>NW_028263392.1:932500-5932500 GCF_051168715.1 Poecilia mexicana | reverse complement strand
GCCTTGGGTTTGAGATGTATCCTATTTATCAAAACAGCAACAAAAACCATGTAGAATGCTTTCTTTGGCATTAGTATAACATTTTATTATTGCTAGAGCAGAGAAGGCAGCTGGTGCAAGGCACCAGTCGAGCAATAACCGTCTCCTCCTCATGCCAGGAAGATTACAGGAGTTCAGCCCTACACTTTATTTTCTCATTGCCAGCTTCGGTTTCTGATTGCCGTTTTGTTTTGTCTCTTTCAGCTGGCAAGCTGTCTTACACTGCAAACCCAGAAAAGAAGGAGCTGGCAGTGAGTGTGTCGGACATGCTTCAAGGTTACGACTACCATCTCCGTCTCTGCCTCAGGGATTTCATCTGCTCTGGCACGGGAGCTTACACTCTGGTTAGAAACTATGACTTGTGTTGCAAAACGTCAAAACTGAGGGCAGCAAACCCTAAAATCGCTGCACGATGCTCAAACTAAAGCATTAATAACTTTAACAGAATCATAATACACTATTAGATAGCTTACCTGAACACGAAATGTGTAGTAGGATAATCTGTTGTACCCGTCTACCTGCTTTTGTTGTGAAGTCATTCCCACCTACTTCACCACGCCTACATTTAAAATAGTAACTTAACATTTTTAAGTTCTACTTTAGACTATCCTGTATTACTTGAATGTCATCTTGTGACTCATTGCTCATGCACTTTCCATGCATTTACTCTGACTCACTTTAATCAGTGAACAAAGGTTAATGCCACAATCACTGCACTATTACAGCCCTCATAAGAAGTGCTTGGTAGAAGCTACTTTATTGTATCTTATTGGGAAGAAAAAACAAAGACAGATTTTCTTCCTTTTCAGATAAAAAAGGAGCAACCCCTCAAGACAGCCGTCCTTCAGTATTCCAGACCTTTGCCTTGCCTTTGTATTGAGGTAACTTCCTTACCAGCAATCCGGCCTTTGGATCGATGAGTAATCGCTTTCATAAAAGAATGCCAACTTGTATTTCTCATTATGTAATTCCTTGTAGGGCTGGTCAGCTTTTATGGATGCCCCGAGAGTCCAGGTCTGCCCATTCAGAAACCGTGAGTCAAAAAACTATGGTGTTACTCATATGTTCTTATGTCACTGTGTATACAAGAACTTATTATATGTTTGACCCATTTTCCCTGCAGGTCTTGATGAACTGTGGTTTGGAATCACCTTTGATCCGCTGGAGGAGGCATTGATATGGGAACCAGCTTGTCCCGTCGCAGCTGTGGCTGGTTTATGTGAGAAACGAGAGGACGGCGTCTGCGTGGATCTGCCTGATTCATTGCAGAATGTCAGCAGAGATAAGGTATAAGATACACGTCGTTGAATTGAATTAAACATGACGGACATATCGGGTAATGGTAAGGGTCAGGAATGTGGACGTAGCCTCGTTTTGTTAGAGGAATACTGGTTCGCTAATGCAAAAATGAGGCATGATGTCAACACGCACACTACACCGTAAACAGTTTCCCTCTTGCCAAGCGTTCTGGATTTCTCAAACCGAGCGGCTTTCAACAAGAACTGTTTACGTGTTGAAGTAAACTGCGTCACTTTGCACTTTACGAGGTATCTAATAAAGTAATGATTTTGTCCCGACATTCACTTTCAACCTGCAAACACTGTAAACACTGCAACATAACTGTGTAGCTACAGGAAAGCCGGAGAACAAATCTTCTTTGGCCTAAAGCCCCAGGCGTGTCATTTGAGTTCCACATTCTGCGTTTGCTATAAAAATAGCCAATGAAGCAGAAAGTCCTGTTGGAAATTTGAGTAAAATAAACCTAATTATCTAAGATGAAACTTAAGGTAAATGACCTTTGCGTTCACCAATGTTTTTCAGATCACATTTGCTAAAGTGGATCCCCACCCTCAACTGTGCATGAAGGTAAGGATTTCTATCTCTTCAGGCGCTTTTTACATGACATAAATAAATGACATCATTGTTGGAATTCCTCTTAAGTCAATATGTACATGGACATCTTTCAGCTTGTTTAGTTAGCAAGCCCTTCTCTTTATTTGGCCCAGACAAATATGGAATAAAATGTTGAAAACTCATCAAGCTAGCAAAGTTTAGCCTAAACAGGCCTTGTTTGAGTCATTTGGGCTTACCAAATGTAACCTAGTCTTTGAGATTCAGGTTTAGTTACTAACCAAGCTAGCTAACCAAATTTATCCCGACTTCATCGACTAACCAACACCTCCAGCCCGCACCGGAATTTCTCCAGACTAAATGCCTTTTTATCTTTAGCTCTGCTGGTGGATGGCGTTGGAAACTTTGAAACGAGAAACTGTACGAAACTGGAACAATTAAGTTATTATGGTTCTTTCCCGAAAACAGTCAAATTGCTTCCATAAGGATATGGAGCTTCTTGAGAATATCAGGAATTTATTAGTGAGAGGAAGCATGCGATACTCATTACAGAGCTGAAATACAAGGCAGCCTTCAGCTAACAAGAGCCTGTTTTACAACTTCGTTAGTATCTCTAAATAAAACCAGAAGGGATTAGCCTGAGTTTTGGAAATGTCTCGGAAAATCTAAGTGAACTGGAGCCAAAGCTATCTGGAAATTCACCATCAATAAACCACATAATTTATTGATCATTATTAAGGGAGATTTTTCTCAGCATTCCAAAGCAATCGACTCCAAATGTTTCATGTAGTTACAAATGTCTGAAATATTTTCAGAATATCATATTAAATGACACACACATGAAGGAAACTATTCAAATTTTTCAGAATTCTGTCTGCAATTAGATGCAACACTTAGCTGAAAACACAACGCAGACACAACGTGTCATTTCCTTTCAAATGTTTTCCATGTGTAGCAGTAATATTTTAAGACTTTTTCCTGTTAAATGTTTTTAACACTTCAAATCTATCAGTTTACGGTAGGCTCTCAGTCCTGGATCCGATGCCCTTTCGCTGACGGCATCAAAGGTGCGTTTCTGTTTTATATCACGATGCTGATGGAAATTAAAATGTCTCTGAGTGAACTTCTGCATTAGGACGCATTTCAGGAACTCACTGTAACCTTTTTCTTTTTTGTCTAGTATGGGACATGATTGTGTCGAGCCAACACGGCTATGAAGAACTGCAGATTCTGTCACGAGTCACGGCGAAGTTCTCCGTGGGGCCGTGGGGGACGTCTGCTGGTGAGTCTGCAGACTCACCAGCAGACCAGACCACCTACACGATACTTGTAGACGTTGTAAGTATCATCAAGTTATATGAATTTAATGACCTATTGTCCTGTTCTTGTTTTTTTGTTTTTGTTTTACTAAACATGCTTGGACTTGTCTTTCCTGCAAGTCAATGCTTTTGTGTTGTTCCAAGAGTCCTACATATGTTGCTAGGAAGCAATAGATTTCCTCTCAAGTGTCTCCGTTATCAACAGATCCATAAAAGTAATTACGCTTCCAAGATCGTGTTATGATGAGTTTCTGTCAACATGTCAGCCACGTAGAATATGCAGGAAGTTGTTCCACGAAGCGTAAAATTATATCTCGTATCTATGCAGAACACTGGCACGGGTAATTATCGTGTCATTACTTCTAGGCTTTTGACCTCACTTCAAGGAGACAACGGAGAGGCGTAAAGGTTAATCATAACAAGAAGGAAACATGTAGTTTAGATGTTGATCTGGGAAGTCTTGTTTTGATCTGTATGAGGAGAGGAGATAGATTTTAGCATTCGCAGATCTTCCAGCAGAGAGATAAAGCAACACAAACAAACCCCAAAGTCCGACATAAAAAGAAAATAAAAAAATTAAAAAAACAGAAATTATCGGAGCCTTTAAAGCCGCTACGATTGTAACGTTTTTGCTATTTTCCTGTCTTTAGGAAAAACAGAAACCTGTTGAGTTACAGCTACGGGGCAAAGAGTGCAACTTTTGTCAACAGGTACGTTCACGCTCTTAAAGATTCTTAAAAACCAACGGCTTTCTTCTGCGCATTCAGTCAGGCGACGGCGCTGAATGCTCCTTTTGTATTTGTACAGGTGAAGAGGGTTGACGTGAAGTATGCCGCCACAGTCGTTCACTGCACCAAGAGCTGCAGTAAGTAAGCCTTTTGTTACTGCCTGTCTCAGACTTTCAAAGAACCTGTCCATCTCTATTCACGGCTGGATTTTCTCTTTTCCTTTGAATATGAGGAAATGCTCCGGTTTGACATGCAAATTGTTCCTAGAATTTATTTTTCAGGCATTAATTTCCATCTGATCTACTGATGTTGATGTTTTTTTGAGAGCAATTACAAAAGCATAAGCCTCCAAATCATTTTTCTTTCGTTGCTTTTTACTAAATAAAAGCAGGACGTACTTTACCCGAAGGTACCAATGGGATATCTTGTTTTGATGTTCTTCTTCGCTTTGTAGTTGTAAAGAGCAGAATGTGCACTGATAGTGTCTTCTTGCAAGAATTTAAAAATATGCAAGAGTTCATTGGTATTATGGCCAGTAGTGCAACTTCAAGAAGTTCCTCAAAGCTTATTCTCTACAAAATTAAAAACACGGATCGTGACATCATGCACGAATTAACTTGTTGATTATATCACTATGTAACATTTGCAACTTTTGTCAACTTGATCTTCTCTTATTCTCTTTGCTTACAAAAAACTGGGTTTTAATTTATTTTTTTGTCTAAATTATTTTTGTTAATAAAGTCATGGGGTTTTTATGTTTTGTTTCCCCCCGCTCCCAAAACTAACTTACTAAAACAACAAACAAAAAAAGGCTTAGGCCATTATTTTAGGAAGCCCAGTGGTTGGGTTGCTTGGAGAATCATTCATCCAGCAGTCTGCCGTGAGTTAAAAAATGCTTAAAGTTGACAGGAAATTTGAAAATATCACTTGATAATTATGTGTTATTGGAAGATTAATGCTTGAACACCAACTATAAAGTCTTAGTAAAGCCTGGTGGCCCGCCAGGCTTATGATACACTGGGGGAAACACTGATATTATATCATGTTCTGCAGCACACAGGCTGTAAACTTGGGATTTTCAAAACCAAAGACAGGAAGTCAGAAAATAAGCAAGGAAAGAAGGAAAATAGCTGGATGGACGAAGACGTAGACAGGTGTGTTGGTGGATAAATTAAGTATGAAAATGATGTACGTCATTGACTTCTTCCAGATTTTAAACAAATTCAACAAAATATCATTGGTACTCTAATAAAATCCTAATTCTGTTTTTGCCTCTTAGCTGACAGAATCTCACTTGTGTAAAAAAGAAAGAAAGAAAGAAGCAGTGTCCTGTTGTGTCAGCTAATCTCCACTGTGGTGAGGCAGCAAAGTTAGAAAATACAAAACTTAGCTGCATTTTCATTCGTCCAGATTAATTTCCTTTGTCATGACAACCAGGATGCAGATACATCCTCACACCACACACACACAGATTTGGGCTTTAAAGGGGGAACACTGCATATCTTTTCCGTTTAAAAACCAGAAAGTAAGCTGCATCATTTAAGTCACAAATAGACGTAAAAGCTGGTCTCTCTAATTTCAGAAAGATAAAAAACAAAAAACACGTGTCATATCAAGCTCGATTTCTCGTTCCAGTGTCCAAATCGTCTTCCCCGGCTCCTCCTTACGACTTGACGCAGATTATTCTACCGGCTGCCGCTTGCCTCTCTGGCATCATCATCATCACTCTGGTGTTCTGGTTACTGCTTCGAGGTAAGCGCGTAGAACAAATGTTGGCGTTTGTGTAATCAGTTCTGCTGACACATTGCAGTAGGAGCGCTGCATTGGTTTGGGCTCGGCTCCAAATTCGCAACCTTGTAAAGCCATTAATCTTCTTTTTTTTTCTTCTTCTGCTCGGTCACAATGAATGTACAAAAACTCGGCGTCAAAGAGTTCAAAGCTGTTGTTGTTTGTGTACGCCGGCGCTCTCCTTGCCAACCTTGTGAAATATTTGCATGCACATAATTGGCTTCCTTTTTAAAAATGGGTGGGTCGACAGACGACTTAAAATCGCCTCTATTTAGGTCAGCACTCATTATGACATGCACACAGGTTCGTTCATCCAGCTCACCTGCTTCCTTATCTGTTCTTCCTCCTCCCGTGTACTTTAGTGTATCGCAGCAGAAAAGGAAAAGCAGGCGTCTGCCTCTCCGAAAAAACAGGTAACACTTTATTTGTTTGTTGTGCAACGAGCGCGGCTTCAAAAGGTCAAGCTTCGCCTAAAACGCATCTCTTCTCTCTCCCTCGCGTTGCTGCAGGCGCCGACGTGTTTGATGTGCAGACTCAGCTCCCGGTCAGTCGGAAGGTCCTCAAAACCGGCGAGGCGGCGAGCAGAAACAACGAGAAGGCCAACTTACTCTTGAACTGACCCTGGAACGGCGCTTGGGTCTGAAGCACTGGTGGCACTGTGCAGTATAAAAGATGTTACAAAAAACGCCAAAGTTCTCCATTGAATCCATTTGTGTTCCTTCTTCCAAACATTTCACGTTTTTAACTGTAAATATGCTCGGTAGCTTGCTTGTTGTAGCTCAATGCTGTTTTATCCTCGTGCACATCTGTCTTTGTGCTCCGCTGTCTGTTTTAGTGAAAATGAACTGAACGCCGATGTCTTAAGTTAAAACCGTCAAGAGGCAATGCATTTTTTTTTGTCCTTATTTAAGAGTTTATTTTCAATAAAATGTTAAAATGCAAAAAAACGGACAAATTAGATTTTTTTTTGTGGAAAAGAAACTGGAGAAAAAACCTGGTCATGTTCAGCACGTTCTCTGGCATCTCATGAAAACGAATTTCATGGAAAGTACGCTTCGTTTGTGCAGGTGTGAATGCGCAGTCGAACTCTGATGAGGACCAAAGAAGCTAACCGTAGTTCGCCTGGAAACCCAAGTCTCAGTTTGGTTGAAGTCAACTCCGGCACAATTTGAACGCACATCCTAATCGCCATCAGACCGAAGACCGCTCCAAAAGCGGGAAACAGACTAGATAGTGTGCAGTACGTTCTGGGGGAATACAACCAAAACAAACACGCCAGCGCTAGCAGAAGAACTCACTCGTGGTCTTTCACAACCACTATAGTCTGACGCCACTCCCTTTGTTGTTTATATTTTGTCAAGGAGGAAGTTTGTGGTCACATCTTCTTCAGATGTTTTCTGTGATCTTCTGCAGACATCAGAGCGCGTTTCTGCATAAAACATGGCAACAAACCTCTGGACAATCACACAACACGTCAGAAAAAGCTTCGTCAAAATAGTTCGACTCAGGTACGGAGAGGTGTTTGCTTTTCGGCGCAGTCATGCCGTTCCTTTTCTCCGGCTTGGATGGTGGTTGGTTGGTACGGCAGCTGCGCTCGGAATAAAAAGGTCATCAAAACACCTATTTGTTTTAGGCAGATGGATTTTGTGTAGCCTTAAAAACAATCTTTGCGGGGTAAACTTTCCAGTTTCCTGGTAAAAGTTTCCATGTTTGCTGAGCTGCGCTCTTGCTACTGTTTGCCGCGCCTCCCTTTTTATCCTTTTCGTCTTTACCCAACTCCCGTGCAACTGAATTTATGGAAAAAAACAACATGAATCAGATGACTCAGAAAGCCATTAGAAACATTGTTAAGTGGCATGAAGCAGATTTATGCAATGCTGCTGAGATCCACCCCAAAAAACAAAACAAAAAAAAAAAAAACTGAGTAATGTAGATTGGCAGGGGAGGAAATGTTTACACCCAAGGACAAAGACTGTCGCCATACTTAAGTAATTCCCAAAGAACATGTTCTAAATTGCACACACTATCATGTTTTAGATTATCCACTTCTCCTTTCATCGCCGCTTTATTCTGCCTGCGCCTGCAGCAGATCTGAAGAAAAGCTTTAATAAAAGACGCCCAAACAGACATGCACACGCGAAGTTGGACCTGTTCAGTGTTTTTTTGTGCCTGCAACAAAAGGAGCATCCTGGCTGTGTTTTCTTACTTTCTTCAACAGCCGTTAAACGGCACATTAAAAATAAACGTGGACTGATTTATTTTTCCAAACACACATCGAGACGAGAAGAGATGGAAAAAAAAAACAAACAAAAAAAAAACGGTGGTGCACAAACAACCATGACCTTCAAGCTGCAAACCCAGTAGAAACTGGGATGAGATGGAAATGAGTGCACTGACTCAGAACCAGGTCTGAGAACAAGCAGAACCAGGACCACCCAGTGTGATATAACACCTGTTATGAACACTAACAAGCTTTCATAAAAGGCTATGATTGTTGTCATGAAGTGTCATTCAGTAACTAATGACACTTTTAATGCACTTTTAATACAAGTTTTAGTACAACTTTGCGGTAAAAGTGTCATTATTTACCTCATGACACCTCATGACAGCAGTCAAACATTAAAGACTCCTTCCTCTTCATAACTGATGTTATGTCATGTTTATGACAGTGTCATGTCAGTCTTATGCACACACCTTCAAAAGAACCTGTTAATGTTTTATCTTATTTCAACTGTATTAAGATATTTGCAATAGAAACTAGACCAAAATACTTGGTAGCATTTTGAATTTTTGCATTGAGTGACTTAATGCTCTAAAATTGGCTTTAGATACGAGTGTGTGTGTGTGTGTGTGTGTGGGGGTGTGTGTGTGTGTGTGTGTGTGTGTGCATGTGTGTGTGTGTGTGTGTGTGTTGGCGCTTGACAAGTGCACACCCTTAAACCAATCAATCCACCAAGTTTATTTACAAAGCTCCTTTTACACTAAAACAATTACCCATTCCAACCCCACATGGATAAACACACAACTATATGGAAAATGCACAAATTGCTCAGAACTGATTCAATTCTGCTGCTCTGCTCTTGAAGACAACATTTTCTGCGGCCCTCAGGACTGGAGGACCTGAAGTTGCTGCAGCTCCAAATGAAACGGGTGTAGCTCAAGTTCACATGTGTGACCAGGCAAATGAGCAAAAGCTTCTGGGCAACAATGTTTTGAGAGGCACATGAGCTGCTGGTGACACTCGCTGTGAGCAAATAAGGAAGTAAGCTCAAGCTTGCGATTTTACTGAACAAGTTTCTTGGAAAAGCAATGTCAACATCCAGAAAAAGGTTAAACCACTTTATCTCGAAAATGTCCGCTCTGTTTACATTATGCAAATAAAGCTACCTTGTGAATGAACAGGAGCCTCGCTATCCAGACAGGCAGACGGCGGTCACACACCCAGTGCAGCTAGTCGTATCTCCATGCAGGCTTTCAGCACACAAGGAACTCTGATACTGAAAATGTTTGAATAGGTCTGTGTTCCTCTGTACGGCCGCAAAAAACCCATTTCCTTGTCTGATTTATTTTCACATTTATGGTGAGATAGCGTTGTGTTGGACACCAAACAAGCCTAATGAGAAATTGCGGCCCACTCGATGCAATAAGGAGAGTGAGACGCCACACAAAGCACACACGCTAGTTTAAAAATAATCATCGGGAAGACTTCCTCCTGAAAATATTCCACTGAGTGTTGAGGGAAAACTGGACAGAGATTTATCTAGAACTGCGCCGTTTGCTTCTCAGATGGATAACTTTGTGAGGAAGTGGCAGAAATTTATCTGATCAGAATCAGGAAAAAACAAAACATCCACAGCAAGTGGCAAGAATGTTCAAGTTGTTTTTCCAGATTTCTCATAATTGAGGAATTTCCTCTCCTTAGACTGCATTGCGTTGCTGATAAAAATTAGCCACCTGCTGCTTTATTCACTAAATCCACAAAGTCGCTAAATACTGAATTTTGGAGACGTCCACGTGATCAAAAGTGCGAAGATGCAGCTAACAAAAATAGATTTTTCTAAGCTAGCAGTAGCTCATGGTCTCCAAATGTTTGTGGCTGACCAACATTGCTCAAAGGACTCAAGTCTGAGTCAAAATGCAATAAACAGAAGTCATCTATGAGTCTACAGAGCTTAAAATCAAATCGTATCACACCATAAAGTCTCTGGTCCAGGTCAAGTTATGTAAATACGTAAAGCTCAAGTTAAAGACACAAATATCTAAAGCAGGACTGCAAGTCCAGAGAATATCTAAAAGGACAAGTCCAAGTCAACCAATGACGATCCAAAATTCAAATGAAGGTAAAGTCACGAGCACAAGTCAAGCCGCGATGGTTTGGAGCAGGCATGCATCTTAGGATGGACTGATTCGCATTTAGCGAAAAGTTGAGAGAGCATTCGTGAAAAGAGGCTGGTTTCTGGATTAAATCTAGATTGTCATTCCAATTGATAGCATTCTTCTACCCACTGCACCTAAATATTTAAATTTGAGTGCTGCTCCTCTTATTTACACACCTTTTTTGACGTGATTAAAGAGGTGAATGTTGGGTGAAGCAACCAGAACACAGTGAGGACTAACCTTCGTGTCTGAGTCAGTGACATTATTAGCGCGGAGAGGCCCGGCCTCAACCCAACTTCAACTGTCTCAAGTTTGGACTTGACAGAGGGAAGAAGCAGCTCCTTAAGTGGTAAACAACTGGTTTTCATGCATAATTAGAACGCACTATCATCAAATAAGATGTTATTCTGTAATTAGTTTCATATCTAAGCTGAGTCGGACTTGTGTGGGGAAAAAAAGCAATTTCCCCTGGCAGCGAGTCTTGTGTACGTATTCTGGAGAAATTCTGACCCAGAAATATTTCGTTTCAGCCTCAGGCGGGAGTTTTTGAGCCTGAACGGCTCGTTTGATATCAGGCCGTAACGTCTCCATCAGATTTTTTCCCCCTGTAGTTTGACTAAGCCACATTAAAATACCAAAGTGGTTTTGCTTATGTGTTTTGGTCCAAGTGATTCAAGCGTGATTAAGGTTGGATTAAGGTCACAAACTGATGGCTGGGAATTTTACTTCAGAATATGATGAATTAAAGGATTACTGCTTCTCCCCAAGGTGTCATTTGGGCAAAAATGGCTTCCCACACTTTGGGATGTCAGTGACTTTTTTTCTAATCATTTCCTGAATGACCTCAGGAGAGAATGCTTTCCAACGACGTCATGTTCTCAGACAGATTATATTGAGGAGACTTCTTGAATCAAAAGGTCAGGCAGTAATCCAGCCCGGGCGTGGTTGGTGACATTCAACTCGGCTTTCTGAAAATGCTTAATCACAGTTGAAGTGGGAATTAACTTTCATGAAATCATTCCTTGAAAACTGAATCTCTCTGACATTTTGATACTAAATTGAAGTGTTGGAAAGGGGTGGGAGGGGGTGGGCGGAACCCCAAACACGTTTGGAAAAAATCAGACTCTGCGAAAGTATTCACAGCCCTTTTACTTTGCCAAATGTTGTAAATTTTGTTTTGTATACCTGCCATTCTTTTCAAAAAGACAGCTCAAGCACAGTCAGTGTGGATGTGTGACAGTCAGCCTTCAAGTTCTGCCTCAGCTAGCTTTAGGTCAGGACTTTGACTGGGACAGATTCTTCCACTTGAGCTCTGGATCCCTGCTGTTTCTCCAGAGTCACTATTCTGGCTTATCAGGCTAATAGTGGCATGCCACACTTTTCAGATTTTTCTTTTATTTCTTTAAAGTTGAAAATATAAATTTTGTCATTGTTAACTGATGCATAAGTGCAGACTTCAGTCAGTTTCTTGATATCCAAAGCAGGATTTTTTCTCCTTTTACTTCCTTGTGAGTAATTTAAGTCTTCATTGTCAAGGAGGAACTTAAGGAAACAAAAAAATAAAAACAGCACGCAGCAAAGCTTTCAACAACATTGAAATTACGTTTCTTGGCAAGATGCCACGCCAAGCCTACATCAGTCAGTTGGCAACTGCAAGGATACTACAACTTAAAAGTGCAACCATTAATTAACTGGTAATTAAGTTCAGTTCGGTGTACCACAATTATTACGAGTTCTGAAAAAGATCCAACTTGGAATAAAAGGTGTCGTGTTGCAATGTTTTATTTTCGCGGCTTGTGTGGAGTACCCTCATGCAGTCATTGTCAATCGGGCGTGACTCAGTTTGAGGAGCCAAGTTAGCTTGATTTTCAGGAAAGGGCGACCCGAAAAGGGAATTTTTATTTTTTTTGAAACAACTGGTTTAACAAACTGAGAAATGTCAAGAGGAATCAGCCGATATATAGGGACGAAAACTGTGGACGTCCGCCTGAAATTGTCACCTTTGTCGGTTCAAACAGCCACGTGAACAGGGAAGGGAATCTCCAGCCGTCGTGGCCTGCAGGAAGGAAACGGAATCCGAGGGGGAAAAAATGTGTGAATCAATCAGACAACAAAAGGAAATCTGTGAAGATTCTGGCGGAAGCCGGAAAGAAAGTGTCACTATTCACCTGAAAGGGCACGAAAAGACTGCGGTATGCAAATGCACTCGCCGACAAAAGAAATAAATCTTTTGAAAATAATTTCCTGCAATTCGTTTAAGCTAAAATTAAACTGTCATGATCACCATGGTCACGTTGCAAAAAATGGGGAAGCAGCGTACGAGCCTGAGAAAATCGACTTTGCGTTAAATTTATGGGGGTGGCAGCATCGTGTTATGGGATGGTGACGGTGTGAATTGATGATATCATGGCAACACCTGGAAAGAGCATGACGGAAATATCACAGCAACATCTCAAAGTCAGGCAGGAAGTCAAGGCTCGGGCAGAAATTAGTCTTCCAAAGTGGAAAATGCCTCTAAGCATGCCAGAAAATTAGTCATAAAGTGACGTCAAAGTTTCAGAGTGACCATGCAGTTTTGCATTTGCAGGAAGAGCTGTGAAGGTGTGAGTCAGCAATGTGACCAACAAGCCTGACTCGGTTACTCCACTTCTGTCAGGAGGAATGGGCCAAAATTCCAGCAAACCAACGAGAGACGCTTGTGGAAAGAAACATTTGTCGCCGTACGGTTTACCAGGCAATTCAGTGAAACGTCACGGGAATTTTTTTTTGCAAATTTCCAAATTTTATAAAAAGCAAAACAATCTCTAATTTTTGTTCTGGTATTTAGCAATTTGAAAAAATCCAAAAAACAAAACAAAACAAACAAACAAAAAAACCTGATAATCCTAAAACAGGAAAAGTTCAGTTTCATTGAAGCCTCATTAAATTTATTTTTAATAAATTTTATGTATGAAATGTTTTCAGCTAAATGTTCTTTTATTATATTTCTTTCCATTGGCATTTAATCCTCCAGATCTTTTATTTTTGCACTGACTTTTCAGAAAGTGTTTAATTTCCTATTTTTGTTTTGCATGCTTTTCACACTTAAGAGTTTTCAGAAAATCAAACCAATTTAAATATCAGTCGAAGACAACACAAGTGAACATAAAATACAGTTTTTAAATCAAGTGTTTCTTACTAAGGGATAAAAATGCCCAAACCTTCATGATTGCGTGTGAAAAAGTGTTTGCGATAACTTGCATCGAGTTTTTTCCAGCTCATCTTTGCAGAACAGTTTTAAGTTTGGAGAGTTTGAACGTGAACGGCCTTTTTAAAGCGATGCCCTTTCCCATGCCACAGTATATTTTTCTTATGCTAGTCAATCTTCACCAATCATTGTGGCCTTCAAGTCTGAACTTGACAAAAATGTGGACTGAGGCGCAATTATTTCAGTTTTTGATCTTCAGTTTGTTTGTTTTGCAAGCGAAGTGATAGGAGGTTTTCAGTGACTGAACAGTTTTGTTCAGGTGACTGGCTGCCTTACGCTTCCATAGGACTGATGCTGTGATCTTTCTTTGTCTCTGTTTTAATGAGCAGCGTGCTTTGGCGTGCCCCGCTTTTCATAATAATTGTGGACTCACAAGCAATATCTGAGGTGTAACTGCCTGAGTTTCAAGTGTGGCCCCAAGCAATCACTGCAGATTGTGTAACCAACCTTCCCAACTAGGGGTGTGTGTGTGTCCATATGGTGTAATTTTAATGCCACGGTGGGAATGTTTTAAGAATTTCCTGGTAAATGCAAATATACCTCAGCTTCCCCCCACCCACCCCAACCTTTTCCTTTGAAAGCATGAAAGCATAAAACAAACTATTAGCAAAGCATGTAAAATCATGGATGTTGAAAAATTTGCTATGCAGGTTGTGGAGATAAAGAGGTAATTACAGATTTGTTGTGACACGCCAACTGCAATTGTGTATCAACATTTAAAAGAAATGTGGTGTTGAGGTGTGTGTGTATTGTGTTTGTAGATGTAACCCAAGCATTTTTGTCCTTCATTATAAAATAATGTATGTGTTGCGGTGACAGCAGACAGCACAACATATTTGTTTCTTTTTTAAAACGTGGCAAGTATGCATAAAACTTTCAGTTTGTGGCTTATGTTTTCTAAGTATGCTGGTAGTAGTGGTTGTTCTCGGGTTGTAGAACAAAGGTGTCAAACCCTGTTACATGACAGCGTTTCCCTCAGTGTTTTATAAGCCTGGTGGGCCACCAGGCTTTACTTGTGTCCCTACGAGGCTAAGATTATTTAATTCTTTAAGTCCTTTTAAAATATTTGCATTTTTTAAGGCTTTATAGTTGGTGTTCAGGTATTAATCTTCCAATCTTTCAATAACACATAATTATCAAGTGATATTTTCAGATTTCCTGTCAACTTTAAACATTTTTTAACTCAAAAACAGAACGGGCTGCTGGATGAATGACTGCCCTGGCATTTAACCACTGGGCTTAGCAAGTTTTCTGGGAAAACCCTGCATGAGGTGCAAAGATTAGAAATGTTCCATTTGAAGCCTTCATTTGATCAATCTAGATGTTAGAGACACAGAAATTTGAGGCAAAAACAATATGGGTAAGGATTCCTAACTTCTTCCTCAGATGGAAAATCCAGTTTTTTAAGTTGTGCAATTAAAACACTTTCCTTCCGAGATATAAACCTCAAAAATAAGACTAGACATCAATGTGTCAACATTTCTTAGTCAAGTCTCATTATAGTATTTAATGGGCTATTAAACACTATAAGTTCTTGTGCGAGTCTTTGAAATAGTTTTTTTTTTTTTTAAAGTAAAACAGGAAGTAGTTCCTCTTTTGGCTGACCACAAAGGCTGGCTGAAAACATTCAGTTCCAAAGTATTGAGGAAGCCCCCACCCATTTAAGTGGTAGCATTTGGGTACTAAGAAATAAAACAGAAATAATGACAGGATGACAGACAAGATACCAAGCACTAATGACTAGCCTTTAGCAGGAACTGATGCTAAAGCTAGCCTTGTTAGCACACTATCGGAGTTATGCTAATGGTTGTTCTGCGGATTATGTTTAATCCTCCGGATGTTTGCACCGACTCTTTTATTAAGTACAAAGAACTGTAGTTTTATTACAAGTTTTCACTTCTTATTGTGGGCGTCAAGCCTGTGCTTGACAAGAATGGGGGCTTATCCGGGATCAGACCAACTGTACTTTTTGATCTTTAGTTTGTTTTAAAATCTTACTAATCCAAATAAATACTTTGGTACACATCACATTCAAAACTGAACTAATTTACACTGACAGTTTGGAATTTGAGAAGATTTAATTAATTTGTATGAACAAATATTGAACGTGGAAACTTAGTTTTCCTAAAAATATTGGTGCAATTTCAACTCGTCCTGTTTTTGTTTCTTAGATGTCAGTCCTAATAATTGGATTCACAATGTGGTCATTATTATCTTTTCATTCTATGATGACTTCTCAACATTTTTATGTTCATAAAACCTATTTGTTATAGTCTAATAACACTGTCAGTGAAAATTCAGACTCGCATGACAGATTTCACCTTTAAGAGAACACTTTGCTTTATGCCTTCTCTGTTGTTGATGTACTTTCTGTATTGATGATTGAATTTAAGGTTGCGATGACTCCTGGTGCGATGCTTTGTTCTCTTATTAAAGAGAAAGGTAGCTCACTTATGTTCAGCTGAACATAAATTGTCACAGATGTTTGTGCTGGGTTGCTATGAAACACAGGAATATTTTTAAACACAGCATGCTTTTTTTTAAGGCTAGAAAGATGATGCATGATGCAGTCCACCTGTCTTTGATTAATCTATTCTGCAAAAGCAGCCTTCCTTTTAAGATTTTAATCTTTTTGACCAGAAGATCAGATTCTCTGCAATGATTTTGCCTTTTTAGGGAAGATTCCTAAATCTGAATCAAGGCTTTAGCGCGACATCCGATCTGGACTTCCACTCTCAATGCGTTTGCCAAACGTTAATTTGACCTTTTGTGTCAGGATTTCATTATTGTGTAAGAAAACAGAATTAGTTTAACTCCCCATGCTGGGTCAGCCACTCCAAGCACTTAAGTTAATCTTCATCAATGCAGACAGAGTGTCTGCACAGTGCAACATGTACCTACAATGTACACACTTATGGATTTGTTGCTAAAACATTTGGGTTGCATTCACCTAAATTCCATAACATTTGCATATTGGTGTGATATATGTTGCTTCTCTAAGTTGCAACACTCTTGCTATGTAATACTTTTGGCAGGTCCAAAGAATATGTTTGGAAAACATGCAGAACCACTAAGATGTCATTCAATTTGTTAGATAAAGAAGTAAAGAGATACTTAAAAAAAAAGACTAATCTGAGGCTTTTAAAATTGCTGTTTATGGTTTTACTTTGAACACGAATTGTTACCATATGTGTCATGCTGTGGCACGTTTTGACTGAACTTTAAATGTAATACAAGGAAATGACTGATGCAGAAAAAACAGTGTAAAATTAAACTTAACCTACAGTTGTTGCCACATCATCCTCAGCCCATCAATTCTTTAGACAAGTTTAGAGTTGTTTTACTTTGAGCTTTAATGTAGTTAATGTTGACACCACTTACTGACTCAAAAGGTTTTATTGCATTGTTGTGTGGATTTCCACAGACACGATGTGGACGCAAAGGGGGAAAAAAATAAGATGGTGGAAAAACCCCACATTAGTTTGATAAATCTAACTGACCTTTTCTTTTCTCTTCATCTTTGATTTTACGTCAGGCTAAATTTACCCATTGTGAATCAGCTACGCAAATAAAATTATCTCTATTTGCGAAGTAATACAATGAGAGATTTATTCCTTTTTACTTCCTTGAGATTCAGAAATTGACATATTTCTGAATTTGAAGATTACGACATATGTTGTTGTTTAGCTAAACGCTTGAGATCACTTTTGAATTTTCTTTAACCTGACCTGACTCCAGTGAGTTGTTTATTTACGCCCAAGCTTTTATTCACAAACTGATGTCTGGAAATGTAGATTCAACATTTCCACACGAGGTTCCTTGTGATGTCATCTGTTTTCTTTTTCAAGCACATCAGTCAACACCCACACAGGATGATGCTTCCTGCCTCGTACTTTACAGATGCTAGATTCCTGCAAGGATCTGAAAATTATGTCCGAGGTGATCCACAAATGTTTGAAGTTACAGTAAATTTCCTCAATGTAAATGAAGTAAATAGAAAACTATCTCTTTTATTATCCTGGCATTTTGCATACAAATAATGTTGATAAATCTGAACTGAGACATTAAAATTTGATTTATCTCAAGTCGTAAACATTTTTTTCTTTTTTGTTTTATCTGAATAGCTGATAGTTTCAACTGTATTTACTGTATATGTTGTCTCAATTGTTGAGAATAAAAGGTCCACCAAAGGTTTACCAATTTTTTTGCAGCTGGATTTCAGTTTTGCCTTCCACTCCGTCAAGCTACATCTCACCTCACGCTTTCAGCAGGCCCAACTATTATTCATTTATTTCACAGTAACACTCTTACAAGCATACTTATAAGTTATAACTATCTTTAGCTGCTCCTTTTCCCTCTGGGTTTGTTTTTCCAACTCCACTATTTATTTATTTTGAACATGATAGAAGCATAAAGTATATTTCTATATCTTGTGAAAATGACCTCCTTATATTTCCTTTTAAATGGTATTAAATTTTGACTTTGCTTCAACTCCTCCATTTAACTTGTTCCATAATTTTACAACATAAATTGAAGTACAAAGGCAACAATGCTGTTAAATAATCCCATGTTTTCAAACTCAGGACAAACAGTGAACTGCAAAAATATCTGTGAGCATCATCTCTGGAGTAGGCTGGGTAGACAACATAAAACATATTTTACAGTGTGTTTATGGAAAAAAAAATCACATAAACATGGAAACGCCCAGAAACTGGATAAAACGTTCTTTTGATCTCGTGCTTTTTATGGCGGGAAAGAGGCCCTACATTCACTCTGCACCCGAGATTAAAGATGACATTGAATGGAGTCCATTTGAATACCTTTTGAATTTAGAGTAAAGGATGTTACTGATTAGGCAACTTGATCAGATAGTAGCTACAGAGATGTAAACACGGTTTGGTCGCTGTGAGGATGCGTGCCTGCTGGCACTGGAAGGAATGTCTTCGCTTTCTTAAACTAAAAGCTGCCAGCAAAATAATAATAATAAAAAAAGAGTTCAAGCTAACAAAATGCAGAACTGTAGCTGCAGCAGCAGAAAAATATTTTATATTTCTGCAACAGGTATTATACGCCACCACTTCTAGAAATGTTGAACACTGCCACCTTCTGGCTATATGAGTAAATGTTTTTAAAATGGTTTATTTTCTATGTTTATATCATCACCTTTGAGAAATAATGAATAATGACCTGAGTCTTTTTGGCAGAAATAATATTTGAAATAAATAAATAGCCACCTATTACTTCCCAAAAGCTGATTTAGGCCAGAAAAAAAAAAAAAAAAACTTTTGCCAAAAAATGACTTAGGTCTTTATTTTAGGAATGTGGCACTATGATATCAGCTTTTATTAAAAATAACAATATTTTTCTTTTTGAAGCAGTTGCCAATAATTTAAACATGTTGAAATTATGTGTTTGCAATATTTAAAAAGCAAAATTAACAACAGATAAAGTGAAACTGGAGAGTAGTAGGAGAAAGTAGCAGAGTGAGAAAGAATGCATTTTCAGCTTACAGCCAAGGTTTAGAGCAGCATAGCTAGAGCTCTTTAATCTTTCTTAAAAAGGAATGTTTTAGTAGACAAAAAACGGAAATTATCCGTATACTAACAGACTTGTTTTCCAGTTGGAAAGCTGCGCCGAGCCAACACAAGCCGTCACATAAAAACAGAAAGGAAATTTACAGGGTGCAATAGCCGAAGATGAACAACTGCTGTTTAGTCGAAACTGTTATGTCATCATGATTTATGTAGCAACATGCACTTAGCTTCCTCCATGAGCGTTGCCCTATAACAACTATTTATAAAAGCAGCTGGGTTTCCCCCGCTGAAGCTTATCTGGGAAGGACAGACGAAGAAAAACATGTTTATTGACCTCGGCTGTAAATGATAAAAATCAGTAAGATGTCCAGGACGACTGCTGTAAAATCATCAAGCAAAAGGAAATGCCTGCAGTGGTTTGACACTGGATGACTTGCAGATTTTGGACAGACGGGGATTTGTAAAAGCTACTTATATCCAAGTCAAGTGTATTTGTATGGTAGGATTTTAGCAGCAAGAACTTTCACAGAGCTTTATAGGATAAAAACATCACACAGTAGCCAGTTGTACTGAACACTGAACCATCAACAAACATCAGATTTGATCAAATACCCTTGTCGAAATCATCAAAAGTAATTTTTTAACAAATACGGATAGTTCAAAATCACTTTGCAAAAAACGGTCAGGTACGTATAAGATACTGATCACTTCTGGTGGCACTGGATTTGTATTTATTTAAAGAGTATTGAGTAACATTTTTACTGTCTTTATTAGCTGTTTGTGTTGATCGATCAGAATACAGTGAATTGATTCTTTAAAGAAAAGTAAGAAGACATTTTCTGTCACCTGTAGGAACTTTATCCTGGGTCGTAACGTTGTTGCCGAGTTCGTAAGGTGGAGTCTGGCTGGTGTTCTCTTGGACATCAGATATTTGAACCAAAAGATTCGGTTATGAATACATGGGTGTGTTTTTAAGGGTAATTTGATGGTGATGGAGAGAATTTACTCTAGAGTTTTATTGGAAATCATTGTACAATGATTACAATTGTACAAAGATTTTCTGGAAATCTTTGTACAATTGGATTTAGGCAGTTGTGATGCAATAATTGTGCTTAAAAAAATAAGAAATTGAAAATTGTAGTTTCGCAGAGTGACCACAAGATGGCGACAAGACCCAAGGCATGTGAAGCGCTCAGCGGCTGATTTTGTTTGGATAGTAACTTGAGATGCCACAATAATACCGTAAAAAAAGGAGCCAGCATGAATGTGCAAGAGGACAACTAGGACCATTCTCATCTTCATGCTAACCTAATCTGCAGGTGCAGTTTTCACCTGTTGGGATTTTGTGAACTCTTCATTCTAATGGCTATTTTTAATGCTAAAAACTGAGCTTGACATGTGAAGTCAAAACTGACATCAGTGGTTGCTGATTGGATGTTTTTCTCTATTAGTCGCCGATGGGCAGCTGAATGCTGCAGGAAACAAAGTGCGATCACTTGACTACTACCTTACATTGTTTTTGTAATTAGTGTCAAATTTTACATATGCATTTTTTATATTTTAAAGATATGTTTCCATGTTACCCTGAGTCTTCTTTTAGTTCAGCAGATAAAGATGATATGTTTTTATTGCTTTTGATTTGATTTATTATCTACCACTGGAGTATATTTTATTGCTGATGACATATCCTGTAAAAGATATTAGTGGCTTATGGGTATTTTAAAATGTTCAATAGAAATGGACTGTATGGTTTCATAATTGGTTCTTCTACATGGATCAATGCAGTTTGTACAGCCGAGGTTATGCCTAAGCCAGGATGGATCGATACTTTCACGATGCTTATGTTGAATTTTAACCCAACCATTTGAATGATGCTACTGAAATAAAGTTATTAGATCAAGGAATGTTTTTCCAATGTGTTTAATTTTTGGTGAGCCTATACAAACTCTAGTATCTTTTTTCCCACCTGACGGTAGCTGGACTTGGTATGGTCTTCTGCTGTTGTAGCCCATCTACATCAAGGCTCAATCAATTCTCCATACCTCGGTTTTAGCTCTGGCTGCCCAGTAGATTGAGAATTTCTGAAATTCCATATTAGCAAAAATTGTAGCTGCATTTTCCATTGACCAATATAATTACACAATGTGAGATTTTGAAAGTAAGCTTGATTAATGGAACCACTCCAATTTAGAAAAAAAAAACTTTTTTTTGATAGTTTTGCTGCTAGGATGAGTTGATTTTCTGGCTGTATCAACATTGGTTTATTTCAAAAACAATAACTGAAACACTTTTTCATATCACGCAAGTCACGTGACCAACAACCGGATGTTGGTCGGCACTGGCGCAAACCTCGAAGAAGAAGACGGGAAAGTAGTTGGAGGCTGTTTTTTAATGACACATCGCGTGACCAAAATTACTCGTGTGTGATTTTAATCGTGTTTCTTATTTAATGGCAACACGGCAATTACCAAGTTGTGCTTTTTCAACATTAGCGGAATACTGACAGAGTTTTGCGTACATTTGTAAGGGAAACGCAGCTTGTGCCTTATTCAAACTCACTTTAGTTCCCTTTCCTCCCTGGCCCAAAAGTCCGACCTTCAACAAGTCATGACATTTATTGAGATGCCGCAGATTCTCAACACTTATACCTAATAAAGTGGCTGGCAACATCCTCTCATGTTTTGGATTTCTTTTTTTCAATTATTTGACAATGATGTCATGCTGTCTAAGCTTGACTGGGTATTTCTGGGAGAGAAAATGCTGTGGTTCAGAGCCAGCAGCTGTCTGTGGTAAAACTTTCTTTTAGAGTTAGATCCTTCGGCCGAAGCATTACCTTTCCGTTACGCCTTGTTATGTCTGTCTATCTCCGGCTGTTCATCCCTGCCATCATTTAAGCCCGAGCGATGAAAGAATGACAAACACGGGAGACCAGAGACAACAGACGGGGATGAGCTAATCCTTGTTGTGTAAAATTCCAGACATTCCGATGAGATGTTGTTCCCAGAGGAGGGCTAATCGGTGAGCGCTGGCGCTGCACTTGCGCCAGGGCTTTGCTCTGAACAAACAAATACGGGGCCTCCCCAGTTGTTGTACGGAAATTTTAGATGTTAAAAGCAACAAGAACGCTAAAGTGATTCTCCCACCCTTAAGCGTACATGGAAAGATACATGAACGGACACGTGCGTGGAAACAAGGTGGGGAGCACTGGGAAAATAGAGCAAAGGCGAAAGGTTCAAAAGCGCAAACAAGGACTTTAGATAGAGCCATATCAAGACTAATGCTGTCTAAACATCTTCGTAGCAAGACTTTATAGAGTCTAAGCCTTGATGCCACAACGCTACGAAGTGTTGAGTAAAGTTTTAAGTGCGTGTTTAGGAGTTTGAGTAAAAGAAAAAAGGATGGGAGAGAGATAAGAAGAGGAGGAAAAGGTGAAGGGTTGCCAAGAGGCTGAGTGATGACAGCTGATGGGGTGAAGGAACTCCTGTTGTTGAAAACATAATAGACGGGGCTTTGTCAGGCTGGGATGACAAGCCGGGAGAGAGAAGACAACAACTTGTCGGGAGGGTTGTGGAGGTGGGATGGTGGGCGGGGGGAAAGGAGAGCCTTCGAAGGAAAAACAAAGTCAAGTGCATGACGGTGGGTCCTGCTGATCAGAACAGGAACAGCTCTGCCGCTCACAGAAGCCTCTTTGTGCCTTTTGTGAGTCACTGTAGAAAAGGCCACAGCTGTAAACAGTCGAGATCAGTCCATTAGGCCCCGAGGTACCGGAGCTCCAGTGTTGACTGTGTATCCGGAAAAGGAATGGCAAGCTTGAGTCATCAATAAACAGAGCAGTCAGACGAGTGTGTGACAGTGTGTGTGTGTGTTGGGTAGGATAATGGGAGGCAGAGAAAGGAGGAGCGCAGGGTTTAGGGGGATAATGGTGCAGAGTAGCACGGTGCTATGATCTCATGCCTCTTGCAGCTGGCACACGTCGCCATTTCCATGGACTCCTATTGCTCTGTCACCACGACACTCCATTAGCAAGTCTTCCCCTCATTGTTGGACATTTGTTCTTATGCCCCTTAAACGTCCTTTAAGAGATCATTCTGGATTCATAAGTGAGATTCCTTTAAAATGTACTAAATAACCTGCTTGGCATCTTCATTTAGTATTAGTTTGCCCCAGGTGCTAAAGCTAATGGCTAGTCCAAGATGGGCCAAAGTCTTAAAATAACTCCATCGTCCAAACATAATAAAGGTTTATTCTAACATTTTATAAACCTTTAAACTGTGTCCAAGTTTGCATTGGGGAGTTATTTGCTATTATTTACAGAGGAAAAGAAGGAATAGGTGGGTCGCAACCTGTCATCTTCAGGTCTGTAGCATGTTCAAAACGTGTCACGCATTTCAAATAAGAGCAACCAGCTCAAAAATATAAAACAAACAACACCATAGCAGTTCAAGTAAAAGCCGTCTGATTTTAATGCTACTTCGGTTACAGCAAAGTTCCTCTGCTTCAACCCGGATTTGGAAAAGTTAGCAGCCATTCTGAAACCTCCAAACCAACATCTAAAGCGAGAGAGCACCGTAATGCTAGACGGTGTTAGCATGACACCGTTTTGTTAATGCTAACCTCGTTAACTGTATTTGTTGTTAATGGATGTCAAACAAAGTCGAACGTTTTACTTCTTTAAAGTAGTAAACAGCTGTTTTGCAGTGAGTTCTTTCTCACTCAGCGTCATCCTGCTTCTGCCTCTAATATGTAAGTAATTGATGAAAAGTGCATGAAATATTTTAACAAATGTACTTTTTGGTGAATTAACCACAAAACTCTGATTGGTGCCTCCCCACTATTAATGCAAATGACTCAATATAGGCAAAGTGGATAACTATCCATCCCCCCTCTGTATATGCAACATTTTCACATCTAATTAAATCCAAGCTGTACATATACCTTCTGGTTCTTAATTAGAAATACTCCTCCCCCTCCCCCACCGCCAGTCAGCAGGGGGTGCAGGGGGCGATCTAATTATCAGGGATTCAACAATAAATGCAGGTTTATGGTGCAGAGCTGCATTTAGAGGTTCTGAGTAGTCAGAAAATAAATCCCAGGCCTGTGGTCTCAGCGGAGTCATTGGCTTTTGTCAGCTTTGCTGACCTTTAACCTGTCACGACCCAGGCACACGCCAAACTGCAACCTCCCACTTCCCTAACTGGCTTTTGTTTCCATGCTAACTCCTTATTTACTTCACTTCTTCAGAGACACGATGCAAGTCATTGTCAACGAGCGTTTGTTGGGGCCAACAAAGGCGTTTTGTTTTTTTTTTCCTGCACAAAATCCTCTTCAAAAACACAATCTGTCAAAAGGCAACCTGTGACCCTGGAAACTTCACTATGTGAGGTTGGACTATGAGCCGACAGGTCAGCTGTGGAGCGTCCCCGCCCCGTGTCCAAGTGAGACACTGGCAGGGTCATCCAGACTTACCGGTGGGCAGCAATAAAGGCAACAAAACAAAGACAAAGACTGCAGTGGGACACAATGAGCTCACTCAGCAACCACATTGTTGCACAAATTGGAGCCAAACGTGTCGAGTGGGCAACATGAAGACTTTCTGCAGGGTTCTGAAAAGAACCGAGTTAGATTAGATCATTTTCCAAGTCGGAATAAGCATAGAAATGAAGAACATTGAATTCACATATTTTATTTCCTTCTTAAGTACAAAACCCTAAATTCTACAAATATAAAAGGCTTCTTTTTAAATATATTTAGATGTGGTCTTCTATGTTGGATTTGAAATGCAAAACTCTTGTTCTGATTGTTTTGGGCGTTAATTTACTGACAGAAACGCATCTACTTTTCAATACAAGGATTAAAAGAAAAGAACCATTTCAGAACCTTCTAAGATTAGGATGTTCAAACTTCATCTTCTTTGTGTCGAACCGTGAACCCGGACCTTGAGCAGTTCTTTGGATGTTTTGAATTTGTAAGATGAAATGAAGACAAACCTTTTCCTGAGATACGTTAATGATTCTTCTTTCATTTCTGTCAAACAGGGAATAACAAGGTTTTTATTATTATTTTAAGTAGAGATACATAATATTATTGGCATGCTATCGGTATCTGCTGTAAAATTCAGTACCGGACGTTATTTTAAGCATTTGCATTTGGTAGCAGGCTAAATTGACAAAGGTTATGCTGTATTTTAATTCCACAGTAGAGAAAGCCATATAGATTCTGTAAGCAGGTACAAAAAAAATATTGGTAATGTCCTATTGTTTCGTCATTGTGACATTTAACAAAGAAAAACGTTGTGTGCGTGTGTCAGACCGCTAATGCTTTGATCTGCTTGAGAAGTCTCTCTCAGAGTAAAAAGCTCTGCTACGATTGGTCCGGGGCGGGGGGAATAAAAAGTTAGGATGGCATGTAAATGAAATACAGAAGCTGCGTTTCTGCAGGGGATGCGTGTGTGTGAGTGTGTGTTTACTGCCCTCCTGCTGTGTGCTAAGCAGAGTGGGTTGGGGGCGGGGGGAAGAGGCCCCGTGGGTGGATGCGTGCCAGGGCCTTCCCTGCGAGTTCTTTAAGCTCGTCACTTGACGGGCTTTGCTTGATAATCACTGATGTGCCTCGTGTATGCGCCTGGCAGAGGAGCTGGCACGGCTTCAGAGGGATCGCCGAGCCCCCACCGGTGGCACTGTGGCATTTGTTGAAACGGCCCCGTTGCTCCACACCGCAATCGCTCTGAAAGCACGACAGCAGGATCTCATAAAAGAAGAATGAGTGTTTGACAACAGAAAGGGGACGCTAAGTCTGAGTAATTAAAAAAGAAAGAAAGAACGAAAAAACGACTGGATACAGGCGCAAATTAATTGTTTCAAAATTCCGGGCGAAGAAATGACAGAAAAGCAGAAATGAAGCAAAAATCACACACTGAAAAACGATTGATAAAAAAATGACAGAATTTTTCAGACAAGCCCACGACTTACACTATATACAGTGTATTGCAAAAGTATTTACACCCTCTGAGATTTTTCTTTCACGTTGTGACCATGTGGGATTTCATGTGGACAACTGTAAAATAGATACATGGTTTTGAATGTAATTTTGGTTGTGAAACTGAAAATCTCCCCCAAACCGATACTTTGCTCAACTTCTTTACAAAATAGACAATTTTTGAAGTGTCTGAAAATACATTTTCAAGTCATTTTCAGTTTTTCCAAGTCATTTTGTCACATAAAATCCAATAAAACATACTGGAGTTTGGGGTTTGTAATATGAAAAAAAAAGAAGTTAATATGCTGTGAGAAGTTTTACACAACACTATAGGTGTGTCCTCCTAGTTTTATGAATGAATTTGAAGCAAAACAAAACATTTCACTGCAGATGTTCACATATTTCACTCAGAAAGTTTTAGGTTTAAGTTCACCTAAGCCCTAGGTGAGTTAAGAAAAACCAAACCCAAACACCCAGAGTCCTGACATGTTAAGGAATTAGACATTTCACAGTTCAAAGGTACAACAGATAACATGGACTATTGAGCCTCTTTTACCGTTGAGTTCTTTATTCACTGCGCTGGCATTTCATTTCATGTTACTAATGATGTTTAGAGTGTCTGTGGACGCAGAACGCTACATCGGCAAGGCATCCTTTTACTCTGCAAACACCAGTCGCTGTAGCAGCGGTGGAAGGGCGGGCGAACTCATTGGCCTTTTTGTACTACGTGATAGGGTTGCAGGAAAAAAAAAAAAAAAAGGGCTGGAACAGCAGCATTGCTTAGCTGGAGGGCTGCACACGTTATACCTCCGCAGCAATGTCTCCCGTCACCTCGGTGCATCCATATGGATGGCCTGTATTCCAGCTTGTGTCCTTTCGAACGTAGAGCCCCGGTGGGAATTCAGTTCAGCTGTAATAATAATGGTAACATCCTCCCACCTCATGAGCCGCACAATCCACGCCACGCCGCTATTACTACCGTCACCTCAGGGGCCAGATGTCTCCCTGCTGGTCCTTGAACTGCTCCGTCTCGTTGAAGAACTTTAATAAAGCTGCTAATTCACTGCGCCGTGCGCACGTGTGATGTGCATGCCGTTCTTTACGTGCATTTTGTTTTGTAGCTGTGTTCCCCCCAGAAGTGGTCAGTTTTTTGTCTTAAACATGCAATGTTTTTTTTTTTTTTTTTTTTAAACGGTGTAAGACGCCCCTCTCCCTCTGTGTGGACATTAGAGTGGCCTTCAGGCTGAATGCCCTGTGATTATACAACAGCACCCAGGGGACATGGAGCAAACCCATTAATTTCAGAGCTCTGATGGATTGGAGGTTATTGCTTTTTTTTTTTTTTTTTTTTTTTACACTGCTTTATGAAGAGAAACAGAACAAATACCTTCAGCTAACTGAATTCATGATATTTGGTCTCTTTGAAGTTTTCTTTTGACATACAGGAGATAAAATGTTGACATGAAGCATGTTTATGTTGTTTTTATAAGTAGAAAATATATTTTATTGAATTACTGACAAGGACAGCCTCATCAAAGTTTGTCTCTGTACGTGTAGTGAAACTTTAAAAGACAATTTAATATAAGTTTTAAGAGCTTTGCATAAAAACCTTTGTGCAGCATGTTCAAGTATGAGTTGACTGCATTCATACTGATGGAAACAGAAAGAGGAAACTAACAAGAGCAAAGTAGAAAGGTAAACACAGGAGGAATGGAGGCTGGAAATGCACCTGCCTGCTATAAATTTTCCAGATGATTTCTTCAAATCACACGTGGAATTAATCAGACAATTACTGAGGCTTTGTACTCTGCAGTGGGTAGAGTCTGCTGAATGTCCACTCAGAGTGATTCTGACATTTGCTTTGCCACACGCAGCTCCTCTGGTTAATGTCGACATCATTTGAAACGCTGAAGAAAGACAATCTTCCCCGCAGTCTGTGGTTCAGGGGCCGACCGTAGCAACAAAGTGATTTTAAGAGTTTATGAGATGAAAACCTGCTTTTAACGTCTTCAATCATAATTATAAGCCAAGATAAGCCCAGTTATCTTTTATACAAACTCTCTTTTGGTCTGGTAAAACACTGCCTAAATAACTCATGTTATCATGACTTTTCTTAGCCAGTATGTTCCCAACAGACTTGTCGACACCAAAGATTACACTTTTTACATTAATCATCATCACAGGTTGAAAAAAAAGGGAAAAAATGGTTGCTGATCTTTGGAAATTCAGCACATTTGAATCAAGTCACATTGACAACCTCATGTCAATAATGGTGAGTAGCTGCTCTGTAATGGAACACACATGAACGAAAACACACACACACACACACACACACAGCAGGACAGCTTATTTTCAAGCCAATCCACAATTCGTCCAGGTGTCAATCACAAGTCACGACAGGCTGTCTCCTTCCACGACTGGAACAATACATCAAGACACAAAGACAGACACTTGTTACCACTCCAGGCCTCGTCTCTTTCTGTTCCACCATCTTTTCTCCTCCTCATCCCTCGCTCTCGACTGTGTACTCATCAGCGATTTCTTTTTCTACAATTCTCACAAATCCACACCAAGAAATTCACCTCAGCCAGCAGGCTGCGCGACACACATGTGACTGCTGCGTTTTGGGTTTTTTTATTTATTTATTCTTTGTACATGCGTGTCAGTGCGCTTGTGATGACCTCGCTGAGGCACATGCTCCCCGTACGTGGTCGCAAAGCGTGCAAATGCAATTAGAGGGAGGCGGGAAGGTGGCGGCAGAGAGCACGCGCTTGATTGTGTTAGAGAAACATATGCGCACGTGAAGACTTCTGCTCCCCTGCAGAAAGAAAGGAGCCAATCGAGGTGCCTCGGAAAAAGGCGGGAGACATCGTAGCGCGGCTAAGAGAGGAAGGTGGGGCGTGGGCAAGGGGTGGAGGAGGGGGCTGGTCAGGAGTCAGAGCAGATGGCAGACTGTGCTGCTAACACCCCCACCTCCTTGCCCTCTTTCTTTCTCTCCCCCTCCGTCCCTCTGAAGGCGTCTCAGCAGGTTATGGAGCGGGGGCAATTAGCGACAGCCACAAGCACGTGTGTGCGTGTGTGTGTGTGCCACAGAGGACCGCTCCATCAAGATGGTCCCCCACTTACTCCACCTTCCTCATTCATGACTCCATTAGTGATGCTGGAGACAGGTGGTAAAAAAATAAAGTAAAAAAAAACAAAAAAAAAAACGCTTGACACATGTCAATCAATAATTCCATTTTCTAAAACCACATCAGCATTTAAAGGGCCTTGCAAACGCGCACATTTTCTCGCGTTTCAAACCGCAGACTTGATCGTGATTTTAAATGAAACACCAACATATCACTCCAAGTTTTGGGGAGGCCCAAAGATTTTAGAGTACTTTTGTAATGAATGCATGTTTTCAAATATAAAACTGAAGCAGGTTGTTTTAATGTTCTTATGTTTTTACAAATGTGTGCAACACTCAAAATACAGGCATGTCGAACTCATTTTCATTTTGAGCCACATCAATAAAAGCTACTTTGATTTGATTGATAAAGTTGTATTTAAGCACACAACTGATCCTCTAGAGTAGGGGTGTCCACTCAATTGAATAAATATATTTTCTCTCTCTTTCAAAAGTGTAGCTAGTTTTAGAAAAGTTTCTAAAAGCCGATTTGGGTGAAGCGAAGGTGGCTTTCACTAAAAGTCTCTGGATAAACCGGTTCATTGAAACTTGGTCATAAAAAAACAAATGCTTTGTGTTGTATTTTACGTTGTTCTGTGTAAGAAAATCATGTTGGTAGCTACTTTTGCCCTGATTACAAATTAAAAGTCTCCATCTGCATGTATGGGCCAAATTTGTATCATTTTTAAATTCCAGGTGGGGGCTGCATAAAATCAGTCCGAGGGACACAAATGGCCCCCGTGCCGCACTTTGGACACCCCTGCTGTATTGTGCTCAAATATTTGAAAATTGTAATTCTGCTTGGGACCAACTTGAAGCCATCATTATAAAACTGCTGATGTCCAGAAGACGTTGCCATTCTTTTTAAATGTATCTAGATGTGGATTAGGCGATTCCCAGACTGGATTGCAATCCTGCAAAAAAAATAAAAAATAAAAAATAAAAAATACTTGCTGCAACATAACGTGAAAACATACTGGGGTATGTGAACAGCAATCCAGACGCACTTAAACTGCTTATTTCACAGACTAACAAGACATCTTCAGCCGGGAAGCGTTCTCTTTATCCCATTTGAGCACTTTCCTGGAAAAACGGCACAAGCTCTAAAATCTCCCAGCTTCAGAATGACTGGCAATAACCCCATTAGGCGGGCAATCAGCTGCAAAAGCAGACTTCAGCCACCTTTACCCCCCCCCCCTCCTCTCTCCTCCTCCTCTCGCTCATCCTTCCTCCTTCCCTCCCAGTGGCTCGGCCTGTCATGTTCAGCCTATGATTAGAATAATAAGACTAATTAAATCCATATCGCTGGTGCTCTCAAGCACAGCAGCGTTCGTGTGCGAGTGTGTGTGTGTGTGTGTGTGTGTGCGTGTGCGCGTGTGTGTGTGTGTGTCGCTGGCCTGGCTCCTGCCGTTCGAGCTCGGCTCCACGCATGACAGTGGGGTTACTGTGGAAAGCCCTTTTAAAACATAAACAGACCATTATAAATGCTCAGCTGTTGAATGGAGCTCTTTGGGGCTTCACAAACAGACAAGCACGTATAGACTTTCCATTTAAGGCCGCATCCAAGAGTGGGAGACTCTCGAAAAGAGCCAACAGAGGGAACAGTAACACAGTGTATAAATAGCAAGTCGCAGAGAAAGCGCCGCGAAGGCCAGGAGGGAGAATGGCAACACTGTGCATCAGCAGGAGGAGGAGGAGGAAACAGAAAGTAAAAGGCCTGGGCTGGAAAAGAGTGAAAACATGCCCGGGGGGGGGGGGGGGACGCTGGAACTTAGCTTTCCAGCTTTGAGATCTGTTTGAATTTATGTGTTTTTCACCGTGTCATAAATGGCGACTGATGCCTTCGTAAAACGAGCCGTGCTCGTAAAGCCGAGAAGGTGTGTGGGAACGCCACGGATCCGAGTGCACTTCCCACACACCTGGTGACCTTTGCAACAAAAACTTTTCCTAGAGTTGTTCTTATACGTTTCTGTTTGTCGATTATCACATGGCGACATGGCAGTAGTATGGGGAGAGGTTTCTACTTTGACTAGGCCAGGGTATCTTAATTCTTTTCTTTTTCAGTCACATTGCTGTAGATTAGCTGTTGTGTTTTGGGATCATTGCCTTGCTGATGACCCGGTTCGATCCTCTTAGAGGTGTTTATTCAGATGCAACAAGCCGTCGTTTTTGTAATTTTGCTGAGATGAACCAACATGCTAATTCCTGTCTGTTGAGTCTGATAGAGATAATATTTTCTTTCTATTGCTGTTTCTTTTCAACCTTTGAATCCACTTGATGGGCAGTTCAAGGTAATTTGATGAAAGCGAAAGCAAAGTCCGATCAATCAGGGAAAAAGGACATACTGGACTCAAAGGAAATCAGTGTAAACTAACTGAAGTTTCTTCCTTTCTTTTGGCCTGTAGTGTGCGAGGATCTGAAGAAGAAAAAAAAAAGCAGCACGCTTCAGAGTGAAGTTATTAATAAGTATAATAAGAATGACTCTGGAAACATTAATGACAGTCACGAATGGGCCTGTGTGCTGGTTGCAGGGAGGTTTGATCCCCACCCTGCAGCAGCATTTTCATCACGGCTCCTTGGGTTTCTTTAAGTCATCAGTGTCTCTCTGGTACCGTACAAAAGGCCAGTTTCTGTCACCAAGAACAATATCCTGATTTCCAGGAAGAAACGGCACCTTTAGCTGATAGAGCAGTGAACCGTCAGCCGCAAGGTCAGCAGGGAATGACCTGGGTTAATCCAGGCAACCTTTGACATTATTTTACGTAAGTATTGCACAATTTATTTATTTATTTATTTTTTACAAATTACACCATTTGCTCAAGTTATATATTGATATGGCTTTTTAAGTAAATGGAACAATATATATCGCTAACCTTTTTGTGACTTCCCCTGAAAATGCATTTATTGAATATACTATAGTTGCAGTTTAATTTGTTCTTTTTTTATTCCCTTGCATTGAAATTAGAGGTGTGCCGATCGATTGGTCACCGATCATAATCGGGCCGATTTTCGTGAAAAAGTGCATGATCGGTGATCGGCGATCATTGGCTCTTGTTGCTGATACCGATCACCTGCATCTCATTTCCAACCTGCCTGTGCAGCTGGTCTCCTCTTTCCTTCACTGCGCAAACACAGAGCAACAAATCCTAAGCGATGTGGAACTATGACGCACTGAGTGAATGGGGAAGTTTGCGTGTTGCGGCGGAAAATTGAAGCAGGTCAAAATGCAGCAACACAACGAAGCTAATACGAGTACGACATAAAAACAATGCCATACTTGACGGAGTTTGGCTACATCAAGGCTCACTGCAGTAAAAAAGACATACGGAGGATCAGACAGCAGGTAAAGCAGCGCACAGCTACAAACACTCACCCGGATTAGCATGACGGTCAGAAAGCTAAACAAATAACCCGCAAAATTATTTAAGTCTTCGAGCTGCGATGTAAGACGCTGGTTCTGCTCTCCTGTTGAACCGCTGCTACGCTACAGGTAGTAATATCTGACAGACGGAGCTTCGCTTCTGCTCCACCTGGTAGTGACTCTCACACCGAACCTCTGTTTAAAGCTGCAGCATCTAACCTAAAAAAATACATTTTACATACGTTTTAAAACTTTCGCTGTCCTAACATGAGACAGATAATCTCTAAAAAAAATAATCGATCTCCTCCCTGTTCTGCATAATTACTCCGCTCAGTCAGAAACAGCCAATCAGAGCTAGCAGTAATCAGCTAGCCGCCATGCTATCAGGAAGTTTTCATTCAGTAACTCTGGATTGTTTATTGTATGGAACCTGTTTTTGCCTTTGAATGTTAAGTTTTATACTTGAATTTTTTTGGCAATGTTGAGAGGTTTTATTTTGGCTCTTTGCATTATTTAGCCTCTTCAGAGCCTTCATATGTTATCAGTCTGTTAAAGATAGTATTATCAATAGCAGTACAATTTGCACAATGCCTGTTTTGTTTAGTTTTCTTCTTGAAAAAAGTTATTAAAAACAAGTTTTTGTCTAAATTAAGGTGAATTCATGGTTCCTTTTTCCACATAATGTAACCGGTAGGGTTTATGATAAAAAAAAAAAAAAATAATTATGTGATCGGTATCGGGGATCGGTATCGGTGTATCGGCCCTCATGGGTGATCGGTATCGGTATTGGCAGGAAAAAACCTGATCGGCACATCCCTAATTGAAATATCTTCAAAGTTTTACTTTGAAGATATTTTTCACAACGATAAATCCAATCATTTGGAATAGGGCAAAAAAAAAAAAGAAGCTACATTTTCAATTTTGGAGAAATAATAAAAAAAAAATGATTAGAATCAGAGTTGCAAAATAAATACATCTCTACAAATAAATGCAATTATAAAAAATAGAAAATAATAGCTCAAAATAAGATTTAAACATTCAAAGAATGTTATGAAAGGAGATGACAAAACCTAATATTGTCATTTGTAAAAAGAAAAACAAAATTCATAAATAATATTTATATGGGAATAGTTGCAGATGTGTTGATGGTGCAACTTTGTTTCACTTTGCAGAGAAAAAGAAGAAGAAGAAAAAAACAAACTGAATCAATGTTGCTGCTATTGTTGCTCTTGCAAATCCAACACCTTCAAATTTCAACTTGCATATTTTGTGCTGGGAAATTTAGAAAACTTCTAAAAAGTGTCATTTAAGGGTCAAAATTCTGAGAAAATGCATAAATGATTTTAACCTATCTGTGATATTTAAGTATTAGTCGGAGAAAACCAACTAATACTTTATATTTCATTGGTGGTTAAAGAAAAACAGATTTCGATGTTTTGAACCAGTTTCCATGGTATATCTATGTCACATTTGGACTTTTCCTTGCACATCTTTTTCTGTATTAATCAAAACAAGTGTAGCAACAAGCAAAAAACCTGAGTTATTTCCAGGCTGTAAAAGTCGATTTATTTGAGGATCACCTTGCATGACCTCTCCGTCTCCCTGCCTCCACACGGCAAACTGGTAATGAGCTCATAAAGTCGAGTTAAGTTTAAATTTCTTTCTTATCGCTCACGCGGACGAGGACAAGGAGGCCGACTTAAAGTCCTGAGCTCCGGAGTACAGAGGAGTCTTTCTGCTCCAAGAGAAAAGCTCACCTCTCCTTCTTTACTGGCCCTTGTTCCCTGTTTGGAAGAGTTTACATTTTCTATCAGCCGTGTGGTGCAGACAGGGGCAGCTCGGGGGATCCCCCTACCTGATACAGGACGCAGACACACGCACACACACAGTGGCGTTCTGTCAGTGTTGCAGACTGTCTGTCTCCTTGTCGATCCGGCGGTGACTGTAACTAGGTGTAATGGCCAGCCTGTGGTTTGAGACTCTATGGCTCTATTCACAACTCCTCCCCAACCCCACCGTCTTCCCCCTTACACACACACACACAATCACTGTTTACAGTGGTGTATTTGGACGGAGCTGCTAATTGAAACATTTCTTTTTCCATCCAAAAGAGTAAAAGGGCATCCCATTTTTTCCACTGTATGTGTTTTAAACTCGGCTCCCGTGTCCACTTTGGCCGCGGGCCAGAAACATTACCGCAGAACTCCAAAGGGCACGGCACCTCGATTCTCCGCCAAATTATTAGAGCTACATGACTCGCTGTGACTCACACTCAGGTAAAAAAAAAAAAAATTTTTTTTTGCTCCTTTATACCTGGCTGGAGTCTTTAAATGTATTATTTTCCTGGCGAGTCAGTATTTACGTATGGCTCCCACTTATTCCCACAGTGCCTCATGTGAAACGGCCTGTGAGGCCAACGGTACGCCACTGGCAAAGGCCTCGGAAACCTTTTGTAACTTTAGGGCGAAAAATAAGAAGAAGCAAGTCAGAAGCAAACGTGTTTCTGTTGTTCTGCGGGAGATTGGTGAAGAAGAGCGTTCCTTCAGGTGTGGGAGGTCAAACAGGATTCAGTCGGGACGAAGACGATAGCTGCATTTCTCAATGCGAATGTGTGCAGACTTTTCTCAATATTCTGCTAATGTAAAAAAAAAAAAAACACAATTCTTCAACTGTGGCGTTTCCATTAAATAAAACACAACTGAAATCACACTTGAATATGTTTGTTTGCGCGATAAGTAAGTAATAAACACGCTGCACCATCATCCTCCAACGACTTCCTGTCATCTTCTTTGTGGTTTGCGCCAGCGGCAACATCTGGTTGTTGATCATGTGACTCATTTGATGCAAAAAAAAAAAACGTATTTCAATTGCAGTTTTGAACATAGGGCACAGTGAAGGAAGGGAGGAAAGAGGAGACAAGGAAAGAGAGAGAACCCAATGAAGAAATGACAAAGGGACAGAAGACATAACGAAGTACAGCATAAAGGACATAAAAGAAGGAAGGATAGAAGATAAAGAAGATAAAAGAGCAGAAGAAGGTAAGAATGGACAATAGGAAGAGTGGAAGAAAGGATGCAAAGAAGGAGAAAAGAAGGGCACACTGAAGCAATGAGGGACATATGGAAGGATACAAGGAATGAAGGATGGGCCCAGGTAGCAAAGGGAGAAAATAAGGAAGAACAGCAGGACAAAAGACAATGGAGGAAAGGTGGGAAGACGAAAGGACACAGCTGTTGTCTAGATATCTTAGAGATATCAGGAGTTTAATCTATTACCCAATTGGCTAATGCATCACTATTAACACAGACCCTTATTTTATTGCTTGCAGTCAGCGAGATCATTCCAGGCCTAAAGGGAACGATTCTTTCCTCGTCTCCCCTAACCTTCACGCTGACCCCAATTTCACTTTTCCCGAACCAAAGCCCGGAGTCCTCCGGCCCAGGCAGGGCGACCCAGTCATCCGCTACATCAAAGGTGTCAGATTAAGGCGAGTTAAAAGGTTGGGAGGGAAAGTTGATGCATTGCAAATCTTTTGAAAAGGTTTCTCCGGGTCACTCCTGCTACATCTGTCTTTCAGCTCACATTGGCATGATAAGGTTTGATGGACATGGCGTATCTACGTGAGAGTGTGCCCTCTGCCCTGCAGTGTCCAGAGGGCAAGATAAGAGGAAGATGGATGGATTTTTAAATTTCCTTTTTTAGGAAGGAGGGGAAGATTAAACCAGTTTTCTGTTCCAGAGAGCGAATATAGAAATGGGGAGGGTGGCCTCCCCTTAAGGGTCTCCGTGTAAATCAAGAGAGGTTGAAAAAGCAGAGAGAGAGAGAAATACTGGCATTATTTTTGACTGGACTAATGATTTAAGTCTTGCAAGAACAGATCTTTAGCTTTTTTTTTTTACTCGTTTCCGATCATCATAATATCAACATCACCTTAGGAAATATGTGAAACGGTAAAATGTGTTTGACAAAGGCATATCCTTTCTGACAAAATGCTTCATATCGTGCAGAAACGGCTATGACCAGTAGCTGACAATATCTTTACAAAAACCAAAATATTCATCTACCATTTTGCAGAAACAGGATCAAAACACATGAAACACAAAAACTGGAAGTTGGCTTTTACAAAATCAGCTGCTGCATGAATGTGACTTAGAGGTGTCAGTAAAGCAAAAATAGTGTTTTGCACTAGTTGCACCTGAGCTGACCACTTCCTTCAGGTCAGCCCAGAGTCATTTTAAATGAGGAAGTGATATTCTTGAATAGGATATAACACAGTGCAACAGAGCGAAGCTAGTCTCTATACTCTGCAGCAAGTGGGACTCCTGTTCAACACACAGAGATACCAGTTCTCCATTCACTGGACATCCACTAAAACTTGTTTTCTTTTATTTGGTACTCATTCGCCCCCAATTCTAATGATTCCCTGAGCAATTGCCCATATAAGAAAACACACTGCCTAACATTTTTAAATAGCCCTTTTGTTATATCCACTGCATTTTTAATAGTTTCCAGGCTTTTACACAGTGGATAAAATCTCAATGAACACCTCAATAATTTTCTGTTTGAATATTTTTAGTGGGCCACTGAGATAAAATGTTCACCAGATGTCAATGACAACTCAACTTCAAGTAAAGATTAAATTTACTTCAAATTCAAATAAACATGCTGATAACATTAAAAAAAAAAAAAAAGGACTTGAAATCTATATCTACCGATGGTATGAGTTACTTCTGGTCACACGTGGCTATTATGCAGGTTAAGGTCGTCGTTTCTGAGATAACGATAAAGTCAGTTTATATCATGTGTGGCAAAATGGATGACTTTGTTTCTTCCACTTAACTGATTGTGTTTATGTTGATGTTATCTGATGCGGTAAGCATGAAAAATGCTAGACAGCTGGACCAGCCACTGCTTTCCTCGTGTGTTTTAGCAGCATGAGGGGCGTCCAAAAGAAGATCTTTTATGAGATACAATTTAGGTTTTTAACACTATTTACAGTTTATTCCTCTCATCGTCTTTCTCTGATGAAATAAAAAGGAGCCACTGGTAGCGGGTTTTTTTTCTTTCTTTAAGTCGGGGATAAGCCGAAGTCAATCCAGCCCTCCCAGGACTGATCTGCAGTTGGGTCAGTGTCCACATAATCCTATTAGTTGTGGGTGATTTCTTCAGATGCAACCTGGGGGAGCGAAGGCAAATAAAGACCGATTTACTCGACCTGAGGATTGTCTCTCGGAGATCTCCTGTAAATATTACACACAGAGCTCTGTGGGAAGATATCATCACGGAATTTCAGCCTCATTTTACCTTTAAAAGAACAACACCTGCACCAACATGTTGCATTTATCTTCAACCGTCAAGTTAATTCCTAAAACTAAGGCGTCATCTGAATAGCTTTTGTATTTGGATGCCAAAAGCTGAGTGAAAATGAACCTGACACAGACTTCCCTCTCGGTTATGGTGTACGGTTAGTCGGCCTTTGCCCCCCCAAGCGCAAAACGTGAAGCAGTAATTGAAAGACGTGATGGTGCCGACCAGATTAAAATTTTCCACAAAGGAAGCACAGATGGAATTGTCATTTTTGTTCTTGAATGGGTCAATTTGATCCCACCTGCAGACAAGACTGTAATTGTGAAATCACCCACTGGGCATATTTTGACTGGAAGGGATTGCAAAGACGGATAAAATAGAGCAAGGTTTGGTTTTAAAGTGACAATCTGTGACTTCTGCCCCTGTTCGATGTTCCCATTCTGCCCCAATTTTCCCAAGGTTCGGCCTACTTGAGCGCCAAAATTTGGAGTCACACTTTCGAAGCAATATTTGGGTTACACGTGAATACGGTTGGGAAATTCGACCGTAACCACATTTTTGTTCTTTAGAAAGTTGCATTTTTAATAATCAGTCCACCATAATATAAATATGGATTAATCAGTCAATAAATGATCAAGTCCAATATTCATGACCTTGCAATACGTATGTAAATATCTGGATGTCACTAAATCACAGACAGAAGATGTAAAATGCGACATGAACAGGGTGAAGAAGAAGGTCCTGTTCTGAGAAAGGGGGCCAAATTACACCCCAGCTTACACCTCAAACAATTAAATATTAAATGATTGGTCTGTCAGTGACAGACTTGATGGTACCATAGCTTGCATAATCGGCCACCCAAATGACCAGAAAGAAGAACAAAATGACCATTTTTCATTATACAAAGAAATTGTGAAAATGGCAAACACTCACCAAATGATCAACTCTATTAGTGCTGAAACAATTAGCAGATGCTAACGTGATACCAACATGAAGCAAAGCTAAAGGGACGGTCCTGTTGCTGCAAAAACTGTATATGGTAAAAACGATAATTTTTGAAAATCACTAGAGCGTTGAACAGCTGCCAAATATAGATAATGTTGCCAAGTGAAGAAATGCTGCATCACCTCCAGTCATATCATCTGAACATTTACGCTAACTCTAACTGGGTTCTTGCAAGGTACAAGCCTTGAGTATTATCCATTTATTGTGTCATATTTTTGTTTGCTTTTATATTATTAAAATAAAAATATTGTAAATGCCTTCAAGATAAAATATTGTTCTCAATCTTTTCCAACCTTTTGGAGCAGTTTTAGCTCCATAGACGTTCTTTAAGGCATTTCTTTTACCCAAAATCCACTCTGGCCAGCCTGTTGAGATTTTAAATTCACTATAGATTCACTCAGCATCCAAGTTACCAATCTGAAATGGGAAAATGTGTTTTTGTGACAACCAGAACAACAAGACTTCAATGTGGTGAAGTGTTGAACCAATGCTACATCTATACTGACATGCCAAGCAGGACGGAAGGTAAATCTCACCACTCACGCACACACACACATTACATCCATGCATACACTTGATGTACAGCAGCCATGCATAGAAAGACACAAACACAGCCAATGTGTATCCACAGATTAAATCAGGCGGGACCTCAACAGCAACCTGCATGCTAGGATGCACCTGCAGCTGCTTACTGTGTTGTGATCAGCTGACCAAAACAGGCAGCTGCTCACAGGTTCCCAATCATTTACAGTAAAGTACACAATCAGTCTGTACGGATATGATTGCTGTTCATTTTCGGTCGTCCCCCCCCACACACACACACACTTGGGTCGCTCATTGCAGAGCTGATTGCTCGCCTTTTCTTCAACCTCGCTGTCCATCTTCACCTTTGTTTACTGCTGTTGTGATGTGGAGTACACGGTGTTCCCGTCAAAGTGTAGGCGTTTACCGCTCAGAAATTATGTAAACGCTTGATGTGGCCTACGTTGGGAAATTGACCAGTAATTTTCCGGCAAATTGAGCCGCAGGCAACTGCCTGAATAAAAAAAGACACAACGGCGTGTACAGGAGGAGCAGGACTGAACAAAAACATCCTGTCCTTTTCTTTTCTGCAAATTTGGTGAAGAGAAACCTCGGTGCATGCTCAAAACATAATACACTGTAGATTAATTTATGACAGAAAACACAGATGTCATCATTCAAGTCAAAAATTGCTGCAGCAATGGCTTTATAAGAAAGCAATATTCTTGGAAAGAGCACATTATGTCTACAAAATAGTATTAATTAATATCACAGGAAAGACTGAAGGTTAAATCATAATTTTAAAAAAAGAAGCAGCAAAAGAAGCAACACTCTTTTTCCAGAAATGTTGGTAAAAACCATTTTTAGCACAAAGCAGATACTATTAATACATTTTAGGAAGAACTTGGTCAAAAAAAAAAAAATGTAATTGTTACTGAAATAGGTACTGAAATCAGGAAGTAGAAGAGGTCGCCTCCAAAATAAGCTCTAGTTTTACCAGGTAAAACATTTGAAGGACCAGATGTCGCCTCCAATAAGCAAATGTTGTTAAATCCAAACCCGTTTGCATGTGGATGAATTAAAATACTCCTATATGTCCCTTTATTTTCCACATGTTCCACAGAGTTCACAACTTCTTCATCGGATGAAGTATTTTGAAAAGGTGTTGATTAGTGAAATCTTGATCCAAGATGATAATTGCTGACAGCAGGGTGAAAATGGGGCCACCCAATCCATCAATGTGTCGCCATTATCTTGGCAGGAAAACCAAAGGAAGGCATCTTTTGGGTTTCATGTGCTAAAAGATCTATAGTGTCACGGTTTTTTCGCATCCATTAGAGAACAAAAGCTTGCCAAATCCCTTTGCCTGCGTGTGTAATAGGTGTTAACGTGTTTAAGAGTGGCTGGTGTGAGGATAGGCGGGCAGATGGGCGGGTTGTCAGTCTAACTGATGGACATGAGCGCACTGATTGATTAATAGGTGGTGCCTTTGGGGGGGAGGGTTGAGTTCAGGACTCTCTTACAGCTGTTCACTTCCACAATGTTAACAAAACGAATAAATAAGAAACACTCAGTGGGGATTAGAGACGTTCACCATCATGTCTGCACAATGTTTTCGGTCATTGACATATTTCCCCCATGCATAATGCAGCAGCTCTGTGTTTACACTGGACAGTCGACTGATCAATACGTTCATAAAATGCTTTCACCTGACAACGCCTATGGTAATCACATGGGGGGTTTGGTGGGGAGAGGTCTCATCTGCATCTGTGGAGTCACAGCTACTCCTCTCTGATAATTGATCAGATTCACAGCCATCAGGTGAGGACCCACCCCCTCGCAAACACACAAACACATAACCGGACGCACAACGTGACCCTTGACCAAGGTGTAATAAGGTCATATTAGTGTAGTGGGAATAGGCCATAAATGCCAGTGAGTGCTGACATTCCCCTCCTCAGAGGTTACCAAGAGGTTACTGTAAAAAAGGAAAGGGGAGATGAGGGGGCGATTTAGAGGGAGAGATAGCAAATGGCAGAAAGTGATGGATGGGTAGATAAATGGATCGACGAACGGAAGGAAGGAATTAAAAAATGGTTTGGACCTTTTAACCTGTCAAGACATTGCTGACAGCAGCGTCCATGTTGCTCTGTGAACTAGCAGTATCCCAGTTTTTGCTTTAACATTCCCTACTTTCAATACCAAGGTCATCAGCATCTGTTTGTATCCGCATGAACGTGAGAAAGTGCCGAGAGCTTACCAAACATAGATAGCAAGCTAGCAAGCTTGCTAGATAGATCTAGCAAGCTAGTTAGCTAGCTAGATTAGATAGATAGATAGCTAGATGGTTCGCTGGATAGAAATTCAAAGCGAAAGAAAAGTAGAACGACAATAGAAGCAGCCTTAGTTAAAATAAATGAAAAACTATTATAATAATCTATGCAATTTAAAACAAAAAGACAGATATCCTACAGTGTAAAGGAAAGAGGTCATCCTTCAATGTCAACGTGGTGGTGGCAGGATGATGCTGTGGAGATGCTTTTCTCCAGCAGGTACAGGTTAGCTGGTTGATGGGAAAATGGCTGATGCTATAAATACAGGGCCTACACAAACACTCTGTGGATAGTACTGATTGGGAGCTGCATGCCACGCTTTCTACATTTTTGTTTTAAAAATTGCAAAAAAACTGAAATAAAATACATCGAGGTCTATTGCTAAAGTGTTTCAACATGTGAAAAAGTTGAAGATGTCTGCCTCAGTCGAGAACAGATGAGAATCCTCCGCTGCCGCTAAGTGACAGACTGCGTCTGGTTAGCTCAGCAGGAGGAAGAGCAGCGATGGACACCCGTATCTCACTGGCTGCAGAGCACACCACAGGAGTCATCTGCTGTAATAAGCTCCAACCACACGCATGCTGGAAGCAAAGCCTGTCCACGTGTGCACGCACACACACACACACACACACACACACACGCACACACACACACACATATTTCCAGCAGCTAGCATACGCATACAGCTAAAGGCAAAAAATGCATGCAAGAAAACCGCTTGATGCATGGAGCCGCTGTACATTTAACAAGGGCGCCGACTGTTATGACACACTCACTAACATTTAGAAACGCACGCTCCGCGGGGACTGTCTAGTGTAATAAAGGCTCAGTCACACTGTAGAGTGGCTACCGCAGTGTTTGGATTAGAGCTCGCTCATATGGTAGGATCAGGGTCTTAACTGAAATGACTTAGACTTAAAAAAAAGAATATTAAGATGGCCTTATAAGGACAAAACAAGCTAAGCTAATGGACCCTCCAGTCTATCAGTGGAGACATTTGAGCTATATATATGCAGCTGTTTGATCTTCAGACATGAGTCATCCGGAGTGGTTATCTAGTCTTGGCAGGTCAAAAGTTCATTATAGCTGTCTTCTCTTCTCTTCTCTTCTCTTCTCTTCTCTTCTCTTCTCTTCTCTTCTCTTCTCTTCATCCCTCATTTTTATCTTTAATGTTGATCTGTAAATCTCAGAAGTGGTTGGAAAATTTACAAGAATGTGGCATTTAGCTGTAAATTACGGTGACTAAAACCGTAATCTACATCTGAAAGGTGTAGGACATCGATCCTTGAGGACTCTAGTCCTCGTTTGAAACGCCCAACAGCAGTGGTGTCAAACTAAGCACAACTGTTCTTGCAAAATTTCAGCAGAAAGCTACAAAAAATACAAAAGGAGAAGTTTCTAGAGAAAAAATTTGCAACCCTGACATCGCCTGTTTCCGAGGAAGGTTACTTGTATCATCAGATACAAAGTTCTGATGAAATCAAACGTTTGATCAGATAGGAGACACATTTAAGTCATTGTGTATTGAGTGTTTATTTTCTGCCAGTAAGGCTGTATATTTTGGCTTTGATCCTCTTCTGTTGTATACGTGTAGTCACACCTGCCTCGTTCAGTTTGCATAGAATTTCTGTTTTGGTTTTGGACGTGTGAAGGCGCAATCTAACTGATGAAAAAAGCCAACTCCGGTCCTTCTTGGTTCGCTTGAAGTGATTTGTCCGATTCAAATGCATATGCGAACGTCAAGCAGACCGGAGACCTGCTCCAAAAGCAGGAAGTGGACTATCGCGCAAGGTATTCTGGGTAAATACAACAAAAAACATCTAGCGCTGGTGGGAGACAAATCCTACAACCGCTAAAATCTGACGCAGCTCCATTTTTGCTTGCATTTTGTGAAGGAGGAACTTGCGCTTGTGTCTTCGTATGTTTTTGTGTAGTTTCCTTCAGTGGTTCTTGGTGCAGCGCCACCTCAGGCGAGGGGTGGAACAGGTTTGTCACAGGACTCAGTTCGTTCGACAGTGCAGCGTGAAAGAGAACCGGCGCCAGCCGAAAATGTAACAAACATTGCAATTTTTGGTCCCTACCGGACTATCCGGTGTGAAAACACACTCAGTGTTGCACTCCATTTCAAGTGTCAGGCTCATACAAACACCTCTAAATATGCAGGGAGCTTGCAAAAGGCTGACCTGCTTTTTCTGTTTACAATAAGAGCCTTATTTATTTTTCATGCAACCTTTGCTTAACAAGGCGGCCCCATCCGAGAACAAATTCTTATTGGAACAGACAGCCTGGGAAGGGAAACAAGCAGGCATGAGAGAGAGAGAAGAGATTTTTTTTTTTTTTTTTGGCCGGGGGTGATGAAAAAGAAGAGAGCGCAGAGGATGGGGAGGAGAAGAGGGGGAAGAAGAGAGGAGTCGTGACCAACACATTAGCGAAATGCCACAGAGTGACAGCGGATGTGTAAAGCACTGCTGGGGCTTCGGGAGGAAAGCAAGCAAAGGAAGGGGCGAATTATTATTGATTTTGATCATTTTGTGTATTGTTAATCCATTCACAGAATCTGTTTGAGATCGGATCAGCAACCCGCTTCAAAGTAAATGCTGCATTTTACCTGGTAGCCTCACCTGTGAAGATTTTATTTTACTGGAACTCCCAGTACATAATCCAGAACCAAAGACTAATATTTATTTTGCAGGTCTATAAATGACTCATTGCACCAAAATGATAAGGATGTGCTTCTGTCTCCTGAAGAAGAGAAACAAGTTTAGACTAAAGCTTCTTTATATAATTCCAGGTACAGATTTATTCAGAAGGAATGCGTTTCCTGAAAACTTTTTGTTCACCTTTCCTGGAACTCCTCACAAACTTTTTTTTTTTTTTTTTTGATGCTGTGCAAAAATGTGCATCTATACACGTGGTTGTCACGGCAACCAAGCTCAGCTGAGAGTTTTTGTTCGGGATGAATGTGGCGATCTAACCGAAGATGAGGAAATAGTTTTGTGAATGAAGGAACATTTCATTTTTCTTTTTTTTCTTCTCAATAACAAGAAACAAAGATCAGATTGTGATGAAAGGATTCAGAGAACTCTTCAGATTCCGTGAATAGCACAGCTGTCGAACACGGCGTCCAATTTGCACCGTTAATATTTTCAGCTGCGTTGAGGAGAGAAGACTGTGGGTGGAAAAAAAGCATGTGAGGATGCAAGATGATCGGGGTTGACGTTTTACGTTGGTCTGGACCAGGACCTGCGAATATTTCCTGTCTCTTGAAATGCAGATTGGAATGCCGATGGAAATGTGACTCCTGTGCAATGAAGCTAGTAATTCATTTTGATGATTACGCTCATAACTCCATGCACGGAGGTTCTAAAGTAAATCAGCTGCAGTTTTCTACTAATTATTTAGGTTTTCTCGGTGTGTGAGCCAAATAAACCCAGGATTTAAATCTTTAAGTGAGCAGGACTGACCTTCTGCAATTGAGTTCTTGTGGACTATGAAATTTCCGGACCAGAAAGACCTTCACATTGTTATTTTCACCATCAAATTTCTCTGTTCTTGCAGGATTTTGCTGGACATTAAGCCATCACATGTAAAAGGTGAACTGATAATGTGCTTAAAAGAAGTGGAAAAGAATCTAGTCTGTTGTGCATATTCACTTCTTACTCCGATACCACTAAATTAAAATGGCATGACTTTTAAAACTGCAGAAAAGACCGCAATATTGTTGTAATTGCATCACTTTCCGGTCAGAAGACCTTTAGTTTTTATTTCATATTGAGCAGAATGGGTGCATACAGGGACAATCTAGTTTCCCCCGCTGCTTGCAGTTCTCCTCAAATAACCCCCCTCCCTCCTCTGCTGCATAGTGAACTGAAGAACTCAGATCACCTTGTTTAGAGCAATTAAATTTAAAAACACCATCCCTGTGCTAAAGTCACTAAATTTGTTATATGTGCGACTCAACGTGCGCGGGGAAAGCTGCAGCATGTTGTGTAGAGCAACATGAAGATTTGCCTTAAGCCCCATCTGTCTGCATGTGCTGATTAGAGACAGACAGGTAAATGAAAGCATCACATGTGTAAATGGGTGACTTAGCAGCAAAATTGACTCAGCGGATAATGTGGGGGAACTTTGAGCTCGACACACACTTAAATGATATCGTTTTATCATTTAAGTGTGTGAGGTGATGCGTCAGGGACAAAAATAAAAAAGTTTGGACTGCATTGGGAGTTGTCTGTCTCCTTCCGCCCTCTGCATCCTCCACATCCCTCCCTCCTTCGTTCCTCTCACGTCCACCGCTTCACTTCTTTTTTATTCCGGCGAAGGCGTTTCCCTTTTTCTCCTTAAGTGATCTACTCATGACTTTGAGGTGGAAACTTTTCTCAGGTGGTAACATTCTGAGGTCAAACAGCTACATATACTTTTTTTTTTCCCCCTCGAAATATTAAAACCCTACAGTACTTCTCATTAAACGATAATCCGACCAATGTGACTTTTGGTGAAGCGAGTTTAAGCAATTCCTGCTGTGACTCACAAATATGGATATACCAATTGTATGCTTGATACCTGGTTGTATCCATCTACCCTGCTGTGCCAGAAAGGTCATCGCTACTCATTTGTGTGGCAGTATTTTGGATACGTCACAGATAGATAGGCTACTGTGGTTTGTGCTTTCTTCAAATTTAAAAGTTGACCTGCACTATAATTATTCCTGCTTTAAAGGATTTGGGGAGAGCCCACATGAGGATTTGATGCCACTGTAAGCTTTTTATTTGGAAATGTTTGCCTGATCTCGTCTCCTGTACCGAAACTGAACTGAAAGGCCGCTCGGTTAGGAAGAAGCCGTTGCCCCAAAAATATAAAGTCAAGCAAGAGTTTGCGAACGCAGTCAGCAACACTGGCCTCTAACTTTTGGAGGTTTTAACTAAAACTGTTTCGCTACAATGAACATTTCTGCTTGTGGAAGAAAAAAAAAAAGTGGGAAGTATGGCAGTGGCAGCATTATGTTGAGGCTGTTATGCTATAGAACTGACTTAGTGCAAAGCAGATGTCTGCATAAGCAAATAACTTCCACATTTTTAAGAAAACAACAAGAAATGGATCTTATCATTCATTCTTATGCATCTTTTAAACAGTGTTTCAATCTCATGTGCGAAGCTTGATAATGAATGTGAAACACACATTGTTGAGCTTTTTACTGCAGTGTGTGTGTGTGCTCAATTGCTGGTCTGCAGACTGTGTACCCTGCATGTTGTGTGTGATAGTGCCAGTGTGTGTGTGTGTGCCAGAGAGGGAAACAGACAGTGCAAACGTGACTGGAGTGTCAGGAACACCGAGTTCAGACGTGGACGCCATGTCTCTCTTCCAGTTCTTCCTCTCCTTTTCTTTCATTTGTTCCTCCCATCTTTCCTCCCACCGCCCTCCCTCATCCTTCATCCTTTTCTCCTTCCGTCTTTCCCTTTATCTCCCCCCGCTCTTTGTCTCTCCCTCTCTTCCCTTCATATGCAGCAAGCCACTCAGACGTCGATGAATAATTCAGACTGTGTTGCACTGCAGGTCCCCCCCCCCCCCCCCACATTCCTTTCCATTTTGCCGCTTCCCCTCTTGTCTCCCCTCGGCTGCATCATCCCTCCTTCCTCGCCGTCAATCCTTCGCGATCAGAAAGTGATCTCGGTTTAACAGTCGGTGTTGACGTGCGTTAAAAGCAGAGCAGAGGTACCCCGCGTGTTTAGTATTCCGCAGCCAAAGCTACGGGGGGATTTCTGTGCGTCTCTCCCGCCGCCCCGCCCAGCCCTGCCCCTCCATCAGCATCACTCCCGTCTCTGATTTGCGATCAGAAAGATCCACCAGAAGCCCGTGTCGGAAGGGGTGAGTCACCGGCAAAGGCGCAATGCAAAGTCCGCTTGGCAACCGAGAAGCTGGTCACGCTGCGGGCTTCCAGGAAGTCATTTGACATTTCACAGTCGCTCCAAAACAGTCCAGACTCATCCCACCTGCTTTCCATGGAGGAAAGAGAGGGAGAAAGGAAGAAAGAAAAAGACCCCAGTCATGAGACTCTGACACATCTCTGCATGTGTAAAACACGGCAACAGTCGTCACAGCAGCTCATTAGCGCTGACCTGCAGGTACAAAGCTAATCTCTTATGTAACTTCTTCTATAACGAGTGATTTACTAGACGAGTTCTGATTAATCCTGATGTGGAAAATTCTCCAACGTGAGGGGCTGGCGAGTGGAAAGAACGGCTGACCTTTCCGTACGAGGTGCCGTCTGCAGGCCTGGTGGTCCGCTGCGTTTCAAACACATTCGATGAGTTACTGCTCCTCTTCACGTGGGGCGCTCTGCCCAAAAATGGCAACAAAATAACCAAAAAAAAAAAAAAAAAAAAAAGGGACGGGTTCAAATTTGGGGAACGGGACTCCAGGCTGTCGAGTCTGCCTGACAGAAATGATGACAAAAAGAGGGGGGTCGTGGTGAGGACACTCAGGCTGGGAATTGCCATTAAAATTGTGATGGGTTTTGGGGAGGCTGTGGTGGCGCAGAGGTTAACCCATGAGGAGGCCTTAGTCCTCAACGCAGTGGACGCAGGTTCAATTTCCAGCCTGGTGACCTTTTCCTGTCAATTCACTATCAAATAAAGGCCAATATAGCCAATAATACCTTTAAAAAAAAAAAAAAGGTGCCTGTGCATTAAAATGTACGGGGAGTCGAGCAAAAACACAACTGGAAGACAAACGACTAAAACGAAGGAAGGGCTTCGATCAAAGCGGATCAGATGAAGAGTAAAAGATTGGGCTGTGGGGGGGGGGAGGAAATAGGTGTATTTACATGAAGTTCCCCCTAGCGCAGAGCTAGTTGCCATGGAGACCGAGCCTCGGCGTCCAAGTACCCAATTTGGAGGGGAAGGAACGGGCTGAGCAGCGGAGGGAGTGCGCCCCGGCAGCCAATGGGAACGCTCGGCTGGGCTGTGACACATTTCCCACACGCAGAGCTCCGGCATTAGATGTTGCACAACTCTCTCTCTCTCTCCACCGGCAAACACACCATCACAGCCTACTTCCTCCAGCTGGGCGCGCGTGAGTTGAATTCAGGGTGGAATTCGGCGAAATAAAAAGCAGCAGAGAACGGAGGGTGTGTGTGTGTGTGTGTGGGTGAGCAGACTGTCTGATCCAGCAGAATATGAAGCGACAGGCCGTCGTAATTACTCGCCCGACGGAGCAGGCCCGAGGCTGTTGTGTACACAGAGCGCTGGAATGTTCCCAGTCTCACCCAAACACATCATATGACCAGCAAAAACAAAATCCTGCCCCCCCTCTCCCCCCCCCCCCTTATTGTGCCGAGGAAGAGACACCTGGAGCATGAGAGGAGTTTGGAGACAGACTGTGATGTGCATCAGAGCGTGTTCTCATTATTTCACTGTAAATGTGCTGCAGTCGGCTCGACTCGTGTAATTCACGTCTAGCTGCCAGGAATAATGTGTCGTCTGTCTTTTCATTTGGGCAAATGAGTTGTATTGATGAAGCACAACTCCCAGTCGTCAAGGTAGTTAGTCAGGCAGGGGCACCGCATCGTTTTTACGCTCCCTGCTCCCCCCCAAAAAAATATATGCTTGTCATCAGTGTGGCAAGGTTTGGATGAGATTTGTAGCAGATTTTCTTTTGCAACTCAATTTGTGTTCAATAGTTGTGAACAGATCTGTGGATCCCTGCAACTCCTCAGTAGGTTTTGTACAAAACTATTATCTAGTAAAATAAGAGCATGAACAATTTTTTATGTATTTCAAGGAATCAGAGTCGGTGGGCAAAGTTAAGCAGGGAAAGATTGTGCAAAGTTTGATTTTTGACCCTCCAAAGTTCATGAGTGACCAATGAAGTTGTCAATCTCTAATCCAGACTAACTATTCAGAAGAAAAACATGGACTTTAAATACCTGACAATGACACAGCAAATAAAAGTTTGCATGTTTGTCATGTTTGGTTGTGTTTCATAGTTTTGTGAGTTCAGTGACAAACATAGTGTCTGGCTTTTTACAAACTAGACACAAACAAAGAGAACTGAGGTTTGAAAAATGTCAACTTTGCAACCTGCAAACCGAATTTAAAACAAAATGAAAAAAAATTAAAAATCTATGCTCAGTGAAGAATAAGAGAACTGGGAAACACAAAATTATAACGATTTTTGATCCTCTGTTGGTTACTAGGTCTTAATGGTAAAAAAACAAAACCGTGTACCTTATATTGTGTTGTTTCTGTCTCACTTTCATGTTTTCTCCACCACTTTTTCAAACCAAAGACAAAAGTTTCCAAATCTTTATATGTAGAGGCTGTTTGTGGGACGTTCCATTTTGAAGAAGAGAACAAAAATGGGTATAAGTAACCAGACAATTTGGATTATGCCAAATTATGCCGTCTGACTCGATTACCTGGCCCAAATGATGTCTTTATTAACCACCATCTAAAAGAAAATAAAAATGTTTCGAGAAAAAGGGCACTCAACTCCTCAAAGGCTGTTTTCACAAAGATATTGATGCTCAATTCCAATTCGAACTTGGACGATTCAGCAGGTGTTCCTGCTGTGTGAATGTAGAAAAACTGTCCTTGTCTCGCAAATTTCTCCTTCAAAACACCAAAGTAAAATAATTTGTTCTTTTGTAGGACTCTACAGAACTTGATAAAATGCTGAGGAGACAAGCCAGCCTTTCCACTCAAGCAAGTTGGACAAAGAAGAAACCTAAAAGTTGCAAGGAGCGCTTGAGTTTGACACCCCTGTTGTAGAATAATCTACAAATCACCAAGTAAAACAAAGGCTTGTAATGTGTTTCCTAGAGAAGCAGTGAATGGGTTTGCCAGCTTCAAAGAAACTTGCTTGATTCATTGCTGTTGTGTTTTAGTCACAAGACTAGGAAAGACTTGAGGTCACAGTGAGTTTGTCCTTCAGTTTGACTTTAATCCAAATCTGGAAAAACTCCAAGTCATTCCTTTTGATAAACATGTGAACAATAAGTAGACAGCGTAACTCCTATGGCTGATAAAGTCCTAAAAATAGATATGGTAAGAAGTAGAACCACAAAAATAAGCAGGTTTTGTTGTTTTTTTTAATTGCCACACTGGTCAAAAACCATCTTTTCAGTCTGCATGATGCAAGACTTGAACTGAAGTTAAATTCAAATTGAAGTTTTTAATCTTTTCACACTCGTCTTTTGCATGGCGCTTGATAGTAAAGTCCTATTTTACATGTTTTTTGAATGCTGAGTTATTGTAGAATATGTCAGTCCAAGCATGAAGGCAAACTACATACATTTGCGAAAGTTTTCATATCAGTGATGGTTTCCACATCAGACAGTATTGTGTATTTTATCGGGATTTTATACAAGTGACAATTTACAAAGTATCACATACTGCAGTTATGAAATGTCTCCATACATCTCTATTTACTAATTTTGGCTTCTGAAAGCTTAATTAGGTGAACTGTTAGTCTTTAGATTCTTTAGGGATTGTGTAAAACATTTTCCTGTTACTGCACCTGCACCCCCCAAATACTTTGAAGTCTGTGGTTGCACCATAAATGTGGAATAGTTCAAGGAGCATGAAGGCTTTTGGAAGGCGCAGACATCACTGAATGCAAAACATTGTGATGATTCCCACAAGGATTCTCCAGAAACAAAGAAGCCCACTCATGTGCCCACTGAATCCACGCCGGATGACAGCAGCAAAGAGACCCAAGTCAATTTGTTGTTGCTTTTTTTCATGGTTTTGACAACCAGTCGCACATGATAATGAACGAGGCTGAACGGTGCACGGCAGATAAATGAAAGTGATGCGTAAAAGCTGCGCCTCTGTGGTGTAAAAATAGGAAATATGCAAACATAAGAAATCAGAGGGTCTAAAATAGACTTCTCAGGTGGGATTAAAAGGAATGTTGTCTTTGTCTTACTAGTTTTTTGAAGTACATTCCTTGACAGCACTGCTTTCATTTTCAGATTTTACAAGCAAGATTGTTTCAGGAGATGAAAAATGCAAGTGGACATCCACTCGTGCGAATTATGACCTCTGAACCTCAGCAAGAGCGGCACGAGGGTGCATGCCGACACACGGCTCTCTCCAGATAACATCAGGATTAAAAAAAAAAAGGAAAAAAAGAAAAAAAAAAGGAAAAAGAAAGACGTCCTTATTGCCAGTCGACCAGTGAAAGGCTAATCCGTTTGGCGCTGGAGTTCATCCAACGGTTGACGGATTAACCCACTGGATCCTTGGACGGTCGCACGCATTCTCTGTCGCTCGCAGCGTGTCACCGCCGGTCATGAGTCTAATGACGCGGCGCTACCGGAACAAACCGGATAGATGTGGCGCCGGGCTGTAAGACAGGAGGGATTCTGAATGCGTGCACCGTCAGATCCTAGCCTCATACTACTGTTAGCTACCAGCTAAAACAAAAAATGGCTTCAATACTGAAGCATTTATTGGTACATAGTCGAAACTTTAAACGGATGTAAGACTACAAACGATTAATTGTGATGAATCGAATATCGAAATAATCGTCAACTAATTTGGTCATCGATTCATCGCTAAGTGGAGCACACAGACTCGAAAAGGATGAATTGCTGAAAGAACAACACATTCAGAGCAGTAATTCAGCCAAAAAAAAGAAAACACACATTTTGCAATTATAATAATAATAATAATTAATAATAAAAAAACGTGTCTGTAAGTATTTTCTACCTAGAAGTTCTTAAGTTGCAGTTTTAGCTTCACCTGGTTCAAATTATTTTGAAAGAAAAATAAAGAATTTTGCACCTTTTGCCATCCAATTATTGATCAGCCCTACACTGTATTGATATCAAGCAGAAAGAGCTGAGCTTTTCACATGATGTTAGAAGTTTTTCTTTTTTTTTAGATGCAGATGATCAAGTATTCACTAAAGCAATCCCATGTTATTGCATTTTAAGCAATAAAATGTTAATTTTCTTATTGGAAATTTGCACCTTTTAGTGTAGTTTTATTATTATATTTTTACAAAAAAGGCTTAAATGAAAAATCTGCAGAATGTACCCATTTAAAAAAAAAGTCAAATTAATAATCAGAATAAATGGACAATTGAAATAATCATTAGTTGCAGGCCTAATCCAGAGTGACTTCTTGTACTGATGCTCTCCTCTTCTCCGTGATTCCGTGTGTGGCCACTAGAGGCTCCCTGGCGTTTGTGCAGCAGCCCTGAGGAGGGGCGCGGCTCTGCGCTCTGATTCAGGTCAATGAGTTCCTTGTGGTGAGAAGGGAGAGGAGTCGAGGGGAGGGGAGGGGGGGACAGTAAGCCTCCATGCCAAGCGATGCGCACATCCAGCACACACACACACACACACACACACACGCACGCACGCAGACGGACAGGCAGGAAAACAGTGTGACAGCACATTCGCTGGTGTTATTATTAGCAGCTGTAATATTTTCAGAGCCCCCTTGCAAGCTCTGATACGTGGCTCAGCCACGTATTGATTGGATGGAGGGAAGCACTCTCCAACGTATGAGGACAGGATGTACAGTACATACGATGTGACCCACTGTAAGCACCGGCGTGACTATTTGACATGAGCGTTGGAAACAGCAAAAAATAAAAAATAAAAAGAAGTGATTTACCTCAAAAGACCCGACTAGGAAGTCCGTGTGCATCTGTGCCAAAACATGAGCGGCTCCATGCATGTATGCATGCAGGCGTGCGTGTTTGAACCGGGGTTAGTTTCAGCGAGGGCCGCTGTGCAGCAGCGAGGGTTCAGTTACATGTATTAAGTGCAGGGTGGAGATCCAGAAGCTGTGAAGTGAGCCAAGCTGGCTATTAAAGCTACGGGCACTGCTTGTGACTGCAACACACACACACACACACACACACACACACACACACACACCCACACACGCACACACACACCAGGTTGGGGAAAACGAGGTCGACTTGGCGCTCTGTCAAATTTCTCCCTGCCGCCCTGCTCTCTCGTCAAATGCTGCATAGGATGCTATGCTCCGACGCAGAGGGGCCCGGCTCCTGCTGCAGCGTTTTAAGAAGGGCTGGAAGTGCACAGCGTGTCCGCAATTCCAAACGCTGCAAAATAAAATTTAAAAATGAACCCAAACAAACCCTGAACTGACGGAATAAACGAGGACATGTTAATCGCACTCAGAGAATTCAACCTCATCAAGAGTCATTCAACCTTCACAGGGTGAATTCGGCACAACCTTAGCTCCGAAGCATCGGTATCGACTTTGCATAAGCATACCGCTCAAATATTTTCACATTTTGTCATGTTACAACTGAAATCTTCACTGTATTTTAATGGGATTTTGTGCGACTGACCTGCAAACAGTAGTGCACATCTGTGACGTTAAGGAAATGAGACGGCGTTCAAAACCTTGTACGAATAAAAATCTCAAACGTTCGTATCAGGGGACCGTTTACTCATAAATAAAATCCACAGTCCACCCGTGTTTAGTTCATCCTCAGGATATCTCCAGGACTTCTGATGAGGTGTTAAGAGATTTCTTAGCGAACAAGCAGCAGCATGAAGACCCAGGAACACATCCAGTCGTGAAAACATTTCTGTAGAAGTTAACAGAAGGACTAGCACTCTGGAGGAGCTGCAGAGATCCACAGCTCAGGTAGGTTCGACTCTACAAATCCACACTTTATGTTTAGTTGGTACAAAGAAAAACCACAAATCATCCTGCTTATAGTTTGCTACTCAGGTCAGATACGTCCCAAACAGAACTTTTACAGCCAAAACACTATTAGTGGTAGGAAACGAACACTATGGTGGAATCATCATGTTATTGGGGATGATTATATTCAACAGGGAAACTAGTCGGTGGTAATAAGTTAGAATGAGTAAACTGTGCATTTCCTACCCAAAAACCCGATTGTCCAGAACAAGAAATCCTCCTGATGTGGGAATTCTGCATATTGATCTAAATATCAGTACCAAGGTGAGTATTGGCATCAGATCAATATGAGTGAGATGAGATTGATAGTTTCATTTGCAGTTTCTCTTCCATACAGCCAGAAAATTATTCAATTCCAAACCTGACCCCGCCGACAAAGACGGGAGGCTCAGCAAGAGACGTTTCAACCAAAATCAGGAATATCCAGGTAATCTCAATCATAATACAAAACAATCTGAGATCAGAAGCTTCAGCAGAAAACAAACTTACTGGAACCCAAACATTATACACTTAAGTAAAGATATATACCTTAAAACTGAAAAACGACTATCTGTAGCAGTAGATAGTCTATAGTAATCAATGTAGGTTACAGCTACAGACTCAGTTATCCTAATAATTGTGTGTAGTAGAAAGTAATCAGGTAATTTTAGTTCTATACTGCTACATTGTTTTATGTTATAGTTGATAATAAAAAAAAAAAACACGTCTAAAATATTTGTCCTGTATTTTGAAGTCAATGATCGGATGAAATTTTGAGAAAAAAAGTACCGCTTTGCCATCTGTGATACAAGTCCAGTGTTATCAGATCAATACCAAAAGTTCCAGTTGCAATTGTGATGTTGTACATCCCAATGTTACAACGACAATGTGATGTAATAAGTTTGGCATTTACAGCTTAAATTACCATGGAAACATAGGCGATTTATGCAAATTTATGGCATAAAGCCATAAATTTGAGCTGCAATTGAACCGGGAAGCTGAAGGCAAAATCATGTTTTTCAGGTTTCTACTTCTACTTTGTGCCACTTCACATTACCAATGCCAATATGTGTTGTTCTATCAAATGAAATAGCAATAACACAAACTGAAGCGCCATATATTTAGCACAAGTCACAACTTCATCTGGTTCCGATTTGAAATGAAATGAAATGAAATGAAATTTTATTCGAACATGATACAAATATAAAAATAAAATAGTGCACAGTAACAAGAAGTGCATAAGAAAGAAGAGAAAATACAGATTTTTTTGTTTCCGTTAACATATCATGCTCAAAATGGGGTAGGAAGAAGTGAGAACTTATAAACTCCTACCCCCTAAACACTTGAGACTTTAGAGTCCTACTGTCATTAAAAAAATCAAAATCAAAGTGGCAGTCAGAAGTAACAGTTACTAATATTTACCTATATATTTTCCCATTTTATGCTGGTTTGTCTTTCTAAACCCTTACACCAAGTTGTTATCTGCAATACACACCTTATTGCTTTCTGTCACCCATATGTGTATCTATTGAAAATTACCTCCTTGTATTTTCTTTTGAATTGTGTTAAACTATTGCTTTGTTTTAAATCTTCATGTAACTTGTTCCATAACTTTACACCTTTAATTGAAATACAGAAGCTTTTTCTTGTTGTTCTAAAATTGCGGATCTTGAAGTTCGAGTGACCCCTTAAGTTATACCCCCCTTCTCTTTCAGAAAACGTGCTCTGTATGTGCTCAGGTAACAACTTTTTAGATACTTTGAACATAAATTGAGCCATTTTAAATTCTACAAGCTCGTCAAATTTGAGAATTCTGGATTTTATGAAGAGCTGGTTTGTATGCTCATAATAACCAACATTATGGATGATTCTAATGGCTCGTTTCTGTAGGACGGTTACCGGATGTAAAGAGCTCTTGTAATTAACTCCCCACACTTCACAGCAATATGATAGATATGGTAAAATCAGAGAGTTATATAGAATATGAAGTGATTTAGCATTCAATACATGTCTAGCTCTAGCCAATATGGATATACTTCTACTGAGTTTACTCTGTAAATGTTTAATATGAGGTTTCCAACTGATTTTGTCATCTATTATTAAACCGAGGAACTTATTAGCAAAAACCCTTTCTAGAGTTACGTCCTCTATTTGAACTTGGATTTCAGTATTTTTATAACAGTTCCCAAAGACCATGATTTTCGTCTTGTCCAAATTTAGGGATAATTTGTTATGGTCAAACCATATCTTTAACTTCTCTCAACAGTCTCTGAAGTGACTGTTGAGAGAAGATGCTCTAAATTGTCGCCAGAGGCTAGAATATTTGTGTCATCAGCGAATAAGATAAATTTTAATACATTGGACACTTTACTGATATCATTTATATAAAGATTAAATAAAACTGGTCCCAATACTGATCCTTGTGGTACTCCACAGACAGTCTCCTGCCAATCAGATTCCACATCTCCCAATTTCACAAATTGTTTCCGGCTCTTTAAATAACTCCTCATCCAGTCAGAAACTACTCCCCTAATTCCATAGCGTTCTAATTTTTTAAGTAGGATTTCATGATTTATTGTATCAAAAGCTTTCTTTAGATCTATAAATATCCCTACTGCCAGTTTCTTACTATCTGTTGCGTTGGTTATTTCTTCTATTAAGTCAGTTACGGCCAGCGATGTTGACCGGTTTGCTCTGAATCCATATTGACTGCTGATAAGTAGCGAATGTTTTTCTATGAATTGTTCCAGTCTTTTCTTAAAGAGTTTTTCCAGGATTTTAGAAAATTGTGGGAGAAGAGAGACAGGCCTGTAGTTAGTGAAGAGGTGTTTGTTGCCAGTTTTATACATTGGTTTGACCTTAGCTATTTTCATTTTGTTGGGAAATGATCCTGTTTGAAATGATAAATTGCAAATATAAGTTAGTGGTTTAGAGATTCCTTTAATTACTATTTTAATAGTTTTCATGTCCATTTGCAGGCAATTTGAAACTTGTAGTATTCCATGTCAGAATAATGCAGTCCAGGATTTCACTAATTTCTCTCGGCGTAGCGCAGAAGCCTCTTATTCCCCGAACAACTCAGTTACCCTTCTGATGTGGCTTTCAGTCTTTTTGGGCGACGACACGCCATCCTGACAGTTCTGAAGCTAAAGCAAAGAGGAAACGGAGGCTGTGCAGCCTTCCAGTCCTTACAGTCCGATTTATGAAACCATCAAACCTAGTGTGAGTGACATTTAGCTGCTGTGTGTTTTACAGCCGACTTCTTGGACACCCACTGCCATCTTCACATTGACAGCAGTGTTCATGTTGTCTCCTCCATCTTTTTTATTGCTCTATCCTGTATCCTTGAATACAAAAAAAAACTGTTTTGTTGTGATAATAAATATTCTTTGTTGTTTTTTGAAAAGAAAACGTATTTAGTTTGTTGTAGATGACTGAACTTTATTAGGCTAATAAGCAGAGACTAGATCAATTATTAGGACTGATTTTTTAAAATTGTAGATCAAAAGGGTTTGATAAATTTGTTGTATAGAGGCAGGGTTTCCCCCAGTGTATTATAAGCCTGGCGGGCCACCAGGCTTTACTTGTACACATAATTATCCCCATTAAGGTTTTTTTTTTTTTTTTTTTTTAAAGTTTTGAGAATCTGGCTAACTGTAATTCCCAATCCATCTTCTCCTTATTTTTTTAAGACAGTATTCAAGACATATGGGCAGGAAATATCCAGTTTTACGTGAAGACGAGGACTAGCAGCTGTGCAAGGACGTCTAGTGTTCAAAGAGAATCTTCTTGGATTTAACTACTTGGCTCGTTTATTGCCATTTGACAGCTCTGTGAACCACACTAAGGAAGCCCTGCTTACCCAATCTGCTTTGATTTTACACCCCATTACAAAGAGGAAGAGATGCGTAAAGTAATGCCAGTCGCCCTTTGGTGACCTTTTCACTGCTGACATTTTATTGCTTCCAGTTTGGGTCGTGTTGAAATAAAAGCGTGCATGTGTGTGTGTGTGTGTGTGTGCGTGTGCGTGTGTGTGTGTGTGTGTTTCTGAGAGCAAACTGTAGTTTACTATTGACCCCAAACACTGAGCGGTGGACATGAAACCAAAACTGAAAGATGCTAATAGCAGGATTTTTAACTTGCAATATGTGCAAAAAAAACACAACTTTGAATCAACTGTCAGTTCAAACAAAATAAAAAAAACTGTAAAATTTCTAAATCGTAAATGTAATTAAAATTTATCTCCAGAAATTTCTTCATTGAAAATAACCTTTTAAGAATAGGTGCAATTTTTACAGCATTTTAAATCATGTCTTTTACAAGAGATGATTGAGTCAATTTCTGACCAACCATTAAAAACCAGGGCGAGGAAAATTATTTACTATTTAGAGCTTATAAACATTAAAGCCCTAAATATGATCATTTTCTGCAATCAACAAGTAGGTAAACTACATTTATGAAAAATGATCCTTAAAATCAGAGTTTCTGCACCTAGGAGCACTTCAACATGAAGGGATTATTCAAGTTATGTCACTCTTCAGCAAAGTAGTAGTTGTGTACAGTAGGAATACACAATCTCATAGGAAACTCTCATTCATCCCCATGTTGCTTTTGACAAATTAGCATGTGTAATGAAAACATGCCCTGCTGGAGAATCAACGCAACTGCAGTTCAAATAAAACGTATGACAACGTTAAGGCTAATTAAAGCCATTTTACACCATTCATTACTGTGGATTCACATCGACATGCTAAAGACTCAGAGATGCAATCTCTCCTGTTTGAAAAGTTATGACATGGAAACAACAGGAGAATACTCTGTAAGGAATTGCTTTTTGAATGTTCATTCAGAATGTAACTAGTGACTACAGCTAGCTTCTAGTTGCTGATAGCTAAAATACCAGTTACTTATAGTCATTTGAGGCCCCTCTAAACTGAAACAAGGCTTTAAAAGGGTTATAAAACAGTCTTAAAACATCCTAAATGTGAATAGATTTTCCATTCTAGATTAGGAAAAAAAATTATTTGTATGTTTTTGTTTTTCGTTTTAATGAGCTAGCAGCACTGGTTGTTCCATGATTGATAACTCTGTGGCTGAGTAATTCAGTTGTCACGCTGTGACAAAACAAATCATTTGCAGTCAGCCAAAGATCAGCATTGGACAATTTTCCCTTTGGGTCTCATATAGTGTTCGATAAACAATTTTTTCTTTAGAACTTCGATCAATTTTAGAGGATGTTTATTTTTGCACCCTCTAAAAGGATTACACTGTGTAAATCTGGAAAAAAAAAATATATATATATATATATATATACATGGATGCCCTGTAGTACAGAGAATCTGGACTCTCGGCTTTTGAGAAACGATTAAAATTTTGCCCAATGGCTAACATCTCCCCATGCTGGTGCGTAATGCCCCAGATCGACTCTCTGAACCTTATGAGAAACTGCCTACACTGCAAACTACCATCTTCCACTGCATAGACAGATGTGTCGAGTCAAATAAGAAGGCTGTTAATGCTAACTCAATATTTGGAAGCATGGCCAACGTGGACTAAATGGCTTTCTTCATTTCATCTGCTGCCATTGCTAAAACCAAAGACAGATTACAAAACTAAACGGAGCAGAAAACTGACGTAATCATTCACAACTTCTTCTGTTCGCTGATTGGGCTGGTTGACATTCTACCAGAGGAATCCAAGTCAATGGGAGAAAGCAGAGACGAAGTATTGAAACGAAATTAGGATTGAGCGGAATTGCAATGACCTATTGTACTCAATCAACTTTTTTATTGAAATGCTTAAGTTTTAAACATAGCTTGTTCCGATCAAGCCATTAAAAAAACGTCAAACCCAGGAGGCCTCGTCCATAAACACCAAAGCGTCTGCTTGCCTTTTCTCCGAGGTCACGGTGCGACGGGGCTCCCTGTAATTTACCTTCTGTTGGGGCACGTAGGGCCGTTTGCCCGGCATTCCTCTGCTGGCCACCACAACACATGAAAGCCTCGGCCGCAGCTGTTATAGATGGGGAGAAAATGAGTCCCAGATGGCAAAGTGTTTCGTGCGCACGCATGTGTCCATGTCTCCTGCCACATGAGACGCTGCTTTTACTGTACAAGTGGCTCGGGTCGCATCCCCAGGGTAATGTGGGGAAGACTATTGGAGGATGGTGGGGAGCGTGTGGGTGGATGTGAAAGCATGCTGGCTGTCCACAGAGCAGCTGGTACGTACAGGACCAGCTCTCTTGCTTCCTCATGAACGACATACCTGCACTTTCAGTTTTGTTGGGTTTTTCTTACAACTTTGAAATTCAGGAATTGCTGCTACTGAAAGCCCATTACGGCTCAAAAACTATTGATTGACAAACTGCAATCAGTTTCCGCCCTGCTGCTACATTATGCCTGTCAAACCATAGAAGATATCCACTAAATGATGAGATGATCCTCGCGGTGTAAGACGGCTAAACAACTTTCTGTCGCTTATCGAGCCTCACTTGCTAATTCTTCATCTTTGTTCACATACATCCACGCACAAGGGTTGCTACAAATTTCTCTAGTCAAAATTTGGAAGGAAGGAAGGAAAGAAACAGAACCCTAATCTACCACAGAAATCTCATGCAACAGAAAATCACTGCTATTCACAACAGTACTGAGCTTCAGCAACCAACTGCTATAAATAAATCACAATAAACTGCACTCAAAGTGAACAGGCCTGTATTTTATATTTTTAAATTATTTTTTACAACTAGCCGTATGCATCATCACACTGAAAAGAATCAGAGGGTCAATGATTTTCTTTGCACTGTGAGAACGCTTCATGCGTGGGTGAAGATCTCCACTACTGAAAGGTGTTTGCACAAAATTAGATAACCCTTTTATAAGCTGCATGTGTATAATTTTCCACGGGTTCTGCAGATAATGTTAACAGTTTTTCGTCTAAATTGAAGCCTTTGATTATGTTTGTGCTGATTGCAGTACAGGATGGCTTTCAACACTTATTACAGTAATATCACAAGAACTCTGACAGTGATGAGGTACTTTCTTTTTTTTGTTTGATTTTACAGAGGCGATTTCTGGCAATTTAAAACCAGTTTCTTAAAAAAAAAAAAAATCCCTTTCATACAATGCCATTGAACAACAACAACAAACATGTTGGCTGGCCAGTGAGAATTGTTTTAGTGAATTTTGGGGGAAATCTTGCAAACATTGCAAGCAAAATCTTATTTTTTAAGACCCTCACTTTAGTGGACCCTCAGTTAACTGTAAACCTCGCAAAACAATATTACGAGCAAAGTTAGCAAAGATGGGCATCAATTCACGTTTCGTAAAATATCTATATATCGCTATCAAACACTGCAAGGACATTTGGGTTATTGTAATGTGAGTTGTGCATGAATCTCTGCTGCTACATGACTTTAATACTGGGCCAGAGTTCACGCCACATGAGCTTCTCCCTCACAACCCACAGTACACAGGTCATTTGTTTTCATCTTAAAAAGGAAACAAAGAACACAGAGTATGACTTCCAACATGATATGTTGGAAGCCAAAGGTCACTGCTGTGCTCAGACTGAAGAAGGGAAATTGGTGAAATTGCAGCATGTTGTTGAAAGCTGTCTGCTAGAGTTAGGTAAGAAGGTGAAAGTTCACATCTTGAACTCTAATGTCTGGGTGAGAACCGCCATAGGAAAGACTGGAGCCTGATAAAGAATGTGTGGTTGATTGACTTCCTCGTAAAAGCACGGCTTAGTCACTTTCCTCTCACTGTGCAACAAACTTCAAACTTTCAAACTTCAAACTTCAAAACCTTCATCATACTCTGTATGTTCAGCTAACAAAATACAAGCGGATGTATGCGCGTTTTAAGATAACGTTGAGATTATCTTAAATTTTTCTGAAGATTTATTACAAAAAAAAAGAAGCATAAAAGCTTTTAAATCTTCTTTAGTTAGCAAGTAGAGGCCTCTCGGGTGTCTTCTTTACTCCTTTGATTTAAGAGGATTTTCATTAAAGGCTGTAAATCTGTTGGTACTTAAACCTTCCTCTGTTCCATCTGTGTGAAAACCTCCAATCGTATGTAAATGTTCCCAACATTTACATTTTTAAGTGAGTAAACTGAACTTTAAGTTACCCCTTGGGGTGTCGTACACTCTCTGACCTTAAAGGGACAGCTCAGTATTTTGAAAGGTTATAAGCAGTTAATTTCTCACCTGCGGGGAATAACTCTGCATTTAGGGGAAATACAGATTAGCTGGTTCTAAACGTTAGTGGGCTTCCAGTACCTTAAACTTACATCTGTTTCCAAAACAAAAGAAAAAAAACGCAAGGGTTAAGAAAACACTTCTTAGGAAACCTCTAAACTGTTACATACAAAATTAGGATACTAAATAAACTCTAAACAGCCAATGTTAGTAAGTTAGACACCAAATATACTCCAACATGCATCAATACAAACAGTGGAAACTGACTCAGGACAACAGCAGAAGCTACAGTTTCCCTTATCTAAGCTTGGGGGAACAGCCAATCAGTGCCAAGACGAACGAATGCAGTTCTGGGATTGGCTGCTTTGCAAATTCCAGCCAATAACATGCCAAGAAGCGTCGCACCTTGATTTTTCAGTTTCCTAAGCAGAAATGAATAAAGAAACTGAAACTGACAAATATGGCAAGAGCACAAAGCATAGAATTGGACCGAATAGAGATGCTCTTATGGCTTGGACAAATACCCAATCTAGAACCTTTTTTATTCTTTTTTTTTTTTTTTTAAATTGGGGCCAATAATATTGGATCAATGCATCTCTAAAAGCAAGATATATTACTGCTTCAACTTTTCTTTTCAATCTTAAACTTTCAAGGTTGACATTTTGTACTTTGAAAGAAAAAAAATTGGATAAATTTAAATCTGGGAATGTGTGGAACTTTGAAACTAAAAATGTGGAGGATTACTGAGAATAAAAAAAAAAGGAACTCGTAACCTTCATGAAACCTACTGTGTTACCTGGGCAACACTCTGACTTTCCGCCCCATGAATCTGTATGTAAGAAAGATGCTGCTTGTTCAGGTCTGGAGGATCCGGACAGTCGGGCGCCACGCTCACGGCTTGTGCGTCTAGACGCAGCCGACGGGCCCCCGTCTTCTCCGCTCTATAAAACACGAGGTGAGAAATAAAGCGCCGCTGTATATGTTGCGCTCACATGTGGTGATGTCACCTTGCTGCTGCCAAGAGACCAGCAACTCTAAAGAGAGAGAGAGAAAAAAAAACGAAAAAAAAAACCTTTGGATCGTTTTCCCTCGTGTTGTTAATTCCTTCCTCTTCCGTTTCTGTCTTTTCGTCTTTCTCAATTGCTTTTGGTTTTTATCTGCACTTGTCACCCCAGAGCAAACACACAAACACACACATATACACACCAGGCACAGCGTGGAGAAAGAGGCCTCTGTTTTGCAGAGACAAAAGCGCCTCTTTCTCCAGAGAGGGGGCCGAGCTTCCGGTTGGGGCTCACTGTGTCAAAGGGGAGAGGAAGGGCAGACGACAGGCCAAGAATTGGATATGCAGAGAAGCGGCTACATGTAGCATGTTGGCTTGAAACGTGCATCGCTACGTTTAGTGATGTTCTGATGGTGCGTTCCAGGGGTGGGAGCCTAAAAACAGGGGAGGAAAAAATGTCAATCTAGCAATGCGGTCATGATCTCAAGGCATATTTTCTAGACAGCGTGTTGTGCGGGTGGTCCCTCGGCGGGGTGAGGGCACTGAGTTTGCGTCGGCCTGGTGTGAACCGGTTAACCAACCCCTCTGCCCCCTCTCAGTCCTTCCTCCAGTTAGAATGATTGGTGGCCAGGGAGCCGATTAAAGCCAAGGCTCTCTGCCTCTCCTCTCCTCTCCTCTCCTTCATCACACATTCATTCAAGTCTTTAACTTCCAGACAGGAGGCTTGTCCTCTCCAGTCATTTATCATCGCTCCTTCTTGTTTTTGACTCTCTACAGGGTTCCTGGATGTTTTCCCCATCTCAGAACTCCAGACTCAAATGTCAGGATTTAATTTTTTTTTTCTTGGCAAACTTTTAGAACACACTCAGCATTTAGGAGAAATGATGTCTCTGTTTTAGTGCTTCATCAGCTGTATATTCTGATTCTGCCTTTTGATTCAGCTTAGTGATAAATTACTATTCCACTACTTTTTGGGGGGCTCTAGGCCAATGTAGATCAGCTTCTTACCAGAACATACAACACTGACAAAATCTGGACTGGATTATTCCACACCAAGTGCAGATTTTGTGAAAACAGCTTGTGATCTTTGACATCTTTTATTCTATTTTCTAACCTGAAATATTTCCAGCCTCAAATTTTAAGAATTGATAGTCACTTTTACTCTGAGACTCCCATATAAAATCCATCATACAGAAGCCTCCTAATTAGTAAATAGTGTTAGTTGATTAAAGTCCACAAGTGCCTAATTGGATCTCAAGCACACACCTATTTCTCGAGCACTCGGAGTGACGTGAAGCTGTACATTGTTTAAAGAGAGTCCTAAGAAGTCCTGCTTAATGTTTACGACAAGAAATACATGGAACCAAATGCGGCACATCACCCTGAAGTTTCTGCAAGCAGCAGTACCTCAAAAGTTTCTTTAAAAAGTATCGACTCAGTAGTATTGACTGGTCCAATTCCCAAATTTGCTCTGATTTGTGTTCCTCTAATCACACAAGCTCAAATAAAATAGAAAAAAAAAGCTTGTACCATGGCAAAATGTAAAAACCAAATCCTGCATGTAAACATGTTTCTTGAGGCTACGTGCATCAAACACACAACCAGATGAAGAAGTGGACATGAACACACATTTTCCTTCCTGCTTCCCCTCCTCTGGTTCCCACCTATTGATCTTTGTCTGAAGCGTTGAACAAATCCGCCAAGAGGGAGGATTGCAGGTGCCCTACCTTGCACAGACACAACCCGGAGTGTACATAACACTCAAGAGGCTGTTGAATTGTTTCCAAATTAACACTTGGAAGGGAGTCAATAAATAGCATCACTGCGCAAAGGCGCTTGCATGTAGATGTGCTGTCCTCTGCAGCGGCGCATGCTTTGCCCTGTGTCTGCGTTTCGGGCGTACGTCGTGTTCTCATTTGTTTACATTCACGTGGTACGTACGAGTTCACTTCATTCAGAGCGCTCACTCTGGATCTAAATGCATACACAAATAGGACCTCCAATGTTTCGTACTCATCCGTGAAACACACGTGTACAGTTTGCTCCCACACAGTCAAGCAGACAGGCACAGAGAGAGAGAAAGAGAGAGAGAGAGAGAGAGAGAGAGAGAGAGAGAGAGAGAGGGAAGCAAGCGGTACATCATGTTCAGTGTACTCTATGTTCTGTGCATCATAAGCCCTGTGGCTCAATGCAAATTATCTTGTTTTTCACAGAAAAAAAGAGAAAACACACCTGGAAAAAAACTTTTTGATCACATCTCACAACTGATGATTTTAAGGTCAACTCCGTAGACTGGTAGGTTACATGATCCTGCTAAAGTTTCTATGCATTCGAAGGATGTTCGTACACTGGCTCGACTTCAATTAAGATTCTGCATTTATATTATTACAGAGTGGACATCATGCCTCGTGCATATAGACACGAAACACTCTTTAAAGAACTCAAAGTTAGGCAAGGGAAGTCGGCACAAAGGATGCAAATTAGACACGGTGACTGAAGAGGTACATTGACTGAATTAAAAAAAAGTACTTTTGAAAAAAGATGGATTAGCAGATAAAATTATTTTCTCAGATGCCACAGATTTTCAACTTTCCAAACATAATAAGAAAGAAGCTAGAACTCTAGAACAAGGATTCAATTCCAGCATTAATGTTCCTAAGGCCACTAAAAGCATCGTTTCTTTTTTACTAAGTCCTTTAGCTGTAATGTGTAACAATTCAGAAACAAGTTATTACAGCAATGAATTGTGTACAACAAATAAAATATGCTTAATGGGGAAAAAGTGACCTAGTTGAAGAGATGAGGGTTTATGGAGACGTTGAGCCGTATCCATAGACAAGATTTTTTGGAACAAAATCCAGGAATACATACAGATATACAAGAGCTAGAGACCAAACTAAGGTTGTCTTGATGAAGTGATCATATGAAAAACCTCAGCCCAGTCTACATTACAGCACAGCAGAGGAGGAGAAAGAAAACAGAAATGAAATGCCTATAAATGAAAGTTTACACCATGAAAAGGTCAAGTTTCTGCAGTTTGACTGCAGGCCATTCTAGACCATCAAACAGAATGTGATTCAACAACCCTCGGTTTGTTTGACAAGCCGTGTTGTGAACACATTTGCTAACATAACTTTACTTTTAAACGTAGGATTCATCAACCCCCATTCAAACGGAGTCCTCAATGGTGCAGCATCTACAAACTGTAGATGCTAATAGTTTGTCGATCTTAGCATCTACAAATTGTTAGCATCTACAGCTTGAAGCAAGGAAATTTAATTCAATATCAACATCCATTTGTGGATAAACAGCTGCAGATGACCTTTACCTTGGTTTCAAAAGGACATAAACATTTTAATGACTCATTATTTCCAATGATTCCTTCAACAAAACAAAAACACTCAAAATAAAGCGTGTGGACGCATCGCATGCTGCGCCACTATTTGCACACACTTGACTGTAGATCTTCAGGGTTGTTATAAGAACGGTATCCATGTGGGACGTCTCTGTTGTGCATGGCTGGGCGAAGGAACCTGTGTAGTCAGCCAGGTTGGAGGGAAGTGGTGCGTTAAAGCGAGGCTAATTTGTTTGTGATTGAGAGTGAATGAAGTCGGTCTCAGGAGAGCCGCGAACACACACACACACGCTACACACTTACAGTGGTTTTGTCAGAAGTCGTCCCATGTCTTATCGGTTGTCATCCATAAAGAAAAAAATATTTGTGAATTTGCTTTTTGTTTTTTCCTTACAGTGAAATAATAGAGTGTATTAAATGTAAATAAATCACCAATTTACAATTGTCCTGCGAATTTTAAGAAATTTGTGAAATTTTTGTTGCTTTGGAAAAGTTTTTGACTTCCTGCAAAACAATAAAAGATGATATCGCCTTTGGAGTACTCATCATGTTTGAAATAAGATGAATATTTAAACAAAGGGGCCATTGTCAATCTTAAAACTGTAAACCTAAGCCTCAAATTTTATGAAAATATTTTCTTAAGTCCCCTAATCAAACTTTCCAGGCGTAGGGGAAGAAAATCTTTCAATAAAAGCCGTTAACAGGGGAATGCGTGACTTGGTTTCCACAGCAATGACTTGTCAAAACAACACAAAGTTGTTAGTTTTAAGTCGAGGAATGTAGGCGATAAAAATACAGTGATAAAAATAGTTTTGATTGACAGAAAAAAAAAATTCCTGGACAGTTAGGTATTGTTCACGCTGGGAATAAAAATATATGTGTTCTTAACGTGCTACATAAAAAGTTGTGTGTGTGTGTTTTTGTTTTCTTTTTACTTATTAACTTATTCTTTTTTTCTTTTTTAGCAAAAAAACATTTCTGAGTCATTTTCATTTTCCATTACTCTTCGCATGCATCAAATTAATTTCACTGTATTTTTCATTTTACTTTGGGACAACCTGAAATATGTCTTAAGGATCAATCTTATTTTATACAAGCCCAAACTTTTGACACAAATTTTGATTGCATAAAGTGGATTGCATAAAGTGTTCACATACGTAGAACATTTCCAAATTTTGTCCAAATTTTAGAACCACAAGCTTTCCTTTACTTTATTGAGATTACTTATGGTAAACCAAGACAAAGTAGTTGGAGAGACTAACTCAAATGGAAGACAAACATTAGCTTTTTTCTGAAAAGTGTGGCTTTTGTATTCAGCCCGTTTCAATCTGATACCCCAAAATAAAATTGACTGCTCCCAATGGCCTTTAGAAGTTGAAACCGACTCCTGATTAGATTTACGTTCAGGCTTTAACTGGGCCATTCTAACAGACGAAAAACGCTTCTTCCTGTTCAGAGTCATGGTCCTGCTGGAAAAATAACCTAACAGGTCTGAATCTGTTTGGCTGACGCTGTAAAACCTAAGAATAACCTAGAAAACGACAACAACAAAAAAAACCTCCTGAAATATTTTATGAGTGCAACAATAGGTGCCAGTAGAAAGTTGGAGCTCTCTGCATCCATCTGATCACATTTGCATTGAAGAGCTCCATTTGGGTGTTGGCAGATTTCATCACCTGTTCACACCGTCTCTGTCAGTCAGATTTCAGTCTATTGACACAGAATTTTTCTTTCCACATACTTTTGGCTGTTGCTCCGTGTTTGCATCGCCCCGTCTGCGCCGCGTGTTGAGGCAAGACGACCAAGTGCTGATGCAAGCAGATCTCGCTATGGCAACTTGTGCCACGCGTGTGCAAAGCAACAATGATGCAACGTCCGACGGTGCGGACTTGTGATACTACGCTCGTTTGCCCATCTACAACCTTAGGATCCCTGCTGAAGCCTTGCCTTCCGCTTCTTCTACTCTTGTGAACAGAGCATCAGACGCTGGGTCCACAGAGAGGAGCCGGGGCCGTGATATTGGGTGCGGCTCACGTGGGCACATATCACATTAACCCCGCTTCGCTCCGAACCTTCTCCATTAGCAGCAACAAAGCTCTCATCACTGCCTGCCATCCTCGCTGCGCCCCCTCCTCCTCTCTTCTTCTCTTCCTTTTGATCTGTGTTTTCCACATTGGTTGGGGGAGGGCTTTTTATCTCCTCTCTTAACCTATAACTTGGGCACTAAGGGATCATGCACTTAGTTGAAGAGGAGGTGGGGAAAAAAGCATCGCATTATATCCTGCAAGCTTTGTATGAGAGCTATTGGGCAATATAAGGAAATTTTAAAAAGGTTTACATTGAATTTGTACAATTTGTTTTGATCTATAGCCTATAAATTTGTACTTTGTTTTGTAGTTACTTTCATTTTGAATTTATTATGTGATCTATGTATGCATTTTTAGTTGTTTATGTTAAACGTGTAGACGCCAGGAAGAGTCGGTTCGGGGAACGGCGTCGGCTCATCTAAATAAAAAGGAAGAAAGATGTTAATCTTGACCCTGGACGTAAATTAACAGACACAGTTATTTGCACTTAAAGGTCACAAATCCATCTCTGGAGTTCACGCTCCACCAGTTCGCTCTGATTTGGGGCAGTGAAGCTGAAAAGACTGCGCCGAGAGTAAGGTCTGCAACAGTTAGAATAAAAACTCCTGACTCGTCGTTTTCCCAAACAGTTAAGAATTGTGTCAATTTTTCTTCCATATTGTTTCCATCAGTCGTGCACAAAGCAGAAGACTAAAATGGATACAAAAAATTATGAAATTAATTTCTCTGATTTGTCTCAACTGCGAGTTGACTCGTAAGAGAAACAGAACCAAGTCTCTCAATGTGTAAAAGCTCTCGCTTGTTGGTTTTACCTCTTGGAAAGACAGCCGCTTTTGTGCTATTGACAGCGTTTTGTGTGCAGATTTAGTTTTATGTCAGTGAGAAGTTGATTGTTCAACCAGCCGACATTAACTAATCAAGTTCAAAATGTGTGAAATTACTTTTTCCACCACCATTTAATCCATCAAGACCCGAGGCCTGCTGCAGGTCTCGATGGGTTAAACATGACTAATCACACAAATTGCCTTTTTTTCCTTCTTGCTCTCACAACTGTTTTTTTTCCAAACTGGATCATTTGCTGTTGATAGCCATTTTTCCTTCAGTAAATTAAAGCGTAATTTGAAAACTGCTTCTTGTTTTACATGGGTTATTGTTGTCTGATATTGAAATGAGTTTGATCTGAAATTAAAGCATGACAAAACAGCGAAAACAGAAGAAACCTGTAAAAAGGAGGAAGTGCTTTTTTGCGGCACAGTGCATCAGCCCGTTCCTCCCTCATCGTCTTGTTTCCACTGCACCTCATCTGCCTTGCTGTCCTCCTCCCTCGGGCTACCCATGCAATAATCATGTCTCCCGTCGCAAGATTGTCTCACATTTTAATTTTTTCATAATGGCAAATTGAGCTTGAATGCTGCATCAACATCTGGCACACGAGGAACACCTGCATATTAAACAAACAAGCAGGCAATGTTCTCGAAAACACCGTGCAACTGTGTGAAAGCATGCACTAGCATGTCCGCTCGACTGCAATGCTGCAACATGATGCAATATTTACAATTTCATTATAAAAAGATTTTTTTAAAAATCAGCAACACAACAGCACTTACAGCTGCAGAGTCAGCATGGACGCAGATTTATTGCCTCGTATGAACCTCACTATATAATTTTAATATTAGACCAATAAAAGGGAGCTGTGCAATAACAGGAGGTGTGTTTAAGTCCCCCGCTATTAAAAGACATTAGGAAACACATGTCAGCGTAAAGCGACAGATGCAGCAAGGATCCAATAAAACCGTTAGCCGAGTAGTCCACGGATGATGCTTAAAACCTAAGAACAGGAAGAAAATCGACATGGAAGTTTAGGTTTCCAAGAGATGAATTTAGGAATTTTCCACATCGGAGCCAATATATAAGAAATTCAAAAGGAAAAGTATACAGATATACAAACATGAGAAGATACCACCCATGACATTTGTTGCTTGTTGGTTGGAGTGTCACTCACTTCACATGTCAAAGTGGAGTGCTCTTGAAATGACTTGGTGTTTTACAGATGTAATCATACTCTGGTTAATTGCTGAAAGAAAACTTTAAATACCACATGGTGTGGCCCAATCAAGTGTCTGAAAATCAAAATAAACTGAATTATCGAGAAAATAAGACACAAGTCCACAAGCATACAGCATCCCAAAGTGAGGGAATCGTAACCAATGCAGACTGAGCATCTCCTTAGATTATAATGTGATTAAATAACATTTTAACTGTGTTGTTACATTGATATTTGCACCATATTTACCTAAATTACATAGCAGCAGCATTTGCATTCTATAAATATTGCATCTCCTATGACGTGTGTAGGAATGTTGCAAACATCTAAAGAAATCTGATGCGCCTAGCTTAACGTGAGGTCAAGTTATGCTGGTAATGTTTTACATAAAAAGGTGATGGTGGAGCATAAATACACCCAACGTTGTGCATCTTTGTAATCTATTGAAAAATATGGTTGATCTGTTAGGATGAGTTAATTAGAAAATATGTACACATTTTCTTAATTTCTTGAAATTGCATAGCACGAGCAAAAGAGGAGTTTACCAGTAAGAATGAGAAAATATGTACCAATCTTTCACATTTCAAAGTGGAATGCTGCAGAAACGTCGCCAGCGTCACGGACAGCAGGCGAAACAAAGAGCTGCCGCGGATCCCTTCAGGGCTCGGATTAGTGGAGAAAACCGGTGTAAAAATCTTAACCCAGATAACTCAGCAGCCAAACAAACAGCTGGCCCCATCTCAGCTGGCCGACTCAGCCGTGTTCCACATTCGCTCTCATTCCCTTTAGTTACTGCTCTGGACAGAAAGTTGAGGTTTTTTCTTCTACAGTTCAGTGGTTGTTTTTTTTAGCATCAAATGTGTTGATTTTTGTGGAGGTGGCATTTTACTTGTCAAAAAAAAACAGATTTGTGACTTTGTTGGGGAATGAAATATTAAATCCCTCCAATAAATATTGCTCAGTTTCACATCTGCCTGTCGACTCTACTGTCTATCAAAGGGATATTTTTTTCCCCCCCTTGCACCAGAATGCCTCATTTTCAAGTCTGGTCGTTTCTAATCAATAAATCTGTGACTCTTTGTTTTCCCACCTGTCTGCCCCTCAGTGGCAGCTACCTTCCTTCTGTCTCCTCTGTTTCCCTTCAGAGAAGGGGACATCCCTTCAGGAAAGCATTATTGAAGCTCTGTCCAATCTCAACCTGTCTGTCTTCAGGGAGAACAGCTTGTGATGGCGCTTAATGCACTATTGATCCTTTTCGCCCCACATAACGTACTTGCTGATGCAGAAGGCACTCGGATAAAACCTAAACAAATTGGATATCGCAAGTATGAGTTCTTTGGACATGTCGGGATGTGTTTAATTCACGGCAGCACATAATACCGGAGTCGTCGTTGAGTGGTTTCATTCTGCTTCGAGACGCCGATCCAGACCCGCCAATAAAGTCAACATGGAGAAACATTTCCAGGAATAAAAAGATGGACAAGCATGTCGCAAAAATGGACATCCCTCATTGCTCTTTGACTCTTGTTTCCAATGTATTAGTGTTTGATTCAGAGTCAGATTTGGGCCAAAGAAATAAAAAAAATTTTTTTTTTTATAAATCTTAATGTCAATATTTTATTTTTGGTCCAGTTAATCAAACGGCGAGATCTCCTACTAGCCCTCGTCTAATATGACCTGCCATCAGAAAGTTTCTCCAAAAATGACTCACAGCGGATCAAAAGGGTAGATCAGTATTTTCCCCAAGCATCTCCTGCTTGAAAGAAGGGCTATCCTTATACGCACACAAACACAAATGTTTGATTGTGAGGTGTACATTTGTTTGCATGTCCATTTTGGATGTTTGTGCTCTGATGCCGTCTGTCGCTTTCCCGGCGATGAGGGAGTGGCGGAAAAATTTCATTGTAGAGTGATAGAAGTATTTGCTCCCTTACAGATTTTTTTTTTTTTGCAATTAAATCTCTCACATCAGACTTAGGGGAAGATTACATAACTAATATCTGCTTTCTTTCCCTTCTTTTGTGCTGGTGTCTTTTTAGTTTATTAATATATTTAAAAGAAGTTTGAAATGTGTTGTGTAGATGTTGAATACTAATCCAAACATAAATGAGAAAAAAAAGCAAAGCACTGTGCCTCATTTGAAAGAAATTCAAAACTAGATGAGAAACAGTAAATAACATCTATGAGTCTGGAAAAGGTTACAACACCGTTTCTAAGGGTTCCAGACTCCCTGGAATCGATGAGAGTCATTATCCAAAATTGCAGCGCACATAGAAAAGTGGTGAACCCTTCCACAGGATCACAAAAAATAAAACAAAATAAAACTAAAGAACACATATAAAGCACTGCAGACCTCACTGCTCTTAGTTAAGGTCAGTGTTTGTGATTCCTCAATAACAAAATGGCCTTGGAACTTGGAACTCTCCCCATGGATGTGAGTTTTGTCCAAACACCAGTGCTGACCAAAAAGAACACCAAGGTCCATCTGATGTTAGAAAAAAAAAAAAAAAAGAAAATCTTCATGATGCCCAGGACTTCTGGGTAAATATTCTGTGGACTGACGAGACAGAGACTTTTTTTTTTTCCTTTTTGAACTAACAGCATTTAAGAAACAGAAAATCATTCCGGTAAAATCAAAACACGGCAGTGGTAGAGTGATGATCTGTTTTCCCCCCTCAATCAGGAAGTTTCTAATAGGACATCACATCTTTCAAGGGGTAATTAAAAATGTAAAAAGAGTGTCAATAGTGGGGAAAAAAACCACTTTTATAATTATTTATAAAATTCTTAATCATAAAAAGAGAATTCCAGCAATCAAAGACTAAATTTCTCTTGATTTATCTTTTTGCAAGTGTGAGATTGGAAGCCCTCCTTGCCTTTACTCTAATCTTTGAAATGTTTCCTCAAGTCAAGACTAAACATAAGTTTTGCACTCTGGAGTGACAATGACACAATGTTTGAACCTTTATAGATTTTTTCTTTCTTTGGAGCATGCACAGATTCTGGCCGAACCCCGTCAAAACTTTGATACTACGTTCAGTTAAAAGAAATATGATGATAAACAACTACTTTAAACTTAAATTTTAACTTAAATTTGTTTTTTGGGGGGCTTAAAAAAAAGATATCTGTAATGGACAAATACTTTTTCAGAGCAAGTGTTTCTGTTTGTTTTCTTAATGAACGTTCCCATCTTTTCTCAAAGAAAACATCACACTGAAAGATCCAGGTCTCCCTCGAATAAGATCCCATCTCAAGCGACGTCCTGGTAAAAAATAAAATAAAATAATAAATAAGGTAAATATAAAAAAAATGTCTACATTATTTTTCTTTGCTTCTGCTTCAAAACATTCACTTTAAACTTTGGCTCCATGCACGTGTGTATGCTGGAGTCTATATTGAACTGGAGGAGTATTTGTGCTCCGTTTGTTTATTTGTACCTTCTGGATATTTGTTAATCAATAATACCTACAGGAACTGTATGCCCAGCTTTGATTTCATGCCAGTGAAACTTTGCGCTTCTGTTCAAGCACAATATGTTTTTTGCAGCGTGCTTGCCGGTAAAAAGTTGACCTCAGCTTGTGTGTTTGCCCACATGTGCGTGGGCTGAGGTGACTGTGCTACTGACCAGTGGGAGACTGAATGTCGGGAGCTTCTATCCTCCCCTGGGACACCCACTGCTGATGTTAGGGTGACCCTCACCTCCTGTGTCCTGTTATCGAACGTCACCTTGCTACCGCCTTGTTTTTTTTCCTTTCTTTTTCCTGGTCCCTTTAACTTGTTTTTCTCAAAAACTAAACCACATTTTTTTCCCCCTTTATTTCCTCTGTTTTTTTGTTGTTTTTTTTTACTTCACCTACTTTCTCCTTCCCTATACTGAGGACAGTTTCTGATAAACTTTGGCCTCCTCTCTTTCATCTCCAACAATCGGCAAACAAAAAGAAGCAACAGACAAACATTACTGAGCTGATAGGGAGCCAGATCGAATCTTTTTGGCCCGTAACTGTTTATTCAGGCGCTGCCAAACTGACCTCATCAGTCTAACACACACGCACACACACATGCACACACACACAGAGAGCCATATGCATACAACAACAACAACACACACAGTTACAGGAATCGGTTTGATAAGAATCTGCTGGGTCACTTTTCACTTCTGCTCCATGTAAACACCCATGTAATCTCATTATATCTAGTCTGTTACATGACTACTCTTAAATAACCTGCACACAAACAAATGAAAACACTGTTGTGCACGGGCACAACAGTGCTGGGTTTTTTTTTTCTTCCTTTTTGACAACACACTGCTCCATTGTTATGAAGACACAAGCTGTGGTGAACTCTGTGAACCAGAAAAAAAAAACAATTGGCTCCAACTTCCTGCTGGCTTCCTCTGTAGTGAGGGGGGCCGATATCGCTACTATGTCCCCCCCACCCTCACTCCTCGCGCCCGCCTTCCTGCTCCAACTTCCACACACACGGAGAGCGTCAGGGTGGCATGCCCCTCCGTCTTCTTGCCATCCTGTTTTGTAGCCCCAGCTTATTTTGGTCATGTGCCGGATCCACGCAGGAAGGAAAAGTCTGGTTTTGTGTGTGTGCGTGCGCGCTTGGAAAGTTCAGGAGAAAATTCCTTTCCGAGGTATTAACAACAAAGCATATTTGGGGATTATTGTGGCAGAAGGATTCAGGATAGACTCAGGAATGTTTGTTTCCAACTTTAGATCCATGTTCTGAAAGGGTCGTGTTTATTGTACCTCAAGGTGGTACATTTGGTCCCGTTTTTTTTTAGTGTGCATACTGACTTTTCTGAATTTTCTCCGCCTCATATTACATTAATACACTAATATTATACGTTTACTGGCAACAACAACCAAACAACTAGCTGCAGAAGAATGAGTACATGCTAATGTTATTTAGTTGTTTTTTTTTTATAAGTTCACAGCTACTTTTAAAACACGATTAGAAGGTATTAAAACAATTATTTTTGATTCATTTTAGAAAAAAAAAAATAATACGAGCAGCAGAAATTTTAAAGAAACTTAGAAACTGGTTATATATCATCCAGATTACATATAATTGGAGGGTTTTAGTTAATTTTTTTGTTTGGGAAAACAGGATTACTTAAATGCTTATTACAGTGCTTGGGAAGATCTTGAACTCGATAAATTAAGTAGATTCAAAATGTTTGTGAACTTTAACTTGGACACAATTGGATGTCTACAACTTCAGTTTTTCTCATTTAAAAAAAATAAATAAATAAGAAAATCTTCTGTCATTTGTAGTATTGTCAAAAGGCAGTGGGTGCAGTTGTGGCCCCTCCTCCTTTCCAAAAAACTCACATGCGGCCCGGTCCTCTCACAGCTGCAATTTAAGAGGCAATCAACACAAATTCTGTACATTTTCAAATATGTTGGGAATAGGAATCAGCTTACAGAAACAGTCTTGGTATGCATCCGTTATGACTACACCTGATATTTAAGCATCCTCCCATGTTACATGAACTGTGAGTCTTCGTTCCTTTTCCATTCATTCACTCACATGACTACGACTTTATGCTGATTCCTCTGGCAGAGGGCTGCAGCAGTGTTTGTATTGAAGCAAAAATGACTAAGAGACACATACACTGAAACCCTTCTGTCTTTTTACCATGACTCAGCACTTAGTCAATATTGAGAATGATTCATTCACGGAGCAACACGGTCTGTGTTTGTTTGATGCCCTTCCTGCCGAGCGACGCTGACTCACGGTGCCCAATTAGCAGAGAGAGCTCTGAATAGGCTGTGAAGATTTTATGTAAGAAAAGCACCACGTTGTCAGCCTTGTGTTTGTCACAAACTGCGACCGCAGACTAGAACGTTCCTTCCCTATTTTTTAAAGACTAAGCAGTTTTGTCATAGATGTATTTCTTGGTGGACTCCTAACTGTGTTCACACTTGGTACATGGAATTTGTAATGTTTGTTAGCAACGTGTTTGATACAAAGCCTTGATACAAAACAAGGCATTAATGAATTGTTACGTAACTGATGACAAACCATTACTGTTAAGCAGTTTTGCCTGCATCTTATTGAAAAAAAAAAATTATCAAAAGTTCTTCAATAAGTTCCTAAAATTGTGGTGATTTGTTTTTTAATAGCAACATTTATATATTGGGTAAAGCCTTGGCATACTAACTAAGGTGGTCTTAGTGTCAGTAAATGAAGAATATTCAATATTCAGTGATATTCAAAGAAGTCTGATTAGTGTGTAATTTCTCTGATCATTAAAATACCGGTTTAGCTTAGCTCTAATAGAAAACTACAAATTTGATGCTAGCATTGTTAGCTTCTAACGGAGAAGCCTTTATTAACCGAGTTTCAAACATTAACATTTATTCCTATCTGGCTCAAGCTTAGACTCATTTCAGCAGATGAAGTCACAAAGTGCAACAAAGTAGCACTTAGACTTTTATGATCAATATTGTGCCTTTTAAATCAGACTTTGATACACCCCTCGTAAACACAGTCAGTCTGAGAACGCAGTCATATTTTTTTATGTTTGGCCTTGCAGAGCTTCTGCCATGTCTTGTGTTGATGCTGCTAATTTCGTAGGAATTACCACCAATAACAACAGCTTGATTTTTGGCTGTAGGTGCAGGTTGGATGCTTGAGGAAAGACAAAGAGGTTAGTGCTACTTGGGCCTGTAATCTGAGATTTTGGGGGAGTTTACATTAAAGGTTTCGGAGCGATACAAAAGTCTCACAAAGCTACATAATTAGCTACACAACATTTCAAAACTGCAGCATAAACGGGTTGCATCTGTTTACATGAAAGGAGTCGCTGACAACTGACTGCGCAACATCTTTATGAATGGTTGTCTCCATTTTATTGGCAAACATCACACTCACTTCTCCTGGAGGCTTTAAATTAAGGACCAACAGGACACTTGAACTCTAGGGGTAACATAAGAGTATATGGGATTACACCTGATAGGGTTGTAAACAATTGCTACACGGAGACCGTTCGGGCAGTATCTACCGCGAATGCTCAGTCTTCAGCACTGCTTTGGGGTGTAGCCATTTAGGGAGAAATATTGGTGTGATCCACTCAGGCTTAGCTGCTCCATGGTTGGGCAGTCAGTGGCGTGCTGACCTCATGCCATGCTCCATTTCCTGTTTTCCCCTGAGCCTTTGTCAGTACTGGCAAGTGGGATACAGCTGTACTCGCATGCTAGGGTCCTGCTGTGCTTTATAAAACCCTAATGTGTAAAGAAACAAGACTAAAACACACACAGACACACACAAACCAATCCAGCTTAAGCCAAGTGTTATATACTCCCTGGCAATCAATTGGAGCATAAGTAGATGGGGTTATACGAGATGCGATTGTCAAACAAGTTCCTTGATGTCCACAGTGACTGAACAAGAGTTTGGTGTTAATTTGGTGTATGTACTTATGCAAAACCCAGCTGTTAACTCGCAAATTCCAGTGGAGCATTCTGGAGCAGTCAACCTTTGTTTTTATGAAGCGGGAGGGTCAGAGGGCCACCAAGGTCAGCTTAGAGTTCAGCACGCACACGCCCACCAATCCACACAAACACACGCCACCTCAAAGCTTGCTCACCTTGTTTTGCACTTGATGTGTTTTCCTCCCTTCCTTTGGCTTCCCGGCAACCACTTGGGTTGTAAACGCAAATACAGACTTGCACAAACCCGAGGACAGAGTGAACAGTAAATAGGATAGACATTTCCCGGTGTTGCTGCGTCCAAAAATTTCCCGGGTTATGCAACAGAAAATTAAGACGCATGTAAATGAAGAACACAGCGATGTTTCAGGGTCTTCGGCTTGCCTTGGAGAGGCGCCCTGCTGATCGTAATCAGTAGTTTTTCTTTTTTTTTTTCGCCCCCCCTGATGCCGTCAGTACCATTCATGTCAGATTATTCAAGGTAAATGGAGGCAACAAGGCTCCGACGTCTCTGGGTGGCCTTGAGGTTTAACTTTAGCAACACTTCTTAGAATGAGGAATTCATCTGGACTTAATGACGTGTAAACGTTTGACTTTTTAAACCTAAACCTTGAGTTAAAAGTGCGATAACGGAACCTGGTGACACACATGGATTTAAAAAAAAAAAAAAAAAAAGAAGGGTCCAAAAGAAAAAAAATGGATAAAATGCCTCAAGGATGCAAAACCGCTTGATTTTCATTTAAGAAAAAATACGGAGTTGTGTATATTTTCTGACTTCAACAAGAACATAAGATACTCGCTTTTAACATTTTCAGCAAACATCTCTGAGAGACTGAGATTCAGACTGTAAATCCATCAATTGAACCCAACTTAACATTACAATTTCTTTCCTCTCTCAACACTTCTCTAAGAACTTGCAAATGTCAATAGTGAGTAACGTGCAGGTGGAATTGCTGTAACTTTTAAAAGATTGCACACAAAAGCTAAATATTTTCTTGGCTCTAAAATGTCTCGTCTTGCGAAGTGCTGCTTTGAGATTCCAAATCTCCTATTAATCCTTTGAAAGGTAGAAGTGCCCATTGTTGCACAAGTAGGAACTTCAGAGTGATCCCTTAAATCTGACTGGATATAATCTCAAACCGTGAAATGATTTGCTAAAGCTGTACCATGACGACAAATGTCTGTCCAGTGCATGCCAATAATGAAATATATGCACTATCAGGCATGAACTAGCCACAATCACAGCTCAATATGTACGCAATATGTGCATATAACGTAGGTATCCGATGCTTGAAAATTACTTACAAAAGTGTGGGAACAGCAAACAAAGCTAAGACTTGTATCCGCAAATAGCACACTCGTTGGATCTTTGAGAACAGCTCGTGCTTACGGTGAACGTGTTTGATAAAAAGGCAGATTTTTCTCATTTTAGAACGCACAATCACATTTCTATTTAAGTGGCTCCGAGTGAATGCAGCACGTCAAAAAATAGCCTCTTTTGTTGGCGCGTCCTTGTGGGAGAATCTGACTCAGTGCCTGTGAAACTGCAAGTAGCTGCTGCTGTAGTTGAAAAGAGACAGCTTAATGTTTAAACACGCTCAAGAGATGTCAAGTGATTAGCGTCAGTTGGGTTTTTACCCCTGTACTGTTTTTTTGTACTAGTGCATATTCCATATGATGAAGTACAACTAGTTGAAGTTGTGTCCAAAAAAACAAAAAAAAAAAAACATGCAGCTGTAGTTGCAACAATAGATGGTTCTATTAAGTCCAGATAGAGGGGTTGAAAACATGTGCACACCCAACTTGTTTTTTTTTTTGTTTTTTTTTGTAAAAACTTATTTTCTTTCCATTTCACCAATTTTGAGTTACTTTTTGTTTGTCTGTCCCAAAAAATCAGCTTTGCAAGGCGCCACAACTGTTAGTTTTTCCTATATTGACACATTCTGGCAAAAGGCTGATTTTAGTCACTGGGCAAACATGTGGACTAAAGGAGAGAGTTCAGCAGTGTGGACTGATAAGAACTGAGACACATAAATAATTGTGTAATTTTGGAGCAGTGTTTGGCAACCCTGACTGTCTCAGAAGTTCAACCTAAAACTAATTCAATCATGAATGGGTCTGAATAAGAATATACAATCAGTCAGAAGAAAATGTACTGTTCTGAATGCTGTGCCAAGATGCACAGACACACACACACACACACACACACACACACACACACGGTTTGTGTTGGTTAGCATTGATCGGGTCGGTGGTTCAGACCCTGAAGAGTCCCGTCAGGTTGCTATAGTAACTGGAGCCAAAATGCTGCAGCCGTCGAGATGGCGGTGGCAGCTTCAGCTGGCACGCCTTCAACACACGCACCCCCAGCAAACAGGAACAGACACAAAATAAATCCCATTTTAGAGTGCTGAACGAGAGCGGAGAGGTCTGGTGCACAAGCATAGACTGAGCACCAGAAGATGGTGGTGTGGCCTGGTAAACCCCCACTTTCTCCCTCTCGTTAGGCCCGTTTCATGTTCCAGAGAAGACACATTGGCAGCTGGAGCTTCCACACAACGATGCTCTGCCCAGGTGCAGCCGGCACTGCTCTCGCTGCCATATTCCCACCGACTCCATGTTTTTTGTGTGTCTGTCGCCCATGCCAAGGGGGCACACAGGCATGGGCGCATAGCAACACACTGGGAACACCGAGGCCTGCTCCTCCTTTCCATCAGGATCTTAGTTTGGAGCTCAGTGAGGGAGAGGGAGTGATAACCAAAGCTCAGTGGCGAGCTGTGGCTAAATAGTGACAGCACTAACAGCAGCGGCAGGTCTGAAGGATTGAAGAATGTCCCTTTATTGTGTTATCACTGATGGGCAAGGGGCACATTAGGTAGGGAAGCTTTATAAGTCTACAGCTCAGGTGGGATAACTTATGAACAGAACAACTTTTCGTCAGGCTTCAATGGAACTCAGGAAAGAGGAAGGAATTTGTCCAAACCGTAAAATGTTCCTCTTTGCACATGTTTTGTGAACTTGATGCGGTCTAGGATGAGTTTCACATATATTTTGCCTTTGATTTGAAAAATTATTTTTTAATCACCCACGGTCTTGGCAAGATGCTCAGGAGGAGCACGGTGGACAGCAGGGAAGTGGGTGGGGATTGTCCCGTCAGACCGTCAGTTCCCGAAACCACATGCATTAAAAAAAAACAACAACAACAACAACTTGTAACTGCACACATGCCGTCAGTGCAACCTCAAACAGAGTAAAACACTTGTGGGGTCCAAATGACCCCATCTATAAGACCGCGGGAGGGTTAAAACTAAAACCAACAACTCAGTATTTACTGATGAGTATTAATTTTCCTCTCAACTAAGGAGAGGAAAAAGAGTACAGTACAGTAAAAAGAGTACAGACTCTTTTTACTGTGGTTTGGAAATAATGTACAAAGCACTTAAATGCATTCTTTTGCAGCGACTGCACAAGTTTTCAAGTTATCGAAGAGAAGTAGACTATACATACCAGCCCACAGTTACACAGAGCATTGGCTTCTGCATATTCATTTATCATAATCTAAACATTTTGGTCACAGCTGTGGGAAGAGGTGGGAAGAGTCCAACAGACCTTCTGAGTCATGTGTGAATTTACATTTCAAGCAGACGGTATGATTCAGAGCAGCGTGGCACGCAAAGCCAAACAGACCGTTTTTTTTTTTTTTTTTTTTTTTTTTTCAGATGTAACCATTCACACCTTTACCGGCATTAGGTGAGGTTCTAGAATCACACGTGAGTAAAACTGAACCATGCAGGCCTCACGTATTTCAACGTTATCTGGCTTTGCTTTAAGGATGGATTAGCTGAAACACCACATGATGCTATCACCTTTTGTTGCAGAAATGACTTAGAAGAGACCTAAATATTCCTTACCTAATTATGTACTTTCAATCTAAATAAAACTAAATGTATTATTTTTATGCCATTTTGTGACGATGGATGTATGAATCTGATGCTTAATACACAAATCAATAATGGACGTGCATAAATTGTTCTTCCATACTGCTAATTGTTGAGAACTAGCACCATAAAATCAGACTTTTCACTAAATGTTTGACCTTCTGTTGTATTCTGAGTTTCTGCTGAATATTCTTGCACAGAAACCCCCATTTTCCTCCTGTTAGCTCAGCAAACTCAATATCTATAGCTCTCAATATCAGTAGCCACTGCACACAATGACAACCAGCATTGCCAAACTTTCACTGAGATGGAGGAAGGAGTTACACAAACGCTATGTCAAGTAGGATTCATAATGTAAAGTTAGCCTTTTAACATTAACCCCAATGTTAAAAGGTAAAAAAAGAAATTTGAACATTATCTAGATTAAAATAGATTCAGTTAATCAAACCAGAAGCGTTTTGCTCTCGCTCTCAAATTCATTGAAACTACTTTGTAATTATTGAAGTTGAATTTCTAATTTTTTTTTTTACATTTGTATGGATTTTTTTTTTTTATGGTTCACTTAAGTTCAAGTTTGATGACGATACACAAAATGATACTTTTCTTGAGGGTTTTTTTGTTTTGTTTTGTTTTTTTAATTCCTTCCCCATCCAGGCTTTCTACAAAGTGGCTACTTGAGGTCTGTATAAACAAAATATGTAAAATGCAGGAGACATTAATGTCAAGCTTTTGAGCTTCTGCAAAGACAATCAAGTAGCAAGTCTGTAAAAAAAAAAAAAAAAAAAAAGCTCCCAAGAGAGTTTTTTTGTTGTAGCTCAGCAGTCCTGCTCCTGCTCTCAAAGCCTTGACAACCGCATACACACATGCTTTCTAGGTAACAAGCACACTTTCTAAGAAGAGCAATGAATATTCATGGATACACTCCAGAGATAGTCGCACAGACATGGCATGAGTGTCTCATTACATGTGTGTTTACATGACTTAATCTTTAAAACAATCTTCTTTCATCGTTACCAATTCCAGGCTATAAAAAAAAGGCTTGAAACCCTTTGTTCACTCATTTACATGCTTTAGGAGCTTGCAAAGAGTCCCGCCACCCCCTTCCTCAACAGCATAAACACACACAGAGTGTAACACAAAGTAGTTGTCTCTCTATGTTGGGTAACTTCATGACTCCAGTAAACAATCTGTTCCAGCTTCCATGGTTGCCAATAAACACACACAGCAGCCAAAACCCAAAAGTTCACCGCTGTATAAACCTTCTGCTACTGATGGTGTAAAGCCCACATGTGCTTCGTTTAGACGGCTGCTGCTGTGTGGAGACTCTGCTTCAGAGCATGCACTCTGCAAATCTCGGTGTGTATTAAACTTGTCATTTCCATTGGCAGCGGCACTTAACACCCGCCCATGCTGTTGATTGATGCAGTAATCGTTAACATATAAATGGATCCCCAGAGATGGACCAGAGGAAGCACCGATTACTCCTCCAAAGCAAGCTAAGAGCAAATCAGGCTGATGGTCAAAACACGATGAGGTCTAATTTGCTTACCATTTCAGTTTTTTTTTTGTATTTTAGTCTTAATTTTAACTATAAAAGTGCCACTGCAGTACAACCGTAGGGAAAATATGCAGAACGCCTTTGAATAGACTTCATAGTGTCCCTTTGTCATTGAGGGGGGAGCGGGGGGATAAATACAGATTCTTAGAATTTTTATAAAATAGATGAAACAAAATATCTCGTCTATGTTTTAGACAAAGTCATATTTCTGACAGGAACGACTAGAAAACGCGCCGGTAAAGCATGTGTGTGAAAATAACTATAGACTCCTGTGAAAACTACTAGAATAAATGAATGAGTTTCACCGACACTCGTGTATGAAAAAAAGTAAATATAAACTGCAAGACATAAAACTTTTCTATAATTAAAAGGCTATTAAATATGAAAAACAACACAGGTAGAAAAAAAATCCCTACACAGAAGTCTGACTTTTTTTTTTTTTTTATAATGAGAGCTTGTACAGATGATGAAATGTTTGGTTCATAAAAAAAATTACCAGCAAGCGATGAGCAACTTGCTTGGCTGATGTCCAAGTGTATTTCAGGTGGGGCAATAGTCTGCCTCTTACAGTAATTATAAAACGGTGATTATCAGCTTTCTAGTCATTTATCCGAGTCAGGCTGTCAACCAGGAAAAAAAAATGTAATCGTTATGAAGTTACATGTGGTCAGTTACCATGGTCACCTGAGAAAATGTAGACTAAAAAAAAAAAAACCTCTTATTGCGAGTTTCCCAGCATTTAAATGTGCTTGACCGTGCGTCATCACACTTACGCACAAGCCTCTGGGGTCAAATGAAGCATTGATGAATATTTTACACCACGTCGAGGCCCTTCCAAATGTAACGGCCAGTTGTGCCCAACGCAGCGGGGAGGGAACTGGTTTGATGAGGCTGCAGCCTGCTGGGACCACCGGGGACTCGGGTCAATTTCTCACCAACGGCCTCCCAACCAGCGGCTCTCGTGGTAAAAGACGAGCCACAGTGGCTGAACAGATAAAGGTTGACAATTTGATGTCAGTTAATGATGGACATGAAATTACTTTACTGTGTCTTCTACTGTCTTCTGTGCTTTTGACACTTGCGTGTTTCGCTGCTGTTTTTGCTTTGGTTAGCCAGTCCATAAGCAGTGAGGCTCTTTTGGTTCTGAAATTGTTGTGGAGGAAGCATGCATGGGATTCATCTCGTCTTTGTCGTTCCCCAGCAGACGCTCGCGAATATTTGTTTTGAATTTTTGAATTCAAAACAAAAATTTTGTTTTTGGCTAGATTTCAAACAGCAAATCTAGCCAAAAATCAAAGTAGGAACTCTCTGTAGGAACTGCAGAGATTCTCCGCTCATGTGCTAGAGCATGCAGGACAAATATTAGTCATGCACTCCACAGATATATGCTTTTAATATGAGAGGGGCAACAGTAAAACTATGAATTTTAAGCAAGAAGGGCTTAACCCAAGTGCATGCCACTCTTATTTGGAAAAACTTTGGAAATCTTGCATCGTTTTTCTTGCGATTTGTGGTTGTAAAGCGACAACGTGAAAAGTACTTTTCCAGTGCATCAGTATTAGACGAATCAAGATGGCTTTTCTCCAAAATAAATGCTTATTTTTATGTCTGCATGACTTTCTTACTCTTTCATGTCGCAACTGTAAATACAAATTTGCTCTTAGTCATCTTGGCTTGCTAAATAAGGCTTTTTTTTCTTCTTTTTTTTTTGTCTCAGCCATAACATGGTAAATTGTCATTATCGTGTTGCAAAACACAGATAATCATCTCTGTCACAGCTCTTGTATGCATACAATTATGCTGTCAACAAACTGCTCACTATCCCACATCCAAGGTTATCATAAATTTGACAGAAAATGGGAGCAATTACGAAGACAAGGAGGAAGGCTCTTGTACTACTTTAGAAGGCTTACAGGTGATGAATTCATCAGCTGAAAAAGCAAGCTTGTGATGACAATAGGTCGCAGGTAACGTTGGAATCATGACAGGACTTTCTGTCTTTATGTACTCTACACCATCCATTTCCATAAAACAAGGTCGGCGTCGAGCTTACTGACTGGAAGACGCTTCATACGTTTCGCACACTTGCTGAAAATCCAGTGGGGGGGGGTAAACAGTTCTAAGCTCCCTCTCTGGGATTCAGATGAAGAGATTTAAAAATGATTCAAATTGCCGTTAGTTGCACAACAGAATCTAGGTTTCATGTTATTAATCAGATTTATAGTTGAGGTCAACTCCTTCCGTGTTTTCCGGTGTTCTGCAGGGCTCTGTTCTATTTTATTTATATTTAGCTGCTTTTTTTGCCATTTTACCTTTATGCATTACACTGCCCAATTAACACCAATCCTAGAAATTAGGGACCACAAAAATAACATAAAAACAAGTTATGAATCGTTGGGGATCCCAGCTGGCAGTTATTTTACAGAGTATATCCTACAACCTCTATCATCTAGAGTAAACCAACTATTAACTTCATACTTTTATATTTATAACATTTTTAATATAACTTCTGAATTCATTCACATTTTAAAAGCACTGACAAGTGAACACGTTTAAGCCTGCAATGCAAAAATGTTTATAGTTTGAGGTTTATGAGGAGCTATGTACTTTCATACAACATTTAATGATTAAAGTCATAAAATTTTAATGTTTTGGATGCTTTTGTCTGAACTTGGATCACATAGCCATAAATAAATCACATGAAGTATTTGGCCCCCAACTCCAACCCTATGGAGTCTTTAATAAAACCCCGTGCAGCAGACGTGAAAGCATTAGCAAATGAGTTGAAGAAAAACCAAAGTCTCCACATTTCAAACAGCAAATCTAGCCAAAATCACCGCTGGTCAACTAGGTACATTTAAAATATGTTGTCTTACATTCATAAAGTACAACAATTAAACCACTGTGTGGCGTAATCAAATAAAATCTCCCATTTTGATCTTGGGATTCGCTTTGCTCTCAAACTTGTGGGCCTTAACCCGACACGTTGCGCACAGATCCAATCCAACACTATGAAACAAACTACAACCATTCTTACTCATTAATGCTTGCATTGTTGGCATATTTTCCTAAAGAATGAGGTATGAAAGAGGCATGACGTTTTAATGTTTAGAAGCAGGTATAAAACATAAGCCATTTTATTATTTGTGAAAAATTCCAAACAGAGAACAAAGGCTTTTTAAAAGAACAAACCGTACCTGAACTCAGATACCGGAGTGTCTTGAGTTCAGTATGTTCAGGGGGAAAAAAAACAAACACTTGCAGCATTGCGTCATTTGAAAGATCCACAACAAAGCCCCTGGTAAAACCAAGACTCTTGATGTTTTGTCTTAGGAGTAATGCACTACAAAGTTACAACTATCAGTACATACAGTGCATGCAGCTAAAGGGTAATCTTCCTAGCTAAAGCGACAGATAAGAGCTGCTATTCTGATATTGGCTTGACAAAAACAAAAACTTTCTAGAAAAGTACAGTACAGATTGCACAACCAAATCAGAACCTGCCGCAGTGGGTCAGCCACGGTCAGATTGCAAGCCGGCGCTCAGACAACTGGACAGTGAGACCTTTTAGAAAGGTCAGAAGTTGAACTGAGGTGGCTAAAGATAAACACACACACACACACACTCCTATGAAAGTAGAACTGCTGAGTCACAGAGAAAGAGCAAAGGTAAGATATTTCTGGCTGCTTTAACAATCACGTGCTACACACGCACTTCGCTTGCATTCCTCCAGATGCACAACAACTGTGAGCGGTAACTCCTGACCACCACAGAGGTCACTGTCCTCAATAACAATGTTTGAACTACTGTGTTCCAGCAGCTCTTAACTACTGTGACCTCTGTGCACAGTGTGCAATCCAGATATGCAACTAATCACTTCTTAGCTGCAGATTGTAGCTTTAAGGTCAGTTGATCATTTTGTACTAGAATATGCCATTATGATTACAACGCACACTTACGTTCTCCTGTTAGTTCTGCTCATTTGGATAAGATCATTGTTTTTACCAGTGAAAGCTCTGGTATTCTGAGTCACATCTTTACTAAGTGAAACTTCAGTTCCTGGTTAGCTTGTTTTAATCAAACTGATTTGATTGTCTATAGAAAGTCCAGTTCTTTTTGGTGAGGCGTGAATGTTCAATCGAACTCTGATGCGGACCAAAGCTGCAAAGTCTGGTCCGCTTAAAAACTTAGGTCTCAGTTTTGTTAAAGTGAACTTTTGCTAGGTTCAACCAACACCTTTAACATAAACCTCACAGTAAAACATGTTAGATGCAGGATTGAGCTTCTCTCTTGCAGAATAAGGGAGGTTGGTCAGAGTTGATGGAAACCATCAACTCTGACCAATGAATGTATTGTCAGTGTGACAATACATTCATCTATAGAGTCAGAGCAACCCTTTCTTTCCACAAAGCAAAGAATGTTTAAGAACCCTAATCCACTCTCGTCACCTTAAGTGATCTTGCAACACTTTATGGTGCAAGGGTTTACACATTGTTACGTGTGAGAGCTTCAAATAGCTGCTTTATTTACATTCTTAAGGTGATTAGAAGTGTTTCTTCTTAACTGGATGCTGCCTGCTTTGCTCAACAATGGGTAATCCCGTTTTCTGTGGTACACATGTGCATGTGGGAGTGTGTATGTGCTTCGCTTTTGAGTGGCTGTGTGCAAGCTTATGTATTGTAAAAGCCCTCACATGATAAAGTTGTGCTAGTGCATCCGCATGCCCAATCACATTCCCATCATAGTTTGCATTTATAACGGATGATTATCAAAGAATGCTGTTTTTTGTTATTGGCGGGAGCATGTGACCTGAAAGTAAGTAAGCTCATGTGTTGACTGAGGACGACTGATCAAGTGGTGGCATGATGCGGCTTTGAGTAAATGCTTTAGAAAAATATTGTTTTGCTTCGCCAAGGGCCATCAATGCATTTCTGCGCCGACACAGCTGATTCAAATGGCTCATTTCCTCAGGGTTTATTTACGTTTTGCACATACCCAAAGTTTTCCGCCATTCATTTGACTCTGAATCTGATCTTTATCTGGTGCAGTTAAACCAGATAAAGATCTAAAGAATGTGGCTCATTGCACATTGACAAATGGACCTGAACTTCACTGGTTTTAACTTACTAAAGTCTTGGGATCAGATGGTTCTTTCAATCTTGTACAATTTTACAAAACCGCTGCCGGACTCTAAACCATTTCCATAAAAATATCTTCTTCTTTGGTGCCAATTCCAGTCCAAAGACGCTTAATTTTCTTCTCACTTCACAGATTAATAACTCCAAACCAATGCAGAGTTCTGCAACAACCAAAGTCACAAATAGCAAGAACACCGAAGATTGACTTGGAGAAGCAATAAAAGGGTAAAACATCCAAGAGGTTCATACTTTTTGTAGCAGCTCTTGATTCACTCAGCGCAGATCATCATAATCACCATGATGATCACATCAGTGAAAACTAAAACATATTTAAACATTAGAACACAAAATATGGACCTACAGTGCAGACGACAAAACAAAACGTACATTTGTTTCATTGAGCGCCAAACACTTGAATCTGCCTGACCGTTCAAGCCATTCATTGGTACAAGTAAGTGCTGCCAGCTTTTAAAAGGCCTGCCCCTCTTTGGCTTCGGCAGCCCGTGAGGTACGTACACAATAAAAACAAACATCACAAAGTACAAGAACCATTAATCAAAACAAACATCTACAAACAATCTGCAACATTTGGAAATTCATTTCAAATAATTTAGAAAATTCATTTTCAATCATTTACAAATTCGCCTTAAACAGTTTACAAATTTTAAATAATTTACTATCCGTTACACTTCTTATAGGCACTGTACTTCTACTGCTAATTCAACCCAGTAAATTATAGAAAAACCCCAAAATACATTTATTCTTCAATCAGGGTTGTGTCAGTCCACAAGATGAAAAAGTCTTTAGAAGCAGCACGCCCCTCATCAGTGCTATAAACAGATAAGGATAGTCATACACAGCATGCTTCTGTGCATTGCTTTGGTATTCACGTGCCTAGTTTGAACACAATCTGAGTTTCTTTGCGCGTGCGTGTGTGTGTGTGTGTGTGTGTGTGTGTGTGTGTGTGTGTGTGTGTTGGCTCGGCTGAGTTGAGTAAGCCCCATGACGCTCAGCGCAGTCATAAGACACAAGTGCAATGGCAGCGATGGGTGAGTTGACAGAGGAGGGGAGGGGGGTGCGCGATCTGAGGCTGGAGGATTTGACAGGAGAGGAAATGGGGCCACAGGTGGTCAAGTGGAGAAGAGATGGAGCGGAAAACGGAAGGTGGGGGTGGACAGCCGTTTGGAGGCGAACCGGGAGGAATGAGCCAAGAACGATGGTGAAATAATATTCAGCCTCAGAAATAAAAAAATAAAAATAAAATAAGAAACCAATTTCAGATTGATCAGGCTGTTCAAGTTGGGCAGATTGATATCATGGAAGTAGGGTACATGTGAGAATAGGAGGCAAGTGATGAGGTAATTGGGTAGTGGGGGGAAGGTGAAGAAAGCATGGGCTGTGAATTTCTTTCGAAAACATTCCTCTATAATGTCATAAGGTAGGAATCTGGCAGTTGTTTGCAGTGGATGTGGTCAGCGTCCCTGAGGCCCATGATGTATGAGGCAGCATGTGAGGGGTTTCTTCTTTTAGAGGAGTAACCTTATACTGTATGTGTTGTTAGCAGCTTGATTTATGGACTATGTGAGACCCAGCAAGCTCAGCTTTGATGTCTGATGCAGCTGTCTGGCTCTGTCAGTCGGTGTCCCAGTCTTTATATGCTTTATGCCTCCAGCTATACCTCATGATTCCTAAATAGAGCTTGAACTTTGTCCTGAGCGACGGGTTCTGGGGGCTTCTGCACAGTTGAGTAGGAAGGCAAGTAAAGGAGGAGCGCTGGTAAATACGAGTTTGATGTAATTCGGTGCGCTTTTAATATTGAAATCTATGACTTTTCCAGAGAAAATATGCAAAATTCTCATTTAGTTAATCAGTCCAGGTATAAATAAAAAAAAAAACATCCTCATTAATTTATTTTTTTAAAAACAGCAATACATATGAAGAAAAAATAAAATAAAAATATTTCCACAGTCACGGTTGCATTGAATCTGTATTGACTTACACATGGAGACAAAATTGTAACCCCACCATTTAGGATCAAAAATCCCACAATTGCCACTTAACTTGAAACAGACAAAAGCAATAATAAATGAAAATGTACTGAACATTGACCAATGAAAATCAAGCACTGCTTTTGAATCGTGGTTAAAAAGGATCACTGAAAAAATAATAATGAAACAGGCCTGGACAAAAATGATGGTTTGACAGTGCATTGTTAGGTCTGGCGTTTATCTTCCTTTTGACAAGACTCCAAACAGTCTCAGTGCAGTTTAGGTCAGGTCCGTTTGCAGGCCAGCAAGTGATTCAATGTTTACTAAACCACGTTTTGGTAGTTTTGGCATCGTGTTGATCCCCGTCGTGCTTGCTTTTCCAGCCACACTTTCTCCTTTCACAAAGCTTTCTGATGATAAATTTGAGTGAAGCAATCTAAACAGGCAACTTCTTTAGCAATGACTTTTAGTGGTTTATCAATCTTGCACGGGGCGTAAATAACTGCGTGCAGAACAACTGTAAAGTCAGCAGACTTCCAAGGTTATGTAGGCAGTAACATAAAATTTCTTTAATCTTTAATAGCTGGTCTTCTGATTTCCAGAAAAACTGTAACACAAGTAAATGCTTATGGGTGTAATAAATTCATAAAATACGAGTTCTACTTTTTGAAACAAAAAAATTCTTGAAACAAACTCAAACTTATTGCACCTTTGTGCATTGAATTAGATTTAGAGACGTGCACCCTGTGGCCGGTTTAAAACCCTGTTTATCCTCTTGTTTTTTTTCAGGCCTCCTCCTGTTGAGTGCAGGTGACGATGTGAAGTAGTTGGCGCTTTATTATTAAGATTTTCACATTGTAAAAAGATCAATGCAAATTAGGGGGAAAAAATGGAGGAGAATGATAAGATGTGAAAAGTAGGAAGGGAGAAAATTCTGTCTGCCACAAATGAGAAGAGAGGAAAGAGGACAAAAAAAAGGGAGATAGTGGGTGATGTGGCGAGTAGGGATGGGGAAGCAGTCGGAGCTGACAGGGTAGTGTGACATTTTCCTGTGAGGACAAATTGTTCACAAAAAACAACAAAGCAGTAAAAGAGAGAGACAGCGTGACACTGCAGCAGAGAGTCGGCTGCAGCGTCCGTCGTTTATTTTGTCGTTTGACTGCTGAGCTCTGCAGCCGCCTCAGAAGCTGCAGCCTAATAAAAGATTTACTAATTGGCCCAAAAGCGCCACACTTCATACATGTCTGTTCGGCGCTGCGCTAAAGCCATCATATGTGCTGGATTTGTCCAGAGGAGATTAAAAAGAAAAAAAAAAAAAAGAAAAAAGAAAAAAATCGCCGCCATCTGTCCACCGCCATATCTCGGTTAATCTGCTATTTTCGTCCTCCGAGCTCTCATAATGTGAAACTGCGGCGACGTAAGAAGGCGGTTATCCACTTTCGGCTGGTTTACTAACCTCTTTTCCCAGCCATGCGACACTACTCATCCTCTCCTCCTATCCCTGCCTCTCCCAGCGTCCACTCCCTCTGAGGGTTTCTAAGGACACGCCGTACTCGGTGACCTTCCGTCCCGGCTCCTTGTTCATCTCCTCCCCCCTACTCTTTTTTTTTTTTTTTTTTGGCTTCACTTTCTGTTTCATCCCCCTCCTCTGCATCTCCTGCTACTCTTTTCACCTGCACTGTGATTCCAGCTTTCCTGCACACCTCTTTTCTATCAGCCTGCGGCACCGTAATGCAAAGCAACACTGCATAGCTGGCATGCCATAGCCGAACATCTGGTCTCCAGAAAAAAAAGAAAAGAAAAGAAAGAGGCGCTTCTCTTTCTCGTAAAGATTAACAACAAAGAGGAGCGAGACGGTGAGTAGGGGCCTTGCACAAAGGTGTGAGAAGAGTCAGCCGTCATGAAGAGGTGAGCGGGAATCTCCGTGTGCATATATGCACACACACCCATATGTGCACTTGTTTGTGCAGCCGAGGGGATAAATTAGGCACTGCTCTCATGCAGGTGTATGTTTAGCGATGAATGCAGGGCACCAGCTGGTATTTGGCATCTTCCTGACACAAGAATCCCAAGAGGAGGTCAACTCACACACACACATGGTGCTATCATGGTGGGTGGAACGCAACAAAGGGGAAAATTTGATTCCTGTAAGAAAGATTTTTGGGGGTTTTTTGCACCAGATTCTTCTGTTATGTCATTTAGTTGAAAGCTTTGAAGCACAAATAAAACACGTTTTATTTTGAACATGCCGCACTTCAAATAGAAGCCAGATATGGTAAATCTGGACAATATGGCTGAAAATTAAAATCATGAAAGGTCACTGAATCACAATGCCATCACTCTTTTATTGTTCCAACTACGCATCCAAACAGACGTCTCCACAGACGTTGCAGTCGATGCTTCACCAAAGGCCGTTGCCATCAGTTGTGCTTTCTTTTTTTTCTTCTTTTTTTTTATTTGCTCCCTTCATGTTACTGTCTTGTGACAACGCTGTCGGCTCCCGACGCTGAATAAACTTTAAGATTGATCCATAAATGGCTCCATCTATTATTACTTCCATAAACAGTTGGCGTGTGACGTCAACGTTCTTCTTCTGCGTATACGCTGGTTGCTTTGGGGTTGTAAATCGCTCACACACACAAGGAGCCTGATAAAAAAATTAAAAAAATTACGTCACAATTGCTCCACAATCCCATATTCTCCTTTATCCTTCGTAGTGGTTACCTGGTTGATCTGGGGTGTAAAATTGACAGGTCGAAGGTTGATGTTAAAGTAGCTAAATTTAAACATTTTAGCGTGGCTGGGCTACATTACCAAACCGGTTACTATTTATTATAAAAGAAAGAGCAACAATGCCTCTGTTGTAAAGATCACTAAGCAAAGTTTGGACTATGAAGCTAGATTTGACATTTTAGTGCTTGAACACTGAATCCTTAAAACCTTTTACATTTCTGTTAGCTTAATATCAAAATTCAACTGTTTTTTGGTTGAAAAGCCGTACAGGATATTTAACATTAAGCTGAAAACCAAAGCAGGCGTTGCTCTGGGAGTTTAGTTGTGTTGTGGCTGGCATACACGCCGACTTTCAGTCCCTCCGACAAGGAGAGCCTGTCTATCAAATATCAAAATTTTATGCACACTTGTCTGCACGATTGGCGGATGCTGCGCAAAGAGCAGAGGTGGGCTGACAAGTGTCACGTTATGAGGGCCTTTGGGAATTTGGACTTGAGAGCTGGAATCAGAAAAAGGGGCCGGCAATCAAAAGCAGAGGAATGAGGGGACGCTTAGAGGAAGGGGGTCTACAGTAAGACGAGCGAAGACGAATCTGGGTAATAACATAGTGGGTGATCCACTGTGCTGCTGTGCTGCATGGTTTGATGCAGCCCCCCTGAGAACCATTTCTACAACTTGCACGTACAGTCACACAGACACTTGCAGCATGTTATGAATATTGCTTCACACTGTGGAAGCTGTTATGCTGATGTATGCCAATTACTCAGCCTCCGGTGGCAAAAGGGCGTTTGGCTCAAAACTATGGATCTAAACCTCAGCTTCTTAAGTACGGATGTGCATTTGGCGTCAACTCTGAAGTCTGTTTTTGCAACTTAAGTGTGACCCTGTTAAGATCCCCCTTCACTTTCAAACCCTGTTCAGATCTGCTTCTGCCATAATATGTAAATCAGTTAGTACACTGTAAAAAGCAAAATCTTACCAAGTCGTTTTGGTCTAGTTTCTAGTAAAATTCTCTCTGTACACTTGAAATAAGATAAAACTAAGATTTTTGCACTGGAAACTGGGCCAAAAGTACTTGGTAAGATTTTGTGTTTTTGTAGTGTAAATGACTTTACACACAGTCCAGAGGACAATTTCACATCTTTATTTGGTTTTGTCCATTTTCACATGACTTAGCAATGGAAAGAGGGCGACAAAGTGAACTGGCCACATTCAGCAATTTTCATTTGACATACAGGTGAGCCCAAATTTATTAATACCCCTGTCAAATTTTGAATGAAAATTATTTTCAACAAAGATCTTTGTTTCTGTTAGGACATACCTGGGCAATTTTAGAAATGTAAAATAAGTATCTGCTTAGAAAATATAGACATATATATTTTAAAGGCCATTTCTAATTATGCAAGTATCTTTTTTTGTGTTTTTGTTTAACTGAAAATGAAATCTAGCCCTGTATGAAGACAGAAGGCTAGATTTCATTAAGCGGGCGGGGCGGCACCTGCAGAAGACAAGATGCAACAAACAAAGAAAAAAACATGCCCACATACACATCCACTGATTCCCCTTCAAGTGATATTACTCTGCAATATTCCCATGTCACTCATTTAGTCTTGAGTGCTTATTAGGAATTGGGGAGTATATACATGAAAGCAGGTAAAGAATGCTAGCTTAATGCTTTATCAAAAAACACACTAGGTTTTACCTTGCATATTTAAATTGGCCCTTTTATAGAGCACTTACGCTGCAGACATGCAATAACGTATGTAATTTGATGGGTGGTGATGTCTTCTGCCTCCAACCATGATTAGAATCGAATACTCCACAGCTGTAGTAAACCCCAATGATTGACAGAACGATGTCATTTGGCAGAGGGTGTGCACATTTGCATGTGCGTACCGTGTTCCCGCAACAAAATGTGTCATTAAAAGCCTTAAAGGGACTTCATGTTGTAAAAGTACACTACTTGTGCTGGTTGTGTTTGAAATGCATGTCATCAGTTCAGATGGCAGCGATGTTGCCTGCTCTTTAACATCGGTATTTGTGTTTTTGTCTCTCTCTCTCTCTCCATCTTGCTGATACTCTGAGTCGAGCCCTCCACCCCCGTCTGACAGCTTTGGCAGCTCGTCAGGTCGGCTCCGTGAACACGCCAATCAAACCCCCGTCCAGGCAAATAAGCAATTAATCATTAGCATCCGCGAGCAGCCGATGCAATGAAGCCAAGGAGCTGGGGGAGGGGAAAGAAGAGGTATCAGGGTTCACTGGGTTTGTTGGAGACCACGCCCTCTTCTCTCTCTCTCTCCCTCCCTCACACTCACACACACACACACGCACGCACGCACGCACGCACGCAGAGTTCCCTGGTGAATTCTGCTCTGGTGACTGTGTAACAAGGGGATTATCGTCTTAATAAGTCAAAGGATGAATTATGGAAATGAGAGAGAACTGGGCAGCATCTGTTGACTAACACAGCAAACTAGTTCCTTTAGCCTCTCCTCTCCACTCACAGTAATGCCGGTTAGTTGACTCATCTATGAGTAAAAGGTTATTTCTTTAATAAAAACACAAACACGTCAAATTCTGCCATTGAAACCAACTGCAGCCACTGCTTAGCATTCGTTTCTCGCCAAATATCCGCTCTAAAGGTTACTCCTGACAACTGAGCTGCTGTTATCTTGATGAAAACCGACAACCAGGAAGACTCCAGGATGTCTTCGCTCGAGGCCACGTCCCACACATCGCCCTCATGTCTTCATTCCCTGTGTAATTTTGTCACCCTTTGTGGATTAAGCAAAAGAGTCAGAATATCTGACTTAATTAGCTTTACCTTTAGACCGAGCCGACCTTGCCTTTCAAACATTAGATCAATCTTTCCATGCTGCACTCAACTGGACTGGTGAGGCCTCCCGACCGGAGAGCAGATCATGGAGAGATTTGGCCATGCAATATTGTTTTTAGTTGTGTTTAACCTGAATTTAGCTCCAACTATGGGTAAAATAAAGAATTTTTGCAGAATGATGCATTTCACTGTAGAGATAAAGTGTTTGGTGGGATGTGTGTTGGTAGCTTTTCAACACCAGTGCTGGACTGCCCTAAATGGATTATAGCAAATGAGGCTCAAACTGATTGATCTGTTTATCTTATACTCAGCCATATAGAAGGGTTTCCATACTTCAGAACAAGTCCTTCATGTTTTGACATTACCCTGTAGTTTTACTTGGCTTTCACTAACTCCAAATAGTCTCCTGGATAAGCTCACGAGTGTTGCATCTTTCTTTTTCAATCTACGCATTTAGCTCCATCCAGCTCTGAGCATGCTCCCATCATCCCCCAGGATTCACAGTTGGGTTGTTGTGTTCAGGGTAACTAACATACAGCAATGCTTTTCTGCCAAACACTGTTCTTTACATGAAGGTCGAAAGTTCGTCTCAGTAGACCAGAATAACTTCCACATGATGTACGTGTTCCCTAAAAGTTTTGAGGCAAAATATGTAACCAAAATAACTTTAGACTCGATTAAAATATTCATTAACCAGCAAAGACGAGCCGCCTAAGAGTTCCCTCTGAAAATTCAAAAATAAGTGTACAAAAACCAAGCTAGCTGAGCAGGACAACTGGAGATTTCATTTGCTTCCCAAGTCTCCACATACCATTATTTTCAACTCTTTGTAATCAAGTGAAGGCCTCAAGTTTACGATATCTAACCTCTTAATCAACACACTGAGTCCTACTGTTGTCTCGTTCCAAAAACCATGTCATCAACGCGTCATTCCAACCCATGAAGAAGAAACCAGCCAATGGAGAATTGTGACTACCACATTCAGCAGCGGAACGTAACCAGTGTGTTGACTTTTACCTTTCTCACCACATCTGTCCTTTTACAAAACACTGGAGACGCCAAAAAGGAACCGTAATCCTGCCTTTAAGTGTTTTAGCCACTGAAAAGCTAAAAGTCTTGGATCAATCTGTTTAACTGGTGGACGTTTACCAAACTAGAGAGCAGTTCCTAGTTTCTTACACAGTCATTTTTCTCTCTTTTTTGGGGGGGGCAAAGTTGAGCATAATAGTTTACGTGTTTTGAAACTTTCATCTCAACCGTCTCAACTTCCAAAGAACAAACTTTCAGTTTGTACAAACACCTGTGTGGGCGTTTGTGCATTTTACTACCCTCACTCATGTCTAACAATCAAATTTTATACCCCCTTATCATTTCCGCTCTCTGTTTACACACGGCCAGATGGAGATAACAGGTTTTACTGATATCATCTCTCCTTCCTGGCGTGTCTTGTAACCGGTCCAGAAGGGTGGATTCTCCTTACTTGCCGTTCCCGGATCTTCTTTCAGTAGCCGATGTGCCCAGGTCAGCCTCAGTCCCCTCTTATAGATAATGTCACATATCCAATTACATTCAGGATGACTCCATTTAATCCTATTGGGAATTTGATTATGACAGTAGGGGGGAGGGGTAGTATTTTTCTGTTGTGACTGGAGACAAAGAGGTTAATAATGTCGGCTTAAGATGAGGGCTTTTAACTAGATTAAGTCCAGAAAACCATTGGAGAGAAACTGGTTGCTCTGGCAAAAAAAAAAAATCAAACACATGAACATGAAATCCATTGTAGCTCTGGATTTCTGTCCCAGTGTGACCAAGAACCAACCACTGGTAACCCTACCAGACTCACTGAGATTTCCTTAATAAAGAGATACTCCTTCATTGTGTGAAACAATGCGTCTGTCATAAACGGTGACAGCTCACTCTCCAAACCGCCACAGCTGCTGCATTCATATACAGTAGTAGAAGCCAAACATGAAGGGTTTTGCTTCTGAAAGGAGGTGGCAGATTCATTTCTCCCAGAGTCCTTTGGGGATTATCTAAACAGTGGGAGGGGAGTTGCATGTGTGTGCCAAGTTCTGTTCTAACCCCCCCCACCCCCCCCCACACACACACACACCTCTTCTCCAAAAAAACAGCAGCATTGTTACGAGCGTGTGCGTACCCTCCGTGTTTTACGCCCCAGCAGCGAGATGCAACAATGCACCTATCAAATGCATGTCACCTTTTCTCTAAACGTCCTGATACGTGTCACTTTATCCGAACGGCAGGGGCGGCTCCTGCAGATGCTGAAGAGCGATAGCAAGATCTCCCTGCCATAAAACACAACACTACTCCCAAGTCCTCAGAGTAGGAAAATCTAGTCTATCAACACAGACTTTTGCCCACATAGACATAGAGGCATGCGAAGAATGAGGCTTTGACAGACAGACAGACAGACAGACCAACGGCCTCTGGTTGATATCAGATATATGGCGATGAAGCCTGTAGATAAGGTGTGGCATTTCTGGCTGGATGTGGAACAAAGTCTTGCTAAATTCCAATCAGGCTGCAGGGACCGATCAGAACAATTTGTGATGAGAATTAGAGGCTCCCTATGGGTTTTTAATCTTAGAAGAATACAGTGTGATTCTTTTATATTGTGTCGATCCAAATCATCTTCTTCAAATTCAATGGATCATTTAATGCCAGCAGCTAAAAAGCATCTAATCCTGATAAAACGTGGCAACAGTAAGGACTAATGCTCTCTCAACAAACAAACAAACAAAAAAAAAAAAACAATTAAAAAAAACACCATGGGCAGAACAAGGTTCAGCATGAGTGCTCATTGTTTTTTGGGTGTTGAAAGAACAAAAAAAAGACTGAAAAAAAACAAATAAAAACAGAAGAACTGGGCAAGGTATGTTTTTTTATAAAGATAAATATATATAAAAAAGACATTAAAACTACTGCTGGCAAGAGCTAATTCATGCATAAATGGAGAGAAGAAAGAGTAAAAGCACAGTAAAAAGTGGTGGGTACTGCATGTCCTCCAGCAACTTAAACCAAATGGAGCCAATTATGCAGTTTTGCAGCTTGTACACAAGTTTTAGGATTTTCTTTCTTTTTTAACTGCACAACTCACTCTGGGTATAATTGACAATCTCACAGTTCACAAGCAGGTTTTAGTCGAGTCGAGCCAAAACTGAGACCAGGACATCTTATCTGCAACTTCGGTCTGAAACAAAAAGCCAAAACTGATTAAATATGTCTTTCCTCATCGCTCAAATTGTGACATTTTTAGCAAGAAACATCAAGGATCTACAGACATTACAGACACTTAACAAGGTGCTGTAAAAGGAAATCCAAAATGTCGTTTGTGTTTTCTAGAATCTGCCACCTCCGGTTGGCTTGGCTGCAGCATCGTTTTAAATGTTTGTGGCCCTATCTTGTAATAAACGTGATTAGATAAGTGCTTCATAAAAAATCTGGTCATGCTTTTTATCCTCAGATCTACACACTGTTTTAATCAGAGTTCCCGATGAAAGTAAACCTTAGTCACGTTAAACCCAAATGACCCCTAAACAACCAGTGACAAAGTAGAAGCAAAGGTCAGATAGTGGCTCATTGATTCCCTTATCAATACAAGAAAGATGAAAGAAGTGGTGACTCTCACATGAAGGAAAAAAGAAAAAAAAAGAAACACATTTTGCCCTCACCGCCCACAGAGTAAAGTTTAGGTTTGTTTGCCGGCTTCCGGAGGTACTTTGCTCTTTGAGATCACAACACGTCAGGCCGTCATCTGAAGGAAGGTTACAACACCACATTGTTTTTATTGAACACTTTGAGCTGTGACACGTCAGGGACAGCTTCGGCCTCCGACTCAGGACTGTAGGGGCATTCCCTAACGTGTTCCCGCTCTCGGTGTATCCGTCTCTGGATCCGCAGTGTTCAGCCTGCGGCCACATGGTGCAGAGATTAAAATATGTATTATGATATACTTCAAATTCAAAAGGGAGGAATTCAGGTGAATCCCCTCCCTGTATTTTATCTTTTTCTACATGTATTTTTTTCCCTCTCTTCTCCACTCTGCTGCTCTTCGTCTCCCTGGAGCAAAGGGGACAGCTGCTTATGCCTGATAAACGCCTGGCATTTGGCACGGCGAGAGATGGGAGACGGGGAGCAAAGAGGAATTAAAAAGAAAAGAAAAGGCAAGGAGAGCGGCACATCGATCAAAACAAGGAGGTAGTGAGGATTAAAGAGTGAGGTTTTTTTTTTTTCTTTCTTGGCAGTAACCGCCACGAGAAGCAGAGAGGAGGGAGGGGAGAAGATGAGGTCTAATCGTGACCTAGATTCCGAGACGCCCAGACATAATGGCCGGGCCCTTACCCCATGTGAACCCCCCTCTCTCTCTCCCGTGAACTCCACCTCAGTCAAAACAATAACAGAGAAATGAGGGAGCCATTGGAGGAGACGAGGGGGCCCCAGTTTGGGGCCGGTTCCAACCCACCGACCCTCAGATCTCCTCCGCACATGCACAGCGCTCCGCCGCCCTGTCATTAACTCCCAGCAGCTGTTGGGACCCAAACTTCTGGAAATTCCTGGAAAGACGACTCGAGGAACGCTGGGCCAAATGTTTGAATTAGCTCCTACTGGGGGCTTTTGAAGTGTGTCGAAGTTTATTCAGTTCTGCAGCGTCTCCTTTTCCAGGAGGAGAAGAGGCCTCCAGGTAATAGACGGTACAAAGTGTGGCTACAAAATGTGGTTTCACTCACAATTTAGGTAAAGCTAAAAGGCGGACATCTCTGTCAAATCAGTGAAACTCACTTGGGATGTTCTTTTTTTCCTCATTTTCACAACTTTTATTTGAAGGTTAGAGCTTGTATTTAAAAAAAAATATATATATATATAGAGAGAGAGAGAGAGAGAGAGAGAGAGAGAGAGAGATCTTAAAGGCAGTTGAAAATGTAGGGGAAAAAATAGCAGAAAAGTGATGATTTTACATCTGGAATGCAAAATTCTGTCCTCGACACATTAAAGTGAAACTATGTAAAACAAATATGTCTACATTTTTGTTGAAACTGTCACTGTGTCGTGACAATACAAGAATCTGCAGCAAATTCACATCCTCTGCCTTTTCTAGAAACTAGAGACAACCAATCAGAGCCAGGAGAAGGGTCTTAACGCTGCCAATCATACATGTGTATTGTGCAGCTAATCTCCCCACGCTCCTCAAGTTCTTCCTGATAGCAGAGACTAGTTAGCACAGCCAACGATCACAGCAGATAAGCAGTTGTCCTGGGACAGTAAGTTGTTTCTCCCCCATTAGCACAGAGCAGTCCATACAGGAGGATGATTGACAGCACTGGGATGCTCCTCCTGGCACTGATTGGTTGTTTCTGACCGGGAGTGGTCAAAAACAACATACGGTGGCATTTAAAGGCATTCTGTGGTGAGAATCCAATTGTGACAACCTATAATTTGAAACACTAGAAATGTGGCAGCTTTCATTTTGCAATCCATTAGCTGTGCCTTTATAAAACAAAAAATTAAATAAACATTCAACTTCGCTACATTTATACTTTACAAGTTCATGTTGACCAATTCAGTCATAAGCTATAAGGGACATTTTCCTTCGTGACTTTGCATGTTTGTTTATTTTCCTCCAAGTTCGCTCTCTAAATTTATTCAAAATCCAGATTACTTATCTGTGTATGAAGAGCAAAGTTTTGCCTGCGTCTGGTTTTGTTTCACCTCTCTGTGTACTTGTTGTCGTCTCCATCTTATCTTGCACCTGCCGCGGCGCTGGCGGTGTCAGATCCAGACAGTTTGATGGGCGACGTCTCACTGGGACAAAACGCGTGACCCCGAGGCTGTCGCTGGGATTTCTCTTACTGTCCCTGGTGGAGACACAAATACACACTTTGCTTTTTTGTTATAGAATTAGCTCTTTAAAATTTAGGTTTAAGGTATAAATATATCAAACAGAACTCAAGAAGAAAAAACATGTAAAAAGCAGATAGGTTTAAATTACTTCTGTAAAAGTAGTTTTTATACATCAAACCATTTACCATCATGTTTTCAGTTCTAAGGTCTACATAAAGGTTGTATGGAAGACAATTTGTGTCAAGTTAAAGGCTCTCAGACTGCAGCGTGTCCCAGAATTCAAGAAACAGCCACGTTAATCTCAACACTTCAGAACCGTGTTGTTCGAACGACTAATTGCAGTTTACAAATGGCCTGAAACAGATGGGATATGGGCAGATCACAGGGATATCTGAGAACCCAGAGTCAGCGGGTTGATTCGAGTTAAACAGAGTTTAGTTGGGGAGTTAGTGAGTGCAAGCGTGGGAGGTTTGTGGGTTCACTGTGCAGCGAAAAAGAAGGAAAAAAAAAAAAGGATTGTGGGAAAGGGAGGCTCATCCCATAGCCACCAGCGACAGTGACCAGCCATTGGATGTGCAAACTGCAATCATTTCAAATAGATGCTGTGCATCCATAATAAGCATTTTGCACTCACACAAAGTGACAATTTGCACGTAAATACCAACGCTGGACAATATGGTGGTCTATTTTTATTTCTGGCTTCACAGTGGAAAGGCTGAATTGTTGAAAAAAAAAAAAAAAAGATGGATAAGTATGGAGAGAGGAGCTTTATCGCTCCTTAGACTTTCAAATTCAAGTCTGGTTGAAACATAAAAAGGTAAGCAGTACAGAAATTGTGCTCCAACTTGATCAAGACACTATGCTTTTATATATACTCCCAAGAGACTGGCTATTAGAAAGTACAGGCGACTAATAAATAGAGGGAAGAGAAGAGGGAAACAGTCCAGCTGACTTGTACTGTGAGAACATACAATTACCCTGCAGCTCATGTGTTCACCCAAGGCCCAGGGATTGTTGGTGTGCTCCAAAACAGCCCAATCCTCCCAGTCAGATGGCGTAACAGCTCTAAATCTGGCTAAAAAGCAACTAATATAACCTAAGTGCTAAATATAACACAATACAGCTGGGATATAAATAATCCACTTCCTCTCTTTGTTCTATGGAGAGAAGAGGAGCGACTAAAGAGCGAGGGAGACGGAAAGGAAACGTGGGGCGGGACTGCATTAAATAAATTGGAGAGAAAGACTGTGGTCGGTCAAAAACAAAGAGCGTCGGAGTTCTGACACACACACACACACACACACACACACACACACACACACACACACACACACACACACACTCTCACAGCATAATGATGTGGTCCTGCCATGGAGGAGAGGAATGTGACAACTTTCCCTGCGACAAAGAGACAAGTAGCTTGAGGCCAACGAGGCCAAGCGGACACTTTAATTACACGCAACAAAGTAATGACAGAGCCAGGCAGACTTGATGTTTGTTTGCTCAGTTGACAATATGATTGTCTGTACAGGCTATTTGTGGTGTAAGGAGGAGAAGAGAAAAAATAAGTATTGTTGTTGGTGCAAAAATAAAAAATTAAATAACGGAGCATTTCTATCCATTCACTTCAAAGCGTGATGAAGCCAGCAAACATAAGGAAGTCAGATGATATTATAGTTTGCCCCCCGTTTGAAAATAAGCGGTTTGGTGACAAATGTAGCTCCAGAATAAAAATAAAAAAATCAAGCAGGTCTAAAAATATGATTCCGCTGACTGCTTTGGGTCTTAACAGCAGTCTTTGGAGTGGCACTTGAAAGCAATCCACTCTTTGCTAAACTGGGCCACCGATCGAAAATGCCAAAACTTATTGCATGTGTGGAAACTAAGGTTTTCCTTTCTGTAAATGAGGAAAGGAAAAAAAAAAAGAAGTTTGGCTTTGATCTACTTGGGCCCACACTTGGAAGCCACTCAGGTCTATGACATGGCTTGAGATGGGGTTAAAGTACACTCTGTCATTACAGAGCTGCAGCTTGCATGGGCCGCTATTTCTGAAACAGAGGCTGGTTGGTCGTATAGTCGATGATAAATAACTGGATGCAGATTTTTCCCTTTCTTTGTAGTTGAAATGGGCACTTTGTAAATAAGGGTCTGGTCAGTACTCACAAAAGTGTGATTTGAAAAATGTTTCTTAACGATGGAAAGGACATTTCCATCGGTAAATGTCCATAACCAGGTACCCTGTTGAAAGGTATATATCATTTTTACACATTCTTTTTGTCCTTCGTTGAGGTTTGTACATCCAAATCAAGGAAATGCCAGGGAGCTGAGAACACATATGAAAGCTAGCAAAGAGCGATGATGCCATGTCTGAAAGAGTGACCTCAATGCTTAACACAATAAAAAGTCTCCAGCTTGGATACACGTTCATAAAGTGAACATTTCTGTGGTTAGCTGGGCACTAAAAAAGGAGCAAGTCAGAAGACATTTCTGAGTGCAAGAGCTAGGAGACTTAACAAACCAGCACCTTTCAAGGAGATTTAAAAGTTCTCTGTGGCAAGCCCAGTAAAAGTCGTGATAAAACCTGTCACTTGAAACAGAAAAACCCTGGTACCATTCAAGGTAGATGTTAAATTTTCTGCTCCATTTCTAACCTTCATTATTGCTCAGATGGCCACAGACGTCAGCCCTCCCATTTTTCAAAGCAATTTCGTCACCAGAATATTTTGTGCTAAAACCCAAGATTTCCCCCAGAATCTTGGTAAGCCTGGTGGTTGGGTGCGAGGGCAGTCATTTATCAAGCGGCCCATCGTGTTTTTGAATAAAAAGATGCTTAAAGTTGACAGGAAATTTGAAAATATCACTTGATAATCATGCGTTACTGAAAGATTGTTAGATTACTACCTGAACACCAACTATAAAGTCTTAAAAAATGCAAACATTTAAAAAGACAAATAAATAAGTAATGCTTAGCCTGGTGGGGGCACAAGTAAAGCCTGGTGGCCCGCCAGGCTTCAGGGAAAACCTGCATTGATTGACTGATTATCTGGGGAAAAGTGAGACTTGCACAGTAATTTTGAAAACACTTGTCTTCCCTTTGAACCTGTATCAGTGTCTAAGTTAGTTCTCTGAAAACATGTTTTGCCTTAAAAAGTCCCTTCAAGCTAATGCTACTTGTGGTGTTTATAAAAGAGTCTTAACAGTAACTCTGGAGTTACTTTTCTTCAGACGAGCCCAGATTTGTGTTACTGTGAATTAATAAATCCCAACACCAGTTCTGGTTGCAGGGAATCCAACCATACGTCCAAATACACATTCATTTTCTTCACATTAAATCATAAGTTTTGGAGTGACCTAGTACAATGTCCAGAACTAAATTGAGGACATCTAAAGACCTAGACGCATGGGGTTATCTGAAGAGGACAGTGGGCAAGAGTTGTCCTCAGTCTGAATAGTTTGGAAAACTTTTGCAAGGGACAGTGCATAAGTATTGCCAAATAAAAGTGACTATTTAGACTTCTGAGTACTAAAATAAACTCAAAAAGCATTTTTTTCTCTTCATTTATTTTATATAAATAAATGAGATAAATGTCCTACCAAATGAAGCCTATGAGCAAAGGGGGTCCTCATATGTCGCTGTCAAGTCAGTTTTTGCCCCCATCTCCTTAGCACACACACACACACACACACGCACACACGCACACACGCACACACACACACACACACCCGAACACCCTAAATAAAGCTGTATGCACAAAGATTTTCTTTGACAGCCACTGATCGACGGCCAGCAACAGGTGCAGCTAGCTGATGGAGGGAAACATGTACATGCGTGTTTGCTCATATGAAATAGAAAACCGGCCCGCTCTTTAACCACTGGATGCATGGAGCCACAGTAATGTGCCTTTTCCTCAACCCTTACATTAGCAGCTTTAAATCGGGCGCAGAGGGGGGAATCATTCGACTGGCATGCAGGAGAACACCCCCACCTCCCCGTTAATCCGCCACATCAGGAGGAGCAAGAAAGACGGCAGAAATATGACAAAAACGGGTTCAGCTTCGAATACTTTCTTTTGGCAAGTCAAAAGAAAATTTCTTTGCTATCACAATGGATTTTGAAATTGAATTGATCAACTTAAAAAAGGAGAAATGTCTTCAAATGTCAGGGTTTCTGAGATAAAAAATGCTGAGTGATTCATCTGCGTCTCTTTTAGCCTTCTCAAATCTCTTGGTTTTGTCAGCGCTTCGTCAGGCGCTGCAAGACGCCGGAGTCTGCTGCGTGTGAAAGCTGAGGAGCAGAGATATGACCAGGCATCTGTCCACATGCACGTCTTGCAACACAGCCAGCACAACCTGAACCTTAGGGTATGTAAAGACTGTCCCGCCCCAGAGGCTACCCTGTCGCCCAGCCACGCAAACAAACCGGGAGTGATGCTGCCTTTGAAACATCACGGAAGCCAAAGGCTGTGTTGACCCGAGCTGGGGATACAAAATGTGTAAAGAGTTGTGTGTGTGTGGAATTTTAGTATTTTGCAGATGTATGCAAGTATATACAGGTGCTGGTCATAAAATTAGAATATTGTGATAAAGTTCATTATTTTCCATAATGTCATGATAAAAATTAAATTGTCATATATTTTAGATTCATTGCACACCAACTGAAATATTTCAGGTCTTTTATTGTTTTAATTTTGATGATTTTGGCAAACAGCTCATGAAAACCCAAAATCCCTGTCTCAAAAAATTAGAATATTATGAAAAGGTTCTCTGAACGAGCAATAAAAATAATCATCTGAATCAACAAAGTAACTCTAAACACCTAAAAAAGATTCCTGAGGCCTTTAAAAACTCCCAGCCTGGTTCGTTACTCAAAACAGCAATCATGGGTCAGATTGCTGACCTGACTGCTGTCCAGAAGGCCATCACTGACATCCTCAAGCAAGAGGGTGAGAAACGGAAAGAAATTTCTGAACGAATCGGCTGTTTGCAGAGTGTTATATCAAGGCACCTCAGTGGGAAGTCAGTAGGAAGGAAAAAGTGTGGCAGAAAACGCTACACAACGAGAAGAGGTGACCGGACCCTGAGGAAGATTGTGGAGAAGGGCCGATTCCAGACCAAATTAAATTTTCATCTCCATAAAACTTTTCAGCAGATGGAAGCATGAAGTGCTCCAAAATCTTCTGATAGCTGCTGCATTGATCCTGCCCTTGATAAAACCCAGTGGACCAACACCAGCAGCTGACATGGCACCCAGACCATCACTGACTGTGGGTACTTGACACTGGACTTCTGGCATTTTGGCATTTCCTTCTCCCCAGTCTTCCTCCAGAGTCTGGCACTTTGATTTCCGAATGACATGCAAAGTTTGCTTTCATCCGAAAAAAGTACTTTGGACCACTGAACAACAGTGGTCCAAAGTGCTGCTTCTCTGTAGCCCAGGTCAGGCGCTTCTGCCGCTGTTTCTGGTTCAAAAGTGGCTTGACCTTTGACCTGGGGAATGCGGCACCTGTAGCCCATTTCCTGCACACGCCTGTGCACAGTGGCTCTGGATGTTTCTACTCCAGACTCAGTCCACTGCTTCCCCCAAGGTCTGGAATCGGCCCTTCTCCACAATCTTCCTCAGGGTCCGGTCACCTCTTCTCGTTGTGCAGCGTTTTCTGCCACACTTTTTCCTTCCTACTGACTTCCCACTGAGGTGCCTTGATATAACACTCTGCAAACAGCCGATTCGTTCAGAAATTTCTTTCTGTTTCTCACCCTCTTGCTTGAGGATGTCAGTGATGGCCTTCTGGACAGCAGTCAGGTCAGCAGTCTGACCCATGATTGCGGTTTTGAGTAATGAACCAGGCTGGGAGTTTTTAAAGGCCTCAGGAATCTTTTTCAGGTGTTTAGAGTTACTTTGTTGATTCAGATGATTATTTTTATTGCTCGTTCAGAGAACCTTTTCATAATATTCTAATTTTTTGAGACAGGGATTTTGGGTTTTCATGAGCTGTTTGCCAAAATCATCAAAATTAAAACAATAAAAGACCTGAAATATTTCAGTTGGTGTGCAATGAATCTAAAATATATGACAATTTAATTTTTATCATGACATTATGGAAAATAATGAACTTTATCACAATATTCTAATTTTATGACCAGCACCTGTATTTCTAGACTTTATTCCATATCCATTTATCTAAAAAGTGAATCCATCTAAATATTTGTGTGTCCACTGATTGGATATTATTCATTTAATACATTTTCTTTACATCCATCCCAGCATTTATTCATCCAACTAAGCACCCAGCCATCATCTATCTATTATAGTTTCCATATGTGAAGTCCAACATGCGTATAAATAACTGACTACTTGAATAGGAAGTACCTTAAAAAATATGAAAAATATAAACAAACTTTGAAGATTTCAGTTCCAAAGATTATAACATTTTAATAACCATGTAGTGCATCATTTTATATAACTTTAAGAGGATAATCAAGAGGTGGTTGCAGAAAAGGGAAACAGTTAAATACTCGTTTAATTACAACAAATGGGTTTGTACAGCACCTGTAAAGCAAAGGTCACCAACATGGTGCCCTCAAACACCATAAGTACGCCACAGACCTATTCCAAAATTAGATAAAGCATTATGTGATAAAATATGCACATAGTTTAAAAGTAAACTATGTGTATCAATTTGGTAGCTCTTCATGTCACATAGTGCCCTTGAAGTAGCTCTCAGTTACAAAATGGTTGATGACTCCTGCCATAAAGGAACATTGAAGGAAAAATAAATAAACTTTATTATGCTCACTTTAGGAGCTCCATATATTTTATACTTTTTTCATAAATATAAATTACTTAACAGAAATTCTGTAATGTTTTATGATTGATAATTTTATTATTTAAAACAGTAAACTACAATTGAAAAGGTAATCCAAAAGGAATATAGCATTTCTGTATCTACTCACGAATAGCTGAAAGCTGCGAATACTTGAGATGCCCGCTTTAAAAATGCTTATAGTTGACTATTTTTATAGTTCAAAACACCAAATATACGTTCATTTGTATTTATAGGCACTGTGGTAGCCATCTTGGCACTACCGCAGAAACTAACGTCCTCCATAGTCCTAATCTCCGTTGAACAAAAAAAAAAAGTCGTCAGCTCCACTCTGAGTACAGCCAATCAGGAGCAAAGAATGATCATAATTCATAGAAAAATCAGCCAATAAGCGAATCTGTGATTACGGAACCATGAAGATGCAGCATATGATATCTTGCATGCGTCATATATTACATGTAATGGTTCTAAGCTATATGCTAGCTTCTGCTTGCTAACGAAGACATGGATAGCTAACGAGAATCTTTTACTTCGTTATACAAAACAATAATAACTTTGCTATTTTGAGGAAAAATACTGTTAAAATTAGCTTACCTTTCACTCATTCTTGTAACTCAGAGCAGGCTAACATCAAATGGTGGGATAGAGGGAAAGGCCTTCGAACTCCAGATATCTCTGTCCTCAAGTGGTAAGAGCAGGATCCAAACGCAGGGAGGTGAAAACACACAATTTTACTTAAATAAATTTAAAAAAAAAAACAACTTACAAATATTGGTTGGAATACTGTTATGATCTCCCCAGCTGAGTTTATTACTAAACAGGAAGCAGGCGGTTGATTAAAAGCAAATGTAGTCCACACTTCTTACCGGTTGGTGGCGGTAATGCTTACCTAACGTTTTTTGCCAACCGCCAATAAATTTTAAGAAGAAGAATATTAAAACAGCTGTGAGGAAAGGCGAGTCACTGAAGATGAACTGAGGAAAAGGGAGGAATGGCCATTTGAAAACACAAAAAAATAAAGAAGCAGAATATAAATTTATCTGAAACAACGAAATAAAGCAGAACACAAACCCAAAGAGCATGGAAATCATCTCGGACAGAAACCAGGCTAAACTTGTGTTTTTAATTTTTATTTTTTTGTTTTTTAATTCCTAGCCACTTGAAAGCCTTAAGTCAGGGAACAAATAGGAACAAAAAGGAAATTACAAGCTGGGGATTGCAGCATGGCTATAAAACAAATATGAAGAGCACAAATAAGGATGTAGAGCCAGTCTGGCTGCTGAAAGTTTGAATACAAAAATAAATCAGTGTTGCACTTTTAAAATTTAAATTTAGAGACAATAATGTAGTTATTGTCTCATGGTAACATGGTCACCACATGATAACGTGTGGTGACAATTTTTATTAAGCTGTGAATGTATCCAGTTAGACTTAAGCATAGTGAGAGGTTAAAAACAAAAGTAAAATAAATCTTGCATTCCATAAGTATTTCAGCCCTTTTTTATTATTATTATTTTGTGTTGGAGTTCCCTGTTGGAGGTTATAGGATCACTTTGACATTATGTCAGTATGCACCTGCATTCGAGAGCTGGTGACCCTCCTGTGTGTATGTGTATTGTCAGGTCGACCCGTGCTGTGTGTTTACTGTTAAAACAGAGGCACCCTGCCCGCTGTCACCGAAACAAGATCCATCTCATGACGCTCCGGTTTATGTTCCTTCTGCAGGATCTTGTTGACGACAGAAAAACGTAAATAAATGGAACGACGTTACATTTCACAAAATGAAATGCGCTCATTTCTAAGAGCTGGAGTTAAAGGATGCTAGGTTTTCTTCATGCAGCGTCTTCACAAAACGTGCACACCACTTGAAATTTCCACATTTTGTCATGTTACAACAATAAACTTTAAAATACTTATTGGGATTTTGTGTGATGAAGCACCAAAACGTGGGAGAGGTTGAAGAAGGAAATATTAAATTTGCATATTTTATAAAAACCTCAAATAAAACCTAAAGTGTTGTGGTATTCAGCTCTCCTCGTTTTTCCGTCTGTGTTTCACTATGGGTCTTTTGGGCTATATTTTCTACAAAGTTTGCACACATTGAAACTGAACGCTTTCCGTATTTGTGGTCACTGTCCGGCTGGACTCGGATCACCCTTGAGGATAAATTCTCACTAGATTCTCAGTGAGATGGAGATCTGGCCTTTGACTGGATACTCCCACTGCATGATTCCGCCTCCACTGTGGTTCACCCTGCTTACGGTGAGTTCAGGGTGACGTGTAGTGTTGGTTTTCTGCATCACATACCCTTCGCAAGTGTAAATTAATAAGCTTAACTTGGTTTCATCTGCTCATATGTTTAATGTGTCGCCTGCAAACAACAAATTAAACTCTGTGATTTTCTTTTAGTGGATTGTGTTCAAGTTTCCTTTATGGGTGTTTTTGCACATCATCAGGGTAGGGGTTTGGGTAGTTCTGGGTCAAAGCTTATCGATTAGCTAGATGTCTGATTTGAAAAACATACACTGCTAAAAACATTTGCAATAAAATCTACACATCAGTTTTATTGTTTTAGCTGGGCTCGATACTGCTCAATTCACTGTAGCGTACAGATGAGTTGTATATTTTACAACATATATAAAATATACAGATGAGTTGTATATTTTGGCAGGGATCTTGACAAAGCAAGACTAGCACCAGCTGTTAAACAAATAAAGGAAAATTGTTACCCTGTTAGTAATAAGTTTATCTGCTTCACTGACAACAAGAAGTTGTCAAATATGTTTCTCACTCCAAAAACTCATTGTGAATTCAGACTATATCTGCTGTTGGGCGTCTGGTGTGGGCCAACTCAATTAAATTACACTCATTGTTTGCCTTCCGAAATGGCTCTTGGATAAATGTCATTGTTCTCTAAAGACTGCGCTAGATTTTATCCAAGGCTATAAGAGTGAAAGCGGGTCAAAACAGATGGACCTTACACTATACAGATTTTAATTTGTAACAAAAAACATTTTCTGTTTTCCGTTCCTCTCTCCGTCCTCCGTCCTTGGACGCAGAAATTCTCGAAGATTGCTGCAGAAAAAAGCGGCGAGCGGTGCTTCCTCTGCCTCTGCCAAATAATCAGGATATTACATTAATTTAATGGAGCTTCATGCAGTGAGGAGTGACATCAGGCTCTGCCTCGCTTTCACTTACCTGGGCTGCACGGATGAATCCACGCAGCCCCGTGAGTGAGTGATTGATGTTGATTGAAAGTCATTACTTTATCACTCGTCTGAACTCCTGACCCCACGTCGAGGGGGGCGTGGGGGGGGGGGGTAAAAGACCCCCGGTGTAAGGTCACAATCAGCTTGTGGTTCATCACCCAAATGAGTTCCCTCCATACAGGCTTCTATGTGCAGGCGAGTCTTGCACAAAAAGAAAGTACACACACCCGCACAATGGCTACAGCTCCAAAGAGGATTCAATATCATATGCCATAATCGGCCTCTAAGCCCGAACAGAGGGGGTCTCTGCGATAGATGAGCTTAGAGCGCTTCAATCCCGTTTTATCTGCTTATATTTCCTGCGCTCATAACTTTTGGGACTTAAAACGAGCCTGGGTCAAGGTAAGGTCAACCTCTCGTTGACCCTGAAAAGGTATGTAATACTTACGCTGTACTAGAGTAATACCACAAGGTTGTATTCACAGGATAATACCAGAAGGCATTATCCCACCTCCTACCCCCCCACCCCTCTCTCTCTCTCATCGTCAACTTTGTGGGAAAAAGATCTGTCGGCTTGGGATTTTCAGTCATCTGTGTGGAATAATGTACAATGAAAAAGGAAGAAAAAAAAATTCCTCAAGACCACATACAAACACATTATGCCCACAGAGATCCTATTTACACACCAAGCTGCACCGTCTCCTGGGAGCCTGTTTAAACAAGCAATGAACATAACAGAGGTGAAAAGGAAAAGCTGAAAATTGGATCACAACATCTCAGGCGTCTACTTCAATAACCCCCCAACCCCCTCACACCCAGCCACCTCTCCAGACTCTCTTCACATCAGACGGTGTTTCTCCTCTTGCTGCCTTCTAGGAAATGCGCGATTTCAACTGTGGGCTCCCAGGAGGAGATTGTTGGAATTTGGGCTTTGGGGCGCCGGGCGGTGGGGTAGGTGCGATGCCTTCAGAAGAGGGAAAGAGAGACCGTTTCTGAGAGAAAACCTGTCGAGACTGAGCTTTTAGGCCACCGGTGTCAAAGATGGGTCAAAATCAAAGTTGAGTCAAAAGGACTCATAGAGGAAAGAAAAAATTTGAATTTTTTTACTGCCCAATAATAAACTAAACAATTCTAATTACACAGGTAATTAAGTTTTTTTTTTTATGAAAGTGTAGTTTAAATCATTATAGATCCAAAGAAATTAAAGAATGTTTTACATTATTTAAAATAAAGACATCCAGTTTTCAGATTACTTTGGGCTTCAATTAAAAACAGAAAGAAAGAAAAACATTCCACCTTTTCTCAGCAATGAGATCAGGATTGGGGTCTCTCTCTTTTGTATTACAGATGTGGGTTTATCTAAAGAATGTTACTAAGTAGAAGTTAGCTGATAAATGTGAGCCTAATTACTGTAAAATTAAAGAGAAAGCAAAAACGCATGGTTGTTAAAAGACATACTTTGTGTTGTACTTCAGATTTTTCTTTATAGAACATTTCCACTTGATCTAATTTAAAAACCAATAAAAAGTCTTCATCAGACAAGGGGCCCGTTTGGTGTAAAACATCCTGGATTTGAAAAACCATATTTGATTTTTTTTTTTTTTTGTTTTGTTTTTTTCCACACATCTGTGTGTCGGCGTCTCCACAAACAATCCCAATGTTTCCTTTTCTTTTTTTCGGTTGTCAAGTGATGAAAGTTCAACGAAACAAATTGAGGGGTTTAAGTGCTGTTGCAAGGCACCGTGTCTCCCCCGATGTAGTTAGCACATCTTTATTTGGCCGCTTCGCTTTCCAAAATAAGCATTAGGTAATTTCTGGAACTCCCACACAGAGACTCAAACACACATCCACGTGCGGCGTTACGGTTAGATACAGTAACAACGGCTCGCTTCGCTCCCCCCCCCATCCCCTCGGGGCCTTCTCGCGACCTTATATGGGGCATGAGGCATGCTTTCTGTCATGCACCGGGCTAAACAAATTGCTCCCAATACGTATTTCCCGGCAACGCCAGACACAAACCAGATGTGAATTCAGCATGAATAAATCACAGGTACAACAGCATGAATATTTAAGGGCAAGCATGCAAGGAGGCTCGCTTGAGAAATGCAGCTTCATCTGATAGCAGAGCGCTCTCCAAGAATTTTGTCCCTTTCACCTTTCAAGATTTACTACACACTGAGATTTCTTTTTCTTTCTAATAAAAGAATAGACGATGTCTCATCTTTTCTAACTGCTATGACTTAGTGTCCTAACAAGAGAAGGACCTAATCCTGAGCTACGAGAACATATGCTGAGAGGAGGTTGGGGGTTGGGGCAAGGCAGGGCGGGGCAGGGCAGGGGAGGAAGAGGAGACAGACACAGGAAGAGAAAAAAGGGCAGCGCCGGTCGAGGTGGCGAGATGTTCAAAGATCGAGAAACACAAAGAAACCGACGATACAAAGACCAGAAAACCCCAAGACCTTAAGAAGCTTCAAAACAAAACAAAAACAAAAACTTCTGGTGAAAAGGGAAAGACAGCGGAGATAGCGGTGAACTCATTAAAGGCTTATGCAGCAGGAATAAGTCCGAACGGCAACCTGGGTGAGGCAGGGTTAACTAATCTGAGCCTCAGCTCCTCTGCTGGGATCTGGAGCGCACACATTGCTCCGCGCAGAACTGCTGGAGCTAATAAGATTGCAGGTGATTTCTTTTCCCGCTTCACTCTCTCTCCCGTTACATACAAGACAGGGGTCAGGTTCCAGTGCTGCTTTTAGGAGAGAGCCGCCGGTCAGGCTGGAGATGAAGATTTTTCAGATCTAAAAGGAAATTCGGAAGGCTTAAGCGAGTGATAGATGATCGCAAAGAGTTCTCTTTTAAACAACCAACTGGTAATTTAAAAAAAATCTTGATATGATGCTCTTTTGTCTTACACCTAATTTACCATCCATACGTCACGCATTCAAAATGCAAAAATGAATCTTGAGTGGTCGGCCATGACCCCTCATTTGACATTTATCGCCGTAGCGGGTTTGTAGTAATTCTTTCCTCATTTTCAGCTGTGTTTGATGTTCATAAATAAAACTTTTTTGTAACACGGGAGATGGAAACCAAGTGGCAGCTGCACCCAGAAGCTCCTTGCTTTGAGACGGAAAACAGGCCCAAGGGGAAAGGCGCAGCAAGACATTGACACATCAATGAGCATTTCAAGTCATTAACGAAATAAGTGCCATTTTCATTGGTTTTATTTATTGACTTATTTGTTGATTGGACTATAAAGTTAGAATTTGTGCTTAAAGTTAATGCTAAGATCATTTTTCTTTTATTTATAAATTATGTGTTGGTTTGTGTTGGTCTTTCAAAAAAAAAGCTGAGTAAAATATGAATCTTCAAGCACTATCCATCATTTTACAAGGCTGTAGACTCTGCCTGTATTTTTCACTCCACCATATTATCTGTTTGTTTTCAAGGTTTATGCCTAATATGTAAAAGAAACTTTACTGTCCGTTATATCATGCCAACTACTGTATCACGTTTCCATATTTTTGATTTAACTCAAGTTCCACTGTCTGTTCTTACGTCTCCTGAATCCTGACTTTAGGCGGGTTTTTGAGCTCTAATTATGAGCTGAACTCTAATAACTCGGTTCAAACGTGAGTTTGCTTTTAAAGATTTAAGACGGGTTGAGATGTTTCTTTAATGATGCACTTCCAGCAGAGTCTGTATGCGGTTAAACTTTTGAGGAAACCCCCGAGGCAAAGGAAGATAGATTTATCTCCTTGTATTTAGTCAGGTATTGTATTCCCTCCCACCCCTCTTTTTCTTTTTCTTTTTTTTATTTCTTTCACATCCACCTTACGCGATTGTCTCGATGATTATTTACATCCTTTGCTTTTGTCCCGTTTTTCCACTCGGTCAGTTTCACTCTGCCTCTTTTTTTACGTCTTCCTTTCTCACTGTCTCTTTCTCTCAGTGTTTCCAGACAGTAGTCTTTACTACATGTTGTCATTCCTTCTCCGCCTTGCTTTACCCATAATTGGCTGTCTGAATTCATCCTTTACACACACACACACACACACACACGCACACACACACACACACACACACACATACACACCCGCGCATAGACACATGAGAGCGTGAACAACCAGTTGCAGAGAGGGAGACAGAAAGGCAGCGAGAAAGAGGGAGAAAGGAAAGGGGAGTGGCATGTGCCGGCGCCTGTGTCTGGTCAGTGTCTCCTGTTGATCGCGGTTGTAGTGATATTTAGTTTAAACACCACTGGACTCCTGCATGTAAATGTCAGACCACCTTAAATGGGCACTGTGCAGTGTTATCAAAAAAACAGATGGATGCAGATGTGGGAGCATACACAAATACAAACTGCTGCATATACTGTACACACACACACACACACACACACACACACACACACACGCACGCACGCATGCATGCAGTCAGAACATCGTTACACATGACACACTGTTAGAGCTGAAAACATTTGGAACTTTTTTTTTAATTTTTTTTTACTTTTTGTCACATTTTAAACACAAAGTCGTTCGATTAATTCGTGGGTGTATGATAGATATACGATATAAATTTAAACAGTTAAAAATATATATATTTTTATGAAAATGAAAAGTGCGCTACGCGTTTGCATGCAGCCACTTCGCGAGTCTGAATTTTGCAGGTTGACCTTTCGCTTTTTGGGCAGATCTACTTATCTGGAAGCACCACAGGATTGGTTGCAGAGCAATTTTAAAGTCTTGCCATCATAAATGGACTTTGACTGGGCCACTCAAACAGATGGGTGTTATTTTTACCTAAAGTGTTTCAGCTCTGACTGGATCACTTTAGGCTGGGAGACGAAGTCTCAACTGAACTCATATGTCCTGACCAGAGAAGCATTCCCAAAGCATTATGCTACCACCACCATGTTTTACAGTTGAGGAAGTGTTAGTTTGCAGTCCCAAATAGCTTCTTGCATTTAGGCCAAAAGGTTTGGTACATGTTGGCTTGTAGCCATTTGCAAACAGGACCTTTTATGGCTTTATCCTCTTGCCGCTCTTCTATAAATGCCACATTTGTGCAGCGCATGACTAATATTTGTGCTTTGGATGCTATTTTATGACCTAACCACTAATCTGCTGCACAACTTTAACTGAACTGGACATATCGGATAAAGCGCAAGAGGAAACGCAACATAAATGCCCCTTTATAACGATCCCTGCCGTGGAAGTAAATAAATGTTTCTGTTTGTAATAGACTGACATGTCATGTAAACATCATCTTCAGTATTTTGCATGCACTGCATGTAATCATTTTAACCTAAACCCATTCACCCTTAAACTTCCAATTTAACCCGCTTTACATTGTAATCCCTTTATCAGTCCCAGAGAGATTTTTCTTTTCTTTCTTTTATTTTTTTTCTGCTGAATTCCTCGTCTTCTGTGTGGAATAGAAAGTTTGTTGCCCTATATTTGTCTGTCCTTGATACTCTTGGGGAAGGGGCGGGTGGGCTTAATGGGAACATAATGATATCAGCGCAGATTTACCTGGGCAGAGGCCTGCAGATAAATGGGTCAGAGGGATGTGAAGATGATGGTGCCACTCAGCAGGAGGAAGACAAAACTCACATCTTTTTATTGTAAGTACTCTAAATTATACTAATAATTATACTACATTATACTACAAACGGGCTTGTAGTATAATGTCCATCTCGCCTCCACAGAAACATCTTTACTGGAATATTCTTCTCCGTTTATTTAAAACGATACTAAAATTATAGCTTTGTTTACCTGAATTGAGCTTTTTTTTTTTTTTTTGTCGATGTTGCCGTTTTCAACCATAAAGCGCATCTTGTGTCGATTCTTTGTGCCTTAGAAGTAGAATATAATCAACATTTTTTGGTGATATCACCAAGTAGCTAGCATGCTTGTTTAGCTTAGTTAGCGCATTTGATAGCGTGTTTACCCAACCAGCTAAAATCCACTGCAAATGTTTCACTTCTTTGACGTAATCCTGTCAAATTCAAGATGGCACAGAAGAAAATTTTATATTCTTGGTAATTTTGGACCTTTTTTTTTCCAACCAATTTGTCACTGAAAGTCTCACACTGACGATTCGTCAATTTTTAAAAATGTTTTTTTTTTTAATCTACTTTGACAAGCAGGCATATTAACTAGAAAAAGGTAATTGGGTAATAAGATAAATGAGCAGGGTTTTTTTTTTTTAGCAAATTTTGCTGGATGATAAATTGTCCCGGAAGTTATTGCGATAAATGATATAATATTGTTGTTTTGAGAGCATTTTTTTCCAAGTAATAACAATGCAAGAACCCATTCTCAGAAATCAATAAACTTTAAATTCCGATGAACATTTAACACTGGAACTGGAAGATATTTTAAATATCCAAAAATAACTAAACAAAACAAACAACAAATAAAATGAATCATGGAGTCTCTGTAAGCAAAATCTGTCCTTCAAAATAAGAGCAAGTTGAGACCAAAGCACCAGATTAAAACTTTTACCATCCAGTTTTTGGTAGGAATAGGAAAAAAATATATATGCAAGCAAAAATTATTGAATTTCTTTTAATTTATCATGCAATTTATCATGAGCTATTGATTATTGTGACAGACTTAGAGGCAAGTTAGAGAAGTGAGGGTCAGTTTGAATATGACGAAGAACTCCACGATTGATTGTTTTGTAATAAAGCTCATATTGGGACAAAGCTGTCTGGTAAAAAAACAAAACAAAAAAAGTCTATGATTTGACAAGACCAGACTAGTAACCAAAAAAGCACAGGTGAGGTGAGGGAATACTCCCATTTTGGTGTTAGGTTTGGGTTTTGTGACTAAATAAAGCAAATGGCAACAATCTACACCATTAAAGAGCAGCTAATATAGCAAGAGAAATCCATACACGCAAAAAACTTATGACTGAGAAAGAGGCGAAATGAAAATGTAAGATAGAAGACCGTGCATCTAACACTGTAAACAAATAGGATTTGGAATCTTCCAACCCTATTTAACTCCCCCCCCCCCCCCACCAAAAAAAAAAATCCTTGCATCAGCTTGTTTTGGAGCTTTGGCTCTTAAAATTTTTGATTTGATTCGTCTCAGTTCGGCTCCAATCCATTCCGCCTTCAAAACCGGCCAAAGATAGCTCTGTTTGGTTACTGAATGCAAGCTGCAGCACACAGGGGGTCATTTATGCAACACAATGACAGCCTCTGACATGTCGGCGCGCCTGTAAAGCAGTCGGTCCATCTGTGCTTGGCCTAGTTTTTGGGTTATGTGGTGCATTTCCAAACCCCATTCTCAAAGGGGACAGACAGAGGCGCTGAGTGTGTCTCTGTCTGGTCTGTCACTAGATAAATATAGCCATGACATTCAACCAGCCCGTAGTTTAGTTTGTCAATTCATTTTGGGAGGCACAGCATAATTAAATGCCCCAGTAGGGAATAAACTCACAAGCCAGAGTCTGAATGAAAAAAAAAAAACAGAAGCGTTGCACAATTGCAGTAGCTTGCAAAGCGAAGAAGAAGCACACGCATAGTTTTTGTTACTTAGACACAGCAGGCATGAACATGCCTTGAGTCAACATGCTAATTGTTGTTCTCAGAAGAAAAGAAAATGAAGAAGAAGAAGAAGAAGAAGAAAAAACTGGCATCCCTTTAACTTCACTCGCAGCTCTGAGGTGTTGGCTCAACCAAGTGCGTAATGGCTACCAGCAAACTTAGCTAATTTGGCACGAGAAGAAAGGGGAAATCTCTGGCATCTGAATTTTTATTAGGGAGGAAACATTAACGAGTTGTGTGTGCGAATACAAATGAGACACCTGATAGGAAAAGTGTGATACTTTGCGAGGGGGGAGGAGGTAGAGAGCGCTCAGAGGTTTTAAAAGGCGAGGGTATCCTCTGACACACTTTATTGGGTGCATAGTGCAGGCTCCCCTTGCACATTAGCAGTGGAGAATGCACTGGTTTGCAATCTTGCTATAGGCGGATCTCGCTTGTTTGTCTGTGCACTGTGCTGACATTTTCCCAACATGCATTTACTAAATAAATTTTTCCTTGTTTGTCCTTTCTTTAAGAGTTAAGGAATGCATCATTTTTGGGTATAAGTAGCTCTTGTGCCGCAAGATGGGATAATATAATATTACCACTATTCCCTTTCATGGCAAAGAAGTCTTCGATTGCTTGAGGAAATGACTTCCTCTGGTAATATGAGTCTAGGATATAAAGGCGAGCCAACATTATATCAATTTTTGCGACTTTTATTTTGATGTGTAAAAGAAAGCGGCTCCTCAGTTCCTCCACTGACTTACTGATGAATCTACAGTAACGAAACTAGAACAGGTTTCCTCTCCGATAAAGAGACTTGGTCTTTATTTGCAATAATAAGCTGGTATTCTGATCAATTTTGCATGAAAATAAAATAAATCGGATTGACGTGTCGGAAAAAGCAACACACATGGTTATGAGGGAGCAGAACGCTGTGAATTCCTCACTGTGGTCTCAGTCTATTCAGGATGGAAACAAATCTAATGGCGAAACCCCGAAAATGAATAGTTAATCCTTTCAAACCACATATGAATTAGCCAAACATACAAGCAACAATACCTTGACCAGGCATAACATTATGACCATTAAAAAGTGACCTATAAAGAAGATGTGGGCAAGCCCAAGGAATTTCAGCTAATACAATAATGGCCAAAATACCAAATCGTGATGATTTTATCACTTGGTAGGAACATCGTCTAAACTGTAGAACTTGTGGGAAGATCCTGGTCTGCAGTTGACACCAACTATTAAAAATAATCCAAGGATCCAGTGGTGAACTGGAAAAAGCGCATTGATGGTGGTCCTATCCAACAGACAAGCTGCTGCAATTCAAGAAGTCAAAGCTGGTTTTGGTGGAAAGATGCCAAAATGCAAATTATACCTCAGTTTGTTGCATATGGAACTGCATAGACTTGACTTGCCATCCAAATTCAAGCATTTGTGCGAAGTGCTAGACAAACAATTCTGATTCACTGTTTGTCTAGTACACTAAGTAATTTGTGGACTTTCTGCTAACATTTCAGCGCCAGTACCCGCAGCACATTTTTCCAGGGATCTATTGGTGTCTATGTCGCAAGAAGTCAGGGTATGTTTTGGCATCAAAACGCGACCAACACTTCAAAATAACTTTTTTTGATCTCCAATATCATTCTCACAGCTTATAATTATCCAAAATCTTGCCTTGTCTCATCCTCATAAAACGAAATAATTCAATATTTCACATTTTAGAAAATGAAAAGTCTTGGGGGGAGGGGGGAAGAGTTGAGGAACTGGTTTTATGTTGTCGTTACATAACTGGAAGCAGCCCGGTTGACTTTATTAATCCAGTTACGGGCTACACCACGGGGGATTCATAACCATTTCAATCAATCCAGTTATCTAACCTTTCTGCTTGTGCATAAATTACTCCAAAACAAATCCTTCCACTCACAAGCTCGCGGTGTAAAACTGTCACAGAGTGCTGAAAATAAGAATTTAGGTTAGTGTGTTCACCTGAGGGCAGGACAGCCTCTCTGTACCTGCCGCTGCAGCTTGTGTAAGCCGTGCTGTGAATGAATGCGTAACATGTAAGGCGAGCGGTCCGGGCCGGATTGATGCGGCTGAGTAGGGCATGAATAATGGAAGCCGAAGCAGAGCGAACGGGGCTGTAGGAAAAGCCGGGGCTTTTCTTTGAGGATGCCCCCGGTGTTTCCAAAACCTGCATAAAGGGAGAGAAAAATATATCTCTGTATACGATATTTAAACACTGCTGCTGATTCGAATGACTCGGCTAATGAATCACTGACGATTTGCATTCGCTTTGGAAACGTGTACTCTGGTGTGTCGCTGCTGAAAAAGAAACCATAGCTACAGTGCGTGGCGTGAGTCAGAGTCAACATGACTATGTTTAAAATGTTAAGGTTGCTGTTGTCTGTTTGTGCAGCTTAGGCGAACACCAGACAGGGATATCCCTGGGAATCTGGACACTCCTTGGACCAACTTCGACTATGAACTTAACCTCTTAACTCCGTCTTTGTTTATCCCGGGGCAGATTAACCGATCACGCCCTCTGAACTCACTAGCTCGCTCTTGGACGTTACAACAGACCATTACACTTTGATGCAAAAAAAAAAAAAAGAAAGAAAAAAAGAGTAATATTTAATTGCAGTATTAATCACCAAATCATATGGGTGGATCCCTCAGTGCAGTCTAGACATTATTACTTTGGATTTCAGAGAAAAGCTGATTTTTGACCTCAGACAAAAGCAGCTTGTGCCTCCACATACTTATTAGATTCAAGGTGCGTACAACATGTAATCAGTTTACTTATAAACAAAGATAAAATATTATTATTTCCTAGTTGAAACCAGGTACAAAGACTTCTTTCCTCACTCTCTGAAGTTAAATCAGAATAAGTCATATATTTTAATTGATGGTTATCCCTGATACTGATATGTAAACTTTTGAATTTGAGGAAATTTATAAAAGTTTTCTGGCATTTAGCAAATAGAATAAATTTTGGTAATTCTAACTAAGCTAAAACAGGAAACGTTTACTGTGATTTGACTTCAAACAGCGAGAAGAAAAGTGCGTTTGTGTCTTCTTGTGTGTATGTAAATATCTGGTTTCAACTAAATGTCACCAAAACCATTAATTTATTTCTCTTGGCGAATTACAATAAAAGCCGTATGTAAATATAATTTATTATTTGATTGAATTGTGCCGCGTAAGTCATCCACTTCCTGTGATTCCGATCCCGGTCTGGCCCAGTTATTATGAATTATGACAGATTATTACATTTGTTTGATAATCCATAATGGGTCACATCAAGCTGGATGTTCAAAACAATTCAAAATATAAATTTATGAAACGGTTGAGGAGTGCCATTTTTTATTCGTATTTTTATTTGAATTTTAACAAATTTAATTAATTAATATATTTTTACTAAGTTCGTCTCCTATAACTTGAGCTCCATAGTTTTAATGAACAACATGCATCCTTAACTGAATATAAAAATGTGCATTGTTTCTATAACCAAAAAGTACAGGAACTCCCACTTCTTGTTTCATATAGAAAACATTTTAAGATTTGGCTCCTGGAAAGCAAAAGAATTAAAAATAAAAAAAAATCAACATGACTATGTTTAAACTATTAAGCTTTTATACAAATTTTACCGCATAGTATTTCATTTCTTTGTTCTTTTTCTTATTTTTTGTGTTCGAGAGATGGACATTAGCTATAATCGGCTATAATCTCATTAAATTAATGTGTTTAATGTGTATAGTCCGGTTTAAAAAAAATCAAACTGACTTGAACTCTCCTGGAAAGATATTTGACAAATGGCTATTTTCCATGAAAACAGAAGTGGAAATGTGAGGTGAAAGGCTGAAATAAACATCAGCAGCTTGTTCCACGTACTTGTTTATGCTTGTCATACAAAGAATTATAAAACATCAGACCAAGCTGTTGTGTTTTGATTTATACGTACTCTGTAAAGCTAATGCGTCATGCCTAACCCGTCAGCCAATGGAGGTGTTAAATTGGTTGGTGTGGGCTTCCGCTTATGCAGGTATCAAAAATGATCACATTTGTATATAAGTGCATTTTGTCAACAATAACTCCACTCAGAAGGTCACACGTGACTCTTTGCTCTGCATCGGTTATCGTAACCTATACCTACTCTCCAACTGTGTTTGTTGCCATATCAGAGTGTGGATTGCGTCGTATTGACATTCAACAGGACACGCCGTGGCCACTTGTCAACAGTGGAAGATTCTTCAGAGGGCGAGGACTCGAAGTGACACGGGAAGGTGTCGGGTCGGAGCTTTGGTGTTGCCATTTTCCAACCAAATAGTGGCAGGCTTGATTTATGTACCTCCAACAGAGACATGTCCTTCAAGTTATGCTGAAAATAAAACAGATACGTTTATGATGTCTTTGCTATTTTGACTTTCATCACCTCCTTTGCTATGTAAATCATTTGTTGTTTCTGGCTCCCGGCACCCTTGTCACTCTCTCTCCTGGAACACGTTGTGCTCTCGCTAGAGGATATCATTCCCTTGAGGGCACAGGATGGACAGCATGGACATGCTGCGGCAGTACATTGTCTTCCCCATATCACAGTTTAAATTGTTCTTTGGCTGTTTAAAAATTCAAGAAGTTTGGGGTTGAGTGATTTATGGATTGTCAGGGAAAGCTCGGAAAGCTGTTTCATGGTAGGCCACAGCCTACTGTTGTCTCTTTAAGTAATTACGGTCTCCGGGAACACAAATTTAACAAACTGACACGTACAGCAAAAGTCATTTTTGTTAGTGAGTCAATCACTTTCAGCATCTGTTGACTGCGTATGTAAACTGGAAGAGGTGTCGGTAAAACTTGCTGTCGTGGAGGAATTTTTTTTTTTTTATTACCAATCCGTTGTAGTTCTTTTGAGATAAGGCAAGAAGCTCATTCAACTCAGCCAACACTCTTACTTTTTAGGTGATTAAACTTTACAAATGCAACTGAAACAATCCATACCCACCAGGGAGATGTTTTCTACTGACTTTGACAATGGAAGATTTAAAATAATTACCGTAAAATAAAGGGTGAACGGTCTCAATGGAAGACCGGAACCATGATAGGACGTAAAATCAAGTATCAAGAAAATACGAAATTTGAATTAGATTTACTATCATCTCTATGATTCATGACTACACATATCTACAAAAAAAATTATATAGATTGTCCAACAAGTATAACGAATAATGGCCATGATTGTCCGGAAACTTGTCAGTCTCTTCTACCTAATCCAAAGTGAGTTAAATTTTCGGTCTTGTATTGTTTTTTTTTTTCTGAATGTATTGCAACTTCATGTAGATTAAGTGATAAGCTGTTGCACTGGTGTCAAATCCCTACCTCAGTCATAAGTCAGAGTACTGGAAGTCACCCCTTGCAAAATGGAAAGATGCATTAAAAAACTTACTTTAAAGTCACTAATCCCTGTTTTTAGAACATAAGTGGAACATTTTATTACCAGCACAAAGCCAAAGTCCTGACTTCACCCCCTGTTGAGGCGTGGGAACGGTTCAAAGTGAAATTTAAGAGTAAGAGAGTATCTGTCAGTTATCGGGTGTCAGAAGTTGGCCAAAGGCAAAGCAATTTTGTGGAATCCTGCCAGCATGCGAAGACCAAAGCATACCTTCGAAAAGTTCTTTCAGCTTGATCTCAGAAGTATGTTATTAATTCTGCTTAAATCTGAGTGTTAGTTTCATGAAGCTGCTTGGCTTGGTAAGCTTCAGGTGTAGCACTCAGATCCTGATCCGCAACATTAATAGAGTAGTAGAACTTTAATTTTTTATTTGTATTTTGAGATGCAAAATTCTCAAACTTCTTGTACTTAAAACCGTTGACAGGAGTACATACAAAAGCAAAGAAGTTGAGAGTGCAGAAGTTAACTATTGTTACTAAATAAAAATAGTACCACAGCAAGTAAATCTAACAGATTTTCTAGCTAGGACAAAGAAAATGCTCAAATTGGGTGTGATATCATTCTCATATCTGAACTCTCACTTTTAAGGAAAAAATATAAATATCCCATTTGACCCAGTATAATGTCTATAAGTATAATTCTGACATTTAATTTTGCTTCCACCCATTTTCTGGTTTAGGTTTAAGTATTACTATTTCATTGTTTAGATGTGCTCTGTTGGAGAAGCCACAAAGGTAGGACTTAAATAGAAAGCTACTTAGATAACTTTGCTTTTTACTGTGTCATTAGTAGAGACCTGGAAGCCACCTATTGACATGGAAAATGTATTTTTCCATTCTTGTTTAAAATGGACATTTGGACGACATTATGACAAGGCAGGCTGTTTCTAAGTTCAAGAAACTTCATCAATGACAAAATGTATGGATTTTCTAACTTCAGACCAAAGCTGAAGAAAGTTGCGTATGTCTAACCTTGTGCAACCAGTTCCTAACATACTATGCAGACGCTCTGTTTGCACTCACAAAGACTCAGTCACTTCGGCTTGCAGACGCTAGTAATTATTTGACCTCATGAGACCACTGTGCATCTAACCTTCAGCCCAAGATGGTCAGGTGATCATTTGGCAACAAAAAACAAAAAATGAGACGTGAGACATCACAGCAAAACTGTGCTAATCACCCATAACTATTTAGTGAATGTTTAAATTTTGGTGACTGACTTCCATTGTCCCATCCTGGAGTACCTCACATGTGCACAGGAAGTCCGTGATGACGAAGGCCAGCTGCTGATGGGAGCAAAGACACACCAAGTAAACAAACCGTTCAACAGCAAGCGCATTTAACTGTCAGTCATTCAAGTCCAGATGATCACCTCTCAGCCATTCGGAAATTTCACACCTTTGAGCGTGAACTTTGTGTCAACCCTGTCATGACAGCAACATCCGGAGTGCGCAGATATAGACAGAATGTGTGCTTGTGTGTGCTTCAGGGGCAAGAGAAGGGGAAGAAGGTGTTTCCATGCTCAATCACATGTTGACACCAGGGACTGCTGAGGTGCTACGCAATGCACCTTAACAGTCATAGATGCCAGCTTAAGATGAAAGAGAAAGGTAAAGCAGACTGCTAAAACATTTATTGACCCATCTGCTACATGAAAGCTATTTATTTAAGCAAATAATTAATGGGTTTCACAATTACCATAAATATTTTATAATGGGAAAGATTTTGGATAATTTCTGTTGAAAGTACATTTAAAGATTTATCTTTTTGTTCCCACACAATAATATTATTAAGAACAAGGATGGAATGTAAAGAGAGTCGTGATGTGTAGTGAAAATGGAGGAACCAAATGCAGTGAGGCAGTGAAGTTTGAAGTTTTAATTTAAAAAGTTTAGAACAAAAACAAATACAAAAATCACAGGGAACACAGGGAACCAGAGCAGAACAAAAGTCACAGGAACCAGGAACAAACAAGGAAGTAACAGGATTTAACAGGAGGAACAGGCAAGGAGTGACTGAGAAAAGGTTGTGTGTATACTGGGGAGAGAAAGAGAGATAAAATGGTACAGGGGCAAGAGGGAGAGCACATAAACTGGGTAACAAGGAATATGAATCTAACACTAACAAAGAGGTAAGGAACAAAATAAAACTAGAGCAACTAAAGAACAGAAAGAAAGCTGATCTATTCAAAGAGGCTAAGAAACACAGAATAATAATAATAAAACTAGGCACAACCCCCAAAATAACTCAAAACCATCCAGGACATGACAAAGAGTTCAGCACTCAGACAGATAAATATGGGTAAGTACAACCACAAACTTCAACATCATTGTTTTTGTGCTGTAAGAAATAGAAAAACCCAAATAGCTTTAGAATTGCAAAGCCGAAAGAAAACAGTACATGGTTTTAAATTTTTCTTTTGAATGAAAACAGCAGCCAAGAATCGGTTGCATTCCTCAAAACTGAGACTCATGAGTGTGAACCATCAGTTTGCCTCACAACAAACATGAAAAAAGAAGAAAAAAAAAATCTTAAACTGCACTTTTGGGAATACAGGCAAAATGTTAGGAACCACAGCAGTGGGTTAAACAATTATTGTTCTACACTCAAATATTTTTGGAATATGCTTTGGCTTAAGCATGCATGACATTTTGTTTTGTCTGAAAAGAAATTTCACAACATGTCAGAAGGTTATGTAAAATGATGATGTAAGGAATTGTGAAACATCCTAAAAAGTGAAAGATGACACTTTGCAAATGGTGTGGTTGTAAGAACGAGAAAAAAAGAATAAAATTTCATTGAATCTAAACCTAAACATTTGTCCGGCCTAATAGGTGAAGGAGTTGGTTAAACAAAAGATTTGAGTCTTGCTTCATTTTTTTTTCTTTCTCTGTTGACAAAGCCCAGCGTCAAACAGACAGAAATTAAGCAATTTCATCTCCAGTAAAAGGAAGCAAACATTCAAGGGTCACTTCACTTTTTTGATACAAAACAAAGAGGGAAATGCAGGTTTTGCAACTTTTTCAAATAACACCTCTGTCTCAACTCAACTCAACCTAACTGCGTGAGATAGTTTGATATTTGCACCAGTGCAGAGCGCAGTAGGAGTTCACATTTGTGGAAAATCACTCAAATGAAAAAAAAAAAGGTTAAACTCTACATCTCAAACAAATTAGTAATTTATTTAAATTATTCCTCTAAACAATGGTAAATATCTTTTATGAGCTAACTGAAAATACCTTCCATGGATGTAAAACCTTGACCAAAGAAGTAGCTAAATTAAACCGCATTGCACAATTTCATCCCGATAAACACAGTCAAGCATTTTCAGACAGGAACAGAGCTTTTCAATAACACAGAATTTGTGGGACCCAGGAACCTCAGAATATGAAAAAAAAAAAAAAAAAAAAGAAACAACAACAAGCTGACAAAATACTCTTACATCAGTAAGAAGACCACTACTGATGTCTAAACATGATAGAAAGGTAGTTCGGGGACAATCAGACGAGTCTGATCGAGCTTGATATGTTTTATCTAAATTTGGATATATTCTCTTAAGAAGCATCACATTTTCAGGAAATTCTTCTGGGTTGAATAATGACAAAAACTTCCCGATATGAAAACAAGATGTCCATGGATGTCCACTGTTTGGAAGGTTGTTTCAAACCTTATTAAGTGCAGTTGCTGTTCGCTGCTTTAAACCTAGCCAGACACGCTTGAGGGCATTGGACCTTGCCAGGGTCTCTTTCCTCCTGCGTTCCCACTAGTCTGGTGTAGAGGAGGGGGGTGGCTTACCCTCTGTGGATGAAGAAACCCAAACCTCAACAGGCCCTTTTGTGCCGCAGCTTCAAAAGGAGCGGCGGTACGGCGGGGGGCTTTGATCATGGGGGCTAGCACAAGGGGGGAAAGGGCTTGGTTTTGGGAAACAGGGAGGAGTAGACACCCCTGCTCGTGAGCTAATAAAAAGACACCAATGCACAGGTGCAGAGAATTTTTTTGGGGAAAAAGGTGCGGACCCATTGTGCGCACACAGACGTTTATAGTCTCATGCACGCATTGTCACATGACTGACAAATGATGGCTGCCTCTTTGAAGCCCACCTGTGTTTGTACCTGAGGGCAAAGTCGCACAATTATTCTGTGTTCTGGTTGCGGCTTTGCGGTCTAATGTTTCACTGTGAATGCCTCTGAAGACTGAATGGATCTGGCTCTGCTGGAATTTATGAGTTTTGCCCCGATATATGCCAAAGTGAGTGTGCACACACTCATTCATGCTGAAAGTTGAACCAACGAGCAAGATCTTTTCACCAGACATGTCAAATTGTGCTTGGTGCTTGCATCAACGTCATTTGTATGTCTTTTAAAATTTTTTAAAGGTAGAGTGTCTGCCATATTTAAAGAGGCTTGACCCAGTCATCCAGGGTTTGATTCTAGATTCTGGGATCTTTCTCTCTACTCGATTTTCTGTCCGATCTACTGCAAGAAAATAACATCTTAAGCCCAGGAAACCAAGTGAGAACCATTATCCACAATTGGGGAAAACATGGAAGCGTGATAGTGTGGTGGTTTGGGGGCAACTTTACTTCTTCATGGCCTGGACACCTTGCCGTAATTAATGAAGGAGATTGTCTGGCCACCATTTTCTTAAAACTTAAGTACACTTGAATTGATCAGCAATACAGTGACCCAAAGCACACAGCTTCTCCAATGACTGGTGAAAAAACACAAAAATATTGCTTCAATTGCTTAAATCTGACAGATTTAAGGTTCCTCGTGCTCATCAACCTTCAAAAAGATTAGTGGGTTCCTCCACAGTGACAACCTTGAAGGGAGTTGTTTTGGCCAAGATCGGCACAGTCCATAGAGTTGGGGTGGAATTATCAGTAACTTTGTTTTCGTTTATGTTATCTCACCCTGACAATGCAATTTAATGATCCAAAACATTTAAGCCAAACAAACAAAAAAAGCACAAATATGGGGGTTTTCGCAGCACTGTAAGCACATATGAAGTGAAAATTGATCAAGAGATCTAAATAGGGATTACAATTTATTTCCTTAAACTAGTTGGTACTATCCAGCGATTTACTGACAGATGTTTTGGTAATTCAGCAGATCCCAGCGAGTTTTCTTCTATGTCTGATGACTTTTTGCCAGCAGTGATTTTCTCTGGGAAATCTCTTGTGGTATTTTTCATCTATCAACTGCCTCCCAGGCCCCCTTCTGCAGCATGCCGAGCTAATCCGTGCTCAGATGTACACCTGTTTATGTTACTGTTACGGGCTAATGGGAAAGAGGTGACCAGCACAGCAGTGTGCAGTCACAACAGGTCTTAATAAGGAGGAGAGCGAAGGGGAGTGAAGGGGGGCTTCGGGGTGCGTAGATACTCCAAACACAACAAGGCGAAAGAATGTTGAGAATCGCTAAAGTTTTCGCTGTAGTTTTCCACAGACAAAAGGGCAAAGCGAGTTCTCAAAAGACACGAAAACGCAAACAGTCTGCTGGCTTCCTGAAAGCGAGCAAGTGACAGGATCAAAAGAGTGCTCTGTTAATGATTGCACCGCTCAAACAAAGCGGCAAAAAATACCTGCAGACAAATAAAACTTTGCGCGGTAAAAATGTAGGTGTCCTGTTTTATGCCCGTGACAGTCACATGTGGCGGGGTTCCCAGCGGGAAAAAGACCAGAGGGGAGAGAGCCGGACATCCACAAACAAGCCGGTGGTCGCCTCGCAGCAGAATGGTCAAACAACGGAAAGTCACAGCCTGTCTTTGTCAGGGGGTTAATTCTGTTCACTGATAAGAGGTCAAACAGTGGATCGGCACCAAAATTAGCCCGGCGATAAGAGCTTAGAAATAGTTGAAAGTGGTAGTGGTTTATAAACTTTCCTTAAATCTTTTTTTTTCCCACGTTAAATCCAGAACGTTCAGTTTATTTTATGCGTCACACCAACTCAAAGTGACGCATAAACGTTAAGTGGAAGGGAAATAGTTTTTTTGTTTGTTTGTTTGTTTGAAAAGCATTCCAAGAATATTTTCGGTGAAAATATTGGAGAACACATTTGGAGGATAACATTCAGCCAGAAACGCAATGACATGGTTTAGATCTGGTATGTGGGCCAAAATTGTTGAAGGACACAAAAATCGGATTTTATTTTAAAATTTGAAGAAGAAAAAAAAAGAATATGGAAAAGTAAATGTATTGTGTAAAGCTCTCTTAATCATATTGATCCAAAGTCATCCATTTCACAGAGATTTTAGTTTGATTTTAGTTTACCATCTGCATCAAACAACCAGATTAGTTTTATTCCATAGCTGTGGCAGGGGACAATTGGCCACCTCTCATTTAGATCAAAACTTATTCACGTGTTAGGATGGTGTAGTCAAAGTCCAACTGGGAAACATTTAAAAATAGATGTTCATAGACACTTCCCATCAAATGTGGACGTTTTGCAAAGAGCAATACGTTAAGACTTTGACATCTCACATTTCATAATCGAGTTTAAAAATAAAATATAAATTTGCGTTGGCCCGTCACAAGAGATCTCTCATAAAAACCCAAATAAAGTTGGCGATTGTATCTTAATGAAATATCGCATTCTTGCATCTACCAGACATCAAGGCTGGCTCCAGACCTCACAACACTCCTGGCTCTGTTTGGAAACTGCCAGTTGGAAATGGCAAACCGCGCAGAAGAATGTGACTCGGGGACTGTTTGCACACAAGCTCCGCGTTGATGAAGGACAAAATCCGACCAATGAGAAGTGGAGGTGTTCTCCCTGTTGTGGAAAGTTTACGATAACTGCAATCATAGTTTCCTACTCAGCTGACAGACACGGCGGCTCTTGGAAACAGTTGGCGGTGTGGTCACACCCCCTGCGTGACTGCGCGCGCGCGCGCGTTTGTGTGTGTGTGTGTGTGTGTGTGTGTGTGTGTGTGTGTGTGTGTGTGTGTGTGTGTGTGTGTGTGTGTGTGTTTAAGGGTCTTTGGAGCAGCACAGGCAGGGGTTTTGTTGATGAACTACATAAAACAAGAGAAAAAAAAATGCGCCCAGCGTGCTCTACCTATTAGATTATGGGCGATGAGGAGAGGTGGTGGAAAATGTGCGTCCTGTTTTCAGTAGGAGACAAAACCAGGACGAAACAAATTGGAAAAGTGTCCCGACAAAAACTGCAGGTGTTAAAATTACCTGATGTAGTCACACAAAAGGCGGAAGATCCCTTTAAAGTCCCAATCTCCCACTTTGTGGTAAATTTAAGCTTTTCTTCAGAAAACACATGGAAACCAGAGGACTCGGGCAATTATTTAGATAAACCTAATGTGTAATTGTTTTATACCGATACGTATGCTGACATTTCACGCTGTTTCCGCTGTTTAGCCAATGCTGTAGCGTGATTGTCTACTTACAGGGACAATGATAGAGTGACACAGATACCGATACTGAAGCACAATAACGCTCTGTGATGCTTACAGAAAATTTAAAGTGCGACTGATTTTTATCAGCCACTATTCATTCACTCAAGCCTCACTTCCAGGGAAACCGTTTTATTTAACTTGCAAAAACGTTTCCTGTAGAAGCAGCTAGTGGGCGTATGGCGGCCATCTTTGCCATTCAAATGCTTGAGTTTCGGGTTGACCCGCTCTCGCTGTGCTGGTTTGTTTGGTCTCAGTTGCAGTGGGGTCCACTTAAAAAGGTTTTAAATGAGTATCTTTGTGATACTGTGCAGGAATTGGAAGACGTCACAAAAACAAGAAGGAAAAAAAAAAAGCTGGTCAGCCTGGCTCAGACTGCTGTTGACTTTTCCAGGATGAGGTGTTCTCACGAAAAACGTAGGAATTGAACAGCAAATCAAAGCAATCCATCTTTGGAAAAAATAAAAAATAAAAACGCCACAGGGCCGGTGTTATAAAAGAAAAAATACACACGAAGTGGCAGTGGTAGGTTTTTTTTTTTTTTTCACTTCCCCATTTGGTTTTATTAGTTTGTTGTTTCCTGCTTGTCACACATCCAGAAAACCAACGCTTTATTTTGTTTTTCCATCAGTGTCCACATGATCGCACTTTTTGTAATGATCATGTGACATATCTTTTTTTTTTCTGAAAACATGTTCTGTTTCAAAACATGTAGAACAGAAAATGCTTCCAAGTTCAGCCTGCAAAACTGATAACCTGGTTTTGCTTGATTCAAGATGCCATCTTGTAGACTGATGCAAATTTGTGCAATCTCTCAAAAAATTTAAATTGTAGATTTATAAAATTAGACTTTTTTTTTGAGAACTCGAGTAAAATAACGATGAAACCTCTTTAACAACTTGCAAGTTGGCGGCATGCCAGCCAAGAATGTAAGTTTAGGCCACTGTAACTTTAATTAATTTATACTTTCTTTCAGGATCATTGTACATGCAATCATCCAGTAGGTGCTGCTGTTTGCAAATCTGGAAAATAATGTTTAATTGCATTCATTAAAGGTCTGTTGAACGGCAAAAAAAAAAGAAAGAAATCTGACCTCGCCTCTGGGAGTTACACCACTTTTCCTTTTGGTTGGCAACGGATTGGCAAAGACTAAAATCCAAACAAGTCTGAAACCCTTAAAATCCCTATAAAGAGCTCATGCGAAAAAAATAGTGGCCTCGATCCAACATGGCCGACTTTCTGTTGAGCTTAGGGCAAACCTCCAAGAGTCTTTATTGTCTTTCTTGGAGAGTTCATCATGTACCGAGTTTTATGACTTTGGAAGACACTCTTTCAAGGTCCTTCGGTCTTCTTCATCACAGTGATCAATGTGTGTGGACACTTTCATGGGCTCATGGTGGTGTTCAGGCCTCCAGAAATGCAATTAACTTGGAAGAAAAAGAGCAGAAGTCAGAAACTGAATTATAATAAGCATCTACATTTCAATAGGCCTGCACACTCTTTATTTTCTCGAGCCTAATTAATTACAGCTTTGAAGACTTTCACATACTTGTGGTAGTAAAGAAAGAAAAGTTAAGAAAAACGTGATTGAAGCCTCGCTGCTTTTATGGGATTTCAGATGGAAGAGTAGCAGCTAGGTGCTGCTAATTAAATGCCTTCGCCTCTATAAAATGGACAGTTTGTCTCTTTGGAGCATAGAGGTTTGTGTTAGTGCTGTGCCCAGAATAAAAAACATAAAAACAACCCGACGATTTACCAGCACAAACAGCTTATGCTAACGCTCAGCCGTGGTCATGAATTGGGCTTGTTTTGAAGTTGCTAGCTTCTAGTCAGTGAGTTGAAAATATTACACCAAAGTACACCAAAGTGCTTCTGGGGTCAAATATAAGGCTATTTTTCCAACTGCTCAGGCTGAAATTAGATCACTGACAGGAGAATTATTCTGAACATGGCAGCCAAATCGACAACAGAATGACTGAAAAAGGAAAGAATCAGGGCGTTGCTACGGCCCAGTTATGCGTCAACCTAAAACTGAGAAGAACTGCCCAGAAACAAATTCATACAAATTTGAGTGTACCGAACACAGTTTGATCTTCACTGTCAATGTACAACTAGCATAGAGAGCCTCAACAAGATACTGCTGTGTAAACATAAATTTAGATTGCTAGCAAAGGAATGCTAACAATCTGATGCCACGAATCAGTCAATAATTCAATCACCTTTACTTGTGTAGCACATTTCAGCAGCAAGGCAGTTCAAAGTGCATTGCACCATAAAAACACAAAGTTACAAAGTTGTAAAGAAAACACTATACGGTCAACAACTGCAAAAATATTACATTTTGATGATTTTGGCCATCACCAAAATCGTGCATATCAAATGTGTTTTGTTTATTATGGTTCAAAAGCAACTCTAAACAGGTGGGGCTTTTAGTTTTGGTGTAAAGGAACTCAGTGTTTCAGCTGTTTAGCTGTTTTCTGGACGTTTGTTCCAAATTTGTGATGCAGAGGCATCATTTTCTGTGCAAAAACTCCCCTGTTGATATTCAAATGTTGGATTTTCTTTCGCTAAAGTAATAGCATGAACCGCTCCGCAGCCTGTCAGCAGACAAATTTTCATCATCCCTGCTTATTTCCCTTCGTTAACAACTGTTTTCCACTTTTACTAGGGTCTCCTTTTACTAGCCGAGGTCACACGCGATAAAAGAAGGCGAGGGAAGAATGTGGCGGGGCGTGGAAGAAAAAAAAAAAAAAAAAGAAAAAATAGAATGCTTTTTGTGTGAAACAGACTGTTGCAGAAGCAGCGGCAGAAATAAAATGGCTTCTCCTCACAGGTTTCCTCTCCTTTGAAGAGGGGATTCCTCCCTCGTTTTTTGAGAATGAAAATGATTAACGCCTTCATTGTTGCCATGCCGACACGCGGTCTCTGGGAGCATTCCTGCTCACAGATCAAGGCGACCCTGTGATTACCTACAATGTATCCACACTTCCATTAGTGAGAAAGCGACTGAAAGATAATAAAATAAACAAAGGGTATTTGGCAGTTATTTGCACAGTTTTTTTCTCCCAATATGGCACTTAGAGTTGGAAGATCACACATATCTAACAAGGCATGTGACAAACTCGTACTGAGAGCAACACCGTGACATTTCTTGTTACTTTACTAATACTCTTTATTTCACACCTTCGGATTAGGTTTATTTCGGTTTAAAAGTAGAATCAGTTCCAGCATAGTTGCAAAAAACAGATTTGTCAGAATACTTTTTTTTGTTTGTTTTTGCTTTTGTTCTTTGTAGAAAATGAACCATAAGTCTAGTTTTATTCTGCCTATAAAAATAAATACAAAAATGCCACTTGGAAATGTTTAATTTAAATCAACTTCTTTAAAATGCATCAGTTTGCAAATAGAAAAAAAAAAGTTATCTTCAAGTCCAAATACATAAAATAAAACATATTTCATATTTATTTAATTTTTTCCAAATTAGGTTGATTTAAAATCCAATTTTATTGACATCCAATTGCAATAAAACACAGCCAGTCAGTTTCTTACTTGCCATACCTCCACAGACAGAGGTCTGTGGAGGAATAGTACTAATTCAATGCAAACTCGGTCACGTTCAGTAGATTAAACTTCGCGTTAAGAGTTGTGATTTCAGTGCAACAACTTGCCAATTAAAACCAAACACTCAAGTCTTGTATTTCAAACCGCTGATAATGCAAAAGACTATTGACTCGCAATTAGTCGGGCTGTTGTTGGGAGGCACTCCATCGCTGATGCTTCCTGATTAATTCTCATTATCCTTCCAATTTACACTTGTGTGTGCATGTAAGTGTAGTCTTTGCAAGTATAAGACAAAAAGGTGTGTGACTTTTCAATGCACTGGGTCGTTATGGTAATTATTATCACCGCAGAACGGCTTTGGAGGTTGTTTTTTTTGTTCCTTCTTTGTTTAAACATGAGCCTTTACGGACGATTTTTGCACATTTTTAAAGGACCTGAACCCCTGCATCCCGTCCATTCCAATGACGATGAGCTGCCAATCACAACTCCTCCTGACTGTCCTCATGCAAAGCCATACAGAGGTCCTGATTGCACAGACTCGCATCTCGTTTTCCTTATTGTTTCATTTCAGTGTGAGCACTCAGGTGAAAAGAAATTGAGCCTCGAAAGCCTGGCTGGGTTTTTTTTTTTTTTTTTGTGCCGGTGTCACAGGTGATGTGGCAGACGGGTCTGCAGCTGCCTCTCTGTCCTTTGTCAAAGCGTCCCAACATCAGGACCTATGGATTAGGGTTCGGTTTCTGCACAATGTGGCCGTGACGTGCGGCTATAAGTATGCTGCTGAATAAGTAATGATGCGGATACAAGTAGAGATGCATAAAGAAGCATCATCGCGCTGTTAACTGCACAGATGCAAGGATGTGGGGAATGAATCAGCAGTGCAATTAGATTTGGAGCCGCATATTAGTCTATTGCAAGATGGGTATAGAAATGCAGTTTCTTTTTTAATTGCTGTGCTATGGTGAAGAGTGTGCTTGTGTGTGTGTGTGCGCGGGTGTGCGTGTGTGTGTTTGTGGGTGCAGACTGCTGACCAGGCAGCATTATGCCAGAACCAGGGCCCTCAAAGACACAAAGTCAGCACAATGCCTGTCACAGCAGCCAGCCAATCAGAAGCCTTAAAGCACGGGGAAAGAGTGTAGGCAGGAACCAATAGCTGACAGAGCATCTGCTGTGGTTCAAATCAGCCGTGAGGTTTCCAATAGATGCAAATGGATTATTTTTTTGTGCTGGAATTGTATTTATTTATTTATTTTCATTTTTGCGGTGAAAGAAATACAGAAAATGCCTGGGGTTGACATCAAAAATCACACTGTGATTTAAAAACAGCAGCCAACAAAGATCAACTCGGATTTCCGAATTACTTCGCTTTGAATTGAGAGCGTTCTCATTCTAAGTTGTAAAGCTCGACTTTCTGGAGGCCTGTTGGCCATCTTGGTCTGACTTAAGCTACATTTGATTTGCTTCAGATTTTGGCACTGAGATCCAGGATCCTGAAACCAGAAAGACAACATGTAGTAAAAAACCATGAGAAGAAGTGCGAATAGCTCGTTTAGACCTGAATCCATTCACTACATTGCACATGAACCACAGCCATGTTGGAAACTGAATTCAGGGATGGTTTTGTTTTTTATTGATGTGCAACTTCACAGGGTGATCTTATCTTCTTGCACTCTTGGTTTGACTAATGCCGCATTCACAAAACGCTATACACATCACTTACCACTGACTGACCGTGCAAAAAACCAACTGTAAGATTATTTAGGAAGTAAATGACAAATAACTTTATTTACCAAGTGCTTGTGGCAACCCCTAGCCCATGGCGTCCTGAGTGGTGAGCCATATCTTCTGCATCAAATCTACAAACCCTCATTTTTATGTTTCAAACCACGGTGTGTGTTTTTGTTTCATTTCCCAAAGTCAAAATTAGCCTCCAACTGTTTATTTCACCCCTTAAAAACTATGTGTGTGTATATATATATATATATATATATATATATATATATATATATATATATATATATATATATGAATAATCACCCACCTGTTCAGATTACATGTAACTCTACACCACAGCCATCTTTAGTATGCACAAATCTTTGAATATTCAAATTGTTCTTTGTTTTTATAGCCACGGTTTGGCTGCAACACAATTTAAAACGCTGTCAAAATAAAAAAAAAAAAACGCTCACACGCAACCAGGAGAGGAGCATTTTTAGAATGGATGACTCAGACATCGGATCAAATCCAAACAACAACTTCCACGACACTGCGCATACATTTCATAACACAACCGCGTTCTGCTGCTAACAGAGGTTGTTCCTCTTTAGGACATTAGTCAATCGTAAAATAGTGCAACAGTGCTAACTAACCACCTGTGCTACTTTCTTCTGCAACGTGAAAACACATTTAAAGAAACAACTTTAAAGCGGAGTGCCGAGTTCTTCTTATCAGAATCACTTAACGTAATGCATAATTTGGACTCGTTGGACAATCTCTTGCCCTGCTGTGCCACCACCCGGGGTCATCGGCCCAGAGGGGGATTTAAGGCTTATGTCACTGTATCCTCTTAAGACAGGAATGGGCAGTTAAAAGGATCAACTCATTGGAGGGAAGTGGAGTGCTTAAGCTAAAAACTTCCATACGTACGATGTAAGGAGAGAATATGAGGCAGCTTTGTTTGTGAGGATTAGCCAAAAACGTAGCTGCCCGAAAGCCAGACTTCAAACAGAACTGACCAGCACACTTTGAATGTGATTATTGACCATTAAATAACAGTCCCTTAATAAGGCATTCAAGTCAATGGTTAAGTAAAACTTGCAGCTTTGCTTTGATAGCACAAATTGTAACCAGATTGCGGCATGAGGAGACCCCATTAAAGCTGAAAGCAGTGAGTAAAACGCACCTGTTTTGAATTTTCCATCAAAAATGTGCTAATCTCTCCTACCACAAAATGTTTTACTGGCTTAGCTGTGAGCTGCATGCAGCTTTTATTTCTGCATGCTTGTTCTCAAAGGGCCAACCCATGCGCACAACCTGAACTAATGCAATAAATACTTCTTCCTATCCAAAACGTTGGGGGAAAAAAGGGTTTGTTTGCTTTTTTTTATTGTGAAATCTCCCACACTAGCCCCGCAGCATGTTCTGTACCGTCTTGCAGTGTTTTATGTGAACACTCACACACACACTGCAAACACACTGACCGGAACAAAGAGTGCAGATACGACAGACGAAGGCTTAAGATGAAAAGTTTAAAAATGGCTGCAGAAATTCTGTGCAGAGTGTGATTTGGAACCAGAAGTAACACAACAATGTTTTTGAAATTCATAGATTTGGTGAGGCCATTAGCTAGCTAGTAGGTCTAGCTAGCTACTGGACTAGCTAACTAGGCCATTAGATAGCACAGCTAGCTAATGGACGAGTCAATGTAGTCTCATTATCAATTAGATGGCGAAGTAGTTTGCCTAAGATTACATTTCTGATAACATTTCTATGGTGAAATGTGACACTTTGTGTATAGTGGATTTCAAATAAAAAGCTGTTAATATGTTAGCAATATACTCGCACAAAGCTACATCCAGATGAATATATTAAGGTTCTTCCACTAACCTTCATTAATTCAGCTGATAAAAAAATGGCTAATGATTATATTTATCAGGGATGTTGCAAAAATGAGATGTAAAATCAGTCTTATAAAAGTAATTTCCTTCAAACTAGCACTACCCATCTCTTTTTCCCCCATATATATATATATATATATATATATATATATATATATATATATATATATATATATATATATATAAATAGCTCAAACCATTCAACAATATTTTGTTTCAGTTTGCAATACAGGATTCATTTTGGTCTAAAATTTAAAATGCAAAATATTTTTTTGTTTACTGTTCTTACTTTTCGTAATATTAGAAAATAATTTTTTTGTAGCTCTCAACCGTAGGCCGCAATACAGTTAAACCGTAGCAAGCTCTTATTATCAGATCCAATCTCTCTTTTACATTAAGCTAAAGTGGGGAACGTTTCTGGCCTGGTAGATACCCGACAGTCACGCAATTTCACTCATCCACATTGGTTTGCATATGTGACCCCGCGCCATACAACCGTGTGGGCGCTCAGAGCAGAACATTAGGAGAGACATATATATTGAGCAAATGAAACGCAACAGCGTTAAGGTGCGAGGGAAAGTGGAGAGGGAGGTAATGGACAGTTATGCAATGTGGCCGCCAGATTAGCAGACTGACTGGAGACCTGACATTGTTACATAATGCAGAGTCCAGACACTAATCCATACGGCAACCTGGCTGGGAGGCTGCAAACACGACTAGTGACCGTAACCTGTGGAGGACAAGGAGCTCTGATGAAATAAGTGTATTTGACAAGTTTAACCTGTTCCCCAAGTTTCCCTGATACCTCCATGGAAGTTTCTTTCACACTTTCTCAAAGACCAAGAGAGGCTACTTCACCCAATACACAAGGCCTCTTCTCGCAAAGCAATTCCACATTTGCATTAGTACCCTGCCACGGAAAGCATGATTGCAGGGAACTTGATACAAGCGCGCCCCACTTACAGGTTTAGGGATGCAACCACAGCACGAGGCTCGACAAATTTGGTTCCTCACATTTCCCTGGCAGGGAGAGTCACTTATCCGAGCCAGATCGATTTCAATCGGCTGCTCACCAAAATGATGTGGCTGCCAACGGGGCTATCGCAATGGAGCTATAAATACCCCCCGCAGGCTATGTTGCGGCCACGTACGCAATGGTGAGTCCAGCTTCACGTGTCCCCGATGAAATCAAATTACAGACGCAAAAACGGAGGCGTAGCTTTTATCAAAACTCTTCCCACTTGCTGACACAGTTTTGTAAGGCAGCAATTAGAGTAAAAGGAAAATGTGGGGCATCTTGGGCATGCAGGAAATAAAAACTGAAATCCCAAAAATGAAAAAAGAGCAAAAAGAAAAAAAAACAAAAACAGCTAACTTGGGCGGATAGAGTTAGCTCATCAATAGGCCCACAAGCCACATGTCTTTTGAATTATCCACTTGATCTCTCTCTCTCTTTTTTTTTTTTTTTTTTTCCAAATGAGTAGTGAGGAATTCCCACGGGATCTGAGAGAAACTGCATGACCCATGCTCGTGTCAAAACGACGTCGAAACAGCTGCCTGACTTTCCCCTCAAGTATTTGACCAAATCAAGTGAGAAAACAATAATGATTGATCAAGTCAACCTTGATCAAGGCAAAGTCTTACATTCTGTTGATTGTTAGAGGCTGCGAAAGACACACAGCTTAGATAATGCAATCTTAGATGATGGCTCAATCAAAGCCCATATCTTAATCCAATTAAAAAGTGTTGTGGCAAAAACCTTCAAATCGTTGCCCATTACATCACAAAGTTGTAGCATGACTACTGAAGTTGCAGACTAAGAATAATGCAACTATGTACTGTCTGAGGTGAACACAGACTCATTATTGGGCCAAATTCAAAAGGTCTGAAGCGCCTTTATATGAAATAGCAAGAAGGTAGGTGAAGGAGTGGAGGGGCGCCTCATCAGTTATTGAACATATCATTTGAATGTGCAGAAAAAGCTGTTACAATTAAATACAGACAATGCAGACTCGAAATAAATTTGTTTTGGCGCCCTCTCTAGCATGTCGCCCCCATGCATCACATGTAGTTGTTGCGTCGATGTGTAATGATAAAGACTAAATATCTTTGGACCTGGTTCATTCTTATCTGGTTTCCCTCTATAAATTTGCATGACTCCAGACACACCTAAAGGAAGTATTTCGTTCCACCTGTTGGACATGCCTGTGGTGGAATGCGCCAGGTGTATTCCACACGTTTCACTGTGATCCAGACTTCTTGCAGCCCGGCGACTTCAAGAAAAACTCAAATAAGCCGGTAACCCAGAACAACGAAGTAGTTCCAGTTTGCCTGTTCGGGCTTGTTTGGACTGCAGGAGGCATGAAAGGGTTTTTAAAGTTCAAGGGTGCGGAAGAGTTTAAAACCCCTTAGTGAAGAGGAATACATTCGAATAAAACTGAGTCTTTTAACCAATTTCTATTAGTAGGATCTTTATCATGGAAGGTCGCTGCAGGATAGGTGGAAGACATACAGTATATCTGCAGGAAATAGGTTGTTGCCAGCATCGGTGCAGGCTGGGCATATTTCCTTTGAAGCACAATCCATTAAACCTTTCAACATCTTTATGCAAATGTATCATAAGGTAAAAGCAAACAAACCCCTGAGGTTCAGTCATATATCCCCACATAATCTGCATGCACATAGTAGCACATCCCATAACATGCAAATGAATAAAATACTGTACAGATATGGTGAGACTGCTCACCAAGGCAACCTGGAGACCTAAATAATGCAAATACTATCCCAAAGTTATGCTGACAGTACACACATGAGTTACAGATCAACTGTTTAATGTGGATAGCTGCAGTTCAATATATAGGCTGCTAATCTGCTCTCATAGTGTGTGTGTGTGTGTGTGTGTGTGTGTGTGTGCGTGTGTGTGTGCACATTTACATAACATTCCAGCCGTATAGCAAGATAGCATTCCCTGGAACTCCCTGATGCTTCTGTTTGGCTAGCGAGTGGCACACACCCGCACGCACGCTTTCATGCAGAGAGGGCATCGCAGGTAGCACAAGATAAAAAGTGGAAAGTTCACAGAGGAGCAAGGCCATGTTCAATGTTTGACATTAAAACTGGAAAGTTTACTTGCTGGAATGGACCAGCTGGCTCCTCGAGCGCTCTGATTACATTCCCATGTGCTTGCGCTTATTGTTATGATGCTGTGAGCCACTGGTGTGCTTTCGTACTCCTGCCTGTGAACGGCTCGGCGTTCTCCTGCAGAATCCCTAGAAATGCCAAGTAGTGCATTAAAGTTTCATCGATAAATATTTGAAAGGAACACACACGAGTTATTGGAAAATTACTGCGTGCACGTGAGTTGTAGCAGAGAAATTGAGAAAATTGGAATTTGATGGCAACAGAAGAATTAATATACTTCAGTTTTATGTTTCTTTTTATACTTTCTAATACTATGCAATTAAAATTTAACAATGCCAATTATAAAAAGTAAAACTTAAACAAAACCTAAATAAAATCTAATTAATATAAAATATATCCATACACTTATGACATTTTGATCATGTCTAAACTTTAGATTAATCTCAAAATACAAAGTACTCTTCCAGTCAATGGAATGTAAACGAACAGCCTTAGTGAGCGCCAGTAGATCTGACTTCACAGCTTCAACACATCAGCTGCCATAGTTTGTGTTGTGCGTCTTCCTGCTGCAGAGCTGCAGAAGAAAAGAGAAGGGAGGGAGGGAGAGAGAGATGGAGAGAAATTGCCGCCACGTGCGCTCAAACGACTCCTTTATTATGAAAACTTTTTCTGGATTGGTCGAGATACGAAACACTGTATTTATAGACGTTATCTAATTGGCTGTCTCCACCGAGTCGATAGGATAACACAGCGCGCAGCCTCCAGACAAGGGATTCTTGGGCGTCTCGTACTATGAGAAAGTAGTGCGTCTGAAAAATACATATGTAGGAGGAATCTTTCTTTAAAAATCTACTAAGACCTATGAAAATTCACACATAGTCAATTTTAAATTTTATTTGTCAAATATTTTCAAGCTGCGTTTTAAAATTTGGGTGGAAATATTTGTTGTTGGAGCGGAGGGATACCAAACCTCTAGGTTACGCGTCAAAATATTGGCTTGGGAAGACCGCGCCAAAGCACAGACAGCGGCCACTCTCCGGGATAATAACACACCGCAGTGGCCCCTTTAAACTCACTGTACACTTTGTACTCTAATGCTACACATCTCCGTACGGACTTTCTCTTGATTTTACAAGGCGGCTTGTTTTTGTTGGGAATACTTGACGTCGAGACCCAGGAGTCGGAATTGATGCCGGTTTTCGGGAAATAGTGTGCGACTTAACGGTCGTGACACGACTTTCTCGTCGGGCACCGTGTGCGGCGGAGTTGGCGCACAGCTTGGACTGGATTGCCCACACGGTCCGCAGCACCGTTTCCGAGCCTACTACTGTTCTTGCTTCTGGTGACTTTTTAGAACAAGCCGAACAGGACTCGTTTACGCCGGCATCTATCACCTCGAATATGCTGCTGTCAAAGTTTGGTTCATTTTCGCACATTTGCACTCCCTCGAGTATGGACCACCTACCAGTGAAGATCCAGCTCCCGCCCGGTATGTCGCCGCTTCGCTTTCCATATTGGATTTCTCCTACAAAGGAATAATTATTTAAGCGAATCTGCTTCACGTTCAACTGACCAATTGGTGGAAATTATTCTCATTTTCCCCTTTTTACTTGCAGTCAAAGTGGAGAAGGAGCCTTTCGAGAAGGTTTACCAAGTGGGCTCGGTGCTCGGCAGCGGAGGATTCGGGACGGTGTACGCCGGCAGCCGGATTTCTGACGGCGCACCGGTGAGGATTTCACGAAGGGTTTTTAGTGCAGATAACGTGGGTTTGAATATGCACTTTTTAATGTGTGCGCTTTTGTGTTTTTCCAGGTTGCTGTGAAACATGTCGCGAAGGAGCGAGTAACAGAGTGGGGCACAATTGTAAGTGTGTGGTTTGTTTTGGTTCCCCCACCCCACCCCCTCGTGTTGCAGTTGGGTGCGGGTGTTAATATTATTATTACCTGTCTTGTACTATTGTTATTAAACGACGCCATCTTTTTTTCTCTCTCTTATTACAGAACGGAGCTATGGTGCCGCTGGAAATCCTGCTGCTGAAGAAGGTCAGCTCGTCTTTTCGGGGAGTTATAAAGCTGCTGGACTATTATGAGCGTGCCGACGGCTGGCTCATCGTTATGGAGAGGCCGGAGCTCGTGAAGGACCTGTTCGACTTCATCACCGAGAAGGGAGCCCTGGACGAAGACACGGCGCGGGGCTTTTTCTGCCAGGTTCTGGAGGCGGTCAGGCACTGCTACAGCTGCGGAGTAGTACACAGAGACATCAAAGATGAAAACCTGCTGGTGGACCTACGCACCGGGGAGCTCAAGCTTATTGATTTTGGCTCGGGGGCGATTCTCAAGGACACGGTCTACACTGATTTCGACGGTAAGCGACGCTTGTTACTATTACGGGATGTCACGGTGCTTATCCGTGGTGGGATTTCATGAATATAATTATTTTTATGCATCCGTGTGGGCCGAGTTGTGTTTTTTTGCCCTTGATGCTCCGGCTGTGCTATATTCAGACGCGGAGGCGATAACGAGGCTGTGACGCAGTGATCCGTTTTTGGTCGAGGGTTTTCCTCACCAACATCCCCTCGCGCGCATTAATATTAGATATGCAAACCGGATGATCATGATGATGATGCTGCTACTGCTCCAGACAAATCTCAGTGAATATTTACAGAGGTGACTCATCGATTTTTTTTTTTTCAATTTTTTTTTAAAATCGGTGACGCATTAATCTCTCGTGAACCGGATTGTACTTTAATGTTTCCGGTCACGATGTTGTCATGGTAGCCTGAGTCACGGTGTGTGCAGTGGTGTTGTGGATCTAAGGTCAGTGCCACCTAACATCTGTTTGTTGTGAAACTAGAGTCGAGGCTTCACGTGATGGGCTCACGTTGCTTTAGTTTTTTCCAAGCGCGCCACAAGGGGGTGGCAGGAGGGGAATGGCCACCCCTAGGAATTTGCATAATGTATTTTTTAAACGAATTTAAGAGATTAAGGAGAGATTACACTTAAAAAAGCTGCAGTTTATACATGCCACAGCATGTCAGTTTTTATTGCACACACCCAAAATCCTGTTATTACTTGCGCTGCTGCCTTTTTTGGGGTGTGTGTGTATGCAGTCCACTGTGATTCTGTTTTGTGGTTTTTGTGAGCCAACACTTTGCTTACGCTACTTCTCATCAAATCCCCAGGTACAAGAGTCTACAGCCCGCCAGAGTGGATCCGCTTCCACAGATACCACGGCAGGTCGGCAACGGTGTGGTCGCTAGGCGTGCTGCTCTACGACATGGTGTGCGGAGACATCCCCTTCGAGCAAGACGATGAGATCCTCAAGGGGAGGCTTTACTTCAGGAGAAGGATCTCAGCTGGTGAGTGTATAGCTGGACTCTGTTGCCCTCTAGCATTATTTAGTGGTGTAGCAGTCTACTACATATTAAAGATCCATCCATACAAAGGTTAATAATGACACTCTAGGACAACCCTCTTTCTTTAACAAGAGAATTACTTTTTTTTTTTTTTTTTGAGAAGTTTCTCCATACATTTCAATAATGCAACATCTACTTTTTTATAATCAGTCTAAAATTCAATCCAGATATGACCAGTCTAATTAGACCCATTTAAGTCTAATGTATAAGTAAAGCCTTTATTCCATTGGGAACTTATTGAATGCAGTTCAGACACATTTAAAACTGAAATAACCCTTAAGTGGGGAAATAGGAATTGTTTTACAGTTCTCCCCATAAAATGGACATACCAGTAAGCACGAAAAAATTATTTCTGTTGCCTCTCACTGACACAGTGGCGCCCTAGTTGAAGAGCCACACGATAAATTGCTAGTAACTTTTCCACAAGCTTATGTTTAACTCAGCTGATGTTTCTTCTCACAGAGTGCCAGCAGCTGATCAAATGGTGCCTGGCCCTGCGGCCCTCCGACCGGCCCACTCTGGAGCAGATCTGCGACCACCCCTGGATGAGGAACACGGAGGAGTCGCCCAAGTCGCCAGAGGAGACCGCGGCGGGAGAAATCCGCCTCAGAACCATCGACACGGACTCTTCGTCAAGCACAAGCTCGAGCAAGGAAAGCCTCTGAGCGCGGCTCCGATGGGACTCTGTGGACTTTGTGAAGAAATAAAGGGTGATGGGGGTGTGAGGGGGGGGGGGATGAAAAGAGGGGACAGACACGGACTTCTGCCCACCCTGAACTGTCATTGGCCATGTGCTTCACTCATCTGGCCCAGAGAGAAAACAATAGGAAATAAGAATACTTTCATTTTTTTTCCTCTTTTGTAGGGAATTTTTTATTTATTTTTGTTGGTTACACTTTATCTTATTCGTCCCCATCTCCCCCCCCTTTTTTATTTTCCAATTCAGTTCATTATACTTGTTTCCAAATGGGGAACATTTTGCTGTTTGGGTGGTCTTACCAGCACTATTTATTTCCCCTCCCTTTCTTTATATTACTAGGCAGATATATATGTATATATGTATGTATATGCATATATATACATATATAGAGCTGGCAAGGCCCTCCTATTCAGACTGCTCTCATAGAGCTTGGAGAAGAGTTTTTATTTAAATGTTTTAATTTTGATTTTGGAGTGCCTTTTTTTTTTTGGAAAGCTGCTTTTCTTGGGGGACTCTTTTTTTGTCAACAACCAACAGTGGGGGTGTGGGTTGCGGCCTGTGGCGTGGTGGTTAGATTGTCTGTGCTGTGATGGAAGAGGCTTCAAGAAGTTTTTTTTTTTTTTTTTTTTTGTAAATTATAATTATTTTATGTGACGTTTTTGTTTCCTCCCCCCCTCTTCTCTTCATCACTGTTAAGCCAACGCCTCCTGATCTGAGAGGGGGAGGTGGAGTTTAAGTGGAGAGAAGATTGGGTGAGGGGGTCTTGAGGGGTTGGAGAAGTGGGGGGGGGGCTGTTTCTTACAACAAAATACTTGAAAGCACCTCTTGTTGATCTCTGTAAACGCTGCTTATTCACGCTATAGCCTGAACAGGTGTTTTGTAAACCGAATCCTGTCTTTTCTGAATGTCAACATACACCTTCCTTCTCTCCCCTCCTGCCCCCCCACGCTCCACCTTTTCCCTCCCCCATGCCTGTTGCAGGGCGAAGATGGGGAGGGGCAGTGGTACTTCTTTTTGCCTCCCACCATCTCACTGCTTGACACCACGTGCCCTCCTTCCTCCCTCCCCCCCACGCCCCTGGCATCCCTAAGGGTTTGGGGGTTTAGATGCACAATCAATGCAATATTCATGGGTTCAATTGTTTTTCTTTTTTTTTTTTTTTTTTTTTCTACAAATATTGTACACCGTTTTTTTTTTATTTTCCCTTCCTCTATTTTTTTTTTTTTGTGTGCGTGTACTTTTTTTTTTCTCTCTCTCCATTTGCATTTAATTTATTCATAAACATGTAGACATTCCACACTCTGTGGCTATTTATTTATTTATTGTCTGTGCTTAAAAATCCTCCCTGGCCCTCCACAAACACACAGAAATTTGCATAACCCACTTGGCCTTTGGTTTGCATTCCTATAACCTATTTTTACATTTCAACTTTTTTTTTTTTCTGAGATGTTGAGGATGCACTGAAGCAGTTGTCAATGTAAAGCAGAATAAAAAGACGTTTACTTAAATTTAAGCAGAGCATTTGAATGTTATTTAATTTACTTTAAAGGAATAAAAGTCTGTTGGTAATGTTAAATGACTACGTATCAGAGTAATAAATCTGGTTTGTGTACTGTCCAGGTTAATTTAAGTTCTATGGCAAACTAAACAATAGGCAGAGCAGTTTTTTTTATATAGTTTTGTCACATAGCCTATAAATGAGACATTTCACTTTAGCTGTGTGACCTGTGTGAAGGATGGATATTGCTATTTTTTGATACAGAAGTTTCAATTAAACACCCATTTTTATGTACAGAAATCAGTCTGGTGTCTTGCTGTTTTCTTACCAAAACAAAAATTTGTTTTGTCTCTTGTTTCTTTCATACACAACTATTAGATTTTGTTAAACATAACATTGCTGATTACATTTATTAGCAACCACTAAAATAGCATTAAAATAGCTGAATCTCACACTGAAAAGTAGATTTGTATATACAGGTACACTTTATCAGTGTCTAGAAAATTTTATTTGATAATTTATTGGAGAGTTTTTCTGTAGTATAAATATTAACTGACAGGACAATTTCTCTTAGCTGCTCTACCAAAAACGTAAGACAAGTGAACAAATCATTAATATCGACAGACTAGACAAACACATAAGATAAAAAGATGTGTAAAAATTACTGGAAACTTAACAGGAAGTGTGTGATTCAGAAGATGCGACTTAAGATTTGGCAAACAAAGATGAAAATGTCCTCATTTTCACTGTTGGGTATTATGCCGTGGGCCTGTTTTTCTTCCAAATGACATAGAAACCACACTGGATGGCATTCTGAAGTTTCAGTTAAAATGACCATGAGTCAACTCTCATAGCATGTAAATTATATTCTTACCACTGATTTTTTAAATCCAAAAAAGTATGGAGAGAAAACAAAAATAAGCATGTATAAAAATGGATGGATGTCTCAGATGGAGAGATGAATGGGCTAATGGACCTAGATGTGGATGAGAGAGTATCTAAGCAATAGTTTTTCCATTTAATGCCTTCTGCATTTCTTCCTGCTGCCCACAAAGAAAGCACAAGTCATAATAAGCCGGACTCTATGAGTAAGAGGCTGATGAGTAGGATTTCCAGGAAGCAGGAGTGAAAGTGAAATGTTTATTGTTTTTTTTTTCTTGGGACTTACTGGCCCCTCTGGTAAATTCGGCGACGTCATGTTACACCTTCATCTCGCTTCTAGGAAATAATCTTAACCCCTCCTTCACCCCACAACCATCACCCCATTTCCAGCACTTTGTCTCACTCCCTTGATTTCCCACAGAAAATGATCATCTTTGCTTACAGAAGTAATCTGAAGCACCCTCCTCGATGCATTTGCATCCATTTGACTCCTTCCTATTCAGCCAGAATGAAGACATATTGGCGTTTGAGGACTTGACAAGACGACTGGTGCTCCAATCTTCTCAGGCGCCTGATTCTCGGTGAAGTGTTGGTTTCATGTGTAGATGAGAAGTATGGTTTCTTTCAAAATTACCACTTGGACCATACATATGCATGTAGAAAAAACCACTTAACACAACCTTCCAGTGCTCTTCACCCAATTGTATGCTCTCTAGGGTTCTAATGAGCTGCCTTTACTTAAGAAGGAGAGGGGAATGTAAAGACTGTGGGCATGAATGTTGACAATTTGAGGCTCTAGCTCTGGCCTGATATTTCATCATTATTCTTCCCAGAAGTAACGAACCAAAAATAGATTTCTTTTTTATCCAGGTCGTCACAGTTTGCTGGAATTTTGGCCGCTTCCTCCTGACAGGACATTTGGATTGTCCGTGGTGGTAAATTCAGGAAAAGTTTTAATTATGGAACTCTTTCCTTGGTTAACTCAAGCTTTAATCTTTATTATTTATTCTTGCATGAATGCCTTCCAATATAAGCCCCTTTCCCAACCAATCAATGTGCAGCAAATAATCTGAGGTAGAATAATATGCAGTCGACACTCACAATAGTCTCAACAACAAGCATTAATTGCGTATGCCATGCATAAAAATAGAAAATTTGTTCAGGGCATAATTGACATAACTTTTTCCATCTGGTAGACATCTGCGCCCCTTTGTAATGCCACCCTGGGCAACTGCCCACATGGCTCATATTAAAAACTGATACTGTTTACATTTAACATCGTAGAGGTAAAAACAAATCAAACAAACCAAGTGGAATATAGCATTAATTCCCTTTCAAAGACTGCATATTGACCAAGAAAAGTGAGCCTCCGTTAATTAAGGCATAAAAATGCAGCCATGGCAACATATGTCTTTTTCCATTCAATGTGCGTGATGTCTTCCAAGCATGTATGCACCACCCTGTGATGAAAATCAGCCCGAGTACGTTAACATCTGTGTTTCTATATGCATCCCCACTAATCCTCCATTGTCTTTGAGTCTTGGGGCTTATTGACATGCAAATGAGTGGCAACTTTTCTTCATTACAATACCCTCTTCTCTCTACTGAAGGCTGCTGCAGGTCCTCACCGTGAAATCCTCATTAAATGTGGCGGGGCTTATTCCTCATGGTTGTCTCCATTAGGGGAGCATCATTAGTCTCTGGTACATTAGTCATGGCAACAAGGGGGGTATTTGAAAAGTTTAAGTCAAAATATTCTGCTTTATTATGTATTGCATCAAGGTAAAATAAATTATTTATTCAGTCATTTTCACTTGATTCCACCTGTCTTATATGCAGTGCCTTGCATTTGTCAACCATAAACTTTGATGTAATTCAACAGGATGAATTAAGACCAACACAAAAATGTGCAAAAATGATAAAGTCCAGGAATTATAGGTTTGGGTTTTAATATCTGAAAGGGTCTATTACAGGGGGCTCTGCGTTTCTACTGACTTGAGGTTGTCCAGTGGAGTTTAAGTTTAGTAATTTTTCCGAACTGCTCTTTACATGCGCACTGACCGACTGAATTGTGGACTCAGGGAGCCTTCAATGAGCGACAGAAGTGACCGCTTATTGAGAAATGGCGTGTGAAAATCCCGGTGAGTGAATAGCTTAGCCGAGCTCGATAGCTTGTGGCTAATGTATATATAAGATTAAACAACCTAATGCAGAGATATGTCTCTAAATAAAGTATTTTTTGAGTTTGTCGAAATTTATTTTAATGTTTTAAATGCTTTGGTGTGTTTTACGTCATTGTACCGTCAGAAATAAGAGTAGAAATGCTACTCGCGCTAACATGACTGCTAGCGCTAGCCACGGGTGCTAATGCTAAAGGCCTGTATCAATTTATACAAGGCTAAAATTAGCTCTACAATCACAGAATGCTTTTGGTATCGCTTCATTAAAAGTACACACAGTACATAGTTTCAAGCCATATTAAAACTACTATAAGTTGGTTTTGGTTAAAAATTCATTAGAAGCAATTAGTAGGTAAAATATTTCATATCATTGGTTTGTAAATCATCTTAAAATTTATTTTGATTAATTATAAGTTATGCATTGCATGTTTGCATTTTAATATTCAAAATAATTAAAAGTAAACTTAACAACAGTTTATTGGAATTCATGGTAGCTCACCATAAACTGAAACTAGCAAAGCTAAAATATACAAGGAAAATGTCAATTGTGCTCTTGAAAGAAAGAAGGAAATCTCTAACAACTGAATGGAAATAGAATAACTTACTTTCTACTCTTTATACAGATTGAATTTGATAGTGATGCAGATCTGATGTGGACTGTGGACGGGTGTAAGCGGTGTGGCCAGCCCGGACATCATTTTGCAGAAGAACTTTCACAGTCCAGAAACTCCATTTTGGGTAACAGATAAGATCCCATACACAGCACGACCTGGTAGCAACGTTGCTACAGAACTGAAATCAATTTTTATGTTATTTTTCCAAGAGGGGAAAAATAAAAAATAACATTAGTAAACAAAGTCATCAAAGTTTAGCATTCAGCTAGTGTAACATGTCATTACTCTTGGCAGAGCCCAGTAGATGTCTAGTGACTGTCCCAATACTGGTTCACTTTTAAGTGTGCTACATAACCATTTGTCTTTAGAAGTCGATTGAAAGTGACCAAGCTTGGTTCCTGTAATTGGTGCATTTTAGTGCAGTAAGTCTACAACAGATTACTGTGGATGATTTCTTAAGCAATAGTTTCTACTGTAAGATACTTTCATAGGTTTTCTGTCCTGAAGTTCAAACTATCCGAAATGAGAACCAGTCATCAGGATGTCACTTAAATTCTGTTGTCAGAAATTCCTTGAAGGACTGGGTTCAGTAAGTTGAAATTTCAGGCATTCAATTATGTGTCTCTGCATTGTCAGAGAAACCATAATCCATTTTTATCCATACTTCATCAAAAGGCAGCTAAATGAGAAATACAGACATGATTAAATGACAAAATATGTAAATGTTATATCAGTTCTGATTAAAAGAATATTTCTATCTGGTGAAAGACATCCCAAGATGACCTTGAGGTGACAACAAAATGACAAAAAGTTAGCAGAAAAAGACCCTAAGGACGTTATGAAATGACACATGGTTTGCACCAATTGCCTCTGTAGAGGGTACCAATTTAAACATTGTTGGCACAAAATGTCCCCAGACTTCAGGTTACAGAGACGGCACATGGTTAATAAGAAACATCCAAAATGGCAGGTCCAGGATAACTCAATACGAAGTGTATTTGAGACAGGTATAGAATCACACGCGGTTTGTACGATAGGTACAGCAAAGTTACTTTAAAACTTTAAAATCCATTTTAAATCCTTAAGAAACTGTAGCTCTTTGAGCTTAGTTTAAAATGCGCATAAAGTACTCCAACTTGTCAGCTGTGTCTGGGGTCAGTGTTTCAATGGCTTCTATGTTGTATTTGGTACCGTCTGAACAACACTCCTACATATTAAAGCTGTCAGTGGTGGCCGGGGTAGGTGACAACTTGCTAGACAGTAGTGGAAGACGCCAGATGGACTTTGGGCCTGAGGGCCCGGATGGGCACAGATGGGTGGGTGGGTGGCACCCACACAAGCCATCATCGCTGCCAGTGCCAGACTAAGACAAGGGAAAAAACAAACAAAAAAAAAAAGATCAGACCATTGCTACTGATACTATCCACTCATGACACTTTTTTTATGAATGTGTGTTCACAAATGTGACCTTTAAGTAAGAAAGAGGAACGTGTTTGGAAGTCCACTCTTTGTAAGATTAGGAACTTTCTCATATACTTTTGAATTTTAAATGGATGATTTCAATTAGTTTGGAAATTACAATACCGGTAGGTGTGCTTCCATTACAAATGTGCGCAAAACTTTGTTGATATTACGCTGATTTAAAACGTAAACACAATTTCGCAATTGTGGCGTTTCCAATGAAATCACATTAAAATCACACGTGAAGAAGTTTATTCAATAATAAGTCATTAAAAAATATCCTGCACCATCATCGTCTTATGACTTCCTGTCATCTTCTTTGTCTTTTCTGCCAATAGCAACATCCGGTTGTTGTTTACGAGACTCTTGTGATGCGAAAAAAGTGTTTACATTGTAGTCTTGCAAAATATGCGTATTTCGATACTGCAAATTTTGATATTCAATATTGTTCAAAAATTTTGCTCGTTCAAAACTGCTGTGTTTCTACTAAGCAACTTTATTTTTGTAATTCCAGTTTGTGCAGTTATATGGTCAAAGGGAAAGCAGCTACTGAAATCCTGCTGGGATCGATGAGGAGCATCAGTTACTTCTCCAAGCTCTCTGCAGATGATTTCCTTCGTGACATTGTGACAATGCATGCACCTGTATACTCCAGATCAGGAAGCTCCAGACTCACGAGTTTACGATCTAGCTGCTGCCTTCTCTCCTGAATCCATAGAAACAGCAATGGGAAGCTTACCTTTTCTTAGAACTCTACGCAGGTTCTTTTTGTTTTGAAGACTTTGCATGCTATGGCCCCCTATCTGCCATGTGAACACTTTGTTCTCAACTGCATGTGCTTTTTGGCAATTTGCATGTTGCAAAACGTCTTACTGCCTTCTCCGGAGGTCTCCTGCTTCGTTACCCTGAGCAGAGCCTCCACGGGGACTTTCCACAGCTCGGGCACGGAGTTCATTAAAACGCTGTGCCCGTGCCAGAGAGGAGAACCTGGCCACCCGGCTGGTGGGAACCTGCAGCCACTGCCGCGCGCCGTGAAGGCACTCATTGTTCTCGGCTAACAGGACACGGTGTAAACATAGGAGCAGAGTGTGTTTTAGGAAAGGAGAGTCAAGCGGAGACTTTCACACGAGCGGGCGAACATACACACAACCAAACACACATTCAACTCGTCTCACAACCTGAGACACACAAACAGATTCCAGAGATGAAACAGAAACCAGGCAACAAAGTCCGAGTTGGGTCTGAGCACTCGGCTGCTGTTGCCAAGATCCCAAACAACAACAACAACTGCAGATCTCGGCAGGTGAATTGAGGTGACTTGCAAGCTAACTCTCAAGGCAGAACAATTTGTCCATCACGTCTGATTATGAGTGGTTGTGGGAAGGGGAGGGAAGGCAAGAATGTGAGAGAGAGGAAGGTGAAAGGAATGGAGGGATTAAAAGGGGATGAAAGAGAGTCTTCACGGTTGTATGCGGTAGGAAAACAAGATGGAAATCTTAATCGCCAAAATCTTGTAATGTGATCAAAAGAATCATTGACCCGGTGCTTATTTTCCCCTGCGGCTGTTATCTGTTTCTCCAGCAGGATGAGAGGAGGCTCTTCTGCTGATGAACTGAGAGCCTGTCTTCAAAAACATTTGTCTGAAACCGGCAAAGCTTGTTGTTTCAGGTTGGACCGTAACAAGAGTCATCGGGTTAAGCTCTCCGCCCATGTTTGGAACAAATTTGTACAAAATGAAGCAAATTCTGACCCAGTTATTCGACAGCAGAAATAATACAAAAAAAAAGAAAAGAAATTTCTTTAAAAAAAAAGACTATTGGAACAACTTTGCACTCCACATCCCTCATGTGGAATTAGGTCACTCCTGCCAACAAAGCTCCCCATTTACACGTATATCTATGTCTCAACCTTCACCTACTGCTGCAGTTTAATAACTTAGAAAAATCAGAAGATGGCATATTGTATATAATCTTTTTGCAAGGCAAGACATATTTCACACATTTAGTTCTGTTAAATTCTGTAGATATGGCTCACAGCACATACAAGTTAATAATTGGACAGTTGTCCAGCAGACAGTGAACATCTAGAAAGAGGGCAAGCTACAAAAGTCCATTGCTTAAGTGGATTTCTGTTCACAAAGGGATGCTATGTACGAATAGTGGAAAGTTAGCCTTTGCTACAATCTTCCAGTTCACCTTTTAATTCATAGAAATGTATTTCATTAGGTCTGGAAACACTTTTGAGAAGCTGGTGATGGAGAGAGTTAATCAATTCTGTTCTTCTGAGGTTAAAGCCTGATCGTCTGGTGATTGTTACAGATGGGGGGAAAAAAACCCTTCAAGAATATGACTGACATCCTCACAGTAAAGTAACTTCCTACTGATGCAGTAGCACAATGCAACATTTACACCCTTTTGCCAATGCCCCAACCACTACACAAAACTAAGACGATTTCCTCCACCCATATTTAACAGGTGTAGGAAAGTGCACCTGCTAAACCTAGCTCAGCACATCTGTGTCAGTGCTAGCACAATTTGTTATTACACTGCAGGTTTCACCTCGTTAGAACAACATGAACGGGATTCAGTGCTCTGAAACTGAAACTGCTCAGATGTAAGGCTCTTTGTTTGGTTTACAGAATCTCATCCGGGTGGGATTGTGAGAATTTTTTGTGTTTGGAAAGCAAATATAGGGTTTAGTTTTCTTGAAATCTAACATGATAATAAATGAAAGGTAGAACAATTGTAAATATCTAGTGCACTGCAAGGTCCACCGACAACGGACTAAGCACTGATTTAACACTTTGCGGCTGTGTTAAATCAGGAGGAGAAATTAGTTTGGTTGCTCATTGACTGCTCTCCACAAGCCTAGCTATATTGTTACTGCTACCTACGTCATTACTAAAGAAAGCAATGCAAATTTGTGATGCTTAGACACACAAATCCAATCTGATCTCTTGCAAATCCCAATACCGAAAGTTTGTCCTCGAGATTAGATTTGACAAACAAAAGCTGATTTGCCTGCCGTCTGCACACAGCCAGACACCTACCTGTTTCTTATGTTTATCAGTAATCCATTTTGTTAACTCGTGTCTTTTCCTGATTGCTTTGTTTTTGACTGTAGTACTGTTCCACTCACTCAATCCCTTTGTCAACTCCTGTCCTTTCTTGAGTGCCATGTGGAACAAAACAAATTCAAATACATTGCATGTTTTGGTTATGCCCTGTGGTGCCCATATTAAAAGTTTAGGGTGCTTGATTCTTTTTGCCAGATTGTTGTATGTTCTTGTCTTGTGTGTCAGCGGAAAAATCCTTGGTTTTGGCCCTTGTGGTTTTGTTTCTTAACTCGTACTCTCCCAGGCTTCTATCAAACCATCCACAAACAATCAGGTTGCACCGAAAAGAGTAAAATGGGACTCCCAGTTATTGGGCATAACTCGGATTCCTCTCTCAGCACTCTGCGCAGTGGGATAGGCTCCAGCCTCCTATGAACTTACAATAAACAGGTGATGAGAATTGTTGTTCTGTGCTCTCGTGGTGGAGAGTGCTACAGGAGGTCATTTTCAGTCAGGTTTGGTTTCAGGCATTCCCTTAAATTGAAGACAAACATGGCCCCAGTAGATATCAAAACTTCACGAACCATTTCTGATCATATTTCAACTGTTCTAACATTAAGTGTAGCTACCAAGTTGTAGGCATTTCATCCCATTTTTTTTGCCTTCAATCTCTTACTGGCTTCTCGGACTAATGACCTTTCTTCATTCATTTCAGTGTGAAAAAGAAGCGCATTTTGTGAAACGTCACATCTATGCTGATTTGCGTCTTATATATACAGCTATGAAAAAATTAAGAGACCACTTAAAAGAATCAGTTTCTCTGATTTTCTCTGATCTTTTTACAGGTATACATTTGAGTAAAATGAACATTGTTCTTTTATTCTATGAATTACTGACAACATGTCTCCAAAATTATTATTTACATAATACATTTCTTCATTTGGTTTCAAACTAAGCTGTCGAATTATGATAGTCTTTGTTCCTGTATAATCTTGCTTTAAGAATTTTGGCCTATAATGTATGTTTATGTCTTCTGATGCGTCTCTATTTAGTATATTATGTGTATAACAGGATAATACTTAGTGAAAGTTAGTGCACTAAGCCATTAGGACAGAGTAAGTTACATTTTACGTTCATTGTAATGTAATGTAATGTTTAGTTTGTTGATGCTTAATGACTACAGAACCATCTTGGGCTGAAATTTCAAGACTCTGTGCAAAGTCTATGAGTGCCCAAAAGTGGTCAAGCAAATATTAGCTGAATGAAGTGGGAAATTAGTTGGAAATGGAAACATTTTGTGGATATGGCATGCTAATGTGTTTGAACTTTTATCAGTACAGACAGAATGTCTGCACAGTATAACATGAGATTATGGTCACTACATTGGCCATTTCTGTGACATCTATGCAAAGTATGTAATGGTGGCCCATATTTTGCGTCTCTAGGTTGTGATACTAATGTTGTGAAATCTTTGAACTTGTCCAAAAATATATAATAACATTTGTGACATCATCAGATACATAGAAAGGCTGGGCTTGAACGTCGTTTGCTTATGGCGATGTATTATTGGTTTCTAGTGAAAAACAAAGTATATAGTGTGACAAGGAGCACAGCACTTTTTTCTCCTTTATATTTGTTTGCTTTTGATTTACTGCTAGCCCTGGCAGGCCTGTTCCCCATTTTATTCCCTCCTGTTTTCTCTTCTGCTTCCTGGTTTGAATGTCTGCGCCATAAACAAACCAGTTGTATTTTCGTGTGAGTCGTGCATTTCAATCCTACCTATTGAGACTTCAAAAAAGCTGTGTAGCTTTATTTCTACAATCCGTGCCAAATTGCCCTAGCTCTCACACATGTCCATTAAATGGCCACACAGGTCCATAAAACATTAAAATATATAACAACTGGGCAAGCTGCTCTCTTTGCTTTTTAATATTTTAACTCTCTGTGCTGCTTCAAGCTGTTTCAACTAAAGAGATGGCAACAAAAAACTTTCTTTGCCACGCATCCAACACAATGTAGCTGTCATACCAAGTTGCACATATTAGCACTGACTGTTACTTTGCAAGGATGCCAGTCAGCTTAACTCTGATTATTTAATGCTTGATTTACCTGTAGAGTAAGGGATAATTTTTGGACTTATTTTCTTGTACAATGGCATGTTTTAAAAGAAGGATTGAAATTTATTTTATTCAAAGATATCAAAATTACTGGTGTCGAATACAAATGCATTATTTACTTCTCAGATTTTTATTTGTAAAAAGAAAAATTGAAAATCTTGGTTTTATTTTCACTTAATACTTTTGTGTTCATTAGTTACAATTCCTATATACATGTTTATTTGCATTGTCCTCATATTTGAAGTGAATGCTTACTTGCAGCTTCAGACAATTGTTATCCAAGGTGTTTTCACTCCTGATAGACCAGCAGACCCGGTTCAGTTGGGGACTAATATTGCAACATGTTAAATTTTTAGCCAGTTCAATTCGTTTTCATGCCCTGTCAAACAAAACGAAGTCTTTGAAAAACTTGTTCCCCCTTTCGCCTGTGGTGGCACTGCACCAAGAACCACTGAAGAAAACAGCAGGAAGAACACATTAGTAGGCCTGTCACGATAACAAATTTTGCTGAACGATTAATTGTCTAAACAATTATTGCGATAAACGATAATATTGTTTCAAGACCTTTTGACACTGATTTAATGTAAATGACTAATAATGCATGCAATACATTTTATTTTCAAAAGAACACATAACACTGGAACTGATAAACTAAATAAAGAAAACAACCAAAAACAAAAATAAAATGGATTCTCAGTCTCCATGAACAAAAAACGTAGTTTAATAAAAACTAAACAACATAAAGCCAAAGTTGAAATAAATACTGCATTCAACCAAAAGAGTGCAGATTATGAAGTCTGTATACTATATTGCCCTTCAGTAATCACTAGATTTAAATAAAGAAGTTGGGCACATCCGACTACCTAATGCAGTAGTTCACACTACATGATTTTTTGCCCCTATTTTCCCCTTACGATAATCTTAGAACGTTGGCCGATCTAAGATTGTCGCTTGTGATTTCGTAACCGATCATTCTGCAGTGTGATGTAGATCGTTGTGGCCGCTCCGATCTAAATCAGGGGTTTTCCCCGACTGGGAGCTTAACGCTGAATGTGACAGGTAGCCAATCAGAATGCGCGGATTCTCCTCCGCGCTTTCTGAGGGGAAATTACGGAGGAGAATCCCAAACAGCTGACACGGCACAACCCGAAGTCCAGCGGACATTGGAGATGATATGTGGAAACAACATTAATTTATTCAACATTTTGTGCAAAGAATATAGAAATGACAAGAGGAGGAGTTGGAGCCAAATTGCTACCGCAGTTGATAAACCCGGTAACTTTTCAGCTGTTCTTTGTTAACGTGACATAAATAGGTTATAATGATTTTCATTCAGTCAGGACTTTATGCTGACTCTAGCCACATGCATTGCAGGTAGATTCTAGTAAAGCATTGATTAATACCTGGTTTTAAAATTAGTTAACTGGACTTGTAGCCATTATTTTGTGCCCATGTGGTGGACACCACAAGACACGACGAACCCGATCGAACCGTTATACCTAGGATTTCTGTCAGCTAATGTGTCTCTCAGGTTTTGAAAATGGGCCGACAATCGGCCGACAACTCTTGTAGTGTGCGCTGGGCATTACACTAAGGAAATAGGAAGGGAGGGTCAGTGAAGAGCACCGGAGTTGAGCCTTTTTCATTCAGAAAAAATGGCAGGAAGAGACGATAAAGCCGATAATTAAAAGGAGGTCGATAGGTTTAATTTATCGTGCGATTAATTGATTTATCGTTTATTGCGACAGGCCTTCACATTAGTGCAACTGCCTTCTGAAGAAAAATGGAGTGGCATCAGATTTTAGCGGTTGTAAAGTTTTTGCTTTTGTCTTTGATAAAAGACTTTGGCCCATTTCTCCATCTAGTTTTAGACTTTCGCATTTGTTTTGGGTATATTTACTCAGAATACTGTGGGCTATAGTCCACTTCCAGCTTTCTGAGCTGTGCCCGGTCCACTTAGCGTTCACATATGCGTTTGAACCACCAGAGTTGACTTCAGTCGAACCGAGACCTCAGTTTTTAGGTGGACCAGAGTTCGTTTTTTTGGTGTGCATCAGAGTTTGATTGTGTATTCACACCTGCCCAAACGAATCAGATGTTTTAGGCAAACAAACTAGAGTTCAGTTAAACCGGACTAAACAGGGCTGGTGTGAACGCACGCTCAAAGACAATTCCTGAGTATTACACATGTCAAAGAATGCGTAAAAATACAAAGAAGAAATCCAGAAAGCCAAGTGCTTGACACGAGGAAGTAGGAGCATAATAACAGGTCTGCTTCACAATTCTTTCAGCTGAGTAAACACGACTATATGGTAGATTTGGACAGTTTATACAGGCAGAGCTTCAATAATAAACTGTGAGAATGGCAGTGCATCTATCCTCCCACCCAGCACTGTCACAAGTCCCCGGCACGGCTCCACTATGACTATGATTAAAGGGCACGTGCTGGCCACAGGTATGTGACAACCACTTCAAGTCGAGGTTAGCTCCCCTCGTTCTAACAGGAATGTATGGGAGCTGCTCCGAGAGGGGAGAAAACTACCACTGTGTGGGGAAACTACCCATTCATTTGTGCCCCACCTCTGAGCTCCTCACCCAACCGCACACAGCAGACCATCGGGCTGCACTTTCACCACTTCGCTCAGCCTGCGAATACATGAGAGTGCCATGGGAACTTTTGGGAAGAGAATAGAGGGAAATGTATAAAAAAGGTACTGAAGTTTAGTTGGTTGTGAAGGTATGAGAATGATGTGATTGTGAAGAAGCTGGTATGTCTAGAATTGCCATCAGAGGGCTTACGTTGTTGCCTCAAAGGTGGAGTAATGTTGCTACTGGCAGTTGCCAAAGCAGTCAGTGAAGATCACCGGACACAAAAAAGATGGGTTCGGTTGGATTAGTGGGAGTTGTAGATGTTAGATTCGAGTGCCATTGTGTTTTGCGTCAGGTCAGATGGTTGTTTTGCACAATTACTCTACACGTATAAAACATATAAAAGTTTTACAAAGTTCTGATTAAAACCACTTCGTTTTCCACTATACCTTCCTTGTAATTAAAGATGATATTAATTAGATGTTTTAGAGTCACTGAAGATTACTTTTTCTATATATTGTAACCCAGCACTGTCCATTCCCCACTTGTTGCTGAGCACTGCCAAGTCGATTACCTGAAAAACGCTATTCTTTTCTGCAGTTTTCTTGCCGCTTGTAAGCTTTCCTGTTGTAAATAAAAACTTGTAGAACAGGTTGTACATTTTTCTAAAAAAAATCAACTACTATTTAGTCAAAATTACTATATTGTTTGTAGAGCTTTGATCTCATACCCGTCCAAGCCTAATGTACTACATACAACTGTAACAGAAGCCAATGTCGGTATCAGTTGTAGGGGTGAGGATACCCGAACTGTGTTGTAAAGAGTCCAATACCTGTGACAGATATTATGTACACCCTTCAATCAAAATTTATAACAGGTTATGAATATGAATATGAAACATAAGGGGAGGTGGTGAGAGGGGGTTTATATGTTAATGAATTTCACACCTCTCATCGCAGCGGGTGGTAACTATTGATCTCATGAGATAGAGCACATGTTAAGATTTGCCTCCTCAAAGACAGCCCCCTACTGTTCTTTTGCGGGATAAACAATCTGTGTCCTCTCCCCCCCATTCTTTGTAATTTGTAAAAAAATGGCTGTCCCAGTGGTCTGAACGACCTGCTACCTTAGCTCCGATTGTTTGTACTCAGCCAGAAAGACACCTCTCTTTGTTTGTAATTGGTCTAAAAGATGGCTGTCTTAGTGGTCTAGACAACTTTCCACCGCAGCTCCCTTTGTCTGTACTAAGTCAGAAAGACACCCATCTCCTGCTCTTTCGTGGGATAAACGAGTCTAAACGTTTAATAGTTTAGACTGGCCTCCTCAGCTCCCGTTGTCTGTACTCGACCTGAAAAACAAGGTTTTATTTTCAGAGTTACTTCAGTCCTGTCTAAGGATTTTTTTTATTGTAATTTTAGGTTTAACTGTAAACTTAAGAATCAAACATAAAAGTCTAACTTTAGATGTACCCTTAATTATAAAAGCAGAGTTGGTTCTTACAGTTTGTACTGACAGTATGTATTAAAATATTTGTGACAATTAGTATTATTTATTTAGTTTTGATGTGTGCACTTGGATTTTTATAGATTAATTGAATGATGGCCTGTGTGAATATTTATCCTTTTCAGGGAGCCTAAACTGTATGAATGGAATGACTGAAATGTACTATGAAAATATTTCATTAGCAGAATCCTGATAATAAACTTCAGTTGTGAACTGAATGATTAAATTGCCTCTAGTCACAAAAGAATTGATAGTTGACTAATAATCATACTATGGGAATGACTAGCAAGATCTGAACAAACAAGAAACTTGACTACCTCAAGGGATTTCTCAACAGTGTTGCTTTTGGTTTGCACTTTTCGATGATGATAAGTTGGAATGCTAAAATAAAAAATATGAAAACAACGAAAAACAAAAAAAATCTAGGAGACGAAAGTTATCCACTCAAAATCCAAATGAACAATGGTACATGCTATGTTGAGCCTGTCCTTTAGCAGCTTCTGGTGACTTTTTTGGATAGCTAATAGCTACTTTCCTTACTGAAAGGATAACAGCAATTGGTTGTAGCTAGCAGCAACAGCCGGTGTAATTTTAGCCCAGTAACATGGATGACTCTCAGCTAAAAAACAAAGAAAGCAAAATATAACAATGGTGTCTTGTGAAAGCATAAATGATTATTATATGCTTTTAGCCTTGGATAAAAATATATTTAGTTTGAATCATGGAAAATTGCTAACATGAGCTAAATTTGAAGGATGGCTTGCTGTTAGCTTTCTTTACTTCTCTACAAACTCCCTACAATATGAGTTCTGTCTGTGAAAAGTAATGAGAATATGATAACATGACAGAAACTCACTTAAAAAACGATCACATAACCTATAAACACATTTTATTTTACATTTTGCAAACAGCTTAGCTTTTACCAACCAGAAGAAGAGAAGCTTTCCATAAAAAAAAATCTTGACGAAACAAGACAATAAGATATCTTTTCTTATCAGCAATTCTAAAATATTCTTGACAGGAAACTCTTTCTATGAGTGGCATTTAAGGTTTTATTTTAGTCTATCAGTATAAAAGGGGCTTCAGTTCCAAAACATAAAAAAAAAAATCATTCGTTTGTCTTGATTACAATCAGAACTGCTAATCTTACTTCTGCTCTCAACACACCGTCACAGCTTTCTGCCCTCTCCCTCTGTGGGAGCCTTCAAGGTGACCGTTCACCTGCACATCGGAGCGGTGTGACTCAGCACTGTCGCATGTCAGCACCACTTCCTTTAAAAAACAAAAGGTCCGTCATGGAACAGCTCTGGAACAGCGTGACCCCGATGCTGTGCCAGCGCGTCACAGCGAAAACCCCCAAGGAGCTGGATCTGTGACAAACGCCGCCGTTTCCTCTGGCCTCTTGTCTTCACTGGAGCCCCCGTTCGTTCATATGATTTTATTTTTGTTTACCCTCTCTCGTTCCTCCCTGGCCTGCTCCACATCGACATCAGAAGCGGAGCCTCTGAAACGTCTCGGAGCGCTTTTCGAAAATCTCGACAGAAATATGAGCAGGCGCTCTCACCCTTGGGTTATTTTATCAATGAGATCAATTGTTTCCTCAGACTCTCGCTCACGCCCGAGATAGTTTACATAAGAGTTTCGCGCTAGCATGAGAGGAGGATGAAAAGGAGAAATGTGCTTTTCTTCAGTTTTATAAAGAGTGTAAAATTCTTCTCTCCTGTGTTATTGGATTTCTGCTTGACTTACTTGGAAAGATAACGATGCCTCAAATTTCACGTTACAATTGCAAAATTGAATTGAGATTTTTATGTGACAAGCTGACAAATGTAGTAACTTAAATTGAAAAGGAATGTTGACTTGTTTGTTTTCATATTTTGTTATTGGAAAATGTGGCATGACCTTGTATTCAGCCCTCTGAGTCAATGGTTTATAGATCCACCTTTTACTGCAGATACAACAAAATGTACCGTATTTTCCGCACTATAAGACGCACCTAAAAACCTTCAATTTCCTCAAAAGCCGACAGTGCGCCTTATAATCCGGTGCGCCTTATATATGGACCAATATTGAGCCACAACAGGTCCAGCAACGGACCTTACCACAGGGGCCGCGTTTCATTGGCTAATGCCCATTTTAGGTCACAGTGCAGCTACCACGTGCGTGACCCTCTCACAAACACAAGCTACAGTAGTAAACATATGCTAATGTACATTGTGGACCATCAAAACCATGAATGCCGACTTACCCAGCCTTGCAAGAACAATAGGCATCAGTGATCTTGTCCACAGCTATATTTATGCTGAGGCTGTGAGGATCTGCTGTTTTCCTCATCTATCGGTAGCTTTTAGCTGTGAAGCGCACAATGTTGGAGGCATCCAGTGGCTCAAACACCTTGATGTCGTCCAAAAAAGATGACATGAACTTGTTGGTTCCCCTGTCCATTGTCGTGGCTGATATGTTGTGAAAATCCGGCAGAAATGCTACGCTAATTAACTCAGATCGAAATGAAAGACGTCGTGTTTACACAGACATGCAGTAGGCTGCTTACGTAGTTGGTCCACTACGGTAAGCAGCCGCCAACTTCTTTTTCCCCGTAGAAGAAGTAGTGCGCGGTGCATGCTGGGATAGTTGTCAGAACACTGGTTTGTTAATAAAGTTTGATAATACATTTAAAGGGGGGGAGGGGCAGGGGAAGAGAGACAGAGACTGCAGCGGCAGCGTGTCGGTTGGTCTGTGTTACCCAGAAAGCAGTTGGGCATAATATCGCAACACCAACACCGTGAGTGAAACAACGGCTGGGCCAGCCTACTATATAAAGTACTCGGGGACCATTTCTTTATTAATGTGGATGTGTAATAATAGAGTATGAAGCGTCTATTCTATGCGCCTTATAATGCGGTGCGCCTAATGTATGAAAAAAGTCCTAAAATAGGCCATTCATTGAAGGTGCGCCTTATAATCCGGTGCGCCTTATAGTGCGGAAAATACGGTACCTTGTATTTTGGGTCTAGTTTCTAGTTCAAATCAATTAGTGCACGTGAAATAGGACAAGACGTTGTATTTATTTCCATCTTATTACTGTTTGTTTCTGAAGGGAGAATGGAGGAGGTTGGTTATGTGGTCTAGACATGTGACATAGTTATAGTAATGTAAAGCAGAATTGGGGGGAGTTTTCCTGAAGCAGTCGTGAAGACAGTGGTTTAGTCGTTTTTTTTCAAGGTGTAGAAAGGGCAGTGAAATATATCGGTTATCGTCCATAATGGCAGTTTTAATATTGGATCGCGATATCGGCCCGGATTTTCACATCTGTCCATCCCTAAATTATATCTTACTCTACTGAATGTTGGTCTACGAGGTCTTAGTGGAGCTTGTGATTGTAACATGAATAATATGGAAAAGTTTAAGGGGTATGAATACTTTTGCAAGGCACTGTCCTCATTCCACATCCTTCTTCTGGTCAATGTTTATACTTGGCACAGTCCTCCTTTCTCTCTATTATATTCCTCATTTTCCACGCCTTACCTGTTTTCCTCGACTCCTCACTGCCGATACCCCTCCTCCTCCTTGTTTACCTGTAACCCTGTAGCCACGGTGATGGCTGCGGTTGTCACAGTGATCATGTTACAACTAGGACAGCTAGTTCCGAGAAAGGGGAAACAAGGGATTCCCAATAATGAGCCACTATTGTTCCCTAAAGGCTCTTTCAGTGCCACTCTTCTCCCATAACACACACACCCACACGCACACGCACACGCATGCACGCACAAACGCACACAGATACTTTCAGAAAAGGACATCAGATAAACACTCTGCAAGAAGTCACACACATGTACACACTCAAGCTATGCACAAACAAACTGGGACATGATGTTACCTACATAGCATGTATAGCACACGTACAGCTTTGCATGCGGAACAGAACATTCTCTGAAATGATGCACTGGGTACATAAATGGCAAGCAATACATTTAACTATAGCAGAAAATCCTATATTCAAAAACACATCAGTGCTTTTTGAAATTATATGAATGTAATCTAAATGTAATCAAATGAAATCTACTGGGATGAAAAGACCTACTTAGCAAAGTCTAAAGCAGTATTCTGTGCTCTATGCTTTTAGAGGTACTTACTACCTACTGAGCAATTTATTGTTTAAATAATAGATGTAAACATGGCTTACATGCCCAGGCAAGTTTCTGTAAGATACCCAAGGTCAGAGTAAAAAGAAAGTACTCCTGCTTTTAACTCTACGGCTTTAATTAAATAATTACCAGCAAGCGAGACCACCTGTATGAAAGCAGGAGTTTTGGCAGTTTGCTGGTCAGAAGCATGATGGCGTGTGGTAGCACAATGCCAGGATGCAAAACCAGCAGCATTGACTTTGGAGAATCAATTTAGAAAACAAAACAATTGTGGGTTAATCTTAGTTGAAGCAGTGAAACACAAAGGAATGATAGCTTAGTTTTAGAAAAATACAAGCTAGCTTAAACAATGTTAGCTATCAAAAGGAAAATACAATTAAGGAAAACTTATTGTTGATTTTGGCTAAACACAGAAAATGCAAATGAGGAAAAGATAGCTTAGCCAATTTTAGCAAAACAATAAAATAAAAACAAGAAACATAATCTTAGCTAAAAAAAACCCCGAATATACAAATATCTCTGCTGACATTAGATAAAACAGGACATACAGACAAGGAAAACAACATCTTTGTTAGCTGTTCAGTATTCATGGATTGGATCTTTTTTGCTCAGCATATTTGAAATGTTTTGAAAGAAAATGCAACTTTGGAATCTGAAACAGCTATGCAATGCTACGTAGCATTGATTGGTGCTTTGCAAAGCAGCCAATACAGGAGCACCATTTCTTTTCCTTGATGTGGATTGGCTGTACTATCAGGAGTGAAGATAAGAAAGACTAAATACTAGCTTCTACAGCAGGGATCGGCTGGTCTCCACTGTGCACATTAGTGTGTAGAAGGTATATTTAGTGTTTCAGCTATTAAAATAGGAATTTACGTTGATTTTTGGAGGGGGTATAAAGTATTTGCAAATTGCCGACGAGGACTGTGACTGCATTTCATCAAATTTAGAATTGTGATTCTTTTTTTTTTTCAAAATGGTTTTAAAAACCCCAGCGATGATCACTGTTTTGTTCAAGTCATCCTCTTCCAAATTTCTAAAACAGAGGCTGCAGAGTTAGGAAGCGCCGCGAGACCCACATTTAAGGGAAACAGGGTGGAAACAAACAGGAATTATACTCGAAGTGTATCATTATGAAGCAGGGAGTATAGTTCTGGGACCAGTGTTGAGTGGTGGAGATGCACTCTCATCTGCAGCTGTGCACGTACTCCCGCAGCCTCGTTTCTACCAAACAGCCTGTACTGCAGGACGCTGAGCTGGGTGCTTTGGTTTTAAGGAAAAGCAAATCAGTGCAATGCAGTACAACCTGCAGGCAACTGAGTCACTGGCCAAAAAGAAGTAGGTCAGATCCAGCGTCACAACAGCCACGCGACTAGTTGTGCCCTACTTTTTGCCTCTTTTTTGCAAACATGCTTATTTCAAAAGTTATAACATTCATAAAAGTGGTTTGACACAGAAAACGATGCCCTGGTTTTATGCTAGCATCTCTTTATTTAGTGAAATAATAGTGTTATACAACATCACAGCTGATTCCCAGAGGCTCTCATTGTGAGGGACAGGAACTTTAGATTTAAACCTCGACACTAGCATTCACAAAACGTTGGTTTGTTCAAAAATAATTCTTCCCCTTTATCCTGAGGCAATAAAACCTAAGGTCCGAAGGCATCGAACGCACCTCGGCTGAACAGGGTAAAAGACACAGCCAGCACGTAAGCTGAAAATAATGTTTTTTGGTGATCTCTGCCAAGAAAAAATAGCAAAAAGAAAAGAAAAAAAAAACACAGAAGACCAGAACGAGTTGAAGTAGCAAGAAAAAGCACTGGAAGTTACCCAAAAAAAGAGATGCAGATGTAGGTGTTTTAGGTGGAAGTCAAAAATATCAGGAGACTTTGTTACCCAACGAGTTGTAATGCTGCCAGGGCTGTGGACCTTCCAAGCCCAAACTGATTATTTTTAGGATGAGAAAAAAGAAATCCAGTACAGTGCCTTGAACTTTTCAGTATTCACATTACAACTAGGAACGTCAGTGTATGTCTTATTGCCATCTAATGCAATAGACCAATGCCACGTAGCGTCGAACATTTTTTCATCCTTTGAAAAACAAAAGTCTTGAACTCAAGTTTATATTGAGAAGGACAGCAATTGCACAGCAATTCTTCAAGTTTTGCCACAGATTTTTTTAATTTAGGTCTGGGCCATTTTAACATGCGTCAGCTGCCACTCCACTGTTTAAGCTTCTGCAGTTTTTTTCTTTAATGACAGCGCAGTATTTAGCTCCATCTATGAATAACTTTAGCTAAGTAGTGGGAATCTTGCAGAGCTTCTAAGTGTGTCAACAAATCCTACAATAAACTAAGTTTCTATTATGTTTTCCAGATGACAAAGGGGTTGCATTGCCTTTTGGTTATCTGTGTGATTTAAACCAGAAGGCAATATCATCCTTATGAGTATCAGCTGCTGCATCTGTTGCAGCTCTTGTATTGAGCAGAAACAATAAAGTTAAACCGGTATTGCGTAAATCTGTGATGTCGGGGATGTTGCTTACGGGGCCAAATTAACATGAAATCAAATTAACTTTCTAGCTCTGTGACATTTAGCCCTAAACCACAAGATATAAACATCGCTGTATGATGTCAGTGAGAACACAGATGACTAGGAGTTCATTCATAAGCTTTCGCTACACATACGATGCCTTGCAAAGGGATTCATGTCTCTTGAACCTTTCCTTCACTCCTATGACCACAAACTTCAGTGTGTGGTGATGTGAAAAAGTATTTACCCCCTTGCAGGTTTTCATAGTTTCTGTATTTCTGACTTTAGATAATCAAAAGTATTGACAAAAGACTGTCATTGTAATTTTGCAGTAAAAATTTGAGGCAGACAACGTACGAAAACAGACAAGCTACATTCTTACAAAACATGAGTTACAGGTTATTGTGACGGATAAAAAGTTGTGGAATTGTACCAAAAACACTTACTGTGTTGTATCTGTCAAGTTTGCTGACTTCAACCAGTTTCTGCTGCTTCGTTATTCAACCCTGACCGAGTGACGTCATTCCCAGTTGGTGCATTTTTGGTTTGCAAAGCCCTGCGCGTCAGTCCGAGTGCCCCGGGTGCCGTGAAGCGTACCGATGACATCACTCAAAGGCAAATCTCGTGTGCGTGCGCTTTTAAGAGTGACTCCATGTTCCGTGTGTTGCACTTTTGAGCACATGCTGCACACGCATACACTTTTCATGACGCATTTAACATGCATGAAACACACACGCACTCTTGCATGCGAGTACGCAGGCTTTTCCACAAATGACATCCTGCGTGAGCTCTTGGAGAAAAAAAGCATTCAGGACATTTGGACATAGTGTGACAGCGGTACTGGTAAAGGCTACTGAAGTGCAAGGGGACAAATGTAATTGAAACAGACAAAAAAAGGCACAGAAAAATCCACTGACCCATTGTACGTATATATATATATATATAGATACAAGATGCTTTCATGAAACCAATCCATTAATGGAGAGGATTCTTACCCAGGAGGCTTTGGTGGAGGGGTTCACTGCAAGGACAGAGTACCAAATGAAGGTCAGTACAGACTTGAGGGAAAAGCCTATCTACTTTAGCAAAATCAAAATCTCTCTCACTTATGCATATTATATTTATAGCATAGTAATTTGGATCCTCTTCGGATTGAATAATGCGTGTCCTAAGATGAAACAGTACGGGACACGCTTTTGCTATGAAACTATTTGACTTGCAAGCAGATCTGGAAATGAAACCAGATATTGATTTTTTTTTTAAATTTTTGTTCAAATTGAGTGATTTGTGGTAAATGTTTTTGTATATTGGTTATGTAATTATCCAGTTTTGGAGCCGCAAACTTAACATTATGCTGTCCCAATAGATGTGTTTCCATCCTATTGTCATGTTAAATTTGAGCAATTTTTTTTAAATATTGCAAAAAAGAAAATGTGAATTAGTTGTGTTTACTGGTTTGGAGCGAATCATCCAGGCTACGCAAAGTGTAATTTCGTCTATGTTTGAAGATATATATGGTTGTAGCAAACAAGATATAGAGGTTGCAAACTAGCATGGACCAAACATCTCAGAAAAATTGTAAGCCTTCCCCACCAAGCTGGAGGTTTAGACTTATAATTTTTTCTGAATTTCATGCTTATGATTAAGTCACAGACTTGTGACACCACTCACATCCCTCCCTCTCGTCAGCCATTCTAGGCTTTGATGGAAACACAGCTACTGATATTTCCATTACCTTGTATCTTTTTTTGCTCTAGAATATCTACCTAAAGCTCCCACTGGTTCCTCCACCAATCCCTAAGTCACTTTCTAGTTCAGATGATGTTGCTCACAAATGGGACTGATGGAGCCCTGCGCTGGTTCTTGTTCTGCATCAGATGCATTTTGCAGTCTGCAGCAAGTTTTTTCCCATGACTGTCCTGTATTTAGCTCTATTGGTCAACTCTGACAAACTTCCTTGCTACAGCATGTCAAGTAGCATTGCGCCCAGGGATTTCAGCTTCCCAGGCTGCATTTTCTTTCACGTGTTCTCTACAAAAAGATTCGCGATGAGGCTGATTTTATGTGAATAATTAGGAATTAGGTTCCACAAGAAAATTCCACGAAAATTGAGCCATGAATAGGCGGGTTTTCACTGATGTTCTCCAGCTTCAACTGTTACACTACATCATAGTTTGTGGTATCTAAGTAGTAGCGGCTGAATACAATTGTATGTTACACTTCTCAGATTTGAATTTGCAGGAAAAAAACAAAAACATTTTACCGTAAAATGTCATAAAAGGCAAAATAGGAACAAGTTAAAGCAATTTGAATCCCTTTCCAATGCATTATAGTGTGAGAAAACCTTCAAAAGCCATCAAATTTTTATATGTAAGAGTTTTGAAAGACGTCATGTAATTTGCTGCCTGTGTATAATTAACTTTGCAATAACATAATAAGCTCCATTCCTTTTAAAAAACACCACTTATCTTCTCCTGAAACAATTATGACTGTGCTTTTTCGCTGCTGGCTCTGAAACTTTGAGCGAGCTGCACGCGGCCGTCATCACGGCGAGCGCATCCTCTGTGCGTGCATCTAAGCACGGACATATACCGCAGGGGGGTGGAGGGGGTGGGGAACGGCCAAGTGTCCCAGAAATTAAAAAACAACAGAGGATTAGGTTTCCGTGTGAATGCGTATGCTTGAATGTGAGCATCCATATGTTGGCGCGTTTGTCTGCCGGCTTGCGTGAGCGCTTCCTCTTGCGTCGCACGGAGTCACGACTGGGGCCCGTGTTGAGCATGCCAACTAAAAATAGTCTATTAGTTATCGGCTCGGTGAACAGCTCAGTGCTGCTTAATTATTGAAGATCTGGAAAAGGCTGAGGACTGCCACTTTTCATCTCTTCCCCATCCCTCCCTGCCGCTTGCCGTGCTTTGTTTCCAGTACACGGAGTGCAGGCGTGATGTAAGAGCCTGCGTCACAGCTGACTGCGTGTCACTGTGTCATTCCCTCACTGCTGGAGGAGAATAATATTCCTGGCTTTTCCCCGTAATCACGCTGCGTGTGTGAGCATCCGCATTCCTACTGTTTATGAAGAACACCCGAGAGGGGAAGGCACAGTCATCAGCCAAACCCCCCTCTCTTACGGTTTACAGCTATAAGCAGATATTTCCTTCAAACACACAGTTATTACTGCTCTTTGTGAAATATTTATTATTATTATTATTTATTAATTGGATTGCATTTCTGGGCAGGTCAAGAACAATTCTCTGCCGCTCTTAAGACGTAAATAAAAATAAGTCTTGCCTGTGAGGCAAAATTTCACATTTTGCACTCAGTCCTTTGCATTGACCATAAAAGTCAAGTTTATTTGATGTGTATAGCACATTTCAGCAACAAGGCTGCTCAAAGTGCCTTGCATCAAAAAACCATCATACAATTGTGAAACAAGTAATGAACATTACATTTTGTCAAATGCCATCATCAAAATGATCTAGCAAATATACATCTAATACATTGATTAATTGCTCAGCTATTGTTAATCAAAGGGAATTCTAAACAGGTTTTAGCCTTGATTTAATGGAACTCTGTGTTTCAGCTGTTCTGCAGTTTTCTGGAAAACAGCGAAACACCTTCTATGCACTAGATTTGTGGTGCCTAGAAGCTGAATGCTGTTTCTCTGTTTTTGGTTTTGGTTCTGGGAATGCATAATGGAGTAGAACCAGAAGACCTGAGTGATCTGGAATGTTTATACAATAACAGGTCTTTAATGTATGGTGCTGCTAGAAAAAAAAGTATTTTCAAGTCTATTCTCTGAGCCAGTACAAGGATCTTAGAACTGTTGTGATGTGCTCTATTTTCCTGGTTTTGGTCAGAGTTGATGTGTTGCTCAATCTTCACATCAACGTTGAGCAATCTCCCCTCAGCATGATTCAACCACCACCTTGGTATAGAGTAGGATTGTCAAACTCATTTTCGTTTTGGGCCATATTAAAATCACAAATGTTCTCAAATATCCTGTGGTGCCAGGATTTATTGATAAAACCCATTAGCAAACTATTAAAATATTAATCAATAGCTGTTTCTGCATTTAATAAGCATGTTTCACAGTGAGCATGGTGCAATCAGGGATTTATAAAAGATTGTGTTTAAAAAGGAAATGAAAGGAAAGCAATTTTGCTTGATTTTTCTTTTTTGTTGCAAACTGTATCACATTGATTAACGGCCTGAAATGTTTAAAGTATTTAGGATTCATGATTCTTTTATTAATATATTTTTACCAAAAACACAGTAACTGTTGCTGTATTTGGGCTCACTCATATATATTCTTCTTTGTCGTTTAATTCAAGAAGTTGGTTAACTAAAATAACAGTAAAGTATCCAAAGTTATTCTAGGGAACCTTTTCTGTGCCCTCAGATAAATAACTTTGTAAGTTTGTCCTTTTATTTTATTTATTTCTATTCACTGGAACATAGCTGGGTGTTTTCAAGAATGCCATGCATTTCTTTTTACACAACTTGGATGAAACACCATTAAACCCCACCAAATATTGTATGTATTTGTCAAAGGCATAAGAAAAAACAGCTTCCTTTACTGCACGTAGGGAGACAAGAGGAATACCGAAGGATGCTTTAGTGACGCTTATTGATGTCAGAGCATCCTTTGTAGCTTACATGTCTCATCTTCAGTGTCAGTCAGCTGAGTGAGAGGTCTTTGTTTGTGTTGGTGATTGTCTACAAACCCGTGCGTCATCCTGACAGACTCTTTGTTCCCAAAGATTTTCTTTTTTTTTTTTTTTCAAGAAGCAGTGGATCCATGTGGATCTGACTGATGCTTTGGTGTTAGGAGAGACTACAGTTAAAACTAAAGTTATCCCCCTTCCGGATTTAGGTGTAAAATTATTTTCTTTCAAAAAGGTAATAAGACAAATTATAAACAGTAATTTTGAAAAAACAAAATTAAATGATATTTTACTACAAATTACACATCAAAAATATAAAAAAAAAAACTCAGTAATGAGTGGATCTTCAGTGGCATTCTTATAGTTGCTATCTTGCTTTTTGCATTTTTTCCACTCATATTTTGACAATATACGGAAATGACCTTAAAGTCTTTATGTTTGGAAGGTCTCCTTGTCATTTTCCTGTCATATTCAGATCTGGACTTTGTCTGGACCTTCAACTAAAATCTGCCAGCTGTATGAGCAATTTTGAGCTCAACTGCATGTGGGTTTGTTATTCAGTCTGTACATTTCGGAAGTGATTGTACACTCAACAAAAATGTGGTCTGCCAGTGTTAATACATTCAAAGCAAGTCACTGTTGTGGTCTGTCAATCAACGTTTTAGCTAGAACTACATGGAATACACAATGGATTTTAATTTGAAATGGTTCAAAAGGTGTGAAAACTTTTGCACAGCACTGTAAGTCAGTATGAGGTTACCCAACTTCATTGATACCACATGTACAGTAGATGCCATGATGAGCAAATAACACACTGTACATTTCAGTCCTAGAGTTCACCAAGTCCATTCAGCCATACAGGACACATGGCCTCAATGACACACACACACACTCATAAATGGATGAACCCCTCTGACCCCCCTCTGTCACATAAACAGGCAAGCATGTCAGGAATGCCCACGTGCATTTACAGACAAGTTTTGTGCCAATGGTGGCATTTGTTTGGTTAATCGGTTGGAGAAGGCAGCAGGCCCTTTTGTTATCATCTGGAGCACAGGGCGGAGCCTGTTGGCTGAAAGAACCTATGGGCATCAGCAACATTCAGCCGCTTTCATCAGAGAACACAGGACGCATTCATGCAACATGGAAGATTAGCGATGTGGAAAACGTCACCTGTGAGGTAAAGATTGAGAAAGCAGAGAAAAGCCTCATTTTTCAAGATCTAAGCTTAACACTTCAGCTTAAATGTAAAAGGAATGGCTTCAGGGAAATAAAGATGGTGTATTTGTAACACGTGCCGCTCGACGCCACAGTTTGTAGTGATGTTGGAAAGCAGCAAGAAGGTTCTGGGTTCAAATCCCAAAACCTTTGCAGCATTTCCTGAGCAAGTGTAACACGGGCAAAATCCCTACGCTGTCCACATGGACATGCTAGTTGGGTACTGTCCTCACTTTAACAATTTCTTGCTGCAATGTCTGAGTACAAGTACAGTTTAGAATTATGTTTGTTCCACAATTAGCCTCCACTTACATAGCTCACACTTTTCTAAGGAAAAGAGGTTGACTTAATTGGCAAAAGCTTCCAGAATGAGTTTCATGCTTTCTGTGTTATATTTCAACAATCAATACATTTTGATCTAAATTGTGAAAATCATTTTGTTTTGGCCCATCACATGAAAATGTCAGTGCAAGTTATAGAAACACTTATAAGGCAAACAGACCAAATACAACTCTACATAATTTCCAATTTCTCAGCCAGATGGAACCAAGGGTTGGAGATTTTAAACAATCTGCGTCACCAACACTTTGAAGCTACACTAGAGTGGGTAAGGTCAGATGATTCTTATGTGAGATGAAGACAAAATCTCTTCACTAAGCCAGGAATAAATAGGATAAATTTCATAAGAGAGATGCAGCAGCTAGACCCCCCATGACCAGCAGTCAGAGGTCTGACTCTTACATCTAACCGTGAGCAACATAAAAGAGCCATTGTTTAGAGTGCAATTACCATCCGAGATGATTGTAAAACTCTCACAAGGAGCTGCAAACAAGGTGGGAAAGAGAGACGACAAGAAAACATTGTCTGAGCGTTAGTGCCTGCTCAACAACATTGTTGTATTGGCTTTCATTTGTTGAGTCCAGGTAGGGGGAGGTAGATAGACAAAGAGAGTGTAAAGATTTGGTTTTTTCTGTGTATTCATTTAGGTTTCTGTGTCTATTGAGTCTTGTGTTGTCCTATCTACCCCTTGATTGTTCCCAGCTGTGCCTCGTTTCCCTGATTACCCTCTGTGTATTTAATCCCACCTGTGTTCCTTGTCGGGTCCTTGTCTAGTTGTTTCTTCTTGTCTGCCGTCAGATGTCTATTATGCTACCATTTGCTACCAGTTATGAGCTCTTAGCTAGTGATGGGCAAATAAAGACTCATGAAGCTTTCCAACCCTGTGCTTTTTAAAAAGGTTCATTATTCGTTGCTTCATTCATCACTCACTAGTGACATCTGCTGGTGAAACTGTAACAGCCCTGTCACTCAGTTGGATCATACTTCCAAAAATTAGTAAATGCAATATTGTCACAAAGTTTTCATCAAACTCATGTTTAGTAACAGGAGAGTCAATTAAATTATATTTAATTGTCATATGTTTTAAATATTAAAATGATTTGTAGCCAATCTAATCCTGGTATATGTTGAACGTCAAAGAGCTTTACATCATAAAATCACAAAAATATAAAGTCATAAAAAAAACACCATAATCGACAACTGAGAAAACCAGTAAAAAACATTACATTTTCATGAGTCCCATCATCATTACACATCAAATATGTTGGTCAATGTTCCTTTTATTTTGGCCACTGAAGACAAATATTCTCCTCTGATGCGCAATCAAATGACCTACAGCAACCCATGAACCAACACGGCTCATTGTGCTTTTATTTTGAAAACCGACATGCAAAATGAAGCAGTCATGTGTCCCAGGTGATGCGAGACGTCGTTTGTTGCCAGTCACTTGGTTCTCAGCAAGACAAAACAAACATCGAAGCATCAAAGCGGGACTTCATCGGACACGCCCCCTTTTTACTCAATAAACTCATAATATCTTCAATTCTACCTAGGTCCACTGCATCTTCCTCACCATCTCTACCGCAAAACATGACAGAGAGAAAATCCACTTCTAACAGCAATTTACCATCTCATGCGCTTGATACAATCCTCATTGTTCAATATTTAACAGCTGTTAGAGATGAACTACAGAGAAAGAGAGAGAGAGAAGATTGAAAAGGAATTGAGTTTGACATTTTAATGGGTCGCAAAGGTGGCCATAGGTACTGCTGGGGTGGCAGAAAGTAACGCCGAACACCCAGTTTAGATCCAAATCCAGAGGGCTGATAACCTCCCTCACTAAACCTGTTGTTTAGCTTAGCAGTACTACAAGGAGAAATGGGGGGGGGGGGAAAATGACAGAAACCATGGCGTAAGGGAAGAACATGAGTCACCGAAGATTAAGAGATGTGTACGTGGCAGAGGTTCCGTCTGTTCTCAGTTACCCCTACCTCCAAGCCTTTTCCTCCGCAGCTTGTAAATGGTAGCATTCTGCCAACAATGTGGGGTTGTGAGGGACAGTGGGCTTGACTGCCTGGCAGGGGAAAGAGGTGAGATGAACCCGATTAACAGTCACATCTTGTTCTCTTGTGATCTCCAGTTGCGTAAGCCCCGTCTTAGCAAAATTACAGTTTGCAACCATTATCTAAAAGTCATGTTTATTGATTTGTTTCAGTGGTAGCCATGTATTAATCAGATAAGATTTACATTTCCTTTTACGAAATACTCTAATGTACTGGTAACAGACAAGTTCTGTACAAAAGAAAATATAAAACGACTGCTATATTTAACACATTCTTGAAAAAGAGATTCACGCTTACTAAGTGACAACAAACTTGTTCAGATTTTATATACTAGACAAGTAAAACTAAGAAATGGATGAAGGAAAATGATAGGTGGCGTTCAGTGTTTGACTTTAGGGTATGTCTGTAGTAGCTTTGCTGCCAAATAGTGACGCCTAATGTTTAACAGTAAATAGTAAAATGATGGGTTGAGAATGATGTACATGTTCAATTTAGGTCTTATTTGAAAAATGTCTTCTGCAAGATTACTGACTGCCTACATCCCCATGTCTGGCTGACCATGGAAGCAGACACCAGGATGCCAAGAAGTTTTACAACACCCTAAAATGCAATCATAGGACTTTGAGGCATAGAGTTGGAAGACCTGACTAGCTCACAATCATGGGACCCACCATGAGTTGTACTGTGTATCACAAGGTGTTTAAAATATGAAACCATCTGGAAGAAAAACTCAAACTTAAGCAGAACTGGACCCTGCAATCCGAGAGTGAATCCAAACATACCAGTAAATCCACCAACAACTCACCGAGAAGGATGAAATGGAAAGTCCTGGATAGAGTCAAGGCCCAGATCTTGATGTAACTGAGATGACATGGGTTGACCTGAAATAGGAAACCGAATCAAATATCTCTGAGCTGAATGTAAGAAGGATGTTCTAACCTTTTCTTCAGCTAAGAACTCATTTTACATCTGCAGTTTAATCAGTAAAACAAAATTAGTTTGGGTTGCCTAGTGGCAAGTAAATTAATATGTATTTGTTAATGATGTCTGAATATTTAATGAGGTATCCAAAATCTTTCATGTGATTGTAACAATTAGTCAACTCAGTTTAAATCCAGTTCTTCTTGGAAGACTTTGTAGGATGGTTTGAGACTATTAATGGAGAAAAAAGGATCATGAAGACCAAGATAGACACCAGAGAGATCAGGTATAGAGTTTTGGAGAAGTTTAAGTGAGGTTGTTCAATCCATTCTCAAAATAAGAAAAAGACACAAGTGGCACAACTGCAAACCAACACAATGGAGCTGCATTAATAGTGGTGGAATCATGCTATGCGGATGCTTTTCTTCAGGTGGAAGCTAAATCCTGGAAGAAACTATGTTTAATGCTTTGAAATTAAAATTGATTTTAATTTGTAAAAAAAAGAAAAAGGAAAAAAAAAGTTAGAAGACCATTTAATCCAAAGAAATACCAACAAATCCATCAAAGTTTGTGATCGTAGTGTGATAAAATGTGAAAAATCTCAGGGGATATTAATAGTTTTGCAAAACACAGTGACAAAATTAAAGCCATACATCCCAAATGTGTTACCACAACTGACATAAATGACAACTGAAGGTGTGAGAAATAGAAGTTTATGTCACACGTAAGAAAAACCAGCCAATAGACTGACGCTCTATCAGCCATGCAAAGCATCAGTGTCTTAACATCGTCAAAAAAAAAAAAATCATCTTGGTTCTCGCTTTAAAGTTTGTGGCTAGAAAACAGGCCATTGTTATGCAACTGCTGCTCTGGTAGTAGTCCATCTGGGAGTTCTGTACTGGCACGTACAAACATGTGTGATAGCGTGTCAGTGTGTAGGCGGGAGAACAAGATGGAAAGAGTCAAAAGAGTGTGTGTAGCCCTTTGTGTTCGGCGTCAGCTAAATTCACGTGCAATTTAAGGTTTGCCGTTTACGGTTCTCCACCTGATGGCTTTGGAGGTTGTGCATCAGCCGTGGTGGCTGCCAATATGTTCATGTTCCTCACTACGTGCGGGGGTTTGTGTATGTCTGCACGCGGGGGCCGCAGCAAGCTGGTGAGTGGGCCGCTTCGCCGCCTTTTCCTCCTCTCTGCAATCGGAGACGCTTCCACCGCGTTTCTCCACCGGAGCCATTCACAGCCGTGGCTAAATAGCCCCAGAAACAGGATGTGCGCCAAGTCGTAGCTGCTAGTGCTTGGCGACGGGAAACCTGACCAGCTTCCAGCATTATGTAAAACCTGCCAGATCAAGCTGTGTAGTCATTTGGTCACACGCTTAATTTACATTTTCTGCAACAGAATGAAAAGCACCGGAAGCTCTTTTTTCTCTCTCTTCAATTTTTGTTTTTTTTCTTCTTCTTCCTCCCTGCTTGTGAAGGGACAAAAGTTTGGAAGGCGGCTAATGTCCTGATCAAATCTGCACATCAAAGACTGACTGAATGTTATGTCACCATCACTTAACCGATTCTTGGATAGATTTTAGACCATAAAGAAACTGCGACAAGGAAAGAAGGTTTTTATTGGACAATAAGTGTTAAAAGAATCAACCTTGCAGTATTCATACCCCAGATTACAGGATCCCTGTCCTGCTGGAAGCTGAACCTCTGTGCCATGTTTTTGTAGCTTCTAACAGGTTTGCTTTCAACTCTGACCAGCTTATCTCTCCTTATTGAAAAACGACATCAGAGTCTGCCATGCCACGTTTCGCCATGCCGACAGTCAGGTGGATATGAAGTGGTTACTTTTCCGCCTCAAAATCGTTTTGCAAGTAGGCCAAAAAGTCCAGCTGTGGTCCCATCTGGCCAGAGGACTTTCTTATACATCAGTCTTTCCAAAAATGTTTCTATTTGTGAATTATTAGTAAGTAAATGACTGACTACTGATTAATAAGTCTATCATAAAGTTTTTGAAGTCTGTGCAATAATGTTTCCACCTGAGTTAGTGCTCCCTGCTCCTCCTCTAGAGTTACCATGGTGATCTCAGCTGCTTCTCAGATAGGTGATGGACTGAACAGTGCTCTTTGAGATGTAAAAGTTAAAAGATATTGTATACGCTAAGATATTGTTTTATACTCTAATCCTGCTTTAAACCACTTCACTGATGCTGTTTCTTCTATGATGTCCTCTAACAATCTTCTGAGGTCTTCACAGAACAGCTGTATTTACACAAAGATTACACTGCAAACAGGTGGGTTTCATACAAACAAGGGGACTTCTGAAGGCATTCTTTTGAACATGATTGATTCGCATCATTTTCCTTTTAGTTGGAACTATTCTGTATTGGTTTATCACATAAAATTCCAAAAAGATGCATATGATTTCTGGCTATAATGTCACAATAAATGAAAAGGGTATTTTATAGTAACTAAACATATCTAAAATTACACATACAATTCAACTTTACCCAAAAACAAGGCCTATGTGACTAATGATCATTACCCAATGGCCATATAAGAACTACAGTTAAGTTGTTTGCAATGCTACACCGAGGATCAGCCTCTTTAACACCATAATAAAAGATTCAAGTCCTCAGGAGAAGAGGCCCATGCAGCTGAGGATTGTAAAACAAGACAGACCACCCCTGCTGGCCGATTCCCGTCCACAGCTGTCTCTGGCCTCTCGGCTCCTCGTGGGTCCACATGTTTTCTGGCCAGCAGCTCGCCATGTGTGGGCAGCCGTCTGAAACCTGACGGATCACCTCCTGCATGCAGGGTGACACCTAGTGTTCAAAGATTAAAAGACGTAGATCATCAAAATCAGAGAAAAACCACTTATTGGTGTTTCTAAATGATCCACTCTTTTTTAATTTCACAACAAAAACAGCCTAAAATTTTTGTTAATTGCTTAACTTGCCTGTATCGAACTATGTGAGCACTAGCTAAAACATAAAAACTACTGAAACAGTGTCAAACAAGGCTGGATGATGAGGAGACAAGTGGATCTCTGGGAAGATGGTAACAGAAGAACTCTGCGAAGTTCCCTAGTGGAGAACTGGAGTTAAGCCAAAGGAACACAAAGTCTCCCTTATCACAATTTATTTATATGGCTTCATATGGAGTTGAAGGGTGGTATACTTAACTTGATTAACAAAGACAAAAAAAAAATACCATGTTGAATTCTGATGGTATACTATTTTTTATTTGTACTGCATTTCAATTCAAGATGCAACAATCAAGGTCTTGGCTAATTTATGGTCTCCTAATTTTTAAAGATTTGACCTGCTGATTCCAGTTCTAGTTGATTTTAACTTCATTTCAGTGACAGTAACAGAAGAGGATAGAAGAACAGTGGTCACTACGTCTTTGCATTAGGAGCAGTGGCGACATCACATGCTTTGAAATAGGCTTTATAGGGTAAATTGGATTCAGACCGGTGAATCGGTGACAGCAAACATTTGTCTGCTTATGATTAATTTAAAAAAAACTGTGGAACATCAAGTTCTTTCATATTTTTGTAGTATGTGTGTTGGTTTTGATGTGCTCCCGCTGTGAAAGGTTTGTGTATATTGGGATCAGTGGTGTGGAACTCAGTGTTCTGCTGCATAATGACCAAGTAAGTTATTTTTCTTATGTTTTTATCTATGATCCCCCCACCCCACGTTAAAGGATCATGGATCTATTTGGAAATAAAATTTCCAAATAGGAAAATAAATAATAAAATTATTTATTTTCCTAAATAATCAGGCACTATGTGATGGCTAACCAGCTATGTTTAGTCTAGCTAAAAAAAAACAACAAAAAAAAACAGCCTGTTCTATAGTCAGCTTTTCAGTGCGTCTCTAGATTCTATCAGAATCTCTAAATTTAAAGTTACTCATTTAAGAGATGTTGAATTCAGTCTTCAATATGTTTATGATTCTTTCATGTAAACCTGCAAATCTGAAAAGGCATTTCAGAAGTACTTTAGCACCTAACTTGAAAACCTTGAATGTGAATAGCAGGATGCGTTGGGTACGCTTCAGTGCATTGAGATACGGCAGCTGGTTCCCAGTGGACCAGCTGCCGGTCCACTGGGAATGCCAGTGGACCGGCAGCTCTACATGGCAGATATATGTCCAAAAGTGCTGAGCTGACAGAGAGGTGACAGGCGAGGCTTAGCTGACCCAGCAGTGCTCACTCTGACTGCAGAATCATCAGCACAGACTTCAATACGGAACGCACTCTTTTTTCTTTTTTTTTCAGCCGACCCGCTGAGACGCTCGAGACAGAAAATGCCTAACTGGTTGCTCAGGAAGAAGGCTGCACTTCGAAACGAGGCTTTATAAGAACTCCAATCATAGAAAAACACCAGATTCTGTTTTTCCCCCCGAAGGTTGTCGAACTGAACGTGAATCACCCTTTGTGCTGACCGAGAGTAGCCCTCTCCGTTGCATAACCGCCATCAGTGTGGTGGTCAGCGAGGATAAGCTGCTGAGCCCTCCTGTGATCGCTGCTCTCTCTTCTCTGGGGTCCCCATCCAGAAAAAACAAAGCCATATGAAGCGATAGCGGCCAGGAAATGAGTTCCACGCCGAGTGACACAGAAGCCCGCGAAGGGCACGTTGTTTGCTGCTCGCAATAGACTGCGCTTCGCTTTCATGTGGCTTTTGAAGGTTCATAAGAGAACTGCGTCCCCTCTTATTATGTTGCGATGGAACACGTCCACTAAACAATTCAATAAAACGAGGATCAGAGTGAGCCACGTTTAGGAAGCTGGAGGAAGATGAGAGAATGTTTTGGAGCTCCAGCTGTAGTCTGTTGTACTCTGAGAGTACAACCGACTGGGTCGTGAAAGTTGGAGCTTGAGCACATGCTGCTTAACACAACAAAACAACTATCACAAATTGGATTGGAAGAGAGTAACTGTAAATACACATAAATTATCTCCAGCGTGAGTCAGCAGCTTGACCTTTTGGCCTACGTGTAAAACACAATGTGAGGAGGGAAAGTAGCACTACTTGTCAGCTTCAGTAAGTCGGTGAAACACAGAGGTGGAAGCAGCAGACCGTGGGGATACCTTTCTATTTGGAGGGAGCCAAATAGAAGACGATGGCATAAGAAAACCTGGTAGAGGCTGCAAAAGACACAAAAATTCACCTTCCAGCAGTTTTGCTCTACTTTGTGTTGGCCTATCACTTTAAATCCATAATAAAAAACATTGACATTTTTACATGTAATGTAAAAAATGTCAAAGGTTAGAATTTTTTTTCTAAAAAATTGTGAAAAAATACTGTGCTAGAGATACTCTGGATTGTTTTGCAACCTCATGTATGTAATGTGAATGCACTTTTGAAGTAATTTTGGTTAGGCCAGGCTCCTCTTGGAAGGTCTACCACCGCTCAATGTTTTCTTCATTCGTTAATAGTAGCTCTCAAGTCAGTTTTTAGCTGCTTTGTAGACTTTTAGATATTCCTGATTTTGTTTTGCATCTCCTTTTGAATTTTTTTTTAGAATGAGGCGTGATGTGTATCTTTGTGAGGCCTACTTTGTGTTGTAAGACAGGTTCTACTACAGTGATTTCTTAATTACTCAAACAGTAACCAAACCTGGGTTAGGTAACAAGGCGCCAATTATGTACTCACATGAGACAATTTAGTTTGAGAGCTTTTTTTCCTCTAATAAGTGAAATCATCATCTTTTGTATTTATTCCGGTTACTTTTGTCTGATGTGTAAAGGATGTTTAGTAATCTAAAACATTAAATTGTGCCAAAAAGCAAAAACAAAAGAAATCTGTAAGGGACAAAAGCATAACTGTTAAAAAGCCATAGACGTTATTACGAGTTATTACAGAAAAAGTTGCAGTTTCTGAAAGGAAAAAAAATAAAAACAAATACAATAAAGAACAAATTCATGAGAAAAACATGTTTTTGTAACAGTAAGCATAAACTCTTGCTCTTCCACCCTTAGCAATGCAATTTATCGCCAAGACTTGTGTCATCTGTGACTCCTTCTCTCCCCTACTCATCAACTCCTTGTTCCCTTCCGTCCTGTTTACACCCTCCAGTGTCAACACCACCTGAGCGCCATGGCAACAACACACTGCTATATGGAGAAAGGAACAGAGGTCTCCGCCTCCACTGGGGTTTTACAGCTGGTTTTGGACAAAAAAAAGGTCTGGAAATCGCTTTGAAGTTGGGTCCAGCAGTGCAGGAGAAAAATGCCTTTGATGTGGGTAACCAGAAAGTGTCTTATAAATGCCGCAGGTGTTACAATAGGTGAACAATGCAAAATCCTGCTAATTCATCGCAAACCCAATATTAGATAGGTCATGCTTCCAGACGCACAACCCCTGATGCAGCTTCTTTTCTTTTTTTTTACAAATATATTTTCTTTACATTTATTTCCAGTAGAAATATTGCTCAAAGTGTTTTTGACAAGGATAAGAACATACCTGACGTTGCTATTTTGACCAGCTGCTGAACATCTGGCTCCGACTGTCTGTGACTTTATTGGTGTGCTTATGGGATCTCCGTGTTAGGTTCTGTAGCCATTCAAGAATGACTTCTCTGAAGGGGGAATGTCTAACATTTTACTACCTGCACACATGCAACATCTGAGCGTTAGTTACACGGTGCTGCAACAGATAAACCACGTGCCTGATCCCAAAAACGGCTGTACAGGACTCCCTGTGCTTTATAATGGAAGTATAATGCAGGTTAGTAGGGAATTCCACCATGAAAAAAGGTACTCTATGTGAATATTTATGAAAACTATTACTCATTGAAGAATTCCAAATTGATGAAGCTGAATTTTCCTTACCTGTCCAGGGTGAATCCCAGCTCTTATCCATTGACCACCAGAAAGATACACCAACCCTGCAAGGATGAAGGAATAACACAAAAAAAACTCAATGGATCTTTCTGCAGATGTTAGAAGATTCAAACAAGGAATTGGAGAGTCACCTTTCCTATTTTTTGTAGTCTAAGCAGCAATGGGACTTGTTAAGAAAGCTGTGACTCGTCAACAAAGTCTATACACTAGTCGTCTCCCATAGTAGGCAACGAAAGTTCAACCATTTGGCAACTTTGGTCTTCACTAAGAAATGCAACAAAGATTCAGGACACAAAGTATACATGGCTGATCTTCTGCACTGACACCTGGATAGATGGATCAATGTTAGGAGTCATCAGTGCTACATCAGGCTTCATTAGATCGTGCAATAGAGAAAATTCTGGTGATACAAAAAAAGGTTTTTGCTCTGCTGCCCCGGCTCCTTCTCCAAGCACCCCATCCAAGGATGACTTATCTGAAGGGGGAATGTTGCACTAAATTACAAACTTTTCTTCCTTCTAGATGCTGAAGCAGCATGCTAAAGAATTAAAACCATCTTAGTATAATACAAGAATATGTTGAGGTAAAACATCAATTGGTAAGACATTTGATGTTCTCCAACCATTTGCACAACAACTTTCTACCAAAAATTAACTCTTTGGACATAACACAGGGACTGAGGCATGCATCTGGACTCCAAAGCTCCCCGATAAAGAAAAAAAAAAGGGATCTCATAGTGGTTTTAGGAAAGAAGCCCAATCCACATGGCTCAAAGGATCTACTGCTAAGCATCTTGGTCTGAGGCATTCCAGGAGAACCCCAGATGTTTTTCCCCCGACATACCAAAAGGACAGAGCGGTCTAGCAGTAAAAAAGGTACCTGCTCAGTTTTAAGTATTTGTTTATAAATCTTCAGTGTTACAAAGTGTGCTTGAAGGATTGCCAAAGGGAGCCTGAGCTGACTAATGGTAAAAAGGTGTATCTTGGGTATAGATAGTCACGGTTTTTAAAACCACAAATATTTCCTGTCAATTTTTTTTTTTTTGCTGCAGTTTACATTTCTTTTGAAAGGGTTCTTTTCAGAGAAAACAGAGTAATGTAACTCTGCCTCGCTTATTTCAGCTTGTTGTCTCCTGCATTACTCCTTTTGGCCATGAACTATATCTGATCATCATTGGAATCTCATTTTGATTCTCCTCTGTCTTCACCGTGACAGACCAGAGCAGTGACCACATTACTCCCGGCAAGGTCTCAACCCATATACCCACAGTTCTCTCTGGTGAACAAGACAAGTTATTTGAAAGTCTCCTCTTGCGTTTCAGACTGACCCACTACCCCAAGGAAAGCAATCAACCTCTTTCCTGGTGGTCCATTGCCACATGCTGTTAGAGCATCTGCAACAAGCTAAGGTGAGACCCTGAGGTTCCCAAACTTTCGTTACAAATGCACCTTGAGTTGCAGTCCATAAACACCACAATCGGACACAGTTCACCTTGTCCTGGGAGCAAGTTACACTTTGTGCCAGAAAAACAGACACAGCACTTCCTTTGACAAGTACCAATTATCCCTTAAAAACAACCCTGTTGTAATCCAAGACTGTTGTAATCCTTCTGCAGATGTGGACAATGCAACCAAAGTACCACGAACAACTCAGCAATTCCATGAGCGTAAAGATCTGGTTCATTGCTCCACAGCCACTATAGGTAGTTATTTCATTAATGTAGTAATAGCTAGAGCAAAAGCAGATGAAATGTCTCAATGTTTTCATTTTTATTTGCATCTCAACAGACAAAGGACTTAAGCCTACAGCCCTGAGATCAAAGTCTCCTATCTGTCTCCTCTCATTCCTGATGGCTGCAAAAGATCAGAGGCCAATGATTCATTCATGACGTATTGCTGTACACGGAAAGCACGCTGGGCCTAATCTCATCACCCTGTTATGCTCAGCACATGTGCACACCTGCACATACAGAGAGACAATTCTAGACCTGGACCCTGGCTTCAGGAACAAACAGATCATTGTAAAGGCAGTCTCTGTTCATTACTCAGAATAGGAAGGAGTACCCCTCTGAAAACAGTCCAGCCACAGTGGATTGTACAAAAGAAAGTAAAACAATACCATGTTGAAGTAAATAAGAAAATTACAAACAATTGAAAGGTTTTCATTCTCAGCGCAATGAAACAAAGCAACAAAACCCACTGAATAATTAAAAAAGCTGGGATTGTTATTGAGTTGAAATGGTCTCAGGTAGAATCTAATTTCTGCACATGCGATCAAAACAGCAGAGTTATTGAATTCTCTACTGCTTAAGGGCCTTTGTGTGTTTTCTTTTGGTGGAAAAAAGAAAATCTTGTGACCTAAATAATTCAGATGTAGATTATGTTTCCCTGTTTTTTCTCACCAAAGGTCAATTGAATTTACTCTGGGAAATACCAAACATACAATCCAACTGTGGCAGTCTGTTTAAGGAGAAAAGACATCTGGATCAAGTACTTTTGATTCTGCTGTTTTCTGCTAAGATGCTGCACAGATGGAACCACAAACTTGGGAACTGCTGTGATGAGGGTTTATATTTTTGTTAAATTTAGGCAGTTTGGGGCATCAGTAGGATGCACAACAAATAAATCCTAAACATATTTCAGCAAGGTGTTAGTTTAAGGATGCACATTTATGCAACCAGGTTATTGCACTTCACTATTATTACTTTTTTTACTTTTTCTTCTCCTTATGAAAATTTAGGAATCTTCATTTGAGGGGGATGTGGAGGTCATTTGAGCTCTAGGGGTCACACAAGCTGCGAGCCGGTGAGTTAGATATCTTTCACAAACAAAGCAGATTTCCAATTTCCCTCTCCTCAACCCAAGGCAAATGGCTCCAGCTGTTCCACCCTCTTCTAATGCTTTCACTTCCTGTCAATGTCTGCATCTTATAAGAAAAGAGGCCAAGATCACGAGGGTTGGTGTCACTTTTTTTGCACCTTTCAAGGAAAGATTCCTCAAGAATCTTTCCTTGAGCTCCGTGAGCTCCAGCCCACGGCGTCCAATTTGTCCGGCCTAATCGTCGGCGGTTGGGAGCCCAGCTGGCCGAAAACAAGGCGAAGCTGACCGCATCAGAGAGGGCAGCAAGTTTAAGGAGTGCCTGACATCAGAGGCAGTGCAGACCGCTGACAGACAACAAAAGCACATGGTGCCACATCTGGCTTCTAGTTTAACATGCAGTTTCCCTTAGAGCATCTCGGCACTGTGATTATCCCCGTCCCACCGGCCTATAATGGAACAATGAAGACTTTCGGCTAAGGATAGCTCTGGGAAATAAGCTGGTTTGAGATGAAACCCCTGATGACTGAGGAAGAAGAAGAGCAATAGATTTAGATGCCCAAGAAATGCCACTGAACAAGAAGAGAGAGATGAAAAACACTGAATACAGATTTTGGTGCTATCACCCATGTGTCCCTGTGTTTTCCATCTCTGGAAGCGTCCTAGTAGTCACCCTGCTACAGCTGGACCATGTGCTTCACAGCTGAGGTTTACTGGCAGCGGAAAACCACCAAGGTTAAAAGAAAGTATCGGGGTGCCCCTCCAACCACAGAGCGAGCGAGCATGCTCGCATGCATGTGCAAAACTGAAGCTAGGTCGCTTTACCGCACGGAAGGGGAGGCCAGCATTCAGAATAAACAATCCCCAACAAAAGGAAAGCCTGGTGGTTAAAGGAGCGGTCTTCAAACGGGTCACAAGTTCAAAGCACTGAAAATCAGAAAGTCATGAAGGAGTATTGTTTTCTTTTCCCAGAGGGTGAAACAGTTGTTCCATCATTTTCAAGTTATTCATAAGGTAAATGAATTTAAGATGTGGCCCAAGAGTAATTTGCCAAGTCAGAAGTGTACATATACAAAAAGCAATTTTAGGCAATTTGGGGAAATCCACAAGGTGATGTCAAAGCTTTGTAAGCTTCTGATAGGTTAATTCACAACATCTGAGGTTGTTAAATATGCCCCCGTGGACATACCTTAAGGAACTACTTAAATACAATGCTTCCTGGTGTGACATCATGGAAAAAATCTAAAGAGATCAGTCAAGATATTACAAAGACAATGCTGTACCTCTACAAGACTGGTTCATTTGCCTCCTGGCTCTTATCGGTTGTTTCTAGTTAGCACTGGGAGAAGGCACAAGTGAGGAAAAAGCAAATCTGCTTTTAACTGTCATTAAGCCTCAGGTTCCTGCAACAGACTTTCCCACTAAAGCTGTTACTGAGGCAGGCTCAGTGGAGCACATCTCATCTCCAGGACATAAAACATCATATCAAATATGCATCTGATGAAGGCTAAATTCACCTAAAAGGGTAGCATCAGTATTAGGTACACTGACTCATGTATTAGTCAGGATGCTGACTCACGCTGATGCTCTCTTCTTGCCAAGTACCTCATATCATCCATCTCCTAAAGCAAACACTTTCTCCTTTGAGTTATGGATAAAATATTTAATAACACGAGATAGTTCTAACAGTGTAATCCATGCCTCCGCAGTGATGAGCCCAGCATGCTGAGTGCGAGGGTCGGAGTAGGGCAACTCTGCATCTCTGCTGCTGGCTCAGACAGGTCTCAACTGGCTGCTCCTTCCACCTTCAGCAAGATCGGGCAAATCAAAACAACTTACATCATCCCAAAGATAGCGGAAAGGGTTGATCAGGAGGAGAGACTGAAGGGTGGGCAATTGTTGGTAAGAAACATGAATACCTCCCCTTGTCCCCAGTTCGAGGAAAGTAATCTAGATTAAGACTAATCTCTTAAATAATTAAGCTTTAAGAGTAGGGAAATGTACTTTTATTACCACAGATTGTAAAGGAAACTCTGGATCAATGTAAGAGGAAATACTGTATTATTAAGGACACTGAGTGCGCAGCAAAGATGATTTAAAACACCGACACAGCATCCCGCGCTTTCTGGATCCATTCCAGACATGTGAGCGCTGAAGATCGAAATTTCAACAGCCAACACTGCCATCGTGTGGCAATCCCAAGTCACTGCAACACGATTGCATTTAAAATGTCTCCTGCGTTGTCGGGCAGTTTTTCCTCAAAGCTTTACAAATGTAGGCGTGACATGTTTCTTTTGGCTTGCGAAAAAAGAAAAAAAAAGTTGAAAACTGTCAAATAAAATGGTTAATTCAAATAACTTAAAACTTCAAAATAAAATGTCTAAATCAATTTGTGTTCAAAATGCCAAACCTATTTTTTACATTACAAAACTACCAAACTAGCAAAACTCAGACCTTATATTTCAGTTTCATAGCATTCCAAAACAAATTTAACTTCCTAGGATTTTGTTTTGTAGCAGTTGACTTGCCGTTTTGACTTCCCAGCATTTGCGTTGTAAAACTAACGTTTTACTTAATCATTTAAATTAAGGGATACCCATTTTATTGTGTTCACTTGTGTAATTGCCTTCTATGCATACATTTATGCAACTTATTACCAATTGGCTCCTTTACTGAGCCTCTGAAAAGCAACTTAACACTGCCATCATGTGGTGATTTCAAATTACTGCAACACAAAGTTGCCCTAAGCCCAACACCATTTTCCTTCTTTGATTTTCCACTGATTTACTGCTTCAGTTAAACTTGCTCCATTCTAAAAGTTATAAAATAAAATGGAAAGTATTTGATTAGTTAAAATAGAATCACATTGAATTCAACATTATTCACTTTTATTGAAACAACTTTAATTATTAAAACAAATGAACAGTGGCATAAAATGTCCTGTTTCTGTCCAATTCCACTACTGGAAAACACTGGTGGGTTTTGAAAACAGGTGGTATATTGGTTGCGGTCCAAGTAAAAAAAAAGTCATGAGGTTCAGTTCGTTCACATACTGGTCCAAGTTTCAACATCAGAGCTCCCTGTGTGGCCCTGGAGTCGTCTCCGATGCTTCAGACTCCTCCTTTTCATCTACAGACAAAGGAAGGAAAAAGGTGAGAGTAGTGTTACCAACGGTGAAATGTTTGAGTATTTAACACATTGACCCTCACCGCTTTGTTGGACACACTCGCCATCTTTCTCCTCATAGCCACTGGAGCAGATGCAGATGAAGCTGCCTTTACTGTTGACACACTCCTGGTTCTCCTTCACACACGCAGGGTCCGACTGTGAACATTCATCAATATCTAGAAAACAAGTACAGCAATAAGCAAAAGATAACTGTAAAAATGACTCTGTACACATGGTAATACAGTTCTTTTCCTCGACAATTTACAATCTACTAAAATATTTCCATCCTACCAGTGCAGGTTCCTTCTACATCCTGGTACCCTTCAGCACAAGCCTGGCACTCATCAGGACCACCTCCAGTGCAGCCGGTGCACGCCTCGTCACAACCTATATGAGTTCAAGCCGATCAAAACTAATTAATTCAATGTTCAGCTGCTGTGAAAAGATTGAAAATATTGTGATTATTTTATTATTTCTGAATTTTTTCCCCCTTTAATCTGAGGAAACTAATGTGAACCTTACCATTGCAGGAATAGGAACCTTCAGCGTTAAGGCAGTATTGATCCTCTTTGCACGGTGAGGGCTCTTTGGCACACTCGTTCACATCTGCAAATCATTCAGTCGACAACACAAATGTATCAGTTTCAAAATGTGCAACCCTACACCAAGTCTTTCCTTATAATTAAATCCCACATAGGGTCTGCAGAACAGGACGGTGTTCCTCCTACCGACACAAGCTTCTTGGTCATCCTCCTCCCAGCCCTCCTTGCACTCGTCACAGTCCTGATTGGTTGCGCCGGTGCAGGTCTTGCACGACGTGTCGCACTCTATGGGAGGATGTAGACCCTGAATCACTGACCAGTTCACTGAACCATGTCGATTCCTGTACAAGTTAGCCTAAAGTTTACCTGTACACAAAGAGAAGGTATCGTTTCTGACTTCGTTGAAATACCCGTCGATGCAGTCCAAGCAGAACTCCCCCTTATAGGCGTGGTCACAGCTGCACTTCCCGTTGCCTCCGCGGGTCCCGTCGCCGTCACACACCCCGTTTCCGTGACACGGCCTCTCCGAGCCCCCTATACAAGCTTCAGAAACAAAATTATTATTATCATTGGTGCATCAAATATTACAGCCAGATCTATTCTTCCTCTGGTTTCATTAGAATAGTTCCTTACCATTGCAGTCAGGTCCAAATGTTCCCTTTGGACAGCAGACCTTGATAGTGTCTATGCAGAACCATTTATGCAGATCTGGATGTTTGGTTTTCCTGCATCGCAGAAGGAGATGAAATGGGGAGAGGTGGGCTTCAATTAATGCAGAAACTTACTGCAAAAACTTGTGAACTGATCGTGAAATAATTCAGGTACAAAAAGGTCCCAGATTAGATAATTGCTTATGTTTAAACACTTTTCTGAACATCAGCTCATGCTCATTGACGGTTCCTTTGTCAATCTCACCAGACACCCACTTTTTAAACCACCAGGTCTCGAATTGCTCCTCGTGTTCCTCCACCATGCGGTTGCACTCAAAGCTGCTGCTATCACACAGATCCTCTAAGATCTCCATCAGGCGAATCTCACTGCAGGAAGACAGACATAGATATATCCACACAGGGCATGGAGGAAAAGGAAGTGACTAGTTAAAGTAAAGGTTCTCCATTCGGTGCAACCTTGTTGTTTAATGATCTGTTATCTAAAAGCGTAGATAAGCTTCCACTGCCGAGGTCAAACGGCTCTGCATCAGGTTGACCTGGAGTTAGCAGAGGACAGCACGATCTGGACTCGTCTCACCTTGTCTCATACTTGGACAGCTTTCTCTCCTCCCACGCTGTGTTGCCTCCTCCAAAGTTCTGCTTTGCTGTTCTGTCATAGCCCTGAAAAAAAAGAGAGAAGAAAACCACAAACCCAAATTATTTATACCAAATGGAAAGAGGAAGAGGTTTTGCACGTAGATCAATGAGGTCGACTTATCAGATATGCCTTACTGGTGACATTGGTTTATAGTCTAATACTGATTCATCTTCTCAAAGTTCACACCTGACCTTTCTGCTGTGTTCATGGTGCAGTTAGTTTATAAAGTTTTCCAAACAAACGTTTGTGATAAGCCGGATTTTAGCAATAATTGACAGCAATTTCTAAAAGCAGTTAACTGCGCTGAATTGTATTTAGGGATGTCAGATTAAAAGGGACTGAGCATAAATGCCCGTCACATATTTAAAGCAAAAAGCAGAAATTAAATGCATTAAGGCGTGTATGCATTTCCTTTCACCTGACAGTTATGCCTAAAATACTATTTTGTTCCATGATACTGAATAGTGTAGCACGGCAGTGCAAGCAAGACGAGTGTTTTGAAAAGATCTCTGACCTTGTTGAAGTTCTCAGTAATTTGCTGGCAGGTGCTGCAGGCGCTTTTTAAATCTCTCTTGGTGTCGCCGGCTTGAAAAAGCAAAATAAGAATAATGGAGCAGGAGAGGAGCCGCAGCTGTGGAAGGCAGGGGGACAGCATCTCTCACCCAAACAGACTCAATCACGCTATCATGACAGTAGCACCCTTCACTAACTGGTATACACCTAGCTATAAAGTTCTGTAACGGTTGGATACATTTAAATGAACTATTCTGACATCAAACTTAAGATAATTGTATCTATGCAAAGCGCAGCTGAGTAGTATTTACATGCCGGTTGTAGAAAAAAAAGATGCTTTTCTAGTTTTCCGCGTCAGCCTCTGAGGTTGATTGTGGCTTGTAGTAATTGGCGAAAAGGTCTGTCAATCATTAAAACAACCAATCACAAGCCGCCACGAGCGGGACATAAAATTTAGCCACACGTGGAAAATTTAGGAAACCTATTTGTTTTATTCAAAAACATATTTTTTTATTTTAGAAAACCTCTTTATTGCAATACCAAATAGGTACTGATACGTTTTGGGATAAAACAAATAATATCTAGCGACTTCAACGCGTGTTGAGAGCGTTCGCTTCCTGTGTTGACCGGAAGTAAAATCGTCGGCTCGCCAGCTGTCATGGCGGAGAAGAAGAATGTTTGGGGGAAACCTTTGCTGTTTTTGTTAATTTCTCTGAGTTTCCTGCATTTATTAATTTGCCCCTTCACGAAAGTCGAAGAAAGCTTTAATTTACAGGCGACGCACGACATTCTGTACCACAGACTTGATTTTGACAAGGTAAGCAGACTTTCAATGATGTAGACTGTAAATCACACGCATGCGCACAGAAGAGACAAACCAAAACGCCTTTAAACAACTAATTGCTTAAATGTCAACAGTTCATGACACTACTTTGGCTGTTATCATAGTACAAATAAAGGATATCTTCATATTAAAATAAATACTTTTAAAAATGCAATTTCCGTAAAACTTGCATTTTATTTATTTTTACTTGATTTGAAGTTTAGGTTTAATAGAACTTGTGCAAGATGGATAACATTTTTCTGACACATTTTGTTATATGAAAAAAGAAAAGTAAAAAAAAAGAAAACCTTAGCAAGAAATAACAAACTTGCATCTTGTAAATTACATATGGCAATATTAATGATTAATGTTTGTGACAGTACTGATTTTATAAGGAATGTAAATATTTAAACAAGATTGTTTAAAATTGGTGTAACAAATGTCTGTTTTCATGGTTTGATGGTTTTAAGTTGGAAAATGAAAATTTTTTAGTCTGTATATTTTTTAAAAGTGAATTGTTTTCATGATGTTTTAAGTGCACTGGAAACTATAAAATATTACTTCTCTCTCAGTATGACCATCATGAATTCCCTGGAGTTGTGCCACGTACTTTTCTCGGACCCCTGTTCCTCTCCACGCTCTGCTCCCCGCTTGTTTCTTTATCATCTCTGCTGGAGGCACCGAAGTTCTACACTCAGTATATAGGTAAGGAAACAAAAGACAATGACTGCTTTAACTTGAATGTGAGGATTTCTAATGTACGTTCTGCTCAGTCCGAGCTTCACTGGGCTTTTGCGTGATCGGCGCTCTGTGGCATATGCAGAAAGAAGTGCGGAGGCAGTTTGGCTCCACAGTTGCGTGTCTTTTCTGCCTGACCTGTGCCTCCCAGTTCCACCTCATGTTCTACAGCACCAGGACACTCCCCAATGTCTTTGCGCTGCCAATAGGTACGCTACACTAACATCTTTACCGAAGGAATCTTGGTACATCTCTTTCTTTATGGTTGCAAAATTCCTCCCAAAGTTCTTGTAGCGTTCACGTCTTGGATGGCTCAGAAACACGGCTGGTTCATCAGACTCTCCGCTTTGGTCATCATCGTGATCCGGTCTGAGCTCTGCATCTTGCTGGGCCTCATGCTGCTGATGGCGCTGCTGCGCAGGAGGCTGGGGCTGCTGCAGCTGATTTACTATGCTGCTCCTGCTGGACTTTTCTCCCTAGGTGAGAGCAGAATTTACAATATCTAATGAGGTGGGCAGAACGTTTAGCATCTCTTAAGGTGGACTGAAAGTAAATTCATTTTTTTATTTGTTTTATCCTTCATAATTGCATACAATTAAACCAGAAATATGTTTGTTTTATGTTTTTGCTGCAGCTCTGACGGTGGCTGTTGACACCTTCTTTTGGAGGAAACTTTTGTGGCCTGAGGGGCAGGTGCTGTGGTACAACACCATTCTTAATAAAAGCTCCAACTGGGGAATATCCTTTTAAAGGGAACCTATAATGTAGACGTCATATTTTGCTTTTTGGACTTCCATTTGGGTTTCTACTGCTTCTAAAAACAATCCAAGTGCTTAAAAAAAAAACATACAGAGCCGTCTTTTGGCAGTAAATTCTTTTTTGTTTTTCTAGAAAATGAGCCGTTTCAAAAACTTATGGAATATAATGTCACAAACCAGCAGGCACTGACCCTCACCTAGCAACCCCGGCGAAGGATCTGCTTGAACCTAGCAGCTCAAGCTGATCTCCAGCACGTTTGGTCAGCTGGATTTACCTCTGTATGCGCTGTACAATGGCTGCTGGAAAAGACAAGTGTTTTGTGTGTTGACCACTTGCTGAATTTTTGTTTGTTGTGCTTTTCAAAGAAGTGCTATTGAATAATTGAGTATCTGTCTGCAGCCATTTTCATGCGCAAGTGTAAAAGTTGAGTTGGGGGGGCGGGGCCAACAGCAGTTTGTTTGGATTTAAAGTGACAGAGACCTCAAAAAACAGCTCATTATCAAAGAATGATTTTGTGCAAAAAATGCAACGAACATGATTTGTATAGGGGAAAAATGTACAACTGTCTTCAGTTTTTTTGTTTTAAAATGGAAATCCTAATGATTTCCCCAAATAGTTCTTTTCTGTCTAACTCCCAAGTTCTCCCTAACTCCTCTCTCCATTAAACCTCGCCCTTTTTGTGGTATTTTTACTCCGCCGTGCCTCGGGTCCTGGGCTGCTCGCTGCTCTTCGTGCCTCTCGGCCTCCTGGACAGGCGGATTAGGCTGCTGCTGCTCCCCACAGTTGGCTTCATCCTCGTCTATTCGCTGCTGCCTCACAAGGAGATGCGTTTCATTATTTACACTTTCCCTGTGCTCAATTTGGCCGCTGCACGCGGCTGTTCCTTCATGCAAGTTAAAGTTTATTTTAAAAAATCTTATATCGAGTTATATATATTTCATTCATTTTTCCCTCTTTGTTTTGCTTCAGATTGTGCAACTATCAGAAATCCTGGATGTACAAACTGGGCTCTGCAGTTGTGGTTGGCCAGCTGTTGATCAACTCATCATACACTTTCCTTTGCCTGTATGTTTCCCATCACAACTACCCGGGCGGCAAGGGAATCCAGGAACTACACAGGCTGTTTCCAGCCACAGCAGGTCACAACCGCAATTAAGTAACCTTATTTCCTAATATTAACACACACTTCTGGAATTTTAACGTGGTGCGCACATTTTTCCTCTCCCCTCCCCCAGATGTCTTTGTTCACATTGACACCTTTGCTGCTGAAACAGGAGTGTCACGCTTCTTAGAGCAAAACAAAAACTGGAGGTAAGTGTTGTGTAAACATTGCCCATCACTGTTATTGACAGCCCTGCTAAAGAAATGTAAAAAGCATTCAATTAAACATATTAAATACAATTCCATGCTGCTGAAATAAGGAAGAAATTTGGGTCCTGTTGCAGTGTCAGTTGTTTATAATGCTTTAATCATTCTCAAACTGTAGCATCATCATTTCCCCAAGGAAATAAGCTATTTAGTTATTTTCTTCTACTATTTTATCACTTATAAAATCACATTTTCTTTGTAAAAATGGCATGCTTCCCTATTTTTCCTGTTTTGGAGAGGGGTTAATAGAAATAAGCCTTTATGTTATATAAGTTTCTTATTTCTTCCTACTCCTTTTTGAGCATGTCAAGATTATTGTGGTACAAAAATGTCTTTTGCATTCCTTGTTCATGTGTGTGATTTTATACTTCTAAATATTCGAGATAAATAAATAAATCCTTATATTTATGTCCCAAGGAAACAGGCAAGTAGCTGTCTTTTTCTTGCCATTTTCTGACTGAAAACGATGAACACACAAGCTGCTTGAACGGCATGTTTTCTTGTCTTTTCCATTTTGAATATTGGGTTTAGAATCAGGACTGTCACATAATGACACCCTAAAGAAATGAGAAGTTTTGCTACTTAATGCAACTTCTATGATGCTGAACTTTAAAAGATAAACTCTTCATTTAAAGGTTTCATATTTACTTATTTTAAAGGAAAAAATCAATTATCACTAACCACTCCCCTCCAGTTTTTTTTTTTTTTCACTGTGAAATTTTGCTACAAGGTCAATCATTTTGATGCTTTTTACAAATCTTTATCAGATACCAGTGAATTGCGGGAGGGTGCTACTTTTGTGCCATGACATAAAAACGCCCCTCATTTTGGTTATCTTTTTAATAAATAGTCTTCAATTCTACAGATACGACAAAAGAGAAGACATAAACAGCACAAGCCCTGAGCTCCAGGTTTACTCACACCTGTTAATGGAGGCGAACATCACCAAGATACAGCAGCTGCACAACACTCATAAGCCTCTGGTCTACGTCGAAGGTTTCAACAACATCGCCTTTAGCACAGCTCACTTCCCACCTGTCAGAGTTCACCTAGCGAGGAAAGCTGTGCTGATGCAGAGCAAGACTTGGGAGGGCACACCAAGAGAAACATGAGCGGAAATATAATTTAGAACTATAAGGTGACCAAAGACAATTAAAAATGATGCTGCTAGGTTGATTAAAAAGAAAAAAAATGTCTTGGTGTCACATACCAGCACAGATCGCATATGATCTTCTGCCCCAGCAAACGCATCCAGCTGTTTACACCAGAGAATCATTTATATATTTTGACTTGTAAATGAATAAAGCCAAACAGAGAAAATGAAAGCATGTTGTTATCCTTAGAGAGTTCAGGACATTTTGGAGAGGGGTGATATAAACCCAGAGTGGTCGGTGCTGGAGGTTAAAGCTAACGGCTTTAATTGGTTTGAGGCCAAACCAAAATGTTCATAGCCTTAAATAACATCCTAAAAATGTAATTTGCTTTGTAATTGCTAAAATTGATAACTTTGCATTGGATAATTGTTTTCACAGGAATTGCAGGTGGTGCAACAGCAATAATCTTCCTGTTTGAAACACTAAATGGGACCAAAATATCTAAGATTAACCACATTATAAAGCAGTGGGTGACCTTGTTTCTTAATGGCTCACATAAGCAACCAGAGAGCTGAACGCAGCACAGTCTTTGTCAGTAACGTAACGGGAACTAAACGTTATCAAGATTAACAAATTTTCCTTCTACAAAAATGTCAATTGAGCAATATCCTATTTTTGTGAATTTGTAACCTTATTTGAAGTTTAAGTAGAATGAGCTGACATTTCTTAAGAGTACATCTCTAAATGGAAATATTTCTGAAGGTGCTGATGTAGCTCTGGAAATCAGGAATAAATAAGTAAATAAAAATGCTGCCTTTAAAATGAGATTTTTTTTTTAAATGGTTACATTCTTGAAAATGCCCTGGAAAAAAGCTAACAGATTTAAGGTAGCATTTCCTTAAACTCATTTCACCCTTTTATACCAGTTATTGTGAGCTGAAACATGTTAGATGCTCAATGCCAAACTAAACTGGACCTATGCTAAATGAAGGCAAGCGTCACCTACTGCAGGTAAAAAGATACCTGTAAAACTAAATAAATAAAAAATCCCTTTATAAATCCTGAACTAACCCTTTAAATCCTTCAAAACTTCACACCAAAGCTAGAATTAACAAAAAGAGAGAGAATACTGTTCAAGAAAAACCTTTATTTACAAATGACCACAAAATTTGCATGTTTCCAGTCTGAATGCTAAAACGTTTATCAAATTAGGTTCAGAGTCATTTAATATAAAAATGTACAGTACACTGTTAATCAATAATAAACCCATAATTTAATCCCCTGGACATAAACTTAAATTGTGCTTAAGAGACGACTGGTGTATTCCAAAAAACCCACCTTATTCTGAAAATACAGCCACATTATACATCATCTTATTAAAAACATTTCAGTGAGTTAAAAAAACAAAAAAAAAAAAATATTTCTAAGTGACAGTACCGTAAGCCTCAAATTTACAAAGAAAAATTAAATAGCATTAACTTAAAACATCTTTCAGTCACAGCATTTGTTTTTGGGCCAAGTTGTCATTCTGAAAAAAATAGTATTCCTTGCATCTATGTTTAATTTAAAAAAAAAAAAAAAAAAAAAAAAAACGGATCCTGATGCAATCAGCACAATTTATATATTTACAGCATTTTGACCTGAAGTAGTTTTGGTTAAGGCACAAGGAGAGAGTAGACAACAGAAAAAACAACAAGAACAAAAGATTATAACCAAACACACCATCACTATCCCCCTACAGCTAAAAAAAAAAAAAAAAGAAAATCCCTCCCTGATACACTTCTCACTGAGACGTTTCATCACAACAGCTCCAAGTGTTTAACAGTAGTACACAATACAAGAAACCCTCAATCTGGCCTTTGCATTAAGAATCAGTGTATGAAACCCTATCTTACAATTAGCCCCACACAAGCCCACCCATTTCACAGCTATGCAACTTGGTCCTTGATAGAACAGTTTTCAAATTAATATTCAGTAATGTTCAGTACTGAAAATAGATCAAAGGGAGGTTGACCTTAAGGAACAGCAGTCCCTCTATGTTGTCCAGCATTGGCCTGGGCTGGTTTAGAGCACAGTTGACACCGGCGGTGCTGAACAGCGTCTCTGCTGGGACGATGGTGGGAGGGCAGCCCACGTAACGGGCGGCTACTTTGGCAAGATCGGGCCACAGGAACTTTTTCAGGTTCCAATAGTCGAGGGGGTCACAGCTTTGATCTAAGATGTCTTCCTCCAAATACTCCAGCACTACCATCTCTGCGGACTTTTCCTCCTCGTCCTCTTCTTTTATGTTTTGCCTGAATTCAGGCATCAAGGGCCAGAGGTTGTCTCTGGTTGAGTGGGGGTTGTCGGAGGAAACAGGGTCCTCGTCGCAGCCGTTGGGGAGGAGAGAGCTAACTGGAACTGAGGTAGAAGAGGACAAGTCCAGCTCCTGGATCAGATCTTGTTTGCAACGCTCGGCTTCCTCCTCTGTGAACAGTGATGTTTTGTATCTCGGGTCCAACATGGTGGCCCAGGTATAACGTGGGTCTTGCAGAGTAGCCGACATCCTGTTCATCATTGCTTCCTTTAGAGACATCAGCATATTGTCGATGCCAACAGTCTCATCAAACAAAAGATCTATTTTCCTGGTGAGAATGTGAATGAGTGGTATGACTTGGCCCAGAGTGGCAGTGCGGTTGCTCAGCTCCCTGCTGGCCACTTCAAAGGGTTTCAGTGCGTTGCAGACTGAGAGCATCACCTCCCACTGGTCAAAGCTGATTATTTCCCTGAAATTGCACTCTATCGACAAGTCGTCGATAGCTACCTTCTGCTCAACCAGGCGTTCCAGCATGAAGAAGGACGTCATCCACTTGGATGGAACGTCCTGTATCAGCTGGTTTTCTGGCAGCTGGTGAGTCTTTTGGAGCTCGGCCAGTCTTTCTTTTGCATTCGCCGAACGGTGCACACGTTCACAGATCTTTCGCGCTATGCTCAGAAGGTTCTGAACCAATCTCTGGCTTTTTATGGCTTCGCTTACAATGAGGTCTATGGTGTGTCCAAAACACTGCACGGTGACATGGCCATGCTCCTCCAAGGTATTTTTGATGGTGTCGTTATCTGTTACTGTGAATCCCTTCTTCAGCCCTGGTGAGGTGATCCAATTGTCCCACAGGTACTCAAGCTGCTTTGGGATGTCGTGCATATCTTGATCACAATCTATTTGCGAGACACTTAGGAGAGCTGAACAGTGGAAGTCTTGACCTTGAGGTCGGAGATTTGACTCGTATGCTGCCCAGTGAGCCGTAAGGGTCAAGTATTCTCTTGTCTGGCTGCTGACCCAAATACTTGTTGTGAAGTGGACAACGCCGCCTTCGGCCTCTTTTAGGTGGGTCAGCACAACATCTTTCACCTTATTGTACATTTCTGGTATGGCGGTGCTGGTAAAGTAAGAAGAAGGTGGAAGAGAATACTGAGGCTGGAGGAACTCTATCAGTCTAGTCAGTCCAGAATTCTCTACCATAGCTGATGGCTGAAGATCCAGTGCGAGCATTTCCGCAATAAGCTTGGTGGTTTTTTTGGCAACCGGGTGGTGTTCATCAAACCTCACACAGCTTTGCTCTGACTGATAAACGGTGTCTTCCACTGGCTCTTGTTTAATGCGAACTTCAGCAGACGGCACAACACCTGAGATAGAACTGTTACTTTCGAGAAAATGTCCATGGAACCTCTGCATGTGCCTGAAGAGGCAGCTCGTGCCGAGGTTCGTAGTCTTTTTGCCTCTGCTAATTGTGCGGCTACAGTGCAAACAATTCACCTTGGTGGGATCGGTGTCGGAAATGGAGAAATGATTCCACAGTTTTGACGTCCTTTTGCTGAAAACGGGCAGGTTTGGGGGTTTTTTGTCAATGCCAGAGTCGTCAGCTTCTTTGGCTGAGACTGGATCCGTTGAGGTGAGCATGGCGTAGGGGTGAGGGAACGATTCCTTCTCGTCTGTGCTTTTTTGGTTTTTCATGACGTCTGGGTGACGTCTCATCAGATGCCTCATCAGGCAACTTGTGCCAAAGTCGCCCCGCTTGCCCCGACTAATGACACAAGGACAGTAACGGCACAGTGCTTTTAACTGGTCAACTGGCGACACTATGAAATGTTGCCACACTTCAGATTTCACCCGTTTCATAAGCTTTTTATTCTGTTGGAAAACTAAATGGTTCTGACTGAGGCTGGGGCCTTCAGAGAGGTATGGTGAGGAAGTCAGTGGTGTATCAGCCCCCTGAGTTTTAAATAAGTTAAAAGAGGAATCCTGCCCTGAGAGATGCATAAGGTCTCTCTCCTCCTTAATAAACATGCTTTCCTCTAAGCTTTGGGGTAGTTCATCTGATAGGGTCTCTGGGGAGGAGATAAGAAAGGGTGGCTCTTTTTTAATTTCCAGTGCATCATGTGAGCGGGACAGCAGCGAGGGTGGGTTTGTATAGGGTGGTGGAATGTGGTTGCCATGTCCGTTTTCCTCGATCACAACCTCTTTGTGGGCTCTCCACATGTGACGAATGAGACAGCTTGTCCCGAGATCCTTTCCGTTTTTACCCCTACTGAATTCATTCATGCAGTGGATACACACAGCTTTGGAATTGTCTGCAGGTGACAAGTAGAAATGCTTCCACACGGCCGACCTGCGACGGGAACTGGCGCCCTTAGGGGTTCCCGGAGGGCGCTCGGGTCCTCCGTCTAATAAGTCGTCGTTTTCGCTGGAATGTGAAGATGGAAAGGGTGGAAGGATACTACTCAGAGGGTCGACGTTTGTAAACTGTTCCATTTTTTGTTCGACTTTGGGCAGCACTTCTTTGGATGACGGGCTTGAATTTTCAGCTGAGGATGTGGACGGTGACGTGTTCTTTGAGGGAGAAGTAAAAAAGTCTCCGTTTTTTGGTGAGCCTGGGGAGGGAGGTATCAACGATGAGGGAAAAAGAGGCAGGCTTGAGAAGGATGCATCTGTGCCGTCCTGTATAAGCACAGTCGGGTGAGCCCTTCGTACGTGCCTCATCAAACAACTCGTGCTGAGGTCTTTTTCGTTCTTGCCCCGACTGAACTCTTTCATGCAGTATAGACAGATTGCTTTGGTATTGTCCCGTGGCGAAATGAAGAAGTGATTCCACGCTTGAGATTTTTTCCTCGGGTTGCCGTGACCCCTCATCGACGACAAAAGACTTTGAGTGACGGCATCCATGGCAACATCATAAAGGGTGCTTGTGTATCCGCTAAATAAATTACTATAGTCATCACAGTCTCGGGTTAGAAAAGGGGCAATGGCGCCACCAAATGCTAGCCTTTCGTCATCTGGCATTTCCTCTTCCATCCCATTTGCATCCCCAATATGATCTTTGACACTTTCACTCAGTCCACCACCGTTTGGATACTTCTCAGTGTCTATATGTCCATCATTGAGGGACGATGGAGCAATGTCACATACTTTCTCCAAGTCTAACCGTTTGTCTACCTGAGAAGATAAATGGAAAGTAGGGAGGGAATCTTTATCCAGTGTTGAGGAGCAGCTTGGCGACTTTGCATCCGTGAGATCGTGAGAATGAAAGCTGTAGGACTTTAACACATAACCTTCCTGTCCCTCGATTTTCAGGCAGGTCCCTTTCGCCTCTCTCTTTTTACTTTCTGCAGAACTGTCAGGCACACAGAAGAAATCCTCACTCAGGCGAGGAATATGCTCCTCTCCGTCCATGGTGGCAGCCCAATCGTTTCTATGGATCAGTCAGGTTTGCGTTGTTGGGTGTAGTCACTTCGTTTCAGCTGCAGTCATTGATAAGGTGCTTCTCAAGCAGGTGTGGTATTGAGCGTGTTGCTTTCGTTGACCCTGAGTGTCTGCTTGTTTCTCTCCATTTATAAATTAAATGTTTTTCACTTCTCTCCACACAACCTACAGAGAAAGGGGACAAAAAAAAAAGATAGAATCAGTGCAAACGGTACAAACTGGATTCCAAAAGCAGGTAATACAAGTGTACCGTAATGATGCAATCAAACCTGTATGCTTTGCTTTCTTTTTTTTCCCCTCACTAGATCCTGTACAAGGCAAATAAATGAAACCGGTTTGCGAGATTGAAGCCAAACACTAACAGCTTTACAGTGTATTAATGTAACAAAATTGTCATTTAGAAATCATCAAAGTAAAGGGCAGTTATTTCATTTCTATTATTTATACAAATGGCAATATTTTATATAATGAAACTGAATTAAGTTCAGTTTCAGCTCCAAGTTGTGCAGGTTCTTGGCTCAGTCGTACTTTTCCATTTTTTTGAATACCAAAATATATTTTTGCAGATAAGTTGTCTAAATCTTTGTGCAAATTGTGGCATTTTCTTATAAATTGGTTAAATTTTCCCTGAAACTGTCTCCGTGAAACCTTGAGTTGAAGGATGGCTGTTGTAGTTGAAATTTCAAATTGATTACAACGGTACGGCTTGATGGCTGTCCGTGTCACAGACCCCCACACTTGGCCGTGTCCCTTAGTTTTTCTTTGTCTCTGCCCACTTTGATGGAATTTATCCAAACGTCTGGTATTTGCCTTCACTCAGTTTTTAGTGTCACTTTAAGAGGATGTTGCTTTAAGATCAGCTAGAAATCTACACGCAGGTTAGCTAATTGAGGAACTGGTCTGACAAATGAACCATCTAGTTTCTGCTTAACTGATCAATTGTCCATGCTTTGGTTCAATATACCATGCTGGTAAGTCACACATTCAGGTACAAAACGGCCGTATTAGCTTTCCTTCGCTAATACGAATCACACCTTAGAGGCTTTTTGCCTGATGTTCTTTCTGAATATAAAAAAAGGAGGACTGCTCACAGCATGCATATCTGGAACATGGATTTGTGGCACATCACTGAGCTAAAACTGGAGCTGGTACTGAAATCAGGAGGGTGCTCCTTAGGCGTAAGGAGATGTCACAAATTCAGATATGTAGAAAATAAACAGGTAGAACAACACCTTCAAGTCTGTTTCAAGATCAAAATATCAAATGTGAAAAATATCATTAAATAATAATGTGTTTTAGAGACAGTGGGAATAGTTGTGGCTCTTATGATTCTAGTTACATCGATTAAATCATGTCCGTTTTTGTGTTACATATTTGTCTAAATAACATGAAATGATTTCTTGAGAAAATTTCATATTGATCTACTCCTGAATGCAATGTCGCATTTTATACTCAAAGCAGAAACAGTTTTGAATGATAGAAAGCATTAAGCAACTTGGTGTATTCATGTCCAAAATGATGAAGAGGACTACTTCAGGTCACATGAGAGTAACTTTGGGTCAACTGTCAAGAAAATAAGGCACTTTTTTTTTATTGCTTAACCCGTAATAATCTTCCTCCTCATTCAGAGAATACACATTAATTAGGTGACTCTATACATCAAGCATTTTTAATTGTTTCACACAGTAAAACCTGCAAGAAGTCAACAATTACTTTGTGATTAAACAGATTATGAAAGCAGACTTTAAAGAGAAAAAAAAAAAGAAAAAATCAACAGTTCTCAGTCTCGTCTGTGGTTATGGTTCTGAATTGCTTCAGAACCATAACCACAGACAAGACTGAGAACTGTTGACAAGCAAACCAGGAAGCAGAGTTCTAAACTACAGAAGCAAAACCAGAACAAAAAGACATGCACAGTATTGCAGGGACTAGTTCCTAACGCAACAAAACGTCTTGCAGTGCTGATTTACATAACAATGAAGCCCGCATAGACCGTAATCTCTAACGGCATTAGCATTAAACTTATAGGCTGAAATGAACATATTGCTGGCTAATTAACTACTCCTGTATATTTTGTGAAATCCCTCAGTCGTAGACAAAAGCCTTTCAATTCTGCTTTGTTTGTATTTGGGTTGCAGACATCACAGAAGGTCAGGAACTGAGCCGACCAGCTCATTCTGGTAAACCCTGTGCTAGAATAATAATAATAATAATAATAAAAGAAGCACTTAAGAAGTAAGGATTTAATTAAAAGAAAAAAAAAACATGTATCCAATGAGAGAAATAAGGAGAATAGTAATACAAATATTCAAAAGAATTTGTGATGTATATTTTATAGACATGTTTTTTCATTCCTTATAGAGAAGTAGCCAGAGATTCTTGTTGACGTTTTCATATAAAAAATTGTTTGATTTATGAGAAATTTGTAACTAAACAGCCTAAGTGTCTGCTTGATTATGGCTTTAAGTACATATATTCCAAATATTAAATTATACAATAATTAAGATCCTTTTAAATCAGATTATGGTCCATAAGTCCTAGATTTGTATTTTAATTTTAGGACTTAATTAGAATGACCTGCTGAAAAATAATGCAATCTTCGGCCTGAATAACAGGACTGTTAACACTTCACATTTTTCTGAGGAAAAAGAAAGCCATAAATTATCCCAGAATCTCAGATATATGTCTTGATTTTTCACCTACACACCTGATCTTGGTATCATTTATCTTTTTTTTTTATATATAGTCTTTAACAATTCTGACATACAACTATTCTAAACGTCTTCATCCGTAAATATTGAAACTATATATTTTCTTTACAGTATACCAGTACGTGAAACCCATTGGTTTGAAGACTTTAGTTGAAACTGTGTGATCATAACAATGATCAAGCTTTAACAAATTCAATTGATTCATTTTTAACCCCAAACAAAAGCAGTAGTCTGCTGATTTTATGAATACGTTAACACGTTTTTATTATTATTATTATTTTTTTTTTTTTCCTGGAATCAATCACGACTCCAAACAGAAATCCTTTAAAATGTGAAGTTTTCTTATCGATCACCGGCGGCGAGCTTTCCGGGTTAAGCTTTACGTGCTAGTCAGGAAGATGCGAGAGGACAGCAGAAAATAGCCACGGTTGGCTAGCGATCACCTGCTCATAACAGCCCCACTATAGATCAGTGTGCTTCCCTACCGGCTCTTCCCTTAGCCACAATGAACTCGAGCAGCCACGATCGTTACACTCCTCCAGGCATCACATAAATCCACGATTCACGGTGTAGTGTTAAATATTGTCGGCTATAAGGCTACATCATCAGTAAACACGACGGTGGCTATGTTGGAGCTAATAGTTAGCCAGAAGGCTAATAAACACACAAAAGCAACTCACAGGTAAAGCCGTTCTGACACGTGAAATCTCGCCCCAATACCCACGGCTATGATTCGTTTACACATACACAGGCAGAATTGTCGCTACACTCTTAGATATGCGCCTCGTTATGGTCGGACCGTACTACGTCTGCTAGCTGGTTAGCTGCCAGCTAGGCCACACACAGGACATACAAGCTAACCTGGCAAGGCAGAACCAAGCCGAGCACACGAACCGCACAGGATCCGAATCAGGGAAGCTCTCAACCACGACGTCCCGCCCGCATTAAGCCCCCGTTTTCAGAGCCCCACATCATCCCGGCGTACTTACAGTTCACTCTGACGACGTGATCGCAGGATTTCTGCTGGTAAACGGTTAATTGTGACACATTTGATTGATCCGGAGGGGGGTTCACTTTGTTGCTTTTGTCTCCTGGTTTGCTAGCAGTTCGCGTTCGGCCGGAGAAGCAGCTCCACGCAACGTCGGACGGAAGGAACGCGCTCAGTGATGTCACCGGGCTCAGAGTCTTCATTGTGGCCAAACGGCCGATGACTTGAAAATGTTTGGTGACATCACGCGGCCTCACGATTCCGTTTTCACACTTTTCACTTTTTCTGTGCTCACAAAATGAGAATTGGTTCCATTCAGAAATGGGTTCTTTCATTATTTATCATTGTTTCACAATCATTGTTAATTAAGTTCACCCTCCAAATCCAGTTTGTATGTTGAATGGTGGGTGGGGGGGGAGTAATTTTCAATAGATTACACACATTTGTAGGTTGCTAGTTGTTTGATTTGGGGGTCAAAGAATCCAGATGGAACAATTCAACATTTTTCTGATAATGAAACTGATTTTCTTTGTTGAAGTATGGCTCAAGCCCAACTTACTTCTCCATGAAAGAAATAAATACAAGACATGATTTCTGAACAAACCAAAGTAACTAAGTGACTTCCTATTTTTTGATCTACATTTCTTTTCAACAGGCTTTGGTAGAGTACAGAAAATTACCTGTACTCTACTGTCAAAGTGAAACACCTCATTGATGGATATGAATCAAAGTATTAGAGAATCTATTTGTTGGACACCTATGTCAAAACTTGTTGAAAGAATGACGTCCTATTTGTCACAACCCAATGTAAGGGATAGCAAACAGATGGGAGAAGGTACTCAAACACACCATGAGACATGGTAGGAGCAGCATTATTCTATGGGGATGTTGGGAACAAGGAGGCTGTTTAGAAGTGATGATGAAAAAACCTAATTACCAGTAAAGTTTGTGTGTTATTAAAGAAAAAGGATTCTCCTGTGTTGCCTTCATCTTCTATCAAATAGGAAAAGAGAAATATGAGCTTAAATATCAACAGGTTTTGTCCCAGAAATTGACACCCCAAATATTGACACAGTCAACATTTTTTTATGTAATAAAGCACAATGCACACATGAACTTTGAGGAACAAAACGAAAAACTAAAACATACAACTCTGTAAAGCAGAAAATCCTCCTGAGTTCATGGGCTGCGATGGGTGGCGGCGGTTGGTGTTACACCTGTCACCTGGGTGGGGCTTTAAACCCGTTTTTCTGTCTTGCACGCGCTATCCTGTCGGTGTAGGTTAAAGATCAACCCAAACCGTGACTTGCTGGTTTTTAAAGCCATTTCCGTTTGGGTCAAGTCAAAACAAAACACGTCACAGCTTTACTCCCACTGCACCCCTACCCGAAGGCTTTGTGTACCGGAGCTTTGTGTGTGTTTGGCTAGCCTGGACTGACAAAAAAAAAAGGGCAATGCATCGATTGTGTGACAGATGGGAGGGCTCTTTTGTATGAAATCCTCACCAACATGACCTCCAGCGTCATGCGTAGAGTTGTGCGTACGAGTGGGAGTTGTCTGCTGCTGGATAAACGCATTGTTGTGCTGGGGGGATGTTCCATCCTGTAACGCTGCTGTTCCTGCTGTTTGCCTCTGCAGCCTTTGAATGGCCTACAAAGGGAGGAACTGTGCCTTCTCTGTAGAAATTTGCACAGAAACCAGCACGGGCACCAAGCAGACCTCTTTCTGTTTAGGTGAAAAGACCAAACTGTCCCTCCTCGCTGGATGATAACATTGTGCAGGGAATGAGAACCGTTTATCGGGCCGTTGCTTTGTAAGGCTGCTGGCTAGCTACCTACTAGCAAAACTGTCCGTTTAACCGAGGTATGTGCTTTGCGTTTATCATGCTCTTTGCGCTTTGGAGTCACGCAGTGCACCCCGTGTGCTTCATATTAGCCCAATGTATGGTTTGAATTAGGTAACATTGTTTCAAATGGCTTTTGTTTTGTTTTGACGCCATTTGTTCCGTTTCGGGGGGCGGTTAGCTTCTGATGCTAGTTAGCCTACGTTATTGTTAGCATCTTAGCAAATTCCTCCTGAGGCTAATTATTGAGTAAAAAGTGTTAACTCCGTGTGCATTTATGTTGTGAAAGCACTCATTGGGCACCACCCATTGCATTTAAATGCCTCAGCTGACTAACCAGCGCCCTACTAAGATACTGTTTACAGAATAGCTAAACACCGAGCTTTGAAGTACTAGCATAGCTGATGGGTCGTGTGTTTTGTGCGTTTATTTATATAAAAAGTAATACTAAAAGATAGTTTTTAGCCATTTTTTTTCTTGGAGTTAGCAGAGCTCCTTAGTGAATATCACAATGTAGAAAACTGTTCGAGTTGATTTAAGTACTTTCCTGGTTTGAGTAAGTTTGAGAAAAGGAAATGGGGGTGGGGGGGGGGGGTATAGAAGAGGAAATGCCCAGACCTCACAGCCTATTTCATTTTCTCAATTGTGCACCTACCAAATATACATTAACTGATTTAATCTTTGTTGCATTCACCTATTAATCCATCTGTCACTACTTCCAGCCATTTATTCATCTTCAATTCATTCACTCATTAATTCACTTGTGTATCCTTTCACTTTTCTTTAGTATTTGCATCCTGCAAATACTAAAGATACCTGTAAAGGTATCGGCCACAAATGCATAGTCAAGTTTTGTATGCATTCAAAAAAAGAAAAACACATACTGAACAGGAATTTACTACAGCGGCAGTATTAGTTGCAACACAAACAATTTCCTCACACCAATCTTCCCCATTCTTGATACCAGTCATATATAAAAGCGCAATTTATATTACTAAAATGTACATTGCAACTGCATTTAATAATAATCTCAAATCTATTGATAGTTATTGATACTTTCATTGAACAAACAGTGGAGAAAATAGTAAAACAAGCAGTCCCGAAAATGTGGACTGTTTTGGGGGGTTTAAACATCATTAACTAGAGTTTATTATGGCAACATTGAATCAAAATTTGTATCTTGATAAGAAATTTATCAAGATTAATTTTATTATTTTTGCATTGATTTGACAGTGATGATATCCTAATATCAAAAAGCAACTTGACAGTCAGTTTCAGTCGACGTTATTAGGTTATAGTTCTTATCTGAACCTCAGCCATCATCAATTTGAGCTTTTAGAATAAAAGTCATGCAACCAGTTTGCATTATGACAGAAATATAAGCTATGGTTTTGTTTTGATCCCTTAAATTGCACCTTGCTTCTTCTGCAGGTGCTCTCAAACTATTTCATTACCAGCGAGATAAAAGTCCAACTGATTTACATAAAGAGACAAATAAATACAGAATGTTGAAAATCATATATAGCTTTCCTTCCACTTCACAATTCTGCACTAATTTGTGTTGGTCAGTCACAGCCTTCCTACAAAACATCTTGAATTTTGTGGTCACTATACCTCAAACTTTCTATACGGTCAAAAATGACCTTTCGTCTGTCACTCCACAGCATCACGGAGAGTCAAGATGAAGAAGAAAGCTCGGCAGCACCGGCCCGCGGTGCCGCAGAGGGCACAGTCTCCAATCAAGCCCTCTCCCAACAAGCAGATCCTGACCTATGCCCAGGCGCAGCGCATGGTGGAGTTCGAGCTGGATGGCCGCATCCACCGGCTAAGCATATACGACAAGCTGGACGTGATCTCTGACGACGACCCCATGGTCCAAGAGATGATGGAGTGCACCAGCAACAAGGAGAACGCTGACAAACCCCAGCAGCAGGTCCGCCAGAGGTCGGCCAGACTAAAAAACAACCAGGAGAAGAGAAACGCCGCGCTGGGCATCGCCGGCAACGCGGAGGCCGGCGGGCATCACGCTGCGGGCCCTGCCGCGCCAAAGCTCCCCGAGCCGAAATTTCGAGTCGTCGAATACAACCTTCCCGCGGTTCCCAAGCGCCCAGCCGCGTTTTACAAGTACATAGAGAAGACGGAGGAGGAGCTGGACGAGGAGACGGAATACGACATGGACGAGGAGGACTACGCCTGGCTGGAGTTGGTGAACGAAAAACGCAAAAGCGAAGGGATGAGTCAGGTTTCCCACAACGTTTTCGAGTTCCTGATTGACCGCTTCGAGAAAGAGCTGCACCTGGAGAGTCTGGACCAAGCGAGCGAGAAGCAGCCTGCCGTCGACGAGGACGCGGTTTGCTCCATCTGTATGAGCGGGGAGTGCCACAAAAGCAACACCATCCTGTTCTGCGGTGTGTGCGGCGTGTCCGTGCACCAGGAGTGCTACGGCGTCCCCTACGTCCCGGAGAGCCACTGGCTCTGCAGACATTGTCTCCAGTCGCCGACTCAGCCGGCGGACTGCATCCTCTGTCCCAACAAGGGGGGAGCCGTGAAGAAGACGGACGACGATCGGTGGGGCCATGTGGTCTGCGCCCTCTGGGTGCCAGAGGTCGGCTTCGCCAACACCACTTTCATCGAGCCCATCGACGGCGTCGGGCAGATCCCGTCCGCCCGCTGGAAGCTCACCTGCTACATTTGCAAGGAGAAGAGCGTGGGCGCGTGCATCCAGTGCCACAAGGCCAACTGCTACACGGCCTTCCACGTCACCTGCGCTCAAAAGGCCGGCCTCTTCATGAAGATGGAGCCGATCAACGAGGTGACGGACACGGGGGAGCCCATCCTCTCCGTCAAAAAGACCGCCTACTGTGGAGCGCACACGCCCAACGGATGTGTAAGGAGACCGCTCTCCATCTATGAAGATGGCAAGAGGAAAAATGGACTCTGTAAGAGGGCGAATAAAGGCAGGGGAGACGATAAAGAACATTTCAAGGGAAAGCAACAGAAGAAGAAAGGCAAGAGCAAGAAGCCTGAACCTGACGAGGAAAGTGAGGCTGCAGCTCCTGCTACTGTGCCGAGTTTTCCTGCTCACAGGTATAATCAAGTGAAGGCTCCGTGAAGCATTTCAACCATTAGTGTTTTTTATTCTAAATTCTTGCACAGACTTGAAAAGAATGGCGTTTGAGTTTAGTATTAGCTTAGAGAGCAAGTTACTTTTATGTGACTTGCTCTCTATGTAACTTGCCCTGTTTCCTTCCTATTTTCATTCTTCTTGTACATTTTCTTCCTTTCTTGTGTCCTTATTTCTTCCTTCCACCCTAATTTTCCTCTTTTCTTTTTGCCCTTCACATTCCTGCCATCCTTCCCACCTTGGAGACCTACATTCCTTTCTTTGGTCCTTCCTATTGTCTTTACTTCTGCTCTTTCTTTACTTCCTTTCCTTTTACTTGTGTTTTCTTTCCATCTTCCCATGTGTCCTTTTTTCCTATACCTCCTTTTTCTTTCCTTAAAAGGAATGAGGATCATGGGAAGTTGAGTTTACATAAAGCCCTGTTTTTAACCTTATTTGATCAAAAAACAAAGTAGTTCTGAATATGTCTCACCTTGTTCTATCTCACTGGTTCTAATATGTTTTCTTGTGCCTTGACAAGGCTCCAAACCATTCTAAATCAGGTGTCCATACAGAAGAAGAGAGCCTTTGTGGAACTGGTCCTAAATTATTGGACCCTGAAAAGGCGATCCAGGAACGGAGTCCCCCTGATCAGACGCCTTCAGACCTGCCTGCAGGCACAGAAGAACTCACAGCCGGTACGATTCGCATGCTCATCTGTTTTTCCTTATATTATTTTGTGTTACCAGGTTTTGGTAAAGTGGAAAGACAATAATTATTCTTAAAGTTTATTGAACCCTATAATTAACGTACGAGTGTAGTTTTGTTCATCTCATATAATTTCTGCATTCACTTATTGAATTTCTATTTGTTTTTTGTTTTTTTTCCATTAGAGGCAGAACGAGGAGGAAAGCAGAGCGCTGAAGGAACAGCTGAAGGAATGGCACCGCCTCCGACACGACCTGGAGAGAGCGCGGCTGCTGCTGGAGCTGATTCGCAAGAGGGAGAAGCTAAAGCGGGAAGAGGTAGGAGAGGACACATTGACAAATTCAGGCCCATTTTTACCCGTTTCCTCATATTTCTGTTTTCCTCATGGCTCTGTTGCAGATTAAGCTACATGAGACCGTCCTGGAGATGAAGCTAACGCCGTTTAGCATCTTGCTCCGGGCTCTGTTGGACCAACTTCAGGCAAAAGACCAGGCCAAGATCTTCACCCAGCCTGTGGATGTCAATGAGGTGATCTACAAGAGAGGCTTGAACATGTTGTCTTTATTTTTAGGGTTCCTTGCATTACGAAAAAGTCTGGGCTTTGATTTGAGTTCGGATAATTGGAGAGAAGAAGATGTTTTATTCTTTTTGGCATTTCCCAAAAGATTGTATTCATCTATCTGTCCACTCAACTGTTCATTTTCTAATTTTATCCATTGATTTTTATCTATCTGTATGTTTGTCTATTTATCCATCTTATTGTCTGAGTTTATCCACTGTCTCTGTGTACTTCTCCATCCATATCTTCCTTTCTCAGTTTTTTTTACAGTCTCTTTCTTTACATCTTGACCACTGCGCAAGAAATGTAGTTTTTGTTTTTATTCATGCCTTACAGAACAGGCACTAAATGGACTTGTGACTTCAGAACATTAATTTTCAAGATGTATGGACGTTTGACACGAAGGAAGTGTAGAAAACTCTGCATGTTGTAAATGTTAAATAATCCTTCATTGTCGTCGATTTCTGCAACTTGGTTAAAACTGGAAATTTGGTGGAAATATGTTACAATATTTTTGTTCAATTTAATTCATTTTCAGCCCATCAAGATGTTATTTATAGAAAGGGAAATTTTATGTAACTTTTTCTACGTTCCTTGTGTATTCAAAGAATCCACCTATCCTTAAAATGTCTTAAATTCTTTTGTCTAAAAATAAGGCATTAAATTAATTAAAAGTTAAGTTGGCCTAATCACAGGCCTTACATTTTCTCTTGTGTTTCAGTCATACTCTCATACAAAGATTCCTCATAGCTCCTTAATACATTTTAAGCGTGCCACATTTAAACTGTGACAAATAAGAAAACAATACTTCCCGTAAACCTCGGCCTCAAATTGTTTGATTTGTTAAACTGACATGCAGCGACTCGCTACATAGACATCCCAACTGGCTGTGGGATCAATTTAATTTTCTGTAACAAGAAATAAAAGCATCTCAGTTGTGTTGACTTTAAAATAGATGGAGGATAGTACATTTCTTAAAATAAAGTTACGTTGTCTCTTCTAAGTTTGTGGAACCCTGCAGCTGCTGGCTTCCGTCTCACTCTGAGCTGTGGTTCAGGTCATAAATCGCAGCCGCCCACCTGGTGGAGCCTGGATTACGCAATGCGGTTTCCTGCAAAGTGGAATTTGACACTTGAGAAGCTTGTTTGCCAAGCCCGGCTAGCTCAGTCGGTAGAGCATGAGACTCTTAATCTCAGGGTCGTGGGTTCGAGCCCCACGTTGGGCGCTGCCTTTTATTTCAAGAATGAAGTCTTTAAATCTTCTTACGCTGTCTAATATCAACTTCTAGTGACATTGTGTCGATGAAAAAACACTTCCTGCAGGTCCCAGACTACCTCGACCACATCAAACGCCCGATGGACTTCTCCACCATCCGGCAGCGCATCGACGCCCAGGCCTACACCAACCTGGACCAGTTCGAGGCCGACTTCAACCTTATCGTCGACAACTGCATGAAATACAACTCCAAGGACACCTACTTCTACCGGGCCGCCGTTCGCCTCCGAGACCAGGGCGGCGTCCTGCTCAGGAAGGCGCGGCGGGACGTGGAGCAGATGGGCTTCGACGCCGAGAGCGGCATGCACTTGTCGGAAGCTCCTGAAGTCAAAGCGCCGCCGTCATTTTCTTGGGAAGATGGTGGGAATCTTCGTCTTCAAAATGTTCAGTCCGAAACGGTTGGTCGATCTTCTACTGAATCTCGTGTTGGTTTTAATTCCTGTATCCTCAGTGGACCGTCTGCTGGTGCCAGCCAACCGGGAACACCTTCCCCTGGACAAGCAGCTGCAGCTGCTCCTAGAGAAGTTCGACCTGACCTGTGCCATGAAGACCAGCCCGTCCCGCAGCAAGCGCCTCAAGCTGCTTAAGAAGACCATCAACGACGTGCGAAACGAAATCAGCCTGAAGAAGCTTCTGCCCTCTCACCACCACAGTTCTGCCTTCGCAGCCGCTCCGTCCCCTCCGGAGCTGGACAAATCCACAGAGGACAGACCGAAACCCAACGGGCATTTTCAAGACGACGAAGGTACGTATGGGTTCTCTGTTTTACTCAGTTTTTGTTTCTGAAAGGCAGAGACAGCGTTGTTATTGATATGTTCATTGATTGGTTGTCGCAGTGATGGATGTCTCTTTAAAGCAGCAAAAGGCACTTTGAAGGAGAAATTTGTCTTTGTAGGAAGTGAAGGTGTGGCACATTTTGATAACGCATGAAGACGGTTTTATGTAAACTGCAACTCAAAGGCCATCTAACATGCGGCTTTGTTTCAACAGGTTTTTGTCGATAGGTTCCAAACTGTTTTGTCCTTGTAGAAGAGAATAGAAGTTTTCATTTCCAACCAGTTTTTCTCTGCAGAACATTTTTAAAATCTTTTTCAAACAGAATCTGTTTTTGATCTGGGTTTGAACTTTGAGCCGTTCCAACACATTAAAATTCCCAAGGTTTTTATGCTATTGTGTTCATACTGAGCCTGGACTCTGTTGACCAATTAGACTGCTGGAAGCATTTGATTAAATTGGATTTTCAGTTCTTTCGGGAGGTTGTGATGTTTTTTTGTGTTTGTTGGAGCCTAAAATTAGCAGATTTTTTTTCACCTTTTTTAAAAAGTTACGGTCAAACTCGCAATTTTTTTTAAAGCTTTGTTTTTGCCACAACATGGTCTTACAAAAAAGCTGAAATTGCCAAACACAGCCTCCCAAAAAAAAGACTTTTAGTAGTTAATATTTGAAGTGTAAGCAACAACAGTTTTTCTTAAAATGTTGCAGATTTTGTTGTACTTGCGATCCTATGGTGATGAATGCGTGTTTGGTTTGAGCAGGCTGTAAAAATGGAAAGCGAAATATACATTAAAACAGAACAGTTGTGTAAAAAGAAAAAAAAACAACAAAAAACAACCCTATTCTTTCATTTGTTTTCATAAAAAGCTGTCAAAAGATTTAGAGAAATACACCAGCTGTGATAAAACAAAACCCACCGGCTTTGATCTGTGTGCTGTAAAGGACGGCTTCACTTTAAACTTGAGTTGTTCAAAGGCTTGCTGATTCAAAACAACTTCTGTGAAGTTCTTCCAAATCAGTGAGCCACTCTGAAACGTGGAGGTTTCCAAGCCAACGATGGCAGTGCTGAAGCAGAGGAAAGGTGCAACCTCTGGCTCTACTTGGAAAGTGCAAGTGACAGGGAAAAAATGATCCCTATGAATCGTATTAGGGCCAGGCTGTGAGAATTTTTGTTGAATTACAAAAAGCAGTCATCATGCTAGCAAAACAAAGACGCGTTTTTACAAGAACGTATTAAAATTACAAGAACAAAGTTGTTTTAAAAAGAAAAAACAGTGTGTCATGAAGATCTGACTAACATCTGGGTGATTTATTTTCTTTTTAAGTACTCTGTCATTTGACGCTGATGTGTTAAAACTGTTAACTGTAAAGCTTATGCCAAAGTCTGGCTTCACAAAATACTCAACTTTCCTTTTTTTTTTTTTTTTTTTTTTTTGCTACTTGTCCTATAATGGAGTTCTCACAAAATAGCTCCTTAATTAATTTTCCTAATGCTACGACTTTATTCTGGTAATTTTCTGATGGTAGTCTTACAATATTCTAACCTTTTTTTTGTAAATTAAAATGCCTGACCTCACTCTTAGTAATGGAAACTCAAAAAACAATAATTTTTTTTTTCACAAGCTGAAAGTTCATTTAATTGATTAGAATCCATTGACGGAGATGAGGTGATTCTGCCTCCACTCAGCTGTCCTTCCATAATGTCCCCTTCGCAGGAGACAAGTCTCTTCCTCCTAAACTGGAGCCGCCGGACGCTCTACCCCCGCTCCTCCGCTCGGACGCCGACTCCGAACCCCCCACCCTCAAACCGATCGACGACGCCCCGGACGGCGCGGAACTGACTCGCGGCAAGCGGCCGCGGTTGGACGGGGAGGCGGCGGAGCTGCTCTCCTCGGCTCCACGCCTCAACGGCCACTCCCTGCAGAGCGCCCTGTTGGATGGCGACGTGAGCGTGCTGGCCACGCCCACCTTCGTGGAGCCCACGGGCACGGCCAACCACCGGACGGCCGTCGTCTTCCGCAAGTCGAAGGCGGCCGGAGCGCACGGGCCGCCCGAGAGCGAAGACAGGGAGGACGACGGGGCCGACGGCGGGTCAGGCGAGCAGGATGGGGAGAATAAGGACGGCTCCCAGCTCGGCGCCAAATCTTTCCTCTCGGTTGTCATACCGCGGCTGGAGACGTTGCTCCACAGCAAGAAGAGGAAGCGCAGTGGCAGCAGATGCAGGGAGGTGGAGGAAGAGGAGACTGAACACACAGAGGAGGGGGCATCTCCCGGGAAAAGACTCGACACAGGTAAAGACATCCTTAGGAACTATTATTGGTGAAGAATTCAGTAAGGAATCTGCTGGACCGCAGGCCAAAACTTTCTTCTTGGCTTACCAGGATATTACCATCTAGTTGTCAGATATAGAGAGTGCTGTTCTGTCTTCTGGCTCCTCGCAGGCCTGTCGAGAGGTTTCCTAGAGCTGGACGAGGAGAAAGAAGTAGAAAAAACACGGCGGACCAGCAGAGCGGTGGAGCCGCGACGGCGCTGTGCCTCAGAGTCCTCCATATCTTCATGCAGCAGTCTACAGGGAAGCGCCAGGTCAGACGGCCAGACACACAGACGAGAGGCAAACCTTTGAGGCTCACCCTTATGTTTTAGTTACAGCTGTTTATCCAAAGGCTTTGTCCAAGTAAGGTTGTTTTGATGTGTGTGTTTGTGTGTGTACATTTTGCTCACAGCACCATTCTCAGTCTTCCAAAATGTGGAAAGGGGAAACCAGCTTTAGTCCGAAGAAACACTGTGGATGATAAGAGTGAACTCATCGCCTGCATTGAATCGGGGAACTTTGCCAAAGCTGCTAGAATTGCTGCAGGTAAATACTGGTCAAAGGCAGCTTGATAAAGTTTCTGAAATGTACCTTTAATACCTGGTTGCTGTTTTTCAGAGAAGGTAATACAAATTATAAAATTATGATGAATAATAAATTGAATGTTTCTTATTCATTGGATTGATTACCCCCTTGAACTTTCTCATGTTGTTTTGTCATGTTAGGACTACAAATGAAACTGTTGGCTTTGACTAGGCCGTCTTTTTTTTTTAGCTAAATATACTTTGATCTAACCCATTTCAGTGGAGCTCTGGCTATAGTTATTGTCAGAAAAAGAAGTTGGCCGAAAATGGAGCCTTGGGGTACCCCACATGAAAATAGAAGGAAGGAGTAAAGATCACTGCTGCGCACCAAGTTTCTCTCAAATAATGCAAAATAAACCAAGCAAACATCCTTTTCATTGTGCTTCAAAGTTATGCACTACTTTGTTTTTAGTACTTCATAAAAAACCACTGGAGGTTTTACTTCTAATGTGACAAAAGGAAAAGTTCAAGGAGAATGTTTTTGTGAGACCAAGGCGCTTATTGGACTAAATAGATTAGCAGCATCCCTGATGTCTGCAGATATTGTTGAATTATCTTAATATTCTTCAGACTTAATATAATAAAACCTGCAGACATCTGGTTTCAATTCATGCCTAAAAATCCCCCCCCCCAAAAAAAACAAATTTGGAAATGAGCATCCGCTACAAGCCAGGGGCTTTTGAGTGTTGGCAGTGACCGCTAATTTATTTATTTCCCCGCCGGCCACCGCCAGCAATCAAACCAGTCTGCATCTGGACGTCCCCCCACCATCATCTTACCTTCGTCTCAATCTCACATTTGGCAAATTAAGTACTTAAAAACTTCTGGCTAAATTAAGCATCTGCCCCTCGCTGTACCGTATTTTCCGCACTAAAGGCGCACCTAAAAACCTTAAAATTCCTCAAAAGCCGACAGTGCGCCTTATATATGAAAAAAGTTTTAAAATAGGCCATTCATTGAAAGTGCACTTTATAATCCGGTGTGCCTTATAGTGCGGAAAATACGGTACCTTTTGTTTGTTTTTTTTGTTTTTTTCTCAAGCTAATTTTCCACCAACAGCTTTGAGAACGCGTCTCTCTCTCTCTCTCTCTTTCTCTCTCTCTCTCTGTCTCAACTTCTCTGGTGTCGTTCCCGCTTCCATAGAGGTCGGCAACAGCAATATCTGGATGCCGGCTAGTGCTGCAACAGTTGCCCTGGAACCTTTGAAGCTAGTCTGGGCCAAATGCAGCGGCTACCCTTCCTACCCTGCTTTGGTGAGTTTTATTTTTTTTTATTGCTATTATCCTGTTTAAATGTCACCTTCACTTTCAGGACTCACTGAAGCCAAATTGTAACCGTCTTCCTGAAGTTGGAAGAAATTGAGACTGTTTGTCCACTAGATGGCACTCTAGATCAACTATTTGACGCTTGCCTTGAAAGAAATCCAATAGTTTTTTTTTTAATGTAATCTTTATTAACAAGTGACAATCGCACAAAATCAACAAGGAACCCCACTGGTTTAAGCTAGCAGTGTGCATAGGATTGTTTGTGTTAACAGTTTCGGCTGTGTCTCCCAATCTCTCCCCCCCACCCCTGCCCTCCACTGCATCTGCTGCGTGGCAGATCATCGACCCCCACATGCCACGCGTCGGCTGCCAACACAACGGGGTGTCCATCCCCATCCCCCCCATGGACGTGCTCCGAATCGGAGAGCAGATGCAGTACAAGGCAGAGGAGAAGCTCCACCTCGTCCTCTTCTTCGACAACAAGCGCAGCTGGTGAGTGCCGTCCTGTTCATCTGAGTGATTTAGGCCGACGCCGGCTCCTACAAGGGTAAACCTGTCAACCTCCCCGTCAGCTGATCATTATTCTCCTCTGGCTGCGGAGCATCAGTTGTCAGGAGAAAACAAATGGCTCTCGCCTCGAGAGGCACTTGATATTTTCACCTCGACTCCCATTAAAATATTGCGAAAGGATGCCGGGCAATTTCAGACGTGCAGCACGCGCCACAATTACCGGCGAGCGCCGGTGGAGGTTGTGTAGAACGCCTTCAGAGTAAATTCGTCTTTTGCTGGAAGAAATTGAGGAAATGCAACCTATTAACCTATCTATATTCAGTTTTTCATTTCTATTTTTAACAATCTTATTTATTCGTGTTTTTAGTTGCCAAAGCTTTCTAGAACTTTTTATTTTACTTTCTAGCATTACTCCCAAACAACCAGTTGGGATGGCAAAACATTTGAACTCTCCCGATTTACACCGTACTGAAACAGAAAGTCTGAATATTCTTAGACCCTCAATCATTGCTGCAAATGTGATTTGGTGGGGGGAGAAAAAAACAATAATTGTGAGCATTGGGGTCTCCAGGCAGTGGCTTCCCAGGTCCAAGATGGTTCCTCTTGGCATGGACAAAACCATCGACAAGATCAAGCTGATGGAAGGCCGGACGTCCAGCATCCGCAAAGCGGTCCAGATCGCCTTCAGCCGCGCCATGAACCACCTGAGCCTGGTGCAGGACGAGCAAGTCAGCGACCTCAGCGACGTCGACTGAGGAACAAGACCACTAACCAAAAAAAAAAAAGCTCCTCCCCACAAACCCACACACACACACACTCACTCCTCATTCCCCTCCTTCTGTCTCTGCGGGAGACTTCGATGTTTACTGGGCACCTGCTGTAACAGGTGGTGTCAGAAATGAATGTGTCCGTCTTTCCTCACCCTCCTCTCCGCCCTTTCTTTCAGCCTCGTGACTGTGCCAAGGTGGAGGCGTTTTTCTCCCCACCCTCCTCCACTCTCAATCCAAACACCTCCACTGCCATTTTTTTTTTGTCGTTGTTGTGAACAGCTGATGTAGTTTGTTTTGGTTGCCTTACAGAATCCCGTTAATTTGAATAAAAACCTATTAAGCTTACGTCATTCCCACAGTTTTTAAGTCTGTTGCTTTCTTTTGTATTTAAACTGTAAATAACCTGTACAGTTGCCTGACACTAACTTATTTTTTATTTGTTGAACATGCCATTGGTACTGTACAGTTGTGTTTTTTTTTCTTTTTTTTTTTAGTATTTAGTAAGTTTTGCTTGAATGATCGAAAAGAATAGAAAGTTAGGGCTCAAGTGTCTTGTTTAAAAAAGAAAAAGAACAAAAAACTCTAAAAGCCTTGTTTTTGTCTAAGTTATTATATTGTAAACTTCCATTTTATTTTATTTTTTTGTATGAAAATAATTTTGGTATATTTTTGTTCATATAAATACAGTATTTATATTTGAATACATTGTATGCTGTATGTTTGTCTCTGTTGGGGGGCCAAAAGCTCAATTCAGTACGTAAATAAGTTGTTAAATAAGCATCACAGTAAAACAAACGAAGCATACACTTTGATATGTTAATATTTCAGCGATTAAAAGTCATTCTGAAACTGCAGAAATGACTTTTCAATAGATAAATCAATTTCTTGTCGCGGCACATCATAAATGGATTTGATCCGTCAACGTCGAGGCCCATTTCATGAGATTAATTCAATCTCACGATGAACTGATCCGTGATACGTTTATGTTTTATGGTCTGAAACATATCTGTGGACACAAATGCGTATTTCACAAATTATTTTGCATCGGATTGCACCACTTTGGGACTCTCGGTGTGCGACTAAAGCTCACAGTCTGTCGTAAACACGGAACATTTTGTTCTAAAGAAACCAAAAATGTTGCTACCCAGATAATTTTTTTTTTTTTTTTGTCGTGTGATTTTTAATTTTTTTTTTTCTTTTTCAGAGAAATTGTTGCCAAAAAAAGAAAAAAAATGTAAACTGTGTGTTTTCTTTTTTTGTTCTTTTCTTTTTCTTTAAGGTAAAAATTTTGACAGTTGCTTTGCTATTGTAAAAGGATGTGCCTCTGTTAACTTATTGTAAAGTATTTGCATTACTTTATATGTGAAGAAAGACATGCAGAGTGATTGTGAAGTGACACATTCTGTGGTGAATATCTGCCTTTTTTAACGTAATCCTTTTCTAACTTTTGTAGCTGTAGACTTGGGACATTTCTTCCTTCTGTTTTTTTTTTTTCTTTTTATATGATTGTCTATTTTTTTCTGGGTAGCACCGGGTAGTTTTGATATACTTCATTTTGTACTTTACTGTAGTGTTATTTTTAATGGGAGGGGCATACAGAATATTGCTGGGACTTTTTTTTGTAGCAAAAGAACAATAAAAATACAAAATAAACAAAGTGAAAGTGATTTTTAATGTCCATTTCAGTACGGTTGATACTTTACGTTTTGCTTAAAAGTAAAACACTCAAGGCTGCATTTGTGTTTCTGATATCAAGAAATCAAAAGCTTATTTTATGTCTCTTCTGACAAACTAAATAGATTTGTAACTGATGTAGGAATGATAAAAAAATGTAATTATGCGTTAATATTTTACATTCTTAGCTGAAATGCAAAAACGCTGAAGGCTAAATTTAAATCCCAGTTGTCACACAATACATAAAACTTGGATAAGAGTGAAAATATTTGAAATAAATGCATGACTTCTGTTTTTATAGTGCAGCTGTTGGCAAGTTTATTATAATTTCGACAACCCTCCGAGAAGAATAAGTTACCCAAGTTCAATAAGTGTATGCATAGAAAGCAGTTACACAAATGTGGGATATGTAAAAAAAAAAAAAAAGGTAGATTTGATCTACCAGATTAAATCTGTTTGATTTAAATACATGAAAAGTTTGCTTTACAGTTCCAGGAAGTCAAAATTGCAAGTTGGCTGCATTAAGACACAAAAATCAAGGAAAGTTAAATTTGTTCTGGAACGCAATGAAACTGAACTATAAAGTCTGAATTTTGTTAAAGTTTCTGTTAAGTCACATTGTAATGTAAAAACACATGTTCCACATTTTTGAGTATTTTGAGCAAAAAAGGAATATTTCCCAGTGCAAATTGAGCCAAAAACATGACTTAACTGTGTTTGGATAAGAAAAAAAAAAGAAGTCTCAAAACACACTATTTTGTTTTGGAAACATTAATTCAGCTTAGACCTTCAATTAATAAAGGAGCTGCTGGAGTCTTTGTTTATAACCTTTTTCCTTTTGTAATAGAACTCTAGAAAGTTAAATTATCCTTTTTTTACTGTCATGGATGACTGCGCTTTTGAATTTAGTCTCGTATCTAAGGTATTACAATGTGTCTCGGAGGACTTTCAAGAGATTTTGTGCTGGAATATCACCGTCCTTGATCAATTGTTCTCATCTCTGGTTGAAAATGAGTCATTATGCTAAAAAATGGACTAAAACCTTCTGGGGCTTTGGGGTGATTAATAATAATGCCATAATTTAATGTTACACTTGTATACACAACAAAATTGAGTTAAATTTGGGTGGTGGGGGGGGGGGGGAAGTTTATCAACTTTTTTCTGTTAAAGCTAACAAAATTATGTTTACAGTCATTTTATCTTCCCAGAAACTGGTTTATACTTTTAAAACATCTTTTATTTGGATATTTAGAGTGGAATTTCGACAGGAAACGCCGATCATGGCAAATGAAAAATGCAACTTTTTTATAGAACAATTGCTAATAATTACCAATTCAAACCAATTTTTAGAAACTTAAAAAACGACCTTAAAATATTCTCAGTTTCATGTTATTTCAATATATTGAAAAATATGCTGCTGCACACCTGATTTAAATGAATAGCTGATTAACGAGCACCCTACGGCAAGCGGGAGGAGAAACAATCACCTGTGTCAGGTGTGCTGGAACAGAGACGCACCTACAATAAGAAGGAGTCTATTTAGAGCAGCAAGAAACCAACAGGTAGCTAATTGTGAACTCATTTAAATTTAAGCTGTGTTGGTTAATTTTTTTGTTAGCTTATGCACTTATAATTAAGATATGTGAATTTTGACCGGGGGGAAAAAGTTTGTTTCTAGCGCAAATGTTAGCTAAAACCCAACATTTTGTATCAACATTTGAAAAACATAGAAACAAACCTTCATAAAGACGTATAGAAAACAGGCAAAGTTGAATAAATGTGTTATCTGGACTGCAATGAATCATAATTGTGAAGTTTGAATTTAGAAACTGCGCGAGGTTCTTATTGTTTTGGCTAACAAAGACATATTTGCCATTAGCTTATCTCTTCGAACAGAAGAGGCTGCAATTACGGTCCTGTCCTGAGAGGGTCGCTGTGGTTCTACATAAAAAATGCTTCCCGCATCGTTCACAAACCCAGCAGACCTGCATGTCCACCTGCTCTTTTCAGCCAGAGCCACTTTTTTTTTTTCTTCTTCCAATTGGGGAATTAAAAATCAGCATATAAACTGTACTGAAACGGCAAAGAGTCAAATTGGGAAGAATGCGAATTGTTGCTATATCAAGTTGGAAGACACAGCTTTCTGGTTTTGGTTGTGGTCCTCCTTCACACCAGCCAAAACCTTGTTTATGCCAGAGGCTGGCCATCTCCTCCTTCACAGAGTGAGCACACAGCTGTCCTCTGTAACTGCTTTAAGTGTTTATATGCTAATGATCAGGTGAAAGTTAACAGGAGTGTATACGGTGCTGCTGTGTGGGCAGGCTTTGAACCTGCAGGGCCTCGCTCCTGGAGTTAACTCCACAAGCTCCCTCACCACCATCGATGATGCGCAACCTCACAAGCCAAAGCCGGGTTTGCCTCTGATGCAAATTCTGCAGCTATCTGTTGAAATATGCATTTTACTTAAGCCCGACGCAGCTTTAGTCATTTGCTGCTTCTGACATTCAGAGAGGTAAACCCGCTTTATGAGGATTAAATGAGCCAGTAATGGGTGGGGGGGCCCCTGTGATATGGAAAGCCACCTTCAAGACACGTTAAAAGACATCTCCCATCTTCATAAACAATTGGAGCTAATGTGGTCGCACAAACAGCAGCAGCAGAGGAGCATGTCTCCATCCCTCACTCGTCTGTCTTCAACAGATACTAATTGTGTGGGGAGGTAAACACCGCAGTTGAGCGGAGAGGACGGCGAGTCAAGCGTGAATATCAATCTCCCCACATCAGTGTCATCAGATGACTTTGACTGAGCTGAGGTGGGCTCATTAGGGTGCGGCAGGCGCCAATAACATCCAGGTGGAGAGCTGCAGTGTTGTGGAAGCCTGTGGTTTGCAGATGTGTGTGTGTTTGTGTGTGACGCGGTTCTGGATGTATAATCCAGCCCACCTTTGGCAGAGGTGTCGCCAGAGTTCAGGGGAGGAAAGTGTCATGCTCCCACACAGGGCCGCTGTCAGTATGAGGCATGAGCAGCCACACAAGTTCATGCACAAAGTGTGCCGCTGTCTTGACGTTTGCTTGGCTGCGCTCGCGAAAAGTTTTCGCACCGCTTCAGCTTTTCTTGCATCTTGTCATGCTTACAGCCACAAACTTTAGCGGAGTTTCTCTGCATTTTATGTGACGGAGTAAGACAAAGTGGGGCACAGTTGTAAATTGGAGGGACATTAATAGAAATTAGTCTGGTGACGGAGTCCGATGCCCATTCATTTAAAAAAAAATAAAAATAAAAAATCCCTTCAGCTCAGTCTGACTACATGGTACAAGGCTTGTCACAAATTCTCATCACAAATGGAGCCATTCTGACACATGAATTTGGTTTGATGTAACGATGACTTCGAACACTGTCTGAAAACTCTGGAAAAACATGGAATTTACCTTTTTTTTTCTAGAAATGGAGAAATGTTTGTGTATTTATAAAACTACTACCTGTCCTATTACTTATGTAGGTCATTGTGTTGATTGAAGGTGATAACTGCATGTAAGCACTCTGGTTTTCAGAACTTTTTTAATGGAAGAATGATCAAAACTATAATTTTCCATATACTTTAGAGCTATGTGCAATTTTATGTTGGTCAGTCAGATAAAACTGCAATAAAATGCATTTAAGTTTGTATTGTTCATGTGAAAAGATGTGAACATGTTAGATATGGGCACTTTTGAAGGACATTTGCTTCAATGTTATGACTTTTTAGAAATCAAAGTGCTTTATTCAAAGAGAATCAGACATGCAGGAATAATTTTTAAGAAAAAAAATTGCTGTTTCAGTTTGCAGATTTCACAATTTATGGGTTTTCTGTGCAATTCTAGACTTTGCAAATCTGTCACTTTACATAAAACAGTAAAATTACAAACAACCCTGAGCGTTATGTTTATGAGTGTCATAGGAAAAACAGAGCTTCTTCAGATTCACTGTAATACGGACTGCTACAGGAGGTCAGCATCTACTCTGCAGAACCTTGAATAATATGAATTACAACATATAATTTACCTTTAGGGATCACAAAAGTATTTTTTAATTCTGAATATGTGGCAACATTTTTGATTAGATTCTAAAGTAACATTTGTCCTTTTAAATATTGACTAAACTGTGTTTCATTCGATGCCTTATTTATATTTTTTATTTTATCAGAAATGTCTGGAGTTTGATTCAAGTTAGCCATTAGCACAGAGGAGCTCCCACCGCCAGCTAACCTGGACCGCTCTGTGGCAGCGGAAACAACCAGAGAAAATGGCAGGAACACCAGGAGAGGTCAAATCAATACTTCCAGTACATTGGAGATGAACAAAAGGAAGCAGTGGTCAGCCTGGCATCATGATGAGCTCAGCCTGGATGATAATGGCAGATGACTGCAGGTAAGGAAAGATTCCTAAAAACAAATATCCAGCCAAAGCAGTTGCAATACCAACTTCTGTTAACTCTCCCAATAAGATCAGTTCAACAGAAGCACTCAATCTTTGTTAGATATTTGAATATATTTGTTGCTGTATATTTAAATACTTGCAGTACTTTTTTGAATTAGCCCAGTGTTGAGATAAAACTGCAAGGCAAGTATGTGTGTTGATTTTCATTGGTCAGGAAACAGCTACTGGAAAGTATCTACTGTTGAACCTGCTCATAACTAACATGTCTAACTAAACGGCACACAATAGTTAGAAATTGGTTCGTCTTGCAACAGCTATTTAAAATACAGCAAATCTGAGATGTCAGAACTGCTTTCAAGTATAACCTGAAATAAAGTTATATTGATTTAAACAGTTTGATGCTAAATGTGCATGTGCTAAATGACCTGCAGACGACCTGATTATAGACGTTCGGTAGGTAGATAGGTCAGTCAAACTTTATTAACAAACCAGTGTTCTGACAACTATCCGCGCGCTGCTTCTTCTACGGGCGAAAATGAAGTCAGCAGCTGCTTACCGTAGTATCTAGACCTGTTGTGGCTCAATATTGGTCCGGCGCACCGGATTATAAGGCGCACTGTCGGCTTTTGAGGAAATTGAAGGTTTTTAGGTTCGCCTTATAGTGCGGAAAATGCGGTACTTGTTCTTTTTTTGCAAAATAGCCTCAAGCTCAGTCAGGTTGGTTTGAGAAAAGTAGTTTTTTGCTTTATGTTTGGGATTTTGTTTCTGGAAGATCAACCCTGCATTTAGCAGTTTCCCCATCATCTCTGAGCAACTTAGTTTTTCCCACCAAAGAAAAGCTTCTGAACAGCATCATGCTACTGACAGTTTTGTGGTAGAGAGAGAGATTTGGTTGAAGAGGGTTTTATTTAAATGTACACACTTTTTATCTTTGTTTTGTTCCCAACTTTGAATTTGTGAAAACATTTCCCAAACCATTCTTCCACTTTGTGCACCAGTTTTTGTAGGTCTAACATAAAAACAAATACACTGGAGTTTGAGGTCGAAATATTATAAAATGTTAAAAGGTTAAGTGTGAAATAAAACCTCAGGACAGTGAGTGAAGAGATTCCTCATTTCCTAACAAAAAACATTTTAATTACAGTGAATACAATTGAATGTGGATGTGATTTTAGGGGCAGAAAATATTTCCTTAAAATTAATACGAGTCTGTTGGAAAATTTGCAAAAAATGTCTGGAAGCTAATGACAAAGAAATGGAGATTAAAAATGGCAACTCCCACAGCACAATGCTGCCAACACCATGTTTTAGGTGGAAGGTCAGAGATAGTTTTCAACCTTTATATAGATTTTTTTGCATGAATGTTTTAACAGCAACGTCTGATTGTTCCTCCCACTTCACAACTGCACACTACTTTGTGATGCTCTAGTACATAAAATGCCAAAAATCAAAGAAAAATTTGAAAATTTTATGGAGGTGTTCATACATTTGGAAGGTTTATTTGGACTGAATCACCAGGTGTTTTTCCCTTGGAGTCTAAAGCTTCAAAGAGCTTCCTCTGAGCACCAAAACTCGCACACTTACACGCACACACGCACACACACACACACACACACACACACACACACACACACACACACACACACACACACACACACACAAAAAGAAATGCAGCGCCTAGACTTGTATGAGTGAAGTTTCATGAGCGTGTGAGGTGACTTGTAAAGGAAACAGACTCTGAACCGTGCAACCATTCTTCTGCATTAAACATTTCGCAAACCCTCCACTTTCCATTTTGGGACCTGCACAAAAATATTCTCCAGCACCACTTCTCTCCTTCAAGCTTTCTTCTTTTGCTCTTTTTTTTTTGTTCTTCCTCTCCTCTTTCTCCCCTCTCTCGTCGGCGGGTCCTGATAGGCCCAATCTCCAGTGGCCATGTCGAAAACACCGGGCCGGAATAGCACGGGCTCAAGGTGGATAAATATTTATGGGGTGCGTTTACTCCGCACCGCAGAAGAGAAGTAGAAATAGCGTGTTTCCAAGGTGAGCAAAACAAACAACTTCAAAGGAATTTAAATGCTCTTCATTTAAATTTTCCCCCAGCAGTCGCATGTTTTCTGCAGAGATTACAGTTATACTGTTAATGAAGGATCTGTGCCTGGCGCCAGATGACCTGATTATTGTCTGTAGCCCAGAGGTATTGACAGACAAGGCAGATAATGTGAGTAAAAATCAAACGCACACAAATATGAGCTCTACATTCCCATTTCTTTCTCTTTTTTTGTACCATACATTCATTCCTTTAAGGCTTCAGTTAAAAAAAAACAAACTCATTGATCTACACAGCTACGGCCAAATAGCGAAAAACAAACAACAATCCCTGCAGATGTCATTTATTTCCCGATAATCCGTGCAGGTAAAAACATGCGAGATCTCTCTTCAGTCTCGGTTCCGTGATCTCTCAAAATTCGGCAGCTCCGTTGCCAGACGGTTCGCTTCGTCACATGTTGCCCCCCTCTCCCCAATCAAACCCAGTCAGGCGATCGGCTAATTATCCACTAATGTCATGATTCAGCTGGCTCAGGAAACGTGATGATGGCGACGGCGTGTGTCGGGGGGCCAGGCAGGCCGGTTGTTTGGGAGTGAGAGACGGAGGGAGGGGATCAGCAGGGCTCGGAGCGAAGCCCTTTGATGTGGAAGATAATTACTTGTGTAGTTAAGATAATTAGCACAAGTCCAGAATAAAAGTAAATAGGCTAACTGTCGCTTCCACTGCAGCCGCAATGAAGTCAAGCTGCGAGTGGAACAGCATGTAATTTTCCTGTCTGCTGAAAGTGAAGAGAGATTAAGCATATGCATTTATTTGGCTGAGCACGGCGCATACTGGTTGTACACAGTGGGGATGAAAGATCAGGGCCACGGGTTGTGCCTTTGAGAAGTTTTCGCAGCCCTTTTTTTGTTGTTTTTTTTGCCACACTACAACCATGGGTTTACAGTGATTAAATCAAGCAATATAAAACACAAAATCTGATTTTTTTTTTTTTTTTTTTTTTTTAAATGCAAGAAGCTGGTCATTTTCGGCGACGAACAAATGCGAACACCTCCACGTTTATTCCCACATAAATGGCTAAAATTACACAAAGAGAAATGACATCAGGTGCACATGTGAACATTGCTAGTCAGCATTTTTCTGGAGGTTTGCCCTGTTTATACCTCAGATGTTTAGTTAGCTGCGCTCCAGACTGGTGGAAGTAGAGTAAACTCCACAGTGAGATCCAAAACGTTGTCTAAGGCCTTCAGAAAGCAGCGTTTTGAGACTAGAAAAGGATCGAAAGAGGTCACAAAATGACTTGAAATAACTCTCTATATGGTGCAGATTTGTAATTCATTAATATGAAAATGATGACCTTTAAGCATGCATAAAACATCCCTTTCATCAATGCTGCATTTCTATATATATTTACTGTTCTGGTGTAATATTCAAATCTGGCATGTTTTCATTAAATGCAAGTAGAAAAATATCATAATTAACACAAAGACTTAAACAGCCAGTGTATGTGTAATTTATCTCTGTAAAGTGTTTCACTCAGTGAATTGATTTACTGAATTAAATGTGCTCATTTGTATTGAATATGACCATAAATGAGACATTCCCAGCCAAGGTCTGGACATTCAAGCAAGGTGACTCCAAAGCAGATTGCAAGATGTTAAAATAAGTCTCCAAAAACCCTCAGATGTTGTCACTGGTTTAGCTCTTATTAGTGTTTGTATCAGAGTACATGTTTGTCCATTCATAAAGGGACTGGACACTCTTAACTTTCATGGGAGGTGTACAAAGACGAAACCTTTTCTCAATGAGAAAAACAGCGGAGACACTCGAAACATAAGTAGGTAAATAATACAATTTACAGTTAGACAATTCATTACAAACACAATTACTTTAAAATATATGTAATTAAATGATTCTAATAATACAAAGGCAAATATTTTAAAAGCTGTTGAGGCTTTTTTGAATAAGAAAACCTTCAACTGTTTTTGAAAACAGACATTTTTGGAGGAGCAGTAAAGCTGAATGTCATCTTCATGAAGTCGATGGGATATATTGTGTTTTCAATTCTCAGTAAAAGTCATCCCTTTAACAATTACCATCCATCAAGGAGGTTACTTGTATTCACTCCAGTTGCTTCACTGACTTCAGTTAACCTATAAAATATTCACCATTCAAAATAGGATCTAGTAAAATCCCAGTAATTGTAATGTGAAAAAGTTACACTGAATACTTATTTTTCATCTGAACATAAAAACATAAAGAGCATAAATGTCATTTACAAACAATAAGTCATCTCTGCAAAACGTAAATCAGAGCTGAATAGTTTAAATTAAAGACGCTTGAAGATGAATAGTGTATTTTATCTTTGGTATTATAGTTGTATATATCATGGCATATTTTGTAAATGTCTTTCTGGCTGAGAGGTGCCTTTTGCAGACATCTGTGCAGCCTGAGGATGTAAATTGTTACCTGTTTAGTGAATATAAATGGTCTCGAGTTGAAAAATGTGCGACAGAGTCGAGTACAGGGGACCCCCCACGATGATGCGGGTTCTTGAATGTGCCAAACCAGATTTAAGGAAGGTTCATCCCCGCTTTCATGCAAAAAGAGACTCCCCTGCTGCTCTCATCACCATTCTGCTGCTTTCCAAGGGCACTCCTGTGATTGACGGGGCTTAATGTGTATCTTGCCAGAATTGAATTTGATCCTGGGGGCTCTGCCACGGGCCTCCTATGTTAGATTTAAACCCCCACCCTCCTCTACCTCTATCTTTTTCCTATTTTTTTTTCCCTCCCTCTCCGTCAAACAAACAGAAACAGAATTACCTCGTCTGGAAAAGCTCCTGCATGCTCGCTTGCTGCATTCTTGGGAGATCATGTGCGGATCTGTGTCACAGAGTGATTGTGCTGCTTGTATTTTATGTTTTGTTTTTGTTTTCGTTTTTTTCCGGGGGTTGTAGGAGAAAAAGGATTTGAGCGTTTATTCAGAATGACAAAATGTGACTTTATTTTTGTGACGCATGCTATATTTATTTATTTTGGTACGTACAGATGCACATTTTGGCATATGTGCTTCCATGCCCATGCACCTGTTTATGCCTGAGGCATGGGGAGGGAGGAGTATTTTTTTTCCATGCACCTGCTGTCTCAGAGCTGTAATTTCCTCTGCAGAGTTTAGCTGAATAATCGCGCTTCCCCCTGCTGGCGCTTCGCAGTTCAAAGCACTGACGAGATGAAACAAAACAATGACTTGTCAGAAACGCCAAACACCACTCAGGTTGAGCTGGAAAGGCCAGCTCCTAGTTACGCAACACTCTAAATTCTGCCCACCCTGCACACATCAAGGCCTAATCGCATCTGTAATTGTCAGCAATATGCTTGTGGGGGGGAGACGTCATGCAGGGCACTTCAGTTTAAGGATTCAAATCTCCATAAAGAAGCGATATCAGCAAGCAGTAGAAAGCTGCGTTTTGCGCCAGTTAGCCGTTTTCCTCTCCCAAAGTGGTGGGCGAATCGACAAGGCCTCATCCTCCTCTTGTCTCCCACAGATCTGTGACAACAACATACTTATCTTTTGTAAAAAGCCTGCCATTCATGTATATCCATTTGGCTGAAGACTGATATTACCGCTGGAGCACCCCAGCCCCTCTCCCCCCCTTCCCTTCATCTTTATCTTCCAGTGAGGCTGAGGAATCGCACACGGTCCAAGACAGATTACGACTTCAGCTAAGAGGGAGTCAATGCTTTTCTGTCTCGGTTTCATGTGGAGGCACCCTTGAAGTGGCATCTGTTTTTCATTCATACACAGTATGATGTGTTGCTTTTAATCTGTCTTTGCAAGCTTTTATTTTTAACAAACCCGTAAATGCTTCAGAGATTTTTCTAAACGTTTAACAAAAAAATGGGCGCCAACAAGTCACAATGCGGTGCCACAGAAAATGATGTAGTAGATATGCTGGGCCAATTGGTGGCGCAATGCAAGACAACACCACAAAAAAAAACACAGAATGGCGCCATGTTTGTTTGTGAGAGTGCGGGAAAGAGAGACAGACATGTTGTTTTGATGTCATCATTTAAAAAAAAAATGGCCGCATGGAAACATGAAATGTTCTGAAATGTATCCATTCCAGAACCCAGTTTCATAAATGATTGTTTCTGGTCTCCCAAGTCGCTGATTCCTCAGAGATTTAGGTCCATATCAAAATCCATGATGCAAATATCTTGTTCCACCTCATCCTGAAGAAGCTCTATTAGATTGAGATTGAGGGACCCTTGAGGTCACTGAAGTACAGTGACCCCTCCGTCACATCTAGGAAACCAGTTTGAGATGATTTGAGCTTTTGCGGATTATTCTGTTGTATCCATCCAAAGATGCACAAACAATGCTCAACTAGGAAGAAAACTTCCCCCATTACTCTATCACCATCGGCCTCAAGCTTCAGTGCAAGGTGGGATGGATTTATGCTTTCATGCTCATAAGGCCAAATTCTGACAAGACTACTAGGAATAATTGGACCAATCTGTTATTGTAAAGCCGTTTTAAGCCTGTGTGAATTGGACCCTCAATTTTCTGTGATCTTCTGCTTCAGTGTTTGATGTACTGTGCTTTTGGAGAGGGCATTCTGCATAGTAACAAGTGGATATTTGCTCCTCTCTTGACTTCCCATCATTCTGAACCAGTCTTGGTCATTTTCTTCTGACATCAATGAGGCGTTTACATCAAAGTAACTTCTTCTCACTGGATATTTTCTCTCTTTTCACTGGATCAAATCCCGGTGGAGCGGTAATTTCTGAAATTCTCTGCCCAACAATCCTGGCACATTAAAAATCACTCTCATCTGCTTTTTCTGTTCTGCTGCTCATTTTGAGCTTCAGCAAGGCTGAATGCTTTAAGTTGCCTCCATATGATTGGCCGATTCTCTATTTATCTTAAAAGCAATTGAACAAATGCTTTTTTGTTTTTTACCTAGTTTACTCTGTCTTAAATATTGTATTATCTCCAAACTGCTACATTAGCTGAGAATAACTTATGTAGGGACCTGTAGCTACCACTGGAGATTTATCTGATGCATCTGACCTCCTAAATGTTTCTATTCAGCTGTTTTCTTGTGCATTCCCAAGTGTCTGGATATACTTTTAAGTCCTACATATAAGAACTTTTTCAAGTTCCTTCTCCTCCATCATTTTCTCTCCGTCTCAGCTAGCGCCTCTGTTGCGGCTATTGATTGTAAAACAAAGAGAACGGACTCAGGCTGACCCCCACATTACGAGCATGCGGCGTATAATTACCTGTGCCGCTCTCTGATTGTATCCCTTAAGAGAACAACCCCCCTACCCCCAGCCTCCCTCCTGCTCTTTCAACCACCTTTACCTTCAGCAGCAGCATCACCCTCCCTTTTAAACAATCCCTGCAGCCGAGCCAGTGGGGCAAAAACATCTCAGCTAAATGAAACATGTCAGGTTTTTAATGGAGTTTGTTTACTTCACTGTGTTTACCTATTAATGTCATCTATGATTTCATCTGCATACAGGTCCTGTGTTGTTGAGTGAGTGCGTGTGTGTGTGTGTGCACTACACGCCTGCCTGGAGGCTCACTTTAATGAATTGAAACCTAAAAATAAGGCTCTTAACACCATAACCTGCAAGAAGCGGGCTGTACATTGCAACTGTCCTGGATATCTTTTGAAAAATACCGTCAGTAGGACCAATGTGCAAATTAGGCAAAGCAAAGCAGTTAGTGGAAATATTGATCACGTAAGGATAAAAGGGGAGCAGTTTTGCATGTTTTTTGCTCATTAAGAAGAATTGCTTGCATGAAAAATAATTAGTATTGATTAAACGACTGCAGCCACTTTATACAAGAAAAATAAGTTAAACTTTTGTTTTAAGGTGGTTTTGTTGAAGAATGTATAGAGTTTTTAGTGGTTGAATAAATGAATTACTTTTTAGAGCATCAAAGAGGAGACTTTTTTTTTTTTGGTTTAGATGTTTTTATCAGTCAGCAGCAAAGAAAGACGGGACATAACGCTGTCTTGCCAGCATCTTCACAATGCCTTTTGTTCAATCTGCACATTTTGGACCAAATTACAGAACCCATCTCGTTCCAGAGTTGGACATTCCTGTCATGTCTGTATTTGCATGTAATTGTTTGAACAATTGTTTCAACCATCTGCAAAGTGTTCCCAGGCATGAACCAGACTAATTTGATGCAGCATATAATGCATCAAATTAACTCAAATACAGTTAATCTACTATTAGTGGATTGTTGATTGAAACCCAAAACTGAAGTCATTTAGTATAAAAGATAATTGTTCCTGATAATGGCCAAATGTATGTAAACTTCCAAATTTGAAGAAAATTATAAAAAAAAACCCTCTTAAAATGTTGTCGTGAAGTTTTCTGGTATTAAGCAAGTGGAAATAATTTTCCACTAGTATTTCTGTATGTGAATAACTGGATTTGACTGTGTTCGTGTGTTGGAACGGCCCAGTCAAAGCCAGGACCTAAAACTAATTGAGAATCTATATAATCTGACTAAGCCTGAACAATTTAGTAAAGAATATCTAAATTTGTGTGTGCAGATAATGTACAGCTGTCACATTTTAGATATTTATTTAAAAATGGTGCATCCTTCGTCTCCTTTTATTTATAGTAAATTATTTGTGCTAGTTCATCACCAAAAAAACGCCTCCGAAATAAACAGACGTTTGTGACGGTAACGTAGCAAAATGTGAACAAGTCTGAATACTTATGCAAGACACAGTAATTTGCACAACAATGGAATAAATTCTTTCTGAAGCACATAATTGCAATCTATCTGCTCCGTTATGTGTGTTAGATACACAAAAAGATTCTAATTCTGAAACTGTGATTCACAACCTCAAGTACTTGTGCTCCGTGGGGTGCATCTGTTGTTGCCAGAGGGAATGTTGAGAGATGGTAGAGTTGTCCAAAAACTGTGGGGGTAAAAAAAAAATACAGCAGCTAACATTTGATTCACTCAGATGGGTCACGATTCGAGTTAAGAAACGAAATAAGAACGAGATCATACATCACCAGGCGCCAAAAAACAAATACTCTTGGCAAAGAAAGCGGAAGATAAGTATATTTATTCGAAAAGCTTTTTTTTTCTTTTAGCCAAACGAGGAAACAAAAGGGAAGGCCCACCATCCGAATGCTTAGGCACATCAAGAGATTCTTATAACTCATAAAGCTTTAATCAAGGTCTCAGTCTTAATGAGCTTGCTAGGGAGAAGAGTGTGTTATTGCTGCTAAAGGTCATGTAATGCAAACTGTAGAGTTAAATGAACAGCACATTTTCCCAACAATTAGCAAGGAGGATCGTTTCCATACAGTTGCCCCGTACCACCAAAATAAAAATAATTGCTGCAGAGGTCAACACAAGAAGCCTATAAGTTGATGGTTGGAGGTTTTAAGGTAGCACCTGATGATCAGTACAACTTGAAAGCAAAACTTTATTATTGAGTTTGAAAGACACATAAAACCTTTTTTTATGGGAAATGGTGCCCTGTTTTATTGTTTGGAACCAGCAACACAAATGTGATCTGATAAGGAGACTTCAAAATCTGCACATGGGTCAAAGCAGATTGGATTTGTACATTTATCACATAGTTTAATCAAATGATGAAACCAGAATTTTTGAAATGTACAGTAGCCATCTTCAGGCATAGAGTTGGATTGACGGTGGTTTGATTTTGGGTTGCATTTGGCGTTGCATGGAGAGAGATTTTGTTCTGGAAAACATTTTTAAAAAATAGTAGGATATAGAGTTTGAATGCAAATTAAAATGTACAAGCAGCTTGAAAAGTTTAGCCTTGGACCTTGCACTCCTCTGGTTTAAAATGTCAAAATGTGCATCTGAATTTCCCATGTTGGAGGGCAGCCATTACAAATTTACCAATAGATACCAGAGCACAGAAAGTTTGATCGCTGGATGACATTTACTTACCATAAGATTACTGTACGTTTTATGTTAATATGTTAAAACCCAGATGATGTCGTGACTTATAAGCTTAATTTTACTATATTTATGTTGTTGTTGAGAACAGAATGGCCAGACCATTGTTGCCCGCTGAAGAAGTTTGACAAAAAGGAGTTTAACTCTTTCAGGTTTGACTTCTACAATATTTCTTGAACAATTCATGTTTCTTTATACCTCGCATATGTATATATATATATATATATATATATATATATATATATATATATATATATATATATATATATATACGTTAAGGTTGTGAGTGACAGGGTAAAAAATCTTAACATATTTGAAACTGGAAGAATGTTTGCTAAAAGGTTCATCGCTGTAATGTCAACAGCCAGATGTCAGAAAGTCTGCTGGCGCAAAAGTGGCTTCTGCTGATTTGAGAATAACAACCACAAGGTGAATAAGCAGCGTAGAAAAGTCTGCCAGCTCAAATAGCAGCTAAAAGCAGCGACACAATGCCTCTTATTTCCAACATCCAATACTTGGTTTTTAGTTATCATTTTTATTTCTAACACGGCCGTTGCAAACTGTTGGCAGTCGGCATTTATACCCGATCCAATGAACACATTTGCCCTGTCACATTGTGAAACATGGAAAATCCCCCAGAAAGACATTTCAGACGGAGACATTTTTATTGTTCAGTTTGTAATTTTGTAACCGCCATGGGTTTAAAAAAAAGCCATTTACCAGGGGTCCTTTATAGCAGCCAGAGGAACGGAAAATGTGTTCCCCTCCCTCCCTTATCACCGCTTCTCACAAACAACAGCATGAGATTTAGCACAGTAGTTAGCACATTGTAACACCACACATGTCAGCGGTGATTAAATATGGGGAAATACAATGAGAGCTTTCTCGTATCACGGTTGCATTCCTGTTATTGAGCTGTATCATCCAATTTCAACAAATTATGTCTCAGTTATCTCCGAGCCTAAGCATTGTTGTTTTCCTCCTTCCCCTTCTGTTTCATACTTATGCAAAAAAGAGGTGAGAAGAAAAACAGGTTCCCAATAGACTTTAGTTGTCTGTTTATATTGTGGGGAGATTAGGAGACCTGAACAATTGCTGCTTTGTTTATGTTATTGATTTTTGATTTGTATGCCTCGTGAAGCCAGCAATGGCTGGTTCTTAAAATTTTCTCCATTACATTTTGAAATGCTTGTTGTTTCAATCATTTGTGACTCTTCGTGGTCCAGAAAGGGACTGTTTGCATTTTTGGAAATTAAGGGAATTTTAATATGTTGGGCTACACGGGCTAAAATCACCAACTGTATAGATCCAACTCGCTGTAAATCATCAGGTGGGTTTAGACTATTAGACCTGGGAAAGCGGTAAAACATCCAGTATTCAATGGATTTGTTCCAACTGGGTGGAAAGTCCAACCGTTTAGACGAGTCTTAAGTAGTCACAGCTAATGGGGGAGAGATTGTTGTGCTAGCTAAATAGCATTAGACTGAACAAATAGCTCATACAAATCTTTATTTTTCATGATTTCAACATTTTTAAATGGCGGTTAAAACAAAACGATCAAATGTTTTACTTGTAGGAGGCCACTTTATCTTTATATCTTTGGTAAAAATCCAGATTAGTTTGTTCTAAAACATTGCAGTGCTATTCAGTGTTCTGTCATTGGGCAAGACACTCCACCCGCCTCTAATTACCCCAGGGCAGCTGTGGCATCCTGTAGCTTACCACCATCAGGGTGTGAATGTATGCGTGAATGGGTGAAAAATTGAATGTTGTGTGAAGCGTTTAGGGTCATCTGGACTTTATAAAGCGCTATTCAAGTATCAAGTATGAATACCATTTTATTCAAACACTAATCATTGTATTTGGCTGGTATTTACAGAAAGGCATTTGATTAGTTACAAAGGAAGTAGCAGTAGGAAGTGATGCGTAGATGCTCTGAAAGTGTTTTACTTTTCCTGCTTTATGAAGATCATTGGTGGTGCACTTCCTCCTCAATATCCTGTTTTATCATAGGTTAATATTAGAATTTCACCATCATCAAATACTTTTACTACTACTATTTTTTTCCGGCCCTTTGGAGATGCCAGGTTTTGACAAATTTGCTGTGGAGTTTGTCAAATGAATGCCAGTGCCAGGAATGAGAGATGCCATTTGCAAAGTACAGCTATTTTAGGAGCAGCTCTACCTTTCCATCTAGTTTCAGAATTGTAATTAAAGCCAAAGTTTGCCCAGATTTGGCATTTGCAAATATTATCATAAATATGCCCCCAAAGTATTTTCATACCAAACAAAGGTGTTTTATTTTTCTTTTATTCGCTGCAAGTGCTTTATCAGAGTTTCATTTTGTCCCTCTCATCCTTGATGCTGAGGCTGCCCTGGCTCAGGGCGAGTCCTTTGAGCTTCCATCCATCTACTGTTTGACAATGCCTGGCTGACTTCCAACCCTTTAGCACAGACATCAAATGCCAGCTACCAAAGTGGCAATATGTACTCCTCCTCAAGATACCAGAGGTAAAAAGGTCTGAAGTGCAACAACTTGATGCATCGCCCACTAGGTACAAATTAATGAACAACACAAGGGCCAGAGTGAAACACTCACACTGAATTACTTTATCTTGCAAAACAAAAATCAATTAAAACCCTGATAAATATCTGATGTAACAGCTTTTATGTTGCAAAGGGAAAATGAAGCGATTGGGTACAAAGAGTGTGGTTTTCAAGTGATTATTTGCATCAGAGAGCCAACTAGATAGAGGTATGCTGAAGGTCAGATTAAATAGAGAAGAGCAAAAAAATAAAAAACTAGACCCAAACATCTTTCTCTTTTGTTTACCTGAAAAACAAGTTAAATCAACAAGCGGGAGCTGATGGAAATTGGATAAAACCGTCAGGGCTGACCCAAGAGAGGATTCCATTTTCATTATGTTTGGACAATGTCGTAATTCAAGCCTCCTTTTGGGCCCTGCTTTTAGAAAACAACAAAAGAGAAGAAGGCACGTTGGCCCGGGAGGTATTTCTCATTTTTCCCAGACGTTCACGTGAAATGGGAAGGGGCAGGCAAAAGGGAGGAGGATAAAGTGGGAAAAAGAGGTTAGTTAAGGGGATCAAGTCACCACCTGTGATCTGAAGTAAAACTAAACCCTTTCATTCCCCATCCTCTCCTCCGTCCCTCATCCTTTTGTTTTTTCTTTTCTTTTTAAGGTCCTCCGAGGATATTGCCGCCATATTCTTTCAGTGGTAAAAATGTCCCCAGGCACAAAGCTATTTCAGATCCTTTACCAGCAGGCCCATGGTGATAGAAAAGGCGTAATTTGTTTTGACTTTGCCTCTCTCGCAAACCAATCTCCTGGTGTTATTTAAGTCCGCACTCTAGTCTCGCTCTCAGCAGCGTGTGGCGGCAAACAACAAATCTCAGGTTGCCATGGATCTCTGCTATTTATAAAGTGTTTGTGTGGCTTTGTGCAACTATTTTTTCCCCCTTCTTCTTTGTTTCCATAATTCATTTTAAATTCTCTTACAATGGCCGTCCATGGTCGCGCACACCAAAACGAAAAAAAAAAAAATCAAAACAAAAACTTTGAATTAGACTTTTATGAAATATCGCTGCCTTATTCCCAGTGTGCTCATATCTATGCTTGTACAATCTGAGGATGCAGAAAAGCAGTCTGCACAAGTCCTCAAAAAAACAACCCACAGATGGTCTTAAAATAGAATAGCTTCATTATGCCAGCGCAAACAGGGATCCAGCCGTTTGCCTGTTGATCATTTCCCTCTGGTGACTGCTGAAGTGCACTCTTCAACCACAATGGTAGAGATTAGACCTACAAGAGCAAGTACACCCCTTACACATTTTTGTAAATATTTTATCATATCTTTTCATGGGACTGCACTGAAGATATGGCTTTTAAGCAGTGTAGTCGGTGTTCTGCTTGTGTCAACACACAACCATCAATGTCTAACCCATTGACAACAATAATGAGAACAGCCATAAGTTTAAAATTTATAAATTTTACTCAATTAGCCTTTTTTCTTCCCTGGCATCATGCGATACGTAAGTGGGCTCTCACACTCTTCAGGCCAGTCTTTTGAAGCTCAACATAGCACTCCCTGAGAATCAGAAGAAAAATAATTAATAAAAATGGCATAGGCTATAAGAATATCAACACCCTGAAACTGAGCTGCGGCACTGTGACTGAGACCATATTTTATGAGATGGGTTTCAACGAGAACAGACCAAAGAAGTTGAGTGATCATGTGCCGCATCATCTCCAGAGGTTGTCTTTTTTTTTTTTTTTTTTTTTTAATAGACTAATGAGAGCTGAAGAGGTTGAAGGGATAAGGGTCAGTCTACAAACAATTTGCTGAAGACAAGCTCAGGACATGGGTTACTGGAATATCAAGTTTGGCAGAAACCCATTGAAAAAGGAGAGTCTTAAGAGGCTCTGCCATTTAAACACCCTCACCTCTTTACATTTACATTTACATTATTACATTTCTGTAATAATGTTGGCCAAGCACTCTGTTTAAGTCTCCCCATTCTCCACAAAGACCTTTCTTCTCTGGAAGCTCGTTGCTCTGTGAGTTCACCTTCCCTCTAAATTGGTATATAGATACCACATATCCCACCTTTTTGTATGTCAATCCCCGGGGCAAGGACAAGAGCCCATCTAAGTACAGCACTGCCACAGTGATTTTCCACCACCACTTCATTGCTCAGCTGCTCCAGAGGTCTGGGATGGCATCAGAATGCGAAGCAAAAGAGCTTCTCCTTTTAGGCATGAAGCAGACAAGACCAGCACAAAGAAACAGATTTTCCCAACAAACATAAAATGAACTGACCAGTCTGCATGTTCAGACTGACATGTTTTTAGCTTGACAAGTGGAAGAATTTCTCTTTACCCGTAATGTCTTCATCATGTCAGGGACAAGAACTAATCAGTCAATGACTCCATGTCTGTGGCGGACGGGTGGAGCTCATGTCATCTATCCCTATAAAGTGGGAGCAAGGTTTTCTTCACAGAAACAGGCAAAACTCCTCTAACTTTTTAAACCATCAAAATAGACATGGAAATGACCTGGCATCGATATTCAAAGACGATTCAAGTCAAATTCACATTAACTGAAGCATCACATTCCTTTAAATGTGTAATTAAAGCTTCAGCTGATCAAACAAGATGATTCAACTGTTCAAATTTGTCAGCTAGAAGGAAGAACATTCTGTGCCTTAATGCTGCCAGAGTTCTGTATATTTATCGTTCCAAGGTATTCGACTTAGTCTGAAGAAACTTTTTGTCCAGTGAAGACTAGAATTATTGAGGTTACACTGTGCATGACCTAAGGGGAAAATAAAAGGTCGGAATGTCACACCTTGGGGAACCTTTACGCCCCAATAATGTGTTAGAGAAACTGACCTACACAGTAAATTAAATCAGATATCCCCTGGCTTTTTATTAGCTAGGTGAGATTTAAGAGTCTTACCAACCCTGGTTTGTCTGCTGCAGCAGCAGATGGTTAAAAATGATCCCTTCTCAGACTTGCAGCTCCTGCTTTTGTTAGCGCCTTGTCTCAACAAGTATTTGGGGAAAATGAGGTGCCGCAGTGGAAAAAAAGGAGGTGGTGCCGTACATGAAACCCATCACATATACGGGGCTCTAATTACTTCCACGCTCCTCCCTTGTGTCTTAGATGGATTCTCATGAGCCAGAAGTGGAGGATCAGCACTTTCCATCCCTCCTACTAACTCCGTTCTTCCTTTTTCTTCTCCCTTTTCACAGTGGGGCTTGTGTTATTAACCTTCTGTCTGCTCATGCAAATAGGACTCTATAGCCCCTTTCCCCCCCGTCTCTCTCTGGAAGCTCATTTTAGACAGCTGAGCTTCCTTTAGAAAATTTACAAGTGTTGTTTCCTGTTATGGAAATAGTCCAGCGTTCGGCCAGAATCCAGAGCTGATGAGAAAGGGGAACCGATTGGGAAAGTGAAAGAAGAGAAAAAACACACTGCTGAGACAGTGCGCGACTCATTTTGCTTGATGATGAGGCAGAAATGTGGAGAGAAGAGGAGGCAGAGGAGTTCAAGCTGAGCAGAAAGAGGATGAAGTCAAATTTTTCAGTCTTATCTTTTAACCCAATATTGACTATTGAAGAAGACAAATGGGCCAGGGGTGTACTTATTATGGTTTTGATGGTTTGAACCTGTCCACCCACTCCGCTCCTATTTTCTTCTCAGGAAACTTCCTCTGTCTCATTATTGGAAGTACTAAGCACCTCTTGAGGTGGTTACTGCTCCTCTCTTCAGGAAACGGTGCAGATGGGGCGATGGCGACGGACGATTGCTGGGCAGAAACAATGGTAATCACTAAACATGAGTCACACCAAGCTTTTCTAACGTATTAAACCACTGGCTCCGCCTCCAGTGCCGCTACCGGTGCTAAACCCCGTCCTACATAAAAAATGACAGCTGCACAAAGTGCTACTGTAGAGCCTTTTACTGCAGACTCAGTGAGAGAAATCGTTGTTAAAGGCCGCTAATGGGACAATTATGGGAATGGAAATGCTGCATACAGAGGAAGAGAGAGCTGAATTTCTGACCAAATGTTACCTTTTTAGTTTTTCCATCAGCACTACTATTGCACATTTTCTGCAAATGCACTCAAATTTGTCTTTATCAACACTTCAGATTGTCTTTGTAAGCTATTTTCCTGCTGCAGCCACAGTAAACCTTCAAGATCGTAGAACAAAGTACCCCATTCACAGATACTGAAGATTCAGAATCAAAACAAGTTCGATGCAGACAACGGGAAAAGTGTTTTGTTTTTTTTCTTTGGTTTTATATCAAAGAAAAACTTTTCAAGGAGGCACTCTCATCTGTTTCACTTCAGTGGAGTTGATTACTGTTTTTGTTTTTTGGGGGGTTTTTTGGGTTGGAGAAACTCACTCTGCCTGAAGCTAATATCAAATGCAAAACTACATAAAGCCTCTATTTATCTAGACTGTGGTCTTGTAATCACATTGATATTGTTGTGAATTTTTATTTTGTTTTGGTTTCAAATACTTACAGTAATGCAGCTTTTTTTTGTCTTTGATTCTAAACTTCTGTTTTCTTTAGCTAGAACGTGTTTGAACATGTCGACTATTTTGGTCTTGATTGGCCCAACATATGTTGCTCATTTTAGTTTCTGGCTGATGTCAAACGAATGCCTTGTCTTTATTGTCTAAATTGGAAACAAACAAATTTGGCTCGGCACTGGGTTCCCAAAATAACCCAAACATGGATTGATTTGGCCTTGGTTTATTGATTTGACCCAGAATACTGGTTAAAGTTTCTGGAACAAAATGGATAAAGTGACTAATGTCCAACGTTGATCTTACCAAATGTGGTTGAACAGAATAACCTCTAACCTGAAATATAAAACTGAAAATGTGATTCAGACCTACTTAAGCTAACAATAGTTACATAGTTAATATAGTGTTATGCTCAGCATTCACACTGTGACCAAAGAACTAGTCATAAATTGAATATAGACAGATGTTATTCTATAGTGTATTTTATATGAATATGAACTTCACCCAACATGTAGGTTTTGGATTGTGTAAGGAAACCACAGTAGCCAGAGAGCCTTCATGTGCACCGGGTTGAAAGACTCCAGTGGGGATTCAAACCCAAGACCAACAGGTTTAGTTTAATTCTGGTTCTAAAATGCAGATTAAGAACAAAATGTACTCCCTTGAGTTCATAACCAAATCCTATATCCATCTGATGCCAATGTGTGCTTTCTCTCTTCAATTTTATTCCCTTAAATTATTTCATACTCGTATACCACTTAAGCCATGGGATATTAGTTTATTTCTATTGTTAAGTGTGTATGCCGACCAGATTTCCACTTTTCCCCAGACATTCCCTTTTATTAGGACAAAAAGAGGCCTATTTCACAAAATGGCTCACTGGATGCAGGGATAACAGCCCGTATTATCTTGTTAGAAGCATTTCATGGAGGCAGAGTGTAGCATGCCTTTATTTTTCTTTTTTTTCTTTTTTTTGGCGCATATTTTCAAATAAAGAATTATGTCTGTTCTTTCACAATTTTCCAAATCACAAAAAGACAGTTTTAGTCACAAAAGGGCTGATGTGCATTCTGCATGTGCAGGAGACCTCACACATGGAGAATAAAGTTTGTATCTATCCAGAACTTGTCAGATCTGTTATATTTTCCCAGTAAAATTTGAATCCAAGGTCAAGTCTTTTTTTGTAGTTCCTGAAAGTAAAATGCGGAACCATTTTACTAAAACTGGGTTACAATCTTGACACTAGGTTTGGTGAACCCTACCCAACACGTTAAATCTATTTTTTTTGTTTTTTTGTTACAGTGCTGGGAACCTTCAGCTTAAGCAGATCTAATTTAGTCTGAGGTGAACCGGCACATGGGCTCCAAACACTTACACCCACATGTTGGGTATTACAGTTGGCCTTGCGGGGCTAAAATATAAAGATGAATGCATACAAGTGGAGAGAGAGATACAGAGCTCTTTTATTGCCTAATCACACAATACAATAAAGCACAGAGTATGGCGCATAGAGCCTAATATTGTTTGAATCACTCTTTTCATTAGAAGACCCAAAAGTGACATCAGTCCTCTTCCCTATGGGTGATTTGATGGGTTGTCATGGAAACCCACAAATGCTGAATGTCAAAGTGTTGTTGAATGTTGTGGAAGAAAAGATGTGCGATGTTGAAGACATTGTTAGGTGCTAGTAAGCGAGGTACTTTGTGGTTAAGTCCAACTTTTATTCTCTTTTTGTCGGGCCTCAATGCGATCGATGTCTTATTTGAGGGTTTCAGGACCTTTCAGGACACTGTGTTGATAAATAAGACGGGCCCTCTTCAGTTGCTTTTCTTCAAACTGAATGTTCTTAATTATTGTTTCTGTTGCATTTAGTTGGACATAATTGTGGCTCAAAAGAACATCATTTTTCAAAATCAGGACCATGACAATAAACTTCTAACCATAGCTAAATAATAACCTTTTCTGCAGGATACGAAAGCACATCTAAGCACCTGCTACCTGATATTTTTACTGAGCTAAAAGCTGCCACTTTGCCATGAAGAACATATGGGATTAGATTTCGCAGTGGTGGCTGAATTGGACCAAAGGTAAATGGCCAAAAAAGAAGTGTGTGATTGGTGCTTTACCGTGATAATACCGCATGAATTGGCTAATAAACTCCCCCACTAGGTAAGCGCAAGTTGGAGTAACGGCTTTTTAAACTGCTTTTTTCACTAGCGTCGGCAGTCAAGCAGAAGGAGTGGGGCACTGCTGAAACTCGTACAGCAAATGCCTCGGAGGCCACACATATAGATAAATATATGCTGTTTATTTTTATGAACATAGTACCGTCTGACCGAACGCAGACCCACATGATGAAATCCAATCCCCCCTCGGCTGTCTCTCTTTACTCCTGCTGCTGCAGTCGAGACATATCAGATTTCATTTGGATCAGATGGCGTATCTATTTCCACAGCGGCCAACGACAACAAGCAGGCTGCCTCCCCTACATCAAACAGCCCCTTTTCCCCCGCGATTCCCCCTCCACCAAGTGGCCTACCTACGATTGTCGAAAAGATGCAGCATCGAGCCCAACCTATTATTTCCAATTTCTTCTTGGGAAAGTTGATCTAATGAGTATTATCGGCAGCTAATGGGAATTATAATTAGTCAGATGCAGCAGATTATCTGCGCATAATTAGCTGTGTCTGTCAGCCCCAATTAGTGCAACAAGAATTAGGAGACTTTTGAGTTTAGCAAGGGAGGTGAGGGAAAGTGGAGAGAGGCAGGGGGAGTGTGGGTGGCTGGGAGAGGCAGGTTTTTGGCTCTCGGCTCCGTCGTGTGCCGAGGAAGAGGGGGAAGCACTACTGAAAGCACGATAGGCAGGAATGACTTTTTTGGCTCGCATAGAGAAAGCGTGCTGATAGAGAAGAGACTTCAGTGGAGATGTGGACATGTGGCAGGGTAGACTAATTTGATTCCCTCAACATGTGCCCATTAGCTGCTGGGGAGATCCGAAAACCGCTCTACAGGATTACTTTTTTAAAATGCTGATCATGGGCAAAGGTTTATTGAGTGAAAATGCCAAACTGTGGCACAGAGCAATATGTTATTCTGCAAAAAAAAAAAAAAAAAAATCTGCTCATCTACAAGCGGCTAAAAACTTCTGCATCACACAGTTGGCAAGAAAAGACAAGCTGAACATTTCATCCCCCACCACCATTCCAAGAATACTTTATGAATAGATGGGTGAGGAGAACTTAATTTGAAAGGACTAAACCTTGCGGAGAAATTTGCACCCTTGATGCCTTGCCACAGTAGACACATTAATACCACAAACATAATTGAGTTTTAATTTGGATTGTTCCTGCCAGCTTTGCACATCTAGAGACTGAGAGTTTTGCCCATCCTTTCCTCTCATTCAAACGTCTTGTTTAAAAAACAACACGAGTTTGAACTCAACCTCGCCTATGTTTGAGGTCTAACAATTCATAACTTCCAGTCTTCTCTACTGTACACACAACTGAGTGACAGAAAGTTTGTCATCTGTACCAACCCTCTATGGTCCAGTAAGAGTTTCTGCAATTGTCAGCCCAGTTTTTTTGGGGACCATGTTTGCTGTGCTTATTAGCAGGAACGGTAATACTACCACTTCATTAGTGGAGTATAGCACCCAACAGAAAGAAAATTAAGGTTGGGATTATTAGCAGAAGAAAGCAATGATGAATCTCGTTAAGTATTAATGCAGGCGTGTACTTGTTAGCAGGGTCCAAACGGTCGCCAACACAAGTTGTTTGGGTCAAACATGTCAGTAACTTAAAAATGTTTGAGCAATATATTCATAACCCATAATCAGAGTTGATCAACATTTTGGATTATAATTAAAAGAGCTTCTGGAATCATAATGTATTGACGTTAATGACTTGGGATCAGTTTTTAGCTTCTATTGCAGATGTTGAACTGGATTTAGGTCTGTACTATGACAGAATCATTTGAGCTCATGAATGTGTTTTGGGCTAAACCTTTTAATTATACCACTGGCTGTTGATCTAGGGTTCTTGTCTTACTGGCAGATGAACAAGTCTGATTCAGCCTTTGTTTCAGGATTGCCCTGATATATTTAGCTCCATCAATCTTCCCACTGATTCTGACCAGCTTCCCTTCTAGTCTAACACAGGAAACCCCAAGAAACAGACTGGTAGTTGGGAGAGTAATTTCCTCTCCTGTACACTAAGGTGTCCTTTCGCACATCCCTCATATTTCCTTTTGTTACAGCTACATTCAGGCATATGGAAACACATGCTGGTGTGAACGCATGCTTGGTTGTCAGTTGTGTTTTCAGAGCTTATTTTTCACAGTATTGCTAATTAAATGAACACTAGCAGAAGAACTCATTGCAGAAACAACTTGTTCATTCTTGCAACAGCCTCAATTACACTAAATAACACTCTCTGCACATTCATTATTGGCATAAAGGCTTGCAATCAAAATAAAAAAGGACATGGAAAACAAATTTAAGGCAATCTGGTGTGGGAGTTTTAAATTGTGCCTTTAACTTCTTGGAAAAACAATCTTTGGTGCAGTGCTAATGATGGCTTGTATGTCAACAGGAATTGAAGATTCAGTTTCAACTTTTTTATTTCTGTCCGTTGTAACACAACTAACAATATTTTTTATTTATATATATATATATATATATATATATATATATATATATATATATATATATATAAAATGTATACAATACATTGTGGTACAATCCAAATTTGCCCTTTTCATACCATGTTTTCTACTTGTTTCTCTGCATTTCCACCAACATGACATTACACCATAAAATGGGCAGTGCTTGCATTGATCCAGTCAATCAATTTTGTTGTACATGTATAATGACACTAAAGGTATTTTTTAAATTTTCTTTATATCTATGTTGGGAAACATTTATTTGCACCCAACAGTAGTTTACCCCTTCATAAACGGCTCGGAGAACACAAAATGATTATAATTTTGTTCTTTCACACTCAGACTCCACATACAATGTTGGTCCTAGAGATTCTGAAAGTAGAATATAAACCAACATTTTGCTTAGCACTCTCCTCTACTGTGGACAGTGTCTTTGACCATAAGTTAGACACTATCTACTTTTATGATTAGGTGAATTGGTTAGATTATCTCTAGCTATCTTCATAGTTTTGCTGCTGTGTGCTTTAGCTGCTAGCTTCTGCTAACTTCTCTTACTACTCTCTGTTAATATGCTTTCTGCAATTAACTTTGCATTCTCTTTTTTTCTGTCATCAAAAATGTTGCTGGCCTAGTGTATTTTCTTCAGCTGGATTTCCTGTTAATGGCTGTTAACTTTGGTTTTACCAGTTGTGCTTAAGTGGTGCAATGTGTGAGATATTTCTGCCATGAACTGCATATACTCTTTGCTTTTCTTTCCCATAGAAAAATACTAATAGCTCTGTGTTTCTAGGGGTTATTAAATCTCCGTCATAACCTTGAGAAGTTTAGTCGCCTCTGAGCTCCCCTCTGTAATTCATAAATCACTGCAGGAGCCGCACAGCTGCTAGTTCTCAAAAATCAAGCCAGCAGTCCAGGACTACGAGGAGGAGGATGTCATGTGGCATCAACCTCAGCGAAACCCGTAAAATTTGTCTCAGCATAACCATAATCCTGCCTTGAAGTAATAGGAGCTTATTTCCAACTTTGTATATTTCCTCAATAGATCCATTGGTGAGGCTTTTGCTGCTACTTTTTTAAGCAAGCTTTGGTTCTGCTGGAGGTGTCGTCCTGTTAAGAGATGGGTTGCAGCTTAGTCATAACTTTAGTGCCATCAGTTGGTCTTCCTGACGACTTTTTAACAGAAAATGTGTGACCTGTGTTTGACTGTATTCCATAATTTCACAGGAATTTGTCTGTAAATTAAAATAGTTGATTAATTTAATTTATACTGAATTCAGTTATATATGACAACACAAACTGAAGTTTTCCTTATGTAAAATTCCCTGAAATTATATTTGTTATAAATTGGTGGTGCATAAATAAACTGAAATAAAACAATATTCACCAGAAACCAATAGGAAGGGGTTTGATGACCTCTGTGCAAAGTGCACTGAATCCAGAGACCCAAGCCCAAAGTGAGACATTAATAAGCCGCGATTGTCATGTCTCATCCAGCAGTGGTTCTAAAAGTTATGCCTGACTGAATATCTTATATCCTTGTTGGCTTGCTCCGTTTTACCATTTCTTGCAATATGAACTGCGGATGTTAATTGGACAAGCAAACATCACTTTTCACGTTGCACAACAATGTGAAGGAACATAAACATAAAAAAAAAAAAATTTGATTGACGCAAGTTTATATCATTCTCCCCAAGGTGAGAAGATGGTGTTTGCATTGCATGTCTAACAACAATGCAACTAAACAAGCTTCTTACATCCTGGTAATATAACACTCATTGCACACTAAGAGAACACAAATTTGTCTGGTGTTCTTGAAGCTAAACAAACCACTTTGCATTGTTTTTAATCAGTCTCATATCACCATACCAACTCCACCGGCGGGCCCTGAGGGAACTGTCTCAATGAACACGTACAGGAAACTACACAGGCGGCTAAATAGCTTTTGATTGAGAATGCATTTGCATAGATTATCTCCATCTATTTGACCAGGCTGTGCGTGTCTGTAAATAGCTGTAGTCAACAGTGAGAGGCAGCCCCACATAAAATGTTTAACCACTCAAACCAAAGGTGCACACAAACACGGCTAAGATAACATACCTCCCCTGTAAACAAACATCCTCGCGCGGCCATGTTTGTGGACATACAGCATATAGCACAGATGTAGGAGAGATGGATATTGTCTGTGAAGCTCAACATCTCCCAGAGGAGGCATTTTGTTTAGCATGAATATAGATTGATATAGGTTGAGGGTAAGAGCTAGGCTATAAAAATGAATGCTAGTTAATGCAAAATTCTTGTAAAAATAAGACGATATACTATGTGTGTGCATGTATTCAGCTAAAACGAGAACAAATTGTGCTGTGACATTCTGCTGGTAAAGAAATGTTAAAATGTGCCTCTCCAAATTGACTCTTAAATTGTGAAGTCCTTGATTTCTAAAAGCATTTTTATCCACTAGATAATTCCTAGGTCAGAGTTATGTTTTAAAAAGTCTCTTAATGGTCTGGACTGGACTGAAGATGAGTGGAAACAATGACTGAAGCACACTTGGAAAAAATTACAAGATGTTTTTTCTTCCTTGGAACCAACCTATAAATAAAGTAAATGAATGACTGAAAACATCTTCATAACACTGAACTATTCAATGCAGTATACCATCAAGACAAAGTAAAACTGAACAGATACACCAGAGGCTCTTCAAATCAGCACAATATTTGCCAGCATTTTAACTGGATTTTAACTAAATGCACTTTATACATTTTCTTTAATGCAGCAACTTTTAAACTGTAATTTCATGTATTTAAATCTGTAATTGGGTCTGACACATGCCTTTTAGATACAGTTTTCTGTGAAAATGAACACATAATGAGCTTAATTCCTTCTGGCCTTTGCAGCAGATTCTCAAGAACGAGTCTCCAGATACTGTAAGGAGGAGAATTTACATCGGCAGTCACAATGTTTGGGCATTTTGATTGGAGAGGGGGGCTCACTGCGAATCGATTTATGCCTGCAAGGGTGGACGTGGTTCAAGCTGCGCTGAGCCTCCCAGAGTCAGGTGTGTGTCTTCTGGGCAGAATCTGTGGATTAAGGGAGGCCTGAACTTGAAACAGGAAAGGACAGAGCAGTCAATAACACACTGATTAATGATAATGGCATGCAAGCCAGGGGGATAATCTTTCTAAGCTCTTTTTATCTAAGGCACGAATTGACTGAAAACATGGAGGACGGAAAGGAAAACCTACCAATCCCCAGCCACACTGGGGGCTTCCAAACTGGGTAAATGCTTGTTTATGTCTTCAGTTTTTAAAAGATTGATTAGAAATTCTTCTGCTGTCTCAGCAAGCCAGGAGTCAGCTTTCATGTGACAATAACTTATTCACAAGTTATTTGTGAATATCAGAATATGTATGTGTTTTGATTGGGCAATATCAGGCTGTAAACTATTTTTCCCTGAACCTAATTTTCGTGGAATTGTCTGGCTGTTAATAAATGGATTTATGCACTGCCTCTTCAGGTTACCATCTGGTTGAATATTTCCTTCCCCCGATTGTGGGCATTATTCTGCATTTGCATCGTCAATCTGTGCCTCCATCAGTGGCATTTTCCCTTCTGTCACCTTGCTACAGAATATCCTCATAAAGCTTCACTTATCATAATAACACCCCAAGCCACCTCCTCCCACTTTGTTTTATCCCCCTTTATTAAATGCTTATTGACAAGGCTGAAAGGGAAATTATGGTTTATCCAGGCCCCCTCTAATCAATCTGTCCTGTTTGTGACTCTGTGAGGTTCTGCTCAGAAATTTGAGAGGCGCCGATCCCCCACTTAGGCCTCATCCACTTGCCTATAGATTTGCCACAACTCCCAGCTAATTTATGCAGTCTCATGGATGCAATTATTCTCTGTGTCCACAGTTGGAAAGAAAAGTAAGGGGTGCTCATGGCATGAGCAGGAATTGGATGAAAGTTTGCCTCTTGTTTATCTGAGGGGCTTGTCAAACCTTCGGGATGAGTCCCAAATCAACGTCCTTTTGATCCTTTGTTTAATCATTTGGCAAGGTTTCAGTCTAGGAAAAGTCTGAAAGATATGGAAAACATTTTGTATATTGGGGGAAAAAAATCTGATTTTTTTCCAATAATTTGTTACCCATCTAAAAACTGTGTTGATAGGTGCAGAAAAAAATACATTCCAATCAATCTCAATTTCTAGTCCTGAGAATTCAGAAGTGATTCAAAATGCTCACTTGATTGTAATATGCATTTACAGAGTATACCTCATCGCATTACGTGTCCACTGAGCCATCATAACCATCTGATTTTACAAACTCCATATTTAAAGCCAGATCACTGTTGAAATATCTCCCTTTATGTATAACCTTCTGTTTTCATACAAAATGGGATAGAAGTCAGAAAGCCTCATAAACCTGAGCATAGGAATCAAGTCTTGCATTCATGGGCCAACCACTGACTCCACCTACCCCCCTGCCTTCATTCTTGTTTGATTACCCCAACACTTTTATTCACTCCACCCAGACACAAAAGACATCAAGCTGACTGATCAGTGGGCAGCAGCCTAGCCAAGGCTGATCAATGAGGCCTTGGGAGGATGGATAGAAGACAGAGGCAAGGTGGGGGGTATTAAGGTGTGCGGACAGGTAGGCTGACAGACGCACAATCAGCAGCCCAATCGATGGGAACTTTTGCTGAGCTCAGATAAGAGGGTGCCGCTCGTGCCGGGTTCACTTCCAGAGACTCATTGTGACAGCAGCTTTTGTTTCCTACCTTCGTGAGCTTAATAGTTCTCAAAAAGAACAGTAGAAAAGGGAAAAACACACAGTATTGTACAGGAAACAAAAGAGATTCTGTCTGATTGATTTGCTTACCTTGGCAGAGACTCTTCAAAACCCTTGTTCATGGCTGTTTGTGCAAGATCTGCTAATGCAGCAAGATAAATACCTTCCTCTACAATGGAACTGGGCATATGAGGGGAGTATTAAGAAGAGCCATTGATTGATTTTAAAAGGTTTCTTCAACAAAAGTGCAAACAGTGTTGATTTCATGAATTGAAAAACGGTGAAAGCAAATCTACTTATGTTTGAAGACATTTCTAAGAAAGTTTCATGAAACAGTGGAATATACTTGTATCTTGTAGAGTAATGACGCTTTATCATTTTTGTCATCTCAAAGACATTGGTCCCCACTATCCTTACAGTTTTTAATGTGTTGGATACTTCTTAACCCATTTTTAGTAGTAAATGTTTTCTCTGCTTGATGTATGCCAATGATTTGACCCGCATCTTTTCCACATGGGATGTGTCTTTCAACATGGTTAAGAAATGAGAAGCAACTCCTTGAGATTAAATAACTTGTTGCCAGCTGAAACATAATCACCCATGCAATAATTATCCATTAGGAGGATTTAACTAATTTGCTGAGTTGAATCCAGGTGGCAACTGGATTTTTTTTGGCCAGACAGTTTATTATACACAGCATTAAGTATAGACATGAAAAGGAGATCGCTGCTTTGGTTCAGCTTAACAGAAATCAGTGGATAAACACTCGATAACCAATGAATTGCACTTTTTTAGGCAACATTCTCTGCTGCTTGGCCTTAAACATATGTACCAGGTGTTGCTCCCCTCCAAAGTGGTGATAGATTTCTTGATCGTCTAAAGGAAAATTCTACTTTATCACTATCCTTCAAATGAAATGAGAGAAACACTATTTCATTTGATTGTACATTTTATTACCTATTAAATGACAACTTAGAACCTGTTTCTTATTGATCATAATCATGCATGAAGCAGTTTAAATCTATTGTTTAAAAGCTGCACTAATGAGTATTTTGGGATCAGCGATACCTAAAATGAGTGTGAAATCCTCAGTGCAGATGATTTTGTTTCCCATCGTTTGGCTTTTTTACTCTGGCTTCTCTCAGTTAAACAACTTGCTGTCTGCAGCTGTTTGCAGGGGAAAATGTCCAATAAATCTACAGTGAATCCTGTAAGCACACCAGTATATAGTGCTACACATCATAGGGAGTATGGAAAATCTGTTTTAGCATAATCTTTTATTGTTTCATCCTTCTGAGAACTCTGTCTAGGATAAGCATGTGTTTTATTTAGAAAGCTACTCTGTGTGCTCTGTCCTGTCTTTTGATTCTCTGCCTCCATGTGTAGCTGTGTTGTTGTGGTCAGCTGGTTGTCAAGTGAGCTCTTTGTGTGTGTCGATTAGCCTTTGTTCCTCTGTCTTGTGTGTGGCAGTGGTGCTCCTTTCTCTTCATTGAAGTAATTCTTGCAAGACAACAGTACCCAAGGTTGACCAAACATGAGCTTGATGGTATATCCAGCTGTAGGGAGGGAAACATCATATATGAATTATTAGACAAAATATTTGCAGAACTTGGTTGAAAATGCAAGACTCTCCATTTCTTTATGTCCAAGCCGTTCATTGGGACATTGCTTTCCTATTTCTTATTTTGTTTCACCTGGAACAAATTACTGAATGGCTCGGCAACAAAATACATTAAAGACTTGTTGTTATTATTGTTTTATCAACCTTCCAGACCACTCAGGTCTTCTGGTTCTCGTCTTCTCTGCATCCTCAAAACCAAACACGGTGAAGCAGCATTTTGTTTTTAAGCACCAAAACGTCCAGAAAACTGCAAAACTGTTGAAACGGAGTTTAAATCTAGGCTCGAACCCCATTTGTTTAGAGTTGCCTCGTATTAAAAACAGCTGATATATTTGATGTGTGTGACAACGATTATTCTTGATGGTCTTGATTATGGCATATGGCAAAATTTAAGGTTTGTTGCTTGTTTCATATAAATCACCTTCATCTGTTGCTAAATGTTCTAAACAAATACACTTGACTAAAAAAAGTATTCTGGTGTTAGACACATTTCTTTTTATGACCCTGTCTGTTTCACAAATAAATGGACTAGAAGAGGCCACTTACCTAACTTCAGACTCTGATCATAACCCTAACACTTAACCATGATGTTTGTAAAGACAAACCACAAACAGAAGCTGTCAAACTGTGGATTTTTTTTTCTTATTCCTTTGCAGATGAAAAATAGGAAGAGTTCAGTCTGTTGGGAGCTCAGTGTAAGACTTAGTCTGCAGCAAGATATTGGCCCACCACCAATCCCTTTACACAGTGTTTTTCCTTAAACACAACAAGCCTGGTATATTCATTCTCCTGCTGCTGGTTAAGAAGCAATTGGACTTGAATCTACCACAGTGTTTCTCTGCATGGAGTTTGCGTGTTCTCAGCATCCATGGATTGTAAATGGGTAATCCGGCAACTTCCCTAAGGTATGAGTGTGTGCTGTTTATTATGCAAGTCCCTGTGTGCCTTGTGATGGATTGGTGGCCTCCCCATTTCATACATCTGAATATTGACACGAACCACTCCGACTGTGCATAAGAACAAGGATTAGATGGGTGGGTCACTCTTCATCTGTTGTGTGTTTGGCGCCACCTTTTGAACCAAAGTGATATTGTTGGATAATTTGGTGTTTTCATGCTCGTCTGTTATGTCGCTGGAAAGTCTCAACACAATTCTGACCCTCAGAACGTTTGCCGCTGAATGCTTCCCATTTATAACTCAAAGTTGACTAAAGCTTGTGATTTGTTAAGTGCTAGCCAAAACTTAAAGAGTAGTTACAATTTAATTGTATTTTAGGTCCAACTGGTCTCTCTTCAAATGACGAACTGACTCCTTCTCTCTTGTATTTCATGCTTTTTCACTTGGCAAGCTTTGACTCTCTTGCAAACCAGAAAAAAAAGACATCCATACCCCTACTTTGAAGGAATCCTTGCTTTGGCAAAAGGAAATTCAGATAGTGCCCATCTTCACCAGTTTCCTCCATAAGTTGCATCACAAATATGTAGAGGACTGACAACCATGCTTGCATAGACCCACATGCCTGCTTTTGGAGAGTGTGAAGCAGAGTACCTGGAGAAAAGCTACCCATTCACCAGGATGAAATGCAAACTATACAATAATGGGCTTTGACCAGGACACTGAACCTATTTGCTGCAAGGCAACAGTGCTCAGTGCTCCACCATGCAGTGCCAAACACAAGTTTTTATGTTTAATCTGTGAAAAGTAATCAGCCCTAACCCTTTCTGCTGTACAGAGTATGCCATTTTAGAAATTTACAGCTAATTTCTTCTTGTAGATGAAACAACATTCAGTTAATACTTCAGGACTAAATCAGCTATCTAAAATAGTTTTGATCTCTATAGTCCAGCCTGTTGGCTAGTGAGGGAAATATGTTAAATCAACGAAAGACATTTATAGAGCTACACTCTCAGTAATTGCCATCCTCATGGTGTGATGGTGACATTATTAGAATCCCACTTTTCTTTTTAATCACAGGAGGTTTAACCTTCTCTCAGACCGGCCATCACAGAGACACACACATTGTGCACACTGTTGGAGGAGATTGTTTAAAAGTAAGAGTAACTACCTTGTATTTCGATTTCTTTAATTCCCAGAAATTTTTTGAGTCTTCTACTCATAAGTCTATGCAGTTTCTCTGTGAAAATTCACTCCTCACACTGGCAGCATGATCACATCAACTATGACATTTCCAGAAGATGTTTGTACCCCTCAGTACCAGCGCACAAACCTTACATGGATGTATTCATTTGCCTTTTTTATTTACTTGTTGAAACATTCGGCTTGCAATAAGAGGACAGGGACATTAAATGAAAGGGATTTCCAAGCCAATTTACCACTCCAGCATACCTGGACGGCGTCCAAGCCGAGCCTGCTTGTCCACCTCCACTGTGTGGTGAAATCTCAACACAACTTGAGAGTAAAGTGGCCACAAGCCCAGTCTGTGAAAGCCACAGCACGGCAAGAGGGTTGCTTGCTGATCGATACCAAGCTAATTGGAAAATAGCGGCAGGAAATGTGTTAATGGGAGTGTTCGCTCTGGTCTCACTCCGCTTACTCTCCCTAGTATCTCCCACTTCTCGGGAGCCCGCTCTCGGTCCTTCAATCTCGTGCTTGCTAATAAGACTTGGGCCACTGTTTAACCCAAATGAAAAGTGCAGCTGCTTTAATTGAGCCACACAAAAACTCGGGAAGGCCACAGCATTCTTGGAGTGGCAAAATGGTTCTCAACACATTATTAACCACTACTGAAGACCTTGATCTGGAGCCACCATTCCAAGAAGGAGTTCATCAGTGGCTGGAGAAAAGTCTGGCTAACAGATAGAGGCATAAAATCAATAAAGCGAAGGCAAACAAAACACAGAGAACTTGAAAATGGGAAAATAACAAAAATGCATGAGGAAACTCCAAGGGTTGAAATGGATTCAAAATAATTTTAATCCATTCAGGGGTTCTAAAACTTTATCCTCACAAGTTCATGATTTCTAGATGAACCCAAAAGTCTTAAACAACTAATGGCGGGCAAATTGTTGTTATGAAATCTTACAATTTAAAGCTAAAAGAACTATCATGTTATGACAGTAAAGTTCAACACAATTAACCTGGTTTCTTTTCATTGAAAAATAATTTTTCTTTTGCTACACATGAATAAACAAAATAAGAATTGGGGTCAATTCACCCCAATTCTCATTGATCTTTTTGCTTGGAGTTCTCTCCTGGTATTCCAGCTTTCCCCTGTAGTCCAAAAACATGCATGTTAATCAGTCATTGTAGTAACCTGTGTTTAATTCTTTGTTCTGTGACGGACTGACAAGATTTACTCCATATTATTTTGTATTTTGATGCTGCCAGACTCGCTCACAACCAGTTTATTTTTAACGTAGTGAGGAACTATTTCCCCTCCCCTACAATTTCTAAACACATTTCTCTGCTGGAGTTCACACACACAATTTTACTATTTATGTAGCACATAGGGATTCAAAAAATGTTTGAGTTGCAACACTTTGCTTTTCTTTTTGTTTTGATATGGCATGTTGACAGTTCAGCTCATAACCTGCTATTTGCACTCTCAATCATATGAGCACAGAAAGTGGAAGAGGAGTTGTTATACCTTTCTAAACATATTTCTTTTGCTTCTCAAAAACGTTTTTATTCATGAGTTGTTTCAACAGTGTGATGCATCGAGCTCTGGTCCCTTCCATATGATTATGGATCTTTGCCAACGATGTCGACAAATCACGTTGAGGCACCATGATGGACGTCGGAAGTGAGGGACCGGAGTATTGAATAGAGTGACTGGGATCGGTCTCCCGAGTTGTTTTTGGTTGTAGTTGTTGAAGTCGAGCTAATTTGTCTGTGGAAGTAGCAAACCTGAAACAGCCATACCTTCTCCCAGTGGCTGTGTTTCCTGATTTGATCAAATGTGAAATCTTACATAAAAATTGGAAAGGTTCATAAACTTTTAAAAATCCCCTTTACTAAACATGTTTATTTTTTTCATGTGTGGTGTTATGTGACCTTGTTGGACACTGTTAAAGCTCAGCGTGTTCCTGAATATTTTTATACCTTCTTGTTTGTTCCTTTGCATGTTTTTTTTCATCATTTTTCTCAGTTAGTGGTGGCTGTTGTCTAGCCTGTGAGATGATGGCAAGAAAAACTGTGATGTGGGTGTGTCCACGAGTTGAAAAGGGTGATTTTTAATCTCCCCCCACCCCCATGTTGACTCACACATTTTTCTGGCTGTGCTAACAGAATAAGAGAGAATGTAAACACTCAAAAAGGAAGCTTGGGAAAACAAAGCAAAACAACTTGAGACATGAACAGATTTGAGGATCAGGGAGCTGGGATATTCTGCCACATGAAGAATGACGGTCTTATGCGGTGCACAGCTCTCCAAGTCCACGAAAGAAATCCACTTTGCTGTGAAAGTTATACCATGTAAACTCTATCACGCAAAACCGTCTTACCGGGTTCTTCCAGGTACAATCAGGGACATTTGTTTGGAACGTTTCTGCCAACACTGGTTGGTGAAAGAGGTCAACATGCAACAAACAAAGGGAGTACTGGTCACTTTACAACTACAAACTTCTACATATTCATTGGATGGAGTGCACATTTCTTTTCAGCTGCTTTGACGCACAGCTGATGCAACTCCATCTGTTAATTACATAGATTTTGATAGTTCAATGAAACGGAGCATTATTGAAAGGATCAAACAAAAGGTTTTAAGTAAAATTTAGAGAGTGTCTGTCCTGTGTGTGAAAGAGGAAAAGGAAAGAGGGACTCTTGCGCCGTTTCAAACTTGAGGGACTTTTTGTGTCATTGGAACATGTTGTGCTGCCAGACGTGAGTGACAGTGATGGCCACAGTGGGCCTGGGATCCAGCATTTCCACTCATTCCAATTCCCCCTGGCCTGGCCTTCCCTTCCATGACAAGAGGAGGTGATGTTTTGTCAGCTCAAGTGTGACACTCTTACTCACCCATTCATTCACTCACTCATTCACTTGTTGCCTTTCAGTTTTCTTTGCTCTCACATGGCTCTCGCCTCCTTCCCGTTTCTCGTTGTAATTCATTAAAAGAAGAGCAGACTCTTCTTTTCCCTCTTAATGTTTGCCTTTCTGCTTACACTGACTTGCTCTTTAACCCGCTCTCATCCTTGTAATCTCCTGTTCTGGTCCTCTGTCTATCATTTAGTGTTCCTTGGAATGGCCGTTCTGCAGGGGTTGGCTCAGAACATAAGAGCAGGTGGTCAACACCTGCCTGTTTTCCAAGATTACGGCTCATCTCTTTGATAAACCACAATTTGTGTGCTTCAAAGACCGTCTTTTAGGCCCCACTTCAGAAAAGCACAAGACGCCCTGTGGAGTGGGGCCATCGGCATCCCTTATTCACCGTCTACACTTAGGATTCCTGCAGACATTCTGGGTCGTGGCAGCTCTCTATATTCTCAGGTGGCAGCTTTTTGTTCCTCTGAGCATGTGTTTTAAAGGCAAAAGCAAGTCGTGAAGTGCCGTGAGAGAGCTCCCTCTGATAATACGAGGCACTTTGCATTTAGGAAGAGATGCGGCAACTGCCCTACAGAGTACATCTTTAACAATCTAGAGTGGTTTGAAAGAAACAAATTGCTCCGTAAGGAAGAGCAACCCATTGACCTTCAGACGTAGCAGGATTCCTTTTATTTCAAAGGCATTGCAAGGTTGCATTTCTGCAAATTTGGCAAGGCTTGACAGAAGAGCAGAAAACCCTTTCATTGTAAGAGCCTATGTAGCAACATATCTGCAGTATGTCAGGCTTCTGTGTTTCTAAAATAAGTGTTTTAGGTATAAATGCACAAATCAGAGTTTGGGTGCCCAATTTATGATCTCCGGTTTTTGTAAAGCTTTGATCTACCAATGCTTATTCTAGTCAGTTGAGATTTCTGTTTAGGTATTATGATCAACGGCATTCAAAATATGTTGTTTCCAGCCTTTCTGCTGTGAGTGGTCATTAGTTGTTTGTTATTAACAGAGGCCAAGCTGGCCTGGGCCATAAGCGAACTTTGCGACTGTTGAATTTAGGTTGGCCAGGGTTATAAACCCCCCGTTATATAAGTAGAGAGAAAAATCTTCATATGTTGGAGGTTTTTTTGACAGAAATACTCAGTCCTCTTTGTAATAAGAAGGCAGATTGAATAAATGTATATTTAAAGTGAAGCTAAGAGTGCAGATTTAGGTTTAAAGAGATTTTTAAAAAATAAACATCCTCCTTCTGAATTGAAGTGATGTTAATGCATCTTTGATTTGTGTTTATAATAAGTGTGAATGTGAACAATTCTTTTGGACATGTGTTGTGTTTTGTCATTTTTTGAGAGTGCTCCTTGGGTCGAGACATTTTTTGTTTTGTTTTGTTTTGTTTTTTATATTAACCCGCAAAATCCCTCACACTGCTGTTGCCAAGTAAAATGAGGAAAAAAGTGATTTATTTCTGTTTTCTTTTAGAGTCTGGATTTTTGTGTGATTTTGTTGTTGTTTTTGACCTGCAACTTTAGCAGGTAAAACAAATGGGACTTTGGTTTGCTCACCCCTATTCACCACACGTGATTGAGATTTAGCTTTGGCTTTGGCAACAGACAATTAAAAAAGTTAACGTGTCTTTTCCACAAGTGTTAACTTGTGTGTCCAATTACCAAGCTTGCTACTTAAGAAAGTTCTTGACAGTTTTCTATCCGTGAGAACTGCATTAAGCCGTCCCGCTCCCTTTTACCTTTTTTAATCACAGCTGGCCTCTTATCAGGTAAGTTGCACCTTAAAGCAGTCTCTCCTTTTCTTCTTTGACTATCTGAGCCTCAACAACGCCATTTATTTTGCACTGAAGACAAGCCAATCTTGTTTTGTGTGTGAGCGTCGCCTTCCTCTAAAGCTGCCTCAGCTTGCCCATATCTCCTGCTTCATCGAGCGCCTGATGAAACCCATACTGGCCCTACTGCTGATAAGGTAAGCCAGGCAACGAGATATATCCATCATTCACATACTTACAGTGCACACGGAGGCACAGGGATACACACATTTCTAAGAAAGTGCGTGTTAGCGAAGGCGGGCGGATTTCTAAAGAAGGGCGTCTATAGAATAACAAGATTAGGATTAAGAAAAGGCAATCAAATCAAACCGTCTGTTGCCTCACAAGTAATCAGAGTTGTGACGCTCATGAAGGAACCAAATCTCTCAACGGCCTTTTTAACACACATGTTCACACACTGCTAGTCCCTAAAATCAATCAACAGGTTGGTGTTTATTTAACTGAGATGGTTATGAATAAATCGCTCACAACCATCATTTCCGTCATCTCAAATTATTTAGAGGCAGTTTACTAGTTACTACATCAAATTAATAAATTAATTTATAATAAACTCTTAAACTCATTATTCTGACTTCTGAAATCAATTCCTTGAAAGGAATGGCTTCAATAGATTTTGCTCTTCTAGAAGAGCTGCAAATCCCATCTCCACCAGTGACCTTAAACAAAGGAGCACTTCATTACTTCTTCATGCTTGGTGGCTGCACAGAAACTCTGTTTAATTATTCTGACAAAAAAAAACACCCTATTATTCTCATATTTAACACAAGAAAAATGCAGCAAACCTCATAAATCGAGTTGTGGGACTGCTGCCAAAGTGGTGCCACTGTTCTGCGGAGTACTTAATCATCTCCTATATTGTAATAATTCATGTAAACACGGTTTACTCACCAAAAGAGAGTTGGCCCCCTTCCTTGGCTCCCGTTAGCTCTCACGTGTCACTGGATTTAGGGCTGGTAGTTCATGAGCAAAAACAGCCAAAGGTCGCAAGGTGTTCATACTTCACTCCTGGTGCCAACCAGGAGTGAAAGCGTGGAAAACCGACTCGTAGGCGTGGAACCGGTTACCATGACAGCGGCCCTTGAGCGGTGAATTGGCTTTGAAGGTAAATATGAACAGATGAGATTAATTACACTCAGGCGGAAGAGGTTTGATGCTACCGTGGGCAGGTGTACCTGCCTTGAGCAGCTCCATCTGTGCTCCCGCAAAAGCGGCCTCGTCCGCAACTGGCCTCACGTCAGCCGGTGCAGCTGGAAGTCTACGGAGATCTGTGAACGACGTGATTTCTCTTCTCGTCCCTCGCTCGCTGTCCGCGGTCGCCGTGTATACAAGGTCATTTACCTTGTGATCAATAGCTTGTATCGAGCCTGCACTCCCCTGCACCTCCTCCTGTTTCTGAAATGGCCGTTAAATCGATAAGAACAAATGAAATTAAGCTCCTGGGTGGCTCGCATGAGAAAATGATCTTCCTGTGATTAATAACACACCGTAAAAGCATCTGTGGCTGGCATATCACATAAGAGAGCGTTTCCGCGCCTTGGCTTTTCCCCTCAGGGTAACACTTAGGGAATAAAACTGCAGTGGCTGTTTGATAGAACTCTAAACAAGAACAAATGGTTGTTTGTGCAGGTTACCATGAGTATGTTACTTTTACAGACTGCAATGCTAAAATTCATAGGTACCTTTCACGATATCACATCAGGTTATTGCATGAGTGCATGGATTTCTGAGGTAAACTAAATCTAAGTACTTTGTCCTTGACAATGATTCGCTGTAGGTGGTTTTATTATCATCTTTTGAGCTTTTTCACATGTTCCCATGTTACAGTCATAGTTAATAGTTGTGGATATATTTAATGTGGCATGTGCTTCAAAAATCTTGAGTCAAGACTGTAGAACCAACTTTTGCTGCAATTAAAGCTACAACTCTTTGGAAGTAATTCTGTATCAGATTTGTACGTCTCAGTCTCAGTTGGCTTGAATAATAGCCACCAAGACTTTGATTTTCAAGCCTCTCCATCGATTCTCTTCTTTCACTGGGCAATTAAAACACATTCATGTGATTATTAAACCAGGGCTGTGCAAATTCAGTCCTGGAGAGCAATCCTACAACTTTGAGTTGCATACTCTTTGTTTTTGTTAATTAACAGCGGCTACATAATTACCGTGCACCTTACATGTTTGAACAGTGCGCTCTGAGATATTCAGAGCTTAGCATGTTGTTTTATACCCTTATCATGCTTGAATTTTCTCCAGAGCATATAGCTGACCCGTCTGCTGTGTTCCTTGGTCTTCATGTTGCCGCTTGCTCTGTAATGTTCTCCAACAAATCTCTAAGGCCTTTTACACAACAGCTACATTTATACTCAGATGTTTATTTATAAAGGGAAATATGAAACCCTTGACTTTCCTTTCGCATCAGAATGTTGCCCTACTTTTTGTTGGTCTCTCTCTTAAAATCCAATTGAAGTGCACAATAGGAAAAGGTTCAAGAGGTTTGAATACCTTGGCATTGGATGCATGTTGGGAAAACATTTTATTACGGCACAAAAATGGGTACTGCGACTTTCTGACTGTCCAGAATAAAGCATTGAAATATAATTTTTCTCACACAGTATTGACTATATGGTGTGATATAGGCCTCCCACAAAGACAAATTTTGCTGGATGAGAAATTGTCACATAAGTTATTGCAATAAATGATATTTCTATATGGTTTATTGCAATATCACCATATCAAAGATCAATAAACTTTAGCTTCTAACAAACATTTAACATTCTAACTGGAAGACATTTTAAGTATCCAGAACTAAATCAACAAATAAAATGGATACTGAAGTCTCTGCAAACAAAACTGCTTTTCAAGAAAGGGTGCTAGTTGAAACCAATGAAACAGTCTGAAGCCTTTTGCCACACAGCCTTTGGTAGAAAGAGAGATAAAAAAAAAACAATCATGCAAATGAAAGTTATTGAGTTAGTTCTAATTTATCATGCGATTAACTGATTTATTGCTTATTGAGAACACAAAATATTAGCGGTATTACTTTAGAATGAATTTCAGCTGCTGCAAACTTCGCCTCTATCCCTGGTCATCCCTTCACACAACTTTCCCCAGCTCCAGCAGTTGCTGTGTCCCCCCGGAGTTGGCCTGCATTGATAATTTATCCTTGATGCTGAGCTGGGGCATGTGCCAGCCATGAGCGTTCCCTGCCAGTGCTGAAATAGACAGAATCTGGTCAAACTGTGTCGTGCTTTTCAGGATATTACCCTGCTCACCTGGTGTTGAACTTGACTTCAGAAACGTTCCTCCTCTGCGCCCGCTTATAATGTGCTGATAAAACAATAACCAAAGCATTAACTCCACTGCCTTTGAAGAGGCAGTGAGGTGGTAGAGCGTAAACCCTCTTCTTTTTTTTTCCTGCAAAGCAGATTTCAGTGGTGTACAGTGGATTGGGAGAACAAGGGAAAAGCCAAGTTTGATATGCAAAATGATACAGGAGAGCCTGCTACTTGATTACGTGGCGTACTGTTATCTGTCTGCACTGATTTCAGTATAACATAAAAGAAAAATTAAAAAGCAAGCAGAGAAAAGGAAAATGCCTCATCACGCACTTTTATTTAAGCTATGAATATGGTTCAAATCAATCTGTAGCTTAAACACCTTGTTCTACTCTCGAATGTAGACATAAATTATACAATTTGGACAATTTTCAGCTTTACTGGGCCTGCTTCAGAAACTTGAATTGTATCTTTATCTGATCGGTCTATATAAAGTACGTGAAAACTACTAGTTTGGCTTTTCAGTCTGACCACAAGCCACAAAACTATTCAGTGCGTATGTTGTTACTGTAGGAAAAAATTCATAGTTAGTGTGAGAGGGCCATTCAGCAATATTTTCTAAAGATATGTTAAATTGTACAGCGAATTGAATATTTTTCAGAGTGACTGTTTAAGACCAATGAATTTTGTAAGAATTTGCCCAAGTCTGGTTCAGTCAGTAAATGTACCATACCTATGTGGCACCATGAACTCCATTTTGTGTGGTAGTCTTTATCTATTTATTTTTACAATGCCACTATTAAAAGTTTTTTTCAACTGCATCTGGATCTGGATGTTTTCATGTTTTCACCAGCCATAATTATGCCAGTGGCTGACAGGAGAGCTGCGGGTTCAGCAGTACTCTGGCCTTACACGACCCCATGCGAAGCCTGCTTTGCTCTGCCTCTCTGACACAGAGGCTCCATATTTCTACAGCCACACAGATGGGTTGCACTCTTTTATTCATAAGGGCCATGCTTACTTTGATCTGGCTTTGCATGTGCAGCATATGTCAGACTGAGGTGGAGGAAAAGAGCAGGAGGAGTGGGAGGCTGTCCGTTTGGCCGGCTGCAGCAACTTGGCGCTCTGATTCTGTTTTTTATTTTATTTATTTATTTTTTTTTGCTCCTCAGCTCCTTTGGGCTCTCAGTGCTTTCTATTATGCATGAGTGTCATAACCAGTATTGTTAATGCACTGGCTAGAAGTACAGGGTGAACATTTCCAAAAATGTGTGCAGAGGGTTTGTTTGCACTTTCTCAAACGCGTCACATTACACTGACTTTGGTTGATTTTATATTGTTGACAAGTGCCAACTTTTAGCTTGGGGAATTGGAGCTCCTGAATGGCTGTTGTGGCTATCTGCTTACTCACACCTACCATGTTTTCTCAACTTTCCACTGTGATCTAATGCAGAATAACCACACATATATTTTTACATCTTGAAAATGTACTTTTTCATGTGAAAAAATAAAAAAAGTCCTCTGGTTTGAAATGTGACCCTAGTGAGAAGTGAACCCTCTGTCTTGGTTTAAATTTCCATATTCAGATTCTCCCCTTAACTCGAAGCTGTCTCCTTCTGACTAATGAGATAGGACTCCTTTATGTGGACATATAATAATGCTGTTTTTTAAAGAAGCTAACACTGGTCCCTTGTTAATGAAATGTCTACAAATGTGTATATCAAAATCCGGTAGTCGCACAATTATTCTGCATTCTATTAAACTTCGTCTTTTCATCTTTTCTTTGCAAATCGTTTACTAGAGGAGCCGACTGAGGCAAGATAACGCTTTTATTTCAAAGACTGTGTGTGTTGTTCCGGATTGTTCTAGGCTTTGACATACCAAGCAAGCAAATATAATGTGTCCATCATTCTGTCGATGCTATATCTGTCTGCTTTGTATTCCAGTGGTGAATGAAGACGTAAGGCTTTGAACAAACGAAGCCTCCACTGGATCTCATATTGTGGCATTTTGATGTGGCCATATAGTAACATATAGACATATAGACTTATAGACTTCTACAAAAGTCCTGCAAATGCTCCTCAAATGTCACTGCGATGACTCAATGCTAACATTGGGCCATCTCAGTTTTCCTTGAAGTGGTGGGGCCAACATTTCTTCAAAATGTCTTGGCTAAATATTAGTTTGCCACTGATGAGATGTGCTTCAACTTTAGTTCTATAACATATAATGGTACTTGCATGAAATATCAAATGTAAAAAAGGACCTTTTGCACATCAAATAATGATTTCAGTTGCTATTAAAGACAGGAGAGTAAATAGCTAATGATTTGTTGAGTCTTGACCTCTTGGTTACATAACGGCATTTTGTCTGGACAAAAACTCAAAGGTTTTTGGGGCTCCAGAAAGACTGTTTTTAGTGCCTTTATGATGATTTGTGACTTTAAACAAGTTGTGGATTTAAAATGCTAATTGTCCATTATTACAAACACTTGATTGGTTGCTGTTGTTGCCAAAGCAGTTATTGAGTCTAGAAAGCAACTAATTTGGGGCCAGGTTTGTTTGAATGGCCTTTAAATGAAAGTAAAAAAAGTAAAAAGTAGCAAAGTAGCAAAAACTCAGATCTGAAACAGATCAAACACTTTGCTGAAGTTTTGTCAATTTTCTGTATTGAATATGAAGAAAGTTCTTTAGGTGCAGCAAACTTAAGCAGCTAATGCTGTGCTTGTTTCAGATATGCTCAGCTAGAATATACAGACCCTTTTTCAAATGGAGCTCAACGAGCCATTTGGTTCTACACTGAGCCTGCATCAAGAAAGCAGTGTTACAAAGAGCTGTATATGATTAAAATAGTTTTAATTTATTTCATTATATTAATAATGAACCTTCAGCAGGAGAGCATTAAGCTTTTATGCCCTCAAATCACAGGATGTTGGGAATTAATTTAAAAACAAATTATTGCCCAGATCAGTTGAAGTGTATTCCGCGTATTTGCATACCAATTCTCTGGACCTGAAGAGATAAATGGCTTTTCTTTACTGCTTTAAGCTCAGAGCCATTTATTAAGGTGTGTTTATCATTTATATCAGCCCAGGTTAAATGTCTTGAGACTTATATTTAAAGCTGTGGGTCCCACTTGGCAATTAAGTACAATTCATTACAGCAGACACGCAGCCCTGCAGGGGGAAAAAGTAAGAGCCAAGACTAAACACTGTAGCAGGCGAGGAAGAGAAACGACAGAAGGCGGAAGAGAGGAAGTGTGAAACTGATGTGAAAAAGAGGGGATATGTGTAGGAGGCACAAAGTGTAAGAAATGTGGGAGATTGTTTTTGTTGAAGACGTGTTTATTGTCCCGAGGAACAGAACTGGACCACAAAAATATTCCTTGTACAAACGGTGAGAGCAGAAGGAGAGGTGGGGATGTGTTGACCAGTGATACGATGCGCTGGCTGCACTTTCACCCACCCGACGGTGGGGGTCTGCGAGCGCTCGTTCTCACACAGAATTTCACGCCTTTCATTTGTTGCATTTTGATGTAGTGCGGTGTAAGATGTTCTGACTTTTTTTTTTCTTTGCCCAGTGGAGTGGCATCCTGGTGCTGGTGGTCTTTTTGAAGCTGCGAACTCCAGCTAGTAAGAGTGGACTTAAAAAATAGTTTTTTGTTTACATTTGAAACATCCCTAAAGCACTTGAAATAACAGATTCAGCTGCATCACACTCAACAGACCCACTATCATTGTGTGGAGGATCTTTGTTTTTCTCTTATTCATAGTACAGTTATTTATGGATTCAGCTGTTATGTCAAAATTTGTAGAATAGCATTACCGGGCCCTTCAAAATCACTCATTTTCTTTTAATTCTTCATTTTTATTTGATTTTTATTTCACGTCTCAACTATGTATGTTAAATCCTTCACTACAGAATTTGACATAAATAGATGTTATTTGTTGACTTACGTTTTTAATGCAATCCCAGTTAACTGTGTGTGGATAAAAACTACAGAAGAAGTTGCAAGTGTAACAATTTTAAGTTTATTTGTCGTAAATATATAAAAAACTGGTGTTTCACCTGCTCTGTCTTCTTCTGCCATACCGATTTATGAAAAATGGCCACACAAGTTGCAGCCAAAACAGGCATTGATATTTTGTTTTTTTTTAATAAATAAAAAATCAAAGATGGTAGACTAACAGATATCAGAGATTTAAGACACAGTACCATATGGGGACATCCTTAGCTTTACAGTGTGAACAACATTAAGAACTTTATAATGAATTGGCACATCAGAAATTCCCATAGATGATACGAAATGTTTAAGGACTAAAATTTATTTTCAAAATGCCAAGAACTAGAAGTCTCAAATTTGTATCTTTTTGAGCAACTTTATCATTTTGATCCCTCACCACTAAAGATCTTCACAATTACACTTTGGTTTTCCCCATTGCACAGTGATTAACAGCAGAATTAATCATGAACAAAGCAATTTACTAAATCATTGTACATGCAGCCTATTCCTGTTTTCACTGTAATGTTGAATGTAAGGCCGAGTTTCTTTTTGGGTATGAGGCACAATGCATTTGACTCCGTATGCAATCAATAAAATCGAGTTCAGTTTGGAAATGGGATTGCATTGTGTTCGGGTGTCCCTTACTGCGCCAGTTCTGCACAAAAGTAAACAAAACAATGAATGAAGAACGATCTTAATTCAATACAAGCCTTGTTCATCCGTTAATTTCACAAACTTTTTGTCAGGTACTTTAATGCACCATTGATCTTCTTGTAAATAGGCTGCGGTGTATTTATAGAGCTTATCTGTGTGAGTGGAGAGTTTTCTTTCTTTCACAAGTTCTGTCCTTCTGAAACCCAATCAATACCCCTTGTCCTTTTTTTTTTAAAAAAAAGACTCTAGCATGATTAGAAATGGTATGACTGTCATGCACCTGAGTAAGACTCCAATCTATATGTGTCCAGTCAAAAAAAATCCTCACCAGCCATCTTTTTGCCATAATTATAAATTAATTTACCTGTTTCATTGCGTCTACATCAGCGAAAAGAGGCTGCAGTGATTTTTTGTGAACAAATATTTTTCTTTAATCCAACAGAGTGTATGCCAGGTCTTACTTTAGTGTTTTTTTTTTCATATTGCAGCTGAAGGAGCTCTGGGTCTGGAGGGATTAATACATCTCTGTTTTTAAAAAATCTGAATAGCTTTTTGCATTTTTTCATTTTCTACCATCAGTGTCAACACGGCATGCCCTTTCCACTAAATACCACACAAAGCTAATGCTGTTTGAGCTGCACTCCAGAGCTTCAACACAGTAACTCTGTAAGTGGGGTTTCTTTATAAAGAAGTGCTGCCCATAAGACGTGCTAAATGGCTAACCTTTCCTGTTTTTGTTTAGTTGTCTCATAATTGTCAGGATTGGGTTTTGTCAGGATGCTCATGCACACCTTTTCAGTGCTGTGCAGATTTTCTTTGAACAGACGTTAAGGTTAGGTGATGGCTGCTTTCTCCACATTCTTCCAGCCACTCTGTAACCAAAGTGGCTGTCTGCTTATTGTCTTTGCTCATTTACACGACTCTTTTGTCCCTAAGCAACACTTCATCAGACCACAGAAATGAATGCATCTGCAGGATAGTACAGTATTGCAGTATGAATGACTGAGCATGCACTTTATTGTATGCGTTCAACTTTTCCTGTTTCCCCACCTTCCCTCTGTAAAATTTTTCATTTAAGGCTTTCCATTCCGAATGTTTTGTACATGCTTCATTTGTCTTTTATCTCGTAAGTAGGCACAAGTTTCATATACTTCAGGTTCAGGTTTCTGCAGAAACCGTCAAATCACTAATCCTGTATACCTGCCGTGTACATGCTAGCAAAACGCTGAGGTAGCAGTAAGAACATGGCAATTTGGTGTGTTTGCCTGCTTGTTAAAATGATGTGTACAATTGTCAGAAGCCTCTTCTATGTTGTGTAAATCCTCGGTAAGTGGGGGGGGGACAGCTGTTATTAGTCACTGCTGTTGATGCTGCAGTTCTCTGCTCTGCTTTGCTGGCTCTTCCCGCTTGATCCCAACTCCCACCACACGTCACTTCGGGAATCTGATGAACAGCACCCACCTCAAATTAACCCCCGACTCTGTCTTTCTTATTCCTGCAATCCCACACCATCGCAAGGGCTGAGTCACGCACTCAAACCTTTCCCACATGGGAACCGATCTTCACACACAGACTTACAGGCCAAAACAGTGTTTTACACACGCACACACACACAGAGAGAAGTGAAGCTGCCTCATTGACAGGGTTATAAAGAGGTTATAGAGAGAATGCCAGGCATCCTCCTGCCATTCACAGCAGAACGACCCTGCAAAGGTTTAAGTTCAATAGAGTCAGGCAGAGTTTTCAGGTAAAGAAGGGATCAACCGCACAGATCGACAGTCTCACACACTTGCAAATGTATTCAGTCCCCTTGAAATGTTTTACAATAATCTTACTATAACCACAAACTTTTGGTTTTCACTTTTTTTTTTTTTTTTTGTCAAATTAAAATCTATAAATTTGGGAATAAATCTGAGTTAAAAATATATCCGTACCCTTTTTTTTTTTACTTGGTATTGGATTGACATCACAATACGCATTATCACAAACCTCTAGTAAGAAGAATATGTTCCTACTACTTAAGAAAAATTGGCAAAGATTTGGTGCATGATGTGAAAATAGTCAGAGGAACTTTTTCCAGAGGAATTTTGTTGTATGCACATGTAAAAAAATATCAAAATGATGCTTGAAACTGAAACTTTCCAGTTGCTTTGTGTGCAGCTAAGCAAAATCCCTGATGGTTTTATCTGTGGTATATTGGATTTTCAGATGTTTGTAATTGCTTTAATTTATCCTCACTAAAATGTACTTCAGATCAGAAGATCAGCAAGAAATAAGTATTGCTTGGAGATCAAATACATTTTCTTTTCTTCTCTGCTTTTAACTGAGAATATAAGATTACAATTTATAATGGTTCGGAAATAATTTTCGAAATGTATTATTTAGAAGACGGATAAAGAGGGAAGCCATTGTTCCACACAGAACGGCTCCAAGCGTTTGAACGCAACTTTAGCTGTTTTAACAAGACATCCGTGCAGGCATCTTCATCTGACACGTGAAGATGAAGATGTAACCTTCACTTACTGAAGGCAGTTTGCATTTTAAACACGAAAGCTTTATTCTGAGAGTTTGCTGTCACATTTCACTTTTTTTTTTTTTCTCCTCAATAACCCACGTGAACTTGGATTGTTTTTTTCAAACCTGATATTTTACATTGTTGGCACTAATTGAGATATATTCTAAAAATATTCCCCAAGGACACCCGGCATGTGCTGAGTGTGGAAAAAAAAAAAACACGAATAAAGAAGAGAACTGATTAGATCAACTTCATGTTTGTGCTTTTAGCTGAAGCAGTGAAGGCGTTGTGGATAAAACCCCGTTCTGTCCTTTCAAATGTCACCTCCAATAAGATGGATGCCAGTGATTAGATTTTATTAAGTTTTGCTTGCGTGGCGAGGTTAGAGCTGCCACTGCCCTGATCGTGATGTCCAACAAATTGAAGTGACAAAAAAAAAAAAAAAAGCAAAATGGTGCATAAATAACATGCTTACGTGGACATCATGCATCACGTCTATGGTGTTGAACATTTATTACAAAAAATTAAGACAGTAACCCTTAGGCTTTGAGCGATGGCTAAATTAAAGCGTCAATCATAAATTATTCAGGTAATTGAAAATAATAATAAAAGCAGAAAACTAAGTACTTGCTGAAGTATGAGGATCAGCACTTATTTATTTTATGATGTCCATCGAGAGAATGTTCTATTTTTTTAATAACCAAAAATGTAACTCTTCAGCCTACATGCAAAGTGCTTTGTCTGGGGAAAAATCCCCCTGTCAGTAAAACATGGTGTTGGCAGCAGCATGCTGAGTTGAGTAAGATAAGAAGAGCTAAATGTAGGGCAGCTCTTGTAGCAAAAATGATGGCGGTGCCAAAAGATCTAAGACTGGGGCAAAGGTTCAGCTTCCAGCAGGACGGGACCGTCAACATAAACCCAGAGCTACAATTGAAGGGTTGAGATAAACACCAAAGTTCAGATCCAAATCAAACTATAAAACTGTGTAAAAACTTCAAATGTTTAAAGAAAGTTCATAATTTTTTCATTGTCTGACAAACTGTTCAGTGAGGTGAATGGAAGCAGCTGAAAATCTTCCTTTTCTGAGCTGTGCTTTTTCTCACAACATGTTTGCTGGCGCTGAAACATTATGTGAAGGTAATTTTACACTTGTGGTTGAAAAAGATGTCAAAAATACTGACTTCCATTATACTTCAGACAATGGGAAAATGCAAATCACTGTTGCTGGTTGTAATGGATGAACCCATTCAAGAGGGTTCAGTGATAGGCAGAGTGAGAACTGAATCCATTGGACAGTTCCTTCCTTCAAATCCCTTTTCCTGTTAATGTAATATCTTTGGACAAAAGTGTTTTGAAAAGTGAGAAACTAATCTGTTTAGTACAAATCTTACAAATATATAATGTTGTAATGTTTCAGCTTTAGAGACAAAGCTACATTGAGATTTATTTGATTCATATTTTCATCATTTTTATATATTTTTTGCGTAATACTACCAGATTTGCCTCTGAAAGTTTTCTTCACTGCTAAGCTTGGAGTTTGTGGAAGCTCAACCGCAGCGCAAGTGGGCCTCGCCTCGGAGTGAGAAATGACAAAAACAATTTGCTGTCAACCAGCCTCCCGAGCCGAGTTGACCAGATCACAGAAAGGGGCTTTGACTGCTCGTCAGTACCCAGGCATGTGTTAAAAGCCTTCCCGCAGTGCAATGTGCCCCGGACTCATTTCACACCCCTTCCATTGTGAAGGAGCCCAGCAGTGCCTCATGTATGTTTGACTTTTCACATCAAGTTTCCTTGGGTTGAGCGCCTACATGCTTGCAAACAGTTCTAGCTGCTTGCCACAAATGTCCCTGTGCCGTGTGTGTGTGTGTGTGTGTATTTCTGCGTGCGAATTCGAGTCCGTGATAGGACTTGTCATCCTGGCACCGTGGCCGGTAATAAAAGCAGCTATGGCTCTCAGCATGATTCGTGTCGCCTAGAAGATTCCACTTAGTGTGGAGCATTTTCCACACGCCCGTTCCACTTTTCCACACTTGGCAGGGGATCGTCTTGCTAATTCAATTTAAAATAGGGAAAACATATCTGCCGTGTACAGAAGTGTGACTGTGAAGATATACTGTCTTCTGTACTTGTCTTATTTGTTTCTTTAAAATGTTTTAATACCCGCTGAGACGAAGGGCCATCTAGCTGCTGAACTTGGGCCTGCCCAAAGGAGAAATATGTTAGCATAAAACTATACCGACATTTAATGTTTTTAGAGAAATTCACAATATCAGTCATGTAAATTTTTAATAGTTAAGTTTTTCAGAACGTCATATAAAAATAACCAGAGTAAATGGAAACAGACAGGTAATTTTTCCACCATTCCAACCGTACTGTAATTTTCATCTTTACAAAACCTCATCTTTGCAACTTGCATCACAATCTGTATGTTTACATACAACTTGGTTGCCAGCAAAATTTTCTGGTCAGTGGGAGTTTTTCTATTGCTCCATCGTATTCCAATTTCCATCAAACTTTGTAAACCTTTGCCCTTAAAAATAATTACAAGGAAAATATGTCTTTTGCTTTCTTTCTTTTAGCAAAGTTGACTATTGTTGCTGAGGTTTAGTTTTACATTCTTCTGAATATGATTAATTATTTGCTCAGGTTTAACCAGCATCCTAGCAACACGTGGTAATCAGTCGTCTTCTGTTTGTTTCATGCCAGCTGGGCAAACTATCCGGACTCATGTTTGAAGAGAGCGCTTATTGATTTATTTACATGCTTTATCCTGACAGAAGAGAGCGAAGCAGTGAATTTTCTCACCTCTGGAGAGTTTTATGCTCTTGATTAAGCTCAGCTGTTTGTTCTGCTAGCTGTCCATTGTAGCTGGAGCTTAAACTGTGTAGCATCTTCGCCTCTCTAAGATGAGTGCAGACGGTGTTTCAAACGTTTTCCCCTCACGTTTACTTTCACAAAGCTTACCCACTTTCTGGAGAGCAAGATTTTTGAGAGAAATAAAAACTTTGCTCATGTTTTGCCAATAATAATAATTTTCCAGATCTTTGGGGGAAAAAAGCCCTGATTTCTGATTTGAATAACTTGACAGCTACATATATATTGGTGCTGTTTCTGAGAGGAGAGCTTATGATCGCTGTTTTTTTTTTTCTTTTAGAAAAATGTGTTTTAACATTAAACTGTGAGGTAGAAATACCATATAATGTATTAATTCTTAAGACTTATGATTTAAAAATGTTTTTGCCTTTAAATTAGAACCAAAGATGCTTTTTAAGCATTGAAAAACACTTTTACATTTACATACTCAAACACTCTTAGCGGTACACATATGCAGTGTGTTATTCTAATAATTAAAAAAATGAATCGCGTCTGAAATAATTTTTGTTTTTGCCAATTATATTTGATCTTTTTACGATAAAATAAGTGGTCAAATATAACAGTAAGCAGAAAATGGTCTTCAACTATTTCTTTGAAATCCTCTTTTTATAATATGCGATCAAGCAAAGACGTTTAAAGATTTTTCAGTTTGAGAGACTAACTGTTAATAATTTATGCTCATTAGAAAGTCCTCAATAGTGGGACATTAAAAGAGCCAATCTTTATTCATCCAAATAGAGGTCACCCACACTTGGTGTCTGTCTTCAGTAGATTATAAATTGCACCTTCGTCTTTCTCTCGGCAGCTTTTTTCCCCACCCACCATCTCTCGGCATTTGAGAAAGTCGACTGAATTTAAATGGGATAAATCATAAATCTGATTAGGTGAATATTCTCTGTGATCTACAGGGCAATATGGAAGAAAGGTGATGAATTGAAAATGATGAGGAGACTTCTTTCATTTTCCTTCCTCCCCCCTCCTCCTCCCCACTGTGTCCGTCTTCCCATCGACTTCGCCGTTTGGATTTTCAGCTGAATAATTTACCAGCGGGGCAATCATGTGAGATACCTCATTAGATGGCAAAAGCTCTGTGGTTGTCAATGAAGATGTCTCCTAATTGAGAAGCTTTTGATGAATTTTGATCAGAATGGAGGAAATTTTCCACACATTTTCGATCAACTGCGAAAACACGTAATAACTTTCCGCCGACAAACAGACTAGAGTGGCTTTTTCCTACAGAAATGGACTTTTCTTTTTTATCTTCATCGTAAAATGTTACCATTAGAAATGCCAGAAGGGTTGTGTTTACATGAAGGTGCTAACGGCTCCAAGGTAAAGCGGCAAACCTCTGAGTTTCTGAATAGCACCCTCCTCTTCTGTCAGTTTTAGTTGGTTTGCAGTCGTGCCATACCGTTTCTGCTTTTGGATGAGGAATTTAACTTCCCCCAAACGGTTTTGATAAACTGAAAGGACAGTGTGTGCCTTAGTTAAATGGATTTTATGGGAAATATTAAAGAAGCACCAGTTATATAGTAAAAACATGTTTTTTTTCTAACTTAATAAATGTTCTCCAACTAAATGGTTGGATATTTCAACCCGGTGCGTATATTTTAACTGTCCTCAGACATCTTTACCAGGCCTGGCAATAAATGTGGAGGACACTATGGAGAAAACATCAATCTTCCACATTATAAATGAAATAAATATACCCCATGTGCTCATATTAATCTTAACCTCTGCATTTATGAATGTCAGTCCCCTTGAAAGTATTGATAAACTGCACTTGTTTTTTTATCTAACCCCAGTGACCTTAGCCAGACACATTAGATGGAGGCTCGACTCAGTAAGCATACAGAGTGAGAAGTGTTTTATCATGCCAGAGACTCTCCTGAGGAGAAGCCATTGATCTGTGAAAGCACTGCGTTACACCTCTCCTCTGCCCTGTGAACGCTGTGTATTAACTCCGAACCTGCAAGTAAATAGAAAGCTTCATTCCAGAGGTTCAGATGATGATGTTAGCTTGTTAGGATCTCCACTTTTTCTTTTTTCTTTTTTTTTACTAGAAACTAGAGACTGGGTTACTGAGGCACAAAGCAGAGCAAGATAGGAATTTAATTAAGGCTCATTAGTCTTTGGAAAGATTACAAGTAGATGCTGTATGAGCTCTGATAAAAATGGTTGTTCTAACGATGCTTTTCTAACTTGTTGCTTCATTTTTCATTATTTTCTTTCTGGCTGCTCCGATGAAGGACAAAATATACTACGTTTGTGAGATCTGCTAGTTTGAAATTCAAAAATATAAAATGTTTTTCATCTGAAAAGAAAATTTAAGCAATACCTTGTTGGATGCTCTAAAGTGGAAGATGTTCCTAAATTACATTTGCTGGTTTGATCGTTTTGCCTGCCTTGATCCAAGATTTGGGAACTTATTGTTTACTCTTTAATGGAAAGAATCGATGGAGAGAATACCCAGAAGACTGAGCAGATAAATCTTAAGATTTTATAACCTCCATCTTCCCTGGAAGACTTTGGATTTGGAAATATTTGCGACCTTCCGGAAATCTTACAGTCAACCAGAGGATCTGTATCTTTTCGGCGATACGCAACGAGTCTTTGTCGCACTGCAACAACTGAGATTAAAGCTGCTGTCACTTTGTGCTCATCTTGCCATGTATTCTGGGCCATTAAAAAACCCGTCTCAACAGGAGACATTCTTTTCATGTGGCATTGTTTAGTTTAGTGTCACAGCAGTGTAATGTCTGCTCTGCTTTGCCACACACTCACACACACACACACACACACACACCTGCTCCAGCATCCAGCAATTAGATACGGGAGGAGAACTGATAACTTGAGGTACTTGGCGACTTTCCCTCCATCCAATTTCTCCCACACATCTTCCATCATTTCTACAACTAAGTAACACGTGAACTACCTGAGCTTTCACCCCCCAGCCAACACGCAGCCTCCATATCTCCCAAAGATATAGTATCACCCTGACGGGCGCATTACAGCCACAAACTCCTCCATTTTTCCATTGCTCAGTCTCTATCCCTCCATCATGAGCTGAGCTGGGGCATCAGAATGCTATCAGGCCCCAGGCAATCAGAGATACAGTCATATGTCACAAATAGGTGTCAGCTCCTATTACAGCAAGGAGGGGGTCGAAGGCAAGTGAAAACTCAGTTATCAGAAAGGACACATGCAACCCGCTCCGCTGCCTCCTTACTCCTCCTCCTCTTCATTTTTTGCTCTCTTTCTCCATCTGCCCGGACCCCGTTCTGGATATCACCTCTTTCCTTCACAGGCCAGCAATATTTGACCAATAACACAAATGTAATACTGCTCCCGTTTTCTCTCTCCGCCACAATCACAGTTGATTTAATGGACCTGTAAGCTGCCAGTTTAGTTTATTCAGTGCTTTTTAAGGGATGGGCGGGGAGGGGGGAGGCCTGCAGGTATTACAAGGACACACAGAGCTTCATCTCTCCTCTCAGTCCCTACCTTTGACTTGTTATCAAGTTATTTGTTGGAAAGTGCTGTGATTTATTGCTTGTTGGTGGTTTTGGCCCAGTTTAGCGAAGTTGGTATGAGAAAAGTTTTTATATCTCTCATCTTTCTCAGTTTATTGCATTTCCTCTTGCCTCCAGATGTATCTCTAAAAGATTCTTGCTCATGTTTCTACAGGTTATTGTTAAATTAGCAGCAAATATCTTCTGGTAATGATGTCTTACGAGCTCATAACATTTGACATTATAGGAAGCAATTTCATCTCTTCGTAGTCAATCTTACTGGATAATAATCTACGCAAGATCTATTGCCACACAAAGTATAGTCACTCTGTTCATAACTATACTAAGATACAGGCTGTTTCATTTTGAAAAATAACACCATTTAGAAACAGTTTTCAGAAATTTTGGAAATAAATTCAAGTCATAACATAAAATTACAGTTTATATGATGAGAAAATGCTACCCATGCTGAATTATGCAGATCTATAGGGGTTGATCTGTATAGCAGGTATGACACCTAAGACCTCAAGGGTTGGTGCAACGTTTAGTGACATAATCGGGTCATTTGCAGGACTCTGGAAAACTTGACTGTGTACCAAATTGGTAATTCATCCATTTGATTCAGGTGTGTTGGACCAATTTAAAAGTTGCAGACACTGAGAATCATGTGATCTCCACCTAAACCAGGTCAACAAAAGGCAGCTTCAGGTTTTTAAGTTACTCTCACATTAGAAGGTCAAGGTTGCTTGGAAAAAAAACAAACAAAAAAGCTGCGCTTAGTTTTTTTTTTTTCTAAAAAGAAAATCAGAAACATTTTTTTTGTCTGGTAGGCTGTACTTGGCAACTCTGTTTCGCTCCTCCAATCAGCGCTATTGTTAACCATTCTGCTAATCCTTTTTTCCAACCTCCGAACAGTTTTGTGAACTGATTGCTTTCCTCACTTTCATCAACTTCTGCATCATTTTCTGTTTGGCTGCACTAGTGGAGACTCTTTAGCTGAGGCACAAAGGAACAGTTCATTAATCAGCCATCAGTCTTATCCTCCTCCCTGCTATCACTTCATCGGCGTCTATTCCGACTGCTTTGCCTGCTCTCTTGTTTAATTCCAGTTTTGGTAGAGACATGATGTGTGCTGACCCCTCTTCCTTTTGCTAAGCGTGAAGGTTGACCATTATAACCTCCATCTCAGCCCTCCCACTATTATTCTCCTGTCTTGGTGTAATCTGGAAAAGCCTCTGTGTGTTTTTGTGCTCTTCCTAACCCCTGTCCTTCAGTGAACAATTTTAAATAACAGTTGCAGATGAGAGCAGCCATGGAAATTTTCAGCTGATGTTGCTACAAGTCAAGGTGGATAGTCGGCTGGATTACGTCTAAAATTCTCCTAGAATATCTGAATGGACTAAATATCAATTAATGTCAATAACGCCACATGTAAAGTATTCCCCATCTTATAAATGTCACCTGATTTAGTGTTGTTTGTGTGCGCGCATAGCTAGAGGTTTTAGATCCTCAAACAAATTTCCAAGGCGCATTTAAGTCTGAATTTTAGGTTGGCCAATTCAAAGATACCTAATGATTTAGTAACATGATATATCTGTTAAAATGTTTCTCAGGAAGTATTGGATCCTTGTCCTGTTGCATAAATAAACGTTGGTTTTTGTCTTGATGACCTGTCATGCTTCTTCAGATGTTTCTGGAGCAAACCACACCATCAAGCGACTGCCGCCATGTTTGTCCGTTGGTATGACATTTCTTTATAAAAGGTTGTAGTTTTGTGCCGTATATCAACCTAGGAAGTTCTAATTTTGTCTCGCTTTTGTCTCGCCTTATTTTTGGAAAGAAATTGAACCAATAGTACTTTCTCATGAAATCAGACTAACCAGCTGCATGAACATTTTCATAGTTTACTTTCAGCGACTAATGAAATTTAAAGGTGAAAACCTTTATTTTCTCCCCACCCCTGGAAGTCCTCTTGGAAAGCCACACGGTGCCAAATGCTTCTTAAGCCCTTCATCAACCGCTGCCAATTACAAAGTACAAGTTAGCTTCGCTGTGAGTCAATCAACAATTCGGCTGGACTCCAAAAAGCTGCAGCAAGACTTTTAATGATAAATTCTTGTATTAGAATTAAATCTTGTTAAGTGCTTAAGGGTCTCAAAAAAGGGTGAAGAAGGTTACGGCCTTCCATTCAGTGACTAATGTTCATGTGCGGAGCCTGGGGATCACAGGGTGATTTTAACCTCCTCTGCCAGTCTAAATTAATGAGGTAATTAAAGACTCAGGTGGAATTAGCTGTAGATGCCTTCTGTATTTTCTGACAGTCAAATAGTTAGGCAGGATGTTAAGGTACAGTAAAAAAAGGTGCTGCAATAAGGAAAGGTCAAATCATGTTGTCTATATTTAGTTTCTTTGGCATGTTGCTCTGAAATTTCCCTCCTCCTTGTAGACAAGGATTAGAAAATTGCTGTATATTCCAGAGAGCGCAAGGAAAGTTGAGGAGACTCTGTTAGGAGGTTTAATGTCTTTATACTGCATGGACTGCAGCAGTCATAAAATCAATCAAGCGCCTACAAAAGCATCCATTAAAGCGCCCATAAAGCGGCTCCCCTAAAATAATAATCCTATGAGAGATCACTAAATGTCATTCAGGTCCGACACCTTTAATCTTCACTTTGTCAGACCTCGATCGCATCTAAGCGGCCGTGGTTGCCGGTTTCAGTCGCAGATTTTAGTCACTGCAGCAAACACTCTTTAATGTCATGTCACAGTTATGTTTATCTGGTTTCATGCTTTCAACAGTTTGAGTAGGTTTTCCCGCACAGTTGCCAGGGAGAAGACTTGCTTCCTCTCCATGTGCATCAGCAGTTCAAAGCAGCTCTCTTCCAAGCTTAACAGCGGCGCGCCAAATAATGCGAGAAACGCAACAATCTAGACTTGGTTTGGAAAATGTCATACATTTTCGGTGGCTTCACAGTTTGTTCTCTTCATCTTGAAACGTTTGCACTGTTTCAGCTGAAAATACATGTGCAGTCTAAATTTGACGTCAATTAAACATAAATGCATCTGTTACATCTTGAAACGAATACATAACAAGTATGAAGATCTCTTCTGGTAAAGAAAAATCCACTCCATATACGGTATTTGGTTAAATGAGTGACAGAAGGTGGATTCTTCAGTGTTATGGCATTATTATTGCTGATGGACGTTTCCAGAACTGTTGGTGTCTCTCTAGCAAAGAAAAAACTAAGAAATGATGAGATGTTTTTTAAATACAGTTTGGAGGTGCAGGTTCACCTTTTAGCTGAAAAATAACTATAAACCTGCAGCTAGAGCTACAGTTCAATGGCTTGGATTGAAGCATATGCAAGTGTCTAATTAATGTCACAACCTAATAGGAATCAGTATTAAAACTTGTAACTGCTCTTCAGACTCGATCTTTTCAATTTGACTGAGCTTTTCAATTTGACTGAGACTGAGTTGTTTTTAAAAATTAAAAAATAGATTTTATTTTCAATCTAGATGTAGAGACCTATTCCAAGACTTACTGGTAAAAAGTCACTCAAGAAAGTATTGATGCAGCGCGGCTGAATACAAATGTATATCTCATTTAGAGTTAGACGAACAACGTATGTTGATAGTATTTCATATCAGTCTATCAATAATCAATAAATTTTTCTGTTTTAAATATCTGAAATACTGACATCTTATGAGGCACTTTGGTGAAACCTTTAACTACTGTTGCACAAGTTACTCTCAACATTTTGTTGCTAGGTAACCAAAGGTAGAGTTAGTTGATGTCACCAACCTTGCTTAGATAGCTGTGAGAGGACACCACGTCTCCTAAATCCTTTCCTTTGCCTACGTCCCCCAGAATGCTGTGCAGTTCAGCGAAATTATTAAAAATTCTATCCAGCGTATTATCCGTTGATATTGATCACTGGTCTATATTGATTATCCTAGTCTCACTTTTCAAATTTCAGAATTGAAGGTTAGCAAGAAACCAACAGGAGATAACTGGATTTTATGGGTTTGCGTTTGTAATCTTCCTTCCAGCAAGACTGTAAAAGTTATTCAAGGGGTCAGACCTTCGTCAAAGTGAAAACAAAGTTCTTGGGGAGTCCCAGCTCACTGACAATCATTTTTGTATTTTGCAGCGGAGCAGGGATGAGGACCGCGGCGACTCCGCATTAAGGTCTGAGATGAAGACACAGGTGGGTTTTCAACCTGTTGTTTTTCTAATCTGAAACACAGCGGGGAACCCCGGGTCATTTTCCCCGGCAACCGCGTCAGAGCCTTATCACGTTCACTGTGATCATTTTCTGTCCATCAGGCTAAGGTAATTAGGTTCCCCGCTCACACTGCTCTTCTTCCAGCATCAACAATATCATCACAGAGAGCGCACTATATGAAGACAGTAAAATGAGTGATTATTATACAGAACATTAGCCTGTGGATGTTTCTGACGATGAGAACTGAACCGCCGCCTCTGCGTTCATCCATTCCCTCTGCCCATTTGGATAAGTTCTCAGATGCATCCAGAGATGACCAGGCTGGAAAAAATAAGATTAATAAACCTAAGAAATTCAGAAAACATGCTAATAGATGCAGCATAACGCAAAGTATATATTCCGAAGATTTGAATGAGCTCGTTAAGACCCGAGATTCTCACCACATATAATTGCAGATACTCTCTGTGATTGCATCAAGTTGGAATAGTTTCACCAAAGCTTGATGGACCTGATGAATTTAATAGCAAGAATGCAATCCATTGAAAAAACCCTCAAAAACATACAAATCTGTGGTGGTTCTAGTGCCTGTTAATTCCCAATGACCTTTGATGTGACAAATGCATAAACAATGATCACTAGTCGGAAAATTTAAAATTCTTTACCCCTTTCAAAAGATAAAATGTAACATGAAAGGTATCAATCTATAAAGCTCATAGTATATTCCTTTGATGGGATGACCATGCTTGTGAAGTCTGATTAACCAAGACTTCTGTCAAGGTCTCTATAGAGTGGAGAAAGTTGAAGATTTCAAGTGGATGGAAACAACTTACACATCCGGAGAAAATCGTTATAGTGCGCAACGATATAGTAATTTAAATTTAGTTCAGATTCTGTTCAATTCAAAAGTACTTTATAAAACAACAACAAAAAAAATTTCTTTTTTAATATATATATATATATATATATATATATATATATTTCAAATATCTATCAGAAAATATTAACAAACTTAACTTGAGTGAATACAAAAAAGCTTTTGCATGAAAATTTAATTGAGGAATTAAAGATATCCAAAGCAACCTATGTGTGAAAAGCAAACTGACTTTGACCAGATCATGAATTAACTATTATTAACCCCTTAGTTCACTGATGTCTATGAACTTGGAAAGTGTGATGGCCTCAGGTAGCTTTGCTGCTTAATATAGACCAGGAAACTCTAAAATTCCTCATTAATACATAAAAGACTCATTGACACCACATCGCCTTTATCCGAACTTTTCAAACAGGAATCAGAGTCTCTAAAATCACATCTTTCTTCTCACCAATGCTGGACCTTTTCTATGGGATGTAGTCCAGTTAACGCAATCTGTCCCCTTTGTTGTAGCAGTAGAGAATTGCAAGTAGAGTGCCAAACTACACACTAAGCTGGGAAGATCTGTAAGATGCCTGTTAGGGGTTGCTAAAGACTTGACTCAGGTGGAGGTTCACCTTCTAGTCGGACCACTTCCTTAAACGTGCATATTGATCAATATGTTTCTAAAATTTGCCTCGTCCAAATCTCAAAAAGCATCAATAATTGATTTTGTAGTATTTCAGAAGGTGAAAAGGTGTGGCATGAAAAGTTTTGCTTGGTGAAACAACCCAGTGAAAGATCCCTGGTTTAAGTTGTGGCCACCCAGTTATTGCGATCGTCCTTACCGAGTGTCCTCTGTTGTCAGTCAGTACGTTCTACTCGCGGGTTGGATGCCACTCCACAACCACATGACAACTCGCCCGCCGTGCACTCAGTTGGATCGCCTCCTTCCTTTTCAGTCGTGTTTTCTCATCCTGGGGTTATCCACACGTGACGCGTGCCGCAATCTGACATTTCATTCTCACCTGCAGATACGACTCTCACCTTGAGTGCTTACGTTACACAGCCTCCAAAACACACCGCGGGCATCAAAGCGGGCTGTAGAAATTGCGCGAGTGCTCACACGTACTGTTGTTCACATTTGTTAGCTTAATGTGAACAACTGCCAACCAGTTTAGCGGCACTCTTTGTCATTCTGACTCTCGTGCCTCAGAAATGTCCAAGATCGGGGCCACAGGTGAATTACTTCTTACTGCCATTTTTCTGGAGCAGCCTTCCTCCTCCTCTAATACTTATTTGCCTCTTTTCTCCTCCTCTTCCTCTTTTTTTTTTTTTTTTTTTTTTTCCTGCTCAGTGAACTGAGGGAAAATGACATTTAATTACAGGAGAGCAGTCACGCAGTTCGGCTAATTACGATCCCGGGAGTTCAGTCATCATATCTAATTAACTTTCACTTTCATGAAAGCTTAATGCAGCACCATAGTCGGGCGCTGCATGTGCCACACTTCAGGAATATTGACAACTCTTTGGATATTAATTTTTGAATTTCTCTCTCTCCTTGTTTTTTTTTTTTTTTCCCTGTTTCTAAAACAGTTTTCAAAAAGTTGTTTTACTTTGCTTGTCTGTTTGCAATGTTCAGGATTGAACCTTGCAATATGTCTACATAAAAATGAATATAATCAATCAATTGAACGGTGGCAGAGATTCATATTCATATCGATTGTTAAAAGCACACTCTCTAGCCTGATTTACATTCATTATGACAGTCTGTGAGGACAATCAATTCATTATTATGCCTGCCCTTGACCGCTGTGTTAGCGTGCTTACTGGGGCATAATCCTTAAATTGCATATGGTGGTGCAATTTTTCACACAGACGTGTAATGCTACCCTTTTACATCATTGTTATTGGGACATTTAACTGCCAATTATACAAAAAGTATTGGTTCAGAAAGTAAAATATGAATGCCTGTCCTGAATTTGAAGGTTTTCCAAATTTGGGTCAGTGTCAATGCAAAGAACACAACCTTTTGATGAACAATAACAAAAATAGTAACTTTTAAACTGTAATTTATTTTACAGAAACAAAGGAAAATTGTACTTGAAAATAAGCCATTTAATACTGATGAACAGGTGCAGGTCAGGTTTTCTCTTAAGTTATGAGCTAAAATGGAGGAGTTCACATAAAAACACCCAGCTGCTATTTAAACTTCTCCTCCTTTCCAGAAACGGCAGTAATCCACAAAGGTCTCCACATCATAGCTAATTTTTTTCCTTAAATGCAATAAGTGTGTAAATTGTTATTCATCCGAGACAGTTTTGCATCGGCGTGCTGCCCACCAAGTTGTTGTCTCCTTCCTGCATTTTGCTGATGGCACTGATGACATGTGTGTCTCTCTGAGACCTGAGATGGCACTGGAGCAGAAACAACACTGCTAATTGGTGGCCTGATATCCCCCCAGCGCAGCGCGAGTTCTGTAAAGGTCATCTCCACTCATAAAATAGAGTGCTCAATTATGCATTTTATGTTTTTTTTTTTTTTTGTTTTGTTTTGTTTTGTTTTTTTTACTCGGGTTGACAGACTTGACCCAGAAAATCAAATAAAGAAAGGGAAAAAAAAGCTGTGGGGGGGGATAATGCTGTCAGTTGCCAATTTTTGAAAGCAAAGGTTACTTTTTGGTCGCTGTCCTTGCTGTCGTTGATGTTGTAATTACAAACCTACAGTGATGTTTTGTTTATCACAGAAATGGTTCGCTGGTCATAACTTTAATATTCTGCGATTTAAATCAAACAAGACTGAAGTTGTCATGTTTGGACCAGAGTATCTGAACAATTGGTAAATCCAAATGACTTTTCTTTTACCAGCACTGGAAGCTAACATCCATAACCAATTTTTCAACTTTTGAGGCTAATAAAACTTGACCACATATACTTTAACGTTAATTTTATAATAACAAAAAAGCATAATTGGTTCTCCTGAGTTATTTACTGCTATGTATACAAAGACACTCAGCTCCCATCTTTCGACATGCTAGCGTAAACTTTAGCTTCACACATCTTGCTTAGCCTGGGTGGCCGACTAGAGCAACAAAACTTTCCGACTGCTGTTAATTGTCAGCTCTACGTTTTCCTCGGCTATTGAGTACATTTCTGTTTTCACAAACAATGCATGGAATTGCGAATGAAAACTAGAAAGTCCTTACAGAACGAACAACCTTCTTATTGGGCAGCATTTAATAAGACTGTCAGACAGCAAAACATAGTCTTTAGTAGATCAGCAGTATAGCAACATCCAGATATCTGTCAAAACCTGCCATTACCATGTCTGCTGCTGCTTTGAAGCTGCTTGTGCCTGTTGCTGAATGCATTCAGACCAGTTTAGCTGGAACAAAGAGGTGAGAATGTGGTTGGAAATATTCAGCTAATGGCAGTCTAAAAATTGCAGTGAATCAATAGCAAAAACCAATTCTGTTTACTTTCCTGACTTTGATCAAATGCTGCTGAATTCGTTGTTCGCCAGCAGATCTCTTTTTGACTGGCTTGGTCTTGGATCTAAGTGCAAAGTTTTTACAGTTTTATAGCATTTTTGAGGAGCAAGTGAGAAGACTGGACTCATGTTTGTCCAGGTACAACCCTCATTTTCTCACTGGCTGGCAAAAAGCAGCACAGTTGGTTATTTTGTTGAATTACAGGTAAGCCCCATACTTTAGCAGTGTCCCTTGTTATGTACCACCCTTGAAGGCTGAGCAGAGCTCATCACTGCCTTCTTGCCACCCACCTCTGCTGCTCTGTGAAACAGACCCCTGATCAGAGCCTGTGGAGTTGGTTGGGGGGGCATAATGTGTGTGTGTGCATGTGTGTGTGTGAGGGTTACACTCCGAATAGCTCTGCAGACGAGCAGAAAATGTTTCTTCACTTGCTGAACACATGCTTCCAATGCTTATTCAACTTTGAATATGGATCCAGAAACGCAATGCTTCATTTTTCACAGCAGATTTCTACATGAAGTCTGTAGCACTCCTTGTTTTCACCAAACAATGCAGCACGCATGATCAGAAAACCTGTAAACATTATATACATTTGATTTCCTGTTGGAAATGTAGAAAACATTTAGCGTGTCTACATATGCTGTATGTCTTCAGTTTAATCGAACAACTAGATGTGGCTAATCAATGTCGGATGAGAACCGCCTTGACTTTTAAGGTGGGAAATATTTTTCACGATTTTAGTGGTGTCATTTAAAGTGTTTGACAATCTCAAAACATATTAAAAAACGAAATAAATATGACTACATTGTAGTCGCATAGAGAAAATGTACATGTGTGCAAGTACATTAATAAAACCATTTGCCAAATTGTGTTTACCATTACCATATGCTTTAAAAAAATGTTACTCATTTCAGTATTAATGAGGCATTTTCAAACTGATTCCACTTGTTATTGCTCCATGTAGACTGGACATAGACGGCAGTGAACAGTGTGACAGCATGTCTCGCACACATCCTCCCAGTTATACACACCCCACCACCTTAGAGCAACTGTATAATAATGATGACACAACGTGCCAGGCACATAGTGATTTAGCGTTACACTTACTTGCGGGATCTCTAATTTGAGTCTCCCCAAACAGATACACACACGCACACACACACACACACCTTCCCACACGTACTGTAGATGTGAAAAATGTTCTTGGCCTGCCATAATGCTGCAGACATCAGCGATCCCCACAAGGAGGATTAATGCCTCGTCTTGCTTTTATTATGCTGTCCTGCCGTCCTTCGCGGGCTGCCCATTCATCCTTGTAAGACGTCCATATCTGCTCAGAGTCTGTGAGCATACCCGTGTTGCTGTGAGTGTGTGAGCGGTTGCTTGGGTTATGTATGTGCAAGTGCTGGTCTGTCTGCTTGTGTGAGCCCTGCAAGGTTTATCGCAGAGCGGGTTAAATCACTTGTCCAGGCACGAGCTCTCCAGGGCCACGTCTCGCTTGTCTTATCAATCTATCGACATGGCACCTGCGCTGCCGCTTTGCGTTCGGAGGCCGATGCATCGGCTGGTTTCGGCCCCACCGCGAAGGAATACTAATTGGGATGCAGATGGCTTCTGTTTTGGCCACCTCAGCAGACATTGATCCCCCTGCGGACTTCTACGCCGGTGACAGATGGACTGTCACCTCTGAACGAGAAGCGATTGGGTGATTCAAAGCAATTGTTGTATTTGAATGCGTTCCTGTTGCTTTATATTCTCTTTCCATCTGCCTTAACATCCCAGCTCTGATTATTCCCATTCCAGTCTTTCTTCTTTCGAGTATTGAAATCTTGACCAAAAGGTTGCATCTCATCAACTGACGATGAACACGTCAACCAAAGATGCTCCTAAAGTTACATGTAATTCATATTTTAAAATTAAATATGCTGAACTTATCTCTCTATCATTTAATATACAAAGAGAGAGGTCCAGAGATTAAGCTCAGAATGAAGATGATGATTAGGTTTAAGGTGGAAAATGTACTGTTCATTTGTCCATCCTCTACAAATTATCCAATATTGGGTCTCAAGTTTAAAATGATTGTTTTGAATAGTCCCAAGTTGTTCTCAGGTCAGAAGAGAGAGAAAGTGTGCATCACACCTGTTTAATCCACTTTATTCAGACTCTAGTTTGTTTGCCTAGAAAGTCCAGTTCGTTTGGAGAAATGTAAACGTGTAATTTAACTCTAAGGATAAAAAAGTGAACTCTGATCACAAATGTAAGTTTCGGTTTGGTTGAAGCAAACTCTCGTCCGGTTTGATTGCATGTGTGTATCCAAGGAGACCACAGACCACTCCAAAAGCAGGAAGGGAAAGAGAGTGCATGGTATTCTGGGTAAATGCAAAAAAGTGTCTATCATTAGCAGGAGAAATGGCTTGTGGTCTTATATCATCCTACAACCATAAAAATCTGACACCACTTCATCCAAAACCTCTGTCTTCTTCAGAGGTTTTTGTGTCATTTCTTTTAGTGGTTCTTGGTATAGCGCTACCACAGGTGGCGGAGTGAACAGATTTTTCAAAGGACTTGGTTCGTTTGACACATTGCAGCATGAAAGTGAACCGCACTACCTGAAAATGTAACAAATGTTGCAGAGTCTACCAGTCTATTTGATGTAAAAACACCCTTTTTATTTGCAGCAGGTTCTGGTTCTGTAGGATCTCTTTTCACTTGTAAGTAAATGGAGAAACATCCCGATTAGACGACTGAACTACAGTAACTGGCTCCTTCCACTGATGATCAGCAGCTGCTTTATAAGGTATACAGGCGTGTATCCTGGACGATCCAATTGTAATCAAGCCACTTTTAAGACAATCAATTAACACCGTGCTTTAAAATCCATCTTGAGTGATTGAATGGTTCAGCTGCCTGTTCTAAATGGGAACAAACATGTAGTCAAGTCAGACTGGGCTGTCAGATGAACAAGCATCAGCTCTGCTGAGACTGTGTAACATCACAGATACAGCAATGAATCACTTAAAGTATGTTATTTAGACACAAATAGGGCTAAAATTAATCAGTAGCATTTTTTGTAATTTTGGTTTTTAAGTTTGAATCTCTTTTTAAGCCTTATTACAGCTATTAACAAATGGGGAATCTTAAGGTATGTATTCATACACAGGTGTATAAATAGCCTTATGTGGAACTTTTGAAAAGGTAAGCATCAGCAGACAGATTTTAACCCATAAAACCCCCCCACACACACACAAAAAATAGCTGATGGCTTGCTAGAGCAACTTTTTGTGCAAGGTGAGGCATAAACTGAAAAATTCAGGAGATTCCTTTGAATTGCATGAATAATTTTACAAAGCGGAGACTGCAGCTGGATCAATCAGCCCCAAAAACGAGATAAAAATGTCCCATCAAAGAGAAATACATTCATCATCCTGATCATAAAAATCCAACTGGTGAAAGAACATCATTTTGTTATAAGGTTTTTTTTTTTTAAAAGTACATAAAATGAAAAAAAGCAGGAGCTCATTTCAGCTATTTTGTACCCATAATCTGCTTCATTTTGACACGATCTAAATCTTATGGCAATAGGTGAGTGTTGGGACACAGCCACTCCGCTAAACCTTCACGTCTTAGTTCAGCTTTTTCTTCTGTTTTATCTTTGTAACAGATGCCATGGAAAATTAGGCCATTAAAGTGGCTTTAACATGATGGGGAATGCTCTACTGCAACTAGTCATCAGCTCTAAAAGTAAAACATAGTAACGTTAAGATATCCACTGCAGATAATAACCATTAACATTTAGCAAATACATCCAATTTATAAATGTATATCTTGGAGAATTTGATCATATTCTAATAATTATTTAAGTAAAACTTAATTTTTTTTAAATATAATTTGACTTTAAGTGAGATACTATTGCTGGAACAATGAAAGTAACTAATAAAAACACACATGAAATATGCAGTTTGAAAAATGATTTAATCATTGCTTAAATTTCTGTTCGTCTTTTAGATCGTATCTAACTTGCTTGTTTATCGTGCAGTTAAAAAACTTAATCAGTGGCAAGTTTCCTCATAGTTACATAACTTGACCACTTTGGCTTTAAACCGGAGAACCTCCGTTCTCCGCTCATTGCTTAATCCCACTTATCACACAATGGTGCCGGGAATGTATTTAGAGGAGCTATGCAAATGTCTTCAAGCGAAAGGCCAGATCTAATCTGTAGGTTTATTCTAATTAAAAGTGATTTACTTTCCTCACTGTGCCCTGAAAGGGAAGCTTAATGTCTTGTTTCTCAAAGGAGATGGCATCCTCTAACTCAATTAGGTTGAAGAAGATGCACTTTGGTTAAGTTGACTGTGGCTAAAGGTATTTAACATGCAGCTGATGGACTTTGGCTACATGAAGTCAGGGTTAGGGGGTAGTCCAGACCCGTTTACCCCAAATATCTCTAAGTCTGAAGGTCTGAATCCATTCAAGTCTTTTTTTTGAAATGCTGTCATTTAATTTTTTTGTATCCTTGAGTCTCTTGATTTTATTTTATTTTTCTATATGCACAAACTATATGGTTTGTGCATATAGTTACATCCTGGCGTTTGACAGTTCGGCTGACCTTTCTGTAAGAAGCAGCTCTTTTGTTTTCGGTTCTGTTGGTATAGACTCAGTCTGCCTTCATTTGCTCATTCTCTGTCTTTGATTTTTGCCCTTGCATTTCTTGAGAGCGGCTGTCAAATTATAAGTAACAAATGGCTTTACAGGAAATGAAACATAAATTCAGGTGTGATTTTGACAAATAATTCAACATACGTCAAATCAAAATCCACTCATTCACTTGAGTGATATACCTTAGACATACAAAAGCAGCAGTGTTTTTATGTCATTGACCAACAAAATGTGATATTAAATTGCAGCAGAAGGAATGGGATTTGTGGTTTTCAAACATTTTCACAAAGGAAAGTCTGTGTAGTATTGCATGCATCTGTTTTTGATCCAACACTAATAAATCAGTTGTGTGCAGAAGTCATTTAGTAAGTAGAATCTGAGCGTTTTTAGATGAAGATGATTATAAATACAGCTGTTCTCACCATCTAACTCTCCATTAGCAGCATTCAGCTTTTATGTACCACAAATCTGGAATAAACTTCCAGTAAACTGCAGAACAGCTGAAACACTGAGTACCTTTAGATCTAGGCAAAGAACATTCTGTTTAAAGTTGCTTTTAATGACACTTTAATCAAGAATCTGATGAAGTGTAGCAATAACACTTTACAAAATGTAATGTTTCAAATGTTGACTGTGTATTCTATGACTTCGCATTTTTCCATTTTTATTACGTAAAGTGCTTTGAATTGCCTTGTTGCTGAAATGTGCTATAAAAATAACTTTTTGATTAAAGTATGCAGTATCTTATAAGTATTTTTAGTATTTTTCTACAATTCTAAATATCTTAATAAAAGTGAAAGTATAAGGCTTAAGTTTAAGGCTTCATTGCTTGGTTTAGTTTGGGAATGCAGTTCATTTAATTTCTTTTGGTTTTGGTGTTCTTCCATCTTATTACATTTTTGGAAAATCCTCATATTTGCTTGTCAAAATTTGATTTGCTTTCCAACATAAGTGGGTTATAAACAGAGACTCTGTTTAAGCTGCATAATTATGCAGTCTAACGTTTCACCGCTCCTCCAAACACCTCCGCTCCAACTGTCCATCTCCTCTCAAGCCCTAACAGATTTTTTTTTTTTTTTATGAGAAGTCATTAAAATGCATAAATAAGTTTTTAACAGGTGTGATCCATTTGTGATCTGAAGTAAACCTGATGCTGACCACAAAGTGTGAAACTTTCTCTTTATAAACCCAAAGCTGAACATCGTCTCCTAGATAAGTTACTGCATGTTCTGCAGAGCACTCAACAAAATCAGAATGAGTTTGAAATCTGAAGGAAATATTATCAGGAAACTAAAATTTAGGTTCTTGTGTGTCGATGAGATTTCTTTTTATATAGTTTAGGTTATTTTAAGGTCTGCTGCAAATGTCAGTCAAAAGGATCAGATTGTGTTGCTCTATCACATCAATCAGCCTGCTGGATGAATGTAGATGCTCAGGGTGACTCAAGGTAAACATATCTAGTGTGTGTGACAATGTAAACTTGTTCAAAAGTGAAATGCTAAACTTTTGCACTTAGTAACCATCTTTATATTACTGGTTCTCAGTGGTAGCATTACTAAAGCAAGCGCTGTATTTATTCTGAGAAAAAAAGGATTTGTAGTGCAACTCTTTAAGTTTTTTGAAAGTCTGCCAACTTTTCCATATTGAGGTTATTCCAACCTCATGTGCTGTGCTCTGTTAACTTTTTATAAGTTAAAAGTAAGTTTATTTGAGGGTAAGTGGGACTGTTATTCTTCTTAGTACTCTTAAAGCAAAGAATAGGAAAGTCAAAACTGTAGTTTAAAATATTATCCAAAATGTGAATAAATAAATTAAAAAAGATGCTGAACTCACCATGGTGGTGATTGTATTTCCATCACTGTAAAGACTAATGGGGTAAAATGTGCATTTCCTATGCAGGCCCTCATTGACACAGGCACCATTTAAGGCTGTCAAGCCCCTTCACCACCGCCACCACTTAGTGAATAAAGGTCAGGCAATCAGGCATCTGGAAGGACAGCTAATTTGTCATCCCTTGACAAACGTGTCAGCATCCGATCTTGTCCGCAGGGCTTGATACTGCAACAAGCCGTAAAGGTTAAAGGATTCAAAGACCCCCCAGCCCCCCTCTCCGTGCTCACCCTGTATCCATCGCAGCAAGAAACATGCGATGAAGCAGAAAATTCAATTTTGGATTTGATACGGAGAGGGTTACGCACTTTTCATGGCTGCAGCTCTGTGGAGTTGTTAGGCACGTTGTCTGCTGTGCTCGGTTAAACTATGCAGAAGCTTCTCAGATCGAGACATTGCCGTCTCCTGCATCATTTCCCTGTGAGCTGAATCCGCCTCTGGGTCTCCCAGATTAGGCGAAGGAAACGGCAAAAACCCAAACTAAGTCAGCCTAATATCGGATGTAGTGATTTTGAAGAGTTACAATGAAAATTCCACAACTTGTTGTCGATGTATTAACTTAGGAAGTTTCCCAAACTCATCACTGAGGCATTACAAGTCGACTCTGTCATCCCTGAATGCATTGTAATAGCCTGTTTAGTGGGTCGCTCTTTAGCTGCAGGTGTATGTCCCTTTTTGGATTCCCAAGAGTGTAAATGACAGAGTGTATGAGGGAGAGAGATGAATGACTCTCTTTTATCAGGTGAGCTTATCAGGGTGTGTGTGTGTGTGTGTGTGTGTGTGTGTGTGTGTGCGTGTGTTTGCATTCATTGTGTGATAATGAAGAAGTCTGCCTGACAGCTACCTGCCAGATGGAGTTAATGTACATCATTGTCAACAGTAGCTTCAGCCTAACTTCGCTTTTTGGAGACCTTTGCTTCCACAGCAGCCAACAAAACCTTTGAAATGCTATAGATGTGACAAATATTTGATATGCTTTTGTTTAGGAGTGTGAAAAGCTTTGGAGGTGGAGGAACTAGTGGGAACTGGAAACAATGAAGTAATGAAAACAATTGGGAGAATTCAACACTGCCTGACCAAATGAGGAGCTTATTTATATCAGGGCGCTTGTGAAATGTGGCTGATTGGGAATAGGGTGCAGCTGTGAGAAGAGACCAAGTAGGCAGGCTGAGGGAAAGAGACTAATGAACTAGAGAGGAGCTGAGGAGGAAATAATCAATAGCAAAGACAGGAAGGAAGGAAGAGCAAGAATGACTAATCTGAATGCAAAGAAAGAACAAATTAAGTAAGACCTAGGCTGAATTACAAAGACAGCAAATAGTCAGAAAACCAAACACGAGAAACCCCAAAATCCAAGCAACCAGTAATCTTTGATGGTGTCCTTCTTGTACACCTCCCATGAAAGTTGACCTTTCTGTTTATCTGAATATTAGTAAGAGTGTCGTGTTAGCATTTTGTGGCCTGCTTTACTTTAAGGGTGAAGTTCCATGGCCAGACTTGGGCCAATGGGTTGCTATAAGAAAATGTCCTCCACTTGTAGACTATTTATAGACACTATGATGTTGTTTTCCCACGTCTTCTCAGATCTCATTAAGCCCCATAGCAAGCTCATTGGAAATCTGAGTATTTCACTCTAAGACTTGTAAACATTGCATCAACACTGCCTAATTTTCTTCTTCGCTATTCACTTTGCTCTAATTCCCTGTACGATGTCTGCTTCATCAGCCAGCTGGCATAACTACAGTTAATGCAAGTAGTGGAGCAGCATTAGAGCCCCCCGGTGTCCAGGGGCCTGCATAGATCGATTGTTAAAACATGAATCTGACAAATACTGACAATATGCTATTTTGCTGCTGGTGCAGTCTAAAGTATTGACGCGAGAATGTGCAAGGTTATCTCAGAGCCAAGCCTTGTGTGATGGTGTCAGGTATTGATGGCTTTAATTCACTTACAAGAACAAACATATACATATTGCATGTGCAAGCACATCATTTATTAACATGAGCATGTGCTGCAATGCTAAATGTACCTTTTGTTGTGGATTTCGAGGAGATTTGGAGATTGAAACTGAGACGTGAATGGGGTTTGTAGGCATTCAGAAAACGGTGCAGAGTAAACATCAGAAAAGAAACGGTCAAATAATGATTTCAAACCAAAAGCAGGAGCCGGAAGAGAGAAATAAAATAAAGAAAAAGAGAGGGCAAACCCAAGGGGTCAGGCAGCTGAATTTGAAGCTCGTCATATACAACTATGCATGATGGAGAGCCCCAAGGCGGTGCACCTGTAAGTCTTGGTGCTGAGAGCGGAACGGAGCTTGGAAAGGAACTGCTCGCCGAGATGAAAAGAAATTTGTTTCCTGACCTTATTGAATCTGCCCACTCTGTAAATAACAGCTCATCCTCTCTGGGGCCCCACCGCCACCAGCCTTTGTCATCTGTGGCAGTTAGGCCTCATTCACACCCGATTGAAGCTGCTGGATGCTTTCCTGGATGGTCACAGTCACTCAAATGTCACTGGATGAATAGCTGCAAATGTAAAATCCTTATTTCAACGTAAAGGCACGCATGACCCCATCAGCACATACACTCTTACTTTCAGCACACATGCTCACCTTTTCATGATGCATGAGCAGGTTTCTTTAAAATTTTCCTGTAAACATGGGAGGTTTCTGCTTCTCAGAAAACTGTCAGACAATTTGATGGTAGTAGTGTGTGAAAAGGGCTCATGATATGTACATCTGGACTTTGCTTTAACTAGACCATTTTTAGCAAAGAGACTTACTCCCTGGCCTGTCTCTTGTGTCCCTGCTGATTGCTCACTTTGAACTAGTCTATTTTTGTTTTTTATAAATTTGTGGAATTGGAATGGTTTCTTATTTTATAGACACCAATGTTGCATTGCTATACTTTATCCAATTTGATTGTGAGAAAACCCAACCTTTTACTGTTGAACATTATTAGACTTCTTCACTAGTCAGCGTAAGACTGTTGATGTGAAAAGTTATATTTGCGTAATATAAAAACTGGGTCTTTAAAAAGAAAAAAACAAATTCCCATGCCACAAAAGATGCCATGTTTTTCAATTTGAGCATCTTTTTTTTTTTTTTTTCAAATTTGAATGTGAAAATCGTTTAATCCATTTATTATTGCTTATTTCTGCTCGTTTCCCCCTCGTTTCACTTATTCGCTAAGGTCCAATTTAAACATTTTCACCAAAATTGCTTAATTATTTTCCCACCGTTTTTCAGCAGAGTGGTGAACTTTTTCCTCCATCTTTTCATCTGAAAGATCTTTTTCTAACCCATTGATTTCACCAACAAGTTTCCAGTTGCACTAATTAGCTGCGAAACTTTGCGCCACGCGCATTGCCACCGAGTCGCCTGACACGCGATCAGGTTACTATGTGCATCTCCTCATTATTTTTGAAAGAGTTTTATTTATTTCAAGCCTATGAATCCAGACGTCCTCAAGGTTAAATGCAAATGAGTCTTGTGCAGAAACTGCATCTTTTACTCACCGAGGCTCAGTAGTAGATTTTGATTAAAAACTAACATGTTTTCACATTAAAGTTTATTTCCTGCTCCTCGACATGGTCTGATCAAAGTTTGCTCCCTTTAACTGTGATGTTCCTCTGCACTGTAAGTTAAAATGTGTTGACAGGATCCTTCTGTACTTTTTCCCTTTTCTCTTTTTCACTTTCCTCTCATTAATACTTCATACCTTCTGACTTTCAGAGCTTCGTCTGGTCTAACCTGCCTCTTGTAGCGCTGTTTGTCTCTCCACCCCTACCTCTATCCCAATGTTGTTTTTCCACACTTGTCAAAACTGTTCTTACTAAAGTGACACCAACAGATGTAAGCGCAAACCTTCCTCGTACAAACCAAAACTACTTCCTGTTGCTGTTAATAGCTGATGCACGGCAAGAGGGCGTCATGTTGTTCCTGTGCTTTCTTGCAAAACAGGGGAAACAGAGAGAGAGAGATAGTGGAGGAACAACAGTGGGAGAGCGGAGGAGGAGAGGGCAGGTGGATGTCTCATGTGCGAACCCCAATAAGGCTCAATCTGCTTCTCTGTGATGCGACAGACTCTCTTACTGCGGTTTGCGTTTATCCCAAATTAAAGCTGCTCCCTCCTGGTCGCTGCAGTTTCATTATGCGTTGCAGTAAATGATCCAGCAGAGCTGATGAGATTTTGAGAGAATTGGTGCTGGATGCTTTTGGATAGGTTGCTCTTTAAAAGTGTCAGCAGGGAAGCACAAACATCAGGAAAATAAAAAAGATGATTATTTTTCTGCTCTTACATTGACTTCGGATTGAAGTCGACAACTTTTTGATATCTGATAAACCCCTTAGGTATTTCTGGTTAGATTAAAACAGAGCTGTAATCCATATCGACAGCTAATGTATTTACGTTTTAACTCTCATGTGATTATTTATATTTTTTTCATCAACATAGTTCAGTAGAGGTTGAACTGTGAAAATTTGGACCTCTATAGAGTTGCACTATGAAAACAATTGTGGCTCTTCATCTAAACTTTTATCTGATTGGCTAACAAGTGGTGATGACCATGCATCATTAAATCATACAATAAGGATAATTTAAAAATCAATATTTTCTTTTTAATATTAAATTTTATTTATGTAATACTTAATTCCAATTTACTTGTCATTGCCAAAAATATACATATGGTGTTTATTCAACTTTTTTTTTTTTTTTACTACGTTCTGGCTTCTCCAACAAATGTCTCATCATTTCTAAGTCTCTAACGTGAAAGGAAGTTTACCTCGGCCAATGAGAAATGATTGCATGCTTGGAGTTTAAAATTGTCACCCAATCAGTAACGTTTTCCCGTGACGTATGTGATGCGCCAGTTCGACCCCGTGAAGCCTTTTGGAAATTTCTTCTGCTTAAACAACTTGCAAAGAGAGAAGTGCAGAGCTGAACTAATAGGCTGTCGGTGTTAATTCAATATTTGGAAGAGGTGACTAACGCAGAATAGCGTAGGAGGCCAATGACCAATCTATTAAAAAACCTTTAATTTGGGATAACTAGCATGAAGTGCTACTAGTCGGGTAAGAGGCTAAAAGAGGGCTTAATACAATTTGTAATCAGAATTCAATAACTGTAGCTGTAACTAATTAATTTAGATTCTTCATAGTGTTATCCAAGCAAACATCCTACTGTAGGGGAAATAGCACGCACACACAGAACATTCAAAACAAGCGCCAATATTCTGACTGTCTGAGCAAGCGAATTCAAACATCATGAATTGAAATCAGAAGTAAAATTTCCGATTTACGGTCTGCACTTTCTGCTTTGCTGGTTCTTGAAGATCAAGCGACGATGTGACGCTGCTTGGCGATCCTGTGTGAACTCCTCAGTCTCCTGCTTCTCACCCTTGATTAGAGATTCCTCCTCTGTGTTCTTATACTTTCAGCAAAAACAACAACCTCCCTGTTTAGGGGCTGCGCATACAGCCAGAGTTGTTTGACACGCGCTCTCGTCATTGTGTAATGGTGACTAATGTAGGGTAAAGAAACGCGGCCTTTGATCTTTGCGCTGAATAAAGCTGACTGTGCCTGTCTCGGTGCCCCTCAGGCCTCATTGTCAGCCTGCCAGAATGTCATCTTTCTCCCATCACTGAATATAAAGCTGTGGAATACATCATGCAAATAATCAGGCTGGAAACAAACACAAGCAGTGCTTTGCCCCCCAAAGGAAGAGGAAGTCGTCTCTAATGAGCAGGGTAAAATTGGAATATTCATCCCGACGCAGAAATGACTGACTGATTCCCTCCTCTCTAAAGCCGCTCCACCCCACTTGTCTCCTGTTCTCCCACTTTTCATTTGCAGTTCTATCAGTCCTATTTCCTCTAATGCTCCGACTTCCTTTTCTTCTTCTGTCTTCCCGGAACATCCTGATTCAGAGGTTACGCCCCTGGATCACAGTCACAAATCTGCCTTTTTTGACCCATTAATGAGAGAGAGGAATATTTGTTCCACCTCGAAAGTATGTAGACAAACAGAAACGGAGATCTCTAAATTTAGGGAAGAGTTTCCTTCCCCCACATTCTGGATTTAGTCATATTAGTTTGACTCTTTGGTCTCAAAGGTATATTATAAAGTAAAATATTTTTTATTGGTTTTAATTATTTGAATATTAATATTAAAGTCATTTTTTATGTAAGTGTAAGTTAAGGCTCCTTCTCATTCTGGGTAATTAAGAAAAAGAAAACAGTATGGGAAATTTCCGGATGGATGTTTGAAATATTTGTCCATCCTTTCATTCTTGAAACCTGACAACTGGAGAAGTATCAGTCATAAATTAATAGCAAACTTTTTGATTTAAGTTTATTTGAAAACTCTGTATTACACGCCGGAGCCTGTGGTATCTCTGTCCAGTTTTACTCTGTGGACAGGCAGACGTCTGTAACTAAAATGATGAAAAACGTAAGTTAGCAGAGGAAGATGAACTACATGATGTGCCTCAGGCAGAGGCTGGATGATATAAGAGGGGAGGGATTTTGTTTCTCTCTTGACCACCTTTTAACAGTGACCTAGTAAAGGGGAAATAAATCTTGAAAGAAAGTTTACATGTACCTGCAGAATGGGCTTTTTTCTGCGTGTCCTAAAATTACATCTAGAGCAGTGTGAGGGAAATATTTTCAAAAATGGATGTATTTATATCAGCCAGCAGATGTACAGTTACCTCATTACACTGTGTCTGAGTACTACCGAATGTTTGTGCCACATAATACAGTTGTATGGTTTTGGTTTTGACACAAATGTCAACATCAAAACATGTTTTAAGATGTTTCTGTAAGACTGAAGGACAATAGATAAAATGTCTCTGACTCTTTACAGGCTTTTATTGTGAAATACTTCAAATTCTATAGATTTTTCACAAAACGACCCATGCTGCCGCCAACAAAACGACAAAAAATAAATAAATAAATAATAATAATTCTGGCCTAAAATTGTAAGGGGCCATAAGGAGAGATTTGTTTTTGGTTCTCTCATCCTGTTTGGGGAACTCAGATGTGGACCAAAAGTGCAAACTCTTGTCTGCCTAGATATTCCAAATATTGAGATAAAAACCACAATATTTAAATGTCACCAATCATTCAGATGACTTTAACATTCTACTTATAATGCAGATGTATGTTTTGTAAAAATGTGTGTACCATCAAAATCTCCATGTGTTTTGTACATCAGAGATCCTTGAGAGCCGGTGTTCTGTACCGCGTCTCCTGGTTCAGCACACCTGAATCAAATAGCTGAATTGTCTCCTTAGTACATGTTGAAGTTCTACAGATTCATGCTAATGACCTAATTATTTGATTAAAGTGTGCTGAAGCAGAGATGCATCTAATATATGCAGGACACAGGCCTTCAGGGAATTTAGTTTGACACCTGCGTTTTAGAAAATGATGAGCAAAACTACATTTTAGTTTGGATTTTTTTCATTTTCTGATGCATTTCACTCTTTGGCATATACTGTTCCAGCTTAAGAGCTGTTGTAAAAGTTTTGGTGTCATACAAGGAGGGCATTTGAAAGCAGGTGGTGCATTAAACACACACACACACACATATGGACGAAGGGCATTAGGAACAGGCAAGCTGGTTGTGATAACGAGGGAACAGCAAGAGACAAGAGGGGTGTTAGTGGCAGGTCGAGCTGCCTGGAGGCTGAAGATTAAAGAGGGCATTTTAATCAAGCAGAGAGTGAAGAGAAAAAAGTGTCAGCTTTGACAGCAGATACAATCAACTTCTGTGCTTTCTGGAGCTCAGGTAGCGCTGAAGTTGATAAAGTTTCTGTTTGCAAAGTGCTAAAATTAAAAACTCATTTTATTCCAAAAGGTTTCATAGGTAGGCTATGTTTTTCTTTTTCACAAAGTTAAATCTTTTATTTGCTGGATCTTCAGAGTTTGACACTCGACACAACAGTGAATTAGGATTATATTCATCCGTGCATCCAGCGGTCGTTTGGTGAGAGGCTGTATACACCTGGATAGGTTGCTAGTCCATCGCAAGACATGGAGAACATGTCTTTTTAATTGGTTTTACAAGTTTGGTTTGGTTTGTACATTTATGTCACTCCCAAGCTAATTTTTAGGGGATTCCAATGTTTTCTTGATGAGAAGGTGTATATAATCCCTCCTTCCTGAACTCTCCCAGGAAATGGCAGAACTCCTGACTCTATCTCTTAGGTTTATCCAGCCACTTTACCAAGGAGTTCATTTCATCCACCTGTATGTGGGACATCAGTCTTTTGGTCACAATCCATACCTTTGTCATATAAACGATGGCTGCAATTTAGACTGGCAACTCATCACGACCGATTAGAGCCTCATCCACATTAGAGGAAGAGGCTCTAATCTGTCTATTAATCTCTTGAGTCATTCCATCGTAACTGTGAACCGGACAAATGGGCAGACACAGATTTATATATTTGAAAATTCATTGCCATTTTCTGATGTATCCATGCTAAATTAACACATTTTCATCTTTTTTTTTTTTTTTTTAGAAATATTATCCCCCAGGATACATTGGCCTGTTTGGGGTATAAAAAATTACACTTTTGCATGTTTGTAATAAGTTATGAAACACATTTTAAAGTGTTGTAAACAATGAATCTACCTTGTTTTTGTATATTTTGCATTTCAATTTTTTTTAAAAATACCACAAATCAGTATCAATTCAATTTATGGAGCAGCAATTAACAGATGTCTCAATTTGGTTAACAAAAAAAATAAAATAAATTCAACCCAATCATTCTTATTAAGCATCCATGTAGGGACAGTGGATTGGTAAAACTCTCCTTTAACAGGGAGAAACCTCCAGCAGAACCAGAACCTAACTCGGTACAGAGGTCAATATGCCAATACCCTTAAAAAATTCTGCACCGAAATACCCTGAATTCATACATAATAAACAACAAATTAAAATAATCCACATTTGAGGGTAAAATAAAGCTTAAATAATGTTTTAATAGTGATTATAAATCTAATGACTCAAAATCAAATTTGAGTGCAGCTATTCCTCTTTTGTACTTGTGCTTTAGTTTTCTTTAAAAAGAAAAAAAAACAGTCTTTTGATCAGCTTTATTTTGCATGAAATATATCATAATGCTTTTGAAAACACCCCTCTGACATGTTTATGAGTTCTGAGTTAGCCCATTTTAGTTGCTAAAAGACTTAAATTATTCAGAAAATATTTATAAATGTGCATATTCAAGTTAGAATCTTAACGGATAAAGTAAATCACTCCCATTTAAATTTATTTTTTAACCGTTTATTCCAAATTGCTTCCTTGCTGCATCATCTTCACTGGTTTGAACTATTGATGTTTTTTTTTCACTTGTAACATTTGTTGAACGTTTGAGTCTTTTTATTGCAAGGGTTGTGCCTCAACACAAGTCTTTGCGTTGCCATTAATGACATCCATGGGGGACAACGATGTTGTCACTCCCATGAATGAATATGCAGCAGATGAAATTATCTCTCTGGGGTTCTGCAGAGTGAATTTGAATTACAAATTCTAATGTGGATCATTTTAATAACTGTTCTGTTGTAAAGTCTCATAATCCAACCTGAGCTTTATTATGTAGCAACGATGTGGTGTAGAATCATGTAACTCATTGTCTGGGACGTGTTACACCGATTGTCATTAAAATTCAAGATAATGCAGCTTCTACTGGCTCGCTCAGTTGTAGTGTCCAACCAGATTTATCACATAGTTAGATTATTTTCTTCATTGTGGCTCTATCCCACACGGATGATAAGATCTGTCAGGAACCTGAACACAATGTGCTCCTGTACTTAAAGATTAGAGAATAATTGATTTAGTGGATGTCTTTGCCAGGCTGCGTAGTTGGAAAAGGATGAAAAGCTTCGATGCACAAACGTCTTTGCTAACTTTGATCAAATATTTGCTCGCTTTCCTCCCGCTACAGATTTGCTTTTGTGTCATTGCCTGGAGGAAACTTCTGATCACATTTGTTATGCATAAATATGCGACAACAGCAAGCCCACACCCTTGATTTCTCAGTATGAATGCCTGATTCTGTGCTCGCTAATAATCACGTGTCTCTTATAAGGCACTAATATGTTGAATATGTAAAACGATTCCTCTTTTTTTTTTTTTTTAATGTCTCCAGAGCCCGTCTTCATCCCACATTATGTGTGATTATAATGTGCTAATGGCATTGATTAACTGTTGTTTGAAGTCATTTTGTAACCACGCAGTTTTGGTAAACTAATTTGTAAGTATAAGTCCGATTGGGATTTGATTAAACCAAGAGGAAGCCTGTGTTTAAAAAAAAAAAAAAAAAAAAAAAGTTGTTTACCTATTTCATGACAAAGTTTGTCCACACTAGGAAAGAGATTAATCTTATTTTGTATTAACCTCTGGAGAAAATGTAGACAACATGCAACGTTAACTTTACCTCCTTCAGCTTTTAGTTTTTGATGTTTTCACATTTTCCTGGCACACAGTGAAATTCAAGAGAAATTTCATGAGATTGAGCTAGCATTTTTTTTCTGCTTGATATTTCCACTTCCATAGAGCGCATTATTTAGTTTACACCAAACATTTTTTTTTTTTCCATTTCCTCCAATTTGGAAAATCTCTTGAAAATTTCCAAAGTGGTCGATGTGAGAGGAAACCAGGCAACACGGGGCTGGCAGGACAAAGGGGCTTGCAGTTCTAGTTTTTTAAATTGCTGCTGTTGTAGGTCCCCTGATTGTACCGTAAGGGCTTTAAAGACTTATTTTAGCATCCTGTGTTCTTCAATGGAACTTTGTTTGGATGACAAGACCTATGCATATTATTAGCTGTGGCTTTGAAAGAAGTTGCAGACTACTTTACAAACAAAACGAGTAATTTCAAATTCAGATCTCTGTAAATCCCCTACAAGTTGCATATGCTGCTAGAAATTTCCTTCTGAAAGACCTCCCTCAGCTCTGAGTCTCATCATGATGTTCCCATTCATTTCAACACTCAGGATCATGCAAACAAAATGCAAACCTCCCTCAAATGCTGGACAACAATGTCCTAATCTACTATGTGATGCAGCTGCATGTATGTTTTGGTCATTTAAAGTAGGAATAAATGTTGGGATGTCCCAGAAGCAGCTTCACTACATTTAACAAAAAGAAAATGTTTAAAAAATGTAAAATAGTTCTTTTTTACCCAGGTTTTTTTTATGTAAACCTGTATTTTTCAACTTTGACATTCAATATTAATGTGTCTAAATATGCTAAGAATTATACAGGCTTTTTAACGGTTTCTGTCATGATTATCATCAGTATTTTGTGTTTACTTAACTTGAGACGATTGAATATGCATCTGAGTTTTTTGTTTGTCTTCTTGTGCTTGAGGAATGTTAGAACGATCTGTCAAAAGAAAAAAAAATCAAAGCTGAAACCAAGCTTAAACCTGCAAAATGACAATGACCCAAAACATACCAGTAAATCCGTCGAGTATGAAAGCCCTCGAACATCTGACAGCTAAAATCTCAGTGAAGTGAACCTTCCCCATTGCAAAGCTAAGGACTTGTTACTCAAAGGGCACAACATTAGCTATCAGAAGACGGGGTGTCCTAACATTTTCCTCTGAATAAAATTTTTTCTAAGCATCTTAAACGATTATAGCTATGCCTTAAGTGCAGTTAAATCACTCTCTTGATATGTGGACATTTCTTTTGAAACAACTGAACATATACTATTTGTTAAATTCAATAAAATCTATTGCATTTTCAATACATTTCTTGACTTCAGCTACCACAGTAAAAAGTTTTAATTCGATTGCAGCCAAGTATAAAATTTTTTACCTTGTTTTTTTTATAAACAGCTAATGTCCAAACCAATCTCCATCTCATAAAACATGGTTAATTACAGCAGAATCTGTCAGTGAGGGAAACTAAATTACTGTCACTAATTACTTTTCATGGCAACTATCTCCTGCAATAGTAAACCAGCAGCTCCAGTGATAATATGCAATCAGCTTATCTGCGCAGATCAGGGTTCAGCAGATGTTCGGTACCTGGCGAGACGCGCACGGCAACGAACGGTGCCAAATTAAGTTTTCTTGTGATTTCGGTTAGAGGCAGAGGAGGGCTTCCGTCGCAGTCCCTTTGGTGACTTGCTGGACGGTCATTACTAAATCTTCACGCTCACGTGGGAGAAGACATGAGTGGATGGCGAAGGGTTGAAAGGTTGAGATGCATCAATGGGGGTCAATTTTATAAAACGCAAGGGGGTCTGCGTCAAAGATCGGTACAGGGTCAAGTCAGTAATGGGAACCATTTTTCATAAAAGCGCATTTCTTAGCCCGGTCTCTGAGACGGGTGTGAGAGGGAAGTGGTGAACCGCAGGAAATGGCATTTCAATGTGTGTAACCTCTCGCCTCGCAACGTCCTCCTCTTGACAGCGAATGGCAGGTCCTTCTCATCTCTCTCAAGCTGCCTCGTATATCACTTACAGCTTCGGCCCACCTCTTCGTCCCACGAGACGGCGGAGCGAGCGAGAGGGAAGAGAGCAGGTGGTGTGGGTGAACTGCTCCTCAATCTAGCAGCTACTCAACAATCAACGAGACATCTATCACCTGGTCTGAAAGTAATTTTGAACCAACTGACACGCATGCGCTTGCATCTTGGGCCTGCGATATAGATGGATTGTTGATGACTGTCGCTCAGCTGCCTTGAACATTAAAAGAAAAGAAAGAAACTGGGCACATGGACTCCCTTTTGTTGTAAACGGCACAAAGGAAGACTGCAGTGGAGTCGCCCTCTTTAATCTTGACACTGTGACCACATGGTGGCACTAGCAGCCAAAACCAGTGAGACAAGAGAAGGCACATGGAAATTAGGAGAGTAATATCTACCATAAACACTAACTTTACCTAAGATTAGGTGGATTCTTTTAAAAGAATGAACATAAACATAAACATACTGTAAAAGACTTTGCTGAGCTGTTGATTAGCGCTAAACATTTCTAAAAACTGAAGGTTGTGCGGCTGATTGATTCAGGTCACGTTTGAGCCTAAATGTCACCGGCCAGAGAGCAGCAGGTTAATTGAAGACATCTTCTCCTGGTGACCTGATTCACTGAGCAGGAAGACTTCTTGGCCAGCGGTTAGTCTGGTACTCCCTTCACTCTCCCGACTTGAATAATGCACGTTTGTATTCTTTCCCTCTGTGCTTAGATTTGTATTCAACTCGTATTCATATCTCAATAGACAGATTCACATTTTGTTACATCGCAAGTAGATATGTATTTTATTGGGACTTTTATCTGACTATCATGTAGTAGCACTTAATTGTTTGTTAGAGAACACTGGTGAACAAGGACCATCACAAAGACGAAGGTCAGGGTGAAAGACGTGGTGTGATTTAAAGCAGAGTTGGGCTCTAAAACATTATCACATATCGGACTACATGGCTGTTTTGGTCAACAATTGAATTTAGGATTAAAACACCCATTTGTGGGACTTTTTATTATAGTTTTCTTGTTGAAACTTTTCCTTAAAATAAATAATTTATTTTTCTCAATGCTGTCTTGAGTTTAAGCTGTTTTTGCAGAGGAATTGCACAAATTTCCGTTTGCATACAGCTGCGCAAACATACCCTGAAAGAAAGGCGGCTGTAATTGCAGAAAAAGTCATTCCACACAGCAAGGGTTCAATATAAATAAATAAATGTAAAATGTTGTTTTCAAGGAATATCAATAATTTGGCAACACATGAGACGACACAAGACGCAGCAGTTTTTAAATAAGTTCGCAGGGCTTTGCAAAACCTTGAAGCCCCCATTACTGTTATTAGCCGTTATCCCGCTTTAGCAGCAGGAGCATTCTCAGAATCAATAATATTTTGAAGTGCCTCTTTTTGTAACAGGGCATGTTACAAAAATATCATTGTACCAATTGCAGTTTGGTTTCCATTTAGTCTCTCGAACCATATTACTATTTACTCTGCGTTTTAGTCGAAAGCTCTGCAAGACTGACACATGGGTGGAATAACAAAAGATTATGAAGCTGTGTAGTGAAGCCTCCTGAGGATTCGCTGCCATTTTCACACACGGTTTGAGTCTGATTTTTCATTCTTGACATTGGAAAACAAAATGCTTACACTCAATATATAATAATTAGCACTGGGATACACGGCTTACTTATACGGTGACTAATAAATTCATAAAGAAAATTCAGTTTCTCTAAACTGATGCCGTTTACCACAATTTGTTATGTTATCTTAAAAGAAACTCAACCTGTATTGATGTAAATTATAGCCAAATAGCATCATATTCGGAAATATCACAGCAGTTGGCCGTTAACAATTTTGAGCTGAAAAAAAAACATCTGCTGAAAGTTGGTAAATAAATAGTCAGGGAGGTTGTAGACATTTTTTCCAGTGAGGTCTGCTTTTTTTTTTTTTTGCTAACATAAATAGAATTGCATCAAAAATAAATGTCTTATTTTTAAACTTCTACTGGTGCATAAATAAATAAAATAGTTTTAGTCACTAAACACTAAATTTTCACTCTACAGGAGCGAAACGTCTGTGAAGATCCAGAGCTTAATAGTTTCATCACTCGGCATTAGATGGAAAAGAAACAGTTCAGACCTCCACATATAAGTTTTCAAAAACAATTTTTATTGCTGCTGTTCATGTCTGCCCACCTTTTCTCTTTGCAGAGGGAAATAGTCCCAGTTCTGACATTCATTTCCATTAAAAACAAAACTGAAAAAAAAATCCAATTACTTAATTACAATTGGTAATTTTTAAACTTAAATTTTAAACTTCTGGGCGTTCTATACATAATGTTTACTTCTATATTTCTTTTTCGTTGAAGTCTGTTACAGACCAAGAATTGTGCCATCAAGCTGGACTGTAGGTGGTAGTAGCGGTCAGTAAGTATAAGCGGAAACATAAAGTAGTGTCTGCTTTTACTGGGATGCAGATGGCAGTCAGAAGTAGAGTTGGAATTGCATGATGTAATGTGTTTTGTGAAAAGTTTTCATGAAATAATATAAATTCACCAGGAAAACTAACATGTTTATGATCAGTTTAATTAGTATGTCAGTTTTTTTCTAAACAACATGGGAAACAAACTGAACAAACATGAAAAGAATGCTTCACCATGCAGTATTTGTACTTATAGCTAATATCTATTTCAGAATAAATATAATTTTATCTGAACACCTAGTAACGTGTTGCCTTGTCTCAGTTTCCTTTGTCATCATTCTCTGTTCAGAGAATCAAATCTCAACCCTCCCATCATTAAATATTTTAAGGTTTTATGCCCACTGCATTGTTTTTGTTTTTTTTTTGTTTTTTTTGCTTGTACCTCATTTTGTTCCGGAGATTAGTCTAAAGCTGTTCCTCTTTATAAATATTAATTTGCCTCATCTTCCTTTGCCAAAGCCTGAGGCGTCCGGCGCAGGTGTTATGTGAACAACACGGCGGATGGCGAGCGAACCGCCGCATGTGCAGGAAGTCGTGGTAATGATTGCAGTCCCCAGTGCACTCTGGGCAATAATTATCCCTCGTTTATCATAATAGCAGGTAAACGCTCTTGCTCGGATGCAACGCTGCACCTAGTGAGACACCGGCAATAGATCTGCACTTATTTTTATTATTTTTATTTTTTTCCACCTAAACCAGCCAACTTGGGTTTATACACATAAAAGAAATGTATTGGAAATCAATTAAAAGTAAATAAGACCTCCTTAACATAGTTTGAAACTCTCCTTTTGCTGGTTGCATGAATGAGGGGGTAAAAAAAAAAAAATCAAGTGGCATTTTTATTACATGATTTCAGTGCGGACGGGTAAGATTTTTGCTAATAGAGACTTCTTGAGTTCTTTTGAGTCAACTTATGAAATAACACAAACACCAAACCCCGAGGCAAAGTCTTTACCATCTCAGTAAAGAAGCTCAGAGATAAAACAAACAGTTCAAATGACCTTTGAAAAGATCCCCATCTCTCAGTTCGCCCACGAAGAAGCAAAGCAAGAAACAAAGCAGGGAGAAGTCTATTTCAGCAGGGGATAAAAGTGGAATCCCAAACTGTGGTAATTGTGCTCCCTATTCAGCCGTCCCTCCCCCCCCCACCCCCCCCCCGGCTCTTCTTTTTTTTTTTTTTTTTTTTTTTTAACAGCGCTTTCTGCTCCATTTACACGAGCAAGTTTGTGTATGTCGAGTAGGAGCAGCTGCAGAAACGGGAAGATGTTTTTAAACCTACGTTTTCTAGTCATGAATTTATAGAACGGTTCTTCTGTTTCTCAGATGTTGCTTAGATACAGCAAATAAGTTGTATTGCAGTGTAAAAAATATATGAACCATTGATGTCAGTACAGCTTAAATCCTGGGAGAAATTTTACAAGTGTGTCTCACACATTTACAGTTGTTGGCCAACACCTCACGGTCATTCATTCATGTTGCAGAATCAAGCAAACGTACAAAAATACACAGGAAAAACATGAATCTAAAATGTGTGGCATGCACCTTTGACACCTATTTCTATAACCCCACTCAGCAAAAGGCCTCCACCAATCAATTCATCATCTGAAAAATGGAAAGAATGTCTTGATGCTCAATTCCAGTTTTTGCCCGGTCGTCCATACTACTAATTATGGGAACACTTAAAAAACAGCAAATTTACCTGCTGTGAGAAGGCAGCCAAATACACACCTCAGATTTTTAAAATGTAAAACATGTTGAAAACCACATTCTTATGGTGCGTTCACACAAAAAGCGTTAAATGCATCAAAAACCTGCCTGATGCTCCAAGTTCGACGTGTGTGCACTTTGAATGCAGACGCTTGACGTTTTGCTCCACACCTAACGTTTTGCACGTCCGATTTACATTCAAAGTCTACGTGGACTTTGAATGTCCACGTAGACGCGCGTCGAGCTGACGTGTGTCAGACACTTGAAACGTGCCTCCACATAGACTTTGAATGTAAACCAGACGTGCCTGACGCTCAAAACGCTTTTGGTGTGAACGCACCATTATACTTTCTGTGCACTTCACAATATTACGTCTCAGTCTAGAATAGATTAGAATAGAATAGTCCTTTCTTAATCCCACAGTGGGGAATTAACTTCTTACAGCAGCACAGCAACAAAATATATCACTTTTAATATGAAAATATCTAAAAAACAAACACCTAAGCAATCTGAAATATTTTAATAACATACCCATAGATAAAATCAAACAAAAATTACATAGAATCTTGAAAATCTATGTGATTTTTAAATACAGAATAAACAGAATATCTTATTATTCATGTTAATTACACATTTCTGCTTAACTCACATGCAGTGACATGATGATAAAAACTGTGATGGTAGTCTAACATGTTCATGACAATGAAAATGCAGCTGTTCTATAGCGGTGAAATAGACATTTGTCCTGTACTTCTAAGTCCTAATTATTAACTTTGCGCTGTTTGTTGGGGGTCCAAGTCTCTTCCTGGAATATCTCTAGGTTAGGAGCAGTTGCTTGGCAACAGCACTAATGGAAGTTACCAGCGACTGGTAAACATCTCTCCCCAAATGTCAAAATGTTCCTGTTAATGAGAGGCAGCATGTGAGTAAGAGCTTTTTAGGACTTTTCTTTCACCTGGGGTTTTTCACATCCTTCCGGTTGCCACTGCGTCGCCGTTATTGCCTCCCCGTTAACAAGCATGAAAAGCGGCATGTTTCGATGTTTTTTTTTTTTTTTACTCCTTCGGTTGTCTAAAAAAAAAAAAAAAACTGAATACACGTTCACGCGCCAAATCAGTCGCTTAAAGCTGAATAACTTTACAAGTGGCTCTTCTGGCTGGCTGTGTGAAGGCATTAGCTAAATGCTTATTTGTGTTAAATGCGGTGCTACAACAGGGCATTTCTTGGCTCACAAATTTGATATGTAAAATGGCTTCACATGATGCAACCAATTAAATTTGCTGGTGTGTGTGTGAGTGGAATACGAGGCAGGGATGAAATCCAGACACCTCTCACTTGGGCCCTTATTAGCTATGCAAGGCTTTGAACGGGTCTTTAACCTCGGCGTTTAATCATATAATTAACAATGATGGAAAAAAAACGGCTAACACCGCCGTCCTACTCTAAACATTGTCCTCCAAAACATTGTCTAGACCTCATGTTTTCACAGACGAACACATTTTTCGTGACCTTTAAGACACGGAGAGGGTTTGCTACATTGGGCATTAGCTTCTCATTTAAATGTGTGCCGATCCGAATTAATGCATTGTTGGTATGCGGCTCTTGTACGTTAGCAGGTTTGGCACGCCGTGGTGATGTGTAGATCTGAGGAGCGGCAGGACTCGGCGTTGCCTGTTGTGATAAGTATTTAGATTTTATTCACTGTCACATTCGTCCCTCCTCACTCTCTCCTCTGCTGGCTGATTACCTGCTGCTGGCATTTAAGGAGCATTTGGAGGTTGCAGCCTCTCCCGCTCTGACGGGCCACACATCAAGCTGGATGAGAAGCTGTTTACAACAGCCTCATTTTAATTGCTCATCAAATTATTGGCTAAATGACGAGACATGGGGAAATTGCAGTGGACATATGGATTCAGACAGTGGCCATCAAACGCTGCCCCGACACTCGGTTTAGTGATTTTAACCATTCAACTACAATCATTAATCAATCAGTTTTTCCAGGTTATTTTTAAGGTTGTATAATGTATTAAAATGTCAATCAACAGATTCCAGTTTTTCCCCTTTCTTTTTTTTTTTTAACAAGTCTTTTATGCCACAGGACTTTGATGGACGGTTTCATGTAAACATGAAACCAGCTGGTCAGAATTGATAAAAAGATGATTCATTGAAAGCCTTACAGGTTTGGTGGCAGCATCATGCTGTTTTGTTTTTAAAGTTAATAGAAAATGGGTGATTTGTATTCCCTGATTGCTGTCTGTGGGACTTTTGTTTTATAAAACGCTTTGAGTGAATGAATGAATTCAAAGATTTAAGGAAAAGAGAAAAAAAAAAACAAGCTGTATAGGACATAAAGTATACCAATGCTTCCCCTCCCCCACCTGTTGCTGCACTCTACCTTCCTGTAAACTGCCTGGAAGAAACTTTTCCTTCACTAAGTTGTATTGAAATATTTTTGGTTGCAAAAAAACATGGACGGTCCTGGTGGGAACTTCTCCCTCGCTCCCTTACAGTGTGAAACCTCGGAGCCGTTTGCCTTCAAGCAGTCAGCTTGTTCAACCAAAAGCCTCGTGTTGTGTTTACCCTTCAGAGGAGGCGGGCTGATTACGGCGTACTTAGAATTTATTGACGAATCATCCCCGAAAGCCTCAGTGTCCGTCATTTGCGCTAACGTTTTCTATGATAATGATGCCTCCCCTCTGTTCTCCAGACTTTATATTCACCCATCAACTGAACTTATTTAGGCTGTCTCCTCGGGAGCGGGAGGGAATTCAGGTTTTAATTTGCTGGGTCGGGGGGATGATTTGAGACGACCTTGGATGGGGGAGAATACAATGTCCCTATAAGGAACCCGAAACTGTGAGCTGGTGGTTGTTAAAAACGCCAGAACACAAAGCAACAGATCTGTCATCCATCAGCAGTGTAAGCCATAAAGAAACTGTCAGGCTGTACATTCAATCTGTACTCCTGCAGCTGCTGCACTATATGTAATGCAAATTGATTTTTTTTTTTAATCTTTTTTCTTTTAAGGTGAACGCACAACTCTCATCAGTTTCCGTTCGAGAAGTGAGCGGAGATCATCTGTGACAAAGCCTTACAGAAAGACGATCTCTTTGGGGGGGGAAAAAAAAAGAGAAAATCTCTGGAATCAACTCCCCGGTAAGTCTAAAAATGAGCATCAGCGCACCGTTTCCGAAAGTAAGACATTCCATTTTTTTTTTTTTTTTTTAGACTTTAGCCTCGACACCAATTATCATTCAAGTACGCCACTATGCCGGGAGATTGCTTTCAATCAGACTTTTGTGTAAAACTTTGATTGAAAGAAAAATGGAACAGCAGACATGTAATCTCCTTGGTAGGGGTCTCTTCCCATAATGCATCATGAATCATACCTGGTGAGGCAGCAGATCATCCAAATCTGAATCATCCAGTTTGAATCACAGCAGTCTATAGAAAATACATCACGATCAAAAAGGGAATTATTTTTTTGGGTGGATGACTTTCTAGATGGTTTTGTAATGCATCATGTTGACTCCTGATGTCTATAATCGGGTGGGGGATAAAAGCCAGTTTGGATAGGACAGGATGTACAGAGAGACTCTTCTGTGAAATGGAAGAAAAATCTGTATGGTCGCTTTCTGAAGGAATTTTCTATTAACTGAGATTAAGTCAGTACTTTTTATTATAATATGTATATTTGACAAAAAAAAGAAAAAAGGCAGAAGTTCTCAGATGGAAACCGGCTGTTTTCTTAAATGATCCCACACATGGAGGCGACCCCGTCGTGAACCGAACATTGATAATGAAAAGGCTTGACATCAGACAAAACTCATAAACTTTATTAATTATTATAAATTCAAACTAATTGCCAAATACGGAGGTGGAGGTGATGTGATAGGGGCTTATTTTGAATGTCAGGACCTCAGATGTCAAAAATAAAATGTGTGAAGCTACGTAGAGTAATCATGTTAAGTACTACAATACGGAACTGTACGTACATCTAAATATGTATTTAAACAGAAGTAAATATTACTGAAGTTAAAATGACTACTCTATTCCACAGTCTTCAATTTGGTTGTCTCTACTGCTTGTATAAATTTTCTAACAGTTTTTCTTTCCACTTAACTTTCCATTCAGTTGTTTTGATAGCGACCTTATGGTTCTCAGGTGTTTTACAACTGTGAAGTTCACCAGTCTTCTTCATGATTATTTAGGCCACAAAATGCTCCAACATTTCCATCTTAAAAATTATTTTATTGTTATTATGTAATATCTGGTTTTCCGAGAAAATGATTTTTGGGTTTCCATTAGCTATAATTAGATATAAAATTGAAATTCATGTGTGCAGTTACTCAATATTGAATTACTGAATAACATTATAATTATCGAGATTCATCTGCAAAGTGCCTTTTTTAAACATTAGCAGAAAAAATATCCAGATCTGCTCAGTTTAGATTTTCCATTCACTAAAAAATGTTTTTTTAGTGAAAAAACTTTTTTTTTTTTTTTTGCTTTACCACAAAAACCGTAAACGTAAAAGAAATCGACACTTTCAGCAGCTGTGTCTTTACAACATATACTACTTTAAAAGCCGGAACCCCAAGCAGAATAACTGCAGTGAATTCGGCCACCGGCTGGAACAGACGAGTGGCTTTGTGTTCCTAACGAACCAAACGAGATGCGTCCGTCTCACCGACAACCGCTTCTCCGTTTCAAACCCGGTTTGCGGCGCCGTCGAACAACAAGCAGAATATCAAATCTGACCTCTGAGGTTCGGATTTGTTGACACCTGCTTTTTCACTCTGGGAATCTTGGAGGTAATTGCTTTCGAGAGGGTCCCTGATCCATTAACGCCACACGCTGCTTCCCAAAGCTGGAAACATGATATGTATTTGACACATGTCCTCTTTTCATCTTCTTTTATGTCAGAGCTGCTTTTGTGATGTTGTTTATTTGGGGTAGATGTTACTTTTCAGTTGCAACCCTCAGGGAAGGTTGACTGATTTAAAAGTCCACATTATGATTTTTCTCCCCAGGGTTCACATGCTTCATCTACACTTATGAGCAAATCCCTTTTTTTTTTAATTCGTGTTTTACTTGGATAAGCTGGCAAAATAACATTTTAAAGATATACATTTGTTTCCTTATATTGCGGCGTACCCAATTTCTTTGTAATTATATCAAAGAAGCACAGACACAATATAAACACTGGGAGTCCAATTTAATATTCACTGAAAAATGAGTTCCACTAAAGGGGAAAATATGCAACACAGTCTCTTTTGCTTCAGGAGATTTATGTAGAGCATAACTACTTCAAAACTTTTGTTTCCATTTTCTTTTAACCTTTTTGCACATCTTGTCATTTGCAGCTACAAATTCCCGTGTTTTGTGGTGGACAGTTTTATTACATTTTTATGAATTTATTAATCTGATACTCGTGTCATGTCATGTTTTCATTTGAATGTCTGAGCTGCAAACCCAATGCTCGCTGCTCCAGAGGTGGTGATTTCTGCAGCAGAACCAGACCATCTGTCAGGAGTTTATGATTCTTTGTCCTTGGCATGAAAACGATGTGTTGACTCTGTCTCACAGAGTTTTTTACTCTTAGCTTTTACTCTGACCTGGTTGGTTTTGTAAGCTCTCATATCTCGCCGCATGGTGGTAATAAATCTGACAGGAATTTTTTTTCTCTCCCCATTTTATTGGGATTTTATGTGATGGACCAACATAAAATCAACATAACTTATAATTACAAAAAACAAAAATCATCCCCACAGTATGATGCTGCCACCACCCTATTGTAAACAATGACATATGCAGCGCTGGTTTTCCACCACCATTTCTCAGATGATTTGCAATTGTGTCTGTTTCCATTTTCACAAATCAAACTCAACAATACACCAGGAAATATGGAAGCATTTAGGAAACTGTTTTACTTTTGTAAATATATAAACATTGTAGGTACTTTTGCAAAAGAGGTTGACCAGTAGTCATAGTCATTTGGTTTGGCTCACTTTCACACTTTTGTAACTGGACTTGAAGAACATCCTACAACTATGACAGCTGCTTGCTTGGGGAGCAATCAAAAATAAAGTGGCTAGTATGAACAGCAAGCATGCATTTCAAGTTGTTTTAACATTTAATAATAATAATAAAATAAAATCAACTATCTGAGATTCTCATGGGGAAATTCTTGTGATAAGACTGACTCACAAAGTACACTTTAGATCTCAAGAAATGTTTAGATTCATATTTAATACAAATGAATGAATGAAAACTTGTTTGCCTGAGAGAAATGCTTCTAACACCCAAAATGTTCATTATAGATTCATTTTGGGTGTAGATTCATTTGAAATATTATTTTTCATCAGGAAAAATTCATTTATGGATATTTGACTTGAGGATCTAATCTGGTCGTTAAATAATAAAATATCTTGCCATATAGTTACACATATAAGTTTAGCTCACATATAAGTCTAAGTCATACAGTAGGTAAATATGCTGTTTTACAGTCCTTTATTTTATATTATTACACATAACTTGATTGCATAACTTAATTGAGTTGTTCTGGTTTTGTTGTGTGAATTACTCGGGTTGTTGCCATCACCTGGTAAAAAAAAGTCCATGTTTAAAGGCTTATAGAAATATTTTTTCTGTAAAGAACTGTGATGTGTTCAATGCTTATTTTACTTGCTGTACACAGAAGATTTTGCATCATTCCTTGTATTTTCTTGATGGTCTGTTTGCTTTCATTTTGTTAGTGAACCACACTGGCATTAAACTCCGAGTGAACAGGGAGCTATGTTTTCAGGCGGACCAGAGTTTAGATGAGTTTTCACACCGAACCCAAGGAATCAGACTATTTAAGGAAACAAACAGCTGATTTTCAAAAATGTCTAAAATTACACAATTTTTACTAATTGGGTGACAATTACTTGCACTGTTGTTAAAAAAATATTAGAGTAAAGGTTATTTAAAACATAGCTTGCCTATCTTTTCAAAAAACATCTGGACTGATGATAAAAAAATAGAAGATTATGACGTCATGTAAATTTTGCTTACAGAGTTTAGATGTAGTTGACTCACCATCTGGGGCAGCAAGGCCTGGGGTGAGTGAACTTATCACCTCACAAACTAAACTCTGTGATTTGAAGTTTGTGGACAAGCCGCCTCAAAACTGAGAATAGAAGTTCGCTTGTGACGCCCCCAGGCCTTGCTGCCCAGGGTGGTGAGTCACGCGCATCTTAAATCCACCATTTAGATGAGGTTAAAATCTTTATTTTTCAAGTCAGTTAAAATGCCTCTCAGTCAACTCCAAATCTAGATTTGGGGGAAAATAAACCATACTCTTGTCCTGTAGTTTTTTTTTAAACTGTACTTCCACAAAGGATGTACATTTGGACACAGAACCTCCAGCTCTCTTTAACACAGGATTTATCCTTCCTGAGCACAAGGACAATAGCCTCCTCGGGCTGTGACTCATTCTTTCCAGCTGACTCTAATCACCAGTTAATTAATAGTTGATGTGCCAGCTTCCCAAAAACACAACTGCTATTAACCTGCGTGTGCTATTGATTTAGTCTTGCTTTAGGTGCTGAAGTGGACTCCTGTGGGCCAAACGCAAGCCCTAATATTGCACTAAGGTGAAACCATAAAATCTTTACAAACATCCTGAATGGCTTTAGAGGAGACTGGGGGGCATGGGCTACACAAAGTCATTTTGGAGATTTGGTGCTTTTGTTTCCTTATTAGAGCACATCTCTGCTCTGTTTATGTTGGTTCTCTTGTAAAATAACAAAAAGATGGAACGAACGTAAAATTTGTCCATAAAAAATATACACAGTGGCCTCCAGTTTTATTGGCCCTCCTGGTAAAGTTGGATAAAAAGACTTGAAATGAATTCACATGTGCTACAGGAGCACAATCTGAAAAACTGAAACCTCCAATAAACTGGAGTACATAAAAAAAATAATAGTAGTTACAACATTTTTAGAGCCAAAATTATAGAACAGCTCCATAAATGTAAGAAAATCATCTTAAAATGTATAAATAAATTTTAAGTTGAGTCTTTTAGGATGACATAAAGGCCCTTTTTGACACACTTTAAATTGGACCAAACAGCAAAACACACCATACAAGTCCGATTTGTAGCTCAGAAATGAATAGAGAGCTAAAACATTCTCCATATCCACAGTCAGTGTATAGATTACTTGATTTGAATAAAGTTATTGATACGTATTGAAAAACACCTCATTTTAATTATTTTAGTATTTGACAAAATGGAATTACAAGACATAGATTCACCTTTTAAGTTAACCAGCACACACTTCAAGCCCCTACTGTTAAGCACAGTGGAGTAGCTGTGATGCTGAGGGCTTCTGTCTGTTCCAACACATTCTTGTTCCTCAAACGCTAAATTTATATTTCTTATCTTTTGAACAATACAATAAGACTTCTGACGAAAAAATAATTGATTTTGCTTAAATGCCACAGTATCACTTCTGACCCATTAATTTTATTTATGTACATCTTTGAATCAATAACTCAAAGAAAACCATGTAATTGTAATTCAGCTGCGTTGGGTTTGTCTAATTAGCTTTCTAGCTGCTAATCTGGTTTTGCTTAAACAGCTAAAATGTTTTGTTTTTTTTAACGCCATATTCATATCGCACTTAATAACAGTCGTTAAATATGATGGGGATTGGAGTCCCTGGGACAGAGCTGCTGCTTTGCTTGAACAATCATAACATCAGTTAAATAAGCTCTGCAGCTATTTGACAACCTAATCTACAGCTTTCATCAGGAGGCTTTTTTTTTCTTTCCTCCACCCTCACTGCGACTTTTCCTTCCCTCCCCTCGCCCCCCGCCGCCTTCATCTGCTCGGTTACATTAATAAATGAGATTTCAGAAGACGACGTATCTGCAGTTAAAGCACAAAAAGAAGAATCGCACTAAAACCGTCTCCCTGACGACGCATGTTTCACAGCTCGCAGAGAGGCGGCTGAATTAAGGCGTGATGCAAACATGGCAAATTGAATCAATTTGGCTGCTCTAAATAGATGCGATGCGCTGGGTCTGAATGCTTGAATGAATAAGAAAGAATTTCACAGTTTAATGATGTTTTTTTTTTTTGTCAGTCCATTGCTTTTTCCTTTTCTGAATAAAAAGTTTTGGGAAGATTAATCCGCACGACAGCGTAGATGTCTGAAAGTATTAAGGCACAAACATCACAACATCCATGCATGTCTTTGTGAGCTTTGGTAGATGTTAATATATTAGATTACATTATGTTATGTTATGAGCTCAAACTTCTTTTTATTTTATCATCGTATTACTATATGTGATTGGCCAGAAAATGGCAAACTTTACATCTGAGAGACCCATCCTTGTCCTCTTGCTCATCTAAACAGAATTCACATTTATTTACAGTCTTAAAGAATTATCATTGTATGGATGTTTTTAGATTTAAAAATAAAAACATCTAATTTAACATAAAGGGGAACTGAATCCATTGTCTGTAGTATTAAGTCTTTGATAGCATTTAGCATAAGTCCAAACACTTCTTTCATATGTATGCTACATCGCTTGTGGCAAACTTTAAACATGACTTCCCTTTAGCTTTCATTAACAACTGGTTTTGATTGCAACTCTTCCACAAAGGCCACATTTTTTTAGACTACAAACTTAACACTTGTCAACAGATTCTCTCAACATGGACGTCTGAGAGCTGTGGTAGGATGATCCATCATTCGATCAACTCGAGCAGCTTCCTCCGCCATGTTTGACCGTGGGAATGTTGCGCAATGTTAGCATTCGCCACTAACATTGCATTAAAAAAAACAGGCTTGGAAATGTCACAACTGTGCCCCACGTTGTACTGATCGATCACTTAAAATCCCCCAAAATACACAGGTTATTTAAAAAGTCGAAGGTGTATTAATACTCCTGCAAGGCAAGACCACAGCGGTAAGAAAATCTGTAAGCCAAACACTAGGGGACGTTTTTCACTAACAAGCCTGTCATCTCTGTTGACGTATTGATCAAGAGTAGCCTTCCTATTGTGCGGACGCTCTGCAGCACTTAAAGATGAACACAAAGCTTCGAGCGGTGCGGACACATTGACAGGCCCTGATTAAATCAGCAAAGGTGGCAGCATTGCTCATGACAATGATAAGACAGAGGGCACTTATCAAAGGAAAAAAAAAAAGCCCAGCATTGCTTGCTTCTCCTCCAAGTAGACACTCATAGATGCTGATGGAGGGAATTAATTTGAGCTCCGAAACAAAACATTTGTCATTAAGCTGAGCGGTCACCTAATGCAGAGTCCTGCATGTGAATAATTGTTTCCAAGCGTTATGTTTTGCCTGTCAGTCAGAGGTGCTCGCCGTTGGCTGTAATACATCTGAATTAGGCACCCAGCGGCACTCTGTCACGCACGCCCCGTCGTAAGCCGTTAAATACATAAATCGGGTTTAAATGAACACACACGCCAACTTGTCTTGCCTGGTTTGCAGGGTAATTCATCTTCCAACGCCACGATTCTGTTATGCAGTCAAATTGACAAGTAATCCATCGCTCGTGCCCTTGTTGTCGACATTAAGGTCATTTCGGATTGTTGCATTGAGTGAAAAGAATTTGCAACACTTCACAGCAGGAGCGGCGGGACACAAAACGCAGCGCAACCCATTCATATACAGTATGAGTGATATGGCAATCTAAATGTACTCCTTTATATGGGCTTAGATTCAGTTGTTGCACATGGGTTGATACGTGACTTTTAGCAAAGATTCATTTTAATTCACAGTCAGTTTAAAAATCCTGTTGGTATGGCAACAAAACAGCACAATCATGCATAATACCTGTCAGACATGTTTTTCCACTAAGATTTGTACCTATATTGAAGGTAAAAAAAAAAGAAAAGTAATTTGTGAAATGTTTGCTCTCATTTAAGCAACTTTGTAGCAATGACAGCCATGAATATCCATGAGTGTGTCTCTACAATCTCGGCACATCTGTTTCGTGGTTTATTTTCTCTCATTCTTCTTTGCAGATCATCTCAATCTTAATCAGGATGGACTGGCAGCATTCGAATACAAACATATTTAAGTCCTTCTGCAAATGTTCAGTTGGATGTAAGTCTGGGCTCTGGCTCGGCCACTTACGGAGACTCACAGTCTGCTCCCGAGTCACAATCATCTCAGAAGACCCAGCATATTTGTTGGCTTTCTTAAGGGTGTTTCTGTCTCCATGAGGAAAAACCTCTACCTTAGTGACCACCGTCTCCATTGATAAGTGTCTTTCTAACTGGTCAATATCTGGTTCGGTTCTGGCCAAGTTCAGTGTGTTGATGCTCCAACGTTGTAGCTTAGCAGGCATACCCTCTCTCAGCGTACTTGTTCGTAGCAGATTGCTCAATCCAGATGACGCTATATGCGCTCTTCTGCCACAATTGATAAAGAGGTTTGGACCAATTTATTGGCACAGATTTCCTTAATTTTAGGAGATCTGTTGTTGTCCGATATTTATATGTGTTCCCGATCTTATCCACCAATCTTATCTACCTCAGCAAATGCCTAAAAATTAGCCATCATCCTCTTCTGGCTTTCTGTGAGATAAGTTTGACTGATAGGCTGTCATACGACCAGGTCATGTCTGCACATTTGATATTAACAATGGTCACCATTTCATATATTTGAAACGGTTGTAACAATTATAAGTTAATTTACATATGTTTTTTGGGAAAGGCAGCAAATTTTAAAATGCTAATTTTCCATTTTAACAAAATGTGGGAAAACTGTAAATGAGTCCTTTTTGGTGACACTCCAAGTGGTATAGTGTTCACTTTGGATACCGTGCTTAGAATTTGAATAGGTCCTGATTCATTATATTGAGTCATGGATCATGACTCATTATAGTTTGTTTTAAAACAATTTAGGGAACAGAGGGAGAATGGGACCTTATGTTTCGCTAACCTTGCTATAAGGCATACTTCAAAGAAATCTTCAGAAGGATAAGAATCCTTTTTTGTCTTAATCAATACACTCCACCCGCTATGTAATTATTAAAAATGGGTTAAAAGCTGTAATAACTAAAAAGGAAGTGGAAACTATAACTGATTAGTATAATGGTCACTAAAGTGTTCTTTGGGCTCCATGTACAGATTTAATGGGAACAATAGAAAAGAATCAAGAGGTGCATGTCTAAAGCTCTTTTGTTTTGGCACAAAGGCAACTTGCACAGTGTTGTAAGACTTGTGTGTTGTATTTCTTTGGCTGTCACTCTTTATTAAAGGACTGCCTTTAAAACTCAGCAGCTAATGCAGGCTGTGAAGGCTTTACTTTCTCCAGACTTCCATCTGTAGTCACCGTAAGTCCTCCTTTTTTATAGAATATTTCAGCAAGCTGAGGACTGTCCATGGAAATCACATCTGGCCCGGTCTCATTTAAAGTCAAGCGTCTTCTGTAATATTCTGCCATATCCTTCTCCTCTGTGATTTCTGGGAAGCGCTGAACAGTATGCACTGAATGTGAGAACGGTTGTTTTACTGTTTAACAAAATAATTTCTTAGTCATTAAATACTGATCTTATAGAAGTTATTGTTATTCTTCTGCTTGATTGTTGGATATTGCTTAAGCATTAACACAGTGTCTGCCCCAGTTCAAATTAATTAATTTTAAATTAACATGTTTTTACTTGTTCTTGGCTCAAAGAAAATTAAATAACTGAAGGCACTTGTCAAAAATTGTCTAGTATGTCTTGTCTTTCTTTCCAGCCTTTCCAAACTTTTAAGCAATTGCTCATCTGTCTAATTTACTTGCTTAACTGAGCTAATTTTAGCCCAATGCTAAAATTAGTGTAACCAGTAACAGAAATTAGCTTGACTGACGGTTACAGAAGAAGAACCCACAGATTTTGTAAAACAGTATATTATCACTACGGGAAGATAAACATTACTTAGTTTTTATTCTTTCCAGTCAGGTTATTATTTAAAAAAAAGTTATGATTGTTTCCATTCTGTGAGCCTGTTATCTATCCAAAGCTTCAAATATTTGGATTGTCAGGGAGGATAATTGACCATTTATCAGTAGCCACCATGATTGATTTCAATCACATTTTAGCTCGATAGACGTTATGTTTTCTGACTTCTACTGTTTTGCATTTCATATTAATTCTACCTATATACTATCTGTCTGTAGCTCATTCAGTAAATGTTTGTCAGAATGAAAGTTTCTATTGAAAATAACAACCTCTAAGCAGATATCAAACACAAAGCTCTTAAATGTCACGTTTTAATTGGTTGTAAGCAGAAAAACCTCATGGACAAACGGTTTCCATCTTGAATAATTTCACTAATGAGCTAAGCTAATTTTGGACTATCTAATAGATTCTAAAAACCATTTAAGCTGGACTTATTGTGGTGTTTTTGCAGCTAATATTAAATTACGTAGAATATGAAATTGGTGATGTTTTGTTAATCAATGTTCATTTTGTTTTCATGCCTAATTCTTAGCAAGAATTATACACTTTGATATTTTTATGCTTTTTATTATTTATTGTCTTTGTACAACCCCCATTGTATTGCATTGTATTTATATTTATTTTTCATTTTTGGGTGTCGTTAAAGCAGTCACCCACCCCAAAAACACCAAGAGATGATTAGGAAATAAAATGACTTTAATGCTGAGAAAATTCTGTCTAACAATAAAAATTAAAATTAAATTAGTGTGTATTAACTGTTTACATGTAATAAATTGTATGTTTATTGACTCTTAGTTATTTGGAACATGTGCTTTTAACATTGTTTGAAAGCCATTTAGCATAAATTAAAAATAAAATACAAACTGAGTGTTAAAACAGTCAGTAAAAACTTTAATTCTGCATTGCTGACGATATGTACAAATGAAACAATTTTGACCCTGAGATTTGGGGAAATAGTTGCAAAGCCATTGTCCTCCACAGGCACTCCCTTTATTTATTCAGCACAGAGAAAAGGACGCATATTGTCATGTTGTTTTTTTCCTTGTAAGAAAACTGCTGGCCTGGTCAAGAGCGAAACCTGCAAATGAGTTCCTTCTGAAGCCAGTCTGGGCCTCACTGAAGGCTCGTTTAGCTGAAATATATTCACCCTCGTCCTCTCTAGTGAATGCATGATCATCTAATCCTGCAAACAGTAACTCCCCAATGCAGTAGCAAAAAATTATGGCACCAAATCATAGTTTGTTGTTAGAATAAGGTAGAGTCTTGGCCCGAACCTTTTTATTATGTTTTAGAAATTATTCAGATTCACCGACGGGTAGATTACTAAAACGGTGCTTTGTTTACCTTCTCCCAGTAATGGTTTACTTTGGGAACTGTCAGGCATTTTTTCGATTCACAAATGTTTATTATCCATCCCTGCAAAGACCAGCATCTGCTCTTTCATTATCATCCATTCGACTTTGCCGTTTCTCCTTGTCCGTTCGACGACATTCTTTCCCTTAACCCACGGCACGTAATATCTATCATCCACCATGCCAATGAGCCGTGCAGTAAAACTGCCGGTCCTCATATTTATTGAAGCTAATCTCAAAGCCGTCAAGGTGGCCAATATAAAGGGGAATGATGCCTTTTCTTCTGAGACTGTGGAGGAGGCACTGGAGAACGAGTGGGAGGCCAGACCTCACGATGTCGCTTGAAGAACTCCTCACCTTTGCAGTCGAAGCGTAGTCGGTGGGGTGTTGCCGTGGATGAGACACAATAAATAAGGGTTAGATACCAGATATCGAGGTTAATCTGTTAATGCCCTTTGGTTTTTGTAAAGAGATGGCTTACTCTTTACTGTCAGATCACCCCTTAAAATGCCTCGAGCCATTCAAATCGCTGTTTACTGTTGCACTACCCGGCTCAACATGTGTGGCTATTTGTCAGGCTTTCCGACTGACAGCTGATGTCTACAGTCAGCCGGGGAAAACCCATGGGGGGAGAACAGACGTCTCATAAAATGTGATGCACCAGTTAGCCACAGAGTCCTTCTCATGTCTTGCTGTGCTTCCTCCGATGCCCCACTGAGCCGCAACAAATGCATCGTGAAGATTGCCCAGCCTTCATTTGGGGCGGAAAAAAATCAGTCTATTTACCTTTCTGTGAACAAGATGTGGCCACTTACAAGTTAAAGTTTTGCTTTTTTACCCCCACACCTACATGTTTAAGAATATCTTTAAATACCATCATTTCTGGACTATAAGCTTCTACTTTTTTCATACCCTTTCAACACCAAGACGTGACTAATTTACAGTTTTTCGCTTTTGAGTGCTGTACACGATGCGAGCTATGATGCTAGAGGTTTCAATGTGCATGGTTGATTTATATATATATATATATATATATATATATATATATATATATATATATATATATATATATATATATATAATTTTTTTTTTCTTTCTTTGTTAACAAGAGGATGGCACAAGCTCTACAGCAAATTAGCCTCAAGACAAAAGTGACAATGAAAGAGAAATGAATGAAAATCACATCTATAAGAAGGTCCCAATGCAAAAACCACTACTGACTGGAAAATGTACGATAGGTCTTTGTGTTCTTCCCAAAGAACATCTTGACCATTCCTAAAACACATGGGAAATACTATCTGGACTGGCAAGAAAAAGAAGAAAGCTTAAGTTTCCTAAAGGTGTATAAGGTTACAATAAAGCATTTTACAACTGTTACACACACAGTCAGCTTAGACTTCTCTCTAAGCTGAGAAGTCACCTGATTCTGGCAGTAGGAAGGTCTAGGGTTTATTTGGTGCTTCAGGACAACTTCCAGTAATTGCCGGAACTACGAATCCCACTCTGCAGCAGAAACATAAAATAAAGGTTTTGGAATGACCTGGTCAGAGTTGACCAAAAAAATGACCAAAAATAGTTGAAGTTAAGCAATTATAAAAAGAAGAGTGGGGCAAAATTGTAAAAGCATTCACTGTCAGATAATGCTTTTGGGACCAAGAGTGGCACAGTGAGTTATTGCTTTGTTTACTTTGGATAGCTTACCCCCCTTAATAAATTAAATCCTCCTTTTAAAAACTTCTTTTTGTTTTTACTTCTCTGCTAATATTTGAGTGATGATCTGAAACATCCAAGTCCGACCAAATAAAAGCAAATATTTCTTCATGGCACATTGATGATGCTACTTTGTTTTAATGCTGTGGAGCAAATAATGAGCACTCAGCACATCAGTGCATCCCTCTATGCGCGTTAATGATATGCATAGGTTAACATTTTGCAGATTAATCTCCAAGGACCTGAGTGGGTGTTTTTCTAAAGAGTTCCGTGAAGTTGTAGAAACTGGCACAGTCTGTATTTCTTGTTATCTCATTTGAACGTGGAGGCAGTCTTACGGAACCAAGCCACTGCCGGGAAGCGCTGATTGAACTCTTGGAGGCGAGTAAAGACTCAAAATCGAAGTCACTTGGGTGTTGTTTCGGTTTCAGGGTATCAGCCACAGCTGTGTGTTCAGCTTCCACCAACATTTATATTTACCTCTCTAATAAAAGTCATTGTTGTGTGGCTCGGTGTAAATTAGACGTCTGCTTTTGTCATGGATGGCAGAAGGGGAAAAAAATAAATAAAGCATCTCTCACGAGGATGGAGAGCTCCGGTGACTTTTATTAGCTCTGAAGAAGACAGACCTCGTCACAGACGGGTGTGTAAATCTAGCTGAACACAAAGCTGTAATTTAACTTTTTTTTTTCCATTCACTCTTTTCTACAAGGCCAGAACAAATATCTTCAGAAAAATTACAATTCATCCTAAATACTGACACATTTCTGTCTCTAAGCTGAGAAGTCCAAGTGCAATCGAAGCCATCACCGGAAACTGTTGGAGTTGATTGTTTTTGGGCCAAAGACTTTGTCACATTCTCATAATTAGTCACACACTCGGGCTACTTTCTCTCTGTTGGTTGTCTTGATAGCTACACTCACCGGCCACTTTATTAGGAACACTTTGATGATTTTAGATTTACTGTTAGCTTTTGGGCTTTTCAAGTCTTTTTGACCAACATAAACTCAGTTTGTTGTAGTCAAGCAAACATCCCAAAAGATGAGTTTGAAGAAGTTCAAACCAATGCATATGTGCGTGTTTAAGAGGTAAACTTTTAAATTAGTTTAAAACTGCATTTATACCACTGAATTTGTCTGTATGTACTGTACATTTGGAGCTCTGTCCACTATCACTCATGTTTTTGGTCCACTTGCATATAAACTGACAAGTTTCAAATCTAGTATCTAGTAAATAGCTCTGTTGGGTTCAAAGCCAAAATTTGTTTTATTTCTGTTAAAGCTTAAAGTGATCTTCAATTTTCTGAAGTAATTCCAAAAAAACTTGTAAAGAAGTGTATGTTTGAATGGACATGTAAACATAAAATGCATATATATGACATCTTTTCTAATTTTTTTTTTTTTAAGAATTAATTTTCTTACCAATTTTGTTTGCAGTACAGGTGAGAGTACATAAAACAGGCAGCAGAAAGAAAATATATTTTGACACTGAAGTGAAGTATTCTTAATTGCATCTGGTAAATGGTCTCTGTGTCGCCTATGTTGGCGCTGGTACACATTTCTTCTGGTTCTACTTTTTTCCCCACAAACTTCAATCTTTCAGACCCCAAAACAAATTTTAAGGTCAGACAATCATAACCTGGGTAAATACAAAGAGCAGCTTTCATTTGCTAATCATGAACAAGTATCAAAGCCAGCCTTGTCCTGTGTAGAAAGGAACCTTATGAAAATACATGCAGACCCATGAAATGAAGAAATTCCTTAAAAAGACGCAGCAAAAGATGTCAAAAAAGGAACGCATCCAGATGAGATGAAAAACAAAGTCAGTGAAATCAAACGATTAACACAAAACTTCAGAAAAAGAACATCTTGGCTTTATAAACAAACATTTTGAAGTGGCCTAATTAAAGTCAGGAGTTTTATATTAAGATGTAGTGACATGAGCATAGGGAAGACATTCAGGGTCAAAAACTTGAAATGATCAGAAGACGTATGTGAGGGCATACTTTGAATTTCACATAAGAAATCGCTTCACACTTGACTCAATTGTGTGGGAGGAAATGTCAACGAAAAATTCTACTTTATTCATACTTCAAATTTGAGGTGATGTAAATTCACTGGGATGTTGAACATTTCACACATGGATTGATCTCTATCGCTAAGCTGCGTGTTAAGTTGATGTGGACATAAGTTGAAGTCTGGAGGAATCACTACACCAGATCGTATATCTGGAATAAAAAAAAAAAGAATCGTGAGCCGGAGATCAGAGTGCTAAAACGGAGAGCTACGAGTGGAGTCTCCACTGCATTCGTGCAGCTTCTTAACTAGACTAGAAGACAGTAGAGAACAGTGGCCGCTGCCAAAAACTGAGGGTGAAGTAAAGACGAGCCCTTGCCATCTGGAGAGCTTGAGGCGATGCAGAAAACGACTTGATGGCTGTTGGACTCGCATCCCAAAATTATTTCCTTTTTTTTCCATATTTTATTCTTTCTTTGCCTTTTAACCCTCTTAACAAACCCATCTTAACCTCCATTTCTCTCAGGCTATGATCCTACCCAAATGCAGTGTTTCACATCCCTCCAACACACATCCTCTTTTTTTTTTTTTGCTTTCACTCTGAAGGATTTATCACTCCTAATTATCTTAACTATCCTTCTTCATACTCGGCTTGTATCTAGCATATTTAATCTAGGATTCAGCAAGGCTATTAGTTACACTCAACATGCAGAGACTAATTGATTTAAGGAAGCAGGATTTGCTTGTTGGTGCTGATGGGTTTAAATGCTAATACAAGGGGAAAGAGACTAGAGGAGGATGGATATCAGAGGAATGTGGCGCTTTGCAAAAGTATTATTACTCAGCCCTCTCTAGACTTTCATTATGTGCTACGATGTATTTTAATGCTAATTTATGTGATTGACTAAGTTAAAGTACTTCCTAATTGTAAACCAATTTTTTTTTTTTTTTTTTTTTTTACAAATGTATCAGAGTAGCATATCTCCATATTTTAATTTGTAAAAAACATTCAGAAGCCATACATCCATTTCTTTTCACTTCACAATGAAGCAGTCATTTGTGTTTGTTGCGTAAACCTAGTGCTGTCAGACTATTTTACAAATGTAATCACATCAGTCACACTCTTAAGGTGATTAATCACAATGCTTACTTTTGTAAGCTTGAAATGTTTCAAAATGTTTAAGATGATTTTATTGTCTCAAAAAAAAGCAAACATATTTTCCAGATTTCCAGGTAGGTTTAAAAGTGGTAATTTTGTTTGAAACGTAATTTAGAAATATTAACTATGCTTTGGTGGAAGAACCGTGGTTTTATCTAAAGGTCCATGGCGGTGTTTTATGTATCTGTCTTTTTAAATAATTTTATTGGGCACAAGTGGCTTTTATTTGGCAGTAATCTGACATGAAAGGGGCAAACAGTAGGGCAGAAAGACATGAACGAAGGAATCGAGGACAGGATTCAAATTCAGGGCGGCTGCATCAAGGCCATTAGACCAGACACGGCTGGACCGGGATGTTCAGTCTAACCACGGTGTTTAATAAAGTGAAATCTGTCTCTGAGCTCACCAGGATGACTCTCCTCGCTCATCTTTTCACTCTTGTTTGCGACTCTGCAGTGTTGACCGCAGTACAAGACTGTGAAGCATGTTGCTTTGAACCAAGTCACCCTCTGCAGGAGAGAGGCTTTGAGGTCAAAATACGTAACGCAATCAATCGGCATTATGTATTTTAGATTAATCGCACACGTTAACGTTGATAGCCCTAATAAAATACATTAAAATTTCTGGTTGCGATGCAGCAAAATGTAAAATCAGTAATTTTCTTGTAAACAGTGGCATGTTGTTATGTAGATTTATTCAGAATCTCCTAAATAAATATTTGTCCTCGTCTGGCACATGTAACAGAATGATTCACAGCCGAAACCAGTCACAGAGCAGCTCAGGGCCAGTTGATTCTTGATCAATGATGGGTCTTGATTTGCTCATTAGGCCCAGATGTGAAGCCTAATTAGGCTTACCAGTCTCAATTGGTGGTGTATCAAAACACACACACACTTATATATACACACACACAAGCAGCCTGTGTCCTACACACAACTCAGACAGCCTGATCCTCCTGAGTGATCAATGTCTCTGTCATCCCGTGGTGTTGTCCGGGGCCCCGGGCGGGGCCAGGGAGCCGCTACAGCCGGGCTCAGGGCTGACATTAGCGGACACGGGGTGAGTGATGTTAGCCTCCTGCTCCCCTGGGGGGCAGCGGAGGCAGGGGACCGGGCTTGGCCCAGAGCAGCGGGCCTGGAGAAAGGTCACAGCTCGGGCTGGTGTGATTAATAGGACAAGAAGCTGAGTGTCCACAGTGCCATTATCAATATCGGTGGCCACCAGCTGCCCTAACTGCATATGCAGCAGTCGTCACGCATCCTCCGCTCACGGAAGCGAGGGGAGAAAAAAAAAAGCAAACAAAACAAACCAGCAAATGGGGATGCATCAGCTCGGATACATAAGCGTAGTTAAGTCTTCCTGGCGTGCGCTTGGTTTTGGTCCCATTTGCTCACTGATGTGAGAGGTCAGCTATCAATTAAATCCTGTTTATTCACAACAACTGCTCCGACTCGACCCGATTCTGGTAATGAGTCACAGCGCGGAAATCCGAGAGGTGAAAGTCTGGGACTGAAATGTCAGCGCAGCCTCGGCGACAAACATGACATTTAAACGGACATCTGTTTCTCTGTTCTGTTTTCCCAACCAACCAGAAATGTTTATCCTATACACAGGCATGACATGGAAATTAGGAAAGTAGAAGAAAAATATATAAATACGCATATGTAATTCTCCTGGGAGTGACGCGGGAAGACGGCACGTCATTATAATAGTTTTGAAACGCAGCAGGGTATCGGAGAGCAGAGTCCAAATAAACTGTGTTGAATTTAAAACTACAAATTATAAAATCCTTCTTGCTCCACACACTTAAAATATATTAATAACTAAAACTTTAAGATTATTTAGATTTGGACCAACAGAACTTAGCAAATAATTTTGAAGTTGAAAGGGAGAAAAATATCTTTTTATACAAATACAAATCTGAAAAGCTTGGCATGCATTTGTATTTATCATTGTTTGACTACGGGTAGTTTCACCTGATGGCCCAGAAGGCTCGGTTCGATTAAGGACCAAAATTGGTCAGCATGCGCAGTTTGCTTTCACACTAAACTATTTAAAACAAACCAAACCTTTAGACGAAACTGTTCCCCTCCTCGCCTGTGGTGGCGCTGCAGCATGCACCTCTGAAGGAAATGACACGAAAATGTCTGACGAATACATGAGCACAACTTCCTCCTTCATGCAATGTAAACAAAAATGGAGGGTTGTCAGATTTTTGTGATTTTAGGAATTATTTTTTTTTGTCTATTGCAGAAGATAATCAGTCATTCCTCCTTCTAGATCGTTTGCTTTGTTTGTATTTTCCCAGAATTCCCTGTGCTACTGTCCACTTCCTGCTTTTGGAGTGGCTTGGCGTTCACACATGCATTCAAACCCCAGTAGCAATCATTCAAAGTATCTTAAACCCACAACACTATGTGAAATAAACACAAGTGAAAGTTTCGTTTAAATTTTTTTTTCTCTTAAATTGTCAAATTCACTCTTAAAGCATATTTCCAAGCCACGCAGTTGTTGTACTTTTCAATCATAACCCAACCTGTTATTCAACCGCTGTTGTATTTTTTGGCACAATTGGCTTTCTACCTCAGTGGAATCTACTGGGTGGTTGTTAGTTCAATATACTTTTCTGTAAGTCAGCTTGTTGGCAGCTGCACCAGACAGCGGGAGACTGCGGCCTGAGGGATTCCCACAGCGTCTAGGAACATCCTGGACGGCTTGATGCAGCACCTGTTGTGAGGATATAAAAGGCAAACGCACAAACACACTGCAGACATTTTAGTTTTAGAAGCCATACTCCGAGATAATACGAAGCTTCAAAACGCTGTTGTGGGTTTCCTTACTGACATTAACAAGGTTCCAGAGCTTACTAAGTGCTTCAAACCAGATAGCTACATATTCTACATAAAGACTGATGTTAAATGAGACTATATGTCTGATGTGGCCATGATTACCTAAGAAGAAAGCTTGCAAGGCCACCTGTCATCTAAACGGTGAAGTTTGGTGTAGCATCGTTATCTTAGGAGAGACTGATGCACATCGCAAACTAGCTGGCATTTTGAGGAAAGAAGAATACACTGAAATATTGAAGAAACGTTTCAAGATTAAAACCTGGTTAAAGCTTAGCTGGACTGTTTTTTTTATATATATACATTAATCTCTCCCTGATTTATTTGCCGATTTAGGAAAAAGCTGCATTGTCTAGAGGGAATTGAAGAAACAAACAACAAAAAGACATTAAAGAGGACTTCAAAGTGTTTGGAAATGGGTCTGCAGAAAAGCAGACCCAACATTAGGCAAAATATATCTATTTTTCTAATTACTCAGGGATAAAAGCAGAAGAATCAGCAGTTATATTTGTGGAGCAACGCTGTACTTGGGCGTTCTGGAAAACTTTTAACGAACACGCTTCATAACAACCATCGTTGGCACTTGATTCCGGCCCTTTACACGAGGAAGAGGGTTTCTATTGTTGATTTGGTCCAAGGAGAATAAATTTTTTCAGCTTGGTGCTAAAAAGTAGAAGTTACACTGCAGTAACTTTGCCTTGTACTTAAACTTTTTGTGTGAAAATCTACAGCTGTCTGCAGCAAATAAGGTATACATACAGTATATATGGCAGGTAAAAATACTGCAAATAATATGCTTATTTAGGTATAAATTTCACGTCTTGGGTGTTGTCAGGCTTCCAGTATTCCTCAGTTTTTCCTCCAACCGTGTCAATGCACTGTTTCTAACTTCAGTCAGATTGCTGTAAAATGTTTAGTAACAAAGATCTAATAGCAAATTATAAGTTCACACAGATTATAACATTTAGGAAAAGCAGTTTAATCTAATTTAGAATTTTTTGAACGCCTTATGGGAAGAGCTTTATTTTGAAACAACCAATGGATCAGAGATGTTTTCTTTTGAGCAGTTTTTTCCCCCCGTCGTTTTTCTGCTATTGTTTCACTGATTGTTGAATCAGACACAAAGAGTACCAGTTACTATTTGCTTTACTTATTAAACGGTCTTTTACATATGAAAAAAATTTGTGGAGCTCCACAATATCTTGGCTCATTTCTTTTGATTTTTCCATAACGTTACAGAAATCAGTAATGTGTTTGAGACGCTACCTTTAAATACATCTGAATGTGCCTTTATCTAACCTCTTGTCTTGTGCATTAACACATTTGATGGTTACAAAGCTTTGGCATCCTTATCAAAGCTCTCTCAAATTATGTGAAGGCATAGTCAAGTTTATTTGTATAACGCATTTAAACCACAAGGCAGTTCAAACATAAAACATAAAGGCATAAAAACACAGTAACCAATTATGAAGCAAATAGGCAAGCTACAATGGAAAGGTTTAGGTCAAAGCAGGTTTGTGAGTTGAAGCTTGGATCTAAATCCAATCAGGAAATTGCTGCTCACAAATTTCCATCTGAATTGACTGGGCTTGAACTACTAAAAAGTAATAATTTAAAAAAAAGATTAGAGGAAAAAAAAAATCTTTCAAGATACAGCATTGTTTTCATGATCTTTGCAAATTGGTGGGAAGGTTTTGTCAACACAGTTGGGACGCCCGGCACAGCCAGGGCACGTGTGTGTGCGCCCGTGTCTCCTGTGTGGCCTGTTGTCTGCTGGTGAGTGTTTAGAGAACAGATTTCTTTGACGTTGAAGGCGCCAAAGCAATACAGATTTGGCAATTAACCTTGATGTCACTGTAATTACCAAGTCACTTTAGTAAAATGAATTAATTTCCCAAAAGGACTCGGAAACAAAATTACCTCCTCTCCTCCCGAAGAGAGCCAATATGGCGTCTGATAATTAGGCTAGAAAAAGTGAGCCGCTGCCATATTCCTGTCTCTCATTGTGTGAAGTCTGTGTAATCTGCCCCGGGAGAAGAGGGGGAACCACTGATCCGCGTGCCACTCCTATTGGTTCCCGTGGGTCCGTGGCGCTTTGACTCGACCCTTTTTTTTTCTCCCCGTTTTCCAGCTCGACATGTTTTTGTTTGCCTGCGTGCCCCTTTTTGTTTTCCTCCTGGAAGCTCATAATCCTCAGCACCCATCGTCCACATTGCTCTGCGCGAACAGAAATTCTTAAAAACTAGCCAGCAGGAGAACAATGTGACGCGACGAGCGGCAACGGTTCTTGCTGTTCGCATTCTGCGACGATGTTTGCACGCTAACGGAGAAATGGAAGGCTTTTTCCCCCCCATTTCTTCTTCCTGTGGACCTAATCTGCAGCTTCCTATTAGAGGCCGCGGTGTCTGTCAACCCTGTCATGCTGCTTCAATTAGTATGTAAATTTTAGCGTGTTTTCTTCTAAACTTGGTGGGATTTCTCAGGTGGTGCAAAAATAAGCAGCAGTTGCTTTTGACAGACTACAAAATAAGTATGCGGCTGCTCAGAGACCGTGCTTAAAATGAATATTTAGGAAAGGAGCCTCGGGTCCCTCGAGTAAATTTTGTCATGCCTGGTCTCTAGCGGAGAAACGGGGACCATTAAAAGCTAATTACATTTATTAACTCAGCTTTGCCCAATTGGGTTTTAGTTGGCTGTTTTGTATTTAATAAAAAATCATTATATTTTAAACATTTGTACCACAAGGAACCGGGTGATGAAAGGTTGCAGAGCTACAACCATATTCTTCCTGGAAAAAGAGCCATTAAACACTGAGTATTAAGGAGCAAATGCCATCAGGTTTTAGAGCTACAAAACCTTAAAATATAGATGGTCTGGAACATAATCAATGATTGCCCCTTTTTTTATATAGTTTTTCAAAACATATTTGGGGATCTGCACTTTTCTTACCAAAAGAAAAACAAACATTTGAGTCATGCTTCTCACAATAAACTGATGACAGCAGAGAACACTTCTAATATTAAAACGGCAAATGGATATGTGGACAGTGAATATTCTTATTTTTCCTGTTAAAAACCTTTATATTATATATATCTGGCATAGGAATTAGCATAGTCATGCCTCTACTGACATGAAGAGAATTTGTTTAAAAAAAAGAAACACTCTTTCTAAAAATACTCTAGTTTCACCCACTATAAATTACTGCTTCACAACTTGTTTTTCTTTGTGTCTCAGCCAAATGAATGAGATTGTATATCAGTGTTTTGAGTTCTCTTCCATGCACCAAACTTTCAGTATCACTGAAAATGTCTTTTAGAGCCAAAATGCATATTGCAACTGTTCAATAACGTGGTAGCTTTCAATAAGGCTGTGTTTACTCTGGAGTGCTTTTACGTCCTTGTGTAGAGTGCCTGTCTGTTAGCTCTCTAATGCTGATTTTCACTTCCACAATGGACAAATTTCCATTGAAACTCGCATTTGAGCTGAAGGCTTTGCTTTCTCGACTTTCATCCAGGGTAGTCATAATGATCTGCTCTGATACCCCAATTCAGTTTTCCACATATTACCTTATTATAGTTAAACTTGCTTCCACTTTAACTTTATTTGGTTGGCTTCAAACATAGAAATGAGATCTGACAAGGAAACATCTGTAAAAAAAAATGTATAAACTGAGATTTGATCTCTATGTAAACAGGGTAAGACAAACTTTTCATTTCCTAGTATTAGACCAACACACACCTGTTTGGTTACAGAAAATCATGATGATTCATCTGCTGCTGATGTACAACCACACAACACCTCAGATCTTTTAAAGCCAAGCATGTAATTTATTACTGATCTAAAAACAACTGTGAAACTCGCTGATAATTTTTTTTTTTTCTTGCTCTCTGTCGAAGTGAGTCAGGTGGGATTGTCACATCTTTTACAACTTTTCTCTTTTGCTGCTTGTCATTCATGTTGCCTGGTTGACTGGTCAGCAGCGGCAGCTTGTCTGTCTGGGACTCGAAATCCCACCGGATCTCGGCTCAGTTGTTCGCAGCCACTGTCAGTGGTGTGTCCCTCGGGTTGCAACAGATGGTCTTGGACGCAACTTCAGCCAGCTTCTTCTTGGCGTGGACCACCCTGCTGCCTATTCTTCTGGATTATTGTCAAGTACTGCCTTCAGATTGCCTATTTCCCTCTTTTGGGATCCAAATGTACATTTGAAATTATCCACACTCTTGGGAGAAATATCAAGAAGTTTGCTTCTGATAGAAAATGAGACGGGAATCTCTCAAAAGACAAAGTGAAACTAATATCAATTGTAAAAATAAAGGAATTAAGAATATATTTTTATTAAAATGGCCAAGCAGAAGGTATTTATACCCTTCTCAGTAATCAGTCAAATTGCTGTAGTCGCACCATTCAGCTTTTTCCTGACTTTCACTTGTATTTTGATGATTCATCTTGGTGATAAACTCTTAGCAAATGTCTTCACTTAGAAGTTAAGAGTAGCTGAATTTTTAACTTTGTGAATAATTTAAGAAAACGACAGTGGGAAATAAAACAGTATGACAAATCCTTTCAAAGAGGAGCATTGAGTTGAAGCTCTATTCATGGCCATAAAACTTTATCATCCCAGACAAATAAAAAATTTAATGGCAGAGGTGCCAAGCGACTGAGTTCATCTGTAGGATGCCCACAGTCAGGCTGCATAGCTGGATTAACGAAGCAATGCTTGTGCAGACTTACAAGCTTTGTTCCTGCTTTTGGTATCCTAGCTGTTTACTGATGCATAGTTTTTCCTCTTCGAAGTAACAGGCACATTTGATGTTTTCTTTAAAAGACCATAACCAAATTTTGGTCTGCTGTGGAATAGTATTCCTGGGTTTTGAACTTAGAAGAGAACATGAGCAACAAAACAAGGTTTCATCAGCCAGGACGTTGCACTTCTCTACTGTATAAATAATGTACCCAAGAAACAGATTCTTGCTAAAAGAAAAATATACATATATATATCTGTGTGATATTGAGCAAATTAGGGTCAAAAAGTACAAAATGAGCAGAAGTGAGAGGGACATAAAACCTAACTTCTGAACTTTAATAAAAAAAATTACAAATAAATTGAATCTGTTTTGAACTTCTGCTATCATAGATATAATGTCAGAATGGGTAAAAACAGCCAGAAATCTGAGCAATATGGACCAGAAGAGGGTTAAGAAAACCATCCTTTAATAATTTCACCCCTCTTCTTTCTCCTATTTCTAAAAGTGAAAAAAAAAAATTACAGCTCTACAAGCTGCCCTGACTTTTACTGAATCTGCATTACCGGCCTGTAATTTGAAAGGTTGCCCATTTGAACTTATATTTTACACCTCTCTGCACAGTAGTCAGTTTAGAGGACCTCCCAGATTTAATCAAGCCTGATAAAATACAGGATTACCTGCAGAGTCACTTTACTCTTGGTGTGTGAATCTTTCCTCTTAGAGCGAGCACGTAATGCATCTCCTCCTCTCGCCATGCTGGCTGTTCATTCCATCATGCAGCACTTCCAGTGACTGCACTTACAATTTAGCAGGTCAGGCACTTAAAACCGAGACAGATTTATATGTTTTTACAACAGGCTGGATAAGTAAAGCAACCCATCAGCTAGCATAGTGGAACATATTGTTATTTAGGGTTATGTAAAATAGTGCAAGCTGGACTATATTGTAAGAAAAACTCAAAAGAAATTATGTTTTTAGCATGATTATGCTAAAACTCAAAAATGTAGATAAAAACAAAAAGACTACAAAACCTGAAATACTACCATTTAGTCTACAGGACTTTTCAATATGTCAGCACACATAACTAGTTTCACATGGTCTATGTTGCTATTATGACAGGATAGTAAGAACAGATGTTAGCTTAGACTTCTTCCTTTCTCTAGTTTTGTTATAGCTTGAAGGAACCACATGTAGAAAACTTTTTTGTTTCCTTTAACTAGCTTCCTACACCTTGATGGTGAGTTTTCACTCAGTAACAGCATCTGCACTGATGTGTGCTACTTGGAGATGCACTGATTGGTGGGGGGTAAAGATAATTTTTGTGTTTCTGCCAAGCAGTTCAGGGCAGATCAACCTGAAAGTCGCCCTGTTCTGCCAACTTCTGAAGTAAACATGGCAAATGAGGTTCAAACCAGTTAACATCATGAAACATACTCACAAAACCTAAAACGTTGTTTACTCTTTCAAGTCATGGTTTATAACAAGCAGGATTCCGGGCATTAGCTTTATGTCTTATTAGCTGCTCGATAAATGTGCTTTATAAGTGCTTGCTTTCAGCCTAATAAGGAAAATGCTGGTGGTAGGCCACCATGGGTGAAACTAAATGTTTGATTTTTCCTTCATGTACCATACACATAATACGACAGAGGGCAAGACACAGCCAGGGGGAAGAGTTGTGTAAATTAGGCAGGGATATAAACCTCCAGCCCCTATCTGAATTAAAGGACAGAAGAAACAAACGGAGATAGTCTGAGCTACAGTCACAGGTGACCCGTCCCCGGCTCTACATTATTAGCAGGTGCTGTTTCTCCTCTGGATCAGAGCCTTGATCAGATATGCTGTATAACCTTGGTGGCACGGACAGACTAATTGCTCTTGAAATTGTCCAAAGAGGGAGAGATGGTGCAGGATTGTGCACAAAGAGTGTGACTGTGCAAAGGTTGTGCCATTTTTCCCTTTGATTGTGACTGAACTTGTTAAGACGTGTTCAGTGATTTCCAACAGATGATGTTACCGGACTTCCACAAGGTGTGTGTGTGTGTGTGTGTGTGTGTGTGTGTGTGTGTGTGTGTGTGTGTGTGTGCGTGTGCCCGTGTGTGCGTGTACAGAAGCACATGGCCGCTGTAAGGTCAGAGCATGGGGTGAGGTCAAAACAACCAGATGTGAAAACAAGAGTCCCTGCCATAATTCTCTGATGTGGAAGCTCTCTTCCCTGTGTAAGTCATGTCACCTCCCACTGAAGGTGTCCTCACTTACACGGGAGTGTGTGTCTGTCTGAGCTGAGTGTCTCTCAGAGGTCATGGGAAGATCAGGGGACATCCGTCCATGTAGTAACCAGAAAAAGTAACTCTAATGCTGAATAATAAGGCCAGTATGTGAGTTTTACATGCCAGATGTTCCTGTTTTGTGTTGTGACAGATTGCCTTAACTTTTTGGTGGAGTGTGTTGGAGCTTAGATCGATTCTGTACAAAAATGCACAAATAGTCACCCCTATTGAAGATGTAAGCCATGACTACAAATACATCATACGAATACCCATCGTAAATGCAGTGGCGAGTACTTGAATTATTCATGAAGCACAATGTTAATGCAACAGCTATCACATCTGCACTTAAAAAACATCCAAGATCTGAAAACAAAAAAACTCAAAGCAACTTTCAGCCTTCCAGCAACTAGCTTATGTGCAATTTGGAGGTGTGTGCTTGACTTTTCTTGTTTGAAGCAATGGATCTACATGATGGCACAATCAGCTCTTGAAAGCTGTTGTAGATGTAGCAGATATATTTGTTTCTGTGCCTAAGCGTGTATTTTACAGTAGCATCAGGTACAGCAGTGATTCTTGATCTTTGAGAGATCCATGACACGTAAACACAATATCACTATGAAGTGATAGCAAGCTCAAATGTATGTCATCCAAATTCAAGCACACATACAAACTGGAGCAGAACGCATTGTGTTGAGGAGAATTGAGTCCATGTATTAACTGCTGTAAATATAGCCTGAGATTGTCATTACAATTACTGAAAGACAATTCAAAAGGAAAATCTGTTGCATTTTTTGGCTTAAAAGAATATATAAAGCTTAACGCCAAAGCCTCTTTCCAAATAAATTGCCATTTGTGCGTTCCCGCGTGTGTGTGTGTGTGTGTGTGTGTGTGTGTGTGTGTGTGTGTGTGTGTGTGTGTGTGTGTGTGTGTGTGTGTGTGTGTGTGTGTCACTGTTTGCTCTTCAGGGAGACACATAGGACAGACCTCCACCACAGTACTCTATTTTCTCTCTGCATGAGCTCCCAGCACATTCAGTAGGTTGATTTAAAGCCAGAGAGCCTCTCTCTCATGCACACACATACGCGCGCGGACACTCATTGAACAACCACTGTTTCATTAATCTTCTGCATGTGTAAATTAGGCATGAAAATATAGTATTTGGAGCATAAAACCTTGGACGTGCTGTCCTTTGCTGCGTGCTCTGATGATAAATTGGATGATGAGGTAAAGGTAACAAGCTGCTGTCCTGGTGTGTGCCTGACCACACAAAACACACTGAACTTTAATTGACACCAATGCACAAACCTTAATTTTTAATTTATATATCTGAGTGTTGTTTTTTTTGCTTTGTAATTATGCTGCATATACTTTTTAGACTCAGAAACCTACAAGAATGGTTATCCCCTATTTCTTTTTTTTTTTTTTTGCTTTCCATCTCCATATGTTACCGTCACGTTTAATGATCATAATTATTTATCTGTGTTGGCAGCATTAAAAGACTTTTCGAATGCCGTGTCTTGGCCCAAAGATTAACAATTCACCAAGCTCCTTATTAGAGCAATTCATCAAATCAGCAGGCAGTGCTGATTAAATCAACTTGGTAATAAATGGAATGATCTAAAACGTTCTGACGCCCAGAGTCCTCACAGCGCACCTGCCTGATTAGGAGGCAATTTATCCTGTAGCTTTCCGCAGAGTCACACACTTTAATTGGGGCAAAATGTGGATGTCGTCCTGTTTCGCCTGATGGCAAAAACCTGGTGGTCTTGATGAAAAATCGCTGGCAACTATGCAGGAAGGCAAATTTTTACAGGCTTTTACAGGCTTTTTTTTTTTTTTTTTTTAAATATCTGATTCTCCCTCTTTTGGCAAATTAATATCCAAATTGCTAACATGCAGCGCATCTCAAAAGGACGTAGACTGGTAAAACACCAGTTATGTAAAAATAAGAGACCATTATAAATGAGTTTAAATATTTTTTTAGAAATATAATTAAGCTGATAAACAAACAAATCTGTTACAGAAAATTACATAATTATATTTTAAAAAGTCCACTAATCTGGTTACATTAGTGTCCACATCCCTAAACTAACACTTAGCAGCCACACTTTTCACAAATTTTCAATTTCACTCATTAAACTGATGGCTAACATCAATTGTATTCAATGCCATTTATCTGAAGTGTTCAGCTTTGTAAGTAGCATGTTCCAAACTTTTCCACATTTGCATATTTAGTCTAAAGCATAACTACACAGAGGTGTTGCAAAGGATTAAAATGTCATCATGTCCTGATGGATTGAAGGGGATCAAACTTACAAGTAGGGTAAAGGGTGCTGTCGCTGGGGAGACAGAAGAAGAGATGCTGATTCTTCGCATCGAAATGAGTCTATTAAGGCGGTTTCAGCATCCGACCGGGGGGCGTCCTGTATGCATCCCTTTGGAGGATTCAGCTGAACTCAGTTTATTTATATAGCTGCACTTCACAACACGTGTCGTCTCAAGACACTTCACTAAAAGAAAAAGTCAAGGATGTGACCCCCTTTACTTCCACTGTCCACTGTCCACAAACTTACATGGTTTGGCAATTTGCATGTCTAAAATTCAGAAATGTGAAAATGGTTGCTAGTCTCCTGTGTCTTGGTCTCGGCCCTGTGGTGTATTAGCCTCCTGTTCAAGATCCACTTCAGCCTTCCACCGCTGACTCCTGAAATTGGTAGATAAAAACTATAAAATTGAGAACTTTGTGAGGTTTCAAGCAATTAAAACAATTTAAGAATCTGTTGGCAATTGACAACACCATATCTCCAGGTAAGAGTAGTCAGATTTGCCTCAAGTTAATTTAAACTTTAACAGTCCATATATGACCGGGATATGACCAGAAATATAGTATTTTTCTCATCCAAAATTACATACATACAATACAATCCAGAATAAAATAGCTGAACAAGTCCAGTAATTTATGATGTTGGATAGGTCATCACTACCCTTTGAAGAACTGATACAAGCCCAGCTACTCACAGGACTTCATGGCACAACTTCTGAATCCTGACTTGCATCATATTCTTACTGGAGACTAATGCAAATTGTGGATATCAGACCTTGGATGATTCGAAGGCATTCCCATGGCTGCAAAATCTTTTGGACGACGTCAAAAGAGAATTATTCTCCGGTAGAATAATGTTCCACAACATGGTCTACTGCAAACATGGACTGTTTATTTACATCAGGATGCTGTCAGAAAGTTTCATATCAAAATGCTTTCCTATATCGCTTGGTGGATAATGAATGTTGGCAGCAAACACATTCTCTAAAGAAAGAAATCTGCTTTTTATTGTAGATTTATTCACAATAAAGACATTGGAACTTCATCTAGACAACATGACATCTCCTGCTGAGTTTTGTGGGCAAATGAAGCTTTCACGTGTTTCTAATTTGAAATGACTGTTATCCTTATATACCGTGGGAAGACACTGATTTAGTATTTCACACAGCCAGAAATAGAGAATTGTCATTGTAGTCTCCAAAAACTAAAACTTTAAGAATAATAGAATAACCACCTAAACCATTTCTCCAGAAAGCAATTTCCCCAAGTCAGATTAAGTTTTATAAGACCAATATTTAGACACAGTATACCCCCAAAACAATACATTTCCACACACTGAGCTGTAAGATGAACAGGAGTTCAACGAAAACCAACATAGCACTATATGTTAATATAAAATCAGAGTGAAGGTAATAATAAAGCACCAAAATATCTCATAACCACAAAAGCACAGTTATATTACCTCAAAATCAACATACACATCAGTTTCCTTATGTAGGTAAGAACAAACTTCAAGAGAAGAATAAGGGTTACTGAACCTCAAGGGACGTCATTACAGTCACAAAACTAAACCCAGGGAGGAACTGCTGTTATTTCTCAACCCAGGTGAATCAAGAGAAGATCGGAAAATTATGAAAAACCTGTTAACAAAAATTGATCATCAGACACGATTTGTCTAGAAGCTGGTTTAGACCATGCAAGCGTATTGCAAAAGTTATGAAGGCGTTGCCATGGACTTATTGCATCAGTGTGATTTGTGGAGAAAAATAAAGTCTGGGAAATATATATATATTACAATCTGATTGTCGGAAAACATAAAACGGAGAAAGGACTCAAAAGCTTTTCCTCAAGTTCATAACTTTTGACCATTGCGCATTTCTTGTTTTCGCTTAATTTCATTTGATTGAGATATAAACCGATTAAAATCACTGGCAGCTTTCAACGAGAAACGGGGAACTTTTCCCTCCTAATCCCGCCTGGTAAATCACCTTCCGTGTTCATTCTTGTATGTGTGAGCGTGCATTTGAGCATTAACATTTATTTTGAGCCTGCTGACTTTATTTGGTCTTTGTTTGTCTGTGTGTGTGTATTCAGGAAGGTGAAAGCGTGGCGCTTTGGCAGAAGTGCCTCATGGCGAGCATCAGATGGCTTGTGATGAATAGTCAATTAGGTGTAAACTTGTTCCAGGAATGACCAGTAAACAAGGGAGGAGATGATCGCTGTTGGGGGAAAAAAAAAGTCATCCATTATCTAGCAGCTAATTATCTAGCCACAGCCATTTCCATTCTCTAGATAGCTGTGTGATTAAAGGGTTTGGTCAATCAAATGGATAACAGGAATCTGAAATGGGAGGACAAGGTAGGAGGAGGAGGGGAGGAAAGACATGACTGAGCCAGAGAAAAGACTGCTGCTGAACCTCATTTTCATTCTTATCTCAGAAAAAAAAAACATATATATATATATATATATATATATATATATATAAAACCCTGGCTGTGGAATACGTCTTTTTATTTCGCAATTTGTTGTTGAATAAAGGTGGATTTCAGAAGCTAAAACTAGATATACAACTTGCTTAGATTCGTGGGGTTAAGGTTTATCTGGAAAATAATCATGCAAGTTATGCATATTTGACTCTGAAACCGGAATTTGTTATGTGGATCATGAAGCTCAACACCAGAGGCTGCAGCTCTCTGGTAGTGGCACCAATGCTTAAAAAGAATGAGATCATTTGTGCTCCAAAAAGGTCTCTATATCTTATTTGAATTATATTTTAGTTAGCTTTTGTAGTGACTTAGCGTGACTTGAGTCTTACCTCTGGCTTCCATACTTTCACACATTCCTGAAGACGGTGTATTTATGAATTTATCTCTCAAATCTGCCGTTTTTGATAAGATGCCATTTCTGCCTCCTGCTAGCCTTTCTACCCGCCTCACGTTTGCTTGCAAACTAACAAGAAATGTTAAAGCCAAAAGTGGACATCTGTCACATACATGTTTCCCAATGATTTTATTGAGACTATAAGTTAATATCCAAATGTTTTTCCCAAGATGAAGAGAACAGTTTCATTATAAAAATGTTTTTTGTTCTCAAAATTGACTTATGTTGAAAAGATTGAGAAAATCAACAGGCAAAAGCATATGCGTATTAAACAACAAAATATACATTTTCCCTCTGATGCTGCCTGTTTTTTATTAGGAAGCAATATTTGTAACTTATGTGTCCCAGATATCAAGGTGAGTGCTTAAAGAATGACTTTGGCTTTTGTCACTCAGAGATCCACTTACAGAGTACACAGAACAAAATTTGTTTGGCTCAAGGACAGATGTACAAACTAGAAATTAAATTGTGCAGTCTTAAAATTTGAAATGTACAGTGTAAATATAAAATGTGAATTCAAAAACGTGAAGCTTGTCTATACTGTAACAGGAATTTAAGCAATTTCTAAAACTTAAACAGTTTACATTAAGAGCAAAATAAGCTTAAATCCTCCTGGTACACTTTAGGGAATTAGAACTGTGAAAACAGAATAATTAAATTTCTTTAAATGAGTTTATTAGTGAGTTTCTGTACAAACTCACCGATGTTTACTAAATCTGAAGAATCAGTGTGTGTTTTTATATGAAAGATGATCTCTTTTCAGCCACTTGGCAGTCTGTAAAGCTGATTCATTCAGTGCACAGTGGGGTCTCCCCAGTTCAATAATCTCTGGAGGGCTTTTTTCCAATGGAGACACCAGAAAGCAAGGTTGAAACTCAAACGGTGTGACAACCCAAGCAGAGCGCCGGTTTCATGCATGCTAACGCAAAGCTGCCTTTGTAAATGGAGGGAACTACCCAAACATGGAGCATGAAATATTAATGGTTAATATCATACTTAGCACAAGCGCTGACAGTAAAATGGTGTTTGCTAGAGAAACTATGAGCCTGTGGATGTTGAGGGGACAAATGTAGTACCAGGAAACAGACTCTGTTAATGGATTTTTGCCCCGTTTTGTCCCATCGCAGTTCTGAGAATTGGTGAGGAATTCTCATGGAGGAGTTGCACCTGGATTTTTTTTTTTTTTTAATTGTTTGCCAAGTTTTTGGTCTGTATTTTTACCCAAGTCTATGTGGAGGAATCATAATACCAAAAACCTGACTGTTTAAAAATGTCATATTGGTCATCTTCTGCCGACAAAAGCACTTTGATAATCTTACAACTATGAAATGACAGAATCCTTTTAAAAACAGACATAAACTAGTTACTAAAACAAAGCACAATATGAGCTAACATGAACTGAACATGTGAAAACTCAAAAAGAATCAAACTGCAGTACCTGGATGAATATAACTAGACTTGGGCAAGACAATCCAATGTATTTTACATGATTAGAATGAAAATAAAATCACAAACAAGCAAACAATATTAATAAAACATTACCTAGCAGTGGCGACTCCCCTTAAAATGGTGTTTTAGCCTTGATTTAAAGGAGATCCGTGTTGCAGCATTTTTGCAGTTTTCTAGAAGCTTCTTCCAGATTAGTGGAACATAAAACCTGAGACATTATGGCTTCAGAACTGCTAGCATCAGTTCCAAAGGTATAAAGGTGTTGAATATTGCCAGAGAAAGTGTAGGAGTGAACTTGGTTGTATCTGGCTATATGGTGCAGAGAGTAACGCAAAGGTGCCCCTCCCCCACCTGTAGCTGAGCATTGCTGGTCAGCTATATGAAGGAGGACTACAAGAAGGAATAGTGATGAATTTGTGGAAAAAACAGTCATGTTTTGGAAAATGAAAAGAGCAACACCGATCAGTCCTATTAAGGTGAAGATTTTTTAAGAGGCCTCTTGGCAGGGTGACCCAGCTGAGTAGATAGTCTGACTACCTTAGACATCAAGTGTTTCTGCCAAAGAGAAAGATGGAGAATAAGCGCTTCAAAAGTGTGACTAAATGTTTATTCTATGTTGTTGCTGAAGTCTTGGCTATCAAAAGAAATGCAAGATGTTAATCATTTTATCACGGCTAATAATCACTGTGTTATTATTTTAGCAGCCAGAATCAATTTTTTTTTAATTTCTTTGGATGGTTTTGTTTTTAACGTTTGTTGAAGTACAGTGGATTTTTTTATTTATTTATTTATTTATTTTACTAAAAGTGGGAATACTATAGGAAGGTCAGACTGGCTCATAACTCATAAGAGTTTCATTACATTTTCTTAGTGTTGCAAAGTCCAATATTCATCATTAATTGTGCGAGTCTTAGTAGATGTCTCAGTAAATTTTAATCCAGCATAAGACATTTATGCCACTTTGCTTGTAAATATTACTAAACGAACAAAGGAGGGTCAGTGCAGGGGGAAAAATAGAAAAGGTAAAGGGAACGGATGGCTGGGTGGGATAAATTTACAGACTGTACAAGCTGAATGGACACTTGCTAATTGAGACAAATGAACAGGAAAGGTGTGTGTGAGAAGCGACAGTGAACGTATCTGGTCCATCTCTCGGTCTTTTGCGTCGCAGGTTGTTTTTTTTTTCCCTTGTTTTATTTAAATCCACATCCTTTTTTGCTCATACATGTATTTTATTTATTTTTTTCCCCATTCCGGATAATAGAATGGAATGCAGCCCACTCCATCTGCCCATTCTCACACATTGGGAATCTATAAATCATGCATGGCAAACCTCATTTTTAAATGAGGTTACACAAAAGGAGTCATTGTGAGTTTCTCGCTTCTTCCATTTATTCTTCATGTCATGCACTAATGCAAGTGGGAATTCTTTCATACAGTAAGTTTTACTTTGTTCAAACATGATGAAATTTGGTCTGTGCACAGAACTCGCCGTGTCCAATCCAAACAGTAATCCAAAGCATGTAGGTTTCTCTTAACTGATTATTGATTAAGCTAAAAGAAGATAAAATGCAAGGTTATCAAAAATCTAAGATGCTTAATCAATAACTGATTTTATTTTAAATTCTTTACCATCACTGTTATTTGCTGGGAAATTCCACTAAAGTGGACAATTTTCAAATAAACACATATAAGCTCTTTCTTTCACAAAAATATACAATATATGATATATACATATAATACTGAATATGTACTTTCTAGAGAATATTACTGGCATGCACAAGAAACCAAACTATAATGAATCAAATATCCAGAAGTAATCAGTTCCAAAATGAACTGATTACTAAGCATATTGGTACTAATACTAATATACTTACATTTTCATTATACATTAAACCTCAAGTTAGTTACTGCTCACATTAGGGCTGTTGTAAACGAATATTTTAGTAATCGAGTAATCTATCGATTATTCTTACGATTAATCGAGTAATCGGATAAAAAATATATAAAATGAAATATTGGTAAATCTGGCATAATACCGGTGTTACTATCAGATATCAATATCAGTCCAATTTTTCATATTTGAGCATCCCTAACAGTTGCTTTTTTGTAGTTTAGAAAACTAACCTGTAACAATAATAGCTCACTTTCTAAGTTAACCAGAAGAAAAGTTATAGAAAAATCTGAAATTATATTGAATTTAATAACAAAGAGGCAGGCTCACAAATATGCTTATAAAAAATGTCTACAATCCAGCTTTTAGTTTATGTATTCATCTTCAGTGAGTTTAATAGATTAATTAAACTCACCTTGCCACCTAACCTGTCACGCTTTGGGTTTGAAAATACGGGAAATGCCGCCTGGAGTGGGAGGAGAGGGCGAATGAACGAACATGGGGTGGAGGGGAGGAAATAGACCAGCGGACTGACGAACCGTTAGACCGGGGGACGAACACGGGGGGAAGCAATACGGGATATTTACGACACCTTCACTGGTCACACTCAGAAACTCATCTACCAGCCATGTACGATGCGCTCCGCCACCCGTTTCTTCAGACTGGGATATGAAATTTATTGTGCGGTTCGTCGGTAAAGCTACATTTACACGGTAAGCATCAGCTACTCAGCCGCCCGCCCTGTTCAGTCTATCCGCTCACCTCAGCGCTCTTCCCGCCGTTCGCTTTCAACCAGCAGCCCCGGAGGAGAAATGCTGCCGTACTCCAGGCATTCCCCAGTCATTTTAAGGATGCTTATTGGTTCCCCAAAAACGATAAAAAGTCGGGCATTATCATCAATCAATAAAATCCCCACGGGCCAATCTTGAAGATTGGACTTTATGCCGCTGAGACTTAGCTTTTGTCAACAACTCAGAGGCGGAAGTGAGAGCTCCGCGCAACGCAAATGAAGTCCCGGCCGGAACACGGTGCGCTAACTAATAAAACATAAATTAACGAAGCTTCGAGGCAGGTAAATTTTCCTCGAGGAATTTTAGTAATCGAGGTACTCGAATCATTCGAGGAATCGTTTCAGCCCTAGCTCACATCTTTTTTTACCTTACGGTTTTCAAATGTGCACTCTTACCATATTATAATTATTACTATTTTTATCATTACTGTCTTTCAATTTTTGCTACTTTTTATTATAAATATTATCTTTTAATCCTCTATGGTGTAACTGTGTACCCCAGTCTCTGGGCTAATTCAATAAACTCAAAGATTATTGCAAAGCTCATAACCCTATTCACTAAGTGAAACACATTACATAGAATAATTACACACCGACTGTTTTCAAGTCTTTGTCTGTGAAGACAATTTTCCACTTTAAGCTAATGTAAAAACCATACTTAATAATAGAAACATTAAATGTTAAAAACAAAAATGTGGGCTCAATGAAAAGTAAGGTTATCACCTGCTTAGAATTACTTTCACCAGGTATTTTTAATCTGACAACCCTACATGGACATAATACTTACCATATGTACTTACAACATAAAAAAACTATCCAATTTCTCAACAACAGACACTTTGTACTTTCTACCTTTTTTAAACTATTATGTTCACTGATGCACTTATCAGAGAAAGATTGAAAATAAATCCAGTCTTAGTGTGAATAGTTAGTGGGGAGGTGGCCATTTGAAACTAAAATGTATGCAGGTAACACACACACATGCGGGCGTACGCATGCTTGCACGCAGAAACCATAAACATATACCACCTAGAATTGGTCCACAAAGACCTGAGTTTGACTAAGAGCCCCAGGAGTGCTATAGTCCTGAATATTGCCTGCAATAAAATAAAGCATGCAAGGTGATTCTACCCAGATACAAAATACCTCAGTCCTGAAATATGAATTTTCAGGTCAGTACATACAATAGCTCTCAAAGTATAAAAGCAGGATGTAGTCAGATGTAGTTGGGATTCATTAGGAGGCAGCTAGAGTTGTGATTTTGTTTTTTTGTTCAGAACAGACGCCAAACTGACCTTGTCAGAAACGCACTGCATGATAAACAGCCTGTGGCTGTCAGACTTTGACTGTACTGTTGATGTGGTCCCAAAACCTGCTGCCCTGAAATACCTGCGTCACAAAACCGCAAAATCCCACACACGGCCTCCAAAAGCGTTTTATTGGAAAATTGTTAAATAAGTGGCCCGCCATCCAGGATTTGAAGTCGTTTGTCTGAATGTTTAATTAGTTAATCAAGCTTCTAGTTCTGCCCCGCCGTCATGTTCAACATTTATTTGTTCCCATGCTGATAATGAGAGTTTAGCTTTGATTTTTAAGCTGTGGAAAATTCAGCAGCTTAAGTGGAGAGACTGTTAAGAAAAGTTGTAGCTGAAAGAATTAAGCAAACAAACAATTTATAATAGAATTTGCTTTAGAAAATTTACCCAAAGAGCAAATGTTTGACTCAGAAATGGATTGAGGATTTTTGAAAAACAAGCACAAAAAATAAAAACTAAATAAAAAATAAGTGCCTCGGAGATGAATTCGGACTATTTACACAAAATCGTGTTGCGGTTGCAGTTAGACGTCTCCAGTAGAAGTTTTTGACTTTTTTTCTCTTCTCTTTTTTAAAAAAAAGAAAATCTTCATCTCAAATCATACAGGTCATTTTCCTGTATTAACCTCGGACCAGCTCTCCTGTCTCTGCAACACAAAACAAAGCATCTCCAAAACATGATGCTCCTACCGTTTCACACTGGCAGTTAATTTTCAGGGAGCACTATTCGCACAGCACTAAACCTGAGGTTTAACTGGAGAAACATCTAGAAACACCACAGATGATGCAGCATCTAACCTCTCTGAAGGTTTTTTTCTTCTAGTTGCCAAAGCAGATGATACTTCCCCTGGTTCAAAATCAGCAATTACACATAAGTGAATAGAGGCTCATCTAATTATATTTTTGCTGGACCTTTTTTTTATTATTGTTAAAACAAACATAATTGGATTCCTCTTCTGGAGACACAAAGGCCATTGTGGAAATATTTTTTATCTTTTTCCCCTCATTTGCGCTCGTCGTTTGGACCTCCGCAATTGCGCCCATGGCTTTTTGCCAAAGCAAGTCTTAGCTTTCTGCACGATCTGATATTTGATCTTCATTGGCAGACAATTATTGTGCACTCCGAGATGAGTGCTGAGCTGTTTTGAAGGAGCGTTGTAATTGGTTAATGAGTCGGAAAGGGAAAGCTTCTTGATCTCATTTCCAGTGCTTAATTAACCTTGGAGTTGGAGATTTCCCTGGGTGCTGGGGGACAAGGCAGGACCCGGGTTATTCTTTCTCTCCCGTCTTTGTCTCCGTCTTGCCTCCGTTGCTCCGTTGGGTGCTGTGACTCTTCCTCGGCAATGACAAAAGGATGCTTAGTGCTCAGTGTGCCTCTGTCTGCAGGCTACAGCCCTTTACTGGCTGATTTATGAGAACAAATATTCCTGCACAGATCTTTCTGGTGCTCTGAAGTTCAAACATGCACTATTATCAACTTTATGTCTTCAGCCTTTACGGCGTATCTCCCCGTTCCTTCCTGTAACACTTAGCTTAGAACTGAAAGGATATAAATAGCGCCACTGCTCTTCCCTTTAGTATCTCCGCGGGCCAGCCCAGTTCTGTGGCCCCGGGGGTATGAACCCAGTTCTGACAGAATTGATCTCTGCCTCCTCCTCCCCTCCGTAAGTCCGTCTGCACCCCTAGGCCCACTGAGACTACTCCGACACCCAGGCTCCACCAGTCCACACCAGGCCAGTATGTCTTGTCTTCCCTTCTCTTTAGTGTCCTCTCCTATATTCTCCTGCCCTCCTCCTTTCATCTGCCCCTCGGTGCTAAATGTATCTTTGCCATTCTAGAGTTCTTCTTTCTTTTTTTCTTTTTTTTAAAGCCTTTGCTGCTTTTGTTCTTCCCTCTTGTCTGTCTTCATCAAATGTCCAACCGCAGACTGATAACGGACGATTTTAATGTCTCTACTGAACAGTATATCCTCATGTAAATCTGAGATATTTCTAATATTTAAGATGTTCATTTCAATGTGTCTTTATGGAGATCTCAAGCAGCGCCATGGCAACAGACTCGTACCCAAGGCTAATTTTACTTCTTGCCAATCTGTTACTGGTGGGATTGAGATACATGCAGTAACATTAGCATCAATGCACTTTTATTGGTGCCAACAACATGGTTACATCGTGAGTTATCGTCATTGCTCAGGTCGTCTCTTTCTTCCATCATTATTAACCAGCTGATGTCAGCATGCTAGTCTTCTGTTGATGTATGAATCAGGAAAAATGCTAGTAAATTTATTATGTGTTGATTCTGTATGTTTGAGTAAGTCCATGAATCAATATAAAAAGTAAATCAACTAAAAGGAAAAGGCTTGGAAAGAAGGTGTTGTGTTTACAGCGTCTCTCTTGGGGAAAATACATTAGGGGTTATATAAATTTTGAGATGCAATTTTCTCAGTTTACCCTGAAATTGCAGCAAAAAGGGTTTCAACACATTTTTAATGTCTGATTCCCATACTGTAGAGATCTAAGAGGGAGTGGTAGTGCAAAGACTCTGGGTTTATAATACTGGGTTGATAATACTATGTCCAGGTTGTTTGGCCAGTGCTTCGACGCCATGAGAGAGAACGCTGTTGCAATTTGTGTCATCTTTTGGAACATGAGGCTAGCGTTTAAATTTGCTTTGTGATTTCTTGAACTGGCGCAGTACTCTTCCAGGTTTAAGGTTGCATGGTTACTTGACACATTTTACCTTCCTAAAACTTTACTGTACATTTGTGGCAGATGTTTCAACAGTGAAAAGGTTGAAACCTGCAAAAACGAAAGGCAGAAACACCAGGAAGCTGTGATGAATGGATGAGCAGATGGATGGTAATGTGTACATATTATTGCGTTAACCAGGCACCAGTACAGCTGCTATCCAGTGAACTCTTTTGCAAAACTAAAAGTAAATCGCAAAACTTGCAAAAAATATCCACAAAAAGTACCTAAAATCTCAAAATCTCCATATTTTCTCCTTTTGTGTACAAATTACATTGTATTTTGACAGAAAATGCCTCATTTGCATAAAATCACAAATATTTATATCTTTTCAAAAGTTTATACAGAAAAACACCTATGGACATTGGCTGTTAGTAAAAATGTTAACTAATAAAGACTGCGTGATTATTTAAATGAAAACTTCTGTTTATGTTGGCTTTACTGAAAAAACACAGAGAGGGATTTCAGGACTTATAAGTTAATAATATTCAATTAAAAAACAAGGCAGAATTACTTACATTTGTTTAGAATCAGACAATTGTATCGTTTTATAATTCCTTGCAAAAGATTCAACTCAGTTTAAAGCAATAATTTTATGTTTAAACGTATATATTCTCTTTTCTTTTGTCCTTTCCATGTTCTGAATGTCCATTGATTCCTATCTGTACACCGTTTTGTCGCAGCTCTTGCTGTTTTAAAGTGCCTTATAAATAATGTAGTAGTATTAATATATGTTCGTTACATTTTTTTTGCAAAATAGTGTACTTTTTTTCTCAACATTTTGTTCATTTGGTGTGAATTATGACCTCTGTTGTCTAGAGTAAAGGCAAAAGCCGCTCCATATCTCTTTTTGCTTTGTTTTATTTTTATCGTCCATGTGAGATGGCATCAATCTCTCTCCCCCTCTGTGCTTCCTCTCCTCTCCTTTGCTCTTTTTAAAGCCACATTCTTCTGCCAGGTGAGTCCTTGTGTTGAGCACCTGCGACCGCCCTTTCCTCCCGCCTCCGTCCAGCATCCTGCGCCAGATTAATGCTTGGCGTTTTGCTCCTCTGCGACTCTCTTCCCACCAGACCCCCTGGATGAATAAGAGACTTTAATTTAGCTACCCGAGTCCCTTCTTCTGTTCGCTGTATTTCTGCAGCATAAGCTTTCCTCAGCCGCTTCTCGTTCCCTCGCTCTTCCTCCATCCTTCCATCAGAGGCGCCGCCATATGGGCCGGGGCGTGGCTCGGGCCCGACAGGCTCTCAGGCTCGTTTAAATTCAAAGCTTGTGGGTCATTGTAGCCTCTGCAATGAGATGACAGACACGGTTCTGGAGACGGAGGCTGTCTGAAAGGCCTGATGAGACGAGATGAAGAGGTGGAAGAGGAAGCGAATGCAAATGAAGGAAATTGGGCGAGGGAAAAGTCATAATTAAAAGTCAAGAAATTAGTTTGGTGAAGTCTGACGTGGCATTTAAATGGAGCTCAAACTAAACAGGTGGCAGCTTGAGAGTTAATTAGATTAGCTTTTATTTAGATGGCCCAATCTTCTTATCTTCTAAATAATAAGTAGAAAAAAAATTACAGAGAGAAAATTAAATCAATACGAGAATGAGGCAAAAAAAAAAAAAATCCAAAAGACAATGAGAAGACTTTTTGTCTTCGTTGTGAAAACTCTGGCAGTTCGGGAACGGGCGTGTGCGCAGAAGGTGAGGAGCAAAGCGAAACAGCGGGCATTAAAAGAGGAGAGGTGTGAAATTGAAACCAATAAATCCAGAACAGATTCCTACAGTTGCGGGAGCCGCAGTGACCGGCCTCAGTTGTGTTCTCTTTTTAATTTGAGCCGAGTGTCCTGTTGTCTGAGGAAAGCTCGCTGCGCCAAACATTTGTGTTGCGTGACAGGAAGTGCAGCTTCCGATCCAGACGGTGCACAGGAGTAGAACTTTGTAGCTTGTTACAAGACTGTAAAAAAATAAATAGAAGAAAAGAATGAGAAGATGGTGAAGCAAGACATTTATAAGAAGTGGTTTAATGTTTACTAATTGCTGCCATTTTCATTTAAAACCATAAATGGTTTCAGTTGAAATAGTTTCTCTTGTTTCTCCTTTTCCCTCACCATTAAGAACACACTGGTTTCTTGTAAAACAACATAATTTACTATTCAACAAAATAAATCCCACTGGTAAGACTATGTATTCATTTTATTTTTTTTAAACTGATGAAATCAGTTTCAGGGAATTCAATCTATTCAGTTCAGATTTTTCTGCTCCAAGCTATTTTCCTTGGTACTGCAATGGTGCCAAGGCAGTTTTCACTTTAACAAACATTAAGGTGTATTTGGTGTTTGAACTATAAAAATAGGTGGTTTCGTTCAGCTATGGACAAACGTTAACGATTGGGTAAAATTCAAAACCTCTTTGTTTCTCAATAGCCGAAACCAGGTTGTAGCGTAACATATTGCGATAAAATTAAGTTAATTTCACTGAAGCAGGTACAAATAAATCATATGGCAGAAAAGTTTCTGTACCCAAAACTGTGAAAGGGAAACAAATAGGCAATTATATGATGAAAACATTGCAAAAATGTTCAACTACTCCTGGCACTCGGTAATAAAATCTACATATTAAGATGTCTGATCATGAGCAAGTGTTTTATTTTAGGTACCATGGATCATTTAGAGCAAACGTACTTTAGAAAGGGGTTCAGGGTTGTTTATCACACCAGGTAAAACTAGTCCTAACAGTACTTGGTATAAATAGTTCTCATGAATAAAAAGAGCAAAAACAAACCCCAGTAAGAATCATACATTAGCAGACGTCTCTATCCTGACGCTACAGATGATGTATTCTGTGAAGCGCCGTCAAAAGGAAACAAACGAATGTGTTTTTATCTGCCTCCAAATGCCATCGCTTTGCTAACGTCACTTTCGATTTAAATCCTCTCAGATGATGTATGGCCGAGACGCGCCGACATGGCACGCGCTAATTGACCGCGGCATATTGTGTGGATTTTTTTTCCTCCCATCGTCCCACTCGGGATCCTGAGGACCAGTCCACTCCCGTCAATCCCCCCTCTCCCGCGCCGCCCCGCCACCATCCTCGTCAGCACCCGTCTCAGCGTGGCGTCGGCAAAGTGTGCCGCATAGATTGTTTTAGGCCTCATCTGTGCCAAATATGCTTGTTGATATTCTTCATCTCGAAATGCTCTTTAAAAAAAGAAAGAAAAAAAAAAGATAAATGATGGCCTGGTCCGCCACTGACAGTAGGGTCTGGCCGGCATACATCAGAGTCCAAAGCCCCCCTCCTGCTTTATAGACAGCTATTAGGAGGAGCTCCCAGGCAACAAACCATACATACCAAATGGACCTCTTTAGTAATATGATAATTTATAAAAAGGGGGGAGACTTGAGTGAATATTCTGCAGAATTCCCCCACACCCTTTGTGCCTAATGGATGGCGTGTGCTATGCCCACTCCGCTCAGGCCTGCACCAAATGTGGGAGCTCCTGGGGATGATGGAGTGAAGGCCAACCGCGGCTTGACGGCTTTTAATAAGTAATGAAAACACTGGAGGATAAATTTGCAAAGAGGAGGATTATGGAACTTCAGGAGTGCCAGGAGAAAAAATAGCAAAGGACGGATCTGATTGGGGGGCTGGGGGAGAAAAGGGAAAGAATTTCTTCAACACCTTTTGAATGTTTCCAAAATAAGAATGTGCCACAAGGAAGCGCCAAATTCCCAGCATGCCTCTTCCTAGGAGCTCATTGATCAGTTCTACTTGAGTTGAGCCACATCTTGTCCCTTTCATATCAACACCAATCTTTGTTTCAATTGCTCTTCTTTCCTTTGCCACTTGTTTTTGGTGGCGGCGTTAACGCAGGCTCCCTGCTGGGTCATATATCTGAAAGAAGGCGCCCTCACGCCTACAGGATGCAGATTGAAACACTTGGAAAACACTGATTAGGTTAAACTACAAAAAGGAGGCTTTGGTGGGAATATACCTTCTGTCATCTTTGATGCTATGCTTCATTTATCAGAGGCTGCTGATGAACACTTTGCATAGGTGTGTGTGTGAGAGAGAGAGAATCTGCGAGCTTTGTCTACAGCCTCAAAGGGTGAAGCATCAGCATGGGGTTGGCTTCCATGAAAGCCGTTTGCATGTGTGCAAAGGCAAGGAAAGAGATAACAGTGTGCACTCTGTGGAAATACCTTCAGCCCCGTAGAAGGATAACTTCTGCATTTTATTTTTATTTCTTAGCTAGGACAGGATTGCTTTCACCGTCATATGGACATTCAACTTCTGTAAGCCTTTTGGACTTTGCATAAAAGTGATGAAGTACACATCATCAAAAATGCTGTATCAGCTTTATTAGAGGGAACGTGGTTGTTTTGCCATTTCCCTCTAGATAATTAAGAAACTGATAAATGTTCAAAACAACCTATCACCATGTAGCAGGATTTTTTTATTTTTTTATTTTTATGGGCTGTTGGTTATGAGACCATGAAGGAATTAAGCTGATTTGTGTGAATTATGACTTTATCTTTAGGCTGTAGATGTCTTTTGAAAGTTGTGTTGTGATTTCCCTCTTGTACATGAAAACCGACTGATTGTACATATTTTTGAAATCATACAAAAGATTTTCCAGAATGGATTTTTCAGCTGAGGTAACAAAAGTGTTTGGCTGAATTGCTGGAACTTTAGTCATTTTTAAAATGACTAAAGTTTATGCCTCCATGAGGCATGACGTCTGCCTCATGGAGCTCTACTCTGCTCCTTCAGACTAGCCAGCAGCAATTGGCAAACACCTGGTGGAACTGTGCATCTGCCGAGCTCATCATATGAGCTACTTCTCAGTGCAACGCTGTTAAGTGTTGCTAAAGGGTTGATAGAGGAGCCATGTTGTGATGACTTCTATAAGGTAGAGTTTCAGAAAGATCAGGAGTTTTTAAAGAGACAGAGGCTCAATTTCATCACATTAACTTGCGAGGTCAAATTTCTTTCAAGTCATTTTTGCTATATGTAGCATTTTTATGATAACTAAAGGTGGCATAGCTTCTTGATTGTGCTATAAAATACATGGAAAATACGTACTGCCCCTTTAACAAGGGTGTCATTGGTTAGAAAACAACTACTACTCAATTGGTCCCAGACATCCCAGTCATCCTGTTTGTTCATTTACTGCTGGTATTAAGCACAACATTCATGTTTTCACCTAGTTGTTATTTTTTATTGCTTTGGCGATGCAATGTCCTTAACCTTTTCATGTATACAGAAATGAAATAAGTTTTTTTTTTTTGCTTAATTTTCATACAACTAGTCTCCTGTTGAGTAAAGAGTCATGTATGTGTTTCCTTACCTTGTCAGGGTGTGATAAAAAAAAATACATAGGAATCACAGAACTTGCTTTGTGGCAAAAAATGCTTTTAATTAGGACTGCATGAGAAACAGAATCCATGGAGAAACTTTTAAAAATGTATTCACCGCCTTCGAAATCTCCAGCCGCCGTGTCTCAACTTCAACTGTTCACAGGGGACTACTTTAGTTGGCTGCAGGTGATTCCACATAGAGGTGGTCTGGATAATGAAGAGCAGTCTATAAATTAAAGCACCACTCTGACGAATACACAGACCAGAAATGTGTTCACACTTTTCCCTGTAACTCATTTTAATGCTATTTTCTGTTCTGGAATGTTTCTTTTTTTTTTTTTTTTTAAAAAAGAAAAATAAATTAAACCTCTGTCAGTAAGCAGTACAATTACAAAGATTTGTCTTAAAGTTAGAATGTGATCAAATAAAAAAATCAACAGATTTCAATTAATTTATGAATTAAAGGTTATAAGTGTTGCAGACGCTAGCGTGTCAGTGGTCACTTAAAAACAGAAACATTTGGGGGCAGTATCCAGAAAATCTCTGAGAAAAACATTATTCCAGCAATTCCTCTACCTTTTGTATTTTCTTAGTTTTTTTTTTTTTTTTTGGTACACCTGATCAAATAATTCCCTAGCTTTATAAAGTCTTTCTTTATAACAAAAGATGGATGCAGATGGAACCCCAGTCTATCCATCTCCAGTTCCTCTGTGCGATCACTCTGTAACAAGACACCTAGATACTTGAACTTCTCGTGAAGCACAGACTAACCCTGAACCCACAGGCAGCCGTTCACCTTTCTCCAGCTGAGAACAATGGTCTCTGACATAAAGGTCTCATCCCAGCGGCTTCACATTCTGCTGCGAACTGATCAACTGCACATCGAAGGTCACGGCCCAGACCTTGAGATTCCCAATCCACACACAACTGCGTCTTGAGATTCTGTTTGTGAGCATTAAAAATAGGATTATTGGAGAAAGTAGCCCTGATGGAGTCCAATCCTTACTGGGAACAAGCTCTACTTGGTGACGTAAAGATCTGGCTTCTGCTTGGTCGAATCGAACTGTCGGAATCGGTTCTCATTGTCACATTTACGTGACGAAAATTGCGTCCTTTTTTTCTCGGCCTCATGTCGTCCGCCTCCAGTTGTCACAACCACACTGGCAAACTTTTTATTGCTCTTTTCATGCAAAACTATTATGTGATTGATGTGAATTGTGTGGATGTGTTTATGTGGAACATCCAGTATCTGGTTTCTCAGTCGTAGAGCAGAACGGATAGTTTTGATGAGCAGTTGTCCAAAGCCCCCTGCTCGTTTTTCACCCGATAAAGCGGGAGAATGTGTCACAGATGCCCTCCATTCTTTTTTTTTTTTTTTTTTTGAAAACATAAAATAAAATGAGATATTCCACCACATTAATCATTAGTTCCTCCTCAGGACTCATGTTAAGAGTTGATCCTCTTTGCCACGATTAGGCTGCTGTTGTAGACCACACACAGAGCATAACACCTTAACGTATAGTGCAGCGGGACATGGTGCTTGACTTGGTGGGTCTTGGAGACCAGCAAAACGAACTTCTGAAAACCATGTGACCGTGCGTTGACAGTTTGACTTTGGTCCGACCATTTGGGGCCCTTCAGTCTCCATAGTCCAGGTGAAGTTACCCCCTCCTGTTGGACAGTGATTGTAATAAGATTATTAAATAGTTCTTTTTCTGACCCCTCTCCTGTGATCAATTTGTCTTAGGTGACGCTAACAAGAACTGAACTCGACAGATTGTATCGCCCAGGGTCAAGCACCTCCACCATGCAAAAGTGGCGATTTCAACACAAAGGCCGGTATGTTGCAAATACTTTCTGGCGCTTAGCCTATTCTTTGTGTAGCTTATTAGAAGTATGTACATAACTTTTTGTTTTTTTAAGGATTTTTCAATTTTAATGACCTGACATTGATCTGACAGGAAAGTGAGTTGTGAGAGACGAGGAAGACATGTGCCAAAGGTCAAATCATGACGGCCGCGTCAAGGACCGAGACCTCCGTATGCGAGTCATGTGCTTTATCTCTGCACCATCGCCACTCCCAGGTACGTAGCGTTTTATTGTATTCCTCTATCATGACATTTTTGTCAATTATCTCATTAGTCATTCAGTAGTTTTCTAAGGAACACCACATTTCATTAAAGCATCTTGCAATCCTCACAGAACATTTGCAGGAAGCAGGTATTCTCAGAATGGGCCACACATACATTTGTGTGTGTGTTTACTTTGGCACTGTATGTGCTTATCAAAAGGTTATGCAAACCTTCCCTCACACGTTGCTCGACACTGCGCTGCGCCGTGCTGCATTGCTCCTCGGGGACGCGACAGCCCCAGAAAGGCATTATCACCTTTCTTCCCAAGCAGAGGAATTCAATGCTTTATTTGCGTTATGGCAGGTGGGCCCCTATAGACGCCTGAACAGCACAAGATTCAGTTAGGGGGAACCTGAAGGCCAAGGGGGCCCAGCCGGGAAACGAGGGAGGAATCAGCAGGGAGCGACTGAGGGGGGAAATTAAATGACAGAAAAGCAGAAAGGAAGGCTCAGGATCTGGGGAGCGGGGCGCATGGTTGTACACGGATTTCGTAAAATGTGGATTTCCTCATGCAAGTATTTACCACTGAGGGGAAAAACTGAAACCTCATCAACATGGCCCGCGCGTTCTGCTTGTCAAACTAATGAAAACAAACACATATAGAATCCATTTAATAGGTTCCTATATTGCACATACTCATGCACACCCCAACTATCATCAATCTCAGGCTTCAGAGCCATTTCTCCCATGAGTCCAAAGCTCTGTTTTTGGCTCCGTCTCCATACAGGTAGGAGGTCTCCTGATACTCACCACTGGGTTAGCCCACCACACATTAATGCAACATGCTCCACCATTAAGACTCCATATGTGCCGTCCTTCGACACTCCACACGTCTTCTATATACCTGAATCAGGTCTCGTGTGTAAAGAGCTCCATATGAAAGACTGTTGCTGCTTATGTTGTTTCCTCCGTCTTTGAAAAAGGGGTCCGAGGTGTGTTTCTCACGATGTGATTTCATACGGACCGCAGGATGACTCAGAAATCAGTATTGAAAGATTTCGACATTCCATGTAGGATCTTTCAAAGAGTTTCTTGTTTTCGTCTGCGTTGGGTTTCCACACGGCTTGGACTTTGTTCAAAGCTCACGCAGGCAAAACAAACATGAGAAATTCAAATAAAAACGGCAAAAACAAACAAACAAAAAAGAACAGAATTTTTTTGGAACCAACACATGGCACGGATTTCACACCAACTACAAAAACAACAACAAAAAAACCCCAAGGTGACCTGTGTTGTTTGCTCAGAGTTGTGACTCAACGCACAGAACAGCGACTGAATGATTCTGAAAGGCACGCACTGAACTCGATACCTTGCCAAAATAATTACCAATAATTAAATGTTGCACAGAAATACTATTAAAAATTGGACTAAGTGCCAGGTTCATCAGGCGATTATAATTAGCAACAATTCACAGTACAGAAAAGCCTGCAACTTAAGTTGTCAGAGACTCTTATAAAAGGAGTTAAAGCAGTGATTGGAAACAATAAATTTTTTGAAGACTCTGAAACTGGATCATTTTGGTTTCTTTTGATCCTAAAATTTAGGGACAAAACATAAAATAGATTACTTGAGCTTTAAATGTTGTAGCATAAAATCAATGCTTTGTTCTCTCTGGCTAATGTTACATTAATGTCCAGCTGAACTCAATGTAAAAGATAATTTCCTACAATACGCAGTATCTTGCAAATATATCACCACCTCTTTAACCTCTAACTTAGTTTTATCATGATATTCTACGATAACTATAACTGTTATTTATTTTTATTTTTTTGGGTAACCGTATAGCTGTGACCGCCTTTCACAGTAATCATAGCCACATACATACAAACAATGCTCTTTTAAAAACATTACCATTTGCTTCTTTGGGACACCAGTCACATAAAGTGTGATTTGTATCACTAACTTCATTTAATCATTATCTTAAAATGTATTAATATTCTCATTAAACAAAGTGCAGAAAATGGCATATATAGATGGTTTGGAGGGATTTTAAATGTTAACTGGAAACTATCGTAACATGGATAAATCAAAATTCTTATTACGATAACAAAATAAATAATACAATAAATTCCTATCCCTACCTAGAACCAAAATTTTGATTCAACGGGTGTAAGAAAGGAATGAATACTTTTCGAAAGGAGAGTTTAGTGTCGCAGGTGTGTGTGGGAACTTAGCTGTTATCCAGCATGTTTGACAAATGCAGCAATCTGGGTCAAACCTGGCAGGAAAAGCACTCGGCTCTTCCTGGTTTATCTGCACACACAGAAGTTCCAGCGATTATGAGACGCATATTGTTCAGAACAGTGTCTGGACGATCTTAATCGATGATGTAATGCGTGACTAGGAACCAGTTGCGTCATCTGATGGACCAAGCAGCCATTGTGATCTTTGTGACGCCTCATTATGTTGTATAAACCATGTTCTCACTGAGAGCTAAGCCATTGTGTGACCATGTTTGTCCAGACTCCATCATTTGAATAAAACTACCCAGAGAAGAATCCGCTGGCTCGTTTTTTGTAGCTTAACATAATTGGGAATTTATGAGGAATAAAGATGGCTAATCAAATGTGGTTTTCCCATCTTGTTTTGCAAAAATGTTTAAATTCAGATTGGATGGGGAAAACAAATGACTTTTACATCTTGCCACAGACTCTCGAAATGATTTACGAGTGAATGTTGAATTGCTATTGTTCGTTAACTTTTTGTTAACCAACAAAAAGTTGTTGGTTAACATGAGATAATAAAGATTTGACATCAGTTAAGTGATTTGAATCCCCCATATCTGAATATCAAGACATTGAAAAATAAATGTGATACCCCTCCCCTAATGCACAGTGAAGGAATCGATGCAGAAATGCAAACTGATTCAGTAAAGAACGGTCAAGACATTTTTGGCCTCCATGTTGTTTTAGATTAGCTGTTAAACTGGACCTGTGGTTCTAGTTCAGAAGCCAGATATGATAAAGGTGTTACAGATTTCAAAAACATGATATGGTATTTAGCAAATCCTCTGCTGAAGTCCAACCGTTAGCCTTAAAAAGCTGAGTTTTTCTAAAACATAGTCTGTAGCTGTAACCTACACTTTGAATTGAAAACCTAGCTTCTGTGCTGCTACGTAATGATTTGTGAACCATACAGAAACACAAACATGTCTCACTCTGATGTCCAGAAAAGTTCTGGAAAACTTTACAATTTTGGAAAAAATAAAATATGCCGCAACTCTAAATTTCATCTGATTACCTCTTTTGATTTCCACATACATTTTCATGTTCCCCTTCCATAATCTCACACAAAAAAAAAATCAATTTCATGCTTGTAAAACTGGGGCTGGTGCGTTGGGAGCGAGTGCAAGTAGTACAAGCTTGGCACTTTGCTCACGCAGCTGAGTCTCCGTCCCGCTTTCAGGCTATTCCCAGGCCAGGCCTGCCGAGCGCGCGGCGCTCCCTCGCCTGCCTATGATTTGTGGAGGCCGCTGGGGAAGAAGCGAGCTCTCCCATAGGTTAAAATCTGCAAACAATGAGTCCTGTATTTGTGACGGATGGCCCACATGCTTCCCCATTTGTCTGAGCTTTATCCCCATCTCACAATCAATTGTTAAAACCCCAAAGTTTGCTTAACATGCACTACCTGCTATGCTTTGGGAAACACGGGGGAGGGAAGACAAAAGAAGGGGAGGGTGCGGAAAATACAGGCAAGAGTAAGGAAGAGAAAGAGATCAAAGTTGTCCTGGAGTGGAAGAGAGGGACTTTCAGTGTGACTTTCAGGGTCCTAATTAGGGACAGGACAGCGAGCTACCGCTCTCTGTGACATTTAGCTGGACATACTTGATAAATGTCACACTGCTGGATACAGCCACGACAAATGGATGCATCAACAATGGCTTAATAACCTTTACTGATAGTCCAGCCAGGAATTCAAATTCTTTATCCGCTCCTCGTTGCATCCCTAAAAACACCCGGGCCTCGATAATCGACGGCGGCTGATGAATATGGGGGTGGATGCTTCTGCAAGCCTGCGCTTTCTCGCCGAATTAAATTTCACCGAGGAGGCTGGCGGCTCCCGCGGCTAGATGTGCTTTTGGTCTGGCTGCCGGGAGGGCACCAAATTATCTTGGCTGTGTATCTCAACTATGATACCGGCAGCAAAAAGGGAGACCTTTGTAACTAATCAGAGAGAATGGAGAGCTGCCGACCTCCCTTGAATGTTTTTCGAGATTTGTATCTCCGTTGGACTTGGAGAAGCTGAATTAACTGGCTCCAAAAAACGGTGTGAATTGGAGACAAGTTAGAAATACGTGCCTTTTTTTTCCTGTAATGTATATAAATGTCATGTGCGAAGTTCAAAATTAACTAATTCTAACAAACACAACAACTTATTTATGACCTTTAAAGGCAATGTGAAAAATACATGCAGAATTACACAATAAAACGCCACTTTTTGCTGTCTTTTTAAAAAAAAGAATAAGTGTCAAACTTTGGCTCAGATCTCAGATTGTACTCCATGTTCCTTCCATTTGTTCACATATCTTGAGCCTAAAAGCACAACCACAAACCTCAATGTATTTTATTGGAAGTTTTATTGGAAGCAAAAAGTAGGAAAATGATGCAAAGTAGAGCAGAGAAGATGTTAAGGAAGAATATCTAAATTATGGCCGCGTGTAGCCACAAGGAAAACAACAATGTGTGTTGACGTCACAGAATTACAGAGTTTAATCCAATAGAAGACGATGCATAAAATTACAACAGAAACTGCAGAACAACAGAGACATACATTCATTTACCTGACAGACTTGGAAAAAGAAGGAAAGAAAGAAAAGCAAAGACGTCTGGAGAATCGTAAGAGCAAATCTAATTTGTTACTTCTGTGTAGAAAGTTTTATAGTAAAGACGTATTCTTATCTTTAATTTATTCAAATAAGGCGTATCTTTGCTCATCCAATCCAGGAGCTATCTCTGACCCTTTGTCTGAAGCCAGAAACTCCTGCCGTGTTTACGGCCTTTCACAGATGAGTGTGAAAAGCTACAACTTCTCCTGTATTGTTTTCCACACAGACAAAAGGCAGTTCAAACGATCCTAGTAAACCATCTGCTGTAACTACAAGTAAAATAAAGGTCAATGGGCCAGAATACATTACTAATTTCAAAACCACAATTAGGCCATTTGAATCAAGACATGTTAAGTTTTAAAACTAGCTTATTTCAAATTTATTTGAACAAACCCTTACTGCAAAGAAAGAAATGTCTTCTCTGTCAATCAGTTGCAGTCGGAGTGGATTGAAAACATCTGTAAAAAACAGATTTTTGAGCTTTTCCACCAATTCTTACTTAGATTAAGTTTTATATGCTTCAATCTAAACTATTCAATTGTAACTCTGTTGCTGTTGTTGTTCAGGGTGATGTCCACACACCTGTGCAAAGACTTTTGAAAAAGTAAAGTTCAGTCTAATCCCATGTTTGGAATTTACCTCCGTAGATTAGTAGATTTGGCCTTATCTGCATTTTTGTCTGATGGATTGACCAGCAGACTGAGATTTTCAGAATTTGTGTTGTTTTATGACCTAAACCTGACCTAAACCTCCAGATCTTTGCCAACTTTTCCACTGTTTTTCTTGGTTTATTCACTAACATTCTCCATAAAAGCATTTTGGCCTTAGGTAATTTGGCACTGGAGGATGTAATTATGTAGTAACGATGTAATATGTGATAATTTAGTACAATCTGGCTTCAATACATAATAAAATGTCAATGATGTGACAAAATCCTTATACATTTTGCAATACTTTCTTCTGCATTGTTACATTTGGCGCTGATTACTTCTCAGAAAAGATAAAGTAATAATATTTTGTATAAACGATCACAAACTGTGTTCTAATCATTATGCGTCTAAGATGATTTATTATATGCATATTTAAATTTAAACTTTTGGCCATTTACTGGCCTTTTCAGACTCAACCTAAACACTCGGTATTAATCTGCATGTCCAAGACAAAAACGATTCAAATTTAATTTTCTGACATTTTAAAGCTTGATTTTATGACATCGCTTAGAGGCATAAGAGGCATCAGAGTGGCTGTCTTTCTACTTTACCATTATGCACATCTTTGTGTTGCTTAAACACATAAAACAAAATACATTGAAGTTTATGGGAGCAATGAGAGAAAATGTGAAGAAATTTGAAGAGTCAGAGTTTTTTAATTGGCCTCAGATTATATCTGATATCCCATAAGGAAGCTAAGACTACTGTAACGACCCACAAGAAAATTCTTACATTTTTACACTTTGAAGCATTCTCTTGTGTTGTTTTCCCACTTTAACTGTATCTTATATTTCTCTATTTTTCTGCTTAAGCCAGTGATTATTTTTAAAGAAACAACCCCCAAATGGATCGAGTTTCCCTTTGAAGTGGTTCTTTGATATGGAGAATATGTCCTTAGATTTGAATTTGTGGTTTGCTCTGCATATAAACTAGAAGTATTTATGTTATTCAATTAGACACCTAAACATGTCCTCCTCCGTTTGTTTTCAGAGATTTTTATTTTATTTTATTTATTTATTTTTTTTCCGTGGCGTCAAACAGGCTCTCGCTGGAACCCGGGCTCCGGAGTGATAATGCCTGATGTGTGTATAGGACTAACACCTGCAGTCTTGGACCATATGTGGAGTCATGCGTACCGCTGTGTTTGTCTGCGACTATGAACGCAAGCATGTTTCAAACCGCGCAGCCGTGGCTGATGGAAGGTGGCTAATTGCCTCTCCCGAGAAATAATTAAGTGACAAAAGCAAACGTAATGGCGCCTCGGCTGCGGAGGAAGATCTATGCGGCGTCTCGAGTGTACTTCAGCACGCGGAGCTATTTGTTTGCTTGCCGGTACGGGCTGAAAGCAGAGGACGCGGCAGAGGCCGTATATTCGGAGGCCAAAACCCGCAGAACCAAAGATGGCACCACAATTAATTATGCGCTAATTAGACGTATCCGTTATGTTTACGGGGCTAACAATAAATCAAGCGGTCAAGCTATTTTTGTTTCTAAAAGGTTTCTGACTTACGCCTAGCCAGTGTGCGCACGTGTAAGCGGGGAACGCGCCGAAGGCGGTACGTTCATGTACGTGTGTGTGTGTTTGTCGGTGTAAACTGCTATTTACTGTTGCTTTCCAGGTGTTCACAGCTAGGTCGCCTCAAACTGCCCTCCTCTTAGATTAATAATCCATTAGTAATCCATTTCACTAATGAGCGCACAGTGGAGACTCGGGAGCAAAAGAGGGGGGAGGCGGGCAGGGAGGGGGACACGGAGACGGTCAAGGGAAGCCAAGTGCATAATTAATATCCCAGCCAATCAGATGTGCTATTACAGCCGCTCTCCTTCGGAGTAAGATGTCACCTGTCCAATAAAATCTGCTGGCAATTTTTCTGATGAAACATTTTAAACCACAGTGTACATTGATTGTCATAAAGATACCAGAGATGAAGTTTTATTTTACACTTAAGACTTCATGTGTTGCCGTGTACAACAAGGACGAAAGCTTTTGTTTTAGTGAGGAAGTGAAATCTGTCCTTGCAGACCAGGAGGGGAACAGCTGCTGACCTGTAGGTAGACGGGTCAGCAGATGCTCCCAGTTTTGCTGTGAGATAGCTTTTTCTGCTGCATGTGCGCTCCAAAGAAAACCAGACACTAAAATTTCTGTATGGATGCAAAAGAATACTAAAAAACCAAAACTACTAACACCCAGGCACCGGCAGTATGGTGCAGGGTTCTGCATATTTTGGTATCAATTTGATACAAAGTAAATACAGAACCAATACCAGTACTTTTTATTGTTTATGTCCTATATTTCATCAAACTTCTACTAGTCGAGTGTTTTTGTGGTTTTGCCTTTGAACTATTTTGATAAAACCCAGGGTGCAATTCGGACAAAGTTTATAAGTGTCAATTTAATCAAGATCTTTCCATTTGGAAATACTTTGAGTTTGACTTGTGATGTAAAAGATACTTAACATTTAGAAAAAAAATAAGAATGTGCAAAGTGAAGACCAAAATGTTGAAAAGTTATGGTTTACATAAGAGATGTTTCCTGGACATGGGAGTTTACTTAACCTACTTTATTATAGTTGAAGAACAAATCCCCGATTTTGGATCTAAGAAAAATGTGTATAAATCTTTGAAATAATTGTTATTATAGCAGCTTGATCTCACACTAAAATTACTTTTAAAGTCTTTGAAGCAGGCCCACAGGATCACAGATCCTCCACCGTACTTTGTAGGCATTAGGTGCTTTTCATATTTATCCTGAACCCACCTGGAGCGTTTGTTGCCAATAACCTCAATATGTTTTTATGGGTTTTTTTTCCTGGCCTCACTCCTAAACAAAGATGAGGAGGAGGAAAGCTTTTGTTTTAGTGAGGAAGTGAAATCTTACATCATCTTTGCTGTGGTTATCTAGCAGTGAACTTTGGTTATTATTTTTCATAGATGTTCCCAGGAATCAGTTTCAAGAAACATGCAGTTAAAAAAAAACAAAAAAACTGCCTCAGTAACATTTATTTCAAAGTGGATTTTTTGGGTTCCCAATAGTTGTCAGCAGTAATTTTCTCAAATCTTTAAAGGTCAGTAGGGAGATTTGAAGATGGCTTTATTGCAATTCAGCCCCAACACTAAAATCACACAGATATGATAAGGCCCCTTCTGCTGGACTGATATGGCCAAAACCGTTTCTACCTTTTAATGCCGCTCCTACTGGCCCCTAAAAAGCCGTTATGAGGTCTGGCACATGAATATAAGCAGGTAAACACGCAGAAATTCTCATCGCTGCCAATCCGGCACGACTAAACCAATCTAGATCCTGCGTTTCATGCCTAAACAGAAGATTTCCCCTGTGCTCCACCTGGGATCCCCCTGCGGATCTTCTGTCTCCCGTTTAGCGCGTGCAGCATGATGGGGCGTGACAAAGGAGGCTGTTTAGAATTGTGCATCGTAAGTGGGCAAACGTGGTAGGCGGGGCTGTTTGTTGCCGTCACCCGAGCGGCCTGGGTGAAATCTGCCACCCTTCGCCTCCATTGACTCCCTCTCTCCCCGGCTCTTCCTCGTCCTTCCCTGGGGAAAGCCCCCCGTATCCCATCCGTTCAATTGCCCCGCGTGATGGATGTGCAGCGTGAGGAATGGACCGTCCCAGGGGCCACGCCGTCGTTTCTGGGTTAAACAGGATCCTATATCAAACCCATCTTGCACCTTCACAAGCAGGAAGCCTGTTTACTGGGGTGGGAAAGCACCGCAATCCATTTCTTGTCATGGAGACTCGCTGGAGCGACGAAAACTTGGACAGCTGCGGCTTTTTGGGCAGAGCGAGCTGATGGCGTCGCTGATGAATATGTACGGCCATTTTATGGAGTTTTCCTCAACTCATGAATAGATCTTTGGCATCCCCTGCTGAGAACATTTTAATTACAGTCAAAGCCAAGAAATAAAGTCACTGCTCAGTATCCATTAGAAGGCGTTTAAGATCAAGTGTTGCAATAAAAAGGCCAGCCAGCATCATGGCAAGTTTTAGTTTCTTTGCTCCAAATCCAGAGTCCATTTTCTGGATGATTGCTCAGTTTCAATATTAAAGGCTAAATGTTAAGGTCCATTGTTTACAACAAGTATTTCACTGATGTTTACACTGGGACGTTGCTAACGGCGGTTGGGACTGCCATACGTTTACTGCATGCCATCTGGAGCTGAAAATGTTTTGCAACTATAATAATTACAAAAGGGAAACTCTCTTTCTATGTTTATTTTGAGAAACAAGCTTTGAAATGGGAATTTTATGGCCCAATTGTCTATTTCCTGTTAGTTGCTTGATAAGTTACCAATTTAGAACATGAAGAACAAATAGGTTTGGAATAAAATTAATTTTGGGAAAAAAAACACACAAAAAAACAGCTGTTGATCCGATTCCAAGTAAATTCAGGGTCAGAATTGCTGATATCGATATGATACTGATATTTTATATTATTTAAGTATGCTATATCAAACTTCTGCTTTGTGTGTTTATGGTTTTTCCTTTGAGTTATTTTTGCTTAAACTTAGGAGATAATTTGGACAGTATTTATAGGCGTCCACAACATGTCTTATAAATATATCAACAAAAATATAAGTGCACATGTGTACGTTTTAGTTCAAAAAGTACGAACAAATATCATTTGAGAATAAATCAAAATTAAAACCTTTCACAATATAAAAATAAAATGAATTTTAAGAGGGAATCTGAAACTAAAGCATCGATCTCACAACGCTAGTATCAATCCAAAACTGGTACAGAAGCATGAATTTTTTTTAAAACGTGTCCAAAAATTGAAGTGCTGTAATGCAGTGGTGAATTACTGAACATTATTCAATAAAAAAATACGAAAAGAAAAGATAAAGTAGGTGGTTCCTGCAATAATAATATAAAAAAATCCACACATAATCTCATAATCAGTCAGTGAGACAAGTAATTAACACTTCCTGATGTGAAGGAGAACTGATCTAATTGGCTATACTGGCCACTAATTACCACAGAAGAGTCTCATTATTTCCAGACGTCCTTTGTTCCCAGTAGGTGGTCTGGTACTTCATCTAAACTCTGTGAGATAATATCAAGCTGTCTAAAAAACAAGAAAAGTGTTCACTGTTTTGTCCAAATCATTCTTCTACGATCTTGTTTTTTAATGTTTAGTTAACACTAACTAACAACCATTTGGTACTGATGCTTTATGGGACTAATATTAACACAGTCATGACATATAGTATCATTTGCAAGACTTTGTCAGCTTGTTTACAAAACACTTATAAAACCACACAGGATGAGCTACATTGCTTTGCACTCGTGAAACAAATCAGACTAAGCAAAAGATGGCAGTAAATAGTTTTTGGGTGTGAAAATATCTTTGAAAAGAGGTGATTTCTGCAGGTTTCTGAAAGTTTCCTGTAGCCCTGATCAATTGTAAAATGAGAGCAGCCACTGAAATTGAGTGATTGACTTTATTTTTTTTACATATAGGAAAGTTTTTGCCCCATGGTTCACATGGAAACGGCTTTTTAGTGGGCCCTAAATCTAACTCTATTTAAATCGGTGTGAAAATTTTGCCTTTGCATATTTGTGTCGACATCAAAAACACGTAATTTGAGAAAACGCTGTATTTGAATTTGGCAAGTACATATGGTTTGCTATTATTCATACACATCTCGCATAACAACGATGGTGGATGGTGTGAAGGGTTTAATGTCACTTGGAGAGAGAAATTACTTTGTTTTTGCTTAGTCAGAACGGAACTTCCTTTTAACAACTTTACCTACAGATTTCTTGAATTTTTATATTAAAAGTTCACCAATTGTAGGACAGAAACTTCTAAGCACTGTTCAGTTGCCCATGAGATAATTTTATCAACATTATTATCCACAAAAAGATGTTCAAGACTTTCAAAAGATCTACTTCAGTCCACATCAGTTCCAGTCAAAATACTTCAATATTTTTAGGTATTCCTTTAGATTATGAATATTTTATATTAATGTTTGGTTGCAATCTAAACAATTCAATTTAAACTCTTAAGTTTAATTATCCATAATGTTAGGATTATCTCCAAAAAGTGATGACATGCTGACGTCATTTAAATAGTTAAAAAATACATAATATAACCTTTACATTTCTTTATAGACAGAACATTTATAGAAAATCATTTTAAAATAAAACCCCTTAAGTTTTAGTATTGATTATAAGAGTTGATTCCATTTTTTGATTTGAAAATTTTACATAAAAGTTAAGGTAAAATATACTTTATTGTTGTCTCCTGGTCTCCTGGTACTTGAAGTACATAAAGTAAATGTATGATTGTGAAAACGTTTGTAGGCCGTTTGTAATTAATTTAGGTGACTTGTCATGGAAAATGTTAGCGATGGTTTCGCCTGCTGACTGCTGGTGGCTCTCTCAACTGAGACGCCGCTAATTAAATGAGAGAAGAATACATTCCCCTGCCTTTTACACCCAGCGGCCTTTCGCCGCTGCTGCTAACACATTTTTCAATAACTTGTGCTAACCACAAGGAAGCCTCGCCTTCTTATGCAAGTGTTATTTTTAAAGATATTTCTGAATCCTTTTTATTTCCTGCAGCAGCCTGGGAAATAAACTCTCTTTCAAGACCCTGTCAACAAGGACCACCCAGGGACTGACTTTTATTTTTTTATTTTATTTGTATTTTTTTTTTTATGTGCGTGTGTGTGTATAAAAAGGTTGCATATAATATTTGAATACTTGAGATGCTTCTGTGCACAAAGAGAGCTTTGCATCCACCCCATTTTTAATATCTCGCCCGCTGAGGGAGTGCACGTCGCGTTTCCTGTTGTATTTGTGGATACTTTTGCATTTGCATCTGGCCGCCTGCGTCCTGTGTGTGCTGATGTAAATCAATGTGGCGTGCTTCTTTAGAGATAAGCCTGCAGTGCCTGGCCTCACTGTGGTCCTCTTCTCAGGCGATCCGTGATTAGAGGGAATTCTCATTCTCTGCAGCGGACCCCGGTCGGCAGCGTGGCACCCTTAATGTTCACCCCGACGTCTAAACCACCAGAAGTGGGTGATTTTTATCTTGCTTTAAATTTTGATGCTAAGCCACTAGAACTGCAGCTTGAAAGGAATGGGTGTTCAAAGTGTGGCACGAGGGCCATTTGTGGCTCTGTTAAGAATTTTGGGGGCCCCGGGAGCTCAGTTTATTATTATTTTTTTAAATATTAGGTGCAAAAACTTTATTTCCATTGTGCATTCATCTTAATTTTGTTGTAACTGAAACCACAATTACTGTACTATTTTCACTCAAAATAAAATCAAAAAATAATATTTAATGAAATGCAAAAATTTTATTTGGACTTGTCTTATACTGATGCAATTTTGCTATATATTTTTATATTTTTGATATCTACAATGATTTACTGATCCGTTTTCTACAAAAATATGTTTATTTAAATAAAATTGTCAATATAGGAACAGATAAAATGAGGCAAAAAAAAGTTAGTTTTAAAAATGTTTGTGGCCCTCATGCTAAAACATTTGGAGACCACAATCCAATCCAAGTTATTTAAACTTGTAGTTTAAATAACCTTCAAACTTCCTCTTTTGTCCTCTTTAATCAGATAGCAGATTTCAGCTATTTCTCTACCTAATGGAAAAACAGTGAAGCACCTGAAAAAGTTAGGATGATATTACATGTCGCGCTACGCGTCGCAGCTAATGCGGTGTGAGCCCTTTTTGTTCGCCACGGGAAGATCAAGAGTCAATTAGTGGGAGTGGTGGGCAAGCCTCGGCCAAGCGGCCAGAACTGGTGACAGTCTGCTGCGGACCACCGCGCCGCGGGAGCCGGGCAGGGGAGCAGAGGCGTCTAAATGAAATGCTAATACAGGCCACAGAAGTCAGGGCTCTCTAATTGGAACACAGCTGCTGCGGGGACCAGGTATCCCGCAAAGTGCTGCAGGAGTGGAGGAGACCGGCGGGTCACCGTGATCAGGTCAGCCTGTCTCTTTGTGTGTGCGCATCTCAAAATACATGGCCTAAAATGGCTGCAAGGGGAAAGAAAGCCGAACAAAGAACTAACAGCAAATGCTGCTTGGCAATACATCAGTCATATGAAGCAATGCTGGGAAATTTAATCTTTTGTAAACACAAGGTCAGCCTGCTTCACTACTTGGGTTTATTTGCTGCAAGATTTGAATTAAATGCAGCAATCGTGATAATTTTAAGTGCTTTTTTAAAAAGTTAGAAGACATTTTGAACTGGAAATGCACCGATTTCGAGGTTTTGTGGCCAATTTCTGATGTCTGATTTTTACAACGATTTGACTTTCGGATACCAATTTTAGCCATTAGAATTTTTATAGGTTCTAAAAATCACATTAAAAACCTAAACATTTTTATTCGTCTCATTTTCATAGAAGTTTTACAGAGTGTACTTTTTTGTGAAATTTGGCTGCAGCTCCTGGTAGCTGTATGCTTATTGCTCATTATGTCTTCTAAATTAACCATAATTTTGTCCCATCACATTTTTGTCTTCAGTTTGTGTTGTAGCCATGAAAAGATGTGAACAATTTGAATCATAATTATTGTGCACACATTTATAATGGTCCTATTGTTGTGCATGAAAGATGTGATGATTATTCATCACATCAACTTTCTTTTTGTATAACAAAGAAAATCAACTAGTAAAAAATTTGAGATACAAAGTGTTGGAAATTTCACCAAGGTAACCATTGAAACCTGTATTTAAGACAATTAAAACCATTTAATTCCAGAGATGCTGATGTTGCTCAGAAATGCCGACTCAGATTTGAAATAACTTATGATATATTCCCACCTAACCAACAAATCCACCAACACTAAAGTTGTTTTGTTGGCCGATGCCAAAGGACCAAGCCAAAGGATAAAAAACCCCACCATGTCCTCTTTTTCAGCTCTGACTTTGGTCTATATTTACTGCTCTTTTGAGTTATTTGTGGAAAAGAGGATGCTACTGAATCCCAAGAAGGGCTTAAGCGTCGAGAAAGACTCCTGAACCATTCTCAGCCTCTCTTTCATTGCACTGATGTTGGTGTGGTGTAGCTTGATGTGAGCGCCGATGAACACATGATTAGCTAGAAGGGCCGCTTTTTCAACAGGAGGGACACAAGTCAAACTGAGAGGGAGAAATAAAAAGCACACAGTGGGCGGAAATAGGAAATAAAGCCGGAGAGAGACGTGGAAAATGTAATAGTCACTCATCTCTTACGCCATTTAAGGTCCACCAGGCTGTCCGTAAGCTGTCTTCTTTATGTATTAAGGCCTCCTCCTCTCTCTTGAAATAGAAAAAGGAATTTGCGCAGAATAATGCATGAGCTCATAGTGGGCGATAGGCAGGAGGCTGCCGCCTCAGAAGTCTGCCTGCCTCTGGAAGGAGACTCGACTGACACAACTGGGCGAAGATTGAACCTCAGGTGGCGAGCTGGTAGGCTCGACTTTAGAGCCTTCACCTGTGATAATGAGGCAGTCAAACTAGCTTAGCTCAAGATCCACACACTTCATTTTTAAATTTTTTTTCCCAAAACTGCTGAGAAGAAAATAATAGACTCCCTGTTTTTGACATTCCTACTTTGCTCCATCAGATGATACTGTAGGAATCAATCTAAATCAACCTGAAGAGGTAATACTTTTACTTCCCAGGAACAAATCTGACCACACCAAAAAAATAAATAAATAAAATAAAAGATCCTTATGATTCTGAATTAATTTTAAATCAGTCCAAAAGCTGACGACTGGTCAATACATTTTCAAACAACCAATGTCTACTGATTAACCATTTCCAAAAACAAAACGACCTGTGATAATTAAAATAGTAGGGCCTAATAGGGAGAATATTTCAGTCTAATTATGAATTCAAAACTCTTTACTGATGTCTATGAGGAAAAAGGCGACTCTGAACCAACTTTAACATGTCAATCTCATCAGAACCTGAGCGCCTTACTTGAAGTCTGACTTGTTGCTAGTCTCATTTAGCTTACGTTGTTAGCATTCACACAAAATAAGAGAGTTCCCCATAGTACATTTTAAAAAAGGGACGAACAAAATGCAAAAAAATTTGAATATATCATATATAATCCACCTCTTCCACAGTCAGGCAAGAAAAATATTCTAGCTAGCTAGCAGTGCCTTGAATTCATAAACATTGTCTCATTCCGAGTGAACTAGTTAGGCAGGAGTTTGTCGAATTGTCAAAATTATATTTAATTTACACTTTCTTTAGAAATATTTTAATTCAGAGGTCAGAGAGACTCTTCTAAGCTCCATAAACATATCAAACAATTACTTTAGCCATACCAACTATTGTATTATTGATAATATAGTTTGTTTCCACATTCAGTCGTCATCCACACCAAAACAAACACAATCAACGATCCTAATATAAATCTAGTTAATTATAGATTATTTGCAAGTTGTCTATTCTGTATTTTTTTTAACACAGTTAGAATACAAATATACATTACAATATTTTTCTCAGCCTAATAAATGAAGCTTTAACTTGTACTGTGAGGCTTTGGGTAACTAGAAAAATCAACTTTCTAACTCACAGAAAACGTGTTTTTTCAGCAACCTGCAGATGTTTCAGCGTTTGCTTGGACAGAGTGAATCCACAAATCTTTGCAAAACTAAAGTTCTGTAAGTTAAAGTTCACATCCAAACTGCTTGATTCATTACAATGCCATCTTGTTGAGCCACCCCCCACCCTCCTCCCAGTAACTTGACAAAAATGCTGGATAATGAAATATGGATTTCTACCCCAAGATTTCTCAAAATACAAAATTCCAAAGGGCAAAGTGAAGAGAAAAAGCGCTTGGGTTGTTTGGGTCGAGGGGATCACATCAAACAAACTGATCTGCTAGCATTAGGAATGACAGACAAGGAAAATTCTGTTATAGAAACTTTAATTGTTTTTCACTTTTTTGAGTTTTTATTCAAAGATGCACCAGATGCAGAATTGTGTGGCCCATTCATAACAATTAGAAACCTGTGACGTTCCTATAGATGTTAGAAGCTCAAAGCAATGAAACTACCCTGTTAACTCTTATCTGGTGAAAACTGTGATCTTTTACAACCTGAGTGAAGCCAATATGAGTCATAGAAAAAATGGTTTTCTGTCAGATTCCTGTCTCTTGTATTTCTTCCATTTGTAAACACCTAGAAAATTAAGCTAATTTTTTAGTTTTTATTTCACCATTAATTAGGGTGGAACGCTTGTTTCCTTGGTTTAGAGGCCACATCCACCCACACATAGTAAAATTATTTGAAAGCCCCACCAAAGATGCTTAAACTTCCAACTTTAATAATTCAAACACCAATTAAATGTCATTGTGCACTAAAATGCGCAGTGGAAATCGTTTCTGCACAAAATCCAAAGCTAACACATTCAGTCTTCCTTGTCTGTACTACTGAGGGTACAAGACAATAATATTACAGCAAAACTGCAAAAGGTGACTTTTCAACAAATGATTAAAAAACAAAAATCGGTGAATACATAAATTCACAAACAGAGGAGGGGTTCCACTGTACTTCAAAAGAGACATGTAGTACTACTCATGTACAGTATGGTGTGTTTCACTGATTAGCGAAAGTGGCAGGCCAGTCCTGATCAAGCTAAAGTTTGTCCAGTTCTGTATGTTTTGATTTCTCAGTGCTTTCCCAATTGGTGCCAAGTTGTCTTAAATCCATGCAATTTTCAAATATGGCTCAAATATTTCCTGCAGCCGTACACAAGTTGGATTTCTATTAAAATCAGACAAAACTAATAGAAGAGCTTGCTGTTTTATAGGCGTCAAGCTATATCTACAATGACTGAATGATTTTACAGTCAAGTCTGCCCTGTTGCGTTATGGGGAAAAGTCACATTATTGAGATCGAATATATAAGGAGGAAAATACTCGGGGTCCAGCTGGCCTTGCTTCATGTTCTCTATCAAATATTTACAGCATGAACTGCTCTACAGAAACTGTCCTTTGCTATCGTTTTGCTCTTGACTCAATCATTTCTGTGTCGTTTCTGCTGTCGGCATTTATCAGCCACTTACAGGCCCGTGGTGCACCCTGCATGGACACCTCTGGACGCGGGACACGAAAACATGCAGCAGGGACTGACAGATAGAAAACTGATTCTTTACAAGTGAGGGCAGAAGACTGTATCCAAACCTTCTGGCAGAACACTCTAATATCCCCATGCTGAGCAGCTTGGTTCTATTGAGCGCGACCATGCGCGTCCGTCTCACTTCACTGCACCCAATGAGCTAAACCCATGGAACTGATGGGCAATGGGAGGCAAAGAGGAGAAAGGCAGAGAGAGGAGGGAGGGAGTGTGAATGATGTGCTGCTCTGCACTAAAGCGTGTTATTCCATCACATGAACATGAAGATTCTCTAAAATAGAAGAGAGATCGATTGGCAGGTTTCCAGTCCTTAGTTGGAAAGTTGAGAAAGGTTGATGTTGACCTGAAAATAATTAATATAAGGTTCTCTGATTGGTTCTAGTTTAGTACAGTGTCTTAAAAAAGTATTCATGCCCTTTAAAAAAACAATGTAGATGTATTTTATAGCATAATTACCACACAATTTTATCTGGGTTTCTGCAGGTTTCTCCAACTCAAATTTAAGACTTTAAGACCTTCTAAGACCACAATGAATGAAATTTAAGACCAATATCCCCACAAAAATGTATGATCTTCATCCAGCCAACTGACAATAAATGTACATTTATAGACACAAAAAATCTGGTTAGCAGTGAGGTAGCCTCAAAAAAATGTAAAACCTGCGATTTACATGTTATGTAAAATCGGCTTTTTTGAGTGTTGCATCATCTTACGATGTCATTCCCTCATCAAACACATACCTGGACTGTTACTTTGATTCTTTCATCCATGTTTGAGAAATCCTTGAATCTCCCATAGCAACCATTTGGGTTTGTAAAACACCTGGAGGAACCAAGCACCAATGTCCACATGGAACCCTTACCAGCTACAGTTTCCAAGTCAAGTTCCTGCATTACAGAGTCTCCTCAAGACTAGCCAGCAGAAATTAGCAAACACTTGGTGGAACTGCGCATGTGTTCTTTGCTCCAACGAACATCTGTAAATGACTGACAAAGAAATATTGCTGTACTGACTTCCTGAATGTGGAGTTTCAGAAAGGACAGGAACTTCTTAAAGAGACAGAGGCCCAATTTCAATACGTTAAATTGCAAAATCAAATTTCTTTTCAGTCATGTTTGATATATACATTTTATAAGAGCTGAAGGTAACATAGTTATAATATAAAATTATATTATGTAACTGGAAAACACATAACACTGCCCCTTTAAGGCCAAATTACTTTTAAAAATAAATTTAAGAATGAATTTAATGCCTTAATTTTAGATGCATGAATTTAAACTAAACATCTTCCTCCCTTAAAAGGTTTTCTGTGTGAAGATATGAGTGCTTTTGCAAGTCACTGGATCATTGTTTTGCACTGTTCCCTCATCTTTTGCCACACACAGTAATATTTAGAACAAATATCTTTTCCTGCTTTGCAAGCCACAAATGTCTAGCATGTTGTATCATCAGTCTCCAGTGACATTTGATGCAACAGTGGTATGAAATCCCAAGTGAGAGAAAACAGCAACAGGCCAAACAGCTCAGTCATGATGGACCGTCTCCTTCCCCATTATCTAGTCAGCTTGACTTACATGCAGATAAAATGCAGCGCTGCAGCTTTCATTAGAGCGCAGTGCAAAGATTATGGCTCAATGCAGAGCTATGAATTATGCAAGCGCTATGCACCGTGGTGCGGTGTGCAGCCCCCTTTCTCTCCCCAGTTCTTCTGCTCGCCCTAATGCGAGGAACACACCCACAGGGCATTCCTCAAGCAAACGCACATCGAATGCACAAGCATTCAAATTAGCCAAACAGGCCTGGCGCAGAATATCGCAGGAAGTCATATATTAGCCCTGCAAGGAGCAATCAAGAGAGTCAGTTTGTTCTCAGAGGCCCTTCCTGTCAAAGCAGGAACTACTCAGTCAGACTGTGATCTCTTATTTTACCTGCTGCTAGTTTATGGCACAAAACTTTGCTCTCCTTTGATTGAGCTATAATTTTAGCCGGATGGGTGAAAGACAATAAAAAAACAACATGCAAATCACATGATTTGCATTTCTTTCTTCTGGTTTCTTGTATTTTACTTCAAGGCTCTTAAAAAATATATTGCCGTGACAGTCGTAGCATAAAAAAGTCGGAACAGATAAGGATTAAAAGTTTGGTCAGTAGAAACAAAGGATTAGTTTTAATAGCACTACATATTTCTTAATATTAACACAAGATTTATTTCCAGCACGTTAAATTTGACCTCGATCTACTGTCCAGGACTTTAAAACTGCATGCTCTTAATCTGATGGGCCTAAAGAAAAAGACCGATGTTTACAATTTGAAATGTCACTTTAATTTTGCTAATTGCTAATAGCACCAAACAGTTTAGCATGTCATTTCTGTTCTCTTTTTTTCCCTTGCTAATAAAACAAGATGCGCACTTTCTCACACAGTGTGGCATCTCCACTGGCATCCCCAGAAAATGTACTTCGGGTGACCAGACCAGTAAAAAACTTAAAGATGGCAACAAGAAAAGTTATAATTTTTTAAATTTATCTATTTATTTATTTTGTATTTATTTATTTATGGGGGGGCATGACCCTCTCTGCCCACTATGTTTGTATCCATAAATGTTATGCTGGTATCATCTGGTAAAATACAGAAAAACTTAAAAAATGTTAATATTTGTCAGTTAAAATAAATAAAATTTTGATGCTACGTATTAAAATTTTTGAATAACATTAAAACTAATTTTTTATCAATAAAGTATTTTTGAATTTGACACAGCCTCTGCTCCGTATATTTTCTCCTTACGACAAAAGTGTCAGTAACTAAACTCTTGAGTCAGATCTCCAACGTTGCCTCTCTGCATAATTAGCATCGCTGGTTATGTGGAGCTAAAATCAAATGGTGAGAAGATTTGACTCTGGAAGGAGAATGGCCTGTTAATGGTGTTTGGAACAAGGAAACAGATGGCGAGAATCCTGGAGGAAGCCATAAATACTCTGAGAAAATACCAAACAAAGATGAGAGGAGCCATATAGCTGTTTATTGTCCCTAATTGTTAAATGTAAATTCAAACTGCTAGAGTTGCAAACTTCAAACAGGGGACATTGCAGGAAAGAGCGACGGGAAAACACTTCAAGAATACAATTTTTAATTAAATTTTTTTTTTATTATTATTGTCATTTTATATTCCTAGCTTCTAAATTTACCTCAGGGATTATGAAACCATAAGTATATTCATGGGGAACTAGTTTCAAAAGCGGAAAACTATTTAAATTGTTTTGTAAATTTAAATGTCGTTAAGTTTTATTGTTATTGAAGAATTTCAATACGTAGCATCTAAATTTTATTTTGACTTTAGTTTTAGCAAACAAGTATTAAAATATTTAAGTTTTCCTGTAGTTTACTACATGACAGCATAGCATTTATGAATACAAAAGATGGAGAAACAGTGTAAACTTTAAATTTACATCTAAAGTAAAACTTGAGTTTAAATTTGATCGCAAACTTTTACCATTTAAACCTAAATTGATAAATATAAAGATTTGATCAGTGAAATCAGTTAACTGAATTTAGTTAAATTTTACTTAGAGTTTAAATTTAAATATTTTAACATAGTTTTGTTACTGTTTCAAATTTCTAAAGTCGGCTAGTCTAAACCTAAAGTCTAAACCTTAACTTAGTTTTAAAGTCTTTTAAGTCATTACTCCAAGCAAAATATTAAATGAAACACAGCAGTAGAGTGCTAAAAAGAATTTAAGGTCTCTAGCAGTGATGAATCACGTAAATTACGTGGTGCTTTTTCACATTTGAAGAAGCTCACTAACACCAGCTGAGGTTTTGCTCTTCTTGCTCTGCGTCTGATGTGGGACAACTTGTGATAACACCGTGACTTATCTGTCTGATACCCTGCACTTCTTCACCTGTCGATTTTTTTACTACCGTCCATCTGTCTGCCGAACTCCTGCTCTCTTTTCCTCTATTTTGGTCAATCTCAATACTGCATCATCATCAAGCAGCCCTGAGTCAGATAAAAACATTTATTTAAGGAATTCAGATTTTTACATCGTTCCATTTGACCAAATGAAAACTACAACTTGAGTACCTTGGGAAATGCATTGTTTATTTCTAACATGGTAGCTCATGTTTCTTAGAATTTATCAGAATTTTCTTTTTTTTTTTTACTTTTCAATCTGGCCTCTTCGCCAACTTGACCAGGATCTAAATGCAGCAATACCAGAGATGTTTGTGCAATGGATTGTTCAAGACAGCGATGGATGATTCTAGGGCTGAAACGATTCCTCGAATGATTCGAGTACCTCGATTACTAAAATTCCTCGAGGAAAATTTACCTGCCTCGAAGCTTCGTTAATTTATGTTTTATTAGTTAGCGCACCGTGTTCCGGCCGGGACTTCATTTGCGTTGCGCGGAGCTCTCACTTCCGCCTCTGAGTTGTTGACAAAAGCTAAGTCTCAGCGGCATAAAGTCCAATCTTCAAGATTGGCCCGTGGGGATTTTATTGATTGATGATAATGCCCGACTTTTTTATCGTTTTTGGGGAACCAATAAGCATCCTTAAAATGACTGGGGAATGCCTGGAGTACGGCAGCATTTCTCCTCCGGGGCTGCTGGTTGAAAGCGAACGGCGGGAAGAGCGCTGAGGTGAGCGGATAGCCTGAACAGGGCGGGCGGCTGAGTAGCTGATGCTTACCGTGTAAATGTAGCTTTACCGACGAACCGCACAATAAATTTCATATCCCGGTCTGAAGAAACGGGTGGCGGAGCGCATCGTACATGGCTGGTAGATGAGTTTCTGAGTGTGACCAGTGAAGGTGTCGTAAATATCCCGTATTGCTTCCCCCCGTGTTCGTCCCCCGGTCTAACGGTTCGTCAGTCCGCTGGTCTATTTCCTCCCCTCCATCTTACGTTCGTTCATTCGCCCTCTCCTCCCACTCCAGGCGGCATTTCCCGTATTTTCAAACCCAAAGCGTGACAGGTTAGGTGGCAAGGTGAGTTTAATTAATCTATTAAACTCACTGAAGATGAATACATAAACTAAAAGCTGGATTGTAGACATTTTTTATAAGCATATTTGTGAGCCTGCCTCTTTGTTATTAAATTCAATATAATTTCAGATTTTTCTATAACTTTTCTTCTGGTTAACTTAGAAAGTGAGCTATTATTGTTACAGGTTAGTTTTCTAAACTACAAAAAAGCAACTGTTAGGGATGCTCAAATATGAAAAATTGGACTGATATTGATATCTGATAGTAACACCGGTATTATGCCAGATTTACCAATATTTCATTTTAGAATTTTTTTTATCCGATTACTCGATTAATCGTAAGAATAATCGATAGATTACTCGATTACTAAAATATTCGTTTACAACAGCCCTAGATGATTCTAAGAATCTCCTTCATGAAACATGTAACTTTAGTCTAAGGCTTTTTCAGCTCTGACTGAAGACATTGTGGATTCTTATAAATTAAAGCCATATTTAATTTCCTTCTGAGATTAATAAACTCTGACTTTTTTTTCCAAATCCTTCAGACTCTCTACTCGCAAAAACTTTGAAATCACTAATTACCAGTGATCTGCATGTTCTTTTTTTATTACATTTCTGTCACTCTGAGTACCAATGAAAATAATCAGGGTAGATTTGTTTTTTACATTGGAGCCAATAACATACCAGTTTGCACTGGAAACTGTCAAATGTCTCCATACAAACAGTTTACAGTGGAAATTTTCCATTTCTTCTTCTTCAGCTTTATTAAAGAAACTCGGCTGTTAACAGCTTGTGGTTTTTTCATGAAATGTCAAGAAAATACCACTAGGACTGCAGAAATGTGTTTCCATTTCACCAGATTCAGTATAATTAGTGGAAGAAACCTGAATACTGAAACTGAATCAAAAGATTGGTCAAAATAGTTATGCAGCTTTTAAGTTCTTTTTTTTTTACAGAGTTTGTATTCAGTTAAATTCCACTGAATGTCAACGTAGTAAAAGATATGCAATGGTTTATATTTGTACAAGTTTTACATTTCTCATTTATTTATATATGTATTAAATCCCTGGTGTTCACTCTTTGACTGTATAAGATATTAATCACTGATGCCCTCTAAACCTTAAAGAACTCTGTGTAAAAACTATTTAAACAACTTTCTACAAAGGCTTTTGGAAAGCTTTTAACTGAAGATGTAAGGAAGATTATATTTTTTTAAATGTAAGGTTCCCTTGTGTCGATCCAACTAAATTAAAATCTTCCATCATATAGATAGTTTTGGAAAATTCAAAGGCTCCTTTATTCACTTACTGATGAGAAAAACTCACAGAAACAGAAGGCTGGATTTGTATGCATTGTGGTAAACAAAACAGGGAATTCACCATAGATTTTTACATAATTAGTTGCTAAAGCAACTACTAAAGGGCCAGGGTTTGTGTGAGGCCCAGTTGACTTATCTTGGTATGTGGAATGATGCCATCATGTTTCCACTGGTTCCAGTTCTCCAACAGGTTGACATCTCTACATCCTCGATGCCAGGGTCATCCCAAATGGTCAATATTTATGCAAATCCACACCACCACACACATTAAATGGCATTGTGGGTGGTAATGATGTGTCCATTTCAGATCCCAGTTACATAATAAACAGACAAGCACAGTTATTAGAGATTGTTCAATAACACATTTTTTGGATACATGATAGGAATTAAAAAAGAAACATTGACAGAGAAATACTAGATACAAGTATTTGCGCGAATTCGTTAGCCAGTGCTGTGACTGGCTAACAAACGATTATCCACTAATGATGCTGAAAATTGGCAACTGCTTTAAGGCTTCCTGTTGGCACAAAACAAAAATAGGCTGTTTTTCAGTTTTCCTTAATTAATCTGGACTGTATTTGAGCCTTATTAGCTTGAAATGCAGACAAATCAAAACTGAATGCTGAGCAGCATGGACGAGGGAAAGTGCCTCTGAAAATAATTTTTAAAAAAGAAATTTGACTTTTTTCCTAGGATGCCAATTTGACCAGCTTCAATAAGAGATGTGAGTTGTGGAGGAGGAAAAGTATGTAATTTCATTCATGGACCACAAAATAATTCTAACTTTAATCTTTCTTGGGGAAAAAAGTGAGAAAAAAAAGTAATAAAAATAAAAACTCATGATGTGTTTGCTAATCACTGCTGTCACTAGTCTAGAGGAGCTGAGTGGGGAAGGAGTGCTTGAAAATTGCTTGAAATTTATAAAATTCTTCAAATCTGTTTGTGAAACCTCAAAAATGATAACAAACCCCTTTGCTGCCACCCCGAAAACACTTGCATATTATCCAATGGGGTTAATGGCAGTTAAGAGATTAATAACATTTGTTTGGGTTTTAGGCCAACTAAGACAACTGAGAAAACAAACCTTGTAATTACCAACTCCATATCATACATACATTGTGTCATAATTATAGTTGTAGAGCGCAGAATGTTTTGTTAATCTACTGCGAGACGACGATAAGAGAAAATAGAATGAACTCAAAACAACAGTATCATACCTGTTTTGTCTTTCCCGTCCCTCTGACCCCTGAGCTCTTTGGCGGCTGGCTGCTGTTGATTTTAGCCCACCATCAATTCATTTTAATCACGGCGGGCAGCACCGGGGAGCGGCGCACTAATTGATTGGCAGGTATTTGCATATACAGTATGCAACAAAATGTCACGAACGGCCTTGGTGGTGACCTGAGTGGGCTGCTGGCAAAACAAACTGATGAGGGTAATTTATCATGCAGCCTGTGCTCTATTGAGCAGGGGCAGCCGCACCCACTATTGTTAGCATTGTCACTCACTTGTCACGCTGCGGTAGGCACAACGAGAGCCGAGATGAGTCAACACAAGGGGAGATGGAAAGGGAGTTATAAAGATGGAGATGGGAGAGATGATTCACTGAAGTGATTCAGGTAGTGTGGTATATAATCAGTCAGGCTCCAGCCATTGACTACTCTCTAGTCAGTTTTAGCTTCGGGATTCAGAGTTAAAGGTAAAAATACAATATGTAATTATTTTTTAAAGGGGAACTTTTTTTTCCATGATTGTGGGGGGAAAAAGAAAAAAAAAACGTTTCAGATAAACCATTTTAGACGAAAGCAACCTGGTCCCTATGTGAACGAAGTAACCCTCACCACCAAAGTACATACAAAGCCATTTTCAACTATTTCATCAAATGGGAAAAAAAAAAGCTAAACCAGCCACCAATTTGGCTTTATGTGAAAATGCACTTATAGATTTCACTTCGCTGTCGAGGTCTTTGTTCGTGATTCAGCTCTAAGAAAGAGACTGGGCAAAAATTACATGAGTTTCAAGGTGAAAATCAATGCTGAGCAGAAACTACACTAAAGTCTGTTTCATTCGTCTAAGAAGAAAATATCCACAAAAGTGGAAGTTTTTGGATATTGTGTGCTACGTCTGCTATAAATCTAAGCTATTACTGAAAAAAAGAATATCATACCAGCAGGTTAATGTGCCTAGCTTGTTTAAAAAAACAAAGAGTAAGTGGAGGAACATAAAAAGTGCATTTTGTTATTCTACTGTATAGAAAATGAGAGCATGTTGTCCATTTTCAGCCATCCTACAGCACAATCAAGTGACTAATCAAGTAACAAGTTAAAAGTTAAAAGAAATTCCACTTTGCAGTTTGACACTTGAAATTGGGCTCCTACGTTTTCCCTAGCACTCCATCTTCAGCACATCACCACATCAATCCGTTATGCCGTTTTCAACCATTCTTAAGAGCTTCTTGGACTGAGAAGTAGTTTGTATGATGACCAAATCAGGTGTTTGTTTATTGCTGCCACTGCTAGTCTGGGGGAGCTGAGTGGAGGAGGGGTTTTCTGTGAGAGAGTCTCGGCTTGGAGGAGGAGCTTGAGGAAAGAGGCAGAGAGCAAGCATTTAGGCACCCCCTAGTGGTTGCCACGGGAGATTAAAGAATTTCTTGAACATGCTTGAAAGAATCAAAAGTATTCTTTGATAAGGGAGTAGCATTATAAAACGTTATTGAAGCTGAAAAAAGGTTTTACATAGCTCCTGGTCTTCATCAGCGAATTAATCTATTCTGATGAAATGATAAATCTATATTTAGAACAAATATACTGCATATCATTGTGTTTATTGCAGCACGTGAACTAAAAACTTTCAGATCAGTTTTTTAGAAACCATCTGATTGGTATTTATTACACGGATGTCACACAACGCATAAGGCTTTTGTAAAAGCAGTCTTCTCTCTCCTAACATAAAAAAAAAAATCCCATTTAGACCAAATCGTTGTAGTTTGCTCTCAAACAGCATTTAAAAAGTCCTGTTCTCACAATGAAGCCACATTGTTCACACACCATCAGTTTTATTTGTTTCTTCCTCACCACAGAGCAGGCCTCCCACTGCTCCTTTCCAAATGTCCTTTTTTTTTTTTTCATTCAGCCTCTGGTCCTCTTACAAATATGTGTGGGAGATTTTTTATTTTTTTCCACCTAAATCTTTTTAATGGTTTTCTTTCACTTTTTTTTGATGGAACTTCAGTGTGTTTCATTAAGAGTTTATCTGATGGCGTCCACATAATTGTGAAGTGAAGGAAAACACTTTTAAAAATAATAAGCTTCTTTCTTTTAAACAGAGCACTGTTCAGGCCGTTGTCTGAAAATAAAAGTATTTCACGACTGCAAACCTACCAAGTCATGGCTTGAATTATTTAAATGTTCTTTAAGTACACATTTAAAATTTATAGGAAATGATATAAGAAACTCACAAAAAAAAATGTTCCTTACATTATTGGTGTCATGCTGTTATGGAAATGCTTTGCAAATGATGTATGAAAAAAACCCTGCAAAGACTGGCTTTTTTTTTTTTACTGCTTAGCTGCTGCTTAGTTCATTCTTCTTTTTTGGATGAAACTTAAAACCTGTGACCTAAACCGATGGGTCAAAAATGAAAAGCATTAGTTAGTAAAGCAGTCAGGTAGTTCATGCTAACTCTGTAGGAGCTGCAGAGATCCTCATCTCAGGTGGAAAATACCATTGACAGGATTACTGCATTCTATGTACTTTACAAATATTGCCTTTATAGAAGTCTCTCAAGAAGGAACACATAAAAAAAAACCCTCAGTTTTCTACAAATTGTGTTTGGAACAAAAATGAACATGTGAGAGAAAGTAATCTGAAAACAAAGAATTTTTTGGTCTACATGCACTAAACAGAAAACCAGCGATACACAACATTCTGCAGGATGGTGTTGGCAGATTGCAATGTTTGATTTTCTTCAGCACAGACTAGGGAAGCTGGTCAAACTTAATGTAAGACGGATAGAACAAAACGCAACAAAATCTTGGAAGGAAACATGGTAGTAGGTGTGATAAAAAATATATTGGAGACCAAGGCAGATGTTCAACAGTCAGAATTAACGTATTCATGTTCTACAAAGTCCAAACTTGGCTCCAAATCCCCAAAATTATTGTACTCCAACCTTCAGGCAGTTTGAGTTGCAGTACTAGCATTTGTAGATGTAATTGCACATTTACTTTTCTCAAGATGGTAAAGTTCATTTGAAAGTAAATGGAAGCACTGGAAGAAAAACCAAAAGGACAAGAAAATTCTCTCCCCTTGTTTTTTTTTATTATTGTTATCTTTACAGGGTCAAGTGTTTGCAGATCAATGAAAGTGTTGTACGGTGTGTGAAATAACTGAGCAGCTGAAGTTGTGTGACATTATTACTTTCTCTGTCTGCTTTAAGCCTCTCACGATTGGGAGTCACATATTTGGTTATCTTCAATGTAATTATGTCTAAATACAGCCTGAATAGAAATATATTCGAGGCACTAAAGAAGCCAGTGCCACTCATTTAGAGCAAGCCAGATTCGCTGTAATAACAACAGCTCCAAATCCCGAGAGAGGTTTTATTTTTTTGACCAATTAGCTACCCCAAACAACCTATTGGCCGTGAAGTTATCTCTGCAGGGACTTTTATCAGACCCGTGCTCTATTAAATCAGCACACTGGCTGAGCAGTTATGCGCCATCACAGGGCTTGGAATGGCTGGACCTGATTGATGTCGCAGCCAAATGCCAAGTAATAACGGCTGTTATTTTACATCTCTGCGCTGCGGATTCCTTACGGGTGCGTCCACCCGTTGTGCGCGTACGTGACTCACCTGCTATAGATTTACTGCAACTGCTGGGTTTTTTCTTTTTTTTCATGGCCATTTCTGTGAAATACAATTTCCATACATACACTAGTTGGGATGATTATGATAATGCTCAAGAGTGGAAGCTGTTCTGAATCTGAAATGCGGCGTTAGAGAATTCATGGCGTGTCGTCCGGAGGTCACAAGGCCTGGCAATGGATTCTGTATAATTTAGGCTTATGGGGAATAATTGTAGCGACGATAAACTGAGCATGAATGCATTTAAAGACACAAATGTCTTATGACTCAGGAGGTATTATTTTTGCTAAGAAATATGAATGCTTTACATTTGTGTTTCTATGAATTCCAGTTTCAAAGTTGTTGTAGCCTTAGTTCAGCTGAATCTTTGCTATATTTTGCACATTTTCAATCCTAAATTGAAAAGTGATGCTAGTTTCAGTTGTCTGAGTTGACGAGGCATCAACTGTGAATGGATGGTTTGTTCACAGAAAACACTTTGCATTTATTCCAAAAGGTTAAGTTTTGTGAAAAAACTTAACTTTTCTTCACACATACCTTGAAGACAAGGTATGTCTTCAAGCAATTAGCGATTAGCAATACTGACTAATAGTTTTATTGTAAAACTAAAAAATTTATTTGGAATGAACACTTTAAGTCATCTTCAGTATTGTAAGACGCGCTTCAAACGTGTCGCAATGTTTTTCTTTTGTGTGGTTTTGGGAACCGACAGTCTGATGCGATGACCTTCCTGCTTCCCTGCTGTCCGACCATAAAATCTGCTGCGCTCCTCCTGTGTGTCGCACCAGGACTGCAAGAGGGTTAAAAGCAAAACAGTCGCTCCAAACTTTAGGAAAATGTGTAACTACAGACTTTAAATTAATTGTCCCAATCTGTGTGCCAGGGAGAAAGTAAAGGTGTTCCAGTTGCAAAAATAAAATCAGTAATTTTTAACAATGATGTATAACATTTTGTACAGTGCAACATAAGTTAAATAGAGTTGCCAAAAACTTTATGGAAACGTAATGATTCACAGTACATCAGCTTATCTGTAAAACTCGTTGGTTTGAAACTAAATAGCAGGGAAGTGAACAAATGCAAATGGATAGTTCTATGTTTTTAAAAATGAAAAGAACATATTTAATTCAATTTAAACTTTTCTTTCCCTGAAACTCTGTACTAAGTGACCAATGAACTGGTTCCAGTCAGCACTTAGGTTGTTGAGGACAACTAAGCCCTAGAAAATGTACATCCTTCCCTTAACTGTAAGATTCCTAAAAGACTGACAACATTTTCATATTCCATGTTTCATATGTCTTTGGAAGCTCAAAAAGATCAAATCCATTAGCATTGTGGTAATATGTAAACCATCTTGTTACCTGGGTCGATTTAAGACAGATTTTCACACTTCAAAATGGCAAACAAAATGACCAGCACAGTCTTAAAGCCAGCTGGAGAAACAGCAGACTTATCTCTGTCAAACACACAGAGATAAGTCTGTGTTTTCAACATACCTTAGGCGGGGTGTGTTTAAAAGATTAGATTTCCGAGTTTACGCCAAAAATTGTCCAATTCTGGTCTCTAACCAAATTTGCTGTTCCTCTCTACCAAGGAGGACGTACAGTATTTGCCTCAAAGCTATTTGTCTGAATACGCTTCAAGTCACAGTTTTCCCTCTAGTGGTAATTTAGTTCATGTCTCATTGCTTTTCAGCACAGCTCTAATCCAAAGCCAACATAAAACTCTCAGTGGAAAGAAAAAGCCAAGTTTGAGCCTTTTATATCAGACATGCGATGTTTGTTGCCAGGAGTGGTTGGACGGTGCAAAGGAAAGAAAGTGAAATGTACGGTTACTGCAGCCTACCTTAAATCTCCCATTAGCATTTTCATAACAGTTTCTGTAAAGCTGGACTTTGACTCTATAAGGGCAGCAAGCGGTTGTCCACTGCCGTCATCGTATTGGCAGAGGAAAGGCACCATGATCCTTTTTAGTGGAACGATAAAAATCTGCCACAGTTTCCTGCACGGAGGAGCCCATTGTTTTGAGGATTAAGGGGGATTAGGGTCGGATGCTGGCGACTGAGGGGCTTGAGCTGCATGACCCTTTCACTAATCATTATGAGACGTACAGAGAACTCGGTCTCCTAAACCCCAAGATTGCATTGTTTTTATCAATTATTCATGGCTGACACCAGCAATCCAAGTATTAAAGCGATAGAAATAGCCTGGGTGCTTTGTGACAGCTGGAAAAGTCCCAGACCAAAGTGCAAAGGCAGTCCAGTTGTACTGTGTGTATAATATATGAGTGACTCAAAAGCGGGGTTTTCTATCAGCAAGCCAGTGTGTCATTATTTTAAGCTTTTAATCTGATCAAAATCTTGGGAACAAAAATGATCTCAAACACTATTTCTGACGGTTCAACATGCTTTCATGCCGGGCAAGTACTTGTGTTATGGTACAGTAAAAATCCTGTCAGTGTCACCCCTGGCATTTCTAGGAAGGGAGCTTAAATCATAGAGAAATTCTTGCATAGAAGAAATTGAGTCTCTCTGCGTCTGATGAAAGTAGAAGTAAAAGAAAGTAATATTCACTTTTCTTTTGGTTTCAGCCAAACTGAACTGAGTCCAAACTGCTCAGAGCAACCCAACTTGCTTCAATGTTGTCTATAGTCAGCATACCATTGGTACTTCACAGTGCCTGTGCACCCTTTGCAATGTTTTAAACTAACTATAAGGGTTTAGAATGTGATTCTCTCACACCACATCAAGATGACTTCCACATTAATTTATATGTTGCTGAATTACAATAAAATTAGAAAACCTTTGCAAAACTTTCAGAAAGTTTTGAATCCACAGCTATGCACAATTTGGATGTGTGTGACGTTCATGCAAGTGAACTGGGCATAAATTTAATATTCTTAATGTAGCTAGCTTGTGATAGCATGAGGGTTTTGTGCTCAGTGTGCTTTGTGGAATATGGGATCACACAACACTTTTTAATGCACCACAGAAGACATTTCCTGTGTTTAAAAAGAGAATTATATTCTGGATTACTTTCAACACAAGTTCAACTAAGAAGTTAAAAAGAACCAAATAGTTTTCTTTTGTTATTGCTTACAAGAGGTGACAGATATGCCACTTATGATGAATGCCAATGTCTTCATGAGCATGATAAATGAAACGTACAAAATGTATACTGATGCTGGAGCCGAAACCTCCACCAGTAATGGGGAAAAAACAGACTCTTTGCAAAACAATGTAGTTTATCAAAGCTAGAATGAATTTAGTTTTTATGGTAATGAATCGATGAGTCACTATAACTGTTCCTACATTAAAGTGGTTATGGTTTGGATTTTATCAAGGAGGAACATATATCAAACAATCCTTTCAAAGCATACATGCTTCAGTTCCCCCTGCTGTGAGTACAGCTTTTCATTACTGCACTGCAAAGAAAGGAGTTCAGCAATGGACTGTTGGTTAGCATGTGAGATTAGCAGGTAGCCAAGCATGTCCCTGGAGTGCTGTTTGTCATGGAAACAGGCTTTGCTCTTCAGTGTTGTGTTTGACTGTAGTCATGTAAAACAATAGCAAAGTTACACCCAGCTGTTTGAGCCCAAGTAGTAGCTAGCCTGTAAATGTTTAGGGCTACAGAAGCCAACAGCTTCTGTAGCCCTAAACATCATTTTACATCCATTTCACTGGATCTAAAATGATAGCAGATGGTCAGCTTATTAGCAATTACTCCCAACTGTTTGAGCCTAAGTCCAGTATAGAAGCTGCAAGGTACAGTAGCTACACTGTCTAAAGCTGCTAGTGCTTTAGACAGCTGCTCAATTAGCATTGAAGGAACTTTTTACTAGGTGATAATATTTTAACTTACTATATATTCAAAACTTTATAAACTGAAGACAATTTTTCTACAAAGAACATTTCAAAATATTAGCAAAAATCATGATAGCAATACAGCGACACCCGTCTAATGTTTTTACAATTTATTTTTTGTCTTTTTTCTGGTTTAGTAAAGAGATGTTTTCTTTACAAAAGAAACTCTGACATATTTCTCCAGTTGCTTATTTGCTTAGACTTGATTAACTAACCTAGATTAAAGATAATTGAACTACGGATGGGAGAAAGAGGACCTCAAAACAACAATTACAAAATTGTAAATGTTTTCCAGTTTCAATGAAGTTATATTACACGAATCTCAAAATCAGGGTCCAAATTAATATCAATATTAAATGTCCAAATATGGTGGAAAAACACTGTCAAAAATAACCATATAGTGTGTGGATGCAGATCTGTGTCAATGGAACGTAAAATGATATGCTGCCAAGATCCAGCAAGGAGATCAGGATTCAGTTTATTTACCCAAACTGTAACCCAAAACACTTTATGTGGACCACATACAGATCTTCCAATCTTTTTCAGAAATAGCATTCCCAGCCTGCTTTTGTATCCTATTTGAAATACTTCAAGGACAAGCAAAAAGCCTTAATCTGTGCCAGCAGGGAGAGTTTTAAGCAACCCGCTGTCTGGCAGTTGCGAAACAATAAAAAAAAAGCCCTGATTGAATCATAGACGCAATAATTGCATGGAGTTTATGGTTAAAAAAACAACGTAATAAATTGGAGAATGTAATGTTTGTTTTTGTCATTTTGAGAGTTGACTCCATCCGTGTGTATTTATTCCAGCTCTGTAATGGGCACTTACACTGTAAATTTCGGCGTAATGGTTGCAGGAATGACAACAATTTTTCAAGGTGCATCTTCACTTCCACTTTAAAAGCAGAGAGTTCCTTTCGAAGTGTCAGAGAGCCTGGGACCCTAAGCGGTCGTGCTGTGAATTGTGCTGCCGGAGGGTCACGTCCTCCTGTTTTATCTCCGAGCATCCTCCCAAAGAGAATCCTTGTGTGAAGCTGTTAGTGTGCTAATCGCCTCTGCCACACTCCATTATCAAGGTGCCATGCGCCTCTAGTAAGTGCAGTCCCTCACTTCTCACCTAGTCTTTTGGGGACAGTTTGAGTAAGTTGATGACGGCTGCCTGAAGAAATGGCGTGACAAGGAGTTTGTTCCCAGCATAATAACAAAGACAAAAAAAAAAAGTCATATTTAAAGTGAACATAGACTCACCCATAATGTGAATCATTTTTGCTTTGTTTCAGCATGTTTTGTAATTGAAAATGAATGGCTTGAATTTTGTTCAAAAATATATTGTAAACTTTAAAAGTGAGGCAATAAATCTATCCATCCATCCAAGTAACTTGTAACCTTAAGCTAACTTGGATTTTGCAATGATTCACCAGGCCTGTTACTGGAAAAAGAAAAGTAAATACAAATTGACTTGTGCCTACTTCAGCAAATACCAGGAAAGCTGGACATGCTATTCTTTTGAACCTTTGACCTCTATCTGGTCTTGGATTTGGAGGCCTTGGCAGTCATTTGGAATCGTCCAATTCTATTTAATAATCAGAGAATGTATTAGTGCATTGTATTACTACCGCATTTATCCTAATTACACTAATTTAAGGTTCTAAGGAAAGTTTTAAAATTGAATCTCCAGATCATTTTGTCTTCCCACTCCTATGAATGAATAGGCAATACACCGTTGTTAGGAAAAAGCTCCAAAAGAAGATCAGAAAAAGATCTTTTGAATTAATTTATACAAATGTTGAAATGTGTCAGTTGAACTCTTAGAAGACCAGAGACAAATCACAAGTCACTGGTCGGTTCAGTGTATGTCTAAAAGATGCACCTTCCTTCAAACGTGTCCTCTAATACACATAATACATATCGGTTTCACACTTTGACACAAACTGTTCAGTGATATGCAGCTTGTAAAAGACGCCACTCTTGTCCAAACAAACCTTTCATAATGCGGTCAAGGGGATCACTCAGAACAACTTTGTATTGATTTGTGGCGGCAGCTCTCTCCAGGAGGTGAAGTGGCTTCAAACCACACAAGAAATAATAACTCCACTAGATAACGCAGACTTACGTCTGGGGTCCAAGGTTTTTACTTTATCTGGCCTTCCCATCTGTACAGTTTTACAGGACTGCCTTATGCTTTCTTATTGAATATAGATAAGAATTAACATATTAACTTGAAAGGTTGGCAGTTTCTATGTAAAAATGTTCAAGACTTTCAAGGTTTATCATTTCTTTTGACTGAGCAGATTAGCTTAGCTTTTTGGCCTCATAAAGGGAAAAAGAGCATTTGAGGACGAGACGAATTTAGCTTAGTTGTGATTTTTCATTTTCGTCAAATCAAGTTATAAACATAAACCCACAAAAAACAAGAGTAAAGAGGAGTCAACGGGATTCGATAGTGCACTTTTGGAAAGACATGAAAATCAAGTCAAATACAGGCCTTCTTTTTCCACTGCTGCAAGTCTCCTGCTGAGAGAGATGATGATGATCAGATAAAGATATTGGTTCCCTGTGTGCTGTTATTTTATCAACCGAAGACTCTGCGGTTTTCTGCTGTCACAATAAGCTGAAAAACATACACTTACAGCCGTGCACAAGCTGTTAACTTCTCTCCAAAGCATTCCGGGATCTCATTGCCTCAGAGCGTTGACAAAACCCCCACGTCTAAAATGTACAGCTAGAAACGCAAGATGAGCAAACGCGTACGTGTAATATTACAAGAATTGCTGAGGTGAAGAGGAACTTATTCTCCCTGTCACAAGACCAAAAACAGCTGTTTAAGCTGGAAAGAGGGGCGGCCCTTTTTTCCCTGTAAGACATACAAGACAAAATCTAGAGATTCACTTCACTGCCCTTATGACTTTAAAAGAACTTACAGTGGAAATGATTATGCAATGAGTCATCACTCCGGTGCAACAATGCAAAAATAGAGATATCAACTGCTGACCTCATTAAAGCTTTACATGCGTTAAGAAGCTTTCATCTTTTTAAAACACCAATAAGTGGCAGATTTAGTTAAGCTGCCTCATCCTCAGGGGCGACAGGAAGGGAAAGATTTGACTTCATCTTCAGGACTTCCACAACCAGTGGAACATAAAATTTAGAAACCGCATTTAAATGTGACTGCTGCGCTTTAACAAATAAGTTACAGTATAATTTCTTGATGAATATGAGTTTTCTGCTCCAGCACCATCAGTTTCAGTTGTGGTGTACCCTGCAGTGTGCAATAATTACAACCTGGCTCAGCACTTTGTGCACCATATCTCAGCAAGTGGTTACAGAAGGAATCATTCATACATCATTAAAAGTCAGATTGTCTCTGTGAGATGTCAGTTATGAAGCCAGGGTTTGTCACAGGTTGGGTATCTTTGATGCACTTTTAAAAATTAAGAGCCTAAGCTAGCGATTAAAAGAGTAGGAGATACATTTTTTATTTATCTTAAAGACTTCTCTTTTACGCAGTGATGAAAACTTTTTGCATTTGAACTGCAGTCTCTCAGAAAGCGGACAATTTGGAGGCGTGTGCACCCTATTCTATGGGGTACTTACACAAACCAATCTCTGTGTGCAAAGTGCATGGCACAGTTTAAATGTAGAGTTTTCTGTTGTTTCTTAACATCCCTTTTCCTGAATCATAAAGATCTGTTTACAATAAATTATTTGGAGATCTGCCTTGGGCCAGACGTAGCCTTGACACCTGTCCACTGTGGCCAGTCCCATTTCAAAATCTTTGCCGACAAACAAGTTTTTGACTTATGTTTTTTTTAAATGCAGTGTGATTATGGATACACTGCACCTGCTGCCACCAGGCTCCTCCAGGCTTCACATAGATGCTACTACCATAATCGTTAAAAAAAAAAAGCAAAGAACAATAGTCTGACTGTTAAGTTTTGTGCATGCTCAAAACAACAAAGTGTCTTTCTTGCTTCAGGATGCATGATATTTCACCTTGAACAATGTCTGTGTAAAAATAATTTTTTAGTTTCCCCATTCAGGACCTTGTATTTATCTCATTATACACAAATAGTGACAATCTAATGGACAGGACACATGACAGCCAGAGTTGCAGATGATCAGTTTATTGGCTTATTTGGTGCTTTTCCATAAAACAAACAAGCAATTGTCCATGTATGTTTACCCACATGGAGAATAGCTGTGAAAAAATAGCACAGTTAGTGCTGCCAGTTGGTTAAAATCCTTCAGTTTCTAAAAAATTCAGCATCTAATGAATCTAATATATACTTTTAGTTCCCTGACAATTCTGTCTTTGAAGTAATTCTCAAAATGGTATTATTGTATTTTTGGAAGGGAAAAATACGCCTGTGGAAATACTGCACAGTATTTACAAATGCATGCTGAAACTAATTAGCTGTTGTTTGTTCTTGACTCAGGAAAAGATGTGGTCATTGGACACAGAGTGACATTAAACAGAACAGACGAGCTGTCACAAATTATCACTGTGAAGTTTGTTGTTGTTTTTTTTAAATAACTGGTATATTTTGAGGGATGCACAATGGTTCCAAGAGGATTTCACCACTGTCCATCTCAACACTGTCCAAGCACAGAGCTTAGCATACAGTAAATTGATAAGTGATCATTTCTTTTATCCCACTGACCTCCCTGGATTCTAGTGGACAGCAACCTTTAGATTATTGAATATCAAGAATCTTTGATTAATTATTAATTACAGTAGTCATTATTACATCAGTGGCAATCTGTTCTGAACGACTTTTACTTTGCCAAGAACTACACAAAGTATTTGTTTGGCCTAAACATGAGCTATTAACATATAACGAGTATCTCAGCGATCAAAATTTCTATAGCTGCTATTGCTAATATCTTGAAAGTTGTTGAGCAAGAAGTTTGCACTCCACAGTTTATTTTAGCCATTATTTTTTGTCCAAATTTACTGCATCTGGTGCAGAATTATGACGATAAAATGCGACATGACCGTTCTGACTGCAGATGCTTTGAAAACTATCACCTATGTAGCTGATTTACTCCGACATAAGATAGGGTTATTTCTGTATTTATATTCTGTTTTTATAGCAAGTAATTTGCTGTCAATTTATTTGTTTCAACAATATTGTCTTGAAGAAGTAGTTGGCCACCCTCCTTCAGATATTAAAAGAGCCACCGTCACTAAAATAAGACATGAATGTGTTATCTGAATAAAAACTAAATTTTTTTTTTTTAATTACGTTTTCCATAATCTTATGGAAATAAAGGGTGATAAAAGGAAATAACACTTATCGATTTATAATCAGTAATACCGCATCAGCACATGACCAATTTCTTAACTTTAAACAAAAGAATTACCATTTAAAATCTTTAAGTACACAATTGAAAAACTCAAAGCAGTTTAAAAAGTAGGAAACGGCAAACAAGTTTCAAGTAAATTATTTTTTTTCTCTGTCATAATGAAGTTGAAAAATGCCTAAATATGCCAACATACATAACCAGATACTGTCTCTTTAGAAAGATAAACATGTAAATTTGAATATCTAACTCAATTTCAATCCTAAAAGCTGATAGTCTTATGCACTATCTGCATATGTACATTTCATTCTGATCTGCTAGTCAGGAAAGACGCATCGCTTCCAGAACGTAAAGCCTCTGCCAGCAGTCTGAGTGAAGACACAGTGTGAGTCTAAATATATTTAACTTTAAAATGCTGTGGTAATAGTAGCAGACACTGAATTTTTTTGCAGCATTAGAGTTGTAAGTTTTTACAGGTCTCTGAGTTAGTCTCATTTGTTCTTTATGCGAGAGGTTTCTCAGGCGTTTCAAACACCCTCCCTGCTTATGGCTCTTTCTTTCTAATATTACATGTATTGACATTTAGTCAGTACATTTAAATTGCTAGTTTAGCTAAAGGATTTTTTTTTTACTACTGTTCGCCAAAGGAAACGGTACACATCTATTTCACAGTTTATTACAGCTGTAAGACAAAAAAAAGAAAAGAAAACACAGCTGCTCCTAAAATTTTATGCTGCCTTGTGCTGGAAATGTAGAGCCTGTTCTTGTAAGTTCAAAGTGGTGATCAATCCTCTTCTTGTGCTGCTGACAAACGTTGTTTTGAACTTATGAAAAAAACAAAAAAAAAATCCACATTTGATCATATCACAAACTTTGAGTAATATGTCTTTTATTGCTCGCCATTTGCCGGTGATCAGTAACGCGAGCCGTGCATTTCAGAAAGCAGTTTCAGAATAAATCCGTTCGCCTTTCCGTACAAGTGTGGCGTTATTTACAGCAGAAGATCCATGTCCGTGTGACAAGCTAGATGTTTTAAATAAGCGGACAGCTGAATGACTCTAATAACAAAATAAAAACACACTGTTATCTGGAGTTATGTTGAAGGATGGAGCCTATCCCCCTCCATGTTATGCCTGGACTCTATATCATCAATCCTGCCTATAGCACTAAATCTTGGCCTGCATCTATGAACCTCTATTGGTATTGGATTTCAGGACAGCTATGAAACCCTCAGTCAAAGCTTTAAAACATCATCTTTGTCTTAATCCACTGATCGATAGGTCTGACAGGTTGAAATAACACAATAAAGTAGATTTAGGGGTCTGGCAATGTGGGAACATTTAATACTTAACATTAAAGGCTGGCGCTTTGTGGACGGAGGATAACAGTGTCTCTGGTGTGGAGAGCAGCCCGGATGTTAATGAATTCAACTATTGAGCAATATAATAAGATTTTCTGATATTAACAGGAACGTATTTGAATGAAACTATTATAACAAGATGAGATAATTTAGTTTTCTTCATAGATTAGAAATCGTCTATTTCTTACTTGCAAAAGAACCAGTTTGCATCCATATGCGAGTGTTTATTTTTATATTTTACAAAATTTGTTTTAAAACATAACTTTTCTTTTTGCAGACTGTTATGTGTGATTGTGCTCCTGATCTCTGACTCCATAAAGTAGTTTTTGAACCTGTATCCATGCCCAACATTTACATTCAGAACCAAACTTTTATTTTCATAACGCAGCCTTTAAAAGTCACTTAAGTTTCTTTCCTCTCGCTCCTGTCTTCTTGTCTTGTGAGATACGTGTGCAATGGCCATTTATTTTCCTTGTTTTTTTTTGTCTTTTTTTGAGGCCTTCATGACCTTTTATTGACAGTCATCACACAAGAAGTGGGCTGAGTGAGAAGGGAGAAAACATGTCGCAAAGGTCCCTGGGTCGGTAATTGAACACCAGACAAGCAGCCTCTCTATATGAGGTGCCCAGTATACTGCATGCTATAGTCGCACCGTTTTATGGGTGAAAATAAACCATAAGAAGGTCTTATATCCTGCTGTATCCAATCTAATCTATAAAAATGATCAAATATAACCACATGGCTGCAAGGAAAAATAAAAAACAAATTGTAAAAATGGAAATGACTTATTAAAGTAAAATCGCTGAAAAACAGCTTCATTGTTTTCTAGTAAATTTTTTATGGCTAATTTTCCCATAAGTGGTAAGTCAGATGAACTGGGCATTCCTGGTCTGTTTACACACCTTCAAAATTTTAAGAAAGTAAAGATTTTCTGACATGATGCAAGTGTATGACTTAAATTCATCTCATTTAGTAGAAATAAGTTAATCATCTGCTAGATTAACAGTTTTTAGACATTCAAAAACTTATTACTGCATAATCTTAAAACTTAAAGTGAAAGCAATATATCCTTTCCATCTCTACATTAAATGAACTCTGCAGAGTGATGTTGCAGGATCGCTGCTTTCTGTGCGAGGGTTTGGGTAAGACTGCACTTTCACCCTAAGGTCAGAACCAGAGTAGCACTTTTGCTGATCAAAGGGAAAATTGGACCAAACATAAGCATTTGGACCACTCAAGTGTCCATCTGGTATGACATTCAAAAAAGAAGCTCAGAAGTGCTCTATTCTCGCACATATGTCGCCCAAAAAAGGCGGATTTGGCAGTCACAGTGGAGAGGAGTCTCCTATTTTACGTAAACATGGTGGGAGAGTCTCACACAGAGTAGTTTGTTAGAGCAGCAGAAACGTTACAACATAGCTTATGGTTAAATCAAATTACTAATTGCTGTGTTCCAGATACTTTGGAAGTCAGAACTTGATGCTAACAGAGTTAAGAAGTTGAAATTTCAGCATGTGACGCCCATGAACATTGTTTGCAGTACCTGTTACAAACATCATTTAAGCTTTACTTTCTATTTCACTACTGTTAATTTATTTTCTTTAGAGTGAAAGTCGCTACATGTAACACTGCTTTTAAGTGCCTCTCTGTGAGGAGCGGCCATATTGAAACACAATGTTGGCCTTTGAAGTTGCTCCCACTTTCCCAGTGGGAAGTCCGACTTCATATGGCGTGCCCGTTGATTTTTCCGACTGGAAAGTTGCAAACGTTACCATGACACTGCAAAACCCACCCCAAACCAGCAGGTGGAGATAAAATTTACTTTTACAAGAAATAAGAATGCAAGCAAAAATTACCCTGACCATTTATGGATGGAGATTTTTTTTTTTTTTTCAGAAAAAAATTCTTTATAGTTTTCTATTTGACACTATTAAGGCCAATAATGTTGGCTGGTGGAAAGCTTTGATTTAAGCTAGCCAGCAGTAGAAAAACTTAAAACACAAGTTTTAGACAAACCCTATGTTTACTCCCAGTAGTTTGTTCCTATTAATTTAAATCCCTCTATTACTGTACTTCCAATGTTGAACTGGCTGTCAGCAGGGATAATACATTATTTATTCATTTAGCTTTAACTCAGGCTGCCATGATTTTTGTTTCTAAACTGAAATGTGATGTATTTTGTAAAGTCAGTATAATCTTCACAGAGAACAAAACTGCCCTCTAAGATGCATTTCATTTAACCTAAACCTTCCTGAAGCACATTGGACCTGAGGTAAAAAGATCATCTTAATCCTAGAAAACATCCAGTAACCCGCCTGCTTGAGTGTTACTCTCAAGTGGGATTGCGACATCACCAGATAAGTTACCCAAGAAGGGAATCTTCAAGGCACTGGCAACTTGTCTTCTGTTCATATTTCATTATGCAACCTGTTGGTGCCAGAGGCAACCCTGTCACACAATCACGATATCTTTATTGTAAAGCAAAAAAAATGTTCCGGCACATGTAGGCAACCGACTTCTTCATACGGTATGCCTGGAACGGCGAGGCAAGACGCGTGGGAAAAAAAAAAGTAACATTCCTTCTGTCACATACATCTACGAACGAGAGACATTCTGCTCAGGAAGACAGATTGAGACTCAACACCTCACTTCATGCCAAGCTGCTGCTCCTCATAAAGGCCCATTTAAATGTATAGAGGGGTGAAACTTAGAAAAAAAAACAAAAAAAAACTTGTCGGCTGGAGGTTAGGAAACTTCCTCTATCAGGAGGATTCCCCCAGGGGTTGTTAGAGGCAGAACCACACAGCTTTCACCCCACGAGACGTATTGTTAGTGGAATGAGCAGGCAGAATTTGATTAAAACATTTCAAACATCATTTGGCCCACAATGTGGCGCCAAGATGCTCCCCCGCAGAGTGCACTTAACACCCCGATGATCAGAGGCGGGAGTCCTCTTACACCAGCTCAAAGGTGAGCCAACAAATCACTGTAATGCATTCAGCGTGCGGTTTCGCTCTCGCAGTCGCTGCCTCCCGCCCCTCCTCCTCCGCCGTTCCCCAACAATCGTCGTTAAAAATTCATTAGACGCTGTTTGTGTCGCCTCTTCGAGGATGTCGCCCTTGATGGCCAGCTGTGTGAGAAAAAGGCAGCTTCGAACGGGCCGGAGGGGATTGATGGAGCTCCCGGTGTGAGCTGAGGTACTCTCCGTGGCTTTGATGCATGCGTCAGATTACCGGGTTACAGACATGCTCAGAGTCGGAATGAGATTCTCAAGGAGTTTAGAGCATAACCACAGACCGCAAAGCCCGGCGGGTTTAACTGCTGTTGGGGCTCTTGCAGCAAAAGGGCACTTGGAGACTTTAAAGTCACACTAGTGGGATGCAAGTCCGATATATAGAGAAGGCTCAAACGTTACAAATTACTCGTAGTTCTGGTGAGTTTCTGTTGTTCCTAAGTTGGCTTCACACCATATGAAGGAACGACCCTCTGTACGAAGCGAAGAACAAGTGGCTGGTTTTTACCAGTCATGCAAATAGATAAAAGAAACGGTAAGAGTACCACACTTCTAACTTGGTGGTCTTTTTAACTTTAGTCACTTGGATTTAATTCGCCTTTACTGGTTTTTATGGTCAGGTGTGCAATATATTAATATATTCATTAACTTTAGGCCATTCTGCATGACCAATCTCTACCAGATGGGATTTTAAGACTGGAAAATCTCTCAAAATCTTCTATAGACGTTAACTTGCTAAAAGTACATCTTCTTTTTCCTTTCTTTGCTAAAGTTAGATTAGAGCTTTTGACATAAAAACTCAAGGTATTAAAAAAAGAAGTTGATCAAGAAATTAAAAGTTAATTTAAATCACTAAAGCTGCTGCTTGCATGATGATGACTGATTAATCAGCAGGAAAAGTTCATTTTAGGACCTGAAGAACGACATAAGAGCCACAGCTAAAAGTGACCACACTCCCATTGTAATGTCAGGTTTCTGTGATGTAACAAAATGAAACATTTTCAACATATAATGTGTCATTTTCCTTCTACAATTCAAACCATTCAAAGGAAGAAAAAAAAAATGGTGAGGGAGTCCAGTTACACAAGTGGGAACAAATACTTTGTTGAAGCTCCTCTGAGTTGATTTCAGCTGCTGCCTTTATTCTTTGGTCCAACAGTCTCTCAGATCTACGCAAAGAAAGATCCATTATAGAAGCGATCTGTCGTTTTTCAGTGAACACACAGACTTTCCATCAAATTTGGTTCTCAATATTGGTAGATTAAAAAAAAAGTCCTTTTCTAGATGTGGTTGTTGTGCTTCGACACAGTGATTAAAAAAAAAAAAAAATCCCTCTTCAGCTTTCTAAAAGCACCTGAATGTTGAAAAGATTCACTTATTTAAATGTTTTAAATTATACTTTACATTGAATAATCCTCATTTATAATCATGACAAATGAATACTGATATACAGGTTGACTTAATTACTTGTAAACATTATTTTTAAACCTTGAGTTCTTGAACTATCGAGCACAAAAGACTTGATGTAAACAGAGCTTGAGTTGATTTAGTAAAACTAGACGACCATCTTAGTGGAATCTCTTACCGTAAGTTAGTAATTTACTAATTACTAAAAACTCATTTGGTTTACAGTGTTTGTAGTTTCTGTTTTACGTTTTCATCTTAGAGAAAACCCACATTTTTTTTGTTTTGGGATTCCGCTCCATTGTTCATCATAAAGTTCTGTATTTTTATCACCTTCTTCTGACTGATGCATTATACAATTTGCTAAAAGAGGCAAATGATCTAATGTTGGGAAGATTCTACAAACACAGGACAGTTTCATTGGATGCTTGTGCGTCCAATAACATTGTATGCTGTTTGTTTGTCCAACATTATTGGACCATTTTAATTGTAACTTTGACTGATTTGTGTCTCCATTGAATTTAAGAGGAAACATGCCATTTTAAAGGCAAAAAAAGGCTCAAAATGATTCATTGTGGTTTTATTTTCTTGCATTTTATCCAGGGTGTATGCTGTTTTGAGACCCACTTTTATTTTCCGTAATCTTTGCAGTTCTTTGGCGAGAAGGCAATTTTTGGGAAGGCAATTTCCCAAATTCTTAAAAATACTAGGTTTTCAGTCACTCACAATCCGCTAATCATGCTCAATGGCTCCCCAAAAGTTGCAGCAGTAAAGGAGCGGTAAAGTAGTGAGGAGACGAACAGGAGCCAAAGCCCTTGACACGGGAGAATCACCTGCCTATTGGACCGGTGAGGCGGGTCGGGCAGATAGGAGCTTGGCCGGCACAGTCAGTGCACTTGGGCTAAGTCCTGTCCTGCTGCACCACGGCAGCCCGCCGGCCATAATGAAATCTGACAGGATGTAAATGAGTTTTTTAAAGAGCTGGTGAAAGCTGGTCATTTTACTCATTTAGTGGTCCAGTGTGTTTGGCTGGGTCTCCACCCGTCAGCCCCGCACGCCTGCCCTCACACGGCACACTCCACAAAACCTTGATCTCCTATAGAGCAAACTTGTATTTCATTCAAATAAAAATATTCCTTCTATGTTGTTCAAAGAATTTTCTTTGAAATGGCTTGAAAATTTAGAATGATCAATTTGAAGGTTGGAAGAGAGAGTCAGATGGAGATTTTAACTGTTTATGAAATAAAGGGAAATGTGAGATATTTTGGAGAAGAAAAATACGAACAATCAAGTGTTCAGGATGCATTAGTGGGAAATCAACCATATCTGAAAACTGCTGATATCTACTAATTATGTTTTACTTGATTAACCCCTAAAGGTTATTTTAGCAAATGAACATTGGTTTTGGCACAGAATTGCGAATTTTCCTCCACATTTACTTCATATGCAGATTTGATGGTGCATCTCTGTGGATCTCTTTTTTTATTATCTGCCTTGTGTCTTTTAAATGACATTTAAATGACAGATTTTTAGGGTCGTCTCAAGTAAACTTCTTATAAACATTTCAAACTAAACTTAAAATCCATCTGACTTTGCTTATATTTTTTTCAAATGGTTGAAGAGCTTTTTGCTCAAAAGCTCTTAATTTTAATAGGTGCCTTCTCATAAAAATATCGCCTGCAATATGATTTTTTTAATGTGCAGTGACCTTTAAGAATCGTTTGACTCTTTTCAAAGAGTCGTTTGACACAGTCAGTTCAGATCATCGGTTCTTCTTAGACATATTGGATGATGACATACTTCTTGGGGCAATGCTAGCAAATGTCTGAAAACCTTTTTCCATTTCTCACTAAGTTTACCTTTAATGAGCTTATTCAGCTATTACATTTAATCCCCTGTTTCTGTGCAATATCAGTCACACCTGCAGGTTAATGAGCAGTTTGAATGTTGTTGCTTGGGTTTGTTTATTTTCCTCCTCTCTGTGGTTGTGCCTGTTTAAAAATTAAATGACTACTTGAAATGGCACTTTCTATTTAATTGGGTTTGTTGAGTTTATTAGTAAGGGCCCTCCATATAGCCTCTCTAGGTAGCTGCTGGAAAAAAAAACAAAAAAAACCCCAGTGCACCCCCTGTTGGGAGCCGCTGGCATTAAAGACCTGTTGTGCTGCTTCAAAGATTTGTTTATGCACCGTTTAGACAAAAATAAACACTAGCTATTAAGATGATTACAGGTGTCTGCATTTTAATGAGGATTTATAATAGCAAATAAACTCAATGTAACAGACTATTAGGATTAGGTCTGTCCTATTAATTATTTACCTATAAACTAGCAAACAGAAGTGGAGAGTCCTGCAAGGAGAAACTCTTCTGTTTGATCCAGCTGTCTCATGCAGACGCTCCCAGGGAGGTTCACCAGCACCACTGCAGCATTAATGAGCAGCAATAATGACTAAAGGCACTTAGTTAGAGTTAAATGGAGCTTGAACACCCAGCTGACAATGAGCTATCTACCGCAGAGAGGGTTATCAGGGGGAGTAGAGGCTGAGTTCAGAACCAAAGCTCTAAAGCTTGAGCTAATTACTGTACACAATACTATGGCCTTGCTATAGTGTTCAAACCTCTTGAGTGTTTTAATACGTTTCGCTGAGACCAAAATTGAACTTTCTAGCCTAAATGATTTTTGTTGTTTTGTTTTAAAAGGCAGCATCATCCTGTGGGGTCCTGGAATCCTGGAAGAAAACTCACCATAGGCTGCAAAAGAGGTTTCCGGTCCTTGAAAATGAGCTCAAGTGAGTAACACTGACGTTTTCGATGTCATGGTATACTATGTCTCTCGGTCATTTTCAACCTCAAACTACAATGTCTGTTGAGGGATTTTAGGCGTCATGCTATACTATGTCTCTTTCCACCTAATTTTCTACATCATTTTATATTTTGAGTCATTTTCGCCCATTTTGAACGTCATCATTTTTGTTGTCATAGAATACTGAGAGATTTTACCTAATTTTCAATGTCATACTATATACCATGTCTCAGTTGGCCTCATTTTTGATGTGGGTCATTTTACCTCATTTCAACATCATGATATATGCCATGTGTAATTTTACTTCATTTTCAACATCATATTATATGCTGAATTTCGACATCTTTATGTTCACTCTTTTCTGTTGTGCCATTTTACCTCAATTTCAATGTCATACAAAAATCATGTGATTTTGCCAAATTTTTTAAGTGATGGCATACAATGTGTCATTTTACCTAATTTTATCTCAGTTTTGACACCCAAATATACTATGCATCATTTTACCTTTTTCTACATCATAGAATTCATGCAATGTATACTATGGCTCATGTTTGCCTCATTTAGAAGTAATGCTATATATACTATGTCATTTTGCCTAATTTAGAGGTCATACTACAGTATGTATACTATGCAAAATGACACATAGTATAGCATGACCTCTAATATGTGGCAAAATGACACATATTATACTAATATGTCAAACTTGAGCCAAAATGAGACATAGTATGCTGTCTCATAGTATGCTATGAGACATAGCATACTATGCTATGTATAGTAGCATAGTATGCTACTATAGCACAGTATAGTATGCATAGAGGTCATGCATAATGACCTCTATGCATTATGCATAGAGGTCATAAGGCTATGACCTCTATGCATTAGAGGTCATAGCATGACCTCTAATGCTATGAAGCGAAATGACACATAGCACAGTATGGCATTGAAATTGAGTCCAAATGAGACATAATACCTCATTTCGCTATCCTCAATTTATCATAATACCATCATTTATCCTCAATTTCAACGTCATACTATACTGTCTCATTTGGCCTTGTTTTAGAGGTCATTTGCACCTAATTTCGACATCATACATATTTTAGATCGTACAGTATGTATCATGTACACTATGTTGAAAATCAAGTAAAATGACAGACAGGATGGTATGATGATGAAAATGAGCTCAAATGAATAGTATAAAATGATATTAACAATAATTCGTCATTGTTAATGTCATTCTGTACTAAATGAGGTAAACTAATGTAGCAATGCATGACTTTGAAAATTATACAGCATAGTATAAAGTCAAAGTTGAGCTCAAATGACACAGTTAGCAGAATGTCTAAAATGAGTTAAAATGTCATGTAGTATACTATGACATGACATGAATGAAGTAAAATGTCACATCATCACAACAAAAGAAAATAAACTGACACCATATAGTCTGACTTAAAAAATGATGCAACATGAAATAACATGACTTTTAAAAAAAAGGTACACTGCCTCGTAGTATAATATAACGTCTAAAACGAGGTAAGTATGACGTTAAAAATGAAGCCAATGAGACATAGTATAGCATGAGGTAGACGATGAGGTAAAATGTCACATATAATGTTGAAAAGGAGCAGGAGACGTAGCATATAGCATGTCACAAATGAGCTCAAATGATGCATCGAAATGGCATCAAAAATTAGTGACAAATCAAATGATGTCAAATATCAGCTCAAACTACAGAGAGCATGTTGAAAATTAGCTAAAACGATGCAAACTATCTATGGTGTTGAAAATTAGCTCCAATGACAGCATGATTTCAGCAACGAAGCCTAATGACAGAGCACACAGAGCGGGGAAACTGTTGTTAAAAGGTCTGACGTGGGATTTGGTGAACTGAACTCGCCGTTAAATGAATAGCAATATGGAAAATAAAAAAGTGCTTGAACTTCTTTTTTCCTAAAGTTGCAAACATGTCACCCACTGAGTCAGTGTTTGTTCTCCCGCTGTCCTAAACCTCATAGATTACCAGCCATGCCAAGAGGATCTGAACTGTTTTATAGGCTGAAGATATTGGCACTGTGAAAGCATCCTGGTGAGGCAAGCAGCTGTGCTGGCCATATTGTGCATCGATCCAACTTGCGCTGCGATGGCTGCACTTAATCAGATTTATATTGTAAACAAAGACTTGTAGTATGAGATGTGAATTAGCAGGTAAATGTTATCCATCAAAGGAAATAATAATATTTTGTGCAGCGCAATGCAGTATTGGTATTTCAGAGATTTATCTGGCCTGAAAGCAGAGGCAGAGTCTTTTCTCCTCTGGGCTTACTGCAGGCTGCTTGTGTCGCCTCTGCAGGCTCTGCTCACCAGAACCTTTAACTAAATGGACAGATGCATGGATTCAGACAGCAGGGCACAGTCGGAGCTGCAAATGCGCTTTTACTCGGGTTATTTTTGCCCTAAAATTTAATTAGTTTATCTGACGGTTTTAATTGTGACAAAAATGGAAGAAATCAGTAAGAGGGAGAACAGTTTTTCAAAGAGAAGTGGAAAAAGAGCCCCAATCTTTAAAATCTACCCTGATATTCACACTCTGCAGGTCTCTTTTAAGAACATGGATGCAGATAATGAAGGAACCCCACGATGATCTGTCCTTATCAGATTAGAAGATGAAACGGCATAACGGTGAACATTGTCAGATAATCCTCAAAACGTATTGTGCAGATAATTAGAGTTCAGTCTCATTTATTAAAAATATCCCTACAGCACCAAGCAGCCAGTTGAGAAATAGAGAGACTGTATCTAAGGAGTAACTTCCACGACTGCAAAGTTTATATTGTCTTCTACAGAATATTTCAATCGGATCAAAGGAAAAAAGGGGGTAAAGCCTCTGCTTTCTAAGAATTAAAGTGCCTATTTTTCTGCATCAAATAACTGACAGATCTACAGTGACTGAATCAGATAAATGATTCAGGTAACAATGTTATGATGCTGTTGTGTTTCTAATCTTTACAACTTCCACACATCAAACAGTTTCCTGTAGCCCTCTTGGTTTTTTTCTTCTTCTATTGACTCATTTTATGTTTTCATATCAAATATAAAAAAGATATCTAACGAATCTACAAATTGTCTAAAGATTACTTTGTTTTTATCCTGCATCCTAGATAAAAATTGTAGTCAAAATTCACTGCGTTAGTGTTTTGCATCATTTTACTGCAGAAATAAGAACTGAATTTCTTGATACGTTTAAAGAAGTCAAATAAAAACAGTTCAATTCCACCCAGATATTTTTTCCCTGCATGGATTCAGTGATAATGTTGTTTACCGTTTTGTATGGAAAGTAATTCTGGTCCAGGGCTCAACTGTTTATCAGATTCTCTCCTGTGATATTGCTGCAGTAAGATGTATATTTTGTTTTCCATTAAAGGTACTCCAAGCCCAGAACATCCGGTTTGTCTGATGAGGAGTGAATGTCAGATTGAACTCTGGAGACGGCTCCAAAATTGGGAGGTGGACTACAGCGCAGGGCATTCTGGGTAAATACAACCAAAACAACTGCATGAGTCTAACCTTAGCTGTACAAGTGGGTTGGGGTGTTTTACCAAAGACAAAAGAGAGTGCTAAAATTTGACGCCGCTCCATCGTTGTTTACATTTCATGAAGGAGGAAGTTGCATTCGGTGTCGCCTTCAGAGGTTTTTATGCCTTTTCCTTTCATGGTGCAGCACAAGGCACTGTGCTTTTTATGACTGTAAAATGTCACAAAAAGGCATGGACATTAATTATTAGAAATGCTGACATGTTCAGCTGTCTTCTGAGATCTGGGGTAAAAAAAAAAAGATGAGCTGCCCAGGTCTTCATTCTGAAAAATAATCTGTAAAAAATACCTGAAAACCTGCAAAATAAATGAAACACACATTCAGACCTCCCACCACCGAAACCACCTGCACGTTTCTTGTTTTCTTTTTTTGTTTTTTTTCCATGTATTTAATTTATTCTTAAAATATTTCATGATAAAAAATGTATTTATATGACTATGTTTGCAGTGCTTCCTTTCGGTACCGTTCCTCTCTGCTTCCTTCATTGTCCGGATCGCCAACGGAGAGAGGCTGGGTTTGTGCGAACGAACACAAGCACCAAAATAAATTAAGAGATCAAAACCCGTTGAGGGGGAAATGAATCAGTATTCCACATCGTGTACAATACAATATCATAGCAAATTAGCAGATTTCAATGGCGTCCACTCACTACCATAGATTTACAATGTTCTGTTGGCTGCACATCAGTCCTCAAGAAATTGTCGCTCTCCTGTTTTTTTTTCTTTTTTTCTTGTCGTTAATGGTTCTAATAAGACTGACTTGTAGATGACCATGAAAAGAAAGCAGCTACCGAGGTGTGAACAGAAAACCATAGACTACGAGCCAGCAGTAATGAGAACAGCTTTTGTTCACGTTCTACTAAACTGCCATTGTGACCACATTTAAGTCCAATAAGCTTCTCTACAAAGGTACAACATATAAAATTGTTAAATATATAACTTTTTAAGGGCCTTTCAAAATACATTTAATGGCAATTCTTCGCTCTTCCCGTTCCGACTCGACAGTATCCGTCCATACTCTCCGTAGACGTGTAGCATTTCCTTCGACGTGATTCTGTCCGAAAACCATAGCTACTGAAAAATCACAAATCTGTTTTTTGTTTGTTTTTTTTTTGTTGTTGATACATAGTTATACGTATGCAGTATCTATAGTTCCAGTTCCAAAATACAAGTTATGGGCTTCAGTCTGAAGGAAAAAAAAAAAAAAAGTCCAGAAGGTTTTAAAAGGACTCCATTGATTCGATTGTTCGCTTAGAGAGATTTTGTAGCAACCCCCCCTCCCCCAAAAGAGGAATAAGTCTCTTTTGCCACCTCTTGTTCTAATGATCATATTTGTTGTCGTTTTGCTCTTTGGTCTATAAAAATAAAGGAGTTTGACTCCAGCAGAAGGCCTATTCACAGCAGAGAGCGCACAGTTTGGTTTTTACGGCCTCGTCAAGTGGTCTGAAGCAACAGGGTTCGGTCTGTAATGATCCCAGCTGTGCTCTGGAAACTCCCCCACTACAGAAAGACTTGGAGAGGTGGCGATGGTGGTTGGTGGTGGGGGAATCCCTTTTTTTTGTTTTTCTTTTGTTTTGAAAATGCAGCGAGCAGCTCCTTAAAAATTGGACTTCCAATGACAAAAAAAAAAACCCAAAAAGCATTTTAAGGTGTCCGGTCCTCTGCGGTGTAATAAAAGTTTTTCATCGAACAGGCAGATGCATTGACGAGGAGGAAGGCGCTGACCCGGTGACAGACGGCATGAGGGAGCGGTCGGAGACCCGGAGGCGCGAGTCACTGGAGGTGGGAAGTGTTTTAATAGTGAGTTTGTCCGAAACCCCTCAGGAGCACAAACTCCCTCCGTCGGTCACTCCTCTGTTTGGCACCTCTGGTTGTGTTATGACACCTGAAAACACACGAGAGAAAAATAAATTAGGTTTTTCATCTCACAAAAGAAATATCTCTAAGCATATATGTAGCAGCTTATTTGCATTTTTCATTTTTACTGCGTGTTTGTATTAACGACTCTACAGGGATGCGCCGCCATCTTTCTGTTTGCATTGTTAAACATGAAACGTTTCTCGCTTTCTGTGGCAGGAGGTGTTTCTTCTCACTTTATGGTTTAAAATATGTCTGTTTGTAATAGGAAGCAAGAAATGGAGAAGCAAAACAAAGCAAGTCAGCCTCAATAGGGCCTGGCAAAGAAATTCATACCTTTTCGACACTCTAAACTTCAGAAGTCAGAGGTTTGTAACAAACACCTCACATCACCCTGAAAACACCGTTACCATTGTGGCCTATGATGGTCAAACTTTGATTTTCTTCAGCACAGATAAGTATGGAGTAACTTTTGAGAAGCTGCAGAGGTTTACAGGGAGAATTTGTTGAAAGGACAACTACTATTAAATCTGACTTTTGTAATGCAACAGCTGAAAGAAAGCCTGTTTTCAACTGTAATACGTTTTGTTTGAATAGCACCTTTTTAAACAGAAAGATAGTTCAACGTGCTTAGATGAAGGCTGCAAAAGACTGATTACTGAGACAAATAGATTTGATCAAGGCCCAAACATGTTAAACACTTGTCAAATTCCTGAACTAATAAAAATTGGTTTGTGGCAAGAAAATTGCAATTTGCAGATGCACTATTCAATCTGAGATATTTTGTGAAGATTAAGCAAAACAGCTTAGTCAAGATGGACAAAGTCACATTTCCTTAAATGACATCTTTGACTCTTGATTCTTATTCTTAAAAACAACCAAAAATCAACTTTCATTTCCCCATAATTATGGAATTTTTGTGTTGGTCAAAATAAAATAAAACCCCCCAAAAAACAATCCAATTGAAGTCTGTTTACACATCACTGTATGTGCTGCTTATTATTTTTAACTTCAGACAGCTGCATTGTCTGTATGCTAGGTTAAGCTATGGGTTGCTATCCTTGGCCTATTAATTATTCTGTTACAAAACCTGTTGCCAGTCTGACTCATGATCCATCATCTGATCTGTTAGCGTTGTGTGGAAACAGATGGTGCTGGAGTCAACACTGGATTTCCAAAAGGCCTGATGGAGATCCGCTCAGGACTTACAGTTCTCCTCTTCACACTCTTGAGTACAAATTACTGAAAAAATGGCCCACGACACAGTGAGTAAATAATTCAATTTCCTTTTGACAATAGCAGACTGTACATTAGTCAGTTTTTCAAATATTATCAGAAATTTATAAAGACAATAAATCAAAATTTGTATCATACGAAATTGTTCACATTAAAGGTTTTAGAGTGGTATAACTAGACAAAGTGGTGAGGCATGGTTACTTTTTGTGGGATGAGACAAAATGGCAACATGTAGAAACACAGGATGTTTTGAGATTATTGTGTCAATTGCCAACCAACTTACTGACATTTCATACCGGCCCTGTGGAGATGTTGTGAAACTTTCATACTGGCCTACAAAGAAACATGCGTCACATTTTGCTGTTCCTGCTCATTTAAAACTTTATATTTAGACTACAAAGATTTTAAATTCTTAAATGGCAAAAACTAGAGAATCAAGATTATGCTCTATGTTACCCATCAAGTGGGGAAAAAATGGGAAGATAGGTTTCAGATGGTTTGTTTACACATATGAAATGTTTGGAATGAAATGACAATGGAAGCAGACGTTCTCTGCATTTGCTTTTTCTTGAAGGTTTTCTAGAGATAAGTTAGTTTCCCAATGGGTTTCTCAAGGTAGGCTAATTTCTCGAGATAATGACTTCATTTCCCGATGGTTTTGTCAAGATAAGATAATCTTGAAAATCCAAACGTTCCTCCAGATTAACTCGTCATGGTGACAAAACCATTAGGAAATTAACTAATCTCGAGATGGACATTGGCAAAATGTATATGCGGAAAACATACACTCTCAGCTTCCATACAGTGTATGGGTATGAAAATATTGGTATTACTTTAAACATTTCCCCATGGTTTTGTTGAATTAATCTCGAAAAGAGAGAAACCTCTACAATCTCAAATTAGGCTAGTTTTAAGTAAAAACTATTAAAACAATATAACATTTTCAAAATCAACTGCATTTTACATTTACTTGTGAAAGAATTGTGGCAAAATAAAATTTAAATCTACAAAATAGGGGCTGTTGCAAAGGTAATTTCCCCTTCATGTCTCAAAGAACTGCAGTCAGGTGAATGAAAGGAAAAAGCACCAACTATCTTTTTAAAAAGTAGTTTTAAACTTGCAAACAGCTTGCTTTAGTCTTTCATCACTTATATAAATGCCATATTTTTTTTTTTTTCTCCAACACTTATCTAGAAAACAAAAAGGCTTCTTTTGTTCCGTGCGGTCCCTTGTCATGAAAATCACATTTAGCCGTTGTTCCTGTGCAAATGAGGATGTTAATTACAGCCCTCTGATTGCACTGTAAGAGTGTTTTACAAATCAAATATTTAGACATATTTAGTGAGTGTAAGCTAATAAAAGCAGTTAGTAACAGTGCAGAGACCGTGTGAAAAACATAATCTACAACAGAGAGCTTCTTCCAGCAGCCTCCTCACCATCTGGCCACTGCCAGTCACACAGTTAACTTGATAGAGGTACCGATGCCTTCCAGGAGCGCTGCAGCCACTGAAGCCTAATTCATAATAATAAACTCTTGACGATTTCACAGGGTGCAATTTGCCATGAAAGAGGCAGGTGTTGAATAGAGTACTATCATGTATCACAGATGACAATGTCTTATGCTTTGGGAATATTAAACATCCCGCTGACTCTCGGTTTATTGGAGATAATGTCATGGTTTTGTTGGACCTGGACATCAAATGAGCCAAATCATTAAAGGTAAAAGCAAAGTCATGACAGCAAACTGCTTGGCCAGACAAGTTTTTGATGCCACAGTGTTCGTCTTTTAGAGCCTCCTAGTGGGCATAATGACATTTAAATTACACAAATGAAGAAGAAAAAAAAGGCAGAATAACTGCAGAGATATTAGAAAGAAATGCAAGACTAGCTGCATAGTAAGTTTTCTATGATTTCTTTTTGTTCACATTTATACTGTAGTAAATAGTTTACTGTTATTACCATACCCAAATCTCATTTTAGGAAAACGTAGGTGCTCTATTAAAAGCAGGTGCAAAGTTCATACAAAATTCAAAGTGAAATTAAATTTTATAATGGCAAAAAAAGTAGTAACTGAAGTAATAGTTACTTGAGGTTCATCAGATAAGATGTTAATTCTTTTTAAAATTATGATAAGAACTCTAACCCTCAAAGACCAGCAGACCAAACGGCCCTGTATGTCCTTGAATTTGTGAGAAAAAAATAAATATATATATATATATAAAACCTGCATCAAATAATTTTTTATCTACATGTACAGGACCTAGGAGTCCATGGATTTTTTTCAATTTGATCAGAATTGACAAAATGGCAATATGTAGGTGTGTAAGTCATATTGACCTGACTCGAACAGAAACACCATGGGCCAAAGCAACTTGATGCATCCATGTGACAGTAAATGAAGCTGTTAATTCAGATTCATAACTGCAGGAGGATTCTTTAAGGAATATGACAAAATTCATCTGTGTTAACATGCAATTTTCTCTTGTTCTTTTGTTACGGAGCAGCCAAACAATTCACTCGATTCGTACCTCCCATGCCTGGGAGGATTAGTTCCAGGATGAGGAAGACATTCGATTTCAGCTATGTTACTTGGAGATTCTTTTCCCTTGGGGCTTCGATTGATGCATGGAAATGTGCATACCTCAATGCATTGCATCCGCAGTTGTTCTGACTGAACATGTTTGCAAGTGGATGAAAACTGTGCGCGCACAACATGGATGTTGATGGGAGTTCTAGGAGTGAAAATGTGCAAATATGGCAGGGTTGACATTTTCCGTGTGAACTCTTCCTGACTCCCTTTCAAAATGTCACTGTGCCGAGACCCATGGTGAACGTGTGAATGGACACACTTCAAAGACAACAAATCTACACCGGCTCTCCAAAGTACTCATTCTTGTTCAACGTGAATAATGCAACAGCCGAATGACGAAATGATTTTGTACAATCTTTACACAGTTTGACAAATCTGACCTTGCTTTTTGCATCACCTCACATTGCTTGGTGCGAACCTCTCCTTGTTTTATGTCCCAAGTCTTTTTGCACTGAAGCGCATTCTCCGTCTTGCTGCAGCACAATAGTTTTCCGGATGAATATTCATAAGAGAACAAGTAGGTTAGGAGCGATCCACAGGTTAATAAGGGACGGGAAATTGCTCATTACATGCTGTGATGTTGGGATAATGCCTAAAGCAGATGCCGAGATCAAAATCCATGAACATGTATGCACGGACCTCCAGACGCCGGTCCCTGTCTCACATTAGGATGGGGGAGTTCAAAGCTATCAGGGGTGTTATGTCATTATCAGGCCTTTCATAGCGCATTTCCTCAGAACATCAAAGTAAACACATTTCACTCTGCATTCAACAATAAGGATCAGGACTCAGTTCTCAGGAGGGAAACATTGAAGCAGATTTACTCCTGGTGGCATGTGACAGTCGCAACAGAATGGCACTGATTTGTTTAGGATACTAGATAACTTCTTGGAACTGTCAAACATATTTAAAACATTTGTAATTGAGTAAATTGAAGGGTGAGTAATTAATTGCATTTTAATCAAAAAACATATTTGTTAAATAAGAAATACTTTTTGGTGCTAAATTATATAATAAATCTACACAGGAACTCAAAGATATTTATAGTTTTTATTCTGTTATCTTGGTTATTCAGCGATCAGACTGACACAAAGTGCTATTGCATCTATAGCTTTCAATTTTAACCAACCCGTGATTATTTATCTTTAGATATGTGAACTATAGATGCTGACATTAGCAATGGGGATGTCTCAGTTTTAAATAACATTGTTTTGTATCTTGGTTATTTTATTGTATTTAATGTTCATCTTTCATTAAAAGTGACTGTCAAAGGTCCTTTTAGGATCGGGTTGCAAATTAGTTGTTGCTACAAACTGATGTAGGCATCAGATTGTCTTAAACTGAGTTTCAGTCAACAGAATAAAGTTGTATTTTGGACTTTAATACCTCCAGCGATGATCTAAATGTCTGTAAAACATGCACACAACAAGCGTGTTTCCCAGCATCCTGTTAGATTGTGTTTTGAAACAAAATTTAATGTCAGTGGGCTAAGAAGTGGTTTATGGATGTACCAGAAACATGAAAATACAAACACTCCGGCCTGAACATTTGTATGTCAAAAAAAAACAAAAAACATTGTTTCACATTTTGGCTCGTTACCATCACATGTTATTGAGATTTTAGATGTAAGGAGGACCAACAGAAAATGCAAAAAGAAGTAAAATGATGGATGAGTAGGCCTGTCACGATAACAAATTTTGCTGGACGATTAATTGTCTAAAGAAATTATTGCGATAATTGTTTCAAGACCTTTTGACACTGATTTAATGGAAATTACCAATACATGCGATTTCCTGATATTTATTTTCAAAATAACACGTAACATTGGAACTGATAAACTAAATAAACAAAACAAAAATAAAATGGATTCTCAGTCTCCATTAACAAAAAACGTACTTGAATAAAAACTAAACAACATAAAGCCAAAGTGGAAATAAATATGGCATTCAACCGAAAGAGTGCAGATTATGAAGTCTGTATTGCCCTTCAGTAATCTCTAGATTTAAATAGAGAAAAAAGGCACATCCGACTTCCTAATGCAATAGTTCACACTACACCATTTTTTGCCCCTATTTTCCCCTTATGACAATCTTAGATCGTTGGCCAATCTGACCGATCACCCTGCAGTATGTGGTATGTGACGGCGGAATGTCGTGGCCGCTCCGATCTAAATCAGGGGTTTTCCCCGAATGGGAGCTTAACGCTGAATGTGACAGGTAGCCAAATCAGAAAGCGCGGATTCTCCTCTGCGCTTTCTGAGGGGAAATTATGGAGGAGAATCCCGAACAGCTGAAACAGCGCAACCCGAAGTCCAGCGGACATCGGAGATGATATGTGGAAACATTGATATTTATTCAACATTAAGTGCGAAGACTATAGAAATGACAAGGGGAGGAGTTGGAGCCAAATGGCTACTGCAGTTGATAAACCCAGTAGGTTTTCAGCTATTCTTCGTTAACGTAACATAAATAGGTTATAATTATTTTCATTTAGTCAGGACTGTGATGTATGTGAAAGGTAGATTCTAGTAAAGCACTGATTAATGCCTGATTTTAAAATTGGTTAACTGGACTTGTAGCCATTATTTTGTGCCCATGTGGCTGGACACCACAAGACACGACAAACCTGATTGAACCGTTATACCGTAGATTTCTGTCGGCTAATGTGTCTCTCAGGGTTTGAAAATGGGCCGACAACTTGTGTAATGTGCGCTGGACATTAGACTAAGGAAATGAGGAAGGGAGGGTCAGTAGAGAGCACCGGAGCTGAGCCTTTTTTCATTCAGTGTCATCAACAGAAAGAAAAAAGGCCAGAAGAGACGATAAAACCAATAATTAAAATGAGGTCGATAGGTTTAATTATCGTCCGATTAATTGATTTATCGTTTATCGCGACAGGCCTATGGATGAGGGTTTTTTTTAAAGCCCTTCTTTGTTCATACTTCACAGAACTGACTGACTTCAACTACCACTGTAAGGCAAAAATCTAATGGGGGCATGTCACCAACAACTTAGTAGAGAGAACATCAGCTCGACACTGGATTTTATTTAGGGGTCTCAGATTGAAAGGGGTTCAGTGCAGGGTGCACATTTTAACATTTTAATTAAGAAAATTGTCAAAAACCAAATTATTTCCCTTACATAAAATCCCAATAAAATACATAAAGTATAAAGTTAAAATGCAGAAAATTTTAACAGGTAGGAATACTTTTGCATGGCAGTGTAAACAGAGAGAGACTCAATTAAAGGACTAAATGCTTCTATCCTGTCTGAGTAAACAGAGCTGCGCACTACAGCTGTAAGAGTCTACAACAGGAATCGAGCTCTGTGTCTAAATATAGTCTGGCATCTGCTGTGGACACACTCGTCTGGACAGAAAAGCAACAGGATCAAATCTTTGCTTTAAAAGCGAATCATAACACCGGCCATAAATGGCGACAGTATTGACTCAACAGACGAGGCTGGCTTTCTCCATGAGAGCGGCCATCTTTACGACTTCGGCCTCAACCCTTTTATTGTGCCGCATGTTAAATTTACAGCACGGCTACTCTCTATTTCCCAGTCGCATGTATTAATATCCCGGTCTGTCTGGCGCCCTGCGTTGTTTGTCAGCCTGATGCAACCTGTCGCAGCGAGGCAATTGTAAGGGAAAATATAAGGTGTGCCTATAAAAGTTAGGGGGGGAAATAGTGTTATTAGATTTGCTGCACACATGGATTTTCAGCAGCTAAACATACACAAGAGAAAATGAGTAAGGCAAACAAACAGCCAAGCAAACACTGTTTGTATGCTTGATGTTCTTCTTTAAAGCTTGTAGGATAAGGCTATAAACATCCCTATGAATAAAGTGCCTCGTAAATGTCTTCACACTCTGATCTCTATCATGTCTACAGAGTGAAAAAAATATACATGCTTTACAGATGATTTTTTATCATTATTTTTTACAATTTAAATTCTAAAACTTTCATGCAAGCGCTTCCCTCCAGAGCTGCCGTAGCCCACTGAACAAAAAGCATCATGAAGACAAAGTAACACAGCAAACAGGCCAGGAATAAAGTTGTGGAGAAATTTAAAGCAAGATTTGGTTAACTGTTCAATACATCTATCAGAGTTAGGCATACACCTGCTGCGATAAAAAACAATAAATCAAGTAATAGCGTGATAAGTTAAAATGAGTGCGATAATTTTCAGTTGTATGCTAGTTTGTTTTCCCACCTGCAGGTGGCAGTATTTCTTATCTCTGCTACACTGCTTCTTCAGTCTTAATTGATGTCATGTTCAGGGTTTTCCTGCCCTGGTCACTGATTTAAATGAGCTTTCTTTAAAATAAAAAAACCTAAGGGTTTTTAAAACAGGGTTTTTATTGTACCTTGCAGCGTCAAAGAAGCCCTTGGTGCTCTGCGACCAGGGTTAGGGTGGAGTTGCTGTTGTGTTGGTGGGTGGTGGTGGTGTTAGTTGGTGGGTTTTGGCTGTCTGTCAAGGGGTCATCAATGCTCTCCATAGTGCAAGAATGTCGAGGGGAACTCTTGTCGCGTCATAGAGCCTGAAGGAAGAGAGGAAGAGGGGAAGGGGGCGATGGTTATCAAGTCCAAGAGGTTATTTATTCTCAAATTTAGACAGTCTCATCCCCCATCAACACCACCACTACCAACTTATCTAGAAGGGAAACTTTTAATTTACAGGTTGTTCTGGGCTTGTGTTGGTGTAAGAATGGTCAAATAGTGCAGCTCTGGCATTGTTAAAATGTTGATATGCAGCATTCAAAAGGAAACGATTGTTATTCTTGAAACAGCTATGGAGTTACTGTAGAAAGATTAGAATTAGAGAAAGTATGTTCTATGTTGTTTCTGTTTATCGGAGATACCTCCAGAATTTGGGAGTAGAAAGGATAGGAAAGTTAATGATTTTTTTCTCACACTTCAATCTAATCCAATAAACGACACTAAACAAGAGTCAATAGCACATAGAGATGGACTGACATGAAATTGGTAAAAAAAAAAAATTTCTTTGTTAAAATCCTTTAAAGTCCAGTAAGAATGCAAAACACTTGGTGTGGATATGAATGCAGAACTCAACTGTAACATCCTTGCCTTAAAACTCATGATCACATTAGGGTTTCCTGTCAGAGCAGAGCACATGAAAAACTAGAGGATTCTTTTATTATTGTATTTGTGTCATTACAGATTTATGGAAAATCAATCAGGTGCTGCTCTCGCAAAATGGAACCAACTCCCTGGAAACCTGAGATGTTCGGAAACTGTCAACTCACTTAAATCAAGAAAAAAAAAAGGCCTTTACTTGTTTATAAAGCAGTATTTTAACACAATGCGTAAATGTATTAATTTATTGCTCTTTTCATTTATTTTTTGTTGCCAATAGGATTTTTATTACCTCTATTTGAATTAAGCTGTGTAAGACTGGTGCAAGCCAAAGAAACACTGCTTGCCTTTCTTGAGCCATTATTCATTTTCAATCTCAGAAACAGAAAGGCTTTAAATAGAGGTTAAATACAACATTTAGATAAATAGTAACATTTTATCGTCGTAACGGCGCTGCAGTTACGACAAAAACTGCAGCGCCGACATTCTGACATGTTGAATTATGTTTCAACTCTCAAAAGTTCTTTTCTCAACATAAACTCCACATCAATCGATGCTTGTAAAGCCACTTTCTTCTCATCCATCCTGAAGTTGTTAAAGCGGTAGAGCAAAGCAATGTGGACACTTGGCTGAAACACAAAAGTGGACTTTTCCACTCGCTGCACAGAAGAAGCTTAAATTTAAGCTTACTTAGCAGATTATTCCCGCAGGCGCTTAGTTTGCTGATAAGAACTTTAAAAGATGGACTTTACCATGTCCCTTCCTCTTGCTTCACTCCCTGTTAACACCTCCCCAAAAATGGAGGGAACTTGTTCGCTTCAAGACAAAGCAAAGTGCTGAGTTTGCTCACTGCAGAACGGGATGCCGGCAGACGGGGCTAACCGTTAGCGGCAACAGTGTTTCTTTATCTTTCTCCCTTTCTATCAGCCTGTATGGGGGCCCGCCTGAGCAGCTGTCTGCTTAGTGGTGAGCCTGTTCAGCCCTCAGCTGGATCCATCTGCAGGGCCCAGAGGGATCAATTACCAAGCCTGGTACCGACCCACAACCACTGTGGGGGGGAGGCTGCATGGTGATGGAGGGTGGTGGAGGGGCTGGGGAAGATCCCATCAGGCCCAGTCTGAACAGGATCCACAAAGTCAAAGAGTGGAGGAAACGGGCTGTAAGTGGGGGCGTTCAACACTTTCTAACAAAACCAAGCCTAAGGAGATTTTTTTTTTCAGATCAGATTAAAAACTTTTTTTTCTAGACACGATATTTAAAGGGGCAGTAAATAATAGGAGACAGAGAAATTGGGTTTTTGTCTCTTTAAAACCCCCTGATCTTTCAAAAAGTCCTTCTTCAGGAAGTCATCAGAACATGGTTCCTCCATTAACCCTTTAGTAATGTTTTTACCAGCGTTGACTGAGAAGTAGCTCGTACAATGAGCTCAAAGATGTGCAGTTCCACCAGGTGTTTGCTAATTGGTGCTGGCTAGTCTGAAGGAGCAGAGTGGGGGAAGGAGAGCTATGTGAGGCAGAAGCTCGGAAGCTGCAGCTGGGAGGAGGAGCTGCGTCCTCGAAGGCGGAGCTAGGTCAACCCAGGCATTTTGCACAGCTTACTTGTTAGGTTAATGGAAAGGTTAGAGTCCTTGTCAAACGGCGTTTTGACTGAAGTCCAAAGGGTTGGAGTCCCAGTTGACGGCGTCTCAACTAAAGTTCTACAGCTTTTTATTTGTCTCTCTCACCATTTACGTTTGTTTTTTAAATCTCTCACTGTTTATTACATGCTGTTTTTATTTTAATTATGTAAAGCACTTTGAAATGCCTTGCTGCTGAAATGTGCTATACAAATAAAATTTGATTGATTGATTGATTTTGAATGGTTTCAACGGGATATTATTGCAGGATTTCTCAAACAGACACTCAAGGTATGTTTTTGATAATGTAAAGCTCAAAAATATTGATTTTACACAATATTGCACCTTTATGCAGGGATAAAAAAAATAAATAACAGTCCTCAGCTCAGTGCATATTATGCACACACGAGTGTCCTCTTCCTCCCACATGGCATCTTGAAAGTCTATGAAATATGCATATGCCAACTCATGAGCTCATACATTATCAAATATTAAAATATCTTCTCCTCACTCGTCTGAGTTAGAGTGTGACAGTTCATCTTGTTTCCTAATTTCTGTCTTCTGCTTTCCTCGCTGAAAAAGTCTTGATTACTGTAATCACCATCTTTCTCTCAGTAGGTGCCACTTTCTGCTCCAGCACGCTGTTTACATCCTAAAAAACTGACAGTCAGAAGCAGCCTAATGGAACATATGATTAAGAACCAGTCAGAGGATTATTACAGTGTTTGCTAATGTCCTTCCTGTATTAAAAATGTCACGTTGTGACGTTTGCTTTGAGTAAAAAACACAAAACTGTGACGACTGCAGCAGTCTTTATAATGGGAAGTGCATTTATTTTTTTTTTCATTTAGCTACCTGATAGGCTTTTGCTGCTTTACTGAAAGTTATACAAAAAGGTATAGTGATGTTTGAAATATAGTTTTTTTTTTTTTTAATTTTACCCATTTTTATGTCAGATTTTTTCAAGTCCTTTTAAAGAGCCCAGAGAACGACTGACTGACAGAAGGATGTAATGCTCCACTTTTCCCTCAAGATAAAGCTGGCTGTTTGGAAAAAGTTTTACTCTTGGAGAAAAAAAAAATTAAACCCATAGTTATAGTGTAGGAACCCAAAGACACAAGGCAGGATGGGAAAAGAAAAAGTCCAGAAACAGGAAGGAAAAACGGAAGGAAAGAATAAAAGAGGGAAGAAAAAAGGAAAGACAACATTTAGGATGGGATATGGAATAAAGTCTTGGACTACAGGTAGTTTTCAAAACTACTTTCTTTCTCCATGCTTATAAAAATATGGAAACACTGCAGAAAATTACATAATTGTCCAGACAGAGCAGAAACTGTAAAAATAAATGGCTTCAATAAACGCTCATGGATTTTTTAAGCTAAAAAGCTAATTGTGATAGCATGAAGCCATAATATTATTACTCAGACTTAACATGGACTCTGCTATTTTCCAGTTCACCTTGTTTTTGTGAATATATATAATATAAATTAAACAAAGAACGTGTGTTAAGGAGCCATGTCATTATTTATCAGAGCAAAACAGAAATCATTGTGAGAAGATAAGTGTGCCCAAAACAACCTTAAATACCTTAAAAAAACAGAACATTTACTTTCCTTTGACAATGTTAACATACGTTTTCCATCTTTAAAAAAACATATTTGTACTTTTCATATAGGATCATGTTTTTTCACAGTGCTATATAGCCTGAAATTGCACACATAATCCCCCAGTGTACTGTTGCGTTGGCTGCTTTAGGAAGACGCTGTGTTTAAACGGAAGAGTATGTCGTCTTCTGCTATACGTCGCCGTCTCAGCCACACTCTCTCCAGAGATGAGCAGCACTGTGTTGTGCCCTCCATCATTTCAGACTGGCAGATCAAACGGTGCAGAGAGCTATTGCAGTCGGCATGCATGAGGGGAGCGAGAGCTCAGAGAGGAAGGGAAGGGGAAAAAAAGTGAGAACGGCGTAAAGGGAGAAAAGCAGAATCCCCTCAGGTGATCTGTGGGCCTTTTGTGAAGCACGGAGAGAGAAGCAGCATGGTGGGGGAAAGAGTGGCTGAGAGAGACACTTCCAAGGATGTCAGATCTAAAGCAGCGTAAACTGTTGAGCTTTTGAACGTTGATGTGCTGTCACTCTTGGGTTGCTGATCAGAGTCTGACTAAAGAAACTTTTTTATTTAAATTAAAAACTGATGCAATTTTGTGCACCTGATTTTGTTGTTGTTGTTTTAGGACAGGCTGTGTACAAATGTATCCACAGGAGGCTTTATTTAAAAAAGGAGATTCGTTTAAGGAAAAAATAAAATAAAATCCAGAGATCTTTATGTAAAAAAAACAAAACAAAAAACGACATTTTAATCATTTCCTGTGAATGTTATGAATTTTAAATTAAAGGTATTCAAGCCATCAAAAAACATACAAAACACTTTTTTTTTTTTAAAGTATCTTAACGTCTACTCTTCCATTTAGAGCCACAGGAGGCATTGGAATAATAAAGGTTTGAAGTCCTTCAGCTCCGACTGAAAAAGGAAGCGCATCTAGGGATGATTATGCTCACCAGGTGGCCGTGGTGGGTGAGGAAATCAAATCAGATTACATTTGCACCTCAAGGGCAGGCCACAGTGAACGATGAATCGGTGACAAGGTTTGGTTTGAAAAAACCAACCTCACACTTCCTTTGATGCACCCCGGCACAAACCTGATGCATTATAGTTATTTTCCCATTTGTATTACCTCACTTCTTTTAGTCTGCTGCTGTACAAAATGTACAAGCAGCACAATTTGTACTTGCTATCCATTTTACTGATCAAATGGATGGTTGTATGATTGGGAATTAAACATTTATTAATTTGGACAGAAAAAAATAGCTGCTTCAAAATACTTTCTGAAAGATCAACAAACTTTAAATTCTAATGAACATTTAACTTCGGAGCTGGAAGGCTATTTAAATATCCAAAATAAATAAACAAAACGGCAAACAACAAATAAAATAAATGATGACGTCTCTAAACAAAATTGTCCTTCAAAACAAAAGGTCTAGTTGAGACTCATGAAATAGACTGAAGCCTTTTATTATCTGGTTTTTGTTGGAAAGAGACACAAAAGAGAAAACAATAAATCATATGAATGAAAATTCTCGAGTTTTTTAATATGTATTATCCGTTTAATAGATTTATTCTTGCGACAGGATTAACCACACACTTATAAATCAGGACATTTATAAAAAACTAGTTTTTCAAACCTTACTTTGATCAGATTTTAGTTTCTATTTTATTTTTATGAAAAGAAAGACCTAGTTGACCTTGTATTGTGTGTTATATCCCCCTATGTCTTGTAAGAATAGACTTAGTTTTGACATATTTTTTTATCTTCATGTTATTTAATAAATAATTCTTATTTAATAAATAAAAGCCCATCCTCCATGCTAAATAATGCTCAATAAAGCCGAAATCAAATTCTAGTGGTATGTTTTCTTTTTTTTATGCCAGATTTAAAATTTCAAAAACAACATAAACCTGGAATATTCGCTGGCTGTTGTGACAAAATACATTTGCGTCTCTGTATTTTATTATTTAGCTCAAAATGTGCTCCAAGATAATCCGTTTAGAGGCTCTTACCACATTTGTTATTGTTACCACATGCATTAATCTGAGCTACTTTTGTTACTGCATGCCCAGTTATTTAAAATAGAAAGTTATCGGAGGACTACAAATTATGTTCTTGGTGGGTTTTGCCCTTTCGTGGCTGCCGTCATCGAGTCCCGCTACTGAACGTAACCTCATTCCAAACCTCAGTCAGCCATAAGCCATGCATACATCAATCTTTCTATGTTTCATCTGGAGCTGGCCTTGGAGAAATCTATACGGCGTTTCTTTATTGACAGCCGTAGCTGTGTGCTCCTCAAAGCAGGGTCAGCACAAGATAAATGCATCACGAGGGAAACGGCAGAAGTACAGACAGGTGAGAAGAAAAAAAAAAAGAGTTGGAGGAGGGGGAAGAAAATCAAAAGGAGTCAAGTGAGGAGAAAGCAAGTTGGAGGGGAAGTTATTTTTATCCTGAAACACGCAAAACAAAAGCTGCAGAGTGACATTCTGTAGGTTGAGGGAGGACAGGCGCATATATCTAATCTGTCTTGCAACTCAAATCCAGCTTAGAGAAGAAGAGGTTAGCAGTGTCATCCTAAAGAACAATTGCCTCCTGTTCAACAGAGACAGCAACACTTCATAGAAAACTGACCAATAGACACACACAGATGCACACACAATTAATATCTAATCATATTAGGACTTCCTATTGACTTTAATTGATTTTAGTTACTACATTTATGACTAAACCTAACCTTACACCTGACCATAACCTCATCCAATACCTCTAAACCAGTGTTGGTCAAACTTTTCCAGGCTGAGGACCATTTAACCCATTTAACAAACGCTAACAGACCACCTAACTTGAAATTGCCCCGGAAAAGCACAGCATCTTAATATATGCAAGATGAACTAAAAATATTAGTCTCAACACACTTATTGTTTTCTTAGTTCATCCTAATGAGAAGTGTGGTGATGTTTTGTAAATTTGACTGGCCATGACATTACTATGAACAAGTCTAAAGTGTGGATTCTAAACTTTGCTTTCTTTCAGCTCAATGTAAATATTTTTTTATTTTATTTTAGGTGTTGTACAAATGCAGTTGGTCAGCGTGGGGCGCAGCGCTGCTCACCGCCTCGTCAGCGCAGCTGCATCAGTGCAGCCCTAAGCTGGGCAGACCTAGACCTAGATCTGTGTCCTGGTGGTGTGCAGTATGTTGTATTTGTATCCTAAAGTCACAAGTTTTGTAATAAACCCCAAGAAACTGAAAAATATCCCTCCAGACATGGATTGCTCCAATCATAAAAATAATCCTGGCACTGTTTTCTCTCCACCGGCTCTTCATTTGAATGGCCAGATCTTAAGCTCCATTATTATTTTTAAACACAATCAGTTGGTAAGCACAGTGTCTCAAACAAACTATTGTATACACGCAGTACATTGTGGACGACTAGGGGGCGCCCACAGACCAACAGTTTGAGAAAGACTGCTCTAAACCTCTTCACTGTTACCAGGTTTTGGTCCCCGTGATGCACATAGGTCTTCTGCAACTTAGTGAAATCTCACAAAAGAGCCTTACTAGGGTAATATAAACAAATACACGTGTATATATACACACACAGTACTTCCTGACATTTGTCCAGAATAGCTCTTTATGGGGTTATGGGGCTGAGTCAAATTAACTCGGCTTAGTCAAATGCCCCACGGGATGTGTCTGTTTGTCAGCACTGATGTTTCTTTGCCGAAACACCTGACGGACAGGTCGGACATGCTCAGTGGACCGCAAACAGCCGGGAGTTATTCCTAAATAAGACGGGCAGTGGGCTTTGGTTCCAGTTTGAAAGCCCTCAGAGAAGGGGCTATTCTTTCAAAGGTTCAAGTGAGGAAAAGTGAAGAGTCTCCCTTGAGTAAAAACCTCAAATGAAGTCTAAGTAAACATTTTTTAAGGAATCTATGTTATCTAAAAATTAATTCAGATGTTTTTAAGGTTTTATTACAAGCTACTACTACACAGTTTTGAGCTTTACCTTTTGGGTATTTAAAAATATTTGTAATCATGAGAGAAACAGACAATATAAAGGAGCACCATCCACTACCAGCCCCTTATTAAGGTAATATACTTATTGAACTACAATTGGCAAGCTATGAGTGTAAAGTTGCTGACTGTGTGCTGGCAACCAAAACAGATGAAGAAGGAACAATCTAATATCAGCTTGTTATGCTTCAAAGTCAGGCACTGAGTACTTTCTGGTATCAAGCTACGCCAGGTTTTACAAATTCAAACCCCTGTGAGTTTCCTTCCCACTGTCCCTACGGGTTGACACACTTTTAATGAGATGTTGGACGTTGAGGTGGCCAGAGTTTATTTTGACTAACAAGATCAGGAAAAACCTTTCCCCCTTCCTCGCCTGTTCTTCCGCACTGTTGTTTGGCCAACTGATAAAAAGCTACTACACTTTTCCAGGACATAAAAGAAAGATACATTTGTCGACTTAGAAATATTTCTGATTGCGAAAACAGCTGACAGTAATTGGTGTCAAAACCAAACGTGGTCCACCGTTCACTCTAAATGAGGTTGACTAAATGAAATAAATTATACGGCACAGTTAGGATTGTTGCATCCGAGGTTTCATTTACATCTTCCCCTCATGCATTCACACATTCTCTGGCTTCTTCCAACAGGTCAAAAATATGCATGTTGGTTTATATAGACTCTAAACGGCCCTTAAGTCTGTGTGTGTGTGTGTGTGTGTGTGTCTTTATTACCTCTGGCACCACCTCAAAATGGTTAGATAAGATTAATGTAACCACAAGAATAATCAATGTATAATGCTACAGTGGGAAAAATCGTTGCTTTCTCATTTAAAGTTCTTACTAAATGTTTATTTCTAGTTTATGTAAATACCAAAATCTTAGAAAAAGTGGACATTTTCAGTCAAAATTTAAATAGCATGAGAATTTCACAGTAGTCCATGCCAGTTGTAATTTCCCTTCATGTTTTTCTAATATATGTATATATATATATATATATATATATATATATATATATATATATATATATATATATATATATATACACATACACACACACACACATATATAAAACATTATTTAACATATAAAACAATTTTACAGTTTTTTCCACACTAATCATTTTAGTTGCCATTAAAATGCAAAAACAAAATATATAAATAAAATAAAGAATGAACAGCTTCAAATCAAGGAACACATCATGGTATGATTTTTTTTTTATTCTATGTGAATACTGTAGAACCACGATATTTTTACCCAAGGTTTTCATACCATAAAAAAATGGATTAACTTTGCAACCAACTGAATGTGAGGACATAACTAATATCATATATGTTATGTTACATAATACATTATGTTCTAATGCATATTTATGATATAAAACCAGTTCAGAGACTCCTTGACAGTGAGAGCTGCTTACACACATTTACACTCCTCCATCACATGCACACACCCATGCACATGCACACATACACACAGCCAGTGGAACAGATGAGTGCTCCTAGCTGTCCAGCCATTTGACTAGCTGTCACCAAGTTTAAAGTAGCCAATGAAGCAAGCAAGCAATACCTGTCACTTTCTGCATATTGTCAGCGTAAGCGGCTGAGAGTTACACTGACTGACACCTCGAGCGGGATGTGAAGTGTGCATGTAGGGCAAAGCTTACAGGGCCCCTCTCTGCTGTAAAGCGGAGATACATGTCATGAATATGCAAACCTTACACTCGCATACTTGGAGCAATCAGTGCATAGCACACATGCATTTGATCCATTTCAGCCCATCTTTTGCACAATCCACACTGTTAACACACACACACACGTTAAGTTGTGCATACAGATGCACCATGGCAACACCAGGAACAAGTCGCTAAAGGGGAAAAAAAAATATTATATATATCTATATATATATAGATATATATATACATACACACACACACACACACATTTCCAAGGAAATAGAGATTTTTTTTTGCAAAATACACTTGTTGGATAAACTCCCACATACTTTAAATAGCAGTTCCTGAGATTTTAAAATGCTAAACTTTGTGTTCTAATATGACAAGATCCACTAGAAAGGTACTGGTGAAAAGAAATAATACCATGACCACTTATATGATGGGGAGCACTTATATCTGCAGGAACATTCTTCAGTTTCTAATGGGGTGAGTTCAGAATTTTTATTGTTTATAGAACATAATTATTATATGTAGCAGGTCATCGGCACCCAGACATTGCAGCTGTACTCAGAGCGCTGTGATGGTGACCAGGTGGGTTTGAGCAGCGCTACGCGCCGTGCCGACTAACTGCATTTAGTAGCTGTAACACCTAAACTAAATTAACTAAATTCTTCAAGCAAAAAGAAAACATTGTTTATTATCTTCTGCTTATGTGGGGTCAGACTGTGGGGTAGTTCATGAACGACCCTTCATCTTCAACTACAGGACTGGAGTCTGTTAGCGAGAGCCGTTCTTTGTCTTTTTACAACTTTTCTTGCTTATAATCCTCTGCACACACCAACACCAATTATAATTTTGATTTAATTTAAATGCATATTTATATAATCAGTGAATACATACAAGACAGATTTTATATTTTATAAAAATATATCACAAGTTGAGAAACATAGTCCCTCCAGCTACAATTTAGACATGGCTTAATTCCACTATAGGGTTCACAGACAACTCCATGACAAACCTTTACAAGACAGAAGCTCACAGCTTTACAGGAAAACAGTGCACAAGCTGAAAACTAAAATATATATTTATAGCTAGGTAAGCCATACAACAGGTCACTTTTGTCGGCACACTTCCTCTGTCATACCTGTTGACAGCTGATGCTAGGCTAGGGGAAAGTGGGATTACTGCACAGGAACGGAAATGAACACCCTCAAGTAATGAAGTTTGGGGACAATTTTCTGAAGCTTTTTAGGGTTGTTTTACTGCCAATGTTGCTGCCATTCAAATGACAATATCTTTTTTTTTTCTTTTTATTATTTTTTTTATGGTTTGACATCACTAAAAAGAATCCACACCTTGTGAATCTGTAAATAACTCGAGACGGCCCTGGGGACGGCCGCGTCTAACAAATGAGTGTGAGAGCTCTGATAATAAACTACATCGTAGGTAACGTGTCCACAGGCAGGCTCATTTTCTGTTTTGTGTCATTGCTCAGCACTGCAATTTATATTCATGTACGGGATTTTAGTTGGCTCCTATGATTACCATATCAAGTCTTCTGTGCTAATGTGCATGTTGGAGCATGTGTGTGCGTGTGTGTGTGTGTGTGTGTGTGTGTGTGTGTGTGTGTGTGTGTGTGTGCATGTCAGCAGAAAGACATAAACACTGATGGTTACCAAATCATGACAGATGCATTAATGATGCCCCGTTGACAAATGCATGAAAAGCAGCCGCTTGCTGTGGTTTTTGTTGCCGAGTCACATTTAAAGAGATTTCCTAAATTGCCACAGTAGAGACAGACAGACAAGTGACAGTTTGGACCCCTGTAATAACGAAGCTGCTGAATGAGAGAGTGTGATGCAAGTTTGTGAAGGGTGAGGAGGAAGAGAAGTGAAGAACGGAGGAGGAAGAGGCTCAGCTCAGTGGATATAAGGTGTGGATGAATGGATGGGAGGAGTTTTAACCAACACAAGCTGCAGCTTCCCATCTGCTGCCATCATTACCATTAAGAGTCTCTAATTTAAACTAATTGCCGCTGATGAGGAAGTAAACAAAGCACAAAGAGTTTGTGGGGTTTAAAAAGATGGCAGGAGAGAACGCAAATTCTTTGGGAGGAATATTAGTGACTGCTGCTCAACGATTAACGCTCTCATTGGCAAATCAGGTCAGCTACGGACATTTAAGTCATTTTCCATACGTCACATAAATATATTGGGAAATATCCACCTACTATAAAGTATGTGAGTGTGCACTCAGTACTTTGATTGGGAAGCAGTGAATGACTGCTGTATTTGAAACATGACCTCTTGCTAGCTTGTTTGGCAAGAAAAATAACTGTTCAATCATTGTTATTATTATTCAAGTAAAATACATAAAACGGATCTATTGGAATTTATGTTTTTATGAGAACTGGTTTGTGCGTGAGCTCAACCGGCCTCCAAACTCACCGTGGTGGTTTTGACTCGGCCTCCTGGCTGTGTACAAGTCCATCCAGATTTATTGACTAACAGGTCACAGCCTTCGTCCTCCAAACACGGAACCATCTCACACCACTGCCTTTTTCGAACAATCCCAGCTGCAGAAGGAGACAGAGGAAGAACGGTTAAAGGAGAAATGACAGGCGGAAGTCTGCATGGAGAGGCAGCAATTAGGATAAGGAGGGTGACTTCAGGGAGACTGATGCAAAAACATTGGAGGGATGATGGAAAGGTGGAGAAAAACGGGAAACATGAGTGGGTAGGAGGAAATAAAGGGATGCCAGGTGGAGGAGTAGCGAGGAAGAAAGGAGATGAAGAGCAATGAGGTAAAGAGACAATTGAGGAATACGAGGAATGACAGGAAGAGAAATGGGAAAAATAGCCAGACGGAGAAACAACATGGAGAAAGCCGATTCAGGTAAATAAAGTCAGTTAAATAAAATCAACCGTCACAAATTGTATTTAGGAGGGTTTATGGCCTCTGTTTTCTTCAAAATTTTTCACAGAAATAACATAACCAAGCAACAGGTACAGAGAGAATATGCAAAGTCCTCCCATAAAGGTTACTGGTAAGTGTTTGAACACTTACCAGTAACCTCTTTTTGATAGGACCAGTAGTTAATGATACATTTCAAGAAGTTTAAATCCGTAATTTAAACACTAGTTTTCATTCTTCCATTTTACATTTCTGAGAAAGAAAAAAAAAACTGTATAATATCAGCAGTTCTCAGCCCCAAGAAAGTTGACTTTCAACAAACACCTAAAGATTTATGAGCAGTAATTATACAAATCTGTGACCTTTTCCAAGTTCTGTATAAAGGGGTTTTATTTATTGCTTAAGCATTAACAAATACTTGTTTCACACAGGACTAATAGAGACCTTAGGTCTGGTGGTCAAATAAAGTGAGGAAATAGTAAATGAATAATTCATACAGAGCAATAGTCTCACATTCAAAATCCTCCATGAAAACGATTTATTCCGCAGCCACCCCGTTGAACCTATTTTTTATATGTTCAGCTGGTGTTTGCAGGGAACCAATGATTTTTAAAGCCATAAAATGGCAAAGAAAACAGTGAAAATTTTGTGCCCCTTTCTTCATATCCAATAAAACATTCAGAAGTGTTGCACCGCACTGCTCCTTTCACCGCCTGCTTCTTTTGTAACCGTCTGGAGATTGCCACGAGTTTGGGCCCTAAGCCTTTATTCTGCCGGTCTTTGTCTCACTGCAGGCAGTGTGCATAAAATGAAAAGATAACATTCTGGTAGACTGTACGGAACCTGAAATCATCTCTACTTTGTCAAAGTCTGTCAAGATACCAACAGGAAACAAGAAAAAAAAAGAAGTCTGCTTTAATCACAACAAAAGACTTGGGGTACGTTAGATAACACGTTTTTGTCTTTTAATAGTGAATAACCGCCTTCATTTCAAAACTAAGAAAAAAACCCTACATTGTTTAGACCACTGTGCAAATCCATCTCCAGAACGTCACATAGATTCTCAATGGGGTTGAGATTTGCACTCTGTAGCAGCTAATCCATGTATGAAAATCATATCTCATGCTCCTTAAGCCACTTTTTCAGGAGCTGGAAAGGGGGAAAAAATGCAATATGTGGAATGTTGTCAGACTACAAGTTCACAGTAAAACTTTGCCTCTATTACATCACATAACCTTCAGACCTCATCGCAACAGAACAACGTGTGATAACACAAAGTATGAAAAGAATTCCTCATAAGTTCTGCGACATTAAAGCTCCCCACAGAGGTTTCATTGTAAACAAACATGATCATTTTTGCTCTACAAAAGCTCAACAGGGTTCATGAAAATTACGGCTGCAGGGCAAAAACCCATTAGAGAAAGTGAATTCAAGGGTCATTATGTACTGTATGTGGTATAATGAGGTGCTTTTTGGGATAATAAGAAAGTTTCTAAAGAAAACATATTTGACTACAGCCTTGTGTATATGGGATAGGTTAAATATTTAATACAAACACAAAAAAGACATTAAGTAAGAGGCGAGGACTTAAGTGACGACGAAGGGTGAACAAAATGCAATAAGACAACTACTCCACCTTGAAAAAGTCTTCACACGTACGTCCACGAAGCACTTCCATCCATTTTTTTCATCCATCCTTTCATTCAGTCATCCAACCATGCATTTATCCATCCGGCCATCTTTTTTATAGTCTCTGGTTTTTGCTGTTTTTCTATCCAACTAGTTGAGAATTACAGTAAATGTATTTTGCTTAGAAAATTTAAAAAATGCAACAGATGTTTAGACATTTCAGTTTGAAAAAGTATGGATTTTTGATAAATCTTCACATTATGCATGACCAGTCACCTAAATTGGCAAGCCAGGCAAGGACAGACAACTATACAGCCGTTTCCATTACAGATGTACACAAAACTTTGACGACATTCTGCTAACAGAATTTTGCAATTAGATTTAGAAATGCAATTCAAATTGCACATGACTAAGTTTCTACAAGCTATTAGTCATTAAAAACATGGCGTGTCATCATCCTCCGAACACTTCCTGTCGTCGTCTTTTCTGCCAGTAGTAATAACCGGTTAGTGATGACAACTTGTGTGATGTGAAACAAGTGTTTCTATTGCAGTTTTGTGAAATATTCCAATTACGATACATCTGAAGCACCATCTCATCCCAGCGTGAAAACCTATCGAAAAATGTGAGTTTTGTCAAAATTAGAGCGTTTCCATTGCCCTTTGTTTGTGGTCTATCACAAACATTTTGAAGAAAATACTAGAAAATCAGAGGCTGTAATGTGAAATCCTTCAAAGGGTAGACTTTTCCCAGGCACTGTTTGTTGTGTGGTGAAGTATGCATCATGTATACTTGAAACTCTTTCATCATGATGGCTTTCTTACACAGTCTAAGGGAATAGTCTTCGCCTAACTACCTATAAATTCAATCTAAGGGCACCTTCAACTTCTTTCATCACCCTGAATGCAAATGATTAGTGAGAGTGAAACTCAAAGCCATTATCTCTTCGCCATAAACAATATGTATATCGCAATCAATCTGTTAAATATGCACACCCTCTCAAAAACTACTTGGCCGAATAATACATGTATCAAGTGCATTGTGTCAGCAGAGTACGGAAAGAGCTTTAAACTGACACCAACATGAAGCATTATTATTGTTGAGAGCATTTCGCTGAGATGCTACTTGAGGTTGAATTACTTGGCGGTGCCTTAAGGCTAGCTGCTCACGGAGAGACAAACCCTTTTCTGCACTGAAGGCATCAGAGCAAACACGCCCTACTTGAAGATAATCCTGTGTTTAGAAGAGTAACATTGTTGTGCTTTACAGATCAGGTCATCAAATCAAAGGGTCGACTTCAGATTGCTCTTTTTTCCCCAGGATCCTTTAATATCCTTAAATATAACCTCTGTTCAGGTTCCAAATGCTTTTAGGCAAACGGCTTGTAATCACAGTCAACATTTACAGTACATGATTAGCAAATTGGCTGAGAAATGGGCCTCCATGGGGTCCATAATGGTCTCATATTAATTTCCTATAGAGCAGGGGTCTGTAACACCAGCCCTAGCGTGCCACCCTGTCCTAGATACATTACTCAATTTGAAAAATAAAAAGGCCAGATGTATGTAGGGTGCTCAGCTAGTCTTTCTGATGTGGTTTGTATTCAGTCCTTCCACTTAAATCCCAAATTTGTTGAAATAACTGTTTGAAAATTGTATTGCTGTGAACCATGAACGTCTGGGATAAACTGTTGTTCTTCCTACTCACATGCCGTTTAATCTCTGCTGGTACAAAGCATTTTCAATTAAACAAAATTACCATCATTCCAGTTTGAGTGGGAAAATAGAATCATTAGCCTTCAACCAGTTGAGTGCTGAGTTACTGAATTAGCTTAACAAAACTTGTGTCCTTCTAGTGCTTTGTAAGAGACAAGAAGATGTTGAAAAGAAACGGGAATTTAGGTCTTGTTCATTTTCAGGTAGAAAGAGACACAAAAAGATATTTTAAGTGGGAAGACTAAATGTTATAGCTGTTTTAGCCACAATGCTAAATCCAACTGAAAAATCCTTTTAGGTGGAGTTAATTAATGCCAGTTTTAAAAGTAATCATAAGGAGGAGTTCATCTGTGAGGTGCTCCAAGATATATATATTTTTTTAGTAATCTTAATCTTAAACCCAATTATTTGTCTTCTGACATTAAATTGATTAAGTATTATCTTAACTTATTTGATAGGATGACATAATCACAGTCTACAAAAAGGAAGTGGCCACATATTATTAATTTTTAAACTTACACACACTATTCCCTGCAATTTTAAACTTTCCAAAAAACATAAAAACCCTTGTTATTTCCACATTTCCTTAGGGATATATAAGGTATCCACGTCCGCCAGAAGTGAAAACATTCAATGTAAATTTGGCTCTATGACGAGCGCTACGCCACCAAATATAAGTGACCTCTGAGGTAGGGGATGAAATGCATGACTGTATGAATGGAAAAGGGAAGCAAGAGCACACAAGAGAACACTAGAAGAAACACTGAAACCATCACTGAAGTAAAAAGGGGGGCGGGGGGGGGGGGGCTTGTCAGGTGTAATAACCCAAAGTCCGAAATCGTTTTCAAGAGTTTTTTTTTCTTTTCTTTCATTTGGTTATTTAATCTGTTGCTGTGAATTCATATTATGAAAGCTGTCAGCAAGGTCACTTATTCATTTCACTAACGGGTTTTGCTTCGCTTCTGAATTGCCATCCAGCAGGGGTGACCCTCAGCTGATGAAGATGTATAGCAATGCCTGGTAAACATCAGTAATGAGGGAATGAGTGCCGTGTGTACAGGCGGTATTGTCTGCACGTCTGCGCTACAAATGTCATTTTTGACATCGAGCCCTACAAACTGACTCCATCAGCCGCGACAGCTGAGAGATAAGTTATCACGGCTGCGTCAGATGAGATTTAATAAGGAGAGCGGCGCAGACATTTCAAGCCGACGCAACGTAATACCAGTTGCTCTGAGAAGTGATTAATGGAGATTTGACCTGCTGGTATTGTAGCGTTTTTGACAATAACGGGGCCCAACTTGCAAACGCTCAAATCAAAAATTTCTCATTAGCAGAAGGTCAGGGGCAGCTGTCTGTAATGAATTGTTCCACGGATTAAAGTCAGCTGTCTAACATCTTCACTTTACAGCTTTATGAAGTGAACATTTGTAAAATTGTTGTCACAGTGCGATTTGATGTTTGCAAGAGAACAATAAGAATCTATCCATGCAACTTTGAGATGCTGTTCTCGATAACTATGCATTTTTTTGTAAGATATTGCACCTAAACTTGAAAATATTAGCAGAAAAAGCTTTGAAAATGTTGTATTAACTTTTTATTCCATCTCAGCCGGATCACTGGCATCATAAGCAATTATTTTAGCCACCTTTTCAACTAACATTAGACTTTCAGCTGCTTCTGTTTACTAGAACTATTGTTTACAACAATGGCAGCACAACTCACTAATGTAGAGCTGGCAATGCTCACGACCCAAATATTAGGAGAAAGAGGAGCAGTGACTGCTTTGGAGAACCAGAGCAGACATTGAAACATCTGTCAGATTGCTGGAATAATTTTTGCTTTTCTGAATTACAGTTTGTGTCTCAGTAAGTCATTTATTATTGTGGTGAATTACAGACAGACCATGTCAGCCACAGACAGCTTATAAGAACCCTGAGAAAGGTTGGACTTATTTCTGGTCTTCAAACTACTGCAAACATTTCTCAGTACTTTCTCCTACCCACTTCACTGATATACACAAAATCTTGGCTTTATGAATTTAGACATGACCTGAAAACCTTGTCATCACTACTAAGATTAGTCACAGACAGAGAAGATGTACAACAATGAAACTTTCACAGAAACACTCTGGGTAGAGGCTTGTTACTCTGTACCCCAGAATCTCAATGACCTGAGGGCCGCCCTGAGAGAAGAGTGGGATCTCAGCACACAATGAGTCGACTTGAGGACAGCATGAGGCGTTGTTGAGAAACTGTAATTGATGCCCAAGAGCACACAACACGTTATTGAGACAATTACATTTTTATTGCCGTGACATACCCACCACTGGTGTTGGCTTTTGTTCCAATACATTGTTTAAAATGAGGAAATCACAAATGCATGTTTCTACTAAAATGTCACGCTGGCATTAACTTTTCACATTTCTCCAATTTTCACCCAAAAGCCAACTGTCCCTAACTTTTAGTGAGTAGTATTGTATATGCAATGAGGGCAGTGACTGCTGGTATGCAAACATGTAAAGGGACTGACTGATTGTAAACAGTTGCAAAGGTGGCAGAGAGCTCAAAAAAGCTATTGTAAGGGAATGACAGGGTACAAGTACAGACAACAATGGAGGGATAATTAAAGCAACAACTAAACAAGGTACAATGAATGCACTCAAATGCAACACATAACATACAATCTATTCAAGATATAGAACAGAAGCACATGTGGTTCCACGTCTGTCACTTTTCTGCCGTCACATTTGAAATTCTCCACTGATGTCCAATAAAGGACGTTTCTATTCCATCCCAAAACATCATTCAGATGACTACAGTGTTATGGATTGACATCAGAGCTTGGTGGAGAGTATGCAACGTCTCTCGGTCGGTTTCTACATGCAAACAACTGATAAAAGTAGTTCCCAAAATTGTGTATGCTCTTTAGCCGTTCATACAAGATGGTGTTTGACATGCATAGAGCTTTTTTTTTAAATGCTAATTATATATCCAGAAAACTGGTCAAGTAGATAAAGCTATGTACCATTTCTTGAATATGCCTTTAAGAATACAGATTTTGCGACGAAGCATTCCTAACATTCTCTTCCATATTAATGTTAGCTTCCACTGCTTTAGACTTTATAGCCAACACAGTAATCGAAAACGCATCCACTTAGATGCTTCGAAAATTCAATTTCCAAGGAAGTGTAAAGACTGGGGATACTTTTTTTTTTTTTTTTTGCCAACAGTTGACTAGTCTAATATCACTGATTTACCATATAAGCAATCAGAAAGTGTAAAAGCGAGTTAGGAAAGCGAGCCTTATCTGTCACATTTGGTCTCGCATCACTAACTAAACTCATCTCCCAGCAGCATCTTGGCTCTCAGTGACACTATCTGTTTCCATTTGACCATATTACTGCTGTGCTGCTGGTGTGAGGGCATTGGCTTATGTTGAAACGGATTAGATTCAAGGGAGATATCAAATAAATACATCCCACACATGCAGGCCCAGCGTAGGGAAGCATGGACATGCATAAACACACACACGCACACACACAGGTCCGAAGCATCTGCATGCACATGTAAGCGAAGGTACTGGCAGTGGTTTCATCAGCGGGAGATAAGAGCAGAGAGGAGGAGAACATTATTAAGCCCTTCTTGGGACATTTATCTTCCCACCAAATGGTTGATAACGGTCACACACGTCAACAGCCAGCATCTCGGGTTAATAAATTCCATCTAATTCTAAGGCGAGCTTGAGATGGCAGGGGAAAGACGAGACTTAACGGGATAAATGAAGGATAGCGGGCAAAAAGAAAAGATGCTGAGATAACCAATTCAGGTCAGAAAAGCTTCTGGATGATAACTGTTGCAGATGAAATTACCCCAACAGGCAGACGCTTGGGACGCGACGTCCTCAGCAGGGTTTTATGAAAGAATGTGAATTAAAACATGCAGAAATAATTTAAGACAAGGAAATAAAGGTTTTTACAACTTACTGTTAAGAAAGTTTCCTTTTTTTCCTCCTAATGTTTTTCTCACTTATTTTCTTAACTTATTATAAGTCATGGTGACCAGTCACTCAAAACACCATTCACTACCCTAAAGCTAAACATTTTATACATTTCTACAAATATATATATTAAAAGTATGACTCACCAGCGGGAAAGAAACCCTGAGCGGACCTGTGCTGAAAGAGGAAACTGACTAATGCTTAGGTTAAATAGTTTCCAGAAAGTGCAAAGAGGCAGCCTAACATACTTAGTTTTATTAAAGTTATTACATAACATTTAGCATATTTTTACATTTTGCTTCCGGCTCCCAAGTTGTGTGCGAGTCTTCATCTGCAGTTGTTTATACCACCGTTTATTTTAAGGCTGAGTTATATCGACGAGTGCATCTCTGTGTGAATTAGCTTGAAAACACTCTAGCATTTTAGGCTGAATCTAAAAGACGTCTAGCAACGCCACATCTTTGTGTTTGACTGAGAGGCTAGGATGGGGAATGATTGTGACACCAATCCCAAATAATAGTGTTTTAAAGGGTATTTTGAATAAAGGATAGGTAGAAAACAAGGTAAAATCAAATTTATTCCAGAAATAGGTAGCACTTCTTAAGGTATTAGATACTACTGGATGGGCTTTGTGGAAGAGTGCTAAGCATTTTGAATTGGTTAAATGAATTATTTTTCTTTATTTTTCACTTTGAACTCCTCCAGACCTTCAATTTCGTACTAACTTTAGCAGACTCTAATTTATTAAGTGCTGCTTTTAGTCGCTTCGCCAAAAATACGTTCTATGAGTTTAAACGGCATCTTCTGAGGCACAAATAAAACCAACCACAACGCTCACACACTGTTATTTCAACTTAAGAAATGAGAATATTAAATCTCTGTTAACATTAAAAGCTTTTCGTAGAGACTGAGGTGATTATAATTAAGTTTCAACCGCTGGGAAAGTATCCTAAATTATGGCTGCAGAGAACTGGCCAGAGTCCGTTTTCCTCTCCTCAGCGATCAGTTCAGAATCGACACAAAGAGGACGTTTGAGAAATCGATTTAATGGTTTCACACTGCACCTTTCTGTGGACTTTATGCTTACTTTACATAAGCTTAGGGATCATCACTATGACCAAAGTTTCATAGCTAAAGATGATTTCTTATTTTCAACTCTTCCACACTCTGCTGCTGAGTGCCTTTGAAAAAATTGGGCAAATTTAATTCACCCAAGACAAAAAAAACCATGGCTCTCACAAGCGATTTTGCCTTTTAACCAAATTAACAGCTTTCCTTTTGTGTGTGTGTGTTTTGCTGTGTTTTACAAAGCACTAGGGCAAATAGGCAAAATTCTCCAATTTTAGAACTGCAAATAAAAGCATGTGCGTTCATCGTTACTTATCAACCAATTTAAGATCACTCTGTGCAGCACTTGACTTCGCCTGGTGGGAAGTACACATCAACGTTTGCACTGCGGATATCCACACCCACACCCACACACACACACACACACACACACACACACGTGCAAAGTAATCTCTTCGCCGACATGTCAGGCAACAAAGTCAAACAAAAGCCGGCTTGAAAAAGGCCCGACTGAGTGCCATTAAGACTGGAAGATTTGCTTTAATCACCAAAATCCCCTCCTATGTCTCCTTTTACAGTGGATCCATTATCGGGATAATTAACCGCACAATCTGACCTGCCGCGGTAGGCAGACGTTCTGGAAAACCGAAGGACGCCTTGCAGGAATTAGGAGGGGATGTTCTGATGTGTAAGAAGAAAAGAAAAAAGAGAAAAAAAACAATGCAAAGAAATAAATCCCAGTGCTTTGTAATTAGCCACCATCTCTCCACACGCTCACAGCTCAGCTCCTCCTGGCTAATTTTCTCCTCCTCTCTCATCTGTCCCTTCTTCAATACCATTATTTTTCTTTCTCATTCTTTTTGCACCTCTCTTTCCCCTCCTGTCCTGTTTTTTTTTCACCTCTCTTTGCCTCTTCCTTTCCAGTCGGCTGCTTTGCCTGATTTTCATAAGATTATTCCACCCGTTTGGCTGCCTTGATGAGTATCTCCACGCTAAAATCTGTCAAGCCCTCTATTTTAAAAAGCCTGCATTTTCTTTCCTCCTTCCTCCTTTTTTTTTTTTTTTTTTTTTGATGAAGTGAATTTGTGTCTCAAATAGCTCCTCTGCACTCATGAAACTTCAAGAGGCAGAAATAATGAGATAGCATGCTGACTGACATTTCCAGACCTTGGCCCTGTGTCTGTGTGCATGCATGTGTGTGTGCCTGTGTGGGTGTACGCTGCATGTGTGTGTGCACGCGCATAGCTCACAGAGCCACCTAATTCTCCTTTAAACACCACGAATGGAACAGACATTACACAATTCACAAAAAAACATGTAATATGCTATTAAAGCTTCAACATTAATTTGGATAAAACAGACTTTCATGTTAAAATTTGAAGGGAAAGCAGCAAAAAAAAAGAGTTTTATTTTCCCTTAACATTGATAACTGCTTCTGTTAAGTATTTTCATGAGCTTAATGAAAATGTCTGATGGGAAAAGGCAGGGCGGCTTCAGAAATGGGTGTTTTAGACTTGAATCCTCTGAAATTATAAAAGTTTGATAGAACTGAAATGAAGGTTAGCCATCTTTTCAAAAGTGAAAATGTTCTTATTTTTTGTTTTTTTGCCAAAAATGGCTTTTGGTAAATAATGATTTAGGCCATTATGTCAGGAAGGTCACAATATTTGTTAAAACTGTCACCATGTTTAACTGTATATCACGAGACATATAATAAAGATCCAGTTCCTTCACCACATTCCTGTGCTGCGTACACAAGCATGATTGACAATGCTAAGACCCTCCTCAAGGCTCTGATTGGTTGTTTCTAGGTAGCACTGGAAGAAGGCAGAGGAGCTTGATTTGTTCACAGATTATCTGTCTCATGCAACAAAGATGTAATAAAACATTTTTTATAAAGGTCACATGCTGTAGCTTTAATGGAATGGTGACAAACTGAGTTTTCAGTTAGGATTGATGTGAACAATTGCAAACCGCTTCAGACACAGAAGCAGTTTCTGGACACCGACTTGCACAGACTCCTAAAACTCTAGCCACATCACCTGTCAATTTTTATTTCCTTTGTCTAAGCTACATATACGAGATGATTCTGTTGTTTCATAGAGTTCACAGGTTAAAATCTATATTCCTCAAACACTTTAGCTCATACCTTTTCCGTTACCTAGCATCAGTAAGACCTTTTTCCATTCCCTTGTCCTCAGTTGTCCGTAGTCCAGCTGTCTCACTGCTGCTTCCAGCTACAGCCTTCTTTCCCTGCATACTATTTATGCTTGGTGCCACTGCGGTGCATAACTGCCAGGTTGTGGGACATGCCATTGCTTGGGGCTTTCTTTTTCTTCTCTGCAGCATGCAAGCCCACATATGTGCCTGTGTGTAGGTGTGTATTGTCCACCAGCTGCAGCTGATATCGTTCTTTCGCAGATGGGCTCTGACATTTCCCCTCAGCTGAATGCAACCCCGCATTGGTGGACACGTGCTTCTGCCGCGCACACAAACACACACACAAAGACAGGAGACCCCAAAGGCACAGTCAGCCTCGGAATGAAATGTCACGATGAACCGTAGACTGTGGGAAAGAGATCGTTTACCAGCAGCGTCTGGAGAGACGCAAGCACATCAGCTTTGAGTGGCAAATCCCTGACAGATACACCTGGAAGCAGCTCACAAACAGGACACAATACTCTACGGACAACATTTGCATTGTCCTTTGCACTAAGCCTTGTGTCTCGACGTGTAAAGATTAATACTGCATATATCTGACACCACAATATGGTACAAAGCGAGATTTCCCCTAGAAAACATGTTACGTCCAGTGGTGGGGGTGCTGGGACAGTCATCCAGCATCCCACTGTGTTTTTTTGAGTTTAAAATTATTTGTTTCATCCTAATTTAAGTGTCCAAATAGTTTTTGGTCTTTTATCCGTGACTTGTCACTTTATTTGCTGGAGTTGTTAGCGTGTAGACCGGTAAGACAGGAAGTGGTTACGTTCCGGTGAAAAATAAACAACTCTTAGCCTGGTGGGGGTGCCAGTAAAGCTTGGAGGCCCGCCAGGCTTATAATGCACTGCAAAAGTGAAAACTAAACAAATTATATTTATTTTATTTTCTTTTTTTTTTTTTTTTTTTTGCTAAAGCCGTGATTTGATCTTTTTTTCATTTACAGGAAGTGTCATTTTCTGCATCTCCCCCAAAAATTTGAAAAATTCCTTGTTTATTCTAGTTTTCAATCCACTAAATACTGAAAATTTGGCCAAGCAAGTTAGGCATAAAACTTCAGAGCCCCACATTCCTGAAGTCTAGCATTAACAGAATGGGGGCTACAATCTAATTAAGAGTGTTCATGTAGGGATCAAAGTGGTGTTGTCTTGACAAAAACAGCCACATCTGAGGATTTCAAGGGCCTTTCAGCAATTAGACAGAAGGCACAGCACTAAACCCAACAGTGTGATGCCCCTGATACCGCAAGTTCATGCAACAAACACTCGATACCGACTGGCTGTTTCAAAAACAGTTTTTCCTCTTACTTGGCAGTCATGTGAAATAAATAATAGGGTCTCGGGTTGTGCCCTTCAAACTCAGAGTTAACTTTTTGGAGGTGTTAGCTGAGCTGTTAAAAGCCAATAAGTGTTTGATGAACGCTGTGAGATCTGAGTATGAAAAATTTAACAGTATGTCAATTCAAGTTAAAGTAGAGTATGAAGCTAAAAGAAAAGTATTATTCCTCTGCAAATATTAAATAAACAAGACCTCTTGATGATAAAATGCCAGAAGAGTTTTACTTCCAATGTAGAGGAAGTTTTACAAAGCACTATTCAGATGCTCTCAGCATAGCAAAAATAAGTTGAGCCTCAGATGAAGAGCAAAATCAGTGATTTAGCTCGGTAATCCGTACTTATGCTTAAAACTTATTTTCAATAAAAAATGGAAAATGGAACCCATATTACCAGAATAGGGAACACAAATTCTCCCAATTCTGTAGATATTTTAAAGTCTCTCTATAATATAAACTAACAATACATTCTATAAAAAGGTAATGCAACATTAAATTGTTTTTTTTACTGTGACCAACTTATAAGCAAACAGCCATAGGGAGAGTAGTAAAACCTGGACTGGAATCTTCTACACCAATTCTATAAATTACAGTTTGCAATTTGTGAAAGCTTTATCGTATCTTTGAAAATGCAAAAACAATAAAGCAAAAGGTTTTCTTTGTTTTCTTTGTATTTTCCTCCCCAAAATATGATCAAAATCATATCTTGTTTTGTCTCGCTTTTTGAGCAGGATCTATACATACACCTCTAACGCACATCAACGTTATATAAACTAGACTCCTAATCATACCTGTTTGTTTTGAAGATTTACTGCCTCATCGGACGTGTCGGCACTGAATCAGCCAATCAAAATTGGAAGAAAAAAAAAAGCAACTCGCCGTTATCAGCACCTGAGTGAACACGCCATGAACAACGCCAGGAGAGGAAAATATGACAAATGGACACACACAACAGCAAGGGTAGTGGCAGCGTTGATGCCTTCTTATGATAGTTGTTATCGTGATGTGGCTGACGATAATGAAGGTGACTACGTTGATGTTGATGATAAATGACACAGTGACACACATACCACAAAGTAGAACGACGGCTTGAGGCTGCGAGCAGAAATAGGCGGGCTGATGTAATTAGTCGGCGTGCGTATAATGCGCCTTCTGTTCGTGTGTGTAAAGGTTTGTGTTGATGTGGGCTAACGCCACTGCCTGTAAGCAGACCTTTGAGCCTGTTTATGAGGAATTAGGTACAGCTGGTGGAGTCCTGGACCCTTAGCAGAGAGGGGGGCATATTGAGCCTTATTGACCTCTGCATCCTAAGTAATCCACCTTAAATTATGCATAACCTTTTACTTGGCAGAGCTCCCCATAAATCTGTTTATTCCCCGTTTGCTCGCTCACAAAGCCTGCTAAACAAATTCCAATTAAGCAAACCAGCAATACAGCATGAATGATAATTCAAATCAGTGCGGTCCCCAAAGCAGATAAAAGCATAATTATTACTCCAGTTATATGTACGGCGGTTTATACAAGATTGTTAGGTTCTTTCAAATCTTGTTAGTCCTAGTTTTTCTAGGTCATTTGCTTTTTATGAATATGAAATGAGCATGTAGTACTGTATGAATGCTGATTGAGTGTGCTGTGTGTTTTTACGGCATCCTCTGGCGTTCTTGCATTGTTATTTTAAAGTTAAATACACTTTCTCCAAGACATTTTGCTCTTCAGTGGGTCAGAATGTGAATCCATCTCGTTGCATCTCATTTAAAGACCACGGACACCTTTAAGCATTTGCATAATGTGTGCAAATGCTAAAAAAAAAATAATAATAATAATAAAAAAATGAAAACAACAGATGCAAGTACAAAAAAAAATCATTTGGACTACTGTAGAGCAGTTTTAAAATGGTATAATGAGACCAAACAGAGGCTGAAGTCAATACCACACTGCACGGTAAAGCTGTTTTTTCATGCAGGAACAGGATGTCGCAAATCCCTTATGCATAGACAGGAAATCTGAATTCAGTGCAGGGACAGCAGAATCCAGCAACAATAATGATAATAATAATAAAAAGGGCTGCTGTGCAGAAAGGTAACCACTGACTGTAAAGACTGTGGAGGGCTATTTCAGAGGAACAACGCGATATATGATATCAGAAATTGGATCCTATATATTTAAAAAGTTTACAGAGGGGCTTTTGGGGTGGAGATTTTATACAAATTCATGTTTGAAAGCACACATCTTCATTTAAAGGGGCAGTATTATGTGTTTCTTCAGACACAGTGCCTGAATCAAGTAGCTATCAAAAATGACTTAAAAGAAAATTTACTTATAAAGAGCTCAACAGATGTGCTGTTCCACCAGGTGTTTGCTAATTGCTGCTGGTTAGTCTGCAGGAGCTAAAGAGGGAGTTACAAGGGCGGCTGCTCTAACATAACATGAATTAAAACAAAAAAAATGTCAATTTTACATAGTACTTTAAGCACAGTTGTTTGATTATTTAGTCAATTCCTGTTTCAGATTAGTTTTGTTTTTATTTTTGCCCCTATTTATAATAAATTAATTGCACTTTAAAAGACAATATATTTATTTCCTATTATAGTGCACCTGATATTCACCATTTCTACACCTCTTCCTGAGAAATCTCTGTATTTACTATAATTTGAAAAAAAGACTGTTACACTCATCTCCACTTCAAGGTTGCATTGCATTTTACAAATCCCATTAAGAGACAGATAATTAAACAAAGCATATGGATAACTATGATCGGCTAACAACTTCTTCAGTACCATGCAGAATGTGTTTCTCTGACTAAATTTCCCATTTACAGGACTCGCACTTTCATCGCTGCTTTTTTATGTTTTACCTGATTTGGCCCTTTGATTGCACAAGTTTTGTGATGATTCCTTTAATTGCTTAAAAGTGCTTTACCGAGAACTAATCAGGTCTTTTTTTTTCTTTCTTTTTTTAATCCTACCGTGTTTCAACATTGACATTTTTTTTCTCCCACCACCTTAACCAGAAGCAGTACACCTTGAAACTGCTGCCTGTCATTAATTTTCTCTGATGAAAGAGCAAGAAGGAAGCCAAAATGTAAAAAAAAAAGAAAAAAAAGAGAGCACTCAGCTTAAAAGAACATTTTTAAAAAATCATGATAAATCAAACACTTGAGAAAAGAGCAGTTCAGGGTTTATAAAAGAAACCATGTCATTGCCTTATTATTAACCAACTTTTTATTGCTCCTTTTTTTTGTTTTTTTTTTTAGCACAAAAAGCTTCTCAACCCGGAGCTAAATTATGAAAAACACAAAGTTAAACAGTTTAAGTTTACTTCATATCAGACAATAAAGGAACTCAGATGGTGGGCCTTGATTCCAGCACATGTGGTGTGGACCAGGTGTCCTTCAATCGGCATTTATCCTTTGTGCATTTCAAAGGATAAATGCTCCAAATATATCTGTCCTGATACTCTGAATTCTCAGGACCTCTCTTCATTAAGCGTGAGTGATAACGGGGCCCCAGCTGTGCTTTACTGCCCCCCACCACTGTCCCTCCGCCGCCCACCGGTCCTGACCTAGTTCAGACGATGCTGTGACTGATAGCCAATGCAGAAGTCATCAGACAAGCCTTATTGAGACAATAAATGAGCTGGGACTCTAGTTGCTCTGCAAGGGACATTAGTTATGTATTTAGAGTAGTGCTCGGCTGAGCCCCGCTTTTTCCCTACTTTTTCTGTTCCTCCGTTTCTTTTCAGCCAATTTCTGATGTCACTTCCTCCCAGCAAAGCGTCAGGAAACGATCTTTGTTCTCACTCCTACACAAATCCTCAGTATCCCTCCTCGCCAAAGAAGTGCTTAACCACAGATCAGAATCTGGTGAATCTGCCTCTACTCTTGATTTTATCAGGTTTTTTTTTATTAATCTAGATCAAACAAAGTTTAGATTAATGTCTCATACTGTTAAAAATTTTATTAGGTAGAAAATGGGAGCCGATATTGAGCAGGTTAAGCCGCAGAGGAAAAAAAAACTAAACGATATTTTTGGCGTTTTCTCTTGCTCAAGCTTTGTATTCAAACCAAACACTGAAGCACTCCCAACAGTTTAGGAAAGGAAATGCACTTTTTGCACCAAGATTTGCCATTATTGTCTCTTTATTCTCAGACAAAGAGAATGACACAGATTAATAAACTGTTGGACTTGCCTCGGTCTCAGAGGTTTTATTAGTGAGAAAATTAAATTTACCATTCTGTGTTGCACAAATGATTTTTTATTTCTACTTGTAGAAGTCCTCTCAAGAAGATCTTTTAGGCAAACAGATTTTAAATCTGCTTGATTTTTAATGACTAGATGAAAATCAGGAGGGAAAAGAAAACATTTTTTTTTGCTTTGAGATGAAGAAACACTGAATAACGGCACATTATTTCACTACTACACCTTACTCTATGAAAAGCCAAATGTACCAAAGTCCATTGGAGAAAAAAAAAGTCAAATATTTATACATGTAATCATCTCAATGACATTGGAAATGTATTCAAGTCAAATAAATATATTTTTCATGAAGTAATCAAATATGTAAAACATTTTTTAAAATATAAATTATATAAATTTAATCCACAATATATATTAGATTGTCGTCTGCTGTGGCATATTGATTAATTTTGTTTGCATCATGTATGAAAGTCGCCCGTTTTAACAGTAACGCTGTAAATATTGCAGTTGTTCAACAGCTGACTTGCTTTGCAATCACGCGTTATAATTTATTTAGGGAGCTGTGGTGAAAATTGTCAAGATGTACCATACCAAAAGAATATATGAAATAATAGTAATAATAATTAAAAAAAACTAAAATATTTACGTCTTAATCCAACCATCGTTAGTGTATAGCTGTGTATTCTTGAAGGATCCTGATGGGACTGGTGCCTATCTCCAGAAGATACTGGGCGCACACACGCACGTATACACACACACACCTAAGGTCGGTTGAGAGTAACTAACTTAAAGAGAAAATGTTTTGGCTGTCGGTGGTGAGAAAACCACGCATGCAAAGGAAGAACATATAAATTCTGTGCAGAAGTACCACAGACCTGGATTCAAATACCTTCTTGCTGCAAGACAACAATGTTACTAAGTACATTCTGTTTTTTTTGGCCACATAACTAGTCAGTAGGTGACCAGTACTGGACAGTATTTGACTGGAAAGGCTTAAACTGTGACCATTAGGCCACCATGAAGACGCATGTAGATTTTACAAAAAATCCAGCCGGCAAATACACAAATTTTCCAATCAGCGTGGATAAGATCACATCTTCAAGCCAGTTCAGGTAGCCTTAAGGCCAAGAAACTATAACATTATAGAGATGCTACTAGAGAACTTCAATTCAATGTGTGATATATGTATCATCTAAAAAATACAAGAACAAAGAGTCACTGATGCTATCAATAATAAGAATTTCAATTGTACGAACTGTGGAAAATACTAATATGCTACAAAAACAGTCTGACAAATGTCAAATGGTTAACTAGGGACCCTCAAACATTAAGAAATAACTTTTAAAGCTTTAAAACACCCCTAAACTAGCATAATATATTTAACCCCTAAATTCCTCTCAGTCTAGAGATTTTTCAAAATGTAATTTTTACTATATGGTTGCACTAGTCAGTCACCTGGGACCAGTGCCAGAAAATGTTATGCTATGCCAAACTGACCAGTTAGAAAACAAACTAACTGTTTGTTTTCTAACAAACTACTAATTACTAATGCTTTAATTAGTAATTAAAGCATTAGTAATTACTTAGCATTAATTACTAATGCTAAGTAATTAAAATTTTTGGTATTCGTTTATTTTTATTTCCTTTAGTCAGTGAACACACAATAGCTAGAGGGTCTGAAAGGCTGCAGCAAACACTGGTACAAGTGAGAACAGTTTAGAAAAGTTGCACTTGGAAACCTTCTTTCCAAGGTATGGTTCATTTATTATCTAGAAAATATTGCAAAACACTGAAAGCTTACACTGTAGACATATTGTCTCTTTTCTCTCTTTACACTGGTGTCAGCTTTGTTTCTTACTTTGAGACTTGCATTAATGCTTAGACCGATATAATACATATTACATCAGTTCAAACATGAAGAAAGAACCCCAGTGGGACAAGACACTGTGACAGCAGCTACAGAATCCATTAGGACAGATGAGGAGACATGTCTCATCTTCCTTCCTCTTGCCTAGTATTTTCTCATTTTCTCTTAGTGAGTTTAGAATCCACAGACAAAGTCACTGAACTATCCCCATCCACTTCTGACACACACTGTTAATAAATACCACATACAGCAGCCTCTCAAGAGACCCACATACAAATAAAGCAATGTTGAAGAGTTTTATGTAAAAACAGCCACTAAAGTAATCTCCTTTGCAAAAGCTCATTGAAGGTAATGAACAGAGTTAGAGAGACCTGGAACAATAGGCAGATGATTGCGATGCTTGTGCCTTACTTCACCTTCACATTTGTACAATACAACAATAGCTATCATAATGAGACATTATTGTCTAATGCTAGACAATAACGTCTCATAATTCTACTTTGCAGTGAGCTTTTAAATTATGGCTTAAACTGCTTGAGAGTGTGTTGCCTGTAGGTTTGTGTGGGGGCAGAGTATTTAGGAAGTATAGCTGGGGGGAGGGAGGGGGCCTTGTGGATTTTTTTAACTTGACATTTCCAAGGATCAGCAAGAATCAATAGCAAAGGTCACGGAAGCAATAACCTCTGGCTTGTTGCGGCTTTCAGAACAGGAAGTCTGCGCATTGCCGCCCTGTCAATTGGCTAATGCCCCAACAGTATTTTTTTCCATCTACATCGACCAAGGGCTACGGCATGTTTGGAGGCGATGAGCAGCTGCATGTGAGCCTGATTTTCAGCTTGGGACCAACAGTAAAAAGAGAGAAACATTTTACAGGCCTCTAGGTCTTAGAGACTAAGAGTTGGATTTTGCAGTCACTAAATTCTAAACAAATATTCAGACACCTTCTCTTGCCATCTTTTTCTAACCCATAATATTCTTCCATTTAAAGTGGATCACCCTGTACATTAGCACCGATTGGGTAGCCATCGCAAGTTCACAAAATTTCTCCAAATTCACCATGCTAGCAGTTAACCAAAGTCTTGTTAGTCCTTCTATAGCTATTGTGTGCTGGCATTACTTAAACTAGTTTGCTCCTCTATGTGTTTACATATTAAGTACAATTCAATGGTTCCATTGCTAGAGAAAGTTGTGTCTCTATAAAATGCTTTAAAATTGCAGCTGCAATGGAGACTCCAGTGTTTGGTGGCAGCACTGTCACACCCACCTCAATCCCAAAGCCCTGTAAATCTGTAACGTGTTACGTGTACGATGGGGCCAAGCATAGCAGGTGAGAAGGTAAGGTATTCCCCCAACAGAGTCAGGGTGCCCAGGGCGGGACCCATCTGGGAGATTTCAGGTGAGCTGGAAGGAGTGAGCACCACACCAACAGGAACAACCAGGAACCTACAGGTCGCCAAGTTGCCCAACCCGCTTGACTGACCAAATCAAATTCCCGCTAAGCCACAAATCCTAATCCACCTCAGTAATGCCCTTTAACCCCCCAGTCAAACAAGTCACCACAACTAGCAGTTCTAGTGCCTGCCCAAGAACACCCAGGAGACACACTGCCCAATTCTGGAACATAGGGAGGCGCCCCACCAGGAACCAAAGCAGGAACCAATGCGCCCAACACAGCCGAAGATAGTAGCAAGAGTGAGCCAGGGTGTCCAATCCAGTGTTTTCGACATAAAGACCTGCAGGCAGGGTTGTGGGCTACTATCCAAGTCAAATGAAGTTGATGGCAGTAACATGACTGCCTGTGTAGGTAAAGAGCTGAACAAGGAGTAATCAAACAGAAGAAAAGAAGTGCCTATGAAGTCAGGGACAAATGTGTGTTTTAATATGATGAACACTATTGAGAAAAGGCACTTCAAATAATTTTTTCACTCAACATATATTCATATGCATTTTGGACACATTTCAAAGTCTTAATTTCTGTCATCTTTAAATAAATGTGTCTTCTTTTTCCCACTGAAATTCTGAGTGAGGTGATAAATCTTGGATGAAGGAGCTATGCAAAGTAATCAGAATGAGTTTGCTGTATCTTTTATTTGGACAGCAGATCAACATCTTTGGCCAAACTGCCTGGTTTCGTGAACACTGATGGTAAACCTCAGAGACTCGGCCATTATGAGGTCCATCAAGTGCACTGAGGGGGCATTGTGCCCCCCTAGATTGTAAACAACAAATCGATAGCTCATTTGTCATTTGGTTTGGAAGGAAACAAGTTTTTTTTCATGGGAGAGATCCACTTTTCCAATCCAAATGAACCAATCAATCTTGAGTCTCTCCTGGGGCCTTCTCTCCAGCAAGCAGGGTGAAGAAAGAGCACCAAACCCCCCACTCGGCCTACCTTTTCTCACTCATTTCTTTCTCCACGTCTTATCTCCTTCCTTTGCTCATCTCTTTTCCACTCCCGCTAATACTTGCTCAACCTCTGAAGCATCTCCATGTCTGTTTTTTTCCGCAGACTGTGTCTGTTTCTGCAGTCTTTCTACACCACCACCCACGCTCGCTCGCTTTCCTGTGGTGCATTTGTGCTCCGAAAAGAGGGGAGGAGGAGAAAGGAACGGAGAAGAGAATGGGTTCCACTGTTCCGCACTGATGGTATTTTGTGTTTAAGTGGGGGGCAGAATGTTCCTGCCAGAGTGCTGCTGATGCTGAACGGGACTGGCAGGTGGATTATACCTTGTGCTGCTTTGTCCCTGGACAAATTTAAAGGCAGCCCAACAACTGGGCACCATGGGAGAATAGGTTCAGAGGGAGGTTCGGCCTGTATTTTTCTTCTTTGCTTCCATCTTTACCGCTTTTCCTTCTCTGCTTTCGAAAGACAGAATGTTTTCTCTCACCGTCTGTTTTGTACTTTTTATTTACAACACACATGCACACCCAAACACAGTTTCATTGACACAAACTCTACACAATATATCTGCCTGAAATCTAAGCCATTCACAGCATTCACCTGGGTATCCTCATAAGAAATCATGAGAGGCAGTTATTTTGGTAGGTAGGTATTTAAATTAAGCTAGAATGATTAATGATAAGCACAAAAACATCAAAAGATATTTAAAATATTAACATACTTTCTTGCCCTTGGGTGTCAGAGAAAATCTTTCAGCTTAAAAATCTTAAAAAATGGTTCAAAACTACTGCAGTAACCAAAACATTGGACACAGAAAAACTCTTCCCAACTTCTGGCAACTACTCAAAAATGTTATATTTCGAATATCTGAATATCAAACTTCAGATATCACGTTTATGCTCTTCCAATAGGGGCCCTTGCAAGGCTCTCCCAAATACAAGCAAACTAAATACTCAACATGTGCACCTTTTAGCATGATGTACTGAAACTTTGCATTTGTAGAGCAGTTTGTTGAAACCCAGTCATGTTACAAAGGTGTTAAGGCATTTCATGATTTAGTGATTACATTTGAGTGGGAGGAGTTTATATCGCATACCTCAGTGAGTTATAACCAACATTATGACATAAATGATGTATTGGACTTGTTAAACACAATTACCATCTTATATAACATTTTCTTTGCTGAGGTATTTTAAGTTCAAATAACTATTGGCATTTTTCATTTTTGTGTAGGACATGTGCCTAACAAGACAGTCTGTACTAAAGAGAAACGTTCTGGGTTTTTATGTTCAATGTGTTAATAGTGCTTTCTTACAATCACAAACTTCAATTTAGTTCTATGGAAACAATGCTTCAGTGAAAAACAAGAGAATGCCCCTTTATGTCCCAAAAATGTATTGCTCGTTATTTGTTGGAGATTTACCTCGTATTTTTCTTCATTTTTTTTTTCAGAAGAACAATTATTCTCTACATTAATAAGTTGGTCAGCTAGAGTACTTTTGTTATTTTGTAAATAAAAGCTTTAATTATTGCTGTGAAACCTTTTAGCATGCTAATTAAGGCCTTGTATTAGCAACAAAATTAATCTCGCTAAAAGTAGAAAGTTGAGTTTTTGTGAACATTTCAAAGTACGTCTTATTTGTAATGCAACATTAAATTATTTAAAAATCCATTAACAAATTAAAACTTCCATTATTATGATCATTATTTCAGAAAAGCATTTTAAAACAACCAAGTAGTTGCTTTGAGTGCAATTAAGAAAAAAAAAAAAAAAAAACTAGCTACAAATAATTATTTGTTTACAAGAAAGTTCATCAACATGAATTTAAATGCTAATGGACAAACTTAGCAAATTATGGAGTGATTTAGTTCAAATGAAGTCAAATCACTTCTGAATTCTTCATCAATCCAATTTCCAAAGTTTGTACTTCAGTTTTAACTAGCTTACGTGTTTTGGAGAAGAACTGCTAAAACCTTCACATTTAACTTATTTACAAGAGAATCTTGTAAATTTGTTTGGAAAGCAATTTTGCATAAGCAAAAGGAGATCCACTCATCACTGTTGTTAAGGTAATGCTTTTCTGAAAGCAACGCTCACATGCTAATAAGCTAGCACAGCATTTCTGTTGAGCTGAAGACCACAGGCTAGACAAGTGAGCAAATACTGTGGCTAACTAACAGCTAACAGACTCCCAGTGTTATTCTACAAAGCACAGTGAAAAAGAAATAATATTCTCCATGATAAACATGTTTATTTGAACTTCTAACTTCAGGTAGATCTTCAAAACTTAAACTTTAAACAGTGATTTCTCAGTACACATTTCTATGTATTAAAATCAAAGTAACAAGTTGCCGTTTTAACTGTAATAAATCCTTGTTACCATTTCATCACATTACTGATTATTGTTGTAAATGTTTGTATTAGTGTCATGGTTAAGCTATATAATCCACATTGCAAGACTCCTACAGCTGCTTATGCAAATGGGAAGTCCTAATGAAGCACATGAACTGGGTTTTAAAGATGATCAGACATAATGAGGAACCTGAAGTCAAACACATATTTCCAAGTATTGTAAATGATCAAGAACAGTTTAATGGCAACTAAAGACTAATGAAAATTAATTTATGTGTTGACATTATTGCAGATAAATTATGGGCAAAGCATCTACGTTTAAAGCAGAACATGCTTTTTGAACGGCCTCTTCAGTTCCTTTGTCCCTCTTGCCCTTGCTTTCTCTGTCTCTCTCTCTCACACACACACACACAGAGACAAAACCCACTGCGCTGTTCGCTCTATCCCTCTTCATCTTTATCAGTCAGTATACGTCTCGCCTCTGGTGGCTTGCTCCCTTTGGGTTTTGTGTAACTCTCCATATTGACTTTGTCCTGTCTCAAGAGATGATCTTGTCTCCCACAGGAGTCATTCTTCTTATGCACATTTATCCTTGCACATCTAAAAAAAGAGAGAGAGACAGAGAGAGAGAGAGAGAGAGAGAGAGGGAGAGAGAGACAGCCACCTGCATGGTGTGAACTGTATCATGCTGTTTTTCACTGGACTTTCCTTATTTTTTTATAACTACAAAACAAAACATATCTATTGGTTTTAACAGGTGGATATCATCAGCTTTATTAATGTTTTAACAGTCCTGGGGCATTGCATGGAGATAGCACAATCTGTGTGGCAATCTGGCTCCCCCTAGTTCTCCTAAAGGGATTGCAAAAAAAAAAAATCTGCTGCAAATAAAAAAGTAAAGCAACCATCTGCACGGAGGTAGTTGACTGCCTTCACACCTGACAAACGGTAGCGGCTCAACTCGACGTGAGTGTGGAGTGACAGCAGAGCCCCCTGCTTCACACATACACCACCACACAGCCAGGGGACTACTCAGCGGTGGAGCAACTTCAGCTCCCTGCTTTGGTGACTGAACTTTCAAAAATGGAATATAATTTCAGTAAAGGCGTATCAAGTTGTGCTTGAGAGGTGATGTGTGAAAAGATCGTTGCTCAAAAATTTTCAGTGAGCCGCTTCAGGGCAAAAAAAAAAAGAAATCTCTGAAAAGCACCAACAGCCAAAATCTAAAACGATATTTTCAAGATTTTTTAGGAGGTGCAATTTGAGAAGTTTGCAAAAAATATCATACGGTATTTTATATTAATTTGCAGCCCTTCAGTTTTTTTATGTTATGTAATAACCCTCAATGTATTTTTGTTCCATTTTTATGTAGTAGACCAACACAAATTCAAGTTAAACTTAGCTTCAGTTCAGCCTATTCACAACTAATGTCATCAAGACACTTAGAAAAAAAACCTGTTGACGTACAGAATGACACATCTTCCAATAAATGCTATTCTACAGTTTCCAATCGACCCTAGTTAAAAAAACAATCCAATCAAGTTTGTCATTATTACAATTGGTAAAAATCACTCTTGAACAAGAATTGCACACAGTAAGGCAGAATCCACTACTGCAAAGCTAAACAAAACATATCCGTCAATCTACGACGACAAGCCAAGTGAGGAAAGAGTTAACCATAGAAGCAGCTAGGAGGCCTGGAGGAGCTGCACAGACCAACAACTCTGGTGGGAGAATCCGTCAACAGGGCAGTGCACTCCATAAAACTGACTTATGAAAGCGTGGAAATAAGGAAGACACAGTTGAAAAAGAAGCCATGTTTAAAGTCTCCTAAAGGCATGTAGAGGTGCAGCAAACATGCAGAATTTTGCAAAACTTCGCTTTAGTAGTGATGTGTATGCAAGTCAGATGATAGGAAGATGTAAAAAGGTTTTTTTTTAACATTATGTCTTTTTACTCCCACTCTACAATAATCCATAACGTTTTTGTTTGTCACATTAATTCAAAAATAAATGTTCATGAATATGAATGCTGTTACTAGGCATGACATTTTGTAGCTCCTTCTCTAATAACACTGTCTTTTGCTAACTTTGGTTGACACGGTTCACGATAAATGTATATCAATATATTAGTAATGCTCACTGTGACTGGTAAGTATAGTTCCACTTTATTTTTACCTCCCTCTCTTCACTCTGCTCCCTTCCTAACTCCTAATGCGAACACATAGCTCATAAATTACACACATTTTGTCACCATGCTAATGAGCTCATTAATATTGATGAGTGTAATTAGTGCCAATGATGAAAGGGTGGGGTCATTAGCTTCATCCAGACACAGCTGGACTCCACATTATAATATGAGGTCTGTTTACTCATACTTTCTTTTATCTTCTAGGCCGGCGTTAGCCAAGAGACTAGTTACGGGATCTTTTAGCCGTATAATTAATAGCCTGTCTGAGGACTGGTGTCAGAGCATCGACAAGGGTCAAAAGTAAGAGCAAAATGGTCATTTTAAAGATTATATATGGGTCAGTTCGAGATCCTTGGAGTTTCATTGAGTACAAATGCCATATTTTCACAATAAAGCAGGAGAAACATGAAACAAAAACTACACTACTGTTTAAACGATACCACATTATCTAACATTTTATTCAGACTTTGATTCACCGCTTTAGTGAACACACACCTACAAAATTTAACCTAAGTGTGGCTATTGCACACTTTATTAGCCTGTTTTACTATTTGTGTTGCACTATGTCATGTACTTTACAGCTGATGGAAAGCACAGTTACTGCAGCAGTTTCTCTGGCATTAAATTAAATGGACCCTAAAGTGTAAGAAAGAAAGGATTGGATATTTTAGTCGTTTTAAAATCTGAACTTTTAAAAAATATTCATACAGTTGGATAACACAAATGGACAAGAAACTCAAATCTGTGCTGAAAACAACCCTTTTCAGTGTGGAAGTTGTTAGTGTTGGGAGAAGACTCAGCAGTTTAAATACTAAGTCAGAGGAAGGACAAAAGAAGCTATTTAAAAAGAAATTATTATTCCCTGTTTTGTGGAAAAAGTCAGGCTGTGCAAAATTGGAAAACAGGAAGGCTAAACAGGAAAGAGTAAAGATTTATCCTTTTGAATGTTCAATCTCTGTCCGTCTTGTCTGGGTTTGGATATGTTGGAATCATTGTGGTTGTATTGACTAGTTCATAGCTAAATTGAGGACAAGATGAAATATTTCTCATTGAGAAGGCAAGCAGTTAGCTCATTTTCTGGTATTTACACTGTAGGAAAAAATACTAAGCTTGTCATATTTTTCCAGATATTAAATATTCTACAAACTAAATTAAAAAAAAAACAGTGACTATTTCTACTTACAATGGAAACAGCAACAACAAAAAAAACCCAACAAGTTCGTATTCGATTTCACAAGAAGTTCACAAGAAAAAGAAGAAGAAAAAAAAAAAAGAGGTCGTATTTGGCGTAAATTTATCGTGATGCGCCGCACCGTTCCCCAGCCCTGGCCTTTAAACTCCTATATCCATGTTAAGTGCTCATACAAAGTGTTGTTCTTGGGACTGAACCTCTGGCTTCACTTTAAACTCGGAGAGATTTGCGGGGAGCAAGGTCGACTTGCCTGCGGGTGTGCGTGTAACACACAATCACCTGATGCGAGGCTTTGCCTCTTCCTCCTCCATCTATCAATCGGGACATGCCCTCTGCTCCCTCAAATCAGTCTAGCCGAGTCCCATTACACCGCGGTGTTTCCACTTTTTCAGGGAAAATAACAGAAGCAGTTTCAGGTTTTGGGATCAAAGCAGAAATGTTTCCAAAAGGATTGTTGAAGTCTTCAAAGTCATCATTTAAATCCTTTATATGCGTCAGTCAAAGATGATCTGCAGATATGCAGGTTGAATGTGTGTAGTAAAGGCAAATTGGCTCAAATGGCCAGCGTTTACACACCTAATTGCTGCTTTGAATCTAAAAACCTCTGTTTGTACAGCCGGTTGGTAATTAAATTCACAAACATTCTGAAATCCAAAGGCGTAAATGGTAGTCGGAGACCTATTTTGCATGTTTGTTTTTTTTTAAATAAATAAAAAGTACATGCGCCTAATGTTTGAATTTTACCTTCTGTATTTATTCCACAATCCATTTGGTTGCCCCTGTGTTCGTATTAACCTATTATATCTCAATCTGCAACATGTGCGATCCACTTAGATGGCTTTGTATCCGTTTGCTTTTCAGTGGGCATGTGTTGGCTCGACTCCATGCTTCCAAGGCTCAAGTTGTGATTTTCAATCCACTTTAACATCAGGGTGGACAGCTGAGCAGAATTAATCGAATTATTCGGACACATGCAGATGGACATGGGGTTTCATGTGGATTACTGCTCTGTTTAGAGAGCCAAGGGGGAACTGTCACAATAGGCAGATTCTACCAAAGTGATACCCCGCCAACAGTTGCGTCGATTAGCAGGAAAATAGAAAAGAGCCAAAATAGAAAAGATCAAAATGTTAGAAATACCTAAAAAAAAAAAGCATTGTAAAAACAAGAAAGGTTGGAACTAGCAATGTTTGTGTATTAATAATTTAATGTAAAGTATCATTTAAAGTAAAAGTAACTGGACAAATGTGATCAGATCTGCTATGAAATTAAAATGCAAAAAGCCTGGCTATTACAAGACATATCTTGTGTCGAAGGTTTTTTTGTCTCGAACAACTTGAGTCCACTAAAAGATCTCCAAAAGCAACTCGTCATGCTAGAGAAATTCAAGAACGGATGAGGACCAAAGCCTTCGTCACCAAGGTGAGCATTTTGTGAACTGTATGTCATAAAAAGAGCATCATATTCAAAGTCCAATGCAGTTTATTGGTTGTTTAGTTGTTTTTTTAAAGTACATCCATCCTCTGTTTTTCTTCTGGAATAAAACAGTTTTGTTAAGACTCTTAATGTGAAAACTGAGTGAAATGTTCAGCCACTGAAGGACAGACTTGAGATCACTACTGAAAGGACTCGATTTGAAAGAAAAATAAATGAATACATGGATATACTGAACTGCTAAGTATAACCACTGAAGGTCAAAACACTGGAGATATCAGATTAAGAATGCACCTCTGCTTGTAAAACAAAGTGCGGCTTCAATTATTTCGAAAAGCAGTATTTCACTCAAACAAGTAAACTAAGCGGGAAAGCAATTTACTAGACACCGTTGATTTAATAGCTTATTTGTGTTTCCTAAAGCAACCTTGCGGACGCTATGCAACTGGAGCGGGAGGAAAACAGAGATTTTTAAGTCACACTTTACGTTCTGGTTAGAGAGACGACAGAATCTGCTGCATTTCTACGTCATGACACCTTGACACGTACCTACAAATACCTCTGCGTTCTTCGCTCCCACAGCGGTTTATTAATACAGAAGGACACTTTGGAAGCTAACTTAATCAGAGGAAGTGAGTCGGGAAATGAAAGGCCACAAAAAAAAAAAAGAAGAAGGAGAGCGAGTGTCTTGTGGAGACGATAGGGGGGGAAAAAACAGCAAAGAGAGAAGGTGAAAGAATTCACCACATTAGTCCACCCATGATTTATTTCCCCCTCTAGGTGAAGGAGACACCATTTGTATTCATTTCCCCTTATTTTTATCCCAGATTCATCTTGCCTTCACATGCTTGTCACCGCCACGCTAATGTTATTTTGGCCATGTGATGTTCCATAACTGGCTCTTATAAAAATTGTCCCCTTGCGACAGCGGAGGATGGCACATGTGGAGCAGTGGAGGTGTTCTCCCTTAACTTCATTCATCAGTTTTTCCTTCATTTTTCCCCCCTTTGAACAGCGAGATTAACAGCTTCCTCAGGACAGGAGGGTGTGAAGGGTGGAGATAATGATGTCCATCCTACTGAGAGGCACTAGCATCTACAGTATGTCGCTCTGCTAGCTTTTATCGGTGTGCATGCTTAACAAGACAGGCTTCCCTTTTTTCCCCCTCTCATTTTTTAAACTTTGCATGACAAGGTGAACCCAATGTGCTCCAACCCAAGGACAAAGACATCCATGACCATGAGCTCACTTGCAGGGCTTTGCAGGACAATTAGAGAGTGAAGGGTGACTGCAGTCGGGTTTCAGGACGGTACATATGTACATAGGACCATCAAGGAGTCCAGCGACACATAAGTAGATCCACATGATGCATTTGAAATTTATTTGCTCTACCAGATTAGCTAAATTGAATATGTCTTGGATCTTTGATTGTGTTCAGTATTGAAGTTTTAGGTTCAGGTTTGACCAAATTATTTTAGATCTTGATCAAGGTCAGTCGCCTTCACAAACCCAAAACAAGAATCCAGCAATTCTCCTGCTATCACGGAAAGGAAATCTACAATTAAGATACCAACAATCACCCTTGTGCACACAGTGCTCACATCCTTTCCCTTACTTTCTGCTATGCTACAGCTAATAGCTAGCCTAATAGCTTGTGTGAATGTGCAACTAGTTCGCATGGTCACCGAACAGTTTTTCTGTAATGTTATTTCTCTGCCATTAGCACAATGAACAGCACATACACAAGCCTGATTGACAGCTCTAAGACCCTCCTCATGGCTCTGGTTGTTTCTGACTGGGAGCAGACAGGAACATGTGTATGCTTCCATACACATATAGCAGAGGAGCTTTTTTTCACAGATTAAATGTCTTATACAGTCAGGACAGAGTGCGACAGTTTTAACAAATATGTAAAATACTTATTGTTTTTAAAAGTTGAATACTGCAGCTTTAAGGAGCTGTTCATTAAGCAAAGTTACAAGTTTATAAGACATGAATCTTCTCAAGGATCTATGTTCACCGTTGAGGTCTTTAGTCTCCAGTAGTTTAAAGGCAAATCTTCATGAAGGTCTTAGCTAGACAAGCAATAGAAAACTCCTTTGAAGAGCAAATGACTTTCCCACACACCAAATTTTACTGTGTTAAATCAACACTTGGATATAAATTTAACATGGTGCCTAAGTCTATTTGGTCCTCAGTAGAACTGGTGTTAATTTAACTCTTTCTACTCAATCTGTTGTTGAAATAACAGAAACATTTACTGTGTACTACTTTTTCTGCTTCGACTGAATGGCAGTCTGGGCGGTGAGTCATATCACCCTATTTAAGAATCGTCACCAGTCGGACTTTATGATTAGGCAGTCAAATCGTTTCATTAAGGAGCTACTTTTGTCAACAATGCAATGTTTTCATTAGCCGCAACGCGACAATGTTTTAATTAATATCTAGGAGAGTCGAGCCATTTTCTTTTTAGTGCTTAAACTGTAACAACACACAGGGACAGCCTCTCCCAGAGGGCCAGACATAAAAGCAAGCAATAGAAAACTCCTCTGTAGCCCAACTGAAATGATCTTTTTCTGTGTGCTCATGCTACCCCTTGATGTAACAGCACCCACAGCATAAAACCATAATACCAAATTTAGATCTGGCTGTTGCATTTCTATATTACTCTTTTTGCAAAGCTGAAAATGTACAACACCAGTGAAAGTGAGACAATACATCATTAGCAACTAAGCTTTAGATCAAATTAAGATTAAAGCAACATGGTTTGGAGGAAACAACGCAATTCTCCTGCTGAATCAATTTTTTTTTTTTTTTTGTCGTCATTTTCCTCACCAAGTCCTTGCCATCAACGGGTGCATCCATCCAGCCGAGTGCACCCAGCTGCACTGCAATTACAGGTGGGTGTCAGAACGGTACACAACAGCGAAACGCATACATTATTAAATGAACCCGTGTTTCTGATGAAATTGCTAAGCCAGCCAATAAAAGGTAAATTACCAAAGACAAAACGGTGCGGAGAATAAGAGCGCAGGGGAGAGAGAGAGAGAGAGAGAGAGGCCTGCCCAAAATTGCATTGCATTAATGAACATCATCATTTCTGAAAATGGAGAGGAAACATAGAGTTGCACCTATCAGGCCAAGACAGAGTGAGGATACGCGAGCGTGAGATGGAACACAACATTGACTACCTAATTATGCATTTTATCATTTCAGTCACAATAGAGTGCATCCCTTCTTTAGTTGCCCAGTGTGCTCGTGCAGCTGTTCCTCCGCCGCTTTAATGAGGAAGATAAAGAATAATCACAACCGTGTTATATTTACATCCACTGACCAACCAAATTGCTTCCTGCTGCAGCGCCACGCGTACGCAGATATTTTCCCAATCACGCCAAGGCCGTACACTCAAGGTTCCCTCTTATTAGAAGCAACTAAAACACAAAATGCATAAAAGCAATTTATTTCATCTCGTTTTCGTCCATCATTAGGGCCCATGCGTGCTGAAAATGAGCCAACGTGAGCTTAATGGGATCATACAAGGCGGTGGGTAATTGCTTTCACTGTGATGCTGCTTGTGTTTGGACAACATAAAGACTGGCTCAAATGACCTCCCAATCCTCCTGCTCATGTTGACTTTCTCCACATCGTCCCCGGCATTCCAGCCGAGTGCAGATTCTTGACTCTACACAGAAGTGTACTATAGAGCCATGCTGAAGCACTCGCACGCCTCCAATCTTTTCATACGCTGTCTCATTAAAACACCAAAATTAGCTGTATTTGACAAGCTGTGTTTCCACTGACCATATCATTTTTCAATTTGACATTTTGAAAATAAATGTGCTTAATTGAACACAATTTTGGGAAAAAAAAAATCATTCTATAAAATGTTTTGACACTAGGATGAGGTGGTTTTTCGGCGTGTCGAAATTAGCAATGGAAACACTTTTCAGCATCACACAAGTCAAAAGATGCAAAAAAAAAAATCTATAAAATATGAATTGTATTTCTGACAAATACCAGAATTAACTCAGACATCTACAGGCAGAGCAGTTTGCCTGCTCCACCTCGCAAAATAAACTGCAGATCAAGCTCAATCAGATTGGGTAAAGTGTTTTCTAACATCTGTTTTCAAGTCTTGTTGAAGATTTAGATTGGATTCATTTCTGGACTTAATTAGGCCTTTTAAATACATTTAAACCAATCACTGCAAAAACACAAAATCTTAAGTATTTTTGTCTAGTTTCTAGAGTGAAATAAAACACTTGAAATAAGACAAAATTAGTTAAAGAACTTTTCTGTAAGATATGAAATCTTCATACTAGCTAGTTCTACTGGCAAATTTGTTCACTTACAACATGGGAAAATAATCTACCTGTGGAAACTATTCAGTTTTATCAAAATCCAAGAATGATTGACTTGTAAAAAGCAACTATGTCTTGCAGAAAAGTTCTGCTTTAGCTAGTTTTGTCTCATTTAAAGCATATAAGGAGATTTTAACTAGAAACTAGACAAAATACTTGGCAAAATTTTGTGTTTTTGCCGTATTGTATTGTGGTTCTGGTCAGGCTTGAAGTTGTTTGCCAACTCCAACAGGCTTCCATCCAGGACTGCCCAACATTTGGCTCCACCCATCTTTCCTTCAATGCTAACCAACTTCCCACAACATGAGGACGCCTCTGCCATGTTTAACCACGGTGATGGTGCTTTCATGGTAATAAAAAGGGTTATTTTTAACCAAATTTTGTGTATTTTCTATCCATTTCACATCTATGCACAATTGTATGCTGGTCCATACAACAACTCAAATAAAAAATACATTAAAGTTTGTGGTTTTGAACAAAATGCGGAAAGTTAAAGGAGTACGGGGATCTTTTTCACTCTGCTGGTGCCCAATACACCAAAGCATTCATCCAACCATCTCTGGCTCTTAAAACAGAAAAGAACAAAAGACTACCAGTAATCACATGAAAGGAAGATAAGTGGGAGCATGAGTGTGGAGATGTACACCGCGGGGCTCTGACACCCATCATATGGAATCAGCACCTCGTGAGTAATGGGGGTTAAAAAGAGAAAAGCGGCTCCTCACTCACGGTGCCAGATGGGCTCGCGTGTGTGTTGGATCGGAGCTGGGAAGTGAGTGAGTGAACGAGTGAGTGAACACTCGCAGCCCCGTCTTGGCAGTTGCCTCCGTCAGCGGCAGAAATCAAATGGCACGCGGGGCTCGAGAGTTGATTGGCCCGCCTCATCTGAGCCTCCATCAGGAGTTGGCAGGAAAAAGTGGCTTTGCGATCCAAAATGCTAACATGCTTCACAGAGGTTGTCACTGACTGACATTTTGACAAATACAGAAAATTACTTTAAAGAAAGCTGTCTTTCTACGTATGGTATCTCAATGTTTGCCAGAAGGGAACATTTTTACATCTGTGCGAGGCACTAAGAGATTGTAGCACTTTCGAAAATTCTTGATGGCGCCTGAAAGACTTGGGGATGTCAATGTGACATCCCGGAGGTGAGACGAGGAAGAAAACATGGGGAAATTGTGCACAAAGTACAGCAACTGCTACTTTTTGTTTTTTTTTTTTTGCTGTAAATTGGCTCCACCTTCACTAAAACAGATTCACATTCAATGTAAAATGTCTAAAAAATACTTTAATAACATGGATGCACTAGTACTGCGGACATAAACACATAATTCACATACTATCCACTATGTTATCAATCAATTTTCAGGCCTCTTGTAAGATAACACTAACCAGTACCTTCCTGTTCAGGTCATGCAGTCGTCCTATAAAAGGTTTTATCTTCGAACATATTTCACATAGTTTCTACTGGTCCATCCTGTGCTGTGTTATGAGATTGTTCCATGAAAACTGTCAATATTAATGGTTTTTATTTCTCACATTCCTACAGGCACCTGAGATAAAAACCAAACGATCCCTTCTGCTAATATGATACAGATCTATACAAGTATGTGAATCATGCAGACAAAGTGACAAGACAAATGCTGGTTTGAGATTCTTTCTTGGAGGATCATTTTGAGCAAAGGTCTAGCAAAGTAAATAAAATAATTATAGAATCATAAAATTAAATGTTTTTTTTTCTGTAGGAAAAGCAAAAACGATCCTTTCTATTGCTGTACTGTTTTATCTATAACATTTATTTCTTATTTTGATACATTTAAGTTTAAGTAATATTTTCAACTGTTTATTACAAAAAGATATTAATTTCTACAGTTCTAGATTTCATAGAAGGGATACGAGTATAACAAGATATTTCCGGTAGCAAATTAAGAGAAATGTTGCGAGTCGGTTTCAAAACATGGGTAACAGGTTTTCACACCATGACTGTCAGGTTTTTTTTCTTCCCTTTTCATACCAGGACTGTTTCCAAACAGACTGTTTTTAATTTCTTGTAACTGAAGTACAGCAGCCATCTTTCAGTCAGTTAGACAGGTAGACGAGGGGCACTGCTTCATTTCTGAAAAAACAAAGTCTCTCTGGTGCTTTCTCTGGCATCTCATTAAAGGATTTGAAACTGCAGGACGTGCTTGATGGAAATTTAAGCAAAAATTGCAACTTTGAAACCGTCGTTTCAAAAACTAGCTCATCACTTAAGAGACTACATGAGCCAACTCATATAAATGTGCACTTTTGGAATAAATACGTTATAATGACTATCAAACAAATAGTTTTGTTTTTCATCCATAAATCATATGAATTACTCTCAACAAAAGGGAACGGCCCCCCATCCCTTTCTGCCCCCGCAAAAAACAATGAAAACTGTCCAGAGGCAATAGTGGCAACTCTACTTCGATCAATAATTAAGTGTTGAAGATCTGAGTGCTGACTTTGGCGAAAATATATTAAGTCACATGTGTTAAATATTATGTTTTAATTTCTTTTCATTATTTATGCTGTGTCCTCATGAAACACTTTAGAATTTGAATAGTGCCAGATGCATAACATTTTGTGACAAGGGTGGGCATAATGGACGTTGAATTTCATCAGGACATTTGTGCTAATATTTTGATAATGATAAACTATTACATCATACCATCAACTTCCAAAACACCACCAAAAAAAAAAAAAAAAAAAAAAAAAAAACCTTGTGTAAAGGCGCACGTTGGTTCAGTCTAACACAGTGAGACTGCGCACAGCATAAAAAACTCTTGGGTTCCAAATGACACTCTCATATAAGAGGAGTGATGTCACTACAGCATCCCCCAACTTCAGCTAATAATTGAAAACATTTTGAGGAAAAACAATAAATTTCCTTTAATGTATTTTATGCCTGCTCAAGTTCAATCATTTCTATCAATTCTAATAACTTGTATTTTTATATAAATGATACACAAATGTGCTGTCATTTATTCCATTCCTTTCAGGACTTTGATTGGTATTGATGGCAAGGATATCCCTGCATTTGCTGCATCTTAATCTCTGGTTAAGCTTTTTGATTAGTAACACTGTTGTGTTTCTTGATGGTTACATAACCAGCATTCTCACACTTGCGAGATTTAACAGGAAGCATAATTTCTGTCAGATAGATGATTTATCTGTTCCTCGGTCACTGTGTCTCCGTGCCGGTTCCGTCTGCCCGACTCGCTTGACACCTTCCTACTGCTGTAAATCGTAGCCCGGGCCCCGTGTGGGTCCATCGAAGCGGTAATTCTTCATTAATTGCTCACTGCCCGTAGCCTGACGAACAGGCTTACCCTCTTGGACATGCATGTACACCAGAGGAGGGAGGGGGCGACGTTTCCCTTCCAATTAGGCCGGCGAGGCTTCGGTGGAGAGAGTGCGGGCCGTCAACCGAGACGGTGCCCGTGAGCAGACCTGTGGGGGACGCCGAGGACTGGCGGCGGCATTTAGGAAGGAAGGCACGCAGTCATAACTGCTGCCGGATGGCGCTGCTGCCGAGGGAGGCGGCGGACATATAAAGAGGAAGTGAAGACATGAAAGACGTAGAGGTGAAGAGTTGTAGAAAATGAGGGTCAGAGGGGTGAGAGCTTGCCTTTTTCAATGTTTTCACACATGCTTATTTATTTTATTGCCAAGCTTGTAGGAGTTTCCTGTCTGCACGGTTTATTTCTGTCTGCGGTGCAGTAGGTGGCAGGAGAAGGCCATCAGGATAATTGGAAGCAGTGAGACCTGGTGTTTACCTCTAGAAATGCCTCGTTTCTGACTCCACACCAACAATAATCAACCAGACAAAAATCCTTTCTCCAAAAATATTACTTTTTTATTATTTTGTTACTAAATTTTGTCACACCTCAATAACTCTTGTTATTGAGCTCCTTTTTGAGCTAAATGTATTGTTGTTTATGTCCAAATATGGTATTATATAAAACATTAACTGGTTGACAATGTCTTGTACTTACTGTGTATATATATATATATATATATTTATTGCGTATATTTGGATGTAAATATATATTCTTTGTTGTTTTATTACTTGTTAAGAGGGTTAGTATGTGTTTTCCTTTTCTAAACCAAACTGACCTTCATTTACAGTGCAAAAACTAACCATTCCATTTTTTTGTCTCGTTTCTAGTCTAAATATGTTAGTACACTTGAAATCAGACAAAACTAACAAATAGCATTTAAGAGAAATATAGGGGCTTGTCTTAAGTCAACGATTCCATAATATTCAGTAAAATAAGCATTAGTTCCACTGGGAACATGGGAAAAATTTCATAAATGAAAAAATCTGCCAGTAGAACTCACTTTTTTTAAAATCAATATTGATATGATGTTTTTGCAGTGCAGTCTCAGTCTTTTGCAGACCATTTTCTCATAACATAATGTTAATATAAACTTTAAATTTTAAACATCCAACACTAGAACAGGTACAAATTTTAAATGTCCAAAATAAGTAAACAAAACAATTGAAACAACAAATAAAATGGACACTGAAGTCTTTGTAAGTAAAACTGACTTTCAAAAAAAAGACGCTAGTTGAGACCAATGAACCAAAGACTTGTCATCCAGTCTTTGGTAGAAAGAGAGACATAAGGATAACAATCATGCAAACAAACATGATGCTACCAAATCCCAATTTAATATGCACTAATTTATTATCGAGTTGAGTTGAAATGTGAAAAAAGTTTACATCTCACTCTAACTTCTACATTGTAGCGCTGCATTAAAAGACAGCCTTTCATGGCTTATGCTTTTGTTACATGTGTATTCTGTGAGGACCTTGTGAAAAAAAAAAAATAAATAAAAAGAAAGATGGGGGACAGGTTTGTTCCTGCAGATTTATAAGGCTGCTGTGTCCAGAGGAGTCCGATGGGCTGAAGTGATTGGCGCTCTGGCCTTGCTAAGAATCGTACTTTATGAAGAGCTCCACAATACTTCAGTGCAATTGCCTGATGGCTCATTTGACATCAGACAAAGCACACGAAGGCAATCTACTGAGGCAACATCCCTCTTCATGAACTCTCACTACAGAGTGGGTCTTCAGCAGAGCCATTACTGAACGAATCAGCACAGAGCTAAGCAAAAAAAGGACTTGTAATTCCATTGTTGTTTTTTCTCTTTCTACTGGCTAACATTCACTGTTGCTGGGGAAATATCAAAAATACAAGCTGCAATATAAGGGCTAGAGAAAGGATAGATCACGTTACTAAAAATTTCAGGGTAAGTGCTTGGGGCATAGCTAATATGACTGCTTTATTATATCCGCTGATGCGTATCAAGCACTTCAAGAGAACTTCAGTGGCCACTTTCTCATTCCACGTCCATTAATAAAACGCAACGTACACAACAATGGCTCGCCGAGGCCCTCTGACGTTATCAACGTCTCGGCTCTTTGGAACACCTGGGCGCACTTCATCACATTACGGCTGCAAATTTATGAATGCAGAGGTTTCAGTGCAGACAGGATGCATGGATAATGCAGCTTCATTAACAGAGAGCGTAACCGCTTTGCCTGAAAGTGTTATGGCATCTGTGTGAGCTATAGAGCTGCATCGTCGGGGATGTTAAATATTTACTGTTAGTGTGGCAGAGATTAATTATTTCTGCGGGCGCTTTAATGGAGAGGAGTAATCTTCATGACTTTTTGCGCCAAGACCTGGTAGTAATAAAAGAAGATTGAAGAAATCTAATGGGAAAAACTAAAAAATGAAAGCATGTAGTGTAAATTTTTTTTTTTCTGATTGTACATGACAGATGTTTTTTTTTCCAGCAGATCTGAAACTGACATTAAATTTATGTATACAGTCACAACATTAAAATCAACCTTTTTTTTTTCTTTTTTGTTTTCATGACAAAACAAAAAAATTCAGCTTATTAATATCTTGAAAGGTTAAATAATTCCTGAGGAGGAAGCTCAAACCATCTATTTCAACGATCATATCCAACACTTCTGGGTCTCTCTGAGACTTAAAGACGAGCGGCAAAAGCAAAAGAGGTGGATTAGCAGTTCTTGCTAACCGCTGGTGTTTTCAACAAGGACATGCTACTATGCAACTATGAAATATTGTTTCCGGGTCTTGAATACTGAGTTGTGCAAAGTTTCAAAGTTGTTGTCGTTTCAACAACTTAGAAAATACATGGCTAATATGAGTAACAATTTAATTTCCCTTTGGGATAAATAAGGTATTTTTGAACCGACTTTAATTTCAATGAATAATATGCTGGCTGTATAGAACAAAGAGTAACAAGAAAGATAGCTCAGTTTTTAGGAAAAATTTCCAGATGCAAAAGAAACGGGCAGACATGACAAAAAGAAAAAAAAATTAGCTTACACATACATTTGTACTTAATAAATATTGTTTTTTCTTTTTATTAACAAGGAAAACTATCATGTTACGCATTTTGGTTTTGAATATTTGCAAAAAATACAGTAGTACTGTTTTATTGTTACCCATCCTTGCCTTCGTAATCACTGAAATAGCTTGAGATCAATGAGTTAAATCGTCACCCATCATGGATGCAGCACACAGAGCTGAAGTCATAGTCACAGTTTAAAGCTGAATCTATAAACTCTGTTCGCATCTTCCTTTACAAACAGTCATGTATTTTATTATAGTCGAGCAGTGTTTATGTTTGCCTCCCAGTTGGAGTGCAAGTGGGGATATTAACGACCATTTAAAATGAATATAGTTTAAAATAGCTAAACAAAGATATCTGTTGCTATACAGAGAAATGATTTGTATGGGGAAAAAAAACTAAAATACCACATATAGAGGATTGGATGTTTACTAAAAGAGACATTTGCAATGTCGAGATAAAACAGTGAGCGACAAAGAAGCCAAAGTTAAGGAAATTGTTGAAAAATCTTTAGAAAACCTGGAGAACTCTAGATTAAGACTACTTTAAAGAAAAACAGAAAAATCTGACTTAAAAGGATAAAGATATGTTTTAAAACAAAAAGCATTGAGATCTGAGTAGCTTTTCTACAAAAGATTCAGCTCAGAAATGAGCCACGCACTTCCTCTTGAGAGCACTGTAGCAAAAATCTTTAAACTTACTCACTAATAATTGTTTTGTTGCTAATAAATGCTTTTACTACATTTTTCCAAGTCACCATTTATTAATAGTAATAAAAAACAAACAACAGGTTAGTTTCTCTATTTTTTTTTTCTTTCTAGAAACTGTGAAAAATGGATTTGACTTATTGAGGAATTCAGCAGGGAAGAAGCCACAAAGCAACATAATGCAAGGTTAATGGATGTGAAACTTACCGTAACTCTCGCCACCTTATAAAAGCCAGAGCACAACACTTTGCATTATTTTTATGCTAATGGGCACCTCTTGTCAGCCGTTTTTCACCCCAAGGGGAAAACAGAAGCTTTCTTTGTTATTATATATATATTTTTTTTTATTTTTTTTTATTTTTTTTTTTTTTTTTTTCCCTGCTCGTCGCACAGCAAAACACAAATTTGGTATTCGTGTGCGAGCTCGGAAAAACTCGCAAAGAGGCGTTTTGATTCTGGTCTCTCTGGAGAGAAAGCCGTACAACAATATTTTCAATAGATTTACATTATTCAGTAATGGGGAAAAAAAAGTAAAATATTACAGAAAAAAATGCTCAGTTGTGGGAGTTTCTGTTTTACATGATGTAAAACAGTTGAAGTTGCTTTAGCTTTTAAACAATAATCCTGATTTAAATATTAAAAGGAAGGGAAAATATAATTCTTAAGTGTATAAATCATTACTTCCAACTGTAAATTAAGTATTCCCTATCTTGTAAATTGAAATGTAAAACACAATCCTATACATTTTTTATAATTTTTTTTGGTGCATGAAACATCACATACCTGAATTTAAATGGAAGCTATTTCAAAAACACTAAACTGTGTGAAACAGAATGTTTCCAACATTGACAAAAATATATATTTTCTAAAATCAGGACTTGTGAAAGTGTTTGTGCCCTTTGAATGTTTCTTATTGGTATATGAAAACATCATGCTGTTCTTCAAGAATGTAATCAAAGCTAATCCAAAGCTGGGCAGAGCTAAATAAACCTATAAGATGTAACAAAAAACTTAAAAGTGTGAGTTCATTCTGAAGATAGGACACACAATTTTATTTAGAGGCACCATAAAAAAAGCTTACTTGTTTTAGATTAAAAAAATAAATGAAACTCATATATTGTAGTTCCTTCTACTTCATAATTAAAATCAACTTTATGTTCATCTAAGTTGTTCAACAGCAAGATACATGAAGATGTTCACAAGACGGAACGTAAACGGGGGGAACTTGATTACAGGGACCGTTTTATCCTACGCGCGATTGGTATATAAAAAGCAGCATGTGACAAGTGACCCCGCTCCAGTTAGGAGGCTACAGCCTGTAAACCAGCACACCCAAGGAGAAGCATCCCACCTCGGGCTGCGGTCCCCATCTGCCTGCCCTCGCGCCCCGTGACAAGGCCGCAGCCCATGGTCATCAGTCTTAAGCCAGTGGAGTGTGTGTGCGCGTATGTTAGGGTGCATGTGAGGAAACAAAAAATAATCCAAAAGGGAAGAAAAGGCAGTGGCAGAATGCCCTTACAAATTTGCGGCCCTGTAAAATGAGCTGGTTGCTACACACTTGCTAACCTTTCTTCAAAAAATAAAAATACTTTTTTTTTTATTATCAAAAATCTTAATTTGTTGTGGGTTATTCAGATTTAAACGGATTCAGTGGAAAGATTCTCAAAAGATTTGTAGTATATCAAAAAAAACTCAACTGTCATGAGGATGCATTGACCCAAGTATTTTGAGGGTGATATTCAAAGGGATGGTATGTGTTTTCCAAGCACAAAGTGAGATTTTATACCACAATCAAGTAACTACATTAACTTCAGTTGTTAAAAAATTTCAATATCAAATATTACAAACTAAAAATTCTTTTAAGTAATTTAAGCCGATAAATTGGGCCTCTGTCTCTTTAAGAACTCCTGGTCTTTCTCAAACTCCACCTTCAGGAAGTCATCACAACATGGCTCCTCTATTAATCCTTTAACAATGGTTTTACCAGCACTGGACTGAAAAGCAGTTCCTATAATGAGCTCAGCAGGTGCACAGTTCCACCAGGTGTTTGCTAATTGCAGCTGGCTAGTCTGAAGGAGCTGAGTGGAGAGGTCATGGGGGAAGAAGTGCTCTATAAGGCTTGAAGAAGAGCTGCACCTTGAAGGCGGGGCTAGTTCCACCAAGGTGTTTTCCACAGTTGAATAGTTGCCACGGAAATGAAAGGATTTCTAAACCATGCATGAAAGAATCCAAGCAACACTCCAGGTATGTTTTTGGTGAGGGAATAACAAATATTGACCTCAACATTGAAAGTGTGCCTGATTGGTTGTGTCTGTGTGTTTTTTCCTGTTATTTTAACTATTTTCTCCAGTTTGTTCAATTAGAGCGTCAACAAATATTAAGAAATTTGAAAATATGACTAAATGCGGTCACTCTGTGCATATGTTTTTCATATGTTGCGTTTGTGGAGCTATAATTGAGGTTACACAGTCACAGTCAAACAGTTAACTAAACTTTAAGTAATAAATAGTTCATATCACATTTGTTGCATTTATTGCCACCAGAAAAGTACCACAAAATAACGTGATAAAACTTTAAGTCCAGATCGCCCATGTCTAGCAGTACATTCAATTTAATAGTAGCAGGGTTAACTTTACTTTCCAGTCTTAAATTGAACTGAATTTTGTTTTAGCATCTCATCATACGGTATCCCTACCTAAACAACAATCACACTGACCAGGAGTCTGCTCCTCCTATGTCTGTCGTCCCAGCAGCCCACTCAAGTAGGTGATTCTACTCCTGTCTAATACTCTCTCTCGGTCTCTTATCCTCCTAATACGAATCAGGATCAGCTCTTTAGAAACTCGTCAAGTACAGATGTAAAAGGGCTCGAGAGTATGAAATAGCAGTTACCAGAAAATGTACTTTTAGAAACTAGATTGCAATACAGGACATGAATGGGTAGGGGCATGAAAGACATACAATCGGAGAGAAAGCAGAGGACCACAGGAATGAGTGTCTGTAACAGGAAGAGTAGATAAAGGAAGACAAGAGGGGGAAGGAGAAAGGGATAGAAGACGCAGAGAATGAAAGAGCACTTTATTCCACAGAGCTGCAGTTCTTAGGGGATTTCTTTTCCTTTTTTTTCTTATATCCTGAGCTAGTTCCCTTATCGTGTTGACGACTTATCTCACATTTTCTCCTCCTCAAGGCAATAAACAGACACAAAGGAGCTGGAGGGGTAGGAAATGCACAACAACAAAAGAGCGACTCTTCGGCACTCCCTCTGTTTTCATTATCAGGTGCGGTGTGAGACTTTTGATGGAGCTCCGGATTATCCTGCGTGCGCCGGATGACCGATGCGAACGGCATCTGAAGCATGAAGGACACCGATCATGTCAGCCAAGGCAAAGGCACATTACAACTGTGAGCAGACCTCAAGGACTCCAGCAGATTAAAACTGATTGAAATTCCATTTGTGGCATTTGACGCGGGTTTATTTATTTATTTTTCCGTCCCCCGTCAGGTCCCTCTCTCCTCCCCGCAGTTTAAATGCCCACCACTGTGAGCCGAGCCTGCCCTCCGAATAAACAAATGAGATTGCATTTGTGGAGGCAGGCGTCTCCACGTTGCATAGCAATAATATCAAGCTGTGGGATTTTGTAATATCAACCAAAACAAATGTGTGTGTGTGTGTGTGTGTGTGTGTGTGTGTGTGTGTGTGTCTGTGTGTATCAACTCTAACGTATTAAAAAGGCACACACAAATCCACACACTCTCAAAATAAAAGGCCAAATTCCGACATAAGTTTTATGGAGATACAACTACAGAGCAGCGTGTTGGGCTAGAATGTATTGAATTTCCACTATAAGCAGATGATAGTATGCTTTCAATGTGTGATAATGCCAGAGTTTTAAGAGTGACTTCAAACATATTATGACCTAAGCCGTTTGAATTGAACCTTAACTGCCAAAAACAAAACAAACAAAAAAAACCCATAAGATTCAGTAGATTTGTTTCCATTTTTGCAATCACAGTATTTCCACAAAATAAGAAACTCAACTAAGATCACATGTGAATAAACTTGTTCACGTGATAAATCTTTAAAAAACACACCACGCCATCATCCTCTCGCTACTTCCTGTCATCTTCTTAGTGGCCTTTCCAAAATGTCAGATTGAGCAATGATCTAGTCAATGGAAATGCAACCAGTAAAAAAGCGTAACAGGAAATGCTGTTGGTGTGTGGACAACCAAGTGTACCCCACGATTCAATAAGTTATACATCCATCTTAGCCAAAAGAATCCAAAGTAGTTCCAAGGACTTTATCAGTCCTTGGTATCTTTGAGGTTTGCACTTTGCCTTGGCCATTGCAACATCTTTATTTTGCCATGTTGTGCATTTGTTGTTGTGCTTGGGGATCATTGTTCTGTTGATTCATTTGCCAAGCCTTAGCTATCAGACAGATGATTTCACCTTTGACTTTAAAAACATCCTGTTTTTAAACAAACGTGAAAAATGCCATTTGTTGGCAGTTAACCTGAGAAGCAAAAAGACCTTTACCTTTTAAGACTACTTCCAGTCTTTCAAAGAGTGGATAACCTGAAACGATGAAACTCTGCAGCTAAGTCGATAAATGTTTACCTCTAAAAAATAATGTTGAGAATTCAACAGTTTAGAAATATGCTTTTATGGTTTCACAGTTGAACTGCCACCAAAAATTGCTTCTAGAATGTCACTGCCGATGTCTTTACACGTTGATATTGTGTTAGCATATATTATATGCTCCAAACTGGCCAAACTCCTGACTGAATAATACTCGTTAATTATGAGGCGCCCACATTAGCATCACCTGCTTGCTCATTTTCTGCTTCAATGGTTCTAGTTACAGTTCTGTGTGTTTAGCAGGGTCATGGATAGAATGATTAAAAGACCTATAATCTGGTTTGTGAAAAGATTTATTATTATTTTTTTTTTCCCAGGCTAATTTTATTCTGCACATCTCAGTTTTGGTTTTTCAGTGACAAAGTGAAAACTCTGTACAGAAAAAGCCATTTTTGCTTTTTCTGTATTTTTTTTACTATTAATATTTTTAATGTTTCATAATAAAAGCAGCTAAACATTCAATTCAACCAGAACCTAGAGAGAGAGAGAGAGAGAGAGAAAATACACAATTTAAATTTACAATTACTGCTCTCTGAGAGAAATTGGAATTGGCTAAAATTGGATTCGGCATCTCTAATACACAGAGTAAACATGTTGCAATATGCAGCATAAAACATAAAAATGCCTTCTACTGAAAGCAATTTTAGTCAGATAACTACAATATTAACAATGCCATTATTTGTTAGATAGTTTCCTGTACAAAGCAATTATTTCTGACATACAATTTGAAATGAAAGTCCAAGCATAAAATTGTAACAGTAGTGCACCGGCTGGAAGGAAGTGATGGGTATTTAGAAAGAAAAGCTTTTGGTGTCAAAATCAGTATGAATTACTTTGACATATTTTATTTAACTCGATCTATCAGAATGTGATCAGTTTGCCGGGAGCCAGTCATGTCTGTCACCTTGCACTGAACAAATTAAGGTTGTTTTTACATCTTTGGCCAAGTTTATGAATCTATTGCTGAAAGTAAATGTCCTGTATTGATGCAGAGTTATCAAATACATTTGTAATTCAGTACATTTATGTCTGTGTTTAAAAAGAAACGTTTTATGTCAATGCTTTTCTGTAATACAGTATAGAGAGGTACTGTAATACATTACTTTTATCATCAGCCATATTAGTATCGACTGATAATAAATCTCAGGTATCTGTATCGGTATCGAAATTGAAAAAAAAAAAAAAAAAAAAGAATAGTAAAGCAGTTTACTATTCCCTAAACTGCATGTATATTTTATGCTGTTAAAACAGAAAGAAGTCATCTTTTCGTCGGTCTTCCATACAAATTCCCCCCACTTATGCAAGCAGTACAGTGATGTGAGGCCAACTCCTCATGTAATAGACGGGTAAGATCACTCAAACAGAGCACCAAGGACAAAAAACCACTTCCAATTGGGTGTACAACTGAGAAGTCACAGTTGAATAACAGCCAAAACAAGACATCTAAAGCTACAGCTCACTGCTGGTCCATCTCGGTAATAGAGGCATTTACTCTACCCTCACCTGAGCACACGACATCCTCCCCCACCCTGGGTAGAGGCCACATCACGAGAGAGTGACAGCCTATTTAAAAGGCAGTTGAAGTTGAGACTGTATAGGGTGTTGGAAAGTATTTGCTCCCTTACAGATTTTTTCTGATTTAGCTTTTGGGTAGAGTAGCCAAAAATTGTACACAAGTAAAAATAGCACAACTTGAACATATTTTTACTTCAGTAAAAGAAAGAAGTAGCTGTCCGAGAAATTATTCATGTAAGAGAGCAGAATAACTTCAACATATTTTTACTCAAGGAAAAAAGTAAAAGCAACGCAAGAAATTACTCAAGTAAAAGTAAAAAAGTATTTGATAAAAAGGCAGCTCAAGTACTGAGTAATATTTGAAAACTACATCATCAAATGGAACAAAATATAAAGTTATGTAGACATTTTGGTAAAGGCCAGGATGAAAATAATTCATGTAAGTAACATAATTACAAAATAACTAAAATCAGGTGAAAGAAACACATTTCCAAATCAATTTCTTTCAATGTAAAACTTATAAATCCAACTTTTAGATCAATCTTGTTCTTCATTCACTGAAGTTATTCGCAGTAGGTAAAGTATCCAGAATTTTACTCAGGAATAGTAATACTTCATAATAAAATTTCCAAAGTAAAAGTAAAAAGTACAGCGTAAAAAAAATACTCCTAAAAGCACTTTTTTCCCAAAAAGGAAATACATTTTAATCACTTGATTTGAAGGCAATCTAAAACTGAAATGTTTACGTATTGCAGCTGTACACATCAAGGACGCCCACCAAAGGAACCTTAAAATAGGGTCTTGCTTCAGAAGGACTTAAATTAGCCGTTTTTCAAATCAGTACCCATCCCAGCTAGCCGATTGGATGGCTCATAAGAATGACAACAACAAGAATGAAGAAAATTATTTCCATCTGTGCTGAAACATATTATTACAGTAATGGTGTCACTATTCAAGGAAAAAATAAGCCCATCTGTTAGTGTGGGATTTTGAAACTCCCCTGAAGCGGCTTTAGCAAGTGACTCAGCCGTAAATAGATTTGGTGCAGGTCTTAGTAACATAAAGGCAGCCCTAGTGATCCACTTTGCTCCTACATTGTTGCAGGTTTATCCAGCTAAACCCTAAACTAAATAAGTGAAAAAAAAGGTCAAACTTTACAGCAGCTGTGTGAAAAACTGTTTACACAGTTGAACACTTGGATACGGCTTTGATTTTACATGTAATCTCAACGTGCTTCAAAGCCAACACATCTCTCCACTCCAGTCAAACATGCCTCGGGAGTAGCATGCTCATGTTTGAGTAATTTTCACTCAAGTGAAACTACATGCTGGATGGAACTACTCAAACACTAAGTGGGCCTTAAAAACAAAGCAAGCAAAGCCAGGATCTCGCCCCCGCCCTTCTCCCCTGCACCCACCCAACCCCTGGCTCCTACCGTCCACACAGGCAGGTCTGGCTCTTGTAGTTCCGGCGATCTGGCCCTTCTTACAGGCGCAGCGGGCCGTCTGCCTGGCGATGGTCCGTCGTGGTTGGCTGCTGTCCTTGTTCAACGTCACAATCTCGCATGTCCCCGCTGCCAGCTGGCCTGGAAATGACATTGCACCACAGCATGGGAGGTCAGGGAGATGCAATCATAAACAGGACAGAATAAACTAGCCTGTTTACTCTGTAAAAGCCTCCATTTTGATTCATGTGAATCCAGGAAGGCCTGGTATTTTCCTCCAACTTTACTACAGCTCAGGGAGAAAAGGCGGTAACTTCATAATCTTAAACAATTATAGAGGAGGTTGGAAATCTCCACACCTTTGTTAAATTGACAGTATAATCTAAATAGTATATTTTTTAACTTAAAATCAAACAAATCTGTAAAAGAAGTGTCCAAAAAAAGTTAATTAACCTCGTAGCCTCAGAGTGCAGAATAGGAATGCAAGTTATCGATTAATGATTTAATCTAAAGTTGATAGTTCTTATTCTGTGACTACAGATTAATTGATAAGCGGCAACTTTCTTTTAAAAGTTTTCTTTAGTATCAAGAGGACCAAATGTCTTCCCATTACATAAAGGGCTGCATTAAGAATATACTAAATTTTAAAAAATATTTCAACTTTTTTGTCAAGCTGCCTTAAATACTGACTTAATAAACATAAATTGGTGCTTTTCTCGCATTATAAAACTTAAACAGACCCTCAAAATCAACCGTCTTATTAACAATTTATCAGCGTTTCCCCCTCTTTTTTCCGTCATCACATTCTCGCCTTTGTAGCATTTCGGTAATTTTTGGAGTGAGAAGTTGACACTGCTCGTCACGCAGCACGGCTGAATGAGCGCTATTAAGGTGAAACTTAAAGAGCTTCATGTCGAGTGTTTATATTTAAAAACAGAACCGCATAAAAAGCTTCTTGCATCCCACACCGGACTCTTGTTTACCTCGTTTGTCTTTCCTGTTCTGGGACCCGTCGCCGCCATCTTTAATTCTGCATTAATCGGTTCCGCTTAAGCTAACAACTGATTCCGTCAGCGGCGCCCTCTGCAGGATGGCGGCCAAACTACAACATTTAAATAAGGTCGAAGAGGACGTTATCTGTTAAACTAATTTTAATTTAATAAACCATTAATCGACTATTAGTCGTAAATCAATCAATTGTTTGCATCCTTAGTGCAGACTCATTTTAATAATTAGATTGAGCCTCTTTTGATTACATTTTAGCATTAGCCATTAATTATAATAAATATGATGACCTTGACATAAAGTACAGCCAAGTTGGATTTTCTTGACTTCTGCATCAATTAGATAAAGAAACAGGGAGATTACAAATAATCAAACGGATATCATTATAATAAGGATATCACTGTTCAACGGTGTTCTCCAATCGTATGCATTGAGATTAAAAGACAAAGAACAAGTTCAAACAACAATTCCATACCTAACTAACATCTCCAGAACTTTGTAGAATGATGTTCAGAAACCCACAGAAACTTTGAGACATAATTCCTAAAGACAAGTCTGGCACAAATTCAGCACTGCACATAGCTGATTTTCTTCAAGTGAAGTGGGACAATTTGTCAAAGTGGGTGAAAACGTAAACAGTCAGCATGGATCCAAAATATTTAGCTGTTTGCCAGCCAGCTAAAGTTTGAGGGAATTTCTTTTTCAGCATCAAAGTGAGTGTGCGCATAAAATAAAATAAAATAAAAAAATAGTTTAGCCACTGTGCTGAACTAAATTTGATGACAAAAACATTGTGGGGTTACCTGTATCTATTCATCATGGAAATACCTCACTTTTTCTGGGGGGAGTAGAGATTTTTTTTAACAATAATGTTCACAGCACAACAAGCAGGTTAAAGATTTAAAGAGACCAGATAAAATCTGTTATTTTAACAGACTTGAACTGCTTGACTAAGCTGCTTGGAAGCCAACAGAGAAACTCACAAAAGTTGCTTCGCACTTGAAAACACATCTAAGGGCAGTAATAGAAAAAAAAATGCTTTCCATTTCCAGGGACCCAAACACGGCCTGTAAGCTGTTTGCCATAAAAGGCTGCCTCCAATCAGCACACCTATTTCCAGGTAATGTACCCATTACCCATGAAAGGAAACGCATGAATACTGATGAAGTTTGTAATTGCTGCCAAGACCCACCATCTTGCCCACGCGCATATTTCCATGTATTCAATCAGGCGACCTTTGACCCCACAGCCGGGCCCTTGCTGCTCACAAATTAACCTTTGTCTGTGTGTGGAGGCCCCAGGGTGCAATTCCAGAGAGGCTTATCAGGACCTAATTGTGATTGGCAAGAGGATGGAAACTGTGATTAAATCTGGACTTTAGTTCCCGACACTTTGGTGGCTAGCTTAATGAACTGAGCTGTGCGGGGTCACCCCCAGGGTAATGGGGATCTATCAGGATTCATCCACACAGGTAGCTGTGGCGATCACGGTCACAGGATAAGAACCGAGCAGTAGAAATGTAGCCTGTTATTTGGAATTGTGATTTTTTTTTAAATATATATATATATTTACTTGCATTTCACCAGCAGAGACAAAACTTGTGTTTTAGCGTTTAAAACGTCGTCAAAGTCCTCGGTATGCGTCTCAAACTCAGACGAGTGCTCGACCGTTTGCTCCTTCAGCATTTCATTCCCATTGTGGTTTTTGGTACCTGGAGTTTCATAAGGCAGCTGTCTGCCTTACAATATTTCATATTGATCAGGTGTCAATTTGTATCCAGCTTGAAAATATTTTTGGAACCGCTTTACAAACACTCTCTCCAAACTGAAATAAGAACCGCAATCAATAGAAATATGATGTAATAGAAAACCTCCCCGAAAAAATAATGTAAAATTAAAGTTACTAAATAATTAAGTATTTTTTTGAGACTAACAAATGCACACTGGCCTCACTCCGCCTCAAAACAAACAAAACTGTGTGATGAAAAAACCAAGTTTTACTCAAGAGAAAGATGGAAAATTACGCTTTTTTTTTTTTTACATCTATTCAGGTTGATTCTGATAAGCTGGTGTTAGTGAACAATTATGCAAAATGCAATTTAGCAAATCAGAATGAAAAACATGTAGATTAGTAGCACAAACATGAAAAATACCAGTAGACATACTCCAACAAAACTCAGATTAGCTACTTTTTATGATGTCAGAGGAATGTAAAACCTTGGGAAGGTCCATCACTGCAGATTATGTGATTACATTTTTGACTGAGCTTTTATTTTCCCCATTAACGGTTTTGTGATTAAAGAACAAACTTGAAAAGTGGCTAAATGTAATTTTAATAAAATCCCTTGATTCAATTTATTATTTTTATGAACATTTTCGAAGACAATGAAAACAATCAAGCTAATATTTTTTTTTTTTTTTGGACACTAGGTGCCTTTTTTGCTAATTTCAGACTCAATTTTACACCATAAAATCTTAAGTGGCTCAAAACATAAAGCAGCTTGATGAATTATTCAAACTTTAAAACACATACCCAACATTGGCAAAACATAATACAGCTTGAGAAAAAGAGCTAATTCTGCTGCAAAATACAATCAAGCTACCAGCATTCTCAACATTTCTCTATATGTGTTTGTAGCTGCAAATGAAATATATTTTTCTGTTATGTCTTTAATACCGAATAAGTTGCCGAATAAGCTATATTAGCATCTAAATCTCTGTGCAAATGGCCCAAACGGCCTGCTTTCTGTCTCTGGATCCCATCCACTGCGACAAAGTCGACAGACTGTTTGAATGTCTTATGTAATCTCACAGATCGTGTGGCGCTGACGCACCATGTGTGAAGTCAACAGGCTCAAAGACTTTGGCTGATTAGAGACCGCAATTCTCGGTTGTTCTGCTATCTCGAGTTGTTGGAGCTCATTAATAGACTCCATTTTATCAAACACTGGCCTTGTTTTCTGCTGCCACAGACGTAACTACCCGACGACGGCATTCGCTTCTTTTTCATGTTGCTGGATAGCTGGGCATTCTTTTATAAGGAGATGATAATTAAGCTAATTTTAAACTCGCTAAAAAGCGAAGGAGAAAAGAAGTCAGTCTGAGCTGTCGCCTTGCTGCTTGGACCTCTTTTTTTGGGGGGGGGATGAACAGCAATTAAATTTCAAATGATTAATAAAGAATAAATCTAAATTTAAGCCAGTCGACGGTTGTTGTTGTTTTATTACTTTGGAATGTTGAAGTAGTTTTAATTGCAAACGACAAATTTTGAACAAGGGTGAAACAAAACTGTATATATTCTATGGATTGTACACCAGTGGAGTCCAATTTTTTTATTTAATTTCCACTGTTAAGATCAAAATTAAGTTGAGAGAGCTTGAGGGCCACATTTCTTTAAAATTAAAACTGAAAAGACATTTGTTGTTTTTATCTAAAATAAAAAAAACTAGCTAAATTTTGTAGAAAAGGAATCTGAGAATTGTAAACTTGTTCTTGCTCAGTTACTACCTTAAATGACAGGTAAAGAAAAAGTAAATTTTGGAAAAATATTTAAGTGTAATCAACGAAAACAGACACATTGTTAATGAGAGAAAAATGATTTGTATTGTGCAAAAATAAATGCTTGAGAAGATTTGATTTAATCACAGATTCACTCCATTCTTCAATCATGGACTAATGGGACCAAACAAAGTCATCCACACTCTCGACATGAGTCATAAGGAAATGTTTATCTTCTCAGATATTCTAGATGTTACAGAACAGTCTGACTCGGTTGCGTTTGTTCTGATTTATTCTTCTTGTAGACTTGTTTGTTGTGATTCTCTCAGGTTTTGGATGTGTAGCTGGGAGGAGTTTTGCTCTGTTTTTACTTTTTGTCAGCTGTTGTGATGCGTAACCTTGGCAACGAGGTGTTTTACAAATGGGAGCTGACTGGCGTCCTGGAACATGACCCCCCAAAACTGAAGCAATAAATGCATTTCGAGGAGAGCAAATCTTAATGAAAGCCTTTTGGTAACGATGGATACAGTTTTAAAAAAGTTATTACAGTTCTCATTCATCCAGTTTCATTTCATCTACTGCAACTTATTAGCCATTAAACACATTTACATTTCCATGATATAAAACAATCAAGTTCATTCCAGATTCAGTTGTGTTATTCCACAGAGTCCTCCGTTTCGGTTAAAATACTCAATGTAACTGTTCAATTCTTTATATTTGAAGGGGGAATTATAAATATTTAAGAAAGACTTCTTAGGGGAAGTGCACAATTGAGTGCAGGCACACATGTCTACAACGTATTCCCCGGTTTCAGCATGAGTAAGAACTTCAAGATGGGCTCGTCTTTGTATCCCAGTAATGTGAGAATTGACTCGCTCCTTCTTCTTTTTTTTTTTTAAGTACAAATTGCTCCGAGCATCCTCGTGGCACAGCCTCCAGAGCGCAGCGCAAAAGGGGGCCGCATGCATACCGAGACTGATATCGTGCAAACTAAAGGCCAGAACGCATGTTAAAAAAAAAAACAAAATGGGGTCAGTCCTTCGAACGAAACGGCAAAAGAAAACAACCAGAAAAGGGGCAGACCAGACGAAACGTAGCGCCAGATTTCTACTAAATTAAAATTGTTTAGTGGCTGTTTATTGCCACTTTTTATTCATGCAAAGTAGCAAGATGTCATCCAATTTATCCACAGCCATCTCATGAATAATTTGGATCGTGAAGACGGAGTGGGGGAGGGGCGGAAACAAGGCAAAAAAAAAAAAAGTAATCCTGCTTTCTGGAATAGCCTCATGAATCATGGGAAAAATCTACAACTGGCAGGAGTCCTCAAAGTAACCCAAAGCTTGTACGAGCGGCGCCATGATTTATCATCACCCTTATCGTCTTCTGTTGTTGAGCAGTTGTCAGCTTGGCTGGCCAAATGGCTGATTAAAATGTATGTGTGGCCACCCTAGAGTGAAATGAAAGCTCCGACTGTGGCAGAAGATAGATTCATGTGGCAGAGCATATGGCCTAATACAATGTAATGTTATTGACATGCTCCTGCGCTTTATTATTCCTTCTCCTGTTCCTCGCCGCTGTTCCTGCTCTGCACTACGCGGGAGATTCGGAAGAACATCCAACAAAATGACATCTTCCCATCCCTCCCCCCCCCCCATCTGCTCCTCGTACGTTTTGCCCAAATATCTCATTTTAAATGACGAGACATATCTGATTTTGCAGCCTAATGCGGCCAAATGCAAACAGAATCGGGCTGTTTGAGTCCTAATCTGCTGATTTAAACGCTCGCACGCCGGTGAGGTGTGCACTGCAGACTTGGCAGGAAAAGTAAGTGGGATTTTTTTTTTTTATTCTTTTTTTTTTTTATTCTTTTTTTTTTTTTTCCAATATGTACTTTGAAAATCCACGGCGTGCCAGAGTCATGCTGGGACGGCACGCTGAGCAACATGGGAAGGAGCAATTTCCAAAGCTATTTCCGAGCGTCCTCCCGTGTCTGACACAAAGGTGCTGCGTGACGCGAAAACTGCTGTGGTATGTTTAAGAAAAAAAAAAAAAAAGTTTAATTATACCTCATTTTAAAGCGATAGTCTTGAGAGCACAGATAAGAAACACACTGGAACTGGAGGACATTTTAAATATCCAAAATAAAACACAAACACCAAAAACAATAAATGAAAATGAACTTAAAACCACACACAGCCGAAAACGTCAATAAAATCTATTATGAAGTCTCTGTAAACAAAATTACTCTTCACAATGCAAATTATAAAGCTTATTTTAATTTAACATGTGATTCACTGATTCGTTATTTATTGTGGCAGGCTCATATGTTTATTTATTTATTCTTTTTTTCTTTTTACAAAAAAGTTTGATTTTTGCTGAAAACAAGACCCGTCATAAAAGAAGCGTGTTGGCATCATATTAATGTGTCGCAGCATTATTTGTCGGAAAAAAACAAACTGATTGATTGAAAAATTGCAGAAAACCTCTCGTCACTTTTCATAAATCCATGCTGGCATTTCCAGCTCGCTGTAAACGTAAATTGAGAGGCTAGAGCCGTGACACCAGCTGTATCTACAGTAAACGATCCCTTCCGGAGAAAAGCAGGAGTGGCATTAAATGTCTCGGTTAATTCTTCTCACGGTAATAAACTATCAAAAATAAAACGTCCGCACTTAGCATTTACCTCTGAGTGAGAGCGATACCAAGCACGTAGTCAGAGAATATCTGAAATATTGTCAGATTCGCATGTTAAACTGTAGTGACGCATAAATTTAATGTCCTCCATGATTATTGTCAGATATAAGAAAAATATTAAATGTTGTCCGATATTTAAATTAAATAAACTTCTTCAACGGGGGGCAAGTTGTCGTCGATATGGCTTCCTTTAAAGACACGCTTATTTCAAGACTCTTTATATATTATTACATCTGTGCAAGGAGGATCGATCAGTTTGGAAGGACCCATCGCAAGTTAAGGTTCAAGCGTTCAACCTGTGAAAGTTTAATACAACCGAGGTAAAATACTGTACGCTGAAATACGACATACAGATTTGTGTGTGTCGTTTACACAACGCAGCTTTGGGTCAAGGAGAACCAATATGACTCATGTAGTTATGAGTGGCTGTAGTAAAATAGGGACTGCTGCAAAGTCAGCGCATAAGTCATTCAAGTTTTTTTTTGTTTTTTTTTTTACACATCAAAACACACACACACGCGCACACACACACACACACACACACACACACACACACACACACACACACACACACACACACACAACGACTACTGCACTGCTAACAGAAATATCTTACACACATGCTCCCCACTTAACCCAGAAAAACAGCATGGCTGCTTGGCAGAGCTGCAAACAGGCTTCGCATCTGTTCTGCCGGAGAGGACAGAGTTCCTTTGCGTGTGTATTTGCTCATGCCAAACGAAAATGCCATATCGCTACTGCAGCTGATCAGAAAGACAGGAGGGACCCAGATGCCAGGTCTGCCGGTCAGAAATCCCGTTTTGGACCCAAACACTGTTTTACTGGAACCTTGATGTCGTCCCTCTACCCTGGGGCTTTGCAGACTAGTTGTTTTTTTTTTTTTTAAAACATGCTTAATCAAAGGCTGGAGAAGCCAACAAAACAGCATGGTGGAACAGGAAGAAGAGAGAAGGAGAATAAAATCACAGTTTTAGGGAAGAAGTCAAGGGAAAATGTATGGTATTGAAGGAATTCTTTAGAACGACGTCCGTTTTAAGGAAGCCGAATACTGATACTTACAGTGGACCTCAATTTATTGGTATTCTGGACGCGGATGATGACTGAAAGCAGTCTGTCGATGGAACAATGCGTTCCTTGATGTTTCAAAGTGTGACAATTGACCAGTGTAACAGAGAGAGCAGTGTGATGGGAACACAGAGTAAGAGCAAATTATGGTTAAAAGGGTCAGGGTGGCAGGTGGGCTGTCGAACACATTCCCAGCAAATGCGCTTTGGAACAGAAGCATTAAAAAGTTTGTGAACTGTGACTACTTACTTTCCTTTTGTCCAAATGACTGTATGAGTCCAGATGTATGTAGTGATTCAGTAAAGTTTGAAGTCAGAAGCCATTTGGCTTAGAGTTCTGAGCAAGTAGCCAAAGTTCAATCGAATTAAATTCACAGCAACACAAAGATAGTTAACAGCAGATACTACTAACACTACTCAAGTGTGTTCCGACATGACTGATCTGAAGAGCAGCTCAGTAATAATTCAAGTCTTTAAGCTGAACCACTGACTAAAGCTACCCTATGCTAAAGGCTAAACGTAAAACGCTGACTCAACGTAAGCTAAAGGCTAAAAAATTTGAATTTTGTGTAAAAGTTGAATATCTTTGTCACTTGCCTTTGAATTCATTCACAGAGAGTGAAATATTTCAAGCTTTTATTATTTGTAAGTTCAATTATGACTATTTACAGGTGATGAAAAGCCATAGAGGACCAATACAAAAATGATATTTTCAACTAAAATCCAGGGTTTCTGCAAAGTATTCTCACTTGAATGCACTTAGTGTTTGACTGGGGCTGATAAATGCGGTGTGGCATGAAGGCAATCAGTCTGTGATTCTTCTGAGGCGTGATGAAAACTCAGGTTGCTTTCTTAGTTGAGTTCAGGTCGTCTACATTAATGAGCTGGTTCTGGTGCGTCTCGGTTTCCTCTTGACAATATTCCATAGATCGGCACTGAACAATAATAATGAAAACAACAACAAACATGTTTGTCATTCTTCACTCTGTGTGGAATCAATCTATAAAATGCAGGAGTTTCACTTAATGAAATGAGTGACGAAAAATATTGAACCTTTTCACAATATTCAAATGTACAATTCATTTAAGGCCAGCTAAGCTAACGGCTAACTAGCTTACTAACTAAAGTTAAGTTGTTTTACATTTTTTCCCCAGTTTTTTCATTGAATGTATCAATAAATATCAATAAATCTGAAAAATATGGTTAAATGCGGTTACTGTGACCAGCTTCTTTATGTGACGGCTGTCCAAAAGAAACACATTACTTTTTTTTTTTTTTTTTTCCCCCCCCAAGAGCAGTATTTGTTTGTGGAGCTATGATTGCTGTTCTGTACAGTCACCTGAAGCTACCTAAAAAAGAAGTAATAAATACTTATTATTGTCACTTTTATCATTATCACAATAGTCCTATAAAATATAAGTCTATATTGCCCACCCCTACTTCTGAATATATATTTTTCGTTTACAGCTATAGTTAGGAATATAAACATACGCTTCTCTTCATTCGTCATATCACACATACTTTTTTTTAAAAATTCATGTCTTAGGATCACAGATAGTTTGAATGTTTTTATCTTATTTTATTTTTCACCAAGGACTATTCTGCTACTTTAATTTAGCAGATATTGGTTTGACGCCTTAGAATAACTTTTGTCCTTGCTAATTGCCTTCACATGCAGCAGCCTTTCACAGTGATGCGAAAACCCACCACGCATCTATCCTTGAAATTATTAATACCCTACCAACGCTGCCATGACTCAGAGTAAGTTCTGGAGACGATTTTTATTGAGAACCAACCCTCGTCGGGCCAGCTCGTCTATTTTGGGTGAAGCAAGCCTCTACGAGCGCTTCGCTTGCTACGTGGGGGAAAGTGATTTGATTTTCTTCTGCTGTATTTTCACTAAAATGCTTGGGCAAGCATCAGACAGTCCCACTGAAGCACTAACACACGCACGCGCGCGAGCACACGCTAAGAGATACACATGCATTAAAGCATACAAACATAAGTGCAGCATATAAATGCCAAATATAACCTCAAGATTGACTTCAGTCTTCCTGGCTTTGTCTCACACAGTACATCTTCCCACATGCACACGATAGTCGACTGAATGTTCCCAGAGAAACCCTGGCAACCTGCTGCCATCTTATCAGTTTTGCTCTTATATTTCTGAAGCCAATGTAAAATGACCACTTCACACCACCAATAAAGACAATCTACAAAGTGAATAGTTTGGACTCCAAATAAATAAAACTTTGCACGTTTTGCAAAATCAAGTATTCTGCATGAGACTTGCTGGGGGAGGAGGGCTTACTCCTCTTTTAACTGCCGAGCATTACGTTTGCTTTAGCATCATAATCGACAAATGTTCACATTTCCCTGCTTCTCTTTGCATCCAGTAAGAGGTTTTCTGCGCATGCAAACTGCTGTACAACTCAAATCTGCTGACTCGCCAGTCTGGCGACAAAGCGGTGGATGTCTATGACGAGGCTTATGCAAAACTGTACGTCTTTCCCCTTCTAAACCAAAATGGTCAGCAGGATGAATGAAAAGTGAATAACGAGGATAGATGATGATGCAGAAACTATATTTAATCGTTTTTATAGCACAAGTTTGGTTCATGTTTTGGAACTATTTTCAGACGATCAGAAGAACTGTTCTCTGTTCCAGAGATGAATGTACTTTGGTCCAAAAAGTGCAAGTAGACAAGTAGACCTGTCACAATAAATTGTCCTAGAAATGATTGAGATGAACTATAGTATTTTTGTTGGAAGATATTTCAAATAAATAATAATAATAAAATAAAATAAATAAATAAAATGGAGGTCAAAACTGCACACAATCAAAACAAATGAAATAGATCATCATGCTTATTAACCAAATTGCTCTTCCAAAAATTATTAATCATCAGAATGGATATTACTATGTCATGCAATTCGTTTATTAATTGATCAATTGGTCGTTGCGACGGACTTAGCGGCAGGATTACTCAGACTAATTTCTATCCAGAGTCACTGAAAATAAGAAGATGAAATGAACAAACACAAAGCAACCAACAATTTGAGATCAATAACAGCAAACCCAGCAAAATTACACAAGACAAAACCAAAACACAGAGCAAAACAAAGGAGCTACAATTACAATGGAAGTGAGGGTATTTGAGACAAATGCTCCACTTCTTTTGATTTGTGAAGACATTTTTTTTTGTAGCACGTGCAGCCAGACAGACTCAAGGATTCATTTTTTTTTCTGCTGTGACCTTGTTTAAAGCACATAAAAAAAACTAAAAAAAACACACACACTAGTTTTCCCATGAGACGGCCTTTTTTCCTTAGAGTTGGTGTTTTAGGATAATGAACCCTGCTTAATAACAGGCTGTTGTTGCGAAACAATGAATGATCATCAATTAAAACAGCGGGGAGAAAGAAGAAAACGAATGACCTCGGGAACCCTTGGTAGCACAGCAAGGCTTTGTGGAATACCAGACCTCAAACAGCCACTTCAGGGCTGCAATTAAGCATGTTTTCCCCCCTCTCCCCGAGGACACATCAAAACAGGGCAATGATGATAAGGTGAAGTTCCTTAAATTTCACTGTGATTTTGCAGACTAAAGACCTCCGGCTAAACTAGCAGGAGTGCAATCATTTCTCTCCGCCCATAGGCCCCTGGGAGACAGAGGCGAGATCTGTCGGATAGCGTTAGGCGCCCGGTCGGACCCCGCAGGGCGCAAATGTGTGCAGATTTATACTAAAGCACCTGTAAGTGCGCCGCGTACGTGCGGTCGGGTCAGAACAAACAAGTGCGAGGCAACAAATGCCACCGTTCGTTTAGAATTTGATTCGTTTGACAACTCACAAGGTGAAAGGACCTGTTGGGAGGAAGAGATTCAAGTCAAATCCATTTAAGGCCAAACCTTTCACTTCCTTTTTCGTTCCGTCTGGACATATTTTTCTTTTAAATATGACACGAAGGAGCAAAAGATGGCCGGAAGCAAACAAATCTGAAACAGAGAAAGGAGTCCTGAATGGATTTATGTTTGTGCATCTGGGTGTTTCAGTGGCTCTGTTCCTTTGCTGGAGGCGCCTCCGAGTCTTTATGAATGTCCCTGCAGCCCCGGGGCAACAAACCCAACCGCACAAGAACGGAGGGGGGCGAAGGGGAAGGGGACCGGTCGACTTCAGCAACTTCCCGCTGGCGCCGCTTGCCTAAATTTTTTGGCAATAGCAGCATCTACGATGATGACTGTGTAATTTCATCATCAATCTAATATACCAAACGAGATAAAGAAATCTTATCTGGTGAGAACAGAAGGGCATAGGCGGTGCGGTTGTGTACGGGAGTGGCAGAGTGGATGGCTCCTTTCACTGCAGCTCCATCAGCATGCAGGCTGAGGTGTGCGGGGAGAGCGGTGATTGAATACAGAGGCTGCAGGCCCCAGCGCTGCCTTTAATCTCCTCCTGCTCATTTAACTTGGCCTCTGTGCGGCCGCTCTGCCGAGACTCAGCTGGGGCATAAAGGCACCCTCACAAACACACACAAACAAACAGCTATGTCTGCTGGACTTCTACAAGTCCTATCTGTCTTCAGATCCGACCGTCCTTCTGTCGGACGCGTTTGTCCGTGCCTCCCCGGGTCACCTCTGAGATTTCCGTACATTTTTCAGGGCTTTAAGTTCTGGCTAGCCATCGGTCTTCTTTCAGCCTTATCAACAAATCTGTGCGGAAAGCCAAGAAACGAGCAGGAGAGGAATCGTGTTCCTCCCAGAGGGATGGAGGACGTTTTCTACAAAGTTATCTTTGGTCTCTGGAACAAAATTTCCCACCAAGTTGGCGGTCAGTCTCTGCATCCTCACTTGGCAACGAAACAGTTCTCGAGTATATATATATATATATATATATATATATATATAAAAAAAAACACCTAGTGTGGAACGTGAAACAGCCGGTTGCGTTAGTAGTGTGAGATTTATTACAGGCCGCACACAACACTGCAAAAACAAACACGCAAAAAAGATTTCAGAAGGGCACGTTTCTATCCAGAGAGAAAAGGGCAGGTGCTCTAGCACCACCTAGTGTCTGTCTGTGGATGCTCCTGCCTGTGGTCTTCGTAACTAAATAAGGATCAGTATTGTTGACAATTTTGCGAGTCATATCAGAGATTAAAGCAGCTGGAAAATGAAATAAGCATTTTCATAATGTTTGCCAGCAGAAGGAAGTTTGAAGTGCTCAAATATTTCCTGGTAGATGTCTGCACTGACCGTCGTCTCCAGAAAACCCAGTGGACCAACACCAGTAGATGACACGGCGCACCACACCGACACCTGTTCCACTCAATTTTCTGTCGATATTTTTGGATACACAACTCTGTGAACAACCAGCTTCTTCAGCAAATGACCTTTTGTGGCGTCCATCCAGCTACTAACAGTGTTGACAGTTAAGGTTCTTCCATCCAGATGAAAAATTATAGGTCTGCTGCAAAATGAATATCCAAAAGCTGTGGTGAATATCCGGGTAAAAACAAAAGTAAAAGGGCATTTGTTGGTTTCTTTGTCCTAAAAATGCTTGTTGACATATTATTGAAATGCTTTTTGTTTTTAAATAAAATTGTGGCATGTTTGTCAGACAAATATAAAGAGAATAAAAAACTGACTCGAAAGATTAAGAAAAACTAAATTTCTGGAGACAGGAATCAGCCTGGAACTCGCAGTCTTGGAAAGTCTTTTCAAGGGTGCATGTGAAAATCCAATTTGCTGGAGATGGTGACCCAAGAAAGTGCCGGTGGAGGATAACAGTTCTTGAGTGTTTAATTATTCAAAGCTGGCAAGTTAATATATGTGGAGGCAGCAACTCGGAACTTCCTACCCACAAAGAAGAAAACATTTCCCGGATCCAACGTGTGAATCCGAGGAGACCTATAATTCACTACCCGGCACCGGTAGGAGACAGCGCAATCACACCGAGGACTAAATGCTGCATGATTCTGCAGGCCCACCAATACATGTTAAGATGTCCAAACCTTCAGAAAAATAAATAAAAGAAAGCAGATTTACAGTTAGAATCCACGGGACTCCTGTCTAAAGCAGTCCGTGTGATGGACAGGATGTGCAGTTAGTGCAAGAATTTGCCAGCTCCTCCAGACTGAAAGTAAATATTTCTGCGTCCCACAGGGGGAACGGCTATGAGCACAACTTGGCTTACAGGAATGACAAATGAAACTCGGGCTATCACACGCTGCACTCCCGTTGATGGGACTAAGCTTTTGGCTGCTTTTCAGGAAACACAGCTCAGAAGCGGGAGCCTGCATTTATAACCAATGAAGCTAAGGTTTAGGGGTGGCTGCATGAAAATTTATAAAATTCCCCCCTACCCCCGATAGTTGAAAATGTTTTGAATATTTTATGTTTGCAATCAAAACTAAAATCGATAAGAAAAATGATGCGTTTAAGGACTTTGGAAGCCATTCCAATGTCAGGAGGGAAAAAAAATAAAGTCAGGGGAATACATTAAACAGCCAATTTATTTCCCACTGAGCTGCAGGAAAAGCCATTTGCATGTTTAGCTAAAAAGACAACAAGAGTAAAAATGTAATGTGAACACAAGTTTCTTTTGGAACTTAGGTAGGTTTGTAGGGTTGAAGGTGACGTTCAACCTTCATTAAATTTTTACAAACAATGCGTTTTGTCTTTTTACACATTTGTTAAAGTTGTCACTATGCCATGACAGTATAATAAATGAAGATTATCTGCCTTCTTCCTGGAGTCCTAGTGCCATCTGCAGAAATGCACCGCTTGTTCTCAAAAAAACTGAGAGCCAGTAGGAGGAGCTTACCGCTGTCAATCAATCACGTATACGCAGCACAATGGAGGATGCTGTGAATGCTAAGCCTAGTTAGGATGGACACCGATGATGGCGAATAAACAGTTTTTCTGTAGTGGTAAGTTGTTTCTCCGCCTTTAACACATACATGAGCTTGATTGACAGCACTAAGACCCTCCTCCTGGCTCTGATTGGTTGCTTTGTGGTGCGATCCTGCAGATAACTGTAGGAACACGAGGAGGTGGCAGAGGGATTTGACTTTTTCACACATTATCTCCCTCATGAGCAGAGGAGATGATATAGACCAGGAGTCCCCAAACTACGGCCCGTGGGCCGGATCCGGCCCGCCTCCTCATTTGGTCCGGCCCCCTGAACAATACCAGAGAGCATTCAGTGTTTTTTTTTTCATATATATGTGGATTTTTCTTCAACCACCAGGGGGGCTCTTGAGCAGATATGAAACTTAGTTTCCCTCAATGGAATATATACTAGTCAGTACCAGTCACCGTTTCGCTCACGTTTTTTTTCCATTTGCATTCTGGGTAAAAATCTATCTACAAACGCGAATATGTCATCGGCATTAATCCAGCCCCCCCCCCCTTCAACAAAAGTTTTCTAAGGTTTCTTTCTCGAAAAACTAAGACCGGCCCCCGACCAGAAAAGGGAACAGCTATGTGGCCCTCGCAGGAAAAAGAACACAAGAACACTTTTATCAAGAAACTATGGCTCTCAGACCAAAAAACAGCTGGCCTCTAGTCCCATGGTCTGGATAGACCAAATAGTGGAAAATAATTGGATTCTGCAAGCTATTAAAATTTTACAAGAGCAATGTGTGGCAAAGAAAGTGTGAATCCATTCAGGTCAGAGTTTGTAAGTCACTCCTTGCACCCCAAACCTTCCAGGTCTGGGTTTAGGTATAGAGCTGGCATTAGAAAAGCTCAGAACTCAGTATAAGACGGCTGACAATCAAAAGTGCAGATCTGTAGATATAAGTTGAAACCTGCTCATCCCCCAACTGGGTGACCTGGAAGGGAGTTTGATTAATGAATGAAGCAGAAACATCTGATGACTATGTATAATATCACTCCTGTGGTGTCTATGCATATGCGATTATGTATTCGAAAAAACAAGTAAATAATTTAGAGGAGTTTTTTTTCCCCAGGAAGAGTCGATTGGACTCATGAAAGCTACTTCGACTCAATTATCTTGCTAACTAAATTAAAAGGTCTTAATAGGAACTTCACCCTTCAAATGGTGCTGGCTAAAAGGAAGCAGACCCATACATATTTTTTCTTCTTTTCCATGATAACAACTGCACTCTATTTTAGTGGAACTGTTGGTAATAAATGCCAATTATAATTGTTAGATGAAAATTAGCTGTGAACCAAAAAAAAAAAAAAAAAAAAATCTTGGTAGGCACAGAAACGGAACTAATGAGGGCAGCAATCAGAAAAGGTTCAGTTACCAAAAGTCTTTGGCTGCTTCATAACGGAAAATACTCACAGAACCAAAACAGCCCCCTTTATGCTTTGGCTGATTAGCAGCTCACGTAATTACCATCATGGAGCCAAAAATAAAAATTAAAAAAAGCCAGGCAGACCTTTAGGAGGCATGCAGCTGTCACTTCGCTCTGGCTTCAAAAGTTTGTAATTTGTGGGATAGTTTGAGTGTGGATGTCTAAGTAGAAGTAGGAACAACAGAGATAGGCTGAAATGATGAAGGCGGATAAGGAAGTAATTATAACCGCAAAGGTTTCCTGTGACCTTTGGTACCAAGGAAGATTCATTACAAGTCATGCAAGTCCACAAGCCTGGCCGTCTCTTTCCAGACACCCCCTACCTGCCGAGCTGAGAGGATTTGTCTTGTCAGAACAAAAGTCTCCTTTCCTGGAAATCACAAAAGCGTCGCTGACAGCTGAGTGACTGACAGTGACACTACAGAGGAAACAAAGCACACAGCTCATCTTGAGTCAGGCGCTCAGAGTGGCTTTCTTTCATGTCAACAAACTTTACTTCTTCCAGCCAACAGTGCAGCCAAGGTTACAGTTTTCAGTTCACGGGAAACTGTTAACTTCCTCTTATATCCTTGAATTTACATATATATATATATATATATATATATATATATATATATATATATATATATATATATATATATGTATATATTACTATATATTACATACTTGATTGTTGTTTTTTGCCATCCATTGCTGTTGTGCGTCAGATTTAAAGGTGTACCAGAAACATGTGAATACACAGGTTATTGCTCTAAATATTTTTTAGCATTAAAATCTCTGCAACTCAAACATCTTTGTATAAACCTGCACAGCGATTCTGTAAGTTCAGACTGCACTAAAATTAGAGTACAAAACATTTGAAGTGCTACTGGGTTATTTATTTTTTCAGAAGAGAAATTGCCTGAAAGCGTTTTTTGTCAACATTGTTGCATGTTTATTGTTCACAAAAGGAGTTGAACCAAGGAATATATTAATTTTTTTTATGTTAGTGTAGGAAATGTACAACCACTACACATTATTGAAATGCTTTTTGTTTGCTTTATATCAAAAAGTCATTATGTGAAAGGTTAAAAACCAGATCATTTCTTGAAGGGATGCTTTAAATCTCACTACAAGTCATATTTAAATGCAATTCACGTGTCTGTGTTCTGTAACTCAACTCATGGTATATAAGTGGCAACCACTTGTAACTAATAAAAAAATGACAACCCTATTCTGACAACCTCTACTTGTGTGTGACATGCTGGCATCCAAACTCTTACTTCCTGCGCCCGACATCAGTCTGACATTAGGTTATTCATCTGGAGAAAAGCTACAGAGGATAAATAAAAGGTGCTTTTGTTTTTAAAAGGAAAAAAAGGGGGGAAAATGTTTTTCTCTCTCCTTTTTTTAGCCTGTAAGTGAAATGACATTACAGGGAATAGTTGTCTCCACTATGTAATTTCCATAGTAACAATAGGGCGGCTTTCAACGACAATACACAATTTGTCTTTTACGAGTTGGATGGAAATATGTAAAGTCATTCTGGTAGCTAAAAAAAAAAAAGCTCCAGTAAAACTACCTTATAACTGAAAGACATCAAGTTTGTCATTCTGTTTTGGTTGGGGGGGAAAAAAAAGAAAAAAAAAAGGAGTGGCAGTACATCTCTAATTTGTATGGTAATATGTCATTTATTCTTTTGTAACGCTGATATATGTGTGCCATCTCTGGAAAATAAACCTATCAAAACTTGTTACTCAGCTCATTTTTCATTTTCAACAACAAGCCTCGGGACAATTCGTGAGAAGTGCAAAACAAAGAGGGAAGGGAAAATATGGAAACTACCGCCGTGAAGTCCTCTGCGTAGTTGCAGGAAAACTTCTGCACTCATAATTCTCCTTCCCGGAGACATGCAAATACATAATTTCTTCAAGGGAGAAGAAAAAAAAAAACAAACAAAAAAAAACCTCTCTCCCCACCCACCGCCACAAACTGCAGTGAAAACAGGCACCTTAAATTGCAAACTGGGTCTTATATTTCACTGTTGTCGAGGTAGGGAGGGGTGGTGTGCTTGGCCAGACATTTGCTCATGAATATTTAGGTATTGCGCTTATGAATATGCATTAGCATGCCAGAGCAGCACTATCAGCACACAGATTTATGAGCTGGGGGAGCAGATAATGATGAGGGAGGAGATAAGCTGCCTACCTTTACTGGGAAGACAGCAAACAGCAGAGCTGCATGAGCAACACAACAGTAACTTTGTGCGTTTCTGTCGATTCAAAGTGGGTTTTAAAGCATAAAAGAGAAACAGAAGAGTGCAAAGATGTAAATAGTACATTTTTGCACGACTTACAAAAATGTACTCGAGTGAAAATCGGAGGCTGCTGGAAAACAAATCTGCAAAGCGGAACTGTTAACGGGAAACAAAATTAAAAGGTATTTCTGTCAATTTTTGAGCCTGACTGTGAGGTCTGTTTCCCCTCCTGCCCTAGAGGTGCATCGACACAGAGAGCATCGCAATCTTCTTTATCTGTGCAACACACTACCTGCCCGTGCGCATCGCTCCCGCGCGGGGGTGTTGGCAGGGGGGGGGGTGCTTATGAAAGTGTGTCAACAGCGATAACGCACCATACCGCCAAACCCCAAGGTTGCAGAGATATCACAAATCTGGCGCCTCAGGTGCGCCGCAATCAGGGAGAAGAAGAAAAAGGCGGCAAGCTGGAAAGTACTGAAACACCTTCAGAATAATCACCCCCAGCTACCCCGTCCAACCTGCCTACCCCAACGCGAGGATGGTAGAGATTGACACCGACGCCGTGTCGGGAAAACCTTCCGGGATGCAATTTCAGCTTTAAGGAACGGCTTGTTTTTTTTGTTGTTGTTGTGAGCGGTCTTCATTTTCTTGGGTCAGCGGAAGCATGGCAGATGTTGGCAATTGCATTCTCGGCCTCGGCTAAACAAAATGTAAAATTTACAAGAATCTGCATGAAAAATCTTTAAGGTAACGGGAAGTGTTGCACCATCCCAAATATTAAGGTAATGAAATTGGGTCACCTCCACGGAGCCTGAATGAGAGGTTTTGAAAGAAAAAAAAGAGCAAAATATGGGATACGGCTAATTAAATTTCACCATGTCGGAGGAAAACCTCATTTCTTATGTGCGTGAGTCACTGTGGGAATTATTTCTTTAGCTTACACAACCTCGTCGGAGGCAGCCGACCTGGCCTCTCGCAGAAAAACACTTTTCCTCAATCTTTTCAGAGAGTTCTGATCAACCACGGCAGCAAACCAGCATAACCTCAGCAAATTAGCTGTGGCACTATCATTTAGTTTTAGCTCTGGGGTAAAAAAAAAAAAAAAAAAAACTTAGATGAGATTAGTCTTGCAAAGTTTTACATCAGCAACTTTTGAGAACACTTTCGGGTAATACATCTCAATTTATGGCACTGAGGGAAAATAAATCCAAGTAAACAAAAGTAAAGTTTATTTGTTAAACTGATGGTTTTCTTTAAAGGCTTTTCAGCTTCCTGCCAGAAAAAAAAAGGGAATCATGCCAGATTGTTGGCTGTGGACTCAGCCATTGTTTAAAGTCCAGTTAGAATCACTTGGTCCTGACAGCTTGCACTTCCACCCTTCTCTTTTTTTACACCATTTACAGAACTGTGGAAAACGCTCTGGTTCCAAACAGATTTCTTCTCTTTTTTGCTTTTATTTTTGTGAAAATCAAGCAAATTTCAATAACTTCGACAGCCTTTAGATGATGATTACGTTACGCATAGGAAAAATATCTGTCACTATCAAACTGGTCCTTTGGGGAAAAGCAACTGTCCAACTTGTTCAAACGTAACCGAACTGTGATTATCCATAAGCTCAAAGGAACGCCCTTCTCTAAACAGAACCTGCCTGACAACACGAAGTAGGTTAAAAGAACTACACAAAGCGACATCCTAGATTTCTTGAGCATCAAAGTCTGCAACATCTGGCAGTCTTTAAAGGGTTACCAACTTATTTGTAACACCTTAATTTAAGCAAGCTACAGTGCGAGCCCTTATCCACCAGTGGGAAAAACATGGAACCCTTCGAAGAGCAAGCGTATGAGCAAAGTGACACCGGTTCCTTCAGGAGAAATGCGAAAAACATTTCAGCAACCTATTATGAAAAGTTTATAGAAAGATACCCAAAATGTTTGACCCCGTTTAAGAAGAAATTATTTTAACCTACCAAGGAAATGTATGCAAACCTATGAATTTGAAAAGTTTGTTGGGATTAATCAGATAAAAAAATACTTTGATAATCAACATAGAAATTTGATTTACTGGCCTGAAGTCAGTATAAAGGTCATGAATTTTTTGTAAAAATCAAGTAAACATCTGGATTCACCTAATTAAAAATGTTTCTTCCTCAACTTATTAAACCCTATTAAACACAATATTGTGTTTTTACCCTGTTTAAAACCACATTCTACTGAAAGTAAAGCTTAATTTTGCAATTAATTCATTATAAGAATGAAGAACATCACAGACAAGCCTAAGTGTCCCTTTGATGAGACTGCTGCACAGTAACTGTGTCTTCAGTCAGAGGCTTGTTCATAGCCAATGTGATGCTGACCAGCACAGAAAATCCTTCCTGCATTTACACCAACTCTTTGGAAAAACCTAAATAAAATGAGTTACAACAAACTTTTATTTCCTTTTGGAATTATTCAAGTATTATTTTTTTTATTAATTGAGCTTGCTTAGCTTAATTCTGCAGCAATATCTGCAGCACCATTAAGAGGGAAAACATATTTTCATCCAAATAAACTCTGATTAACAAATGTTAAGTCAGTGATGTCTTCCAATTCAGCAGAGAACGGGGCGTCTCTTCCAAAATAACCAGATGAGTAGGAGCCAGCTGCTCATCGGCACACATTTAAGTTATTACTTCACCAAAAAAGGCAATACTTGATAACCGACTCCAGCACACACACACACACACACACACACACACACACACACACACACACACACACACACACACACACACACACACAAAAATAACTATAAAAATCCTGCTTCCTTTGAGAGAAAGAAGGTGTGCAAGAGGAGGGCAAAACGGGAAGAGAATAAATCTCTGCACATCACTGCAAAAGGTGACACACTATTGCTGTTTTGGGATTACTAAAAAAATAAAAAATAAAAAAAGTGCGTGCCGCCTCCTGCATTCACCTCTCCGAGGACTTGAGCACATCAATGTCCGTTTCTTTTCTTTATGTTCATCACAACCCGAATTCTCATTCTGCGCCCTCCCCGTTTCCGCTCCTTCAGAGGAAACAGCACGGCTTACTACGGCGACAGCATTTTGCATAACAAAAGGGAGGGAAAATGGAGATGCGGGGGAAAAAGAAGGGGAGGTTGTAGGAAGTCAAGTATGTAGAGGAAATTCTCCCTTTGTGAGGACGCGCGCAAGCGAGCGCACGCGCCCGGGTCTGCGCGTATGCGTGTCCGCGTTGTGTGTACATTAGCTATAAAGCCCAAGGCTACAGCTGGAGAAGAGATAGTGAATGTGCTATAATGGAGACTATGCGCTCACTGCGGTGGAGTACGAACGATAAATTATTCATCAAGTTCAAAACCAGAGGTATCATCAGGCCAGTGCTATTATTGCCAGCTGATGGTCAGCTGTTGCTTTAAGACGTGACAGGATAGAGTGTGTAGTTGACCTTGTTGTGCTTAATTGATCATTGTGGAGAGTGAAAAGATGTGGGTAGAGATATTGTTCATAAAGTTAAGAAACAGCTCTCTGAAGTTTCACGTTGTCTCTGAGTTTCTGCCTCTTGTTTCTTTCTGTCCACTTCGTGGTACCTGAGGTTGGGTCACGGTGCTAACAGGTGTTGCTTCCGACATCTAAACGGACATCTGAAAACCATATGACCACGCATTCGACAGTTCAAATTTGGTCCGGCCACTGAATCTCTAAGGCTGAGGAAAGCCAGCCTACAGAGGACGTTTGATCCATTCGCTTGTATTTTTGGATCTAGTTTTTTTGGTTATGATCCATACTCCATGTAATTATGTAATAATCAAAACACTGGTGGACCAGTAAATATTCACCACAATAGACCAAAGCAGTGCCAGTTTTACAACTGATGAGGCGGCAATCAATTTATTCATCTCCTGCTCCATTGTACCTAAACTTGTGAACATCACAACTGAACTTCTCTGTTTGACACAGGTTGACCCTCATCTCTGTCAACAAATGCCTGCAATTTCAAGGGGCTGACTGTCATCCCAGGTGATTCACATCCATCCAGCAGAAAGCACAGATGCTGCCTTGAGGCTCCCTAAACAGAGACCCTCCTTTGCTTTAAAATCTTACCCCAGAACGCCACAAACAGGATTAGTGACAAAGGGAACTGTGGGCTCAGTTTAACTTGCACTGGGAGCAAGCTTGACTTTCCAGACACAGCTCTTTCTACGAGCGTCCTTTAAAACATCCCTGGCAGCCAATAATTCAGCAACAGCCTCCACAAAATTCATTCAGAGGCACAGCCATTATCCTTGTCCAGATCGGCAGAACAAAAAAACTCCCATGACTTCAATAACTCTAAGGGTAAAAAACTGCTTTGCTGTTTTCCAGTGAAGATCAAAGTCAAATTGATATTCCAGATTCCTAGGTTTGACCATCTGCCAGAGATTCCCTGCCCAGTTATGTCTATATAAACACCAGAAGGATGCACTGAAATGTACATAAATCAGATGATGGCAATCTGATGGGGCTGTGTTTGGCTGAACACTTTGGCTGTCCAGTGTAGTGTTTTACTCATTCAAACACAAACTGCACAAATAACAATCACTCTACTTTCAAAATAAGAAAATGTTGAAAATCGATGAAAATTCCACTCTGAACACTTTCATATTTTTGAGTTCTTTGCTTAGGCTTGATAATAGTTTAATTGAAGCTTTGATTTTAGAATGACCGCTACTGGGCTATCAGGACGCTTAGAGGCTTTAAGTAGTCCCAGAAACAAAATAAGCTTAAGAAGGAAACCTTCACTGTATTATCAAGTATAAAATGAGCTTGATTTTGAGTTTTCTTTGCATGATCGATTGGTTTTGCATTAGGAAAAAAGAATGAGCCACTCACAAATTCTCATCACTGTGTATTCTGAGGTTTTCCATTTCCACATCTGGATAGCAGCGTAAATTCTGCTTGACAGTTTGATCAACAAGTCGTGCTTTGATTTGCAGTTAGAAGAGGTTTTCTTCACTGGTTCAAGGTTTCTCACTGGCCTTGGGAAAATTACCTTAGAAAACTGAACTGTTGCCAGACATAGAGGATCCAGAACAGATCCAGAGCCATCAGTTGAGCATAAGATCACCGACGATGACCATCTTTCGTATTTTCAAGATTAATAAACCATAAAAAAGACATGTTCTATAAAAATGTTTGCATGTTTCATATCAGTCCTTGGATTTGAGTTGAAAGAGATGAACTTGGTGAAGAGACTTGGGTTTGGTTTGCTCAGTAGGTGTGGAACTGGAGAAGGTTTTAAGAGAGAGCTACACCAAATGCTAAACCACACTGTCTTAATCATTGAGATAATCATCATAATGACTTTTAGGACTTTTGACAAATTCACCCAAATGGGAAAAGTGACTTATTATACAACTGAGCATCCATGCTGAGCAAAAGTCATTTTTGTTCTGTTTTTGCTGAAATAATCTTGCAGTACTTGAGTTCTAATTCCAAAGGCATGTCTTCAGTTGCGATTTGTGTCGACTCTTCAGTTCATAACTTTTGACTTTACTCTTTGGTCTATGGCGAGCTGGAGAGTGTGCTTTTGTGAAATTTGTTGTAGTCAAAGGCTGTCTGGGTCATCAGTTTGGCTTAACCATGCGTTGAACTGTCGGTACAGAAACATCAGCAGCCTGAGATTGTAGCTGTGCTGTCAGTCTACCAAAGATCTGCAAGTTAGTCATTAATTAGCTACAAAAAAGGAACGGAAAGGTTGTTACCTTACCGAAAGGTATTGGGTTTCTAGTAGAGTAGGTTAACACCGCTGAGATTTAATGACAATCTCTAAAGTCCTCAGATGTATCAAGATAAAAAATATCATCAGCATATGAAACATCATTAGATGGATAATGTGTTGCCATTAACTCATAATTTTGCTAACAACAACGAATTGTCTGGGAAAATTACATTCCTTGGACAGTGTCAGTTGAGTCTAACAAGAACAATAATTTGCAGTCGTGTAATTAATTTTAATGTGCTAACATTAGCATGCTTCATCAACTTAGGGCAAAGTGGTCATGACAGTTGCAGTGATCTACTTTTCCTGTATTACAAGATAGATTTTTCCATGTAGTTGATAATAAAATGAATGTTAAGACACCACTTACAAAATGGCTGACCCCTATAGTGGACATCTCCAACAGCTTTTGTCGCTCTCTCTTTCGGTTTAACCATCTAACCTTTCCATCTATATACAGCACATATGGTCTTATCCGCCTCCCCGTCCTCTTGTTGCTGTTTATTGCTCCCACCAACCTTATTTTTATGTCTGTCTCAGGTAGAAAACGCAAAGCAGCGTAATTGGTATTCTGGCTTTGTCACAGCCAATGCAGAGCAATGTTAGCAGAATAAGAGAGGAAACATTCTTATCTGGATTTCTGCAGTAACTGCGCTGTGTGTGGGAAGCAGTGAGTCTGCTTCACTTGCTTCTCTTACATTATATTTTTGTCATTTTTGGGGATCTTTATCCCCCCCAAAAAAGACAAAAACAAGAAAAAAAAACTGCTCCTGTTGTCTGAGGTAATTACTGACTGGTTGCACTGCAGGATTCGAAGTACGCAAGCGTACAAACACGCACATTTAACGTCTACGTACACTGTAAGAGATGTTTCTCATCAGACAAAGCCGCATGTAGGTGCATTTTGAAGAAAATCTGCCCGCATGCATCTGCAATTCCAACACGAACACTGTGCAACCTTGCACGGCCCCCTGGCACACCACTCCCACATCTGCACCAAGCACTCTTACTACATCCACACATTGTTCCCTCAGTGTCCTCTCTTCTGTCTCCACAGGGCTGCACTATAAGACACATGTACTTGCACAGCAACATTGTGGGTCTATTTTGAGGATGTTGAGTAAGTGCACCCAAACTCTCGCATCCCAGAGCACTGTGAAATGTGGATGTGGATGGAACGAGAATTAATTAAGGCTACTATTTATATATTGCTTTAAAAACACTCAAAAAGCGGGCTTGGCATGCCGCCGCTAACATGTTTCGTTTTCCTCCTTTTCACAGGTGCGACGGTTTTTATAGGCCATACACGTTAGGCAGCGTGAATTTACATGATCATTTAGACGTTACAATTATTCCGAGCAAAAATAATCATTGACCTATCCTTGAAAACATGAACAACCAGAGGTAGTTCATAAAATGGACCGTTTGGCTCTGTTCACAAAAAGCACACTTAAACATTTGGCACAGGACTCTTGAGAGTTAGTCATTCCTTAAAAGGCAATTTACTGCTATAACAGATACTCAGCTGTAAGGACCCGCTTTGAAGCTGACGTTTTTATGATTCCTAAGTTTCTTCGTGGCACCTCCGCCATATTTTGTAGCATTTTCAGAAGCAACCTTGAAAGCGGTGGTTAGCTAGCCCCTTATAAACAACCCAAAACATTGAGACGGATCTTACAATACGTCTTTGTCTGTGATACATAATAAAAACACATGACATTTTTTTGTAGTAAGAAAGGTGAAAAAATTTGAATAGTTTTAACAACCATTTCATTTCTACAAATAAATGAATTTTTGTAGCAGTTGTTTTGAATCTCCAGCACAAAAACCCATTAGCCATGCTAACTATTTAAACTAATACCTATACATATGGTTCTGTACAACCTTAAAGGTATTGTAAACTTATTTAAGGTTAAGTTGTAACCTAAAGTACTATAGATACACCTATAGCACCTTAAGTGTAGCAGATACTTGTAGTTAATGCAAGCATCTAATCCTACTAGTAGCTATTTAGTAGCATCAGCTACTAAATAGCTTTTTTTTTTTTTTTGCATAATTAGGAGCCAAGCTATTACTGTTAGATATGTGGCTATTATTTTGTCCAGATGTTTGACTGACTCTTGCCTATGCAACTTTTTGTTCATTCTGAGAAGTTGTTTAGGAGAAAAGCACCTATTAGCTTGAATATCTTTTTAGCATAAACTTTTCCTGTCTTTGACCATTGGGTTAATCCCAAGGGAAAAATACCTTTTTTTGCAACTTTCCAAACAGCAAAATTTAACCATCCATTAGGTATTTGTAGGCTTTACAAAGTATTGATTTTAACCATTTTTCCTGAGTAGTATGCCATTTTCTGAATTAACTAGCTCCTTAGATTTAAATAGGTGAAATCAAGTAACGTCTGCATTTGAAGAGGCCTGAGGGAACTTGACTAAATCTCTTTAAAAGAAATGCAGTTTTTGGAAACATCCTCCCATGAGATTGCCTTCAAAATGTTGAATGTATTTAGGAGTTTCTCAAGCAAGAAATGGGATATAAATGACTGAATGTTCCAAGGTTGTGGGAGCCAGATGGGCTGGTCTGATTGTTTCAGAAATTGCTGATCTATTGAGATTTCCATGCAAAATCTATCTGTCAGACTCACAGAGAATCAGCTGAAAAAAGTGACAATAGCCAGTGTGGTGAAATGGGAGGTTCGTGTCGTGGACGTACTGCTGAAAAAAAATCTACAGCAAATATGTGAAGCTGTCATATCAAGCCGGAACAAAATGTCGCAGAAAGGTTTTCAGTAACTAGTTGAATTTATGCCACAAAGAAATAAAGAAAGATATTATTACTAACATCTAGAGAAGGTCAAATCCACCTAAAATGTGGCAGGTGAAGTAAAACTTTTTCTGCTTCAACTTTAATTTAGCAATTCACTCAAAGAATGCTTAAAAATCACCACACTGGGTTGTTTGGGGAAAAGTCGTTTTTTGTGTCACTCGACATACTTCAAAATATTCAAAAATTGATGCTCCATCACACAGAGGCAACTTATGTGCTCTCATAGCAGTGGAATGTCCAGTAAATGTCTGGTAAGATGCTGTACTTTCCGGCTACTTGTAGGCTGTAAATAAACACCTCGACATCAAACTTTAATGCAACTTTTTTTCTCGCTTCTGCTTCTATTTTTAACGATAAGCTTCTCAAATGTTGATTAATTCTCAGTCCAAAGGGAATAAATACAGTCTGAGTCACCTTCATCTAACTCCAGAAGAGAAGCCAATAAATCCGCCTTTTAATGACACAACACTGACGTCTAAATTGAACAGAATCCTTTTTCCCCCCTTGTCTTTTCCTCTCATTAGTGTTGGTAGAGGCTACTAGCGCCATCGGTCCATATCTGACGTTACCTGGGCTGCCATGGTAACCCCTCCTTCAAAAAAAACAAAAAACAAACATTATTTCAGGAAACAAACTATTGGCAAGAACCTGTTACTCATTTCTTCCTCCCTCAACTGCCTCTGTCATTCAAATTTCTCCCACACTTTCCTTTTGCGTCTCGCTTCCCTTCCTTCCCTCTATTCCTACATTTTATCTGTCTGTCGATTTCCACCTCATTAGCTGTCACACTGTGTCCATATTCAACCACTGGATAAGTTCATTTGTAAGTACAACTGGAGGAAATGGTGCATCAGGCCTGTTCACGTCTCTGTCTGCCCTCGCTGCCGGGACTGTGTGTGTGTGTGTGTGTATGTGTGTGTGTCTTTATGCTCAACTGTGGAGAGAAAGTGCAAAATCTAAAGAGTGTCTTGCTAGTGCTAGCACTTAAATGCATTGTCAGCATGCGTGTGTGTGTGTGTGTGTGTGTGTGTGTGTGCGTGTGCCACATGGGTGCTCACGTGTGTAACTGCTTGTGCCAATTATTTCATTATCGGCTGACAGATTTCTTTTTTCCACTATTAAAGCTTCCCTAGCCAGGGGCAGCAGCAGCAAAGGCAGTGGTCTTTCTCTCTCTCAAACACACACACACACACACGCACACGCACACACACACACACACACACACACACACACACACACCAGCTAGCTCACTGCAACCAGTTCAAGTCCATCAATTAAGGAGGCAATTTACTCAAGTGGTTCCACCTGGGCCAAAAGGCAGGTGGGTGGCCGTGCTCTGTTTACCCTATCGGAGATTATTAGGGCTGAGATATCACCGGTTTTCCTTCTGCCTCGCCTTAATGACGTCAGTTCTGCCAGTGAGTGTGTGGGTGAACGCGCAAGAGATTATGTCAAGTGTTCGGTTGATAACCGGGAATACCTTGAGTCTGTCAACGCACGGCAGCGGAGTGGCATGTGATGCTAACGTTTCGCAGATGTGATGTGCGCACACGTTTCGTGTCGGCTTATCAAGCTGCTGACGTGGATTTTTCAGTACACACACACACACACGCACACACACACACACACGCACGCACGCATACTTGCCTCCAAGCGAAACCCACATGGCTTCAGTGAATTCTGCAGATGTGCATCTTATTCTTCCATCGTTTAGCATGTAAGAAGCCGTCTGATGTCAAAGGTAGGTATGTTGTATTTTTGGCAACAGAACTAGTTGGGTTTTCTTCCCAGACTTTAAATCAGGCTGGAGTGCAGCAGAGAAACGTGTGTTTGACCCAGTGAAGCGTTCCGAGGAGCAGCGAAGGGCTCAGGACGATCTTCATTAGGTGGAGGTAAGTATGTAGGGATGTAAGCCTTCCAGCAAGGCGACAGAGTGCGATGAGAAAACCCTTAGCAACAGCGGTGAGAGTCGGGGATCACATAAAAAGTGCGAACAATCATGTGATCTTCCACTTGCTCTCCTTTTATATTCCCTTCTGAGGAACCGTGCTAAGCAACAGCTGGTCAAAGCTCCACCAGTCAGCCACACCCTGCAGCACAATGAGTCCGCTGTGAATCCATCCCTACAGGTAGCTCAGAGTGGTGAAAAGTCTGAGAAGGTCTCACTGCTTTTTCCACCAACCCAGTTCCAGAGCTTAACTGGTTCAAGAGTTTGCTAAGCAGTAGAGGAAGCTAGCCATGCTAGCAGCAGGATCAGATTAACATGCTCTTTTCAGGAATAGTTTTCTGCTGTATTATAGTAAGGCTGAAGAATAAACCAATTATATAGAGCTATGGAAAAAAATTAAGAGCCCACTGCACTCAACCCCATTGATAAGCTCATGGTTATTCCACCAAATATTGATTTCTGAACTCTTCCTGAGTTAAAAAAAAAAATATTTTTGTTTTTTAAATGAACATAAAATTGTTTTCTTTGTATTATTTGAGATCTCAAAGCCCTGCATCTTTTTTGTTATTTTGACCATTTCTCATTATTCACAAATAAATGCTAAATTTTCCCTTGGAATTTCAGAGACATGTAGTCAGCAGGTCACAGAATAAAAGAACAATGTTAATTTTACGCATTTCAGATATTTAAAACAAAAAAGCAAACAAACCATTATTGATATCTGATATGAAACACATCGTGATCCGTTTTTCAGCCACATCGCCCAGCCCTCTCTACGGAGGTGAAGGGAAAGTTAGTTATTTGTCTCTGCAAGTCGTTTATGAGTCTTCTAAGTAACGAGAAAGCGGCAGAGCAGCAAACTACTGCTCGGTCTTCCTAATGTGTAATTTATGAATAACCTTGTGTACGCAGAAGTGATCTTTAGAGCTGCATGCATAAGCGCACACACAGCTGCCTCTGTGGTTGTGAGCGCAAATCAATGCCTGCACTACCTTAAAGAATTTGCTCTGCGACGTATCACAGTAAACACAAGACGCCACATACGGTCCCGCCTGCCAACACTTGCGGCCTTCCGTGTTCATCTCCAGGTAAAAGCAGGCCCGTAAAGCGCACACGCCAAGGCCATCGCACAGATGTGCTCCGAGGTACGCCGCCGAGCTCACGCGGTCTGTAAATCGCGCAACCAGGACCCATATGCGTCTGTGTTTCGTCTCTGCCGTTTGATTCAGACAAGGGCATTTTGTTTCCTGCATTTCTTCCCATTTCTTCCCTTGCTGGATGTGGTTTTATCCTTGGGCTTATGCGGCAGAGAGGGAGAGCAAGAGATATAATTTATTGTCTGTTCAGCAAGGCAAATGTGCAAACCTGGCATATTTCATTTGCTGAACGTATAATTATTAAAATATGATTTTTCCTCCATCTTTTTTTTAATTTTTTTTCAACCTTTCATGTTGCGTGGGGGGGAAATGCCATCTGGGCTGATTCATGCCCTTCATGTGAATTCCATGCCGACAGTAAACCCTGAAACATAAAATATGTTCATGCTGAGTGGAAGAGGTGAAGGCAAGAAAAAGCCAGAGCCGCGAAAGACGAGCGATGTAGACAAACGCGTCAGTCGAGAAAAATCTGCATTACTTAGGCTGAGGAAGGCTGCTACCTTCCTACTCTTTTCCACTAGAGCACAAACGGCAAGGAAATAAACTTCAGCTACTTTAGCACCTATGGCAGTGAACAGAGCATGGCTTGTAAATTATTGCGTCTGTAGTGAGAAATGTGACTTGGAAAAGGGGGGAAGGAGAAAAAAAAAGACGCAGAAGGGGAAACAGCACACCATGGAAGAAAGCTTTCTGTATTCATGAGTTTGGCTTTAACAGTCCCTGCAGGTACAATAATGAAGTTCCTCTCTCCCATGTGGAATGGACCGTAATGATTATGATGAAGCAGATTTGCTGTTTTGTTTTTTTTCATTCCCTGCTGTTGTATCAGCAGAGCGGTAAACAAAAGAATAAAACTATATGTAACAATGATGTACATGTAAAAATAAAAAAAGCTATTAACTGAGGCAAAAGAAAATAATGAAGCTTGAACATATGAAATTTAAAAAAAAAAATCCAACCTACGACGCCAAATTGCATAATTGATGAATTGCCTCTTAGTTAACTCTAAACCTCCAAATGTCGCTTCCTAACACACAACCAGGAAGTTGCTCAAGATTTGCCTTGATCTGTTGGTGTCCATCTCAAACTCTTTGACTACGAAAACAAAGACGTTGACAAAATGTGGAACGTAAATGAACAACTTGATTCGAAGGCACCATTAGGCAAACTGATTGCACGATTTTTTATGTCCTTCAACCAAGCTAAATTAAGTAACTTTTTACATCTAGCTAATGGCATATTTTTGCTTTCTTTACAGTTATCAGCTTTTTCCTCCTAACATATTTTTCTTCTCTATAAACACTACAGTCTTGATAGCATATGATCCTAAAACAGTACACATCCACACACAGCAGGTGTTTGTTTTTTTTTGTTTGTTTTTTTAAATACATTTCAAACAGTGAACACAGCACATGTCAAACCATTAAAGATTTACCCCAATGCTATTTTGGAAAATGCGCCTGAACGCACACTCTGCCACACAAAAACAGGAACAAGTAGGTCAGAATTCCACCTGATCTCAAATGAGCATGTACACCTCCGGCCTCTCTTCTCAACTCTTTGGCAGCTGCCAACCGGAGCGTATTGAGACAATCTGTACCCAGGCCTACTTCCAATTTGGTTCGTCTGTAAAATAAAAGCAACCGTGAAAACCAGTATTTGAAAAAAACCTAATGAGTTATCGAGCAAAGCCGTTGAAACCGTTTGAGTAACCCGCGATACAGCTCCATCCAATACGTCAATGACAATGAGCAGACAAACCTTATGAATTTTCTCACATTGTTGCATGACTAACACCCATGTCAGCTGCTTTCCCGTTGAACACCTTTAATAGCATTAGAAGATAAATGAGTGGCACTGCCTGTTATGACCCATAATGATGCAGCTTGTCCTTTACAGTGTGCTAAACCCATTTTCTTTTACGGCGCCGGGCCCCGCGAACAGGAATTTGGAGACCCACAAGCAATCTATTCAAGGCCGCAACAAGCTAAAGGGATGTGACGTGCCAATGTTTTTTGGTGATTTTCATTATGTGTCATTCCATTCTAATTCGTTTTCAATTGGGCCATAAGAGCTGTCGCCACGAGCGGTACAAAAGGCAAGGAGCGAGCGAAGGAGGATCTCGTTTGGCTCCGAGACATCCCGCGAAAGAAAATAATGATCTTTATGAAATTGCTTTAGACACAATCTGACAGGCGAGACAAAGCAAGAGGCTGGCCTTGTTCGAATCGATGCTGCCTCCATTAGTTTTCTAAAGAGTAGCGTGCGATTTGTTGCGGTGGTGCAGCGTGGCATTGGTAATATTCTGTTGCTCCGACACAAAAAAGCTAATCTACTATAGCCAAGCTAATGTCAAATTAAACCCACACTTCTCTCAGATGGAAATGGAGGAATAGCTTGAACACTGGATCCATAAAGCATGACCGAGCCTGTTATCACAGGCGCCACATTCGTGTCACAATGGCCTCCGGGGGCCACGCTTTTGTGAGGGCAGAAAAACCTCGTTTCTGCATCCATTCAAAGTGACTGTGATCTCATGCGCAGAGAAGATCAGACTTCCTAAGTAGCTATCGATTAGCCAGACGAACAGAGACAAAGCGATTGATTGAACGATGGAATAACCTCATCTCTACCTTTGACACAGCATGAAAGCACAAATTGAAACTGCAGAAGGGTAAACACACTTCTCACCCGACATTTCCTCAAGAACGCGCGGAAGAGTCACGCGCGAGCCTCTCCCCAAAACCCCCCCGTGGTCATGTAATCAATACACAGGAGTATGAATAAAATGTACAAGAGGTTCTGGCTCTAGTCCTTTAAATCTGGACTCTGAGATTGTTTATCCTGATGAATCCCTCTGTAAGCTCGGCGTTGGATCGTCTAAGGGGAGGGACGCGCTTTTCTTTGAGAGGTGCCTGTGATGGACATGTTGCCAGTGTAGCAAGAACAGGCCCAACAGAATCCGCCCTCCCTTGGACGAAAATGCTGATCTGAGGGTATCTTTCTCCTCACCGACTGACAAGCCGATAGACAAATGGCCACTAGACTCTAACCTCTCAAACAACCAGCCCTCCTCCCTCTTTTTGTCCTCCAGTCTTCTCCCTTCATTCAGTATATATATGTGCCTGCACCCACATGACTAATTCATACAGCTCAGCTTCATCAGAGCGCAGTGACCAGAACAGATTCCCTGGCTGGAGGGTGAGGTTTTAATTAAAGATACAGCTGCAGTAACAAAAACCATCCAATCCCTTCTGCAGTTTGCACCGTCTTTCCGTGAACACTGAGCAATCCGACTGCGTTTTACTGATTGGTGTTGCAATAAACTGCACTGGTTTTACTTTCTTTTTTTTTTTTATCATTTGCATCTGCGTTAGGTTAATGTGCCCTGAGGATGTAAGACATGGCGCTGCGTGTTCGAGGTTTTACAGAGCGGTTTTAAATCGTTGTCCTCAAGCTTGGATTTGCAGGGCCTTGGGGACTTTAACACGGTACTTCATGGGTGGAAGAGAGGGAATGAAGTGTGTAAGGGCCATGTCTTCTTTGACATCCCTATTTCCGAAGGCCACTGAATCTCCCCAGTAAAAAAAAAAAAGCCAGCACCCACAGAGCATCCACACACAGCCGCCTTTTTATTAGTCTCCCGTTTCAACTGCTGCCATTTTCTCTTTTTATTGTCCCACAGCACTGCCAAAACAGAATCGATAGAACTTTAGGAAAACTGGGTGCAATAGTGCACACTCTTTACTGTCCCACAATCAATAGGAGCTGTGAAAAACAGATCCCTGAACACACACTGAAGATTTCAACACAGAGGACCCGTGATGGAGGACGGCGGAGGGCGGGGGGAGATGTTTAGCCCCAGTTTAGATTAAGCTGAAAAACCACCACAGGTTTCTGCTCCAACTGTGATTGATTCATCAAAGTGATTTAATTAACAAACCCTTTAACTAATGAATCAATTAAGGTATTGATTAATGTGCATCGTCCATATAGATTGCGGCTGATACAGGCCATTACAGATAAATTGTGCTCAATTTGGAGCAGTTTACAGCAGATTACATGTGGGAAAAATGCTTACCTACGTGCTTCAGTGCTGCAAGGGGCCCCGAATACACCGAGGACTTTGCCAAGTAAAACACGGAGATTGTGACATTGCGACTGCCTTTTAACGACACCGCCTGAAGTGCGTTCAGCATTCTGCAACTGTGGCACAAACTGAATTAATATTCAGAGGGAAAAAAAAAAAAGAGGGAAAAACAAGACGTGGCAACCACAGATGGCATGATGAAATTAAATAGCTGAACCGAAATCTCTACAGGAAAGGAAAAAGAAGGCAAAACAGAGTAACGTCGCAAGAAAAAATAGCAACAACTGTCAGCACCATCAGAACTTAGGAAGGAGATTTCGAATCTGCTTTTACTATTTGAGAACTCTAGTCTGTCTGGTCATAAATCCCTCAGTAAAGCATGGTGGTGACGGTGTTGTTCAAGTAGTTAAGTCTTCAATGAAGTTGTTTCCCCATTTGCGGGAAGCAAGGCAACGGGAGCAGTTCATTTTCTGGATGTGACCCCTGCTTTCAGCTGAAGTCTTTGGGAAAGGTGGCCTGATTAGGAACGGTTTCCAAAGGAGCAACATGGTCAGAGCATGTCAACAAACCGGCAAAATGTTCCGACTACATCGTTGAAATGTTTGGCATTTGGCTTTTTAGAGGTAAAGGAATGTACCGTCCAATGGGGGTTCTGCTCGGGAGTCGAAACGTGAGGTGCTTTCCTTTTTAGCTTGCTTTCTCCACAGGCCACAAATGTTCAGCACATGACACCTAGCATTTACCATCGCTTGACCTAAATCTGCCTCAGGCGCCAGCTCCGAGCTGTGCAGCCATGCCAAAGGACGTCATTCCAATCCTTAGCGTCTCTCTCTCTTCTTCTTCTTCTTTTTTTTTTTTTTAAGTGGGATTCCCGGGCTAAATTTAAATGAACACAGATTTAAGCTGCCAGATGTCAGGTGCAGTGTGAGGAAGCACAAATCTATTTTAGCCCGACTCACTTTGGCTAACCCTGTGGTTGTACCTGGAGTTAATTACCTCCACTGGTAGGACACAACTTTGGTCTGCTTGGTACGCCAGACACTGTAAATAGACTTTTTTTTTCCAAGCCTAATTTTGAGGTACTTGCAGTGAAGCTGTTTTCAAAATTACTTTTAATAGATTTGGCAGAAATTTGTAAAAATTACTGCTGACACGACTGTTTAAAAGAGCTGATTGTTTTCCAAACAAGCGTTCTAACAGAGCAGAGCAATCGATTTGTAATGATTTAATAAGTCCAACTGTATCCTCTTGACCAAAGTAGGAAACAACCATTAAAAAGACTAGTGAATGCAACATGAAATACTGGGATGTAATAAAGAAAGTTTTACTCATCAAGTGGGAATGGCATGTTATTTTCCAAAACTGTTTTGATTTAAGTTGATTCTATGTTTGTCAATTCATTTTTAATGAAGCTAGCTTAAAAAAAAGAACATTTTGTAGATATGACATATCTACATAATTTGAAAATGAAAAACACTTTGTAGCCGCTACCTTGGTTGAAGCTTTCCACTCTTCATTGTTGTCCCTCCAACGTGTGAAAACGACAGAAATTGACAACCAAATCGTATCCTCCGCTGTGTCCCAGTGTGTTTCTGCCTCAAGTCTCGTGGCCGGTTGATCTGACAGACTGTCTTTCACCACTACATCCAACCCTCGAGCAGCAAACCCAGACGGCTTACCCTTACATAAGACCAACTTTGTGCTGTCACTACCTGTGTTGGAAGCTAAGAGGTGTAGCAGCAGCGACTTCAACCCTCCATACCACTGCAACACTTAAAAATAAAATCACACATGGATAGCCAGAAGGTGCTTATTTATGCCTCTTTATTGTGTTTATTATTTGGGCCACCAATTAGTGATATTCGGTAGGGTTTCATTGAGTTAACGGTATTTTGTTTATGACTAATAATGCATTATTTACAGAAAGTGGACAAAGAGTCTGATGGAGAGAGGGAGAAAAATAAAGGTATAGAAAGCAAAAACTGCTGATGTGTTTTTGTCTAGTCATTACATTTTGGAATTATAATTTACTTCATAATCATTAGTTAAAACAGAACAATTTGAGTGCTACCAGCTTCAGTATATGAGGTGGGCAGAACCGCATTGATAACTTTTTTTATTATTTAAAACAAAAACAGCTATAAGCCTCAGAGGAAGTAGGGGGGCAGAGAATCAAGAAAACTGAATTTAAAGCCTCTAATTACAGGAGTCTTGAAGTTTAATCCAATGCTGAAAAATTGCCGTTAAGAGAACATTTAATTTCAGACACAGTCCGAAGCAACCACACTTTTCTTTTACTAAGAGAGAACCAGAAACCACAGAACTTTGAAAGGCTTGTGCCCCTTTAAGTTGCGATTCCAATGCCCACGCCGCCTCAACGAGTCTATTTCGGTGAGTAACAAGTCAAATTTCACTTAGATTGGCCTCAATTCGTGAGCAAAGAGGAACAATTCGCCGAGCTTGTCAGGCTTTCCATTACCATGTGACAAATACTTCGACCAATGAAGAGCAAAATGGGATTTGCTCCATTGACTGAATTATTGAAATGGACAGTTTGAGAGAATTATGGTGCAAAATCCCTTCACATTTCAAGACCATACTGTTCCTCTTATCCTCATCCACTATCTCTGCATTTCGTGATTGTCTCTTTACAAGATTTGCACCATGCGCAGGAGATGATTTGATGAGACTCGCCACCTGTTTTTTTTCTTTCCCATAGCCAATACCCCGTTACGACGTATCTTTAGCTCACTAGTCCTTTCTTTGCTAGTTTGAAAATAACTCGGCTGTCGACGGGCTACCATCTGATAACACACCACCCACACATGCATCTGCACGCTCACCTACATGCATGAGAAACATAGCAGGAGCAATCAATCTGTGACATAGCAAAGAGGAAACTAAAAATACATTTGCTTTTCTCCGTCTTTTGTTCCGATTCACAAAGGAGACAGTAGCATCGGACAATCGGGATGTTCTTCAAAAAGGGATGTGTGAGAAAAGACTAAAAGGGGTCTGTTCTTTGGGCCTCTTGTGCATGTCTTTCATTATTCTCGTCCCCAAAAGACTGTCACTAATGCAGTCCTTTGAATTCATTTTATCAGTTCGCATTATTAGGCCTCACAGCCAGCTTTGACCTTGCTCATTCTTGCAGCCTAAAGTGTGCATTTTCTCAACCCTCCTTTATGTGACTCATCTCCATCTCTCTCCATTGGATTTCAATAAGGGACATGCTGAAAACCACAGTGAAGTTAAAACTCCATCTTTTTTTCTTTTTTTTTTGTGCTGCACAGTGACCAGCAGCTTTTCCCCCCCAAAGTTGAAAGCTATTTGATGTCTCGTCAGAAAGCAAAGAAATGCAAGCTTAAGGGGAAAAAAAACCCTTGGTGTAAAAGCACAACATGATACAGACAAACAACTCAGCACTCAAGGTCAAAAATATTGCATTGCCTGTCAACAAACTCAACATTGCTGATGGTCTGAATCTAATGAGCACCCGTCACATTAACAAAGCCATAGGCAGCACTTTTTGTACTGCACCATGGTCACAAAGCAGTCTTTCTGACCTCTGACTAAAACACCAAAATTATCTTGTATCTGATTTTGCCTCTGCCATCGCTACATCCTATCTTCAAACCGCAAAGCTGAGCAAACCTTATCCAAGTCAGCTTTCACATTGCTGGAACTACCTCACCTTGTGGCTCAAACGTCCAACTGCAGCTGGTTGACTAGCACTCTTGGTGCCTTGCTCCTTTGAGATATATCAGATGCAGAAAGAAGGCATCTAAGACATAGACCGAAGTGTTCTTTGAAAAACGCTAGATTATAAATGTCCTTTTGTAAATCAGGTTTCAGTGAACTGCAATCCAGAACCGCACATCTTTCTGGGGGTTGTAGGCAGAGGAAAGGATTTAGCCACTCAACGTCTCATGGCCAGCTAGCTAAGTAAGGTGGGTGGCATCAACAAACTTACAGTTGCTAAGCTAGCAGCAACCTATTGAGAAACTTTCACTGTAGCAGTATCATCACCATGGCCTATTACAAAAAATAAAACGATCAAAATGGAGTGAAGGGAGAAAATGAGTACAACGGATTGAGAGGAAATTGTGGATAAAAGAGGAAAGGTCACATCACCAGTCTGGCTGCATTTTAGATGTTTCAGTCTATAAAACAAATCAATTATCGGTAGACTGGTAAACGCTTATATCGTGATATATTTTCCAGCCCTATCGCCCAGCCCTACTTGTTTTCATTGGCTTATTTAAATAGACTCAGGTATAATTTGCTCAAAAATAAAGTAATACCAACCAAACGTCTAAAACTTAAAAGGCTAAGCGATGTCAAGAGCATCAAAGCACACACTGCACATTGTCACCATGTTGTTTCACCTCAAGTGTTGTGGGCTGCTATTTTTAAAGACTGTCTATCATCGCTACACCGTGCTCTAAAGGCAGCTGATTCAACCTTTATAGTATTGTCACTATCTTTCTTGACAATTTAGAGTTGCAACAGTGGGAGATTGATTTTAACCTTGGTGCTATCAAGAATCAGTTTTAGACTGAAAGGCTGGAAAGGAACGAAGACAGGCTTCAGTTGGAATGTCTATTGAGTTTCCTTTACCCCAAATGATTTTGTAGCCAGAAAAGTTGGAAAGGCAAAACATGAGTTCAAATAAATGCCACTGGAAAAGCCAGTTTTTCACTTCTAACCTGATGCACAGGTGTAGTAAAATGGAAGGGTACCACCCCAATCCTTTCATACTTAATGTCTTTTAAGGTCTAACAGACATTATTGCCATAAGGCTCTGAGGGCCATTCTCGGGTTGTATGAATCTCAACAAGAACCCGATTTCTAGGATCATCACAGACTTTCACTGATGCAATATTTGATGATGAATACGCAACAAGATGGGCTTACTTTGAGGGAACGGTGCTGAGTTTGAATTTGCCAGATCGACTACAGCCAAGATGTAGCTTCATAGATAGAATACACCGACTTGGTTGTTGAACAATAGCACGTGTTTTACGTATGTTTTACTTTGTACCTGAACGAAACTGTTATAAAGCCCATATGGAAGCAGACCAGACAAAAACAAACGCGCATATAGTTCTAAACACACAGAGATGTTTCCAAATCTGGTGATAAGAATTCAGGGATGCATCTTGACGTCTTTTACAAATCTGCAAAGCCATTGACTGTTTGGTTTTTCCTCCATTTTTCTTTGCTGTAACCCCCTTGATTTTTATGTAAAATCTGAAGCGTTTGCCTGAATATGACCTGAATATCTGCATTGTACTGGAGGCGGTAGACTGGACGGCACGTCATCTCAAGCCAAGCTTTTCAAAAATTCCACAAAAGAAACCCGTGACTGTTCCCTCTAACAGATTGCTTGCCCTCTGGTTGTGCTTCTATCAAGGGAATAATAAGTGGAGTTGTTGTTTTTTTTTTTTTAGCAAGCTTTACACTGTACAGTAATTCCTCAGCTTTGCAGCGTTCCATAAGGAGTAACTGAGCTCAAACCTCTTGCAGGAAGATCTCCCCACAGACAGATGTGATTTGTATTTATTGTGCCGCATTGTAGGTGGAATTAATGACTGGTTGCAGGGAATAATCTGCCAGGCGGAAACATCAGTCAAGTTGTGACTCATTAAATCACATGCCATTCACAGTTGAATGTCAGCAAATGACACTCCATTAATTATACGATTCCCTCCACAAAAAAAGAAGAAAATAAATAAATAAAGGGAACTGAACTGCTCAACCATGCTGTGACCATGTCTGCCAGGCCCAAGTGGACGGGACGTGAATGACGGAAATAAATACTTGGGTGGTAGAAGAGGTGAGAAAACACAATAGAAGGTGAACATAGGTGCATTAAAACCGCTTGACCTCAATGTTACCCTAAAGCTAGACTCTAGTGCCATCTATTGAAAACGTTTGTGAAGTTTATTGGGCTTCTTTATGAATTCATCCCCAAATTATTCGTAACGCTTTAAAAAAAAGCAAAGCGGATTACTTGTTGACGAGGCATGCTTTTTTTTTTTTTTTTTCCCCTATAAATCGAACAACCCCGAATCCCCGATTGGTTGGTCGCTTTCAGAGCATGAAAAGTGCAAATCTGACTGCAGAGGACGTCGCGCACTTTTTTTAAGTTAAAAAAAAAGAGAGAGAAAGAGAGAGAGAAACAATTGCGCATGTAAGAGACAGACGAGAGCGTAATTAGTGAGCGGTTTACCTTCCTTGAGCAGGCGTGAGTGGATGAGGAGGATGAGAAAGCAGCAGATCGCCGCTCCGGTCAGTGCCCACGCAACTCGGAGCAGCTGCATCCTGGGCGTCTGTGGGAGAGGGGGCGGGGGGGGAAACGGTTTGTCGCGGACCGACACAGCCGTGCAGCGGTGGTGTTGGCTGGGGTGGTAGTACAGCGGGAGGGTGGGGGTTAGGAGGTGGTGGTGGGGAGGGGGTGGGATCAGCCCGCAGACACGCACCGGTTCCTTCTCAGCTGTCCGTGCAAGTCGACGTTCATCGTGCAGGAGATAAAAAAATATATATATATTTATCGTCCAATTTTAGATGGGGTTCCAGAAAAAAAAGAGAGAGAAGAACTAAAAAGAAAATAACATTATGATGCGCGCTGGTTTGCGTCAGAGCGGCTCCAAGAGGGGCGATTAACCCCCAATCAGTTCCTGAGCTGCTTGCCTCTTCAATCCTTTAGTTTTTTTTCTTCAAAAAAAAAAATCTTATTTAGATGATTCGCTTCTCTCATCGGATCAGGAAAGCGGTCTGCTCCCTCTTCGAGTGCGCACGGCGGCTCCACGGGCGATCATCGCCGCTCTCCGCTGCATGTTACGCACATCTCTCCCGCTGCTGGAGAGGTAGAGGCGCACACTGCCAGCCAAAGTCGCCTCGCAGGCCCCCTCCCTCCCTCTCTCTCTCTCTCTCTCTCTCTCTCTCGGTCTCTTCACCTCTCCCTCTCTCTTTCTTTCTCGTTTCAGTCAGATCCAACTCTTCACGCTTACGGACAGCAACGGCGAGGTTAACATCTCACCTGCACCATCGGAGCATCAGAAGCTAAATTTCCTCTACTTTTTTCCCTTTCGTTTTCCCCAAGAACAGGTTGTGCAAAAGCTTGGATCCCTGTAGTTACCAGCAGATATTTTGTGTGTGTATTCCTAAGAGGAAAAAGCCCCCCCGCCCCCCCCATCTCCTCTGCTTAGCTCCAGGTTACGTCACGACTTCTCCAAATAATTTCCTCCAGCTATAACGCATGAAGATCGCGCATTTGGAGCGTTTCCTCCTATAGGGACTCAAAGTGAGGGTAGCATTGTTTTGCACGTTCATTGTTAAAAACAAACAGTTTTTCTGTCTAAAGGTGATATTCTTCACTTTATTCAGGGATGATGCAGACAGAAATATGACTTTGATGAACTCAGACTGAGACTCTTTTAAAATGATACCCAACACAAGTTACACACATAGGATCAAAACAGATCCACAAACAACGTGGGTTTCTTTGAGAACTGTTCACAGATATTACAGCGCAAATTAGTGTTTAGTTTGTTTTAAATAAAGATCTGAAATGTGTGGCAAAGATTTGTATTATTAAACCCTCTTTCTGATTTTCAAAAACAAAACAATGCAAAAACAAATGTTTCTGTGAAGGCAAGGGCCGGTTGTAGCAGAGAGTGTCTGTAAAATTACGTATTGAACTCTCCAAATATCAATATCAATCGCTTTGAGTAAAGTTGAGTATCTTTTCACACTGATGTGTTCTAGCCTCGAGTCTGCAGCTAAAGGAGAGTATTCATCAAGGACAACATCAAGAGATCCACAGCAACTCAGAGACCAAGAGCTCAGGTGGGATAGGCATTAGTCACTTCACAAATATTATCCTAAAGAAGGAGAAGCTAAATTAAAGACATTGTTGCCTCCAGCAGGACAGCAGCACTCATGTATGCTTTGTGTTTCGTCAGACACTTCAAATCCCAACAAACTACTGAAGTTTGTGGCTATAATATGATAAAGATAAATGGGTCATGAAGCCACTGCTCCTCAAAACAAACAAAAAAAACTAACAATGCAATGTCAGTAAGGTTGGCTGCCATAGATATCACATCTAATTAGACGCTAACAGTCTCCATGGGCCCAGACCAAGTGTGTATTTGACTATGCCCCCCCCCCACCACCTCCATTTGTTTGTATATAGCAAAGTTTGCACGTTCACGCTCACATCAATTCGTCCATCCACTGCAAAGGAAGGTAATTAACAGAGATGTAATCTCTGCGAGGATTTGGTGTGGAAAGACTCCGTGTTTGCTTGTGGCTTGTGTGGGAGTGAGAGCCTGACATTTACACATGCTGAGCCTATAGCAGCCCGGCTTCACGGGAAGAGCAATGAGCTATAAATATGACTTTATGCATGTGGAAGGAAAAAAAAAAAGTCTAATTAAGAGGGAGCGACGAGAGAAAGGAAACGGCTTGATTCTGCTCAGTAACCAATCGCAAGATTTCACAAAGTCTTTCAATAGTGACAGAACAGAAACACGTCAGAAATTTTATGCTATCTTGACTTATAAAATGTTACCAAAAGAACTAATGGGTGGAATAAATCGTGATGATCCGTAAGAAAAAATAAGCACAAATTGTTTAAAAAGAATATTCAAATGATTCACAACTGATTGTTTTTTAAAAGTAAGCAGAAAACAACACATGAAGGGTAAATTCAAATTGTTAGCCAGCTGATGACGTCTAAAACTGTGTTCACACAAAACACTGCAGTACTGTGAAAAGATATTTGGCCCCCTTGCATATTTTTTCTTCCGATTTTTTATTTTTATTTTATTTTTTATTTTTTTGTTGCCACAGCTAAATGTTAGAATTTAATACAAGACAAAGAGTAAAATACAGAAAGTTGTCCCAACTGAACATTTTCCTTTGTGAAAACTAAACATTCCCCACAAACGTAACAATTTGTATCAACCTTGGCAGCCAAAACAGGCATCAAGTGTTTCGAATAACTCAAATGAAGAGCGTTTTTCAGGAAAACCCGGCTGTTTTACAGAATTGTTTGAATTCAGCTGCGTCAAACGAGTTTGAAGTACCTGTATGGACCACCCCACAGCATCTCAACCGAATGTAAGCCCGGAAGTCAAAACCTTCATTTTGTTTTTGCTTTTTTTCTTTAAAAATAACAAAAAAAGTATTTCAATTCAGAGGTGTAATTTTTTGGTAAAAGTCTCAGAATTAACGGTTCTATTAAGTACAGAAAGTCTTCCAAGTGAAGTGGCCCCAACCATGACACCACTACCCACATGTTTATGTCAGTATGATGCACCTTTTCTAAGACGTCGCAGTAATTTATGCTAAAAGTAACACTTTGCACAAGTTCAGTGCCTCATCAGCTCACTGAACATGTTTTGCCAGAGCTTTTAGTCACAGTCAAGATGTCTTTGACCAAAATGACGTCATTGGTTTTTATCTCAGAACTCTACGATCGTTGAATAATGAACTAAATTGAGACAAACCTGGACCTGTAATGCTTCAGATGTTTGTCTGGGTAGGTTTTTATCTTTGCACAAAGTTTTTAATTTGAAAATGGTTCAATTCTGAATCGGTTTTCTTGTATATAAAGCTGAACCTTTGCTCGGAGACCTTGAGGAACAACCTGGCTAGACGCTGTAAAGTCGAGATGGCTCTTCTAAAAATTATTTACTAATTACACCTTATTCACCTTCAGCGCTTCCACGTCTCCTCTTACTTTCTCCTGCCGTTACACCCGAGCCGTGTTCCTGTGCTTTTCCTTGCCAGGAGCCAGGAGAGGCGTTACTTTCTTTGTCCTTTGTGCAGGTCACTGGCTGTGTGCCAGCCAGAGCTCATGCCAATAAAAGCTGTGAGTAATGGCCTAAAACTTCTCCATTCACTGTGTTTCCCATTATTTCCCTCAGCCAATAAATCTGAAGGTCTTAATCAAGGGAAAAACCTGGAACACGCAGCCCGTGTCCTGCAGGGTGTCCAACAGCGAGATCCTTAATTTTTAATCGAAGATTTTAAAAAAACAGTTGAGGTGTCAGGGAGTCCCGTCATCCAAACCCCGCCAATGTGACTTTGTCCTCAGACAGGTGGCGGTAATATTGTTTAGGCAGATGAACACACTGCTGCTGTCAAGAAACAAAACTGCCTTTGGGCCTCTGAGATCAGCTGGTCTCTGCATAAAGTCCCCAAAGAACCTAATAAACTAATAATTGAATAAATGTTACAAAGACCCCCAATTACTGAGGAAAGAAGTCACAGCAGGGTGGAGCGCTCCACTGGGGCTCCAAGTGCAGCTAGTAAATCTTGGATGTCCACGAAAAAGGGACTCCGCATTCTTCCGCAAGTTTTAGCCAAAATTTATCACCTAAAAATAACCAGATGGAAAATAAACGTTCCCACAATCCAAAGCAGGAACATTTATTGCTCTCCACGGTTACTGTCTTACTCTTTTAAGAATTAAAGTGGCTATAAATTGAGTAATGTTTGAAGCTATATGCTCATCAGGACAACATAAATGCCAAATGGCAATTATGTGGAGCTTACTAAGCGTAAAGCGAAGAACTGAAAGTGTGTGATTTGGTAAGGGAAAGGTAGGCCTGACATTTTCAGCAACAATCACTTCAAGGTGGGTTTGGGCTGAAACCAGGAATGAATGTGTTTAAGGGAGCATTCACACCAGCCCTGTTTAATCCGCTTTAATCCAACTCTGTCTCGTTTGCCAAGAAAGTCTGGAGAGGAGTGAATGTGCAATCAAACTCTAAAAACCCTGGTTCGGTTGCAATGAACTCTGATGAGGTTCGAATGCTTATGGAAATGCCACTTCGACTGGAGACCACTCTAAAAGCAGGAAGTGAACTATAGCGCTGGGAATTCTGGGTAAATTCAACCTAGGAAAATGCACAAGTCTACCGCTAGTTGGAAAAATAGCTTGTGGTCTTCTGCCAGTGACAAACGAGAAAAACTACAACTGCTAAAATAACACTGGATTAAATAATCCAAACTTGTGGAAGCCAATCAGCTCCATCATCCTAGTTTGAGTTGCACAACTACATTATGTAGAAGGCATTATGTAATTTGTGAATGAAATGCCATTACATGTTTTCTAGGTTGAAATAACTAATCTTGGTTTGTGCATTTAAACAAAAAAAAAAAATTTAGCTCTGCGAGAAGGCTGGAACATGCCAGAGGAATACGACAGAGCATCTAAACCAGATCACAAACCCATTTCATTACATGACTGGCAGTGTGTTGCTCTTCTTACTGTCAATCATTTGATGCACACAGGAAAGAAAACCAAGATTCTCACAAGAAATAATCAATCAAGCTGCCTCACGTCAAACATCTGTCATTTTCATGTCTTTGTATATGAGAAACATATCTTAGAAGAGATGTCGGTTAATTATTCTGCATAGTGTGTGTGTGTGTGTGTGTGTGTGTGTGTGCGTGTGTGTGTGTGTGTGTGTGTTCAATTGTCTGATATAGCTTATCAGGGAACAAGACAAAAAGAATGAAATCTAAAGATAGAAAGATGAGCTCCAAAAGATACAACTGTAGAAAATGGCTTATTAAGTTCGGCGAAGGGTTTATTAGCTGCCTGACAGGAGATTAAAATATATAAAAGGAGAACATTTTGAAAAAGTGCACAGCACGAGTTTATTATGGCTTTTTTCTCCACATTGAGCCAAATGGAAACAGATACTGAATAATCTGCAAGCAAGGCAGTTATTATATTGATTCATGCATACCTATCTGTGTAAACAACTTCTCTCCTTTCAAGTCTTTTCTTAGCTGGCATTAGCAAAAAAAATAAATAAAAAAAGTCAACACATTCACTCATTTTCTTTTACTAAAGCTCATAGAAAATTATATTCTATTCAAGTATTTGCCTGTGGCAAATTTCTGTTCTGTGAGCAGTCTGCACGTTCTCCTGGTTTATGGTTTCATTTTTCTAGCTAGCTGGGATTCCTGTCAAACACATGAATGCAAAGTTAAACAGTTGGCTGCCATTCAAGGGAGAAGTTTGGACAGATTAAACTGAACTTCAAATATGCCATGAAACTTTCTCTAATGCTCAAATTTTTACATGCACGATAGATGGTTAAAACCTGCACATGGCTGGGCGATATGGAGTTAAAAGTTTTATCACGATATTTTGTGGTAGTACCTTGATAACGGTAAAAGTGACAACCACTATTTATTACTACTTTTTAGGTAACTGTATGGCTTTATGGTTGTGACTGCAGGACACAAACACAAATTCTGCTCTTGACAAATACACCGATTTGTAATAGTCTTCTTTAAGACACAAAAGTGTCATTTCTATTACTAAAATTCACACTGTAGATTTAATCACATTTTCACATCTATTGATATTTACTAACACACTTTTGTGGAAGAAAATCATAAAAATAACAACCCCGACAATACCAAGAGTTTTAAGGGGTTTAAAACAAAATTAATCAGAAATTGTTGTGATAATGGTAAACCAGAATCTCATGACAATAAATTTATCGCGATAAATGATAAACGATATATGGAACCACATTATGGCCAGATAATGGGTGGATGAATGATAATGGGCAGGCAGAGCCCCTATATTATATTTTCCTTTCTCATTGTAATGCAGAATATTAAAATACTTAAACCAGACATGTCCATATTGCATAGGAAAGGTTAGAACAAATGTTTGAACAGTATAAGTACCAGACTACAAGTTCAAAAATGTGGCTGGTGTTTATTTCTGAAATTAAAAGGGAACATTTCAGGAGAAAAATTACATTATTAAAATGATTTATATCTTATACTGTTTCAGAAATATCTTAACTTCAAACACTGCTCAATAAATCATAACCGAGGCAGGGGGAAAAAAGCATTGCGCAGCAAGGTTACCACAGTTCAGTTCACTTTCAAAGCACACAACTCGAGTGGAAAGCTGACTTCATCATTTAAATATTGATCAACTATTGTAATGAAAACGTCATATTCAATCTGCTACCGTGTAATGAAGAATCAATACTCTATCAGTATTAAATGAGCCACACTTTTCATGCTATTCTGAATTGACTGAGGTAAAGTTAACAGATGCGAGTTTCAATTTTCATACCAATCTTTTATGTGCGAAACGTCTTTCTCGATCAGGAACCGGGGCTTCTGGGTAAGGGAGGGAGGAGAAATATGTGCTTTTTACTGCATGAGTATTTACATATACAAATAAAATTAAGAGGTAAAATATCAAATTTGTATTGAAACAAAAAGAAAAAAAAACAATCTAAACTTTCTGTTTCTAGGCTAATAAATGGAGTAAGGCAAAGTATTACTTGTAAAAGCAGCATTTAAACATGATGTAACAGAGGTAATTACCTTAAGAGTAATACCAAAATGTAAGGGTCATGTAAAAAGAAATTTTAAAATGCTTAATTAAAGCACATCTAGAGACCACCACTCTAACTGAATGTCTCACCTGAGAAGCAAATCTGAAATATATTTCTATTATAATAATTGAATTTCCTAAACATAATAAAATTCTGTGTCCTGTTTTAATAGGAACCTGTTCAATCAATCAGTCAAGTTTATTTGTGCAGCACATGTCAGCATCAAGGAAATTCAAGGTGCATTAGATCATAAAAACTCAAAAAATTAAGTCAAAGACACAGTCAACAACTAAAACATAACATTTTGTCTGATGGAATTATGACGCATCAGAATGTTTATCAATGTTCCATTTATAATGTTTCCAAAGCAACTCTAACCAGGTGTGTTTTAAGTCTGGATTTGAAGGAACTCAGCGTTTCAGCTGTTTTGCAGTTTTCAGGAAGTTTGTTCCAGATTTGTGTGCGTAGCATCCGAATGCTGCTTCTCTGCTATTCTAGTATTTTATTATTTTAGAAAAATAGAAGGCTGATTAAGTCACACAAAATATGACTTCCTTGCTTGTTATCTTTAGAGTAGTCAATTGTTGATTTCCAACCTTGTTTTTTGTGGAAGCATATAGACAAAACCCAAGAAGGAAACCTTGAGAAATCCCAAAAATTATCTTTTGTCAGTTATAATGGTCTAATGAGACAATGTAGTGTTGATTAAATAAGATCTTCATCGAGCAGTTTCCAGACAGTCAAGGGATTGATATCTATATAATTGCATTTTGTTTGCATTTTGGCATATTACTCTTAAACCTAAAAGCTAATGTGTTTAAGTTTATCAATTTCATTGCACTGTGGAGCGTATTTAAAAATAACTGATGAACTTCCTGCCTCATGTCTACCAGTAATAAAAAGCAACACGACGGAAATTGAAAAAAAGCAGCAATAGCAGTACAGCGGGAGGATCTCCGTCGGATTCGCCGGCCAAAACAAAAAATTCCATTTTGAAAACAGTGTGGATGATGATAATATTTAGCAGCAGCATTGTCTGGCACAAGATAAAAAAAAAAACAGCGAAGAAAGATGGAGAGAAAAGAACAGTCCTCTTTCTCTAGATTGCTGTAACCTTGAGTAACCCTGTCACAACTGAATTCATCTTTGAGGGAACAGAAATGCTACATTTGAAAAAAAAAAAAAAAAAAAAAAGCATGTAATTATTAGATAGTTGCAAACAGACAGAGAGAAGTAAAAAAAAAAAAAAAGTGAAATAAAGACATAATGGAGCCCGGTAGTCGGAGAGTAGGTGAAGGGGTGAGACATGAGAAAACTAATTTTCATCTCTTGGGGCGTGAGGGGAGACAGCTTATAGAGTGACACCAAGATGATTCACAATTTTTTTCGAAATGCTCCTGTAAAAAAAAAAAAAAGTCAGACTAGCAGCGTCTGTTTGTCACAGCAGACAACTGATGGACAACTGCTGCAGACTCAGGCTTTTAGGTTAAGCTGGTTTAAAAATAGGCACAATAACATGGCAACCCTTTAAAACTAGGTCTGCACAAAACACATTACTTGGTACATTTGTCAATTTCAGGTTAAGTAAACAATACATTAAGTTAAATAAATGGCAAATCCATGTTTTGCACTTATTTTGACAGACCAATTGTTGCACTGATGACACAAACTACAACATTTCAGCCCATACAACAATTTACACGCAGATTTATTTTTAGCTTAATCTGATAGATTTCATGATTCACTGATTGGCATACCAACTTTTAAAGTGTACTTACTAAAGAAATTTACCTGGTGTTGTATTCTACTGCATTTTTTAAGACACCAGCAAGCATTCTGAAGTGGGCAAATTGCGACACATTTGGCTTTCCATAGTGGTGCCGGCTGGAAACAATGTACTTTAATGCATAGTTTAATAAAAACAACCTGGTTAGTCTTTTAGTTCCTTCAAGTCGTCATTGGCCATTCATCATAGGTGTTGTTGAATTGCTTTGGTGTGAAGTACCTTAGATAATATACTCAAATTTCACATGTGACAGTTAACACAAAGCAATTAAAAACACATTTAGCCTTCATACATTTGTACATAATTCATGATCCAAATTTAAACTGAAGGGTCTAAGAAAAAACGTTTTGATAGGAAAGGACAAATTAGCAAAAAAAAAATGTAAATGTCTGCATCATAGACTGGGAAACACATTCACGATTAGCACCATTTTAATGTATTATTCACGCTAAAAATGCATGTTCGTTTGATTCCGAGGTGCCCTGTACAAACCCATTCATGCATGGGGAGAACATGGCAAGCCTACACAAAAATGCGCAGGCTAAGATTTGAACTGGCAACCGTGTGGCTCCAAGGCAGCATTGTTAACCACGGGAGCCATCGCGCTGCTCAAGGGTAAAATAAATAAAAGAATACAAGGGAAAAGGCTCAAAGACGGAGCGCCATTCCCCAGCCTCTGCAGGGTTCAAACTCTCTCTGCCAGCACTAAACAGACAAGGGGATCAGTCGCTGATTCCAACTTGGCTTTGTCTCTGTATACGGTGAGAATATGGCCAGGAATCCCATTATCCTGGCTACAGAGATGTAACGGCTCCACCTTCATATCTTATTCCACAGCACAGCGGTGCCACCTGCACCGCATCTACTGAAATATACTGAAACTCTGGCTTTAAAAAAAAAGAAAAAGAAAAAGAAAATGCTCTGACTAATTCCCGGATTGTCAAGAGGCTTTTTAGTTGAAGGGCAAATATAACAGTGAATGATACTCATTTCAAGCAGCAGCCAAATTCAGATTTTTTTTTTCTTTTTGTATCTTTCTTTTGTTATTAATGACTACAAAAGCCCTGCAAAAAGGATTCGAGAGTGAGTTTGGAAAGCCCAGAGTGATGCCCCTTGAAGGTTTTTTTTTCTTTTGCATTTTTTATGCTATCCCCACAAACTCTTATATGTTTTATAAGGATTTTATGTGAAGAAACCAAAAAGAAATACACGAGCACAAGTAAAAGGTAGTCAACAGATCCACCTTATGCTCCAATTAAAAATGCAGGTTTTTAGAGATGTGTTGAGGGCTATTTATCGACTAGATTGTTCAATTTTGATTTAAAAAACATAATTGGATAAAAAAAAAATTTAGTTTTTTTTAGCATACTGTTTCTTTTTGTACGACAGTCCCTTGAAAAGCTGAACCACTGCGCTTCGGGCGGCCTGGTTTAAAGTGTGTGAAGTTGTGATGAACTGACAACCTGTCCAGGACGTGCCCTGCCTCTCACCCAATGACCGCTGGAGCTAGACACCAGACCCCTCATTACCCTGCAAGGATGGGCGTGGAGGATGAATGGACGAAGTGTAAAAGAAAAAAGTGAACAGGAGTGGCAGCAGTCGGATCACTGTGGAGGGTTTGAATTGATCCAAGGTCGGCAAGAAACATCCCAGAGTCGATGGTGTCATTTTTGCAAAATCAGCCACGAAATGACTAAAGCTGCAAAGCGGCAGTGTTCAGCTTGGTATTTTGGATTTGAAGCCACAGATGTGGATCAAAAACAAAACGCGTCGGCCTTTTCCCGGTGTCTGAGATGCTTAATGCTAAAAAAAATACATGCAGCTTTCAGAATACAGTGCCTGGAAAACTCTATGATACAGAAAATGATTCAAAGTTATTGAATATATATCACCAAATTTAAATACATGTCAATGATCTTTAAGTAGCTCTACTAAAATAAAAAATTATTGGTTGTGAGGATTAATCACTTTCTCTTTTTTTTACTTGCGTATTTCAAGAAAACTGAAAGGGGAGCTAGTATTTTTATATACCTTTTTCTGACTGTATGGGTTTCATGTCACTAACGGACACCGCACTCCGAGAAACGAATTGATGACAACAGCTAGATCTGATTCCACCCCCCGTTTCCCAGCTGCCCTTTGGGTCGCCCAGCAGCAAAAGAAGATATGAGATTAGTTTTGCAGGGTTCTGGCAAGGGCCACATGTTTTCTTGTTGGCCCCTCACCATCTACAGCCTCTTGCTGTAATATTTTATATATATATATATATATATATATATATATATATATATATATATCTCAGGGTGTGTGTAAAGAAGAGAATTCTCACAATTTTTAGATCGACTTCTCCCCTCACCTCCACTCACCTGCCAGCACCGTTAGATGTACAGGAGAGGAGGCACATAAGGTTGAATCCCGCATGAGTCAAAGGCAGCCTCAAACAAATTCATCATCACATTTCTCCTACACAGTCACTCGTGCACACAAACAGCATGGGTGCTGTATTTATGGACACACACACACACACACACAAAGACATCAGCTCGGTCTCTGATAATCATCTCCTTTTGTAGTTGCCAAGGGCACAAATGTCTGGTCTTGTTTTCACTGTAGGGGCTGATGCAGGAAAAGTCAAGGTGAAGTCAAACTGAAGTCAAATGTTTCAGTTTATGTGGCACATAGACATGTTCCACTGTGCGACACCACAGAGCAAAAACAGAGGGGTTTTATTATTATTTAAAAAAAAACAAACTAAAATCTTCTTTAAAAAGGTGTAGTATGTTTTACTTCCTTTATCTAGAACAGAAAATACTTAACTCATTGTGATCGTTAACTAAAAATACTGGTTAAAGCTGTAGCATCTAACTTATGTAAAAATAAAAAATAAAAGTATTTTTTTAATAAATGAGTTAAAACTATCACCATGTCAGGAGACAAGAGATAATCTGTGAAAAGGTCAATCACTTCCACTTCCTCCCGGAGGTACTATGCCCCTTCCCAACCAAATCACAGCCAAGAGGAGGGTCTTTGCGTAGGCAATCAACCTCATGAACGCGCTGCTAAAGATGCTAATGGCACAGAAACAACTCCCCATAACAAGCCAATTAACTGGTTAGTCCAATCGAGACATTAGTTTTCCAAACTAAGTGAATACTTATTTCAAATAATGAATATTTTCAGTGTTGGTTAAAATGACTGAGATTAACATGAAATGAAAACCATTTATTCGCCAATATCGGTGGCCATGCTAACTAGTCTTAGCATTCAAGACAGGCTTTGCTGATGGAGAGAAGCTGTATCTTAGCAGAGAGCAAGTGGGAGGAGAAACAGGGAGTGAGTGGCACAAACATGGGCATGATTGACAGCGCTAAGATCCTCCTCCTGACTCTGATTGGTTGTTTCTAGTAATCACTGGGAGAAGGCAGAGGAGTGCCAGTTTTTCAGATTATCTGACACAATGCACTGAGATTCAGGGAAACGTACAAAAATCAAGATTGATGCAATATTTGTAAAGCAAAAAAAAAAAAAAGTTTATGTAAATAATGCAAAGAAAAACTGAAAGTAAATCCACATTTTATGTTTTTAGCCAATTTGGTTTCTGTGTCGTCTCATTCCACGGATCTTAAAGTGGAATCAGAAGCATCTACAGTCAGCATAAGACGGTCAAAGCTTCAAACATCACAAAAAAATCTGCCTCAATTTGGGATTTGTAACTGGCAAATATGTACAGAGGAGTGTGTAGTTTAGATGAATACCGACAGTAATACAGGCCACAAAATAAATAAATACAAGAGAGCCAACTTTACTGCATGTGTGAGGAAAGTAAACTCAAGTCGGAAGGTTGACGTGATTAGAGAAAGAAAAGAGGGGAAGAAAATAGAGTGCACGTCATAAAAGCTTTCTGGAGAAGAGCGTTATCATGCAAAGCTCCGTCTCTGATCACTCATGTGTTTGCATTCAAAGTAGGCCCAAACTGCTCCGAGGGTGACGACAAGGTTTCACAGCAGCACAGAGCATTTACATATTTATTCCCCCAACAGTATTCTGCTTGCAAAAGCACATTTGAATTTTTTATGTTTTTTAAAACATTTTTGTTATTTATTGATTGATTCAAGGCCCGTAAGCATAAAAGAATTTCATAAAAATGTGTTTTTCTTTTTTTGTCGCTTTCTGAAGGCCTTTCAACCAGCTCACGTCGTACAGTATAGTAAAAACAAATACTCCCTTCCGTCTTGGCGAAATCCCTTCGGAGACACTCCCGGGAACACAATGAAACCCTTCAGACTAATAATCCGTTGTTCGGATGTGGCCTCACACCCGAAAATTCCTCGCACACGCATCTTTCACAGTCTGCAGGCTGCTCAGTCGGTCCGGAGCAGAGTCAGAAAGGAGGAGATGGAAAAAAGAGGAGGAGGAGGCGGAGGGGAGGGGGTGCTCCATCTGTGCAGGGGAAGTTGGGTGCCTGGCAGACTTTTCTGGCCACTCGGCCATCCACCAGTCCCCCAACGATATCGCAAAACCCCATCGTTGCCTTAGCAACCCCTGTGTTTACCTCGTGTTCACCCCTTCTCTTTAGCGTGGCGTTTTCACCCTGCCTCCCCTCGGTGAGTGGAACGGAAGTGTGGCTGGCACGCACGGTTGTTGTTTGATACAGTCGGCCGCATGATGCCCGAATGGCTGCTCGGCTGCCATGCATACACACACACACACTGATGCACACACACACATGCATGCAGGCAGCTTGTGCTGACTTCATACTCTGGAACTTGTTCAGCAGCAAGCTCTTTCACAGGGTTAAAAAGAGGTGAAAAAAAAAACGAACAAAAACTGATAAGAAGGATGAATGTGGTGACTGCTGTAGTATGCCTCAAGTTATTCTTCTAAAAATTACATTATTAACTTTGTCAGATTGTGGTTCTGGCAGTGTGGAGAACATCTCTTAAATATTTGGGGATTTTATATTGTCCACAGAATCTGGTGTACGCTTCGTAACACAGGCTGTAGTTTTGAAACGTCTAAACCTGCAGTAGGGAATTGTATAATTTTTCTTTAAGATGCAAATAGTTAAAGATATTAAACATTAATATTAAACACTGATGGCTAGCATTTCCCAATGATTAATGTAGTGTTTACAAACACTACTGATTTCAAGCCTGGGTTGCCACAACCAATAAAAACTAATATAGATCCATTTCATAAAGACAACTAAATATGTTCCCTAAAATGCCAGTAACCACAACTAAAAGAAAAAACAACAAAAAAACAACGTAATTCATCAAAGATTCAACAGTACCACAAAAAGTCAAGACAGTGATCTGTAACATGTTCCTGCTTTCAGTTCTAGGTACTTTCATCAAACCTAATCAGGATAAATCAATACCTTTGTTCAACAATTCGTAATTTACTAGAGTTTTTACTATTGTAATGATGGCAGCAGTAATTTTGACACATTGTGTTTCAACACTAAGTGACATAGTGTTGAGCATTGGCGGTCCTTTTCATAAATTTGAGTTAGAGCAGATTGGAATGGGCACGGATCAGTGTGTTTAATGCTACTCTTGGCAGCGGCGGTGTGAGTGTTGTTACTGGGAGCATTCTGCAAAGGTTTATGTACTTCGCATAGCTGAAAGACGAGACGTGCGATTGTCTCAATGTCACCGAAAAACTGTTCCTATACAACTTTAAACTCGGCTGAAAGTCTTAATTAGCTTAAATTCTCTGGCAACCTGATCCCTAACACAATCCCAACATTGAAAGTAACTCAATGTTGCTTCTAAACTGTAATCCCAGTTTTAATCCTTGATATTACAAGCTTTAGACTTCAGGCTTCGACTACGAGGAAGAGGCCGGTTGTAAGAGATGCGATCCCCAGGCTGCTTCATTGGTAATTCATCAGCGCTTTGAAGACTTTGAGACATTTGCTCAGACAGACAGAAAAGCTGGGAAGGATGCACGCGGATTCACACCTTGCACCCTGGATCATAAATTACCTCATGGGCAGAATGTCTGACTGAGTGACTGCACATAAGAGACTCTATTACACAGCACCGCGGCGCCACTGGGGATTGTACTTTACCGTGTTCTTTTCACATCACCCTTCACAACTCATAGATGTGCCTTATGCAGCTGTCAGACAACACCGCCGCAGAGGTGTGTTTTAGGGTGGACAGGGGGCCTTGTGGGTGGTTTAAAGACCTGTGGCTGGAAGCATCAAAGACAAAGCCGATCTAACACAGGATCATACATAGATTGAGACAACTCCTCTTATGGATGCCGATGTAGGGTTTGTACATCAAGCTAATGTAACAGATTGAATCTGAGCTTGGTTTGCATACGCCTTTCCAGTCTGCGGTTGCCAACTCTCTGATCTACGCCGCCGCATGACAACGGGGCAAAGTTAAAAGGAAAGTTGCTTGACAGCTGCACAAGCAAGACGCGATAGAGGTGGAATCTCTCTCATTGCTGATGGGAAGGAACACGTGTGAAACTTTGGCTTCTTTCAAAGGACTCCTGCCTATCTCAAGACAACTCAGATTCCGAACAAATGACTCAATATGCCCCGCTCGCTTTCCACAAAAGCAAAGGTGATCTTTCCTTTTCACGATACAATTTGGTCTTCTAATGACATCTGTTACCCTTTTATGCTGATGACATCAACACTGAATGCAATTTTGTACCAGACTAAGAGGTTATTGAAATGGTTTTTCAAATTTCAGTAAAACAGAGGTAAGAATTGTAGATCAAGCTGAAATTCACTCGATCATTAGCCAAGCAATTCACCTTCTTTTGCACATCCATCAAGTCCAGTGCTGTCGTCTTCTACTCCAGTGGCAGACTATGATTACCTTTCGCCTACATCTATGGATCACAAATTCTGATTGACAAGTTTGGCCTTTGCTGATAGGGTCCTTATGCAAGAGGATAAGGTCTTATCCTCAAAGAATGTTTGTACATTATGGTGTAGATACTTCATTAATGCAGTTTTTTTTATTGTTTACATATGTCACAATAAAAGTAAAAAGTTTCTGTGATCTACTGACTCTTGAGTTAAATAAATTGATCATTCCTGGGTTGGCCCGGGCAACCCAGTGTGTGAAATCCTGTTTGTGTTTTTGGGGGCTGCCTTTGCAATTTATTCTATTTTTTTTAAGACAGGTACATTAAAAGGCAAAATATAAATATACACAGGAAAACTACAGGCAGTCCAGGTCAGAGACATATCCGAACTCCTCAGATACAAATCCTATTGAGAAACTCGGACGCATTGGATCAAACCAGAGGCCCCACTTATGGCCAACAGGAGCAGACGGATCTACTGCCAGCAGAACAACAGTCCACATGAAACCTCACATTTATTATTTTTTTTATACTCTCAAGGTTATCAGTTTTTGACCCACACATTTACAGGCAGCTGGTTGGGCTGCAATGAAGCTAATAAAAGGTACGTGAGAGCCATGTAGAAAAGTACTTGTCACTGGAACACAATCTGATCATATAATATGAAAAGAAAAACATTTGCTTTATAAAAATAAAACTTTTGCTGCTGCTTACTTCAATTCCTTCATGCCCGTTTTTCTCATGTGGTTTGCAGACAGTCTCCACTCTGCATTTGCTTCAGATTCCCTTCAGCTAATATAACGAGTAGAATGAAAGGGAATGTCATAAGCAAATTGAAAATAAACACCCAAAATGTACCGTAGCTAGCACCAAGACAACAAGGGGAGGTAGCTGGATGTGAAGGAGGCTCGAGGAAAAAAGTCTCAGTTAAAACTCAGTATGGGGTTGAAAGTCTTTCATCACTGATCTGCTTCTGATTTCTGACTCTAAAACTTTATTGTTGCCATTTAACTGTCGTAAACCTAATCAATGTGATTCCAACTAATGTGCTTCCTTATTTGTGTGATTGTTAAATTCTTTGCCGCTGTGTCGTTTATGTTTTCCCCTTTTCTCATACCTTATAATCAACTTCCTTTCATGGGCTGAAAATTCAGTTCTCCATACAGAGTTTGTAGGCATCTCTTAGTTGATGAGTATTTACTTGCCGAAGTAATCAGAAAATAGGTTGAGCTGCTGTCAGTTGGAGCCTCTGCAAACATTCAGCTTGTCAAAGTAAATGGATTCTCATCAGAACATACAGAGCATCTGCATAGTGTAGCATGATATTAAGTTTGTGGAGTAATTCCTCTGACATTTGGGTAATTGTTGAATAAGTTTAGTAGCAGTGGTGTATATGTGTTTTGTCTGTACAAAACGCTTTGTTATGTGGCAGTTTGGCTTAAATTTTGTGTAAAATGCTACAGTAACAAGTGTGTAGGAAAGTGATGGTAGAGTAAAGACATCTTATGAAATTGACTCCAAGGCAAAGACTGAAATCAATCTGTTGACTCACGGTACAAAATATCATATTTGTTACTGTGCTTTTGCATAAAATGACCGATTTTGTTGTTTTAATTCCTTTTAGTCCAAACAAGAAGATAGATTTTCCTCTCTTGCTATTCTAGTTTCTGCCTCTGCTCCATCTGTCAGTCAGCCTCATCCTTCTTTTCTTGGCCCATCCCTGGATGCATGCTGAGAGCTGCGACCTGCTCCTTTATCAACACAGAGCCAGGTGCACTCTTGGTGCTTCCTGTTTGCCCTTTATCAGCACAGGGTACAGAGATGTAAGTATATGGTCGGTGGGCGCATTTGTCCAACATGATGGAAGATCATATTTAAATATTCCCCCCCCCGTGTGTGTGTGTGTGTGTGTGTGTGTGTGTGTGTGTGTGTGTGTGCGTGTGTGTGATTGAGCAGGAGCAGATTGTGAAAGCGTGAACGTGAATATGTGCACATTTCGATTCTGGCAACCGTGCGCATGAACCCAGGGATCAGATCCCAAGCCTCTCTCTGGGGACCCGGAGGGGGCCTTTCACTTCAAAGGGCCGCAAGGGCCTGCTGTGCCAGCATGGCCGCCAAGGTGGGGAAATCCTGTTTGTGTGTTCGGGGGCTGCCTTGGCACAACCAGAGGCTGAAACCAGAGCCTGGCATTTGCACAAACCCCCACCACCCATGCAGGTTAAAATCTTCGGCCGAGCTGCGATCCACGCTTCAGAGTCCGTTCGTTGAATAATGAATCTGAATTATACAGGAGTTAACATTTTAGAAGGCTTTGATATGGAGACCCGAATGTTGTAAACAGAAAGACGAAGACGACGAAGAACAAAAAACACTGACTTTACAAGTATGAAATCAAAGAATGGGAAATGTTAAGTCTTGTGTCTGATGCAATGATACAATTTTAGCTACAATATTCAACATGGTGACCTCTGGCTGCGCTCAGAAAATGAGTGGCCCACTTCAAACTCCTCAGTGTAGTCAATGCAAGGTGAGAAGGGGAGGGGGGAGGCGGCTGATTCAGGACTGAGAGGAAAAGAGAACGCCTTTAAAATGTTTTGAAACCCTTTCATTTCATAAAGCTCGACTGATCACAAAGAAAATTGATCTGTGCCAGGAAAAAAAGCTCTTCATTGCACTTTGCCCTCCTTGAGGATTTGTTTGACAGATTTCTGCTCAGGGATTTAGTTTTAAAAGGATTCTGGCGAGGATGAAGAGTTTATAATGATGACGATGTAATAACTTCTCTCTCTTTTGCTAACCATGATATTATATTAAGTTGTACCAACCTAATGTAATTCAGACAGATTCGACTGGGTTAATATGGATTTATGAAGTGGTGAAATGGTTTAACATGACGGTTAGGTTTGACTCACCATCAAGGTTTAGTTTTAACCCCCCAAAATTGGCTATAATGGTTAATGTCAGATATCAGGGCTACCAGGGTTAAGATTAGCAACATATTATTTGTTATATCTTTGGATTCAAACATTTTTCTTATTTTCCTTTCAATTAAACAAAAAATAATAATTCTTCAAATAAAGCAAACTTCTGTTGATAAAGAAAAAGAAAAAGTAAGCTGGAAAACTCTCAAGCCATTCCAACATTTTTATTTAAAAGCTAATAACTCAGCTCTTACAGCTTACAGCTGTTTAATGGATGACAAACGAAACAAATGGAAGTTTGTTTCATCAGTTTAACGCAACAAACTTTCTTTCTAATGTGAACTAATAGATTGAAGTGACATATAAAGTCAATGTCAGTCGTTGCCACTTAGTTAAAAATTGCAGTTCGTAAAAGAATGCCAAATTCCTTCCGACCATTTCTGAATGCTACAACTAAATGCTAATATTTAGCTAAAGCAGCTAGCTAGCATTTAGAAAGGGTTAAAGATGTAACCCTGCGGGTTGGAGATTTTATGACAACATGCCTTTCTTATGTTAATTTTATGACCAGTTCCATGATGAAAGTTTCAATGTTAGCTTAACCACAAAAGATGTAGCAGGTGAAAAGCTAATATTAGCTTCAGTCAAAGCCAGCAGGCTTAATGGCAATCATGATGGTGATCTGCAAAAAACTACAAGGATTTTCTTCACCCCAACTAACAGAGTAACAGTTTTTGACCAAACGTTTAAGCAAAAAACTACCCCAGCAACATAAATGCAGCACTCACATTAAAGAATAATCCAGCAAACTTTACATTTATGCAAACAAATATCAATATATTTGATGCATAAATGTACACAAATATCAATATATTTGTGTGCATGTGTTAATATTCCACACCGTTTGTCTCATCCCAGTTTGACACTAGCAGTGACACTGGAAGAAGCCCTGAGAACAATTACTGAGAACAATTTCCAACACCTTAACAAAGAAAGCATAGTTGGGAATTACTGTAATATTTAAATAGAAGAAAGCAATGAGGCGATCAAGCCCCCTGCGGTGTATATTTATAGTATGACCCAGTAATGTCACGTAAAGGCTTGGAGCTGGAGTCGCTATGAGGAGAGAAGCTGAATGTTTTTGGGCCAAAAAAAATCTTCTTTTTTTTTTTTTATATGGTAAATACAAAGGCAACAGTTACCAGAATCAAATATACTGGAAAAAAAGGGGAGATGATGTGAATTTTCTGACTTAAATGAGGTCTCTTCCAGATTATTACAATTTTATCACCACAGGGGTCAATTGGGATGTACTATAAATCCAGTCTCCCATTTTCAATCTGTCCCCTTGCCGTCATAAATATGCAAAGCATATGAGAACACTCAAGGCAAAATGCAGAAAATGAATCTTTTTCTAATTTCTTCTTAGCCTTAGTCCTGCTTTGCATCTTTCACCCCACACTGTACCTCGTCTCCCAGATTAAGTCGAGGACTAACGTTATCAACCGTTTGTTAAGAAATAAATAAAAACGAAACTCTTCGGAGAGATAAAATCAGCATCAGGTAGGTAGAAACACAGCTTTGCACACACACATCAAACTTTTCGGTTTTCCATGTCCAATTTAAACTGGACATGATTGCTTTTCTAAAGAAGGGGAAAGAAAACTGGTCAGATTTGGAAGGAAGAAAGATGGAGGTAAATACAAGACGTTTCTGGAGTTTAACCTTCCAGAATAATGATGACTCTAGATTACAGTGCAGCCCCTTTCCTCAAATAAGCAATTCCAAGCTTGTATGTTTACATTGTTATTGCGAATTCAATATTTCTTGAGCAACATTTGCAAAAAAAAAAAAGAGAGAAAAAAAGTAATCCACAGAATTTTAGTTTGAAGAATAAAAATATAAATGCCTACCACACTAGCTAAAATAAATCTTAGATGATACATGGAATAAGTAATTTAGACACAAACACATGAATCAATACCTTACTTAAGGCTATATAAGAACATGTTCTTTTCTTAAAGATATTTTTTGTAGTGTTTATGATTCAGTCTCATAAACACCAGGAGGTCAGAGCCTCGGTCATTCAAGAATGACTAAGATCGAATTACAGTGGATAAAATTGATTAACATTGTTTTGATCAATAATTCACAAAGACAGAGAGCGTCATTTCAGTGACAGTCAGTGACCACAGTTTTCATTAATATCCAGAGGGCCCATCAGTGCCAGTGTGGAACCTCAGAAGACATCAAGTTATCAGGAACCTTATCAATCCCATAAAATATTCAGAGTTTCAGACGTACATGCAGCTGGAGAGAAATGGTTTTATTTTGCTGTTTTGTTTTGTATTTTTACTGCTAACAAATTTCTGCTTAGGTGAAACGTTACAATGTAAAATTGGAATAAATGATCAAATTGCAAACGACAAACTTACAAGCAAGCTAAGAAAGTTCTGGCTTTTTGGTATCAAAGCAGTCTCTTTGTTTCAAGACTGCAAAACTAAAAATATTCTTCAGAATCTATATTTACAGCCAGAACAGAACATCCTCCATATACTGGACTGAAGTTCTTGAATAATTCAACAGATGAGTTATTTCCAACCTTCCTACTCAGACTTCTTTTTGTGTTTTTAGCAAAAAAAATTTAAAATAAATACTTTGGTTTTTCGCATGAAACGAAATGGGAATTTCTGAATCTTTAGTAGATAGAGAAAAGTCATTTTTAATGAACTTTGGAAGCCAAAATATCATTTTAAAAGGCACTTTACAAGACAAAAAGCTCCAATTTATATCTAATAAAACCTACTTTTACAATATGCTATACACCCTAAAAGGCTTAAAGACACACAATGACACCTGTGACTGATTTACCCAGAAGCCACCTTGGCATTTTTGGCAGCACTGGCGCTCCCTTCCCACTTTCATTTTTATTCCATCCAGAGCTATTCAATAAAGATGCTTTGGGGAGCACAGAGGAGCAAGATGGGGGAAAAAATAAGAGTGAGCATTTGGTTCTGCCTGACTTATTCCTGCATCCGTGCTCTAACCCTGATAAAAATAATAAAAAAAAAAGAGTAAATTTATGGGCCGCACACTCAAATCCTTTCCTAAACAAGGCCTAAAATTTAAATGATCGTCGGGGAACAACTTTTGCACTTTACAAGCAGCAAAGCACATTGCTAAGTGTGGCACAGAGCGTCGGGATTTCTCGTCCAATTGTGAGCACAGAACTGAGGTCATCTGAAATTAACACAATGTGTGTGTGTGTGTGTGCGTGTGTGTGTGTATTGGGGGGTGGAGGGCGTGCTCTTATATAAAGGTCACATCTTTCAAGAGGGAACACTCATTACTCTCAGAGTCAGCAAGGTGTTGGTTTTAGCTCCTCTGCTCGAATGGTAAAATGAACAAAAGTGAGGTGATGACTTTTTTCCTTGAGTATTAATGGGATTTGAGTGGTTTGCTTTGCTGTTTGTGAAAAAGGAACGCACACAAAAAAAGCTGTGTTTTTGGAAAAACTGGGTGCAGAACAACATGTAAGAACTTCAGATGGTAGGTCAAAATGACATGGAAAGGAAAAAATATCAGAAGGAAGGACTGTTCACCTTGCTACAACCACAAACCCCCAACTTAGGTTTTTGGATTTTTACTGTGAAACAACTGCACAAATTATTTGATTTTAATTCAATTTTTGCAATTAGAGTTCTGAGAAGTGTGGCACATGTCGGTCCTCACTCGCCTTACTCTGACGCTCCTAAATGAAATCCAGTCCAACCAGTTTCCTCTGAGCGTCACATAAATTGTCTTGTATTCAACCTCTGTTCGTAAAAATCATCTTTATCTGCAGTTAAAGCTTCTCTTCCCCACTCTTCATCTGAGGTAAACATAGGAATCCATAGGAGTAAATACTCAATGAAATGCTCAGAAATTGTGTTTTTAGACAGTTTTCTAATAACATACCCGTAAAGGCAAACATAAAACTCAAAAACACATCTGTTTGGATTCAGACAGCTATACTAATCCAAACAGGGACTGAATTACAGCCTTTAATTACACAAATTCACATCTACGACTTTCCTCAAACCAAAAACCATCAGCGAATATGTGTATATTGTGTAGACTATATTTTAAAAAGTGACAACAAAACCAGCATGCAATTCAAAATGATCTACTCCAGATAACCACAAAGCACTTCACAAGGCCATTTACCATATGGAACATATTTCACTTGAAATACGTTTTCATTAATATTCCAATTTAATGACTTTCCTTTCAGATGATGAATAAGGCTCTGTGTGAACTTAATTTTTTGGTTTCAAACTGATATATGTAGTAAATAAGAGACTCTTTATAGCAGTTTTTCAAGACATAAAATGGCATAGATTTTATTCCAGCACATCAGAATAAAAAGGGTTGAATACAAATGAACACTTGTTATTTTTTAATATAAAAAGGTATCTTCATTCCATTTTCCCAAATTTTCCAAAAGTTTGGCCTTTCGAAGAGCGGGGTTCGACACGTTTGGCCTAATGCGCAAAATCCCAATAAGATACGTTGAGGTTTAAAATTGTAACATAATAAAGAGCGAAAAGCTTCAAGAGTCGGAAACGTTTTTGCGTTGCACTTAAGGAGAAGCGAAGCAGCCGGCCGTAAAGCAAACCAGAGACGTACCGGTGAACCTTGCATTTAATTAAGCGGGTCCCCCCAGCCTCTTATTTCCCCTCCATCTCGGAGCCAGCATAATCATTTCGTAGACGTCGTGATATCATCTGCTTAATGTGCTTTTTTAGCATACAGTTAAAACCAGGCGATAAATCTTGCAGGGCTCTCCGCTAATAGATGCGGGACCTCGCTGAATAATGTGTGCATTAGATTAGCCGCAGTACGGAAACGAACCACCGTGGCGAGAGAAACACAGTTAATCTCTCTTGGTGGTTCCCAGAGGAGGACAACTTCCCCTGGCCGTAGGTGCAGCACAGAAAGGAGAGGAGAGGAGAGGAGAGGAGAGAAGAGGAGTGTATTTGTGGCTACAAAATAGGGCGGAAAGAAAAATGGGAAAGATGAAGCAGGAAAAGGCTGCGTGTCAGCATGCCGATTCAAAGGGGTCTCCTCCTTACTTACGGTCCCGGTTGTTCATTTCAGTCACACGCACTGAATCCATCTGCTCCGAACACCAGGCGGAAAAGCCCCAACAGAAACGGCTTTCACACGCCGCCCGGCGGGACGCGGGGCCACAGGTTACAACACGGCTTCACAACGGTATCAACACGTTCGCGTCCAAATCTGCACAGTAAGGATTCGCTTTTGAGAGGCCCGAATTTATTCATCTTTTTCTTTACTCTTGTTCCCCTTTTTTCCTTTTCTCCTCCCCACTAACCTCCAAGCGTGCAAAGGAGCGATTTAAGGTGACCTCGTTACGCCGCAACAAAAGAACGGGGTTATGAAATCGAGAAATTCCATTTCCACCCTCGTGGCAATTTATCTCGCTGCAATAGTGGGAGGAGGATTATTATTTGGTACCGTCTCTCTCCACTCTCCTACACATTTGCATACTCTTTATAGGTTTGAACTGTGTGTGTGTGTGTGTGTGTATCTGTTGTCATGTTTGACTCCTCATGTGGGAACAAAGATGAAGAGTGTAGGTGGGGTTAGAGGTAGAGTTGGACTGGTGTGTAAATGTATGAGTATTATGAATATGACGTAACAGATTTCTCTGGGGATCTTGTGTGATAGACAATTTTTTTTTGCGTACACTGCAAAAAAAAAAAAAACATCTTACCAAGTATTTTTGTTTTGTTTCTAGCGCATTCAAGTATTGTAATACTCTGTATTTAAGACAAGAATAACTTTAAAAATAGCTTTATTACGGTATATAATAGCTTTATCGATAATTCTTGAATATCGATAAACTAGTTGCACTGGCAGATTTTTTCCTCTCTGTAACAAGAAATTTTTTCCTGTTTTATATGAAAAAATTTGCCAGTGAAACTTTTTCTATCTGTGTTTAACAATAATTGGCTTAAAACAAGCTGATTTATTTTGGTGAAGTTACTTTCAGGTCACTTTTGTCTTAATCACAGCATACTAAAAAAAACTTTTAAAAATTCTCAACAAATATTTTGTGTTTTGCGGCGTAATTGTGGAGCTAAAATAAAAAGTTTCTTTGTTTTCTATGATTTTATGGATAAAAATGTCAAAAGTATCCAGCCCCTTTTACTGTGATAACACTAAATGAAGCCAAGTACAACTAACTGCATTCAGAAGTCATCAAAGTAAAAGAAAATAGAGTTCAGACTGTTTAACAGAGGACTGTTGGAGTGAATTGAGGTTTTATGGAACGACTGACAAAAAGCTACTCTATACACCTATAAAAGGTTTAAGAAGCCAGCAGAACTACATGTTAGGTCTGCAGGTCTGCAATCTTTACAACTTGCAGAGTCAAATAAAACTAATTTATAGTCGCAAATGTCACATGACTATTGTAAGAGAAAGTCACGCTTTTCACAAGCGTCTACTTTAGGAAATTTCTTGACCCTTGGTTTTAAAGATTTATTTATTGAAATTTTGCAGATTTAAAACAAAGATAAACATAACAGTGGAAATACATTCCAAATTAAAGACAAAGAAAACAGATCTAAAAATAAATCCAAGACATCTTATTCACGAGACTGTCTTTAGTCAGAGGCTTCTTAAATTTCGCTTCAATACAGACCTCTACAGGAGCTCTTTCCTGCCAACAATCACCACCAGCTATAATAATTTGCAGTAATATGAGTTACAACATCATTTAGCTTCCCTTTGAGATCAGGAAGGTATTTTAAATTGAATTTAGTGTCATTCTTTTCAGAATTTCAGTGCAAATATTACAGAAAAAATTGAAAATCGGTTAAAAACCTGCATTTCTTATTAAATCCATATTTAAAAACATTAGCTGGTTCCGTTTCATTTTTAGCCAAAGTCTTTAAGAGCCATTGTGAAAGGTCCAGACAGCATACAATCCCAATAAAAACATTCTGATTGAAAAAGGCGCTGATGTCTCTCTGAGAAAAACAAAATGTTCATTTGGACAGAAACAGAACCATCAGGGTGTGTGTGTGTGTGTGTGTGTGTGTGTGTGTGTGTGTGTGTGTGTGTGTGTGTGTGTGTGTGTGTGTGTGTGTGTGTGTGTGTGATCCAGTGAGCTGCAGCATGGCCAGCTCCCAGTGATGGGCTGAGTGGATGTTTGCCCCCCTTCAACCCCTGATCTGACACTCAAAGATGAGTCAAATAAAGTTCAGGCCTAAAAGTGAATGTCAACTCAAAGACCCAGAGGACATTATGAGTCGAATCGACAGCACACACACGAAAAAGAAAGAAACGAATAGAGAGGGGGGAGCAGAGACTCTGAATATTTTGTACGACCAGCTGCTTGTTGCTGTATGTCAATAATTAAAGCATTAATGAACATGAAGTGTAAGACACCACATTAAAGCTTGAAAAACTGCTGAAACATTCACTAAAGGTGAGCTGAACTGCATGAAGTAAGACATACACTTTGAGCTAGCTGGACTAAATACAATAAAGGGAAAAAAAAGAAGAAATCAGCTTGTTTAGCAATTATTAAAAAAAAAAATCATGGAAATGTCAAAAGCAAACATTACAGTAAAGATCACTGCAGCTTGAGACCACAAAACCTAATGTTTTTGTCCATAGCAGTCATATTAAATAACTTAGAATATTATTAAAAATGTATTTATTTTTGTAAATGAAACATTACATGTATTATTTAGACTCATACTGATAACTCCAAGCCTTTATGATAATTATGATTTTTCTCTTCTACTAGTGAAAACATGACAAGATTACAATATTACACCAGGGCAATGAAAATGTGGACTTAAAACATAAAAGTATGACTAATACTGGCATTAAGGTTATTTTTAATTTGACAAACAAGCCTTATTGGAAACCATATGCTAATTTATCGAATGTGTACAGTGGTGGGAGAGGAATGTTTCCATGACGGTCAAAGGAAACCAAGTCATTTTTATTTTTATTTTACTGGCTTGTAGCATTTTTTATTCTTTGTTGTAAAAACCTGAACCTGACAGTTGAAGAAAATTGACAGTAACAAGCAGGCGGACTTCATAACCTCAATCAAAAGCGGAAAAAAGAAAATAACGTCTTCAACTAACATTTGAAGAAGTTTTAAAAAGGATAAGTTTATGAGGACGGTTTCTTATGCTTCGACATTCTTTTCTTTTTTTGTGTGTGCAGTAAAAGTCGAGATAAAATTCTTGCAAACTTTTGTTGTACAGTAGAGAAACCTCGGATCGTCTCTGGCTGCCTCACTCAGCTGTGATGCAGTCCGTCTCTGTCAGCCATTATGAGTTCTCTCCTGTGGGAGAAATGGGCCGCCGTCCCCGTTCACCAAACGCCGAGCTGAAAATGTCATTATGAAGTTTTTTGCCGATTAACATTTTACATTTAGCCATTTAGAACAGGCTTTTATCCAAAGTGACTCCCAAAAAAGGAAATGTTCGAGCTTCAGCGCGGTCGCAGGCTACTGGCAAACGCATTAAGCACTGAATCCTTTCACATAACAGGTCAGCTGGAACAGATACAGAAATGCAAAGTAAATGCAAGTTAGCAATGTTTTGTTTTTTCTTACGTCTTCCCAATCTGATTGAAGTTTCTAATGCATTGTATGTACTTCTTGAAGGTTAGGGAATATAATTTTACACCAAAATAGAAAACAGAAAGCTTTTCTTTCATTGCCACCTGGATGCGGTTACCAAGACAACTGCAAAATACTTGACGTGTCCAAAATTGATGTTTTATTGACTATTAGAGAAAACAAAACATAGCTGCATATAATGTATAAAACAGAGTGGACTTTTCTAAGTACAATGGTCTAACATGCAGAATCTTACATTGACAGAAGTCTTTTTGAGTCATGTCATGGCACATCTCTGTTACAGTAGGTTTGATTTCAAATTCAAATCAAATGCAAAAATACCTTAAGGGAAATTAAATGTGTTCATTTTGTTCATATATATGGCTAAGGGCTAAGGTATTCCTTTTTGGGGGGCAAGTATTCCCTGTTGTTATGACATGTAACCATGGGAACAAGTTTTTTGTTGTTGTTGTTTTGCATTTACGACTGGGAGCAGATAATTAGCATCTCAAGAGTTCAAATAAGTCCTGAGCTAAAACCTCAAATCCCAGAGGAGTTGAGAAAGGAGCTTCATGGATGCAGAGCAGGACCAAAGAGCAGAGAGAGGAGGAGGAAGTTCAAAACATCTTTTTCGTCGATCATAATGAGCAAAATCTCCGACTCCAGAGTCTCTCAGCCCGACTTTCTAACTATTCAGCCGGAGAGACTTAAAGAGGAGGATTAGCAAAGCTTGCCAACAACTGATTGTGTCATCCAGGACATGTTACTGTGGAATATGGTGATTGCCGTCTGCAGGTGGAGCTGTAATGGTAGTCATAAGACTGTCTAAGAGTGTCTTCAGTCAGAGGCTTCTTCAGATTCACTGCAAGACGGACAGCTACCATAACCCTACTGCTACCGGAGATCCTTCCTGCAAACAGTCTCACCGTCCACAAGGACTCTTTAGAGACTCTTGGATAATATGAGTTATAAAATAATTTTTGTTGTTGCTTATATATACTCAAAGTTATCTTTGTCCAAAAGTAGCAAGTTTTAAGTGTGACTAGGGTTGGACAATAAATTAATAATATATGTCGCGATCAATGTCAATAGATAATAGGTCTGATAGAATATTCAATCATTTTAACGATCCACGGCCACACGGCATTCTGGGAGATGTCGGAAGTCACTCAACCTCTCTCGGTCAGCTAAGAAAGGTTGGTGCCATCAACTAACTTATGCACTCTTTGGTTACCTAGCAACAACCTGCTGGGTACGTTGTGCAGCGGCAGTTTAAGCCTCATAACTGCTTCAAAGGTTCAGCAGTATTCCAGATTATTAAAACAAAACAAAACAAAAAAAAATCAATAATTAACAATAGGCTGTTTGAAATGCTTATATGCTGATTCCAGAGAACATCTCAAAAGGAGAAAATGGGTAAAAATTTGGAAACATCCAAAGTGGGCTCATAACATGACACTTCCCGTTACCTGACTTGCCAAAAGCCACATAGTGTGGCTTCCTCACAGCAAATACAAAACAGAAAAATGGCCGACTACCATAACACGTCGTTTCAACAGGAAGCAGACAGCAATCCACTGCACCTCATCTCCGCCTCAGGTGTCTCATTTCACTTTCCCTGGCACTCCGAACTGTGTCACTCAGAGCGCTTGGGGATTAGGTGGTGGTGATGTTTTATAGCGCCATGGGGAGGATAAAGATTTGCACACACACACACACACACACACACACACACACACGAGCAGCCACGTGTTGACGCTCGCGTATTGATATACTGCCAGCGAGTGATCCAACAAAACATCTCCCTTCCCTTCTGCAGCCCCTGAATGCAGAGGAGATTGTCGACGACGCACGGAGATTTGTTAATTAGCTTGCCAACATCTGTCCTCTCGACGCGAGATGGGAGCAGAATACACAAAATTTACACCCATCATCCGAACGCCACCGTTCCCCAAAAGCGCCCGCGACAACAGATGTCAACCACCCTCCATTGCCATCGTGTAGTAGTGGGGGAAAACGGAAGGAGGAGAAGAAAAAAAAGGACAACCATGTGATCTTTCTTTAATTGAAACTTGCATGTCATTGAATAATGCATGCCCTTTGTTGAGCCAGAGCTGCGCCACAATAAATTGTGCATGCGTGCTTCCATGTGGCTGAAATCAGGGCACCGTCTACTTTGATGCGAATCTCAAAGCGCCGCATGCAGTGTTCTCCGGAGGCCGAGGGGATTGATACAAATCATAAATCCTGCTCTTACCGAATGTTTACCGTTGTTCGTAGCTTGTACGGGACAGACTCTGCAGGAGATAAAGCGGGCGAGGTGTTCTCCGCGCTCATTTCACTGATATGGTCCCCGCAGACAGTGACAAATGGAGTAATCAAAGGTACGCGCATGTGTAGGATTGATTCATCAACTAACATTTGGAACCGAAAAAGCCTCTGATGTAATAGGGGTGAGAGCTGGTGACAAATGCATCATTGATGCAAAAGGAAATAATAAAAGCAGCATCTAATATTTGTGAGGATTTCATGACGGCCTTGAGATGACAAGGTACAATATGTAGTTTATTAAAGCCTGCTGCTAGATTTGCGGGTTACAAGGCAAATATCATCTGCAAGTGTAGAGACAATATTCCTTCAAAACCCTGAACAATACCGCTAACCTGAATCTGAGCCTTTTGAGGACTTGAAGTTTTCACCTGAGCTCTGTGCTGAAGGTCGTTTTCTGGATGGTTTTGAAAAACCTACGAACCAATTCTGCACTATAATACAGAAGTTGTGAAAAGGAGGGATTTGAAAAGTTGATAATGACATCTTAAAGGTGCAGTACTGTGTAAAAATCCTCATTCCCAATGTCAAATTCATTGTGCAAAACATTTGTTTTGATTTCTTTTGATGTATGGCATTTATTTGCCTATTGAAAAGATCCAAAGCAAAGTTCATGTCAGGAGGCACATTTGAAATATATTTACTGAGAAAAAGTTTTTACCCGGAAATTTTCCAATCTGTAACCTCTTTCCTGTAATCGTTTTGTTTAAGTGGTCTTTAATCCTTATTCAGATACACAAACTGTGCTTTTTTTCTCCCTCCCTCCCGAAAATAATGAGTGATGTCGGTGTTTCGGGCCTAAAATAGCGTTAAGTCATTGGCTCCGCAATAAACCATTTACACACTTTAATGTGTTCCCAAATGAGAAACCAGAGGGTAACTAAAAGAAGAAGAAAAAAAAAATCAAAGGAATCCATGCTGTGGCTTTTATTACTTTGCACAACTCCTAAAGGTAGTCTCATTAAAATTCTGGTTTTCCCATGACATGGTGTTTTTGGAGCAGGAATTATAAAGCACGAAAGGTCCAACAAAAAATAACACGCAAACGGCTGCAGCGGCAAGAGTTTCGACAAATGTGTGACATTACATAGAATAATCTGTGGCCTATAGGCTCCATGCTGAGGAGCCATAATGAGCTCTTCAACCCTAAAGAGGGAGGCATAACTCTTATGTTCTGCAGTCAAAATGACAAAGGAAGGGTTTATCACTGCCAAGGGCTTAGAGTGGGGGGTAGGGACGGGGTGGGGATGAGAGAGCGGGAGGCACTGAGGAGAAAAGGGGGTGGAGGGAGGAAATGCTCGACAGAAAGAAATACCGAGATAGTAGGAGAGCATGAAAGAAATAACAAATCGCCTTCAGCCCGCCATGCATGCATAACCGAGACATGTTTCAGCATGTCTGAGAGTATCAGCTGGAATTACACTGCTGCAGCTCACTAAGCACTTTCAAGAGACTTCTCCGACTGTATCCCTCGCAGCGGTGCTACCCTTCTGTCCCACTCCCCTCCCGTCCTTCTCGGCATTCCCTGCATCTTTGCCATCTCTCTCTATGTCTCTCTCTCTCTCTGAGTGTGTCACGAGGGTAAAAAGAAAAAGAGGAGACAGCAGGAAGTCTTCAATTGAGTTCATACAGCAGGCCCACAGGTAGGATGCATCACCGGCATCCCATGTAGAGTCACTCGCCAGTCAAAACGAGCGTTTAATCGAACATACTTACAAAACATATAGTGTTTTGGTATAAACTATAGCATGCAGCAGCCATGTTGCTTATGAAAGCCACTGTCAAAAACAGGAAAGATAACAGTACATATAATTCAAATGAGCTAGATGGTAAGTTTGAAAATACTTGAATTTTACATTAAAAACAAAAATAGTGAAGAGAAAACCAACAACTTTTTGCCAAAGAAGTGTAACTATTGCACTGTTTGCAACCTTGCTGTGTTTGCTGGTGTTTTGAAATTTGTTTGTCCAAGAATGAGAAGTCAAAGACATTTTATGGAACTTAAAGTCCTGTCGGGCTTTCGAAATGCGAGTCTGTTTGGTATAGAGCACCTGAGTTGGGATCAAGTGTGTGAAATGTTCATTTTTCTACTGTGACAAGAGGAGGAATGTGTGGAGGTTTTTCAAGTGAACATCTTTCACCCAAGTTTCCATTCTCTGTAAATTTCACATTTACCGCTACGATACAGCATCTGCTCGACAGCAACAGCGCCAAGAATTGGGATTCACTTCAGCATAAATCTCATGCATTTTAAATGACAAGCAATATGTTTCCATATCAGAATTTATTCAAGACTTAATTCAACTGGTGCTCCTCATGGATTTGGAAATGTCATTGCACATCCTCTCCAGTAAGACATTGTTTTTTCCCATTTATTTTTCATCTCTTTTTAAAAAATAAAAAATACAAATGTAAAAATGAGTCAAGTTTGAGGATTTCCTCAAGTCTTCATGGAAAGAAGTTTTTAAAAAGTGATTTTTCTTGATTTCTCAGATCAGACTTGTATCTGCTGTGTTTGTGGATTGAGAGACGCCAATCTGATGAACAGATGGGTGCATTAAATACAAGACTATTTCATGTAATTTATTTAGCAAATCCTGTGAAGAAATAAAGCAAACAGCAAAAAGCCAAAGCTTTTATGGAGAAGGATCTGCTTAGCTCTGTTTTTGTCACTTTCCAACCTTTGAGGATTTGTTTTTTTTATCACACTATTAAACAGTGAAACAAAAACCTGACGGCTTTGATCAAAGTCAGTTTAAACCACGACGACAAAACTTTTATCCGTATTTCTATCTCGTGAAGAAAAAAATAAATTCAGACTTCAAAACTTTTATTACAGTTTCAGGCAATAATCTGATACATTCAGCATGGTTTAATTTAAGAAAAGTACATCTTTCAAAATAAGATCTTGCATCTGTCTCAAAGCTCCAAGGAAGCTTTAGCACTCTCCCAAGTAGCTGAAGCAGCAACAGCAAAGCTCAGCTACTTACTTCATCTGACTGCCTCATCTCTTTTCAGGCAGAAGCGTCCTCCTGAGTTTTCTGTCGTACCATTAGCCTGTTCCGCTACTGCCGCGTGATCGGGCTTATCCACTCTGAGGCTTTTAAATCTCAACTTGCTTCTTCAACAACCCCAAAGAAAACAGAGTTGGGAGAGCAACTTTGCTCACTTCTAAAGCAAAGATGGAATATGTAACGAGCTAGTTTTAACCACTCAAGCATCAGATTGTTTTGAGTACAAATGACCAACGAATGTAAGGTAAAATTAGACTTTGATCCTTTTTGAAGGTAAAATTTTAGTCTAAATTTGACATTCATCAGTATATGTCACTGACATTCTGGGCGGAGCCTTTTCTTCTGAGGATATTTATTCCTTTAACACATTTTTTAACACAACAACAAGCTTCAATGCATTTCACTGGGATTTTACATGAACACAAAGCAGTGCAGTTGTGAAGTGGAGAAATAAGGATTTATATAAAAAGAAAATATTAGGGTACTACCTGCTGTTTCTGCTTGTTCCTTGCAAAAAATAAAAATAAAAATAGAAGAAGATGATTGATTTTTAACAAAACGTTTATTTACAATGATTTAACAATAAACTGTTACATAATAATCAGGTCAATGAAAAACTAAATAAAAACAATAAATATTTACATTAGCAGCTTGTTAAAATTTAGTTCTCCCTGATTAGAAATGGTGCACAGTACATCGTTAAAACCCCAAAGCTGTACAAAAGCTCTCATATTCCCAGTGGCTCTGTGGAAGCAAAACTCCAGCCTCAGCCTAGCTTTGACGTTGCACTTCCACAGAGCCACGGCATCAAGACGAGGACCAGCCTGGAGTCTGTCTCTTCGTGACAAATAAATAGCCATTTTGGCTTCAGCAATTAAAAAATTTAAAATCTGGCACTTTGGTCTGTTGGCTTTGTTAAAACGCAGTCCATAAATAAATAAAGAACTGGTAAAAACAACGCCAAAACAGCTAAAAACACTCATCAGTAAACTAAAAAATGTCATCAGTCTCTTACAGTCAATAAAAACATGAAAAACGCTCTCAGACAGACCACAGAAAGGACACTCATTTAAAACCCCTGGACTAAAGACCGATAAAAACGAGTTGGTAGCAATTGCGCCATGTAAAATCCTCCATTGGAGGTCGCCAGAAGAAGAAAGGACATTTTGGGCTGGAAAAGTCTGAAAATAAACTTTCAAGTGTTGCTACCTTCTCTTATTTAGGTTTATTTCTGGAATTCGGGCATTTGCAATAAAATATTGTGCTTTGATCTAAACCTTTCCACCGTAGTTCTAGCTTTAAGTTATTGTTCTTCTTAAAGGTAAGCATCCATTCCCACGCCCTCCAATTAGAGCACCTGCTTTAAATGTTTGCTGTGTCTTCTTGATTTTTTTTTTTAAATTTCCAAACCAAACTTCTCATGCCCTCCTTTCTACTATGACTTTCTTCTTGGCACTCTGCCATACAGGCCAGACTTGTGAAGTTTGACATGTTGTTTTACAACCTAATATGGCTTTAAATTTATTTACAACTTTTTTCCTGACCTGGCCTGTCTGTCTGAGATCAGTGGATACAATTTTATATTAAACTTTTCAGACTTTTCTTTGAAAAAACCTTTGAAAACATGTAACATTTTCTGTACACTGCCAAAATTGTATGAGTCATCACTAACAACCACCGTACACACACACACACATATAGAGAGACATCATGGACCAATTTAGTGTTGCTAGCTGACTTTATAAGTCTTTGGGGAGTCAAAAGAAACTGGAGTGCATATATACCCAAACATATTAAGGATACCATATCATTTGTAGCCCAATGCTTGTTTGTGTCATTAAAATGAAAACTGCATGTTCCTTTCCACTCTCTGCCATAGCAACTGCAGTTACTTCATTGTTGTTGCATTGCAAAATGGTTGTTGAAACAGCAGCGAACATTGGCGCGTGATAAATGAGGCCAAGCGCTTTGTAATTTTCATATCAATCATGGAACATGTCACCAGCTTCAGTTAAGAGAGAAGGACAACGGTGGAAAAAGGGACGGTGATATAAATGTTTTCTTATGAACCTACCCCAGATGTGTTAGTAATGAAGCCCATGACAAATAAAGAAATCCACATTAGGAATCAAAAGCCTAAAATGCTAACTGACCAACCAGGCAACTGGTTAAAAGTCGCACTGAATCTTGGACGTCTCCGACATGCTGCCGCATCTGGAGCACTGCTGTCTTTGGAGTCGTGAACCTCCAGCAGATTTACCTTGCAGCGAGATTAAGACTGAATCACAGTTGTCAGCGCGCTTGTCACCGAGTCTCGATGTGGCCGAGAAGACGGCGAGACGCGGAGACGAGGGAGGACGAAAAGAAGGGCGGACAGAATCGAAAGGAGGCCCTCGAGGCCGCATAACAAGTTCTCAGGAGTTCAGGGCGGCAAAAGTTTGCGCCGGTGTGATCTTGTTAAGTGCGGGAGTCACCGAAGGACACCGGACAATTGATTGAACGGAGTTGACTTCAGCACAATTTCCTCCTGGTGGTGACATGCATCAGCCGGGCCATGGGTGCCTTCGTTCTGCAGCTTAACTACCTCTCAGGCCTCACGCTGTGACAAATGGCTTCTGTCTCTTCTAATGTAATATTTGCCTCTACTTCTGAGAGCCTCTTGGCTACTCTGCGGCACGTCTGTCTGCCGACTGGTTCATTGTGTTAGCCGACTTCATTCCCCAATCGGCTGTCAATTGGTTGAGTGTCTGAGTGTTCTCAACTGTCTGTCTTTTGTCTCATCCTCTGTGTAGTCCCTCTTACTGCCAGGGTTTCTCAGTAACCTCCAACTCCGTCTGTCTCGCACTCTCCATTTTCTCGGTTTTCCTCCAACCGCTCTCTCTTTCTAATCCCTTTTCCTTCTTCTATTCCCTCATTCTCATTCCCTCTCTGCTCCTTTCCCTCCTTTCTCCCCGCTTTCTCTCTCTTTTTCTCTCTCTGGTTTGCCGCCATGTCTGTGCTCCAGATGCTAGCTGTCTCAGCTCCATGGGCTGTGTCTCGGTGATGGGCCCCTCCAGGAATTCAAAGCACCATTCTGGCATTTTCTTCCAAGCAATTGCTTTTCTCCCAGTAATAAAGGAGGAGTAGCTTTAGCGTTTCCCTCTGAATGGGTTTAGTGGCCTTAGGCAAAAACAAGCACAAAATGCACATCCTCGAATCCTCTTGAGGCAAGAGCCCGCCGCGAGTCACTGTCCAGATCCAGAGCCAATTAAGCCATCTCGACTGGTTTTTATTTAATTTATTTGTTTCCATATCTTAGCGCAAAAAAAAAAAAATCTTCGCTGCAAAGCTCCTGACTTTTACAAATCCGTTTGTGTTTTTTTTTTTTTATAAGAAATCCATTTTATTTGCTCTCATGCAACTGGACAACCAGACAGAGGACATTTGCATAAACCCGCTTACTTTGACTGTGACCTATTGGGCCTCGCAGTCACAAACTACTTATGATATGTAAATATTATACACACGCTTTTAATGGTAATTAAAGTCACATTGACACATAATTAATTCACAGTAGACATGGAGCATTTAAGGTGCAATTAGCCATGGAAGCTGGTACGGTGATACTTTGCCTAAATGCAAACTCCAAACACTCTGCAATTTGTTTTCACATTAAGTAAATGTCACAGCATATTAGCATGTTATTATGGGTGTGCTGGGTTTCTCCTTTCTTTGGAGAGAAATGTCTGGTTGTGAAGGTGCAGAAGGAGCAAGAGAAGGAGCAGCAGGGAATAATAGGAGCTTTGATAACCCTCGTGATTTTGCCTACATGCTATTTATGTTACACAATATTTCACATCAGACAAATGGTAATGTCAAAGATAACCCGAGTAGTCTATTAAGAGATCTAAGACAGGAACTAGCCATGACAAAACAAAACAAAAAAACATCTGGAAAAAGTAAAATCACCTAGGTTTATCCTTACTGTTGGTCTTCATCAATACAATAAAATAGACATTGTTGATGCTCAGAAAGAGGAAATAAATCTCAGTTCTTCCTCAGTACAAAACTTGCACTCTTATTTTTGTCCCCTCTTTTATTCCACTGGTATTATACCCATTATCCGAAGTGAGGCTGCAGACGCACAAACATTAGCCGTTAGCACAAGTGGTTGCTAACTTTGCCAGACTATTCCAGCCTCATGGCTGGTCCACCGCAGAGCAATTCTTATCATTGGCCATTAACCTTTTCTACATATTGAATGTCTGTGTTAACATTTCTCATACGATAACAAGGACAAAAGCAATAAAAACTGTAAGAACTGGTCCTGTACAAGGTTTTAATTGATGGATTCTCTTCTACATTGACCAGCCCTGGTAGTCCAACCATCATCTGAACGACCGACCAGCTAGCACTGACAACCACAAGTACAACATTTGACTACAGCTCATGTTCATTTCCCATCGATTCTTCCAGCTTGATCAGTTGATGTCAAAAATCTTCCATGAACTTTCAGCACATAAAGATCTCAGCAAATAAGCACTTCATGTCTAAATAAGGAAACTTCCACACAAAAAGAGCACCACAATGACAAGAGCACCCCACAGATTACAGAAAAAAGGAATTGCCTTCAGCTATGCTGCATAATTCTTGAAGAATCCATGTACAAACAAGGGCCCATAGCATCTTAATATTTTATAATCTAAGGCAAAAAATGCTTCTAATTATTTCTAACCCTTATCAAAGCTACTGCTTTGTATGGTTAGCAGCGTAACGACGAAACACGGTATGTTCCTTCCTTAGTGTTAATAGTGCTCAGTGATTCCTTTTTAAAGTATGGAAAGGATTTTTAAAACCTTTAATAGAGTTTTAACAATGTAAGTTTTTGCTTTTTTGGTAGAAAACTAAACCTGCTGACTGTGTTTCCTCAGGCTATATGCGGGTCTTTCTGTTGCTGCCTGACAGAAATCTGTCCCTCTCTCCTCGCAGATAACATCTACGCCCAAACCGAGACATCCTCACACATTCATGCCCTTACAAGTTAAACACTGGTTTCATCCAGTTGAGAATAGTTGTACTATTATATAACTAGTATAGTAGTTGTATACTTTCCCCCAGAAATGCACAAGCTTTACTTTTTGGTCCTTAAATGCTGGATATGTGAAACAACTCGATGTTTTCCTGTCAGTAGTTTTTCCTCTCAGTTTTTACCATAATCTGCTTGCCATACCAGAGTTTTCACTTTTTTATTTGTATATATATATATATTTTTTTTTACCTCCAACTTCACCGTTGTTTAAGTCTAAAGCATTAAATCTTGGTAAAATGCCTACAGAAAAGTTTCATATGAAAGCATGCGCAAAGCAGCTCATGTCAGAATCTATCTGAAATTATTTGCTTTAAAGGTCTCATGAAATGCAAAGACGCAACAGGTTCGACATCATCCTAACGTCGTAGATGCCCCTCAGCAGCCAGTTGTGGTAGTAGTCACCCATCACTTGATTTCGCTGCAGAACTCCGGCAGCTAGTAGAGTCACGCAACGCAAAAGGCCACACTGCAAAATGTGGTGCATGGCAACGGAGAAGGATGCAAGTTTGCATCTGTGTCTATTTTTTTTTTCTATGCAGGGGAAATTACACAGAAAGTATGAACTTTAGGCAAAGTTAATACTTGAACATTCAAATTCTTTTTTTCTTGGCTGCTGATACTTGAACTGATGATTTCTAAGGCTGGAATAAATCAGGAATTATAAAAAAAAAAAAAAAAGATGTGAATGATTTCAGTTTTTCTCTTCACTTTCCCTCTCAGAACTTCTCTGTTTGTTACTCTTCACATCCTCTTCCTCCCTCTCTGCAGCTCGGATCTGAACCTAAGCCTTCCTACGGTCCTCAGCCATCCTGAGATAAGATTAGCATACTTATTAGCTATCTGTGTGATCTCCCTCATCCGCTTTCTCTTCAGCAGTCACATGCACGGGCTGCGGCCTCATGAATGCATAATTGCACCGTTGGCAAACAAGCCCATGGCTGCGAGCTGCCAGAGGAGGGAGCTAGTGTACAGAGGGCGGTGTTGTTGACGTTGTTTTTGTTATTGTAATCAGCGGGTGCAGAAGCATTTCGCTGTGATTACTGTATTCAGCGCCAATCAAATGTTAGAAGTGGAGTTGTTGGGATTTATCTTCTAATTTTTTTTTTCTTAAATTCTGCCCTCTGCTGCACTCCTCTCTACTCTCTACTCGATTCCTTCAAATTGCTCCCATCAATTTTTTTATTTTTATTTTTTACCTGCATCCTCCCAGACTCAAGTGCGGCCGTCGAGTGTCCGATCTTCCTCCTGCATCTCTTATCCTCTCACTGCTCTCCCCTCTACTCTGCTTAGTCTCTCCCTCTTAGAAGGGCCTGAATGAGGATGGCAGATCATGTTAAGTCGGACGCTGATGCTGGATGACAGGCATCATATGAGTCATAGTGGTAATCAGAGAGATTTCTTCTTTCCCCCTGTGGTTGTACGACACACTGGGGGGGAAGAGAAGTAGCCTTTAGTTACAAACCGTGGCTAAGCATCAGTACACTACTATGTTCATAGTAAGTTTCTGTCTAGTCATTCAGGCCAGTATGCTATCCAAAAGTACCAAAAAAACAAAACAAAAGACACAAAGACAAAACTTAGCCACAGTTAATGAATTACACAAGTTATGTTGTAGTTCTAAAATCGTACAAAAGTATTTCTTTGTTGAATTTAAGCAAACATATGTAATATAACATTATGCTGTCAATTTGTTGTTTACCAAATTTCCAAGTGGAAATGATAAAGTGATTCATTAAAAAAAAACTTCAACTTAATAATTAAAAGTAAGCTATGATTCAGCAGAATTCAGTAGCGTTGTTAGCAGCTATAACCTGAACTATTCTGTTTTTATTACCTTAATGGTCTCACTTTATCTCATTAGACTTTTTGTTGTTGTTGTTGTTGGTCTTTTTTACTTCAAGACATTTACATTTTTTGGAGCTGAAAGAATGTACAGCCAGAACACCTCAGTGAGTTTCAGGAAAGTTTTCATTCATTTTACAGCTTTTTATTTTATTTTATTTTTTTGGTAGACATTGATTTTGACATTTTGCTGTTTTAAGACCCAGTTTTCTGCAGACAGTGAATCACATATTACTGTCGACTTTGGCAAAAACAGGACGTAGAGAAATGATTGATTCTATAACTAACAAAAATATCCCACATCATAACACTTTCACCGTCGTGCTTTACAGCTAGTTTAAGACATGCGCCCTATGTTTACCAGGAAATTATTGGAGATCATTTGGACATTAGCATTTGTAGCATGTAAAGGCTTCACACTCTCGTTATTAATTTAAAAACAGCCAGTCATAGCATTTAAATCAGTTTCAGGTTAGTGTTCTTTCACCGGGTTTTCAGGCATCCTGTTGTGGATGTGATGCTGTCTGGGATCACTGCCCTGTTTCAATCAGTGCAGTGCAAACAGAGGGCGTCACGGCTGACTTTTCCAAAAAGATAGAAACAAATCAATAACTGTGGCTAAAAAAATATTTCACATCAAAATAATACCATCTTCCTGCTTGATACTGTCAAGCAGGAAGGTTTCTGAATATTTTAGACTTTATTAATTCTGAATTCCTGCTGATTGTTCTGTTTTTGGAAATGACAACACTGAGATATTTCTTTATCAATATTTGCAAGACACATTGTGCTTACTTTTAATTGCCAAATATCAAAGTGCTGGCTGCATTTCAAATATATATAAATAAGGGTTAATTTAGCAACGTAGATTCATTTTCTTCCATATTTGAATATTCTGGTAAAGAACCATGAGCTCTAATGTAAAAATAATGCAATCATCTGAAAAACAACTTATTTGATGTGAATTTTTTATTTCCTCAGCAAAAGTTACAGTTTACGGCTCCCCTGTTTTAGACTACAGATCAGTCTCCACTGTTTACAGCGTTTTATAAGGAAAGTAATAAGCTGCGCCTCCATAAATATAGAGACTGATTAGGGGAGAAGGGGAGAACAGAGCTGCTTAGAGAAAGGGAGACGCTGGGAGAGCAGCGACCTCTGTCACAGCGACATATATTCACCACAGGTGGGGCAGTGGTCAGCTGAGCGCCGAGGATGAAGCTGAAATAAATGGAACTTGGAGGAAACGAAAGGAAACGCAACGCTACGGGAACCAATCAAATGAAAACAAGGGGAGAAAGCAGAGCAGAGAAGTTTGAACATGAATTATGTCTGATTAATCTCTAATATAACGAGCCAGAGTAGCTGGAGCTGGTCACTGCAGCCGATTACCGAGCTCCAGAAAGAGTAAAATGTGTTGCTAGGTGAGAGGTTGAGCTTTCTTGCACTGAAACAAACATCCAAGCTCTATTGATTGGACACAAGCACGGGATCAATTGACATGGCTAAAGGCACCACAAAGTAAGAAACGGGTCCACCACCTTCCTCTTATCTAAAGGCTTTGCTTCTCATAATCCACCCCCCCCAATCCTCCACCCCATTGATTAACCTGAGGCTCAGGTGATTGCAAAGCAAACTGAATCATCTGCACACTGTAAATAGGAAGCGAAGGAATGAACGATGAGGTAAAACTGTGTGTGTGTTTGTGTGTTAGTGGATAGGATCTTTAAATTGCACAGTTGTGTTTGGTTGGCTTATTTATTTATTTTTTTCAGCTGGCCTCCATTTCTCACATGTAGCAGACTGAGCGGCCGTGTGCCAGCTGGATTTCTGCTCAAAAGTGAGTCACATGCAGCTTGAGACAGATAGGGGAGGCAGGCAGGAGGGAGAGATAGGAAGGTGCAAGGGTACCAGAGAAGTAGCCTAAGGAAGTGTAGTATGTGCGTGTGTGTGTGTCGGGAGGGTGATGGTCTGCATACATTTGCCTAATAATTGCATCGTTGGAACATGCAGTCTTTACAGCTAAACGAGGCTCATTCAGAAATAGAATATCCTCCTAATATTAGTTCAGTATTTTAGCAGCGTCTTTTATGTGGTTCATATGGCTCACCACCCAGAGTGACATCACTCTTTGGGCACCACAAGTACTTCAACAGAATATTGTGTTACTTATTCGCAAATACAGACACTGGGAAGTGACAGAGTGCACATACAAACAATCTGAGAAAACATTTGGGATGGATGAATTTGTGAAAACGAACGAAGATTAAAAAAAAAAATTAAAAAAACGTAGAATGATCACAAGCGATCAAAAAAATGTTTTGCATGTGTGTGGATGTTGGTGATAAACCTGCACATAAACTTTTTTGTTCAACTATAGAGTGCAATTCCATATACTGCCACCTTACTGGCCAAGCAAACAGCTACCTATGTAGAAATCATAGACATATCTGGATTGTTCTATAAATTAAACATTTCAATTTTGGGCACAAAGATATTCCCTTTTTTTAAGAAATACCATTTAATCATTAATCCGTTAAAGTGGACATCATGTTTCATTGGTTTTATTTGAACAGTTTCATTAATACTTAAACATATAAATATTCCTGTTTTGTAGCATTTTCTAACAAAATATAAGCCAAAACATATTACAGTCATTGTGGGGGGGGGTTTAAAGGGCCAAACTGAAAAATGTCAAAATAAATAAGCAGGATGTGGATGCTGAGTGAGCAAACATGAATCAAACGGAAGCTCAAACACAAAATGTTTCAAAGACGACGTGTTTTTCTGTTGCTATAGTGATTTGCGTCATTTATCACTGGCAGACAACTGAAGCCCCGTTTACACGACAACAATTTCGGGGAAAACGGAAGAGTTTTGTTGCGTTTGTGTACATTTACACGAAACCACCGAATGTTTTCTCTGACAACGGCACAGATTGAAAACGGGTTCCAGAGTGGGACGTTTCTGAAACGTACCAATGTCCGTTGTTGTGTAAACAGAGAAAATGGATCTTTTCTTCCAGAGAATCCCCAGCTCATGCATAGTATGACGCAAAACATAGCTGCTTCCTACAATCCACAGAAGAAGAAGAAACTACTCACAATGCTGGTGTTACTACAATTCGTGTTTTCCCATCAGATACGGTTCCCTCAGCGTCTCTTCACCGCTCCGCACCGCCCAGTTGGCAAAATACACGGCTGCTTGTTCAGCCTCTTATTTAGAGAACTACGGACCAGCCCCGGCTCCAGACGAGTTTAACTCGACTTGTTTTGGGAGGGAAAAATGAGTCTACGTAGCTGAACATAGACAACATCAATAGCCTACAGGCTACTTGTTAACAAGCTTAAGGTGCTGTATTGATATTAGCTAATCATTGTTTAGCTATCATTACCTGCATCCAACAGCTTTGCTCAACTCAGTCGGTTAGTTTGGGGGGAAAAATGTGCAAAGTTATTTGCGTTTTGCTGGTTTGCTGCCATGATTCTAACACACACCTGCGCAGCCACGGGACAGGTGCAAACCCAGCGCGATCGTCTCAGCGTTCATGTTGCATTTGAAGGCGGCTCGGAAAAACAGGTTACGACTTGTTAACAACGGATTAAACTGTTTTAACTGCTGAAAAAGGTGACAGAGGACACGGATATAGGAAGTGCGGAAGCTCCTATTTAATCAAATTGATATAGGAATAACAGACTGTTGGCCATTCCAAGATAAAAACAATAAACAGCTTCCAGTCTGGGGTCCGCTACGGACACCGTGAAAGGTCAAACAAGGTGTTTCAGCAAAGTTATCCCACTTTTTCCAACTGCACTTGCTAATCAGACGCACACAATGCGTGTTTTCTCCCAATCTATGGGAGAACGGTACCTGATGGGGAAACGCGAATCCACGTGCCTTCAAGTAGAACTTTTTTTAAACACATGCACACATAGTTTCAAAGAACCTGCACATTATAGGCACAGTGAGAGCGTTACACGTTTTCGATGTGTACCGTTCCTGTGTAAACAAAGATTGCAATTAGAATGTTTTCATGTAAATGATCCAACAAAAACGGAACAAAAATTCAGTTTTTGTTGGATCATTGTCGTGTAAACGCCCCCTGAGACAGGAGGACAGGTTGAGGAATCAGAACCGAGGAAAAAAATGTTGCATTAGAGTGAAAGAAATTAGAAAAGGCTGAAATTTGTGACCATGTTAGTTGAACAACAATGCTACATATTTTGACACGGTTTTCGAATTTGACACGTTGATGTTTTAACGTGTGAATTCTTGATGCCCCCGAAGACGACCACAACAACATCCGTAAAGATGATTGAAAACCCTTGGGGAAATTCCAAAGCGAGGTTGTCATAATTCATGCATGAAAGGGCGATAATGAGGAACAGTGCCAGATTTATGAGGATGCAAACCTCTGGGTTAGTCGGGTTTTATCGCCTGCCTTCATAAGATTCATCTACACATACAGGTAACATTGATCGGTGGGTGAAGATCAGCTTTTAAGGTTTCTAATTTTTGTCCTGCTGAAAAAGTTTTTGAATATTTCTATTGACATAAAACTCACACCATGTCTTTGTAAGAACCCAAACATTCAAAGAAATCAAAGCAAATTTTATCCACAAATGAAGTTATATGGAATGACACAGGAGGTAATTATAGGACATACATTTAGTAAATACTTTGAAAGTATTTCTAAGACTTTTCTGGTAATAACTTCTTCAAGACGACTCCTGTATACTGACAGCTGTTAGGTAAATTGCTCAGGCATGATTTTGGTCTGTAAAAGTGTCTTTAACATCTTCAACTCTAAACTTTGGTTCTTTCCAGAAAAATGTCCAATTGGATACAACTCAGGTGATTGACTGGGCCATTTCTAGCGGTTTCACTTCGTTTCTCTGAAGCCAATTGAGAGTTTCCTTGGCTGTGTGTTCGGGGACCATTTCCTGCTCGGAAATTCACACTCGTTTCTTCTCCACGTTCTGACCAAAGACTCTCTCGGCAGATTTCTCCATTCGCCCTTCCTTAAATTCTACCTGCCAGCAACGTACGCCGTCTGGCAGCACACAGCATGGCGTTCCGACCTGCACACATCACATTGTGTGTAATGTGTTTCCTCCAATAACATCCTAAGCTTTGGTCTCATCTTACCAGACTGCATTCTCCTTGTTTATCACTGGCCATTAAGCTTCAACGTGCTTTTTCTTCAGTAGTGGAGTCTTGTGCAAAGGCCATTTTGGTTAAGGGTATTCCTTGTTGTCGTAGGAAAATTGTGCCTATCTGACTTTCTGGAGTACTCATTGTCTCTTGGACAACTCTCAATTTTTTGATTCCTCAATCAGAAATCTTACATAGGAGGCCTGCCATTGGCTGGTTTATAGTGAAATTATGTTCTTTTCATTTCTCGACTGTGGTTCTTAAAGGCACTTTATGGAACATATAGAAGTTTAGATGCAACATACAATTGATGTTACTATATTTTTGCTTCAGTAAGACATTGTGCGAGTTTTTCTTTGCTTATACCCAACACTCAACAGTCCTTTGGAATTGAGAGGGATGCTTTATGAGCCATCAATTAATGGTGTCAATTGAAATATTGATTTGTTCAGTGCTTTCCCAGCTGTATTTATAGTATTACAAATATCTGTCTACTACTATACTAGGACAGAAGTGTAATGAATGTGTCTAAATTCTTTCTGTATTATTGATTTGTATCGATTTGATCCGATTATAAATTTTTTATAATCAGAACGTTTCTTTATAATGATTGGTACATTGGCACTGCATTTACAGATGAATTGCATAGCTTTCCTTTAAAAACTCACTTTAACATGAAGCATAACCCAGACTGAGATTAGCATCAAACATATCTGCACAGACCGGTCAAACATGGACCTAATTGTTTTTGCACTTATTAAATAATATTTAAATCTTAGCACATGAACAGCAGCCCCTCCCTCCAACCTCCAACCCCCCCCCCCCTCCCCAGCATGATGCTGACATCACCTTGTTAAGCTGCAGGGGATCTGGTAGGGACATGTGGAGTGTTTTCTGCAACATAATACACACTGAACAAGAATCCACTCATCCCAGTAATAATCAGAGTATTTCATTTGATTTTTTTTTTCTTTTTTAGTTTTTAATGTTTCTGATAGCTTGCAAATCTGAAAATGCATCTATTTGTTCCTTCTTTGGCGAGTTTCCATAAGGCTCGCCCTGGGTGCTATATGTACAAGATCCGCAACTGCGCGTTTGGTATCCCGCATATGTTTGCGTTTTGGAACCCTCAAAGACTCGATCAGGCACCAATTCACGCGTGACTTTCTCCAGCTACTGCTGCTTTCAGACGTACCGCATGGGGCCCAATACGCTCCGCTGGTAAATTACTGAGGGGTTAGGAGAAATCATCACTATTCAGAGTGAGTCGCCAGAATCACTTGCGTGATTTCCATGTGAAATCCTCCCCACATGACACAGTCACCCTCACTGCGCAGCGGTCAAGTAAATAATAAAGAAATGAGCGACTGGGAGGGAAAACTTACCGCAGTAGAGAACCAGCAGCGCCGTCAGGAGCACCACAGCCCAAAAAGTTGACGACATCCTCGGCCAGCGAGTGGCATCTTTGCGCCTTGCCGACCTCGGCACTGAAGCCATTGATTACCACAAAGCAGCACTTCCCGCTTTGGAGAATAATAATAATAATAAAAAGAGCAAGGATTTTGTTTTAAAGAATGTATCTCAATTTTTTCTTTATTTTATTTTATTTATTTTTCTTTTTTCTTTTTTTTGCTTTACAATCCAACTCGATTTCTTAGTGCGCTCATATCTCCGTGAGTAATCCTGCAAAAAGGCATGACAAAGATCCAAGAAACTGGTAGGAAAGCAGCCACCACTGCGCAAAAGAAAAGGTCATATCATCCTTTAGGAAAGCCAGAGGAGAAATTTTTTTATGTCTTCAAGAAAAAAAAAAAAAAAAAAAAAAACCAGAAGAAGAAGAAAAAAAGCTAACTCGGTCCGCTTCAGTTATCACAAAGTGCCACGGAAGAAGACTCGGCTTCTGTCAAATCAGGCACAGATTGCGCTCATGGAAACCTTAAACTGTTCAATCATCTCTACCGCAGCGTCGTTAAAGCTCCATTCACCTGTGGTATCTTTCCACGGCTCTCCACCAGCTCGACTCAAACAGAATAGAATCCCAAGAGGGGGCTTGTCCGCACACACACACGCACACGCAAAAAAAAAGAAAAAGAAAAGAAAACTCCTTTAAGGTGACCCTTTCAGCTTGGAATGGATTAGGACCATTGCTTGAACGCCGGAGGAAAGCAGAAGGGACCGGCAGAGAGACGGAGACTGGGAGAGGAAAAGAGCGCAATGTGCGACTCTAAGTGATCGTGGCCAAAGTAAACATTCGGATCAGTCAATATTACGTCAGCGAGAAAGCCGCGGATATCACTACAGACTGGTGCCGTTACGCCAATACCCAATGAAAGCTGCGTAAAATACGGCTAGAAGGTATTGAGCTGGGGTGTGTGTGTGGGTGTGTGTGTGTATTTTCCCCAATACCGCTTCCAGCCAAAATCAATATAAAAGAACCATCCAAAAGTGGCCCGTCGATTCAAATCATAATTTCGAAAGATTATTGCGTCCGGACGACGTCATGTAAGTCTGTTTTATAGGCAAAATCTAATTGGATAACACCGATTTCAGCTCTTCGTTCGGCTCGAACACGTAAGTGAAAGTTCAATCATGTTCACCGGAGAACTCGCTTCGATTAGAAATAAATCCTTTTTTTTTTTTTTTACTGCAGCTTCGAGAGCCACAGCGTTACCAGTTCTGACGCACCAAATCTATTATTTTGTTCCGATCGATGGGGGCAGTCCCACCAGCTGAGTCTGGGTGCAACTGGAGGGCGATGGAGGCAAAAAACAAACAAACAACAAAAAAACATGTCCACAACAACAAAGAATATTTCACACTGCAGTGCTTTACAATATACTCAAACCCTTTGAACTTTTCCTTCAATTCATCCCCCAATAAACACACTTGATTGAAGGTCTTAGTGGTCCATGGAGCATTAGTGAACAGAATTTAGACAAAGACCAGTGTTAGGTTATAAAAATCCAGCCACAATAATCTGTGGCTGTGACCAAGAGTAGCTCATAATGATAGCAACATGGTGCATGTGTGACAAGCAACTTGGACCATTTAGTGCTTTATAGACCAAAAAACAGAAATTAAAGTCTCATTTAAAAAAAACAAACAGGAAGCCGGTGATACAAGAACAAGAACTGATGTGCCTTTGAAAACAACATTAGAAGTTATTGTTCTCCTGCAAAAGTGGAAGGCGGTTAAAAAAAAGAAATAAAATGTTTATTCAATTAAACTAAGACAAACCAAAAACTTACAAAAATGAAACCACAAGGATCAGGAGACATATATTGATGCCTCAGTGTTTTTGAGCCGTTTGATTCAGTGCCGTCATTAATCTGGGCATAGATACCCACTTCAATTTCAATTCAATTTCAATTTCTGAAAAGGGTGCTAATCACTTGGGGTGGGGGTTGTAGAGGGTGGCTTGGTCTTCCTGTGTTTAAGCTCTATTACTGGGCTGCAAACACGACACAAGAGCTCTTTGCTTCTGGCAGGGGGAGCGCCCCCTGGGGAGGACGGGTTGGATGTGCCTCCATTAAGACTTTCAAATCAAATCTGTGTTTGGCTGCAAGGACTTCCATTCATGCACTTTCCTTTTGGTTGGAGGGGGCGGGGGGGGCAGTCCTAACATAAACTGCTGTGTTACAGTTTTGTCATCAAAAACTCTTTGAAGGTGAGCAATCAAATTGGATTTAAAGAAACAAACAAAATATATTAATAAAAAGTGAGCAGGTGTTCACAGACTAGAAGGGGAAAGGTCTTATGTGATTAGGCATTTTGTCTAGCTGAATGAATCAACACACAACAGAAACGCTTTCGTTATGACCCACTTCGTCCCTAACAAATTCCAAACGAACGATTCCTTTGCTTTGTTCCTGTGTTTTCTATGACAATCCAAATAGATCACCTGAGCGGGGAAACGGAGCCATAAATCTCGCTGAAGCCGAGTCGGAAGAACTACGGGAGGAAAACTAGACGCAGAACTCCAAAACCGAACCGAGCAGTACAAATGAGTCGCTCTGTTATGTGTGTCAACACATTAATACTGGTAGAGTCCAGCCTTGTGTGATTGTGGGAAATTTTATTCCGCTTATTTTGCACAATTTGGGTCCAATTCACTTGGAATGAAATATTGGGATATTTTAGTGGCTCATGAATTCTTAAAGCAGGCACGGAACGAGTTGGATGCCAGGTTGCACTTCTGTTTGATGGCACTTTTGTAGAACATAGCGCAGGAAATGAAGCAGTGCTGTTTTTATGACCTTCATTTCTTGTGTATTTTTAGTTTAGGTTAGTATTTGCTAGTGTTTATCTTGGGAGTTTGGACCACCTACAAAAACAGGAGCAATCCAAGACTAACAAAAGACTCTGTTGGACTCAGTCCAGTTCGTCTCTCCTAATATCTTTTTGCAGTGGAGCCCTTTTACAGAAGTCTCTTTGTTTTTATCATGTTTCTTTGTTCTAGATGTGTTCGTTTCTGACAGGAAGAATCCTAAACATATTGGCAGATGTTTCTGTTTTACATCTGTTTAATTGTTCTTTGTTCTAGATGAGTGAAAATACAAAAAAAATCTGCCTCAATTTATTCCATTCTCCCTGATTAGACCTAAACAGGCGAGCCAAAGAGGAGCACAGTAATCAGAGAAACAGCTAAAGGGCCATAGGAGTGCCGAAGCATCTTGTTTTGCAAAAGAAAACAAAATAAGAAGACAAAAATCGCTGCCAGTACCGCCATTAAGACTGCCATGTGACACATGTGACAAACTCAATGCCCAGGGCAGATTAGCATCTAAAGACAGCTCCCACTACTGGTGAAGACTGAATATTAACCATTTCAAGCATGAATGATGATTCTTTATGTCAGGATTTTTTTTTCTGAAGTGTTTTTTGATTTAATTAAAGCATAAGAAAAGGTGGAGAAAGGATTTTTTTCTAGGTGATCAGTTGTAATTTTCTCTAAATACAAGGTTGTTATTTGGAAAATACATCCGTATTATTAGTCTTTAGGGGTTACTTGATGTCACAATATATATATATATATATATATATATATATATATATATATATATATATATATATATATATGTATATATATATATATATATATATATTTTTTTTTTTTTATATATTTTATCTGCAAGAATCCTCTCCAGTAGAAGGAGGGACTGGATATTGCTGAGTTGTTTTTCATCCATCTGCCATATTGGATTTAACAAACATTTTCTTGCACTTGCAGTGGATGACCAGTAGTTGGCAGTGTACGGTATGAGGCACTAGTGTCTACTTCAGTGGTGTGTGCACATTTGTAACATAAAAATCCAGGGATAAAGACAGCTCTGAGCATGACTCAGCATTTCCAAAGCTCAGAACCGAGGACAGTTCCTTCTGCTGGCATGACGGCCGATAAGATACAGCCTCAGTACCAAGGAGAGCGCCAGAACCAGGTCATCCAATCAGAAAGCTCGGTACCATGGACAGTTCCAGTCTCAACAGACCATATCAGAAGGTGAGAACAAGAGTTCCTATTGCTTAATATGACTCGGTACCAAGGACAGCTCCAGATCTCAGTCTCCGCATCAAAGAATCAGAACCATGGAGAGTCACTAATGCTGGTCTGGGATTCAGTGGCGCAAACGTTCAGGACCAAGGAGAGCAGCAGAACTGGGTCGAGAACCGTGAAAAGATTCCCTCTGATGGTTAAAACTACAACTTCTCATCCTGTCAAAATAAACCCACTCAGCTAACTGCTTTTTAGGCGAGTCTGAGCAAAAACGGCAGTCATGATGATCGTCGATCAGGAGGATGTTTAAGCAGAATATTTGTTAAGGGAACGGTGCAGATTCAGTACCAAATCTCTCCTTCCAAAGAGAAGCAGTCAAAGGTTTATGAAGCGTCTCGTTTAGCAACAACAAAGAGTTACTCTTGTGATTGAACAAAAATGAACAAATTCCAGATCAGAGTTTGAAGTTTTGCTGCAGATGAAGCGCAGCAGTAACCCGAGGATCCGACTCTACCTGGTGTATTTGAACCATCTATGTTCACAGTGGAGCAGGTTCAGCATCAAGGACAGCACCGGACGACTCAGGCCGCTTCGTGTTTGCTCCAAAGATTCACTATGCCACCCTTAAAACGATCCATAAAGAAACATAGAGAGATTACTTTTGTGATCTGGCACTGATGTGTTGTGAGCATTTACAGCAAATTCTCCGACTGAGATTCCAAGTTATCCCTGCTTAGCGACGCCACCATAAAGGGCGCGAGAGTAGCGCTCTTGTGGTGATAAAACACTTAATCGCTCCAAGTGTCCCCGGCAGTCCATCTAAACCTCCAAACTCCAGTGTAATGGCTTTGTTCTGAAACTTGAAAAGAAACACTTTAAGCAGTGAACTTTTAAACCCTCCACCTGGAAACAAAAAGCAAACTAAACGAGCCTCCCGATCCCACGCTGCCGTCTCTGTCCTCTTCAGCGCGGCTCTGGCCGATTGTAAAAGCAGCAGACTCAGAATAGACAGAACTCCTCCTACGTGGCGGTGTGTCACTAGTTGTGGAAGCAGGGCCAAAGACGGCTGTTTACACACACTCACACACACCTGATAACTCAAAAACACTATTTTGAACCATTTTTCCCCCCCTCATTCTACCACAAATTCTAAATTGCTTTAGGAATAAAATATAGTTGAAGTCTACATATGTTATTCTGCTGCTGCTTTCTGCTTTCCAGAACCAAAATTAGACACACAAGCGCTTTAAAATGACAGTCTGAATTCCACTACACATCTTCATAGTGTTTTTTCCCACCATAAGAGGAAAAAAAAAAAAAAAAAGCATTTTCCTTCTCGGTATCAGCAGACATTTGGGCACTAGTCGTTACTATTGTCTGTGTTCGCCTGCGCTTAGCTCCGAGATCAGGCCTCTATACAGGAGTTCAGATGGATTTGTGAGAAATCTGTCGAGTTTAAATGTTTCATAATCGAGGTGAAGGCTTTAAAGGAGACATCTGTAAGCCAAGCGGTGCAGCTTTGAAAAAATCTGATAAACACGCTCCTTTTTAGTGAAAGTGTGATCCCCGGCTCAGAGGGGAAGAAAAAGAAGAAGAGGAGAGAAAAAAAAACACAAGAAAGGAGGAAAAACTCCGGACATCTGCAGCTGAGATGTGAGAATTTGTCAAAAAAGACAGAAAGGTGAAATATATATTTTTAAAAGTTCCCAACCATCACAGAGACCACAATTTCTCATTGAATGTTTTAAAAGCTAAATAAATTACGAGGGAAAGACTGAGAAGTATTAAAAGTGTAGGAATCTGTTTTTGTTTGGCAAAGTGATGGATGCTTCCCGTTATTCAGTGTTCAGTCACAGAAACGTCTAAAGTTTATAACTCACCACAGAATTCAATTCTTGGACGGACAAACTGTCAGTGTTGGGTGATTTTAGCAGCTTTTGAGTTGACTAAAAAAAGAGGTTTAAAATATCACAATCATCTATTGTACTGTTGGAAAAATAGTCTACAAGTGTAGAGCATTTTAAACAGCCGTCCACTTGACCAGGTCTAAAAGAAAAAACTGACCGTCATCACTGGATATGCAAGAAAGAGAGAACTCAAGTATGGATGAAGGAAAACTTTGTTTTCTAGGGGAAAAAAAAAACTAAATTTACCCGAATGTGACTTAAGAGTTCTAGAATGACGGTCTAAAATAAACATTATTTTGGCATACACCAAATATGGCGTGGGGATGCTTTGCTTATAAAATCCAAAACAGATTCTACAATGTTTGATAGTTTTCCCGAGAAAATTGAAACACAATCTCTGAAAAAAAAAAAAAAAAATTTGCAAGAGCAAAACTGGACCCTGCAACAAAGACTGAAAAATAATGAGTAAATCCACCAAGGACTGGCTGAGAATTCAATCTTTTGTCTAATTAGTAAAATCATGTTAATTCTTGGTCTTTACTCATAATGAAAATCACTATTTTCCAGTGGTAGCAAAAAAAGATTAAACACAGATGTTGACAGAAATCCATTTTTAACGGGATGTCTTCATTTTTGAATGAATCTAAAAACATGTTCTTGATTTTTTTATTTTAGCAAACAGAAGAAGCCACAACAACACACAGCCAGCTGCTTGGGCAGGAAACTACAGTTTTAAGTAATTCAAAGGGAAAGATGAGACAGGCAATAAAAAAAAGAAATGGTCTCTGCCCAACAGCTGCATCTATTAAATAGCCAATTTCTCTCAGACTTTCTCTCGTCTTTACAATCTGCACTATTTCCTTTAAGACGAGGGCTTTGTTGACAGCTTGCCGGCAGAGTTTGGTCAAAGTCCAAAAGTCACAGACTTCCTTTAGTTTCAAAGTTAAATAGCTGAACACTTTTTGATGAGAACTAAAGGAACTACCACCCAACGTAACGCATTCTCACGCAAAATTATTCACTTTTTTGTGGTATATTCCTTGTTGTCGAGTACATAGTTTCTTATCTGAAGTCTGAACCGCCTTTTCAGGAAGGTTTAGGCAACAGGCAGGCAGAAGGTTTCACGTCTCCTCAAAGAAAGACAAATTAGCAAATTATGAATGCCCACTTTCCTTTGTGAAGAGAGAAATGAATAAAGTTTGACTTTTTTTTTAGCCCTCATCATATTTTCAAAAGGCTGTTTTCCACGTTTCCATCTATGTTGAGACTTTGCAAATGCACATTGTCACCTTCCCTAAAATAATAGCATAAGATATTTTTTTGCCACAAGTTATTGAAGCAAATTAAATAAAATTTAGGCAAAAGAGATATTGAAAGAGTTTTTGTAAAACAGTTCATATGATGGAGTTGACAGTGTCCAACTGCATCATGATGAGGCGTGTTACTTTTTTTCATGATGCTTAAATCCTGTACTATTTAAAAATAGCAATAATAAAAAAATAACTCAATTGACAGGGTGACTGGGAGGTAAATTTCAAATTTCTGAGTGTCCCCAAGTGGTCAATATCATCTTAATCAGAAAGTAGGTCATGCCGTCAGTATCGCTTTCAGTAGTAAGCAGCTAGGATTTCAAGACAAGCGATCGAGTGTCTTGTCTAAGACTGCGTGTGTTTCTGTTTCACTGAAATGCAACAGACATGCAGTAGGGATAAGGATGATTTAATCTGCTGCTCAATTGATTTGGGAAAACCCTTCACTGATTGCAAATGATCACCTCTGGGAGATGGCTCACCTTCAGTCTTACATGAACCAACTTGAACACATGGTTGACATCGGCTGGATGGATGAGACTGAAAAAGGCTCTCCAGTTGAAGTCATGATCCATTGTGGGCTAACGTGACACCAGGTGGCGAGAGCTGCTCCGGCCTCAGGAGCGAACGGTGACATAAACGTGACCTTCAGCTGGCCTCAGTTTGAACCTGAACGCAGCACGGGAAATAACACAAAGAAATTAAAAAGAACAGTCGTCTGTTTTGACTAGGCCGGTCGCAATAAGCAATTAATCAATTAATCGTGTGACACCTTAAAATGAGCTCAATGATTTCCATTTGCGTGATTTGTCATTTTTCTCTATTCTATCAAAAAATTGGGCGACAAAAGTCTTGAGCCTGGTGCTTTGGTCTCAACTGGCCTTTTTTAAGTATAATTGTGACTTAATTTTATTTGTCATTTCTGTTGCTTTGCTAATTTGTTTTGGATATTTAAAGTGTCTCCAGTTCCAGTATTAAATATTAAGTATAAAATACTATTTGAAAACGTGTCTTTGCATTATTATGCCATTACCAATATATTGCTTGAACATGGTCTCAAAACAACAATACTAACATTTATTGCAACATCTTGTTGCCCCTTGTTTTTGAGTGAACTATTTTTTTTATTTTTCTGATGAAATTATGACAAAATGATTTATCTTTACATATAGTATTTGTCTTTATTTTATTTTTTTTCTATATTTTTAATAACGGATCAAAACCATAGAACCGAAAATGTAGCTGTAAAAACATCCCCAAAGAAACATTTTTGAAAGCATTAAGAGGCAATTTTAAGATTCTGCTTGTAAATTCCGGATTTTCCTTTCATCTGGAGCAATAATAAATTGTCACCGACAAGTGTAATAGCATATTACCTAGCATGAGCTTAGCACTTATTGTGTCAGTAATAGAAAACTTGGTGGGGAGCTTCGTGTTCTCCCAGCGCGGCGCTGCAGGAGCATCTAAAACCCTGACCTTTCTTTTTCTTCTTCCCTTTGATCTGCCCAGACAAGAACCACTTTCTCTTTGTTGGGCCAGTGAGAAAGCAGGCTTTGAACTTAGCCTGCCACTCAGTGATTTAAGCGAACAAAGTCCTCATATTGGCACCCCAGCAGGCTCCTTCTTACTGTCATGGATTAAGAGAAAGCAAGAAGCCTTTTCAGCTCCCTGAATATCTGGGAGACAGTGGCTCACCACGGAGAAGAGACGGAGGAGGAGAAGAAGAAGATCGCGCGCTTTAAAGCGGAGCTAAAGTTTCACGGAGTCAGCCGGTTAATTGTGGCGCTGATTAAATGTCAAGCCTCACAATGACATATCGCATTGTAGCCTCCAGCAACGACAACGGGCTGTAATTTTTAGCTTTAAGTATATTAAAAAAAGGCAACACAAAAGCGCTGCTATATAAATATTAAGCATTTATATTGCCATTGGCAATTTTTGACAACCTGCTGACAAGTTTTATTTTGTTTAAGACGGGAAAAAAAAATTTTCTTTTCATCCTGAACCAATTAAACAGGAAAATAAAGTTCAGTTCTCTTCTAACAGGAGTCAAACTAAGACCTCTGAAGGGTTTATTTTAGTACATCATCATTGATGGTTCAAACTGAGCTTTGTGTGGCTCTTCTTCACATTTAGTGTGTTAGAAGCTCACTTATTACGCTGGAGCACGTGGGTTAATAGCACTGATCCTCTAGGCGTTCCAGGAACTATATAATTTGCAGCCATGGGTTAATTTACAATAACCCCCGAAATTAGAAACAAGTTTAGAAGCAGACGTTGGGTCTTATTTTTGACACCCACTGAAATCTGTCAGAAAAATGACAAAGGGTTTAAAAATTGACTTTGCTTTTGGTTAAGTATGATGCTTTATATCTTCAGAATAAAATTTTAAAAAAGTTGTTTTGCAAGAAGTCACAACTACAATTACATTTTTTTCACTTACATCTCAACTCGTGTCCCAAGAAAACACAAGCAAGTTCCACGTTGAGTCCAAAGTCAAGACATGCAAGTCCTTTACTAGACGTGTCAGGTTTTAAGCTTTATTTCAGACTCATAGCCCAACTGAAGAAATGTCATGGCTCCATCAACGCATCTCTACTTCAGAGTGGAAGTATTTCTTCTTAAATATTGGTCATGTTATCAACCAAAATGGAGGTTTTATAGTTTGGAAATTCTCCATTTTCAGTGCCGGGGGAATCATCTCTATATGCTATCCAACACAGAGTTTATGAATCCTTCATGATAACTGTCAGGTGTTTGCATTCACTGCAAAAACACAAAATCTGACCAAGTATTTTCCTCTAGTTTGTAGTGCAAATATCTGCAAACATATGAGCTTCAGTTGGAGTTCTTTAGTACTTTTTGTGTGTGATTCTTTTGGGGGTTATTGTTTATTGGTTTGTATGATTTTTTTGTTTGTTTTTTTATTGTTTCACTATTAGGAATTTTATTTTATTTGAAGCATCCGAAACACAAAACTAAAAAACAGACCAAGTCTTACAGGAGAAATTGTTCTCATTAAACAAAAACCAAACAAAACATCATGTCCAATTAATTACAACATGTCACACTCCATTCAGAGAAAACATCTGATTACTGAAATGAGAAATCATTAAATGCCTGATGGTTGTGTTTAATAAACAAATCTTACAGTAAATTTGAAAAAAAAAACTACTAAGTCCTGCTGGAAAAAGAAGAAGAAAAAAAAAAAACAGGACATATTTGCTCTGTTTGGGGAGGAAAAATAAGGTAGAAATTGAGCCGAGGCAGAATCCCCGGCCCGGAGATGATTGGATGATAAGGTGGAATCATCCACTCCACTTAATGGAAATGTCTGACTACAGTCAAAGCATGTTCCATCCTGTCACCTCATGCCAACATCTCCGATTGCCTTGGACCCAACACATATTAGTCACCTGGACTCTTAATGCGCACACACATGTGATGCGGTCCATGTATCTTCTCCCCCCTCAACATGTGGGAAGTAATCCAATCTCCACAGCGCAGGCGACGGCTGCACACGTGAGGGGAATGCTTCCGCTGTCCACGGTTCAACCTGAGCCGAATTCAGTCGATGCTGAACCCCCTCACTCCCTGTTTTTTATATTTTTTTATTTTTTTTGCCCTGGCAGCAACAAATTAACATCTCAGCACAGATGTTTGAGTACCAGAAACAGAGCGTTGGGATAGCGCGGCTTCGTGCGCCCAGCAGGGAGTGAGAGCTGATCCCTAGCAAACAATATGACGAGAACAGAGTGACCCACCTGTTCCACACACACACATTGTTCTGCTGTCTTTTACAAATAGAGAGCAGATGTACTTGTGTGTTGCCACCTGGCTCGGTGAGGTGCCCAGTGCTAAAAGATGACTAAATTAAAAAGAACAAGTGGCATCATATCTGCAGTTGTTATAAAAGGGCCAAAAAATGACCTGGATGTATCTCTAGAAAGAAAGATGGGACTATCACATATTGGTGTGATACTTCTTCTCTTGCTTTTTTTACTCATTTTTATTCCTGTTTGAGCTCATAAGATACATATTCATACATGGCTCTTTGTTGAGTATGCTTTATATAAAAAAAAGACCAAAAATATTACAATAAGGCGCATCTCTTTACAAGGACTGCATCACGTAAAATGTACTTTTTTGAGCTTTACGTCATACAGCATTATTCCCTCATTAAAACCATATTTGGAGTTTTGTCTTCACTCTTTCATGAATGGCTGAGAAATTCTTTAATCGCCCTTGGCAACCAGTAAACTGTGCAAAATGCCTGGGTGGATCTAGCCCCGCCTTCGAGGATGAAGCTCCTCCTCTGAGCTGCAGTTTCCAAACTTTCAAGCTTCTACGTTTAAACTGGAAGTAGTTTCTTGTATTACCAGTAAACCATGAATAAATTACGTTATTAAAGGTATATATTCTCCTCATGAGTATGTATAAATATCTCACCTTAATGGTATACAAAGGTTAGTAGTTTGGAAAGGCAAATAATATGCAAATGCAACAAGATTTTTATATTAAAAAAAAGCACATGAAAGCTAATTAAAAGGAAAAAAGAGTGCAAAATGATAAATCTGCATAAAATTAAAACAATGATCTTAATGATATGCAAGTTATACATATTAATTAAGTAGAAAAAAAAAAGTCAGCTTTGAGTTTTAAACATTACAGCTGGGATAATCAATTTGACCAAAACCTTGCATGCCTTTTGCCCTCGGAGGGGAAGATCTGCAGAGCTGCGGCGAGCGGCGCGTTGTCGACGCCGACTCCATCTGGATTTGCTGCAGGCTGTTTGTCTGTCACCTCCCTCTGACCCCCATCAGGCTGGATCACACATTATCACAACAGCGACAGAGCAGCCGCCACAGTTTTAGAAATGGAGACTCATCCGATTCCCTCTTCACCGCCTTCCTATTATGAAGGCCGTGTTATGGCAACGCGGTGGCTAGTGGCCCCTCTCGGCTCCTCAGTGAGGCTGGAGGGAGAAACTTCTTAAACGGGGTTCCGTACAATGGCAATTACCAACCGGCAATTCTCTCCTTCTTGTGAGCGTCGCCCCCAATTAATCGCACTTACAGACTCTGAAATGAACTATGACGAATGCTTTAAGTCAACAACTCCCACACTAATTTGCATGGTAATGAATACGTCTCTCTGGGACACCCCGAACGTCAAGCCGGTTACCAGCTCTTTGGGAGCAAAGCCGCGGACTTCCTCAGAAGCAGAAGTCTGGGAACGGGGAGGAGAGAACGAAGAGGAACGGCTCTAATCGAATGCTTTGTGAGGAGATTTCCCGCTGGTGGTAATCTGCCCGGCTCAGTCTACAGCCTGTAAAAAGGCCCATTTATAATGGAGGAGCTGTGTCTCCCTAACAGATGCATTGCTGAGGGGTATTGTTTAGCTACAATCAGACCCCCGTCTCGGTAAAGACAGATGCCTTTTTGAAAACATGATTGATTTCTAAACGAGTTAGGAAGTTTCGAGATTAGATCATAAATAAATACAAAGCTGAAATTTTGGTTGGACTGCAGAGGAAGGCCTTTTTGTCCGTTTTCCCTGCTGTGGTTTTGGCAGCTTGCTTATCACTTTACCGCAGTGGTGAAATAACTCATGAGGATGATCACCAAAAAGCAGCTTTTCAATGTCTTTTTCTCCTCTGGGAAGCTACAGAAAGACAACTTTTACAAGGAAAATGGACAGTATGGCTGATAAACGTATCACAACATAATCTTTTCATATCTGTTGATGTGTGTTGTTGATTAGCATTAGATAAGTTGAAGACCTGTGTAATTAGAACAGTAGCTATGTTGATAACTGCATCAACACCATAAAATGACTGTTGCACAGCAAAAATCAAGGACAGGTTTAAATGGCTTATCTGCTAACTTCCTGTGTTAGCTAGAGCCTAGCCTGCAGCCACCACACCTTTGACTGACTGCCAATCATTTTTATCGCCCGTTTGCTTCTTTTCACACCATCGTCATCCGATCTTGGTTCTCTCATTTACCTCCTGTGTTCATTAGATCATTCCTTATTTGCTCCCAGCATCATAACATACTCACCTTGGCATCTTTTTCTTTTGTTCTAAGCTTTCTCATGGCCCGTTGGATGAAACGTTAGCATTTCATTCCAACTGGACCTTCATATCTACTTGACTTGGGTGAATCTTTCCCCCCATACACACACACATCCACTTTGTGTGTGAAGTGTAAAAGGGAAGCATGAAGGGCAGGAATTAATGCTCTCAGGAGGGGAAAAGGAAAAAAAAGCCCACAAAGAAGACACACAAATTGTCGGGCTTAAATCTTTAGGGCAGCTTTATGGATTCTCAGCACAGCGTCAGACGACAGGCTCATGCAGCCATGCGAGACCAGCCACTAGCAGGCTAAATCTGAAAAGAGTTCCTGGGATATGTGTCTGCTGTATGTAACAATCTCGGAGCAGCAATACACAGTAAACTCTAGGGGGAAGAAGAAGAAGAAGAAGAAAAAACACACGGGAAGAATTGGCAGCTCGTTGAGGATTTCTTGTTTATGTTGCAATGATTGGGAAGGTGTAGGGGGGAGAGGGGGGAGCTTGCAGGTGTAAGCACTTTCTCGTGATTTTGTATTGGCGCCCAATAAATCCTAACCTTGCAGAGTCCTAACCTAAATTGTTTGATAAATGTAAATGGACTGCTAAACAGCCTCACCGGTGAGTGCGGCACAAACTGGCCCCGCTCCCAGGTGACGGGAGGAAAATCTGCTTTGATGCAAGGTGTACGCAGTGCCACAGACCCTGTGTATGTATTGGATGTAATGTGAAGAGGCGCAAAGCAGCACAAGGGACTTTGCTCGATAATCTACTCGGGCATTCACAGCACCTTTTCTAGCTCAGCCTGTAATACCCCGAAATGGGCTTCGGCGCCGAGGCTCACGGCTGGCCAGGCAGGCTCCAGAGACACGGTCCAGTTCGGATAAGAAACATCCAACAGCCAGCGACGCAGCGCAGAACACACACGCACACACGCACACAAGACGTAAAGCGCAAAGTCTCTTCATCTGGCAGGGAGCTAATTAGAGAAGGTTTTAGCTGGTGAGCGGTGCCGCTGGCACTGGAGTCTGTGGAACAGAGGCGCCATTCCTCCCTGAAGTCTGCTGCCAGTGGCTGCTTTTTCTCCCAGACACAATGTACCGACATCTCAGAGTCCAAATGTTACTGAGCATCTGGATGAACGGCTAAAAGCAAGGACGCGAAGCTGAAGCAATGATTTTTCACTTTCAAAGTAATGACAAAATATTGCAGTGGAGTGAGTAATGGGAAGAGGGGATGGGGGGGGAATGTGAGTGATGGAGCTATGTGGGAGGGTTTTATTTTTATTCCCCTAATTACCAGAATGATTAATGACCGCTATTAAGACTTTTTTTTCTCTTTACAGCAAGAGAGATAATCTCTCAGAGGCTATGGGGAGGATTTTGAGAGGTTTGCAATGATTGGCATGTTGTGCAGCGTCCAGTCCAAATTCACAGGCCTGTCATATCTCCAGGGCTCTCTACAGGAGAATGTGCAATGCATCAAAGATCTTTGTTTCTGCAGAGAGCTGCATAATGGACACACATTAATGTGGGAAGAGATGGGTGTTGCTGTCTGCCTCTGGATAGCCAGCGCAGTCTGTTTGCAAAAATGAAGTATTAAGGTGTGTCAGAATGCAATATGCCCTGGTAGATCATGTTGTAGGTTTTTGTTTCAAAGTCCTGTGAATATGCCTAGTGATACCCAAGCAGTGCAGTGCAGAGTCTACACTTTCTTATGCTGTACCACGCCTAATGCACTACAAAGTCATGAACTGTTGTGAGTCTTTTTTGTGGTTGGAAAGTACAAATCAGAATTTGTATTGAAGGGCTGTGTAGAGTTTTTAGGACGCATTTAAATGAGCAACATTAAATCTATTGTTTGGATGGTAAATTCCAAGAATTGACTGATATTTGACAAGGAGATTTGCAAATGTGTGTGTTTATTATGAATTCAGGAATTTCAACTTTTATTCAACCACTAAAACCAGGGATGTCAAACGTAAGTCATCAAAGGTCAGTGGTCTTGCAAACCTACGATCTACGCCTGACTAAAATGACTTAATTTTGGGATTTCTATAGAATGCCTCTCATTACTTTATTTGATTTCAGCCTGTGAAAGCAGTGGCATTACACCAAACCTTAAGTGTGGTTTGGCCATTTTTGAGACAACTTTATGATCTCCCCCTTCTTCCGGACCAACATTACAAAAATCCTGCCTCTGACCTGCACAGTGGAGATAAACATCCCGCCATCCTGCAGAGCAGACACAAAAACTCGCTTTAAACTCAAGTCATGCACTTTTTAAATCAAGACGTGCTGCAGAGCCGCTTATTCACCACGCCTCATGTCTTGGTAAATATATTAGCGCTGAGCACCGTCATCGGCCTCTCGGTTTTATTGTCAGATGCGAACCTCCGCAGTTAAGAAAACAAGAACGTGTGTATGTTTATCCTGAGGAAAGGTTCCAGCTTTTTCACTCCGTAGGTGGACAGCTGATAGGATTCTTCTTCCACCTCACTTGGCCCTGTGAGTGCGTCTGCGTGGGTTGTTGATGTGAGTGCACCCATTGGCATACCTGTGCTGACGGGTGCACAAAGTGTTCACATCTGAGAAGTGGTTGTGCGCCGGATTTTAGAGCTTGTATGTGTCTGTTTGTGTGTTTTTCTATGTGCAAGCTTCTCTGGTGTCTGATAGCATCTGCATGTTCAGGGGACAGTCTTAAAGCTGACAGCCCATGGAAGATGCTATTGGGAGGACAAATATTGTTGCATTTTAAAGGTTCACGCTTGCAAAGTAAAGTGAAAGATTGGAACCGTCAGGTGTTTCTTTGTCTTTTTCTCCCCTTCACAGCTTCCTCTAAAGTCTCCACATCTCATCGTATTCTGGATGATAAGTTGCTAATCTAGACTCAGCCTCCTGTATCTCAAGGTGTGTCGCCCATAAATGTCACAAAAACATTCGAACAAACTGAGACAGAAACCTAAAGCTTTATGCTAAATACAAATATTTGAATAAGTACTGTACAATAAATAGGTCTGATAGTTTGTTTTTCATGAAGTTAGTGGCAGTGCACATGCAAAATTAAAGTGTTTCCATTCAGCACAAGTTAATTAAATTACTAATAAGTGGATCTGGAATTATTAAAAGTTAAAGGTGAAAATATGTTGACAAAGATTTCCACGGATGCTGAATTTAGGTTTATGAGTTGAGGAACAAAAGTCTGATTTATTTGTTTACAACAATTTGGATAAGATGGATTTTTCTAGGATAAATGAACAGAAGGAAAGACTAAAGGGAAATATTCAAGGACTTCCAGAACCAGAAAGTGAAAGTATTTTTTTATTTTTTTACCCTTTTAGCCTTTAGCCAAGATGACAACTTTAGATTCGGTTTTCACACTGCCTTTGCTGTTTTTATTCTTTACAGATTTGAAACTCACTTTCATAATTGCTTTGAATGTAAAGTCAGCAAGTTAGGCTACGTAGCCAGCAGTTGTGGAGGAATTATTCCCACCATTTTTGAACGTAAATGAGCAGTAAAGTATATTTTGACTCACTCAAAGAAATGTTAAAAATATGTGTTCAATCTTGGTCTCCCTTCCGTTTCCTTCACAGCTGGTTCGTTCCAGTCTCATTTGGAAGCATCAGCTCGCCCGTCATTTTAGCCTTAGAAGTAGTTATGATTTTGACATTGGTGAATCATGGACGCTCGTCTTAAACGAGGCAAGCGAGGCCTGCAGTATATTGAAGGTTTCAGGTTCCTCTGTAACCTCTAATGTCTCCTGGAAGTACTTTTGGTTGGCTGGCTGCTCCTGGGAATGTTCACCCACTTTTCCAATTTTTCTCCATTTGTGGATAATGACACTCACTGAGGTTCGCTGGAGTCCCAAAGCCTCACAAATGGCTGTGTAACTCTTTTTAGATTGATAGATGTCAATGTTTTGTTCTCTGTTATTTTATTTTCATAGATCCAATCATGACGTGTGAGTGTGTGTGTGTGTGTGTTTTTATTCCAAAGGTCTGGCAGTAATCAGGTCTTGTGTGGCTGCCAAAACGTTGTGCTTCATCACATTTAATTCATGATTGGACAACTGAATAAATGAAATGTCCCATTAAAAGTGCAACTGCATTCATCTATCACATTTGCAGCACTATCATTTAAATGCTCGTACAACTTCTCTCTATATTGTAGTCCCTTTTTATTCTTCTTATAAATTAGAATATCCAACATCCCCCTTATTAAACTTGGGTACTTTGTATTGACAATTCAAGTATGCATCTTACTTGTTGACAAAAGCTGGTTTAAGGCAATAGAACGCAATATAGCTTGAGGATTATATGAATGTTTTTAGAGTAGCTTCCGCCTGCAGCAGCACGGTGGTATTGCGAGTAGCTTTCTTGCCCTAGCATACCTTTTCAAGTGGAGTGATCAAAGATGTTTTTAACTGGGAAATAACAGCGCTGGGTCCCTGCACATTAGCTAAATGTCTTGGAAAAAAAAAAAAAAGATGGTGCATCAAGAAACTAATCAACAGGAGAGAATTCAAGCTACAGGTTAGAGAAAAAAAAAAAAAAGGCAGCGGTGAGAACCTAAACACAGCTAATGTTTGCGTCAGCCTCGAGAGCCAGAAGCGGTGTTAGATGCAGGTGCAGCTACTTGGATTGATTAGCAGGGGTGTGATAAGTGATTGGTCCCCGTGTGTTTAAGTGAAAGGAATACCAGCTCTAGGCTCGGTTGATTAGATGAAATTAATAAGGAAGGCGTTTCCTGTTGGGTTTAAGCTGACGGAATAAGAAAGCAGAGTAGCGGCACTTGAACAGAAAGGCACAAACAGGGGTTGCATCAGGCTTCACAAGGTTTATTCCACATTTACATGATGTTGTCAGAGTGTGCTCAAGTGGTCTGATTTAAATCCAGGAGTAAGGAAGAGAGGAAAAAAGAGCTCCCTTTGTAGTCCAGCTTCAATTGGCAGTAATGGCACAGAAAGCTGGAGTGACACTGCTTTGAATGAGGGTTTGTGTATTTGGTGCGTGTATCACATCGACAGTGGAATAAATGGTCCTAGCCATCTGTTGGCAAATTACTCGTATATGCACTGCTTTTGGATGTTTTAATCAGGAAGAGGGGTATCGTAAAATATTAAATGAGAAGTGGATAAAGATATTAGACAATAGGAAGAACTCAGTAGTTAAAGTAGTGCAAGAGACGTTGTACAAAACATAAAAACTACCTATGCTCAATTGAGTACACTTCAAAGACAAGAGATTTTATGTCCAAACTTTATTGCGGTTTTGCAAATATTCACTCATTTTGAAATTTGATGCCTGAAACACGTTCCCAAAAAGTTGACAAAGGGGCCATACAATACTGGGAATGTTGAGGAATGCTAACAAATAATACTTATTGCTAACATTCTACAGCTGAACAGGTTAATTAGAAACAGGAAAATGTTGTGTATAAAATATCCAAAAGCCTCAGGCGTTCACAAGCAATCATGGGGAGAGGCTCAAAAACTGTGCGACTAAATAGTCCAACAATTTAGGAGCTGAATTTCTCAATGTATAATTACGAGGAATTTAGGGATTAAGGTAAGGAATGTGTATTTTTGTAAGACACGAAAAAAGCTGACGGGGAAAAAAAAGAAATGTATGCATTTTTTGCTTACTTTTGCAGCTACTCCGGTTACTGTACTGCAGCGGTGCACATCCTGGCAAGTTCAGACGAGACGCAACTCATCTGTCACTATGAGTTCTGCCAACGTGTTTATGATTTTATTGGACCACAAGCACCCTCCCGGTATCCACAGATCTCCCCTTGAACTCCAAAGCTTCTGTTATCTTTTACAGTTCGCAGTTCCGCTGTGCACAAGACCATCTGCTCTCTGGTTTTCATGTACTTACATTTGTACCAATTAGATGTACACCGTGTTGGACATCGTGGAATGAAACAGCGAGCACGGTATCGGTAGATTGATTTTACAAGACTCTCTAAGTCTCCTGAAGGAAGCAATCGCCGATCTCTTAAGCTGTAGATTTTTTTTACAGCTTAATAGTAAAATAAAATGAAAAAAAAAAATCAGATTGTGTTTAGATTTTATGGGTTTGTGGAAGTAATCATTTAGATTATCCCAACATGCTTTGGAGCTCAGTCACATTTGGGCAAAAGAGCAACTACGAGACACACAAGAATTACAGGAAGTTTAACTTTTCGCCCGGTATACTTGTGTAAAAGTACATTTTTTTCCCCCCACAAAGAATACTTCAGCAGTAGAGGTCAGCAGTGCAGAATGCATAAACAGCTGCCCTGGAAGGCGGCCATCGGTGTAATGACATAGAATGAACATTAATCCATCCATTTTCTATAGCCGCTTAATCTTGTTCAGGGTTGTGACATGGGCTGGCCTCCATATCCACGGTTCAATGGGCGGAGAGGCAGCGTACACCCAGAACAGGTCAGCAGTCCATCAGGGGGAAAACAGAGTCACACAATGGACAAACAACCACACACACATACAGACACATACACTGTCATACCTAAAGGCAATTCATGTTAGCCAGTGAGCCAACCGTGAATGTCTTTCCGCTGTAGGAGGAAGACAGAATACGTAGAGATGTAGGAAGATTGACCTAATGCAAAACTTAGGAAAGAAAATCCAGATGGAGAGATGATGAGGCCAAAAGGTCCTCAATATATAAAATACTTGGTCAAAGTGGAAACATTGGAGTCGAAAAGCACGAGAAGTCATCCAATGATCAGAACTGGATGGTTTTCTGCTCATTTGGACCCGACTAGGGACAAGCGCTTACTGAAAAACACCTTGCTTCTTCTGCTCAGTAAACGCCATTTCTCTGCTCTACTGAGTTGTGGTGGTAACAATACTTCAGTGTAGAAGTTCTGACTAAGTACAGCAAATGCTGAGTCAGAGGTAAGAAGATATTTAAAAGGAAACTGCAGTTAGAAAAGCAAAAGAACATTCTGATCTTTGCTTCTCTACCTCAGAGTAAAGAATGACAGCATCTAAATCATTGCAGAACGCTCCTATTGTCATGAGACAAACATTAAAACAAGTCCTCTGAATGCTTGACATCAAGTGTCATCAAGAGCCTAGAAAACTACTGTATCTGTTTGGCTAGCTCATTTGCTCAAGCCTTACATCTTTTCGACTAAATCTTAGACACGAACAAACATCTTTATATGAACCCCTTGCATATATTACTGTTCTACCATATTTTTTAACTTTTGGAGAAATGATAATGTGTGATATTTGACAAGAATGGAGATCCTAGATATAGCTGAGTTCCTCCCAAAGGTGGATGGAATAGGTTTTAAGGACATCAGTCTTTACCCTAGTCATAACACCAAATGATGCCTTTTACCGCACTTTTGAACATCACAACAGCTTTTTCTGAGACAGAACAAGATGCCATGCTTCTCTGCCTTAGACAGTTTTGTTACATATGTTGACACTTTTCAATGGAAGAGATCCAAAAACGATCAGTGGACGTTCAGTAGAACAGCAGTCACCAACCAGAATCCTCTGGTGTGAATCACTCAAAAGAAAATAAGAGGGGTATCATTTTAAAGACGTCTTATGGCACTAATGTGTGTTACACTTTAGGATGAGAATCTGACATTTAGGAGGAGCTCAGCTTCAGTCTCAGAAATTGCTGGAGGGCATAAATATTCCTTCTGGTGTCAAGATACTTTGAACCTCCTCAGAGCAAAAGTGGAGGGAGAAAAGGACCGGGACCAAACTTTAGATGAATGAAGGGAAGAAAATAGACGAAGTAAAAATTTAGAGTCCAGTTCATAATAACTTAACTAAGCAATGTGAAAAGTCTCCTGCTACAAGAGAAAATTAATACAGACATCATTTTTACAAGCTGCCTTCTGCACTTTTCAGCCAATTGATTTACAATAAATATTTCTGCAAACATGACTCGCAACAACGCCATAACAGCAGCACACTGCTGCACCCAGAGAACAACAAACAGCTAAGTAAGGTCTTTTAATAAACAGTGAACCAAAACCTGCCTGCAAATACAAACACATTCAAGGATCCAGCTCACAAACCACTCCGGTGTGCTCTGTCCAACAAAAGGCAAGCAGCAGGGAATGTCCAGAGTAATGGGACAATCCATCACAAGCTGTTGCATGGCACTACATGGTCTTATTTAAAGAGACCCACCCATGGAGACAAGAAGCCATCAAGTGGGCAGGAAGCAAGTGGAAGGAAGTAATTTGAAGACCAGAGGTGAGAAGTGGCAGGCGGTGGCCGACAGCGGTGACAGGATAATGATTGCCAAAACTCAGTAGTTCGATCACGGTCAGGGTGCGTTTGTGGCGGTGCTCGTGAGGGGAATTAAATTTGTCAAGAATCTATGCGTATGCTTTTGCTTTTGCTGATTAAATCTATTGTTTCAGGCTTGTGTACAGTTTGTGAAAAATATTTTGAGACTTAAATGTGGATCCAATTGATTGAAAGACGTTTTCCAGTATTTTTTTTGACTATTTTTAATTGAGGACACAGTAGTGCTCTAAAATCAGGTAAAGTTGGCAAACATGTTACTGACAATCACTATGAAGCTTAGAAAGGATTCTCATCAAAACCAAAATGACCCTAAGCACCTATGAACTGCGGTAAGACGCTTCTTACCACAGTCAAATCAGACATGCAGACATGCCACAAAAAAGTTACAGGTAAATTTTATCTGGTTAGAAGCTAATATACATGGGTCCAATTCAATCTTGACCTCAATGAGACCTGTGTGCTGGAGACATGTGGCTAAATCGGCCAGGAAAATACAATTAGAGCAGATTTAATGGAGCTCCACCAGGCAATGAAGAGACCCATCATGAAAACAGCTCGTCATTCATCATAGAAATGGAGGCAGGCGATTTGCTGTGACTTAAACCACAGATGGAATAATAAAAAAAAAAAAGAAAGAAAGAACTGAAATGGAAAAGCTGAATGAGCAGCAGAAAAATAAACCTCTGAGCACCGCATTGAAATCAAAGTAAGCAAATGAGCGCGGCGTAAAAGGTCATGCATGCAGACGGCACCCAGAAAGATCTGTGCAGACAAACGCAGAAACGGCTGCACTGCACTGATCCCCCCCTCCGCATTCATGCCACGAATGAGTGGATCGATTCTAACCTAGGGATTCGATAGTAACCACATTAATCCACCTCTGGGCACAGTCGGCGTGTCTGGCAGACAGGCACTCAGTCAGCCACTCTGCTGCTGCTTAGGATCAGCTTTTGGTTTACATAGGAGCTGCGAAAGAGAGCAGGAGAGGAACGGGGGATAAACGAATGACTGCGAAGCACTCTGAAATGTCACTATGTTCATTCTGCATGCCCTTTGCAGAGATGCCTGGTTCTGGGCACCGAATCAAACTATTGCGCAGAGCAAAGTTTATCCAATTAGATTACACTGTTTGTGTGGGCTTTCTATATTCGTCCCAGGGCTGGGGGGGTCTTGCTTAGGAATCAAGTAAAAACTATAATTTGAAATACAGATTTTAAGGCAAAGCAACATCAGCACTTAAATATTAAGATGCCCAACTTCTTTGAGCTACATCACTGAGGACTTTAAAGAAACTAGGCAACATATCAGGGGGAGAATTGATGATTTCCACAAGTCTGGTTCATTCTTCGATTCAATTTCCAGATATTTGAAAGTGTGAAGATCATCTGCTGAAACAATAACATGCATAAATAAATGTCATGTGAATTTACAGCCTCTACATTGTTTGGGAAAGAAGACATGTTCTGTGTAAGGGTGGGCATTTATTATATCATGATAAATTTATTGTCATAAAAGTTTTGATATATTGTTGTTATGATAAATTCAAATTAATGATATATAAAATCCCCAAAATCTGTCGTTATTGTCAGGATTGATAGCTTGACCATTTTTGCCACATCTGAAAAGCTTGATTAATTTGAATTCATTCAACAAAGGGCAGGGCAGAAGGGAATCTTACCCCAACAGGCAAATTTACCCACTTCAGATCAGGTCATCATTTTCTTCTCGGACTTAGAAATGGTTTGAGGTCAGCAGTGATGTGCAAAGTCGAAACTTTGACTTGCGGAGAGAAAACCTTGAAAGCACTAACACGCTACAGTAGCAGCTTGCCCAAAACTAGTTCAACATCTTCCTGTCTCTGGGGTCGCCACAACAGATCTGCTGCTTTATTCTCCCTCTGTCTCCTGGATCCTTGGCAGTCATGCCAACCCTCTGCATTTACTCCCTCATGAAACCGCTTCATAGCCAGAAATTGTACCCCAGTAAAAGTAGCATTGCTTCAACATGCTTCTACTCAAGTAAAAGTGAAATGTTGTCTTGCTACATGACATTAAATCAGAAAACTTATGTTTTATATCTCTTATTATAGCTAAATTACTAAATGTCTTCCTTTAAAGTTAACCTTTTGCATACATTTCCTTAGTGTTTGGTAGAATTTCGTTTTAAAATGTAAGTGATGGGTCAAAAGTTTTGCTTGCACACATCTTTCCAGCTCTGTTTACAGATGTTTTATAAGTTTTGTAATGGTCACTCCATTAATGCAGTTCTGTTACCAGTTTGGTTTGGCTAAAACCATTGTTCATTCAGAAACTCCATTTATGGATATTCTTCAACTTCCTGTTTGACATCTCTAGATGTTGCCTCAGTAGATGCACATTATGATTTTTATGTTTAATTTCTGTAGCGTTGAGTCCTTCCTGCAGCAAATACCCACAAAACATGATGTTGCCTCGGCCATACTTCAGAGCTGGGGATGTGATCCCAGTTTTGATGATGTTGCACCATGTTTAACAACTTATCACAATTTTATGCTTGAGCCAATTAGATCAGAACGAGGAAGCTTGAAACTGTAATGGGTTTTAGCTCCGCTGCCACTGACCATGTAATTGGGCAAATTGGAATTCTGAAAATAAAATAAATTTAGTTAATGGAAACGCACCAATTAAAAAAAAAAAACTTTTGCAAAACTGCAATGGAAACACTTTTTTTCGCATCATGTGATCAACAACTGAACGTTACCACTGGCGTAAAAGATGAAGAAGACAAAAGGAAGTGGCAGGAGGATGACAGCACACCATTTTGTTTCATGACTTATGTGAACAAACTTATTCACATGTGATTTTTATTATGTTTCCTTTTAATTGGAACAACTGCAATTGCAAAGTTGTGTTTTTTTGACATTAACAGTATATTGACCAAGTTCTACGCACATTTGTAATAAATACACAGCTAAACTCAAGAGAAGCAAATTATCGGAGACGTCTTCAAGAACACAATAAAGCTGCTGCATGGAATGGATTACACTTTACGATGATCAGCTTTACTGACTTGCATCAGTGGAGTTTGACTGAGCTTCCATGTGTAATCAAACATTTAAGTTGTCATCTGGAGTCCTGTTTACTCCATGACTTTTTCACCAAACATGCAAATCCAGCAGCATACAGAGTAACACACACCTGGGTTACCTATCAAACCAAGTATTTGAAAGCTTTTATCCCTCATCCCAATTTCCCGCTGCATTCTTTCGTCTTTCCTGGGGGAATATTTCATCTCCATCTCATCACATATGAAAAGTTTAGAAGCTCAGCTATTTAGTGTCACATCCATCCTTAAGTGATGCAAAGATGTAAAGGAAAAAAAAACCCAAACCTTAATTCATTTATTCCTTCAATGATTCGGTCCATCATATTCCGAGATAAAAGCCTGGTCCTGGCGATGCTGCTAATGTGGCATAATGTGGAAGTCCCTTGAAGCTAGGTAACAGCTTTTCAGGTGTTTATAGAGATTAGAAATCAGCTTTCATACTTCTGATACCTTCAAACCACTTTAAAATTGGACTGAGTAATGAGGCCGCTGCATTTCGTATTCACACTTCTTAAAATTATAAATAATAAAACAAACAGAGGCTGTGGATTATGAGAGACGGGATGTTTAATATTTGGTGGGGGATAAACCAAGGATGAAACAATATGAGGACTGCCGCGGCCCGACGCAGCGGAATAGTTTTGGGGATGGTGGTGTCAGCAGCTCAGCGCATTGTTTGAATTGTTGACCAGGAAAGACGCCACACACTTCTTTTAGCCGTTTCAAAAAGGTAAAAGAGATGCTGGTTTAATAGAGGTGTAACATAATGACTCAAATCTATATCCATTCAACAGAAGCCTATGTGTTGGTCAATAAATGACAAGAAATGGTGTTTCTGTGAAATGATTTTCAAGCCACAGCTCTTAAGTACCTGCAGGAGTTCTCTGCACTGTCAAACTACCATGGTTGCAGAAATCTCGCTCTTTGTGATTGGCAAAGACCTATAATTTGTTTTTTGTCTTTGAAAGGTTAAGGTAGCACAGGTGTTTTCTTTTTTATGGAATATAGAAATGTATCTAAACACTGACAAAGGTCAGGTATTTTCTAAAGAAGCTGATTTAAAGAATAGATTCATTACACAGTGATATATATATATATATATATATATATATATATATATATATATATATATATATATATTTGTATATTTTGTGAACGTTATGAAAGATAGGAGCTCATTTTGCATGATTCACGAAAATGACTTCCTGTTCTGCTTTTCGGGAAGCAGCTTTCTGCTCGTATGCATTGCTGCTTCTGGAAAATATTCCATAGATTCTCTGTATATTTAAGCAGCTAGACTAGACTTTGAGATGAGACTCTTAAGTCCCAACTATTGGCGCAGTCCAAAACTTGTGAGTTGTGTTGCTTGTAGGCCTTCCTGTACTATAACTCATTCCTCTCAGTCCATTGTAATGCTGCCTCTTAAAGAGTTTTTTAGTACTGAGGGTGTCAGTGACTGTACGCCGGACAACTGTCAACTCAGCAGTGTTCCCAATAATTGTCCAGGCCAAGAAATTTCTCCAGTAAAAGTACATTTTTATTGGTCTTATGTCATATTTATATTTTCTAAGACACTGAATCCTGGGTTTTTAATTAGCTGTGCACTGTAATCATCCATGTTAACAAAAATAAAAGCTTGAAAGATATCACTAATTCATATGTAAAGTAAAAATTTTTACTTGATTACAGAAGCAAATTTTTCGCTGATATTTGAATTTATTGAGATGAGCCTGTAAAAGGCTGGAGTCTACCCACTAGCCGTTAGCAAAACTAACATTTCAAACTAACATTTTTATACTGCTGTAACAATGTAAATTTCCCCATTGCGGGATTAATAAAGGAATATCTTATCTTATCTTATCTTATTTCTGTCTGCTGGAGGACGTAGTGACTACTAATGACCATATAACAGAATCCCAAATGACCATTTTGAATAATTGTGTTCTTAATCTGATTTGTGTTTCTGGTCAGAAGTTGAACTTTTTGGAACCGAAAGGGGGAAACGCACAGACTCTGGCTGCTTGGACGCAGGTGATGTTCCTCTGTTTGACACTTTCATGAATTCTGTTGTTATATACTGAACATATTTGGGTGATTCATGTGCATATAAAGTAAAGAAGGGCCACATTTGAGTTGAAAAAGTGGAGAAATTTTTGCAGATGCTGTCCCCTAGGATTGCCATCATGGCAGGTGGCTGTGATTGGTTCCAGCCCAGAGCTGCCTGAGCCCATTTAGATAATAAAATGGCCCGGAGTCTCGGAGCTCATACATACAGATGCAAATACAGGAGATGCACAGCCACACACACGCGCACACACACACACACACACACGCAGGCAGAGATAGGAAGACAATATTTTCAGAGGCTCGTGTGCACACAGGCACTGAAACACAGCCTAACAGCCACAGGACTGGCTCAGCAGAGCACTAAGAGTGGATGTAAATCAATTGCAGCAGAAGGAGGAAGGCATCTAGTTTTAAACAGCTACACACAGTGAATACACTCCGGTACGAGATCCCTGTTGATAGGAGATCGCCTGCAAGTAAAGCCGCGCTTCCTCCTTTGAAATCTCAGAAAAACTTAAAGAATATATCAAGCTCGTCATTCTTCCTCAATGAATAACTAAAGCCGTGTTCCTTGCAATGGGGTACAACAGCATGACCGAGGTCTCATGAATCATTCTTAATCTTGTTAGGAGCCGTATAGGGTGACCTTTAGTGGAGTGTCTGTGTTTACCTGCCAGCTGCTGGGTCCATTGTTCTGTTTATAGGGCATGTAGCTACTACATACTGTCAGAAGAGACTAAGGTCAGGCTGAGTCATTTTCTAAACCAATGGGTGTGTGACTGGCTTCATGTGCTCAAACACAACGCAGCAGCAGCAGCAGCAGCAGCAGCAGCAGCAGCGTATTCGCAAATCCCCACTGGTTTTCTGATTGGACACCTCAGCAACCCGCTCGCCGATCTGGTCACATGAACGGAGGGGAAATATCCAACGGAAGTTGCGTGCAAGATTGAATTGTGGCACGTTTTGTGCGACTTTTTCATCTCTAAACAAAACTTGATAATGTTGTGATCGGAAAAAGTACATTTAGTAAAATTCTACCTATGCCCCAGGATTTTACAACATGCCGTCTGTTCATTGAGATTATTCATTCAGTTTTACACAACTCCCTCAAGGTTCCATCTCAGCATTTCAATAAGCCATTCTTTTTTTCCCAGCTAAAGATTTTAAATTGCACTCATGCTCAAAAGCGGTTGCCAGCGCCAGCTAAAACAGCAGGTTGTTAAACGTTTTTTTAGCTGGTGGAGTACCAAAGCAAACTTTACAACTCTGTCCAACCTGTGTTTATTCCAGCTTTCCAGTCTTTTTCATTCATTAACGCAGAGTCCGACAAGCTAATATTAATTGGTTAATTAGTCAGGCTTGGTTAACCAGCCTGCACTCTGTTGCTTACCACACCTCCGGCTCTCACCTCTTGCCATCTGTCCTTTCACAACACATTACCTTAGTATAATGAGAGGCGGCGCTTCCATCGTTGCTTCATGAAGACTTTTCAAACAACTTCCCGCCTGGCCTTTCCCAGCCATGTTTCTAGGCATCCTTGGTGAAAACACCAGGCACTATGCTACCTACAAAGAGCAGAGTGTGAGTATTGAGTACGGCAATCGTTGTCTTGCAGTTGGATGGTTGTAGGTTTGATCACAGCCTCCCCCAGTCGCATGTTGACTGGGCAAGCCACTTTACCCTGAGTCTACCAATCTATGCTTTGGTGTATTTTTGTGTGGATTGTGTGAATGAGTAATTGTGACTCTACTGTAGAGTGCAGTATAACTGGAAAATTACTATACAAGTTCTGTCCATTTAACATCCAACAAACTACCAAATCTCCTGCTAGAGTTGGTCAGAATGACGATGTGCATAAGCAGAAACTGGGAAGAACTGCGGGAAAAGTCCTAAAGTTTGCTTCAGGACAAAATAGGTTCACAGACAACCTGGTGATGTTCTACCTTTTTTCTATTCTGCTTCTTAACTTTCATCAGCGTCTTCCATAGACAGGCTATGCAGTTTTCTAAAAGATAATGACGTTTTTTGAAAAAGATTGTAACATCACTAGATCCAGCACCAGATAGCTGTTCAGAAAACAGACCCAAAGGAATAAACTCACGCGTCAAACAGATGAAGACAACTTCTCCAAAAAACAAAAAAAAAAAAGCAAGCTACATGCAATTTACATAAACAGAGATCAGACAACTTTAGTGATGCTGACATTTCTCTGACATTTTGCTAAAAGCCTCCACTTGAGCCCGAATGAACTCTCGATATAATGTTTTAATCAAATCGCTGGATGACAGATCCTGGTCCAGAAAGTGGGAGTAATTGCAGGAAGGAAGCATTTTCCAAAAAGGTGAGCACTGGATTTGCAAAAAAAGACAAAAAGAAAAAAAAAAAAAAAAGGGAAAGATGCTTTTGGGGTGAGCTACATTGCTATGTTTCTCCATGCTTACATTTCCTGGAGTTCTAATAAAACAATGCAACCTGAAATTTTCTGCATTGGTACATTCAGAATGCTGTTACCTTTTGAAATGGTAGGCATTTCAGAATCTCTGTCAATGAATATCAATCCTTTGGTTAATGAACACATATAAAGAAGACGACGACCTTAAAACTTGCATGTACGACTGTTTTCCACACAATAATAAGCAGTCACATCTGTACCATCACCCTTTGATTTTACTTGCATTTTTTTTCACACTGCAGGTGAATTTTGTGTGTAGATCAACATAAAGTAGAAACAAGAAGATGATATGGTATGGTATGGTTTTCTACTCAGCCGCCTGTGAATAATAATAATGATAGATTGTATATATAATGCTCTTTTTGTCCTTATATCTCAAAGGACAGAAAACAGGAACATAACAAGCAATTGCAATGGATACAAGTAATTAAATAAATGAACAGAAATAAGATATTAAAACCAAAATCTAAGAAAACCAACCAAAAATTTTGCTAAAAAGAAATGTCTTAAGATCAGTCAAATTGGATGGAGAGAATTCGACAACATAAAATTTCTTGTCCTGCTGGAAGACAAACCTCCACGCACGTTTTCAGCTGCCGCTGAATGGTGACAGACATGGGCAGCATTACAACTGTTTTGATAAAATGTGTTCCTGATGCCTCAAGACCCAGTGATCCTTTCTGAACCGGTTCTACTTAGAAGCGTTGATGTTCCTGATAAAACTATTCAAGGATAGGAAGAGTATTATGTAAAATATTGACTAAAAACTACATATGTCTTAAAAAAAATATCCTCTTACTTTTAACTTTGCAGCCGAACTTTATTTTAAACTTAACTACAACACCGTCACTGACCCATCTGCTGTATGTCTTCATGATATTGTTTGTTTCCTACTAGGAATACATCTTACCAGTCCTGATGCCACAACAAAATGTATTTCAGATTTCACATTTTATACTAAAAAGTATTTCTCTAAACTAAACCCCAGTTATGGATTGTGATATATACAGTGTTAAACTAACACTGCATTTGAGGTACTTTGTTGAGTGATTGCTGACAGAATTGCTTGGACAGGCCTCCGGGCTATTTTTGAAAGATGCTGCTGTCAACAAGTCTTGTTTTCGCATCCAATACATAACTCGGTAAAAGTAAAACAACAAAAAAAGAAAGACCATGCATCTTACCTTTGCTTTCAGGACTGAATTTGGTTTACAAAGATATCCAAACAGCAGACAGATGTGACAGGTTATATGTTAGACAAAAATCAGCCTTGCTGCGTGAGTCAGTCAGAAAAAAAGTTAAAAACCACCACAAATTCGTCTAAAATATGTAGTTCACTGAAGTGAACAAGATGTCACTTTTGCAAAATGCTTCACAACAATCAGCAGAACTCAATACGTTGAGACAAACTCAACCAGAATTTAAAAACGCTCTAATTGAAGGAAACTGTGTTCCAGTCACCAGGAGATTACTTCTTCCTTGGCGACCAGAGTTACTTTGAAAATCCAGCCCTCCCCAGAAACTCTCTCGCTCATTGACACACAACACACACTTGCATTGGAGACTTGGCAGTTTAAGATGCAGCGTTGATGAGAGATGCTGATGACCATAACAATGCTGTGGAGGAGGAGGCACTCATTGGTTTGCGTGCCTCTGCTGATTTAGTCTGCTCTGCAAACACACCAGATCTGCTGTATCAGACTGCATGAATGTGGTCTGCATTAAAAATATGGTGTGTGTGTGTGTGTGTGTGTGTGTGTGTGGGTGTGTGTGTGTGTGCGTGTGTGTGTGTATCGAGGTCTTTTGAGGTTACATTGTGTCATGTACTTTTGTGGCTTTATGTGACAGAGCAACACAAAGTAGAGGAAGGATAAAAATCGGCAACATGTGGTATGAAATTGTACTTTGTCACTCTTATCCTGATGCCATGAGGTCCGTGGTATTTTTGAGAGAGCTGCAGTAAAACCATTGGTGCTGCAGTCCACGAATCTGGCCTTTCTGGAAGAGTGGTGAGAAGAAAGCCTTTTGTTGAAAGGCTAGAACTGAGATAGCATTTCTACAAAACAAGACGCCTGCAGTGCAGTGCATCACTGTTTCTTGGGAGAAAAGACCTTTTTAAATGGGAATACATGAATGGATGTGTGGCTTTTTACTGGCGACACAGAAAAAAAGATGGAGTGAGCACTCTTACTTTCGCCAAAGACCTCTACACGTGGAATGTCGCAAAGATTTGTGAAAGCAGCAATGTGACGACTGTGGATTTCTCAACATTTACCAAAAACAGCTTTTACGTTTATTTTATTTAATTTTTTTTTCAGGATTTTGTGAATTGGAATTTTTCCTTCAAGGAATTGCTCAACCTAATGCTGAGAGGTTGTCAGATGACTGAACCTGACAACCCATGCTAACCAATGGGTTCTATTGGTTAGCATGGTGTTTTTCATGCAAGAAAATGTGTTTTTTGTTGTTTTTAATTTTCATGTCTTCTGGCGATAAATGTCAACAAGTTACTTTATTAAATAGATCCATAATGATCCAATCCAAAACTTGATTTTATGGACATACTAATAATATGTCTTGGGAGAGTTTGATTGCAAACAGTGCAGTTGCACCAATAATAAATGCAACTTAAACACATATGGAGGTTTAGCACAGCAGTTCCTTGCCTGTGGGGGAAAAACATGAACACGTTCTCATCTGGGGGGATTTTCTCTGAGAATTAAGCACATGCGGCATAAAAGCAACAGAGAAACATGCTTTGGTGTTCTAAGTTTTCAAAAAGTAAGGAATTTTACTTCAATAACTTGAATCCAATTGACAGTCAAACTGAAAAATGAACAGAACATAAATGACAGAGCTTTAGCTCTGCGTGAAATTAAAGATCAATCTACCTTCGCTCCTTTTTCGTTTTCCCACAACACGACCAAATGAGCTCCAGTAAAAAGAAAGACAAATCGAAAGGATTTTAAAGAGCCAGAACAGAGCCTAATTTATTTAACAGCATGTCACTCATACCTTGGCCTAGAAAAGGTCTGAACCAATTCTGAAATCAAAATTAAGACGAGATGGTGGAAAAACAAAGCAGCACAGGATTGCTTTTTTTTTTTTTTACTGCATGTTTGTTAATGTTCATACAAAAACAGCAGTCTTCTGTTTTGGTAACAACAGTAATTATTTTCAGTGAGTGAAAGATGAAGCAATTATCAACCTAAATAAGTGTGTCCGTACTACGTTTTCTCCACCATCTTTAACCTTTCCTCTCGTTACTGCGTTCAGTCATTTCCTGTGCGAATGTACTTTTGCTAAACTCACAAACGACTGGTTTCAGTTTCATCAGAAGTGTAAATGCCGACACTAGATGTGAACAATTTACATTTTTGTGCCAAACTACTGTCTACACAGCTGTAGTTGTGAGTTGTTGCTCATCAGGCGATTTCTCAGGTTCAGTGATAAAAACCTAACGCTGTGATTTACCACCCACTCCTAAGGAAGAAGAGATAACTGTATTTGGTCAGAATATTATTGGTGTGGGAGTTTTTTTTGTTTTGTTTTGTTGTTTCCCAGCACTAATGCATACAGCAGGAAGATTTTGAGCATGAGCTCAGACCAGTGTACAGTTTTCAGTGTGTAAAAGAGGATTTGTTCCTTTACAAGTTTCTCATGTCCTTTGGATCTTCTGTTAAGACCACTGTACAAATTTAATAAAATAAACGCTAAGGCCCAAGCAAATTATGGTTTCGCTATTTAAGTAGGAAAATAATTTCAAAGCAAAGTAAAATAACGAGGGATTAACCAATTTTTTTTCTTCAACTTCTAAAATTGAACAAGCCGTTCAAAACTTTTTTTTTTTTTTTTTTTTTGCCAAATTATATACCTAAAAATGTGAGGATGTTTTTCCAAAGTTTCTGCCCTGTGTTGAAATTCAGAACTATATTGTGACCAAAGACATCACACAACAGCCAGAAGAATTGTGATGATGAGTCTTTTTCCACTAATATCTGCAAATAAAATATTATTTCCAAGGAAAGTAAGATTTCACGTCTAAATGTTCACATTACAATAGGAAATCAGCTGCATTTCAAGAATAAGAACATTAGGAGGCTGATTTATCTTAATAGTTCAACTTCAGAGTTAAAGCTCAACTTGTTTTGAGAAAATTCACTCAATAGTTCCATTATGATTACATGGCTATTAGTGAAGATCAACAACAAAGACGGTTTTTTTCACAACAGCATTGTGGGTCTACTGAAAATTATGTTCACATATGCCACAGCCTTAATCGATTAATTTAACTTATTGTACAGTTTACAGAGTACTTGTGAGGACTCGTACAATTTGGAACCATTAAAAAATCCAGTTGTTAATTTTTATTTATTTAATTCAAACAATCTGCCAGTGTTTTCTGGTAAAAAAGCAGCGGCTCGCCGGCCAACTGGACTGCCAAAAGTACCTGTGAACAGTACCTGTTGATTCTCCACACATCTCTTTATTGTGCAGGTGGCACTTCTGCTCGCGTCACCTGATAATTATTCTGCAGGCGGTGTGAACGCCACCAGCTTGAGCTTTTGAAATGTGAGATTTTTTCTTCTTTTTTTCATACTGTTCCACTATGTGGCTGGTTTTTTTGGTCCACAGTTCTCCTTTTCAAGCGGACACTGGCAGCATGCAAGAGAATAAATGAACCAGAAATCTCACGCCGACGCTGAAATACCTCAGCGAGCAGAAGATTACGGCGTCAAGGCTGAAGATTCAGAATCAGAAACATAAGGTTACACTCTAGTATGCAAGTAGGAAGCCATATAACAGTTCTGCACTGAAACAGGTGATTCCTTTGCACTCGAGTTCACCGTTTGTGGACAGAAAGAAATGCGGACATATGTTCCCTCAGATGAGTCCCAGTTTCAGCTTCTGTTTGGAGATAATAAATGCTGGATTCTGTGAGCCAAATATCATTAAACCATCAAGGCTGTTCCTAGCGAAAGGTCCAGCCATCATTATGTTTGATAGAATGGCAGCGCAACAGCGACGTGCTTACAAGAGCCTGCTATAAAAAGTTATATATAGTGACTTAGAAAATCCTCTAATAAAGCCATTATGTCCGGGGTTTTTTAAAAACAGATATGCAGAATTATTCGAAAACCATTCAATCATTCAGAAGAAGATTATGGGCAATGGAAGAAAAAAAAAAAGAAATGAAGAAAAAGAATTCTGACTTCATTCTCAAAATTCTGAGAAAAAAAGTCGGATCTCTTCTGCTTTTCAATGCAGTCAAGTTCAGTTTATTACTTGTACTGTGAAAAGTGTTTTTATATTCAAGGAAACCCAGATGGAGAGACTGACTTTGCAGCAAACTCTCCTCCTGAATGAGTTTGCAAAATGGATAAGTCAATTTTTTATAAAATTCACCTTTTAGGACAACTTTCTGCCCATTTCTAGATAAATAGCTGAAGTTAAGTCAGGTAAACGTCCAAGTGTTGCCACATATTCTCACTTTAAATTACATCTGAACTTTTGCTTGGTGACCATCACAGGAATAACTAATAATAATCCAAAGAATGAAAGAAAAACAAAAAACTTTCCCATTTCCATTTTAAATGTCTGGTAAAGCAGGAATAGTTTTTCTTCCACTTCTCAATTATTATGCATTAATTTGCTTAAATTGATATAAATTCCTAAGTGAACTGAACTTTGGATTTCTTTTTAAAAAAATGCTAAACCTCAAAGTGTGACTACCTTTTTAAGCCAGTAGATTAGGATTTTGAAGTACAGTATGTCACCACAAAGGGGGTAATCTCCTAAGAAGCTCTTTAAAACATTAAACTATATAAATACCAGTATTGTGCCATAAACCAAGGTGCACATGACTGGTTCATTTCCAGTAAAGCTTGTAGATGTAATGTTAGTTTTGAAACGGAAACCTCAAAACTATGAAGCCGAAACTTTAAAAACAAATTCATGTAACAGTCCAACAATTTAACATTAAATTCTTAATTGATTAAAAAAACATTCCTTAAAATACAATATGTTCAAATGCTTCCTAAATTTTCCAAACCCTTTTTTTTTTTCATGCATCAATCTTTACGTCCATAAGTTCCACTTTATTTGCACATCTAAAAATGTCTGGTTCCCTAATGTATCTTTTCATTCAAAGCCACTTTCTTGTCTAATTTAGGAAGCCTTCTTTTTCGCCCACTAATACAGTATCCCCCCATCTTTTTCCTTGGAAACTGGGAATGTGTGCACATGCATAATAATTAGTTCCACCCATGCATGAAACTACATTTAGGGGGATTGGGACAGCAGCCATGCCTTTCAGTGATAGACAAAGAATGGCTTCCATTAAATAGATGGGCTTTAGAACATGGACACACACCCATCCGCACAAACACAACCCAGCAAAACTCCAGGTGTGCAGAGGGGGGGGAAAGAAAGTTCCGCATTGCTATGTTTTTTTTAATTCTATCCAACTGAGCATTTTCTGTTTCATCCCCTCAAACATCTATTCAGCAAACGCTGAAGATCTTGGCTCAAGCTTTGTGCCAAATGTGAGTCTTCAGCAATGTCACCAGCTCTGTGGCTGATGGAGAAAAATGGCTGAGTCCGTGGAGGGATGGAGGCACTGTGTAACCTTGGACAGGATCCTCTAAAGGGACTCTTTATGCCGAGTTATGCTTTGAGGTGTGCGGAGAAAGGAAAAGCTGTAGCCTTTCCCCATCTGTTGACTTTAATGGAGCTCTCTGAGCCCATATGTCGGCGCCAAGGCCTTGTGCTAAACATATTGCCAGAGGGAAGGTGATAATGCTCAGTTTGCCTTTTCTCCTCTGAAACAGGAAGTTCAAATCGGGGAGACAGCGTGGCAGGGTTTTAACTCTTTCGACAGATGACATGAGCACACCTCAGGAGCCGAGGAGACAACATGGAGGGCACGCAGGAAAGGGTAGAACTCTTAAAACCCAAGTCATGTAGTTCAAAGGCAACGCAAAGGGGAGAAAATGAGGAAATGTATGTGAACTTCTGATTTTGAAAACATTTATAAATAAATCTAATGAATTCTCTCAATATTGTGGCAGTTAGGTAATTTTAAAGTGGCTGTATTGTGTATTTTCCAGGCATAAATTGCCCTTTTACAACACAATCTAGTAACTTTGTTAACTTCAGTTATAAAAATGCTGTATATATCAAATATGACTTAACTTTCAAATATGACAAATAGTTAATTTTGCTATTTAAGTCTTTGTCTCTGTAAAACTCCTGCTCTTTCTGAAACTCTGGCTTCAGGAAGTCATCCCAACATCACTCCTCTATTAATCCTTTAACAACTTTTTTTACAAGCATTTCACTGAGAAGTAGCTCCTAAAATGAGCTCATCAGATGTTCAGTTCCACCTGGTGTTTGCTAATTTCTGCTGGCTAGTCTGAAGGAGCAGAGTGGGGGATTCATGAGGGGCTGCTCTGTGAGGCGGAAGCTTGGAAACGTCTCGTGGTGATCTCTGGATCCAGCCAGGTGTTTTGCACAGCTGAATGGTTACCATGGAGAATAAAGGATTTCTCAAACATGCATAAAAGAATCAAGGCTGCACTCCAGGTATGTTTTTTGATGAGAGAATAACATTATAACTTGATATAAAGCAAAAAAATAAATAAATAAATAAATAAAAAGCAGTCGATTTCACATAACACTGCCCCTTTAAGTAACTTAAAACAGAAGTTTGGTTTTATACATCGAGTGTTTGTCTTCATATTTGATGTATGTATACGTCTGGTTTCTACTGTATGCTAGTCATGTTAGCAGTATGCTAACAATAGGATAAAAAGTATCTTCTTAGATAGCAGATAAGGGCTTAAATGGCACATTTCTAGTTCAATCAACACCATATGTGACATATTCCTAGAGGAGTTGTTTCCCCTCCTCCCCCAACTCCACACTCATACTACTATAAGCCATGTGCTAATTAACATTTGAAAACATATTTCATAATTTAACGAGATGGAAGTCACCAATTAAAGGTGGTACACAGCATCTGTCCCTTAAGCTTCCAAAACATGACGGATTAAAACCGGGCCAAATATGCCAAGTATTTTCTACCAGACTGCCGCTGACTACTAGTCATGAGTTGTAGATGGTGACAGGTGTTGTGCTGATTTTCCCCTTCTAACTGTGTTAAAACTTGGATTAAGTGACAGCAGGCAGCTTGTAGCACAAGCGCAGTTTCTCCAACACAGACATCAAACTGGGTTGTTTTATTTAAAAAGAGCAGAAAAGTGCACGGCTGCACGAGAGCCTGTTAGTAGATGTGACAGCGAGGACGCAGGCGGAGGCGAACCCCAACTCCTCAAAGAAGCGCGAGTCCACTGAGAATAATGGCTTTCTTTTTGTCTGCAGTCGCATTACAAGCTACGATTTTTGAAGGAAGACTCAGAAGGGAAGCTTTTAATTAAAAAAATCTTCCTTTTTGAGCTTTACATTATGTTATGTTCTTCCAACATCAAAAACGTACCTGGAGTCTTGAATTGATTGTTTCATGCATGTTCGAGAAATCCTTTAATCTCCCATGGCAACCACTCAGCTCTGTAGAACACCTAGTCGGACCAACTCCACCTCTGAGACATTTCCAAGTTTCCGCCTCACAGAGCAGCCCTTCCCTGCGCTCCACTCTGCCCCTTCAGACTAGCCAGCAGCAATTAGCAAACACCAGGTGGAATTGCACATTAGCTGAGCTACTTCCCAGTCCAACAGTGCGAGAAGGTCTTTAATAGAGGATCGATTTGATGACTTCCTGAAGGCAGAGTTTCAGAAAGCAGAGTTTTTAAAGAGACAGAGGAGCAAATTCAAGGCATTAAATTATGAAGACAATTTTCTTTGAAGTCAAATTTGATATTTGCACCATTTTTATAACTGAAGTTAACATAGTTATGTGATAAAATGGCACTATGTGGCAGGAATTACATAATACTGCCTCTTTAAATTAAAACATTTCTACACATGATGAGAGGTTAAAAGAGAAAGAGGCTAATTTCAAAGCATCAGACAGGCATTTACCATATGTAGTGGGACAGGGGTCAAGATACACCAGAAAGTCCCCCTCTGAATTGTTCAAGGAAAAGAAAATAAAGGTTTTGGATTTACCTGATCTAAGAATTTAAAATGTGATTGAGATCTTGTCATGTAACCCAATACCGCTGAAAAACGATTCATGAAAACTATCCAGCAAAGAGGAGACATTTTTCCAAAAGCCTGAAGACAGTTCAACTTGCACACAACCAGCTATTAAGGTTAGCAAACCTCTTTTTGTATTTCCTAAAATTACCTCCATTTCGTTTTTAAAGTCGTTTACTGATCTCAGATGTGACAAAAAAAACAAAAAAACAGATGAGATCGCTGGGGTGGGAAAGACTTTCTTATTTCACTGAATCTTGACACCATCATGGGAACAACTAAGTCATAAAAGCTTGAAGTTGGTTTTCTTAGGAGTTTTCTTAAATTGTGAAGCTTTCACTTTTTCCATGCACAGATTCTGCACATAATACCTGTGGAAGATTTTTCCCTATTAAATCTTATCTGCTCATGCAAAATTGAATTAAATCCGACGTCGCCCACGAGGGAGTCTCGGTTGATGTACGCTGAAAATAGATGTAATAGAATCTGTTTTTGGCCCTTCTGGGTGTCTTAAATATGATTGACTTCTTCCAGGACTTTTTTTTTTTTTTGATGACACGGAAAGTTGTATATGAATGTGGTCATTATGAAAAGTGGGGAAATTCTGTACATTTCAACTTTTAAAATAGCCTGTGGCCACTCTATTCATTAACCTGCATTAATATTACATTTGAAGAATAAATAATGCATTCCTCTGCTCTTTTATAGAACAAATTGGAGTTAAATTGAGATTGTTCTTTTGCTGTTGTATTATTTATTCATTGTCAAAGAACTCATTATACCCCCTCTGGAGATTCACTTACTTTTAATGTCCAGTCATGCGTTTGATACTGTACTTATATCTGTAACAAAGTGCTTTTAGATTATTATGAACATATATAGCTCCCTGAAAGCCAACACTTTGTCTTCTGACCCTCTCCATGACCCAGTTTCAAGCCGAGTCTTGTCTTGGAGTGGTTATTACATGCAAATTAATCAGTTAGTTGTATAGAACATGATATCTATAAGTATGTTTTGAACCAGAAATGCGTAAGGCCAATTACAAACAACAGCTGCCCAACACACCAAGCTCTTAATTGCAGTCTTTGACTTGGTCTTTCTGATCTTTTACAATGGGAATACTTTCTGCAGTAAACTTTATATAGAGCCAGGAATTTATATTGGATTGTTTTTCTTTACTAACACTCAAAAAATACATGTACTGCAAATACAGAGAGGAAAAAACAAAGAGAGACTTTTATTTTAATGCTACAATTGGAACTTTTAACAATGAACAAACATGGTGTGGCAGTGTCATGCTTTGGGGATGATTTTTCCCCCCTACAGGGATAGGGAAACTAGCAAGGGATTATTAGAAAACATGGAAGGAACAACATAATGGTAATACTGGAAGAAAGCATGGTAGAGGTTGTGAAAGGGGTAATGTGTTGGATGACATCTGCTTCGTTCAATTACAATGAAACAATCAGATACAGTTGAAACTCAATATGTGTTTAAAAAAAAAAAAGCCTAGTCAAATCCAAGTTGCTGCTAGCAAATTCCCTCCATCTCACACTGATCAAAAATGTAGAGAAAAGTTGAGTCTACACCATATTGACTCTGGGAGGAAATAGATTCTTACCACATTACATCTCTTTTCCTTCACTTCACAGATGCACCTTAATGCTGGTCTATCACATAAACCTGCCTCTGAAAATGATTGTTGAAATGCTGCAATATTAGAAAATGTGCCAAAGAAACAAGGGATTTGTATTAATTTAGTAAATTCGCTGATTCAGCAGATCGCTGTGTTAAAAAGGGCTGCCGTTTTTGTTTTTCCTTCTTCTTTAAATGTAAACCTGAGTCTGCAGCTTCTTTTCTATGATTGGTGGCCCCAGACGACCGGCTGAAATGGATCGGTTACCTAAGAGATGATGACATAAGATGAAGCTACCACAGACTTCTTCCCTCCTCTGCTTTTCCCGACCAGCAACATATTCACCTGTGAACGTTTATGTAAATACCATCAGTGTCGCTGTGGGGTCGACTACCTTTTATTCTGATCCTAGCTTTGCCTTTTTACCTTAGTTACGGGGATAAGGTGTTGTCATTTTTGTCCTGTGCCATTCACGATAGACATTACCGTGGAATCTATTTAACTTTCAGGTGAAATTTCGGTTTGGTGCAATCACACACGTGTGCAGACGAGAATCAATGGATCAAAAAGCCTCATCACATCAGTGTCGCTCTTCTGCAGAGCACAATCCGACTTCTACGAACACACACTGTCTTGTCCCCTCTTCCGCTCTCTTGACTCACTGCTTGGTTTAATCGATTTCCATGGGGACTGTCTCCTAGCTACACAAAGACACACATACGACTAAGCGTACTGTACACTTGTCTCCTCCTATTTCTCCCCTGGCTGGTCGAAAGCAAAACACTGTCGATCATACACACACACGCACACACACACACACACACACACACACACACACACTTCTCAAATCTCTTATAGAAAACAATCTCACTTTTGCTTCTTTGGTTCCTTCCGTTTTTTTGTTTTTTTTCTTCACTCCCGGCCTCTCTACCCATCCTGTATCGAAGCCTGGGAGGACAGCTGTCAGACGGTGGTTCTAAGCAGCATGTAGGCATCAGCAGAGAAGGTACATTGATCCCATTTGCCATTTTAAACCTTGAGGCCCCCTCTAAACATTACATCTGTCTAACTTGCTGTATTTTCACCGGTTAACACCTCGGGCTCTGACAACAGCCACACTAGTCTGGTGCTGTCTAATAATATCCAACAACAATATAGATGATTGCTGTGGCCATGATAGATAATATGACTGCGTCTGTCAAAATTTGATTGAAAAAAAAAAAAAAACTAAGACGACAGGTAAATAATTTCAAATTGGATTGTGTTTCGATGGGTTATGAGAATTTGCTGCTTTCGGGAAATATTTGTTTCAGCATAGTTTTTATAGGCATCTGTTAATTCTGATATCTCCAAAATGATAGCTGTTCATGGGTGACTGGAATATAAAGCAAGTTGGTTAGTTGCAAGTTCAGCTGAGGTTGTAACTGGTGTTTTTTCCAACCCATTTATTGAGAGTAGAACAGGAAGAACCTTTGTTAACAGGTTAATAGGTGTGTGCTTAAATATTGCTTTATCAATCAAATCAATCACTACCAAATTACATCAATGTGAAAAGATGTTCAATATTATTTAAGAGGTATTTACCAAATGCAGACAGTAATTTATTAATATTTATATCAAATTGTTCATCAGTTGTATCAATACAACCAGATCTTTGAGGACATTAAATGAGTTTGACACTCCTGACAAACTATTTGACAAACAGGTCATGCATTTATCCATCTTAAAATAGATCAACTTTCCTGTTTTGTTCAATATGTGAGAAGGGTTGTTTGAAGCGATCCATGTCAAACGACTTTGTGCTTCTAGCCTCAAAGCTAAGAACACCCAGGTGGCTCGGTCTGTCATTAGACAGTTGTGTGCAAATGGGTCTTGATTAGCTTAAGAGCACAAAAGTGCCTCCCGCATGCTGCTGTATCGTCATGTTAGATGCTGGGACATTTGGGAAATGGATGTTTCTACAATCAAAAGGATAAGAAGAGGGTGGGCTTTACAAACACCCATAGGTACAGTTTGTACCTGTTAAAGCATCTGTCTTTTTAGCAGGCTTGCATTGTGTGAGGAAAGACTTTCAACTGAGACAGAAATTAACCAGCTGATTTGATCTGTAGTAATTAATCTACTCCACCATTGCATAACAGCTTTGCATCTTCAAAATTTAAACAATCTGAGAAAATATGTCAAGCATGCCCTGAAGAGGGAGTTCAGCAACACAGATTATTTTCTAATTTGTTACTTGAAACAAGCATAACTCTGCCGGTACTCGCCCAAACGTCACACACTAGTCGGAATCACACACACACTTCCAGCTGTACATAGTAAATCAAACTTAGTACAACCCCAAATTAGGAATTTCACTCCAAACAAGAAGATAATATCTGAATAAACTAAATGCTACAATGTTTACAATAGGCTAGTTAGTTAGCCAGACTATTAGCTTTAGGAGGGAAATCTTTTCAAACAATGATAGGGAAGATGTACCTACTTACCAAGACGTGTAAGACTTTGGTTAACACAGAAGGTGAAGTTTCTACATCCTCTGTTAGGTTACACAGAGGATGAATGTGACACCAACCGGGATGGTGCACATATACACTAGCAAAAAAAGTATTGTATTTCTTTTATTTTGAAAGTTCAAAGAACCCCATTTAATAAAATAAAACCGTCCCATTTTGTCCAGTTGACTTTATCCAAATCCCTCTATTTCAATCCCTCTCTTACATCCCTAACCAAGGGTGTAGGAACGAGTCTGTCATTGGGGGGGACGCATATCGGAAACCTGACAGATCAGTAAATAGCTTGAGCAGAAATGTCAAACAATTATGCCATCAACACATCAGTAACGCGTTACTCTAATCTGACCCTTGTTTCAGTAACAAGTATTCTAACACGTTGCTATTTACAATCCAATAATCAGATTAAAGTTATGCAGTATAATGACTGTCATTCCAGGATGAACACTCACTTTAGCATTTGCCTCACAACTAGCAAGCTAAATACTCTGGTAGCACAGAGCTGACCAGATTCTGATGTATCTTATTGGTCAAAATGCATTGATATAAATTGACTTGCAATTGAACAGGTTCTACTTATTTCTAAAACCAAAGTAGAAAACAGCTCATAAAATAAGACACAACAGTTTTAAACCCAATACAGCAGTTTGACCAACAAAAATAAAATCTAAAAAAACAAGTTTTGTTCTTCTTTAACATCTTTTAACAGATCAGTTTGATCTACAAAATAAACAAAACTTATACTTTTCACGTCTAACAGACACCTGAGCTCCTCACTGTTAACTCAGTCTCACTTTCCAGCCCTGCATTCAGTAACTTACCAAAGATCCATGAAAAACACTGAGGCAAAAAGACTAAATGTTTTTTTTTTCTCCTGTCATTTTCAGCCGCAAACATTTAACTAAAATATCTACGGATATGTGTTTCTGTCTCTGCCTCCCTCTGACTCTCTGCAGCCTGATGTTCCTGCATGGATTCATGGATTTACAACAGACACTACAGTGATGTACAGTGTCAGAATGTGAACTAAATATAAAAAGTATGTGTTTATCATACAGAATGAGAATTTAACTTAATTTTCAGATGTATACATTATTATACATCTCAACTCTATTAACTGTGTAGCAAAAATTTTCACTAATTTATTTTTAAACCTCTCCTCAAGCACTTTTCTTATTGTCTTCTAACCATTAACCTTATGGTGTGGAAATAATGAAAAAATATTGAAACGTTGAAAGAAATCAACCTGACATCAGTCTCCTCCTGTTCTCCTTTCTGGTTCTATTATAATTAATATAATTTTTATATCTTCACACCCTGAAACGCCAACTGGCTCTCTTATGTCTTCCCTGACCTGCTCCTCTCATAATAAAATAGTTTATTTAAAAATTAAAAACAGTTAATACATATTTCAATAAACTAAATGAAGACCTCACCAGAGCTTCTTCCCCTTTCTTCAACATTATTCTAGCACTGCTGTTCTCCTAAATATATAATATAATATAATATAATATATAAACACATGTTAAGTGGTCGAGTATGATCAGGTGTTGCTCAGTTTGCTGCTGTTTCAGTCTAAATCATTGTGACTAGACTAGCTAACTGTTAAAGTTAGTGGTAAAATTTTGGACATGTGACTATTCCAGAATTTAAACAGCTAAACCAAAAAGATTTAGTTCTATATATGAAAGTAAACTGACAATAAACGAGCGATATTCATGGCAACATTCCTGACAGATCGTTTACCTCCTTCAAATGGAGTTTCTGACTCCGTCTGCTGCTGCCTTTACTCTGAGCCGTTCAGAGGGGGGAGGGGCAGGAAGCGCTCTGCTGAATGCGCTGTTATCCGCCTTCAAAATAAAAGCACGCGAGTGGAAGATTTTAAAATTCTTCGCAACTGCAGTGAAATTATTGGGGGGGACGAATGTGGCTCTCTCCAATATTGGGGGGGACATGTCCCCCGCGTCCCCCCCGCTTCCTACGCCCATGTCCCTAACACACACACACAAAATGCTTAGAAACCAAATAGTGGTAAAAGTTTAGTCTGTGAAATGAAACTAAATGTCTTACATATTCTTTAGTGCAAGTCATTTAATTGAAAGTGCAAATTTCATCTGCATCACGCGACAGTGATTTACCCGACTTTCTCTCACCAACCTTGAACGACTGGATAACAATCCTAACAAATGGCTCCCAGACATGTAGGATTTTGCAACATCACCCTCTCCCTGCAAAAGAAGGATGAAGAAATATACACATTTCCTTACTTGGCTGCAACTCAGCAACTGAGCAAACTACTCCTCATTTGACTGGCCAGATAAATCCTTACTGTATGTTCCCAACCGGTCTTATCTGCATGCAGCTCGAAGAGATCATTATTCAAAGTCAGGTCACTGGACCAGAATCCAGGCACGCTGCCCAACATTTAGTTGCCTGGGGGGACTGTGGCAGAAGAATTGATTAAAGTGAAAACAGATAAAAACAAACAGTCCACCAAGTGGAATATATAAAAATGCCATAACATGCGTTAGGTCATCAGATTACGGCAGCCTTTTGTGGACCTTTTGCATGTGGTATGCTGACTCATTGCAGCAGATATTTAGGAGATGGCACCTTGTTGCAGGTAAGTAGTTTGTCATCACCGTTAGCGACGTGGGTTTGTTTTTCATCGCACTGCTTTTCTGGGTATTTAGAGAGACTTATCAGAGAGAGGATCGGATTCAGTCGAGGTTATCTCAGTTGGCTTCAGAGACTGTGTGTATAGACACATCAATGAGGATTTGTAGGCCAAAAATCTATACGAGACATTGAAGCAGGGCGAATGTGCAGGAAGATAAACCCTCACAGGGCCCCGGCTCCATTGAGAGCAATGCTGTTAAACACCTTCTGTGTTTTCCAAATGGTTTTCTTGGCTTAGTTTGATTCAACCCGATATAGCCCCGGAGAAAAGTTTAAATACGAATTGGAATTGTAGTTCCAAGCAGCTGTGTAGCTTATTTTTCCTCCCTATTCACCGCAAACACAATGTGCATATGGGCTGTTGCTGTTCTGGCACACAAAGAGAAACTAGTGTGACTTTTCTTGGCTGGGACCGCCGCTGATAGAGAGCCCTATGGCTTTCTGGCTGGACGCGGTGATTGAGAAAGGCCAGTTGGCTTCCTTCAGGTTTGGATATGAACCGACAGATGAAATATGGTGTTAGAAACCGCCAGGAAAGAGAGGGGGTTCAGTGAGAGATATTCACTGTTAAAAGGGTGGGCTTTCATGGCTTTAAAAGTGGGGCAGGATGAAATGATGGGGTGGTGCGTTTGGATTGAATTTGACCAGGCAGGTGGAGGGTTTGAAAGCCAAGACGAAAATCATAAAATAGTCTGACTGAAGCACTAATAGAGACTACAACCCATTTGATGAACCTTGGAAGAGATTTATCGGAGAGACAGAAAATAAAATGTAGCTGATAAAAAGTTGTTAGACGTTGCCAAAATGGATAATAAAAACATAAAAATTTATGTGTAGTGTAAATATGTGAGTTAGATGTTTTTGTGCTAGAAACCACATCAATAATGGAACCGTTTTTATGTTTTATATTCAGTTTTTCCACATCTGGCTAACCCCGTCCTGAATCTGTTTCCATTAAACTTCAAACAGACAGAAAAAGGTGAAAGCTGAACATACTACTAAATATCTTTGCCTAGTTTCTAGTGTAAATATCTTGGTACACTTGAAATAAGATAAAAAATAACTTTTTAGCAATACATAGGAGCTTTATTACAGTCAATTCTTTTATATTTATGAAAAAAGTTATTGTTCCATTGGCAGATTATTGAATTTATAATGAGAATTTATAATTAGAAACTAGACAACAAAAAAAATCTCGGTAAGATTTTGTGTTTTTGCAGTCATCTTCTACTTCAATCCCACATACAGTATGCTATAGATGCATATATTTTTCTGAAGAACAAAAGAAAACATATTTGCTTAAAAAAACTACCTAAAGTAGCTGGAGCCTCAAGAGAGTTGAAAAGTTGTTATAATTGGGTAAATGAAATAACCAAGACAGGCTTTCAGTGTTTTTAACTACAAGGTAAAGTTTTCAGTGTATTATTCTGAGTCAAATATTGGATAGAAATATTCTCTTTGAGGTTTCTTTCTGTTTGAAGGGAGTTTATTCTTTCCACTGTCGCCGAGTGCATGATCAATATGAGGGGATTGCTGCAAAGTCAACAGCTCAATGCAATTGACCGTCCACTGTCGCTACATGCTCATCCAGGAGTGGATGCTGCAAGTCAATAACTCTGTGCAGTTAGCTGGATAGACTTTTCTTTAAACCAATTTGAAAAATGAACTCAATTTAAAGCATGATTTGATAACAAGGTTTAACTGGAATCTGTCTGATTAAAATTAAATGACTTTTTGATGTGTTGTGATCTAATATATATATATATATAATATATATATATATATATATATATATATATATATATATATATATATATATATATATATATGTATATATATGTATGTATGTATAAACTGAACTGAATAAAGAACAATAAACCTATAATGAACGTAACAATAACCCAAGATGACAAGGTTATCATCAAGAATAGAATTAATAAGAAAATAGCGATATCACAATAAAAGCTGCTTAGTTTTCACTGATACAGAGCACACAGAAAAAGTTGGACCTTTCAATGCAGCACATAAAACATTATGAAAGATTGTCAAAATTCACACTTCACAGGATCTGATGCTTCACAAAATGGAGTTCAACATGCGTGACAAGACAGAAAAATAAAGTGTGTCAGCAGCTTGAAAAACATCCTAAAAATACTCTTCAGCATCAGTCTTGATCAAGCCTGGGATTCCAAGTGAGCTAATATGTGAAATTAATAGGTTTGGATTTCTCAGCTTTTCTGCTGCTTTGCATCAGTCCTCTTTTTATGAATAATAGAGGACATCTGCCATTTCATATTCAAGCAGCTGAAACGAACCACTGACTGGTACATTTGGATCTGTCATGAAGCTGCTGAACAAGCAGCTATTAATGCTCACTTTGCAGCAGTGTCCACTTTACCAAATGTAACTGGCTCAATTGACTTCACTCGCGTCAAAACAAGAGCACTTTAGGACCAGGATCAGGTTTTGTTTGATGAAAAATGATTGGTTCATTACCATGCTAACACAATGCGATGCCGACATGGTCCCAAAAAAAATGCGGGTGGTGTGTGTGTGTGTGTGTGTGTGCAAACTCTTAAGTGGATCAAATTGAATGTATTATTCCTCCAGCTTAGACGGTTCTTGAAAAATACAATTTATTTTCTCTGTTTTCCTTTTTGCGCTCGAGCAGCAGAAGCCAGTCAGCGAATCTGCACACGCCACCGCTTTCGTAAAAGGGGAGATGGTTGTTCAGTTAAGTGAGGTGAAGATGTTAAATCAACCAGGAAAGACAGATTATATTGATCATTTACAATGTTTTATTTACAAATGTATGAATAACTAGGTTAAAATGTGCTGCGCAGGAAACAGCGACTGGCTGAAACCTCCAGGGAATTCTTAACGTTTTGTCAAATCACAGCCGAAAGCAAATTTACTTTATTGGGATTTTATACGATGTCCAAGCAAAAAACTTTATTACAGCAAAGTGGAAAGAAAATTAAATGCGGCATTAAAAGATTTGAGGAGTGTGATACTCGATCTTCTGTTGAAATTGGTATTAATGTGATTTTCATCAGAATATATTTAATTTAATATTTTATTAGGAGGGAAGGAGACATTACAAGCAAAATTTTAACTATTAACGACATAGTATGCCATATGGTAAACAACTTCTTTGTGGCATCGATAGAAAAGAACAAAACACAGGTACAGAAGAGGTATTTTCGTCAGAATATGGCCAAAGAAGGAACAATGCTGGTTCATACTTGTAATTTGAGGCATGTTGAGAAAACATTTGTAACTTTCAGTTTGTGACATTTTTACGACATCAGGCAGTAAAGGACTACAAGGGAGTAATTGTATTTCTGGCAAAATCATAGAAGCTGAAGTTTGCAACAATGAATTAAATGAGTAACCAAGAAGACAAAATATGAATAATAAAAGATTAATATATTAAATTGAAAGTGATTAGATTATGGAATTGCATATTGCAGATATATACAGATTTTTTAAAATTGGGGATATGTGACAAAGAGATTTTCTAACCCTATTGCAAATGTGCCTGATTATTCTAATTCGCATCAGACCCAACTTCTGACTAAAAGTCAGTAATTCAAGTAGGCATCTGATTGACAGCAAAAATGCAAATATTTATTTAAACAATCATAAATTTAAGCAACAAAGTGGAGTGGGGGAGAAACCACAAAAAAAAAAAAAAAAAAAAAAAAAAACACCAGTGCAACAAATTCCCTTTAAAAGTGATCAAAATTGGTATATAAAAGTTCCTTGTGTGCAATTTACTCACAGTATAAATAAAACCCTTTTTTTTCTCTGGGATGAAAATATTTAATATTTTCATGTTTATTTCTTGACAAATTCAGAACTTGTGAAACTTCATAAATGTTGGAAGCTGGGACATTAATTCGGCACATAAAAGTACAAAAGAATTGTTTCTTTGTGTGCATAATTCTGTCGTGGTTAATATGTGAGATGGAACAAAAGTTAATGCAAAGGGAAAATAATGACTTAACATGCAGTTTGAGTTTTCACTCATTTTAGGAGTTGTCTGCTTAAGTATTAAAAATAAAGCTGAAGATTTTATGGCTTGAGTTGTATATATTATTGAAAAAGAGAAATCAGTCACATAAAATCTGATCTAATTTATATCAAACTTGCTTTGAAATGATTGAATGAATAAGTAATTGATTTTTCATTCATTCTTTTTACACAAAGTACAAATTTAATATGCTTGACATGTCTTTTTTTGTGATTTTCTAACATTCTGTCTCAAATATCTTTCCTCTAAATGTTTATGAATCTGCTGCCAGTTCCTTTGCAGATTTAGAAATCATCAAAAAAAAAAGTTTTACAGAAATACCATTCTGTTATCTTATTACTTTTGCATTATTCACCTCAGCTGCTGCCAAGATGTGTTATGTTTAGCTGTTAAAGTTCATATGTACACATACTCACTCTTGACAAATTCAGAACTTGCGAAACTAAATTATTTATCAGTGTGAGATGTGTAGGAATACTTTACCTTTTGTTAGGTAACCAACTGGAACTGAATGTTTTCATGTCTACTAACCATGTCTAATAGATGCGAGTTAAATTCAATGTTGGTATTTTTCACTGGATTTTAACTTACTTTTGATTCCTTTCCATTAAGGTCTGTATTATTCTCTAGAGGTAATAAATTAATCCCTGTTGAACTTTTTCACATTTTGTGACATAATTTCTGTTTTTTGTGTGTGTTTTATTATGAGTTTAAGCCACAGACCAACACAAAGAAGTACAAAAAAATTGAATATTAAACAAAGTAGCATGAGACAGGGGATACAGTTGTGCAAATGTTTTGGCAGCTTGAATCTGAAATCTCGTTCTTTTGATCACTACTCAAAGCTCGCAACCAATGATGAGGGTAGGAACTTCACTTTTTGGTTCAGACACAAGGATCTGTTTAAAAGGAGAACTATTAGTGATAGAGGAAAGCAATTGTTGAAAGAAAACAACTGGAAGTCGTCGTTTACCACAAGCCATGTAGGAAACACAAACATGGAAGATGCTGCTCTGATCAGAGACCATGTGAAATGTAAACATAGATATCCTCAGTAAAGCAACCCCAGGGTGAAACCCAGGGGGGTCAGCATCATGTGTTGGGGAGGATAGATAAATGACAATCGTGGAAGAAAACCTGTTGGAGGCTGCAGACGAACTGACCGGGTCGGCCATCAGCTTTCTGTCAGGACAAGGACTGTAACCACACAGCCAAAGCTCCTTTGGGATTGTTTAGATTGTAAAAAGCAGATGGAGATTTGCCCCAAAAGCTGTGATTTTAGCAAAAGGTTCTTCACCATATATTGAAAAATGTGTGGCACATATTATTTACCATTATTACTTTAATTACTCATTAAAAATGTATCGTTTTCATTCTGCTTCACTTTTATGAACCTGTGGCTTCAAGCGACAAAATGGGGAATAAGAATTGTTTTGCAAGAAACTGATGATGAACAAAACAGTCTTTGACTTGTTTATATTCGGCTTGTTGAGGAAGTGAAATCCAACAGGCATTGTTTAAAAGGTGACACTTTCATCTCCCTTCGCGAAACAAGAACGATTGGCTGATCAACATCCATTGACAGATTGAGTTTTTTGGTACAATAATTCATGCTGTTATTGCCACGGATAAGAGGACTTTATATAATGCTTCTTGCTGTTAACTCCTAGAACAAAGCAGAGCCCCTCCTCATGTCTCACTCTCCAATCTGCGGGTGAGCTTGTGATTAATGTGTAATTGACTTGATGAATGGGTTTCCCATTCCTTGAATCCATCAAAACACCGCTTGATTAAGCGTCCTCTGCAGCTCTGATTAAAAACCAGCACGATCAGCTTCATTTGAACACAAGCATGGGCCCCATCGTGTTTCAAAATCTGGTCACACCCACTGATTATCTCCTTGCAATGTAGGGTAATCAATGCAAGCAGCGGCTGGTTATTGAGGGCCGGCGTGGTTGCGGCTTGCGAGAGATACTTTTTGCAGGCGGCAAAGCGGCGAGCCGGCCCAGTTTCAGCAATCAGTCATGCCAACAGGAGTAAAATAGGATAGATGGGGGGGCGGAGGGAGGAGATGGCGAGAGGTGGGTAAGGGTTTGAGAGGTGAGAATAAGATGGAATGGGATTCGGTCGGAGACGGGGAGATGGATGCAGAAAGTGTGCCTTGTGGTAGGGAAGTTTGATAGGACTGGCAGCAGGTATAAGTGTATGAAAGTATAGATGGACAGGTGCTGACAGAAAAGATGATGAATAGACACTTTACGAGGTGTTACGAGGTTCCACGAACAGTCCAGACACTCCATATGACACTTTCATGTGCGCCTCCTCTACCCGCAGGACTCTATATCTTGCGCTCCGTCTATGATCAAGGTATGAATGCGATGTTATTACCAAAAGTTATAGCTCGCACCTTGCACTTCCAAAAAAGAAAAAAAATACATGGCTACAAATGTATTTTTAAACTTATATGCAACTTCACATTTTCATGCAGAACCAGCTGAACTTGAAGAGAACTTTGTCAAATGTTTGCAGCAGTTGAACAGGTTATGATTTGCTTGTGATTAATCGGAGATCAAATATGACAGTTGTATGAAAGCTTTCACTACCAGTGAAAGTTGAGACAATGAAATGATCCCAAGAAGTCAAGATATGGTCAGGTAGGCCAAGTGAAATCACTATCATTTAAAATTAATGATCTACTTAATTTAATTTATTAGCAATTGTTTGCTTCAAAGAAATCAACATTGTCTATTTATGTAAGGATATTGCTGCAAGAAAAACTACACCTGAAAAAAAAAAACGCTTCTAGAGCCGTTTTTTCCCCCCTCTTACCTGAGGAAGACTGCAGGATCTTTGAGATTTTCTCCTTTGGGACGTGCAGCGGACTGTTGACACCACAAGAGCAGAGCTTGACTCTCAAGGATGTTTGTGTATCTGCAGTGAGGCAAAGACTTGGACAACAGCCTTTTGTCTGGGAAGTCAGGAAAGATGGAACTTCTGTCCAAGGAAAAAAGCATCAAGGACAGACTTAATATTCTGCATAAAGTTAAAGGATGGAGGCAATTTCTTCTCATAGATTGGAAGGCATTTCCCAGAAGAAAAGTTCAGTGTAGCCATGCCAACGGAAACCAGATATAGGTGAAACGTCTCCTGAAACTGCGTGACAACATATTGGTTCCTCTTAAACTGCAAGTTGCTATATTGTAGGAAAACACCGAGTTACTCTGAGACAGAAGAGCACCTACCACGTTTCTACAAACATAACACGGCTCTAATTCTCTGTAGACCGGGCTACCTATGTAAGCCACACAGGGTAGACATCTCTCCTATGCAGATGGTGTTCTCTTCAAAAAAAGTTGGCAGGTGGGAACTTTCAGCAAACCTGGCGTACAGCAACCACCATTTATGTGATTTATTGTTCATTATGTGCCGGTCACATCATCCCTTGCCCGTCCATTGATATACTGCTGACAGGTCCATTAGTGATTTATGTTCACCAAGTCCTCGTAGCTGTCCAAATGTTTTTGCCTCATGTTCAAGTATGTCCTCTACTGGGCTGCAATCCCTAATGAGTACCAGAAAGAGAGACTTTTTTTTTTAACCCTTTTTTTGATTTAATACATAGCAATTAAAAGGACACTGCACAACAAGCCTTGCTAAGACGGCGGACAAAACAACAGATTATCTCTAAATGACTTCAGATTATACATGGGTGTTTGCAGTTTTCAATATACAAACTATTCAGGAGAATCATAAGACATCTATACAAAAAATATTTAAGTTGGGTGAAAGTTGAAGTCAGACATATTTTGCTTTTTTTTTTTTTTTTTACATGTAATTGAAATCAGATCTTTACATAAATAATTTTCTTACTGTGATCTCTTAATATCCAGTTAGGTAATTGTATTATTAAAATGGAATAACGTATCAAAGTATCTCATGTTTTGCTGTAAAGTCCTTTGGTAATTTATTTTCTTAATGGTGCTATTAATTAAAGTTTTACCAACTTACTATCTCACAATCAGACGAAACACGCTCCGGTTTAAATCAGTTATTTTTCTTAAAATTATAGTTGTTGTTTTTTTCCAGGCAGCATGTCCTTCGTTGTGAGGCATCATGGGAAAATCCCAAAGAATCCGTCAAGATGTCTGAAAGACTTGTGGACCAACTTACCTACAATTTTTCAGATGCCTGAGGGTGCCACGTTCATCTGTTCAACACGGTAGAAATATCCAGCTGTCACACTGTTCAATAAATAAACAGGTTCTTTGTCCAAGAGAAGAGTGCAAGATGTGTGGATCAACCCCACACTACTGAAGATCATGGTCAGAGATAAAGAAGCATTATGCCAAAAGAAGCATAAAAAACTTGATTACTGGTTGGAAAAATTCAGCAAAGGACAAAGTATCTTCTGGAAGACAAGTACTAGGATCGTCCCAAGTCTTGCAGATTAGAAGAAAATTCTATCAAATAGAAAATAAACTTCTGATTTTGAAAAAAAAAAAAAAAAAATTCCTTATTATTCCAGCATTTATGTTTGACAATCTAAAAATGTCTACAAACAGAAAAAGTTTAGTCTGACTCAATGTCGGACAGAAAAACAAACAGATTGCTTGTCTTTTTGTACAGTGTATGTAAATATCTGGTCTCAGCTCTTTGCGGCTGATCGTTTTGTGTGACTTGAATGTCTATTGGTGGAGTTCACAGATTGATTATTTAAATATCTGTGGCGGTTTTACTCTTTAGAAGTTAATTGCTGACCCAACAAGGCCAAATTCAAGAGCTCCCACTAAATGATTATTGATTAACCTGATCTGAACTGACAGAAGAGCTAATCAATGCCTCAGGAGGATTTGAACTTGGGGTTTTTCGTGGTCACAGATCAACTGCTTGTTTTGGCAAAAACCACAAGCAAAGCAGAGCAGGGTAAAGACGCCAACGATGGTAAACGGCCGTCTGTAAATATTCTGCCAGACCATACAAGAAAATATGCTGGTTTTCAACATTTTGACACTCTTTTTGTTTTGTTTTTTAGCTCAATATGTCATGGATCTCAACTGGATCTAGATCGTCCCATTGCAGCTTTTCTGTATGTTTAAGGTTTGTTATTCTCTATAAAAGCCTCAAGTCTTTTACAGTTTCTAACAGTTGTTTTTTTCCATTATTGCCCTTTATTTAGCTCCTTCTATCTTCCCATCAACTCCAAAAAGCTTCCCTGTTGCTTCAGAACAAAACAGTCCCCTAAGAATGATGCTGCAACCACCAATTTGCACTGCAGGAACTGTACGTCGAGTGTGATCTTTTTTTTTTATTTATTTTACCACACACAGCTTTTAGCATCCAACCAGAACATTTTCTACCACAGGTTTATGGCAAACTGCAAACAGGACTTCTGATAGCTTTCCATCAACAGTGATTGAAGCAAAGGCCAGATTTGTGGAAGGAACAACTAATAACTAGTCTGCCGACGGATTCTCCCGTCTGACCTTTAGGATCTTTCCATCTTCTCCAAAGATGCTGATTAATGCTCGTCTTGTCCAGCCTGTCAGTTTAGGCGGAAGGCCTCGTTTTGTAGCTTTGCTTTTGTTACTCTTTGAATTTCCAGGTGATGGATTGAACAGAAACTTGTCCAGAGATCAAACTCCCCCCCCAAAACTTTTCTCCCTAACCTGCCTGACGTGTTCCTTGATCTTCATGAAGCTGTTGGCTCACTAAAATACAACCTTTTGTTTTTAGAACAGCTGTATTGATAATGAGATTATATCACAAAGAGGTAGATTAACTAAGATTATAAAGTGATTTAACTGGGTGATTTTAATGAGTCAGAGTGAAGAAGGCTGAAAACATGCGTCATCTTTTTCTGATAGTTATTGAGGGGAAAAAATTGGAAACCATGTATTATTTGCATTCCATTGTACAATTATGCTGAATTTTATGTTTTTACTATAACTAGCTTTGCAAAAGAAAAAAAGTACTAAAGCATGTTACTCTATGCATCAATTCAATCATTAAAATGCAATAGACTATATTAAAATGACATACATACTCTAGGATTGCATCAATCCTATGTTTGAGGTCATCAATTAAACAGTCAACAACCTCAAAATTAACATTTTGAAAGAGGAGACCATCCCTGTACAGTACTCCTGATAATAACTCTGCTCTCTGGCTTTATGGAGCTGCTGTCTCTCCCACAACAAAATTAGACATTTCACCATCCCAGATTTTCAGTAATTAATTCCCTTTGTGGTTGTCTCACGTAATTTAGTTTCCAGAGCCTTGGAGATAATGAAACTCTCGCTTGTGTCTGCATACAAGAGCATTCATTAACACTCAGAAGAATATTAACATCAGAAAGGTATTTCCATTCTCTCCTCACACCTCCCACTCGGTCAGACGTTTGTGTTGCCAGCCATTAGATAGAATTGCATTTCTTGCCTCACCTGTAGTTTTTCATTTTGTTTTCCTCTCACCTCAAAAGTTTCGACCTTTCGTTTGATCGGCATTAAAAGCGCTTTGTTGCGGTTCGTTATCTCTTCCCGTTTTGTCTGCACCGTTTTGTTACACTTGCACTTCAGCTGAACTTGGAAATTTACATTTTCAACTTATTAAGTCTGATTAACACTCACAGATGAAAGCCGTAGCAATAGAGAGGCGATCCGATGATGAACGCTACCTCACTTCAAGATACATATTCAAATTCTTCACGGGCCAATACCAGCAACAAAAACCACCCGGACCTTCAAACCATCAAGAGCAGGACTCGGTCTGGTTTTGACGTCAGTCTGAACGTGTTTGACAGCTAACAGATGAACCAGACTCCGCCGTGGCAGGACACACGCAGACTTTCCAAACACAGCGAGGGCAGTGCAGCTGTAACCTCTGTCATGAAGCGAGACCTGCGCTGGCCTCTTGGATTTTCAGAAACATCGACCGTTTGTTCTTCCCACCCATTTCTCGCCTCTTGCTGTGCGAGCGCTCGTCACGCGGCGCGACCTCTGAACCCAGACGACAGAATTGCTCCGAGCGGCGTAGGGTTCATAAAATATGTAAAAAGTCAAATTGAGAGCGCGCGCGGAAAACATACGGCTACAAACGATCCATTTTTCAAATGTGGACAACTTGAGTTTGTGTCGGTTTTGGTGTAGCAGCAAAATGCCTGTCTGGAAGACGCTCGTCTTTCTCCGAGGCACAGGAACATTTGTATCACTGGAGTTTTATCTCTCTGCGACATCAGTTCACCGCACCTCCCAACATTAGCTTTAAACAGATCCCTGAACAGCTCCCAAAGCTCCTCTGCAGTCTTGCAGCGTATGAAAAATTCATAGAGATCCCAGGCCAAAATCCCATTGCAGTTCAGTGGCATAAATATTTATCTTTCAGTTAACCATTGTTTTAGCTGGAGGGGGGGGGGAAAGAAGACTGCGGGAGCAAAGGTCAAAGAGCCATATAAAATAGCTCTTTTTGGCGAGTTAGACAATGCTACGCAAGCAAAACACAAAACAAGTGAAGCGAAGGATAATTTTCACAGATTACTCCCATGTGGTTTTATGGTGGGTGATATTTGCTTAAGTAAACTTTAGGTCTTTACTTAAAGACCTAAAGTTTTTTTGTTTTTTGGTAAATTATATCCATAAACTAATAAGGAAAGCTGGTAGTAACACTGAAGGAGCTGCGAGGATTTCTAGTTTGTACTGTTGCCATCGAGTGAAGTTCCTCTGTGTCTAAGTGAGTAGGACCAAAAGACAGAAAGATTTTCATTCTAAATAACATCAATTCATTGCTAAAATCACCCAAAAGAAGGTGAAAAATAGGTGTTCATGATGAACAAACTTAAGCTTTTGGTTACACTTCCAAAATCTACGTTTTGCTGTTATGAGTTCTTTATGTGCCATAAAACATATCTGCACTAAAATATGGAGGGGGGTGAATGATACTGTGGGGTTACCTTTCTGTCTTTGTCTTAATAATGAACAGCTTTACAGTTTTATATACAAATACTGACCAAAGACATAACTGAAGGCTTGAAATACCTTTGTCAGAGTACAGGATCAGTCCAGAGCATTAATTGAGTCTCAACAAGAGAAGATTTTACAATCTGACAGAATTGGAGAACTTTTGCAAGGTAGCATTGGTAAATATTACCAGGTCACCATGTGGAATGCTAAAAACTTATTAAAATGTGCTTTGGTAAAGTATTAGCTGAAGAGTGTGGATAATATTTAAAAGTGAGTTTTGCTTTCTAGTCGAATTACAGAAAATAGATGTCTGTCAAAATAAGGAAAAGTGCTTAAAATATTCACCACGGTCTCATTTTTCTCCCCATCATAAAAAAATGACATCTAAGATGAGGTGTAAACATTTTTGAAAGCCAATGTGTAGCTGCAAAACTGTTAATAAACTAATATTACATGTTTTAAAGCAATGGCACAATGTTCGCATTGGGGCTGCCAAATATCCTGAGCGCTGAATGCTTGATGTGCTGCTTGTTTCCGTGTCAGCAACAAAAAGCAATCCTCTTGGCTCAAAGGATCTCATGAGGCTAATATCAAACATGCTAACATGGCAGATTTCTCTCCACTGTGTTGTGTTGCAGTGTTGCTGGTGGTCAAGGGTTGCAGAGTTGTCTGAAGAGTCAGCAAAAGATTTGACAAGTTGTGAAATAAACCAACCGGCCACCACAAGAGATGTTGTAATCATCATTTTGGGGTAAAGGGCCAAAATATCACGTTCTATTTCAGACAGCACTCCCCAGTCAAGATTACTTACAAGTACATAATGGATGTGTGCTAACACAAGTCTTTGAAATTGCATGCGGTGCTTCTTCTGTTCTGCAGCTTCAATGAGATGTACATGGAAGCTAAGTATCCACTTCACTCTTTTTAACCACATCTAGCCTGTGGTATGCTTCAGACTTTCAAGAGAGAAGGACAAAAAAATTCCATCGCTCTAGATGACAACTTAGCCGTGATGCATAAACGGTGGCCATCTGAGAATAATAATAATAATGTGAACTGATTAGAAATGTGTGTGCGATTCCTGGTAGGAGATGAGATTTTATCGCATCTCGAAGAGGCACATTATTAAGACCTGGAGGACGTTTGGATTGAAAGAAGTAAGAAAGAAAGTATTTAATCTTTCAGGACAAAAACAGGGGCTGGAGCTTGTGACTTAAAACAGGAGTCAATGTAAAGCTACAAAAACAAAGACTGAAGATTTGATGACCGAAGATTTGTCTTAGACTCAAACTTAAAGCCTTTAATTTGAAACCAAAAAAATTCACAGCAAATAGCAATGTCCAAGTGAAAAGGTCTCTGGTTCAAATCCATCCAGATTTCCTTTTGTCTTCAGCTTCAAAACCAAAGAAAACTTTTCAGAACACTTTTGTTGTCACTTATTTCATTTACAGTCATATTCAATAACTTGGAGTATGCATTCAGATGAGACTCGTTCATCAGATTACAAAGGTCCACATCTGTGTGTAATTAATCTATATAGTGTAGCTAATGTGTCTGACTTAGTGATCAAGTTCCTGAAATAAATGGGCCTTTCAGTAATATTTCTTATTTATTTAATGGGCCTGCAGACATAAAGTTGGGCACCTCCCAACTGACTGACCAAAAATGGCTGTCACCCAAACGCCAGCAAGTCCAAGAAGGGGGAGTTGGAGGAGTATGTGATGGAGTATCATGACTCTTTCTGCATTATAAGGTAAATTAATCAGGCGTGAAGGACCTTGACCAAGACGACAAGCAGAGACTTAAAGTAGCAGGCCAGCTGCTTGGGAAAAATGAAATCCTAAGCTCAGAGTGTGACACAAAATATGTGGTCTGATGGAACAAAAATTGACCTTGAGCCACTGTTACGCTGGAGAATCCCCAGCACAGCGAGGCTCATCGTTCAGCTAACATCATCACACTGTGATGCATGCAAGTGGAAGAATGAGGCTCAGGACATGTTTTTTTTTTTTTTTAAAGCTTCTTTCCCCCCAGAAGTAGACTTTAGATTCCTTTTGAAATCATATTGTTTGATTCCATTATAATGCTGTGCAACTAAATAGTAAAAGATAAAGTTTAAGCGTATTAATTAACGTAAATTTTCCAATCAAAACTTTGGCGTTTATGCAGTGCATTGCTCTTCTGTTTTTACTGGCTTAGCAGATGTACAGACTTTGACTGCCCTCGCCACCTGGAGTCTTTGGATGTAATTTTTTTTACTGTGTCGTCTCACTGATGACTTATGAAGCTAGAAATGGGTTGGCAAAATTACTATCTTCAGAAGCGTTTGTCAGACAGTGAAAAGTGCTGGCTTTCTTAACCAGCGAAGGAAATGTGACTGATCCAGAAAATTTTTTATTTTAAAACAGTACTCTGTGCAAATGCCACTCAGTAACATGATGATGAGATGATCTTATTAAGCATTGAAAGTTTTACTGCAAGGAAAAAGAGTTCAATTTTGGTTTCATCTGACCAGAGCATCATCTTCCACATGATTTCTAATCTTCTGCATCACTTAAACATGACTGTCGTTTTGCTACTGGCCTTTTAAGTTGCAGTATTTAGGACAGGAAGATGGTAGAGCGAGAGAAGGGGGGGAAGAGACACAGCTAATATCGAATCCCGGTCGGTCGGCTGGGTCAAGAATTATCAGCCTCCATATATGGGACACTAACTCTAACACTACACACCTCCTTTTTTGAAAGTGCCTGCTCATGCAGCAAGCAGTTTTTGGAAAAAAAATGATTCTGTTGCATCATGTCATGCTCAGTCCAAATGCTAATCTGCTGTGCCCTCTCCCATGTAGCTAAGTCTGCAGAGTCTGCAGAGTCAGCTCAAACAGGGGTTTTGGGAAGCAGCCATCTGTAAGTAAGTCTTTATCTGGCTGCAAGCATACACAGCACCAACCCAAAACCCTTTCATATCCCTAACCCTGAGTTCAAACTCCATTTACAATGACATTACAAAGTAAATAACCTCTAAGAGATTTCTTTATTTTTTGCTTTTTTTGTCACAACTGGTTCAGATGCTCAAACTTCAATACCAGACAAAGAAAACCTGACTAAATATATCGAATAAATTTTTACACTGCACAACACCCAAACTGAATTTTTTGTTTAATTGCTAGTAAAGCACTGTAAATGGTCACATTTGAGAAATTATTTGACTTTCGTTTGAAACAAATCGTTCACACTGTGTTTAGAACTGGTAGAAAAACTTTTCATGTCTTAATGTAATGTGACAGCACTGGGATGACGGGATGAATAAAAGCAGAATTCATTTATATTCAGCAACATATTCAAAGATCATGAATGGTGTTATTTACCAAAGGGCCGGTGGAACAGAGGAGATAGCTAAGAAGCAAGCATGTGTGTGTATGTATGCGTGTGTGTGTGTCAGAATGAGCTAGCTTAGCTGCAGCTACACATCCACAGAGAGGGAGAACATCCTCCTCGACATAACACCTCCCAAACACACAGGATTGACACACACCTACACACACAGGGACAGACACAGGCCCACACACACACACAAACACACACACAGATATTCACACTCCTACAGAGCATCTGGCCTCTGCTGGCTTAAGCATCTCACAAGGTGCTGTGACAGCAATTTGAGTGACAGCAGCAACAAAAACAACATTTCCATGTATATGCATCACAATATGTGCATGAGAGCACGGCAAACTCTTGATTAGTCTTAAAATACGATTAATTTGGCGTGAGTGGGTTCAAGAGATACACACTCACTTCACTGAGCTCGGCAAAAGCTGGAGTGACATAAGCTGCTTTCTACATTCACCTGTTTGTATCTGTATGTAGGCGTCCATGCAGCATGTGCAGATGAAACCAGATATTTACATAATTTTAGGAAAATAATCAGTTCCCTCAATGTTAAAATCAAATTTACTCTTTTTGGTCAGCTTTCATTTTATTTATATAGCACATTTTCAGCAACAAAGCATTTCAAAGTGCTTTACATGAATTAGAGGAAATGCAAACAAAACAACAAAAAAAATGATTTAAAAAAATATGAAAACATTTATAAAACCTGAGTGTCAATTTGAGCGTTACAACACAGAGTATTCACAATCAGTGTCAATTAAAAAATAAAATAGTGCAACAGTAAAACTGCACAAATACTAGCATGGAGGTAAATACTTATTGTGCTTGTTGGGAGCAATGATGGTTAGACTAACAGCCGTCAGGAGGAAGGATCTCCTATGACGCTCCTTTGTGCATTTAGGATGCAGCAGTCTCAAATGGAAGTACAGGACAAAAAGTGGAAGCTTCACAGAAAATTAGATATGTTTAAAAATGCAATTTCACCAAATTCTAAGGAAATGTATGCCAACAGAAAATACAAAGTTTCATTTTATATCACAGAGTGAGGGATTGAAAAAGATTGTGTGGGTTTTTTTCTATGTTCTATGTATGCTTCTTTGCTGTTGGAGGTCATTCATTTATCTTTCCCGCAGCATTTCACCCAAAGGAAGCAAAGAGCTGCTGTGGACATTATGGCAGAAATGGAGAAAAAGCAGCAACATAGAGCAATTTACCTCCGTTTACTGCACTGCTCACACTGACAGAGTTCAAGCATGGCTCAACGTACATTACATAAAGGTACCATAGCAACCATGGCAGAGCACAGAACACAAACTGTTTTCATGCACTTCTTTGACTGGGTAAGTTTGTTTTTCATGAAGCGTAGAGTGTGGTTGAAAGGTCTGATTGCAGACACAAGGCACAAACGTGCTTCATGCATCGTTTATTGGATGCAGGTGAAATCAGAGAAATGTTAGGGCTTGTTTGTCGCTGAAGGAATAAAAATAATTTTCTTATTTTGATGCTTGGACTAATTTGTATTTGGCCCTCTGTTGCAGCTGTTTTTACACATAGCTAATTATTGTCAGCAAGGAGAGCTGAGGTCAAACCACGCTGTTATTCTTAAAATTGTATTTTTTAAAATCTGAAATAATACTTTGCATGTATCCATTTGTTTGATCCCTTTTGTCTCTTAATGCCAATGTCATTGCTCATCCCTTTTTATTTGTTTTGCTGTAAAGAGCATTTATTTCCACACAAACTATAATTTTAACATTACTTAAACAATATGTTTGCTTGCTTGTTTTTTTTACATATGTCATGACAGGATAACATGAGACAGATAATTTGTGAACAGATTGCAATCTTCCACCTCCTCCCACTGCTACTATTGCCATCTCAAGAAATGCACCACTCACAGTCAACAACAACCAATCAGAGCCAGGAAGACAATCTTAGGCTTATCAATCATGCTCACGCTGCTTAATTTGTTAAGAAACAAATTACCGTTCCAAGAAAACCGTTTATCCACAGTCATCGGTGGCTATGTTAACTAGCCTTGACATTCACACCAGGCTCTGTTGAGGAGAACAAGCTGTAGCTTAGCAGAGAGAAAGGAGGATGATGTGAACAGTAGGGTGATTTACAGCGCTAAGACCCTCCTGCTGGCTCTGATTGGTTGTTACTGACTGTGCATTTCTGCAGAGGGCAGCAGGACCAAAGGGAGGAGGGAGAGGAACTTGATTTTTTCACAGATTCTGTCTTATGCTATCATGACATAGTGATAGTTAATACGTTTAAAAAAGCCATGTTTTTAAATAAAAGTTAAACACTGCAGCTGTAAGGTTGAAAGTAAATATAAGCTGATATGAGTTAAATGGACATTCTCTGACATAATAAAAGCTGAGTACTGGGAGAACTGGGAACCTGTAAGTGGACAGAGGATGGACACACTGCCTTTCACCATGAGTTCTGATATTGAGATCCGGCTTGTGAGTCACTTGTACAGCAACAAACCTCAACCCGTCTATTGGAAAGACGCAGCTACAATGTGTTGAGGTGGTACTGGGGCCTCAGCTGGAGGCGGTGTGGGACACCCAGACACGAAGGTGATGCCACTCCTCCTGGTGAGCGGGTGGGGCATGAGAAACCAAAATGCTGCAAGTGGCTATTCATGTTCCCCGTTGGCATGAATAGCCACTGCCAGGGCAGACTGCAGGTCATTTACATAACTTGTAAATGATTCTTCTGCTGGTTCTTCTGTGGGAACTTTGCTACTCTCTGCTGGAACAATACCAACCCTGGTGGGACAGATTCAAACATTCATCCAATTAGCAGTAGTGGCTGGCGGAGTGAACAAATGGCAGACCTGCTTAGTTCCTACTGAGTGAAGTTTAAGTCAGTTTCATAACCAAATATCCCTCCACATATGGAGTCAGAACAGTTGGAACTCAGTCAAAATCAAGGCACTTTAATCAGTGTAATTTCTAATCAGATACCCTGAAAGAGAACACCTTCCATATTATAGCCCAGATATTTTCAGAAAATTCTATTTTATCCCACTACCAATCACTGTTTTGTTCTTGCCTTTCCGTGTCTGTCTCTGTTTGTTATTTGACTTTGTGTCGTTGTCATTCCCTTACGTCTTTGCCGCTTGTTTCATCTGTCATTTTTACTCAAAGGCATCACCTTTACCGTCCAACCCTCCCAGTAGTTTTTCAAATCTCCAGCCCCTCACACACTCGCCCTCCTCCAATCCACGCTTGTTTGGTCTCCCAAAGTCATCCTAATTAGCGTTTAAAGCTCCCGCTTCCCCACGGCGAGGTCGTCCATGCCCGTGAGCCGCCGCTGCCTCGTCTTCCCCCTGATAACTATAATGAAACGTCCCCATCGGCTGCCACCGGTGATTTTGTGTGCGTGCGTCTCCGCCTGTATGTGCGAGAGAGAGAGAGAAGAGCTACCACTCAAACGTCATTAACAGCATTACCGTAAATTACACCGGGCTGCAATGGGAACTAGCAGCAGGAGGCAGGGCGCCATTGAAAGGTGGAGAAACATCTCTAAAAATGCCAACTTGTAACCTGTCAAAATCCGGTTTAAAAAAAAAAAAAGCCAAATGTCCCATCAGAGCTCAATTATTTTTCCTTTTTAGCAAACACTCCTTTTTCAGCACAGTTTCACCGACTCTCCCTCAGTGAAAGTAAAGGGTATATCTGACAGACCTTGCATGCATCATATATTTCACCTGAAGTCCTCTGCTTCAGCTTGACGGTACTTTACCCACATCTCTAAAAATGTTAACTAGATTTGAATACCAATATCGTTTTCTCAACCCACTTTTTTGTTTTTTTTGTTTTTTTCTTTCCAAGATGGAAAATGACGGGAAACAGTTTCTTTTTCCTCTCCTATCGCTGAATTTCCTCTGGGATCAGGACTCAAAACAACAAAGAGTGGATCAAAAAGAAAAGACAAAAAAAAACAAAAAAACAGGGAAGTTAAAGGAGATGTGATGTTGGAGGAGAAGACAGTGGCTCAGGGAGAAAGGCTTTCAGATCAATGTTGTGAATCTACAGAGGATTGGAAAAGAGGGCCCGGAGACAGTTGACCATCTAAGACTCTTATGAGCCTCATCTGAGAGCTCAGGGCGGTCGGGGCGACTCAATCGCTGCGCTCAACAAATATGGCCCTGCGTTTCACGGTGTGTGCGCCACCCTGAAGGGCTGTGTGAAATACTTCCTGGGAAGAAAAGGAAAAAAAAAAGTGCAAACAAGAAGGTTGCTTTGTGAGCCAGTGGTAAATAAATGCTGCAGAAAAGGTCCTGAGGCCGATATAAAACGTAAGGGATTTTTTAGTGGATATGGATTTGATGTTCTCCACCCCCACCCCAAACTCCTTTTGGAAAAACTGAGCTTTGAAAAGTTATTGCTGTGGACTGAGTGAAAATACATACACAAATTTATTAGGTACACCTGTTCAATTTCTTAAGAGACGATGAAATACAAACTCATCGCAGCGGCTCGATGCGTTTAGACCTCCAAACATTGTGAAGGTGAGTTTGAGTATTTCAGAAAGTTATTCTACTATGGTTTTCATGTAGTAAAAAAACAAAAAGCCCTTAAAAATTATATTGAGATGATATGAAAAGGTAAGAGCAGCTCAAATTACCACTTACTATCACAAAGATATGAAGAAAAAGCATTCAGCAATAAAGCTGTGTCATGTAACTTTTACTTTAAAAAATGTTTTTTAGGTATTTGATAAAACTAAATGCCATGACTGTCTTATGTCAGACGGTTATAAATTAATTATAAAAAATCTCTACCCTCAGTTAACTGAGGCTAGAGATTCCACAGGCTCACCAAAATTGTACAACAATAGATTGTAAAAGGTTTCCTTACGCAGTGAGTCTAAAACGATAAGCTCACAATTTGACATAAACAAATACTAAAGCAATGAATAGATGCCATGTATTCTCATGTCACACTGTGCAGAAGCTCTGTTTACACTGGTGAAAACTCACTTACCCTCAGCATTCCAAATGCATAGAGTCGAAGACATGCTGGGCTTTAATCCCAAATTATAATTTGACCATGCTCAGAGTATGTGTAGATATTTTAACTTACAGCCCCAGATAGGAGATTCAAAGATTTAATAAACTCTATATTTCCCCACTTTTAAAACCAGAGAGAACATGTCAAATTGCCCATCTAAGTGGTAAAGTTACAGAAAAACAGATAGTGTTTCGTATCAGATTATGAACATGTCCCTGTGCAAATAGGATCTAATGTTTTTAAAAGCACTTTGCGTATTTTTAAATATGTAGTTTAGCTGTAGATTGTGAAGCCCACCAGAAACATGATGTGCAATAAAAAATAAAATGGAGAGCCAAACATTTGGTTTATCCTGTTCTTACTTTCAAAAATGGGTCTTTACACTTGTTAAGTGCCTGTTACAGGAGGATGTACACGCTAAACCCCCGAATTTCTGTGCTCTTATTGAGCAACAGAGAACATCAACATTGAATCCACAGCACTGCCGTTGAAGCAACACTTTTGGAAATGTGCTTCTCATACACACATCTCAACTTCACACTCAACTGAGGCAATACTGTATGCTCTTATGCCCATCCCCGCTTGCAAAGCTGCGGTAATTAGCATACTGTACTGCAGGCAACAGCTGGCGCTCCATACTCGAGTGCTTTATCTGTAAGCAAGGGAACAAACAAGTGTACTTTGTTGTTGTTGTGCAAGTCAGAATCATTATTACTGCAAAGCTAAAAAGGAATATAAAGTAGGCGAGACTTCTGAGGGCATTAACGAGTGAAAGCATCTGCATGTGAAGTTTCTAAGATTGTTGTATCATTCTTTTTAACACGTTGCGTGAAATGTAAACAATTCGTTAAAATTGAAACTGTGGCACAGCTCTTTCTGTGAAGTGCTTAATTGCGCTGATATCAGCCATCAAAGAGACTAATCAGGAGACGCCGTTGGATGATGTGGCTCAGTAAATCTGCTAACATCCATGGGTATTTCCTTTATTTATAGAACCGGGCTTTTTATCATGAATAACACCTGCTGAAGTTTGGTCCAAAAGAAAATTGATATTCAGATCCACGTTTTTGTCATGTTGCAACCACAAACGTCAGGGGGATTTTCTTAGGGTTTTATGTGATGGATCTTCACCATATTACAGGTAATTATAAAGTTAAAATAGAAAGATACACACCTTTCAAAGTATTTTAAAAATACAGAAATACAGATATCACTAATCAGAGAAGCTTCATAAAACCCCGAGACCACCATAAAATAGCTGATAATTGAATCTTAATCCACAACAACTATCACTGAATTTGAGCTTTTTGGTCTACGTGGAAAAACTTTGAACAAAGGAGTCCTGGAAAAATTTCTACTGATCGCTGCAAAAAAACTTCAAGGCGCAAAAATTCAGCAAAAACGTAGATTATATTACAATATGCCAATTAAAATACAGAATTTTGTTGTTGTGACATTATAAATGTGAGAGTCCAAGCAAGGGGGATTTACTCATTGGCAAGGCACTGTGGATTAATAATCCATATTGGGTACAAAAAAGTTTTAAATAAATTTGAAGTAATTCTTGATTCTGTCTTAGACTTTATCTACATGATTAGAAATTCAAATTTGTGAGGTGCGGCCAAGTATTAACCCACCATTAAAACAGCCAAAGCTGAGAGTTTGACAGGATTTCTTTTTCTTTTTTTTTTGGAATTAAACTCCAGCTAAGGGATTCTTGTTGTATGGGGCTGACCTTTGTAAGAGTAGAGAAATATTAAAATATCTATATTACAGAATCTTTTTTGTCTGTGTGTACATACACACACTTAAACTTAAATTTCTCTGTCTTATTTCAATCTTATCCCAACGAACACAATGTCTTTCCCTTTTTCTTATATTTTCATTCAACTGTAGAATACTCCATTTCTCTACTTGTACACCTTCATTATGCAGCGTAAAAGCAACAGATTTTTGTTGTCTGCTCTTTTGTCATAATGTTACCAACAGCAGTGAGAACAACAACTGGTATATTTATGTATTTATTTGCTCATAATGGTTCCCCATGAGCTCCAGCCTCAGGACAGGCCTTTGGGGAAATTGCAGCAAGTTGATGTTCGAACAGAGTCTCTGTCAATCACTATCCATCATCTTTATCCATTTCACAAAAACACGACACGCTGGTTCATGTCAACATGAACCACGTCCAGTCTCCTTGTGAGTGTCAGTGTAAACTCATTGAACTGGTTTGCCGCTGTAAAAGCAGGAAATATCCTGTGGCTGGCCTGATAATTACCATCTGACGCAACAGAGAGCGCTGAAACGATAAAGGTCATCGGTTAAGAAATCACACATGTAGTCGTGACCTTTTGACTCGTCTTCAGGCGGAATGCGACAAAGAGAGGAGATCACGACATCCCGCTTGTCACGTACACACACTGATTAAACCAGAAGCCCTCAAGCTTAAATTTTGATGCGTTCCTCACTTCACACTACAAGATCTAGTCTGATGGGGAGTTCAGCTTAAGGTAAAGGGGGGAAAGCATAAATCTCATTAAATCTCATTTGGTTGTAGTGGCACAAAAAAGTGAAAAACTTCAAAAGGTAAGGAACAACACAGTATTAAGGCCATGGTAGATAAAAATAGAAAAATAACTGGCCATGAGAAGTAAATCTGTCAAAAAAAAAAAAAAAAAAAAGAAATTAAAAATTTGAGATTCATTGCACAAGGCTACTTTTGCAAGGTTGTACACTTATGAAGGGGAAAAATCAAAACTTCTTATGATTAAAGGGATTTATTTACGAGATTAAAATGTGGATTTTCTGCAATATTGTGAAGTCGGAAGTTTGCATGAAAAAATTCAGAAATGTTCAGATACAAGTCAAGCATTAGATGATAGTTCATCAAAGACTGAGATGGTAAAGATAAAGGATACAAACCTAAATATTTTACAGACTAAGTAGAAGAGCATTTTGATATATTTTTATCACTTAACCTTCTATTCCCTTTGTGTCAGGACATTTCTCAGTCTTCATATTGTTAATTTATGCTTTTAATCAGACATTCTATTTTATTTTCTTGCAAATTTATGATTTTGACAAAAACTTTCAAAACATTTTCTGTGAAAATATGCTCTCAAAGCTAGTAAGTTTTTTTTTTCTTGGTCCAATTATGTTTTTTCCTTTTATCCATCTTGGCCTAATACTCTATTGTAAGTATGAATATTTTGCATTTTTTGTTAATACAAAAATTAAATGATAAAAATCCAAACATTACAAACTGCCATGACCAAAATCAAACCAAAAGAACATTTAAAAGTTGAATTAATATAACAAAAATTACATTTACGACTCTAGAGAGGCAATAAATTTCCTCTAGATGATCAAAAACTTAAATTTCCTTTCACTAATGAATATTACACTAACACTAGTGCACCATTTTCCACAAGTTTTTGAAGGCTAGATGTTTTTTTAAAAAAAGCTGAGAATGGTACAAAGTTGAGATAAGTGAACAGCAGATTCCCTAGAAATTGCAGATTACACCCTTTTAAAAAAAATCATTAATTTATGATGACATGCAAGAAAAATTAAAACTCCTGTCTATCACAGTTAAGTACAAAAAAAATCCCTGTCCTCCTGACACCTTCTTGTGTTTCCCTTTTAACTAAATGAGGTTCTGCCTCAGAGCAGCCCACACAATAATAACAGGTGAAGAGACTCAATGAAGGCAAAAAAAAAAAGGAAAACCAGAGGGGTACATTTAGAAAGGCACCCACATTTTCAACGCTCATGATTGAAATACAGCTTCTGTTGCCATTTTCACGTTGTCACTTTGTGTTCCTTTCAAACCCAAGCTGCTTTGACAAACTGCAGCGGGCAGAAAATAACGCTTTGGCAGTAAGTGCAAAGATCGCGGCAGGACTTAAAAATTAATGAAGGAGGGGGAGCGTTTCAAACGGCGAAGCATGAGGGATCAGAATGCGGAGATTACTGAAAGGACTTCAAGTGTTTCTTCAAATGCTTCACAAAAAAAGAAAAGTGAAAAAGAAGAAAAAGAGGGGATGGGGAGGCTTTTTGTACACAGATCAAAACTCATTTGGAAAGTTTGACTGTTTGCTGTAGCCCGCCTTACTTGCCAGATGGTCTCTGTTTGTGGTCTGGGACCGCCGAGGAACAGTCCATAAGGCAGGCATCTCTCAAACCCATGTAATAATTCCCATGCGTTGAGTCGTTTTCTTGTATTTTGCAGATTTTCATTGTCAAAGTGTTGCTCCACAGTCTCACCGTCTAAATAATAGAGAAGGTAACTACAAGGACAGGACCCTGCTGGTAGAATCAGAGGAATTATTCTATTATTATGATGAATAAAGTGTGGTTTTTTTTGTTTTTTTTCGAGGAGTGTGGCTGTAGAATTAGGTCATTATCACAATATGTCGAAGTGACAATTCCTAAACGCCGCTCACTTAACTTCAAGAGCTCCAATCACCGCTGAGCTGCATCTGAAAGTTTTAGGTACCCTTTATGTAACATTTATTGTGATTCAATGGAAAGGAACAAATCACATATCTGATGTGCATTTAAAACGATTTTATCTTCAATCATTGCAATGCAACCTCTGGTAAGATACCGAGCGTCACAGTAAAGCAGCTGGTCTTTGTACCGATTCACACACAGAGAACCATAATGTTTTTGAGGTGACTGGCTTCCTGCTAGGTAAAAGTTAGTTTTTTGTTTAGGTAAATATGGATAAACTTGAATATGTCTGCTGCAGCACCAATAAGTGGGAAATGCTGAACATGTGCCCAAATTAAAGCTGGAGTATTCCTGTAATCAAAGAACCACCATCAATCAGTTTGCAGCAGATGAAGAATCAGAATGACTGAGGCACAGTTTTGTTTAGATAACCAATCAACTAATCATGAGAGAAAATGACAATGTCTGAAAAGGATTTTCTGCACAGGTAAGAGGAGATCAGGTAATATTTTAGCTGTTGCAGATAACTTGGTGTTCATACTTTCATATGCAGTTCGGACAGCTGGACATGGCACCTTAGGGCTCCTGAAATTGGTCAAAACAAACTAGAATTGTGAAGGTCCACCGTTCTCCTTTTTATGTCTTAGCTGATTTCTTCACATTTTTTACTGGTTCAGATGGAGGCAGTGTGTTTGAGGTGCTGTCTTAAAACATACATTACAGGTGTGCCTCTATTTACCTCAAAATATTGTAAGAAAGATTCTTACAATAGCTGCAACTGCACATAACTTAAAATTTCCAATGATTTTTTTTCAAGCACACAAAATTGAATAAACCAAGAAAAATGTCAATAGCCAATAGATAAAGAGAGGCTGCCTATTGTTAAATATATATTGAGGTTTATAATCCACTGCACCATATTCAAACTTCCTCCCTCCACATAATGCCAGCTTTGTTAGGTGAGAACATCTGGCAGAGTGGAATCTAAACTGAGAAAAACAGTGAGCGCTAATTTGTTCACAAGTAGAGAATTCACTAGTGTTTTATTTACACTCCACATCGACTGGTGCCGACTTGCATGGAAAGCCCTAGAAGAGGACTCCTGAAGATTGCGCTACACCTCATGAAACAGGAAAATAATTGGTATTGGCTTCCTGGTTAGTCTGTGCTCCTTCTTATTTTCCCATTTTCTTCATCCTGCTTCTTCACTCCATCATTCCCTCTTTGCTTCACTCCAATACTCTGTGCTGACTCTTAGCCATTTAGTTCAGTTCTCTTCTCCTCCGTCTTCCATCTCCTGCGCCGACAACCATCCGTCTCTTCAGTTGTCAGATCCATGCCCTCCCCCTTTTCTCCCCACACCGCTTCCCCTCCTGTCTCCCTCAGGAACAGGCCACCCTGACCTGTAACTGTCTGGCATGCATGAATCCCACGTTTGGTTTAAGTGCTCCAATTATCCTCCTGAATTATGATGTCCTGCTCGGGGGCTGTGTTGCTCCATCTCTGTGGCTCTCTTATGAAAGTTGGCACGGCACAACAAATCCATTTACAGGGCCCACATTTAGAGCTCTTTTACCCAAGCTGCTCCGTAAATGCAGCGGGCTGTGAAAAAAAAAAAACTGGCTACACGTAAACCGCCTGGCCTGTTCCGAGAACTCATTCTACCTCTTCGTGTTTGGATGCATCAGATGTAGTAATAAAAACCTCTTCCACTCTGGCGCGAAGAGGAGAAAGATGACAATAAATACAACACATTAAAACAAAGCACATTAATGGGTTATGATGGTCCAGTCAAAGCCCAAGCCTGAATCCAACTGGAGAACTGTGACAGCAGCTGAAAATCAAATAGTCACATCTTTTCCGTGCGTCTGGATTGATCTTAAGCTATTTTGCTGAATAATGTGCAAAAATCTCAAACAGCAAAAAGTATTGTAGCATGTGGGAAGCACATAATGGTCCTGTGGTCTTAAGAGATGGTGTAAATTGGACCCAACAGGCTTTTAATCTTATGGAACAGTCTGGCAGGGTCTACTTTATTTGTGTCTCTAAAATCTCTGTTATCCTGATCAGAGGGCTACATCGCCTCTTTTCATTTACAATTTTTCAGAAGATGCAAAATCCTGTCAGATTTGTATGTATATGCTAAGAAAGATGCATCTAAAAAGCATCCCTGGGTAACAAAGAGTAAATTCTGCTCATCAGATCCTGTTCAGGGTTATTGGCAGGATGAAGGGAGCCCATCCACGCCGGCACTATATTAGAGGTGGGTCATTAATTCATCAAAAGGCCAGCAGATAGACAAATGAGAGAATCAACACTCGAGTCACTTCTGAATTGTTGATTAACCTAACATTTAGGCTTTTGCTGGACTGCTGAAGAAAGATCTTTTCTCAAAGAGAAAGCACTCCTTTTCTATTCAAAGACAAAACGATCTGTTGTCAAGTTTGGACAGCTGCTCCTGTACTGCAGTTAATGTCAGATGGAGACGGCTGGTAAACACCGTTGTCTGACTGTCACCAGTAAGTAAATGATTTCATTGTAAAAAGTCTGACTTTAGGAGTCGGGGATGTTGGTCCTTTGAAGCAGGCGGTGCCGTCATTCTTTGAAAAGTATTATTATTAGAGGTGATCACTTGGAAAAACACACAACTGAAGGAACTGGAGAATAATGTCTGGCATGGGAACCATCTGCAATCTCTTCTGCTACCAACAAACAGTGGCTCACAAATGTATTAATATGAAAAAGGTTCAACATTTTTTGTATGTTTTTTTAATTTTATGTTACAGACCAACACAAAGTAGAGTAAAATATAAAGTAGAATTGTCTGGACTGTGGAGAACTGCCTATCATAACGCTGCCTTTTGGTTCTAATAGCTTTTGGACACTCATAATATGTTTTGATGCAAACCATTGTCAACGAAACCTTTTCCCGAAGCATGATACGGCTACTACTGTGCTTCACAGTGGTTCAAAAGGAAAGGTAATGTTTACCTTCACGCAACATTTTGACCGTCAACCCATCGGGTTTGATTCCATCTCAGAGGACGTGGTTTTGTTACATTTCAATGAGTCTCTTCATGACGCATTTCTTCAGGAGCGTTCTTGAACATATGCTTCAGCGATTATGAACAGCTTTTTGTTGAGGATCCAAATAAAAACAAAGAAATGTAGAAATAGAATAGAAACATCCTTTACAGCCCCAGTGGAGGCATGTAGGTTCATATAAAGTAATATTAAAATGTAAACAAAATATATAGTACAGTAGGGGCGAAGTTAACACAGAAATAATGTGCAGTTATCAAAACTATCCTCTGATTCAAAGGAATGTGCAACTCACTAGGATCAGAAGGTATTCTACATTAGACAGACTTTTTATAATATATGAAAATAAAACTGTCCCAATACCAGCAAAAGTGTTGCTTAAAATGAGTAAAGTTATGCAAATAAAAGTAGATAACATGAAAAAATTACAAATGCGCTGCATGCTACTGAATAACCACCACTTACAGTAACTCTCTTTAGCTTTTTTTTCCCGCAGATGAAATAAGTAGACACTGAGAGCATATTCCACAAAAACATTTAGTCTTTCTCACCGATCATTGCTGTTTTAAGATCGTCGTTCTTAGTTCACTGTAAAAGATTTTGGCGCCAGAACCAAAACGAGTTCCACTCTGACCAAAAGGTGACCTGCTCCTACTGGGCCGTGTTAGAAACCAGTGAACACACTCCGCTCATACTTGGCTGATCCCAGCGTATCCCTGCCTTCCCATCGTTACAAGCCAACTGTGTAATCCAACCTCCATTGGCTACATCCCCCATTTTGCCATCAGTGTAATCCTGCATTTACAAGTGAACCCACTAAACCTCTGGTGACATATGTTCCACAATCTGAAAGGTAGTCTAATCATCCAGCTCTTTTTCCTTCACCCTATAATTGATCATATCGCATGTGGCCTTGATTAAACACCCACTCGCACTTCAGAATTAATCATGCGTTGCATGAACTTAGCATTAATCATGGCATAACCCCCGCTCCGTCTCCGTTCCCTTCGTCGGACTGTAATGGGATATTCATCTCTTCGACAATTAATAACATCAGCATGGGGGCTTGTCCCATTCTTTCGGTTCCCACAGTGTTATTTTAAGCTGGTCCCGGGCGATGATTGAGGGGTCACAACGAGAGCTTAAATGGGATTTATTAGCGAAGATGCCAGAAGGTGAAAGGAGGGGAGACGTGAAAAAGCTGCGGCATGACCGGGAATTTAAAAGAAGAGGAGAAAAGGCGAATAGAGGGGGGGAGAAGAAGACCTAAAGGTGATAGAGTCGCTGGTATGTTTTACCACGGGTCCCCATTGGAGAGGCATCAATCTTCTTTATCTCTTTTAGATCTTTTATGTCACTGTGTTTTTCTCTCTGTAATAACCTCCTGCCACCTACCAGGTGATTCATATGAGACACTCTGCGACAGAGCTCTTGTTTGGTTCATAGAAAACCTGCCACTACGATCCATAACACAACATAACCACACAAACGCACACAAAGGAATAATGGAGGTGGAAAATGGATTATTACACGGCTCTCAAAGATTCACTTGGCAACTGCAAAATAAAGAGTAGCCCGACCGACACAGGTGCCGGTGTGTGGAGCATGTGAAAGGTAATTGACAAATGCAAGAAACTGTTTTGTAGAACACAGATTTACAATAAAATGTGTACCTCTAACTAAAAGAAAAAACGGTACAGAAAGTTAGAATCTGAGTAACTCAATTCACTACATGAAACATTAAATCGAATAAAACCGATGAGTTGAATCATTTTTGTCAATTACAGTTTTCTCCTTGAAACTTTTTACAAAAATATAATTGACATATTTGTTAAAACTGTCATCATGTTGTGACAGTTTGATATGAGAGAGAAAAACTGAGCTCCTCGTCTTCCTCCCACTGCCTTTATTAGGATTTGTTAAACATTTACAGAGTAAACTCAGTAGAAGTATATCCATATTGGCTAGAGCTAGACATGTACTGAATGCTGAATCACTTCATATTCTATATAACTCTCTGATTTTACCATATCTATCATATTGCTGTGAAGTGTGGGGAGTTAATTACAAGAGCTCTTTACATCCGGTAACCGTCCTACAGAAACGAGCCATTAGAATCATCCATAATGTCGGTTATTATGAGCATACAAACCCGCTCTTCATAAAATCCAGAATTCTCAAATTTGACGAGCTTGTAGAATTTAAAATGGCTCAATTTATGTTCAAAGTATCTAAAAAGTTGTTACCTGAGCACATACAGAGCACGTTTTCTGAAAGAGAAGGGGGGTATAACTTAAGGGGTCACTCGAACTTCAAGATCCGCAATTTTAGAACAACAAGAAAAAGCTTCTGTATTTCAATTAAAGGTGTAAAGTTATGGAACAAGTTACATGAAGATTTAAAACAAAGCAATAGTTTAACACAATTCAAAAGAAAGTACAAAGAGGTAATTTTCAATAGATACAGATATGGGTGACAGAAAGCAATAAGGTGTGTATTGCAGATAACAACTTGGTGTAAGGGTTTAGAAAGACAAACCAGCATAAAATGGGAAAATGTATAGGTAAATATTAGTAACTGTTACTTCTGACTGCCACTTTGACTTTGATTTTTTTAATGACAGTAGGACTCTAAAGTTTCAAGTGTTTAGGGGGTAGGAGTTTATAAGTTCTCACTTCTTCCTACCCCATTTTGAGCATGATATGTTAACGGAAACAAAAAACCTGTATTTTCTCTTCTTTTTTATGCACTTCTTGTTACTGTGCACTATTTTATTTTTATATTTGTATCATGTTTGAATAAATTTCATTACACAGATTTGTCCCACGGAGCTGGATTTCCCAGGATGCATTTCATCGTGGCCAATCAGTGAAGAGGAAGAGAATTTTTGAACGATGACGTAAATCTTCTGCGCTATTTTAGAGTTGTAGTCTTCCTGTGGTTGTACTGCTATTTAATAAATGTTCCAAATATTGTGCAAGAGGAAAGTTTAAGACCTTTTATTGCTGGCAAAGCTTTGATTGGTTACAGCGCTTGTAATTTCCAGTGAGATGGAGCGTTACATATTTCAGGGCCAAAAGTTAGTGACTGGGTAAAACTGGATCAGACTTTTTAAAACCTCAGATTCGAGGTAACTGTTTCTCAATTCAATTCAAGAATATGTTACTGATCCCAAAGGGGAATTATCAAATTATTCAGAGAGTTATTGTAGATGGTGATGGGGAATATATACCGGTATATCAGCTGCTCCTCATTGTAAACAACCCTGTTGCTGTGGTTACGCATCATAACAAAAGATCAAAGTATAAAAAGTATTAGCCAAAAAACAGTCCAGTCTCACAGAATCCAAAATGAGGACCAGTTGTACAAAAATAAGCAATTTTTCCACAGGAAGGCAGGATTGATGGTGTGGAAAAAAAAAACTTCACATCAAAATCTAAGATTAAAAATTACTTTGGTTTTAATAAGTTTAAATAAAATAAAAATATCAATATTCACAAATGCTTAATATTGTAAAAAAAATAAATAAATCACTAGAATTAATAATGGCAGCTCTTTGTTTTGGAAAGATGTGCTTCTGGCAGTGAACACATTCTCTGATGTGCCAGCTGATGCCAAAACCATGAAGTCTCCTGGCAAAGATAAACAATGCAATTGAGCATCAAAGGCTGCCAGATTCTTTGAAGTTTTTGGCATTGGTCAGCCACTCCAGATGTGCATTGCCAAGTCTCGAGTGGATGCGTGTGGAAGGCACAGAGACAGCTGTTTGCCCCCGTTTGCAGCGTAAGGCTGTCGAACACACCAAACCTCCACAGATTTACTGATGTATCATCAAACTGAATGCCAGGATTTGCAGTTTTATTTAGCGTAATAATTTCAGTAACCCAAAGTATGAGCATGCTCTTTGACCTAGTCAAATCCCCCCCTGCAGTTAGATGCTTCCACTTAATCCGTGTTATCCTGTTCTGGGCTTTTTTCAGTCGCAGTTCGATAAAAACATGAGCAATTGTTGCAAAATGAAAGTGGTTCACAAAACACTCGCCAACAACTGAATGAACAAGGCACAACTTGAATAGGAGCACATCCAGTTAGATAATTGCTGTAGAGATGGACTCGACTTGAGGAAAGTGAGCAGCTTTATACAGTAAAAGAAAAAAAACAGAGTGCAGTGGCTGAAACCAATTTGTTGTTATTCTTGAAAGTGTTCATGACTGGCTAACCCTACACCAGCAGTCATAAAGATATCAGAGAAAGTGCAAGAGGAATTGGAGTTTTTCTGGCTGTACGTTCTGTTCTGCACACTGTTGACCAGCTGGCAGAAAAAGAAAAAAAAACAATTTTCTTTCGCTTACAGAAAATAAAATATTTCCTGTTCCAACAAATGAGGACAGTCATGGTAAAGAAGCACCACTAGTCTCAAGTAGGCCGGTCAAGACATCCAAATGGCAGGAAGTGTCGGACATTTAACTTTCATCTAGATCTACAAGCAATAGTTAGATAAGGGGGGAAAAAAGGCTCACACAACAAAAGTATAAGCTGCATTTCCATTACAAATGTAAGCAAAACTTGGTCGATATTCTACTAATGTCGAAAAAAAAGGTTTAATTACCGTGTTTCCATTAAATGATGTGAAAAAGTTTAAGTCAATAAACATGCTGTACCGTAATTGTCCAACCACTGCCTGTTGTTGTCTTTGTGTTTTCTGACAGTACTAACATCTGGTTGTTGATCACATGACTTGTGTGACACGGAAAACATGTTTCCATTACAGTTTTGAGAAATACACTTATTTTGATTTGGCCACAAAAAAAATAAATAAATAAATAAAATAAAAAAACTCAACCAGGGCAAAAACATCAAAAATGTGATCTTTTCAAAAATCGATGCGTTTCCATGAAACAAATTTACTTTCAGAATTTCAATTTGCCAATTATATGGTCAATGGAAACGCTGCTACTCTTGTAATGGTGCAAATAGCAGACTTTACATTTCAGTGAAATACAAGCACTATATAAAACAGGAGTGCATTCAGACTCATTTTACAGACTTTCATAACATGCTCTGCATTGTTTCACGCTTTAAATGTGTTTGTTCTTTTTAGACACGTCGTAATGGATGACGAGACGGGAAGTAATGTGACAGTAGCTTTTAAAATCAGAGAATAATGACGGCACATTGCTAGAATAAAAACCTGCTTCTGTGCACGTAATGAACGACTGAATAAAAACAAAGTTCCACTTTTTTTTGTATGTCCCATCATCTTTCACATCAAAATGGAAAAAATAGAAACGGTATGCACCATTAGTAATATCAAAGTTATCAACTTCAACAGCAGCCGGCTTCAGCAGCCCCTGGATCATCCGTGTGGCTGATTTGCCGTAATTTTTCCCATTAGGCCTTTATGGAGTCTCTTTACGAGTGGCACAGGAGAGATAATCAGCTGAGACGAAGTTAAAATAAACCCACGAGTACTTTGAGTGCTCCCTGTTCGCTGTTTGGTTGTGTGTAAGACAGCGTTCCTACTGCTCTACGCTGTGTCAATGGCACTCGGAGCAGCAGCCTACAGTGAACGCGCTCTGCACTCTTTCATGCACGCTACCATGCCACAGGGGGCAGAAAGACATTCAGCCTTCACAGGAATGAGTTCAGCTGTAATCTTAGCAGCTTGAGGTATTTGAATTTAACTGTATCATGCCTTGGGAAAAAGAAGGGAAAAAAAAGAAAGCGTGAACAGCAGTGAGCCTTTTCCATGCCACAAAGCTTTTCTTTTACTCTTACATTAGCCTTTAATGTATCTGCAGAGTTGGCACTTCTTTAAATGATGCATTTTTTTTAATACAAGCTAGAAATATAACCCGCTGTCTGAGTACTCGAGTATTATCTAAAAAGGGTCTAAAGTAACCTGACATTCTCAGAATAAGATGTTCTCGGCTGTGATTACAGCCCCAGCAGTGAAACTGTGATGTAGTTTGCGTGCGTACGTTCGCACAAGTGCCGATTATGTAACAATGGAGCAGTCAAGCAACAGGAGAACTCGGCAGCCTTTTCAGCCACTGCCATATAATAGCTTTAAAGCCTTTTATGTCAGAGCGCCAATTAGATCGCACATGCTCACCTACTCAGAAAATTCTTACCACGCCGTTCCGACAAGCAAAGTTGAGTTGAGCCCTTCGTTTTTACCTACATGTTTCTATTTTGGTCACACATTAAAATATCAGAGGCTTGCTTTGCGGAGAGTAGTACATTTTCAACTGTTCTGAACTCTTCCTGAGTTAAATCATTAGTGTTGTTGCTTCTAAATGAATATGAACTGGTTTCTTCGCATTAGTACATGAACTAAAGAATCTAAGCTAAACTCCAGGTATGTTTTTGATGAGAGAGTCATCATAACCTGAAGCAAAGCTCAAAAAAGTTGCTTTTACATAATACAGCCCTTTAACAATTACAGTTTTAATGGTAGCTACCGTTTTTCAACAGGCTTTCAGTATCTCCAGACCACTGTCTAGAAAGACCAGAGACTAGATGGACGGATGAAAAAAAAAAGGATGATGGGGAGGAACTAAATGAAAGGAGAAGAATATAGGAGGTAGGAAGAACACAAGGAAGCATAGGAAAAAAAGAGGAAAGAACGACACAGAAGGAAGGAAGGAAGGAAGGAAGGAAACAAAATGAAAGCGTAAACAGAAAGACAGAAAGAATGAACAGATGGAAAAAGTTAAAACTTTGAAACAGGAAGGAAGGGAAAGAATTGCATGATCTTTGTAGACCAAGACATGTTGATAAAATGCTCCATTAAGGTATTCATGTTAACTAAGCTCATAGCTCCCACCAGAGCTCTGGAAGCAGAAATGCTCCAAACGAGCTGCTTGGTTAAATCAGGAGTTAGCTTAAGCACCACAACGGCAGCGATCTTTGGTAATCACAGGAAATAAGACACCAGAAATCCCTTGTTCCCTCCTAAAACAACTGGCCCTGTTCTCCATCAGTTCTGGCGGGCCAGAACCAGCGCCAGCTCCGCTTGCCAGCCCAGCTAGGAGCGGTCCGATAATGTCTGCTACAGATAACGACGGAGGGATTCCCTGAGCTTGTGTCTCTCATGCCTTCCCAGTCCATTAGCCAGCCGTGTGGCCCATGTGGGATGACAAATGACTGAATTGGATGAGAGTGTCATCCAGTGAGGGGAAAATATCCTCTCTCCACTTTTAGATCCCTGACACATGCTTTCTTCCCGCCCTGTCTGAGTTGCATTCTCTTTCCCTGTGATGTTTTTGCTCTTTCTGAAGTCTATTTCTTTCCTCACACTTCCCTTTCCCTTGCTCCCCAGTTTCTATTCCAGGAACTTTTTGCATTTCTTATATTCTCTGCGACACCACGCCATTGATTCTGCTCCCTTTCCCCAGTCGGGATTGCGTCTCCAACTCTGAAGTAGTTTGTGCAGTTAGTTCTCACAGTGGAAAAAGAAAAAAAGAAAATAGAAGTTGTTGGCTGCAGCATGTGCGAACACTTGGGATTATTCTTCAGTGAAATGCAATTTCATATTAATCCAGTGTATTTCCCAGGCATCATTCCCGACATGAATCACCGGAGGACAAATGCAAGAGCCTGAACGATATTCAGTCACCGATTTGCTGTTAATTTGTATGTTTCATTTTTAATTGAACGCACACAGGCGCTAAGGGCTCTTACATCTGATCTTTAAAGCACTTCCAACATCAACAACAATTAAGTGATTAACAATCTCTTTCACAGCAAATGAATCAAATCATAAATGTGTTTTTACATTACTAGTAATCAAACGAGCACTGCTCCCTGCTCCTCTTTGCAGTCGTGTTTAATTGTTGAGGACGTATTTGTCAAATTTCCAACCAATTGTGGATTTATACTCCTATGCTTCAGTAATTAAAGTAAACATTTAAAGTAGACATTTTGGATCATTTTGTTAAGCCATGCACTGAGAAAAATAAGGAATTAGGGTTCGGGTTATTTTACTACAATTATATTTGAAGATTATGTTTCAAATATACCAAAAATTGTTGAGTGAAAAATGTATAGAAGAATCAGAATCAGCTAAACTTTGCATCTACAGGCCAAAACTTTACAAGAATTGGACAGTGGTCACAAATCAGTGCATTTCTACATATATTACATAAAAATCTGACTTTACATAAAAGCTCATTTGCATTTTATCTGTCAAATGTATGACTGTTTGTCCTTAACTTGTGAAAACCATTTGATTACTCAATAAATCAAATTGCTGTCAGGTTGTCAGGATCTTTGAAGAGAAGCCCACAGCTTGGTCTGTCACAATAACACATTTTGTTGGACAATAAATTGTGCCAAGAGTTATTATGATAAACTATATTATTGTTGTTTTGAGGCCAGTTTCAAAAAATATAAATGACATAATGATGCAAGAGCAGCTTCTTAAAAATCAATAACCTCCAAGTTCTAAAGAACATTTAACACCGGAACTGGAAGTCCTTTTAAATATCCAAAATAAATAAATAAAAGAGAAATGGCAAATAAAATTAATTATGAAGTCTGCGTAAACAAAACCGTCCTTCGAAAAAAAAAAGGGCTTGTTGAGACCAACACACCAAACTGAATACTTTAATCTCATGTAAAGAAGAGATTATATATAAAACACAGTTTTGAGCAAAATGCAGTTTTACTTCCCACCCTCCACTTATAACCAGCTACATCCTCCTCCACTCGGCCCGACCGTTCACACACAAATCACCTGCTGCCAATAGCGGCCTTCATGTTTCTGCATAGAGAGATAAGTTGAGTCACCATGCGAAGGACGGCATTTGAGCTCGCACTCCATCATCCGATCCTGATACATGCTCGACAAACATTAATTGTAATTTTCCAGACATCACTCTCGTAGACAAGAGGTACTCTCAGAGCCGCTCCTCTGTTCCAGCCCAAACTTTTAATTATGTTTGATGAGCTGCCTTAAAATAATTTTTCTCCCAGTGACTGCAGGCCCCTTTGTTATTGCTCAGTTACAGGAAACCAGCATAAAACCCATCAGCCTCTTGCTGCCTCTCCTCCCTCCATACTTCTCTTGCTCTCAACGTCCCCCTCCCACTGTCATTCAGTTTATTCTGTGGTCTCCTTATATGTACATCACCTCAATCTTTCTTTTTTCCTGTTTTTTTAGCATCTCCGTAATTTACAAAGTCCCTTCCACCCCCCTCTTGGCCAGAAGTAAATATGGCTCATTACATTTTAATGTTGTTTGTAATTGCTTGGCACAATTAACATATCAAGAGAAAATCAGTTTAGCAGAGCGTTAGTTGGCTGGTTGGGTGGAAGGGGATCTCAATCAGCCCGAAGTAAACATGACTTTAAAGTTAGCTGAATACAAGCTCAATCTACTTCATGAGGCCATCACAAGTAAAGACAATTTTACTTTTTTGATGTTTAGTTTCATTTAATATTTCACTTAGTCCATGTGCATTCGATGACATGCTAATATCACAGCGCTGTCTAGTGGCCTGGTATGTCAACAACACCTGACTTCAAAGTGTCTTGGCGGCGCCATCTGCAGTCAGCATCCAAAAACACTGGCAATTTCTAGGCAGCTTTCCCCCGTAAACGCAACCATAATAATAGCCTTTTTATTTGACATGTTTGGATACATGACTTTTTAATGTGAATTTTAATGATACTGAAAAATATGTGCAATGTAAATAAAACTGATGCAAAAATCTTGATATTTTTAGCAAAATTGTAATTCTGGTAAAGGATAAATTCTCCAAACTTAAAGTGGTTCAAATTACAAACAGGCATATCGTTTCAGGCACATGTGATGAGAACAATACACATGTGCAATTTACAGGAGATTTGGCATGTTTAAACTTGTCAACATTTAAGGTGTGCTTGTATTTGATGTAGTGGGAATTAACACCGGCAGAATGGAAATAACTAGCTAAGGCTTTCAGAAAGAAGACTGAAGCCTCTTATGAGTCTGGTAAGAGATTTAGAGAGGTCCCACGTGATTGTAAGAATCAGAAAAAATTACGTACATGTAAAAGGTTCTGGCCATCCAAGCCAGTTCACCATGACAGCATAACACACGATGCTAAAAGTCTTCAAAAAACAATAAATATGAACCCATCACACACATCTGTGTCCCATCAGATCAAATAAACAACTTAAAAAAAACACTGATGCATATGAATTCTTTCCAATCTTAGGAATTAGTACTCCTAAAGTCAGTCTTTGTTCTCAACTAAATGCCTGTAAAGTCTCGTGATTACATTAATCAAAAGGAAATCCGTCCCTTAACAGTGGAGATATTAAGCAGCTGGCAAAGACAAAAACATATTTATTTTATGACAAGCTAGAGAGGCTTTAGTGCAATAAGGATAGAGACATTCATTAACACGCTAAGATGTGTGGCAACGTGTAGGAGGGGAGTATGGATAAGCCATAATCAGTTAATTGGATGCAGGTGTGAAAGAAACTGTTCTAAAAATGTGCAAAGTAAATCAGGCATCTTGTTAAGATGCTTTCTTTAATGTTTGAGAATCTAAAAAGAAAATGTGTATTTTTTCCTTAAAAAATTACCATTTGTAAATTGGAGAAAGTTCAGATTGCCGTCTGAGTAATCGGCACATATTTTAATAATATGAAGGTATGCGTCCTACTTCATCAAATTCAGTTTGGTGTTACATTTGTAGTTTAGATGTCAACCTGATGAAATCGACAGAAAAGGAAAAATCCAATTGTGTGCTAAGATAACTGTATATCACCTAAAAAAAACAACAACCCAAAAACATTCATTTCACTCACATTTAAAGGACGATTCATGTGAAGATTCATTAAACTGTTACATCCTGCGACCTGTAGTAGTGTTGCTGCACCAAGAACATTACAAAATGTGAAGTTTATCAGTCGTTTCACAAGTGGTGACTTCATGTTTCCATAATGCAAAGCAATTTGAAATGCCTTGCTTAAAAGTGCAATGCAGATAAACATGAAAATGTAGCATTTCTGCACAGGAACAACATGCTACCACCAAACGCCAAAGTACTTCAGGCTAGGATATGAATCCAGGAACCTCTCACTTTACCAACCACAGCCTGATTTTAATATTTTCTTGCAAAATAACATTACTGTCAGTAAAAAGTGAGCCCCAGCCCAACAGCCATCAGAGCTAAACAGCAGTTGATGCAAATCCAGCGTTACCGCATTGTGTAAACGACGGTGAAATGCAACACATTGTTGAACACAACCTCCGTCTTCAGGACATTTCAAACACACACACTGAAAAGGAGACTCAAGAGCTTAGAAGCAAATAAAATGCAACAAACCAAAGCATTTCATCATTTCTAATCATATTTAACTTATTCTTATTTCATGTGTAAAGGTCATGTCCTTTCCACTGCATTGCACATGCAGATGTCCTCCATATAGCACAGACACAGAGGCTCAAAGGGAGTGTGAATGCCAGTGCAGAACCATCTGCTGCTGCTTATTTTTAAATAAAGAAACTTACTGTTGTGTATTTTCTGTAAGTCAGCTTGTCTTATGGAAATTACTCATGCATTTTTCTTTTCACCCTTTCCCCACCAAGAATGCGGCAGTACGTTTCAATCACCTCCAGCAGCTGAAGGGAAAGAGGTACTTTAGCTTTGTAGCTCAGATAGGAAGCAGAGGAGCTTCTGATGTGCAGGTACACGTCTCTGTGGGTGGCTAAGTGACAAAAAAAAGAAAAAGAAGACAGGTATTGGATGGATGGGAGGTGGGGTCACAAGGCCTCAAAAATATCCACTTGAGGCTCATGAAAATGAAAATTGTTCAAAGCACACCTCGAGCGTCCTCCGCCGTTCTGTTTCCCAGCTCTGGCAGACGCTCAGAGTCGACTTGGCAGACATTTTTCTTCTTCCCCTCAGCCGAACCGAATCCCAGACATCAGAGGCAATTGCTTGATCATCAATGACAGAAAGCGAGCCCAGCTCAGTGACCCCTCTGACCCGCAGCCTTAAATCTCCAAATGAGAAAAAAAAAAAAAAAAAGGAGGAGAGGCGGTGCGGTTTATGATATCACACTTCAGTGAGCACAGCAGAAGAGAAAAATAAGTATCAATTTTACGACGGGCTCTAAATCAGGACGGGGTTCGCCGGGATGACTTTATCGTTCAATCTGGCTGCCTGCTCTCGGGGCGTTAGCGAGGTTAGACAAGCAGGCAATGAGCGCGCCCGCCTCGCCATAACAATAATCATCTCGCTGAGCCTGGAGCTCACGACCTGTAAATTGATTAAGGAGAGGGTAGTTACAGAGGGAGACACTACGTGAGGTTCCACGGAGGAGAAACGCCATGAATTCTCGGCGCGTCGTTAGACGTCCCGACTGCCGGGTGGAGATGATGAGAGGAGGGGGCGGCGGGGGTAATGGGAAAACTTCACACTCATCAGCGCCGCTTACGCGAGCCGTCTACCCGAGGAGAGGCGGGCCACGGCCAGATATGTCCGGAGATGGGGGAGGAAAAAAAAAAAATGTAAAAATTATCTTTGTCCGTGTCATTACAGAGAATCGTTTTGGCTAAATCAGAGCAGATGAAATATTTAGACGAAAAGAAGGATTGTTGTGCATCAGGATTCTTATACTTTTTTCCCCCTACATCAAAACTCCCCATTCCCACCTAAAATTGCACAAAGCAGTACTACGTAAAATCAGCTTTGAGCTTTGTATTATGATATTAAAAACATATCTGGAATGCTTCGATTTGTTCATGTACGTTTAAGACATCCTTTAATCTCCCATGGCAACCATTCAGCTGTGCAAAATGCCTGGGTGGACATACCACTGCCTCACAGAGAAGCCCACAGCTCCTTCAGACTAGTCAGCAGCAATTAGCAAACACCTACTGGAACTGTGCATCTGCTGAAATCATTATACAAGAAGCTTTTCAATGAAATGCTGGTAAAAACGTTTTTAAAGGGTTAATAGAGGGGCATTATTGTGATGACTTCCTGTAGGCAGAGTTTCAGAAAGAGCAGGAGTTTTTAAAGAGACAGAGGCTCAGTTTTAAGACAATAAAGTATAAAATTTAATTTCTTATGAGTCATATTTTATATATAGAACATTTCTTAAAACAACTGAAGGTAATAGTTATTTTTAATGTGCTATAAAATGACACTACATCCCCAGAAATTACACAATGCTGTCCCTTTAAGTAGATCCTAAGGAAAAACTATTTATTGGATGCATGGAGAAATACATTTACATAGTGGACAGTATCAGTAGTCTGGAAATGGTTATATTTTCCCACACCGTTTTCTTAATCCAAACCGTATCCAGACTTTCTTAGAGCTTAAAACCAAACTCCAGACTTTTTCAGACTGCGTAGCAACACTGTATGCCTGTTTCTTACATTCAGTGTGTCCTCCTTGTGTGTCCTTCCTAAGAAAATCTAAGCTTGCACACACAGTCTCTTTTACTTACCATTGACCTTTGAGTCCGCAGAACGAACGAGGAGGCTGAGGGTTTCTTCTGTACTGGTGGACTGTCATGGAAGACTAAAAAGGAAGGAAAAAAAAAAAAAAGAATCCCTCCATAAACATTACAGCAAAAACATCCAAGTTTAAAAGTTTTTTCCACAAACAAGTTAGACGCGACTCCATCCAACATTAATCAGGCCCTCCAGGAAACCCCAGGAAGCCGCCTGCCTGGGACCTATTTATGCGAGGTAAACAGTTTTCGTGCTGTTCCTGTGAAGCTTTGCAATCTCAGTAAATGATTACAGCAAAAATCATCATTTTTTTAGAAGAACAAAGGCTAGAGTAATTGTAGAAAGCGTTTAATCACAAGGACATTTCTTCATGTTGTGTTCCCCTTGTGAGGGAACAGAGCTGAAAATACTGGGAGAATAATGTAAACATAGTGTAGCATAAATACACCTCGCATTTTTAAGGTGTTCCTTCCTACAATCCCAACAATCCCAACATTTATACTCGTGAATTTAGTTATTTGAAGTTTTTAGTTTTGAGAAGCTAAAAAAAAATATAGGTTCATATCTAAGAAAGGTTTATGTTGTTGCAAATGTGAAGTTTGGAATATAAATATTTATTCCAAACTTTTGGGGGGTTTTCCTTGATACCGCAACAGGCAACTTCTGAAGGAAACTGGTTGCACATGATTTTATTTTAGAGCATCAGGTTAAATGGGGTTGAGGAAAATTTGTTGCTTACTTTACATTTTTTATTTCTGGGGGAAAAAAATGATTGCTTTCTGCAATACTTTTTCTGATTGATCACATTAATATAAATATGATAAATATGTATAAATATTTATATATTTTACTGGTTATAAAGTGGCAGCAAAGTATCATTGCCTTTTATTATCTGGCCACTAAAAATGTGTAGCATTTATGTTTTTATTTTTCTTTTAATTGAGGCAGTAAGACTAAGCTGACTTTGTTTAGATCCACTTTGATGAATAAAAAAGTCTGAATTTTCCCTTGCCCTCTATAAATGGTAATTTTTTTTTTTTTAAATAATACAATAAAATAATAATAAAAAAAAAACACTTCTATTTCAAACCAACGATTTCACTGTTCATAAAATTTTGCCAACAACTTTTCTGCACTGATTAAACAGCTTGGGGCAAAAAAGTTTTTCATCGGGGTAACACAAACACACACACTGAACTCTGCTATTCATCTCATAAGTACATTTTGATTTTCAAATGACAATTTCCAGAGAGAAATAAAGAGTTTCTAACAGTATCGGGTTCACCAAGTATTGTCCAAACCCAGCTTTCATTCATTTTTGTGCTTTCATACATTTTGACACAAGTTATGACTACATTACTTGTCCTGTAAGCAAGTCACAATAATTTCATGGAGTTTTTCCCCATTTTGAGTTGCCTGGACATTTTATTTTGGGCAGGTTAATGTGTAGTTATGATATTCTGAACTTTTCCTGACTGTCACCATATTGCTGAATATTTTCTTTAACCAACCTCTTTCAAATTGATTGATAGGTTCCTTTGCCCCCTGCTGCTGAAGCCATCATCATCATCAGTGCAACATGGGATTCATCATCCTGAGCTTCAAAGAGGCCAGCCAAGGCATTTAGATGAGCTCTAACGCAATGAAGTCACATTTCAAAAGTATTACAAATGCCCCTTTTCTCTCTCATTATGAGCTTCATAAATATTAACTACTCTCATTTCAGTTAATATATTTGGGTTTTTCATCTTCACAGTCCTTTAAGGCAGTGCTAAGCAGAGCCAAAAACAACTTTAGGTAGAGGTAAAAAAAATAAAATACCTCTTTTGTTTTTGCTAAATTGTCCGTTGAGGCTACATTTGTCAGAGGCATGTTTAAACTCCCAAACTTCACACTGTACCCCTAGACATGGTTCCCTTGATTCAACCATCTTCACTGAACAACATAGTTCTCTTTGTTAATGGTGTTTGAAAAGAAAGAGACAACAGACATGACTGTCTACAGGTTTTTCCTTTTCACAGAGTCTCCTGAGATGTTCCCGCGCACGGTTCGCTTTAATTCCTAGTGACACAAACCTGAAAGGAGCAGAAGGAACTCCAGGAGTGGCTTGTAAGAAATGGCGATATTCAGGCACTTTGAGTTTTTTCCTTCCATCATTTAGCCACAAAAAAACAAAAAAAGTATGACAGAAAGGACAGCTTGTGGAGAGTTTGTCCATACTACTACTGCTTATGCTGTGCAATCCAACCGACCGAGTCAGACGAAAAGGCAGAGATGCTTTCATCAATTTTTGAAAAGGTTGGCATAAAACTTTCACACTTTGCATCAAGGAAGATATTCATGTTCTTTTTACCCTCAAATTAAACAACCTATTTGAAATATAAAGAACTATTACAATCTCTAAAACAGTTTGACTGCAGCAGGTTTTGCCTAGAAACTTTTTATAAACTTAAAAATATATCCTTCACAATGGATGTGTTTGTAGTGATGGGTGATACGGATTTAAGTTATCATAATATGTTTTTGGTAATATTATGATAATAAAAGTGACTATAAGAAATATTATTTCTCTTTTGATATGGTATTTTGTATTTTTATCTTTTTATTATCTTTTTATTATCTTTTATGTTCTTTGATAATCATTATTCTTTTTATTATCTTTTTATTATCTTTTAACTTGTTCTTTGCTTTATAATTTGATATAAAACTTATTCTGCTCAGATTATTGTGCTCATACGGATCACGTGAACAGGGCGTGCTTGGCTCTGGTTGACTTGGGTTGGGCTCTGATTGGTCTGCTGGTTGACGCTCTCAGCCCATGATTGGCTCATGGTCAGAGAGCGGCTACCTCTGATTGGATGGCTCGCCTGCAAGGATGGAAGTGGCCATTCCCTCTCTTGCACGTGGACATTCTTTTGTTTAAGAGATAAAATACGAAAAAGCCCGCGGTTTTGGTCAGAGTCTGCTGTGGATCGCGTTCGAATGCCCAGCTACGTTGATGCTGCTCTATCTCTAGGCCGAAGGCTCTCCGGCCACGTTTCACGAGGTAAGCGCTGGTAACCGAGCATCACGTGTTTAGTCATAGAGTGGTTTGTACTGTATTCTGTGGGGAATAAATCGAGCATATTTGTTCTAGCAGTAACAGTGTTTGATGCATGTTATTTTGCTGTAATCTGTGGGGAAATAAATCGAGCACATTTAATTCTAGCAGAAACAGCGTTTTGGTTTCGTTATTGCCGCCGATCTCCTTCGACCCTGATTTAAAATTTCATAAAACATCTTTTCACCACAGCAATTACAAAATACACAATACTACACTATTTCTAATTTTTCAGCATCATCATATCTTTATTCAAGACACATAAGAAGGTCCGTAGTAAAAAGATTTAAATTAAATAACGAACTACTTTTTGCTTGGAAATAAAAACTTCATATTCATTTTTGATGCACACAAAAAATATGTTTTTATCTTAAATGGAGTGAGTACCTTGATTTTACTGAAGCAGATATAAAATTAAACCATTTCTCTACTCCAGTCAGTGAAATGCACTTGAATGCATGAGATCATTTTAAGCGTTTCATAAAACCTCCCTTTCTGTTTAGTTATAAAAGTCTGAGGGTTAGCGCTACCTTTTTTATACCACCACGAAGACAGTATACACACACACACACCTCTGTGTGAGAATGGAATCAAAGAAAAACAGGGCGCCTCTCATGAACGCGTCGCTCTGTAGCGCTGCTACTGATGACATTCTGAAATCCACAGAGCCGGGGAGAGCGCGGAGCTAAAGGAAAAGCAGGTGTGCTGCAAATAGACAAGCAGAAGAAGACTTGTGTTTTCCATAACAGTGGAATAAGAAAAATAAGGTAAAATGCTAATTGATAAGCAGGTTGCTAATACACAGGACATTTCTTCTGATGTCATAATGGAGAGACAGCACTGTCTGACGAATTTCCAAGTGGGTTCAGTGGCACAGCATCTTTAAATTGGGTTTGAGGGGCACCACATGAAATTACAGATTAGTTGCCTCAGCAGGTAAAAGACGGATCTGAAAGACATTTTCTGTATGTAATGTTTTAAGCAGCATTTGAGGAAAACAATAGCATGAAAGGAGCAGGAGGATAACAAAAATAAGACATCTTTTGATTGTTCCATATGCAAAATGAGAAAATTATCTCGTCAGTAGCTGTGCTTCCACTGACCACTTGCACAAGTTGCACAACTGCGATTTTAAAAAAAGAACGTTTTTCAGACGAAGGTTTCTGAGCTAGGATCAGGTGGTTTTTCAGCCATATTGAATTTAGTGCCTTTCACACAACTGCAATGGAAACACTTGTTTTGCGTCATGTGATCAACAACCAGATGTTACTACTGCAGGAAAAGACAAAAAAGATGACAGGAAGTGGTAAGAGGATGATGGCGTTGCAAGTTTTTTCATGACTTTTTGCATGAATGGGACTATTTAACAAACACCACAGTTGCAAAATTGTGTTTTTTCGGCCTTAATGGAATATTGACAAAGTTTTGTGCACATTTGTAATGGAAACGCAGCTAATAACATTCAGAGTATTTAAAGACGGAGCACTTTTTAAGTACTGAATACTTTCATGATTAGTCTCATGAAAGACTAATCACTCATTTCACATGAGTGTAATAAAACATGTATGTGTTATTTCCCCCCCGCTCGCTCACAAACACACACACATGCATTCCCTCCACTTCTCATCACTCACCCTTCAAGTCTGCCTTTGGTGTGCTTTCATTCCTTTTGCTCTTTATTTTCCTCATTTACATTTTCTTTACTCTGCATGTGTTGACGCTTTCCTTTCTCTCTGAGCTCAGAGAGAGGCATCACATCAGACCATGTTATCACTCACTATCGGCTCATCTATTCAGGCTGCAGTCTTTCAAATCCCTCTGATCCAATTTCCCCTCCCCGCCACCTCTTTCTGTAGAGGACTTATTTCAAATGTGAACGAAGAAAGCTACGAGGTTATTGTCAAAGTATCAATATCTAAACCCTTCAACCAAGTGCCAGTTTCCTCAGCAGCCTTTAAACCATATTCAGTCGCTAATTTATGCTTTGACAAATAACACATTTGAGTGTATTATTTGTATTGTAGGACTTTATTGACCTTATATAATATATGCTAGTATTATAGCATTATTAGTGATATATACTAATGACACACAGCCAACTATGATAAGCCATAATGTGCCTTTCTATATTCTATTATGAAGAGAATTTATTTTTAACCAAAGCATAGTTAGGAAGCAGGTGAGACTCACACACAACTGACAACTGTGGAGAATAAAAGCCTTGAACCGCCTCACTGGTGTTAAATCAGAACATTTGCCATTTTTGGTCAATACAGATTATTTAAATCCCTAAATTAAAGTTATTTTTGAATGAAGGTGGATCTTTGTGGCAAAAATTAACATGTTTTGTTGTAAAAATTTACATGAACTAACTTAGCATTTTACGTTGCTTTTGGAGCGACGGATTCTTCTTCTCTGGCTGTTCTTTCAGCTCATGTCAAAGTCTGCAGATGCAAGAAAGACTTTGATTTTTGGAGACAAAGGTGAAGGAGGCTCACGCAGGGTATTCCTACGAGAAAATCTGTTTTTTGAATAAAAGATATTAAATAAGATCATGACCATTTACTTTTGCAGCTGACACGACTGATAATTTTTAAAAAATCGGGATGTTTAAAGATGGATAGTCAGCATCTTACCAAGTTAGTGTTGTTTTGGCAAGGTAGTCTGATGATGTTTACTGGCTCAAAAATGATTTGAAGACAGACTCTAGGAGCTCAGGGCAAAACTTTTGCTTCAAAAGAAAGTTCTTGTAAGGAGAATCTTCAAATGAAAGTTATTGCAGCTAAAGGCCAGTTTGGTGAGTATTGCTTTCCCTTTTTTCTATTAAAAGCGTCTGTGATCAATTAACAAAACTATATTTTCTCCAGTATTTCCCAGTTGTAACTATTAACTTTGATTAAACCTTAAGGTTGAAAGCTGAAGGGTTTTTTTCTCCCCCCCCCCTTTGTGATAATTTAATTGCATTTTAACCTTCACTATTTACCTGTCAGCTGTTTGCTATGAAGATAGACTGAATGAATATTTGATGCTTCCGGTTGTATCGAGCACCAAGAACGCCTAGGAAGCATCGAGTCTGAACGCGGCATCAAAGGGAAATTATTCCTTTTAAAGTCTGAGGTTGAAATTACTCCCATGTTCACATGATCACAGATGAAGGCAGAAAATAAAAATCGAACAAAATAGATTTTTCAGAGCGACAAACGTGTCGGATTTTCACAAAAGAATAAGGAGGACAATTTTGGAGAAATGTTCGTTTCGAAACAACCTGCAGGATTCACAAAGGAACAGAAAGGATATTTGTTGAAGGTTGTTTTATTGTGTGCTGGATTAGCTGCTTTTGTGCTGATTAATTATATTCTCAGTTTTCACTTTTGTCTCCAGACTTGCTCTCCAGATTGCACCTTTTCAGCTCGAGCTAACACTCAGCTTTCAGCCAATCAATATGCTTCCACATTACTTGAAGAGGTTTGTTAGAAGAATTTTGTTTTTTCAATTCTAATTATCGCCACCCACGTCCATTCGGCTTACAGCATTCACAGCATTTCTGCAGTAAATGCAATTATTTCAGTGTCTCTAAAGGAGCGCTAAAACACTCAACGGTGCTAAAAGGAAGTTCAATAGAAATCTCAAACCATTTTTAGATGTATGCACACGTTTCTTGGTCTTCCAGAGACAAAAGTGTGTCTGGGACGGGTTTTTTTTTAATTCAATTCTCTGATTCTGCTGAAGCCAGCTGGCTTCAGCAGAATCAGAGTGGTTCAAATACTAAACAGGCAAAATAAAAAATAAAAACATCCATTACAAATTTGCATCTTGACACCTCTGAGTGACCCAAGAACAGATTTATGGGTTCAAATAGTTTGTGATTTTAAAAAAATACATATTTGCAAGATTTCATGTGTTCAAAAAATACGTTTCAGTTTGTAGTTTTGATGTCATGAATGTTAAATATTAATGAAGAGCTTAACAACGAAGACATTTTTTTTTTTTTGAAGGAAAGTTTTGGTTTTACTCAAGTCGTCCACCCAGGTCCTCTTCGATGAACATTTCCTAATGCTGAAAGTGAATTCCTGCTGTAAGACACACTGATCTCTCTTTCAGTGCACCCACCCAGCCCACTGAACACCAAATTCCTCCCTTAGTGCATGCTGCGAGGCTAAGAGCAGCCCAGGAGGAAGAGTCTCCACAGCGTGAAGGCGGTCGGCTCTGGAAGCGGGCGAAGGCTCCGTCCGGCGTCCGCCCTGCCGTCTCTATCAAGGTTAGGAGGAGAGCAGCGCAGGCGGGGCCGCTGCTCCATGCGGTGTGTGTAACGGCAGTTACCACACCGTCGAGGCAGAGAGCTCGGTATTTTTCAGAGGGAGGAGAATTTGATTTTCCCCCAAACTGCCTGGCTGTCCATTATGTCTGTCCTGTGGCAATGACAGGGAAGCCAGCTGGCTTCAGCGCTCAACAATAAACAGCAACGTTGTCTGGCTCCAGCAGACAAACCAGAGCTGGCCTTCCGTCCCCAGTGATGATGAATACACTCCTGCAGCCATATTTATCTGCTGGCAGTGGCCGGGCTTTCTGGCCACGGGACCGGATATCGATAAAGCCGGAAGAAGATCTCCCGTACAGTGCAGACAAAATGCAGACGTCAAGGTTCGACGCACCTGGCGATGGCGGTTTATGCGTCATTGGGGTCCTTTATGCGGCAAATAATCGTGTTTACACACAAGATTTGTGTAGAAACGAGTCCGGGGCCGTCGTCGGGGCCCCTTTTTTTTAGCCGCTTAATCCCGACGCGTGCGCCGCGCTCCATTTCATCTGGCGGTAATGAGCTGGAGCTGAACCCTGCAGGGAGTCTGCACATGTATATGTAGATCCATCCTGCGGTGAGGCCTAAGCCGTGTCGAGTCACGCAGCAAAGCAAAGCAAAACGGCGTAGCGACACGTCGCTGTGGTGTCCTGTGTGTTTGTACAGTGGATGACTTTCTAACACTCCTGGTGTGCCCCACTGACTTCATCAAAAAAGAAAAAAAAAAAAAAAACACACACAAATGCAAACATTACAAAGCATGAGCTCACAAGCATCCTCGGATTGCCTTCAAACAGCGTTCTGCTGTTTCCGTACTTACAGCTGCTAACATTCGTTTCACCGCCACTGGTTATGTAGCCGTAAATCAGTGTAATTACTGTATTAAGTTATATTTCCCCACACAAAAATTTGAAGGGCTAACCACCCCTGTTAGTGCTACTTTAATTATTAAGCAGTCACAATATAAATGCTGCGGTCAACAGGTTTAAAATGGGAACATGAGGCAAATCGGGACCCACGCTGAGGGAGCTCAATGTATAAAAATCTCATTTAATCTCATTTTCTGTACAGAGTTGCAAATATTTCAGTGGGAAAAGGGAGTTACAGGGTTCACCATGTGTGTTGTGCAGTACACTACAAAAATAAGCTATTTCAGGTGTAGTTTCTAGTGCAAATCTTAGTACATTAAACTTACAAGAGATAAGACATATTGAAATAAATGTTAGCTGACTTTGAGCATGGAGATGTATTAAGATGGAAGAAGTGTGCTGTTTCTATGTTTTGGATTTATATGAGCTGAAGATGGCAGAGTGGTCATCAGTTGCAGGTTTTCGGCGCTATGGCAGTCGTCCAGCAACCCACTGTGTTTTTGATCAAAATGTTTTAAAAAGTTGAGAGGAAATTTGAAAATACCACAACATAATTATGTGTCATCGGAAGATTAACGATACCTAAACAACAACTATGAATTCCTGAAAAAGGCAAACAAAGAAAACTCACTCGCGCAACATGAAAACCTGCAACCTCTAGAAAGAAAGTCATGAATATCAATGTTTTTGGCCAGCTATCCACCATCTATGTGTATTTTTAGAAATGCATGCAATACACACACACAAAAACAGCAGAAAGCTTTGGACAATTAAAATGCCCCTGACTTTAATTTATTAAAGTTCTCTCATTGTTTATGTTCTCATTGTTTTAACCAACATGGAAATATAATTGTGATGCGATCAATTGTTTACAGTAGGTGCAGCGCAGTAAACTTCATAAACAAAGTGCCAGCGTTAAGCCACCGGCTTCCACAGATTACTGTGGGCTTAATTGTTTTGAAGGGAAACATGGTGTTCAGTCAGCATTAATCCTTACAGTAAACAGCAGTTGAGTGCCAGAAATTAAAAAGGGTGGCTAAGGGTAGCGGTTGCCAAAAATGTGACGGTAGCATTAACCGTTTCAGGAATTATAAACCAAGCTAATGATTTATATATATATATATATATATATATATAGATAGATATATAGAAGAAGCTGCGAACATCTGCCAGTCCTCAACCCGGTTCAGAAAATCAGATGTTTCTTTAGAATTCCTTATTTTAAAGTATTAAAATGCTGTTTTCCCTTCATTTATTTATTGCTTTGGCATCAACTTGTTTTTTTTGTTTTTTTTTTGGGATAAAAAATAAAAAAGGGTGATTACTTGAATCATAATCCAGCTCTTGCTGCGGAACTCAGATTTTACACTTTGGGAAAAACAAACCCCACAACAGGAGGAAATTTTCCCCAAAACACTGGAGCCATTCCTTATCCACTACCAGCTGCTTCATCATCGGAAGGCTTACATTTTAAAAAAGCGATTTTTGCTTGAAAAATAGGAATTTTTCAAGCAAAAAATTCCTATTTTAACAAAACCCCAATACTGAAACTGTTCTGAAGCTGTAACCCAAGATGGCATTAAAGTTAGCATGTTAGCATTGCAAATCTTTGCAACTAAAAGACAACTCTGCCAGCTTAGAAAACGCTTTAAAGATTTATACCATGTAGGTTCAAATCAAGCTATTTATTTCTGATATCTATTTTTAATGTAAATTAATTAACTGATATCATCACCATTTGCTAATTGGTGAAATTCAGGTCATTTTTAAACTCCAAGAACAGTCACTAAGATCTTCACCTCATTATCCGGCACTCTCTGCTTTCACTCTGTAACGGTAAAACTGACTTGCCCCATGAGGCTTTTTGCTCAACATTAATGAACAAAGTTGGCTTTCTTCCTTTCCACTTGCTCCTCTGGGTGCGACAGCACCACGCAGGACTGAACAGGCCAATGCCGCGGCATTTGTCAACACGGCAAACGCATTGAAGTCAAAGGTTAGCATGTCGCGCCACGCTTACTCGATACTCCAACAAGAAGAAACGCCATTAGTTATCAGCCAGATACTGAAAAGCAGCGGTGAGTGAACCAGAAAGTATTTGGATTCAAGTTGGCCTTTTACTCCATTAATCCTGCAGCTGATGTCCTTTAATGACGGTCATGTAAATCCAACATAGCGCAGCAGTGACCGTGGACCGAATAAATATTTAATCACACATTACATTTAATGATGAACTGGCTGCTCACTGATGAGCTACTGAGACGTGTGGCATAACGAGCAGCTTGCCTCAGAACCTCCCCACCCTCCACACACACCCTAACTCCACCACCACCACCACCACCACTTCTCTGCTCTGATCAGCCAGACTAAAACCATTACATTATGCATGAAAAGGAGCAATGAGAAGCTGCAATTTGCTCCAAAAAGACCTTGCCTTAGTAATGGCTGAATTTATGTCATTTAATGGTGCCCATGTTATCTCCGGTCAGACTTTGAATGGGTAATATGAGGAAACGGGGAGTCTAAAGAAAACGTGTAAGTCTACACATTTCAGTCAGTTTGATTTTGCAAACATTAAGCACTTTGCGCCGTGTTATATGATATCAAAGCTGAAGAAGACCTAACTGTATGTAGTATGCCTTGAGGTTAGCTACTAGAACAGTGTGCAATTTTGCCAGCTATTGCACATCAGCTTGTGTTTCAATGTGCGTGGCATAAAGTAAATGCATCAGAACAAAACAAGGACATTTATGCAAACTTATCTGCAATAAGCACCTCCAAGGGCCAAGAGCCTGAAATTAATATAAAGAGAAAAAACATTTTGTGGACTAAAAAGCAAAATTCATCCCAAACACTTTAAAGCACAGTGGCTAAGGTATCATGCTATGGGCAAATTTCTCTTTGGGCTATATATTGTATGCTAGACAACATAGGTCGATTTGAATGTATTAGCATACTTAAGAGGGCACGATGTTTGAAAGGGGTTATGACCTCTAAATTGGGTGTTTCCACAAGACAAGGACCTCAAAGAACATCATCTTGGTCCAAGAAGGACGAGATTCATTTTATGGAGCAACTGGCCAAATTAATAATAATAATTTTTAAAAATAAAATAAAGTGAAAATAACACTCAACAGGACAAACCATCACGCAAGCACCGACTCGTACGTACGCCTAGTTTTGGAGAAAGGGGGAACTGGTGACGGATCTCCAGTTGGAGAATTGAAGACAGACTGATTTACAATTCCTCTTAGACATTTAATTTCACTCAATGTCAATCTTTAATCATAGACCAATCATCATAAGCTTTCAAGACAGCAGTGTTATTTATCCCTCTTCTGATTAGCCATGACTCATACATACACACACAGATTTTGCATTAACTACGATTCATTTTAGTAGTTGTATTCATGCGTAATCCAGCCATTTTCCCCTAAGCACTGCTGGTCTATTCCCAACCCTAACCAAAACTTACCATTCTGCTAAACCTAGCAGCACAGTAAAACTGCAAAAAAAAGTGAGCACTGCAGAAAGGTCACTTTCCACAATGACCTCTCTTTGTTGGTAAATATTGTTAAAGTGGTTGCACATACACGAGTACATACACACACACACACCTACCTTTCTTGATTTCTGAGCACAGTGGAGGAGCTCCCATACGGAGGCCTCAGTCCTCTGCTCGGCCATCACGGGTTCAAGTTCTGCTCTGATGACCTTTGCCACATGTTTTCCACCCCACATGTTTTCCACCTCCTTCACAATCCGCCTTCTTGTCCGACAACTGTCAGATAAAGGCCAGTAAAGCCAAAAAGAAGAGGGGGGAAAAAAACAACTTTTAGTTCACCTCCAAACTCCGGCCAGTTCTCACTCAGACAAGAACTATTTGCAACAAAGTACAAGATGCTCTTTTTTCCTGCAAAGTGACATTTTACTTTTGGACCAGTGGTAACTGCTAGCAGTACTTAGATTAGTATTTAGACAGCAAAGGAGCTACAATAAAAGCCAGAACAAAAACATGTCGATGGGTGTGTTGCTCTGTTTTATATCAACTTTTCATTTAGACGACTGTTCTAAATCTGAAGATGCGTATTTTTGCCTAAATGCATTCTTGTACTTCTTGTTATATGTTTGGATGTGAAGAACAATGTGGTTTTCAGGGGCTTTATTGAAGAAACTGGTAAATATGCAATCATTTGACCTAGGGCTCACTGCAACCTTTTCTGATTTTAGCTCTTGAACTGGTTACCAGAGTAACCAATTATAAATTACCTCTAATTTAAATCTGGTGCAACCAATTGCCTTCAGAAACCAGCTGACTAGTAACTAAAACCAACCTGGTTAGTATAGATTTTCTGCTGGTCTACCACACAACCCCACTGGTAAATACAAGTCTGTCTTTGTAACAGAATGAGAAAGTTCAAGGCTTATGAAAACTTTCCAAAAGGCACATTTTGCAGTAAAAGTGACTGTACAATCACAGCATGGACGGGGCAGGCATATTTTACTCGACTATGTACAGCACTTACTACATGTATATCAGGAAAAGCAGCCATAATGTTTGGTTCAGTACACCTCCCGGCAGCAGAGGTCCAAACTTGTCGAGTCAGCTAACTTTCTGAGGCAACAGAGTGCTTCTGGTTTCAGGCACCCACCTACAAAATGATTCACTTCAGATTAAGAAGCTGGCAAATTTCTCTGAGAGATAACCATACTCTCCCCCCCCCCCACTCCCAAAAAAAAAACAACTTTGCTTATAATTAACATTGGGGTTCACTTTATTCTGTTTCCAATGAATTCTTCATACAAAAAGATTTGAAAATATATGCATTTTTATCGTTCTGGAGCATGGAGAGATGCTTTTTGAAAAATTTTGGCCACTTTTCCCTCATTTCGTGTTAGAGTTCTTATGAAACTTGACTGCTGGCTTTTCGACTTAACGCTGGATACATTGTTTCCACAACACTTCTTACCTGGAGCAGTTTCAGTTGTTTGGGGTCACTGTCGCTTCACGTTTTAGCCGAGAGGATTCTGATTCAACGCACCTGTTTCAAATCAACCAATTATCGTAAGGCAGTCGCCAACATTTGAAGTTGCCTCATTAAAATCCGGTATGTTCAATTAGCAACCCACCTCAAGTGAGACACGAGTTACTAGCCGTGTTTCCATCACAAATATGCGTAAATCTTTTTCTATATTCTGATATCGGGAAAAAAAAAATTGAAATTGCGGTGTTTCTATTAAATAAGCAATTAAATTAAAATCACGCATGAGTAAGCCTCTTAAGTCATTAAAAATCATGACAGCAACGAATATAAACGGCATGAAATGTATTCATAATTCAACCGTGGCGCTCGCGCTCATCTATTAGCCATCAGAAGAGACGACGGCATGTTATTGAGGCGTTGGAGCGACAAGCCACTTATATTTGGGGGTGGCTACTTATTATGGGCGTTTTGGGTGAATTACAGAAGATGGACTCAGCACAACTTTTTATGAACTGCGAAAACTCTGGTGGACCCGGCTGTACACCGTCAGAAAAAGCAAAAACAATCACCCTTCAATTACTTCCTGTCTTCTTCGAAGTTTTTCGCCAGTCGTAACCAATCCCCTGCTGATCACGTGACCCGTGAAAGTGTTTGCGTTGAAGTTTTACTATGTACGTCCATTTCGATATGACGGGAAAACAAGCTCATATTAGCGCAACAAACTTTGTTTTATTGAAAGACGTGACTTCTTTCCGAAACGGGCGTTTTTCCATTTAGCACATTTACGTTCGGACTTTCAATTTGCGCAATTTTATGGTTAATGGAAACATCGTTAGTGATACCTGAACGTCCTACACCCACTTTAGATTGAGAACTCTCTAAGGAAGATTATGCTTGTCAAAACTAAAAATAATGTTGAAGACATGTAATTTAATTGTACCAGTTTTATTGCTGTTGCGTTGGTTGTGTAGACTCTATTTAACACAAGTATTAATTTAGGACCTTAATATTACATTTTACAGAGATTTTTTAAATTGTCAAAATTAATAAAAATTGGCACGAATTGGACACATTTGTAAATTTTGATGTTTCCAGCGAGGTTCTGTAAAAATATGAACAATAATAGCTTGCTTTCCTGTGGTAAACAAATGTCACATAACAGCGATTTTGCAGAAACGTAAAGAAATCCTCAGAGCAGTGTAAGGCTAGAAGATGTCAAAAACCTCATTTTAGCTGATGTTAGCAATATAAAACAACCCAACAGGTGAATGTTCACATCAGTGAACTAGAACACTATACTAACAGATCTTTTTAGCTTTCTTGAGATAAAGAAAACAAAAATGCTAATTAACAATAATTGTGCCACTATGTTCAATTGTACAGGAGGCAGGCTCTCCAATATTTACTTGAATTCATCAATTTACCACCTTCAATGCAGATGTTCAAATAGAAAAACTGTCCTGATAGGACTTTAAGGTAGTCCGGCTGAAAATGTAACAACAATCTGACGTCTACGTACGCAGCAGGGTTGATGCTCGCACTGAAGTTGGGTAAGGGGCGGCGAGGAGACAGTCCGTTCATCCCAGGAGAAAGATGATTAACTGTGGAAGAATCTAAGCTGCAAAGTAGCCGCTATCAAAGTTTAACCCACTCATTGATATTGCGTTTGATCATAGGGGGGAAAGTTGGGAGAGAGTCTCCATGGCTACCGCGGCTGCCGTCATCTTCAATCTGGTGACCTTTTATGCTCTCAAGATCAATAACGCTGAGGTATGGTCTTCAGGGTAAACAAGGGAATAGGAAGAGGGCTGACAGGAGTAATTGCTGACATTTCTCAGGCAGATTTCTCGGGCAGCCAGCGAAGCTCTTATAACCTCAAAACACAGAATGGAATCGCGTCAAACGAAAATGCAGAGAATATATTTTATTCTTCAAGACTATTTTCTCAGAATGGACAACAAACTTTTTGTTTCAAGTTTTATTAGAGGCATTAGCAGTGACGCAGTCAAAATTACGGGTGTACGTCGATGAAGTTATATTTTCCTTCTTTCTTACACCAAAAAAGAAAAAGAAAAAACATCTCGACGGAGCTCTTGCTTGTTAAAACTCTTCTCACGGCTTGCCTTGGAGTAAGCGAGGCAGATCCTTGGCATGAGTGGAGGTTGCCTTGGTGAAGCTCCGTTTGAAGCAATGGACTCCTAATTTATTTTCTATCCCAGGCTGCCAGGCCAGGCCTTTAAATGATGCCTTTTCATGGACGAATTCGGTGCGGTGCAGATGCCAGGCAGACAAGAGTGCAAAGCAGAGAGCGATGGAAGTTAAAAGACAGAATGGGAATAAAGTCGGTTTCGAGGTACTGCAGGGGGAGATGAAAAAGGCACCTCAAGAAAAGACTCGCTATGAAAGACAGTTTCTCCTCTGTCGCAGCTCGGAAATGCGAGTATCTGGACCTGCAAAATCCCAGATCTCTGTCAGAAACCTGCGATCCTCTGGAAGGAGACGAGCACGCTCTGCTATTTCTGGAAACGGAAACTTCCTTTATCACTGTCACTTTGCTTACAGGAGTGAAACACTACTTTAAACAAAGACGTCTGCACACATCAGATCTGAGCGCTCTGACAGTGATCGGAAGTTTTTTTTTTTTAAATTTTTTTTTTTTAATCCCAGTAACAGCAGAACGCGCTCCCGTTTTCTTGTGCTTTTCTGACAGGGAACTGGGATTTCAAAACGTCTGGATAGTCGCCTTGTCGTCGGCGTGCGCCATCTATACTTTTTCCAGTTTACATTTGAAAGAGGAGATGCTAATTGTTTGGACAGCCGGGAATACTTTTACCTATGTTTTATGCAAGCGCAAAAATTACACATCGGAAGACGAGGTTATGTAATTGCCTCTTAAGTCAGATGCTGAGTCGTCAAAAGCCATGCTGCAGACTGAGTGTAAAACTGTAATGAGCGGAGATGACAGCTGGAGTTGCTTTAAGAGATAGAAGTGAGTCTACAGAAAAACATTTGTTTTGTACAATTAAAATGCAGAACAAAAATATTAACAAATAACAGTGCAGGAAGAGGCAAAAACACAATAAAGCCTCCGCCCAAATAGTATAGAAAAAAATAAAATCAAAGAATGTAATCATTCCTCAGTTGATCATAAATTTATGAAATACAATCATAGCAAAAATAAAAAACATATCTACAAAGAATTGATGCAAATTTAAATAGAATATGTAATCATGAAAAAAGTGACGATCACATTTTGTGTTTTCGCAGTAAGTACAGTTTGAAATCATGTTTGAACTCTTCTGCAAAGTTTAAATCAAGTTGACCTTTACTGGTCTGATATTTAGGGATTTGAAGATTCCTAAATTGTCTTTTGGTCCTAATATGTGTGCATTGTCGTTTATATTTTTACCTGTGACATTCACCTTTGCGTCAGCCTGCAGGCGTTCTGTACGACTTCATAAAACTTTCTTCCAAAGGTCTTTTTCAACTCAAAAGGTAAGTAATCGTGTTTTTCCTCCTGCTAGCTACACGCTGTGGACCGTTTCCTCTAACAGACGTCTGGAGAAAATTTTTGTGTCTGAGTCACAATAATAATAAAATAGAAGGAGAAGAATAAAAAACAGACAGCTATACAAACACCTGGCTTATTCTCACTTCCCTTACTGACGGCCCCGAACTTTCATCTAGAACACCTTTCTAAAAGCATGACCCGTCTATGTGACTCACTCTTTTTCTCTGGTCTCATTTTCACCTCTCATACGCTATTACGCCCCATCTCTATTGTGATGGACATAAATGCTAGCATGGGTATTGCCATGGCAACTGGCTCAGCATCTTTGAGTTGTCTTCATCTTCTAAAATAAAACTCTATTCTATACATTTTCTCTCTGACAATCAGTTTCACAGTAAAAATTTAAAAAAAAAAATCAAGATGAGCGCATTAAACCACAGTTATTGTCCCCACGCGCACACACACTTATATATATATATATATATATATATATATATATATATATATATATATATATGGATCCTGGTGCAGGTGAGTCACTCGCTCAGTGACAGTCCTCCCAGCCAGGAGGCAGACCGAAGAAGGGAAAAGAGAGCCAGTGCATAAAAGGTGGATTTATTTTAGAAAGTGGAGTTTGAGGCCGGAATAGAGTTTAATACCTAATTTCAATTTCAGCCGTTAAGTCAGGGTCTCAGTGGGGCGCCGGAAACCTGCCAGAGAGAAGGGGCCACGGGAGAAGCAGAGCAGCGCGCTGCAGACAGGGGGTCAAGCTACTGCGATGTTCTACTCCTAAGCCCCTCTCAGTGAGGGGTAAAGATGGCGGCAGCAGCTCAGAAAAGGAAAAAAAAAACCCTCATGCAATTAAATCTGGAGTTTAGAGAAAGGTTAAATGACTTAAAGGGTGGGTTTGATGAAAGTAAGTCAAACTAAGGTAAATGTCATTCTTCTAATGCAAGTATGGAAAATAGTTTTATGCAGTCGGCTGTGGAACTTTGAACGATAGAATGGAAATGGTGGATAAAAAATACCCCAAAAGACTTACGAGTGTAATTACAGTAAAAATAAAAGTTGTTTTATTGAGTATTGACTCAGAGGGGCACCATGCACATCAAATTTCTCTGGCTTTTATTTGTTCAAATTATCTTTTCAGTCAATTAAATACTATTTTGTATTGGTCTATAATCTAAAATCAGTAAAAATAGTTTTTGGTTGCAACATATTTCAAATGAAACATTTTACAGATTATAAGTGCAGTTGCAGGGTACTACATGGCTATTTATAAGCACAGCTAATAAATAGCTAGCTGAGTTAAACATTTAGCCTTTGTTGGTGACTTACAACCAACAACTTGGGATATATTATTTCATTACAGGGACAGCGTTATGTAAAACAGTTTTTTTTTGTTTTTAGCTTTGCTGTGATGACGTGCTGAAGGTAGGAAGGAGCAGAAACTTCTTAAAGAGACGGAAACCTAATTTCAAGGTGTTAAATTGCAAAGGCACACTTAACACTTTGAAATTATGTTAGATATATATAGCATTTTCATGGCACTATGTATCAGGAAAATACATAACACTGCACCTTTAATTACTGAAAAAAAAAATCAGCATTTGTATTTTTATTGTAAAAAAAATAAAAATAAAAAAGGCAGCTACACCCAAATCTCCATGTGTTTCTTGTTTTCATGTAAGCTAGCTTTAGCAATGCGGTACTTTAGATGCTACAGGAAGTCAGTGAAGCTGCAATTTGAAGACTCTTATGAACACTTCCTTCAAAGATTGTTGCTAAAATGTTAATTGCCTTTTTTTGTTTTATCATTTTTTCATGGGGTAACCATTTCAATAGACAGTTATTGTATTGGTGCATTCAGTAGCTATTAACAATATAAACCATGAGTAATATCACCCTACTATGAAATTCTTGATGCAATATTCATAGTACAGAAAACTAGCTACAAACTCTCCTACCAGGTCCTGTTGACCATTAATAGGCTGATTCAAATGCTTGACATTTGTTGGATTAAAAGTAGGAAAGTAAAGTGAAACCCTGTGTAGATGTGGAGACTTATTGTATAGGATGTGCTGTTATTTAAAAACATCAAGAGCAAAGTGCAACCATCCATTGAAGAGAGAAGCAAAAGCTGTTTTCTGGAAGTATTGGGCTGTCTAACAGTAATGCCTCACAATGGGAACATTCGTGGGTCCCAATAAGTGGCTATGTCTCTTCCATTACAGGACTGCAAATCTAAACTGCATTAATAAAATCTGGATCCAAAAACGCTTTGGTTGTTTATCAGATGGCAGCCCCTGGATTTATTTATTTTTTCATCTATTTTTTCTCAGTTGGACGTTCCCAACATAGCAGCTAATGGGAGCTAAAGAAGAACGCAGAACACCAACAGGATTGCCATACCAAATCGGTCAAGACCCAGGTAAGAAAAAAAACAAAAAAACAATCGCCTCCAGGGCTGTTGAACAACAGGATGAATTATATTCTACATAGTGAATCAGTGGTTTTTACATGCCTTGGCAGGTGACAATGCCAATCCTAAAACATTGACGTAATGCTAATTTGAGCTAAAGTTAGCTCAAATTAGCTAACTAAAATTAACGCAAAGTTTAGCTAGAGTAAGCTAAAATTAGAATTTAAGCTAATTTTAGCTTACACGTGACAATGCCACCTGCCAAATGCAAAATTTTTAGCAACAATTTGCTAAGAATAGTCTTAATTTTTACGGTTGTTTTAAGTAATGTGAAAACCCCATATGTGTGGGGTATCACTGCATGTTGACTGACTTCGACTTACTCCATATAGCATGCTAAACATCGCTAATACATCCAAAATTAAATGAAATACTTAAAACCCCTGAGCCGCTGAAACAAGAAGAAGAAGAAGAAGAAGAAGAAAAAGGAGTAGGAAACAGCCAGATACACAGTGGTGACATTAAATCTGGAGCTCTGCACTCTCATCATGAATTCAGAAAACATACACTATTTCCCCCAAAAAACTGACAAAATATATATATGAAAGGAGAGTGATCTGCATTTGTTGAAGTCACAGTTAATAATGTGGACATAAAATCGTCAAAACCCCTGAGCAAACTAGCTGGATACCTGAACAAATCAGCCTTTGAAGTGTGAAAATCCGTGGTACAAATGAATAGTGTTAATCTGGCCGGCCGAGTCCTGCACACTCGCGGAAAGAACAAACTATGAAATCTTATTTGCTACCCTTTGCTCTCTCTCCTCCTCTCTCTCTTTTCAGCCAACACTTGCTAACCCTGAGCATCCTCGCCGAACATTATCTTCCTCTGAGGCTATCCTGTCTCTTCCTCTTCTTTCCAAACATCCAATCTTCACTCTTTTCTCGTCTTACTTTTCACCAATTTGAGTTTTCGGGGCTTGTGACAACACAGGCGACGTCTCAGCGGGGGGCTGGCTTCTGGAAGTTGGGAAATCATCTAAGCTTCCTACTGTACTCTCCTCCCAGCTGTCGTCTTGAATTTACAGACTTTTACCGAACTGAAGAGTAATTTTCATTTACGCAATCCCCCATGAAAGTTTTATATGAAGCCCTGTCTGGAGCAGAGGAGAGACAGAAAACACTTTCACAAGACATTAACAACATGCAGAGGAGGAAATGATAAACTGACCCTCAGTTGAGTTTTTAAGATTTCTCAGTCTTTAATTTTTAGGGTGGTTTTAATTATTGTGAAGCAACAGAAACATAAATCTTAATAAAGACACCATATAAGAAGTTCAAAGTGAAGTTGTGTTTGACTGAAATAAGGACTTCAACATAGTGATTCTCGATCTCAACTTGTTCTTCCTCTCTGAGTTTTCTCCACCACCATGGCAATACCAAAGAGATCACAAAAGGAAGTCAGGGGTACAACAGTCGATGAGCCTTGATTAGGCTCAAAGACTTTTAGAAAGAAGCTTGGTAAGAGTGAAATCTGTCGGTGTGGTGCAAATATTGGGAAATGGAATGAAACATCAAACTGCCAAAAGGCATCCTCAGTTTGGATATCAAGCTCACCTCTTGGAGTGAGAATAATCACCAGAAAGGGGCGTGAATGTGCCAGAATTGAAGGTACTTAGGACACCAACAACATCCTTAGCTATAGGAGATTTAAATCTTGCAACCCTGTTATAGAGGAAACATGTACAAGTCTGTTCCTGATTTATCTCGGAATCTTATCTTATCGAGAATCTCCACAGAGTAAGCAGTTAAACTCCCAAGGTGTTCAAACACAGTCTTCCACATCATGACTGACCAGCTGGTGAATCCAAAATCATGGAGGGCTGAGAAAAAAGTTGAACTGATGAGATATCGTCCAATTCCTCACCAGTTCGCTACATTTTGCTGCACTGTTTCACATCAACGTCCTGAGAGCCACTGTGTCCCATTACTCAAAGTAGACTAACACTAACCAGTGAACGAGATTCTGGTTCTGAAATCAAGTCAGTTGGTATTCCTCCAATCTGCAATGTTTGATGGGAGAGAAATGGAGAGAATGACCCAGAGGAAACAAGTCACCGAAGGGAAACAGAGGCTGTAATATTCTTTGGGCAATTTTTCTGATAAGACCGTCAAGAAGCTAATGTACCATAAAACCTAGAACACTTAAAACCTCTTCTAGGTCAATAACAACCCAAAATGTACCATCATGGCAATGAAGGACTGGATAAAAAGAGTCACATTGAGACATTGTGTAGCCCACCCTGTGTGGAGACCCCAGTCCTACGATATATCTGTTGATGTAGCCAAAGTTTTGAGTTGCCAAACAGGAGCTAAAAACCTAAAAACCCTTGAGACTAATTACAGGAAACCTCTTGCCAATAAAGATTTCCCCACAAAGTTCTAAAGCACACAACGGTATTAAAGACACGTTTCAAACGATGACATGAAAATCCCTGTTTTTGTTAATAATACGGATGTTTCATCTCTCCAGATTGAGACGAATTTAGCATTTAAAACGAGCGACTGTTGATATCTTTGTAAATGAGCAGGTTCTCCAGGGGCATCAAATAATGATTCCTCCCACTCTTGAGTTTAACTTTTCCTATTGTCAGCTGAAATTTTATGGCCCCATTTGCAGATGTGTATACATAACCCGCTTTACTGCCAAAACCATTTTATAATTTTATGATTCTCTCCTACTGTGAAATACCTGCTGGGGTTTATGCTGTAGGCTCGCTGGTTAAACGCTTTATGCCTTTCATTTGAACTTATTTGTGTGAATTGCATCAGAAACACACTAAACCGGCTTTTGTAGTGACTTAATATGACAAAACATGTTCAAATGTTTGAGGAATAGCTATTTGATGGAAACACATGAAGTTGCAATAAAAATTGTGTCTTTGGGCTCGACTGCTCCATTCCCTGCTGTTTGCTTTGACCCAAATGTCCTTCCCCCCCCCTCATAATAATTGTCAGTATTATCATTAAAGCGGGATTAAGTGTTCATAACGGGGGACTCCTTTCCTCTGTTCAAATCCTACCTTTTGGTTTTGGTGGCAGGCTTTTATTAAAGTGAGATTAAGGGTACTTTATGCCAACAAAGATTATACTCTAACAATGGAGCTCAGAGAATTTTGACTACCTAATCCTGCTGGTTCTTCTTTTATAAGTTGCTCAAGATAGATTCTTTGTCTGGTGAGTCGTACCCATCATAAAAGGAAAAAAAAAAGATTGAATCTCATGCCTTTATAACTTTTATACGACATGAATAAGTGGTACTGATAACCATGGATTCTAAAGACTCAGTTGTTTCATTTTTATATAATCAACATCGTGTTTAATACATTTTAGAAGTTTGTAGAAATGTTATAGGAATTGTTCAAAAAGGTTCTAAATGGAGGCCAAAAAACACACTGGGATGCCTTTTAAATTTGTTTTTACTTTGAAGGGTAACAGAAATGGTAAATTTAAAATTTTATTAGTCTGCTGCAGAAAGTCTGCTTCAAGATTTCTCTCTTTCCTCCCAGCAATAAATAAATAAATAAATAATAGTAATAATTATTAAAAACATAAAAAAAATAAGGATGACATTACAATAAAAATCTGCCCTCATAACCAGTGACATTTAAACTCTGACATCAAACTAAGTGAAATTCTCTTCCTGTTGATCCGATTTTGTTTTGTGTTGGTTTCCATATTCGCGCGCCTGCTATCCGGGGGTAGATTTTCTAAATTAACAAGTCTTAGCTGAGATAATTACAGCGCTGCACTTGGTCTTCCTAAATCCCTGAAAATCTTTGGCATTACTGTAGATATCAGAGGATTAGACCACAATAAACGGCTCCGAATCATTGGCTGCGTTAGATATTTAAGCCTGCTAGTTGTGGAATTAATGTTAGTGGTGAAAGCAACACTAAGCATCTTTGATCAAATGATGGCACTTGTACAACATTTATTTTAATTTCATACTTATACTGCTAATTATTCATTAAAACACTTCAGAATCGCATTCGCTGAAAATATTTGGGATTGGTTTTTTTAAATTTTTTTTTTTTGGTTAAATACTTTCAGATGTTTATCTGGATTTATTTTGTGATCAGGGTAATGTGCTTCAAGCTGTTTTTAGTTTAAATTATGCACAGAAATGAGCAGCGAAATCAACAGCAGTCTACATGTAATTTAATGTCTTTGCTCTGTTAATATAAATGAATACATAATTTTACATATGATTTATAGTGTGCTTTTCCCTTTCAGTGAAATGGTTACATATTTGTTAAAAGTTTAAAATGTTAGCTTTAAGTGGAGTGTGGAAACATAACTTAGTGTGCAGAAATAAACACTTTCATTTAAAAATCGCATTTTGTGTTTACTTGTGTGTTCTTTGACTCATTTTTAAATTGGTTTGATGCTAAGAAATATGTAAGTGTGAAAAAATTGCAAAAAAATAAAACAAAATAAAAATAAAACCGGAAAGGGGGCAAACACTTTCACACCACTTCTTGTATCCTGCTGCTATTCTCTCTGCTAACACTAAGAAAGATAACCAATCAGTTGATAGTATTATAGGTATTGTGCACTTCTGCAAAAAAGCAAGAAAGACTGGAGGATAATTTATATTTTAATCAGTCTTTTGGAAACTGAAGCTGATTTGGGATCGACATTCTAACTGTGCTAACTACTATTAGCGATAGCATTGTTGCGTTCAAACCCATGGAACTATCACAAATCATATGCAACATATAAGAAGTGCTAATAAATAGTTGGCAAATTTCACGTTTCACCGGTATGGTAGCCATATTGGATGCTAAATTAGAGGTTGCTTAGGAACCTCCGACGTTCTCAGTTGGATTTCAAACTTCAGTAGCGAGTTGTTTTTGTATTCTGACCTCCCAATTTTCAAAGCAGACATCCACAAATTTCTTGCTTTCAAACCCTCCAAAAATGTACGTAATAATATATTTTACCTTCCTCAAATATTTCAGCTATTGCTAACATCTTCCTTGCGAGTACAAATGGAATCCAGGTCATGTCCAGGGTACGTCTTCAGCTACAGGCATGAAGAAATACCCACTTTCTCACAGGAAGTTATTCGTAATTTTAACTATGTAAAATTATGAATAATTACGTAAAATAAAAAAAGGACAGAAAATAAAAATCAATCTTAAGTAAATATTTGATCAAAGCCGACATTTTCAATGTTTCAATTTGAACTGGTCTCAACTTCAGAACATCAGAATCAAGGTTAAAAGGTAATTCTGTTAAATACAAGAACAGTGTCAATATGATACATGGAGATGTAGCACAGTGCTCTCTGACGAGCTGAACATGTGTACGTTTCACATGCCTGTGCATCAGCCGCCGTTCTTCTGCTGGTAGAGATCATCATAACTTCAAACCGATGATCGGCAATTTCTTCCGACAGCAGAGTGGGGTCTAAATGTAACCTCGAAAACAAGTAAAAAGAAAAAAAAGAAAAAACGCACACTGTACTTTTAGTCGAGAGGCTTGAGGAAAAACATGAAAAACACATTAGTCCTCTTCAATTAGCCAGACGCGACTGTATTCAAGCGTGAGGCTTTTACACTTGAGCAGCGAATCAATTCGGTCTATAAAGCTCTCGTTCCATTTCATTTACAACACATTTACATCATTACCGCAACATAAAAGTACACATTTGAATTAGCGACTCTTTGTCACAGCTAACTAAGTTCTTTTTTTTAATTTATTTTTTTTGAAAAAACAACACATGCACTGTTGGCTTTTGACTTCAACAGCTGCTTGTTAATGTCGAGCGGGAGCTGTGGCTGGTGTACGCCATACTCACTGCTGACGGCCTTTTACTGCATGTTAGGGAAGGACGGTAAAAACAAACAAGATGTCATAGCGGAAATAAAAACTCCTTTAGTTTCCACTGGAGATGAACAGCAGCGTTCACCACGTAGGTGAAGGTCAATGTATTTTGAGGCATTTAATGATTCGTTTGCTCCCTCTGTCTGGGTGAAAAACAACAAACATCCGTCCATTATCTGTCACTTATCTGAGATCGGGTCACTGGGGTAAGCAGGACCAGGAGGCAAAGGCAGTCAGCCCTCCAACCAGAAACACTCAGGGCAACCCTGAGGCATTCCCAGACTACGGCGTTCTAGACTCTGGGTCTCCCTCCAGCTCAATATGACCAGAAAACCAGCAAACGGAGGAGCCCAGGAGCAGGGGCGCAACTACATACTTTCTGAGGTGTATGCGAACACATAATCTCCCCCACACCCCCTCTCTCCTGAGTCAGGTGGACTTTCTCCAGTAGAATTTCAACTGGGCCAGTGAGAAAACAGACGGAGAAGTTGTAAACGACGACATCTGTCTGCCAACAATTTATCCAGAATTCACACCGATGGTCACCAAAAAAACGATCCACTGTTGAAACACTGGAGAATGTCCACAAACCAGAGACGATCCAACCTACTCTGAGTCAGGATGTCGAGACCCCAGAAAGGAATTTTCGGAACGACATCAGTTTCCATGACTGCAAACTCGTCCATTCAAATTGTTGAAGAATCTGTGTCAGGAAAAGATGATGTCAAGGGAGCGTTCTTAGAAAAGGGGTCTTGTACGATCTCTGCTCCACAGCTGGCCACCGACAAAGACTCCAAAACACAGGAGACAGGGAAGAAACGGCAATTTAAGAACAAGGGTGTAAAGAAGTCACCATTACTGTGGAAAACATTCCCCGAGCCAGGCGCAGAGGTGGATCTGACTTCTTTCACAAACAATCTAGAAAATGGTGGAGGTTCTCTCCCAGAACAGCTCGGTCATCAGGCACCTTCACGCAAGTACACATTTTGGAAAACATCTCCTGAATCAGAGCCTGGATTTTTTTTTTCTGATATTGAAATGCAAGCAAGAGAAAGTAACCTTGTAACTCCCTCAGAAGATGAGATGTTAGCCAAGGACACTGTGACCTCTGTCACTGAAGGAGAGTCAGTCACTTTGGCTGAACCAGACGAAGTCCAGGTTCTGCTCCAAGAATTAAGAAAAACCCAGGCATCTCTATCGGAAGAAATTGACAAAAGAATTCTGGCAGAGAAAAAGTATGAACACTGCTATGCACAGCTATCCAGCTGTATGAAGAGCTAAACGCTAAACTCAAGCAAAGCATCACCAAATCGAAACAAACCAGGAAAAAAAAATTCTCTCTGTTGAAGTGCAAACAGATGTCAAAGAAAGCTCAAAGTTACAAACTTCAAGCTACCGATGTGTTTCAACACAAACCCAGATAGATGCACAGGAAACAAGCCATCAGTCCAAACCAGACCACAGAACAATTTCTACTCAAACTGAGACTGAAATATTGGGAGATGTTGACAAAAGAACCGTCTTTGAAACTGAACAAAATGTGGATCAGCAGGCGAAGAAGAAGGCATCAAAGAAATCGAAGAGAAAGAAGGAGGAGGTGGCGATGGAAGCTGTCTCAGAGCTGGAGACACCTGATACTGAAAAGGTTTCTGGAGGAAAGGTTGAACATCAAGAAGGTTCAATCCTGGACATAGTCAAAGACACCTTCGAAAAAGACACTAAAACTAATTAAAGAGTCATTTCCAGACCACTGCAGGTGACAGAAGAGGTAATGGTCTCTGAAATACCGCAAAATGACAATCAGCAAGTGGAGAAAGAGCTGTTTAAGGAATCTGAATATAAGAAAAGGAGAATGGCAGCAACGAAAGCTGCCGCTGAACTGGAAGCCCTAATAAACCAAGCAGAGAAGGACACCTCTGAAATTCAAAATTCTGGCAACGATGCCAAGACTGTGGCACCAGAGAACTTCCAGACAGTGTAAGAGCCAAAGGAGACACAACGTCCAGCTTCCTCTGAAATACTGAACAATCAAGAGGAAACAACTGACGTTTAGCGAAGCAGAAACCGAGGAGGAATCCAGCCAGGAAAGGCAAGAATTATAAAGAATTATAAAAGATTTTATATATATATAACAACTCTCTTGTTGATACACTGACATTACTTACCTACTGTCTTTCAACCACTTTGAAAAGCTTTTTTTTTCTTTTTGTTTCTCCAGCATCTCTATCCGTCCTCCCTTTTCCCTCCTCCGTTTTCTGTTTTGTGCCCTGTAGTTTTTTTTTTTTTTTCTGCCGCCCCAACTTTAGCTCCCTCTTGTCGAGTGCAGTACCAATGCCACTGCCCGCCCAGGAGGCAAATACCTCAACCACCGAAACCACCCCGACTGACGCAGCGGCTCATCCCGAGGCCAAGGCTGAGTCCAGCGACGCTACCCAGGAAGTTAATTTCAGCCGCTTCCAATCCGGGGATCTCGTTCTTTCCGCTATTAAAAACAGGCAGAATTTAACACGAGGAACACAATTATTCTTGAAACTCCTCCGCTTGAGGCCAAAACAAACCTCGACCCGGAGCGGGCGATTCACAACCTTATGGAATTTTAATATCTTCTTACTCATAAAGTGTCAAAAATAATATATACAAACTTAAGATATTTACATAAACCATTGTTTATATTTAGTGAAATGTTATTTTAGAGACTTGCAGCTTGAGCACATGCTTTTCGGCAACCTTCAACTGATTTCTGGTATATTTGTAGTCATTAAAGACTTGGAAACATTCAAACTGCCTGGGACTAATAACACTCGACATTTTGGAGTCATTCAAAAGAACAGACTATTTCACACCGACGTCTTTACAACTTTTAACCAGATGAATTAAAAAGTTTGGTTGTTTTGGGAGAATTGCTGACTTTGCTGATGCTGTTCTCTAGCATTCTTTTGAAATGTTATCAACTTTATCGCCACCTACTGACCCGGCATGGGATTGCAGCATGTTTTCAGAGAGGAATCTCAAAATTCATTTCAATACATATTATTTATAACAATGCTGTAGTATCTATTTAAAAACTCTAAACCAGAAGTTCAGGAATTGCATAGAGCCAAAAAAAAAAAAAAAACCCTCTGACTTCTTGTTCTTCGTGTCCATACACAACATGTTCAAAATATATTGGACAAATATGAATCTAATATTTAAAAGGATAGTCAGTTCTGTCCAGAAATTTGGACTTTATTAATAGTCTCTCCTGTTTTTGCAAGCCACACACAGAATTTTAATAAAGAGTAACAACTTTTGAAGAAGTGATTATTCTGAAAAACTCGCTCACAAGCTCTGAATAGCTCCTCAAATTAAATCTGAGTTCATCTTTATCATGTTTTGTTCAAATAATAATCATTAAAAAAAAATCTCACTGAAGGGAAATGTGGAAGGAATTTAAAATCTTTCACAGAAGTATTTTAAAGAATTTTTTTTTTAATTTATCAAATATTTTACTCTACGAATGAGATGAAAATGTTTTAGCTCCCTAATTTCCTCTCCTCTGCTCTTTACCACAGCCCTCGTTTCATCTCCAACTTAAGTGGATTGCAAAAAAAAAAAAAAGCCTCTTTTTTCTCTCTCACTCTGTTACATCTTGCTGATGAATGTTGAAATCCCCACCAATCTTCATAACCACCACCTCCGTGAAAAGCGGCAGTTAAGCCGTTCCTCTAAAATTCAAATGAAGATTAAGCAGAAGCGCTAACAGGACGGCTCCGGAGAGCGAAAGGAAGAGAAATACATGGAGGGGAAATACTAAGATTAAAAACGTCATGTCATGTCATGTCCTCGTGTTTGGATCCGTTCGGTGGCTGAAATATGCAGCTGTAAACCGATAATATCCATCGAGGTTTATGTTACTCGTAGATTTGTTTGGGGCCGTTTGGATCAAATCCTGTGGAGAAAAGATGCGAGGCAGTTGAGAAGAAAAGAAATAACGACAAGAAAGCCGTTCAATAGAGAAGTAATTTTTACGTCCATCAATCAAACATAAACAATTACTGGAAAGCATTCAAAAATGATCTAAGACTGAGGTTAAGTTTTAAATTATGCAAAATCAGAACTAGTAGAAAAAATGTTTTAGTGTTTTTATTATTGACGCTAGTTTTGTTTTTTGGTGAAACTTGAAGAAATAATGATTGGTTACCTGTTTAATCGGGGTTTAGTTATATGAATGGATTGTACATGTAATAAAAGTGGCTAAGAAGTTGAAATTTTGATAAATTCAGACTTCTACCCACTTCCTTCAATATGTAAAAACAGACGTTTTGGCATTATACATCATGCTGTAATTTTTGGAAATATTCAAAAATGACAAGCAAATCTGACTCATCGTCTCTTACTGAAGTACAAGGGTATGATACCGTCGTGCTTCTTGACTTTTTAGAATTTTATGCAGAAGTTAAAAATTAAACAAATATTTGTGAAGGTTTATCCAGAAAACGCGGATCATAACTCAAACTCAGCCTGACCTGCGGTGACCTGGAGCGGTGGTTTCAGCTCATTCTGGGAGCTTCACACTGGACCAGTTCACGGTCACGGTTTAACCAACGTTAGCTGGGACTTTGATGGATAAGCAGCAGACTTTGTAAGGGCGGAGAACGCCAAATATGAGCTCTTTGGGGATGAATAGGTCCACCACTGTGGTGCTCTTTTGGTCCTTTTTTGCTCCAGACGCAATAAGTGGATGGAGATGATGAACATTCTCACACATTTTTTGGTGAAAACTGGGTTAGTTCAGAGGTTATCTGGAGGTCGTCGACCCAAAGGTGAAACTGCTGTTTTTAACTAAGAGGAAGAAGAACAAGTAGAAGAAAAAAAAACCTTTGACCTCAAGCTTGTTTAAAATCCTCTACAAGAGTCAAAGTTAAACAAACTGGAACAAGAAAAATGCTAAAGCTAACAAATCTAATGCGGCTACTCTGGTCTATAAAATCTACAAAGGCTGTTTTGCATTTCTAAACTATTCATTCTCCCCGTTTTTTTTCTTTGTATTTTCTCAGACCAAAACAAGATTGTGCATAGCTGCAACCAGATTAAAGTAAAAATTATTGAAGTTTTCTTACTGTTGCAGGACTTTTAGGATATATTTTGACCAGAACTGCTAACCTAGACACAGAGTCTTTTGCCCTTCTCCTTTGCAAGATAGCTAACGTTTCATCTGATTGGGTGAAAAGGATCATTTAGCCATTTTAAATCAGTGCCAGAGATTTTTCAAGGGATTTAGTTCTAAACTTTGACTGGGCCATCCTGTCAAACTGATGTACTTTGATTCAAATATCCCCTTAATGGCTCTGGTTGTATGTTTAAGGTCATTGTGAATAGTTTCCCCCACAGTATGATGCCGTCACCACCATGTTTTACATTTGGAAGGGTCATAGGAACTCTTTGTTTCTGCATTTATTTTTTTATCTGATCAAAGCCCTTCCTTCCACACATTTATCTTTTCTTAGTTAATCATCTCTTCTATTTAGGGTTATCTTAAGAAAATGGAGACAGAATACCAATAAAAACTGCATTTATCAGAATTTATATGAGAAAACCTTCAAAAACTGTATTATTTTCCTTTTACTTCACATTTATGTACTGCTATGTACATTCCTGTCATATAAAGTTCAAATCAAACACACTGCCGTACACAAATACTCCGCTGTTTGATGACACCGTCCTGTAACAGGTTCTGACAGGAAAGCCGGCCGACTGTTAAAACAACCGGAATCGAACACAAACATGAGAGAGACGAGCCGCCAAACAGATTCTGTAGCATGTTGGCGTCCAACAGCTGCTGGACTCATTTCTGTTCTGCTCGTTGCTCTGCACACAGCCCTGAAATCCACGCAGCACCATTTAAATCAACAGGACATGCCTGGCTGCACGCGGCTTTGTAGCTCCTCCCAAACCTGTTGGGATCCACGTGAATGTTGCACTAACCCCTAAGAAATGCCGGCTGACCTACATGGTGATGGGAAGCACGGCACTACAGTGTTCTCTGTTTTTTTCAGCCAGAATTAGTTTTGGAAACATCCAATCCTAATGATTAACGGTTATTATTAGACTAAAAGAGAATTGTGAAGCCTTTCCAAGATGAAACACAAAGAGACATGGATTATCTTTAGACACAGACCAAACATGCTTCTACTTTGCACACCTTAAGCTGCAACGCACACTCTGGCGTCTTTCCAGGTGGCGCCCTGTCACAGTGTGTGACGTTTTTGGCGATGCAACACAGCAGTCCGTAAGCTGTCATTTGTCCCAGCAGAAACGACGGGGCCCCTGATCAAACCGGTGACGATCCAAGACTCCCTGAAGTACACAGCCGCCGTCACACAGCCGCACTGCGACTCCCACAAAAACAAGCGTGCCGCATTTACCACGCAGAGTGCATAAAGCACCGGGACCCTAAGAGGCTTAACGCGGCAGTAAAATAAAGAAAAATCAATCGTGCCACCATGGTTTAACCTCGTGCTAATTCAAAAGAGGCCAACGAGAGTATTTCCCTTTAATGTGTGAATGTATCTACTGCCCATTTGGCAGGACTGCGCGGGTTGGGCAGCCAAATGAAAAGCGGAGGAGCGACATTAGGACACAGATGAGTAGATTGCGTACCATGAGAGGGTCACTGCTAACTGTTCTGTCTTTATCTCTGCAGAGTCACTGAACCTTCAGCCAGAGGAGGGGCTGGGGGGAGCCGGCTGCCGTTTATGCTAACTCAGCAGCTTTGGTTGGCTGACTGTAAAGGGGGGAAGCATACATCCTCACAGAGGAGAACGGACAGACGCTCAATATACTAATAAGCAACAGCACTGTTTTCAGAGAACCGAGGGATTTTAGAGGTTTCGCCACACTTTAACAATCAAACAACTTTTAATGAACAAAGACAGACTTGTAAAATCAGAAAATTACTTAAATAGAAACAATCTGATTTCATGAAGTAGGTTAAAAGGTCTCTAAAAGCAACGCATCACACACTTCAAGAACAGATGAACAGCTTTGTTACGAAGCCGTCACACTAACAAAACTTAAGGGGGCAGTATTATGTAAAATCAACTTTTTTGAGCTTTACATCATGTTATATTATTCTCTCATCAAAAACATATCTGGAATGTTCAGGTCCTTCAGACTAGCCAGCAGCAATTAGCAAAGACCTGGTGGAACTGTTCATCTGCTGAGCTCATAGCAGCTAATCAGTGAAATGCTGATAAAAGTGTTACTAAAGGGAAGCCATGTTACAATGACTTCCTGAAGGCGGAGCTTTAGAAAGAGCAGGAGTTTCTTAAAGAGACGGAGGACCAATTTTAAGGCATTAAATTACAAAGTCTAATTTCTTTTAAGTTATATGTGATAAATATAACAGCTGAAGGTAAAATAGTAACTTGATTGAGCCACAAAATGATACTGTGTGTCTGGAAAACATACTAAAGCTGCCTCTTTAAAGGTGAGCCATTATCTGAAAAAGTAGAAAGTACGTAGCAGTGGTGAACGTTTCCCAGAACTAACCAGTGTTTCAAAACGTAAGCCCATGTTACAAAACACATCTGACGACTTGCAGGCTTCACTTGCCTCAGTTGAGGTCAAAGTTCATGATTCAACAATAAGGAGGGGAAAAAAGGGACTGGGAAAGAATAGTATGAGTGGGAGAGTTCCAGCCTGCATACGTACTTCTGAGTTAGAAAACAATAAACACGCAACGACATTTTGATGATCCAGACTGATGGGACAAAAATGGAACTTTGTGGGAGAAACTGGCATAAAACTCACTCAGTATTTTTTTCGTCATAGTTTAATGTTGAAGAACATCAAACAACTTTTATTCAACAGACTGCGCTGTTCTCCACGACCTTGACAACTTCTAATTGATAGAATCCTTAATTCTGTCCTCCAGCAGAAAACCCTTAAGGATAAGTCCTGGTCATCGCTCTGCGACCTTAATCTCTCTGTAAGTCTAGTAAAATCTAGTCTAGTCAAAGCCCGGACTAAAATATAACAGGGATGAGGTGGCAGGGCGCTAAGTGGACCATTTGCAATCAAAACCTCATCCATTGTGGCTGCAACAAAAACAACTCTGCCAATAAGAAGTGAGCCAGAATGTCAACAGCAAATGCTCGATGGCGGTAGTTCCAGCCAAGGGTGTCCAAAGCAGTTAATTACTTTCCCCGCACTGAGCCAGCTTGGTTTACATAACTTGTTTTCCCTTGAATTGTTGCTGTTTTAATCACAATTAATTATAAGCTACAACTAACAGGATTTCCTTTCGGCTTTTCTGCACCTATGCATCGCAAGAGTCCATAATTCCTCTCGTTGCTTCACACTTCCCACGGGCCGATGCGGCGCTACCCACGAAGGGTCGCAACTGATCAGCAAATATTCTGACACAGCCAATCTGCTCCGTCAGTCTCAGAATTACAAAAGTGCCCCCTTGTGTACAAAGAACCATTAAAAAAAAAAAAGAAAAAAACGAAAGTGCCTTGCAACACTGAGGCTCTTTAATGAAAAGCACAAGTGATGCAACACTGTACAATGTCGGTTTTCCCCGACTGTGGCAGATGGTGTTGGGTTTAATCACATTTAATGCGCAAAGCCTGTCAGTGTCCGTCACTGTCAGTCTGCTGAGTGAGATACATCGGCAGCCAGTTAAAAGCACATCAGAGCGAGGGGACTTACCGCGAGACGCCATGGCAACAGGGTTTAAGCACTGCGCTGAATGGCCTGAGACCCATTTCTTAAGAGCTCCCCAGGGTATCAAGGTGTGACGCATCGAGCTTTACAAGTTGAGCACTTGCTGAGTTTTTAGGGAAAACATGCATTATTGGCATGCGGGCTGCTCAGAAAACAGCTCTATCAGCAATGTACCAGACTTGTAATCCGTGCCGGTGCATCCCGCGTTCGTTAAGGAGGATAAAACTGTCAAGTTTGAGGTGCTGCTATCAAAAGGTCTGAGTCATCTTTAACTGGGACCTGAACAAAAGGAACTTAAAAGTAAAGTGCTCTGGGGAGGCCCAACGCCGAGGCTCCTCGCAGATCGCATTTCAGCCTGAGCCAGAGATGTTGCCCCGATTTAGATTTTTAAGTTTTGTTTATGTTTAGACAAAGCAAAAGTGTTTGGCACTAAAAAAGATATTTAGCTATTGTAAAAGGCGCGTATTCATTTTTATCCCCTCGCTGTCCATTTCAACTTCCTGCTTTAGATGGGTTACCAAAGTTTTAATTCCATTTGCTGAATGCTGGAATATTTCCAGAGGCGTCAAAGTCAGAAGTTTGCATTTCTTTAAGTTGGTAGAATTATCTTTTCAAAATGTACAACTTGGGTCAAGTGTCTTCCACTCACTTTTCACAGTAGTTCACTGGAGTTTTGACCCATTTCTCTACAGATTGTCCAAAGGACTGAGATCAGAACTTTGTCATGGTCACTCCAGGACGCTGACTTTGTTCTCCTTAAGCCACTTTGTAACCACTTAGGGTCATTGTTCGATTGGAAAACCCGTGTGAGTCACGGACTTTAACTTCCTGGTGGATGTCTCTAGATGTTGCTTCAATATTTGGACTTAATATTCTTTCCTCGCCATGACATCTACTTTAGGAAGACTACCAGCTCCTCCTGTGGCAAAAGAGCCACACAACATGCTTGTCCAGAAGAATCCCGCTTTTTTCCTCCAGATGTAGAAACGGCCATTATTGCCAAACATTTCCACTTTAGCTTCATTAGACCACGTCTCTAAAACTGAAAGAACCTGTCTCCTTCCTGAGCGGCGTGATCATTGGACATTTCCATCACTTGTATGCTCAGGTATAAGTGCTTGAACAGAAGAACGCGGCGCCTTCATCCGTTCATTTAGCAAATAGAAATAGTGTGAGTAACTCTAACTGACCAAAAGCAAGGAACTTTTGGGGTTTCAACTGTAGGCGTTTACCATTTAAACATTGCTCAGATATTGTTTTCAACTGAACTGGAAAAGTACACTTTCCATGTTCACGGCAAGTAAATGAATCACCAGTCTGTGACTTTTCATGCAGAGCTAATGCCTGTCTGAACACAAGACGGATTCAGAGCGACACGCATCTACAGGCCTGTCGATTCGGTCGCCGTGGTGCTGTCAGCGGCGATGAGGAGATGCGTAGTGGATTTGATAGCAGCTCAACCCCAATCAGGGTTATGTGATGAGTAAGCAGTCATAGAAAAAGAAAGTCTAAGAAGTTTTTTTTTAATCAGACTCTGATTGTGTGAAGCGGGGTATAAATATTCCCTTTGACTGAAAGTGAGAGGCTCCTACCCGGTTAGAGGTTAAATAGGTAGCGTGTCAAAGTTGAAGCGTTTGAAAGACGGCGCCGCTTTTGATTCCGGTGGAACGGCAAAGGTTTAAAAATATCCCTAGAAATTTCACAGGACAGATGAGATCTTTGTAAGGAAGAGTTCAATCAAAGTGCAATCTTTAAAAAGACATAAAACGTAATCAGGGAAGTAACATTGTTCGGAGAAATTTTTTTTTTTTTTTTTTTTTAATTACCCAATAATTCCAAATCAGTTTCCGTATTCACACTGAATGTTCAACGGTTGTTTTGTGCGACATTTAATTCAAACATAAACCTCACAGGCGGTCTACACAAACCACAATGCCTCCAGGGTGACCATGACGATCTTTTTCAGGCGCCATTAGCTGCGCCTGCTGTGTTCCATCACAGGGAGCGTGCAGGTGTTTGATTAACCTTCTTAGCTGCATGAGAAATCAAGATTAAAAAAAAAAAGGAGGAGGCGAAAAAAAAAAGGTTATGCCTGTCAGCATACATGTAGATTCAGACAGGAGTGTGAAATTAATGACTCAAAGTGGGAGTAATTCAAAAGCAAATGGGAAAAAGCTCAGTTTGAGATCAGGTGATGGAAAACCTTTTCATTAAACCATATGTCATATTATCCATTGTTGATAATCTTTCCACATGCTAAGACCTTATTATATCAAGATCAATGACAAAGCAGAATTTCAATTTGCAACATAAAAATATGCTGCAGAGGCTTTTCAGCCTGTTTATATGAGGTTACTTCTGTAAATAAGCGTGTCATCAGCAAATAGGAGTATTTTATCTTTTGGTTTGATTTTTTTGGCATTGAGGGCATTGGGAATAAGTAGGCGGCTACCGACATGGCATCTGCTAGTAAACTGGTGCACTGCTGGGTATTTAATCAAGCAGTTTAGGAAAACCCTGACAGACAGAAGACAAAGATTTCAAATGTCTGAGGTGAAGCCAAAGGGAATCATTTCAGTGACGAGCTTTGGACCCCGTCTCTTTCTTTATGTTGAATCGTGAACACTGACCTCTCTGTCACAAAGTCTTAGTAAATGGCTTAGTAACAAGTTTTATACCGATAAGTGATGGGGATTATTCGTTTTTCTGACCTGTTTTTGAATTTCTACATGTCTTTTCGAGGTCTTTTAGCCTACTTCATGTTGTATGATGGGTTTTATTGAAATATCTAACAGTCCAAATTTGGCTAAACTGTTGGTTTTCATTGGCAGAATTAGTCAGCTCGGCTAAATAGGGCAAAACCCTGTAAAAGATGTACAGACACCCAGAATATTCAAACTGAAAAAGCTTTAAGCCACAGATCAGAGGATGATTATATTTTGAAATACATTATAACCAGTTTTTAAATAGGTCATTTCTAATGAGTTTTTAATAATTAAGTCTTTTGAAATAAGCTACCTTAATATCTCAATTTCAGCCAATCAGGCTGCTGTTTTAAACGATTATCACCTAATAATATTTTTTGAGAAATTGCAACCTGAGAGAAAAACAAATCCCCTTTTCAAACAGAGTAATTATAGCCATATAATAACATAGGCTGACCTCCCTCTTTAACAGTTAATTAGTGTGTGTAGAATTAGTATTTAACCAGTATTATAACACCACAGCTCCGGCTGCATGCAGCCCCTAATTTTGAATAACCACAAAAAAATCAGACAAGAAAAAAAAAGAGAGAGAAAAATCCATCAATAAATATAATTTGAACTTTTTTGTGAGTATTACAAAAAAAAAAAAGTAAAAAAAAAAGTTTTTTCTGGGGATCATTTTTTTAACAAAATAAACGACAATAAATTGTTGCCAAGGTTGAAATCAAACTGCTTCGTGTTATTTTGATGTCACGCTGCATCTGAGCGAAGCGTCATTTTGTTTTCATTTTACTCTGGAATCGCTTGAAAATTGCAAAATTATGAAGCTCACCAAGATGATGTCGGATATCAAGAAGCATGCACGCAACTTACTGAAGGGAAACGTATTTTCATCCTTGATAAAAGATGGAAGAATTTATAAAAGTATATCCGTGGGCTAAAAAAAAAAAAAAAAAAAAAAAAAAATCAAAGCATTCCACATGAGCAGTCAGAAATGACTTTTCACCAGATTCCCAACATGTGTATAGCACTTTGTTGATTTTTTATTTTGCAGGAGCTTGTGTATAGCAATATATAGTTGACTGCAAAAAAAAATAAAAGTATGGCTTTTGAAATGTTCGCATTTGCAACCGCAGAGGTCAGTGGATTTTATTAGGATTTAAATATTTAGAAAGGGGAAGGAAACATGCTTTCCATATTTTTTTTAAATTTAATTAAAAGATAAAATAAAGTCTGAAAATTATGATGTCTTATTTTAAAATGTGTGCAAATTTAGAGTCCAATGTGCTTCACCATGGCTGATGTGAAGTTTTAGTTTTGTGTGGCGATGTACGGTAAAAAGTTACGTTTTGGACTCGTGTCCTGCAAAGCTGCAGCGATAGTTCTCAGCTATAGAGAAAAGTTCTTAGCTTTTCTCTATAAACTCTATTACTTGTAATATGTAAAATATTCCACGGTTTGAGTCCGAAAACATCCTAAATCTAGCTTTAGTGCGTCTCCAGATTTCTGCCTTAGGGAAAGTGAAAAGCAGTAAAACGACTCACTGGGAGAGGCTGATTAAAGCCGGGACATGTTGGCTTATAAACTTGTAAATCAGGGACTTAAATGCAGTACACAAACGGTTTAAACAGTGTTCTAATAAAAAACAAACATCACAAATATGTAAAGGGAAAAAAAAAAGAAAAAGAAACCTAAAAGCCACTTCAGCCATCGTCGAATCCATCCGTGTTGGTGCGTGTGCGTTTTGGGAACTCACATGAACAAGCAGATACCTTCCTGCGACCATTGCTGGTTTTAATGTGTTTTTAATTTCCCATGAAGTGACTGGAGTCCTCGGTGACCGCCGCTCCATAATTGGTTGCCGGTGTGAACATCAGTCAGCTTAACGAGAGCTGGGGGCTGAGAGGAGGGGAGCCTTGGCTGCAACCTGCCCCACACACACACACACACACACGCATGTTTTCTCACAGATAGGTATGCAGTCACTGTCTTTGGAAAAATAAAAAAAAGACATGCATGATGACATGCAAAGTCGCATTAGTACCCCCTGTGCTGCACGTCTTCCACAATAAATAAACAACTTGTTTACCTGTTAGACGTCATGTCAACCGCCTTACCTGCTGCTGTCTGAGCAAAGACAAGCCAGCTGTTGTGGAGAAGTCATGCACAAAAATAATTAAATGTTCTGCCAACATCATCATCATCATCATCATCACACAGAACCTACAGGAAAAGTTTTAACACCACATGAGGAAATAGTTTGTCACATTGCAACCACAGCTTCCTGTATCGTTGGGATTTTATGCAATAGACGAACACAAAGTCGTGCAGAACGTCACTTTATGAAAAGACGGCAAAATAAAAATCCACTGTTCTTTGTATTTTACTAAAAAAATAAAATAAAATTGTTGACTCCTAACCTTTCACCATTTTGTTTTGGCGTCTAAACCAACTTAACCACATTTCAAAATTCTAATGGGAATTTTCCTACGCCAAGTTATTTCACTCAAGTTTTGTGAAACTTGAGTGAAATAACTCAAGTTTATTTCACTCAATGAGTCGATGTGACTCATTTTCATTTCGAGTCACATCGACATCGTGAGCGTCGTCAAAGAGCCGGTTATGGCAAAATGTATTGATAAAATCCATTTAAAAAACTGGTAAATATTAATAAAAAGCTACCAACGTATTCGATTAGCATTTCTTGACATTACATATGACCCGAGATCTTTTAACACCGACGTACTTTGCCACCATACAGACAAAAACTGCTTTGACTTGACTGATGAAATAACATTTAAGCAAGAGGGCCACATAAAAAAAAGTTATGGTGGGCCGGATTTGGCCCCCGGGCCTCGAGTTTGTCACACATTTTATGTAATTTAAGATTCAAAACAAGTGGAGAACTGATGCTTACCGTGAAAAGGTAAGAAACGCAATGAAGGACTATAAAATTATATTTAGAATCCTGATATAAAATGGTTTAGAGGCCACAGAAGACGGAAAATTGTCTCTTTAACTTTAAAAACAGTTGCAAACTAAAGGAGAAAAGAAAAACGTAGGCTGCAAATAAATACAGTCTTAAGAAGAATCAATATGAAAAACCCATTATGTGTTTTCGCAATAAGAAGAAAGTCCGGAAACTCATTTGCTCGCACTTTTCCGGACTGCGTACAAAAAAACTGGAATACAAATGAACCTGAATAAAACAATCCCAACATAATGCACCAAAGTTTGTGGTTGCAAACTTCTAACAGGTAAGAGAAGAACGCACTTGCAAACCGCTTTAAATCAGGACAGGTGGGTGTGTTTGCTGGAGGCGAAGCGCCCCGAAGCGACGTCCAATGAACCTGCAGCAGGACGCCACGTATTCAGACAAATCATACATTTTAACACAAGAGAAAAAGAAAAAAAAGCTTTTTTTTTTTGGTATTCCATATATAGGATTTATTTACACTTTCTATTTACAGATATTTGTTTCTGTACATATTTTGAAATTCAATTCAATAAGACCGTACTGTCACTCACACGATCTGGCAAATATTAGCTTTCTTTCTCAGCTCTGTGGAGCAAAAGACACAGGAGATGGGAGGCTCGTTTCTTCTTCATTTTGGTTTTCACAAGTTTTAGACTACTGGAAGAAAAAAAAAAGAAAAGAAATAAAAGCAGCAGAAGTGTTGCTTCCCGAGAACATTTCAAGTCTTCTCTGTGTGGGCTAATGGAAAGAGAGTCAGATGTCACCGATCGCCATGGAGACGAAGGCGACGCGCAAAGGAACCGGTGGCAGGCTAATTTGAGATTAGCAGCAAGTGATTTTGTTTGAGTTTGTTTATTAAACTATGGTGCGTCCGTGGAGGCGTCTGATTTGTGTCGGAAGGAAACGGCTGCGCATAACCCCGCTTTTCATATCAACACAAATCTGTGCATTAAGGCAACTTAAGATGAATAGAAGCAGAACTTTGGAGAAACGCGTACAGTTTTGCCAATCCCTGCCCCGCTTGTTAGTGAACGCCGCTTCGCCCGCCGAGCTAAAAGCAGCGGCGACTCCGACGTGTGTAACAAATCTTACAGGGAGCTGAGATGACCTGCAGGTTTTTACGAGCTTTAATGTATTATTCCCATCAGTAGAAATGACACGCTTCTAGAAGCAGAGTTTTTACATAAAATGAGTCTGTAATTTTGCCATATTTATTGCTACCTCAGGTAAAAGTGGAAAAAGCCTAAAAAAAAACAAAAAAAAACCTTTCTGAGTCTGGGGAACTGTTTTTTTTTTAAAGTGTCAGGGTAAATTTGTTGAAGAATTAAATAAACAATTCTGCTTTAATTTTCAAGCAGAAAAGAAAAGTAGACTCTTAAATAGAAAGCTCTGATATATGATATTCATTCAAATTTTTATGCTCCACATCCACTAAACCATAGTTTACATTTGTGATGGTAGGTCAAAAAAAAATTGTCATGGAGACGTAACGGCATGATGTGGAAAATCAACAGCTTCGATGTTTTAAGAATTGTTCTGACTTACTGTATAAGTATATTTGGATTAGTGTGATTTGTTTTTGCAGTTTCTGGACTTAAAAATATCAAAACTTTTTTTTTTTACTCAAATGGAATGTATTCCTGCCTTTCCTATTTTGAAGAACTGATTAAAAATATATGGCACTCTGTCAAATGAGGTAAAAACATGATGCGTTGGAGTATTTTTGAAATGCTTCTTAACATTAAACAGTTATTTTACAGTGATTCTCATCAACTGTGTTGATTTTGTATGCTAGGTGAATGCATTTTAAAGGCTTTTCACATCTTTACCATACGGAGGAATGTGTTAAAGACAGTCTGTCAAAGCTATCAAACTCCACCAACAGGAGTTTATGAAATCTTTATGAAAAGAAAAATGCTCCGACTTTTCAGCAGAGTAATAAAGTCTCCTAAGAAGATATTAAACACAGATATTTTCACTGCTGCGCCTTTTTAGCTCCTCAAACGCTGAGTGAAAGCATCGGCCCTGCTCACGCGTACAAGTTTCAGCATCAAGGCTCGATGGGCCTGCAGAGGGACAGGGGCAGCTTCAGTAAACAAATGCCACCTTCGTAGGAATCGTACATGATAAATGCCCGGGGAAGAATGAAGCGGCTCAGGTTGATGGTTTTACGGCCAAACGACGTATTAAAAAAAAAATAAATAAAAAAAAGAAGAAGAAGAAAACAGGAAACTGTAAACCTCTGGGGTACATTTGCGTTAATCCGGATGGCTTAGAGTCAGGCACAACTTAACGTAAACATTAGTAGCTATATATAAAAAAAATTAAAAGATAGAAGAAAAAAAAATTTAACTGTCATGGATGATTTTTTTTCTTTAAATGCTGATTGAAAGAAGAGGATATATATCACAAAGAGAGAAAGCAGAAGGAGAGAGAGGGGTAAAAAAAAAAGGAGCTGTGGACTTTTTAAATTAAGTGCAGTTTTTCTTGTCACACAGCACAGGAGATAAGGGGCTTGTGAAACTGGTTCAGATTGTGTAGAGAAAAAAAAAAAAAGTCCCAGTGTGTGATCAAAGACTGACAGCTCTCAGAGAAAAAGCGCTGAAACTTCCAAAGGAACACAACACCCTCCCTCTCTCTCTCCCCTTCACACACACCTACGCTCGCCGTCTCTGCCGGCACACGGTGACAATAATGGATCCTGGCGGAGGCGCTGCAGGAGGCTGTGGATGTTAACCGCTTTTTGAGTTATGTCACCCAGTGTCTGATTATCAAACCGCTGCCGCCGCGTCCCTGCGAAGAATTACGACGACGAGCCGCGCGACGTGCACAGCGACGACGGGAAATTAGCAAAAAGAAATATTCTCTTCTTGATTTAGGCGTTATGGACTGGAAAGAGATTGTCTCATAAGTGTGTTAGTTTTGTTATCTCACACCAACTGCCAGGAAGTTTGTCCGTTTATCCGTCTGTCTGCTCTTCCTAACATCCAACCAGCTCACAAACTTTTTTTTTTTTATTTCCCTATCCAAAGAACACATCTACTATTTCATCGAGTCATGCTAGTTTTTTTCTTTCCTTCCCGTCATATTTATTTATTTATTTCCTGCCATCTTTAGATTTGAAGTCTGACCTCTGGAAGAGGGTCAGGGTCACTGAAAAAAAAAAAAAAATCAGTTCAAACAAATCTCAGACCTAAAACTCAGAATCCTGATTTTGATCTTCTGATAAAAGTCAGAATTCTGCGTTAAGAATTGAATTATGATATTAATATCCTCTGTTATTTTGAGAAAAATTAATTCTGATTTAAAAAAAACTATGATTTAGAGGCGTATGGATAAACTTTTCATGCTAACCTCAGTTCAGACGTTTTATTCTAGAATTAGCCGGATTTAAACCTAGTAAATTAGAAATCTTAGTGGAAATGAAAAATGAGAAAAATCCTCAACACATTTTGTCCCCCATCGCTTCTGAAGTGACAAATTCAGTGAGATCTGAGGTTAGCGAGCTGATGGTGAGACGTAGCCCTTCGTGAACAGGCAATCTAAGACAAAGTCGGCCTTTTTCCATCCTGATGGCATTGTCGTTTTTTTGAACGTGGGGCGAGCTTCTCTGGACGCCGTTTACCTTCCACTCCGATGTACGGGGAGTGTGAGAGGATGAGGGGGAGGAAGTGAGGAGAGGAGGATAACAGGGAGAGCAATTTGCTGAGTGCTGGATTCTCGGAACCCGATCTGTGCCGTAGGATCCTGGAAAACCAACTGAATCAGTTTCCCCCTTGTGTCACAGAAAAACTGCAGACTCCTTCAAGATTTCTAAGTCTTCTATTAATAATAATAACAATAATAATAAAAAAGAAGTGCCCTTCTGCTGTCTTTCTTCATATCCATAAACTAAATAAAGGGTTTTATTTTGCCAAAGGGAGCAAAATAAACTAAGTATTGCTATGGTAGTGTAAAATAATGCAGATTTTAACCCCAGGCGGTGCTGAGAAACTGTTCATGATCCTGCATCAAGCCGTGTGTGGTTGTTGTTCTTCAACAACGACGAAAAGAAAAATAGAAAAACTTGCAATAATCAATATTAATGATCCGTTTCTGCATCAGACTGAGAATGAACGCACGTTTCAGTGAGTGAGATAATTTAAAAAGAAAAGGCCCCGGATCATCGTGTCAAAATGCTACACCACGCATCCTCAAGTCACTGTTTGATTCGAATCTCTTAGTAGCAGAAAGGCCCACTGGAAATATGGGCAAAAAAAAAAAAAAAAAATAAGGGGAGTGGTTAGGAAAATGGGAGGAGCCTGTGAGTCCAGCAGGCGACGAAGGATGAGGAAGAGGACGAGGAGGTGGAGACGCTCTCATCATCTCTTGTAGTGGTTGGGCGCGTCGGCGAAGGCGAACTTTAACCTGTAGGCTTCGGCCAGCAGCACACTCACTTCCTCGTTGCCCCAGTGCATCGTGGGGAGGTTCTGCAGCAGGATCATCAGGCCCTGGTGAGACGGACGCAGCAGAAACAGAAAAGATTTTGATTTGTTTATTGATTTAAATGGTAAAGAAAACACTGAAACAAAGAAGCTGGCTGGCAAAGACGAATCTGCAGCTGATCGATTTTAAATTAGGAAGGAAATTAATAACACTCCTCAGACTGCCGGGGCAGAAAATTAAAATAGGGCTTCGTTTACAAAAATTCACTATTTAGGAGCTTTGCAGATGAAAGTGTAGTGGCTGTGTTTGACCTGCCCAACTTAGGATGAACACCTGTAAAAACACCGTGCAGCAACTGGAATAAAAAGTCAAATTAGCATTAGCTCAATGCTAAAGGAGCTAATGCTAACTTGACTTCTTGCCATCTGTTTTGATATATTATTTTTATTTAAGGTTACCATCATAATCTCGTCCAACCTGAGCCTAATTGACATCCCAACAACTCTAGATCAGCTACTTTCATTCTTCCAGTGGTTCACTAATAAGCGATTGACGGACGACGCGTGGTTTTTAAACTCTGGACAGTCCTGGTATTTGTCTTGGACAAACAGCTGGAAAAAGCTGACCTAGTTATTCCTCCTGCTCGGTCAAGCAAACAAAAAAGATGCTCTGATGACTCTTTCCATCAGAGAGAGAGAGAGAGAGAGAGAGAGAGAGAGAGAAAAGAGCAAAAGAAGGAAAGTCTGTGCAGGTGCATCACTTTTCCTGACCTGGTTCGTGGTAGAGTTGTTGAATGGAGTTGATTAGGGTTTATTTTGAGCAGTTTGAACAAAAGTCAGATACTGTGATGTTTTATTCATTCTGAGGCTTGTTTACTGTGGAGGTCTACTCTGACCTCTGGACTGGATTTGGTCAAGTTAAATTACATTTCAGTTTCGTGGTGAACTGAGAAAAAAAAAAGAAAAAAGATTTCAACTGTTTACTAGGATGAACAACAACAAAAACCAACAAGATTCAAGTTGAGTGCATTTTAGGTGGATTCAACATTTGATGACCTGCCAAATTACTACCTTTTGAGGAAGACGATTGCTGATTTTGACAAACCTTAATATGATCAAAATAGATCAGATTGGATGTATTAAAGTAATTTTAACTCTAAATCTGTCAGGGTAAAACATTTAGAGCAAATTGTTTTTACACCTACTTACGATTTAAAATATGGTAAAACATGCCATAAAACACCTTGTTTTTAATCAAATTCCTCCTTTGTTGTTCTGCTCATGTCTTCTTCTGGGGTTTTTGTGTTGCTTCCTTCAGTAGCTCTTGGAGCAGCGCCACCACAGGTGAGAGAGGGAACAGGTTTTTCAAAGGAGTTGCCAGAATAGTGAACCAGCTGAAAATGGAACAAACGTCGCAATTTTGGTTCCCAATCGAACCGAGTCTGCCGGCTATCAGGTGAGAAAACAGCCTTAAAATTTTCAACAGCATTTCCGCCCATGGATGAGGTTGTTCTTGTAACCAAAGGGAAAGAGAAACAGACAGTTCTGGTAACAAATTACCATTTGCCATTTAGCTCGAGCAAGACTAATTAAAAAGACGTTGACGTTCAAAAAATCTTGGTGTTTTTGGACTGGTAACGATTAAAAACCTTGGTAGCCTCGATATCTACAACCTGTAAGGAGAGAGCGGAATTCTTCCATGATGCATTTACGCCTTTTAATACAATCAAAAGCAACTCTTTTAAAGAGAAAACTCAATTAGATGCAACTCTGTGTCAGACTGTCACATAGGCTTTTACTCAACAAAGTACAGCTGAGCTACTAGCCTAAAAATAGGAAAAAATGAAGGACAAAAAAAAAAAAAAAAAAAAGAAAAGTGCCAGTTAAAATTCAGTGGCACTTGACAATTTCCTGAGATTTCAGCTCTGTACATTACGTGGTAAGTTAGGAGACAAACAACAACAACCCACATCGTCTCTCTCACACACACACTGAAGCGAGAGTTCAATCTAGCCAACTAATGCCTCTCTCTCAAAGGGGAATGAGGCTGGTTAGCGGTAAGACAGAGTGAAAATGCGTGCGTGTGTGCAGGCATGCTGCGGATTGGTGTCCCAGAAGCTTTCATCATCAAGGCTGAAATCATTGCCGTGACAACAGGGTTTACAACCAATCACGGTGTTGATAATCACACGAAAAGACAAATCCCGGTGGGGCTTCGGTGTCTGCACTCATCTGACTCCACACAGTTCGCGGCTTTCTGAAAGGATGAGACCCCGTTCCAAACTGCTTTTTTTTTTTCTCTCCCCCACTCAATACAGGTTAAAATATTTAAACTCCTCTTTTCTGAGCACGTCACAGGAACTCAAAGTTTCCACGCACCTCTTACCAAACTGCAGAGGAAGTCAAGCAAATCTGTAAGCAGATAAATTTAGGCTTTTCGCATTAGTTTACCTTTCTAAGCTAAAAGGTGTTGAGCTCCTATTAATTCTTCCCCTCCGCGCTCGCTTTTAATGAGCCGCCGAGACGACCCGGTGACACCAACAGAAAGAATTTGTATTCTGCTCGAGGGTGTAAAAAAAAAAAAAAAAAAAAAAAATCTACATGTCTTCTTCGACTAATTAATCTCAAAACTGCAATCGAAGCCAGAATTCAACATGTCACACTTTGCTTCATTCTTTCTCCTCTGAATACATTAAAATTGAACCCAACAAGAAAAGCTTTTCAATCCCCCAAACTTAGTTCTATTTTTCTTAACTAAGCAAGGAGAGGAGCTGGTAAGTAGCTTATTGACTGATTTCTTTATATGCCTCAGGCCTTTAAGATGTGCTAACACCCTGTTGGAGTGCTTAAAATAATCTGGCTGCGAGACAGCGCTGATAAAATGAAGAAACCCAACAGATTTCAGCCTCTCAAGGTATTAGACATAAAACTGGATTTTTTTTTATTTCTCCTACAGAAGACCTAATACCTCATTAAAAACTATTTGAAAAGAAAGTTCATTTTTCACTAAGGCACTCGTGGTTTGAGAGGCTCGAGTAAGATGGGCATTGTGTTTTCCAAACGGAGAAGCTATTAGTTTTAATATGTTATTGATTACGTTTGTTTATCTTGTGGATTTTTGTTACATAAATATAGAATAAACACATACCAGTGGAAGACACTTTACAGACGTGCTCGTAGCTAGGCAACTGCAGCTGTAAAACAATGTTACCTTACTAAAAGTGACAGGCGGTGCTTGTTTTCTCTCTTCTTTATCAAAGTGCTGTTTGTAACCAACACAATAGTTTCCACATTTGTCTTTCTAGCAAGCTAAGCTAAAGCGGCTAACTAGCTTTGTGGACAAATAGCTGGAGGAGGATGATTCCTGTGCAACGACATTACAAACAGCTGAAGAAAAACTGGCAACTAAGGCAATATTGTTTGGCATTGTATTGGAAAAACTTTAACTATCGAAAAAAATATGACTGAGCATATTAGGAGTTTGAAAGCTTTGCGCTAGTAACCCGACTGTGTATTAATACTCCATATTCTTTTCTAGATTCCATACTTTTCCAAACTCAGTCTAGATTTTTGGGGGGGATATTTTAGTAAAAATGTCAACTTTTAAAGTTATTTAACTGTTGTTGGGTGTTATCTGATCGTGAAAAAACTAAAATCGTTTTGAATTTTCAGAATTGGGTATTGACCAACTGATTCCGTTGTTGGAACATGGACGACATCGACTCGCCCCTATTTAAAATCAAAAATGTCAAAAATGGATGACAGGATTCTTTGTGTCAAAGTTTGCAAATTTTGGTACTTTTATTCTGGCTGTAAGGGAAAGAAACTGGCAGCTTTAGTGTTTTGTTTGCCTGTTTCATCAAACTAAGTTTAAGAACCATAGGTCCAATAAAACTTGCATTAAAAGTTCAAAAGCATCACAAAAAAATCCTCTGCAAGCATCTTCTTATAAAATAATAATCAAATCTATACAAAAACACAAAATAATGAAGTTTTAAAAACGTGAGCTGTTTGTTTTCCTGCATTTTTATCATGTAAAGCACTTTGAACTGCCTTGTTGCTGAAATGTGCTGTACAAGTAAATGTGACTGATTGGAAAATAAAAGTCAAACTGCAGCATTGTTCATTATTAGATGTCTGTCTTTTACAAAAAAAAAAACAAAAATAAAATACTTTTCCTCTAGGCCTTTCAAGACCGAGTATGAACCCCTGTTAAGTAGTATGGTCTTAAAAAAAAAAAAAAAAAAAGAAGACCCCTTGAGTTTAAAAGATTGAACAGGTGAGGTCCCTCTCGGTTTAGAAAGCCAACGGCCTCTGAAGACTTCTCGCTCTGGAGGGGAAGGGAGACGAAAACCCAGCCTGATCAGAATTCTGCCTCGCTCTCTCTCATCTGTATTCACCGGAGCGGCAGCATCAGCTCCTTGCTTTCATCCCTCGCCCTCTTTGGTACATTTGAAACCCACCGCATTTGCTGTCACAGAACTGTGGGCCGGAGTGGCTTTAGGTGTTTAGGGATTTGTGTTAGTAGCTAGGGGAAGCCGTCCGACGCCTTTAAAGAAATTAAGCACTGTTGTTTTACCTGAGTTGGAGATACCATGCCTATTATCGCCCAGGTTTTTAATTGGCATAAATTATTAGTGTTAAGGTCATTCAGATTACTACATAAAGAGGAAAAAAAAAAACATCTTCCAGACCAAAATTATACACTTATAGCGCCTTGGCATGTTTGTATCCTGTATAGTAAGTCATCTTTGTAGTCCCGTAGTGAGACATCATGTAACATTACTGCTGTACTTCCCCCGCCCCAGGCTCTTCGAGTGAAGAGAAGCTCCCCTGTGGAGAAGCATGACTCTATCCTGGTACAATCGGAGCCCCAGATCAGCAAGATGCCATTAATGTTTTCTTTGCTTCAACAAAATCGTTTCCTAATAACGTATGTCCATCCGGTGAATTGCAACATGGTCTCAAACGCAGGGCCTCACAGTAAAAACCAGGTCGCAGCTCTAATAGGACGAGGAAGTCCATCATTGTGTCAGGTGTTGGGTGAGTGTTTTATTACCGCCAACGGAAATGAATTTATGACGGCTGATAGTAAATCACAGTTTACCAACATCTTCGCAGCAGAAACAAATGACGGAGAAAGTCTGTCGGATACCCAGGAATTGCGGCTGTCACAAATGACGGGGCGAAGAAAAAATACGCTTGTCAAACAAAAGGTATTAAAAACACTTCCGAGAGTCGAGCGTAGCGTGTTGTTGATGATGTGAAAGAAACCCACTATATAAAGCTATTTTTGTCTACAGAAAATGTGCGTTTGTCAGCCAGGTTATATTTCTATCACTACAAATGGTTTCACGTTGTGCTTTTTGAAAGAAAGGCAACCGATGTCTTCAATGAACCAAAGTGAAAAGATTTAGATGCATTTAGATAGAAAATGACAATTTTAAGTAGAGATAGATTTTATATAATTATGTCATTATGATTTATTTTCTTAAAGTTGGTGATATACGTTATTTGGGATGAATACATATATTTCTAATAATTACCTTTTTTACAACAGTCTGGACCAGACGTGGACAGAATTTAATATTTGGTTTGTTTTACATAATTACTCTTTTTCAAACAGTCTCTATTTACATGGCTCTAACAGATATCGCAATGAAATTATATTTACAATATTTTAAATTTTTGTATTAAAGAAAATGAACTTTTCACAGTGATTTACAACACTAATTTATTGAGTGTAAGGCGAGACTATATTTTAACATTTTGATGAAAAATAAGAAATCCCTTTTTCTTTAAAAAAAAAGTGCTACACAAAAATTTATTTTAAAAAAAAACAAATTTGAAATATTTGTTTTTTTCTATACATCTGCATTTGTATAGAGTTCACACTGGACCAAAGTTAGAGATTTTATGTCAAGATATGTCACTTTTGCAGTAACGAATTGAGGATTTTTTAAATGACCGTAATGACGTCAGAGTTTTGTTAGAAGTTTTTGCCCTCTTCCTGATGGGTTGAATATTTGACAGAACACATATTAAACTTGAAATATACCTTAAAGTCGTGCAATAAAAATCCATGAAATATAAAAAGTAATTTCAACACTTTTAGCAAGTAACATACTTGCGATCTAGCTCTAAAACACGTCATACTGAGTTCATTTCATCAGCACATTTTTTTTTCTTTGTTAAGGACTAATCACAAAGCAACTTAAGAATAAATTCAAGTGTTACTTTTAGAGCCATAAAACAACATACAGCCAACACACATACACACAAGTGCACTTCAGGGAGGCTCCTCCATACAAGCGCGGCGTGACTGAGGAGCTTCATCAGGAGCAGGTTTCTGCATCGTAACCATCTGCTGGCTCTCACGTCTGTTGGGCTAACGACTTTAATGTGGTTTAATTGCATACATTTCGCTGTCAGCGGGGGGGAATGACTCATTTGCTCCACTTCACACAGGTGGCGCCGGTCGATACAGTGAGGCCATGAGTGCTGCTGTGAATGACCCTGTGGTTCCACGAGAAAGGGAAAAAAAAAAAAAAAAAAAAGTATGTTGGTACGGTGCGGTTTAGTGTACGGGCGTGAAGTGAACGCGTACTCATATCCCGTTTTAATCAGGAATTGGAAAAGGGGAAAAAAGGTGTAAATTGGAAACATGGGAGAGACAAAAATGGAGCGATTTGTCTGTTTTTACTGCCTGTGTGGGTGGCTTGCAGTTATTCAAGCATTAATATCCATTTATCCTGCAAAGCACCAACAAAGACAATGATTCATCATCGCTGTGTACAGTACTCCACATGAAAAAGAAAAAAAAAAAAGGGGGAGGCAATTAGCTCTCCATCTTACGTGCTTGGCAAGGCTTAAAGTTGTTAATGGCTATTGATATGGAGGGGAAAGCAGATCATCAATAGAGTGAGTGCCGCGGTTGTTTCTATGACAATAAAATGGAGCAACATAATGGCTGAGCAGAGGGCGAGGCCACGGCGAGGTGAAACTTACTCAACGCGTTGATGGTTACCGTTTCAACCCAAGTCTGACAGAGAGGAGCTCATCACTCAACAGTGTCCGTATGATGAGCCACGACACATCTGATGGAGGTAAAGTTGAGCGGGACTACGTTATGTACTGGTTTGGTGAGAATTGGTTGGATCTTCAAGGACAGTCGGAGAGAAATGCATACTCACAGTGCTAAAACTAAAGATATTACCAAGTATTTTTGGTCTAGTTTCTAGTGCAAATCTTTTAGTAACACTTGAAATTGGAAAACTGACTTAGGAGTAACTTTTCAGCAATGTATGACAGCTTGTTTTAAGTCTATAATTCCTTAATATTGATGAAAGTGTACTAGTTTAAGTGAAACATTCTGCTAGTGGAATGAGACATTTTTCCCATCAACATGAAGAAATGATTGACTTAAAACAAATTCCTACCTCTTTATGAAGTTACTTGTAAGTTAGTTTTGTCTTATTTCAAGTGTGCTCAGATATTTACACTAGAAACTAGACCACAAATACTTTGTCATTTTGAGATATAAAATATAAATGAGGACGAAAGGAAGGGAAACTAAAAGAAATGGAGTTCAGACGGAATGAAAAAAGGGTAGTTGGAAGAGATGGAAGGAGAGGGACAAGGAAGGACAGATAATACAAGCAGACAAAAAGGAAGGAAGGCAATGAGAGAGGAATCGAGGACAAAAGGGGATAAAAAAAGAAAGAATTAAGGAAAAATATGAAAGAAACAGAGTAAGGAAACAAAGAGGAGGAGAAGAATTTTAATCTTGAAATACAAATATTTTTTCATGTATATTTTCTGTGTAGGAACCTTGGATGAATGACATCAGATGGTATTTTTGCAGTTACTTGATCCAAATGAGAGAATAGAAAAGAGGAAGAAGAAAAACAAACAATTGAAGTGACTTTTTAAATAAACCGAATCCTCTCTTTGCCGTCATGCCGAGATGATCCTCGGCAAAGTGCCCCGAGTTGTGCCGAGCATCCAGCTATTGTTTCTGCTGTGTCACCATGGCTTCCAGCAGGCGAGCGGCTGGAACCCCAGGAGAAATTAATGGCTGAGAGATGACAGGTGCAAAGCCCACATCAACAGGGCACACATTGGTTTCTAAAAATGGCAACTGTCTGCTGTAGCTGTTGAATTTCGGTGACATGCATCAATCCAGCCGTCGACCTCCTTTACAACCAACACATCTACATGAAAACACACACACACACACACACGGAGGGGTTCGGAAACACACAAGCTGGCAACCGGTTGTGCACAAACACTCCAGGCTGCCGCCGAGGCTGTTGGTGGTAATGGTGTTTTGCAGCGCCCCGGGGTGTAATGGGCCCAGACACTGCTCTGTTGGGGCCATTAGCTTGCTGTAGTTTATATAATTACACACAATGGGCACTCTGGCAAAAAAACACTGGGTGCTAATGCGAGAGAGTGTGGCACCGGAGCACACGGAGGTAAAAGCTGACACTGCATGGCACAGCCAAGTTGCCTTGTAGAAAGGTTGGCGGGCGAAAAAGCTTTGATTATTGCACAGCAGAAGGGACGCGGTCTCGGCGGATGATGTTATTTCGCAGCCGAGTTAATGAAATGAAACTCGGCGATCTTTTGTTAGCCCTACGGAGCAAAATAGGTTTATGAGCTTGGAATTCTTTTGGACCGGTTCTTAAGCAAAGGAGAGTCACCGGACGCCGGAGTATGCCATTTCTATTTGACAGCAGCACAGCATTTTTAAGTTATAATCTCACACGGTATATTATTATTACCAGCATTGTTGTTAATCTTGTTTTTTGTGCATTTTTTTTTAACACTTTTGCAACTTATTGTGTGAATCTGTACATCTGATGCTGCTGTTGTACCTGAATGCCCCCTGTGTGGGACAGTAAAGGCTATTTTTATTCTATTATTACAGTGCCATGAAAAAGTAAAAATTTTCAAATGATCATTAAAATGTCTAAGTTTTTAATTTCTAAACATCTGACTGTTTAAAATGAAAATTCATCGAAAGCAGAAGCAACCAAATGGCCCTTCTAAGTTTGCAAGAATTATTAAAGTAGCTTTTATAGAAGAAAAAAGCCAAAAAGAAGTTCAATTAAAGGGGACTTTTTATGCAAAATTTAGTTTTGCTTTTTTTTTTTTTTTTTAAACTCCTATTTGGATCTTAACTGCTTCTAAAAACATTCCAGGGACTAAAAAAAAAAAAAAAAAAAAAAAAAAAGCCATCCAGATGATTTTTGGTAATGTTGAAGTTTTTTGGTGTCTGGAAAATCTGCCTTTTCAAAAACCTACATGCACTGTAATTTACCTAGCAACCCCAGAGTACCCCCAGCCCTGTTACCTAGCAACCCAAGTGGAGCTCCAGCATAATTTTTCGGATGGTTTCAACACTGTATGCGCTGTACAATGGCTGTTAGACTTACCATCCAGAAAGCACTTCTTGAATTCTTGTTGGTTGTGTAAGAGGTGCGCCACTTATGCTTTTCTAAGATGTACGGTTGTATAACTGTGCATCTGTTTGTAACCATTTTAATCTGTAAATGTGGAGTTGGGACGTGAGGCCAGCAGCAGTTTATTGGGATTTAAAGTGACAGAGCCCTGAAACAGCTCATTCTGAAAGACAGAACTGAGCAGACGCAAATCTCATTGTCCAACCTTTAAAGGTTTGGCACAAGCCAGGGAGCGGACACAAACGTGGAAGAAGCCGTTCTGGTCAGAAAAAAAAAACAAAAAACAAGTTAAATCTTTCTAGTCAATATATAAAAAGGTACAAACCAGAAAACTACTTTAAAACATGGTGAAACATGACGGTGGTAGCACCATGGGGTGCTTTTCGTTAGAAGAGTTTATGAGATATACGATACAAGATATGCATCTTTGGTGCCGTGTATTTTCAGTGAGTAGTTTGACACCATCGTCAAAGGAACGCAGAAATAATTTTTTTAGAAGACGCATTCACATGGAAGCAGAGTATGTGGGTGGAGGATTTGGTTATTTAAGTCTTACAGGAGTGGATACTCCATTAATGCATAATACATAATTTAATCCATTAACTAAATGCATGAGAGACTGGTTGTCAAATTAGCTTAAAGGTTTTAGCGTACATTAAACCGTATGTGGGGGTGTAGAATCCCCCTTTGGCTTTGCAAAGATTTGTTTTTATGATTTTAATAAGTCAAATCATATCAAGAAAAAACAAAACAGATTAGATATGTGTGTTTACTTCACAGTCTTGGTCCGTGTTAGCTTGTAGCTTTTCTGCTTCATTCAATGCCAGCCTAATAAGTTCATAACCTTTTAAAGAAAAAAGCCTAAAGCAGTTTTCTGAGCCCTCTGTTTACTGGAGCATTCGCAGTGGTTTTACACGCTGCTTGACTAGTTTTACTTTTCAGCTCGTGCATCTTCAAAGTTCACCAACAGTCGATATTTGACCCCTTTGCCCTCCCCATTCACCATCAACCATTAAATCTGTCGGCTCTGCCCACACTGATTCGAGCATGCCGAAACGTATGAACCCGTTGACTGCAGAACCCTTCCTGCTACATATCTAAGCTCTCTGAGCATCGCGCCGACAGCCACGGAAGACCGAATATATGAACTCATTTTACAAGCACCTTAACATGTAGCCCCTGTGTGCCTTCACTCTTTAACAAATCCAACAAGGAAACATGAAAAACTAGCAGTTTAAGAGTAACCACCGGCAAGTTCAGAAAGGCCAGAGCCCCCTTTAATCACAAGTTCAAGATTACTGAAAACTCCTGGAACACAATTGAGCTCAGTTCTCTTTGACTGCTTGAAAGAGTATTTTTGGGTGTGAAATTCAATATTTATGTCTTTGCTCCTGACCCAGCTCATTTGTCAAAACCATTTTTTATTTTTTTTTTGTTTCTTACTCTGAAAAAAAAAATCCATCTGTCAGCCCTTGCCGCTACCAAAGTACAAGTGAGTAGATATTGCTGTTTATTTGGTACTTTAGTGTCTTAACTGAGTGAGGAGACGAAGAAAGGGCACACAGCTGGCTCATGGGCTGACAGAGGACCTTCTTTTGTTCCATTATGTCAGAATAAAAGAACAGCAATAATACACACTCTTTCTTTACTTATATCCCGGTCTTGAGCCGCAGGTAAGCACTGGCTTATTATTGGCCTCGAGGTACACTGATGGTTTTTAGTCGTCACAGTTAAAACAGTTGGCAATCAAACAAGGTCTCTTATCAAAGATAACCCAAAACACTGTTCTCAAGTTATGGTTTTCTTTATTAAGATGGAAAAAAAAAGCTAAACAAGCTAACCTGGTTTTGTCAGAAACAAATTCCCTCTTAAACCCAATAACGGGTTTAGACTCTTGATGGCAACAACTGCTATAGCAACAACTGCTATAGCAACAACGCCTCCCCACCAATCACTGCTATATCTGACTCTTTGTAAGATACTCTTTTCCTGCTGGATGTAACGCACACCTTCCAAAGAGTTCCACTTTCGTCTCAGCACTCCACCGAATGTCGGGGGACATCAAGATGCTTTGTAGTAAATAAAGTACGAACCGCTTTGTTATTTATGTCAGCAGTTTTTTTTTTTTTGGCCTTGGAAATCTCGCAGGCCTGCCATATTTGCCCAACCACTTCCTGAATACTAAACCATAAACTCTGGGTTTATCCTGGGGGAAATGAGGCCTGACGTGCTTCAGATGTTGTTCTAGTATCTTTTGTGAGCTGCTGGATGAGTCGCTGATGCCCCTAGGGTAACTTTAGTAGGCTGGCCAAGTCTTAAGAAGGTTCATCACTGTTCTAGGTTTCCTCTGTGTGTGGATAATGGCTGTCACTGTAGTTAACACCAGTAAAAAAAAACATAAAAATGGCTTTGTGACCCTCTGCAGATGGATAGATGTCAATAATATTGTTTTCATTTCTTCATTCATTTCTTTATATTGGGGTTATGGTCTGTAGCCACCTACTTCATGTTGTTAGAAAGGTCCTACTTAAGGGAATTCTTACATTTTTAAAGTAATCAGGCTTGAGTGAAGTTGAACTTAACTTTGGCGCTCAATCGCAGGTCATTCATTAATTTAATGAGGGCAATTACTTTTTCACTTTTTCTGGTTGCCTGGGAAGCTTTCATCCCTGAATAGTTGATGTCACTGACAGTGAAGATGGACAGGAGGAGGACATCATTACTTCCAGAATATGATGTTTTATTTTTTTCCTCTGTTATCTTCTTTTATTTGGTCTAAAATAATTCAAGTGGCACATTTGGGGGCACAAATCAATCAACCGGGTGATTATGAAGAGTTTTGTACCGATGGTGGTCTTTGTCAAATGTTCAGCTCAATTGACTGCAGTATTAATTATCAGAAAAAGTGCTCCAAGTCCCCTCAAAAGTGCATACTTTATGTGACCCAGGTTTTGGATGGTAAACTTCTGGGAATAAATAAAATAAGGACTTGATATTGGAAAATTATTTAAATGAGAACGTAGAAAGTAGACAATTTTGTTAGTACATGTAAAAATATCACCCCTCCCCCTCTCCCCCACATATTACTCTGACAAATAGAGATGTATTCTCAGGGCATCATTGTTCACAATGTTCTGCAGCATTTATTTTGGCTGTGAAAAAGCATTTCTAAGGACCAGATGTCCAGATTAAATTCTATGAGTTCCAATTTTTTTCCGAGCATTTGTCCTGGCATCTTGACAGAGCTGCACTTTGTTCTGATAATTACTCTGAAAGGGTATTGAGTTCATATTCCAGACATAAATGTTCAGAGGATTGTGTTAAATAAAGTACTAAAAGTATGCCCATATTTATTAACTCTTGTACAGATAAAAGTATTAAAACAGATTTATTTTTTGTTGCTGTTTGCACACTGATAAATGGAATATCCACAACAGAATGAGTAAAACTATTGAGTGAGGACAATATCTTGTGTTAAAAAAAAAAAAAGAAGCTTTTTCCATTTTGAAACTTTCAATGGCAACACTTCACAATTTTCCAGCAGACGCCGTCTAATTTGTTTTCATATTTTGTTAGATTTCCGAAAAAAAAAAAAAAAAAATCAATGTTGCCATAATCAGGATTAAATAAATCCTCATGTTTTTGAAAGCAACAAAAATAAAATGTGGATTTTAAGGCAGGCTTTATATCAGGCAGCATCAACAAAATAAACTCCTTGCCTACAGTGATAGCAGCTGCTATGTCTACAAAATTAGGTTTAGCCATTCCTCTTTTAATGCTCTTCACTTATCTAAAGCATTTAATACTGCTGATATCTTCATAATTCAACTCTCTAATATTGAGGACAGTGTCTCCACTCCATGCTTCTGGGTCATTTTGTTTCCCCTTCCTGTTTTAAAGGAAGTACCTCAAGGCTCTTTACATAGATTGTTGCCCACAATCTGTGTGAAAAACTGTGAGAAACACCAAATTTCTTTCTTAAAGGGGTTGAAACTGAAGTAGCTGGATGCTACAAATATTTAGGTATGACTCTCTGATCAGAATCTATCTTAAATCTCAAACTGACAAATTGGCTTCTAAGCTAAAATGTTAATTGGGTTTCTTTTTCATAAACAAAAAGTGTTTCCAACAGCAAATCGGATCACTTCAGTCATTCCCACTCTGATGGACTATGCAGATCTGCTGTTCACCCTAGTATTAAAAAAAAAAAAAAAAAAAAAAATTATATATATATATATATATATATATATATATATATATATATATTTAAAAAGAATATATATATATATATATATATATATATATATACAAACACATCACTCTACTCTGCGTTTTATGACTAATTGAAGCTATGGAGTACTTTATTGCATCTTGTAAGCTGCAGCAAAATGTCTGTCTTTAACTGACTGCAGACTCTCTCAATGGCTGGTTTTTAATCTATAAATGCATTCTTGGGCTTGGCTTCTGTGTGGAAACTACAGCCATTATGATCTGTGGTTTTAGGACATTATTTTGATGAAGGCCCCAAAACTTCAAAATTGAACTGGTTAAAAGGGCCTTTAAAATTCAGATTGAATAACGTGCAGATGGATTTTAAATTGTCGTCACGTGTACCTTTGGGACAAGTCAAGTAGATTTTAACGGGCAGAGAAATCAGTTTACCTGGCTCCTGACAGTGCCGTGTGACGTCTGCGGTTTATGCGTTTGAGTATTTGGTCTAATGTTGTATTTTGGTCCTGGAATACAGCTTTCAATCTCAAGGAGTTTCCAGTGACGCTGAACTTCAAATGATCAGAATTAAAGGTATTATTTTCAGAAGAGAACAGCAGGAGTGCATCTCTCTCCTCTGGCAGTATCCTGAAAACGACAAGCATTTCTTAAAACATCTACCTTTTGCGTTATTCTTTTTCTTTTTAAGAATGTTCCTCCTTAACTCCCCATTTTCTCACTAATTGGACGCTTTGCTTTCCTTCGGTAAAACCCATTTCACTAACACAAAGGTGTGTAAAAACAAAGCTGTGTTCCTAAATCTGTGATGAAAATTTTATATTATTTTTTTTTAACTACTCTTCTTCTATTCCCTGCCAAGGCTGCCTAACCCAAGGCATTCTGCACACGCAACTGATCCGAGGACACCCACTGACATTTACAGAGGTCCACAGTTTTTCCACACACCACTAATTGAAGTGCAAGCAGATCTTTTTTCTTTTTTCCTTCTGACTTTCACTCTTCCACTTCTGATTTTTCTTCCCTCAACATCTCTGTCGAGCCTTTAGTCATTTATATAGGACTAATAGCCACGTAGTCACATAAATGCTTGGCCTCACATTGAGAGCATAATAGGTGCCTTTAAAAGCAGTCCTGAGGAGTCTTAAGTGATATAAAAGGCTGCAGTTACACACGGCTAAACTGTGATTTATCTCCATCATCGATGTATGGGCTTAAAAAAATGGAACTTTATCACTGGTAAAATGCTCTACGTTCTATATATTTTAGGGTGAATTGATGAGCACATGCATGCATTTAAACCGTTAACACCATCTACAGTAGTCAGGTCAGTGATGGGTCCTTTACAGTTGGAAAGCATAAAAAGCAAACTATTCATCAATTCTTTTTTTTTTCTCTGCCATAGCATTAGAGATTGGAAGATTAAGCCAAATCCTTCGCCACATTTAAGCTAAATAACCATTACTGTTCCATCTGATTCACTGAAAACATTACAGATCTCTGGCTCAGTAGCTGCAATGTCAGATCTATTAAAAAAAAGTGTTTCCAGTCCGAGAAGATTATAAGACGTGTTTTGATAAAAGGTCATAATTCAGCAACAAGTTTAGTGGCTGTAATCAGAAGGGTTGTATCTATCGTAGGGTAACTTTATCTATATACAAGACACTTGGAGAATTGTACATTTAAGTATAAAAGTAAAGGAGGTCTAATATTTATTAAATAGGATTAGTCTGTTATAATCAGGAGGAGGCAAGTTGTTGTGTGTAACATGAACAGTGGACATCCAGTCCCATTTGCGCTTCAGCATTTGCAAATTCACCTATTCGCAGATTTTTCCTGTGGAAAATTTGCCGACTTGCAGATTAATTTGTAGACCATAAATGGAGAATATATTGGAATGAAAATGCAGTGTGGGAATTTGAAACACCTAGAGACGATGCTATTGGCTGGCGTCGCAAAGCAGCCAATCCAGGAGCATCATTGAGTTTCATTGGCACTGATTGGCTGTATCCCAAATGTAGATGTTTGCTTCTACTGTAGGACTATAATCTTTTCCAGTTTGAGTATTAATGCAGATTCAGGTATATTTGGTGTATAAACTATTAAAATGGAGAGTTACAGAAGTAGACAATGGATGTGGTCAACAACCCCACCAAACACAGGGGTCCCACTGTAATTATCGGTTGCTACAATAATTAGTCACTTTTTGTGCAATGATTTATAAAAGCTTGATTTATTAAACACCTACTTTTAGATTTTATATTGGGGGCATCAAAAAAAGCAGGCTGAGTGTATATTAAACAGTATCGTTTGACTATAACCTGAGGATTAATATTTACTGTGTGGAACACAATTAATAGAAGATTTTACTGAATGGACATTTTTGATGATTTTGTTTGGTATCCAGTTTTAGTTGACTAAATTCAGAGAAATTACATTCATTGATTCAACACAATCAATATAAGCAGTATTATTGACCATATTTAAAAAGGGTAATTCTTTTCCAAAAGGGTCTTGTTTAATGTGTGCAGTAAAAGAAGTTTGACTCACTGAATGCATGTGAATGAAAGACATGGAGTGCACCAGAATCTGCTTTTTGAGAAGCTGGCATCTACTCCAAACCTAAGGGGAATACTTTCTATTATTATTTTTTGGCTTCTGACTAGTCAGACATACATAAACATGGCTTTTCCATGGAACCTGGCATGAGGGCATCTGAAGGTTGCACAGACTAATGGGGATGTTTCAGACTGTGCTGGTTCTACCTAAACCTCAGAAGAAGAAGAAAAAAAGCTAAGTTACATAAATCCATGCATGCTTACCGCTGTGTGTGAGGCTGAAAGTGTGCTCTGTGGAGAAATAACTGTTTACGCCCGTGTTTATGATGTTGCGTCTTTACAAATCTGGCAGGGTGGTGGGGAAAATGCACGAGCATGCGCTTGCGGTTACGCTAACTTATCCGCGCGGCGCAGGCCACAAAGTTACCGACGGTGTGCTAGCTGAGGTGTGACGGAGAAATGCAGATTGCTTTGGGGAGCGGCGTACCCCGCCCCGTCCCCCTTTTCTTTTTCATTCTGCGGCTTAACAAATCCAATCCCACAACCAGGAGGGGAGATTCACAGTTACTTCCCTTACTGTGTTTGATAACAATGCATGAATTATCCCTTTTAAATTGCTTTCTGGATGCATTTTTTTTAATTAAAACTGTTAAAGTGAATCAATCATTCGTGCACCCTCTTAGGACCCACAGAATGTAACTCACCAGCAGTTTGTCATACACCACTGCTCCCAACTCCCTACATTTTTTTTATGCTAAAGTCAATTAACTTCTTTTTTTTTGACTGAGGGAAAACACCACACTGACTTAGCAGGTTTAGAACAATCTGTGTATTAAACTTGTCCTAAACTGTCACATCTGGATTTAGAGACACTGAAAAGTACCACAAAACAGGAACTTGTTTTACTCAATATATGTCAAGAACATTAAGTTTCACCCCACCATGGCTCAACTAAACCACAACAATAATTCTCTGCTACAAAAGGAAACGAGCTGTTAATGTGGCACGGCGCTAACTAGCTACTACAAGTTTCCCTCAAGGCCCGGGCAAATTGGAGTTCGGCGTAATAATGAGCAGATTGATGGAGCTGGTTGAAAGCTTTTATTATGCAGCCAGGAGCGGCTGCGGCTTTGTGTGCATGCGTGTTCTTGAGAGAAACGGCTGAAGAAGTGCGTCATCTGGCCAAGTTTTCACTCGCGGCCCCGACTGCTTTGGGATTTTCCTCTCAGTGGGTCGTCTGGGGATGTAAACGCGCGAGTGAAGAGACAGGAAAAGAATGAGAAAAGGTCAAGAATTAAGGAAAACTGCAACAGTCGAAGGAGGAGATGCAAAGAGAGAAAAGTATCGATTGCTAACGGAGAGAAATCCAGACGGAAGACGCAAGGGGACGATGAGCTGGTAACAAAACATTTAAACCTCCCCTACTTGAAATTTGATTGATGAATGTGTGAAAATGATGAGCTGGGCGCTTTAAAGAAGCACACAGAAACACTGTCATGCGACAGGCTCACCCATGAAGACAGAAGCAGACAATGAGAACTCACTTGCAGGATACCAGGCAAGAGAAAATGTCAGGAAGACATTTGGCTGCGTCTCTGAGTGCGCTGTTTCACTGTGAGTGACTGGGGATTTCGAATAGGCAGGAAGCAGAATCACAACAGGGTTTTGGTTTCTAGAATCTCGCCTACATAAACGGCTAAAGTGGCCACCATACTGGAGGAGAACAATGGAGGTGAACTATCTCCAAAGCTTTTATTTTTAATTTTTTTTTTTATTATCATTATTTTAAAGAATTGAAGTCAAGAGCGGCATCTTGAACTCACCAGGTCTCCATAGCAACCAGAGAGTACTTGCATCTTAACCAGTTGTGTGGGAAAGCACATCAGGAAGATGTTTTTTTTTTTTTTTTTTCTTTTTTGGAGTTGCTAAGCTCTTTTACGGGAGCTGTGTTCAGTTTGAATGAGATAAAAACTCAACAAGGAATCAAGATCGATTTGTGAGAAAAGTAAAGGATGAATTTTTGGATTTCAATAAGAAAAACAACCAAAAACTGACAATGAAATCTTAAAGTGGAGCCTGAAACGGTAAGACATTTTTTAATTAAAAATTTGCAAACACCAATAGAAACATTACCTCAACAAAAGATTAAAATAAGCATTTCAGATTGCGAAAAGCTAAAAACTAATTATATCATTCCCTTATGGCCTTTAACTTGTCCATTAAAGCAAAAAAAAGGTCTAAAATATTCAGAATATCCTACAAATAAAAACACACCTTTGCCCCCTGAAAGTCTCCAGAGTTTCACACAGTGAGTAAATTATGTTTGATCAATTAAAGCCCAGGTTTTTAGATAGAAGTCAGCTCTACCCAGCTTGAATAGATTGTTTCTCAATAAGCTTCCCTCCTGTTTCCAATGAAAGGAGCTACAGTAATTCTCTGATGCGTCGGATCGCTGGAGTGCTAAGAGCAATTTCTTAATCAAGCAAGAAATACCAGAATTCTGCTGTGATTTCAATAAATAAAAGCCAGCATGAAACATTGGTGGGATCCAATTTCCATTCTGAAAGTATTTCAGTGGAAAACTGCCATTTTCAGATTTGTTATGACATGCTTTAACATTTCAGGTTCCATTTTAAGCGGGGCTTTGTTAACACGAGGTAGAGTGGGAGACAGTAATTTATGCATTATGTACTTTAGTGATTCTAAACTGTCGCTTGATGAAAGCCGAATCTGACTCGCCTATTTAAAAACATACTTGTAACACACGCTCTCTGGGGACTTTCTTTTTTTATCATTTCATTTTTATTCACTGACAAACATTTCAAAGAGCTCCAAGTAAGTTTAAATGTTAAAATTACATGTTTTTTTGTCTTCCCCCACAAACTCAAATTCACAGAGTTCTCTGTGTTTTTTAAAGTCAGTTTTCGAAGCGAAAACAAGAAACTTTAGGGAGGATTCTCAACAGGAGTCAGACTTTAAATATGGAATCTACAAAAACTGGACGGATGTCGACATGGAAAGACGGACGAGGAGACATAAAATCACAGATGACGGATGTGGACCTGGACTGAAGGATGGGTGGATGAGAATGTAAACCACATGAGAGTTTGTACTAAAAACTGAATGTGTAAAATAAAAAAATAAAAAAATCACTACTTTCATAATAGTGCGTGATTAAATTAATGTTTAAAACCTTTGGATTAAAAGCTGAACTTACTGCAACAAATGCATGTCAAGACAGGCTAAAAATGTATGAAAGTGTATCTTACACTTTCACCCAATAGAATAAGTGGTGTCAGGTTACCTCAGCCAATCAGATCGGTTGTCCCGCCTTTAGTTTGCATTTTGAACACGCTAGTTGGCGCGGTGCACAGTAGCAGCCCCGCTGTGATGAGAGCAGCTGGCTGAATTTGTCCCTGAGGTAAATCTTGTGCGTAGACTGAATACTGATGATAGTTTTTCCAAACACTATTACTTATCCTGAAGGCTCCAGACATTCCTAAGATCTTCTGAAAATGGCCTAAATCAAATGGAATATGTTCGATAGTTAAACACTACCTTTAATTTTTGCTACCCATAACGAAGTGATGCGTTGCCGGATTGCAAGCATGTGAACGATCGATGGGAAAGTGAGCAGACAACATCCGACGGACGGATTAAACTTTCATACTGGGATATGGAATATTACGTGAACAGAACCTAAACCACAGAGTTCTGCTTTTATTCATTCATTTGAAACATACTCTATATACCTTACCTCCAAATCCCAACTGCATCAAAACTATAGTTCAAAGCAATCAGTCTTAAACCGATCTGAATATCAGTAATCGTGTCTATTTGATAAAACATAACCAGTGCTTATGGCAAAAGAAGCACATGGCCGTTAATCAAAGTTTGCCATAAATGAAAGTATTCTTTTGCTTATTCCACTGCTACCAAGTTTAATCTGTTCTCGCTTTCATTGCCAAGCTGATCCTCTCCTCCCTCCACGCCTCATCTATATCAGGATGGATTATTTGCCCTTGGCACACCACTTGGTAGTCTGCATGGCAAGGCAGCCGGTAAGTGGATCTATAGGAAGCTGAAGGAGAAACGTATTCCTAAACTTACCCGCTTGTATATTTGTGTGCTTGTGAGCTAGCCAAGTTATTAAAATGTTAGCAGGTACTATAAATAAAAGAAACAAAGGCCTCGGCGTCTGCAGAAGGTAAAGAGTGCAGAGAGGTAAGAGGGGATGGGGGGGAAACACGGGGCAATCGTAGAGCGAGCACAATCTGAGGGAGCTCAAAGGGGCCTTTATGTGGCAGCAAAAATGGCATTTAGGCAACGAGGAGAACAAGAAGCTCCCGCCTAAACAGAAACCACAGCTGCATATCAACAAGAAAACGTCTCATGTTTAATAAAGGAAGAAAGAAAAAAAGTGTTTAGTGAAGCAAGTTTTCTCATCGGCCTGGAGGAGCTGCATTAACTGCCATGCATGGAATATATTGCTATATATTATTTGGATCACAACATCCTTCAAATGATGGAGGCAGAGAACGCTGCGTACATTACTCCGTCTTCTCATTCGATTTCTATTTAAACAATATGCAGACTTCCTTGCCAAGGGGGTTTGTAGTTACTGGATCATTCCAGTTGTGAAGGCTTCAGGGGGAGGGTTTGTTAGGAAACATTAGTGGACAAACCACTTGATGAAGACCAAGGAGACGATAATATTTGTTTCAGGGAATATGTAATGGTAACAATGGTGTCATAATAATGCAAGGACACATTCTCCAAGATCAATACATTTTAAATTCCAACATTTAACACTGGAAGTGGAAGGCATTGTAAATATCCACAATAAACAAAACAACAGAAATAACAAATAAAATGAATAATGAAAACTGTCCTTCAAAAAATAGGATAGTTGAGACCAAAGCACCAGACTGAAGATGTTCGTCATCCAGTTTTTGGTGGAAAAAGTGAAAAACGATAAATCGTTCAAATGGAAATTATTGAGTTTGTTTTAAATTTATCATGCGATTAATTGATTTATTACTTATTGCAACAGGCCTACGTCAGACCCGAGGCAATACCGTACCAGTTAAAAAGTCAGTATGCTGAAAAATGCATTATTTTCCTTCTTCTCAATTTCATTTTATTCTCTGTTGGTGCATAAAAGAAAAAAAAAAAGGAAGAAGTCTATCTGCCAAACAGTACCACTGAGCTGAAATGCTGAAAAAAAAAAAATAGATGGAAGACGAATGAGGAAAAAGGTCAAGAAGTCAAATGAAGAAGTGGTTATGTTTGTGGGTGATGATATTAGATTTTTGTTTTAGATTTAGTGGTTGCTACGGTTAAGAATGCAGGTCTCCTACACAGAGCTGGCAACCAAAGTCACCTTCTGGCAGCTGGCTACTGTCATCTGCTAATGCACTCAGAACTTCTGACCAGCGCGGGTAAATGACCAGGGAGGTAATGAAGAAGGATGTAGGCCATGATCATTCACAGTCTGCCCCGACGTTATTAAAACATACGCCGACAATTCGTTTTCATTTTGCTTGGAAGGACGTGTTCGCCATCGCCATCTACATTCTCCATATGTTGCGGATTTACAACACGCACTCCGACTCGGACACGGAGTTTTGACAGCGAGGGCAGATTACCTGGAAATCCCGCTCCTCCAGAATCTCTTTCCTCCACCTCACCAGGAAGGCGGCGCACACGTACAGGTGGAAGTGAGAGAAGCCTTCAGGTTCCGCCTGGAAACACGAGGAAATGACAGAGCATAAGCAAAAAAAATAATGAAAGCTAGAATATTACCGCATTCTTTAGTGTTTCTGTTGCACAGCTACTGCGTTCGTAAAATCGACGTCGTCTTTGTAGATTCGAATGAAACTGTTAAACTCGCTGCTACGCCCTGCAGCAGGGGTCGGCAAACTGGCACTTTTAAAACCAAAAGATAATTTGTTTTTTAATTATAAAAACAAAAGGAAAGAGGGATTTAGCAGTTATTCTGCATAGTGAATGCAATATCTGCATACATTATCTACAACAGAATGACACCAGGAGCCCAAGGCTTGTTGAAGTCGAATGTTATTTCGCTACAAAACACGTTTTTAATGTTTAATGAGCAACCCTTACTTATACACTTTCCAATAATTATGTAAAAGACTATGTAAAAGGTTAGATGTTTTATTTTGTCCTTAAATCTCAAAAAAGTATTTTAAAATAACTTTCATGACATCCTGAAGCACCTTGTGTAGATCTTTATTTTCATAATACTTTATTTTTAAATGCTCAGATTGGATCAAAACCACAAAAAAATACATAGGTATGTGTGAGTAAATTATATATGCATTCTGATGAGGCAGATAAAAAAAAAAACTGAGCAGGTAATAAGCATGCTTTACGTTAAGTCCACATTTCTGCTTTTATTAGCTGCAGGCGGAAAATCATCATAATTACCATGAAACATCAGTATGTATGTAATTAACCTCTATAAGGTGTTTCACTTAGTGAATTGAGTTAGTGAAATAATGAACTTGTCAATAATATTCCATCATCATCGAGATTCACCTTTATTTCTTTGGTAGCTGGTCTCTTCTCTGTGCTGATCAGTTAGGAAAAACAGGCATGAAAGTGTTTTTATTAAACTGAAAATATTTTCCCTACACGATTAAGCTTTAATTTGTCATTATGGTCATTAATTACGGAAAACACCATGATTAAAATCCCAGAGATTAAGGAATGAATTAACATTTAGCTGTCAAAACTAGATGAATGAATTAACATTTGTGGAAAGTTAGATGGTTTACATATTATTTACAAGCGAATGAAAAATGTTCATGTGTACTTTTGTACACTATGAATGGAATTTAAGACCTACGAACTTTGACTAGTCAATTGGCAGTAACTTTGCAAAAAAAAAAAAAAAAAAAGCTAGCCAGCTAACCAGCTTCTTTTTTTGCTAGCTAGATTCTTTGTATGTAGCTAGCAGGCTAGTAAGGGTAAGTTAGCAGTGAGTTAGCCGTAGCCTCAACCGTCACGATTCGCAAAACGTAATAGAGACGTCTGAGTGCAACTCAAACTCTTGTCTGACAGAAAAGTCCTGTGAGAACAAAAAATACATGCATTACACAGTTCTTCCAAGACAAAATTTAAGACCTGGAATTAACGTATTAGAGCCAACATTTTTAGGAATTCAAGACTTTTTGAGACTTTTTAAAGATGCGCCGACACCAACGGTCTGAAAATCAGCCCCTGTCCCCTTTTGCTGTGCCATGAGTGGGGACAAATTGACAGCGCCGCCCACCAGGTTGCATCTGCACCTGTATGGCTAATAGCAACTTTCTTGCTAATAGAAGAAAGTTCTTCTATTAGCAAGACTCACTTAAAGAAGAGTCACTCTTCTTTAAGTGACTCTTAAAGAAGTGACTCTTAAACTCTTCAAACTCTTTGTTTGAAGAGTTAAGTGACTCCTCAAAAAAAGAAAAAAATGGCATTGGTCAAAATCAGAATCGACAGGTCAGGGTTTTTAAAGATCAGTGATCGAACAGAAAACTGCATCCCCAGAGGGGCGCCCTTTGTCTTTGTGTTTTAAATATAATGAACCAATCAAGCAACTGTTCAAATTTGAGGTAGAAATCGAAGCCATACACACATCCAGAATGTTTCCTTTTATTTTGCTGTCAAACGTTTCTTATCAGTAAATGTAAATGTCATGAGAGAAACTTGGCTGGAGTAAAGAGCAGCGTTCCAAATAGGAGATCCAGGCACTGTTGGAACAAAACTGAAATGGCACACAAAGGGGGTGGAGTAAATTATGGTAATAATTTGATGCAAAACTTTATATAACATTTCATTTTAGGCGGCACTGAGAGCCATTCTGGCATCTGTGCGTCGCAGAAACAGTGCGAGCCTTTCATCACATTTCCTGCTTACGTACACAAGGTATTTAGAGCCGAACATAAAAAGGCAGACAAAGAGAAAACGTGAAATGGAGCCCTTTTTTTTTTTCTGTCAGCAACCCAAAAATGTACATTTGCAGGGTGACAGAGACAAAGGAAGACACAAATCCCTCTTTCCACAGCGCCGCCTTTTATTTCAGGCCCTTGTTACGTTCGCCCGCTGCCTTTTTTTTTTCTTCTTCCCTCTTTCTGACGCTGCAACGAGCAGGGGGAATTAAAGAGGAAGGAAGACAAAAGGATGAGATGTTCCCTGTTCTATTCATTCCACTCCAGAGCCCCATCAGAGAGAGAATAATTACAGCCCTGTTGAATGGAAGTCACTTAGGAGCGTGCTCATCTAAAGGAAGAAGATCCCAGCATGGGAGTGTTTCTGGATGCAATCACTCCAGGTGTTTTAGTTGCATTTAAACAAACTAAAATATATATTGTTGGCTACTTTACTTTCCGACTGGCTGAGCTGGGAGTGAATTAAACATATGGGGAGGAAAGGTCAAACGAAAGAGTGACTTATCTCCTTTGGATAGACAGTTTCGGTAATATTTGCAGCCGAAACACAGTTTCCTCTGTTCCCGAGACTGACAGCAATCTGAGAAACGTCCATCTCCGGTTTTACAACATGTCAGGACTTTTCTTATTTTTAAACGCCGTCCTTCCAACTGTTTCACGGAGAAATTGCCATGTGAGACAAGCAGAAGGAGACTATTATATTTCCAGAATATCACAACCCAGAAGCAAGATCAAAATCAGACGGGTTTTTTTCCCCCTCCAGAACCACGTTAGCTGCGTCACATTGAGAAAAAAAAAAAAAAGAAAGAAAAACACAAGGTGACATGTTGTTTGCTTCATCAAATTTAATTTGGGTAATTGCGCCAGTGAATCCCATAGTGTCGTACCTCACATTCACCCAAAAAGTGGCGTGAAGGATAGAGTCGTACTCTTATTAAACACATCTCTTCATAAATTATTCCTCCGCTGTGCTCTCTGGAGTGTCGACGTCGATAGGATTTTAAAAAGTTCTGCTGCTGGAAAAAAAATAATAAAAATCTGACTACCCTTGCATTATTTAGTTGAATAAAGTGACTCGCTCAAAGACTGTTACTGGATATTGTGACGTCTCTTCGATGCGAGACAGTTGTCGGAAACTTGACACAGTGTGATAAAATAATGCAGCTGGTACTTTACAGGCATTTCCTTCAACAAGGGGGCTCAACAGTTCAAATAAGTTTGTTAAAAAGGAAGTAGAACTTGTATCAGTTTGGGGTTTTGTGTATCAGGACATAAGGGTCTGGTCTTAACTAGGTTCTAAAACTAAAGTATAAATCAAAGTGTTCAACACACAGGGATTACACACAAGGATTAAGCCAAAACGTGAAAAGTTGGATGTGAAATCTGAGCTGTAACATTCAGCAGAGCTTTTCAGTGGAGCTTTATCAATGTCTTGTATCTCTGGGGAGGAATTTGCCACCTTATACTTTTATTTTCCTTCTTTGAGGTTTTGTAGATGTAAAACCATTTGAAGGTCCCATTACTGTGTTTCAACCCGGCAGCGTACAAGACTTTGATTGTAGCCTCATCGCCACAACTTGATTATTTATTTTTTGTAAAGACAGATATACAGAGAAGCTCATGGTCAACTCGATTACTCCAAGGTTCCCAAAGTCCTGAGGAATGATGGTGCAGACACCTTGTGAAAGTCACTTAATTACTGATTACTCATTGAAAATGTGACGGTTACTTTTCTGATTATTTCATTTTAAAAGTTGGATAAAAAAAAAATTGTTTCGGCAGGCAACAGCCCCCACCATCCCAACATGTAAACCACAACTTGAGCAGGTCAACTATAACTGAGCCATTACCATATAAATGCACAAATTTGACATTTTGAAAATAAATGTGCTTGATGAAAACACAAATTTCAGGAAGGAAAAAAAAAACAAAACACTTGTTTTTTGATAAAGTTTTGCTGTTAGGATAAAGTGTTTTTTATGGCCATATTAAAATTGGTTTATTTCTCAAAACTTCAACGGAAACGCTTTCTCCCCCCACCCAACAAGAGTCATGTGATCAACAAACGGACATTGGCACTGGTGCAAACCACGAAAATGCTACGTTACTCATTACGTTAAACTCACGTATGACAAAAGAACAAAAGGTTTTTCTGTTTCCCTTAGTTTCAAAGACATATGACCTTTGACCCCTGCAAAGAGGGAACGACGAACCTTTACATTGTCATCCTGAGCAGATGTTCCATTTCCATCGATTACATTTGCGCCGCTAGCTGGTGCCATACGAGACGCAAAGCCAAGTAACAATTCATGTTTTTCCTCAATGAAATGACAAATACAGTAAATTTACAACGACTACAGGATTTAAGATGGTAATGTGTCAGATTGCTCGACATCACTGGTTCCCAGGAAGCAAAACAAGCCAAAATCATCCTCCATCCACTGCCATGCTTTTCTTTACAGTTGCCATGAAATTAATACATTGTTTTGTTTTCCGAACATCACCACTTATGTTCAGACATATTGTGTTTTATAGGTTCTTTCATGCCAGAGTTGCACCGTCATGTTCCATTCAGAAAGAAAAAGGTTTCTCCTTCAACCCCATCAACTGAGTCGCACTTTGCATTTCGTTTTCTGACCGATTCAACAAACACTAACAAATTAAAGACGAAAAGTAATGAAAGACGGCAATGAAAGCGTGGATTTCCAAAGATCCTTTAAAGTGATGTAATGTACCAAGCTGCCAAAGAATGACCACACTACCTTACTGTTGTGCTAATTGAAGAACCCCCACTTCAGAAACCAAAGACAAAAAACCTACATTCGCAAATATGAGCAGGGATGGGTTATGAAAACAAAGGCTCTTGTTTTTATTGAATTACCTTTTCCCTTCCCCTCGCTTCCGAACGCATCTCCTGTTATTTCAGCTCGGCCTCCCGCGAGGTTGGACCAATTCTTTTTAATTTTAAGACAACAAAGAGCGTTTGTGCGAGTCGGGGAGAAGCGGAGAATACAAATAAAAGGCGAAAAAAGAAAAAGAGGAGTTTGCGAAGCGCGATGTGAGCGGCTGGCCAGCAGGCGATTGGCCCCAGCGCTCTACCTTTGCGGCCTCAGTTCAAACAAGTGAATCAACATGAACTGGCACATGCAAACACAGATGGACGAGAGCATCAGTGCTAATCAACCGGCTAAAGTGGAGTAAAGTTTACATTTTTGGGGGGTTATTTAAGCGGCTGTGGTTGAGAACTTTGAATTCTTCTCCAGTTCTCCCTCTCCATCCGTCACACTGGCTGTCACCCCATCCTCTGTCTCTCTCTCTCTCTGTTATTAATATAACAGAACTCTTTCACAGATCAGGGATGAATTACTCTTCATCTAAAGCAAGTTCTGCTGGTCGCTAATCTTCAAATCTTGATTTGTTAGCCAATGATGGGGAATATTTCACAGCCACGGGCTGCGACAGAAAAATGTTCACTTTAGATCAGACCGGATCCATCAGTCGTGCTGTGAGAGCTTAAATATGGAGGGTTTGATGAGTCCACATTACACCGGCGGAGCTGCTGGGATGTGATGGGACTCTTAAAAGAGGCCCCAATTAATCAGTCAATATGCATAATTGCATGTTTGTATCAAAGGGGGTATTTATTATGAAAATACTCAGATTATTCAAAACTCTGTGGTTGACTTCTGATTTGCTACACCACAGAATACTAATAGGATTTATTTTATTTAATGACTAAAAGAAAAAAAACATATTTTTAGCTATTAGCATAAGTAAAAATGAGCAGAACAGTCTAAAATTAACAGCCCAAAGTGCTAAAAATTTAAATACAGGAAGTATATTAGTAAGTATATATGGTAAGTTACATTTTTTAGTTAGTTTTATTGGTCTGTGCTTATTAGTTTTGAGCTGAATGGAATAATGTACATTTTGTGAAACAAAAAACTACTAAACAAACATAAAAAAGATGTTTGCCTGCTGCAAAATGCAAAAAACTGGCAAAAAATTATGAAGAAATCTAAAAAAGATTGTGATCTTATACAAGTAGAAAATGCCTTTTATATAATGACATGCAAACAAAGATTTCTATTGATTCAATAGGAGGAGCTACAGAGGCTGTTTCAGGAAGTTAATACAAACAACAACAACAAAACAAGGTTATTTACAAAACCAACTAAAATGTCCTGATTCCAACTATTCTTCTGAACTGCTGGCATGGGACATTTTTAGTAATAATTAAATTACGTAACAGGCAGAAATGTTGAAATAGGTTTTTAGTTTTTAACTATGTGGCAGAGAAATTTAGGGGGGAAAAAACACCACAAACTTTGGAAAATTAATATGTTCTTTGTAAATGTGCATCCCTAAAAACTATGAATCCAGAATATAGATTTGTTTCACACCAAGCTGTGGAAAAACATCAGATTCAGGACACCTAACAAAACAAAATGAAACTTTTAGCTTATTTTAGTTTCCAATCTAGCACAAAATAGGGAAAAATGGTAGGAAAATTGTCCTAAAAAGGTGTGTGTTTAATTTGTTTTCGAGCTTAAACCTAATTTTTTTTTTTGTGCTTCGCAAATTTAGGGGAGGGAAAAAAAGCTGTGGAGAAAAAAATATTCAAAGCTTTTGAATAAACCCACCCCCCTGACGAGTATTTGGGAATGTTAACATATTGACTTCACATTTTGCCCAACTTCCATCAGCTGAATTTTGAACACATATTTGCACATTTTAATAATAAGTAAATGAGCGTTTGAGCCTGAAACATCAACATTCTACCTGTGGCTAGCCCGACATCCAACTCCCCGTCCGCATTTTCTCCCGCCACGCACTGCTTCACCTTCTCCAGCTCGTGACGTTCCCATCATTATGATTTTCAAAATAAAGTTTGTCAGGGGAGTCAAGGTGACTCCGTCAAACTCGTCTCTCGCCGTCTTGCGTCGCTGTGCTCGGGGTCCTCATCCCCCCTCGTGTCAGGACGGCTGTATTGGCTAAGACGCGGGGAAACTAGCTGACAAGCTCAGCTGATCAAAGATGCGCGGTAGTTTGTGGCGAGAGGGGGGCGAGAAAGCGGGATGGGAGAGTTGATAAGGATAACGTAGGAGTGCGCGGAAGAAGGGTGAGCGGAGGAGCTGAGGAGGAGGAAGAGGAGGAGGAGGCGCCACAATGTCACAGCATCTTTAAACTGCTGCGTTGGCTGTCTGACTGGTTTGATCCCTCCAAAACAAAACCGGCCTCATGTGGGACCGGCGCGGTGCGCTGACGAATCGACTGAAGACAAGGTGAGAAGGTGATCGCGCCAACGGGAGGAGGAGGATGATAAACGAGCTGTGTAACAATCAAACAGAGATTATGTGACTGGCTGACAGCTGGTAGATTTTATTTGTTTGATTTATATTTTTACTTTTCCAGCTTATGTGCTTTATATTTTCACTTTGCCATGACAGAAATCATTGCATCTTTTAGATCAAATCAGATACAGAGAAATTCAGTAAAGACACACAAACAAATAAAGTGGGGGAAAAAAAACAAAACAAAAACAGGGCTCCGATGTTTTGAGGTTAGACCACAGTATTTCAACACAATTTCAATCCAGACTTTGACTAGGCCACTGAAAAACCTTCAGAGTTGGACTTGCTGATGTGCATCGTCCTGTATAGTCAGGATTAGTGCAGGTTTCCCAAGATCAAATCTAAGACTTTGTAAGACCTTTTAAGGCTACTATGAATAAAACTCAAGGCTTATATCACAACAGACATGTACAAAAGGAAACCAAAAATGTGAAATTTCTGGGGTCTTTTTGTGGCTGGTGACATTATTTTTGTGCTTCTCACATGGTATATGGCTCTCTAGCTAACTAGCTAGGAATTATTTGCAGCCAATTACTGTTAGCCTTGACCTCCTTGAGTGAAGATGTTTGCCAAAACTCAAACTTTTGCTTGATAGAAAAATCCAGTGAGAAAAAACCTACATATAATATATGAGATGAAATCGTCTTGCCATGACAAAATTTAAGACCTGTGATTAACATATTTAAAGCCAAAATGCATTTTTTTAAAAGAATTAAAGTCATTTCAAGGCCTTCATTTCAAACACCAATTTAAGACTTGTTAAGGTTGCGCCGACACCCCGTTGATCAGGTAAATAGATGGCAGTCATCAGGTCGAGGAGTGGCTGTTAAAATTTAATTTTAAAGCGTTTTCACAATTGAATCATAATTTAACAAGGGCCACAATTACTTTTTCACATGAAGCCAGATTCATTTGGTTACACCCTCTCCCCTCACAGCAAAATGACAATGTGCTTGAAAACTGCATTTTCTATTTACTCAAGTTATTTTCGTCGGATGATACATTTGGCTACAAAAGGGACAAAATAAAAAGCTAAAATACGAAGAAAATACTTTTTCAATTAACATTGGTGCAATTCACTGACTCAAGCTTGGTGGCCAGCAAAATGGTTTTGTTATAATAAAAGACAATGTGATATCTAAAAGGGAATATAATGAATGAAAAAGGAATAGAAGGAGTGTAGCGTTTCTAAATGATTTGTTTTCAACAAATTTTATGATAATTTAGAAGCGTTCCACTTCTGCGCACAGTACCCTCCACCAATGTGTTGTCTTGCTTCAGGCCATATTTTACACCTCTGCGAACAGGAATTAATGAGAGGAGGGAAACAGGCAAATATTAGCCAACTACAATTCCCACACTGCCACAGATTTAATCCATTACAGCTGTTCGCTCTGTTATTCCTCTGTATTAAAGCAAACAGTGAATCAGGAGAAGCTGAACTGAGTCGTTCTTAGGGCTGCAGTAAACAATTGTTTTTAGAATCAAGTAATCCCCTTCTGGAGTAGCTAAAGTTAGTAAAGGAAATCTAAGAGAGACTGCTAGTAAGTAAAAAACGTTTAAGTTTTTATTAGAGCATTTTATTCTTTGCAAATATGATTCAAACATCACTTTCAGTCTAAAGTTTGAAGTATGGGGAAAAAATGCTTTTAAAGTCTGAAGACATTTCACATTAACTTTTAAAAAGTAAAAAGCAAACTTAAATTGAGGCATTAAATTACAGTTTCAAGTTTCAATAATGAAAAAGGACTTTAATACTTATTTTCACATCATTACTGTTGATGAGCAAGTACAACAAGCAAAAAATAGAGCAGGGAGATATTTTTAAAAAGTAAAATAAAAAAGGGGTGGCGGGTGGGGGTTAAGCCTGCAGAGAGCTGCTAATAGCAGTTAGCATTCATTAACAGCTCAATGACAAAATGCAGTGCGCTAAATAGAACATAAACTAGCAAAGTTTCCAGGCAGATAATTTGTCTCAAAGAATTTAAATAATCAAGGCCCTCCACTCATTCAATGAATCATTAGATGTCTAGCTGTTTTTAATGAAACTGAGGGCGAAAAAGACATGCTTCTGGTTTTGAAGGCAAACCAGAAGTATTACAATGCAACCTCGGGGAAAACAGAGAATGTCCATTTCTGACTGAGGCTGTGTCAAGGAGAGAAAGGATGAACAAACTGTTTATAGTCCTGTCAGTGTATAAGACCAGAACATGATGTGCTGGTGTGTGCTGTGAAGAAATTCAGACAGACTCAGTGTGTGTGTGTGTGTGTGTGTGTGCGTGTGTGTGTGTGTGTGTGTGAGACCAAGGGTCTGGTCTTCAGAGGCCACTCACACTGCTGGCGGTGGCAATGTGACCAGGCATTACTACAGACTGGAGACAAGGAGGTAGAGAAAAAGGTAGGAGGGCCACCTCCCACTGGGATGTCTCCTCACTGAAATGGTACGGTAGACTTACATTCAAGAAGGGGTCACTTACAAAACTTCAAACTCTAGATGGTACTCTGAGATCCACAAATAAGTAAACGTAAAAACATTTGGCAACAAAGGGCAACCTGTACGGTGACATGCAATTATTCATTCCCTTTCAGCTTTCTTGTCACTGTATCCTACAATATACATGTTTATGCAATTCTGTCAATACAAAGAAACTATAGAGACGCTAACAGCTGATGTATTCATGAGAACTATAGTAAATATGTTCATTAAGTTATGAGATACAACTATGTCTTCAATACATCCAAAACACATACAGCTACACACACGGCATAAACAGACTTGCTACAAAAGCTGGTCGAGCTTTGGTTAAAAGACAGCATGTAATTACGATTAACTGTCTAAGAGCACATCAGACGTAAGTCTTGAGTTTTTAGCTATATATGGAATTAAATAATCCAGTACTCCACAAGCTAGCTCCACAGTATAAAACATATGGTGGGATTCATTCAGACCTTATTCCAAAATAATTTTCCAGGCCTATGTTGCAGTAAATTACTCCATTATTCCACCAGCAATCCAGGCATTTAATCACATTTAACCACCTGAATTTAAACATGGCCACTAACAATGCCACACAGCTTCCTGCTTGGTAAATTTCACTGTCCGCATAAAAGAAACCCATGCTTCAGAACCTGAAAATGTCACGGTATCCCCTTTAACAGCCATGCTAATGCTGTCACACTGAGCTACTTGCTAATTTCATGCTCCACGCAACAGGGATAATTTAGTCCCAGTCTGTCTGTCTTTCTGTCTGTGTTTCTGCTAAGGGAAGAGTGGCCAGTGTGTTTGTTTCGGTCTGAATCCTCCCTCCATGCGTCTTCCTTCTCTTCTCGTCGCCCCCAGCTCCCCGTCTTTTAAAAATCAATTGACAGGAGAGTTGAAAACAGCGCATGCAAGAAAGGAAAACAGAATGAGGGCAAAATCGGATAAAAATGAAAGGAGAGGATGTGGAGAGGAATCAGTAGGCAGAAAGTGAGAGAGATGACTGATAGAGAGAGGAAAAGCTGTCTTGTGCTGGATCACACTCCTGAACAGATGGCCACACTACAGAGAGAAAACCACAGAGGAGACATTACAGTGCTCAGGTTAAAATCTCCCCTGAAAGATACAAACAGTTCAGCAAGGAAGGACAAGTCTTTTTTATTTATCATCAGGATGATTCAAAGCTAAAAATCCGAGCTCTCTCAGTCTCAACAAGGCCAACATCCGTGCACTGTATCCGTGTTCTTTGCAAGAACACCCAGTGTGAAGACATGCAAGAAGTCCTAAAATCTTTTACTGAAGAAGGACAATCATATCTAAAATTAGAGAAGTATAAGCTACAACAATTCAGTTTATAACTGGAATGCTGTGAAAAAGTGTAGAAACTTTGTTTGGTTTGATCAGATCAGTGCAGGAGGGTTTGAGTGAACCAAAGAATGAATATGCAACAAGGAAAGCATGCTAACTGTGGGTGTATGGTGAAGGGTCTGTCATGTTGTTGTTCTGCTTCTCTTCAAAAAGACATGGAAAACTTATTTGAGGAAAAAGACATGAAAAATTATCCAAAACACATGTGGTCAAGATACCCAGACCAAACGCCTCAAAAAGGCCTGTGGGTTTTGCTGAAGCGAAGAGAGCGTAAGACGACCCAAGGCGTTGATGTAGACAGAACGTCAAACATTTTCCTCTCTGTAAGCTCCAAGGTAATGAATGTTGAAGAGTAATAAGTACTGTCCTAATAAAGCAAGTCTTTTTGCCCCCTAGCCCTATTTTGTACAATATTGCACCTTTCTAGGAGTTGCCTGCAATGGTGCGTTTTGCACCAACTATGCATCAATTTGTACTCCCCATGGACACCCTTTGTACCTCCTATGGCATATGATGATTTAATGTCATTTTGTAGATTCTACTCTCAAGCTCCTTTCATAAAACACTTCAAAGCAGCGTTGAGGTGCCTTTTTGCAACCTCTGTGTTTTGTGAAAGTGCAGTCTCCTACTCTCACAACACGCCGGCTGCCAAGCCAAACATGACAGTTACGGGCCTGCATCGGGAGAGATGTACAAGGCCAGGAGGTCTTTGTGGATTGAGGGAGTGATGTGTCGATGTAAGATTTGTGCGACCACCCAGAAGCAGCATTTACAAGTGTAACAAGACTCATCAATCATTTCCGATGACAGGAGTAAGAAGGTGGCATATACAATTTAAATGTGAAGCATTTGCTCTGCCAAAAACAACATCGCGACTCTGAGCTTCTCTGTCAATATTGTTTTGAAGAGAAGGGGAGAAATCCATCTAATATTTTTTTAAGAGTTATCGGAACCAAACACAATGGAAATAGGACACAAAGCAACATACTTAGAAATTGATGTATTGGTTTATAAGGTTATTCAAGAGATTTAAGTATTTGAAAATCCACAAACTATGAAAATATACAACTACTAAGAAAAATATACTTTTGTGTAATTTGTGGAATGTTCTATTTACAGGTGTAAAATGCAGCTGGGAAAGGATGAAATGTGGGTACAAATTGGGACGGGAGTAAACTCTACAAAAAGCAAAGCAAAGGACAATCTGCACACACAAGCAAAGGCAACTCTTCTGGGAAAAAGGAAATGGTCAAATTTCCTCAGAAGGTTGAGAAACAAGGTGAGGGCCTGTGGCACAGGCTGCCAAAAAATGTCTTTGAGGACAAGTGCAAGTGTGTGTGTGCGTGTGTGTGAAAGCTACAGTCTAAGCAACATTGTTAGACATCAAATATTTAGCATTATGGATTACAAGTACAAAGTGAGTGTGTGTTGTTGTCAAGTCACGACAAAGAAACTACACTGTTTAATGATTCATTCCTGGATCCTTATTTTAGACTTGAGGTGAACTCGAGTCCACCTTACGTCTGCAGGTAAGAGACCAGTCGCAGATTGTGACTCAAACCACTGAAGAATGAAAGCAAATATGAAAGACAACCCTGTCTTTGCATTTCAGTTCATTGTCTTCTGCTAATCTAATGAGGTTGTAAAAGGGAACTGTAGAACACATGGCAACATGCAAAGCAAATCTTCAAACCTGCGATGTGGGGCTCCTCAGGGTTGTGATTTTGAGTCACTTTTACTTCGACAATATATATGCTTTCAATAACAGATTCCTAAACAGTCTAAGATGATATTCATGTCTTTATATGCAGATAATTCCAAATGAGTGACTTTCACTTGCAAGTGATGCCAAAAATAATAATAATAAAATAATAATAATAATAATGACTTTCCTTTAACCTCTTATACGAGAAGATCCGATCAGTGCCAGGTCATATTTCCAAAAATTGTGCAATAAATTGGCAACTGTGAAAAACTAATCTCTTGACAGACATGCCACATGAATAGTCACAATCTACTGTTTTTGTTTTTGTTTGTAAATTAACATTATATTGAAAAAATGTGGCCCAGTTAGAGCAGTCACCTTCTTCCCGATGGAAGTTCGAACCTTATAGAAAGTAAAAGAAAAAAAAAAAAAAACTGTTTATCTCTGATTCATCAATTTATTCATTGATGGTGAATAAAATAAAACTGAAAGGAGGTTGGGGTTCTGCTACACTCTGCTAAGAATCCATCCGAGACAAAAACAATGCATCCTCCTGATATGATCTTGTGAAACTTCTACCAAGATCTACCTACTTCGATGGCAACTTGGACCGTTTCACAAACAATTCAAATGGCACGCTCGAAATATGCAGAGACAAGTCGGGTCCAAACTCACCACCGAGCTAAAGGTGTTTTAAGCTAGTCTGGTAAAGAATATAGCTTCTGTCAGGTACCATCTGTCATGCCGCCCACAGCTGAGCTAGAGTTCATAAGCAGTTAGACATGATTCATTTGCTCTTTATTAATTCAAGATAAGGTTTGATGGGACTCAACTAAGCACTTCAGCTGTAAACCACAACATATGCATGATTAATTTATCAACATTTAATAGCCCCATTGCATTTCAAACTACAGCCTTTCCGTCGTAGGCTCTTATTGCTTCACCATTCCTTCTAGATCTAAAAAGCTCCCTCAGAAGCAATAAAATAGCCTCTAACACAGCACTTTCTGTTTTGATCAAAGTTCGTGTATTTCTTTGAAAAGGAGGAAGCCTCAGTGAGCCTCGAATCCGATGCTGCAGCTTTCGCAAGTTGTGAAGACATTACAAGTGCCTCGCGCGGGCTAAATGGTGTGTAAGACAAGGAACATCTGTATTTTAATGGCAAGCAGGAATAAAATGTGAAGCATGTGACAGTAGAGCAGTAGAGAGAGCTGCAGAGATGACAGAGGAAGAGGTTCAAGCATATGTTCAAGTCTACACTCAGTACAGCTGGGCGTATCACCAAGGGAGAGGATCCACTTCAGACCCTAAAACAGCTCTTTATTCCTCTTCTGTCGATGAGTCTCACCTGATCAATCACTCTGATGTGGTCAAATGCCTGACACTCAACTTCTGGGTCAAATGGAAAGATACATTATATGCACTCAACTCAAGTCCAAAGCACATTCCAACAAATACACACCTACATACCTAAAAATCAATAGCAGGCATTTGGTTGTATTGACAATGCCAAGCAAGGTTAAATATATGGACTTCCTGTAGGCGCCGCCTGTTAAGCTTTGGGCAAGGTAAATATGAAAAAGCACTGGGGTCATAGAGGTCAGATTTGTTTGAATATCATAAAGATTCAGCTCCCCCTCGCTCCTTCTTGTCTCTAAACATCTGGAGGATGTTTTTAAAAATGGCTTCCTAGGAAAACCTCCAATCTTCTTGAACTCAGGAGTCTGGTGAGCTCTATAATATACACAAGACTTTTAGAAGTTAAAACAATTCTAGCCATCATACAGAATCTTGAGTTTTTGCATGAATAAAAAAGCTCTTTGAGATATTTCAACCAGCGTAATAATGTGACATTTGAAATTCAGGGCACGTTCAAAAGGCTCTTATTGTGAAAAGTTTGCTGTGTGCGCGCACCATTTGTCACCCGACAAGGAAATCATTGTGCCTGCTGGCCGCGGTTTGCTCAACATTCGAAAGGCTGCATTAGCTGAGTCATCCCCCGGCTGGCTGCTAAGGAGCGCACCCGGGTCTCAGCTCATCTGAAGAAGAGACACGTCTGACAAGATATAAATGTTTGCTGGACTGACCAAGGGCATTTTTGTTATTCTTCTCGGCAAACCCTGAAAACCCGGTAACAAGACAAACAAGCCAGAAAGTTTTGAAGATCAACATTTTACTGTTCCATCTTGCAGCTTTTACACCCAGCACAATAAAATGTCTTTGAATTGTTTGCATTATTCATTAACGTTCGCTGGAATCATTACACTATCTGGCCGATATTGGATACTTTCACACATTTGACAGGATATATTTGTTATTTTTACATTTCAGGCTTTACTATGAATCTATTGCACATATTCTGAAACAATAAAGCTAAAGATGGTTTCTGATTCAGAGTGTGGAAAATGTCACCACCTTTTCTAGCGTCTATACCAATTTAGATCAGCCTTATTAATTGTGGTTAATGTCCTGTTTTATGTATTATGCTTTTTTTTCTTTTATGATTTTGTCTGAAATAAGTGTAAGTGGTCTACACTTACACTTGATTCCTATAAATCAGGGGTCCCCAAACTTTTTCCTGCGAGGGCCACATAACTGTTCCCTTTTCTGGTCGGGGGCCGGTCTTAGTTTTTCGAGAAAGAAACCTTAGAAAACTTTTGTTGAAGGGGGGGGTGAGGGGGGGCTGGATTACTGCCGACGACATATTCGCGTTTGTAGATAGATTTTTACCCAGAATGCAAATGGAAAAAAACCGTGAGCGAAACGGTGACTGGTACTGACTAGTATATATTCCATTGAGGGAAACTAAGTTTCATATCTGCTCAAGAGCCCCCCTGGTGGTTGAAGAAAAATCCACATATATATGAAAAAAAACACTGAATGCTCTCTGGTATTGTTCAGGGGGCCGGACCAAATGAGGAGGCGGGCCGGATCCGGCCCACGGGCCGTAGTTTGGGGACCCCTGCTATAAAAAGTGTGAGTTTTGGGAAATGCACTACATAAGTAAAATATATTATTATTATTATTACTACTACTTTAGCTAAATCTACAATATTTGACTTGCCAAATTAAAACTGCCTGATCTTTTAATATATTTAGATTCTTTTACACAATTTATGAGCTGTAATATCTTCACTCTAAAATTTAAAAACAAAAGGAATGACAGTGATTTGTTTTGTACCTTCCAAAATGCTGGTCTAAGAGGGTTTATAGAAAAGAAAGATGTGACAGTCATATTTTTTAAAAAGAAAAAAGCAAAACAAAACAAAACAAAAAAGATCTATATATTTCTTTTGTACCTGAACCATCATCAACACAGAATACATATGTGTGAATGAGACCAAGAGAACAGGCAGGAAAGCGAAGCTGCAGGAAGTAAAAGCACTGAAAATGGAGGAGTGTAAGCACCTGGGGGTCAACTACCCAAAGCAACAGGAAGTGAATCAAAGAAGAGCAGAGAGCGCAGGCAGAATGGAGTCGAGAGCGTATTAGGAAGGTTTACAAGCAGTGATGAGCGGCTTAGAAGCAGTGGCACTGATAAAGGGACGGGGGGCGCCGAGCTGAACGTGAACATTTTCATTGGTGGCAACGAAAACGGACGGAATCAGAAATGAGCACATAAGAGTTAAAGTCATGGAGGCCAGACGGTGGTGTTTAACACGTTCGGAGGGGATGGAGGATATATGGGACAAAAGATGCTGAATATGAGCCTCCCAGGGAGGCAGAGAGCCTGCAGAGAGGGTGATAGGAGACACTAAGGGCAGAAAGAGAAGCAGATGACTTGCTGTGGCAACCTGCGGAGGATGCAGCCGGAAGAATAAAAAAGGGATTTGTACGTGTACATGTATTTTTAAACTTTTGTTTTTTTTTGTGGCGCTAAGCAGGTCTATAAATGAGGGTTTGTACACTTTTCAAAAATAGTGAAATTCAAGCATTTTTCAAGGCAAGTCGTCAAACTTTCATAGAACAGATAAAAACAATATAAATGACAATTCTATATACTGCTATACTATTTATTACTGTAATTAATAAAGTATTGTGCTAGTATTCTACATACAGCATGGTCAAGGCAAACTAAAGTGTAAAAATGTAATATTATTTTTGAAATGTCTCTCTAAAACTTAACTTTTTCGTTCTCCTTTCTCCCCTCCTTCCCCTCTTAAACTTTTCTCTGATGAAGGAAATGACTGGGGGAAAAAAAAAAAAAGTGAGTCTCACACTGACGTGAAACTCCAAAGTTTTTGTCATCTCATCTGCATAAAACTGAAAACTCAGAGCTACACGCCGCATCATACTGCCGTTTCGTCTTGGAGGGGGGAAGGATGTTGTCGTCAGGGAATAATTCCTAAACCCTAAAATCTCCCGCAGAGCCAGAAAGAGGAGGAGGGAGAAAAAAAGAAAAGCATAACGGCGGGCCCTGTGTGTGATCGCACCTGATACGTGTCCCACAGTCTGATCGTGCACCGCAGCGGCAACTCCCTCATCAGGAGGTTGTTCATCCAGCGGAAGGCGAACTGCAGGTACTCCACCTCGTACTGCTGCATGTGGCGGTGCACAGACTCTGGCAGAAATTAGAACAAAACAACAAAAAACATGATATAAAAACCTCAACAACAGCAACAAAAGAGAACGGATGCAAAACGCTTTCAAGGTGAGACGGGGCGGAGGAGGGGGAAGAAACCTCTAAGCGACACCATGGTGTGAGATTGTCTTTCTGAACTCCCTCTTCTCTATTACAAAACTGCTGTCATCGGTGTCACGCGCGCGGCTGTTTCCTCATAATTGAAATGTAATTACAGAGCCATCCAAATTGTCTGGGAACGGCCTCGTAGCCGGCGCGGGATGAGAAATGGAAGCGGAATTGTATTGTTAACCAACACTCCAGAGAAATTGCATGTCGCTCCGATGGAGACTGAAGTGCATATAAATTAGGTCAATGGCGTCCAGAGGTGAAGGCTGAATGACGGCTTACATGTAACGTATAGAGAGCATGTTAATTACTTCTTTGACATCGGCGCCCTCGGCAGAAGCTGATAAAAATTGTGTTGCACCGACTTCTGACCCGTCGCGGAAAGTCAAGAGTGTCGGAAACCAAAGATCGGGACCCTGTCACTTAAAGAAAAAAAAAAAAAAAAAAAAAAAAAGAAAAAAAGAAAAGAGGATGGGGGTGAAAACTCCAGAGTGAATATTAATGAGACATCCCTCCTTTTCTCACATTCAGGTTCAACTTTTGATCTCTGTGGAAAAAATGTTGATTATTTCTCTGCAGAAAAAGAATTCATTAAAAAAGGAGTTCACTTAATGCTGAGAATTTCCAGGGAAATGTTCCACTTTTGTCACATTATAACCTCAAATATCAAAAGCTTTTTTATGGCTTTAATAAGACATACAAACAATAAAATAAAACATACAAATTAGTGCATAATTTGTGAACGGGAAGGAATAATGTGATGCAGCTGCAAATCTGTTGAGTCACATCTCTGCCTGATTCACGTCTTACCACAGATTCTCAACTGGATTTGTGTCTGGACTTTGACTAGGCCACTAAGGGCATGCATCTTCAATCCTCAAATCATGTGGTTCGACATATTTATATCTATTTAATTGTCCCCCCCCCACCCCCTCCCCAGGGTTGATCTGTATTTAGCTCCTTCCATCTTTCCCATCAACTTAGCTTCTCTTTCAATTGTAAAAAAATGTGATGTAATGTAAATGTGGCTGTGTTGTGACATAAAATTAAAGGGAATTTATTACATTTGCAAGAAACTATACAATGGCAATTCCCAACAAATGGCACCTTAAGCCACTTTACAAGGCAGAAACTTCCATTTTATAGCCAATTATAAAGAGATTTAGATCCACTTAATCTCCTGAATTGTAAATAAGGTTGCACTGATAAAACCACTAGATCGCATCTGCATGCATGTGGTTAACAATAGTCAACCAACTGTTGCCAACTTAGCCACTTTTCAGGCAGAAAAAAAAAGGCCAAGATGGGAATCAGCAGATCAGGCTTTTCAAAAGATTGCAGTGGGAATGATCAATCAGATCATTCCCACTGGCAATACAATTAGTACAATTAGGTAATTTAAATGTTTTCTGAATTCACTGCAAGGTGAAACTGTACAAAGATCTTATTATAGGTAAACAGTTTTTGAACATTTTTATTGTTGCTGAAATTATTGTGGAGCAGAAGAAAACAAAAATGTTTCCAAGACGTCAACCTAAGTAAAGAGACCACACATCTCCTTTTCACCGGATTGCTCTTCTCCGCCTGATCCACCGAACGCACAGAGAGAGGGCCACATGTTGCACGGCGCGCCTTCAAGATGGCCCCGGTGCGGGGCTCAAACTTCAGCGTCAGTGTCACGGCGTGCTGGCAGAACGCTCACGGAGAAGAATGGATGAGAGGCGAACACGTCGCCCGCGTACGGCGGCGGCGCGACGCCGAGAGTGACTGCCTTTGTTCTCCGTCTCCGTTCTTGATAAATGTTTGTTTGATGCCGTCTCCACATAACAAAAGATTAAAAATACCACCCAGTATTCTGTGACTCCTCGTTTCATAGTCATCAAGCCCATGACACTCATTCTTCCTCACACACACACACACACGTGCACGCACACGCATAAACACACACATAACTCATAATAGAGCTGTAATTATGGAGCTGTCAGTGAATCCATAAGAAAAGCCAGTTAAGGGAGGAACTATCGCATCCTCTTCTCTCACACTCGCTTGCTCTTAATCAGAGCTGACTGACAGCACACACACACACACACACACTGCTTCAATAACCCTTTTATTGGTAAAACATTACGCAGATACTTCTAGCCAGGGCCACATGCATTATTATTACCGTCGAACACACACCTGAACGACACCTATCTTGCTCTCGAAGACACAGGCGGGGACGCAGGGTAAACACAAAGCTATTATTTCACACTCTTCTCCACAGTTTAATTATCACATGCTGCTGCAAAAGCATAAACAAGGAAAGCTCATTAACGGCGCATGCATCACGGTGACAGATCTGAGCTAGCTGCCAAGCAGAGGCAAAAGGGAGCGGAACTACTTTAGACAATGTTAAATTACACTAATGAACTTGCTCCTCCTAATATTAGCGACTTCTGCAAACAGCGAGGAGGGGGAAGGGAAGAGGGCGCGGCGGCGACAGAGGGCAGGGTTATTCGTTATAACGTGGCAGAGAGGGAGAAATATTGAACATTATTAAATTTTAAAAAAAAAAATTAAATAAATAAAAAGGAAAAGTTGAAGACGTGTGAGGGGAAAGTTGTAGAAGTTGAACCTTATTACTCATTGGGCTGCTGCAACAGTGCTGAGCATGCTGAGTGGGGTTGTTATCAGGGCTGAGGATGACACGTCTCACAGGCTGATTGACTGATGAGTCTGGTCCTCCAGCCTGGTGTTGGGTATAGTGTTGGCTCTCCTCGTCCTCAGCCTCCCCCGGCCCCCCCACCGCACCCCCTCGGTGAGACTGCAGCCCTGGGCTGGTTGGACAGCAGGAGGTCAGAGGTTCTGCAGTGAGCAGCTCTCAGGTTTCTGCTGATGAGGCCGATTCTGCCCGACTTGACACTCTCCTTGGTAAAACATGTAGTTACAGTTAGACTTTTTTTTCCCTCTTTCTCCTTTCATCTTTTTCTCTGCCCCATCATCCGGCACTCCTAGTATGTTGACACTTTATCTCACTGCAACCTTCGTCTGCTTTTTTAGTTGCGTTAAATACAAAAACCAGGTGAAACGTCCTTCTTCCACCAATTGCTTACAAATAATTTCAAGATTAATTTACCGTGATCAATAAACTTTAAATTCTATTGAACATTTAACTGCAAACAACTGGAAGACATTTTAAATATCCGAGATAATTAAACAAAAACAGAAAAAACAAATAAAATGAATTATGAAAGCTCTAAATAAAATTGTTGTTCAAGAAAAGGGCTAGTTGGGAGCAAAGCACCAGACTGAACACTTTGTTCCCATCCGGTTTTTTGTAGGAAATGGAAATTATTAAGCTAGTTAATGACAGCTAGTGTCATCACAGCTGCAAACATACAAAGACAAATCATATTTATCATCATGACCATGATGTGTTATTAAAGTGTCTGCAGAGCTGGTTTATTTTCTCAGGGCCAGTACTTAACTCTTTTGAATCTGATCGCAAGAACAGAAACTTCTTTGTGTCAACAGGTAACTTCTCATCGGATCGGATGCATGTCACATGTGGGCATTTATCGGATGGTTTATTTGTTGGGAAACATTTCTTATGGCAATTTTGATTTATTGTTATAATAAATGTCAGTTTTTTTTTATGTTAAATAAATAAATAAAAAACTGACAATATGATCTGAGATGTCTTTTTTTTCTTTTTCTTATTTGCCATTTTCTTCCCTGTCTGAAGCAGAATCAAACATGGAGAAGCATCATTCACTTTCTATGCACCACAATATCTGGAACAAACTTCCAGAAAACTGCAAAGATGCTGAACCCTGAGGTTGAGGCTCAAACAGCCACCTGTTTGGAGTTGTCTCTGACTGGAAGTGACTGGAACACTGATCAATATATTTGCTGGATGATCAAAACGCAATGTTTATTGCTAGTCAAACTGGTCACTATATCATGTTTATAGTGTAGAGCACTTTGAACCTTTTTGGTGGGGAAATGTGCTTTACATATAAACTTGACCTAGATTAGAACTCAACCAACAGTTTTGTGACCGGTTGCTGCTAAAAGATTCAATTGAACTGGTAACATGATGGGTGGCAAAAAATGTCCCAAAACGTCTGCAAACTGGATCTAACCCAAGAAAATACTCATCTAATTAGGAAGTGACTGACATGTTTGGCACTGATAATAAGTTACCAGGTTTTATGACAAACATAAAAAGCCACAGTTGTTAACCAAAGCTTTCAGGGTAGACAAAGTAAACGTGCAACCCCTACACTGAGCTGTTTCATTTCCATGGCAGCACTATGTAATATTTATGGACATAAACTGGAAGAGTAAGAATATTTATTTCAAAACCTCTGGTGTTCTGACAAGGCACCTACATGAAAAAGCACAGTTGGGGCCTCCGTTTTCCATTACATATATCTTGAAAATAACCCCCTTTATGGCATTTTGCAGTGACGGGCACTGAAAAAAAGGCTCAAAAACTAAAAGTTTTGTCTGAAACCAAACAAAACACGCAGCGAGTCAAGTTAAAGAACTTGGAAAAAGCTCCAGACTGAAAAGACTACCGATAAGAAGTCTTTAAATCTCTTGAAATACATCAGAGAACACGTACAACTCAGTGTGGTGAGCAAAGGGTGATCTCTGAAGACTGTGTGGGAAGAAAAGGAAAAATTGTGTAACTGACCTCGGGTCAGGTTACAAGCCACTGAAGCAGACCTCAGTGTGAAGCTTTGAAAAGCAGGGGCCTGATTTCAAAAGAAAACCTTCTACTGAAGCTACAAATAGAATATACACAGATTAAAAGTCAGGTACATAACCCACAAGGCCAATACTATCATCTACTAATGCTACAGAAAGGGTAATTATCCCTTCCAAACTCGAACACGTATGGAAGGGTTCCTTCTTTGCCACAGTCACTACAGTCTCACAGCAGACCCAGGATCAGCGAGTGTGCCGCAGATGCACGCTTTCATTAGCATAGATAGATTCACCTTGGGGCAATTTGCATGTAGATGAACTTGTTCTAATGCACTAGCATGCTGCAAATACAGAGATAAAAGAGATAAAGAGATCAGAGGAACGTTACGTGTTGGTTGTTGTCTTTTGAGGCGGTACATTCGCCGGCGTCAAGCAAGGCTAATGGGAGTTAGAGTTATTAGCGCAAGACGATAATTACACAGAGGGGTAGTCTGACGGACGAGCATGGAGACACACACACACACACATTTCAAATGCAAGATTTAAAGCGAAGAGGAAGGAATGATCAGACGTAGTGGTGCAACGACACCTCAAAAAACTATGGGTTCAAAGAAAAGAAGTGCTTTAAGCTTAGTTTGGCTACCAGGCATCGACCTTTTCCAGTATCCTTGGCAATTAAAGTTTCATACAGTTAGTATTTCAACAATGCTAACCAGCGTTAGCAGTGTAAAGGGTAAAGAGAATGGCTCTTTTCCCTGAACTTCAGAACTTTGTGAGAGGCGTTCTTTCTTTTTTACCAGTTGACTTGCTTATAATGGGCTGCTCATGTCAACAGCTATTGTTCCTACACATTTTAAATTATATTCATTTACTCTGCAAATAAATACAAGGGGTGAAAAAGTGTCGCATTTAATGGTACAGAAGAGGATCTTTGTTTCTGCCAAAGCAACTCAAATCTTTTACTTTCTTCTTTTCTCATGTTTCTATATTACGAATAGCCCTAAAATGTTAAAGCGCACACCACTTACAGTAAAAGACTACATAGGGAGTTAATATTTAATAATTTTATACTTTATGAAAAAATAACCATGTTTTTCTGCAAGAATATGTTGCACTTTGTGAATAAACTTTTTACTTAATGCAGATGATTCTACTTTTTTTGTGAATTTCACTCATAAAAACAGGTTTCTCTAAATTAATATAAAAGTACACTAGGAATAAAATGGCTTTATTTTCTAAAGTAATAAAAAAACTGTTCTATGTGCCACACATTTTCCTGTCATTCAAAAAAATAATAAATACATTTCTAGAGGAGGCATATGGAAAACACAAAGCTTACTTACTTTTACAAACATTACAACGTTGACTGAAAACTGCTAAAACAGTAGGAATAATTGTTTTCAATAAAAGCATTTAGAGTATGTTGGATACTTTTTAATTTTTGTACAAAAAAAAATCCAGATATTTTTTCTTAAGGGTATCAGAATGTGAGACTTTCATTCCAGCTAACCATCTTGCTCGCTAGCTATTTATTGGCATATTTTTGACATCCATAAAGGACGACGTTGTTCAAAATCTAGTAAGATTAAGGTCATAAAAACAGAAAACACCTGAAGCTGCTCATTTCTGTCAGCTATATCTCCTCTGTAACTGACCTATAAACGTCCTACAGTTTTATCTATTAAATATCACCAGCTAGAGCGGTAAATTAACACATCTCAAAGATAAATCAATTTGTTACTCATGGATCAGCAAGACTGAGAAGAAAAAAAAAACTCTTCAATATGGGAGAATTCAATTGTCAGAACTGCAGAGAAAACGCGAATAAACCAAAATAAAGAAAATACAGTTAATTTGGGATTTGTATTAGCTGTAAGAAACGTACGGCTCCGGCAAATCATCCTCCCGCTGTTAGAAGACAGAACCCCACATTTTATCGAAAAAAACCAACAACAGCCTGGATAACCCCGCATCTGATAAGTGCTGATAGGTAATTTTGGAGCAGATGAGAGGCTATTGTTCCCAGAACAGATGCTATGTCGACAGCGGGGCGAAAAACAATCCTGTAACACAAGATAAGAGGTATCTGTGATCTCATTAGAGCTGGTAATGTCAAGCTAGCGGGGTATAAAATGTCTCTGCCGCAGCTATGATGACAGGGCACTTATGGAGGAGATACAGTAAATGCGTTGTCATTTTTTTTATGTTGATCTCTGCAAAGATGGAAGGACGACCATCAACTAAACAATGGGATTGGTTTCGTGTTCACGTAAAATTACAACTTCATCTGACAAATATGGTACGACTTTATTCTTGAAATGTTATGATCTTATGCTCGCATTTAAGAAAAGAATAACTAAGCTTGGTCCTAATTTTCTGTTGTAGAGTCGACCTGAACAAGCTGGTCAAACAAGATGGTGGCTGTGGGTGTGCCAACGTCATGCTGACCTCAAAATGTTTATTGGTGCAAAAAAAATAAAATAATAATTACCAGATTTTCCATAAAATCTTAAAAAACTGATTAATCAGTCTGCTGCGTTTCCTACATTGCCTTTGGCGGAGTGAAAGTCTTGCATCTTTCTTAAAATTTCCTAAAGCGTATAAAGTGAAAAATGAAATCAGAGCACTGTTATTCTGACTATGATAAATAACACGTAGATAAATGATGATGTTGTTATAATACTACAAAGAAAATATTCTCAGCTGCTTCTAACTGACTGATATATACTAGAAGTTAAAGGCATTCTGGTATTTAAATCAACAGAATTACTCATTGTGTTCATGTTTGCTCATCAAGGGAACAACTGGGGAGTTATAAAGTATATTATACCATATTTAACTAGGAAAAATTGTCAGAGAAGAAATATACAAAAATAAAAAAAAGCAGGAAAGCTCACAAACTCCCTGTCCGACTCTCCAGAGGAAAACCTGCTCTGTTCTTGACGTCGACTGACTGATCTGGTCATCCTGCTTCTGCAGGAGTTCTGAAAAAAAAAAAAACTGTACCGACCTTTACCGACATTCACGCACCATTTAAATGCAGCGGGTGAGTCGCGCTTGCCCTCTGGCTGACGGAGCGAGCGACGGCAGAGCGGGACGGCGCCGCAAGTTTGCCAAGAACGTGAGCGCTCGGCAGAAGCTCGCTGTGATAAGAGCGCGTTTCGCACAATGCATCCTGTACGCCCATGCATGCCTCATGAGTGTTAGGTTGACTAAGTTAGAAAGGGAAGCTTTTCTTTCCCCTCTGGGAGTAAAAAAAAAAAAAAAAAGAAAAGATAAGACAGAGAGGAAAAGGGCAGCTTTGGTAATTAACACATAATTTTAACCATGTGTGGGGAAATGTCATTAAACTGTGGATGAGTCCACTCGGTTTGCATATATTATCTTCCAGAGCCCCCAGCCGCCCTCGTGTTTCCCCTGCGCTGTATTCACGAGCATGCACACTTTTCCACACAGCTGAGCGGAATGCTAAGCAGCCGGACGCCATATTAGAGACATGTAATTAAAAATAGCTTAAAGTTATACAAAGTTCAAGCAAAATAAAATAAAATAAAATAAAAAAACAAGAACTCTCATTTACATGCACAATAGATTTAAAACACACACACAGCATTAGTAAACCACAATATTTTTTTTGATAAAACGAGTAAGATCCATTTTTTGGAAATATTCTTGCACTAATATGTAAAAAAAAAAGAAGTCAACATAACTGAATAGGTGTGTATTAACTCAGTTTCAGCATTCTGTCTGCTTGGCTTCACAACAAGCAATAATTATAGTGACTCTGCTCAAGCTGAAATAAACTTCTGCTACTGAGGTATAATTTTCCTGTGTTTGTTCTTGACAGTTGCTTATTTGAGCCGTATTTAGGAGACGGGTTAGAAAATGTCGAAATGATCCCGCACAAAGGTATCAGTCAGGAGAGGGAGGGAGAACTGTGGGAGAACGTGTCATGGTTCTTTGAAACTTAAACCAGGCTACGGTGTATTTTGGGCCCAGATACAATGATAAGCATCACCAAAGGAACAACATATCAAATATGTAGGTTTCTAATGGATGGCAAGGGGATTGGAGACCGCTCCAAAAGCAGGAAGCGGACTACAGCACAGGGCATTCTGGGTAAATAAAACCAACAAATTGCTTGTGGTCTTTTCCCCTAAAGACAATAAAGAAACCCCACAACCACTAAAACTCTGACATCAATCCATTTTTGTTCACATTTCGTAAAGACGGGAAGTTGCGCTCAGTGTCTTTTTCAGAAATCTTCATGTTGCTTCCCTCCTGTTGTTCTTGGCGCAGCGCCACCACAGGCAAGGGAGTGAACAGGTTTCTCAAAGTCTGGGTTCATCTTGACACAATGTAGTTTGAAAATGTAACAAATGTTGCAATTTTACTCCCCAATGGAACAGAGTTTGCCCGGATACCCAAAAGCAGTTCGTGATTTTCTCTGAATGACTTCAGCGTTAGAGATCAAGCTAAACTTAAGGAATACACGGCAAGATTTAGCTGATCTCGAGCCATGAGTTTGAGGGCATTTATGTCTTCTCTGTAAAACACAGGAAAGAGGCGGGTGATAAAGCACCGAGGCAAAAGAAAGGCATAAAGCAGCAAGTGGAAATCAAGTCAAAATGAAAGCATTGTTAGCAAAAAGAACTTTATGGACGGGCAGAGAGAGGGAGGGAGGGATGGATGGATGAAGGGAAGCAAAGCAGATGACTCACCATCAATCCTGCTGACCAGCTCCTCAAGGGCCTTGACTTTCCTCTGAATGCCTGGCTGAGCAAATGTATAGTTGTCCTGAGGAGAAGACAGAAATCAGACAGAGTCAATGTGGACTCGGGTGCCGTCTAGAGCAGAGATATGACTTCAGATACCAGCTTGTTTTATATTCTTAGTGTTTAAGCCTAATGCAAACTCTCCTGAACGGCCTCCATCTTCAATGAAAAAAAAAAAAAAAAACGATAATGGAGAAGCAGGTGGGAAACAAGATTGGGTTAAATGGATAACGGCAGCAAATAAAATAAATGACAGTTTTTATGATATTATGAAATCACATTTGGAATTTTGTACAACCCGGCTGTAAAAAAAAAAAGAGACAACAAAAACCTGCTGTTAGGAAAAAAGCGAATATGATTCGGTTTCAGAGTGATGTTCTGCAGCCACTTGGCCCGAGGGGTCAGCGTTTCATGGCGCACAACAAAAACAAGTGCAAAATTTCACAATTTTCACTTTAACAATACGTTCTCGCCAGAGTTCAGAGGCTATTACAGATATCAGGCGTGTTTTTAGGAGGCAATTTCGTCCGAGGCGTCTTCTGAAACGGCAAATAAAGAAAAAAAAAAGGCCAGCTTATAAACGAAACTGGCACGGCAACAGGAAAGAAAAAAAAAACAAAACAACAAAACAAAACAACAAAAAACAATCAATCTGGTCTTCGATGATTATGAAGCTATGAGAAAGCAGGAGAAATTGTGTTTTTGTTTCAAGCAGCGGGGAGGCTCATTCCCGATCCACTTAGATCCCATCCAGCAGTCGGCACTGAGGACCTACTTATGTCCAAAGAGAACTTGCACGATTTATGGCGGTAGTTTAGATTTTGCTGCTCGTCACAAAAAAAGAAAAAGGGAAAGAAAAGATACACACTCTTAAATGTCTAAACTCTATTTTGAGACTTCTCTTTCTTTTAAGAAGAAAAAAATATATATATGGGGATAATAAGCCAGATCATAATCACAGGAGTCCGCAGAGTCAGACGGTTGAGCTTGCAGAATACAATCCGTGCGGGATCAGCGCGTAGGCATTTAAGTGTGCGAGTGTGCGCCCGAACACACAGACGCGGCGAGGATTACGTTTCCTTGAGGGGTCATTTCGGCGTGGCTGGAGAACAGCTGATGAGGCAAACGACCCCACAGATGGAGAACGGAGAGAGAGGTGGAGAGGGGAGACGAGGAGTAGGAGGAGGAAGACCATCTCAGCAGGAATCATTTGCCAAAAACATTAAAAAAAAGAAAATAAAAACTGTATCTCTTGCTGTTTTTCAGCCCTACGAGATGCTAACAGATACTACATATCAGGTTGTGTTGTGGTTACACAGATACGAACCTCGTTAGACGTCTGCTTGCCAAATAAAGCAGGTATCTCAGAATCAGGAAGCAACGAGGGTGATTTCAGTGATGATGGCGTTAAAACATTGGTTGCAATCAATCCAAACTCCATCCAGTAAGATGGAGTTGTTAAGTTCACATTTAAAAGAATGTAAATTTAACAACGTCAACAGTTCCTCTGATTTAGAGCAAAGTTGTTGCAATTGGAAACTGGAGCAACTGGAGTAAAAACAGGCTGCAGAAGCAGGCAGCCCAACTAATGAAGCAGCTAATATCAGCCCTATAACACGTTTCATGATTATAATAATATAAAAAGTACAAAAAATGCAGACTAAATACTAACTTGAGGGACTTTTTTTGCTATAATCTATGTATCAAGACCAAAATATTTAAAGCATTAAGTATGTTAATTATTTTTTTCTTTTTTTGTACATACAACAGTCCAGAGTTAGAATTTTTTTCTTTTTTTTGCGATCAATTATTTTTTATTTTAGTTGTTCTTTTACATTCACAAAAATATGTACAATACAACATAACTAGAATAGGTGGAATAAGACATGGAAACAGAGAAAATTGTGCCCAAAGTTGGAATATTTATAGTCATATGTTTCCGGTACAACCGTAAATCTGACGCACAAACATCCAGAAACAACAACTGATGAAAAAGCTACCATTATTGGATCCTTTTTGCTTCAAAATAGTATTTTAGCCACAGAATTTAATCTTTTTAACCCCTTAAGTGTTAGGACGACTCCAGTGTTCTCATGTATCTGTTGACTTACATGTAAGTGTTTTGAGGGTGACAGGTAAGGAGTTTAAAAAAAGTAACTAAATCGTAGGTTGTTTGGGGTTTTTTTGTGTGTGTTTTTTTAATGTCACCACATTCAGAGAAAGTCAGTTAAATAAATGAAAGCATTTCTCTTCTTAACATCTGCCATCTGGTTTGTTTCTGAGTTCTCTCCTAACGTGTGTGATGTGGGCTGAAAGTATTCCTCAGGAGCGCACGTTTTCATGTCTTGCTCATCTTGAACCTTAGAAAGGCAAGTAGCCATGACAACAGCAACTTCAGCTCTCACATTTACAATTAACCTGGAGCTACTTTAATTTATCGTTTTTTTTCAAAATTTTCAGTAAACAATTGTCTCACTCCGTATGTACCCATTAGCTTGATTTCTTGATTTGCCGTTTTTTCCCTCCCTCCCTCATCGTCCATAATCCTGCCTGAAAGTGATTAACTTTCACTATTCCTCGCTTTCCACTATCTGAAATACCTTTTAACTTCACTTTGTTTCTTGTTCATTTACATTTGTTCGCCAGCCTCCATATTCTGCCCCTGAGCCTCCTCGCCTTTCTCTTTTTCCTAACACTCCACAGTAATGCAGTTAGGAGCTAAGCAAGTGAGAGGGCCAGTGCAAGTAATTACATTTGCATTATTGAAGCTGCTGCCTTTAATCAACTGTCTTTCTCTGCCTCTTACCACCTTCCTCTTCCTCCAGGCTTTTTCTCCCACCGCCTCTTAAACCGGGCCTGATACGCCTCCTTCGTGCATCAGTGCAATAATACAGGATAGCACGGAGGCATAATAGGGCTTTGACATTGAGCCGTCTCTAAACAAGTGAATAAGGGACGCCTAACGAGTATTTGGCTTTTAAAAAGTGCCTAAGCTCCTAAATAGTCAAAACTAAACTCTTTTGCTCATTTGGAGACATTTGGCACTAATCTATCCTTATGTTCCCAAAACATTCCACTGCGATTGTTGCCTTCAAGGGACAGTTCAGATTCTTGAAATAGGCTTGTGTGAATTTATCATTAAGTTCTGTTACTTGTGTTAGAAAGATGTCACATTGCAGTGAGATTTATGGGAAAGTGAAGAAGAAATGAAAACAGATGAGTGTGCTTAAAGGTAATTTTATTCAAGTCAAACTGAAACGTTTTGTATCTACGGGACACAAAGGGCACCAGTAGATATTAAACATCTGGACTTTCACAAGAGAGCATTCTTAACTCTGTTATTTTCTCAGTGTTCACATTACTACAAGAAATTTTACTTCCTAAAAGGTCCAACATACTAGGGCGTACTTCACTCCACTCGATGCAGACGTAAATCGGACTCTTAAGCACAAAGGTCAATGATTACGACCACATACGCAGCGCCACACGTTAAACAGCTTGGCAGGAAACAATGTTCTCATCGAGCTATTTAGTATGCAACATCTTGAGGAAGAAATTTGGAGACGACTTTTTTTTTTACAAGTGTCTGACGAAAGAGATTAGAAAACATAGAAAATTGCATGATACATCATTGAAGGAATACATGGACTTTTAGGAACTTAAAAAAACGTTGAAGGAATAACTTAGATCTTGGGTAAGGAAGAGGCACTGTGTCAAGACAAGTGGAAATACCGGAAACGTGTATTAATGACCATGAAATGCCAACCTTTTGTGGACAATACGTGCAGTATGCTTCAGAATGTGGGAGTCTTTAGGCCAACAGCTTTAGGACTTCACCTTATCAGCTCATCTTCAGTCTAGAGGGATCGTTTTCCGACAACTTCAAGACCTGGAAGAGCATGGGAATGTACAACCTTCAATGTCTCGGATGACAGCAAAATCCATCCAGTGCCTATTCGTATATATTTTACATCTTTAAGTAAAAACCAAAACTGTTCCTCTTAAATCTGTGCCAAATCAGGCTCCTTTCTCAAAACTTGGTTTGAGAAATCTGAATATATTTCACATCTTTTAAGGCCTGAAATTGAAATAATTACAATTTAACCTAGCAGAAATCCAAAACCTATCCATTTTCCTCCTTATTTCTTCAGCTTTGCCATCTTTAAACTGACTGATGGTCATTCACAATTTTTGCCAAGTAGAAACAGACTGCTGGCACAAACTTTAAGTGGTTTTAAATTTGACTCCTCATTTACCCAGACAAAAACCTTAAATAGTGACATTAAACTCGATTCTTTCAAGCTGAGAGGGTAAAACAAATGTTTCTCTACTTGCACCAGGCATCCTGATGGCCCCTTGTGTCAGGCCCATCTGTGCCTCCCTCCCACAGTGAGAGAGACGATGTGGTTCAGCCCATTCTCACCCCGTAGCACCACTCTCCCCTACTTCCCTACAGATGGATTAGTGTCTTCCTTCCTATTTAGAAAAGAGACTGATGAAAATCTCAAGTTCAGCTTGGGCTGTCGGGGTTGTCACAACTGAACAGAAAAATCTTCAGGAAGAAATAGTGGTGCATCGTCTAGAGGGTCAAGCTCCGTTGGTACACGTGGGAAGCAAAGACTAGGCTTGACTGGTCTGACCCAACAGACAAGCTACTGAAGCTCAAATTGCTGAAGGAGATTATGTGGGTTCTGACAGAAAGTTGTTGCTTTTGCACCAGAAATGGACTGCAAAGCAAAAGAAGAAGGTTGACGGTCCTGAACTGTGGAACCGGACACTGTGCGGAAAATCCATAGGAGGAAGTATTTTGGGCAAAAATTTGTTGTAAAACCACGGGTTCTGCCACCCATGTAAAAGTTAACTTTGAAAAGTACCACCTACTTAAGCATAGAACCTCTCATGGGGACTGTCTTACCTAACAGTTATTCCCTTATTTTGCCACAAAGCAAAAACTGTTCAAAGAATACTTTTAAGGATCACTCAAAATGTTTGAGATGCTCCAAATTGACCAGACCTCAATCCAACAGAGCATCTGTGGGATAAAACAGACAAAGATGTCAGATCAGAGGAGTCACTACTGAGCAAACATGCAGGGCTGAAAGGATCTGCTGCTAGCAACTCGGGGCCAGATACCATTGCAAACCTTCAGACGTCTAGTGGAGACTATGACTCAACGGGTCAGAGCAGTTTTGGCATTAAATGTAAGACTAGCACACTATTAGCAGGCGGTCATAATGTCAATTCTTCTTTGCGTCTCAACAGAGTCCAATGAACACACTGATCTGCTCACTTTTTATATGTAGGTTTATCCCTGCCATATTTCCTTCTTCCTTGTAGCCCTCTCCATTTTCAAGTTCAACTTAAAGAATCCTGACACCAAAATTTTATTGATGCATTTTCTCTTGCCTATGAAGCCGACTACTGCCCACAGATATCTTGCTGCAATGAGAATAAAATACCTTTTTCCTTGTCATATTTTTACCATTCACCATTACTTTGCAATTTCCTTTTTCCTCAGATTTCCTCCAGATTTTACGCCATGCCTACCTGTCTGTTACTCTTTCTTGCTTTCTCCTTTTTTGTCATGTTTTTTCATTTGCCTCCACTTTTACTCCCCATCTTCTTGTTCTCACTTCCTCTCCTTGTCAACTCCAACAAGTCCGATCTTTGATCAGCTGAGGCAACACAAGGAAATCGACACCAGCTCGTTTATTATTCATACATTTTTCCCCTCTTCTCCCGCCATCTGTCCGTCAATTCACAAAAAGCGTAAGTGAAACTGCTTTGTGGACACGCGTCACATAAACAAGAACGTCTGTGTCTCTTTCAGAACAAGGTGTCAACAGCTTCCCGTTCTCTCTTCCTTTGTTCATTCCCTTTTCTCATCCTCTCTTCTCTCCCAGTCAGCTGAATCAATAGCTGCTCTTCACCTCCAAGTCTATTCTATTAGGGACAACAATGGCTCCACATTGGACTGAGATTGCCTCCTTTTGTGGCACCGGATGTCTATCAGCAAGTTGGACAGAACCAACACAACAGAGCCGGAGGAGGGAAGTATACGTGTTTGAGAGAGGAAAAAATGTGATAAGTCAAGGGAAGAACGGAAAAAGAAAGAGATGACAGGTCAAGATAAAGACCAGACAATAATGGACACGGCCGACTGAAGGACAGGGCAATCATCTGTCATTCACTACTACTGTAGGTGCTGGAGAGCAGAACAAGGCAGCAGAGTGATAACATGAGCGGGTCTGGATGTATAGACAAAGATGAAGTTAATTACACATGCAGAGATGTAGCACACGCTACACATTTTGACCTTAGTAAAATGCATCTTTATTTCTTCTCTGGTATTATAATGGACATGAAACATATTCTTTCCTTAGTCACTCCAAAGTAAAGTCCAGAAATGGCTACTTTAAAACTCACCTAAATTTGCCAATATCCAAACTGCAGGTAATTATGCAAAAATTTTAAAATAGCTCGAGTTACCCCCAGCCATTATGGAAGCAGTTAGGGCTGAAACGATTCCTCGAATGGTTCGAGTACCTCGATTACTAAAATTCCTCGAGGAAAATTTACCTGCCTCGAAGCTTCGTTAATTTATGTTTTATTAGTTAGCGCACCGTGTTCCGGCCGGGACTTCATTTGCGTTGCGCGGAGCTCTCACTTCCGCCTCTGAGTTGTTGACAAAAGCTAAATCTCAGCGGCATAAAGTCCAATCTTCAAGATTGGCCCGTGGGGATTTTATTGATTGATGATAATGCCCGACTTTTTATCGTTTTTGGGGAACCAATAAGCATCCTTAAAATGACTGGGGGAATGCCTGGAGTACGGCAGCATTTCTCCTCCGGGGCTGCTGGTTGAAAGCGAACGGCGGGAAGAGCGCTGAGGTGAGCGGATAGCCTGAACAGGGCGGGCGGCTGAGTAGCTGATGCTTACCGTGTAAATGTAGCTTTACCGACGAACCGCACAATACATTTCATATCCCGGTCTGAAGAAACGGGTGGCGGAGCGCATCGTACATGGCTGGTAGATGAGTTTCTGAGTGTGACCAGTGAAGGTGTCGTAAATATCCCGTATTGCTTCCCCCCGTGTTCGTCCCCCGGTCTAACGGTTCGTCAGTCCGCTGGTCTATTTCCTCCCCTCCACCCCATGTTCGTTCATTCGCCCTCTCCTCCCACTCCAGGCGGCATTTCCCGTATTTTCAAACCCAAAGCGTGACAGGTTAGGTGGCAAGGTGAGTTTAATTAATCTATTAAACTCACTGAAGATGAATACATAAACTAAAAGCTGGATTGTAGACATTTTTTATAAGCATATTTGTGAGCCTGCCTCTTTGTTATTAAATTCAATATAATTTCAGATTTTTCTATAACTTTTCTTCTGGTTAACTTAGAAAGTGAGCTATTATTGTTACAGGTTAGTTTTCTAAACTTCAAAAAAGCAACTGTTAGGGATGCTCAAATATGAAAAATTGGACTGATATTGATATCTGATAGTAACACCGGTATTATGCCAGATTTACCAATATTTCATTTTATAATTTTTTTTATCCGATTACTCGATTAATCGTAAGAATAATCGATAGATTACTCGATTACTAAAATATTCGTTTACAACAGCCCTAGAAGCAGTTTTAGCTGCTTTGGTCAGATAAAACAAACAGTAACAATGCCAAAAAATAAAACACTTTTTCTTTAAAAACAATAGAAATTTCAATTTCACACAAGTAAGGTTGTGTACTCCAAAATACACCAATCAATGGCTACTTTTGATGGCAATATCAGCTAGAAAAAAATACATCAGAGTAGTTTATTATTCACAGATATTTCTGTGTAACTTAATGCCATATCATTTACAGAAAACCTGTTTTTCTCATTGTGAATATTTAAAATATTCAGTCTAATCTCCACCTTGGAGATTGTTATATTTGTGCATTTCTTGACTTGATGCTGCTCAATACTTCTAGGCAAAAATAAAGCCATTACCAGTTTTAAAGGTGACAATGGTACAAATTTCAACTGTTAATGTACCAGTTTTAATGAGAAAACAAAAGCAAAAGAGTGCTAGAGATTCCTCTGTTTTCAAAGAACACTTTCAGTACACAGATGGACATTTTCTGTTATCCAGCTATTACAGCTGTGCTTTTCAATTATCAGAAAGTAGTACTAGCTAAGGCAACCCAATATAAAGTGCATGACCAAGAAAATTTGCTCAGCCTAGCAGGGCAAACTAGGACTCTCTAATTATGCAAACTGTGCTTCTAATGTATTGGATATTTAAAAAAAAAAAAAATCAGGTCACTGCTTCACTGCTGAGAATAGACAGTAACTTGGTACCTTAACCGAATCAAAATGCATGACCTGTCGTCTACGTCCTTTGCATTATTAAAGCAGGAGAAGCCTGAGCAAGACTTTTTAAACATAAGAGGGAACCTAGCGGGGTTTTTTTTTTTATTTTTTTAGCCTTACTTGATTCTCATCACATCCTTCAAGCAGCTGTTGCCACTTCCATCTCGGATGACCTCTAGTTTAGCAGGTGAGCAAACATGTTGCGGATTGTGAAAGATGAAGGAGGTGAAGAAGGTAAAACTGTGAGCCAAATTTTTATCAGAAGGAAATCTAAGGGGTCCAATTAAATATTTGCTCCTCATTCAACCTACAAAGGTAAAGAAGACAAACGTACACAAATAGAGGCAAACAGACACATCAGACGGCTGATCGGCTGGTTTGTCTGTGTGGAGGTTAGTGTTTGGGAGGGGCGGATGAGTGACAGACCAAGGTGATGCTGCGGGACCCTTGGGAAAACAAGAACAAGACGTAGCGTCTGGTTTGGTCCGGCTACCGTCTGCTACATGTTGTCCCTCAGACCCCTGTTTCACTCCAGGGAAGCCCCGTATCTAACCGCCACCCCAGGAACAGATGGTCGCCTTGACGATGAGTGAGCATACTTCGAGTGGCTTACGGTCCGAAACGAAAGTGATAAATGTTGCGCTAAGCATAATGTCAGATTTGTGTATTTTGCATGCATTGAATGCATTTAGCATGACTACAGACTGTCAATCAAAGTTAACTGAAGCAAGTATGTGAGAGATGGGAGATCAGGGTCCTCTCATGCATGGACTTTAGAACATTTCTGGAAAGCAAGGAAAAACTTTAACATCAAATTTTTTACTTAAACTCTATGGTATTTCTTGAGGCAAATCTTAAAAAGAAAAAAGAAAAAATAGCAATTTCATTTAGGTAGAACAGACCCAATGGTGCCAATCTAATGTTTCATTTCATATCAAGGAATTTTTAGGACAACTTTAAATCGTGTTTCTTTCATCTGGAGGATATTGATGAAGTAACGTCTATTTTCATAATCAGGAGAAGAAGAGAGATCAGGTGGGGGACTTGCCTGAGAATATGATATCTTGTTCAGCTATATATATGTCTACTTATCTGCATCTAAAGTCTCCATGGTAACCAGCTTCACCAGAGAGCAATGGGTGGTATTATTTTCCACAACTTCTACAGGTTTTAATGTAGATGTTCACCACAGAATCAGGACATTTGATGTTTGCAGCTGTATTTAATTCATGATGCAGTCTTTGGTTGCAGATTAACTCAAACAGCCAAAATTATTCAGAACCCGGGCAAACTACGGCTAAAAGTTCTCTTCAACATGTTTCTTCCAACTGGAAGTAATTTTAACCCGTTTGAGTCAGGATTTGCTAATTACCGATCTCGGGGAGGAAATCGGGGAGGATTCATTGGTGCATCCCTAATTTTCATGTGTTTAAAAAGTTCCAGTTAAAGTGTGTACCTAAATTCAATTTAGAATCGGTGGCAGGGGCTTGAATTTGAAAAAGCTGTAAGAGGTAACAGGATGATAAAGAGGCTCAATTTCCCTGTAGCATGAGTAGTTGCTGTGGATGTCATTCTCAAGGTTATTGGTAAAAAAAAAAAAAAAAAAAAAAAACACACAAAAAGAACAAGTGCCTGCATAAAGCAATTGCTAATTTCTCTCTTCTCTCTAATAAACTTTTATGTTATTCTACTTTATGGACTTGAGAGAGGGAGCATGCCATTCCCAAATTACAGCTGCAAACATCAAATTATATTTGATGTTTGCAGCTGTATTTAATTCATGATGCAGTCTTTGGTTGCAGATTAACTCAAACAGCCAAACTTATTCAGAACCCGGGCAAACTACGGCTAAAAGTTCTCTTCAACACGTAAAGCTTCCTTGTACTTTCAGAGCAATAGCAGCATAGTGAGAAGTAGTATCCCCAAACCGCTGGGGCTGTGACAAGAAAAAAAAAAAGAAATTTTTAAGGTTCCACTTCCATTTGTCAGGGTTACTGTTGAAATATAACAACTTTAGATCCCAGGGCGAGATTACATTTCTCAAAGTTAGGGTCCAGGACTGCAAAAAATACATTCAAGAGCCCCCGTTGTAAAGGGCACATCTGCAGAATTAGCATAAAAGACAGGTTTTGCTGGCTTTTAAAAACAGAGATCCCCTTGAGGTTAAAGCAGGAGGAAAAATGGACTTCTCAAAAGTTTCTGACTTCGTTTTCCAGTCCGAGAGAGGGACAAAAGCTCATTGGCTGCATGTGAAAAGAACGCATTAAGTGGATTAGTCAAAAAATGTGATATGAGGAGCATGTTTTTTGTTTTTTTTCCCCTTTTTGCAAATGCATAAAAAATTTAAATCTCTGATTAACAAAAACAGATTTTAATCAACAACACACACTTATGGCAGCTCCACTGAAATTTAATGAAACAATTTCGCGGAACCACTTTGACAAGTTAAATTAGCGAAGTTAGCCGGAGGCGCCGTCCACGCTACCAGACTAATTGGCTGAAGAAAAGCCTGGGCCAGCGTGAGGGTCAGCTTAAAGATTCATCTAAAACAGGCAAATGCATTAATCAAAGAAAACTCATCTTCACTTTTCACTGCAGCATCTGAAGGGCGGCTTATGACAGCACCTGCCTTCCTTAAAAGCACTTTAACGGATCACATGACCGGATGACATTAATAAACAACGCTTCATTTGAATGTTTGTAGTCAAAGGGCTGAGACTGTAGCGCAATTCTTTACTGTAATGTTACAAATGGTCTGTGTGGCATTTTTGTGCTGATGCGCTCCCTTCGCTTGTCCGCTTAAAGGAGAAAAGTCCCGCAGTGTCAGAAAAACGTTCACCTTACACATGAAACCCACTTCCACTGTCCACTAGGTGGCGTGTGTGTGTGGAAGATCCAAAATAAACTCATCAATAACCTCGCATTGAGAACCGTTTTGCATCTCTATGAAAGCCGGCATGTTTATCTCTTTACAAAGTGTCCAGTTAGTCTAATTTGTCAACACAAAAAACAGAACTGCTTGAATCTTTCAGTCCAGCATGATCTTTAGAGGAAATGGGGTGTGTGTGCGTGTGTGTGTGTGTGTATGTTGGAGGGCGAGGGGAGGCAGAGGGGGTCGATTCTGCCAATTAAAGCGGCAGCTCATTAAAGAGGCTGCTTAAGTGAATTGACAGCCAAAACGCTCCCTTTTAGGTAAAAGAGAAGCTTAGCAGCGAGGCACTAAAGCCAGCGCTAATAGATAATTTACTGTAATGAAGAAAGGAGGAAAAAACTAAAGGCTAGCAAGTCGATCTACTCGCGCACTGCGGCTGGTGTGGAGACGTTTTAGCCAGCTTTGTTCTGCAAGTAAGTTCATTTTTAATAATGAGAACATTTACCTGCCTTGAAAAGCACACACTATTTTTTAGTAGTTTTTTTTCCCCCGCAACGTTTTGTTGCTGGGCAACCACAAATTGAACTGTGTTTTGTTGGGATTTTAGGTGACAAACAGCAGCGCATTGGAAGCAGTGGAGGATTTGTGGTTTTCAAACATTTTAACATATCTGAAAAGTGTGGCGTGCGCTTGAATGAAGCCCTGTTTTACCTTGATGAGGCTAAATTTAAAAATATTGCAAAACAAAACCACAAAATTAAATCTTGTAAAGTTTTAAATCATACATTTCTTAACTAATGTTTTATCAAAAACAAACCTAACCTGTTTTTCAATCACTATTATGAAATATGAGCGAGGATAAAATTGAAATGTTATTCACTGTGCTCATTTACGTAACTAAAACCAGAAGGTATGAGGCAGCATTTATGCTGAACTAATTATTGAATAGTGAATAAAAGTAAAAATAAATAAAGGTCTGACCCAACACTGCTGCGTTTTTTGGTCCCTGCAATATCATTTGTTCACAAATATTCTACAACAAACCTCTGAAGATTATCCAGCACACAACAATATACTCATTTCATTTATGGACGTCACAAAAAAAGGGGTATGAATACAAATGCACACCACACATTTCAGATTTTTAATTTGTAAAAAACATTTTCCGACCATGTATCCCCTCTGCTTTCTATCAAAGCGCCGACCCGGCCGCCCTCGCCCCCTCAGTTTACTGCAGCAGCGTACAGTGGATGTGGGAGGGGCTGCAGTCGAGGTCGGAGCAAGGATCACCAACTAATTACAGCGCTCAGGCACCAACCCTCGGTCAGATTGTTTAGAAAGCATTAGGGGGGAAACACGGGGCCTCCCTGGTGCATTGCACATAATTAGTCCGGAGCCAAGGTCACACACAGACACAAGCGCGGGGACGCGCCGCCGCCACAAGCATGCGGAAGCACACACTGTATCCTCCTTCTCTCTTCCTTCCACTCCAGCTCTCCTTTTGCTGTGTCTTGCTCTCTCAGGGGGCAACAAGGCACAGCGTCTATTAATTTCCTGAATGAATAGCCTAGCAACTGGTTAACGGTTATTTAAGGATGCTCACATTTTATGCAGAACACAAGGTCTGGACTATTAATTACCTTTAGCGCGGGGCTGGGGCGAAAATTTTTCAGTCGCGCAAACACAATGCATCCATTACGGCGACACAAACAAAGAGAAACGATCAAGAGAGGCAGAGTTCTTAACCTCTGATTTATGGAAGCTCTGCTAAAACGTCGGCACTTCCCGACACCGTTAGTAAAATTCACAAATCCGAAACGATATTAAGGAGAGGAAGCCAAAGACGTGTGAGAAACAAAGCCAGAACGGAGGGTGCTAAGTAGCAGCGGTGCAGCTGACTCCACCATCGGCTCAGGCGGGCCCCGTTTGGAATTGACAGATGGCTGGACCGTGACCGCTGAGAGCCGAGGTCGATGGAGAGGAGCTGGTGGCCAAAAAGCTTCAGGATGAAAACACGGAACCAAATCAAGATTGCAATCAAAGGCTTTCGAGACGCTCCGGACCGCTTTCGGTGAATCCGAGCCAAGCGCGTTTCCCAAACGCACACGGCGTGTGCAGCGTGTGCACATAGAGATCCGTGTGGGTTTCTACCAGTCTAGACTGCGTTCAGTTGCTGCAAACAAGCGACTTTCACATGGACACAAAAATCAAAGTGAAGACAAACTTGTTGGTTTAAGGGTTTGCTAAAGCTGCAGCTCAGATGGTCACTACGCCAGATACCAAACTGTTTCCAAGCTTCCTTTGTTTTCTTCCGATGAGCTTTGATATGATTCAGTGCAAGATATTCGTACTACTTAAATTTATGACATTTTGCAAGTAGCAGCACATAATGAAAGCATTAAATGTTTTCGCAAATAATCTGAAAATTGTGGAAGAAAAAATTATTTGATCACTTTAAGTCCAATCCTCCTAAATAAAACCCACTGTTACATTTTCCACTGTGGCCAAAAATGTTTTAAAAATAATTAAGTGATGTTCCAAAATGTAATGGCATGGAGGCCCTAGCTGCTTCAACGCAGTATATGTATAACATTTCCACCAAGAATGACACCAACAGTAAAAGGATTTTTTTATTTTAGGAATTTTTTTGTCATCCGATTGCAAACTTATGTTCTTTTTTTGTTAAATATTCTGTTGAAAGAAAATGTATTGGTTCACTTTATGTCGAAGTTTGATATTGAAGCAGCATTCAGGTTTTAAACTCCCACTGATCTAAAAGAAACTTGCAGAACACTTCAAAACTGCTGAAACACTGAGTTAAAGTTTTCCTGCTTAAAGTTGCCTTTGATTACTAAAAACTGGAGCTTAGACCAACATATTTAATGTATATTTGCTTGATTATTTTGATTATGGCATTTGACAAAACGTAATGTTTACTGCCCGTTTCATAACTGGTTACTGTATCATGTTTTTAGGATGTAAAGCACTGTGAACTCCCTTGTTGGTGAAATGTGTTATAAAAATAAGCTTGAGTGACCTAAAGCCTAACGAAAATTGTTTAATTCAAAAATCAAAAATTTCCTTTTTCCATTGAAAAAAGAAATATATTTTCATTCATGTAGCTTTAGAGAATCTAGACAAATTTTGCTTAGCTGAACCAAGGGCAAAAATGGCTCTTAGGGTTAGAAAGGTTGCCGATCAATAACCCAAGCTCTGAATATCTCATGGAGCACTGTTATTATTAATGCAAGAGGAGGAAGTAAATGCAAACTGGTGGAGGAAAGAAGAAAAATACTGTTGAAAAAATAGCCTTAAGAAGTCCTATTTGTGATTTGCCAAAAGCAATGTAACGGCAGAAAACCGAAACTGCATATTACTGTAGGACTAAGAAGCACAGTGGTGGCAGAATCATGCTGTGGAGATGCTTTTCTACAGCAAAGACATGAAAAATAACTTAATTGTTATAAAGAAACTTCAGAAAAGAAAGACAGTGCCTCTAAACATACAACCAGAGCTGCAATGTAATGGTTTAGAATGGCCCAGTCAAAGCCCAGGCACAAATTAATTGGAAATATAAAGAAGAATGAGCGGAAATTTCTGAATTTGGAAGTGTGAACACATTTTAATCTGAGCTTTAACGTCAAGTCAAACAAAAGGGATTTTTAATGTATATATACTGCTTTCATTGTTTAATCACACACACACACACACGCTTTTTACCTGGATGCCGTCCAGCAGTTTGCTCATGCACCAGAAGCTGTCAGCCTCAATGTTCCTCAGAGCCTCTTCCTGGAGACTGGACACGTCAAAGTTTTCCACTTCCTCCTCTGGAGAAGAGAAAATGAGAGCAGCAACAGAAGGTGAGGAAGGAGCTCTGCAAGGAGCAAAACAGACGGGCTCTAACAGAGAAAAGCCAGCAAAACGGGAAAGTGAAGAGACAGTGAAGAGAAAGGCAGTAAAAGACAAAAAAGGCACAAAGAAAAGTGCATTCCGCTAATAGTTTCAGAGAAAAGCTGAGCTATAGCTAGCCATTAAAAGCAAAAGTTCAACCTTTTCCGGTTGCTTATGTGAACATTTAGAAAATGTCAGGATCAGGTGTACGTTTCCCTTTCGAGTGAGGGAATGTACTTAACATTTCACAATGGAGATGTTCCAAGTTTTGTTCATTATTCACAGCTTTCATAATTTCCTCCACATCTGCTACTTATGATCCCACAGTTATAACTTCGCGCTTTACTGTTTCATTTGGATCTCGGGGTCGAGTTGGGTAGAGCTGGGAGTCTAACGGCGACGCGAAGCCGGGTTTCAAACCCCGCCGCCGCCGCCGGAACAAAAGAAAAGCATTTGAAAGCGGCGAGGAAGACGAGTCATCTCCGGTGGGTGACTTCGACGACGGGTGTCATCAGATGTCATTAACGGCAGCAGTGTGTGACGGACTGCAGGGGCTCTGACGGGCTTCTGACAAGCCACTGACAGCCAGTGGAGAGAAGATGGAACGAGACTGATTAACAGTGATCCAGAGAGGGGAGGAGCTGGAGAGGGTATGTGGGGGAAGCAAAGTGCTTCATGTGTTATTTGTGTGGTGTGGCTGTAAAGTATAAGCAAAAAAAAAAATTTTTTTAATTTAAAATGTAGTTAGGTGAGCTTATGTATTTTCCAACAGATACTTGAGTACAATTGGAAGACCTGGCAGCTCTGCTTGGTATCCTTGGCAACCCTTGTGGTACGCTGTCAAGGTTGTAATGAGCATGCTCAATCAGACAGACGGATGGAGGGTCGAAAAGCTGGCAGAGCGCCAAAGCTACAAACCAATAGCTCCAACCTCTTAGGAGTGCGTGTTTTGTGTGTGTGTGTGTGTGCGCGCGCGCTTGAACTTTTTCACCTTTCAATCACCTGCTTTAATATAATTCGGTGGGATTTTATGTGATTGACCAAAACAAAATAGTGAATATATATGAGGTGGAAGGAAAATGATACATGATATTTGATTGTTTTGTTTGCAAGAAAACATAAAAAAAAGTCTTGACACAGAGGGCTGGTTGAGGCAGAATGTAATCCCACTGGGGATGAATGATATAGCGATACTAAAATCGGTATCTGATGATATTAGTCTCTCTTTTTTTACATGTCTGTACTGGTCTGATAAATAAAACTGATATGAACAACCAATATTTACTTTGAAACAGGACTTCCTATTGTTTTCTTTCAAAATCAGCTCAATTTTTCCTCTGTCCCATAACGACCAGAGGATCCAGAACTAGCTGTTGAGACTTTCTCCCACGTAAGGAGCTCTGCAGATGCTCCAGACTCCTTGCTGCGTCAGGAATGTCAGGCAAGAAGAATTTTACGTCTAAAAAAAATTCCATAAGCCCTTTGCCCTCCACTGTAAACACGAACCACGACATGTCTCATAAACGGCATTAAACATTACAAGTGCGATGTGATTCATGCAGAAATAGGTACAAGACGACAAAATGTGCACAGAGAGGCCAGTTTCTGCTTCTCCTCATTTCCCTTTTCATTCCATCAAAGTGGTAAGGATCAGAAAAACCAGATGCAGAAAAAAAAAAATCTAATTTTGCTCACCTATCACGCTGATCTTTAATACAGCATACGGATGTGGTCAGAGGCTGCACTGTGATTAGATGTCAGTATTGTTCGCAGGAATTGAAGGAAGTAAAAGCTAGAAGATGTGATTCGTCAGCAGGTGACGATGTTTTTTGAAGACACTGCTGTTTTTTGCTTCTTCTTTTTTTTGTTGCAGAGGTTTAATCTCAAAGCAACCTCAATTTCAAAATGAGATCTAAAATAAGTAAAAGGTGTGAATGAAAACTAAGCCAGGAAAAAAAAAAAAAATCAAAGACAATCAATGAGATCTAAACATGGAGCCGAAGCAGCTGTCCAAACAGCACAGAAACAAAAAGTCTCCATCTGACCAATCAGGGCTCAATCCTCAATTTAAAAGCCCCTCTTTAGTGATCCAAAAGACAATGACGCTACATTAATATGGGACTCTCTGTGGTACGTGAGCATTGACAGCATTAAATCCGCAGTTGAAAAGATTAATTGCAAACAGACTGACTGGCAATTCGAGTGGTGTCATTGCTGATTAACAGGGCGGTGAGAGAGAGCCACTGCTCCGGCGTTTTGGGAGACCCTGAGAGTCCCCGAGTCTCAAATCAGTCTTTGTCGCGCCTACGGCCTCGCTGTCGGGCAGATTCCCAAGCTCGGGCCTTGACTCGGGAGCAGATTAGAAGGGACGGCTTCCAAGTGTCCGGTGGTTGCTCTGGAATTAGGCGCAGCTCATCACAATAACAAGGACACACAAGACGAAGGACTTTAGAGGAAGAGAGGCGGCGGAAACGAGAGCAGCTGAGCTCCGGACAGCCGGGGTTGGATCACAGGGTAACACTGCCCCCTGTGACTGTGGAGGGAACTGAAACCCGGCTGCAGCATCCAGATGAAAATGGCTCGTTGCTTCAAAGCTGGGGTGTTGAGTCATTTTCAATGCTTGATAGCTCTCTTTGAACACTACTTTATGGTGAAACCATGGGTAATTTTCACACTAGCAGAAGGCTGTTATCATGAATAAAAAAAAAAACTAAAAGGAAATAAAGAAAGTAGCATTTAGTGAACTTTGACGCTCTGCAACATAAGGGTTCCTACAGTTTTCATGAAGAAAATAGAGACTTCTTTAAATTGAATCTGGAATGTGTGAAAACTAGAACAAAGGAAGGAAAGTGGACTGACGCAGGAAAGGAAAGAAAAGCAATTTGTAAAAAAAAAAAGAAAGAAAAAAGAGTATGTAGGTGCGAAACAAGGAAGAAATGGGAGGAGTAACATGAAAAGAAAGGACACAAGGAAAAATGGTAGAAAGAATTCGAGGAGTGAACAAGGGAGGAAGTAAAGACGTAAAAAACAGAAGGAACCACACAAGGAAAAGAAAGAACACAAAGAAATAAGGAATGACAACAGAAAATTACAATATAGAAGAAAGCACAAAAAAGATAAAGGTAAAGGAAGAAAAGAGCACAATAGTACAGTACACTTAGATACTGGGGAAAGGAATGAAATCTTGAATTTTTCCATGTCCTCTTTGTCCTGCTTAACCAGACCTGTAAAATAGTGAAATCTCATTCCACCCAATTCCAGACAACACAGGAAACCCTGATAACAACCAACTGCTGACCTTCCATCAAAAGAAGAAACTAATTAATTTCAAGGGACCCTGGCCCCCAGCAGAAACTCCAACAAGACATTCTCTTGGTGATTATTTCTGGTGGTCTGCCCTTGCAGCTGACAATACATGTCTGGGATGCCATCTCTCAGGGAATGCTTAACAAATGAGCCAGGAGGGAATTTTATTTTTTTGGCAGTTCCAGCCCGAATGAGCTTCACGTCACGAGGACGGGAGTCTCGGCAGCTTGAGTTGCGTGCGAGATGTGGCTCCTTAATTATCCCCCGGCCAAATAATGCACTGCCGATCCTCCGAGGCAGAGCGCGACGTCTTGAGAGAGCAGACACCAGCGTTCATCTTGGTAGAGAGGATAAGAACTTGTTTGGCACCAGGCCGCAGACTTCTGAGTCGAGCCAAGAAGTGTTCACTGCTCGCGATGAAAACTGGGGAGTGAAACGCTTTGAAAAGCCTCAAAGTGAGACGGTTGTTATGGAGATGTGGTTACCGGAAGACGCCACTCTTTGGGATTTGGGCTTCTTTTTCCTTTTACTTCCCTTCCACCTTCCCCATTGTGCGCAGTCCATAAAGTTTGGCTCTCATCCAGCTTTGCTTGTCAGAGTTCCAGTTGTTTTAAACTTTAATTATTGCTCTGGCTGTAGAAGAGACACGGGTTGGTTACTAAGTATTTAAAAAGCTACAGCTTTTAAACCACAGAGAAAATAAACATTATACCCTTCCTATGGTTTAAAGTCCATTTAATGAGATGCCAGCTAAAGTGCTGTAGCGTTCAGACTTTTTTTTTTTTTTTTTGAGAAGATCTCAGAGACTTGAGTTTGCATTGGCTTGAAAAAGAAAAATTCAGTACTGTGGTCAGATTATTTAAAATGAAAACAGCTACTTGAAATACTGTTTGTAGTCACCCTGAACTGTGGTTATGTGCTGATTTACCTATAAAGCAGGTAACACAGATCTGATAAGTCGGGGTGGCTTTTAATGCCAGGCGTGAACAATCCTTGTGGGGAAAGTCCACTTCTGGGATCTTCAAATCCAATTCTTGAGGACCCGCGTCTTGCAACTTTTAGTTGCGTCCCTGATTCACCACACCTGAGGAAAAAAGACTAATTCACCTCCTCAGCATGCACTCGAGTTCTCCAGAGTCTTGCTACTGACTACATTTTTTGATCTTGGTGTGTTGAAGCAGAGACGCACCCAAAGATTGTGGGAAACCGGATCTTGAGGCCTGAATATGAAGACCTCTGATCGACTGAGACCTAACTAAGCCAAGAAGGATGTGATTACAAGGTTTGAACTGGACACAAGAAAGAGCTGGCCATCACTCACTAAGGTCAAGTTATTTTAGAGCCATTGGCACAGTCTGATCAAACAAATGTACCAAAATAACTACAATAAACAATTGCTCTGAATTGAGGTTATCATTCTGTCAGAGTCTTACATCAACCCTTCCTTGAAGGTCTTAGGAAAGTGTTTTTTTGTTGTTGTTTTTTTCTTGTTGCCACTTCCTACTTTTTATCTTTTCTCACAACTAAGTAAGTGAACTTATGGCCTGAATTTTTCAAAAGTTAACTTTTGCTACTGCAAAAACTTCTGTATTTAAAAAGTTTTAAAAACTATTTGCTGCTAATAATTCCACTTATGTCTTCAAACATTGGTGTGCAATACTTCAAATCTTCTCTTTCTCACCATTTATTACATGCTGTTTTTATTTTAATTATGTAAAGCACTTTGAAATCCTTTGCTGCTGAAATGTGCTATACAAATAAAATTTGATTGATTGATTGATTGATTCTCTCTTTTTCCCCTACTAATCTCCCCCGCCCCTACTTCTCCATTCTTGTTCGCTCCACCTCTCGGACATTCGACATCTCCTCTGTTGTCAGTCTGCCCTGCCAAGCTGTTCTCCACGTTCTCTTCCTCACCTCTCTTCCTACTGGCCGCAGAGCCAGCTTCCTGCCGGGCCCCAGGGCTCATTTCCTGTTTGTCCTGGCGCAGGGGGCAACTTGTCCAAAGGGACCAACTGCTTGGTCGCAGCCAGCTGTGAGTACTTGGCACAGCTTGGCTTGCAGAGCTGGGTTGCACCTCCTGAGACCCACAGACAGACACACACGTGCGTGGATCCACGCGGCACACACACCCGTGCCAAGCGCTGCCATCTGCCCCTTTTACAACTACAGGGGCCACAAGGTAACGTGATGTAAGATGATGAACGAGCTAGTTTGGCCTGATGTAATCACAAAGTGCGCGTGGCGAGCGTGTGACAGCTCGACAGCACGCAAAGTCAACAACCGGCGATAAAAAAAATAAATAAAAGAAACACCCCGGGTCTGACAACCGTCTGTTGGTTCGGATTAATCGGGAGCAAACCTGAGCTGCCAACTTCCGAGGAGAGATGGTAGCCGATCAGCTCTAATGCGCAATAATGCAGTCATCAGTTTGAATTATGGCACCGATTCTGGTTAAATCTAATGATTCTAATGGCTTACAGGTTCAGGTGCTAAATCCAAACATGACACAATCTGGCAGAATGACACCCAACTGACACAGCCGAGGGCACGACACTTTAAAAGAAAAAAATAAATAAATAATTTAAAAAAAAACGACGATGACACGCGTTAGCTCCCGGGGAAATCTGTAATACTTCAAACGTCTGTGAGTTCAGGCGGCGGCGACAAAATGTGATTTCCTCTCGCTGGCACAATTAGCCTGATAACACCGTTACCTCGTTAATGAGAAGTGAACATTTTCCAGAGAGGTGGCACTTATACTGTCGGATAATTAAGAAGAGAGTCAACATGGCAAAGCTGATGACACAGACACAGCGAGGGAACACGCGCGTACACGCGTTCAGAAAAATCACGAGAGATGAGAACCAATTTATAGTAGTGTGTGACACAAGGTGCAAAGATATGAAAATAGACACCTGGAGGTGAGAGAAAACATAATTGTTTTCTTTCCCCTGCCCTAGTAGATCATTTGACAGAGCAATCTTCATTCGTGATTGAAATTCATGTCCCGTCAACGCTGGTGGCAATCGTGTTGTACACGTTACAAGACGATAGGCATCTTTCGGCAATCTTTAAGGGAAACCTAAAAGGGCAAAAGTAGTAAAGAGGGTTGATCTCAACCTGTTACACAGGCCTCTTAGAAACCAAGCACAAAAGCAGCTCCCTAACAGTTGATTTATGACGCCTTAAAATCGATTTAGAGACGACAAAGAATCAAATGGCTGAAGACGTCCAACACCAATCTAGTGTTAATTTCCCTTCAAACATGAAGTTTTTTCCAGCTGGTCCAACTACATATAGGATAGCAAAACAACAACAACATCTATGCAATGAATCATGGCTATATTTGGAGAAATGGGTCTTGGTTTGGTTTAGCTCTTAGAAGCAGGTACAGATAAAACCAAGTCCGTATCGTCCACTGCTAGCATGAACCGGCTGAACAGGTGAGAGCTCACACAAATTGTACAGGCAGCGCTCTGGATCAACCCTGCTGAGTTCAGCTTTGCCGTCAATTATTAAAGGTCTAATGTGAACTGGACATAGCGGTCTCGGTTGAGGTTGTATGAACAGTCAGAGGCAGTTTAGAGAGAAGCTTATCTCTGCGTAGGTAATGCGAGAACAGGGAAAGCGGAATGGAGTCCAAAAGAACAGCTGCCTCACACACCTCACTGGTCCTCTGTAGGAAATTTAGAATGCACCAGAGTGAGCTTGAAAAGACAAACGGGATGTTTAACGAGACATAATCGCCCAGCGCAGTGGCTGTGGAAAACTAAAGCCCTTAACCTGCCATCTGAAGGCAGCCTACTTCCTTCAAACTGCAAGCAAGCACACACACACACACACACACACGCACACACACGCACGCACACACACACACACACACAAAAATCATCAAATGCCTTTATTTGATAGAGCTTTGAAAAAAATGTGTCCCCTTAAGAGCCATGCTTTCAGCGCTGAATGAAAACATCGACCTTCAGCCTCAGCAATGATAAGAAGCACTTCAGGCCGCTAAAAAAAATATGAAAATAATAAAATAAAATACTAATAATGCCAGCAATGTTCCATTCCCCTCCTATCTACTCTATAAGCAGTGTGTCCATACATCATCCCGCGTGTCCCGAAGCCGTTTGTTAGATAACGCAACTCCTCGACATCGAATGGAATGCAGCTATTAATACCGTATCAGCCCGTGAGCAGACACAAAACGAACCTGCGAGCCTCGAGGTAAGATGAGAAACTCGACGTCCCTAATTTCTAGCGAGTCTGCGCCTCCATGTTTCGCCCTTTGACACCATACAAAGTCTCCCATCACAAGTTAATTTGTAAAACACAGACGACTACGAAAGAGCGAGTCAACACAAGCACAGCTAGTGACATAATCTACTTTTTGGGCAACCATGGTGACGGCAGAGAGTCACACAAACTGCTGGGGTGTTTTTTTTTTTGTTTGTTTGGTTTTTTTTTTTTGTTTTGGTTTTTTTTTTATTTTTTTTAAGACAAGTGTTTTCTCCCTCACAGCAGCCAAATTCCAGACCGGTAACACGGGAAGAAGAAAGAGAGCGATCGATATTACAAATCATAGCTGGAGCAACAGATTTGTTCCTGGTGGGTCTTGTAATTGATAACCACTGAAAGAGCTCGCAAACATGACAGCAATCCTAAAGCTATTTTTCACCAAGAGGGAGGGGGGTAAAAGTCAAGTTTGCTGAAACGCTCAAGTCACTGGGTTTTCTAAATGGAGGAATAAGGGGCTCCGGCATGTCATTCACAATAAGGGTATTTGGGCTGTTGGGCGTTCGTATATGAAATCGTAATTAATCTGGAAGACAGTGCTTGTTAGTTGCTGAAAAGGAAAGAGAAAACTCCAGGGTAAAGAATTCCTGAGGTTTAATTTTACAAGTCCAGAGGCGACGAGGCTGTAATTTGACCCCCTATGCTAAGAAACTTCAAATTTTGCACCGGTTTTTCGTTGATTATTGGACATTTCTGGAAGGTTCCTGGAAGATAACGACAAAACTGTCCTGTTTTTCTTGGTCAGTTGTTGAGATCGTAATGCTGGTTCAAATACGGTGCAAAACCTAAGTCCATAAGAGTCCAAGAATCGACAATGTCTAGGTTCAGAGCAGCCGAGCATTCATATAATTATATTTTTCCCCTCTCTTACGGTTTCTATGCCGCTGTTCTTTTCTTAGAAATTCTCTGTGAACTGCACAGGAACTCTGGCCGAAGTCCAGACGCGCTCAGTGAAGAAGTGAGTCACCCACTGTTCTGATTTTGTGATCAGGTGCTTCAATCACCAACTGGAATTTAATTAAAGCTTTAAAAAAAAAAAAAAAAAAAGTTTATTAAACCAACGGCCTGACAAGTGCTCATTTATTTGAGTTTTATTTTTAGCTCATGGACATAATTCCATCATCACAGTGACGAGCAAACATACGCAGGTGACTGTGTCAGATGAAATTTCCTGCGTTTTCAAGGTGGGGAAAAAAAAAAAAGTTGAAAATATACAAAATTCTTTCTGATTTAGACAGTCAGCGAATCCTGAGATGCGAGCGAAAGATCAGCGCGTTAAACTGTTAGTGTATATAATCGGCGAGCTTGGTTAAGTAGATAAAGCATTAGGGGAACGGTAATAAGGAGGCATTATTAGCACCACCAGACATTAACACGCAGGTGGCAGACATGACGAGAGAACACGCGGCGCCGTTTGTTTTTAGGAACGTCTGCGTTGCTGCACATTAAAACGTAATTATGTTTTCCTACGCGAGTGCGAGTCCGCGCACACGGTCCTGACGCAATCAAAAAAGAAAAAAAAAAAAACACGCCACACGCACCAACTGGGAGGCGGCGAGGTGAGACGGGCGTTTCAATTGCCTCCAATTGCATCAGGTCAAGCGGAACGCGTCTCGCTGGTGACAGAATGATAAAACTATTTTTTCCCCTGCGATCACGCGCCTGACACGACAAAAAAAAACAAAACAAAAAAAACATGAAGGGATCTGAGGCCTCTCACTGCAGAGACGCTTCAATTTATGTCTTTTTATAGTCAAGTAATTAAGTTAATCTAAAAATATTCAATAACCTCTGCGATTATTCATAGAGGATAAATCATTTTTTGACAGAACTATTTCTCGGGATCATTTAGGGGCTTCACTGCTTTTTATGTTGAGCGATGAGAGAATCTTTGGAAATACTAAGATACTAAGATTAGGCCGGATGCTGATGAAAGCACGGCCATTGATTTTAAGCCACAGTTGAGCTTTGACAACCACGTGCCATTGACGCCATAGTCTGATGAGGAATTCAACCTTTTCTTAATTTTATTTTATTTTTTAGCCAATTCTCCAAAAAGCTCAAAGAAATCCATTTCTCTATGTTGCTTTCATCTCAAGGTAAAGTGCCGTTGACGTTGTGCGGTCTTCTTCATCACGCAACAGTCCAACCTTTCAAAACCCGTTGGTAAAAATCCACCATTGTCTTCGACTCAGTGTTAAAAGTGTGAGAATAAAGTAGCGGCTCACAGTCCAAAAATTACGGTAATCAAACATTTGTTTGTGACGCATTTCCTAACCCTAAGTAAAGTGTTACCCATTCTACCCATCATCACCTTCCTAAAAGGATGGTCCAAGTCATTTTCTGTCAAAAGTAATTTTGACAAAAAATATCATGTTTGGCCAAAAAAAAAGTACCAACATTCAAAATTCATCATGAGGCAAAGTTATGTTATATTCAGCTATTTGTTCGAGCCAATTGGAGCTAAATAAGTCATAAAAAAATAAGCAATAAATAACAAAAAAGCATTTCATTTTACTCTATTGTCATTCATTTATGAATCATATTATTCATAGATGGGGAGGAAAAACAAAAGCAAAGTTCAAAAAGAATCAACTCATCCATGAAATGTAATGTCCAAGACAGACGCAGAGCGGAGAACTATTTCTCCGAAGGAGATGAGAACAACCTTCTTTGAACTAAACAAATAGAAATGAAATATTTCTATCATGTCTCATAATGACTTCTACCACTGTTTGAATTTACAGATAAGACGCTGCGCGTTACCTCTTTAAGGTGACGGAGGCAGAGAGTAAATGCAAAGTGCAGCCATCAAAATGTCAAGGAACATATTTCGAGGGAGTGAAAAGTTTATCCAGTAAAAAGCTGGAGGGAGATAGACACGGAGGGTCGCAACCACAGCGTTGATTTAATTTCTGCCAGTCGAATGCTATTACTTACTCCAGAAACATGGTGATTGTGTTTGAAACCGAACAGAGGAGTGGGGCATTTCTCGAGCCAATGGAGGAGACAAAGAGAGACACGGTCAGAGAAAAATTGAAGAACAAATCTCTTACTGTCTTTGGGAAAATAATACCCACGACACGTCGATAATCTAGCCCAGTGATTAAAGTAGGAGGAATTAGAGAAAAGTGGAGGGGGAACAAAGCAGAAAGGACAGTGTTCCTGCTGGCTGTCAGCAGCTGAGCGCAGGCAATCGCTAAGCAGCTCATTAGAGCTAATAACAGACGCTAATCAGAAGGAGATTCAGAACAGAGGAGTTGACCAACAGAGGCCGGACCGTAGGGAGGGGGGAAAGAAGCCAATCTGAGTAAGCCACCAACTGGCAGAAATCCATTTAGAGAAAAATTATAGATCTATAGACTATCAAGCACAGATGGACACAAAATAAAGCAGGGGGGAGAATTAAACGGAAGAGGCAGAAATAAGTGGAAATACCGCGTGGAGAATCGGAAGGAATTACTTCGAATGCATATTTCATGAAAGCAGTCTTCTTGGTATTCTGCACAAACCGCCTGATAACATACCTGAGTACATTCTTCATCTGGATGCAGAAAAGGTCTTTTGATAATAGGATAGAACAATTTTTTATTTATTTTTTTTTGCCACGTTCAAAAAATGTAATTTTGGTTTGAATGTTATTTCGTCAATTAAGTACTAATCGCTAGCTCTGTTGCCTCAGCTTGCACTACAATTTGAAAATCAAAACCCTTCCATCACTAAGCACACCTCAGGGCTGTCCCATTAGCCTGCCGCTAATTGACCAAGTTATCAAACTTCACGCGCAATTAATGAGTTCAGCAAGGTCAAACAGAGCATCAAGTTTGCCGTTATGCTGATGACTTTGTACTTTTTATGACAAATATCCATATTTCTCAAAAAGGGATTGTTTTACTTACCCAGCTGGGTTACTTTTCAAGTTTTTACGCCCCTTTTTTCTACTTGGAATCACAACAACAGTAAACTACAAATATTACCTTAAAGTTTTTATTTTATTGTATTAAAATAAGCCAGACAGAGGCTACGATATCGGTCCCCTCTAATCACCTCTTTGACAAGTATGGGTGGGCATTTATCATATCTATCATCAGAGATTTGATTTATCATTGTCATGATGCATTTCAATTCACAATGTTAAAATTTTTTTTTTAAAAACTGTCCCTATTGTCGCAATTGTTATTTTCACTATTTTTCTCCACAATGTTCAATGAGGGTATCAATACATATCAATACAATTGAAAATAAGTTTAAATGCAGTGACTGTGTGCAGTTTAGTGCTAAAGAATCGTATCGCAAATGATTTTCAAGAGCAGTATTTGTGTTCATGGTATAATAATTGCTATGTCATGCAGCCACAGCTTCACAGTTACCTAAAAGAAAAAAGCAAATAGTTCTGATAGTCACTTTTGTGATGACATCGTGATAAAACTTTTGCTCCTTATTGCCCACCCCCATTAGCGAAGCACATTTGTTCAGTCAAAATGAACCCTTTCCCCATCGCTTTTACATTTACTTCAATCATTATCATTTATTTAAACAATGCCTCAAAGCATCTAACATAAAATCAAATGAAGGTTGAACTAAGCTTTTGTTGCAGGACAAAAGACTCCATACATAAGCTGTTCCTGCAACTTCACATGTAAAAATCAATGTAAACATCACAATGCACATTATTCAACCCGACAAAAAACCCCAAAAAAAACAAAAACAAAGAAGTTCTCTTTCAACCAAATCATAGAGACAAGGCAGACGTCCGTACATAAGACATCGCCATCTGTCCATCTCCTGTATGTTTGCATTCGTGGCGGCTCGCCTCGTGAGTTCGTGCCCTGTGTTTGTGTGTGGTGTTACAACCCTGCAGGCATTTCATCACAGCTGACTGACAGCATGTTTCCATCTCCCTTGCTTTTGTCCCTGGGTGCTCCACCTTCTGAGCCAGTCTGTCTGCAACACTACATGCACGCACGCACGCACACACACGCAAACGCCGCAAAGACTCAAAAAGAACCAGCTCGGTCTGTACGTGTATTTGTGTAATCAGCAACATATTACCATTTAAAAGAGATTTCCTGCTGAGCTCTCCCGGTTCTGAAGGATCGCACATCGTGTGGTCCTCTATAATAATGTTTCTTGTTCGAATGCCCTACATGAACAGTCTGTTTGTCTTACTTAGATTATTTATACCAACCTATTTTCTGCCAATAACGCCAAGCGCAGCCCCAACAAAAGGGAGCGCGCTGATTGATTTCGGTAATCTGGCGAATGCTGCAGCCTGTTGGCGCAAACAGCGTGATGCACAATAATGTTCGAACATTCTGGATATTCTGCCATCACATTTCTGGCATCTCTTACATTTCAACCAACTGTTTTAGATGAATTTTATGCAAACTGCAAACCCTATTTAGTGGCTGTGCAGAGGGTACTAACTTTTTTATTTATTTTTTGTCAAAGGAAAACAAAATGCTCGCGACATAAAGCTGACTGAAACGTCGCTTGCATAAATCTCAGCGATGCATTTGGCAGACACTGGTTGCTACGCTTAAGTAAGCTATAAAGAACATATTGTGGAGGAACGCAACAGTTTGTCTTTTTTTTTGGTTGAAAGCTTCAAGTATCTTCTTGAGTTACTAAAACAAAGAGCTTCCATCTAGTGATTAAAAAAAAAAAAAAAAACTGGATTGAAAGCCCCACAAAAGCAGGCTGCTTTCTACCGCTGCACTACCTGCAGTTCCCCAACAATCACAACTCTGAATTATTTCTAATTATTTAGGTGAGTCAGGCTGCTTCGGCATCTTACCCGACGCATTTTCTGCTTTTGACTTGCTGTCTCTTTATAGTCCTTACTTTAGTAATCCCAAATGCCATTTAGAGCAGGTTAGAGTCTTATTAAGCAGCAATAAAAAAAATAAAATAAATAAATAATATATATATATATAGAGAGAGAGAGAGAGAGAGAGAGAGAGAGAGAGAGAGAGAGAGAGAGAGAGAGAGAGAGAGAGAGAGAGAGAGAGAGAGACATTCTCTTTAATGCAGAATGTATAGTTTTGGGGGGGTTTCCCCCTCAGCAAATGTTCTTCTTTTGAGTCTGTATACTCCAGATAACGATTAATCGATTCTTCAGTTAGTTGACGATTTTCTCAACAATCAATTAATCGCTACTAATCGTCCCAGGCCTACAGTTAATCTCCGTTTGGCCCAGAGCTAATTGCAGAAATCCTAATGAAAGCCCAGCAACTGAAAAGCCGTAGCTCTCTCTCCCTCTCTCTGTTGTGACACGAGCATCTTAAACGCAGAAGATTGTGATGGAAGCACAAGCTGTTTCTCTCTCCACTGATGGGAGAACACTGATGTCTCCTGACAGCATGGGAGCACCATCTGAATCCCTCTTTCTGTAAAAGTCTTGCTTCGAGCTCCGTCCCTCTCTGTCATTCCTCCTCTTAAGGAACTCCGGACTGCTGCCATTATCTCCTACTTTGTCTCCACCCCAGTCTTGCTTCTCCTTCCACTGTTTTCACATTCGCCACTGTCTCTCCTCCAAGCTGCTCGCTTGTTCTCATCACTCTGCGGAGTAGATCCATACTAAGATACTGCCATGCAGATTACATTAGCGATCCTCTGGTCAATCAATACCTTCAGCAAATTAAAAGGGGGACTGGATCTACCTCTTGCCACTGTCATGGCACCACCCTGGCCTTAATAAGACACATTTTCTTGTTGGCTAATGGCTCGGAACAGATGAAACAAAAGAAGCTGGAGATCAATTTGTTGTTCAACAATGTTGCGAGCTTTCCTTCTGTAGTGGGCTCAAAAACTAACTGTTCTTACTGCTAATCTGCCAATCAGACATTTTGTGTTGGATGTATTTTGGGACGAATCTGGATAGATTAACAGCAGAACAACTTGAAATGTTTTGTAAAGGACAGAGAAGAGAGTAAAAACAACAAAAGCGATTTGTTCCCAACAGGCCAATAAACTATCTACACCATGATGCTAGAAAACACTAACCAGCTCTACTGATACTGGCTTCTTTTAATCCAATTCAGACATTTTAATGGATTTTTTGCTTTTGATGAAGAGCTTAAATGAGGAACTGTGTTCGACTGCAAGTGGAGAGGATGAACAAGCTGCTGCCATCTCAATTTCTAAGAACATTTTGGCTCGGTGTTTAGCCGGTTTGCAGCTCAATCTCTCCTGAGCGAGATGAAAATCTATGTGACCTTTTACTAATAATCGCAGACTGCGCCCCTCGCTTTGTTTTATTGCTTGCAGGGGAACAGGGGAAGGCGTTGTAGAACAATCAGAGTTGTTCAAACAAAACAATCATTCTTTTTGTGCCCGGAAATGAATTATGATGAGCTAAATTAAGTCTCAAGTCCTTAATCTCGTTACACATTTTGATTTAAAAGGAGCAGTGTTATGTATTTTCCAGGCACATGGTGCCATTTTATAGCACAATCAAGTAACTATGATGCCTTCAGTTGTTATAGAAATGCTGTGTGTGTACATATATATATATATATATATATATATATATATATATATATATATATATATATATATATATATATATATAGATGTAGATATAGATATGACTCAATATAAATTTAATGCTTTAAAATTGTGACTTTGTATCTTTAAAACACTTAGGAAGTCATCACAGCATGGCTCCCCTGTTAACCCTTTAACATTTTCACCAATGCTCCACTGACAAGTAGCTCCACCAATAAGCTCAGCAGATGTGTAGTTCTACCAGGTGCTTGCTAATTGCTGCTGGCTAGTCTGAAGGTGCTGAGTGGGGTGAGGAGAGCTCTGTGAGGCAGAAGCTTGGAAGCTGCAGATCGGAGGAGGAGCTTCATCTGAAAGGCGGAGCTAGGTCCACCCGGGTGTTTTGCACAGCTGAATGGTTGCCATGGGAACACTCATGCAACACTCCATGTTTGCTTTTGATGAGGAGAAAAACATAACATGACGTAAAGCTTAAAAAAAACTCAATTTTACATAATTCCACTACTCTGAACTCTGCATGTTAGCTAAAAGGCTTTTCCGCATGTTTGCTGTGACCCATACATAGTTTTGCAGCAAACTCCATTAGTTCTTCTATAGTCCGAGGCAACTTTAAAGGATTATGGAAAAAAAAAGTCGATTTCTGTGGAAGCTGAGAATAAAGAAATTCAGAGAGGTTTAAACGTCTTTTGTGGAGAGTCCCATTGTCAGCAAGTGAGAAAAGCTTTAAATTACCAGTCGCAAAAACACCAAAACGTATTCCTCATAAACTGTCAAAGAGCTTTTCTCTGACATTTCATGTTTCTCAACATGTCGCTGTTTTCTTGTTGCTTTGACAGGTCAGGTGTATGACTCAGTGGGGAAAAAAAATAAAAATAAAAATATGTGAAGAAGTGGGAAAGATCTTCAAATCTGGCCAAAAAGCACCGTTAGTGACAAGCTCGGGTGAAGCCTCGTGTTCAGAGTCATGAAAGACTGAGTGCATCCCACACACCGAGTGTGTGATGTACAGCTCATGCTGATCTGGGCTCATTCTCAGGCTGGCTGTAATCCTTTCTTACTACTACCATGTCTGCTCCGTTTCACTTTGCTGCCCCTTTTCCCACTCTTTCTTTACCGTCTCAAAGTGAAATCTTAAGTGCATCTCTGTTTGTTAGCAGGTACCACGAGGGAAGCACTGCAGACACAAAGCAAATGTACTCCTAGTCCTAAAACGTAGATTTAAATTGGTGTGCATCTGAAGCAAAAGTATCACTGTATGAGGAGGAAAATCACTTAAAGAAGTTAAAAGACCATAAATTGGAAATGTAAATACATTTCTACACGTCCATAAAAATGACGTTTAGCTGCTGTAGACAAAATGTCAGCAAACTGATTGTGACAAAGGATCTTATTGAAATCTCAAGCATCAACTGTAAACCATTATCTGTTTTGTAGGTTTATTATCTTAAATTTATCAATAAATTTGAGACTTTTAGTAGAAAAGGAGTTTGGGGATTATTAGTGGTATTTCATTGATTAAAACTGACTTTTTTTAGTGAACTCAAATGTTTCTTTGAAAGTAGAAAAAGCTAACAACAGACAGATATCAAATATATTTTTTCTATATGATTTGTTTGGTCCAGATTGTAAGTTCAATGTTTTACCCCTCAGACAGAGCACACCTCATAAATTTAAAGGTATAATGAAATTGTATATTAAAGTCTAAAATGTTTTATTAATCGCAGAGGGAGATCAAATGTCATAACTCATTTTATACACGTTTCTTCAACAAGTTTACATCAATGTTGATGGCTGTGGGCAGTGAGGCTCTCCTATAGCAGTCGGTTTTGCAGCAACTGAAAAAGCTTCTGACTGAAGACACTTTTTCCCCCCTGATTATTTTCAACATACAAGCTGAAAGTTTTGTCAAAAAAATAAAACCTGAATCTTGTGTATGGATAAAATGAAGATATGAACAAATACATGTATGTAGAGAAATGACAAGAACGTTGGAAAACGTGAATAAGTGAAATAAAAGCAAACACCTGGGAAGTGAACAGCAGGAGAGAGCACATGTCGAAACGTCTACCCTCTCCACAAAAGGAGCAGAATTACACTCATCTCGAAAGAAGCAAAAGATTAAAAAAAATAAATAAAAAAGAACCTTTGGTTCGCTCTCTCTGTCAGAAGACACAGAAACACCAAATAACAGCAGAGCAGCACATCAACCCATCATGTAAGATGCCAGCCAGGCACATTTGAAGGTTTGTTGGCTGCGTTTGTTAGTCGAGCTTCATCAGCGCATGGAGGCAACATGGCATACAGGAGCGAGGGATGACGCTTTGAAGATCTGACAAGAGTCAAAGGAAGGCAAAGAGGGGAGGGGAAAAACAAATGCAGGAAGAGAGAAAAGCAGAAGTGAAACGGAGAGGGAGGGGAAAAAAGAGCCGAGGAGGGCCGACGGGAACGTTTCAATAAAGGAGAGCAGAACGGAAAAAGCTTAATTTGAAATATGTTATTTCAAACAAGCAATGCATGTAACATGGATTGCTTGTTTGAGGGAGGGGCAGAATGGATGGAGGGTAGACGGGTGTAAAATGAGGCGGCTCAGAGGGTCCCGCGAGAGATTTCCTACAATCTGCGCAGGTGAAACAGAAAGTAGCCCAACTTCATACCGTCTACAGAAGGCGGTCACTCAGCGTGCGACATGAAGGAGCAGGGAAGTTTTAAAAGCGGGAAATAAAGAGTGGAGAGAGTGAGAGAAGGTAGGGAGGGCGCCGTCACTCACCGATGTACTCGAAGACGAAGACGACAAAGAATGGCGTGACCAGGTCGTTGATGCCCTGCACGTAGCCGCTGGCCGGATGCCGGATGGCCCAGATGAACAAAATCCGCTCAAATATCTTCAACAGACGGACACAAGCAGTCAGTCAAAAAACAATGGCTCATGGAAGGGAAGCAACTGCATCAGACTTTCTCTCCGGTGAAGAAAAAAAAAGCTACTTTGTTGAAGCAATTAGTATGCAGTGTTTCACCTACGATCGTGAGGAAACGTGGGGCCAAAAATATGGAGGTCGTGGCACCCAAACGGCCGGAGAACCCTCTAATTAACGTGGAACCGCTAATTATAGAGCAAGCGGAGCAGAAAATGAATGTTGGATACGAAATACACGTGTCAGAGCTCCTGCTGTGCCAGACGGGCATTGTATTTGCTTAGTTTTTGTTTCGTTTCAATTCTAGATGAAACACTGCGGCGTTGATTGATGGCAGAGGAGTTGGGTGTGGAAAAGGCAAGAACGTTTCAAACAATAAGCTGGTTAAACTTAAACGGACACGGCCAATGATTTAGAGGTGTGTTAAACTGTGTTAGTTCTGACATGGTTACTGATATTAAGTAGTCCTTTATAAACCTTACGATTATTTTCCTTCCAACCTAGAAGTCACAGCCTGGGAAAAGGGTAACACTTTATTTGAAGGGGGGTGAATAAGACTGACATGACACTGTCATAAACATGACATAAACACCTGTCATGAACATGAATAAGCCTTCAGGAATATTTATTACTGTTCTCATAAAGCGTCATTCGGTAAATTATGACACTTTTAATACACAGTTGACATTATTCAAAATGTCTTTGTTATGACAACTTGACATTAATCAAGAAATCATTACTGATATAAATTTGTTATAAAATAATTACTGATTGCACTTTAAAAATTAAGTAACTTTATGTTATTAAAGGTAAAGTTTAAACAGTGATGATTTCCTGGTTAATGTCAAGTTGTCATAACAAAGACATTTTGAATAATGTCAACTTTATATTAAAAGTGTCATAATTTACCGAACGATGCTTTAGGACAACAGTCATAAATATTCATGAAGGCTTATTCATGTTCATGACAGGTGTTATGTTTATGGCAGTGTCATGTCAGTCTTATTCACCCCCCTTCAAATAAGGTGATACCGGGAAAAGTAAACTTTATGCTTCACCATGGTTCTTTTGTTCCCCGCTGTCAGTGAACGCACCATACCAAGCACTACCATCTCGCTTTATTGACAACGCTGTTCAGCGTGGAAGCTGATGCTCAGTTAGCTACTTTCTAATCTTCTTGTGAGGAAGCACAAAGAAGTTTCTAGAAACATTAGGAAGCTAACTGTTAGCAGCTAACAGGAAAAGCTGAACACGTCACAGCAAAGTGGCTGTTTTCTCCTTCTGAAGAGTTCAGCTTTGTGGAAAGAGTCTACATACTCTATGCTAAATACATGATTAGCAATGCCAACTTAGCCTAGTTTATTGAGGTAATTGTGCTAACTGTTAATACAAAACGCTTAAAACAGATGAAAAATGTCAACTCTGCATTCCTTTCATTCCTTCTGTAATGTAGCACAGTTAAGGGAAATGAATGAATAAGTTAACTGACCAAGATATAAATATGAGCTACTTTTATATTCAAACATTAAAGTGGACAGTCATTTCTAAAAAAAAAAAAAAAAAAGAAATGGGAATGGAAAATTAGCCTGTAATCCTCTTTTAGCTGGGTTTTATTTGTTTGGATACCTCTAACCCCATCCCCTCCTAACATACGAGACATCAGTGTTTTATTTTTCTACAAATGCTTTATTTTGAGGGTGATTTAATATTTTTTTCCCATGAAGTAAAAAGAGGAATCTGTTGTATCTGGATTTGGTGGGTTGGTTTCTTAAAAGCATTTATGACTGGAAATCGGCAACAACAATCTTTGATCGGTGCCTCTCCGGTTCAGAAAGGATTGAGTTCAATTAATAAAAACAGGCTCCTCCAAGAGCTAAATAGTAATTCAAAATGAATTGATTTGGCTTCAACGCCGTTAAGCACCATCTGATTACTGTTTCTCAACTAAACATTTGATTCAGCCCATTTTAAACCTCATTTTGACACGAGTGTATTCAATCTATTGCTCTTCTTCTCTGTGACTCCGCCCGTCCTTCTCCCTCTCTTTCTTCTCCTTTTCAATACTTTCAGGGTTTTTTTTTTGTTTTTTTTGCCAGGCGAACACTTCCATCTTTGTTATGAGGGACTCTTTAATGCTGTCAGCCAGAGTGAATTGAAGAGGGCTTGATGCTCAGCTTGTTTTTCTGGTGTCCAAATGTCTTTACCTCTCCTTCATCAAAAAGAGCTCTCACATCTTGGCATAGCCCCCAACCTATCAAGTTTTTTCTTCTTTTCCCCGCACCCCTTGTTTTTTGGGAATATGCCATGTGTATAACAAGCGAATTACTCATTTTATTTCTGACTTGATGTAAACGCGGTGATGTCAGACAGTAGCAGATCTCTCGCAGACTCTCCTCCACCTGCCCGCTCTTTTCTTATCAAAGCCGCATCAATCAAACAGGAAGAGGTGCCGGCGATAGAAGGCCGAGTGGGTAATGGGACTTTCTTTTCATGCAGCTTCCAAAGCTGACATGCATATTTCACACTGGCAGCTACACAGAGAGCTATGCTGGGTGAACCAACACCCTTTTTTTTTTTTCTTTTTTCTTTTTTTCCTTGCTGCGGGTGAAGAGAGACATCTTCTGTTTGTGTGCTTAAAAAATAAAAATCAAAGAGAGACATCAAAGTTTAGAGCACGTTCTGCTAATCTCACATTAACCTCAGATTCTTCCAACAAAGCATCTGCAGGACAGGAAATCGGCTTTCCCCGCGCCTCCTGTGTCAAACGGTTATGGCTTCATCCCATTAGCTCGAGACCCCAAGGACCAAGATAAGGCTAATCTCAAAAAAGTGGAGAGGAAATTGTTCCTTTCACAAAAAAATGGAATCAAGGATGAAAGGACAAATAGGGTTTCCCCCAGAAAACCTTCTAAGCCCAGCGGTAGGGGCGCTGGGGCAATCCACCGGTGGCCCACCGTGTTTTTATGTAATAAAAAAAAAAAAAAAAAAAAAAAAAAAAAAAGTGAAAAGATACAAAATTTTGGAGATGCACAAACAGGAATCACAATTTGGGAATATGTCAACTATAAACCTAGCTTAATTCGTCTTTAATATCACTGTTACAGGTGTATAAAAAAAACATACTTAAAATAAATTACGCTTAGCCTGGCAGGGTGAAAATTAAAGCCTGGAGACCCACCAGACCTACACTGGGGGAAACCCTGGATAAATGTTCTTCATCATTTAATGCACTTTGCATTAACTTAAATTAAGAAACAATCTAATTTCTATGAATATATTTATTCTGCACCTTTATTTTAGAAAGAGAGCAAAAGTGCTGGGTGGAGAAACCCCCCACAAAAAGTTACATTTACAGTAGCAGCTCGCAGTGCAGAAAAGACATCAGCGACTCGTTCTCATCCGATCCCGTTTCCCTTCTTACCTCTGATTACAGCGCAGCGTTTTAACCTGTACAACCAGCGACAGTGGGAGGTGGTGCTGCCTGAGGCGCTGCGTCGACTAAAGAGCCTGAGCTCAATACTCGAATTTCTACTCCGTTTTGCACACCAACATTTCTTAGACAGCGTGCTTGTGTGTGTGGTTACCAGGCTCACTCACACCTGTGTAGAGGTGGACGTAACAGAGCGGCCTCAAGTGCTGGCCTCCTCATTAGCCTCCACCTCATTATTGGGAACTCTTCTTTGTGTTTACCGTTTCTCGGGCTCATGTCTGTGACAGGCCTCGGCAGAAACTGTGAGTTAATAAGCTCCGGAAAGGAATGAGATCCAGCTGGTTTCCGTAGGAAGCCGGATTTTGATACTTTATCATCAGTGCTAAAAATGCTCGTTTTCAGTATTTTAAAAGGTTATATACGTAACTGACCCACAAATATGCACGTATTTGGTTGAACCTCTGGCGGAGATGTATAAATAAAAATCTTAAACGTTATATTCATCTTTTGTTGCAGCAGAATAATCTCACACTGATTTTTTTTTTTAATCCAAACCCTTTATTGAGAAAAAATTTTTCCAGAGAGGAAAATTTAAAAAATAATAATAAAATGACTAGTAGCATGATTACTGGTGCCCCTAAAATGATTTTAAAGGGTCTAAATAATAATCATGTAGAGTGATTAGAGCTGTAATTATAAAGTATGATTTTACATTGTTTTTCTAAAAAATAAAAAAAACAGGAAGTGAGTTCTGTATATTGATGACACGTTTCTCAGGGGGGCAAATGTGATGTTCTAGATGCTGATTATTACGGCTGCCTGAAAAATCTACCTACAGAGCGAGTATCAGCATGCGAGCGAAGTAGAAACGGTTATTTATAGTTCTTTTGCTCATCACCTCACATTTAATTATAGGTTATATAACATAAACGTCTGTAATGTGAAAGCAAAGGTTTTGTCACATTTTGCTCAGCCAGAGATTGTCTTCAGCATTTGTTGGCTGCTTTGCCCTGTTTATTTGGCTTGCTGCATGTTTAGATTTTTTTTTTTTTTTTTTTTTTTGTTGGGTTTGTTTTTTTAAACCTATTTCTCATCGTTGGCCAAGGAAATAAATGCAGCTATCATGAGATGCAAGGCCGACCAAAATCGAAAAAGAAACAACGTAGAACCTCTTTCCACAGCCCACTCAGTGTCTGAACCTAAATAGTACAAGATGGCAGGGTTTGCAGTAATTGGTGCATTTCCCACTCTGAACGCAACATACTTCAATGGTTGAATGAATCGACATTTTTCAGGATTTTCAAGATTATGATGCAGCAATAAATGATCTTATTTCAAAGCTTTTTGCACGTCGTTGTGATGGAAAAAAAAAAAAAAGTGCCTGGCTCTGGAAGTACCCACGAGCCAGACTGTTTAAACTGCTGCTCACTTTACAGTCTTACTTCAATAGCATAAAACAAGCTAGATATATAAAAGCACATTTTCTTTTCAGAAGCACAAACAAAGCACAACAAAAAGATACAAGTGGCAGCCATGCAGAGTGAAAAAAGTTCAGGGTTGTCTGATTCCATGCATGCCTGAAGAAATTATGTTTATGCTTTTAATTTGTGCTCTTTTTTTCACATCATGCAGTGTTCTACAGTGAGGGTTTTCCTGTTTTACCTCAGTTTTTTGGAGCTGCACATAGGAACTTTCTTATTGTGTTCATAAAAGGACAGCATTATGTATTTTCCTGGCACATAGTTACTTGATGTTGGTATACAATGGTTACTTTCAGTTGCAAGAAAATCTATAAACTAAATTTGACTTTGTAATTTAAAGCCTTAATATTGGGCCTCTGTCTCTTTAAGAAACTCCTGCTCTTTCTGAAACTCCGCCTCCAGAAAGTCATCATCATTAACCCTTTAGCAACATTTTTACCACTGAGAGGCGGAAGCTTGGAAACTGCAGCTTCGAGGAGGAGCTGCGCCTCGAAGGCGGAGCTAAGTCCAACCAGGCGTTAAACTGATTCATGAAAGACTCAAGGCAACACTCCAGGTGTTTTTAATGAGGAAAAAACATTACAATAAGATGTAAAGCTCAAAATCATTGATTTTTACATAATACTGCCCCTCCAAAAAACTATATAAGAAAACTAACCAAGCTGATTCTTTTGATTTTTCATAAACATGGACTGAGTGAGTCTTAAGGCAAAAGGGAAAACCCTCCTACTGTGAGGTGGTGTGCGTGCTCCTGCAAGTGGGGTCTCACCTCTTGGACAGAAGCTTGTTGGAAAAGAGGAATAAGAGGATTAGTTCTCGGTATGTCAATGTGAATCTGCGGGGAGAGAAAGAAAGAGAAAGACAAACAGGAAGCAACGGGCAGGTTAGCACGGATCTGGCCATTACAGACAGAAACGGAGAACGGAGCGAGAGCAACAGTTAGTGGATTGGTGTTCTTGATTGGAGTCAGACTGGGGTTTCTGGTGCTCTGAAATGGAAAGCAGCCGTGGTCTTGGGGGGGTGTGCAGATGGGCGGCCTTTAGCATAATGGGACGCCACCCCTTTGATGTTTCTGTGAGGAGCGTTGCAAGACCACGTTTTTCCGCCATTTCTGACCGTCTACCCCCGCAGACGAACAATACAGCAGGCGGACAGATTCGTCAGAAGGGAGCCAGACGGATGCAGGGCGGCAGCTTGAGACGGGCCGGCTGAAACAGTCTGGAAGAATGTGTGTGCGTGCACGCACTAGTCACTCAGAGGACTAGTGCGCAGCAGCCGTAGCCACAGTCCTGGACGCCTTACCTCTGTCACCTTTGGCTGCAACACCAAATTTTCAGGACTCATCCTAGGAATGTCTATATGGATCTGACAGCAACACGGAAAGGAAATGTGTTAGAGACTCAGACCGACACAAACACACCCAGTGTTCATTAGGGAGTCATATCATCAACTTATATATATATATATACACACACACATACATACATATTTTGTCACCTTAATACCACAATCAGTGTATGCTAGTATTTGAAAATGAAATCTTTGTGCATTGCAAAAGATTCTCAATTAACTAAAGATGCTTGCCACAACAAACTCTGGAGATTATAAACAAGCAATTTTAAGTGAGTATTGCAACTCAAACTCTACACCAGAAGTGACTATTATATTCAGAAATACAACAACTAGATGCTATACCTAGTTGAATCTGAAATGGAAGCGTTAACAGCTAATGCTAGCTAACATGAGATAAATGTATCAAACAAGATCTTATCAGTCAGTTCTTCAAAATGTCATTGGTGACTTTAGAAATGTCGATGTGGAGGCATTTAAGGGTCAAAAGTCATTCCAGCACAAAGTCTTACTCTGGGTGTAGTGAATTTCAAGCGATGTTTTTAAATTTTTAATCCTGGATTTTATCTGAAACCTCATCTCTACCAAGCAGCTCCTCCTTCATCACAAGCCGTCTGTTGACATCCACATATCAAAAGGTTGTGCTTGTGTTCATTGCATACCAACAAAAAAAACAAAAAACATGATGCAACAAGTAACACTGTAACATAAGACACAAGTAACTTAGACCCTCAAGGAAGAATGACTGCTGTGACGTAAACAACAACATTCTTGAAATATTTCAAAAAGAGAATATTGTGACTTTTAAAATAAAGTTCAGGACAATGAAATGTATCTTATTGTAATAAATACATTTCGTTTGTATGAAGAAAATCACAGACAGCACTTTATAGATCCTGCAGGAAGGAGGAAGCAAGAAGCATCATAAGGTTTACAACAACAAGAAAGGCAGAAAGAAAGAGTGTAAGAAAAGTAGAAAGAAAGAAAAAGTGAAAGACAGGAAGAAAGACAGGAAGAAAGAAAGAAAGAAAGAAAGAAAGAAAGAAAGAAAGAAAGAAAGAAAGAAAGAAAGAAAGAAAGAAAGAAAGAAAGAAAGAAAGAAAGAAAGAAAGAGTGAAATAAATAAAAAAATGAAGTCGATGAGGAAAGAGTGAAATAAATGAATAAAGACAAAGAAAGAATAAAAGAAACAAAGAGGCAGAAAGAAATGGTGAAAAAAACTAAAAGAGTGAAAGAAAGATTGAAAAAGAAAATGGAGAAAGAAAGTCAAAGGAAAACAGACAGGTGGATATTCAGAGGTTGATGAACTAACCAGGAAAAAGATCTATAAACATCCAGGCATTTTTAGAAAATCCATCCTTAAAAAGGGATCAAAATCAAGACCATGCACACTGAGGGAAAAAAAATTAAAAATTTGCAAACACAATAAGGCACGCAGCAAAAGCAAAATCAGAAATTACTACACAATCCAAAACAGTTATAATGTGGCTACAGGACGCGATTCAAACAATCATCACAACAAAGTGTGCCAGCTTTGTGGCAGCTGTGACGAGGAGATCAATGGGAAATTGGGCCAAATATGAGAAATGTGTGGAGCTCAGAGACTGACAGCATACTTTGAAGTTTCTTATCGGCTTCAAATGAACAGGAAGTAGTCCAATGTTAAAAAGGAGTGTGCAAAGGGTGAAAGACTGACAGATAAACAGAGAGAGAGGGGGAGAGGGGAGTAGATTTTCAAAGCCACAGAAAAGTGTTCATTTAAGCAGCTCTTTGAAGCCGGCTGTCCCTGCTCTGAACAGAGCTCGACCACGCTCGAGTCATGTTGACACGAGCGAAAAACAAACAGTCCAGAGAGGACGCGGCGAATGAAAACAAAGAACACAATACAACGGGAACATCTGGATGTTTCCTGCAACTGAGACTGTGGAAATAAGTCTGTGAAAACATGCTAGGACTGGGCTTTCAGAACCAGGAAAATCACACTGGTGACCAGTAAACCCCGACTTTGTTAGATATTTATTTAACGTTTCCTCCAGAGAATATGCTGAACCCGGCAGTAAAGGCGCTAAGGCAGTCTCCCAGTGCGCTTTTGTGTTAAAAGTTATCAAAATTTGGAGGTGCACGAGCAGGCATTGTCATTAAACAATGAGGCCAATGTGCAGGTGCAGGGACGGCGCTAGATGAATCAGTCTTTACTGTCACCGGTGTAAAAATGAGAAACCCCATTACAAAAAAAAAGACGACGCTTAGCCTGGCGGGGGAGCAAATAAAGCCTGGTGGCCCGCCAGCCTTATAACACACAGGGGCAAACCCTGTTGTTTGAAACAGTACAGTACAGGGTTACCTTCGTCTTCGTCAGTAGAATCAGGCTGCTTAACACACAAAGCTAAGATACCAGTCAGTAGAATAAACCTGACTTAACATGAAGAGATGTGATCCAAGCTTAAGTATTGGCTTCCTGGTTTAAACAGCTTCGTCATCCACATCCTGACCAATAGGGAAAGGTTCGGCAGCACACAGGTGAGTCGTTCAGTGTCAGACAAGTGTGTTATATTTTGGCTCCCGGTGTGTGAAGGCATGTCAGCATATACCTGTCTGTATGTGTCTTGATGGTGCTCATCATTGCGCGAGTCGTAGTATTGCTGGATGAAGCCGAAATATTCTTGTCTCTTCCTCTGTAGAACGCTTTCTCGCCTTTCTGCATTGGCAGGCAGATAACCCTGAAAGGCAAAGTCAAAGAGAGGATTAAAAAAAAGAAGAAAAAAACTATAAACTTCTGATTTGAATTTTTAAATTGAACCATATTTGACATGTTCTGAATTTGAATACATTTATGATTTTTTTTTCTTTTTGAGCAGCACCCCTCATTGTAAGTTTTGGATCCTAATTGAAGCAGCAGGAGGCTTGTTATAAAGTGAAGTTGTGGCTGGGAAAAAGCAAAATGCTTGGGTAGTTTTCACTGCCAGTTGCCTGGCAACTCATCTTTGGAGAGAAACAGACGAGTTTCCAGTTTATATGCTAAGCTAATCAACTGTGAGCTCTGGGTTTATTTTTCTTCCCCCCCCAACGGAGATAACACAGGCAATGATGCTGTCAATTCACACTGGATACATAAATCCCTTAAATCAAGTCGAAAACAAGTATTTAACTTTTATGTGTGGTAAGCACAAATTTCAAATTACTTGTTTTGTGATAAACCAAGAAAACACAGATTCACTGAACAGATCATCTTCAATGTGGTGGAGCATTCAAACACCTTCCTATTGCCATTTTTGTGATGCATGATGGGAAAACATTGCATTTATCTCTAACAGGTTTTCCAAATTTCATAAGCTTTTCATTCTACTCCATAGTTAAGCACTGCTGCACTGCAAAAACAATATACCTTTGGTCTAGTTTCTAATGCAAATATCCTACAACACTTGAACTTACAAGTAACTTTTCAGGAGGAAGCAGCTTGTTTTAAATAAACAATTCCTAATACTGATGAAAAAGTAATAATTGCAAGTGAAATCTGCCAGTAGAACCAGACTTTTTCATCAATATTAAGGAATTATTTTCTTAAGGCAAGCTCCTATTTTATGCTGAAAAGTTACTTGCAAGTTAGTTTTGTCTTATTTTAAATGTACTAAGTTATTTGCAAGTTGACCAAAAATGCTTGGTAGGATTCTGTCTTTTTGCAGTGTCTGGTTGGTCATGTAAAAAGTTTTTAGTTATGAGGAAAAATGAGAAAATGTCCCTTGGATATCAATAGTTTTTCAGCTCACTATAATTCTGTGTTACCAATAGATTTATGTTGTCTTATTAGGTTAGCTGTTAGGAGTGTTTTCAAAATATGTTAGAGTAAGGCTTCAATGTGCTTACTTCAGCACTGCAAATGTTCTTTTAGACTGATTTTTCTTGTGAATTTTCAGTGTTTTCTGCCATCTTTCATTAAGTAGTAACACTTTAAAAGTTGTAGTTTAAGTTTGCTAGAAAAGTTCTGCAAAGCAAACTCCAACACCCGGGATTAGAAGGACCATTTTTGGGCTGTGTTGCACAACGTCTGCGGCTCCTTAGGCCTACCTGGCTGTGTGTTTATGTGGGGAATGGGTATAAACTGACAGAATTTGCGAGAGTGCGTGTGTGAGTGAGCGTTCATCTCAGCGCAGTGCGGCTTACGCAACGAGGAGAAAGTCGAGTCCAACCAAGTCCAGACGTAACTTAAAACTGTGGGGTTATAAAAGAATCACGGCATTAGAATTTTCGAAAGTGTGCTAAAAGATACATTTAGGGCTTGGAAAATGTGTCACGGTGACGGCAAAAACAAGCCGCTGGGGAGCCCACAGGGGACAGGCTCGGAAAATTTGAAGAATTTCGTCAACTTATTTAGAACTCGATTCTAAGAACTATTTTTTACTAGCTCAGTTTAGGTCGAGTTCTGAAGATATTTTGCAAGGTTTCAATTCAATAAATAAATAAATTCCATTGCAGTTTTGTTGTTCTTCGCACTTAAATCTCCAGGGTTGTCAATCCTTTTGAGTCAATTTATAGTACAATCATCTTCTATGATATTTCACACAGATATAGCTGGGATAAATGATGAACATATAAACCGATCAATGTAGTATTGCATGCTTTTCTAGCACTAATTATATCTTTCTGTTTCGATTTATTTCATGCACAGTCTTTTCTTAAGATAAAATACATTCAAATATGGCGTTTTCTTTTTGGCATCTTGATGTAATTAACCGTTTTTCTGGACGCAAGCTTCCATTTCTTTGGCCACGAGAGACGAACACACCGTCAACTTCTGGCAAGCGTCTAGAGAGGAGTATATAACAGTAGTAAAGTTTCTTCTTTGGTGTTTTATTTGTGGTTTCCCCAGACTCAGGCCCTTGAGATGTTCAAGGAGCACAGAGGATTGTTTGTCTCACCCGAGCGTTTTGCTCGCAGACGTGTCAACAGACTGATATACGCTCTGGCCAACACCCTGGGAACGGTTAAAAGCAAACTTAGCTGTGGGAGGGGAAAAAAAATAAACAGATTGTTGTTCGCCCCCTCCCCCCTCTCTCACTCGTGTGTTTGTCAGGACAAATAAACCCACATGTAAATATGTCATTCAGATGTTTGGCTGTTTGCTTCCGTACATTAAAAAACAGAGAAAATTTACTGTGAAGGAGGTCAACTCCGTACTCATTTACAGCCCATCTCAGCGCTGCCATGCATCCAGACGGCCATGTTTGTGCCAGCACAAATCAGGCTGAACATTGGCTACGTTAGTCGACCCCCCCCTTCCCCCCACCCATCAGCACCGCCGACTTTTCTACCCGACGGTCGCTCTGCCAAAACGTCCAAGCCGTCACATGTTGAAACGGCTCCATATGCAAACACACGCAAGGCCTGTGTACACACAAACACAGGACGCTACAGGCCAGCTACAAAGCACTGGGCTCCAGTGTAGAGGGGGGCCGGCTGCCAAATGAGGCAGAGTGTGTATGTGTGTGTGTGCGTGTCGGTTGAAGGTTAATGGACAGCTTAAAGGAGGTCAGTAGCATTGGAGCTGCATTACTGCTCAATGAGACAGTACAAAGATATGCGCACACATTTAAAAAAGACCTTTATGAATTTGTTTGGTTACCAAGGATCAGGCCCACTGTTAATGTGACATTCACCGTTAATGATCTTTATTTATGATGGTCATTTTCAAAGTGTTATCGTTTATTTTTTACCATCTTCATCATCAATATTACTATCATTATCATCCTCATCATCATTTTAACACTTTTACTGTTATCATTACTCTTATCAACACTGTCTTTGTCATTCACAAAATTACAAATATCATAATCTACTTTTTTTTTCATTGTAAGGAATATTTATCCCATTGGCCATTGTTACCTTCATTAAAATAGTTCTCTCACATCTCACATTAGGTTTGTTTATTATTTATTTTCTTACTTATTATTTTCAACTTTATTCTGGTTTATTATTCTTATTTTTACTTATTGTGATTTTTACTATTTGATTTATTTCAAATTCATATTATTTTACCTCATTTTTATTATTTTTTGTTATATTGTATTATTCTTTATTATCATTCTTTGCTGTTTTACTATTACATTTTTTTAATCAATGGTACTACTGTCACTGCAACAGTAATAATTTTAAAAGGATTACTACTGCTAGTACCATTATTATTGTTCTATCTTTATAATTACCTTCTGTTTTTATTATGTTTTAATTACTAAAGATAAGAACCAGACCCTCTGGGTCCCTGAAAGGACCAGCAGGATTAGACAATAGATGGATTCTCATTTTTCTACCCTCGCTCATTATTTTTTCCATCATCATCATCATCATCATCGTCATCATGCATAGTCTTATTTTTAATTATTAGTATAAATGATGATTACCATTTATCGTCATTAGCATTGTTGTCATATTAAGCCCAGTGCTGGCCTCAGATTATTTCTGGTTGAAGACTGGCTTTTGTTTCCTTTTATTAAAAGAGGCTCATTCACTTTTTTTTTTTTTTGTTTTTTTAGATGTTGATTATTGAATATCACTGAAGTACGACCTGATAAGGTTGGTGTAAAACACAGTAGTTCTTGCACTTCCTCCTGCACACCTGATCTCTTCATTCTTCCCTGAAATATTGCCTGTTCTCCTCCTAAAGGAAGATCCACCTCTATAAAACTAATGGAAAAAAAAAAAGATACACAAATAAATAAGAAGCGCACAGAAGATATCCCTGGGGGAAAACATTTTGGGGGGGGAGGGGATTTAAATGAAACAGTTCTTTTTACTTAGTCTCCTCTCTAAATTGATTTCTACTTTGCAGGAAAACATTATCCTGGAAGCAGATTGGAATCTGTCCCAGAGTGAGCACAAGAGAAGATGGATTAAAATTAAACTTCTCATCCTTCGAGTGTCTGTCCATCTGTATTTTTAAAGAAACATCTCGCAAGTTCCGAAGCCTGGTTCGTGTCATCTTGAAGAGTTCGTATTCGATCCACTTTTTTAAAGCGACTTTTTCCCCCTCCTCCAAATCAGAAATGTTCTTTAATAATATAATCCTTTCTAGTAGAAAGTTGGAATATCAGAACGTAGTGAGAAGTTTCCTCTGTGTGTTCAAACACAAGCATTCTGATTTGATTTTTGGGTAAGTTTAAGAATTAAATATTCACACAAAAACACACTGCATCAAATGAATACAACATCCCTTATGGTGAAACATGGTGGGTGGTGGCAGCATCATGCTCTAAGAGGCTTGAGATGAGGGTGTGAGTCAGTAACCTTTTCCGTTCAAAGAGCCGCTGCCGCCCCCGCTGCAACAAAATAAAACTCGCCAAGAGACGCAAAGAACACATTTCTAAAAAAAAATATTTTATTATGAAAGCAAGCAGAAGTATGGAAAAAATATACTGTTTTTCAGATTTTAGATAAAAAAAGAATCATCTATTATAAAAGAGGAAAAGAAACTATTTTGTAGAATGAGGCGAGTCTTATCTGTAAATATGAAAACTGAAGATAGATAAGTATATTTGAAGCTAGCTGCTTTAAAAAGCATTTCGCTAGATACTACAAGCAGATTTTTGCATAAAAACTTACAGGAAAACTTCTAAAGCGACCCTTTGTTATTGTGTCCATAATCAAAAAACTTTTTTTTTTAAATATTTTGTTGGTTTTGTAAGAGCCACAGTAGGAGGGGCAAAGAGCTACAGGTTGCAGATTGGCCCCCTAGCTTAGATGACATAATTTTGTCATACACTGGTCCAGTCAAAGTTCAGGACTAAATCCAATTCTTGAAATATGCAAATCTGATACTGTCCATCTAACTGCACATGGTTGGTAGTGACATACCCCCCAAAAATAGCAGCTGTAGTTGAAGCGAAAGGTAACAGTTTTGACTCAAGATGGAGGAATACAAATCCATGCCACACTTTTCAGATTTTTTGTCTTTTTTTTTTCTTTTTCTTTTTTATAGGGGCATGCTGTAGCAATAAACAGGAGAGCAGGCCAATGCATTGCAGTGTGCAAGTCAACATGCTGGTGATAACCCACATGCTACTGACAGCATTCATGCTAACCTTAGCATTTTGGCTAATTTTAGCTTATACACAAATGTTTACATACTGGTTGGAGTAAGTCACTGCTAGTCAACATCCTACCAGTAGGATAGTTGACACTATCCTACTGGTAGTGTCAACATGCTAGTGATAGCCCTCATGCTAACTTTAGCTGTAAGCTAAAATAAGCATTTTAGCTCTTCATTGATGCATTAGCTACATTAGCATGCTAAATGGAGTAAGTCCACATCTTAATGGTTCCCTACATGCTACTGACATTTACCTTTATATATGTACTTACCATTTATTTTTTTAAACTTACGATTATTTTTTTAAATTAATCTAAGGCCACGCAAATATTTTGGGTATAAGTGGGGAAAAAGGAAAAAAAAAAACATGCTAGAACATAGAATTAATTAGCAAATTTATTAAAGATGCAACTTCCTCCAAGAACGATCACTTTCCTTCCAAAAGGTCAAAGGGCGGGGGAAACCGGAAGATTAAAGAACACAAAGGGTGGACATCAGTAAGTCAGATGAAAAATACATTGCTCTCTTCTCCCAGGCAACGTAATTACAGCATGTGAGCTGTCGCACGGTAACTATTTAACATAATCTTGGAATCAGCTGCTGCCGCTCTCTGATGTATTTCATAAAGCCCTTTACCCTTATCAATATTTCCACAGCCAGTTAGTTTTATTTTTTCTTTTTTTTCCCCCCCACTCTCCCACCATTTCACATTTAACAGCCCCGCTCCATTAGCAAATGTACATTTTGCTACAGGGCAAGGTTTTCTTTTCTTTTTCCTTTTTATTTGGCAAAGCCATTTAATCTTTTCCTTCCGCCTTCAGGCTTGGACACCGAGTGCTCCTTAAACAAATGAAATAAAACGGTATTATTTGTGAAATAATAGGAAGTTTAAGCACGTGTGTTTGTGAGGCTGCAGGCAGACTTATGGAGTCTGGTGAAGATGATGAAAAAGAAAGAAAGGAAAAAAAAAAACGGCTATCAGAGAGGTTATTACTTTTCTCCTAGTTTCTCCTTTACAGAATACTGTTCCAGGATTTGTTTTTTATGTCCACGCTTGCTTAAAACGGTAAAAGAAAGCAGTAAATCACGACATCACATAACAGGAATGATCAAACCGTCGAGTGAAAAACAGTGTTGTTCAAGCAGTTTTTGTTGGATGAGGAAAAAATAAAAATGAAATGAGGTGATCAAGCGAAGGAGAAAAGTAAGTGCGGATAAGGTCATGAGATCAAGTGGTACGACTTCAGAAGGGATTTCAACTCCGTCCCCTCCGACTTTAGGCGCAGCAGCTGATTTGACCCCGTTTAAGCCAAAAGAGACGTGAAGATATTAAAAAATAAAAGATGATTTGAATTTCGGGTGAATACCGTGTTCCTGTCATAAACACCTTTTTTTTAATGACAATGAGCAAAATAAACCTACAACCCAGCCTGAGGCAGGATACTACAGTAATAATACTTATTATACACAGATGTCTAGATTTCTCCTTTGACTTTGCATGGTGGTTATATAAAAAAAAGTTCACAAAAAAGCCACAAACTAACAACATTACATCTGAATAACAACAGTTGGAACATTATTGCACTTGCGATAAATTATTTTACATAAATGATCTCGGAAGCTTAAATTCTCCAAACAGGGGACGACTTTGTGTGATCTTTTGTTTTGTTTGCTTTTTATATGAATCTCCCAGCATCCTCTTTTCCGGGCCAGTGATCTTATTGGACATACTGCTGATTCTGGACAGTCTATTTTCTGTCCTTCACTAATAAACGACGATGATAGAGTTGGAGTCTCGTAGAAAATGGAGGGATACGGTAAACGTCTATATCTACTACAATCTATGGATGGAGACAGCACTTTCTTTTTAGGGAGTTGAGCATCTTATCTTAACAAGGAAAGTAGAAAGCGGACTGTATCACAGGGCATTCTTGGTAAATACAACCAAAACAAAATGTGCGACTCTTGCGCTAGCAGGAGAAAAACTTTGTGATCTATTGCCCAAGACAAAAGAGAAATCCTACAAACGCTACAATCTGATGCCACCACATTTTCCTTTACATTTCGTGAAGGAGGAAGTTATGCCTCATGTCGCCTTCAGAGGTTTTTGTGTCAGTGGTTCTTGGTGTAGCGCCACCACAGGTGAGAGGAGGAATAGTTTTCAAAGGGTTTAGTTTGTTTGACAAAGTGCTGTGTGAAAGAGAACCGCACCATCTGAAAATCTAACAAATGTTGCTATTTTTGCCATCAGGTGTGGAAACACCCTAAATTTCACAGCATAGAGAATCAACTGATCAAAGTGTCTGTGGTTTAATAGGTAAATCCAGAGATATTTTAAATGGACGTATGCTTGTAATTTTAAAAAGTGCTTTAATAATGGAACTGTTTTTAAATGGCCCTTTGAGTGGCCAAAACCATAAAATAAACACAAGAGCAGTCAATTTATTATTGAATCATAGAAGCTATTCCCCAAACACATTCACACACCCTACACACACACTAAGATGCACAAATGAAAACCAACACCAACAAACCTTTAATGAGGTATTATGTACGGTACATTAGCTGTACTGCCGGAAGCACACATATAAATACATACAATATACATACACAAACAATCATCTGGTGCTTTGTGACTGAATACGGTGTTATGAGCCTCTATCTGAGACGGGCACCAAACAAAGGCGCCGTTAATAGCTTAAGAGCCGGTCGGTAACCTCAAACCACCGGAAAAAGCGGCACGAACAGGCACACATACATCCGCGCACCTTTAATGACATCTTTTCTGCGGCACATTAGCTATTGTGCTGTAATTAATGGGAGAGTCATGGCGTTCAAAAAGCCAGACTTTCCTCAGCAGACTAAGAGCTGTACACCACAACAATGGCTTAATGAGTAAACACACCGTGCTTCTCATGAATAAATTATTTGTGCCTCACAATTAATTTTCCCTATTGAAGTTTGGGAGGGGGGCATGGGGGGGAATAAAAAATAAATAAATAAAAAGACGGCTCTTGGTCTTCATAAATCAAAACAGGAAGGGAAGGGAGGGAGGAGAAGAAAGGAAAAAAAAAAAAAAAAACACGACAGCAACTTTGTATTTTAGCGTGCGTGTCGGAGATCAACACCATGCGGTTCTATGTGTAACAGTTTATCTGGGTTTTTATGTGCGACTGTGCTGCTCAGTTTTTATGAATCCGTATAAATTCCACGTTTATGGTGCTACGTGAGGTTTGTTTTAGAGCCGTGCTTGTGTGCAATCGTTTTTTTATTTGTTTATTTTTTGCGAGTATTTTATCTTTTATGCTGTGTGGAAATGTGCGGCTAAAAACTCACAGATAGAAGCTTCCAGGCTATCGGTCGAACTTGCCGCGGGATTCCAGACCAGCTGAGCTTCCGCAGCTCCTCTGCAAGACAACAAAAACACCATGAGGTCCGTTATTTCTCAAACTACCACACCTTTACACAAGAGATGCTCTTTGAAATGAGATTGATCACACAGTAAATGTCATAATGCTGTGTTTATATTCTAGACCTTGAATCTACTGTAGGAGAGTTAATGAACAGAGGCAGAAAAGACAAAAATTGACAAAAAGTAAAAGTTACCATTCCATGATCATCAGATTAAGAGAAAGTGAGAGAAATGAAAGAAGCAAACCGATGAGGGGATATGTAATCAAAGAGTCAGGAATCTTAAAAACAATGCAAAACTGCTAGTTATTTTTCTGACTTCCTGCTTTCTTTTTCATCATCACAATTTCCCAACCCCTCCTATGAGAGCTTTAATATCTTCTATACATCAAATGTGGGCATCAACAGCTGGTAAAACCCATCCAAACGTACAGACTGAGACGAGCACTGTATACTTCTTTGTAAACAATTAGGAAAAAATATGCAACATCTCAAAAAAAAAAAAAATGATGCAACAGGTATGTCAGGCCAATCTGTGGCGCTGTAATACTGACAGAAGGACACAAAAAGCACAGACAGCGCCATGTTTATTTGTGAGAGTGAGATGCATGTGGGATATAGAGAGACGGAGAAAGAGACACGTTCAACGTTTCTGGTCTTCTAAGGTGCCAAATTTGTGTGAATTTAGGCGAATTCGCCTAAACACTTTTAGGGATTCACCAAAAATCACTTTTTTTTTTTTTTTTTTGAGGTTTCCACTTCTGTCAATAAACAAGCTAAAAGTACAAATCTAGCAGCCTTTTCCAAGTCCACATCAAGTTAACAGTCTCTACTTTCTACAAAACACACAAAGCTGCATCATAGTGTAACTTATGGTTCACAATGCTAAAGACAATAATTTAGACTATTTCTGAAAAATTGTTACAAACCCTGTTCTACATCAGTTGTGCCCCAACTTCTCAGTTTCTTATCTAAATAATTTCTGCCTTCTTGTGCATTAAAGATTTTTTTTAAAGAGAACTCTTTATAAGCTAAACAATTTCTCCTTAATTTGAGTAGTTCGGCCAAAGCTTTACAAATACCGGATATCAGAATGAATCAGATATTAGTATTTACCAGCAGACAGTAAGACTAGTTTGTAACAAAACGAAATTAAATTTTTCATTACACATGTTCACACAGTGCTGAAAAAAAAAAACACACCCTTTGTCCAAAGTAGGACCATATTTGTCTTATTCTGATAGCAAGTTGGCAACTTACCCTATCCTCAATTTCCAAACTTCTGTTCCCATCTGTCTTTTTGGCACTAAAAATATGATGGGTTAGAAGTGGACTATTAACTACTTTTTCCCCAGGCTGGGGCAGGGGAACCTGCAGGCTATAATGTAAAATGAATCTGATGGAGAGGTGCAAATTGAACTTTTAAATTGGTGGAGAGTAATCCCCTTTGGGCTCATGAGGACCCAGAAAATATGGCTTAATGCAAGGTTTCAGCCAGCCGGTGCTATTTCTCTCCAACACACACACGTACAGTGACAGTATAGGATATGGGAGGATGGGGATCAGCAATGATTGAAGGGAAAAGTACTTTTCCCCGTGTGTTTTAAAGCTTTTGTCTGTGGGACTTATTTTGGATATATTTTTTGGCTAATCAGGTTCGCTCTCGCAATAAAGTTGTAGTACAAAATAAATCTAACGTTATTCCCTCCATCTGGATTCATTTTCATCTAATGTCAAAGCTGATTCTCGATGAAACAATTGCGGTGCAAAGTTTAAAATGTTACAGAACTGCAACGTCCACTGCAATGTGGGGAAGCTTAAAGCTGGGGAAAGTTATAAACTAATATCCCAAGCTGTGAACATTTTACTGAGGATGACAAACCTGCTATGATAGTGATGGAAACACAGGAAATGAAGAGAAATTATTAATGTCTCTTAAAAATTTGGCTAAAACAAGGCAGAAGTATATGTATTTTAAATGTAGATATAACAAAATGAAAATTTTAGTAGGATTATTTTTTTATATCGCGTAAATACTTCATTAAATTTCCACAACAGAATGACAAGAATCAGTGATATTTATTATTTGTCACTATGTTGGAAACCAAGTGTTTTCTTGTTGTTGCTGTTTAAATCATTTCCCACAAATAAGTTATTCAAAATATTTTTACCAATCCTATTCTAAACGTTTTACGTATGCCTATCACTTATTCAACTATTCGCACGTTAAATTAAGAAGCACTTAATAATGTCCATATTGATAAATGAATAATTATTCATGGGCAATTTTGTTTAGATACTTAATAAACCTACTTAAATATGGTTTTTATTCCCTCTTTTTTGTTATTTTTGGATATTTAAAATGTTTTCCAGTTCCCATGTTGTGTTCTGTACAAAATTAGAGTTTATTGGTCTTCGACAAGACAAACTTGTGTGATTATGCAACTGAAAATGGTATCAAAATAACAATATTATCGTTTCTTGCGATAATTTCCGGGATGGTTCATCATCCTGTAAATATTTGTTATCATGACAGGGATAGTTTTACAGGGGGGGGTTGTGCGTTTTAAAATCTAAAAAATTAAAAATAATCTAAAAACAAAGTAGTGGTTCTTTCAACAACAACAAAAAAAAAAAAGAAAATTTTCTACTGTAAATACTTAAAAGATTTTTAAATTGTCATTTCACAGAAGGTTATGTAACATTTTTGGCTCTAAACGAGCTTTTTATTATTATATTATTATTATTATTAATTTATTTTTACCTGAAGGGCCAAAATGGCTCTTTGGTTTGTGATTATTGAAAAAATCCCAATCGAAACACAAATATGTTTGTGACTGCAATGCGAAAGGTTTAGGAGGTGTTAACACTTCTGCAAAGTGCTGTGAATTATCCCCATTATGGAAATCTACGGGAACGCGGACGCAGAAAAAAAAACGTGGCCAATCTAAGTAATGCTTTAATTTAGTCCAGAGTGACCTCTCCTACCACCGTCAGAGTGTTCAGGATACTGAACGTTCCGGCAGTCCATCATGAGAGCAGGAAGTTCCTAGATGACCTTGTGTTAACACCGACTCATTATTCACAAACAGGTCTCCCTCTGCCCGCCCGCCCGCCCCGCGAAGTATACAAACCTCTATTATTCAACAAGACAAGTCGCCACAGCAAAACTGAGAAACATTTATAAAAAAAAAAAAAAAAACCCCTAATGAAATCTTTTCACTTGTAATTGAACAGGTTTACCTGCATTCTGGGAGCGAAGGCAGAGGGGAAACTGATTTACTTGCAAATTAATCGCTCGTGCCCGAACACACCTTTCAGAGTTGTAATAAAAAAGAAGAGGGAGAAAAAACCCGTGAAATGTATGTAATGAATCAGCCAAATTCCTCCTCAACTCTTATTCAGGGCACTGCCTGGAAATTGATAAGGCCTTCGCGCGGAGTGAATGGTATTGATTAGCGCTGCCAAACGACTCTGCCTTGCCTGTTCTTCAAGGCAAATGCAATGTAGGGCCAGTGACAGATAACATAATAGGAAATAGCAACGGGCTAAGTCCATTGGCTAAATTGAGTGAAACGCATTAGAGCTTGTTCAGCTGATGAGAGCGGCTATTTATTCACTATAGTTCCTGCACATCTTCCACTTAAAATTTCTGCCTTACCTTGTCCCCCCGCTGGCTTTAATTATACAGAAATCCAATACAGTGATCTAGTGCGTAGCATGGCTCTGTTAGTTCAGAGGAGTCAGTGCTCCACAGTGTGGGAAGGTTTCGATTACCTCAAGGCTACCTCTGCAGCAGCGTCATTTAAAATGAAAATACCAAAAAAAAAAAAAAAGTCTCAGGAATTCAAGAAAATACAGGAAATATACCCTGACTGCTTTAAGACAGCTTTTTTTTGTTTGTTCTTTTTGCTTTTGAAATCTGAAAAACAAAAGCAGAGAACTAAAAGAACAAAAGCTATAACTATGAATGAAGTTATAGCTTTGTGGATATACTTTTTTTTTTTAAATCTAATCTCGTCTGAACGTCTACATCCAAAACAAAGTATGCGGTGTGAAACTGGCCACCTGAACACATCGCCGCCATGGTGATATATGGTGAAGGGCATGTTTTATTAACAGATAAACTGAAGATGGTGAGTGTTGAAAGAGTTTGACGACGTTTTAGGGATGTGCGATAAATTGTTTTCATTGATCAACGGAATCAGGAGTTTCAGTTTTTTTTTTTTTTTTTACTTTGGTTTCCATGGGGTGATGTCATCACGTCCAAAGCCACCATCTTGCTTAATAAGCATGTCTTTAACCTTCTTTTTAATTTATTTATTTGGACATTGAATTCAGATCAACCCTATAGCAATAAAAAAAAATATATATATAAGGATCAAGCATTTTTTTTTAATTACAAGAATGAAGTCATAACATTATGAGAATACAACTGTAATATTAGGAGAATGAAGTAGTATTTTTTTGTCATACACAAAAAAATAAAAAAAATAATTATCCAAGCTTTTTCCCATTAAAACTATTTTTTTAAATTTTATTTTAAGAAATTCTTCTGGTAAAATTGCTTCTTTATGTTTACTAATGTTATGACTAGATTCTCATAATTAACGTAAAATTATTGTAGCCTGGCCCTGATTCTCCGTCATACAACTCAGAAGGAAAGACTGAAATAAAAGCCACTTTTTGTTTTCTGTCATTTGAAACGTCTTTTTTTTTTTTTAGAAAAGAAAGCGAGAAAGCAATCAATTAAAATCGGATATAAAGTGTATCATTCTGTAAAAAGAGTGAACTCGCCCGTCAGATAAGTCTAGATAAAATACATTAAATTGAATGGCTGCAGTTTGAGGCGTTGTGTGCCCTAAAACTCTCACTTTTTCTGATTAGTTTGTTTTTGTAGAGGGAAAAAGAATAATGCCGAGGCGGTGTGGGGTAGCAGTAAAGCTGGTTCCCTATAAATATAACGACTATTCTTCCTAAAAGCGGTCCGGGTGTCGATTCCGGATCCTTGTGGTGTCTTCCCCACTTCTCCGTTCCAGTTTCCTGCCTAAATGCTGTGAACAAAGGCCACAAAATCCTTCAAAGAGATGCTAAAGTAGTCCTAAAAGTTCACCCCAAGTCAAGAAACAGATCTCAAGTCCCTAACTCACAACCTCATCTACTTTTAAGGCAATAGTAAAGGGTAAAAAAAAAAAAAAAAAAAAAATCCTGTGCAAACTCTCCTATAGTTATATTTCTTCCAACACCTAATCGAAGATCTCTCCCCTCTTCCTCCCCCCCTTGTACCCTTTGAACCTTCATTTGCACTGTCAGGCAAAGAAATGAGTTCATGAATCTTGGTGGCTTGGGCTTAATTAAACTGCATTATATTTCACCCACCGAACATTAATCTCACCAAAAGAGGCAAAGCGAGGAGGTGTGTAGAGGTGTTAGTGGGCCAGCGCTCGTTGCATTTTTTGCGTTCTTTGCGTTTTGCTGGTTTGCTGCCGTGATTCTAACACACCTGTAGCTCCGCACAGCAGCAGCAGGTCTCCTTCACAGGTGTAAACCCAACGCGAGCGTCGTAGCGCTCATGTTGCGTTTAAAGGCGGCTCGGAAAAACAGGTTACAACATGTTAACAACTGATTAAACAGTTTTAACTGCTGATAAAAGCGACAGAGGACACAGATATGGGAAGTGTGGAAGCCTCTACTGTATCAAATTAACATCGGAATAACAGAGAGTTGGCCATTCTAAGTTAAAAACCCAGCGCATACAGTGATCATGTTTTGTTTTTTTTTTCATCCAGACGGCTTCCCGCGCCCCCCCTGCAATGACACGGCGCCCCCTGTAGGGGGCGCGCCCCACAGTTTGGGAACCTCTGGATTAATCAAATTTTCTGGTTTTAACTATTTAATTTCTGGAAAATCTGGATTTTTTTTGTAACCATTGCACTCGTTGCATTTCCAAGGTTCTTAGTGACATCAGCCCACCCGGGTCCTACCATCTTGTTCTGCAAAAACAATTTGCAGCTTGTCCTTGAACTTTGACTGAAATAAAGTTCAAGGATAAAGTTGGTTTCAGTCATCTGTCATTTATTTTAACTAATTTTCTCTTTTTTAAAGTCCTTGAATCTTATGATTAATATTTTAAATTAGTCTTTAATCAATTTTACTTTGGTTAATGCTTTTGTTGTCACTTTGTAGCACTGAGATTTAAATTGTATTAAATAAAATTATGTCATTATAAGATTTGTCCCTAAACTTCTAGATTTTTCCTTGAAACTTTTCCAAATGAGGTTGTCTTTAAACTATATGTGAATTTCAGTAACTTAAACGTTTAAGGTATCAATGTTTTACCAGGGAATTTTGGAAATATTCTTCCAAATATTTCCCATTTAAGACAAAAAAAAAACAAAAAAAAAACGTTCAAATAATATTTAAGGAACAAAACTCTATTTCCCCTCAGTGGGCAAAAAGACATTGAGGGCAACATGAACCCAGTCGACATCCAGGCTAAATTGCAGATGTCGTTTCATTAGTGTGAGACTTGCTCATCTCTCAGAAAACATGTCCAACTCTGGTGCGATCTCTTGTGCATTATGAACGAGACATCCGGCCAAGCCCCTGCTCCAATGGAATGAATTAAAGGCATTTTGTGACATTTTGAAAATTAATCTATTTTTTTTTTTTTTTTGCTCAGCGCATAGCTTGTCATAACGTGGGCGAAAAAGTTTCTGCGCCCGTCCCAGAGGTGACGGAGGGGACCGGCTGATCTCGTCGCCTCCGGTTAACGACGCAAACGAGCCGCTTCCGGCTGACGGATTTGTCACTTCTCTTTATGCGATGTAATACATACACACAGAGGGGGAAAGAAAAAAAAAAACAATTCCTAATTGAAATCATGCCTCTATAAAAACAATACAAGGGAACTCATTAAAAACTAAAACTCAATTTGGAGTCAATTCGCTCATCAGGCAATTATGTCAAAACACACGGAGTAATGCGAGCGGGGGCAAGCGACTGCAAAGTTTTCCCACGGGGGCCGGCAGAGAGTCATTATTATACGCGTTCTTTGGAAATTAGTATGATCGGTTTTGTGGGTGTTTATCATGCTGGCAGGGGGACAGGCCTCGGGGGGATTAGCCCAGCGAGAAAGCCTCAACCCTGCAGGAAGCTTTCTTCCCCTTGCTGGCCTGAAAGAAAAACAAAAACAAAAAAAAACACCTGTAACAGCATTAATGTGCGACTCAAGGGCAGCTGCTGTTAGGTCTGCTCTCCACACTGTATTCCATTATGCATGACCAAGCAGGGGTGCCCTTTGTCTTGGCTGGAGTTAAGCTGGGGACCACAGGGGGGTGATTAGGACACCGTGTACCTTGTGTTGAACACTAACAACAGCTGCTCTGAGGCGGGACCGTCTGACCGAACGGACGCTCAATGACACTTCAAAGATTCAGAGGGCGAAGCATTTGCATTTGGGTTCGATTACGACAAAAAAATACATAAATAAATAAATTCTTGTCTATGCACACACAAAAAGTCATGAGGTTTACAGAACCCCCCCCCAACTAAATCTGTCTTGATTAAAGGAGCAGTATGTGTTTTAAAAGCAATATAGTGCCATTTTAAAGCACAGTCAAGCAACTATTACTATTTAGTTGTTATAAAAACTGCTGAATTTATCAAATATGATTTAAAAGTAATCTGACTTGAATTTCAACACTTTGCCAAAAAGAACAACAACAACTAGGATGGTGATTGTCTGGTGGGTTAATCAAGACATAGCTTTATTAAAAACTAGTCCGTTAAGGTATCTAGTTAAAGTCAAGGTTAGTCAGCACCTTTGACGCTCTAACAAGCTGAGGAAAGCTTCTCCCAGCTGCATTAGAATCCAAACATGAACAAAATTAACTTGCGTTGCTATGGAACATCTTCTCTTGCAACACGACTTTAAAAGCATAGGTCAAAGAGTGTCTCTGCGCCTCTTCTATGTCTTCCTGTCAGTCAGTCAACCTGCCTCACCGGTGTGCACGGTCCTGTGAAGGCCAGTAAGAACGGAAGACTGGGAGGAATGGAGGAAGCGCTGTCAGTCAGTGCTGCCTGAGCAGGAAGCTGACAGGAGCACGCGGGAAGACAGTTGGCAGGCCGGAGCCATGCACTATTCAAGCATCATTCATACGGAGCGCGACTACTGGGGCAAAACAGCACACGGTACGCTACAACACACACATTTACGCATGAGGACGCCACACACACGTGGAGTAGAGGCGCGTTGTGCGGGCAGAGCTTCCTAAGCCGATCCTAATTCTAGCTCGAACTGAAATCGGTGGATTCATACCGAGTTCTGAGTTTAGAAGTAAAGTTTCAACAAACGGGTTAGAGAGAGAAGTAGTAGTCAAGAGTTAGGAAAAGTCCAGTGCAATAGATGGTGGTGATGAGAGGCGTCCATAACCCTTGAATGAGTTTTGATTGTGAACATTGTTCTGTTACACCGCTCCAGCATCATCTGGATACATTTTATTTATTAAAAAAAAAAAAAAAAAACAATACAATCAGGAGGGACACCTTTATCATGCGATGTATTAAAAAAGTCCAGCCTCCATCCAATAAACCTTGAACGCTTTGTGAGAGTCCTGAATGGTCCGACTCATCTAAAGGACAAAACCAAAGCACCTAGGAGCAGACGGCTCGTAAACTAATGGGACTCCTGTATATAAAAGAATTTAAAAAAATAAAAAGATGCTCCCTTCCTGGTTTATACCTACGCAGGACGCCTGATGGATGGCCCAGATGGCTGCAAGAGGACACTGGACACAGATGAGTGTGTGTTCGTGTGTGTGAAGAGCCTTTTTTATTATTGGAATGAAATAATGATGTGCACAGTCAATTATTTGAAGCTGGCCCAGCCATATTAAACTATTTCTAAATTAGGTGGAAGTGGTTCACGTTATATTTGTCCTAAAATTTATATATTAAGCTGTAAAAAGACCTCATCATCATAAGTATAGTAATAACTATATTATGACTGAAAAAGTAGTAATGATGCCCCAAATTAATAAAAAAATGTAGTTATTATCCTTTCCGTAAATACTGTAAGTTCATGGTATTTTTTTTTTATTTTTATTAAATATGGTGCTTGTAAAAAAAACTCTTCACAGAAATCAGCATACAGATATGCAACTAGTGGTGTTGAACTAAATAATTAGGTAATATTAGGTCTACCATGAGCCTGAAGAAGAATAAAGTCAACAAAATAAAACTGAACACCACTTAAGTTGCTGAAAAGGTAAAAAAATAAAAATGTTTGTCTTTTTCTCATCGTGCCACCACATACAGTCATTCCTTTAAAGGATGTGAAATTAAGAAACATTTAAGCCCAACTTGACTTTGACTAAAAAAACTCTCCTGCTGCACCAAAAGTGGCACTTTAACCACTGGGATTGTGTCCAGTGAAGCTGATTAAAGAGGAAGAGAATGGGAAAAAAAAAAACATTTCTCAGAAGACCACATGGTGTAACGTATGAATAAACCGAGGCAGACAGTCTGGGAGGATTCTGACACAGGAGACAGCTGGTGGTCGGACCAACCTTATTATGTCAGGTGTTCCGCCTGGGGATGTGCTCGGAGGCAGTGAGCGCGCACACGTAGGCACGGCCATCATGTGCCTTTGTGTGGTTATTACAACCAAGAACACAGAGAGGGCAGTTTAATACAAGAAAGTTAAAAAAAAAATATATATATATATATATATATATATATATAATGAGTCGGTGTTATCTCAGCATTTACTTTAAAGGATGTACCCTATCAGAGAGAACAGAAGCTACAAAGCATTTCGTCTTCCTTTTTTCTTGTTGCACTGATCAAACGGGCCTAAATGATGCCCTCACGCAGAGAAAGAGAAAGAGACCCATCTACTTCCTCTAATTCCGCTTTATCGCGTCACGCTCGGGACCCACGACACACACCAGTGACACCGCCGCACATGGACGTCGCTTTAAGGCGAGCCATTAGGACGGAGTTAATTGAATTACATCGGCGCTTCACACTTTGATGGCGTCTAATAACTTTGCGAGCGGCGCTCGGTGGCAAGCCCCGTCGGGCGGCGAGTGGCGGGCCCTCCTGAGCGGGCGCGGTGAGGGAGCAGCTCGCTGAGCAGCTGTGGCACTAACAAAGAGCTGCAGCACCCCCAACAGAGGCTGGAGGCGCACTGACGGGCAGCGGAGGCACCGAGAGGGAAAGTTCTTGTCAGCATGAATAAATGGGAGCGAGTTTTCCGTTGTCGTTTTCTTCTGATTTTCATCCTCGTTTGTCACAGATGTTCGTGAACATGTGTGGGAGTACGCACGCGTGCGCGAGGTGGGCTCTGCCTCACGCGCGGCCTAAGGGTTGGGAGGGGGTGGGAAGGTGGGACGAGTCAGAGGCCGAGACAATGAGACGAAAGGGAGATTAAAACGAGACAAACTGATCAAAAGGGCAAAGTGTAAGAGAGGGAGGAAATAAATTGCAAGGCGAGAAGAGAGGAGAATGGACCATCACCATGGCAACAGCAGCATCTCTGCCATCCAGCCTTTAAAGCTGAATGGCAGAGATACCATCCAGCCTTTTTGATCAATTATTGGAATTGATCAAAAATGTAAAAAAAAAAATAAATTAAAATAAAAAAGGTACACACATGCGTAATCTTTGTAAAAACAAAAAAAAAAAAAAACACACACAAAAAGGTGGAAACTTTTATGGATAGAAATCCACACCGAGGCAAAAACGTGTCTGCTTAAAATATGACACCTTACTTTGTAATATAACTGCATCAAAACTGGTGCCCAATTAAAACACAGCCTTTCTGTACTACCAAAATATGTAGTTACATTTGACATATGTTAGGAAACAATATCCCAAGATCCCACAGGCTGGAGGTTAAATCCAATGCCCAAAAGGCTCGTGGTGATGCTGGAGGAGCTGTATGAATCCCCAGCTCAGGTGGAAAGTCTGCTAACAGAACCAATGGATCAAAGGGAAGAGACGTTTCCAAACTTGAAATAAAAACACTCTGGACTTTTCCATTATCTTCTCACCTGATAGTCCAGAAGATTAGTTTGATTGGCGACCAAAACTGCAACATTTGCCACATTTTAAGCCGTTGAGGTTTGCTTTCACACACTGCACTGTCAAACATGAGAACTTCTGCACAACTTCCTATTACACAAAACAAACAGAAATGGAATAGTGTCAGATTTTAGCGGTTGTAGCATTTCTCTCGTCTTTACCTAAGCGCCACGACCCATTTTTCCAAATGGGATTATACTCGCAATTTGTTTTAGATGTATTTACCCAGAAATCCCTGCGCTATAGTCCGCTGCTTTTGGATCAGTCTCCCATCCGCTGTGGATCCACATATGCATTCAAACCGCACTAAAGTTCACTTCAACTGAACCCAGACCTAGGCCTGTCATAATAAACAATGAATTAATTAATTGCATTATAAACTAAAGCTTGATTTATCGTCTTTCTTTTCTCTCTCTCTTTCTACCAAAACTGGTCTCGAGTCTGCTGCTTTGGTCTATCCCTTTTTTGAAAGACGGAGGCTTCAGAATTTATTTTACTTGTTTCTGTTGCTTTGTTTATTTATTTTGGATATTTAAAATGTCTTCCAGGGACAGAAATTCACCTGTCGCCACACCAGCACTCACAAACACAAAAGCAGAGCAACAATGAATTTATTTAGGTTTCTATTCTCTTGTTGGAGCAATCCAGGGTGAACGCAAAAAAAACACATTTCTTTGAAAGAAAGAATTTCAACACTTATGTTTGTGTTGGTCAATCGCAAAAAAGCCCTGAGCAGAACATGTTGCAGCCTGTGCAGTTTTTATTTCTTTAAGTATTTCCGCCAACCCAACAACCTGAAAGTCCACATGCCTGCCTCTGCCCACTTAGCGGGCGACCCGTTCGGCTTCGCTCAACAGACACACTCGCCTCGGGATATCACGAATAATTAGCAGAGATCAACCTGACATCAATCACCCTCCTCTCACGCGCGCGCACTCGGGTCATCACCTTTTTAAATGACCTTACATGCTAAACAGACTGCTGTCACAACCTGTCGCAAGGCTCAGCGGAGAGACAGCATGATGGTGCCAAAGCAAAAGATGTGAAGGAAATCTGACAGGCGCAGATATGGATCTGAATGCTTGTACAGCCAATCAGTGTGAGGGCTCTGGTCCAAAAAAACACTGCTCCCTGTGTAATTAATTACACCTCTCCGAGAAAGAAAACGGCTAACGGCTCTTTCCAGCCCTCGTCCTTTGAGCAAGGACAGTCCCTGCTAAGAAGGCCTGCGGGTGTGTTTAGAGGAGCGTTCGCGTGCCACCAACAGCAATCGGAAACACTGATTTGAAAATGTGATTGTTGCCGTTAAAGCTTTGTGCCTCTTTGATTTTACCACAAAGCAAGCGACGGCACCATTTACCAAATAAAACGGTGCCCTCGGCGGGTCGCATTACCGCTCTGTGGACTGTTTAAATTCCCATCTCTGACCCGATCTTTGGTCTTGCCCATGACCCAATTTCCCCAAAGGGATCATTAAAGTTTCATTCCATCTTATCTTCCCCCATCCTTCTCTCTCGCCCTCCCTCCACCAACCAGATCACATTGCAGCGCCGCCCTCCTCCAATCCTTCACTTAATTATGTCCCCTGAATGAAGTTCATCTTTCATGCTGCCAGCGGCCCGGCTGCCTGGCTCGTCTGTTCTGGGCCATCTAATCATGGCGCAGAGACAAACTAAAATTAGACGGTCAGCATGTGAAGCCTGGCAGACCCTAATGAAGGCTGACGTCTCAAGACGGGCCGCTGATGTACCAGATGCACTTTGCTTGAACCGACGATGACCGCTGTTGACTAGCGCCGAGGATGAGCGAACCCCTTTTCGCATTGCTTGGAAAAGTCTCACGCAACGAGGAAGGAAGACTGTCCCGCGAATCAAAATTAGAGTTTACGGTTTGGAAGCTTGGCAGCAACTCTTCATGTGCGCAAGCTGAGACCAAAGGAGCGAGCTGGATGTAAAATAACAGATGTTTGGTTCAACTGTACACAGATGAGTTTTTGTAGTGTGTTCACTCATTGTGAAGTAGAGCGACAACGGAGCAGACGGAAAAAAATCAGTTGGATTTCACTCAAATCTTCCCTGCAACATCAGCATACGATAGTTCCTCTCAGGTTTCCTACAAGATTTTCATGCGACAATTCAGTATCTGTCCTTTAATCGACTCAAATTAATGTTCTCAAGCTGTTTTTGTCCAGTTAAAAAAAAACCCAAAGGTTCACTATAATTTTACTGAAGAGAATTTAACAAAGCTTAGACCTTCTACAAAATCTTTAAAAACTTTAAGTGTAAAAGATTGGTGAATGGAAGATGAGCAAATGGAATGTAAAACTAATGAAGGATGGTAAAGACAAACCATTGACCCATTTTGTTACCACAATTCTTAGCTGTGTTTTTCACAGCAAATGATCGTGTGTTTAGTTTCTAATATTCTTATATCAATGTCAAAATCAGTAAGGTTAATTTATGAACATTTCATAGTGAAAGAATTATAGAAAAGTTAATTATCAAGTCATTAAATCCAAAATGGCCACAGAGAAAAGAAAAATCGTTTGAAGTAATCTGTAGCAAATGTGCTCTTTGCACCTTTTTGGGTGAACCTTTCAGTTCTGACAATTCATCACTGAGTCAGTTTCAAACAAAATACTTGGACTGGGTTGAGTCATATTGTGTTAAATTGGCCAATCCGGGTTTGTGGATACATTTTATGAACTTTATGTTTGCTTAATAGCCCTACCGCTTAAAAAAATGTGTTTTAAAACAGAACAAATGCATCGTGTGCTCAGCAAAAACAGCTACATAAGACTGACCTACTATCTCTATATAAAATCTAGATTGGAAAAAATAAATGTTTAAGAACTTTACTGTTCAATTCTTATGAACAAAGAGTGATTTAAAATGTCTCACATCAACTTTATACTTGGCATATCTCAGATTTTCAGAGAAGCACACAACATAATATTCACCTGCAAAGTGTTGCACTTTTTGCTTTCTGTTTGTTGAGCAAAGAAAGAAACAAATAAGAGATTTGTATATGCAAAATGAAGCCTATGTTTTGAGTACAGTAAAAGTCAGAGAGGTTATGGGACATAGGTTTCAATCCATGAAGGGGGAGAAACTTTTCGTCCTTCTGTGGTCAGTTGTTTATTTATTCAGTAACCCACATTTTGTTTTTTTCCTTTGGTCAGTGTTTGTTAAATTTAGTTGGTGAATTTAAATAAATGAATAAAAAGAAAGTCCGAATCTAGATTCAGCAATTCAGAATTCAACAGAAACTAGAAACTGGTATCGACTTATAAAAAAACAAATTTGTGTGCTTCCACTAACACATTTGCTATGCTAATCCAAAAAATGTAAGTTTTTCATTTCATCTTAAAATGTACAGTTTTCTAATCCGTGTAATCAACAATAAATGTGTTTTAAACTTCCCTTTTTAATAGAGATACACAGGACTGAAAGGTGGAGACAAAGTATGGCATAGAGGAGACCAGAGGAAAAATGTGTAAAATCATTTCCTACAACAGGTTTTTGAGGTTCATTTGGGCTACAAGACAGTGAGAGAGAGCAAGACTTTCAACAGGCAACAAGAAGGCTGGACTTACTAGAGCAACTTTGCTGTGTTGGATATTTCAATCTTTATCATGGAACAACACAGAATTAGAAATGTTGGTGGCCTTTTGGAAATTTCAAAATTAATGTAAGGGTCACACAGAATACACCAGTTTAGCTTAAACAGCAATAATCACAAAAACGAGACGCTAAAGTCAGCATTAAATTGGAATCTGTGTCAGATTGAAAAATAATAGTAAAGCCACGTTTTATGGAGGGTTTTTAGAGTGTGGATCTTCAAAAAAGAAGAGACAAAAGCTTAAACTTCAATCTTCAAACTTCAGTAAGGATGGCTGCATCATCATGATGTCGATCATCAATGAAGGACTCAATGCAACAAGCTTCTGTTCTAGTGATCCAAAGTTTGTTTCAAAGGACACAAAGTGAACTGTAAATAGGAAAAGATCTGGAGGAGTTTCCGGGCCACTGGGGTAGTAAAGTCTCTGGGGCTTGATGAACAATAAAGGCCTGTCGTTTGGGTAGAACAAAGGCCTGTCATTTGCTTTTGTTGTTGCTGGTGTTTCTAATCTGCATGTCCAGATGGCTGGATGACTCCTCCCCCCCCACCACCAACACCAACACGCTACATCGTTAATAGCTCAGCACAGCTGGCGGACGGAGTGAAAAGCAAAGAATACAAGGAAATGAAGAAGTGAGAGAGAGCTTTTAAAAAGGTAAAGAAAGGGATAAAAACCAGACAATTAGTGAGGAATAATGAGATAGTCGGAACGGCCGTGGTGACCGAAAGGCTTGCGACGCAGACTCTGACAGATAAGTGGAGGCTGCTGGCTTTGACTATCGCTTACCCAGATCTGTGTTGGGCCCCGCCAGCAACTGTTTGAACTTATCCAGGCGGGATGCTTCCCTCTCGGTCATGGCCGGGGTGCCAGATGTGTTCTGGTCAGCCATGCGAGCCACTAATGGGATGACGGGCGGCCGATGGGGCAGAGACCTCTGTCTGTGGAGGCCGGCGCGCTCGCCCGCTGCATCTGGTTGAGGGATGGAGACGAGATAAAGAGACCGGTTACGTAAACCCAGAGCTATTTCAGATAATGCGGATACCTTTTGCCGGCTGTAAGTGGAACTTAATTATAGCCGGCAGATCGTTGCACAGCGACTTGTTTTCTTCCTCTATGAAGGTTTTCACATTATGACCACAAACTTCGATGCGTCTTACAGGGATTTTGTGTGATAAACCAACACAAAGAGTGAAAATAATACATATTTCAAAGGCTGAAACAATTAATCAGATTAACTGTGATTAATCAATTATTGAAATTATTATCAATGTTCGTATCAGAATAATCAGAATAACCGGTAAAATAACTTGCAATCCTACATATTATTTTTCTTTATTAATAAAAAAATCAAGAGGGCTACAATAACTCAGCTCAGGTGTGACACAGTGTTGCACACTCCAAAAATGTGACTTCATTTTGCTGGATTTCATTTTCTGCTATTAGAGCAAAGGTACAATGAATACAATCGATGCTGAAGTGCTACTTTTTGTTGGTCTATTCAATAAAATCCCAATAAAATAAATTGATGTTTATAGTTGCAACATGATAAAATGTGGAAATGTCCAAGGGTTAGGAAAACCTTTTGCAAAGTTTGTGGTTTAGTTTCAAAATAGTTTCTATCCCAGGGGTGACATATGTAGAAGCATCTCATAAAATGATATCACACTTTCAAAATGTCATCTTCTATCATTCATTCGTTCTGTTTTCAAGGCGTCACATGTTTCCACACAGGTCAAACATACGCAAAGGGACAGAAATCAAGCCAGATTGTTCCAGACTTTCACATTAGAAGCCATCTTCCTTCTGTCAGGATACACACTTACTGAAGTTCACACAAGGGCAATCTGCCAAGAGCTGGAACAAAACCGCAACACTTCTACTGCAGGCAGAGTTACACAAACGCATCATGGCAATTAGGAGGACTGGCGCGTAGCCGATTTTAATATCTTATTTGCTTTTTACAGGAACAAATAAAAGGCCACAAATCTGTTCTCAAGTGCTTTATTTGCACTTAGAAAAATTAAAAAAGATCATTAAAGCAGGCAGCGGTTTCTCTGTAACTTAGTGAGCTCATCTAACAATACTTTATACAATCTTAAAAATTCTCTCTAATGAAAAACGGCTGGAGAACGTAGCTAAAGCTTACATGTCACAGCGCACTATATTAATCATTTCTATTAGGAGAGGAAGGAAAACAGACAAATTATGGGCAGTACAGTACATAATAAGAAAACAACACTGCAGCTTATGCAGCCCTTTGTGTCTCTGGCTCTGTCTAAACTGCCAGGAGGTAAAGGGGATGCTTGTGCGATCTGTCTCCGAACAGCAGAAGCAGTCTGAACAGCAGATGCCCAGACAGCCAGGCGAACGGTCCGCCACCATGTTCACCAGGCAGAACATCTGCATCTGCCAACGGCGGACACACCGCCGCACCAACTGGCTTTATATCCTCCTCTAGACAAATATGGCGTTTGGAAAATGTTCCGTATGGTGACACAGCAACTCCTGCAGTCACGCTAGGATACGTTATGAGATTAAATCAAGCTGTTGGTTAAAACAGATAACTGATCAAAAGGAGGCAGGAAGATGGGAGTCATTTAAGATGTATGCTACCTTAAACCATGTTTTTTAGTTTAATATAACAGGTTAATTTCTCAAATTAGTAGGAGGAAATACACAGATGGGTTATTAAGGCATGTGCTGCCTCCTTTATCTCGCTGGTGAAGTGCAGATAAATGAGCAGGATTTTACTTTTTCTTTTTAATTTATTTCCATTAGTATATTTTATTACGTTTCTGCAGGGTTTGGATATCCGTTTGCCTCAGGCACAGGATTCATTAAAGTATTTTTGCAGGTTTCACCAACTCAAATTTAAGACTTTTTTAAGCCCCTTATGAAAGGAATTTAAAATCTATTCCTCCACAAACATGTACAAACTTCATCCAGCCAAATGTTGATAAATTTGCACTTACCCAAGATAGGCACAAATGGGTATAGCTAGCATACCCATGCTAGCTAGACCCATGCTAGCTAGCATGGGTATGATAGCATTGAGTTGGCTGTAGCCTCAACCATAGAAATCATATACATAAGTAAATGTATATAAAATAAAATAATAGAATGTATCAGATAAATGTTGTCTTTACAGGACTATGGTTAACTTATTAAAGGCTAACTTACTTTATTAAATGAATTTAAAACATTTTAAAGGTCTTAATTTTAGATGCATGCATCTAAGACTTTCTAAGGATGCTTTAAATGCTGGAAAAAAACATTTTTATCCCTTTTTAAGTGTGCATTTGTATCACCCATCAGTTCATTTATGCATTAGTTTAACAAATATGTATATTTAAGTTCAAACTTTATTGTCCAAATCATTTCAAACAGGTGAGTGTGGAAAAAAGAACCCTTTTGTAGATTAAGTGTGTTGTTCACTCACCTCTAGGTGACCCAATCGGAGCTTCACTGTGGGATTTCACCAGACGGCTATCAGCGTAAGGGCTGCTCTGAGAGGCAAATGATGCATCTGGGCTGATTGCCTCCACTTCCTCCACTCTGAGATACTCATCTTCCTCTTCCTCCTCCAACTCCTCCGCCGCCACCTCCTCCTGTGCGTCTTCCTCTCCCTGACCCGGCTCCGTCGTGTCGTCTTGCCTCTGTCTCTCCTGCTGCTTGCTGTGATTCTCAATCACCTGCGCGGAGAACAGAAAAGCAATGAGCAACGCTGAAGAGCGAAAAAAAAGGCTGGGGAAATAAAAGCACTTTGGAAAGACTTTTAAATATGTTTTAAGACTCTAATAAATGAAATGTAAGACCTGCACCATGACGGAAATGTAAAAAAGAATGTACTACTGGTGAGATCAGCAATAGATATTGACCCTTTTTCCCTCCACAGTAACAACTTTGTTTAAATAAAATTCTTCAATATTTAAAACCAGTGCCAGACCTCAACAATCACCTTTTTTTGAACGATAATTTTGTTCACAAAAGTTTAGACTTCATAATTCATTTTATTTGACGTTCCTGTTGTGGTGTTTATTTATTTTGGATATTTAAGATGTCTTCCAGTTCCAGTGTTAAATGTTCATTAGAATTGAAAGTTTGAAATGAGAATTATGCCATTACAATAACGTTACTTGAAAATGGTCTCAAAACAACACTATCGTTTATCGCAATAACACTATTTATCGTCCAGTAAAATTTGTTATCAGCAGCTAATTAGAGTTAGTTGTTCAGCCATCTTGAGTACAGAAGTCGTCTGCAGGCGACTCAACCTTTTGCCTGATGGAAAGTCGTATTTTGGATTTTATTGGCACTATTAAATACGGCTGTCAGTTCAAAATTTAAGACCTTTGATTAATGTATTTAAGGCCACTTTTTATTTCATTTAAGACAATTTAATGCTTTATTACTTTTTAAGGATATGCAGACACCCTAGTGGTTGTTTTAGTAGTGTGTAAACAGTTAAAACCTCTACACCTGATCAAAACCATCAAACTAAACCAAAGTATTTGGTTCAAGCGGGAAAATATCTAGTGAACGCCGTCCAACCTTATTTGCCGTCTCCATGACAACCTCGATGTTAAGGTTCTGTGCAGCCATGGCCAGCAGCTCGTCGTCATCGTCGCCGACATCCCAGGCGTCGCTGGTGATGCTCTCGAACTCCTGGAAGGTGGTGGCTTTCTTTGGCTTGCCTGGCGTGGCCGGAGGGGGTTTGTTTCCTGCTTTGATTAGACTGCAAGACACACAAGAGTGGACAAGTGGGTGATGATGGGGCAAGGAGTTGGAGAAAGAGGAAAAGAAAACAAAAAACAAATGGGATGTTATACGAGGAGGCAATGGAAGAGCTAAATTAGAACTATAGAAGTTTATAAATGCAGAAATGTATATTTTAGGAGCTAATCTGCTGTTAATGTTTGCAGTTGAACTTGCTTTAGTAGCACACGTTTGAGTTTTTACTTCCAAATAAGTCCAAACTCAGTAGGAAATTAAATGTAGGTCAGGCTTATTTCCTGTCTGTTTTAGTTCCTGATTTTATTACAATTGTGCAACAATGATACCACTCCTACACTTTTTTTAAACAAATGCAAAACAAAACTGCTTTGTGAGACAGCAAGGAAAACAGATCATAAAAAAGCAAACGCAACAGCAGCAGGAGTGTAAATCAAACACTCATAATGTGCGTGATCATTTAATTATAGACCACAAATGACATTAAGTTCTATAAATTAAACCTTATTATGGCGCTGCGATAACAAATTTGCCCAATCTTATTAGTCCTTGCAGTTAATAGACATAAAACCTAGTAAATCCTGCAGATCAGAACATTTCTTTAACAACAACCATTCACTATTCTGTGATTATTTCAGCATTGATGTTTGAACAAAACGTAAGCCGATAAAAACAAATAAGGGATGACACATGAATGCCATTGGAGACTGAACAATGAGCTACGCTATCACAAAGCTAATGAAGATCATGTAATACTGATCAAACATTGCGTGCTAATTAACTGCACACACATCCCATTGAATTTATTATGTTTTGAAACGGGACTCTATATGCATCAGAACATCCTTATTTGCAGAGTGTTTGGTTTGTACAGACAACTGTTTGTAATGTTGGTAAAATGAATCACATTTATTTATTTATTTGTGGGAAGCCAAAAATGTGTTCAGAAGTGCTACGATCTTGACTAAAGAATTATTCTTCTGCACTCTGCTAGTAAAAGTTTTGGTTTCTGATATTTCGACTGCTTTCTACTCAGTGTTTGCATCACATTTGTTTTTCAAATTGCATTTTGCATGCATGGGTAATAGGTTGTTTTGATTTTCAGTTCCTTAAATGGCAGCATTAATCCATGCATAGTTTGATGATATTTTAAAAATCACTTCTTCATTCGTAGAGCAGAACGTCTGGCTTGAGGCACGAAGGCCAAAACAAACCAAAAATGAAACCTGTGTACTGCTATTCCATATTTTTGATTGAATTCAGCCTTCTTGTCCACATTAGTAAGTATAAAAAAAGTAGAATATCATTAAATAAAACATACAAATGACATAAATCAAAGAGAATGCAGCTTAAACTTAACGATGATTGAAAATGTGAAGCAGGGAATACCAAACTGTGGCTTCAATATAAAACAAAAGTTCATATGGTGAAGAAATTTATGGGGGTTTTCCCAGTTGGGAGAGAAACAAACATGGAGACATAACTTTAACTCCACCAGCCTTCAGGCAAGCATCGTTTCTCCTCTGGTTTTGACCAGCGTCGTTGCTCTGATGCAAATAAGCGTCTGCACTCGTGTTTCTCTCAGACACAATAAAAGGCCAGGCAGCCGCATAGCGCCTGCTGTAAAACCACAGCAGTGAATGGAAGCAGCTGGAAATCTCACTTTTCTATGTGAGCACAAGTCCAACTGAATTCTATATTAATATTAGAAATATATGAATATATATTATAATAAATTAATTGTACTCTGCAGTTCAGCATGACATCATCTGTATATGGAGTCGTGCTCCAAAGGCCTTTGTATTATTAAAGTGTTAAAATATTTATTTCCATTAGAAAAAAAAACAAGGAGGGAAAAAAAAACAAAAACTAAAGTGTCCATTTTTGATTACTTTCTGTTTTGAGTTTTCTGCCTCTAAAATATGACGACAAACATTTTCTGTCTGGCCAAAAATACATGGAGTGGGAAATATTCAAAGGTTACAATCATATTTATGTAATTGAAATAGAATGCAGTGAAGCAGCTATCCATACACTGAACATTAATGTTTATGCTCTTAATTCTAACTAAGCTTAAAACATTGAAGCTAAAAAGTGCATCACCAGCATTGAATGGCAAATGGTAAACATTTTTTACTGTATTCCATACTTTAAGTAGCTGCAAAAAAAAGGTAAAATGAAAACAATCATCGCAAAAGAGATTTAATTAAACTCAACCTTTCACTTGGGAGGATGGTGTGAAGGGAAGAATGTGCTCTGACTTCTTACAAAGCCAACAATTACCATAATAAAGAACAAACAGAAATGCAGCCACACCGACTTGCTATCACCGTGATTGGAGGAAAGAGAAAGTGTGAACCTACACAATGACATAAAAACTGAAAACAAATTAAACCCAATTCCTCTGTGGAAATCTACATGATTAAACATCAACGAGAAGAAAGAAGATTATAATTACTGAATAATTGACTGTTTTTACTTCGTCGTTGCCAGGGGTTTTCCGTCTGTCGGTCATTGAGAATAAACATTTAATCGCTTCTGTTTTTCCGTTATCGTTTGACATTTTGCTATGTTACAGTGATTCAATCTGATTCAGTATCAAAAAGGAGCGATTCCAAAGCCTTTCCTAATTTCAGTTTTGAGATACTCCTGCTGAATGTGACGAAACATAAACAAAGGCTCAGTAACGATACATAATCCATATCGCACTTACAGTAAGCTGTGATGTGAACCTGTAGCATCACAACTACATATTTTTTTAAAACAAAACACAATTTTGTAAAAAAAAAAAAAAAAAAAAAAAAAAAAAAGGAATTTCAGGTTGTTACAATGATATAAGCCATGCAAAAGTAGTACATGATTTTAAATTACAGAATATAATCAATTTAAAGTTTCTAGAAGTGCAAACATAATTCCATTTTTTTTTTTTTATGAAAGGAAAAGAAAAAAAGATGAAGATTATTTATCCGGCTGCTTGTTAAAAATAAATCCACATTAGACAGATATTTTATGATTAGAAAATGTGAAATGTGTTATTTGCAAACATGAATACAAACATTCAAGCAGTCAGCAAATCCACAGTTTAAAAAGATAAATTGGCATCAAAAACAAAAAAAATCTATAAATCAAAGCTTTAGAAAATAGATATATGACAACATCTGCTAGAATGCTTTAATATTTACTACTTCCATGTAATAAATATATCTGGGAAGGTAAGCCATATGCATAACACAGTTACACACTGACACCAACGTCTGTCAGAGATTATGTAACATCTTGTTTTCACTTAACAAGATGTTACATCTTGTTACATCTTGATGTTACATTTTGATGTAACATCAAGATTGTGTGTCAAAAATAAATCTGAAATGTTTTGTTCTTTGGAAACAAGATTTTCTTGTAGAGTTGGTTCCAGTGAGACTTCAGAACAATTACTAACCAATAGGGCACCAGAGTTATCCTGCAGGACCCGACGTATGACATTCCTAACATGCATTAAAGTCTTGCCCATGTCGTCCCAGTTTTTGTTTGTCAACTGGCACAACAAACCGTTTCACATTCTTGACTTGGGCGTGGCTGCCATCATTTTCAGCAATGTCATCAAGAGGTTGAAGTGGCTTCTTTTAATTTGATCCCAGTAAGTTCAAACATATTTTGGAGTGGGAAAACAATCTAAAAACCAGGGAGGTCCATTTGAAGTAATTTGACATCATCTACTTATTGAATATTGATTGGAAATCTGGTTGTGAAACTTGAATAATATCTACCAACAGGAAGCCATTCTCAGATCATTTGGTTTATCTGGGCTAAATGAGGATCAGAGCCATAATCAATGAAAATAGGTTGTACAATCTATTGGGGGGAAAAAAACACAAAAAAATTGAATACACAAGAGATTTACATATTTATTTCCACAAGACTATTTAATTCAACAATTAATCTGAATATCTAAAGAAATTAACTGATATACAACGGTTAATAGGTAAGAAATTGGCTCCTTATCGGTATGAAATGGTACTCCATTAGGAGTAATGAATCAAAACGTAATAAACACCTCAAACCCATTTATTAATTGAAACATTGGTAAGTTCCCCTGCTGTGCTTTAGTGTACATAAAAAAAGGAAAAATCAGAAAAGACTCAATAAAATTTGTATAAAACCTGGAAAAAAAAAACCCATATCCATGTTGTAAATCAAACTGTGATTAAGAGCGTAGCAACACAGGTAAATGGTGAGGCAAAAGCTGCACCTTGTCCTCAAATACTGTAGTAAACTTGTAAGATTACATCTGAAAACTTCTGAGGGGGAAAAAATGAGCATGTAAAAGTTTGCATTTGTTAACAATCTCACTTGTATCCAAGAATCTGGAGAACACAGTGAACTACCCACAAAACAAAAGGTCTTCAATGGTTTCTGTGTGGATCTAGCTAGAAGTGTTTCTTTCAAGTTTTATAACAGGGGCTCTTGTACTTCCACTTCCTCCTTTTCATGTGGTTTCGTTTGGTTATTTATTTTGTGTCAGAGTCGTTGCAACAGAATGGACTCCAGTTTGCCGACTCTACAGAGTCTCGCTCCAAAATGTGTACACTTTAGAACTAGTGGCCACGAAATACATCTATCTAATACAAAGTGGAGATGCAAACCAGACAGGTCCCAGTCTATTAAAAGAATGTTAAATATCAAAAATATGTTTGATTTTAATTTTTACCCACTTCTTCAGCTTGGAAGGTAAAGTTTTGAAATCTGAAATCAGATTTATTCCAGATGAGGTTTACTTTGATGGACAATGCTAACAGTCCAAAACTTGTTCTCTGATTGGATGTTTTAGCTCCATTGTCTCTAATGTCTCTTATTTAAACATTTAAAGAATAATTTTTGGAAAATAAAACCCCTAAAAACTTTCAACACACCATAAGTATGAAGCAAATCATTTGGGAGAAAGAGAAAACAGAACATTGCATACTTTAAACCTGTTACCACAAACTTAAAGGGTCAAGTATAACCAAAAATATATTTTAGTAATTTCCAGAAACACCCTGACTGTCTAATAGATAATGTATATAAAATCCTAAAAGCTCATTGGCTTAAAGAAATGAGGGCCACCAGAGCCTAGATTTATCTTGCAAATGGAAGATGACAAACATTAGAAAGTGCCTAAACAACTCCAAAAAGATTATAACGCGTTTTTCTAGCACTGATGAAAGAATCTGAACTCACTTGGCATGAAGAAGCGGGTCAAAAGGTGGATGCTGTGCGCCGTAAACATGCTGAATACTGAGGAAGTAAAGCAGAGAGAGAGAAAAGGAAATGAATGGACTCATCCGTTCAGGCTAAATATGCTTGCCTCAATCTGTGCAAAAGGATACGTTTTCAATTTATGGAGACGAAAACTACTATAATAATGCATCTTTTCATAATTCAGTCAGTGACTGTAGCAACAGATACAACTTTGAACCTACTTCGGGCAGATTTAAAAGGTGCTAGCCTATGTTAGCATCGCAGCTCTTTGACAGCTGTGAGCAGGAAGATATAAGCGGTACAGAATGCAATAGTGTAACATGAGCAGTGCCACGTCAGTTTAGTCAAAACTGGCCAACTTTGTGCACAACGTTAAGGCCCTCAGTTAAAGTGAAAGCTGCGTGTGAAGCTCCACTAAGAGAAGCTAGCTCTGCTAAGCTAGCCAGCAGAAGGGGGAACACGTCACTTACCTGCCAGGAACCTTGGCTGCGTTTCTTTTCCAGAACTGTTTCTTGTTCCCGTCGCTCGACATTTTCCGCCAACAATCCAATAAGTCTCGAGCTCAGGCTCCCTGACCCTGTCCTCGTCTCAGAAACGCTTAATTTCTCTGTATTTACTCCAGCTCTCCTCCTCCAAAACTCAGAAAGCTGCCATGTTGGTACTACCGCATCGGCGAGTAAGCGCGACGGCGATTGGCTGGAGCGACGCTTTCTTTTGGTTAGCCAATCACAAGTGAGTTCGCCTGTTTAACGATTTCTATGGACTGTTGACGCGATGTTTACTATAACTACAGGCTGGGTCTCGATTAGGAGACCATCCATAAATATAACTGTGGAGAAAACCAGCATGAGGACCAGTGTGTCCTTAAAAAAATAATCTGTAAATGTTTTATTGTTGCTGAAGAGCTTAGTAGTTAAGAATAGGCTCATTAGTCTGAATGTTGTAAAAAAAAAATTAGGACCCTTAATTAATAACCGGAAACAGTTTTGTGCTTTTTTTTTGTCACAACCAAAGTACATCTTTACCGACTTTTCTAACTCCAGTTAAAGATAACTGCATTATCAAATACGAATATTTCTTAAAGTTTGTTCAAAGCATAGACGAGAGCAAAAATAACTGATAATTTGTTCTTGCTTATAGACATTTATATATGTGTTTGCTGTTTAAGTATAAACAAAGAAAATCCTTTAAGTCATTACTACACGTCAGTTTCCTAACATTGACAATTTGATAGAGGATGGATATGTGGAAAAACAAGAGCACTCACTTTGTCCTACATTACTGTGATGCTTGTGAAAGCTGCAAGTTTGCTTTTGCAGCATTACTTTAATTTTTAAACTAAGAGTAAACATATGCTTTACTGTAAAACAATTTATTATTGTTTTACAGTAATTTAATATATTATGCCCTGTTTTGATTTATATGTCAAACAGTGGAAATTTCCAAGAATTGTGTCCCATGAAAACACATCAGCTTCTTGATCCTGGTAAAAAAAAAAAAAAGGAAAAAAAAGTGTGTTCAGTGAACTGTGGAGTTAGAATTTTCTCCTACCACTTTGCATTAAGAACTAAAAATTCAATGTGGCTTTCATCTGGGCAGATCACATTCTTCTGCATGTTTCTGTGTCCTCTTAAGGCTTATGGAAAATTCCAGACTTCACTTCTTACTGCTTTTTTTCCCCTCCCAACAGTGACTGAATTCTTTCTCTTTGCGTGACCTTCAAAGTTGTATTGCCTAATCTGTTTAAAACTTCTTGAAAACTTTTTTACTTGGCCAGTCCGGTGTGCTTCCCGGACTTAATCACGCTTTTTTTTCAATAATGTTCTGTAAACCAGTGAGGCCTTTACAAAACAGCTGAGTTTCTACATAGAAAAAAAGGACTTCTGAAGGCAGTTTTACTCTGGCTTTTATTTGGGGTGTCGGAATAAAATGTTTTTCTTACTAACAAAATCTATTTATGAAGGGTTTCGTACACTTTTAGAGCAAATGCGTCATCACAAATTGTGCCAAAACCCAACACAATAATGTGTCTATACAAGAATGATGTACTGTGTAAAATTCACACATATTTCCTGTTCTAATAAACCAACAAAAGTTCATGTTAAAATTATTGAATACAAAAATGGTGCTTGTTTACAAAATTGTGTTAAATAATTTTAATACATCAACCCCACAGATGAAAAAAAAACTAGCTTACACTCAATCTGGTGCAAAGTATGTTTAAGTAACTTTTTTTTTTAAATTGCACATTGTCTCTGTTAAACTAATACAACAAAAGAAGAAAAAACAGTGGTGGACGCTATAATTGACTGTTTTTCCTGTGGAAAGTTCCAGAAATGCAGACATCTAAGAAGTAATCTGATTGGTCAATGGTCTAGCATATAATTTGTGTCCTGATCTTGAAATAAGACAACACAAAAAGAAAACTAAACCAGATGTATAATTGATAACACAGAAAATTAGTTGTAAATCAACACATTCTTTCAAGAGAGTAGTTGTAACGAGACAAAATAGAAATTATTTGCAAGGCAACTTTATATTCATGTCATTAGAAGTGATCATAATAGAAAGCGGACCGCTTTTTTTTTTTTTTTTTTTTTTTGTCACGGCGTAGTGAGTCATCTCTCCGCAACGATCTTTGTTGACGTCTGTCTGATAATAGGCTACTTCGCAACCCGGAGTCGCCAAAAAACACAGACGCTGGACGCTCTTTGTTACGCAGGTCGTAACAAAGTTGTAATGAGTGTGTTTTTTATTTTGTTACTGCGACAACTAAAGACACCATGGAGAACCAAGACAAAATCATTTGCTCGGAGCTTTTTCAGAAGCAGAGAAAGGTAGAAGTTGTTCTCTATCCGGCTGTTCTTGCATGGAAGGAAATTGAGAAAAGCAGTAAGCGGAGCTCTGGGACCTCTGAATCAGGTAAGGAAAACACAAGGACATGACTGGAGAAACAGAATTATGTCTGTTTCTCAATACAAACAATACAAGTTTGTTCACTGAACAACATTGTATTTGTTCTGTGAAATTCAACTACAGCTTTTCGTCTTTCTAAATGGCAAACTGCTATTTGCAAAGCTGCATTTCCTCCACTTGGTTGACCTTCATTACATGTAACTACTGTTCCTCTAACAGGAAAAAAAAAAAGTCGTTTTTGCTTCCTATCTGGTTCACACACATGTAGAGTGAGAAAGAGTCAGGTCACATAACTGTTGTAACAAGGGCTTGTTATAACTGTCAAGACAGGCCACAGGTCTTTACAAGAAACTAGGGCTCTCTGTCATTCATTAACTCATTCATAAAACGTTAAGTGTGATTTTAAACCCCTCCAGTGAGGGCTTAAAAAAGAAGCTCCAATATGTTATCTATCATTAGTAAGTGTATTAAAAAATATCATATATATATATATATATATATATATATATATATATATATATATATATATATATATATATCAGAAAAGCTTAGATTTGAAAAGTATTTTATTTCAGGAAATAAAATAGCACCGCAGTGATAAAGCCTGCGTAATAATTGCCATTTTATTTCAGGAAATAAAATAGTACCGCAGTAATAAAGCCTGCATAATAATTGCATCTTTTTTCTTGTTTCCAGTGTTGTTTTGGACATCTGTCTTTAGTCAGTGAACTCCTTGCCAACACCCTAATCTTTAGCTCTCCCTACAGATTCACATCCAATTCAAGAGTTAGTATTACTTTCCAGTCAGAAGAAACATGCTGGTAAAACTCAAAGTTTACCTTAAATGTAATATTACCAGTGGTATAAATAATTTTGGGACTAACTGTACAGCACAGGAATAAACAATTGCTAAATAATTTACTAAATACATGATTAAATATGTGTTGATCCATATCTTGAATTTTTTAACTGTCATCCTAACTCATCAAAGTCAGTAGGTAGGGCTAACAGTGCTAGCCACAAGGTGATTGCTGCTCAGGATGTTCAATCAGATGTTTGTTACTATTTTTGATAGGTCAGGGTACCTCTATTGGTAATTTAATGATTAATTTAAGTGTAGGAAATGTGAAATAACAATAATAATATAATAATAAAAAGTTACTACAAAACCACTTTGAGGAAGAGAAATCTACAACATACGCTTTGTATTTATTTGCGCTGATGAAATCACCAGAGGGAAAATAATCCAGCCTATCAAATTTGAAGAAATTTGATTCAGAACATGTGAACAACAAGTTTAAAATGTCAAAATAACTAATCAGCTGCTGAGTGCCTTTTGTGATGTCATCAAAGCTTTGTTTCTGAGAGGGTACATTTTTATTTTCAGTAACATTTTTCATCTGAATAAAAAAAAAAATAGTAATCTAACCATGACGTGTTGTTGTGTAAGTTAATTTGATTGATTTTTCCCAAAGGAAAAAAAAAAAAAGGCTGGAAACTTTAAACTTGAATATGTACAAAAATACAAGTTTTGGTAGATTTTTTTTTTTAGCACATTTTTTGGGCAAATAACAAAACTGTTTTAATAGCCAGCTGCTGTTTCCCACTCTGCGCTAAACTCAGCATGCACAGGTTTAATGGTCTGATCCTTTAGTGTCTCTTTACTTTTAATGGGGATGGGAAACAGCCCCCCAAATGTTTCTGTCATTTCTATCAGGCAACTTCCACTTCATCGGGTCTTCCTATATCCCCCCGAGGCTAATGTTTGTTCACCTAAATGGCTTCCCCGCTCGGCAATTACTGTAGCATATCGAGTGGAGTGATTACAGCTGCCGCCGTACGCTTTGGTTCGAACCCAGCCCTTGACCTTCCACAAAGTGGTATCAAGTGCCCTATAATAACCTGCCATAAAGACTTCCATTTATTGAGTCAGCATTAGACGTGACTTCATCAAATCCTGCCAGTGATTGCAGGGACAAGAGCGGGTCAGTTTACACCAGATTTAGGGATCGAACACGGATGCTTCTCAGCCAATTAAAAAGTTTAAACGCCACTGATAAAAAAAATAATAATAATAAATATTCTCGTCTTTGCTCAAAGTCAAATAGCAAAAGGATTCTTGCATTTGATAGAATTTTTTTTTTCATCGATTAGCTTTATATATAAAGAGAACGTGGCAACAGGTGGATTTGTTTTTTCATCCTGAACTCTTTGCACTTAGCCAAACAGGAGCGGCTCAGTTTTCACTCGCAGCAGCTTTGCATATATTAATGAGCTTCACAAACTTCCCAGTCTTCTTCTTCCTGCAGGGCTTTTTCTGTGTTTACACTGGGAAAGTGTAGTAAACGTTCACTGCTGTCCTCTGCACAGTAATTCTAAAGGGGATCTTCATAGCATTTAAAAATATATATATAAAACATATATATAATCCTCTAAAAAAATTTTGACTGATCTATTATAGACACTGAATGGAATGCATACACACACACGCACACACACACACACACACACACTTCTTAGGCAGCATTATAGATGTTGCTGCTTGAGATTTAATCTGATCTTGATTATCACTCTGTTTAGATATGCTGAGAGAAAGAAGTGTGGAATAACATCGCTGGTTTTTGCTTGTATTGTTCACACACAAAAAACCACTTTCACTGAGATGGCACATCAAATGCTTTAAATATATCTGAAAAGTGTGGTGTGCATTTTGTTCAGCTCCCTTCTACTTTGATACCCTTAAACAAAATCCACAAAGCTCGTCTCCATGGCGCCACCAGGATGCTGCCACCATACTGGCCTAAATAGGATCCAACAAAAAAGTTGCTGTATAAAGTATTGACTCAGAGAGGGAACCCTGAGGCTAGCTAATTTGAAGGCATTTCATTTTACTGGATTTATGATTTATTTAAGGGGTTGAAATAAAAAATGGCATGTATGTTTTAGTTTCTAAAAAAAACAAAAAACTAAATCATGTATTATTTTTACTTCTCTTTAAAGATGTTAAAAGATAAAATTGCAATAAAACACATTGAAATTTAGGTTTGCAATGCAAAGCACTCTGTCTTAGTCCAGCTAAAAACTTTCAAATTATTATTCAATTGTTGTAGTTTTTCACATACACTAAATTGGTACAATAAAAAGGATAGTTTGGTGTAGATTTAATTTGTGAAACTGTTACCTTTGCATGTAGCCTTGATGCTCTGCTAACTGAATAATATCCTCTACGTTTCATGTATCAGTTTGTGTAAGATGCTCTCTTTCATCCCCACTCCATCCTTATCTCAGCCTATCCTCCTTTCTCATGCTCTTAAAAATGATGTAATCAAACTGCAACCAAAATCCAATAAGCCAAGTTTCCTGATTTAAACGCACGCTTTGGTCCAATTACAAAAACACATTTTACAATCAATAGTTTGCATCAGACAAACAAACGTTGCCTCATAACTTATCTGCTGCTGTTGAAACAGAACTAATGACCCGTTCGAAATGGTCTGCTGTGAAATTACTTTCCAGTGACGGTGTTTCACAAACGCTGCTTCTTTCCGTTCTCTGACTGCACTTGTTTATGATTACAGCGGTGGTGTCAAGTCACTCGGCAGGTGAGCAGGAATAACTGGATGGTGTTGCTTTCTTTTCAAACCTGAGCTCGCCGATCAAGTAAGCTACACCATCACACCCCGATTGGCGCGCTGCTACGCAGAATCAAGAGACAGCCGCTTTAGTCTCACTTGCACCTCCTTTTCTTGGAAGCAAAAGTTTCTATTATCCACAACACAGCCGGGTTGAGTCTTAAAATGAAGAAGGGCTACACAGAGAGCCAAACATAACCTACATGGGTTTTTGTGAATCATTTCTTAGGGTGTTTATTTTTATTTTTTAGCCTTTCTTCTACGTATTTGTGTTTCGATCCTGTGGTATTTAGAAAAAGAAACTGCAGGATTTCTAAATGTAACCGTACGGTCTGGACTACTTCTCAGGAACAAGTAATGTTCACTACTAGTCTCTAGATCCCACTTTTTTTTTTTTTTATAACCTGCCCTCCAAGAAATGTGTGCAAGACCATTGTGACAGTTCCAGTTTAAAACGTATAAATTTTATTTGTGTATACCGACCGTAAAGTTTACACAAATAGCCAACTTCTTATCATTTCCAGGTTTATTATTAACACTTATTTAGCTTGTACTGTTTTGTTCAAATTCCAAGAAACAAATATGCACCACGTCATATTTGTACCTCAGTGCAAAAGTGAGTTCCTAGAAATCCTGGTCTTCCTTTTAAAGTACATTACAGGAATTGGTTATGAGTCCAATGTAACAAGTTTTGTCTCTTGATGTCATATTTGGCAGCTCCTTTTCTTGGAAGCAAAGGCTTCTATTAAGGATATGAATTCTACTAAAAATAATGTTGGAAAAAACACTGGAAACTTATTTAAAAAAAGTCAAATGACAAGTTAAGGTGACCTCTAACAAGTCATCAATACACACCCTGCCAGATTGCTAAGGCACCGCGATAATCGTATCGCCAATCCACATTTTGAAGAAGAATTTGGAATATACCGATACGCTCCAACTTGTTCTAACTAGAACTTTCCACAAAGTGAACTTGAAGTTTCATTGCACCGCTAGCGACTGTTCTCCTGCTATACCTTCCTCCTTGGTTGTCCTTTCTTCTCCATCTGTTTGCCAAAGCGTTGGCTCAACAAACACCGCTGTGCCTGGGAGAAATCCGCATGTCTTGTTTGACAGCTCACTGCCATGTGTACCCAGGCAGATCTGTGCTTTGTAATCTAAAGCTGGTGCTCAATGCACAGGCCTGTCTGTGTGCTGAGAGATGGCTGCAGAGAGGAGGAGAGCGCGAAAGATGCAGGGAAATAAACAGTGCCAGGAAATGACAGCTGGGTATGGGGTAAATTGTGACGGTGTATGCCGGATCACTGGCAGCATTAAGGGATTTCCAGTTGCATTGATTGCAATTATTTACCTAAGACTAAGGCTGCAGGGGTTTGACCTCTGAAGCTAATTAAATCGACGCAATCATGTGTCTGTGGTTTGTTGTGTAGTTCTGAAACTTCAATCCGGCTCAGGGAAAGGTTTTTTTTTTTCTTCTAACAAAAAGAAAAAGAAAAAAAGGAGAGCGTTTTTCCGAACTACATAAGCAGGTTTATCAGTTTCGCACCCTCGGTTAAATCTTATCTCGTCCATCGCACTCGTGTTACGTGTCATTTGGAGTGCAAGATGCAAAAGTGGCGCAGGAGTGACATCAGCCTATGCAAACACCTACAGAAGCAAGTGAGCATTTCCTTAAGCTTGCAGCAGCTTGTCCTCTCACACATTGTCACTGCAAAACCACAGTAACAATAAAGGGATTACAAACTGATCCACTGTGTACTGGGAGGGGTGGCGAGAACAAGAGCAGAATGTGAATACGATGACAGCTTGTTGTTGTGAGAAGGAGAGGCCTGGGGAGCCCGTTGTCAGAAATATCATTATCATATGCATAAATATAAACATAAAATCACTTGCGCAAACATGGAAATCCTGCAGGTATGGTGTTCTTATCAAAATCAGTGTTGCTGATCTAAGTCTTTGATTTGTACCTCATTGTTTTTTTTGGGGGGGGGGTTTTCTGGGCTGATGAGACAACGTCTCTTGTTGGGCTTTTTAAACCCCCAGGTGTATGACAAGCAATTCAGATCTTACGTGAATGTGAAGCAATGTCTGTGGAATCCTGTCAGGTAGGATAGCACCTTGTTTTTGGGAAAGCAGGATGAGCTGGTATAATAAGCAGAATGCTGGCACTCTTGCAGTCACAAGTGCTTGTTAGAGGTACAATGCAGTCTCTGATCCCACAGGTTCTCATCAGGTTAGTCCTGACTGAAACTAGTGCTGTTATATTTATCAAATCAGGGGAAATATAATCCCTCATCACACAGTTGTTAGGTTATACTAATGCACGGCATCCTCAAACAAACAAATGCCATTTCCCATTGGTAATTCTCAGCACAAGAAAAATTACTCTTCAGAGAAACCTCAAGGATATTTTCCAAAAATTGCAATGGAAAGTGCATCATGGTTTGTTGTTCATTTAGGCACCAAAGCCACAGAACAGTCTAAAATGGCTGCAGATCTTTCAGCAGGATACTGCATCGTGCTACATAGCAGAAATAATTCAGGTCTCCTTTGACGTGCACGAGTTTGTAGGTGATGAATTATTGGATCAGGCATTTTTAGGGGACAAGTTAAAGATCTTACAGAAATCACAGCATACCTTCAAGAATCTCACAAAGTCTCTGCCTAAACAGGCCATATATGTTTTCACCGTTAAACAATAACCTACAGGCTACTAGAATTATTCAGTGGTCGTAATGTCATGATTAAGGGAGATTATTTGAAGATGTATGTAACATTTGGGAGAGGAGAAGCATCTGTCATGATGCATTGTTATGTCCAAGAAGCAGGATTGATTAGTCTAAAAAGCCACTGTCTTCTTGATCAGCAATTTATGTCATACAGACTGCATTCAGTCACCATGATAACTAATTGTTGTTAAGGTTGATGGGGTGGCAGTAGTTTCCACCACTTCCATTGCTGCTTCCACTTAGTCAAATAGTCTTCATAGTGTCAAGATAAAGATTCTCAGCATATCCAGTCCTTTGGTTAGCTAACGAAATAGCTATATTCACAAATATGGAGTCTACATAGAGCATTCTGTGCATCCCCACTCAGTCTCATCAGCTAAACTACCGTCACAGCACTTGGCAACGCATCTCATCCACCTTAGCAAGCCTAAAAGCAGTGCTGCACTCTGTACTAAATGAGTTTAATTGTGGTAAACTTTGAGATAAAATGTTTGTTTACCACTCCCAACGGTCTTGTCAATCTTGGTCTTTGGGTGATCCTCGCTTGAAGCTGACATATACCTCATTTGTTTTGCGTATGGTTGTTCTCAACAATTATTTACACCATCGATTAATGTACTCATTATGTTCTTGCTTGAACGTTTCATCTATAAAATGTCAGAGAAGTGTTAATTGTCTTGGGTAACTCAATACAAATGTCCTGTTTTGTCTAGAAAACAGTCCTGCACTACAAACGTGGTTCGATGTATGATGAATTCAGCTTGTGGAATGTTGAATATTTCTGGCATATTGATTGACTAAACTGGTGGAATACTTCACTGCTTGTACACATTTATTAATTCTTCACTAAGCAAAACGACTTTTCCAAATTGAACGATATTTTACGTTTACAAGGAGAAGAGATCAGTTAAAATGTAGGAGGTACAGACTTTGACAGACAACTGAAATAGTTCCTAAATGAATAGTTTCAACACCCACTGGCACTTTCTTGTGGACTATTTGAAATGTCACAGGAGAAATAAGAGGGTTTCGGTGTGCATAGTCATGCTACTATTGCAGCTTCAGAGAATTTAGGTCAACCTTAATAGGTGCATTATGCAGTGATGGATTCCCATGCCGTTCTACGCTAAGAGCAACAACTTAGTCCTAAGTTTCTGTTTCTGAACAATAGCCCTCCTCCTGAGCCAAGAACCTGAATTAGAGGACAGATAGTATTTCTACTCAAAGCGCACAAATCTAGGTGACCTCCTAAGCTTTATTACAGTCACACAAAGCTCAGCACTCCAATATTCGAGGAAATAATTATTGCCTGTAGGCCAGTGTCTGAAAGTTGAATTCACCATCTTTTGTAGCAGAAAGGCCTGGTCACCAAAAATTGAACGCTTTATTCTTCTAGTAATGACACACGTATATTTAAAAATGAGCCCCACTAATTTAGGCTTTCTGTGGCAAACGTCCACGCCTACTGCCCTATTATTATGTGAAGAGATATCCATTTGGAGTGCTACAAAATGAACTGTATTCGGTATTGTGGATGTAGTTTTAAGAATTCTGGATGAAAGTTTGAAGGAGTTTATTGAATAGTTCTCAAAGAACATCATTTCCTATCAAATCTGATTACGGGATCTGTGTCAGAAACCTGTGATGAAAGCTAATCCCACACACATGTAATCCATCTCATGTGCTTCCTGTTCACAGTGCTGGATGGAGAAACTAAATGATCCAGACTAAAGATTGTTATATTCACTCCCTACCAACATAAAGCTGTTCAAGGACTCTAAAGGTTTAGTGTTGCCATGACAGACAGAAATTGCTTACCTGTCTTCATTTTAGATCATTGTCCGAGTTTGACCTAATATCGGATGCCGTTAAAACGGCAGAACACCCAACGTGAAACGTGACACATTTCTCTTATCTGGGAAGCAAAACAGACACAAAAATGCAAATCTGACTGTTTTCTTGTTGGATAGTTCCCAGAGGTACACTTTAAAGTGGAGCAGCCAATAGGTGCAGTTCATGAAGCTTCATTTAAAACTGAATCATGGGCAGAATATTTGGGTACTCAGTAAATCTTGACTTCTGCTGGCAATCGGTTGCACAACACTTTATTTTGGGCTATCAGAGTACATGAATCACATTCTTCAGACTTTATTAGTAAAGAAAGAAAAACTAAATATCATCTACTTTACATTTAATTATGCACTACTTGGTGTTGAACTATAATGAAACATAGCAAAATTAAAATTTAAGCTTGAAACATGAATATGTTTTTGGATCTCTGCATTCAACCTCAATAAAAGTCTTTGTACTAAGAATGGTGCAGATTTGCAGCTGAAATCTGTTTTTCTCAATCAATTGAGAATATTTATCTGGATTTCCCAACATTATCCTTTCAGCTTTCAGAAGGAAAACTCAACTATGTTTGAATAAACTCATATTTGACTGATTTGGACCAGAGCTTCATATACATGATGGAAAGATCTATTTTTTTTCATCTCAATAGAAACTTAATATCAAAACAAAAAGTTTTCTATTTTCTCAGAATCCTTGCTAGTTACAAACAAAAAATATTGGAGGTAGATGTCTTATATAAACTATGCCAGTTCTCCCTGTGAGAAACATCTTGTGTCATTGGACAGTTGAAGCAAAAAAACCCCACAATGTTTGTTATTTTCCCCCACATCTTGAACATGCTCTAGACCAGGGGTCCCCAAACTACGGCCCGTGGGCCAGATCCGGCCCGCCTCCTCATTTGGTCCGGCCCCCTGAACAATACCAGAGAGCATTCAGTGTTTTTTTTTCATATATATGTGGATTTTTCTTCAACCACCAGGGGGGCTCTTGAGCAGATATGAAACTTAGTTTCCCTCAATGGAATATATACTAGTCAGTACCAGTCACCGTTTCGCTCACGTTTTTTTTCCATTTGCATTCTGGGTAAAAATCTATCTACAAACGCGAATATGTCATCGGCATTAATCCACCCCCCCAACAAATGTTTTCTAAGGTTTCTTTCTCGAAAAACTAAGACCGGCCCCCGACCAGAAAAGGGAACAGTTATGTGGCCCTCGCAGGAAAAAGTTTGGGGACCCCTGATATAGACATTTGAAAATAACGCCTTCCTCCCCCCAACCTCCTGAAAAGCTGACTTACAGAAATACCCCCTGCTACCAACTCCGAGCCCTGCGGTATGAATAGGCATCCCTCGTTGGCTCACTGCCAGTCCTCAGACTTTTTACAGTCACAAAGAAGAGAGTATGTCAGAGCCAAGCAGAGAGGATGTGGCTTGTACAGCCAGGGGCTTAGCATCTAGCTTAGGGACTACACTCAGCTGAAACCTGCAACCTTTGTGTGTGGGTCTGTGTTGTCATCTAACTGTGTGTGGACGAGATGATGCCTTTCAGTCACCATGTTTGTACAGTGGAGTCATTGGGGCATTCTAAGGATCTAAGGATACTGATTGCTTCCCCAGCTCACTTAAGGACAGAGATGTCAACAGAGAGCCTTACAAAGAAAGATGCAAGTTTAGATCTTCTACTGAGGTTTTTAGCATCAGTCATCAAAGATGTAGTACAAATAAAACAATGTAAAAATGGAATAGTTTTGTCTTCTAAGGATGCAATATTGTACCAAAGAGAATCAGGGTTTTGTTCTGTGGAAAACCGCTGAGGCTCCATATTGCCAAACGTGACCTCTGCTTGCTTTGTGCCTTAGTTTTCACTGATTCTGCTCTGGGATTTTACGTTGCCTACCACTTCAAAGATGAGTTAGTATCATTCACAATCGCTTTCACCTTGTTATTATACCGCTAGCAGTTGGCTGTGAAATATTTAATCGCGAGGAAACGATCAATGAGTTTCTAAGATCGACCCAGTTTCCACAAATGTTTAGTTCCTGGATTTTATATACCTGTGGTCATGAAAGTCACTGAAATACCTAAATTTAATGCATCAGTGAGGCTATACTTTTGGGCAGATTAATCTTATTTTATTTTTAGCAACAGTCAAAATAAAAAGAAGGTTTTCTGCTTAAAAAGGATACTTTATAAGCCATGTCTACATAAAGAATACATGCTGCTGCCGATGAGTTCTAGCAGTACTTTTCTCATAAAAAAAAACTAGACTTAATGTTCACATCTACATGCTGTACTAAAATCTGCATCCAAGTCAGAGCTTGGATCTGGTAGCGACGCTACACCAGAGCCGGGAGCATTTTATCTGCAAGTCAGAAAACAAAAGGACTAACTATGTTTTGTCATGGCAGATTGCTATTAACAATACAAACCAGTAATAATATGTTCATTTTAAGTGTTGAATTTACTAGGCGTAAAGATACAACCAATAAATCTGTCACTTTCACTATGTTTTATTTGTGCACAGCCATTTCGGAGTCTGAACTCAGTAAAATATGAATTAGACATTTTACTGCCTTCCATCAGGTGCTGTTTTTGGTGGGTCGTTTGCTCGGATGGTTGATATTACATTGTGGTCTCTGCTTTTTTCACCTATGCTGAAAGCACACTGTATGTAATTGGAAATATTTCCCCTCCAGCTACACCGATATATCAGTTATGTATCATCTTTTTTTTGCATAATAACAGCAAACATTTGGCACTCCCAAGCCATGAAACAAAGAAGCGCTAAGGCATTTGTTCAGAGCTAAAGGCCATCTGCATAGTTTAGAGCTTGAACATATTTCATGTGTTGTTGGAATGAAACTCTCATTTTTTTCTCTCTCTCCTTTTTGCTGAAATAAAGCCATCGCCCCCCCACATGCCCATAAGTCGTCCTCATATTTGTCAAAATGTGAATATCGGTGGCCATAAAGTTATTCATGCCTGCATGGCATATCACCTTTATTTGAGAAAGAAATGAAATCCCATTCTCAGGGACTCCCGGGAGAGGAATAATATGTTCTGCCTCTCTCCCATTCATTTCATCATATCTGCTGAATAAATTTGTACGAGAGGCCGTGTATATGCAATGCAGTTGAAGAGGTCAGTAAACCTGAAGTGGGTAAAACGTACTTGCATTAAAGTCCTCTTTGGAATTTGCTCTGTTATAAATGAATTTTCTGGACGTCTCAGTTTAAAAAGAAATTGTTCAAAGGTGGATTTTGCAGTTTTCGAGGCATCCACCTTATTGTGTTTTCTTTTTTTTTTTACTTTTGTTGCCGTACTGAAGCAGGTTTCCTGTACCTTCGCTGCTCTGGAGGACATGCCTTTTTAAATTTCTGCCTGAAAGTGAAAAAGAAGAAGAAAAAAAAGCAGATTAAGAATCTGTGATGTCTCATAACAGCCCTTTAATCCCCACCGTTCCGTCATCTACCAGGAGGTACCCGGTCCCACTCTGACCTGCAAATTCTGCTACTGACCAAGCCACTCAGACTAAAGCACCTTTTCTTTCCTCCAACCCCCAAGAGTTTTAAAACAAGCGTCTGACTCCCATTCCTGTGGGAAAAGAAGTACTGCCTGTAAACACTTTGAAGGTCTCTTGGGACTAAGTGGATTTATTTCTATTCAGTTCAGTGTTTGTGAAAGGAACCAAGTGTCTCTCAGAGTGAATTCAGCTTCTGGTGGGAATTTCTGATTCTCCAAATCATATACACATACTTTGGACGGCGAATTGCTTCATATTGTTGCAGTCGACTGTCCAAAGTTGCTACATGCTCATTCAGATGAATGTGGTTGCTACAAAGTCAGCTTGGTAGAAAACTTCTTACAAATATTGATAAGCTCAACATAACTGGATTGTTTCATAACTGTTAACAAGTTGGAATGTATGAGTAAAACTTATACAATCGAATTGACTGTATATTTTTGTATATCAACTAGCTCTCTCTGCCTTAAGGCACAAATTTGTTGCAAATTAGGGTTATGCAAATGAACTGAAATAAATGAAATGCAGAGAGTAATCAAGTATAGGCAAGATACTGACTGTTGATAAGTTAGCAGCTTTGAACCATTTTATAGCGCTATGCTAGATTTTTGAAACTAATAGGGTTCAAAGGTGATAAAATAACTCATCATATCTTGGTAATATAATATTACATCCGATCTAATCAAAGTATTTTCCATCTGGCTTATCACAATGTTACCTTATACCAGCTTTTGTTGACTCTGATGTCATTTTAGTACAGGTTAGCATGTTGCTTTATTTTAGCTAACTCACGTTAGCTCAGCATTCAACAAACTCATAAGCAAATGTCAAGTAACTGAAAAAGACTTCTTACATTACATTGGAGATAAAATTACTTTCAAACTGATCACACACTGGCTGAAATAAATGAATTACATTTACAAATAGCGAGGTAAATATCCATGTATTAATGCTAAAGTTTCACCCATGTTAACTTTTGTTGATCCGGTCATCTTTTCACAGATTAGTGTGACCGTTAAATCTTATTCTTTTCAGCCATCTGTCTTCGATTGCAGGTGACTTTGGTGTAACTGTAAGTAATCATCCAGTTAAAAATCAGAAATTCTGATTATAAAAAAATCAGTATTCTGATTTTTAACTGGATGATGTTGCACAGTGATTCAGCTATGAACTTAATCAAGAAACTCTTGATGTGGATTTGCTTGATGATTTTGACAAAATACAGTGCTTACACACAATTAGCTAACATCTGCACCCCTTGCAAAACACTTATAGCTGCCTATTTTAATAGTTGAAACACCAAATGACTGATATGCATGGTGAAACTATCTTAGCATGACTGCAGAAGCTAGCATATACAATCTTTCATGTCTACCCTCTTGGAAGTTCTGCCATCAGCACTGAGGAAAACAAGTGATTCTTTTGGACTAGCAGTCAGTAGCATGTTGGGTAGCATTCCGCCTAGATATTTCAGCTTCCAAAGCTGAATTTTCTTCAAATCTTTTAGCTATGAAAAGTTACATTTCACCAAAAATCTGCAACTAGGCAGTGCTCCATTGTACGCTAAGAATCTTCAGTCTTTAAGAGTCTTTGGATGTTTAGCATGCATCCCCACCAAAAAAAGTAATGTTCCCATTCCTAAGACTTGCCCTTTCACTCTTTTGTCGCATCAGTTTGTGTCACTACCAACTCCAGAAGGCATTTTCTAAGTAGACAGTTACTCCATTCATCATCTGTAGGACAGAATGTCTTTTCTTTACCACCACAAACTCATGAATCTGTGTACGTGTAACTTTTCTGGCTCTTATCATCAAGCTGCAGTCACCACCGAACTAAACTGTCAATTCAATCTCTCCACAGAACACGGCCAGACTGTTAAAGTGTGTGAAATTGTGGCAGTTCACAAGACAGAAGACGAAGCTGACGCACAACCCAGGAGCCATCCGAAGAGGATAAACCAGCCCTCTCAGCAGTATCCCCATGCATTCACAGGTGCAGCAGTTACACTACTCTACAAGTTCGGGAATAGTTTTAAAGTTTAAAGTTTTGGGGAAAATGAGAACTAGTACTACTTACACTGACATGGACTAATTTTCACAAAACTGTGATGCCACATTTTGCTGAAGCTTATCTTCAAAGGCATGTCCCATCCCTCAAAATTCTGGTTATGCAACAAATTCACAAAATACTTTTCAGACTCTCTCCAACATCCCTGCTGCACATACGAGCCGCGAGAAATGATTTGGACTGTGGCTCCTCCTTGAAAGGCCGACTCTTATCTGATGAGAGAAATATTCAGTGCGATGATTTGACATTGAAATGCTTAGTGAGTAAATCTGCTGCCAAAAGTGCTTAGTGAGGGAATTCCTGCTCCTTAATGTAAATATTTCAGTAATGCTTTTTTCTTCTTCTTCCTCGGTACAACCATGCCTCACTTTGCTGACTTCCTCCTCATTTCCGCACCTCCCCACGTCTTCTTATCTCACTCATTCACTAAAATCTGTGGCAGACCAAGTTGATTGGGATACAGCTAAGGTTCATTTACAGGGCAAGGTTCCACTGCAGCAAAGCCTTGGAGTAATGATCAGTGAGAAAAAATAAAAACACAAGAAAAACGTAACACTTAGTAAACTCCAGGTTGTGAGCCATGATGGGTACTTCCATTACAAATGTGCAAAAATCTTTGTTTATATTCTGCAAATGTTGAAAAAACACAATTGCTGTGTTTCCAATAAAGTAGAAGCAAATGAAAATCACATGTGAATAAGCTTGTTCATATGATAGGTCATTAAAATTAGTCATGAGATATATTCACAATTCATCTATCAGTCATCAGAGACATCTGCTTCTTATTCAGGCGTTGGAGCAACGAGCTTCTTATACTTGGGAGCAATTACATCTGCAGCGTTTTGCAGAAAATGTAGTTGGCGATTTTAAAGAGCTGTGGATTCAACACACAAGTTTTTTATGAACTATGCAATGCCAAAATGGCTCTGGTGAAGCCATTGTCTGAGAAAAAACAACTACTTCCTGTCATCTTCTTTGTCGTTTCCACCAGTAGTAACATTGTTCATCACGTGACTCGTGTGATGCGAAAAAACTGTTTCCATTGCAGTTTTCCAAAACACGCTCATTTCGATACGGCTGAGAAACCTCCTCCTTTTTCGCAAATTCAGTTTTGCAATTTCAATTTGCACAACTTTATGACGATGGCAGCGCAGCTAGCGATTCCAACATTAGAAAGCACTTTTAGGATATCGGAGGGGGATTTTTATTTTCATCTTTTACATTTTTTTCTCTCTGTAGAAACTGTTCTTGTTGTCTTTGCAGTTTCATACGTGAGGAGGACCCGGCAACACCTGTGGCGTTGCGCCGACGTCACCTTTCACTGCGCCGACCAGCAGATCTGCGAGCAGTGGGTCCAAGTCATCAACGAGCAGCTGTCATTACTTAGTAGGTGCTACTTAATACTGCAGATATGGGGGATGCACTCTGAACCGACTGGATGCTCAATATGCATCTGTGTGTCATAAATGAATCATGAATGATCCAAACTGACTGTTAAGCTGCTATCAGCACAGATAGGGGCAAATAAACTCAAGCAGAAGAATGTTAAGTAACAGGTTAAAGTGCAAAGCCCGTTTCACACTCGGACAGCTGTTGATTAACCTGGCAGAAACTGAGCAGGACGCCGTCTGGGTTTTGTCCAAAATGTCTTGTGACAGAAATCTGGCTAGGTAACATTGACCTACCAATTAAACACTAATTGACACACTGAACCACCTAAACTCACATTAGGGATGGGTGGGCGGCGGCTTGATTTAGATTATGATCAGGAAAACACAACAGAGTCGTACAGTAAACAGTACCGCAGTGCAAACCTTCGTTTGGATTGCTGCAGTATTTTCTTAATGTGCGTCTTAGAACAAGTAAAGGTTTTGATTCAGTACACTTTGATACAGTCCCTAGAAAAGGTCGTCATACCCTTTCAGTATTTTTGTAATTTCTCATATTAAAGCCACAAATAAACCCAATGTAAGGGATTTTATGTATCAGCACAAAATAGCGTGGGACTAAAGAAGAAAGATGGTTTTTACAATCAGATTACAGAGAATATCTAAACTTTGACTTCAATTTTCAAGTCTTGGATCAGATTCTTAGCTGGAATTAGATCTGAACTTTGACCAGACCACTCTAAGACTCTAAAAAGATGTTTTTTTCTAGAAGTGACAAACTCCAGTCATAAAGGATAGTATTGCAGGTTTTAGATGCGTCCATGCCCCAACACAGCTGGTTTAATGGTTGAGTTGTTATCACCTCTACATGTCACTCAGCTTTTGCAAATGCCTGAGCGTGTACCATAAATTTTAATCTAGGGCATGGTTTAAAAATGCAGGACAATGAACCCTGACGACCGAGTTTTTTTATTTTCCACTGCACATTTCATTGCACATGCAGGCCAACAAATTTAATCTGGACTCATCTGATGAGAACTCGTGCATTCCTTACAAGACTTGTGACGAACTGAAGAAATTTTGTAATTTCCCCCCCCACCCCCCAACAATACAAAAGTGTTGCTGTTCCAGCAGATTCCAATTCCAATTCCAATTGTTAATGTCTGTTGTAGTGATGTAAGGGGTACAAAGTCTTGAAATACGTCAGTTATGGTCATTCTGCCACTGGACAAACTGATATCCGTTCTTTATAAGCTCTAATAATTTTGTTATGCAACTCTCAGCTGTTCTGCACAAATGACGGCAGCAGTAGAAGGTTTTAATGGTCCTCATTTATGAGTTCAAAGGTGACATTATTTCACAGCTGACAAAAAATAGCTGCTGGAGGTTTCAGCAAAATGAAAAATAGCAATGAACGGATTGTTCTATTTCACAAACTTTATTTTTTGTTGCATAATCTAAATTTAATTGAATTTCAACAATTTCCAGAAGGAACAGTGGTTGGAAGAAGCGGTGGGATGATTCAATGTGTTTAACTGAAATTTAAGTTAAACGTTAAATTACTTTATTACATTTATTTGGATTTCAAAAGTACAATTAGTAACACACTTTATGTTGATATCACACACTGATTTATTTCAGCATCTTTTAGCTACTGCAAAAGCTGGTTTTTTTAATGTGCTAAGAGGTTGTAGCAGGTTGTACAGTGAGTCAATATTGAAGGTTTAAAATGATCAGTGTCAACACTTAAGTCACACGGCTGGTTTGGTAGCAGGAACCTGAGTAAACAAGGAAGCAATTCAGGCTTTCGACTCAGGTGGGTTGGACTTGTGGTGCATCCAAAAACGAATCAATTTGTACGATTCTGTTTTGCGAGAACTTTGAATTCAAGAGTAACTCATTACATCTTGCGGTCCAAGCTTTCTATAAAATACTGGAACCCAAACTATACCAGGTAGGTGTAAATAAATGATTAACAGGAAAGTAAAAAGTGGCCAATTGGTCACCTTGGAAGCTCACTGAAGCTGTTTTATTATAAATTGCTCTAAATATATTTCCATAGACAAAGCATATTAACTTGTAGCATAAGAATATAATGTGACATTTCATTAAATCTATTAAATGCTAATATGTAATGTCTTTTTATGATGTATCACATTACATGTTATAATACTATTAGTAACGTAGCGAGCTATAACACTAATTGAGTATAAAATTATGTGACACACTCCAGGGCCAATACGTTTGAAAAATGATCCGGCTCCGTAGCATTCGGTGTCTCTCAAACATGTAGAATTAAGATCGGAAGGTGGGTGTAATTCATCTGAAGTGCCCCATACCCACAGATGAACCAATTCAATGAAATTAACCACATTCGTTGCGAAGATGAAGTCTGTACGTCTCTAACAGCGTCCGTCTCCTCCGCGGCTGCACCGTTACATCACTGCTGACAAGCCATTTATGTAACCTAATGGAATTTTTGTCTTATTGCCAAATGATACGAAGCCATGCTTTTTGTATTTTTCCTTTCTTTGTGCTCATTTAACACTTGATCCCATTCAGATCGCTTTTAGTTCGAGCCGGCACCTTATTTTTTCCAAAGCGGCCCCAAACAAGCCATTTAACATTCCCCGGCCGGCGCACCACTTTGGAACTTCATCACCGGATGATGCAGTGCCTGTAATTTGCCCCACACTCCTTCCACAGTTAGCCGACACCTCGTTTGTCTTTCAAACAGCCCATTCTGGTGATCATCTTTTAAAAAAAGGTCTCTAGTTAATGAAAGACCAATCAAGCAGCTGTCAAAAAAAAAAAAAAAAAAAAAAGTCAGATATTTCCAACCGCTATCCTTCACTTTGCAGCCAACCGACCCAAGAACCTGCTGGTGTACATCAATCCGTACGGAGGGAAGCGGCGCGGGGAGCGCATTTACGAGCAGAAGGTGGCTCCGGTGTTCCGGCGGGCCGGCATCTTTACAGACGTGATTGGTGGGTACCCGACGGTGGAGCGCCTCAACATTTAAATTAAAAATGAGACTCAAAGGCCACCGTATACATCTCCGCTGCCAGCGTAGCCTCTTGCGGGGTGGGGGCCAGGTGGCCTCACGAGGATATGATTTTTGCCTTATGGCGGCATTAATCCTGCCACCACCCTAATGGAACCTGTGATACCCGATAAGCTTGGGCATCCAAAGTCATCTATTATTCAATAAGTGTTTGCTACAGTGTATATTCTTGAGTATTGATGGCCCATCAGGGGGAAAACACCATTCACTCTGGGCTTCCTATAGCAGCTATGAGTCACATGATCTTTTTTTTTTGTGCTGGGATTATATGCCTAGTAAACAGATTTACTGTTAAAATGATGGGGATTTTTTTTTTTTCCTGCCTCGGGGCTCATTTTGTTAATACACCCCACAATAGCTGAATTAGGCTGTTTGTGCCACTGCGCCTGGCTTTTTTTATTTTTTTTTTCTGAACATTAATCTGCTCAGTGGGTTTTAGCGAATGCATCCAAAGTGCAGCGTTTTTGTTTTATACTTCTTTTGTTTTTTTGTTTTTTTTTTAAATGCCTGCTCCGCCACTTATTTCGTCTGTACATTTCATTTATTGCACTTGCGCTAACGCCTGCTATTTAATTGGTTTCCACAGTTACAGAGCGCGCTAATCATGCCAGGGACCACTTGAAAATGGAGGCCAATCTAGACGATTATGATGGGTGAGTACTTCAGTGGGGTAGCTGCTACTGCTGCTGCTGCTGCTGCTGCTGCTGCTGCTGCTGCCACTGCTGCTGCTGCCGCCACTTTCAGGCTTTTGAAACACTGATTCTTGCCCGTGGCTTTTATGTTGACTCTCGTCTGCTCATGTTTTAATAAAGTCACTGAGAGGCTCATTAAGTCTCTGTTGTTGGGTAATCTGCATTGAGATGAATGGTAATTTATATATATATATATATATATATATATATATATATATATATATATATATATATATATATTGTAATTGTATTGTTATTGTGATTTCTTTTTTTATTTTAGCTAAAAATGTTCCATCTTAATATAATTGTAGAAGAAGAAATGTCTGATTCAGTATCTGAAAAGCATAGAGTTTAATAGCCACATAGGCAATGTTAAATTTCCAAGCTACTTTTGAAAAACTAACCAATGAGATAAGATGGGAAAATATTTTCTAAAATGTTGTCTTTCGTCTCTGCTCGCCAATCAAACACGATGCTACCAGGGGTGTTAAAGCGATTACTTTTGGTGGCGTGTGGAGGTGTAAAGTCCATAAAATCCATACATTTTATCAGCAGAAGGAAGCATGGAGCGCTTTAACGTTTCCTAGTAGATGGCTGTCCTGACTTCATACTTGACACAATAAACGTCAGCAGAAAATGACATGGCAGCAAGTAATCACTTACTGTGAAACTCTTGAGTGAGCTTTGGTTCACATACATCTCAAGACTGTGTTGCTTACGCACCTCTTACTAATACATTTTTTTCTTCCACTAAACTTTCCATAAGTATGCTTGGACACAGCTAACTGTACAGCTTCTGCTGTGACGATAAAGGTAATCTTTTGTTTACAAATATCAATTCAGCACTTTTAGCAATTTTTGTAAAGGCCATAGCTTGGTCTGTTACAATACATTTTTATGGATGATAAACTGACGCAGTGATTATCGCAATAAACTCAAATATTTTAGTTTTGAGACCATTTTCATGTGATGCGCTGATAACAGCATAATAATGCAAGTTCCCCTCTCAACAGCCAGTAAATAATTCTGTAAAGAAAAAGACGCAAACTGGACAGTATTTCAAATATCCAAAATAAAAATAATAATAAATACAATAATTACAAAGTCTCCAAACAGACTAAAATATTAATCAGAAAGGAAATTATCAAGCTCATTTTATTTTATTGTGCTATTAATTTATGAATTGCGACAGGCTTAGTGAGAGCATAACATTTGTATGTAAAAAAAATGTTTTAATGTTACTTTATTACCTCTAGGATAAGTTTTTATAGAACCTTAATCTGAACATCCTGATCAATCCCTTTTATTTCTCTGGCATTTTTGTTGTTTAATAATGCAAAGCTGTATTTGCAAGTATGAAATATTTTCCACCCAAATGTGAGCGCATTCTTCTCTGGCTCTACTTTTCCTGAACTAAACTAGAGGGGAAAATAAAAAGGTGTTGTTGTTTTTTTCTTTTATATAAAATTTTAAATCCGATCCGTAAAAATAAACAGAATATTTGTTTACGCGAAAATTCGAACGTTTCCATCGTTTTCGCCTCGCTTTCCGGCATTTCCTTTAACTACAACTTGTCAAACTCCACATCTCACCGACCGACATACATCCAGGATATGACCTGTAAATTATGCGACCGAAGCGAGAAGCCAGGGGTACGAAGTGCACCAAGAGCACCAAGAGGGCCCCTTTTCCTCCTACCTGCTCGCCTCGTCCTTTCAGCCATTCATCTCACATTCGTAACACCAGAAGCGGAGTTAGACTCCATTATGCTTTTTATTCCACAGCTCATATAATTTATAGACGCATTTCCGTTGCCTTTGAGTCGGACCCAAGAAGCCGTAATGCCGGGTGGCACAGCGTGATATTCTTATTTATTGTAGGGTTTCACAGCTGCCCTGTTTCGTTAATGTCAAGGTTTTCTAAGCTTTGCAGCCGTTTTCCTGCTAAACACAGAGAACAACCTGTACATGGAAGTCGACTCGTTACACGGCGACCCGCCAAGACGCTGCACGAACCGTCCTCGGCGGTGCGTTAGGGAAGCTTGCGTTCGGTTTTGAGTTGCTGGTTCTTTTTTCGTCTCTCCAGGGTGGTGTGTGTGGGCGGAGACGGGATGTTTAGCGAGATCCTGCACGGCCTGGTGACCAGGATCCAGACGGACCACGGCGTGGACCAGAACCAACCGGATGCTGAGCTGGTGCCGTGCTCTCTGCGTATTGGGATTATTCCTGCAGGTGGGCTTTTGGAGTAAATTTTTTTTTGTTTGTTTTTTTTTTGTTACTAGCGATTTAATGGTACAAGTGTGAGATCCTGACTTTCACACATTGATGCAGGGACTCCTATGTTTTTCAGAACGACACCATACTGTAGGTTTATTTGTCAGATTGCAAATGCATATTAGTTTTCAAAGCTATGCAAACATATTCTTGTTATAGATTAATGCGTTGATGTTCATTCGAGCAAATAATTGGATATATAAAGATATTTTAAAACAAACTAGAAGATGGACTTTCTAGGTTGCGTCTTATTACAAAACAAATTAAACTATCCATTTCCACTGCCTGTTTTAAGTAATAATTTCCAACTTGAAATCAACAGGAATGCCCTCTGAGCTCATATTTCTAAATTGACTTATTCTTCTGTTTTTTTGTACTTCTTCACAGTAATGTATATAACTTATTTTTTAAAAAGTGGCTTTTAATAAAACGCTTCAATTAAAATCGTTTGTTTTGGCAGAGTAAAAGGTCATTCAAAACACAAATAAGTAGCGATTGTAGGTTTTCCAAAGAAAGCATAAATAATTTTAATTGTGAGACATTCAAGACCTTACGATCCCAGGTTGCTTAGTTACATAAGAGAGTCTCCATGGCAACAGGACAGGGGGGTGTCGCCATGAGCCTAAAAGAGGGTCAATCAGTCCTAAGTGGCATGATTGGGAACATGCTGGGTGACATTTTGAAATTACTGTAAATTTCACTGGGATGAAGACACAATGTGTGAAAACCAGTGTGAGACCATCCTGTGCACAGCTTGGTGCTGGTAGCTGGCTTGTTTCAGAAAATAAACCGGGGGAGACGGCGAAACGATTCGTTTGGATGAAGATGTTTCGGATGTGGTGGTTTGTTTAGCGAACACAGAGGAAATCAATATGGCAGGTGTTTGTTTTCTTCTAACAAATCCTACGCCGATTCTGTGACATTTGAGCATCTCGCCAAAACGTGATGTAGAAAGATGAAATCTCCAAGTAATTGAGATAAACAGAAGATCGTTTTTCTCCAAATCCGTGGCGTTGTAGTTTATTCATGAGGTTCTTAGAAATCTTGGGAAAAAATTATTTTGATAATGGATTTTTGGAAGATCTTTAAAGCTCAGAGCAAGGATGATGTACAAAAAGAAAAAATCAGGACAACGAGGACTTTACATTAAAGCTGCTGCTTTTTCTAACATTTAGATTTATACTATTTAGAAATAGGGGAGTTAACTTTAGACCAAGATTTGCCTTTATACTTTTAATATCGGAGCAGAGAAACTCTTGTTAGTTTATAAATTGTGAATTACTTGGAGCAAGAATCAAACATGGAGAACCAACATTTACCTTTATACTTTACAAATCTAAAGCAAACTTAGATAATGCCGTCTTGTTGTTTTGTTGTATTTCCTTCTAATTTTTATTTGAACCAAGACTGAGATGTTTGAGACTCAGAAGAAAAATGTAATGTGTGATTTAGGGGGGCTGCTGTCTGTTTCAAAGGGTTTCAGTCACAAGTCCAGCCACGAATATATTTATGCTCCGAGGATTCAAACAGCAAAAAAATATCCCAGAACTGAGAAATTTAAAGTCCATCGCTGTCAAAGAGAAAGAAATCGACAAGATTCACGAGGTACTTATGGGAGAACCGCAGATAAACAGTGAAGCTGCTCAGAAGAGCACACGCCTTGTGACATTTTCCTGCCTCCGAATATGCAAACAAATGTCTGCACTTGAGAAAATTAAGGGGAATAAAACATAAAGCATCAGAGGGCTGAACATTGTTCAACTTCTGCGTGCTCAAGCTATTCCCTTCCAAAAGGAAGCTGGCTTGTGCAGACTGGCTGTAGAAGATTCAAATTCTGGCACAATGTCACCATCTTTATACAAAAAGAAATAAAAAAGAAAAAAAAAAAAAGCACACGCAGCAGGGCTGTCAGGAGGAATTTCAAAGTGTTCAGATGTGATTATGATGCTCAGAGAAGAGGAAGCAAAGGCCAGATAAGTGATATTCATGGAAAGCCTAAGAAGGCGAGGGGAGGGAGCTGATCTTCATACTCATCTGTGTGTCCGTCTCCGAGTGACGGGCCCGATCCCCCCGTCACACCCCTGTGAGCCCACTCTAAACGTTACCAGCTAGGCTTCTCACTCACTTTCTCACCCTCGCCGTCTTTTATCGGCAGCTCCACATTACCACTTGAAGATGATCAAAGTTGGCCAGATAGGTCTGAAATTACTCCACGAGGGCGCAGAAAAAGAGCGATGGAGCCTTATTACCTCTCAAGTCAAGAGATTTAATATCAAACTCAGCATTTCTCACAAGGCGGGGAATGCCTCTTATGCTTCATTTGTTGGCTGAAGAGCGCTGATGATAGCCCAGGGCCCGAAACTATCAGATTAGTTAACTTTATGACTGCCACGTTTCTTTGCTCTTGCCTAATAAAATCATTCAGCTACATTTGCCTTTCTTGGTTGTGGACGTTCTGTTGATCCCCAGAGCTTTTTTTTTTCTTCTGTGTGACAGATTTTATTTTGGAGATAGAGCTACACATGTGTGACTGACATGATGAACATTTTTGGGGGGGATTAAAGGCAACGAGGATAAGAGAAAATCAGAAACCTCTCTCGCCTCTTGAGAAGGAAAAAAAATAATAATAACCTGATATTTATGTATGTTAAGATGACGAGCAGCCATAAGTTAAACGCGTTGTATTCTCAAAGACCAACTCTGTTTGCTACACAGTGATTATATCGTCTTTAGAAAGCTGGAAAATTGTGCGTCTTATTCTCCATTTCACTGATATTTTTACAAATGACTTTGGGAATCCATATTGACATTGCCAAAATAATATGTATAACTTGTTTTATATCAAGAAAAAACATTCAAGTTTCCACCAGATAGTGCTAGTGTCTGTAGATTAATGAACACAAATAAAAGCCCAGTCTACATCATCACTGATATTTTGGAAAACAGATTTTTCTTTTCTACGAGATAGTGCCTACCCACTACCTCCTTTCCGTTTGAGAAACCAAGACTGCACAGCAGGTCCGTTTCACTTTGTGCTAACTCTACTCCCATTAAACTACAAATGTAAGCTCAAGATGTTGATGATGTTGATATTTAGGAAGGTTTTTCCCCCTTTGCCAATACTATATCAGGTGCTATTTGATGTGTGAATAAGACATAGCAGATAGCTTTAGCTCAACAGACCAAACACAAAATCTTTAAGCTGTATTACTTCCTCCACAAAATATAGATTGCATATGGAGGTAAAAACAAGCACGGAAATGACAGTATGCTAAATTGGGAAAGGATTTTCAGTGGATTTTTAAGATGAAATAAAGCAGGACTAAAACTGCTGTAAAGAGAGCTACGTCTATGGAAAACACTGGTTGTTTAATCTGATTCTTCTCCTCTACTAACAACATAACGATGTATGAGAGCTTTCATAAAACAAGAGGAAAAATATGACCCCCTTCTTTATTCCAGAAATAGCTAAACCAAACTTAATGGCTATAAAACAAACACAGCTGAAACTGAACTGTGTTGTGTTCATGGTTTTACCTTAAAAAGAATAACCTTCAATGATCTTTGTGGAATAATCAGAACAATGAAGATCACAGGAGTGCGTCATCATCATATTGCATGGATTTATCTCAACTGTACAAAATGCAACTCTTGGGCAACATTGTTGTCACTTCCAAGGATTTTTCTCACAGATCATCCCTCTTGTGTGTCCAACAGGGTCGACTGACTGCATCTGCTTTGCTACTCAGGGAACAAACGACCCAGTTACATCTGCCTTGCACATCGTTGTTGGTGAGTTTAAGTTACTGAAACCCTGCCAACACGTGTCCTTTAAACCCAGGCTCAGATATTCGCATATCTGATGGTACCAGTGTTGTGTGGACACAAACAGGACATTGTTGTGCGATCATTGTATTACCTTTCTTTGCCTGTTTTCACAGGCGATTCACAGCCAATGGATGTATGTTCAGTTCACCATAACGGCGTCTTCCTCAAATATTCGGTCTCTTTGCTTGGGTATGGTTTCTACGGCGATGTTTTGACGGACAGTGAGAGGAATAGGTGGCTTGGTCCTGCAAGATACGACCTGTCAGGTATGCCAGTCATTATTTAAACATTTTGGGGGGGGGGGGGGTTGTTGTTTGGCTTGATCTGCCTTCAGCTCACAGTGTCTTGCAGAAGTATTCACATCTTTTTAACTTGGTCACATTTTATGCTTTTATGTTTCAAAATCATGCTGGGTTTGGTTATCTGCTTGCCTTAAGTTCAGGCTCAATAGTGAATATTCATCACAAATTTCTGTGCTTTTTCTATTTAATTTTTTGTTTGTTTTTAGAACTGCGCATAAATCATGACAGTATAAACAAGCCGTAACGAAATTAATGTCATGAAACTGCAACTGAACTAGATTCATGTTTGAGTCCTTTTCAATATTTTACTTGGTGCCTTAGCTGAGAATATATTTTGTTAAATCAATAACACAATATGTAACATATTTTCCTCCCCTTTTTTTAAAGGATTTAAAACCTTTTTGTCCCACAACTACTACGGTGGGACGGTTTCTTTCCTGCCAGCAGACGACAACGTGGGGCATCCGAGAGACAAGCTGCAGTGTCGATCCGGGTAAATAACATCTGCGGCTTTTCAGCACTATTTTACAATGTCTTACCTTATCTGACGACACTCGGGCGCAGCAATGTGCTTTAATGGGATACTTTATGTTGTCAGGAAGCTAAATTATTGAGGACTGAAAGCCAGCTTACTCTTGTGTAAAAAGCTTTCGACTTAAGTGCTTTGGTTTTTGATATTCTGGCAGTAGACATTATTTACATTTGCTGTGGGAAGTGAAATCCATTATTCTAATATGACAAGTTATTTCACCATGAAAAGTCAGATAAATATGCTCAGGAAGACCTTTTTAGCTGCAGACAAAACAGATACAGTGTGCATAGCTAAAAAAATAAAGTTTACAACTCTCTGAATACATTTGGGTTTAATGAATCATAAGAGCCCGTTATGGTCTTGAATGTCAGTAACAGCCGATGATTTAATGATTGTAAAACAAGGTTGCGCTGGTGTTTCAGGTGCCGCATCTGTCAGCACAAGCACTCATCAAAAGACGAGCACGACGAGGCGTCGGAGGAGAAGGAAAAGCCGGCTGAAGGTACGAGCTTTGCTTCATTATTTGAAATGTGCTGACTAAATCAGAGGGAAAGGCCTTTTCCTCATTCCTCTGCCTCGTTATCGAGCTCATTTCTCTGTTTTGACACCGCTGCCATTAAAAATGAGTTGTAGTTTGAGAATACAGAGGGGGAAAAAACCCCCCAAAAAACGCAAAAAAGATGAGACAATTCCACACTGGCTGTCTTTCTGCATAAAGCTGATTTCATTCAGCTCGGAGATTTGCATTTTTCGCTTTGTGTTTTTTGAAGGAGATAAAGTACCTGAGCTTGACAGCGTGTAAATAAGAGTCATGATCTGCTAAAATTTCACTTTGTTGTCATTTCTCAGTCGTGGTTTTTTTTTTCTCCCCCCCTACAGAGCGACACAATTTCTAATGAGATTCCTGATTAGGTATTGATGAGAGAATATATTCTGATTATAGTGACAGTGAATAACTCCCCATTGTTCCCTGCTGGAGAGCTCTTCTCCCTAATGATCAGGGATGTAACAAGATCTCGTGGCACAAGATGTTGATATTAAAGTGCTACGATATTTCTTGTCAAAGTGAAATCTGTCTTGCAAGAAGCTATCCGTCTGCTGTCAGGATGTCATTTCGTCTTATGAAGCTTAAGCCCAGTCGATGGGAATATGAGTTCATGGAGTGTTAGGAATTGAGAAAGAGGACAGTCCTAGGAACAAAATGCCCCCTCTCCTCTGTGTCCTGCAACTTCGGCATCAGCGTTTGGGCAAAATAAAGTGAATTTTTTGAGTTTAGGTTGATGGAGTGTCTGATCGGTGGCTCTACAGTTGTCTGTTTATAGGATGAAAAGTAGAGAAGAGAAAGCACACAAACCTGTGGGACGTTTGTCAAGGTGTAAAAGATCTTTGGGAGAATATGGAAGAAACCCTCACCAGTTTTAAATCAGTTTTCTTTCAGCATTATGGTAGGAAAAACGGTGACAAAGCAACAGACAAGATGCTAATGCTAATGATTTCGAAGCAGAGTGAGAAAGCGGACACTGTCTATTCATTTGACAATAACACACACACATTTAACTTTAGTTTTATAATAAAGCTAAAGTTAGCTTTATTGCAAAGCTGACATTATAATAAATACCAGCTTTATAATAAAGCCAACTTTAGCTTTACAATTAAACTAAAGTTAGCTTTGTTATAAAGCTAACTTAAGTTAGCTAACTTAACTTAGCTTTATAACTGGAGTTAGCTTTATAACAAAGTTATACATTAGCTTATTATAAAGTCAGCTTCAAAATAACCTAAAGTTAACTTTAGCTTTAAAACAAAGCTATTAGCAATGTGAGAACAGTACAACTAGCTAACTGTTACCTGCAAATGGCATTAAATCTAGCATGTACATTGTAGCTCCTACACTTCGCACTGTGGGTAAAACAGAGGTTTTCTTTAAATATGTAGGCTAATACATTCATTTTATTTATGAACACAATAAAGAATATCAATGTATAGAAGATATAAAAACCTGTACAGGATTTTTTTTTTTTTTTGCATTTGGGTTTCCATTGATTAGACAAGCATTTACCTTTATTAAATTCATTCTGTTTATACACAACGAATATTGTCTCAAGGCACTTTCCAAAAACTTTGTAGCAACCAACTGTGCTATGACATCAGAAAGGAAAACTCCAGTTTACCAGGAAGAAACCTCCAGGAGAGCCTGAGCTGCCATGACTGCCTGGACTATAATATTAAACAAAACCAAAAAATGTGGATTTATCGTCTTCCGAAATGCATTGCTGAAGTCTTCTCTTGTTTCGCCCTAAGAAGCCTAAGATCCTGTATTGTCTTGTTACTCCACTATTAATGATGCTCCTGCTCACTAGCATCCCGTCTCATTTGGTCTCATTGTGTGTCCCTGACAGCTCGTGTTCAGGTTAGGTCTGGATATCGCCATTTCTTCTCCCTTCATTTCCCCATCTGTCTATGTGCAAACAAACTTTATTATTATCTGCAATCGTCTCAAGCCACTGACACATCAGCACAAACCTCTGGTGGTGTGTGCACCGCAGCATCATGTGCAGATTCTGTGCTGTCGATTATCTGTGTGTGTGTGTGTGTGTGTGTGTGTGTGTGTGTGTGTGTGTGTGTGTGTGTGTGTGTGTGTGTGCAGTTTCCCTTTCCAATTAGTGTCTTTATGTTAAATTTTAGATTTGTGTTTATCTGAGGCTGCAGCTCCCCATGGCGTGCTGGTGTGTGTTTATATGCCTGGATAAATATGACAGCAAGCATAACCTGTTTGTGTGTGTTTGCGTTTGCTGTGTGACAGACTCCCACTAATCAGGAGAAGAAGAGAGAAAAAAAAAAAGTGTTTCTTTGCCAGCTCTGTCAGGGGGGTTTGCCTCGTGCCGGAGCCACCCTTTGTTTTCGTGATGTTGTGTTTATTTATTTATTTAGTTCTCTGCTGAGGGAATCTCAGACAACTGCTAAATCAATGAGGCACGACACACTCCCCCTCTGCAAATGAGCTGGCCTCCACATCGAAAGTAAATACTCGTTTGGAGACGTTCTCCTAATGCAGAGCCTACAGTCCACAGTTGTTCCGTTTGGATTTGTTTTTAAAGTGTGGCTTTAATCACCATTTCCCAATTAGAATATTGTTGGGGGGGTTTTTATGCTGCCTCTGCGGGCTTGTTATCATTGGCTCGCGTTATCACCTCTGTAAGTTTGTTTTGCAAAACGAGGGGGAAAGGTAATGAATCGTTTTGCTGTCTGAGATCACATAATTTCCCCTCTGAGGTGCTCGTAAAACAGTCGAATGCTAATTTGGACACCTGTGATCAGTTTTTTAGCGGCTTCCCCCGCCGACTATCACGCTAGTGACAGACAGCGCCGATCCCCCGCGGGGCTGTGGCTCCGTGGCTTTGATTCACCTTTACTCAAGTAAACAGTGGCTAATCTCCGAGGAACAGAGTCATGACTCGTGAAGCGCAACCATCGCATCTGTCATTTAGGATTTTTGTGGCCACATGTGCATTTATTCATGACAATCTGAACGAAGGTTAGCACAATCAGCGTGCTGTTTATCGAGCTCGCGCTAGTCTTTAGATATTGTGAAATCCTGCTTGGCTAAACGTAATTGCAAACAGAAGGGTGTGCATTTGCATTTGCGTTTTCCTCCATCATGAGGTTGGAGTTGCTCGGAGCATTGCTGCGAAGACATCTGGATCTTAATGAACCTCCATCAGCTTCGCTGCTGCTGCGTTAGAATGTTGGAGCTTAAACCCAGAAATCATAACGCAAAAATAATTCAAAGCCAGAAGAAATCCAGCTTCTTTTTTGCTACCTGTAGTCTATCTGACCTGCACAGCGAAAGGATTTCATTCTGACAGAGAGCTGAGAATTTGGTGCATCTTTGGTTGAATCAAACTTAAACTGTAGAGTGCAAAAAATGGGGAACTGAAGTTAAAGTGGTGGTGAGCTTTGGTTGATTTAATTTTGAATATGTAGGTAATGGAGCAGTTTCAGTTGGGTTAACGTTTCTGAAAAGATGGTGGAAACTGTAATTTATGGAGGATAGATGGAGAAAGAGTGAATGTGTCCAAAGTTTTTAGTCCAAATTTGTATAAATGAAGAAACACAAATCGATATCCATAAGGTCTCAGGACCTAAATACAATTTTTTACAAAGCAAAAGACTAGAAATAGACTGAACTGAGATAAGAACAGACAAGAGGGGAACCCAGAACCTTAAGACACCGACAGAGATGGAAAAACTCAGAGAATTTCGCTAAAAAAAACAAAAAAAACAAGTTGGATAGTAGATAACATAGAAATAAGTTGTGTATTTGTGGTCTGCTCATGGTCAAAAACTTACTCCACTACCGCTATAAGATGTTAGCGCACTGGTGATGTTTTTTTAGAGCCATCCACTCGTACAACCAAAGCAAGAGCTGCCTTCTCAGCAAAACGTCGTGCTGTTGTCTATCCAAGTGATTAGTATGATTAGAAAAGTGTGAAATGAATTAAAAGCGTTTACACTGGAGCCACCATCACTCAATCACACACAAATTCATACACAGATATGTATATAGTTAGACAACTTGAGGTCATTGCCCAAAGGCCAATCAATGTGTGCTAGGAGTAAGTTGAAATAGAACCAATAATTTCTGTAGTGCTAGGTGTTTTATTACTAGAATAACAAAAATCCTGGCTGGAACAAGTCTTCTCCATAAAGTAGAGCCATAGAGATAATATGAGGAGTTTCATCTTGAAGTAGAGAGATTCTTCACTTTCTCATCAAAAGAAGTTAATTGAAATGGGTTGGGAAGCTAGAATTGCCCATGAGACATTTGAGATTTTGTAGGATCATCCAACTCAGAGGAGACTCCCAGAACACATACACACACCCCGGCCCAGGAACACCTTCAGATCCTCCTTGAGTGAGCTGACAAGTGTCAAGAGACGAGAGACGTCTGGGTTTCCCCTGTGACCCAGTTTAGGATAAGCAAAGATGAAAGCAAAACGAGGGAATTTATTAAAACACCCAGGCAAATAAAGTGCTCATTAAAAAGACACAAAAAACGTCAAAACGCAATTTCCACAAGACTCAAGGTTCATAGGGATAGAACAGTTCACACAAGCAAGCGTGTCGTAACGGAAAACTATGCAATTACCAGACTTCACACCTGAATAAGAACGTCTCATTTTGCTCATTTCCAACTAAATGCCACAAAATGAAAACAAGAAAGATACACGTGTTGGATTTCAGCTTATGAATGCCAACAGCCTTCAAAGGTTGAATTAGAGGATGTTATCCACAGCCACGAAATGCCAAAGCGATCCGTTTTTCAAATTGATGAATGTCGTTTTCTCTGAACCTGTCGTAACGACGTGGGTTGTCCTGCTGTGTCTCCAGATAGCGACAGAGGCTGGAGCGTGATCCACGGCAAGTTCATTGCCATCAACTCAGCCAGCATGAGCTGCGCGTGTCCTCGGAGTCCGAAAGGCCTGTCGCCCTCCGCCCACCTCGCCGACGGCACCACCGACCTGATCCTGGTCAGGAAGTGTTCCCGTCTGGACTTCTTCAGACATCTTCTTCGACACACCAACAACGACGACCAGGTAGTGAGGGCTACACATGCCAAGTGCTTCATATTTAATAAACGTGAATTTAGGGGTAGGAAAGGAGCAAAATGTTTTAGGGTTTTCCAGGAGAGTCCGCCCCATTCCCACGTCGGAGCCCAGATGAACCGATGAAGTGTTAAAGTCATGAATGAGCAAGCAGAAGGCAGAGTTTTCCCCTCTTGCTGTGCTAGTACCTACCTTTGCTGACTCTGCTCAATTTCACAAGCATGCTTCTCTTCAGTTCAAGCGCCTAAGCCCTTATCCATTCCCATGTGTCATAAATAACCTCCACCCCGATCCAGAAAGGCTGTGGTCAGGGAATTGCTGCATCAGGGATACGCTGGACGGGAAAACAGGCCGATGTCAGACTAATGCCCCTCTGAGGACAGCGTCGCCAGGGGAAGTCTGCTGATTACTAATTATTACCTTAAGACGTTTAATCTATCTGCTCTGCACTGGAAGAAAAGGTCAAAGCTTAAACTGTTTATGTTGCTGCCGGTGACATCTTTATCTGTATTTGACCATAACATCGTGCACTTTCAGTTCAGACGACTAGTTTACCTTGAAAATGATTCTCTATGACAACTTCATTCATTTTCTGCTGCCAGACTCAAATATGTTCACAAACTGTCTTCCCACAAAGCTGTCGAACATGTTCACCATAGCAGCAGGTAGTGAGGCTGTTGCTGCTTAGAGAAAAGGCTGGTTTGACGTATCTCATGAACCTCAGGTAACATTGGTAATCCATGAACCCAAACTGTTGCTACAGCAGCAATCTCCTTTTCAGCCAGCTGTTTTACTACTTGGCAACAATTAAAAGTTAAATTTGAGGCACCAACCTTATATCAGAGTAACAAATAGTTCCTGTGGGGTATGTCCATACACCTTGGCCAATATCCTCTTCCCCAAACGGCAGGCAGTGTGTTGAGAAGGGGATTTTATTGCAGTTAAAATCTGTGTGGCTGTGTTCCAGAGCAGGGCCTCCTCATTTGGTGTGTTGGTTTGTGGTTTGTGCTTCTTGGTGATGAGTTTTGGCTACTGACCTATAGGGATGTGTCTGGCTGACTGTGGGGTTTGGGTTCCCTTTCCTCCTGATCGCTACTGCAGGATTGTGTCTGTCTGGTTTGTTGGCGAGTGCTTGTGGCGTTCTTCCATTTTTTAAGTTTTTGCTGTTCTGGCTGAGGTGACCTGACTGACCAGGCATGAGCTTTTCCTTGTGCCTCTTTTGCCTTTGGAGGAGTTTCAGCTAATACTTCTTCTCCAACTGGCTCTTCACTGGATCCATGAAGGCATTTCCAGTCACCAGCCAATTTGTTTTTGTTGCTGAATTATTTCTGTCTTGGGTTTGATCAGATTACACACTTACAAAAACTCTCTGTGGTTGTTGTTCTTCTTTTTCTTCTTTGATATTTTTCCCTCTGTTGCTCCTTGCAGCAGCACTAATTTGATGTTTTACCTTTTTTTACCTTTTTTTTTAAACTCTAATGTGATGCAAACAGGAATGCCGGTATCCTGTGTTTTGTGAAAAATCTTATACATAATAGTTAGCATATAGATTAGATGCTTTCTTCTACATGCTGGCACATCTAAGTATAGCCTTGGCTGCTATCCTGGCAATCAGTTTGCAGTCTTATTTTTCATTTTGTCTCATAAATCCAGCTGTCGAAGCTTTTGGGAATAACAATGATATCGCATTAACTCATCTCATTTTCTAAAGGCTGCAGATTAAAGTGCCTTGGCGTTTGGTTTGCTCCTTCCTTAGTTTGAGGCCGTCTTTGCTGCATAACTCGCATCGCAGAAAGGGAGACAAGCAGTCATACAAGTGGGGTGAGTGGGACATTGTATCAAAGCCGAGTTAATATCAGCATCTGAGTCCAACCAAGCAGAAAGAGACTAGACGTGAGCAGCCACTAAGCGTATTCATGGCCTTGTCAGAAAGCTTTTTAGGCAGACCGTCCGGCATGAATGCAAAGCGGCTGCAGTCATAAAGTGGGCTTGATGTGAAATAAATGGCTGTCAGTCTGCTTTGAGGATGAGAGAGGATAAGAAAAGACGAGAAGGGAGGGAAGAGGGACGGGAAAAGAAGGATGGAACAGAGAGAAAGTGGCACCCCGTGAAGCCGAAGATAGGGCAGCCGAACCTTTCTGCGACAGAAAGAGATGAAAGCGCTTTCTGACAAAATAATTTCTTTTCATCTCTCCTCCTCCTTTTATTCAATTTCCCAAAGTTCACCTAGTGTCCTAATGGACGGCCGCCGTTTCTCCTCTGCGTCCTTTTGCATCAGGTGTTTTTTGCCGTTAGCCTCAATGTTTGATGCTTTTATTAGTGAACACAGAGAGAATCACAGAGGGAGAGAGAGCGGAGTCTCTGTTTACACCCACTATTATTAAAAACGGAGCATTTCTATCAGTGTTGTCCTCTCTGTGGCGGTCAGGTCAAGAGCAGATAATTAATGTTGAAACACATCAGCAAGCCAGATGTGTGTGTTAGCATTTTAAGGATTTTGGTACAAGCCATTGATAAAGCTTAATATTATTAATAATATAGTATTAATAGTGTTTTTAGCTGTACGTTGTTAGCAGGAGAGCCTCCTTTAGCTCTTTTTTTACTTAAATTTTGCATTTTTAATGCATTGCTAAGCAATTTGAAAGAAAATAAATAAATTTAAAAAAGAGAGTAATAAATGGAATAATGTATAAATGACGGCCCCAGAGTACTTCAAACAGAGTGAAAAATATGAATCTGAACCACTTGTATCACATTTTGAGGTTGTAGAGTTGGAAACAAATGAAAAACAAGTAGGGATGGACGATATCGACAGTAAAATGTAATATTGGACATCGGCCATTCTGTCAGAAGGCATTGATTTTATGTGACAAACCAGTGACAATGATCCCGGGAGCACAGCACAAAGGCAAATTTACAATGTTTGAGTATCGTCATCGTCTTCGAGAGGAAATGTCATGAATAAATTTGACATTAAACATAACGCAAGCTGAAAGTGTTACAACGTTTTCAGCCTCCTTCTTGGCATTTGCATTTGGCAGCAGGTTAAATTTGACAAAGATAATGCAGCATTTTAATTCCACAGTAGAGAAAGCCATATAGTTTCAGTAAAGCTATATTTTACTGAAACTATATGGTTGTCAGCCAAATGAGTTTTAGAGCATCAGCATATCGGATATCGACCAAAAAATCCCTTAAAACAAGCAAGACATCAGATGTGTAATGGTAAGCAGAATAATAAAATGAGAACAACTCACATGTTTGGAACTGGAATGCAATGGTAGAACTGAATGATGAAAACTTGATGGAGGAGATGGGATAAGTGCCATGGAAACCAGGAGAGTTTAATCAGGGTCATGCAAAACAGCTGATGGAGTACCGAGGGAAGGAGACAGAATGAACAAACCAAGTGGGAAATGACTAAGACATAAATTTCCTTTGTGGTATGAAGTTAACAAATGACAAAACTACCTTTTTCTCTATTGGGAATCTATTGAAGATCCATCTTTGCTTGTTCAAGGTCTCAGTTCAATTCACTGCAGACAGTCAGACACAATATTCCAGAGAAACATCTTTCAGTGCAAATATGTTTGAAAGGACATTTTAAAAAAGAGGACTGAGTGTTAATCTTGGTACCTGCTGCCACTCAGAATGTGTTGGCATTCAGAACGATCGCTGAGGTTTTGTCCACCTAAAGTCTTCGGCCTTGAGGATGACCACTGAATCAAGCGCCACACAAAGAGGAACTCGTTCTAAGATTAAACGTATCTGTTCAAATCCTTCTCACCCATCTTTACCTTTCTTATTTCCTAGTTTGACCACTGGTTCGTGGAGGTCCACAGGGTGAGAAAGTTTCGCTTCCAGCCATGGCACCCGGACTTGGCTCCTCTGGAAGACGCGAGCGAACATCCAGAGAGTCCAGACCTCAGTCCCATCTCCTCTCTCCAAGAAACCTACGACGACCGCACCGCCGAGAGCAGCTGGAACTGCGACGGGGAAATCCTGCATCACACCGCCATCCAAGTCAGGTGAGACATGGAGTGATAGTGATTTCATATCACAGCCTGGGTTATTTTCACATTTTTACACAATGCGACTGAGAAACCGTGGATGTTCAGAAGCAAATGTTGAAATAAGATCCCTCTTAATGATGGAGGTTTTCAAATCATTCAAAAAAAAAAAAGTCCCGTTGATGTGCATATTTAAACATTTCTCATTTTCTCACAGAAAGGAACTTCCTGTGCACCAAATCTCTGTCAGCATAGAAAAGAACCAACAAATGGCTTTGAATAAAAATCACATAACACTGCAGAAGCATTATAATGGAAGAAATATTGAAATACTCTCAGAGCTTATTCTTCCTGCATCACTGAAGTTGGATATTCACACCTTCCTTCTTGGTATTGAGTTGTAAATTTTGCTTAAATTGCCCAAAATGTTTCACGTTTCAAAGCCTAAGTAGAAAAAGATTACGCTCCGTGCCCAACAGCTCTGCATTCACTGAGCTCTGAAACAAAAACCCACAGTTCCAAGTTTTATTTTTCCACTTTTAAGTTTTGGTGGAATATCAGAAGAGCTGCTCAGAGCGTTGCCAGGAGACGTGGTTAACACTTTCTATCATCCCAAGTGAGGGACTTGGAAATGTCCACATCACGGGGAAACTGCTGGGGAGCCGCGTTCCCGCTGAGATCTCGGCTCTCTGTGAGGATTAATTGTGACGATGCCTGGATTTGTGTTTCATTTCGTCGCCACATCACATCCGCGCAGAGTTTATTGGAAAGAAAACATGGAAAATATAACAGGAAACGGCAAAAGTAACCCTGTCCTGACAATAGAGCGCACCCTTGATCCTGGTTGGCTCACACTGTACAAAACAGAGTCGACATAAATCGCAACGCGTGTACAAAGTGCATGTCATTCCCAAATTATGACTCTTTTTTGTTGTCTTTTCTTTTCTGAGCTGCTATCCTGCTGTTTCATCAACTACTCAAAGACATGAAAGCAGCTTCTTTCATCTCCTGGACATCAAAATCAATCCAACAAACCAGGCGGGGTGACCAGAGTAAACCCAAAGCGCACATTGCTTTGAGTTTATGTCGACTCGCTTCTTCAAATGATCGGCTCTGCAAAGGGTCCAGCTCCCATAGAGCAGCATGAGGCGTTTGTTAGATAACAACCTAAAGATAACATCCTCACTTTATAAAAAAAATGGTGGATCTTGCGGCGTCAATGTCCATGACGTGTTTTTTCCTAAAGAAAGAAAAGAATCAAAATAATTCAACAATATATTTGCTTTCGGTGACCTCCAATCTTCATTTAGGGTTTCGGTTTTGTTTGTGGGTGAACAAATATAAAATAAAACGTACCTTCTCTGTCTGTTCTTAGCAGTCTTTGGCAACAACATAGAATTAGCTCCCCTCTTTATTCTACTCCTGTCTTCACTTCAGTCCCCCCCACATAACCCCCAACTATCAGATCTCCTCGCAGCTGGAGTGGATCCACTTGATGCATCATTTATTTCATGCTCCATTGTACTTGTCCAATGATGCATGGCGCTGTAATGTTGCTAATTTAACGGCCCTCCCCGTGTTAAAAGACTACTCCCCTTTAATTAAAGCCGAAGTCCGTCCATTTATTGCCCCTTCCACGCCGCTAATCGTTGCCGGAGTGAGCCAAGCGGAGTGTATTTCGGATAATTAATGGCAATAGACCAGGCGAAATGGGGAAGTAGAAGGAGAGGGAAGAAGGAAGAGGTTCACCTGTGGGGAAAACAAAAAAAAGGGTGAAATGTAAAGTGTGATAATGATGAGCCAAACTTTAAATCAAGTCTTGGCGTAATTAAAGTGCCAGCAAGCAGCTCTCGGACATTTTTGTCTGATTTATTTCATTTTTTTATGCTTATGATATTCTGGAAATATGACAATACTGTGAAATATCGTTTCATGTGCCTGGATATTGAGCTGCTAGCACAATCACAGCTAGAGTTGAACGCTAGCTAGTCTGCTAGCATTAGACTCCTCCTGCTAAAGTCTAATGCTAACAGAAGGAGTGGCTTGTAGTCTTTTACCAAAGACACAAGCAGAAATCCTCCAACCGCCGCTCCATTTTTGTTTACATTTCCCTAAAGAAAGAAATTGCGCTCCCGTCTTCTTCGGTGGTATTCGTGTCATTTCTTTCAGTGGCTCTTGGTGCAGCGCCACCACAGGTGAGGGTGGGAACAGGTTTTTCAAAAGGGTTTGGATTGTTTGACACGGTGCAGTGTGAAAGCAGATCGAAACAGGAGAAAATTTGACAAATATTGCAGTTTGTCTATCAGGTGTGAAAACTGCCAGGGTTGTGGCAGTCTGATTGTGTGGAGAAGTGTTTTTTTGTTGTTGTGTGTGTGGCTAGCCAACCACCAAAAAAAAAAATCTTCATACATTGAAGATTGTTGCTACAATGTAAAAAAAATACCTACAAGTTGACATTTTATCCAAGTTTATTATAACATTAATAGCATCTGTGCTTATCACACCACAATGACTTCCACTTTTTAAATCTGAGCATTAATCTGCACTGCTTTCACATCTGCCGCTCTGACAGTAATGTCACAGTGAAAGCGCAGCCATTAAGATTATGGTTTGTTATTCAGGCTAAATGATGCAGTGTGTGTGTGTGTGTCCTACCTTTTCTCCACAGTGTCCAGTGCCAGCTGATCCGGCTGTTTGCTCGGGGAATCGAGGAGCAGCAAGACGCAGAGGTGGCCGTGTGACGACATTTGACCGGCGTTATGTCCTGAAGACACATAGACTGAAAAGGAATAGGGGGGAAAAAAACAAAGACTTGAAAGTGTTGATTTCCTGGAAAAGCACATACAACATCCACGTTTCATTTGCACAAGCTGCCTTTCGATGATGATTATAGTGTTTGCTTTAATGGGTTTGCGCAGTATTGGGTAGAAAATGACGAGACATGTTGAATTCAAATGGATCACGTTGCATCGCCGGTTAGTGGGGAACCTCAAAAATCAGGACTAGTCATTACTTTTTGGAGTAAGCTGGGTGAAATATGGTTTCCTGCACCCTATTAGTGCTGCTTTCACATCCAAAAAAGAAAAAAGACGAAGCTAAAGCTCAGAGCATCCCAAACAGACTGGGAGTTCTTCCAGCAGGATGAAACGGAGCCGGACTCCAAGTAGAACATGGAAAATAAAAATCATCCTGCAACAACGTAGAGACACAGTCAGGGTGGAACAGAAGATGTCTGTGAATTCAAAAACACTCATTCAAGCAATCATATCTTTCTTATTTAAGAAAAAAGAATACGTTTTTTCTTTTTCATGTGAAAGCCCGTATGAGCCACAGGCACTAATAAAAAGAATTGAATCCCGTGACTTAAACCCTAACAGGACCCTGGTGGCTGCTGGGCGATAAGGAAAAGTGCTTCCTGAATGACTTGGAGTGTCTCGGCGCCGCTGCGCCGCACCTGTGGCTCCTCTCCTTTCCGGCTCAAAGAGCCGCTCGCGGTTTAATCATCACCTGGGAGCCGGCGGATTTCTGCGTCGCTAATGTCATTACAGACAATCTACCCCTCTGCTCCCAAATTAGCCTCTCTTTGCTCTTCCAAAGTCGCGGGTCAAGCGGGTCTTGGACCAGCGGCGGCAGAGTCAGCAGAAAATAAACGCACCAGCTTTTACTTTGGCCCGCTCTTATAGCGATGAAACTTTATGTTGGGCCTACACACAAGTGTTTGAAAATGTGAAATGTGTTTTGCAACATCCCTGCAGGGCTGTGCTGTTATTGATGAGTGGAAAAGTGCAGATGTCATGAGTTAGCTCTTTCCCAATTAAACCCACAACAGCCTATTTTTTTTTCATCAGATGCTTTCTCTCTGAAGCCAAGAGCCATCCAGCACCAGCAGATGCACGCAAACACACAGACATGCCGTTTTATTTCTTATTTTTATATATAAATCTTATATTTTCTTATTTACACACACACTTTTCCTCTGACATCTGTTTCCTTTGAATCCTCTGGACCTCTTTCTATCGATTCAGGATGTCTGTCATTGACCTTCAGCTCGCCGGATGATGTTCCATCACAGCATAAATTGGACGGAGAAGACGAGCTAAAATAAATGGAGCCGTTCTTTTATTAAGCAAAACAGAAATCAGACATTTCAGTTCTGTGAAATCTGAAATAGGGTTTTCTTTGCCGTCAAGACTGTGTGTGCCTGCATTCTTCTTTTTAAAGATGAATAGGTTTTATGCAACAGAAGTTACGTCCAAAAAGCTGCAAACAAAAAGGTTTGTGGTGAAGTGAACCAGCAGCAATCACGTCTCCTGAAAATATATATTTTTGTAGCTGGGTTCCTGCGTTTTTCCATATGATAGTGCTGGATAGAATTGGATGGGAACATTTTTTTTATATAAAATGGAGATTATTCTGTTGGCCTTGTAGACTACATGGTTTCTAGGATTTGTTCTCAGTAAAAAATAAATCCTCGAGAGGAAATAAATCAATGTATGGAGAAATATTTCACTTTTTACCACTTATGCATACCAAAGACTTTGTGTTCAAGATAACAGCAGTCCAACATCACTGATCACATTAATTGTTGTTTTTGGCAGAAATGTGAAAACATCTAGCTGAAAAGTCTGAAAGAAGAAAACTGCACTATTAGCTTGCTTACAAAAAAGACAAACATACTGAGGGACCATCATAAAGCACATTGCCAGGTGTGGGTGTTTGCTCAATATTTCATCTTAAGTCATGTACCAAAATCAAATAGTACAATGTTTAAGAAGGTTGGTATTCGCTAGCAACAGTCTGGAGATATGGCTTAAAATAGCGAGAATTTAAAAGTCCTCACTCCATCTATAAAAAAAAAAAAAACACTCCAAATTGCAAATGAGGTGAATATGGAAACTGATTTTATTTGATTCAAATCCTGAATAAAGTGCTTATGAATTGGGTCTGCGGCTGAGCTTGATTTTTATTGCACCGATGCTTTATTCCCTCAATTTTTCTTTTCTTTTTGAGACACACTCTCCAACGTTTGCATACAAAGGTCAACCCGACCGTGCTCGGATTTTCCTCTGCCTCCATCTTTCTCTATTTGTCTTTCTCTCTGGCTGAGAGGGGTTTAATAGGGTGCGCTGGTGTGAACGAGATGTTTCATTAAAGAACATCCGACTGAGGTCTGTGGTGATATTTAAAGCTACTCTCAGTCTGTGAAACCACTCCTGCTCTGAGAAGGGGTCGGTAAATTCGGTCATTTAAAATTTTTACAGTCACTATGGGCATTATGGGATTACATCAACTGCATTAAATGTTACCTGTTATGTAGGAACAGTATTGTCTGGGGAAATAGTTTAAAATAGAAACTATTTAACATTCCTCACTCTAGCTATTAAAAACACCACAAATTACAAATGAGGTCAACCCGGAAATTGATTTCATTTGATTCAAATCCCGAATAAGCACTTTATTCGGGATTTGAATCAAATTTTTTCATGTTTTTTCCCGAAACCACAAAAAAAGATCGTCATAAAAGCGCACGCAGGGGCAGTGCAACCCGACTCACAAAGTAAAAGAACTCATGGGGTCCAAATGACTATCTCTAAAAGGAAACAGAGACTGCAATTCATATACACTGTAAACCAGTAGATGAAAACCAACCTAATTCACTGTTTGTCTTCTCTTTTGCCCAAAACTCACATGATGGGTGGAAACAAACAATTTCCATCAAAGTTTCCCTGAAGGTTGGCGCGAAGCTACGCCTTGCTAGCAGCTCTTGAAACGCAGAGCGACTCGCCAAACTTCTAAACTTCACTTCTTCAGCTCTGTCATTTGGCTGCTTCCTTGGTAGTTGGCCAGTTCAGGTTCTCCTCCAGGAGCTCGTCCTCATCTCCATCAAAACTGGAAGGGAGAAGCGGCACGTGGCCATTTTTAAACCGAACTGAAATCCATGCGCTCCAGCATTCGGCGTTCTTGGCAAGAGAAAAACAGAAGAGGCCACCGTTGCCCTTTATGTTCCGTTCATCCGTGAAAGGTTTGAGATGCATTTCCTGCTCGCCCTTCTCCCCCCGTTCTTTTAAACACGTATCAAGAGATCTGTAATCCGAGTGCGAGATTGACAGTCGACAAAGTGTAGCTTTACTTAAAGACAAGAGGGATTTTCTCCTGCAGTGGTAACCAAATTGTTTTCCCTCCTCCTGCCTCCCCCTGCCCTCATTTTCTTGCTTTGCTACTTCCTTATTGATTTATTCTCCATCTGCTTGTTGGCGGCTCGCCGTGAGCTTCTATCTCATTCTCACATACCACCTGAGACACTAGGTGAGTCAAAACGGCGGCAAAACAAAAAAAAAAAGAACAAAAAACAACCTTCACCACAAACACACACACAGAGCAGTTGGCTGTCCTCAATTTGGTGCATTTACCTGAGAAGGGGCACGCTGATGGGAGATGACGGTGCTCTGGCGTCCCCAGGACACACTCATTCACACTCTGTCCGGCTCTCGCCTTCACACGCTTGCATCAACATGTCTGTTTTCTCTCCCTACATAAAGATTCACACTTTTATTCAAAGTCACACAAGGTGTTAAAGAAAAACACCTTTGCCGGCGTTGTCTTCCCATATGACCACACGGCGACTCTACGAGAGGATCCGTTGACCTGTTTTTAAACTATTCCTGTTTTTAAACCAGTTCTTCCATGTTTTATTTTTTCCCAGTTTCTACCGCAAACAAAACAAGACCAATTCCCGGTCCACCGACTCGTATTGTTCCGTCAAGTGTGAGAGGTGAGAGCAAGAAAAATGTGCTCCGGTGGCAGAGTACGGCCGTATAGATGGTGTTGTGGTATGACACCAATAAGTGCAGGAGACAAATGTAGAAAACCACAGTTTCCTAACAAATACAGAAGAAAAGCAGAAGTATGTAGAAGTGTGAGAGAAAGAGGCCGTATGAAAGAGGCGAAAGTCAGAAAAAGAAGTCTTGGGGGTTGGAAGGGAGGATGAAGGGAGCAAATATTGGTGGGGCCGTAGTTTAAAAACAGCAGAGTACCACTGCCCTCTTTTCTCTTTATTGATCAGAGTGAGTTCCCTCTGAGAGATCTGGATCAATGAGCTTATAACAGTCCATCTTCTCAGTCAGAAGCCACCGCCTGGCTGCCAACTCTCACTCGGTGTGGCCCACCAACACAGCTTTCGATACACGTTTTAACTTGTTGTGATGCGCTTTCATATGCCGAGTGTCAGACATAAAAGCAGATGCTTTCTGCTAATGTTCTGTCAGAGTTGTACACCAGGAAGTCCACCTCTAAATGGCTCCAAATAATATACGTTTTAGGACAGCCTAGTCAAAGTCTGGATACAAATCTTAACCTGATGCTGTGACATGACTCAAATAGGCCATTCAACCATGAAAGCTCTCAAATTTGACTTAATGATGATGACACAACAGACATGTAGGACCAGGTGGGCACAGATACCCACCTCTTTACTCCTTTAATAAATCAAAGCATATCAGGTTTCCCCCCCCCTACTTATATTTGGTCTTTGAGCCTTTTTATGGTTTCATTGATCTCCATCGTTTCGGTTTACGTCAGTTTGTGTTCGTTGTCTTTACTAACAACTATCTCCAGATGGAAACTCCAGACAGAGCTCTTCGTTTTGGTGAACCAAATCAATTTCATTCATTCATTAGGTTCCAACAGAAGATAGGGGGTTTTTTAAATTAATTCTAAAAATATGGCTTTGAAACGACTGTAGCTTTAAACCTTGAACGAACAGACGCAATCAGCAGGCTGCTCGTTTTTTGGGGGTGGCTGAATCATCATCAGCATTAATTAAATGACAAGGAACGCACGTTAGTGGTTTCTGTGGCCATGAACTAAAGCTAACTAATCAAGACGCCCTTTTTTCCACCGTCACAGCAAACCGTTCATCCCTCATGCTAATTTTGAGGCAAAGCCAACACTCTCAGCGAGAGGCCCTTGAATCAGCATTAATACAGCAATTAGCGAGGCTACACACCCGGCATCTTCTTAATCTTTCAAACTGTAATAATCCTCTCAAAGCAGCGCTGTGATATATAATTTACCCTGCGATCCTTTCATTTCTGAAGAGGAAGGTTTAGCCAAATGTGCCCTCGGGGTGGCAAACCTTTCGCGTGCGGCGCAACGAGTCGAGTTGCTGCCGGTTTCCTGGGCGTTATCTGAGCTTTATTAAAACCGCCACCGTCCTGTTCTGGATGCGACAGCCAGGCAGATTAATGTTGTCTTGGCTTGATGCTAATGCGATTTCATAGCTCGCTCATATCGCCCTCTAAAAAAAAAAAACAAAAAAAACATGCCATTGTGTTTACAATTAGAGAGGCCTTTCTTTGATGGTGTCATTTACTGGAATTTGCATTTACAAAAGGAAGCAATTCCCCAGATCAACCACAATGAAAGCAATTAAACTAATTTGTGTTTAATTACTTTGAATTTCATAGCTTTGCTGACAAGCGGTACAAATGGGAGAGAAAAAAAAGAAAAAAGAAAAAAAAAATCTGAACATACTGTAAGAAGGTCACCCCTGAGTGATGAATAATTGCTGCTTTCAGCTTGCGCTGTAATGAAGTAATCACCGTTTGGTACATGGAAAGCATGACGCCTTCTAAAAAGACAAATTCAGAAACAAAACAAAAAAAAAAAGTCAGAGAGGAAAATGATCGGCTTCTCAAAAACATTTACACCCATTTTCCAACAAAGGCATGACAAAAAGATCACAATGAGAAGAAATAATAAACAAGAAGCTATTGGATATTCCTACCGCATAGTGAATGAGTTGTAATATGCAAAAAAAAAAAATTATTAATTAATGTAAACAGTATGTTTCTTGTTGCAGCTTCATTACAAATGGGGGTAAAAGTTTTGTCAATATTCCGCTGAAGTCTAAAAAAATAATCGATGTTTCCATTAAATAAGAAAAGCAATTAAAATCACATGTTCATGCAGCGAGTCATTACAAAACATGCATCGCCATGATAATCCAATCACTTCCTGCCGTCGTCTTCTTTGTGGTTTCTGGCAGGGCCAACGTTGTTGGTAATTTGACACAAAAAAAAGTGTCTTCATTGAAGTTTTGCAAAAAAAATAAGCCAGTTTTGATATGGTTAAAAAGAAAAAAAAAGCACTTCAGTGCCGAAATAAAAAAAAATAAAAAAATAAAAAAAAAGACTTTTTCCAAACTGCCATGTTTCCATTGAGCAAATTTATTTTCAAAATGTCACGAAAGAGACGCCGCTAAAGTTTGGAGCTTGTTAATGTCTAAACTCATCAATGTCAGCAAAGGCTTAACTTGCATCTCTGTCACAGAAAAAAAGAAATGCAGAGCTGGGATGACTTTCGAAAGGAGGTGACGTTTTCCAATGAAGACACACTAAGCTTATCTGCTTCATCCGGAGAGAGAGAAAAAGAAACTTTTCAGAGTTAACGGCAGCAACATCTAATTTGGTGGATTTGGACAAGCAAAAGCCAGTGTATACTCTACAGAAACAAATGGGCTCTCGATCTCAGAGTCGCAAGAACAAAATGACATCCTTCTGTTACTGCAGCTTGTCCTTGACATCCACTGGCCAAAAGTTATATCTTGTAGAAATGCTTCAGTGGGAGGGAACAGAGAGTTCTTGTGCAGTATGAAATGTCCTGGCCAGAAATAACAGTTTTTTTCGTTCTTGCCAACTGAAATAAAGTCACTAATTTCTGTGTTCTGGCGAAGTATTGGAATATTGTCCTCTGAAGAAGCAGGGAGTGAGGTGATCTTTGCTTGGAAGGAAAAAGGCCAGCAGCAGCGACGACAGTGACCAACAAAAGAGACGTTGTTTACACACAGAAGCGCCAGCGGAGCTTTCCATAGCGAGCAAGAAGAGAACGCCAATACCTGACAAGGATCAAGTGTAGAGAAGAGAGACGAACATCAAAGCAGCTTCTGCTGAAGAAAATGTGGAGAGAGAAATAAATCTTGTATAACCTAAAATCACTGTGGAAATTTAAGATGTTCCAGGGGAAGATTTGTTTTGGGCCGCAAGAAAGAAGCAAAAAATAAACAATGTTTCGCTCTCTTTCCTCGGAGCGGTTTTCTAACCAATACAGACACAGATTCACTGCAAAAACACAAAACCTTATCAAGTGTTTTTGGTCTAGTTTCTAGTGCAAATGTATTCGGACTCTTTAAATAGGAAAAAAGTAATAAGTAACCTTTCAGAGAAATATAAGGGCTTATGTAGTATATATATGTACATATAAAAATCTTTAATATTGATGAAAAAGTTCCAGTTCTAATGGCAGATTATTTAATTTAAGACAAAAAATTGTCTACAACTAGAATGTTTTCACCAATATAAAGGAGCTATTGACTTAAAATAAGCTCCTATTTCTACTTTTAAGTTAGTTTTTGTCTTTATTTATTTAACGTGTTCTAAGATATTTGAACAAAAAACAAGCAAAAAAAATACTTGGTAAGATTTTCTGGTTTTTACTTTAAACATAAGCCGTCATTGTAAAAGATAAATAAAAAAAATTAAAAATCCCGTTGCGCCGACAGAAGGAAAACTTTCACCTTCCTGCACATTTCTAAAATAAAGAAAACGTTACCGACAATTTTCGACGAGCAACATCTTACGCCGAGATTTTTTTTCCAATTACTTTAAAGGACGGCGTTCTCCGAAGCCAGCAGTGAGATGAAAAGTAATCCCTCCGCCTCCTGCCGAGCCCTCGGTGGCGCGGCGGCCGCTGCCAGCAGGTTACAGCAGAGCACTTTAAAGTTCCAAGTCATTTCCTCTGCTGGCGCATTGTTAGCAAACAGGGAATCTGTTGTTGGCACTATCTCCTCATTATTGGCTAATCACTTGAATAGGAGCGGTTTGTAAAGAGAAACACAAAGCAAGCCGCACACACACACACACACACACACACACACGGAGAGAGAGAGGATAGAAAGAGAGAGAGCGAGTATGTTGGTCTGGGCTGTTGTGCACAGCGCAGGACGTTATTGCGTTCCTAATGGTGCTTGAAGTAATTACACCCTATAATGTTAGTTGTCCTCTCCAGCACTCCTCAGCAGGCTAGCTCAGAAGTGCCACACTCAATGCATCCCTCTCACCTAAATGGTTCCATTAGCCAGAAGGCCTTTGCAAACACTTTTCCTACCCTGAGAATATGAGGCGAGCGCCGACACAAACCTAATTGACCGTACACAAGGAGTGGCTGGTCACTGTAAGGAGGAGGGGGATAAAATAAATGGATGTATGTTTGACAAAGCTGTTTCATGGCAGCTTTTTGTGCGGAAAGCTGCCATGTGTGGAGTCATGTGTGGAAATGACAACATGAGGAATTTGAAAAACTGGACAGATTTGTCATCCAAGCTCACCCTGCTCATATAGAGTAAACACAGGGAGCTGGAAAAAAAAACACAACCTACAAGGGCAATTTAGAATGACTAAAAAAGAAGACTGTAGCAGTTACTGAACAAACAGTCTTAAAAATATCCAAAATTTATTATGGTAAATATATGATGTCCCTTTAAATGTCTTTCATAAAGATTTTAGGTCAGAAAGAAATACATACATTATACATGTTTAATTGTTGTTGTTTTTTTGTTTTTTTTTATGTTTTTGTGCTTGACCTTACTCTCACTCATTTAAAGCTGCAATATGTTAAAATGTTTATTTTTACATATTTGTTAAAATTGTCACCATAGCTACAGCACAGCATGTGAAGCTCCTCCTCCTCCTTCCAGTGTTTCTACTGACACCTGCAGAAACAGACCACTTCTGTTCAGAAACGACCAATCAGAGCCAGGAGGAGGGTCTTAGCACCGTCTTGTCTTGTAAATGTGCTGCTCAATACACTAATGGTAAAAAACAACAACTTAACGTTACAGAAAAACTGTTTATTCGCTGTAATTGGTGGCCACACTAACTAGCCTTAGCATTCAGAGTAGCAGAGTGCAAGGGGGAAGGTGTGACCAGCGCATACACAAGCCTGATTGACAGCAGCAAGATGAAAATCCAGTCAGCCCAATCAGAAGTTGCCTTGTGTGGAAATTATCAGGATTTTATGGGGCTTGGTGTAAATCATGCTAAACTTTTCATATTGATGAAAGTCTTTGAAAATTACGTATTATTTTCTTTCACTCCACAACCACAGGAAAAAAGAAAATTACACTGAAAACCTCCATTTGTTTAATACATGCAGCGTTAGTTAATTTTAACAGCCACAACAGAAGCATATTTCATATCGACAGGCGTAGGCTTTGGTAAGAATTAAGTGTGAAAGTTTGCAGGGACCTTAAAAAAAAGTCAAAGACGAGTTCCGGGTCTCCATTAACGCCCTGGTTTTTATTTGACCTGCCAGGCTGCCAGGAACAGGGAAACCGTTTGTATGCGTTGCCCTTCTTGCAGGTCAAGATAAATGCTCTCTTCCCCTCTAGACGGCTTGGTCCGTGTCAAGAAAGGACCCGGCGCAATCCAATATTAATGCACCGAGTCAGTGTGACTGAAACAACTGCCGCTGTAAAGAAGTTAGCCCTCCAGAAATTTCTCCGCGATCCCCGATTCCTTCTTGCTGACCCAGGCGTCCAAGCCCCTGAGGGGCATTTTGTTGAAGTTATTTTCTCCTGTCTCCATGGTTCTCCTTCCTGTCTTCCTTCTCTATCCATTTGATGCAGCAGACTTATTTTCTATTTATGACTGAGGCGCTTTGCGTCGGTGTCGGCTCTGTTGCAGGGGGTGGGGTGGGGGGGAAGCACAGCAGGACATAGAAAAACAAAACAAAACAACAAAAAAAAACGATCATCCTCCAAGAGGGGTTCAATTGACAACTGGTGTTTAGAGTGTGTGTTTCTGGGAGCGAGTGTGCGTGAAGCCAAGTCCCCTGGGGTAGACATCTTATCTCAGCGGCGACTGGGAGGAAAAACAGGCCAATATGTCGGGTGCAAAGATGTGCTGTGGGTGAGAGCAGATAGTGAGACCTCCGGATTTACCCGCCGTGACAGGACCAGAGGGCTTCCTACTTTACAGCGCAAGCAGACGTGACAGCCGGGTGGACGGACTCAACGGCAGGGAACACATTCTGCTGCGCGATTATGACAACTCAAACTTTTGGCAACAACGTAGAAAAGTGGGTACTGCAGAGACCAAGAACCACAAAGGTGATCAAATTAAGATTTTTGGAAGAGAACAGATTCTTCAAGAGTTGAACTCGGAACCCTGTTGGGACTCTTCAGACAGACAGAAGTCATAAATGAATAAAGAGCAGCTGATGTTCGTGTCGCCCCTCTGTCTAGGTTTGAGCATCTTTTTACTCACGTCTGAGTGCATTTACAGAGCATAGTCAGGGTTGCAAGTCTTTGAATCATCAGTATTTCTTGTTCAGATGCTAAAAACTTATGAACTTTTGCAATGTGATAATATAAACTTTTAATAATATGAACAAAGACTTCTGGTGAGGAACAACCATCCTCCAACCAAAAATATGTGCCATCGAGGCGGCGTTGCATCGCTAACTGCTAATTGGACCTGAACTGGCAACCGAATTAGCCAAAAGGAGATCCATGTGATGCGGTGGGTGGAAAGGTTTAAAACTTACCTGCAGGAGATAACGACACCTCCATTCTGTTAATCTCCATACCCATTATGTAGCTGCAACATGTACATCCGCAATTAGATGCCGTGTTTTTGTTTTTGACCGTCTTCTTAGCAACCCATCCAGTGTGAGGAGTTGATATTCTTTGATTCCAGGCAACAAAGCTGCGGGTTTGCTCGGAGATATGCCGAAGCTCTGGTCAGTAATTGAATTGGTGGAGGGTATCATCCACCCCAACGCCCAAGACAACAGCTGGTTGCCATGGAGATTGGGTGCAAGCTAGCGCAGAAGCCTTACTGATCCTGCTGCTTGTATGGAGATTACTTCGTCAGCATCTTCCGTGCAGGCGAGAGAAATACAACCCAAGTTTTATTCAGGAGCCACATAATAAAAGTTGTTAGCTGTTATTACCGGGGTCATGAGAACTCAAGCTATGAAAAATAACTCACTCAGCGGAACAAAAAGATGTTGACTCAGATCAATCCATTACAAGCATGCCTGCAGCAAACAAGGGGTACGCTTTGTGTCACCTATCATGAAGCATAAAAGAGTCTTTGTAGGTGTTCATGAAGGCCAAGCTCAAAGGAGAAGGTGGAAATCATCTTACTTAAATGTTGTGGAAAGGCTACACTTGATCAGGTATAAGTAAAGCAGTGGAGGCGGTCGGAAGGCAGGACAAAGAAAAAAATGAGAGAGAGAGAGAAAAAGGCATGCTTAGTTCCTTGCCTTCGCACAGCTGGAAGCCGGCCTTGTGAAGCGTATGCTCATTGGGGCGTCATTCAGCGAGAGCAGTGTTTGAGGCTCCCTGACAACTTCATGAGCGCAATAACAGGTTGACGTGTTCAGTGTCTCGATCTGTTTTCCTGGAACAGCGGCTACAATATTGCAGGGCCTCGCCCCCCCCCACTGACCCACCCCTAACAGTATTATGTTGGCTTTAGTGTGTGACCTGCCACCGCAACAGTCTATCCTGTTAAGAACAGGGGTGAGGAGGGGAGAAATGAGAAATGTACACGGGTGTTGACAGAGCTGGAGAAGTGAGTGGTGGTTGCAGCTGCTGTTTAAAGTATTCTCATGCGATGGATTTTCAAACTTTTTCCAAAGTGGTCACATTCAAACCACAAGATTTTGATGTGTTTGGATGTATTTTATCTGTGGTGTTTTGGGTGAGCTGGAGTGTTAATTTGCTCCCTCTACATATTTTCATCAGTAGTATTCACTTTGCGACGGAGTTCGTCCTGTGATCGGTGGTTTTGACGGTTCGAGCCTCCACTCCGTCAGTCTCTGTCGTCGTGTCCTTGGGCAAGACACTTCCACCGCCTTCAGTGGTGGCGGTCAGAAGACCCGGTAAGCCGTAGCTTTCCATCATCAGCATGTAAAAGTGTGTGTGAATGATAAATGGCTTCCACTTGTATAACACTTTATCCAGAGCACTCCAAAGCGCTTCACACTACTTTCAGTCACCCACTCATGAACACATTGACACACTGATGGGAGCAAGCTACTGGATGGTAACCACAACTACAAGGCAAGGCGAGTAAAATGTCTCGCCCAACGACAAAATGACAGAGACAGATGGAGCAGGGATTGAACCGATAACCTACGGATTGAAGGACAAACTCCTATCACCGTCATCCCCGTGGGTATGGAAAGTCCTCTGGACTAGAAAAAGCACTACATAAATACATTTACAGCTCTTTTATAAAAGACATTTGTTGAGTGCATTGCCTTGCCACCTGAGCAGCTGCTTTGTAGCTCCTCCACAGTTAAAAAGGGCAACGCAGAAGTAAATAAAGGTTTTAACAGTGCAAGAGACTGGCTTCAATGGATTTCATTTGGAGGTATCAAAGTGAAGTTGATCGCCACTTGTCAGGTTTTCATTCGTAAAAATATTTGAAAATCATTCAATTTTAACTTCAGTCCTAAGCTACTCCGTGTTGGTATATCACATAAAACACCAATAAAAGCATATCAAACTTGACCCTTGAAAGCACATGCAAACCTTAATCAGCTTCGTCTAATTTTTAATCGAGAATCGTTGTCCTGTAAGTGCTCATTATATCCGACAGCAAAACAGTGGATCTCATCAGAGTCATTTTAGCAGAGAACCACTTTTGCTCTCCAAGTCTCATTGAAGTGCTCCCTGGGTATTCATAAAAGAGCAACCTGCTGCCACACACTAGCGTAAGGAAACGCGCTTCAGATTTGACTTTGGTTTTCCCTGTGAATTCATTCATCCAAAGAGACTCGCAAAGAGAATATTTTGAGCATTAAGCCGGTGCCATATGTCCTCTTCCTCCTGTAGGCGAGAGCTCAGAGGAGAGTGGAAGCATAGCCAGGCCTCTGGTGCCCCCGTCAGGTCGCCTGCCGCACCGCCGCTCCTCGTCTCTTTCATTTTTAAACTTCTCATGGTTTTTTAATCCGTGTCTTCCTTCTCCAACACAGCAAGAGCTTCCCCCCAACCCCCATCTCCCCACCTCCTCGCAGTGAATTGCCGAGGGGCAAAGCCATTACAAACGGCAAACAAACATGTTGTGTCGGCAAACGCCGGTGCGCGTACAGGTGGCGCAGAGCTAACAGACAAGAATCATTACCCCGCATGACTCAAATCGCTGCTGATCCTCTGGGACCGAGTCTGCACGTGCTGCACACAAACACACAGACAAGGCGCCTAAGAGGCAGGGGCCGTGCGCGCGCGCAAGAGTCGAGAACATGACAAACAAACATGGCGGCGCACGCTTACAGGTACAAGCAGGAAGTGAGTATCTGTCAGAGGGCATTACTGTTGATTTGTTCATTCCAGGCAAAAACGGGGAAGCGAGGTGGGGGTAGGACACGGAGACGGAGGAAAAAGCAGCCGTGAGAGCGAGAGGAACTAAAACCTCCAGTTGTTTTCGTACCTGAGGCCAGAGAGTCGGCTCGCTCCGCCGCCTGGCTAATGGTGCGACATCCTCCGGCATATTTCACCAGACACATTTACATTTGCCTCCGCTCTGACCTAGTCATAGCACATCTCTCCCTCATTTGTCCCCCACCACCACCACGTCTTGTGTGAGTGTGCACGGCAAAGATAATGACTGCATTGATCAGAGACGTCCCCGGTGGGTGGTCTCGCTCCGTCAAGGCCGAGAGAGAAAACGAGATGGGGGGAGAGGGGGGGAAAGAACGGGACCAGAACGGGATGGTCTTTTGTTGCTGCCCGCCTCAACGCATTAGCCAATCAAATATCCATCTCGGATGTCGCCTTCCTGCTCCGCACGCACCATCAAAAACTCATCTGCTACTCTTCTTTTTTTTTTCTTTTATTGTTTGACTGGCCTGTGTTCTTTTCTTCATCATCCCTCTGTTCGCTCTCAAAAATACCCTTACATGAGGAACAAAGAAGAGAAGAGTGCTCAGAGGACGGTATAATGATGTGGAAATTACTGGAATTAAATCCAGTGTCCTTCACACCGTGTGCACTTTTCAAGCCAGGAAGAACGTCAAAGTAATGCGTTTGATTTCACTTTTGACCCAATGAAAGATTGATTTTGGAGCCCCTTTCATTTATTAGGATTGTAAGTGATTATCATACACTTACTATGACTATGTACCCTCAAGCATCAGCTCTATTTATCGACCTAAGGCTCCACATGGTGAAAAGGCAGTCAACGTAACACTTAAGAATAGATGCAACTTGGTGTGCTTGGACATGCATAGGCTTGTGAGGTCTGGCCAAGATGCAATATTTACACCTGCACACAGGTAGCATGTACAGATGCAGGTAAAACAAGGCTGTGCTATTGTTTTATGACTTTTGAATAATTATTTTATGCAAACGAGAAAACAGTGGCTTTCAAGCTTGTCCATCTTGGTAGAAATGTTGAGACAAAATAAAAATCTGAGCTCCACTGCACCCAAACAAGTAAATCTGGTAGTTGTGCTTATCGTGACCCCCTTTATTAGACCACTTTTCATATACAATAGGAGCAAAATGCTTTTGAAATCCCAACTGAGGGAGCAGCATTTCTGAAAACAGCAGGTGACCTCATATACTACCTAGGGGCACTCCATAACTATCAGGGTATGTGTAAAAACAATTCTCCATGATTAATGGAGAAGCTGCTGTTTGAGAGTAAGAGTGAAACCATATCCCAAGCTGAATGAATCAATTGTATCAAAGCTGCCAGTCAAGTTAAACCAAAACTAACCTAAACTATTGTTTATACTAATAAAAGTTAAACCCTCCTGCCATCTTCCTTTCCACCCTCTCCGTCTAGATCCCCCCGTTTAATCTTTGCTACAGCTTATTGTATCTGTTTGCTGTACACCAAACCACAGGGATAGTCATTGTTTGCAAGCATAACCACGTTGTTCATTCACACAGCTTCAATCAGGTCAGGAGACGCAGCAGGCGCTCCTTGAACTACCGTGATGGAATGGGGAGAGGGAATTATAACAAAAATAGCTCGGAAATCAGAGTGCAGTCTGAAGTTTTGACTGCGGTTGCAATCTGCAGCGTTAACGGTACCGAGCAGCTGTCAGATCAGCAGTAAGTTTAACATTTTAGAGCACAGCACTTCGGGAGGAGCGATACACATCAGTGGACTTAATTTGCCTAATCAGCCTAATACCTTAAATCCTAGTGAAGATGCAATGGACCAAGTGCTAAAAGGATCGTTTAGCTATTCGAAACAGGCCGGGACATTTGAAGCGCTGCGGGTTGGCTGCAGCAGAGCATCTATAAATGTATAAAAATTTGAACAACAGTTGTTTCAACTACTTTATTAGACATTTTGTCTGAGCTTAATGCCAGCAAAAAAGTTCTGAAATTTGAGTAAATGCAACTCTTGTAAGTTCTTGTGTCAGTAAAACATCTGCCTTTTCAAACACAGGGTTCCTACATGTTTTCCGTGTCCTAATGTCACAGGTCAATAGATGGGTGGATGAAAGGCAAACATAGATGTACAGATGAATGATGACAGATGGAAAATTTATAGCAGAATGGATTTTAAATGTATAGATGGGTGAATGGAAGGTCAAAATTTAACATTTAAACAATGGAAGACAGTATTTTCGTTTTCTACACTATTCCCTGCTTGGAAAATACTTTCTTTTTTTTTATTTGGTAATATAAAAAATAAAAAAAAGCAGTTCAGTGAAACTCGACTCCATACACTCTGTAACTGAACCACAAATATATACTATTAGCAAAATTAAATTTGATTCAACGGACAAATTTCTGTTTCGAGTTCCTCATCGTCAGCTATCAACGCCTAGCTGAGCAGTCGGGTTCCAGTCGTCTCCTTCTCAACTCGTACCTAATCTCAATGTCACTATACACAGATATAATGTCTTAAAATATAGCCACATCCTGTTTAACACATCCATCTCACATTGCGGTGGTGCTATCAGCTGTCAAAAGAGGCTCAGCACTATAAATCAAACCCACTCTATTGGTGTCTTTGCTGCCGCTCTTCATGCCGACTGTAGATCGGTCTTAAATCAGCATCCTGCTCCTTTTGACTTTGATTTTTTTTCCTTTTGTTCTATTACTTCAAGTAGTAAAATGGACAAATATTTACTTCATTAATGGAGTTTTTCCTTGAAATTTAGCATTTTTGGATTTATTTCATCTCACGTTTTAATAAAATGCTCAAGGTATTCCTGGCAGATTGTTTTTTTTTTGTTTGTTTGATTTTTTATAGAGACGAGGTCCTAAAAACAGTCCTGAGTCGGCTTGTACAAGGAGGACCCAAATGCTCCTCCTGCTGCTTCAAGGATTGGAAAAGTACAACAATCTGATGTCTGACAGCTCTGGAGTCGCCTTAAAAAAGAAAAAAATCTTCCAAATTTACAGGGAGAGAAAACCGATACAGCTCAGCGCCCTCAGAAACAAGGCAATCACTCACCTCAGCCCCCTCTGCACAGTCGCACAGCATTTACACACATGCACGGCATCAAAAGAAATGTTCACGCACACATGCAGGCAGATTCAGAGATACGGCAAGGCACTGAACGCACCGGGTGTGGGCTGATTTGAGTACGGTTAGTTTCCCTTTCCAAGTTCAGTGCCTTTACACAATTCAAAAACACTTTATCCTGGAGGAAAAGTTAAAATGACTTGTATCATTCATGTGTCTTCAAAGAGCCATTGTGGATAAAATTACTCAACTAAAAATAAAAAGTACATTCTTTTTCCAAAAAGTCACTCAAGTAAATGTAACCAAGTAAATGTAGCTAATTGGAACCCAAATCTGAACACATCACCAATTAATCACCCCAACTACACAACTGATGTACCTGTAATAGACCACAACTCATGTTTCTGACCCATTGTCAGAACCAAAGTTCTAAAGATAAGAGATGAAACGTCTTCGAGAAACAACAGAAATAGTTTAGCTGCCTCGTATTTCAGCACTTGGTGTCGTCATGGATTCTGACAGAGAATCTACGCCATTCCACCGAAGAGATTACCACTCTGGTGCAAGACTTGAGCAACACCTTTGACACACAAACACCAACAAATACACTCACAGGACGAGAAAAGTGGTTGTAAACAATAGAAGAAGATGCCATTTCTGCCCCCCCAGCCATCCTCCATCCGCATCTCGCATTCGCCGATGTTGACATGCAGCTCCTTTTGGGGGCTTTTCAAGGACTTTGTTATGTAGTGCTGTTGACATTCAGAGATATTGGTTGTTCTTGGGGTTCCTAATCTCTTCCTCTGCTTTTCCCCTATGGGCACGGACAGGTCATTAAAAGTCAGAGCATACTGCGCAATGTCTGCGGGAGGTGCTTATCGGCAATGGCGTACTGTATCTGCTACTGCCAAGGCGTCAAAATCCACACAGGAAGAGGAAACGACAGCCAAACAAGACATTGAGCAAAGGACGACGGCGCCGAGTCAGGCGACAAGGGTTTACGTTTTCTTCGTCCATTCGCCCACCTAAGTGTCAGAACCAGAAGGAGCGCACAAATCTAATAAATCTCTAGCGTTCTCCTGAGAGTTTGTCTGATGTCTCCCGGGCACGAATGAATATTAAATGGCCTCTTGTAAATCAAACAGTTGTGTGTTAGCAAGCGATGAAACAGAATTAACTGGGAAAGGGCAGATAATAAATTGAGTAAACAGTTTAAGCTCAAAAAAAAGAAAGAAAATGTTAAAGGGGCCTTACAGCTTAAACTCTTCTAGTTTCCTCTGTCTTCCATCCCTTTATTAGTACATAGTTTCAAAAAGACACAAAAATGGCAATATTTACTTCTACTATTAAGTGGACAAAAAGTAAAAGTTTAAGCACTTTTTCAAGGTAAGCTTTCAAACTTTTCCATCACCACATTTTGGAAGTAAAAATTATACAAATTGTCTCAAGAAGACTATTATATGATGTCATTTTTTACTATTAATAACATCTTGTAATTGTGTGCTACATTCTATAGTAAGCTAAAATGTAACAAAATTTTATCTTTTGAAATATCTCTCTTAAACACACCCACTATAATTTACTGGTCTGAGAAAGTAAAAAAAACAACGTTATTGCAACTTTTTCTAGCATTTAACAACTTGAACAAATTTTTGGTAATTCTAACTAAAGCAAGAGAACTTTGGTCTGATTTTACTTTGTGTCAATGTGTATGTACCTATTTTATTATATTTAAATATCTGGTTTCAACTATAAGTAATGATTTCCAAATTTAAGCTTTTAATCAAATGCTATATTCCGTTTTACTGTAAAGTTGAGCAATTTCAATACGGAAATCAAGCACTTTCCAAACCTTTAAAAAACACCTCAATTCAAGCAGATAAGGATTTCAAGCACCTGTTGGTCGAATATGTAGCACCTGCTCACACACTTTGCATGTGTGCATCCAAAATTACCCAAAAATGTTTCTTTTCTTCCCCCCCCCAAAAAAAAAATTGGACTGACACAGATATATTCTGAGCCTTTGTTCTTCACCTTGGATCAAAATGCAGCAGCGAGACAGAGGAGAGAACGCCGCCGACATGAAGAGCAGAGGCAGCAGAGAGAGGGGGTGATGCAGGTGAGAGAGAAAAATCAACCAGCTCTCACACAGAGACAATCAATAAGCTCTCTTCTCAGTCTATTTCCTATGGGCTGGCCTCAGTAATAGCATTGTGCCAAAGCAGTCTGTGTGCAGCCTGGGAATAGGTTTCAGGGGTGGTGTGATAGCAGAAGTATGAAGCCGGCGCCGCTGCCCAGGGATTCACACTAATTGTTGCTTTTGTCGTAAAGAGGGCAGAGAAATCACTGGGAGGAGTGTTGCGCAGTAACATCTTCAATGTCAGAGGATGAAAAGTGCAGGAAGATGAGAAGAAAGGTGATCTTTTGATGGTTGTTTTCTTCTTCTTCTTCCAGGGTCTGAATAATGTAAAAAATATATATACATCTTTTTGTGGCTCTACTTCGTTAAAAATTGACTTTTTTTACTGCTGTGTTTTTCATAAATGTGAATGAATTGCCCCATAAGCCTAATGACTGGTTCTGTCACCCTTGGCGTCAACAACTGCCGTCCTGGTAATGAGACTTTCACATGGGAGAAATTCTGGCGTATTGGAGGGTTTTCAAGCATGAACGACTTGGTCATCCTACAGAATGCAAATCTGATTTCTTACTTTGACTAGGCCACACTAATGGCTTAATTATTATTTTTCTGGCAATTCAGAGGTGGACCCAATGGTGTGCTTTGATTTTTGTCATAAACATGATTTTCCTCATCTGAAATCCTGTTCATTTTATCAGGCAGGATGCACACCTTCCAGAAATGTTTTTATTTATTTATTTTTAAATCCCACTTTTGAATATTCTGCCCTCAAAATTATTATTTTCCCAAGATACTTCGAGATCAGATAATTTTTTTTGGGTCTGATGGGAGTTGGGTCTGTGTGTTCTCTGGTCACCAGTGGTTTTGTCCTTGAAAGTCTCCCATCCATGCCATCTCTGTCCATTGTCTCCCTTACTGGTAAATGATGAACATTGACCTTAACTGAGGGAAGTGAGGCTTGCAGTACTTTAAATGTTGCGAGTTCCTTTGTGACCTTCCAGATGAGTTGTTAATGTGCTCCTGGGGTCGTTTTTGTAGGCTGGCCACTCATTCTTATCCGTCATCCACTGCTTGGTGCGTTTCGGAGGATTTCTTGGATCTACTAGTCTTCTTTAAGTAGAGAAAAATCATGCTTGGGTTTTGCATTGAAGATGCAGAACAAATAACTAGTTGTAAGTAGACAATCCCACTGTTTTTGTTGCTATGCCTCATGGGACATTTAAACTCATAATTTTCTAACTACTTGTCGCGAATAGATGTGCTGCGGTGCTAATGCTAGCTTGTAGGTAAACAGAAACCAAAAGTGAAGAATCACCAGTTGTACTTTTTAGCTCTTTCTTTAAATAAGCACAGTTGGGGGGAAAAAAAGAAGGTTTTCTTGCTGATGCTATTGTTAATATTAAGTTAATGTCAAAGGATTACAATAATTGTTGACAAAAATCTTACAAAGTATTTTTGGTCTAGTTTCTAGTGAATATGTTTACGGTTTTATTTTAAGTGTACTAACTTACGAGTAACTTTCTGGCAAAATATAGGAGCTTGTTTAAAGTAACTAATTCCTTAATATTGGTGAAAAACTACTAGTTTCACTTGGAGATTATTTCACTTATAACATGGGGAAAATATCTTGCTATAATCTGCCAGTTGAACTAGTTCTTTTTGATCAATTTTCGTGAATTATTGACTTAAAACAATGTCCTATATCTTGCTGAAAAGTTTCTTGTTAGTTAAATTTGTCTTATTTAACGTGGATTGAGGAGGCCTTGGGGAAGACCCAGGACACGCTGGAGGGACCATGTCTCTCGGCTGGCCTGGGAACGCCTTGGGATCCCCCTGGAGGAGCTGGAAGAAGTGGCTGGGGAGAGGGAAGTCTGGGCTTCCCTTCTGAAGCTGCTGCCCCCACGACCCGATCCCGTATGAAGCGGAAGAAAATGGATGGATGGATGAGATATTTGCACTAAAAGTTACACCAAAAATACCTGGTAATATTTTCTGTTTCGCAGTGCAGATAATCTTCTAAGAAAGCCAAAACCTCACTTTTAGCTTGCCATGTTAGAGGTTAATTAACATTTTTGGATTAACCCCGACTACTGTGGTTGGTGATTAATAAAAATAATCCTCAAAAATAAAGACTTGCCTAATAATTTTGCACAGTATGGTATGAAAGGTAGTGATTGGGTTTATTGCACTTCAAAGCCAGTCAGATTAAGCATCCAACATGGAGTTGGAATACCCACAAACTGGTTCTCGTTATCTGCAAACGCCTCACATGACTGACTGAGGGGTGGGGGGAGAGGGGGAGAGAAGAAATAATCCAGTTTAGGACATTCCTATTGCAAAGCAGTTATTGGCACACCTGCCACTGATTTCCTGATGCCACTTCTGATGGTTTGCCAAATTTTCCTCCAACAGTCACTCAGAAAAACCCAGAACCAAACACTGTCTTCTTCATGACACGGTGTCCCGATATCGGAGTCTGCTGTGTTGAATGTGTGAAGGCATAAAAGAAATAAGCAAGTGCAGACTCGGCCCACAGCTTTTAGTGACTTCAGCTGTTTTTCTTTCAGTTTGTGTCGCAGTGACCTCGTTGCAAACCATTTTCAGTTTCACCGATTTCACTTAGTGGGAACATACGGCATAAAAACCCCCAACTCTAAATGTTGATCTCATCTCATCAGCTTCAATCACTTCCTTCCCAATTCAATAGAACTGTTAATAGAATGGCTGTACATTAGCTTTCTGGGAATGAATCATCTACAAGCTTTGAGCTTCATTTCTTATACACGGAAGTAGAAAGTTACAAAGAAGGCACTCGAGCGATTTTAAATTCACCAAATACTGACTTGACGTCTCTGCACATTAAAAAACATCATCCCCAACAGCCATACATAAGAAGTGAGGCTCTTGAGAACAACCGAACCAGAAAAAAAATAAAACTCCCTCATGTACAAAATTGTGAGAGTCGGATATTTTGAAAGGGCATTATTCATGCCGCCTTTATAATTTTAGCTTCCATTAAACCCTCCTATATATTTCACACTGTGCATTGCAGACAATTGTTGGGTTCTGCTAAGCTGTGTAGATATTATAAATATTATTTTTTTACATCCTAAGAAGGCAGAGCAGATTGAAAAATCAGACTGTTTTTGCTTAAAAACACACAAAAATCCATCTTTTTTTCTAAAGAAAACTGCTTATTTATAGTTGCTGTAAAAGAGCATTAAGGGCAGCCCCGGTCAAACTAACAGCTTTTGAAAACGCCTTAAACTCAATTTTCTCCCTAAATTAGCCATTGTTAATGCAATGGTCACATTCAGGCAAGGGAGTGATTAAAATCTCATCTCCTCTTATAATTTCCATGCATCATAGTCCTGCCTGTCCCTCCAAATCTCCGACCAGGAGAAGGGTATAAAGCGCAGCGTGACACATGGGGGATGACGAGGGTGGAATTTCCACTCCGGTGCCGGCGAACCCAGCGATTCATTAAAAAGAAGGAGCGAGTCAGCAGGAGCGCTACGGCAAGGAAGGGATGCTGGGGGGGTAGGAGAGGATGGAGAGCTGAGGTGAGAGTGAAGCTGGAGCTTTCATACTTAAGTTCAGACAGTCGGTTTGAAAGCTCGCAGTCAGCTCCTAGTGAACCTGATAAAACAATTATTAAACAAGCTCCCCCTGGTGGTGGTGTTGGATTAAAGGTGTGCATTAAAGTGTGATGTCTACTTTCCAAGCGTGGAGATCGACAACCGAAAACGCCTCGAATTAGCAGCATAGCATCTTACGACGCAGAAGAAACGACCAAACAAGGAGTCAAAGATGAATCCTCACCTAACCTTTGTTCTTTCCAGTCTAAGCCCATGAATTTTTGTCTATTTGTTGTAAAACAGTCCAGGGAAACTAATTTAATATTTTATATTTTAAATGATTTACTAAAACACTAGCTCCCTGCCTTTTTGCAGTTCAGTCAGGGTTTCTTCTGATTTCACCTATACTCAACTCAGCTATAAGACTTTTCTAAACCTTTTTAAGAGCATTATCAATGGTATTGGAGACTACATCGCCATAGAAATGTATGAACTTTGTCTAGACAACTACTGATAAATGTGCACTTACCTACAATCAAAGCAAAACTGTTGGCTAGCAGGCCAGCTAACAAAGGTATGTTAGCAGTGAGTTAGCGGTAGTCTCAACCGTCTCGAGTCACAGAGTGACTCAAACTTTTACTTGTTTTTGTGAAAACAACAAAATACAATACTAAATAATCCTACCAAAACAAAGACTTAAGACTTTAAGACCTGTAATTAACGTATTTAAGGCCAACTTACTTTCTTTAATGAAGGCATTTCAAGGTCTTAATTTTAGATAAATTAATTTAAGACTTTAAAAGGTGCATAGACACCTTGTCAGTATGTTTGGACTTTTTTTCTTCCAAATTATTCACAGAAAATGCGCAAATTTGCTCATTTTTTGTAGAGCATATAAAGAAAAATTCATTAAAAATGCGGCTTTGGAAGCTCAAATACTTTGGTGCAATGCTACTTCATGTGCTATTGGGTAGCGTTTGTAAAGCAGCTAATCCTGGAGTTCCATTCAATTTCATATATTTTCTATACTCCCAATGGGGGAAATCAGTTGAACTGTAGATATTAGTGCCTGTGATGGTACTAAAATGGTTTCCAATGTATGTATTAATGCAAATTAAGATATATTCGGAGTATGAACTACTGGAATTGGAAGGTATAGGAAGGGAAGTCTCAAGTATTCACAAATTTGAGTTTGGAGTGTAACATTCTTGGCATTAATTATCTTTAAGAAGGTACAACAGTATTTTAAAATAACATAAGAGTTTGTTTCTAGTACAAAATATGCATGTCCTACCTCCCTGATTGGGACTGAGTTGTATTTTGACACAGGACACAGCTGGATTTGCTACGCCTCTCAACTTGAGCCTGACCTCTCCGAGGGAAGCCGACATACAAACAGACATGGCGGGAGGCCGCCAAGCCCACGCCGGGCGTCAGCGGGAGTGCCCCAACAGCTCTCTACCACGCTGTAATCATCTGAATTTTCTAATTACGAGACACTTCAACGGTTCTGTCTCAGCTGCTTGTGAACTTATTCCCCTTCATGAAAGAGCTGGCGGCAATATCTGCTGATGAAAGAAAAAGGAACTGCGACAGCTTTTTAGCCATTGAGGGAAGAAGGAGAAGCGAGGAGAAACAGCTGTCCCTCAAGTGTATACTACACAGCAGGGCTGTCCACTGAGAAAAGTGCAACCCAGCCACCTGTAAAACAAAATCATTAAACCATTAACCTCCAATCCGTCTTCATTTGGGCACGCTAGAAGGAACTATACCAGCAGAACAGCTGTGGAGACTCAAGAAGTTGACTGTAGAAATGGGACGGAGCGAGGACTGGCACCACTAAACATCCACCCCCCCCCCCCCCCCCGTTCCAACACACACCCCGCAGCCTGACCACGGTCAAGGCTAACGGCAGCCGCCCACCCCTCCCTTCTCCGTCCCTTTGTGGATCCCCAGTTGGGCGCAGCAATGAGAGGTGACTGGTGGCCGATTGTGATTTATGTGCTGCAGGGTTCTCCTGTGCGGATGTGGGCCGGTGGAGGCAGGAAAGATGGATCCCAGGTGCGACCGAAGGAGACAACCTGATTACAGCCTTCTACCTCTTTTCATCTTCATCTTCAACACGCGCCGCTTCGCCCGTTCTTTGACTCACCCTGTCGCCATGGTGAAATGAAACGCCGGGGAGTCCGGAGTGACGAGCCGATGGTCAAAGCGCAGGCGAGGAGACGGGGTGTCCGTCTTGACAAGGGAAAAATTAAAAACAGATTGAGGGGGATGATGAGACCTGGACAGAAGGAAATTACTCTCCGTGGAGGCATGTCACAGATTTGATCCGTGAGCCGTTTCTAACAGACAAGCAGGTGTCCATCTGAACAAATAGTTGTCTCACTTTGTAGACAACGAGTTGGCACACCGAAAGCCGTCAAATGCAGACAGTTTTACTCCTTGTACGTGTATGCTTGACTTTTCTCAACTTTTTCCAGGCTACAAATCAGGTATTCTCACTGCCCAAGGCTTCACTGACACCTCAAACCATTTGGGCTTGTCCAATTTCTGAAGTAACAATAAAACTTTTAGACTTTTTCAGAGAGAGCTTCACTGTTAATCCACTAATTGCTTAAAACCATTTTCCCCAACTCTTCTACATCAATTTTTTACTTGAACGGTCAGCTGACATGCCTTTCCAGCCTGGCTTAGAATGTCGCACCCTGATAACGGATTCTTTGAAACACAGCTGATGAGTAGCGAAACATTTCTTAATGTTCTCCAAAGATATTGTGAGAATATTGTCTTGTCAAACTGCAGAAATGACTGAACTTGTAGCATTAATTTGCCAATTTATCCAGATTTTGAAGAAAAAATTGTTCATTTGGAAAAATAAATTATTCAAAATTTGGAAACGACTCAAAGAAAACTTTTCAAAAGTACATATTCTCTGGGGGATGTGAAAGGTGGTTTAATTTGCATGTACCTCGGGCGGGCTTTGTTTTTTTTTGTTTTTTTTCCCCATTATTCCAATTCTGCTATTAATATTTCACATATGCCGCGTTATGGCTGTTTGCATAGCATGCATGAATGCTTTTCTACTTTACATTATTCTCTAAACATACCTCACAATAGCAACAGGCATGGAGAAATCAGTACCAATCTTTTCCATGTTTTCATTTTGTCTTAATTCTTATAGTCCAACCCCTAAAAAAAAAGAAAAAACTCTCTTGCCAATGTGCGAATATAGCAGCGTGCATGACTAATTCATCCTCCCTATAGTTCTTAAAATTCCCTCAGCGTTCCGACGTAAATTGGCACCACGTCTGTCAGTATTTCAATATTTCACAGGCATGTTCTCAGAAAAAAAAATCAATTTGTGGATACGTACAATTTTCAGAGCGAGGTCAGGCCAAGGAGAAATCCTTTTATATCCCAAACTTTTACTTTAGTTTGCTGTTAAGGGAAGAAGAAGAAGAGAAAAAAAAAAAAGATTTCACTTTAAACTCATGTTAGCTTGCAGGTGCAAATTCAAAGGAACGTGGATGAAGATTGAGACACAAAACTGAATTATCTACAGATCTGACCTATTTATACACAAACCAGAGGACAGATCTGCAGGTTTACGGTCGGTATCATCACTTGTTAGAAGCAGTGCACCTTTACAGTGCAGCAAATGTAATGCACACTGCCAACCAAGCCGTGCTGCGTTGAAAGACTGCCATCAAGTGGAAGAGAGAGGGAACTACATGTCTTATCTTGACTGCAGTGATTTTAAACCATTCCTATATAGGGTTTTTACCTTGAGATCCTGCACAATAATTTGAGATCATATGAGAAAGAACAAATGAGCCGAAAGCAAAAAAAAAAAAAGTAGTACAATAGGCAATGCAGCTTTAGATCTGAATAGCAGTGATTTTTCTTCAGACGCTTGCAGGGGAAAAACACTTCTGTAACAACACTTGCAAGCCCTAAACAGCATCCATTTTACCATTTACACACAAAAAAACAAAATGAACCGCAGATCTGATTTGCTGCCTAGAGGGAAAGGTGAAATGCTGGTTCTCACTGCACGAGATCATTGATCACCATCACAAGAGCAGTGTGCATCACAGAGCTGTTGACAGATGTGAAAAAAGTCTCATTCATCCTGACTAAGGCTTGGAAGAGACACGAAAAAGAAAAAGGTTTGCATAACTGTCTGGGTTGCAGCAATTTTTACTTCAGTATTTCCACAAGTCGAGACTCCTACCCTGAAAATGTTTCAAAAGCAAATACAGTCGGGTCTGAAAAAAACCTGAATAGTGTGAAATACTGAAAAGACCAACAGACAAAAGTGCAAAATTAGATAAAAGAAGCAAGCCTGTGAAATAATAATAGAAATATATTCAATTCTGGGTTATGATGAAACAATAGAAATAGATTTTAATAAAATTGAAAGTAAAGAACTGCACACCCAGAAGCGCTGCAGTGTCCAAGCTGAGCTTCTGCCTCACAGAGCCATCTTCCCCCACTCAGCTCCTCCAGACTAGCGGCAGCAGCAATTAGCAAACACCTGGTAGAACTGCGTGTCTGCTGAGCTCATCATACAAACTACTTTACAGCACAAAGGTCCTAAGAACATTGTTGTGGTGACTTCCTGAAAGCAGAGTGTCAGAAAGAGCAGGAGCTTCTTAAAGAGACAGAGACCCAATTTCAAGGCGTTAACTTGCAAAGTCAAATTTCTTTTAAGTCATGATAGGTCTGTACAGCACTTTTATAAAGATCGAAGACAACAATTGCTCGGTTGTGCTATAAAATTACACTATATGCCAGGAAAATACTTTTACAAGGCAGTGCATGAGCGGCACACTTTCTTTTGAAACTCTCCACCGTTCTTTGCTCTCGCACAGCCATCAAAATGACGTGTAATTATGTGACAGAGGAATGATGCCTCAGTTCAGGCTCTGGATTCATTCGCTGTTGGCTTAAGGGAGGCCACAGAGATGCCAGGGCTAAGGACTGAAAGTTGATTCTCAACAAACTTTAGGGGAGCTTTAAGACAAGGATCCTCAGGTTATTTCAAAATGGGAATGCGCTTTTAAAAAGAAAAGGATCAATACCTATTTCTCTTTTGCTGAGAGGCTTGGAGATAGTTTTAAAACATCTGGGGACAGCAAGCAAAGAGAGCAGCCGAAGTAGGTTTGAAATAAAAAGTGCTGGTGTGACTTGAAGGGCTTCAACTCAGGAGATCTTTTTAAATCTTAATTAGGGATGTTTCTACAAGCTGTCGGTGCAAAACTTGACTATTTACCCCAAAAGATATGTTGAAAATTGTTTTTGAAGCCATGTCTAAACTTAGCTTAAATAAAGATGTTCAGCCCACAAAAGTGTTGGCTACGTGTCTTTATTTTACCGTTTATTTTTCATTCATGGTCATTTGTTGAGTCTGAAGGCAATGCTGCATTTTTGATAACATACCACTCAAATATAAAGATGTAAACATATCACAAAAAACTGTTTAGTGCCCCGCTGTGAATCTACATATAGAAACATTTTATCATAAGTTAATGAAGGCTCCCAAAGAGAACCAGTGTCAAAAACATCTCAAGTAATTTTCAGGTGCCACCATTAATTGGATTACCACCTAACCTACTCCTCACCTTAAACACAGACTAAATGTAGTGGAGTACACTACATTTACTACAAACTATATATATTTTAACCTATTAACAGTCCAATTATTTTATTTGTGTAGCTGTTATACTAATAACTTTTGAATCTTTAACACTGCTGATCACACAGACTTCAGACTTTGCTAATTTTGATTTTTAGGCCACCTAGTGACACAGAATAGACATTATAGCAATTTTGATTGGATGTTAAAGACACACAAAAAAAGAAATTCATAGGCGTGTGGCAAAGGCTTCAGAATAGTGTGCAGATTGGTGATACACCACATTGTTTTAGGACTGCAGTAAGAACAGATAGTAGTAAGAGCCTGCCCAACATCCACAATGAATAAAACACACCACTGCATCCCTAGGTCACCTTGGACTTTTTCAGCATCTTCGCTGTCTAACAGAAAATCTGTGCCAAATCAGCCATGTCCATCCTCTTCCCAGGTAGGCAACTAAACTCCACTTCTCCTTGTTAACACAAGCTAGCTTAGCAAAACTGTCAAGTAAGTGACAGCAACATGAACTCAACATGGAGGCATTTCCAGAGCCAGGCAGTTTGTTGCCGCAGTGTTACACCATTCTGCTGTTACTATAGACGCGCAGTCCTGCAGGAGAAATGGGTCAGTTGGCTTTAAACATTTACAACAGAGTTTTAAAATGTCTGAGAGAAGTGATTCCTTGCCACTGTCCTATTAATTTTTGATATTGCTCAGATACTTAACAAGCTGTTGTAATCCATTTGTTTAACACAACTGCTGTGGAGTCCTAATTTACATTTTATTTTACCATAAAAGAACCATTTAGACTTCAAATCTCATTTACAAGTGCTACACACAGAGATGAAGTGTGTGTAGTACACTTCATTTTGTACTACACACACACACACACACACAAGATCACAAATAATATTTGAAGGTTCAGTTCCCCAACTCAGCAGGAATTATTGATTGGTAGATCAACACTGGAAGCTTGTTTGCTTTGTTTTTTTAGGAGGATCAAGGATTTCAAAAGCGAAGAAAAAAAGGCAGTGAATGGCCATTCTTTAACCAGTCGCATATCAGGACATGAGAATGGTTGGAACAAACAATTAGTCCGATTTTTAGTTTGTGATGAATTGTAAAGCTTCGTTGCAAAAGATTTCAAGAAGGCTGACGCATAATAAAGAAGCATTAGTGTAAATTACATCGCTAAGATCAAGATATAATGGATTTTTTTTAGCCTCTACGAAACACAAGACCCATCCCTGAATGAATCACAGGCATCTGTATTCTGAAACAAACTCAATCTTCAGTTCATGCGGAGAGGTAACAACTGGAAGAAAAAACCCTTTTATTTCAGGTTCTGCGTTGTACAAAGTGCACTGAACTATAAAAAAAAAAGTTTCTGGGAGCTTATAAAGCAACAACTTGTGGATAGAGTGAAGTAAACGAACACAAACCAACAAGAATTGGAAGAACGATAAAATCTGGTTTTCAGAAGTGTTATTTTCCAAATAGAAATCTGAAAACGCTTGCAGAAATTGCTTTCTGCAATTAGAGCTGCAGGTCGCATGTTTTGCACATCTAGAAAATGAACATTTTGCCTGTCCTTTGCAAAATAGCTTCAGTTCACTCAGATTGGACAGGACGCCTCTGCCGAATTTTGCATGTTTCGCCACAGATACGCTCTCACTTCCATCTGAACTTTGACTAGGTAATAACACATTGTGCTTTGATTCAAACCATTTCATCGTCACCCAGGCTGCATGTTTATAGGATTGTTTCGCTATCCATCATCTTCCACTATTAGTGTAAATTCGCATGATGTTCCAAGTGAACAGCATGACGGTACCGCCATCATACTTCACTATAGTAATTTTTAACAACTTTGGGTTGGTCTATTATGTAAAAATCCCAATAAAACACATTACAGCTCGGTTAAAGACAGGAGATATGGCCTGTTAATTCTTCACTCAGATCATTCCTCAGCAGAAACAGTTGCATGTTTCGACGATATTTTGTTGAACATTCTTCTTTGAGTGTATCACAAACACTTCAAAAACCTCTTTACCCAACAACTTGTGTTGTTTCTCCAGTTGCACTGACAGGCAAGTCAACACAGAAGCATATGGATTGACAGACTTACAAACATCCACAAAAAAAAAAAGACACTCCAGAGCACAGCTCATTACCCCCTGGCAGGAGCAGGAACAGAGGAGTCGGCTCCGGACTCAATTACCTCCACCTTCCTTCTATCTTCCGCTGGATGTGACATGAATAACGGCCTTATGATTACCTCTAGCTCTGCACCAAAATCCTGCTGCTTGGAAGACTTGTGTAATTAAAGGAAGACAGCTGAAAGTTTGGGTAATTGCTCAGAGTTAGGGTAGAAGGAAGAAAGTTGGAAAGAAGAGGACAAAACAGGAACAGGAGACAAAAAGAGCTTCTGTTGAGAGGCCAATTACAGGACATGCGGCCTTGTTTCAATAGCCCGTTCAAGTCAGCTGGTGGCATCACGTACGCGGATGTTCTCAATGAAATTAGAAGGAAACTGACCGAGAAACAATGTATATAAAATTTTCTTGTGTAGGGCAATTAAAGACTTTCAAATTTCCCCTTGGAGCACTTGAGCCACACTGAGATCCAGAGATAATCCCTTGATTTAATTGGATGGTTTTGGCTTTTGAAATGCACGGCCAACAATGGAACCTTATGTAAACGTGTGCATCCATTGCAAATCATGTTCAGTCTGTTGAATTTACTTACAAGTCATTCAAGTCATTTGGGCGGAAACAAAATGGAACTGACTTGAATTCAGTGTTACAGCAAAATATGTGAAGACTCGTGCACCAGGAAATGTGACAAAAAAAACCTCCCCAAAAACATCAAAACAAGTTTCTTCAACATTATGTGGAGATTTTGTAAGAAAGGATTAAACATTAAACGAAACAAAAGATGATGGGATTCATCAGGACATTGTTGAGATTTGTAGTCTCGGACTTTGTGCCAGAGCAGGACGTCCTTGTCCATAGTATTCCCACTTCCACAAGCATATGGACTTCGAGGACACACTAAAGATGAGTTTTCCACTGGGTATGGTCACTGTTACTGTTGTTGTCGTCTAAGTCATTACATGCAAGACCAAGCATGGTGGAAAAGGAACTGCGCAGTTCTTTGTAATAAATCATGCAACCTTGTCAACACTGAAGAATGTTTTGAATAATAGAATGATAATTTTGTAAGATCAGATTGTAGCATATCTATCATTCTGCTATTATAGTTCAGCTCTACCAACTTTGTACATTTGGAGACAAATTACTTTGTGGGGTTTTTTCTCTGCTTTTTGCAAACTAGCCTAAATTCAGTCAAATTATTTGGATGCTATCCAGAATCCCAATTGGGTTTAGGTCCAGACTTTGACAAGGACTACCTCTACCACCATGTTTCACCATGGGTCTGGTAGGTTGAGGTCTTTTTTTTTTTTTTTTAAATTGTGTCTCATGTTACATCGGACACGCAACTTTCAGCAACTTGTAAAATAAGCTGTGGTGGTAATTACTTCCGAAATCAGCTTTCTTTTCTCTGCTCTCTCACACAGCCTGGCCTCTTGAAGACCCGTGTTCGTTCAACAACGCATCCCTGCTTGAAGAGTCAGGAAAATAAGACACGCACAATTACAACGTGCCTCGCAGAGACTCAAACAACACAAACAACAAAGGCCCGCGCTCCTTCATTCCTACATCGGGTCGTGACATTCTCAGCTGTCGGAGTGCGCTATCCGCTTGATGAGTTCCCTCCCTCATTTTAAACATCTGCCAGTCTAGTCATAAAACACACACACAGATCCCTCATCCCTCCGTTCACTCCTCACATAAACATCATTAAAAGCTCGCAGGGTTGCAGCTACGCGACACCCGCCAGGCGTGTCGGGTAAACTCCATACGAGCTCATTAACTTCCAAAGTCATCAAGTTACCACGCGAGGGCGTGCGTACCTATGGCGGAGGCAGAAAAGTAGCGTTCGCCTGTTGTATTTTCTCTCGGCCTCGTGCGCGAGCTGATGCGCGAGTGAGCGTGTGTGGCTCTAAGCAATAGGTGGTGGTGGGGAGGACACAGTTCATTCTGCAATAAGCAAACTCCTGTTAAAATATTCATGAGCGAGCTTCTCGGCGGGGCGCAGCAGGTTGAGCCGGGTCAAGCTCATTTAAACAGCGGAGTGAGTTAAAATGGGAGCAGCGGCTCTGGAGAGTGCCGGTTAGCTGAGGTCAGTGGGGGGGAGGGAGTGGAAATAAGTGATGAATTTAATACATTTAAAATATTTGGCCAACTTGGAAGATAGTCTGTGTAATTTATATGATGATAGTTGGACTTAAAATGCAGAAGTCATGACTAAAGATATTTGTTTTCATGTTTATCTTTTCAAAGTTAACATTAAGATTTCATATATGGTTATCTGGAGTTGTTAACTCTTTTCAAAGCCACATTCGGCTCATCCATGCCTAACAGCTGGTTTAAGATGTCTGCTATGTATTTTTTTGTTTTTTGTTTTTTGGGGGCTGGGGGGAATTGAAGAGCGTTTGGAACTACAATACCAGAACTTTAGTTGGTTCAAATGTAGCTTTGCTAATACCAGGCTTAATTAAATATTGGTAAGAAAAATGAACGACTTTCCATGTTGGAGACATAGCAAACATGGAAAATGGTGGTCTGGTTCAACGAGAACAAGTTGGACATTTTTGGCCTACATTGGAAAACTAGTTGATGAGAAGATGGATGGAGATTAAAAAAAAGACAAAAACAGGTCAACCTGATTGAAGGCCAGTTTGAGGATGAAAAACACACGAGACTGTAGTAAAGTGGTAGCATGAAGCGAGCTACAACACCTGAGTGTCTTCAGCCTGCTGACCAAATTACCGAATGAATACCAGAGAGACATTCTACAATGTCTTCATAAATAAAACATTTTTTAAAAAAAAGGCTTTACCAACTGCTCCGTTTGTGGTTCGTGGCAGGTCGTCTGGTGCAGTCTTATTTGCGAAACAAAGCTACAGAAGGAAAAAACAAAACATAAACGAACTAGCATAGCTGAGAAATGGAGAGGAATTAATTAAAAACCAATTCAGACAGAGGTGGCAGCAAGAGCGCCAAAGTACACGCAAATTTTAGCGCAACCTTTGCAAATATTTATTGTGTTCTTTGGAGATCACCTGCTTGGGAAAAAAATTATCATTTCCTCCTTTAGTGCGAGTGTTTATCATGTAGCAAACAGCTGGAGGCCTCGGGGAAGGTCGAGAGCCGACCTAATTGGCAACATATTGTCAAATGTTCCCTTGAACCAAGTTGGCGCACCTGTTCATCAAAAGCCGTTGCCTACTTCCACCATAAAAGACCGAGCAGTCAGTGAGTGTCGTTAAATCTGCTTACCTCTTAGTGACTTTTAGTATCCCACTTCTGCAGGCGACGAGGCTCAAAGATGACCGCCGGAAGTGGGAGTTCGATTATTTTCCGTTTGGGGCGGTTGACACGCCATATTCGCAGCTGGAACAACAGAATACGTCAAAGCGTCATCCTCACTCCTTGTGTTTGGTCAACGGTTCGGTTGGATAAATGTTCATATTAACGAGGAGAGCAGTTAATAAGTTGAGATGCAGAGCTCCCATTATTACCAGCCATAATGGGAAGAAAAGTCTGCTGACATGGAATTATTTGCTAATGAAAGGGAATCATCTTAAATAATGACCTCATTAGCATAACTACTTGTGTTCAATAAATCACGGAGATATGGTGGCGCGTGAACGCTCAAGTACCCCTCCTTTGTTATGGCTTTATCCTCATTTATTTTATATTCTAGCAGATATCAATAATAGATAAGACGTCCCACTGTCGAGATATTTATTTAAGATTTTTAGAATATTTGCTCATTTGTGTTCTGCGCTGGAAGTTAATTCTCACAGGCTAATGTTAGTGAAATCCCTGGGAATGGAGAGGGGAAGTCAATATATTTCAAATCTATGTAACATTTTAATGTTTTTCTTTTATTGATCAGAACGGTTCTGTTCTTATCGCAAATTAGTTTTTGTTAAAGATTACATAATGGCTGTTTTTAAGCCATCTGAATTTCTCTCACAAACCAACTGAAGACCTTCAAATAAGTTTTTGAACTCTAAATTTACTTGAATTTTAGAAGCCGTTCAATCTGACTGAGCTTCAGAAACTTTACAGAATGGATTTAAAAAACAACAACTACACATTAGTTTAAAATGCAGGCACTACTTTGCAGATATTTATTAAAAATATGACCATGTACAATTTTCTTCCCACTTCATTACTGTATTATATAATATAGTCCATCTTTTGAAATCCAAATAAAATACACTGTCAGGACACTTAAACTTAGCAAAGAATGATTTCCTGGCTCTGGGTGTTCACTGTGTGTAATTCAATCAGACATTATCAGCTCAGACAAGGAGAGGGAGCTGAGCTGTCATAGTATCACCACTTTGTCACGAATACAAATAAACTGTCTCGACCGGAAACGTCTCAGTCAGACAAACCAAAACTGTGCCGAATCCATCAATCGAAGCAGCGGGGAATATATGAGCAACTAAGGTGTCAGTTTAGTGTGTCGCCTCAAAATACATTTAAACTACATGAAAGTTTGGGGGCATTTTTTTTTGTCTTGGTGACACTCTTCGCCTCACATTGTCTCAAAATAGGGCGACTTGCTGAGGGAAACAGCAGGAGGTTCAGTGTTACCAGAACAGACTCACAGATCAGCGCTAGAAGTGCCTTCAGGAGTGTCAGCTCATGTTTGGGAACATGAACTACAGTTATGCTTTCATGAGTCTTATGGAGTAAGAGATCATTTAAAGATCAATTCCTCCTCCCCCAAGTCTCTCGGTTGGTCACTTGGACTGAAAAATACGAAAAAAATGTTCAACTTTTCGATTAACAGTGCGAGAATATAGCAAGGTTAAAATCCTGTAATTATAAACCACATTTAAGTCAGTCATACAAATAAAATACATTCATTCAAATTTATCCTTTAACTTTTTTTCAAATAAAAACGCTGGTTATGAGCTACACAAATATCCTTCAATAAGAACATTAGCAAGCTAATCCTGATCTCCATCTCGAAGAAGCAGAAGCTTTATTGGTGTCGCACTGACCTCTGGTGGCTGGATGGGGGTACTGCAGCTAGTGATAAAGACAGAAGCATGATGGTACCTTAAATTCCTTTACTTAAATTAAAAAAAATGTACATCACATTATCTTTTACAATAGACATGTCTTTTTAAAAACTCTCTGGTTTCTTTACATTTGAATTATTTTGTATACAAATTCCTCTTTGAGAAAAAAAAAATCAAAAAGAAGGAGCCTGTGACAAATTACTCTCCATAAAACCTGCAGTTTCCTCCACAACTGATTGACTGTATGTTGTGATTATATCATAATAAAGTCTTTAGTTCACTCGTGTCAGATGTGAGCTGTTTTACAGCTTTGACAGAATTACTTTGATTTCTCCTAAACGATGCAGGAGCCCTGGAGATGTTACACAGTTTATACTCTGAGAATCACTTTGATGATGAAATGCTTTTTGGACAACACTTCGATAATACTAACACACAGTTAACAGCATACTTCATGAAAGAGAGGACACCAGATGAAAGGGAAGAGACAACATTTCTGTTTTGGAAATGGTGCAAATCAGTGACCTTGCCTCGACAGTCCAACACGACCATCTCTGATTTTTATGTCAACGTGTGATTGTGATGCTTCTGGCAGCTTCAACTACACCTGAACATTAACTTTAGCATGCAGTCGGAAGCTTAAAATACTGATTTTGTTGCTGCTATGGTTGATGCTCGCCTACTGGTGAGCAGAGGGGGTCATGAAAGTAAGTGGTGATGAGCCCATGTGAGTGGAGACACACCCCCCCCGCGCCCCCCCCAAAAAAAAAAAAAACAATACAATAAAATCATTTCAGAACAGCAGGCCAGTCTTCATAACTCCAAAATTAAAGGAATTCAAACTGGGTTTAACTAAAGTAGAAACATGAAACCATTTTCAATGTAAACATGAGCACAGGCAGAGCATGGCAGACAAAAACAAAAGATTTGGCAAAACAACAAAAAGAAAAAGAACGTTCCACTTTTCAGACAAAGGTAATAATACTCCATGGGACAGCCTGAACTTTCCCAGAACATCAAGATTACTTTACCAGAAACCTTCTTAGAGCCATCATGGAACTTATTGGGTTCTTCCGATACATGATTATGATTAAGGGATTGGTGCAAAAGTCAGTGATTCAATGCAATTGTCTTGATTTCCTGGATTTGGATCATCTGTCAGCTTTGTACCTTGATTTGTTGTGAATCTGTGCCATATAACAAATATAAAAATAACTTAATTACTTTACCTGGAGCTATATAACAAAACTACTGCCAGTTACCAAGAATATACTAGTTGCTTTTTTGGGATTGTACCATAATTGAAAAGGAACTTTTCTGGTTTGCCGCTTACCAGTTTCCTAGCTCAACATGCAAACTACTTTTGTGGAATCCTATTACTGTCCATATTTATCCAAAATACCAGGAATATTTTGTGAATGTAGGAGTCCACCGGTATATCGCCATAGGTTTTCTTAATTTTGGGAGATCAGTGATAGGCCGATACTTGGATGAAAGATTTCCTTTTCAACACATACAGTGGAATATTCTAACACTTATCAAATGATCTTACCAATCTCTACAAAGAACTTAAAATCAACCAGAGTACCTTTTTGCTCTGCTGAGAGAGAGCCAACTGACACACCTGCCCAACATGTCATGTCTAGTAAATAGTCACCCCACTTTTGCCAACTTACTGGCTTTGTCTCTAAATTAAGCAACTTTTCAGACAAAAAAAAAATTACATCAGCAGATCAAGCTTTTTGAAAATTGCTGTAAGGATACACCAATTACACCAAAGTATTGAAATTAGCTTCCAAGTTCAGAAAAAATCCTGGTAATTTTCCAAAAATGCCACAGCGGCTTCCAGAGAGTATGTGGTAAGTTCATGAAACGTTTTGAGACTCTCTACAATAACTCGGACACCCTGTAGCTCACACCCACAGTTTTTTGTGAAACAAGGTATTTAAAACCAAAAATCCAAAGAATTAACAGAAAAGAAAAAAAATCTTCATGATGCAATTATGGATTGGACATCCAGAGACCTTTTCTAAAACGATACCAAAGACTGACTTTGTACATGGCCTGTCCCCGTTTCTGTGTACAAAAAACAAAGCAAAAGTAGACATTATTTTTTCTTCTTACACTTTTACTTTGTGCCCAAAATGAAAGAAAGTTTGCAGAATGTGAAAAAACAAATGTTGCTCATGTTTTCTCAGAGCAAAATGTTTGAGAGAGCACTGCTTTATCCAAGCTCAGGAGCTCCACCTGGTGGTGCATCATATGTAATAGTGAAAAAAAACAAAGTATGGAAAGGGTCCAAGTTCTGGGAAATTAACCTTCAGTTCCAGGAAAGTGGAGGCTGTATTCTATAGTGCTACCAAAACATGATGCGTTCTTTGCTATATACGAGTACGACCTTGTAATGATCCACAAGTTCTCAGGGTGAACCGATTCCGAAAGCTAAATGAAAAGCTTTAAAACGATAATCTCGCACTAAACACGGACTGAGCTGGTCTGCTGCATTTCAAACAACTTCATATCCAGCTTGGTTGATCCGGACTGAGAACAGGAGGAGTTGGGATTTAAGAGAAACCCAGACATTTCCAGTGTTGAGGGCAGTTCTGAAGGGCAGTTCAGCTAAATCCTCCGCTTCCCTGGAGGATCGTAGATTCAGTCTTTTAAAACCAGACCAACATCAAAGTTGTTTTTTTTTTTTTAAAAAAAAGATCAGAAACAGAGGAAATGTCAAGGCTTCTCCCTTTTAACAGTGTTAAGGACATACATGAACGTTAAACGGTGTGCTGCTGGAGAGTGTAAAAGGAGCTACTCTATTATATCTCTATACATCAGTCGCACTAAAAACTTCAGTCCTGCACTGCATTCTTCTCACTAAAAAAAGACACCAGAAAGTGTCTTTATGTGGTTTGGCATTACATTTCTACATAGCAAGCCATTCGACAAGAGCAAAGACCAGCTTTAGTCTTGTGAATTTCAAAATAAAGTGACACTGAAGAGGCTTCAAAGTCATCGACTGCTGCTTGAAAACACAGATTATCTGAAACACTAGTAGTATCTGTGGGCGTAAGGGAAACAAGCAGACAGTGCCCAAGAAAAGTATTCCACCTAAACTGACCAGCCATGAAAGGAGAGAATTAATAATGAGGCTGGGCAACTAGTAATGTGGCTTTTATGGAAGGAAGCCATAGCTGAAATCATCCAAGTTAATGTTTGACAGGTGAAAGAAGCTAATTTGGTCAGATGAAACCAAAACTGGACTTTCTGGCCAAAACGTTAAGCCTTGTATGCTGGGACATCCCTCTGAACACACGTTCTCAATGGAGATGCATGGTGGTGGCAGCGTCTTTCTGTGGGCATGCCGTTTTTAGCACAGGTAAGGTAATTTTATTTATATAGCAGCATATAGCATAAGGTGGAATTTGGACAGCGCTAAAACTGAACAATCTTGTGGGGAAAAAAAATTCCCCACAAGATTTTTTACTAAAAATGAGTAAAAATTTTTTTTAATAATTTTACTAAAAAATGTTAAATTATGTACATTTTACTAAATATAATTTTTTGTAAATTTACATTTACTAAAATGTAAATTTCCCCCCTTGGGGGTCTAATATAGATATTCTTGATTCTTGGAACTGATGTCCACATATAATCTCCATCCAATCTAATTAAATTTCAGTTATTTAGTTGAGGAGAAATGGAAAAAAACTAGCATTTGGATGACACGACTCAGAAAATGTGCAATATAGATTAATGGGGGCATGAGGGATAAATAAAAACATCCCACAACTCAGACTTCTAATTATAAAAACATTATTCCTTCCTTCCACCTGACAAAGCAGTATTTTGTGTGGTAAAACTTTCATAAAATGTGTCAAATGAAAAAGTTTAGAGGTTATGGATACTTTTGTGAGGCACTGTATGTCTTATTGTAGAATAATGTTTTAACTTTTCTGGCTAAAATTTTACTAATTTCAAGTGAGATAAATTGAAAGAGTTTTTTTTTTCCTTTACATTTCTCTACTCAAGCTGGCTTTGAATTCCAGCTGATAAATAACTTGAGGGTTAAATTATTATTTTAATTGCACATTTTCTTCATGGGACTTCAGAGTCTGCTTTTTTTGAACAATTGAATGCGTCAGGATTTTAAGTGTCCGACCCGCATCCCAACTAGTTCAGTTAGGAGTTCTGGTAAAGTGCAGCAAACATACCAGCCGTTTTAAAGAAAATAAAAATAGATTTCTTCACACAGATTGTGACAAATCTGCGATTTCCAACCGCCACATATCTAAATGGCAGTCGGAGTTGTGCTCTCGTCTTGGATACAATCGGCAGCTCACACCACTATCAGCATTTAAACAAAGAAATCAAAGGCTGTTTGTTAAGAAGACAAACAAAACACTTCCAAAGAATAAGGCGGCAAAAAAAAAAAAAATCACTACATATTTCACGTCTGCACACTTACAAAAACACGGAAGCGGAGGCCGAGACATTTTGTCAGTTCGTAAGCCGGACGGCGCCGCCGAAGAAACGCGTTTAACACCCGAAAACGGCGATGTAAACTAACAGAAAGGCTCTGGTGTCAGTCGCAGGCTGACGTCTTCACAGCTAATAAAACACAGAACAGAAAAACAGAAACAGTCGGACATGTTCACACCTCTGGTTCTGTTGGGTTTTAGCCAAGAGGCACCGGTTTGACATGAATACTTTGATATACAGCAAGAACTTCTGCATCTGGCAGTTTAAAGTAGGTTCTGTTATCTGCTAGAGAGCTTCCTATTGCAGCAGACGGCGCCCCGTTGACTGGGGAGTGGCAGAGAAAAAAAAAAAAAAAACACAAGAAAAAACAACTGACGCACAATAACACGCACACCCACACATGCAACACCAGAACCAAGAAAGCCAGAAAAAAGTCAGTTGGAAGAGGAGATCCAGCTCCGCCATCAGCCCTCTGCTGATTGGTTAAAACGACTCCTCCGTTAGCGCTCCCTTCAGGATGAGCAGTGTCCCCTAGGTGCCTCCAACAAGAAGCTGGCGCTCGTCCAGGGAGCCGGAGGAGTTTGAGGGAATCAGAAGCTCCTCAACATCGACGAGGAGTGGAAGTGAGGAAGGGCCTAAAGCTCTGCGCTGGACGGTGGTTTGGAGGTGGTCACAATCTTCATGTACTGAGTGAAGATGGTCTCAAACGCCTCGTCTCTGTGGATCATGGCGCCAAACACCAGCGGCTGCAGAAGACACAAGCTGTTAGAAGTACGCCTTGATACTTGGGCTCAAATTCGCTTCCTTCATCTTAAAACTTAGAGGCTAAACTGTGAGTCGGGTTTATTGGGAAAATAGGAAGCCTTCTGTTTGCAACAAGTAAGCTAACAGTATTAATAGCTAAACAACTGTTATGTGGTAGATGAACATCGTACACAGCAGACCAGCAATATGAGCCCAACCCTCATGGCCAAAGTGCATTGATATTTTTAGGTTTAATTGCCTTCTTCACACAATTGTTGATGATGTAAAGGAACTCTGTTTTGCAGTTTTCTGGAGGTTCGTTGCACATTAGAGGAGAATAGAAACCAAATGCTGCTTCTCCATGTTTGGTTCTGGTTATAAGGATGCAGAGGAGGCTAGAACCAGAAGGTTGATGCGACAACCGGTTTTTAATGTACTTTGGTGCCACGTTGTTCAGTGATTTATAAACCAACTGTGACAGTAACCAAGCAACTAAAGATAAACACATTGATCAGTTTCTCTAGGTACAATGCAATGAACTCTTCTCTGAATGATTGGAACAAAGCCCTTAACTTGACACTACATACTTGCTCAAGCTTACAGTCAGAGCAATAATTAAAAAGTTTAAAAACGACTTGCATAGAAAAGGTTGGATGAAGAGCAAAGTTTGTTTTTCCCCTCTACACAGAGTGAAGGGAGGTGAAACCTGCCTCAAAAGCTCAATGTGGGATAACCACAGCAAACAATGTTATCTTGGGCCAAGATAAGCATATCACATTTCCTAAATACCACTGAGAACTAAAATGACCTGAAATGAAACTGAAGTTGAGATTTTTAGTAACATGTTCTGTTACTTTAGTGCATGTCTGACTAGCTTGTTGGCGTCTATCATTGCAAGGATAACTGTAGCTTTCAGAAAACAAATCTCTGATTACAATGATTACAACTGATTACAATGCCCCTTTAAAGAATCCAATCTGTGTGTGTTTAGGAACGGTCTCTAAAGTAGCGAAGCGCTCACCTTCTGAGTGGAGGGAGTGGCTATAGAGATGCCCATGCCGCTTCCAGGCAGGACCGACAACACTTTGTACTAAACGGGGATAAAATTAAATGTTATTAGTTTAGGAAATTCATTAAAGTCAAACATGGATCTTAGAAAGTGTTCAACCTTTTATATTCTGGAATACATTTTCTGGCCTACAGGAAGGTGGAAAAGCGAGAATACCTTCTGGATGTCTGTGATGTCCACTAGCTTGATCACTTTATTCTTCTTGGAGGAGCTGGATTTGGAGCTGGAGCTCTCGAAGCAAAGATAACTGACGGACAAAAAGGGAGGGAGGGAGTAATGTCAGTCAAAACTGTTCTTTATAATTTCTTCAGTGGCGAGTTCCTCAACACAAGCGACGAGGGTTAAGCTTACTTCTCTGTGACGTAAAGAACTCCATTCCTGATGTAGTCCGTGGGCATCTTCCTATCTCTGTTTATCAGACAACACCTCCAGCCGTTCTCGCACACTAAGACAGAAAAAAAAAAAAAAGAAAAACCTCCGATTCAGTTTGCAGCCTTTGACAACCTCAGTTGAGTGTTTACAGTGGTTGTAGTAAGTTTCCTCACCCGCCAGAGGGCGCTCTGTTTCCGGCAGGTTGAAGATCTCGTGGAAGGGACCCTTTTTGGTGCTGTGGGAGCGACCTGCGTCGTCTTCTCTGCTCATGCCGCTGGGGACGGTGGCGAGGCTGCTCCGAGACACCACCGGCTGAACCTGGTGCAGGCAGGGGGACGAGGAGAGGCAGGAAGAAACGCGAGGAAGAACAAACAAAAAAGAAACCCCAAAGAAAAGATGACAATAATGAGATAGTCAACAACAGCAACAAAAGAAAAGGAAACAGACAATGAGGGGGGAAGACAAAGAGGTGAAAAGAAGAGGAAAGGGGGATAAAAGAGGGAGAAACAGGTCACGTGACTGAAACATCCTCCATAAATCATCTTTGGTTGTTAGTACTGAACAATGCGCGGCTCTGCATGTGCACTTCATTGCGTCAGGCTCAGGTGTAACGTGCAAAGCAGAGAGGGAGGCTGCCATTCAATCAGCCTCTGTATGAGCACAAACCAAAATGATACTGTTAGTCAGCAGCGTCTTCCTCCAGCACCCACACATCTCAAACCTTTTCACATTTTCTCACGTTCTAAATGCATTTTATTGCATTTCATTATGTAATTGACCAACACAATGCAGTGCATAATTGGAAAGTGGAAGGAAAATGAAACGTAGCTTCCCAAACCTGACAAACAATAATATGAAAAGTGAGAGAAGCATTCTTTGCAGATGGGGAGCAAAAGGTTCCAAGTCTTACCGCACATTTTTAATTGGACTTTGACTAGGCCATCTTAACTACTGAATATGATTTGTTCAAAACTGTTGCATGGCAGTTCTAGCGCAATGTTTACAGCCCCGAGAGCCATTTGTGTCTTTGGTCCAGTTCATTGAAATTTGCTTAGAGCCACAAAAGCTACATGAAGGAAATTAGCTAATTTTCACAAAGTCTGCTATGGGATTTTATTATAATTTTTTTTATGAGAAAATATATTTATATATTTTTGTCTTTAAATTTTAAAGTACAGAAAATCAAACTTGAACATTTTTTCAAGGGAATGCCTTAGAAAAAAAAAAAGCACAAATTTTGCAACAGAGACGTGACTCCATAAAAAAAAAACAAAAAAAAAAAAAACAGATTAATTGCTAATAGCCAACATGCTCTATTTCCAGGTGATTAAAGTCATGGTTTTAAAGCTTAAACATACTTTACTTTTCTCAACTGATCATTTATACTCTGAATTATGGGAATTAGCATGAAGAATAAAAGCAAATGCACACCACACTTCTTAGATTTTTAAAATCTGTGTGTTATTTTCCATCCACAATGATGCTGTAGATCGATAAGGTGAATAAATGTGAAAAGGCTCAAGTTGTGTGTATACTTTTGCAAGGCACCGCGTGTAATAATGCCAACCTTCACACTAGAAATGGATCCTGAGTGCTTTATAGTTCCAGCTGCTCTACATACAACTGCCACATAAAACTACCAGCATTTATAAGTCTGGGTTGATTAGTGTTTGCTAAGGTAAAAAAAAAAAGGGGGGGGCTTTATGAAGTAGAATAATAATATAAAAGAAACAAAAACTGTTCTATGTGCATCTTGATTACTCTATAACACTACTTCTTATTGAGCATCTTGCCAGTGGATCAGAAATGTCAGAAATGTTGGTGGTTCATGGAGAACCAAGTCGTTAAAAAATAAAATACAACTTTTTTTTTAAAAATCTTAATTTCTCAAATATTTTCTGACATTTTTGATCCATTCCATTCACAGTCACTGTCGGGTGGGATCCCGAGGTGTCACGCATCACACACACACACACACACACACACACGCTTTGAGGTGAGCTTATGGCACACCCACAGGCACAGAGGAGTGAGGGGGGGTGGGGAACCAAAGGATGGGGAGTGGGAGGGAAAGAGGGGGGAGGACACACACCAGAGCACCCTACCTTCTCAATGCAGGAGAGCTGAGAGAGAGAAACAACAGAATGTACCTGAGACCGAAGCCACGCATGCTCACACACCTTTACGTAACCACACAGACAGAACAGGAAGTGAGTGGGGCTTGTGATGATTTATTAAGAGTGCTGATATTTGGAGGCTTTTTGATCTTCGTTTGTTTTTCACTCCTCTACGTGGTAGTGGGGGGGGGGGGGGGGTGTTCAGAGCTTTCAAGTCTAACCTGTTTAGGAAAGAACTGAGGGGGGAAAAAAAATAAAAAACAAGGGGGCGTTTAGACCCACTTACCCGCCGGGACACAGTGGCGTTGGTCCGCTCTTTGAGCTGGGGGTCGGTGGGGAGGCTGTTCCACACGATGTATGGCGTGTCGTACTTGTCCCGAAGCTTCGGACAGCTCTTAAACAGGAAGTCTATGATGAAGAACTTGATACCGGCATACACTCCTGTGGGGAGGAGACACGGAAATGGACAAAGGTTAACACTCCAAGTTATCCAGTCAGTTTGTTGTCATTTCAATTAATTAATACAAAAAAATACTAAATTCCATTTCAAATTGAATTTATTTCTAGTTTTTTCTAAAAATAAAATTACAAATGGCAGAAAGTATTTTCAAAAACGTGGCTTTTATTTCAATTTCTGTTGTACGACAGAGTATTAGAGACCAATTATGAGAATGTAGTATTAATATTAGATTAAAAACGCAATCCTACCAGAAAAAAATATCTTAAAGTTACGAGAAAAAAATAACTGTAATGGAAAAAAAAACTACGATAGTGATCAGGATGTGATGTCAGCAGTTCATGTAGTTCTTGCTTCAAAATAGACAGTTGTTTGCTTCATTGCTTCAAGGTCCTCCTGCTAATAATAATTTGATCCTGATGTGCTAAAAGATTATCTGTACAACTTGTACCAACAAATAACTTCACCAGATACGCAACTCTCCCAATGTAATTGTTTTCGTTGGAATTTCCATACAACTACTACTTTATTTTCCAAATATTACAGCCGTATTTTATTGTCCTTATTAAAAAAATAAGAATACTCATCCAAGTCTGACTATAATATTCTGTTGTAGAGCTGACCTGAATTTCAAGCCAAATGAAAAGAAATTGTAAAACACAAAACAAGATTGTGGCTAATCTCATTCTGAACTGAGAGAGTCCAAAGAATGCTTTGCTTAGGGGGCGTAAAGTCCAGATTTTACCCCAAAAACTGAATATTCAAAAACATAAAATTTGATTAAACGATAAAGCAGATTTATCGCCCAGCCCAAGTTACGATTTCAAAACCACAAGAGTTTTCCTTCATGACGTTGCTAATTAAGTTCCTTTGGAGCTAAAATTCCTACATGATTTTTCATCAAAACTTTCACGTTTCCTTCACCAACATGTCAAGAATTCTGTCCTTTTTTAGTCAAATTTCAATATATTTCTACAAGTATCCGGGTTTAAAGCACTGAACCTGGAGAGATAAAAGGCTGAGATAACTGGTCAGTTTCGTCCCATACTTTCCAAAACCATTTACAAACAGATCAGATAAGCAACCAGCTGCCACTCACAGGCAGGGCAGAGGAAGGTTCCACAGCTACTGTATGAATGCATTTGTTTGTGTGCAATGAATGAAGAAAGAGCTCTATTTATTCAAGGTCCTTCGGCAATATTTAGAGAATGTCAGCTGGATGAAAGATAAGCTGGATGAAAGATAAATAAAGGGGAAGTCTGTGTGTGCGTGCGTGTGTCTCACCCATCATAAAACCCATCAGCTTGTACGGGAAGACGCAGGAGAAGATGAAAGCAACCCACAGGCAGATGTAGAGCTTCCTGGTGCTGTCTGGCTGCACCCACATGAACAGACTGCAACACACACAGGAAAGAAATGCAAACAGAATAAGTCGGAGTTTCACGGCATGCGGGGCAGGGTGAGGTTTCAGGTGGAAGACTCACTTCTTTATCTTCTCCAGAACGTCGGCCATCTTACCGAAGATGTTCTGTGGAGAGAAAACGCCACAAACCATCACATTTTTCCTCCATTTTTTATTTTTATTTTAAGATTGATTTTGTTTTTAAAGAAAAAACGTCCTACCTGAGCTTTTTGTGCAACATCGAGTACAAGCTGAAACTTTTCAGATACAGTCAGGTCTTCCTTTGGGGGCTCCTAAAAATATGAAGGTAAATTAGTAAATTAAACTAAAGTGCATTTTCTTCTGATCTAGAAGTCTTTGTCGTTCTCCTACCATGGGTTCAGACACTTCAGGCACAATGCTCCACTGAATCCTCCACCCTCTGACAGAAACAAAAAAAACAAAAAAAACAATTTAACCAACACCTACCTTGTTTAACATTTAATCTGCTTTAATGCAAAAAAATAAAGCACCTGGCAATGAGGTAATTCAAAGACAAGCGCAGGATGGCCAGGAAGAGGAACATGGGAATGGCCCAACCATGCCAAGCAGCATTCATGTAGATCTAAAGGAGAGAAAGAAACATTTAGTTAGCACCAGCAGCCATAAAGCCCTGCATGAAACCCAAAAAAATAAATTTCATCAGTTACTCAATTACTAGTAAGAGACATTTATCCTTCTTTATCTCTACTTGATAAATTTGTTTTTGTGTTTTCCATCCTAAAAATGCTGAAACTGAAGGTTTTGACTTGATAAAACAAGGGAAAACCTGGAAGGTTTTAAATGCTTTTGCAAGGCCACAGAACAAGTGGCTAAAGACGATTTGGCACAGCTCTGGACATCAATGAAGATCTAATTAGACCGCAGCAGTCTTTGGCAGAGTCACTAAAACCTATAAACAGAAGTCACTGCCACTCATTTCGGCTTTTCCTCATGAGCCGATGCTAACTGGGATCAATGCTTTTCCCTTTTAAATCCTAAAAACCAAGAGGACATGTAGCTGTTTTATGTGCAGCTTTCACTCACAATGAAGGCAATAGCTGAGGTGTAGACAGAGTGCCAGTTAGATAAGGCGGAGAGGTTCCTTAAGAAGTTAGTGACAGGTCTGGCTCCTCGTTCTGAAAAAAACAACAACAAAATGCGAAACATGGGTTAGAATTATTTCATACAAGTTTATATAATATAGTGTTTTGTGGTGACATTACATCACCATCTCTGTTTTTGGTTTGTGTGGGTGTTGTTTTTGCACTCACTGAGTCGCCTCATGTTTTCTGTCAACCTGAAAGGAGAAGAAGGAAATAAACAGGTTAGGAAAGTGCACAAAAAAAGAAAATTAAAATTTAACAAGTAGGAGGTCAGACCTCAATGTAGCCTTCATAAGTCTATGACTCACACTCCTTCATAGAGGAAGAGAAATAAATCCTCCAAAGCTGATCTAAAGACGCTGCCTAGCTACCAGGACAACACTACTAAATATTTTAAATATAAACTCAGTTCAACAAGTTTTAACCATAAAATCTGAAAGAGCTCCAGTCTGTTGTCCCTCTCTGTATTCACCGGTTCTGTTTTGGAGGAAACCCGACTCACCTTTTAGCACTTAGCGGCTCCTCCGTCTCCACAGTGTTCTCCTCCGGCTGGAAGCGGAAGTCTTCTATGTAAACCCCGAACCGTTCATAGAGCCACTTCTGCAGCCGCGAACTCCACACCTCCTTCTGCTGCCGCTTCTCCGCTAAACACAGAGGAAGCACAGCACACAGGTCAGGAGTGGAACTGTGGATACACACTGAGGTTGGTGTGGCACAAGTTTTCCCCCTTAAAACAGGATTTTAAGAAGTTATTGTAGTAAAATTGCATCTTTATTCTGCTAATTTCATGACTATATCTTCTTAATTAAACAGAAATTCTATATATACTCCATCTACAACTTCTTAGATAGGAACACAATGCTGTTCAACAAGACTCCTTACAACACCACTAATATTATTATTACTATTATGACTGAATTATTACGTTAACACTTTAAAGTACTGATTATTAAGGCAAATGAGCAACATGGTACATTAATGTGTGCTCACTTTGTTTTTCTGGTCTGAACACGCACCACAAGAGGCAGTGTTAGTTTGAGAAGATGAAGGAGCTCATTCTATCAAAGTTGACTTCCAGTGACTTCTCTGTGTGAGTGTGTGTGTGTGTGTGTGCGGCTGGCTTTAAGAGAAAGGAAGATGCCAGAGTGCCGTCAGTGGGGAGGGAGGCTGGAGCTAATTTAGAAAAATAGGTTATGATTGTGGATCACTTCATGTAGGTCAGATGAGTCCGAGTCTTACCTTGAGTCGAGGCTGAGGTGTGTGAAGGAGTGTTTGCAGAAGGAGGAATGATTGAAACTATGATTGTCGTTAATATTTTGTTTTGAGTTAAAATTGGTAAATGCACTTAAGCTGCAAGTGTGTGTGTTACAGTCGTCACTCACACTGCGGTCTGATCTACAACTGCCTCCATTTCAGTAGATCCTCTACAGCCCTTCCTGAAACCTGAAGCCCCGCCTCCATCTTTTTCATGTACTTTTCCCAAGCTCACCTCTCTCACTCGGTTCCCTTCTGAGCCCGACCCACCCCCTCCGCTCCCCCCTTGGCGACGTACCTGTGCCATTGTTGGAGGGCGACTGCTGTTTTCGGGGAGGCTGCGGTGGAGAGTCCTCCAATCTGAAGGTGGAGAAAGAGAAAAACACGGATGATTTGTGACGACACAAACGTTGGCGTCGCACGAGAAACGTCTTCGGGAACAGCAGCTGCCATGACGGATTGATTGGAAGCAATTTTAGACACAATCTGTCCGAGTTGAGACAACAAGCTAACAGCAGGTGCTCGACAAAATGATCAAAGCCAAAAAAAGAAAAAGTAAAAAAATTGAACCCTCTGCAAAATCAATGATCTTGATTCTTGAAATCTAATCTATAAATATAGACTCAGCTGTCACGATTCCTCAAAGCAGATGAAGAATATGACATGAATATAAGCAGCAGCTAAATGACAAGAAATTGTAAAATGAATGAAGGATTCCTTTGCCATCCATTGATTCCTTTGAGAAATCAATGGATGGCAAAAATCTTCTAATTCCTGCCTGAGCCAACTGGAAATCTTAAAAATCTGATTCTTCAATCATTAAACTATACACAAGTTTGATTCACCTCTGCTCCTATCGTACATAATAACGAGTATTTCCTGTTAACCAGAGGATAAAACATTTCTAATATATTTTAATTGTGGTGTTTAAAGAGAAATCTAAATCAAAATTGGACTCTGATCGCTTCATCTCCAAGATAAAAATGAAATGCGGTTAAGGACAATACTCTGTATTTTTATTCTTAACAGCTACAAATTTTTCTATGATACTAAATTAAATGCTAATCTTACCTCAAAGCAACTCTGTCACATTTCAAGCCATTTTTTGTTTTGGCAAGCCATAAGTAAACAATTGCTCCTCTGAGCCTCACAGGAGGTCTTTTCCTACGCTGGCCAACTGCTGATACATTATAATTCCTATTTAGGAGGAATTAAAATCATTTTTCTCTTCTTTTTTTTGTCTGATTTAGTTTCCCAGCAGACTCCAGCCAGCTGGAAGCGAGCGACTAGAAAATCAAAGCTCTGTGTTCAGGACTCCTGTGGCTTCTCCCACATTCCTGAGGCCGTGTGGCTGTACTGATAATCACTCGGAGATCTCCAGAGGAATCTCTCAGTGGCGAGTGGGTTGCACGCTAACCAGACAGCCAGAGTCCCGCTGACACTAGCACAGCCACGGGGTCACACGGAGCGGACGGTCGCTCTGATCAGCTCGTGACTTGGTCCCGTTTTTTTCCGTCTCCTACGAAGCTCACCTCCTTGAGGAATTCCCCGCCTACCAAGCTGCTGATGCTATTTATAACGGGAAGCCTTGGCTGCCGCCAGCACTGGTAAACAGACACACACTTTGACCTATGGTGAACTCTGCGGGGCCGAAACGAAGCATTCGCTCCAGCTCACCTCGTCCTGAGGACCTCGTTCATCTTCTGCTCCAGATCCAGCCGTTTACTCCGCTCCCTCTCCAGCTCCTGCCGCAGCGAGTCCACATTGGTCTCTTCCCGCAACTTCCTCAGCTCCTCCTCTAGAAAAGGATAGAAATACAGGAGTTCAGTTTGCAGGATTCCCTTAGTGAGACGACAAAGCAGCCGTAAAGAGAGGCGCACACACAGAGTCAAAGTTTAAAGTGACTTTTGAGCAGTTTTTGGGACGTACGACGCTTTCATTTCCTCATTCGGTTTTACATCACTAACAGAAACAGGAAAGGGAAAAAAAAAAAAGCGAGCTTTTGTTTTAAAAGTGGAGTCCGGGTCAACCTACATAAGCTGGTTTCAGGTATCAGGACTTTCAGAGTGTCGACTGCAGCATCAGCAGAGTTTCCTCTCACACCATTGTCCCGGACTAAAGGGACACATGAATATTGGAGGAGGGAAGAGGCCAAGAAAAGGAGGCAGAAGTGATGGCGCTGCAATGCTGCTCAAAAATACACATTAAATCCCCCAAATGCAGAGAAATAATCTTCATTAAACATGGACCCTATGATAGTTATGAGAAAGAGCCATGGTGTATATTTATCACACATCCATTAAGGGTTTTAATTCAAAAAAAACAATTTGGCTGTCACGGTTTCGTTCTCAACCAATTTCACGTATTACTTTTGTCCTTCATCGCCTCCCTTTATTGCTAATGAAACATTTACTGTCTGGACCGCCAGCTGCTCAGGCATCAGCTTAACATGGAGTCAAAAGGTTTACACTTTGGTTGCCCCGTTTCCATTTTACATCTCACTGGACAGAGTGCAAAATATTAATTTAAAACTAAAAAAAAAAAAAATCCCTCCATTTTGATAATGTTTAAAGTACATAGCATAAGGCAACTTTTCTTTAAATTATGCATATCAGTAACTCATGGAGCCTTTTAGAAAAAAAAGTTTTTTGGCATTTAGCCAAGAGAAATAATTTTGGATATTCTAGCTGACAAACACAAGAAACGTTTAATCTGATTTAATTTCAAACTGTGAGAAATCTTGAAAACACTTAATTGAGGAATTTTCAATTATTGTGACCATTACTTTTGTTTTATCAGTCCCTTGAGATAAAAATCTTTTTTTAAAAGGGAGACCTGGCTTTTGTCTGGTTCTCTAAAATGCATTTGCTCTAGAAAATAAAATTCAGCAGCGATAGAAACGCAAGTCAGTATCAAGAACTCCTTTCAGCTTATTTATGCAACGCTATTCTAATCTCGCCTTCAAAACTTCTGCACATGACCAAACTGTAGCCTCGCTCGGTGACTGGTACGGCCTTTAAGGCATAAGCAAGTGGCTGGTCAAAGGTTGAAAAAGGGGTAGTAAGCGGCTTAATGCTCGCCTGACGGCGCCACGCCAGAACTTTCCACAGTTGAATATAAACCTGATAAAACACAGACAGAAGCTGGAAAGCGTTTGCGGGAGATGTACTTCTGCACAAAAACAGCCAATAAAAAGTTGTGTTTGAGTAGCTGATCTCTTGTCGGTTCCTCTGGTTAAAACAGAAGTTCATCTTTTTTTTTTTTTTTTTAAAAAGTACATGAAATAAAATGTGCCTCGTCCCAGAAGTCCATCCAGGACACTGCTGTGGAAATGGGGCATCCAGTTTGTGATACAACACAGCATGACAGAATACGCTATGTGTGTCAGACAAAAAGAGCGGGAGTACAGTCATGCCCCTGTTCCAGAGTGGCTCTCTACATTAGATACCATATTAATAATTCTGTCAATATGCCTGCCTGTTCTGCTTCTAAAATAGCACTGCTGACTTTTAGAGAAAATGCTCTAAGTTAAAGTATCACAGGGCATCTTTGGCAAACCGAAGGTCGGGAACTGAACCATTTATCTGCAGCACAGATAAATGGTGCTGCGAGATTAGAATAGCGTTGCATTCTTGGTTCTTGCTTTGACATTAGCGAAATGTCAAAGCAAGAGTGGTCACTTTGAATCACAGTGACCTTCCTCCGGTGCGAGCTTCTAGGAAAAAGGAGGGGGGGAGAATTTTCAAAAAGGAGAAACAGGTGCTGGAAACCAGAAGAGGATAACATCTGGAAAACCATTTCCAGCTATAATTTGAGCTTAGGGGTGGTGTGTTACTGAGGTATGGAAAGGTTTTAAAGGCTATTGAAACTGGTGATTAAGTTTGGTAATATTTTCTTGATTGGTTACTTATTCAAAAGTTACTGAATAAGTGACCAACCACAGTATCAGCATTTCTTAAAATCAAATTTAAGACTTTAAGATGTTTTAATGTAACCTTGAAAGAAATTTAAAACCAAAAAACGACGAATGCAGGGGAAATGGTTGAGGGATCCGGTATTACAATAAATCATAACTAACATTTCTGTGGTTAGAAGCTCTTGGTAATAACTTGCTGCCAAACTTAAAGCTTTTTTGCACATAGTCTCGTATGAATTGCCAAGAGAAGTGATGAACAGTGGCAAAAACAAATGTCATCCAGCCAAGTGCCAGTAAATTTGCACTTACTCATGATAGATGCAAAACGGCTAGCTAGCTTGCGTACCAGGGTATCTTAGCAGCTAGTTAGCGGTAGCGTCGACCCACTCGCGTCACAGAACGCAAAGAAAATGTCTGCGTGCAATTCAAACTCATGCCCGACTAAAAAGTTTTGCAAGGAAATAAAAAAAAAAATTAAACAAAAATGCACAAGATTAATTAGTTCTCCCAAAGCAAAATTTAAGATCTTTGATTGACAACTTATTTCATTTCTTTTTTTTTTGAAGAAAGACATTTTAAGGGATAGATTTTAGACACGACTTTTAGACTTTAAGGATGAGCAGACACTCTGCAGCACAATGTTCTTTAAAACATGTTTTAATCAATTTCATGTCCACCATTGTAGATCAAACCAAGCATGAAGCTGTACAAAGATAAATTAAGATGGTTTATTACAATCTGGACAAACAATTTGTTTTCACAAACCGTTGTGTTTTTTTTTTGTTTGTTATTTTTTGGAGGGGGTAGGGGGGTGTTTAGAATAAAATGACTCAAAGATAGAATCTTGAATTGTTCCATCAGTTGGCAACTCCACTGTGGTCATTTCCTTTTGCTCCAAAAATGCTACCAACCACAACTAGAACAACAGTTGATGATGAAACTTCCTGTTCCTGTGCAGGCACACAGCCTCTTGGTGCTTGTGACAACAATCATGAACTGCAACCATTAAAGGGAAACTTGCTGGTTGCTGGTGACCAACAACAACATGGCGTTGACATTTTTTGTTGTTGTTTTGCGGTTGATGCTGTTGATTACGTCAACCAAAGCCAAGGTAGATTAAGCGATTACCAAAACTAACACGTGAAACAACTTTTATGCACCATTAAATCTCTAAGAAAAATGTACTCTTGATTGGTCAAAATCCAGGTTCTATTTCTAACTAGACAAGTGAAAAGACACCTCAGAGGAAGAGATGAAAGCTTGCTGAGAGTTAGCCAAACTATGATCAGCTATAAAGGATCTTATTTCTGCTCACATGTACCTCAGGTGTATAAATATAACCTAGATTAAAAATAATTTTAAAAAATCAAATTACATCTTGGTAAAATTCTTAAACCCTTTGGCCACAATTTCCAGAGTCTAAAGGTCACAAACTTACTGAGGTTGAAGTTACTTTTATGGCTTTTGATCCTATCCACTGCTCCACTGTAGAGCAGCTCAAAGCTGTCAAAGGTGCAGTCCTCCAACTTGCACATGCCCATACGTCTCTGTAGCTGTCCACTTCCTGGGAGGCTTGCGCAGGACCGGGATGGCAGGGTGGCCGCCTTGGGCTTGTCCTGAAATCGCGCCAGGGCTTCCCGCTGTTCGGCCTCTTTCTGCTCCAGAAACTACTCAAAGTTCCCCCAAAACGCCGAACTACAGCGTGCGCCACATTTAAGTTTCATCCATAAGGTGAGGCAAGCGGCTGGAGGACAGGATCCTGTAGGCAAATTTGAATCAGTCGCAACAAAGCAGGGCCTGCACGCAGAGTGATGGTCGGTGGTGGAAACAGGAGGAGGGCAGTGGAGGTAGAGAGGGAGGGGTGGGGCTTTGCTGGGTGTCTGGCGCACTCAGAGGGCTCAGAAGGAGAGATTTCCAAACACACCAGAGTGGTCAAATGATCTAAAACATCTTTCTGAACAACTTTGTAAAAATATGTCTTAAATCATTTGGCTTTTAGCAACTTAGCTATTGTATAGTGCTCTGGTATACTGTAAATACTGTACAAGATGCTCCCTTTTAACAAAGTGGGTAAACTTTTAAGACCTGAAAGGGAAAAGTACAGCACCGCTTTCTCTAAACCAGTGCAGAGACAATGGCTCCTTTCAGTAAAGGATGGAGGAGGAGGTGGGGGACTCGTTGGTGGTGGGGTGTGTGGGGAGACACAGAGAAAATCAGCCGCTTCACACTGGCCTCTTATTGTTCACATGTACAACAATGTTTGCCAAAGCACTAGTTGACTTGGACAGAACAAGGTTTGGGGCCTCCAGCCAGTCTGCAGATCGTCAGACTGACCAATGGAGAAGCCCAGATCGCGGATGGAGGGGAGGGTGTAGCAAACACAAAACCAGCTCAAACAGCGCTAAGCTAGAGGTTGAGATAAGATGACAAGCGGGCTTAGTTCGTTTGCTCTACCTAGTGTTTAAAAAGCTTATGGTTGTGTATTTTCAGCTGTAAACAAGTTAAACTCAAAATGTCAAGAATGTCAGTTAAAGTTCAAATCAAGTCATGATATTTCATAGTTGGATTCAAAGTGTAATGAATCAGTCAGAGGAACTAAAACCTTTGTATATCTACACTGATATGAGGGGAATCTTATATCCATACATGGGTGAGTGATCAAATTTTACTTTTAAAGTCTAATACACGCCTGAAACAAGAAGTCACTTATATTCTGTCCATTTTTAAGGATGCACCAGTCTGATACATGAGGCTTAGAATCGGTCAATATCAATTTGATGCAGAAAAACAGTGCTGAATTGACTTCAAATTTTTCTTTTTTGCGTGTACCAAATTTGAAATTTGATAACTCTGCACCAGCTCACCGTACTTAAATCCACTAATAGATTGGCCAAATATGCAAAAACAACTTTACAACCAAGACGAATAAAAAACGGAAATGACAAAAACAATAGGTTGACTACTTTTGTCAAACATGTAAAAATAAATTGCAACAAAACTATCAAGTGGTTCAGAAAGTGCAAATAGGAATTATGAGTATGATGTAAAAAAAATTAAAAAAAAACATGAATAGATCTGCTTTTATGGATCAGTCACATTGCCACCGATATCAGATATTTGCATCAGTCCCGATTTTTTCAATATCGGGACTGGTGCAGTTAATATCTGATCAGTGCATCTCCATATATTTTGACTCAATTTCTCAGAACTACTTGTTTTATGTAGACTTTAAGTATAACTGGTTTGTAGAGATTTTTGACAAGTACTAATAATTCAGAATGCTGTTTAGAGATTCACAAAAAAAAACAACTACTAGTTACTGTTTCTCTGTCACCCTGACCTGACTGATGAACTCGGAGATTTAAGGTCTTGAATAAATGTGGGAAAAAGGTCAAGAGATCTGACTAGTTTGTCGTGTCGGATCATCTCAAGAAAAAAAAAAAAAAAGAAAAAATTGACTCATTTTCACCACTTCCTGATTACATGAGGTTTCATTATTGCTTATAAAACAAACCGTAAAGCCCGTCATGAAGAAAAGTGACAGACCCTATGGACTGACATTTCCTTCAGCAATTGTTGACGACCCCCATCGATCCCGATAAGTGCGTCTTTAATGTTTTTCCAAGTATTTCCAGTTTATTTTCAGTAATCTCCATAATGCAGTAATCCAGTTTGTGCTCGGGCTAAACAAAGAAAGAATATCTTATGTTGTTTAATCGCATCTAGAATTCCTCTGCCTCCCACTCAGACCCAGCTATCCCTCAATGACCTAAATTTCGCTCAAATTCACGGTCTTCCTCTTCAGTTCAGGGACAGATTCTCCGTCGACGTCACGGTTGTCTGGGAAATGACAGAGGCACTCCTCCATCGATTGATTTGGGAAGGACGGGATGTACAAGTTTGCTTAACCAAGATTCACGTCGATGCCAGAGAAGAAACAGGAGCCCATTATAAACAATCTAGATAAACAACAAGCTAATGTGTTGTCAGCAGGCTAGATATAATCTGCTTGTTTGCGAACAATAATCATATCAAATGTTTCATAACATATCTAGCTGCAGTTTCCCCTGCAGCGAACAGTAAATTTATGCGATAACCATTTACTGTGAAACCCCTTCTGATTCAGAATGCTTTATAGCAGATTGATGGATATCTATAGGTTTTGTTTGCATCAATAAAAGGCCTATAAATCCCAGACTATTTCTTCTATTCTTCAATGGCTCCGGCTGCATTTTCTCATTAGTTGCAAGGCCTTCAACTCTAAAGCTCAAACACACATCATTTACAAGGAGGGATATTGATTTCTTCTGCAACACTTCTATAAATCTGTGTTGCAGAATGCTCCTTAGTCCCACAGTGGCTGTCCAAGAGGTTTACAGTTACCCGATTCCAACCCGTGGAGCAGAAAAGCTGCAATATTTTTTAAAAATAAAGATTTTATTAAGAGTTTCAAAACTTGAGAAAACATCTATTTGGATACACGTTTTGCATGTTACTGATTAGATCAGTGTTGAATACTTCTTGATGATGATGATTCAGGAACATGATTTACACTTACTTATGCTAGGCAGAGAGCATGCACTAAAAATTACAGAGCTAATTCCTCTCCAGTTGCAGTAGCTTTTGCGTGCGCAGCTGCAGAGCGCCTCCTGTTTGGTGTGTGTGTACCATGTCAGAGTGTGTTCCCCTGCCCGGTTTGAAGTAGGGCAGCGGCTCGGGCACCGCATTGATCCGCTGCAGAGTTTAAAGCATCGTGCGCTGACCTTCAATACAAACCAAACACAGGAAACACACGCGGCGCTTTCTAACTTCATAGAACTGTTAAAAAAAAAAAAAAAACGAACAACAAAGAGAGGGCCCGACTACAGCAAAATCAAACGCCTGATGTGCTTTCTAAGATAAAAAATATATATAAATAGTTACAGGCATTATGAAAATGTAGAGGTAAAAAGATCTAAGAGGAGGAAGCAGTGGGAAGCTACGAAAGCTTAGCAAATTAAGCCGGCTAATATAACGGCATGAGGTGATTTCCACTGGTACCACCCTCTGACATTACACCACCAGCAGGAGGATCGGTTCATTTCAACTCTTTAACTTAGCCGTTTGCACAAAGGGATTTTATATGTAACCCGGGAAATTAGCTCAATGCTAAAACCCTTCAATCTAATACTCCTGTTCTGTTTGCCAACAAAAAAAAAAAAAGGAAGCCAGCTGGTCTGCAACTAATGTGTGGGCAACTGAATAATTAATAGAGATAATTAGTGTTTGCAGCAGTCAATCTTGGTACTTTTTATTTGTAAACACTTAAATCACTAAAGAAGCTAAAAAAAAAAGATAGAGATCAATAATATGTAGGTTAATTGTAATCAATGGCATCCTCTCAAATTTCAGAAACAATATCTAAACTACATGTGATATTGATCATGTGCAAGCCCTATTGGAAAAATCTAATCTAAACCCCAGTAGAGACAACACTGTGTGCAAGAGGCAAAAGGTTCTGCTAATAACACTCCTCAATGTGGAAGCTAGTATTTAGAGCAACATTTCCAACATGAAAAGGTTGGCTCTTAACACCAGAGGTATATAGAACGAGAAAGTCCATTTAAATTCCTGTAGTTTGTCGCCTTTAGATCAGAAGGTACGTGTGAAGAAATGACTGAACATGAAACCGAAACGTAGAAAGGCAAAGGCAGAAAAAAAAGGAGAAAAAAAAAAAAGCAGCAACAGTAACATCAAAAGACCGTCAGAAGTCACGATGCGTTCAGGCAGCTTTTCTTTGAGTAAAAATGTTCACAAATCAACTAGTTTAGAGACAATCTCAAATGGAGTCTTCAACTAGATCATAGGTAGCGGAAATTACTTAAGACATGAAAAAATATACTTTGTTATAAAACTGGTTAATAAGAGATGCAAGTTATTTACTGACGTGACAAATCTGGATTCTCCCCTCCCCCAACAATTCAAGTGTCTTTCACTACAGACCGTTTAAAATGAAAGAGGCTGCTGCACCTTCCTGTCTCTCGCATTATTTAAAGATTATAGAGCTAAAGGTTGGTGTGAAGTGTCAAGAAACTAAAAACCAGTTTCGATTGAGCTTCCGTTTGCCATATTTGACAACAGCACGCAAGAAACTAAACCAGAGGTGGACATTTATTTCATCTTCACCGATTTATCGAAATCATTTTTTCATGACATTTAAAAACTCCCCAAATTGTAAGTCGGAATGGCTAGTTTTACTATTTTCTCAACAATAACAGCATAATTAAATGCAGTTCCTGTGTGCAGTATAGTGATACAAATCACTTTTATGTGGATGGTGTCCTAAAGAAGCATATTAAAAATGGGTATTGTTTTTCTAAAGATTTGTCACTTTCATTCAAACGACTATTTAAAAGAGGAGCAATAAACTGTTTTTGTTGTCACTCTCAGAATAGCACCACAAAATATCATGATAAAACTAAGAACATGTAGCGCACCTCTAAACTGAATATTTACGTTTGCTCGTCTTTATACATTTAAATTGTGTCTGACCATCTAAACAAGTAATATTAAGAGTTTATATTTTACCCCAATTTAGATTAGGGCTAATCTAAATTCCCTTTCAAATAAAATAAAAAAAAGAGGTTGCCGTTTCAGTTCATAAAATATCTCTAGACCCGCTGGACTCCAACAAACTTCAAACTGTAACTTGTTCTTCTATACACCTAGTCTGGAAAAGCTATTGCAAAATACAAGGTTTGCTAAAAGGTTTTGTTTCACATTTAATCTCTTCAGCTCACACTAATGACAAACTCTCTATAAGCGCATAAGTCTGCATCGGTTTGCTGACGTATAACCACACGTGCCGAGTTGTACTCCATTGTTTATTGTTTGACCACAATATCACGACGCAGGTAGAAATAGACAACATGGCCGCAGGGCTGGACGTACTGGGCTCCACTAGGTGGCGAGTCCGATTACGTCACCCAGAGACAGGAAACGAGATGAAGACAAATGGATAACTGGGAAATACGAGCGGGATGGAGAAGATGGAGTCCGAATGAGTAACATCATCTCTGCTCCAGTATTTTTTTCGGTTGCAGTCATTGCGTTTCTTTCAAACATGTGACGAGAGGGAAATGAAAGGAGAACGATTTAACTCAAAGAGAATGTGGATGAATGAGGATAAAAGGCAAAGGAAAGTTGGAGGTTTTATTTAACAGATGAGAGCGAGAGAGAGAAAGTTCAGGGTAAAAAAAAATAAATAAATAAAAACCAGGAAGAGCTCATGTAGCAGTGCAACAATGAAGCTGGACTTTTTAGCTCTCTAAGAGGCTTTAGAAGAGAGGACATGGCCTGAGGTATTCCCCATCACACACACATATACACACACACACACACACTCCCTCTGCATCTCTTTCCATCTCCATTAGATATACAGGAACACAGGGAAAGTGTGTGTACGTGGGCGGGGACGGTTCACGGTCCATTACACACCGCAGGACAACTCTTACTGGACAGCACAGAGAGCTCACTGTAATCATCGTCCAGATTTGTTCTCAACTGAGGAATGATGTAACGGTGATTCCCAAAGATTGTCGCTTAGTGTTAGGAATACAAGCTTTTAATTCAACTGGATGGAGAGAGGAAAAAAAAAACAGTTAGCTGTGATTATTTAATATGTCTAAGCGCTGGCTTCATAACAAAAGGCTTTTTCCGCCAGACGTCACAGAGCTGGTGTGCTGTCAGCTGCTGCGCTGAATGCAAATCTCATGCACTCAAAATGAAACTAAAAATAGACCGGCAGCAGCGCAGTAATTATGCAAAGACAACCTCAAACTCTACAAATATTGAATAATAATAAAAACAAACTGGAGTAGTTTGACCGGAATATGGTTTGTGTCCATAAAAATAAAAAAAATTAAAAATGGGCACAACAGAGAAACCTACATGTGAGGCTTGAATCACGTAAAACAAAATCTGATTATGGCACAATTCATAATGGAACCACACAGAAAGCGGAATAGAAATTTGACACAAACCTTTGAAATGCATCCACTAACTAGCTTAGAGCGATTAAACAATGTTAGCATCAGACATTTCTAGTGAACAATGTTGGACTTTATGGCGGAATATAAGGCCAAGCTAAAAAAAAAAAGAGAGTAAAGTCAAAATAATACCAGAATAAAGTTGTAGTACAAGAATACTCATAACACTAACACTTTATTGTTGTAGTTTATGAATTTACTCTCGTAATTTAGTTGGTTTTTTTTCTTAGCATAGCCCTAACAATCCATCGTGCATTTTAAAGTCCTGCTATTGATGATAATCTGATGCTAAATACTTAATAGATTATGTAAATAAGTATTTCTTTATTTGTAAAACCATAAAAGTAAAACTTCACAAGATGATAAACATTCCTCAATTTACAAGAGTGGTAACATTATTTTTTTCATGTTGCAGTTCTCATAATATGACTTTACTCTCTTAATACGACTTGATCCTGATATAATTTCAACTTTATTCTGGCATTATTAAAACTTTATTCTCAAACAACTATTCTGGTAATTTTATGACTTTAATCTTGTAATACTCCTTGTAAGACCTCATACAGACTTCAGTTTCTCCAGACCACCGACATCTTTCCATAGTTTTTTAATTAAGACTGATTGATAGATTATGCTTGGGGTCACAAAGTGCGTTCCTGCTTGATAGCATCGCAAAATCTCCAACAATTGAATGTAGAATGGGTAAACTGATTAACCTCGGCCCAGCAGCTGCCTACTTCCAGAATAATTCAAGGTTGCCAACACACAACGACCAAAACAGGATGTTGGAGTCCGACCGAGCATCAGATTACGCTGCCGTGGAAGCTCATTTGACATCTTGCGCTCATTTGTTAGCACATCGCAGGGCTGAACAAAGGTTGGGACTGATGGCAAGCATTACAGAGCGCTGTGACATTGAGTCCTAGTTGTTAAACTTGAAGAAGTGCGAACAATGTGGCTGTTAAACCACAAAGCACATCACAAGATGCTTCCACTTTAAAGCAGACAGAAAGGCATTTATCTGGCTGATGCCGACAAAAACCCGTTCACACGTGCTCATTGTCACACTGCTTTGATTTTAGAGAAGTGAGGAACTGGTAATGTCAGCAAGACTTCTGGAGCCGAGACGTTCATGCAAATGGAGTCGGCTTCCTGCTGCGGTTTACATAAGACACCTGGACAAGAGGCTCCGTCCTGCTTTAGCCAGCAGGGACCACAAGTCATAAGCCTGGAGACGTATGCACAGAGAAGCCGGGCTCAAACTATTAATCAGAATGATTCAGTTATTCAAATAATCGTCAACTAATTTAGTAATCAATTAATCGCTAACCAGACTCAAAAAAGGATATTCACTGAAAAAAAAAACAAGCATTTATTGCTGTATTAAAGCTAATAATACAATGTATAAACACATTTTGCAATTAAGATGAAAACATGTTTGTAAATATGTTTTACCAGAAACTCCTCAAGTGTCAAAGTTTTAGCTCCACCTGGTTCAATATCGGTAAAAGAATGATATGCTATTGCATTTTAAGCACTAAAATGTTTATTTTCTTAATTACAACAGGAAATGAATTATTTATTTATTTGCATCTTTTAATGCTGCAATATGCAAGTTCTACAAAAAAAATTTTTTTTTCCATATTTGCCAAAACTGTCACCATATTGTGACCATATGAGACGGGCAGCCTGGTGCTCTCAATCAATGCTGCTCTGTGCTAATGCTAGAGAAACAACTCACTGTTACAAGAAAACCATTCATCCGCCATAATCAGTGGCTATGCTAACTAGCATTAGCATTTATGGCAGGTTATGTTGTGGTGAACCAGCTGCAGCGTAGCAGAGAGCAAGGTATATGGGGTGAGCATGTGAATGATTGACAGCGCTAAGACACTCCTCCTAGCTCTGATTGGTTGTTTCTGACAGAGTTGTGCATTTCTGTAGTTAGTACTGAAAGCCCTGACAGAAGGCAGAGGAGCTTGATTTGTCTCATACTGTCACAATAAAAACATTTTTGTAAAAGTTACACGCTGCAGCTATATTTCTAAATATTTCATAAAAACACTTCAGTGATTAAATGAAAAATTTGTAGAATGTGACAATTTCTTTAAATTGAATTAAACGCCAGAATAAATCGACAGAATAATCAATTAGTTGCAGCCCTATACGTGTGTGCATGTGTGTGTACTCACGTAGGAAATGTTTCTCCAATAAGGCAATTTCCAAGTGACCTTTGACTTCGCTGAGGCGTTCCGACTCCGACCTCTGGAAGTCCTGAACGGCAGCTGCCATGGTGGGAGACCCTGAACCAGCCTGCGCATGTACACACACACAAACACACACAGTCAAAGACAAGTAAAATCTAAAACACGTTAGCACTTAGACAGGAAAAGCCTACATGATCCGACATACACACACAGATCATCACAGAGCTATGACTCACACCAATGTTTCCTCTCCAAGTTTAGGACCAGCAGGAGCAAGGAAGGCAGGGAGGAAGAGGAGAATCCCCCGCTTTCCCCCCACGACTATTGCACTGATGACTCAAACCGTTTTCAACCCTGACACACACAAACACACACAACAAGCAGGCAAGGTGGAAGCAGTGAACGGCAGAGAGAGCTGGGAGAACGGGTGATGCAAGGAGCAGGGAGATGACTGTGCTAGTGGAGGATGAGCACTGCAGGTTGAGCATCTACAGCGAGGGTCCTTTAAGACTTCTGCCAAACACACACACACACACACACACACACACACGTACATGCTGCAGCAGCAGCTTATAGCCGACTGCAGCCGGAACGGTTTGAGTGGTTTTCCCCGCTTAGATGCACTGCAACGTCTCAAACTGATAAAAATGAGGCGTAGAAGGGAAGAGGCAGCATGGAAAAGAAAGATGACTCTCAGGTTAAGGATGGATCCAGCGCCCTTAAATAAAGAAGCACTTGAAGGAAATCAAACAAGAGCGTCTTCAGTAATCGTAGGGTGTGAGACTTAAATGAAAGAGGAGGGTGAAAACATGGAGGAGGCTGAGGGAGAGGAGAAGGAAGCTCTGCTGCATTATCGGCTCGGATTTTGCCGGTCTCTGCGTCATGACGACGATATCCACAGATGGTAAACAAACACACCTGCAGGATGTTTGATGCCATCAGATCTCCCCACCAACTGGGTAGCACAAGTAGGTCGAGCGCTGCCGACGTCACAACTAATGATCATCGGCGGGTCAATTATTGCCTATCCGCTCTTCCTCAGTGATGGAGGCTGAAATTAGCCTGACAGGACCGTCATCTATCCTTCGTTTGATACGATGGGACACATTTGTATATAAGCATGGACTACTGCTGAAAAACTGACATGCACCACTTAAAATAATACCCAGTGAAACAGAGATCAATATTTTAAATTGTGTTGTAGTAAAATCTCTAGTTTTCAAACGCAAAATGATTTGGAAAATCTTGAAGACACCCCAGATTATTCCTATAAACATTTCCAGAGGCCAGTCAGGGGGGAACCGGAAGAATCGGCTTTGAATTCAGGACACTCCGAGGTTTCTCTGATTTACTCTCGTCCCGTCTCTGACAGGATGAGAGTGGGAGTGAGATGCGTCGAGGAGCAGATTTAATCCACTTCCAATCCTGCTCCGAAGGCATGTCCTGTTTACTGAACAGCTCTCCCAGCATCCACACAGCCGGATCTTCAACGTGAATGTTGCCACCGCGACCAGGATGAGGGAATATCCCCAACAAGAACAACCACCTTCTTCTGGATCACATGGTTGCCATACAGACTGAGAGAACATGTCCTACTTTATGGCAGAAAATGCCCTCTGGAATCTCAAGATTCTTTACATACAGTTTCTTCTTTGGCGTGCATTTCAAATCTGCAGCTCTTTCAGGGTTTCCACCAGCTTATTATAAGCCTGGCGGGCCACCAGGCTAAGCATTGTTTGTTTGTTTGTTTGTTTGTTTATTAGAGGGTTTCCTGTACAACAGCAACTGTCGTAGCAAAGACAGGTTCAAGAGTCTCTGGTGAAATGGTTGGAAGCAAGACATCAACATAGTATGGTCAGTACATGAACACATAGGGAGACTGAGGTCAGGTGTCACTGGAACGCCATAACCACTGCACTAACAACTTTAACAAAGTGACAAGTCACTGATAAAGGACAAAAAGAATTTTGGACACTTTAATTAGGATGAAACAACTCCAGTGCAAAAAAACTGTAATTGCATTCAGGCCTGGTCAGAATATGCGAGTCTTCGTTTTAGGTCTGGACGTTGTTGGGGTCATTTCAACCTATGAACTTCTCTTGATTCCATCATGACATTGTAACTCTTAGAGGTTTAGGTATTTTTCCTTGCTAGAGGGTGAACTAGTCCTTTGCAGCCTCACTCAGCTTTATTCCAGGATAGCTCTTTATTCATATCAGCTTCCATGAACTACATCTCTCATGGCAAACTGCAGATGGGATTTCTTCTTTCCACTCTTCTTGATTGCTTCTCTGATTAATGTCTACCCAACCCTGTCAGTCAGTTTCAGCTGACGGCAAAGTCTTGATAGATCTATTAACTAATTAGGTGACTTCTAAAGGCAACTGATTGCACTTATTTGGAAATACGAACACAGGCATTTTCCGGCTACATTATCCCATTCTAGCAGATAAAAACCAAAAACAACACGGTACAGTTTGTACTATGAATGTTTTATTCCTTAATTAACCAGTATAATTATTCTAAATCAAGCCTAATGTGATCATTGAAGTCACAGCAGTAAGTCCATTAGTCAAAGTGGGTGAGCTTCCATGTACACCACCTAAACAAGTCCGTCATAAAATACACACACTTGATTCTTCCCAGAACCATGCGGTGTAGATGGAGTTGTAAACCCTGAGGCATGTTTTAGTAAAATGACATGTATGTTTGATTGCGTGTGTCCCGGCAGAGTTGAGAGTCAGCTTCGTCTATTTTGGGGTGTAGAGAGTGACTCATCACTGCTCTGATGTGGGCGATGTCTTCCTGGTTGGCTGGTGCTTATAAAGGCAAATATTACTGCACATCTAGACACAAAAAAATCACTAGGTGACAGGCTCAGAGGTAGATATGAAAACACAGGAAAGTGGAGGGAAAATTAGAAAATTTAAGTTTTTTATTTTTCCCTTTTCAGATTAAAACATTTCAGAAACTTTTCTGTCCCTTCAGTGAACTAAAATTTTCAGGCCAGTATTCCATATGAGGCTCATTTGAAATTAAAGTGAAGCATTTCAAAAGGAGGACTCCGATCCACTAGGCTTCCAGTGAGCAAGTGATAAAAAAAACAAAGTACTTTCAATTTGAACATCTTTCTATCTGTGCAAGGACACGATGACGACAATGTTGGTAATTTTAGTCGCCAGCAGGGACAGTTTCTTCCACCCACCTAGATGCAAGAGAGGACAACCAGGAGTTCAAACCTCTGACGTCAAATTCAAGTCATTCAAGTCTCCATGCCTCCTTCGCCCCTTTTTTCTAGTTTAATCTCATCTCTTATATTTTCCATCCCCTTCCTGCTTTCTGATATCTCCTCATCTCACGGCTGCTCCTCCTATTTCCTCTGCTCACATACTGACAAGCAGATTGCCATCTTGGTGTCATGTCCACCATTAATCCTGACCACATTCATCTCTCTTTTTCTGCTTTAATTATGACGACCTCTTTTCTTCGTCCTCGTTTCATTCTCATGTTAGTTCTTCATCTCTGAGGGACAGAAACAACATCCCTCGGGTGAAAGAGCATATTTTTCCTCTGGAGAGGAAATGCTCCATTATAAAGGATAGAAGCTTTGCTCCCATGGGTTGTAATAAAAGCAGCATTTCTTTTGACTCCAGCCAGCTAAATAAAAAAAAGCAAACTATTGCATAACGTTTTATCATATAAAGATGAGAAACAGCCACTCACAGGGTCTCGCAGGACGTCCTCCGTGTCCCGCGGAGCCGCTCGGGGCTTCGGCGGCACGTCATCGTTACATTCGGTGTCGGAGGCAGGTGGCGACTCGCCCAGATCCGGGAAGTCGTCTCTCGACCTGGGACCTCGGAAGCGGATCTTGTCCAGGCGCTTTAGCATGGTCAACACCGCGCACCTGGGCTTTACCTTAACATGGCGGACGGCAACCCTGTGGGTACACAAAACGGAGGGAAGCAGACTGTTAATGATCCTATTTTGTTTTGTTGCACTTGTGAAGCACATCGCTGCTGGGTTACAGTAGCCAATCAGCAGTTTGATACTAAACAGACAACATGATAAAAGGAAAAAAACACAATGAAAGAATTATTGCCCGACTGAAGGAGGGCTTAGTAGTCCCACTAGTGCTGGTCAATATGGCTCAGAAATAAAATCAGATTTTTTCACCCCAGATTTGATTTTAAAATCTTTTTTTTTCTCTTGGTTTCTTTATAAAAAAGAAATTACAAATGAAATAGTTTTAAAAATTGGCTTTTATTTCAATCATCCCTGCAGATGTACCAGAAAGGAAATGCAGGAATATAGTCACAAAACTAGTAGAATAAAGACGCAGTTTAACCAGAAGAATGTCTTAAAATTACCAGAAAAAAACAAAACACAGACACATTGTTGTAGAGTTTATCTGAATTCAAAGACCAAATAAACAGGAGATGTAAAAAAGCTCCCTGATGAAAAAAAACTAAACAAAACAAAAAGATTTTCCAAAAATGTAATTCTGAAAAACCAAAAATTTAATTGGTAAAATTGTTTAATCGCAAAGCTCTTATTAGCACCCTTTGAACATTTGGGGATTTTTTTCACATGACAACCAAAATCGTCAAATGTCTTGGCATTTCATCAACACAATAGTGCATCATTTGTAAGTGGAAAGATATCGATACAGGGTTAGTCAAGAGTATTATTTTCCCCTCAACTCCAACAACATGTTCTTCTACAGAAAACGCATTATAGGCCCCCAATCAAACCAACTCCACCAGGTGTGGAAAAACCTTACACTACGTTGATAGTCTATTAATTAAAAATACATTAAAGTTTGGGGTTAGTACTGTCCCAGAAACCATAATCACTGCAACCCTACAAATGCCAGCAGTTCACAGTGAGCAGCACTGCCAACACTTTGAAACCCTTTTCACCTTTACCAAAAAGGTCCAACGGGGTGACGTAGTGAACGCTGTAACCTTTAATGCTCTTTCGGTTTTAATCTCGTCCCTGTGGGGTTGGTTTCCCCCTTTAGCCCAGACAGAAACATGGGATGATTACATCTCGTTTCTCTTCTGGCTGCAGCGGATTTTATGACCTCAGATTGATTTAGCTTCCAAAAGTAAAGCCTTGGCCAAAACGCTGTGCTGGTGTCAGGAGCCTGATGACACGATGAAGCTCACAGAGACCGCGCAGGTAACTTTTAGATTACAGAAGACAATTGTGCTTTCAAACATATTGTAAATGTGGCAATATGATGATGCAAATCAAATGTAGGTTTTCTTTAGTGAGACTTTACAGCTCTACGACGCTTTCCCAGATATGAGCAGCCGTCCAAACATCCACGTTGTTTACCTAATGCTGGGATTTGTCGATTTGGTGACGGATTAGGAGTTGCTCTTTGTATAATCCTTTAAGATTACTTAATCTGCTTGATTGAGGACTGTCACACAACAAGATGACAAAGCTGTATCTGAAGAAAAGTTCTGGAGTGAGAATAATGCTACCTTCAAAACAGAAATTACTAAATAGTTTAACCAAATTAGTAGGACTGAAAACTTTTTCTATTGAGAACAATTGAAATGATTTGAAGACCTGAGCAATGAAACCGTTTTAAGAAGCAGAATAAAAAACTAAAAAATGCAGTACTTTTAAAGATGACATGAATTCTTAGTCAAGTTCTGAATATTTATGTTGCACAGGAACTTTTTACAAATAACTTTCCAATAGCTATGAGAAAGAAATCAATAGAAACCGGAGGTGTGCCGAGAGCCATTTCCTTCATCAATATCCTTTCTATATATGCTTTTTGGTTGTTGTTTTTTTTACCTCTATGAATCCCCACAGGTTTTTGTTTTGACTCTGATTGATCTCCCACTTCTACAATCTTGGTCCGTTGCCAATTACAGTACTTATGACTAAAAGCAGTACCACAATGATTAATCCACTGCTACTCTGTTCTGTTTCTAATTTATGTGCAGAGGAGCCAAGGCAAAAATGTTAGTTCAATACTCGATAGGAAAATTAAAAGAAAAAGAATCATTAAATGTAGAATTGATGTCATAAAACAAAGAACTGGGCATGTTTACAGAGGGTTACATTTGTAGTCTCATCTAACTGGCTTGTTCTAGGGCAGTTGGCTGAAGTATTTGAAATATATGGACAGATATGAGGAATTTATTGCCAAATGAGAGTCTTTTCAGAGCACAACCTCCTAAATAACCAGATTTCATATTATATTTAAGGAAGTGGGCATTGAATCCAAGTAATGACATTGGCCATTTGGGTGGATGCCCACTGCCTTTAATATCTAGAGATAAATTGGAGTCATAAAAAAAAAAAAAAAAAAAAAAAAAAAAATTAAAAAAGTTGAAGCTCAAAAACAATTCTGAAACTGAAGATTTGAATCTGAAAAACTATTTTGAAACTGAAGAAAAAGGTCAAAACTACTTTTCAGATTCAAAGTTATTCTCACTTTCAAAGAAATCCTTTTATTTAAAATACTTGTGGCCCAAATTTAGTTTCATAAATGCACACTAAATAAGCTGAAAATTAGTTTTTAAGTTTATTATTAAACAGGGACAACACGCCAAAAAATAACAAAAACACCTTAACCTAGTTTCCAGTTGTAGTTCCTGAACAGGTTAGCTAATAGTTTAAAATCATACAAGTTACATTTCACAGATTTCAGATTTGAATTTCAATGCCGACACGACCTCTGCACACAGCGACACTGTACGAGGAGAAAAAAAAAAATGTGGGAAGAGGTTTCTATTCGACAATTTTTCACACAAATATTAAGTTTCCGTGCACCACCCACGTGTATGCAGAAATTACAGATGACTGGCGGGTTTGTGTTTCCTTTATAGGGGGCTGAGTGGAAAGAGCGAGTGTCGGGTTAAGAAAGGCTCTCCAGCGGTTGTTAGGACACCTGTCAAAATTAAACACGTTCCCATGATAACATTCGACTCTTTCCATCACTAAATCAGCTCTGGCTACCTGTACTCAAGTAAACGAATAAAAAAATAAAAAAAAGACTTAAATTAAAAAGTAGTTTAACTGAAATATATTAAAATGCACCATTTATTCCTTTAGAGAATGACGCATGTTTTCCACTCCCTCCTTTCCTTCAGGCCGCCTCCCGCTCATTTATTTATTTTCTTTTCAGACATTTGTTCCGTGCTCCAGAACCATATCCCAAACAGAAGGCATGAATAGAAGTAAGGAGAGGACAGGAGTAGGAGGAGGAGGAAGAAGAAGAGTGGGTCTCTGCTCAAGGTCTGATCACTCTGAATGCGAGCAAATAAACAGCCCCCATGAGTCATTTGCTTCACTAAGTGCAAACACACAAACCTTTTCCAAACACCTTCACTTCATCGTAAGTCGCTGCCACTTACACAGAAATGATGACGTGCTTAGAAAATATACCAACAAATGAGCACATCAAAACAAAAACGGGAAAAAAAAACAAAAAACAAGTGTGAGCTGGTAATGTTTGCATCTGTGATCATTAGTCGGGGTTGAATAGCGGTACAAGCTCCCTCTGCATCACTGATACAAGCTTAATGTCCTGTAGCACAGTGGAGATGTGCGAGTGTCTGAGTAATCTTCTGGCAATAAACCCTGAAGCTTGAGGTTACTCTTGGTCACAGTCGCTACTACAGCCGATCGCGAGACGGTCACTGAGCCCTGGCCTGCTGACCCGCGATTAATGCTTCTTAGTTGTAGTTTTAGCAAAAATGTTTACAGTCGGTGCAGGAATCTCAGAAAAACTTTCGAAACTGGTGTAAGTTTATGTAGGTGTCGTTAAAGTGTTGTATGTTTACTACAAATGCAGAGGGATTTTGGTAAATGAAGCTCGAGTTGAAAGTTAGACTGAGGGAGGAGGAGTCTTGCTGCTACGCCGTAACAAACTAGACGTTAAAAAGAGCTATAAGGCTATGGACCCCTATGGTTTAACGGATCAATACTCGCGGATGAAAAATCGATACTTTACAAGGGCGGAAAATATCGATATATCGCCTAATCGATTTATTTATACAGCCCTAGAAATCAGTCGACAAATATTTTATCAATGTCCAAAATGTACCAAGAAATTTCCATAAAAGACAGAGAGGGTATAAGTAGAGCTGTCTTAGATTGTGATGTAAATGGAAAGAAAATGTACATCCACGACTTCCATCCACGAATATTTTAATGTTAGTATATTTTAATTAAATATACCAACTAAATGTTTGTGCACTACATCATTTTTGAAGGTAACAAAGACTAACGCGAACAGTCATTCTGGAACATTTTAAAGATTCCAATCCTTTGTGGTTGCTCTAAACGGAGACATTTGTTGCTTTTAGCATTGATAACCCACTCCGTTCACCGTGGAAAGAAACTTAGTTTTGAAATGAAGAAATTACGTGGATAACCTTTGTATATGTGGTAAAAGTGTTCATTTCCATACAATACAGTATATTAAATAAAATAAAACTTCAGCTCCACCCCCACTAACATGAAGCCAAGATTACATTTTCGGCTCTACATCCATCTCAGGAGTGGCACCAATGCATTTTTTATGAGACCCATTATATCCACAGCCTCATTCTGCAGCTCATAAGAGAATGGACACTTTTCCTTTGGCTTACCATTTCTAAATAATGTCATTATTATATAAAGATGACTTTTACTGCTTTGTGGCCTCAGTTGATTACTTCTACACCACTTCCCAAAAATAACCAATCTCCTTTAAATTTTTCAACATTTAAAACATGAAATTTCTTGTAGTTCAAGACAAAAATAATTTGCATTTTTTTCCCAGCTGGATATCTACATTAAACTTCAGAGCAAAGCATTTTCACGTGTTAGACAAAATGAGAAAAAGCTCAGAGTAAGAATAATTTTTCTTGCATAAAAAAAAAAGATATAATGCTACATTCAACCATAATATCCCTGTTGTCATGGTTATCGATCAACTCCGCATGCAGGAGAAAAAGTGAAAGTAAAGCCAGTGAACCAGAGGATTTCTGTGAAAGTGGGTGTTTTCCAGGACATTAGGCACTCATCTATAATAAGTGCCTGTTGATCAAAATGCCACATTGTAGCGTTTCTGCTCTGCTAAATGACACAGTTTCCACTTCCAGATATCAACTTATGTCATCATACCAATCATTTTTCGTCTTCGAAAAATGATTGGTATGAGACGGCAGGTATGAGACGGCGGGTCTCTAAACGGTACAGGCAGTGTCACATTAAGACACTCGTCTGTGGAACCGCGCTCAACTTTTGCCCGGTTTCATAAGACACTCAGGCACACAGAGGGATTAGCATGACCTTTAAATACCTCAGCTGCCAGCATGGACATGAAATGTTGTTTGATTCACTTATAATAATAATACAAAAAAGATAGAAAGCTGTAACAGATGGTCAGAGGGAGAAATAAAACTGCTGCTGTCACACTGATTAATAACTGAGATAAAGTATGCTGCTTGTGGGAGAGCACAGACATGAAGCAAGTGATATTCTGTCATGTCGAATCAAAAGTGTCAAAACGTGATTGAAATTGCACAAAAGTTTGCTTTTGAAAGTTCCCTCTACACATTTTTTGTGTTAAATCTCAAGTTTGTAAAGCGCATTTCAGCAGCAAGGCACCTCAAAGTGTTAAAATAACACCATAAAAAACACAATTGATCATTTAAATTGATAATTTACAGCAAATGATCAAACAAGCATTATATATTTTTGGAGAAGCATATAACAAGGCTATGTATTTTAGTGCTAGGAAAAACAACATTTTAAAGTCTATTCTCTGCTGTGATGTCCTCCATTTTCCTGGCTTTAGTAAGAATAAGAGTGCAACATTTCCAAACTTTCCAGAGTTCTCCGAACTGTAACTATTTAAAAAAAAAAAACAAGTTCAATATAATTTTACGGACAGACAGATTGTTAAAATGATCAACAGATGGACAGAAAATCTAAATAATTGACAGAAATGGACAGCTTGATGAATGGACAGAAAACTGAATGAGGGGACAAAACACATGGAGGAACAATTTGATGGAGGGATGGACAGAAAGGTGAACAAATCGAGGGGTGCATTGATAACATTAATGAACAAAATTAATAAAATAAACTCCTGACCTACAATTATTGCCCCATCTTTTCCCCACATTTATGCAGACCTGGAACTCATATAAACTTTTCAGACTGTGTGAGAACCCTGGTTTTCATAAAAGGCATTAAGAGGTTGACCCAGGGTCATGAAGACGGGAAAAACTCATTCTGAACAAGATGAATACTTCAGCTTTCCTCCAATATGATAATGTAAGCCTCTGGGCAGAGCGTGCAGATGGCTGCTCAAACAGAAAACAGCTGGATATGAAGGCACATCCAGCCTGTCTTTTGTTTTCTTAAACCACTTTTCAATGTTCAGAGTTGCGTTCTCGTGCACAAGGAATGACATCACTCCAGCAGATCGCTGCATCGGTGCACAGGCAGGCAGAGGAGAGCTGCTGAAGTGGGAGCGACTCCCACACGGTCACGATAGTCGCCTGGATGGAATGTGATATTTCTCCTGCGGGGACAGGCAGAGGGAGACAGAAGGACAACAGACCGGTCCTTTCCAGTCCTGTCCTTGCTCTGCACACACAGCTTCACCCTGCTGCCATTATCTCACTGCGCTGTTACATAAACAATCAATAGATCCTCGCCAATCGGCCGATCTGGCCTCTCGTGAAACCAGTGATCGACTTAAATCAAAAAGTAATCAAATTTGAACTCTTGCGTAAGGCGACTCGGGGACAGAAGGTAAACACAGTAATGGGCGTTTAGTTTTCTTTTGACCTTACTGATCAGAAACTTCGCTTTGTGGTTTTAATGCCGGAGTAAACACAACATTGGACAATATGATAATGCCAACACTTCTTGTTTCATTCGTAATCCTGGTTCCTAGCAGTAGCTGTGTGACATAAACCTTGCAAAGCAGAGGCAACCACAGACGTACTGTCCGTTTACATAAACATGTGTGGCTCTGTTCCCCTCGCTCCACGTTTGCATAGGTTTTGTATATGAACGCAGTCTCCCTTTTCTTCCTGACCATTTTGTAGGAAGCGCACAGTGTTGGCTACCTTTAAAACTTTTTCCCTCACTGACAGCTCCGCTCCTGTAGCCTCAGCTGCCAACAACACTGGCCGTGTTTCCACTGACCATAAAATTGCACAAAATGTAATTTAAAAAATAAATTAACAGAAAACATTCATGTTTTTCGCTAAAAATATTTTTTTGCACAAGGATGAGGTGGTTTTGAGCTTTAAACAGGGTAGCCCCCCGCACACCTCCCCAAAAAAAAAACAAAACTTGCCAAGCCCGTTGCTCGGGGCGCTAGGACAGTCATTCAGCTGGCCGCCATGTTTTTGAGTTAAAAAATGTTTAAGTAAACATGTTTTGTAAAGAAATGTATTTTGCAAAACTGCAACAGAAGTACGTTTTTTTGCCTCACGCTGGTTTGTATTCAGCATTTATTTTTACTCCACTAGAGGGATCACAGTTCGAAAGTTTTGAATCAATAGCTCTTCTGTAAAAAATTGCTGTAGAGAATTTTCCCAAAAACGTTGCATGTATATGTAGCCAGTCCAAATATAACAGACCTGTTGCTCCAGCGGCTGAAAACGTCGACGTCTCCTCTGATGAGCGCTAGTTCTGTGTATGAAATATGAATATGTAAGTCTACATCTCCCACCATGTTGTTCTATCAACTTATCACGTGAAAAAGCTTTTCACGTGTGATTTCATTTGCATTTCTGATTTAATGGAAACAACACAATTTAAAAAATGGTTGTTTTTTTTCAGTAAAATATCAAAAAAGTTTTGCATAGATTTGTAATGGAAATGCAACTACTGACAAATAAGTTCCAGCTTCTGATACAAAAGGAACCTGCCAATAAATTGTGACGATAACAACTTTGCTAAAAACAGTCATTACTTAACACTTAAATATAATGAAAGGAAATCTTATTTTTCATCCACAGTGCAATACTGTAATTAACATACTTAAAATAACTTAAAATACTGTAATTATTTTAAGTTAAATAATTAATAACAACTTAAAATAATTTCAGTAATTATTTTAAGTTTGTTCTCAAATCTCCACTGAGAGCGAAAAGAATATAATTCCTGCTGGTTACAATTCACGTAGAATTCAAAGGTGTGAGTTACAAAAGGTATTTTCTGCCCTATTTTTACCTGTTTATTACAAAAAAAAGGGTCAACACTTCAGCACCTGCCAGTAAAAGGAAATTGCTTGCTCAACTGCTGCTTTGAATCACTAGAAAAGATCACACGCAATTAAGAGGCTTTTAAGTCCCATCTCTTCCATCTTTTCTCTAAATATAATCCACATGTTGGCCTGTTAATCACCTCGCTATTGTTAAGCCTGAGTAGATGTTTTATACATTTGTGTTTGTATGCGTTTCCTGAAAGGTTAGCTTCACAATGAGGTGGCAGGTGGCGTCGGATCAGGAGGATAATTGTGTAGGTCATGCAATATGAAATGCTACACTGGATATGATTTATATAAAGAGTAGGCGTTATGGGGAAACAAGAGTACAAGTGAAAAGATTGGCCGAACCACTTTGCTGTCTTTTATAGGTCTGCCTCTCTATGATCTTACAGCTTGAAAAAGGGTGCAAAGGTTTTAATTTTTTCTGAACTTAGCTACTGCTAACATCTGGCTATTTCCCCGTTATGTCTGATGAAAAGCATCTCTCCAGCATGATGCTGCCACCACAATGTTTCACACTGTATTCAAGGTGATTCTTCCACATGTTTTCAGAGCTCCCTGAATGGCATATAGGGAAAACTGGACTTCGTGGCTTTCCGTCAACCACACAGAACAGATGTATTTACACTGAAATTAAACACCACACAGGTGGCTTCCGAAATAAAAGAGTCAACAGGAATAATTAGCCACGTTGTGTCATTTTATCAATAAATTCCAATGAAGTTTGTAGCTGACAGAATGCTAAAGGAGTTCAAGGAGCAACAGTACTTTTGCCAGGAACTGTTTAAGTGACAGTATTGACTTTCACGTCGAGTGAAGGCTTAATACGCCATAGACCCCTGGACCTGTGCCTGGTGGACCCGTTAAGTAGTCCCTGGAGGGCTATGGCTAACGGCGTTAGCTAGTCCGATATACCTGCACTGTTTGGGAAGAAAGTCACATCTGTATTTTTGGCTGTTGAGGCGGCAAATGAACTAAACACGACTTTGAAGTTAGGCCCGAAGTTAACTGCTCACTGTTTTTATTGTCATTCGACTGAACAGGAGAATTGTTTTTAAATTTTGAAGACGCAGAAGAAGAGGCGATAACACAAACATTCGGATATAGTTGCATTTAAAAATAATATATATATATATATATATATTTTTTTTTTTTTTTTTTTTTTTAAGCAAACTGGCTGTAGTGTCGCAGAGAGGTAAAATATATTTCCTTACCCAGCACGTAAATCGTAGCAAAGTTTCATGAACACTGAGATTCCCTCCGGTTCTGCTTTTATCCTTCCGTACACCTGCTGCTGCTCCAAATTAGCGTCTGTCTCTCAGCCTCACGACGACGACTGCTTTCTAGGTCCCTCCATCCCTGCAATGTCCGCCGCGCTCTCCGTTCAGTACTGTCCAAACGATTGTATCCTCCTCAGCTTGTTGCGGTTAGACGGACAGGCTGGTCATTAAAACTGAAGAAATACTTCAATTTTTTCAAAAATACCAGTTGCGCCCTTCTCCTGCGCGGGGAGCACCGTTGAGACCCGCTGCTTACTGAGACAAGCCGTGCCCTACTCTTTCTGGTTGATATCACAGAAACAAGCGGGGAACTGGGCCGAGGAAATATCGTCAGTGCCGTTTTCTTAAAGGGGCCGCAGCTTATTTACGGGCGCTTCGGAGACGACAGGATGTGAGCAGCGTTAGCTCTCTTTAGCACCACCTTGTGGTCGCTATTGTCATTTTCCTCAATCATAAAACAGGTGGTTAAGCAGAGGACTGCGATTAAACACTCGAAAGTCATTTTAAAAAAGCACGTAATTACTATGATGATTATCCCAGGATATGTTTTTGGTAGCAGGTCCCTTTTTAGTCTTCGGGAATCCATATTTACGTATTTACAGCATTAAATACATAAAGAACCGTATTTTTAATAATTTGGCATTAGAACCACCTTAGATTGGGCCAAACAAATGGATTAAATGTAAATTTACTTGAGCGCAAGTAGCCTTGTTTTTATCTGTAGTCCCTCTTACCGACATGAATACTAATCCAGCATATATACTACACCTACAAAATATACAGGTTTAAAGTTGTATGCTAGGAGATTACAATAATGTGGAACGCCTTTTCAATAATATAATTTCGAGTTGGTATAAAATTCAAATGCCCTTTTCAAGACTGTACAACATAAACCGCCAGTTATTCTCTTAAAACCTCAAACCAAATTGCCCCAGATTAATTATGTCTACTGAAAGTAATCTAATAGCAGTGCTTTTACATAACTTCTTATTCTCACTTTCATTCAACTTATTTTATACAAACAAATTCAAACCTTGCCAACATCCAGGCTATAAATGTAGCCAAATTCCCTTTTCCGCCATCGTTCTTTGCTATACTAACCTTTGCGTGCTGGTTACGCCACGTTGTGTGATCTTCCGTGTGTTCTTCATGCGGCAGAATCCAAGGTGTCCTACCGCTGACGTAATTACTCTGTTGTTCCTAGAAAAAGCATAAATCAGCCTGTTTTTGAAGCCAACCGAGCAAGCATGACACTGTGCTTTGACAGAAGGACAAGTCAGAGGAGGAGAAACAGTAGTCAACTGACCCCTGACCCCTGAGATGAGACTACAGATTAGGGGAAGGTAAGCACAAGTGCTTTCTGTGTCTGCTGTAAGACTATCAATGAGCTCGGTAAGGATCACCCGAGTCCTCTGCTATCTAGAGTTTTCGCCCAGTTCTCCTGCAGCGACTCCTCTAAAACTTTAAACATACTGAAAGCTAGTCTACGCATCACATAAAGAACAAACATTCATGTTCAGTACGGCTAACTTTTCCATTTAAACCAGTAAAACAGATGGCTCCGTGTGTATGTTTGGTCCGCTGACAGCTGGAGAGATAGTGCGCATCGAGATTAGCTCCACATTTGTGCATAGACAAATTTTAGAGGCAAAGTGATAGAGGATTATGTTTGCTCTGATCCTGAGGGCGGGTGGTAACAAGAAAGCGAATCGTATTTTAAATGTTTTTTTTTTTTTTATGTTTTGGGATTTTGAGTTATCTGGTCTTTTTCAGGATCTAAAAGCAGTTAAGCCTGTAAAGGAGACAATACATGTCACTGGAGTTTGGTTGTTTATAACATACATGTGTGTATTAACACAGAGCCAAAGAGGACAGACATCAGAAATGTCTCTTTTTTTTTTTGCCATCCGTCTATTTTCGAAGGATTATATGATAATTTCCAATTAAGTTAAAGTCCATATTTTGCAGTGGGAGATATTATTCACCCAAGTGGAAAATACTGAATATCAACATTTCTTTCAGTACTGTCAGAAAGATATTGGAAAAGAATATCTTGTTTGGAAGGATTGCCAAGAAACAGCATGTTCGTTCTAAAAGGAATTTAGTGGCATTGCTTATGCTCACAGTTGGCTTATGTTTGTTCAGTTGGCTTGAATAAAACATAAGACTTTAAAAAAATGTCTTTTGGACAATATGACCGGAGAAGAGTTGTTTGTTCATACTCCACAGTGCCGTGCAATTACTTTCCACTTCGTTTCAATTAAAATTAAAAAATACTTTATCTATCCCAAAGGGAAATCAAATGTTCTCGTAACCATGTCCTCCATGTATCTTCAAAGAGTCACCGTTAGTGGTGATGCTGTGGACAGGAAGGATCTGGAATAGTATAGAAATGAATTGTGAGGAAGGCTCTGACTGAAGACACTGTTGCTGTATGACAGCCTACTACTTGCCAATATGTGGGCAACAGAAATGATATTCCACAGTGGCATGTGTTGGATGATACCATCAGTTGTTGGCAAACATTGCTAATACACCTCATTTGCTTTTTCTGCTTCTCTTTAAATCTCCATATGACTGTATGGTCATATGGAGAGAGAGATGTTGGAGTAGGGCAGGGGTGTCAAAGTCAAATGGACGGAGGGCCAAATAAAAAATTTAGCTACAAGCCGAGGGCCGGACTGATCGAATGTTCATTGAAATGTTTTTAAATGACTCATATAGTCTAGTGAACCTAATTGAACCTACTGAAAACCTAACAAATATATTCCAATATGATCAGATAAATAAAGCAATATTTTCTTATGGCTCTGTCAGTAATCTTTAATTTTCAACAGACACAACTGAAATATTTTTAAAATATAATTGGATTGAAATACAATAAAATAAAGTGCAAAAATCTATTAATCCACATATGTCAGAGTCAAGGCATTTAGATGTGTTGCCGTCGACACATCTAAATTTGCAGTACCGTAATTCCGCCACACGTAGCGCTAAGTGGAAAAATTCCAACGGTTTCTGAAAGGGGAGACGTTGCACTTTCCAGCAAGTATCGGGTTAATACGGTAACTTCGCAGCTGCAGCTGCAGAGAGTGTAATTAATCCGGGGGGCACTCGTTTAATAGACGGTATATTTCGGCAATAACTTGGTGGATATTGAAAGTTCCGGTTGTTATGGATACATGGGTAAGTACATCATCTCACAGAACATTTAAAGAACTACTTACAGTTCAAATAAGGAAGATATTTTTTTTTCAGACGGGGTGCCGGCTTGCTGCGGTCTGCGGGCCGGTTCTAATAATAAATCAAGATCATCCCAGGGGCCGTAAAAAACCTTCTCGCGGGCCGGATGTGGCCCGCGGGCCTTGACTCTGACATATGTGGAGTAGGGAATGTCACCCTTGCCCATTATGACTGCTGAAAGAAATGGCTTGAACTTCCACCTTCTCTCTTTCCTTTGTATCTTTTGGCATTGTTTGCATGGTTCCATGTTCCTGTGGTCTTAAACCAAACTAAACCAAAGTTTGTCTTTTTTGTAGCCACAGAACGTAGTCATTCCAGTCATTGAATTGAACATAAACCCATGCATACACCAAGGTGTTCGGCAGTCAAATGTTCAACCAGTATTGATGTTCCCAAATAAAGCAGCAAATGTACAACAAAATGGCCAAACAAGAAAAGAGTCTACGTGTTGTAAAGGCCCAATCAAAGTCCAAATCTGACCTTGACTTAAAATGCTGGGATGGGACTGGAAGAGAGGTTTGCTTATACCAGCAATGTTTTAAAAAACAGCTGACCAAAACTTGAAGTATTTAACTATTTTCCAAATATTTATTTCACTTTACTAAAACAATCTGTTCTGTTTGTTTGGAAATGAATGTAGGAGGTCAGATTAGATGATGTTGACAGTAAACTCTAAGATAATTCCCAATACTCAGTTGAGATTATCTTGGATTTATTTCTTGTAGATAACCCATCCGACATCTCTTAAGTATTTCACTCCCTATGGAATCAGTTATGAATTCTTATGTGCCCTTGTTAAAACCCCAAACAATCACCCAAACCATCTTTGTTTGAACATGTTACTTTTTTAAAATCTGACTAAATCCGACTGTATGTCGCCTGATTTTGTGCTTTTCAGGAGATCTTTAGCAGCTACAATCCTAGCCATGATCAGTAAATACACCAAACGGGATTGGGCACCAAACGAGGGGACTAATGCATCTAGATTGGATTTCCTCTATTCATTCAAACACACAGAGAGAAAGAAACTACTACTGCTGCTGCTGAGGTTTTCCCAAATCCTCCCTCTGTGCTCATTTACAAACTCTGTAATAAACCTCTTAATCCAAAACCAGCACATTTTCTGGCAGGTTGCACAACCACGCAAGTCTTACGCAACTGCCAGAGCCTCCAGAGTCAATTATAGAACAGTTGGGAGGAAGAGGAAAATGTGGATGGATGACGAGGCTGCTGACGAAAATCCCACGTTGATAAGATGGTTGATAAAATGCTAACATGTTGAAATGTGCTTTTGATTAAAAAGTATAAATAACAAGACGAGAAATCCACGATATGTTGCTGAAACCAACACTGTAGGGGTGGATTTCTTTTTCTTTTTATGCCGGTTTTGGAGCTTTGATATTATTTGAAAGTAACTTCTGCTTACTTTCCCGGCAACAATGCACATGTTGCACAAGTCTGAGCAGACAGAATTGGGAAGTGGTAATTTAAAGGTCAGAGGAGACACCCAACTGGCTGAAGATGAAACAAAATTTGGGTTTACCATACTACTACATCTACTTTGACTTGATGAACCCAAATTAGTCACGTCTCGTCTTGCCAGCTTGTTGATGTACAACCATTCCTGGATTGCAGATCTGCGAGACACTCCTAAAAAATGTCTGGAAGAAGTCCATCTTGGCTTGTAACAAGGTAGAAATGGTTTATTTAAAACCTTTATGTCAATTGATTAATATAATCAAGATTTGCTGTTGCCCTTTTAATAAAAAGGGTGAGCGAAAACATCACGCTAGGACTTCTTTAGATTTTTTGGGTTATTCCATAAGATTTCTACCCAAAAAAGGAAACCTTTCTTAACCATTAGCTATCTACCATTGTTTCACTTGGTTCCATTTGCTGAGAAGCTGAAAAGTTCTCAGTTTTGAAGTTTGAAAATGAACAAGAAAGTCCATAAAAGTGAAGGGCTTCTCACCAAGATCCTACCTGGCATTGAAAACTGCTTATTTGCACGTTGACAAGACTAGATGATAGATACTGGATGTTTGATAGAAAGGGAAACAGTTCACGCCTAAACTACAGGCGTGAACAGGAGACCTAAATCACATTTCTACAGATCATTGTCTATTCGGATTTAAATAATCAAAGGAACTACCTCAACCTTTTGTTAGGTTCTACAAAATGTAATTGGTTTTTCTAACCCTATCTTGAATAGGTGTTGTACTTTCGTTAGATGAACAATCTACTGTCATGGCCTAAAGATTTGGCACAATTGGGTAGGTAAGTGGCTTTAACATTTTTGGACTTCTCTTTTATGGGTATATGGTATATTGAAAATCAATTAAAAACCTCGCAGATAGTATTATCTAAAAATCACTCTATTTCTGTGAATATTCCCCCGGACTCAAAACTTCTGGCAAATACTTCCAACATACTGGATGGAAAACAAATGGGCAAATTTCACTTAATAACAACTCATTGTTGTCTTTTAATCTTTCTGGCATTAGTGACCTTTCTTGAGCAGTAACTTGACAGGATTTTCTTAGCACCTAATTCAAAAACTGTAACAATTTTTGAATTAGTGTTACCGTGTGACACCACCACCAAAATAGGCCAGAATCCAAACCAATGATTTCTCATGTTAAACAGAAGGGTGATTAACTAAAGAATATCCTTGATGCCTTTCTGAGACGGAAGTTGGTACTTGCCACAAGGCTGTTGTCCGCCTCTGGAACGCCCACCTACTGCAAATAATGAGCAAGTTCCGCACGGGTGCCAACACAGTTTCATAGCCCAACACTCAGAGACGGACTTCATAGTTATATAGTCATTATTTTGTAAGTTTTCTTCACTACTGACTTTCCAGATTTAGATAAGGAAGGTAAAATATTGCATGATGGTTGATGAAATTTGCTGAAGCACATCTTTTAAACAGCAACAGTATTTGATATAGTCTATACGGGCAGTTGCCCAGGGTGACATTGGAAAGGAGGTTAACACAAGCACAAGGTGGAAGAATGAGTCAGTGGAGAATGAGATTTTTAAAAAATGGTTATAACTGATCGTTTCTGACCAATTGGTGTATTTCTGTAGTTAGTACCGAGAGCATTTCACAGAGTATCTGTCTCATACTATACAGTCACGACATAGTGATAGATTTAACAAAATATATAAATGTATAAAAGAACAGGTTTTAAATAAAAGTTAGATACTCTAGTGTTAAACGTGACTACACTGCAGTTATACTGTTTTAGCAGTGGCAGAAGGAAGAATTAATCCAGGGGGCCATCCATGCATTAACCACCATGCATTGAACAATTGATGTCTTTATATGTTTTGTTTTTCTGTACGGCAATTGTCAAATAAACCCCGTAAAGGCAAAAGAAGAAGAAGTAAAAAAAACAAAATACTACAACAGATCCCGTAACAGCGCTTTCGGCATTGTAGTTGTGAGTAGACATTTTTCTACCACCAGATGGCAGCATTGCACCAGTAAACCGCCGTCCTCGTGCGGTCGTGCTCTGGACCACACTCCAGGTCGATATCAGTAGCTCTGGCGCACGTGAATAATTTAGCTTGTTTGACCGTGATAGGACAGAGATAAAGAAAAACAACAGGGTCGGTTTGATAGCCCTCTGAGAGCAGCAACACCGTTCATACAGTGTCTCAGGTGTCAAGGAAGTTTATGGAAGTCGATACATTACATTATCACAAAATGTCATCCTCCTTACCTAACTATGCGGAAACTGCCAACAAGTTTTAAGGCCGTTACAGCTAATCGAGCCACATATTATGACAAAGTGACTCTTGTAGTGTCAAACACGTCATACTGTGTTTGACACTACAAATGAGGACCGACTACAGCTGGCATAACAACTAACCTCCTAACCGACTGGTGAAATTTGATTCTGCCGTCTAACGTTTCACTCAGCTTGCTCTCACATTTAGCAAGCAGTACCCACGGGTAAGCCGTCCAAGAGTTTATGTAGCCAACTTTGACGAGACCTTTTTCACGGAAACTGTAAAATGCTTGGACTGTGTGACTACAGAGCTGAACTAAACCATAGAAGAAAAATATAGCTTGTTTAGTAGGCATAAATAAATCTGAAGCAAAATCTGAAGTAAAGGTCTTCCTCGCCAAAATGTGCTCATGTTTACCTCTTTTACTCTTCACAGCGGCCATGTTTCATTCCACCCGACGGACGAAAGCAGGAACGAGAAAGTTAAAAATTGGTAAGGACGTTTTTAATTTTACAATCACAATCATCTGTTGTTGTTTCTTTTTTCCTCCAGTGTTTAAAAACATGAAAAAAATAAATATACATCATTTTACAAAACAATCTCCAGTGTTTCGGATCATACAAAAGCAAAAGGACAACAGCAGTGTAAAACATTGGGAGTGTGAGCTGCAAAAAGGCGAGCGGTAAACTGGCTGGACGCGTCGCCCCGTGTTTAGCTGCGAAATACGTTGAGATTTAGGTCGCTTTATTTTGAAAGAAAAAAACAAACAAACAAACAAAAAAAAGGGATATCAATTTATTAAAAGTTGATGAATACGAGGCGGTGCGTGGTGTGGAGGTAGAGCAAGCCGCCAGATAAACGGAGACTACTAGTCCTTGCTGGGATGGTTGGATCTGATGTAAATAAAGGCCACTAGTTCTGGGAAAACTTTTTTTTTTTTTTTTTTTTTAAGATGATGCGTATAAAAGATTTGATTTCTTTTTGGAATGAAATGGACAAAAACCTGAAGCGACGGGATCCTTAACGATGTTTTGTTACTGTGGCTCGTAACTTTGGTAACGAGGAGCTTGTGTCGTTGATCGATCAAATGGGGAAGGTCCCAACAGATGGCAGGTTTCTGCTTAGTTGTAAAAAAAAAAATAATAATAATAATATTTCTCCACTGCTTTCTCAGCCAGGCTACATCTTACTACACCATGAAAGCCTATAAGGTGTGAGTGAATAAGGCCTCTGTCCTACATAAAGGCACAATCAAACAGTCTTCCCAATATTTTTCAAGGCATTCTTTTTTTCTTTTTTAGTTTACAAACTTGTTCTCTGCTTCAGCTGAAATAGAAAATACATTATTTCTTCTTCTTCACTTAAAAAACAATATCTACACAGTAATTACACTCTAAATACACCGCACCGAGAGGTTTCTGTAGAAACCTCCGAGCTGAAATGAAAACAGTTCTCGGTGCGCACGTCCTCCGCCGTTGGACTTAGCGGTCTGCTTGTGACGCTCGAAGAGGCTGTAGTCTTTGAAATCCTTTTTTGGACTACACATGTACCAGCTTGAGATCACTTATCGAATGTTCTCAGGCAGATATTAGAATCGGTCCTGGAGAGTCTTCAGCTCGTCGTAAGGCCTTCGTTTTAGTCGTTTTTGGCACACGGTTCTCCGGTGAAGCATTCCCTTTTTTCGTTCTCGCATCCTTGTCTCTGCCGTCCCAGGTAGTCCTAAAGTCTGCCGTTAATACTGCTCGCTAAAACATGACAGGGGGTGTGTGGACCTTTACCAAAGTTCTACCCCCTCCGTGTTCATCTCACTTTCATTTCTTCTTCACTTCCCCACTGACTGGCTCCTCCTCTCACAAGGGTGGGCTGGTCTGGAATTGCCTGACGGGTCAGATTGAAGTCTCGTTACTGCCACTGGTGAAGGAGGGAAAAGGTTGGTGGGGGAAGAGGGAAGGGATGCAGGGAGGAAGTGTGCAGGGAGAGAGGAGAGAACATGCAAGGTGAAAATGGATGCAGGGATGCAGGAGATGCAGCGGCTGACCAGGATGGGTGCGTCATTTCATGCTAAACGGTGCCATTTTGTTAGATTACAACCACAAGTTTCGACGTTTTTTTTTTCTGGGATTTCATGCGACAGACTGGTAGACTCGGTTTGATTGTGGGACAAAGTTGCAACATTTGTTACATTTTCAGCAGGTGCAGGTCGCTTTCACACCGCTCTGTGTCAAAACATTCAAACCCTATCAAAAACCTGTTCACCCGCTCGCCTGTGGTGGCGCTGCACCAAGAAACACTGAAGGAAACAACATGAAAACCTCAGAAGAAGTCATGAGTGCAACTTCCTTCTTCACGAAAAGTGAACAAATATGGAGTGGCGTCGGATTTTAGCGGATGTAGGATTTGTCCTACATCCTTGAGCCATTACTTGCGTGTTTATTTTGGTTGTATTTACCCAGAATGCCCTGCACTGTCGTCTGCTTCTTGGTTATGAAGCGGTCTCTGGTCCGCTTGCATTCATATAGCATTCAAACCACAACAAGCGGACGAGTTCACTTCAGCTGAACCAATACCTTGGTTTTTAGGCGAACCAGAGTTTGCTTTTTTTGTCCAAATCCCCAGTCGCACTGAACTTTCTAGGTAAATGAGTTACAGTTCAATTAAAGTGGACTAAACACGGCTGCTGTGAATGCACTCTTGTTTGCTGTGTCCACTACTTTTCTGATCATGATTATGCGCAACCTTCGGTTAGTCCATCTCATAAAATCCCAAGAAAATAAAGCTTGTGGTTGTAATAGCATCATGTGAAAATGTCAGGGTTATGTAAACAAGGTGCTGCAATTAACATTTTCTCTCTTATTTAACAAAAGGCAAATTACACTAAGACAAATGGCAAGCCCTTCCATTAGAAGCCTTTTACAGCATCATTCATTCCCTAAGTTTAATGAATGAGTCAACTTCATAATTACTACTACTACTTATGCCTTGTAACTCGTGCAAAGAGGCCAATGTCCAACCATGTTGTTACATGCGCGACATCTTTTCTTACTCTGAGTCGGAGTCGTTTCCTCCGTTCACTGTCCCCGACTTTAAGTGCATTGCCACTCCGCCGTTGGTCTCCCGGTAAATGCCCCCCGGTGGCGGCGGGACGGTAATCTGAGGACGGGGCGCGACAGGCGGCTTCACCAGAGAGCCGTGGTCGTGGTTTCCGAGGCGACCCCCTCCGTCGGTAGAGGCCTGCGACGACGGCCTGGACGTAGGGGTTATGATGTTGACGGACGACGGAGGCGGGGCGGATGTGTGGTTGTTGTTGATGGGCGGAGGAGAGGTGATGGTCAGGGAGTTGTAGTCGCTCAGCTTCTCCCTTAGACGATTCTTCATATTCTTGTCCGTCAGCGGAGGAGGGTAGCTGATTTTGTTCTTTAAGATGCCTGACCAGGAGGAGCGATGGGATAAGAGGGGGTTCAGGCCAAACCGTCTACAGTTTTTACAGGTCAGTTCCTTCCCTTACCTTTCCTCTGCTCTGGCTGGTGGTTGCTGTTGCTGTTGCTGATGGGTTGGCTGGGAGGCGGCGCGTCTTTGGCGTTACCGGGCGCCGGCTTGTCTTTCTCCGGTGGAGCTTCCCTCTCTCTCTCACCGACGTGGTTGAGTTTATTTTCCGGATGCATTTCCACGTTGACCTTGGTCTCCACCCTGAGCCGGTCTGTCACACTCAGGTCCTCGCTGTCACTGGCTGTGGTGCCATCTGTTGGCCAGTAAGGTCTCACGTGGTTGGCCACAGAGTCACCTAAGAAGAACGAAAAGAGATGAGCAGAAAATAAGCCAAGTTAAAGTAACTCTTAAAAAGCTTAAGTTTAACAAGCAAAAAAAAAATCTGTTAGCTAAAATGCTATGTTAGCATGTTTTCTCTCTACAGAGATTTTGATAATTTTTGAAGCTGTAGTTTGATGTCAATCATTTATGTGCGGACAAAACTTATAAGGAAAGATTATTATTCAGAAAAGTAAATTTCGCATCTTTTTTGAAAGTCATAAAATGTGTTTCAGCTGCTTTCTGTGGCGTTCAAACCTCCTTAGCTGCGTTTCCACTGGAAATGTACGCAAAACTGTTCTGCTGTTGTCGAAAAAAAAACATAATTTCACGATCCTCCTACGACTTCCTGTCATCTTCTTCTTCTTTTCCGCCATTAGTAACATCTGGCTGTGAAAAACGTTTTCCATTGCAGTTTTGGAAACACACTAATTTCGTTAGTGCCGAAAAATTTGCCTCAATGTGAATTTTTTTCAAAATTGACGTGTTTCAATTAGGCAAATTCATTTTCGTAGTTACTTTTGACAAAAATGACTTAGGTCATTATTTTAGGAAGTTTGGTATTGCATTAGAATATCCTCATAAAGCTAACACACACATCAGTAATATAAAACAAAAAATGCAATCCATTAAGATTTATTACAAACAAATAGATATATTTAATGATTTTGTTCATTGTTGATGGATATGGTTTACAAATACTGCCAACATTAAGCAACCACACTTTGCCTCTCCACGTTTCTGTTTTAAAATTTTTTATTTTTTTCTTGGTTCCATGTGATATTTTGATAACTTTCAGTGGAACCGGCCTGATGGGTACCTTTTGGAGTGCTGTGAAGGGGCCTCTCGTTGTTCCATTTAGGCTTGACATCCACATCGTCGTCTTCGCTGTCAGAGGAGTGGGAGGAGGCATAGGAGGAGCTGTGCTCATCCACAGACAACTCACTGTCTGAGTCAGAGTCTGCTGGGAAACCAGGCAGGAAGGAATATGACAAACTTCTTTCACTAAAATCCTGAGATAAAGGTGCCAAAACATAAAAAATAAATAAATAAATCCCCCTCACCGTCTCCTTTGGTGCCATTTCGGTGGAAGAGAGGTCCATCCAGATCTGTGTGTCCTTTAGCTGTTCCTGAGGAGCTGGGCTTCTGACCCGACTCTTCCCTATGAGGATCCAGATGGATAAGGAAGGCAGACGAGGCAGGAGGTAACAGCAGGGGTGGAAAGTAGAGGTACAGAAGTATTTGTAGGAGACGGAGAGAGGGGAAGTACAGCGTTATTGGAAGTTAATTCGAGCCTCGACTTGTAGTTGTCGTCAACTAGCGTTCAAGGGCTGAGACATCAGACGTCTCTCGTTACAAAACATCTGCCCCTGTTGTTTGCTTTGACAGAGCTAAAATGAAGAAGTTGTTAAAGAGTCCCTGGGTCAGGTGAAAGTAAATATGCTGCCACCTTAAACATTCGTAGAAATAAAATACTGCCACCGACGGAGGATTTATGGGTAACTCCTAAACCACGACTGGCGCTATTTTTACGCTAAGCAACCGGTTTGAGCTTTTTCGGCTCATAAATTAGGGTTAGATTCCATCACCTGTTGATTGTAAATTACAAGCCGACGAGTCAGAGAAAGTCATTATTGTCTTTTTGTTCTCGCTAGCTGCAGCCGTTTGCTCCAGGATTGAGAAATTTGCTGGAGGGAAAATCTGCTACCGGAGACTCTGAGCTGTCTGAGGTGGCTGATCTGAGAGAAGCTTCTGGACTTGCAAACAGCTCCAGGGAGGAAATGGAAATGTCTACATCACATTCCCACCTACATAGGTACAGTCCGTTTCTTCTCTCCGTTGCTTTTTCAATTTCTGCTCTCTCTGCTTCACATCCCATTCCAAATGGGAAATTAAAGCAGCCGATTCATGCTAGCTGTATTATAAAACCAACACAGCTAGCATGAATCAGAAAAGGCTATGCTACTAATGCTAAACCCACATAAAGATTTTAGTTTTTAATTATTGTGAGATACAACATCTCTGTCCATGCAAATGTAGCAGCATCTACATTTGGAAAATTATACTATTACTTTAAAAGTAAGTTTCACAAAACTGTCAAACTCTAACAAAAACAGTAATAAAGAATGCTAACATTTGCGACAAGTTAATGTTAAGTTTTTGGGATAAGACAGCACCACAAATGGCAATAATTTACAAAAATAGTAACTGGACGCAGTCGTGTGTCTGTGTCTGTGTGTCTGTGTGTGTGTATGCGTGTGCGTGTGTTTATTTATTTTTTGCCAAATATGTTTTATTAAGAATAGATATTCTGTCCTTTGTGTGTGGAAATGAAATAAGCCACAAGCCATGCAATAGCAAATTTCAGCATGGTCATTCAACGCAGGTGTCATCACACAACAGTGAGAGAAACAGAAAAAAAAGAGAGAAACCTTCAGTAGTAAGGAAAATGTGACTAAATAGAAGTACGGATAAAGCAGATAATCATGAATAAATGACAAACTAAGGCCAAGGACTTAGTGTGCATTAGTAAGTGTGAGACATTGAACGTTTCGTCAAAAACTGGAATAGAGACAAAAAAAAAAAAAAAGCAGTGCTCATGCAGGACTCTAGTGAAAGCAGCCATGCAGTCAGTGGGCGTGTACCTGAGTGCGTAAGCCAGGTAGCTGCTGCTGCGGCTCTTGCCTGACCTGAGCGTACTGTCCAGGGAGACGTTGGACTCGCCGATGGCTGTGCGATACAGAGGCCCGTCTTCTACGTATGTGTTGCAGTTCAGAGACCGCTGAGGAAAAAAACAATAAAAGTAGATTAATTTTTAAGATTTTTTTTTTTTTTTGCTGATTGTACAAGATTTCTTAAAGATAATAAATCCACTTACAGTGAGTAAGGAGGCCCTCGTGGTGCTGGAGTCGTCCTGTACTGTCTTTTTACCTGTGAAGACGTTCTTGAGGTTTTTCCTCGCCTCTTTGTTGAAGATCACATGGAAGAAGAAGATGAAGACTCCCTGTTGAAAAAGCAAAAATATTGCTATGACAAAAGGCCGTCGCTAATCATGAAGATGAATTTTAGATAATATCTTTATGAATTCATTTTTGGATTAAGGGGCCACATGGGGTTTTTACCTGCAAGCAGCTGAAGATGGCAAACAGGTAGTGGAAAGTCATTACGTCGCTGTTGACCGCCATGAGACCGAGCAGCCAGGTGGCGCTGATGAGCAGCAGGAGGAGGAAGGCCATACGCAGCGCAGGACTGAGTTGACATCAGTAAATAGAGTTACAAGAATGTTATGACATGTGGGTATATGAATGTGACAGAGACACTTACATAGCTCCTGACTTCTCCACAACCTTCTGCCTGCGACCACAGGAAGCCTTCGCTGCTAAAATGAAGATCACTATGTTCACCTTTAGTAGCAGCGAGAGAAAAAAAAGAACAGTTAATATTTTTCTTTTAATTTACTGTAGATTTAGAATGTATATTCTGGGTGCATTTTGAGACATCATCAATAACCTTAACAAGGGAAGAGAAATTAAAACATTCTCTGATGATGGGGTTCTTTTGGTTTAGCTTAAAAACAGGAAAATCTGCTGGATGTTATTGCACTCACTTCAGTGCATTTATACATTGTGTGATAAAATAGCTCCTTTTACCAGAGGTCTGATAAAAGGAGTTATTGTCATGATAAAACTACGAGATGATGTGGACGTACGAGAACAACCACAAAGATGGGTCCTGCGAAGCTCCAGATGAGCGTGTCGTGCACAGAGAGCCAGCAGAAATCTGGATTTCCATAACCCTGAGGATCGAGGCCGACTGCCAAACCTACACACGCACACACACAAACATACACACACACACGCAGACAAATGAATCATTTTTCAAAAATCAAAACGTTTGTAAAGTTCTCCTTTCGGTATTGCTCTCAGTGAATTGTTCTGAGATTTAGATTTACAGTGAGTTCTCACATATTGTAGCATTGCAGATATCGCTATGCTAACAACAAGTCAACTAAATATATGCTAAGCAGCTAATTAGCTAAACCAATGACTCAACTGCTAAAACCTGTAGCTAGTACTAACATTATTTTATTATATGCTTGGTTATATTAGTTAAAATAAAGTGTGCAAGATTTTAACTAACGGAAGATTTTAGAGGAAAGATTTAGTGTGCTGCTGGAATAAGCAAAGAAATGATTAAAAGGCTTTTTATACATCTTCAAGATTGAAGCTAGTAATTGTTGAGGGCGTTGCCTCTAAATGCAGCCATCGGCCTCGTTTCTCACCGGTGATGATGGCCGGTATGCCCCAGCCGATGGCGTAGTAGAACCGCATGTGGCCGTGGTTGATGTTCCGTAGCTCGGTCAGCATGCGGTAGATGTGCAGTCCCTCCACAAACATCCAGGCGAACGTGCACATGTAGAAATAGTGGAGGAGGATGGCTATCACCGTACACACAAACTGGCAGGAGAAGGGGTCAGGCAGAAAAGAAAAAAACAACAGAAAGGGAGAGTTAGTAAAGAGATTCTTCAAACTTTGCAACAACTTTGTAATATTCTATCTTAATAACTTCCAAATCCTAATTCCAGCCTTTGACATCTCACCAAATTGGATCTGGGATCATTACAAATATCCCTAAAATGATTTGGATTTGCTCCTCTGCAACTAGGTAGTCTCTCCATTTCTTTTTTTATTTTTACTCCCAACTTAATCATCAGTTGCCACGTTATAGGAATGCGGTACGTCAGTGAATATCCAAGCGGTTGCCATATAGTTTAGCTAGACGAGTGTGCAGAGATCAGAGAGAAAGAAAGAAAAAAAGCTCCTCTGACAGATCTATAAATTTTGCAGCACACAGCCTCGGGCACGAACTGACAGCATTCCAATGGTCAGATCTGTGTGCTCATGCACAACATGCATGACTTCCACTAAATGTGAAAAATGAAGAGATTAAAGTTTCTAAGTTTTTAGCTGAATTACAAAAATGTGGAGATAGCATGTAAACTCGAAATCCTGTCAAAACCAAACAAAAAACTTGGGGAATTTTAGAAAAGAATTATGTGTTTAGTTAATCCAGTGGCTTTAACTATATGTGTAATTGTTGATCCTGCTGCATTAGTCTGCAGAGGTGGATAAGCTTTATGGCTTCTAGAACTTAAAGTGCTAGGCAAAGAATAAAAAAGTCAGTCAGAATAATCGTCATATGAGAAGAGCATATTTTGCTATTCAGAATGATGTTTCTAAAAATGGCAAATATTCTCCATTTTGAAGCAATTGTCGATGCCATTGGAAATATCTGACGTATTTGAAACGGTAACCAATGATAAAGGATTAAATGTGACACCAAATGATAAGATTTTAGGCATCTGATTTAGCCAGACTAGCCAAAGCAGACAGGTTTGTTTCACTGTGGCATGTGGCTTAAAAGAAAACTTATTTTTTACTTTTTCAGAGTTTATTGAAGGTTTCTCCAAGCCACTTTTCAAAATGGGAAAGACAAGACAATTAAAAGGTTTACAAGTGTAATTATGGAGAAAATAAAAAAAAGTAGACAAGGACCCAAGTTTATCTTGCAGCCATAACCAGAATGGTAAGGGAAATAAAAATCCATCTAAGTTCACTGTTTGGAAACTTGGTGTCACCAAACAACCACTGGATACAGTTGTTTGCCTATGGAGGAATTTTTCTCCCATAACCCAAGAACACACGTTGAAAGCAGGACTCCATGTCTTTCTTCTCAAAACGTGTAACGCTTGTACTCAAAACTTCTCCTCGCACTCACACTTAGTCTCTGCTTGGACTCTCTGCTCGCTTTTGAAAACTCCTTTAGGCCCAGTCGCCTAGCAACCTCTCAACCAATAAAATGAATGTGGTGTACTGGGTGCGTTTGTTTCATTCTAGTGGGTGTACCTGTGTGGCTACTATCGATTGTAGGAATCTGTGTCACCCACTGGATGTAGGCAGAAACAACAACATCAGCCTTCTGCTCCGTAGTACGCTAAACATCTGCCAGCAATGTGCTACCAATCGCTAATGGCTACTGATCTTAGGCAGGATTTTGTTCACCCAACCAAAGACAACATTGTCACGACATAATATCTATAAGTTTTGAGTACAATCATTAAAAGTTTTGAGAACAAAATACATGAAATCCTGCTTTCAGACTGAAAATGTGTACTCTTGGATTAAGGCAGAAAATTCCACCATATTTTCCAACTGATTGCCAAGAAACGGCTCATTTGTCCTACAATCACAGACATAAATGTGCTAAGTTTTGCATGTATGCTTTGATTGTGGGTTTCAACAACAACCATGCCAGCTTGGCCTCGAGAATGAAGAATAATTACATGGGAAATCACCTCATACCCAATGTTAAGTACTGTGGAGGATATGTGACAATGTGGGACTAGGAACCTTGTTGGACTGTGTTGGACTGTGTGACTCTTTGAAATACAAAAAGATTTAATGAAAATCTGGCAGCTCTACCAGAAAACTGAAAATGATTTATCATGGGATCTGTAGGCAGGATAACAATTTGAAACATTTGGCCAAATCAACACAGACATGATTCAACAGACTACAGAAATCCTGACGAAGGGAGTTAAGAAGATAGTTCAAAGTGTATGATGATGAATGTACTCAAATTAAGTTGCCTAGATTCTCCCACACAAGAGTGGAGAGCAATGCACATTACTCCTTTAAGCCTGTCCTTTGATGCAAACCCAGATTTTCTAACCCCACAACTGCTTACATTTAACACCAGAATGACTCAGTACTTGTATTTCTGCACTGTAGACATGTAAAAGATGTATCCAGTTAAAACCAAAAGGATTTTTTGGGAAATCTTTGCCAGGACCTTCCACCCTAAGGCCTTTGGAGACAGGTACCAGCATGCCCACACCCACTGGTGTGTGTGTATGTGCTTGACTTGAAAGACACCTCCTCAATGCTCAGCTGTGCATAAATGTGTGTGTGAATAGATAATAAATGATGCCCTTAAATCAATATGTGGAATGACCGTCAGAGGTTGTCTAAATAGTATAATTCGCACTGATAAACACGCACAATTTCCCATCGTATCCCAATAAAATCCATTGACATCGGTGGTTATAAGGCAACAGAAACAGAGAACCTTCAAAGGCCGTAGCACGTGTAAACGAAACTTTGCTGACCATGTTGTCCGTCTGATTGATGCCGAGTAGGAAGACCAGCTCGCAGAAGAAGAGCGTCGCCACCAGGTTCCTGTGGATGGCGTGCAGGTTGGAGCGCAGCCGATGCAGGAGGCACAACAGGACGAAGGTGAGGAGGAGGAGGAACAGAGAGACAGACACCGTGGCGTAAGTGACGATCTTCAGCGGGAGGACATCGCCGTGCTGCGTTGGAGGAGAATTCAAAGATGTCAGAATTCAAAGACACGGTGGAAACGTGTCGAGCTGCGTGGTTGGGATGGAACTTCGTGACTCTACCTCTCTCTTCGAAATGTCCATCAGCACGGCGAAGCTGGTCATGTGGTTGCACTGGCAGCTGATGTGGCTGTTGTTCCGGTTGAGCACTTCGCAGCCTCTGGAGGACCAACCGCCTTTGTTTCCGTTCCTAAGGTATCGACGGACAGATTTTATGTGAAAACTCTTCGGAACATTTCAGCCACTCGACAGTGATATGCGGGTGTAACTCACGAGGAGGAGTGGTCCCAGAAAACGCAGACGGGTTTTGTCCGCTCCTCCGTCTCCAGTAGGGTGTACTCCAAGGTGATGGGAGGGTCCAAGACGGGAGGAAGGGGTGGACCCTCGCTGTGGACGGTGGCGCTCACGATAGCTGTGTTGATCACTGGACGGTTGGGGAGCCTTAAAGGAATGGCATAGTTACAAGTATTATTGAAACAGTTGGTGTTTTTGCAGTTTTTTTCTTCTTTAGACAACTACTACTACTGCTGTAGTTGGTGTGCATTGAGTTATCCGCTGGTGATCAAAACTCAAAACTCCAGGCTTTCCTATCAGTAAATGCACCGTACCCAATTAGCACCACACTCTTTGGTGTGGATGTTGTCACTGAGTTATGAAGAGATTTCAGTAATGGTTGTGAAAAAGCAGGATTGTATGTCATTTGTAGCTGTCTTGGAAACGTTTGTAAAATTAGTCGTAACTTCAGTAAACAACAGAAAGACTTACTGCAGAAAGTTGCTTTTTTTAACCTCTTTGTATTAGAAAATTGTTGACAACAATTTTGGTAACTTCAGAGTTGAGCTAATTCTTAACTAATACAGAAGGAGAAGGATGTTTTAGTACTGCTAGCTATGCTAATCACCACTCGATGTTTAGAATTTCATCGACGCAATTATTTTCTATCTGAAGATGATCTGTGAACTTTGGTTTACCATGAATATTTTCTTTGACATTGTGTTTTAGATATAACCCTCACAAACATTTAGCTTGAGTCAGACTCAGGTGAAATCATATTCTTTTTTCTCCTAGGTTTTACAAACTGTACCTCAGAATCCTCCTGTCAGAATCGTATCTTTCTGGGAGGAGCTGGCCCAGCGACTTGTACACTATGACCACGGCAACCGGCTTAGGTGCAGGCGGCTCAAGGTGGCGCCGTTTCCTGTCAGACACCGTGTGCTCCTCTTCCTCGGGATGATCGGTCTGGGTCGGAGGTTCTGGAGTTGGCTCCTCTGCGTGTGAAAGAAGAGAGATGAAAGATGAGAATTAAAATAAAAGTGGAGGAGCGGTTCTGATTTAGATGATGCAGTTACCTTTGTGGACACGATCTCGCAAGTTAAAAAGTGGAAAGTGGACAGAAGACCCGAGTTCTCTGGGGTAGGACTCTTGGATGTCCTTAAAGCGAGGTAACGTCGCCTTCTCTGGGTCTGACACATCCAAGTAGTCCACAGTAAGGACTGTGGAGCAGAAAAAAAAGAGAATGGGTAGGAAAATAAGCCGAGGATAAGAAAACATGACACGTGTGCGAACATGTGTACAATCTGAACACGGTTCCAGCACTCACTCATGTTTTCAGTGACAATGGTGAAGGGTTTGAGGTAGGTCTTCCTGACGTTTTGGGCCAATGTGTTGGCATAGTCCTCAAAGTTGCGAAGCAGGTGTGCGGTGCCGCCTTCTGTCCTCTGGATTTGCTCCCAGTGGTCTTTGGTGCCGGGGTCCAGAATGGCACTGCCAGCTCGCACCAAGTTCTGAACAAAACAAAAGAGAAAAATAATAAGATAGAGATGGACATTCAGGTGAGGTTGATGGTTGTGTGTGTAGCTCCATAACTCGACACATACGCAGCACCAGAATCACCGCGTTTTGATTGGATGAAGGGGCTCACCCAGAGTGTCATTAATGCAAAAACTGCCACTGTTTTCATTGAATATTACTCCCATATGTTGTCAGAGTACATTAAGTTTGGGCCTTCTAGCAAACAGAAAAATTGATTTGCTGTGAAAGAAAGGTGTAAAAAAAAACACCATGTCAGCTGTTAACTACAGTGAAGGATCTGTTTCTTCCAAAAGTCCTGGAAGACTGGGAAGTGTGTGTTTTATGAATTCTTCCCAACACCGAGACACATTAAATTAGCCTCCGGCGGCAGGTAAATTTAATACGGAGGCTCATTCCTAGATCTTAATTAGCTCCAGGTTTTTCATTTGAATAAATTCTCAGAAACGTTTAACAGAAGGCTACATAGACGACAACAAAACAAGAAGACTCTTGTCTTTTGCACCTCGTTGAACTCTGCGTCCTTCATGGCGGTCAGATCGAAGCCGGACTGCTGGCTCTCGTACTTCAGCACGTGGTTCAGCAGCTGGGAAGCCATCTTGACGTCGTTGCCGTAGAAGTGCGACTTCCTGTTCGTGGCGCTGTGCAGCAAGCGCACGATGGTCTTGGACTGCTCGCTGTTCATCCGGGAGCTGTTGCGGCGCAGCTCCTCGTTCTGGAAAGGCAGGCGTGTGAAATACATTCAAAAACTTGAGTTTTAAACTTCTTGTTTCGTCGGAGAGTGGCACTCACCATTTTCTTCAAATTGGAGAAAGTTGCTGTGGTGCAGTTGAAAAGTTCAGGAGACAACCAGCCCTTCTCGTCGCTGCAGTGGCGAATTGCAGTCCCTGAAAAAAAAAAAAAAATCTGATAAAAAAACTCAACTTTCATTTATATTGAGTTGAAATATACAGGAGCTGTCTCTTCAAATGTTGCAAAAACAAAACACAACACATTCAACATAACTAAGTCTCTCTAACAATAGAGCGAACAGTGAAGCAGCTCTAGAGTACCTGGTGTTTTTCCAGGAGTCTTAAGGAGCAAACCTGTACATGACTCCCTGGCGTGAAAGCTCTGCCGGATTAACGGATTAATAAAAGATCCTTATTGCTGTGTTTTGTATATTGTGTAGGTGTGCTTACGTGCCTTAAAAAGACTAACAAGAGAACAGCTGCACACACGGTTTAACTGACACGAGATAAATTGAAATCTCGACTTTGAGGTAGCTGTGATTCATTTATATTTATACAGGCTATGTCAAGGCTATGAAGTCTTGAGTCATTTCTCACGTCTTTGTGCTTCGCTTACACAGAGGCAGAGATGACTACAGCTTGATAAGCGGTATTTATCAACATCAATTGTTCCTTCTCTGCATATTCCAACGTCTATTATTCCAGTCTATATCAAACATTTGCACCGTCCTCTAAAGGCATAGAGCTCGGTTAGCAATGTCAAGGCTTATTGAGACTGTTATAGAAAACACTATAACAAATACTTAATATCTTATTATGTTGTTTGCCACCTTACTTCTGTAGCATTCTGAGTTAATGTCCCTGGAGAACACTTTTAAAAGGGGTTATTAAGTTACACACCACTGGATCCTTTGGGGCACCCCATGGCAGCAGGGCGTCCGAATTTGGTCTTTGGCCACCAGATGCCAGCGTCAAACGCCTTTGGGCAGCCTTCATACACAACTGCAAAGAAAGCACGAGTTATTTAAGGCACGACCAATATTTACAATGTTGAGCCACAGATATTTTCCAAAGGCATTTTCTTTTAACATGACATGGTGACAGACTTTTAGGTCAGCTCTGATACATGATTACATGTTGCATCAAATCTGAGTTAAGAACCAAACATGTCTGGAAGGTGGAAGCTTGTTGGGCACGCTGACTTTCGAGTATATGGTTATAATACAAAATTTAAGAGAGTTTGAGCACTTTCTGTACTGCGTATAATGTGGGATGCTCAGATTTCAATCTCTGCTTCCTGTCAGCTAAGAAACAGTTTGTTACGAGTGAACGCTCCAGTAACCCTGACAGCAAAAGTCCTCTCTGCGAGGCCACGAGGCCGAGTTACGGGTACAGATGACAGATCGACGTACGGCAAGTCAAGGGTGGACACATCTCTGTGACAGCCAGAGCAGAAGAAAACAAACATTACGCTTTATTTGTTCTTTAATATCATCACTAGATCAGAATCTTGTTTCAGTAAGAGATCATTTTTAAAAACGGAACCACAGCATGTGTTAAAAAGTCTGAGCATGTCCCACCAGCTCTGAAAAGCTTCATGTTAGGTCAGACTGTGACATTTGTTTTTTGTTTTCCATTCATCTGTACTGTATTGTGTGTGTGCAGTGCTGCTGCCAAGTCAGCCCAATGGCCAGACTTGCCTCTTCTGCTTCACTGCTCGGTGACAAAGATGCAAAGTTAGCTCGACTGCAGCACCGGCGGATGTGAGTGGCAGCGTTTGTTTCCGTCGGGACACTTCAGTGATTCATCCAGGCCCGCTTTGTGAACCACGAACATCTCATGCTCGATTTGAAGAGCCGGGCCTGATGTTTTCTATTTACTATTAGCTTAAAAAAAAAAAAAAAAGCCCATTCACCTACCTTCACATCCAGTGGGTGTCACTTCAGCAAAGGGGTTATCGCAGCGGTTGCACTGACGGCCGATGACGCCTCCCTTGCAGGGGCACTGGCCGGTGACCGGGTCGCAGGTTCGAGACTCGGAGCCAATGGGGAAACAGTCACAGGGGTAGCAGGTGTCCTCACCCTCAGGACGATAGTAGTTGTCCTGGAGGAAAGAGAAATGGTAAAACGGAACTGATGATGACAACTGAGGGAAAGTACATATTTGCAATCTGATGTTTGTTTGTGACCAAACGTCTCTACTCTTGAACTCTGTTCAAAGGACATTATTTCAGAAGTCTACGATACGCTAGCAGACATTTTTTCCTCAGAGTTAATTGGTTTTCTCCTAACTGTTAGGCTTTCTAGTCATGAACGTTTCCATTTAAAATGCTAACCATGGCCTGTAAAATCTAGGTTGGAGGTTTTGGTGTTTTGTAATTCTCTAAACGTTGCACCAAGTTTTACTGGGTTGATGGTGTTGCGTCCTGTCACATCCGATGGCGATGACGCCACAGTTGGAGGGGCTCAGCAGCTAACGCTAGTAGCTAAACTAGCAGCTGCCACCAGCTAAAGGAAGACCGAACTGCGGTAAACGGCAAAAATAATACACAACCAAAGATATGACAGCTACGAATGACATGGATGTTTTGTTGGGTATTTTTTTAATGTCTTCTTATTGCATTTGAAATATGTCTACAATAGTCTTCTGAATTGAGTTCAGATATAAGGTTATACTTATTTCATTCATGATTTCTTTATTATGCTATTGAGTGAATAAAATAAAAAATAAATCGAAATGAACAAAAAATAAAATTTGCTCAAACTCATCAGTTGCTTCTCTAAAGTCACAGCTGTTGCCTTTTGGTGGTTCAGGCACAACTTTATCATCTGAACTAGTTTTTCCTACTTTTCTCTTCTTTCAAGATAGATTCTACTGGTCCTGTGATCTTTAAATGAAACCAAAACACCCATAAAGAAAAGCAGACACACATCATGAACAACTTGTAAAGGTGTGTGTGTGTGTGTGTGTGTGTGTGCGTGTGCGTGTGTGTGTGTGTGTGTGTGTGCATACCTTGCAGCGACACTCTCCAGTGGTTTTGTTGCAGTCTTTATAAAATCCTTTGCTTGTATCACAGTCACAGGGCCCACACACTTGGCTGCCCCACCAACCCTGAGGACACGGCTTCTTCACTCTGTTGTGAAAGAGTTAAGACAAGTGTACAAAATCAATTTAGACACCAAAACCAGTTGTTCTTTTTTAAAAGACATCCGTCAAGGTCAAAGGGAAAACATCAGTCGGCTGATTATCTAATCAATTTATCTCAAAATATGTTATTTCAGAGTAAACTTCCTCCCCACTTAACAAGTGTTATCACTGTTATATGATCTTGATGGGGGACAAGTGGCATTATGAGGGCAGCAGAGACTAAACACCTGCAGAGGATCAGTGGAGCAAACAGGGGGGGGGCGGGATTCCCACATCCTGCTTTAGACAGGAAGTGATGCGTGTCGGCTGGGCCAAGGTTCCAGAAGGAAATGAGTGGCGTCTGATCCGGGCCGGCTACTTCACGTCAACTCTTTCATCAAAACATTACAAGTAGACCAAGAGCGTAAAAGCAAAAGAAGATAAGGGAGCTTCACGGGAGTCTGGATTCAGAGATTGGACTTTGAAATTCTTCCTGACTTTTTTGGGGGGGATATGAGGGTAAAAGCTTACTTGTTTTCGCAGTACTGGCCGTAGTAGTCCTGTCCACATTCGCAGGTGTACCCGTGGGACGAACTGGGCTTGCGGACGCAACTGGAGACGTGCTCACAGGGATTGAGCTGACAAGCGTCCATGCATTCCTTACCAAAGTAACCTAGAAGGCAGACCATCAAAAAGAAATAGGAGATGAATCTGAGTATATGCGCTTTTACATACCTGGCCCTAGGAGGGACACTGAAGGTAACTCGAGATCTGACAAAGTTGTCACGGGATTTTACAAAAGCAACGCCAGATCTGACGATCTTTTCAAGATCTGGCAGAAGTACGGCCCATTTGCCTTTCTTCAAGGTCCATCATTGGGCTCAGAATTGACATTTGTGGACTACCTGGGTCACAGACGCAGGTGTGTGTGCTCCAGTCGTCACTGCATTGGCTGTTCTCAGGGCAGATGTTGGAGTCGCAAGGGTCCCCCGGATTGCAGCCGTCCTCCACGTGGATTTTCAGGCCCTGAGCCATGTTCACGTTAGCCACATTGGTGGCCGTCTCCCCCGCCCGGACACCCTGATGGAGAGAAATCCAGTTGGAGAAGACGATCGGGAGAAAAACAAGATCTTTCATTCAACAGGCGCACCCTCACCTGTATACAGCCAACGAATCCTTTGTTAACGACGTTTCCCTCTCCAGGCAGGCCTCCGACGTGAAGAGTCTGCACCTTCAGACCTGGGAGGTCATTGCCGATCTCCACAGACTTCTGCTTAGAAACACAAACAGGAAGATGAGAACTTCTTCCTCCAAACAAATCTCAACTCTAGAACCAAACCTTGTACCTGGTACATGCCGTAATCCAAGGAAACAGTCGCCATGTATTTAATCTCTTTGCCATCTTTAATGCTTTTCAGTTCGACCAGCAAGTGGTGCCACTCCCCGTCGCTGACGCGGACCTGCAGGAAGACCAGCGACGCCAACAGCTGCTCCCTCAGCAGCACTTCCATACGGATCTGCTGCTCCCTCAACTGGAGGGTGATAAGATGGAGAAAGTTATCCTGCTAATAGTTCTGAGTTTTTTTGTTTGTTTTTTTTTCTTGTAAAGACCATATTTTGCTTTGCTGAAGCCCGTGTTCTCACCATGAGATTTATAGTCGAGGATGATCCGGCGTTGACCTGCATCAGAGTCCCAGCTGGCTGCCGGGTCCGGAACATGAGACCCACGTACCAGGGTACAGCGACGGTGATGTCCGTGTCGCTCCAGGACACCAACGCCTGGCCGTCAAAGAACAGAGGCGAAGGCATCTCTGCAGCAGAAAGAAGGCAGAATCAGACTGTTATAACACAGGTGAAACATGTCCCAGTTTAGAGGACCTCGAAGAATCCAACATGTATGTGGAACTTCATTATTCTCACTACACGACACAATGGCTAATTCTTCAGTACAACAAACAATTTTCTTTAGTGTTTTCTACACACGCTTCAGCCAAAGCTGACAGATTCACAAGTTTAGTCAGATGGAAGCCCTAATAAAAGAAAAAAAAAACCCTCTTTGTATGTTCCTGGAACCAACTGATGGATTTTACCTCCATGTTGCTGAAACAGAAAGAAAAACCTTACTTCGTAATGGGAAAGATTTATCAGGAGCAAATATTTGATAAGGTAAGCTTCATAGCTCAGTAAGGTTGTTAACAGCTGTACAAAACCACAAACTACATCACCTCATACTTCACACACAATCAGTGGCACAGTATTATAACCGTACACAGAGAGATTGACAGTTTTACAGGTGTCGAGGTAAATGGCAAAGAGATGTGGTGGTTTATTTCTCCTTTTCTCCATGTTGTACTTTTGACGTTTTGATCGAGTTGTGTGTTTTCATTGTATTTCAATCATGAGCTTGCATCAGTTTGTACCTGAAGTTTGTACTTGCCTTGAAAACAGTCAGTTAAGTGAATTTCTATGTTCGACATTCTAAACACTTTCTGGTTGTTGTATGACTCCAATAAACCTGATCCATCAGAAGGTGGCTTCAAGTCAGAAATAATTGCCATTGCTGGAAAAAAACAAAAAAACAAAGAAACTACAAGAACTACAAAAGCTTTTGTTGGGACAGATTATGTTTTTCATTTCGTAAATGGAGACGTCAAATGTTTCCAGTGGAGATTTTACGGCATGGTCTGCAAGATCTCAAAAAGCTTTCACTGGATCTATCAAAAGTAACATTCCATCTTGCGAACCTTTTTGCCAGATCTCTAAAACCTAATTTGGGAGGCTTCAAAACATTTGTAGAATCCCAGCCTTTGTGCCAACGCCACACGGAAGCCAGTACATGTTATAAAAAAGTTGAAAAACGACTAGACTGGATTCAAGCATCATGCGAAGCATTTTCACCTCATCTTACGTCCATATTTAGCACGTAATTAGTAGGTGATATTCTCCTACATTGAATATGACCTGAGAAATTCTCAGTTCTAGATTTCTCAGATCTAGAACTGAGAAATAAAAGGAAAATATATTGCGGTCATGATTTTTTTGTTTTGTTTTGATCACATACAAGGTATATCAGGTACGTAATATACCTGATATACATTGCAGGTATATCACATACCTGAAATATGATACAACAGACGCCGACAACAAAAGAGCCTGGTGGGCGACTCCCAGCGGGTCTTCACGTCATCCCAGCGTGAAAGCCCGACTGGAACGTCTCTTATTTCCGACGTGGCAGCGGAGAGTGTGAAGAATCAGAGCCGACGTGTCAACAAGCGACAGAGCGGCCAAAAAAACAACATCCAGCTTGCTGTGATCCCGGCCCAGTTCTGATACCGGATACCGAGGCCTGGCACTATAGTTGGCCGACTGTCTCATTGGAGAGCGTGAAAGGTGGGGTATTCACACCTTTCTTTTGGAAACATGCCTTGAAGGAAGACATTAGAGTTCTCCCCTTACTATAGAGGAAAGCAACAAGTGGTATGGAGTATAAACAACACCAGTAGGAATCAGTTATCATAGGCAAAGAGGAGATTTTTGGACTATAAGTGCTGTAAATAGACATAATCTGAAGAAGCACACAGACAATAGAGAGTTCTGCAAATGTGGGAATATCTTTAGTTTTAGCCCTTTCGTCTGGGTTTTGTTATGAGTCACGGGTATCTTTGTCCTGAAAGTCTAAACCTGAGGCAATGCTTAGTGGCTCTACAATAGTGAGCAGAGGCTTCACTGTGACTCTATTGTGACGGCCGCATGAGTCACGCTGAGCCAAAGGTGTTCCTCATCACATCTGATCTCATATCTAGAAGCTCGCCGCAAAAGTAAATAAACATGCCCATACAGAAGCTAACCGGTGAGCAAGTGGACGCACGAATCGTTCTCATGCTCCAAATGCAAGAGATGATGAATTTGCAACTTGTTTTTCTTACATTTATTCTTGGATATTATCCATGGTTGTTGCTTTTTTTTTTTTTTTTTTAGAAGAAAAGAGAACAGAGAAAAGCATTTCTGACCTTGTTCACAGTTTTTGCCCCCGTAACCAGTAGGGCAGTCGCAGCTGTAGGTGTTCCACCTGCTGACACACACGCCCCCGTTCAGACACATGTCGTTTGTGCAGAAGTTCTTCTTGGCTGGACAACCTGGGGGGATTAAAACCAGGACGAATAAATCAATTCTGCAGACATGCCTAAAGACGCGGCGTCTGAAAGGTTGGTGTCTTTTTAGATTATGCAGGAAACGATCGAGTTCTGGAGTGAAACTCGGCTGAGCGAACGTCGATTCCAACCTGCGGCGGTGCCGTTGTTGGCGATGTAGCTGGCCATGTCGATGGGTTTGCTGTCGATTGTTAGGTTTCTCATGCAGCCCACGAAGTTTCGGTTCCTGACCGGGAAGGCCTCGGGCAAATTGGGAACTCCGCCTAGCAACAGCGGACCCGTCAAGTCCAACGATCTGGAGACGACAGAGGAAACCGATTGGAGCAAAACCGAAAAACATCGACATCAGAAGGCCACAGGAAAAACATGCATTCTTTACAACCGGGTCCGATTTAATCCGCCAGACCACGTAGGAAGCTGCTTAAACCTAAAGCTTCTAAAATGCTTAACATCAATCAGCGGACGGCTTCGGTGTACTTATGGTGGTGCAATGCTGCATGAAGAGCTGGAGGAAAAAAATACAACAAAAAATGCCTCTGGACTCATTGCGCAGTGAGATCTAAAAATTTGGCATTGCTTTTTATTTACTATACTCTACAATGAAAACAGTTTACTGAGATACAGCACCTTGCAAAGGTTCCCCCCCCGCGACCCCACGATGGTTCTGTTTCACATTTTCCTACATTAAAACCAGAGTTTGTTCCAGCAGGGAATCACCTGAAACATGCAGGACTCTAACCCTGACCCCTGAGGAATGAAACTGCCCGTTTGACCCAAACTGACAGAACAGACAGGTTGAGCATTAATCAGAGAAGCTGCCAAAACAGCCACATTTCTGGCATTTATGCTGCAGGGCCAAAAAAAAATAAAGTCCATAATCTTGCCATAAGATACGTTGGCAACAAATGTAGAACAAGGAGTTCTGGTCAGATTTAGACCAAAGTTTAGGGGTTTTTTTGGCCTTCAGAGTGAGACGCAGCTGTGGCAACACAGTCAGAGCAGTAGTTAACAAAAACTGTTCAAAAGTACAAACATGTATATATGCATTCTTGGCAATACTTTTTTTCTTATTAAAAACATGAATTAAGCCTGTTTATTTGCATCTTTTAATGCTTTAATAATATTGTATAAACAAGGCTTAAGTGGCTAAATGAAAAATCTGCAGCTTGTGTGTGGAATAGATTAGTAAAATATTCATTCAATACATCCCTGATGGAAAGATGGATGGAGTTAAACGAAGGGAGCTGCTAGATGTGCATCAATGAAAGCATATTAATGAGATAGAATGGCCCAGTCAAAGTCGTCAATCGTCATTCGTCGATCAAATTTGAAAGCAGAACCTTTTTACTGCTTGTGCAGCTTTTCACTGCGGCGAGCCCCGTCCGCATCCGCTGAGCGTCTGCGACCTGCGTAACGTGTTTCTGAAGGAATGCAACGTCGTGGCCTGCCCTTTGAAGCTTCTCTCCCCGTCCCCACCCTCTGCATTTCAGATGCGTCTCAGCATGCACGCTCTGCGAGTGACTCAGTGAAAAACGTCTCGCCGTTCCAAGAAGAAGAAACCGACGGATAAGTCCTCTGACGGTTGGCCTGAGAAGCTGCAGCTCAGATGAGCTTTGGGGATGAGGGGGGTTGTTTGACAGGAACTGATTCAAAAATAAACAGAGTGGAGTCGAGTGAGTTGTTGTAATTTGATTGCAACTTTTTTTTCTCTTTTTTTCTTTTCTTTTTTTTTTAAGGCCTTGACGACGTTTTCAGTCTGGCTTGATTCTCTGTGGCTTTAAGGACGGCAAAAACGAAAAGTGTGTGTCGAAAGTTTCTCACTTCTTCAGTCCGGTCTGGGTGCCCTGGGCGGCGCACGAGTAGTTACTGATCTTCATCCCGAAGCGGATCGCCATGGAGATGTCGCAGTCGTCCACGGCGACCACCGCCACCTTTTCTGCAGAGGGTCCATGAGGGATGCCCAGGTGCCCGATGTTAGGCTGCGAAAACACAACAAAGATACGTCTTTGTTACTTTTTCCAACAAAACAAAAATCACTTTTTCAGTTTTCCCTCCTTTCCTGTGTGTGTATGTTTGTCTGTGTGTGTGTGTGTGTGTGTTTGAAATACACTGTATTTTACTTTTAATTTCCTCAAATGGCTTCATGCGTTCAAAAAAAGTGGCTTAACGCCTGATTTCTCTCTTTGTTTCTTTCGGGGATTTCTGAGAAAGTTGGCAGAGACGGCAGCTCCATCAGTGCAGGTCAGCGATCCTCGAACAATGTTTGGCTGACTTCAGCCACAAGCGCTCGGGCCTCTCTTGGCTTAATGTGACAAAAAATGCCTTTGTGTGTTTGGCTCGCACCTTTCAAAGTAGGCTAATTCTTCCATCAAGGACCCTGGCCGACAAATGTTGATCTGAGAAAATGTGGATCAGCTTAGGAGGAGGGAAAAGAAAAAAATCAGGCCACCGATACTTTTTTTTAGTTGCTCTGAAATTGAACCCGAGGATGACTTTTAGGGTATTCCTTCTTTAAAACCAATTTGGCTTCATATAAACTGTGTATTCATTTATTTTCATGGGTGTATGAGTGAAGGGAGGAGAAAGCCACTTTTTTTTTATCACTTTACATGTGTATTGTTCCATCTTGCAAAATCCCCAAAAATACAAACTAAAGTGGAGAAATTGTTGTACAAATTTGAGAAGTTCCTAACAGAAGAGCTGGAAGAGGCACGGATTGAAAACTAATGTCAGTGCATCACAAAATAAATGGGATTAACGTAACGAGATACTGGTGGGGCTGGAGCTCAGCGGAGAAAAGAAGCAAAAATAAAACCAAAAAAAAAAAAAAAACAACACAAAAAGGAGGGTGAAAAATAAGAAAAGAAAGAGCGACAAACAAAACAGGGGAAGTGGACTGAGCAGACAAAAGGATAAGCGCAACAGAAAAGAAAACGGAGGGGAAAGTGTGCAACAGAGAAGCGCGCTGTCCTCGATTTTTTTTTTTTTTTTTTCCTTTTTTTCCCCTCAGCTTGGCTCCGGTTTGGGCATAGTTTAAACCCACAGGGAGTTTTATCACAGCTTTCACACACATCCATCAAAAATGACCAGGATTTAAAGCTTGTTTATTATTTTAATAGATTTATCTTAATTAGAAATATTAAAACATGCAATGATTCATTTCAATTTACTGCAAAGATTAATGAGCGTCATTGGGTCACTCTTGACCCCTGTTGTGGAATAAAGGGGAAGTTTTTGTCTTAGAATTGTTCCTACTATTTCATGAATCCATTGGATTGAAGTACTTGTTTAATAATTATAGAATGAAGCCACTGTGAAAAAATCATGAGTTAATGTTTTATTTTTATTCATTTTGCTCAGGCATGCTGCGGGCTACTTCAGAGGACAACTCTCTCAGGGTTAGCGGATGCGTTTTGCATATCCAGGGCCGGTGCACAAAACAGGAACTAAAAACGACAAGATCGAAGGTTCAGGGTAATTGGTTACTAGGGTAACGTGATAAAAACACAAACCACAGTTGAAAGAATCAAATTTCATTTTCACGACCGTTTGAAACCTGAACCAGGAACAAACAAACAAACACAAAAAAAGGAAAAAATATTACTTTCCAGAAAAGCAACTGTATATATATATATATATATATATATTTGAATTTGTGCTTCAAGAACCAGGGAAAGGTTTGCAGATTCACATCTGATTGTTCATTTCTTTAAAAAAAGAAAAAAGAAAAAAAAAAGAAAGAAACATTGTGGTTTATTGTCAAACCAAAAATCTCAATAGGATTAAATTAAATTCTTATAAAGTTTCGAACCAAATTATCAAATTTGGAAGTTGCTGGGCCACAAATTTAATTAGCGATGTTGCTGAAACAGCATGTCTAACCCGGTTATAAAAACATGCTTTTATGGAGAATTAATCTTTAATTACTTCATATGCTTGTAACCGCATTGCTGTTAGCCAGTCGGGTATTTTAGCATCCATTGGTACAAAGGGATTTTATTCATGCCCAAATGTCAGGATTAAAAAGTTGCTGACGTGGATTCTATTATGGGTTTTGAGCGAAACATGATGGAGCGCTACAGGGAGACAACTTTAAAAACTCCTCCCCCCCCAAAGTATCAAAGAGAAGACCCTCGAGGTTGCAGAAAACGTTGAGAACAAGTGGTTAAGGAGCAAATATGAAACAGACTGAATACGTCCACGGAATAGAAAGACGCTGACTGTTTTTGACTATTTAGTACAGCAACACAAGCATCAAGTGGCGCAGTGTGATTGGACAGTGTAAATGCATTACTGTGGCATGTAGTGAATCAGAACTCCTCATGAGACGGATCAAGTTCCTGCTAAATCAGATTAGCGAGTCCAAAAAAAAGAAAAAAAGAAAAAAGGTTAGGGTATTGCTTCAAATTTCTAATGGCTGAATTCTTTTCTTTGTGAAGCCTGACTGTGAAACCTTCTGGAACTCGGTCATGAACTATTTTAACTTGTATTATGGTGACAGAAAAAGAAAATCTATGGGAGCTCATTGTTTAGACAATTATAACTTCGATTGGGACGCAGTTCGAAAACCAAACTGCGACAGAGCGATAGCAAGGCTGTGTAAACTGCCTTCGGGGATGACAATAGGTAGTAACACGGATTTCTGTCTTATCTCTTTTGAGCTCAGTCAAGCAGAGCGATAAGAACCAGAAGCGAGACAGACAAGAGGGAGACAGAGATTCCCGGATAATGGACTCAGAAATTCTCAAAGCAGCTGCTACTCCAGCTGATAATGAACGGACGCAAACGACCTCATTTTTATTTTTATTCTTTAAAGGGGAGAACCAGAAACTAATACTTAAAACCACTGATTCACTCCAGTCTCTCAGTCAACGATAGAAATATTCACTAAGAAGTAAGTAAATATATTTCTGTAACTGTTACCAATTGCTGTAATACCTATACTCCACCAGTAGGTGGTTAAAACTTCTACATCAACAACATCTTTAAAGATATATATATTTAACATTTAACCCACAGAAATATTATATATTTAAACAGAGAAATTCCAAACAAGACGTTGTAATGCTTTCTTCAGCAGAAACAGTGACAAACGTATCCATAATTCCCAGTGTAAACAGAAGCAAACAAAAGAACCAGGAACAAGATGTGATCCACTTTTAAATTTGAACGTTGGTTTGTGAACAGCTAGTGACTGTTCACAAAACAAGCTAACTCCAATGTTTTTCCGTTAAAGCTAACTGCAATGTCAGCTTGAATGTTTTTCCATTCAAGCTAACTACAACGTTTTTCCATACAAACTAACTGAAACGTTTTTCTGTTAAAGCTAACTACAATGTTAGCTTTTTCTGTTCAAGCTTACTACAATGTTTTTCTATATATTTTGTGGTTTCAAACACTGTCGCAATACGTAATAACTAATAAAACCAGAAGAGAAATATCGACAGGTTTTCACATCTACCACTATGTCTTATGTACAAGGCAGCCATATTGGATACTGAAGACAAGGATGGTGAGAAACCTCCTTTCCTGACTTCTAGGTAGCTCTCTGTTAATTATTTTCCAAACTTTTTTGAGTTTCCAAATAAAAAAGGCGGTATCGCTTAACAAACCCTTACTTTTCTGAACTAACACAGCAAACTCGAAAGCCCAACTTCTCTTGTGCTAGTTTTTAACATATGCAGGAGGATGGTGGTAATTGGACAACTTCATTCTTCTCATGCCCTCAAATAAATCCCACTTGACCCTCACTATTTCTCGGTGAGTTGAAACACATATTTTGCCTTACATACAGCCACAACAGGAGTGAAAACAACTTGGTTTTTCCACCATCTATTTAGAATAGAAAAAGAAAATTATTTTTCATGAACTAGCCTCAAAGAGGTATAAAAAGACACATACAGCAGAGATTCTTGACACACATTGTCTCTATTCTTTCACATCCCTCAAATACTCTAAAATATAAACATTTTTGTGTATTCTACTGGACATTTATTATAGCTGAAACCAGTTAACGCAGCGATGGGATTCTGCTTTACATCATCATAGCTGCTTGGTTTCATCCCCCCCACTTTCAGGAGGGGCCCCAGAAGAGCGTCTTTTTCTGGAGTCTGAAGAGGATTCCCTCTCTCTCAGGAGTCGTCTCCAGGGGTGATAGGCGTGCCGCGGCCATGACGACGGGCTTGATCCCCGGAGATCGCCGCGCAGACAAAGAGGGCGGCAAAAGACATGGCTGACGACAAAGTCGCTGCATTTGTCAAAACGCAGAAAATTTCACGCGTTGCCGCAAAAACACACGCTCATGTCACGGCAAATACCAGGAAGGAAGGACACGTTCAAGAATAAACACCCGCTTCCTTCTACCACTCCAGACCCACACACACACACCTCTACTGAGGAAAGGCCAGTCAAAGCCGGCATGATAACTTAACCAGACCCGCAGCAGAGAGAAACAGACTGATTTACAAAATGACGGGATGTTTGCGCGAGAAGGTAGAAGTTTTGATTGTGTGATTGGGAAGCATGGGAAGGAGGTCTGCAGACTGTGTTTAAGTATGTGTGTGTGTGTGCGTGTGTGTGTGTGTAGCCACCAGGAAGCAGTTAGCAGAGCTGCAGACGGCCACACAGTCCAATTCAATCATAAAGGAAGAGGGAGCGCACCGTCTTTCACCCAATCTGTGTTGGCTTCAGGAAGTGCCATTGTTGCGCTCGCTCCTGCATGAAAAAGTGACCTAATGGAGACTGGTGTACACTGGACTTTGCGAGTCACAATTAAAGAAAGGTCTCAGCGCTGCCGCATAAAGCAAATTAACGGTTTCCGTGCAAGTACGGATTCTGTTTCCTTAGGTCTGAAGCTCAGGGTTCGTCAGCAGCAGCAACAAGCTGTCGGGTCCGCATTACTTCATCGCCTTCAGGCTGTGTAAACCTAGAAGTGTGAATTACACAACAAGACACACACAGGATTTTTTAGAGGCCCAACAAAATGCTACAATGTCCTGTCTTCAAGCGTATATGTTACTGCCGTCTTCAGCGTCTCATCACGGTCCCATCTTTCAGCGTGGCTCGTGAACAGCTGCGTTTGACGGTGTGGAGCTTTCATTGGTGTGAAACAGACGAGCAGATGACACACAGAGTAAGAGGAGAAACTGAATCCCAGTAAGAGCGACTGGAGAAAAGTCGTGAAAAGTCAGTATAGGATTCCTGCTTTGCTTATAGAGAACAATTTTTACATTGTAAAATTGCCTTAAAATGCACAACAAAGCAAACAGTGTCTCTGTACTGCTGCATATAGATTATTCATTTAGTATTAATGAGTTATTTTGGAAAAGAACGTCTTCACAAATTTTTATTTGTAAAGAGGCACCTAATTGTCAAAGACCAGCTGTGTTTGTAACACACAGCGCAAAATATTCAACTGAAATATTGTCATGTCAACTATTTCCAACAAATAAACCTACAATAAATTTTTTGTTCTATTCTATTCCTTTGCTGAAACAATTGTAACCTCCAGAACTCAGCATGCCCTCTGGTACTACATTTAGAAAAAAGTAGCTGCAAACGCCTGAAACTTGCAGCGCTGGTAAAAGTTTCAGTCTCTAATTATCATTTGAGGTGACAAGCGGATTAAGGAAACAAGTCCTTTACACACGAGCTGTCAGTCAACGTAAAAGCACGACAGCTAGCTCACATTAGCCGTCCATAGTTATTACAAGAGACGTGTCAATTGGTCTGGATAATCCACTCTGACACAAACTACCTGTCTGCCTGCTGAGTCTCGACAACGCTCAGTCCACCTGAGCAGTTACTGAAGAAGTCAACGAAAGCTGACTAATGAAGAAAGAGAAAGCTACTGTGTCCTTTTCAGTTTGTTTAGAAGTACGGGAATTCATGTCGGGTTCTCGAGGCACCTTTATTCAAAAATACCTTTGCTAAAAATTTTAAAAAAAAAATAAAGTCATTTTCACATTCAGTGTGTTAATAACGATGCTGTCTGGCTGGGAAAACAGCAAAAATCATACCCGTAGTTTGGATTTACAATCCATTTGAGTTGCTTAAATCAGCTAAAATGGGGAATGTTCATCCTCGGTTCCCACTTTTCAGAAGACTTGTTCACTTATTGACAAACTCGGTTCAACATCTCTTCACTGCGTCTTCGACCACTGCTACAGAAAATACCGCACAAAGCAACATTTCTCAAAAACAGAGCAATCCCTCCATGTAAGAGTTTTAAAAATGCCATTAGAAAGCTACTTGTGAAATGAAATGTTTAAGCAGTTCATTGAAGGCTGATTACCAGAGAAGATAGCCTGACTAATTTGCCAGCTAATGTTTGCCTGTTAGAGAGCAGAACGGCAAAAGGTCTACACAACAAACACTTGGAAAGTTTCTCTAAATTCACCAGTTCATTTGAATTCTGTGTTCACGTCTGTTTTAAAATAAAAATGAAAAACGATATGATATTATTATGTATAGTTCCATTTGTCTCTGAAGTCAGAGTTCAGATCTATGAACTAACATTTACTAAGATTTATATGCGTGACAACCATGTTGACAACCACTGCTCACTGTTTTTCTATTTTAATAAAGGTAAATTATATTTTTCATATTTGTGATGCAAACCCATGCTTTTTTTTACTCAAAGTCACAGAGAAGAACTTTTTTTCCATAAGAACTTTATAAAACATAACATGACTTGTGTTTAAAGCAAAGCTGAGGAGACGCTAAAGATGTCTGGTGCGACTCGACTAGCGCTTCACGTACCGAACATGTGAACATAATTTGTGTTTCTCATACATTTTGAAGGAATTCGATAAGAAATCTGTGCCTTTTAGCACGCATACCTAATTTGGCAGAAACTTACTTGATGAAAACATCATAACAGGAGAGACAGAAGGAAACCCAGTCCCACAAGACCAACAGCTTCTACATCCAAACCCTCATGCCGATTCTACTCCAGCATCTCTCTACAGTCTGGACTGGAAAAAAAGTGGATCATTCGATCACCAACACCCAACCTTTAAAACTCATATTCCCTTTGTGTATATGAGTTAATCAGTGACAGCAGAGTTGGTCACGGAGACTCAACTAGAGGCAGAAATCAGACCACTAAATCAGACCACAGGCGGGAAAGAAGCACCAGTAACTAGGCTAGAGGTCAGAGGTTACCTCTTTATGAATGAGCTCCAGCCAGGCAGTATAAAGAGGGATATGCAGACCCCCTCTGGAGTCCGCCAGACCCCACCCTTCCTGGGAGAGAGACACCATAAGAGAGAGAGACACCGCATTAGACCTGCAGCCCAGAACTGAGCAACATACAGAGACTGGCAAGATGCAAGAGTATCCTCCATAACAGCCACAAGTGCCAGCGTCTTTTCTGTGAAAAGCCAACACAAAGCAGCACAATATAAAATGGAAGGTAGCGCATTCGTTTCCATCCCTCCTTAGAGATTACTTGATACACTGCAGGGCTGTAACGATTCATCAAAAGATTCAAGGACCTTGATTTTTTAAATTCCTCAAGGTAAATTGTCTGCCTTGAGGCTCTGTTAAATTATGTTTTACTATTTAGTTTGCTCTGTTCCGGCCGGATGATTATTTCTGTTGCGCGGCGCTCTCATTAATTCCGCCAATGAGACGTTGACGAATGCTAAGTGCTATTCACGGCTACGGAGGGAGAAGACGAGAGACAGAAAGAAGCGCCGTCAAAAAATGTCCAAGGGTCACTTTAAATTAAATAGAATAGATAACTCAGCTCAGTGTGTGTGCTGCAAAATGGAACTGGCAGTTGACAACGGCACATCCTCGATGCTCCGTCCTCGAACACCTCAAGGGGAAACATCCGCTTCATGCATCGAACTCTTTCCCTTTGGAAAAGACTAACTTTATCTGTAATTGTTGATGCAGAATATACAAGGAAATACAATTTGGCTAACACTCCATGTAGTTGGTAATCAAGAAAGTGAGATCTGAAGTCAGTTTTTGCTTGATTTTGTTAGGGGTGTCAGTGAAACGTTGCACATCACAGTTTTACATTTTTAATTAATTCTGAAAACCATGTAGGCATCCACTGCCTTCTCTTGGCCAATCAGAAAATTCAAAATACCAACATTGATGTTTGTGGTTATAAGAAAACAAGGGATAGGAATGCTCTTGCAAGCATTGCAAGAGCATGAGGACTGAAGGTGACCTCATGTGCAGGAAAAACAAAACAAGTTTGCAAGAAAATTTGAATAAAGGTATTCATAACCTTGGGTGTTGCGGTGTTTTGTGCTTATCCGTGTCAACAGGAATTGTAAACTACCCCAGGTGTCCGCAGTTACCTAAGAATACCACCAAACCCAGGCACAGCATCGTTTCCCTCTTTCTTTGCCACTTGAAAAACAAGTCTCCCACCGCCTCGTACAATAGGCTACAACTCATGCACTGCCAACTTCAGACAAATGTGTCCCTAGCAGATCCATATCACACTGTGAAGCGCTGAGCTGTGTGCAACGAGGAGGTAAAATTTACAGCAGGAAAAATGGGAGGGACGTTTCAGGTGTGACAGCCCCAACCTCAGGGACATGACACAAAACAAAACCTGAGTTTTTTTTGGGGTTTTTTTTTTTTTTTTTTCAGCTAGCTGACATTCTGATGGCTGAACAAAACGATCAAGCATCGCTTCTTTTGTTAGAGGGTTTACTCTGTTTAAACAGAGAGAAAGAGTGTTTCATGTGCTGGAAAGCTGGAGTCCGGTCACAAGTAGTTTCTGTTTATGTAGCGATAACCTCAGCTGTCTGAGGTGTGTGGAAACATTCGTCAAGAAGAACACACACACAAAAAAATAAAAAAACAACATGGCCTCTTCCTTTGAAAACACGCCCTGCTTGGGAATTTAGAGTTTGGGGTTTCACCTCAGAAAAAAATGAGCACTTAACCTTTAATGAGGGGCACTTTGCAGTGAAAACACATCACAGACATCGCTCGTGTCTGTGCGAAATGTGGCAGCCCCTGTTCTCACACACACACACACACACACACACACACACGCACACACACACACACACACACACACACACGCACACACAAGCACACAATGTAAGAGTGAGGACTGCATCTGCCTCTTTAGCAAATAACGATCACCCAGTAAAGCACTGGTGATGAACCTTCAACTGAACAGAGGGATGAAACGTAAAAAGCTAAACTTTACGGTCCAAATGATCAGGAAACATGGTTCTCAAACTGGCACATTTTCAAACTACTTTTAGGCCAGTTAAACATTGTCAATTTACAGAAGTGCAGTTACAACTTCAACCTCATAGGGGGCGATAACACACTGGTTTGTGTGCCGTCTACTCAGAGAAGAAGAGGATATTTTAGAACAGAGATTTCTCTGCGGTTTGTTGCCCTTGTGGTTCCTGAGAGATAAAGGACTCAAATGTGAAAATGTTTTCCAATGAAACGTGAAATGTCGTGGGTCTCACACCTATAAAAAAAAAACGTAAAAAAAAAAAAGAAAATTAAAAAAAATCATGTTCTTGGGTTGAGTTTTTGGGTGTGTTTCTGTGTTTCCAGTTTGTGATCACTTCTATATTGTTTACTTTATTTTAGTATTAGTTCATCCCCTAAGCCCCTTCTGAACAGGCGTGGCTTTAACCAGTTCTGCCAGAGTCTGCCCCGGCCAGATTTGTTTCCATTAGCAAATCCTGAGCGCTTTCTCTCAGTTTTACCACTATGTTGGTGGCACGAACCGGGCCGAGCCATTTGACTAACAGCAGACCACATACACCGATTGGGTTAGGCTTTAATCTCAAACGTGACGCTTTAAGTTGTTTGTATTAAACTTGATTTGTTCCCTACTGTCTTAAGTAAACTATTATATTTTCCGTCTTTATTCTCCCAATAAACAATCATGTTGCTAGATAGAATACTGCTAGAAATACAACACTGCAAAAAAAACCTCAAGTATTGTTGGTCTAATTGGTAGTGTAAATATCTTTGTACACTTTAAATAAGACAAAACTGACTTACAAGTAAATCTAAAACAAGATATAGGAACTTGTTCTAGGTCAATATTTCCTCAAGATTGATGAAAAAGTACTAGTTCAACTGGCAGATTATTTCCCTTCTAACATGGGGAAAATGTCTCGCTGTGAATGAAATAAGCGCATACATGTTGCTAAAAAGTTACTTTTAAGTTAGTTTTGTCGTATTTCAACTGTGCTAATATTAAGATTTTGTGTTTTTTTTGCAGTTGAATAAGCAGATTTACTGGAGCAATCACCATATTTTAGGCACAGGTCAGCCATGCTGGATTTTTGAGGCTAGCCACTGGGAACTGTTCTCCTCGTTTCTCCATTTTGAGGTTAAAAACCACACAGTGAAACCTCAGCATTCAATAGGTATTGAAGCATAAAACCAGTTTTAAGGTTTAATAGCACAGTTTGATTTAGAGCTACCCAGTAAAACCCGACACATCAACAAAACAGCAGAAGATTATTTTACAAAGAGCGCCACTCTATTTATAATAAGTCTCACTGTTGAGATCAACAGAACTAGCTCTGTTGGAGTGGCTCTGATTTAACAGCAGCAGAAGACCTTCAGAGAATGACCGCCTCAAAAAGACAGCTGAGCGGCTTCAGTTTCTCTCTCCACAGGCAGGAGCCGTAGGCAAAAATAACGCGTCGCACTACGCTGAGAAACAATTTACACGTATGTCCTGATGAGGAAACTCCTGCCACGTAAACCGCACTCATTAGAGAGAGAGAGAGAGAGGGAGAAGAAGAGAGAAAGGAGACCCGCCGGAGCGGAAGTGGTAAAAGCCAGCTCGGCCTGTCTGGGAATGCCGCTTACAACACGTCTCAGGTGGAAATATCACCGGCAATGTTTTTCCTAATGAGAAATGATTAACGTGTTTAAAAAAAAAATGCAGCCCTGAAAAGAAACAAACAGAAAATGCTGCAGGCAGACAAGCGGGATGTACCTTCAGCTGTGTTTAGAAAAGTATAGAAAGATCACACAACTGGTAATATGAAGTCATCCAGGTTTTTATACTTTATTGTGTTTAAAGACAGGAACATATAAGTTATGCTTATTTTTGCAGGACTATATGTTGAAATAGGAACACAACAAATACAAAACAGTCAGGGTTCTGATTAGTAAAATTTATGTAAAAAAAAAAAAAAATGTAAAAATCTGGTTCTTCCTTCTGGTCATTTAGAAATGAGTGCAAATGTGGCAACAGCTTTTTTTTTTTCTTTTTTTAGCTTTCCCACCAGCGCCCTGTCAGTTAAAACAAAACAAAAAAAACAAATCTCCCACCCTGACTCCTCAGGGTTTTTTTTTTTCTTTCTAAATGTTTGACAGGTTCACCTCGAAGCAACGCTGCGAGAAAACGCGTTTGCATCCAAAAAAAAAACAAATGTTTGCCAGTCATATTCTGCCAGGGGATTTATGAAACATGAACTCCCTGAACAATCAGTTCCCACGCTGCCGAGAGACGGATGTCAGTTCACTGTAATTTCATAACGAGGCTTTACTTACGTCCTGCAGCCTTTATGTGAAAAACACAATTTGCCACCTAAAAGTTCTGACGAATACCTGCAAAATGGAGTAGTGAATGTCTGACCAAATGAATGTGTTTTTGCCTTAAGGTCAGTGGAAATATCCACGCAAGGTGGACATGAAGCGCACATTTACGACGCATCTGACATCCTGCGCAGTGGGCTTCTGAATTACATCATTTCCTGCGTTGAGAACGGCCCCACTTCCTGCTGAGAGCAACCTCTTCTCCTGCGGCTTCAAGGAAACCCCTTCGGCGCTCTTCTTCTGCGCTTCGTGCGTCTCTGCTTCCTGTTTGGAGTTGCTCTGCTGACACACTCAACTATCCTTGAGATGTTATTTTGTGGAATTTGAAAAATGTCTCCCTCCTTCCGTTCTCTATTGTGCTCCTCTAATATTATTCACTGCCACACAAACACATATATAACTTTCCAACCGACCAAGAAGATCAAAAGAACAATGAGAAGGGCAGGACGGTCACTATGGTAACCTCAGTGTTAACTTTGAACTGTGTTTTTTTGTTTTGTTTTTTTTACCAGGGGAGCCTCATACGGATAAAAAGAGCAACTGTGGCTTTGAAAAATACACCTTATAAAAGGGAAATTCTGCCCAGGCCTAATCATCTGGCCCAGTAAATCACAGAGTGTGTGTGCATGTGTGTGTGTGTGGTTTTTACGACTATTAACAAACGACGGTTCACGTTTGGTAAAGTAAAGTGAGTAAAGCTGCTGCAGAATGTAAGGACGTAAAGGTTTCACTAAAACTAACCATGAATAAACTGAGAATAATGAAATTAAGTACTTATCGAATGCAGAGATAGACATTTATTAACATTTCTACAATTTGTTAATGGATTTTATCAATACATTCTGGCACAACCAGCCCTCGAGAACGTTGATGATGTTGCTCCGGTCCAAAATAAAATTGGCTTCGACGCTCCTGCTGCAAGAATTTAGCATGAAGCAGGATGACATCATATCATCTTAAGTTTTGTCACTCTGGGCTATGTAAGCAATGCTACCTTCAGATAAATGTCTGTATGAGTGAGTAGCAAACATGGAATTCATTCATGTCCAACATTCACATGTCAACAGGCCTAATCTATTGTGAGAACGTCGCTGCTTTCTGCCAGATACATTTTCACTAATTCCCCCCCAACCCCCCCGGCAGCCGGATTAAATTACCATGAGTCAATTCTGACTTCTGATCATTCAGCTGACAAAGAAAATCTGACCCCCGTGTCAGCACCACATCCAGCCTTGGGCTGGTTTAACGGAATTTGGCACCGGGTCTACAAATCACTGGTGGTACACACCCACCCACCTCTTCACCGGCTCGTAACACCACGACGCCGGCGTAAAAAAAAAAAGAAAAGAAAGAAAAGAAAGTGCGTTTCCGTGTGTGCACGTCCTGCGTCTGCACGTCATTGTGGCAAAAAAAAAAAATAGAACGGAAGCCTACAGGATCAGCGGAGCTAAATAAATAAGAAAAAGCAAAGTAAACAGAACTGGATTGAAGCAGCAATCAATCTCTCGTTTCCAAGGGCGACGCGCTAGCAAACTCTCAACGCCGCAAAGGGCAAACAAAACAGAAGATTTCAGAGCCAACAGACTGTATCCTGCAAATCATCTCTGCAGGAGCGCTACTGCAAGTTTAGACAACAGACTCTACCTGCTCTGTGGCATCTGCACACTCTGCAGAAGCTCACGAGAAAGACAAACGCACCTCGAACAAGAGCTACAGATGTGACCCTGCAGCTAACGTCGTGACGTACAGCAACCCGATTTATCAGCTTTGATGAATTCTTCTCTGTCAGGACAGCGTAGTACAGACCCGACAAGAGAAAAGAGGTGAACAGCCTGTGAAACGTGATAGTGCTACGACAAGAACACGAGTTGTGCCTTTAATAGGTCGCAAACCATGGGTGTCACTGAAACACAATGGCGTATCTGATAGGGGTTTCCCCAACAAGTTCGAAAAGTGCAGGGACGCCAATGAAATGTCGTGCAAAAGCATAACTCGTCCTTGAACATTTTGTCAAATCTAAGCGGGGATCTTGAGTTGCAGGCCAACAAAATCAAGGTGAAGGTGGGAGAAATTGTTCAAAACGTGTTTTATAAATGCAAACTGTGCGATGCATTTATATCCAGCAGCACCTCGGAAGAAACCGGTTAGCTTCTGCAAAAAGAAAAACAAAAAACTTTATTCTCAGGCTGAGCTTGGTTCCACCTGATTTATGTTCTTACGAAGTACAGAGTGACATTATGCACAGTGCTGCTGTGGCACTCGCCACTTGATTTTGAGTTTTTCTCAAAACTGATGTGAAAATATCTGAACTCATCTCACTTGAGCCGTTTCTTTCATTTTTAAGCATGCGTCACAGACCCAGTAAACAACCCCTTTGTTTTTATGATGATGCTAATGCTAACTGCTAATGCTATATGGGTTTTTAGTAGCAACCTATTAGCAGCTGATTTAATCTCATTTGGAATCTGTCTTTTGTGCTTTCTTTTAATTTAATTTGGCCAATTTATATTGTGCAAGGTAAAGGAAGGTTGACTAAATAAAAAGAAACCCATATAGCCAGCGCTACTAGGAATGGTTGGAGTTTGAGCCATTTTGTCACAAGTTTAAGAGTCTATGTGAATAGCTGATAGAGGCATGCCACAACACTAACTGCAGAAATATGCACAAAGTACTGAGTCAGGGGGAGCTGAAAGTAAATGTTCACCACACTTCATCAGGCCTGTAGCTCCTCTTCAGAAACATAATTAAACGACAGAAATTACAATTGTAAAGTAGTTTTAAGCCATGAATGTTTGAGAAGCCTGTGTCAAATTCTGTGTCATAGAATTTGACACGGGCTGCTGATGTGTCATTTAATTGACCTAGTAGAAAAGCTTCTATCTTTGGAGTTGGGGTCAAATGTGAAAAAGTTCAAGAAGCATCGACACATTAGCGAGGCCTTGTAAAACAACTAATCCCATCTATTTCTAGAGCTACGTGGGATGGAATGCACTGGGGTTGTCTAAAATGGTCATAATTGAAAAGTCTTGTTCCGACAACTGTAGAGCAAACAGCCAGGCGTCACACAATAGCTTGTGTCCTCTTCAAAGGCGACACTTATCTTATCGCCCTTCACGGTTTAACGTTTAATGCCTGTGGGTTGTGGAAGCTTGCTGTAAACGAATATCATCTAAACCCGAATAGCATAATACCAAAGGACATACGAGACAGCCTGCAGAATGATCACAGCCTATTTTCTGATCAAGAAGCAAGAAGACCATCGTGGGAACATCTCAAAACCCAACTTCCAAACTCTGAATGCACCTATCCAGATGTCCTGTGATTATGTCTGTGACAATGATCCGCCGGTATTACATGAAGTCGAGCAGATCTCAACTAGAGCACAATTAGTGAGCGTTTGACCTTTGAAGCCCAGGGCGCCGGGGCCTCCTATGCTGGCATCCACAGCGGGAGTTTGAGGTGGAGATGTCACAAATCAAACCCGCTCCGTTAAGATTATCTCCGCAGTCAAGGTCAGCTGCTTCGGTATCTTCAAAGAGAGCCCACTTTTCACACACTCCGCTCCCACACTCGCTAATTTACAGCACAGTTCCTCTCAGTGGTATGGGCCGAGCCCTTCGGAAAGATCCAACTCCGTTACTTCTATATTCCTTATTTTGTGGGATGTTAGTGTTGCTAACAATACCTAGTTAGGATGTGATTGAAGGGCTTCAAAGGACATCTTAAACAACCCATTCAAACTTAAAGAGGAAGGAGGGGAAGAGGAGAAGGAAACAGAGGAGGAGCAGCTGATAGCATTCTTTACCTTGTTGTAGTAATGGAGCTGGACAGAGTGCCATTGGCCGTCGCTGACTCCACCGGGGATGTAGGGAGACACTGTGGTTTTTGTTTCACCTGGGTGATCAATGAAGAACAAAATAAAAAGATGATTCATAAACCTTAATGTGCTTTTCTTCTCCCCAGAACCAGGAGGCGATTCTTTACACCTAACTTTGGTAGGTAGGGCTGGGTGTACTCCTGGCTTTGTCCTGAATCTTTGAGTCGAGGTGAGAGAGTTTAAGACTAAAAGAGCTTAAACTCATAAATAGTTCTTATTTTCTCACAGCGTTAACAATTAATTTGGACACAAGACTCATCATGCAACACAAGAAAAACAAAAGTCCAGGGAGGGTGTACTTTTGTTTGCCAAAGGCAGAAGCAACTGCTACAAATTAGCAAACACCACGGAAACGCAATGTATCTGCATGTTTTTGTATGTATGACTAAACAGGGAATGATCTCGTGACCTAAAGAAATCGACAATCTACCTTGATATTCCTCTGTCTTAAAGGTGACACGTAATTCTGATGATTCATGCGCCTAGCGTTTAGTCGTTTTATGGTTCTGAAGTAGGGCACAAGGACTTGGCCCGTCTCCCAAACCGGCTCCAACCCAAGATAATCATATTAGACTGGATTCCTCCTCCATTCGGTGCCATGGGAAAGCGGCCCGAAAGGGAAAACAACAGTTGCCGGTACAAAGCCAGCGTGTTTGATCTGCAGTTCAACAGTTACCGACATTAACAATGACTGTGGGCGTATGTCTGCCTGCACTTCAGTGAGAGCTTGGCTTCAACCCATTCACTCTGTCAAAGCTGTAAACGTAAATCAAAAGCAAGCACACAATGCTCGTATTTATTTATGAGAGTCCGTTTAGATTATGAGCATTCATACATGACTTAATGTGGCAGAAAAACACATAAACAGTTCGGAAGATACGCAGTAAAAAAAAGCCTGACCTCCGGAGAAGGTAAGATGAATCTGTTCGTCAATGATCTCCAGGGCGATGAAGTCGTGTTTCTCATTGAACCTGCCGTTGTAGAGAAGCAGAGCATTTCTTTCTCGGGTAGCAAACCTGCAAAAAGAGCGATTCTTAGATATTTGGCAAATGTCACACCTAAAATGTTCCAACAGATCATGGGATAATGTTCCAATTGATTGCTTGGTTGTAAACTCAACAGTTTACAACCAAGCATTTGGAAAATTATTTTTATCTTAGGGAATACAGAGCACTGTTGATAAAAATGTGCTACTTTCTACCATAAAGTTAAAAGGACAATGTCAAATGTCTATTTTATCTTTTTATAAGTAGTAAAAAATGACTGCTCAGTCTCACAGATGGGTTTATGTCTAGGTCTGCAAAGGACGAACCATTTCCAATACATTACCATGAACTTTAATTCGAGCAAAGAAATTTTGGAAATATATATATATTGAATTGGAAACTTTTCAACGCCCCATTAAAAGCTCACCTTTAGTATCTGAAATCAGAACCAGTATTGATGCAAAACTGAGACACTTTTGATTGGTGTGCCTGACTGGTGACCTGTCTGAATTTTTGCTTTATCTCCACACTTAAGTTTCCTGTATAACTATTGGTACCATTTCCAAGTCAAACAGACTTGGGCTGTGAGACTAAAGACCTTAAAGACCTAAAAGATGGCTGTATGATAAAAAAATAGCTCCTGAGAAAAAGGTCCCCTTGCCAAGGAAAGTATACAAAGGATTTGTTGCTCATTGATGAAACCATTTCCGTGCCTTAAAAGATTCACGAGTTGTACCATCCGGGCACTCGTGTGTTTTAGGCGGGTACAGAGTTCAGAGGCGAAGCTGAGGTTTGGAGTGGAAGGTGAGGGCAGCGGAGTCAGACAACAGATGCCAGCGAGTCCAGGAGGGCAGGAAGTCAGGATGGCTGTAGTCAAGCACTGATAAGGAAAAACATCACACAGCCTTTCCTGTTTTCACCGCACTGTAAAACCTTTTCTAGCCCTCACGCTGTCAATGAATTCAAAAATATCGGTCTCACCTTTATTAGCAGTGGCAACAAAACGTGGGTGTTATAATTTACCTCTTCGTATTCATATTTACTGTGAGAGAATAAGAAAACTTGCGCAACCAGCTGTTGTTTGTCCTCCAGCACTTTCAGGTTTGTGGAGAGTGTGAGAAACAAACCTCATTAAGTTGCAAATTCAGATGTGGTGTGTCTCGCTACAATGGATAAGCGTGTACACGCCTGGGCCTGCCCAAGCTATACTTTAGCTCATTGAACTCTTTATGTTACCATTTACTACACAACTGCTTAGACGGGTCTGCACTCTGTTGCCATTAGATGTAGAATTTCATTGGTTAAGAAAAAGGAAGTTTTAGAGCGACACTCATAACTATGCTAACTAGCATATCAAGCTATTTAGCAAATAAAAGGCTCTTAATTGACTTTACATGTTGAAGATTCTAGATAAAGAACTGGTTTTCATAGCATCTCTCTATCTTTATATGGAGTTTTATATATTTCAGTTGCATTTAATTGAAAGAAACAAACTAGCTAGGCAGTTTGTGGCTACCAAGCTAATGTTAGCTTATTGAACTACAGTTAGCAGCCCAAGCTACACTCATTAGCTGTTTCTGGAGCCGAGGAACGGCTTTGATAACACAATTTTTTAAAAGAATCTACAGTTATTTATGTAGACGTTAAACTGTTGAACTAGAACTGCCATTAGATTATTTGTTGCCGTAAGAATTCAAGTCAGAAATGATTAAATTTAACCGTAACTGTAACAGGTGGAGTTACAGCAGGCCATGCTTTTCTAATTGAACATGAAGACAGGCTTCTTCGTTTCTTCCATTGAAAATGTTCCTTGTTTAGTTTGTTGTTGAGGATGTAAAAGTAAAAAATAATACATAAATAAATACACTAAAATTAGTTTTGTTTGTTTTTTTTTATTTTTTATTTTTATATTTGTTTTGTAGCTCAAGTGTATTTTATGCCCCATGTGGCAAACAGTTTGGATACCACTGAACTTGAGTTTTAGAAATAAATTTTAGTTGCCCTTTTTAATGTGTCTTGCAATTTTGCATATTTTCTAATTACGGTAAGTTGCACACAGGAAAATGGTTATTCCTTAGAAACTTAACCTGAAAAACTGCTCGTCAAAGAAAGAAAAAAAATTACTTATTATAATCATGTAACGACATAGTGAAAAAAGGTACATACATGAAGGAAACGGTGAAGTGGAACCTTTGCCGGAGACCCCTGAACGTTACGAACGACTGGCCGGGGAAGCTGCGGGTGGTCATTTCACAGTAAGGCTTCTCGAACTCCCCTGGCGGACACTCGCACATGAAACCTCCAGCAAGCCGGTTGACGCATTTCCCACCGTTCTTACAAACACCGGGAACACAGCGGCCCGACGACGCATTCACCTCACAATGCTCGCCTAAAAGGAAAAAAAGCAGACTTTCAGTTAGGCAGCGTTTATATATCGCTTCTGTGAGCTCTTTTGAGATAACGTGCAGTGCAATGGCAGATGATTAATGACCATGTTGTCTTATTAGATTATCGTTAGTTTAGCCTTTCTCTGAAGCATTCTTTGCACCCTTCACTTAAATCCAGACTAGTGTAATCGGTCTGGAATTCAATTCTTTAAAAAAAAAAAAAAAAAAGTCTTTGAGAGAAGCTTATGTAGCCGCTGCAGCGCCTTGCAAAAGTACAAGTTGCATGCCGCTTTATGTTTTACGATGGTAGAATTAGAAACTTCTGAGTACTTTATTGGGAGGTTTTGTTATAGACTAACACAAAGGAGTGTGTCATTGAGTAGCTGAAGGAAAACGATGCAGAACTTTCACATTTTTTACTTTTGTTTTTAGTAATGGCAATCAAAAAAGTGTGAAACTAAGTGTTTTCCATCCCATTTTGGGGCTAACTTGTGTATAATTTAATCTTAATATAAATCCAGGTGTTCTGCAAAGTTTGCAAAGAAAATTTAAAATACAGTCAGACAGGTCAGGGAAAAAGTTATGGGGCAATTAAAAGCAAAGTTAAGTTATAAAACAATATCACTGCAAAAACACAAAATGTCAAGTGAAATAATCTGCCAGTGGAACTAGAACTTCCTTTTTTAAATCAATATTAAGGAATTATTGACCTAGAACAACTTCCTACACTCTGTTGAAAAGTTATTTGTAAGTTTGTTTTGGCTTATTTCAAGTGTACTAAGATATTTGCAGTAGAAACTGTGCAAATAAGATACTTGGTAACATTTTGTGTTTTTGAAGTGCTTCTTTTTAACTCGTCTGTAAAAATGTTGTTTGCATCCTGGCATGACTCACTTCCCAGCTAAACAGATTGATTCAAGTGTGGGAATGATCAAATCTGTTATATGAGATTTCCTAACTTTCAGTCCTATCATGGGAAATTCCTCTTTAATGAACACACTAAGGTAGCATAGTTCAAAATCGGCAAACTGAGCCCAGCTTCCTGGTCCTATTAATTTAAATTCCTGACAGAAATATCCTCTGCTATATGTCTCCTGTGCGGTGTGTCCACCTGCCATCATCCAGACATGATCTCCCCACTCCGGGCGCATACAAGCCCCCATCACATCACAGCTTGGAACCAGCTAATGGCCCTTCTATCCTCAACATAATCCTTTTTTCCGAAAGGGGGGAATTATAAGGATCCGTTTCCCCGTAATGTAGGAAACCCAAGGAGAACAGATCAACTCCCGCCCCTGCTGTCATCAGGCCCATAATGGGCCCTGATGGCCCCGACTATCCAGAGTTGAACTGTGACCTTCAAAGAGGGGACACTGAGATGTAGGAAAGGGAAATATGGAGGCTGAGTGGACAAGAAGGCATGGGAGAGGCAGGCGAAAAAGCCCTGTGAGTGACAAAGGCAGGTATAATCAGGTAATTGCATCAGATATGAGGAAGAGAAAGAAGAGGGGGAGGCAGAGCATTGGAAGAGATGGACGAAGATGAGGCATGAGTACTATCGGAGGCCGCCACAGCTCTATTAGGGGGAGACAGCGGCGCGGAGAGGACCAGGTATCGAATGTACGAGAGGGAAGTACAGCAGGAAGATCACTGACACCAGGAAATATTTCACTAAGTGTTTCTAGTGGGAAGAATGGACCCGTCCAAGCCTTCCACAACTTCTGCCACATGAACTCTGGGTTGAGTCAGAATCAATCCCAGCAACCAGATGAATACCGGCTGGGATTCTTTTTATCACACCAACCTTTAGCTTAAATATAACAAACATTAAAGTTCTCTTAGTGTGATCATTAAATGCAAACAGCAAATTTGAACCAAGTCCAGTTTCAGAATTTCTTCTAAAAAAAGCTAAATTAAAAGCCAATTGTGTACTGTTTGTGTTTACATGTAGAAAAATTAGACATAACAATAAGCACAAATTAACAATATTTAATCTGCTGCCAAGCCATGCAGATGCTCCATCTGTGCCACAAAAGATTCATCACCTCATTATGCCGAATGTTTAGAGTGACTCCAACTGATGGCAGCCTGACCTACTTTCTGATTAATTAAACTAATAATTATTTGCCCCCCCCACCCACCCACCTACGTGCAATAAGCATTTGATGTAATGCATTACAAACTAAAACCAGACAATTTTATCTGTGGAAATCTCAAATTATGAGTCAAAAATAATGTTTTAAACCTTTATGGGAATTTATCAGAAAATATTTCCTTTTCATTTTCACTACTGACTGCTTTGACTTGTCATTAGTGTCAAATAAGAAGAAAAGAGTTTAAAAATCCTTCACTACCAAACTTGTGTGTCAGGGTTAAAGTAGTTTTGGTCCTTCGGCTAAACGTTATTTGATACAAGATCTTAGCATTCCACACACCTTTTGACAGTGATAAATCTTCTGTATTGGATGTGTGCAGGTGGCTATGCATTCAGGATTACAAAACATTGTTTTTCTTTTCTGCAGTGGGGTCAAACCCGTTTCAACATTTGCTCCAAAAACTAGTCAGAGCAGTTTGGCTGTTCTGCTGTACACATGTAAACCACTGTCAGGAGAGAAATTAACTGGATTAGCAGTCGATTACACCAAGTTGGTAAATCTGAATAGTAGATTACCTGTGAAGTCTTCCAGGCACTCGCAGGTGTACCCGCCTTCTCGGCTGCGGCACCTTCCGTTGTTCTTGCACGGACCCGAGTAGCAAAGGTCGATCTCGGTTTCGCAGTAGTCCCCGGTGAAGCCCACTGGGCAGCGGCACCGGAGCCCGTTGATGGGATGGATGGGCCGGAAAAGAACCGTGTTGGAGGCGATGAACGGTGGCGAGCTGTCGAACTTCAGCACCGAGACGCACTTCATGTAGTTCTCGCAGGGCTCCCGCAGACAGATGTTGTCATCGAACGGCAACACCTGGAGAGAGGACATCATCGGAGTTACATCGACATCGTGCACCTCTTTTCTGTTTTGCACCCAGCTTTCACTTGTGGGCTACCTCCTGAGAGGAAATCAGCCTCAGCAGCGTCCTGTTCAGGTAGATCTGCTCCTGGAGGTCCTCAGAGGGGAAGAACGTCCCTTTACCGGGCGTGCCTCCGGGCTGGAGCGCCGAAAAGGTGACGTTCAGGATGGAGCCCTGCACGTCGGTGTCGTTCTGGATGTTGAACACGAACACGGCCTCCCGCTTGGTGGACAGAACGGCCGCCACTCCTTCCAGGAAGAGGCTGAGGAGGGGAGACAGGAAGCGCTCCTGCGACATGTTCTCCAGGCGCACCGTGATGCTGTTGGTCAGCATGTCGTCAGTGATGATGGTGACGCGCAGCGTACACGTGGCTTTGACTGTATGGAGGCCATCTGGAAGAAACAGACATTGGGCGAGTTAGTGACAAGACTTTGACTTTTCAGATAATATCTAACTATCCTGCGATAGTTAGATATTAGAGGATATCTCATCATTCTGTTAAGTTTTTTGTGCGTATATGGAGGATGCTGTGAAACAGAGTTGACCATCCCTCACCCGTTACCACACTCCAACAGTTTACCTGCAGTAGGAACAACTTTTGCTTTTATGTCACAGATAAACAGATTCAGATCAAGTTCCATCCATCCACTGTCTATACCAGTTTATCCTGACAGGGTCGCGGGGTCGTTGGGCGAGAAGTGGGGGTATAACCTGGACAGGTCGCCAATCCATCGCAGCTGGATCAAATTATTCATTTTAACTATAGAATAATACTTTCTCTAGTGTTTGTTTTGTTTTCACGTTAGCCTAAAAGATTCATCCCCCGTGGGGAAAAACAACAGTCCCTACAGTCACTTTTTAAGTGTGATGAAGTTATGAGTCACTGCCAGCAGACATTCTAAAAACAGAGATCATAAACAAATCTGCTCCTGTAGCTGCAACAACAAAAGCTTTAGTGTGTGCGTTGTGAAGCGCTTCTTCTGTTGAGAAGAGTTATTGACATCAAATACTGGCAAAATCCAGCTATATATATAATTTGTTCTGCCAAAAAAAAATAAATAAATAAATAAATCAATCATAAGGCAGTTTTGAATACTTGCATTTGTGTCCTCAGTTAAAGTCATTGCAGCTGTTAAATTGTGGGTTTCTATATTTTTGCTACCATGATGCTCAATTGTTGATTGGTTCTGTCTGGTTCCACGCATGACAAGTTTGGTTTGTGGGTTAAAATCCCCCCCAGCGTTCCCAGTTTAATAGATAAAAACAATTATGTGCTGCTTGTTTTGAAAACTGATGAGCTCCGTTGGCCGACTGATGAGCCAAGAACAATAAACAGAGGGAATAAATATTTTTATTGGCCCCTGGCAGTTCAGCAGAGTATCAATATGCAAATGCTGCTTTAATAGGAAAACACATAAATGTGTCAGTCAGATCCTTCAAAATCAAAAATGTATTTTGAAATTTGTTCTCTTTCTGACTCCATATGATGTGGAAGATGTATTTTTATTTTCCTTAAACATAAAATTCTATATTATAAAATTTTGGAAAATTGCTCTTTGTAAATAGGCGGGTCATTATTTGCCCTTCTGAAATGTTTATGGGGCTAAACAAGACTTGTCTAATGGATTTCACTTGTCCAAAAAGACCCCAAAAAACAAATCAATTATTGACAAGACCAAGTGAATTAAAAACTCTTCTATCTATTTTTTCCACACAATATATGTTTAACGTGTAGAAAAGAACGATGAAGATCAATTAACACAGTTCAGAATTAGCATAAGAAAGGATTGAGAAAAATCTGTTGACAGGACATTATTAGTCATGCAATCCACATTTGTGGCTCAAAAAAATGGAAAATGTTAAAGGCAGAGTCAGTCTAGCAGTTTGTCACCGACAACATGAGGCGACCCAGCAGATGTGAGGAAAAACCTTTTCCTTGTCAAGAGAAACAAAAATGTAGCTTTCACCTACAGCTAATAATTTGTGGGAAAAACTTTTATATTGCCCTCCAAGTTACTTGAGCTATTATTTGATTTGGTCTATCACAAAAACTACAGAGAAATACTACTGTTGCAACGCTTTTCCAAGTTCTGGTGCCTTTGGAGAGAGCGAGAAGGTTATACATTGGAGAGATCTCAGTCTGGGTGACATACAGCTGAGGACAGCTGGTGAGGCCAGATGAAACCCCACAGAGGGGGGATAATACTGTTGAAGCTACACTGTTAAAAGGGTCCGATTGCACGGCTTTGCAGTCATATATATGTGAAATGTGTGTGTGTGGTGGTGGCTGAGCTTTAAGGGTGAAAGGGTCGTGCTGATGCTCAACCACAGGTGCCCTGTCACTATTACAAATGACATCATTCCTCAAAACTAGTAAAAACTCGCTGGCGGCCAGACGCTCGGTCTGCAGAAGCTGAGTGTGGACAGCTCAGTCAATCAGCTCTGGCTAACAGCTAATTCATCCACAAGGTCAACTCTAATCGAATAACTCACATCAGCAAATGCCAGGAGGAGAATTAGTTACTACAAATAAGTAGAACCTTTATGACACATACTACCCCGATCACTCACCGAGACCGCGAAATTATCCAGCAGTCATGATGGATTGAGTCGCTGTAATGTGGTGGAGTCTAGGTGCTCATTTAGCACAACGTGCTAACAGACAGACTACACCTGTCTCTTCCCAAAGCGTCTGGGATTGCTCCATTATCCCACTTGCCGCCAGAGATCCATCACCTGTCCCTCTTTAAGACACACTTCCTGCGTTGAGTCCATTACGCTGTATACACAGTCGTGATTAAGGAAATAACAGTCCGCCCCGATGGCTTGATCTTCCACACACACATAGGGGCGCATACCTGCTCAGTGCCAAGTCAAACATTAGACCAGCATCGTCACACTGCTGTGTAACAAAGTAGGTCCTGACACAATCTGCTACCAGCATGCAGAAATCACAGAGCTCCGTACAACTGCCATTTACACTTTAATTTGTATTTATACCCTCTGCTTCCGCAGCGAAACATTGAAAACTATCCGTGTCCCTCAAATAATGCTACTAATTTCCTTCCAAAGTGGGAGGGGAGATCGGCACCATTGAGGTGCAGTGATTATAGCCCTGGGAGCAGTAATGTAAGCCACCGAGGAACTGTGGGAACGCCAGTAAATGGAAGATACATGATAAAGATGCTGTAAAGAAGGAATTCGTGAGGCAACATTTCGTATTTCCAAAGCATCCCGACCAAGACTATTTATAGGAGCCCACCAGCTGCTAGCATCGCACACGTATGGAGAGGATGGGTTGGACACTGGAAAGGGTGCGACAGGAACATATGCCAGGATAAACAGAGTGCTGTGCGCTTTAAAATGCCATCATTACATACACACCGATGCCGTGGAGCAACAGTTGTGGGAACGGGATGCTAGCAAAAAAAAAATTCTGAGAGCAAACTCTTGCTTGAGTTCATTTAATACGCATGTCTTCTTATCTTAGCTGACAAAAACTTGGATTGTTCTTCCCTTGCAATTTTTGGCAGTCGGTATTTTCCACCAAACCAGGTGGTGCAACAATTTACAATGGCAAAACATGACATGTCTACACAAAACCTTGTGCAGTACTACCACAAAGTGGACCATCTCTGTTCTACTCAACACACTTTGGGACTGGTATCACTTAGCTGATACTGGTGGGCGACGGTGTAACCGTGCATAGTGGAGTCAAGAGGCATTGAGAAGGTGTTTGATGAAGCTGCTTTGTGAACAACTTCAGCCAGATCTTGGTGTGCATTCTAGTACTAAGAATTTGGTTTTAACTTGGCACTAAACGTTTATTTTGACCATCAGACCATCTACCTGAACTTTTCTTTACCGTTGCAGAGTCACCATCCAATATTTTGGATGGTGACTTGACCGGTCACTAGCTACCAAACATCGGATGGGCTTCATATGCTCAGTTAGCACACCAAACAAAGCATTGCCATATCATCTCGACAACACTCTTCAGTGTGGATGCCTTTACTGTATGAAGAAAACTCAAATGTATATTTTGTCAGAATTAGTGAGGTGTTCAAGTCAAAGGAAGCTGCACGGTTAGAATGACGCTGCCTCTACTACACCTAATATAAAATAGCTTATGACTCGTCATGTCATCAAGGGGAAAAGTAAATGTGCTTTGAACACTCTTTTACATATTAAAGTTCTTAAAGAGAAAAGTCAAAGCTTCAAACTAAATCGTACAAAATCTTGAGAAAACGTTTTGGAAAAACCTGAACTAAAACATGTACTGTTTTAGTGGTGTACTGATGTGGCTTCAAACTGGTTTTACAAGTGTAGAAAAACAAAGTCAGGTCTTTGCTGTGTTTATTATGAACTAGCCTTGGCTTAGGCCATGTAGGAGTCTCCACTGCAACTGGTGAGAGAGACACAGGTGATCAGAGCAATGCAAGACAAATCACACCAGTGACACATTTGTGTCTACGTGTAAGGACAAATGACCAGGCACTTAGGAACACACATGCAGACACACACAGGGGAAAAATAAAAAGCTGCTAAATGTCAAGTGTCAGTGTGCCTCTCTAAACACATAGATCTGGCTTTACCGCAAAACCACACACGGATTCTACACATGGCTCGAGCTCGTCACGTCCAACAGGGTGTCGACACACGCTGTTGCCAGCTGTCACCGTCCCTGACAAGCGCACAGGGATTTCAGAAACCCACAAGTATGTAAAAAAAACAAAAACAACACACACACACACACAAAGAGAGTGTGTGCGCATTAAAGGAGAGTGGATAGAGTTGTCAAATAGTCACATGAAGGCCACTATCAGGCCAACAGAAAGTGATAGTTAGAGTTGGGTTTATGTTACAGGACATTTTGAGGCGGATAACCGAAGGGGTGCAGACATTTTCTACTCTGGTGGCCGAACCCCTCCCCTCCCCAACTCCTTGGTGTAAAAGCTAACAGGGGTGTTTAGTCAGCTAGTTAGCGGCAGGGTTAATAAAACAACAGAGGACCAACAGCACATTTGTAACCCTGACAGTTGCTGCAGAGAAACAGCAAATTCCCCAATCAGCACTCAGAGTACTGATACCCTTAAAGTGTGGCATTAACCGTGGAGGCCTTATAGAAAGCAGCAGGAGGGATGGCTATTCTTATTTATATATTTTTCTGCCCGGCAACACTTTTAAAACATTGCTAAACATTTTACAGTAAAGCATCCAATGAAAAGTGAGCTCAGGTGCTTTAAAATTCCCAGAGAGCGCTCCAGGAAACCCTCCCTCTATTCAACGCCCCCTCATCCTACCTCTTTAGAAAAAAATAGCTTTTAAATATGTGACACAAGACAAAGTCTGAAACCCGAGTTCCTTTCAGCAGAATTTAATCTGAAAGCTCTGGTTCAGTTGGACGGACCCGAACATGTTCAGGACAAAGAAACACCAGGGATTCAACTCTTTAGACTCTGTAAGATGGCAGAATTTCCTTTTGTTGTTTAATAATTGCCAAAAAAAAAAAAAAAAAGTGACACCCTCTGTAATTATTAGCACCCCTGGTAAAGATTTACATAGATTTAGGTTTAAAATAAATTGAGACCCCAAGATGCCACTATCTACCTGATATATATAAACTTTTCAGGTTTATATATCTGGAAAACAGGAAGTCATCGATCACTGATTAAATTAAAAACAAACCAAACAGATATAAAAAAGTAAAAAGAATTTCATTCATACTTAACTTTTTCTTTCCACGAGGAAATAAAACCTTGTTTCTACATTTTGCTACTTTGTACCATTGCTACTCTATGGTGGACACTAACTGTCAACTGTCTCCACCAGATGCCACGAATCTCTTTTTGCTATTCCTATCATCTTTTCATTTCTTTGTAACCATGTGCTGTTTCAACATTTTCATTTTTAACGAAGAAAATAGTTTCAGTAACCAGAATTTTTTTGGGCGTGTGACAAAATGCCATCATCAGACCGTGTATCAGCAGGCTGCAGAAGCACCGACAGACATCCTGTTTGCCCAATGCAGAGGGAAACCGACAGGAAAAAAGAAAGAGAGACAGCAACTCAATCAAAGTATCATTAATCAAAAGTCGTACAGCCAGCTTTGGAAAATACTAAAAGACAGGAAATGGAATGAGAGGGAGATCTGTCTCTGCAAAACTTGAGGGTTAAAATGGAAACGATAAAAAAAAAAAATAAATGCACAGGAAAATAAAACTTTAGGTAGTTGAGAGGTGATGGCTAGAAATTCACAAAATGTTGTGAAATAAAAAAAGGAATGAAAAGTGCTACAGGTAAGAAAAAGCATTATCTCCCTTCCTACGGAGTTATGCTTAAGGTAGCAGCTTCCACTTTTTCAGAGTACATTTTAATGTCTCTGTGAGTTAGATACATAGACTAAAACCAATCAATTTATTAGATACTATCTATTATTTCCTGCCAATATGTTATTAATGCTGACAGGAAATAATAAAAGTTTAAAATTCTCCAGCTTTTAGCCTAAAGCTAACAGGTTGTGCTAATTAGTTTTCTTTTGTTACATAAACATAATGTTACACAATGGAAAAGAAATGTATAAAGTTTGTTTGCATGCGTTTAAATCAGTGCCCCTTTTCTAACCAAATCCCACTTCCCAGTTTTATACTCAAGTGAAAGTTGACCAATTAAAAATCAATAAATTTCACATAATTAAAAACAACAAATAAAAAAGTGAAAACTTTTGCTAATTTCCAACTGCCACTATGACAATATACCAAGATCTTGGAAGAACCAGATAAACTAGATTCCAGTCTGTTGTGTCTCCTAGACCACACCTTTAATCAAATTAAAGCTATATCATGTTTTATTAACCATCACCGAGTCCCTAGCAACCTTCGCGCCACTATTAATTATCAGTTAATTAAGCTAATTGTATGAAAAACTGCAACACTTTAATCATATCTACAGTCACCTTGATGTCGTGACGGAGCATCTTATGGCTGTGCTTTAGCAAAATGACAACGTCCCGCTCAACAAGCGCTTGAAAACAAAACTGCTGAAACTGACCTTGGGCTAATAATCCCCCTGAATGAGGTAAGTTCCAGGAAAGAAAATTCCCTCTCAAACACGACTGCTTCATATTTGTCATTAATATGAGTCACTTGTTAGGCCGTAATCATTACTCCTCAGAGGCTCCTAACGCAAACATGAGCTAACTGAGTGTAGATGATTAACCACAGGAATGTTGGAGGCAGCAGGTGAACAGACGCAGAAACGAACGGTGTATTACTTCAAAGACGGGAAGCTATGAGACCAGGCTCCTACTGTACTTCACTCCAATGCATTAAAAACAACTTTTTGGCATCAAAAGACCAAAGTCTCATCAATCCGTCCACACCTGCATGAGTACAGTCACATCTGAAGACTGCTCTGTTCTTCAGCACCAAGCGAACCCTCAACAGGCATTAGGAGTCTTGACAAGAGAACAAGTCACTTGCATGCTCATGCATTTATATATATATATATAGGTAGATATATGTCTGTGTGTGCGTGTGTGTGTGCATGTGTGCATGAGTGTGAGTGCATCTGGAAGCATTTCGTGAAAGCTCTCTCTCATCTCTCTCCATGAGCGGTCGGTGATATATTTTTTGCAGGTATGCCTCTCTCTCTGACGGATCAAAGTGTTTAGGAAAGGGAGCAAGCTTTGAACGCTCAATCAGACACTTGGAAAGAAATCTAAAAGACACGCAGGAAGTCAGATGGTGGTGAAATCTTAGAAATGGGGACCAAAGCTCCAGACCGACGAACAGAGGAAGGCAGCAAAGTATACGGAGTAGGCAAATGGCAATAAATAGGAGGGAGAAACTTGGCAAGATTTCTTTAAAGTTGGTGTGAGACAAAAAGGCAAACCGTCAGACGTTCCAAAATAAAGCAACAGTCTAAGGAAACAGGATAGAAATACTCGACATGGTTTAAAGGCAATAATATAAGACTTTGATAATTGTAGTTGTTACTGGGTGATTTCTCTACAACACCTGCAGGCTGTCAGAATGAGCCTAATGGGTCTTTCCCCCCTGCCAACCCCTATTTCTTCCTCCACTCTCTTGTAGTAATCGCAGTAGTAGGATTAGCCCTTTCTTTTCCATGTTCCTTATAAGCTTTCATAAATTAAAAACTCAAAACAGGCGACACAATGGACCCCTTTCTCTTCTGGACTCAGCCGGGGAGCGGGTAAGGCCCAGGAGTTGGGTCAGTGGATAGCAGGCCGGCTGTCAGGGGGGCAACATCCGAACCACAGCCGGAGAACAGGTGGTAACACACCGAGACAAACCGCCTGAACCAGAATCAGTCGCTCAATCAGTTCAGAGGAGAGAAAACAGGTGGGCTGACAGGCTTACGGATGATGAGTCAAGCAGGAGCAAAGGACTAAGACTCCGGGTTTGAAAAGCAGAAAATCTGTTCATACATGTCATGCTACAGGAACAGCTTTACATCAGTATTCAAACAAGCAACCCTCATTTGGCCTAATCTAACCGAATCAGCTGATTTCTTAAAGGTGACAACACTTTTCTCTAAGTTTTCAAGGGTTATCACGATACAAGTAGCGTTGTCCAGAATAAGCCCCAGGCTACCACCTCTGATAAATTATCTCTCCTATCTACAACCGTTTCTGGATGTGTTTCAATTGCATTCCAATTTGCTGATTTAGGGCTGTGTTGTCATCTCTGTGTACAACTTCCTTACACTCTTTATAGCAAAGTATAGAGTGGGTCAGAAATTTGCAAACAAGCAAATGATCAGTTTGACATCTGCTTGGAATCCCTGTCTGATTTGAGAACCAAGCTGTGTTCAACTTTCAAACACTTGACAAAAAAATGTCCACGTCAGAAGAAAGCAAGAACCCTTGTGAAGATGTTGAGGAACATCCCAACAACCACTAGACTATGACAAACTTGAATAACTTACTACTTCAAAGTCAACATCCCAAGGTTTGACTGCAATGTGCAGCAGCCCTACATGAACAAGAAAAAAAGTTTTACAATCAGATGATCATTAGCCTTTTGGTGCACAATGATAAGAAAAGTGGGTAGGCTTTCTAACTGTAGTAGTCTGAAAGTCTTATTCTTACAAGATAAAGAGTCGGTGGGTTGCATTCGTTTGCAAAACTGCTCAAAACTTTGCCCGGGTCTTCCTGCCTCTGATTGCATGAATTAATAGACAGGTATTCCCCCAGAAAATCTGCTAAGACCGGTGGTAGGGGAGTCCACTAGCGGTCCATGGTGTTTTTGGGTTGAAAAAATATGCAACATATTCAAACAACTGCATACCATATCCCACGTCCTGTAGACCAGCTTCTTTATTGATCAGCTAAACGACCGGGTCGCACTTTGACGTGACTTAAGGAGTTCTGACGCCTGTATCATCGCTGCATCAACGTCTTAGCTTAAAACACAATGGACTTTCATACAGCCTTCCACCTCTGCCCTTAGTGGACGTACTTAAGCAGAGCGCTGAGGGGCATCGGGTGCCAAGCCAAGAACCGCCCCAGCTTGAGTATCTATGTCCCATTTAGGATCCCTGGGAGAGAGTGGTGAGAAGAATAGAAGCACTGTTTGTGATAAGACAACACTAAACCAAACCCTGGACGAGGAGACCAGACCAGACAACGAGAAATGGCAGCAGTGAACACCTGGCTTATTTTAGTGCCCAAAGGTTGACTGGTGTCAGTGGCCTGTTTAGTTCGCCGCCTGGTAAAACTACAGCCAAAAAGAGGAGTAGAATTTTGGAGACTTTGATCAATTCTGCTGCTAACACTGACATTTGGATGGCATCAGCTGAGTGGGTGTAAACTAGATTAGGGTTTTGATGAAAACCTAGAGGCTGAAGGAGTTTAAGAAGAAAATGTGGAGAATGGGGGGAAAAAAGGAAGTCTCTGAGAAAAACAAATTAAGTCTGTTTAAAACACTCATGGAAACACTCTGTATTCTAAAGTAATCAGGCGTCATGCGGCGTTTGTCTTGCCTGCCTCATGCAAACTCAGTTAGAAGATTTCAGAGTGCAGCAGCAACAACACAGAATTAGAGAGACACTTTAAGCTCTATTAGTGCAGAACCCAGCCGTCTCAGTCTGAACTGTGTCTTGAAGCGTCCCTTTCTCACGTCTGTCTGCCTTTCCCTTGAGCCAACTAATAAAATTAAAGCCTCCACATCCCCTTATTAAAGGTTCAGAGTTCACAGCTTCCAGGTGTCATCTGGCTCTGTTTTCACAAAATAATACTGCGCCAGAAAAGAGAGAGAGAGAGAAAAAAAAAGGGCTTTATTCTGGTCAGACAGACAACAGTTTAGCTACATAAAGTATCAGTGAATTGCTTCTCTGGTCTTGCATTTCACAACACGAGTCACTATTTTTGCAAAATAATTTGGCGTATTTCAGAGTCCAAGAGGTAAACTGAAGTAGCTTTTTTTTTTGTACAGATTAATTAAAATGACCAAAAAGCTGAGTGAGAGACCACCGCATCGCACTTCACCCACAAGTCCCGACCTGCAAACAGCAAATTACCACCAGTTCTCGACATCATGTAAAAACTATAATGAGCATCATTACAGCAGGAATGAGCTGGAAGATGAGAAGAAGAAAACTATGTGTCCCGTGGTCAAAAGTTCATGTTACAAATTTCGCCCTCTGTGAATATCTTCAATACGTCTTTTTTTTTTTTTTTTTTTGCCACCGTCTTAAGAAAAACACACACCAAACTGGAATAAATGCAATCCAAGTCACCAAATCACACCTATAAAAGTAATAGCACAACAGGTATGGTTAATTCAGCAATTTTTAGAGGAAAAACCGAAGCCAGAAGCAGCTGCTGGTGTACGGTGAATCATGTAGGGAGGAAACCTTTCGTCAGAATGAACAAGGAAGCCTTGAGGGAAAATAAATGGAGCAAAACAAAGGATTCCTACCACTTTAAAGGTTCAAGATTTTATCAGACTGAACTTTCCAGAAGATTTAGAACCTATTACTTCATTTTAAAATAAAAACACACAGGGTTGCTAGAAATTTATAGCAGAAAGTTTAAAGACGAGTCGGGCTTAAAAGCAGGGATGAGAGTTAGATTCCCAAGAAAGAAGGAGACAAGGAGGGAAAAGGCAGGAGGACAGGAAAATGAACACAAGGGTGGAAGATACCAAGGAGATAAAGAAGTAAGGGCACAAGGAAGAAATGAGGAAGGATGCAGGATAGAAGAATGGAAGGACACAAGGAAGAGTAAAAGGAAAATGACTTTTTGACAGGCAATAAAGTGCAAGGAAATAAATATTGTTCCATCCTAAAAAAGTCACAATGGAATAGTTTAGAGCAAAACACTTGAATGCGTTTGAGCGGCCCATTCAAAGTCCACACCTAAATCAAGTCGAAAATCTACGGCAAGACCTGAAAATGAAAATTTACAGAAGTTTCCCATTCAATCTGACTGATCTTAAAAATGCTGCATAATGTAGCTCAAGATTGCTGCGTTAATCCAAAAAATATCCATAGTAAGAACACTGTCAGACATCTTCCTTTGACTTTGCATCTGCTTATCGCATAACACTGAAATGAAAGGCAATCATGTTTTTTTTTTTGTTTGTTTTGGTTACAAACCAACTAACCATAGAAAAAATTCAAGGGGAGTGAATACTTTTGCAAGGCACCGAATCGGCTTCTTCGTGTGGTGCGGTAGATTGGTCGCAGAATTAGCTCACTCTTAAGTCCTTATTTAACCAATTGCAGAGAGGTGAAGAGTCAAAAAGGCCTTTCTCCATTTTGTAAAGAGGAATCACTCAACTTTAACCAAGAATGCACACACACACACACACACACACACACACACACACACACGCACACACGCACACACACACACACAGACACACACATTCTTCCACTGACAGCTGGCCGTGCTCTCCACTCTGGATATCCCTAACAGGACACAAGCACCAACATATTACTGCGACCACACAAACAAACCCAGTTCTAACACTAATTTGCACATGCACTTAAAACACAGACCCCTTCTTACATGCCGGTATGTGCACAATGCCTCTCTTTTTCCCTGTACTATCAAACCATCGATCCCATTTGATAAGCTAACTGGACAAATAGTTGCTTTAGAGGAGGGGGGAGTGCACAGCGATCAAAAGAATCCTCACAGGTTGGTCCACACCGCTCTCTTAAGAGCTACCCAGCCATGAATGGCCTAATCGGGCCCAAGTATCCATTACACCGATACCAGATCTTTCTCCCGGCCTCCGTCGCTGGTCGGCAACTTCTCGTGCATCTGCGCTCTGTTTCTGCATTCTTGTGCTTACAACGTAATTCAGGTGAGCTTCATTCCAGCGGCTATAGCCCGTCAAGCTATACCCAAAAAAAAATCTAACCAAGAAAGAAAGTTTAATCCTTCACCCAGAATTAGGAAAATGTAAAGAAATATATACTTCTCTGTAGAAGTTTTCACTTTGTAAACACCTCACTTTCCTATTCTTCTGTTGCTGCTTCATACCAGCCTGTTCCCCTCAAAGGAGGTGTCGGGTTACACTTATTGTTGGTGCTGGTTACTGATAAATAGGGTGCCTAGTTACCATCTGACGCACGATTGGCTCCTTTTGACAAAGCAGAGACGAAATAAAAGCGAGGCGGGGAGAATGGGGGGAGGTTACGAGGCTGGGGGGAGGAGGTTGCCCAGGGAAACCATGAGGCTTGTGTCAATTTAGGGCAAATCTTTCAAGGATTGGTGTTTGCATCTCTGTGTGTGCTAGCAAGTTTTAGCAGGGCTCCAAAGGACAAACCTTGGGAGACTCGGTCCCGTCACACATACCCAGACGCGGTATGAGACGGGGCACCCATCGACATCTGCTCAGCGCCTGCTGTGTTGCCCCAACCTGCTACCACCCCTGCTGAGTTTTTCAGTGGCCCTCTGCCAGGGTCCGCCCACTCCCAAAGACACAGCTTGTCCAAACAGATGATGTCACCAACAAGTCTGCCACTTGAACGGCCTCCTCTAATAGAAATCTGCGCACAGAACCATCTTCTTAATAGCGGATCACATTCTTGGACGCCAGGGACAAAATATTGCACAAAGATGTCTAACATAATCCTCACTATAATGTAAAGGAGTTGTTTAAGTTTTCAGGTATATCTTGTCAAAGTTATGTAAAAAAAAAAAAAAAAAAAAGTTCCAACCAATGAAGACAAGCAAAAGCAAATCAAACACAAACGTATGAAGTGACTTTTCTTTTTCCCAAAGCCGACTGCTGTAATTGTTGGTTTTCATTCCCAATTAGCCACGGCAAAGCTCCTTCGCCTGCTTCACCTTCTCTGATCCTGTCGAGTATGTGGAGCCTGAAGGCTTGCTTTCAGTCCCGCTGTCAACTTCAGGAAGTCAACAGAAACACTATAAATTGTTAATGGATTAGATGGATCTGTTCGGGTGTCGAAGGAAGAGTGAAGGCTAGCAATTATACGAAGGCAGCATTTCAAACTGTGAGCCGTCTTGCTGCATTTACTTAATAGCACGAGTTGTACATCAAATATATTTTGACGCTTTGATGCCACATCTGGTTTTGTAGTATTTGTATAAATGCAATATGCATTGTGGTTTTCAACTAGAGTGGCTTAATCCACCAACTTCTACAGAAAGAGTTGCACATCAACAACAGCAGCTTGTTCAATTATGGATTAAGCTCAAAGTGCTTCGGAAAACCTGCTGCAAAAAACAAAAGCAAGTTGAAAACCTTGCTTCACAAGCATCCTAGTGTGCATGTTTGATTCAGTATGTGTATACGCTCCCAAATGTTTGGCTATTTGCCTCGGATAACGAACGAGATTGACATATGTAGCATATCAGCTGTTCCAAGGCTGCTGGCCAGTTGGTCTCCGAGCTCAACATTTGCTCAATCAATGACAGTCCGCTCAGTATGTTAGCAAGTGGTAAGCGCCAACATACACTGATTCATTCAAGGATTTAATATGATAATTGACCAGTGAGAAAACAGGCGAGATATCTTTCCAAATGTTATTATTAAGGCAGATTATAGTAATGACACGGCCTGGTAAAGCCGTGTCTCTATTGTGCTATTTTTGGAAAACATGAGTTGAAAGGCAGAAGTAGATTTGCTGATGTGCCTTGTATCTCCGTCGTTTTTTCTCATTTTTCTTTTTTTATGGCTGAATCACAAACACTGACCTTACCTCAGGCTGGTGAGGTCTGCATTACTTTAGATGTTGTTCTGGGTTATTTAATGACATCCTAGAGGAGTCATTGATGTTCTCTTGGAGTTATTTTGGCAGGTCACCCACTCCTGAACAGGTCCACCACTGTTACATGTTTTCTTCACTTGTGGCTACTAGCTCTATCTGTGGTTCAGAGATGCCATAGCCTTAGAAATGGCTTTATAACCCTTTGAAGATTGATAGATATCAATAGCTTTACTTCTCATTTGTTCTCAAAATTCCTTATGCAGGAAATTTGAGTTCGGGGTGCAGGGGGGTCTTGGAGATCTTTGCAGTGGCTAAGGAAATTGGTCCAAAAATGTGGCTAATCACAACAGTTATATCCATTATTATTAATTTAACATAGAGACATGTTGTATTGGATGTATTTTCCTCTTAATGTGTGAAATCATCATTGAAACACCGCTTTGTGCGTCCGTATTTGATGCCTCGAAACACTGAAGGGTGACAAAAGCAAAAAAAAAAAAAAAAAAAAAGAAGAGGGCAAACATTTTTTTCACAGCACTTTAGCTGATGACAGTTTCATAGAGGCTTTTTGTCCTCCAAGAATTTTATGAGCTCACTGAAAGCCACTCAGCTGGCCTTCATCCTGCCTATCTCTAGTGATCCTTAAAGCGCCCGGAACCGCATGAGAGAGGAAAGCAGAAGATTAGAAAACCACCAACAAAAGTGGAAAATACAGCAGGAACCTCTGCCTTCAAGACCAGAGCAGAACAAGCAGATATACAGAAAACAAAGCCCCAATAAAATCTATTCACTAGACGCCATTTATGTCCCTATTGTCAGTGGGAGCAATGGGTAAATGTGGTCCGAATGGGGTTGGCAGGGGAGGAAGCCTATCAGGGTGGAAACAGGGTTGTAACAAAGCCATACGGTTGAGTGGAGAGGAATACTTTCTTCTCACTGCCAGTTTCTTTGAAGTCAGGAAAAGGCTAAAAAAGAAAGGATAGCCTCTAGCCCTACTTCTTTCCTATTCTTGTTCTGCTATTTCACCATTTCTCCTTTGATATGTTTTATTAAAGATATTCTTTTCCTCTACTTGGGACCTCTCCAAAGGTATAGCTCCCGTTGCCGTACCGTGTATCTTTCTCTTGCTGCTCACTCTTTTGTGTTTATTTCTTCCTGACCCTCATCGTCTCCTTCACAGGGTCAGGTAAATGTCACTGCATTGTGTGCTGGATGACATGGATGACAAGGACGGTGCGTGACAATGAGTTGGCCTCCGGAAAGAAAAGAAAGGGAGGGCACGGAGACATATCGGTTTTCTGTCGGTTTACCTGTTTCTTTAAGAAAACTCGATTATAAGTGGAACTTCTTACATGCTGCATTTGAATTATTATAATTGGAAAAATGTGATGTTAAAACAAAGAACCCAATCTAATTCTGAAAACATTTTATTGAATTATCAAATAAAATGTTTGTAAAACTCCAGCGCATATGTGAAAACGGTTATAGCTTTACGGTATGTTTTTAATCGATTCCTTCTTTTTAAATTGCTGATCCTGGTTAAAAAGTAACGCTAAAGTAAACCATAGAAGATTGAACTAACAAAAAAAGAACTTCTTTCATCTTGCCCCATAACACTTGCACACTGCTGGAAAACCAGTAATCACACCACAACAATGTGGTACCAAATGCTCCAAATAGTGGGTTGCACTGCGATTCGCTACTTGTTGGACCCAGTAGGATTCCTGTCACCTCAAAATGTTTTTTTTTTCTATCGCCCCTTCAGTTCTAATAACTGAAGGGGATTCATTGAGGCTGGAAAGCAGTAAATTTCAGCTTCGGCTACACCTCGGGGGGACGTGTCCCAGCATCACACAGATATTTTGTCTAGCCTCAAATAGACTAATTCTAATAGTTTCATGAATTACGGTTTCGGAACCCCTCCCTCAGTCGACACCTTTGAAGAAATTAGGGTCATTGAGTTTTTTTTTTCCTTTTTTTGTGGTTGTGCTGCGACATGTTTTGAGAATCTCAGCAGCAGAGAAGAATGAGTGGATTGCGGAGAACAGTCGACCAAAGGCTCTCGTGCCTCTTAGACGTGCATCTAAAAGCCACTGATATAACAATAAAAAGCAATTGGAATATATCCTTTGCCTTATTTTGAAAATGACTGCGTAAGTGTGAGTATGCAAGTTAAGCTGTTTCATCCAAAGCAAAACACACACTTAGATAAGCACGTTTGTTTGCATGACTGCACATGCACGCATTCTGACAAGCAGCAAAAATACGTACTAATTATGAGAATGTTTCTCGATTCTGCTCGGAGGTGAAATCATTCCTGCGGTCCCGACCGGAATGCCGACATTTGATACCTGTTTTGTAGAAAATGTGAACTCACAATGAGGCACAAACAAGGGTCATTAATCTGTTGTTGTGGACCATGTTTCAGCAGCTACACACTCCAATCAGCTTCTACATCTAGGTGGTCTGTGGCATCTTTTCCAAAGTTAAGATGGGACTAAACCAACATTTGCACTGTCAATGTTTCAGTATAGTTCTCCAGCTTAATCAGTTCAGTTTATTTATATAGCAATTCACAAGAAAAGTTACATCAAGGTACTGTACATACATGTAAATATCAGTTCAATGGCATCATATTTAAATGAGAAAAGATGTTCAGTTTTGGTGTCTTGATTAATTTTCAACAAAAGACACATTGGATGCTGACTAAATGATCTATTTACATGTTATTAAAGGTGTCTGATGAGTACTGTTGAACGATAAACAATTACAATATTTTATTGAGGAACAAAAAATGACAGCAACAATGACAAAGGTAGGTTTTGAAATTCAATAAAGCAGGTGAAATGCGTGGTATGTCACTTTTACATGCCTTCCTCGGGAATAGTTTTCTTTGGAAATGTTTCCTCGATTTCCAGTAAGTTTTGCAGGCTGGTGCAAGACTAAGCATAGACTACGTGGTTCACAATGTGTAAATTAAAAAGTGGCAAACATTTTGAAACTTCACTGTAATACAGTACAACGTGAGACACCTTGGCTTACGCACGTCCAAAGGTATGCCAGTGTGTGATATAAGCCCAAAGCGGCTGTCATCGCTTTCGTAATAACAGGCCATTTCCACGTTATCAGCCCTGCAGCGCTCCGCCGTCTCCTAACTCAGAAGCACGTATGGATGAGTGGCTGCTCGAGTCAGCGTGTTACACATGGATGTGTGTGTGTGTGGCAAATGATGATCAGCGCAGGTGCAAACCAGCGCGGCCCTGGAGCAAAACCGCAACAACTAACCACATCGCTCCGCTCTCGTCTTATAAAGCCTGTCTCAGAGGGCTTGATTCATGTTAGCGTGTTCTCAGAATACACAGTGTGTAGGGAATGTGGCAGCTTAACCAATCAATTATTGTTTTGTATTATACTTAAAGCTACTTCCGTCACCATTAAAGTATGTTAAACCATTAATCCTAAACAGCCTCTCTCTCTCTCTCTCTTTCTCTGCAATTTAAAAATTATAAAAGGAATAAAAGAAAAAAAGTGACAGTAAGTACCAAATTATTCACTTTCCTTTAAGCTTAATACCTAGATAGAAAAATCTTAGACCTTGATCCCACAACTAAAGCATTTATAATGTCTCCTCAATAAAACATGTCACATTGAGACATTTAAAAGCATAATTCACTGCTTTTTGGACTTTTCTAGCCAAGAAGCACCTTTAAACCAATGCAAACAGATCTCCAACTTTCATTTGTACATGGAGGCTGATGACAGATTTCTGAGTGGGAAAGTCGGAAGATTCTCACCAACTCTGACCTTTAATTAACTGCTTAATTGCATTCCTTGATGTGTGTTTTTCACTAAAGAGTGCCACCCGTGTTAGTAAATGTTTCCCTTTGATGAATGAATGCATAAAATGCGTTGAAACAACCAATGGCATCACTGGCGCAGTCCTGACTAGCGAGAGACGTGTGTCCACGTGTCGTCCTTTTAGCATTTGCATAAATGAATAACTAACAAAAGGACCACTGTGACTCTGGAAAACATTTTACATAATGCAGAATTTGTCCTCCAACCTTCCGTAACAACTGGAAGCCCTGGACTGCGACTCTCTCCTTAAATATGAGCGTAAAGGCTTGGCGGTGGTTGTGTTTGAGGGCAACTGGGAGTATGTCAGATATGAGCGGCAGCTGTCCGCCCGGGATCAGCAGCAAATCTCTAAGCACTGAAACGTGGAGCTGAACCGACTCATTCCTAACATCTTTCTCATGACTGAGCTTAGAAAGTATTCTGCCTGAGCCTCTGGGTGTCTCAGCTGTACGCAAGTGTCGACCATAAACACACATTCAGAATCAGATGTACTGCTGAGAACCAAGATCACTGAAACACCAAAATGAGCAAAATGGGCTGCAAACGAATATCAGTAAGAGCTTAAATCACAAACTTACTGTAGCTGCTTAAATCAGGAGCTATGATAATCCCACAAGATAGAAGAGCAAAGAGGAAATACATATCTTCTGAAATCAATTGACAACACATTGGATTACGTAAGAGAGTACCTAGAAAGTTTAAAAAGGAAAGTACTAATACCAACCACCAGCCTTTTGACGGTACTTTAGCTATGTTTCCATCCATTTGAACAAACTTTTAAAAGGCTGCAAAAAAGGAAAAATTAGGGATGTTTTAAATCTTAAGAGCGAATCAACCAGGTTATGTGCAATTTCATCAGATGTTGGCGTTTATTACATATGAATGTAGTAAACAGGAAGTAGAACCACACGTCTAAGAGGTTTTTAGGAAAGTGTTTCTATCAGACAAATTACAGTTGTTCTGTCACATCAACTAGCATTAGCAATGTTACATGATGTAGAAAAAGTAATGCAACTCTAATGCATCCGTCACGTGATGTAAATGTTTGCTACGTCAGAACTTATTAAGCAAATGCGATTTCATCTCCACTTAAGAGCATGAACTCTTTTTCGAAAAAAAAAAACACCTCAAGGTTTTTTGTGAAACTGAGAAAGTTATTTTGAATCTTGATGTTTCCAACTTTGTCTGATCTACTTCAAAATGCGCACAAAAAAGTTTCATATGTCATAATTTAGGTAATTGTACAGTCTTTCCTAAGAACTTTGCATTATGGCTTCTGTTTATTTTGTTTCTGATTCCTGTTTGCAACATTTGACTCTGGAGTCAAAGCAATCTTCTACTGGTCGATGGATACTGATCACTGAAATCACAAAGCCACATTTCCTTACAGTATGATCAAGAAAATGACTTTAAAAGGTAAAAACAGGAACAAAACAAAACGTAAACATTATCGGTATGTCTCACATGGCTCCAATTCTTGCTCCGGAAAGTGGGGTACAAAGCAACCCAAACCATAAAGAGGTTTCTCATTCACACTGAGAAGTCTTGAATTAAGTGTTTTTCATGCGTCCATTCTAACCAGTGTGACTATTAGCACATACCAACATCCACTATACAACTATAAAGTGCTATAGAGTCCTCTGTAGGGGCTCAGAATATGGTCAATCAGCAGTAGAAGGCAAACACACTCTCATGCACACTTGTTGCCACATCAAGCAGCGGTATTCCTGCATACAGTGGCTGATCGCAGAAGGGGGGGGGGGGGCGTGTAATGCAAATGAGGCTCAGGCTCCTGGATGTGAGAACTGGGCTCCTTTGTTTTCCGTGAAGCTCTGGGTGTGGTCCAGAAGATTTGAGTGTGAATTCTCTACCTGTCTTGGCTTCGACACCTCTCTCTGGCACACACGACACAGCCTGCGTTTCCTCATACAAGAGACTCAAGGATGTAAATGATTGCAGCTATGCGCAAATGATTTTTGGGCTAACCATTAAACCAGTTTGCTGAGGTTCTGATTTAAATGACTCACCCATTAAGAAAACAAATCATGACCAATAGTCAGAAGATGTGGAAACATTAAAAAAAAACATGTTGGAAATGAATAAAGCCATGTCTGCAACAATTTAGCAAATAATCTTGCATCTTGTTGCAGTTACAGCCCGAGGGTAGGGTGCGTCTCCATCAGGAGAATGAGATTTATATCTATTCTTTTTACAAATTAGCTCACCTGTTCTCTATTGGAATAGTGGGAACCTTTATCCTCAACTGGATTTACTTCTAGACTTTGACTGGATTGTTCTAACACACATTTCTGCTTCATCCAAATTCCTTGGGGTCATCAGGGTCCTGCTCAAACGTGAACATCCACCCATCTTCCCATCAACTCCAACCTGCCTTCCTGTACCTACTTGAAGCCATTCCAACAGGATGCTGCCACCACCATGATTCACAATGGGGATGGTGTGTTCTGGGTGACGGGCGCTGTTATTATTCTGCTACACTTTGCATTTTGCATGAAGGGAAAAAAAAGAACAATATTGGTCTAGTCTCACTCAAGCATTTTCTTTCCGTTTCCTCTGCTTTGCTTTCAGCCAAACTGTGACAGACCTTTTGAAATGTTGGATTGCCGCTTCAAACACATCGATAACTTCCTCCATGACATGTTCCTTGGTCTCCACAATGCTGCTTGTCTACTAATATTCTCTTTAAAAAAGAAAAAAGAACCTAAGAACAGAACCTCACAGAACAGCTGAAATTATACTGAGATCAAACTAAACCCCAATCAAGTGTCTTCTGAAACTAATTAGCTTTATAGGGTTATAAAATTATAGGTTACCGAATACAAATGACAGTAATTCATGTTTGTTAGTCGCATGAAAACCCACTAGAGATACGTTGAAATTTTGTGGTTGTGATGTGACAAACTGTAAATAGGTTCAAGAAATATAAAGTAGGGATGTGTTCAATCTTCCCCGTTGTGCAAGGCACAGGCAGTTCAGATGACACTGCAGAAAGATTAAGTACTCAGAGAAGACCTCTATTTGAAGATATGGAGCTGTAGCAATGATAAACTCTGCTTTACATGTCAAATGATCATAACCTGAGGTCAAGAAGCCGGGATGTGCAGCGCAATACTGGGTCTGACAAAACGCAGACGAAGAGACAAGACATGATGGATACATGCACTTTAAAGGCAACACATAAATATCATTGGACTCAGTTTTAGTCTACCTTGAAAACAGACTCCTAATTGTGCCAGGACTTAGAGCAGAGGCTTTGGCGGATAGTCAGTGATTTAATAAAAAGAGAAAGTCTCTCGCCTGTTATTCAGATGTTGCCAGCAACATGAACGGATCCTGTGCATCAAATTAAAGCAAAGAAAAATTCTGTTCAAAAAAACACCAACTCCTCACCGTCATCCAAGCTGTAATTTGATAAAGGCGCAGCCAAAGGTAGTCGGCAGCAAGTACCTTATTTTCAAACATCACATGAGACAAAGACAGAGGCGTGCTTTGTGGTTTCTTGTTCTACATTGTCAAAGGGGCGTCAGGAATGCTACTGCAAATCTAATACACAGTTCTGATGGGGTTTTTCCAAGAGCAAGGCTGACGCTAGGGCTGTTTCGGTTAAAAGAGTCGATAAACTTACGGTAAAGAACTGGCTGGGTTTCCCAAAGAGCTACAAACATCTCTTCAGTAGGTTTTTGCTTGTTCTTGCTTCTTTTTTTAGTCTGAAGTTATACAGTGGGGATTCAGTTTATCTTTACGTCAGCCTGTGATTGTGCATGCTCTTTGCAGTACCTCTCATCCGAATGATCAAATAGCAATTTAAACGGCAGCCATACGTCCAGCCTCTTACAGGATTTATAAGCACCACCTGGGAACTTTAAATGAAATGCGTTTATAGTAAATGGAGCTACACAAAGTCAGTCAAAAAAAGTTTTCTGTTGCTTTTATGCCAAGAATAGGAGAATAGGTGACATGCTTTTGATGGGATCATTTTCTTACCCAAAGTCCCTATGCCTGAGAACCGATCTAGTCAGTTATAAAGAGGAATAGAAATACTAAAAACTTGCTCTTATACAGCAAAAAGAAACAATTTGATTTGTTTATACAAAATAAATCCCAACAAGAAAATCTCTGAAAATCTTTGGCTGTTTTTTTTTTTTTTTGAGGCAAAGCCATTTGCTTTGTTAAAAAACAAACAAACAAACAAAAACTCCTGAAGGATGAAGCACCTTATAATAGTAATCAGAGACAGTTTGGAAGGGCAAGGCGATTTCTGTGCCCCAAATAAAAGGTGAAAGCGATCTTTGTGTGAAACTTGCCCTTAACACTCCAGGGGAAAAGGTCGCCGGCTGTAAGGCCCACAGCTCGCAGCTTTGTGATCTGGATCTAGAGGCGCATGAAGACAGGTACCAGTGTGTTGTGTAAGTGCAAATGCGTCTGAGCGGTCTGCTGGGTGGTGTTGAGTGCGCGAGCTAGTCACCCTATCCAAAATGTAACAAGAGGACGTCTTGGTTCAAGGGAGAATCTTGACATGTCATCAAAAGGCCTAGCCAAACTCGGTATACCTCGGAGCTCCCTCTGTCTTCATCTCTCCCTCACTCGCTCTCTGTCAAAAGACATGACCCGGGGCTGCTGGAGGAAACACACAAAGCTTCAATCCGCACGTCTTAGTCTGCTCCTTTGAAATGCTTAAAGGCCTAAGCCACTCCGCCTGTAGGAGCCAAGTGTGACCCAGGGTGTGGAGTAAGCTGCGTTGCCTTCTAACCACTGCGATACTCTTACTCTGAGTGTAAAGTTCTACTGCTGGACTAATTGGTCCATTGGCCAGAGTCAATTCTCGGATCTACTCGCACATGCGGAGTCTTGGTGTGTGCAAGTGCGCGCATGTATCGCTGCACTTCAACTTGTAAAGTTGGAGGCATGGTCAAAGGTTGTCGGGGTGCGGGGGGCCTGAAAGGCGATACCCGGGCTGACAGCAGCGGAGCAAGGCTTACGTCGGGGTTCAAATCCTTCTGTGACAGCCAGCACACAGGCCGGTGATGTGCCCCTGAGCAAGAGCGGTGGGCAGTTTGAGTTCTGTGTAATGCATGTTGTATGTCAAAATGGCACTGAATCAATGTTAAAAGCTAGTTAAAAGCCTAAAGATCGTGTTTGGACCTGGCATCAGCATGCATCCCAGCTTATGAAGATAAAAGTGGACATGCTTAGTTGAAGGCTGGTCATTTCACTTCATTTCACCAAGCAGGAATTATCTGATGGGGGGGGGGGGACACTTCTCTCTCTATGAGTTATTCTGATTTGATCAAGCGTCCCACTCCAGACTCCATAAACTTTAGATCAGAAACATAGGCATTGGAAATAGGGTTTAATGTTTAATTCTAAAAAGATTAGCAAAAATCCAGTCAAACTTACAGTAAGTTTTGGGAATGCAAATAAACTTGCACTCACTTCACTAACTACCTGCCTTATCAAAAAAGTCAAAAGTTAATTTTTAGGTCAAAAAGAGTGTTGACATCTTTCCTCAAGCAAATACACCAGCCATTTTATTAACATGCTAAAATGCTAACATTTTTAAGACGCATTAGGCATGTTAAAAAGAATACCGTGCATATGCATGTTATCCTTCCATTCACACTCAAGTCTGACTGCAGTCCAATTTTATCAGTAATATGGACGAAAATGCAAAAAAAAAAAAAAAAACTAGAATCGGAATACAACATTTAGCAGTTTTAGTAACTTTAAAAACTTTTTACCAATTCAGTCAAAGTTTTTTTTTGTTTTTTTTTTTTTGATGCAGAAATTCCCAGCCTGACAGTGTTGGCTACAAAAAGAGTGCCAGCAGTTACGGAGCTTACATTAACAAGTTCACACACACACACACACCCTCACACACACACACAAGCTATTAACTGTCAAGATCACACTTGTCACCAGGCGGAAAGGACTAAAACTGAGGCGTCTCAAAGCACAATCTGGCACCAGGTCCAGCTGTGGACTCCAATATCAACTCTTAAGGGATCAGTGTTGAAGCACCAATTAAGGATTTGCTTTCACGCGTACACAATTACGGTGTGGTGCGGATGAAGGAAATGTTCTCACAACACAAAGGATTTCCAGTAAAGTTCCATGATGTTGGAATGCCTTAAGTGATAATTTCCTGGTTTTTCTTATATCAGAAGTGATGTTGGTCAGTCCTGTAATTTCCCTCTGGATTGAATTTTGGAGTCATGTTGTAGTTTAAGCTCTGGATTAAGCAATGGAACTGATATTGGCCCATTTGTGCCAGTGAATTCAATCCATTTAAGCCGTTTGACATTTCATCCAAACACCTGTATTATCAGTGCTAATGCCAAGTCGTACTAATAGGGACGATGGCGTTAAAACTCAACTAACCGAGTCACAAGCAGCATGTGTTAGGCAGTAGACTGCAGGCTTTTCTTCTCACTCCAAACAGAAAAGGTGTATGCTATTTCCAGATCTACAAACTAAAACTCGCAGCATCAAGAAGCCAAAGTTGTATGTTTTAAGACGAATAACGCCAACTGCTTTGAAAACTTCAAGCAATTCTGGGATATACTTAAATTCTGGACATTAAGCAATAGCATCTTCCTTCTGAGGCAGAAGTAGACCTCAATTTCGGTTCCTTGATTTTCTTTTAGAAGCGCTCCAAAGCTCACAAGGAGAAACTCGCCCCTAATTATGTCTTGACGGCTCTAATCGTTTACTTTAGCAGTATCCGAAACGTGTGCATCGTTGCCACTTAACATTCCAGCGGCTGGTCACTGCACTTCGTGACGCATGTAATGTCACACTCGTGAGCCGTTGGCGGGCGGCAAAGCTCCTCTTGACCCCCCGCTGAGAGGGACAATAACGAGTACTGTGCTGTCTGAGTGGGAGAATGACAGAGGAGGAGACAGAGAGAGAGGTGTGTCTGGTTACAATCACAGACGACCTCCCCCCAACCCACCAACCTCACCCCAAAACCTTCTGGAGTTGGTTAAATCAGAGTCCTGCAGCATGCTGAGGTTAAAACGCTCATCGTGGGAATCAAAAATATGTATATCAAGTTTTGAACTAATGCATACAAATCAAGTAAAGACGACTATTCAAGATTATTGGCTAAAGTTATGCTTTTAGAAACTCTTGACCTCAGCTAAACTAAATATTTGCAGACAGTGATTAAAAAAATCAGTCTGAAAGTGTATTTATGTTCCTAATTGGGGAAAAAATATCAACTAAATCCAACTTTATGTTCTCAAATTTTGATTTTAAAATCAATTGAAGTTATCATTCCACTTGGGGAACAAAGAAGCTCAAATATTCAGATAAGAAAACTATACCATAAAGTGAAGCTCAGAAAAACAAAGCCCATCACGTGTTTCCCCATCTTTAACTCCGTCTAGCCCGAGCCGCAGGTGGAGGTGTTTGCAGACAAACAAGCCGACTCTGAAATCCCGGCAGCAAACACGGCAGATGAAGGGAAGACGGTGCACTCTGCGGCTCGCTTTGCAGCCAGAACAAGAAGCGGACATCCGGGCTCCAAACAAAACACTGATATTGAAAAAGGAGCTCGCGGATTAAGGGTGAAACGGTGGCGGAAAAATGGCTCAGGCAACAACAAAAAAAAAAAAGAAAAAAAGAAAAAAGTGGCCAGATTTTCACATTTCAGCACAGAAGTCATGAGGCACAGTCTTGTCTTTATATTGAACACAAAAAAGATACCACATACCGCTCAGTACATCCACGGTATTTCTCAAAGCCCCAGGAGGAAATATCCGTAGATCCTTAAACGCCTCAGGACTCTCAGGCCTGTAATCAAGCATTCAAACAACTTTGGAGGGGAGCAGTGACCACTACCGATCCTCTAGTTTTAACACTTCCAACTCCAATCTACAACCAGGAGACTCCAAAGCACCTAAAGCAAAACATAAACTCTTCCCACGGACAGACATAAGTAGTAAATGTCCATAAAGCACTATTAATGAGTGAATTTATCTTATTGAACAAGCAATCAGAGATAAGCAACAAAGAACAGAAAAAATCTGACTTGCTTTTTCTTTCAAATAGCAAAACTTAAGAGGAAAAAAAAGGGGGAGAATTAGCACATTTTTTAAGCCGAGATAGAATGAGCTATTGTGTCTCTTTCCTGTGTCGTTTACCTCTCCAGACGGTGTCTTTTCAGCTTTAATGGGATCAGCTGCTGTGAGAAACCGAGGCAACATGTGACACAGCTTTTAGGTGTGTGACTGTCTATTAAATTACACAAATTAAACTGATAGTTTTATTCAAAGTGACTCGTCTTTGAAGAATTTAGAGGATGTTTTTACAAGAGGCTTTTGGTGTAAATGATTTGAATATCTTTTGGAAGGAAACAACGTAAAATGATACCAGTGGTCACTTAAAAATCTGTTTAGTGTATTTTCAGACTATTTTTCAATTGACATTCTCCGTTCCTTTTTTTTTTTTTTTTTAATAAAAACAAAACAATTTTGCCCGAAACTCACCAAGCAGATCAGAAAGAGGATAAAGATAAATATTGGCCAACATGTTAGAAACTTCAAAAGCTGGGGCGGAGGTTCAGCTTTCACCAGCAGAACAACCTAAATGATACAGCCAGGGCTTTAAAAAAAATGGCTTAATCAAAGCCCAGACCTTAATCCAGCAAAGAATCTGTCATCTAAATTGATGTTCACAGACACTTTCCATCCAGCCACAGTAAAATGAAGCTATTTTGATAAAAATGGGGACAAATATCAGTAAGGCCTTCTTGTCCCAGCATGATTTTAGATCATTTCTTGATGCAACACAACTGATCTTATTTACCACCAGACTTCTGAAAACCTGAGGAAAACCTGAGGAAGTAATTTGACCATTTAAATCAGTCATCTTGGCACAGAGACACAACTACATCCTGCAGGACAACAAACACCGTTCTTTCAGAGGAGTTTGTTCTTACTGGTCACATTAGTGGCTAACATGGAACGTGTCTGACTCTTAGTAGAGCCATCTGGAAGGGAATCACCCCACTGAATCTTTGACCTGAAAGCATCATTCAGTCCAAAAAAAAAATTTAAAAAAAAAAGAAAAAAAGATTAGGATACATTCTGAGACAGAAGTAGAGTTTTTAAAACAATTCACCCAGCCGGGGTCAGCAATCAGCTGGCGTCCTGTCCAAAGTCGACCCCACTTCTCACCCGGCGACAGCTGGGAGAGGATCCAGCCCCTCGTGATCCATAACAGGATGAAGCTGCTTCAGAAAATGAAGGATTGAAGGGACTCACAGATGGAGCGCCAACAATAGGCGGCCTTATAATAAACTAATGTGAGCTGTAATCAAATTAGCTCGTATCACCTCTTAGCACATGTTTGGCCTTGGCAGGCACACATGGGAGGGGAACAACAAGCTTCAGGTGATGCATGTTGACCGAGTGGGAAGTTTCCCTGGACACTGATTGGAAACATTGGGAATGACGTGAGAGGAGCTATAGGAAAAATAAAAAAAAAACTAAAGCCAGAAAGAGAAAGGGGAGGAGACGGGAATGGCTACGGGATGAACGTGATCACCTACAGTAATACCTGTTACTACACATGTGAAGTCATCAAAAGTAGGAGGTTCTCGCTGTCTGCAAACTCCTTTAGCCCATCAGTACAAAGGGAAGCCCAGCAAGCTAATCTCTGTTCTCTGACTCGTGCGGGGATTAACTTGTCTTTTCCTGCGAAGGCCAATAACTCAACTGTTTCATAACTCCCTGATCGTAGCCATAAATCTGCAGTTCAGCTTACAGTAAATTAATTAAGAGAACTCTTCTGACGGTTCACTGACGCACACTCACCCCGTTGCTACCTCAACATGAAGGGTCACAAATCAGGGGGCATGGTGTGTGTCAGACACACCAAGAAGAAGAAGAAAAAGATGCTGGGGATTCAGCAAACATGTCAAAGAAAGTATTCTGGTGAGGTAGGTTAAAATCTACATGGAAAATGATATGTGCGTAAAGTCACTAGTAGCTTTAACTGACGTAAAAAAAACATATTTCCCCTTCTGGGTGAAATGTGACAAAGTTTGAAAAGATTTAAGGGGTATCAATATTTATTCGAGTCACTAAACAGTGGATGAGCAGATTTAGCAGGTCGAAAGATTGAATAAAAACACAAAATTAACTCAAGGTACAAAACATAGTTGAGACCAAACAGCAAAGAGAGGCTCGTCTGTTGGTGTAAAAAAGCTGTGATGCTTCCTGGAGTTTGTGAAAACTGGGTGTGCTCACGGAAAACAGTGTTTTTCTTGGCTTGAATTTGAAGTAAGCTTAAAAGTTCCTTGTCTCTGTGAAAATCTAATTATGCATTTTGGAGAAAGGAGGGATTGGGAGCCGGCAGAGAAAGTGCTGCTTGGGTTCGGGTGGTGAAAAGAAATGCGAAAAAGCTGAGCTATGCAGCTCCTCCAATGGGATTAAGAAGCAAACTTAAAGGTTGGAAAGCTCAATAAAAAAAAGCCCCATAGGGAAAAGAGAGGGGAGGCCTGGGAAGCGGAGGGGTGGGGTGCACGAGTGCGTGTAGCATCATGCCGTGTCGTCTACTGAAGAGATCAGAGCGGGTGGAAAAAGGCTACATAGCATCAGTCATTCCTAATCGTTTAAGTAACAATCTCCCAATGCAGCATTTCTTATAAAACTCCACCTAAAGCCTGTTTGCACACGCTTCCTTAGTAGCTCTCCTCATTCCCGTTATTCCAGGATGCTTCCTAAAGAAAAACAATTTAGTCTGAAGGGTTCCAATGCGAGATCAATACCTCATCAGACCTGACTACTGAGTCAAAGAGGGATTAAATAAACAGAGGGAGATCAAACTCTGGCCTTAACTCCCACAGACTGTTTCTATTGTTTAACTAAAGTAAGGCCCATCTGGGGAACAAATTACTAGTGTTGGTGAGGTCAAGAGGTCATTTTGATGACTACAATTCTTTTTTGACACTTAAATTCAAAATCAACTTAAAATCACAGTTTCAGCTACTGCATCGGCGCAGTAAGCAGAAAATGCCCTGAACATGTCTGATGTCCATCTATCAGTGAACAGGGAAAACACCAGAGGTTTTAAGTGAACGTTGATGGAAAAAGGGGACAGATGGAGCAGTGTTGTGGCTATCAAAGTGTGTTAAACAAGTGAATCTCAGAGTTATCAGGGTTGTCTTGTGTTTCAGGGGAAGGCTAGAAAAATGTTCTCAGGCCTGGTGCTCACAATGATAAAAGCCTCTGCAAAGTACTTTTTGCATGCATTTAAGGATAGCCCTGCTAAATTTCCAGTAACTACATTTCTTGAAACAGAAAAAAAAATCAATGCTCCCTTCTCCCAATTGCAGGTGTAAAAACCAAAACATTTCACTGTATTTAGGCAGGTTTTAAGCATGGAGGATGACTAAGGGTCTCTAAAGCAGTGACCAAGAAAAGGTCAAAACAATAACCAGGAGGAAACAAAAATGTAATTCTTGACCAAGGTAGCTAGAGGGAACTCAATTCAAAAGATTTCAGAACGCATTTGGTGTCTAGTCTCTTAGAGCTCGTTAAAATCCTGATTGCATATAAGTCCCCTCAGGCTTTCCTCTCCCTGGACACCTGGGTCAAGAGGTCAAAGCATCAAGTAATGGTTACTAAGCCCTTGACATCAGCATGAACCCTAAAAAAATGAACGTTAGGATGTCTCCTTAGTGTCTCCATGCACATCTGTTAAATTGTGCAGAAACACATGCTTATTTCTGAAGAGGTGATACAGCAAAGGGGTTCAGCCCCCCCCCCCATAGGGACAATCAAGAGGTCCCTGTTGTCAAGGATACACTGAAGCTCGTCGGCTGGTTATTGACAAGCATGAATCAGGAGGCCCTGAATGAGGGCTATAAGGTTTGTAACCTGTTGAGTAGCTTGCCTAGGATGCTGTGAGGGTCAACAGCCATAAAGCACTCAGAAAGAGGCCAATCTGCCTTCTTTCCTAAGACAAAAACAAAGTGTGGGTCAATCAGAAAAATTACTGTTAGACAAAAAGAGTGGACCTCGAGTCGAAGTCACAAAATGGTCTATGGGGTCAGTTCATTATTATGCCAATGGTTTTGTCCCAAACCTAGACATAGACAACCAGGAGAAAATATCTGCCAGCACATTTCTAGCTTTAGAAAATGTGACTGTAAATGTAGGTTTCCCTAATGCACCCTTCTCTGTTTATTATGCGTGTTTCATACACTGGCATTCCTGACCTTAGAAACATGACAGGGTGACACAGTGAGAGAAAGATGAATGAACAGCTTTAGTTGTGTTGAATTGTTTGTCTATTTCTGGGCTTGAAGTGCTGTGTGAGAGCAAATCAAGGTGGCAGAAGGAGAGTGAGAAAATAGAAGAAAAGAAAAAAAAGGGATGTTAAAGCAAATCACCTGCCAATGGGTGGCAGGTTAGCTACTCTATGTATCTGCCTTAATGTTAGAGATTTTCTTGCAGAGTGAATCCTGCTGGTTAAAGTGAGAATCCCAGAATCCCCATGTACTAGAATCTCACTAATCTTTAACTTTAAAGAACAAAGTCTGCTTCTGTCTTAGAAAAAAAAGATACTTAGAGTAAATTCTTTCTACATGACCTTGCAGGAAGAATGCCTACAGATCAAACCCATGTTCCAGACACTTCTTTCAACTTTAGCTCAACAATCCAGGGACTAAGTGCAAGTATGCAAAGCAAGTCCTTTGTTGCATCCGTGGACATCTTGCCACAAGATGTCCATTAAACTCTCCCCCCCTGCAGTGCTTCTGCAGAAGACCAAAAAATGAGGGGAATAAATCCTTGGCATACTTGAGCTCCTTCTTTCAACACCAAACCACATGAGTGCAACAACAAAGCAGCTCAGCTACAAGAGTGCCCTGATAATAGCACCTTTTTTTATTACCCAAACCAACCACTTGCACACAATGGATTCATCACCCAGAAAGCAGCACAACCGGATCCTGCGCAGAGCCTGCAGCCAACACTTTAGCTGATCCTGCACTCAGTGCTGCACCTGAAACTTGCCACTACTCCTGTTCAACAGAAAATGATGTTTTGGCCCTGCAGAGTTTTTCACGCAACATTTCCATTATTATTTGAAAATACTGACCCAACATGAACCCAACTTTACAAGCAGTGCGTTAAGCAAGAAGTAGAACTGAAGCAATGAGGCATTTACTCACCTGAGACAGAAATGGTCATGGGGGCTTCCAGAGCCCTGTCATTATCCAGATCCCTGCTCAGTCTCAAATCCCCAGTGTCTTCATTCAGCAGTAGCAAATTGAGGTCATTTCCAGATTCAAACTTGTAACGCAGCTTATCCGATACATCTGGATCCTGGGCTGGTACCTTTCCAATAATTCCAGTTGGAAAACTGTTGGACTTGTTAGTGACATAGTTGTTGAAGATGATCTCAAAGTTCTGCAGCACAGGTACGTTGTCATTCATGTCCTTTAGCTGGATGTGTACAGTAGCCCGGCTCACCAGTGGGGCTGAGGTGGCCTGGACCACGATGATGTATTCTGTTTTGGTCTCGTAATCCAGGTCTGTGAGCGCAATGAGGTCGCCGTTAAAAATGTCAAGCTGAAAAACTTCTGGAATATTTCCTTCTACAATCTGGTATATAATCTGAGCATTGGTGCCCTCGTCTGGGTCGGTGGCAGTGATATGGGCAACAACGGACCCCACTTGGCTGTTTTCCTCCACATAAATAAAAAGCTCATCCTTCTCAAACACCGGAGCGTTGTCGTTTATGTCTAGGACTGAAATATTAACAGAAACAACTGCCTTCTGAGGAGGAAACCCTCTATCCACAGCTAACGCCTTCAGGTTGTAGAAAGCAACGTTCTCACGGTCCAGTTTGCGAGCTGTTCGGATTATTCCAGAATATGTTTCAATGGTGAAATCGCCCTCTCCATCTTCTCCACCCTGAAAGGTGTAACTCACCCTTCCATTGGAGTCAGAATCTTTGTCTGACGCAAAAATCTGGAGAACACTGGTTTGGATAGGTGCATCTTCAAGTACACTCCCCTTGTATATATCTTTGTTAAAGATGGGAGCATTGTCATTAGCATCCTCAATTCTAATCTCCACATAAGTGGTATCAGATTTCTGAGGGACACCATTGTCTCTGGCAATGATGGCTAAAGTGTAGGACGCGTGGTGTTCATAGTCGATCTCCATCTGTGTTATGATTACACCAGTATCGGGGTCTATCTTAAATTGTGGAACATTATCTTCCATGATATACGTGATCCGTGCGTTCTCCCCCGTGTCATCATCTGTTGCAGTGATAGTAGTCACAGTAGAGCCTATAGGCTTGTCCTCACCAAGAAGCACCTGCAGATTGCCACCGTTCTGAAAAACAGGCCGGTGTGTATTTGCATCCGACACATTGATGAAAATCTGAGCAGTGTCGTAGAGTGTCCCATCGCTCGCCATGACCGTCAGGACGTACTGCCGTTCTTGCTTGTAGTCCAGGGGAAGGGCCAGGGTGATGAAGCCCCCACCACTCTGGCTGGTGATGGAAAAGCGGTTTCTGGTGTTTCCACTGAAGATCTGATAAGTCACCACGCTGTTAATATCCCTGTCCACAGCTGTCACGGTCAGCACACTGGTCCCCACAACTGCATCTTCGTTGATCTTTAAAGAGTATGTCTTTTCAGTAAATGCGGGGATGTTGTCATTCACGTCCAGCACCACGATGCTGACGACGGCTGATGAAGACATAGCAGGCCTCCCATGATCTCTTGCCACAACGCCAAAGGTGTAGAAGTCAGTAGTCTCTCTGTCCAGTTCTTCGCCGACTGCAATCCAGCCGGTGCTGTTGTTGATGGTGAACGGGAAACCAGGTGTTGTGCCAGTGAGCCGGTATTCCAGACGAGCGTTTTCTCCTGAATCGAGATCTGTTGCTTGAATGTGAATAACAGAGTGACCGATGGGGACATTTTCCAACACAGTGGCCTGGAAAGGAGTGCTGAAAAACATAGGAGGATTGTCGTTGATGTCCACCACATGCACCACTACTATTCCAGTACTATTCATTAATGGAGGCCTGCCACCATCATAAGCTTTGATCCCTAGTTTATAATCCTGAATCACCTCATAGTCCAGAGGGTTGATGACAATAATCTCACCCTTTTCGGAGTTTATGTAGAACTGGCCTTTAGTGTTGCCGCTGATGATGCTGTAATGAACTTTGGCGTTATTCCCCTCATCTTTGTCAGTCGCTTCCACTTGTATAACTTTAGTGTTGACAGCTACATTCTCTGGGACGTGTACCTCGTACCGCTTCTCACTAAACTGGGGATAGTTGTCATTTTCATCCTCCACAGTGATGTGAACTGTGGCAGTGGCGGTCAGAGGATGAGGGTCCTTGCCCTGGTCATCAGCCTCAACGATCAGCTTGTACTGGGCACAGGTCTCCCTGTCAGGCCGCTCCCTGATCCTCACCAGGCCGTTCCGGGAGTCAATGTCAAACACAGAGTTGGTACGGTCTTCGTTGATGATTTTATAAACCATATTGGCGTTGGAAGGAGCATCGCCATCAGTGGCACGTATGGTCATCACCTCAAAGCCAACCTCCACATTCTCCCTGATGTTTATTTTGTAATTTTTTTGCTCAAACACCGGCCTGTGGTCATTTTTGTCACTAACTGTGATGGTCAGGATAGAGCTGGTCGATCTTTTTGGGGTGCCGTTGTCAGTTGCAAAAACTAAGAAAACATGTGTGTCCATTAGTTCTCTATCAAGCAGCTGGATGGTCGATACGCTCCCTGTCTTTGGATCCATTTTAAAGTAATTATCAGACCTCTTGTCTTGAGGAGACTTCATGTTGTACTCCAGCCTCCCTGCCTCCCCATCATCTGGATCAGTTGCTTTCAGGGTGATGACATGTGTGTATGGGGGCTCATTCTCGGGGACAGACACCTGATAGGTGGAGATCTGGAACCGCGGACCTGAGTTTACCTGACGCTTCCCCCTGTGGATCAGTTTGCCAGACTTTCTGTGGGTACTTTCATGTTGTGACAGAGTCAAACTCAGCTGCACAGACAGCCTGCTGCCTGGAGAGCCGTGCAGGGTGCAGTGCAAATCCACCTTTTCTTTGTGTTCAAGGCACAAGTCGTTGACCAGGAACAAATCCCCATGCATGAACGCCGCAACAAAGTCATTTCCAACACATTTAGTATTTAAAAGGGTTATACTTTGCGTGGATACCGGCAAAAGTTTCTTTACATTCAATAACAATTTACCTGCCAGTAAACAGGAAGCTGACTTCACTTTCAAAACGTGTTCAATGTGAATGTCCGGCTCGGTCTTTCTCTTATACTTAATAAAACAGTTCTGTCCGTGGACAAACACGTTAAAATGCGTCAGAGTCGCGTCCCCGGACGTCGAGGAACCTGCTCTGAAATAAACAGGCGCTGGGTTCCTTGGCGTGTGCGCGCACTGAATCCTGCGGGACAGGCGGATCACCCCGCTGCGCTTCCCAACTTGGAAAAGCGTCTGGATGAAGTTGGGCGATAAAGTCCTGTCAATGTTGTACGTCCAACCAGGTCCCAGAGACAGGTTTGCCAAAACGCTCCCGGGCTGTAAAGTCTCCGAAAGGTGCATCTCCAAACATCCCGCAAGCGGCACCGCGAGCAGGACACAGATCCAAATCCAACACATCGCCGGCTCCATGCCCGGATACCTGCCAGATCCCAGTCAGGTTCACAGAAAGCGCTCCAGTAATGGATTAACTCTCCCTCTCCCAACACCGCATTTTACTTTTATCCCTCATTGTGGAGTTTTAACGCAGGAAAAGGCGCTCGGTATCCATGGTGTCAGCGTATCCAGAGCGCGCGGCGGCTGCGTGAAACCACACTGAGTTTAAAATGAGTACAAAATGGCTCCGTGGATCTCCTCCTCCTCTACCTCCCCTCCTCTTCCTCCTCAACTTATTTCCATAAACCTGCTGCGTTCCCCCTCTGGGACGCGTTCCCGAGGGGGATCTTTTCTTTTTCTAATGGAGATTTGCCACTGACAGGATGACCAATGAGCACAAGAGCATTGTTTAAAAAAAGAAAAAAAAAATCCTGTGCACCGCGTCTTCCGTTCGCGACTTTTGCAGAAGTTTTATGCAGATATAAAAGTGAAAAAGTATCATAATTAAGAAGTTTTCAGAGTGCGGTGCGGGATTGTATCCATCTTCTGAGCCACAGAGCCGGCCCGAAACATAAGCGAGCCAAGCAGCACTTAAATTCTCACTGAATACATTTCTCATTAGTTTATCAAAAGTCAGTTTAGGTTTAAAGAGACTTGCCGGTGGTGTATATAGTCGTCACTAACAAATGTTCACTGACAATAAATATAGACTGCAGTGTGGATACTGCTGGAGTTTACAATCCAAAATTTGCAAACCAAACTGAAGAAACACAAATGTCTGCTTCCTGTATAATTGGATAAATTACATTACAACAGGAGCAAGATTGGAGCAGATCAGACAAAGTCTGGTCAAATCACTTCAAATCACATCAGTTTCTACATTTCAAATGTGAAAAATGTTTTACATTGTTAAAGATTTTAGGGAATTGATAAATACAATATTTGTAATCATACTGCTAATGAGGTTCACTAGGAATGATTCTGCTTCGACATCATCTGTGACGGTTTTTAAATGTATAGTTTAATCTAATTTATTATACTTTAAGCGTTTAGGTGTTTATAAGAACTGAGAAATATAATAGCAGTAATAATAGTCAAGTTTAAGAATTGTATCACGTTTTAATTTGCTGTGCTTGCTTCTAAATGATAAGTTTGACACTTCCGAATTCTTAAGTTTTATACAATATAAACCTACAGTGGTTGCTATATCACTGGAATACATAGTTGTGATTATCCTAAGTTTGTCTATAATGGGCATTCTGTTTAATTTGATCTGACACTAGAAGTTTAAAATGACTGAAAATTTAATTTTTTAAAAGTTCTGCTTCGTCTTAAAATTTACAATATTGTTGTAATCACACTTAGAAAAGTATCAAAACACGAACATTTCATTTCAAAACAACTGATTATCATTTTAGAAAAATATAGATTTAATAATTTCAAACACAAAAGAGATGACAGATAGATGCAAGTCATGTTAAAACTCACAATCTAGCATTTTTATTTTTAATTTATTGTCTGTTGCTGCGTTGGGGACACATTTTATCCACACCGGTGTTACAAATAAATCCTAAAATAAAACTGACAACTTCCCATGACAAGAACAGAGGATCAGTGGCGCCACCAAGGGGTGAAAGAGGTCAACGACGCCCCTGGCGAGACGGTCTTATATGCATAATATACATTTTTATCCAGTGATAAAAATGTATATTATATTGAAAGAGAAAAGGACCTGGCACCGCTGGATTAATCATTAATGTTTATATTTTTACACATTTCCCTCCTGGCTCTGCTCTGATGTAAAACCAGGATCACATATTTGAGTCAAAGATTTTTTTAAATAATGGAAACTTATAACTTAATTATTGTTTGTTTTATTCGATTTCTGCAGTTTTGTAAAGCGTCGTTGTGTTTGTTTTTTCACTGACGGATTAATAATAGAACAAAATGCATATAAAAAGTAGAAAGGGGCCGGGGCGCGGGGGGGGAGACAGTTGGTTTCCAAGCAGGATAACTTGCGTCTTCGGAACAGGAACCGCGTTATTCCTTAAACATTCAGTTTTATTGAATCATTTTTATGAGTTCCGTTTGTTACATCTGTGACATTCCAGAAAGAAACGCTACAATGAAAGTGAGCAGATCACAACTCAAAACAGTCTCATGCCAATTGACTGGACGTTTTTCTAAAACGCAAAAAACTTATATTAGAGCCAAAAAGGACAGAAGATTACAGTTCAAATGTATCAGAACATTTAATGCAAACATCCTGATCTGTTTCTCACTTTAAAATCTACAATTGGCATGACAACAGATTCCACCGTTTCAAAGAGATGAGGACAAAAAAGGAGAACCTAGAGGTGGAAAAACTAAGTACACCCCAAGTTTTAATTGCTTTAAAACACATCCACAGATAATACGTTGAAGCAATAATTTTCTGTCCGATCCTCCCTTTCTCATTACATTTTAGTTTAAGTTTTTTTTATAAGGTTTATGGCTATTTGTTCTGGATTTGTTTCAGATAGTTACTCTGCTTTACGACCTATTTCAAGTCACATAACTTCACATTATACAACAGCATATAGAGGAGTTCATAATCAACTCAGTGACCGAAAGGCACCGAGGTCCTGTGACTTAAAAAAAAAAAAAAAAATCTCATATCGCCACTCCACCATCACTGTGCTTTATTAGTGGCACAGTGCTCCCACCAAACAAAACGGCTGCAACCTACCATCTCTAACTTTGATCTCATCTTCCCAGACTCAGACGACGTGACGTTCCGTCCCAGGATGGGACCCGACTCGCCCTCCAGATCCGGAGGAGGCGTCGCAGCCCACCAGCATCACTAAGCCACTGCCGTGCTTTGCTGCAGGCATGGTGTATCCTTCGACACGGCTGGTCTCCCATGTGAAAATGCTGGACTTTTTCCATCGGCGAATATTTTGCAAAACCTCACTGTTTTGAGTCACGGCTCCTTCTTGATTCTTTTATAAAAATAACTTTACACATTTTTAATACATTTACACAAGATTATACAGCTTCAGAATAAATATAAACTGGAGCGTCTGTGTGCTTTTAGAAGTCAGTAGTAGCGTATGGTCTAGAAATCTATTATTTTTCTCAGTAAACTATCTTATTACAATAAAGTCTTCATTTTGATGTTAGGATACAGAAGATTTATCAAAGCACCTAGCAGCAAAACTTAACCCTTTCCTCCTACTGTTTTATCCTTGTATAATAAACACCGTCGGGACCGAAAGGTTGCGTGAAATCACTATAATCATCTCCTCGTGCTGCCTAATGTACCAGACATGCAGATCCAAGATGGTCGCACTCGGAGCGCTGATCTCTGCTCTCAGCTGACTGGATCAGGGATCGGCTCGTCGTTCTGCTGCCGGCTCGCCACTAGCCTTTCGCGTCCCTTCTGCAGCGTGAATTCGCTGGGCCCCAGCTGGGTGATCTTGCCGCTGCCCAGGCATTCGTCGCCTTTGTAGAGAACTGCAAACTGAGGGAGGGACAGAGGCAGCGACTGGAGTTAAAGACCTATCCTCATGAAATCAACACTGGTGGGGGGAACGTCTTGGACTCGATACCTGTCCGGGTGTCAGCGCTCTGGCCAGCTGAGAGAGAGAAATCCACACCGAACCGTCCATGTTCAGAGTCACGGTGCAGGGAACTGCAGGGGAAGAAGGCTCAGAGTGAATCCGCGTCGCTTTGCTGTCACCTTCAGTTGCTCCGAGGCGGCCAGACTCACTGAGCGCCATCTGGTGGATGAAGCGGAAGTGGCACTCCATCATCTGGGTCCTGACCAGCTCCGCGGGCGGGTCCGAGGCGATCCAGTGGAAGCGGTCGGTCCGTACCGTGTCACGGAAGAGAGCCGGGTGATTGGTGGTCGGAGCCTGAAGCAGGAGGGGCTTAATATGCGTTTTTGTGGCGATGCACCAATATGAACATTTTGGTCAACATTAATATTGCTGTTGTGACCGATAACCAATATTTACTGGTATTATATTGATGTTAACAGTCAGTCTTGCAACGACTATCGAATCACCTCTGACTGAAGACTGCTGCTGTGTGACTGTCTCATGACATACTAACTGCTCGATATCCGGGCAGCAGAGACAGGATTCCATGGTAACACGTCCTGGATGTCATCAATAGTCGTTAGCAAGAACTGCTAATTCTGTGATACATTTTTCAGCCATATCATCCAGCTGTAGGGTACGGAGCCCCCCAGGGGACATGGGGAATTTTTTTTCTTTTGCGTTCCCTCGCAAAACTTTTGCGTTCCCTCGCAATAATCTACTGATCAGTTCATGCGGCATAATTGATACAAGCCTTTTTTACGGTGGAAGCCGTACTTTCTGCTTTAATACAAGCTTATAAGGTTTTTCCATGGACTATTGAGTTATTATCGTGGGGTAATAAGTCATCTGATTGTGTCTCTATTGTGTTCGTGTCTGAATGGTTTAAAGGGCTGCTTTCTGTGCCGTTCCATCTGAGCTTTAACAGACATAAACATGCAGTAAATAAATCGATTTTCAATCAGTTTTTTGCACCAAAGCGTTAATAATAATAAACACGTTTTCACTGAGGCTCTATAAGAGCAATATGAATGAAATAAGTAATTATTGATATGACAGGAGCAGCGATAATAACTCAATAGTCCGTGGAAAAACCTTATAAGCTTGTATTAAAGCAGAAAGTACGGCTTCCACCGTAAAAAAGGCTTATAATATCAATTATGCCGCATGAACTGATCAGTAGATTATTGCGAGGGAACGCAAAAGTTTTGCGAGGGAACGCAAAAGAAAAAAAATTCCCCATGTCCCCTGGGGGGCTCCGTAGTAGGGCCATCACATAAAATCTGAGTACAATTCTTTAAAACTGAGGTGAAAAAAAAAAGAAAAAAAAAGATGTTCTCACCACAAACACATCGCCGTTGACAATGTCTTTATCGACCACAAACCAGGCATCCTTCTGGCCACCTATCTTCGCCCTCTGGCCCAGGGTCAGCGTAAACCAACCTGTAGAAGAACCACAAGCAGGAGATAATAACACTAAGACATTTTTAAACCAAAGGCTTTGCATTAATAACTATGATAATCAGACCTTTATGCGTTCCTTTCACAGCCCCGTCCTCAATAGACACAAAGTTCCCAGGTTTAGGCTCCAGATACTGACAGGTAGAACAAAACTGTGGCAGATTATCACTTTTTCACCAAACAGATGTTAGAAATCAGAGACAGAGAACAAAACGAAAGAAGGAAAAAAAAGACCTGCATCTCACCTCTAAAATGAAGTTTTCAAAATTTCTCTCTCCAATGAAGCAAATGCCCATGCTCTGTAAGAACAGAGGTCATAAGGTTCAGACGGAGTGTAACAAGTAGGGCTCAATGACTTATTGGACACGTCTTTTTTGTTTTTTATACCTCTTTCTTTCTTAACACGTGGTGAAACCCTGCTTCAGCAGCCATCTTTTTCACAAACTCCTTGGTGAGTCCGGCGAGTGGGAAGAGGGTTTGCCGTAAGGCGTCCTGCGAAATCTGGCTGAGGAAGAAGGTCTGGTCTTTGGCCAGGTCGGCTCCTTTGCACAGCTTCACGGCTGAAGGGAAGAAATCCATGAGAGTAAAAACAAAACAAAACAAAAAATTACAGGAGAGTTACAGCGGGTTGGATAAGAACAAATGTGCTGGAAAGAGAGACGGGTTGGACTGAAAACGGAGCCGAACGCTTACGGTTTCTGATCTCGAATCGATCCCTGAACAGTGTGGTGGGTCGGGTCGTGTGCAACTGCTGGAAAACTTCCTCATCTTCCTGGGACGTCCTAGCGTAATGACCGGTTGCCATGGCGTCGGCACCTGAAACAAAAGCAAAGCGCACCGGTTTGCGCGCAACAGCAAATAATGCAGGTTTTCAGCCAATCAGAACAAGGTCTTCGTGAAAACCTATTGGATCATCTATCAGTAAGGAGAAAATGGATCCTCACTGGGTATTTCAGCAGGATATTAGGACGCCATATATAGAATAAAAATGATCTAACATTGCCAAAAACTGCATTGGCTTAATACGAACAAGACAACACTTATCCTTTTAGTTATTATTAAGCATTTACACCGCCACCACAGTGAAAATATAAATTAAACAGAACAAAAAACAAACAATAAACTGGACTTTCAAATAATGAGTCTTAACATCTTAATTTTATTTGCGATTATGTAAGTAAGAGCACGTGATAGTGAAGAACGTGAAGTTATTATCTCCCTAGTTGATTATTCAAAAAAAAAAAACTGAACATTTTTAATAGAATATAGGCATTTTGCAACTGAATGCCTGTATTCTAGTAATTAGCAGGTTTTTATGCCGGTTTTTGATATGCTGCTCACTTATTTGACAGCAGACACATGTTAGAAGCCATAAAGATTCCGAATATGTTATTCTAAAAGCATACATACCTAAAGTGTGGATAGCGTACTTGTGGAAATGGTTGAATTTGATGTGTTTGTTGCAGAGTATATCGGGGTTTGGCGTCCTGCCCTTTTCATATTCCTTCAGCAGGTTGCTGCAAATACATTGGAGACAACTGTAACTCAGGAACATAGGTCGCATTAGCTGCAAATGGTTTCATTTAATGACAAGTGGGGTACCTAAATACGTCGTGCCAGTATTCTTTGACATACGACACCTGGTGGAAGGGGATGTCCAGAGTCTGGCACACTCTGTAGGCGTCGTCACAATCCCTCTCTGTGCTGCAGACTCCACTCTCATCCAGAGAGTCCCAGTTCTTCATGAACACCCCTGTCACATTGTAGCCTTCGAGTGGCAGAGACCCACAACATCTGTCAGCACTTTAAGAAGCACATTTATCAACAACAGACGAATGTCTGCTGAGTTTGCAGCAAGGAAACAAACACACGGCCACTTTGGGGTAACTGAGGTGGTGTTTTACACTGTTTAGTTTCCCAAGAATGTCTCACCTCTTCTCTTTAATAGTAGAGCTGCCACAGAGCTGTCAACTCCACCCGACATGGCGCACACGACGTGTCTTACAAGCCCCATGTCGTTTCCAACAAATATAATACTTTATATTTACAACTTTATTCATTTAAAACTTGCGTAACTATAAAAACGCGAGCTAACGCCTTCCAACATGTTCAGGTCCGTCGCGAAATTACGTCCGACTTCTTAGTTCCGGTCAGAACTGGGACAACAGGGACCGGGGAAGAAAAAAAAAAAAAAGAAACACCGTCCACTGTGCATACCTCGAGACATATCGTTTGCAGAACGAAATAGCAACTAATATTAGCAATAAGGTAAGTGTAAAGTATGCCGAACTTACTGCGCAAAGTATTTGCTTATGTTAGGTGTCTTACTTTTCAAAGTGAGATCTGTAAATCAATTTCTGTCTTGGATTCATTGTTTGAAAGTATCCAGAACAAGAAGTTTTTTATATTTCCAACATTTTTTTCGCAGCTAATAACAAACCATAAGTTTATAATATAAACTCAACATATCTGTCATAAAATGTAAGATAATTTCAAATGCAGTACAATGATACTACAGATAAAAAGATATGATTTGCTGAAAGCCTTTATGGGAGAGCAGTAATACAATTAATACATTGAATACTTTTTCAAGACACAGAAGTCATATATTTTCCATTCATTCAAATTATTTCAACTTCGTCTTTTAAAGGAAAAGTAAATGGTTAAGGTTAAATAATACCAGGTGGAATTTTTTAAAGTACGTTACACATGTTTTTGTTGGTTCTGCAGATGAGTGACGTGTCTACGGACGCCGTCACCCTGGATGTGCTGAGAGAAGCCAGGGAGACGGTGAGGAGCAGCCCCCTGGGTGTCATCAACACCCCCATGATCCCGTGGTGCCAGACCACGCTGCCACTGAGCGTCAGCTGCAACGTCCACATCAAGCTGGAAAACATGCAGAAAACCGGTCAGTGGAGGAGCTGCAGTCTCTTGATCCCACATGTCTGAACCCCACCTTGATATTCCTCGTTTCTGATTGACAGGGTCCTTTAAAATCAGAGGAGTGGCCAATCAGTTCTCCAGAAGACCGAGCGGTGGCCATTTTGTGACCATATCAGCGGGGAACTACGGGAAGTCCTTTGCCTACGCCTCGAAACACTACGGCTCTAAGGGGAAGGTGGTTATGCCAGAAACGGCCCCTGAATCCAGGGCCACCCTTATCCAGGTCAGACTGAAAAACAAAGATAAATGAAATGTTGCATCATACCTGACCGTTATAAAGATTGCAGAGGGATGTATTTCTGATTTTACTCCTCAGACTTTTGGGGTGGAAGTAGAACGAGTTCCCACCTCCTCTCTGATGAGTGCGGTGAACCGGTGCGTTCAGGAGGACAACATGACCTTCCTGCACTCCTACGACGACCTGGATCTAATAGCCGGACACGCCAGGTTCTCCTAACTTAAACAAAACATTGACTTTTTTTTCCCCCTAACCCTCTACATTTATTTCAAGTTAGCAAGAAAATTTCACAGAGTAGCAAACACAGGCAAGGTGGAAGGAAACGGACACCTGGTTTTCATTCCTAAAATGAGAATCTGTGTGCGCGCAGCCTGGGCCTGGAGGTGCTGGAGGCGGTGTCGGACCCGGACGTGGTGGTGGTCTGCTGCGGTGGGGGCGGCCTGCTAGCCGGGGTTGCTGCCGCCATCAAGCTCTCGGGGTGCGACACAACCAGGATCTATGGTGTGGAACCAGAAGGAGGTGAAGTGAAGTTTAAAAATGGCCGCCCAAATGTGGAAACAGATCATCAGCGTAGAGCTTGATTATACCAAGTGTGTGTGCGTGTGTGTGTTTGCCACCAGCTTGTACGATGTACCAAAGCTTTATTGAGAAGAAGCCGGTGTGGATGGATACACACAGCATCGCCTCTGGCCTTGCACCTCCTTCTGCAGGTTGGTCCTCCTCTATGCTAGCATGTAGCTACTGATTGTGAAAACGTTACCCTTTCCAAAGGTATTCACATCACATGGACTTATCAAGTTTAGCCATTTTACACCCAAAAACGTCTGGCATTTTAAAGAGATTTTATTTTCTAGTCAACCTAAAGTAGTGCATTCTGAACCCCACTGAACTAGATACCTTGAAATAAAATCCATGGTTTTTAATCCATGCAGCCTCTTATAGGTGGAGTGCACGTGTATATTCAGTCCCACTTTAGTTCAATGCTCCTAAATAAAATTTGGTCCAACCAGTAGGGTTCAAACATATTTCTCATGTAAAACTCTAGACTTTTCCAGATTTTACCAATTGTTTATTCTCATTATCGGGTGGGTGGATAAATAAAAAGGGAAAAAAAGACTGGAAGCAAAGATGGAAGCAAAGTACCCAAATAGAACTACAGGAGAGAAGGAAGGACACAAACGTGACAATAAAAAACAAAGGAACTGGCACACGAAGAAGTAAAACAGACAGAAGGAAGAAAGAAAAGAGATAAAAGGAAGTTGAGAGAAAAAAGAAAAATACGAGAAAAAAAACAGAAAAGGAAGGAAGGAAATAATAAATGGAAGAGGAGAAATGGAATGTAGAAGGGAGAAAGAAATTCTGAAATGAATAAAGAAAAGAGAAAAATGCAAATAACATAAGGAAAGAACAGACAAACACAAGAAAAGGAATAAAAAAACTGATATAGCAAAGGAAGGAAGGAACAAGGACGGAGACAAGGGTGGAAGGAACAAAAAGAAGAAAAGACACAAAAAGGGAAAGGAGGAAAGTAGTGAAAGAACAAAAAGCAAGACCGAAGAATGAAGAAAAAGTGATGCAATGGTGGACAGATGGACGGACAAAACAAAGTAGAAAAGGGAAAAAGGAGGAAAGATAAAACAAATCAGGAAGGGCAGAAAGACAGACATCATTTATTTTAGACGACTGGATAAAGATTAAAGCTGGAAATGCAAACATTTTCCCATCTTCCCATTTTCTCCTTCCATGTCTCTAACCAGACCAGGAAAACACCAAGATCCGACTCTAGACTAGGTAGAGTCTAAGAAAACACTAAGATCCGACTCTAGACTAGGTAGAGTCTAAGAAAACACTAAGATCCGACTCTAGACTAGGTAGAGTCTAAGAAAACACTAAGATCCGACTCTAGACTAGGTAGAAACCTTGAGCCAGTCGCCAGACGACGCATTCGATGTGATGCCGTAACCGCGGCGCTGCTCTGCTCCGCAGGCCGGCTGCCCTTTGAGCTGTGTCGGCTCTACGTGGATCAGATCGTCCTGGTGAGCGACGATGAGATCAAGGCGGCCGTCTCCGCCCTCTACCGAGCCGGGCTGGTGGTCGAGCCGTCGGGTTCCGCCGCCTTCGCCGCGCTCGTCAACGACAAGATACCCGACCTGGAGGGGAAGACCGTCGTGTGCATCCTCAGCGGAGGGAACGTCGGGAAAGACGAGCTGGCCAACTTTCCAGACTGAAACGCTCCGATGTGATTTTGGATCAATCTGAAAGCGTTCCTTCACATTTTTTCCCCAATTCAAAAGGGAAATGTTTTGGACTTTTTTTTTTGTCTTTTAACACAAATCTTGGAACTAACACTGAAAACCAGCACCATAAATTTATAGCAGATGTATTCGATGACAAAATTAGCTTGGTTAAAGTTATTACATTGTTAATGAAATTACTTTTTACTGAGTACCACCACAAATCACTAGTCAAAGACCATTTGAAAGCCACTGAATCTGGAAAAATTAAGAGATTTTTCTAGACATTCGGGCTTCAAGCAAGTTCAAAATACACAGGCAGTAGTTTTTAGCTTTTGTGGAGTAATTCTGTTGCCGAATGCAAAGTCAATAAATGCAAGATTCAAAATAAATCTACAATTTCTGAAATTTTTTTTTAACTTTGTTTTGGCTTTCAGAAATGTAAGAGAGCCGGCTCAATTGGTGTGCGTGATCCGGCAGCTTTAACCTTTAAATATGGAAGCAGTGGGAAAAAAATAGACAGATGGAAGTAAGTAAAGATCGATAAATTATTCATTTTGTATATCTAAAGCGAGTCACGTTGAGCTGTATATCAAAATGTACTTATCTTGTCAAATAAACATGAAAGGAAGAAAAAAAACATTCTTAAGGGATGTTAGAAAGTTTCAACCAAATGTAACACATGACTGTAATCTCAAAACAGTTCAAAAGGAGTAAAGAAAGACCAGAAACAGCATCATATTTTTTTTTTTACGATTTTCTATTTAAATTTCCCCCCAAACTGGTTCCAGAAAACAGGCTGAAGAACTGAATAAAAACTAGTGAACTGTGACATAATTTACTGAACCCAGGAGAGTACACAGTCATAAACGGTATTGAAAATATAAAAATAATCCTAAATACATTTTTGGGATGAAAAGAACAGATTTTCAATCACGTGTTGCTCTTGTGTCCTCAGGAGCTACATGACGTCTTTTATGGCCATTCTACACACGACGGCATCTAGCAGACTGCCGCATGTCTCCTCCTGAGGCGTGACTTTGTACAGCTGTAATGGAGACAAAAAGGAGCAAATACGTTCAGGACATACTGTAGCATTTTCCGGCTAAAATAATAAGCAAGAGCTGCTCTGAAAAAGGTACAATCTCGAGGCCAGCATTACGCACAATAAATCCAAGCCTGTGCATCCAATTTGTGATTAATGCATCATTAAAAGAGCAAAAATACAAGTTATGCACCTTTTAACTGTGTATATAAAGCATTTATAGCTGTAAACGTAATTCATTTGACCTACATGTTCCGATTTATGCTCTAAAACCAGTTGGTGAGTCTCTCGTTGTTAAAATACGCTGAGATCCATATATATTAGATCATTACCTTTCTGATCTTTTCCAAGTCAGACAGTGAGGAAACCTGGTCCACTGGAAGCTGCTGACCGTCCACCATGGCCGTGATGTCCGCCATGGCCTGCAACTCGTCTTTGTCGTGAACAACCACCACCAGGACCGAGTCGTCTCTGTCGGAGAGCCCAAATCTCTTGAAGGCGTCTGAGATCTGCATTGATAAAGACGTTAAAGACTGAAAAACGATCCAACAGATCTAACAGATTACACTGACATCAGCTGTAATCAGCTGATGCTTTACAGACCACTTTTACAACAATGTGCAACATGTGTTGGTCCATAAACTTCTATTGAACTGTATTGATATATGGGGTTGATACGTGACAAAATTTGAACTAGTTCAAGTTACATGGTTTGACATTTTAGTTAAAACGTACGCACATTGTTTGTCGGTGACAAGCTGAAAATTATTTCCGAGTTGAGACTTCTGGTCTTCATGTTTCCAATGGAGTGTAAATGAAAAGCTTTATTGGCAGCCACCAGCACTTGGAAAGGATCCACCAGCTGTAAAAGCACACAAAGTTGGATTTTACATCCCAGACACTTCCAGCCCCATACGTATGAACAAAGACGAGACAGTAATCATTTTTCAAATAGCATAAGCTGAATGTATTGACAGAATTAAAAACAATAACATAAAAGTGGCTCACCATTGTCGGGTTGATGAGGGCACCATTTATTTTTCCCTCCACCGCTTTCTGTCTCAGTTCTGCTGCATTTTTCACGCTTTTAAAAAGCATCTGCGTCACCCTGGTGTCGGGGTAAAGCTCCAGCGTTTGCGTAAGTTTCATGCTGAAAATTCATATATATGCACAAATTAAACAATTTTTATCTGCTTACCGAAAAGGCACTACGCTTCTTCACGTTAGACACATGAAGGGGGAACCATAATACAGTAACACAGCTCGGAACAAAATATCGTGAGCAGAACACACCTATGGAATATATTACATAACCATATTTAGTAAAGTCAACAATTAATTACACAACATAAAATGCGTATTGATATTTTTATATAACTGTGTAATTTAAGTGTTTGGTGCCACAAACGTGTAGTAGACGTCGCACTTGCTTAATGCTATGTAGTAACGATTCGTGAGCTCGTCCGCCATATTGTGAGTGGCGACATGAATAAAGAAACACGAGTGTCTTTATAAAAAGGGAAAAGGTGATTATTTTAGTAGAGATTATTTTTAATCATTTCGATAAAAATGAGCACGGTTTTCAAATGAATATCTCGAAACAACAGAAATTCAGTGTGCTTAAAATGCATCCCAACCATATCCACTGGATTCCATTTTGTTACATATTATTTAAACTGCATGCTACCTAATTTTGAATTTGACATTTGTGCCTTTCTAAATATTTTGTATGTATTTATTGGTGTTATAATGTAACAGTTTTTGCAGATGTATGTGGTAAAGGCAATAAATAAATAAAAGAAACAAAATATTGCGTAATTGTAGAATTATGTTACCTTTAAAAAAGGAAAGAAAAACATACAGGAATAGTTTTACTGAAAAATATGTTCTTCTAGTTGAATAAGAATATTCTGTATTCAATAAATTGAGAACAATTTCTTGCACTGAATGAAGAATTTTTTTAAACCAAAACTGACATACTGACTAATAAATATCACTATTACTTTACATTGTTCAAATAGAGATACTGTAGTGGTTTACAAAGCTTTATTATGAAATAAAAAATGGATTTGAAACGTTTTGCTTTGTCTGAACTTGAGTTTGTTTTTGTTATACATTTTATTTTTCCATAATTTTCACACAGATGTATTTTTTGTATATATGCGGTAGCATTAGTATTTTTTACAAGTTAGTCAGATGGTATAGCCTTTATACCAAATGTTATTTTACTTTTACTTTAGTCAGTCTTTGAATAATTACATTTTACGTTGGTTTATACTGAAGTTATACCATTCTAATTTTACGTAGAATAGCGCTGTATCCACTCACAATGTGGCGTCGACGTTGAACTAAGAGCAAGGTAGTAGGAACCACTGGTTGTAGAAGTGTTTCCACCCGAGGTCGATTCTAAGGCGGATATCCAGCTGTTGGAAATCCAAACTCCTCGGTTTTTTATTTTTGTGTCAATTTCAGCCATTTTCTCTCTGAATTTGGGGAACGTATCTGCTTTAATCCAAGAGTGTGGTCGCTATGCGCTGTATACACGAGCCTAATAGTTAGTGTTTGATCAAATTGACTGTTTCGTCGTGTGTCGTTGTAAAACAGTGAATGCAAGACATGGAGAAAGTCGAGAGCTACATATTCTCAGCTCTGTGCAGCGTCAACTTCTTGGTGTCCTGCCTTCTGTTCTCCAAAATGACGAGGGTACAGCGGGATCCCTACATGGACGAGATCTTCCACGTCCCTCAGGCTCAGAGATACTGCATGGGGAAATTCAATGAGGTAACCGTCCGTTTGTGGATGGGTCCATCACTGTGTAACGGATTAAGGCTAGAACCAACAGCAGGGCTTTTTATTATTTGACCAGAATGGCATGACGGCTTGTGGAGGCTTTAATCTCAAATGCAGACATATATAAAGGCATTAGCAGAGGTTGTGAGCTGAGCTCACATGTGCTAAATCTTTTTGAACCTCATATCATGAGCTCACGAGTAAATTCAGATTCCCAAAAGCGCCATGTGTGCGAAAAAGAAAATATCCTGTTTTAATAAACATCTAGCTGCCACGCCCCCCTCTGGATATTTTAAAGGAGGATTTCCTAGGCCAAAGCAGGATGCAAGACTTTGTTTCTGAAGATGACCACAAGGGGGCGGGACAAAGCAGCGTGAAATACGCTTTAACGGTTTAAAACCGTCACCCCCAATGGAAGTCAATGGGAACACCGTGTCATCGTGACAGTTAAGGGCTTCTAAACTAGACGGTGTGTTGTGGTGTTTGCTGAGCTATATAGTTTTTAACACCGTTTATATCTGTGCTGCACAACACCCCACACACAAGGGTTTTTTTTTGTTGTTGTTGTTTTACATCTATTTAGTCACATCTACATATTTATGCCAGGAAATACAAATTACAGCTTAAGGGAAATACAGCTGTCCATATAATCATCATCATCATCATCAAGTCATTGCCCCTCACACATAATAACTGGTTGGTCACAAAATCTGCCTTGAAGCATTTCCAATAGCTGGCAGTCAGTGTTTGACCTTTCTTATTTGCAGAATTGTTTTTATTCAACCACACTGTAGTGTTTTTAGGCATTGCCAGCCTGTTAAAGGTCAAGCTACAGCATCCAGATTGGATTTAAGTCCAACCTTTGACTAGGATGTTCCGAAATTTCTTTTTGTTATTATTACTTAAAATTGATGAAAGCAGCAAATATTACTAATAAAATGGATTCTAATATGGAAGAACAGATAGGACCGGCAACTACGATGGAGCAGTAGGGCCAGACTAAGAGTTTTTTTTTTCTATATGAAGTAATTCCAAAAAAGTTTTATTACAAATGTAAAGTCATAATATTAACAGAATAAAGACACTATTTTACCAGAAGGAAAGTCAGAAATTTAGTAGAAAAAAGTTGTTTTGGGTAAAAAGCGTCAATAGAGTTATCCATTTCTGATGTGACCAGCTCGTATACGCTGTGATTTATTAATTTTTTTCTTGAAGTAGACTCAGTCGTTGGACAATTGTTTCAAAGTACTACTACTGATAAGTTGATGCTGATTTATTAAAAGATTAACACACCAGCATTTAAAACCAATACCAAAATAAAACTTCACAAGATCAATTCATTCTTTGTTTAGGAGCCGTCATAAAATGACTTCAGGCTTCTAATTTTGTGACATTATTCTGGTAATGTTATCAGTTTGTTCTTGTATTATTTCGACCTTATTGTCATATGACGTTTTTCTTGTTATTGCAACTTTATTCTCATAATATCATTTTGACTGTTCTGGTAATATGAGCTTATTCTTGTATTATTACGACTTAAAATGACTGTCATACGGCTATTTCCGTATTATTATTACTTTATTCTGGTAAAATGAGTTTATTCTAGTATTGTTTCTACTTTGCAATGTTATTTTTAACATACTCTTGTACAACTGTATTTGAGTAATATTATGACTTAATTCTCGTAAGACTTTTTTCTCGTAATATAACTTTTTCTCGTATTTACATTTTTTTTTGTCTTAGTCCGGCCCTAAAACTCATTAGTCATAGCCAACTGCTTCAAAGCGGTTGGTTAAAAATTTTTGCCGTTAACTGCATGGGGCCCCCTCAAGGAGGCGACATAAGTTTAGGACAGCCAGAACCAGATGATGATTTAAAGGAAAGCTCCTTGAATTGCGAGATCTATGATGCTGATGATGTTTGTCTCCGGTGTCGTCAGTGGGACCCCATGATCACCACCCTCCCTGGCCTCTACCTCGTCTCAGTGGGCATCATTAAGCCGATGGCGTGGCTCGCCAAATTGACGGGTAGCGTGGCGTGTTCCACGGCCATGCTGCGCTTCACCAACGTGCTGTTTAACTGCGGGAACTTCTACCTGCTGTACCTGCTCATAAGCAAGCTGCACCACAGGGACAAGGTAAGGCTGCCTCACCACAACGAGGGAGGGAGAAAGGAAAGGTTCCCATTTTTTCTCTAATGCCATGTTACCTCTTCTTCAGACGCGGTTGATGTTTCGGCGAATCCTCTGCACAGTGTCTCTGTCCACCTTCCCCGTGCTTTACTTCTTCACCTTCCTCTACTACACGGACGCCGGATCCACCTTCTTCATCCTCTTTGCGTACCTCATGACGCTGTACGGCTGCCACAAGGCCTCGGCGCTGCTCGGCGTCTGCGCCGTGCTCTTCCGGCAGACCAACATCGTCTGGGTGGCATTTTGCGCCGGCACCGTGGTGGCTGCCAAGATGGATGACGTCTGGAGGATGGAGTACACGAAGAAGAAGGACGAGAGACCCTCCGCCGTCCGGGTGCCACTGTCGTCTCAAGGAGTGAAGAAAGTGATTACGTTCTCATTGGACTTCTTCACCTCGCCTGAAACCGTGAAGGTGGTGATGCAAGTGACCTGGCCTTACGCCGTGGTGGCAGCGGGTTTCCTGCTGTTCATGTTGTTGAACGAGGGGATAGTGGTGGGCGACAGGACGAGCCACCAAGCCTGCTTCCACTTCCCTCAGGTCTTCTACTTTTTCTGCTTCACCTACTTCTTCTCCCTCCCGGTGTCGCTGTGCCTCCACCGAACCCTACGCTTCAGCAACGCACTGAAGAGGCATCCTGTGTTCTTCTCTGTCCTCACCATTGTCTCCTTGTTTCTGGTTTGGAAGTTCACTTACGTCCACAAGTACCTCCTGGCTGATAACCGCCATTTCCCCTTCTACATCTGGAAAAACATCTACCAGAGGCACAAGCTGGTCCGCTTCCTGCTCGTCCCGGCTTACATTTTCACCGGGTGGAACTTCCTGGAGACCTTAAAGTCCCGGTCTTTCTTCATGAGCCTTGCCTACCTGACGTGTCTCGTCTTAGCCACAATTCCCCAGGAGCTCCTGGAGTTCAGGTACTTCATCATCCCGTACCTGATGTACCGTCTCCACATGCCTCTCTCGCCCCTTTCACGGCTAGTCGGCGAGTTCCTGCTGTACACGATTGTGAATGTCGCCACCATTTACCTGTTCATCGCCAAGAGCTTCTCCTGGCCTTTGGCCCTGACCACGCAGAGGTTCATGTGGTGAGGAGGTGTCTGGAACCAGGAAAACCACCAAATGGTTATCAGTTTTGGACATTAGAAACTCAATAAAAATCCATCAGTTCAATCAAAAATTGTACGGCCACATTTCTGAGCCTCATTCCAAGAAAAGCTGACTGACATCAACACAGACTATTGTGAAAATATTGTTGCTGTAGTCTGGGAGAATATGTTCCATCTGGAGAAGCTTTTTTTTTGGCTCTTTTTTACAGTGAAATGTGTGCATTTCCTTCTTGCACCCATTATTTCCTCTACTGTAAATGGAAGAAGTGAAGCCCACTAAGCAAGTTTCCTAAACAGTATTTAAAATTTCAGAATCTTAAAAGGCGGTGAATGTATCGTAGATCACAAACAACGCCTTAGAGAATCTGTATTTAGGATAGTCCAAATTTGACAAGATTCTGAAATAAAGCTGATCTAAATGTATTCAGATGTCAGAAAAAGCATGAAATATCCCTTTACCACGCTGCCAAATCAGAAGCGAACTTCAGCGTTGTATAGTGTCACGATGGTACCGAAAATACAACTCAAATATTGGGAAATATGTTGTACTCCAATGTTCATTTGAGACTTGAGACGTTTGGGGTTTTGAAGTAGAAAACAAATAGGAAGCCTGTCTAAGGAAACTCTGCTAACTTGAGCTGTAAATGTGATAACAGCTGCTGGTTATGTCTCGCATTCACCATATCGTCCTTCTGGACGCTCTTTTTTTGTTTTTAGGTGTTTTTAGGCACAAAATGAAGCCATGTGACGTTTTTTAGTAGCCATTCGTTGGACCCCTGACTGGGAACCTTTTGTACTCGTTTACACAACAGAAGATCTGAAGACCTTTCTGTGTTCCTCCACATGATAACGAGGGTAGAGTAACACAGCGCTACTCATTGTTGCTGCGCACTGCAGGGTCAGGTGGCAGAAAGAAGACTACTACTTCAATCAAGAAAGACAAATTCTGCTGTGTAAGTCTACATTCAGTCACAGAACAATACGTCTTAAATTATACTTGCTACTTTTCTGTTCTCGTTTAGGATTCTACTGTAGTTTGTTAGTGGTGGTAAAATGTGGGTACGAATTAGTGAAGGGGTTAACTAATCGGAAGCCGAATAAAGAGACCAAAAATGTCTTCTTCTTTTCTTTTCTTTTTTTTTTTTGACCAAACGAAGAACACTGATGTTCAAAACTTTATGTTCGCTTGATTCCACGAGGGTAGAAATGGTTTCCATAACTAGCTTAATATTATCAAAAGCCATGAATATCCACTGGAGCTAAACAATAAATCTATCCAGGATTGTGTGTTTAGTTTTTTTTTTTTTGGAGGGTGGGGGGGTTTGATGTTTTTGTCTTAACTAATTTGCATACATGTGATTAGCTTAGCTAGTTCTGGTTTTACCCAGCGTCTGTCTGTGATAGAATATAATACCTGATGTTATTTTTCTATCTCTGTTTATAGTCAGTTTAGGTTTGTAGACCCGCGCAGCAGTATGCAACGGTTTCAGTAAAAACACCTGCTTCGAGATCAGTTTGTCATCTTTCCGAACAGTGCTGCTTCCACTGGCCTGGTGTTGTACAACTTAACTCTGGTTCACGTTGTTTTGAAACGTTTTTCCTTTGGATCTCTCTGTGTCCGGCTCCGTTCCAGCCATTCCTCCCCTTTTTGATACAACTTTGAATAAAACGTATTACAACAAAACAAACTGTGGCAAAACTTGAGTGGTGCAACATATTTCAAACGTGAGTTTTGTCCATCAATTTGGTTGTTTTTTTACTAGTCCACTTTTATGTTAATTCACACGCGTCAATTGCCTTTTTCTCTCATTTATCCATTCATTCTTTTATCAGTTTGTTCATTATACACCCATCCCATTAATTCATCCATCAGTTTTCTTTTCATTATTTACCAATTATTTTTCTTGATATGTCCTTCCAAATATTTGCAAACCCTATATTTTTTAAAGCCGGACGATACTAGAAATATCTCCCTACTCTTCTCGACTAAACTTTTTAATAATACATTTAAAATAAGATCTTTCTTCCCTAAAAATATCAAGGAACTCTCAAAAAAACATGGAAATCCAACAATTCAACATAAGATTCACTTGTCAACTGATGGAAAAGGGTAGAAACAAAAAAAATTTCTTCATGAATGCTTTACATCTATGGAGCTAAATTGGGGCCATAAAGTTTGTTCAAAAGAAGAAAAAAAAATCTTCGAGTCTGAAGAGTAACTTAACATTTTTCTTTCAGTTTCAAAACATTTTTTAGTTTAATTTTTTCTTCAGGTTCAAATCTTTTTGTTTTGTTCAGTTTCAAACTATCTTGAAGAAACTTTATGGCCCCAACTTAGCTCCATGTACAGCTGCTATTTTGAGGGTCTATTTTTCTCAATATTTGAAACAAACATTCTATTTTGGAGTTTCCATAGCTTTTAAGACAAAAACATGCTGCCATATCACAGGTCAGTCAAAAGGGGGCAGTCTTGGATGGAGCTAACGGTTCCAGTTAGTTTCTTTTTTTTTTTTAATTAACATAGGAAATATTTAGTCAATAATCTCCTCCTGCTTTCCTAACCCAGGAACCTTGAAAGTAAACTTCATAGTTAATTTAGGGTTACTTATAATAAACTCTATTTTCTCTATAAAACAGTCGTCACAATGTCTGTTCTCCATCATGACCAGATTAAAGTTCTGTATCAAAAGAGATTTAATAACCGACTCTGCCTCTCTGCTCCCCCGAGCCTGCAGAAATTCAGCTTTTCCGTTTTCTCGCTGCTTCATTGATTTTTACTTAAGGGGATGACGAAATGACGCCGCAGTCCTTCTCGCTGCTGTGCTCTGGCATTTGGAGAACTGCAGCCCAACAGAAAGGCAAGGTAACAGCTTCGGTTCCTGTAGTATTATTACCTCTTCATTTCTGTTGATGGCGAGCCAGTGGAAAAAAGGTTAAATGTTACAGATTCCATCAGGAAGGAGGAAAAATAAATGAAATTACAGTGCTGTGAAAAAACAGTTGCCTCCTTTTAATGAGGAACAAACAAATCTTTACTCAATATGAAGATGAGCTGAACAAATACAAAAAAGCATCCCAAACCAACCAGGTCGAGTTAACTGATTATCCACATTTCTAGTTCAGTTTAACTTTGCCTACTGTGGAATTTAGATTTAAGAACAGATGAGAAATAAAGTCATTTCTAAGACTGTGGGACTCCAGACTATCAGAATAACCCAGAAATAGATTCACCATGAACCAATGGCGACTCTTCCAACATCCCACCAAAATCACTCTGGTGAGCACAAAAGAACCAAGAGTATCATCTAATGTAATGCAGACCTTACTTGTATTAGCAAAGGTCAGAGGTCATAATTCAGCAACAAGAAAGAGGCTAGAAAAAAACGCATCCGTACAAAAACCCAATGTTAACAAAACCGCCCAATAAAGTACATCTCACAAATGTCGAAAATATCTTGATGATCTCCAAGATTTTCGGGACAATATTTGGTTGTCCGAAGTAGAACATCCATTCCGTTCATGCTTAAAAACCTTTCAGTGTGGCTTAATCAAAACTATTCTGTAAAGAAGAGTTAGTCAATATTCCTCCACAGAGATTTTACCACAAATGCTCAATGGCAGTTGTTGCTGGCAATCAGGTTTAGGAGGTGGAACTACATGTTCACAAAGGACAAGGTTGGTTTGGATAGCTTTTGTATTTGCTTAGGTTATTTTTGTGTTATAGAGAAATTTGCAAAACTTATTTTAAAAAAAAGCTCTTTACTGGAGAGATTATTCTAATAGTATAAGCAAATTCATTTTCCTGATGTCTGTCGCTTCCAGAGATGGGGACTGGAGTCACATGACTTGGATTATAAAAATCCAGACTTGAGACTTGACTTGAAAAAATGCTCAAAGACTCGGACTTGACTTTGACTTTCACACCATTGACTTGGGACTTGACTTGACTTGAAGCTGTTTACTTGAAAAGACTTGATATTTCACTTAAGTCAAAAATTTAAAATACATTATTTATAAACTGGCCGCATTAATTAATTTAACTCATCCCATATTAACAGGCGCAGACCATCTTTCTTTCTCTTTTTCCACACTGTACTTATGTGTACATAAGCTGCAACACAACCAATCAAATTAACAGGATTTAAAAATAACGGGGGAGGGGGGAGAAACAAGAGACAAAAAAATGCTCAAAGCAGATATACTCCTGTGAGTAATTGCTTTTTGGGTACATCAATCATGAAATATCCAACTAAAACCGGAGTGAAACATGCAAAAATTGCAAGACCAGGATATCCTCTCAGATGAAAATACAACTTCCAACTGTTCGGTATTTGAAGTTGCATAAAGAATAGTAAGCGGTACTTTTCTTTTACTCTGAGACAACTGACTAGCTAACGTCGTGTTAGCAACTCTGGGTTACGTTGGTGATACCGCTTATCTTTCACTTCTATGTTGTGTTTAGTCATGTTGTGTAAATCCGGTGCTTCAAATATCCACAAATAATGTGCACCGTGTTAGCTCAGGAAGCTAATGTGCTTCGTGTTAGCTCAGGAAGCTAATGTGCACCGTGTTAGCTCAGGAAGCTAATGTGCACGTGTTAGCTCAGGAAGCTAATGTGCACCGTGAAGCTGGTGGATAGTGAGTGGTGTCCGGTGTTCAGAAAGCAGGTTCTGTACCTGAACTCAGGGAAGAGAGTTTCTCTCTATCCCATCATAATGATGAACCCGATCCAGTTCCATCACAGGATGGATGGTGTATTCATAAGGAAAAGTACGGTTTCTTACATCCCTTTCCCACCCTGCTCCCGTATTAGTATTTTTCCATAAATATCCCCTCCTCCCCCCACGGCTCTTAGGTTAGTTTTACACCCGCCTCCTCTGACAGTAGCACCGGACAGAGACATTTCCTATATTCTCAGACCCAAAATTTGACAGGTATGGGTGTATTTGAAGACATCTATGTTGAGAAATTATATTGACAATAAATAGATTGTCCATATAATTTGTAGACTTAATGCAGTCAGTGCATTAACTCTACTGTTTTTTCCAGTTATAACTCATCAAATGGCGGCGTGATGGTCGTTGCACAGATCCCATTTCCAAGTGGTATAATTTTGCTAGAAAATTAATCAAAATCCAGTAATTTTGCTATCCTTCAGAAATTGCTGTAAAGGTAAAAAATTTTACAATTGTAAGGATCCTGAGGGTAACGCTGTTGGGTAGTGCTGAGTGTTTCTGGATGGTAATGCATCCATCTTTCTTTCTAACCAAGACACACATTATTTTGTGTCTTGGTTAGTGATTCTGGCGAGCTTGATTCAGGCAACATGTTCTTATCAATACTGAGATGTGAAATTGGCTGTACATTTAACCCCACTTGGACTGACGGATATTTATGTTGGCATCACATTCAAATTCCAGAGTGAGTCGGTTGTTCAACAATAATTAAGTATGTTTTCTGAAAATTTTATTATCTGTTTAGTTTTCATGACCAAATCAATGTATAATCACAATACTCCAACCTTTTTGAATTATGTGCGTAAAAATAAACCAAAGTTAACCAAAAACTAAAACTACTACTGCAACTAATAGAAACTAAACTAAAACAAGAAAATATGTAAGTAATAATGTAAAAATAGCAAACACGTACTAAAAACTCATTTAAACATTGCTGAATTAGATTAAAAAAAAGTCTAAATGAAATAAAACTAACCTATAATGAAAAACCCAAAACTACTCAGTCCTTTCACAAACCTTTAAATCTTTCTTAATTGTTCCTTTAAAAGCTAAAAACTATAATTTATTTCCTTTTCAGCTGCATTTCTCTGTGTTTTAGCATACGGGCTGCTCAGTGCAAAAGTTTTATGTTAGTATTCGTCTGTTTCTGGAGCCAGCGGATCGGCGGCGAGGTCACGCCTTCTTCAGGATTCCTCTCTTAACTCCCAGCGACACGGTCGACCCTTTCACCACGCATCGGTCAGCTTTTGGCCAACACATCAGCACACATACATTTACACTCTCCTGTCCTCTCACAGACCCTGCACACACACACACACACACACACACACCTTCGGCAAACACTGGTGGTAGTTTCTTGGATTATGTGTCAGGAATCCACCAGATTCCCCCACTGACCTATGACCACCTCCGCGGAGCCTGGAGTACCTCGTCCATCTGGGATGCGTCTCAGTGCATAATGCATCGCTCTCTGAGGAAGAAGCCCACTGAGGCACACTGAAACAGCTGTCATGCATAATAGATAAAGGCAGATTAAAGGAACAAGTGGCCTTGGTGTGTAGTTCTGATTGAGACAAAGCTTTCTTGGGGTGATCCAGAGAGAATTCATGTTTCTAAGTGTGTGTGTTTGTGCATCGAAAAGACGACTAAATTAAATCACCCAACAGGTCTCAGACAACAATTTCTGTCTTGTAACTATCCCCACTTGATTATCTTTTAGAGAGAGATGAAAAAAAAACAACAATGTAGTTTGTAGCTCCTGATGTGTTAACTGTTGAGCACTTAATTAAGAATCCCATTTTAGTCGTACGACGAAGAACAAGCAGGTACTCACGGAAACAGATGGAGCCGCAGACGACACCATATGTCACCGCAACGAGACTGGAGCTCTAAATGACTTCAGTCTCCTCCAGTGAAAACTGCTGAGGGAAATGACAGCATTATTTCATTTCTAAGGCGAGACTTGATTAGTGAAATGTAATATCATGGAGCACGGCGATGACATCGCTGGACACTAGTGAGGGTTACGTTTCCCCTTTGTATTGTTGGAACATTGTGGTGGCAGCACACAGAGAGGGTGCCATGTATCAAAAACATTGACTCAGGTTGATTATGCACAACAACTTTGTTTTAGGTGTATGATACAGTCCCAATAAAGCACATTGAAGTTTGTGACTATGAGGGACGTGACTACTAAAGTGCTGTGATTGGGGAACGTAGCCCACTTGAGTTGTGGTCTGTTTTGTTACAGAAACATCTGAAGAATCCAATCTGTTTCAAACTGTGCAACGTTTAGCTTCGCTAAACATGGAGGTCTTATCTTGGTGACAACCGCGTTGCATCCTGGGAATGAAAGGACTAAATGTCAGGCTACATGGGCAAGCTCTGCGTTGTGCTAGAAGAAATAAAAATTATCTTGAGTAGAGCTAAGTTAAACAAAGTTGGAGATTATACACAAAGTGATATTACTCCACCTACAGCTCATAATAAAAATAGAACTTTCATTTTCACCTCAGATTTGCTGCGTGTTCTGTTCTTAATGTACATTTTAGCTGGAGAGCGAGCCTACGTGAGCAGCACTACTACCCAAAACGATCACAGCATATACTGTATGCAAATGTTTCTATTCCTGTAAAAGCAGTGGGAGTTGGGTGGGCGGAGTGGTCAAAAAAATCATGTGCTTAATTTGATTAATTAGAACAGTAATTATAAGACTTCCCCACGTTCATTTCAGAGAGCCTTCTGGGAAAAAGTTTAAAGTCCTGCAAGGAATGCGTGGGAGCACGTGCTGGTCAGATTTATTAAGATAAAAAAACCCACAACTTTGCTCTCAGTGTAGCACCAACCTCCCTGCTATTTTTATAGATAAATATTCAAGTGGACCTCCGTCTTTGTGGCAGGTTGCTAAGATACACACCGTGTCAGGAAGTGACAAGCGTAATTACGACCCTGGCTGACAGACATCGAGCAGAGTGTTCATTAGACTTACTCAAACATTAAGACGTCAAGTCTATTTTTTTTTTTTTCTTTTTTTTCAAGGGATGAAAACCTGACAAGCTTTTGTATCAGCTAATTTACCAGATTGTAATTTTGGCCAATGAGGACGTCGAACGGAGAGACGAAGAAGAAAGAGAGAGAGAAAAAAAATGTCACTACGTCAGACATTTTGGGGCGTTTAGGTGTAGTCGCTCGGTGCATTCTTTACAGGCCACAGACCAAAACAAACTTTATCCCGGTGGTTTTATTGTTACTGACTGCAGTGAGATTAGTTTCGAGTTAGATTTGGATATTCCAATATCCGCCGAGGAAACGATGTTAAGCTCAAGGTTGATCCGATTTATGGCCCTCCTACTGAGTCAAAATCAGTGTGAAATTGTTCTACCAGTCTGTACAGATGAGGTACACTCATTTTTTTAATTTGACCCTTTTTATTCCCCGTTAATACACAGCTCTCCATTACCATGACCCCTCCTGTCACTCAATAGATGCTTAAAACACACATGTGCCAAAACGTTCTGCAGCTGAACAGAAACTGGAACTGAACTTGTTATTTTTGGACCTAAAGTGGAAGAGTCTAGCATTATAGATCTAGAGTTGTAGGTCTATAACAATTTCACACTGATTTTGACTCAACAGATCACATGACCTAGAAGCTATTGAAGAGAAATACTAAATTTAAACTAAAAAAATAAGTGTGACACATAAATAAAATAATGTGTCTCATATAAAAGCATGAATTACCATGTTTTGGTATTGGTTGGTCACAAGGCAAAGCATTTATTAACATTTGATTGACAGGAGTGTTTGGTTCGGAAATTTGTTGACAGTCCCTAAGTGAACCTCCGAGAGCTGAGGAGGGAGCGAGAGAACGGCTGGCTGAAATTATCGTTCATAAATCAGATCAACCTTGAGCTTTTTTTTTTTATTATTACAATAATATGTACAACAAGTTACATAAACAGTAACTAGACGAACAATGGGGCTCAAGGAAGGTAACAGCAAAAATTACAAACAGGAAAGGGATACAAAAAGGAAGAGGTTACAAAGGACAAGGTTAAATACAGCAGTTGGGGCAAATTACATGAGAAATTCTTTACAAATTGTAGTGGTCTTTATAGCTTTAGTATTGGTACAGTTTTTAAGAGAATGTAAATATGAAGAAACACAGGCATAAAAAGCATTACATTTGGGTTTCAATTTAAGAAAGATCAACCTTGAGCTAAACGCAGCTTACTCGGCGGCGGTGACGTTGGTTCCAAAGTTCTATTGACCAATAGTAGAGGAGCTGGACATAGAAGGCAGCTCTCCTCAAGTTAAAACAGGAGAAGAGAAGAGGCAATGACAAAAGAACAAGACAAAACAAAATATGTACTTTTCTTGACAAAAACGCATGTTTAGGGGAAATGAAAAAGAAAATATATACATTACTTAATGGAAACTCGTGTAAGGAAAAGGACAAACTAAATATATATTTATACTTTTATTTTGTATATCAGTTTTGGTCCTCTATATTTAAATGGACTCTGTTACTCTTAAACTGTCATTTGAAGCATTTTTAACGCCCCACATTAGGTTGTGTAAATGTTTCTCTCTCTCCGTTGGCCATCTTTGATATTAAAGATATTAGTGCCTTTTTCCTCCCGCTCTCTCCATCTCGCCCTACCTCTTTTCAACCCCCGAGTCAATCTCTCCATCTCCCCCCTCTATCTCAGGGGCCTCAGGAAAATGAAGCTATTTATAGCGACTCGAGGCGTTCACGTGGAGGCGTTCAAGGTTCTCCCTGTAAGAAACAAAACAAGTCACATTTGAACCACCATGAAATGCTTTCCTGAAAATTTGTTTCCCCACATACACACGGTTCTTAAAATTTACTGCGTCTGAACCTGCTTTGCACATCGAAAAACTTGATTCTTTTTTTTCTTTTTTCTCCCCCCCCCCCCCCCTGCTCCTTTGGAAAGTTGGAGTTAGATTTCACAGACAAATCCGCGAGCAGGTGAAGCCATTAGAGTTCACTGGACATTTAAATCCAGTTCTAGATAAAATACAACATGGTTAAGATTACTTTATAATGCCAGTTGGAAACAATTGCATCGACTTACCGATTTTGCTGCAATTCCTCATATTAGGCCTTGTGTTCGAAGTGGAAAGACTTCCTTTAACAGGAGGAAACCTAAAAAGGCACTTTATATAGTGTGAAGCCAAGGCTTACATAATACAACTTAAGTTTTTTATTTGCCCTTGGAGGCAGCAGAAATTATGAAACAGCACGCGACATTAAAACACTGCGTAAAAATAACAAAAGGTGTCTTCCTTTGAGCTAAATTGAGTTTTTCTATTACCACCACCATCTTACTTTACCTGTCACTCTTCAGTATTATTATTATTTTTTATTCGCAGAACTGTAATTTGAATTCACGTCACGCGTCAGCGATTTTCAGGCCGGATTTTTTTTTTTTTTTATCAGACTAAATGTGAAGCCAGCTAAGCGAATTTGTTTTGCAAATGAATGCTAATAAGCATCCTTAATGAGGCAAATTGAGCAGCCAATTTCATCTGCTTTCCAAACGTTTAGAGTGCATTCACACGAGGAAAAGGGAGGAATGCCAAGAAAACACCTGACATCTATCTAATATACTCAAGAGGACTGAAGGTGATTGAGTGGGGCCGCTGCGGAAAGTGCTTGATTATATCTGTCATCAGTTTGCTGTATTATCAGGGCGATATTGACATATTTACAGAGCTTGGGTAGCTTTAATTTGGCCATCAGGAATGTAAGTTGCCGATTTCAGCAATGCAGAGAAGCAGGAGGCCACGCCGATGAGCAAAATTTGTGCTGTGCTTTTTTTTATGTTTAAAAAAGGGGCTCCATTTTGTTAGAGTAAGACATATCTGGTTCTTTTATATCCTTGTGACTCTTTAAAGCGATAAATTAGTAATAAAGCCTAAGTGTACGCATAACTAGCCGGTGACAAAATGACAGAGCTAATGGGGAACAGCCAGCCAAACACAGGGAACCTGAGGAAGCTTGTTATGTAGCTGGAAGCAAATGGAAAGCGAGTGGGAGCTGAAGAAACAGCACTAATTGGGACCTTCAGGGATATGGCAATGGAATGCTAATAAAGTTACCGTGCAAACAGATGCTCATATGGACAGCTGAATGTAGAAACTGTTTTGTTAATTGGAAGACATTTGCTAGGAAGATTTTTTTTAAGGAGCTAAGTTAGATGTAGAACCGAGAGCAAACTGCCAAGGAAAACTGCAATTAGAGGTGAGAAAATGAGCAGATTTTATGGTGACGTGAAGGAAGTGCATTGTTCTGCTGTCTTAGAACAAACTGGATAAAATATTTGTTTTTGTGACCTTACAGTAGAATCTATAGGCCGGTTATGATTACACATTTTGCTAGATGATAATTTGTCCCAGAACTGACTGATTGCAAAATAAATATTGTTGTTTTGAGAATCACAGTAATGGCAAAATAACGCAAGAACAGAATATCAAATATCAATAAGCTTTCGATTCCAATGTATATTTAACACTGGAACTGGAAGATATTTTAAATTATAAAATAAGTAAACAAAACTGAAACAATAAAATAAAATGAATTATGCAAATAAAACTGTCCTTCAGCAAAAATGTTTAGTTTGAGACAAACCTAACAATTTACAATTTCTGAGTTAGTTTTTTTTTTTTTTTTTTTTTTTTTTAAAGGCTCTATAATTGTGTTTAAATATTGCCAACAATGTTTTCTAATGACCTGGTCATATTATTAAATTTCCTGTAAGTTTTAATATTTAAGTAAAGTTGGTTGCAATCTGCAGCTTTGCTACAAGATGGCTCCAGATCCTTCGCGTTTTTTTCCCTCTCCACTGACATTAATATGATTTTCCCTATTGAAAGCTACTCTGGTATCATAATGTATAATTGTTTATAAGTCTGTCTTCAAGCAGCTGTTCAGTTTGAAAACCATCTGTGAACATCAATTTTCAAATCTGAACATTGAAATTCGACGAGGTCATTTAACCCTTTAGGTGGCAGTACCAAAATCACCAAAACACCTGAAAAGGTATACCCAAATTAAATGAGCTGCTGTTCTTGAACAATTTGGAATACATGCAAAAGCTTGGTCTCTTTATGAAGATAACAAGCTAAATTTTCTATTTTTTCAGTCAAAAATACTTTAACTGTAAGTAGTTTGTAGCCATTACCTTTGTAGCACAAAAGAAATAGAAAATTTTTTGCTTCACTCTGATTTTTCATTTTTATTTCTATGTAAATAGACATTAAGTGTTGAATGCATGGACTGGGGTAGCAGCTTAAGAAGGGAGGCCCATACTTCCCTCTCCCCAGCCACTTGTTCCACCTCTTCCCGGGGAATCCCAAGGCGTTCCCAGGCCAGCCGAGAAACATAGACCCTCCAGCGTGTCCTGGGTCTTCCCCCGGGCCTCCTCCCAGTGGGACGTGCCCAGAACACCTCACCACCAGGTAGTGGTCAGTGGACAGCTCCGCACCTCTCTTCACCCGAGTGTCTAAGACATGCCACCGCAGATCCGATGATACGATGACAAAGTCAATCATCGAACTGCGGCCTAGGGGTGTCCTGGTGCCAAGTTCACATATGGACACCCTTATGCTTGAACATGGTGTTCGTTATGGGCAATCCATGACGAGCACAAAAGTCCAACAAAAGAACACCTCTCAAGTTCAGATGGGGGGTGAGGGGGGGCATTCCTCCCAACCACGCCCCTCCAGGTCTCACTGTCATTGTCCACGTGAGCGTTGACGTCCCCAAGTAGAACAAGGGAGTTCCCAGGAGGGGCATTCTCCATTACCTCTAAGGACTCCAAGAAGGGTGGGTAATCTGCCCCGTCAGCTCCAACGTCTGTCTCAGATCCACTTGCTCCAGAACACAGCTCTCGGGTAGCATTTAGGGCTTTGCATAGACCATTGATCAGACCTTTTCCACAAACACCGATCGGGTCCCGTCCAAAAAAGTTTGAAAAATAGTTTCTCCTTTGCTGAGCCTGTCCGATGTAATTCTCAGCTGCTGGTTGGTCCTCATCATCTCTGTCTGGCGGTGAGAGAAACTGTGTACCGTCAAATCGGAAATCTGTGTAATACGTCTGTGTGGCAGCGTTTTTCACCTCACGTGGTCGATTAAGCGCTCTGATAAGGTCTACGCGCGACAGGGGCACTCCAGTACAAAATATTTTGGATTTTTCAACCAGCCCCATTGAGGAGCTGTGATAGCGGGATGCAACAAATGGCGTTTTCTCCAGAGCTGTTTGGGTCCTGAACTTCTCAAAGTCAAAGCCCTGATTGAGTTCGGGCTGATTGACTTTGTGGAGGCCCAAACCAGCTCCAATCCACCTTATAGATCCAGATAAAATACTCATTGTCAAAAAATGTCTGTAAATATTCAATGATCGGTGTATCTGTTGCTCTCGCTTGCTGAGGGAAGTTGAATACATATAACAGAGATCTTCGGTATATAACTGCCTCTGTGACGTCATAGGACGGTTTACTTATCTAGCCACGTCACTGTGTATGTGTACTGTCAAATCGGAAATCAGTGTAATAGGTCTGTGTGGCAGCGTCTTTGACTTGACATGGTCGATTAAGCGCTCTTATAAGGTCTACGTGCGACAGTGGCACTTTTCAACCAGCCCTATTGTGGAGCTGTAATGGCGGGAGGAAAGAAATTCAGTTTTTTCTCGAGCCACATTATTCCTGAATTTCTCTAAGTCCAAGCTGGTATTCAGTTTGGGCTGGTTGACCATTGTGGAGCCCCAAACCAGCTCCAATCCAGCTTGAAGATCCAGACCCAAAAAAACTCATCCACAAAAAATGTCCATAAATATCCAGTGATCGGTGTATCTGTTGCTGTCGCTTGCTGAGGGAAGTTGATTACATATAACAGAGATCTTTGGTATATAACCGAGTCTGTGACGTCATAGAATGTGAAGCTCCAACACCATATCACCTTAGGTTTTTTATTTTTTTAATTATTGAATTATATATAAATGGCATTAATTTATTAAATACAATTTAAATAAAAATTGTATACTTCTTTTCCATTTGCAGCCTTCTGATTTAAATATCAAAAATAAAGGCTAATAAATAAAAAAATAAAAGAAATATAATAAATCAACCATTCAGTTTCATGCCTTGGAGTGATTTGCCACACAGTGATCCTTTGTGTAAGAAAACGTCCACAAAGGAAACATTAATTATTGCTCAGGTTGCCACACTGATCTAATCTGTTGTGCTCAAGCCAGATACCTGGAATCTCTTCTTGGATGCTAATTTATTGAAGTCTGTATAACCCACAAGAACGTTTACTTTAAATACCTTCAATAGTAGATGGCAAGTTAAGTTAATTTACTTTACCAATACCACTACAGAAGTATAAGGGAAGTTGGGCCTGATCAGGAGATTCTAAATTCGGGGGAGCCTAGGCGTGAGCAACAGAGGAGAGCACACAATGTATATAAAAAAAAGTAGAATTTAATATAAACAATATTTGTGGATCCACATTGTACAAATAAAAATTGCGCACTTTTCTTTTTTATTTAAATAAAAGAAGTAACCCAATCTTTTTGATGTCTGTCAAATGTTCTTTCAAACCTTTAGTCTTACCAATGTGTTAGTGAAATATTTTTTCAATGTTTCACGGCTGGTGACCAGTCGCCATCCAAGGGGATTTTTTCCGGACGTCAGCTGTTAGAACAGAAGCTTTCTGAGATCTAATAAAAAATAAAAAAAAAACAGACAGCATATGTTGATCAGACAGAACACCGGAGCATGGAGTTTACACAGTCTCTAAAACATTTGCCTAAAATAAGATTTGAAGATAGATCACGATTTGCAAACCAATTTTCTCTGACAACAAAATCTAAATTAGACAAAGGCTACAAATTCTTCACCGAACAATACCTGTTTGACTATGAAGGTAGGTATTTTTGTTTTGCGTAACCGTTAGCTTAGCATTAGTGAATTTTGTTAGCTAGCTAACTACGTGACATAACTGTTCCTTAACCAGAACGTTTTACTGTTTTTGAACTATAACGTTTTGGGCTCTAATCTTGATCAGATTCTTAAATTATAGACTGGAGTTGCTACTCATCCTATAAAATAGGGATTTGTTTGTTATAAGCAGAGATGTCCGGTGCCGCCGCTGCTTTGTAATGCCTTCCTCTAATCGGACCACTTTTTCGGTAACGAATAATCTAACGAGTTCGTATTTCAAATCCAGTAATCAGATTAAAGTTATTTATCCCAATCACTGCGCATTAATATTTTCTTTTGTATTTATTTTTATTCCTTCTGTGCGTCTTTGGGAGAGACTCTGTCACAGCAGCGACAGAAAAATGAACAGTGCATGGAGATGCGCATTTTGTTGCTGGAAAAACAGAAATGTCGTCAAGCCCAATTGTTATTTGTGGCTTTTGTCTTGATTTTTCTAAACTCATAAAAAATAATGATTCACCGGTCGCGTTTTTTGGGGGACTTGTGTTTGAACGTGAAGTTGCTCATTTGAGCTTGGAAATGAGCAGATACATAATCAGCCCCAGAATATTTAAAATACTATTCTAAACAACGTTGTTGGAAGCAGTCCTTTATTTTCCATTAATACAGAAAATGAACCTCTAAACGTTACATCACTGACAGGCGGCGGTGTATATGTTTCCTAACTGTGGCTAAAGCTGCTGCTAGCTGGTTTACTCATGATCGGAGGCTGGTTCCTTTGAATACAGTTGGAGAATGGTAAATTGACAATGACTAATAACGGTTATCTAACACGTAAACACTGTTTTATAAAATACAGAAAGTGAACCTCTAAACGTTACAGCACTGACGGAGAGTATATTTTTTCCTAAATGTGGCTAAAGCTGCTGCTAGGTGGTTTACACTCCGATCGGAGGCTGTTTATTTTATACACAGTTAGAGAATGGTGAATTTACAACGATTAATAACAGCTATCTAACACTTAAATGCTGTTATTATTAAACTTACCTTTTATTATATCCTTAAGATTATGAGAATGCGGGAATTTTTCAGCTTGGTTCCCAAGGCAAAATCACACCGGAAGATACCCAGTTTTGAGTTATGGCGGCCATTGTCTGACGTCACTGTGAAAAGGGTCTATTCTCAGCGACGCAGTTAAGGGGGCGGGATAATCGACCTGATTGGCTGATGTGAGATCAGACTCTGTAAGTTATTGGTTGTTTAATCTGTCACTAAAAGCAATCACTAAAGAGATATTTCACAGGTTTTAAAGATTTTTAGCACTTTTTTTATCAATATTTCTGAACATATTTACAAACATATTCTTTTTTTAACCTTATTACTTTTTAATCTCGTTGTAGATTAAGATATTAAATCAACATCTATACATTTTTTTTTACTTGTGTTTTCAACACTGGGTTATATCCCAGTGTTTTTAACACTGGAACCTGAGCTCAGATTTCCTCTGAGCTCAGGAAATCCTCAGTATCGAGCAAAGGTGTTCATCAGTCAGACGACTCCTGTGAGATGTTTTGGTCATCTTCATCATGGAGAAAAGTTGCTCACACAGGTATGTGTTCAAATCTACATTTTTGGGCATCAAAGTCAGCAAATTGCCGGCTAAACTCAGTGCAGAGTACACCGAGTTTTTCAGCAAACTTTGCAGTGGAACACGGCGTTAGAGAGCTGCGTTTTTATGGTTTGCCAGCAGGGAAAATGGAAAAGGTTTCTGTGTTGCCTGTGTTTTTCCCAAAGGTACAGTTTAGTTTTAAAAGCTCTCACTGCAGCGTACGACGTGTCTCTGTGATGATGCGTCTCCGCCCCTGAAGCTGCAGGTTCAAGGCATCAAATCGCAAAAAATGGAAGTATGTATTTTTTAAAAGATGTGAAATGTAATAAAAGATATGCTTTTTAGTTTTGTATGTATGTATATATACATACAAAACTAAAAACAATATAATCTTTTATATATAAGATTATATATAAAAGCGAATGTCTCAGACAATGGCGAATTGAAGTTGAGGTGCTGGAGTTACCATCAAGGGAGGACAAGCCCCTACATGGGATGTAGAATAGACAAATAACTGAAGTGGCTGATATCAGAAAATCCTACCAATGGCTGGAAAAAGCTGGACTCAACGACAGCACAGAGGCCCTCATCCTGGCTGCACAGGAACAGGGCCTAATCCTTTTTCTGGGTTTTCCAAAGTTTGGGTCAGTTATGAAAGACGAAAAGGGTCTTGAGATGTCTAAACGAATCCCTAAAAATTAAATCTCTGAAGCTTGTTTGTACTTTAAATGATAGAAGAGATGACAACAGTCGTTACCAATTGGGGGAAAAGTATATTCTCACTGCCGATTCTTTTTATCCCCGTTTTATTGACTTGGCTGCATTCCAGGGCTCATAATCAGGGTCATGATTTTTTTGGAATACAACCTTTGGGGAAATTAGAGCGTTACCATTCAACTCGGCATCACCTAGACAAGCAGGCTTCAATTTTCCAAATGAAATAAAGCACCAACAGGTTGTCAAAAAACATATTTAGTGGGCAAAAGACAAATAAAATAGAATCCGATTTTGGTCATAATTCAGGGAAATGAAGATGTAGCCGCAGCCATAAAAGCAGGTGATAAACTGAACCATCAGAAATCAAATGTTCAGCAGGTTGAACCGGAACAGAGACGCTGTGCAAGAAATGAAATATCAGAAATCTACAGATTCCGCAAAGCTGCATATGGGAGTTGCGCCGTAAGAAAAGAGGTGATCACCGATGTGCGCTGTACATGACGCAACATGTCAAGAGAAACAAAAGGAACTGGTGCATCCCTACACACTGACTGAGGGATTATCAGTCAGCATGACGTTTACAGATCTACAATAAACGAGAATAGAATATAATCTGATTGTTTCAATATTCCACTGCTCAGTAAGACTAAAGTGAAATCTCTGAAGGACTTGTAGTCAGAGACAGTAGTAGCATGAATAAAACTACATAAACACGAGAAACTCTGGTTTCTCGTGTTTCTGCTTTCTGTTTCTGTGAAACAGAAAGCAGATTTGTTTCTAAGTCTTGGTTATTTCCAGAGCAACATTCTGACTCGGAGCTGATTTTTATCTTTCAGTTGCAGACATGAGGAAGAGACGAAGCTGCTGATGGGTGGGGTTCAAAGAACCGTGAAGGAATGAAGATGATCCGGAGAGTTTGGCTTTATCTGAGGATCATCGGGAGTTAACAGATGGAAACAGCAGAACGTCTCATTCTTACCAAAACCTGGTTCACACATAGTTGTGGGTAGAATAGATTCAGTCTTCATATATGATTGTTTCAGTGATATTCATAAACAAACAGCTGAAAGTTCAGCTTTAAGCTGAGTGTTTTTGTTTCTGCTGACTGAATGAATACGTTGAAGAATGTGTTCATTCTTCTAATGCATAGAATAATGTATTAAAAACAACAAGATCACATGACCTGCCTGGAGCAAAACAGGCGTGTCCTTTCAATGACTTTAACCGGTTTAATAAAAATGAAACTAAACATTTTCTCAGAGCTCATCAGTAGTTTCTGTAGAGGAGAAGTGTGACATGGTTGCTGTCTGAGAGGAAGATGAAGACGTTGGTGACGTTTGGGATCCTCCTGTACGGTAAGACCAGCTTCCTCTGATCAGCAGGTTGGCTTCTCTGGGTTTCAGTGAGGATCGTTTCTGAGTTGCAGGCTAGCAGAACGCCATGACCAGTTCACCAACAGGTCCCAGTGAACCTCAATGATGACCAGAACTGGTCCAGGGTCAGGCAATGGGTCACTAACATCTCTGCAGACCCCCCACATCCTGGACACAAACTGTTCAGAAGTGTTGGCTTCCATCTCGATGTCCTAATTTTTCATGTTGAACTGAAATTTCACAGATGAAGCAGATTTTAAAATTAAAGATGTTTGCAACAAAGGAGAAACTAATAACTGGTTGTTTCTTAGCAGCAGCTGCATTCCAGTGATTCTGGAATTATTTCAATGTGTGACGGTGTGATTTAAATGTGTGTGTGCCGTTAGTGTCCTTAAGGATCCAGGCTGCAGTGATAGAGGTGTTTGAGGAGGCGCAGTCTGTCCTGCTGCCCTGCCTTTATGGGGGAATAATTCCTGAAGATCCCTTTGTTATCTGGACTCGTAACGATCACAACTCCAAAGTTTTCCTCTTTCGACAAGAAGGCAGTGATCCAGAAGGACAGAACCAGATCTACAGAGGAAGAACATCGATGAGTCCTGATGCTCTGGAAACTGGAAACTACAGCCTCACCTTCAGAAAGCCTCAACTGACTGACAGTGGAAACTACGTCTGCAGCATCGCTGATGAAGTAAAGACGCTAAAGCTGACAGAGGTTCAGCTCAATGTCAAAGGTCAGTTATTTTGTACATGTTAATATCCAAAACATTTAAAAGATGATGCACAGAGTGGTGAACCAAGAAGAAGACCATCAGATGCTATATGTGACAGATGACCTTTAAATACAGAGCAAAGAAAACTCAACATGAACACATCGCTAGCTTCAATGTTAGCATGATGTCTTATTGTCAAGAAATTCTGTCCTCTATTTATAAAGTCAGTAAATTTACCAGGTCAGGAGCTGTAACACGTCTTGTAAAGGGTTATTATTTGCTCACCCAGTCCTGGGACCCTCAAATGTCACCAATACTCAGCTTTTCTACTAGTTTCTTTTTGAACTCTTATTTCTCTTTGGCAGTTTTAGCCGCAGTGGATTAAGTAACGGTAGCAGACTCTGTGTGGATGTAGTAAATCATCAGAAAAAAGGTTCTGGTCCAGATTGTTAATCATTTCTGCTGCTGCTTCTCTCTGGATCAGTGAAATGATTCAATGTCTCTCCAGATGTCCAGGTGGAGGTGAAGGTGAATAGAGATGCAGAGTTTGTCGTCTTGCCCTGCAAAACATCTGCTGGTTTACCCAAAGACACCAGAGTGGAGTGGACCCGATCAGAACCAGGATTTATGTTTGTTCATGCGTATCCAAACACAAGCGCACGCAATGCAGAAAGGGAAAAGCGTTACTGCGGCCGCACTGCCATGAATGAAGACCTGCTGAGAACCGGAAACGTCAGCCTGACCCTGAGAGACCCCACAGCCAGAGACAGCGGACGCTACGTCTGCACCGTCTACAGAGACAAAGACATCCTGAGACAGAGAGTGGTTCTGGATCAGGTCCAACCTCTGGATCCAGGTAAAACATCTGACCTTATAAAGGAATAAAAGTGACTAACTCACAGAATGAATATATATATTCATTCTGTGAGTGAATTATATATATATATATATATATATATATATATATATATATATATATATATATATATATATATAGCAGTGAGATCTTAGATTCCTCACTGCTACGGCCAAAACACGGAGAGATCTATTCACATCTACAAATCTCATTAATCATTGTATCACAGCTTTGCAAATATCCAAAATCTCCCAACTTTTGTCGGATACATCACTTTTTATAGAATTTCACCTCAGTTGATGTGTATGTTGGTGTGGCATCATTTAATTCCATTTACACAATTATCCTGGCACAATTCATACTATATGTATATTGCATTTTCCATTGATCGAAAACGTCTGGCTCCATCTCAAGAAGGTCGACTAACATGTAGTCAAGTTGTTTCCTTATCTGATCAAACAGAAATCCACTTCTGGCTCCTTTCGGCTCCAGTTGGTCCCTGCAAAATTTCCTTCCCAGCTAAAGTGACCTGAATCTGTACCATAACTTTATCCTTGCACAACAGCATTACAAAAACATTTCTCTAACAATCAGCAGGTAAAGGTCAGAGGTCAAAGCTCTAGCTCCAGGTTATGTTGTCTCCACAGAGGGTACACCCATCTGGTTAACAGTTTTCCTGGTGCTGTTGGTTCTCCTGGTTCTTGGATTGTCTGGAGGTGCTTTATTTCATTTCCGCCACTATTTCATACCAGGTAAGTTTGAACTTCTGCAAAAATATCAGATGTCTTATTAGAATCTCTTTCTAATAAGATATTATAATAGAGATTCTAAGACTAGGACTAAGAACTAGGAAGAAGATTAGTTCTTGGTCCTAGTCTTCTTCCTTTTAAAAATGGCCAAAGCCTTCATTTGTTGTTTCTTGTTCATGGCACTTATTTTGAATTGTTAAGATGATATACAAAACATTTAATAAGTAACTCAGCAAAGCCTTACTTGCCTTTTGATTTAAACCTGTTGTGTTGGAGTAGAGAACCATAAAGTCTGGAAGTCCAGCTCCAAACTCATGATGGAGCAGACAGTCAGTTCTTTACACTCAGGATTCTCATGTGTAGTTTGTAGGTCATAAAGTGTGAAGACCTCCAGGTCCAGGTGTACTTGAATCCCAGTAGCTCTTCAACCTGGACATGAAGAGTCTACATGAATGTCAAAATCAGAATATAATGAACATATCAGTTATAGTGATTGATCATAATGACCTGTTGGGCGACACGGAACAAACAGATATCAGGATTTTCACCTGAGATGGAGAAACAACCGGACAGAACATATAACCGTAGTAGCTAAAGCTAAGCTAGCAACCGCTTACCACACCAGAGGGAGAGAATAGTGAAACATGAAGAATTTCTAAACATAAAGCAACAGAAAATGTGTTTTAACTGGCCCAGTAAATGCCTTTTGCTCAGCATTTATAACCATTTATTAATCAACAATTTCTGAATCCTGCGTTCTCTCTCAGTCAAACAGGTAAACGTGGATTCAGAGGCAAAGTCTGTCCGGCTGCCCTGCAGAGCCAGACCTTTACAGCCCAGAGATGTTAGAGTGGAGTGGACAAACAACAAAAACTGGACGGTCTATCTGTATGACTACGGTTCTGATCAGCCTGAAAAACGGCATTACCTCTACAGAAACAAAACCAGCATGAATAAAAACCTACTGAGGACTGGAGACCTCAGTCTGACTCTGAGATGGCCCACTGATAGAGACAGTACGATCTTCACCTGCAGCGTCACCAACAGGGCCGGAAAGATCCTGATGAAGAAACAAGTTCAGCTCCATGTCAGCAGTGAGTTCAGTGAGATTTAAATGATATTTAAAATGACTGCAGCCTGGCTGTTGATGCAGGTTAAAGGTCAACCTGCAGATGTAAATACAGACATGCAGCTCAACCTGTTCTTATTTCTAAAATGCTTTACATCCAGGATTGAAAAACACATTTTTAAAAATATCAATTTTATATGTGATAATGTAAAATAATGACATGTAGAACAATTAAAAAGAGAAACAGATAAAGATATGAATGAAGAGAAACATATAAATACAGTGCACAGAAGATGAAGAAAGAACATTTTTAAGTTGTTTTTTTTCTTTAGGAATGTTTTGTCCAATATGTAGACATATTCGTCTTGGAAAAGTCTAGAATTGTGCCCCCAAAGAAATCATAAAAGAAACATTTGTATTTTAACAATATCGATATAAAAAGGCAAAAGAAACAAATAAATAAATCCGTTTTTCATCTAAAAAAAAAAAAGTAAGGATGATCTTTTTTAGATCCAGTGTGGATCCTTTAAAACTATAAAATAAAATCTGAATATTTTTCTATAAAATTCCTGGTGCTTTGAGCATTAATTTTAAGTTATGATACTTCCCAGATATTCATATCGGTCTACTTGTTGGTTCTCAGCCATCCAGGACGTGGCAAAACTAAAAAACGGTTTTAAAATAAAGCAACTTAAGTTACAACATAAATAAGACATAGCTTGTATTGACAGCCACCACAATAAGTCAATATTTATGAGGAATTTAATTAAGTGGAGTCACTCATTAAAACTTGTTTTTATTTAGAGCCTTAAATTTTTGTAAAGGTGTAGCAGAGATTAGATCTGTGACTCTGAACCAAACTCATATCTAAACATTTGAGTTTTAGTTGGACTTGTATGGGTCTACTGAGAAAAAATTTTTGTTCATGCAGCTTGAACACATTAAAAACTTTTTAAACCACATATATTACTATAGTTTGAAAACAAACCTGTTCTGCTTCCAGGACATGTCCTCAGAACTGCTGCTATCTGTCCAGCTCATCTTGTCCTCTGTTGTCCTCTCAGTCCAACAGCTGGAGGTGGATTCAGGGGCAGAGTCTGTCCTGCTGCCCTACAGAGCCACAAAGAATCTTCCCAGAGATGCTAAAGTGGAGTGGACAGATGGAGACGGTAAAAAGGTCCATGTGTATCAGAACGGTTCTGATCATCCTGGAGAACAGATCCATTTCTACAGAACCAGAACCAAGATGGATGAAAACCTGTTGAAGACTGGAGACCTGAGTCTGACTCTGAAACATCCCACAATTGGAGACGAGAACATCTACACCTGCAGAGTCTTCAATAGGGACAGAGCCATTCTGATGTTTAAACGAGTGAAGCTTCAGGTCAAAGGTCAGAGGTTTAAATGTTATTTATTGTTATAAGTTGATTGGTTGTGATCAGTAGTGTTGATTGACTCAGTTGAGGGTCATAGGTCAATGTCTAAGTTTCACTTTCAAAGACAAAGTAGATCTATGAAAATTAATGATGAAATATCACAGGTTGGATTCCTTTAATTCTAGGTTTATGAGGTGAAGAATAATTTGGGGCTAAACTGTAAATTTCTTCAAGTTCCAGTAGCCAAATACTGTTCAACTGCAATGATGCAGACATATGGCACATAAACCACCTGTTGGGCTTTACAAAGTGAGCCTGAGTTTCTCTTTCTAGTCCTCAGTTGTACCTTCAATAATTTTTGTATTTCAGAAATGTACTTGATATACTTGGCATTTATTACTTTTACACTCTCTACCCCCAATACTGGATTACCTCAAATTTAAGGACAGTAGGATTTTTTATCGTTATTTTCTGAGTTACAAGTTGGACCACAGTTCACTGTTGAGGACTTTGATAAGCTTCTCCAGAGAATGGAAGTGATAGAAATTAATCCTCATCAACTTAAAGTGAATGTTGAGGTCAAGATTTGGAAATGAGAGACATAAGACTCACATAAGGCACACAATGATTCAAAATAATGAAGGAACTGACAGACAGCAGCTCTTAACCCCTGGACCAGCCTCTGGGCCAACCCAAAAAAATAAAGATTCTCAAAAAGTCTTACTTGGGTAAAGTACTCAAGTAAATGTACTCCATTACTGTCCACAACAGTCTGTGATGCAACATAAGCTTTGAATCAACTGAAATGGGGTTTCAGGTCTTTTTGTGATTCTGCTCAAAGACGATCTGCTGCTAACTACAACGATCATCTTGTCCTCTGTTGTTCTTTCAGTCCAACATCAGATTAAGGTGGATTCAGATGTGGAGTCGGTCCTGCTGCCCTGCAGAACCACAGAGAATCTGCCTGGAGATGTGAGAGTGGAGTGGATAAAGAGCCCAGACAAGAAGGCCCATGTGTATGAGAACGGTTCTGATCAGCCTGGAGAACAGAGCCAGTTCTACAGAACCAGGACCAAGATGGATGAAGAACCGCTGAGGACCGGAGACCTCAGTCTGACTCTGAGACGGCCCACCGATGAAGACAGTGAGATCTATACCTGTAAAGTGTCCAGCAGGAACGGAGACGTCCTGATGAAGAAACAAGTTCAGCTGGAGGTCAAAGGTCAGTGGATTACATTTAATATTTCTATATTGTCATAGATATTTATTCTATTTAAAATGAGACACAATTTTAGCTAAATACACAGAATCAATCATTTTACAGAAGACGCATCTTTGCCAATGTATTAATTTATTCCAGAAGCTGAAAACAGATTCCTGAAGGTTCCCAGAGGTTCAGAGTGAGCTTACACACAACATAAATGATTTTTAGATCCTCTTCACCACGTTTGCACTTTCGCCTTCTCCTGTACGACATCAGCAACATGTACAAAGAGAAAACACTGCAAATGTCTGGTTTAGCATTCTGTTTCTGTGAAAAACAAAGTTTCATGCATGGTTCAAAAATAATAATCTTCCTCAGTAAGGGAGTCAACAGCAGCTCCCAAAACCTAAAGTTTTCACACTTTAACTTTAAAGGCCGAGCTTGAAGTTTTGAAACAATAGTATTTTACAGTCAGCTCAGGTTTTTTTTCCTGTGTTTCATTGAACATATGTCAGAATGAGGGAAGACACAGGAAACAGAGACGCATAAAAACAGTGTCATGTAAACTCACCTTGATCTTCTCTCAGTCTGCCAGGTGGAGGTGGAGGAGGGGGCGGAGTCTGTCCGGCTGCCATTCAGAACAACACCTGATCTACCTGGAGACGCTGAGCTGGAGTGGAGAAAGGGAATCTACGTGACAGTCCATGTTTATCAGAATAACTCTGACCAGCCTGAGAAACAGAGCCGGTTCTACAGAAACAGAACCAGGATGGATGAAGACCTGCTGAAGACTGGAGACCTCAGTCTGACTCTGAGATTACCCACAGAGGCAGACAGTGGAGAGTACAGATGTTTAGTCTACAGTTTGAAGGGAAACCTTCAAAGAGAGAATATGGTTCTGCTCAAAGTTAAAGGTTTGTCTCTTAATTTCTGTGTTTTTGTCTCTCTTTGTTTATCTGACTGATGTTCTTCTTCTGCAGAGAGACGACAGATCCATGAACGAACTCCACTGATCCCAGTTTGACCAGAGAGAGCCTGAGAGAAGGATCTGATGGATGAAGAGAGGACACGGCTCCTTCCTCCAGACTCAGAGTGGATCAGTTCAACCTCTGCAGTTTTTTCACTCATCAACCATCTGATCGTATACAAAGTCATTCCTGGTCATGGAGTCACGATGTGTGAGGGACTTTCTGTGTGAACATGTCTGCATCTGTTAGAAATGAAGAAGACTGAAACCAGAGTCGATGTGAGACGAGTTCAGGCAGAACCAGACTGTTGGACACGGATGCAGAGTTAGTCTCACTTTTAGACCTCATTGGATTTTGTCTTTTTTATCATATAGTAAATATTTTTGCATTGTGTAATTTTCTTTTTTTTTCTGTACTCCATCTTCAGAGGGAAAATGTTTGTAGAGTTGTAGCTTGTTGCTGTTTGTAATAAAATTCACACTTTCTATCAGAAGAAGACATAATGGAACGAACGTTACGACTGTAACTACGGTTCTATGAGTCCCGGATGACCGCCAGAGGTTGACCCTGTAGAACCTAGCAAAAGTATTTAGGGAGATGACCAGGAGGCTGCTGCACAAACAGTCTCCAGAGTGACTCCATTCATAGAGGCCCATGACACACTAATGCTCCTGGTAGAATGGCACCGTACACCCGCAGGGGGGTGGTGGTCCTGTAAAACATAAGCCTGTTCCACCATGTCCACAATCCAACATGCAAGATGCTGCTTCAAAAGGGCTTGCCCTTTTGCAGGGCCCTGCGTAGCAAGCAGACTATCAGACTGCCGCAGAGAAGCTGTGTGTCTGGCATACTCTTCTCAGGGCCGGCCCAATGCATAAGCAAACTGAGCAGCCGCTTAGGGCCACCAAGGGACCCCTTCAGAAGACCGTTTTTGTTTTTAGTAACAATTTCTATGTCATTATAATGAGAGAAACACACAATTCCATCATGAAGTGATTTGTTTTTACAATAATATATGTGATGTTTGTAGAAATCATTGTTTTATGGAAAAAAAGAAAAAAAAATGTTCTTGGGGGGGTCCCCTGGTAGCCGGTGTAGGTATCGCACGCTTCGCTGGCAATATGAGCTGCCTTGCAATGTGCAGAGCGCATCCAAAGGTCCAAAGCGTTAAATTCAAGTCTCCATTACAGACCAGACAAAACTAAAGAGAATGCAACGTTGTGTTAATCCATTTGAGGAGCCGGTAATTTATCTTGAGGAAATAAATGACGACGCAGAAGTTAATTAGACTGTAACATGCGCAGTCTGCTCAACCACTGCGGACGCGGCTCCGCCGCTGCGAAGGATTAAAGACCGCTGGAAGTAACTTATCCAGAAGATTTAACAAATGGAGCCTTATTGGTGCATTTTACCCAGGAGAGCGGCGTTCTGGGGGAGCTGCAGACGTAACATCTGTCCGTTTCGGAGAAGCGAAACCACGCAAAAAAAAAAAAAAAAAAAAAATCCTCGTAAAAGCGCACACCGGACCGCACAGGGTAAAACACTCAGAGTTCAGTTGATCTGTGTGGATCAGACAGATCCAACTGACTGATGAATTAGCACAGATTTTTCTGCAGATGGAGACCAGGAGGAAGTGCGTTCAGACCCCTAATTTAAGTGAAGTCGCTTAATTTAAGTTATTGTGGCCTCAGTCAGTGGTTTTTGTCACTACGGAGAAAAATGTAGATGCATTTATCTGCTTAATTTGTGATGGGATCTGGATTCACGGTGAATATTAACTAAACCGCATAAAATGCGGCTAAATAGCCGATGTTAATATGATTGTAATTTCACGGATAAAAACAGTACAGGACCGATTTTTTTTATGTTGTCGGTCAAGATAACGGATAACAAATAAAAGCCTAGCGCGACCTGCCGCCCTGACACCAACTCACACACACAACTCTCTGGGAAAATCAATAAGCAGCTTGAGGTGACTCTGCTGCTCTCTAGTGGCGAGAAGCCGTAAGGTTGGCTGCTAACAATTACAATGCATTATGGGAGATGCACTTTGTAGTCAATTCCTGCTGAAAACCTCTTTTACAAGTCAACCATGGACCTATAACCAGGGGTGAAAGTAAGGGGGTCCGGAGGGGTACTGCGTACCCCCAAAAGATTTAGCGGGGGTACGCAGTACCCTCAAGAAAATGGAGCGGCTGTCTGCTGTAAAGAATCAGCGGGTGCACACAGCCGTGAGTGCGTCCGCTGATTAGACATGACTGACTGGTTATTCGAACAATGACCAGTCTAAAACAGTGGTTTTTAACCTTTTTTGAGGTACCAAACCCACCAGTTTCATATGCGCATTCACTGAATCCTTCTAATAAGTAAAATATCGCCAGCGCTGCTGGAAACTGTTAAGCGGAGGGGGGGATACATGCTCCTCCGCAGCACTGATTGGCTAAGCAATGTAACGTGATCCTTTGCAGCAAGTGATGGCAAAGCGGGGCGTCATCACGACCTTACACAGGTGTGTCTTTACCTCCGCGGCAGAGGCTCCGCCGAACCCCTGAGACAGCCTCATCGAACCCAGGGTTAAGAACCACTGGTCTAAAACATGACTTAATAAGTTAATAAATAGCTTTTTTCTCACTTCATATTGTTTCTGAACTGTTCGTGATATGCTAGACCCTCAATTCTCCACCTTTTGCCCCCCTCGGAGTTCGAAGCTTTCATCAACTGCCAGCCTTTAAAGGTCAACATTGTTTGTTACAAAATATCCAAAGTAAAAGCAAAGAGAGATGAACTAATTGTATTTCATGTAATTAGGTTCAATTTCAACAACACATCGCAGCTTGAGAACACCGCTATGACCAGAGATTTAATTTAATTTAACATGAGTGCTTGAGTGTTTATCTCCAAAACACAGTGGTTGCCAAGGGGATTGGTGTGTTCGATTAAATAGACTGGGTCATTTTGCGAAGGTGGTGCACTAATACTAAAAACCTCCGCTTGCTTTGGGACAGGACGAACAATAAATCATTTACCATCTACAAACCTTTACATAAAAACCGCGAGAACAACTAAATTGTTAAAAATTTCAAACGAAATCGAAACTTGACCAGCATGCAGAGAAAAATAACGTCCTTATTCAAAAGAAAAGACAGGGAGACCGGAGCTGAGAAGATACCCGACAAAATTAAAAAAACAGCTGATGAAGATTTTGAGCAATCTGAGAGTCAGGGAGATGAAGTGGAAGCCGCTTCAGAACAAACAGGTCATGATGCTAGGCCTACTCATCATCCTTCTGCCTGGACACAGGAACAATATAACCAGTTTAAAATCAGAAATGAATGGTTATATGCTAGAAATGGAAAACTGGGATGCAGTCCATGCCATGACGTTAAAAAAAAAAAAATAAAAAATAAAAATATATATATATAAGAGAGAGAGAGATTTTTTTGTCACAGTACCCCCAAGAATTTAAAACTACTTTCACCCCTGCCTATAACACGCTGGAGGGGCACATAAAATGACATGGCGGGCCACATGTGGCCCGCGGGCCTTGAATTTGACACATGTGCTTTATTATTTTAAATTATATTTAGAATTCCTAATTGCACTTTCAGAACCATTTGAAAGAAGTTGCATGTTTTACATATATTGTTTTTTTCAGTTCCTTTATTTATTTATTTTACATTGGCTGTTCTCCTGATTTTACTGATTGAACAAATTAAAATTGACATTCAGATCGCTCTGACAGGCATTTTTTTTTGTTTTGTTTGTTAGGGTTAAGATTTAAATATTGTGTTACAACACTGACATGTTCAACAATAAGAAATTAACAATAATTGGATAAATTAATAATTACAGGTGTTTTTTTTCCCACCATTGTCTCTGAATGTGTTCCACCCTGTTAGGAACATTTACATATAGACCATAGTTAAACATGTAAATTTAGGGGAAAAATACTTTTTCTTAAAAGAGTGTGTCCCTTTTACTGTATAATATGTTTTATTTTTGAAATTGTAACATGTAGTTATGGGTCATTTATGTCTGTGTTTGTTTTTTTTACTCATTATTACCGACAGCATAGAAAATATTGCTAATTTTAAAAACTTATGTAATGTAATGCAATTTTATTTATATAGCACACTTTCAGCAACAAGGCAATTCAAAGTGCTTTACATGAGTTAAAGGAAATACAAACAAAACAACAAACCAAAGGAGAGAAAAAAAAGAGGAAAGAAAAGTAATCTAATGTTGTTCTAATGTAGTATGTAAACTAAGTGCTCCTGTTCAGGGTTGCTAAGTATCTAATACAATTTCTAAATGGTGAGTACTCTACAGTTTCTGATATTACTAATAAACTAAAATAATCGACAATACCTTATACCAATATGTGCATTTATTGGTCTTCAATTCCCAACATGGCAAAGAAAAGTCCACAGTACTTAATGTTTCTGTAACAATATTTAATAAAAACATGTGGAATGGAACATCACATGGTGGATTGTCCCATAACAGGGTGGAAAATCAACATCTAAAATCAACTTCATCTAAGCCACCTGCCTCTGACCTCCCTGAGGATCCAGCACTCTGCGTTTCTGAGGTCTGAGACCGGGGTCCAGATATTATTTTTACAACAGTCTTCCACCAGAATGTGTCTGGCCCCCCGACATTTCATAGCAGGACATTACCTGTCCGGATCACTAGAAGAAAAGTTAGAAAAAACAGAAATACAAAAAGCAGCGGTCTTAATTCAAACCTCAAACTGATCCCCTGCATACAGGAACCTCAGACTGAAGAACTTTCAGCCTCCAAGTCACTTAAACTGGCTCTTTTAAATACCAGATCTCTTTGTGCTAAAGCTCTATTAATTAATGATTTCATCACCGAGCATAATATTGATGTTTTATTTCTGACAGAAACATGGCTGAATGACAATAATGAAGCAATCGTACTAATTGAATCAGCGCCTCCTACATACAATTTTTTAAGTGAGAATAGAAAACATAAAAAAGGAGGAGGCGTGGCTTCAATATTTACAAATACCATGAACTGTGGCAAAATCTCTCTGGGTCATTTTATGTCTTTTGAGTATCTTGGAATTGAGGTAAAAGGCCACAAAAGAACTTTGATACTAACCTTATACAAAACTCCAACATATGTGGAAAATTTCTTTATGGACTTCAATGAACTTCTATCTCTCATATGCATTGACTACGATTGTTTGATAATTGTCGGTGATTTCAACATTCATGTTGACAACCCCCAAGACCGAGGGGCAAAAAAGCTATTTGATATATTAGAGAGTTTTGGTTTAACACAACATGTCAAACAAGCAACACACACTCATGGACACACACTGGACCTGGTTATCAGTAAGGGTGTGAATATTTCCAATGTCTCTGTAACTGATGTCGCCCTGTCGGACCACTTTGCTGTTATCTTTGAAAGTTCTTTATCCATTAACCCACTTGGACAAACAGCTACTATCACAAAACGTACTTTCACAGAAAACACAGCAGAAACATTTAATCAAATCTACTCTTCTTCCTCGCCCTTAAGCTATAATAACGTAGATAAGTTGGTAGATGATTTTCAGTGCAAACTTTCAGATATCATTGATTACATTGCACCCATTAAAGTGAAGGTTGTGTCTGGTAGGAAGAAATCTCCATGGAGAAATGCACAAACAGTTCTGTCTGCAAGACAACTCTGCCGTAGAGCCGAACGGAAATGGCGTAAAACTCAACTACACGTTTATTATGACATCTACAAGGAAAGACTACGTAACTATCACACAACACTAAAACTTGCAAGAGAGGCTTTCTTTGCAGATGTCATAAACAAAAACACTAACAACGCCCGAGCTTTATTTGATACTGTTGACAGGCTCACAAATCCTCCTGTGATGCTGCCACCTGAACTTCAATCTAATGCCGCCTGCAACAAGTTTTCCAGTTTCTTTTCAGAGAAAATTCAAAAGATCAGAGGATTAATCTGCACATCCACTCCAAAGCCAGTACCAATGCTGTGCCCAAACAAAACGAATGCAGGAAAAATGACCCAATTTCAACTACTTCATTATAAAACCCTAGAAGAAATTATAAGTCAATTAAGCTCCAGTTCCTGCTGTCTGGATGTCCTACCCACACATTTCTTTAAGAAAGTCCTGCCTGTCGTTGCTAATGATCTGCTCCATATAGTAAACACATCGTTGTCTTCAGGTGTTTTCCCCCAGACTTTGAAAACAGCAGTTATCAAACCACTGATAAAAAAGAACAATCTAGACAAATCACTACTGCAGAATTACAGGCCGATCTCCAACCTCCCATTCATCAGCAAAGTTATTGAAAAAGCAGTTTTTAAACAATTAAATAACTTCTTAACAATAATGAATCGCTTTGACTCCTTCCAGTCTGGTTTTCGTGCTCACCACAGCACGGAGACGGCCCTTGTAAAAGTGTTCAATGACATCCATATAAACACAGACTGTGGGAGAACCACAGTGCTGGTTCTGTTGGACCTCAGTGCAGCTTTCGACACTGTTGACCATGACATTTTACTGAATCGACTGGAGAGTTGGGTCGGACTCTCTGGTCCAGTGCTCAACTGGTTTGAATCTTACATAAAGAACAGGAATTTCTTTGTTTCAATTGGAAACTTCTCATCAGAGAGGTCAAAGGTCACATGTGGGGTACCCCAAGGCTCAATCCTAGGACCCCTTCTTTTCAATATTTATATGCTCCCGCTGGCTCAGGTTATAGCAGGAAATAGGATTAGCTACCATAACTATGCGGATGATACACAGCTCTACATCACGATGTCACCAGGTGACTCTGAACCCATCCAATCACTGAACAGATGCTTAGATCAGATAAATGTGTGGATGGGCCAAAACTTTCTCCAGCTGAACAGAAACAAAACTGAAGTTATTATCTTTGGACCTAAAGAGGAACGAACTAGAATCAATGCTCAGCTTCAGTTATTACAACTGAAAACCAGGGATCAGGCCCGAAACCTGGGAGTAGTGATGGACTCTGACTTGAACCTTCAGAGCCACATAAAGACAGTCACAAAGTCGGCCTTCTATCACCTGAAGAACATCTCCAGGATTAGAGGACTAATGTCTCAGCAGGATCTAGAGAAACTCATCCATGCGTTTATCTTTAGCCGTATTGATTACTGCAACAGCGTCTTCACAGGTCTGACTAATAAATCAATCAAACAGCTGCAGCTGATCCAGAACGCTGCTGCTCGCGTTCTCACTAGAACCAGGAAGATAGAGCACATAACACCAGTTCTAAAGTCCCTACACTGGCTCCCTGTAGCTCAAAGAATAGACTTTAAAATACTGTTGTTAGTTTATAAATCACTGAACGGTTTAGCACCACAATACATTAAAGATCTGTTATTGCTGTACCAACCATCTAGACCCCTCAGATCTTCTGGTTCTGGTCTGCTCTGCATCCCCAGAACCAGAACCAAACGAGGAGAAGCAGCATTCAGTTTCTATGCACCACGGATTTGGAACAAACTTCCAGAAAACTGTAAAACAGCTGAAACACTGGGTGCCTTTAAATCTCAACTTAAAACCCACCTGTTTACAGTTGCTTATGGCAATTGATGCCTTCTATGTATTTGCGAGTGACTGGGAGTCATTGCGCGTATATAAAACCCTGTAAATTCTAGACTAACAGGTAACCAATTAATGCACAAAATCCGCGTAGGACAGCGAAAGTCCTAGCGCAAAATTTTTGCGAAACAGGCGGACGGAGCCTGGTGCTGCAAGGCTGGAGGCCTTGTCCTGTTAGGCTGTGATTTTATTATCTTTTTATTACTTTCTTTTTCTTTCTCACTGTTTAACCCTGTAAATTCTAGACTAACAGGTAACCAATTAATGCACAAAATCCGCGTAGGACAGCGAAAGTCCTAGCGCAAAATTTTCGCGAAACAGGCGGACGGAGCCTGGTGCTGCAAGGCTGGAGGCCTTGTCCTGTTAGGCTGTGATTTTATCTTTTCTTTTTATCTTTTTATTACTTTCTTTTTCTTTCTCACTGTTTAAAATTATGTAAAGCACTTTGAAATGCCTTGCTGCTGAAATGTGCTATACAAATAAAATTTGATTGATTGATTGATTGATTGATCTTTGATTCTAAAATCTGACGATTTTCATCATTGGTTGCAGGATTGCCTCTTTCAAGTCAAAATATAGGCAGAGTATTTGTCCTGGCTCTATTTGGGAAAACAGGTGACATCCCTGTAGAGGATTTTCCCACGACAGGTACTCAGTGTTCCCCTCACAGGAGTCACCAAGTGAAATGAAAACAGATAAATGGCAAAGACATCTGATAATAACTCAGACTATTCTGCAACTCTATTCCATCATCTGAAATTTTTTATTTTACTTAAAATGATAACTTTTCACCCTGTTTGGTTCATGAACCTAACAGGGTGAAACTTTTCTAACTAATCTACTTGTAGCTCTTTATGGGGTCAACATTTAGCTAGTTAACCTTCAACATAATAACAAACCTTTAATGACTAAATCTAATATAATGTTTTTTTTTATTCTACTGAATAAACATTTTCCACAATCTATCTTAACAGTGTGGAACTTTAAGGTTGACTCATACAGGTTTCATATATTTAAGATTAAAAAAAGTACAGATATAGTGACAGTTGAAACTTTCCTTGTTTTCCATGGTTGAATTTACTTCAAAACCAATTGATGTCACTTCCATTAAATGGTTTTTATAAAATTTTAGACTTTTTGAAGGCAAAAAGGAAACATCTTAACAAGGTGGAAAGTTAGTACTGGGACATGTATAATATGAAGAAAATATCAAATAAGAAAAATAGTTTCAACAGATTCAATTGCATATTAAAATACGGTTTAGTCCAGTTAATTACCTTATTGAAGAAAAACGTAAAATAAAAAAATATATTTTATAGTTTAAACTTCATGAGGAAGTTTATTACACTGCACTGTGAACACAATGACATTAAACATGTCGGTCACCAAAAAGGTGTGTAAAGAGCAAAATAATATTTAAAAGGCATTTCATTTATATTTGAATAATGGCAAATATCTAAATGTATAATTAAAATACTTTGTTGTAAATATTTGGGAGATTTTACAAAAAATAATTGTAAGCAAAACACGGGGACATGGAATGTTGCCGCAAAAAAATGATCACCCAGGAACACCCAAAGGAAAAAGTTAAACAATTTTATTTTTAATTTAGTTAGTTTAGTGTTTTTTTTCCTGTTCAACACTTGGAGATTAAAGAAAGTTGGTTGCAATCTGCTGCTTTGCAACAGGACGGCTGCAGATCCTCCCAGTGGCTCCTTGGCTCCTCCCAATGGCTCCTCCTAGTGGCTCCTCAGCTCCTCCCAGTGGCTCCTCCTAGTGGCTCCTCAGCTCCTCCCAGTGGCTCCTCCCAGTGGCTCCTCCTAGTGGCTCCTCCTAGTGGCTCTTCGGCTCCTCCCAGTGGCTCCTCGGCTCCTCCTAGTGGCTCCTCCTAGTGGCTCCTCAGCTCCTCCCAGTGGCTCCTTGGCTCCTCCCAATGGCTCCTCCTAGTGGCTCCTCAGCTCCTCCCAGTGGCTCCTCCTAGTGGCTCCTCAGCTCCTCCCAGTGGCTCCTCCCAGTGGCTCCTCCTAGTGGCTCCTCCTAGTGGCTCTTCGGCTCCTCCCAGTGGCTCCTCGGCTCCTCCTAGTGGCTCCTCCTAGTGGCTCCTCAGCTCCTCCCAGTGGCTCCTCCTAGTGGCTCCTTGACTCCTCCCAGTGGCTCCTTGACTCCTCCCAGTGGCTCCTTGGCTCCTCCCAGTGGCTCCTTGACTCCTCCCAGTGGCTCCTTGACTCCTCCCAGTGGCTCCTTGGCTCCTCCCAGTGGCTCCTCCTAGTGGCTCCTCGGCTCCTCCCAGTGGCTCCTCCCAGTGGCTCCTCGGCTCCTCCTAGTGGCTCCTCCTAGTGGCTCCTCAGCTCCTCCCAGTGGCTCCTCCCAGTGGCTCCTCGGCTCCTCCCAGTGGCTCCTCCTAGTGGCTCCTTGGCTCCTCCCAGTGGCTCTTTGGCTCCTCCCAGTGGCTCCTCGGCTCCTCCTAGTGGCTCCTCGGCTCCTCCTAGTGGCTCCTCGGCTCCTCCCAGTGGCTCCTTGGCTCCTCCCAGTGGCTCCTCGTGACTCTTTCCAGCCCGGGGCCGGCCCCTCTAAGCCCTTGACCGGTAAATCGAGAGCTTTGCTTGTTGATTCAGCTCTCTCTTCACTGCCACCAGACTCTCTTCACCAAAATGGACCGGTACAGTGCCCGCTTCACTGCAGATGCTGCGCCATCCCGCCTGTCGATCTCCCGCTCCTTTCTTCCCTCATTCGTGAACAAGATCCTGAGACACTTGGGGCAGGACACCCTCCCTGACCTGGGGAAGGCACTCTACCCTTTTCTGGCTCAAGACCATGGCCCCACCTCAAAGTCGTACATAAGTCTTTCTCCATGGCCTCTCTAAACTCCTCCTACGCCTGAGTTTTTGTCTCAGCAACAACCCGAGCTGCATGCCGCTTCGCCTGCCGGTACCCATCAGCTGCTTCTGGAGTCCCACTAGCCAAAAAGGTCCGATAGGACTCCTTCTTCAGCCTGACAGGATCCCTCAACGAAGGTGTCCACCAACGGGTTCGAGGGTTGCCGCCGCGACAGGCACCGACAATCTTGCGGCCGCAGCTCCGATAAGCCACCTCGGCAATGGAGGCACGGAACATGGTCCGCTCAGACTCAATGTTCCCCACCTCCCCCAGAATGTGTTCGAAGTTCTGCCGGAGATGGGAGTTAAAGCTCCACCTCACAGGGGACTCTGCCAGACGTTCCCAGCAGACCCTCACAACATGTTTGGGCCTGCCAGGTCTGACAGGCATCCTCCCTCACCAATGGAGCCAACTCACCACCAGGTAGTGGTCAGTGGACAGCTCCGCACCTCTCTTCACCCGAGTGTCCAAGACATGCCGCCGCAAATCCGATGATACGATGACAAAGTCGATCATCGAACTGTGGCCTAGGGTGTCCTGGTGCCAAGTGCACATATGGACACCCTTATGCCTGAACATGGTGTTCGCTATGGACAGTCCATGACAAGCACAGAAGTCCAACAAAAGAACACCTCTCGAGTTCAGATCGGGGGGGCATTCCTCCCAACCACGCCCCTCCAGGTCTCACTGTCATTGCCCACGTGAGCATTGACATCCCCCAGTAGAACAAGGGAGCCCCCCAGGAAGGGCACTCTCCAGTACCCCCTCTAAGGACTCCAAGAAGGGTGGGTAATCTGCTTCGTCAGCTCCAACGTCTGTCTCAGATCCACTTGCTCCAGTCTGCGCTACAGACACAGACAGCCAGTCTCAATGCCACACAATCTTTTCATATGGGTTTTCCTCCTCTTCGTCCAAGTGGTCTTCTCCAAGGATGAAATCCATGATGTCAGTGCAGAGCTCTCGGGTAGCATTGAGGGCTTTGCATACACCATTGATCAGACCTTTTCCACAAACACCAATTGGGTCCCGTCCAAAAAAGTTTGTAAAATATTTTCTTCTTTGCTGAGCCTGTCCGATGTAATTCTCAGCTGCTGGTTGGTCCTCATCATCTCTGTCTGGCGGTGGGAGAAACTGTGTACCGTCAAATCTGAAATCTGTGTAATGTGTCTGTGTGGCAGCGCTTTTCACCTCACGTGGTCGATTAAGCGCTCTGATGAGGTCTACGCGCGACAGGGGCACTCCAGTACAAAATATTCTGGATTTTTCAACCAGCCCCATTGAGGAGGTGTAATAGCGGGAAGCAAGAAATGGGCTTTTCTCCAGAGCTGTTTGGGTCCTGAACTTCTCAAAGTCAAAGCCCTGATTGAGTTTGGGCTGATTGACTTTGTGGAGGCCCAAACCAGCTCCAATCCAGCTTGTAGAGCCAGATAAAATACTCATTGTCAAAAATATCAAAGGTATCCAAATATTCTCAAAAATGTCTGCAAGTATTCAATGATCTGTGCTCTCGCTTGCTGAGGGAAGTTGAATACATATAACAGAGATCTTCGATATATAACCGCCTCTGTGACGTCATAGGACTGTTTTCTTATCTAGCCACGTCACTGTGTATGTTGCGTAGGCCCAAAGCAGCTGACGTCAGCAAGGTGAATACCAGGCTGAAGCTCTAAGTCCATATCACCTGAGTTTTTATTTTTTTATATTTTTTTTAATTATTAAAATATATATAAATGGCATTAATTTATTAAATAAAATTTAAATAAAAATTGTATACTTTTTTATTTGCAGCCTTCTGATTTAAATATCAAAATATTTTTTTCCCCCAGGCTAATAATAATAATAATTTAAAAAAAAAACATAATAAATAAATAAATCAACCATTCAGTTTCATGCCTTGGAGTGAGTTGCCACACAGTGATCCTTTGTGTAAGAAAACATCCGCAAAGGAAACATTAATTATTGCTCAGGTTGCCACACTGATCTAATCTGTTGTGCTCAAGCCAGATACCTGGAATCTCTTCTTGGATGTTAATTCATCGATGTCTGGGTTCAGGCTCTGAGCTCAGGAAATCCTCAGTATCGTTTTCATCAGTCAGACGACTCCTGTGAGATGTTTTGGTCATCTTCATCGTGGAGAAAAGTTGCTCACACAGATAAATGCTGCCGAACATGGAAAGCATTTGAGCAGCTTGGGTGTGGAGCTGAGGCATTGTGTCGGGGATGAACTGCGGAAACTGTGCGGCACCCACAGCTTCATACTTTGACTTCAGCGTGTCATTACACTGGAGTTCAATCAGCTCCATTTGGAGGCTGGTTGGTGCGTTTTCCACATCGACTGTGAAGGGATTACTTAGCAGTTCAAATCTACATTTCTGGGCATCAAAGTCGGCAAATCGCCGGCTAAACTCAGCGCAGAGTACACAGAGTTTTTCAGCAAATTGTGCAGGGCAACACGGCGATAGAGAGCTGCGTTTTTATGGTTTGGCAGCAGGAAAAATGGCCAAGGTTTCCGTGTTGCATCTGATTTTCCCACAGACACAGTTTAGTTTTAAAAGCTCTCACTGCAGCGTACGTGTCTCTGTGATGATGCGTCTCCGCCCCTGAAGCTGCAGGTTCAGCGCATCGACATGTCCTGAGATGTCACACAGAAAGACCAGCTCACACAAAAACTTCTGCTCCCGGAGCTCTGCTGTGGTTTTCAGTTTGCTTTCCAGAAACTGACATATTTCCTCCCTCAGCTCGACCAACCTGTGCAGTACTTTTCCTCGGCTTAACCATCTCACCTCGCTGTGATCCGGCACGTCTGCGTGTTCCGACCCACACTCCTCCAGGAAAGACTTATACTGGCGGTGATTCAGACCTTTGGCTCCTATAAAGTTCACTACTTGTGTCACTGTGGTCACAACATGTTCCATCTTTAGGGCTTTGCCACACAGTGATTTCTGATGTATGATGCAGTGATAACAATCAGCTCACCTGCACAGTTCTCTTCCCTCATCTTCTCCTGAACCCTGCCCTCCAGTCCACTTTTTTGACCGGACATCGCATCGGTCGTTAATCCTACGAGTTTATCCCACGGCAGCTTTATTTCAGTTACACATTTGGAAACCTCTTCAAAGTTTTCCTTTCCTGTGGTTGTGCCATGCATGGATTTTAACCCCAAAAGTTCCTCCGTAAACACACAGATTTGAGTCCACTTCACGGATGAAGACTGACAGCTGCGCAGTATCAGACCCGTCGCTGCTCTCATCCACAGCAAGGGAGAATGCCACCAAATCTTTTCCTTCTTCCATTAGCTGGTCATACAGATTGGTGGTAAGATCACAAGTGTGATCAGCTACAGTGTTTCTGCTCAGGCTCACATTTGAAAACGTTTGTTTTTTTTCCCTCTGGGAACACGAGGTCACAAACTGTCATCATGCACCGTTTTTACAAACTCTCCCTGATTTTGCGATCTCTGCTGCCACATTATAACTGGCCTTTATAGCAGCTTCACTTTGTGATTTGGCTCTTTTGAACATTCTGTTGTGAAACCAAACCTCTTTTCATCTCCTCCACTTTCTGGCCCCTTTGAGTCATGTCCAGGTCAGGGCCGGCCCAAGGCACAAGCAAACCAAGAAGCTGCTTAGGGCCACTAAGGGGCCCCTCAGTGGAGCTAATTGTTTTATTTTTTTAGTAATAATTTCTAAGTCATTATAATATCAAAAACACACAATTTCACTATGAAGTGATTTGTTTTTACAATAACACACCGTGTTTGATAATAGTTAAAACGTCTCAATGTTTGACATTGTCTAGCAAAATGTTTTTACGTCAGGCTACATGGCTGCTACATCAATGAGCTGCTCTATGCTGTAGTTGTGGATATGTTGTTTGTTAACTAAAATAATATTGTGGCTAAATCAATTATTTTTACATCAACTTCTAAGTTATGGGAAACTTCAGTTAAAGTCATTTGAAAGCTCAGAATCAGTCCAGTACCGGTACCGGTCCACATTCTCAAGGGAGAAAGACTCACCTGGTATAAATTAACATTTTAGCTATTAGAGTAACGCTTAAGTGAAATTTATTTAATCAAAGAATGTCATGAATATGTGTGTAGGGCTGCACCGATTGCAGTTTTCTGGCTGATCCTTGGTCACCGATCTTTAAAAAGCCTGAGCTGCTGATTTTGATTTAGGCTGATATGATTTTTTTTTGTCTGAAATGTTAAATTTAGCAAGAAAGTCACTGTTGGTAACAGTGAGGTGAATATTGTTAACTGTAAACGTGCAGACCTGACCTGGTGGGTCAGTCTGTCAGTCAAACCTCTCACTGCAGAGCAGAAGAGAACAGAGGCTGATTTATAAACCTTTGCTGATGAAGATAAGATCAGGGGATAAGATGGGCTTCACATGTAAGTATCAGCAGATCACGATCCCCCAAAATTAAGGAAATCATCGTCCAGAAATCAACTGGAGGATAAATCAGTTGGCCAATAAATGTATCCTATTATACATGTATATAATGTAAACAGCACTGCCAGAGATGCAATAAGTTTATAGCAGGTGTGTGAATGATCTAATGATCGGACTGCTGATTGCAGCCAGTCCACATTGTTAGCAGAACTAGGGGGCCCCAAAACCACATTTCGCTTAGGGTTACTTGTTTGTGCTATTAAAAGCCAACATACATAATTTACTCCTTTAACAAATTCTAAAATCTGGAGGCAGATTATCAAAACGTTTTATCTTGCATGCAGAGATCAGGTTGCATGTTGGCCAGCTCAGCAGGTTAGCCTCTCTGGGCTTCAGTGAGGATTGTTTCTGAGTTGCAGGCTCGCAGAACGCCATGACCCGTTCACCAACAGGTCCCAGTGAACCACGACGATGACCAGAACTGGTCCAGGGTCAGGCAATGGGTCACTAACATCTCTGCAGACCCCCCACATCCTGGACACGAACTGTTCAGAAGTGTTGGCTTCCATCTTGATGTCCTAATTTTCCATTTTGAACTGAAATTTCACAGATGAAGCAGATTTTAAAATTAAAGATGTTTGCAACAAAGGAGAAACTAATAACTGGTTGTTTCTTAGCAGCAGCTGCATTCCAGTGATTCTGGAATTATTTCAATGTATGACAGTGTGATTTAAATGTGTGTGTGCCATTAGTGTCCTTAAGGATCCAGGCTGCAGTGATAGAGGTGTTTGAGGAGGCGCAGTCTGTCCTGCTGCCCTGCCTTTATGGGGGAATAATTCCTGAAGATCCCTTTGTTATCTGGACTCGTAACGATCACAACTCCAAAGTTTTTCTCTTTCGACAAGAAGGCAGTGATCCAGAAGGACAGAACCAGATCTACAGAGGAAGAACATCGATGAGTCCTGATGCTCTGGAAACTGGAAACTACAGCCTCACCTTCAGAAAGCCTCAACTGACTGACAGTGGAAACTACGTCTGCAGCATCGCTGATGAAGTAAAGACGCTAAAGCTGACAGAGGTTCAGCTCAATGTCAAAGGTCAGTTATTTTGTACATGTTGATATCCAAAAAATGTAAAAGATGATGCACAGAGTGGTGAACCAAGAAGAAGACCATCAGATGCTATATGTGACAGATGACCTTTAAATACAGAGCAAAGAAAACTCAACATGAACACATCGCTAGCTTCAATGTTAGCATGATGTCTTAATGTCAAGAAATTCTGTCCTCTATTTATAAAGTCAGTAAATTTACCAGGACAGGAGCTGTAACACGTCTTGTAAAGGGTTATTATTTGCTCACCCAGTCCTGGGACCCTCAAATGTCACCAATACTCAGCTTTTCTACTAGTTTCTTTTTGAACTCTTATTTCTCTTTGGCAGTTTTAGCCGCAGTGGATTAAGTAACGGTAGCAGACTCTGTGTGGATGTAGTAAATCATCAGAAAAAAGGTTCTGGTCCAGATTGTTAATCATTTCTGCTGCTGCTTCTCTCTGGATCAGTGAAATGATTCAATGTCTCTCCAGATGTCCAGGTGGAGGTGAAGGTGAATAGAGATCTAGAGTTTGTCGTCTTGCCCTGCAAAACATCTGCTGGTTTACCCAAAGACACCAGAGTGGAGTGGACCCGATCAGAACTAGGATTTATGTTTGTTCATGCGTATCCAAACACAAGCGCACGCAATGCAGAAAGGGAAGAGGGTTACAGCAGCCGCACTGCCATAAATGAAGACCTGCTGAGAACCGGAAACGTCAGCCTGACCCTGAGAGACCCCACAGCCAGAGACAGCGGACTCTTCGTCTGCACCGTCTACAGAGACAAAGACATCCTGAGACAGAGAGTGGTTCTGGATCAGGTCCAACCTCTGGATCCAGGTAAAACATCTGACCTTCTAGGTCAGTGGTTCTTAACCTTTTTTGAGGTACCGAACCCACTAGTTTCATATGCTCATTCACCGAACCCATCTGTAGTGATAAATAAAATATAATTTTTCCCCCCCCAAATTCAAGACATAGAGTCTAGTTGGGTCACCCCAAGATCACTAAGTTTTCTTAAAAGGTAGAGTCTCTGAGAACAGTTCTTAAAAATATAGTCAGTGTTTTCAGCAAAGTTGAGCTGAATGTCCAGGAACGACCCAAGGTATTTAAAATTTGCCACAGTTTCAACAGGTTGGCCATCAAGAGAAACTGGAACCACTTTAAGGTCTTGTTTAGATCATTTAATTAGCTCTACATTCTTAAGAGAATTAAAAATTAATAATAAATAATAAAGACTTTCTGGTTTTCTGATTTAGTAATGTAATTATATTAGTTGTGTTACCACCCCACGCCACTAGAGGCAGTAGCAGGCCCGAAAAGATGCGACTAAAGAGCAGATTTAGAAGTACACCGAAAGCTACCGAATTTGGTAAAAACTGTGAGCTTTGCTGAAGTAATTAAAGACACAAGTTCAAATCCATGCTGAGAGTGAAACTCCTTCAATCAGTGCTCCTCCGCAGCTCTGATTGGCTAAGCAATGTAAAGTGATCCTTTGCAGCAAGTGATAGCAAAGCGGGGCGTCATCACGACTTTACACAGTGTGTCTTTACCTCCGCGGCAGAGGCTCCGCCGAACCCCTGAGACTTGGATTCCCTACTGCTACGGCCAAAACACTGAGAGATTTATTCACATCTACAAATATCATTAATCATTGTATCACAGCTTTGCAAATATCCAAAATCTCCCAACTTTTGTCGGATACATCACTTTTTATAGGATTTCATTTCAGTTGATGTGTATATTGGTGTGGCATCATATTTAAGCAATTATCCTGGCACAATTCATACTATATGTATATTGCATTTTCCAGGGATTGAAAACATCTGGCTCCATTTTAAGAAGTTCGACTGACATTTAGTCAAGTTGTTTCCTTATCTGACCAAACAGAAATCCACTTCTGGCTCCTTTTGGCTCAGTCCGCTGCTCAGTCCGCTGCTCAACCACTGCGGACGTGGCTCCGCCGCTGCGAAGGATTAAAGACCGCTGGAAGTAACTCATCCAGAAGATTTAACAAATGGAGCCTTCTTGGTGCGTTTTACCCAGGAGAGCGGCGTTCTGGGGGAGCTGCAGACGTAATATCTGTCCGTTTTGGAGAAGCGAAACCACGTTCAGACCCCAGCGGGTGAAGTGATGCTAATTTATGTGAAGCGCTGGAGGGGCACATAAAATGACATGGCGGGCCACATGTGGCCCACGAGCCTTGAGTTTGACACATGTGCTTTATTATTTTAAATTATATTTAGAATTCCTAATCGCACTTTCAGAACCATTTGAAAGAAGTTGCATGTTTTACATATATTGTTTTTTTTCGGTTCCTTTATTTATTTATTTATTTTACATTGGCTGTTCTCTTGATTTTACTGATTGAACAAATTAAAATTGACATTCAGATCGCTCTGACAGGCATTAATTTTTTTGTTTGTTAATAGTTGCACACTAGTGTTGCCAGTCGAGGGTGATTCTTTTTTTGTGGCAACATTTCAGCTTCAGGAGTTTTGAAATAAGAAAAATGTATTAATGTTTTAAGTTTTAAATATTGTGTTAAAACACTGACATGTTTAACAATAACAAATTAGTAATAATTGGATAAATTAATAATTACAGGTGTTTTTTTTCCCACCATTGTCTCTGAATGTGTTCCACCCTGTTAGGAACATTTACATATAGACCATAGTTAAACATGTAAATTTAGGGGAAAAATACTTTTTCTTAAAAGAGTGTGTCCCTTTTACTGTATAATATGTTTTATTTTTGAAATTGTAACATGTAGTTATGGGTCATTTATGTCTGTATTTGTTTTTTTTACTCATTATTACCGACAGCAGAGAAAATATTGCTAATTTTAAAAACTTATGTAATGTAATGCAATTTTATTTATATAGCACACTTTCAGCAACAAGGCAATTCAAAGTGCTTTACATGAGTTAAAGGAAATACAAACAAAACAAACCAAAGGAGAGAAAAAAAAAGAGGAAAGAAAAGTAATCTAATGTTGTTCTAATGTAGTATGTAAACTAAGTGCTCCTGTTCAGGGTTGCTAAGTATCTAATGCAATTTCTAAATGGTGAGTACTCTACAGTTTCTGATATTACTAATAAACTAAAATAATCGACAATACCTTATACCAATATGTGCATTTATTGGTCTTCAGTTCCCAACATGGCAAAGAAAAGTTCACAGTACTTAATGTTTCTGTAACAATATTTAATAAAAACATGTGGAATGGAACATCACATGGTGGATTGTCCCATAACAGGGTGGAAAATCAACGTCTTTGATTCTAAAATCTGACAATTCTCATCATTGGTTGCAGGATTGCCTCTTTCAAGTCAAAATATAGGCAGAGTATTTGTCCTGGCTCTATTTGGGAAAACAGGTGACATCCTTGTAGAGGATTTTCCCACGACAGGTACTCAGTGTTCCCCTCACAGGAGTCACCAAGTGAAATGAAAACAGATAAATGGCAAAGACATCTGATAATAACTCAGACTATTCTGCAACTCTATTCCATCATCTGAAATTTTTTATTTTACTTAAAATGATAACTTTTCACCCTGTTTGGTTCATGAACCTAACAGGGTGAAACTTTTCTAACTAATCTACTTGTAGCTCTTTATGGGGTCAACATTTAGCTAGTTAACCTTCAACATACTCTCTTAGAACAGATGTGTTAAAAACAATGCATGATGTGTTAAATTTTAACACATGTGCCGCATCAGCTCAAGGACAACACGTGACGTGTTATTTGTAACACAATTTTTGTCTGTCATTTTAACACAAGTGTTGTGTCACTTAAATCAACACAAAATATGTGTCAAGATGTGTTATTTTGAAACACATGTGTAGAATGTATTTTCATAGATTAGACCTTATAAAAATTGACAATTCAAATTGTTGATATTAGAGATTCTTTTATTACAATCAGGAAAATAACAAAGTTGACACAGCTACAATTTATAGCTAAAATATTAAAAAATTTAAATAGAAATTGAAATCACCAAGCTAACAAAATAGCACTTTTTCTAATGTTAAATACAATAACATGTACAAAAGAGAACATGGATGAAAATAATGACAAACATCATGAAAGAGAAATGAAAATAAATTCTTGTCCCTTTCAACATTCGTGAGATTTTCAATCGCACTCAAATTTAAACCTCCATTTTCAATACCGAACAATCATGAATCAAAATACAATATTTTGTATCTTGGTGCCACATACAGCTTTCTGTTAATAAAACTCCTCATAACATCTAAAGGATGGAAATCACAAATTTCTGCAAGCGTGATCAATTCATAATCACTAGTTTTTTGTACTACATATGCATAAAAATGATCATCAAAGTATATTACACTTAGTATTTGAACAAAGATAAAAATGGAGTCATTATGTGCCAGAAAATGAATAACTTCACCAAATACAGGTTCTTACATTTTGGACAATAATACATTTCATTTACAAGCTTTAAGTTGTCCAATCAATTCAATCACCCTTGCTTTTCTTCGTGTGGAGAATGGAAGATCATAGATGTACTCAAAAAATGTAAAGACGGGTCCGAATTGGGATGGATAAGACAAGTTACACACCCAGTACAGCTTTAAAAGCTTGTCCACAGCACATGTGAGTCCATCGTCTAGGGCAGGGGTGTCAAACTCAATTCTCTGTGCTTCTCTCTCTCTTCATCATCTAGTCCTCTCTGCTCTTCCTCTCCCTCATCTGCACCTTTCTGTTTCTCATTGTCCTTTCTCGTGGTTGACTCACCATGACTGCCTGCACTAATTTCCCCCAAAAAAGAACACAATCAAAGATGGTCATCAGAAACTCAAACCATCATGGTATATAGGTTTTTGTTGCTTTCCTAATGCCTACCTGATCTCATCACTTGTCTCCTCTATCACTGACCTCATGTCTGTCTCCTTCATCCCTTGTCTGTGGTGTTCTCCACTAAGTCATGTGGTCAAAAAAGCATTATTAGTTGTAAAAATTACAGATCTTACCGTTTTTAAAAATAATGTTTAAAAATTTGTGCTTGAGATGGACTAGTTGCTACCTCACTTCCACCTGCATTAGACCAAGCTGTTGCCTTCCCCTGTCTGTCCTGATTCTTCCTCTTTCATCATCTTCTCTTTTTTCTCTCCACCATCACAGCTGAATTACATAAATTTTGTGTTAAATAGGCTTAAAAAATACAGCAGTCAAACTACAATAGAAATTAAACTTTAATTTAAATCATCTCCTTGTTGGATAACAGTTACTGATTGGACATTACATCTGATCTGACTTATCAGATACATCACAACACCACTGTAGTGGTACTGAATAAGACATTTAAACTCAAGTGTCCCCCTGCCAAAAAGGTTGGTAAAATAGGTCACCAACCTTTTTCGAGTTTAAGGGCTTTAGTGACTCTGATGACTAATTTGTCTGATACACACATGAACTTGAACAACTCATCTTTAATTAAAGAATCCATAATACATATGAGTGAAAAAAATGCACCCAGGAGGGCTAAGTGTTGGACCATAGCTGGGCACTGCCGCCACAACAGCTTTAGCTTTACTGTGTTAATATTTCCTGAGTTTTATTTCGGTCATTCTTACTTAGTGCGCGGTTATGTGTCTGTGACAGGTTTATGTATCAGATATTCATAGAAATACAAAACAAATCGCGTCCCTTAATGGTTTAATAGGGGAGGCAACTTTTAACAGCCAAATATGGGACGATTCCGTATTAGGCTAGCTGCTAGCTTTAGCTAACTTGATTATTTACAACCCTCCTGTCCTGCTAATACACTGACGGTACTTACCTACTATCTTTCAACCACATTGAAAGGCTTTTTTTCATCTCGCCAACATTTTTATCCTTCTCCCTTTTCCTTTTTCTGTTTTCGCGCCCCGGACAGCTTTTTTTTCTGCCGCTCCATTTTGTCAAGTGCACTACGAGTGGTAGTCTAAAATTAAAAAAAAAAAAAAAAAAAACGCGCCTGCGTACTCTTAGGGGCGCGTGCACAGCCACCTGTATGGGAAGGGAGAGCGACAGGAGGGGAGGTGAAGGAGCAGAGGGGGGCCTAATCAGTGCTGTTCCCCTGTTATTGATCATTTCATTCTGTTAATTATAGAAAATGCCAACAAGAAAAAAACTTTTTTCGAGACGGGGTTTTGGCGCCCCCTCTAGAGCAGCGCCCCTATGCGTTGCATACCCTGCATACCCACTTTTTGCGCCACTGGCTAACATCTTACACTTACTTCTATGTCTGTTTTTTTTTGTTTCTTTTTTTTCCCGCCAGCTGAGCTTTAAGGCAGTTCGCTAACAGCCCATCTTAATTTTTGAGTTAGATCAGTAAAACAACAGTAAATATTACCGGGTCAGACCGATTTTCCAACATCTCCGGAGGACTGGCGCTTCCACTCGAATATCAACATCCGTTGAGAGCTCCAACCGTCAGTGTCTCCTTCACTGCCAAAGTGAATTTACAGAACCGTTAACTTACACGGTTCTGTAAGTTAAGTTAACAGCTTTATTGTAAGCTGTTAACTTCCAGTTTACAGAAAAAGAAGCATTGTAAATTACAAAGGCTTCCCATTTTAATTTAAAGCTAAATTATTTGACAATATTTACACTTATGTACAATATTTATAATATTGAGATGTTTTCCCGAAAATGAATTGCAGGTGTTATTTAAAAAAAAAAAATTACGTTTTGTCTATAATGTACAATTGCATCTAAAAATTCTCACTGCAATATTCATCATTTATTCCAAAACTTCAACAATCTCTCTTTCTCATCCTTTAATTTTAAAATTTGACCCTCTTCAGTAAACTTTGGACAAAAAAAAAAAGACAACTGTAACAAATGATAAAATGGTGACCCCATCTCATGTGCCACAGTTATTAATTAACTACAACTTTGCATGCCCTGTAGTGGTACAAAAAATAACGTTTTTTCCAACCATTGAGTCCTCAAATTCTAGACTATATAATTGTGTTTAAACAGATTTAAAACTTACCGAAGTTGCATTTCATAAGATCTCCATATTTGCCTCCTGCATGTGTTTGCTTACTCCGTGCGGGGAATAAAAATCCAAACTTGATCCTTCATCTGTTGGCCACTTGTCCTGACTTGAGGTTGTTCTTTGATGTTTGATTTGATAAACTTTTTTTGCTCAAATATTTTCTAATTAATATGTGTAATAATTGTTATTTATTGTAAATGTTAAAAAATTGGCTGAATATTTTCTTAGCAAACAATTAATAACCATGTATTAAAATTATGTAAGAATAGTAGTTGTAGTGGCGATTGTTTGTCAAACCAAACATCCAACAAAGTTCCAATAAGCCACTGAGACACTGGGGTCAAGTATTTCAACGCAGGCAAAGAAGGTTCAGGATCCAAACTTGTAACTTGTTCTTCATGATTTATTTTGACATCTTTGCAAAACAAACAATTACAGAGTTCAAACTTCCTTTTGTTTTCTCTGCTACCTCCTTGCACTGGTAAAAACCATAGGCCCCAAACTCAAATGCCTGCTGGTCCTTTACCAGGCCCCTACTTTTATAGAAAGTGGACCAACCCACATCACTTCCTGTTTACTTAAAAAATATCAATAAGAAAAATAATAAAACAAAAGATAAATGAAATCAACAATTATTAACTTACAAATAAGTTCTGTAAATAATACAAAAAATATACATTTAAGAACAAACTAACAAAATTCAAATGGATAAAGAATATAAACAATAAATAGCTCCAACAGTAGTAATATAATGAAAAGTGATAATCAATCATTATGTGTTGATTTACTCCCCCCAACAATACCTCTGCATCATTTTAAAAATTATTAAATCTCATCACAACACTAAATTAACAACCACAGTTTAAAAATAAATTAAAAGGAAATTAATTAATTAAAAGATTCAGATTCATGTTTGTGTACCTGACAAACACAAACTAACACAATTATGTGTTGAAATATTCAAATAAATATTCAACACATACTGCGTGTCATATTATTATATTCATTTTAACACACAATGTGTAAAATTAAAACAAAATATGCTTTTAATTTAATAACACATTTTTTGTGTTCTTTTTTAACACATCTTTAATAACAAACCTTTAATGACTAAATCTAATATAATGTTTTTTAAATTCTACTGAATAAACATTTTCCACAATCTATCTTAAGGTTGACTCATACAGGTTTAATATATTTAAGATTAAAAAAAGTACAGATATAGTGACAGTTGAAGCTTTGTTTGTTTTCCATGGTTGAATTTACTTCAAAATCAATTGATGTCACTTCCATTAAATGGTTTTTATGAAATTTTAGACTTTTTGAAGGCAAAAAGGAAACATGACTTTATTGATATATATATATATATATATATATATATATATATATATATATATATATATATATATATATATATATATATATATATATATAGCCTTTTGACCGATGTTTTGATTTGAGGTGGTTTTTGGGGGACAAGGTTGCTAGGCGATCTACACAAACTTCTGACGGTAACTGACAGTTGGCTGTTTTGGACGTAGTGCAGAGAGTGAGCGAGCATACGAGTCACGGTTGGGGGAAGATAACTAAGGAATAGTGCAATTAAGGTCCAGACAATCAATTAGCTAGCGCTTGGTTGATGAGGGAACAAGGTGGGTGTTTTGATGAGTGAATTGTATTTATTGAGCGTGATGTTTATGTTTTGACATGAAATGGTGTTAATATTTGATTAACTGTCGAACAGTTGGAACAGTTGGAATACGTTTTAGTTCATTTGTAATATAGAAATATTACAGTTAATTAAATACATGTATTGTAAATTTAATATTACTTAAAGTAAGGTTTATAGGTTAAGGTAAAAGGTTAGAACCACAAAGAGTTACTAGTGATATTTTAGCTCTTACGGTGTGTTCACGTACAAAGGCTGTTGAATAAAGAAACGTGAACAATCAGTTTGAGAGACCATCTTTTCAACCAGGACGCTACACCTAACAGGGTGGAAAGTTAGTACTGGGACATGTATTATAGGAAGAAAATATCAAATAAGAAAAAATAGTTTCAAGAGATTCAATTGCATATTAAAATACGGTTTAGTCCAGTTAATTACCTTATTGAAGAAAAACGTAAAATAAAAAAATATATTTTATAGTTTAAACTTCATGAGGAAGTTTATTGCACTGCACTGTGGACACAATGAAATTAAGCATGTCGGTCACCAAAAAGGTGTGTAAAGAACAAAATAATATTTAAAAGGCATTTCATTTATATTTATTTGAATAATGCCAAACATCTAAATGTAAATATTTGGGAGATTTTACCAAAAATAATTGTAAGCAATACACGGAGACATGGAATGTTGCCGCAAAAAAAGAATAACCCAGGAACAACCAAAGGAAACAGTTAAACAATTTTATTTTTAATTTAGTTAGTTTAGTGTTTTCTTTTTCCTGTTCAACACTATGAGATTAAGGAAAGTTGGTTGCAATCTGCTGCTTTGCAACAAGATGGCTCCAGTTCCTCCCAGTGGCTCCTCCTAGTGGCTCCTCGGCTCCTCCCAGTGGCTCCTCTTAGTGGCTCCTCCTAGTGGCTCCTCGGCTCCTCCCAGTGGCTCCTCCTAGTGGCTCTCCGGCTCCTCCCAGTGGCTCCTCGGCTCCTCCCAGTGGCTACTCGGCTCCTCCCAGTGGCTCCTCCTAGTGGCTCTTTGGCTCCTCCCAATGGCTCCTTGGCTCCTCGCAGTGTCTCCTTGGCTCCTCCTAGTGGCTCCTCGGCTCCTCCCGAGTCGCCGCCTCCTCGTGATTCTTTCCAGCCCTGGGCTGGCCCCTCTAAGCCCTTGACCGGTAAATCGAGAGCTTCGCTTGTTGATTCAGCTCTCTCTTCACTGCCACCAGACTCTTCACCAAAACGGACCGGTACAGTGCCCGCTTCACTGCAGATGCTGCGCCATCCCGCCTGTCGATCTCCCGCTCCCTTCTTCCCTCATTCGTGAACAAGATCCTGAGACACTTGGGGCACAGGACACCCTCCCTGACCTGGGGAAGGCACTCTACTCTTTTCTGGCTCAAGACCATGGCCTCAGATTTGGAGGCAGTGATCCTCATCTCAGCTTCACACTCGGCTGCAAACCGCTCTAGCGAGAGCTGCAGATCACGACCTGATGAAGCCAATAGGACCACATCATCCGCAAAAAGTAGAGATCCGATCCTAAGGCCACCAAAACGGATCCCCTCAACACCCACCTCGGCTGCACCAAGAAATTCTGTCCATGAAAGTAATGAACAAAATCAGTGACAAAGAGTAGCCTTGGCAGAGTCCACCTCTCACCGGAAACGAGCCTGACTTACTGCCGGCAATGCGGACCAGACTCTGACACTGGTCATAAAGTGACCTGACAGCCCGTATCAAAGGGCCCGGTACCCCATACTCCCGGAGAACCCCCCACAGAGCTCCCTGAGGGACACGGTCAAACGCTTTCTCCAAGTCCATAAAACACATGTAGACCGGTTGGGCGAACTCCCATGCACCCTTCAGGAGCCTGCTGAGGGTGTAGAGATAGTCCAGTGTTCCATGACCAGGACGAAAACCACACTGCTCCTCCTGAATCCGAGGTTCGACCATCCGACGGACCCTCCTCTCCAGGACCCCTGAATAGACCTTACTAGGGAGGCTTAAGAGTGCGACCCCCTTGTAATTGAAGCACACGCATTGACGTCCCCCCGTAGAACAAGGGAGCCCCCCAGGAAGGGCACTCTCCAGTACCCCCTCTTAGGACTCCAAGAAGGGTGGGTAATCTGCTCCGTCAGCTCCAACGTCTGTCTCAGATCCACTTGCTCCAGCCTGCGCTACAGACACAGACAGCCAGTCTCAATGCCACACAATCTTTTCATATGGATTTTCCTCCTCTTCGTCCAAGTGGTCTTCTCCAAGGAGGAAATCCACTATGTCAGAGCAGAGCTCTCGCGTAGCATTGAGGGCTTTGCATACACCATTGATCAGACCTTTTCCACAAACACCGATCGGGTCCCGTCCAAAAATGTTTGAAAAATAGTTTCTCCTTTGCTGAGCCTGTCCGATGTAATTCTCAGCTGCTGGTTCGTCCTCATCATCTCTGTCTGGTGGTGGGAGAAACTGTGTACCATCAAATCGGAAATCTGTGTAATGTGTCTGTGTGGCAGCGTTTTTCACCTCACGTGGTCGATTAAGCGCTCTGATGAGGTCTACGCGCGACAGGGGCACTCCAGTACAAAATATTTGTGATTTTTCAACCAGCCCCATTGAGGAGCTGTAATAGCGGGATGCAACAAATGGGCTTTTCTCCAGAGCTGTTTGGGTCCTGAACTTCTCAAAGTCAAAGCCCTGATTGAGTTCGGGCTGATTGACTTTGTGGAGGCCCAAACCAGCTCCAATCCAGCTTGTAGATCCAGACAAAAAACTCATTCTCAAAAATATCCAAGGTATCCAAATATTCTCAAAAATGTCTGTAAATATCCAATGATCGGTGCTCTCGCTTGCTGAGGGAAGTTGAATACATATAACAGAGATCTTCGGTATATAACTGCCTCTGTGACGTTATAGGACGGTTTACTTATCTAGCCACGTCACTGTGTATGTTGCGTAGGCCCAAAGCAGCTGACGTCAGCAAGGTGAATCCCAGGCTGAAGCTCCAACCCCTTATCACCTGAGTATTTTTTATTTTTTTTTATTATTAAATTATATATAAATAGCATTAATTTATTAAATAAAATTTAAATAAAAATTGTATACTTCTTTTTTTATTTGCAGCCTTCTGATTTAAATATCAAAATATTTTTTCCCACAGGCTAATAATAATAATAATAATAAAAAAACCATAATAAATAAATAAATCAACCATTCAGTCGCATGCCTTGGAGTGAGTTGCCACACAGTGATCCTTTGTGTAAGAAAACGTCCACAAAGGAAACATTAATTATTGCTCAGGTTGCCACACTGATCTAATCTGTTGTGCTCAAGCCAGATACCTGGAATCTCTTCTTGGATGTTAATTCATCGATGTCTGGGTTCAGGCTCTGAGCTCAGTAAATCCTCAGTATCGAGCAAAGGTGTTCATCAGTCAGACGACTCCTGTCAGATGTTTTGGTCATCTTCATCGTGGAGAAAAGTTGCTCACACAGATAAATGCTGCCGAACATGGAAAGCATTTGAGCAGCTTGGGTGTGGAGCTGAGACATTGTGTCAGGGATGAACTGCGGAAACTGTGCGGCACCCACAGCTTCATACTTTGACTTCAGCGTGTCATTACACTGGAGTTCAATCAGCTCCATTTGGAGGCTGGTTGGTGCGTTTTCCACATCGACTGTGAAGGGATTACTTAGCAGTTCAAATCTACATTTCTGGGCATCAAAGTCGGCAAATCGCCGGCTAAACTCAGCGCAGAGTACACAGAGTTTTTCAGCAAATTGTGCAGGGCAACACGGCGATAGAGAGCTGCGTTTTTATGGTTTGGCAGCAGGAAAAATGGCCAAGGTTTCCGTGTTGCATCTGATTTTCCCACAGACACAGTTTAGTTTTAAAAGCTCTCACTGCAGCGTACGTGTCTCTGTGATGATGCGTCTCCGCCCCTGAAGCTGCAGGTTCAGCGCATCGACATGTCCTGAGATGTCACACAGAAAGACCAGCTCACACAAAAACTTCTGCTCCCGGAGCTCTGCTGTGGTTTTCAGTTTGCTTTCCAGAAACTGACATATTTCCTCCCTCAGCTCGACCAACCTGTGCAGTACTTTTCCTCGGCTTAACCATCTCACCTCGCTGTGATCCGGCACGTCTGCGTGTTCCGACCCACACTCCTCCAGGAAAGACTTATACTGGCGGTGATTCAGACCTTTGGCTCCTATAAAGTTCACTACTTGTGTCACTGTGGTCACAACATGTTCCATCTTTAGGGCTTTGCCACACAGTGATTTCTGATGTATGATGCAGTGATAAACAATCAGCTCACCTGCACAGTTCTCTTCCCTCATCTTCTCCTGAACCCTGCCCTCCAGTCCACTTTTTTGACCGGACATCGCATCGGTCGTTAATCCTACGAGTTTATCCCACGGCAGCTTTATTTCAGTTACACATTTGGAAACCTCTTCAATGATTTCCTTTCCTGTGGTTGTGCCATGCATGGATTTTAATCCCAAAAGTTCCTCCGTAAACACACAGATTTGAGTCCACTCCACGGATGAAGACTGACAGCTGCGCAGTATCAGACCCGTCGCTGCTCTCATCCACAGCAAGGGAGAATGCCACCAAATCTTTTCCTTCTTCCATTAGCTGGTCATACAGATTGGTGGTAAGATCACAAGTGTGATCAGCTACAGTGTTTCTGCTCAGGCTCACATTTGAAAACGTTTGTTTTTTTTCCCTCTGGGAACACGAGGTCACAAACTGTCATCATGCACCGTTTTTACAAACTCTCCCTGATTTTGCGATCTCTGCTGCCACATTATAACTGGCCTTTATAGCAGCTTCACTTTGTGATTTGGCTCTTTTGAACATTCTGTTGTGAAACCAAACCTCTTTTCATCTCCCCCACTTTCTGGCCCCTTTGAGTCATGTCCAGGTCAGGGCCGGCCCAAGGCACAAGCAAACCAAGAAGCTGCTTAGGGCCACTAAGGGGCCCCTCAGTGGAGCTAATTGTTTTATTTTTTTAGTAATAATTTCTAAGTCATTATAATATCAAAAACACACAATTTCACTACGAAGTGATTTGTTTTTAGAATAACACACCGTGTTTGATAATAGTTAAAACGTCTCAATGTTTGACATTGTCTAGCAAAATGTTTTTACGTCAGGCTACATGGCTGCTACATCGATGAGCTGCTCTATGCTGTAGTTGTGGATATGTTGTTTGTTGACTAAAATAATATTGTGGCTAAATCAATTATTTTTACATCAACTTCTAAGTTATGGGAAACTTCAGTTAAAGTCATTTGAAAGCTCAGAATCAGTCCAGTACCGGTACCGGTCCACATTCTCAAGGGAGAAAGACTCACCTGGTATAAATTAACATTTTAGCTATTAGAGTAACGCTTAAGTGAAATTTATTTAATCAAAGAATGTCATGAATATGTGTGTAGGGCTGCACCGATTGCAGTTTTCTGGCTGATCCTTGGTCACCGATCTTTAAAAAGCCTGAGCTGCTGATTTTGATTTAGGCTGATATGAATTCTTTTTGTCTGAAATGTTAAATTTTGCAAGAAAGTCACTGTTGGTAACAGTGAGGTGAATATTGTTAACTGTAAACGTGCAGACCTGACCTGGTGGGTCAGTCTGTCAGTCAAACCTCTCACTGCAGAGCAGAAGAGAACAGAGGCTGATTTATAAACCTTTGCTGATGAAGATAAGATCAGGGGATAAGATGGGCTTCACATGTAAGTATCAGCAGATCACGATCCCCCAAAATTAAGCAAATCATCGTCCAGAAATCAACTGGTGGATAAATCAGTTGGCCAATAAATGTATCCTATTATACATGTATATAATGTAAACAGCACTGCCAGAGATGCAATAAGTTTATAGCAGGTGTGTGAATGATCTAATGATCGGACTGCTGATTGCAGCCAGTCCACATTGTTAGCAGAACTAGAGGGCCCCAAAACCACATTAATAGGGCAGAGAGGCTCATCGGGCCCACCTGCATCAAAGCGAGCAAGCTAGAGGGCCACAGAGTGGCTTGCAGATGAGGTCACCTTAGGAAGAAATGCTACGTTGGGCCAAAGAGTAACACCCGAACCAGCTGGTTTCTAATGGCAACAGGACTCATGAACAGACAACGCATGTAGTTCACCCACCCACTTTTCTGCACCAATGGCAAGGGGAAAAGCGGTCTTCCTTGAGAAGCACTCAAGTCTCACTTGAGCCAATGGCTCAAACGGAGGAGATCGTAGGGCAGCAAGGACAAGAGAGAGGTCCCACTCAGGCCCAACAGGGCGTGTGGGAGGGGCCAAACATTGGGCACCTCTCAGAAACCAGGAAATATCCTTGTTACGGCCTCTCATCTCTCCACCCATCACCGTATGCCAACAAGAGATGGCAGCAACATAAACTTTCAGAGTGGATGGAGACTGACCTTGAGAAAGCATTGCTTGAAATAAGGTTAAAATAACAGAAATATGACAGTGTATAGGGTCCTCATGTCTGGCATGACACAAGCTGTTAAAAATCTTCCACTTGTGGGTGTACACCAGCATTTGGAAAGGGCCCTGGCATTAGTCACTGTATGTCCGATCTCTCCGTCTTACTTTGAGAAGGTAATACCGGCAAACACAGAGCTGGAGGTGACTGAGATTGGGATGCAGGATCTGACCCCCCAGATGTGGCAGAAGGTCCTTCTTGTGGAAGCTGTAACAGAGCCTGATCAGCAGTAAATGGTAAATGGACTGAACGTGTATAGCGCTTTATCCAATCATTTTTGACCACTCACAAACGCTCACACATTTATACACCAATACGCTGCTCGGTAGGCAATTTGGGGTTAAGTACCTTGCCCAGGGGTACATCGACACGTGGCAGGAGGAAGCTGAAATCGAACCTACAACCTTCCTAAAAAACCAGGTACTCCCGGGCCAGAGGGGAGCCACCAACTCCAGTCTTTGAGGGCTACCATCCTGTAACTTTGAGATGCGTCTCTGCTCAAACACACCTGGATCAAATAAACTGCTTGTTTCCAGCTTATTGCAGAGAGGAATGAATGCTGGTGAGGGAATTCAGACATTTTGGAGCAGAGGTGAATCTAAAAGTTGCAGGATGGTAGCCCTTGAGGACTGGAGTTGGTGACCCCTGCACTAGAAGGACCTGATGCCCCTCCTGAAGTACTCTCAGGAGTGTTGGGCCTATCAGAGGAAGCGGCAGAAAAGCGTAGAGCAGCACTCTAAGTCAATTGTGTGCCAGTGCGTCTTGGCCCAGGGGACTGGCACTATCTGCCAGAGAGAACCAAAGCGGGCAACATGTCGTCTCTTGGGACGGAAATAGGTCTACAGCTGCTTTGCCCGTACCTCTCCCAAATCACCAGCAGTTTCCTGTGTCGGTGCAGTGTACGATATGGGTCCAGCTTTAGGCTGTTGGAAAGGTTGAGAATGGTTGAAAATGAAAATGTTTTATTGCGTTTATGCGCCATTATTTCAGGTAGTTCTCAGTGAAACTCAGGTGAAAATGCTGTTAAAAGGTTAATAAAGGAAGCCACGTTCTGACAACTTCCTGAAGACGGAGTTTCAGAAAAAGCAGGAGTTTTTAAAGAGGCAGAGACCCAATTTCAAGGCATTTAATTACAGTCACATTCCTTTTAAATTATATTTGGCAGCATTTTCATTACAACTGAAGGTAACAGTTACTTGTTTGTGCTATTAAAAGCCAACACACATCATTTACTCCTTTAACAAATTCTAAAATCTGGAGGCCGATTATCAAAACGTTTTATCTTGCATGCAGAGATCAGGTTGCATGAGAAGTTCCCCTACAAACGACAGGTCCTCTGAAATCCAACCAACTTGATTGAACTTTGGAGAAGTAAGCCTTGTCTGCGATGAATCCAATCATTTACAACATTTTAAAAACTTTGGCATCTTCATGAGCAAATTCAAATCCTGGAACCAGCAAAACGACTTGCTACTGCTCAGAAGTCGGGGCGTCATAAAAATCTGACAAAAACAATTCAGATTGGGAAAATGAATCTCAGTGGCTGTGGAAGTACTTGCTGAGCTTCGAAGAACTTCATCAACCCCCATCAGGTAATAACGCCATATTTGTGTGTTATTGCCTGACGAGGCATCAAATCACAAAAGTGGAAGTATGTATTTTTTAAAAGATGAGAAATTAAAGAAAGATTGCATATTTTTTTGTTTTCTGAGGTTTGAGGTTTTCTGTGTTTATTTAGTCCTGTTTCCCTGTGAGTCTCTGTCCTGTCTTCCCTGTTGATTGTTCCCAGCTGTGTCTAGTTCCCTGATTACCCTCCTTGTGTATTTAAGTCCACCTGTTGTCTTTGTTCCTTGTCAGGTCCTCGTCAAATGTCGTCTGCCACTTTTGGACTTTATTTGGATGTATCATTTAAACCAGGGGTGAAAGTAAGTGGGGGGTACTGCGTACACCTAAAAGATTTAGCGGGGGTACGCAGTACCTGCAAGAGAGAGGAGCGGCTGTCTGCTGTAAAAAATCAATGGGTTCACTGTGCAGCCGTGAGTGCACCCATTAATCAGCCGTGACTTATTAGTTTTTCAAGAACAATCTAAAACACGACTTCGTCAGTTGTTTCTGAACTCTTCCTGCTTTGCTAGAGCAGCGGTGCTACACGTCGATCGCGGAAAATTTTGAGTCGATCTCGGCATTGGGTGACAAACTGAACCCCACCAGGACGCTGAGACCAGCACGTCCTCCTCTGACTCCTTATCAAAACGTTTGTAACTTTATTGAAGAACAAAAAAATCAACAAAAACGTGTTCAAATTAATGACCCAACAAAAATAATCTCAGTAATTATTGTTTCAACATGGTGTTGTGCAATTCTGCGCGACCAAGAGTTTAAAGATAACTAATCAACCTCCGCTGTGTTCAGGGGATCGCTTATAACCTCTCAAAAATATAGAGGTTAATAAGACTACTTTGTGTTATACTTGAATTAATCGAGTTTGATGGATTAAAATGCCACGCCAAAATCAAAAATCAATAAATCAATGCTATCGCACACAACCGTCTGTTATATCTGCGTCATATAATGCTTATCATATAAAACATCTGTTTTAATAATGTTATATAAAGTCCTTATCATATAAAATGGTGAATAATGAGCATGTCATGAGGCCCCCCTCTTTCATCATATAAAATTTAAGTTCTTATCAAAATGAGACAGAGAGAATTCTGGCAACATGAATTATGTTATTCAGTTATTCCCCTTCTCTCCCCCTCTAAATTGACAGTTTTAGAACTATGCAAATTTGCTGATGTGACTCCTCCTCACACAGATAGACCCCACCCCCAACTGCTCTTATCTTCCTGCTCCCCTGCAGATGCCCCATCCCACTTTTATTTGTTTATGTTTGAATGAGCCAATAAAGATAAAGGGGCGGGATTTCTGTTTTTCTGCTTTAAATATTTTCAGAGGCCCTGTCATTCTACTTGTTGCATTTGGAGAGGAAGAACCACTTGCTCTGACAGAAAAAATGGTTTGCTGGGGGTGCTTGAGCACCTGCCCCTTTTGCTCCTTGCCCCCAAGTGCCCTTTTGGTCAACATTTTTTTTTTTTTTTTGGTATTATTTCCTAAGTCCTCTTCTGACACATGTAGTAAAATTATTTAGTTTTTTTTTTGTTGTTGTTTTTTTTGTACAACATAATAAGCCGTCACCTTATTATGTGACGGCTTATTATGCCGTCACATAATAAGGGCAAAAGGTCAAGGTTACCTTTGACCTTTTGCCCGTGAGGCATGACGCAGTTGCCTCTTGCACAGTGAGATAAGGCGGCTAACTGGAGCTCAACGTAGAGAACGTTCCAGAATTACAGAACAGTTTTTGGTGAATTAAAAAAAAAACGTTTTTGGTCAATAAAGTGGAGTAGACTTACTACTAGATGATGGAAAACCATGTTGAACTTTGTATCGTTTCTGCTTCAGCACGGAGTAGCGGTTTAACCCTTTGACAACCACACCAAGAAAAAAACCTGTAAAAAATTTTTTTCTTTGCATTTCTTTTACCCTAGGGCACATGTGTCAAACTCAAGGCCCGCGGGCCACATGTGGCCCGCCATGTCATTTTATGTGCCCTCCCCCCCGAGCGTTTTATAGCCCCATGACTAACTTAAAATAGGTTTTGAGCACGAATTGACTACAAACTACATCTCCCATAATGCATTCCGATCGTCACCAGTCAACATTATGGCTTCTCGCCACTAGAGAGCAGCAGAGTCCCCTCAAGCTGCTTATTGATTTTCCCAGCGAATAAAACTGAGACGTCGACAAGCTAACATCAAAATGTCCAAGAAAAGAAAAATCGATTTACAAGTAAGACTGTGAATGAAGATGTGTGTGAGTTGGTGTCAGGGCGGCAGGTCGTGCTAGACTTTTTTTGTTATCCGTTATCTTGACCGACAACATAAAAAAAACTCGGTCCTGTACTATTTTTACCCGTGAAATTACAATCATATTAACATCGGCTATTTAGTCGCATTTTATGCGGTTTAGTTAATGTTCACCGTGAATCCAGATCCCATCACAAATTAAGCAGATAAATGCATCTACATTTTTCTCTTAGTGACAAAAACCACTCCAATAACTTTTAATAAATTAAATTAAGCGACTTCACTTAAATTAGCATCACCCGCTGGAGTCTGAACGCACTTCCTCCTGGTTCCCATCTGCAGAAAAATCTGCACTAATTCATCAGTCAGTTGGATCTGTCTGATCCAAACAGATCAACTGAACTCTGTGAGTGTTTTACCCTGCGCGTAACACCTGGATTTTTATTTATTTATTTATTTATTTTGCGTGGTTTTGCTTCTCCGAAACGGACAGATGTTACGTCTGCAGCTCCTCCAGAACGCCGCTCTCCTGGGTGACGTGCACCAAGGGTCCATTTCTTAAATCTTCTGGATGAGTTACTTCCAGCGGTTTTTAATTCTTTGCAGCGGCGTAGCCGCTTCCGCAGTGGTTGAGCAGCAGACTGCGCATGTTACAGTCTAATTAACTTTTGCGTCGTCATTTATTTCCTCCAGATAAACTACCGGCTCCTCAAATGGATTAACACAACGTTGCATTCTCTTTAGTTTTCTCTGGTCTGTAATGGAGACTTGAATTTAACGCTCCATTTCAACCAAAGGTTTCGAATGCGCTTCCTAACCAGAAGCTCCAAAGCGTTGTTTAACAATATGAGGTGTTCAATTTATTTTTAACATTGTATTTTCACACATTTTATGCTAGGGGTGCCCAAGTCTAGTTTTCCAGAGCTACCATCTGCAACTTTAGATGCGTTCCTTCTCTAACACACTTGGATCATTTACTCATTATAAGGCTCTACAGAACTGAGTTGCTGCTAATGAGGGAAGTCAACCTTTTGTCTGGGGTGTGTTTTAGCAGGGATGCATCTAAAAGTTGCAGTCTAGAGGACAGCACCTGGGCACTCCTGATTTGTACTGTCAATGTGGCCCGTTGAGGGTGGCCAATATGCTGAAGTGGCCCTCGGTGAAATTGAGTTTGACACCCCTGCCCTAGGGTGATTCGTAAACGCAATCAATATGTTTTTTTTTCAACAGACCCTGTGATTTTGGAAATATTGATCTCTACCAAACGGTTGAGATGACAGTTAATGGTAAATGTAGCAAATTAAGCTAATGTAGTTGGCATTTTTTTTTTTTGGTATAAAAATCAAAAGTCATTTTCCTCTATTGGTGCAAATATGAAACAAGTGTTATTACAGTGTTATACACTAAGAATAATTATAAAATTATCTTACAAAATAGTTTTTGTGACTTTCTGAGTTGATATTAGCAAATATGGTAAAATTTTAGAATAAATGTGGGGAACTCATAATTTTCACTACTACTAATTTAAACTTTTCAACCACTACTCGATTTGTACATGACCTAATAAAAATACCAAGTACAGTAGATAAATTAAAATAAAATGCTAATTTATAAAGAAATTATCAACAAAAAATGTCTGGGGTATTGGATACAGTTTATTTCTGTCAAAATGCCACAAAACACTGGTTTTAATTTCAACCCAGGAAAACATTGCGTCCAACAAGGAAATATTGTATTTTTAATTTTCCCATCTTCAGACAGTGTCAGCGATCATGTCAAACCGTTATTCATGATGCCAGTAGTCCTCCAGTGACGGGAAATTGAAAACACCCAAAAAAGAAGGATCGCTAGGAAATGCTCTATTTCTTCAAGGGCACAGCTTCAGGGGGTTCAAATCTTGAATTAAGAACCTGGAACTCATCAATGTCTTCCTGCTTCCAGATTCTTCTTATGCTTTTGTTGGAGCCTGAGGTGTAACTTGGGTCGGCGTTTCATTTGGCTGCTCCAAGGGAACTTCTTCTTGGTCATCATCGCTCTGATCACCATCAGATTCTTGAGGATTTTTTGGTACAAGGGCAAGAAGACTGTGTGGTCTCAATTTAGCATAAATCTAGTGGTGGTTGAAAAGTTTCAATTAGTTAGTAGTAGTGAAAATTGTGATTTCCCCACATTTATTCTAAAATTTTACCATATTTGCTAATATCAACTCAGAAAGTCACAAAAATTATAAGGACAGGAGACAAAAAGTCTCCTTTCAAAAACAAGAAAAAAAAGTACAAAAATAGGGTCTAATTTTCTTAAAATAAGAAAAATTATCTGCCAACAGAACAAGAAAATTTATCTTGTCAAGATTTTCTAAAACAAGAAAAAATATCTAACCAAGATAAACCTACAAATATCTTAAAATTAGTGTATTTGTACTTGAAACAAGTCAATTTTACTAATACAAATAGAGTATATGAGATTTATTTTCTTAATACACAGAACATTTTTCATAAAATAAGAAAATTTTACTAATACAAATAGAATATATGAGATTTATTTATCTTAAAATTAGTGTATTTGTACTTAAAACAAGCCAATTTTACTTAAACGAGTAAGATATATTATCTTATTTTAAGAAAAATAATCTCAAGTAAAGAAAATATTACTTGACAATGAATTTCTTAAAATCAGCATATATATGCTTAAAACTAGTTTACTTTTATTGTTGCATAGGATTAAAATATGTATTTTGTCATTGCTTTACTCAAGGTTCTTATGCTAAGGCAAAAATCCAAAAATTGATCCTGTCTATACTGGAATAAGAGATGTTATTGGCTTCCTGAAATGAAGACATAAGTTCAATTACTTTTAACATCTTTATTACGTTTAAGTTTCACATAAACATAGTAAAATATGACTACTGGTCAGAATTTAAATAAACAGAGACAAAACATTTTCATAAAAATGTATTTATTGCAATAACATACAAGCTGACATTCAGCCAATGTTTGGGGAATCATGAAAAGATATTCCTATAATTTATAAAAGATGAGGAGACAGTGAAGAAGACGATGTCAGGAGGAAGAAGAGGATCACTGGGAGATTCTGGGAAGCTGCATCCAAACCTGGAGCTGAAACCTCTCCTCCTAAGAGCCGCCTGTATGAAAAAATACAAATTATTTAAAAAGAAGTTTACACTGCACATAAGAAGCCAATCGAAGGGAAGAATATATTTCACACACACAAATAATATGAATTTACAAACTACAAAAAGATCAGAGGAAGGGAATATTAGTATCTTCAGAAGTATCGAACTCTCCAGAGAGGAATATTATATTTTGACACATGTGTCAGACAGTATATGCAAACACATTAAACTCTTTATGTTACACTTTGAGACGCTACGATCTGATATCAAGCAGCAGAATACGACTACGACAAGATGATTTGCCCAGACCGCGGTTAGCGGGGTAAACACACTCCACCTGACCGCTGAGCCTGGAGCCGCCGGGCCCCGTTAGCGGAGCTACGGTGCTCCGAAAACTCCGCAGTATATTTCAAAGAAACTGCACGTATCTAAGTGCATAAATGAAGCTGTTAGGGCTACTTTCTAGCCTAAAAACATCTTAAAACAACTTTTTGTGACAAATTAATGGAAGCCATCATAGACATCAATATGTAGACCCTTCATGGAGCGCTGAGTCGTACGTAACAGCGTCCGCCATCTTCTATGTGGCAGCAGGGCGATCGGAGCTCCTTAAGTCCTGTGCTGTGTGAACTTATTTCAACCGTTTTACGAAACAAACTGGATTCATTAGGATTACATTCCCCACGTAAGGATGAAAGATCAGAATTACTTGACTTTGCAGCCAGAAATTCGCTTCTAAACAACCGAGAAATATTTCCTATGTAGCTAAATTGGCCCGAAATAACCGCTGATTGTTAGCTTAGCAGCTAACATTTTCACACTGTTTTCTAATGAGAGAGAGCTGATGAAAAACCGCTGTTAGAGGAGAAGTTAATTAAAAACCAGAGGATTTAGTGAGGAAAGATCAGTCAGGATCAGAGCTGGAGCTGCTGTTCTTCAGTCTGTTTCCAGCTCAGCTTCACCATGTCGGTATTTAGCTATAAAGATGCTACGAGTCAAGAGCCCAACATGCTGAAAATGTCTTTTTCTGAATGTGAAAGAAACATATACGAAACATATCGTATGTATTTTCTATTACACTTTTGGATCATTTCTCTTTTATCCTTGGCTTTAGCCTGTGAACCAGGACGTCTCAGAAGTCATTGAGTTCTCCCAGTGTGACCAACAGACTGAAGCCTGTGACCAGTGTTCCCAGTTTAATAAATAAATGTTTTATTCTTTCACTTTTTGTGTATTTTTAAATATTTAATTCTGAAGTATTAGTGTATTAATGTAGCTTATATAATGAAATAAAAAATAATTTACTCTGGAATTATTTGCACTCTTTGCTGTCAATAGCAGAGTTGACATACTGTAAATTCTCTGGAAAAAAGTAAGAAAAATATGTAGTTTAATGTTTGACAATGACTGATTTATAAATCAAGTCATTTCTCAATAACGTATAAAAAATAAATACAGGAAAATTATTTGTTTCTTGTCTTGAAATGTTAAATGTACATTAAACTATGGAATTATGTAAATATATTCTTTAATAAAACACTGTAAAAGTGTGTCTATTCATCAATGTCATTATAAAAATTTTCAGAATCGTTTCTATCAAATAAAACATTGTGCTCTTTAATTTAATTGTGCTCTTTAAAGTTAGAATTTATTTCTCTTTAGTAATTTATTTGCCAAATACATTAATGTGTGTGAGAAAATGTGTCAATGGCAGGTATTAACTTAAAATACTTTGTAGAACGGCACATTATAAAGTTCAGTCCATTCACTTGTATTAGCTTACTGGCACATATTCCACATTCGGTAAATATGCACACACAGATTATATTTATATATATAGATGTGTGTGTGTTTGTGTGTGCATATTTGCACACAAACAGTTCTTGGTAAAACTTTATTTGAAGGGGGGGTGAATAAGACTGTCATAACACTTTCATTAACGTGACATAACACCTGTCATGAACATGAATAAGCCTTCATGAATATTTATGACTGCGTCATTCGGTAAATTATGACACTTTTAATACAAAGTTGACATTATTGAAAAAGTCTTTGTTATGACAACTTGACATTAACCAAGACATCATTACTGTTTAAACTTTACCTTTAATAACAAAGTTACCTGATTTTTAAATGCAATCAGTAATACTTTTATAACAAATTTATATCAGAATGACGCTTTATGACAACAGTCATAAATGTTACCCAGTTCTTCAGCAGAAAAGAGAAGAAAATTAACCTTACTGTTCAAGACTATATATATATATATATATATATATATATATATATATATATATATATATATATATATATATATATATATATATATATTATTCATATATTTGTTATTTGAATAATAAAATATTTTTATTTAACTAATAAATAAATTTTATATATATTTTATATATATATATTTTATTATTTAATATATTGACGTCTGTGTGTGTACATATGTTCATAAATGTTCATTACTGTATATATAAAAATGATTTATCAAAATCAATTGTATTATAGGTTCACTTTTATTTTCTTTATTCAGAAATTACAATTATAATGAAAAGTCACAAATGTTGTCTTTGGTGATTGTTTAATTTCCAAATATATTCACGTTTATATGTGAGTGGGTCGATGACGAACATTAGCTAAAAATACTTTGTGCAATGGCATTTTCTGAAGTTCGGTCCATTCATTTGTATTAGCTTACTGGCAGAGATGCCACATTCAATATGGCGGACGCAATTACGTATCGCTGCAACGGGCCGACCCGCTCCATGAGGCGTCTACGTTTTAATGTCTATGGAAGCCATCTTACTGGTCCAGAGACGAGACTGCGGTGGAAAGCCACTCCCCCGTGCTATGGCCTTTCAAAATAAAAAACAACTAAAAACTCAGGCTAACCATTTTTCTCGGTGACCAGATCTCCGGTGTTATTTGTTTCTCACAGGAGCAAACTGACTTGCGGCTGGCAGGAAATACTACCTGAAATGAACAAGCTTGTCTCCCTGCAGCCTGCATAATGTGTGTGATACGGCCCCTGTGTAAGCCGGACAGAGAGAACTTCCGGGACAGACCGCTTGTCAAAAACGAAATAATGAAAATCGAAATTGACAGCTCATTTTCTTTTTTATTTTTGCAATTGCTGTTTTTCTAATTTCGTTTTAAAAACGAAAAAAAAACACATACTTGTTTTGTTTTTCCAATTTTATTTTGAAACGAAAAAACCAAAGAACGAACCAGACACGGATTCTCACTAAATCTAATATAATGTTTTTTTAAATTCTACTGAATAAACATTTTCCACAATCTATCTTAACAGTGTGGAACTTTAAGGTTGACTCATACAGGTTTAATATATTTAAGATTAAAAAAAGTACAGATATAGTGACAGTTGAAGCTTTGCTTGTTTTCCATGGTTGAATTTACTTCAAAACCAATTGATGTCACTTCCATTAAATGGTTTTTATGAAATTTTAGACTTTTTTAAGGCAAAAAGGAAACATCTTAACAAGGTGGAAAGTTAGTACTGGACATGTATAATATGAAGAAAATATCAAAGAAAAATTGTTTCAACAGATTCAATTGCATATTAAAATACGGTTTAGTCCAGTTAATTACCTTATTGAAGAAAAACGTAAAATAAAAATATATATTTTATAGTTTAAACTTCACGAGGAAGTTTATTGCACTGCACTGTGGACACAATGAAATTAAGCATGTCGGTCACCAAAAAGGTGTATAAAGAACAAAATAATATTTAAAAGGCATTTCATTTATATTTGAATAATGGCAAATATCTAAATGTATAATTAAAATACTTTGTTGTAAATATTTGGGAGATTTTACAAAAAATAATTGTAAGCAAAACACGGGGACATGGAATGTTGTCGCAAAAAAAGAATCACCCAGGAACACCCAAAGGAAAAAGTTAAACAATTTTATTTTTAATTTAGTTAGTTTAGTGTTTTTTTTTCAATGAGATTAAGGAAAGTTGGTTGCAATCTGCTGCTTTGCAACAAGATGGCTCCAGTTCCTCCCAGTGGCTCCTCGACTCCTCCCAGTGGCTCCTCCTAGTGCCTCCTCGGCTCCTCCCAGTGGCTCCTCTTAGTGGCTCCTCCTAGTGGCTCCTCGACTCTTCCCAGTGGCTCCTCTTAGTGGCGAATCCTAGTGGCTCCTCCCAGTGGTTCCTCGGCTCGTCCCAGTGGCTCCTTGGCTCCTCCCAGTGGCTCCTCCCAGTGGTTCCTCGGCTCGTCCCAGTGGCTCCTTGGCTCCTCCCAGTGGCTCCTCCCAGTGGTTCCTCGGCTCGTCCCAGTGGCTCCTCTTAGTGGCTCCTCCTAGTGGCTCCTCGGCTCCTCCCAGTGGCTCCTCGGCTCCTCCCAGTGGCTCCTCTTAGTGGCTCCTCCTAGTGGCTCCTCGACTCTTCCCAGTGGCTCCTCTTAGTGGCGAATCCTAGTGGCTCCTCCCAGTGGTTCCTCGGCTCGTCCCAGTGGCTCCTTGGCTCCTCCCAGTGGCTCCTCCCAGTGGTTCCTCGGCTCGTCCCAGTGGCTCCTTGGCTCCTCCCAGTGGCTCCTCCTAGTGGCTCTCCAGCTCCTCCCAGTGGCTCCTCGGCTCCTCCCAGTGGCTCCTCTTAGTGGCTCCTCCTAGTGGCTCCTCGGCTCCTCCCAGTGGCTCCTCTTAGTGGCTCCTCGGCTCCTCCCAGTGGCTCCTCCTAGTGGCTCTCCGGCTCCTCCCAGTGGCTCCTCGGCTCCTCCCAGTGGCTCCTCTTAGTGGCTCCTCCTAGTGGCTCCTCGGCTCCTCGCAGTGGCTCCTCTTAGTGGCTCCTCGGCTCCTCCCAGTGGCTCCTCTTAGTGGCTCCTCCCAGTGGCTCCTCCTAGTGGCTGTCCGGCTCCTCCCAGTGGCTCCTCGGCTCATCCCAGTGGCTCCTCGGCTCCTCCCAGTGGCTCCTCCCAGTGGCTCTTCGGCTCCTCCCAATGGCTCCTCGGCTCCTCGCAGTGGCTCCTCGGCTCCTCCCGAGTCCCCGCCGTGGCCAGTGGCTCCTCGGCTCCTCCCAGTGGCTCCTCCTAGTGGCTCCTTGGCTCCTCCCAGTGGCTCCTCCTAGTGGCTCCTCGGCTCCTCCTAGTGGCTCCTCGGCTCCTCCCAGTGGCTCCTTGGCTCCTCCCAGTGGCTCCTCGTGACTCTTTCCAGCCCGGGGCCGGCCCCTCTAAGCCCTTGACCGGTAAATCGAGAGCTTTGCTTGTTGATTCAGCTCTCTCTTCACTGCCACCAGACTCTCTTCACCAAAATGGACCGGTACAGTGCCCGCTTCACTGCAGATGCTGCGCCATCCCGCCTGTCGATCTCCCGCTCCTTTCTTCCCTCATTCGTGAACAAGATCCTGAGACACTTGGGGCAGGACACCCTCCCTGACCTGGGGAAGGCACTCTACCCTTTTCTGGCTCAAGACCATGGCCCCACCTCAAAGTCGTACATAAGTCTTTCTCCATGGCCTCTCTAAACTCCTCCTACGCCTGAGTTTTTGTCTCAGCAACAACCCGAGCTGCATGCCGCTTCGCCTGCCGGTACCCATCAGCTGCTTCTGGAGTCCCACTAGCCAAAAAGGTCCGATAGGACTCCTTCTTCAGCCTGACAGGATCCCTCAACGAAGGTGTCCACCAACGGGTTCGAGGGTTGCCGCCGCGACAGGCACCGACAATCTTGCGGCCGCAGCTCCGATAAGCCACCTCGGCAATGGAGGCACGGAACATGGTCCGCTCAGACTCAATGTTCCCCACCTCCCCCAGAATGTGTTCGAAGTTCTGCCGGAGATGGGAGTTAAAGCTCCACCTCACAGGGGACTCTGCCAGACGTTCCCAGCAGACCCTCACAACATGTTTGGGCCTGCCAGGTCTGACAGGCATCCTCCCTCACCAATGGAGCCAACTCACCACCAGGTAGTGGTCAGTGGACAGCTCCGCACCTCTCTTCACCCGAGTGTCCAAGACATGCCGCCGCAGATCCGATGATACGATGACAAAGTCGATCATCGAACTGTGGCCTAGGGTGTCCTGGTGCCAAGTGCACATATGGACACCCTTATGCCTGAACATGGTGTTCGCTATGGACAGTCCATGACAAGCACAGAAGTCCAACAAAAGAACACCTCTCGAGTTCAGATCGGGGGGGCATTCCTCCCAACCACGCCCCTCCAGGTCTCACTGTCATTGCCCACGTGAGCATTGACATCCCCCAGTAGAACAAGGGAGCCCCCCAGGAAGGGCACTCTCCAGTACCCCCTCTAAGGACTCCAAGAAGGGTGGGTAATCTGCTTCGTCAGCTCCAACGTCTGTCTCAGATCCACTTGCTCCAGTCTGCGCTACAGACACAGACAGCCAGTCTCAATGCCACACAATCTTTTCATATGGGTTTTCCTCCTCTTCGTCCAAGTGGTCTTCTCCAAGGATGAAATCCATGATGTCAGTGCAGAGCTCTCGGGTAGCATTGAGGGCTTTGCATACACCATTGATCAGACCTTTTCCACAAACACCAATTGGGTCCCGTCCAAAAAAGTTTGTAAAATATTTTCTTCTTTGCTGAGCCTGTCCGATGTAATTCTCAGCTGCTGGTTGGTCCTCATCATCTCTGTCTGGCGGTGGGAGAAACTGTGTACCGTCAAATCTGAAATCTGTGTAATGTGTCTGTGTGGCAGCGCTTTTCACCTCACGTGGTCGATTAAGCGCTCTGATGAGGTCTACGCGCGACAGGGGCACTCCAGTACAAAATATTCTGGATTTTTCAACCAGCCCCATTGAGGAGGTGTAATAGCGGGATGCAAGAAATGGGCTTTTCTCCAGAGCTGTTTGGGTCCTGAACTTCTCAAAGTCAAAGCCCTGATTGAGTTTGGGCTGATTAACTTTGTGGAGGCCCAAACCAGCTCCAATCCAGCTTGTAGAGCCAGATAAAATACTCATTGTCAAAAATATCAAAGGTATCCAAATATTCTCAAAAATGTCTGCAAGTATTCAATGATCTGTGCTCTCGCTTGCTGAGGGAAGTTGAATACATATAACAGAGATCTTCGATATATAACCGCCTCTGTGACGTCATAGGACTGTTTACTTATCTAGCCACGTCACTGTGTATGTTGCGTAGGCCCAAAGCAGCTGACGTCAGCAAGGTGAATACCAGGCTGAAGCTCTAAGTCCATATCACCTGAGTTTTTATTTTTTTATATTTTTTTTAATTATTAAATTATATATAAATGGCATTAATTTATTAAATAAAATTTAAATAAAAATTGTATACTTTTTTATTTGCAGCCTTCTGATTTAAATATCAAAATATTTTTTTCCCACAGGCTAATAATAATAATAATTTAAAAAAAAAACATAATAAATAAATAAATCAACCATTCAGTTTCATGCCTTGCACACAGTGATCCTTTGTGTAAGAAAACGTCCGCAAAGGAAACATTAATTATTGCTCAGGTTGCCACACTGATCTAATCTGTTGTGCTCAAGCCAGATACCTGGAATCTCTTCTTGGATGTTAATTCATCGATGTCTGGGTTCAGGCTCTGAGCTCAGGAAATCCTCAGTATCGTTTTCATCAGTCAGACGACTCCTGTGAGATGTTTTGGTCATCTTCATCGTGGAGAAAAGTTGCTCACACAGATAAATGCTGCCGAACATGGAAAGCATTTGAGCAGCTTGGGTGTGGAGCTGAGGCATTGTGTCGGGGATGAACTGCGGAAACTGTGCGGCACCCACAGCTTCATACTTTGACTTCAGCGTGTCATTACACTGGAGTTCAATCAGCTCCATTTGGAGGCTGGTTGGTGCGTTTTCCACATCGACTGTGAAGGGATTACTTAGCAGTTCAAATCTACATTTCTGGGCATCAAAGTCGGAAAATCGCCGGCTAAACTCAGCGCAGAGTACACAGAGTTTTTCAGCAAACTGTGCAGGAGAACACGGCGATAGAGAGCTGCGTTTTTATGGTTTGGCAGCAGGAAAAATGGCCAAGGTTTCCGTGTTGCATCTGATTTTCCCAAAGGCACAGTTTAGTTTTAAAAGCTCTCACTGCAGCGTACGTGTCTCTGTGATGATGCGTCTCCGCCCCTGAAGCTGCAGGTTCAGCGCATCGACATGTCCTGAGATGTCACACAGAAAGACCAGCTCACACAAAAACTTCTGCTCCCGGAGCTCTGCTGTGGTTTTCAGTTTGCTTTCCAGAAACTGACATATTTCCTCCCTCAGCTCGACCAACCTGTGCAGTACTTTTCCTCGGCTTAACCATCTCACCTCGCTGTGATCCGGCACGTCTGCGTGTTCCGACCCACACTCCTCCAGGAAAGACTTATACTGGCGGTGATTCAGACCTTTGGCTCCTATAAAGTTCACTACTTGTGTCACTGTGGTCACAACATGTTCCATCTTTAGGGCTTTGCCACACAGTGATTCCTGATGTATGATGCAGTGATAAACAATCAGCTCACCCTCATCTTCTCCTGAACCCTGCCCTCCAGTCCACTTTTTTGACCGGACATCGCATCGGTCGTTAATCCTACGAGTTTATCCCACGGCAGCTTTATTTCAGTTACACATTTGGAAACCTCTTCAAAGATTTCCTTTCCTGTGGTTGTGCCATGCATGGATTTTAATCCCAAAAGTTCCTCCGTAAACACACAGATTTGAGTCCACTCCACGGATGAAGACTGACAGCTGCGCAGTATCAGACCCGTCGCTGCTCTCATCCACAGCAAGGGAGAATGCCACCAAATCTTTTCCTTCTTCCATTAGCTGGTCATACAGATTGGTGGTAAGATCACAAGTGTGATCAGCTACAGTGTTTCTGCTCAGGCTCACATTTGAAAACGTTTGTTTTTTCCCTCTGGGAACACGAGGTCACAAACTGTCATCATGCACCGTTTTTACAAACTCCCTGATTTTGCGATCTCTGCTGCCACATTATAACTGGCCTTTACAGCAGCTTCACTTTGTGATTTGGCTCTTTTGAACATTCTGTTGTGAAACCAAACCTCTTTTCATCTCCTCCACTTTCTGGCCCCTTTGAGTCATGTCCAGGTCAGGGCCGGCCCAAGGCACAAGCAAACCAAGAAGCTGCTTAGGGCCACTAAGGGGCCCCTCAGTGGAGCTAATTGTTTTATTTTTTTAGTAATAATTTCTAAGTCATTATAATATCAAAAACACACAATTTCACTACAAAGTGATTTGTTTTTACAATAACACACCGTGTTTGATAATAATTAAAACGTCTCAATGTTTGACATTGTCTAGCAAAATGTTTTTACGTCAGGCTACATGGCTGCTACATCGATGAGCTGCTCTATGCTGTAGTTGTGGATATGTTGTTTGTTGACTAAAATAATATTGTGGCTAAATCAATTATTTTTACATCAACTTCTAAGTTATGGGAAACTTCAGTTAAAGTCATTTGAAAGCTCAGAATCAGTCCAGTACCGGTACCGGTCCACATTCTCAGGGGACAAAGACTCACCTGGTATAAATTAACGTTTTAGCTATTAGAGTAACACTTAGGTGAAATTTATTTAATCAAAGAATGTCATGAATATGTGTGTAGGGCTGCACCGATTGCAGTTTTCTGGCCGATCCTTGGTCACCAATCTTTAAAAAGCCTGAGCTGCTGATTTTGATTTAGGCTGATATGAATTTTTTTTTGTCTGAAATGTTAAATTTAGCAAGAAAGTCACTGTTGGTAACAGTGAGGTGAATATTGTTAACTGTAAACGTGCAGACCTGACCTGGTGGGTCAGTCTGTCAGTCAAACCTCTCACTGCAGAGCAGAAGAGAACAGAGGCTGATTTATAAACCTTTGCTGGTGAAGATAAGATCAGGGGATAAGATGGGCTTCACATGTAAGTATCAGCAGATCACGATCCCCCAGAATTAAGGAAATCATCGTCCAGAAATCAACTGGTGGATAAATCAGTTGGCCAATAAATGTATCCTATTATACATGTATATGTCAGAGCCCAGCTTAACGTCAGCTGATAGCCCCGGGTTCTCAGACAACAAGGCGGTAAACAGTAACAACACCAAGGGAGGACAATTCAGTTAGTTAGCTCTTTTTTTATTCCCCAACGGAATAAAATGCTCAGTTTTCTTGTTTGTGTAAAACAATAAAAATATTAAAATGTCCAAATCAAAACAAACTAAAATCGTCCAAGAGGGCCAGCATCCACAAAATCCAGTGAGGACGGCGAATCCTGCGCTCCGTCCAGCCTGCAGTCGTGGCCCCGGCGCCACCGCCTCCTGTGGTCGTTCCAGCCACTCTAGCTGCTCCGCGTAAAGCGCCGCCCGCTGGCGTCCTGTTAGGACAAAAACACCTGGCCAGGAGAGCGATCGCTGAACAGCGGATGTTTTATCTGTCCCAGCAAGGGTCCCTGCAGACAATCAGTGGAAACGTTACTTACTGACCAGGGCAGAGTTCCCCCTCTGCCCGCTGACGGTCCGACACGTCGTTCCCACTGATTGTATCCTCTGCTGCCAACCACTGGCTCGTTCGGGGTCGCAGTCCTCCGTCACGAACCTTCCTGGGTTCCTTTTTTTCTTCTCCTCTCAACGCGAAGTCCTCTTCCTTTTAAGAGCCACTGTCAGCGTCTTGCAGGTTCCAGGTATCCTGCCTACGGGCACGCCCACCCCACGCAGGTGACTGGAAGCAGCCATTAGTTCTTGGAGTCCACAGTGAATAAAAAAAACAAAACATGCAGCAAAAACAAACAAAAACCACACTTAAAAAGCAAAAACTAATTTCCACTGTGTGACATATATAATGTAAACAGCACTGCCAGAGATGCAATAGGTTTATAGCAGGTGTGTGAATGATCTAATGATCGGACTGCTGATTGCAGCCAGTCCACATTGTTAGCAGAACTAGGGGGCCCCAAAACATTTCGCGTAGGGCCCCATAGAGACTTGGGCCGTCTTTGTCTCTTCCAGTACCCGAATAGGGCAGAGAGGCTCATCGGGCCCACCTGCATCAAAGCGAGCAAGCTAGAGGGCCACAGAGTGGCTTGCAGATGAGGTCACCTTAGGAAGAAATGCTACGTTGGGCCAAAGAGTAACACCCGAACCAGCTGGTTTCTAATGGCAACAGGACTCATGAACAGACAACGCATGTAGTTCACCCACCCACTTTGCTGCACCAATGGCAAGGGGAAAAGCGGTCTTCCTTGAGAAGAACTCAAGGCTCACTTGAGCCAATGGCTCAAACGGAGGAGATCGTAGGGCAGCAAGGACAAGAGAGAGGTCCCACTCAGGCCCGACAGGGCGTGTGGGAGGGGCCAAACGTTGGGCACCTCTCAGAAACCAGGAAATATCCTTGTTACGGCCTCTCATCTCTCCACCCATCACCGTATGCCAACAAGAGATGGCAGCAACACAAACTTTCAGAGTGGATGGAGACTGACCTTGAGAAAGCATTGCTTGAAAGAAGGTTAAAATAACAGAAATATGACAGTGTATAGGGTCCTCATGTCTGGCATGACACAAGCTGTTAAAAATCTTCCACTTGTGGGTGTACACCAGCATGTGGAAAGGGCCCTGGCATTAGTCACTGTATGTCCGATCTCTCCGTCTTACTTTGAGAAGGTAATACCGGCAAACACAGAGCTGGAGGTGACTGAGATTGGGATGCAGGATCTGACCCCCCAGATGTGGCAGAAGGTCCTTCCTGTGGAAGCTGCAACAGAGCCTGATCAGCAGTAGAAACCAGGTTCTCCAGGGGCCAGAGGGAAGCCACTAGAAGGACCTGATGCCCCTCCTGAAGTACTCTCAGGAGTGTTGGGCCTATCAGAGGAAGCGGCAGAAAGGCGTAGAGCAGCACTCTTAGCCAGTCGTGTGCCAGTGCGTCTTGGCCCAGGGGACTGGCACTATCTGCCAGAGAGAACCAAAGCGGGCAACATGTCGTCTCTTGGGATGCAAATAGGTGTACAGCTGCTTTGCCGTATCTCTCCCAAATCACAGAGAAGGCAGCGAGCCCAGTCGATCCTCTCTCACTGCATCTCACCACTGAGCCAGTGATGCAAGGCATTGAAGGGACACCAGCAGTTTCCTGTGTCGGTGCAGTGTATGATATGGGTCCAGCTTTAGGCTGTTGGAAAGGTTGAGAATGGTTGAAAATGAAAATGTTTTATTGCGTTTATGCGCCATTATTTCAGGTAGTTCTCAGTGAAACTCAGGTGAAAATGCTGTTAAAAGGTTAATAAAGGAAGCCACGTTCTGACAACTTCCTGAAGACGGAGTTTCAGAAAAAGCAGGAGTTTTTAAAGAGGCAGAGACCCAATTTCAAGGCATTTAATTACAGTCACATTCCTTTTAAATTATATTTGGCAGCATTTTCATTACAACTGAAGGTAACAGTTACTTGTTTGTGCTATTAAAAGCCAACACACATCATTTACTCCTTTAAATTCTAAAATCTGGAGGCCGATTATCAAAACGTTTTATCTTGCTGAAATCCAACCAACTTTATTGAACTTTCAAGAAGTAAGCCTCGTCTGCGATGAATCCAATCATTTACAACATTTTAAAAACTTTGGCATCTTCATGAGCAAATTCAAATTCTGGAACCAGCAAAACGACTTGCCACTGCTCAGAAGTCGGGGCGTCATAAAAATCTGACAAAAACAATTCAGATTGGGAAAATGAATCTCAGTGGCTGTGGAAGTACTTGCTGAGCTTCGAAGAACTTCATCAACCCCCATCAGGTAATAACGCCATATTTGTGTGTTATTGCCTAACGGGGCATCAAATTGCAAAAATGGAAGTATGTATTTCTTAAAAGATGAGAAATTTAAATTAAAGATGGTAAAAGATGTGCACTGAACACTTCAGGATTGCTGAAAGGCAAAGCAAGCCGAGTTTAATATGAATATTTATTTAAAAATCCATAGTTCAATACAGAAATAGTCATCTATGTATTATCAGACAATCAGTACTTCGCCATGCTTTATCTGATCACGGATTCAGTAAAAGTACAAGATAAATAGATTTATAGACATTTTTTTTTAAACCCCAGAACTGAACTTTGTGCAAAGAAAACACAAGAAAGCAATAGAAACACCGACACAAAGTAGATACACATCAAATCGTTTTCAATAAAACAGTTTTCTGAAGAAGGCATCGCACAATTCCAAGAGAGTCAGTGAAAGATTTAAGGCCATTTTGTACAGTTAATCCTTCATATAGATAATCTGTAGACTTCAAAACACTCAGTTTTCACCAAAAGGAACTGGTGCATCCCTTGTAAAACTGTACATGCAAACATAGTAGTGCACGTCGTTAAGGAGATATGACAAGCATACAACATATTATTTGGATATCTTTAGTAAACAAAAATATTACGTGTGTTAACACCTCACTTGGTATAATAATAATTATGTATATATATATATATATATATATATATATATATATATATATATATATATATGTATAAAAACTCCTATAAATGTGCCTCACACACACACACACACACACGCACACACACACAGAGTAATTTACATGCACGCATACACACTTTCATAAACACACTTCTGGCTTCATGAATAGGCAGATTTAATGAGCTGTGGCTCCATGGATTTTATATATATATATATATATATATATATATATATATATATATATATATATATATATATATATATATATATATATTATATATATATATATTAAGCAAAAAGGAACTAAAAGCCGAAGAGCTCTGCTTCACATGAGAACTCAGGGCTGAGAAAAACCTCCGTCCTGGTCATTGGTCGATATGTAAAACATTTAGATCTACAAAATATAAAATTTGAAATTAAAATTTAACGTCAGGATTCTTGTCATAATATTTATGAAAGGACATCATTAATGTAGTCAATTACAGAGGAGATTGTTTTGTAAAAAATTAACTAAAACATCACACACCATGTGGTGAAGTTAACCAGTGGCTGCCTGACCATCTTGGAATGGTTGTATACAGAGTCTGAGTGCCACCAAGTGGCCAATTATTTAATGAAATAATAATAAAATGATTTTGATTGTTTGGCCACAGGAATCTTTCTAAGAATGGAATCTCGGAATGGTGATATTTCGTCCAAGCATTTCGTGAAACCTCGATTGAACATCAGAAACACATTTGCCCTTCCAATCAATGCAGCCTGTGGTAAATCCCACAGTGCAGGATCAGTTTCCAGTTTAGTGCTTGTGTTTTACACCGCATCTGCTGCAGTAATGAGCTGCTCATTTTGACCTGCTATCCTAATGATGTGTCCAGCTAAGCTTTGAACACAGCAGTTGTGCTAAGCTACCAAACACACGCTCACACAGTTGGTCCAGTCAGACTGCTACAGTGACCACACATGAGAAAGAGGGAGCAAGAAAATGCCATAAGTTTAGGATTCAGAGGCAACTGTTGTAGGTCTGACTGGGAAATTACTTTTTGAATAAGAAAAAATACTGATGTACTCTGTTTTTAAGCTGTGTTAAGCCTAAAAGATGGAATTTATCCAATTAAAAAATATTTTATTAGGCGTTTTATCCTATATGTCTCATTTTAAATATTATGTTGATTCTCATACAAACTCATAAATAAAATATTTAGTAATATTAAATACTTTATCCCTGTGTGGAAAGATATTACTTCAGTGACCTTTTTATAATTTAGCTGCTGTTGCGTTATTTCATTCAGTCTTTCACTCTCATTCATCGCTGACAGCACAGATCGGACCGCATCCAACCCACATTCGCAACAAAAATAGAAGACATCAGTGTTAATTCATCGGATGTTGTCGGTGGATAACGACTCGCACAGACCATGGCACATACAAATACAAATATTAAAACTTGTGTACAAAGTTGTATCAAAGCCATAAGGTGTAATAAAAACCTGCAAGCGCACGTACATGCTCGCCAATGCCACAAAGAACCAAAAAGAAAAACGAAAACCAAACGCACGCAATGGGGTAATTTAGATTTTCTATGCATTTTTGACCACTGGGCTCGTTTTGCTCAAACAGCATTTAGTTTGAGAGCAGCTGCTGAGGTGTTAAAACATGGAGGGAGGAAGGTGGTGTGAGGACACAATGACATGAAACCCCTCAGCCACGATTAGCAAGGAAGTTTGGAGGGAAAAAAAAGACTTGAATATGAAGACAGTAGCTACATTTCCATTCAACAGTCAATAATGCTACATAAAATTTAGAGTCGCTCAAAAATGTTTCAAGTACCGTAAATTTGGATTCATTTTTAAAAACTGGACTTGGGGCAAACCAAAAAAAAAAGTAAGAATCTACAATTTGGCAGCAGTTCTGTTTAGTTTGGCTACGGAAGCTATGCTAGCTCAAAAGAGTCAGCTGATGTTGGCAAGTTGCTGTAAAACAGAAACTGTTCAAGGCCATAGAGCTTTATTAATTTTGAAAGACTGGACTAATCAATAAACTTAAGAATCAACAACATGCTAGCAGTCCAGCTTGGCTGCGGATGGTAGGCTAGCTCAAAACAATCAGCTAATGCTTGAGGCTATCTGGCATCTGGCTATATCCTTTTGCCTGTATGAATATACATCATAAGAATTTTAATGCTAACATTAAATAGAAAAGCTAGCATTATGATGTTGTGGTACATTTCTAATATTACGGAAGGTTAACATGTTGTTAGCACAAAACAACTGATTTGTTTGACTATTTAATCAAATGGTTGGCGATGGGATTGTAATTCAAACATTTTTGAGTTGTATTCACAAAGCGTGTGTTGTATGGGTTAAAAAGTTATGCACAAAACTTTCCATGATAAAAACAAACCTTTTGAACCTTCCTTTGAACTTTGAGAATTAGAGAAATTTCATAAAAAATTATAATATCAAATAAATAAAGCAAGGGAAAGAAGGAAAGGAGCATACGTTGGATGGAAACACAGCTACTAAAAGAGTGAGAGGCACAAAGGAAGAGAAACTAAGTGAGACACAGGAATTTACCTCCCACAAACGCATGTATGGAGAAAAGAGGTAGTGCAGGGTCACTGAATGCATGCACTTGACTGAGGCTACACGCATGCAAAAAGGTTAATACAAACACCAGAATACAGTCCAGTACGGTACAGCACGGTACGGTACAGAAGGGCTACCAGGACCTGCACTGCAGCTATCTGACGTAAAGCCAGGAGAAGAGAAAGTATTACAACCTTCATGGTGAAACTGTATATAAAAGTATCAACAGTAAAAATCCTTGCTAGCATTTACTGTAAACAATGAGTCAGAGAGAGAATAGAGAAAGAGAAGATACATATTTCCTTCTTTCTTTTTTTTTTTTTTTTTTACAGAAGATCAAGTCATTTTTCTTTCTTTGTCTGGAAACATTCCCTTCACATTTTTTTTCAAGCTAAAATCCAGATCATTAACTCCTTCATGTTTTTGCTTCTCTTTTCTCTGCACAGTTTGAATCTGTCGGCTCTCTCCGAAGCTTTTCTAGGTTTCACTCGCGCTCGCACCCACACGTACACAACAGAAGAAAAACAATAAACATCCTATCAAAATCCAGACAATTACAGGAATGCTCGATAGTGGAAGTAAACAGACTCTTGCTGCGTTTTCCTTCTAAAGCACCGCTTTCCCGGCCTGACGTGCAGCTTCCTGACCGCGAGAAAAAACACACACCCCTCCCCCGTCATCCATGACGGCAAAGCATGGAGAGCGGCTTTAAGGAGACGGAAGTATTTTGCGCGTTAAGTTTGGAGAAAACCTGACTGTAAGACTTTTGACTCTCTACGGCTTGCTCCTTATATCTGGGTTTGGACGGGCTGCCCCGGCGGCGTGTAGGGAGGTGGCGCCGGCGAAGGCTTTATCCCCCGGGTCCGCATGTAGGAGAGGAACTGGTCCGGGATCTCGGCCAGGACGTCTTTGGCGAGCCGGGCCATGCTCAGAATGTGGTTCCCACTTCTGTCGATGTAGTCTCTGAATGGAACAAACTGGAAGGTAAAAACGAACAAAGAATTACTGGAAAGATTCGGAAAAACCGTCAGCGACATAAACGGCAACTCAGAGTTACCGTAAGTTCACATTTCTTAGCATCTCTGGCTACTTTAGTGCATACAAAGCCCTTAGCATATCTTCCTTCTCTGCTAAAGAACTGGCAAAAGAAATTTCACAGCACAGTTTTCTAGTGTATAGCAGGCGGCGAATGTGAAACAGAAAAATAAGCAATAAAAATGAATAAAAGTCAATCATATCCTTTTGATTTGAGTCTAATTCTAGTCATTTTGCAGTTCCAGCCGATGCCTCAGGTTCAAAATTCAATGTCTGTTTTATTCTGGTGCTGTATACATGTTTAAACATTTTTACACGCAATACAAAGAGAACGTGTATGTAAATCCAATAATTTAACCATGAGTGTCACTTCACCTCATGACAAGACGAAGACGTTTTCACTGTGGTTTTATGAAGAATGACTGCACATATACTGTCTAGATGGTCTAAAACATGATTAATAGCAACAACAACAAAAAATCACAGATCAAAAATATTCCTTTATTTTATTGGATGTTTCCACTGGTAGTAACAAGATCCTATTGCTGCTCATGCCTCACCATGCCATTTGAGTTATTAACTTGCTCATAATGAGAATCTGCAGGCTGAGCTGGAGCAATACTCCAAGGGTGAAACCAAGTTGTTTTTTTCTTCTCCTTCCCTGTACGAAGACACTGAATGTGTGCGTATCCGCTTATTAAAAAGCCGGCTAATGAGCATCCGTGTGGCTGTATGGGAGGGTGCCAGGCAGCGCGGTCTGATGATGGCGACATAAAGGTCACAGTCAAACAAACTGCTCAGTCTGACCGCACGTCTTTTCTTTGCATCGGTGCCGGGATATAGCATGAATCCGACTGGTATTACTAGTGACGTTTTCCAGCGCAGCAGCAATAAAAAAAAGGGGGATATGGATAGGTAAGAATGAAAAAAAGAAAAAGGTTGTAGATAGGAGTAAAGAAATGAGTGCTTAAAATATAAATGTTGAAATCTAAAGAAGCCAAAATGCTTTCTTGGCTTTTCCAACACAACATTAGGACAGAGTTGAGCTGCAGGTCTCTATTCATCTACTTTAATGAGAAGGGGTCAAGAGGTGGCTCTTCGTGTGCGTCTGTGTCAAGGTTTTCCAGTGAGAGTCTGGTGCACCCATGGGCACCAGATTATGTTATAAAGTAAGGGAGGGAAGCAGAAAAAAAATACCTTACACACACTCCAGAAAATATCAAGGATACATAATCACCAAATTATATACATTAAAAAAAACATTGAAGTTTTAGTATAGATTTGGACAATATCACAGTTTCTGAACAGGCACTTCACTGAAAAATGAAGCAAAGAAGCGAGGATAAAATGGATACTGAAGCCAATATTTAGTGACATTTCTACAAACATGACCTCAATTTAATGACAGCTTTAATCCAGAATGACTCCAACCACAGAACAAAACTGTACTGCAACCTTAGACACAGTTAGATTTGAAAACGTCATGACATTTGAGGTGGGAAAAAAAAGGGACTGATTACCTGAACAATGTCTCTCTCTGCAAATCTTCCCCTGGATGAGATTCGGACTTCATCGCCATCCAACTCCACCATGGCTGAGAAGAAGATAAAGCGTTAAACCACAACCTAAATTATGAAAGGCGTGCAAGTCAGTTCTGGAGGCTGAATTCTAATCTAAGAGTGCAACTTGAAAATGTATTTTTGTTGTATTAGGTACGGCTTACCATCAAATTCTGCTGGACCGACACCCACAATAATAATTGACATTGGGAGACATGAAGCCTACAACACAGAGAGAGAGAGAGAGAAAAGCAGAGCCATAGAAGATTAAAACAGTCTCCCAAACTTTGCATTTGTTTAAGCAGGATATTTATCCCTTAAGTATTTTTCAATTGCACAAAGAAATCAAAAGACCAGCCACTGTTAAAAGAAAAAGTTCAAAGTACTGATTCAACTAGTTAAAAGACGGAGACATAAAATAACCGCAGAGTCGCATTATAACACATCTGACTAACAAACAGTTTGATCATCAGCTGAGCAACACTATTTGATCTCACGCTACAATAACTAGATGCCTTACTCACCTCAGCATGCTTAAAGCTGAAAAAAAAACTGACCGCATGACCTACTTCCTGATTGACATGGCTAATATTCTCTGAGCAATTAGCGTCATTGCCTGACGGTCAGCTGATCCTTGAAAATAAAATATGAATTGACAAAAAAAAAAATGATATGGCGTCCTCCCGGCTAAAAGCAACAAGCCATGTTCTGAACGTTCATACTGTATTCATAATAATAATAATGAACTTAATTTAAACGCGATTAAATTAGATAAATTGTTCCGTATGATGCATTTTATTTTCCAGTAAACACACAAAGGCCCCGTTGATGCTTGGCGCCGTGCGCTCGGTCTGAGCGGGGGTTTGTGTGAGTGTTTGGTGTGCGTCTCCCTCCGCCTGCAGTGCCGTGTGGGTTGAGACATCGCAGTCACTCACGTTACAGATAAGGAAATCTACAAGAGCGGCTGAACTCACTGACAGCCTGCAAATGACACGAGTTTACGTCGTGTTTGTGGGTAGAGCTTTGAAGGGTGTATTATAGGGAGGATATCAATGGTGTGTGTGTGTGAGAGTGTTCAGTGTATCTGAGTAATGATCCGACCTCAGGCAGGAGAGACAGATGATCCTATCTAAACATGTCAGGGTTTTTGGTGTTTCCTCTCAATAAACGTTCCCCTTTGGGCCTCCATTCCCTGTAGTTTGTCTTTTTCACCTAATGTCTGTCCTTTTCCAACCGTTTCATTCTCTGTCGTTACATTGTCTCTCTACATTTTACAGCCCGTGTTTCTTTCAAAGGCTCGGGTCGCTGGCTTCACAGGAACCCCTTCGCTTTGTTTGTATTCTACGTGACACTCTTTCCTCTGGAGCTCGCTTTGAGTCGACAGTGATGGAGAGGACAGGGGAGGGGTGGAAAGCACACCGTTAGAGGAATATGTAACTAATAAAAATAAAAAAAAGAGAAGAGTAAAGGCTCTCTTGTTACATAACATCTCTAGTGGCAAAGCAGGGAAAGGAAGATCATTTCTCTTGACAGCTTCTCTTCTTCTTCTTCAGCTCAACTTTTGCTTCTGGACGATAAAAATAACTGATAAATGCCATAATGTGTGATTTTTTTCCTGACGTCTCTCTGTCAGTAAAGTTAGAAGCTGATAATTATCCACAAAACAAGCTGATTAGAAAATAGCAACTTGTTTTTTAGCCGTCATTCAGAGAGTGGTGTATGTAATCAGGAGCGACGGGAAAATAACCCAGAAAACAAGACGGCGGTGGATGTTGGTTTAATTAAAGTCTGAATCTGATGAAATGTGCTCCAATGGAAGCAGAGGAATCCAAAGAAAAACATGAAAAAAAAAAAAATTAATAGCCGACTTATAATGAATTCAACTGATGCTTTTAATGAGTGGAAGCTATTGCTGATCAGATACTAAAGTAATCTGATATATTGAATATACATGATTTCTTCTTCTTCTTCTTGACGTATCTGGTTCTGGTATGTGGTAGGTCACCACTAGCATGTAGAGGTTTTAAAGTTTTTAACCAGAACTACTCTTTTGAATATGAAACCCAAGTTTCTGCTTGGGTTTGACAATGTTATTGTGCAAAGTCCAATTATTTCTTCATGCGTCATGTTTTCCTACTGAATAAAGGAACGTAAATTACTTTCTTTTTTTTTTAAGATGAGATGATGCTACTGCAATAAAAACATTTATTTAAAGGTGTTTGTACAAAATTTTACAAGGATTTTTAATATCTTCATGGACATTGAACACAATCTATACGTAATTACTAAAATGAAAAAAATAAAAAAATAGTTTGTGTCTCATTAATCAACTCCATTTTATAATAAAGTCCACAGCCTTCTGAAAAAAAAGTTTAATATTTAGTATATTTACTACATTTTACTGCATCGTTCATTAAGTTTATGAAGCAGAATCATTATTGAGGGCAATTATGCTGGAAATCTGAGTTTTAGATTTGAAATGAGTGTCAGACTTTACTGGTCGAGAAGTGAAGAGTCCAGTTTACTCACATTGACAATCGACTCCTTCGTTTGGGCCATGTCCGAGATAACGCCGTCGGTGATGATGAGCAGCACAAAGTACTGAGAACCGTCCTTCACAGAGGCAGCGTATCTGGAAACAGAAGCGCAAAAATAACTAGCTTTTAGCTTCGTACAACAACCTAGAGCTCTAAAGATGAAGAGCACTTGGGTCGTGCAGCAAGAGGCACACAAGCCAGCTCAAAACCAGATTAAGGCTGAGGAGTGGCCTAGTCAAAGTTTGGATTTAAATCTGACTGGAATGGTGTAGTACAATCTTTGTCTAACAATGCACTAACGTTGCAAAATTAAAAGACGTCCACAAAGTGGTTGATTTATGGGTAAATACTTTTTAACATGAGGCCATGTTAGTTTGGATGGTCCATTTCTCATTACAAATGTTTGTTTGACCACAAAAAAGCAGAAAAACAGAAAACATCTCTTCTGAACCTTGTTGGCATGTTCACTCCTGTGAAGACGGACAGTCCGCAATGGTTTCCAAACTGTTTGGAAACGACCTTGTAATGGTTCCCAGATTGAGGTGCACTTGCAGCTTCCTCGCTAAAGTCAAGGCTAATGTCTTTTCACCTTGGTATTGTTCTATGCAAAGTGGTTCTTGCATACAAACTGTGTTTTTTCCCACATGTGTGTACGTCTGCGTACTTATTAAGTCTAATAAAGTGCTTTATCTGAGCGGCCTTAATAGTGGGTGATCACAAAGCAGGAGCAAGCCTGATGTCATGCATCAATATTCAGGTCTTTTCTCACAAACCCTGCTTTCGTCTCGTCATGCCGGTGAGATTTCAGTAAATTATCCCTCAGATCTGTGAAATAACCTGATGAGACATCACTCGGGTGCACCGCTTTAATTACATCCTTGTATGAAAAGTTTCTTAATGTGTTTTTCAGAGAACTTTGACGCGCCAGCTCTCCTTCCCTGCAGCATGATTTATGCTCTCATCGCGGCGCAGACAGAAACAAACATGTAATCAACTCCTTAAATAAAAACACTTCTTGTTAGCTACCTGGCAACACTCGCCTCACAGAGCTCATTATGGAAAAAAAAAATAAGCCGGGAGAGTGTGTTTGGAGTCGGTGCACCCGCGCGTTCTTTCGCACATACTCCAAAGAAATCCATTACATAAGCAGTGGTGGAAAACATGCGAGTGGAGGAGCAAAGAAAAGTTGCTTTAATTACACTACAACTCCAAAAAGTGAGTGTGTGTGGTACCTGGCGACGTGGTTGATGACGGGGGAGAAGTTGGTGGGTCCGTAGAGCTGGACGGACTTCAGACTCTGGTAGTAGGCCTCCATTACGCCCTCAATGCCTGCGCAGTACGGGTTCTGAGGGTTACCGTTCTGAAAACGCGAGAAAAGGTCAGTTATTGCAACATCTTGGACGAGCAAGTGAAGGAGACGGAGCAATGAAACGTAACTGAAACCTTAAAGGGGCAGGATTATGTTAAATCAATGTTTTAAGCTTTACATCATGTTATGATGTTATTCCATCACCAAAAGCCGCCTCACGCAGCTCCTCCAGACTAGTTGCAGCAATTAGCAAACATCTGGTGGAACTGCACGTCTGCTGGTAACAGTAACAGTTACTTTATTGTGCTACACAATGCACAATGTGACTGAAAAATACATAGTACTGCCTCTTTAAGAAACAAGCAAAGAGACTTTAATTCTCTCTGTTCAGAAAAGGGTTAAGTTAAGCCTCCTAAATTACTAATCCATGCCTGCTTTAAGCTTCCTAATAACTTTCTTATAAAATATCAACGTTTAAAAAGTTTTGCTTATGCGCATAAAGAAAGTTCGACAGCAGAATTTAGATCATGTCCCGGCCTTCCACTCACCAGGGCAAACTCATGGGACACCCGTCCGTCCGGCGGCAGCTTGGCTCCGAAGCCCAGTGCGGGGAACATCTTGTCGCTGTCGTAGTCCTGAATGATCTCGCCGACCGCCTTCAGGGCCATGGCGTAGGCGTTCAGCTGGTAGGGGCTCATGTAGTGGAGAGAGGTGGGCTGGGCTGGGTTTCCTATGAAACGCAAAAGGCGTGCAGGACCATCAGAAATTCAAAGATTGCGAGCTGATATTTTACGACCCCTCGGTTTTCTGAAAATATTTTACTGTGTCGAGGAAAAAAGTTGGGAATTTAACGAGTAAACGCCTTAAAAGGAGTTTACTCGTTAATAGATGCAGCGCTAATGTAAAGTTTATTTTGACCTTCCAAGTTGTGACTTATGTCAGCGGCTCGCTTGCTCATAAAAACATTTCCTGACAGGCCCACAGGATCATGTGCGCCAACAGTTCAGATTCATCGGTCCGTCCACTGCTTGAAAGCATTTGCTACATTTAACAGAACTTAGCTTAATTGCTGCCCCCTGTTCTGAATGGCTGGAGCTCAACCCTAAATACATAACTCGCTCCGTAATCAACACCATCTTAGCCTGTTAGCGCGCTGAGCATTAGCTGCCAGGTGTGATGGAGGGGGGGCCATTAAGGAATACTTGATTTCTCCATTTGCATATGTTTGAATAAATTTCCCTTATGTGCTCAGGTTTTTTTTTTTTTTCTGTCTTCAGGCAGCTCTCTAAGTGTGAATGTGTGCACGGTTCAAGTGTGTCCTCACCGTTGGACGCTGTGAAATCAATGGCCACCGTGAAGTTGATCTGGGTCCTTTGAAAACAAAAGGAGACACCGTTTATTAGTCAGGACATGGCAGGTATTGACAGCACCGGTCGGGAGAGACCGACGCCTCATTTGAAATCAAAAACACTCCACAACTTGTTGACCTCTAGAAGGATCATGTGGTTAGGCAATCTGTCATGGCAAATCCTCAACGCTGCCGCTTGTACACTAATCTTTGGAGTCAAGCCCCAATCGGGTCATCATCCTTGTTACCTTCACATGTCAATGAAAAGCAGAGAAATCTCTTTGAGCCCAGAGTTAATTGCCCTCATGTTCAAACTAATGTGTACAAAGAGTAGACATAATCACCCCAACAGGGTGTGACTGTCATGGTCACATTGTTTTTTGTTCCAAGTCAGTCTTGTGCTTTGCTTGGACTGGGCTTGGGCCCCCGGGGCAAAGATACGTCATATCACCAGTCAATCTTCAACAAATGGTCTGTTCTGGCAAACAGAAGCTCCATCCGAGCAGTCTAAATTATTCATGTTCCTGTTCCTCTCCTGCCACACCTCTGGCCGTCACAGATGCACAAATGCTTGACAGAACAACTCAAACTGTGAGGGGGAAAAAACCGGGACGAGGTGAACTTAACGGCAACGAGGAACGAATGTGTTACAACCACCACAAAGGAAACTTAACTGAGTGCAATAATCATCCATATTCCTGCATGATCTTCATTAAACACATTTGAGTTTGTTAGTACGAGTCATTTAAAGTCTACTGATGAGTCAATCTGAGATTCAGAGCCATCCAGATCTGATTTTTATAAAGCTCTGACCTTACTCCATTGATATTAGCAGATTCTAATTTCATTTAAGAGCTATGATTAACCACACTGATGTTTTTTGTGTGTGTGTGTTTCTAGGCAACCCAGTCAAATCATGCGTGAAAGAAAAGTCATTGTTAAAGTGGGTTTTACTGTTTCCACTCAAATTAAAGACAGATTTGTTAGCTGACATTTTCCCCTGTCTTTAGATTTAATCTCTAGAAATAGCCGGCGTCTAGGTAATACACCTGCACGATTGGATTTAAAGAGGTTGTATTGGAAAGGCAAAAATAAATGAACAAATTACTGCTTTGTGTTTTTAATTAAAAAACAAACAAAAAACTAAGTCACCTGAAATCTGGTCCATCATTTAGTCTGCAGTTTATTTTTTTCTTTTTTGTTCAGGAAAAAGATTTTGCACTTTTGACCGTGCAAAAACAGTGCTTTCTTATTCCTTATGCATCACCATCAGTGACATTGGAATACTAAAAAACACTTCCAGTTGCTTCATACTTTTTAATCTTCACACTAAAAAGTCACTTAGAACTTCTAAGTGCAGCCCTTCAAATGCTAATATGCGTCTTGTTTATCTGGCGCGTAACACGCAGCTGATGCAACGCACAGTCACTCCATACCACTGATTCACTGATGCTGATGGAAAGCGACACTTTGCCAGGAGAAGCAGGGAGGTCGTAAACCATACAGGACAAGAAGTAGATCCTGAACGCTGTGAAGCAACGCTTGGTTTGGGGAGCGCCGGAAAACAGACCTGCTGCTGAAGACTGTGGCACAGCAGCTCAGATTAAAAACTCGCCTGGTTCCCAAAATGTTACTGCATTTTCTGGAACTCTGAGTTTTACATTAGCGCCTCGCCTAGAGCCAATATAAATAAAACATATGTGCTTCCTATAAACTTAGTGGTCAAGAGGGAAATACTGCATGGGATATGCAAAATAGTACAAACTCTAAGGAAGGACAGGGCGATGTGGCTTAAAAATAATTATTTTTCTTGCTTTCGTTTATAAATGGCAGGAAATATTTTTTAAAAAGTGGATTTTTTTTCAATCAACCCTTCTCTTAGTTGTGTTTTGGAGCATCAGGGCCCGAGAATATTATGAGGATATAGTCATAATATTAGCTGAATAAAGACACAAATTACCAGAAAAAACTCAATTGAAATGAGAAAAGCATCTTGAGTCATGCAGATATGACGTGACCTTTCTCTGAAATGGACTAATTGGAAGCTGACGAGTTCAAATTTGCAGTAATGCCTCATCAGTAGCCAATACAAACATATAACTTCACAAGACGCTAATGTTCCTCATTTAAGTTTTTCTTTAATTTCTCATAAAATGATTACTTTATTCTCCTCATACTACAGTTTTACAGCTTTGTTGTGTGACTATCATATTACCTACTACCACTGTATTCTTGTAATCTGACTTTATTCTCGTATTAGAGAAATAAAAAAACACTAGCCCCGTCCTAATATTCTGTCATAAAATTGAATTGAATTCAAAGTCCAAATAAATAGCAGCTGCAAAACACGCTTGTCAAACAAAAAGGATGGATGTATTTACCATTTACATAGGAACATAGAATACAGTCTGACATTTGTTCACTGAAATCTTTAACATGAGAATATTCCTGCCTAAAAAAAATAATAAAAAAAAGCCAAAAACTTTAAATCATGTTCAGAAACGATGTTTCCTTGCTCCTCCGTGCCGGGGTGAAGTGTGCATGCATGAGTGCACTGAGCGACCTGAAAACAGCATCAGATGTTGAGGGAAGTGACCTCTCCTGATGAGAGGCAAGCAGATGTTTCTTGTTGGACAGCGTCCATATGGCGGCAGAAGAAGCCAAACGCCCGATCTCTTTGACTCCCCTACATCAACCTCGGTTGTCACCTTCACTTTTACACCATGGGTGGCTCCTGTAAACTAGGCCAGACTTCTGAGGGCTCAACTGGCCACAAAACCACCTGATTTCTTGATTAATCTCTCATACAGTAGACATGTGTAACACTGTAATCTTCATGTTGTTTTTCAACAGTTAGGCTAACAAGTTTTGGAACTTATTATTCTTTTATAGAATATAATTTAAAGATGTTTACAGGACAGACAGATGAACTGAGATTAAAGAAAAGGCCTGAATATTACTAAATTTAATTTTCTCTTCCATTTTTTGAAAGTTACCTCCTTTTTTAATTTCCTTGTATCCTAGTGTCATTTCCTCCTTTCTACTTTGGGTCTTTCCTTCCTTTAGTTTTCTACTTTGTTTTTGCTCTTCTACCTTCTATATTTCCTTTGTTGTATCCTTCCTAGTGTCATTTCTTCTTTTATTAATGTCATTTGTTTCTTCCTTTTTGTATCTTTTACCCTGTTTTCAATTTATTCCTTCCTTGTCTAAGGTTTTCCTTCATTGAATTTTCCCTTTCTTCTCTCTTGTTTTGTGTCTGCCCCTCTTTTCTTTCTTCTCTACTTCCTACCTCGACTTATTTCTTTTCCTTTCTTTCCCAGCATCCTCATATTATTTTGCAATCTTCTGGCCTCACGTCTTTCTGTCCGACATCTCTCATTTCCTTCCTTCCTTCATTCCACGTCGTGCTGATTACATATTTAAAGTTTGTCCACTGCAGAATTTTGTGTTAATAAATCCATACTTAACATTAGTGTTTTACATTGTAGGATGAACATAATGGACTGTTTCAAGTTTCCAATTAAGCCTGGTGTCTTTTCAAGGAGCTGCCTTGTTTGCCATTTTTTCCTCTGTGATTTTATTTTTTTTGTCTGCTTCTCCCACTAATGATAGCTTCTCAGAAAGATGACAGTGCCAGCAGAGTTCCCTCCTGCCTCTATTCTGGTTTCTATGCTCAATTCACAAACCAAACAATATCTGTCACATTGAGTGACAGAGCGGTCTTCAAAGACGGTGTTAAAAATGAAAGATATCGGCAACAATTCATCACTTCATCATCACTCCGGCACAAAACGGGGCTTCTTTGTTACAATTCATGGGTAGCGCCATCAAAGGGAAGGAAAAGCATGAGAGCGCCGTCAATCCGGACTTACGGAGAGCGCTTTCAAATCAGTCATTTATGCTAATCCAACCAGCAGGTCTAGTTCCTAATTAGGTTCAATTGAACAATTAGCTGATTAGGTTGAAACTGCAAAAAGGAGCCGTCAGTCAGACGACAAAGAACCAGCGACGACAGAAGCAGGTAGGGAAAAGAGATGGCAGTCCATCTGGACATGTAGGCACAAGGAAAATGCTCAAACGGAGGAATGTCTGGGTGTGTGTTCACACTTAAATGTGCATCTTTCTGTCTGTGCACACAAACAAACACGCTGTCAGCCCATTACGCAATTGGACTAAGTGCGACAGGACCATTACGGTCCATTTAGGCTGCAAACAGAGAAACCGCACTTGGCTCCTAATTTACCCACACAAGGGTGTTGGAGCATTCAGCTTACACACTCTCAATGCAGTGCCAAAAAAGACGGTGGGGGGGGAACAAAAAAAAAAACACAAAGTGGCTGAGAAATCCACACTCGGGGAGAAACTGATGATGGAGGACGTCTCCTTTAGCAGACAGTGAGTGTGTGAACGTATGTCAGGACATGCGGTGGGAGCTCAGGCTTGCATTTTATAACTGAAAACACGTCCTCGGTTGAACTGGATAGCCGTGGCATCTAAGTATTACACTAGTATCTCCTTGCAATCTCTCTCTTTTTTACCCTGCCACATGCAGGTTTCAACAACTCAAATTTAAGACATTTGTATAGGACCATCCATTAAGAGTTCAATTTAAGACCTGTATCGCAACAGATGTACTATAAATGTAAAAAATGTGCACTTTGCTAGCTGAGTCACAGAGCGCAACAAAGATGTCTGCATGCGACTCAAATTTTTGTCTGACAGAAACGTAAATACATTAACATGTGATGAATGTATCAAAGGCCAAGAAATTTTCATAACTGAATTTTAGCTACATACATTTAAGACTAAGGAAGCGCAGACTCGCTGTTCTTCAAAAAAATAAAATAAAATAATTGAGGATCATCAAGAAAATCTAAAAAAAAAAGAAGCAGCGTGTTGTTTTTATTCCTTTGGGTCTGTGCCACAAAACAATTCAAACCCACAAAACTGTTTCAAAAAACTTTTATGAAGAGATGAAAAACAAGCTACAAGCTAGCCAACTTTTTTTTGGTAGCCTGTAAACACAAGTGCATCAGTGGCATTTTCTGTTAAAGCTGTAGACACACAGTCTCTCCTTTGACAGCCTCCCCCTCTGTGACTCTAATGAAGGCAGAGTGTGTAGGCGAACATTTACGCCATGCCTTACTACACACGGTCAACGCTCCTGCGAACCATACGTCCACAAGCGCCATGCACTGAGACGCCAGGATGAACGCATGGAAGCCGCTACACACCAGGACGCAGACACACAAACACTGATCTGTGTGTGACTTGGGGTCAGCCCATCCGTCAGTCTCTCTATCTCTCTCTCTTTCTCTCCCCCACCATCCTTTCGCTGTCACCCTCTCACATGCAAATGTACACTTTTCCGCCCGACTCCCTCACATAGAGGGATCATTATCTTTGGCACTTTGCAGACACGCCGTCATGACGGGCTGATTATCGAGATAGGGATGGCGCTCGGCACGCCAGCCCTCGTTAACAATGCGGCCTCTGCAGTTTGCGGCGGGCGCTTACCCTCCTTTGATGTAGTCCAGAAAGGTGACTTCGACGTCCACGAGGAAGGACAGCAGCGTTACCTGGAGACGATAGGGTAACAGTCAACGATCCCCGACGGGACATATGTGGGTGTTTCTCTCTAATTTAATAAAAAAAAGTCCAGTTCTATTTAACAGGATGAAAGAAGCTGTGGGAAGTGAAGCATAAAACCACATTTCAGGTCTTTTAAACTCAGCTCAATGCACTGAGGGAGGAAAAAAAACTGAAGCAGAGTTTTGGCTTACTGTTCCAGAGTTTTTGTAGTTTTTCTTCTTTCCTTTTTTCTTGGCATTTACCACCTGTAAAAGGGAACAAGATGCACTAGTTTAAAACTTCACTCATGCAGCAAAGCAGAAATTCCTACACATTTTCATCCAAAATCATTTTAATTTATATGTAAAATAAAAAAGGGATATTTCTACTGTGAGCAGGCTTTAAATATGGAACCTGCAGAGAAAACAGAGACTGTGAGGGAGGAGAAGAAGAAGGACAGCAGGGAAGGTGAATGACAAGGAAAGACAGGATGAATGCAAAAAGGAAAAAGACGAAGGACATATGTAAAAGAGGGAAAAAGGAAGAGAGGAAGGAACCAAGGAAGGACAGGTAGAGAAGTAAGGACACAAGAAAGCAACAGGGGAAAAAATGAAGGACAGAAAGAAAGGAGGGAGGAGGAAGGGCAAGGAAAGAATCAAGAAAAGTAGTGAGGAAGGACAGAGGGGAGGAATAAGGACACTAGAAAGCAAGGAAGAAAAAAAGGAAGGATATAAAAGAGGAAGTACAAAGAAAAAATAAGGAATATAAGAAAAAAGGAGGTAGAAAGGAGACAAGAAAGGAAAGAATGAAGAAAGGAATGCAGGGCACAATAAGACATAAACAAAAGGAAAGAAAGAAGGGAAGGATGGAGTAAGTAAAAGTAAAAAGCCAAAAGTAACATTCATATATCTAAAACATATATATAGACCATAAAGTGGACAGTCAAACACAAGGATGTTTAAAAATAAAAAAGATAAATTGCATCTTTTCATTTACCTAATTAAAAATAATTTTAAAGCAGAAAAGTCTGTAGCTGCTTTTTAAAACATTCAACTGGATCAAGGCGACAGAATCCATAACTTAGGATTTAAAGCATCCGTGTCCTCTGGCCTTGGTTTGTACCACAAACCAGATCACCAGGTGATCCATCAGGAGTCATGGGTTTTTGTGATTCCAGTTTTATTGGCCTTTGCTTATTTTTGTCATTTAGGTCTTTCTGTATTAGTTTGTTCCTTTGTGTTGAGTTTGTTAGCAAATAAAGGCAGAACAGCAGATGTTCTTTGGGAGGCGAGACACGACCAATGAAGAACAAAATGGAGGCGGAAGGACACAAAGGAGAAAAATCCCATCTCTAATCTGCAACATTATGTGCAACATGTGCAGAATTAGTGTGAATTTATAAGACAAACAGACCTTAGACGCTCTCCTTGGATACATAAAGCTCAAGCTCTTAGTCCATCTTCAGCTGTTGCCCTCCATTGGTGCCGTCTCTCATAAATCTGCCAGGAGTTTGTAAAACATCCAAGAGCTTTGGTAATGAAAGGGGCCAGACAGAAGCAAGGCTGAGACTCCTCTTGAATCCCAAACACTGGAGCGATGCTTCCTGGTCCCATTAAACTGTGCCAAGGTTAAACAGAGGAAGAGGGCCTCGAGGAAAAACAACCGACAAAACGTGTGGGGAGTTTCTTTGTGTGTGTGTTTCTCCTTGGTTATCTTTGAGCAAGCACCCATGAGGCGAGTGTGCCTTTGGAGATGGAGAGTAAAAGTGAAACGGATGCACTGTAGGCTTATTTCCAGAAGAAAAGTAATACAGTGAGGTTGTACTGAGGTCAAGCAGGTGAAGAAAAGTGTTTATTACTGCGAGATAAGATATGAAAGACAATAAAAGAGCTTAAAGCGAACAGCAGCTGTACAAGCAAGATGTCTTCTGTGTTTTTCTCTGCGTGTCAATCAACAAATGGAAATTAGAGAGGCACTATAGTAGCATCAGTGTGTGTGACTGCCATTCATAATTAAAGGGCCAGTAGTATGTAAAATTGACTTTTCTGAACTATTTTTGAGTTATTCCCTCATCAAAAACATATCTGAAGTGTGGCCTTGATTCTTTCATGCATGTTTGAGAAATCCAGTAATCTCCCTTGGCAACCACTCGGCTGCGCAAAACACCTGGTTAGACATAGCTCCGCCTTCGAGGCGCAGCTCCTCCTCAGAGCTGCAGTTTCCATGCGTCTGAGCTTCCGCCTCAGAGTTCCCGTCCCCCGCAAATCCCCAACTCGATTCCTTCAGACTAGCTAGCCATCAGCAATTAGCAAACACCTGGTGGAACTGCGTATCAGCTGAGTGCATTATGAGCTACTTATCAGTGAAACGTGAGTAAAAGCATTAAAGAGTTAATAGAAGAGCAATGTTGCAATGACTTCCTGAAGGTGGAGTTTCAGAAAGAGCAGGAGTTTTTAAAAAGACAGAGGCCCAATTTCAAGGTGTTAAAATACAGTCAAATTTCTTTTAAGTAATATATTTTGTAGTCGCAGTATTTTTATAACAACTGAAGGTTTCTTGATTGTGCCATAAGATGGCGCTATATGCCTGGAAAATACATAATAGTGTCCCTTTGACAAAATACAGCATTTTTCTCTGTTTTCATTATAGAAATCTTAGTCATTGTCTAAAACTGATGACATTTTTTTAAACTCTTCATTTTGCTTCTTTAATCTGAGGTGATAATTTACACATTTTCAAATATTCTCCTGTAATGAATGCTTTAGATCCAATTGAATGCAATTAAAAATGCAGCAGACTTGATAACATTTCACAAAACTGACAACGAAAGAAATGACAATGAAAAGAAAAGAAAAAACAACTTTGCAGAAATGTGCATGCTAGCTCATCACAGACACACATTCAGACTTACCTCATAGACATTGAACTGGCTCTGTCCTATAGAGAGCTCTCTGTAGCTGGTGCTGAACTCTCCAATAAAGTCATGGCTGCAAGGACAAATGAAGAATGAGAGACGGTTAGGACTGTGGAAAGGCTTCAACACATCACATCTGGTGTTCCTCAGAGCTCTACTCTCGGCCCACTTTCATTTAATATCTACACGATCGCATATTTCACAGTATTGCATCATTACCTTTGAAGATGATGTCATAATATGAATAAGTAGAGGGGCCAGATTTCCTCCAGCATACAGACAAGACAATGAAAGTCTTGATATGGTCTCTAAAGCTCCTACTTGTAACGTAGTGCAGCATACTGCCTCACCCTTAATGCAATATCTAAATGACTAAACATGGCAGCGTCGTTTTAATTCAACGCCACAATTATGCAAAAAAAAAAAAAAAAATCCCATTTTGTCAGCAAAGAATATGAGAACTTCACACTGTTCCAGAGTAATTACCTGCCGTCTCGGTCCCAGTCGTAAACCTCGACCTTGATTGTTCTGGTGGGAGAAGCAAATGTAAAACAAAGTTTTTACCTTATTGAGTCGATTTACACCACCAAAAGCAAAAAATTAACAAAAAATTATTTTATTTTTTAGAGAGGCAGAGCCTTCCTGATGCTCATCTTTACTTCAAAATGTTATCTACCTGCCCTTTACTTATTTTTGATAATGTTCTCTTGTCACCTCAAAATGAATCCGTTTCTCTGCGTCGTTATATCTTATGAGGAAATTAGAAAACAAAAATAAAGAACAACCTGAAAGGGCTTGATATGTGATGCTATCGGTCCATCTACCAATATCTTTAACAGAAGAATGGCTCGTAGAGAAGGGCATGGAGGAGAGTGGGGGCAGAAGAATAAAAGAACAAGCAGCAAATTAAACCAGAGAGAGCCCTCTGCACTCAGCCGGAAAGAGTGACGAGCCTCTCGGTTAATTTAGTTTGTCATTTTGACAGAAGAAAGTAGAGACAGATCTCCTGTGTTACGCTGCACAAGTCTATAACTAGACAGGGGACTTTCCAGACTGTGTTCTGAACTCACACGGAGCTCGTTCTCTAAAGCATCTGAGTGATATCTAATTAGAATCCGAACCCTGGCTGAACTTTTCCGCCTTGCAGAACAAGGATGGGAAATGTAAGTCCTCGTTAGCTGCTGAGGAGAGCCGGATGCGCTTTACAGGGAAAGAAAAAGTCGGGAGCAGGGAGCGGCGACGGTCCAGGCCGACGCTGGTTGAACGGCGCTCCCGGTTTTCATCTCCTTTTCCCTTAAGACGACGACGGGAGGAAAACGTCTTGTCGTTCGGAGCTTTGATGATGCAACATGAAGCTGTGATTGAGTGCATGTACAGAAAGACAGTCCTCCTTTGTTTTCCAGCTTCAGCTTGCCCTTATCTCCCGTCTCAGGCTGCAGACTCATGTGTGGCACCGTTTGTGCGCCGTACATGCAGCTTGCCGAGTCTCCCGCTGATAAGGCATGGAGCAACTCTGCTCCAGCAGTAAGCTTATAGGACCAAACTGAGGATCAATGCTGCTGTCTGTTAGCTCAGCAGAGATAAACCCTGTGGCGGGCTTCTTTGTGCCCTTTTCACTACTAAGCTGCTATAGACACAAGAGGATCTATCCACTTATTTGTTTTCTTAGCTGATAGAGTTGAACTTCCCCTGAGATGTTATGTAACCAAGAAAGCAATGTAACTAAACGCAACTCAACCATTTTCTCATTTTTACTCTCCTTGTTGAAATCAATCACAGCTGGGGAACTTTTGATTAGTAATCAGAGGAACTCTTCAAAATGGGAAGGACAAGAGAACATGCTTGTCAATAAATCAGCTGCAAGGCAACATGTACAATTGGAGTGGTGGTTATAAAAAAAAGATTATGCTGCAGCAATGCAAGATGAATTTATTTCCAAGGATAAAGATTTACTATAAGTTGCATTTGCCGCCACTCTTCCTCGACTGTGAGAGCTTTGATAGCAATCCCTCGGGTACAGACGCTGCGCTCTGTACCTACGAGTTAAGACTCCAAATCCTGTCATTCAGTATATTTTTAACAATAAGTGCCGCTGACAGCTTCTCCATCCTCTGCACTTCCACAGTCGGATTCACAGAAAGCCAAGGAAACCCGTTTCCCAGCAGATGTACGTGTCTGCAATCCTCCACAGGGTCAATTCCAGATTTATGTTTGTACTATTTTGAACAGATCAGATCTTCCGAGCTGTGAGGGTATCAGAGTACAGGTGGGTGAATACAAATACGTGAAAAAAGCAATTCAATTTTTTATATGTAAAAAAAAAAAAAAATGTAAAAAAAACCCCTTGCATTCCTTTTCTTTTGTTTCACCGTTATGAGAAATGTGCTAACATAAAATCCCATAATTGCAACATTTGTTACATTTTAAATTGGTGCCGTTTGCTTTCACATTGCACTGGCAAAGAAATCCAAACTAATTGAAAAACCTGTGGCGCTGCACCAAGAACCACTGAAGGAAACGGCACAAAAACCTCCAAAGAAGTCATGAGCGCACCTTTCTTTTTCTTAAAATGTAAACAAAAATGGCACAACGCCAGATTTGAGTGATTGTCGAATTTAGTTTTTGTCTTTGGTAAAAGACCCTGAGCAATTTTTCCCACTAGCATTAGACTCTCAAGCTTGTTCTGGTTGTATTTACCCAGAATACCCTGCACTATAGTTTGCAGAGTTCAAGTGTGTCTTCACACCTCCTCCAAACAAATAAGGCTTTCTAGGCCAACGAACCGGAGCTTTATTAAGCCGGAATAAACGGGGCTCGTGGGGAAAAAAGAGGTTAGAATCAGACAGAAGAAAGTTTATTTCCCCGTTTTCACTTGTGGCAATTTTAGGTCTCCTTCACGAGGTGCACCACAGCTTCCATGAAACTGCTGCAAAGTCTCCCCTAAATGTCGTCACCTCGGCAGGATGTTTATGAGAACTGACAGGAAAGCTCTTGCCTAGAGTCAAATGAGTTTCATCATCATCAGTTTGCCCCTCCCGAAAAAAAAAAAAAGAGTCCTGCATTAAGAGAAAGCAGCTAATCACACCATTTAACACTGCGTCTGCACAGCAAACGGTGGTGTAGACAAGGTCCGAAGGACTTAAAAAAATTAATAAATACTGCCAGAAAATATTATTACCGCTCACCAATAAGTCTGAAGGATCAATCTGAATGCTAGTTGGTTTCACATAGAGAGCGACAGCAGTCATTATTTCTGCCCCTGTGGTGAAACTGTTAGCAGTATTCACTTTTTCTGCTGGTGATCCCGAATACTTTCCTCCGCTGCTCCTCAACACAATGCAGAACATGCATTTTTCATGTGGCGGGGAGCCCTGTTATTTACTTTCCACTGACATTATCTTTCCAGAGAAACGGAAACACTGTGAGGCACACGTCTCTGGCAGGTGAGCATTACCAGCACTGTCACATAATGACGGCTCCTGTCATTTCTACGTACTCCTAATATAGCATAAAAAGAGGCTTTATACAACTATTACGTGGGGGTTGTTTTTATAAACAGAGCCAAAATCCAGTCTGAAGAGGCCATTAGCAGGAACCTGCTGTTCATTAATAAGGGTTCTTAAAACTATTTATTCCTCTAAAGATTTTTGTTTTGTGTGCAGTACTGGGAAAATATGTATTGCTGTTCAAGATGCTTGCAGAAGCAGCGGTCTGGCAGCCATAACCCCAGGGAGGTTTACCTGTCGTAATCCCCGTTGCAGAGAGCTCTCACGGGGATCTTAAAGGCTTGCCACACGGGGTTCAGCGTGTTCTTCACCACCTCGGTCTTGTGGCAGATGGTAAACCTGGAGAGAAAGGACGACAAGAGGAAGGAGGTAAACGTGACCCAGAAACCCAAAGTGAAATCAAGTTACTGAAGAGTAGGGAGGGATTCTGATTGGAGAAGATAAGGATTTTCAATAAATCAATAAATAGTCTTTGTGACCAAAACTGGATGATTTTCACCATAACCAACCCTGACCACTTATCAGATGATATCTTGACAGTTTCGTAATAGAAACACAGCTATTAACAACACTCTTTAGTGTGAATGTTGCAGCTGATGGAAGAAGAATCAAAGTTAGTCGTTTTTATTTTTAGACAGACGTTCATTCAGGCTGCTGGTGAAGAGTTCGACTTTGTTGGGTCATTTGAATCCTTTTCGTCTTTGCTGCTATTGCAGTTTTGATCATTTTCATTTTTCCAGCCAAAAAACAAAAAGGAACTACAGAATATCGATTCATACCAGCCGAGGGGACATTTTGTTCAAAAGGTGTTGGAGAGACCTGATCGAACTGTTAATATAGAATAACCCTAAAAAGATAACAGTAAGACATATCTTACATGCTAGATTTGGCAAAGTTGGCAACCTTAGTTAAAATAAGAGCTATTCCAATTGACAGCATCTGCTACAAATTATTTTGTTTCTGTTTTAAATGCTATAATAACCATAATAACCAATAAAATTTAATGCAATTCTTGAAATTAGTTTTTAACGTGACAGCTCTAAAAATACATTACCTCTACTTTTCCGGATTCAAATGTTCAAAGTATAAAAACAAAGATTCAAGATGAAGTTATGCGATACATTTTTAAGAGAAAAAAATATCTGTTTCCTTGCTATATTTTCCTTTCTCTCAAGCAAATAATTCAAGTTCCAGACGTTTCCAGCAGGCCACAAAGTAACGCCGATATTTGTTGGAAGTTGAACAGCTTCTCACAGCTTTAAATTACATTCAAACATTTAAACATGACATTTTTTGTCATGTTTAAAAAAATGTCATTTTTAAACAATTTTTTAAACAACTTTTCCTGTTTCAAAGATTTTTTTACGCCCCCACTCACACACCATCAGGAAGCAGAAAAAGAGGTAATTTCATGAGTCCCTCAGAGCACAAAGTCTTATCTGACTTGTACCACACTGCAGGAAAACAGAGAGCGCCAACAGAGCCGGGTCCAACACGCACACCTGTAAACTCTGTGTGTGCTGCACTTTTCCCCAACACACACAATATGTTGACATATCCACATGTAATTCACACACGTTTACACGGAAAATCAATAAAAACAATTTCTTTTGCAGGGAGGGGTTCAAAACCCAACATGAAAAGGGGAAAAGAAAGTGAAGGAGGGAACGTGAAAACAGGACGGACGGATGGGAGGAAAACTCACGTGCCGTCTTCGTTGCTCCTGTAGAAAACCAGGAACGGGTCCGACTTGCCAAAGAAATCCTTCTTGTCCAACTTGGTCCCACAGAACTGCATCATCACTGATTCCTTAAACAAAGCAAAGCGTGTCGGGATCAACCAGTGGGACTGAAAAGAAATCATTTACAGTAAGAATACATGATGGTAACTGCATGAACTTCAGTGACCTATAAAACCCCAGAAACCACCAGGAGCAGCCATGAAGCTAAAAATGCTAAAAGGATTTTCCAATGATATAGATACAACAGTCATTTAATTGGGTTCATATCTTGTTTACGATCACATCTGAAGTTTTTGGAAGGAAACTGGGACAGTTCCAGTAAAACTGGAAAACTTGGATGTTTAAGATGGTCAGAAAATGCTAATTTAAGCCCAATTTTGACGCTTTAATTAGCTTAAAAAGAATAAATAAAAAAATTTCTGTCATATTTAGGTCTGAACTTTGACTAGGACATTCTGACACGGGGATGTTTTGATGTGAATCATTCCAATGAAGCTCGAGGTCATCTCCATGGATATAAAAGTTTTTTTGCAGTCTCCAACTGGTTTTCCATACTGCATCTGGTTAATTCACCCCTGACCCATGTCATTCATGACGTTTTCCAGGAATTCCACAGTTTTCCATGTAAACAGAACAAGAAGTTTACTTTTGCCACTTCTTGTGTGCCGAGGCTGCTGCTGTCTGCTTTCCTACAAGTTCACTGGTGCATAACAAAAGAAAAGGGCGTCATTTTATTTAACTGTGACAGTCTGAATCCTAAAATTTATTTATTTATTTATTTTTACTGATAACTTGGGAAAAGACAGTTCCTGCTCAGTTATTGAACCCCAGAAGTAATTAAGGGCGTGCTGAGTAAAGAAACTGGGACAGCAACGATGACAGATGAAAAATAAATAGCACCAGGGAAATACAGGGGGAGGATCAACACATTTTTGACGTAATCCCTTAGAAGAAACCTTATTATTTATTGATTTGAACAGTGCTTTTCTCTTGTTGTTTTGCATTTGAATAAATAAATTTCACAGTGTGCTATGCAGATGGTAAAGTAACTCAATTTATCATCATTTCAGACAAACTTAACACCAAGCGTGAGGATGTTTGTTTTTGGTTTATTATTTCTTTGTTGGAACAAAGCCTCTTGGCAATGAGTTGTGTAAAATTGGAAAGGCTCTTTATTTAGGGATAACTAATTATGAAAGTGCTTTTGGAGACTGAGCTGTAGGGATGGTGGGTTCATGCACATGTTCGTTCAATTGGGCTGCAGAAAATAAAGTCTGCTTTTGAGAAAAACCCTGTAAATTCTAGACTAGCAGGTAAAAGTAGTGCACAAAAATCCGTGTAGCCAGGCGAAGTCCTAGCGCAAAAATTTGCGTGACAGGTGGACGGAGCCTGGTGCTGCAAGGTTGGAGACCTTGTCCTGTTAGACGACAGGGCCTGGATAATACCCGTATTAAACAGACAACTGAGTCCGGCGACGACAGGTGCTTAAATTCCGTAACAAAAGTATGTTTTCTTTTTTTTCCCCCAAAATCTTTCTCTTTTTTACCGTTTATTCAATGTCACATGCTGTTTTTATTTTGTAAAGCACCTTGAAATGCCTTGCTGCTGAAATGTGCTATACAAATAATGATTGATTGATTGAGAAAAACAAGATGCAACACGACAAAATGACATTAATATTCAATCGTACAAAGATACAAGTGGAATGACGACTAATCTGCTCATTTGGGAAATGTTTCCGTTATTTTAGTGTGAATAAACCAGAATGTGTGTGAAAGCAGATCTTAAAAACAGAAAACCTAAAAGGCAAAGAGCTCCAAGAAATCAGTTACTCACTCTGCAGTTATTCAACTCCTCGGCTTTCACAATAATGGTCCCGCACTTCTTCCCTTGAATGCCTCTGCAGACAGACACACACAAAACGCGATTAAGGGTCAAGGGGTCGCAATCGCACACAGACACAGACCTTGATTTGATGTTTACGTGACCTGCGCCCTTCCTCCTGCTGTATAACTCGCCCCTTAACGGCTAAGGGCACAGACGACAATGATTGGAAAGACATCCCGTACTTCCTGAGAGGATTTTCTATCTCAGCGGTCAGCGCAGTGTGTTCACTGGAGAAGCAGTCGAAGGGAACATCGAGTTTGTTTGATGACAACGAGGAGGGATCCACAGATATCCAGCATGAGGTCCCAGGCTGGGTGCCAACCTTCTCACAGTAGGATGGGACCTTCCATGTGTGCATTGAAGCCTCAGCATTCGCCTGCCTGCTTGTACACAGGCCTTACTTACCGACTTTAGAAAATGTTTCACTTGGGAAAATGACCTGTCGTATATTTTTATCTGTGAGTTGTTGTTGTTGTTTCAGAGGCTTTGGTTTTGATTTTACTCTTGCACATCCAAATAGGGGTTACTGAATTGAAATGTAATACATTTTCCCGTCATAAGTAATCTGTGCCGAAAAACAAATATTACAACATTTGATTGATGCACAAACCAATAAGCACTTTCTTGGTGCAAAAAACAAACAAACAAAAAAATAAAATTAGCAGGTGGTTGTTTCAATTCAGTTCATATCAATCCAAGACAATTTAGCTGAAGAGTCGATATCATGTAATCCCAGTTGGTTAAAACCCATTTCTCCAATATTGCCAGCAATTCCTCATCCTAAGCAAACCACGGGGAGACCGAGATTATTTACCACTTTGAAAATATATTCAAAGAATATCACTTTCTTCTTTTTACTTTGCTGATTCCCATCTTCCTTTAGCGTTATTGAAATCAAAAGCTTGCAGCTGCTTCACAGTTTGTGTTTGCAGTCATTCAGGGCTTCAGGAACAGAATCTGTGTTTTACAGGTAGGACCAGAAACTGGATTATTACCTGGATGTCATTACCATGACGTTTAAAATTGTTCCCAAACCGGTATAAATGAAGGCTATAACGTTTTGAATAGCAACCCATAACTTCTTTAAGCACTTATACCATTGTCTATAAAGAGAGTTTATTGACAGATTAAAAATAAATGTTCAAATACCGTTATAAATAGAGCAGCCACTAAAAGCGACAACTTTGTCGAAAGTCGAGCCATAATTTCAATAAACAATCAAAGTGGATTATGAAGTAATTCTATAACAATCAAATCAGTAAATCATGAGTAGTTAAGCACGATTTGGACAAGTGGGAGGCAAAAGCACATATTCTGAGCAAACTTCCAATCTGACTGTGATGACATCTGCCATGAGACACCCATCTGGCAGAAATTGACTGAGGCAGTCATTTAAAAAGCCCAGAATTGGGGTCGGAGACCTCTGCGTCACTGTAATTCAAAATCTCCTTTTAGCGCAGCGCAAGGAGCTGGGAGGAACATGCTTTCAAAATGGCAGAATTGTCAGGAATGAAATAGATCCTGGGACCCAGTGAATTGGCAAGGAGGAGGGAGTGCTCTATTGTTTCCAGGGAGCTGAGGTCACATCATTCATATGCATTATGTGTGCAAAGAGAAGGAGGGATACACAGGCTGGAGACAGGAAGCAATCCTAGAAAGAATGGTAGCAAAAAAATAAATAAATAAAAAACATTTCCACACATCAACAATGTTTGATTTCTTTCAATTCTCGAGTCCCACTGATTCATAGCACTAGTTTGATGAAATGAGCAAAACCCACAACAGGACTAATATGAACATCACTTTCTCTGTAGCATAACCATTATAATCGAAATGTTTTAGGAAACTTTTAACCTTAAAAGACCTAAAACGTTCATGCCGTTTAGCAGCAGACTTCCTCCTAAAGCAGGGCTGCTGCCGTTCGAAACATTAACAAAAGCGTGCCCATGGATTATTAATCCCATCTGTTAAATTATTTCCACATCCAGATGGCGGACTGCAATTACGGATGCACCTGGTTCAAAGCTGACACCTGGATGTGACTTTAAAAGGAGGGAAGTGCCACGAAAGTGGCAGTGAGATTCCTACATTGAGCATCAAGCGTTGGTTTGAACTAAAACCCATCAACTTGTCTGAACGATTGGCTCATATAAGTCACAGTTATTGGTGTTTTCCTCAATGTAAAAATTGTCAGAACATTAAAGAGAACAGAGATTGCCTCCCAGTTATTTTCTATATATATTAAACATGAACATGGATTGATCCAAAAGGTCTCAAATGTTTCTAATCCATTAATAAAACCCATCTAGTCAGTGATTCTGAAAAAACAAGAAACCTAGCCTGCTAATGGAGCCGTCCTCAGACAGCTGAACACAACATAAGCAGAGGATTAAAGCAAACTGGTCTCTTACTGGTGAGGAAAAACAGCAGGAGCTGTTTTGTGGAATAACATGCTAACTGCGTTCCAGGGTGAACAAATCAAAAGTCAATCACTGCAGATTTTAGAATTTCAATGGTGCAAAATTGGCATGTTGGGTTTCAAGTTGGTGGTTCTGGTAAAGAAACACAAGTTTTCCAATTTTGTATTCATCTGATTTAGAAGTTGGACAATTACTAGGGATGCTGCAAGGTGGAGCAACGCATGCCTTCCACCAGAAGATTCAATGTATTTAAATGGGATTTTAAGTCACAGAGCCAATTAGCTCATGTTTGCTAAATGTAAGGGTAGTCATTCGTCCAGCAGCCTGTCGTGTTTTTGAGTTAAAAAAATGTTTCAAGTTGACATAAAATGTGAAAATATCACTTATGTGTTATCAAAAGTTTGAAAGATTGATGCTTGAACACCAACTATAAAGTCATTCAAACATTTTTTTAAAACTTAAATAAGCAATGCCTAGCCTGGTGGGGGCACCAGTAAACCCTGGTGGCCCGCAAGGCTTATAATAGACTGGGGTAAAAACTGGTGTATGTATGTCTACCAGCTCTGGAGACTCACTTGTTTTGCCTGCCATTCTTTGTAAAACTGTCAGTTTGGATGGCAAGCATCTTTTGTCACATATTCCCAACTGGATTTAGTTCTGAACTTGGACTGGACCGTTCAAAAACATCGACTATGCCTTCTTCTAAACCATTCCACTGAATATCTGACTGTTTAGGGTTGATGTTGAGCAGTAGGTCCTAATTGGTGTTTGTTAGGGTTTGTCCTCTATTCAGCTGTTTTCCAGAAACCCAGAAATGTTTTCCTTTCACTGGATTTTCAATGCGGTTTATGTCAGAGGTATGTTGGTGATTAAACCAAGAGGATTAATACACCGTATCTCTAAATTAGACATATTTTAATGTCATCTCCCCACAAATATATGCAAAGGGGAGGAAAAAGAAAACACAATCCCCCACAATCTGTGTCTCTATGACAACCCAGCCGAGCCAGGAACCCCAATGACGGGTCATGGAATGGGATTCCTCCGCTAGTTATATCTTTCCCAAGAACTCGCCATTCCTCCTCCATATCTGAGACAGCTGAGGTCATTATTCTGGCTGACAGATCCACCTCGAAATGATATGTGGGCAGGAAGCAGAAAGATTGTTCAGCTGTGGGACGAATAATGAATCTCACTGTTTTGCCTTGTTTACATATACGAACTGAGACATTGGCACGCAAACCCTTCAGGAAAAAAAAAAAGGAAAGTAATGCACACACTGAACTAAACGGGAGTGTGTGTGTGTGGACTTTTGAAAATAATTGTTTTTCTAACATAAGATATTTAATGTTATTCTTAAAAATACCGAAATTTAATAAATATAAACAGAAAACATACAGGAAAAAAAACGAGAAGCTACGCTAAACGAGTAAACACAATCAAAACAAGATAATTGTTTGGCATTTCCTGTCACCAAATCATTTTATTTCCCAAAAATGAAAAAAAGAAATTGCCCTAATTCCATAAATTATATACGTATATACCTCTATGTAACACAAAATACAGCTCTATTTTTGAGAGTAATGTTTCTTTAGTGAGTGGGTGGGGGGGATTCCTTTTCATGTAAGAAACGTGAATTTTTTATATAAATGCCAAGTTGCTTTCAAGTAAATTGCTTTCCTCTGTTCAGTTTATAAAACACTCCAAAGTTAAGGAGTGCTTCAGGGATACGTCTAAGCTCTCCTGTGTGTGAGATGGATGTGTGTGAGGAAGTGCTGCGTACGCTCTAATCAAGACACATGGTTTTGCAATCAGCATCTAGCAAGAGACGGCTAATTAAGTCTGGGCCGCGTCTGGGCTCCGGAGTAACATGCATGCATGTCGTTCTCATTATATTCCTGACCAAGGTAGAGTATCTGAATGAGTGATCAGTTGTCGCTACAATAGCATGAGGATCCATCTATTCTTGGTCATGCCACGACACACGAGCGCAGCCGCTCACACACATTTCCCCCGCCCTGAAAAAGCAGCTCGTAATCATAATTCTCTCCCACAAAAAGACCCCTGACACAAAATCCGTGTCAGAGCAGAAGCATATAGAGGCGTTCTTTGTCCTTGTTTTTTTTTTTTTTTCTTTTACAAATGCTTATAATCAAGCTTCCTTTCACAGCGATCAGCCTTTCCCTGTGTCCTTGTTTCTGAAGCCGTCACCCGCCTTGCTTTCAATAGCTCACCTGAGTTTGTCTTTGACCCTGTGATGAAGCTGCAACAATTATTAACCAGTCCAACTTTGGAAAAGTGTCCCACACCAGAATCCCTTCTGCCAAACATTTACACTCGACACGAACCAGGCAGATAAGTGATGTTCTCCTGGCAACGTCCAAACCCAGATTCCCCCAGGCAGGAAGGCATGAAGTATCGCTCCAGAGAACATTTCTCCACTACTTTAGATCAATGCTTTGCAGTAGACTGGCTGCTGTAAGGTTTAGATTAATAGAAACTTGCCTTAAATCTTCCTTCTCTCTTCACTTCACCGTTTCTTCCCAAACATCTCTAATTCTTTACCTCCGGAGCATCGCAATAGCGATTCTTCACTTCCGTTCAAATCCAAACGCGACACTATTTGTTAAAGATTGCTTACTCACTGCGATCACCTATTCCTTTGCTAATGTGTACCATTCTAATTTGTTCTGCTGCTCTGAAAGGCTCTTCTAGCTAAAATGTATTACTACACAAAGCTTACTACTGATAGTTTTTTAGATAATTTGTACTGTCATCATGTAGCAATGACTGTACAGAAAGTTTGTGATGCTCTGTACCTCCGCATCCATCCAGCCCTGTAATCATACATATCACTTATTGGTTGAATTGCTGACACTCCCAACTGCTCAACTGTGCAATCCAACAATTTACATTTACGACCGAGTGTCACTGTCCTCTGAAAATATTGTACGGGAGTAAATAATCCCACATACTTCATCTGAACACATCACAACCCATTGCTGTTCCTCCTCCCTCAGAGTCAAAGAGAGAGAGAGAGCGCCACACTCTTCTGCAGACGACCTCCTCCATGGACGACGATGTTACAATTTCCATCCAGGAGTTCGTAGCCATTTGACAGTCATATAATTATATATACAAATGCATGTAATTTGTCACCACGTCAGAGGAGTATCAGAGATGTTCATGTCTCCAGTAGATACAAAAAAATAAAAAATAAACGGATAGCGAAAACTAAGCAAAATATCAACAAGTCTTTTGGAGTGAATTTCTGCATAAAAAAGGGGCAACAAACTTCTGACCTATTATGCAGAGCTCTGGGTGAAATACATTTACTATCTTGTGTCGCCAGAAGTAGAGGTGGACGTCTATCTGCAAACAAAATGATGCAAATTTTGTCTAAATCAACGGGAGCCAATTTCAGCACTTTGAATGAAGTATGTGGAAGCCCTAAATTCCCTTTTAGCTCATTTCTGATAACTCTTTGATCTAGTTGACTTGTGAAATTCTTATATCACAAGAATAAAGTGATCTAATACCGAGAGACATAATTGCTTTCCCTTTTGAATACTTTTAGTAGAATGCAGGAAGTTACTTTGAATCCTAAGTTGTCAAAGCACGTACAAAATGTGACCCTGGTGAGTACGAGCTGAACCATGGTTGACGGGAAATGTTCTGCGGCAGAAGGTACAAATTAGTGTCACAAAAAGCTGTGTGTGAAATGACGAACACTGCAAGGGCACAAAATGAGCACCACCTCTTATTTAAAAAGAATCAGATGATCAGATACAGATTAGTCGCCTGTTGCAACAGCCCTGCAGAAACATTAGACAATCTCCTGCAATGGTATCAAACAGTCTGTCTGCACTGATGTGAAATTACATGGGTGGGCTGCCAAATGTTTGAAGTGGCTGACACAGCAGGGCACTTGGCCCCAACTTCTGGCTTCCCTGCTGGTGGAGTCGTTCCTGGCAGCGTTTCAGAGTCAGGTGGCGTCTTATGCTGCTGCTGCGATGGACTTACACCTGTTTTTACCTTTTGCATTTTTTTTGGTGCAAAGCAGAGATATGGGCTTTCTTTTTTTTATTTTTTTTTTAAAGACCTTCCTTTTATATCTGCCTGCGATCAACAAAAATAAACTCACGGTCAAAATGTCACAGCAACGGAAAATCTGAGACCATGAAGCAAGTGTGTCATCATTAAAAAGGCAGTTTGAGTCTAAAGTGAAGAAATGTAGCACATTTGGTGAAAAATCAAATCCTGACACGTTTTTGACATGTGACTGTTGATATTGATGAGGATTGTAAAACGTAGAACGAATTGTATTGTGTCAACAACATACACTGACACAATACAACTAACTTTTCAACTTTTGTAGAAAGGTTGCAGCTCTTTTCTAGAGCTTCCACATTTTTTTTAAAGATATGCTAATAAAGTTTACTGCTCTTTAAACACTAACTGTCAAAGGTGTTCATATAACTATCAGTTTACAGATGGAGTCATTTTGCGCATTTTAAAATGAATACACCTTCACTAGCGCGGACAGAGCATGTGCGTAGTGTTGAATTAAGATTAATTAATGTACTTTTTGGGTCTTTTTTTAAACAATATTTGAGCAACAATGTCACTGGCCACCTGAGCAGATTAACCTGACTATTAGTAAATAAAAAACTCAAATTAATGTCACAGATTTGAATTTTTTAAATGTAATAGCATTTCTGTTTGAAATAAATTTGATTCATTTGGGTTTGACATTTTTGTGTAAGAACCCTCAAACTGTGGTGGTTTCACTAACGGTTGTCTTGCGTTGGCAGCAGAGTGCAGCGAGACACTTCACCCAGCGTGTCCTGTCTTTTGTCTTCCGTTGCTCTCTTTCTCTCTCTCTCACACACACACACCTCAAGCCCTACTGGATTTTGATTGAACAATGTAATTAGTTATAATTAGCCCTTATTAAAATTGTTAAAGAGCCTCCCCTGTGACTCTGGCTGCAGGTGAGCGTCTGCAGAAGTCTAACAGACATGTCTATACAGACACAATGCCTGTGAAATGACAACTGCAACAGCTGTTGGGCTCCGTGTCTCAGTTTCTTCTGTTTCTGCACAAATCAAACTTGAATTTAACAAACTCATTTGATTCAGTTTTCTTCTCTCTCTCTCTCACCAGCAGTAAGTGACATAAGAAATGCAACATAAATGTTTCCGACTTTGATATTTTACTTTTTCGTACTTTGTCTCCCTGTCAAGATGCATAATTATAAGACTGTCATACATAGCACGGTTAGCAGGGTTTTTGGAGAAATAAAAGCAGTCAGTAGTAGCAGACAGCTAAATTGGAACAAAAGAAGATAAGATGAATGCAATGAGATATCAAAATCTGAATTTTAAATAGAAATGAGGCTTAATATTGAAGCCAACATTTTTGAAAAGCCACTTTAATTCTCTGGCCAACCATAAAGTGCATTAATGCTGGGTGACATCTTCAACTCCAAAGCAAAAATGGCTTGCATAAAAAAAAAAAAATAATAAAATAAAAAAAAAAATCAAGCCATGCATGCTAAAAACACATTTCATATGTTTGATTCTCTTACTGTAAGGCAGTTTAAGATGTTTGTTGAATGTCTGAAATTGGTTGTTGGATTTCATGCCACTGATAAACTCATATAATTGTGAAATGAAATGAGAAAGATGAGTAGTTTATTTTACAAACAAAAAACAAAAAGTGTGCTTCCTTCCTTTACTCTAACAGCTCCAACTAAAGTCTCACTGAATTGCCATCAGATGTCACCAAATTAACAAGAGGAACATTAAAGAAGCAGTCAAGATGCTCATGATAACTTTGGAAAAATCCAACAAAAAGGTGTGCACAATTTTAAGTTTAGGTTAAGGAGGTTACCCCTCCTTTGTTTTACTAATTTAGCGTCATAAATTATGATTGATCGTGAGGAGGAGAGAGGTTTGCTGGAAGCATCCATCAGGGACGCCACATGTTGCACTCTGAACCCGTAACTCCTTCAGCAAAACGAAGTTACGATCAACTCTAAGCTTTAAGTGAGCAACTAAGCTCAAATAAGCTCAAATTAAAACAAAGGCAATTTCTAGATGAGAGCAAATTACTCCTGATGAAGCTCATTTAGCGTTTTGTGCTAATGCAATGAGCCGTGTTTGTTTGCCAGTAATCAAAAACAAAGATTCTCTGACAACACACTCAGACAAATTACAAACGACTAGGAGTTGAAGTCTGCTCTCCAGAGTGAAGGGTAAAATAATTTACTTCTCCATGAATGTTTTTACATCAAGTACCATCAGCATGGGATGATACTTGATGGGAGATTTTCCTTCAATTTCCAACTTCGAATAACCTTATTAAGCTTGATGTACCAGAGGTCACCGTGACGCAGGAAGTGCCAGAAGTTTCCATGGTGCATCTCACTCTCTCACAAGCTTGTGCAATTTCATTTTGACTCGCTGTTGCGGTGCATTATGGGAAATGAGTTCCATACCCAACATAATGGCAGACGATTAATAACAGATATTAAAATGATCTCACAAGCCTTCAGCTTCACATGTTTGATTAGAAGAGATTGTGCAGACAACCCTCTGCCTTTAGGAGCCAACTTTGTAGAATGAAGAAAGACTAATTGCTGTCCGAAATGAGAGATTAGTAAAATGAAAGTCCTTGATGCTCGTTAGCATATGACTGTTCTTAGGTCACATTAAAAACTGACATTTTATTGCCTCATATTAAGTTGTGTTACATTTTACATTTAATCTAGCTGAAAACATTTTACTTCAAGACGGTTAAACTGAACATAGATTCCATCAAAATTTCATTCCCTACAATTATATGCACATTTAACAGCTTCCAACACACTTTATTCTTATTTCACAGAATTTAATACTTTAGTCCAATTCTGTGAAAATTGACTTGAAACTGATGAATCCAATCAGAATCAAATTTTAAATCTGTGTATACATTTCAGCACAATCACACTGATTGCATTTAATTACAATTTGATTCACTTCTTCCGATTCCATAATTAATGATGATTAGTTCCACAATGTAGCAGCATTGAAACTCCATATATTGACTGAATGCTTTTTTTTTATTAACATTAAAGTTTAATGTTAATAAAAAAAGATGATTAATGTACAAAAAAGGGCATTTAGCACCATAAGAATCTGATACCAGCACAGGATGCAAAGTAAGTGCCACTAAAATAATAAGTGTTCAGCTTTGATTGCAAAAAAAAGAAAATAAAAAAAACCATCTATATTTGTATCAAGTATGTGTATGCAAGTGCATATTTTTAATTAGCAGCTTCTGTAACTCTGCACTTTTTACCTCAGTTTCCCCAGAAACAGCAGCCAAGAACACAACGCGCTGAAAAAAAAAGTCCAATTATAGAACATCATCAGAACTCGGTGTTCTTCTCGCAGAAATTAATGTGCACAAACTAGATCTCGAAAAAGGTCTACGTCCCTGATAAAACAGGAACATTTCCAGGCACTTTCTCATCACACTGACGATGGAATCATGGATGAACTCCTCTCAACGAGTCACCTTGTTGTTCTTTGTGTCGAACATTAAAGCGGATGAACATGTACATTCTGCTGCCAAGTAAGAATGAAAGCTGGGATGAAATCCAAAATGCTTTGGAGGTTTTCTTCTTTCACAGGTAAAGTGTGATTGACAGACTCTTCTGATGTTGCATACAGTAACCATCAATCACCTATGGTGAGACTAGAACTGGTGGTGACATTTCCTGCTAAATCGACTCACCCAAGAGGCTTTTCCAAGCGACTGCCCAGCGATCCAACCACCTCTCCCAGGGTGCAGTAGGCCTGGCCCAGGAAGTCCTGTGGAATCAAAGAGCAAGTGAATATTATTGACATGAATTGCACAAACATGCAAACACAGATGGCATTTTATCAGAAATTAAAAATGTTATTTCAACAATTCAGCACAAAAATTAAAAAACAAATCTTAAATGGATTTTAGGATACAATGCCCCTCTTTTGGTACATTTTTTCCTTCCACTCAACTTTCTGGTTCAAACTGCTTGGATATAGCACTCTCAGTGCCCAAGTTTTGCTGCTTTCCCTAAATAGAGCATCAATAACTGTGTGTTGAATGACTATCATAAAAACAAATGACAGAACAATATCACTCACTGTGTAATGAAACCAGATATGGTATGAGATGCACTTACTGAACTGAACTACTGACATAAATTTTCTTCTCTAGTTCTACATTCTAATTTATGGAAACATACCCAGTACCGTACCAAATATAAATATGGACATTATGCCATATTTATATTTAGGAGTCTTATCCTAATTTCACATTTGTAGCTTTCATGGAATCAAAAGTTTTAAAATGCAAAATTGTCTTATTTCTCCTTTCTTTTTTTTTTTAAACCAAGAGGTGAAGCCATTTGTCATTTTAGTGAAGCGCGTCTAATTTTAGCTGAGAACAGCTCTGAGCAAAACCAACATAATGGTCTCATTTGCTATACTCATTAGCATCTCCTCTCAGCTTTTTTTATTTTATTTTTGGATATCTATCATCAGAAGAACAATTTCTTACATTTTCTAGATAAAATAAAAACACATCTGCAAATGTGTTTTATGATATTTTTTCCCCTCCGTCTTTGAAGAGAAAATAACAAGCCGCAGAAGAACCGCGGCAGCTGCCAGCAGGGGGTCCATCAGAGGACCGGCTGTGTGCTGATAATGGCTAATTACAACAAATAGCAGAAACTGGTTGGGGAAATAAAGTTAAAAGAAAAGCTATTTCAACTCCAATCATCTAGATAACACTGATATATAAAGCAAAGAAAGTTCAAAAGAATGAACACTGCAACATGAAAAAAAAAAGAAAGAAAAACTTGTACGAACAAATAAAGTAACTTTGGTAGAAAGTACCACCTTTAACTTAGAGACCGTGTTTCTCTAAAGTACTTGCATCTGTCAGTTAAGCTTTGAAAAACAACATTTTACATTTGTACCAAACTATTTCATAGCTATAAGAAATTAAAACGTAATTATGTAGAAATGTTACTGATTTGTTCACAGATGTTTTTCCATTTTTATTGCTTTTATCGATTCACCATGATCAACACTTTTTGGCGTCTTGGACAAAAAAACCAAAACAATCTGAAATGTCAAACTGAAAATTGGTTTCTACAAAATGACAAATAAGGCCTACATCAACAACAAAGATCCAGCCAAATGGTGTTAGTAGTGTCACAATGTGTGGACCAGAGATCATCTGAGTGTGTCTCAAGTCATCCTTACATTAAAATTTTGGTGTTTAGAACATTGATCCATTGGTTAATCAGTATTCCTGGCTACTATTAGCAGCATGAAGACAAAAGAAAACATCTAAAGTATAAGTCAGGGGATGAATAAAAAAAAACATCCTGTGGAGTTCTTTAGATGGTCCCAACTTTCTCTAATACTAATATATTTTTTGTATACATTGCTAATATTTAAGATCACAGCACTTTGGGACAAATAAAAAAAAAAAAAAAACTTGTACGTTCAGCAGCTTCACTGTTGAGCTGTTCCATCTGGTTTTTCACAGCGACTGGCTTTCCTTGTTCAGTGCTGCGAATATGGTGAGCGTACCAATTCAAGTAGTGCATTCGCCTCCAGCTTGCAAATCTCAGAGGTCACGACACGGATCAACATAGCCATCTGCAGTCTAAGATTTCTAACTTGCAGTCTGTTAGCGCAGAAGGCACCTCGCCGGTCTGAAGCCAGCAAAACCCAAACCAGGAGGCTACAGAACGAGACGGTCAGGATTTCTAGGAGAAAACATTGTGTTTCTCTCGATGAAATAAAGGTGCAACAAAAAGTCAGAACACACTAGTAATGACTACCAGCGAAAAACATCAGAATAAAGTATTGAAACTCTGCAACCAACAGAGGATCTGCTTGTATTTCATATCCATCTTCAATCATGGGTGCAAACTATGTTTCAATCAGCGCAGCACGTTTCATTTCCTTCATGTGGATATCAGACTAGTTCTCACACAGTTATGACTGAGACAGCCCCGCAGACTGTACTTCCTAAGATAAAACACACCATCTAAAGCTCCCTGGCTTTCCCTCTGGGATCTGCATCAAGGCTGTAAAGACGGTAAGCTTCCTCTGAGTCAATGTGCGTGTCTCCACTTATATGAGGTTATTGATTTTAGACCAGCGAGGCAAAACGAGCAAGGGAAGAGAGAAGATCGCCAAATGGGTAAGACTAAAGAAAGAAACGAGAACAGAGAGGGAAAAAAAGGTTTACAAAAGGCCAAGTTATGAGGAAACATTCTGATATCGCTAAGTGGTGGGGATTTAGAGCATCACCATGCAATCTATTAAAACACTTTTCATATTTGGGCACGCACATTGACGTATGTTTGTGGTTGTGGGGGGATTGTGAGGTAAACCAACAGAGAAGTGAATAAATCTGAATAGTGTTGTGGCAGTGGGGTTGTTGTCCTGCTGTAAGGAGTGAACTAACCCAGTTTTAAACGTCCTATAAAGCAATTTTTTTAATTTGTTGTTTCCGGTAAACTCTGTATTTAGTTCTTTGCTTTTCTTGTCTATTACATTTAAACCAAAGAAACCAGGATGTCATCTGCATATCATCAAATCCATTATTCTGTCCTGATTGATCTCTTTGCGTTTCTTTCAATTCCAGAATAACATAATATGATTTTTAGTTTATTCAAAGTCACATTTATCCGACAAAAGCCCTTCACCATACACCCAATTCACCTCTTTTTAAAAACATCTATGTGTAGCAGCAGGACAGTGACGGTTTGCCTCAAAGTGGAAGAGAAACCTCTAAGCCCATAAAACAAAGCTAACCAATATGAAAGCCCCCTTGTGCATTCCTGCTACTGAAGACATATGATGGTGCAATATAGCGACCTGCAGAGAGGAAAACCTGCATCATCCTGGCTTAAGGTGATGAAAACTCTTTTAATTTTCATGCAATTCTTGATGCAAACACAGTCACAAATATTTCTGCATTTAAGGCAGGTGAATACTTCAAAAGCCACGTCTCAGAATACTGTCGACTTTCAGAGAATGAGCGGACTTTGTGAAGTCCGTCATAAGCCTGTGGTTGTCTGGGCTACCAAAAAGAAGAAGAATAAAAAATGAACTGTATGTATAAAAACACAGAAAGCCCCAAATGAATATGAAAATGCATGCACAACATGCAGCAGACTCGACCACAACTTGTGGATGTTAGTGAAATGATCAAATGTCTGCACTCAAGTTTTGGTCTTTATCAAATAAACAAGATTTCATAAAAGCGATTTGGTTTTCCTAAAATACACAACGCAGAGCTGCAGGCTAGACTGTGATCTCCTCCCTTTTTCTCAGCTTTATTTTATGTCTCCTCCAATAATCCACACTTTCTAAAAGCAGGCAACAGTCACACCTGAGCATCCATCTCATGTGTTATGTGGGCAGCGTGGCGGGCCCGGACACTTAAAAGCAAGAAAGGATGAGAGCTGTGTGGTGTGTTGCCTTGGGGCAAAGCAAAAATGGCTGTCTGTACCTTCTAAGAGGCAACATCGAGAGACACATTGAGCCTATTAGCCTGCACTCGCAAATATCCACAATGTTCTGTGATATTGCAAACGCAGAGTTAGAGGAGTTTGGGGAAAGCACTGGCAGATTGATCCAAAGCTCTGATTAGCAGACATGTAACAATAAAGAAAAATTGAAAATTGGCCAAGTCAAAGTCCAGACTTTAAGTCAAAGTATGGAGTTAAATCCATATCAGATGCTTTATAGCATTTACCCGACCAAAGTCAAGTTTTTCATGCTTGAAAACCCTTCAACACATGGTAGCAGTTTTCACAACAAGAATTGCTACAGTCAGTTATTAGGCTTAGGCAGCAATTACTTTTTCATGATTTACATTTACTAAAATTATCTTTGATATCAACATTTGTTTAATGTAACATTTTAACTGTAAGGGAGGGTGAGAATATTTGTCCACAGTACCGTAGATGTCCATGAATTAGGATGAGCTTGAGCTTTCCAATTGCTTTATATCAGTCTTTTGTGACTCTTAGTGGGAATTACGTCTAATCAAATCATACCTACATAAGTTGCATGCGATAACTTAAGAGTATTTATCCAGAAAAATAGAAAAGACTTTCCTCACCCAATGGAAAATAAACATGACAGTTTAGCGTCCAAGCTGCCTCCGGTTCTTTGAACTAGAACGCCCTGAAAGCAGCGGGCGGGTAATGGCTGTTATTACCTGCGAGGACGCTGCTGTTACTAATTACAGCTGTTGTAATCACTGGCATCAACGGTAAGAAGCGGGGTAGACAAATTTAATTTCTAAATGACCCACAGCCTGCTCCGAGACCGTACGAGTTTAGCAGACAATCAGCCCAGTCGTCGTAACGACCAGATTGCCGTTACGTTGCTAAAATGGTCCAAATGGGAGGAAGACACACACACATATACTCACACACACACAAGCACAAAGTGAGAAAGGAAGATCCAGAGAAGGACTCACGTGTTTCTGCAGGTTGGCACTCTTTGAGTCAACATCGTACCTGTGGAAATAAAGGAAGAAGGAGGGTCAGCACGTTCCTGATAGATGCAGAGTGGCAGGATAAATCAGTAACGGGACCCAATGGCTCGTCAATGAACACTTCGCCGTAAGCTCTGGGTACTCTGCATCCCAGTGTGCAGCGTTACAGCTCTTCCCCATTAAACTGACGCTAAATAAACTGTTATTCACACACAGGACTGTGAAAAGATGAGGATATGGGGACGGTAATGAGTCCGTCATTCTCCTGTTGTGTTGCCAAGAGTAGTTATAAGCCTTGCAGCTTTCCACAATTTGTCACACAAAGTCCCAGTATGATGCTGCCACCACCATGTTTCACTGGCGTATTAAGAGCAATTAACATTCTTAGTTTTTTTTTCCTCCAGTGTTTTACAGGCCTGGTGGGCTGCCAGTCTTTATTTCCCTCCCTGCCAGGCTTAAATTGGATTTTTTTATGTAATAGACTCAGTGAGATACAGTATGAAATATTACACTGTCTACATAAAACCCCTTTCATACTGAATAATACAGAATCTATTACCACTACTTCCGATCAAAAGATTTTTCAGTGTAATTTCCGAAAAGCTGAGTGGCTTGTTTTGTGTTAAGGTCAGATGTGACTGAAGATTGTTCCTCCTCGGCCTCCAATCAAAATTATTTAGAGAATCTAAAAGTATTCAGTCTCACCACGTCTTAACAAGTGAACATCCTCCTCCTGTCTTACCATGTCTTTCATTAGCTGCTAGCTCTGATTGTCTTGTTGTTGGGCTTTACATTTTAATGTCAATGTTTGGCGACATATTACGTAAGGCATAAAGCCAATGAAGACACCATATGACATGAAGGTATGACATAGTACAGCGGCAGTTTTTCTTTTCTTTTTTCTCCACTCATCCAATGTGATAAAACAGCATCATGTACAAATCTATGTTCTTTTGTTTGGTTGTGAAAGCACAAAACTATTAAAATGGTTGAAGAAAAAAATCTTTTACCCCAGTAACAGTGACGGTAAAGATGGATTAAGCTAGGTTTATTGTCGATGCATCGCTCCTGCCTGTTGGCCTCAAAAGCTACTATTTCCAAATGATTATGCCTGCTGAAGCAGCTCCGAATTTCTGCAACTTTGAACAATTTCTATCACAAAAACACCGTGGGCCGCTGGTGGACCCCCGCCATCTAGCAATCCAACCCTTTCAGGGGATTTTAAATTATGAGCTAAAAGTTACATCTGACCAGAGAACCTTCTTTTATTTATGTTTGATGGGCCTTCTACATGGATATCTTAAACAATATATTTAGTTTTGCTACTCTTCCATACAGTTCAGATTTGTGCAGTGTGAAGACTTTTACAAAACATTGTGCATTATTTTTGTAAGTGTGTCTGATTTGCCTCGTTTTTCTCTCTATGTCGCTCCATCCAGCCCGTACAAACAATATTTGCAGGAGTCATTTGTCTGGATACGCTCCCCCAGGCTCTGCGGAACGGCAGGTCATCAGACAAACCGTTTACTCAGCAATCTGAGATCATTTCACACCTCAGGTCATTTCACTCAGCTCTAAATATGGATCGCTCTTTGCAGGCTAATACTTAAGGGAAATAAGTAGGCATTTAGTTACTTTCTTAAAATGTTCTGGATGTTTAAGGCTAGAATGTTCAGATACTATAAATCTGAATCGGTATGGACAAGGTTTCTCTTGCGCAACAAAGTCTGGGAACTGGTTTATTAGTAAAGGTTGAGGCCCCAAAACCTGGATTTATAGATTTTAGGTTTTTGTTATGGAAGAGGTGAAAATGAGACTTGTGATGATAGGATTTTTGATGCAACTGGAGCTTTTATAGACAGGTAGAGCTGGTTATCCATCACTACCTACCAGGAAAGTGTTGGAGCCTCTTATTGTACGCGTCTCTCAGGAATGTTTTTGTCTTTGTAGAGTTTTCAGATTCTCCACTTCCCGACTGTTTCATCACACACAAAGTATTTACTTTCATTGTCTATCATTCACGAGTCGGATCAGCTCATCGGCAGAAAATGAAAAACAATGCTTGAAGAACGAGATTCTCTCTTTCCTCTGCAGAGATATGAATAACCATTTACGAGGGCTGACCGCTGGCTTAGTGTTGCTATAATTTTAACAAAAAATATTGCAGTTTCCAGCAGTGTGGTGTGCAAGAAAGACAAAAAAAAAAGCAAGATTTACCGACTTTACAAGAAAGTAAAGTGAGGTTTTTCAGAGATTCTGGGTTCCAGTCAACTGACTTTTAGTTTCAGTTTGAAGTTGTTGGGTTTTTTCCACAATGTCCGGGCTCGACACCAAACATTTCTCAGACTGCTCATGTCTCCATCGTCATTAATCCCTTCAGCTTTTCTTACGTTTTCTTCCTCTTGGTTCATTGCCAGATTTTCTAAATTACTGTCTTGCTTCTTGCCTTGTTCTCTCAGTCAACTGGAGTTTGCGCAGTGCCTTTGTGTTTTGTTTATTAAAGCCTTTTGTATTCGTAAGTAACTTTCCGCTTTCATAAGTGGGTTTACCGTACGGGGCAAAGGTTTTAAGCTTTTTCACCTTTTGACCCACTGTAACCACCAAGTTCAATGCATTACGAGAGGGTAGGGATTCGTTCATTGTCCAAACTTTTTGTAAACAAAAATCTGAAATTTGAGATCACACTGAGTAAAGCCTACTGCAATCATGAGTTTTTGTTCACTTGTTAGAGGGCATAAGTGAACAAAAACCCATGAAGACCAAGTAGCAGATCAGAAAGGTCAATTATAAAGTTGATGAGCTGGTTAAAATGACCATGTAAACCACTAGTCTGCCTTTTATGATCCAAAAGGTAATATTTGGCCTCTTATTTAAGAAAACAACAATATTTTTAGTTTTAAGTTATTTCCACAAAGTATTGACAAAAAGGGAATGAATGCAAATGAAAACTACTTTTGTGAGATGACTTTGCTATATTTTTTTTTTTTTTTTACAAAAATGTTAGCAACTGTAACAAAAATTTTATGGAGGAAAAAACCCCAGAATATATCAATATTACTTAAAGGCCTTGATTCATCTCATCATAGTGTGTATTTAAGAAGTAAAGATATAAAGTTTTGCGTAATAAATCAGTGAAAAGTGATTTCCATCGTCACTTTTCGCTTGGTTTTCACTTTTCGCCTCATTGTCATTGCCCATCTTTCACCTGCCATCGTCTCAGACGGCAATGCCCTCGACGGGCCGACAGTGGCAGCTTTATACAGCTGCTGATGAAAACAGAACAAAACAGGAGCCCCATGTGAACACACACGCACACACAGTCACATAAAAGCCTGTTTTTCACACACTGAGAATGCTTATCATGACCAATTCTCTCACAGCTACAAAAAGCTAACTTTGGTTAGAAGATGATCAACTCTGTTCAGACAAACATTAACCCAACTAACCGTGTCACTGCAACGGGACAAAGCTTATTTGTTGTGGGTAGGTCAGTCACAGCAACACATTTTACTGGACAACAAATTGTCCCAGAAATTAATGCAATAAGCAATAATAATGACATTTTGAGCCCATTTTCAGCTACTGCATTAATTATGTCAAAGTACATCCTCTGAAAAATGTAAAACTAAAGAACATTTGACACTGGAACTGGACAACATTTTATATACCCAAAATAAGTAAACAAAATAACAATAATTGAAATGGATCATAAAGTCTATGTATCCAAAACTGCTTTTCAAAAAACAAAAAAAACAAAAAAAAAACTAATGACTCACATTTGACAGGAAAAACAGGTCAAAAGTGGCAGCTAGTTTGCAGCATTTTTCAGAACACCGGCTTTTCAACAGTAGTAAAGCATCTCTCCCACATGGAGTTCATCAATCCCTTTTTAATTTAGCATGCGATTAATTTATTGCTTATTGTTACAGGCTTAGTTGTGGAGCCAAATTGAGCTTTAATAGGGCCCGCACCAACTTGCTCGTCTTCCTGATTTTCCATTCGCTCTGTTCCTTACCCATCACATGACAATCAGTTCTTTGCATTTCGAAACATAACTTGTCTTCAAAGCCATTTTTCTAATCCCTCAGGTGTCTGATCGTCATGCCTGTCAGGTTCTTCTCTAAAGAGAGTCTGTCAGTCAGGATTCTCAGGTGTAGTTTAGCTGAGACGCCTCATATTCAGATGACTGTATTTGGAATGCTGCTTTAATAATTACCAGCTCTTTAAATCAGCCGACCGGGTGAAAATATATTCATTCAAAGATAGAAAGAAAGCCCAGCAAGTTGAGTTTGATTCATTTTCATAGTCCCAATTTATTAAACACTTTAACAATACATAATGAGATTAGTACCACTGTACAGCAAGATTCCAGTTCAATTAAATGAAATTGCAACAATGCCTCATCCTGAGAGTGCACGTGGCAACTGTGGAAAAGATGAATTTGCTTTTAATAAAAAGAAATATGCAGTAAAACTACAATTCCCCAAAAAACTTCACATACATTTCTTTGTAAAAACTATCAAAACCCACAAATGTTTTGGGTTTTTTCCACATAATATATAACAATACTAATAAAAATGTGTTTGAGGTGGTAATGCGAGAAAACCTGATTATATATGGTTTGGAAATTTAAAATACCTTACAGTGTTAAGTGATCTTTAAAATATTAAAGTTTATTGGTCTTTGAGAGGGCGAACTTGCATTATTATGCCATTGTTATATTTACTTGAAAATCGTCTGAAAACTACAATATTTTGCTGGACAATCCTGCAAAATTTGTCATTGTGACAGAGCACATCACTCTGGGGGAAACTGGTGTGATCTTACTAGTAAATCTAAACTAGATTCTCTGGAGAGAGGATATCATGACAAGCTGCATGTTTTTTTTTTTCATGCACAACAATGCAAGTAGTAGCAGCGTGTGCTTCTTCTGTGTGTAAATAGACTAACTGGTGACTCGTTGTGGTCCACCGGAGCATATTCAATATGAAAGGTTAAATGCTTCTCTTTTTTTTTTTCCCCAGAAGGAAAACCGTCTTTCCCTACATCTCCAGCCACCATCCCCCGAAACCCCGGTTGTTATGGCTACCTGCTACGGCCGCACACAACCGGCACGCAAATACCCACACCGTGGCTTGGGCCGCGCCACATGTGGGGAGAGAAGCGCAAGAGGCACACATCACTTTTGGTTTCGTCTTGGAATGAGTCTGAACAGCATGTGACCGGGTGACACATCTCCTGCACATGTGAGCGCGGAGCGTGACTGAGCGACTCGGTGGAAATGCCAAGGTGGGGATCCTCCATTGGTCTGGCCGAGCACCTGAGCAAAAAGGCTCAGGATATTTTAGGTGTTGTGATTGGAAATAGTCACCTCTTACAGAGCTGCCAGGATCCAGGTGTGAACCCGACATTCCAAAGATGCTAGTCATATTTCGTTCTCTCACAACATTCCACCCACGCAAACTATTTTTTCCCCCCACAGCCTTTTATTTTATTTTCTTCACTTTTTTTTTCTTACTACCGTCTCAGACCCAGCCTCTCCTCCCCGTCGCGGCCTAACTTTCACAATGATGGTGAAAACTGTTGCCGCTCCTCTGTGGTTTACGGATAATTTAATTAATCTTTTCATTTTAAAAGAGAAACTGTAATTTGCATGTAATTAACGAGAAACGGCATCACCTAGAGACGCTGCTGGCAGGTTGAAAACCTCTAAAACCCTATCGGTATGCGAAGGAAGACCAACGAAATGTCAGATTCCTACGTTTGCACCTCGCGCAACCAAAAAGGACCAGTCAGTAAATCTGAAGTACAAGGAAATGACGTAGATTCACACTGATGACATCTGTGGAATGACGAGAATGACAGGTTTCATAGTCGAAGTGCAATCTATATAAAGTCAAGTGGAAGGCCGTTTGCCAACCAGTAGAAATGTACTGGATCCGAGTCAATGCAGCAGGACGGTAACCTCGAAGACACCAGGAATTGTACAACAGAAAGGCTGGAAATTTTCAAACTTATTCATGTATGTCTGGAAACCTCAATGAACTGAATTCTTATAGGTCAACAAACCAAAATTCATCAATAACATGACAGACTGAATACATCAAACAGAAAACAACTGCTTTAAATTGTTGCTGTTAATAAATAACTTTTACGATTATATACTGAGGAGGTGTAGGTAAGGTAGGTAAGGTAATTTTATTTATATAGTGTAGTTGTTGTTTTTCCTTTTAGGTATTCTCTCTGCTTCACAATTGAAAAGGGGCGCACTTTATTTTCAAACTACACCTAAACTCAAGCTACTCACAATACGTTAAGCATCCAGGAAGGACAGGTCTGATTTGAACCGAATGTGCTCAACATGCAGAGCAGTGATTTGTATGTAAATAATTCAATTCGTCCTGTCTGGAACTGCCTAAAAACAGAGCGTGACAGTAGAGACATCATGAGTGGAGCTGTGGTGAACATTTAGGATGTTTCTTGAGCATCCAACGGTCAAAATAGGGAAAGGATGTAGAGCAGACTCCTGAAAATATGATGCCATTTGCTTCAGTGTGTGTGAGCTTTCAGTGGTAAAACGTCTACAACGGCAGCCTCTAATAGGAAATCCCCCTGTCAAACCTGACACAAACACATCATTGTTGTACTGCTGTGGTGGCTTTGTTTTTTTGGTCAGATAAGGTTTGCACAATTCCTGCTGCCGTGGATGCCTAAAGATTTTATTGTGAACATAGAAGTTGTGCCATCAGAGAAGAATCAGTCAACCGTCTGTCGCACTGAGTAAGACGGCGGGACAAATGTCTCCCCTGAAGGAACCTTGATCCTTTTACCCTGGGGCCGCAACCACTCTGCAGGTGTGCAGCTTTGTTTATACTTGTATCAGTTGATCCTGACCTTTAAAAGCTGTTAGTTCACTTTTGGGTTTAAAAACGACAACTGTCCCACTTCCAATTCAGCTTCAGAGCAAATGAAGGCATTTTAAGAGGCTGTAGTTCCTGGTCCGAGAGGTATTTATAAATTTTTTCTTTGACAGATCAAGAAGTAAAACACAATGTCTCCAATTTTAACAAAAGAAATCTCAAATCAGATCTCAGTCAGAATTGATGGGACAACACAGAGGGCAAGAAGAAACATGACAGACTTCAAACTGGAAGAAAAAGTTCACCTCACAGGAGGAAAATGTCACCAACGTAAAGCTGGAGATGCAATCAAAAGGTTATGTGGTGGAATGGCCTAGTCAAAGTCTGGGCCTGATTCTGAATCCAACTGAAAATCGGCGGCAAGACTTTCAAAGTGATGTTTGCAGAACATTTACTCGCAATTTTCTTATCCAATCGCACAAAATTGTGCAAAAATATATTGCATGTGGCTAAAATATGACAAAATGTGGGGAGCAAAAACTTTTACTTGTCGCTGCAGAAAGCAAAGAAAACCAGACAAAAAATAAATAAATAATAAAAAAGTTAAGCAAACACAGGAAGTTGTACTCACAAGTCAAATCTGAGATTCTGTCGCTCTTCAAAGAAGTAGTCCAGCATGAATTTCCTCACGAAGTCGGGGTTTAGCGTGTTGTCAATCACCTCCGTTCTCCCAAACTGGAAGTTAAGAGCAAAGATGAGAGAGATGTTGAGAGAACAGTCGGGAGAAAACTCAAGGGTCCGACCGTTCCTCATCTCCGCTGCTTTTCTCAACCATTTCCGTTCGCCACCCTGCCTTCAGAGAATCTATAAGATGTCGCTTTATCTTCGTGCAACAATTCGGAGATTTCTCCGTTCAAATAAAAGCGGCTTTTCCAGGCTCTCCCCGAAGTTGCGGTGACTCGTGTAAAGTACCTCGTCACCTGCAGCCTGTTTCTCTGGAGACGCATCAGGGGAGGCACTGGTTAAGGAAGATTATATACAGCTACAGCGTAATGAATGCAGAGCAGCTTAAGCATCCAGTCAATGGGGGTCAGGCAGGTCAGCGTTTGACATTTAGCTTCGCCTGTTGATAGAGCAAGCAGATGAAGGGGCACTCGGAATTCTGAAGAACCGGGAATGATTGGGGCGGTGGGAATTTGAACTCTCATTTACATTTGTGAATATTCATGTGGAGAAAAAGAAAAAAAAAAACCTCTCTGGTGACTGCAGTTCAGAAAACATGCTCTCAAAGATGCTGTCGACGGTGTTTATCAATTAAAAAGAGCAATGACAGGCATAATTAGGACTTTCATTAAAACCTAAAATAAGTCCTCCACCTGTGTCTCTGGTTGGTTCGCTGACAAGTGACCATCTGCCGTTTTCACAGATATCAGCTTAGACGGTAAATAAAAATTAATGCAAATGTGACGCCAACAGAGAGACAAATTAGGCTGGTGAATACATTGACCTGATGTGCTATTTCTAGTTAAATATGAATGCACGTTGCTTTTAATCATTTTAAGTGATAAGTGTTTGTCTAATTAGAGCATGCGTAGCCTAAAGTAAATAAGAGCTTAAGCACATTAGAAGAGCCTTGACTAATGTGACCCGTGCGGCTAAAAAGAGTAACGTTTGCATTTCAATATGATATTTTAATGACATTTAATGTTTCCCTCCCTCCCACCCCCCACTGATCATGTCTTAAAGGGACAGTTCAGGTTTTATAGAGTAGCTATGATGAGGAAAATACCTACTGTAGACCGGGAAACGGTCTGTTTTTTTTTTTTTTTTTTTTTTAATCACGGAGAATCAAGCTAACTGATTGTTCACACAGGTGTCTTCCCAAAATGTCTTGCCACCATCAGGGAAAAACGGGAACAATTGGTTCCATCAGCTCTGTGTTCTCAGTTTTTTCTTTCTCATGGAAAGTACTATATGATGTCTTCGTTTTTCTTCATCACATAAAGAGCTCTGAGTGTTTAGCTGCGTCTCTTTCCCGGACAAAGTCAGCAACAGAGCTTCAGCTGCTGCTAAAAACGTGTACTCCATTTATTTCTCTTTGCTAATAGAAAGCCCTCCTTTGCCAATTTATTCTATATGAAAGACGAAACTTTATTGTCGCATTGACGTATTCACGGCCTTGAAAACCAAAACAAAGAAGATGCCGTGGTGTTGCTATGAAGAAAGGTACTGACCTCTCTCCATTCCTTGTTGCCCATGCCTTGCGTGTAGAGAACACAAACTGTAAAGAAGACAAACGTCCAACGTTAACATCAGTCAATGCAAACATCTATATTTAAAGGATCTGTAGGTAATTATACAATAAATAACGCTGGATTACTGAAGCAGAACATGTTCCATGGATTTGAAAAACTTAGACTTGTTTTTTTTATTCCTTCAGAAAGCTGGAGCCGTTTGATTTGTATCGCTGATATTTTTATCACCAGGTCACATACCCCGGTTATCTATGCATTTCTGCCAACTTTAATACTTTCCCCTCGCTTCTTCGCCTTCTGGCTCCTTCCTACATCAGTCAGGTTCAAATTAAAGGATTAAAGTCGTGCTCAGAGGAATCACAAGATCACAAGAACTACCTGAACATATAGTTAAAGCCTGTCCTCTACTACTCCCTCATACAATCACTGTCATCCCAGCACTCATCTCATCACTGTCATCATCATCGTCATCGCCACAGTGATTCACTCCTTCCATCGCGTTCTCTTGGAAATGTGCTGACAACTTGTTCATCATGCAATAACTTTTTTTCTGGTGTGGTCTTAGACTGTTGGACACAAACGTGAAACGGAAATGACAGGAAGAGTATGAAATATCCTGGCCAAGTCCAACTTTAATGATAAAGTAGAGCTACTTAATAAAGTTAAATGCATTACATCATTTACAGTTACAGTACCAGTTCCACCTAATCTGGAAATTACTTTATAGCCAATTTAGTCAGTGGTGTTTGGTTATAATGGCCAATTTAATCTAATTAGTGGTCAAATTCAAAGCTCCAACTCAGAGGTGGATTTTCAAATGGTCGTTTCAGTCATTTCACTGATCCCAGAGGAAATCACAGGCTTTTTTTATTTTTAAAAAGCTTGTACTCATTAACAAAATAAAGAAGATGTTATATTTTTAAGTCAAGATGTGATGCAGCAAATCAAAGATAAAAATGATCTATTTAAAAAAAAATCCACCTGTTAAGCATTATTAGACTTTCTTCTTTAAGAATGTTGATAAAAAGAAAAATGTAAGATTTTTCTAAACCAAATTTGCTTTTCTCTAGAAAATGATAAAAGCAACATTTTGCCCAGACAAGACAGTTTCATTTTAATGAAGATTTCAGGATAGTATTGTGAGTGGGCGTTTCTGGCGTGGGGTTTCATTTTTAGTCATTTTGTTTGTTTTCTTTTGTTTCTTTTTTATTTCTTTTAAAAGGGATGTTGTTAGTTCAACAATAAATTTGATCCATTAATTTAGCAATCATTCTAAATTCATTACTGTCCATTTTAACTAATTTCCTGACTCTTATTTTAAAATGTGATAAAAACCTCTATCCAGAAAATAACAGTGTTGTCTTTTCCACATGACCGTCTAAAGAGTTATGAGTCTGATGGATGTTTGGACATCACGTTTCTTACTTGGGTCTGATTTGGAGAAGGTGTCCATGTCCAGCAGGTTTCTGTGGAGACACAAAGAGAGGAAATGGATGAAAAACAAAGTTTGTTTGGGCTGATGTAATCCATCTCTGTGCCCAATAACTGTGTGAAAATGTTGTCTGCATTAAGGAATAACACAACACCAACAGTTCTGTAGAAGAACAAGAAATATCATATAATTTTAATACAGTGGATTCACATCTCGCTTCACCTCCGTTGTCATTGGTTACAGTTACATTTTAGCTATTCTGACAATGCATTTGTCATAAAGCAAAAGCAGTTTAATTTCTAAAACTAAGTAAAAACAGCATTTATGCTACATTTAGGACTACAAGTCTTCTTTGTGACAGTAAAAGTTATGCTAAATCTAAAAATATAGCACAAAAACTAAAAAATAAACACCACTGAAATAATCCAATAGGTTCAAACATAACCTCATCAAACCCAGACTTAATGTATTCTTCCGAGCTGCATTACCTGACGTAGTTAAATCTCTGCATGTCACAAACACAAACGAGCCGCTGATTTGTGCTGTGTGACCTGTTGCGTTTGATCCGAGCAATTAACCGTCTCTGTACATCTGTTTATATCCGTATCCTGCTCCGAGTTGACCACGGCTGGCAGTGGAGATTAGCTTAGCAGGCGAAGTCTATATGAGGCACAGGTGTAGTGCAGTGTCCAATCATAAAGATAAGATGGGAGATCTCATGGTTCACTGGCTGCATGCTCACAACGCCTAGCCAGCCGTAGCATAACAACCAAGATTTGTGTGACATAGAAAATTAGTTTAGCTGCGATTTCAATTCTTGATCTCAGCAATAGTTAGCCCAACTGTAGCTAGGGCTAACTAGGAAATTCACCACAGCAAGCCAACACAACAATCACTAATGTAGATAGGAAGTGCTCAATGGGCCTCGGTCAAGTACTTCTTCTTTTGTTTTGGACTTGATGTTATGTGGCTCATTTACCTACAGCATAACTCAAGCACAAATAAAGCTATGGACAGGAACTGATTGGCTGATGTTCTTCATGAGGATTTTCTTGTAGAGAAAATCTAAACAAGCCATTTATGACTAAAGGCAGAATCAGATTGTCACACTTCCACCACCATGTATAACTGTAGGTATGTTCTTTCTGCTTTATGCCTGAAGTAATGGGATGCACAACAAGTTCCAACAATATGAAGCCTACAACACCAGTGAACTAGCTCTGCCCTTATCAGAAGAAGGATTGTCCTCTTTGATCTCACTGATTGGTCGGCAATTTATGTTGTGTCCGACACACCGGGACAGACAACCAAATGACCAGAGTAAAAACCTCTTAACGTTTTTAGTTTGACATAGAAATGAGGTTCTTCCAAACAGGAACGTATTGGACTTTTAATTATTTATTCCTTTCCTATCAACACTATGATGAGAAAAAATAAAAATGGTCTTTATTGTCAAAACATCCTGTACGTGTGTTTCTGTTGTGGGGGTGTTAACTTGTGCGTCGTAAATCTAAATTTTATTGATTATGTTTGTTTACTTGGCAACTCTAGAAGCTCTTTCTGTAAGCTTAACATGACGATGTGGTAAGGGTGGCTATAAATGAACAAGCGGACTTTTAACCAGTCAAAACGTTTGTCAAAAAGAGTAGAAATGATGATGTCTCACATACACACACAACCTGAGCCTAGGAATCTGCTTTCCTGACTACATTGTTCAGTGTAATGTGTAAAAAAGTAGTCTATGCAGGCATGGGTGTGTGTGTGAGTCACATTGTGCATGTTGAACCTTGCGTGGATCAGAGCAGCTGTTTTTGTGGGCGCATTGTGTACGTGACATATTGTGTGGATCAGGAAATCACCGTTAGGTACGCGGTGCAAAGTTTCCATTTCTACTATTTTTATATGTGGTCTGTATTTGTGTGGTTTCTGCTGGTTTTGTGCGCCACACTTATGATGTGTGCTAAGGTTGTGATTGTGCTCTTGTGGTTTCAGGTGAGTTGTTGTTTTGTACGTACCACTCGATAAGATCCTACAAGCGCCCCCGTCTTAGGGGACTAGTAGCTTTTAAACATCAGCATTAGATGCTTTGTGATTTCTTTACAGGAAATTAGCCTAAAAATGTTCAACTACTTCTAACCTTGTTCGGGGAATTGTGAACACCCAGGCAACGGAGAGAACTTGTTTTGAGACACGGGGCTAATTGCCCTGTTGGAGTTTGCCCACTTTCTCCTTTTAAGCGGGAATCTGACGTTTCAAAGTGAGCGACTGCTCAAAGCACATCACACACTCCCAATGGGCTCCCGGGCTCCCGTTGCGCACGTGCCATGTGCATGCCAGTGTGCGACTGTGTGCCCGTTTCTGTATGTGCGAGTGCGACACGTTTGAAGGGTTTCCACTTCAGAGGATAATGTGAATGAGTCACGGCGCTGTCTCTTTTCCTCCTCTCTCTTTTTCATCCAGAGGCGGGCAGTGGAAAGCTGAAAGCTGCCGCCCGAGTCACTCTTAGGTCTGCAGGAAGAATGCCATCAGACTCAGTTCAGTTTGTCCCTTGAGAAAATGCTGTTGCCTCCAATAATGGCTCTTATAGCTATGTCTTAACCAGTATTACCCATTGGAGAAACTGAAATGTTTGCCTGTTCTCAATGTGATCATGTGATCAAATTCAATTTTTAAGTTTTACCAAAGATTCTCAACTGGGTTTAGGACCATTAAAAGACATCAATATGTTTTATTTTAAACCATTTCACTGCAGATCTGGCTGTATGTTTATAAATGCTGCAGTGTGTCAGTTTTAGAAAAAAATGTTTTTTTTACGTATTTGTTTAAACTGCCACCACAGATAATCCGTGAAAAATAAATTGAGTTCCTCTGCCTTGTCCCAATCATGCTGCTCCACCCTCTCCCCCTTGCTGTCTGCTGAGCCTGTCGTGAATGCTAAAGCTAGTTAGCATTCCCACAGATAACGGTGGATGAATGGTTTATATCTGGCAGCGCATTCACAAGGGTGATTGACAGCATTAAGACCCTCCTCCTGGCTCTGATTGGCTGTTTTTGACCAGGAGCGGTGCATTTCTTCAGTTGGTAACAGGAGCTCAGGGAGGAGATTGAGGAGACGTGGTGAAAGTTTTAACAAATATGTAAAATACATATTTTTGTAACATAAAAAATAAAGTTGCAGCTTTAATGTTTGTTGTCCTGACGGAAGGTAAATCTCAACTCTTTCACAGGCTACAGCCAGTTTTTGTTTCCAGGATTACAAATGCACAAAACAATTTTCAAAAAGTTTTTTCAAAGCCGCTAAAGTTTCCTTGATTGTTGTTGGGCATGTCACGCAAACTTAATGCAACGCTGCCCTATGTTCCACCTATGTGCTGCACATCTAAACCACAGCCAACTTCTGCTTTGCACACATACACATCAACAACAACAAAAAAGTCTCTCTGATGCCAAAACCCATCGACAAATATGACAGCGCATCTCAGACTGCTGTCAAGCCTTCCCTGCTCCTCCCTGTGGGGAAACCTTAGCATTCCAATTCCTCTCAGTATCCTGACTACACATCTGACGCCACACCTGCGACACCTGTCAGTCACCGCAACAGAAACGGAAAACTGGATGCAAGTCATTTCCCCAACTTTTCTCCTTCATTTGCTTCCCCGGCTGCCTTATTTAGCGGGCGCAGACAGAAACTTTGAGTCTGGAAGGTTGAAAAGCAGGAATGGTGAGGCGTCTGTAATTATAGGAGAAGCCTGATGGAGCTTCAATTGGAGATCAACGAACGGGGCTAAGGTGCTCTGCCTCCCCCACACACACGCACACGCACACACACACACACACACACACACACACAGGGTATAGCTGCACAGGAGGAGGGGTATGGAGACTGTTACCATTAGAAACCGCCGACAGCCAATCAGGCCCACTTGACCGAGCTGAATGACAGATGCTCTATGTGCATGTCATTCCTCTCTCCCCCCCCGAACTTGACAAGCAGGGGACGCCATCTGTGCAGAGGTATTTGCAGCCTCACCTTTTCACTTATTCTGTTTTTTTCTCCTCTCTCTACCATCTCTTGATCTATTTTCAACTTTCCTTTTAAGTTATTCTTTTTTCTCTCCATCTCTCGCTCTGTCGCCTCTGCTTTCAGTTCTGCCTTCCTACTTTTTTCAATTAGTGAATACATTCAAAAATACCCCTTTGGACTGGCTCGGGAGGCCACGTCCCTGACAGTGTGTTACCTTGACAACACAACAGCAAACGCCCCCTGGGACTCTTACAAGCCTCTCCTGTGCTACAGAAATAAATTGGGTTTTTAGCCCACTGGATGAAGGCGGAAAGGAGAGGGGAAGAGGAAAAGGGGAAGAACAGAAAATGTGAGGATTATTATTAGTGAAGCTTTAAAAAAGAAAAAAAAAATGAAAACGGCAGATGTGTGAAAGGGAAAGAACGGTGAGGAAGAGATTTAGCCAGCACCTTCGTCTTAATGTGACATTTGACTAACATTGGAGAGATGCTGCCTTTTCTTGACTCACTGCAGTTCTCCTCCAAAACATTAGGGACACTAAAGAGAAAACAGGAGCTACACCGAAAGCATGCTAATTGAGAAGCAAAACTACAGTTTCCAATTACTTTTGATCATAACTAATTTTTAACATTATCATAGCTTTTTTTCCCCCCCAATCTGATCTGATCCGTGTGACAATTGGTCACACGGATCCAAAAAGAAATCTGAACTTAGACTATGAAAACCTTCAGAATAAAATATTTCCACAACTATTTAAAATAAAAAAATAAGAACAGAACATATTAATGAAAAACGAACGTCGAATATTACGGTTATAGTTATGACTCTACAACATTTATGTTTTTTTTGTTTGTCTTTTTTAAACTTTCAACACCATAACTGTGTGTTTTCAAACTGGGAAGACCACAAACCACTGCAATTTATCATTAATAATTATGTGCAGTGATAAAATCTAACCTCACACAAAGAGACTTAAATATATACAGTACTCATAAACAGCTTGATGTTATTCAATAATCAGTTTTCTTGTTTGTTTTATTTTGCTTTTATCTTTATCACACCTAACTGGGGCAACTATGTTCTCTCTACATATGAAAACAATGGTAAGAAATGTCTTTGACAACATGACATAAACTGTAATAATAATTTATATAAAAGCTATTAAATCAAGTTAAATTATTGTGTTACTTTGCTGTCTTACTACAGAAGCCTGGAGCAAACAAGGCCATATTGGATTTTACCTACCGTATTTTCCGCACTATAAGGCGCACCGGATTATAAGGCGCACCTTCAATGAATGGCCTATTTTAGGACTTTTTTCATACATTAGGCGCACCGCATTATAGGGCGCATAGAACAGACGCTTCATACTCTATTATTACACATCCACATTAATAAAGAAATGGTCCCCGAGTACTTTATATAGTAGGCTGGCCCAGTCGTTGTTTCACTCACGGTGTTGGTGTTGCGATATTATGCCCAACTGCTTTCTGGGTAACACAGACCAACCGACACGCTGCCGCTGCAGTCTCTGTCTCTCTTCCCCTGCCCCTCCCCCCCTTTAAATGTATTATCAAACTTTATTAACAAACCAGTGTTCTGACAACTATCCCAGCATGCACCGCGCACTACTTCTTCTACGGGGAAAAAGAAGTTGGCGGCTGCTTACCGTAGTGGACCAACTACGTAAGCAGCCTACTGCATGTCTGTGTAAACATGACGTCTTTCATTTCGATCTGAGTTAATTAGCGTAGCATTTCTGCCGGATTTTCACAACATATCAGCCACGACAATGGACAGGGGAACCAACAAGTTCATGTCATCTTTTTTGGACGACATCAAGGTGTTTGAGCCACGGGATGCCTCCAACATTGTGCGCGAACGCGGCCCCTGTGGTAAGGTCCGTTGCTGGACCTGTTGTGGCTCAATATTGGTCCATATATAAGGCGCACCGGATTATAAGGCGCACTGTCGGCTTTTGAGGAAATTGAAGGTTTTTAGGTGCGTCTTATAGTGCGGAAAATACGGTAATTTGCTTGAAATTCACAACTGTACCAACAGTAGCGTCAGACATTTGAGTCTTTTATTGAACCCTGGGGGGTGCTTAGTTTCTCCCATGATGCAGTTTGATTCTCTGTTATTGTCAAGTCGTCGGTGGAGCAGGTCCTTGCAAAAAGCCCTTCTGGGTCGAACCGTTATCCACTTTTTATTACCTTTAAATCCATGTGGGTGATTAAAAGTGAGCGAAAGCAACAGTCTGCCAGCTCGTGTTTCTTATTTTAGACGTCGCACCCATGAAGGTGATCTCAGAGTTCTCATCTTCCAGAATGTTTTTCTAGCAAATCTCTAATATTCTCCAATATTACACCGTTTGCCCTCCTTAGTACAATACTTTTTATTTGCAGGTTTATTTTTATCTCCTGCTCTGCCTTGCTCTCAGAAGAGAGGGGGGTTTTCTCAGCGATGGCCTCAAGCTTACAGTCCTGTTTTGTCTTCTGGTGTTTCTCCTCCCTCCATCCATCCATCCCTTCCTTTATTCCCCTCCCTCTATCTGTCTCTGTCACTTTGACCCTGACCTGAATAGGCTTTGTACCGACTACGCCATCTGACTGAACTAGATACAGTTACACACATGTAGATGCACACGGAAACCGCATGTAGCGACCCGATGCCTTTCCAGGTCAGCTGCTTGCGATGCCCATTACCTCAACGACGCTGAAGGCGTGTTACGCTTCATCGATACGTTCTGTTCTGAGACGATTGGAACTGAAATTCATAGCATCACTTTGTGATTTGTAATAATAACAAAAATAGACCATCCAGGGTCTAATTTAATTAAAGATGGATCAATTCTGGACTAAAGAGTGAACACAGAGTAATGTAACGCAATCAAAGTACATTTGAGTAAATCACTGATGCACTATAAATAGGCTGAAATATAATTTTACCAATCTTTAAGCTTAAAAAAAGAAACAAAAAGAAGATTTTTAGGATTTACTCTCCTTACAGTGGAAATGAAAAACGGTGCTGGAGCGGTGTAATTAGATTTGGCCGAGCCGCATCATTGGATTTCAACTGGATCCAATTTCCTCATAAAGTGACACAATTTTGATAAACAGACATTTAAAAGTAGACATAATGGATCCAGAAAGTGAAAGAAAACTGTCTTTTTATTTCCTAAAATCGATAAGCTAAACATAACTTTAAGAAGTTGTACATATTTGTACTTATTTAGATTTTCAGATCAGGATGACGTATAATTTTTGTTTGGATTTATGCAATTTAACAGATGTAAAATTGATATTGGTTGCTTGAGGCAAGAAAGTTTTCCAGTTCCATAGATTGAACATGAATCATCAACAATTCCCATGAAAACATGCAAAGAGTGCTTCAGCAATTAAGAGAAACGCTTGATGCGACCGCCTCATTTCCTATCACAGTCAGACTTCTTGTTTGGAAAAAAAATCATTTTGAATCAAAATTTTACGAGGCTAGTAATGAGCGTTACTCTAAAATGTGAATTAAAACAATGAATCAAATTCAATTTAACTGAACTTGAAAGAAGTCTGTTGACAGCCAACAATGGTAAAAAAACAAAAAAGAAAAAAAAAAGAAAGGAAATGCTTCATGTGAAATAGCAACCTTTAGTAGAAATATGATTTGTTTTTTTAGACATGCCTATCATGAGGCCTTTTATAAAATATTAATTCCAAAAATACTTTTTCCTGCGTTTCTTTCTAAGGGCTTAAAGAAGAGGATAACCTGGCTTTCATTTTAATATCTACTCAAAATTCAGTGTATTTACAGCAGAATACTTGTCATGCTCCTATGTGTGTGTGCATGTGTGTGTGTGTGTGTGTGGCCACGCTTAGCAACAGACCAAGACCCTTCTTGGAAACATGTGGAGCGAGAGGAGTCACTAGGCATGCTCAGATGCTCTCAACAGGTCGCTGAGCACACTGCTACAGGTACCTCCACCTCTGAATCCCCCTCTTTGTGCTTCTTTCCATCATCGCCTCAGGCACTTTTTCCTCCATTTTCATTTTTCCTTGATCCATGTAGCTTTGTTCATTCGATACGCAACTTGAAGGGAAAACACTTGATAGAACCTCCTCTCGCTGTATCCCTCATTGCAACACACACACACACACACACACACACACACACGTTTACAGAAGAGGAAGCTTCAGCAGCTTGTGTGCACTCCCTGCTTCTCCAAGGGGGCTGTCCTAATTCCTCCTGACAAGGGCTGGGAGAGCCAAGAGAACATGTCCGCACACAGAATCAGGCACGTGCAAACGCACACGGTGGAATACGCTGCCGCGCTGTCCGTTTAGGCACAGGCATGGGCGACGCAACCAACGCCAGTCACGGTCGGGATACGCTGAGCCCCGTGGCGTTTTACCTTAATTGCCTTCGCCTCTGCTAAACTCGCCAAGTCTCCGCCCGCATCAACACACTGCACTATTGTAACCGTAAGGGCTAAACAAAGACGTTAATTTAGGTTTTTATAAAGCAGGACTGCCAAAAAGCATGTGTGTGCCACAGATTCTACCTGCACGTCCTCCTTTTTCCTCCGTTTCACCCACGCTTTGTGGCCTTCTCAGACTGATATCAACAGGAGGCTCGGAGTGAATTTGTGCATGTGGAGGAAATTAGACGCAATGCTTGGACGTGCAGAGGCCAGAGGCTTCTGCACGAGAGAGAGAAAAAGAGAGAGAGACAGGGAGGGAGACAGCATCCCCGGAGGAATTCATGCAGACTTCTCTGCTCTGTGACCACGATGGAGATGACTAGATTAGGCCGGCTACTGTCTCCGTCTTCCGCCACTGTAGATCCACACGCGGCTCAGAGGTCGATTCATTCCCAGCGACTCCACTGTTGCAGCAGCAGTCAGATGGCTGTGCCTTAGCTTTTTTATGTACTTCAGAGGGACATATAGACAGAACTTACAAAATAAGTGCTGTGTGTTTTTGTCTTATTTTACCAATCTTTTATCTACCAAATTACAATCAGTCCCTCCAGTTGTTTGCAACTCCGCGATCGTGGAAGTAGCACACAAAATTGTTTTAAGTCGTTTTTATTGTCTTTTTATTGTTAAGTACATGAATGAGCAGGAACACGCAGTGCTATGCTAGGCAACACATAACAATAAGAATGATGTTACAAAAAAAGATCAACCAAAATAATTTATTTTGGTTGTTGTGTTTTATTTTGGCTAGTTAAAATCCTCTCCAGTTCCAGTTTTGAGTGTTCTGAACAAAGTTCAAGTTTATTGTTCTCTGAGAGGACAAACTTGCATTATTATGCCATCATCACTACTGGTCCCAAAATGGCAATACTATCGTTTATCACAATAATTTCTGGATGGAATTTATCGTCCAGTGAAATACGTTACTGTAACAGGCCTACTAAGACGTAATTGTGAGTTTGTTGCATATTTTCTGCAGAAATAGTCATAAACGTTGGGTTTAAGTGACTGCTAGCTCCCACCTACAGGTGGCAGTATCCTTTTTCTTTGGCTAAAATGCTGCATTAGCCTTCCTAGATCTCAAGCTACAACCTGTGGTCGATGCAGTAAGTAGCAATGTCACATTTACAGCCCTACATAAGAGCAAATATAGCAACATTTCTTGCAAATATGTTTAACAAAATCTATGTATCTGATTGCAGAAAAAAAGAACAATTGTTCAATTCAGCAAACGGATGCTTAGCTTAGTTTTCATTCAGCTGTAGACAATGACATCTGTGCGAAAGTAAAATGTCAGAGATTCAACTGTGAGCAGGAAATGGCATCGGCAGTTTGGTTGAAATGAGGAACGGTGGCACGAATGTCTGTGTCTGTCTGTGAAATGTACATGTATGCATATGTACGTTATGTGTGTGTGTGTACGTCAAGTTGACATCAGAGCTGTATGATCTCCTTGGGTTGAGTTTTCCCCTGAGGCATTCTGCTGCTGTACATCTTGGCAGATGTTGGCGAGTTAATCTCTGATGTTATTCTGAAGAGAGCTTTTAATGCCAAACAGTTAAATAAGGCTAATTTGTTTTCCCAAAACACTGTAAAAACTCAACTGTTACTCACACACTCCAGAAATCAGACATTTATGTAATGGAAGCAAGAGGAAAACCAAAATAAGTCCCACAAGCCATGTATGGTACACAGCTGACATGTCAGATAACACAAAATGTCATTTTTGGGCCAACATGATTGTAAACTATCTTGAAGAAATCATTGCAATGGTAAGACATGGTGGTGGATGCATCATGCTGAGAGAATGCTTTTCTAATGTCCCCTCTTTGGAACATTAGAATGATTAACAATAACAAAATGTCAGGAGAAGGGTGCAAAAAAATGCCAATACTCTTATAACCTGAGGGATTTGAAAGGCAAGACATTATTAAAAAGTCAAGATGTGTTATTACTAGAGAAGAACCATTGGTGAAAACTGAAGAAAAAAATACTAGAAAATATTCAAATATTGAATACAGACAGGCTGAGGATCATTTACTTGCAAAATGAAAAATGTTCTCAATGTCATGGCCCCCCAACTATTATAAGGTTTCCATTTATACATCAAAAACCCAACCAGACATTCATAGGAAGAGATTATGCAGTACTATGTAATCCGCTGGTTGATCAAGTCAAACTGTCAGAAGTTCATGAAACATTTCCAGCAAATTTAACAACATGCATCAGGTTGAGTTTGGGTTCAAAAGTCAAAATGTCTGAATTTCATTGTGTTCTACTTGAATGGCCAACATTTGGACTTTTGAGTGTAAATATAAAGTGACAACGGTTTGTGATTAAAACACTGACACCCATAATTTCTTCAGAGAACCCCTGATAAATCTATAATATATATAGATGAGTCTATCAAGGAGATATGAAACTCCATTATGTCCTAAACCACCACAGTAACTTTTGTTGGTAGGGGAGCAAATGAGGCAATCTGAAAGTTAACCAGAGTCTGCTTAGTGTGCAGTTAGTGATGTTGAAGGTTGGGATGTCCTTGGATGTGTGTGTGTGTGTGTGTGTGTGTGTGTGTGTGTAACTACAGCACCTGCTTTTTAAAATAACACCACAGCTGTCTCACCTTGAGAATCTCTACGCCTATTACCTCTCCTATTTACTGCCTGCAATAGTAGAGTCCCCCCTCCTGTCTGTGTGTAAGTGTTTGTGATGGGCAGGTAGTCCTTGCCAATGACTTCTTTTCCTTCTCCATCATATAATTGAAGTCAGGCACCAGAGCGCTGTGAGCTGTAAGGTACAATTAGGCTTGTCAGCACAAGCCAGGTCCTGTACGAAGTAAACCGCCTGAACTGAGTGAGCTGCAGAAGCACATGGGTCAATTTTAATTCTTTTACACCGTCCAAATCTGCTCTGACTTTACTAATAAAAGGCCCAAGCGTGATTATGCTGTCCAAACTGTGCCCTGCGACATGCCTACCAGGACCCAGAGATGTACATTGATGCTCTCAAGGAACTATGTTCAGAAACGGAGCTGAAGGAAGGCAGACAGGATAATGGCATCTATTCACGTCAGCCCAGAAATCTTTTCTCCGATACAGCTTTGTCTCTGTGATTGCCAGCACCACTGTGCTGACATCCAAAATCATTCGCGCTCCCCGTTGTGGAGGACTGCATATAAACAGACAGAGGGAAGTTATTGGCCGCCGCGTCATCGCGAACACATCCCTTTGTGCTCCTCGCTGGCTTTGAATGGGCACACAGCAGGCACCTCTGCACACACCTCCCCGCCTCCTCCACTCAAAGTGATGGTTGTCAGCAGCATCTTCAATAGGAGAACTATTACGCGAGCTACATGGGGGCCAGAAAGGTCAACGCAATCACTTCCCATACAGGGAATGGCAGCGAGCGACATGAAAATAGATAGAGGGTCGATCGTGACTGGTGTCGTTAAAGCGCGGGGGCTGCTGGGTGGAGCGCTCGCACCCCGAGAGTCGAATATGAGCGTGAAGGATTGTCAGCAGTTGTTTTACCAGAGAAAAAGCAATGGATCTTTGGGGGTCCGCCCACCTCCGCCCAGCAGAAGTGTAAGACTCTGAGGTGCCAAGAAAAGCACAAGGGTTAAAAAAAAAAAAAAAAAAAACGGGAGGTGTTGGCTCACCTAATGGAACTCCTCTAGTATAGTTTTCCTCATATAAAGTGAACACCATGGGCTACTGGGGTCTTCCAAACCATCGGAAGGTTCCAGATGCATCCCTCCTGCAACACAGCTAAATCGAATGACTGAATATCAAGTTTAGCAACGGCCTGGTTGCATCTACAACCTGCTAGACAGTATATTTTGATTTGCACATGTGCACTGAGACGTCTGAAGGCCGAAGAATAATTGCTTTGTTGAACTTACAAATGTCTTTGTCAATCAAGGATAAGTGGATTTAGTGTCACCCAGGTGTAAAGTTGCAGAATGCATCAATCCGAATCAGTCTGCTCTTTTAAAGACAAAAGAACACTGGAGTTTTGGTTCTGTTATTGTCAATGCCTATGTAACAAGTATAAGGCAATAAAGTACAGATTGCATCATTAGTTACACTATGATAAATAAACACACAATCATGACACCTTTCCCCAAAATGCCTTACAGAAACAGCCCAGCAAATGCTGCAGCACTGTGCAAGTTTCTGTATGATGTAGCCCCAACCAACCTACATTCACCTAACCTACTTTTTATCCTTTTCTTGACTGTGTCCCAGTAATTCCCTCTAAATCTTCTCCCTCCACTTCCCACAGTGAGATTCAAATGAAAGCCTCTATTTGTACAACGGCTTCCATGACTAAGAAGAAATTGGCCCCTACAGAAGTTGATAATATATACTTTTATCACAAAAAAGTGCTTTGTATTCTAGCAACTCAACAGGCGTGAGGAAGAACAGCTGTTGAGAGTCTCTTTGTACATCATCTTGCTTGAGTAAGATTTTGTAAGCAAAACTTAGACAACCACCAAAAAAAAAATGAATAGCTACATTTTGGACTCGGATCCCTCTGATCTCCTCAGTCCGTTTTCAGCCATGGACAAGAAAGGAACAGTAAATGGAGCAGAATCTGTATCAGCATTTTTAATTGTTGCAGGAACAGAGCTGCGTTTTTCCCACCGTTCACCTACAAGCCCGCCGCAAGTGTCATGCAGCCAGAAAAAGAGTCATTGTTCCTGGAGTTATTAAGCTTACAGCAAATGAAAGAGAGCCCCGCAACTGTTAAACGATGATTCATAATAATACCAGCTGGCCAGTCTTGTTTAAGTCAGACCGGCTTGAAAAAACATTTTGCAATGAATTTCAGTTGAGGAGAGATAAAAGCCATGCATGGTTATTTACTTCAGTAAAATAAAAGTGCATCCACTTTTTGTCTGTATCTTGGGAAAAGCAGGACTACATAATCAACAGGCTAGAGGAGGCCCTCTAAGGCAGACTAAAACCCACAGGCACAACTATACAATCCAAACAGCCATCGTTCCCCTCACTTCTGAAGACTGACACTGCTGCTTGTTGTGTGGGCAGAGCGACCAAATGACAGGCAGGGCGGGATGGAGGGGGGAAAGAGACTGACAGGAAGACAAACTTTCCTCTGGGTAGAAATTAAGTCATGCCAGTGCACTGACAGATCAGCAGAGGGAGGAGGCTGGAAGGGTAGCAGGAGCCCCAAACAGTCACAGAGTGTTTCTTCATTTGGGATGTTTTCTGAAGTCGGATTCTGTTTCACCCAAAGTCTGGAGCCTCACTACTAACCGTCCTTCCTTTCAGACACATCCGTCTCACTTTCCCGGTGTAACAGATTAAATGCCGAGGTTTTAATATAGCATGAGAAGTTAGTTTGATGAGCTGCTTTGGATTTAGTTTGACCAATTCTGTATGGGAACTGACAACGGTGCAACAAAGCATTCAACAGCTGGTGAGAAGAGACGCTTACATTTCTACAGCTGCAAATGTTGCCACTATTCTTTCCAGATCTGTAGGTAGAAACAGAACACTGGCAACTTATGATTCATTGACATTAGGCATTATATGTTTGTTTTTTCAGCCAGCTGAATGGCAGTTAGCAGCACCAGGTCGAGAAGGGTCAGCATGTGAATAAGCATGGAAAAGCTTGAAAGTTGCAAAATGAAATGTGAAATCATTTCTGTAATCAATTTGAAATGTGAATGCCATATGTTATATATTTATTACAGGTAAATAATTAAGAATTTTGTCTGTCAATTTTAATGAAGTTTGTATGAAATTCATTTTCAATCAAATCAATAACATATTTCTACTACAGAAATGTCAATGTCTTAAGCCATATCTCCATGTGCTGTACAGTTTAATGCTTCATTTGCGTGAATAACCATCTGTTTTTCCTTCCACTTAACTTTCCTTTGGTGCTGGCTAAAGCGTTCTAAACATCTAGCTTCTTTAGTAATAATCTTTTGGGATTTACCTTTGTAGCTCAAGAAGGGGGTCAATTTGATGCCTGCTTGGCGTCTTTAATTTTTATTCCTCATCTTATTTAATGAAGAGTTTTTTTCTAAAATAATTTAATTTGGGGTTTTCATTAGCTGCAGACATCAAAATGAACAGGAATAAAGATGTAATATATCTCTGTGTGTAACAAATCAACATAAGATATCCATTTACATTTTGAGTTGAGTTTGAGTTCCTTCTTCAATAGTCATATTATATATCAGCACAAATATTTCCCCAATCAACATCAAACCTATAGCACTGACAAAAATGAGAGTCACGTTTAAAAAGTGAGTGAGCGTTGACCAACATGGACTCCTACACTTTGAAACTACTACCAAGACACATTTTTTGAACCCATTGGGACCGAGGCAGTCGCCTGCCCCAGACTTCAGGCCTGCACGAACAGAACCTTGTTTGACCTCTTTCCGTTCTCCCAAACAGCGGAAACAAAGCGTGAAACAAAGAGCAATCAGGTGCACATCACCATAGAAGCAGCACAGTCTGCAGCCTGCACCTGCTGTCTCATACGTTTCAGTCGATACAAGACATTATAGTGGGAAGGGAAGCAGTAAAAAAGGGGAAGGCCTTTTATACTTGCTGTCACTCAGCATTAGATAGGGAAGCCAGAAGACGACAAGTGATAAACAGAGAGTTATTACCGCCAACAGATTCAGTCTTTACTGGCAGGGCAAGGGTGTGTGACAAGAACCGGGCAGAGGTAAATGGTATTGGAAGCCAGTGGATGAAAGGGTTTAGATAAAACGCAGGATCATCCATCTGTCAACCCATGATGGACACTTGGGGCTTTTTGAATGATACAGCAGGCTGTGGGTTGGTCAAGACAAAAAAAAAATAAAGTACATACCCGACAGTTTATGTACAAATCCGTTTTCACAATGAACAGGAACACACCTCCTGTCTTTTCAAGTCAGTGCAGATGTTGACGTGCTTCGACAGCAGTTCTGTTAGCACATGCCAGTTGCTAAAACCAATTCAATGCCCTCAAACTCTCAAGCCAATGCAACTGAGCCCACACTACCAGGGATACTCTTCGAAACAGAGACTTTCTGCTGCCCTAGCATCCGTCGTTAGCATGCTAATGCTAGCTGAGGTTTGGTGCAAGAAAACGGACAAATGCAAAATTATAAAAAAAATATACATGGTACATTCATGTTGATCAGCTAGAAAATAAAAAAGCAATCCTACTTGGCATATATTCATTACACAAAGGAAAAAAGAGAACCATTTGGTGAATTATGAATGATTCTGAAAACATGACCAAAACTGTTTTGGGACAACTTTAGCCGGGGCATTACTTTTGTGGCGGGGATTTGGGGGTAGAAACTGAGAGCCTCTGCTGCAGACTTTTTCACAAACAAACAAAACAAAAAAATTACAATCTGAAAAATGTCCATGGTAGCAGCTTGCACGTACTGTACAATCAATCAATGTTAATCTTATCTGCTGAACTCTGGTTTCTTTTTTAGTGGCAGGTGAAACGCTTTAACTAGTCCTGTTAAACCTTACTAGCATCTAGTTCCCCCCATCTAGCATCAAAACTGGACAGCAATTCCTATATGTTGGTCGTATCCGTTTATTTCCTTTAAATAAATTGAAAGAAATAAACGGATCCCACTGAGAGCTGATTTCAATGTTGAGGCAACATGTGGACGTCATTGAGACATGAGTCAAGCTTGGGTTTTTACATAGTGCTCTAAGCTTAAACATTTATGTGATGCATTTATATATCCTCGATCCAACAATAAGTCTGTAAATCATGCAAAATATATGAAAGCGCAAACTGGAAATGGAGCACTTGTGCTAAGCATGGCAGCTCTGCGGCCAAATATTGCACAACTATAATAACATTCAGTCAACATTTTTAAAGGTGAATATTGCTTTCGAGAAACTGGCAGTTGAGAAACAAAACGTTTCAAGGGAAAAATAATCAAAATATAATCATTCTTAGGCTTTGAAAATGTCATAATTTATAGAGTTTATTACAATTACCACCGAATTATTAATTTTTCTTGCATTAAGTTTGTTTTTTTTTCCCCAGGGTACAGAAAGCAACACAACATTGGCTAAAGCCCAACAGGAAGTCGATTCTTTACACAAAAGAATAACTAGACTGCTTCGTTTCTTCTGCATAAGGTCGGCATGAAACTCAGAGCAGACCGCTCACTTTATTCAAAGAAGCAGTGCTAATACCCTCAGACGCTCTTGTATACTCTACTAAGATTCAACAGACCAACTTCTGGTAATATTAAAGAGATTGTATTCCATGCAGATCCAATTAAATATATGAAGTTCGTGGAGTAAACAAGACTGAGTTTGAAGTATTTTTTTTTTAAATCTGTACCACGGACTCATCCCGAGTTAGGCCTCCTTCTTCCCTCTCAGACGTCACAGAAAACTGGATACAGTGCAGGCTAATTAAAAAGTGCACCTGCGTAACGGACACAGTTACTTAAGAAGCAATATCAAGAAGTGATCAGCCCACATCTGCGCCCACCGAGGACTGAGCTGGCCGCATGAATAGGCTCTGCTTCAGAAACTTTATCAGCTTCACTTTTTTTTTTTCATATATTGAAAACACTTATTCTGACTAACAAAAGACAAAAATCTGGTCCAATCAATAACCATAATGGAACACAAGCATTTGAGCCAGTTGTCAGTGGCTTTACTGTCCCCTGGCTCCATCATGTAGGTGGGAAAAGCTACAGTATATCAAGCAGTAATTCTTCTTCTTCTTGCACGACTCTGTGTACAGTACGTGTGAGCAGACCTTTTAAGCATGTGTGGGTTTTTCTCTTTTTTCTTTTTTTTTGTGCGACGCAGTAGGCAAGAGTTGGCAGCGTATCGATCCCCAGCAAATACCCCAGGTTCTCCCATCGATTAGCAGAAACCCTTGAGCCTTACAGCGGAGCGAAGCGCTAACCTCATCTCCCCAAAGAATCTAAACATTATCTGAATTAGCCGCCAATGAGAGATGAGAGGACTTTTGAAGCGCCTTATGCCACCACTTACAGAAATCACACAAGAGGAGCTACTTCAGAGTCTGGTTTTGTCCCAGACTTGTTTGGCTGCATTTTAACAAGTGCTCAAGTGAATAGCATGTTTGTATATTTATTGGAAGTAAAAAAAAAAAAAACTATTAGCTTGGGTTATGGAATACCTGTTTTCTGAAACTGAGTTGCACCGCTTTTTAAATCTGAATGCATTTATAAAAGCAAGGCAAAATTCACAACTCTTGTACATTTCCAGATTTTCTCAAAATGCATGCTGCAAACTTCAGCGTATTTTGCTGTTGTTTTTACCTGATAGAGGAATACAAAATAGCATTTAGCCTGCTTTATCTTGATCCCTTTGAGAAACATGTTCACCTCCTCGCCTGTGGGGGCGCTGGATTAAGAGTGACTAAAGCAAAACGACACAAAAACCTCTAAAGACGACATGAACGCGACTTCATTCTTTACAAAATGTAAACAAAAATGGAGTGGTGCCAGATTGTTGTGGTATTTCTCCACAAGCCGTTTCTAAAGTGAGAGCTAGACTAGCACGTTTGTTTTTGTTTTATTTAAACTCCAATACTCTGCGCTGTAGTCCACTTCTTGCTTTTGAAGCAGTCTCTGGGTCACATACGCATTCAAACCGTTCCAACGTCCACTTCAACTGAACTGAGACCTAGGTTTTTAGGCGGACTGGAGTTTGCGTTCGATTGCGAATTCCCACGTCCCCAAACGAAACGGCCAAAAATATGTCAAAATACGTCTGTCTGCCAGCTAAGCTAACAGGCTGGGCGAGGAAGGCAGCCTGTGAATTAAAACACATCTGTTTTCACTTTTTTTTTTCTCTCACTCTCCAGTTGTGCACTATTTTGTGTTGGTCTGCCACACCAAATCCCAATAAAGACTATTAAATTCTGTGGTTCTAATGTGACAAAAGTTAAAAGATTTATGTGAGTCAGCTACCACTGAATATCACTGCAGCCACACAAATATCACAGTCTGATATGACTGGTCATGTACAGTATGTTGTTTTCTCCTGAAGCGTTGCCTCCTCTGTAAAAGTTCTCACTCCAACACTCCCCCCTACACACACAGAGGGAAACTTAGAAGTAACCATGGCGATATCCGACACAGCCCACTGTGACCAATGGCACTCAAACAAATACAAAATAGAGCGCACAACTTGGGGAAGGAAAATGAACCTTTCGTGCACAAAGACGGGCAGGCTCGCACCCGGCCCGTAACCATGACGTTCCTGGTCCTCCTTCAGGTTGGAGGTAGGAGGAGCAGGCATCTGAGGCGCTTTCTGCCCCCGTCGGGGCTGACTCAAGCATGAACAAACTCCGCCAAGCATGTTCGCATATTCTACAAGAAGATGCCTTGATCCCTCTGTTACTAAGGAGATGGTGCAGAAAAACCCTGCAGGGATACAGTAGCTACAGTATCTATGGGACAAAAGTGGGGAAACGAATGAGTTTCTTTTTTTTTTTTTTTCCCTTTAAAGCCCTGAAGCCACATTAGAGAGTTGGTTTTTTTAAGGAAGCATTCTTGAGTCATTCATAAAGCAATTACTCAAACTGGATCTCTATGCACAGCCATACAAATGGCTTTCAACCCCCGATCTAAAAATAGCTGGACGAGAAGAAATGTCATGCTACCATCATTATTTTAACACCGTGTTCCACTGTTTCAGGGTTGACTGACACTCTATTAATGACCAGCCCACACTGCAATCTCTGCTATAAATTAATTGCATTCAAGAGAAAGGATCTGACTCACATGTTACTTCGATAAATTGTTTCTTTCCCTAATGGCTTTTGTAAGGAGTTTGTTATGTCATAAATGGCAGGCAACTTGAACAAAGAGCAAGTATTGGATATTTTTTCCCCCGTGAGGACACTAATGCATGAGATGTAGAGGAAAAACCACATACAGAAAAATTATGGAAATAGATGAGGTGATGATAAATAATAAAATTTTTTTGACATGGATCCTGTACAAGTCCACAACAACAAAAAAACAGAAGAGGAAAAATGTTCAAATGTCACAGCCACATGAAAGTCCACATCCCTCAAACAAATACTTTGTTTAAAGCATCTTTTTTATCCAGTTTCAACATTTAGTTGTCATGGATACACACCTTACATCAATTAAAAGGGAATCTGACTAACCAGAAATAAAGTTCAGCTGTCCCTGTAGGATTTTCTTGACATTTGCAGCATTTAGCTAAAGCTATAATTAGCAGAGAGGTGACAAAGGATCAGAGGGATTTGGTTGTACAAATGCATCAGTCAGGAGATGGGTAAAAAAAAAAGAAAAAAATCACCAAAGCATCTTCTTTTTAGAATGGTTTGTATTTTAATGTCTACAAATTTTTTAAAATTTATTGTATGTTTTAGGGATGCACGATATGAAAATCTGAACCGATATCGATATCCGATGTTGGTATTGCTTCTTATTTACAAATATTATATACATTTTACAACCCTTTCGACATCTTGAAATAAAAACGAGCCCATTGTTGACTTTACCATTGCTTCAGTTACACTCCTAACAATCGTGCATCACATCACATGACCAACGTTCTCCACTTCCCCTGCAGAATCAAACGGCAGCAACTTGGAAATAAATATCGCTTATTAATATCAAGTACAGTTGAATTTCTCGAATCAATTCTGACATAAAAAAATTAAAAATAAATAAATAAAAATTATGTTAGTGCCAACATATCGTGCATCACTAATATATTTACTTTAAGAAGTAGGGCTAAAGCTACAGGAGCCAATCGACCGGCTGATTTGGATTTTGACCAGTACCGTTTTATTTTTAGCTGCTAAAAATAGCAGTAAAATTGCTAAGTAGGTAACAGTGGGGTGTCTGTTGTTAACAGCTCACATGCAGACGTGACCTGGTCTGTCAGTCAGCCCTCTTTCATGGCAGAGAAAAAGGGGGCAGTGGGTGCTTTACAGACCTTTGTGGAGGTAGATGAGGTCGACGGAAAATATCGGTTTCACATGCCAAAAATTAAGAAAATCGGGGGCCAATAAATTGAACCTAACATCCAGTTAAGGCATTTATTTTCATCATATTTATTTAGATATTTTTACAGAAAAAAAAATTACAAAGCTTACATTGGCTAAAACTTTGCAGGAGAAAAACCGATTTCCAAACAGTCACCATAACAACATTGGGGACAACAAAAAGCTACACCACACCCACAGAAAAATATGGAGGTAATATAATGATCTGGGGCTGCTTTTCATAAAACTAAGTGATACCAAGAAAAACCAGTCAATTCTACACTGAAAACATTTAGGTGTCTGCAAAAAAGTTGAAAATGTAAAGTATTCTATTACACATTTAGATCCTAGACAATTCTGTTAAAATAATTGCCTTAAAAATAAACCTCCAGGTTATCATACTGTGAGAATTTAATACCACTCTAAGCCGACTTTCAGGTTTCAGTTCAGCCAGATCAGCAGTTTTTAATGTAAACAACAAGAGGACGATGTGGGGAATCAAAACAATGTTGAATAACTCTGTCAATGGAATCTGAGCCTGTTTAAGCAAGAGTCGAGTTTTGGCTTGATCTTCCAGGAAACAGACTCTTACAAAGTCAAACTGTTCCTGTCCTAGAGATATAAATGTTTACTTCTTGACTAAGATTGTTGTTCTTCCATTCCTGTGTAAGCGCAATAACATCTAAACTCTAAATTTCCTTAAATACTAAATGACACTCGGTAAGATTGTGGCTGTTATTTTCATTTTTAATTTCAACTTAGTGAACAGAATTATAATTGTTATTTGCCAAAGTGATTACTGGAGCTGTGTTTTGCAAGTGATTTGTCTTGTTAATGAGTAAATCTAAGGTTTACCCATTAAATTTCACAGTTTAGCTAAATGGTTTATAAGGTAATGTTGATTTTGACTATTTGTGTGCCTGGAATAAACTAATGTATATACGATGAGACTAAAAAAAATGAAGTAGGAGTATTCCTAATAAAAGTTGGTTAAAATAAATAAAAACTACAATATGGAGGGGTTGGGGGAAGCACTCTTCTATAAACCATTACCTTGACACGTAACAGTATCAACAAGCCAGTGGAGCGAATAGAGTCCCCTCCACAGGTGGGTTTTACTAAAAAAAAACTGTGAAAGGGGTCACGACATTACGTTTTTCTCAGGAATAACCCCCCTGAACGGGAAACTCCCCCTATAAACCATGTCATGTCATACATGAGGCCGTTTTAATTCACTACTATGACCTAAAAAAATGCGAGCATCAACAAAACAATGCTCGTGACATCACTGTAAACATTTTCTAAAGACGTGACAAACAAGTCTCACTACGTGCGTTTTTGACAAATCTTAATAAACACGCCAGAGTAACGAAATAGTGCATATTTAGCGTTAAAATATGAATGTGCTATCGTTATAAGGATAAAATACTAACTTTAGTGAACATAAACGACTGTTTTTCTTCCAGTTGTAATTAAAAGTCGTTTTTTTCAACAGCGCTGAACTCGAGTAAAAGTGCCAAACTACTGTGTCACTTCTTGAAGGTTTCAGTCACACCTTTATGGTTCATAAAATTATTCACACCTTGGTTGAAACGTTTGGGTTCAATACAAACTTGCCAGAGTTGTAAGCAAATAAAGTCCACAGCAGCGTTCCCCCCCGTTTCCCCGTAAGCATGTCAGAAAAAAAGCAGGTAAAAAAAAAATTAAGAGCCATTCGCCTACCTGCAGGACACCGTGATTTCAACTTTGGTGGCAGGAATAGACGGGTTCAGCGGGTCGAAGTCGCCTATCGACGCCATGTTTAGGAAAGTGTTGTTCATGGTTTCAGTTTTTGCGAGCTTTTCCTTCTTTTCCGTTCCTTCAGTCCAGCCCCTTTTTTTTGTTTTTTTTACGAGCGACGGAGGAGGATAAATAGCGAACTGTGCGCGCGCCTCCTCGGCGAGAAGTGGAGCAAAGGTGCCACAGAGGATGAGAGGAATGAGGAGCTGAGAAATATGATGTCACTTCACTCTTTCTCTCCCCTCCTCTGTGTGCTTATCCCCCTGTTTCCAGCTTTCTTTTCGTGCTCTTCAACCCCCTCCCATCTTTTCCTGGCTCCGTCTCTCGATTCCGATTCACTGCTGTTCAACTGACTTGTATTGAGCTAATTGAAATTCAGCTGCCCTTCTGTTTTTTATTGGCGTGGAAGTGGCGACAACGGTACAATCAGCAATAAATCAAAGGGAATTCGTTCTTCATGCAAACTCCTTCCTGTGAGCACGTGCCTGCGTGTGTCACACTTTTCAATGGTCTCATTCACACCAGTTCAATTCATTTTGATTCAGTTCCAGTGAAGGCTGCTGGCTAGAAGCCCCAGTTACCACATTCTCCAGGGCCGACTCAACATTTTTTATGAAACCCAGGGCAACGGTGCACTGCTGCCCCCCCACCACCACCACTCCCCGCCCTCAACGTTATTTCATCTTATGCTGGACCCCTCGACTTGCCATCATTATTTACTTAAAAAATAAACAAAAATCTATCTTCTAGCTAAGTAAAAAGTTTGGATGACAATAATATTCCTCTAATCCCTGACTTTCCAAGTTAAAATTCCAACTCCAGACAGCGCTCTTATAACTTGTCTCGAAATTTAAAAATCTGAGTGTAAAGAGAACACTGTATAAAACCTTGGTAAAATAAAGGAATTATTTTCTACATGATGCATATAGAAAATACATGCATCAGGTTGAATGGAGGCTTTTTATTAGCTTGGAAACTGCTGATCTTGAACGGTTCAGTGAGCGACTCGTTTGAAGAAACGCTTCTTTTTATTTTGACACCAAAATGAACGTTGAGAAATGTTGGAGTGGCACATTACGAGGACACTGTTTTCATGAGGGACCTCAGGTACTTTGAGCCATTTCTGGGAATGTCCATGATGTCAAGAGCAATAAAGCCCAGGGTTTCTCTTTTGATGCGTGTTTGCATACAAGTAAACAGAGAAAAAGGAAGGCATGTGGAACATGAACGGATTAACTGAAAGGAAAAGAGAGCGTACTTAATGTAACGTCATCAGGGAGTAACAAAAACAGAATTTTCCTTTTTCTGGGGTTTTTATTGGACCGCCAAAAAAAAAAAATCCTTAAAATAATTTGGGAAAAAGTACAAAGCAACCGTGTGCTTCATCAGTTTGCGAGTGTGTGGGTTATGTTTAGATAATAAAGTCACTGGACGGTAATATAAAACATCCCCTGCATTACTCAGTGTGTTTACTGCGTTTCTAAATATAGCCGTCTCACACGCTCTCTGACACGCCCTGGGTTTGATGAGTAGCGTGGTGGTGGTGAAAACCATTACAGCACCTTTGGGCAAACGTCATGCCCCCGCCTTCTGTTCTTGTGGGGGTGGACGAGTTCACTCCTGGCTACACACACAAGAGGCCAGGAAATTAGCATGGACTCATTGGCTTACTGTATATAAGCCAATACAGAGTCTCTTAGACTTAGAGTCTCTTTGGGACTCTAAGTCCCAAAGAGAGGGAAAATCACACGGAAAGGATGAAATCATACAGCCAGCCAAGACAAGATGGAGTTGTATGGGTAACACAGACCTCCCTATACGTAGGGGCAATATTCACCTGGAATTCCCAAGAAGACATGAAGGTACTTGAACTCAAGTTCTGGAGGGAAAAACTTTCTCTAAACATGGTAAAGTCCACTTTTTTCATATCAACAACCATTGCCTACATGTCAGACAACGAGACCTTCATCCTGGTGCCGTCACACTTGGCTACAAACCACTTCATTGCAAGCTGAAGGCCGTTGCCAGAAAGACATCAACACCTGACGATTGCCAAACCTGAGCGACCTTTCCACAAACATAACTTGAGATTCACCAAAAGAAGGATTGGGAACACGTGGAAGTCCTTAGGAATTCCATCCTGCACTAAAAACAAACTTGACTTTGTGTAAATGTAGGTCTTTCTATGGGGTGTACAAGGACCGGCTTGTCCTTGTAAATAACGTTTACTTAGTGAGAATTTCACTTGTGTTAAAAGTTATTTGATTGTACTCACCACTGTTTGTCTCTGAGTTCAGATACTCCACCAAGGACAGGTGTCTAAGAGGAGCCGGCCAAGCACTTCCTGTTTTTATGAGGGTCATGATGTCATTGATTTCATCACTGGGCAAAACCAAATGGAGGTTTAATTTTTGGTATGGGGTTATTTGTTGTTGTTAAAGTAACCTTTTGAGCTACAATGAATGGAGTGCTGCATTTCAAAAACAATTTCTCAAGTGAGTTTGTAAATTAGATTAATAGTCGTACTCCTGTTTCTTTCTCTTTTTTTTTCGATTGCTTTATGTGGTTTTACCTTCTTTCTGACGGTACAAACACCTGATGAAGCTCAGGTGTTTCACACTAGTGAGACTTTGGAAAAGTTTAAGCTGGAAAAATGGAAGAGATTTTTATTTTTATTTTTTTATTTTTTTACTGTTTTGCTTTCCTTGTAAACAAAATTATTGGAGAATGCAAATCAGAATAAAACCGACCAGAAAGAAACTCCGAAACATTACCTGCATTGTTTTGGAAGTAGCAAAACATTGCAGGAACCTTAATATAAATTTCCTAATTATTCTGAGTAGTTCATTCTGCTAAAACAAACTTTATCCCTCAATTTTGTGATTTAAAAAAAAAATCACAGTTTTAGATTCTTCTGCAGCTCACCCATGCCTAATTGTTGCCTGGGTAGAGATGATGTAGCATGGTGCACTCACTCGTCTACTCAGTTCAGCTGCAAAACCCTCTTGATTTAACAGACACTGACACCTACATATTTATTACTGATGTGCAATTATACAAAGAGATCCACTGCAGACAGTTCCATTCCTAGAGCCTCATCCTGTCAGCTGGAGCACATGCTTGACCTGCTCACTGTCAGCTGATTCTCTCTCTTGCTCTCTCAATAATATCCCCCCACCTGATCATCGGTATTCACATCCCACCTCTTTCTTCCAGCTCAGTTTTTTTTTTCTTTTTTTCAAATGAACGTAAAACGGTGAATTAGGCACAGATGCCGGGTCTGGGAAGATGAAATGCAGTCCTCCAATTTCACGCTGAAATCCTTTTGCAGACATGTCACTGATGCTGCTCTCTCATATCTGTGTTGTTGGCTCCTCTGGGAGTGGGACAGGGCTTGGACTTTGGGAGAGCAGCGCCACGGCTCATCGGTTCAAGCGCTGGTATTTTTAGCAGGAGGATTCGCTCAGAGAACGTCCTCAACCACCTGCCTCCGTTACCTTCCCGTTATATTCTATTTCAGTCGCAAAACGGTCGCCATGGCTCCAATACGTCTAGTAACCAGGGATACTGGAAACAAGCGTTGAATCTGAAACGAAGTGAACTCGGAGAACTCGTGTCAAGTGCCACAAAAAGTCTTAAAAGTGTGGCTTGCATGTGTTTTTCCATCCCGGAATGAAAAATTCGTAGACTGACCTTTCGTCTGCAATTATCCCACCAAACCCATTTCTGCATCCTGTCAAGAAGCACCCCCCACAGCATGATGCTGCCACTACCATGGGATAGTGGCAATATTACTTTTACGTCACACATAGCGTTTCATCCGAAGTTCAAAATGTAAAATTTTGGTTACATATGACATTTTAACTCAAATTTTTTACATTAAATCCTTTTAATATTTATATTAAACTGATAAATGTGACAAAATGCGAGAAAAGAGGTAGCATGAATAATTTCTAGCAAAATCTTCAACACACGAGTGTCTAAAAACATCAAAGCACAAGATAAAGCCAAATCTCCTCCACTGTTTCACACAGGAAATAATCAAAATTGATCGTATTCTATATAAATGCCTGCAGCGGTACAAATGTCATTGATTGAACGGTGAAACAAGAGCATCTGGTCAGACCCAAGCATCACCAATCAATGTGTCCACTGAACAGATTACAGGGGGATATATTATCGAGAAGGACTGTACACTGCGCTACTATTAAACTGGAAGGGAAACTTTCGGCCCACGCAGGCTGTCTGAGAAGGAGTTATTGATTTCTTGGAAAAAACTGATAATAAAGGCTATGTTCCAGCAGTTAGGCCATTATTTAGTTCCTCCACATACTAGAAAAATCCTGTCAAGGCACAAAACCTGGTATTTTTCTAATAAAACTCTTTTACAAATTTGTTTTTTTCTTCTTCTTCTTCTTCTGTTGTTAGTCAGAAGGTACAAGTAAACAAAGTGATTCATGACAAACAGTTTTGACAAGACCAGACAAAATTTACAGCAGAACACTAAGTTCAATGAACGAATTGAAATAAGAAAATTAAAGAGTATTGTAAAAAATAAATAAAATAAAGTCCATTGTTTTCCCCCCATTATTTTCTGTATTTTCTTTTTTCTTTTTTTTTTACTTCCACTCAACTTTCTATGAGCATGTTGTAACTTTTTCAGAATATTCTAATTTTGTGAGACATTGAATTTTGGGTTTTCATTATTCTGTCTCATAATTCGGCAGAATTATGAGACAGAATCTACGTATGTTTGATAAATTAAGAATCTGAGTTTCAGTTTCCAAAATAAACCAAAATATTAAACTTTTTTTTCCAAAGTATTCTAATTTCTTTGAGCTATGCTCATATCTATTACACATAAAGCAAAATCTACACAAAGGAGTCTTGATCGCCTTATGTGGTTCTCTCCACTAGTTGCTTGGCAACATCATGTTGGGGGTCCATATGACTGTATAGGTTTTATTCATGTGAAATCCACGTGCTGCTCAATAAAAACATGCGATTCTATTCTGGCTCGTCTGTTTATAGAATAGCGCGAAAGTTCCGTTGGGAAGGTTTAGCGACAAACTGACGGTGAAATTTGTTGTAAGGAAACCCAGTTTGAAATATTTGGTTCAGTTCAACAATTGATTGTTGTTGCTTTAAAAGAAGCCCACAGTCAGTGGCGCAACTGCACATTATTCAGGTGGATGCGAAAACATAAATTGGCGCCCCCCCCCCCCCCCCCCCCAAAAAAAGGAAGGAACGTCAGCGTAGAAAACATAGGCTCGCTCCCCCTCCACCCCCCCGAGGCGAAGATACGTTAAGGGGTGAAACTCGCGCTAGATTTACCTCATTATGTGCGTGAGGTGAAGGAGTGTAAGGCGCGCTGAAGTGTATGGAAAAACATAATCAGACCCTCCAGACGGGGTTTTGGCGCCCCCTATGGTGCTGCGCCCCTATGCGTTGCATGGGCACTGGCACTTTTTGCGCCAGTGCCCAAAGTTGACTAAAATCAATCATGTTTAACTCCAGCTGTTGTGTTAAATCTCAGCAGTCAAACATGGTAGTGAGAGTGTGATGCTCTGGGGATTATTATGCTGATTCAGGACCTGGAGAGATTTTAGGAGCATAAATGGTTACACAGGATTTTTTAAAATTACTTTTACAGCTTTTTATTTGTAAAACACACACACACACACACACCCCCACACACACACACACACACACACACACAAATTCGCAATATGCTTGAGTCCTTAAAAGGCCTGTATAAAGTAAAAAAAAATTAAGCTTCACATCAACTAATAGTTATTACCTCATCAAAACATGCCTTGAGTGCTGCCTTCATTTTTTTTTTTTGAATGCTGAGGAAATTGTTTAATCTCCCATGGCAACCATTCAGCTGTACAAAACGCCTCGGTGGACCTAGCCCCGCCTACAGAGGCACAGCTCCTCCTCACTACATGGCTGGAAAACATGTAACACTGCCCTTTTAAAGTTTTTATAAACAATATGCATTTCTTTACATATTTGTTGAAATTGTCACTATGTCATCACAATATAACGTGTGAGAAAACCAAGCTCCTCTGCCTTCTCCATATGATCCTATCTGCAGAAATACACCACGCTCTATCTGAAATAACCAATCACAGCAAGGAAGAGGGTCTTAGAGCTGTCCATCAAGCTCATCTGGGTGCTACTCAGCGTGCTAATGGTGGGAAAACAACTTACCTTTACCGGAAACTTGGTTAGCAAAACAGCAGTCCCTGTCACTGGTGTTCATGCTAGCTAGCTGTTCCCTAGCAGAGAGCAAGGAGGATGACGTGTGATTGACAGCGCTCCTGTGTAAATATCAATGTTATTTTAATTGAAATGCCACTCTTGCTTACGTTTTGAATGATAGACAAGCTGCAAATTCCAGCTGACTACCATTTTTATTGCACTGCCTCTAAAACAGAGCATCAGTGTTCATTTAGTTTATGAGCTGCTTGGTGAGGACGTACATCATGAACGCAAATCTGCTTCTTGCTCTGATGGGTTGAAAATCTCGCACCACTTAAATATCACGGCTGTTTTGATTTGTTATTCCCTGTCAAAAGCAGGATGCATTATTTATTTTTACCTGAAAGCACTTATTAGGAGTAATGCTGTAAAACAGAACAGTCTGAGTAGCTCTGGGTCAATGTGATTCTTCCAAGCAGCTGAACATTAAATATTGATCGTTCCATCACTCACCACATTAGCTTTCGCCTTCAGGTGGAGTTTCTGACCCCTTTTTACCTTTCTCTTTTTTTCCCCTCCCGTTGTAATCTCAAATAATATTTCTACTTCAGTTCTAACTTTAAGAGGGATTGAATAAACGTTCATTTTCCTTGTAAATCTTACAAATTCAAGTATTTCTTTATGGGAAGGCAATAAATGAAGCGAAAGTCCGCCTTCTTCCTCAGTCTATTATTAAAGGAACACTGACCAACACTGCCACCGCGTGGCCATCTCACACACTGCTACACTGTTACAAAGCACTTTTTATCACAATTTATTTACACACTGTATCTGATATGCCCATTACAAGAAGCTGCGCACAGCAGAATCAGCGGAAGAAACAACAAATATATTTACACAATAAACTTAACTTTCAGCTCAACTTAGAAAATCAGAGGGAGTCTTCACATCTTGAGTTGCCTCGTTGATTAGTAAGGATTTAAGATCATCTAAAGCAAATTGCTGTCATTGGTACAGAAAACCATGATCCTCAATGCAATCTGTGCTAGAGAGCGCTGCCTCCAAAGAAGAGCGCAACGTTAGCGATACATCAAATTTCGACGGCACGTTATTAAAAAAACGTTTACCTGATCTTTTCCCAACAAAGGAAAGTCCTCAAAAATCACATCACAAGAATAAATAAATCAACGTACAGTTCAGGATTTATGACAGGCACTGAATAAACAACTGATCAAAGAGAAATCCATCCCGTCAATTCTGTGCAAATCATCGTCTATGACACACAGGGCAATAGATAGAACACATGTACAGTCACTAGTGATGCAGAAAAAATGGATAATAATCTTGGATTCAAGGAAAAAAAATAAATAAACAGTAGCATTTCAGAGGTCTTCCAAACATTTGATTCCGTTTGCGGTGACTGATTTGGGGATTTGAGCAGGTCGGATTTTTCAGCCGACAAAAGCCAAACCCGGGCAGAAACGAGTTCAGTCTTGTCTCTTTCTTTTTCTTCCTGGACGCACTTAGATATGTTTGACTCGTTCTACTGTGTCCATGTGAGCTGAAAAGTACAAGGTGCTTGATTCCATGAACGTACAGTATTTGCTTTCACATCGCTCAGATCACAAACGGCCTGTCGTTGACGTTCAGATGTTAAATAACGTGAAACAGAACATGATTCCAGGTTGATAGATTTCTCAAGATTGAAAAAAAAAAAAGAAAATAAGCTGCAGCCTTAATGAAAACAACACAGCCACAGTTAACAAGTCGATATTGTTTGCAAAACGAATTCAAAAAGGTATTCAAAATCTTAGGCTACAAGGCTAATTACCATGTCAAATTAAGCTAATTATCCCAGAGGGACGTGTTTTGTAATTTGAGCCTTTTATGCTTTCCTGAAAGCCTGAACTGTAAATATATCTTGAAGTAGTGCTATTCTTTTATCCTTTGATAAACAAAAGAAAAGAAGAAAAACAAATAGGAAAAACATGCATATTGATAGACCTTAAAGCATGTTTTTTTTAGAGACTTTCAGTGTTTAACTCCGGTGCATTTGGCAGTAACAGCTTCGAAGCAAATCTTCAGTAGTTTGGTCCTTTAACTGGGAACAAAAACATCACAGACACACAGACACACACACACACACACAAAATGACCTGTTCAGCATTGTCGGGAAGACATATAATACATCAAGTCAACACACAGGATACGATCACAGCAAACCATTTCCTTAACGCAGCTTCTTTTCTCTCAGCAGCTTTAAAAAGACTCCCTGATCAACCAAACAAACCGTCTTGTGGCCCCTGGAACTTCAGCATAGTTCATAGTGAGTTGTTCTGACCTAAAATATTAGCAACTGTTTAAACCTGGAAAAGTTTACTTCATCTAAGTTGGTCTTCCTGACACAGATCCCTGTGGGACACCAGCCATGGCTCAATGTCTCAAACTCAAAGAATAAAGCTAATGTTGACAAGTAGACAGTCCAATGTGTGTGGGAAGAGGCTGGGTGTCAGTGGAGTCCATCCTCCACGGAGCTCTTTGCTTCCCAGATTTTCACGGTCCGGTCACTATAAAACAGAAATGAAATAGTGAAACAATAGGAGATGATGAAAACATATACCACTTGTATGAGGACTTACTCTGAAGCTGTGAACAATTGGGTGCTGTTGGTTGCCAAGCCGTTGATGGGACTGTCATGACCTTGGACTTCACCGAGGGGTGCCAGTGAGTCGGCGTGCCAAAGGCGAAGCAGCCCGCCTCTGCACCCGCTGAGGAGCACCGGGGAGCCTGGTACGATGCCCAGAGCGCTGACCCAGTCAGTCTGGGTGCTGACCGACTGTAAGGTGACAACACAACCAGCTGTCAAACCCAGATCATATCGACTCCACCGATATCCAAACCGCGACATCGTCTCACCTGGACAAGCGTTTTGCTAGCCATGTCCCACTTCTTTATGTAATAATCTCTGGAGCTGCTATATAAGGCGTCTCTGTGAACGGCTAGAGACTCCACGCTGTCCTGGTGGGCGGGGTCAAACGTATAGCTGGAGCCGACGCTGCCCTGAGCACCTTCGGTCACCTCGAACATCTGGAAAAGCGGAGAGGGTTAGTGATGACCAATCTGATAACAAGGGGTGTAACGGAGTGATTCAGAAACTGTGGGTGCACCCCCTGGAGGGGCACTCGGTACCATGATGCTGTGGTATGAAAGGGAACATTTTTTACCTTTAAAAGTTTTTTTTTTTTTTTTTGCTTGTTTTGTTTTTACATACAGTGAAGTTTATTTGATTGAGTCAAAAATAAATATAAGTTAACCAATTTATTTCTCTTACAAACATATCTATTTTTAATGATTAAGATCTATGTACCAAATGGACTTCATGCTTCTTAAAATATAAACTATTTTGCTCAAAAAACTAGATCTCTTTTTGACAAAAAAAAAAAGGGTAGGGAATACATTTTTCAATTTTCCTTTCTGTTTTGCGTCACTTCAATAAAACTTAACCCGTATCTTTCTGAGATTAGTACCAATGTTTGAAGAAAGTACTGATTTAGTTAGATTTTTACTGTTTTTAGTTAATCTCACGGGGAAGCAAGCAGCTTTAAACGTTAAAAAACAAAATGTAAATACAGGAGATATTCTACTTTAATATTAATATTAACAATGATAATTACTTTGATTTGATGGTCTTTGGAGCCGGTGAGAACGACGTCCTGTCCATGGCCCAGCTTTTCAACGCTTAGACACATAACGGGTCCCAAATGGCCCGTCAACTTTCCGGTAGACACGAACCTTGAGAGAGGATAGTTTAATTAGTGCTTTGAACAAACCTTTTGATGGCAACATAATGAACTTGAGCTGCTGCAAATAGTTTGCATGACTGCAACTCTTAAAGCTCGACATGTGGCAGCGTACTTGCGAAGGTCCCACATGCGGACGGCGTTCCCAGCAGCAGCGTACAGAAACGAGCCAGAATTGTTGAGGGCGATCTGGTTTATCTGACTCTCTCCGGGTGGGATGGATAAACTCCGAGCAGACGAACACGTGTCCCCCGACCCCACCTGGCCTGATGATCTGATATTAAAATAAAAAAATAATAATAATAACTTGTCTAATAACTAGATCACTTATGATTTCATCTTGCATGAGCTCGTGTACTTACGTGAGCGTACGAATACACTTGGCGGAGTCTCGAATATCCCAGACCTTGACGTAAGCGGTGGAAACGGTGAAGACGAGACTGGAGGTGTACCTGTGATAAAAACAATTATTCAGGAGAGAATGCAATTTTGCAATGATTATCGTCAAAGTAGGTCATTTCTAAACAAAAATCACAATACCTGACTGAGACAACACTACTGGGATGATCTGCGAGGGACATAATCTCCTGGCCCGTCACCAGGTTCCAGACCTTGCAAGTCCGATCTGAGACAAAGATTTGCGTGCAATCTTAGGAGAAACACATCGACAGAATCTGATGTCGCGTTTTTCGGTCTTTTACCTTTAGAGCCAGTAAAAAGTAGGTCATCCGTTGCGTCCACGCAGAGAACAGGTTTGGTGTGGCCTTCAGCTACGTGGATGCACTGAATTCTGGTGCCGGTTCTGCTCTTTGGAGCTGCCACCGGATTTATCACACCTCTGAAAACAAGCATTACAGAATAATGAAATACAGATGTTTGTCATTCTGACTGACATTTTACTAACCAACTGCTTGAAAATGCCAAACTATGCAGAGATAGAGTCATAAAGGTCCTTCTTTAATAATTAAATTAATAAAACATTTGTTTCTTTTGTTTGGTTATTCAGAAGTCCATATGTTTTAATTACATTTGAGACTTTAGTGATCAGCTTTATTTAATCCTTCCAATTGATTACATTTTTTTAAAATAATCTGTTTAAAAAAATATATAATTCACAAAAATATTCTAGCCTATATTCTCCTGACTTACTTGAAATTTTATTAGAAAATAACTAAAAGCAAAATCAGATTTCAGCAACAAAATCAACTTTGGACCTTTTTTTTTTTTTGCATTCGTTTAGCGACCATGACAAATGTGTAATTCTTTTGCTGTCACATTAAAGTCTTTACTTTCTACTTTGTTGAAAACAAAAGGGCCAACCAGAAAATCTAACATAAATGATTCAAACCGATTATAGTACATTACCTGTGTCCTTCAAATACAGGGGATTCATCCAGCCTGAGAAAACAGGACAAAGTCAAATGTAACCTAGCATTCTTGCTACCTGTATTAGCTTAATAACACTTAGGAACAGAGCTGTAATGTAAATAATTTTCTATAATTTGTGTGTAAAGAAGGTTGTATTTAAACAATTTTAACATTTAAAAGTGATGTAAAACTGGAACATAACTTTTGAGCGTTAGCATGCTAATTTACGCAAAAGCTTAGGAAGCTTCATATTCCAGTTGTGTTCAATTAAACATAGATAAAATGTGAGCATCTTCTAGTACTGAAAATAGTTTGTATCTATATTGACAAGCAGCAGGCTGCATAAACGTGAAGCACGGCTACAGAAAAAAACCCTTTTACAGTTAGTTTGAGTAATATAGGTTTTTACATTGATTTGTACTCGCTGCCTTTAGTTTTAGTTTCTGTGGCGCCCACTGATGGTATCTGTGTGGGGGTTGCCATGGGAGACACGATGGGGCCTTTTTCTTGCACCTTCCTTCGGTTCAGAGGCGAACGCTCCAGCTGCCTCCTCTCCACCCCCGTAGGTGATCTAGATCCAGAACTAAAGACAAGACAACTCATCCGGTCAGTATTAAAAAACAAATAAATTTGGATACTCTTTTTCTCAAACTTCCTGCGTTCCCAGACTCCGTGCAAGGAACTCTCTTTCTGTTTCTCTTTGAGATTCCTGCCCTCCTCTGAAAAATATTGCCTCTGAACTTACATGCCAGCTGGCCTGACAGACAGCGCAGATGGAGATACGGCTCGCTCGCGGTCCGGGGCATGACCAGCTGCCTGACCCCACATGTCCGCCGGCCCTTCCAGGCGCTCGGCGAGGGGCAGCAGAGGGGCTGGGAAGTCTCCGGTGGGGGACTCGCAGGACAAATCCCCACTGCTGGCATACAGCAGCTCCATCTGGGTGGTGGTCCGCCGTCGAGCCTGAGGAGCCAGGATGGGTTGAAATATAAATAATCCAATTCACCAAGAGCCGCTGGCCAATGCTGCAAAATGCCGGTTTAAAACATGTGCATGATCATCTACCTTGCTTCTCGGCTTTGATTCGCCACATAACTTCATTAAATCTGACGACAGCGTGCTGAAACCCAAAACGTGGTGTCAGAGAAGTTGACATATAAAGAAATGATACAAGCCACTGTTTTTTTTTCCTCTTTAATTCAGTATTAGATTATAACATTTAGGATTATATTGACTGGAAGATTCCGGTTTTCACTTTCCTGTATCTTGCTAAAACCCTTCCAACGTTCAAATCCAAACTGCTTACATATTTTATTGGGATTTTATTTCACCGACCAACACTAAGAAGCATGTTTACTGTAAACACTTAATTACAAGATCCTATAAAAAACAGAATTTCTGGATTTATTTCTGTAATTTTGATAATTTTATGCTGAATTGCTTTACAGATTTCCACAGACTTGTCATAGTAGTGCTTTGTGTCACATTTCAGGCCCAGCTTAAGAAACTATGACTCAGTTAGATCTGAATTTGAAGTTGTCTATTGACCAGACAGGTAGTGAAATGGCCCATTTGTGATTTTAATGTGCACTTATTGAGCCCAATACCAAAATACACCGGGATAAAACGGTGAAATCACAGCTGCAATGTGGCCAATCTAAGATAAACTCTGTCAATTGAAGATATAGCAAAGTGAAAACCGATGTACTTTATTATGAATCACTGGACTTTTGTCTTTTAGAAAATGGAAGATGGGTATAATTTGTTGTTTCAAACTAATTGGGCTGGCTTGTATTTTTTAAACGACTTGTATCTGTTGAGTCTGATGTCAAGCTGCAAATTCATAAATTCATAAATGAAGAAGAAAAAAAAGAGGAAATGCAAGATGAAGTTTATAGAATAAAAAAACAGTACACAATTTTCAACAATTTCTAGATATGTTTTTTTTTGCAACCCTGAGGGACACCGTAGTTTATGTTTTGTTTGTTTATTTACCTGCCATCTGTAGCAGGACTTGGAGTGGACTCGTCGCTACTGCTACAATCCCCGTTTTCTGCAGCTGGAGGCACAAAACACACACACACATACACACACGCAGGGGATTAATGTGTGTGTGTTTTTATTTCATCCAAAGGCAACACATATGTAAAAACACTGCAACTCAACAGTGACGCCATCTTCAGCAGCTTGGGACAAAGTCATAGGTCACAAAGATGAAGAGATGAAGAGAGGTCATTGGGTGTGGGATGAAGGGAAAAAGCGTAAGAGACAAAATATTCAAACACAGAAAAGAAAAAAAAGAAAAAAACAAACGCACAAACACAGACAGCTGTGGACAGAGGATGTGCAGTCGGTTTAGGTTTTTACTGCGGTTAAGTTTTAGTCCTGAGATTGGACTGGACCAGGAAGTGGCTGGCGAACCATGCAGGTTACAGCGGAGTTACTCGACGCGGGTTAGTCTAATACAGATGCACACTTCAAGATTTCTTACAATTTTACATCTTATATACTGTAACGCAAAATAGGAAAAGGAAACTTTTAAATAAGTTCAACTCTGACTTAAACTTTGGTCAGAAATAACTAAAATAGAATGAAATATCTAAAGCTAAAGGATATTTTTTTTAACTATAGCGCTCCTGAGAGGTCCTTTTCAAATAAATTTTAAAAATGCAGCTTAAAAAGTGTTTTTCTACAGAAAAGGGGGCAAACAATGCAATTTTTCTAAAAAATAAGTAGATAAATAGTCGAAATGGAGAATTTTCTTCTGAGAGAACATAATCAAAATGCAGGTTTGATTTATGAAATACTGACTCCATTTATTCCTCTCCACTACAAGACAAGTTTATTATGAGGCTTCTTCCTTATTTTTAGTCATTATAATTTTTTTTTTGATGGAAATCATGTAGTGTGCACATTCAGCACCTTGCTCTCTCAAACACAGTCACATTTCTATTCATATCTCTCACTCACCTGGTAGCAGGAACCCTAACTCTGAGATCACACCAACACAACAGAAACAAAAAAACAAAAAACAAAAACAAACAGAAATTAAATCGAATTCAAAGCGGACAAATCGGCTGCGCTTTAATTTGTACTCATCGTTTTTTTTTTTAATTTGTTGTTTTTTTTCTACTTTTTGAACTGGAGCGTGCAAAGTAAAGCGCAGGCGCTCGGTTAAAATCAAAAGATGATTGTGGAAAGGTTGATCAACATGCTGCCGGGTCGGCTACTGGGCGCTCGCTGGCGTTTCCAACCTTGCAGGGCGCTGCCCAGCAGGGCGTCCAGCTCTGGGTTGATCTCGGCCTTCTCCTTCAGCATGTGGAAGAGCAGCTGGTTCTGGGTGGCGCTGTTGATCTCCGTCTGCTTCAGCCGCCCCTCCATCACCTTCAGCTGGGAGTCCTTCTGAGCCGCCTGCAGGCCCTGGAAAAAACCCGACGATGTAGAGAGCATTTTTGAGCGTTTCTGGTTCCTGGATCTGAGGCATTCTCTCACCGGACCAATTAGGTTTTATCAAATCTAATCTGATGGACTTAATTCAAACAAATTGATCCGATTAAAGACTCGCTCGGCATTTTATCTAATTGGGAACCATGGCAACGAGGAAACAAAATCCAAACACATAAGTAAGAGTGAATATTCTCAATAGAGGTCAGAATTAAATCAAGCACCACTGGTTGTTTGGTAAATTCGAACAGGTCTGCCTCCATTCTCATGAATATAGTTGGGAAATTTCCGTGTTGAGACAGTTTTCTTCCACATACACAAAAAAAATAAAAAATATGGAAAGCATCCCTGCATCTATTGAATAATTCAGAAAGCTGGCCAAACTTTTTTGACAGCCAGTGGAAACAGAACAGTGACAGGAGGAAAAGCAGGCACCTTGCTTATGGCCATGGACATGAAGTTGTCCAGAAGGAAGCGGGCTTCCGATAAGCTGCAGGAGCTGATGACAGCGGTCACATCCACAGTGTCTCCTTCCTCCTGCAATAAAAACACAGTCAAGAAGTGGCTTTGGTGGAAGCTCAACAATGGATCTTGAATATTTAACTGCTAAGCTAATAGTTTGCTAATAGTTAATAAGTTACCTTGGCCTCCTCCATCTGCATGATGTTGGCCTGGCAGTCGGCGATGCTGTCGTTGATGTAGTCAATGTTGGCGGCCAGAGACTCCAGCTCCTCGTTCAGGGAAGCCAGGGAACGGTCGGCGTCGGCGCCGTCCGCCGCCAGCTTCTCTCTCTTCCTGGACACGCGCTCCCGCCGCCTGGTCAGCTCCTCTCGTTGCTGGAGAAACAGTGGGAAGTGAGAACAGTTGTGAAGTAGAAGGAAAATAGTGAATGCCTCACAGTATGTATGTATATATATATATATATATATATATATATATATATATATATATATATATATATATATATATATATATATATATATATATATATATATATATACTATATATATATACTATATCTTATATATATATAGGGCTTCCGATAAGTGTTATATATATATATATATATATATATATATATATATATATATATATATATATATATATATATATATATATATATACACACATACATACATACATATATATATAAATAAAAGTCTGAAAAGTGTGGCATGCTTTTTTTCTGCCCATTTTGCATCTATGGAAGCCTATTCCTGCCATTAAAGAAGAAAATAAAAGTCAAACAGGAAGTCATCATTTCAAGTTCAAAGTCATAGTTATAAGATTCAAAGTTATAACTTTGACTTTGTAAGTCATTATAATGAGATTCAGTCATAATTTCAACTTTCAGTCATAATTATAAGTCAGTGAATTTCAACTTTCAAAGCTATACTTTCTAGGTCATAGTTATGAGATTCAAAGTCACAATTTTGACTTTCTAAATCACAATTATATGAAAATGAAGCAAGAGTCCTAAGAGAAATAGACTTTCTATGTCATAATTCTGACTTTTAAAAATTCATATTCTTTTATTCACATAATTTATTATTTCAAAACTCTAAATTATGACTTCCTGTTGGGCTTTTATATTTTCTTTCATGGCAGAAATGGGTATCCATAGATCATAAACTGACTATATGCCACTTTGTTGGTGAGTAACAGAATCCCAATGAAACACATAAACAAGAGTTATTTTAGCAAGTCCACTGTAATTTCATAGTTTTATTTCCCCTTTTTCTACCTTCTTGGACTCATTTCCCCACCGTTACCTTGAGAAGGCGGTTCATGTCCGTCTCCATGTTGGAGATGGTCATCCTCTGCATGATGATGTCACTGACACGTCTCTCCAGAGACTGCCATTTGGTCCTGGCTGTGCGGTTCAGGTGAACGCCTCCCCTCCGTAGTGGGGAGCTCCTGAAAGAAGAGGCGACTCAGTCAGATCCCCCGAACTCTGTGATTGGTGGAGCGGCTCAGGTGGGCGCACCTCGCTCCGTTGGAAGAGCTCGCTCCGGACGTCTGCGGCCGTCCCGGTGTCGCCCGGGGCGAGGCTTCCTGAGCGAACTCAGGCGAGCTCAGCTTCCTGTTTGCCTTCCCCGACACGGGTCTCACCTGTCGCCTCAGAGCAGTCACCTGCAAACAGGAAGGAGGGAAAAACAAAAACAAAAAAAAAAGAGGAAATGTTCAAACCTGGTTGTGTTTTTAAATTGGCTTTCTTAATGAGCGGCCTAGTTAACCTCTTCGTTCTTCCTGCGAAGGATGAGCTCCTGTTGCCGTTTCTGGGCCTCCAGCTGCCTCACTTGGAGCTGAAACAGGACTCAAGTTTAGATTTCCAATATTTTCATCTTTTCCCATTAAACCAGTCTTCGTTTCTGAGGGTTTCGGTGTTTCTTGCCTCCGCTCTGCGCTGGTCCTTCTTCAGAGAGGCGATCTCTCTGTTCCTCCGGCACTCAGCCGCTCTGCTCCTCTCCTGCTGCTCCTTCATCTGACGCATCAGCGACACCTGGTGGACAGACACGTCAGGAAAAATTCAAACCATGTTAAAAATGTAATTAGTACGACAGAGTATAAGGGCCATACTAAGAAAAACAAATAAAATTATGAGAAGAAAGTCATTTTATGAGAATAAAATCATAGTATTACGAGAATAAAGCCGTAGCATTACAAGAAGTCGAAATAACGTGAAAATAAAAGTCATAGTAATACAAGAATGAAGTTGTGGTGCAGGCAAAATATTACGAGAATGAAATCTTACGAGAATGCTGTCAAAATAATGCAAGAATAAACTTGTAGTATTAAGAGAGTAAAGTCATAATATCACAAGAATAAAGTCGCAAAAATTTGAGTGAAGTCATGATATCATGAAAATGAAGTCGAAATGAAAATAAAGTCAAAATAATATGAAAGTAAAGTTGTATTAACATGAGAATAAGATCATGGAAGAATAAAGTCGTAACAATATGAGAATAAAATCATAACATAACTATTCTTGTAATACTACCATTTTCTCATTATTTAAATTTTTCCGTGTATGACTTTTCTTGAAATGTTCTGACTTTATTCTCATATTATTGCAACTTTATTCTGGTTGTATTGCCTTACTTTTGTAACATTATGACTTTACTCTCGTATTATTTCTACTTTATTCTCATATGACCTCATTATCAAAACATGACTTGATTCTCATAGTTTTATTTTCTCGTTTTCTTGATGTAAATCAAAAGAAGGCGCTGGCGCTGGTGGAATGGAAAGCGGGGAGCTTTACTTTGGTCTTCTTCATCTCGGTCACGTCCTGCTGCAGCTTCTTCAGCTGCTTCTCATACTGCGACTGGTTCTTCAGCAGGCGGGCGTGCTCCTTCTGGGCCGACTGCAGCTTCTGCAGCTCCTTATTCATGCTGCTCAGCTTCCTCTCGTACTCCGCCTTGATTTTTTTGGCCTTCTCCTCTGTGCCAGACTCCACCGAACCTGGACAAAAGAAAAAGAAAAGAAGAAAGAAATAAAAAGCTAAAAAGAAATATTTTGGACTCGGTTTTCAGGAGTTAAAAGTCGCAGCCTCTGCGTTACCCATGTTGTGCAGGACTTTGTCCCGCTCCAGCTGCGTGTCTCGAATCTTGTTCTGCAGCATCATCAGCTTCTGCTCGTACTGCTGCTTCAGGGTGTGGAGGCGCCGCTGGCTGTTCTCCAGCTCGTCGATCAGCTTCTGCTTGATGGCGATCTCGCACGTGATGTTGGCCAGGTCAGCCTGCACGTTCTCTGCGCAGAAAAAAACGCGGCGTCGGATAAAGTTCCATAGCCGTCGCGCGGGGGTTTGTCGCTATGTCGGCGCACGACCTCTCACCTTTCTCGTCCAGTTCCTCTGAGTCGGAGCCTTCGGACGTCTCCTCTCCTTCTATATCGAAGTCCTCCTCTTCTCCGTCTGCGTCTTCTCCATCCTCATGGCCGCTGGCGTCCTGCAAAATGGGGAAAACAAAAAAAAAAATCCACTAACGCACTAATACGCAACAAATCAACTAATCAACTAAATTGCATAGAATATTAAAATGAAATCAATGATTTCCAATACTTGGTGTCAGAGCGCGTGAAAAATGAATATGAAAATGAAATGAAGAAATTAATCTTACAACAATTTGTTTAAAAATGTGCTTAGCAAATCCCACAGTACATATCTCGCAAGAAGAAACGAAACATCTCAAAATAAGAGCTCCTATCTGAACTCCACCTACCCCCTCCGCCTCCTCGTTGCTTCTCTCCTGGTCGTTGTCGGGGAGCTCCTCCTTGACGACACTGGAAAAAAAAATGGAAAAAAAAAAAGTTCAATCCTGTTCATTCAGCAGCGACAGATAAACAGAGATTTTGTCAGATTAGGAGGAAGAGGTGAGATGATTATTAAACGTGAATGCATCATGAATCACACCATGGCAGGAAGGAAATCAGGACTGACTGTCACACATTCAGAGCCAAAATGTAAATTAAGAGAAAAACTGGCACACTGCATGGGAAAACCTTCTAGAATGATTGACTTAAATCCCAAATTTTAAGTTCAACAGAACATCTCTTAAAGTGCAGGAAAGCTCCTCTTAGAGTGCATTTAGGAGCTCCTTTCAGGGGCAAAAACCACCTGCGGGGACTGAAAAGGGGTCAGGGTTAGTCGATTTAAGGAGCTGTTAGAAGATTTGGGTCAATGATTAATTCAAATGCCGTCCGTTAGTCTGGATGTTCCACTTTGTGAGCGATTCTGTGCAGACCTGTCAAGCTCAGCCTCGTGGTGCTGATTCTCCTCGTACCGCCTCAGCCTTTAGAGAGAGTGTGGGGGGGTAAGAGGGAGGTTTACGTGGACAAGACGGGAGCGAGAACAAGGGCAGTTCACAAGACAGCAGAGGGACAGAGAGAGTGAGACAGAGCAGCCCAGCGGAAACGCCGCAAAAGACGGAGTCTCCGTCTCAAACTTTCTCAAAGAAAGGGCGCCGCACCTTTTTTTCTTCTTCTTCTCCATCTTCTTGAGCTTCTGCAGGTTCTTCTTGGCCATCTCGATGACGTCGCTGGCCTCCTTCTCCGGGGCGATGAGGGCGGATGAGGGGAAGGAGGCGGGGCCGGTGTAGAGCGAGGAGCGGGCCGACGCCCGGGACAGGTTCTTCCTCAGGCCCTCGTTCACGGCCTCGCTCTCCAAAAGCTTCGCCCTGGGAGACGCGCAAAGTCGAGATTTAGACGTCGTCTGAAAAATCGCGTTCTGCATGCTAGGGCTGAAGCGATTAATCGAATCAATTGCGATCAATTGATAATTGAAATAATTATCAAATAATGTCGTAATCTATGGATTAATTGGAGTATACAAACTAAAGAAAAAGGCTGTTTTCTGAAAGTACAATACACTAAGATGAAACTGTATAAAGAATATTTACATTTTGCAATTAAGATGACGAAAAAATGCTTTGTCTGTAATTATGTTTTTCCCAGAACTCCTTAAGTAGTGTGGTTTTATTCTGTAAATAAAATCTCCCATTGAGCATCTTTTATTATCCAGTTTTTAACCCCCCAAAAACATAATAACATATAAAACATATACACATATAAAATCTCAACGAAAAATATTCAAGCTTTTTGTTTTAATGTGACGAGATGCTCAAAGCAAATGAATACTGTAAAACCTTGCCTCAGTTCCTCGATTTCTTTGATGTAGTTCTGAATCATGTTCCCGATTTCTTCATTGCCCTCGCCTGTGAACAGATGAAACACAGTTGAGTTTCCCTTTAAGGAAAACGCCCTCAAAGATAAACGTGACATTTCCAGAAACCTGCCTTCAAAGGCATGACTGGTTAAGATTTCAAATCCAAAAAGTTAGTGGCATACAGTCTGAAACTACGAGCCCACCTGCTTTGGCCAACACCTGGCCGGCCTGGTTGCTGAGGATCTGCGTCAGCCGGGTCCTCTGGGCGTCGATGGTCTCCTGCATGGCCTTCACTCTCACTCTTAGGTTGTTGTTCTCCGTTTGCAACATGGAGTTCTCGTGGACCAGGTCGTTGATTCCCTCCATTCCATCTTCACCCAGGACGCGCTTCCCCTGTGCATCATCGAGCCGGATTGTGAGTCAAGTCTTCAGTTCCTCTTGTATGCCTGACCAACCCCGGTTTCCCAGTCCTACCGTCTTGTACTCCATCAGTTCCATCTGCAGCCGGGCTATCTCCGTCCTCAGGGCGCTGATCTGCTGGCTGGCTCTGTCCTGGTTCACCATCACCTTGTTCTTGATGTTTCGCGCCCTGTTGGCGTACTTCAGCGTGTTCAAAGTCTCCATGAAGTCTCGGTCGGACGGACTGATGCAGGCGATCATTACAGTTTGGCTGGAAAATTTGCAAAAAAAGGAATGAATAAACATGCTTCCTGTAATGTCGCCCTGTAGTAATCAGACCCACAAACCTGTTGCCGCCCAGAGAGTCCTGTAAGAGCCGGGTGAGTTTGGAGTCTCGGTAAGGCACGTGGGTGGAACGTTTACTGCGGTCTCCCAAAGCGCTGATGACGTTTCCCAAGGCAAGCTGAGAAGAGTCAAGAGTGTTTGCTTCTCTAACCACCAGGGGTCTCTGTCGCTCCATGGAAATGTTCCCCAACTCAGCCACCCAAAGGGATCTGCCAATGAAGATTTTCCACATTGACAGATCAGAATCTGCTTCCTCACCAGTCCACAGTTGATGGAGATGCCCTCTTTTGCTCTGTCGCCCGTCGCTCCGGTTCTCTTCAGTCTCTCGGAACCGGCCAGGTCCACGAAGTGGAACTTGGCGGTCAGAGTCTCAAACTCGTCAATCTCGGAGTCGTTAGCCAGCCGGTTGTCAGTGACATTGTCCTGGATGAGAAGGAGCGACATGTGCGACACTCAAACTTTCAATCTGTTGGTTATGACCAGTGGGGACAGTTTTCAACTCTGTAGCCTTGTGCGTTTCCTACATTGTTATCCGGAGAGCAGACTCGGACTTGGCAGAGGTGGATGGTGAAGATGGCATGCGAGCGCGAACTCTGGACGTTCATCTGGGTGCTGGCGGTGGTGCGAGACAGGGCACCCAGCTTCAGACATTGCATCATCTGTTACAGGGCAAAGAGACAACAATGTGAGCGTTTGCACACTCTGAGAAACACGGGAAAAAACAAGGAGGGTGTCATCGGCATATAAGGAGATTCAAAAAGCTACAAAACAGAAAATAAAATCTTTTGACACAAGTTGAATGACTTATGTACCATCTATTCACAGCTGTTCTTTGTTCTAGACAACATAAACAGATTTGAAAAACAAAAAATTCTTCCATAAATCCTTCCAATTCCTTCATGGGCAAATGTTACATTATTTTTAACAGTTCTTATGTGCTTCAACAGGCCTACAGCAGCTGTTTGCTGCAGTAAGGCTTGAGTAGCAAAACTTTTTGGAAAGCTTCACATGAGCTGTAAATAGTCCAAAATCACTAAGGTGAACAAAGAAAATACAGGAAGCTACGCACTTATTAGCGAACCTGACACAAGCCTTCAAACAAGAACTTCTTTCAGAACTGCAGAAGAATCTCACACTGAAACTTTGTAATGTTTCTACATCCAATTAAGGAATTAAAAAGAAAATCATTTTAAGAAATTACTGGGTTCTTTGAAGAGAATAGCCAGTGCACTGCTATGGGGACTCTTGGCGTTTCTACATTACAGAACCCTGTTTAAACAATAAGGCAGCACTAATTAGTCTGCTGATACAGACGGATTTCTCACTATTTGCTTTGGGCCTCAGTGGCTTTATTCATAAGGGGCTTTCCCTCACATACAATACAATCTTAATCTCACTTAAACAAACCACAATCCCAGGTTATATTTCTGGTAAAACTTAGCAAGCTTCTCATGTTTACATTTGTGATTCTCCTAGCCACGCCTTGCAATAACTGGTTGTAGAAAGCCTGGTTGTCACTATGGTGACCATAAAATGTAACTCTTTACTCTTTATCTTTCTTATCACCCTTATCATCGTTGCTCATTGGTTTTATTTGAATGTTCTTGTGCTTTGGTTACATTTGGGCTAAAGATAACAGTATGGGTGCTAATTCTGTGGTGCCAGTAATTTGAAAAAGAGAAAACTTGATGTATGTAAAAAAAAAAAAGGCAAAATTAATTTTTTTGCATCTATATTGGAGGTTGCATTATATAAAAATGACAAATATTTAGTGTAGGTAGTGTATGTCAAGATTTTTTAAAGAGCAGCACATTTCCAGAGTGTTCTGGGTGCTTAAAGCCGACCTCAGCAGCCGAGGTCACGGTGCGGGTGGTGACCCCCACGGTGTAGATGCCCCCGTTGGCGTCCTCGTGGATTTTGATGTTGGATCTCTGCCTCCTGGCCTCCAGGTCTCGGGTCGTGTCAAACAAATCCAGCACCTCTTCGTTGTACAGCTAGAGTCCAGGAGGGAGAAAAAAACAAAACAAAACAAAACAACAACAACAAAAAAAACAGGTAAAACACAAGAAAATGATTCGTCATCTTCTAACTCTCAGCTGCTTCCTCGGCAGCTGTCAGCAGCCACTTGGTGTCTGTTAAAAATAAAAGCCGGAAGTCGACCTCGGCGACAAACTAATGACAGCTTAATGACGCTGGGGGCCATCCGGGACACTTTAACAACCCACGGCAGACCTTTGACCTCTGGCTGTCAGCGTGTTCTTTCAGCGTCTGCTTAATTGAGCCAAAATGCTTCCAGCTCGGCGAGTTCAGAGCTCAGACCGTGCCCCGAAAAATTGCTTTAATTTGCCAGCGCTCGAAAGCGTCGCTCTGAGTCCGCTTTGATCTACCTGGAAGAGAGTTGGCGTACCTCCAGGAACTGCGCGTTGATCTTGAACTCGGGGACGGGCCTGCCTTGCTCGGTGGCCGCCTGTCTGCGCTCCTCCATCCCCCTGAACAGGTGGTGGACGGCGCGCGGAATGATGCCCTGCTCGTCGTCTCCGATGTTGACGTCGAAGCCGGTCCCCATGGTGTACGTCTTACCTGAACCTGTCTGGGTACAGGAGGACACAACTTTAATTTCGCTTCTTTCGTCATGTCTGTTTTCTTTATTTTAGTCAAAAAAAAAGTCAAAACTTCATCTTGTTGCTTCAGTTAGTCAGCCCTCCTTCTCACTTGGGGGTGGAAGGGAGAGAGGATGGGTTGTGAGGGAAGGGGGCGATTTCCATGGTGACCAAAGGAGGAATGCAACTTTGGGTTTAAATTCATGCGTCACCCTGCTTCTCCCTGCTGAAACCGTTAAAATAAAATATAAAGGACCCTGGCAGGAGGAGCATACGTCATGTGGAGGTTTGTGTGTGACTTCTCCAAGATCACACTTGTGGTTTCTTTGCGTGAATGTTTGCTCCCCAGTGAGAAGCTCTCAGATGAGAACATCAACGTAAAGGTGGAACGATGCGCGGAAAGAATATTAACCCAATGCAGACATTACTCATTTAATTCCAGTTAAATTCGGTTCACTTGGCAGAGATGAGGAACAACAGCAGAGTTACAATTTAAAGAATGAACTGCTGATGGAGACTATTCTCGCATCGTTTGTCCATTACATTTTTTCAACAACTAAAACCTCCAACAAAGTCTTATAATAGCAATTTCAGGTCAAATTATCAAACTTTTCCAAACTCACGTCTCCAGATTTCCCAATCAATTTCTGACCCAGAAAATATAAAACTTCACTTTTATAACCAGGATGGCCTTTGATTTTTTTGAGAAGTCCTTTGTTCAACCACTTATCTTTCTAAATCTATATGCACAAACTTTGTTTGATTGGATTTTTAATTTATTGCAGATAATTCTGCAGTGGTGAGGCCTTAGATGTGAAACCTACATACAAGCTGACACTGCAAGAAAGGAAGGAAGGAAAGCAGTGAATGGAAAAACTGATGGATCGACTGATAAGGGAGACGAGGATTCATGGTTTCACTGAAACAGATCAATAGTTGGAACTGTTGGACTGATAGACAAATGGGTTGTTGAAACAGATCAATTGGTGGATCAATGAATAGATTAAAGACAACAATGGAATGTTGGATTAATAAATAAATCAATAGAAGTACTGATGGCTGGTTGGATGAATGTCATGAAGGACAGACAGATGAATCAATGTTTGGTTGGAATGTTGTATTGGACAGACTGATGGACCAATAGTCCAAAGGACACAACAGAATGTTTTCTTACTGAATGCTTGATCAATGGACAGACAGACTGACGGTTGGTTGGATGGACGAACGAGGGAATTAATAGATAAATGGACGGACAGATTTACAGATAGGGTAACAAGTGCGTCAATGGACAGATGTGCATCTTTAATAAAAGAGCTCTATGTGGAAAACTGATGTTCATCTGTTTATTATAATAAACAATGGAACAAAGAAGCCGGTCTTAAAATATAAACATTCTCCAAGCCTCTGAAAATAAGAACTAGAGTCAAATAAAATAAGAGAAATGTAGGAAAAATAATTGATGGTTTATGAATTATTCTTTTTGCAATAATCCTACAGCTTTAAGAAAGTATGCAGGTATAACTGGGCAGTTTACAGGCAAAAAGGCAAAAAAACACCACCATTTTTTTTAAAAAACACTCCGAAACTTCCTTACTCTAGTGCTTCCATAGGGATTCATTCACTGACTGAAGGAAATGCAGTAAACTATGAAAACTTGTGCCACTGCTGCAGCAGCATCAGTAGCTGCAGATATGAGTTATTGATCCTCCTGGGAAATCCCAGAGCTGTCCACAGACAGGTTAGTGCAGCAAGCGTTCAATGTCTCCAGGATATGTTTTTACTTTGGAGCTTACTTCTGTGCTCGAGTATGAGATAAGATTGTCCTCACTTTATTTGATTGGGTAATAGACTCCTTCCTCCATCTCTTCCTCTCAGGCTAATGTAAGTCAGCCAATTTGAAGCTGTGGTGTTGAGGGCAGGTTAAAACATGTCAAGCTGCTCCGGCTGAGACGGTGAGGCATAAAATCAGCTTCATGCCCTGCACTGCCAAATATCTGTGGATTCTTGAAGCAGCTCCATTACCTTGAGCGATACAAACTTGAGAAATCCTCAGACAGTGATGCATGAGCGTGCACGTGCGCTGCGTTATTTGCACAGAAACGCGCGCAGGCATGCCCTGACCGAGAGATATCAGCTGACCAACCTGTCCGTACGCAAAGATGGTGGCGTTGTAGCCCTCGAAGCAACCTTCGATAAGTCTCTCTGTGCAGTGGGTGTAGATGGTCCCCTGCTGCGTGTCCATGTCAAACACGTGGTCAAAGGTGAAGGCTTTGTCCTTACCAAGGACCACTTGTGGTTCTCCGGGCATCACATATGTACAGATATGGCAGCCCTCGATTTTCTCCTTAGCCAGCTGAGGACGGATCCTAGAAGAAGAAAAAAAGAGTGGAGAAGAGACATTTTAACCATGAGCAAAAGAAGTAAAATAATCTAATGTTGATCTAAAAAAGTATGTACACTAGGTGCTCCTGTTCAGGGTTGCCAAGTATCCTCTGGTCTAATTTATTTGAACTATTTTTTTCTGTGCCATCACTGCTGGCCAAATGACTTGGAAATTGTAGTATTATTACATAAACATGATCTACCACCTGCTCTGCTAAATCCTCCTGTTTTATCCACACATTTAGCTTCAGTAGAAGGTCACTCCTAAGTTTCAACTCCCAAATAAAACAGAACACAATATAAGATCAGAATTTGTATGAATTCAGCTTGTTACTAACATGCTGGTAAAAATTTAAAGTGTTAGCATGCTAACAATTTCAAGCTAGTGTCTAACATTAGCTATCTTTTAGCTACTTTGTTAGATAAACCAAAAAAATTGTCCCAGTTTCAAATAAAGCCCATTCAGGAGCCTATTAAATTTTAATTTAAAAACATTAGCATGCTAACGATTAGCACGAGATACAATTATGACAAGGCTTTAAGTTTTTGAAAGAAGTTAGTGGTAAACTGATTAGAGTTTTGTATCCATCACTAGCTAGTATAAAATAAAATGCACCCGGCACCTATTAAATGGTAAGATAAAACCACATTTCAATGTGTTAGCATGCTAACTGTTATTACAATGATGAAGTTTCTAGCTTTACAAGAAATTATATTTTATGACTGTTAATAGCTAGTATAAAATAAAGCTCAGAAGTTTTATTTTATACTAGCTAGTATAAAAGTTTTGTTTTTATCTATTAAAAAAGATAAAAACAAAACTTCAATCCGTTAGCATTCTAACAATTAGCAAAAAACACAATGATGATGAGGTTTCTAGCTTTTAAAAAATTGTGAGATAAACTGATAATGTTTTTGTGTTCATCACTAACTATTATAAAAGTCCAGCCGGGCATCTATTAAGTAATAGAATAAGAAACAAACTTCAATGTGTTAGCATGCTAACATTTTCCAGTTAGCAGTAAACACAACAAGTAAAAGTAATAATGAACCAAAGAAGCTAGAATAAATTAAAGTACCAGTGAAACATACATTTTTCTAAATTGCCAAAAGATTTTTTTTTAGCAGCACTTAATTAAGGAGTATAGAACACTGAACACCATGACAAACTATTGTGGGAGTAATGACAAAAGTGTACCTATTTCCAAGAGAAGGCAGATGAGGGCAGCTACTGTGTAATGTGTGTGTTTATACATGTGGAAAACCCTGCAGTACCAGCACACTCCCATACACAGACCTCTCAGTGTTCAGTACTGAGGGAGGGTGCGAGGAGTGAGCTCTAAGCAAACAGTCCCGCCCTGGATTTCATTAAGAAATTGCTCTGTTTGCTTTCGTTCACGTAAAAAAACAAACTTTCTTATTATTTCATAGCCTGACCCAGTTTTTAAAACTAAACATAGAGGTTGTCATAAGGTAACATATCTAGATGTTTTCTAAGGAATTAAAATTTAGAATAAAGTTAAATTTTTAAGCAAAAACAAGTCTGAGACCCAGTTCGGGTGTTGAGATAATAGTAAGGAGTAGGGAGCAAAATTTCCGGTTCTAAATCCTACTTTTTCTAGGCTATATCCAAACCCAAATAAATAAATAAATGGAAATAAACTCAAAACATAAGCAGACACTCGAGAGCTTTAGTTAAATGACTGCTTTTGTGCCTTTCAGCTGGCAGTTAAAGCTGTATGTGAGAGAGGCGAGAGAGAGAGAGGCCATTATGCATTGCTTTATACTCTATGTGCAGTACTTGTGTGTACTGTACACTTGTGTGTGTTTACATTAAAAAAAGACTGACATTCACCATAGTAAGAGTCTTTCTAAGTAATGAACAGCATGAAAGTCTCTCTCTTTGTCCAAATGAGTGTGTGTAGATTTATGTGTGTCTGAAAAGGAGAATGGGAGCGTGAACACAAAAGTGATCTACAGAGAGGGGTCAGTGTGTGTGTGTATGCATGTGTGTGTTTGTGAGACATCAGAGCATATCTCTTCAAAAGAAAGCCTCCAGGCGATTACACAGCACTGATGACAACAGGAGAGGAGCCAGTGACACTACTTTATATTTTTTTAGCTAAAGTTAATATTTTGAGTTTTATTTATTTAACAATAATACCTTGAGTTTGAGGAGTTTGGAGACATTCAACTTAGGAAACGACAAATTGAAGACATAGAAATAAACAAAAAAAAAAAAGAAGAAAACTATTCTGAATTCCTGTGCTGCCATGGTTTTGATGCCACCCTGAATGGGGAGCCATACTAGTATAAACTTATCCAAAATCCACTTCATCTTCTCACAAAGTCTACATCTACATTTTCTTAAGAAATCCACATGGATTTATTTAAAAAAAAAAAACAAAACTGTTTTCGCAGTGTATTTAAATAAGCTCTCAATCACAAACTAAATTTGAAAATAGTTTTCGCAATATCTGCATTTGAATAACTTCACCACTATATTTTACTTTAATTAGTAAAACAAACAAATAAATGATCAGTTTAGCACTTTTCCACTCCCAAAGTGCAATACTTTTTGTGGTGTCACTGTGGTGGGCTCGGTAGAGGAGAAACATTCAGTTGTTTTACCTCCAACACCTACAATCACAGACAAACGTGTTCAAAAGGTCTCATTAAACCACATTGTCCCCAGTGAAACTGACTGTAGCATTACAGCCATAGGGCTCAGGTGACCTGAGCAGGCGGTGATTTAGTTGAGTGATTTAAGGCATTACAGGGTTGAATGTACAATAATCCCCTTTTGGCCACCTTCCCAAAAACTCAACACAGGACTGTAATCCAGAATAATAACTGTGGTACTCATGGCTGCTCGCAGTGACAGTAATAAATCAAATAGTTATTGTTTAAACTGAGTCTGCACCGAAACCATAGCAACACTATTTTTTATTTTTTTTTACTTTTAGAATAAAGTATGTAATAAGTAAGTAATAAATATGTTTGCAGAAAGAAAAAGAGCGATTACACAAAGGAAACCACAGGAACGAGGATTATTATATCAGGAATACACGCCCGATCTGAGTGGTTGTTTTCATCAGAACAAAGACAAAAACAAAAAGACACCCGACAACATTAAGAATCTCTGTGCACCATCTAAGGCTGCGTTCACACTGCAGCCTGAAGTGACTCAATTCCGATTTTTTTGACGTAATGCAACCTGTATCCGATCTTTTCATGGCAGTGTGAACAGCACAGGTCGGATTCTTTTTCGAATCTGACCCATATCCGATTCGTATCCGATTCAAATGCGACCTAACGTCCAGGTCACCTTCATCTGAACTGAACGTCACTGATTCTCAACAAATCTCACTATTCTGTGTCCTGATATGCGCAAGTGGGAAGAAAACAACAACCATGACGGATTATATGAGGATTAAGTTGTTAATATGTTGCTCCGGCCGGATAACAACTTCAAATATGTAAGCTAAGCTCCACCATTAGCCTCCATGTTTACTTCCGCAAACACTGAGCACTTCTTCTTTTTATGGCAGTTGGCAGAACACTGACGCTATTGCGCCCTCTACTGCGCATGCGGGACACTTTCAGGTCGTTTGCCTGTTTACACTGCAGAATGCATACAGGTCGCATTTACTGGCAGTGTGAACGGCCCCGGCAAAAAAATCGGAATTGCCAAAAAATCGGAATTGAGTCACTTCAGGCTGCAGTGTGAACGCACCCTAATAAAACGAGGCTAAATCACAGGTGAACCTGGAACAGAGACGAGTACATGCAGTAGGAAATGACTGGAAACATCACAAATAGGCCTGTCACAATAAGAAATGTCAATTAATTGCTTGATAAATTAAAATAGATTCAATAACTTCAATTTGCATTGTTTATTTCTGTCTTTCTACCAAAAACTGGGTGATAAAGGTCTTCATTCTGGTGCTTTGGTCTCAACTGGCCCTTTTTTTGAAGGTCAATTTTGATTACAGAGTCGCTACAATTCATTTTAGTTAGTTGCTTCTGTTTTGTTGTCGGGTTTTGTTTATTTTGGATACTTAGAATGTCTTCCACTTCCAGTGTTAAATGTTCATCGGAAATGAACATCTTTAAGAATGGGATCTTGCATTATTATGGCACTGCCGTTATATTATTACTTGAAATTGGTCTCAAAACAATATTATCGTCTATAGCACATGTGTCAAACTCAAGGCCCGCGGGCCACATGTGGCCCGCCATGTCATTTTATGTGGCCCCCCAGCGTTTTATAGATCCATGATTGACTTAAAATAGGTTTTGAGCACGAATTGACGACAAACTACATCTCCCATAATGCATTCCGATTGTTACCAGCCAACATTACGGCTTCTCGCCACTAGAGAGCAGCAAAGTCACCTTAAGCTGCTTATTGATTTTACCAGCGAATAAAACTGAGACATCAACAAGCTAACATCAAAACGTCTAAGAAAAGAAAAATCGATCTACAAGTAAGACTGTGAATGAAGATGTGTGAGTTGGTGTCAGGGCGGCAGGTGGCGCTAGACTTTTTTTGTTATCCGTTATCTTGACCGACAACATAAAAAAAAAAAAAAATTGGCCCTGTACTATTTTTATCCGTGAAATTATAATCATATTAACATCGGCTATTTAGCCGCATTTTATGCGGTTTAGTGAATATTCACCGTGAATCCTGATCCCATCACAAATTAAACAGATAAATGCATCTACATTTTTCTCCGTAGTGACAAAAAAAACCACTGACTGAGGCCCCAATAACTTTTAATAAATTAAATTAAGCGACTTCACTTAAATTAGCATCACTTCACCCGCTGGGGTCTGAACGCTGGGTTCAAATCTGCAGAAAAATCTGCGCTAATTCATCAGTCAGTTGGATCTGTCTGATCCAAACAGATCAACTGAACTCTGAGTGTTTTACCCTGCGGGGTCCGGTGTGCGCTTTAAGGATTTTTTTTTTTTTTTTCGCTTCTCCGAAACGGACAGATATGTTTCGTCTGCAGCTCCTCCAGAGCGCCGCTCTCCTGGGTAACGTGAACCCAGAAGGCTCCATTTGTTAAATCCGCTGGATGAGTTACTCCCAGCGGTTTTTAATTCTTCGCAGTGGCGTAACGTAACTGCCTCCGCAGTGGTTGAGCAGCGGACTGCGCATGTTACAATCTAATTAACTTTTGCATCGTCATTTATTTCCTCAAGATAAACTGCCAGCTCCTCAAATGGATTAACACAACGTTGCATTCTCTTTAGTTTTCTCTGGTCTGTAATGGAGACTTGAATTTAACGCTCCATTTCAACCAAAGGTTTGTAATGCGCTTCCTAACCAGAAGCTCCAAAGAGTTATTTAACAATATGAGGTGTTCAATTTATTTTTAACATTGTATTTTCATACATTTTATGCTAGGGGTGCCCAAGTCTAGTTTTCCAGAGCTACCATCTGCAACTTTAGATGCGCTCCTTCTCTAACACACCTGGATCATTGACTCATTATAAGGCTCTACAGAACTGAGTTGCTGCTAATGAGGGAAGTCAACCTTTTGCCTGGGGTGTGTTTTAGCAGGGATGCATCTAAAAGTTGCAGTCTGAAGGACTGCAGCTGGGCACTCCTGATTTGTACCGTCAATGTGGCCCTTTGAGGGTGGCCAATATGCTGAAGTGGCCCTCGGTGAAATTGAGTTTGACACCCCTGGTCTATAGCAATAACCTTCGGGACAATTCATCGCCCAGCAAAACTTGTTATTGTGACAGGTCAGGTCACAAAGTTGCGTCACATGCTTATTGGTCAAGCATGTGTATGTATGTGTTCTTTTGGGATTAGTTATGATTGTCAAACTTTTGTGGCAGTCCATAAGAGAAGAAAATGTAAATGTTAAGATATTTCATTATACAAGTCTAAGGGATGGTAGATGTGTAGATTATATTGAAAGGGCGCTAACCAGAAGACATAATCATATTACTTGACCTCTACAAAACCCAGTCCGCTCTGCTTCTGCTCCATTTTCCATACCCTTCGCCTTCTCTATGTTTGTTTTAGAAAACAGCCAGTTCTAACTTGCGCAGCTTCTTTCTCCTTTTCAGTACTCTAGTGGCGGTTGCTTCGTGGTAACAGTTTGCAATATAAGCACAAACTGACACCAACTTTTTACGGTCGATTTGGCTTTACATAAGAGCTCCGATTTTACAAAGCCCCTTTTAAGCTGTTTTAATAAGCTGTAAAATAAACAAGTTAATTCCAAATTATACTTGTGCCGCTTTGACTGCACCTCTCTTACACCACAGCTTGAGATGATAATAAAATTACGCAGCAGGAACGTGTAGCAATCCTGCTAGCTTCAATTTTAATGAGTTTAATTCATCCTTTTTAGTGTTTTAAGTGATGAAGTGCATATCAACAAACAAAAAGACATTTCTCTGTGTAACAAAATAAAGAGTCAAATTGGATTCTAAGTGTGAAAGAACTGTGTGTACATAAAAATTATATATGCATAATATTCAGACTGAAGTTCGATTAAGGTGCACTAATTACTGAAAATGATTTCTACTTTTAAATGATAAATAAACTTTTCTTTTAGAGATTTATTTTGTAACTTTCTTCAAATTCCTAAGTCAACATACAGTTGTTCAGTGCTAGGGATAATTGTCTTTTAAGGACTTGGAACAATCCTTTTGGGTGCATGTGTCTTTTTATTCTGTGTATGTAGATATCTGGTTTCAACTGTGTGATGTCATAATTCGTCCTACATGATCAAACATGGAAGCTTTAAGCTTATGAATCTATAAGTCACTCATGAAGTCATTTGTTTGCTCCCTCTTGATAACAACAGATTAGGGTAAAGATGGAGAAACAAGAACAGTAGAGAGATAAATTAGCCACCTGACCGCTGATGTCATCCATCTTGAATAACGCACCATCAGTTTGCTTGCCGACAGCAGTCTCTATTGACAACGATCCAAATCGTCAATTCCCTAGATTTCCAGGCATTCCCCTTAGGATTGTCTATCACCAACGTTAACAAGAATGAGAGCTTTGAGTCCTGATTCAGGGCCTCTGCAATCTAACCCTTAGGATTTTGTTTACGCTCCAGTTTGTGTCCGGCTGACGACACAGAAAGCTTTGCCAGAAATAGAAAGGTACATCTGAGCCCAAAAGGCAGCAGAAAACAAATCCGTTTATTCAGAGGCTCAGAAAAGACTCACAAGCACATCATCACCTTACATTATCATAGCCCCATGTTTATAAGGCCGTAAATCAGGCACAATTTGCCAAATAAACGTGTCCAAGTTCCCAAACGTGTTTATAAAACAACCTATTATTGAATAACTGGAGCTCTATCTCATTATATGCCTTATTTCCAGTGGCATATATTAACTGCTCAATGTTAAACTCAGACTACAACATGTAGTCCAAGTAGTGTGGCATTTACCTAAATTGGGTTTGGCTCTTCGTTCAAGCAGACAACTAAGGAGCTGAAGACCTTCAGAAAGCATCATGATCAATATATAGGAATGGATATTAGTCTTTAAAGATGGACTGTAGTTTATGTACTATAGAATACAGTGGCAGGTAGACGGGTAAAAAAACGAAGACATGAACCGGCGTGAAGATATCAAATCATCCTGTCAATAGCGATGCGAACAGTAAGGCAGTAAGGCTATGTTTGCACTCCAGTACCTGAGAAACCAGACTTATTATTGGGAAAATTGGTCAAGAACAGAGTAGGGATCAATAAAACCCACCCAACGCTCATAACCATAATAGCTGGAGATTGCCTGATGACTCTCTTAAGGGAAGCTCGCTTGCATAACAACCACATATAGGAAAAAGCATATGTGTCGTTTAGCCAGTAGACGCTTGTGTATTTTTATTCTTATGGTTATGGACCATGCTGGCTTGTGTAATGCCTTTTTTGAAGGCTAACGTCTGATGGCGGCCTTGAAGGGAAACCAGAAAGACATAAATCCAGAGATGTTAAGTGCCGTAACTGACCACGATCCAGTGGGAGTGCATCTCAGTAACAGTCTCTATTGTCCTGCTGCTGGTCTTGACATCAAGGGCCTGTTCATCGGATCACTCAAGATGAAACAAGTTCTTTATAGAAGCTCTATCCAGCTGGGTAGAGTAGACTAGTGTAGAATCATCAGAATTTTGGACAGGCAAATGAAATTAGACATAATTTAACATCTCGTCGACACTGTTTGGGAGTGTTTCACCGCCACTCAAGAAGACTTTGAACTCCAGAGTTGATCTGGAAACGGTAGTCACGGAGGGAATCTGGGAATGACGCAAAATGGAGTGGAAAACCTGGAAAAACAGAGGGAGATTGATTTCCGCTGAGGCCGTCTTTTGGTTTCCTTTGGTGTGGTGACTGACCGCTATCCCTTCACTGAGCACACCCACAACTTTGACAGAACCTGTTCCATTGTCAGAGCGCTGACTGCAGAGTACTGAGTGCTTCTTTGGCTAAAGGTCACCCAGCAGGAAGGAGAGAGTGGCAGAGGAGCAAGGCTAGCATGGTGGATGATGTCTGGATTGGCAGCGACAAAGGACGCATACATTGTTTGGCCTCCAGCACTGTTTGTAGCTTCATGGAAAACATTTCTCTCACAAGGGCAGCGTGACCTAATCATGACTCGTGTGTGAAATGAACTCAAATGCAGAAAATGTTTAGAAAGACAGAGATAACAATTAATATAGGAATGCAAGGCTCATTTGGAGACGAAGAGAGCAGTATTTAAAACATGATGAATTTCTAAAGCCTACCACAAACTCTTCTAATTATAAGTGGAATCCATAATAAATTAACCTTTGTTATCGAATGTCTCTGAGGGGGGAATATCACATGGCATCAGCTGGCAGCTGGCTTGCTGCTTGCTTTGCTTTTGTGTCTGAGTTCGCTTGACTTCCTTCATGAATATTTAGGATGGATTTGCCTGGACGAACAGCAGACTATGCATGTGTGCAAAGAACACACATGTGAACATGCGGCTTTTATGTCAAACGTGACATAAAAATGTCAAAAGAAGAGAGATTTCTTCCAGACGAGGAGTAAAAACTACCAAGTTTTGGCTAATGCTTCCCATTCATTAAGCTTTAGGTTCTTATTATTTGTGTGTATCTAAGGTGTTTGTGTACTTGTAGATTTTTTATGTTACATTCCTCAGTGTAGAATGACACTTGAGAAAGAGTGTATCAAAATATTCAATCTCTAGACTTAACAAGTGCACCTTCTTCATACCACGACTTTACAGATTGTCATTATAAACAAACATTTGTTCCCTTCCTAGTTTAAAATCTCACCTTGAAAATTGTTTTTTTTTCTTTGCTGGTTACAGACGTTTGCTGCTATAGAAGTTGCTTTAATCCTAGCCATTGGACAATGCTAACAGCAGCTAACAACAGCTAACCACAAAAAATAGTCATGATATATTTGGTCAATTTGTGGCACTTTGCATACTTGTCTCATTTACACATAATCCTGCTGCCAAAATAAATAAGTCTCTACGTTTTTTTTCTGAACTAGAATTTGTTTTAAATTCAGAACAAGCTGAAACGGATTATCTTGATAAAAATCGTAAATCGGAATTTAGTGTTATCGTGATAAATTTTTAAGAATAATAATGTTTGAACCCCTAAAAACTAACAGTCTGACTTCAATTTACTGTTGGCTCCAGATATTGATTAATATCAATACATTTGACAATATGATAAAGTGCAATTGTGGTGCCACTTAGAGATACAGGAGCATTACTGAAGGTTACTGATATAATTTACTTAATAACAGGTAAGTTTTGTTTTCAAAAGCCTCATCTCGCCACTATGTGCCTCTTTTCAATGTTTAATTAAATAAAAGAGAGGTGTGTTAAAACAAAAAGACACAAATATGTAAGTAGCAAAACACCTAAAGTTGCTAAGGGGGAGTTACTATTGGGGACAGTGAAGTAAGGTAGGTGTAACATAGCAACATAATTGTTCTCTGTCATCAAGGTAGAAATACTACAATTGAGATTCCCAGTAGGATTTAAGCATTAATACTATTGTCAGGACACATGAGGAGGGATCATTTTTCCACTAACAAATCAAAATTTGGGGCCTTCCCTTTGTGTACCCAGCAGCCTTCTCCTTTTGTCCATTACCACACCTGAAAAAAAAAAAAAAAGTCGATAAAGCGATTCATCACCGTGGTCTTGTTGGGACGGCGGATTACAGAACTTGTTAAAAGACGGCATTAGTGGCGCAAGTTGAGGCAGGTATACGCCAACGACCTGCTAGCCGAGCCTGATAGACTCCGTATGGCAGAGGCAGAGAAGACCAGATTCACTAGCTACAAAGGTTTAGAATAATTAGAATGTGTCCATGACGATTAGCTGCGGTGAAAACACCGACGTGGAGGTGGGGTTTGGGGCTTACGAAGGAATGAGATGAGTGATTTATTAAGCACTGAATGCAAATGGCACCATCATCGATTTAAGGATGACGTGTTCTTTTCGAGGTCTTACAAATTTAAGAAACACACGTTACTGTATTTACTTTGATTTATGCTTTGTTTTCTTTGTTATGACACCAAAGTGTTTGTGTCATCAATCTCCATCTGTGTTGGTATAACTAAGCAGAAGAAACAACATGATAGTAATCTAAATAACTATGAAAGCACCATTACCAAAATGTATTAATGCATCTGCTGACAGATATTGCCAATGTGTCTCAACAGTTTTGAACACAGATTATGGCTATACCCAGCATCAACTCAGGTCAGTAGTAGCTGTATGAGGCTAAAGAGAGAATCCATTGAAACTCCATATGCGTTAATCCAGGGATGCACAATATATCGGCACCTACATTGTTATCGGCCGATATTAGTCATTTTTTAAGGACCGGAAAAATAAAACTGGGTCAATATGAACAACCAATATTTATTTTTATCCGTTTCTGATTGGGTTTTTAATTCAAAGGTGTCGAAATCGAATTATACATAATATCAGTAAATATCGGCCAAGACAAAAATATAAATATCGGATGTTGATATCAGCCCAAATTTTGATATCGGTGCAGCCCTAGTTTTGTCTCATCATGTCATCAGAAACCAATTTTTAAAAAAATGTTTTAACACATTTTAATATCTTAACACAGGACCTGTGCAGAACGCACTATGTCAATGTCTGATGAGTTTGTTTGAGGAACATTATTTAAAAAAAAACAAAACAAGACATTTTATCACAATTTTTTATTAGGCCAATGTCAGAAACCCTCACCCCTACCGTATATGGAAAGTGATGTCATCATTGGGGGGCACATGCGTTGCTTGCACAATTTGAGTTGTGGAGAATGAATGAACTGCAAATTTGACTTAGTTGATGATTTTCATATTAAAGTTCATATTATTTAACTTTAATATGAAAGCTAAATAAAAATAAATTTGCATTTTGCCTCAGCTCTTTTTGACTACATGAAAATGGGTATTCCATTTATTTCAATTAGGACTGCCGTCATTGTAATATCAGGCTCTGTAATATTACAAGTGAGGTACAATATTCGGTGCAATAATATAGTTATAATATATATTAATAATATATTAAGCATCATACATTCACAATCTGTACATCAATCATTTATTAAGTAAGCTGAATGCCTACATCTGATAGTGGTTGAGATGCTAAAGATGCTAAAGTGTGTTGGGAATAGAATCATCTAATTTAGTATTTTGTATTTCCTTATCTCAGTCTAAGTACTGTATATCTTGTACTAAATAACAATATGAAGTTTAGACTATAAATCATACAATAGCACCAATATGAAGTTTATAGTCTAAACTTCATATTGGTGTGAAGCTGCAAAACAGATGCAAACTTTAGCATTTTTTGTTAGCCTGTTGTGGTATTCTCATAGAGCTTACAAAACGTTCCATCATCTTTGCCATCATCTTTATTTTTTCTTTTGATTAACCAAAAATGTTGGATTAGTTTCTGCAGTCTAGTATGTTTTGTAATGAAGTTGCGGTGAAACAGCAGCTGGATCCATCTTCGTACCATTACAGGGTTAGGTCAGGATACCATGAAGTGGATTACCTTGTCTGTGTGTGTGTGTGTGTGTGCATGTGAGTGTGTGTTTAGCTCAGTGACAAAGCATTTTCAGACACTGCTGACCTCAGACAAGATCATACTGGCTTTGAGTCATTAAATCGCCTTACAATTACACGCTGAGTCACTCTGCAGCAAATGTCATTACGATGAATTATATTAGTTTGCATGAACTGATCAGAGGAGGCTAAACTTGAACAAACAAAAAAAAAAACTCTGCTAGAGGCAACACATATACAGTAGCTGCAGCTACATATTCCTGTGTCAGAATGGTCTAGTTAAAGTCAGAAGCTTATGAAATTGAGAGTCTGAGACAAGACTTCAAAATTTGTGATGACAGATGATCTCCGTCCAGTGATATTGAGATTGACACTTGAGAATTATGTGTTGAACTAGAACATGAAATCCCAATAAAAAATGTTAAAGATTAAACTTCAAATTATACAAATTACATAAATAAACATGTTCAGCAGTCTATTTTGTGATGTTCCGCGAAGCTTGTTTGAGCACACAATCATACAATAGCAAGAGTCACTGGAATAAGTAATTTTCACAAGCAAAATTGTCACAACCTTAAGCTAGTAAAAGGGTTTTTGCCCTTGAAGGTTGTCTTGTACTGATGAAATCAGGTTGCTTATTATAGATTATTTATTATCTAAGACGGAGAGAAAGAGAGAGAGAGGCCGGCTTGTAAATCGAGTTGGCTTGGCAAACAAGGCTCAGGGTCAAAGTCTGAATGCAAAATAACGAGAAAAGGCAAGCGAGGCGGGGGACGAGAAACATGAGAGGGAGCAGCTTTTGTCCTCTCTCTTCCACTCAGATCACATGACGTTGCAGCTCGTCTATTCCAATACAAACACAAGCATGTTTGAAGACAAACTCGCATTCGGTGAAGCCATGTCATTTCTTTATGTTAGTTTATTTTATTTTTATTTTTTTTTCACAGATAAGCAAAGGTAGGATTTAGTCGAGTCTGCTGTCAGTGACAAGCAAATAAGGGGCAAAGGTCAGATGGGGGGGAGGGACCGCTAGTAGATCAAAACATAACCAAAAACACTGCAAGAATACACAATAGAAAAAGCCTGAAAACAAAGAAACAGATCAAGTAGATCCAGGGTATTAAAAGTGAAGGTACTGCTGAGTAGTGTGATCTATTTGAGGCGATCAAAAGCACTCGGTGATCCTCCATCCTCATATTACAATCTAATCCGAACACAAGAGACAACCTGCACGGGCCTAATCCCCCAGCACCTAAGATTTTCATTCATAAATCCACTCCACAGGCCAAAACTGAAAAGGAGTAGTTCCATATTAACATACACTAGGATCTTCATAATGCAGATAAGTTATGATTTATGCTGCTAAATCTTAAATAAAGCACTCTGAATGGAATACAAATGGATCTAGAAGTGTAAATCCAGGTTAGCATGCAGTGTTTACATAGTGGGATGCTGCAGCAGGAATAGTACGGATCCTAGCAGGTGTGACAGATGAGCATCTCAACAGAGGAGGGTCCTCTCCTCTGCATCCTTACCTCAGGGCAACCCGCACCGAGCTCTCGTCCGCTCCCCCGCTCATGGCGTCACCGAAACAGTCCGCCTTAAAAATAGCTCGCTTTCCCTTTTCGTCCTTTCTTTATCCTCTTACAAGACGGCCGAGCGTCCCCCTCCCCCCCCTCTTGCCTCCTTTCAGCGAAGCGCGTCGGTCTGCAGCCTCCACGGCGGCCGCTCTCATTCAACCTGCCATTAGGCTCATTTCTATGCAGCTCCGCAGCGAAGTGTCTGCTCGGAACATGAGGCGGCACCGGGCAGAAAGGGAGCCGGCGGTGGTCAGTCCTCCAGCCGCATCGTCTCTCGCTGTCGCTCCAGCCGCGCGTGGTGAAGAGTGTGGAAGCGCGAGGAACCGCTTTGGCGTGTGATTCCACGAAGACTGAGGACGTAACAAGGCTCCTCCTCCCGAGCTGCACCAATCCTGACAAAGCACAACAACACAGAATAATAATAATAATAATAATAATAATAATAATAATAATAATAATAATAATAATAAACTACTTGGTTGACACAAACACAAATACAGTTAGTTAGCATAGCTAGAACAATAAATTAAAACTGTGGAGGACCCAAATTATCACAATTTAATAACTTTTTATTTTTTCACATAAAACTGCGCCCATTTCGGTCAGCAGGTGGCTTGAGAGTATTAAGTCTTAGCGGCAGTGGCGCAAAAAGTGGGTATGCAATGTATGCAACGCATAGGGGCGCTGCACTAGAGGGAATTTTTTTTTCTATTCTGCATTTTCTGTATTTAACAACTGTTTGCACATGTATGAAATGATCAATAACAGAGGAACGGCACTGATTAGGCGCTCCTTCACCTCCCCTCCCAAACACGCCCTTTCGAGAACGCACTCAGACGCATTTTCTTTTTCTTTTAAACTTTAATCGTCGTATATAGTGCACTTGACAACAGTGAGGTAAAGATGGAGCGGTAGAAAAAAAACTATCAGAGGTACAATAAAACAAATAACGAAAGAGGAAGGAGGATAAAGATGGAGGGACGAAGAAAAGCTTTTCAAAATGTTTGATAGACAAACATTTTGTGTATATATACAATAATATACTATATATAGTATAATTTACTATATATAGTATGCTATGGTTATATAGAATACCCATATTGTTTCTCTAGAGGTGTGGACTCTGTTGACGCTTTAAACTTTAAACTTTACCCGATATCGCTAACATTTGCCCCGGGATGTACGGGGCAAATGCCAGTATCTTCAGAGATGTACTTCTCTGAAGATACTGGCAGGTTGAGAATTTATTCAGTTAACAATTAAGTCCTTTAGTATTCAGTTCAGTTGAGTCGGGTCAAAAATACATAATGTTTTATAACATTTAATCTCAGTATCTTGAAAAACTCAACGTGGATAAAAACTAGGAGGGCAAATAAATAGTTCATACCTGCGGCTCTTCCTGCATTTTCAATGTGCAGCAGCCATATTGACTTGGAAATTCTATGCTGATTTGGGCCTTCTTGTTTTTTACTTGAACGTGGACAACTTTGTACGGTACGGAGCCGTCTGGAGACACACGAGGGAAAAAAAATAAAACTTAATATCCAATGCCCACGACTTATTGTAATTTAGTCGCTCTCACAAAATAAATAAGTCGTTAGCTCTGCAATTTTGAACCCACCAACAGAACAGCATTATCGCAATGTAGCACTGTATACTTTTAGCCAGCAGAGGGCGTCAGAACTAATAGTTTCAGAACATCTCGCTCGTTTTCTAGCCGGAAATACGTTAAAGAAGTTACACAAAGAAGCCAACAATCGAGACCAGTTTAGTATCAAGCTTTAGGATTTTTATTGGGGAAAAAAAACTGGGGCAAAGAGTCATCGTCATCTAAAACGTAAAATATTATTTAAAACAAATCTGAACATATCACAATCTAACAAATGGGCACAATCATATCAGGAAGAGGGCACTCCATCATTTTCTATCCCATCCTTTCAACATGAAGATTATTTCTCTTTGTCTCACTTAAAAACAAACTGTAACGACCAAGCACCACTTAAAGCTGCCCTCATGCTCAAGTGTTACTAGGCAGACTCCGTGTCATTCAGCGGCTTGTGTGTCCTCTTGTCAACAAAGTCTGGGCTGGAAGCAGAAAATCCAGTTCATTTACAAACAAAAAAAAGAGAGAGAAAAAAAAATCAATTTTACAAGGTGCTTCTTTCATTCCAAATTAATTCTTTATCTCTATGCATTTCATACCATTACATGACCATTCAAAAAAAATTAAAAATACTAGTAGTTGTTTACATTTTCAGTAGCCATTTTAATTTTATTAGGGAAAAAAAGTCTATCAGAAATCTGAGAAACACCCTCACCCAGCCGATCTAAAGCTCTCTTTAAAGTAGCGATTGAAAGTTTTGAGGTTGCTCCGTCCTGACACATTATAGGAAACGTCATCACGTTGGGGTCAAATGCTTTAAGTCTTAAAAACAGCAGCACATCTGTTTACATTCTGCCCACGGCGGTGTTGATTGTCAGTTTTACTACTCTGCCGCTATGGGCTCGGGCTGGTTGGAGATCCTGGAAAAGCCTCACAGTTTCACTGCAGCGCTGTTTTCACACAGAATTTACAAACGGTAAAAGGTTTTTGTTTTGTTTTTTTAAAAAAAAGGAAATAATGAAAAAACCGTGTTTATTTAAAACCAAAAAGTGGTGGATCATTCCCACCACTGCAAAAAAAATAAAAAATCTGCAATCAATTGATTTTGTTTTTTTTTTAAAGATCTTTTTTTTAGGCAGCTGAATGTCTGAAAAAGCCAGGCAGCAACATGGGGGAGTGGGGCAATACTGTGTTGCTCAGCTGCAGTTTTGAAAACAATTGTATGATGAATTTCATAAAACAAATCAGTGGTTCTTTAAATGCTGTCATTACTTTTAACATCTACATAAAACAAGGTATTAGGTTGTGCTGAGGTAAAAAAAATTTTTAGGATCACTTGAATATTCATATTCATAAGGCATAAGCTCCTGCTCCTGATTTGATTCATGCAGGACATAGCGAGCGTGTACACAGGTTTGAACCTGATTAGGCCAAAAAAAAAAAAGAACCCTGAAGAAGAAGGAAGGGGTTGAGTTTACGTCACAATTCGGTAGTTTCACAGTATCGCAACCTCCGATCCGATCAGAGTCGTCAAAACGAAACGACAGCGGACAGGAAAAATCTAGAATGTCTAAACAATCCTCAAGTACAGCCTTTCCTCCGTAGACGCCACAGAATGTGCCATCAACAGTTATCGGGAATGATAAAGTGCATTTAAAAAAAAAAAAAGCACTTTGTATAATTGAGAATTAGGTTCAACCCGCTAAACGTTCGGAAAAAGCTAAGTTTTTAAGAGGAGAAGCGTACTTTTGCCGAAAGAAGGCCATAAAAAGTCCCCTAACAAACGGTCAGAGGAGACATCATTTGAACTTGAGTTTTGCTTGAGACCGGACAAAAACTGTAAACTACAGGCGCTCTCCCGTCGATACATCACAGCGGACGTATGCGTTTGTGTCGACAGCAGAACCACGGCTGTTGTCGTAGCCACCGGCTTGACCAGGAGCAAAACGTTCGCGAGCGCTGAAGGACAACCAAGCATCTGCTCCGTCCCTGATCCTCTGCTCCCTTCGGCAGAAGGGAGACGATGCGAAATGCCAGAAAACGGTTTGAGAAAAGGTATGAAAAATAGAAGCGGAACTCTCGTTACGGTGAGATATTTTGCTGAGCTGGAGGTAAAAAAAAAAAAAAACCCAACAAAAACAACAGAGCAACAGCCGTCTTTGCTGTCCCTTGCAATACTGCTGTGGGTTAAAAAACAAACAAACAAACAAAAAAAACGAATAACTGATGCCTGTATATCAGCATGAACAATTACAATACGTAGAGGCGTCCCTCTAAATGTAAAGTGCTATTAGATCACGAACCGAACAATCATTTTAGTTAATCTGGGGTCGTCGTTTCTGTTGCTTTTGCTTGTAACAACTGCTAAAACCCAACTTTTAAAAGTACGACTGAACATACAGTCGGTGTGTTGGAATAAAAGGGGTGGAGACAGCAGGGCTCAAGTCTTTAGAAGCTCCCATTTGGAGCAAAAAAAGAAAAGAAAAGAGAAAAAAAAAAAGCTAATGGAAAGCTGCTAGGTTTTGCTTTCCTTCGTCGCCGTGGCCTCCACCTCCCTCCTCGGCCGTTTTGAGGACAGAGTCGTCTCCCAGGATCTTGCAGAGCTCGTTGAGGCGGTTTTGCATCTCGGGGATGCCGGCGAGTTGGGCCTCCAGCCGCTGCTTCTCCTCGGTGAGGGAGAGGCGGGTCGCCGAGTCCAGCTCCTCGAAACGCCAGCCGCCCTCACCGTCGAACTGCAGCAGGTGGGTGTGGTACTTCCTGAAATGGAGAGCGATAGATCGAGCTGAATTGGCTGTCAAACAAGCGTCCAGCACAAGCAGTTAGGGGAAAACTGAGAACTGGCCACTCACAATATGTCAGCTGCCAAACTGTGATTTTATCTAATGATCGAATTTAGCAATTAATCGAATTTTGTTTTTTTTAAGATTTAATATTTGGACACTGTTTTTTTTTTTTTCACCAATTTTCTCCTTGGTTTTCTATTTTGTTCCTATTTGGATTTTGAACTCAGGTTAACTGCGCGACGATTAATCAAACCCAATGATTAATTGGATCAATCGATTAATCAAATTTTGGGGTTTGGAGACTTAATACCAAGCCTGCCATCTTGTTTCTATTTACGTTGTGGTAACACCAGAATAAAGTTGTGTGACAAAAAAGTCAAAATAATACAAAAAAAAGAGAAGTCTTAATATTACCAGAATAAGCTGTAATGTTGGGAGAATGATTGAAAAAAATAACATATAAATTATACCAGCTTTTTTCTTATTAAAATGACTTTTCTCAATTTTTAGACATTTTCCTAGTAAAACTGCATATTTATGCTGCCAATATTACAACTAGGCATGTCATGATAACAAATTTTACGGGACGCTGAATGGTCCCTATATATTTATTGCTATAAACGTTAATATTGTTGTTTTGAGACCGTTTTCAAGGAATATATCGATAATGGCATCATTTTGTAAAGAACACTTAACACTGCAACTGGAAGATACTTTAAAAAAGTGGATTACAAAGCTTTGGCAACTAAAAAATATGAATCGTCAGAATGGAAATTATTGAGCTCATTTTAATTTATCGTGCCATTAGATGATTTCCAGAGAGCAACACGTCTCACCACAGGGACGGCCGGTGTGTGATGGAGAGCAGTGAGATGCCGGCGTCCTTGGCAGCCTGGAAAATCTTCCCCTCCACATCGATGCTCACGGCGCTGGTGCACTCATCCAGCAGGGCGTATTTGGGCCTGGCATACACGTACACAGAGTGGCAATTATATCACTTATTCAAATCGAATCTCTATTTCTGTTCAATGTCATTCAAATGTCACTGTTTTTATCCTTTACATACGAAACACAGCATATGTAAAATCTGCTGTCAATGGGGGAAAATCACAATGAAGAAATTACAATTTTCTCAGCTAAAGTTGTGCCAAAAATCTTCATTCGATTCCTTCGTTGATGACAAAGAGATGGGTGAATTTAAACGCAAACGACAAGAAGTCAGTCTTACTTGTGGTAGAACATGCGAGCCATGCCCATCCTCTGCTTCTCGCCTCCGGACAGAACGTCCTTCCAGTCCAGCTCAGCATCCCAGCCTTAAGAAAAAGCACACAGCATTGATGGAGGATATTCTTTTCTCGAAGAGTGCTCCATACGCAACTGACCTTCCCTGCTCAAATTAAGTGCTTAAACAAAATAAACAAAGAAAGTCTGAACAACAACAACAAAAAAATCTGCTAGAAAATGTTCTTGCTCATTTTTCTGGCGTTTAGCAAACAGAAATTATTTTTGGTAATTCTAACTAACCTAAAACAAGAAATGTTTAGTCTGGTTTAACTTCACATGACGAGGAAAAAACATGAGTGTGTGTCACTTTCTATCTGGTTTCAACTGTAAAGAATGCTTTCCAAATTCAGGCTTTTGATCAAACGTCCGATTGCACTTTATTACAAAAACTGTTTCAGTTTGAACGTCGAGCACTTTCAAGGACAGAAATCGGACTCTTTCCAAACCTTGAAAAGCCATTTTCTTACCTCCCTCTCTGGTGACGATGTGATAGAGGTTGACGATGTCCAAGATGGCTTCCAGGTCCTTGTCGGTCAGCCCTCTGGCAGCCATGTCCTCCACAGAGTCTGGGTAGATCACCTGGTCTCGCAGAGAGCCCATTGACATGTATGGCCTGGAGAAACGCATGCGCTCGTTACACACCGAGCGTTTCTTTCTTATACCAACGACTCCGGTACAGCATCATTGTAATAACGAGGGATATTGCGTTATTTCTATTATTATTTATTTCTATTGTACGTACGTAGTGTAAGGATTTCTGATGCGGCTACTAGGTGGTCTCTTGTAGCGACTATAAAATATTCACTTCTCTGCAGGAGGGAGTCGGTACCTCTCACTGGCGTTGGGTATGTTTACACTGGTGGTTTCTTGCTGGTTCAGTTAAAGGACGACGAGGCTCTTTGTTTTTGTTGTGCCGTTACGATCAGGCAGCTGCTTAGTTCAATCTAGCTCAAAAACCAACGTAATTTGTAATCGTCTAAACGACGTCATTCTGACGACGAAACATTAACGCAAAAAAAAAAAAAATGAAGAAAATGATGTAAAAGCTGTTTCATAAAGCAGATAACAGTTTTAAAACTAACCTTTTGAGTAAAGTTGGGGTATATTGCCAAAAAAAAAATAAATAAATCACTGTATATTTTTAAATGTCTTGATAACGATATCACAGACGATATTCCACATTTTCAGCTTTTAAAAAATTTTTTATATGTAACTTCAAAATATTATTATTATTTTTTTTTTACTTTCCTTTATAAACAGTCACCAGAATGAAAGTTAGATTCATATATAAATATATACAATATGTTTAGTGTGTCAAAGCAAATATCAATCAGGTAGATATAAATGTAAGCTGATTTTGGTCAACCAAAAACAATTAGCTCCCAAGTGTAAATAAAAACACTTGAACAAAACACACTGGTGTGGTTCAGTGGAACATTAGTTTTACAAGATGTTAATGTTTACTTTTAAGAACTCAAATATTATGTGCAAAACTAAGAATCTTCTTTGCATATAAAAGGAAATCTTCCTTAAAAATGCTCAACACTCAACGCCAAAATACAAGTCCCATAAAAAAATCCTACAAAAAGTAAAAGCTTGTGCTCACTTATTAATGACCTTTGTTCATTTTCTTTTCTTCCGTCTGTCTCAGATCCCTCCATTGAAGTAACTATCGTAATATCTATTTTTTCACCGGTGTCAAAAAAAAAAAGTCCAACAAATTCGCTTTATTAAAAAAAAAAGCTCTTTCTACAAATCGTAGTGAACGGTTCACTCTCTCCTAAGCTCTGGTTTCCCCGCCGCCACCACACAGAGGTCCTGTTACAATGTATTAGATTACTGGGAAAGTTGGGCAGCTCCAGGCTTAAAGCTCTGCCCCTGCGGTGGAACGTGGTGGTTGTGGTCGGTGCGGTTACCTCTGAGGGATGTAGAACATGTGCTCGGGCGAAGGTTTGTGTAGGCGGCCGCCGTAGACGGGCCACAAGCCGCTGAGGATCCTGAACAGAGAGCTTTTCCCGCATCCGTTTGGGCCCGTGATCAACAGGTGCATGCCCTCTTCCACCTAAAGGAGGAGAGGGAGCGACAATTTATTAAACCGGCTGAAGTGCGGGGATCCATCAGGATAATTACAGCGCATCACTGGAATACAAAGCTGAGTGCAGAGATGGATGACGTTATCCACCTAACGTTACCCTAAATGTCAGTGTAGCAGATGCTCTATAAACGTCTGTAAGCTACACTTAGATATTTTTCACCTCACACTTTCATCTTTCCTCCAAGTGTCCAAAGTAAAAAAAAAAAGAACGAGGTGAACTGCAACCGACGTCTTGCGTTGCGTTAGGTGTTGCAACACTTGGGCGCAGCTGTTATCTACACTGTTCCTGAGCTAATTATCACACCCTGTACACTCTGAGGGGCAAAATACAGAGGGGCAAAAAAAAACTAACTGTGATATTCTTGATAATTTTGGTCTGACTCAAACAAAAAAAGGAACACACGACCGAGGACACACGCTGGACCTGATAATCAGGAAGGGTGTGAATATTTCCAGTGATGTCGCCCTGTCTGATCTTTTCGCCGTTATCTCTGAAGGTACTTTATCCATTAACTTGCTCAGCAAAGTAGCTACGATGAAAAAAAACTTTCTTTCACATAAAACACAGCGGAAACTTTTAATCAATCTTAGATTTACAGCTATGCATCAGAAAAAAAGACGACAAACGTTGCGCACGGCTGATTTCAAATTGTAAAAAGCACAAAAAAACCGCCGCAAACTGAAGTTGGAAACCTTAAGTAATGGTTTGTAATTTTAAGTTTTTCTCATTACAGAAGCCAGCATCCAGAGAGGAGCAACACGTCGACACCCCAAAGGAAATACCTCTTTACTAATGAAGCCGCAGGGAATTTCTAGGAAACACGAATAAACACCTTTCAGACCTCGGTCCTCAAGGAGCCGGTGTGCGGCTGTGGGATTCAAAAATAAGGAGAAAAAAAAAAAAAAAAAGAGTACGTCTACGTCACCTTTAGGTTCAGGCATGACACCACCACGTCCCCGTTCGGTGTGATGATCGGGACGTTCTCGCACACGATGCCTCTGTCCACGTCAATCACTTCACCTGCAAAGCAAAACGATCGAGTTTAAAAGCTGAATGACGTTTTACCTTCATCTCAAACCAAATCCGGAGATTTTAAAGCAGAATTTCCGGCTCTGAGTTTTAGGAAGCACTGATTTAGATTTCTCTTTAAGAAGCTGGACAATAAGAAGATAGAAGAATACACTGAAAACACACAACAACGTGTTTAAGAGGACTGTAAAACAGTGTTCTATTTTTTTTTTTTACTATTACTGAAAAATGTGTTTAGAATCCACGGACAGGCAGGAGTTGAAAGATCTAAAAGGTTAACGCATAGCAACATTGCTGCAAAATATTAATATGGGCCCAGCTTTTTTGAATCAGACCAATAAAATCTTAAAAATTGACTGATATTATATGATACTGATGTTAGTGCTGATATATCATGCATTCTTAATTTACATTTTCTTCTCTGGAGACAATTCATTTATCTGATCTCTAATGTCATTTTGATACGCATTAACTTAAAAAGGAAAATAAACATGTCATGTTGGTATAAATATTAAATAACAAAACTTCAAAACAACTTGTTTTATGTTTGTAACCATTCCATCTTTTACTGTATAGCCACCATCTGACACAGGTTTAATGCTTCTATTCAGTCTAGTTCAAATTTTTGATGTAGGACATTTGTGTCCACTTCTCTAGATCTGAAACGGGACCAGGATACACCGCAACACTCTACACACACTGCAAAAATCAATATTCGCGGTGGGTGTAGCTGTATTTTATCCTGACAGAGCCTCACTTGCCTATACAGTCATGTGACCCATTCAAAGTCCCCTCACAGGTGAAAGTTGCACACACAGCAGGACTAACCCACCTTTTATCTCCAGCGGCCCATCTATATGCATCTCGGGTTTGCTTTTCAGTGTCGTCCCTGTGGTGGCGGACAGAGAGGAGCGCTTGTAGATCCCCCTCTGGACGTCCTCAAACACTACAAACATGTTGTGGACCCTCGCCGTGTAACCTGCCAGCTCTGTGACCTGTGGCAACCAAAACACAGGGGGCGGGGGGAAGGTGGGACAATGGTCATCGAGGAAGGCGTCAGAAAACAAGGTTGACACAATCCGAGAGGGAAGCAGACAGTGTCATGGGGCACTATCTCTGCCAAGCAGTGTGTGTGTGTGTGTGTGTGTGTGTGTGTGTGTGTGTGTGTGTGTGTGTGTGTGTGTGTGTGTGTGTGTGTGTGTGTGAGACCAGTGGGTCTGAACTGGAGTAACCCCTGAGGGTGTTGGCAGACAGAAGATCTGCACAATCTAACTGCATTGTACAAGTATAGGCACAGAGTATGTAATAAGTTGGAACTAGTAACCCATGACTTCCTGTTTACCTGAGGAATTATTATGATAAACTAAAGGGAACATTTGTCTTGCACATTCTTCAAAATGAGATAAAACAAAGAAAATATGATGAAACTCTGCGAGATATATTGACTTTCATATTAGTAAGAACAACGGCGGGCAGCCTTCTGCTACTCTGGTAATAAAAGAGCTAATTTTCCACTTAGCACTTTTGCTAACTTTGAAAACGTTTAGCCCACTTTGCTGTTTAGCTATTCTTACTTCACATAAGTGAGAACCGCAGTGGGCAGACTTCTGCTAATCCGCTAATGCACTATTAACAGAGCTAACTTTTCATTTAGCGCTTTTGCTAACTTTGAAAATGTTAGCAAAAGAGAAAAAGAATAGCTAAACTTCACTGTTTAGCTATTCTTACTTCACATACGGAAGAACAGCAGTGGGTAGACTTCTGCTTTCTGCTAATGCACTAATAACAGAGCTAACTTTTCATTTAAAGCTTTTACTGTTTGCTAAATGTTTAACACACTGCTTGGCGCACTTAGCTTCCTAAAATTCATATTTTCATACAAATTATAATGTGCTAATGTAATTAGCTATTTTGTAAGCTTTCAGCTGAATAAAGTTTGACATCTCTGTTGAAGATTTGGTTATTGACTGTTAAGAATTATTCACATAGCTAGGCATTTATATTCACGCTCTTATTTTGAAGTGGGTGAAGATTGCTCATGCAGCAGTTTTGTTTCCTCTCATCACGTTTTCTGTCTCTTCCCCCGCCCACCCAGTAATTTCACTTCAAACAAGCAACATACAGGAACAAAAAATAAAATATGTAAGGGCATTATAGAACACGTAAATTACAATGACAAAGTCAAATAGGTGCACAAGGGTTGCAGTCTTTCACATATTGAAATTAGCGCTTTAGCATTAGCATTCACTAATTGGTATATTGGTGTAGTTAGTGCTTTATCACCAAGGGGTTAAGATTTGCTTTAGGGTTAGCGAAACTAACTTTTTAGATAGCCTACCACCGAGTACAAAAAAAGATGCAGAAAAATACCTTCTGATCTAGACTTTGCCATATTTAAAGTCAGAACAATAATCCAAAATTACATCTAATTTCCAGATGCCTGAAATTGCCACATTGATCTTTTCAAATGGGTATATGTGATGAAAAGTACAAACTGCTGTTCTGTGTGCCTGGGATGAATATGGGCTGCAATGCTGGTTAGAGAGGAAGAGTCAATCACTCCAAATTCAAATTGTCATTGATGGCCGACAGCAGGCAAATCTCACAGTTCAGAATGAGAAAAAGGATCTAGATGTCTGCTCAGGCAACTGGAATCTTTGCACCCTGCAGTAAGACAATACCGCCTGTTGACACAGCTTGACAATATTAAACATTGCAGAGAATTTCTAAGAATCCACAGACACCGACGTGGGACAGTCCAGATAATATTACCTCGTGTTCTTTCACCCAGTCACATCTCTCCGCACAGCCGACCGGCTGCCGAAGTTCAAGAGCAAAAGAATGTACAGTTGACATTACCCGCAACATGGAAATGTCATGTCAATATTAGGCTTTCATCTATCTTACTGGATAACTCTATTTCCTTTTTAGAGAGAGAATTCCGTTGGTTTTCTATCACTTTTAGATACAAGTCAAAATACCAGAAATTGTTGCTTTTAAAATGTTCTTGAACTGAATCAAGCAGGTATTGAACGTTACACATGTCCCAAGATGTGTATAAAAACTGAAAATAAAATAAAATACTGCAAATCTGTGGTGTTGTATGCTAACTTGACCCACAATAATTACTGTATAATTACAGAATATGTAGACAAGGAAGAATGTTTCCAAATTTCATATGTTTATTTAAATCTTAATATATAGTCCATAGATGTAGCACTGAATTTGATCATCAAAAAGGAATGTTTGCGAGAGGATGTAGCGCAAGAATAAACTTAATTAAAATTGCAGCTCATTAATAAATAGGAGAATAGGTATTAGGAGAATAAAAAATCTTTAAAATTCCCTAAGCAAAACAAGGGAAATTGTGCAAAGAAAAAAGAAGTTAATAACTCCACTGAAATGAAAGATTTCATTAAACAAATTAACAAGTTCTATCAAAACTAAGGGTTAGCATGCTAACAGTTAGCATTAGCATATTTATTTTTGCCAAATTTCCAATACTCAATACGTTAATAAAAAAATAACTTTTGATAGTTAAATAAGTGTCACTGTGAGCAATAACCTTGATAAACAGAGGAGAGTTCTTCAAAATTAAGATAGAAATATTCACTTCTAGATGGCCGACTATTTTCTTGCATAATCAACATAAAACAAAACCTACTGTAAGTACATTAATGCAGAGAGTCTCTTTATCAGAATTTAACAGGAGTGCTTTGAATAAAAAATCCCGGAGTCTCGTTTTGCTCAATAACATTAAATCAAAAGAAATATATCCCATTGCATTCTCAGAGAGTGCACTGAAGTAAATCCTGGCAGAAAAGCAGAATGAGAGGGAAAGTAAGAGGGCCGAAAGATCAACAGATGGTGGATTATTCACAGCAAGGCTAAGCCTGAAAGAAGGAGCTCTGAATACACACACACAGTTCACGGCTGACCAGTGAGAATGCCTGTCATTTTGATGCTTATTACTTTAGTTCTCCATGCTGATACACATGCAGCGGTGCAACACAGAGGGAGGAAAAAGGGGATCTGGAGCGTGACGATATGCAGACTGTCGTCCTGTCGGAAACAGTAATTCGTTCCTGTGACATTAGTTGCCATTTCTGCAACGGATTTCTTTTTATAGAAGAGGAAGAAAATAACAGCCGAAGCCATATTGTGCTTGATCTTTTGGGTCAGGCTTGCAGATATTTGATAAGGCACCAATGGAACTGTAGGAATCAAAATAAATAAAGAACAGCCAAGCTAACAAAACGAAGCTAAAAGAACTGGAATACTTGGATTGTAATTTCTTGTGTAATTATATAGGGGCTGCATCTTTTTTGAAAGGTGAATTAAGATGGTTTTATTGCGACGTGGTGATCTATAAATTAACCAGACGAATCTGAATGAGATTATAACGTATAGTGAACACATCTGGACCACAGTATGCAGCAGCATGTATTTAGATTCAAATTAAAGCTGATGTAACCTCCTTTAATCACAAAAATCTTTTTTTCTCCTTCAGACTAGCCAGCAGGAATTAGCAAACATCTCGCGCCGGCTGAGCTCATTAAAGGAGCTCCTTCTGAGTGCGACGCTGGTAAAAGCGCTGTTAAAGGGTTAATAGAGAAGCCATGTTGTGATGACTTCCTGAAGGCCAAGTTTTAGAAAGAGCAGGGTTTTTTTAAAGAGACAGAGACCCAATTTCAAGGTGTTAAATTACAAGTTTAAAAAAAATCATTTGATATGCATGGCATTTTCATAACAACTGTAGTTACTTTATTGTGCTGTGAAACTACACTTTATGCCTGGAAAATGCATAACACTGCCCCTTTAAGACACATATTGAGAAGATTAAATTTAAGACGTCTGTAGAAACCATTTGGATCATGTACTTTACATTCTCCCAATTATTTTATCTGTTAGCGTTTTCTATTATTCATTTACCGGCACAATTTGTTTACTGATGTGTTATAGAAAGACACATCTTGTTTCACTGTCTTGTTTCACTATATGTTATATATGACCCATTGAAATGCCGATGAACTGGTTTACTTTTGTAAACACAGCTGTACTTATTTTAAGCCCACGCTTTGCTGATCACTCTCATTGGAGGAATGTGGCACAATGGGACGTATAAGGGAGATGACACAGATAAGGAAGCAGAAATCATGCCACCAGCACGACTTTCAATTCCTCCTCTTCACCACAGGAACAAGCTACTCATCCTCTTTGTGACATGCATGCTGTCGTCAAATCTGTGTAAACCTGCAGCGTGCACACTGATGCAAACACTAGACGGCTGCACTTTAAGTTTTCTTTCTGGAGTTGTTATGCTCCCAGCTTCCAACAAGTAAGTTGTGCATGAATATCTTCTGACTCGCATCGCAACGTGTGATCATCCAAACCTCTTTGTAGGAGGACATGATCCTCTCGATGGCGTCGGCTCCGGACGCCAGGAGGTTACGGGCGGTGGTGAACGCCTCCGTCCTCTCGCTCACCATCATCTGCGCCTGTCCGTCTGGCGTTTCTGCAAAACGGTCGAGAACGGGTCGGGGAAGAGAGGAGGGAGGATGAGACACAGGTTCGAACACATCTGTTTGAGAGGCCAACGAGGGCAACGTGGTCCTCACCGTTGTCGGCGAAGCCCGTGGCCGTTATGATGGGCACGGCCACCATGACGAGGCCGGAGCCGCTCCACACGTACTTCATGAGGAACTGCTCGATCATGATGTACCAGAGGCGCTTGGACAGGATCAGGTTCATCTGGTCGGCCAGGGCCCGGTAGCACTTCTGCAGCTGACACATCTCCACCTGTAATAATAGAAAATGTAAAAAAACAAAAACAAAAAACACAGAAGTTGGTCACTAGAGATGCACCAATCTGATAATAGTATCTGTATTGGTCCAGATATTGAAAAATAATTCTAATTACATATTACACTGGCTGTTCTAATCCTAATTCCACTGACTACACAAATTAAAGTTATATTGTTTTTACATGTTTGACCAAGCTGTTGGTGTATTTAAGTGTGCAAAGTTGTAAAATAGACTTGCAATTCAGTACATTTAAGTCTGTGTTCTAAAAAAAAAAGGTTTTGAGTCAATTCAGCGCTATTTCTCTGTATCGAATTGGTATCGGCTATACTAAACCTTAAATATTGGTAGAAGTAAAATAATAATAATAATAATAAAAAGTAGATCGGTGCATCCCTGTTGGTGACATGACAAAATTAGGAAAAAAATTACAATAAAATATAGAATTTAGTTGCTTATTTAAATTGATTTTTAAAAGCATGCAAAAACTTGCTTTAGATAAAATACAAATTCACATCTACAGCCGAGAATAATCAGCCTAAGTATTTGCTTACATGTCAGCAAAAACCGAAAGCAGACCACTTTACCTTGTGTCCTCTGTAAAACGCTATTTCCTCAGCGTTAGCAATAATCCTGGAGTGCACGTAGCGTAGGTAGCCTTTTCTGTGCGCTTCCTCCGCAACCAGCTTGCCAAACCTGGGGGAGCACGCACGCAGGACCTTGGCCGTGGCAAAGACCACCAGCCCGGCCAGCAGGGTCGGCCCGCTGGCGTTGGCGCCCCTCGCCGTGGCGGTCTGAATCAGCGTGTAGGAGGTCAGCATCACGTCCAGGATCGGCTTGGTGAGGTTGGAATAGAGATGGGCAACCGACTGGGAGAACATCATCACGTCCTCGGTGAGCGACTGGTCCGGGTTGGCGAGCCTCCCGTCCATGTTGCTGACCCTATAGTAGGTCTGATCGGTGAAATAGGTCCGGTAAGCATGGTTAACCAGCCGGGTGCGGAAGGCCAGAGCCAGCTTGCACTCTAGGTACCGGATGGCGCTGTTGACGAACGTGGCCGGGATCGCGATGAGGAGCCATTTCATCAGCTGGATGATGAAGTGCCGGGGCTTTTTCTCCACGATCGTCTTGACTATCTTCCCGTCCAAGCTGGCCACGTAAATAGACAGAAATGTCCTGGATATCAGCGCCACCGAGTGCAAGCACAGCAAACCTAGCTCTTTGGAAACGAGCTTGGGGAAGAGGATTTTACCAAGTTCCAGGATCTGCTTGAAAAACTCCGCATTGACTCCCGGGGATGCTTTCTTATCATCCACGACGTCTATCTGGGCTTTCCCGGAGCACGTCGAGCCGTTCTCCGCCTTCGACGCCCGGCGATCGCGGTTCGGCTTTTTGTTCCCGCAGAGCTGCTTCCAGATGATGGGGTACAGCGTTTTAACACCGTAAGCTGCAGCCGCCAGGAACACGGCTCTCTTCGCCGCAGTCGTGCGGTCCCATTTCACTCTGGACGCCGCATCGAGGATGTTGGACATCTTTTCAAACGTTAGTCGCCTCTGCTGATCGTCCCTGCAACACCCATCCCCCGAAAACACCGAATCTCCGCACCGTCCGAATAGCGGAAAAGGGGGGTACTTGTGATGGCCGAGAAGATGCGAGGACAGCCCGTAAGAAGCACCGTTACAATCTGCTGCGCTTCCACCTGCGACAAGAGGAACAATGTACACTAAAAATCCACTTCCGGGTGGTGTTACCAAAATTAAACTGAGTTTTAGCAACACCCAATGGACGTTTTAATTTGTACAGCTAACTAATTTCCTGTAAAACTGCAGTGGTTCGTGATACCTTGATGACGTTGTTTGAAATAGCTTTTCTGATTGGTCGCGCCCCCTGTGGAAGACTTAAAGCGCTAATGTAATTGGTGGAGCTGCAGGAGGAAGTAAATTTACAGTTCTTGCTGCCTTTGCGGTTTTGTTCTTTGGTGTTGAAAAATGAAGTCCTTTTGTACCCGAGTTAGAATGTGGAATAATACAACATCTCAAGAAAATAATAAAATATATCAAAATTTACATACTCATGCAGGTAACCTTAAACATTATGTGCAAGTTTAATTCAATGTATTATGTAGAAAAAAAAATCAACAATTTAAACCTAAATACTGGCTAAAGGTGCCAAAATGAATAAAAAGTTAAAATAAGTCGCTATTTTTAAACCAAAGGCGGTAGAAGAAGATTCCTGTGCAGCGCGTGCAATACTGCCTCCACTTTCTCAGATTTAGGTATCGTTAGCAAGCTTACTAGCAAAGTGAGTTTCAGTTTCAGATTAATACTGAATATTAATATTTAGTTATAATATTGAAAACTACTTACTTACAACCAATAAAAATGAATTGGGTTGGGGGCTCCAGGTAAGAGTCGAGAGAGAACAAATCCCCTCGTAGAATAACGTTGAGCTAACGAACCAACGGTTGTTATGCTAACATTTTAGGAACCGGTTAGTGATGAAGAATGATACAAAAAAGCAAAGGGTGAGTCTGCTACTTTAAATTTCTATGGGTTTACGTAATTGCTGTGAATGTCGACGAGCACATGGCCCGTGTAAAGTTTTGTCGTCTTTTATTTTGTTTGTCAAAGGAGTTTTTTGCAAAGAGAAAACTGCAGCAAAAACTAAGGACGCTGGGCGTGACTCCACCCGGCTCCTCAGCTGGGGACAAATGCTCCGGGAGCACGGACCTTTTGACCTTGTTTGTTGTCAACCAGATAGCTTCCAAAAAAACAAATCAAGGTAAAGAGCCAGGTTATCACGGTCACTGTCAAAATACAGTCAGTGTTAAAAAAAAATACAACACATTAAATACTCGGTTCTTTATCAAGAATTGCACGTATCTTGAACTATTTTAAGATATCCATGGAAAGCAAAGTAATTTAATTGCAAGAGCAATTATATGATTGTTTTACTACTTAAATCATCAGTAGAAAATGTGTACTATAACTGAAGAAAAAGTTTTGACACCCTACTCAAGCTAGTGTTTGCCTCTTTAGCTAAAAAACAGATATCAAACTCCTGGAGGGCCACTGCCCTGCAACTTTTAGATGTTCCTCTGCTGCACCACAGCTGAATAGAATAATTAGGTCATTAGCAGGCCTCTACACAAGAAGGAAGTAATTAAGCCATTTCATTCCAGTGTTTTGTACCGGTGCCACATCTAAAAACTGCAGGACAGCGGCACATGAGGACTGGAGTTTGACACACCTGATAAACAATATGGTCAAATGAATTATAGGTCACTGTTGCTACAGGGCCCAGTATGACCAAGTCCACTGTAGGTATTTTGTGTATTCGAAAGGTCTAAAATTTTACGCAACTATATTTCTGTATTATTTAGAACTGGAAACATTTCTAAATGAAACAAATGTTTTGGGTTTTTTTAAGAACCTCCAAAAGTCGCAGTCTTTGGCAGGTCTAAAGGAGCCAAACCTTGGAGAAACGAGCCCTTGGTTCTCCCAATGAGCCCGTGCTCTCCATCAAACCTCAGCCTTGCTGATAGCCCGGCTCAGTTCAGGTGAAATCCACACCAAATAGCTAAATGCAGAACAAAGCATTCTACTTATTGCATCTTTTTCAATGGGGTCTAGTTTTCAAGAAATCAGAAAACTAAAGAGTTCGCAGAGGATCACGAATGGACGGGTTAGCCATTCCTTTTTGTACATTTGATAAATTCTGCAATTTTTTTTTAAACAAACGTAAGTGATGAGAATCAATTAACCTTCATTTTCTAAGTTATCACCAGTCCCGGAGTCAGGGTTCTCGGACAACAGCGCGTCCGACTACCTTCCACACACTTCCCCTTCCACATCGTTCGCTTCAGGCCGAGGTTTGACCAAATGAAACAGCCGTAAAATACGATACATCCAGTGCATTTTCACACAAGAATGCACTTGCTCAGTGTAATAACTAATTAAGGCTGGTGCCTCCAGGATTATTCCCGCTGCAGACGAATGAGCAGAAACAAAGTCTCACTCTGTCACAGCCTCTTCCCCACTATTCTCCACCACCTTGGGACACATCAGCGCTGCAGCAAGCTGAGGTAGTTATGAATATTACACACGTACAGATTTCTGTCTTGTCAAGGAAACTGAAAATGATAATTTCAACAGGCTTTGTGATGTGTTGTATTACCAGTAACTCTTAGAAGAGGAAAAAAAAAAAACTTCTTTTTTTTTTTAGTTTCAGCCCTTCTCCCAGCCCAGAGGTATGACCAATCCCATCTCCTGGTCTGTCAGATCCAACCCACCCTCTTTCCAGCTGGAGACCCCCACGCCATCCCACGTCCTATTTGGAAGTCCAAAACCAGAGTGAGGAAAGAAATACAATTTGGAGATGTTCATTTTTGATATGGAGTTATACTCTTCTCTTAACCCCGCCTCCCTTGACTTCATGTTTGATTACAGTAAAACTGAAGCAGGAGGTCATGGAGGACATTCCGGTCCCTTTTGTCTGGACCAACTGGAGACCAACCAGCCCACGCTGGACTTTCCAATAAGCCAATCAGAGCCTATCCATCTGTTTGAAGAGAACATCTTCACAATGTTTAATGATAATACGCATGGAACAGAAAGTGAATACTCCTAAAAACCTCAACGTGAACATTTTAACTACTTTACTTTAGTATTTTTTTATGTTTGATTTCAGGTGCGCTCTTTGGGAATGGATGCTCAAAGATATATCTCAGGAAGGAATCGTCAGTGAGGCTTTCATCCCCTCAGTAAGTGTTAGTTCAAATGATACAAGCTCTGTCTAGGATCACTTTTTAATGTGTGATCTTCCTTTTTGATGATAGAACTGTACCCAGTCCTCAGGCTGTTGGAATGGAGGTAAGACCTCGAAGTTTAATCATTTGTCGCCACCTAGTGTTGGAATCTGTAGCTGCAATTCTATTGTTTAACGAACAGAAGATAAAACACTAAAAGTGATATTTTGGTGCAGTTGAATCATGTCTTCTTCAAAAAACAATTCCTGTTATTTTACTCAGATCGGAGCATATTCAAAGGTTACAGTACCAAATATTCTGTTTCTTTCTCAGCTCTCCAACGGCACTCACAGAAATTCCAGTAAGTTTGTTAAATGTCTCCAAGTAAGCAGCTCAGTCAGTGTGTGTATGCTGGTAAGTAGAAAAATAAAAGTCCCCCTAAACTGAATAGCTGTCTGTTTAAAACCCACAGCATGTCTTGGAGAGAATGCTGGGCTTTTGAAAACCTTTGAATATTTGCCAAGTTGCTCATGCAGAGCAGGTTACCTCAGTTCAGACTCCGATGATGTAAGTTAATTTGCATTTGTAAAGCCTTGCCAGTTTCCTGAATTGCTATCAGTATAGAAGCACGTCATTTGTTCCCAAAGCAACAAATAAAATAAACCAAAATGTGCTTAAATTGAGTCAGGTAGGATGGGTAGGAAGACAGATGACCATTTTTAAATATACATCCAAAGTTGGACTTAAGTCCTTGTCATTATCTAGCTGTAGTTTATTATAGTTTTCACTACTCAACCTAAAGCTGCTAGCAAATAAAACCATTCAAACTCACTTTTTAGTTTGTCACATTTAATATAAAGTACTAGTTTTTGACTTGGCAGTAACCAATTCAATTGTATTCCATAATGGAAAGGTTTGATAAACAAAATTTATAAAAATTGCCATGACCATTTCAGCTTTGACATAGCATATATAACACACAAAAGTCCCATTGCAAAATTATTTTTGGGCAAGTGCTATTCAAATGACAGTAATGATGTGACTTAATGTCATGGTTTGCTCTGCAGACACTCTGTCAGTACTGATGGAAATTCACTCCTTATTTAAAACTACGTAAACAAGGTCTCCGCACATCCTTAAAAAGTATTAATTTCATGTATCTAAAGTTAAGGCCTTAGAATGTATTACATTTATTTTATAAAAGTAAGGAGGTCTTAAATATGTTAATAGCAGGTCTTAAATTTGGTCTTGGCAAGACTATTTAATCTTTGATTGCAAATTTATCGCCAATTGGATGGACGAATTTTGTACATTTCTGTGAAGAAATAGATCTTAAATTCTATTTATAATCATCTTAAAAGGGTCTTAAAAAGTCTTAAATCTGAGTTGGTCAAACGTGTTTAAGGGATTCTACTGAACATCTGACATCCTTTCTTTTCAGTGAAAGAAAGGATGAACAAAGTCATAGTTAAAAGCTTTTATTTTGTAATGCATCGCAAACAGCCTAATATTATCTCTGACCTTTATTTCCTCTGTAGGATGAATCTTGCTGTGAGTCATGTGGCCATGAGTCTGGTTTTTATTTGGATGAAGCCTGCTCTGACAATCTGAAATCAGCCTCACAGAGAATTACAGTCCTTTCCCAACCGAGGCCTCTCACCCCGTTAACGAGATCCAGTGTGAATGTTGGAGACAGCCAGAACATGAAGCCGAATGAGGCCAGCACAGATAATAAAGCCTCTGGATGCCAGCAGTCAGTGAGCTCCGTGACTCCCCCGTCAACTCATAACTCCAGAGTGTGTAGATGTAAGAAAGCCGAGAGTCGAGACGCAGCGACTCAGACTGTGTGCTCCGGCACGTGTGATGTTTCGACTCAGTGCAGCTTCGATGCAAATGGCGAGACCAAAGCCAAAGCTTTGTGTCGATCAGCTGTTGACGCATCGCGACAGTTTCCAGTGAATGAGAGGGAGACTGACATGGAGACACAGACACTCAGAGCACCATCACAAGGCTCAGCGAGTAAAGGAGCAACTCCTTGGAGCAGGAAGGAATCGAGGACGGGTTCAGGAGGCAGGATTTTCAACATTGTTCCTTCAGAGAGAATCCTGCAGGGACCCATCAACCCCTTGCTTGGTGTTTGGAGGCCAGAAGGTATGACTTACAACAAGGGCATCAAAGTCATTTTCATTTTTGGCCACATCAAGACCATGAATGTCCTCAAAGGGCAGAATCTATTGATAAGACCCTTTAACAAACTGTTAAGGCTATTACCTCATCAAAAACATGCCTGGAGTGCTTTTTTGAGAAATCCTTTAATCTCCTGTGGCAACCATTCAGTTGTCCAAAACACCCTGGGTGGAACTAGCGTCGGCTTCAAGGCGTAGGTCATCCTTAGAGCTGCATTTTCTGAGCTTCCTCCTCACACCTCCTTTACTGTGCTCCTTCAGACTAGCCAGCAGCATTTAGCAAACGCCTGGTGGAACCGTGCAACTGCTGAGCTCATTATAGGAGCTCCTTCTCAGTGAAACGTTGGTAAACATGTTCCTAAAGGATTAATAGAGGAGCCATGTTGTGATGACTTCCTGAAGGTGGAGTTTCAGAAAGAGCAGGAATTTTTAAAGAGACAGAGGCCGTTAAATTACAAAGTCAATTTTCTTCTAAGTCATATTTGATATATATAACATTTTTATAACAACTGGAGGTAGTTGCTATAAAATGGCACTATAGTTGGTATAAAATATGCCTGGAAAACACACAATATAGCCCCTTTAAAATATCAACAAATAGCTGCCTCTGTTTTCAACGAGTATTTCTTAAAGTGAAATAATGTTGAACATCTTTTCACATTGATCTAATTCGGCACTTTACAGACGTAAACTACTTTGGTTTGACTGATAAGATATTATTTCAGCTCATAATTGTTATTTGGCCCCCTTCAGTCTATAACAGGGATGTTCATCTTTTACAATCCAAAGAGCCATTTTGGCTCTCAGACCAGCTAAATAAAACACATTTAGAGCCACAAATAATACATGACATTTTGAAGAAAAAAAAACCTTTTATAATTATAATTTTGGATAAATTGTTGCTGTTTGAGAAATGTGATACTATCCGCTATATTTGCTCACACCCTGTGTATCTCCTGGGGACTAAGCCCCTCTTTATCCTTTAAACCTAGCGACACCCCTGGTTTCAGCTGAGAATGTTTAATATGGAAGTTGTGCCAGTTAGCTATAAAACCACGCTGCTCTCGTGTTTCTCACACAGGAGAGGAAAATGGAGACGAGAGCGAGCAGACAGGGCCAGGCAGGGAGAACCTGGTGAAGGAGGAGTCAGACGAAGGAAGAGAAGAGGTCAGGGGTCACACACTGTCGGAGGAGGTGGAGACGCTTCGAGAAATAGCCGACGTTTTGCTTCTGCTGAGGCAGAAGTGAACAAAGGATGGTGGACACATAAGCAAAAGTGATATATTTATTATACCTTTGTGTTTAAGGTTTTCTAGTGTTTAATTAAAATAGTCTGTTGGTTATGTTGTTGTGTAATGAAACAAAAAGCCTTTAAGCATTACTTTAGACTCTTGAGTTTATTTCTTTCTTCATATACATTAGATTTCATGTAGATATTCATCTTTATATAATATAAACTCTAGCAAAACATTTACATCTTGAACAATTGTCAAATATACTATACAGAGATTTTTTTTAAACTTGTGTTTTAATTAAGATAGAAACATATAAGTAGTTCACATAAAATAAAAATAATAATAATAAAAAAATGGAAACATTTTACCATAAGTACACGTCACATGGCCTGTCTGCCGCAGAGGGGCGTTAACACAACTGGATGTGGAGAGCGAAACATCACAGAATCTTTGACAAGATGTACATCAGATGAGAGGCACACGATCACTTTGAATATTGTGTCAACACGTCTTCCGTAGTACGATATGTACAAAATTACTTTTGCGTAGTTTTAAGACAGCTTTACCAGATGAAAAATTAAAAGAATTGCATTTTCCTTACGTATGCAGTTGGATTACTTTGAAAACTGGGCGCAGGTTTGTTTCCGTCAGTGAGAAGCACGCAGCACATTTCACAACGAATGACTCAGTAGTTCTGTATGTTCTTGGTCTGTTACTACAACTCACACACACACTCAACATAATCAGTGGTGATATTTTTAAAAAGCATACAAATATCTTTAAAGCTGACATTTATAGGAACTATAATCTATGCCTTGGACAAGTATTCATACCCCTTGATCATCTTTTTCTCTCATTTTCTCAGATTACAACAAGCTTATATGTATTTTATTGGGATGTTAAGGAAGATTAATGCAAAGCAGTGCATAGTTGGGAAATAAATGAATGCAGGTATGACTTTTTAATCAATAAACTAAAAACTTTGATGTCCAAGGTATTTAACCGCTTTTACTCTTATTCCCCTAAATGAAATAATGTAGCCATGATGGGCATTTATCAGTAAAGAAGCCAAGAGACCTAATGCAACTCTGGAGGAGCTGCAGAGGTAAACTACTCAGGAGAAAGAGAAAGAAAGAAGAAGGGAATAGTTAAACTTTTTGTCCTTCTTACAAGATGCTAAAACTAACACTGAACCTACCTATTAAACATTGTGGTGGCAGCATCATTCTGTTGTTTTCTCAAAGTAAAATAGATGGATGCACATAGCTATGTACAGGGAAATACTGAAAAAGAAAATGTCTTTGGGGCTACAAAAGTTCACTTTCAAAAATGAATAAAAACCTCAAATAAATGCATATAAATACATAAAATCCCAATAAAAAACATAAAAACTTGTGGTTGTGATGTGAGAAAATGTGGGAGAGTTGAAGGGTCATGAACGCTTGTGCAAGGCACTTTATAACCTTTCAGCAATATTTAGCCTGTGCAAGTTTTTTACAATAAAATGAGAGGTGGCACCTTTCTGCTCACATCAAACTCAGCATGACGCAAACTGGGAGGTTAAATGAGTCTAAACTGGCCGCAGGAAAGAGTGTCTGCTTTTATGCCGACAGCTGAATGAACGTCCTTAAATCACATTTTTTGTCATACGTAGACATTTGCCGATTTCTCCACATGAGGGCGCTACTCTCCTGCTTTGTAATATTGTTTTTCCTCAGAAATAGGTTGACAATACCACTTGCTTTTATACTAGTCTCCCAGTTCTAAATGCATGCTGGTGTCACTTTGACATTAAATGAAAAGTGTATCTTAATAATCGATGTAGCTTGGGAGTTCATGGTTTATTTAAACTGAGATTCATTTTTATGGATAAAGACATGAATTATCCTGGATCCATGTTTATTTGGGCACTGTTGCAGCATATTTACTTTATTTACATGTTATTATAACAGCTTTGTTCTTTTTTACTTCAACGGTTTTTGCTACACAGGGACCTTGGTGGAGTCACGCAGCAACTACACATCGGTTGTTACAAAACATCGCTAAATTACATTAAAGCCAGACTGAAACCAAAGGCTCCTCTAGTTTGTACATAAGGCTATGAAGGAAGACAAAAAAAAAAAAACATTAGAACTTGAAGGAGCTATTTAGACATGCGGGAAATGCAACAAAAATGGGCATTAGGCACATTACACAGGCACTAATGAGAGTTTTACTTGACTCCTTCATCAGAATGTCATACATTTACAATGCGTCCAGTAAGCAGTTCCTCTGAGCAGCGGTTTATGAGGGGATTTATTGGCACATCTTCTGTCAGTAGGGTTAGACTCTTGGCATTGTGCTAAAAAGCTGCATTTTCTTATAGATGAGAAACTTAAAAACCTAAAATCAAAACAACCATGAAAGCCACAGGATGAAAACTTCAGCAACAAAACGTATAATCCTTCCAGTGCTCCCAACTGGGGCTTTTGTTAGTCAAGCACTAACAGTACGAGTTTGCTCAGGTGTAAAATTGTGGATGTCTGTTGATTGTTTTTCATTAGAAGGTCAAGACCATCCACAAACTTGGAGGGTGTAGGAGGGAGGGGGGAAATCTCATCTAGGGGAGCTAACATTACCGCGCGATGCTACAAGCCAGAACACTAACCTGAAACGTATCTCATACTGAAAGGCGTAACGGCACTACGGAGATACAACAAGTCACGACAACAGCTCTCAGGTCAGCTAAGGTGATGTGGATGCACAAACCTGGTATCCAAACAACATGTGTACCGCACCTCTTTTTTTTTTTCTTTTCTTTTTTAAACAGGAACAAAGCTGTACCGGAATATTCTGCATTCAGTTTGCGGGGAAACTGTCTCACTTCCTGATCAAGGTCTGTTTGGCTCCACGGATCACAAAATGAGTGTTAATGAATATTACAGACCAGATCGCTTTTGCGTGTTACGGAGATTGCCAAAAGACCCGGAGCGGGGTCAACGACACGCTCCTAGTCCACGTCCGACGCGTCGTTGTCCGACAGATGGTAATTGGAGCCTTTGACGCGGATGTACTCGACCTGCCGCCCCTCGTCTGAGTCAGAGGCACCGCATGAGCAGAGCTGGTTTTCAAACAACGCCTCGATCTCCTCCAGGCGCCGCGCTTTGGTTTCTGGCAGGCAGCCATAGATGAAGAAGAAACCCAGCAGGGCCATGCTGGAGTACAGGAAAAAAGCTCCTGGGGTAAACAAAAAGCCGGTGGTAAGAAACTCAACACTTCAACATTTCAGACTTTTCTTTAAAGTGTTTGTTCTATAAATGTACTTGTTCTCATTCACCATCTGGAAAGCAGTCCCACATTGTCTGTATTTTAAACATTTTCCAGTAGACGTTTTTTATGCTTCTATTAATCTGGGACAAACTTCCAGAAAACTGAAAAACTGCAGAAACAATGAGTTCCTTTAAATCAATAATAATAATAATTGGAAAATCGATCAGTATATTTTGATGTATATTTGCTTGATGCTTCTGAAGATGGCATTTGACAAAATGTTGGTTAGTGTATTATGTTTTTCATGGGGTAAAGCACTGTATCATTTGTGGTCTTTTTTTTGTAATCTTTTAAAAATTGCTAATTTTGTCATTTTTAATCTGAAAAAGTAGGAAATTCCAACATGCAAAGGATGTGTAGGAACCCTCGTAAAAGAATCACTAGTTGTGACAGCAGATCCAAGAAGCAGTTATTACAGGATGTTAATCGCCTACACACTTCAACAGAAGATTAAAGTACAATCTGTTGAGGAAAAAAAAAAAAGAAGAAAGTTTTACCACGCTGAAATATTGCTGTCAGACTGCCAGCGAGAATATGATTTGAAGTAACAGGTTCCTGTCAGACTTTCATTACAGCAGGGTTAATATAGCACGGAGAACTACAAAACGCATCTGGTAATAGGAATTCATACATAAAATGCCAAAGGTTTAATGAGATATCCTAGCTCCTCTGATCTCCATTTCCTCCGTGTCGAAGCAAATCGCCGTATTTCTTACAGCTATGGATAATTGTATGTTAAATACCACCTCTGGGTCAACGTCAAGCTTTTTTTTGTTTTTCCACCTAGGCGAATGGGTTAACAACAGGTTAAATCGATCATTTGCCCAGGAAGTCTCAATCATCACCTTTGATTGATTGATTTTCTACCGTCACTAAAGGGCAGCCTCTGTCTGTCTGAGGAGAAACAACAAACAACCTTGCTAGGTATCAATTCTTTCCTTTTAAAATGGTTTTGACTCAAGAGGTCTAGAAGATCTTGCTTTATGTGTGAAACTGGAAATGGCAGACATCAATGACATAAAAATACTGACCAAAGTAGGTGAGGTACTGAGCCAAATGGAGGAAGGTGAGAGACACCAAGATGTTGAAGGTCCAGTTGACTCCAGCAGCGCAGGCGTTCCCTGTGCTCCTCGCCCATAAGGGATAGATCTCTGAGTTAATGGTCCATGGCATTGGTCCCATACCTGGTAGAGAGAAATTAACCGTCAGCCTCGATAGGTGCGCTTAGTGTTATGGAGTCAGAACATTTTTTGAGGAAAGAGATTTCTTAATTAACTGCTTTGATTTTTAAGTGATCTTGTCCGAAGACTATCTATCACAACTAGCAAGTTATTCACTTGAACATTCAACTTGAGCTTTCTAAAGATTGCCGTTGAGTTTTCAACGGCAATCTTAATCTTTTGGATCATTTATCAAATGCTGCGATCAAGCTCTATGCAGATGACATAGTGGTGTATTGTTAATACCCAGTAGTTTTTGAAGTGTTTTAATTTAATGGTTGATTTTGATGTCAGTTTAACAGCTTGATTTTATAGAGTATTCTCCAGAAAATAGCCTGGATTCGAAAGTTGTTCATCTACAACAGCGACTGATTGAGTTTTCCAACGCCCAATAAACGCCTCGAACATGACTGACCGAACTGTCCTGTGGTCTGTGGGATAGTTTATTGAATGTTGCATTCAATCTTCATGCAAAATGATCTTTTGTTCATCTCCATCAATACTTCAAAACTTTGACTCCAGTCTGTCTTTGATGTTGTTCAGTTGATGTTAGATTGAAACGCAGTTTGTAGCAAAAAATAGTGTTCTAAAATAAACATTAAACCTGTTTAAGGGACTGAAATAAGTAAACGTGATGAAGCATGGTTTCCACAACTTTTTGTTGCATTTTTGGATTATCGTGATCTACTCTTAAAGTACTCAACCAGGCTTGTTTTTACAGCTTTAGGAATGTCTTTTGTGTTTCTCTTTTGTCACACTTGAAAGTTTTTCAAATCAAACACATTTTTAATATCAAACAAATTAAACCGAGTAAATGCACAATATAGTTTTCAAATGATAAAAACTGGATTTGCCGCCTTTTTGACAAAGGGTTTTGTAGTGGCATCTTCATAGCCTACTTCATGATGTCGGTCACATTCTATGTGAGAGATTTTTTTTAATTTAATTTGATTAAAATTAGTTTAGTGGTCTAAACCATTTCAGTGGGACAAGAAGACAAAAGTAGAAGAACGCCGTAAATGACTGAAATATTGTTACTGTATGTACATTTTCTGATTTTCCAATTTGATGTGGGGTTTGTAGGTTGTTACCTTTGTGTTTATTTTATTTGTTGGAACTTAAAAGAATTTATTTTAGCCATATCTACCTTAAAAAGAAAAGAGATTTTAATCTCAATGAAACAAAATACATTTTAATTTGATGCCTGTAGATTTAAACAGATGAAGAAATTGGAAAAAATAAAGATGGAAGCTGAAAATATGAGTCTAACCTGATTTGTTTAAATGTATCATATACATAAAGTTTGGCATCTCAATTGCTCAAAACCTAAAAGAAATGAAGTGCTTGTGTCTCTTTGTCCTCTCTAACCCTACTGAACTGTTTTCTAATAGACTATTAACTGCTTTAAAGTGAAACAGAAACTTTTGCATTTAAAGTACTAGACTACAGGGAATTAATTCAGATTGCAGATAACACCAAATAGTAAAAGGTAAATAAAATCCTTAGGTAAATTTGTTAATTTTTCAGAATTAAGATTGATACAAGGACACATATAAAAGAAAAAAACAGTGCATAACGGATTCTAGATGAATAATCTCCCTCAAATCTTTCTGAATGAACAGTTTCATCTTCTTACCTGGAGCAAAAGCAGCCAGGTAGAGCACCAGCCCCAACAAAACCAGCCAAGAAAATGAGGTGGGGCAGTAGTTATAGGCCCAGTAGGTCTGATCTCTCATGAGGGTAGAGTTTGAACATCTGAAAGAGGGAGACACATTCCTTTTAGTTGTCTGGTCAGCAGAATGCGGGATCTGGAGGTGATGCGCCTCGCCCTGCGATCTGGTACGTCCCGCGAACATGCCGGGACTCACGCCGTGACTCACCTGCCCCACGCCGCTCGCTCGGTGGTGGCCTTATTGACCGGCACGCAGGAGGAGGCCAGGAGAGTCGAGCCGTTCTCACGGTAACAGAAGCCACAGCGAGGGTCCAGCATGCATGGCTCACACATTCTGCACACCAGACAGGAGGAAATGCACACATAAGCAAAGTGATCCACCAAAGCAGGGAATGGTGCCCTGGGCAAGCCCCTCCTCCTGTCGCACTCCAACCAATTAAAATGCAAGCAGAAAGCAGGTAGTGTAGTCTTTCAGTACAGCGAAGGGAAACTTACCCCATTGCACAGGCTAACAGTTATAAACTTATTCAAAGGACCACTGACAGATAAGATATATTTTATTTATTTTCTAGGTATTGGGCACCCTATCCATTACTGATACCGCCCTGGGCAACTGCCAATATCAAAACCCACAACTCTATTGAAGACAAATGACTCTGTTTCTCATCTGTTCTTAAGTTTCTTTTAGGGAAGCAAGTTTAATGAGTTAATCTAAAATTATCAATTGACTAACAATTAATTGACAAGCGGCCACTTTTTTAAAAATCTCAGTTTTGTCTTATATGAAGAGGGTCGACTCTCTTAATCTAATAAACCATAAATGGACAATTTATTGTAATTATCTGCATCCCTAATTTCCTTGTGTTACTTTCAACTATCTTTTAGCTTGTTCTAACAGTGTTTGTAGTTACCTCTTCACAAAAATTGTGTTTAATTAATATTAAACTTTGATATTTACATATAACATATTATACCTTATTTACTCTGACAAAAAAAAAGTAAAAACAGAAGAAACATTTAAGTGTACAAATAGCTTTTCACACTACTGAGGTAATAAAGTAGATGAAATTCAGATGATAATAGAGAAAAGCAGGCAGTGATGGTTCTGAAACTAGTGGTCGCTGAAAGCATGTGTGGGATCACAGAGTGGTAAAAGCACTCATCTCTTCAAATTACTCTTGTCTTTTTGTATGTGTGTGTGTGCACGTGCACGTGCGTGTGTATGAGTGTGTTTGTTGAGGGTAGTGGAATGACAGGGTGTTGGTTCTGGTCAGTGAGTCCATTAGCCGTTGTTTTTCATCAGAATGAGTGTTTTTTTTGTTTTTTTTTACCCAGTTTTGTCTTCTCCCTTTGTTAGTGAGAGTAAATTGGAACATAGAGGCATCAGATCTCTGTCTCACACGAAGAAACACTGAAGCTGTGTGAGTGTGTGTGTGTGTGTGTGTGTGTGTGTGTGTGGTAGGGGGTGCCCTTTGTAGCTTATGGAGACAAGCTAAGCCAACTGTAGGCATTTGGAAAAGAAAAATGAATCCCATGTGGAACGAATGTGACATTAGCAGCAATAATCAAACATTGACGAGTAACTCTCTAACTCTGGTTTATAATAATATAAAGCTCTATCAGCAATTATAAAGTGTTACAATAAAGTGTTATGTTTTAAAAAAATAAGGAAATAAAAGTTGAAATACTTCACGATTAAACATTTATAAATGATGACACCACTATTGTAAACGCGGGTTGAACGGGCGAAGCTCAGTTTTGCATTTCTGCCACACACACACGCACACACACACGCACGCACGCACACACACACACACACACCTTTTTGAAAGTATCCCAAACATTTCAATTTTGGCAATTGGGGTTAGACTAGTGCAGTGCCTGAATAACATATTGAAATTTGCAGTGGAAACGTGACAAAGCATGAAAAACCCCCCCACTTGCATTCTGTCATCAGTAGAAATAATTAGCCGTATAAAACCATGAAGTGAACCTAGCAACCAGAGCATGACTTCAGATGTTAAGACAGTTACTAACCTCCTAAACACTCAACTTCATTTAATAAATGATACATTTTGGCTTCATATAAAAAGAAAAAAGCCTCCCCGGACCCTAAAAAATAGAGAAAATAAACTCACAATTGTGAAAATTATAAAAATGCAAACCTACTAAACCTAGTGTGGTTCTAAATGCTGCGGTAGATTTTTTTGATGTTGTACCGTCTTGTAAAAAATAAATAAAAAAATAAATATTTGATTCTTTCAAAAGTAATGTTTACATCAATTTTTGTATTCACCTCCAGAAAGAAGATGATTTAATTCCAGCTAAACACCAAACCGTCTTTCTGTCATTAAATAAGAGTGAAAAAAGTTCAAAAGCCTCGACCCCTAACGGTTATAAAAGTCCAAACAAGTTCCTCCGCAAATTGGAATTTCAAATTATTTTGAGACATTTTTAGACTCATAAACTTTTTAGGCAATCTTCTTTCTGAAAGCTCTTTTCAGATTCTCATGTTAAACAATCATAAGCCTGAGCATGTAAATAAAAAACTAAATGTGGTTTTAAAAGCCATAATCAATATCTACTTCCCGTAAGAAACGGACTTCTGATGATTATTTCACACGACCAAAATAAATAAATCATCGACACACGTGCAAAAACAGCCAAAAGGTCAGCCATTCGCTTATTAGTAAATACTATAAATGGATAAAGGTTATCTCAGGCGCAGTTAGAAAAGTAGCTTTAAGCAGAAATCAACTTAAATATTATCAGCATATTGTAATATATGACATGTGGATCTGAAAGCTGCTCCCAGATCACTGGAGAAGTGAGTTGGAAACCCAGATCCGACCTGGATTTGTGTTTTTACTCACTGGTACTTGGAGCAGGTGGAGTTAGCCATGACCGGGTCCAGAGGGTGGACAGTAACCGGGGGACTGTGCTGAGCAGACATGAGAAAACCTACGGCCAGCAGACTTAAACTCAAACATGTACCTGTTGAAAAAACGAAATGAGGATTAGTTTGTTCGCCTGCTGGAGACCGCTGGTCTCCCTGCAGCTCTTTGTGTCTCACCTATAATGCTGCCCAAAGTCAGCTTCCTGCGGCCCACCCTCTCCACAAGCCACACCCCCAGGAGGGTGAACAGGAAGTTGGTGAGGGTGGTGAGCCCTGCCAGCCAGATTGCCAGCCTGTCATCACGCACCCCCGACATCTGCAAGATGGTGGCGCTGTAGTACCTGAAGAAACAGTAAAAAAAAAAGACTGTAACTTCTCTTTTGCTGAGATTTTCATGACACACTTCACAAGTGCTGTCAAAGCCACGATTGTTTTAATTCCTTACCAATAAAAAGCTGAAAAGCATCTAAATGTGTATGAACACTTTGCTGAACCACCTTTGGTTGTAATTACATCATTTAGGGCTGCAACTAACAAGTAATTCTGACGATTAATCAATTATTCTGACAACTAATCGAGTGTTCTGACGATTAATCAAATAATCAGATTTAAAAATGGGCACATTCAGCAAATTTTTCATTGAAGCCTTTTCATATATCGTTTTAGAAATACATTAAGAGATGCAAATAAATAATCATATATATGTTTAATAACTTATATTTTATTGTCTAAAATGCGAGTTTGCTGTTTGAGCAAGATAGCAATTAATCGATTACTGAATTAGTTGACGATTATTTGAATAATCAATTCATCGCGATCAATTCGATTAATCACTTCTCCCTTAACATTATTATTCTACAAAAAGCTACATAAAAGCCCCTACAAGTTAGTTTTCATTGTGAGCAGTCTTGTAACTCAACAGTTAACCTCCACAGCCCCCCTCTGCACCGGCGAGGCCAAGTAAATAAACCGACTGCGACCTCTCCTCTTCAACCATCCATCCAGCAATCAGCCTCCCTGCTTCAGCGCCATCCACTCGTGTACAGACAGTTTACCAGGCAGCTATAAATAGTTCTGCCCCCAGTCAATCTCCGCAGTTCTTCCTCTCTCATACTGTGTCATAATTATACCAGGGACTCGGTGCCCCGTGTAGGCAGATTGCCTCCAATCATCATCAGCAGGCCTCTCATGGCAGCTCGGGTCAACAAGACCTACGTCTGCAAATGGGTCTGTTTTATGCTTCAGTTCTGATCTCATGAGACCGAGTCAAAGAATCACATCTAAAGTTGGAATTGCTCACATTTAGTGTGAAGTTAAAGCTGGAAACTGGCTAATCTGGTGTTTCGTGATCTTTTTCTGGCCTTATTTGTTACGTTTTGTTACGTTTAATGAAAGCAACAGCATGCAGTTGGTATGGAAGTTTGTTTCTGAGTGGAAAATAGTAAAATTCAACTTTTGGGGCATCTCTAAATGTTTTAAAGAGTAAAGACTAAAAAAAACCAAAGGTGAACGATGCTTCTAAAAGCTTTCTATGCAGGTAGGTACATATTGGTACCAGCTATATAGAAAGGTGTCGCCTATCTAGGCTTATTTTTAACTTACTCTGTGATGTAACTATGTTTATGAAATAATGAGATTCTGTTTTATTCCCCAAACTCTACTGAACTGATCTACAGCTCAGGTATTTGTATTAAAACATTTCTCTTGTTATGTAGGACAGTTTCACATTATGAAAAATAGTGCTCTTATTTTTCTGATTTTTACCTTTTTTTATTTATTGTTCTATTATTGGCATTTTAAAAATGCCCATGCTGATTAGATTGGGGAAAAAAAATCTTCATAGGATGCAAATACAATCAAATTATTGTAAATGTGTGTATTGTTTAGCTTGATCGGAGTGTGAAGGAACTTTGGATTTTATGGGTTTATGTGAAAAAGCGCCTCATAGTCATAAAACATGGTGGAGGATCTGTAATGCTGTGGGAATAAGCACTTCAAATTTTGGTCGTATCAAAAAAAGAGATTCTTAACAAAACAAAATCAACCGGTTTTTTCACACATTATGACACCTTTTGCCCGATTTTATATTACAAAAACACTTTTTTTTTTTTTTTTTTTTTTACATTTAAGCATATATAGCAGTCGCCAGGTGAGCGCTTTTTGAAGAATACATAATCTGAGTCAGATTGAAAAGCTTCAACCTGTTAGTGGTGCAGTTGGTTAGCATTGTAATCTTCACCATGGGGTAAAAATGAGCCATTTTTTACTCCCTGTATGAGGAAAAGATGGGAACATAATAGAGGCGGCACCGCGAGAGGGAGATACTCATTAAAGAAAAAGCCAAACTTAAAACGTCTCCTGCATCGTCTGCCTCTCTGCGTCTTTACAGGCGGCTCTGGATTCTGCTTTTCATCCCTTCAAAAGAATCCCTATCGCTCTTTTGTCCTCTCTCTTTTCACTCGTCCTCTCGCTCTCTCTCTCTCTCTCCTTTCCAAAACAGGATGTTTAATTGACAGATTTGCATAACAGCATTGTGCATTTTTTCTGCCGTGGGATTCAACCAGATGAAACAAAACAACAAAAAAGCAAACAGAAGTGTGGTGACAAGAAAGTCATTTACAGACTACTATAAGAGAAATTAGGAAGGGATTTATTTGTTTCTCCACAAACTTATATTTTACTTGCATGCCAGTGAACGCGTTCATCGGAGAGATGTGTACAGCAGACATGGGGGTGGGATTTGGAGCAGCAGCAGGAGAAAAAAGCTCTATTTCTGGGCGCAGCGGTCCTTCACAACCTGCTGCGCTCCATCTCCACCCCAGCATCGCACTGATTACACCACAAACACACACACACACACACACGCACGCGCACAATGTTAAGATTTACAAATGCCCTCTGAAACTTTCCCTCACCACTTTGCCAGGAACAGCTGGGAAGAAATGCACGTCTGATACGTGCCGGGCTGAAGGAGTCGACTTGTTAATCTATTATTAATGTAATTGGCTGTCTGCGCCTCCTTCGCTCCTGTTAGGCAGTGAGGCTACGCTCTGCATCTTCTTTCTTGTTAAAAAAAAAAATCACACCTTGTGACACTATTTGCATTTTTCCAGGTTGGAGAATCAAGCAAGTTTCAGATGCGATTTAGTTCAAGGAAATAAATGTAAAAATGTGGGGGAAACAAACTAACTTTCACAAACTTAAAGCTGCTGTCACACTGTCTTATCGTAGCATGTGCGGTGTAATTAATAAAACAAATCATGTTAAGTAGGTCTAAATATTAGGAAACTTTTTGGTCACCAGTTGATAAATCTGCTTTATTGGTGCAAACATCTTGAAATGCTAAATAGAATCAGAGGTTCTAGTTCATCTAATGCTACAGTTTAAATTTAGAGGGTGAAATACATAAAAGTACCTCTGGGTGTTGCATGGCAATAAAGAAAACAGTTACATTTTTCTCTTTTCTCAAGATCCTTTTGCAGTGCTGAGTGACACAAACCTTCAAGGTTTAGGACATTAGTCCTGACAGCATGCGACACCTCTCAGCCTGAAGTACCTATAGGTGTGAACACGTGTTACTGGATGACAGGACAACCAGCAGGAAAGGCTGATAAAACAGCAGCCTAAGGTAGCTCTCTGTGTGGCAGCCAGTGGTTTTTTTTAGTCTGTTTTTACCTCTTTTTTTATTTGTTCAGCTTATAAGAAAAAGGCATTGTTACATGAAATTGCATGATGGGATGAATACAAGTCTTTAGGGGTCCAGAGGCGTTTCCAGGCCAAACGGGATATATAGTCCTTCCAGTTATATCAGGGTCTTCCCTCAATAAATAAAGCCTTCAATTCATTTACTTTGAATTGAAAATGACTTCAGATCATATGTAGTACAACCACAAACAATATGACTCTATGGCATTGATGAAAGGACAAATTGTATGACAACAACTCAGATTTATGTCAGCGAATCACGACCAACTGTACTCCCAAAAAGATGGGTACAAAAACTGCAGTTCATTTCATGAGCTGTGTTTCCGTTACAAACTTCGTCAATGTTCCGCTAAAGTCGAAAAAAACACAATTTCGCAATTGTTGTGTTTCCATTAAATAAGAGCATTTGGAATCACGTGCGAATAAGTTTGTTGTTGATAAAAAACATGCCGCGCCTTCATCTCAACTACTTCCTGTTGTCTTCTTCTTCGCCGTTTCTGTCAGCAGTAACATCCTGTTGTTGATCATGTGACTTATGTGATGTGAAAAAAGTGTTTCCGTTTCAATTTTGTGAAATAACCCCAAAAAATCATATTCTGAGTTCAGTACACAGAAAGTCTGTTGTTCAGTCATATTACCTTTTTCTCTCAAAAACAAATGTCGTTGCTTTATTTTGTATACCAAGCACACACATTTGCACACACATCCAACAAATATCTTATTCATTCAAGAATCCAAAAAAAATAAAGGTGGAAGGAGTAAAAGCAGGAAGAGAGATGAAGCCTAAAAGTTGTTTTTTACTTTTTGATTTTTTTCTTCTTTTAATTGAGTGGCTTGAACTGGAAAAACACCTGATGAGACAACAGCAACAAAACTTAATACAGGGTTGACCTTTGGATAGCTCCTCGCTGGTTTTTGCCCTATTTTACATGAGCGGTGAAAGCATGAAGCTGAGTCATGGCTGACATTTTCTGGCACATTTCAGGATTGTTCCGGAGGACCGGGGACTCTTGGGAGGAACGCAACATGCGGTATAATGGGCCGTGCTGGGCGGCTTCGGGTTATTCAGACAGGAAACTACAAATTACTTGACGGTTTAATCAGAAAAAGTTTAGCACGGAACTTCAACGTAACGATTTTTAATAACAGAAAATATGATTGAGAGTTGGTCTATGATAGAGTTGTTGTTTTTTTTAAATATATTGTAGTCTTAATTCTTGACCTTAAACATTTGAAAAATGTTCCGTATTAGCATGTAGCACAAGTTGTACGACTTACTCGTATCGGAAAACTCATGACCTTTTGTTTTTTAAGCAGCAGTGTGATGGAGGCAGTGAGTAAGAGAGAGCAGAGAAAACACAAGGAGTCATTAGCAGAGAACAGGAAGTGAGAGAAAGACTGAAAGGTGAGAGGAAGAACAAACGGAGGGAGAGAAGACAAAAAGGATCAATGTAGGTGGGAAAGCGGGAACAAACGGACAGCCAGGAGAAAAGGTGTGGAGACGAGAGAGAGAGCGAAAGAAACAGGGAGCATGCGTGTGAGACATAAAGAGACGGAGATTCTCCAGGGAAGTGGCCTATTTTGCAAATGAATGCATATGAACACTGAGCTGCATCATGTTAATGCTGGAACAGAAATCATTCAGCCCAAATGGATGAGACTGGCTGTTCTGACTCTGAACCGCCGCGGTCTGAAGCCACCGTTCATCAACACAAAACAAAAATCCGCTTTGGTTTTACCTCTGCTTCATTCCTCCTGACCCTACATTAGTGCAAAAAAAAAAAAAAAAAAAAAAAAAAACATTTTCAAAGACATTGTTAGACCATGAATCCATTACAGGGTTGTGGAAGGTACATCCTGGCCAGGTGTGGGAGATAATCCTTATTGGCAGTCCTGGACGGTCCGTCTCCCAAGAGCCACTCCATTCGGCTCTCCAGGCAGAGTAAGGCAGAAGCTAGGCATCGTTATTATTTGTCAAAGCCACCATCGCTGGCTTTTCTCTGGGTGAATGTGGAAAAGCAGTAACACATTACACTGGTTTCTGAGCAGCTCAGAGCTTTGGATATTCCAGGAAATGCAAAAAAAAAAAAAAAAAAAAAATTCACATTTCAACGGGTAAAATCCCTGAAATCCTAAGTTTCCAATTTAATCAACACTAAAATGATTTTGTGTTAAAATAAATCATTTTAACACGATTATCAATGTGGGTTTTCACAAAGATGGCAAAAATTGCTCGTGTGTGTGAACTTTGTCTCACACTCAATTATGTATTTATACCCATATTAGGACTTTGGATTGACTTCTGTTCAATTTTGACCTATACTTATTCCTGACCCTAACCATTACCAGTATATTCATAATCCTAACATGACCAAGCTTTGGTCCCCATAAACTCAATCTGTCCTCAAAACATTAGTAAATATACCAGAAAAGTTCCTAAATGGGCATCATAAAGGAGTGCACATAGAGCAGTCACTCAGGGCTCACCTTGAGGGAAAATGCTGCAGATCTGTCTTCCGAAATATCAAAAAGTTGCCTCTGAAAAACCCACTGAAAGTCTTTAGTTTAACTCCAACTCTTTAAAAAGTGTCTTTAAATGAAGTTAAGGTGTACATTTCCTCACATTTAAACCAAAAAAAAAAATTTCAGTCAAAAAGTCTCAAAAACGTGAAATCCAATCGGTACAGTCATGGCAAATTAGACATGATTGTTAATTCAATAAAAAAATAAGACCAGAAATGTAAAAGCTTGTGTAAAAATAGGCACAATATGTAAAAAAAAGTTCTATTTAAAATCCACAAAACACTGAAGTTAAATCAGAATTTAAAGGGTGAGTAGTTTCGTGCCAGATTTCCCTGGGGGTACGGTAAGCGTTCTCGGTGCCGTTTGTGGGGTAACAGAGGCGTTACGGTGTGTGTAGTTGGTTCCACTGGTCAGTTTTGTTGTTGATGCAGGCCAGTTGGCCTTCACAGATGGTCACCAGACAAATGTCATGTTGGAAATGTCACGCTAAGCCTGTTTTACATGGTCACTCTGTCGGGCGGCCCACAGGGAGCTGGCGCTCTGTTCGGAACACAAAGAGGACAAAAAAAATAAATAAAAAGCTGCTTTTTGTCACCTCACGCTTCTGTTTGCCTGTTCTAAAGTTGTTCATAGGCGCCTCAATAAAAACATCTCTTGCTATTGCTTCAACTGGATTCTCAGCGTGGCCTCATTAATGAGACTCGTTCAAATTTCCCCCCATTAATCAAATGCAAAGCGAAAGACGCCGAGTCACACACAACATGCACCACAGCGTGAGGTGTGATTAATTTGCAGATGAGAGGTCTGTAGAGTGCGTGCACACATTCTTATACTCAATAAAGTCTCATAAATGGATGTGACATTTACACAAGCCACACAGGACTCTCTGGTTATGTTCTCTGATTGCACATGGCATCTCCCTTCGTCTGTAGATAAAAGGAGCACGTTTTAAAAAAGTTCAAAACAAAGTGATTTCAAAGGAAAATGGTTGAAAACGCTCTGCTAGGAAGGAATTTACACCATTCCGGTCCATTTGGAAGAGCATACGGAAAGTAGTAGAAGAGAAAATGAATCTCGTTTACAGTTTGGGGACAGATTTAAATGGACGGTTTAAAGGGACAGATGACATCAACAAAGAAACGACATGGTGATCGCAGGCAAACGTGATTGAACTGGCTGATTCAACCAACGACACCCACAAACAGTCCAAGAAATTATTGTTAAGCTCACTATATCTGGCAACCAAGAGACCAGAAACCACTAAACTCTCCAATACAAGACATCAAACCTCAACACACCTGGGGGAAACTTTTTGAACACCATCAAGGCACACTGACTACAGAGTTCCTTTTATGTTCGTCCAATAGGGTTCAATGGAGTCTCTCAACAAAAGAGAAACTCCATCAGGTCAGTGATAGAAAGACACCACCAGTCAGGCAACTACTTCGACAACTGCACCCCCCCAAACCTTTATTCCAGCGCTCAGAATCCCAGTGCAAACCAGGACCACCTAGACGTGTTCCACCAGCATTGGTGGCCACCAATGTGGAGCTTGACAGAAGGGCCAATCTTTTAGTGTGTAGATTAGTCTGCTGACTATGAATTAATGATGCTTAAACTGAATATGTTGATATTCCACAGTTCTACATGTGCTGTTCTGTTTGATATCTCTCTTTACACCTCCAACAGATTGGCGCCCACTCTGCTTGTTGGTTTGGTCACAGAACATATGCTTTGACCATACATATTGGTGCTTGAAAGCTTATTTTCCGGGATATTCTACGTTTCTGCATCAATGTGATGTAAAATGTTGCTATTGTCAGTCAGCAGGACAACATCCAGAATTTAAAAACGGCAGTAATCGGGATTGGAGCCCACTTTTTCTTTCTGTTTCATAATCATACACTGCAGTGCCCACCAGCTCACCACGACCTTTACTTGCATGATTATGAGGATAATTGAATCTAAATGATCTTGTGGCTAGTTTGAATCGATGATATCTACGTCTTCCTACTGCTGGATGACATCAACATTTATGAGCAACTGAGATAGAGATACAGTGCAAAATGATAGCCTATATTTATCTCAATGCAGCTGCCCATCCCTTCATTTGTTGGGGGGACAATTAGGCAGGAAGGAACTCTGGGATATAAACACATGCAGGTAGAATGATAAGCTCCTTCTTCTTCCTGACTGATGTATTATTTACCAATCTGTTGTTTCTCCCTCAGGCCAATAAGACGGTTTATGAATATTAAATGCGTGCCGGCATGTGAGGGCAGGAAAGTTATTTATATGGCATCTGGGGTCCAGAGAGTGAGAGGACCTGACATGTGAGTTCAGATCAACCTGCCGGCTTGTCCGTAGCCATGTTTAGGTCTGCATATTTGGCAGTTTTCAAGACTTTTCATATTGCATCACGTTTACTTGTCCAATACTTTGGTGCTCAACTCCTGCAGGCATAAACTGGGATTTATGTAGAGCAGGGAGTAGAAAACATGTATCAACGTTGACGCTTTATGTTCTGTTCGCCAACTATAACACCGAAATGAAGAGATCGCGCAAAAATTCGCGTGATAGGTGGACGGAGCCTGGCGCTGCAAGGTTGGAGACCTTGTCCTGTTAGGCGACGGGGCCTGGATAATACGGACGGCGGAGTCCGGTATGTTTTTATCTTTTTCTACTCTTTTCTCTTTCTTACTGTTTATTCAATGTCACATGCTGTTTTTATTTTGTTTAATTATGTAAAGCACCTTGAAATGCCTTGCTGCTGAAATGTGCTATCCAAATTAAATTTGATTAATTGACTGAATTTGAATGTGCCTCCTGTTCACATGCAGGATTATTCGACTGCAGATTTATCAGTGGCAGTAAGTTAATGCTTTTCCTAATGGGTGGATGAGCAGGTATAGACAATGAACAGATAAACCCTGTAGTATTTTCAAAAGATTAATTAATGAAAAAAAACACATGTATTTTTATGGGTCCTGGATTACTCCACCCTCCACCATGTAAAATCCAAATATTATACATTATGTTTGTGGATGTCATCCGATTAAAGGTGCGGATACCTTTGCAAGACCCCGCAGCTTCAACAGGTGGGTGTGAAAGAAAAATCAACCACACATGGCTGTAAACGCATCTGTGCCCAAGCAGAGTCATTGAAAATGGAGCCTGTACTAATGGAGACAGGAAGTCATTTTACCCACTTGTCATCCCATGTTAGCGAAAGCCGCTAAACTGGTTCCACTCATTTGCTGTGTGGGCTCATCCGAGATGTTATTACCCTCGGTGCTGTGTGTGTTTGTGTCAGTGGATTTTCACTGCTCCACCAAGATGAACTTCATCTAAGTTTGTTTGCATAAATGCATGTCATTAGCTGGCACACCGCCGCTGATGGGAGAGCTAATTTGCATCTGAGCATGCACGGCCAGGGCCGAGTGTGTTCCGTATGCGAGTGTGGGAATGAAGCAGCACGTCAGATCGTCCAAACAGCACCTCTGAGCGTGTGAGCTGCTTTTTAATGCTGAAATCTGAGCGCCGTGGTTTGAATTCAGTCGGAATTTCCTCGGCACCCGAGGTCTGAAGAGCCGTTCCTGCGTATTGTTAAGACCCTAGAAATTAACATCACACAAGGATGACAGGATGAAATACAAAAAAGCAGTTCTCATGATGCTTCCATTCATTACGAATAAAAAAGCAGCCGACAACACAAAGTAGACAAAAAGCTCTCAACGGCCCCCACACATCATGCTCCAATTTACAAAAAAGAAAAATAAATCAAGGACAGATGACAAATAAAGTCATTCTCTCATCTTAGGAAGTAATTTCTAAGACTTTGGGGCTCCATCAAACCATATTTCAACTCATTATCCACAAATAGGAAACACAAATACCTCCAAGAGTTCATTGCCAACTCCTTTGCTCAAAACCCAGAACAAAATCTAGAGCCACACAGGCCTCACATGTCACAGCTAAAATCTGTTTTTATGATTCAACAACAAGAAAGAGACCAGACGAATATGGCATCCGTGGACGATCGGTGTCGCCAGAAACACAAGAAATTTGTAAGGGTGGAGATAATACCAGTAATGTAAAGTGGAAGTAGACGGGCCAATATGAGATGATAGCTGACCACTATACTGTGCCTCTGTACTTTCCAACCTCTCCATCACAATTTGCCCTTCATGCCAGCTCCTTGGACTCATTTGCAGTACATTTCTACTTCAGCTCTAACTGAGGGACTTGAGTTGCAGGCTATTTTAGAGCATATTTGACTGAAAAGGAAGAGAGAGAGAGAAAAAAAATCTGTGAACTCATCCAATCTACTTCTGTCAAGTCCCTGATATGAGAGACCAGAGTGGAATAGCACAGCGACAGACAATATGTGCCTTTCTAGAGTCGTTTGCATTTCTTTTGACGGTCTGCCACGCTCCTTTACAGCCCTTTTCTTTTCTTTCTCGATGCCAGGCCTGGTGGTTTAATCGGCTAAAGCAGCTGGGGAAGCTCGTCTCCAGACCGTGGTGATTTACTGCCACCTCAGACCTAGTTTATATCTGACTGACTAACAAGCCTTGGACGGCGACTTTGCATGAGCGACACAAGCCCGGTGGTACAATCTGCCACTCTGCCAATCTTAATAATTTCCCACCATAAACCACTCCAATCTTTATTTTTCTCCAAACAGGACCGTAATTTAGCAAATGAACATCGTGTCAAGTTGGGGAGGAAAAAAAAGAAAAACAAGAAGTAATGACTGAGACCACAAACCCATTAGGAATGTGTTTACTGAGGCAGGAAATCAAGAAAATGAGGGTTATTTCTTCACACATTTTCTTATTATTATACACGTCTTGACGTTTATGACCCTTGTGTTTGTTTGCTTTTTGACTCAGTCTCACTTCGCAGTAAAGCTTATGTAGCGTCTCAAACTGCAAAAGTCCAGATGGCGCTCACCTCATTGCTGTCATATTAAAAGGAAAATGAAATTTATCAAAGTTTTTTATGTTCTTTAATTAAAGAAAACAATACAAAGTTGTTCGTGTAACAAAAGTATCCTGCTGGATTTCACCGATATCACCAATTTTAGAGTCATGCTTAAAACAATATATATATATTTTTTTCAAACTTCTACCTCTTTTCATTCAAGTCAAATCTTGAGTGCCAAACTTAGAGTCCGAGTCAAGTCTTGAGATTCACGAGTTAGGTCCAATCGAAGTCTCAAACCCTCAATCCTAGTCGAGTCTCCCATCTCAAATTCTTAATTCCAAGCCTCAAGATTAGTCTAATCTTAAGTCCCAGATCATAAAACACTAATATCCCAATTCTAAGTCTCGATTTTCATAAAGCTTCCTTCATCTTGCTTTGATCTTGTGACGATGCCCCCGGCCTGATTACTGAATAACTATAAAACTGATCCATGGACGACGGCGTCCACTACTAGTGCTGCAAACGGTGCTACGCTGTGTGATGTCAACTTTCTTCTTCTGGAAATGCGGGTCTATTTGCTCGCAAACTGAACAACCATGAAAAAAAAAAAAAAAGCATTCCAGCAAAAAACAAAATCGAGCAACATGACAGGTCTACCAACTCCAACCCTCCAGGATGGGTATCTTGCGCGTTTTAGACGTATCTCTGCTGTGTCATGTTTTAAGTTATGCATTGGTCTGGGAATGAATCATTCATTTGATTCATGCAAAACCTTTAAACCATGCAGCCCTTTAACACCAACACTGAACACCGCTGATCTATAAGGAGCCGCAGATGCGACAACTGCATTATGCTGCTTCTGCTTCTCGACTCAAGGGAGGAAAAAAAAAAAAAATCAAACTTTATATCTTACATCATCTCAAATGCTTCAGTTTGGTTTTCCATTTATTTTTCAAAAAGCATTATGTAATTAACCATTGTTTGTAGGAGTAAGTAAAGAGGATATTTGCATGTGCTGGGAGAGCAGTGTAGCCGAACAAGTCGTCCACTAATTGGATGTTTCCATCTCTTGATCATCCGGTCCCACATTTCACGGGGATGAAATCCAGAATCCCTCCCTAATTGCCCTTCATGTTTCATCACCAGTAAAAAAAAAAAAGTGTTATATATAATTTAAAAAGGCAATGTGTCAAAGCTATTATCCAAATACCTGTGGGGGAGTCCACAGGAGGAAGATATGGGATGCAGTCCGCTTTATGTTTAAGTGCAAAACTCATTAGCGCTACTGATAAAAAATATTAGCTGGAGCAGCACAGCTAATATCTGTTCTTATTTTTCAGGTAATTATGCTTCACTTGTTTTGACAGTGTAACATTTAAGTTTAATAACTACTGTTTGTATTTGTTTGACCTATAACACCATCACTTTATCATATTATGAAGACACCTGCAAATCTGCAGCGGATCTAATTAATCAAAACACTCGGCACACGAGATTATTGGAATGACTTCTAACTTGAGGACTACTGTGTGCTTACAGTAGGCAGAGCTGTTTCAGTTTGGGAAGCTACAATTTGGAGACCAAGATCAAAGTGAGCTAAAAAAACTAAATAAATCACAGTGGTTTATGCTAATTTTGTTTATGCTGAGTGATTTCTATTTATGTAATGCTGCAAATTCTTCCCATCAGGGCTATATGATATTGTAATGTACCACAAAAGGCTCCTGATGTTGCATTACTGCATAGAGCAGCATTTTGCACATTGTTCTAAAATTTTCAATGTTCTCATACTAAAGGTGAAAACACACAGACTGTAATTTTTTTTTATTTCTAATGGACTTGACTTAAGCAATATGCCAACGAACCCCAGCAAAAAGGTTCATAATATTACAGTAACATTTCAGAGTGAAGACGTCACCAATAAATGTTGCTTTGGAAAAAAAATTGTTGATTAGCTTCCACATACACATAGAAGCTTTGCTTCTGCTTCTTTATTCTTCTTGTGTGACTTCTGTCCAACTCTTTCGTTGACTGTAAGAAGCAACATGAAGCTCAGAGTGAAGTTTTACAGAGAAAACAATGGAACGGTGTTAAGCTTCTCAAATATCTTCAGTTGGAATTACGGAGTGAGTCCAACTTCCCTCAGACTGTGAAAGATCGTCACTTGGCTACAAGAAGTACCTTAAACCTCTTCTCCACCGATGTGGCTTCTTCCCCAATCAGCCACAGTGAGATTTGTTTTGCCTTTCGATAATTCCATGGTCAAACCTTGAGGTAAAAAAAAAAACTTTGTATCAATTGTAGCGGAAGTGTGCATCCAGCGTCAACTGAACATGGCAACCAGCAACGAGCAAATATACCAAGAGATTTCAGAAAAAATGACCGTTTTACCAAAGGGCAAAACGGTCATCATCAGAGCGTCGACAACAACTCCTGCATGCTAACGGCCTGCCCAGATTCCTGCCTGCACTCACGCTCACATACTGAGGGAAAACACTGCCAACGGAGACACACCCAACGTGGCTGGAAGTGAACCAAAGAGAGGGAGATTTGACAATGCAGAACAGGCTTTACCAACTTTAAGGCTTTAAGGCTTTTAAGGCTTTAAAAGGCAGTAGGGTGTCCTGACTTTTTACGCAACTAAAATTACATTTTCAATATCTTTTGTTTAGAGATGATTAAAAAAAGGTTAGATATTGGTATGTGAACATTTCAATGGGGTGTCCTCATTTTTTCTGTTGCTGTCAGATCAACATCAATGTCTTTTAATGTCTCTTAAAGAGTACTTTTGAAGCAAGTAGCAATAACTCAGGTAATTCACTGACGATGTCCACAAAACCAAAAAGGGAATCTGTTTTCAATTTATAGAGCTGAACTGCATCTTAATGAGCAGCATAAACATTATGTAACCTCTGCAGTGTTCAGATTTGCTTAAAGAAGACGGGCCCGTGTTGCTGCAGCGTCCCCAGCAGGTGGACCTTTTCAGGCTGACTAGGAGATTGGCAGATGCGGAAGTGAGAGAGACAGGTAGGCGGATGGGGCCAGTGTCAGATTTAGTTTGTCCTGCCCGCTGTTCAGTGAGTTGACAGCAGGAGATGAAGATAAATACACGCCCAGAGAGATGGACGATCAATAGACAGACATTCTCCGAGAGACGTGGAGGAGTGACAGATCCCGAGCTTCACCTCGGGTAATAAAAGCTCAACTTCTGCATGCTATTATCCTCTGAATACCTTCCTATCCGTTCAGCCGTCGAGCAAACCCGCCTCAGGTCTGGAATCTACACATCCGCACGTCATAACGCACGGTGTCACATTTCCAGCACACGCGCGCAGACACACCCCGCTCGAGCGCACCGGTCCACCGGTTGCCAGGCAACAGCGCACATCCACCGATTGTTTACAAAGCCTTGTAATATAGTTCGTCTCAGAGGGGAGGGCGGGACACAGACGGATGATACAATCTGCTCAGACGGAGCGATAAAGAAGAAGAAAGGAGGCATGTGGGGGGCGGAGGGTTCCGTCCGCTCGCCGATGTTAATGCGCCGAGGCTATTGCTCCCATGTGAAGGATGGGCTTTGAGGGATGAAAGAAATGTTTTGTGATTTGATCGAGGGATGCCGTGGCAAACACATTCTTCTTGATCTTGTGTGTTGAATGGGAATGCCTGACAGCTTTTTTGTAGTGTTTTGATTAATCCCAGGGGTGAAAAGACAAGAATTTCTCTTTTTCTGTTTGGAGTGGCAAAGTCATATCGGTGTATGACTTTCATAATAGACTGAATATGAGGGTTTTGTTTGAGTGGGATGTCTAATGCTCCAGCATGTAGAAGTTAACATGCAATCAACCTTATTGGAAATGGCATTTTCAGTTCACCAGAAGTCATGGCTGTCACACTGGAACACTAGTTGTGTCAAAGTTTCAACCATATGACCCAGACCGGCCACTCAAATAAATAAAATAATAGTAATAATGATCGGGAAGAATCCTACTGCTAACTCAAACTCCAGTACGAATGTCCACAGTGAAGCAAGTTCCACATTTACGTGGATTAACCCCTTACTGCCTGAATTTAAATCAAGTTATGTAAAGAAAAAAAGTGTTTTGTTTCTGTCAATCTGATGCTAAGTTCATTAGAGACTGTTATCAGAATAACAGTCTCTAATGAACTGCATACACAATAAGTGTAAATGTAGGTATGATGCAAATTAGCGACATCGAGCACAATGTGAATAAAACAGGTTTGGCAGCCTCAAGTTTGAATTTAAATTCTGGGAATTTGTCATGGAAGCAATTCACTGTGTTCCAAATACAGCTAAATTCTGCTAACTCACTCTAAGCACAGTTCCAGAGGCTCTTATACCTTTACAAAATATAAAGAAAATAGTGTATTTTTTCTAAGTAAATAATTAGTTAGGTTTTTTCAAACAAAAGAGTATCACTCATTTGTATGCCAAATAACCATAAACAAACACGTATATTAATAAAACTGCCTGCCAAGTTATAGTAAGCAGTCTGCATCTGTCAAGAATCTGACGCAGACCTTGTTTGGCCGGGTGACGTCTGAGCTGGCATGTTATGCATATCAATGTCTCTCATGGTATGAGGTAGGCTATATAGCTCCAAGGGTCTTGCCTAGGGACCCACACTGCATAGCTCAATTGCACTGTTGTAACTTGCCCCAGCCTGGATTTGAACCCTGGTCTCCCGGGTGGTAGACTGGTGTCTTACCCACTGTGCTATACAGCCAGCTATATTATATTTTATATATTTATATATATATATATATATATATATATATATATATATATATATATATATATATATATATATATATATATATATATTTTTTTTTTCTGCATCAAAGTACTCCACTGCTATTTAAAAAATGCCATAAAGATGGCAGAAAAGTTTATGTCATCAGCCCACCTTGAAGTAAAAACCAACAACAAAAAAACCAATTGTGCAAATAAATGATAAAAAGCCTAAAGTGACTGCAACTGCCCCTGCTGTGCGTTTACTGCAACTATAAAGCATGTTTGTCGATGCAAACTGTTTCCCACGCCTCGCATTCACACTCACATGACCGTGTTGATTCCCGAAAGCTGCTGGAACATCTGAAGGCCGCATCCCACCACCAGAGCTCGGCGAGTCGGGGGGTAGGTCAGCATCCGCCAGATCACAGGGCCATCTGGAGACACGAGCCAAAGCACAGCAGAAATTAATTAATGTCTCAGCACGACCTTCCACCCCCCCCCCCAACAAAAGAAATGCGAAAATCTAATAAACATTCAAAACAAACTTCCCTCAGACGAGGAGAAAGCAGCAAGACGCCTGCTGCTGCTGCATAACTGAAGTTGACAGAAGCACAAGAACTGAAACAAAGAGTCAAACTTTTGGGCTTTTTATGAAGTTGTAATTCACCAAGAAGTACGATTTATTGAATCTACTTGTTTACTTACAACTTAACTGTACACATTGTGTACGTTAATATTTTGTGGGTGTTTACAATTTACTTCACATAGAATGCCAAAAATGTCAGAAATTTTGAGGTTAATCAAGAAAACTGGAATTTTCCAAGTTTGAAAAGTCTAAAATTTGCACACACAAAAAAGAAAGAAAACTGAGAAATTTTGAGATTAAGCTTAGAAATTTTCCAAAAGACATGGAAATGTCAATAAATTTAATCTCAAAGTTTTGCAGTGGTTTCTAGTAAAGTTTTGACTTTTCTAACTCTCATTTCTGATTTTTCTTTCTTGAACATTTCCATCAATCTCAAAATTTGAGTTTTTTCCTCAAAATCTTTCAACTATTCAAACTTAAAAATTCCCAAGTTTTGTATTGAAAATGTCTGAGATTAAGTGTTTCCTCTCACATTTTCAAACTCAGAAACCTCCATGTTTTTTTCTAGAAAATTTCTCAGACTAATCTTGAAATCCTGAGATTTTCTTGCAAAGTTTCAACTTTACAAACACAGACGTCCACATTTTTCTGAAAAATTCTCGAAAACAATTTCTGAGATTTTTGGCAGAAATGTACTCCTCCTTTTTTTTTCTTCTATCTATAAGGGCCCTCACACGCCGCCGTCAATCACAGAGGTCACTGAACCTTCCACATGAAATCTGCTGAGGCTTTTTCAGCCTTTCTGAAACGTGGGAACGTTTATCTCTGGGGAATCAGCTTCCATCTTTCCATTTTAGACACTGGACTATCTCAGTGTGGGAAGAAAAGAAATATTTGAATTTTCTTTGGCCGAAAGGAGTCTCAAATTGGCACGACGGCGGAGCCACACTGTGATCCCCAGCACAAGCAGACAACTGCTGCCTCCAGGAGGAAACGTCTCAATAAGAAGAGGGAGCGACTGGACAGACACTGAAACTGCTTACAGGAGGAAATACCCAGGTAGAGCTAAAGAGTAAAAACTCTCACATCGAAGCTTAAATACGCACACAGGACATGAGACACATGCTGATTATTTGGGAGCAGCTGCGAGTGGGAGGACTCTGGACAGGAAAACGTGTCCTTTAACTGTTTGACAAGCGGATCAGGCTGTGTAAAGGACGCCCCTGCTGACACACACCACGGTCCTCCTTTTCTTGGCCGCCTGTCACATTTCTGTCAGGACATTAGTTTTCATTTCATGTCGCAAGGCAACACTTTTATAACGGCAAAAGAAATTAGTAGAGATTATAAAACATCTCATTTTGAGCCATAAAGAGTGTTTTGTTTTCAGTCTGCCTGGTTCTTTCACACTTTAGCTCATTTTAAAGTCCCAGAGTGACTCCATGTCCAGAAGCTCGTTTATGTCACTTTCTGGACAGTGTGCTTGATGCTCCTGTTTAAAAAAAAAAGACAGCAATTGAGGAGGTTGATCACACAATGCAAAATTTATCATGTGTAACCGAGTTGAAAAATAAGTAAACACATACATGGAAATGTGCAGTAATGAATGATGTGTAAATGTCCAGTTTTTATATTTTCCCAACTGTTTAGCCGATCGGCTTTAATATGCCAACCTGTTTATAGTTGTGCTCATATGTTTGCATACCCCGGGTTTTTTTTTTTTAATTGATTTTGGCTGCTTGTTAGAGAATGACTGAATGTTAGAATCAGACTAAGAAACAATAAAAAAGGTAAAAATAAAATTTAATTAATTTTAATAAAATCAATATTACGAAAATAAAGTCATAAGATTATAAGAAATTAATAAAATTACACAAAAAAATTCCTAACATTATCAGAATAAAGCCATACTTTGAGTATAAAATTATAGTATTATGAAAATAACATCATATTATTCTTGCAATTTTGTTAGAAATGTTAGAAACATTGTTTTAGCTGCATATTCATTCTTTACGACCAAGGATGAAAACTACAATAAAGGAATATCATTATTGCATTTTAGGCAATACAATGTTTATTATCGTATTTTTAAGAAATAATTTATTTGTTTATTTGCATCTTTTAATGCATTTCTAAAAAAAAAAAAAAAAGGTTTAAGTGGTTAGCTGAAAAAAATCAGACTAATCTTCAGCATAATGGATAGAATAATCATTGGCTTTAAAATCAACCAAAGACAGACCGGCTCACTAAAAGCCCGAAAGAGACAACGACGTCTGCGGTGATAATGATGACGATCTCCAGATGTTTCTTCAATAACGAAACTCTCCTCTAACAATGAAAAGGAAGTGTTTTTAAAAGCCCGGCGATTTCCACGCCATTAACCCGGTAGAGTTTGATCGGTCGATCCCGAAGGACCGGAGCGGAGGGCCGTTATCCGATTACCTGGCGGGGAATCAGATTTATGGACCGGAGTGAACTATCAGGACAGCTTAAAACCCACACGAGGAGAAACAACCCCACCAGCCGAACATTCACCAAGCAATCATAGAATATTGGGTGTCAGTTCTCTTTTCCCGTCTTTCCCCCCTAATGAGATCTACGAAGCGGCACGAGGGTTAAAGCGGCATCCCAAACCCGCATGCTGAAACAATCACAGCTCCATTTCCTCAGATGAGCGCCACCCAGCACTAATTTAATCAGATGACATACTGGAAAGGAAAAAAACAACAAAACATGAAAAAAATAAAATAAAAAATACCATGAAAAACAAACCAGCAGGCAACCAGTCAGGCACAAGCGCAGTGATTGGGTCCCACAGTACTGCAGTAATTGCATGTACGTCTTCCACATTGAAACCTTCCAGCACCATCTGTGTCATTTGTGGCCGATCAATGCAGCAATTATCAACTATTTTATCCCCCCTCCCTCCTCCGTCGAATGTGCTCGTCGTTAAGGCGAGCAGAACCTGAGCTCGGTGCTGTTTTTCGATCGGCACAACAATAAAAGCGCCCTTCTTTAACGTAGTGTAAGTCATACTTACAGGAAAGCTAAAACATACGCAGAGCCATGCTCAAATGCAAGGCTGTTGTGATGTAGAAAGCCTGAAACCAGCTTTATTTGACAAGATAATGTCACAATAAACCAGTTAATTGCACGATAAATTAAAACGAGCTCAATAATTTTTCTTGTACGTCTCTTTCTATCAAAAACTGGATGAAAAAAAATCCCTTTTTTGAAGGACAATTTTCTTTACAGAGGCTTTAATGTCCATTTCATTTGTTGTTTAGCTTGTTTTGTTGATTTCTTTTGGACGTTTAATATGTTTTACATTTTCTGTGTTAAATGTTTGTAAGAAATTAATGTTTACTGATTATATGACTTGAACATGGTCTCAAAACAACAATATTATCAGTTATCGCGATAACGTCTGGGACAATTTATCATCCAGCAATATTTGTTCTTGTGACAGGCTTAATCCAGTATAGTCTAAATGAAAAACTAATCTGTTTATTATGGAAACTGGCAACAAAAAAATAAATAATAACCCAGTTGCATATGCGTGAACTATTAATTTAATATATTATAATAACAAATAGGAAATTATATTTACCAGAAATAAAATAAAACTTTTCTTGGAGGAGTTTCTTGAAAATTGCATCCTGACGCTAAGGCTACAGTTAGCAAACAAGTTACAAAGGGTCACTGATCATTGTTCAAAGGTATCAGTCAGGGGAAGGGTACTGAAATAAAAACCTCCCATTACATTGTATACATGTGTTATCCTCCTGTCTTTTTTTTTTTTTTTTTTTTTTTCAAAATTGATGGGGGGAAAAAATCAGATTAGGTGTTTAGATTAACAGTTGACCTTTTAGACTTAATTTAAATTCAAACAACTGAAAACACTGTAAAATATGGCAGAGATGGCATCATGCTCTGGAGTGGATAACGGGGTTTTTTTTGATGAAGTGGGTGAAATTGTGAATAGTTTCAAAATTTTGACCTACAGGAGTCTAGCTAGAAGAAAGAAATTAAAGAATTTCAACTGTGGGCATCTCTCTGAATCCATCTATACATCTATACAAACAAAAGAATGACTTAATGAGAGGAGTATTAGAGTTCTGAAATTACTTACTTGAGTTAAAATGGATGTTTCTAAAATACGTACTCATAATCTGGTGGATTTAGAGAATGTTTAGAAGGTACAGAGGACAAATGTTGCAAACTGCAGGATGGAATAGAGGCAGAATGCAAAGCAGGAAGAACACTGGCGATATTCACAAACACAGAATCCAACGGCGATTTGTAAATCCTGGGTAAATCAGGCAAAATTTGGGTCAATCTACGGATCAACGCGTGGTCCAAAGTATCAGCAGAAATTGAACAATGTCCAATCAAGAGGCCCAGAAACAGGCTTCTCCCATCCGACCCAATCACAACGTCCTGGGGAAGCGAGGGCTCGGAAAGCGACTCCACTTATGTAACAGAACGGGCTGCAATCAGGAGCCGAGTCCCTGCAATCTTCCACCTCGGCCCATCGAATCTACAATAATTATTCTGTCCACATACTCCGTGTCTCCAGCGCTGCTGCTCTTCTTCTGCGCTCCCTCATCAGAGTAAGATCACGACATCCTGCACTCCATGCCGTCGAGATCAGAACACAAGGTTAGGACTGATGGGGAATAGAAATTAGATCCACAACTGTTGTCTGTGGAGCTGCTGAAGAAGCTAAATAATGCAGAGATTTGGTTGTTTTAACCAGGAATCAGCACTGGGTTAAGCTAACGTCTTTTGTGCATTAGTTTCAATTGTGAAAATTGCGATGGGATGAGGTAGTTTTTTGGCCGGATTGAAATTAGAGTATTTCACAAAACTGCAACGGAAACTTTTTTTGCATCACATGGGTCACATTGACCAACAACTGGATGTTACTACTGGCAGAAACGACGAAGAAGACGTCAGGAAGTGTTTGGAGGATGATGACGCGGCATATTTTTTTATTTATCTATCGCATAAACAAATTTATTCATGTGGTTTCAAATGTGCTTTTTATTTAATGGAAACAGTGCAGTTGCAAAATCTTATTTTTTCAACATTAGCAGAAAATTTACAGATTTCTGTGCACATTCGTAATGGAAACACAGCTGGTGTAATTTAAATAAATATTAAATAAAGATCCCAAAATGTATTGTTCAGCATAATTAAAGTCAAGGAAAAAATGTTAGGAAGAAGTCTGCTGCAGGGTTAGCGTTGTAGAAGCTCAGAAATCAGTTCCACACATCTGTACACACACCTTTCAGACTTACCAAGACTCACACTAGTTTCAGCTGAAATTATGTCTTCAAATTCGTATTACTTTTCCAGCTGTTCAAATATGTAAGAAAAACAGACTGCTGTAGGGTTTCCAAATTCGCTCCACATAAATGAGAGTGGCAATCTAGCCTGTGCTAATGGAGCTTCCAACATCTAAAACATTGTCTGGAAGGCGGATAATCAAACCCGCTAACTATCCAAGACTCCCGTCTGCAGATGCTGGGTAGCAGCTGTGTTTGTCTGAGGGCATGGAGGGGCCAGTGGTTGCCAGGAGCCCAACACCAGCGAGACAGATGGATGGAGCAATTGGCATCGCACATGCAGAAAATATATGCAGGTGTGGTCTCGGAGCCTGCACCAACACAGCGGAAAAACATGGCGTCACTCCGGCACAAAACCAAAAAATGTCTTTGTAGGTAATGGATCCAACTCTCTGTGCAGGGTGCTGTGTTTGGACTCGATTTTCCCAGATTTATAATGGTGGAAGCAAGAAATTATGTTAGTCATTTAGGAGTTTGGGAAGAGATTATATGCATTTCAGTTATGCATTATGGTTTTATTCCCCCGATAGGTAGCATGTATTGTTTAAATAAACACGGTAATTCACTTCTCTAGTACCAGTGGAAGACCATAAGCTCATATTGCTCTTAAGTGGAGTGTTTGCTGCTAAAAGCAAAGCTAAAGAGTTCACGCAGAGTGTGTTTGGTGAATGTGAAGATGTGGGTGGAGATAAAATTTATGACTAATTCAACCTCAAGGTAGTATCATGATAGCACATTAAGTGGCGACAAATTGTGTTTGCAAAGCTTTATATCATACACATGCAGAGAAAAATGTGTGTGAAGACCAAAATAATGTATTTTAAGCTTTTTTCTTCACTTATCCAGACCTTTATCCAAACTTTAGAGAGTTTTGAGTTTTTACCTACAAGACAACTGAAATTCACACAAGCCTCGTTAATGGAGGTGGTTCCATGTGTTATGAAGGAAGCTCGTTTCAGTCCTTGTATCTGGACGTTGCTCTTTCGATCACGATCTACATCTCATAACCATAAGTGACGGTAGGAACATTGATGAATTGGTTCAGCTTTTCCTTCAGCGTGACAGACACCTATCCAACATCGGCAAAATTCCTCCAGGGACAGAGTTGTTCCTCTCCAGATCCACAAATTGCTGGTGGACTGGGCAATCAAATCTCCATGGGTCCTTCAGCAGATCAGCAACATAAAAATTCTAGTCCACATTGTTACTTTTCTGGGTGAATTCACATTATAGTTCACTTTTATCAAACTCTACTTCATTTTCCTAAAATGTGTGATGTGTTTGGGGATGTGTGACGGCATGAACAAACTCTGATGTGGACCAAAAAAAGAGACTCTGGTCTCGGTTCTGTTGAAGTGAAGTCTGGTGTGGTTCAAATGAATGCCAAGCGGACCGGAGACCACTTCAAAAGCAGAAACTAGACTGTAGCGCAGGGCATTGTGGGAGAATATAGCCAAACCAAACGCACAAGTCTAAAACTAGTGAGAAATGGCTTGTGTTACAGAGATTACAACGCCACACCACTTTTGCTTCTTTTTCGTGAGGAAGGAAGTTGAGCTCACGACTTGTTCAGACATTTTTGTGTCATTTCCTTCAGTGGTTCTTGGTGCAGCACCACTGCAGGCAAGGGTGTTGTGAGGTTTCTCAAAGAGTTAAGATCGTTTGACAGTGCAATGAAAAAGCTAACTGCACCAACTGAAAAATGGAACAAATGTTGCAACTTTGTGCATCAATCGAACCTATCGAGTCTACCGGACTATAGAGCAATCAACTCCAACTTTTGGGAATCAATTGGATTCTCCTTTCTAACAATGTAGCGTATGATTTTAGAAGAAGGATGAGAAGTGAGATTCTTCCGACAGTTCGAGCACACTCCCCTCCAATCCAGGGAGTACAATACATTTTCTAAAAACTTAAATCTCACTTCAACAGCCAGGAAAGCGACTTTCTTTTTGGTGTGACACTGATTACATCAATCCACAGAGCCAAAGACACGGATGTTAGGTCCTCGTGTCATTCTGTCTTCTTGTTTATTTCCGTCTGTGTTGCCACCGGTGCTTTACCAAAGGTAGGATAAAAACTGAAATAAAATAAAAAAGAAGAAAGGAAAACACCAAGCATGACTTGACAGCGTGATCTTTCGGTTTTCAGCTTGAAAAAAGTCAGCATCTGCTCATGCAGGTGAGGATCGGCTCGTACCAGCAGGAGCGCGGCGATATGTCAAGATCAGAGAAGGTCACGAGAAGAGCTGTCACCCGAGATTTGTCCGCGCCACCAGCTCTGGACGCAAGCCGGTGGCGGCTCATGAGAAGCATCGTCACTGGAGCTCAGTGTGATGCAAAAAGAAGCAATTTGTTTTGCTTCGATAAAATCATATCCGTCTAGCAGGTGTTGCTGGCGGTGGACACTACAGTCTGTAGCGGTCGCTGAGGTGTCTTCATGAGCTAACAGCCAGAAACAAGCTGCTGCTACTTTGAACTCACACTTTCTATTTCATATCTGCCCCTTCTGCAGTTGTGTTAGTTTTTCAGTTTGAACACATACTGTAAGAACTATTACATCATTCCCAGAGTCAATTTTCCACAAACTGCAAAAATAAGGATTTAGTTTGTCTCATCTTGTAGGGGAGTTTGTGTCAACCCAACATTTTTTTTTTTTATCATGCTGAAATTTATGGCTGTGTAAAAACAGGAGAGATAATGGAGCAGCATAAAATGTTCTCTCATGGAGTAAAAGTTTGCTTTAATTTCCCTCCCTGGATGCAGAGCTGGTGACGGGAGCAAGGAGGGGATCATGACAGCTCCACCATCGCACAACTCTCCTCGCTCAATTATTAATGAGCTGCTTAAAGCCTACTGGGAAACAGGCAAGAGTGGAAAGCTTGGACGAAGAAGCTCTCTTTGTTCGCTGTTTGTGTGTGGGGAATTATTCTCACTGTTGGCTGTCGGAAGCACAGAGCTACGGGCAGAAAACAGTCGTTATTTCTGGGCTGCTTAGGCACAGAGTACCAACAAATGTGGACCTTGAAAGATAAGGGATATGAAAAACCCAAAAGTAAGCCGAAGTGCTCCAGCACGAAAACAGCTTGGAGTTTGAACATACGCCACAAAAACAAACATTTCAGATGTGATCTACACTTGTGACTCTACTTAGACTTGAGATTTGGGATTAGAGTCTTAGAAACTGTCTTTATCTCATGTCGTTATGGGCAAGAATAAGATGATTAGTGTAGCTTATTTAAGTAAATCTTATCATAGAATATACAGTTAACATTACGGACCATAACTGGTCTTTACCGGGTTTCTGTAGGTTTCACCAACTCAAATTTAAGTCTTTTTTAAGACTATTATTAATTACATTTAAGATCTGTATCACAACAGAAAATTACACATTTTGCAATGCTCTCTACAGCCTTAACCCCCCAGGGCCAATCTTTTTGAACAGAATGCACCTTACCTCATGAGGGTTAGCGTCACAAGTGAGCCCATGGTAAAGACAAATGTCATCAAAGCCGGGCAACTGGCAATAAATTTGCACTTACTAATGATAGATGCAAAAAAAAATCTTGCGAGCTAGTTTTGTTTACTATGTGCTAGCTAACTATGTACAGAGTTAGCTAGCAATGAATGGTATATTAGCTGCTACTTAGCAGTAATATACTACTTAGTAAATATGCTAAGTACTTAGCATATGTGCTAAGTAATATATTATCTCCCAAAATGGAGCATTTGATACATTTACCAAGGATAGAACATTTGCATACATCTAGTGAATATTTTTCTTATTAATTCTGCTTACAAATACACAGCCTCAAATAAACTCCACATAAGGTCCAGCTAAAGCCTTTTTTTTGTCTTAAACTGAAATGCTAATTTAAAAAAAACATCATTAGCTGCAGTGCAGCTAAAATGCTCTTGGGATAAAAAAGTAAAGATTTGTTTATGCCTATTGTAATCCTTGAAATATCAGAGAACTGCACATAGAGCTTGGGTCTTATAAATAGCATATGACTAACAGATGTCCTAAGGCCTGCCAGTGGATGGTAACCATGAGCTCTCGTTGCACATAGACAGTTTTACCAGGAAGATGTGATCCAGGAGACACAACCAATCATCTTTCTGTCTTTCTGACACAAATTGCTTTCTGCAGCTTTTCTATTATTTCAATGTCTTACAAATTTGACTGTAATGGGGGAAAAAAAAAAAAAATTTATTCTCATTAAGTTGATCAACTTAAAACGGATTTTTAAAAAAATCCAGCTACAGTGTTTGAAGTTCTTGCGACCTACTTCTACACGCAGAATGGTTGTCATTACTTTAGCAGTCAATAAAACAGGCGACCAGCAATGGCAAACATGAGTCACTAAAGCAGAGTGATAGCTGACGTCGTCACCGGTGACGTTTGCTAAATCCGTCTGTTGCATGAATGCAAGCTGCGACCTACGTTTCAAAAGACGAAAAGATGTGTGAAGCCAGAAGTGACCCCTATGTCTGTAATAAAGTGAATGGGGCTTAGAAATGGAAAAAACTTGATGCAAAAATGGAGTAGTATAAAGATTGGATTAAGAAAAAAAAGAAAAAACAGGTCTTGGAACAGGAAGACGGGTTGTGGTACCAAGTTTGGGAGGGTGAAAGGGAAACAAATCGACATGGCAAAAAGAAAAGGAAATGAAAGAACAAAAGTAAATACAAGGAAAGGAAATCCTTAAAAAAAGAGCTGCCTGTGAGTTGCCTGTGAATCTTTTTAAATTCTGATTTTCAGGGAATCCACAGATAACTTAAAATCAAATCATCAAATGTGATAAATCATAAACATAACAGCCCATGTATTCAAACTCTGAGGCAACTGGATCTTTGTGCTGAGTTCTCACTCTCGATCTCGTCAATGTTTTAAAGCATCGCCTTCCTTTCCTGCGTACGTCACTCTCACCTCCCGTCTGAGGGGCCCCGAGACCGGCTGAGAGGCTTTTATGCAACGATTGTATCAAGTAATTGTTTTTCGCAGAGCAAAGACTCCCAATGTGCTCAAAGGGCTTAGTCAAAGCAAAGCCTCGAAAAGATTAGGTAAACAAACGGATGTCTCATCGATCTGTTCAAGCGGAGTAAATAGTTCTGGACAACCTCGGAAGGAAAAAAAATGGAGAGAAAGCGACAGATGAGCTGAAAAATTGGATTTATAAGGAAAAGGTGAATGATTTTACATCAAACTGAAAGGTGAAAATTGTCCTTTTAAACTTGAAGTAACAAACGCACAAACAAGTCTTAGGGTAAGGTTAATGTACTTTAGAAGTTAATGGTAGTGGTTGTGTGTATTTACTTACACCAAATCATCATAGAATACTCTCATGTAGCAGAAAGTGTCTTTTTCTGCTTCTATTTTAGTGCCAAGCTAAGCTGTATATAAATATATTATTGTAAGTACTCCACACCAAAGCAGTGCATTAATGGTTAATAATGAAAACTTAAAGACGCTTACACAAATACTGCTTTTTTTTAAAAAATCAGTCTCTGTGAAACAGTTGAGGCTCCTGGTTATTTACAACAGTAGCAGAGATTGCTGGATGTATGAAAGCCAAAAAGTACAAAATTGCTTAGTAAATGGTCACCTTGGATTCCAGTGGGGCCTGGCTATGCTAGCTTTACAAAACATTTAAGAAAGGTAATGGTCATCTTTAGTTCAGTGCATGTTATCAGATAAATATATGGTCACAATCTTGCATCCAAAAGATAATATCCATGTATTTTAACAGCATTTGTTTGGCAGCAGAATAGAAAAAAAAATAGTAAAAGATCATTTCAAAGGCACGCCACACCAAAACAGTGCAAGACTGGCAAAAACAGGCAAGACCTTAAAAATTAGCCTCGCTATTTTTATTCAGCACGACGTACAGAAAGCATGACACAGTTTGCGACGACTGTTGGTGTTCAATAAATTGAGTTAAGTACATTAAACATTAGATCCCTAATAGGCATGGAGAACTTGCTAAACGTCCCTCATTGATGATTTAAACAGGGGCAGTGCAGGAGGGTGGTGAAATATATTTGACTTTTTCTGTTTTTAGATATGATGAGAACTGATAGGAAAAGTTAAACCCAGCGATTTACATTTGAAGCAATTATCTGATCCCATTAAGATACGAGTCAAATGTTCCAGCAGCAGGACCATGTTCATTAGGTTTGTTAATTATATCTAACAAAGCTTTGTTCTCCGCACTCGTTTCAGCGGGAAAAAGAGAAATAGGTCATTAATCTAGATTTTTATCCAAAGGTTTTGACAATTTAAACAGTTGTATTTTTCACCCTTAATGTTTTAATATATAACAAATGCCTTGCTATGGCAGCTCCAGGTACCGAGATGAAGAACAATAACGAAATCAAAAGAATTTTCTCTCTGGAGCCAACATTGCCACTATGTCCGTAATCAACACAAGCCTTAGCCTCTGTGCTAGACAGATATATTATCATACATGCTGCAGAGCAGATATATGAATGATCAACAGCAGGTGTTCTGGTCAAAGGAATAGTGAATCGTTACGTCATTCTGAAGCTCGCTGGCGGTAGATTTAACGAGCCATTAGAATTCATGACTCCCCAGAGACCCGCCTGCCTCTGCCGTAAATGACAGGCTGTCCTCCCGACGGAGATGAACAACCTGAAGGGATTTCAAACACTTAGAAATGAGACCAGAGAGGTCAGAGAGGTCAGAGGGGACACAAATGCTGCGCTTAGCAAACTTGTGCTGATAATTCACGTTGTTTTCAGATTGATGTTTCATATTTTTTATCTCAAAGATTGTTTCATGGGAAAAAAGGAAAACCCTTAGCGCAGCCTGACCAGCTGGCTTCGTGTCAGTATCGTAACATTATGACCACCGGTGAAGCTTCTAATAGTCCAGCTGAAATCCCACCATCAATCCAGCTTATAGACCGAAGTGCAGGTGTGCTTGAAATCTCTGAGTTTTTCTTGCATGCAGGTATTGTGGCTTTGTATGAAAATGGCATCAGAATATTGACTGAATTAACGTGTCAAGATCACCTTGAACTATCAATGCCAATTTGATGATTGAATAACCTAAATGACACATTTAGGTTATGTGTATTTAGCCAATAATTTAGCAGGAAATTAGGTTTTTGAATTGAAAATGATGCCTGTTTTGGCAATAAATGTTTTTTTTTAGTTAAAATGCCATTAATTCATTACAGACTCTGCAGTTAACTCACACAATCAGTTTGATATGTAGACAAAAGAGCCCATTAATGGTTCCCAGATCATCATTTAAAGCGCTGCACGCCTCACTTGTTTTACTTAAGGTCAACGAAAAATACAGAACGTTCTACGTGAAGCCGAAAATACATTAAAAATACATAGGAAAATAGCTCTTTCACCGTCAAAACCCTGCGACAAAAAGCTACATAAATGTCCTTTGTCACATTGAAATAAGTCGGAACATGCATTTTGTTGGATATAATTTACAAATCGACAAAAGAGCGTTTGAGCGTCGACTTATGAGGACAATTTAATCCCGCTTCTACTCTTTATTCCCGGCCACTGTGCTCAGGAAAACTATTAGCGTACACGCTAAGTGCATATGCCTTCTCGGGGTGAGTCACAACCTTACTGTTGTTATTGTATAGAAACCCAGGAGAACATTGTCACAAGTCAAAAGTAGCACTAATTGCCATCAAAGTGAGCCCTGTGATTTCCAGCCAGTGAAAAGCTCCAGTCGTGCTGTTAAAAACCCCTTTTGTTGATTCCCTATTGTGAGCCGAGTGTTATTCAAGGCTGAACGCAGAAGATTCGACTTTGAGCTTCAGAAAATTCATGAAGTTATACAATCAGTTACACAACCTAATGTTCTTACCTGATCTTACAAAGTTTTAGTAACTGGCACAGACATTCAGAGAACAATGCGTTTTATCGCTCCGAGTCCAAAGCAAACATTCTGCCTTCTTGTTTGACGTATTATACAAGTTTCCAGATTTTCTAGTCTCTTCCGTCAGACTCACTTCAAAACTTAACTCCATTTCATCCACCAACGTTTATCGCATACACATCGGTTTGATGTGAACACTGTTCATTCCCGAATCAGGTTACTGTCTGACACAGCGTACGCGACCGCATTTGTAGCAATTGTAGTTGTAGTTTTGTTTAGTTTTTTTCTCTGACCTTCCAGAAAGACAAATGTGGCTTTCTTCAAAATGTTTCGGTTGAGGAAGACTTGGGACAATCATGAGTAAGAAACTAGACATATGTTACACTGCAAACAGCTAAAATATTCAGTGCAATACCTTTAAAGGTGACCTACGGGCTATACAAAAATAATTCTTAGAGATTTTAGTCTGCTCAGTTCTGCATATTTTGAATTCCTTTTTTTAGGGTTCTGCCACTTTAAATCCAAATAAGCTACTGCTGGCCACGCCCCCATCTCAACATTTACACTCAGATGTGAAAATGGCTCCAAACAGATGTGCAGTTGTACAACTGTAAATCTTTGAAAAGCAGAACTGGAGCATCCTGCACAACCAACAAGAATACAGTTAGTGGTTTCCGGATGGTAAGTCTACAGCAAAACACTTGTCTTTTTCCAGCAGCCATTGTACAGCGTATAAAGCGGTAAAACTCCAGTGGGGTTGCTAGGTAACAGACTGGGCCAGCGGGCCGGTTGCTAGGTGAGCGGCAGTGCCTGCTGATTTGTGACGTTGCTTTCTGGATACTTTTGAAACGACTCATTTTCCAGACACCAAAAAGCGTTAGCTCAACACCAAAAACCGGTGGGGTGGTTTTATAAACAGTTGGGTTGTTAAAGTGAATTTTGCACAATAAGTCCCTTTTAAGCTTAGAGAGGTTTTTTTTTCTCGAATCAATATATCAAAAATAATGAATAAAACATAGAGATACCCGCATTATGAACTCAATTCTCAATGTACTTTAACAGCAGAAGCAGAATCAGATTTCTGTAATAAATAAATAATTTAAAAAATCAATTGTGTAAAACATGGTATATGTTTTTCCCCAACATCACCACATTTACACGGTGAGTTCTTTTGATAGCTCTTTGGCAATTTATTTTGCAAACATAAAAACAAGTAGCATCCAGTCCATCAGCAGAGCACTGCCTTATCTTTAAGCTAATTATTGTTAATCAAACTCTGTGTTTAACTTTTTTTAGCTTACCTGTTTCTTTCTGTTGTAAACAGATAAGCAATCCCGGAGCTCCTCGGCGGTTATTAAGTGGATTGATTTTTCAGCAAAAAGTAATGACCACCGTGACCACTCACAAGGCCCGGCTCATGCTTCAGAGATCAATGAAGCCCCCGCCGCAGGTCATAATTAAACAGCAATAAAATGCTGGACAGCATGAGCGCGGAGTTCAATCCTTGAATACTTGCGTTTGGAGTCGCAGTGAACAAACCAGGGGTGGGTACGGAAAGCAATTACTGGAGTGTATAGAAAGAAGAAAAAAAATTTAATTCCCTAATCTCCTCTGTTTGCTTTCATCAAAAGCAGCTTGCTCATCCTCCACTAATGTAGCTTCCATAACAAATTCCCAGGTGGGACTTTGGGGGTTTCATCTTCCTGCACTCTGCCATGCTAACCCCGCCATAAGCTCATTACTGTTCAAAACGGGTCAAAGCGCGTCATTCCCACATGTCTTGTATCAACATATTTCTGCTCCCCGTAAACGTAAAGTTCCTCGGAAAGTGTTTTGAACTTTTTGGTTTAACCTTGTGTTGCTCATCAAGCATGTATGTATTTAGTTAGAAATCAAAGTGGGAAACCAACACAAATTAGTTAAGTTAGATTACATTGAGAACAGCGAAGGTTGGATGTGGGAAAGGCAGCTGCTGCCTTCAAAATCTGTCAAATTACGACACCTAAAGCTCATAAGGTGGCCGGCTCGATCTTCTTAAAAGGTATTTGCTTCATCACGACTTTTTAACCAAACACAGATCAGCAGTAGAATTTCACGAAACACTCAATAATCTTAAATTATTAATGAATATGAGCGAAAATAAAGGCTTTCGCTAGGGGCTAATGCTTAAAAGTTCTTCTGGGTGTTTTTTCCCCCCCTGTGTTCTTATGAAAAAGAAGAAAAAAAACAACAACATTGCAAACAATGCTGTAAAATCAATTATTTACAAGTGTGCCGAGGCAACATATGAACAGCCCTCTTTTGCAAGTAACAACGCTGTTCTTTTCAATTATCTGGAAACGGCTGGTCAAAGCAAGTCCAACAGGGCAGCAGCTTGGAGAGGAGATTGCTTTGGAGCACAAATAATGGGAAAGTAATTGCTTTCAAACTGATATGAATAAATATAAATAAAAAAAAGCTCTTAATTTTTCCAACTGTGTGCACCCATAGGCTTGAGTTAGTGTTGTATCTGTACTTCATAGTTTAAGAGCTACTTTTAAACTAAGTAAATAAGGTGAGATGTACTTTCCACCTTAAGCACACTGCAGCCAGGGCTTCAATAATAATAATAATAAAAAAGCCTTAGATCAATTTGTGTCCAGTATTCTGATGGCCCAGTCAAAGTTCAGACCAGAGAATCTGTTGAATAATGCTTTTCAAAGTTGCCCTTTATCTCATCCGACAGCTTGCCACACTTCATCAGATTTTAATAAACCAACTGTGTCATTTCCCCCCCCCCCCCAGCTTGCAATTACCAGAGCACTTTTGGTGCTACTTTGCGTTTATCCGGCAATAAATTATGTTGCAGATTGTGATAAATGAGACTGAATGCGAACCGGTCCAAGGCGTTGTGAACACTTCTGTGCGCCTCTGGTTGATCTGGCACGATTTTCAATCGCAAGACAAACATCGGGTGGATCGGCACGTTTTTCTCTCGGTCTGCCGATTGTGAAGTAACTCACGACATGGCGGGAGAAACGCAGTGTATATATATATATTTTTGGGCTCTTTATGAAACGCTCTCGCGTCGCAGCCTTCTCCGTCGCTCAGTGTCTGCGCGTGCCCTTTTGTTTTCCTCTAAGAGTCTGCCGCTCGCCGCTTCGTGGAACGAGAGTGGCTGTGGACAAGCTTTCCGAAGAAATCGATGCGTTCAATAAAGTGCATTACGGGCTTATTGTGACGAACGCACCCGTGGTATGTCTGACAATTGACCTGAAATGTTTCCTTGGTATTGCTTCTCCGTCATGATTGCTGTCCCAACACCTTCATTTTCCACTTCACTTTCTCTTCATCTCCAGCCTCTCTGCTCCTTTCTTTACCACTTAGCGTGAGAGGCGGCTATTTATGCTGGTCGATTTCGGAGCGGACAAGCATTTCAATAAAACAGTAAAAGCAGGGGGATGTATCAAAAGCGATAACGTGAATGAAATAATAAAATATCGTGAAAAAAGAATTGAAGTGTCTCAGACATCTAAATTTGGATGGTTGGATTTAAATGAAATAAAAATATTCCCAGTTTTGACCTCTAGAAGATTCCCGCGGGTAATATCAGCTCCTTGACTTGTCGCCGTCTGCCATTATGAAATGCTGGAAGTTGATCACTGTTAATCTCCAAGGTAAGATGAAAAAGACAGTGTGAAATATTGTTTCTATGGTAACCTGTGCACTTTTGTTTTTCCAGCGTATGCCACACACAAACACATTCATATTCTGCGGGGTTACCGTCAACCTTTCACAGGATTTAGCTTTATAGAGCAATTTACAGGCAAACATTTTAGTTTGGTTTAGTGACGGAAGAAAAAAAAACCAAGCTAATGTGGAAAAGATAAGCTGATGTGTCAAATATACACTTTTTCTTTTGCTTCGTTTCATCAAAGCAATGTTCTTACAAATGTTCCAAATTAAATGAATGCTATATTTCATTTTGAAATTTTGAAAATAGTGGCGGCAGCATCACTATCCTTGGAAGAAAACATCTCGGAAACTGCAAAAGATTCCAGACTAGAACGGAGATCCATCTCTTGGACACAATAAATACGTTTTTATTTATGCGTTCTCTTTGTATCGTGTATGACTGAGATGCTGCAGAGAGCCGCTGAGCAAAACCTGACGGAGGACATAGAGTAGAAAGAAGCCTGAGCTACGAAGTGAAGGGGAAAGAAAAGGAAATTGGATTCATCCCTCAACTAATCAACCTTGACAACAGAGAACAACACGTCTCTGGAAGACATGGCATCTGTGCCGTCCCCGGGGGTCGCCACGGGCCACGGCGAAGAGCCGCCTCTTATTACACACACGCTCACAAATAATCACACTCCGATGTGCAAAGGCAGAGCCGGGGCTCTGGTGGGACTCCGTGTGCGAGTCCAGCGGTCTCGTTTTCGTTTCGCCCCCTTGTCCTCTCTGTCACTGCAGCTCATCCTCGGCTGAGCACCAGGAGAAACGCAGCAGACACACACTCACACACAACTTATGCTCGGAGTTAGTGGTTCACATTTGAGCCAAAAGCATGTACTAATCTAAAAAATAAAAGTTTCACTTTAAACTAAAGCATTCTTTATTTTTAGCATGTCTGTACTTTGAAGTTTGCTCAGCAGACACAGTACATCATTTTCTTTTGCCAACATTCTGGTTCCCCTGGGGGGTTTTTTCGGGTTGATGGCGATTGCAGAAATCTGACCCACTTCACATTTTCTCCATGATGTTTGGGAATAAAAAAAAATCATCTCACTAACTCAATCTGCGAAGAAAAAGCAGAAAAACTTAGGTTAAATTGCATAGTAGCAGAAGATTCCAAATAAAACTTGCTACGACCAAATTACCAACATGTAGTGGGGATGAATATGGAGGTGCGCAAATTGGAATTAAAAGAAAATTTATTAAATTAATGGAAACATGCCAATTTTCATGCCAACACGAGTCATGTGTCAGCTGAATGCTTCTGGTGGAAATGACGACGAAAACTGCAGGAAGTGGGGGGAAAGCAAACTGGCTGAGAGGCTGAGAGAAGCTGAACTAGAAACAAAATATGGTTGTTTTGTTTAGCTTATAAATCTGTGTAATATATATGCTTAGTATCCCAATCCACACTCCATTCCAATAGGTGGCGGTAGTGCACACCAAGACATTAAAAAGAGGAACTAGATGAAGAAAGAACAAAAAAGCTCAAACCAACTGGGAAAAGTGCAACAGTGTACAAGAAGAAGAGTTAATTTCTGCCAAAAAACTCCATAATTTTGAGATTAATCTCAGAAATGTTCTAGAAAAAACAAGGAATTTTCTGAGTTTGACAAGTTTTTCTTGCTAATGTTTGACTTTTCAAGCTCAAAAGTTCTATTGTAGAACATTACTATGATTCATCTCAACATTTCTGAGTTTATTCTAGCAAATATTTGACTCTTGAAATTTTTTTGGGTGGAAATTCACTCTTTTTTTATCTACAATGTCCCTAACATGCTGTTGTAGAAAAGAAACACAAGAACAGAATGCACAAAGGAATGAATTCATTATGGCAACAACTTATTGCAGTAATAACTCTGACAAACGAGATTAATGTTTCAAGACATTTTAAACAATAATAAAGAACTGAAAAGTGATATATATTTAAAAAAAAAACACCTGGATAATATGAAGCTTTCCTCACAACGGATTAGGTGACCTTTAGAAAGTTGTCTGTGCAAATCTAGTTATGTCCTGCTTTCTTTTCTCAAAATGTCTTTCTTCACATTTTAGAGAAGAAAATGTTACCTGTTCCTTTTTTATAACAAGGCTCTTACAAAAGGCTGACCTTTGATCTCACATTATTTGACTTTGCTCGAAATCAGACACAATAAACAAACAAACCATAAAACATTAACTGACCTTTTGAATCCGCTCATGCCGCTCGGTGCGACTGCAACCCGCTGTAGTTATTTTCCGTTCAGCGCCGTGATGCTTAACGTTCATAAATGTTCCTGTCGCCCCTACTCTTCGTCTTTACCACAGCTTTAATGGCTTTTCTGGAACAGTGACACGTTTTGACGTTACATGGGCGTCAAACGTTTGGATTGTTTTACAGCGATAGCTAACAAACCTCAGGTAGGGTTTTGTTAGGGCTCTGTTAGTTGTCGTGGTTGGTGTCATCAGATTAAGATGAATTATTCATGAAATTTGATCTTGTTTTAGTCAAGGGTAAAACTGAAAGTACAAATTTTCACTAAGTGGAAAACGTTAAAAGCAGTCTGTTAAAAGACTTAGCATAAAAAACATTCATGTTTTACACCTCAGCTGTCATAAAATAGCTTCTAGCTTCCAAAACCATGTAACTCAAGTTACAAGTAAATATTTAGTGAAAGTTGAGTTGCAAATTAAACTGTTTGGCAGCATTAAATTGACAAATAATCCAGTGGCTAATTGCTAACAAAGTTAGCTAACCGGTCAAAGCTAGCTGTGCCAATGATTGTAAAACAAACTTATTCATAACATCTGTCATATTTAGGTTTAAAGTTATCACTTTGTAATCCACACTTGTCCTTTGAATGGAAGTAATGTTTAGAGTTTTGGATTAGCCAAAGTTCTGGCAAGAATTTGAGCAAAACATTCCTCCATGATGGATCTTTCCATCGCCTCTGATTAGCTTCTTCCCCACAGCTCACAGCGTGGCTTTTTTTGTTGTTTTTATTAAGGCGTATACATAAGTGGTTCAGAATTAAAGAAACAAGAAATTATTACAAGCAAGATTTGCTTACAAAAAATAAAACAACTAAAGATCAACTGGTCTCCACTCCTAAAGATTTAACATCTGAATACGTTGGTATTTTCTCAATAGTCCACAGCGGCAGCTGAAGCTAAGACAGAGAGTGAACATAATAGTTAACAACGAAAACAAAAAAAGTTAAAAAGCAAAAATAGTTTCAAAAAGCCCATAGAAATCCAAATCACATGTGAAAATAGCTGCAAACAGATGCAATCTTGCATCTTTGAAAAGCGGAAGTGGAGCCTCCTGCACAACCAACAAAGATGTAGCAAGTGGTGTCTGGATTGGTAAGTCTACAACAAAACACTTGTCTTTTCCTCCAGCTGTTGTACAGCAATTAGAGCGGTAAAACCAGCTGACCAAACATGCAGGGTTGCTAGGTGATGAGCTGGGGTTGTTATGTGAGGGGTTTCTTTCACTTTTGGAGCTTGTGATGCAGACATGTGCTTTTTAGCGATCCAGTCACCAATGCCATTAGACTTGGCTACTTCCTGACCTCACGTGGCTTTCACGTGTCGCATTTTCGCATGTGGACTTTAGAAGAATACTTCTAAAGTCCAGTCATACTCCAGATGATGAGCTCAGCCTCATCATCTGGTGGAGGCCGAGCTCTTATCAGAAGGTTTTACAACCTTTTCAAAACTGACAACCATCAACGTCTGGCTGCTGGCTTATTGGTGATCTCCTTTCATGCATCATCATGAAGAGCCAACATTAATATTTTACTGCTCTTAATTGACAAAAATAAAAAAAAATATTAACCCCCACATAGTGAAAACCTACCATTTTTGCTTTCAAGGTAACTTAATATTACTTAATATTGAGTTGCCTAAAACAGAGGAATCTAAATACAGGCTGATTCTGGAGGAAAACTTGTTAGAGGGAGCAAAAACTCCAGAATGTGGCAACAGTTCACCCATTTTCCCTTCCACTCCATAATAACGCACCACTTTATGTTGGTCTGCTGGATAAAATCCTAGATAAACGTCTTGAATAATTTGGATTTAAGTGTGAAAAAGTTTAAGCGAAAGGTACTGTCTTTTTCCCCTCACACCCCAAAAACAGACAACCACAACAACAACAAAACATAACCTATCATGAACGTGTAGGTATTTGACTGCATGTGATTAGCTTGTGCTGCTGCGTCCTCAAATCAGCCTGTGTGCGGATTATAGAGGGATTACAGGAAGATCAAGATGAGACATGAGTGAAACAAATGTAGGATCAGATAACAAAGCCGAACGGACCGCTGTTCTGACAGCAAAGTCGGCACGCTGCGAGTCACAAACCAAACGTCTCCGAACGTGCGGTGGATGAAAAGGTCAGCTCACTGTCCACCAAATTAACACTTCATTCTGAAACTCCGCCTTCAGGAAGTCATCACAACACAGCTTCTCTATTAACCCTTTAGCAACGTTTTTACCAGCGCTGCACATAGAAGTAGGTTGCATAAGGAGCTCAGCAGATATTCCACCAGGTGTTTGCTAATTGCTGCTGGCTAGTCTACAGGAGCTGAGTGGGAAAGAAAGGTATATTTCTGATGAGGGAATAACATTATAACATGAAGTAAAGCTCAAAAAAGTCAATATTACATAATACTGCCCCTTTAAAGCTACTGCAGCTCAGATTTCATCAACAAGCTCTGGTTGGATTACTTGTAAAGAAAACAATCCTTTTGTGACAATTTTCAAAAAGATCGAAAAATGTCAAATAAACATCAAGCAGTCCTGAAACCAGCAGCCAGAGCGCCCTGTGATCTACTGCTCAAACTGTGCAACTGACAGGTCAGCAGGGTGATTCGAGGACTGCAGCAGCAGGCAAGTGAATGATTTCATGTTCCTCCAGTGGGAAGGACTTCACGGCTCCGCAGGAGGAGAACATAAACAGTCTGATCAGCCTCGCTGTGGACGAAATCAAAGGGATGGAAAAGAGAGCTGCCGTCTTCAAAGCTCGGGGTCCTGACTCTGTCAGATGGGAGTTGTTAATAACAAGCTGAGGAAGCCTCTGTGGACTCCTCCAGCACAGTATGCAGGCCTTAGATTCTGGGAGATTTCAACTGCCTTGAAATGACTGTATATTAGAAGGTGATAATGTAGAGCACGTGTGTCAAACTCGAGGCCAAATCGGAACCCGCCGTAGCTTCTAATGGGTCCCTCTAGAATCCGAATTATATAAATCAGCTCTGCCAGTTATTCGCAAAATTCACGCAAAATCAACATATCCCCGCTGTGAGTTTATTACAATTTTTTTTTTTTTTTTTTTACACAAAAATGACTGCTAACTAGCACCTGCAGGTGGCCGTATTTCGTATTTTTACAACACTGCTTACTCAGCCTTACTTTGACGTTCATTTTGGGAACATTTCTTGAAAGTATTTCTAAATGAGCGCCACAAAAATCTGGGATTTTGATTGAAAATCACAACAACAATCACCAAATTTTGGAGGGACTGATCGATGTGAAAAGACGTTTGAATATTACAGTGGCTTGCAAAGGTATTCATATACCGCTTCAACCTTTCTATATTTTATCACATTGAAACCACAAAGGTAAATGTAATTAATCGGAGATCAATATGAAACATCAACAAAAGGTGGTTCCACAAAGACCCAACCTTATAATAGATTCCTATTTAGTAACATTAAACAACCCGTTTAAGTTAAGTAAGTTTAAATAGTGAGAGGAAGAGACAGCAAAGAATGTGTAACAACATCCAACAACTTAACATGTAAATGAAACATTAAGTTCTGATTAATAAAAGAAGCTCGGCATGATGAAGGTGCTGTGGGCCGTTTTCTCCTTCAAGGGCTTTGGGAACTCAGTTCCAGTACTTAGCATCATCAACTCTTTCAGATTTTATGTCAGAAAACTTGATGCCTCATCAGAACACGTAGCTAAATCAGTACAGAAACGGTTAACCAGACAGTAAATCAGACACAGCAGGCGTGAGATGAGCCGAAGACAAGAGAGCTTAAGAAAAGACGCTGAACCTGCAACGATCAAAAGCAACCAGAGATCCCTCTGTCTGCACCTCCGACCTTGCGACATGAAGCACCGAGCTCTGTTTGGTGAACGCCAGTGAAGACGTGATGTGACTTTCCAGATCACAAAAGTGACTCTGTCGCATTGTCTGCCTCACCTCCTCCACTGTCCTTCTCCTCTTCCTCGATGCTGTTCTTGATGCTGTCGTACTCCTCGTCGATGTTCTGGTTGCCTCGGATCTGGCTGAGCACCCGGCGGGCCTTCTGGGTCAGCCCACGCTGGATCAGCCAGCGGGGGCTCTCCGGCAGGAAGAGGAACCCGACAAACTGGAGCACGGCGGGAAGCACGGACAGACCCAGCATGTACCTGGAGACGGAGGGAACGCGCGGAATGAGATCTCTGAAAAGGTCTGGCTGGGTGTTTCTTAGCCGTTGGCGTCAGGTGGTTCGACTCATTAAAATTCAACAATAGCACAATTGGTAAGGGTTTACTGAAGTCCTGTGCTTCAAAGCTAATTAGGCAATTCAAATTCCATTTTGTTTATTCCCTGAACATAATAAGCTAAGCGAATCTATAGTGGTGGAAGGTTTCCCCCAGAAAACTCACTAAGCCCGGTGGTTGGGTGCTAGGGCAGACGTACATCCAGCGTCCCGTCGTGTCTTTGAGTTAAAATTTTTTTAAAGTTGACAGGAAATTTAAAAATATCACTTGATAATTATATGTTATCAAAAGATTGGAAGATTCATACAAACTATAAAGTCAACTATAAAGTCACCAACTATAAACTCTTAAAAACTACAAACATTTTAAAAAGACTTAAAGAAATAAGAATTGTTTAGCCTGGTGGGGCAAAAGTAAAGCCTGGTGGCCCGCCAGGCTTATAATATACATTAGAAGAAACCCTGTGGCGTATTGCTTCATGTATTCGTAACTGTCACAGTACAGAAAATCCAACTCAGTCGTTAAGACTTCCACAAGTGAAAATCAAAATAACTCCACACCGAAGCAATGCCAGAACGGCGAGTGGTGTCTAACACATAAGACCTGTAAAGGCTGTCTGTTATAGTTCTGCTATAGATCTGTAGAAAGGTTCATTACAGGCTATGTAAAGTGTTGAAAAAGAGTCACGTCACATGGGTGGTAAATGTTTTAACGCTTATCTATTCCTTTAAATTTTCTTGATACCGTTCTCTACAGTCTTTAATTTAGGAAAATGTCAAGGCATTACCCAGATAGACAGTAGCTAAAGCACTCCACACCAAAGCATTACCCAAATGGTTGGTAACAGTAAATTCTGATTGTTTTCATTCAGCACTGTGTCACCTTTTAAATTCAGATGAGTGGTGAGCATTTTACTGTTCGGTTGTTTTTTTGTTGTTGTTGTTTTTTATTCTGAAACATTTGTTGTTTGACAAGTGGATGAAGAGACACAAAAACAGTAATAATGATCCATCCAGCTTGATTATATTCATAAAAATGTGAAGGGTTTGTGTTATAAATAGCATAAGGTACCTAAACAGACTAACTTATAGATATACATTTTAACTGAAGGGGATGGATTTTGTTTTATACTTAATGACCGAAATCAGTTTAACGAAACCCTAGTGATGCTTTCTAGGGTAGGCTGGGTTCAGGGACTGTATAGAATTCAAGCAAAAAAAATAAAAAAATAACATTTGGTGACAGGAATTTCAAGAAGCTTGAGGACGGGAGATAAAAGCTGAGTTGATTAAAATAAAGTGCATATTTAAGGCTTTTCACTCCACTCAGCAGCAAGACGCGTCACTCAGGAAACATTTCAACTTTCAACTCCGCAAAAGTCATCATCATGCATGAATCACACCAATCAGACACTTTCTGGACAATTTCCTCAGACCTGCTGGCTTCTGAGCCAGATTCCTTCTTTTTTATAGATATATCTATATGTATATATATATATATATATATATATATATATATATATATATATATATATATATATATAAAAGGGCTGTTCTTATCTATAGCATCGCTCATCCTATAAGGCTTAAAGCTGCATTCAGTCTGACAACCGGAGAAGATGCAAACAGATGATAAACATATGATAAAGACGCAACAGGACAGATGGTGGAGAGTTGTGTCTTTTAACTGCACAACGCGGCTGCTGTTAGTAAATGTTATGAACTGCTCTGTGCATATGCTGGCATTTAAGCTGAGGCACTTGATAAAAATGAGAACGCAAAGAAGAGAGGAATGTGCTGCTTTAACGACAGATTGAAAAAGTGTCTTTTTGTCGTCCCGCATTGCCTCTAAAAGAAGTAGCATGTTGCCATCTAAACGGTAACGTTTTCATGTGTCGCAGCAACAAATCTCATCCGAAGTCGCTTGACGTCGTGTCAAAGGCCAGAGAGGGAACATTTGAGTCTGACCTCCATCCGTCACGCCGCATGTAGCTGAAGGCGCCGTCGATGAGGCTGGCGGTGAACTGCCCTCCGGTGATGAAGAGGGTGTTAACGGTCACCAGCTGACCTCTGAGGTGCGGCGGAGAGGCTTCGGCGATGTACACGGGCACCGTCATGGAGGCGATCCCTACACAAGGAGACACAAAGCAGGAGTCACAGGAGGAACAGAGAATCAGCATGACGCGCGGAGGAAGCTTTTCTGTTTGTTCACAGACGCGGTTAGCATGTACTCGTGTAGATCTTCTGGATCACTTTGAGCCATCATGGTGGCGATCATACCCAAAGCTTTGGAGTTTGGAGAGAAATTGTTTTGTTTTGTTTTTTGGACACTATTTTGAAGCTGAATCTCAGTTTTGTCCCAAGTCAGACTGCCACCGTCTGTTCCTTTGTCGCATGTCTTTTGCCCCTGGCTGCTCACAGAGAAATAAAGATCACTTGTGCTGAAAAAATTCTTTGAAAAAAAAAAAAAGAAAAAGGAAAAAAAAAGACACAGAGATGGGCGCTTGGATTAATCAAGGTAGTATGTAGCCTACTCTCTGTAACATGAATTATCCTTCCACCAAAGAGAGACCAGTCAGCATTTCTAAATTACGTTTGAAACAAAATGGCATCTTTTTAAACCTTCCTGAATATGACGACCTGGAAAACTGACATGTTTGGTTTGAGTCAATAAAAAAAGAATTTTTCAAACTTACAAAGTAGAGCATAGTGATTAATCACAGTGCTAGAGTGTGATTCATCTGATTACAGTCTTTTAAATCGACTGGCAGTGCTGGCTTTAAACTACCTGAACTCGTTTTCATAGACCTTGAACCTACACACAGCCCTGCTTATTTAACACAACCTTGACACGATACTCATACAGTGATCCTAAATAGGGAGAACATTTAGAAAGCCAAAACATTTCTATAAAAAAAAATATATAAAAAAAAAAATCACACACTATGGTCACATAACCCTCCGAACAGTCTGTTTGGAGCTGGCAGTGTGCCGTAAGACTGATGCTCTCTGCAGCAGGCTTCTCTATTAATAGAGAGCCAGAGCTTTCTGCACCCTCCTCCCTCTGTCTCCTCCCCTCTTCTACCTCTTGCCAACACCCTGCCCTAAACTGCCGCCATGACTACGTGGCTAGCCGTTGCCATGGAGACCTCTTGCAGCAGGGGAACCAGCCACACTGTCTCCAAGCTTGCACCACACTGTGGCAGCTCTAGGAAGCCCAATCAATAACCAAGAGAAGGGCGTACATGCATGAGATTTTTTTGTGTGTTTTTGTTAAGTGCTGATTAAAAACTTCCACGTACAGAACATCAGAAACATTGAGTTGGTCGACAAAAAGAAAAAAAAAAGAGGGAAAAAAAAAAAAAAAGAAAGGATCCCCAACAACAATGCTGTGTAGTCAAGTTTCAGGATGGTGTTCGGTTACATAAAAACGATAGTTTCTGAGTGAGCCTCTGATTGCATAAACATGATTTTAGGAATTGCGGCGCAGCATTTATCTTTGTTAATGTCTGATGGCGGAAATGCGAGCTGCAGATCATTATCGGAATCTAATTAAACACTTTAACACAAAGCTTGTCTGCTCAGGACAACATGGTGGAAATCTGTTCATAAGGTTTAGGAAGACAGCTAAAGATCCGAGACTAAAGTTAACAAGAATGAAAGCAAGAAAAGAGAAAACATGGAAGACAAGCTTAGAATTTAGGAGGAGAGTAATCTTGATCTGTCATGTGCCTGATAACACACACACAGGTATATAGCTACACTCAAAGCGTGCAATACCTCAGCAATCAGCTACGTTTTTTTATGAAGAAAGATGTGTATGAAGTGCAGCGTTTTCACAAGTGATCGTCCGGTAGACTCGGTTAGATTGGGGATCAAAATTGCAACGTTGCAGTTCGCTTTCGTTTAGCACTGGGTCAAACAAAACAAATCCTTTAGAAAAACTTGTTCAACTCCTCGCCAGTGGTGGCGCTGCAACAAGAACCACTGAAAAAATCTTCCGAAGAAGACGTTGAGCACAACTTCCTTCTTCCAATGTGAACAAAAACACAGTGGTGTCAAATTTTAGCAGTTGTAGGATTTCTCTTTCGTCTTTGGAAAAAAGATCACAAGCCATTTCTCCCGCTAGTGCTGGACTTGTGGGTTTGTTTTGGTTGCATTTACCCAGAATGCTATGGGCTATAGTCTGCTTCCTGGTTTTGGAGCGCTCTCTGTTCTGCTTGGCACCTATATCTACATTCAAACTACATCAGAGTTCACTTCAGTCCTAGGTCTTTGGACCAGAGTTCACTTTTGTCAGAGTCCGACTGCACATTTGCAGCTCCACAACCGATTAAAGTGGACTGAACAAGGCCAGTGTCAATGCACCCTATAAAATCCAACATCTGTTGTTCGCACATACATGCAGATGCATTCATGTGTTGATCAGGATCACGCTAAATTTGACCCATAGGGCTACCTAAGGTTTAAAAAAAGAGGCTGGAAAAGAGGCTTAGTGCTGTGAAAAAGAAAATACTTTTTTCACTCGTCTTTCCTTCCTCTATTAAATTTCAGTCTTAGACAAACCTTGTAAAGATCTTAAGCAGATCGATACATAATCTTGTATTAAAGTTAACAATTTTAAACCTATAAAAATCTCAGTATTACTTCCAGCCATAACAGTTTTTCTCTCATTCCTAACTTTGTTTCCCTCGGGTACCTTGGCTATTAGCAACGAGAAGATGCCCATCGACCAACAGCTTTATAGCTTCTGTTGATGGCAAACCTCGACATAAAGAGTTTCTGACCTTCATTTAGCTTTTAAGACACACACACACACACACACACACACACACACACACACACACACGCAACTGTGAACACACAGTATTTTTTCCTTATTATCCTCGCCGTGGTGATGGAATTGCCTTGGTAATAAACGCATCGCATTAGTCCCGAGTTCTCTGGCATTAGTTTAATTGGCTCTGAACAGAGCTGGCAAACTTTCGCCCATAAACTGAAAAAAGACTATTTGAATAAGTTCCTTCGTCAGCAGCCAATCACTCTTGACATTTACCCGGATCTGAGTCTCTGACCCGTCTTGTTCTGATAATCTGGCCAATGGGATTACACATTTTAAATATTGAAGAGCTCTTAAGGTCAAATACATTGATCATGTTGGTTGGCTTGATTAGGAAGATATACCATACATGATTACATCATCATTTCATTGTCAAATGTCCAATAAACAATGGCACAACAAGTATCAAACACTTGTTTGCTTCAGAGCTCCAATGTGGAAACCATCTGACATCAAAGTTGCAAGCAACATAAAATCCCAAATAAAGTATCCCTTGACTTTTAACCCTCTGAGTCCTAAGTTTCAAATCTCCACCTGGGTGTTTTTTTTTTGCTTATTTTAGTTGTATGAAGTTCTTTAAATGTCCTGTGAGTAAATATATTTGCCCATTTATCCATAACAACTGGAACGCTCAATATTAAACGTCTATTGAAAGAGTGTCACATCACTAAACCGAAGATAGTCCCTGCTTCGGCGGGAGTCAAATTACCGTAATAACCTGATATCTGGAAAGCCCAACATCGACCCTTTCAGAAACAGTTGGAATTTTTCAGATAGCGCAAAGTGTCGTGGAATTACGGTACTGCAAATTTAGCTGAGTCGTCGCCGGCACGTTCATCCTGGAAGGGTTAAAGCATGGGCTCCCAGTTCAGTGGTTTGAAGGATCTACTTTTCTAGCTTTATGTAACAGATAGCTGTGCTGCAGTACCAATGCTCGCTTTGACAGTAAGAAATGCTGATTAAGTATAAGCTCTGCCACTTTTACACACACCTGTCACCTCCTTATATTGGGCAAACTTCTTCCAACACGACAGCAACTTTTGGCAATAAGGCATCTAGACATGATGACTCCGGTCATGCCAGACAGGGCTAGTGTCTTGTTAGTTTTACGCGCGAGTACGCATTCAGCAAATGAAAAAAGAAACGGCAGTGATGACCTGATTTTGACTTGCCTTCACGTTTTCCTGTTTTGTCTGCTTTGCTTAAGCTTTGAGTCACCAACATGTTCCCATCAAAGCCTCGTCTGCTGTCATAAACAGCCCATTTGTCTGCTGGTGTGACGGAACGGCTGATGTTGTTACATTTGGTGAGAGATAAATCATCTCAACAGCACGTCCTGCTACAGGTGGTGGCGGGGAAAACATGTCTGATCGTAAAGATAATGCTTGTTGGCAGCAGAGAGAATAAATCCTGTATAGGTTTACTTCACTTTAACTATAAAAAAAAAAAAAGAATTGCAGGCTGTAGGGTTACAGCTTTACTGTCAGGTATTGTAACTGAAGCTGATGCTGTTGTTTGAATTGTATCTTCGATATTTAAGATGCGACTCTGTTGGTGGAAAGGTGTATCGTTGTTCCAACAAATACTTTTAAAAAGAAATAAAAAGTTACTTCTCTGCAAAGATGTTTCCAAACACTAACTGGAAAAAAAGTTAGAAATGAAAGCAGCACAAAGCTAAAGATCAAGAGGCAAAGCATTGTGTCAAATGACTGATCAGCATTGATTAATATAATGAATTACTACCAAAGATACTCAATTTAATTAGGAATGACTCCTTCACATATCACAGCAGCTTTCAACTGTAACTATTTCTAGTTGAATCTGAACCTGATTTACTAATTTTGAAAGTAGTTTGTTGCATTCTGTAATGAAATGCAGTCAAATTCAATAAATAAAAATACTACCGGAAAGTTTATTCATTGCAATAACTCAGTTCAAGAAGTGAAAAATAATACAGATTAATTACACCCAGACTTATGATTTCAGGCTTTTCTTTCTGTTAATTATGACGGTTTTTTGCTTATATCCAATGAAAATATGGCATTTCAGAGTTAAATATTACATCAGACCAATTTTTTTAAAGTTTTTAATATAGAAATATGGGCTTGATGACATGTTTAGTACCTTCTTGTAGGTTGTTAATTTCAAAGTCAAGAGTCAAGGATGAAACTCCACTCCAATGGCCGACTCTACTTTTTTTTCTCTTGCCATTTTGTCTGTTTGCAATGAAGAAACACTACCAAGTTAAACAATTGGATTAGTTTTTTATATCGAGAAGAACGTATCACGCACTGCCAACTTTCAAAAGTCAGACACATCTGCTCACTTTTACGATTCAAATCGAATTAAAAGTAAAAACATGGAGCGCTGTCATTCATCAGTGTACTGCGGCTGACCGGCAGGACTGAAGAATTGCAAAAAGTAGCTTAACGGCACTCGCTTGAATATAAATTCCTTAGAAAAAAAAAAACAAAAACAAAAATTGCTGCTTTTGGTTTGTTTTTAATGAGTTCTCTGTTCAGCACCAAGGACAGCTCAAAACAAGTCTCTCACACACACACACACACACACACACACAGTTTAAAGCCACCGCCTGGTCAGGCTGAGCCTCAAAGCTGCACGGCACACTTATACCAAAATATCTGTCTCGGCCTTCTGCAGGCGGCCTCTAGGCATGAAACGCAGAACTCAGCGCAGACTCACTTGATCTGAATGAAGGAGATATTTCACAAAGCCCTCCACGCTCTGATCTCGAGTGAGAAACAAGAATGTTTGGATAAAAATGCAACGGAAGGACAAAATTATTTGTTTTGACGATTTGACTCTGTTTTTTGTTTTTTTTTTTAAATGGTAACCGCTCCGGTTTAACTCGCAGATAAACAAAGTCCTCATTAAGCCTCCACTGCGGCTTTCGCTTGGTTAAGGCGACACTTCACACTTCATTACATAAACCAAACCTATTAATTAGAAAGCCTCCTGGTAATGAAACGTTATCGTAGTGTAATTAACGTGGCTGCTTTTATTCACACCAATCAACTGTTTGCGGCGACAAAACACATCAGCATGTGCAAAGTGCTGCATAATAATTTAGCCAAACAGCGTCATTATACAGTCAAACGGCCTCTCTTTTTTAGGCTCTGTGAGTTTTCTGTCTGTGGCTGGAATGGCAACCGCTAACTGAGGCGATGGGGAGTTTCTACTGGAATACTTTAAATTGAGAAAGAAAAGTGAAGAATGACATGAAATAACTGCTTCTATTTAAAACAAAAAAAAGCTTAAGGTCTTCACTATGCTATCCCCAACAGGCAAATTTGCCTTCATTGACAGCATCAGTGCAAATGTCGTCTGTGCCTTCTTTTGGGCAGCAACAGTGTGAAGTGAGGGGCCACTTTATGCTACTTTATGCTCTAAGCAACTGAATAAAACTCATAATTCTGGCATAAAGATGTATACTTCTGCTTATTGTCGATCAATGGTTTGTTAGATTAAAATTAGGTCCAATCTATTAGCTGATAGCATCTTCTCGCTCAGACCTTCTTTTATTGTTGTAGTTTGGCCGCCATCCAGAAGAGGGCGCCGCTGGTCAGCCAGCAGTAAGAGAAACAAAAATGGCGGAGGGGGCATATCCCCAAACAGGAAAATGAAACTAAAAAACGGAGTTCGGTGTTGGTTGTAAAACGCTCTTTATGCAGTTCTGTTTGGGAATAAACACTACAAGCTCAAGCTGTTTCTGTTCACTTGGTTGACACCGAGTGTCAAGTAAAAGTCTGCCGTCCTGAATCCATTGGAATCAGATTCAGTGTTTCACACGTTTTCTTTAGCCTTAAGAGGCTTTCGTTTTGTTATATTTTATGAGTTAGCGTACGTTTAGTAATGTGAGAATTATCTGTTCATTCGGTCATCATTTAATACAGCTGATAACTTGTATTTAATCACCAAATGGAGGTTTGATGATTGGTACAGAATTATAAAGCAGTAAGTAGTAAAAGCGCATTTACTGAAGCTGATGGCTTACGTTTGCTCACCAGTTAAACATTAAGTCTCGCAGAACATGAGCTGATTTTCATTTTTAACACCTGTTTCATTTATTTATTTATTTTTAGCCATTTTCTGACATTAAAAAATAAGCAGTTAGCTGTGAAAAGCATTTAAGCGCCAGTAGTCAGAGTGGGCTGACTCAACATGGCATCTGTTGGACCCACTGGTTCATCATCAACCAGGTCACACCTTAAATCAATTTCCACCACATTGCAAAAACACACACAGAAACCTGTTCTATTGCCAAACTATGAGTCTCCCATTACATCAGCCTCACACTGTTTTTTTTTTTTTTTTTGTTCTCCTCATCATTATATATTCTGTATCATTTGGCATTTTCAAGAGTGTCAAACCTGGCTGGCTCTGAATTATTCTCAAAAAATATATGACGTAATGTAACACGCCAGCTATAATGAATGAAATTGTATGTTTTTACAACCATTTACACATTAAGATTATTCATAAAATACTCAATATTTGATTTCAGTTCTACAGGGTTTCTACAAATTGTTTGTCACAATTCTAGGATGGATGTGTGGCATGCAAGTATCTTCAGTTCGAAGGGGTAAAAGATTAAGGTTCAATATTAATCTTTAAGATAAAAGATTCAATATTCTATTTATTTTATTATTATTTTTGATACCTCTGCAGGCCTGAAGAATCCAATACTTTTTCTATAACAAAGTTTCAGAATTTCCTTAAATTAACTCCCATATCGACTAAAAATGCAGTTAAATTTAACCACCTTTTTTCTTCCTCCTACAGCTAAACAGAAATACTATTTTAGCTCTGTCTGAAACATCTTCCTGCAACTTAATTAAATCGAAACTGACAAGTCCCATAATCCTGAGCCTCTGCTTCACTACTGCCGATTCAGACAACCCCCGTGTTCTTGGGCAAAGGTCAACGCAACAATACCCAGGCAGAAGCAGACGTAGCACAGGCTTCGGTACGGAAAAAAAAAAAAAAAAAAAAAAAGGGAATCGTGGCATTAAAGAGCATGGCCTTTCTTGGTTTGACAAACAGTTCCCCTGACCTTTTTCCACAGAGTTCAGTTCAAAAATGCTAAGAAGACGGCTTACAAGTGACAGGCTTGTTTTGAGGATAATTGAAGGCAATGGAAAATGTTTGTCTTATCAGTGTCTCCTGCGGCTAATTGCGCTCCCAGAATTCGTCTCATTATCTATTAGGGCCCGGCTCACGTATGTTCGGCTTAATGAAGATCATTCTGTTGGATGACGCTGGAAAGAGGGGACGGGGGTCCTTACGGTAACAGAGCCACATACAATTCAATGGCTGGAACAACCAAGATGGTTAGTTCCCTCCACATATCAGCAATCAGACCAGGTGTAAGCGTATCTGCTCCATTTGCACTATTCATTTCAACTATTAGCATAATTACCACAACATTTACTTTTCTACTGGAGCAGAATTGACTTCCCTTTTTTCTGTACTAACTGTCAAGACAACAAAAACACACAAAACAGTTCAGATTTGCGAATTGTATGTCTTTGAAAATGCAGCACAGCTGATCAGAACATACTGACTGCAAAAAAATTAAAAGCATGTAGGATAGACTGGTGCAGCACAAAGCTGTTCAGATCTTCACAGACTGTATCACTTGGCAATTATACAACTAGATGGACAAGGATCAATAGTGGGGTTCCTCAAGGCTCCATTGTCTGACCACTTTTATTCACTAATCTAAATGTTCTTTCTCTATCAGATAATGCAGCACTATAACAGCAATACAAAGAAATCCCTGTGTCACCACATAACCAAACTGCATTAGGGTTATTGAGAGAATGTATCTATGAAATAAATACTTGAATGGGAAAAGATTTACTCTGGTTTAGTGCAGATAAGACAGAAGTTGTTGTTTGTAAAGCTGACTGTACACTTTAAGGTGCTAGCTCCTTAAATACGAATATCTTCCATATTTATGGCATATAGATTACATTTCAAAAAATTAAAAATCACTTTTTTTGAAAATCATAATAGCATATATCCAAAGGTAAGAAAAAAGAAAAGAAAAAAAAAGATAATAGTAGTAATACAGACGTGGCCTTATTAAAACCATGTTTCTGTTTTCATTACTTGTCTTGGCAAATTTAACATTAATTATTTGACCATTTGATTGCATTAATTAAATTGTTACTCTAGGAATCAGGTTGGAGGATTTGAATGTTACTGTTTGTAGTTGAGCTATTGCAGCTTCCTCGAAGTTCTTGTCATGTAAACAAAACAATTATGCCAGTGGCTAATTTATGTAAAGCTAACAAGTAATTATCTAACATTTACATTTAGTTGTAGTGGATTAATATTATAGATGGGCGGTGCAAAATACTTACATTTGTCTCTTCTTTTCATAGTGTAAAGCAGTGGTGCCCCTGGTGTAAACATAGACATAATATAAGTCTATGTATATATACTTATATATCTTTGGGTGTAAAACCTAAACGATTGCTGTCTTTCTTCTTCTTGTGATTTTCAAACAACTTTCCGGTGCGCATTACCGCCACCAACTGGTGAGAAGTGTGGGTCAACAAGATTCCCCGGCGGCTTGAACATCTTTTTAAGGTTCCGGTGGAATCCATTTTATGAGGGTGAAGAGTAAAGTTAGTTGTTTTTTTTTTAAGATAACACGTAAATATTATTAAAGAATTTATTGTCATGTTATACTTGTTTTGTAGCTCTGTTAAGTGAGCGAAAGTTTGACTTATTGTGAGCTCATGCTGAGACCACACACCTGTTCAGTGTTGGAAAGTGTCTCAAAAGATCAATAAACTTTCATTTCTAATAAACATTTGACACTGAAACTGGAAGACATTATAAATACCCAAAACAAATAAGCAAAACTACTGAAACAAAAAATAAAATGAAAAACGTTTCTATTAAAAATAAAAGTCTATGGGCTAGCTTAGGCCACAGTACCATGCATTAAAATGATCTAGCTCATTTTAATGCATCAATTATCATTGAGTTACTGTTTATTGAGGTTTTATGGTGTAGACTAACTTCAAATCTGTTTTTGTTTTTTTTAATTAGATTATTACTATTTGTCTTGGCACAGACGTCAATAAAGTGTGTAAAAACTATGCTTACTATTACTGTTTGTTTGCGAATCAACCACTAATCAAATAAACCTGATTTATTTATCACCGGTAAGTGTAAAAACATCTATGGCAGCAGACCAGGGAGAAAAGAAGAAGTCTCTAATTTGTGCCTAATGGTACGGCTGACTGAACACCACCAGAACAGAGCTGTAACTCTGCATGCAGCTGAGCTCGTGACAGTTCACTCACAAAACGCCGCTTTTCTCTCGGATACGGTTCGTTATGATGCCAACCTGGCCAGGTCAGCCAGAACTTACTGCCACCTGTCAGGCTCAACTAATTCATTTAAGAGTTGTAAATGGAGGAAACTTTGGAGAGGACTCTTAATGGAGTCTGCCCTGATCTTAGTATTCAGGGGGTTACGGGAGAAGAAGAGAGAATCAATTTTGAAAATGTCGAATAATTACTTCATAAGAGCAATCTTTCTAATTTGATGCTTGCACAGTCCATTTATTTTGGTGTGCCAAAGTGGCAGCTGTTTCCCGCCATCAACTGGACTTTCTTCCTCCCCAGAATCAGGATTTTAATAATGAGAGAAATCAAAGACAACCTAGACTAGAGCATCAGACTTCACGTTTATTAGTTAAAATTATGTCACCAAATAAGTAGGAATAATTATCACAATGGTGATGGTACTAAAGAGAAAAATGTAACAGAGGGGCTGTAAATGTTCTATTGTGTAACATTTGAGGCATTTTTTTTTGTATGAACCAGGTACAGAGTTCCATTAGTATGTAATTACACACAAAAAGGTATTTAATTTCCTTAGAAGAACTGGAGGCATCCGACTAATCTCCTGTCCCACCAGCCATATTGCAAAACTGTTACTACAGTTTAAAAATATTGAAACTAAGACCTGGAACTGCAACTAACATATCTAATTATGCAATTTCGGATCATATCAGACTCTGTAACTCCTGGAAGAGTAAGGTAAAAGTGTGCAAACTGTTCTCACGTGAAACAAACAAAATAAACCTAAACTAAAAACTCTGAGCCTTCATGTTGATTTGAAAACCTGATGTTTTACAAAACATGTAAATGAATTAAGAATAACCGAACAATAGGGTCGAACCAAAAATCTGGAAAAACGTGTCAGTGTGGAATTTTCGCTTATGTACGATGTGCAATTCATACCACATGATGGCACCAAATCGATCTTATTGCACCTTTAAGTTGATGCGCAAACCTGCGTTTTTGGCTTATATGCAATCTGCACTTTAAACCACTAGATGTCACTAATGCTGCATTATTACACCTTTAAACCTGATGTGTGTGTTTTTTTTTTGTGTGACAAAAACAAAAAGTGAACAGCTGTATTTAGGTATAATTTGCTTCAGTTCAATCCAAAAATGCATCTAATATCTAATTAAGGTAGTACAGATCTCAGATTGTCCTGTTCCATCCATCTTCCCAACAACTCTAACAACTTCCTCAAGGCAAACCATCCCCGCAGTATGATGCTGCCACCACCATGGCGACAATTGGTCAAATAGGTCAAATAACTATGTTTGGATTTCAACTGACAGGAGAAGATTTAAGTTCTAAGATGAAGTTCCAATAAAATACAGTAAACTTTGTGGTTTTATTGTGGAAAAACGCACCAATACGCCTACTTTTGCAAGATATTGTAAACTAATAATCAGTATATTAAGACATGTGAAGTAAAAAAAAAAAAACATTAAAGTGTAACAACTTCGGGAGTCTTTAAAGTTGCGCTTCTTGTGGTAATTTCCATCTAAACTCTCCATGTTTCTCGCATCTTACCTAAGCCCACTCCGACGATCAGTCTCCCCGCCAGGAGCGCCTCTTTCCCGGGAGCGGAGCTTAGCACGATCCCCCCCACTGTGAAGAAGAAGCTGGCCAGCAGGATGCACACCCTGCGCCCGAAGAGCCCATTCAGGAAGCCCCCCAGCAGGGCGGACAGGGCTGCCGCGGCCACGGTGCTCGAGATAAGCAGCTCCTGCCACATGGCGCTCAGGTCCAGCTCCCTCTTGAGCAGGAGCATCGCGCCGGAGATCACCCCGGTGTCATATCCGAACAGAAAGCCCCCCAGAGCGGAGAACACGGCCAGGACGTAGACGAAGGCTGGAGTGACATCTTGCTGGAACTGCTTGCGGGCAGCCCGCTCCAAGTCCCCGGTGTTGGTGGTGGAGGAAGAGGTGGCGGCGGCGGAGGAAGGGGCTGATGCGCCCGCGGTGGTGGAGGAGGATGAGGATGCGGCGGCGCCCTGGCTGCTGATGCTGCCGCTGGACGGAGCTTTGATGAGGCTGCGCTCGCCTCCGTCGTTGACTTTCTTCCAGCGCTCGCCCATCAGGTTGCTCATGCTCCGCAGGGTGTAGTCATGGTCGACCTGCTTTCGCGACATATGGAAGTGCAACACACACAGCGGGGGTAGAGCTGACTTATATCTGTGATGTTTTTCCTAAAGAGAAAGGGACCACACACACTCACACAGAAACAAAAAAAGAAAAGCACACTCAACAGACAAAAACTCCCACCTCCCTTCTCCCCAAAGTTCAACCGAAGTGGATATTTAAAAGCACTCGAAAGTGCGAAACGAGTAAAGTTCGTCCTTTGTGTTGTTTTCGACACCGCGGAACATCTCCGTGGTCCTGATGGGAGAGTTGGAGCGGAGTGATGAGGAAAGGTGAGGCAGGATAGGATAGGAGGAGTGTAGTGGACTAGTTCGTCACCAGCGACGTAGGCATGACGTAAGGAAATATTGTTTTGGAAACGTGGTGTGGCGACGGGGGAAGGGGGGGGGGGGTTACGATGAAGACTGATGATTTCCAGCTCGATCAATAATATGGCATGCTGAAAATAGCCGCTGAATTACAAGCGTTATTAAAGATCATTACATTAATAAAATAACATAAAGTGATTATATTGAACCTTTCTGCTGTTTTGATTTAATTTAATTTTATTTTTACCCCATTTCCCTTTGACAGTAATGGCTTTAATTCATTATGAGGACAACAAGCAAAGCTGCTGTGACTCGAGACAAACAGGTTTCATTCTGCTTTCTTGGTAAAATTCAGAAAACTGCTGCCCCCTACCGGACTGGATAAGTATCACACATTAAAGTTTCGGGAAAGCTGAAACTTTCAGGAGAGAACAAATCAAATAATTAAGCAATAATTAAACACATTTCCATGATATAAGACTATCAATTTAAAATGCAATAAAGCTCATCACTAGTCTGAGTGGCGTGGTATCTCACCTGAACATAAAGTTTATTTCTTTCTGAGTAATAAAGTAATATCACTTTATTACTCAGAAATAAAGTAATATTACTTTATTTCTGAGTAAAAATAAAGTAATACTTTATTAAGAGACTTGTAGCTGTAATTGCAGTGAAGAATGGTTCTAAGCAAAGTCTTGCCTCTGGGAGGCTAAGACGTTCCTTAAAGAACTTTGAAATGCATCAATCATTTTCCTTCCATTTCACAACTTTACTCTGCTTTACGTTGGTCTATCACAACAATTTTCAATAAAATTCATTTTAGTTTGAGGTTTTGATGTAAAGAAATGTGAAAAAATTCAATAGGGTGTGAACACCTTTGCATGGGTCTGGTGCATCCATGCACCTGTCAAACCTTCATTCTGCATATAATACTAAGACAAAGCTGAACCAACAGTATTTAACCAAATCATTAAATATCAGATTTTTTTTTCTTTTTTGCTTTAATGTTGCACACCTTTTGTCTTTCTACATGTTGGTTTTCAGTTACCATAAACTCTTCCCAGGCTTCATGATAACATGCCTTTTCACCCAGCAGGAAAAACTTTGAAACTTTCTTCTTCATTCTTTCTGTGAACATATGAATTTAAATCAACTGCTATTGTCACATAAAATCATTTTATCTGATTTTTTTTAGAATACTGATGGAGGGTGAACTTTAGAGAAATTCCCAACTTTATCTACACTAGGTAACATATTAAGTCTTGTATCATGAAGGAAGAAGGATCTTAACTTTTAGCAAACACCGGCCCTTTTGTTAACCCTGCAGATTAACAAAAAGACAAAGACAAAAGGGGATATGATGGGGCTTGTCCAAGGCACATGAACCAGGACGGAGTTAATTATTTTTCAATGGCATCGGGGTGTGAAAGCAAAACGTGGTTGCTAAACTCTCCTGTCCTCCAACAAAGTATTTTTAAAAAAAAATGTAACAAGCATATACTTTAATATTAAACTAGCGTTTCAGCATGTACAATCGTTTCTGTCACTGCCGTCAGTTTCTTTATGACACAAAGTTAAACTTTGGGTGATGCACACGTTCATGTGAGGGGCGTTGACGTAGGAGGTGGTGCAGGCAGAGACGACATATAAGCTGCATGAGCAGGTCCTCCAGGTGACCTGCACTCCCCTGCAGAGAGGAAGCATCAGGCATCATGGACTCAAAGAGATGGCTGCTGGCTCTCTGCTTCTTCTCAGCTTCAGGTAAAAGTGCCCATTTTTGTTCTGTTTTTATTATTATTATTAGTCAATTTAACTTTCAGAAACTTTTTTTTTCACAATTGTATGAAGTTCATTTTATTATTTAAATTTTATTATTAATGTTTTCTTTAAAATATCTCAAAACATTCTCTAGATTTTTTTGTTTCCACCATTTTGGTAAATGTTAAATTAATAACCCATTTTTATTCTAGAAGTATGAGAAAATATCATATTGTGCAGATTACAAACTAATACTGTACTGAATCGTATTCAGCATAGTACTGAGTCAATATCAGATCGATTAATCCTAAATGACTTTCCGTCATTATTATTGTTATTAATCAGGTATAGTTATTATTTACTGCTACCTCCTTTCTTTATTTCTTTTGTAGTTTTTAGAGCAGGTGAATCTCTGGGAACAACTGAGTCACTGAAATGTAAGTACCATTGTGAAAGCGAAAAATATCTATCTCTGTTTTATTGCTTTTCTTGAATGACAATGCCACAGGTGATTGAATATGTATACTGTTTTATGTCGTAACCGCTGACAACCCTGTTGTTTAGACACTTGCAAGACATTCGGCAGTGGGGTCATCAAGGCTTTCAGAGGTTCGCCTTTCTACGTGCGCTCCAACTGTCCGTTCACCTTCGCCCGCTTCACCCACAACCGGGTGGAGTGCGACATCACCATACGGCGAGGCCAAAACGGCTTGCTGAACCTCCTCGAGATCATCATCAACAAGGTCAAGACCGTTGTGCAGAACGGAACCATCCTGGTGGAGAAGAAAAGGTCTGACCACATGTCCTACACAGATTTTTGCTTTATCAATAAATTGTGTATTACACTTATCCGGGCCAATATTTTTTCGTTTTAAACAGCCAACGTTGGTAGCAATTCATCAATGTTGGACATTGTAGTGATATGGCAGCTAAAGATTGTCCTATTGCTAATTAAATCTGTAATGCAAGATGTATAATCTTTGATTGAAGTATGTCTGAAAGCTTTTTCCGTTTAACAGGCCTTAGAAACCCTCTGTCTCCAGTAAATATGTTGTCAAATGCAACTGAAATCAAACTTTTTTATTTTTTACTGTCTTAAGTCACCAAAACTACTACTATTAACTAAAATTAACGAACTATTAATATATTAGTATACATTTGCTATAGAGAAAAAGAGAAAATGATACAGTTCGTAAGAGTTCAGTTATTACAAAAAAAAAAAAATTTAAAAAATCAGTTCTTTCCTGTATTTGGTATTAAATATTTAAAGGAAGATTATTTAAGAAAATAAAGTTATATTTATATTATCTTCAGTGTTTTTTTATTGTTCTTTTTTTTTAAGAATTATTGCTTCACATGTGATTTTTAGGTTGATGTTTTACAGTTTTTGTGTGTTACAAAATGCTACTAATATAAGGGATAGTTTTATTTTTAGTCTTTTTCTTTATATTTACCAATAGTGGCCTCACTGACAGCAGTAATAAAAAAGCAGAATATGAATTGAATTTTACCTGACCTGTCCTACTTTCTACCCAATGACTACTTGAGTGGGTCAATGGATGGATTTGTTGACCGTAGTAACACTAAATCACCCAAGTTTAGACACAAACCCTAACCCTCATCTCTCATCTTGAAAAGTGGACACAGTCACTTGGGATAATATGGCTCTGATGACCCAGTTGACCCACAGAATGAGTGAGTGGATCAGTGACTCTAGAGACACTTGACCTAAGAATGACCCAATGAAATTACCAATCAATTATGTGGAGCTGAAGGACAAGGCCAACAAGGAAGCAATGCAGGGGAAATCCTATGGCCTTTTGGAAAGTTTAGCCATGGGTGGACAAGTCTGCACCAGGAACTCCTAAGACATATGAAGTAGTAGATTATTAGCTCTGAATGGTCATTATCATTTATTAGTCTCTGAGTTTGAGTTGAAGCCATTATGCTCTCCAAAGGTCACATTTGGGGTGTGTAATGTTTGACCAGAATACATTAATAGTCTTTTTTTCTTTTTTTTTTACTCTGATGTTTATGGTTTATTCTGTCGACAGCATTTCCCTTCCGTATGACCACACTTACCAGCACATATTTCAGTACGGCATCTACACCAGGCTGAGGAGCTCATTACTCCCCCTGTCTGTCACCTGGCAGACTGCAGCTGGAGGAGGACTCGTCAGTGTTTGGGTGAGAGCACTTCTGAACTCATGGACACACAAACACAAGTCAGGTCAAGTTGATTTGTGTAGCACGTTTCAGCAACAACACTGTGCTATCCTCAGCTGGTCATCGTAGCATCTGCTCATTCAATCATAACTTATTTCACACAAACTAAGTTTAAATGCTGAAGCAGTTGCTTCAGTTGCTTAGGAACTCTCCTTAGCAGCAATAACATGAAACAGTCATCTGTTGGATCTTATCAGTCTCTGATGTTGAAGGAATTTGGGACCACCTTACTTTACAATGTTGGAAAAGGATATCTCTCTTAAGCCCTCCCCTGCCACATAATTTGAGTTGATTTAAGGGCTGTGCTTTGACTGGACCATTGAAATAATTTGGTTGTTTTCTTTTAGAGTCATCATGTTGTCATCTCAGTGACCGAAAGGTGGCTTGGTGTTGTGTTTTAAGTGATAAGACCAAATTATGAGCTTGATGATGAGGCTTGATATGCTGCATCACATTTACTCACATTTTGTTGGGCCAAAGTTCATATACATAACAATTATCCGTAACATTCAGATGTTCTCAAACACAACCTCTAAAGGGTCTTTATGATTTATTTTGAAGGTCGAGCTAGACCAAGAACTGAGTTCTGACCTGACTGGACTCTGCGCGATTCAAAACATAGGTATGGTATCACAATGGATGTTGTACCATTTGTTCTAACATTGCTTAAGTAAGTTAGTAAGTTAGTAAGTACAAACTTACTAACATGTTTTTCAGATGCATCAAATCTATACATCTGCTACCAGATACTGTTACCATCAATCCAATAAATCAATTCTTTTAGATTTTGAGGTTTACTCATTGTCCTAACAATGTACCATTTTATTTAAGTGGACAACATTGAGCAGCTGGTGGAAGAGTATTTGATTTCTGACGTCACCTGTTACCTTCAGGATCTCCTTCCTCCTTTCAACCCGGTAAGACGGCCAATATATTACTCTTTTCTATTTATGACCTTACAAACCCATGGAGTAACCTATAAGGCTGATTCTGTTTCTCTGATCACATTTGCAGCTTTGCAGCGAGTTCTTCTCACACGCACTAGATTGTCTGATGTTCACAACCGCGAAGTACATCGCCCTCTGCGATCAAAACATTTACAACTACGAAGGCAGCAACGACGTCACATGCGCATTCTTCAAAGAGATTGCCCTTATGTGTGGAAGAAGCAGTCGCCTTTGGGACTTGTGGAGAACAATCACCAACTGTGGTAGGTGATGACAACGTCAATGCACCGGATTTGACCCAAATAGTCAAGGATGATTATCTTATGATGCTTCTGTCTGCTTTGGTGGATGAGTGCAGCTCCACCAACGTGTCCTGGACAACTGGTTTACGTTGAAGAGGGTTCTCCCTTCGTGCCAAGCTGCTCAAACCCAGACCTCAGATTGTCCAACCTGGAGACCACCAGTTCCTGTGTCTGTCCCGCAGGTCAGAACCGCCATTTGGAGCGTGCAACACACTATCATCCACGTTTTGTCATTTAGTTGCTGTTTTGTTGTCTGGATTTTCAAAGGGGTTTTTTTTTCCCCACAAAATGTAATTATAGGTGAGTTTCTGGACGATAACTTCAGCGAATACCAGTGTGTGAGTCTCTCCAGTTGTCCCTGTGTGTTCAATGATAGGATCTACTCTCCTGGATACATTCGCACCACCAAGTGTCAAACATGGTGAGTGGGCAGACAATCTGGACACTATGAAGCATTGTCACTGACTCGTAGCAAAATCCTCAGAATTTAGAAAGTTTCTAGTCTCAGTCCAAACTAGTTGTAAATGTCAAGTATTAGGGTGAGTGAGAATATTATTATTATAATTATAATATGCTATTTTGAGGTTATATGTTGTTAATCTAAAACTGAAACTGCCTTTCAAAAGGTTCACATCCTTAACAATTAGAATTTTTTTTTGTATATTTAAGCAAAATGCTATTAGTTAGTTAAAATACTTCTGCTTTTGAAATCAAATGAACAAAAGATGTTTGTACAACCCAATGTACACAAATAAGGTAGATCAGGTGACACTGGGAATACATTTTGAAGACATTTCTAAAATTGATTACGTACTTGATGAGACGGCTCTTGCAATCAGAAGGTCGGAGGATCAATTCCAGCATCCTCCTGTCTCATGTTGATGTGCCCCTGGGCAAAGCACTAAGTACTCTATTGATGTTCATGTCAATATATGTCACACACACGTAGTTCTGGTGTAAAGTGCTTCGAATGGTCAAAATAACCAAAAACACGGAAAATAAACTAACTCCATTTAACGGAAACTCCCCTTTCTTGTGCTCAAGTCATGAGTGATTTTGAAGCATGACTAAGGCATAAATATATATGTAGCCTATATATATTTGTATTAAATTTTCCGTTTCCAAACTCAGTCAGTGCAATAGTGGGAGGTGGCAGTGCTCTGGAAACTCCTGCCCATCCAGATGTCTCATTGAAGGACAGTTTGTGACAACGTATGACGGCAAGCGATTTGCACTTCCTGGTAAATGCACATACATGGCATCACAGGTAAGGTTGATTCCTGACTCTCCTCATTTCTCAGTGTTGTTGGCTGATTAAACTAATACCACAAACCTCTGACTCTCCTGCAGGGCCCTAACTGGTCAATTAGAGTTGAGTTTTCTTCAACAGAAGCATCTTTGAAAGCTGTACATGTGCAGGTTTTCCAGGTATGGACACTAGGAAGCAACTCTTTGGAAAGATGCTTAAGTAAAAGTCAATGTTCAATTTTAAAGAATCCGTGGATATACATGTTTTCTTTCAATCTTTAGGACAGTTATACATTCACTCTAAGCAAGGTAAAAGTAGGAGAACAAGAGATTACTGAACTCTACCAGTCTGGTAAGACAAATGCAAATGGACCTGGTCATCCAATACAATCACGTTATCCAGCGATAACATTACCTGCTAATCTGTGTCACCTCCCAGATCAACTCCTCATTTTCTGGAAGTCCTCGATGTATGTTGAAGTTCATACGCCATTTGGTCTGAAGCTCCAAGTCCAGGTGTTCCCTGAAATCCAGCTGTACATCACGCCACCAACGCTGCATTCTGGTCTGATCTCAGGTTGGGGTCAAACACACTCAGTTCTTTTACCAGCTAACGTTTACAATGCATTAATAAAAATAATTAAAAAAGACAAAAAACGCTGAGGCGTGTTAATGTGTTTTTGACATTCTTTCAGGTCTTTGCGGCAACAGAAACAATGACACCACAGACGACTTCAACACCAGCAGCGGGATCATCGAGAGCTCTGCCAAGCTTTTCGCTCTGTCCTGGAGTTTGGGAGATTGTCGAGAGAACATCCCAAACCCTTGCATCAACACCGACAATGGTAACAACTGCTGACATAAACTTGAAAGCTACTTTTTGATGTGAAATTAGCAAAGCCAGCTGATGAATCCCTGGTGTTTATAACAGAGAGAAAGTGACTGCAAAAAGGATTCCCATTTCACTCTGGGTTCATCTTTAACACGCTTGATGAAGAGCCAAGCTTAGCTCTGCAAGGACATGTTTGTCCTTTGCTAAAATGCACACTGGTAACATGAAAAACAGTCATTGCTAGTTAAGATTGTCAAAGTAACTACCTTAACTCCAATTTTGACAACGCCAGGAAAAACGTGGAAAAGAAGTCAATAAGTTAAACAAATCTGACATAGAATATATATTACATGTTGTACCTCAAGAGGAACAAACCAAATAATTTGCCAACACGTCTCTTCATATTGTTTCATTGTGCTTGCAGAAATATTTGCAGATGAAAAGTGCTCTGTACTGAATGACCCAGATGGGATATTTGCCAGGTGCCACTCTTACATCCCGACCGATCAGTACCACACGGTAAGACTGTTTTTATGAAACAACCGATTCTTTAAGACGTTCCCAGTGAGTTAATATGTCAACTGAGGGTGACGAATTAACAATGACTGTGTGTTTATATAACCTATTACTGCTTCCAGGCTTGCATCCAGAGAACATGTAACTGTGGCAACAATCTGCTGCGGTGTTTGTGTGCTTCTTTGGGAAGTTACGCTAAAGCCTGTGCCGTTCTGGGTGCTGAGCTCGGGGACTGGAGGAGAGCCACCAACTGCAGTGAGTAACGCCTTTAAAAAACACATTGGATCCAAGATAATAACATACGTCTTCATTTTGTCACCCTTTACATCCCACACCAGCAAATGTTTATGCCAAATTTATGCAGGATATAAGAATTTTGGTTTAACTCCAGCAACAATTCTGTGTTGAAGCTCTGAATTGCCTCAAGAACCAGGAGTTCTCCTACAGCGTCCAGGCCTGTAACAGCACATGCCTTTCCCTGTCTGGCCACGATCCCCGCTGTGAGCTGGACAATTCTCCGACGGAGGGCTGTGGCTGTCCAGAAGGAACCTATCTGAACCAGGAATATGCCTGCATCCCAAAGGGGCAATGCATGTGTTCCCACAGTGGTAGCATGACACCCCCAGGACCAGTAATCATTGATGGACAACAGTGGTGAGTCCATGAAAATACCGAAAACTCTGATACATTTTTATCATCATTAGCAACACCATGACAGTGCCAACATACTGGTGCTGTAAAAAAGCAGAGAGGGAGAGGGGAGCTGATGGATTTAGACAGGGTGGCATTAGGAACGGGTAGGGAGGGTAAGAGCTGGGGGGACGTTACGCAAACACAACATAAAAATACATAACTTACCTGTCAGTTTGTCTTGAACAAGTTTCCTGTTGCTATTACACAAGTCCAGGCAACAAGAAATTGGCGCCCCCTGGTTGCTACTGAAAATAGGGATAACTTGTGAATCTAAGTTAACATTTTAGCTCTATTCGTGCACACAGGATTTCTTTGCAGCTGAGTGCTTCCAGTGTTTGTGGTAATATGAAATAGATTGATCTATATCTAATCAAATATGATTTCTCTTGAAGTCTTTGTGAAGATGGAAAACTGCACTGCTCCAAGGACTGTGGTAAATGATTTCTCATATCTTAATTCCAATGAAATGGAGAGCTCTTGTTTTTATAACAATGTATTAAGGCCATTGTAGAGAGAAAGAGAAAGAAAGAGAAGAGTACATTTGCGTCAAAACAACAACAACAAAAAAACTCAGAAATTTTGAGATTAATCTCAGAAATTTTCTAGAAAAAAACTTGGAAATTTCCAAAGTCGATAATTTTCTACTTTTGAAACTCAGAGAACATTTCTAAAAGTCACACATTTTCGGCTTTTGAAACTCAGAAATGATTTGAATAATCTCAACATTTCTGAGTTTTACATTTGGAACTCAGGAATTTGGCAAAAATGTCCATCTACAATAGCCCTAATACTCCGTCAAAGTTACTTAAATAAAATGGAAAAATATATTAAATTGCCCCAAATGACTGTATGTAATATGTAGGTCTCTTGTGTGCTTTTTGTCTAAAAAAAAAACAAAAACATTTTCTTGTAATTTTTTTTGCATTTGACATAAAGACCCATTTTTATCCCTAGGTTGCAGTAAGGGGAAGGTTTGTGTTCACTGCTCCGAGTCAGCAGAGAACACAGCTCAGAAAACCTGTGGCAGTCTCAGTAAACCTTTGGTAAGCTTTACCCTTACTGAGTGTTTCGCAAAGTTTTCTGTGGAATAATTTGACTTATTCTTTTCCTGTACACCACATCCAGGGTGGCAATGCAACCTGTGAGAGTGGCTGTTACTGCCCTCCGGATCTCTATGAGGACCACTATGGGAGATGCGTTCCCAGAAATAATTGCACTTGTGTGTACAGTGGAGAAGTGTTCGGTGCGGGAGAGCTTGTCAAAACTGACTGTAAAACATGGTAACACATCCGTTTGTGAGAAAAAACTTACAAGTAATTTTCAGCAAGATATAGGAGCTTATTTTAAAGTAAATAATTCCTGAATGTTGATGAAAAAGTATCAGTTCAACTGGCAGATTATTTCACTTACAACAAGACATTTCCCCATATTATGAGTGAAATAACTTGCAAATGGAACTAGGACATTTTATCAATATTAAGGAATTATTAATTTAAATCAAGTTCCTATATCTTGCTGAAAACTTACACACAAGTTAGGTTTGTCTTATTTGCACTAGCAGTGTCATAGATCCCGGAACAATCATGTCCTCTGTGTTTTAGCACCTGTGTTCAGGGCCAGTGGAGCTGCGAAAGTAAGGCATGCTCAGGAAAGTGCCAAGTTTATGGAAACGGACATTACCAGACTTTTGATTCTAAATGGTATCGCTTTGATGGACACTGTCAGTACAGGCTCGTGGAGGCGAGTTCCCGAAATTGTAGCGGAGCATTTTAAGATGAATTTTTTAATGTTTGCTTAACATTTAGTATCTCTTTGACTTTGTGGCAGGATTACTGTGGGAACATAAATGGTTCCTTCTCTGTCAGAGTAGAGAGTGTGCCCTGCTGCGATGAAGCACTCACCTGTTCTCGTACCATCGTTCTGGATGTGGAGGTGGGTTGTTCTTCTTCTGTGATGAACCTAAAACCTAAACCCATTCTCTGTGTTTATATCCTATTATTTAACCAATCATGTTGAATATCTTAATATAAATTAATGTGTTTTAACAAGCATTTATATACATTTCCCATTCAGAACAAAGTCAGTCTGACACTTAGCGACATGAAGGTGACCAGACAACTCCAAAGTGGCTGGACTCTGGAACAAGAACCCCTTTACACCATACACACCGTTGGACTCTATATAATAGTCTCAGTGCCAAGCAAAGGGCTAACTCTCATTTGGGACAAACACACAAGGATCACCATAGAACTCCATCCATACTGGAGGGTGAGTGAATGGGGAAATTGTGAAAGTGAGACATTTATGTTCACCTGTTTTAACTTTTTAAAAACTCTAGGAATCATGTAAAAGGTTCTCTTGTAGCTATAAATAGGATCTTCAATGTCAACATGAACACAAATCTATGGTTGCATTTTTTTTTTTGCAAAAAAAAAAAAGCACCTGGGTGGACGGAACGCCGCCTTTCAGATGCAGTTCCTCATCGGAGCTGCAGTTTCCGAGCTTCTGCTTCACAGGGCGACTCCCCCACTCGTCAGACTCATGTTCAGACTCGCTAGCAGCAATTAGCAAACACCTGCTCGTCTGCTGAGCTCGTTATGCAAACTACTTCTCAATGAAACGCTGGTAAAAATGTTGTTAAAGGGTTAATTCTTCTTTTTCGTTTTAAAAAAATCTTCTTTTTTTTTCTTCTTCTTCTTCTATGGCGTTTACTGGCAGTTTACAGACGCGGTGTGTTACCGCCATCAACTGGACGGAGGTGTAATCCAGAAAGTCAATTTATCCTATATCTTTACAACCCTAAAAACTAGATTACATACATACATATACGCTCACACACACATACATACTAAATCCTCACAGCTAATTTTGTGTCTTTTAAATATTTAATGAGTGCTTGAACTATATCTTGTGATTGATGCTTCCCTAATAAATTAGCCATAGTTACTGAAATTCCCACTAAGGGTTAATTCAAGAGGCGGAGTTTCAGAAAGAGCAGGAGGTTTTAAGTAAAATTTCTTCTAAGTCAAATTTGATATATCTTCAGTTGTTAAAAATGATAATAAAAAAGCAACTGAAGGTAACAGTTAAAATGGCACTTTGTGGCTGGAAAACACAATACTACGCCTGTAAAGTATTCAAAAACGACTTGGTGTGGCAAAGTTGACTTACAGTAAAAGCACAGTCATTCTCAGAACTGAATCACTTATACCATTACATCTTTAAACATGCCATGTCAAAAGCCTGTTGCAACCCAGTCATTTCAAACAATCTCTCCTCTAGAACAAAGTCTGTGGTCTCTGTGGCAATTTTGACTCCAGTGAGATGAATGACCTACAGATCAGTGGCTCAGCCGGTAATTCCTTTCAACTTTGAATCATTTTACTCGAAAATGTTTTTGCAATTTTTTTGGGAATGAGTTTTAATGAGTTCTGATTTGGAATGCAGTGGTGACCAGTCCGCTAGCTTTTGGCAACAGCTGGAAGACCACCACTCCTCCTTGCTCAGATGTGACCATGGAGATATTTCCTTGTGAACGTAACTCCTACTGTTCTGCCTGGGCCCAGCGGCGCTGTATGATCCTTAAAGGGGACACATTCAAGGACTGTCACTTAAAGGTTTGCCTGGCACATATTAAGCTAATCGCTAATAGTAGTGAAGCTGGAGGTTGTAACTTTATTTTGCAAGTCACCAAATACGTCACTGACAGCTTTAAAATTGACCTGGATGTTCAATAACCCTCAGGTGGATCCAGAGCCCTACTATCACGCATGTGTACAGGAGTCTTGCTCCTGTGAGTTTGAAGGAAAGTTCTTGGGTTACTGCACGGCAGTGGCCGCCTATGCAGAGGCCTGCAGCGATCAAAATGTTTGCATAAACTGGAGGACGCCTGATTTGTGTCGTGAGTTCCAATCTTTTTACCTGTGAACAACTTTACCATCCAAAGAGATTGATTTTTAATCTGCATTAAATTACACAAGAACCTAGCATTTCAACTATGCTTTATAGATTTAAAACATGTGTTAATCCAATGTGTTCTACTACATAAAATTACTTTTACATTAGCTGTCTACTGTGACTACTACAACGAGCAAGGCCAGTGTACGTGGCACTATGAAGCCTGTGGAAGGATGCTGACCTGTGGCAAAACCAACTATTTTCAACACAAGTTGGAAGGTGACAGGCAATCTTGAATGTCTTTTACTGTAGCAGTCATTTTTATCCTCCATTATCCGCTACTCTCCACAATATCAAAATACATGTTTTTGTTCCTATGCAAGGCTGTTATCCAAGATGCCCTAGGGAGACTCCATACATTGATGAGAGTACTGGTAAATGCACTGAATTGAGAAATTGTCCCTGCTATTTCAATGAAACCATCGTCCCACCTGGGGGTGAAGTTATTATAAACTTTGTTGGCTGGTAAGTTTCAACTTTTAGGCATGCAGTATCTGCTACACCAAATGCTGAGAAATCATCTTTCAATAATGACTCAAAATTGTTACTCTTCACACAGTACTTGTGAAAGTGGAACTATCATTTGCTGTGAGTATTAACAAATATTCACCATTTTAATATGTTTCACAGCTTTGCGTTAGTGTACAGTTCCTTGATGGACTGTTGAAGGAAGGGGAGATAGAGGTACATACAGGCCAGTCCTGCACATACAGCAATAGCTACAATGGAATGGTTCAGGTCAAAGCATATTTGTGTGTTACAATAGAACCCAGTCAAAGTGTACACCTAAATCCAATTGGGAACTTTTAAGGCACTGTGTGTGTTATGTCAAAACAAGAAAGTGATTTATTAACAAAACCATCAACTAATCTACTACCTTGATGTCAACAGCTCCTACAACAACATTATCATCAATTGCCACTGAACCAACTGCACCCTCCACAACTCCTGTAACACTGATTACAACTACCAGTGTCTTGACTGCTACTGACACATTGTTCACTAGCGCCACTTCTACAGAAGCAACTTCAACTCCTCCAAGTATAACACCGGGAACTGGTGCTTCTACACCGGTGATGCCAACGTCTTCAAGTACAACTATTCCTACTCCAGTAACGACAACGTCCTCCAGTACGTTGACTTCAGTGTCTACAGAAGAAACCACAACTGTGAATATTACAACTGGACCACCTACGAGTAGTCGTAAGTGCTTTGTATTTGTTCCCAGGATTACCATAGTGACCCGAGCAACTGGTCCTATTAATAACCTTGTGTTGTTTTTGCTCCTCATCCTCCACAGAGCCGTCACCCACACCCTGTCTCTGCAAAGACCTGAAACAGGAAAAAAGCTGGGCTTGTGGTGACACTTGGACAGAGGACTGTTTTATTAAGAGGTGTTTAAATGGAAGAATAGAGTTGCTCCCAGTGGTCTGTCCGGAACCTGTTGTTCCTAAATGTCCGAGGAATAAGTTGATACAGATCAACGATGGATGCTGTGAATCATTTAGCTGTGACTGTGAGTATTCATAGAGTACTATTATTTTCCCCTTTATAGATAAAATCTTGTTCTCTTCCAAATGATTTGGGTTTTTTGAACATAACAAATGAACTAACTCATCTTTTTGGGACATTCCCAGGTCGCTGTGAGCTCTACGGAGACCCTCACTACATCTCTTTTAATGGTTTATCCTTTGATTTCCTGAAAAGCTGCACCTACATTCTGGTGGAAGAGCAGTCACCACGCTACCACCTGGCCATTGCGGTGGACAACTTCGACTGTGTACAGGGACTCCAAGGCTCCTGTGTCAAGGGAGTTATTGTTAACTATCAGAACAATACTGCTAAACTCAGTGTCACCTATCATCCTGTTGCTGTTCAGGTATTTGCTTCCATTTGTGTTTCAAATTCTGCATTTTACCAAACTACTGCTTCAACAAAAATAAGGCCAGATAAACTATTTTGACACTGATGTATTTACCTTAGGCGACTCTGAACAATGAGACTGTGCAACCACCCTACGAAAAGGATGGCTTGAGATTTGAAACCACAGATTACGAGGTGAACATCTTCTTTCCTGAGATCCGTTCTTATGTCTCCCTCTCTCCGTCTTTCACCCTCGTGGTCAACCTTGCCATGGAGAACTTTGTCAACAACACCCAAGGACAATGTGGTATGTTTTGAACAGGAAGTGATGACTCAAAGGTGTAAACGAATGTGTACTTCGTCCTCAGCATTCTGCCTCAGATGAATGTATTATGCCTCAACTTCACTTCTCACACCATGTTTGAAGTCTTGAGACTCTGTGATTCCTGAATTGTTTCTGAAAAGCATTAATAATTTCCTTCAATGTGAGGATGAAAAATTGGGTATTCGTCCGAAATTCGTCCAGATTCATCCTAATACTACTTCCTGTTGTCTTCATCTTTTCCACAAGTAGTAACATCCGGTTGTTGATCACATTTTCATAACTCCAATTTGTGCAATTGTATGATCAATGCAAAAGCAGCTGCAGACTCTGACAGGATGAAGTAGGGTGAAAGATCTCAAAAAGCAACACACAACCATTCTAAACAAATTCAAGAACACACAAAAAAACGTCAATGAAATTAATTCGTCAAGAAAGAGTTACAAAGCCACCTCTGGGACAACAGAGAACCGGAATAAAAGCCGTTTCCACAAATGGGGAAAACATGGAACAGTGGCTGCCCTACCAAAATCAACGACTTGTCCAGAAGGTCACGTAACAAAAACAGAAGATGTCAGTGGAGCCAAATACTTTTTGAGCCTGATTGTCCAGACGCAAATAAAAGTTGTTTTTCAATATTATTTTATTCTCACTCTTTACAGGCTAAGAACTGTTAATATCAAAAGTGACATGCCCTGTAAATTATTCACTGACCTCAACTTTCATCCTCTCTACAGGTGTGTGTGGTGGTGCTTCGTGCATCCGTAGAGGAGGACGGATCGAGAACGACACTTGCTGCGAAAAGACGGCCTACGACTGGGTGTACCGTGACCCTTTGAAGCCCGAGTGTTTTTCAGCACCAGCAGATGTACCGTGTGATCTTGAACCCCATGGAGAACTCACTGGGCCCCCACCTACCTGTTCTCCAAACTCGCAATGTCACCTGCTTGAACATCCGTAAGTGACCACACACAACACGCAAAAATTGTTCTGTTGGAAAAGTGTGAGCGGTGGGAAATGTCCACGACACATTGATCTGTTAACTGCAACTAAATATCCAAACATCTGTTTCTCTGTAGAGTGTTTGCTAACTGCAGCAAATATGTGGACATACGTACCAGAAAGAAGAACTGTGAGTTTGATTCGTGCTCCACCTTAAATAATTCTTGCTCTTCTTTGGAACAAACCGCTGGGGAGTGTAAACAAGCTGGTTTCTGTATTCACTGGAGAGAATTGACTAATGGAAGTTGTGGTGAGCCCTTTTTATCTCCCTGATTGATGCTTAGTAAAGCTGTCAAAAAGCTAAAACATTTTTTACATTTTCTGTGTTGTCATTTTTATTCAACACTAACGCCCGTTGTTGTGTTTCAGATGTGAAATGTTCCGGTGAGTTGATCTATGAAGAATGCCGGAACAAAAAAGATGACTTCTGCTTTGGAGGGTTTGACAACTTTCTTTTAAAGAAAATACAACGTGAAAAATGTTTATTGGACACATCAACACATCAAATTGAACACATCAGAAGCTGATTTCATATCTATACAAATCAACTTCTTAACAGGGAATTTGCACCAGTTGTGAGTGACAAGACAAGTGATCAAGACAGGGAATGGAATACAAAGAAAGTAGTAACCTAACCAGTAGTTAGGTTTAAGTGAAATAGAAGATTTTTCTACCTCCAAAATTCTGTTATCCAGTTGTTTTCTTCTAAGCATGGTGTGTACAACCATATTGATTATCTCGATGCATAATCTGGATAGTCAATCCAGATTATGGATATAATATAGTCGGTTTCAGACTATATTTTTCCAGTATTTTATTGACCAAAACTAGTGTCAGCATACATTTTCTTCCCCAGTGGAGTCTTCTGCATCCCAACGGTACTCATCAGAACATTCAGGAGGACTACCATTGTCAGGCTATTTGGCAAAAATGAAGTTGCAAAGGTCTTGAGAAACCTACACTTTGTTAAGCAGAATTTATCCACTAATGTGTTTTGATGACTTTGTTGATATGGATAACTTGGGCTGTTACAGATATACAACTCTGATGCCTCCGTCAATGCCTGGCTAGGAATACCTATACTGAGAAAAACATTGACATGTTAAACTCTCTTTGTCCATGCTATTTTTTATATGTCTGTAAAAACAACAACAAAAAAAAACATGTCATCTGTTTTTTTTATTTTTAGAATTGTTAATTCAGGGCCCACTCTTGAAAAGACCACCTCTGGTTGTTTCTGCCCTCCAGGACTTGTCAGGGCAGGAAACCACTCAAATATTTGTGTGAAACAATGCAATTGTGAGTACTATTGTCTAGAATGGGTAACAAGAACTTTTAATAGATTTAACTTCAGGTCCTGTGACTATCTTTCTTCTTTAAACATAGATTGCAAAGGACCACTTGGAATGCCGAAATTCGTAAGGATATTTTCTTTAATGATAGAACTTTTAACTTCTTTGTTTATTTGAAGCAAAAGTTTTGGTTTGAAAGATCTAATTATCTGAAACTATCATCTAAGTTGAGAACATATGTGTCTGTTTTTCAGCCTGGAGAGGTGTGGGAGTCTAATTGCCACCTGTGCACATGTAACAATCAGACTATGAGTGAGGATTGTTCTCCAAAGTCTCTTTTGCCAGTGCCTGTCTGTTCCCCAAATGCCAGCTTGGTGAACACCACTTGTTGTGGTGATCCAATTTGTGGTAAGAACTGGCAATTAACCGACATTGGAAGAAGGATTTCTTGCAGATCCTTGTCAAAACTGTTTTGTCACAAGACAGGAATTAATATGAAGAGTTAAACTGCCTGACTTTTTTGAGAAAATTGCTCATTGAACCTCTAAGCTTCTACTTTTCAAACTGTGCTGCGGTGCTCCTGCTACTTCGTGTGTAGCCATTAACATTAAGAAATTATGTATTTTTTTCTGCATTTATCAATAGTACAGCTAATAGTAATCCTGCTATTTGCACAAATTTGTTGATTTTAAGTTTTTATATTCCTAAGCCACCACAAGAGGGGGCTGCAGCCCTGGCGGCCTCCTACTTCACATGCACAAGTGTTTGCTTTGACAGAAACCCTAAAACTGCAGGGAAAAAAAACTGGCTGTGGATGGAAGGCAATGACAATATAAACCAATCAAAATCTTAAGCTTTAATATACCTTGTATAAAACTTTACTACAGTGGCATCAGAATCTTTCAAGGTCTTATGTTTCTTCCACATCTTTTTTAATGCCGCTGTTGCTTTTTTTTTTTTTTTATACAGTTGAGAAAACCTGTGTCTACAGTGGAACCACATACAAAGTATAATGTTTTATCTAACTTAATCATCAAAATTGGTTCGTATATTGTCTAGATTGTCATTTGTACACATATTTTTGTACCTGTAGGTGGGAGAGACATGGACAGACCCGGATGACCGCTGCATGTCCTTCATCTGCACTGCTTATGGCATTCAGAGTGAACCAAGAGTCTATCATTCCAATACTTGTCCTGAGGTACTTAACTTTGCCTCTGTACAATTCAAATTGTCAATAATTTTGACACAACCTAGCGTATAATGTGAGGTTATTGTAAAGGATGCACAGCAGTTAGAGAAATGTGTATGCATTTATATTCTGGCCTCCTGAGTCAATACTTTGCCATTTTTTTAGTATGTTTTTCACATCTAGAGACAGAAATTGCTACATCTTTACAGGATCACTTTAGCTCTCTCAAGTTTTGCCACTGATTCTCAGATGAACACTCATCCTAACACTCAAATTGTCCACTGATGAATGACTGCACGAGTTTTCAACCAATTAGTGGAAAAGTAAAAAAAAAAAAAAGAAGAAGAAAAAACACTTTTAAAATTACTTTCTAAATAAAAAAACACACCTTTTTGCTTAAAGGAATCTGAAAAACTAATGATAAATTGTTGTGATTTGGTTTACAGGGTAACGCGACTTGGAACAACCGAGACTGCTGCTCCACCTGTGAGTCAAGTAAAGATAAAAATAAAAAAATATAAAAATGACCCATTAGATATAGACTCCTTATATTACAATTTTAAAGCTTAAATTTCTTATCTTTTCTAATTCCAGGCAACCAGACCTGCGAGCCCAAACTGTCCAAAATGAACGTCACCATTGATGACTGCTCCGCCGTCATTGAATTACCCGTGTGTGAGGGCCGATGTCTGTCGGAACCCTGGTGAGTAGAAACCAAACTTTGGACTGCGCAAAAACATCCGACGCGCCAACATTTCCCTCCATTTCCTTCCCTCTCCTTTCCTCTCCAACAGGGTGTTGGCACATGCGTACCTGCAGGTCAAGCAGGACTTCCGGTGCTGCCAGGAGGAGAGCTCAGACCTCCGAGTTCTGGATGTGAAATGCTTGGACCTCACTAGCAGAAAATATAACTACAAGCACGTGACCGGCTGCGCGTGCAAAGCTTGTGGCTCCCACTGAAGAGCGACGGCAATCCACGTCTTTACACATTTCTAATGTGCCTCTCAAATTTAACGGATGATTTTAGGAAAATGTTTCTGTTTTTACTGAAATTAATGTATTCAATTTTTTTAATCTACTAATCATGAAAGCTTGTGCGTTTTATTTAGCATGTCTGCCTGCACTGCAAAGCTAAGCACTCTGTTTAATAAAAGATTTCAAGTGGACACAACTTACTGTTTGTATTCATCTTAAACAAGTGACATGAATATTTGGATAAAAATGTGCTTGAGAAGTCGATCTATTTGAGTTAAGGAAGAGGTAGTTCCACATAAAACATCATTTAAGAGTGAGATGGCACCCTCTAGTGGCTGTGACGAAAAGTCTTATTTCAGCAAAAGAATGCAAAACTATAACTTCCCCGTAGGGTTGCTGTTTTCCCTGTGATGTATTCTGCAACTCACCGACTGAAATGTCCTGCACTTCTACCAGAGTTGCTATATTTCTGAACTCATGCTATTTGGAAGTTGTGTAACATATTACACAAGTCAATAACGTGCAAGCGCACTAGAAGTACATTCTGTGTACACAGCTTAATTAATTGCCCTAAACACACAATAATCATTAGTCATCATTATTTTTTATGAGCAAGAGATAAAGCATATTAATGTTGCCACTCGAGAGGCAGTACAAATGACTCATTTTAGCAAAAGGGAACTAATGTTGCAGCTGCAGCGTGGGGTTCACTCTATCGCCTGGCAGCGTCCTCCAGACTTGCTGTTATTTTCCAACTATATTAAAGTGTCTTGGAATTTGTAAAAAAAAAAAAATAATAATAATAATAATAATAATTAAGGTTTAAATGAGGTAGGAAGCCAATTTTTTTCTAGCCATTAAAAAATAATGGGGTAGGTAAAAAAAAACATTGAAGCAAGGAAGACGTGAACAGATTGTCAAACTCCAAGAAATGACAACAAAATTATGGCTACTCACATAGATGTGCTCATAACTGAAGTCAGAGCATTGACTGAAAAGGTAAAACTACTGAAAATGTGACGAACAAAACAAGATGTTCACCCAAAGTCTAAATTTCTACTAGAGTTAGGGGATTGATGACGATGGAAGTTTGTCTCCCAAAGACCTTGGAAATGTTTTCAGACTGCAAGCCATCACGAATGGTGCATACCGCAAGATTTTAAATCAAATCTGCTGGCCTCTACCCGACACTGAAACTGGGGGATGACCATGATCCAAAACAACATGGCCAAATTCAGGCTAAAAACCTTGGATAAAAATGTCTGGCCATTAGTTCTTGACAAGGGTTCTTGAGTAATGCAGATTTGCAATTTACAAGTTTCAAACAGTGAAAAGACAAAAAATATGCTCTGTCTATCATCCATCCATCCATCCATCCATCCATCCATCCATCCATCCATCCATCCATCCATCCATCCATCATCTTATACGCTTATCCCTAGTTGGGCCACCAGGGGTGCTGGTACCTTTCTCCAGCGGTCAACGGGCAAGAGACGGAGTACACCCTGGACAAGTCGCCAGTCCATCGCAAGCTCTGTCTATTTTTTATTTATTTATTTCATAATTAGTTTCTTCATCTAAACTGCGTAACAGCAGTGGAAGAGAATGTTGTAAACAACAGCCAATTCCCAGAAGACCCGTTGATTTTGTTTAGGAAATCCTTACATTAAAACCTGTTCAAGAGACGGACACGCCATTTATTGTGAGCTGCGACCGAACGAGCCTCCAGTGAATAGCCACTGTGAAACAAAAGTGATAAGGTGATGGGATGTGCCGTACTGGGGAATTCGAGAGAAAGCCATTGTTCGCGGCCATCAATGGTACAGGAAGACTTTGATCGGGCCTCGGATGGAAACACCCGGGCTTTTGCGCGACCTGAAATTCTCCTGGAGAGGAAAGCGTTTCACTCTTTGAAACGGGCCAGACTAACAGAAACAGCTCGCTCGTACCACAATAAACTTTGGCCAGCTTCACGCTGCTCGCTGTTTGTTGTGTTTCCGAAAGAGGGTGGCTGTGAAGTTTCTTAGAGGAGGATGTGCGCGACCATGAACGCCGGAGGGACCTCTGAACCTCTTCGCCTGTAGCTTCGTCTTGAACAAACTGTGCTTGTGTCTGGGGCTCTTGTCAGTTCGCGTGAGGGCTGGGTGACCTTTTATTGACGTGATCAGCAAGATCAACATGACTGCCTGAGTTACTGGTTACACGTGATGTAATTTGATGATAAGACTCGGGCCTCAGGTGCAAAGTCCTGCTAGTTACGGCTATCAATCAGTTTGAATCCTTCATACTGGTCCATCAGTGCTTCACAGGTAAATACTTTTACTGTATGTTTTCTTCATTAGTATGCTTTCACACAATTACTATTGTATGTGTACTGGTAAAAATGTCTTTTGTTAAAAACACTTTGTAAATTCTTGTGTCTTCTGTTTTGGATGTTATTTGAAATTTTGCAGGTTTATGTGAATGCCACCAGTCAGATTCAAGAGAATCTATATTTTTTTCAAAAGCCTGTCCATGTATAATATTGTAATGAATTGTCATTGTATGCTTAGTGGACAAGATTGTGGAGTTAGAAATGTATTTAAAGTTGTTTTTAGAAGAAGCTCAATAGAATTTGTTTCCAAGATCTTGTATTCCAAAGTATGCTGTTTATTTGCAGGGATTTTGGTGTTGTGTTTAATTCTTTTTGTATTTTGCAAAAGTTGAGCCCATAGAAGCATCATGAGCGTAGAATCCAAAAAACCACAAGAGGCATGTTGCTCCAAGCTCAAGGTTAGTGAAATTGCTTTTATGACAAAATATTGGACTTGCATTTTGGAGAGAAAAAAAACAGTTCATATGCAAACAGTTTCCAAATGAATTCATTTTGATCTGATGTAAGACCTTTTCAACTGTTTGTTGACTTAGAATAAGTGGAGTAACTGTAATTCATATAAATGATACTTTTTCCAAAGTAGGTCTGTAAGGCTGATGTTGATCATTGGTTGATGATTATGACTGACGCTGACATAACACAAGTTGCTCTGTTTGTCATAGCATGTACTACCTACCTACATATTACGTAATGAATAACAATGACCTAATATAAACAAAACAGTAGGAAGCATTAATTTCCAAGGGAAAATTAAATCTATACATTAAAAGTAATTAGCCAAATATGCTAAAGATCAATTCTGTTACACTATTATATTTAATGGTTGTACAATAAATTAAATATTTTCAATGGACATAAATTATCATCAATGAAAATAAATTTCTTAGAATATTTTTGAAACATAAATAAAGTGAAACATATTGCAGTTTTATTTTAATACTTAAAATACAAATTATATGCAGAAACCTATAAAAAACAACTTGAGTTGAACCATAAAATCTAGATGTTCATCAAAATTAAAATTTTTATATATATTTTAATATATTTTCCATGCTGTCACCATTCCAAAAATATTTTTGTTCAAGTGCTTCAAAAAAGCAGAACGCTTCACTGATAGTACTTTAATCCTCCACCAGATGGCGCAAGACAAGCATGCGATTTGATAGAGCAGGTTTTCGAAGAGGTACGGTTTTAAAAATATGTGCATCGAAAAAATATACAGTTGAAATTATAAAATGAATTCACAGGGAAGAATTTCTGTCTCTTAGTACTTATTCATTTAGCTAACGTTAGATTTATTTCTATCGAATGAGCTGCATGTCTACTGATTTAGATCATGTGCCAGAAGTAATTTTTTGTTTTAATTGACAAAGATCAATTATGACTTTTGCAACACCTGAATGATATTCCTGCTCATGTTGATTAAAGATGGAGATTTAAAGTTACCTTGTGATGAGAACATTTCCAAAGTCAATACACTCCAGAACTAATCCAAAATCTTAAGAAATGTACCTTTTTTATATTGGTACAAAGTTTATCATGTCCTTTGGACTTCTATATGGACATGCAGACATTTACAGTTTATTTTATAACTCTAAGAATAATACTTTCCACATAATATATCTGGTTTTGGAGCGAATGATGTTCCAAACAATCTTGAAAAAGACCCTGAACTAATCAAATATAAACTGAGGTGTTTCTTAAAGTTGAGTTAAAGCCCTAGATATTTCAATGTATGCTAAATATTTCATTTTAATCTTATCTAGGCCATATGTGTGATCATTTTTCTCCTACTTTTACAAGACCCTTTAAACATTGAGAAAAGAGAAATTTTTACTCTAACAGGAATCACTGTGAGATCTTTGACATGACATCATTGGGTCAAATCAACAAGCCCGGCCTATAGAAGCCTAATTCTCAATGTGTGTGCTCCCGCAGTTGTTCCTGGTCTCCCTGGCCTTTATGTACTTTGCCAAAGCTTTTGGCGGCGCTTACATGAAGAGCTCCATCACCCAGATCGAGAGACGCTTCGACATCCCCAGCTCTCTGATTGGGGTCATAGATGGCAGCTTTGAAATGGGTTTGTGAAGTTAAGATGTTCTGGATTCTAAAATACTGGAGCTACTCCTTTAATTAATAGTTTTCTGCATTTATTTTTCTTCACAGGAAACTTGCTGGTAATTGCCTTTGTGAGCTACTTTGGTGCAAAGCTCCATCGTCCCAGGCTGATTGGTATCGGCTGCTTGGTCATGGCCACCGGATCCTTCATTGTTGCACTGCCACACTTCCTACAGGGCCCGTTAGTATAAAACACATTTACTCTTCAACCTTTTTAAATTTAGTCTTCCATTTGTTGGATTTTTGGCTGGTGAGGGAACTGTTTCTGTATATTTAACACATCCAAAGCACATTGAAAACAAATGCAGTGGGTGTACATTCACAAAGAGGTGCACTCTGTTTGATCTCCACTAAAATATGTATTTTTATATTTAATGTTTGTACCCTGTGATTGTGTGAACCGAAGTCAAATTCCTTGCTTTTGTATCACAAGCTTGACTATTGAAGCTGAATCTAATGTTTCACCACAAACTTTAATGTGTTTTAATGGGATTTTACGTGGTTAGAGTTAAATAGAAACTCTCAATGTTTAAATATAAACAGTTTTGCGATTTTATTTATTTATTTATTTTTAGATTTTCTTTGGCACTAGTGGCAAAAAAAGTTACCATAAAAAAGGCATTAAATACATTTAGAGTATAAAAGTAATAATAATAATAATAAGCCTCCTGACCCCATTAGGGACAAGGGTGAAAGAAAATGGATGGATGGATGGATGGATGGATGGAAACTAATAACTAAAACAAAGATTGGATACCAAATGGGAACCTAAATAATACTGATAATGCTAAATTAACGTTGTTTAAAATATATAAAATATCAATTCATGTTACTCTGTACAATCAAATAAGTCGGGAATGCTCTTATTTTTAAAAAAAATGGTGCAATATCTTATACTTTAATTACTTTATCAAGCTTTTGTCGTGTTTTTATATATTTATATTTATTGCCAGTTTTGGCAGGATCAGTTCTCTATACATTTGTCGCTCCGAAGTAACAAAAAGAGGCCTGAGGGCATAGAACATGTTTTATTTCTTACATAAACATAGATATTAAAACATGAATTGATAGGGAAAACCAGAATCTCTGACATTAATTGTAATTTTACTTCTAGATATAAATATGAGACCAGTATGTCCCATAACACTGAAGCCAACAGCACTGAAAGCATCCTGCCATGTTTGTCCAACCACAATCTGACTGAGAAGGACGAGACCCCTGACATAGCAGCCATACAAGGTATCTGGCACTTCGTTTGGATGTCCACCTTCATCCATTACATAATTGATCCTCAATCTGCTTAGTCACATGACGTTTAAACTCAGTTTCCTTCCTGTCAGCTTGTGAAAAGGCAGTCGGCTCTTCCATGTGGATCTACGTTTTCCTGGGAAACATGCTGCGTGGAATTGGAGAGACTCCCTCCATGCCGTTGGGAGTTTCCTATCTAGATGACTTTTCTAGACAAGAGAACACGCCTTTCTATCTGGGTTTGTTTCATTTTTGATATTTTCATCGTGCTGCCTTGTGTTGCCATTTTAAACATTTCTGGTTCATGTTTTATCGAAGTTTAGTCAAGTCATTGTCATGAGTTTAACAATATTTTTGGGTAAAGCTAAAAACCTGTTTGTTTATTTTCACAAATAAAGTAATAGTTTTCAAAATCTGTAGTCAGTGTAAAATACTTACATCCACATTTGAGTAAACCATATATTCTGGTTTCTTTTGTTTGCCTAATTCAGATGGTTCTAGTGAAGGGGTTTTCTACTCCAGTCTACAGGGGCTCCAACACACCTGAATCAAATGGCTTCATTACATTTTTAAAAAATGGCAGCGACTTTTATAGCGTGTTGTCCACCAGCTGGATGTAAATTCTTCATTAGCTTACGACTAAACAGCAATTCAAAACAGCTACTTCCTGTCTAACTTCAACGTAAGATTCTCAAACCGAGATGCGGAGAGTCCAGCTTAAGTTCTTATCTTTAACACGAAATTAGCTATATATCTATCCATCCAAAAACTTTGAACAAAACAGCACTTCGCAAGGGATGTGGGAAAAAAAAAACAAACAAAAAAAACTTTGACATTTAAAATCTCAAAACCAAGCAGGAACCATAAATAAAATGAATCATAATCATACTCCTTTTTACATGTTTCTTACCCTCTTCTTCTCTTTTGCTAGCCTGCATCTACACAACAGGAATGCTAGGCCCCATGGTTGGGTTCATGCTGGGCTCCTACCTGGCCAAGACCTACGTGGACATTGGATTTGTCGATTTAGGTATGAGATTTGTCTAAATAAAAAAAGACTCAAAACAAACACTTGAAATATATTTGTAAGTCAGCGCAACATGCCTACTGGAATTACAGTTATTCTAAGTAGCTTGAATCAACAAAGGTTATCTTTGACGGTGTGATAAGAATAAGTCTGGGAGATATACTTTCTCTCTCTGAGCAGCACTTTAGCAAAAATAGTTAACCTTTGTGACTGAATGTTTATGGTGTGGCTGTTGGGTAAGAGTAAAACCCTGAGTCATGGAGCAAGAGTTGCAGGATAGTGGTGACACAGCAAGAACTACTGTCAACTCAAATGTTTTGAACAACTGTTGCTAAAAAAAAAGAGGGTTTTGCTGCCAACAGGGACTTAGCAGCTAAACCCTAGTTAGCTGCTAAGATGCTAACAAACAGTTAAATATTACTCTAGCTGTACTCCATCTAGACCAAAAGTTGTATGTTGAAGGAATGATGTCAGTAACTACCCAAGTTGACTGTTCCAGGTGGAAGTTGCGAAACCAGTGGCATTAGCTAACTAAGTGACTAAGCTAATGGCTACTAACTACATCAGTAAAGTGTAATTTGCTCTATGTAGCAATATGTTTTGCTAATCGTGATTGTACAGCACTGTGTGTGACTGATAAAGATGCCATATGTGCAGATAAAGAGCTTAACAATGTAGCATTTACAAAGTTTTATGCGTGTGGCAGCCATGTCGGGTCTTAAGGTTTGGGAAAATTTCAAAGTATGACCTGAGATTTCAGAGGTTATTTACACTTTTTTGCTTTGCAAATTAGGAATTTCCAACTTTCTAGAACAAAGGGAACACAACGTAGCAGGAACATTCTGTATAACCCAACAATCTCTCTTTGGCCTTTCGTCCCCCAGACAGCATCACCATCACCTATAAGGACTCTCGCTGGGTGGGAGCCTGGTGGCTGGGCTTCATAGTGAATGGCACAGTGATTCTGCTGTCGAGCATCCCCTTCTTTTTCCTGCCCAAGTCTTTGCCGAAACAGGGGGAGGAGGAAGAAGGTGGCAAAAAAAGTACAGAGCTAGCTTCTGGGCCAGAACAGCAGAGCTTCCTGCCAGATGAGACCCAAGATGGTGAAGACAAAGAGAAGACCGTCACGTTTAAGGAAATGGTTAAAGGTAACTCAGCATTTGAATAGGCTGGTCAGGTAGAGGAAACATGAGATAAATCAAGGTGTACAGCTTCATACCAGATCACTGGCTACTCTCATTTGCCTTAATGGTTTATTCTTTGCCAGATTTTGTTCCTTCGCTGAAAAGACTCTTCAGGAACAGCATCTACACAATGATAATCCTCACTAACCTGGTTGCGGTCAACGGCTTTGTCGGTATGATCACCTTCAAACCAAAGTTCATGGAGCAGATCTACGGCCAGGCGGCATCCAGAGCTAATTTTCTCATAGGTACATCCATGATCCTCCCCGTCAAAGTTTGCTCTAACCGAAACAATGATGTTGTGAAAGGGAAGTGTGATTGTGTGTGATAAATCGGATGCAAGAATGTAGATATTAAATGGCCCACTGAGAGAGCTCCCTTTGTGCAGGCTTTAGCATTTGATGGCTGCTTGTATGAGTGTCCGTCCGATACTGACAGTGCTCTGAAAACAAATAGTCTGAAAAGACGGGAAACGGTTTCAAATGGTTGTTTTCTTTCAGTGACGGTGCTGTGAGCTGTGTTTTCCAATCTAACACCCCTCCGCCCATCCCTTATTCAGGCATCATGAACTTGCCCGCAGTCGCCCTGGGTTTCATCACTGGCGGTTTTATCCTGAAGCGTTTTAAATTGGGTGTCGTTGGAGCGGCCAGAGTGTCCATCTCTGCGTCTCTTGGGGCCTTTTGTATGCTTTCCCTTCAGGGCTTCTTTCACTGCGACAACGCAGAGGTGGCTGGTTTAACAGTGGCGTACCAAGGGTGAGTGGCTCGCACATGGACACATAACCCAGCTCCAACTCAAAATCGAGTGTTTTTGACTCAAATACATTCTCACAAATGTCTCTTTTCCAGTTATCCTCAAGTATCCTACCATCATTCAACGTTGTTGTCGCCGTGCAACATGGGCTGTTCCTGCTCCATGAAGCACTGGGATCCTGTGTGCGCCTATAACGGCATGACGTATGCCTCTCCCTGCCTGGCTGGATGTCAGACCTCCACTGGAATGGGAAAAGCAATGGTGAGCTTTTTTCTGATGGTGAACATGGAGTTCATGTGGCCAAAGTGGCAATTCCTATCATTGTAATATTAGTGACAAACATACAAATAAATAAATTGCTTGGTAAAGTACTTAAAGTGGCAAATATTGCATCCAAAAAATAAAGACGAATAACTTTCCCAACTTTTGCGATTTTGCAGGGTAACATGTAGTAATATTTGTCATTTTCACCGTTATTAATGTAACATCACTTTTGTTTACTTTTCTGTTGTATTTGCAATCTTACTGTTTTATTTCCTTTCTTTAGTTATCTACTCAGTATTAATTTAGTTGTTTTTCGAAACTTTGCATTTTCTTTCTTCCTGTTTTCTGCTTTCCTTGGTTTTTTTTTAAGATTTATTTTGTTTTCGTCGTATTTTCTTCTGTTTTTCCTTTTGGAAAACAGAAAAAATATGTATTTTGAATAAAGGAAGGGGGGAACTTGGTAAGCCCCAATAGAAGGCTAGATTTTAATTTAGATTTTAGCTAAAAGAAAACGTAGGTATATTAAAATCATTTAATTAATGAAAGAAACACAAGATTTGATTGTTTTTATTTACTTTTTTAGTTAAAATTGAAAATTGTGTATGATCTCGTTTGTTTTCATTTCTACGCCTGGTTGTGTTAATAGAGTTGGTTACTAGTATGGTTTTTTTTTCCAATTGTATATGAAATTGAATATGAAACGTTAACATATGAAATCAAGAAAAATCAAATTCAGATCATTGTCTTGTTTCGTTGTTTTTAAAGGTGTTCCACAACTGCACATGCATTGATACCTCCACGTCTCCTGCTGCAAACATGTCCGCCGTGCTGGGCCAGTGTCCCAGAAGGACTGAATGTGACGACAAATTTAAAATTTACATGGCTTTATCAGTGCTGGGAGCCTTTATTTCTGCCTGTGGAGGCACGCCGGGATATATTGTGCTGCTGAGGTAAGGAAAAAACATAGCACATATTGGAAGCTTTGCATTTTGGCTTTCATAATTACATTTTGGCACATGTAAAGCATGTTTTATTGTGTCTTCTTACGGCAACATGCTTAATTGTCACATTTCATTCTTTGATGTTTGTCAGAAAAACTTCAATTTCCCATTTTCTTTAGTGGTATACTCTGGTTAACTATACCAATCAACTTTAATTTAGGTCCATCCAGCCAGATCTAAAGTCTTTGGCACTAGGCATGCAGACGCTGATCGTAAGAACTCTAGGTGAGCAACAAAACCTAACTACTTTTTCCATATATTATAGTTTTTGTCCCTTTTTCTCAACGTGTCATTCTATGTAACCTTGTTCTGCCAGGTGGGATCCCTCCCCCAATATATTTTGGAGCACTGATTGATCGGACATGTTTGAAGTGGGGCACCAAGCAATGTGGAGGACGAGGAGCATGCAGAATTTATGATTCCAATGCATTTAGGTACAGGGGGGGGGAAAACATACCTTAACTATCAATATGCTAAGCAACCTATAACTTCATTTTTCCAACACGCTTTACTTTCAGGTTGACTTTCTTGGGATTGATTATTGGACTCTACGTCCTGGCCAATATGTTGTGGGGAGTCCTCTACGTCAAAATAGTTAAGAGACAGAAGAAGCTGGTGCTGAGGGATCAGGCCAAAAAGAATGGAGTGGAGGCTAACAGACTTAGCAATGGACATGCTAGCATCAGCATTGTTAAATACAAAGAAGACGAAAACATGGAGAGCACTATTTAACATGTTGCAAGAAGGCCAGGTTGTTGCAGAACGAAGATGAACCCTTGTGTTCAGTCCTGAACATGCTAATGGTACAGTGTTAGCGCTGTCTGGATGGTTAGCATCTTCCATCCTTGGCTTCTCCACCCCCCCCTTTATGTGATTACTCTTTATAAAAACATATAGACATCAACTAAAGCAATTAAAAAGAATAAAATAAAAATATATGACGTTTTGTCTGAACAATCAAGACGTCATTGAGTGATCTTAATAGAATCAGACTGGGAATCCAATTAATCTTTTAAAGCCTTTAGCTTGTGTGTAGCCTTGAAACTTGGATTGTTTTAGGTCAGTTTATACAGTGAACTCCCGGTATACAAGGGTGTTGCGTACCACAGTTGTCTGCGATTAGCTAACCACATCTTGCTTTCTGTGGTTTTACAAACTTAACTTGGCTAATTTAGCTAGTTCCCTTGATGTGAAACTGGCTTAACATTTTAGCAAAAAGATGTAAGTCCAGTCAGTGTTGCAATAAGTTGGTTTAAAGGACTGATTAGTATGTTCTTCAAAATGAAGAACAAATCTCAAGGGATATATGAAATATCAAATATGGCACGACAAGCCTTAGGGTTTATTTTTGTAGTTGTAGCACTATAGGTCTTAGCTTGTCAATGAAACACTATCTTCTGGAAATGTACATTTGTCATTTCGTTATAACTGCTGAAGGCTTTAATAGGTCGGTTTCTACATATTTTATGTTTTGTCATAACAAATTATCAGTTGTGCTCACATTTTATTACTTGTGATACCCATTTTAATGAGCTTTAAAAGCTGTTTAAGCATAGTATTACACTTTTTTGTTACATAACCTTATTTTTTGTGTTCAGTTAAAATGTAATTACCATAACCATGGGTGTTAAGTGTGGCTTAAACAGTAGACTACAAGCTTGTGGGTTTAGTTTCAAGTTTGAATTGATTCTATTGTGTTTTAGCTTTTAAATGTATATCCACTAATGTAGACTGCAAAACCAAGGTTAAAATTTTGAATGTACTATGTATTGTTTTCTCTTTGTAATTTTGTTGGTTGTACAGCTGAATGTAAATGCACTACCACTGCTGTGTGAAATAAGTGTTCTATTAATGTTTTAAAGAGAAATGGTGACTCCAGTTTTTCAACAGGGGTCCTCAATTTTTCCATATATGGTTGGTGGAGTTAGTATGGGCTAACTGGTGCTTCCTTCATCAAACGATCATCAGCTGATGACAATGTGATGGAGATGTAAATATTCTTATCACTTATTGTTTACCATGTGAAACAAGAACATTTGGTTCACCTTGTCCAACAAGTACCAATAGCTAACTGATTAATATCTTGTACATATCAAAATATACAACAAAAATAATAGATTTGTCTTATCCTGTGAAAATCGAGGAATTAGTTTCTTCCTCCACTATTGCCATCTGATGGAATGCACTGCACCAGATCAAAAACAACCAATCAGAGCCAAGAGGAGGGTCTTAGTGCTGTCAGTCAATCTTGTGTAAGTGCTCCACAATCTGCTAATGCTGGAAAAATATGGAGCGCCATTTCAGCCAAAATTAAATAAATAAATAAATAAATGGGTGAAATAAAAAAAAGAGTAAAATAAATCAATAAATGAAGAAAATGAAAAACAGCTCACAGTTCCAGGAAAACTGTTTATCTGCTGTCAGAGTTGGCTATGCTGACTAGTTTGAGCATTCATGTCAGACTAGGCTAGTGCAAAGACCCTGCTCCTGGCTCTGATTGGTTGTTTCTAGTCAGCACTGATTATTTGTCACAACATGGTAACAGGTTTAACAAATCTGTAAAAACACACACACATACACACACACACACACACATATATATATATATATATATATATATATATATATTTTTTTTTTTTTTTTTTATAATAATTACACACTGCACTTTAGTGTGGTGGTAAGGTAAATCTCTTTTGTTTTGTCAGGTAACAAGCATTTACCCAAGGACGGCCCAAGCCTCCATGGGGCCCTAAGCGAAATGTGGTTTTGGGGCCCCCTAGTTCTGCTAACAATGTGGACTGGCTGCAATCAGCAGTCCGATCATTAGATCATTCACACACCTGCTATAAACTTATTGCATCTCTGGCAGTGCTGTTTACATTATATACATGTATAATAGGATACATTTATTGGCCAACTGATTTATCCTCCAGTTGATTTCTGGACGATGATTTCCTTAATTTTGGGGGATCGTGATCTGCTGATACTTACATGTGAAGCCCATCTTATCCCCTGATCTTATCTTCATCAGCAAAGGTTTATAAATCAGCCTCTGTTCTCTTCTGCTCTGCAGTGAGAGGTTTGACTGACAGACTGACCCACCAGGTCAGGTCTGCACGTTTACAGTTAACAATATTCACCTCACTGTTGCCAACAGTGACTTTCTTGCTAAATGTAACATTTCAGACAAAAAAAAATTCATATCAGCCTAAATCAAAATCAGCAGCTCAGGCTTTTTAAAGATCGGTGACCAAGGATCGGCCAGAAAACTGCAATCGGTGCAGCCCTACACACATATTCATGACATTCTTTGATTAAATAAATTTCTCTTAAGTGTTACTCTAATAGCTAAAACTTTAATTTACACCAGGTGAGTCTTTCTCCCCTGAGAATGTGGACCGGTACCGGTACCGGTACTGGACTGATTCTGAGCTTTCAAATGATTTTAACTGAAGTTTCCCATAACTTAGAAGTTGATGTAAAAATAATATTTGTTTTGGCCACAAAATGATTATGATCAGCAGCCAACAACATATCCACAACTACAGCATAGAGCAGCTCATCGATGTAGCAGCCATGTAGCCTGACGTAAAAACATTTTGCTAGACAATGTCAAACATTGAGACGTTTTAATTATCAAACACGGTGTGTTATTGTTAAAATAAATCACTTCATAGTGAAATTGTGTGTTTTTGATATTATAATGACTTAGAAGTTATTACTTAAAAAACAGAAAAAATAGCTCCACTGAGGGGCCCCTTAGTGGCCCTAAGCAGCTTCTTGGTTTGCTTGTGCCTTGGGCCGGCCCTGACCTGGACATGACTCAAAGGGGCCAGAAAGTGGAGGAGATGAAAAGAGGTTTGGTTTCACAACAGAATGTTCAAAAGAGCCAAATCACAAAGTGAAGCTGCTGTAAAGGCCAGTTATAATGTGGCAGCAGAGATCGCAAAATCAGGGAGAGTTTGTAAAAACGGTGCATGATGACAGTTTGTGACCTCGTGTTCCCAGAGGGAAAAAACAAACGTTTTCAAATGTGAGCCTGAGCAGAAACACTGTAGCTGATCACACTTGTGATCTTACCACCAATCTGTATGACCAGCTAATGGAAGAAGGAAAAGATTTGGTGGCATTCTCCCTTGCTGTGGATGAGAGCAGCGACGGGTCTGATACTGCGCAGCTGTCAGTCTTCATCAGTGGAGTGGACTCAAATCTGTGTGTTTACGGAGGAACTTTTGGGGTTAAAATCCATGCATGGCACAACCACAGGAAAGGAAATCTTTGAAGAGGTTTCCAAATGTGTAACTGAAATAAAGCTGCCGTGGGATAAACTCGTGGGATTAACGACAGATGGTGCGCCAGCGATGTCCGGTCAAAAAAGTGGACTGGAGGGCAGGGTTCAGGAGAAGATGAGGGAAGAGAACTGTGCAGGTGAGCTGATTGTTTATCACTGCATCATACATCAGGAATCACTGTGTGGCAAAGCCCTAAAGATGGAACATGTTGTGACCACAGTGACACAAGTAGTGAACTTTATAGGAGCCAAAGGTCTGAATCACCGCCAGTTTAAGTCTTTCCTGGAGGAGTGTGGGTCGGAACACGACGTGCCGGATCACAGCGAGGTGAGATGGTTAAGCCGAGGAAAAGTACTGCACAGGTTGGTCGAGCTGAGGGAGGAAATATGTCAGTTTCTGGAAAGCAAACTGAAAACCACAGCAGAGCTCCGGGAGCAGAAGTTTTTGTGTGAGCTGGTCTTTCTGTGTGACATCTCAGGACATGTCGATGCGCTGAACCTGCAGCTTCAGGGGCGGAGACGCATCATCACAGAGACACGTACGCTGCAGTGAGAGCTTTTAAAACTAAACTGTGCCTTTGGGAAAATCAGATGCAACACGGAAACCTTGGCCATTTTTTCCTGCTGCCAAACCATAAAAACGCAGCTCTCTATCGCCGTGTTCTCCTGCACAGTTTGCTGAAAAACTCTGTGTACTCTGCGCTGAGTTTAGCCGGCGATTTTCCGACTTTGATGCCCAGAAATGTAGATTTGAACTGCTAAGTAATCCCTTCACGGTCGATGTGGAAAACACACCAACCTGCCTCCAAATGGAGCTGATTGAACTCCAGTGTAATGACACGCTGAAGTCAAAGTATGAAGCTGTGGGTGCCGCACAGTTTCCGCAGTTCATCCCCGACACAATGCCTCAGCTCCACACCCAAGCTGCTCAAATGCTTTCCATGTTCGGCAGCATTTATCTGTGTGAGCAACTTTTCTCCACGATGAAGATGACCAAAACATCTCACAGGAGTCGTCTGACTGATGAACACCTTTGCTCGATACTGAGGATTTCCTGAGCTCAGAGCCTGAACCCAGACATCGATGAATTAACATCCAAGAAGAGATTCCAGGTATCTGGCTTGAGCACAACAGATTAGATCAGTGTGGCAACCTGAGCAATAATTAATGTTTCCTTTGCGGACGTTTTCTTACACAAAGGATCACTGTGTGGCAACTCACTCCAAGGCATGAGACTGAATGGTTGATTCATTTATTTATTTATTATTATTATTATTATTATTAGCCTGTGAGAAAAAATATTTTGATATTTAAATCAGAAGGCTGCAAATAAAAAAGAAGTATACAATTTTTATTTAAATTTTATTTAATAAATTAATGCCATTTATATATAATTTAATAATTTAAAAAAAAAAAAAACTCAGGTGATATGGACTTAGAGCTTCAGCCTGGTATTCACCTTGCTGACGTCAGCTGCTTTGGGCCTACGCAACATACACAGTGACGTGGCTAGATAAGTAAACCGTCCTATGACGTCACAGAGGCAGTTATATACCGAAGATCTCTGTTATATGTATTCAACTTCCCTCAGCAAGCGAGAGCAACAGATACACCGATCATTGAATATTTACAGACATTTTTTGACAATGAGTATTTTATCTGGCTCTACAAGGTGGATTGGAGCTGGGTTGGGGCTGCACAAAGTCAATCAGCCCGAACTCAATCAGGGCTTTGACTTTGACAAGTTCAGGAACCACGCAGCTCTGGAGAAAAGCCCATTTGTTGCATCCCGGTATTACAGCTCCTCAGTGGGGCTGGTTGAAAAATCAAAAATATTTTGTACTGGAGTGCCCCTGTCGCGCGTAGACCTCATCAGAGCGCTTAATCGACCACGTGAAGTGAAAAGCGCTGCCACACAGACATATTACACAGATTTTCGATTTGATGGTACACAGTTTCTCCCACCACCAGACAGAGATGATGAGGACGAACCAGCAGCTGAGACTTACATCGGACAGGCTCAGCAAAGGAGAAACTATTTTTCAAACTTTTTTGGACGGGACCCGATCGGTGTTTGTGGAAAAGGTCTGATTAATGGTGTATGCAAAGCCCTCAATGCTACGCGAGAGCTCTGCTCTGACATAGTGGATTTCCTCCTTGGAGAAGACCACTTGGACGAAGAGGAGGAAAATCCATATGAAAAGATTGTGTGGCATTGAGACCTGCTGTCTGTGTCTGTAGCGCAGGCTGGAGCAAGTGGATCTGAGACAGACGTTGGAGCTGACAGAGCAGATTACCCACCCTTCTTGGAGTCCTAAGAGGGGGTACTGGAGAGTGCCCTTCCTGGGGGGCTCCCTTGTTCTACTGGGGGACGTCAATGCTCACGTGGGCAATGACAGTGAGACCTGGAGGGGCGTGGTTGGGAGGAATGCCCCCCCCCGATCTGAACTCGAGAGGTGTTCTTTTGTTGGACTTCTGTGCTTGTCATGGACTGTCCATAACGAACACCATGTTCAGGCATAAGGGTGTCCATATGTGCACTTGGTACCAGGACACCCTAGGCCACAGTTCGATGATCGACTTTGTCATCGTATCATCAGATCTGCGGCGGCATGTCTTGGACACTTAGGTGAAGAGAGGTGTGGAGCTGTCCACTGACCACTACCTGGTGGTGAGTTGGCTCCATTGGTGGGGGAGGATGCTGGTCAGACCTGGCAGGCCCAAACGTGTTGTGAGGGTCTGCTGGGAACGTCTGGCGGAGTCCCCTGTGAGGTGGAGCTTTAACTCCCATCTCCGGCAGAACTTCGAACACATTCTGGGGGAGGTGGGGAACATTGAGTCTGAGTGGACCATGTTCCGTGTCTCCATTGCCAAGGTGGCTTATCGGAGCTGCGGCCGCAAGGTTGTCGGTGCCTGTCGCGGCGGCAACCTTCGAACCTGTTGGTGGACACCTTCGTTGAGGGATCCTGTCAGGCTGAAGAAGGAGTCCTATCGGGCCTTTTGGCCTGTGGGACTCCAGAAGCAGCTGATGGGTACCGGCAGGCGAAGCAGCATGCAGCTCGGGTGGTTGCTGAGACAAAAACTCGGGCGTAGGAGGAGTTTAGAGAGGCCATGGAGAAAGACTTTTGTACGACTTCGAGGTGATTCTGGTCCACCATCCTGCGTCTCAGGAGGGGGAAGCAGTACAGCACCAACACTGTTTATAGTGGGGATGGTGTGCTGCTGACCTTGACTCGGGGCTGGTGGCCATAATACTTCAAAGACCTCCTCAATCCCACCAACATGCCTTCCATTGAGGAAGCTGAGCCTGTGGACTCTGGGTCGGGCTCTCCGATATCTGGGGACGAGGTTGCCGAGGTGGTTTAAAAGCTCCTTGGTGGCAGGGCCCCAGGGGTGGATGAGATCCGCCCCGAGTTTCTTAAGGCTCTGGATGCTGTAGGGTTGTGTTGGCTGACGCGACTCTGCAATATCGCATGGAGATAGGGGGCAGTTCCTCTGGATTGGCAGACCTGGGGTGGTGGTCCTCCTGTCCAAAAAGGGGGACAGGTAGTGTGCTTCAATTACAAGGGGGTCGCACTCTTAAGCCTCTCTAGTAAGGTCTATTCAGGGGTCCTGGAGAGGAGTGTCCGTCGGATGGTCGAACCTCGGATTCAGGAGGAGCAGTGTGGTTTTCGTCCTGGTCATGGAACACTGGACCATCTCTACACCCTCAGCAGGCTCCTGAAGGGTGCATGGGAGTTTGCCCAACCGGTCTACATGTGTTTTGTGGACTTGGAGAAAGCGTTCGACCGTGTCCCTCAGGGAGCCCTGTGGGGTGTTCTCCGGGAGTATGGGGTACCGGGCCCTTTGATACGGGCTGTCAGGTCCCTTTATGACCGGTGTCAGAGGATCACTGCCTCCAAATCTGAGGCCATGGTCTTGAGCCAGAAAAGGGTAGAGTGCCTTCCCCAGGTCAGGGAGGGTGTCCTGCCCCAAGTGTCTCAGGATCTTGTTCACGAATGAGGGAAGAAGGGAGCGGGAGATTGACAGGCGGGATGGCGCAGCGTCTGCAGTGAAGTGGGCACTGTACCGGTCCGTTTTGGTGAAGAGAGTCTGGTGGCAGTGAAGAGAGAGCTGAATCAACAAGCGAAGCTCTCGATTTACCGGTCAAGGGCTTAGAGGGGCCGGCCCAGGGCTGGAAAGAGTCACGAGGAGGCGGTGACTCGGGAGGAGCTGAGGAGCCACTGGGGGGAGCCGAGGAGCCACTGGGAGGAGCCGAGGAGCCACTAGGAGGAGCTGAGGAGCCACTAGGAGGAGCCACTAGGAGGAGCTGAGGAGCCACTGGGAGGAGCCACTGGGAGGAGCCGAAGAGCCACTAGGAGGAGCCACTGGGAGGAGCCGAGGAGCCACTAGGAGGAGCCACTGGGAGGAGCCGAGGAGCCACTAGGAGGAGCCACTGGGAGGAGCCGAGGAGCCACTAGAAGGAGCCGAGGAGCCACTAGGAGGAGCCGAGGAGCCACTGGGAGGAGCCAAAGAGCCACTGGGAGGAGCCGAAGAGCCACTAGGAGGAGCCATTAGGAGGAGCCATTAGGAGGAGCCGAGGAGCCACTGGGAGGAGCCGAAGAGCCACTAGGAGGAGCCACTGGGAGGAGCCGAGGAGCCACTTGGAGGAGCCACTGGGAGGAGCCGAGGAGCCACTAGGAGGAGCCGAGGAGCCACTAGGAGGAGCCGAGGAGCCACTGGGAGGAGCCGAAGAGCCACTAGGAGGAGCCACTAGGAGGAGCCGAGGAGCCACTGGGAGGAGCCACTGGGAGGAGCCGAAGAGCCACTAGGAGGAGCCACTGGGAGGAGCCGAGGAGCCACTTGGAGGAGCCACTGGGAGGAGCCGAGGAGCCACTAGGAGGAGCCGAGGAGCCACTAGGAGGAGCCGAGGAGCCACTGGGAGGAGCCAAAGAGCCACTGGGAGGAGCCGAAGAGCCACTAGGAGGAGCCACTAGGAGGAGCCGAGGAGCCACTGGGAGGATCTGCAGCCATCTTGTTGCAAAGCAGCAGATTGCAACCAACTTTCCTTAAATTAAAAATAAAATTGTTTAACTGTTTCCTTTGGATGTTTCTGGGTGATTCTTTTCTTGCGGCAACATTCCATGTCCCCGTGTTTTGCTTGGAATTAATTTTTGTAAAATCTCCCAAATATTTACAACAAAGTATTTTAATTATACATTTAGATATTTGCCATTATTCAAATATAAATGAAATGCCTTTTAAATATTATTTTGTTCTTTACACACCTTTTTGGTGACCGACATGCTTAATTTCATTGTGTCCACAGTGCAGTGTAATAAACTTCCTCATGAAGTTTAAACTATAAAATATATTTTTTTATTTTACGTTTTTCTTCAACAAGGTAATTAACTGGACTAAACCTTATTTTAATATGCAATTGAATCTGTTGAAACAATTTTTCTTATTTGATATTTTCTTCATATTATACATGTCCCAGTACTAACTTTCCATCCTGTTAGGATGTTTCCTTTTTGCCTTCAAAAAGTCTAAAATTTCATAAAAACCATTTAATGGAAGTGACATCAATTGGTTTTGAAGTAAATTCAACCATGGAAAACAAGGAAAGTTTCAACTGTCACTATCTCTGTACTTTTTTAAATCTTAAATATATGAAACCTGTATGAGTCCACACTGTTAAGATAGATTGTGGAAAATGTTTATTCAGTAGAATTTAAAAAACATTATATTAGATTTAGTCATTAAAGGTTTGTTATTATGTTGAAGGTTAACTAGATAAATGTTGACCCCATAAAGAGCTACAAGTAGATTAGTTAGAAAAGTTTCACCCTGTTAGGTTCATGAACCAAACAGGGTGAAAAGTTATCATTTTAAGTAAAATAAAAAATTTCAGATGATGGAATAGAGTTGCAGAATAGTCTGAGTTATTATCAGATGTCTTTGCCATTTATCTGTTTTCATTTCACTTGGTGACTCCTGTGAGGGGAACACTGAGTACCTGTCGTGGGAAAATCCTCTACAAGGATGTCACCTGTTTTCCCAAATAGAGCCAGGACAAATACTCTGCCTATATTTTGACTTGAAAGAGGCAATCCTGCAACCAATGATGAAAATTGTCAGATTTTAGAATCAAAGATGTTGATTTTCCACCCTGTTATGGGACAATCCACCATGTGATGTTCCATTCCACATGTTTTTATTAAATATTGTTACAGAAACATTAAGTACTGTGAACTTTTCTTTGCCATGTTGGGAACTGAAGACCAATAAATGCACATATTGGTATAAGGTATTGTCCACTATTTTAGTTTATTAGTAATATCAGAAATTGTGGAGTACGCACTATTTAGATCAATATTATACAGGCCAGAAATGGAATCAGAATTAGATTTAGAATAACTACAAACTTGGAAACCAGAAATACTTAACAGGAACAGTCACTGCTTAGTTTATATTACTTTTAACCCAGAAAAGGATTTAGAAAAAACATAGAATTGTGGAGTACTCACTTTAACCCAGAAAAGGAATTAGATCAGTCACACTTTAGCTTATTTTATCAGAAACTGTAGAGGACTCACTATTTAGAAATTGTATTAGATACTTAGCAACCCTGAACAGGAGCACTTAGTTTACATACTTCAGAACAACATTAGATTACTTTTCTTTCCTCTTTTTTTCTCTCCTTTGGTTTGTTATTTTGTTTGTATTTCATTTTAACTCATGTAAAGCACTTTGAATTGCCTTGTTGCTGAAAATGTGCTATATAAATAAAATTACATTATATTACATAAGTTTTTTTAAAATTAGAAATATTTTCTATGCTGTCAGTAATGAGTAAAAAAAAAAACTTTTTTTTTAAACACAGACATAAATGACCCATAACTACATGTTACAATTTCAAAAATAAAACATATTATACAGTAAAAGGGACACACTCTTTTAAGAAAAAATATTTTCCCCTAAATTGACATGTTTAACTATGTTCCTAACAGGGTGGAACACATTCAGAGACAATGGTGAAAAAAACACCTGTAATTATTAATTTATACAATTATTATTAATTTGTTATTGTTAAACATGTCAGTGTTGTAACACAATATTTAAAACTTAAAACATTAATACTTTTTTTTTTTTCAAAAGTCCTGAAGTTGAAATGTTGCCACAAAAAAGAATCACCCTCGACTGGCAACTCTAGTAGTGTGCAACTATTAACAAAAAATATATATATTAATGCCTGTCAGAGCAACCTGAATGTCAATTTTAATTTGTTCAGTCAGTAAAATCAAGAGAACAGCCAATGTAAAATAAATAAATAAAGTAACTGAAAAAAACAATATATGTAAAACATGCAACTTCTTTCAAATGGTTCTGAAAGTGCAATTAGGAATTCTAAATATAATTTAAAATAATAAAGCACATGTGTCAAACTCAAGGCCCGCGGGCCACGTGTACCCCCCCTGCAGCCCCTGCCCTCCCCTCCCCAGCGTGTTATAGGTCCATGATTGACTTAAAAGAGTTTTTCAGCACGAATTGACTACAAACTACATCTCCCATAATGCATTCTGATTGTTACCAGCCTACATTACGGCTTCTCGCCACTAGAGAGCAGATTGAGCAAACACAAACACACACACATACACACACACACACACACAGAGAGAAACACACACACAGGTGGACCTTTCACAGTTGCACCATTCTTCATATCTGGATCAACTCCAAAACTCGAGCAATGAAAATCTCCGCACTCTGAACTCACACAAATAATCAATCAATCAATCAAATTTTATTTGTATAGCACATTTCAGCAGCAAGGCATTTCAAAGTGCTTTACATAATTAGAATAAAACAGCATGTGAGAAAGAGATTTAAAAAACATAATTAAAACATAAACAGTGAGAAAGAAACAGTGAGAAAGAGAAAGACATTTTGAAAAAGATTTAAAAAAAAGATAAAAACATTAAAACCCACACCCCTTTGAGGACTTCAGTTAAATGTCGTTTAACAAGAACCTGCACTGGTTACATAAGAGTCTGGCCTGGATGTTGCCGTTAAGACTATTCTGGAGCGCAAAATGCCTTCCACACTTTTCAGATTTTCATTTCTAAAACATTTTTGAAAAGTGGATTCTCGTCAATCTTCTTCACAAACATGCACGACTTTATCTTGATGTAATGTGACAAAATTTGAAAGTGAAATCAACAATTAATAGCCTAAATAAACTTTTATGATGGCATCAAAAGCAATGCTAACAACGACTCCAACTATTTCTTAGACCTGCATCTGGAGGCAATAAACTTGCTCACAATGTCAATTAAAAAATTCAACGAGCACTAAAGGGGTTAGCTGATATCAGGTTTTTTAAACAAATCTGGAACAAACTTCCAGAAAACCACGAAACAGCCGAAAAAGGAAAAAAAAAACACCTGTTTAGATTTGCCGTCGATCCACCAAACTATTTGTTTGATGATTTTGATTACCTTCCAAAAAAGAATAATTGTAATGAATGTTTTCTTCTTGGTCTAGCACATATTTTGGAAATAGATGTGGTGATTATTTTTTAAATAAAAAATAAAATCTTGGAAGTGTGACGTCATGGCAGCTTGACAAAACATAAATATTTATTTCATGTTTCATAATTGATGACTGTAATGTTTTTAAGATGTAAAACACGTTGAAGTGCCTTGTTGCTGATGAACTTGACTTCAAAAAGTTTGGATTATTTTATTGAAACTAGGTAGAGTTAAGGCTCTAACCTGTAGAGGAGTTCAAAGTTCAAGCTGCACATTAATGACCAACACCTCCTCTCAACACTAATCTGCGGACCACAAAACAGAACCGTAGATCTGCACAACCACGTTTTCCGTGTTTATTTTCAGTTATTGCATTTTATCCAGCATCGCTGTAATCACGGGCTTGCATTGCACGTTTGTGTTTCTGCACAGTGGCTCCACAAACCCTGGCCAACTCAGCGGCACGCTCGCTGCTGCTGGCTGTTTGTTGTGCGTTCAAAAGGATGGCTACTTGGGAGGCCTGTGATGTTTCACCGAGAAGGATGTGCACAACTGTGACTGTCTGCCTGTGTTTGCACTCGGAGGACCTCTGAACCCTTCGCCTGCTGCTCGGACCGGGATTGGACGAGCCGCTCAGTCGCAGTTCTGTTTGAGCCTGGGGCTCGTGTCAGCGTTGCATGAGGACTGGGTGGCTTTTTGTTGACATGATCAACAAGACCAACATGAGTGCCCGAGTTACTGATTACATGTGATTTTATAATTTGGAGATAAGACTTGGGCTTTAAACACTGATTCCTGCCAGTTAGGACGAGCCATCCAGCTGGGATCCTTTATACTGGGACGTCACTCCTTCAGGTAAATACTCCAACAGTTAGTTTTCTTCATCTTTTTTTCCACCTCTATCTCTTCATTAGGATGTGCAGCGCAGTATAGATTTAGTTGCAACAATAATCAAAACCATAAAAGTTTGAAAAGACAAATTGTTAAGACAATGTCAGTGGCATTGGGGGAAAGAAAAGCTAAACCAATTAAGGTGTTTTTGTCCTAAAAAAAAAAAAGTTTCAATATTTTCTTTAATGAGGAAATAAAATAGTTTTATGTCTATTAAACAAAATAATCAAATTAGCAAAAGCTTGCTTGCAGCTAACATTTTGTACTTGTAACTTTGCAGGGCTATTGGGATTGTTTTGTTCCTGCTTTTCTCTCTCCAGTTGAACAGGAAACGGCATCATGAGCGTGGAGTCCAAAAAAGCACGCGAGGCCTGTTGCTCCAAGCTCAAGGTCAGTGGAGTCCTACCTTTTGCCTGTATTACCACATATTGGACTTTAAAGTAGTAAAAAGGTCAAGTCTTAACCAAATCCAAGGCCTATGAAAGAATAATTTACCTGCAATTTAGTAATGCGTTACATCTATTCGAGTGGAACTCATAAAATGCATATTAATCATTGTTTTTGTAAGAAACAAGGGGCTGATTTTTAAGATTTGTACTGTACTCTAGTGGTGATTTTCATTTGTACCAGACAAGAGTAACTAGTAGCAGTATTTATCAAAATGTTATTAGAGTACATGACATGTACTAATTTGTGTGTACACAATATATTGCAACGTAAGTAATAATAGTCTGGCCTAAAATATTGGACATTATTTTCCAAAGGAAAACAATTTGATTTCCTTTTAGAAAACCAATTCGCTGTGGTTGCCGGTAACAGCTTACCCAACCTTTACCGGCATGTTAAAAGGTGGTAATCATCTCAAATTTTTCTGTAAATTTTCATAAATTATTCCCGATGCCAGGACTAAAGCAAATTGAGGCCATGGTCTGAGCTAATAAAAATAAAAAAAGAAAAACAAGGAGATAGTTTTGTAAACAAATCATAAATCTCCTCCTCCTATTACTTCATCAGATTGCCTTAGGCTAAATCTGCACATTCGGTTTGGGGTTAAGTGAAAACAAGCCTAAATTTTTCTGTATATTACAGAGTGATCTAACATGAAATCTTTTTCTTACGCTACAGGTGTTACAAACTTTGTGTTTTCAAGTAATATACACTCACCACCTTTAGTCACATAAAGAAAAAGCTTTGTACACCAAAAACATTTTTTATTGGTACTGAAAAGAGGTGCTAGCGTTCTTTGAAGATGTCAGATTTATTGAGATTTGTCCTCCTATATTCAATCAATCGATCCAAGTCTATTTGTATCAGTCAGAAGGCAGTTAAAGGTGGTTTACATCATAGAGGTGCCATTGTTGCACATCAAAAATGTTGATTGACGTTTCATCTATAATGTTTCAAATGCAACTCTAAACAGGTGGGATTTTAATCTGGAGTTAAAGACACTCGGTGCATTTTGGATTTTAGATATGTGAACTAATTGTTGCGCGTCGTCTGAGATTGTCCAGCGTGTTTAAAGGCAACATAGCTTAGCAACTTTTTATATTATTTTGCAGCTGTTCCTTGTCTCTTTGGCATTTGTGTACTTTGCCAAAGCTTTTGGCGGCGCTTACATGAAGAGCTCCATCACCCAGATCGAGAGACGCTTCGACATCCCCAGCTCTCTGATTGGGGTCATAGATGGCAGCTTTGAAATGGGTTTGTGAAGTTAAGATGTTCTGGATTCTAAAATACTGGAGCTACTCCTTTAATTAATAGTTTTCTGCATTTATTTTTCATCACAGGAAACTTGCTGGTAATTGCCTTTGTGAGCTACTTTGGTGCAAAGCTCCATCGTCCCAGGCTGATTGGTATCGGCTGCTTGGTCATGGCCACCGGATCCTTCATTGTTGCACTGCCGCACTTCCTACAGGGCCCGTTAGTATAAAACTCATTTGTAAACTCATTTACAAGATGTAAGATGTAAAAGCTTACATCTTTTCAAAAATAATCTGTATGTTTCACAAGTAGCTTGTCAAAGAACAGTATTACATTTTAACCAGTAATAAATCACTTTTATAAGTACAATCAGTGATATAAGCTGCTTACAGACACGTTGCACCGTGACGTCACAATTTAAAAAATATACCAAGGCAGAGGAAAGTAGCTCAGCTATGCTAGCTTGACTTTGACAATCTTAACATTTAGACGTGCTGTGGAATTCAGTGTGTTTCAGTTTATTAAAAAAAAAAAAAAGGCGACTCACATACCATCTCTCTGACAACTCATCAGCAGAGCAAGTGTTTAAATTAGCTAATCAACTTAAATATTACAACAAAAAAGAAAAGGAGTATTCATATATTTTCAAATCTTGTACAGAATACATGACATTACTCTTATTTTTTCTAGGTATAAATATGAGACCAGTATGTCACACAACACTCAGGTCAACACCACTGAAAACATCCTGCCATGTTTGTCTAACCACAGCCTGAATGAGAAGGATGAAATCCCCGATGTAGAAGCAATGAAAGGTAGCTGGTATTTTGTTTTGAAATTCACCTCCATGCACTTTAGCGTTGATCCGAAATCTGCCAGAAAGAGTTTAATTGCCGGTCGTCTTCTCCCCAGCTTGTGAAAAGGCAGTTGGCTCTTCCATGTGGATCTACGTTTTCCTGGGAAACATGCTGCGTGGAATTGGAGAGACTCCGATCATGCCTTTGGGAATATCCTATCTGGATGACTTTTCCAAACACGAGAACACTCCTTTCTATTTGGGTTTGTTGTTGTTATTAGTTACAGAATGCTTCGGCTTAGCACTTTGCATAGGATCGGTATACGTTTTAGTACATCTTCATAGTCAACTCTCAGCTTCTTATCAGCCACCTTTATTTTTGATCAATTTATGTAAGAATTTCTTTTTTGGATGTCATCTGTGCTTAAACATAGAAGTGAAATATCCCACAAGAGGTAATCCATAACACCTTCTCCCATTTTCTCTTCTAGCCTGCATTCATACAACAGGAATATTAGGTCCTATGTTTGGGTTCATGCTGGGGTCCTTCCTCGCCAAGACCTACGTGGACATTGGATTTGTCAATTTAGGTATGGAACATCTCATTCTGAGAACAAAGGAGAAACTGGCTTACCATCAATCAAAAACATTCCTTTGAGTAATTCTATAGGATATAGGATCCACCTATGTAATTCAAACTATAGCTGCATATTTACTGACATATCATCATTAAGTACCTAAATGCTTCAGTGGAGAACAACTAATTCATATCCTGTTAATACAACATTTTTAATGGCAACCATTTTGGATTTCAAGACTTTTAAAGAAATCTACAACTTCCCAAGAAAGAATTTACATCCATGGGATTGCTCCATTTATTCAGATTTTGCCTGGGAATTTGGAAATTCATCAGACAAAAAGGAACACAACATAAAAAAAAGACTTTATAACCCCAACAATCATCCTTCCCCCTTTTCCCCAGACAGCATCACTATCAACTACAAGGACTCTCGCTGGGTGGGAGCCTGGTGGCTGGGCTTTATCTTGACTGGCACAGTGATTCTGCTGTCGAGCATCCCCTTCTTTTTCCTGCCCAAGTCTTTGCCGAAACAGGGGGAGGAGGAAGAAGGTGGCAACAAAAGTACAGAGCTAGCTTCTGGGCCAGAACAGGAGAGCTTCCTGCCAGATGAGACCCAAGATGGTGGAGACAAAGAAAAGACTGTCACATTTAAGGAAATGGCTAAAGGTAACTAAGTGTTTTGGCTGTATGTCCAAAAAAACACAAAGAGCTGAGGGTAATCTTATGTAATGCTTTTTTCTTTGCCAGATTTTGTTCCTTCACTGAAGAGACTCTTCAGGAACAGCATCTACACGATGATGATTCTCACCCACTTGGTTGCGGTCAACGGTTTCATTGGCATGATCACCTTCAAACCTAAATTCATGGAGCAGATCTACGGCCAGGCGGCATCCAAGGCCATTTTTCTCATAGGTACACCACTCACCCAATCCCCACTCACTCTTAACCTTCCTGCAATTGGAACAATGATGTTGTGAAAGGGAAGTGTGATTGTGTGTGATAACATCAACTCAAGAATGTAAGCACTTAATGACCCACTGTGAGATCTCCCTTTGTGCAAGTGTTTAGAAAATCTAGACGCTATATTTAGCATTTGATGACTGAGTGTCAACCCTTTGTTTTCCATCTTGGAAGTGTAAGGCCTTTCTGTCCTGAAAAACCATCTCTACATTTCACCACTAAGGCATCATGAACCTGCCCGCAGTCGCTCTGGGCATCATCACTGGTGGTTTTATACTGAAACGTTTCAACCTGGGTGTCGTTGGAGCAGCCAGAGTGTCCATCTCTGCATCTCTTGGAGCCTTTTCTTTGCTTACCCTGCAGGGCTTCTTCCACTGTGACAATGCAGAGGTGGCTGGTTTGACTGTTGCGTATCAAGGGTGAGGTTTTTTTTTTTTGATGATGAAATCTCTTGACTTCATTGGCAATAAATAATATTCTGACAAACACCACTTGTCTGCTTTGGTCCAGTTATCAACAGGTATCCTACAATTATTCCACACTTTTGTCGCCGTGCAACATGGGCTGTTCCTGCTCCATGAAGCACTGGGATCCTGTGTGCGCCTATAACGGCATGACGTATGCCTCCCCCTGCCTGGCTGGCTGCCAGACCTCCACTGGAACGGGAAAAGCAATGGTGAGCTTTTTTTTCCACCAACATGAAATCCATCCACACAGACAACACAGAGTTAGAGATTTCTCTCTGAAAACTGAAAGTAGTAGATCTCCAAAATCTGTATCACCTGTATTCAGCTGAAGGCACAAGTTGTTCTACATTAGATCCTTGTGTTTTTGATCTTCAGGTGTTTCACAACTGTACCTGTGTTGGGGACTTCATGACTCCTGCTGCGAACATGTCTGCTGTGCTGGGCCAGTGTCCGAGGAAGAGCGATTGTGATTATAAATTTAAAATCTACATGGCTTTGACAGTGGTGGGAGCTTTCATTTCTGCCTGTGGGGGCACACCGGGATATATTGTGTTACTCAGGTAAGATTCACTCAATTCCTCGAGGGCCAGAGTCCTGCAAGTTTTAGATGTATCCCTTGACCTACACACTTGAATTAACCAGTGAAACCACCTCACTGGTATGCAGTCAAGCTTTACGAAGCTCAGCTAATGAGCTAATATTGGAGCCAGGTGTGCTGAAGCAGAATGACATCTAAAAGATGCTGGACTTAGGCAGTTGGACATAATGTTAATGCCAAATCAGTGATTCAATCATTAGTGACATCAATAAAACTTAAGTTAGGGCAATTACAAAATAAATGTAAATAGGTTTGTCTAACTTTGGCTATGTTTAATTCTTTTATCCTTACTTGCCCACAAGAAACAAACCTCCGTTTCTTAAATTTCACGCTTTTATTCTCTGACATAATGTTCCATCGTGCTTCTTTGCATTAGATCCATCCAACCAGATCTGAAGTCTTTGGCCTTGGGTATGCAGACCCTGATTGTGAGAACTCTGGGTGAGTACTGCACCTGCAACAAGCACCAATTCTTAGTAACGACATTGATGACATTTGGTGTGACCTCCCAGGTGGGATACCTCCCCCGATATATTTCGGAGCACTGATCGATCGAACTTGTTTGAAATGGGGCACGAAGCAATGCGGAGGACGCGGCGCATGTAGGCTTTATGATTCCAACGCGTTTAGGTGAGAACAGATGTTGGCCTTGCAGGTTACGTCACAAATCACAGCAAATAAAATCCGGCACATGTGTAATCAATGTTTTTATAACACGCTTTACTTTCAGAATGACTTTCTTAGGCTTGGTAACTGGACTGTACTTCCTCACCAATGTGTTGTGGGGAATTCTCTACGTTAAAATCATCAAGAGACAGAAGAAGCTAGCTCTGAGGAACCAGGCCAAAGACAACGAAGTGGAGGGTAACACACAGAACAATGGACATGCAAACATCAGCATTTCTACGAACAAAGAAGAGGATAACAAAGAGAGTTCAATTTAACATATTACAAGAAGGCCACATCACTGTGTAAAGAAGATGGACTCAAACTGGATCAAATGTGGTAAGGTACAGTTTCATCACTGTTTGGCCTTCTAGCAGCTCACCACTTTCTTCTTTCTATTTTTTTTTTAGATATAAAAGTCAAAACTTGAGCAATTACCTTACATTAAAAAATATGTGATCTTTGTCCAAACAGTCAGTCAAAGTAGCTGGTTTGAAACTCAACTCACTTTTCATGGAGTTCAGTTTTAAATAGATGTATATAAAATATTAAAAACATTTTTAAAATGACACTTATTTTAAAAGTTTTACACACTGCTGAAGCTGAAAGACTCTTGATTCTTTCATGAGTCATTTTAATGTGTCTTTTTTCTTAATCGCTGGAGGTCATCAGTCTTGGTACCGGTGTTTTACCTCACTTCCTGAAACCATTTTTACAAGCTTTTGCCATTGATAAGCAGTTAATCTTTATTTTATTTTAAAGTCAAGTAAAAATCCTGAAATGTGTCCCAACAATGCATTGTGTGTCAATGTAATTGTTATGTACTTCATTACAGTTTTTTTGTTAAACAACTTAGTTTTAATTTGCAACAAGCTGCAGTCAAGATATCTTCTGAAATATAAATGTTGTAAAGTGAGTCACTGTTTGGATTGTGAACTGCAAGCCACTGGACTGAGTACTAAACTTGTTTTTATAATTTACTTTCTTAATACTTTATTGCAACCATAACATCCAGTCACACAGCAATGACTTAATAATCACTGTTAATAATTTTAATTTATAAAGAATGTTAGATGCTTATTTAATATGTCATATATATTGCTTAAGGTTCTCTTCTTCCACTCTCTCTGTACAGTTGAATATACATTAAAGACAATAAGTTCATTAGTTGGTCTTAAATTATTATTATTATTATTAAAATATTGACTTCTAAGACTTTTTTTTTACTATATAAATGAACAATTTTTTAAACATATCCTGTCTTGTGAAAAATATAGAAGCTCACATTCACTTTCAGCCCTGAATGACAATGAATAAAAGAAATAAGTAAATAATCAGCTCTCAGTATACCACATGCTGAAATAAACACATTTGACTGAAAATCAGCATAAAGATTTCCTTTTTTCAGGTCAGTTGGGATTACGAATATTATTTGTATTTGCAAAAAGCCATAATGTTGACGGTGGTTTTATACCCGAACTGTGACGTAGACCTCAACTACAGTAGCACCCTCCAACCGATGGAGGGCAGCACTTGCACGATTTTACAAATATTGCAGAATTAAACAAATTCACACAAGAATGTTGATTTGAGGTTTAGGTAGTCTTTAATCATACATTTCTAAGTGTGTTTTTAAAAAATATATACATATATATTTAAAAAATATTTTCTTGTTACTTATTGTTGATTTCTGAGTCCAGTCTTCTGGACTTAAGTATTTTTTTTAAAATACTTAAAAAAAATAAATAAATAAATCAGCTTTACCAGTTGTCCTAAAATATACAATGTTTTTTATGCTAGGTGGATTATTGGTAGAAAAGCTAAAAATAACTCCAGAATTATTCATACTTCAGATGTATTTAAACTATCAGAAAAGAGATTATCTCCAGGCTGAATCAAAATTCTTGGTTGAATAAAAAAAAAAATTACATCTAAATCTGTTAGGGGTATATGAACAACTCAAATGCACTTCATGAGAAATTTCTTTTAAATGGACTGAGTATTTGGAGGGCAGTTTTGCATCAGGTTTTAACAATTAGGTTGGTCTGGTTCAAGCAAATGTCTAAAAAAAGAAAAAAGTAAACAGTGTTGCAACCCAACCGGCTTCTGTGTCCTGGAATTTCCTCTCACCCCTCACACATTTGTTTTCCGGGCGTTTTGCCCTGATTTCCATGTTTTTACCAAAGGGGCAAAGTCTATTTCCAGGTAATGCATCATCTGAGCATTTTCCAAGTAAAGTTAACTGTAGCTCCATTCCTCTTTTCTGTTCTTGCTCTACCCACAGAAATCAACCTTGACCTTCTCTGTTTATTTTGTTCTTTCCAAATAGCCCTCCTCTTGCTTTCATTGGACCAGAAGCAGAGTTTGAACTTGAGCATGTTGTCTCTGTGTGACACTTGGAAACTCAGAGATTTCAGGATGAACAATGACTGGATGTTCTAGTTTGAAACACATCAAAAGTACAGAAATGTAAAGGCTGAATGCATTTATTTTCACCTAAATAAAAAGTTTACCAGCAGGTGGTGCTCTACACACGCAGAAAAACGTTCTACTATGGTTTTAAGTCTGTCCAAGCTGAAAACAGTACCTTGAAAAAGTATTAATCCCACTTGAAACTTTTCAGTTTGTCATGTGATAAAACACAAATTTCTATGCATTTAATTATTTTTCTTTGTGAGTGACTGACACAAAATAGCATGTAATTTTGGAAGGAAGACAATGGCACACATTTTTACAAATAAATATCTGATAATTGCTGTTTGTCTCATTCACTCTGATACTCCTAAATAAAATAGTGCAGATTCTTTGTTGTTGTTGTTGTTGTTAGAGAGATGTGGAAGAGCAAAATCTTAAGGGTTTTGCCCATTTGCCTTATAAAAATAAATATTTTTAAAGTGTCCATTGAAGACATAGCAAAAAAAAAACAAAAAAAAAAACGTCTGCAGCAATAAAAGCAGGATTTAGGTCTTCCTGGGTTTGGGATTGTCCTTGCAGAAGAATGCAAAAAGTGTGGCTATTTAAAGATGAATGCTTTGCATTTTAACGAGATTTCAATTTACCTGTAATCCTTCTGCTTCATTTCCATCTGCATCAACCACCTGTGCCAGGGGTTAATTTTTTACTGCCACAAAATCGGTTCAAGACACCTCGAGTCAGCTGTAGTTGTCATACCAGGCCACTAGATGGCGCCGCGATTTTAGCAGGCGCCATTTAGCTTCCACCTCACTAGCTTCTACCTCATACCTGCTATCTCCGTCTCCCAAGAAGAAAGTGCTCAAGTAAATGTATCTCTTATATTAAAAGTTGTGTTAAACAGAACCGGTTGAGTAACACAAAAGAACACCGTGCTATCCGCCATTGTTTTTGTTGTTATCTGCCCGTGCTGCGTAGTGCAAGGACGTGCGCTTTAGCAGAGTACTTCTCCTACGGAGTGTTTCAGAAAAGTTTTACTCTGATACTTCAGAAAGTCACTGGTGTCGTGTAAACGACCCGCTGAAATTATGTTGCAGTTGATCTGAAGAGCGGCTCGGTGTAAACGGGTACAATGTTTAATATTAAAATTACAAGAATAAAGCTATTTCTGAGAGAAACTTTGTGTGCTGCAGGCACGCAAGGACAGCAAAGATGCAAAAGGTACTCTGGTCAGATAAGACCACAAACCAACAATTACCCAGATACAATGGCATAATAATGTAAAATTGACATGGTACTTCTTTCTGAACACACCACCATTGCAGCGAAACATGGTGGCGCCAGCATAATGCTATGGGGGTACTTCTGGTAAAAAGTGACTAACTGTTGAGGTGAGCAATACCTTCAGGTAGCTTGGTAGAGATTTGCTAAACACCTAAAGCTGTATTTGAAACAAAAGCTGGCTGTGCTAATCATACACTAAGGGAGGATGAACTCAGTCCAGTAGATTGAAGTTTGTGTTCGGAACCAGGCAAAATATTCAAGGGATATTAATACTTCTGCAAGGCTACATGAAGGCACTTCTTATCTTCAGATGATAAATCTGCAACGAGCAGAAACATTTCTACTGTAATTTAGCCTGAGCTTGCATTCCGGAGCGAGTCAACCCAATGTTGGATACACTTTCTGGTCAGCTTAGAGTCAGCAAGCTTACGGCACAAAGTGGAACTACTTCCTGTACAGTTTGTGTGCAGGAATTTCAGGCTTATGCTCAATAATCCTCGGCGTCTGTGAGAACAAAGCTGATCGTGTGTGTGACCATACAAGTTGTACCGGACTCACACAGCATTCCAGACACATTCATTTACAGAGGTGCACCGTTCCACCTTCGGGAGTCTCCGTCAACTCGGTGTCGCACTGAGCCTGGCATGCGTATCAGGTGTTTTTGCTTCTTTCTTTATCTGACCAGGCGTCGTAGAAAAGAAACAAAAGTTCTCCCAATTCTTTGTGATAGCAGCAAGAACATTTTTACCTCATTAAAAATCCAGAGACTTGTCCAAAACCTCTAATCTATGACCAACCCCCTGGCCCCCTCCGCCACCCTCTCACGCCTGAGCACCAAAGCCCCACATCCTTCTCTGCCCTCTTTGCTGTCCTCCTCCTGGACTGGTTGGCATGTGTATGGAATAAAAATGTGTCGGAGCTTTTGTTTTGCTGGTTCCAAGTAACGGCGCTGGACTGAGCCAGGAGAATAGGAGCTAGAGGGGAGAGTAGGGCTGTCTCCATTCAGTCGAAGAAGAGATACATGGGTGCTTAACGAGGAAGAGACGAGGAAGAAGAAGAAGAAGAAAGGGGAGCCTCCATTGCTAAAGATGCTCTAGGTATCATTTTGTTTGTTTTCTATATATGTATAACATAAAGAAAACCAAGACTTGTGGTCATAGATGAATAATTTATCAAAGGCATGCTGCCCTTTGGGGGGGCCTAATGGGGTCATGAAGAGACCAAAGATAAAGATTTTCTGTCAGAGATCCATCATTACAGTCCGTCTACCTGACAAATGATTGCAGGGTTGTCAGCAGCTCTTTCTTCCTGAAATGGACTGAGTCGAGCATCAGCTGACGCGAACTCACCTGAGACGACTGAGAAGGGGAGTCGACACAGGTACCGACCGCAGATGAATGTCTTATCAATTGGCTTTTTTTGTTTTGTTTTGTTTTAAGGATTTAATCGAGCTCCAGAGTAAAATGACAAACTCAACTGCAGCGATATTTAAAAAGAGGAACTTTCACAAGTTTTTATTTGTTGTAGATTTTCCTATAAGTCACACGGAGACAACATTTTCAGGAGCGGCAGACCGTGGTGTGAACACCTCACGAGAGCTGCAGTTCTGAAAATGCTCTCACCCAGTTTCCTTGTATTTATGTTAGTCGTCATAAGGTTTTGCATCACCACTGTACTTACACCCACCTTGCAACTCGAGGGTCTCAGGTTGCAGAGAAACCAAGTCCAACATACTTCAAATATAAAATACTCATTGTGAACATGTGATGGCTGCTGTTTCCTCTAAAGAAGGGAAAGGCAGTTTTCTAAGTGCCTATCTCTCATAGGTCTGCACTGGTTATTAATTTATACAACAGAGACACATATTGTTCCAGACTTTACGAATTTATATTTGTACGTAAAAAGCTTAGGATATCTGCTTAAAAGCGTTGGCTGACACAACCTCCGTCTAGATTCAGTCTTTTTTTTTTATCTTTTCTGTTTCCTTAAACTAGTCCTTGTGGGATTTTTTTTAATTTTTTTTTTAGTGGAATTGAAGTTATTCAAGGAATTTAATTAGTAATTTTCAGATCCTCTCTCCAACAGAGCACAGAGGAAGAAGGCAGACACAAAGTCAGGAGATGGAAGAGTCTTCGCAGGACGTCAGCCAGATGACCAGCCAGCAGGTTCTCTGTGACCCTGCTGAACGAAAAAGCAGAAAGCGCCTCTCCACTCTCAAGGTACTCAAGCTATTTGTAACCTGCACTTCTCAGATTTTTCTTTTCTATTTGTTTTCTTTCTAATTTTGGTATTCTTACAGCACATTCTTCTGGTGCTCTCAAGTGTAATTGCCTTTCGATAAAAAAAAAAACAAAAAAAAACACACAAGTTAAAAGCCTAAAAAGCAGAATAATGGTGCAACTATTAGCAGTGGCCTCTTGTGTCTTGAAGGCTCTGGGTTCACTGTTTGGCTCAGGATAAGTACTACCTTTTGCTCTCTAGTTGCCTCTTTGGGTGTTTCTGAAGACAAACAACTTTAGAGTTAATGGGTGAGTCTAAGTTGCACAATAATCAGAATAAGCTTTACTCGCCAGGTTTGCGCACACAAAACAAGGGATTTGATTTTGGTTCCACTTTGCTCCTAATAAAGACATTTAAAATATACATGTATGAAAAGGGCAGATACAAAATTATTTTTTTTCCCTACATAACGTAGAACTGAAATGTTTCAGTCTGAATTGTTATTGTAACAAAAGTTGCAAAAACAAAAATCATATAACTCTATTCAAAACATGCAGTAAAGTTAAATCTGCAAGGAGGCAGCTAACAAGTAGCACACAGCGCTAACAGAAGCAGAAGGCTCAATGCTACTGTCAGACCAATGGCCTGGATGTCATTGGTCTGACAGTATTCATGCCTAAAATAAACTTTGCTCTCATTTGCTGTGTTGCTAAAAGTAAGCAAAAAGGCAAAATGTTTAGTCCAAAGATAACATGGTCGGCTTTTCTCAGTCACAACAGTTTAACCCCCCCCCAGATAATAATAATGATTGTTCCTTTTCAAGCTACTTCGGTTACACAAAATGTGACTGAAATGCACTCGTTCGTGAAAACACTTGCACTCAGAGGTAATAATACCTAAAGTCTTCTGCAGAATGAAAAACAGTTGGAAAATGAAACAGTCACATCATTTCAGACTAGAAGAACTGCCCTGGCTCAGATTAAATCTGGTTGAATTCTCTGATTTCCAGGTAGTGGACGGTAGAAGATAAAAGCAGGACGGCAGATCTCACCGTGTCTTCCTCTGTTTTGTGTTCCCCAGATATTCATCATAGCGCTCTCCTTCGCCTACTTCTCCAAGGCGCTGACAGGCACCTACATGAAGAGCTCCGTCACTCAGATAGAGAGACGCTTCGACCTCTCCAGCACGCACGTCGGCCTCATAGATGGCAGCTTTGAGATGGGTACTGCTTTACCCACGCAGCCCAGCAGTCTATCTGTTGACACTGCTGTCATTTTCTATTCCTTTTTGTCTTTCCCTGACGTTAGGTAACTTGCTGTTTCTCGCCGTGGTCAGCCATTTTGGGGCTCAGCTCCATCGGCCCAGACTCATCGCTGCCGGGTGTTTACTCATGGCCGTCGGCGCCCTTCTCACAGGCCTGACGCATTTCTTCATGGGATTGTAAGCGCCAATGGAAACCTTTACACTCAGAGAAACAACAACATCTGAAAGACAGATTAGAATTATTTGCAATATTTGATATTGTTTTGTGGCTTAACTTCACAGCTATAAGTATGACACAGTTATTCAGGTTCTCCAGAGCGGTAATGTGAGCATTCCAGCATGTGTGGATCCTCTGAAGACTGTCGACATGCCAGAAATTCAGATCGAGCCTTCTGTGGAAGGCAACAAAGGTATCAGCAGTTTATCCTGTGATCTAATGGTCAAAACAATTTTATGACCAACTGACACATAGAGTCCACCTTTAACTTCATATGTGTAACAACAACAGTGTTTTCTTATTGTGTGCAAATGGTTATAGAATAAAGAGTAAAAATGCTGTACTGTAAGAGCAAAATTGCAACCTAAGTAATGTAAAATTAAAAAAAAAGAAATAGCCCAGTCCAGAGGAAAGACAGACTGTTAGTGAGAAATACAAATACATGTGGTTTTAATATAAACGTGAATAAATAAATAAACCAGTCATTTTATTTCATTATCTTAACATGTTCTGAAAATAACATTTGCTCTATTGTAGTAAGAAGACACAAAACCAAAACTTGCACAAAAAAAATAAATAAATACATAAATCAACAAGCAAACAAAAACATTACATGGAACACTTTTTGCAAAGTAAGAACAAATTGTTTTTGGTTCCCAAAAATAAGCTACATTTCAGTAAACACAAATTTCACAGAAGACACTTGTAAATAAACATTTAAGAAAAGAACAAAACAGAAAAGACTACGTTGTATTTTAAAAAGCAAAGAAAAAAAATATCCCACACTTGTATCTTTATGTTTGCAATGTTTTCTCAAATCTATGTATACCTCTCTGGCTAGCTGGCTGGATGGCTAGCTAGCTTTTTTTTCTTTCTTTCTTTCTTTCTTTCTTTCTTTCTTTCTTTCTTTCTTTCTTTCTTTCTTTCTTTCCTTCCTTCCTTCCTTCCTTCCTTCCTTCCTTCCTTCCTTCCTTCCTTCCTTCCTTCCTTCCTTCCTTCCGTCCGTCCGTCCGTCCATCTATCTTTTTCTTATCTAGCTGGCTAGCAAGCTAGCAGGCTAGCTACCTCAAAACTGTACAGTTTTTATTGGTATCTTCACTGTATCCCTATATGTTGTTCATGGTTGTGTTGATCAGGCTGTGAGAGAGAGTCCAGCTCCCACATGTGGATATATGTGTTCCTTGGGAACGCTTTGCGCGGGATTGGAGAAACTCCCGTCACTCCCCTGGGCATCTCGTACATCGACGACTTCGCTAAAGCGGAAAACTCTCCTTTCTACATTGGTAAATGATAAAATGAGTCGCGAAGCTGAACTTTGTGGTTTTAAAGGCAGACTTATTCTCTTCATATTTTGGCAGCTTGTCTCCAGACTATTACTCTCCTGGGTCCAATGTTTGGATTTCTCCTGGGTTCCTATTGTGCTAAACTTTACGTTGACGTTGGATATGTTGATATGGGTAAGTATGACAGTATTTTTCCTGAACATGTTCTGGTGATCAATATGGGAATTTGTAACAAAATTATTTAAGATGTTGCTGCTAATCTTGTGAAAGGCTTGGCTTAATAATATATGACATGCATTAGTCATGTTTTCTGACTGATTATTACAGTACACCAAAGGTAACTCCTGTACCCCTCCCCCCTTCAATTTCAGATTAAAATTAGTCTTTTAAACCTTTTTGGCAGCAATTACACTCTTTGTGACAAAGCGGACACAGGGGACTTACTGTGTTCTGAGCTTCATTTAGACCGAGCCTGCTGTTTGTAGGGCAAAAGGTTTGACACACTTGCACCAAAACAGGTAGCACACTTGTCAGTGAAGGTTAGTGAGAACTTTTTTGAGTGCCCTTGGGGAGATTCTTGACTCGTTTCCCCCAATCAATTATTTATTTCCCACAATAAAATGAAGTTAAGTGGCAAGTTCCAGCACTTATTCCCATCTCTGAAAGTCAAAGCGAAACAAAATCTGCTCCTTCATGTGGTTACTGTGCAGTCTGGAAAAGCATAAAAAAGTATGGGATTTATTTTCAGTATTTTTCCATTCCATATTTCTTCCTGGTTAGGAAGAAATAAAAAACTAAAATTTGTTTTGCAGACTTTTATCCCTGTTTTACTGTCTAAAATGTGTCATTTTTTCCATTCTGCCCTTTTCACTTCCTTTAATTCTTTCCCCCCCTCTCTTTCTTGTAGACATATTTTATCCTCTTGTCTTTTCTTCCATTCTGTTTCTGTCTTTTAATCTCTTAGCTCTTGTTGATGCCCTCAGATGCAAACTGTTTCCTTTGTCGGTGCAGAAAGCGTCACCATCACTCCAAAAGATTCCCGCTGGGTGGGTGCCTGGTGGCTGGGCTTCCTGATATCCTCTTCCCTGCTGCTGGTCTCCAGTATCCCTTTTTGGTTCCTGCCACGCTCGCTTCCCAAACAAGGGGATGAAACGGACACACCCACTCCTCCCTCTCTAACCCTCGATGGGGCAGAGAGTGCACAGAGCAGCAACCAAACCATCAAGCTGACCGAAATCGCAAAAGGTTGCAGCAGAAATGTTATTCATATGGAAATGTAGCTCTTTTAGTAACCTCTTGTATTTTTCCTCCATGCCCTTCAAAAGGGTTCCTTCCGTCACTGAAACGTCTCTTGGGGACCCCTACTTACTTCCTGTTTCTTTGTGCGGCCATTCTGAAGTTTAACTCATTTATAGGCCTGTTGACTTTCAAAGCCAAATACATGGAGCAGCAGTTTGGACAGTCAGCATCCAGAGCAAACTTCCTCATAGGTAAATCACACAGAATCACCTGCTAATAAACTACAGAAAGTTGGTTGATATGATGGTTGTTAAATTGGAAAAATTGAGAAAAGATTTACTAAGTAAAAAATGCTTTGGAATAGTTAAATCAAATACCAATTAGACCATTTGAACAGTGAGTATCAGTGCTGAATATAATAGCCACCCTTGCGAAAAGTAGTTTTAGTGAAGTATTCATCTTACAAAATTTAAATTCATAAGACAAAGGTTTGAAAAGAAATGTTCTCTTAGAGCAAAGGCTAGCTTAGAAACCGAAAAAAACAGACCTCAAGGTGTATATGGTCTGTCAGTAAATTACCACACTGGTGAATGTGTCGCCACTTGGTCACTTACGTTGCTAACCCATATGAGGTCAGGTGCACAACACTTTTCAGCTTGGCACTGTGGAAATTAAGGCTGCAGAGAGCCATGTTTGAGAAGGCTAAAGCCGGATTCACAGTTTTTGCTGTACTTGATTCCAACACAGCAAGTTCCCCCAAACATCCTTTGTATTTATAGTCTTATATTTCATTCATGGTGGCATTAAAAAGGTCTTACAAAGTCGTATATTTGACTTGCTGAAACCTACACATACACTGTGATATATATGGTCTCCCATGTGGCTCTTTTCTCCAGTAAACATTGTTTGTTGTGTTTTTTCCTCTCAGGAGTGCTGAACCTACCCGCAGTAGCCGTGGGAATCTTTTTGGGGGGGCTCCTGATGAGGAGGTACAAGCTGAGTGTGGTGTCAGGAGCCCAGCTTTCTTTTGCCACTTCTTTCATGGGGTACCTTCTCTTACTACTGCAGTTTGGCACCAAGTGTGACAACAGGCCAGTGGCTGGCCTCACTGTATCGTACAATGGGTCAGCATCAAGACAAAATCCGTCCCAAAAATATAACCTTGTTCATTCAATTTGTCCACTCTACATATCTTCTCCACCTTCTTCACTTTGTGCCTTCAGGACACAGAGTGTATCATACAATGGGGAGATGCTCTTCTCAGACTGTAACAGAGACTGCTCTTGCTCACCAAATGAGTGGGACCCTGTCTGTTCGGACAGCGGCATCACCTACGTCTCGCCATGCATGGCAGGCTGCCTCGACTCAAGCGGACGCGGCAAAAACACAGTAGGGAGGCAAATTTTGCTGAAAGTGTCATTGAAACACTTCAGTTCTGCTTGAGTATCAGCAGAACCGACGTACTGACGACCTCCTTTGCAGGTTTTTCACAACTGCAGCTGTGCCTCCACCTCTTATCCGCCTGGCAGCTCCACGTCAGCGAGGCTGGGTCAGTGCCCTCACGCTAAGGACTGCAGCCGCAGCTTCACCTCCTACATGGCTGTTTCTGTTCTCAGCTCCTTCATCAACTCTCTGGGAGCCACACCCGGCTACATGGTCATCATACGGTCTGGGCAAAATTATTCTCTTAGAAATTAATAGAAAATAACAATGTGTATTTGTCTTACGTTGTTGTTATGCAGTAAGGTGCAAAAGACTTGAAACTGGGTCAGAAAGTCACCCTACTGCAGGGAAAGTATCCAAGTCAAGGATTTAAAACAGTGGAGGAGGCGTAAAAAGCTATTAGCATGTTTAATGTGTGCAGTCTATAAATGTAGGAATCTGTCTGACTCTCAAGCTGCACACAAAACGATCTGCCCCAAAGCGTAACACCGTCTTCCTACAGCTTGAATGATAAACAACGGATCAGTGCTAATTAGAAGCATAGTGCAGCTGTGAGGAGAGAGGATGTGGCAGGCTGAGGGAGAGAGGAGTAAGAAAACAGGAGGAGTAATGAAACCAGTAAAACACACATTTACAAGTTATGAATAACTAACTAACACAAGAAATGAACAATAAACGTGATCCGACGACTAAAAATAACGAAGAACAGTCTGAAGTAAGAAAGAAGCTAAGTCTGATCTAAATCAAAACAAGAAAAGAGAAAACAATGAATAACTAAGGCCTGACAGCAAACCATCGCAAATACAGACCCATGGAAAAACTAAAACAAGCCAAGGGCTTTATTATATTATATCACAAATAGTGACATTTTAACAAGTGTGTGTGACTTTCAAAAACTGTGGCATTTGATTGTTTAGTATACAGAAGCAATTATGTGACCTAAACAGAAACTTTGTTTTCTCCTCCCATTTTGAAAATAGACAACGTTGAGTTTCAGTCTCCAGTTTTATTGTTCCTAACTGTAAATATTACTGGTGTAGAGTTTGTCCTCACTGCTTTCTTTTTGTTGTTTTTTTATTTCAACGTAGCTGCATCACACCAGACCTCAAATCCCTCGCGTTGGGTATTCAGACTTTGGTAACCAGGACTCTTGGTAAGCGTCATTGTTTCACTTGTATATATATCACATGAGATTCCTTTTATGTAATATCTGTGCTACACTTTGTAGGTGGAATTCCAGCGCCTGTGTATTTTGGAGCTCTGATAGACTCTACTTGCCTGAAGTGGTCTATCAAGAAGTGCGGAGGAAAAGGGGCGTGTCGCATTTACGACTCAAATATGTACAGGTAACACATCAGCTAGCACAAACAAAAGTGGTTCTCCCGACATATTTAGATTAGTAATCTAACCTTTTGTTTGTTTATTGTCTCCGATGAAAGAATCATTTTCCTTGGTCTGATTACTTGCCTCAGCGGCACTTCCTATTTCTTCATGATTGCCGTCATCGTCCTCCTGAAGCGACAGTTTTGGAAAGCAGACCGGGACATAAAGCTGCAGCAACGCAAAGCGTCAAAGGAAAGTGGAATTATGGTTCAGCTGGAGACCCAGGAGAAGAGCGGTGCTGGGTCCACAAGTCCCAAACTGTCTTCTGACAAAACAGACTCTACAGGAGTTGGGAAAGACTTGGAAGGATGAGGGGAAATAATCAGAACAGAGCAACTCTTTGCAAATAATAGTCTATTTTTCATAAATATATATGACAGGATCCTGACAGAGACTTCAGGTGAGTTGTTTTTCTTTCTCATAGATGATCAGAGAATGTTATCAACAAAACCTCTGGTCTATAAAAGATCATTATTTCCTAAGACGTGCAATAAAGCAGGCAATTCATGTTAGTCTTTTCTTGCTAGGTCTGTTTACCTCCATATTGGTTTTCATGTAATGCAGTTCGTTTAACTACTACAGGTTGGCCAGCAATTTAATACACTGACCTTTTTGTACATGTACTTCTCTGCCATGTTGAAAGCAAAAATGATTGTTTAGTCAAACCTCTAGTTTAAAAATGCTCTTTTTGGTAATAAATAAAACCCTTCAGTAAGAGATTTTGTCTGTTTTTTTGTTTTGTTTTGTTTTTTTATATCTTCTCTACATTTGTTTTTGACTCCAAAACGTTGACTTTGCTCTTAAGCACTTTGTAACCACTTGTTGTCCCTCTGGATGACCAATCTGTACCCAAGCTTTTACTTCCTGGTTAACGTCTTTAGATGTTGCTTCCACATTTCCATATAATGTTCTTATAAAGAGGCCATCTGTTTAATGAGGAGCACCAGCTCCTCCTGCAGCAGTATGCTGGTTGGACATTCCCACCATTTGTGTATATTGGTGTATAATTGTTTGAAAGGACGAATGCAGCACTTTCAATCATCTGGACATTGTCCCCAAGGATGAAGCAGCTGTCTTTAGACTTTCCTAAAGTGTCAAACAATAAAGCAATGTGTTTTACATTATGTAACGTATGTAAAGAAAATCTCACAATTTTTTTGTTATATCTACTGTCCTATGAAGGTTCTAAGAACTCCCACATGATGTTCAAACAAAACAGCAAAAACATCTTGATTGACTAAAGAGTTGCTCATTTCCACGCTATTAATTTTGATCTCCGTTTGTTTTCCCAGAACAGTTTGGTTGACGCTGTTTATTTGTGTTGATGCGTCATGAGCTGGGTGGACCTAGAAAGAGATGCATACACCTTACGTGGGCACATGCTCTCTCTTGCAACACCTTCCCCCCAGAAACATCTATAGGAATGGGGATGTTTGGACATAATCCACCGCAAACACTGTCAACACTGCAGATTAGATCCGCTCAATTATTATTAGAGACCACACGTCATTAAATCTGTGGGTGCAGGGTGCAGGTTTACCAATCATCTCCTGGCGACTTTTGATCTCAATCATGTTCAACACCAAAGGCAGGAACAAACCATGCTGGACATTTATGTTGCAGCTTATGAGCAAAGTTGCAATAAAAAATCCTTCACTTTGTTTTCTTGAAGAAGAAATTTTTCTACTTGCTGGGAAAAATCTGCCTCCTTCGCGTTCCTGAGTGATCAGTGGGTCAGGATGACATTTTTCCTCCATTCCTCTGACAAGGAAAAAATGTAGACTGGCTGAGTCGTAGGCAGTGGTCAAATATTAATTACAGTCTTGTTTTCATAGGACCGCGATCAATTAAACATCAGTGTCCAGTGAGATTTATCATGAAGTGTAGAAGTTGGTGAGGATGGATCGTGGGAGGACCCAGATTATAGTGAATAAATGATGGTTTAATGAAGAAATACAAACAATAATTCAGGCAGTAGAGTCAAAGAGCTCAAACGCTGGTAGCTACTGGTACAACTAACAAAACAGGAAACTAGACTTCTGACAGTGACACAACAGAAATGACAAGGACCTGACAGAGAACAAGAGACACAGGTGGGTATAAATACACAGGGAAGGTAAACAAGGGAAAAGAGGGAGAACTGGGAACAATCAGGGGCAGACGAGACAACACAGGAACTAAACTGACACACAGAAAACCAAATCCCCACAAGATTAAGGTAAATCTAGGTAATCTATGTTTTAGTCTACATGCAAACTGTATGTGAAATTAATATTTTTTCCTGTTTCCTTTTAACTTTTATAAGTCTTGTGCAAATTTTGGGAGCTGAATCGAAAAGAACTCCTTTAGGAACACTATATTGCTGTTTAAGGTAAAATGTAGTTGTGAGGAAGCAGAGATGCACTCAGAAATTGGCTGGTTGTAGCAGCACTGTTTTTAATCAGGAAACAGTGCTAGCAGGTCATACTAACAACTTTCCTTGGTGTGGAAGTTGCTATTGAGAGCATTCAACTCAAAGAGAGACATTTGCTGTTCAGCTAATCTGACAGGTACTGACCTTTCACCCCTTTGCTATTTTGCACATTTTTAATCTAAAAGGAGACATTAAGCTGTACATTTTTGACCCAAATCCCAAACATGTTGTCAAACTGGTGAAAACCAAACTGAGCAACTTCACAGGGAGGCTGAATATATAGCAACAAACTTTTGAGCTTTCAGTCTTTTCCTGTTAAGAAAGTTGCTGAAGTTTTAAAATGCTAACGTAAATTTTGAGATCATAAAGTTAAGGTAAATGTATACACTGAATCAGAAATGCAAACTTGACTTCTCACAATTAATAGCAGAAGAGCAAAGTTTTATTGCAACTCGTCTCTCTCACACACAGTGTGACATCACCTCTCCAAGCAATAGATATAATTAATGACCACTCATCGCTCAGAAACGTAGGAAAAATATATTGAATGCTGTTAATTGTATTGGTGTGAAGAGAAATTGAAATAGTTTAAAATCCATATTAACAAATCAAAAACTAATACAACTAAGACTAGAAAGCCTTTTAATTCAGGGTTAGAAAGAAATTTTAAACCAGACACCAACATCAGCATCATCAGCCAGTGGCGTTGTCCTGCCATGTCTCCAATCCCTACTGACTGGACATCCCTAAAAGCCAATAGATAACCTGTTGTGGCCCAGTTGACAGAACCTGCCTGTGTCACCCTCTGACATAATATCGCCCTGGGCAGAGACCCATATCACCAGCGTCAAAAACTGCCACAAGGGCCAATATTAAGTCAGATTAGTCATTGGTCGGTCACATTCCCAAAGGCCTTGGTGGACACACAACTTTATTTACATTGCTGGACACAGACTGCTGCCAAATTCCCAAAAAAGAAAGATCCTATTATGTTTATTTCAAGAGAATTACAACATAATCGTCAAAAAGTGGTTTGCTCTGGTTTTCCCACTTAACAAATTTTAACTTTGATGGAAGATTTTTGAAACATTAGGCGAAAATCTATCCAAATTTAACCTCGGCAAACTATGGTGGAAGATTTTTGTTACATTAGGCGAAAATCTATCCAAATTTAACCTCGGCAAACAATGATGGAAGATTTTTGTTACATTAGGCGAAAATCTATCCAAATTTAACCTCGGCAAACTATGATGGAAGATTTTTGATACATTAGGCGAAATTTTATCCAAATCAACCTGCCCTAATATGAAAAAGCAAATTATTTTTCCATGTTTTTATTCCATTAAACAAATCCTACTTTGAAAACTCTTTTGTTGTATTTGCTCAGATTGGCTTTGTCTAATGTTAAAATTAGCTTGAAGCATTTAGTTTGGCCATTAAAAACTGTAATTGTTAATTTATTCCTTGGCTTTCAATGTCACATACATGCGGTATTTTATTTTATTTTTTTACACTTCATCAATACATTTTGAATAAATCTGTAGTGAATGACATATCACGCTAAACTGATAAGCGGCTATTCATTATTCAATGCAATTCTTCTTCAGATCTATTATTAATCGCCTTGGAGTCCCTCAGGGTCTCAAGTTTGGCGACCTGTTCTTCATGAAGTGTCTCACAAGGCAAACAGCACTTTGACAGAGTTCTCCTCTCTGTTGAGTTTGCGGCGGGTCAGTCCCAACACGGCGACTGATGACTATGGTGACGAAGGAGGTGATGGTGATGATGACGTGCAGCAACGCCTCTGTATGTGTGTGCATGTGGAGTGGCTGTCCGAAAACAAATCTGAATGTATCAGAGTCCCTCCTTTTTCCCCCCAACTGTGCGTGAAAATAAAACTGCTTGGCTATATTTGGAAAGAAGTGATGTCACAAGTGGTTTGAGCAGAGAGCTTATAAACTGTGACAGCCTGACAAACCATCAGACTGCTCAACAGACAGACGAGGACGAAACGTTACACCCAGTGAGTACAGGAACCTTCCAGTTCCTATGTGTCTTTCTTTCTTTTTTGTTTTTTTTACTGACACTAAATTCTTGCTTTAAATTTTCTTTTTCAAGATTTTCAAAGGCAAGTGATTTTTATCAAGCAAGAATGGATGCGAATGTAAAACCATTACCAAAAACTGGATTATTTTATCAAAAATATAAATGAGTTTCATTCTACAATAAATTTTTATAAATCATGACAAGTGTTTGAATTTTTTGATTATAAAATAATTTACTCATCAAATCCTCTGGGTATTCATTGATCCAGTATTAATAATCAACAGTCTATGAGAAATGACTGATATCAGCTTTTATTATTTTTAACCTCATATTGAAATAAATTTTTTATTATCTGTTTTTTTAAAATAAATGTTTTTCTTTACCAATTTGCATGTCATTCTATACAAAAATATTTCTATAAAAATGTATGTTGTGATGTGATGAAAAAGTAATTATACATTTTAGAACATTTCAAGTAGCATCAAATAAAACAATACAGGCAGATGATGCAGTGTTAAAGTACCAGATTTAATTTTTCATGCATCTTTTTAATAAGTGGTGGCCCTCACCCCGACTGTAGAGAACTGGAGAAAACAAAGTCTAACGTTGATGAAACCCTTTGTGTTTCTCCAGGAGGTCATCAGCATCAGAATCACCATGTATCACCTGAGAGTGCCTGTGTTTCTCCTGGTGGTTCTTGTGTTGCTCCGCTGCATCGCAGCCGCTCCAAGCCACAGGTGAGCAGCAGGAAATGAGCTGGAGAATCTACGAAGTGGACAGCGGTTCTGTAACTTAGCCTAAATTCTGATCAAATCCATTCAAACATGAACCTAAATGTCTGGATCTGAACAATAAAATGTAATGTTTGCACCTAAATTATGAGCCATTTATCTGGGGTATCCTGACTGAATATCTCAACTTCCTCTCTGCATCAGTTGTACATAATCATAATCTCGGGGTTTTGAATTTGATCTTGCTGTGTATGATACACTAGGTCAAATAAAATAATATTCTGGCAGATAACTGGAAGTAGCACATGGCAACGATTATTTTCCCGATGGGTAACCTTGTCTTCTTCTTTACATGGCCAGCTCACATCTCTTGTACACAGCGACAGCACCACCTATTGCAATTTGTTATATTTCCTGTATCTTCAGATTTACAACCAAACGGCCTCCAACACACAAGAGCAGTGTTGTAGTCAAGTCCACCTAACCCAGAGTTTCTCAAGTATTTTCTGTCATGGCCTCCTGGGGGATCATAAGTTTTATCCCCCCGCCCCGGGGGGTTGGGGGGGCCGCACCCCAATGTTTGGGAATTTCTGACCTAACCTGAAACCGACAAGAACAAGACTTTTAGGGTCCGAGACCAAGTCAAGACCAGCGCTGCGCACTACATGACACGATAAAATGTGACAATTGCTATTCCCATAAAAACACCTAGATATGAAATACTTAGAGCTGAAATAAATGTAACCAATATATCTAAAAAGATAATACCCTGGGCATTTGCCCATATCATTCATGTCAGAAATCACCACTGTCTGCACCAGGACAGTATGCTGTATGTTTAGTGATATTTTCACAGTTGCGATCTTGACTGGTCTTGAAATAAAATCCCGAGACCTCAGTGCACAAGACCATCAAAAAATGGTCTCGAGTACTGCAACACTGGACAGGAGCATAATAGGACCGGGTCAAACAGAGCCGGGCTGGGCCAGGCCCGGACCCTGCAGTGCAAAAAGGGCTTAAGAAAGCACTCCGTTGTGCAAACCTAGGATGGCTGGTTCTCACTCGGTCTCTCTGGACTAGCAGCTAGTTTAAAGAGGGTATCATCAGCGTGAAATGCTTTGACCCTTTTCCATCTTTAATCCAGGAACTTCAGTCCCGGCTCCTCCGACGACGAGCAAGAAAATGCTCTTCCAGCCAAGGAAGGCCTCACGGGCGCACGGCTGCTGAAGAGGCTCGCAGCATCGAACAGGTACGCGCTTGTGAACATGAGTTTGTATCGTGTAAAAACATGTCCTTTTTTTGTTTTTTTTTTTAACGTCACGTTTTATCTGTTTCAGTCATCGCTTACAGAAGCGAACCTGCAACTCGTCTACCTGTTTGACTCATAACTTAGGAGAGATGCTGATGAATAATGTACGTGGTACCCCAAAAACCCCCATGGACGTGGGCCCATATAGCTTCGGCAAGAGGGACATTTAGCCTCCCGGCTTCCTGCCTTTCTAGTACAAACTGGGAGAATACCCCAGTGACCTAATGATCATGTGTAACGGTGAATGAATGAATGACGACTCTGGTTGATAAATCACATCATAAGATGATTTTTTTAAAAATCATTTTATAAGCTTCAAGACTACAGTGCCTTTGATCTAAGCCATCTGAATCCACACATGCCTTCTTCCAGCTTTGTGAATCTCGTAAATCACAGCACTAATGAAATGAAGAAAAATTTTGCTTCTCACAAAAGAATTCTTGCAGATTTCTGTTTCAGCACAAGATGCCAATTAAATCAATAAAAGTATTTCTTCCTCAACAGGTTGGGGTAGAAAACACAGTGAGCATTTTGTGTCCCTTGCTCCTTATTTAAGACTGCTTCTGAATGTGTCTGTCAGTCACAGGTAATGAATGAGCTATTTAATCATGTTTGTTAAATGTTGCCACAGGTAACTCTAAAGTAATGCTTAGTTTGCTCACCTATGATATGTAATCACCAAACTTAGCCTGGAAACACACAAGCTTTGAATATTCACAATCCTTCAGGTTTGCTCTATTTCGTCAATTTACACAACAACCATGGGTGTCCAAATCCAGTCCTGGAGAGCCAGAAAATGGCAAAGGATGTCAACAGGACGATTGTTTGGTCGGCACTCAACAAATGTGACCTTTATGGAGGACTGATCTGAAGAAAGTCACTGTAGAAAAAACCCCCAGAAGAAACCTTCTCTGCAGTTTGCCATGAGCCATTTTAGATCCCATCCACATGAGGATGTTTTTTATTATTTTATAAAATGGCTCGTCGGTTCTAAAAATACCCACATCTCCAGCTGAGAACGTTTCTAGAAATGTTTCAAGCCACACGGAAACGCTAAAAACAGGACCAAATGTTTTTTTTACTCTCCCAGACCTGTAGGTGGTGCTAAATATAGAGCATAGACATGAACGTAAAGTCTTCACAAAAGATTAGTTTTGATTAACTTTATTCAGCTGCAGACACTTAAGGTGCTGCAGCACAACACACACAGTTGGGGTTATAGGTAAGGTTAGCGGTTTGGCTAATACGTCAGTGTTTTCACAACACATGTGAATATAACTGTAACATTTTCCCTCTGGAACTTGTGTCCTACGTTTTGTGAAGGTAGGACACAAATAGTTAAAAACGTTCCAGTGTGAACAAAGACAAATATGAAAGAAGGCGTTCTGGTCAGATGAGACCCAAATTGGGACTTTTGTGGAAAACCAACATTGCACATCACCCAACACCATGATGGTAACACTTTACCTGGTCTTTGCAAACCCATCCACATCCTCTTGAACTTTTTCACATATTTTCACTTTACAGCCATGAACCTCTGTGTATTTTATCTAGATTTTCTGCAATAGACACACACAAAGCAGTACATAACTTTAAAGGAAAGAACTTGATACCTAAGTGTATAAAAGTGTATCTTTGTCTCTCTTTAACCATAAAATGTACTTCAAGCTCAGTCTTTTCGCTAGAAGATGCCATCAATAAGCCGTCGCTTTGTGCCTTTGCACTTTTCTGTCTGCTCTGTCCTTTCTTTCTGTTCTGTCTTTAATATGTAGATATGGGTATTAAATATGATTCCATGGGTAAATTTCTTAATATTTGTTATGTTAGTAAGTGTACACTGTTTGGTATAGGTCACCTATCCTGGGTTCTACTTTAATTAATTTTACTTTCAGTGCCAGTAAGTCGTCATCTAGTGTTTACACAGTTACGCTATAAATCTGAACATGGTTACATCTGGTGAATGTAACATTTTATTTTCAACAGTTAACATAAAAAAATGAATTTAAATAAATAAAAAAACATAAAAACACAAGGCTTTCAATTACACAATAAAGAGTCCTGTAAATTGTTTAAGCCCACTTTTCCTCACCTCACTTTATGTCTAAAGCAAGGGTGTCCCCAAGTTGGTGGGGACGAGGAGGAGCCAGGGGGTCGCTGAGGCACCCACAGTTACTGGAAGGCCTTTTCTTTTTCTTTAGAGCTAAGAATAATGCCAAAACTTAAATGTGAATGCCTTTCAGTCTTATTCAAAAAATTAGGATATACGTCCTGATCAGGCTTGTCAGATTAATATTACCTTTCAAAAATAACCTCTTAGCAGGTATTAAACATATTACTTCATACAAATATGTTAAAGCAAAAGTAATCTAATTAATCTATATAATGTATTTCACTCGGTGATGGAATTAGTAACAAAGTGACTTTTCAGTCATGCTCTTAATTTATGGAATATTTGCTGAATGCTTGCCTACAGTTAAAAAGCAGCTTCACAAATCAGTAATATTTGTTGTGAAGAATCTTATCAAGTGCTATAAACCTCAACAACATGAGATTCTGTAACAATCAAAATGTTATTAAACCTTTCCAAAACAGAATAAATAACTTCTGTGTAAACCAAATAAATCTTTGACTATGTATTGTTTATAAGTCAGCTGCAAATTTCTTTCTTATTAGATTTAGACAGAATCCAAGCTGAAGCGCTTAGGATATGTTGTGGTGCTTTTAGAACCTCTCCAATTCCTGCTCTTCAGGTGATTACCGGAGAAATGCCACTGGACTTAAGGCGGATGAAACTGTCAGCAAAGTATTGGTTAAATTTACAAGGGCATGAGGAAAATCAGTCTACCGCACAGATATTCAGAGAATGTTGGGAATATGGTCATAACGTTGGGAGTTTTGGATGGGAAGGGAATGTCTATGTAGATCATTTGGGGATAAATAATATAGCATGCTGTAAAACTGTAATTAAATCTAAAATTGCTCCATGGTTATTTGAAATGCCAATAGTAAATTTAGAAATCAAAAAAATAGAACAGTCCTGTGGAGGTTTTTATCCAATTATTCAGCAGTATTTAGAAATAATGTATGAAAACAAGACACAAATATATACAGATGCATCAAAAGAGGAAAATGGTCAAATAGGAGTAGCAGTATATATTCCTAAACAAAAAATTGACAAAATAGAGCAAACCTGAAGGATTGTGAATATTCAAAGCTTGTGTGTTTCCAGGCTAAGTTTAGTGATTACATATCATAGGTGAGCAATAGGGTGTCACAGCAAACTAAGCATTACTTTAGAGTTACCTGTGGCAACATTTAACAAACATGATTAAATAGCTCATTCATTACCTGTGACTCACAGACACATTCAGAAGCAGTCTTAAATAAGGAGCAAGGGACACAAAATGCTCACTGTGTTTTCTACCCCAACCTGTTGAGGAAGAAATACTTTTATTGATTTAATTGGCATCTTGTGCTGAAACAGAAATCTGCAAGAATTTTTTTGAGAGGCAAAATTTTTCTTCATTTCATTAGTGCTGTGATTTACGAGATTCACAAAGCTGGAAGAAGACATGTGTGGATTCAGATGGCTTAGATCAAAGGCACTGTAGTCTTGAAGCTTATAAAATGATTTTTAAAAAAATCATCTTATGATGTGATTTATCAACCAGAGTCGTCATTCATTCATTCACCATTACACATGATCATTAGGTCACTGGGGTATTCTCCCAGTTTGTACTAGAAAGGCAGGAAGCCGGGAGGCTGAATGTCCCTCTTGCCGAAACTATATGGGCCCACGTCCGTGGGGGTTTTTGGGGTACCACGTACATTATTCATCAGCATCTCTCCTAACCTTTGGGTCATACAGGTAGCCAAGTTGCACTTTCTCTTCTGTGAGCGATGACTGAAACAGATAAAACGTGACGTTAAAAAAACAAAAAAGGACATGTTTTTACACGACAAAAACTCGTGTTCACAAGCGCGTACATTTTCGGTGCTGTGAGCCTCCTCTGCAGCCACGCACCCATGAGGCCTTCCTTGTTTAGAAGAGCTTTTTCTTGCTCGTCGTCAGAGGAGCCGGGACTGAAGTTCCTGGATTAAAGATGGAAAAGGGTCAAAGCATTTCACGCTGATGATACCCTCTTTAAACTAGCTGCTAGTCCAGAGAGACCGAGTGAGAACCAGCCATCCTAGGTTTGCACTGCAGGGTCCGGGCCTGGCCCAGCCCGGCTCTGTTTGACCCGGTCCTATTATGCTCCTGTCCAGTGTTGCAGTACTCGAGACCATTTTTTGATGGTCTTGTGCACTGAGGTCTCGGGATTTTATTTCAAGACCAGTCAAGATCGCAACTGTGAAAATATCACTAAACATACAGCATACTGTCCTGGTGCAGACAGTGGTGATTTCTGACATGAATGATATGGGCAAATGCCCAGGGTATTATCTTTTTAGATATATTGGTTACATTTATTTCAGCTCTAAGTATTTCATATCTAGGTGTTTTTATGGGAATAGCAATTGTCACATTTTATCGTGTCATGTAGTGCGCAGCGCTGGTCTTGACTTGGTCTCGGACCCTAAAAGTCTTGTTCTTGTCGGTTTCAGGTTAGGTCAGAAATTCCCAAACATTGGGGTGCGGCCCCCCCAACCCCCCGGGGCGGGGGGATAAAACTTATGATCCCCCAGGAGGCCATGACAGAAAATACTTGAGAAACTCTGGGTTAGGTGGACTTGACTACAACACTGCTCTTGTGTGTTGGAGGCCGTTTGGTTGTAAATCTGAAGATACAGGAAATATAACAAATTGCAATAGGTGGCGCTGTCGCTGTGTACAAGAGATGTGAGCTGGCCATGTAAAGAAGAAGACAAGGTTACCCATCGGGAAAATAATCGTTGCCATGTGCTACTTCCAGTTATCTGCCAGAATATTATTTTATTTGACCTAGTGTATCATACACAGCAAGATCAAATTCAAAACCCCGAGATTATGATTATGTACAACTGATGCAGAGAGGAAGTTGAGATATTCAGTCAGGATACCCCAGATAAATGGCTCATAATTTAGGTGCAAACATTACATTTTATTGTTCAGATCCAGACATTTAGGTTCATGTTTGAATGGATTTGATCAGAATTTAGGCTAAGTTACAGAACCGCTGTCCACTTCGTAGATTCTCCAGCTCATTTCCTGCTGCTCACCTGTGGCTTGGAGCGGCTGCGATGCAGCGGAGCAACACAAGAACCACCAGGAGAAACACAGGCACTCTCAGGTGATACATGGTGATTCTGATGCTGATGACCTCCTGGAGAAACACAAAGGGTTTCATCAACGTTAGACTTTGTTTTCTCCAGTTCTCTACAGTCGGGGTGAGGGCCACCACTTATTAAAAAGATGCATGAAAAATTAAATCTGGTACTTTAACACTGCATCATCTCCCTGTATTGTTTTATTTGATGCTACTTGAAATGTTCTAAAATGTATAATTACTTTTTCATCACATCACAACACAAATCTTTATAGAAATGTGTTTTTTTTTTGCATAGTATGACATGAAAATTGGTAAAGAGAAATATCTATTAAACAAAACAGGTAAACGCAATAAAAAAACAGATTTCAATATGAAGTTAAAAATAATAGAAGCTGAGATCAGTCATTTCTCATAAGTGTTTAATTATTAATACTGAATCAATAAATATCCAAAGGATTTGATGAGTGAATTCTCTTTTAATCTCAAAATATTAGTGGAAACATTCAAATGTGTGTTTGTCATAATTTATGAAAAAGTATTATAGCTTCACATGAAACTGATTTATATTTTTGATAGAGTAATAAAAGAAAGGCACATAGGAACTGGAAGGTTCCTGTACTCACTGGGTGTAACGTTTTGTCCTCGTCTGTCTGTTGAGCAGTCTGATGGTTTGTCAGGCTGTCACAGTTTATAAGCTCTCTGCTCAAACCACTTGTGACATCACTTCTTTCCAAATATAGCCAAGCAGTTTTATTTTCACGCACAGTTGGGGGGAAAAAGGAGGGACTCTGATACGTTCAGATTTGTTTTCGGACAGCCACTCCACATGCACACACATACAGAGGTGTTGCTGCACGTCATCATCACCATCACCTCGTTCGTCGCCATAGTCATCAGTCGCCGTGTTGGGACTGACCCGCCGCAAACTCAACAGAGAGGAGAACTCTGTCAAAGTGCTGTTTGCCTTGTGAGACACTTCATGAAGAACAGGTCGCCAAACTTGAGACCCTGAGGGACTCCAAGGCGATTAATAATAGATCTGAAGAAGAATTGCATTGAATAATGAATAGCCGCTTATCAGTTTAGCGTGATATGTCATTCACTACAGATTTATTCAAAATGTAATGATGAAGTGTAAAAAAATACAATAAAATACCGCATGTATGTGACAGTGAAAGCCAAGGAATAAATTAACAATTACTGTTTTTAATGGCCAAACTAAATGCTTCAAGCTAATTTTAACATTAGACAAAGCCAATCTGAGCAAATACTACAAAAGAGTTTTCAAAGTAGGATTTGTTTAATGGAATAAAAACATGGAAAAAGCAATTGCTTTTTCACAATAGGGCAGGTTGATTTGGATACATTTCCCCCTAATGTATCAAAAATCTTCCATCATAGTTTGCCGAAGTTAAATTTAGATAGATTTTCGCCTAATGTATCAAACATCTTCCATCATAGTTTGCCGAAGTTAAATTTAGATAGATTTTCCCTTAATGTATCAAAAATCTTCCATCATCAAAGTTAAATTTTGTTAAATGAGAAAGCCAGAGTAAACCACTTTTTGACGATTATGCTGTAATTCTCTTTAAATAGTTTCTTTATCTTAGTTTTTTGGAGTTTGGCAGCAAAGTCTGTGTCCAGCAATGCAAACACAGTTGTTTGTCCATCGAGGCCTTTGGCAATGTGACCGACCAACAGGGACACCGCCAGGAATCGTGGGGCCCATGACAAAAAATTAAATTGGGCCCCCCCTGTGCAACTACTGTTGCAGTTTCTAGAGTCTATCTCCATATTTGTTAAAGTTCTCACAATGTTGTGACAGTTTGACAACTTGACTTCATTATTTTTCTAGGCAGCATAGTAACCGCCACAGTCGTTCTTATCTACTGTCTGCTGCTGAACACAGCACCATCAAGTGCGCCAAGCAGGAACGAAGCATTTCATGCAGATCCCGGGGGGAGATCAGTGCAAATATAGATGTGTGTTTTTGGTCTGGGAGGGGTAACATTTAATTTTTACAATTTTAAAAAACACAATAACACTAATTGACAGGGACCCAATTTTTTTTAAATTTCTGTAAATGTGTTTGTTTATTTATTTACTTATTTATTTATTGGTTTTTGTTTGTTTTTTTGTGGAGGGCCACCTGTCAACGGCCCTTAGAATTGTCAAAACTTTTCCCCCTACCGCGCTCCTGCCGACCAATGACTAATCTGACTTAATATTGGCCCTTGTGGCAATTTTTGACGTTGGTGATATGGGTCTCTGCCCAGGGCGATATTATGTCAGAGGGTGACACAGGCAGGTTCTGTCAGCTTGGCCACAACAGGTTATCTATTGGCTTTTAGGGATGTCCAGTCAGTAGGGATTGGAGACATGGCAGGACAACGCCAGTAGCTGATGATGCTGATGTTGGACACTGATGTTTAATTGATCGCGGTCCTATGAAAACACAACTGTAATTAATATTTGACCACTGCCTACGACTCAGCCAGTCTACATTTTTTCCTTGTCAGAGGAATGGAGGAAAAATGTCATCCTGACCCACTGATCACTCAGGAACGTGAAGGAGGCAGATTTTTCCCAGCAAGTAGAAAAATTTCCTCTTCAAGAAAACAAAGTGAAGGATTTTTTATTGCAACTTTGCTCATAAGCTGCAACATAAATGTCCAGCATGGTTTGTTCCTGCCTTTGGTGTTGAACATGATTGAAATCAAAAGTCGCCAGGAGATGATTGGTAAACCTGCACCCTGCACCCACAGATTTAATGACGTGTGGTCTCTAATAATAATTGACCCAGTGAGTACAGGAACCTTCCAGTTCCTATGTGCCTTTCTTTTATTACTCTATCAAAAATATAAATCAGTTTCATGTGAAGCTATAATACTTTTTCATAAATTATGACAAACACACATTTGAATGTTTCCACTAATATTTTGAGATTAAAAGAGAATTCACTCATCAAATCCTTTGGATATTTATTGATTCAGTATTAATAATTAAACACTTATGAGAAATGACTGATCTCAGCTTCTATTATTTTTAACTTCATATTGAAATCTGTTTTTTTTATTGCGTTTACCTGTTTTGTTTAATAGATATTTCTCTTTACCAATTTTCATGTCATACTATGCAAAAAAAAAAAACATTTCTATAAAGATTTATGTTGTGATGTGATGAAAAAGTAATTATACATTTTAGATCATTTCAAGTAGCATCAAATAAAACAATACAGGCAGATGATGCAGTGTTAAAGTACCAGATTTAATTTTTCATGCATCTTTTTAATAAGTGGTGGCCCTCACCCCAGCTGTAGAGAACTGGAGAAAACAAAGTCTAACGTTGATGAAACCCTTTGTGTTTCTCCAGGAGGTCATCAGCATCAGAATCACCATGTATCACCTGAGAGTGCCTGTGTTTCTCCTGGTGGTTCTTGTGTTGCTCCGCTGCATCGCAGCCGCTCCAAGCCACAGGTGAGCAGCAGGAAATGAGCTGGAGAATCTACGAAGTGGACAGCGGTTCTGTAACTTAGCCTAAAATCTGATCAAATCCATTCAAACATGAACCTAAATGTCTGGATATGAACAATAAAATGTAATGTTTGCACCTAAATTATGAGCCATTTATCTGGGGTATCCTGACTGAATATCTCAACTTCCTCTCTGCATCAGTTGTACATAATCATAATCTCGGGGTTTTGAATTTGATCTTGCTGTGTATGATACACTAGGTCAAATAAAATAATATTCTGGCAGATAACTGGAAGTAGCACATGGCAACGATTATTTTCCCGATGGGTAACCTCGTCTTCTTCTTTACATGGCCAGCTCACATCTCTTGTACACAGCGACAGCGCCACCTATTGCAATTTGTTATATTTCCTGTATCTTCAGATTTACAACCAAACGGCCTCCAACACACAAGAGCAGTGTTGTAGTCAAGTCCACCTAACCCAGAGTTTCTCAAGTATTTTCTGTCATGGCCTCCTGGGGGATCATAAGTTTTATCCCCCCGCCCCGGGGGGGTGGTGGGTGGGGGGGGCCGCACCCCAATGTTTGAGAATTTCTGACCTAACCTGAAACCGACAAGAACAAGACTTTTAGGGTCCGAGACCAAGTCAAGACCAGCGCTGCGCACTACATGACACGATAAAATGTGACAATTGCTATTCCCATAAAAACACCTAGATATGAAATACTTAGAGCTGAAATAAATGTAACCAATATATCTAAAAAGATAATACCCTGGGCATTTGCCCATATCATTCATGTCAGAAATCACCACTGTCTGCACCAGGACAGTATGCTGTATGTTTAGTGATATTTTCACAGTTGCGATCTTGACTGGTCTTGAAATAAAATCCCGAGACCTCAGTGCCCAAGACCATCAAAAAATGGTCTCAAGTACTGCAACACTGGACAGGAGCATAATAGGACCGGGTCAAACAGAGCCGGGCTGGGCCAGGCCCGGACCCTGCAGTGCAAACCTAGGATGGCTGGTTCTCACTCGGTCTCTCTGGACTAGCAGCTAGTTTAAAGAGGGTATCATCAGCGTGAAATGCTTTGACCCTTTTCCATCTTTAATCCAGGAACTTCAGTCCCGGCTCCTCTGACGACGAGCAAGAAAATGCTCTTCTAGACAAGGAAGGCCTCATGGGTGCGCGGCTGCAGAGGAGGCTCACATCACCGAACAGGTACGCGCTTGTGAACATGAGTTTTTGTCGTGTAAAAACATGTCCTTTTTTGTTTTTTTAACGTCACGTTTTGTCTGTTTCAGTCATCGCTTACAGAAGCGAAACTGCAACCCGTCTACCTGTTTGACCCAAAAGTTAGGAGAGATGCTGATGAATAATGTACGTGGTACCCCAAAAACCCCCATGAACGTGGGCCCAAAGAGCTTCGGCAAGAGGGACATTCAGCCTCCCGGCTTCCTGCCTTTCTAGTACAACCTGGGAGAATACCCCAGTGACCTAATGATCATGTGTAACGGTGAATGAATGAATGACGACTCTGGTTGATAAATCACATCATAAGATGATTTTTTTTAAAATCATTTTATAAGCTTCAAGACTACAGTGCCTTTGATCTAAGCCATCTGAATCCACACATATCTTCTTCCAGCTTTGTGAATCTCGTAAATCACAGCACTAATGAAATGAAGAAAAAAGTTGCTTCTCACAAAAGAATTCTTGCAGATTTCTGTTTCAGCACAAGATGCCAATTAAATCAATAAAAGTATTTCTTCCTCAACAGGTTGGGGTAGAAAACACAGTGAGCATTTTGTGTCCCTTGCTCCTTATTTAAGACTGCTTCTGAATGTGTCTGTGAGTCACAGGTAATGAATGAGCTATTTAATCATGTTTGTTAAATGTTGCCACAGGTAACTCTAAAGTAATGCTTAGTTTGCTCACCTATGATATGTAATCACTAAACTTAGCCTGGAAACACACAAGCTTTGAATATTCACAATCCTTCAGGTTTGCTCTATTTCGTCAATTTACACAACAACCATGGGTGTCCAAATCCAGTCCTGGAGAGCCAAAAAATGGCAAAGGATGTCAACAGGACGATTGTTTGGTCGGCACTCAACAAATGTGACCTTTATGGAGGACTGATCTGAAGAAAGTCACTGTAGAAAAAACCCCCAGAAGAAACCTTCTCTGCAGTTTGCCATGAGCCATTTTAGATCCCTTCCACATGAGGATGTTTTTTATTATTTTATTAAATGGCTCGTCGGTTTTAAAAATACCCACATCTCCAGCTGAGAACGTTTCTAGAAATGTTTCGAGCCACATGGAAACGCCAAAAACAGGACCAAACGCTTTTTTTACTCTCCCAGACCTGTAGGTGGTGCTAAATATAGAGCATAGACATGAAGGTAAAGTCTTCACAAAAGATTAGTTTTGATTAACTTTATTCAGCTGCAGACACTTAAGGAGCTGCAGCACAACACACACAGTTGGGGTTATAGGTAAGGTTAGCGGTTTGGCTAATACATCAGTGTTTGACAACACATGTGAATATAAGTGTAACATTTTCCCTCTGGAACTTGTGTCCTACCTTTTGTGAAGGTAGGACACAAATAGTTAAAAACGTTCCAGTGTGAACAAAGACAAATATGAAAGAAGGCGTTCTGGTCAGATGAGACCCAAATTGGGACTTTTGTGGAAAACCAACATTGCACATCACCCAACACCATGATGGTAACACTTTACCTGGTCTTTGCAAGCCCATCCACATCCTCTTGAACTTTTTCACATATTTTCACTTTACAACCATGAACCTCTGTGTATTTTATCTAGATTTTCTGCAATAGACACACACAAAGCAGTACATAACTTTAAAGGAAAGAACTTGATACCTAAGTGTATAAAAGTGTATCTTTGTCTCTCTTTAACCATAAAATGTACTTCAAGCTCAGTCTTTTCGCAGGAAGATGCCATCAATAAGCCGTCGCTTTGTGCCTTTGCACTTTTCTGTCTGCTCTGTCCTTTCTTTCTGTTCTGTCTTTAATATGTAGATATGGGTATTAAATATGATTCCGTGGGTAAATTTCTTAATATTTGTTATGTTAGTTAGTGTACACTGTTTGGTATAGGTCATCTATTCTGGGTTCTTCTTTAATTAATTTTACTTTCAGTGCCAGTAAGTCGTCATCTAGTGTTTACACAGTTATGCTATAAATCTGAACATGGTTACATCAGGTGAATGTAACATTTTATTTTCAACAGCTAACATAAAAAATTAATTTAAATAAATAAAAAAACATAAAAACACAAGGCTTTCAATTACACAATAAAGAGTCCTGTAAATTGTTTAAGCCCACTTTTCCTCACCTCACTTTATGTCTAAAGCAAGGGTGTCCCCAAGTTGGTGGGGACGAGGAGGAGCCAGGGGGTCGCTGAGGCACCCACAGTTACTGGAAGGCCTTTTCTTTTTCTTTAGAGCTAAGAATAATGCCAAAACTTAAATGTGAATGCCTTTCAGTCTTATTCAAAATATTAGGATATACGTCCTGATCAGGCTTGTCAGATTAATATTACCTTTCAAAAATAACCTCTTAGCAGGTATTAAACATATTACTTCATACAAATATGTTAAAACAAAAGTAATCTAATTAATCTATATAATGTATTTCACTCGGTGATGGAAATTAGTAACAAAGTGACTTTTCAGTCATGCTCTTCATTTATGGAATATTTGCTGAATGCTTGCCTACAGTTAAAAAGCAGCTTCACAAATCAGTAATATTTGTTGTGAAGAATCTTATCAAGTGCTATAAACCTCAACAACATGAGATTCTGTAACAATCAAAATGTTATTAAACCTTTCCAAAACAGAATAAATAACTTCTGTGTAAACCAAATAAATCTTTGACTATGTATTGTTTATAAGTCAGCTGCAAATTTCTTTCTTATTAGATTTAGACAGAATCCAAGCTGAAGCGCTTAGGATATGTTGTGGTGCTTTTAGAACCTCTCCAATTCCTACTCTTCAGGTGATTACCGGAGAAATGCCACTGGACTTAAGGCGGATGAAACTGTCAGCAAAGTATTGGTTAAATTTACAAGGGCATGAGGAAAATCAGTCTACCGCACAGGTATTCAGAGAATGTTGGGAATATGGTCATAACGTTAGGAGTTTTGGATGGGAAGGGAATGTCTATGTAGATCATTTGGGGATAAATAATATAGCATGCTGTAAAACTGTAATTAAATCTAAAATTGCTCCACGGTTATTTGAAATGCCAATAGTAAATTTAGAAATCAAAAAAATAGAACAGTCCGGTGGAGGTTTTTATCCAATTATTCAGCAGTATTTAGAAATAATGTATGAAAACATGACACAAATATATACTGATGCATCAAAAGAGGAAAATGGTCAAATAGGAGTAGCAGTATATATTCCTAAACAAAAAATTGACGAAATAGAGCAAACCTGAAGGATTGTGAATATTCAAAGCTTGTGTGTTTCCAGGCTAAGTTTAGTGATTACATATCATAGGTGAGCAATAGGGTGTCACAGCAAACTAAGCATTACTTTAGAGTTACCTGTGGCAACATTTAACAAACATGATTAAATAGCTCATTCATTACCTGTGACTGACAGACACATTCAGAAGCAGTCTTAAATAAGGAGCAAGGGACACAAAATGCTCACTGTGTTTTCTACCCCAACCTGTTGAGGAAGAAATACTTTTATTGATTTAATTGGCATCTAGTGCTGAAACAGAAATCTGCAAGAATTCTTTTGAGAGGCAAAATTTTTCTTCATTTCATTAGTGCTGTGATTTACGAGATTCACAAAGCTGGAAGAAGACATGTGTGGATTCAGATGGCTTAGATCAAAGGCACCGTAGTCTTGAAGCTTATAAAATGATTTTTAAAAAATCATCTTATGATGTGATTTATCAACCAGAGTCGTCATTCATTCATTCACCGTTACACATGATCATTAGGTCACTGGGGTATTCTCCCAGTTTGTACTAGAAAGGCAGGAAGCCGGGAGGCTGAATGTCCCTCTTGCCGTAGCTATATGGGCCCACGTCTACTTTTCCTTTGATTTTAGGGCCCCTCAAATCTGCTAACCTATTGGCCAAACAGATAGTTGTGTGGCACACTTGCTTTCCTTTGCCTTTGCCTTTGCCTTTACGTTCCAGCCATTCTAGGAGCTTATTGGACCAACATTCAATTGTTTCGCACTCTTCCTTTTTACTGAAACAGATTAAAACGTGACGTTAAAAAAACAAAAAAGGACATGTTTTTACACGATACAAACTCGTGTTCACAAGCGCGTACCTGTTCGGTGCTGCGAGCCTCTTCAGCAGCCGTGCGCCCGTGAGGCCTCCCTTGGCTTGAAGAGCATTTTCTTGCTCGTCGTCAGAGGAGCCGGGACTGAAGTTCCTGGATTAAAGATGGAAAAGGGTCAAAGCATTTCACGCTGATGATACCCTCTTTAAACTAGCTGCTAGTCCAGAGAGACCGAGTGAGAACCAGCCATCCTAGGTTTGCACAATAGTCACATGTCCAAAATTTTACTGCTAACTTTGTTTAAAAGTTAGTTAGTCTAGTCACAATGATTTAGAATGAGACTGAAACAGCAGCGAAATTAACCTTTTTATTATTTAAAGTGAGCAACACCTGATCATACTCGACCACTTAACATGTATTTATATTAAATTATATTATATTATATTATATTATATTATTTAGATATTTAGAAGAACAACAGTGCTCGAATGATGCTGAAGAAAAATGAAGAAGCTCTGGTGAGATCTTCATTTAGTTTATTGAAATATGTATTAGCTGTTTTTAATTTTTAAGTAAACTAAACTATTTTATTATGAGAGGAGCAGGTCAGGGAAGACATAGGAGACTCAGGTGGAGTTTCAGAGTGTGAAGATATAAAAATTATAAAACCAGAAAGGAGAAAGGGTGAAGACTGGTGTCAGGTAGATTTCTTTCAACGTTTCAATATTTTTTTCAATATCTCCACACTATAAGGGTAATGGTTAGGAGACAATAGGACAGGTTTAAAAATAAATGTGTGAAAATCTTTGCTACACAGTAAATAGAGTTGAGATGTATAATAATGTATACATCTAAAAATTAAGTTGTTTAAATTCTCGTTCTGTATGATAAAAATATACTTTTTATCTTTAGTTCACATTCTGACACTGTACATTACTGTAGTGTCTGTTGTAAATCCACGAATCCGTGCAGGAACATCAGGCTGCAGAGAGTCAGAGGGAGGCAGAGACAGAAACACATATCCGTAGATATTTTAGTTAAATGTTTGCGGCTGAAAATGACAGGGAAAACAAACGTTATATAGTTTGTTTTTAAACTGGAATGACGGTCATTATACTATGTATAACTTTAATCTGATTATTGGATTGTTGTAGTCAAGCCATTGGTCTTCTTGACTGCAACACTGCTCCGGTGTGTTGGAGGCCGTTTGGTTGTTAATCTGAAAATACAGGAAATATAGCAAATCGCCACTGGTGGCGCTGTTGCTGTGTAAAAGAGATGTGAGCTGGCCCTGTAAAGAAGAAGACGAGGTTTCCCATCGGGAAAATAAACGTTGCCATGTGCTACTACAGTTATCTGCTAGAATATTATTTTATCTAGACTCATGTTTGAATGGATTTGATCAGAATTTAGGCTAAGTTACAGAACCGCTGTCCACTTCGTAGATTCTCCAGCTCATTTCCTGCTGCTCACCTGTGGCTTGGAGCGGCTGCGATGCAGCGGAGCAACACAAGAACCACCAGGAGAAACACAGGCACTCTCAGGTGATACATGGTGATTCTGATGCTGATGACCTCCTGGAGAAACACAAAGGGTTTCATCAACGTTAGACTTTGTTTTCTCCCGTTCTCTACAGTCGGGGTGAGGGCCACCACTTATTAAAAAGATGCATGAAAAATTAAATCTGGTACTTTAACACTGCATCATCTGCCTGTATTGTTTTATTTGATGCTACTTGAAATGTTCTAAAATGTATAATTACTTTTTCATCACATCAAAACATACATCTTTATAGAAATAATTTTGCATAGAGTGACATACAAATTGGTAAAGAAAAACATTTATTTAAAATAAACAGATAAAAAATTGATTTCAATATGAGGTTAAAAATAATAAAAGCTGATATCAGTCATTTCTCATAGACTGTTGATTATTAATACTGGATCAATGAATACCCAGAAGATTGGATGAGTGAATTATTTTATAATCAAAAAATATTAGTGGAAAAATTCAAACGCTTGTCATGATTCATAAAAATTTATTGTAGAATGAAACTCATTTATATTTTTGATAAAATAATCCAGTTTTTGGTAATGGTTTTACATTTGCATCCATTCTTGCTTGATAAAAATCACTTGCCTTTGAAAATCTTGAAAAAGAAAAACAGATTTAGCAGAAATCTTGCATCACAAACCAAAACAAAACATCCGTAAAAGTCCAAACTTTTGGAATTTAGTGTCAGTAAAAAAAAAAGAAAAAAGAAAGACGTATAGGAACTGGCAGGTACTCACTGGGTGTAACGTTTCGTCCTCGTCTGTCTGTTGAGCAGTCTGATGGTTTGTCAGGCTGTCACAGTTTATAAGCTCTCTGCTCAAACCACTTGTGACATCACTTCTTTCCAAATATAGCCAAGCAATTTAATTTTCACGCAGGATTGCGGGGGAGAAGGGAGGGAATCTGATACGTTCAGATTTGTTTTCGGACAGCCACTCCACATGCACACACATACAGAGGCGTTGCTGCACGTCATCATCACCATCACCTCCTTCGTCACCATAGTCATCAGTCGCCGTGTTGGGACTGACCCGCCGCAAACTCAACAGAGAGGAGAACTCTGTCAAAGTGCTGTTTGCCTTGTGAGACACTTCATGAAGAACAGGTCGCCAAACTTGAGACCCTGAGGGACTCCAAGGCGATTAATAATAGATCTGAAGAAGAATTGCATTGAATAATGAATAGCCGCTTATCAGTTTAGCGTGATATGTCATTCACTACAGATTTATTCATAATGGTATGATGAAGTGTAAAAAAATAGAATAAAATAAAATACCGCATGTATGTGACAGTGAAAGCCAAGGAATAAATTAACAATTACTGTTTTTAATGGCCAAACTAAATGCTTCAAGCTAATTTTAACATTAGACAAAGCCAATCTGAGCAAATACAACAAAAGAGTTTTCAAAGTAGGATTTGTTTAATGGAATAAAAACATGGAAAAAGCAATTGCTTTTTCACAATAGAGCAGGTTGATTTGGATTCATTTCCCCCTAATGTATCAAAAATCTTCCATCATAGTTTGACGAGGTCAAATTTAGATAGATTTTCGCCTAATGTATCAAAAATCTTCCATCATAGTTTGCCGAGGCTAAATTTGGATACATTTTCCCTTAATGTATCAAAAATCTTCCATCATCAAAGTTAAATTTTGTTAAATGAGAAAGCCAGAGTAAACCACTTTTTGATGATTATGCTGTAATTCTCTTTAAATAGTTTCTTTATCTTAGTTTTTTGGAGTTTGGCAGCAAAGTCTGTGTCCAGCAATGCAAACACAGTTGTTTGTCCATCGAGGCCTTTGGCAATGTAACCGACCAACAGGGACACCGCCAGGAATCTTGGGGCCCATGACAAAAAATTAAATTGGGCCCCCCCGCGCAACTACTGTTGCAGTTTCTAGAGTCTATCTCCATATTTGTTAAAGTTCTCACAATGTTGTGACAGTTTGCTATGAGACAGATAATCTGTGAAAAAAATCAGTCTCCTTCACTTCCTCCCTGAACTACTATTGTTAGCTAAAGTAATGCGCCGTTCTGACCAAAAACAACCAATCAGAACCAGGAGGAGGGTTTTAGTGTTGTTAATCATCCTCATTCACTCACTGTTAAATGTGCTAATGGCAGAGAAACAACTCATTGTTACAGGAAAACTGTTTATGTCGTCATTGGTAGCTATGCTAACTAAAATGAGCATTCACAGTTTGAATCTGTACAGCTCTGTGCTATGCTAGCAACAGCATAGCTGTGACCGACCAACAAGGACCTCTCCAGGAATTTGGGCCCCATAATCTCTCAGTCTATACTCACCTCTCTTGGAGAAAAACTGTTACAATTCAAAAAAGACTCTTGTCATTTTCTCAATATTTTTTTTTGAAAACTTGACTTCATTATTTTTTTAGTAACCGCCACAGTCGTTCTTGTCTTCTGTCTGCTGCTGAACACAGCACCATCAAGTGCGCCAAGCAGGAACAAAGCATTTCATGCAGATCCCGGGGGGAGTTCAGTGCAAATATAGATGTGTGTTTTTGGTCTGGGAGGGGTAACATTTAATTTTTACAATTTTAAAAAACACAATAACAGTAATTGACAGGGCCCCAATTTTTTTAAATTTCTGTAAATGTGTTTGTTTGTTTGTTTGTTTACTTATTTATTTATTGGTTTTTGTTTGTTTTCTTGTGGAGGGCCACCTGTCAATGGGCCTTAGAATTGTCATAACTTTTCCCCCTACCGCGCTCCTGCCGACCAATGACTAATCTGACTTAATATTGGCCCTTGTGGCAATTTTTGACATTGGTGATATGGGTCTCTGCCCAGGGCGATATTATGTCAGAGGGTGACACAGGCAGGTTCTGTCCACTGGGCCACAACAGGTTATCTATTGGCTTTTAGGGATGTCCAGTCAGTAGGGATTGGAGACATGGCAGGACAACGCCAGTAGCTGATGATGCTGATGTTGGACACTGATGTTTAATTGATCGCGGTCCTATGAAAACACAACTGTAATTAATGTTTGACCACTGCCTACGACTCAGCCAGTCTACATTTTTTCCTTGTCAGAGGAATGGAGGGAAAATGTCATCCTGACCCACTGATCACTCAGGAACGCGAAGGAGGCAGACTTTTCCCAGCAAGTAGAAAAATTTCTTCTTCAAGAAAACAAAGTGAAGGATTTTTTTTGCAACTTTGCTCACGTTTGGATTGAATCCAAACACCAGCCCTCATAAGCTGCAACATAAATGTCCAGCATGGTTTGTTCCTGCCTTTGGTGTTGAACATGATTGAGATCAAAAGTCGCCAGGAGATGATTGGTAAACCTGCACCCTGCACCCACAGATTTAATGACGTGTGGTCTCTAATAATAATTGAGCGGATCTAATCTGCAGTGTTGACAGTGTTTGCGGTGGATTATGTCCAAACATCCCCATTCCTATAGATGTTTCTGGGGGGAAGGTGTTGCAAGAGAGAGAGCATGTGCCCACGTAAGGTGTATGCATCTCTTTCTAGGTCCACCCAGCTCATGACGCATCAACACAAATAAACAGCGTCAACCAAACTGCTCTGGGAATACAAACGGAGATCAAAATTAATAGCGTGGAAATGAGCAACTCTTTAGTCAATCAAGATGTTTTTGCTGTTTTGTTTGAACATCATGTGGGAGTTCTTAGAACCTTCATAGGACAGTAGATATAACAAAAATTTGTGAGATCTTCTTTACATACGTTACATAATGTAAAACACATTGCTTTATTGTTTGACACGATAGGAAAGTCAGAAGACAGCTGCAAGTCTGGTTCATCCTTGGGGACAATGTCCAGATGATTGAAAGTGCTGCATTCATCCTTTCAAACAATTATACACAAATATACACAAATGGTGGGAATGTCCAACCAGCATGCTGCTGCAGGAGGAGCTGGTGCTCCTCATTAAACAGATGGCCTCTTTATAAGAACATTATATGGAAATGTGGAAGCAACATCTAAAGACGTTAACCAGGAAGTAAAAGCTTGGGCACAGATTGGTCATCCAGATGGACAACAAGTGGTTACAAAGTGCTTAAGAACTAAGTCAACGTTTTGGAGTCAAAAACAAATGTAGAGAAGATCTGAAAAAAAAAACCAGACAAAATCTCTTACTGAAGGGTTTATTCATTACCAAAAAGAGCATTTTTAAACTAGAGGTTTGACTAAACAATCATTTTTGCTTTCAACATGGCAGAGAAGTACATGTACAAAAAGGTCAGTGTATTAAATTGCTGGCCAACCTGTCTGTAGTAGTTAAACGAACTGCATTACATGATAACCAATATGGAGGTAAACAGACCTAGCAAGAAAAGACTAACATGAATTGCCTGCTTTATTGCACGTCTTAGGAAATAATGATCTTTTATAGACCAGAGGTTTTGTTGATAACATTCTCTGATCATCTATGAGAAAGAAAAACAACTCACCTGAAGTCTCTGTCAGGATCCTGTCATATATATTTATGAAAAATAGATTATTATTTGCAAAGAGTTGCTCTGTTCTGATTATTTCCCCTCATCCTTCCAAGTCTTTCCCAACTCCTGTAGAGTCTGTTTTGTCAGAAGACAGTTTGGGACTTGTGGACCCAGCACCGCTCTTCTCCTGGGTCTCCAGCTGAACCATAATTCCACTTTCCTTTGACGCTTTGCGTTGCTGCAGCTCTATGTCCCGGTCTGCTTTCCAAAACTGTCGCTTCAGGAGGACGATGACGGCAATCATGAAGAAATAGGAAGTGCCGCTGAGGCAAGTAATCAGACCAAGGAAAATGATTCTTTCATCAGAGACAATAAACAGAAGGTTAGATTACTAATCTTTTTTTGTTTAGGAATATATACTGGTACTCCTGTTTTACCATTTTCCTCTTTTGATGCATCAGTATATATTTGTGTCATGTTTTCATACATTATTTCTAAATACTGCTGAATAATTGGATAAAAACCTCCACAGGACTGTTCTATTTTTTTGATTTCTAAATTTACTATTGGCATTTCAAATAACCATGGAGCAATTTCAGATTTAATTACAGTTTTACAGCATGCTATATTATTTATCCCCAAATGATCTACATAGACATTCCCTTCCCATCCAAAACTCCCAACGTTATGACCATATTCCCAACATTCTCTGAATACCTGTGCGGTAGACTGATTTTCCTCATGCCCTTGTAAATTTAACCAATACTTTGCTGACAGTTTCATCCGCCTTAAGTCCAGTGGCATTTCTCCGGTAATCACCTGAAGAGTAGGAATTGGAGAGGTTCTAAAAGCACCACAACATATCCTAAGCGCTTTAGCTTGGATTCTGTCTAAATCTAATAAGAAAGAAATTTGCAGCTGACTTATAAACAATACATCCATAGTCCAATACAGATCGAATTAAAACATCATACACTCTTTTCAAAAGATATGCTTGGTGCCTCCACTGACTCGTTAGAGCCGCTTGTTTATATCACCAGCGTGCACCGCTGGCGGAGCTTAACGCAGTAAACATAATGTTTTAACCTTAGCTTTTCAAATATATGATTTACTACATTTCTAATAATTAAAACATTCAAAGGAATAAATTAACCTTTACTGTAGCAGGTGAGGCCTGGTGGGCCTTAGATGTTGTTCTGGGTTATTTTGCTACCTTCTGAATGCGTCACTAATGCATAGAGTAATTTTGATAAATCGGCCATGTTATTACCATTTGTGGATAATGGTTCTCACTTTGACCCCCAAACCTGGAAATAACTTCCCGACTCTTTCCAGACTAAAGAAATGTCATTGTCTTTCTCATCTGTCGCTGAACATCTGTAGATTGGATAATGTGTTACTTTTTGAGGATTTCTTCATGTTGTCGGATACTACATGTCTAGCAGTAGAATCAGTGGTTTTGGCTAGTGAAACTGAAACAAAAATCTTGAATAATCACAGATAACTTATGACTTCCCAATGGATGGATATGTTTTTACTCCATTTAACAAGTCATACTTTAAAAGTTGATTTGTTTCATTGTATTTGCTCAGATTGGCTTTGTCTAATGTTAAAATTAGCTTGAAGCATTTAGTTTGGCCATTAAAAACAGTAATTGTTAATTTATTCCTTGGCTTTCACTGTCACATACATGCGGTATTTTATTTTATTTTTTTACACTTCATCATACCATTATGAATAAATCTGTAGTGAATGACATATCACGCTAAACTGATAAGCGGCTATTCATTATTAAATGCAATTCTTCTTCAGATCTATTATTAATCGCCTTGGAGTCCCTCAGGGTCTCAAGTTTGGCGACCTGTTCTTCATAAAGTGTCTCACAAGGCAAACAGCACTTTGACAGAGTTCTCCTCTCTGTTGAGTTTGTGGCGGGTCAGTCCCAACACGGCGACTGATGACTATGGTGACGAAGGAGGTGATGGTGATGATGACGTGCAGCAACGCCTCTGTATGTGGAGTGGCTGTCCGAAAACAAATCTGAACGTATCAGAGTGGATCAGATGTGATATACATGAAGTCCCTCCCTTTTTCCCCCCAACCCTGCATGAAAATAAAATTGCTTGGCTATATTTGGAAAGAAGTGATGTCACAAGTGGTTTGAGCAGAGAGCTTATAAACTGTGACAGCCTGACAAACCACTGGACTGCTCAACAGACAGACGAGGACGAAACGTTACACCCAGTGAGTACCTGCCAGTTCCTATACGTCTTTCTTTCTTTTTTTTTTTTACTGACACTAAATTCTTGCTTTAAGTTTGGACTTTTACGGATGTTTTGTTTTGGTTTGTGATGCAAGATTTCTGCTAAATCTGTTTTTCTTTTTCAAGATTTTCAAAGGCAAGTGATTTTTATCAAGCAAGAATGGATGCGAATGTAAAACCATTACCAAAAACTGGATTATTTTATCAAAAATATAAATGAGTTTCATTCTACAATAAATTTTTATAAATCATGACAAGCAACTGAATTTTTCCACTAATATTTTGAGATTATAAAATAATTAACTTATCAAATCATCTGGGTGTTCATTGATTCAGTATTAATAATCAACAGTCTATGAGAAATGACTAATATCGGCTTTTATTATTTTTAACCTCATATTGAAATCTGTTTTTTATTATCAATTTTTATTTCATAAGTTTTTCTTTACCAATTTGCATGTCATTCTATACAAAAACATTTCTATAAAGATTTATGTTGTGATGTGATGAAAAAGTAATTATACATTTTAGATCATTTCAAGTAGCATCAAATAAAACAAGGTCAAGATTTAATTTTTCATGCATCTTTTTAATAAGTGGTGGCCCTCACCCCAACTGTAGAGAACTGGAGAAAACAAAGTCTAACGTTGATGAAACCCTTTGTGTTTCTCCAGGAGGTCATCAGCATCAGAATCACCATGTATCACCTGAGAGTGCCTGTGTTTCTCCTGGTGGTTCTTGTGTTGCTCCGCTGCATCGCAGCCGCTCCAAGCCACAGGTGAGCAGCAGGAAATGAGCTGGAGAATCTACGAAGTGGACAGCGGTTCTGTAACTTAGCCTAAATTCTGATCAAATCCATTCAAGCATGAGCCTAGATAGCTACACAGAACTCCCTCGGTTATTGTCGAGACTCTGTAATGTGCTGACTGGAAGACACCTCAGTTCGTGCGTGTAACTGTGAGACTGGAAGTAAAGTCATACGCCTCTCTGAGAAAGCACTCCATTGTGCAACCCCAGGATGGCTGACTAAGTGGCCACTTTCTCCCCTCTCACTCAGTCTCTCAGGACTAGCAGCTAGTTTAAAGAGGGTATCATCAGCGTGAAATGCTTTGACCCTTTTCCATCTCTAATCCAGGTACTTTAGTCCCGGCTCCTCCGACGACGAGCAAGAAAATGCTCTTCTAGACAAGGAGAGCTGGTCCCTGCCTGAGCTAATCTCCGACCCTTTCCTCGGCCTCATGGGCGCGCGGCCGCAGCGGGGGCTCACAGCAACAAACAGGTACGCGCTCATGAAGATTAATCTTTATCGTGTTAAAACATGACAAAAGCAACTACTAATGTTTTTGTTGTTGTTGTTTTTGTTTTTATGTTTGTTTGTTTTCATACGTTCCAGTCATCACTTACAGAAGAGAAAGTGCAACACAGCTACTTGTGTGACCCAGAGGTTAGCAGACTTTCTGGTCCGGTCCAGTAACACCATCGGAACAGTCTACGTCCCGACAAACGTGGGCTCGAGTACCTACGGCAAGAGGGACCTACATCAGCCTCCCGACTACCTGCCTTTCTAGTACAAAACTGGGAGAATACCCCAGTGACATAATGATCATGTGTTACAATGAATGTGAGAATGACGACTCCATAAGATGACTTTTCTTTTTTAAATAATTTGATAAGCATCAAGACTACAGTGCCTTTGATTTAAGCCATCTGAATCCATGTATGTTTCCTTCCAGCTTTGTGAACATCGTAAATCACAGCACTAATGAAATTTTAAAAAAAAATTCAACAAAAAATAAAATAATTATAAAATATTCTGTCAGACAGAAGAAATATAAAGCCCTTTAATATGAATCATCTGAGATGTTTTGATAATAAAAATGTTGAAATTTGTGTCTGATTCTTGCAGGACATTTCTGTTTGAGCGCAAGATGCCAACTGAACCAATAAAAGTATTTCTTCCTCAACAGGTTGGGAGGAAAAACATTTTGTGTCCCTTGCTCCTTATTTAAGACTGCTTCTGAATGTGTCTGTGAGTCACAGGGAATGAATGAGCTATTTAATCGTGTTTGTTAAATGTTGCTACAGGTAACTCTAAAGTAATGCTTTGTTTGCTCACCTATGATATGTAATCACTAAACTTAGCCTGGAAACACACAAGCTTTGAATATTCACAACCCTTCAGGTTTGCTCTATTTCGTCCATATACACAACAACCATGGGTGTCCAAATCCAGTCCTGGAGAGTCAGAAAATGGCAAAGGATGTCAACAGGACGATTGTTTGGTCGGAACTCAACAAATGTGACCTTTATGGAGGACTGATCTGAAGAAAGTCACTGTAGAAAGAAAACCAGAAGAAACCATGAGCCATTTTAGATCCCATCCACATGAGGATGTTTTTTATTATTTTATAAAATGGGTCGTCGGTTTTAAAAATACCCACATCTCCAGCTGAGAACGTTTCTGGAAATGTTTTGAGCCACACGGAAAAGCCAAAAACAGAACAAAACGCTTTTTTTTTACTCTCCCAGACCTGTAGGTGGTGCTAAATATAGAGCATAGGACATGAAGGTAAAGTCTTCACAAAAGATTAGTTTTGATTAACTTTATTCAGCTGCAGACACTTAAGGTGCTGCAGGACAACACACACAGTTGGGGTTATAGGTAAGGTTAGCGGTTTGGCTAATACGTCAGTGTTTTCACAACACATGTGAATATAAGTGTAACATTTTCCCTCTGGAACTTGTGTCCTACCTTTTGTGAGGGTAGGACACAAATAGTTAAAAACGTTCCAGTGTGAACAAAGACAAATATGAAAGAAGGCGTTCTGGTCAGATGAGACCCAAATTGGGACTTTTGTGGAAAACCAACATTGCACATCACCCAACACCATGATGGTAACACTTCACCTGGTCTTTGCAAACCCATCCACATCCTCTTGAACTTTTTCACATATTTTCACTTTACAGCCATGAACCTCTGTGTATTTTATCTAGATTTTCTGCAATAGACACACACAAAGCAGTACATAACTTTAAAGGAAAGAACTTGATACCTAAGTGTATAAAAGTGTATCTTTGTCTCTCTTTAACCATAAAATGTACTTCAAGCTCAGTCTTTTCGCTAGAAGATGCCATCAATAAGCCGTCGCTTTGTGCCTTTGCACTTTTCTGTCTGCTCTGTCCTTTCTTTCTGTTCTGTCTTTAATATGTAGATACATGCATTAAAAATGATTCCATGGTTACTTTTATTAATGTTTGTTATGTTAGTAAGTGACCATACAGACCACTGTTTTGTTTACATCACCTATTCTATATTCTGATTCATTTAATTTTACTTTCAGTGCCAGTAAATCGTCATCTGCAAAACATCTAGCGTTTGCACAGTTACGCTATAAATCTAAACATGACTACACCTAGTGTATGTAACATTTTGTTTTCAACAATTAACATAAACATTTATTTAAATTAAAAAAAAAAACACAAGGCTTTCAATTACACGATCAAGAGTCCTGTAAATCATTTATGCCCACTTTTCCTCAGTTTATCTCCAAAGTCATGTGGTTTGCAGTGATTGCATCTAGTGCTTATTAGTCATTGTTTACCCATATTACCTTTAATGGCACAGCTGCAATCACAATATTGCCTCCCATATTGTCATGTGTCGTCCTCCGACGGTGCTTACTCAGGGTAATGAAAATCAAGAGCGAAACGGTGACGCACGGCATTAACCCCTGTTTGATTAGCAGCGACCTGATCATCTCAGACGCTGACATCAATACCCCCGCGCGTGGCTAACACCTGTGTAAAAGGCTTTTCAAAAATAGAACAAGTGGCGGCTTTTGCTGATGAGTCCAAAAAAAAAAACAAAAAAAAAAACAATGCAGCCATTATCTGACAAACACTCCCTGACAGAGAACGGGGACCGTGTCAAGATCTGTCGATTACTTCATGTGAGGCCTGCAAATGGGCTCTGTTGATGGGTTGTTTATCGTGATAGTGATTATGGTTGATGAATGCTTTGATGGAATTTCAGCGTATATATTTATAATGATGAACTGTAACTTTCCCCATAGGGTAACACCTACCTGGTCCAGACCTAAATCCAGTTGAAATTTTGTTCTAAGATTCTGTCTAATGTAGATTCAGATGATTTGCAAAGAACAAGTAAAAAAATAAATAAAAATAAAATAAAAAATCTCTCTTTATGTGAAAATCTAGTAAAGACAACCCCAAAATATTTTCACCTGTAACTGCAACAAAAGATGACTCTTAAAAGTAAAGACTCAGAGAGACTGAATGCAAACCCACCACAATTGTAACATTTTTGGTTATAATGAAGGATTTTTCACCTCAATTTCACAATCATGCACAACTTTGTGTTTGTTTGGCATACAATGTCCAAATAAAATACATTGAAGTTTGTTGCTGTGTCAGGATAATGTGGAAAACTTAAATTTAATCCTTTTACCTGAATCAGAACATTTGGATTATTAAAAACAGTAAGTACAATTTTAAAAATAACTGATAGTAATGATACTTATGTACTTGGCCAGGTCTAACAACAAATCTACAACACAATGACTGAAAAAAATAAGAGAATCCAGCCCCAAATATATTTGGGCAGCTGTAGTTGTGAAATGGGACATTAAATGGACAATGCATGAAAAAATATTCCCAAACCTGGTGCCATGCTGATGTGAAATTCTGTGAGCTCTTTTTTAGGATTTAGTAGTAATTTATCCAAGCAGCTGAAACAACTTCAATTACGTCTGTTAGTTTCTCCATCTGGATGTGGCAAATGTAATTATACACAGTAACAATATTTTAGAAATGAACAAAATTATTTCACAAATGATGCGTACACAAATGAATAGAAAAAAATAAATAAATCAAAAACAATACTTTAAAACGCAAATGATTTTAGCGCCATCTACTGGAGAGCAGATGCAAACTACAATCTTCAATGGCAACTTTTTTCACGTGTACACTCTCGACATTAAAATATTACTTCAAACACATCATATCAAAGTGTTATACGTTTAACTTTACATTTAACTGTGGTTAATTCTATTTTCAGTGAACCTGATATGTTGCTCGTTTAAAAAAAAAAACATGCCCTGCTGCTTGCCGTAGATAAATGTAAATACGGAAGTGACGTAAAACCACTGTTACACTACAAAGTGCTAAAACAGGCTTGATAGAATTACCTTGAAATATTTTACATTTTTAAGAGTTATGTTTATGTGAACGTTTTCTTATCTTATTTGTTTTCGGATTAAGTTGGGGGAAAAAAACCTTAGACAATCCAAACTCATTTTGCGGTTTGAAAGGGATGCTTCCTAAATTGTTAGTACTGTTAGCATGTTAGCTTTTTGAGTTATGGAGAGTAAAAAGGAGAAAACGTTTAAGTTTGTGGTGGTCGGAGGTGGCATTGCGGGTGTAACATGCGTGGAGCAGGTAAACACAAGACTTACAGGTGTAATTAAAAGCTCTAAAATCTATGTTAGCGTCAGAGTGTTGCTAAAGTAAAGGCCTATCTCCATGTTTTAGGGAGTTTTCAATACATTTGCTCAATTCAGGTTAGATTTATTGAATATATATTTGTCATCTGTAAAGTGGTGAAATAATTTATTTGTTAAAGTGTATACATGTGGGGCCACCGTACATATAATACAGCTCTATTATAGAGCTGCCTGGAATAATCATATGACCTGGATTAGTGAACCTGACTAGCCTTTTTAGTGTGTGTGTGTGTGTGTGTGTGTGTATATATATATATATATATATATATATATATATATATATATATATATATATATATATATATAAAGAAATGCACGATTGCCAATAAAGAAAACACTTAAGCATTTTTTAAAAAGATCCCATCTCACTAATCATAAACTGTTTTTAAGAATCTGGAGGGAAAAAAACATGGTTTCATGGTATTTACACAAAACGTTTAAACAAAAATGTCTACATATTCTATATGTAACTTGTAAACTTAAAAATCATCTCCATTGGCAGCTATCATCTCAGTTTGCATCAGAGGACGTAGCTCTTATTACAGCGGGTCCCCACATAAAAGCGGTGACCAACTATAAACAGGTAAGTAGTTTCACTCTGGAGTTTTATTTACACTCACAACTAAGAGGAGATTCATATTCATGCACATCCTGATCCTTGTCCCGTTCATTAGGTGTCCAGAAGACTGGAGGAGTTCGACGTGGAGGAAAAACCCTCCAGTGTTTTAGAGGAGAAATATTCCAACCTGACCATCATTCATTCTGCTGTACAATCCCTCCGCACACATACACATGTAAGTAGTAAACCTCAGTAAATCCTATTGGCGCCCCCTTGTGGCCACAATGTTACAGCACATAGCTTAACGGCACAGTGAAATGCTTGAATCTTGTTCCGGAATTGATTAATTCCCCCCTCAACGGATTTATTTTTTCTGACCCTCAGTGTGTGGAAACCGCAGACGGTCGAGTGTTTGGTTACGAGAAGCTTTGTATATGTAGCGGTGCCCGTCCGAAACTCCTGACCCAGGAGAACCCGCACGTGCTCGGGATCCGGGACACGGACAGCGCACAGGTATTACAAACCATGTTTTTGAGTTCGAGCGAGGTTTACATTTGTCATCATTAGAATACATTTTATTTTAATTTTGGTATTTTAAGTAGTGAATTGAATATTTTCGTATTCAGGTGGAACGTTTTGGTCAACAAGTTTGGATTTATTATTCATTTTTAGAAACCACGCCTCATTAGACGCTTTTATAAACCAAACCACACATTTAAAGCTTTTGTTGTAGTACCGGCTGCCCATTTGGCCACATATTTGGACGGAAATGATAGTTTATTTGCTATGGACACCAATGAGAACTCCAACACTCTTCAAAATGACTTTAAAAATAGTTTAATTAGGCTGACATTAAGTTTTCGGAATGTCCCTGATCACGGAGACCATGTCTAAAAGTAGGTCAAAATTAAATTAATTCAATTTTTCCTGAAATAAAAGGTGGTCACCCATGTGTAACCAAATGATGACTGTTGTTAATTTGACTACATCCACTATGAAATAAAATATCTTTGTCCTGTCTAAAAAATATTGAAAGTCTATGCCTAATAATCAGTAGTAATACTTGTTTGGTTGCATTAGATTGCATCTTTAGCTACAATTCAGCTAACTATTATTGAAGACATGAGTATAAATGAGTAGAAATTCCTGAAATGATTAAGCTGAAGATCCAAGCAGTAAAGTTTGAAATGGTAACATTTTGCTTTGAGGTTACACAGCATGCCAGATGTCATTCTGTTTCGGTTGCAGGAGTTTCAAAAGCGGCTATCCAAAGCTAAGAGAATCGTCGTCGTCGGAAACGGAGGGATCGCACTGGAGTTGGTGTAAGTCAACAGTGCAGTCATTTCTCCTTATTTTATCCTGCAACTATTGCCTATATTTATTCTTGTGGTATTGATACGTTTTTGTTTATTTGTTTGTTTGTTTGTTTGTTTTTTCCAGGTATGAGGTGAGGCGCTGTGAGGTGATCTGGGCTGTGAAGGACAAAGCCATTGGAAACACCTTCTTTGATGCGGGAGCTGCGCAGTTCCTCATCCCGTCATTGGAGGGCGACAAAGAGCAGGCGGCCGCTCCGTGCAAGAGGCAGCACTTCACCACGGAGGAACCGGCGCCGGATGCTGCGCAGACATTCACAGCCGGTACTTAAGATGTTTCTGCGTTTCTCAAGGTTTATCACGTGTTCCTTGGTTTCCTTGATGCTGTTTGTTCTTTTATTCAAGGATTTTAAATAGAAGGGAACCAAACCCAAGATTTGTGTATGCCTGATCACAAAATTAGGTCTGGGAGATAAATAGATTCTATCCATTAATCAAATTTTCTGTTTTTGAAGATTACATTTCTGGAAAATTGTGATTTTAGCCAAGAACTACCATTTTGGATGACAAGGTTTTTTTGGGGGGGTTTTTTGTTGTTTTTTTTCAGATCAATTCACAAAATTAATCTGAAAAATTGAAACTTGTGGTTGAAAACTGAAATAAAATAAAATTTTAAAGATATTTCCTGTCTTTTTTTTTTTTTTTTACAAAATCATAAATGACATTTAGTTTACGGATTTTTAAGTTATATAACCCAGCCTTGTGCAAAATATCCATATTACTGCTGTGACTGTGTTGCTCTTTCAGCAAAAGTGTTTTTTTTCTCCATTCCCAGATGAATATTCCCGCGGGCAGAACCCCGGTCCCGTCGAGTCCGGCAGTGCTCTCGGCCCGGACTGGCATCGAGGAATCGAGCTGCAAGGAGCGGAGCAGGTGGGACGATGTGTGTTTGCTCTGTAACCCTCTGTGTGTCAAACATTCGTTTGTTTCTCACATATCTCTTCACCTTTTTCTGTTTCTGTTCAGGCATCCCGCAGAGTCTCAGTGGAGTACCAGTGTGAAGTGGAGCACATCTTCACCTCAGAGGAGTTCCTCGACTCCTCAAAGCAAACTCCAAAACCTGACAGCGGTGGGAACTCCTCTTACTTCTCTAACTCTTCCTCTGCTCCCCCGCTTTCCTCTTTTCTTCTCTCCCTCTGCCACTCACCCCCTCGCTTTTCTTCTCTCCCAGCAGGATCCTGGCCGGTTTACGTCCAGTTGACCAATGGCGAGACGTTTGGCTGCGACTTTGTGGTCAGCGCCACCGGGGTCGTCCCGAACACGGAGCCATTTCTCCACGGCAACAACGTGAGAAAAAACTTTGGTCGAATACCTAAAAGCTGCCTCATAGCTGAACAAAACGGTCTAAAGAAAGTATATTTTTTTGGGACTGTTAAATTATATATTTGAATCTCTTCTTCCAGGGTGGAAATAAAGTAGATCTCAGTGCACAAGTTTGAATTTATTGCGGGTTTTCTCATAGCTGTAATCACAGAAAACATTTTAATAAGTTGTAAAAAAAAAAAAGGGTTGTAACACATTTTGCCCAGTAATTATCACAATAAACGATAATATTAATGTTTTGACACAGTTGCATTATTTTTCCATTGCCATTATGTCACTTGAAAATGGTCTCAAAACAACATTATCTTTTTCGCAGTAACTTCTGCAAAAAGTTTTTATCATCCAGAAAAAAAATGTTATCTAATTTATTTGCTAATAATAACAAAGAAAAAAAATCTTGTCTTTGTTATGAAACAGAACTTTACTGAATCAATCTGCTTCATTATACCTTGATAGAGTTTTATATTTTGTTATATTTTGTAAAAGTTGATCATCTTTCTTTGGTTTCTTGAGACAGATTTGTTCCATAAACAGAAAGACCCAGCAAATATTCCATTTGCTTAGTTCTGATGTTTTTTCTCTCTGATAATCAAATAATAATAATAATAATAATAATAATAATAATAATAATAATAATAATAATCAAATGTTATTGATTGATCAGGATCTTTTTTCCCCACTTTTCCTGTCTAGTTTTTATTGGCAGACGACGGTGGCCTTCAAGTAGACGATCACATGATGACATCAGAGCCAGATGTGTACGCAGCAGGAGACGTGTGCAGTGCATGCTGGGAGCACAGCCCACTTTGGCAGCAGGTAGAAGCACTACAAAATGTATTAGTTTGAAAAGTATGACAGTACAAACAGTTTAGGATCTTAGCGGATTACATATGGTGTAAAAAAAAAAAAAAGGTGTGTGTGTGTGCATAGATGCGGCTCTGGACGCAGGCCCGTCAGATGGGCTGGTACGCGGGCCGCTGCATGGCGGCCGACGTCCTCTCCGAGCCGATCGACCTTGACTTTTGCTTCGAACTCTTCTCGCACGTCACCAAATTCTTTAACTACAAGGTAAGCGACGCTTTGGCCTCCAGCTAGCCGAGCTGCGTAGGCGACAACCAGTGATTCATTGAGCAAGCCATTTTTTCATCGTTTCTGCTTCTTCCTCAGGTGGTCCTGCTGGGGAAGTTTAACGCACAGGGGCTGGGGTCCAACCATGAGCTGCTGGTTCGCTGCACCAAAGGCCAGGAGTACGTCAAGGTCGGCGCTGGTGTTGGGAAGATTTCTGCAGTATTTCTGTTAATGTCTCTGGTGGTTACATGAGGCACAGCACTGCAAAAACACAAAATCTTACCAAGTTATTTTTGCTGTAGTTTGAAATATCTTATTACACTTAAATAAAGCTAAAGTACAGGTAACTTTTCAGCAAGTTATTTTAAGTCAATAATTCCTTAATAGTTATGAATAACTAGTACTTTTTCATCAATATAAAGTAATTTTTGACTTTAAACAAGCTCCTGCATCATGACAAACGTGCATTTATTGTGTAAACTACCTAATCCTCACTTTTTGATACGCGTTTGTTTTTATATATATATATTTTGCTTGCGATAGCATGTGACGAACAAAGATTTTGAATGAGTTTTATGTTTTAATTTTGATGAAAGAAACCAAATTTTCACATACACGGATGACAAGGTTGTCATAGATGTAATCTAGAACCCTCCGTTCTCCCGTCACTGTAACCAGATGACGCGTTGTTGTCAAAAACCTGAAATCAGAAAACCCCCAGAGTTCGTTTGTGACAGAATGCCGCCTCTCTCCACGGGCAGGTGGTCCTCAGCGGGGGCAGGATGGTGGGGGCCGTGCTGATCGGAGAAACCGATTTAGAGGAGACGTTCGAAAACCTGATCCTCAACCAGATGGACCTGACGGCGTATGGAGAGGAGCTGCTCAACCCGGACATCGACATCGAGGACTACTTTGACTAATCGCTGCCTTCCAAGTCTGGATAACCATGAAGAAAAAGACATTTATTTTATTATTAAGTAGGTAAAAATCTGATTTTGAGGAAAAATTAAGACTTTTTTATTTTTACATGAATTATGACCTCAATCTTCTGTTTTTTGCCAACTCATTGATCGATTGAGTTGAGTTTGACAGATGAAGGCAAATTCACAAATACAAAAGGTTAATTTAAAAGCTTTTTAAAACGAAACATTGTGATGTTTCATGACTGGAGAATAATACACACAATAAAACCCATCTTGATCAATTCTATGTGCTCAAATGTTCAAAATATTTTCAAATCTGTCAGGACAAAAAATTAGTCCAGAAAAATCTGGCTGGAATTTAAGTTGTTGGAAACCAAAGAAGCATCTGAGACGGGTCGAGTTTAGATGTTAAAAGATAGCTTTGTTTGCGTCAGTGTAAATGTGTATAATTATTTGAAAACAAAAATAAATTATTTTTAAAGAAAAGTAAAAAAAAATTTCTTCGTTGTTGCAAATTCGCCCTAAACACATAAACTGATATCTGGCCAGATAAACCCTAGATTAAGATTCTTTTTGAGTTTTTATCAACCACATTTGCTAAACTAAATTAAGATGTTGTCCTGTCACTGATCTTCAAATTTCATTGTCTAATCTTGGTATACACACACATGCACACACACACACACACAATAGAATGGTTTCCTAACACTGGACCTCTGCAAATATTTTGCCAAAACAAAGGGAAAAAAAGACCAAAAAAATGCTCAGATCTAATTAAAGTTTACTTTTTATCCAATTTAAGGAAATTAGTATGTTTGGGAAACGCTATGTCGTTTCTCACGATTTTAAAAATGCCATCCCTATAATCAAGCTCGGTGGTGGCAGCATTATTCTTAGAGAATCCTGATTAAAATGACGCCGAATACATAATATTTAGATTTATGAGTCAAATCCCATGACCGAATGTGGAAAATGAGAGAAATTAAGTGTGAAAATTGTAGCTAATTATATATTTTTTTTTCCTTTTGATTTTGGGGATACTTTGTTTAATGTTAATAGGTTAGTAGGTCAATTAAATCCACCATAATTTAGTAAAAAATAGAAAAGGCACTAATATTGCAAAAATTTAAATGCTTGATGACTTTGAATCAAAAGTGGATTTAAAATACAAACTCCTCATTTGAGCTCAGACTACATTTTTTATTGTTTTCCTTTGTTGATTTACTTGAACTATTGCGTAACATGACCTCGTGTTTACTAGATCGGTGACTTCGCAGCAAGAAGTCGCCGACAGTGAGCGAGGTGTCTGCTGGCTGACCTCGGTTGGCATAGTAACAAGGTTTTATATCTTCTGGGAATTATGGAAAATTACCCAGCATGCATATACATAGAAAAAACAAGAGAATTATCTCAGGGCATCTCTACCAGGTTGGAAAGAAAATACCTTTTTGTGTGTGTGTGAGTGAAGAGAGCGCCTGTTAGCTGTCAAGAGGGAGAGTCAACAGAGGCACGCGTTTGAAGATCCAATTAAAATCCCTGTTCATATGGAGACGCTGGATTAGAGTTGGTTTGGAGAGAACTCAAGAAGCAACCTATTCATTATGAAGGTTGCTAAGTAACCAGACAATCAGGTCTGGTATGCTGTGGAGGAACAGAGAGGGTCACCTGGGTTTTTTATCGCTGTCATGGGAATACAGCAGGAACTTTAGTCTCCGTTCAGCGTTTTTCTCTTTTTTTTTTTTGTTTTTTTTTTTTTTAGATATTTTTTATTTTATATTTTGAAAGAACTAATACATTTTCTTAAAGAATCGTGGAACCTGCAAGATAGAGCCATTCTGGAGGATAGAGGGACGAAATGGCTCATCGCACAATCAGAAAACATTTAACATTTTGGAGAGTCTCTTTCCGAGAAACTTTCTCATTAATCAATGACCAGAAAAGGTTGAGTTAAAGAGTACCAAGTGTTTTCTGGAGGCCACAGTAGCTTCAGAGCTGATGTGTAATTTATTCCAATCCTATTGGCTGACATGTGGGCGGATAACCTGCTGCTGCACCTGACTCCAGGACAGATTTCCTATGGGAGGTCCCTCATGCATAATTAAGACTTTCCACTAATCTTTTTATTTTTTTTATTGAGCAATTATGGTTTCAACAGCACTCTTTTGTTACATAAAACAAATAACTGTAATTTTGATCAAGTCCTCTGGAAGAGGAGAAAAAAGGAGAAATGTTCATGTTTTTTTCTCAGAATTTTGACTTTAATGCAGACAAGCTCCTGGGAGCAACCAGCTTCAAAGATAGAGATGTGCGTTGTGAAGAAGAACTACATTTCTGGATAAATTAATCAGATTTAATTCGTGAAGAAAGTCAGAATTCTCTTCTTTTTTTTATCTTTCAGTGACCTAAATTCTGTTCCAGAAAGTCCTCTAAGATACTAACACTAATACTAATCTAAGATACTAATTTCTACCTGGTAGAAATTGTGACTACAGTGGACTATTCATAAGAAAAAAGTATTTATTTTCATTATCTCTATATATTTTGTACTTTTTTTTCTGTTGGTGTAGCTCATACAATTTCAATAAAATGCATCAAAGTTTTTGTTTGGAAAGTAGGAAAAGCAAGGTTTTCTCCATTAGCTTAACTCAATGCCTTTGTCGGCAGAGATTCTGTGTTTTGAAATCTAAAAAGTAGCTTTTTTGTTGATATTTTCACAATCGGATGTAGTACTGCATCATATAACAATAAACCAAACACACCAATTCATTTGTGATTAAAGTTGATCACCTTTGAAAGCATCTCACAGGGAAAAGACTATAGACTTATATGTAAAGTAGTCAATTTGCCTTAAATGTGAAGCATCTCATTTTGTTGTCTGGTGGATTTCTTTTTTCTGAATGGGGGCCTGATTTATCAATGTATGTAGTTAATACTATAGTGTTTGGCATGCGTCTCGATAGCTTTTGGGCATGGGGAGCCCTCATGAACAAAAGAACCCAAGTAGTTTTTCTTTGGGAAAAGTCAGGGAATATAAGGCTGATTTTTTAGGGTTTGTTTGCATATAAGAGTTAAATACTGTTTTGTTTTGTGTTGTTTTCTTCTTATTATTATTATTATTCTTTTTATCAAGGAACCATCAATACAGTTCAGATTTTTTTTTATGACTTACTCATTTAAGGAAAAAATTTGAGTGTCCTTATTTCTAACTGAGGTCCTTTGTATATTTGCCCTTCAGCTGCCCTGCTTGGTTTTGTTCTTCCTCTCTTGAAGGTTACTTAATACCATAGAAAATTCATATTAATACTATTGTTTATTATTGTCAAGTACGGCTGAAATATCACGTTAAATGCCTCAATGTATATTAAATGAGTTATTTATTACGGATGTGACGTGTACATAATGTGACTGATACGGTTCTGGACGTTATCAGTCACGTTTGTGTTTATTCGCCTTGGACCCTTGTCTACCATTGAGAAACCAATAATTAGAGAATTATGGAAAGTTTTACATTTTAAGTCTTCATTAAGTTTCATTAATTTATGTCTTTGAATTTTTTAGTTATTAGAAATGTAGTAAATCATATATTTGTAAAGTTAAGGTTAAAACATTATGTGTACTGCTTTAAGCTCCGCCAGCGGTGCACGCTGATGATATAAGCAAGCGACTCTATTGAGTCGATGGAGTTACGTATTGCTAGCGTCAGGGGGAACTTTTTTCCCCCTCACAGATGGGTGGTTCCTTCTGAGAGGCGTTGCCATACAGCGACTGCACCAGGAATATATACCCGCAGCCACTTACTCTGTTTCATACGTTGCGCACCGTGTTGCCATTTCTAGCACTGCTTACTTCGCCCTGTGAGATATCTCGTGAAACACTGTCTTCGCCATGGCCGACTACATTCACGTCCCAGACGAGGCTCCCGCTGTGCCCAAAATAGATGTGACGGTCGATGAGAACGACTACCGACCCGGTGCATTGCAGCTAATGAAGGAGCTCAGACCGAGCTGGAAGCCGTCCGAAATTAAAATGAAGGTAGTATTTATGTCGTTTTTTTTTTTAGAAGACGTTTTTTTAAATTACTTTGTTTAGTGGACTGCATTTTGGCACGCTCTAAAACGAAATGTGAGGGTTTTTTTTTTTTTTTTTTTTTTTTTTGCTATCTTCGAGTTAGCTAGCTAGGTGTCCCATTTAAATAAATGTCACAGGCTGACGTCAGATGAAACTGAGGGATTATAATATCATTGCAAGGCGCTGAAAGGACAAATATATGCTATATTCCAACTGAGTTACATTTCATAGCATCCAAAAGTGGTGAATAAACTTATAGATAGATGCAGATATAGAAGGTGACCCTTTTATCATGAATATTTTAACTTTGCGGTTAGCATCTAGAACAGAGTATTTTGGTTTGGCTTTTTATTGGCTGTAAAACTCTGCTTGCATCTCCATTTCATTTGTTAAGGTAACATAACTGCTTATGTATGGAGCAGTTTTTACCGAAAGCTTGGCATAACTATGTACATTTGTTAGCAGTGGTGTTTCTATCACGACTGGCGCCCAGGGCGAGGCCATACTCCCCTAAACCCCGTCCCCCCCAAAAAGAGAAGAAAATAAAAGGTTAAGAACAACGGATATGTAGTTCATTATAAATATGGAAAAATGGGGATTTTAATATTGACACTTAGTTTTGTCCCCCCCCCCCCCATTTGTTTTCTCATATATAGTTTTAAAGTAATAAAGTTTTATTTGCTGTTGTGACATATGTTGTAATAATTGGGAATCTATGTATCATTTACATATTTGAAATAGACTTTTAGACTTTTTTATTATTATTTATCTACACTGCCTCACAGCAGAGGTGCTTTTTCCCACGGAAAAGCATAGAAAACTTGTTTGGTTTGAATCTTGGATAACTCCCCCCACCGTATGTCTCCCATATCATGAAGCACCACTACTTATTAGGTTGTGAAGTTAGGCAAGCCAATAATTGGAGCTAAGAGATCAGAAGGATTTCATAAAGCAGCTTTGGAAACTTCTGGAAGAAACATCGACGACCGCGTGAGCTTGACTCTCAGACGTTTGCATTTATGATTTGAATAATTCACATAATCTAATCCTTTAAGATTACAGATGTCCTAAAGTCAAACAGTACTTGACTCACGCCATCGGCACAGATAAATGCTGTGAGTCACACGTAAATTAGTCCAAGCAGAGCAGAAAAAAAAATTTCCTCTCCTGTGATAACCCGGGGGGTGTGGCTCAGCTTTGTAAACACAACCAGGATGGAGGATCACATGCCCCACTGCCTTTCCCTGTACTCATCAACGAGGCAAAGTGGAGGGTTCAGCAAATACCAGTCGGTCCTTAAAAATAAAATTCCACGCAATCCTCTCATTCTCCGTCAGTCCAAGTCAGAGTAAACAGTCTGACTGTTGTGTAGAAAGCTCAGATCCCCCTTTGTTTGCCCCCCAGTAAATTTCCAGCTTTGTTGTGCCGATAGGTCAATTTAAATTGGTCAAACAAAGTCACCCTTCTGTTTCACCCTGCTTTACTTTATTAATGTTTACCACATCCCGACCTGCTCTCAGCTTAATGGTTAAATCCTTCAGCACTTCATTCATTTGCCTTTTTTGTAGTTGACCTATTTACAACTAGATGCTTTACATTTGAATATATTTTTTGATTTAAAAAAAACAGAGCAATTCATTCTATGGAAGTACAAACAAAATTCAATAGCTAAGCAGGTTTCTGTGTTTGTGGCCACAGCAGATCACTGTCAAGTTGGTCACTTCTCTGCTAATGTTTAACAGATTAAACATAAAAATGGAAGGTTTTCAAAATTTTTATGAATACTTCCACATTAATTTTATTTCTTCTGTATGTAGGCAACTTTTAGCTAAACTATACTTTATGAAATAAATAGACCTGTCACAATAACGTATTTTACTCAACGATAAATTGTCCCAGAAATTATTGGGATAAACGGTAATAGTTTTGCTTTTGAGACCACTTTCAAGCAATATAAAGCAATGATCGCATAATAACGCAAGTTTACCCTATCAAATAATAATAAATATATATATTTTTAAAGGACATGTAACATTGGAATTAGAAAATATTTTAAATATCTAAAATTAATAGTAATAATAATAATAATAAAAAGATCAAAAACATTAAATAAAACCCACCATAAATGAAATGGACTGTAAAGGAATCAAAGCCCTTGATATCTGATCCACTGCTATAATCCTTGCTTCTCAATTGCAACCGCTGCAGCGTGCCTATAATGTTTACCAAAGTAGAACCAAATGAAGCTAGTTTTATAGTAATGCTTCTGCCCTAATGAGTTGTTTTTAAACACAGGTCTGTCAACTGGAGTTAAAATAATGCAAGAAGTATAAAGGGTGGTACTCAAAGTCACGTCCATGGCCCTACATTTAACTGCAGGTAATGTTGTTTGTCTCTGCAGTTTTTCACCGATGGAATAACCAACAAGCTGCTTGGCTGCTATGTGGGGGCAGTCATGCAGGATGTGGTCCTGGTCCGCATTTATGGCAACAAAACGGAGCTGCTGGTCGACCGGGACAACGAGATTAAAAGTTTCAGAGTGCTGCATGCTCACCGCTGTGCCCCCCGCCTTTACTGCACCTTCAACAATGGCCTCTGCTACGAATTTCTGCAAGGAACCGCCTTGGAACCGGAGCACATCCGTAGCCAAGCTGTTTTCAGGTAAGGGAAGAAGACAAACTGGTACAAAAATCCAAATATGCAATCAAAACGGTAAAAGTGCTAAGTTACATTTTTAATTTTTATCTTCATACTTTCTTTTTAAGCTCCAGTGAAATATGGTGCCAATTTTTGTTTTGTTTTTTCATCTGATAAGTCGATCATGAGAATCACCTTCGATGTTCTGCATTTCCATTGACCATGTAATTGAGCAAATTGGAATTACAAAAAGAAATTTGCTTAACAGAAACACAGCAAGTTTGAAATATCTCATGATTTTTGATAGTTTTTGCACTAGAATGAGGTGATTTGTTTTTTTTAGTGCTTTTAGAAAAGTGTGATGGAAAGACTATTTTTTGTTTTTTACATCGCATAAGTGGTGATCAATGCCAGATGTTACTGCTGGCGGAAAAGACGAAGAAGACGACATGAAGTAGTTAGACGATGACGGCGTGGCATGTTTTTCAATGACTTATGAACAAAGTTCTTCATATGTGATTTTAATTGCGATTGCAAAATTGAGTTTTTCAACATCAGTGGAATATAGAAAAAGTTTTGTGTACATTTGTAATGGAAAGGCAGCTGGTGTCTAATGAAGGAAGAATAATACAGGAACCAAAGTTGGTTGATGCGATTACAAATGCTTGATCTGTATGGACTAGAAAGCCGCCTACTGTAAGAGCTGATTATTTTATAATTTCTCTTTTTGATGCCTTGTGTCATATTGCTGTTGGTAATAAAGCAAACAAAATACAACCTTGGTTCTTTGCTCTAATTTTTCCATGTTCAAATTAAAATGACATTTCCAACTCAAATCTGTATTTACACATCTGTAAGCTGTTTAGCAGTATGGGGCATATCTTTGGTGATATTGGTTTACAAAGACATCTTTTCGTATTGATATTTGATTCCCTTGCCATGCAGGCTTATTGCGAGACAGCTGGCCAAGTACCATGCCATCCACGCCCACAATGGCTGGGTTCCCCGCTCTGACCTGTGGCTGAAGATGGGCAAGTACTTTACGCTCATTTCCAAGTGCTTCAAGGATCATGACAGGTGAGTGCTTGACTCTTAACTCTTAAAATGATTTAAAAATTCACTTCTTCTTGAAAAATGCTGCATCTAGTGGCGTTAATGGAAAATATGATCTAGTCTGCATTGCATTGGTAGTAAAATATGTTAAGAACTGGTTTTGGTAGTTGTTAACGCCTTAGGAAACAATGAGCTACGGACGTCCTGTTTCTGTTGGGTTGCTAAATTCTGTGTACCAGCCACAGCCTTCCCAGGAACCCAAATTGCAAGCAGAACATGAAGTCATAATGAGATAGTCACTTATGCTTTTCCTCACCTGGGAGGTGTCATGTGTTCATTTGTCTCTGATAGATGGGATTTTTATGCAAAGGCAAAAAAACAAACTTAACTAGTTCTTGTCATAAACCAGCCTATTTTCTTGCTTAACACATCGGCATGGCTCAGTGTGGACCTTTTGGCTCCTTCCAGGTTGAACCTGGAGGTCCCCGGCCCTCAGTCCCTCCGCAAAGAGCTGCTGTGGCTGCAGCAGAGCTTGTCTGTGCTTGGCTCTCCTGTAGTTCTTTGCCACAACGACCTGCTTTGCAAAAACATCATTTATAACCAGAGGGAAGGTGAGTATGAGTCACAGACGTGCAGTCTCCGACGTTTCTGTGTGACTGGTTGCTGGTGTGAGTCTTTGTATTGGGCAGGGATGCATTCAGGGGATGTAATCTCCTGCACACTGCTTGGAAGTGTTTGTGTTCACCTGCAAACATAGAATTAGATCAGATTAGACATTCCCGTTCCTTGTTCTGCCATAGTTTCTACTTCATATAAAGGTAAGATTCAGCCCAACTTAATATGTGCAATACTTTAGAATTTTCATTTATTGCAAATTAGCTAAATTTTAAGAGTTTACATTTTTTTTAATTTAGTCATTTTTTATGTCAAAGTTCTAATTCTGTGCTGCTTTTACTGAAGTTGGAACAATAACATTAAATGAGTTTGCATACTAAGTATTTGAGTTTATTCTCCAGAGGCTGTAATGTTACCACTTTGCTGTCCTACTTTTACACAAAGCAGCATCTTCCTGGCTAGCCAGTGAAACTGTTCTACTTTGTTGTCGACGATAACAATAAAACACAATAGGTAAACGGAAGAGCATAGTCCGGTAGGTGGGGTGAAGGAGGATGTGCGAGCTGTCGGCCCCCTCGTCTATTTGCGACGTGGCGGGGGTGGGGGGAGGAAATTCTCACAGCTCCTTGTGTCTAGCTTTTCTCCCCCAGGAGTGACGGCGGAGGCTTTGACTGCCGCTGCTGCTGCTGGGCCGCCCTGCCCTTTGGGGAGGCAGTGGAGAGAGACTAACCAGCACTGTGAGGGACCCTCACGTAGTGTGCCCATTGCTCAGGCTAATCGGGATGAGTTCATGGCAGCAGTGGGAGCCACATACATGCGTATCAGCAGTCAGTTTTTCACATGACATCTTAATATCAAGATAAACATCTAAAGTATCAGTGTTTTAATCACAGGGATGACTAAATGGTTACAAAAAATATGATGGTGTGATATTCTGATTTGTTTTCCTGATATTATATCTACAGACAAGACCAAACCCAAACCTTAAACCACAGTATGTTGATAAATTCTCACTGTTCAGTCAAGCAAAACTTATAATAAATGAGTGAATCTGCTGATTATATAATACATTTTGAGGAAGATCAATTCAACAAGTATTTATTCTGGAAAGTTTGACAGTGTGTGACTTGTGGAAAGTGTTGGTTCTGGTCCTGACATGGGTGTAATCGACATGAGTAACGTAAAATAACTTATATTTTTATAGGCTGAAACATGCTTACGTGAAGACAGTTTAAAAGGAGCTGTACTACACATTGTTTAGTCGACACGCTCACCTGCAGCACAGATGGATTCAGCCGAGATAGCAATCAGTGTTTCCTGAACATGTCCCAGCTCTCTGTCACACCTTTACACACAGGAATATCCGTTACGTGTACAATTGCCCAATACGATCTTAAAGGAATCCTTTCTTGAACTCATGGGTCAGTAGGCATGAAATCTATGTAGGTGCTTTCTCTTGCACAATCTTGTATCACGTGTCACGGTGTTGGTTAAACAAGTTCAGGTGCTGTTGGCAAATTAGTCAGAAATCTTTGTAGGAAAAATACTTTTGACCCATCCCAGATCACCAGATATCTTAAAATACAAACGCAAAAATAAACTTGAACACACTCGACACGCAAGCCTGCAGCCTTAATTATTCTATGTTTATCTTCATCATTTCAAATAATTTTAATTTAGTTTAACTTTTTCTTACCTCTTGAACTTCTTGTAACATAAAAACCAAAAAACTTGAATATATTTTAATGGGATTTTATGGTTTATACTAACTCAAAGTAGTACATCATTTAAAAGTAAAAGAAAAAGGATACGTAGTTCCTCTACCATTTTTGTTTTTGTTTTTTTATTTTTTTTTACATAGAAATCAGAAAAATATGGTGTACCTTTGTATTCAGCCCCTCTAGTAAAATCCAGTGAGATTGGTTTCCTTCATAAATTTCTTGAGAAGTCACTTGTGTATCATTTTTTTTCTCTTAAGGAATTTGTTGGAGACCATTAGTGACCGAATGGTAACATGAAATGGCCTAGTCAAAGTCCAGAACTAAATTAAACTGAGACTCATTTGCCAAACTTTGAAATTACTGTAATTGGACACTTTTCATCCTTTTTTGAGCTTTATTTCTTTTTTTTTTCTCCAAAGAAACACCAAAAAAAAAAATATCTAAGCACTAAGCTGGTAGACGTATTGTGTTGAAAGGTGATTCTATAAAGTATCAACTCAAGTGGGCTAAGTACAAACACACGCCACACTTTCCATTGTTATTTTTTTCTCTAAGTCTTGAGAACCATTTATCCTTTTTCCTTTCCCTAAGTAAATGTTTGCTACTTTGATCTGGTTCAAGGTCAAGAGACAAACGTTTTCAAGTCACTGTAGTTGAAGCTTTTATTTGATTAGGTACGACAACAAGTTTGCTGCCAAGCTGCTTCTTGTGCATTTTTTTTTCTGCTGAATTAAAGGAACTTGTTGGACAAAATTGATACAGAAGAAGGTGTCACTTCCTGTATGAATAAAACCAAAAAACAACCCAAGGCGGAAGTGTAAAGTCATTTAGTTTTTAGTGTTGCCCAAAAATAATGCTTACCTTTCGTCTCAAAAAACCAAGTCACATGCTGAGTATTTCTTTGTCTTTCCACTTCTCGTGTTATTCAAAAAGTAGATTGAAACCCATGAGCAGGCCTCTCAAAGATCCTGTCACATGCAGAAGCAGCAGAGGTCTTACACCATTGGACCTTTGCTGAGCCAATAGGTGCAGAGCACTGGGAGGGGGAGTGGCGGGTGACTGAAACTGTAGAGGGAAGAGACTTACTGTAAAAGAGGAGATGGGATTTTTTTTTTTTTTTTTTTTTTTTGCAGCAGCAGGCCCTGATGTTTGGAAACTGTGAGAGAATGGTTAAAAGACAAATGTGTGAGTGTGAGCATGTGTGAAAGATGTTTGCCCAAACCTTTTCATCTGCTGCACAGGGGGGCTATAGCCACTGCCCGGAGGTGTTCAGTTGTGTCCCGCTAGGACCTACACGCCGGCTGGTAACCCACCTCAAAGTGTCTTTCTCTCTAGTCCAACCTGAGAAAAAATATTTTTCCTATATGTCAGGTTTAAGGAATTGATGAACGTTTAAAAAGTAAAACTACTAGGTTGCTACTCGGAAACAGAATTTCGGGGGTGGGGGTTATTTCTGTATCAGCGGGCCTGTCAAAGTAAGGGTTTGGATTTTGAGATAAACCGCCTCATGACTGACTACTTCCTCCTTTGTTTGTCTGTTAATGCTGATGCTTCACATTGTCAGTGGTTTAAAAAAAAAAGCACCAAGGCAGCAACACATTTTTGAAAGTTTCTTTTACATGTTTAAAAACAAAAACTACACTAACAGAACAATGAAATTTGACATTTCAAATCCAGATTATCATCTAGAGAAAAGACATTCGGGTTGATGTATTTTGCAACTGGAAACGTCATTCCATACAAAACACCTATTAAGTCATAGTTTCAGTGACCTCACCCAAAATGTATGTTATTTAGATGAACAAAACGGTTGAGTAACAAGTTTTGTTTTGTTTTGTTTTTTTAACGTCCAAGCCTCACAACGGATTCAAAACATGACGTGTACTTCCTCACATAACGTCTGCAGATTTTTCCATTATACCAGTCAGAACATATGGATGTAGCAGCCGGGTGCTGGATCAGATCTTGTCTGCCAGCTTCCAGCTCCAACCCGTACGGAGATGAAACCGCATTCCAGAGCAGAACTTATCAATCGAGACAATCGCTGTGGCAGACTGTTTACGTTTGCTTACGTGCTGGTCAGCTTGTGGCTTTTATTGTTCTGTTTCAAACGGCTGGCACTTAATTCCCACGCACAATCCATGTACCTGCATTAGCGCCGTTTTAAGTACAAAAAGCATCCTCCGATCCACTGTCGGCTAAAAGCTCATACAACTTAGTTTTTATGTTTCCAGTAAAGTTGTTGATGACCTCAAGTTGCCTGCTGCATATCTGCAGTCAGGCTCTGTAATATTCCATGTAACTTGAAGAGGACAAGTCAGATATTCAAATGTTAGGCAAAATGTTTATGCAATAAAGATATTGCATATTGCATTTCATAATGTACTGAATTATTAAGGGCTGCAATTTTTATAATGTGTTGAATTTTGAAAAAAGCACATCATATTTTAACCATTTTTGTGTCAGCTGTGTTAAATACTGATTGAATAAACATAGAATCGTGTTTTTCTCACATTATTAAACTTGGACATATTTTATCAAATGTAACCAAACTAACTAATTTTAATCTAATAAACCATTAATCAACAAGATGGTTAATTGTTTGCATCCATACTCCACACCGACTTAAATCTGCATATACAAAGATCTGATGAAGATATTTTATAATTCTCGTTTTACAAATGAGATGGATTATAACTCTTGGTGTGTTGCTGTCTTGCTACAGACTCTCTGCCCTTCTGTGTTTTTGTTTCTTTGTGCTTTAACCTTTCACCTTCTACTTCTGTTTCCATCTCTTTTTTTTCCGTTTTTCCATGCCTTTCCAAAAAGTTTTGTCTGGCCAGTTTCCTCCTTATCCTGTGCATGTATCCAAAACAAATACTCACTGGAAAGTCGATTTGCCCTCTTCCCAGCAGACTTTTACAAGCGTTGCACCGTGCCTCGCACATTTTCACCTCTAATGTATCCCAGCCACCTTTTTCTTTGTGCATCTGCATGTTTTCATTTCAAACCAAAGAAACAAGTAGCCTTACTATAAGTAAGTCTTACTATGATAAATTCTAGTGTGAGTGAAAATGTGGAAGCTTTTCTTTCTTTTTTTTTTTTTAAGCTTCCCTGTTCTCCATAAATAAAATATGAATTTAAAGCCTACATTTCTTAAACTTACTGGAAGGGGCTTTTTAGTTTGAGTACACATCTTTCTGCCTTCCTCTAGTTTCTATCTACGCCTCAAAATGCAAACTCTTACTTCTCGCCCCTGTAATTGGCTGCCTAGACAGCTTGTCCATTTAGCTGACTAAAACATAGAGCTTTGACAATTCTGAGTTATTAAAGGGAAACAACATAATCATTGCATTTGCATGTCCGGCATCACTGTCTAAACAATGCGCCTTCTGTCTCCAGGCAGTGTAAAGTTCATTGACTACGAGTATGCAGGGTACAATTACCAAGCCTATGATATTGGGAATCATTTCAATGAGTTTGCTGGTGAGTACAAATCCACAAAATGTGAAATCTTTCATTTTTGCTGTTGAAGTTTTTAAATTATTGGCCATCTTTTAATGTCTTAGGCCTGAATGAAGTGGACTATAGTCACTACCCGGGGCGGGCCTTTCAGCTACAGTGGCTGCGCTCATACCTGGAGGCCTACAAGGAGCACAAGGGCCAGGATGGTGCGGTCACTGACACAGAGGTGGAGATCCTGTACGTCCAAGTCAACAAGTTCGCCTTGGTAAGTGTTTGGCATTAATAAATGCGTCACAGTACAGCTAAGTTTGAAAAATGGCCTTACTGATTGACAAAGCGGGTAACTGCCTCTTTCACTTGTTCAACAAATCATCCAGGTTCTTAGAGCCCAACTATAGTTTAAATTAGCTTTTGAGCAACACAGGCGTTTTGCTTCAACTGACAGACCATATCAAAACTTGTTGCTGCCATCTCTTCAGTGTTAGATTCTCTTCCTGTTCAGTATCTAAACTTGTCAGACTGGTAATCTGTTATTACCTCATGGTCAACCTCCTTTGTTTTTTGACTGAGCTCTCAGGGTTGAGTGTGGTGAAATCTTCTAAGAAGTGCTTTGCAAAACAAACATGCCGTCGTTCCTGTAAAAATGGCTGTGGAACATTACTATGAAGTAACTGACGCTTTTAGTCTGTGTTTTTTTTTTGTTGCAGTGTACCTTTTAGGTAAAACGTCAACATTTCTTTATCTCATTGGAAGCTTCCTCGTTGCTAAAAATTAAGATGAGTGCAGTAAATCCTTCCTGGCTGTTTTTGTTATGATTGAAAGACTGCTAACTACTTGTTTTCTGAGAGGACATGTTAGCTGGCTTGCTTATTGTGTCCAATAATTCAAAATAACCTTTAGTAATGTTGATTATTTTCTTTTATTACAATCTTTGTGTCCAGGCGTCTCATTTCTTCTGGGGACTCTGGGCTCTGATTCAATCCAAGTTCTCCACCATCGACTTTGACTTCCTTGGGTATGTTTCTATCCTACAACAAGCTAGTGTGCTTACACTTGTGCTTAACTATTATTATTATTACTATTACTGTTTTGCCGTATTCAGCAGAACTTTTCTGCCATTTCTGCTGAAGCACACATCTCTAGCAGAGAGCATTTTGTTCCATCTCATTGCTGACCGTGCTCTTTTCTCTCTTTTCTACCTGAAGATATGCAAAGCTGCGCTTCAACCAGTACTTCAAGATGAAACCAGAGACAGCTGCTCTGACATTACCTGAATAAAACTTAGTAATCTCCCTTTTCTTCCTCACGCTTTCTCCCCCCCTGCACCCTCATATGATGACTGCAGGGTGCCCTCTAGAGGACTGTGTTGAAATTCCCTTTTGGTTCCCATTGTCCTTTTTTCTAAAGGAAAATGTACCTTGTGGGTTAAAATGAAGGACCTGTTATAATGTGAAGCCCATGTGACTAAATGGTTCTTATTTAGTCATTTTTGTACCAATACCATCTGGGATGTGGGCATTAGTACATGCTGTACTCTGTACTTCACTGTAGAAGCTGTTACAGAGACAAAACAAAGTCTCCTACAAAACAGATATGGAGCAGGCACCTGATAGGCTGGGATTCTTTTTTTTCTCATTGGATTATAATAATACTGGCAGACATGGAGAGCCTTGAGGGTTAGAAGGAGGAGGTAGAAAAAAAACACATGACACAAAGGCGGTTTTGTGTTCCAAGAAATAGATACGGGACGACTCCGTTTTGAATCTCATGTGATACGAGTTTCACCCCTCACCCCTTTCCTCCTGACTCTGTTTTCACCCTTATGTCGCCTCGTACTGTACATACATGGATGCTACACCAGAGTAGCCATGTGGTCACTGCTGAGCAGCTAAACGAGGGCTGTTGTGTTTGCAAACAGCGTCTTGTAGGAAGACGTCACATGTTTAATTCTGACAAGTTGGGTGTCACTGGATCGCCTTTTCAATTTGGTGTAGATTTCATACTTTTGTTGGCACTTGTATGTTTTTCTTTCTTTTTTTTTCCATGGTTAGCTGCTTCCAGGAATTTGAACATTCCATGTTCATAACGTCGTGCAGGAAGCATGGTTGCACCCGTACGATAGGTCAGTAGTGCTAGTGGGATTGAAGTAGTTACAGTTTTAGACAAGACCAAACTATTACACTGTCCGTGTGGGGATTCTCTGTGGTATTCCATCAGTTTGCTGTTCAGTTCTGGTCGTCTTCGTGTGCTATACACTGACCACTCCTAAATCGAACGTCAAATGTCTGAGCCAGTGCTTGGAAACGAGGTGCAGCATGGTGAATGTTCTTGTTTAAAATAGGCATGGGTTGGAATGCCGTTTCCAGAAATGACCTTTGTAAAAAAAATAATAAAAATAAAAAAAATTCTTGATTTGTACACAAAATGTAAAATAAACTTGTTAAACATGATCCAGTTGATTTTATTTTTACTGGAAAATTCCTGCTGATGTTTAAAAATGTATGACATTGCTAGCCAGATTTGGTTGGAATCTTCAAGTATACATGCTTGTTACAGCTTTTAGCACTGGCACTCTAACTGGTTGGTAAAAACTGTGGTCACCGTGGCACATTTTCTGGCATTTCATCAAAAGGACCATAAATTGTATTTTTGTTGTTTTCATTTCACATTGATGTCGGTAATTGGCCCATGCCTAGTTTAAAGCTCAAATTAGTCGGACAATGAGTTTGTTGGGGAGGAAATAGGCCTCTTGATATTGAAAGCCAATTTATTCTTCATTCTCAAACAAGCCAACACCAAAGTGCTGCCACCTTGCTTGTACATTGTGCACATTTCTGTTTTGACAGGGAGTTAGTTATATTTTTTATGTATATATTTTAAAAAGGACACAGTCCAGCCTGGAATGTCGTGTGAAATGTTCCTGTTCCTGCACATTACCTGTTAAGGAGTCCGTTTCCTTGTGTAACATGTGAAAGCACACATTTAACACTTCTAGTAAGTGACTCTTAAAGCCTGTTCACTTCTTTTACTTGGCGACATAGTGAAGAATAAACTGACAGTTTGAGTTGAACCCAATCTAATGTAGATGTTTTGACCCACGATTGATGTGAAAAACTTGAGTTGGTGACGAGAGACTTGGATTAACTAGTATTTTTAAGGGATCTGTAGGAGGAAGTTTTCTTTCTTTTTACATATGGTTAATAGACTTTCAGATCATGTTTACTTTAAATTTATATTTCCTCAAATTTTACTTTTACATTGGATTCATTTGTAAATGACTAATTCAAATACTTTTTACACTTGTTAATACATCTGTTCCAATACAACCATGGCTACACATTTTTAGACGGTTCTAAATGATGGGCCTTAAATCTCTCTGGTCACTGTAGCATTTTATATTTACATCAAGCGTATGTATTGTAATGCTTACACTCTAATGTGAATAAAAATGTACATAGCAGAATTTTTATGTGTTTTTTTTTATTTTGAAGATTGGATTAAAGTGTGGTTGTCTGATTTAAGAGGCTATCTTGGATAAAATGCTTTTGAAAATAAAGTCTATTTGCAAATAAGGGTGTCATTCTTGATGTGTTCTTACTTTAACTGTGTTTATGATGGGAGAAATATTTGGCATTATTTGCAGATTGCTATTTTTATTTTTGCCATTAACATTCCTTCAGAGTATGCCGTATTTGGCACAACCATAGATGTAGATTGATTAGAAGAGCTTCTTTGTTCCTTAATAAATTTTGTTTTTTTTTAAAAAAAAACCATTTAGTCAAAGTACATTTTTTGTAGCTTTTAATCTAAAAAGTGTAACCAGACTTTTTCAAAGTTCACTTCAGGTTTCTACACACTGACATCAGCTGGTTCAGATCACAGCAGAAATCTGAGTTTGTACCACGGATGACCACAAGATGGCGACACAACCCAAAGAAAAACATCGTCCTGCTCAAACCTAACATGAATCTCACACACTAATCTTATTCAGCATTTGATTGTTGTGAATAAATCTAAATTGACATATAAAAATATATACAAATTAAACTCGGGTCATGGTCTGCGTGATATCTATATGGACTTTAAAGAACATGCTGAGTCTGGCTTACATTGCATGTTGACTCAACTTTCTTTTGCTAAAAAATTTTAGCTTTACAGCCAAATTCAGTTAAACGTAATATGTTTACGTAAATGCAGTAAGGGAAATAAAACGGAGTAATTGTGCACTGTAAAACAGCGGGACGCTAATTTATTAGTTTGTTTATGCTAACCCAATGGTTAAATTCATGCCTCACATCCCAAAACCAAACAAATAACTTCTACTATTCTCTCGAAGCGTTTTCTCTCCTCGTCTCCCTAATATGAGCAGCGTCTTTTACAGTGGAACAATTACAACAGTGCGTTATCCAACTCACTGACTGTAATTCAATTATCCTCTTCCCCCCGGCTTCATCCACCCAGATAATACACACATTAATTAACAACAGAATCCAATATCGCCTGTTCTGCGCCTCCACTTATTTTCATTTCCAATAAAAAGGTCACAGCAGCCACTTCCCACCGAAGACAATTAGTGTAAGTGTGTAGTAATGGATTACGCTTGTAAATCACTAGCGGCCCAAAGTGTGTGACGGGGAGCGGGAAAGTGAGCCCGGCGGTAGCGGGAGGGTGCGGCCTGGGAGAACGGAGGTGCTGACGCGGCTGCTATTAACATCCATCAGACGTGTCATTCCGGAGAACTCATAAAGCAAAATCTCCGCAAGGTGGATGTTTTGCATCACGTATTCCGGAGGAGCAGAAGGAGATTCTTCCCTCTGTTTCGTTTAGGTTCAACGGCAGATCACAGCAGTTAAACATTGGCGTGGTCCAAACGGCGTGTAGCGCGTGTCCTTCGTCAATTCAGGATGGAGGTTTACCATAGAGGCTGGCTATGTTGCTAGAGTTTTGCATGCTTTCCTCGTGATTACCTAGGGTTTCTCCGGGTACTCCAGTTGCCAGAGCACTGCTCAGTCTATGGCTTGAAAACAGAAACAATCAATCTGTCGCTTGGAAGCAAGAATATTCTATTTTTATAGCCCAAGGTCGATAAAAAAGAAACACCTTGATAATCCTGTCTCTTATAGTAGATACACCAATTCATTATTTGATTTTATTTGATTATTTGAGTTAATTATTTATTTATTCATTTTTCTGACTGTTTAATTGTTCTTTTCTTTTACATTATACTATTTTGTATTTTATTCGTCGTAATCTTTCCCTGGGAAATAGAGGTGTAGCAGGAGTTTTATTTACCATGATGCACAGGTGAACTTGTCTTTTCTTCTCAAGTTTTGAATTCGCATTTTGATATTGTTTTGATATCAATCAGAGAAGCAGCCATTGAACCTATAGTAACTCTGGAGGAGCTCCAGAAATCCCCAGCTCAGATTTCTTAACTTATGAAGAAAGGCATTGTGGAGACATATGTCCTATTTGCAAAGACTCCATATCTGCAGAGTCCACGTTATCTTCCATCTTGCAACTCCAGGCAAGGGAACAACTTCTGACTCCTTAGCTAACCAACTGAAAGTGCCTGAAAGAGTACGAGTGAGAAAAGAGAGACATGGATGAAAACTCAATAACTCATGGCAGCATTCTCCCACTGTCACAGATGAGCAGACAGTAAATCAGGAAAATGCCAGAGTGAATGGGAGGGGGCAGGGTCAGTAGAGTTTCAGTCATCCTCACTAAGGCGGCGACCTAATTACCCAAAGAGAGGGAAACAGTAATTAGCAGAGAGTCTCACCTCGTTAATCACAAAGGGCTCCTTCACTCTATTTATATCTGATTAATGGCTTGCTTAAGCATGCTGAGGTATTTATGTTTCTGTTAATTGTGTGCAGCTTGTCTCCTCTCAGCTCACTGCAGATTGCTAACACCCCCAACTGATGCACACACCTCCATGACACCTTTCCCCATCTTTATTTATTTATTTATTTTTTATTTTTTCCATTCTCAATTTGACTTACTGGCTTCCTGACTTAAAGATGACAATAAGTTGTTTCTCCAAATTTTAGTTGTCGTGCTTTTCTGCTAATCTTAAATGTTATCAAATGATTTAATTTATTAAGCAATGAAAGCTACCCACACCAATCTGACCCTGCTTGAAAAGAAATAGCCTCCTATGTCTAATCACTAACACCCTTGGCTGAGAACTACTGCTATTAAGCATTTACGAGAACTGGCAGTGAGTCTTAAGCTTTGCTGTGAAGAAATTTTGGCCCATTCTTCCATCCATAATTGTTTCCTTTTTGTAGCCAAATTGGGTGATTTTTTCAAGCACCAACAACCTGTTTGAGGTCATTCCTCTGCGTCTTAACTGAATTCAAGTCTGAACTTGGCTGGACATTATGACCAGGCATTCTGCTTAAAAAGTTTCTGCTAAAGATAAAACAAAATTTATATTTTCATCAGTCACTGATTTTATGAAACACTGCTTGTTTTACACCCGATTTAATGGGATGAACTAGCCTGGTAATAACCAGCCCCTTGTTCTACAGAGGGTCTGGACTCTTGGTTACTGAGAAATGATTGCTTGCTGGAGGCCTGGACTCTGTCAAAGTCTGAAATGTTACTGGGTGAATCATGACAAAAAATCATGACGTATGCAACGAGGCAATTTGATGCTATGAAACTTACCCAAAATTGCCTGCACTGGAAACAACCATCCTCCACTGCGAAGACAGATGTGCAAAACTGAACCAGATGGGCGTTAATTTTGACTGAATACTGTATTTGAAAACATGGCCAATACACACTTAACTGCTTCGTTCACTTTATCTGCTTCCATTGCTAAAACTACAGGCGGACTGCGATTCTAAAAAAAAAACTATGTCATTGTTCACAACTTCTCCTTCTGTTCGCCGTTTGGCTTGGTTGAAATTCAACCGGAGAAAATCCACCTTAGTGGGATAATGCGCAGACGGGACAATGAAGAGAGATTAGAATCAAGTGGAATTGTGCAGGAAGGGCAATAGCCAGGACACTGGCTCTTGAAACCTGGATTTGAGGACCCCTTGATCTAGAGGATCATCAAGATTGTTCATTTTTGCCAATTGTGTTACATGCCTTATCATTCTTTTTGGTCAGCAATGATTTTGGCCTTGAAAATCTTCCATAAATGCCGTTTATGTCCACTCTCTTTATTACTGTTAAATTGCTTACACAGAATTTAACTAAGACAAGAGGAGCCTGGAGTACTTACAATGTTATTCTGGGGTCTTTTGTGACTTCCAAGATGAGCTACAGATGAGCTGTTAGAGTAATTTTGGTTGACCGGTCAATCTGGGTAAGGATTATGTTTCTAACGGTGGTTTGCAGGACTCCCAAAACCTTAGAAATATATTTAACTATTTCCAGACCGACAGATTTAAGGGATTGTTCCACATCAGTTATTCTGGCCTACTTCATGTTGTCAGACAGATACTAGAATAAAAGGCCAAAGCAGAGGACTTCTGTACTACACCAACAGAATCCATCCATCCATTTTCTATACACCCTTGTCCCTTAATGGGGTCGGGAGGGTTCCTGGTGCCTATCTCCAGCTAACGTTCCGGGCGAGAGGCAGGGTACACCCTGGAGAGGTCGCCAGTCTGTCACAGACACCAACAGAATCTCACTTTCAAAACCCTGAACTATCTCATAAAGGAATCAAACTGCAGCTTGAGACCAAAACCTCTAGATGAAAGCCTGGAGAACAAGCAGTCCTTACGATCTCCATCTCCCTCATTGTTCGGTGAGGGCTGTGAAAGTGCCGCACGTGGAAGCGCAGCGCGAGACATCTGTTTTCAGACAAGCCTCCGACGGGGAGCTCTGCGCGGGTTTTCCCTCTCTTTCCCTTTCTCCCTACAGATCCAACATTCCAGCACAGCTTTGCCAGGCTCAGCCGCTCGTCGTGAACGGCGAGGGGAGCATAATGGGAGAGGATCAAAGAGCTAAACGAGGGGCTAAAAGATACTGAAGCAGATTAGGAGTGCTTCCCACAATGCCAACAGCTGCTTTAGAACTGCGCCGGGCCTAAAGATATTGTCTCAGATTAGCGGCAGAGCTACAATGCCCAGGCAGCTGCCGTCTGCTGCCCGTAATACAATGGGACAGGGAGGATCAGCGAGCGCGCTAAAAAACATGTGTTATCATCACAAAGGGATTGTCAGCTTCAAACGCCTTACATCCTCTATGCCATCCCTCAGGATCAAACAGGCTGTTGGCTGGCAGTTATCACAGAGCGCTACTCCAGTCTACTCATACCCATTCTCTACTTCTCCTCGCCCCCTCTTTCTCTTTTTTCCCCTCTCAGCAGGACTTAATCTCAGTCATTCTTATCCTTGGAGCCATCACTGACAAATAATCAAGACAATTCCCTTTATCTAGAGTTTGGTTTGGGCCTTCTCGATCTCTTTCAATATTATCAACAACACAGGATCTCATTGTGGAACTTGTATACCAGAGCGACTCATTGTTCCTCCGTGTTCTCCGACGAGCTCAGCATCACAAGCAAGCGATGTTTCTGAAACAGATCCGGGGATTTGATTGTTCCTCATTGTAAACCGATGAACTCTCTAACTCAATCCGCCGCATCCTAAGCAGACTCTGAGCTGAATGCATCACGCTGGTATGAATGTGTCATATTATGAGGCAACAATTACAAGAATTAGAGAAGGATTGTTCTCCGTTAAAAGGCGATGTTTATTCTCTCGCCGTTCTCCTTGCTTCGTCCCACCGAGGAGTGATTTCCCAAGTCACACATGGATGTAAACAGCGCAAACACATAAAAATGAAGAAGGAGACGTAATAAAGTTTCGGTGGTTTTCACTTCAAGTTCTTGGGCAGATGAACAATTTGAAGTTTCCCCGTGTTTTGTGGTGCAACAAAATCAGCTTTTCTTTCTGATAGACCAACACAAAGTAGCACATGACTTTGAAAAGGAGGGGAAGTGATGCAACAGGTAGTTTGACACAATCCTGCTCAGCAAAGTGTTCAAGCTGTCTCATGTTTAAAGGATGATCACAGATCTGTTTGCCTTTGAATGGGTACTAAGGAATAGCCCAGCTTTCTGTCGGAGTACCCGTAACCGGCAACCGATGCTGAGTTTTCTGGCGTTGGGGAGTATGATTCGCTCCAGAAAGCCTTGGTACCCTTGAGACTTTTTTTATGTCCCGGAAATATTCAAGGTTAGTTGGAGTTTCTACCACTTTCCAACTGGGAAGTCTGACTTCTGGGGGCGTTCCAGTTGATGTTTCTGACCAAGAAGTCGGAATTTCCGATGGATTTCTCCCGGTGAGAATGTGTGACTGCTCCCAGAAAACAACAGCAAATGTGCGACGAAGACAAGAACAGTGAAGGTTTCAGAATCTTGCAAGCATCTGCATTCGTTTGTGGCAGAACAAGCATATTTGTGCACTTCTTTTATGAAAGCTGATTGGTCAATCATAAAATTGACCAATACCAAGGACTTTCAGCAATCTTCATTTGGGTGTGATTGGATGTGTTCATAATGCAAGCATTCATATTTCTCCATTTCATTAACCGTATTACATCCTAAGAACATACAGGTAGAGATCAGGTTAAACCATGTTAACTTCTATTAAGGTAATTTGTTGTTTTCTCAAAGAATCTGATGTTAAATTAGCATCACAATATCAACATGCTTTCCTCTTGGGTCCCACTCCTCCTTGCTTTTTTCTTTTGCTACATAGCCACATTTCAGAGATTTTAAGCATGACTAGATGACTACAGAATCCTTAATTTATCAACCTGCTACCACTATGTTTAGATCATGATCAATTAAAAAAAAGAAGCTTTTTCACATTTTTTAAATTTTATTTTTTTAGATTTGAAAAGACACCATACAAAAGTTCAATGTCATCAGTAATTTGCTGTTTACCATTTCCTGTTTTCTTAAAAGATAGTAAAGATTATTATCAAATCCAAACTGATAAGATTTCAACTGAGATGTGGCTATTTAAACAAACTCTATTGATGGTATCAGCTGTTGTGAAGGTGAAATGCTTATTTATTTTTGACCTAAAATTCAGAGTCTGTGGAAATCACATCTTCTGTTATGCTCGTGGTTTTATCCGAGGCGCCTCGTCTCGGGAGCTGTCCATCCGTTCTGGATGGAGAAATGCGAGACTTGGAGCGTCCCGCGGACTCCCCTCGTTCTCCAGTAGATGCCAGCAGTGAACCATTGTAAGCGCTGCATCCACCCTCCCCGCCCCCCACCTCTCCTGCTTTAATTCGAGGGTTCTCTGCCTCTAACTGCTTTGGAGTTGGAGATGGTACAGATGGCTGGCCTAAACGCAACACTTATCCAGACATTTCACTGTTCGCAGAATGATATCAAAGTCAACTCAAAATGGAGGCTGTGCCATCAACTTGAAACAAATTCTAACACTCCCAACAAAATTGTATTGTGAGCAAAGTCACCATGGATTTTGGTCAGCGTTCAGCACAGATGTCCCCTCCCCTGAGTGTGTGTGTGTGTGTGTGCGTTTGCGTGTGTGTGCGTGCGCTCACGCTTGTGTCTGAACGCGCGTGTGTGTGTGTGCGCGTGCGTGCGGTTGCGTTAAATAAAAACAGGAGCTCACATCCTCTTAAAAATTCTGCAGTGGATTTTGGGGGATAAATACTCACAGTTCTAATGTTTTAATCCAGATTGGATTCAGACACATTTATTTATTTTAGAGCGTGAGAGTTTAAATCACGCTTTAAAACATTAGGAGGGCCGCAACAAAAACAAATACCCTAAATTATGGGAAAACGTGGCAGCCTAATTCGAACAGCAACAGGCGTCAATTTCTCTTCATTTCTGTGCAAGATAAGCTTCACATTTATATTATATTATATCATATTATATTATATTATATTATATTATATTATCAAAAAACAATTATATAATATATATTGTTAATAACTGGAATTTCTATTAATACTTTTTATTCCACTAGAAAGGAATAATACATTTTATTATTCCTTTCTAGTGAGTTCCATACTTTCAATGCAATTCTCCTAAAACAGTGACATAAATTCATTTAATAATTCATATTTTATTTGTTTTGCTCATTGTTACTCTCCCTCCTGACACACACATCGCAGTCAAACGAGCCCAGATTGAAGCTGTCAAATTCCACTTACGAGTGTGCTAACCTCAGCTTAATTTTAATATGTGCAAATTAAGAACTACACTTGTTTCTTAAGCAAAGCATCCTGATGGAGATGGATGAGGAGATCTTATTCATGATGGCATTAGGGGGGGAGAAAAAAATTGTTGTGAAAACACCAGCAGCACCCGAAGATCCAGTTTAATTACAAAACATGTTCACAGCTCGTTTAACAGGAAATACACTGAATGTGTGTGTGTGTGTGTGTGTGTGTGTGTGTGTGTGTGTGTGTGTGTGTGAGACCGCTGTTCCATTACCAACAATAGGCTATCTGTGCCTATTTCTCGAGGGCGGGGCCCCTGAGACCTGGCCTCCCCGTGCAATTGGCTGGCTCGCTGTTGTGAGAAGTTTACTTTGGAAGGTGCTGCACTGTGATTTTTTTTTTTTTTTTTTTGCTTCCAATTAAATGTGGAATGCAGGACTCTTGAAGGCCATTTGAAGTGTGTTGTGTTTGTGTGTGCACATATATCCGTGTGCAAGTGTGTGTTTGTATCCATAACCTCCTCCTTTCATTGCCACACAACACAGAGGTCCTTCAAGCGAAGACGCCGCGGCCTCCCGAAGCAGGTAAGACGGGACCCCGAACGGGCTCGGGTTAGTTCTCCGTGCCAAACTCGCCGCGTCTCAGTCTGATTGCGTCTGCGCTCGGCGTCGTGACCCGAGGTGGAAACGGGGAGGCTGCGAAACACACAAGCAGCAAGTTATTTTCTTGCTATGTCAAAATCTTCTCATCCGGAGAGGATTAGCACTTCCTGGGAATGTGTGTGTGTGTGTGTGTGTGTGTGTGTGTGTGTGAGTCATAAAAGACTTCTGGCTTCTTGTTTACTGTTTGTCAGAGGTGTCTTGTGTCTGGATGTGATTACAGCCAGCTTTCCCCCACCCCTTTCAGTTCAATCACACGAGTGGGTACGGCCTGTTTCCAGACGGCCTGGTCAAATACAGACAAATTACTGAGCACCTCTGGTAAAGATGTGTAAAAAAAAAGAGGAAGCCTTGAAATTATTTCAGCTTTTATTGCAGCTACATAATCTCATATTGAAAAAAGAAATAAAAACTTTAATTTGACTTTTATTCACTCAGATAACATTTTTTGACTTCAATGGGGTGGAGGTTCTGTGATGCTTTGGGCCTACATCTGTTCCATGGGCCCCTAGAATCTTAAGCTTACCACAAACTGTGCAGTTTGAAATATCATATTGGACCTTAACATGTCATACAACATAAACAAGACATAAAGACATGACAGTGACTCTTTTCACGACATGTGGTGGAAGGTGCAGCAGAAAACTTGGACAGAGATCAATCTCAAACGGAATGGAGAGCAGGTTGTGATCGTATATGCTCTTCTTATTAAAATTAAAGTCTGAAATGAAGGTTCAGAGACCTTCTGATTTCCCCAAAGGATTTTGTACAAGATGGCCAACAATGATCCAGTGTAAACCTGGCTTTAGAAGTACATGGCATTGTAAACCCTCTGAAATTCAAGCTATTACCAAAAGAATTGGCTTGTTTGCGTTCACACACATATAAGCTTGCAACTGGGTGAAATCCAGTTCTTAATCCACTTGATGATGACGGGCCAACTTCTGCAGCTACAGTAAAATAGATTCAACTCTTCTTTGAAGACTTTCCACGAGGTTTTAAGAATGTGCTCATGGACGTATTCGACCATTCTTCCAGAAGCCCTGCTCTGATTCATCCCAAGTATGTTCTGTCAATTTGAGGTCATGACTGTTTGCAGGCCAGACATATTCTTACACACCAATCTTGTTCATTCATGTCTTTAAAGACCTTGCCTCGTGTGAAGGGGTCCATCCTCAAACTATTCACGCAAAGTTGGGAACACGAACTTGCGCAAAATGTCTTGATATGTCAAACTTTGAGTTTCTTCCACTGGAAATTAAGGGGCTGAACCCAACCACTGAAAAACAGCCAGGTAAGCCCAGACTTCTCCAGAGAACATATCTGCACTGCCTTAAAATCAATTGATACCATGGTTCAACCTTTACAATTTACATTGCACAAAATTCTGCTGCTCAGCCATGGAAACCCATTCCATGAAGTTCTCTGCTGATGTCACTCTCTTCAGAAAGCGGCCCACTCTGCCATTATGGACGTCAAAGCAACCTATGCGCTACTGTAAAGCTTGTCAAAAAAAACAACCTAAGCCTACCCTCACTTTAAAAGCGGTCAAAGGGTACTCCGCAGCCAGCTGCACAAATAGACAAGGATGAAAAACAAATGTGTCATTTTATTGTGCATTTTTTAATGAGGAACGATATGGTGTTGATGGATAGCAGCTGTCAATCACAAGGAACTGCAGCTCTTGGTGTATACGTGGATTTGCAGCAAACGGTTTTTACAAGGTAAGAGCCGGCAATTTGATCAAATCAGCACATCAAGAGGGAGAAGGTGTGGGTCGGTTTTTTAAGCTAACTATTTCTAAGCTATATATTCCCAACTTTTGTAAATATTGTTGTCGATGGGCCTCAACTAGGTGTGCTACTTCCAAAGGCAAATTAGCTTGACTTGGCCAAGCAGAAGTCATGGCTAAACTGGCAAAAACAACTTGGGAAAACAATCTCAGTCGTTCAACGCTCCAGTCCCTCAACTCCGACATCCGTCATGGCGCCTGGTGTGATTAAGTGAACTATTGCAAAGGATCGACCCGTTGTTCTTTATCTAATCTGAAGGCCACATGAAGTTTGGGCGTCTCCACTCAGCAGAATGTTGGTGACATCTTTGTAGTCTATTCATATCCACTGACTCGTCTGTTATTTTACATTGCCTACTACTTCTTCTTCTAAGTTGCTATGCTTCCCATTCACTTCCATTTTGTTATAATGCCACAGGTGATTATGGAATAATTGTTGTTAACGAACAAACTTCCCAATTGGGGTTACTGCTGTGGCGTCTCATCTCGGTATCACTTTGGAACTCACTTGAGTCCTTCTAAAGGGAGCCCATTCTGTATTTTGTGCATTTGTGGTCTTGAGAGTCATTCCAACATCTGAATTCAACAATTAAAATTTACGACCTAGTACTTCAGTCACTAGAGTGATATCTGAAAAATGTGTCGTCAATGCATCTTTCAATAGGAAACGGAGGATACATTTCTTATTGAACCTTGTCTTCCATTGATTTGGTAGGACCAAACCAACACAGAAATGGCTGACAATCCAAAATCGACCATCTTTGATGACCATCTGAAATCAACCTGTGGGCTAAGCTGAAGAGAAGAGAGCATAAGAGAGGATCCAGGACTTTGGATGAACCGGTCTAAGATCCCTCTCTCTGTATTCTGCAGCTTGGTGAAATATTATCGAAGAAAGCTGCTGTAGCACAAACGCAAACAAATGGAATTAAATTATAAATTAGATTTTGCTCTTTTTTTTCTGAGAGAGCTAATATGATTGCAATGACAAATTAATTCCTTTCAAGGCTTTTTGCACATTTTTGCCAGGATCGCCAATACATTTGTTTACATCTAATGTAGAGGGCAACAAACGAAGGAGAAGATGTCATCAACAGATTAAGTACTCCCAGACGATTTGTGCGGTACAATGTGCCCCGCCAACAAATAAATAAATAAATAAATAAAAATTTAAAAAATAAAAACAAAGATGTTAGCACCCAATATGTGGAGAAGGCGGAAATAAAAGAGAATCTCAACTTAATGAACACGCATTACTGGCATGGGAGCGCTTTCATCAACCTCCTTTTCAAACGTGTTTTCACGTCCCCTCAGATGCAACATCACAGCCCCACTGAATCTGACAGGGAGGAGAGAAAGTCTTTATTTAGACTCAAATGGGTCTCATCTGAAATAATGAATATGTCCTTGAGAAAAACAAAGAGCCCCGCAAAACAGGCTACTCTTCTACAGAGGAAACGGAGATGGCAGATAATTGTTTTCAAGTCTGGCACCGCTCTGTAAATGAGTTTGTTCTGTTCTCCGGGCGGCTAACTGTGCCTTTACTTCCTTTTATTTCTCTCTACTCATTGTTTCTTCTTACACACACACACACACACACACACACACACACACACACACACACACACACACACACACCTTTTGATTTTCCTTCTTCTCTCACCTTGTTTTTTTTTTCTTCTTATCCAGTCTCTGTTTACCCTCTCCTCTGCTTTCTCAACAGCCTCTTTTACTTTCCTTCCTCTTAATTTGTCTTTTCTCCCTCTTTCCAGCATTCTTTGATGCAGCCAGCTTTTTACATCTTTGCTTTATTCGTTGTCCCCCCCACCCTTCCTCCTTTCCCTCCTCCCTTTGTTTTGTTTGCTTGCTAAGCGCTTACAACAGAGGAATTTTCTATTTTACTCTGTTGTTCACAGCAAATGGCTTACCTTGACTTCAGCCGCCTCGGCCTGCTGTGTTCTCATCAAAAAGTTATTAGTGCTTGGCAACAATTGAAGGGGGTCTTCTCACAAAACGTGGCTCTATTGAGCTCCGAGCCGCTTTGGACAGTTTCTTACAGTAGGTCTGGCCATTGAGACAAACAATAAATAAGAGCGAGGGACAAGGTGTCGCCCGTGGATCGTTAAAAAGTCCTTGTAGACATAGATAAAGGAAACCATTGATTCATAGAGCCTGGAGGAAATCCAAAAGAACTTTTTTTTTCTCTCAAAATATTCTACAGTTCTTCTTCCTTGCGTTATTTAAATAAAATTATTCGTTATTTTCAGTTGGGCTTGCTGAGGTAACAAAACACAACCTTTATTATCAATACTCCAATAGGATGAGCTGAAGAAGAATAAAAATAAATTTCTTTTTAGATAATTATAATTATGACTCCAACAGAAATCAACTTGAATTGTTCACAAAAAAGACACAAAGTCAATAGATTCCTCACCAAACAGGACCTGAAATCCAATAAGACTAGCTTATATGTAAAACTAACAATGCTGACAAAGACGACTTGCATTTTTGATCAAGTATCGTAATAGAATGTTTCACAATCATACAACACAACCATACAACATTAGTGGGGATGATGTTACTGTGTTTGATTGAAAATGTAGAAAAAAACTGTCTGTTAGCCATGTCACTGATCACATCAGTTAGCATATCCAACAAGTTTTTGAACTTTCCTGAAAGTTGAAGTAGTTGGGGATGTTTAGATTATATATTTATGATCTATCCTGTAGAGGGCTTCTAGTTTGTGTTGGTATAGTTTGCTAGGTATGTCTTTTTCTTGCATAGAGAGTAAATTATGATCGTCTCTCATCAGTGTATGTTCAGGTTCAATCAAAATAAATGCATTAGTGAGCATAAAACACAGAGAATAGTATGGAACTGGTTATCAACATACATAGAATAAATAAAATACATATAAGAAGCAGAAATGTTATGACCTGTACAGATTGCTTTAGGGCTCCGTGAATATTCCATGTTCTCTACGCTGCAAGAATGCTTGGGGTACAGTGAAAATGTACTCCATAATAAAAACCATTTAGTTACGCGATTGGATGCGTAACTAAATTGTCTAACACCGTGACTTCTGATTGGCTGAACGGATGACGCACGGAAATCAGGTCAGGAAGAACGCCAGGAAAACGTGAAAAACAGAAACGCCGAGCGAGACGCTAGGCCTCGAGTAGCAAGCTACAAATGGAGGAAAAAGAAAAAGAGACCGAACATAGGTAGGTCATATTTTAAGCTACGTCTATGTTTCTGGTTGTTGTACATGCTACGGTACATAAAACAGCGGGACTTGAAGAATCTTTAGCATGCCTTGTGTAGCTTCGCCAAACTGACGTAATGGGCGAGACGGCCATAGACATAATATAAGCATAGACGCCTCATGGACCGCTCCGGCGCAGGAAATACGGCGGCCATCTTGGAGCGGTATACCCTCCTACTTTGCTCAAGCAAAACAGCAGAAGATGCCTCAGCACTGAGGGATATTGTTGTTCTGGTCGATGGATTATTGATGCGAGGGCTCCACTGACAACATTTCACAAGTAAGATGGACATATTATTGTGTATATATTGTGATTAGAATATTATTTTACTGTATTTATGTCCACCGGCGAGATACCAGCTAATATTAGCTACAGTGCTTGGTGTAATACGGGTTCAGCCCCGCTGTGAAGGCTAACTGAGATTCTGTAAATCTAAAAACATTTATTATTCTCTAACATTGACTTAGATTATCTGACACAAGGGCCTATATTAGAAATGAAACAATATAACACATATTATAAAACTTATGTGTTATAACATTCACCAGCAAAGTTTACACAGGTGGTAAAGACTATTATTTATATTCTTTCACTCTGTCAAAAGTAAGATACATCCTAAATCTTCCGTTTTTGTTTTGAAAGTTTCCTAAAGACACGATGTAAGGAAGAAGAGGGAGAAATCTATAAAGAGACACGGATTCACTGCAGCACGGATGAATGTCACATCGGATTTTGGACCGTGTGTTAGCTTTAGTGGCTAACACACGGTTAGCCACTAAAGCTAACCGAGTCGGATTTTGGACTCAGCCGACGAGTCCAAAATCCGAATATATATATATATATATATATATATATATATATATATATATATATATATATATATATATATATATATATATACGTTTATATATATAATTCAGTATTAATTATTTATTTGTGCCATTATTAATCTTTATTTATTAGTGTTTGTATAGTTATATAAATATATATTGATATTACTAAATAATTTATTAAATACATTATGAACGGTTGTGTGCTTTGTAATATGCTCTTCATACATCGATATCAGAATATTCCATTCCTATTCTATTGTTATAGCCACTAAGCATATTTAAATATGATGAATTATGTATTAAAAACATACTTAAAAAAATACAATTGTTTATAAATGTTGCTTTGATAGATGTTTGAATATGGTTTACAGTAACAAAAAAGTGTGTTATGATCGATTAAATCCGCTGATACGTCATTGTGCCTGTTAAACACATAACGCTGACTGGAGTGGAGTACCGCTCCAAGATGGCCGCCCTAAATCTCGTCAGCGACAATAGGCGAGAGCGGTCCATGAGGCGTCTATCCTTATATTATGTCTATGGAGACGGCAGCCGCACGTGGTAGCTCTCCAGGAAACCCTGGTAGCTCGACTGGTAACGCTGAGCTTCATGTGAGTAGTAGACTTTGCTGCGTTTGTGGACTGACACTCCATGTCTTCCGGTGAAGACCAGATGGCGTTCCATGCTACAAGGTCCTCTGACAACGCGGGATACAGCAACATGTTCCGCCAGACTCCGCCTGTTGCTCTGTTCCATGTGGTTGGGTGGCGTCACTCAAGGTCATAGACCTTTCACCGCAGCTTATGTGAGTACTAAATCTATTCTTCTACCACACTGGAGTACGAAAGAGGCTTGCAACGTTAGGGCTAATGTGTGTCGAGAAGTCACACAGCTCTGATTTTGATTTGGGATTGAGTTTTAGCTACTTATTCTTCACAAGGTTGTGCAGGTGTGAAATTAGATTCACAGGTGTATTTTTATTAGATATGTTCTATTACAAAAATATGCTGTAGTTATTGAGGGAGGAAAATTGAAAGGGTATAATTGCTGTTTTATGTAAATGTTAGTGTTATTGAAGTAAGCTTAAAGTTCTAAGTGAAGCAAAACAGGTATTTTTGAAATATCCTTGTTAAAAAAAACTTAACTGCAATCTCCTTTATTTTTCTTATTTTAAAAATTGCTTTTATTACTCTTTTAGGTGTCCCAGAAGGGTCAACAAAATGGAGTTAGTCAGTTGTCTGTTTGCTGTAGATTTTTTTCTGTTGCCTTTTAGCTATTTGGTGTTTTTTTGTGGCTCTTTTCTTCTTGTTTGTGGGTTTTTTGCTAGTATTTTGTGGCCGTTTGCTGATGTGTGTTAGCTTATTTGTTGCCTTGTGGCTCTTTGCTGTTGTGGCTTTTTGCTGGTGTGTTGTGGTTCATGGTGTTGCTGGGGCCTTTGCAGTAATTGGAGTCAAAATTGCTTCAATCATACTTACCTCTTTATGGTGGTGTACAAGTAAAGCAACACAAAATCAAATATATCATTAATTTATTTTTTATTGTTTATTTGATTGGACAGACACAAGAAACTAAGATCAAGACAATCTGATACTTGTATCAAAGTGTTGGTACCAAAGAGCACCAAAACACTTGGTATTCTTTGCAATACCAAAGATCTTGATGGTCATCACTCCTACCACTGTCTCCATCCCATAACTTGTCAAAGGGACTCTCTGGGACCCTTCTGGCCTCAAAGGTCTTCCCAGAAAAAGTTACAAAGTGTTTCTGGAGACAAAGATATCTGAATTTCCCTTTGCTGTTAATCTTGCGACCTGTTCTTAGTTGGGCAGAAGACAGCATATCTCCTCTAGTCTGAGAACATGCCCAGATTTATCCCATATCTAGAGACCTGTTACTACAATATTTCCGTCTGAATTCAGAAAGTTAAATGCTTTGCTTCCTCTCTGCTTACTTTCCCACTTCCCTTTATAGTCTCAGTGGTTTTCTATTCCCAGGGTTCCACTCCACACGCCTGGAGTCCCTTGAGAACCATTCGTAGCCCTCGCTGGCTGGTAATAATGGCTTTCTAACGTCGTCTATTTAGACTGCAAGTTTCCATTAAATCTCACCATGGCATTGCAGTTCATATCCTTAATTATGCAGCAAATGTCCCCAAGGGAATATCATGGAGGCCACCACTCCACAATCTGTCCATATGGCACTTAATTAAAAGTTTTCTTAAGAATAAATTGTATTCAATTCAATTAAAACTGTAATGTCATACCAAAATAATGGGCATAGCCTCCTACAACGTGCAGCTCAGAACGCGTGCACAAAAAAAATCTTTCCCCCCCCCCCCCACCCTCCTCTCCATGTTTGCAATGGGAAAAGTGCATATCTGCCTTCCAAAAAAGCCCCCTACTAGAAAATATGCAAAAGGCAAATATCACCAAAGCCTCCTACATGCCACCAAGCCCCAGGCAACAACGCGCTTGAACAGTCGAGCTATTTCTAGATTCTACTCTTGGAATTCACACCATGACAAATGAACCTTTGGAGTTTGGAATTCCTATTTATCTGCGGCGCACAGAGCCTCTTGATTTGGGTGTGAAGAATAAAGGAATTATATGGACAAAAAAACAGACAACTTAAAGGATAAATGATAAAAAATAAATAAATAGATTGTGTGTGTGTGTGCTTTCCCTCTGGAGCCTGAGCTATTTGTTCATCTGATTTGAGGGCGTTTTGGGTGGGCGTGTCCTTATCATCTGGATGCTCTGATCTAACCAAAGCAATGCAATTTTTTATTTATTTATTTTTTTGAATAAGCTGCATCTGATATTGAACATCCCTGGCATAGATTCACAGCAAAAACCCTGCAGCATTGTCTCCAAGAAAATCTGTCTCCTTTCAGACAATAAATAACGCGTACTTGCATATATTTTTCCTGCCCTGAAATGCCTCAATAAGTGAAAACCTGCACGAGAGCCAACACTCGCCTGAAATAATCACAGATTTACTCCGAGCACCCTCTTGCCTAACCTTCCAATTACAACTTCGTCTTGCAGATGATGAGCATTGATTAGAGGACGGGGGGGAGAACAAAGTCCATTTGGTAAAGTAGGCCGCTGTTCCGCACACCCCATCTGCTGGGTGTGAGATGCTGACTTCATCTGTTGACAACGCAACGGTGACTAGGGAACCAGGGATGAGTTGATTTCCCTCTTTCGCTGGTTGAGCAGTGAAGGGCCCTACAGCGTAAACAAAGTGTTTTTCTTGTTCTAAACACAGAATCTTGGCTCGGGTTTGGCTTGGACTTGGCTGCTACGTGGATGCGTGTGTGTGTTTGTGTGTGACTCTGCTGCTCACTCAACCCCACTTAAAGGACCTGTTCAGTTTCTACAATGCAAATACCTCCCCAACTAGCCATTAACAGGTGACCAGCAGATGTAGAGTACAGTGCCTAGAATATGTTTTCACCCCCCTTGAACATTCCCACATTTTGTCATGTTGCAGCCACAAACTCCAGTTTTATTGGGATTTTAAAGGCCTATTTACACAACAAGGCAAAGACAGTAAAGCGAGAATATTGTGTTGCACTTTGGTTTCTTGTTGATGCAGGATAACAGCATTTGCAAAAATTTGACAACAGGTTTAAGAGTGAAACTTTTTAGAATCCCACTGTGACTCGTGTTCGTGTATACGCAAACCCAAAATATTCAGAAACGACGACATCAGTCAGTCTTGAACCTGCGACACCCGGTTTTTCACCCACGTACAACAACAACAATGGCGGACCTCCATGTTCTGTCGGAACAATGATGGCGTCGGATTACATCGGCAGATCATATGTGCCCCTCAGAACTTGTCTTCCTTTTGTTCCGGACTTACAAGCATGTGGTAAACCCCTGCATTGTGTCATTATAAGGTTTCACTGCCTCCTGCAGGCCGGGCTTGCACACTACAGCGGTTTACAGCGCTAGCTGTGTTTTCATTCCTCTGTTGTGCAAACTCAACAATTTTTCTTTTTTTTTGAACATTGTCTTACAAATAGGGTGTGAATGATAGCTCACCATGGAGAGATAATTGGGAGGAGGCTTCAAAAATATACTTTATTCTAATAAATAGAATTTTGAGTTGTTTGTATTCTAACCTAAAGTCAAAACTTTGTAGAACGACTTTTCATTGCAGATATAGCCAGTAGACTTTTTTGGGGGAAGTTTGACCAACTGCCACAGCTCTGAATAATGACATTCTCACAGCATGATACAACCACCACTCTGTTTCAGAGTAAGGGTTTCACTAGATCTTCTCAGAACTCCTTCCTCGTATTTTTGCCCCCTTCATAGCCATAAGAGCTACTTCTTCTGGAGTTCTTATGGCTTCCTCTTTAACAATGGCTTCGTTATGGGTTCTTTTGTAGATATTCAATGTTGGGCATATTTTTTTATAGCCTAACTTACTTTAAACATCATTGCTTATTCTGGTGTCTTCCTTGTTCTTCTTGATGTTTTTGCTCACCAAGTCTCCATAGCAAACTACTAAGGTCTTCAAATAACCTTTTTAATACTAAAATTAAATTACACACAGATGTATATTTGCTCATAAAGTGACTTTTGAAAGCAATTGGTTCTTTTGGATTTAATTTCGGAGATCCAAATAAACCAAGCCTGACGCTTGTGAACACCATAGCATTTTTCCTCCACTTCACAACATTGTAGGTTCATCATATGGAATCCCTATAAAATATACTTTTGTGGTTGTAAAGTTGAAGCGGTGCGAAGGCTTTTGCAAAGTACTGTAAAATCTACGCTTAAAATGGAAAACCACATCAGCGTCACCCAACACACGCACACACACACACACACACACACACACACACGATGCTGCGTTTTGAGTAATCATGCCTTTGATTAATCGCACGCTAAAGAAGGGGTGTGAATGGAGACGTACTTTTAAAAAAGAGAAGTCAAAGCTGAGGGTCAAACAATTCCTTTCAAATCGTCGCATCTATTTTCTGCCCACTGCCTACACAGAAATACTCTGACTCACTAAACGGAACGCTGAGTTTTGAGTTAATCACACCAATCAACACCTTAGGTCCAGAAAACATGCCTTTATATCACCGTGAGTGTTTGCTAGGATGTTTGAATGTTTGAAGGTAGATCCGGTGTTCCAGGCAGCATTGAGCTGCGGGGCCTCGACCTGCCCTACCCCCTCTGGAAATGTGGTGTCTTTAAAAAAAAAGAAACCTGGGGAAAGCATTGATTTGAAACCAGTAACAAATATTTTAGCCTGTTGAAGATGTAATTGATTTAACTTGCTGGTCAGCACGCTTTCAAATGAAAGGGAAAAGCAGAGGGAGAAATATCTGTGAGAGACAAAGAACGGCAGAGACTGGGGAAAGAAGGCACAAATGAATTTCATCCTCTGCTCTGTGGACATCTGATAACTCACAATGCGAGCCTGAGCGAAAACACTCGCTGTCAACAGCCAGTTTCACTGCACTAAGCCAGTCTAACAGATGTGCGCTCATCCAAAAACTAATGCAGATGCCACAGCTGCTGCTCCTGTGTGTGTGTGCAAGCAGGCTTCTATGTGTATGGCTATGTCAGGCATAGTTCGGCTGTGCCTTCATAGCTAAAAAAAAAAAAAAACACTTTTAAAAAAGAGGCATACATTTGCTCTTGTTGGATTTGATGATAATTACATTAGCAGATGAACACTTTCTTGGCTATTGTCCTGGTCTGCAGGGCTGATTCATGCTCACTTACAGGCCATGATGGGCTGCCCTGCACAGTATGTCTGCCCTTAGTGAAGATATATTTTGTTCTTTTAGGGAGTGCAGAGGTTCAGGGGGGGCATCCTGTGGCCAAGTTGAGATTCTCATTCTGGTTCAGATGCTCTAACCTCCCACTTTACAGCTCAGATAAAGCTGGGCTCCACTCCCAGCTGTTTGTTTCAGAAACAACCTAAAAGGTAAATGGACCATTAGTTTTGAAGTCACATGAGCTCTGACTTGATTTGATAGCTGTCAAAGTAAATTTTAGTGTTTAGGAAGGATACGTTTGGCTACACAAGATATGCGTTGCTAACAAACTGCAGTAATTGCGACATTTACAGCCATCTAGCGGTCAAGATGGAGCAGCCAAATGTACCTAAACATAGGCCTGTCATAATAAACAATGATTCAACTAATAATATTATAAATTTAAACAAGTTCAATTTTATTTCTTGTGTTTCTCTCTCTCTCTCTCTCTCTCTCTCTCTCTCTCTCTCTCCCCCCCCCCTCCATCTCAACTAGCCCATTTTTTGAAGGACATATTTGTTTAGAGACTTAAAAATTCATTGTATTAGTCGTTTCTGCTGTTTTGTTTATATACTTTGCATATTTAAAATGTCTTCCAGTTCCACTGTTAAATGGTTATTAGAATTGAAGGTTTATTGACCTTCTAGAATGTGTTCTTGGATTATTATGCCATTATATTTAGGGCTGAAACGATTCCTCGAATGATTCGAGTACCTCGATTACTAAAATTCCTCGAGGAAAATTTACCTGCCTCGAAGCTTCGTTAATTTATGTTTTATTAGTTAGCGCACCGTGTTCCGGCCTGGACTTCATTTGCGTTGCGCGGAGCTCTCACTTCCGCCTCTGAGTTGTTGACAAAAGCTAAGTCTCAGCGGCATAAAGTCCAATCTTCAAGATTGGCCCGTGGGGATTTTATTGATTGATGATAATGCCCGACTTTTTATCGTTTTTGGGGAACCAATAAGCATCCTTAAAATGACTGGGGAATGCCTGGAGTACGGCAGCATTTCTCCTCCGGGGCTGCTGGTTGAAAGCGAACGGCGGGAAGAGCGCTGAGGTGAGCAGATAGACTGAACAGGGCGGGCGGCTGAGTAGCTGATGCTTACCGTGTAAATGTAGCTTTACCGACGAACCGCACAATAAATTTCATATCCCGGTCTGAAGAAACGGGTGGCGGAGCGCATCGTACATGGCTGGTAGATGAGTTTCTGAGTGTGACCAGTGAAGGTGTCGTAAATATCCCGTATTGCTTCCCCCCGTGTTCGTCCCCCGGTCTAACGGTTCGTCAGTCCGCTGGTCTATTTCCTCCCCTCCACCCCATCTTACGTTCGTTCATTCGCCCTCTCCTCCCACTCCAGGCGGCATTTCCCGTATTTTCAAACCCAAAGCGTGACAGGTTAGGTGGCAAGGTGAGTTTAATTAATCTATTAAACTCACTGAAGATGAATACATAAACTAAAAGCTGGATTGTAGACATTTTTTATAAGCATATTTGTGAGCCTGCCTCTTTGTTATTAAATTCAATATAATTTCAGATTTTTCTATAACTTTTCTTCTGGTTAACTTAGAAAGTGAGCTATTATTGTTACAGGTTAGTTTTCTAAACTACAAAAAAGCAACTGTTAGGGATGCTCAAATATGAAAAATTGGACTGATATTGATATCTGATAGTAACACCTGTATTATGCCAGATTTACCAATATTTCATTTTATAATTTTTTTTTATCCGATTACTCGATTAATCGTAAGAATAATCGATAGATTACTCGATTACTAAAATATTCGTTTACAGCAGCCCTAATTATATTACTTGAAAATAATTTTAAGACAAAAATATGATCATTTATTGTAATATGTTTTGGGACAATTTATCACCTAGAAAAATTGTATTGTGACAGGCCTACTTACAAATTAGCCATTTACTGCATTTGCAGCATTGATTACTTTGCAGTAAAGTAATGTGATGTAGAAGGAAGTCTTTGCTGTCTCTTTGCTCTCTGTTTTTTCACCCATTCACCCATAAATGGCCAATACAAAGTACCTCATGAATGTTAGTGTATTTAATTGAGCCAGCTGATAAATGTTTTTTCATTGTCAATAATGGCCACACCAAAAAAAAAAAAAACACCACAATTTCACAGAGGTAGAATTGTGTTGGTGAGTGATGTGGAGAGTCAAAAAATGTTTTTTGGTAGCCACGGTAGTGGAGAGACAAATGAAAACACCGGCACCATAATTTTGGGTCGTCAGTGGCACTCCTCCACAGTTTGAGAATGGTGTTAAAGCGCACATTTTGTGTGTTAATCTGTGACACACATCACCCTGGTGATCATCTAGGAATGAGATGCTGAGAAAACTTTGAAATGGTGTATGAACTTTGATTTTTATATTCAAGTTGTCTTATAGACGTCTTTTATTTGAAAGGTATTTATGTCTATGTATGGCTCGTTGGCGGAAGCTTAAATAACATTACTACTATGATTAAAGTTTAATATGGAGTAAAATTAAATGTCTGAGAGGAATCATGATGCGGTGTGGCTTCAATTCCCCACCTCACCATCTGCGTCGCCAGATTTCTCGACTCCAAAACGAACGCAAGAGTCAGAGTTTACGCCACAGGCCGCATTTTCCCAGTCAAGTTTATATTTTATACATCACAACCTGCATGGAAAGTGATCTATAAAAGTGATCCACTTTTGGGCCCTGTTTCTTTTTTTGCACATGCCACGTTTATAAATGAACCCCCAGACCTTTGTTCAATTAAGAATCCTTAAAAAGACTTAAATTTGTCTTGGGGGAGCTGAATGCAAAAGTTTTATTTGAACAAATAAAATACATTGGAAGCCACTATAAAGAGGTACTCTTGTCAAAGAAATGAAGCAATTTGTTAAGAAAAACAGTCATTAATCAATATTTTTCTCTATGGTCCTAAATGTGACTGTCTCAACTAAATGACTCCTGATGAAAGTTAGAATTTTCAAATGGGTCTTTTCAATTATATTTTACAGTTTCATTTAATTTCCACCTGATGTCACTTTGGAAAATTTGTCAAATTGATGCTTCTTTCGCTTCCATGTCTCCCATCGGTTAAAAACACGTTCACACTAAGAGTTTGTCCCGTTGGCAAACTTACCTGCAAAAAAAATCCGAAACACACTCAACATAATCGCCCATCTGTTGCTGTTAGATCTGCGGCTATTGATCGTAATATTGCCTAAAAAAGTGTGCAAAAAAAGAAAGCGGCCCACTATCTCAACTTCTCCTCAAATTCACGGCCAAGTCTGGTAGCTTTGAGAACGAGGTTGTTTGGCTCCGTCTCTGCCTGGTGGGCAACACGCAGCCAAATTACCTGCAACTGAACGATTTCTCACGTAGAATAGGTTCAAAACTCCACATTCTGGTTGCTTTGTTTATTCACTTGCATCAGATTTTACAGGAATCTACCTTTTTTTTTTTTTTTTAATTTGAGCGATGAAACTTTTCAAGCGTTTACGGAGCAAAGTGAAAGCAAATGTTCTTTTTTTTTTTTCTTCCTCCCTTATCCGTCCAAAGGTGTCACATTATAACAAGGCAGCGCTTTTAGAAAATGTTCCCCGATCCACTCGCCAGACTGTTGCTGTTAAAAACTGTGCGACTGTGGAACTACTGTTTCTCTGTGCACCGAGAAAACAGCCCCACAAACACACAGGCTCAAGTGCCATCATGGGTGTGTGTGTGTGCATATGCATGATTGACAAACACACACAGACACACCACTCTTTCTTCTTGTCTCATTGGCAGGCTCATATCCCATCTGCTCTCCAGGGGGGCGGACACAGAGATACTTGTCATTGTGGAACATCTCTCCGCAGGCACACACACACACACACACACACACACACACACACACACACACACACACACCACTGGGTACCAAACTCACTTACACATACCCACACACACACACACCTCACAAACCCCCATGCAGTCACTTTTATGCATCTTGAGTCCAGCCACATTCTTCTCTGCTAATTGACTGTCATAACGGCTGGCGAGATTAACTTCAGCTCAGTCCCTGCAAGATAAAGGATAAAGATGCGGGGGCCGGACTGGGCTCGGATGAGGGTGTGGTGCGGGGCCCAAACCGGGCTAATACCGCCACGTTTCCAAGTTGTTATTGATATTTACAGGCCATGGTGTCACTCCTTGCTCGCTCGCCACCCCTCCTCTACTCTTCACCCAAACAACCGGCTCCCCCTTATAGGGATTAGCATTAGTGGCAGGCTTATGGAGTAAGCGAGCCCCTGTCAAACCCATGTCCCCTCTTTGCCATCTCCCAGATTAGCTCTGTGACTGGCTCTCTCTGCAAGACACGAGACTGCAGGCGTAAGGGAAATGACAGAACTTGGTGTAAACTTTTTCTAAAGCAGGGGGTAGGGAGCCGGTGACTGTTTTTCTTGAGAACATACATTGTTCTCTTTTTAGAAAAATCCCAGGTTTTTAAAACATAAGGAAGTTAGATCACAATAAATAATTTCCAAACTTTCTCCAGTTTTAATGTAGCACATACCATGGGGACTTCAATTGTAAATCAAGCTATTTTTTTAGGGAGAAAATATGGAAAAGAAGCCTTTAAAAAATTCAGCATGTCACTATTTTAGCTAATCAGCATTGTCAAGTTAAAATGAGGCAAAGTTCTCCAAATCTGTCAGATTGTGAGGACATAGCTTGTCAACAGCTCTTTTCCAGTGACCCAACAGATGCAAAAAATACATTTTCCTCCCATAACTGTCCTTTGTTGATGTGGATATATATTTGGACTTGGTGTGTAGATAAAAAGATATTCAATCAAAACTGAAAAGTATTTTGAACTGTTCCTAATTTTATCCAATGCAGCATAACTTGCTAGACATTAATATTTGCACAACAGTGTTTCACTGTGGGTGTGGGGTTCTGTCTGGTGAAATTGTGGGCTTTCTTCTGTGCAAGACATGCATACTAGAATAAGGCAAAAAAAAAAATGTATCTTGGTTTCTTCAGAAATAAACACATCTTCCCACAAGGTTTTTCAACAAAAGATTAAACGGTTTAAACAAATTAAACGCCCCATTATATCAAAAAGTTAGTGAAATAATTTATCATATCCCCAGTCAAAAGTGTGCACACAAGGATACATGCATAGACTTAAATAACATGTATGATTCACACTTTAGCATTTTCAGACTAAATTAAAAAGGCATAATATTCTGTTACTTCGATCTCTGAGCTTTACGTGTCAACGTTTTGTATTACTGTGAAGTAAGAGAGAGTACATAGGTTCCAAGATTTATAAATAAAAATAAAGGCAAGTTTATTTGCGTAGTACATTTTAGCAAAAAGACAGGCTAAAGTGCTTTACATCATAAAAGTATCATACAGACATGTATGATACTTTTATATCATACATGGGGGCGGGGGGCTTCATATCTGCTAAACGTCTACTTTTAAAGTTTAAAAGCAATGTAGGAATACTGTTGGCTAATAACACTAAAGTTAGCATCTGATAGTTTCCTAGCAATACTAAACTAAAGGTCTAGTCCAGAGGTGGGCAACTCCAGGCCTCGAGGGCCGGTCTCCTGCAACTTTTAGATGTATCTCAACTTCAACACACCTGAGTCAAATAATGAGGTCACTAGCAGGACTCTGGAGAGCCTGACTGTACTTGGGAGGTGATTCAGCTATTGGATTCAAGTTTGTTGGACCAGGGAGACGTCTAAGAGTTGCAGGACACCGGCCCTCGAGGACCTGGATTGCCCATCCCTGGTCTAGTCATTATATGCAAGCACTGTGAGGCTATAGCAGCTGGCTAATTCTCAGTTGCTAATGCTAAAGTTGGAATCTGACATGGAGCCTCCTGTCAGCGCTAAGCTAATGGGCTACTTAGCTTTAACAGTTTTATGATTTGTAAGCACAGTGGGGATACTACTGCTATCCCCACTGTGGTATGGCTAACCATTAACCATGGTTGGCATCTGATTCAGAGCTTCCTATTGATGCTTAATTAAAGCATTATTTTACTTTAAAGGAAACTTTAAAACTACACATTGTCTTTAATTTTTCATGTCTAGTCCATAGACATGAAAAAACTAAGTCTACAGCCTAGCTAATCCTCAATTAAGTCATTCTACTTATTTATCACCAACATCTGGAGATTTCTGAAACCTTTTCTGTTGCTATTTGCTGTTAAAAACAATGGGAATTCTTTGCTTCCCAAAAGTGCAAAATTTTTAGCTCGTCTGCTTATACATAACTGCAAAGTCAATGTCAAACCCGAAGAGAAAATCCAACCCCCTTTTTTTCTAGTGACACACTCTGACCAGTACCATAGTAGAAGTTAGTGTTTTTCTTTTCCTTTCATCCCTGACTCCTCTCATTTCTGCCTAATCTACTTCTCCTTTTCTCTCACTCCATCCCAGCCTCTGCGTTTCTTCCCTCCATCCTGGCCGTGCGGATGACAGCCGTGCTCTCGCGGCATCTGTCTGCTGCTCCCCAGCTTGTCTGTGTGTGATCAACTCCTCTCCAGCTCTCCTCCACACTTTATCTCGTCGTCTTAGTGCTCCCTTTTTTTTTTTCCACTCAGCCTCCTCGCTGCCAACTCACTGTCGCTGTTAACTCACATACCATCTTATGTATTGCCAAAGCAGATTGTGTTTGGAGGGCAAGCAATTAAGGGGGAGGCAAGCGCAAAACTGTAATGTAATTTTGGCTGCGATATTTACAGGAGGAGGTGGGAGGGGGGGTAAAAGAAGAAGGGTGGGAGGCACAAAAAAGCACAGAGGAGGGCTTAAGCGGGTCGGACACCGTGGAGTCAACACCGTCGAGAATAATGATTCTGAGCTGAGATTTAGTGGGACAGAATCTGGCACTTCCCTAATTACGAGAGGCCAAATGTCAAGCCTGCTCTCTGTCAGCTTGGTGGCGCTCAGTGCTGCTTTCTCTCCCTCTGTTTCTTCCCCCCCTCCCTCTCTCTCTCTCTCTCTCACGCTCTCCCTTTTTCTGCAAGTTTGTGCATGTTTTATGAATCTCATTAAAAGTCATTAAAAGTGTGGTGAGATTTTCACAGCCTCCGCTCCGTGGCCCTGTAGTCCTCTTTCGATCTGTCACAAATCTGAGCGAAAAGAGACAGAAGGAAAAAAAAGAACAAAGAAACTAGTTTGAGAGTTGAACATTCTAAGGTAAACAAGTTGGAAGGAATTACAAGAGCGAGCACTGAGGGCAAGGTTTCTTAGTGGAATAAGGGGGTAGGTTTTGCTGAGCGGTCTCTAAAGAAAGGTCAGATTTTTACAGACGTGTGGTGTTAGCGGCCCTTTTCAAGGAACAAACAATCTAACATATTGTGAGAATATGAACAAACACCTCGCTGGAAGAGTGTTTTCTGACAACTTGGCCTATTTGTCGATCAGTATCTTTGGCCAAACATTAAATTCAATGAAGTCTTGTCTGTATTTACAGCTCCCATTTCGGCTGATGCTCGATACAGCAAAAGGGGTCAAAGTCAAGGTCTCTCTGCATCACTGAGTGGATAAAACTTTCAGCTGCTTACAAGCTGATACAAAGACCTGTTTTGCCTGGTTTTATGGCAGACCCGGTCAGGGTGAGGGGGGCGTTTGCCCAAGCCGTGGACCTTCGACTCATTCTCAAAACTCCCGGCGAACATTTGTGCCTGGCGAGCAGAATGGACCAACTTCGCTTTTCAGGAGAGACACGTGAACGGAGGAGTTGGAGGTGAAAGCGGGCGACGTAAAGCGATGAGGAGCGATGAAAGAGTGTGAAGGAGAAAGAAAGGGAAACAGAGAAGGCACTAAAAGCAGTTAGTCTGACTTATAGCATTCCAGCCGCTACATCGTTGGTCATGCTCCCAATTACACCACTTCAATAGACCGGCTGAAATCACATTGCCCCCCCTGTGCGTATGCACTTCTTCTATAGTGTCTCCTTCAGAACACACTGTCACACCCACACACAGGAAAAAAAACAACCTCCCACCTCAATACAAACACACACACAAAGGTGCACATTGTTGCCTTCTGTGTGGCTAATTGAAGGTGTGCATGTGGGGGCCTAGAAAAGGTAAAAGTAGTTGTGCAAGGGGATTTGGCTCACTCTACTGATGTACTAAGAAGTCTACAGATGGCCCTGCGGTGCCACGGCGGTGACACTAGATTGTGTGTGTGTTTTGTGAGTGAGGGAGATAGCACATTGTGGAGCCTCGGGCACCATCGGAGACCCCCCCTGTGACTTGGATGTGGGAAGCGAGAGGGGAAAAAGTCTGCGTGGGTGGGTACCGGCAAAGGTATGAAATGATTTAAAGGACTAGGAGGCAGGGAACTGGGTAAATGGAAGGATGTCAGCTTCAGGGGCAGGTAGGGTTTGATGATCAAGTAACGGTGTTGAGGGAGTGGGGGTCAGTCGTGAGCTTTGACTAGGAGTATGGGAACAATAAAACATCTATTGGAGGAAAAACACTATCCAAAAGTGGATTGATTTTGTTATCAAGCGTGGTCTGTTTTGTGGCACCCTCCAGCTGTGGAATTTCATCTTCCTCCTCTTATGGGAAAGCCCTGGGATCCCTCTGATTGAGATGGAGAGAGCTGATTGGGAAACTGTTCTTTGCCATTCTTCCCCAGTTTCTCTTTTTTAAAATTACCCCTTGAAGTTCGTTGTGACAGGCTGTCATTGTGACTACCTCATGAAGGAACTTGGAGCGTAATGTTTTAGTGATGTTGTCGCTGGGTAAACACCTGGATCTGATGTGCCTTGTGATCCAAACAATGACTAGGATGGACGAATGTCAAGAAACAATCCACATGTAGGACTGTGGGAAGGCCTTCATTAGAAAGGAAAGTAAACGGTGGAGCACAACCAACATCATGTTTAAACAACATAAATCCTCCTAAACCTGCAATAACTTTTCAAATAATTGCTATCTCTTTATTAATACTAGTTTAGGCTGATGTTTCTTTCTAAAAGCTTGCAACGGATATTTGATAATATAAGTAGAAGTGATGAAAAGATTGAAATACAAATGGCTAGCCATGAAGGAGAAAAGCGAGAAAACAAAAACCTGTAAAACTAAAAGAAGGGAACATGATATAAAAGACACGAGATCTAACAGCCTGCACATTACTGCTCCACACCAGGCTCTCAGAGGTGTGAACGTTAAATTTTTATCCCCTCCAACAGTGAGTCGTTTGGTCTTTCTGAACTGACTAAATGTGCACATATGAGGTAAAAGTGGTGGATAATAGAAAAAATAATAAAGCCCTATTAATGCCGCATTAATAAGGTTCTAGTGGCCTGCAGGAAGTGAAAGGACAGTAATTATGGGTAATTTTGTGCAGAAGCAAAAGGAAAAAAAAAATCCTACTATTCAGGCTAAAACCCGATCGCTCAAATTGGAGTACAGCTGGGTTTTCCTGAGCCTGTTCTTTGTGAATACCATAGGAGCCTGTTTCTTATTACAACCCACCAGTTGACTCACATTTTAGCTCAGAGGGACGTTAAGCACAATTGAATCAAGGGAAGAAGAACAAAATATAATGTTTCAAAGCATTTTAGAACGTTTGTTTCCGGTATAAAATTTATATCAAATTGGAATCAGGATGTCCATAGCAACTCTCTCGTACTGCTAATATATTGAACCAGAAGAACTTAAGGTCTGCTTCATGGTTAAAAGATAAAACTGAAGCAAAAATAAGATCCATTTATATTGTATGAACTTGACCAATCCCCAATAACTGTTTACAATCTTCCCTTATGCATATATTATAGTTTTCTAAAACTAACATTGTAAAAATACTCTTATTGTATAATTTGTCACATTGACGAACCTTTTTCGTGGGATCATTATTTTTGTTGGAATGGCCCAGCTAAATTAAATTGAGTGGCTTTAGTCCAAAACTTTCTTAGTGGAAACACAACAAGTTCCATCTAGAAAGCGTCTGTTTTACAAGGTAGTGACTAAAGGGAACTAAATACAAAATCGCTCCAATTTTTAAAAAATTTTTGGAGTAAAAAGAAAGTATCTAAACAATGTTGCTTTTTTTGTCATGCTCTTTTACATGAAATATTCAAAAGAAACCCTTGAGAGTTGTTGATGTAATGGGAATAAAAAGTATATTCCCATGTTCTGTTTTTTCTTTTTCTTTTTTTTTTTGGTTGCATTTTTGGTAAGCTGTTGTACTTATCTAAGCTCCTCTATCCAACTTCCAAAACACTCAGAAAACAAGCGCTGAACGTCTGATTAGTCTGTCAGATGACGCTGGTTCTCTGTTTTCGGGTTTTCAGAGACTCCTCTGTCACACGCTCCCACCTCTGAGCGATCCGAACAGGGTAAAGTGAAACTGGAATGTGCAGGGGAACCCCTACTGGGCATGAAGACAAATGCGGTCCACACACACTCTCTCCGACACACACATGTCAGACAAAGCCCTGCAGTCCCACCTTTGACACTAAGCTTCCAGAAGCAGGGAACTCTGGCTCATCCTGACTAACTCAGACTGGCAGGTGAAGCTAAGCACCCTCTCTTTTCTCTTGCACTCCTCTCCTTTTCTGTCTCTCTTCCACTCTTTCTCTTACCTTTTTTTGTGCATTTCTTGCATTCACTTTCTCCTATTTCTGTTTTCCTATATCCATCTGTTTCTTTCCTATGCCCCTCAAACCCCCATCCCCTTCCTTTCATTCCCTCCCTCATCTCCTTTCCTCTCTCTTCCCCTCAGAGGCTGCGGGCTGGGGTTGAACTCATCTGTCAGGATCAGAAAGGGTCTGGAGTGACGGGAGACTCCTGTTTTAGCAAGATAAACAGCCAGCGCAGATCAAAATGCTCTCTCTTAAACGTACACACACGCTCAGACACGCACACCTACAAAGGTACACACCGAATGATCCATCTCGTACGACGGCAGATTGGGGGAGTTGTCAGCTTAGACAAGGCGCAGCATCTAAATGCAGGTGGTTATTTACAAAGTTAATCATGGAAATTTTCAGCTAAAGCTTTCCAGAAAGAAAAAAATAGGAGGATTGGGATTGTTTGTGTCTAGAAAGTTCCAGGTATAGATCATTTATGTTTTGGATGAAGTCTGCTTGCTTTGACAGAAATGCCTAATGTCTAAAACCGCTTCTTTTTAAAACATTTTATTGCTGCTTCCCGTCTCCCCCCAAGTACACACTCCCTCAATGAGGACAATACTACAAGAATGTAAAATAACATTTCATCATGGAACTTATCATATAGTTGAAGCATTAGGTTTTGTTTTATGAAACAAAAGAAACTTAAAAAAAAAAAAACCCTCAATAGATCCTAATTATAAACTGGTCTTTGATTTTCATGTACATGGTCTCAGTGTTGCAATAAAGATTGAAAAAGTATACATTTTTCATGCTGTCAATTTATATAAGTGATTTATTTGTGTTGATTTTGATACGTTGACAATCACAAATTAAAACATATGTATCATAATTCAAGTGAACATGCTTATTGTGCTGAAGACAAATTAATATTTTAAAATTATTGCTTTTCTGCTGTTTACATAATAGACTTCGGCCTTTATGAGATTATTACGGTATGATACCTTGAGTGAAAGTATCAGAGCTACACACTATCCTTGGTATTCCTACAAATTCAAAAAATAAAGTTTAACATTACCTAGCTGTTCTTATTTAAAACAAAAACATTTTGTACTTGTTGCTAAAAATATTAGTTCTAAAATTTTGTATTTTGATTATTTTTGATATTTTTAATATCACTATTTTTATTTATTTATTTATTTATTTTTTCAAATGTACACAGTGGTTAATGTAGAACAATCCCCACACTGAATTACTTCAAGTAAACCTTTAGACAGTGGGAGTGTAACAAGCTATTAGTTTTAATTAGCCAGGCTAGCCTGCAGTCTGCTGCTTAACAGATGTGCTCCTCTAGCCTCATAGTATCCGTTCTATGTTTTCAAAAAAAGCCACGTAACAACATTAACAGGCAGCATGCCTTAGATTACTCACAGTGGTTTTCTTCCTTGCAAGCAAGATAAATATGTCTGGGTGACCAGTAGTGCGCCACAACAAGTAATGGAGCGACGGCTAGAAGCAACTCCAAACAACCAGAAAAAAGTGTGTCCATTCTGGAGCCTTCTTGCATGTTGTTAAAATAACAATACATTGTTAGAACCCTGTTCTTACAGGAGAAAAAGGTTGGGAACCACTGGGCTAAGGTATTGTCTAAGTCTGATGGTAGGGGCACTAAGGCAGTCCAACATCGGCCCACTGTGTTTTTGTGTTTAAGAAAAAAAAACCCTAAAAGTTACAAAAATTTGGAGGTGGGCAAGTAGGCAACATTATTTGGAATTAATGGTGTGTGAGGTCAATGAGCAGCGCAATTGGTACTCACCCTCTTGTGCCTAGCTCAATGCGTCAACTATAAACTTGCTTAATCCGTTTTTACTGATACTGGTGTATAAAAAAACCTCATTTAAAATAAATAAACAACTCGTAGCCTGGTGGGGGGCCAGGTAAAGCCTGGTGGCCCGCCAGACTTATAATACACAGAGGGGAATCTCTGCTCAGGGCTATCTGCTTTGGTTGTTACCTTGCAATGGCCCAGGTATCTTCAGCTTTTTTTGTAGCCTCTCATTGAACTCTTTAAAATCATAGCTGGATGTTTAGTAGTTCTGAAATTGGAACCTTTGATCACCTTGGTATGATTTAACACTAGTAACTCATTAAACACCAAAAACAACCTTGTAATTTGGTGCCAACATGGAAGCTATTCACTAAGCCAAAATGATCTTATAGTACTGTAGAACACAGGGGGAGGGGTACCTAATCCCTACTGACTGGACAGGCAAATAGAAAACTCATCTAGGCCCCAACTGACATAACTTTTATTTTGTCTTGAGTGCTCTTGCAGCCCTGCAGGCTGTGCCGCCCTGGGCACTGAGCCACATTGCCCGTATCATAAAACCACTACTGGCTGCTCTCGAACTTGCCAGGATGATAGCAGTTGCCCACATGTCCCATTTGATGTTTCCTGCCTCAAGAACATGTGGGAGAAAGAGGAAGGGAGCGGGAGAAACAAGGGAGTATAGAGAAAATAAGTGGGAATAAGAGAGAGAGGCAGAAAGGAGGGTGGGGGGAGACAACAGGGGGAGTCAAAGCACATGAGAATGAGAGGAGTGGAAAAGAACATTAGCTTGAGAGATGCCAAGTTCACTATCTGAAAGCCTGAGGTGTGTGTAGCTCGGCTGTTGTGCAGGGAAGGAGGGATGAGGCAGGCAGTGGGTGTCAGGTATGTCTCTTTTCTATCCGAGCGCTCCAGCACGCTCCTCTCTGCCGCAGCTGCTGCTCGCCCGGATAACAAATCATTCCCTACAGCGCCTTCTGGTAACCTCGTCATTCCCGCTAATAACATTTGGAGATGCTAAGCTTGTAAATTAGCAAATCTGGACCGAGGAGATATTATTTATGCTTGTCTCCCATCCTGAAAGACCCGTCTTGATGGGTAAATTGTGTTTAATTCTCGGAGGAAGCCGTTTTTTTTTTTCAGCGCCCCAGCGTGAGATGAGATTAATCCCTTGACAACCTTTGCGGGCGCGCTTCAAAATTGCTCCCAAATGTCACCAGCGCCGCCGCCACCGTTGGTGCCACCGCACAGATTTGTGGAAGGGTGCAAACGGGGAGGAAACGTGCTGAAACGGGGACACACCATCCCTCCCTGGTACACACAAACATACTCTTGAAGTGTATTTTATTTTCCTCCTCTTAGCATTCACAGAAAAAAAAAAGAAGAAAAAAAAACTCTAGCCACAAGCCGTCGCCCGCCCCCACGCACAGACACACACCTTGCACCCTCCTATAGATTATGTTCTTGTTATAATAACACACACACATACACACACACACATACCGTCGCAAAATAAAACTCTCACTTCGAACTGAAGCAGAGACAGCAGTCTCAGAAATACAGGGAGCGCACACTGTAGCAGTTGTCCCAACAAACACACACACACGCATGCACACACACGACACAAACACTTACAGCTTGTTCCCCAGATTGCCTTTTACTAATTTGTTCCCTCCAAGTGAGAGTTTGTCTTTGATTTAATGTCTCTGTATGGCTCTCAGTGAAAAGACAGCCTGGGATTTATTTAACAAGAAGGCAGAACAGGCCCTGCAGCTTTTTTTTTTTTTTTTTTTTTTCCTTCAAATTACACATGAAATCAAATAGTTGAAACACTATTTAAAAAAAAAAAAAAAAGAATCACCTCTGGTTAAATGTAAGTTTAAAGGAAAGTCCAGCAGCTCTGGAGATCAGCTCACCCCTCGTCCCTGTGAGGTCTGCCGGCTGATGAGTCTTGGTCGCGGTTCAACCTACCCTGCAGCTCGGAGATCAGATTCCCAGAGCGGAGTTTAACTGGAGAGGCTATGCCTTCCTTAATGACCCACAGAGCGGCAGATATCAAAACTGTCAACACACATCTGTATTCACACTCTGTCTTTACAGTTTTTTTTCTTTTGCACTCCATGTGGAGTCTCTTCTTTTGTTTTTCTTCCTTGTTGCGACTTACTTGTCTATCTATGTCTTTGACAACAACCAAACAAACAAAAAAAAAAAGAGATGAAACAAACATGTTTATGTTCTAACGGCCTCAAAGTGTTATCTAAGACAGGCGAATGATCCCTCATTTTCACCAGCAACGCATCAACTTCTACATGGGGAAAAAAGTTTGAACTGCGATGTGATTTGATTCCTTAATGCCAAACATACCATTCTCGATACAAGCATTTTCATCTTTCTTTCCTCCAATTATGTTACTACATATATATTACATTCTCTATAAAAATCCCCATGTTTTTTAGGGGAAAGAATGAGTTTTCTGTAAAAATAAGAGAGACGGAAATAAAACATTATGTGTTTTACTATTAGATCAAATCTACTCTCCTAAATATGAGCTTCCACATTAACTTATATCTGGTGACACAACATAAGGCAGAATCCAACAAATCAGTTTTTAATTATTTACCTTTCTGTCTTCCTATACTTTGTATTTATTTTGTTTGGTATTTATTTGGATTGTTTTAATAAAGTTGCTGGTTTCCCTTTTGCAAAATTTTGCTAAATCCAGCTGATCAGGCTTGTGCCTCCTGTGATGTCATCGCCACAAGACATACACAAAGCAGGAATTTTCTCCAAGGCGCATTTTAAAATCACTGTATTTAGTGAAATTCTTGAGTGCAAATCTACACTTCATTTCCCAGTTGTGTTTTTATTGTAGAAGTAGATTTGTGAGTGGTGGAAAAACAGCCCAGTGAATAGTACGTTTAATGTGCAAAAAAATAAGTTGGAAAGTGTTTGAGTAAATTACACCGAGATCCCTCCGCTGCATTGAAAACCCAAAATGACACGTGGGACTGTTTTTATGGAAGAAGTCATTTCTGATAATTACAGTTATTTGTGGCAACTGTCCACACACACTAATTAAACCCGTCTGGGGCCTTTCAGTGAGCATCCGAGAGGAAAAATAAAAGTTTACATTTTTTGTTTTTAAAGCAGCAAACAATTGTTACGAAAAATAACCGAAAAACATGCGACGATATCCCCACTTTCATTTTCACCTTTGACCTTTGACTCTAGAGGATTAGTCTAACATTCAACATCCAGACTTTATGTAAGCGTGTTTATTGTGACAGGAATTTTTTTAACCCCCCCAAGAACTTTGATGATGTTTCATAATAATAATAATAATAAAAAACTCAGGGTTTTAAAGTTGTTTTTGCAGAGCTGAAAAGATGTCATTTAAACAGAACATAATCCATAAGCTGAATAACAAGCAGAGATGTTGGTTCGTTCTCTCCCTCTCTCTGAGTGACACGGCTACATAATGTCTGTCTGTCGCCGTCTGAATGTAGGCTGGAGATCTGGTGACACACACTTTTTCAAGCAGGCGCAGGCAGAGAGAGCTGTCTTCTTGCATGCTAACGTGGATCTATCGGAACGTTTTAGAGCCAACGTACTTCTGTGTATGAACTGACAGCTTGGCACAGTAACGAAAGAAGGAAAAAAATCTCACTTTTTCAGTTCAAGATGGCCTGATTGGCAAGGATAGAGAAAATGTCCCACTGATAAGGACTGTTACTTTATTTTATTCCAAATGAATTGTTTTGTCATCAACTTATAGTCGAGATGATGCAAACTTGAAGTTGAGTGTATTGGCAAAAAAATGGTGCCACTGCACTAGAGGTATAACTGACAGCATTTCAGAACAAAATAATGCCAACTGTCAAACATAGTGGTGGTAGTGTGGTGATCTGGGCTGCTTTCACACTTCAGTACTAGTTCGACTTACTGTAATTGATGGAACCATGTCCAGTCCAGTCCAGTTTAACTTTTAAGCTTAGTCACATGAGGATTATGCACCAGGACAATGAATGAACCAGCAAAAACAAAATGGCTTGGAAAACCTAAAATGAATGTTTTAGAGTGGCCTAGTCAAAGACTGGACTTAAGTTGAGCTGATATGGTATTACCTTAAACGGGCCATTCAGTGTGGAAACATTTCAGAGTTGCTGAAGTAAAACCATTCTGCAAAGAATTGACGAAATTGTTGCTGGGTTTACAGTGATTCTTTTCCATACATTAGTTTGGATAGATTTGATGGTCCTTAATAAAACATTGGATCATCATTTGAAAAATACTTTTTCTATTTACCTAGATTAGCTCTGTGTGACATTATTATTATATAGCAGGTTTGGATCAGTAGGTTGTGAGTTTGATTCCAGATACCGTGTTGTCCTATGTTAATGTGAATCTGGACATTTAACTCCAAGCTGTCAATCAATATTAGCATCAATGTAAGAATATGTGAATGGTGAGTTCAGCTGGGGAATTTCAGCCAATAGGTTGTTAGCTAGCAAAAAAAAAAATTCATTTTGGGAGTTTTCGGTGTTTGGATTTCATGGCAGATGAGTTGATTCGTTGCTTGTGTTTGCCGATTTTTGATAGCTTAAAGAAAACGCCATTTGCTTTAAAGTTCTTCCATATAACTTGCAAATCAGCATTTGATCTGTATTTAAGCTCGGTGAACACACTTTTAATTGAGCTTTGTGTCGCGTTGATCATGTTATCGACTTTCTGCCCAAAAGCGATGGTGGGAATCTTTTTTTGGAGGATAAGACTTGACGTTCAATACTTCAGTCCGTAAGGTCTGACCGTTTGGAAGGCATACATCAGATCCTTGCTTAAAATGACCTGCTTAAAATTCACATCCCATCTTGATAGCATTGCAGATGCAATGCTGTTGAAGTCATTCGTTTTTTTTTGTTTTGTTTTTTTTAAACGTTAGTGCAGTAAGCTAATGCTAGAACGCTCATGTCTGCTGCATCAGACTTGGAAGTGCATGGTTTTTTTGGAGAACTTCCTCGGCTGTGTGCGCCGGTCTCTCCAACACTGTTTATGGAGCTGTGTGTTGTGGTCAGTGTGGTCTCTCGCTCGTCCCCGAGGCCTTGTAAAGAGCCTCACCACAGGGCTGCTCAGACGCAGCACGCTCCTACCACAACACCAGAACTCTCACATCTGCTGTGCAGCAACATGTCAGAGCTCTGGATTTATGTCTGGCACCCGGCGGGACGTCAGGAAAAAGCTGGACGCTCTGCTCCCGAGCCCTACGTTTGCACGCTGTTGTTTCATTTGTGCCGTCTGATTTATTGTCTTGAAAAGGTTTCGCTTCCTGGAGGTCAGATGGGATTTTGGGTTACTTTGGGTCAGAAGTTTTCATGCCTGCTTATTAAAACTCAACATATCAGAATGCATTCCAAGGATTTGGGGTTAAAAACATGATTAATTTGTCAAACCATTCTCCATCCAGAGGAAGCATTATTTGCCTCTTTCACTGCGCCGTATATTCCCTAATGATGTTTCCTTTTCTAAAATAGTTGAGGGAAACTGATGATGTGAAAATAAATTGCAGTGATTGTGCATAATCGCTGGAATTTTCCCCTTTGATTAATGCAACAGAAAGCTTTTCATTATCCAGAGAGCGTTTGTTAAATAAAGCATTAATTTTAATTCATTTAAAGCTTTTCAGAATACTTATTGTGAATGAGATCGGATTGAAATTTCAATGAATGTCAACACTCAAAAAATTCTTACTGTCCTGAATCTCTCGCTGTCTCTCCCCCCCCGTCCTCACACTCAAATGATGGCGATGGCTAACACAAGCCATTTAAACAATCGCCCCAATCCCACCCCCTGCCCCCCTTATCTTCAGGAGTTATGGCTCTAAATCTACTCGTAATACATAGCTCACTGAGGGTGTAATCCCTGGGAACATCGGAGTAAATCCGTGCTATATCCGCTACATGCAGACTACAGCGACCAGAGCCAGGGCCATTATGGTGACTGAGAAAGTGAGGGGCATTAACGGGCTGGGCATGGATTTGTGTTAACACCGAGCCATTAGGACACCTCCACTCTGGAAATCTCCCAAACCCTCGTGATCAAAACAGCTGTCCGAAGTGGAACTTTAAGTTCCTACTTTTGGCTGTTTGCCCTCTTGTTTGCCTTTTGGCTCAGATTGTCCTCGATTTGTCCCAATTAGAGGGGAGGGGGGGGACAAAAACAAATAAAACTTTAACAGGTGCACCCAATGTCGTTTTACAATCAGACCAAACCAGGACCTGTCCAAAAACATGAAGTTGTCTATTGGTTTTTCACAAACCAAAAGGTTTTCAAAAACTAAAAGATGAAGAGAACAAACAAAATAATCTATATTTATGATTCAAAGTCGGCTATGAGGATACATGGCTGTTTGCTGAGCCATTATGACACTTGTTTTGTCCTTATTAGGAAAAAAAAAACTTTAAAAAGTGCACCCAGCCATATATGTTACAATAGTTGCGTTTCTGTTGACCATATAATTGCAGAAAATGACGATAATAAATTTGCTTAATAGAAACACGCCAACTCACATTTTTCCATAAAAAGGTTTTGCGCCAGTTGGATTTTCAGCTGCATCTAAATTAGCGTAGTTCGCAAAACTGCAGTGGGAACACTTTTTGCATCACATGAATCACGTGATCAACAATCGGATGTTACTACAGGCAGAAATGAAGAAGACGACAGTAAGTGGTAGGAGGCATGCTTTTTAATGACTTACTGCATGAACACACTTATTATTTTAATTCTTTAATGGAAACGCCACATTTACAAAATTGCGTGTTTTGTTTTTTTTAATCGTCACAGATTTGTGCATATTTGTAATGGAAACGCATCTAATGAGACCAGACCACGACGTGGATGAAAACCAGAACTTGTATTTTGTTGGGGTTTTTTTTTTTTACCCCAAAACCTTCAACATTTTCAAAAACTAAAAGATGAAAAGAAGCAACAAAATCAGCTATATCTATGATTCAAAGTCAGCTGTCAGGTTACATGGCTGTCTGCTGGAGGGAAGAGGGAGGGAGGTGGATCTTGTCATGTCCAAAACAACAAACCGTGGAGGAATAAGTGGGCTTTTTAATCTTGGAGCAAAGAGAAGTGACGAGGCGCTCAAATTAAAAATGCAAACCCGAGCTCTCTCCCACCCTTTCCTCCCAGGCCAGAGCGAGAAACTAACACAGACAGAGCTCTTCGTGTACTGACGGGAAAATCGAGGCCCCTGGGGTCCTTAACTCTTTGGCCGGACGACAGTTTCCTGGCCTGAAGGGGTCAGCGGTGGGCTGTCTGGAAGTTGGCAGCCATTGGGGCTCCAGAGGGGATGTTTTGCAGAGAGAGGGGGGGGGGGCAGAGCGGAGGGGAGTTGAGAAAGGCTTTGGGGGTGGGGGGGGGGGTGTACATCTTGTGGCTGGTTGGCATGGAGCGGACACCAACAGTTTCCAAACACACTGGCTGTCGCTGCCAGGGCCTGCTGAGCTCTTCCACATTACACCACAGTCCGGGAAGACCAGAGGAACTGGAGGCCTGGAGCTACAGAGCCCCCCCTACAGATTCATTGGATAACTACAGGGTCCGGCGCTCGATTAGTGGTGCTTTACAACTCTCAATACTCCAAACAATTATATTTTGTGATGGTGGAGTTTAATTCCTGGAAAAAAACTCAAAACTTAAAGCAATGAAAGTGTTGATAAAATTGATAAGCATACTTTATATCCTTGTTCTTGTGTATAGTAATTACTCTGATTTTTATGAGTTTATTCTACTAATTTCAGACTGATATTTTATTAATGAACTAACAATTGTTGATGACTGAAAAATCTTTAAAGAGATAAAACAAATACTTGCATGTTTTGGAACTTTATTCAATAACTTTACAACGTTAAAAGCATAGTGTTTTGTTTCATTTTAAGCATAGTATGTTAAAGTACTAGTTTAGTTTTCCTATCTAGTTCAGCCTAGACTAAGCAGGGTTTTAATGTTGTGGTTGTTGTCAGGTGTGGCCAACATGGACTTAAAGGCTTCGTTTACTTCCTCCGCTGCCATTGGTAAAACTAAAGGTAGATTACAATTTTAAAACGGTGCAGAAAAGTGACATTGTTCACAACTTCTCCTTCTGTTCGCTGATTGGCCCAGTTCAAAATCTACTGGGGGAAATCCAATTCAATAGGGGAAATCCCAAATGGAGCACTGAAGTTGGCTAAGAATTCCCGGTATTCATGGTAGTTAGGGACCAGCCTCTCAAGCTACATTTGCTTTCTAATTCTTTGAATCTGTTCTGCAAAGAAATATCCAGAATTTCAAATAATTTTGAGGTCGCTTTGATAGAAAATCACATTGGGAAATCTGCAAATACTGCTAAATCTTAAGATTTCCACCTCTGTAGCAATCTTCCTCTGAATTTTAAAGTTGATATTGATCTCCCTGCTGGTAGCAACATAGCTACATAACAACCATACCAACTTAAGAAAGTAATTGAAAGTGTAAGAGTGGCAATGCTTGATAATGTTACGTTCCTAGTCTATTTGTGAAAACACAAACAGTCATTTTAAATGTTTTTTCTAGCACCAATATTACCGTGGAGACGAGGGGAAACCACAACATTCAGGCCGATAAAACAGATGCTGTAGATAAAAATAAACAGGCTAAGCCAGAGTGTAACAATTGTGAGACTGTAAACAATAGGCATGAGAGTCAAGAAAGAAGAAGGATGTCTGCTCGCAGCACTGATGTTCTCATTCCTGTATGCTACCAGGAACAATACAGGAAATCCAACAGGAGGGTCTTCTGCTTTTAGTGTGAGTGAATGAGAATACGGTAAAGCTCGGGGAAAGTGGATGCATTTACATAATGAAGCCATAAGTTAAACGACGAAGCATTTTACGACGGTTTCCGTCGGGTCGGGCACATTGCACTCAATGAAGCGCACCTGTGGGGGCAGTGTCACCAGCTGAACATTAATGCATGTTAGCTGCGTTCTCCCAGTCACCCCCGCTGCACCAGCGCGTCGCACAAAAACACCCAAACAGCTCCACGTCCCTTTCAGCTGGAAGATTTACAATTACAGTTCCTTCCAAAAGTATTTACACCTCTTCAGAGTTTTAACTTCTTTACTTCAGTTCATTTTAGTGGAATTTTGAAAGATTAACCCAAACTGGTGCATTGCTATGACAGGGTTTCCCCCAAAAAGCCTGCTAAACCCGGTGGTAGGAAGGCACTTCACCACCGGGCCACCATGTTTTTGTGTTAATATATGTTAAAGTTGTAACTAAATTTAATAACATGACTAGGCAGTTGTATGTTTTATGGAAGACATTGTTGGCAATACTTGCACAACTGTAGATTCTTTAAAATAAACACTAAAGTCCCATTTAGTGTGAATATTAGATCTGATCTGTAACTTAGTTTTCTGATTCAGCAGGTTAGCTTCATATTCAAATAAATGAGCTGTTGCTGTTGCTTCCAGTGCAGCAAATCATTCAGATTGCTAAAGTAGGCAAGGACTTTATTCCCTTTTCATTTTTCAGCCATTAACTAACAGGTTCCTGTCTGTTCTTTAACTTTTTCATTTCTTTTAGCGCTGCTTGATTTCTCTTCTTGCTGAACACCTCCAGCCCTCGTTCCTGCAATTTTTTTGTACTTTTTCACTCTCTAATCTTCTAAAGCCCTTTCTCCTCTTTCTAACCCTGGTCGCTCTGCTCGGCGGTATTTCCATATCCCTGAGCTCTTTTTCTTTTCTTCCCCCTTCCCCTCTCTCGCAGCCTGTTGTATTCCCGCTCTCCCTTCTCATCCGTTTATCACTGGCCCTTGTTCTGTTAATCCCCGAGGGTTTTGTTTATTTGTGTTGGAGCTGCTTTTACAGCTTGCGACTGACCCCACCTATTTTCTCACCAGTCATTTGAACAGCAGGGCTGCTTTGCAGCTACTCCACCAATTAACATACCATTAGCATAATATTTGCATGTGTGCATTAGGGTGTTGATGGGGAGAGAAAATAACACTTTTACAGGGTTCTAGGTTGTTGTTTTTTCCCATTTCTCAAAAAAAAAAAAAAATCTATATTTCATAGAATGACGTTAAAGCGCCCACAGCCTGATTTATCTCGCTTTGATTTGATTTGCGGCTCGGCGAGCAGCGTCTCCGTTTCAAGTTTACTGTGAAAAGTTCTGCAGCCCACCTACACGCTAACATCTGATGATCAAATTCAAATCATTTCTACTGTGTTAATTTAAGTCGTGTTTTATCAAAATGCCAATACTTACACATGTTTCGTGTCTTCTGAAGTATGAGTCAAAACTCAGAAATTTAAATATGCAATTCAGTGTTATTTAATAATAGCTCCTAAGTTTTTAATTTTTTTTTGTTTTTTTCTTTACTCAGATGAGTTACAGATATGGATGGGCGATATGGGTTTAAAGATTTGTCACAATATTTTGCGGTACTATTGTTATAACAGTAAAACTAACAATAATCATTTATTAGATCTTTTTTAGGCAACCATCTGACCAATAGCCCCAAAAACACCAATACTGCCTTCGAAAACATTCCTGTTTAAGAGAAGAAATGTGATTTGTATGACTAAGCAGCTCACAGTAACTGCATCATAAAATGTATTTGTATTTATTGATGCTTTAATTGAACAGTATAAAAAAAAAATTAAACTAAATCCTGAGAAGTTATTTTTTTTAACATCTTAATTGGACTTTATCGTGACGACGACGAATCAGAATCCTTATGATAAGAAGTTTATTACGATAAATCATAAACGATACGATTAATGCCCACCCCTGGTCACAGGTCAAGAGGATGGAGTGGGAAACGGTCGGGAAAGAATCTTCTGATGACGGCAGCAATGAGAACGGTTCACTGGGAGGCGACGCATCACAGCAGGGAGCCTCGGCTCAACAATGCCGTAATAAACTCGTTCGTACGTTTTGATGGAAGCCGACGGGAAGAGATGGGTGAAACCAGGCCAGCTGAGAGGGGGAGAAGACGAGTCCGGGGCGCCGAGCCAGTTTCCCGGCGCCGATCAGGGATCCGCTCGCGGGCCCCGCTGTTCCTCCGGTGTGCCACGCCTGTCCCTCACATGCCACCGCTCCCAGAGCCGTCACATTAGGGCCGTCGCTCAAACTGCCGCCGCTTTTGTGTCCGTTTGAGGTTTCAGTCACCGAAACCTGAGTGACAACCGGCCCAAGGTATTAGTAAAATAAGCAGGTGTTCAACACATCCAATCCAACAGGAGCCCCTGAAGGGGCCTAGAGTTGTCACACAAGTCACGTATATGAATGGAAGTCTTTTTGTACAAGTGATGCATCATTGGTAATCATGCAAAAACCTCCCCAAAACATGAAATGTTTCTGTAAATTGGTGTAGTCTGACATTTTCCTAGAAATGTGTGTTGTTGAACAAGCTTTTTGTAGAGTTCCTTAGTTTTGATTTTTTGAAAGAACAGGATGGAGATGAAGGAGCATTTTATTGGATAAGTTCAGTCAGAATTGACTTCAGAGTTCCTGAAGCCTGAACAAACTTTGTCTGTAAAGACAAATAAAGTGACGTTAATGTGTTTGAGTTGAGACACATTGACTGTTATGTAAAATAAAATAAATCTAACTATATTGTGTTGTTTAGGCAGGGCGGGTCGTACAAAATGTTCTAAAATTTGTCTTCAGAGTTCCTGTAACTTAAAAGTCCTTCCAGTATGAAGCCATAGGAACCTCCAAGTTATCTTTGGTTTCCTTTGGCTGTATGCTGCAGAGTGACCTAGAACTGCCCCTCCCCAACTTGTTCCTGTACATAAAAAAACAAAACAAAAAAAACAACAGCTGGGCTTTATTCTTAGAAATTTAAATTTGGCTGGTTTGAAGAAAAAAAAACCTCCCAACAATCACAATTTGGAAACTAATGAAGTATGACCCATCACTGACGCTACTAGCACCAGTTAAAGGGGCAGTACTGTGTATTTTCCAGGCACATAGTGCTATTTTGTAGCACATTTAAGTAACTATCTTACATTTAGGTGTTAAAAAATGCTAAGTATAATTCATAACTTCAAAGAAATTCAACTTTATAATTTGACATTTTGAAATTGACCTGTCTCTTTAAGAAGCTCTGCCTTCAGCATGTTATAAAAATGCCTTTCCATGTCGAACATTTCAATTTTACATAACACTGCCCCTTTAAGGAGACGGCTGCAGATTAGCAACCGACTTGGATAGCCTGACTAATTAAACTAACTCTGCTCTCAGAGAGCAGAATGTCAAAAATGCTGCTCAATAAACACTTCAAGACTACAGCTAAATTTAGCAGTTTATTTTATTTTCTATGTATAACTATAAAATACCATATGATATTTGCATGAATGGAAATAGTTGTTGCTTTTCTGATTTAAGTAAAAGCAATTAGATCACGTTGTGCTCTTTTTGCTCATCATACTGTGATAATGTCTTGCTTACCCACTGTGGTTGGCATAACCTGCCACTCGTCTGCCATGACAACGATTACATTAGATGTGTAATGCATAAACATTCAAACATGGATAATGTAAAGCATAAGAGCTGTAGGGTCTGATGGTATTTGGAATTCTTCCAAATCAAATCCCGTTTTTCATCCCGTCTCCACATGTCTGACCTCATAGTGTTTAAAACTTAAATACAAATCAAGAAAAATAACCTTAAAGTAGATTTTTATTTTACTGTGCTTCGTCTTTACCTCGTCTTTTATACTCTGAAATTTTAATACGCAATCCACACACTGACAACTTTTTTTTATTTTAGCTTCATAAAAAAAAAAAAAAAAAAAAAGATGAAATATGAGAAACCAGAAACCTAAACACTTGCTAGAATTGATTTTTTTTCCCTTCCTCTGATACTTGTGCGATTTTTAGTTTTCAGTGATGCTGCAGTTTGTGTGTGTGATGGTACGGCAGACCGGGGATTAGCCGAGCAACCAGAATCAGAGATGAAAGGAGAAGGCACTGCTCGGAGATGAACACACATTTGTGCTAATATCCCAGTTAGAGGCAAGAATTAATTTCTTTGAAATGTTTTCATAACTGTTTGTTTGCTACTAGAGTCATCTGGGGAATACAATGTTTAGAAACTAAATCCTAATCACACAAAAATATTAAAAGACAAAAATCTATTTTTTTCCCAATTCTGCATGCATATTTTTATTTCTGAAAAGTTGATTAAAAATTTAAATATGAAATTAATTTGCATTTATATATATATATATATATATATATATATATATATATATATATATATATATATATATATATAACATTTATTAAATAAATAAAGTGAGGGAGGCCTTGGCTAGTGTGCTGCACTCAGCTCAAGCTGCTCTTGTCTCTGTATAATCCTCCTCCTCATGAATACATTAACGCTGCAGCCTTAAACTCAGTTTAGCTGGCGGCTCAGCGTCACAGCACATCCTATTACCGACTTTAAATCATTAATGTGACATCGTTTTCACTCAATTTCCAAACACCCACGGTTGAAAGAGGTGGGGGCGGGGGGGCAATCCACGGCATGTTTCACCGAGCCGATGCAGGCAGAGCGGCCCGCTCTCAGAGCACACCGCTCGCAGATTTTCCCTGTTCGGAGCAGTTTGCACAAGCAGGAAAAGTTCAAGGCAACTGTGCTGATGAAAATAATTTTGCCTTTTGATAAGTTTTTTTCCCTCTTTGCTCTGAATTGCCCACCTCCAGCCCACCTTAGGGTGTGTGTGTGTGTGTGATTTAATCCGAGGCTAACCTCAGTTTGCTACCTTCAGCATTCCCATACTGCTGACAATAAAATAAAAATCCAAACTCTTTTTCTGCTCCTCAGCTATTCACACACACAAACCTTTTCTCTTTCTCAGGTTTTTTGCCTTCGGGCCACCTCTGAAAAATTCACGTCGCCCAGACAAACCGAATCCTTCACTTACCGTATTATTCCGCGAGTTTTGAATCTGCCCCCATCTTTCCTTTTTATTGCATCAAAAGGTGTTTTTTTTTTTTTTTGGGACGGGGGAGCGTGTGTCTGTGAAGTTATGGTAATTTACAAAGCACATAAAATCCTGCCCTCTGAGTGCATTTAGCTTGTTTTTATGCGCCGCGCGTCGGCCGGGGCTGTGGGGGTTGATTGCGGAACATATGGACACAGATGGGGGACAGCATTTTAATGGGCACGCTGAGTGGGGTTTGGTGTTTTTAACCCCGGAAAATGGAGGCACGAACATTCTCAACATCCATAAGCAAGCATCAATTATACATTTGCGTTTTTTTTTAAAACAGGTGACAGCAGCCAACATGTTTTTCTCTTTTTTTTTTTTTTTTTTTTTTTTTTTTACAGAAAAGTGTCCCTTGTTGTGCTTAATTGGGTTATCTGGTTGCTAACAGGCTGTGATTCTTCATCATCTTCTTCCCTCTGAATGGAGGGGCAAGAAGGTGGACTTATGGTTATAAATCACTCAACTTTGCTGTGATGGCTCACATCATAATATTAAAATAAGATGCTTTTGGAAGTACCTGTCACTCTGCGTCCAGGTATTTATCGACACCACACTTTTATTGGTGTATGAAAAAAAAAAAGTGTGTCAATATGAAAGTTAGTGGCGGGAAAAAATGAGCAGGACCAGCACAAGTTTTACTCAACACATTGCTGTCTTTATTAGAGCCTTGTCTGGCAGTAATACTGAAAAAAAAGTGAACTTAGAACAGATGGTGGTGGCAGCCCACGGATTTTTTTTTCCTGTTTTTCTTTATTTCTTTGATATTTTTTTCATTTTTTTGTGAGAGTACTGCGACTCCACTTTTCTGTGGCATGAATAAACATCAATAAAAGAGACAGTAGGGAGAGAAAACAAAAAAAAAGAAATATACAACTTATATTACACTGTTATGAACAAAATATAAATCTATAACTCTATGTTATATTTACATAATTATCTATCTTGATTTTTTTTCAAGTTGAGATGGTAAGATAGTTTTTTGTTTACTTGTAATAATTCTTACTTTGTTGTGAGCTCCACTCGTGACTGATTGTCTTAAATAATATTTTCATTGTCTTGTTATGGGGACAGACCTTGCCAGCAGGGATGATTGATGTCTTTAATGCCCCACACGCTCTCCTGATTCCTCTCTCCAGCAACAGTGTGGTGATAACAGGGGTGACTTTACAGCATAATTAAGACCCAGAAGCGCTTTATGTGGAACATTTATATAGCGATTTAAAGAAAAAAAAATGGGGGTTGGGAGGGATCACTAAGCGACGTCACACCTGAAGAGTAGTCATGGCTCCTGTAGCGTCGCGTGGAGCTCAAACAAAGCAAAGGGCTCCTGATGAGGGAGGTTAGAGATACCGCCGGGCCGCCTCGCATGCCGACACGGTGAAACACTCCTGCTGGGTCAGAGTAAACACCGCTCTCCTATTATAATGATGATGATTGAATGAAAGAAAATCACTGCTATTACAAAAACATGCTAGATATGTACAGGGTTTAAAAAAAACCAGCATAGGATTTGTTTAGTTTGAATAATAATCTCTTTATATTGTAGGTGTGTGTTTTAGTGATTGTGTTTGTGCGTGAAGACGGTGCCAGTCAGACGTTTGAATACACTAATCAGCATGAATGTCAAATAAGGGAGATTAAGTGATGAATTAAATATCTATAACTCTTAGAGTAAATAAAAAAATAGACCCACATAAACTGAACTTTAAGATAAGCTGTGTGCCATTTTATCAGTCGACTCAAATCAGTTTTCCTTTGTATAGGACCAAATTACATAGTTTGAAAAGATGTAAAAAATTATTACATTTTAACTGATAGTTTTGTCAATACATAAGCCTCTTTCCAGCCCCTTTGAGAACATTTATCATAGTGATGCAGTCCGAAATCAAAGATTTGATTATGCATAGTGTCAGGGCCAATCCAGACACCTTATGGTGGGCTGTTGTACTCCAGAGATAGTTGTTTGGGACGCCCAACTGTGTCTTAACGTCCAACGATTCGTTGAATGAGGAGAAATTGGTCAGTTTTCTGGAACAACCCAGAAACCACAATGGTTGAAGTGCTATAGCAAGGCCTTAAATTTCTTCAAGTCAAGATTGATTTTAGGAATCGAGGTGATTCTTGTAAAATTAAGAAAACTGCACCAATTACTACACATGGTTACAGTCTCATCATGTTGTGCAAATGTTTTGATGTCACTGATTCTGTTAGATGGTTGCAAAAATTAATTATCCTGTTGGAAGCAGCCAATTATAAACAAAACTGGTTTCAGAATAGTCAAAGCAGGCTAGAATTTTTACTGACCACTCCCAATTTTAGCCCTCTTTATAATATATGGACTATGCTGCAGTGTTCATGCAAACTGAGCAATTTAAAGAGCCAGTGGTCAATTTTCAGACAGAATTATGAAAATACAATGTCATGGCTTGGAAAAGTGTGGAGTTCAAGTACAACTTGCTAAGGTGTGTTTAGCAGGATGTTTAAAACAATTCTGACTCTTGTTTTATACAACCAATTCCTTTTTTAAAAATTCATGGGTTTTTTTTAATCAGTCCAGCTTAAAATAAAAAAAATGTTAAAATGTGTTATCAAATGACATTCATGCTGATCAAGAGTATGTAAACTTCTGGGCGGGGCTGTGGATGTGAGGATCCCAGCAGATGTTTCACTGCGGCTCGGCGAGGCGGCTCAGCTAGTAAACGGGGTCAGGTCTTTGTTCACAGAAATCCTTCAAATCATTCTCAAAGATAACAACAAAAAAAAAAAAGAGAGGAAACCTTCACATTGTACATGGTGATAATCATTACAAATAAAATTATAACAATAATAAAAAATATTAATGTTTATCTCTGACTGCAGAGAGTCTGAGTGCTTCGTAGAAATGGGCATGGACATAAAATCAAAATAAAAAAAGTCTTCAGCGTCTTTAGAGGAGCTCGCTGTCCTAACTGCGCCACACATCCGTCCGCAGGGGTTAATACAAGTCAAAACAGATTTAGGAGGGGAAAAGAAAGACAAACAAACAAAAACAAAGCAAGGTAAAAGGACAACTTCTGCTTAAATCTAAATCCTACCAGCTAAATAGAATAATGTTTCAGTGACCGTTTCATACGGTCACAAAAACCTGATAAGGAGAAAAATAAATTATACTGTACATAACTTACTTAACTCAGGAAACGCTGACCATCCTCTTAATTATGGTTAATAATAATAATAATAATATTAGACTAGAGGCAGTTTTAAAGAAAAATAATAATAAAATACAGAAACACTGACTGCACTCCGGCTCCACCCACTGGCTTACAGCAGGACGACGTTGATTGGAGGGAGCAGAAAACACTTAGACACAACAATAGCTTTCTGTGTGTGTGTGAGAGAGAGAGAGAGAGAGAGAGAGTGTGTGTGTTACAGCGCATTAACAGCAGCAGAACAAGTTTCTTATCCTTCAAGATTTTGTTTTAGCTCCTTTTTTTTGTTGTTGCTCTAAACCAAAAACAAAAGTGCTGTAAGCAACACACACCGACGCCCACCTGTCGGATGTTTCAGGCGAAGTCGTGCTGATTTTTTAACCTTTTTTTTTTCTTTCTTTTTTTTTTTTTTGCCTTACACGATATCGAGATGGAGATAGGAGGGACGGAGTGAGAAGAAAACTTGTGGATTGTCTCACAAACACAGTGCTTTCGATTCCACTCCGGGACACCCCCTCCGCCCCCTTCGATCGTTTCCGCCCTGTCTCCTCCCCCTGAGCGGAGGGGGGAGAGAGGGAGAGAGGCGGATGGAGGCACCGATAGCACACCGCTAGGCTGAGGATTCAGTTAAAAATAAAGGTCTGACGTCTTTCAGGTGCTTTACAACAAAAGGGAGGGGAAAAAAAGAAGTCTCTTTTTTTCTATTATTATTCAAACTTGTAGCACAAAAAACAACAAATCACATTCACAAGCCACTTATTGGCACCGTGTACCTGAGTGAGAATATTATAGAACCAAAGAACAAAAAAAGCTGTTTCTTAAAAGTGTCTCTTGATAATAAACAGGTCCACCATCCTAAAGTGTCATCTGTTAGCCTTTGACAGGTCCGCTGTTTTAGTTTTTCAGTTTTAAAATGTCTCCTTTTCCTCCGGATCGGACTGGAAAGGGTTGATTTTTATAAACGTCTTCTCACTTGTGGCATCACACTCTCGCAGTAGTACTTGAATATTCCTCAGTGAGCTTTAAACTGGCTTCCTCCCAGACTCCAGCATGTGTAACAGTCAGTGTGAGTGACAGGTCCTGTGCTTCCGTTGATTGATCAGATGCTGGTATCAGGACTCGAGTGGGAGGGGAGGGGAGCTGGCTCTGCCCAAAGAGTCCGTGTTAGTCAGGAGATGAGGGGATGGGAGGTGTTTTTATCTTTTAAGCTTGAGGTGACTGGCGAAATACAAACTCCTCTTCCTGACTGATGTGTTTAGAATCTTTAGAGTGCCACCGGAAGTGACCGGTGCCGCCTTAATGGGGGATATGGTTGTCGTTGTCGCTGGCGTAGTCAGCCTCTTCGTCCTCATAGTCAAAATCATCGTACACGTCACCGTTGCTGTCGTCTAGCCGCAGCTCCTCCTCCTTGATTCGTGGCTCGTCCCCCTTCAGTCCGGGCATGTGGGGGTTCTGGTGGTGGTTGGCGTTGGGCTCTGGGCTGCTGGACATACTTGAGTGCTCTGAGGGCATCTGGGGGGAGGGCATCCCTGCCATTGAAAGGGCACCTGGGTAGACCATGCCTGCAGAGGATAAGGGCAGCTGGCCCTGCTGCCTGTGTGCACAATGAGAAAGGAAAGTTAGGAGTAATGTCAGAAATATGCTGTAGTCAGTAAGGTGAAACCTTTGCCTCATTTCCACTGTGCTCAACAGAACGATTTCCACCGCCAATTGGACTTCAACTGGGCAGGCAGGGTTGAACCCGAACACCTAACGTTGAGTCATTCGAGTGCGAAGACAAATTAGACGCACAAGAATGATGTTTTTCTGTTCCCTAATCAATACTGTGTTGAGAGGTGCCAGTAGTTCCACTCTTACCGTACCATACAACTATCCAATGGGCCTACACCTGAATGGGGTCCAGGAACAGTGCGGTACGGGTCGGTGGTATGGGCCCCTTTTATTATAGACAAAAAGAAAATAGCCTACCGAACCGTACCACTCAATGGAAACGAGGCATTTGTTGATAGCTCTGCTTATCTTTCTTTCTTGCAGAATAAGATGTTTTTGGGGTTCAACTATATTTTTGCAATATGAAAATACAAGCATTTCTTATCAAAGTTGAACCTGACCCACGAAGAACTACTAGTGGATGTATGCATGTGACTTTGTAACTGTGTAGGTAACAATTCACCCTCTACTTTGGTTTAAAAGGTTTGCTCCTTTTAAACCAAACCATGTTGGAAACATTTCCCTGATTACCACCATACAGAGTATACAGAGTCTTAAAAGGTTACTGTCGGAAAAATAGCTTAAACTTCTTTTAATTCCAGTTTGACTCGGTGTATTTCAGTGCTGTAGTCCTTCTCTGCCTGTTGTTCATTACCAAGCAGCTAGCTATTAACTTTACTTACTCGTTAAAGAGAAACTTCCACTGTTTTTCAGCACAAACTATGATTTGGAAAAATAAAATGTATCCCATTACAAATAAAGGGTCCTTTTACACAATTTAGCTTTAATTTGATTGTAAATATGATGAAAGTGAGGTAATTTTATTGCATTACCTGTAGGTAAAACATTGCTGACCCAGGCCTAAATTTAGGGTATTTAGTACAAACTGAGCTACTTGCATTATCTTGGTTTGTTTAAAAAAAAACAATTACAGGAACATCCAAAAATGAGAATAGTACACGTAAATTAAAAGTAGAGATGCACCAGAGTTTATTCACCAAATTATGATTTCAGGTTTGCTGTAAACATTAAAATATTTTTACTCAACGTTCTGTGACAAAGCACCTTCCTTTTTGAACACGTCACCGATAGTGAATTTTTCTCTCTGTATTAACTTCTGTACTGAAGAGTGTTGTTATGGCAGACTGGTAAAGTTTAAGTGTTAATGATCTGAAAAAGGTCCCACAGGCTGGTTAAGCTGAAACACGTCTGATGGGTCACCAGCCAATTTTAGTGCATCTCATTGGTCAAAATCCTTATTAGTAACTATGATATTTACATAAAAACTAAAAGAAGAGGGAGGAAAATCAAATTTACATTCAGTCTCTGCATTTAAAACAGAAATAGAATGATGAAAAAATATCCTATAAATTCTGATCTTTTTATTTGCAAAACAAACAAAATCCTCCTGGACCTAGAACTACCCAGTCCCTCACCCTACGCTGAAGTATTGTCTCATCTCCTGCCTGCGGGACCTCATGATGGCCTTGTACTCGCCGATGCGCAGCTTCTTGCCGTCCACCAGGCAGGTGCGTTTGGGCCGCGGCTTGTACTTGTAGTCCGGGTATTTCTCCAGGTGCTGCTTGCTGAGGCGAGCCTGCTCCTCGTAGTAAGGCTGCTTCTCCAGGTTGGTCATGGCTTTCCACCTCGAGCCTGGAGACAGACGGAAAACAGTTATTATGTAGGGCTGGACAATATGACTGAAAAACCTAACATGATATATGGTAGCGTGGCCCTTATTTTTTTTAAAGCAGTTATAAGGCGTGGTGGTAAAGCTGAAGCTGCTGCTGCGCAAGTTACTCAACAGGGTGTTGCTAAGTAACCAAAGGGTGAGTGAGTTGGGCTACGTTTTCACTACAGGTGTTTAATACTCATTTTTTCTGTGCGGATGTTCACATTTCCAATTACATGTGACTTGATGTGTGAACTGCAAGCAATATAGAAGTGTCCTGCATGGAGAGGGTGCAATAATGCAAGTGTGCTCAGTGTTTATGGAAGTAATGGTGGAGCATATTTTGCGATTTATTTATTGCACTTTAACAATATTAATCCTCATTGTTGTCATCCATGGTTATTGTTTTTCTTCCCACTTCTGCGTATCAGGATGCAGAATAGTGACTTTTATTGTGCATCACTGACATACAGGTCATACAAAGGCAGGTCACGTTGGAAAAGGTCGGATAGATGTTACATTTAGAACCACGTGTCCAAGTAGCCCGGGTCAAATCTGTAAAAACTAGATCTGTGTTGTTCAGACTGTCATGAAAAGATGAGAGAGGTCACAAAAGGTAAAAAAAAAATCTGATTTGGGTGACCTCAGGCTGCAGTGTGAATGTAGTCTTAGTTGATGCCAGGTTGAGCAGCTAAAGTTCTTCCTGTGTCTACATCCCCCAGAATGCTGTGAGATTCTGGATTGGAGTTCAGTGAAATTATTGAATATTCTGTCAGATGTACTATCTATTAATATTAATCATGCAATGTTTTATTGTCCAGACCCATCTTTCAGCGCAGTCACTGATTACTACTAGTCCTGACATTTCTTTGAAAACATGACCGTCTGTGTGCTGATGGGCTACTCTGACTGATGTGTGGTGTAGGACGCTCAGCAAACAGTTTAAACTGATACATGTGAGGATGAGCTTAAAGCGCGCGCACACACACACACACAGTGTGGTGCTGGAAGTGGCACCCGGAACGAGAACGCAAAAGAGAGCAAAGGAGGGTTAATGAGGAGCACCGCTGGGACGACAGGTACTCATCTCAACTAATGAGGACTTCACTTAACCTGCTGTCATCTCTCAGCTCGCTTGCTGCTCACAGATCTGTACTGTATGTCTGTGTGGGTGGGTGGAAAATCTTGTGCCTGTCTTCCCCTGTGTGTGTGTGCTTCATATCTGGTCTGAATTTGCACTTGACTACTGTATGTTTAATGGGTAAAAGCTGTCAGCGCACGGCTGTTCTCTCCCCCTCTCTCTCTTCTCCCTCTCTCTGTGTTCTGCGATCTGTTAGCAATTGAGAGCGTGGAGGCTTATTAAAACCAGATTTCCCTGTGTTATAAAACGCTTAGGAGCTCTTTAAAATGTCAGGGCCGATCCCGGCGGTCTGGGGGAAATGTCAGGCGGCCTTGCGCTGCTTGTTTAATGCATAATGAATTATATCATCATTTGTCGTGGTTGTGCTCTCCCCCAGCCTTTCATTAACGCCCGCTTACACAATGCCGCCGTGGTAAGAAAGCAGCATTAGTTTGCAATGCACGTGTGTGTGTGTGTGTGTGTGTGTGTGTTTGAGACGGAGAGATGGGTTATATGATAAGGACGCGCCGAGCGCCGTGAGCTGCTGAAGGGCAGTAGTTTACCGAGGATCTTGCTGATGTTGGAGTTGTGCATGTCTGGGAAGGCCTGGAGGATCTTCCGCCTCTCGTCCTTGGCCCAAACCATGAAGGCGTTCATCGGCCGCTTAATGTGCGGCTCGTTGTTGTTCCTGCCACGCGTTTCCCGAAATATTCTGGAGTCGGATACGCTGGGGGATCCTGAGGAGGGAAACCAGTTAGGAGAGACAATAGTTATGCAATGTAAAATGAGAAAGAGTAGATCAATTTTTGTGCAAGGTTGAAGCACACACTTCAAAAAATACAAAATGTTACCAAGTATTGTTGGTCTTGTTAATATAAATATCTTAGTTTTGTCTTATTTCAAGTGTACTAACTTACAAAAGTACTTGTTCCACTAGCAGATTATTTCACTTATAAAATTGGATATAAACATATTCTTGATTGTTTTTCTGCTGAAAGACCGAAAGGCGACAAGTTTTTACTTTTCTGATGTCATCCATTTAAAATGGACTGTTAATTCAGAGTTTGTAATGCTGGTCAATTTTCTCACCTCGATTATAAACCACAAACCAACATCTCAGCAGAGTTTATCAGACTAGATATTTATGTTCAAAGTTCTTTACTCCATAAAAACTTAATACAGTAAACAATTATGAAATAGCAATAAATACACTTTTGTCAAACGTTCAATTCTGCAGATTATTATTAATCAAATGCATATAAAGGAACTCTGTTTATTATAAACAAATATTAAAATATCAAAAAGCATAACCTTTTTTAAATTGAATGTTTCCTTATCTTTAAAATTTAAAGGGTAGCAAAAAGAAATGGGACTGAGATGATATTTTTTACTCAGGGGAAAAAGAAAAGCAGTGAATACTAATTAAAGACTTACAAAATTTCAAAGCTAGCATAAAATGAAAATAATGGTTTCAGTTATATTTGTTAATAAACAACTCTAGGTTTTAAATAAGTGTTAAAATTAAAGTTTGAGTTTACAAATAAAATCAAATCAGTGAGATTTTGCTAAAGCAATAAAAGATTAAGTTTTACTTCAGTGTATTTGTATCTGCTGTGCAAGTCATCTTTCCTTTAATGCTCAGATATTCTGAATGTGAGCATCCTTCCTTTGGCATTTTGTGTGTGTGTGTGTGTGTGTGCGTACCGTCGGAGTCTCCACTCATGGTGAAGTCCAGCATGGCGTGGCTGAACTTGTCGTCGGCCTGCTGCTTCAGCTGCTGACTCAAACTCTCCAAGGCAGCTTTGTCCTAAACGGCACAAACAGTTCACAGTAGCAGTCGGTCAGTGTCTGAGTCATATGCTGGGAAAACATGAATGAAACTCCAAACCTGCACTTCTGACTGGCAGCTCCCATTACAACTACTCCCATATCTTTACAATCTTTTTTTTTCCTCTCTCGTTTTAGACATTTGAGGTGAAAATGAACAATTGTTAAGTGTTATAAAAATATATATACATTTCCCCCCAAACAGACAAGCTGCTTGACATGTGGAAATGTTAAAAGCCTGAACACACATCTGCGTTTGAGTGTGTTCCCATGTAAAAGAATGTTGATTTTACTCCGGTTTGGATGTTTACTGTTATGTGAGTGTGCTGCTGATTAAGTGTGTGTGTGTGTGTGTGTGTAGCAACTCCTGGCAGCCACCTGCGAGAGTGGAGTGCGGCGGCTTGCCTCTCTCTTGCAGAGGCCCCTGAGGGTCGACGCATTAGAGGGAGAGAGCGCGGCGCGGACGAGAGCGGGGCCACGCCGCGCGGCCCCCTGGGTATTTATTACAACCAATAAAAGGCTGATTTACTGAGCATTTACATGCTTAATGCAAGCAGCCGGCACACACTGCGCTGGAGCTCGGCTGATGCTCACTCGTGTGCGCACACACACACACACAGGCGGCACAGCACCAGCGCCAACGTTTTACAGTTTAATTACACGATTAGGAGCTCTACCCAAAACACGGCCGTCTTCTAAAACGATGTTTCACAAAGTGTCCTCCTCCATTTCCATGTGACCCTGGTGAGCCGGGTGGCTGCAAGCAGGGAGGGCAGAATGCTAATGAAATGCATTTTATCTATTTTTTTTTTTGTCCAACACTGTTTAATTGTTAGAGATAATTTCTCTCCTCCCCTCCAATAGATTGGAATAAATAGGGAAGAGGAAGAATAAAAGCTCTAAATGTTTCAAAAGTATTTCAGTTTTAATTTCTTCTGCTTTTATAAATGCATAATAACCCTCAATGGTTTGGAGTTAGTCATTTTGTATGTAAATCAGAAATATTTTAGGAGTTTTTCCCTCATTTTGCTCTAATGAAAGCCTCATTCAGTACTCGTTCCAGAAAAAAAAAAAAAAGAGCACAAAATGTCTCCTCACACTTTCAGATTTTAAGATTAAATATGCGCTCTCAGTTGGCTTTGTGGAGTGTGTGTGTGTGTGTGTGTGTGTGTGTGAGCAGAGACGGAGTGGATGACAGTCTAGTCTGACATTAAGCCCCGGTACAGTACATGGGAAAAGTGGATTGAATGGCTGACATGAGAGCGGAGACACAAAGTAGTGACAAAACTAATCCTCTGAGTGTCAGAGACGCTGCCGCCGTATCCCAACACACAAAGCCCAGAGCGGCTGAGGAGCAGGAGGAGCGGGGCTGCAGAACATCACAAAGAATCACCAATGTTTCAGAAATGCTCCATATTTCCTCTTGATCATACATACAAACAATTTTAAATATCATTATTTATAAGAAACATTTAAAGCATTTACATCAAATTTAATCATTTTAAAAAGTCCAAAGAATTAAATCATCTCCTTTAAAATTGGCCAAAAGATTATTTCCTACATTTTCACTCTGGAAAGATTTGTTGCTGAAAAGTTTAAATTAAATCCCAGCTGACGTTTATTTTGAGTGAAAATAAGAGCTTCAAATAGTTTTAATGCTACAGTTGTAAAGTCGGCTGCAGTGTAAATAGTCTGTCCAATTAAACAGCTATTGTCAAAATGTATGTTACTCCATAAAGAGCAGGACGGGGCAGAAACTGGATTTGCAACTTGCAAAAAATACTCTTTAGTTTAGTGGTTTCTTTTATATATATTAGTGTTAATTAATGATTCTAAATACAATATTTATCAGCAATATCAACATGAATACAGTAAAGCAGCAGGAGGAATAACTCCTGCTCTGATGCTCCAGCTGATTCCAAATATGTTGAACAAATACCCAGAGTTTATGTGAGCCGCTGAGGAGCCGACGCAGTCATTTCACATTACTGTCTTCTTGACACTCCGCTGTGCCACACGCACGCACACACACACACACACACACACACACTCTCTCAGAGCCCTACAGTGTGCCTCACAGACGCAGTCATTACCTCCGCGCTGCCTCCGGTTTTTACCTTATCTGGCCCCGTTTAGCTGCGCGAGGGCATTGTGTGCCGATTTACCTCCTACATGCCGCGGCGGGGACGGCACATGGCACGACAAATTACCGCGCACCGACAATGAAGACGGTCACAGCCTGCGATGACTTCAGAGGACTCAGGGTAGATCTGTTGCATTTTTTTGTTTTTTCTTTTTTAGCGCACCAAATTCGGAGGCTGAGATAAAAGGCGGCGATTTGTATTCGTTTGTGCCGAGCTCCGGATGACTGAGTGTAAATCATTTGTTGTGGGGGGGAAAAAAAAAATCCTGACACAATTAGTATTTCACCTGAGGCGGGATCTGAGAAGATCTTTCTCATGTATTTATACACTGAGTATTTCGGTAAGCCGTTACATCTCTAGGAAATGCACACCAACTCAAAATGTACCCAGAATCATTTAGATTTTTAATTTGTGCGGCTGTATAAATTGATTTGAGTTCATTTAACCTTAAAATAATTAAAATTGCGCATTAAACAAACTTTAAAATAATAGAGGAAACAACACATAGTTGCTTTTGGCAAATTTCATGCCTCAATGACTGGCTAGATTTTAAAATCTTTGTGCGCTGGAAGGAGAATAAAAAGAAGCTGACCTTGTCGGAGCGGCCGTTGTTGAGGCTGAGGTTGCTGACGGAGGCCATCTTGGCGTCCAGGGCCTGCTGCTCCCCCTTCAGCTGCTCCTTCATCTGCCGGGCCTCGGCGAAGGCCTTGCTCACCGCCTCGTGGTCGTTCAGGTAGGCTGTCGACGACAACGAAGACAACAAGTCTGCTGAGACGCAGACAGGAGGGACAATCTGTTAGCCATCCTGTTCAGCTGCTTTATTTTTCATAAGCACAAATTCAGATTGAGTATTAACAGCAAAAAAAAAAAAAAAAAAAAAAAAAAAAATAGAGAACAGCCTTTTTTATTATTATTATAGGATAAACACTCCAAAGTGTTTACTTTGAAGGTTCTCATCTGGAACAAATCTTCTTCTGAACCATAAGGTAAAGGCATTAACATACAGTTGATGAGGGGAGGTTACCAGGGCGCGCACGCATGTGTGTGTGTTTTTTTTTATATATCTAACTGAAAACACTCAAAGCGACTGACCACTTTGCAGCCGAGTGGAGCATGCGAGTCAGAGTTTGCCCCAGCAATCTCATCCCCTTCAACAGAACGCTGTAAGCAGCGTTACAGTCAGCAGAGGCGCCTCTTATTATTATTCTGCATGTGTGAGAATGTGAGGCGCCGCTATCTCCGCTCCCCATCGGTCTGGTTAGTTCTTAACAAAGAGCCGCTGCTGCTTTATGAGGCCTTTATCTGCGCTAATCCGCACCGCTAATGCCATCTCGGACCAGATTATCAGCTTCAGATTGGTAATGACAGAGCCGTGAACTCTTTCAGAAGTCATAACCGGAAAATCTGGACGGGAGTGGAGTCCGACAAAAAAGAGGGTGCGGGATCAGAGGCAGGACAGAGGAGTGAGAACAGAGATGAGGAGGTGGAGGAGGGGGGGTGACAGAATTGGGTGGCAGTCAATTTTAATCTGCAGTCAAAAGAAGAGGCGGCAGGGGGGTTGATAGAAATTCCTGCGCACACATGATTGTGTGATTGCTTCAACTGACAGAAATGACAACCATCCAGACCAGACGACTGAATGTGACCCAGATAAAAGGAGGGAAAGGTTGGAGGGGACGTCTTCTGCTCTCCCGCACTGCGATAACACAACTTCTGTTTTTTTTTCCCTCTTCTCTGCAGATGCATGCAGTACGTTCATAAGGAAACGTTCAAGTTGGGGGACTTCAGTTGTTCACTGTGTGGACTGAGACAAATGTGTGACAGTGGCGCCTACGTCTCTGTCTGGTTAGAGAAAGATGGACGGATGAAGAGAGAAACATTCCTCCAGGTGGAAAGGTCTTCTCAAACCGAAACACTTATATCTGGGTTCATGTTTAGGTTTACTGAATGCTAAATGTGTTGCAACAAAGCAAAAGCATCTGCTTGGGTTAAGTTGAAAAGTGTTAAAGTTTTAAGCAGATGTCTTAACGCGATATTTAGCTTAGTTACAATAGTTCCTCAGCTTTTTAATGATTGATTTAAATTTAGAAAAATAAATCTATATTTTCTGGGAATAACAGCAAGAAAAGATCAACATGGTTTAAAAAGATGTAAAACTAATAGTTTTAAACCTACAGTTAGCATGCTAGGAGCAGACAGCCTGACTAATTAACCACCAATTATCAGTTTGTGTTGCTCTGTGAAGACCAGAACGACAAAAGAAACATTTTGTGCAATTAGAAAGTTTTGCTAAATTTGTTATTAAAGTTTGTGCATATGAGGTAACAAGACTTTTCTTTTAGCAACTCTAGAAATAAACTACAAATTTTGATCTACATTTTATTTCTACTTTGTTTAAATGACGTTAAAATGTGGAAATTGTTTACTTATAGTTTTCCACCAGCTACATATAAACAAACAAACATCAGGGTTAAAAAGCTCTGATCTTATAAGACGTATGTGGTCTGAAAAAGAACTTGATGAAAAACTAAATGTGTTCTGCACTCAGAAGGGTTTAATCAGGTTTCATTCTGATTCCAGTTTGAATATGAATAACCCCTAAAGGCCCTCCTAATCTGCGCCCCCCTCTCTCTTCCTCAAACAGATTGCAAATCAAAACGACCACCTCTGGACCCCGTTCCAATTTGTCTGTCCACTCTGAACTTGTAAAACGGATCCTAATACGATGAGCCGGAACGTGGCGCTCCTGACCGCCTGAAACTCAGCGGCAACAGATGGAACAATGAGCTCCTGCGTATCAGGGATCTGGCCTCCACCGCCGCACACATAATTCAGCCAGGATCGCACACAAACTTAAACACTGTAATCCATTTTTCTGAACAAAAAACATCTGGGACCGAAAATCCACTAATCTGATATTAAATCCGCCGATTTGTTGAAAAACAGTGAGATTAGCCAGAATGTCAGGGAAAAAAAAAAAAAACTGACTTAACTGCATATGAGGAGGAAGAGGTTGGATTGTGTGTGAGGCTTTGTGTGAGTTTGAGTGTGTGTGCTGGTATTGTATGGTTAATGCTGGGTGTTTGCGCTGTCCTGGCTCATGTAAGAGGCTTGTCTAATCTCATTGGTGATACCTTCTGTCTGTCATCCACTCCTCTCTTTATTATTCCCCCACTTCATTGCTCTGGAAAAAAAAAGGAAACACTAATCCTCATCTCTCTCTCTCCCATTCCCTCCCTTCTCCTCTCTCCTGTGTCTCTCTCCGTCTCTTTCAGTCACTAATAAACACATAACAATGAAGCCGCCCTGCAGGCAAATAGCAGCACGGAGGAACAACACAAACACTAATTATAGCCTGTTACATATGTGTAATATTTGAACTATCAGTGCTGCATGAAAAATGGATTAGGAGTAAAAAATAGTGATTCATTTGTCATTTTTTTCTTTATGTGAGCATGTGGTTAGGAAGGATTATGGTGCTGTCATCACAGTACTGCTAGAAAAAAAACACTGTTCTTGTTGTTATAGAAACACTTTTTCTTAAAAACTTTGAGATTTCCACTCATGGGAATGTATATTTCTTGTAAAAATGTTTGCAGCTTAAGAAGCTGAGCTTGTACATCTACAGTTTGTTTAGAGACGGAGTGGGACGTTTTGATTGGTCAAAAAGCCTCGTAATTGTTGAAGTTGTTACTGATGGAAGTAGACTCAGCTAGATATTTTTCATGTCAATAAACTGTTAAAAAGTAACTGTGTTCCCTGTGATCCCTAAAATAAAATCTGGCACCAGTAACAATATGCCCAACCCATAAGTGCAGATCTATTTAGTCTAATTCTACGCTTTGTGCTCTGAGCTTTATTATTTATTTTACATTATATTTAGAATTTCTATTTCCACTTTCTGAACCATTTAAAAGAAGATTTGTTGCAGTTTATTTTTAGTTTGACCAAGATAGTCAACCTTTTGATTTTGTCAGTTTAACTTGATTTATTTTACATTGGCTGTTGTTCTAATTTCACTGATTGAACAAATGAAAGTTGTTTTTGCATATTTGAACAAAGCTTGTAAAGTTATTAATCAATTTAAATGTGCTGTACTGATGCCGAGTTATAAAATAAATTTGTACATAAACACACAGCAGTTGTTCTGTATCTGATCTGTATCAGCCAACTAAACCTCATATTGATGTCGGTATGGGAAGTAAAAAGTGGATCTTTTAGCCCCTTACTAGCATGTCTTTAGTCTCCAGTGCTCTGCTACTGAACAGGCTAGTTAAATGTTCTTACCTATTGAGCTGACTCTGGTGGATGGCGCTCCGATGCTGGAGGGCACGGCGCTGTGCTTCATGGAGCCGGCGGGACCCAGCTTGGTGGTGGCGGCAGCGGCAGCAGGAACCTGTGGGGAAGTTGGGGGGGAGTTGGGTGACTTGCTCTCGGATGCCTTAGGCTTGGCCGACAGGTTCAGTGGCTGTGCACCCTCACTGTCCTGCAAAAACCAAAACAGCACATGTTCGCCCACCGTGACCACCGTAAGGTAATTTGGAAGCGGGGAGGCGAGGGGGACGCCCTCACGTCTCCCATGACCAAGACCACGTGCCGATTTAGCCAAACCCCCATGCACAGCAGTCGGAGGATGAGAAGGTGACGGGGTGCATGCCACTGCCTGTCTTCACACGACGACACACACACAGACCTTTGGGTGCAAACCCCCCCCCCCCAACTGACATTCACATGCAAAACAACGGGCCACCTATAACAGCGACGCATGCACACTCCACATGCAAGCTGTGGGAACATGCAGTACAGCTCTGCTTCTTGAAGAGCCTCACATCCAAACAATATGGCAAGCAACAACTAAATACACGGTGAGGAGGAACACCGCGGCGCTGTGTATAAATATACAGGACGCATCCCGTCTTTCACAGAGAATAACGCAGCCTTTAAAGGTGTGAGAGCGCAAAGATGCAGCAACGTCTCAACGCATCAAACAGCGAGCGGAGCAGAGGACAGTCTGTCACTTCAAATCGCTCCTGGTCCGTTGGAGAGCAGAAACCTCAGAACGTCCCAGTGTGTGGAGAAAACAGGAAGGCAGCCGCTTATGCCTCAAACACAAATATACACTGTCAAAGGAGTAATTTTATTTAAACAGGTCGGTGACTTGCAAAAGTTTTCACACCTGTCGAACTTTTTCACATTGTGTCGCATTACAAGCACCACGACGGCATACTGGGGTCATTGTAGACAGAACGGGGAAAAAGGAGAACATTTTTGAGTTCTAAAAGCTGAAAATGTTAAACTTTTGAAACTCAAAAATGTTCTTGGGTTTTTCTAGAAAATTTCTGAGTTAAATCCCAAAATTTCAGAATTTTTATTTTCCATCTACAGTAGCCCTAATGCGCCATCATATATCCACAAACTGTGTTCTTATCTGATTGAACGGTTCAGTGGATAGAAAATACTAAGATTTTGTTTTTCTCAAACATCTGAGAAAGGCCCAGTACTACTTTAGCCTCGACAGGCCAGCAAATTAACCAATCAGAGAAGCAGCCAAGAGGCCCATGGCAACTCTGGAGAAGCTGCGAAGAGCCACACTGGGAAGGCAGCATCATACGGTGGAGCTATTCCTCAGCTGAAGACCTGAATCTATTAGTGGGATGATGTGAAGATGGCTGCTTACACTCTATCAAAAAGTGACGCAGATGTCTATTTAATACCCCAGATTATATATAATTACAGCAAAAAGTTATTTGAAATATTGAACAAGAGGCAATTAAGACATATACACTACACTTAAGAAGGGAGGAAAAAATGAAAGGTTTTCACGATATTTACAACTAAAATCTAAACAGCTGAACAGCCCTATGCATTACAAATGAATCAGTTTTTTTTTTTTTTACGACAGAAAAATATGGAAAATTTCAAAGGACAGAAAAAGTTGAAGGTTGTCTTGTGAGCCGTCATGGCAACGTAACCCCTGCTGACGACCTAATCCAATCAGGGGCAGCGTAGACGCATCACATGACAGGAAGGAAGGAATTAGATCAGACAGAGCAGATGCACACACACGCACACACACACCTCTCAGTGTAATTAAAACTCCACAATTAAAAGCCCGATGCCAAACGAGACGGTGATGCAGGTAGGTTGGGCCAGACTGCAGTCGTGTGAAAATACAGTTCTGATTACTGAAACGTTATTTAACAGAACTGGTGATAACTTTCAGGTGTGGCTCTATTTAAAGCCAATGGGAGAGAATAGAGACATTATTTGTATTTTCTGGTCATTAGTCTAATTGCAGCTTAGGCAGTATAGAAACCAGAATATAGTGGGATTCAAAAAGAAAGAAAGTATTGTGTGTGTTGTATATTCACTCATTAAGGCCGACTTTTCCTGATTCCCTCTCCTTGAGTCACACTAAGCCTTATGAGCCCCTCACAACTCAATTAAGCCCTTCCAATTAAGCCCCTACGACGTGCATGTGCCATCCTCTGTGTATGTGTGTGTGTGTGTGTGTGTGTGTATGTGTGCGATGAGTCCTAACCGGATTGTCCTTCATTAGGGAGGTCTTTCTAAATAGACGGAGGACCCCCAAAGATGCCTTCAGAAAGACAATGGGCCGGAGAAGAAGAGGAGAGAGAAAAAAAGAGGAAAACTGAGCGGGAGCTCCTCAATCCTGACCCATATTACGGCGGGCTTTGGCTGCGAACGCGTTTGAATATTTATTACAAATAGATAATGCCTCTACCGCTCGTACAGTGGATGGGGGAGTTTCCTCTCCGCGCCAAGCCAAATCCTGTGGTGGGAAGGTGGCCAACCTGCATTATGCCAGTGTGGAGGAATTAGTTTAGAGAGTGGAGCTGAGATGTTGGACAGACTCGTGTGTGCGTGCTTGTGTGTGTGAGAGATATTGTTCAACAAGCTCTAAAGTGTGTGTGTGTGTGTGTGTGTGTGTGTGTGTGTGTGTGTTTGCTTGCATGAGGACTCTAAAGGTTTTGGAATCTTGAATTAATACAATTGTTTTTGTGTCTCTCTTGGCGGAGGAAACGGTCTCCAGCTTTGAGACAGAAAACATGCAGAGTGACAGCGAGAGCCAGAGGGACACGGAGATGGAGAGGAAGCAGAAGGGGAGAGATAATGTGTGTGTGCGTGTGTGTGTGTGTGTGCGCGCATGTGTGTGTGTGGGCTGCTTCTGCGGATGCCGACATGTGCGAGTGACATCAGTGTTCTGCATCTTATTGCAGGAGCTGACGGTTCAATTAAAGCGACATGTGCTGTGCCACCACCGTTTATCCCTGTCTGCTCTGCATGACAGTGTGTGTGTGTGTGTGTGTGTGTGTGGAGGTAAGCTGGAGTGACTGTTCTATTAACTATAATATCATCTATCCATCCATTATTTTACAAGCTTATCCCTCATCTACAGTGGTCGCCCTTGACAGGTCAACATATGAAGTCAATTTTAGGTCAGTGATGCAGAATTGCATCAGTCTCCAACATTTAAGGTGCCTTGAAGAAGTTATACATTATGAACCTTTTCACATTTTGTCAGGATACAACTAAATGAGGCATGATTTTTAATGCATTATGAACAAAAATGTTTGTTCATATGAACAAAAATGTTTAGAGTAAAAACTGGCTCTCCATATTACCCACTGTAAAAACATCATACTGTGAGGAAGCTGGTCTAGGATTTGTAAAACCTGCTGCAAAAGACTTGGATAGAGATTCAATTTGGACAACTAAACATACAGCTAGAGCTGCAGTTCTTTAGTTTCAATGGCCCGGTTAAAGTCCAGACTTAACTCCAATTAAGAATTCGTGGCAAAACCTGAAATCTAGCCAAGCTTGGGTTACTTTATAATGAAGAATGAGCAAAAATGACTGATAGTCATGATTTAGAAAACTTCAAGTTGTGATTGCAGTAAAAGCTGATTATGAATTAGAGACTCGCAACACAAATGCACAGATTCCCATTAAAATACTTCTGCAAAGTATTGCATACAGTCATTTAACAAATACTGTAAAAACATGTTGGCACAAATCTATGGTGGAGAAGTTCTGACTCTAGTTTGACAGATTTTATTTTGTTTGGATCGTTAAGATATTAAAGATGCTTTCTTTTTTTATCTTAAATCTTAAGCAATATTAAAACACTAGAAAATCATCTCAATATAGTTGGATTTTATTGAAACAATAAGCCATTACCAACCGTCACACTCATGTACATGGGTGATTGTGCTGCATGTGGGCTAAAGCGCTACATATGGCGCATCATTTTGACCTCCACTGAGTGTGTGTGTGTGTGTGTGTGTGTGTGTGTGTGTGTGTGTGTGTGTGTGTGTGTGTGTGTGTGTGCATGTGTGTGCATGCATCTCTACATCCACTCTTGCGTAGAAGAAAGCTTTATGCAGTCTGCAGTGATTTAAGCACAGAGGGTGTGTGTGTGTGTGTGTGCGTGTGTCTGTGTCTCACCCGAGGGTAAAGCACTTAAGCGGTGTGTGCCTGAGTCCAAACAGCTGTGAGCAGAGCCAGCCACTGAGTTTCTAAATGACTGGAGCCCTGACATAGAGCCCGCATGGGGAGGACACCTATGAAATATACATGTCACTTGACTGAAGACATGGTGACAAAGAGGAAAAGTTTTTGAGGAAGCATTGAGGGGGTCAGTCTAAGCCAAAAAAAAAAAAAAAAAGGTGAATGTCTTTAAAATTGGTCTAAAACGTTGGTAAATAGGCTGTCAGGGTCCACTCTGGTCAGCTCACCAGTCAGCCATTACAACTCCCTGGTCTTCCTCCACCACAGGCCATGACTTTCACCGCCAGCCTGACTCTATATATATGGTAATAAGTGTGTGTGACAGCGGGGTATGATGGTTGTGTGTGTGTGTGTGTGTGATGGAGAAGTGGGGAGTGAGTCGGCAGTCGAGGCTGCAGGGAACAAAGTCAGAGATCAATTTGTTCAGAAAGGGAACAATGGGAACATTGATCAGGAATCTGGAAACCGGAGAGGAAAAAGTGGAAAAGGACGAGCTAAACTTTCTTGTACGAACGTCCTTGTGCGTGTTTGCCTGACTGACCAGAGGTCATTCGAGCACCAGGGAGCATGTTTGTGCGATTGTGCAGGAGGCCGACCAGATATTCATAGGATTCCACCTGGATGGACACGAGGCTCCACTCTCATCACACCCATCAGGCAGTCAGCCAAGAAAACGACACAAACTCCAACAGATCCCCCCAAATGGACCACGATGGGACACCAGCTGGGGGTTCTGGGATGAAGTTACTCTATTTGATTTGCAGACATGAAGTGACTGAGAATCATCAGGGAGCAAGTTTATCTGAGGAAAACGCTTTGTGGGAAGTCAGAGAAAGAAGGAAGCACCTTCACTGTTTACACAAAGTCAACAGAGTATTCACTGTGACTGCAAACAAAAAGTTGGTTGTTAATCTCAAAAAACTTACATTTTGAAAATGACTCTTGGTGAGACATATTGTAATCTTACATTGTATTAATGAATCCTGTTTTGAGTTACATTTAATGTTCTTATGGGACTGGAAAGTTTTTGAACATGCTGGTAAATTATATCAACAAGAGCAAAGACAGCCATGTACCCAACTGTCCACTTTATGTCCCATGTTTAATACATGAATGCTTATTTCATATGCCTTCAGGTGTTCTTTTGTACAACTATCTTTATTTAAAATTAAATTAGTTAATTCATGTTGCTAGACTGCAAAAACACAAAATCTTACTAAGTATCGGTACAATAAAATACAACAAAACTAATTTACAAGTAGCTTTTCAACAACATATAGGAGCTTGTTTTAATTAAATAATTCCTTAATATTGATATTAAAAAAGAACAAGTTCAACTGTCAGATTATTTCACTTGTGGGAAAAATGTTGTTATAAGTGAAATAATCCGTCAGTCGAACTGGTACTTTTTCATCAATATTAAGGAATTATTTACTTAAAACAAGCTCCTGTATGTTGCTGAAAAGTTACTAGTAAGTTAGTTTTGTCTTATTTCAAGTATACCAGAAACTAGACCAAAAATACTTGGTAGGATTTTGTGTTTTTGCAGTACTAATCTATATAATCTTCATCCATCTTCCTTCCAGCCTTAAAGAGTCTTAAATTCATGCATCTAAAATTAGGGCCTTAAAATGTCTTAAGCTCAGCTAAAAGAAGCATGTTGGCCTTTAATAATGTCAGGCAAAAGTTGCACACAGAGACATCTTTATTGTGAGGCAACCGCTAACTAGCTACTAATACACCCAAGCTAATTAACTAACTTTTTTGCATTCATTTTTGCCACTTGCTTGGACAAAGTTTGTACATTTCTGTGGAGGTACAAGCCTTAAATTCCATTCATAATGGTCTTAAAAAGACTTAAATTTGAGTTACTTTAACTATTATCTGAAAAAAAGCGTCTTCACAGCATGGGAGGTTACCGTGTGTTCAGGGTGAGGTGCGGTGATACACTCAGCATTGCCCTAAGTTACATAACATATAGAAATACATGACAGGTAATCTTGCAGATGGGTTCTTGCTGTTGTGTGTTGAGCACAGAAACATGCACATCCACAAGCGCAAACACAAGGCCTTTGGAGTTTTGTTTCGTTTTTGTTTTTTTACCCCATCTTACCTTGTTTTTGTTTGAAGATGGGGAGCTGCGGTTCTTGTCGCCCTGTGGATGTGAGTTGGTGGGTGGGGAGTGAGCGCCCAGGTTGGCTTGGGGTGCGAGGCTGCCACCGTGCTGCTTCGTCCCCGGGGAGACCTGCATGGCCGCCAGCTGAGCTGCGTACAACTGCTGCCAGGTCAGAGAGGCGGGAGGGTTTGAAGGAGTGGACAGTAAGAAGAAAGGAAGAGGAGCGAGGTTACGGGAGCGGGAGGAAAGAAAAGGAAGACATGAATAAATGAATACTTAAGAGCGCACACACACACACAAAAAAAGGAAGAAGGCAACTAAAAAGCTCCAGAAGAGGAGGCCATTAGTGGCCCGGCCTCTGTTTGTGTGACAGAGGGACATTTCTACTGTCACCCCCCAAAGCCCCTCCCTCACCCCATGGGAGAAGCGCTAACAGCCTCTCTGACAGGCCTAGAGATGGGCATGTCCCCTCCAGGTGCATCGTGGGAGAAAGGCAAACATTCTGGCTATCGAGGTCATGCCGGAGAGCCTGGCTCTGGCACAAGGTGGGGAAAAAAAAATCATGATGATACAGAGAAAAGAGAAAATGTGTGTCACTCTTAGCTTAGTTACAATAAGAGCAGCAATATAGTCCAATAAAGATAAATTAATTGAATAAACTGTTGTGGAGGAAACAAAAACACAGCTTTCTGAGTCTTATTTTTTTGTATTTAATTAGTTTCTAATTAATTTAAGGCATTATGCTGCAGGATGCTGTGTTGGTAAATTCACTTGTTTTTGTTTTTTTTTTCCTCGAGGCAACACACACACACACACACACACACACACACACACACACACACACACGATCACAACTTGGAAAAAGCTTCAGTGTTCCTTTCTGTCTCAATCAAACCCATCCTGCAAAGCTCAGCTGCTTTCATGTGCTCTAATACAAATCTCCCAGACGCCGTGTCGTCTTGCGTTCCTCCGAATTGTTATTCCTCCCTCTGAGGAGCAACAGAATGCTTAGTTTAGAGAGAAGTCACTGATGTGTGTGTGTTTTTCTTTTTTTTTTTTTTTTTTTTGAATAGTTATAATTGTTATTTATTTCTTGTGGAATAATTTTCTGGATGAAGATCACCGTTTTTCTTTTTCTGAGTTTAACTTCCGTCCTTCTGTTGGCGGTTGGCTGCCGGCCACCGGCGTCAAACAAAGGCTGGTTTATGCAAATGGACAAGGAAGAGATGCTGTCACCATTATTTTCTTCTCTTCATCATGCTTTTCTGTCTGCTTGTACCTCTTTCTGTATCACTGCTGACAGCCATGTTACCTCCTGCTCTCCTCTGCTATCTCAAATAAAGAGATTAATCTCTGGAAAGAAACAAAGGCATACTTTCGGGGAGGAATCTACGTCCATCACAAGTGGCTGCAATAATAAACACTCCAGTAATACAACAGAAACATGTTTTCTTTTACAATTGCCTCCCTTTTCTATTGCTATTGCTGAATTTCTACTTTAGTTTTTTTTTTTCTTCTTTTTTTTAAAGAAAGGATACCAGTCATTCCAGCGAAATCAATTATTTACCGAAGGAAGAATCACATCTCTGGTTATCCCTGATGAATACCTTGAAACTTTACACTTGAAAACTACTGAAATGTGAAACTGAGTTTATGCCAAAAAAAAAGTTTCTTAACATTTTTGTGTGTACTTTTTAAATCATTTTGATTTTTTTTCCTCAAAAGTTTACAAGATATATCACAACATCTTATGTTTTTGCTGTAGTGTATCACTTGGGGTGTCCTGATGAAACTTTTTTTCTTTTTTTTACTTCCGATACAATACAGATATCACATCTTTGAGAATTGTCCGATACCGATACTGACGTGCTACGATATCTGCATGAGTCACAGATAGTTTTAGAACTAATTTTTTTCTGAACAAGGTTAGAAAAGGCTTGACAGAGTGACATTACTCAAACAGTGATCAACTATAGCTATAATTATCCCTATAGTTAGTTAAGCGGTCTCCTGTCCATTTGCATTCACACAGGCATTCAAACTGCACCAGAGTTCACTTTAACCGAGCCAAGTCTTAGGTTTTTAGGCAGACCAGAGTTCAATTGTGCATTCACACCTCCCCAAATGAACCAGAGCTTGATTAAAGCAGACTCATCAGGGCTGGTTGGAATGCACACTGAAATGACTCCAGATGTATTTATTTCTTGGTGTCTTTACCAAGGTAGCATGTACATTATATGGACTGGGTGCGGTATTTTTTAAGCCAGCAGATCCGTCATGAATCACTGGATGTGGAGGCCAGCTAGCTGAGATCTGATCAGCTACTTGCTCCCTCATTTCTCTTCAATTAGCTGCACTGTAGCTCCTGGAAAAGAGGTGGAGGAGAGGTGGTGGGCGGAGGGGTGGAGGTGCAACCAAGTATGAACTCCCCTCACCACTAGCCAAACTCCTCCAGCCTGTGCACCACAGGCGGGTGTGTATGAATTTGTGCATCTTTGATTGTGTGTGTGTGCGTGTGTGTTTCCTGCCATATTCGGACCAGTGGTTCAAAGGCCTCTTTATTTGTGGACTGAATCGAGTTCCATTACAAGGCCAGGCCCGCGTCACTCAAAGGCTGCTCAATGGGCCGGCGAGAAATGACACACACGCACCCGTTTGAGTGCACACATGTACATACACACGCACATACGCACAGTGCAGAGGGCAGCGGCACTGCGGAGTGTGCCCAGAGCGTCGCCACGACGACATGCATGTCAACAAACAGGAAGTGACAGCGCAAAGCCCCCTGGGGTGACTGGAGGAGTGAACACACACACACACACACACACACACACACACACACAAACAATGAGTGAGAGGGGGAGAAAATTCAATCGAGGTTGCTGGATGAGACCAAGGAATTTAAAATGTCATTCTCTGGCCAGGCATACTGCTGCGCTTTCTGTGTGTGTGCGTGTGTGTGTGTGTGTGTGTGTGTACATCCATTAAGACCTGCTTCTCACTCCTTCTGTCCTTAATCCCCTAATGTGAGACCAGCAACATCTGCATATGTTTGTGTAAGCTCATGTTAACATGTTTAGTGGTCAGTGAGTGCTTCTTGCCCTCGCTGACACACTGTGTGTGTGTGTGTGTGTGTGTGTGTGTGTGTGTGTGTGTGTGTGGCAATAGGAGCCCTATTGATGGACAATGTGAGGCTATTGGAGATCCCAAACTCAAGACATAGGGTGACTGTTTGGTATTAGCACTATTGACTCTGTACAGTGTGTATCCTGTTGCAGTCAGTGTGTGTGTGTGTGTGTGTGTGTATTTGAGTCATTGTCAATAATCTGCAGCTTTAGACAGATTACAAACTCACTTGATCCTCACTGTCTGAGCTAGCTAGCAAAGTGTATTGTTTACATGGACACAGGGGGAGTTTGTATGGATCTGAATGGATTGTCCTCCACCACTGTGCATTTCTCCCAGTGATGAAATGTTCTGGTACTTTGAGAGACAACAAAGCCAGCATTTATAGACTTCAATAGCAATAAAACAACCAAAAACATATATAATTATGTAATGACTCTCAATTTATTTTTAAAGCATAGACACAGTGTTTTTTTAAATAGGAATTTACTATTTTAGATTTTTTTAACGTTTGTTCTCCACCAGCCTTACCAGCCAATTTAAGAATAATTTTAAGTCTTGCAACAGATTCTTGAATGAATTTTGGTCCTTACTTTGATTAGGCCGTTCTAACTCAAGACTATAACTTGATGAAGCTCTAGCTGTATGTTTCGAGTCAGTCTTCTGCCACGGTCTCAAGCCTTTACTTCCATCCATCTTTCCATCCTGTCCATACCTGAGCTGTGGATATCTGTAGCTCCTCCACAGTTGCCATAGAAACGTTAACTTGCTTCAAACTTCTCCATAGCTTTATCCTCCACCTGTCTGCTGTGTTCCTCTGTCTTCATGGCTTTGTTTGTTCACTAATCTAAATAAGAAGCTCAAAGGCGTTTTGTTGACATAATACAATAAAAGAATCAAGTTGTGTTAGAGTTTGATTCGGTTTCAAAGTTGTGATAGAAAACACAAAAACAGGACCTTGCTAGCATACCAGCTATCTGTACAGGCTTGATTGATCCCACCATTTGTTCCAGCTTATCTCGGAATATTTCTAGGAATCAATTATCACCTCCAGTAGGAGAGATACCAACACAGACAGAATTCCCATGTCCAGGAAAACTGCTTCGCTGTTACTCCGCTCCTTCTTAGATAAGGTTTTTGTACAGAGACAAGCTATTCCATTGATTTCTCCTCTTCCTCCTCTCATCTGTTCCTTCCTCTTTTCTCCCCCTTCCTCTTCCTCCTCTCTATCTGTCTACCCGTTGTTCGTCCATCTATGTCTCCGGAGTACAGTGTGATAATCCAGGACAATATGTTCCAACATCTGCCTCTCCATATGATGCCTGACCCACGCTGTTGACCCTCTTTATAACACACATGCACACACGCATTTTCTTCCTCTCACACATCCACCTACTTCCTTCTCCACCCTTTTTTTTTTTATCAGTTCCTCCCTTCAACTGATCCTCTGGATGTTCATCCTTTATGGCATTATCAACATTCCCCAGTCTGTCTTTCGCCATTTGTTTGATGTGAATGATAACTGTATCAATGTATGAAGGGTCAATAGGGAGTCAGATTAATATGCTCTAATGCACAATGTCCCACTCATCTCTCAGATTAAGATGCTAAATGCCAACCTTTGCACACTCCAAAGCCTCCATTGCCTTAAAAACCTTCTGTAGAGGATTCTGTGTTAAGCCACTATTGACTGGAAGAGCTAGTCTGCACATTTCTATGGAGGCTGTTAGAAAAGAAGATGACAGAAAGAGCTTTAAATCACAGAGATTAAAACATTTTCTCTAAGAAATGCACTTATCACGGGGCTTTTGAGAGATCTCCTCTTAGTTGTCTTTTATCCCGTGTATTCACTTGCTGTGGAGTGTCATCTGGTCAAAAGCCGCGTTTCTAAGCATGATTCCTCGCCCCTTATCTAGAGTATGCATCAGTCGACGAGGGGAATAGTTTCAGAATGCCTTCGCTTGAGAGCAACATTATGGAAATAACAATAAAACACGCAGCAGCTGTTTGTGAAGAGAGCCACCAAAAGTTGTTCATACAACATGGTTTTTTTTCAATGCCAGGTCATCTGCTAGATTTTCCCTCCTCCACTGGTGTAATGAACCTAAAGGTAGACAAAGGAGAAGGGGTTTGCAATATGGACTTAAAGTTTTCCCATTATATTTTGTGGTACTATTGGTACTGAATGTGACGATAAGAACTATTTATTTGAGGTAACTGTATGGTTGTGACTGCGCCACTGTAATTGCAGCCCCACCAACACAAAACTGCTCTTGAGAAACATTCCCATCTGCATTAGGCTGCTTTATGACACCAGTCACATATAAAGAACTGTGACTTGTATCACTACTCTGCACACGTTAACGGATATTTAATCGTAACTTCAAATGTAACAATACTCATTCAACAAACAGTGGAGAAAATAAAACAGAGAATATGGACAGTTGCTGGGAATTTTAAAAAACATCAATTGGAATTTACTGTGACGATAAATTTAAAAAAAAATTGAAAAAATTATCACGATAAATGATAAACGATGTGATAAATGGCCACCCCTACAAAGTAGTCTTTACCATGGTTTTAAAAATGTTTTCTAAAATTTTGCAGTGGAAGTTCATACTTCATTACCTAGCAGAGTTTTTAACGCCAGCGAACATTTGTTGGAGGAAAAAAAAAATACAGATAGCATAATTCAAATAGAGATTTAAATAACAATTGACATAATTCGTCTAAGCAAGTGTCACTTCAGCCCCTTAAACAACAACATATCTTTATGGTTTCAAAGCACATACAGCAAAGACTCAGCTGGGTGCAACTATTCTGTAGGCAACATCTATGTTGATCTTCAGTGTCTGGCCTACTGTCTACTAGATCATGACTTATGACTTGGAGATCATTTAAAGTTTTGTTTCGTAAAGATATCCAAAGGACGAGAGTGAGAAGTCTAAGGTTTGCTCTGTCTGGCCTGACGGAAATACCAGGAAATTTTGAAATGTTTTGGTCTTAAAAGGTTAACACTGCTTACTTCGTGGCCCTTATTTGCTTTTTATCTATTTTTCTCCCTTCCTAACATAAAGGTTAATTAAGAATTAGCAGAAATGGAAACAGTTGGCAGCCCTTTGTTGTCGACAGCAGGGCGCTTCCAACTGCTTCAGATCTTACATTGTGTCAGTAGGGGTCTAGGATGCCCTTCAATAGTGCGATTACAGCAGCTTCATATTGCCTTCATATTAGTGTTAGCATTGTGGTGAAAGTACTCAAATCATTGTAGCAATTAGAATATTAGCATATGTAATCACTATGTCTCTGCATGCTAACCAGGCACTTTTAGCTTGTTTTTGTTGGTGCCTTTGTGACGCAGCGTGTCAAATGTGTGTGTGTGTGTGTTTGTGCGTGTGTGTCTCCTCTCTCTGCGGAAGCACTGAGGTTATCGCCGCGTCTCGTCTCGGCATCAGAAACACCTCCTTATCAAATGAGGGCGCCATGACAGCCCCGAAGGAAATCCATCCACGCTGAGACATCTGCACTCGTGTTAGCCTGGGCAAATCTGTTCCTCTCTGACGAAGCCCTAATCTCATCAGGCGACTCTGTCAGTGTGAGGGCAAAATCTGTTACTGAGATGATTTGTTTTTCTACTAGTGGTGTGTTTTTTAACCTCTCAAAAGTAGTAGAAAAAAGAAAAAAAAAACTAAGGTGGACAAAGCTGTTGAGCTGATTTTAAGCGAACATATGGACAGCTAGATTGAAGCACAGACAGAGAACATTATTCTCCAGCTAAACACACACACACACACACACACACACACACACACACACACACCTACACACACACACACACACGAGTAATAATGAAATCAGTGTCGACAGCGGGGCCCGTTCTCCATGATAGAGTTACACAGCTTTTGCGTTCTCCCTGTAGTGTGTAGCATATGGGCGGCACGTTTGGCTGACAGGTGCAAATGTATTACGCGCGCACTGTGTCTAACCCCTTAACCCGCATTTTCCCGTCATTCTGTGTGTGTGTGTGTGTGTGTGTGTGTGTGTTTGCGGTCAGCAAAAAAGACGTGTTAATGTACATGACAACCTGCGTGTGTCACAACAGCTGCACACTGCCAGACATCTGTGTGTGCACATGTGTTACATTTAATAATTATTCACATCAAGGAGGCAGAGGTGACGAGCCCAATACCGGAGATTAATGTGTTTTAGAAAGGCAGCTGATGGGACACCCGTACAGGCAGTTAACCTCTGAGAGAGGAGGGCCACAGAGCCCGTGAGAATTGTGGTGAAAGTGTGTGATGTTCTGCTTGAAAATGGACCAAACACACAGCCATCCTGCTTCTGAGTGGGATAGCAGATGACTCTTTCCATGGTTTCCCTCTGCACCCCTGCCTTTACTGTTTAGACCTAAACTGGCTGCTGTCAGCATGCAGATAGCTGTAAATATTTAGGAAACTATCTTTATATGCAGAGACATATAAATTCACCTATATTTTAACAATAGTTGCAGATAAAAGAACATTTTTCAGCATTTTGAAGAAAGTTTATTTTTCCTTCTATGTATTTTCCAGAGCAGCATGAATTAGTTTTATATGCAAATAAAACAAAAATGAAACAGTTCAGATTTCATTACTATACAGTATAAATAATTTAGGACCAACAACAGAAACTTGAGGGACCCCAGAAGTGATTTTAATGAACTCTTACTGGAGTTTATTTGAATATATTTTCATTGAGCTGCTAAGCAATAAATGTACGCTTCCTCTAATACCATCTTTGAATAATGGTGTCAGAAAATCATTTTATTCTCTATTGATTAAGAATATTATTGCTACATTATTTCACTTACATCTTCTGATTAAGTTAAATACAGCTCTACTATTCTCTCATGAAAGTTTCTGTCTTCCTAGATCCAAAGCCAATTTCAAGACAAGTAAAAGTTAAATGTTTGCTGTGACCAGAGAGGGAAACGTCTGGATTAATCAATATGGTTTATCTAAATAACTCTGCCCTACGTGTGCTGACCCCGGTCAGCCGCTCTGCAGGACAACATCAATCTCATTCCCTTTTTATCTCAGGAAAAGCCAAAGGCTAAGGTTGCATTTGTCAGATCCGTGTGATTTTTCATGTCTGATCATGGAGATCGCGTTCCGGCTGTCTCTCTCTCTCTGATGTCCAACACTCTGGCTGAAAGTGACAGCTGTGCGTCCCCTCCTGCCCGCCACTCTGCTTGCGGCTGTGCGCGGAGCAGCAGTATGTTGTGTGAACGCTGCTGGGCTTTAGGAATTTATTCACAATGACCGCATTCACCAAGGAAGAAAGAGGGGGGGGCGGGGGGGGGGGGGGGAACTGAAAAGTGTTTGCTTGAGAGTCTAAAAGTCGTTTGATTCGAGTTGCATGCTTGCCCTCTGGCGTATTTTAGCGGGTGATGCAGACTTACTTGTAGCTGCAGGGGCCCCAGGCCGGGCGTGGCGGCGGCAGCGGCGGCCATTGTTGTGGGGATGAGCTGGAGAGGGTAGGGGTCACCTGAGGATAACAAATATATATGTTTTTTTACTTTGCAGCCTTACATTAAAACATCATTCAGGTGTGTTTCATGCACCAGTTGCTCCTTAGTTTCTGTTTTTATCCTTGTGTGGTTTTATCATGGTATTTGTCTATAGTGTGGTAATAAGAGTAAAAGTAACAATAAGAACAATTTAGTACATCATTCCTAAGTGTATAGCGCATGTCACAGCAGTTACAGCCTCTAAAAAAACACAAATAATGCTCTTGAAAAACATTCTTGACCATATCACGATAAGAAATTTATCACGATAAACGATAAAAGCCCAACCCAAATAATCTTGTTTTACTTCCCTTAAAGCCCCCCACTGTTTTCGTGCATCATTTTATAGTACTCATCCCACCTTCATCCCTAGCTCCTCTTCCTCCTCCTACCATCTGAGTCCCTCTCTGCAGCTGTTAAAGCCCTCCTTTGTGTGCCGTGCCGGTATGGCCCTAATGAAAAGCCCGATTGTGTGTCCTCCTCCTTAATACCCCCTGACAAAGAGCAGCGAGGTGAGGGGATTCTGATAAAGCCGGCCCCAGCGCCGTAATTAAGAGCCGTGAACACCGATTGCTGCTAGCCCCCCCTCCTCCATCGTCTACCCTCGGCTGTTTGTTCTGCTTCAGGTGCTCGCCCCCTTGTTTCCTCGTGTTGTCATCTTTCACTTTTCATAAGTTAGCCTCTTCTTCTTTTACTTCTTCTAATCTAAGCATTTTCCCTCTTCCAGGAAGAATAAATGAAAAAATAGACGTATGAAACAGACATAATAGGAGTGAACTGACGACAGCACGGAGGAAAAAGGATGAGTCGTGTTATTAGTTAGTAGGTGCAAGATAGGCTGTAATTACTTTGAGAGGCAGAGACGGGGGAACAAAGAGGTCAGGGATGACGAGGGGAGAATGTGGGAAGGATATTGTTTAATTATGATCATATTGTATAAACATGCCGCTCTGATTTGTGTTTAAAAATACCAGCTAACCACAGTGCACTACACGAGGAGGTCAGGCTTTATTTCATCCAGGAAAACTTCAGTCTTTGCGGAGAAAACTCGAGAATGTTCTCTGGGCTTGAACTTGCGTCTCTGGCCTGAACCTTCAGAGCAGGGGTCAGCCTCTTGGCTCCAGCGCTGCGTGTATGTAAATCTGTATGTGTTTGCATGCATCCTAGCGTAGCATAAGCCAGACTCTCCTTGCAACATATTTTCCCATCTCTTTAGAGACGAAAAACAACGAAAAGCGAAACCGAGACATTCTTGTTTCCAGTGGGGAGAGGGCAGGAGGGATTAACAAATTATTTCAGGACTGTGTATTCTAGGAGATTGGTCTTTTCTACTTGCTTCCTAAGCAAACATGAGTCCAGTGGATATTTATGCTCCTCCTGGGGGTTGCTGTAACAAAAGGGAGAGGGACAGGGAAAAGCAAACATGTTGCTCTTGGCTCGGGGACAGAGGCGAGCCAGGCTGAGATTTCTCACCGACAACCAGACGAAAGACGAAGACGAATGGAGCGAAGAGGGAGAAATAAAGCAGGGACGGTGCGTCTCGACCTGGTGTCATGTTTCACACAGCTTGAGATGTAGGAAAAATCGTTAAGAGCAAATGTCGCCCAGTCCGGTTTGAACGTCAAGAGAGGCTTTTAGGAAAGTCGTGAAAGTGGTTCCCAAATTTCTCACCAGACTTTTGGACAAAGCTTCTGAACACACTTCAACAGAAACATGATCTATTATTTTAGGTGCAGGAAACATTTTCTAAAATTGGTAAACGTTTGATTTGAGAATATTTTCCACTTTTTAACGACAGATCAATTTTAAATGTTTTTGGAGAATTATCTTAGTTTTATCTACAGCAAAGAACGTGGATACAGTTAAAGTCATAGTAGAGATTACTGAACCGTACCTGTTTACATTTGTGATGGTGGGACAGAAAATGTTTCCTTCCAAATATTCATCAAAACAGCATCTAACAGTTGTTATGGAAACACTGTTACTTTAAGATGCCATCCTTGGATGTAGATCTCCAATAGAGACCTTTGGAGATGTTTTAGTTTTATTTCAAACTTTGTTACTTTAGTCCTCATTGCGTGTGAAGACATGGGCATAAACTGCAAAAACCCAGTCAATCATTTTTCATTTGTATTAATATCTGCAGCTTATTGTCACCATCACTACGGCTGTTTAACTGTTTGCCCTGATCTGCAGTGTTGTATTAATCTCACTTTGTGTGACAAATTCTGATTATAAGATCGATTCTACCTTGTTTGCAGGGCGAAAAAGAATTTCACTGTTTCATTGTATAAAGTAATCATCAGTTTATGGTTGATTTACTGACTAAAATGTCGATACATTTAAATGAAATCCATTTGAAAATGTGACTGTATGAATTTTGCATGTCTCTTTTCAGTTTTAGTCAAAGAAAGTCGTGTTTGATGCTGTCCAAACAAGGAAAGCTGAGCAGTGCTTAGAAGTCCATACTGCACGCATAATATCTATTCATATCTTCAGCGGCGCCATGAGAATATGTCAGAGCACAATGCTACACATGTCCTATTTAGAGCTTGCCGCACCAAACCGCATCGCTTCACAACAACTTCCAAAGTTGCCAGAGAGTTTTCTCAGGGGCGGCTTGGCCTGCGACAGTGTGCCAGTCCGGTTGGAGTTGGCTGAGGCAGCGAAAAGACAGGCCCACTACTTGTTAGGGTATTTACGTGGGCCGTGGGTGTGGGTGAAGATGGCACTAATTAAAATGGAGTGGACTTGTTTAGGAAGCTGTGAAACTCTAAGTGGGGCGGGGTTTGGGGCGGGTGTTCCGGTGGTTCACCAGTCTGTGTTCTTGTGCGCTATTGTTGAAGTTTCTTTCGATGAATTTCGTCTTCTCGATCTGTGTGTCTGCGTGTGCGCTAGTGCATGTGGGCTGTGTTGGAAACGTGTTTTGGCTGCGTCCCGTGTTAATGTGAGGAGAACCTGGGGCAGGTCACATTACCACCCCCCTACCCCCCTTCTGCTAACCCCCCCACTGTGCATTTATTCCCAGCATCCCCTGGCAAGCAACAGTCTCTTTCTCTCTGTCTCTGTCTCTCTCTCGCTATCATGGTAAACAACACATTGCCACACAGCCGGAGTGTAATGGCCAAGAGAAAAAAAAAAAAAAAAGTCCTGCAGAACGCCTTCATTTTGCTGCTTTTATATGTCAAAAAATAGACAAGACAAAAGGAAGGAGCCAAAAGGACTGAGTGAAAGCGGGAGAGATACTGAGTGTAAACAGGAAGGCTGTATTTGGACTGGTTTTTCTATTAGGAGGGAGATGTTGTTGTAAGGGCGAGCTCGCCTTTTGGGAAGCAACCAGACTCGTCATGTGGGAGAACGCTCAGCTTCTACCTTTCTTGGTGGACAACAACTGAAACATGAAAGTTATTTTCTCTGAGCGTCGCCTCTCTTCCTGACTCCACATGCGGTCAGAGTTACAAACGCTCCTCACCGGCCTGGATAGCATATTAATTCAAGACCTTCTTTTTCTAGGGTGGCATAAATGTACAGAAAACAATTTCAGTGATTCTTTTTCAATCAGATATGAAATGGATTGCCTAAATTGGGTAACTTCTTGGCACCAGGCTTTAAGGAAACAGGGTTGAGGTCATTCTAGGAACCAGCCACTTTTCATGTGCATTTGTGACGAGTGTCCTGTTAAAACACCCAATTTGGTCAAAGTTTTAACCACCGGTCATTTGATTATTTGAGGTAAAATGGGAGTATTTCGAGGTACTCCTCCATTATTCTATTCCCTTTCTGCAACAACAGTATCACAAGTAGTAAAACTGACTCACACCACGAGGAAGCTACAATATTCTTTGGTTTAAAGCCTTACCTGAACTCTACCAAATACAGTTTTTCTCATTTTGGCCAAACAGCTTAATACTTGAGTCATCTGACAATAAAACCTTTCTACAGTTGCCATTTGTTTAGCTTGAAGATCTTCTTTCTTGGTCGGCTCCCTCTAAATCTACAGTGGCCTAACACTTTACGATAAGAAAGTTGGTCTTCCTATTCAATTTAAAGTTTGTGTTCCTGAATGATGTTGATCCTATATAAAGTTTATGGACTTATACTAAGATAAGACTGATTAAACGTCCAGATTTCTGCAACATTTGTTTTCTTTTTTTTTAAATCCACTTAAGTTCTTAGTCCAAGTGTAATCATTCTACCCTGTTCAAATGTAAGAGTGCGAGAAAACTGTAGGTGTGTGAGTGTTGATGCCACTCACTGCAGCCAGGCTTGTAGTTGAAGCCAGGGGGCATTAGGAAGCCCTGCTGGGCTGCGGCGGCCGCCAGGGTCCGCTGGTCAGGAGGAAACACGGGAATCATCAGTGGAGGGAGCTGGCCCTGGACCTGCTGATGAAGGAGGGAGAAGAGGTTGGTGGATAAGAGTGGTAAGAAAGGATGGAAGATAAAAGAATAAAGAGGTGGAAAGAAAAACAGAAACATTAGCGTGCATGTACAAAGTCAGGAAGCACATCACTTAGCTTAAAAACTGGATGTTGTCTCTGAAAAGAACATTGATGATTGTTATTTTTTTTTTGACATTTTTATTTGTAATATTGTCGCAGCTCATCTGCTTTGTTGCCTTAAAAAGATCTGAGTTATTCTTGTTTTAATTATGAAATTATGAATATCCCATTTGCCTGTTCCTGTCAAACAAATCACCTCTGACACAGTCAGGGAACCAGACCAACCAAGTGATTAAGGAAAAATAAACAACATAAATGTTAAAAATCTGGTCTTTTTCATGTTTAATTGTATTCCATAGATATATATTTGAAATGTTTATTTGTTTTATGTCTATGATGGTGTCAGCCGCCTAGCAGATTTCTTATGTTTTACCTCAAAATACATTAGAAACTGCAGAAAGAAACTAAAAAAGACCTGCCATCCCATCACTTTGAGCCACAAGGACAGTTCACTAAAACGTAACAACAGCTGGGCTTTTACTTTTATTTGGAAGATAATGTTCTCTCTCTTCTCTCCGCACCGAACCGAAACGCTCGCTAACCCAGCCCTCTGCGCGTGCCCATCGGCAGAGAGCCATACGACTTCATAAGGTTTCCAGGATTCGAAAAGGAGACGGAGGAAGAGAAAGAAGAAAGAAAAAAGTCTCCTCCATTGGGTGACTTTGGCAGAGACGGCAGGAGAGAGAGAGAGGAGGAGACAGATGGTTGCACTAAACAGCGTTCTGCCAAAAACAACACACAAAGACTCGCATGTGATGGACTGAGTGACAGCTAAGGATGAGAGGGAAAGTGGGGAAGAGAGAGGAGGAAGGTGGATATGAAACGGATCTTCTCTACATGAGAACCGGTGTGATGCTGAAGTCGGAGCGAGGCCACTGGTTTTGCTGTTGAATCTTTCGGGATGGCAACAATACAGCGCTCGCCTACACTGTACAGAAATAAATGAGAAGTAGAAGCAGGTCCTTCAGCTTCACCACTTATCCTACACATTGCATCTATACTTTTTTCTCTTTATTTAAACGTAGAGCAGCACTGGGGACTAAACAGGGCAGGTTTGTGGAGATTAAAATGACAAACTGATGAAATACCCCTCCGTCAAATCCAACCCTTAAAGCCTCTGACCTGCATGTTTCTGGCTTGGAAGCGCTCTTCTCTCCTCGCAGCTCATCTCCCTCCCTTCCTGTGTTCTGTCGCTTGTATTTTGCCAGGAGGCCAGAAAGGTAATGGCTGAATAGGATAATGGGCAGGTAAAAGCTGTCTGATGTGGAAAATTGATCTGGAACGACGGAAACTGCAGCACAATCATAAGGAAGGTGGTGCTGGTGGTGCCACGGTACAATCAGGTAATATCTCAGCACTTGAAGTGGTTAGTGTTGGAGACGGTGTCACTCAGTACTAACAGCGCTTTTACAATGTTCAGTAAGTACACCCCCCCTCAACCACCACCACCACCACCCTGCCATCCTCTCTTGCTGCTCCTATGTGTTGGCATGTGACCGCCGGCAGCACTGTAATCAAACTATCACAGCGCAGGGAGAACGGCGCTCTCTTCAAGCAACTTCCCTACCCCCGCCTTCTTCTTCTTCTCTTACACCAAAAACAATAATTACTCCACTTTTTTTTTTTTTTTTTTTTTTTTGGTTAACCATAAACCGCCGCGCCGCCTGCGCGCCACACGATCAGGCAGCGGACAGGACCCCCGCAGGGACGAATCACAGACAGAACTGTTCTGCTTTGCCTTTCAGGCCTAATTGGACATATGCTGGAGTAGCGAGGCTGGCTAGCTAAACTGTATTGTACCAAAGGGAGGAGAGGGAAAAAGCAGGACGATAAGTTTGAGACGTGCGTATGGAGCGTGTGATGTCAGAGCGCGCGCATGAGGCTTTGCTTCTTTCTCTCCGCAATTGAAATTATCATAGAAAACCCTTCAAAGCATCCAAGGCTTCTCTCCTCTCTTATCTTTTCTTCTCTTTTGATCTTTTAACAAAAAGCCTGCACACAATGGGCAGACATTAATCAGCCTACAGAACTGTTGCATAACATATTCAAGTCTCCACAATATAAAAAAAAAAAAAAAAAAAAAAAAAACAGGCTGTAAGGGGGGCGGGGAGGGAGCAACAAAAGGACAAGAAAGAGACACAAAAAGCAGCAAAGCAGATATAGATCAACACCGGGGAAGGTTTCTAGTGAAACGCTCTGGTCCATATGTTGCAGATATTTCTGCAGCAGCTGTGGAGCTGATGAGCAGCACTGCCATGCTTACTGGAACAGATACATGTTGACTATGAAAGGGGCTGCGCTTGCATGGAAAGCAGAAAACGCTGGTCATGGAAGAACCTAAAATATACACCAACATACAAGAGTTTCTGCTGTAGTACACTGCAAAGCTGACACTATGTACACATAAGATGGGTCAGCTGGAGGTCGGGTTCAATAAGCATCGGCTTCTTCGTACTCCTTTTTGACTGAATATGAACGTTTTAGTTTACGTTTGGTTTTTATTCCTATTTTTATTTTCTTAGATTTTTATTTATTTATTTATTTTTCTCTTTACTATATGTTTGGGATAAAAATGACATCATCATCTAACTCTTCAGTCTTCCTTTTCTCCTCTGGGGAGTACAGCTAATCAGCACCAAGGAAAATAAATGTTGCTTCTGGATTGGCTGCTATTGGCTGGAAATGCCAGCCAATAGCATGTCAAGTAGCATTGTGATTATGTATTTCAGCTCTCCAACTTATATTTTCTTACTTTCTTTCAAATATTTCATCAATGTGAAGTTGAAGAAAAAGATTATATCAACTCTGATCAACTTCTTGTGCAGAAAAATCATCCTCTCTGATTGTTTTCCATCATACCGTTAGCATAAGCACTTTTCCTGCTTCTCAAACAAATGACCTCCTTGTCCAGAATGCCAGTTTAAAGAGATAACCATGTCTTGGTAGGTTTGCAGTTAAATATCACATAAAGTATGTTGACATTTGTGTTCATAATGTGATAAAAGATGAAAACATCCCAGAGGTAGATAGATATTTACAATGTCTTCTGTTCCATTTGCCCTGATATCCAGGTTTTTGTTTCCATTTCCATACATCCAAAAAGAACAGAAGTTCTCCTCATAATCGGCCCACAGTAATGTAATACCTTAAAATGAACTGAAAGTTTTTGCATCTGAGTTTTGTGATCATCACAAACTTTTAAAGTGTGGGGAAAAAAAAGAAGGGGTTCTCTGTAAACTAGAGAACGGGAATCAGAGACAAAGATGAATTGACTGAAAGAAAAGAAAAATAATGTTGAAAGGAACAAAGAGAGGCCAGATCTATGAGACAATCTCCAGATTTTTTTTTTACATAAAGGAAGAGAGATCTGAAACAGTGGGCACTTTGGGGAATAATGCACTCCTCAGCTTTTCTTTCTCATCAGGCCCAGAGCAAACATGAAAACCTACAGAACACACTGACAAAAGATCACACTGCTGCTTCTGTAGTCTGCTGACGTGGAGAATAAGAAGCTCTGCGCGCTCTTTCACGTCCGAGAGAGAAACCTGAAGCAAACAAGACTGCGACTCATCTGCAAAATTCCTCTAATCAGTGATAGCTCCAAAAGATAACAAAGGAAAGCCACTCCAAGTTAAAAGAGGGAAGTGGGGAGAAGAAAAATCACAAATATACACGAGGAACAAGTGTGAGACTTTATCTTGAGAACTTTCACAGGGTCAAAGAGGACGGGAAGAGAGAATTCACCCTGGCAAGACAAATTCTCAGGATTTTTTTTTCTACTTTTTTTTCTTTGTAAAAAAAAAAAGCAGCAGAAGAAACAACAGAATGAACAAGATAGGCAGAAGGAGCGTGAGGAAGACTCAGAGAGGGGAGCAGGAGTTGGATAATTGGCAGCGAGCTGAGGCTGCGTTCACCACGCGCCAGGCGGCACAGCTTGAACTTAAAGCGCCGCTGCGGCATAATGAAGATGTGGCCGCTAATTAACATATGGGGTGCGAAACAGGTTGGTTGGCACGCGGTGCGCTAAAAAAACTCCAAGGTAAAGTTATTATTGGGGAGTAATTAGCTCTATGAAGTTAATGCGCCGAACAATAGCTGCCAGCGCCGCACAATATGGCTCGCATCTGAGCGCGCGAAAAAATAGCCCCCGCTAAAGTGCTAGTCCCACAGCTAAAATCTGTTGGCGACCATATGTTACGGCAATTAATGCAAGACCTGGTTGACCTATTGCGGAAGAGGTGACGTACGAGCAATAGAACCAATAATTAATTTGGGCAGAGAGAGAAAGAGATGCGGAGATATGGCCGCTGTTTAATATTAGTCCATTAACTTTCTATGGACGGCGCTATTAGGCCGGTCCCCTGTGAGTGCTGGGGCACGGTTCAGGAGGAAATAACGCTTGCATGGCAAAGGATCCGCAGACCAGAGTGTGTACATGTGTGTTTTTCAGGCTTTGAAAGGGTGGCAGAATCTCAGTGGGACGGGTGTGTGTGCCCGTGCACGGACACAGAGTCATACAGTGTGAACGGAAAGCACAAATTACTCGGGCTGCTGTGTAATGGTTGTGATTAAACAATTACACAGCCAATTGGGCTAGGTGCAGCTATGCAAGGGATACAGAGGTACTCGCTGTGTTTTTGTGGGCGACACAAGGCGCTTTCTCCCCCTCCCCACCCCCCTCCTGCCGACATGATCTGAAGAGTTGCCACCAAGGTTGATAACAAGCTTGTTAGCGACTGTCCTCTGCGGTTCTGACCCTTCTTAAACCAGTCAAAGCATCAAGTGGTTTTCACTTTGTTCTGAATCTCCTCTCATTCATTGATATGGAGCCTACAGCAACGGTGAATCTTGATGAGATGAAAGACGGCACGCGGAGCACGCTCGTCTGTGCCGGTGTGTTTTGGTTGACTAGCTTTTGACTCATTAGGGCCGACGCTTTCTCATTCACTCGTCCCTCTTGTTTCAGAACACAATGTCTGTGTGTGCCGCTGTTCTCCGAACATGTGCGCTCGCTCCCAAGGTAAGCCCCGAGCCGCTCGGCAGGTGAGCTCCTTTCATCCCCGTCGCGCTTCCCCGCGCGGCCGCAGCAGCCGTCCTGGGCAGCTCCGGGTGGGGGCCTCGTGGACAAGTCGTTTTAATTAGAACGAGACGGAAAGTAAAGGCAGCTCGAAGAAAATGTGCTCACCTCTTCCAGCTTAACAAGATGGCCCCGAGCGGGAGGTAATGTGTGAGGGAACGTGTTTTTTTTTTTTTTTTGTTTTTTTTTGTTTCTACATAATTTACACGCTTGTGTTGGGATTTCTTATATTGGCGCGAGAGCTGCACCTCAGGATTGAATGTAGAAAGTGGAGGTCAATTTTCTTTCATCTGCAGAGGATAAACTAACAGGTAAAATGTTTTTTACAAGACTCGCATCTTATGCTAGTTTAGATTTCAGGTCAGGCTTAGAGGTCTAGTCGGCTTAAAAGTGAACACACAACTATATCTTGACCAAAACCATTCGACTGCAGCAGTAACACTTTATTTGAAGGGGGTTGAATAAGACTGTCATGACACTGTCATAAACATGACATAACACATGTCATGAACATGAATAAGCCTTCATGAATATTTATGACTGTTGTCATAAAGCCTCATTCGGTAAATTATGACACTTTTAATACAAAGTTGACATTATTCAAAATGCCGTTGTTATGACAACTTGACATTAACCAAGAAATCATTACTGATATAAATTTGTTATAAGATAATTACTGATTTCACTTTAAAAATTAGGTAACTTTATGTTATTAAAGGTAAAGTTTGAACAGTGATGATTTCCTGGTTAATATCAAGTTGTCATAACAAAGACATTTTGAATAATGTCAACTTTGTATTAAAAGTGTCATAATTTACCGAACGACGCTTTATGACAACAGTCATAAATATTCATGAAGGCTTATTCATGTTCATGACAGGTGTTATGTCATGTTTATGAAAGTGTCATGACAGTCTTATTCAACCCCCTTCAAATAAAGTGTTACCACTGCAGCTCTGGCTGTATTGTAGAAATCTTCTGCAGCTTCTAAACCTTCAAGGTCCACTAGTTCCTGTGAAACAAATGACTTTTACAAGTTCATAAGTTTGGAGGAAATAATGATTGAAGAGATGTGACATCTCATTTTATTTCTCATGTTATCGGAGAAATAAAGAGCAGAATGTGCCTTTGGGATGTTCATCCACTGCACTGGACAGAAGGAGTTCAGTGTTTTTGTCTAATGGTTTGTACTTCTTCACCGTCTCAGACAATTGCTTCTCAAAACTATCCATCCTGCTCTCTGGCTGAAGAACCGGCTTCTGGAAGTTGAGTCATTGGGGCTGTTTTACCCATAAACATGGAAGAGTAAAAGACATAAAGGAAATAATGACGCTATTTTCATCACGCAACTCCGACGAGAACCAATCCTTTAACCAGCTTTCCTCTCTGCTATCATGCTACAGAAAATCAATGCCAAAGCAGAATTTTTTCACCACAAATCCCAATAAAAGACATTAAAGGTTGTGGGTCACACCTGTCAAAAGCTAAAAAAGTAACTACTAGATTTAAAAGGCATCGTATAATCAGTTAGATTGACTGTCGAATGTTGATGCTGTACATCGTTAGCGTGGGCTGGTATCATTACTTCCTCTGCATTCTAATTCCGAGAGCGCCTTTGGCCTAAATAGGCAGTAATACTGCAAACTTCTTTTGGGGTTTCAGGACGAGACAAAATAGGAAACCCAATACAAGGACAATAAATAATTTGTCCTCCATACATGAAGGATGTGTGTCACTCTCTTCTCTTTTTCATGAGCGTTATAATTCGTTTCGTTTCATCACCTCTTCCGAGTGGACGGTTGAAAGCATTCTTCGCGGGCCTTTGGGGGGTTCGAGCTCAACAAAGCCAAGGACGGGATGCACACGGACGAAGGCGCGTGAACGGAGGGACAGCTGAACACAGCCTCGTTAGGGGGAAACGCAATCACAAGGGGCTTATCGTGCTGGCACAAAACACACACGCACACATGTACGCACACACACACACACACCCCCCAACACACTGAACCTGGTGCCCTCGCTCTGGCAGGCCATTGTATTGTGGGATTGTGCGGACAATCTCTTCATGAATGATTAAGCAGTGCATTTCTCGACCAAGTCTTTGATGATGAGTGCGTGTTTGATCATCGACTCTACCCCGACTACGTGCACGCCAGCAAGCCCAATATTTTACGTTTTTGCCCCGTTTTTGTCCTGTGCGCGCACGCGTGTTTATGTGATATTCATGTGAAAATGTGCGATTTCGGAGCTCCTGTGATGAGCCCCTGTTGATTGTGTCCCTCTCTTAACGAGTCTGCCTACAGCTGCCCCTGCTTGTGAGAAACTATTGTTGAGCGCGTTCAATGGAGAGACGCTTGTTTGGGAAAAGGTTGCAAAGTCATGGGAAAAGAGAGCTTTGTCTCGGCAGGGTCGTGAGGGAGTGAATCATGAGCGGACGTGTTTATAGCTTAACACACACACAGCTGCAGCAGAACGCACACACACACGCACACACACGCACTCGTGAAGAAATGAAAGCATCAAGAAGGCACAGAGGAACCCTAAGAAACAAACATGTGCTCTCTTCTTTCTTTTTTTTTGTCAAAAGAGACAAAACGTGAACAATGCCGACTTTAACTCGCACAAAGCAAATAAACTGCTTTGCACGGAATCATGGACAGACAAACGTCCAACGCACATGCAATCACAAGGTCTCTTATCACACAAACTGTGTATGACTATACTCTTGGGGGAAGGAGAATGTGTGTGTGTGCGCTCCTTCTTGGACAGAGTGTCTCTTTATGGTACAAAGCCCCGCTTTCTCAGCTTAAAATTCAGTGTCATCTGCCTTTACAAAGTCCCAGGCTCTTCGTTCCAAGCCACCTGGACCAAAATAGAGGCTCCAGTGTAGCACCCTAAAGTACAATACGTCTATTTTTAAAGGCTCAGATATATACCCACCCCTTTTTCAAGCAGGAGACAAAGATTCACATTGAAAAGGACAAGTAACTCGGCGAGTCTATTTAAGGTTCTTCTTTATACTGGTCATGATTAGATTTGGATGTTTCAAATATGCGGCGAAAAACTGGAAATTGAGTTTGCGTTCTGAGTTTGGGATTAAAGGAGTTCCACCTGGATGTATTACGATAATAATGGAAAAAATGTGTCCTTTGGTCTGTTGAAGGCTGAAAGTATCTCTCAGAATCAGGACAAGGCTAAAAAAAAGGGAAAATTTTCCAATATTAAAAAATGTTGGAAATGTATTGACACCCTTATGCATTACAACCACAAACCCCTTTTACTTCTGCTGCACAGCTATTCACTTTGAATTAGGTTAGCACATAAAATCCTAATGGAAAACAAAGTTGCAGTCATAATGTGGCAAAATGTGAAAAAGTTCAGGGGGTCACTGTGATCTATTAAACACAGACATGCTTATGCTTCCCCTGTTTAACAGTAAAGTGGCGCCGAGTTGCTCATTATTTTCAACTTTACTCATCCGCTTTCAAAAATCTATCAGTTAAAAAGTTATATTTCATAAAAAGTTGGCTAGTCTGTGCCACCTCTCCCCTCAGAGGAGAACAGCATGAACACTTGCTTTTCCTCCCTCACCTCTGCAGAGCAGCTGCAAAGTGGAAACTTGCTTCTTTTGTTGTTTTTTAGTCTTTTTTTTTTTTTTTTGCCAACACAGCCCAAATTCTTCTGAGACATAATTAGGTTATTCCTACACAGAAATTAAATCTATAAGTGGCTATTCATAAAGGCACCTGGTAGGACCCTCTTTTTTTTCCTCACTGAGAAGACTTTGTTTCATCACTTGATGCAAGGCACTCATTTATGCACTCGGCCGACTGACTTGAAATGCACAGCTTTATGCTTGCTAACACATTAGCTGTAATCCATCACGGTGCACAGGCCAGTTTTAGGTGATTGCACAAGTTGTGTACATCGGAGCTGCTATAAAAGTCAATGTTGATTCAGGCTCCGAGTGCTGATGACAGAGCAAAGCTGCAACAATTACAATCACAAAACTGCCTTTGTGGGCCACTCTGACACACACACACGCACGCACACACACATATGCATGCACACAACTGAAAGACGCTTTCACATTCACACGCTCTCACACACAAGCAGGCCTCACCTGGATTTGTTGCTGCAGGAGGTTGATTTTGTGTTGCTGCTGCAGGAGCTGCTGCTGTTGCCGGGCAATCTGGGAACAGAGCACACACACCACAATGTCTTTTATTTTTATTTTTTTCAGAGCGTGCATATTTCGAATGTGTGTGCGTGCGGAGCTTGTGGGAGATGCAGCACATCTGCGGGTCTCTGAGGCCCGCCGGTTGCACGGCAGAGGGTCGATGCCCCTTCATGAAATATTAAAGCTCGCCTCATCCGGACTCAGCAGTATGCGGACCTTTACGGACAGATACGAAAGCGACGCATAAAGAAAAAAAAAACATTTGATTTTGTAGACAAGTTTATGGCAAATTGTTCAAGTTTTGTTACAAATTTTGTATGAAGCAGCTCCCCTAAGACGTTAGAAGCTCAGTTTCTGGAGGGGGCGGGGGAAAAAAAAATCCAGTGTGACATACAGTGACAGGGATGTGCTAAAGAGTCCAGCTTCCACATACATTCTTGTTCTGTCACAGTCATTCTGTGCGCTGCTGTGAGATGCAGCCCAGGGCTCTGTAATGCTTTGTGTTTGTCACAGGTGATTTGTCCTTACAGCTGTGTTTCTCTGTGTGGCTCTTTGTAAACTGAAGCTCTCCAGAAGCAAAGAAAAAAAAAAAGAGCACACAACAACAACAAAAAGGGAAACCCTTCACTATGCAAATACCTGGCAGACTCTTGCCTGGAAACCTGGATGTGTGTGTGTGTGTGTGTGTGTGTGTGTGTGTGCGTGTGTGTGTGTGTGTGTGTGTGTGTGTGTGTGTGCGTGTGTGTGTGTGTGTGTGTGTGAGTAAGAGAGCGAGGGAGGAAGAAGTGTGTGTGTGCTTTTGCTACATCCGTTCCAATACAACATGCCCTCAGCTGATTCCTGTGTGTTTCTCTGGTTGCACTAATGCTCTGCGCTACATGGAATTGGGTATGTGTAAAAGAACTTGCACATAAAGTCAGATGATTTTTTTTTGTCATTAACTTATGCTGGTGGAAGACTCTCTAATGAAGCCACTATTGTTTATATATCCCGGTGCAGCAGTAAAAATCTCTTTGCTTGGTTCCTACAAAGTCTTTCACACTAAATTAAATTTTTTTTACACTTATGCTGACTTGGGTAATGAAAAAAAAATCTAATTGCAGACTTTCCCAGAGTTTTCATGACTGCACGGGAACAGTTTGTTCAAGACAGTAAAATAAAACTTTGGACACATGTTAAATAAATGTGCGCTGTTTCCAGTACTTCCAAGGTCTATTTATTTTCTTTATGCGTCTGCATAAATAAATGCATTTGACTGAACGCAAATATCTGCGCGCTGTTGTGGTTTTGCCCGCTTTTTATTGTTTAAGCTTAGCAAATTTGCACAGAGTAAGAAGGTGAATTTTGGCCAAGATTCGCCCCGTTTAAAGGTAAACTCGGCGCTTTTATGATTCCTGTTTGTGCAGAATTAGAGCGACCGACTAATTAGGATGGAGTTTTCAGCTGCAGAGCTTTTCCAAATGAGGCCCTTCACATGAGGCTCCTCTACCTGGTCCTGCTGCTGCTTGGCCAGCTCCATCTGCTGCCTCTGCTTCTCCATTTGTGAGGCGGCCAGCTTCTTCTGCTCTTCGTGCGCCGCCAGAAGCTGCTCCCTCAGGCTGCTCAACTGGCCAATCATGCCCATGAGCTGGCGCTCTTTCTCCGCCAGGCTGTCTGGGGTACCTAAAGGGCAGAAAAAAAGAAAAAAAATTAGAGGGGGGAGAGATGGGTGACGGGTCAAAGGTGAAATGTTAGCACTTTGAAGAAGAGTACAAGACTCAGCTAAGGTTTCGCTATGAAACCTTTTTTTCCCTCCTGCTCAAACAGAGAATATAAATCAAACCAACAATTTGCCTTTGTGTGGTTAGAAAGTCCTTCGTTCAGTGATTTCAAAAAGTATTAATACCTTGCAGGACTGAAAAGTTTGATCGGATTAATCGTGATGAGTCAATTGAAATAATCATCAACTAATTTAGTGATCGGTTAATCACCAACTGGAGAATACAGACTCGAAAAAAAATGGCTACCTGCTGAAAGAAGAACACAATCAGAGCAGTAATTAGGCCAAAACAGTACAAAAATTATATACAGTTTACATGCAAGATAAAGAAATCTTCACTGTCTGCAAATATGTTCTACCCAGATCTCTTCATGTCTCAGTTTTAGCTTCAAATCTGGTAAAATTTATTCTACTAACCATCTTTTTTTTATCCAATTATTTATTGGTTAATCCAAAAAATAATCATTAGATCAGCCCTACACTGTACTGATGTTGAGTCAAGCAGACGCACCCTTTGCTACAAATGGTCAACATTCACTAAAGGAATGCTGTCAGTGCACCTTAGGCAATAGAATGAAATAAATTAATAAAATTAATCGTCAGAATGATCGATAAAACAGTCGTTTACTAAAATGATTGTTTGCAACCCAGTAAACGTTTTTGCATTCTGACACGACGTAACCTCAAACATCCACCCAACTTACTGATGCCATAGACCAGCACAACGTAGTGCAGAATTATGAATGGAAAGATTTTCAAAATTGTTTAAAAATGAACATCTGTGATTAGGAATGTTCCCCTTCATGATGGGTTTTCATTTGGGGTTTGGGGACCGGTCACAAATCAATGCTGCGCCCCAAATATGTTGAAACGCCACGTATCGTTTTCCTTCCCTTTGCCAATTATACAATACTGTGTTGGTCTATCACAGAAAATACACAGGCGTTTGTGGGAAAAGTTTGAAAGGTATGAATGCCTTTAGAAAATCCTAGTTCCTAGACTTAAAACACCAAAAAAAAAAAAAAAAAAACATTAAACCCCAGTAAAGACATCCATGGCTTGTTGGTTAGATTTATATATGGCTGGTTTGGGGTCTTAACAGCAGGGGGGATTGTGGCAGTGGAAGATGTGCTTTGATAACGAGCATCGGTCTGCTCCAGAGTCGCACAACCAGATGTTAACCAGTTTCCCTGGGAGGCAAAAGGCCGGCATCAATTAATCAAGTCCCATCCATCATCATCATCAGCTTTACTGCCTTATTGAAAGAAGGAAAAATAAATCTGGCGGAGGAAATATTTGTAAACAGGCAAAATGTGGTGGGGAGCAGGAGCAGGAGAAAAAAGAAGCAAAAATAAAAAAGCAAATGTAAAAATCAGAGCCAGACTCATACGTTTCACAAACAAAAACCGATCCGCAGCCAGGTTTGGGGAATTTACATTTCTCACTAAAAAACTGGAAGCCAAACGCAAACGTATTTGGTTTTCCGCAGAATTACGGGGACATTTGGAGACTGAGCCGCAGCTATCAAGCTGTATTTCTGTGTGATTAAGCTTAGGAGAGAGAGAGAGAGAGAGAGAGGAGAGGGAGAACTGAGCAAAATAGAGTGTGTCTGGTCTGTGTTTACTCTGCAGTCAGCCAACCTCCTTCTCACATTTAGCATGGCCTGACCTTTGACTCCTTAGATCCTGACATACCAGCTCCATTACACACACACACACACACACACACACACACACACACACGCACAGGCCTCCACACAAGGCCTAAATCATTCAACAGGATGTAGTTATAGGGAGGCACACTGAGGCCCAATCAGCACGAGTGTGTGAGTTCTTGTCTGGTCATATGTACTCATGTTTGCCTACATGCCTTTGTTTTAGCGTGTGTGTGCGTGTGGGTGTGTGTGTGTGTGTGGAAGAGCACAATCCCTCATTGTTCCTCGGCTGCTACCTTTAACAGGACCGCATTCCTGCGCCAGTCAAACCAGATGAGGAAAAGAAAGGGAGCAGAAAGACGGTAGAAGAAAGAAAAAGACAAGGCGATAAAAAATAAAAGGAGTAAGGGATGGCTGATCCGCCCTTTGACCGCTAGAGAAGGTGGAAGACGTCCATTTGTCCGCCACGTCCTCCTCCGCTGCCCACTGGCAAACCCCGCGCCTCCTCTTCCTCCCTCAGCTCCCCCCCCGTGCCGCGCTCCATCCATCCGCCAACAATGAACAATAAAGGCAACTGTCGGGAGCGCTGGCCGCTGGAAAAATAAACACGCCGCTGTCCTAACTCACAGACCCACCTTTGTAGAGCCAGAGCAGGAGAGTGTGTGCATGTGTGGTTGATGGGGGGTGTGCTTGCTCGCGTGTGTGTGTGGAGCTAAAGCTGACCGAGACAAGAAAGGGCCTTGTGTTAAAAACGTTAGGCTGTTCAAACGCGGGGTGAAGGGGTGTGGAGGAAAAGGGCAGAAAGAAGAGGGGGGGGGTCGCAAAGGTGAAACGATGGATCAAAGGAGGCTTTTTTGTAGGGGTTAACCAACCTTCCAACACAGACGTGAGACACACACACACACACACTCTGAAATGTAGTAAAAACCAAAGGCTTTATTAGCTGTGTTTCCATTGAGCTTAAAACTGCGCAAATTGGAATTTGATTAACAGAAGCAGAACAGAAGCTAGCGTTTTAAATAAACGTGTTTTTTGCGCCAGAAGGAAGTGGATGTTCGGCTGCAGATGTTTTTATTTACCTTAACAATTTGCAAATTGGAATTATGAAAGTAAATTTGCTTTACGGAAACACGCCAACTCATCTTTTTCGCTGAATCGTTTTTTTTGCGCTAGGACGAGGTGGTTTCTCTGCCGTATTGGAATTAGCGTGTTTCGCTGCGATGGAAACACTTTTTTTCCGTAACACGAGTCAGATGATAATCAAGCGGATGTCACTACTGGTGGAAAAGACGAAGAAGACGACAGGAAGTGGTAGGAGTGTGAGAGTATGTTTTTTAATGACTAATCGCGTGAACAAACTTATTCACATTTGAGTTTAATTAAAGGAAATGCCTTAATGTTTTCTTTAAAGGTTTTTCTTTTGGCTCTAGTGGCCTTTATTTGAAAGTGCTAAGATAGAGAAGGAAGAAGAGAGGGAAGACATGCTGGAAAAGTCAGTAGGCCGGGAATTGAACCTGCGATGGCCGCGTCAAAGACTAAGGCCTCCTTATGTGGGTTGAGCTTAACCCCTGTGCCACCACAGCACCCTGGAAATACCTTAATTTTTTCGATATTAGCTGAACGTTGACAAATTTTTGCTCATGTTTGCAATAGAAACGCAGCTAATGATTCTGGTGGGGGGGAAAAAATCTGACCTTTTCACACTCTGACCCTCTTTTGAGTATCATTTATCAGTAAACAAGAATATTTTCAGGACAAACTAAGAAGCGAGACCAGATCTCTTGCTTTTAGCTCCTCCTCTGCTGACCTCATAAATCAGCCTGCATCGCCTTGCTTCCTCCGCTGCTCTGAGGCAGGCAGCCAGGCGGATCAATAACTGTTTTCCTCCACGGGTTAACACACATTCTTCCTTAGGCAGATTACTCCATCCTGTGATTATCAGAACCAAGACCAACTTTCTCCTTTCTCACTCCCGCGTGCACACACACACACACACACACACACACACACACACACACACACACACACACACACACACACACACACACACACACACACACACACACACACACACACACACACGCATACACACGCACACACACACACGCACAAACTCACAGCCTTGCTCACATACAGGGTAATTAACCAATTTCCAACAATGTAATACTTGTCACCGCGCTCCTACCGCTAATTAATGACCCCGGCTGCGCTGATAACTCCTCGCGGGTGAGACGGGAGGGAATGAGAACGAAGAGAAGCAGCCAATGGATGGAGGAGCCTCGGGTAGGAAAGCGAAGGAGGAAAGACATGGAGGACGGGATGGAGAGGAGGAGTGGAGGCTTATCCGGTTCCCAAATTTCTTCAGTGCCGCAATTCCGGTTTTTACCATTTCCAATTTAATTCCCAACAGGAAAGGACAACATTTATGCTTATGCATTCAAGTCCATGTCCCTCAACAGTTACCTGGTTTTAATTGAACTCAAAAGTACATCCAAGTGCATGATCTGGATTTATACACCAAAAATGTTGTGAGTTATTGGTTGTGATATATTTATAATGAAATCAAGGAAAAACTGGTTGATTCCAGTCGCTAACTGGTTGATTGGTGCAACTTTATTCAAAGAGTTTAGTCACCAAAAACTTCATAAGTTATTTATAGACAATATTGTAAGTATTTATTGTGGTCAGGTCATTAATTCGCTGACAGAATTTAATGTTTGTAGCAACCAATCAGTGGATATATCCTTTAACTTCATAGTTTTGGAGTCATTTTGAGCATCATAATGATAAGTCATTGTTGGCTGGTTATTATATTAAAGGTCCTGCAATCAAAACTATTTTTAAACATTTAATAGTGCAGGCATTTACATAATAATATACAAATAAGACTGCTTTTATTGGAAATGAGATTTTTTTGTTTTTATCGAAATGGGAATAATGGATTTCTTTACCATTAAATTCATTAATTTAACATCATATATACTATTCAGCAACAGCAATCTACTAATATTTAAGCTGAATGTATTTTATTAGTTAGATTTTGAATTAATGTCACGTTTGTTTCAATTTACAGGACATAAGTTCTGTCACCAGCAGTGTTCATATTTTCCGTGAGTTTTGAATTTAACGAGTCTGTTTTTAACCTGGCCAACCTGAACACCAGGGTGCGCTCAGCTTCTTGTCATCAGGCTGACATTCAATGTGCACATGTAAAACGTCTAATAGTGTGAAGGAAGGCGAGGTGAATCAAAGTCTTTCTTTCCACCATCTACTGAGATGCGCTTGATGTTAATGATCCTCCTCTATGTGAACATTTATTCTGTCTCTCCACCTCCATGTAACGGTGAGTGCATATAGTTCGCGATGTGAACCGCATGGGGCCTTTTACCAACACCTATGGCGCAGGAGGCAGCGGCGGCTCAGAAGCACTTTGTTCCCGGCAGAAAGTTCTTCAGTGGAATTTGATTTGGGGGAGAAAAAAAAAAATGCAGACGTGAGAGAGCAGCGCAAACATCTTAACTTTTCCACGCACACACACAACATTACGTAAGTACAAAGACACACTCGTCGTGGTTTCAGCAGATACGAACTTAAACAGAGGCATGCATATATTGCTCCCCAGCTGCTGGTGTGCGGCGCGCCAAGCGGGAAGTCCCTCCGCTGAAATGTCAGCGCGACAGGGCGCTGGAAGAGGGGGTTTGATCAATGGAGCCCCCCCTCTAGATGGCCAGGCCCCTCAGTGAGCCTCTTTGATTACATATTGCTTTGCTTCCTAATGAAGTTCAATTACTGGAGGAGAACGACGGCTTTGCCCCGAAGTTACGGGAAATAATAGCTGCTCTCCTCTACCTTTCTCTCATCTTTTTCTCATTTCGGTCTCTGATTCCTGCATCCGTCCGTCTTGGATGTTAAGTAGAGGTGAGCTTCAGGAAAAAAAAAGATGGACCCACAAGGACGTAGTTAACTTTATGACATATAGCCAAGGAAGCGGAAGGTTTTACTTTACTTTTTTTTTCTTGAAACTTCAACCCAAATGGCTCCCTCACTCTGAAAGAAATAGATTGATGAGCCAATAAACAGAACGTGACGGTTATTCTTTTTGAAAATGCACCAGCTGGTCCGGCTTAGAAACAGAATCCACAAGATGGTAGGGATGTTTGAATGGTTACCAAGAGAAACAAATCTAATGGGTTTCCCACGGTTACCATTACTCCCCTACGCTGAAATTATCAATAACGTCACATCCAGTTTCAACACTACTCAGAACGCAGCATTTCAGAAGTTAATTAACTTAATAACTTACATCTACATGACAGTTTAAGCAAGTTAAATAGAACTTTCTCGGCTCCATTTGTCCAACTTTGACACCCTCAACATATGCTAAGCTCATCAACCGCAGATTTTACCGTCACCGGCGTTTCCAAGCAGAGCCTCCATAAACATACTTTCACATTGCGCAGTAACTGAATTTGACTTTAAATGGCTTTCCAGCGCACAATAAACCAACATTTTTGTGGGGGAAAAAAATTAAATGTCTGGGGATGAAATTTTCCAACAGGAGTTACTGCTTCATGCATCGTGGGATTTGTAGTTTTGTCACAACGTAATCTTTCTCAACCACAGCGACGGATCACAACACAAACAAATCGCCCTCAGAAGAAAAAGACTTTCTGTCAAGATTGCTAAAATGACAGATGAGCAGATACAGCGTCTTACAAACTTCAAAATAAAAGCCTTGGGGATATAAGCTGATTTCCTAATAGCTGGGTTTATCATGTGTTTGGGCTGCAGCTTGATATTTATGCCTGAAATAAAAGGCACTTGTAAAATTTAAGAATTGCTTGTAAAACACTGAAAATGATCTTAAAGCTGTTAAATATGTCATGAGTTCAGCTCAGCAGAGAGAAACTAAGCAGTTATACATTTGCTCATCCAATATGCACTGGAGTCTTTATTTTACCTATTAGAGGTAAAATGCTTTTTGCACAAATCTCACTGAGGTTACCATCACCGTCTTAAACCGATGAAAGCCCATCTAGTAAATTCATGAAGTATATCCTGTTGTTTTCATGTGAATCTTTATTAAAGACCCATTTTGTAGCATAATAAAGTAGATACGTTAACCTCTGTTTTAAAAATGCTACATCAAATATGACTTAAAAGAAATTTTTAAAAGAAACTCCATTATAAAGAGTTTCAGAAAGGTCTTTAATCGCTCCTTAATAAATGCTTTAACAATGTTTTTAGAAGAGTTTCATTGAGAAGTAGCTCCTATATCGAGCTCAGCAGACACGCAGTTCCACCAGGTGCTTGCTAATTGCTGCTGGCTAGTCTGAAGGAGCAGAGTGGGGGCTCCGTGAGATGGAGCTTTGTCCTCTCCCACGGCGGTTGATTTCTCAAACAGGCATAAAAGCCTCAAGGCAACACTCCAGGTATGTTTTTGATGATGAAGTAACATTATATCATGACGCAACGCTCAAAAAAGTCAATTTTACAAAATAGTGTCTCCTTAATTAATCGTATTTTATTCATACATGTAGTCTCACAGAGATCTCACTTATAGGAGAAAAAATATAGTTTAGACGACAGCCTGTGTGTAGGTGAGAGTCAACATGTGACTAAGTAAAATAAAAAAATGTCACTTTTACTGCTACTACTACTATTATTAATGATTGTGATAATTATAATGTTACAAAAGGGTGATTTTTGGAAGCATGAAAGTGTATGCTGTAAACAGGGTGCTTGCTAACTGTTTTAACTTTTTACTCATTCCAATCATTGTAGTTAATTTGTATAAAACAAAGCTGAGCTCATCCTGGATTTTAAAAATAATAATCTATTTTTCTGATAACGCAACACAAAGTCCAAAACTGGACTTTGTATGGATTCAGTGGTCGTTACCGTTACATAAGCGTTGCTTTATGCCGTCGTTATTTCCTTTTGCCGTACCTTTAATTTCTCCGATGTGCCCTGAGCCCATGGCCAAAAGTTTATCCTTCCAGTCCTTTGACAACAGCCTCTCAATGCTGGGGGCCTCTGTTTAGGGGAGGAAGGGAGGGAGGTCGGGGGGTGAGGGTTTGCAGAGGAGAGGGAGAGAGAGAGGGATTCAGTTGGCTGGCCAACATGACAATAAAGCTCATTTAAAGTCCATTTGCTGTAATAAAGGCAGCGGCGGCTCAGCCTAATGGCCGCATCAGCAGGAAAGAGAGGGAGAGGGAGAGAAAGAGAGAGGCGGAAGGAGAGAAGCTGATAATCGAAAAGAGAGCAAATCTGAAAAACAAAAACAAGTGAGCGAAAGGGAAACGAGCGAGAGAGGAAGAGAGAGACGAGTGGAGGACAGAGAGACAGACAGAGAGAGGCTTTTTCTCCCCTCTCACCTGCTGGTAGAGAATCATTAGCCCTGTGGGCCCTGAGACAAAGAGGGCCTTAATGCACCCGCCACAATGGACACATTATCAGCTAGCGCTTTGTTTTCAACACACACTTCACACAGTCTCTCTCTCACACACACACACACACACAAAGCTCTGCACGGGCACACACGCAGAATCCCTAATTATGATTCTAACTGTGGTCACAATTCTGCACAGATGTACACACACACACACACGCACACAGCGGGAGGAGTGGAAATGTCACACAGGAGAGCATGTGCATGGAGAGACTCAGTCCTGAGTGTGTGCATACAGACTGCACACACACACAAATCAGAAAGTTACACACAGTGGTGGAAATTACATTTTAGTGTGAAGTCTTCCTAATCATTTACAGAGAAACAAACTGTTTTGAACTTTTGCGCACACTTCAACACCCTGCAAGTTTCTTCTACGTATTTAAATGACACAATTTCTAACTTTAACAGCGCCACACCCAGCAGCTAAAACAGAAACACCCTGTTTACATGCTGACACACAAGTATTCATCATCGAATGGCAATTCCCAAACCAATATCTGATGGTTTACTTCAGCTTACAGCTGTTGCTCATGTTAACTCGTCTTAAACTTACAGTAGACAAATTGTCACTGTTTTTGTGACTCAGTGATGGATTCAGCTGCACACATCATAAGCAAACACCAATAAACCCATAAGTCACCACCACACTTAAAGTTTAAGTGCGTGGTTTTTAATGGCACATTTTCATGTGGCCGATACGATTCGCCGTCAGTAGAAACATCTGTCGGCTGTTTTTTGATGTGATGAACCGGGTTGCTCCCATGTTTTTTAAAGAAACTAGAAAATCGAGTTGGACCATGAAAGCACTTAAAAAGCACTGCTTTAAATTACAGTTTGATTTTTATAAACCTTTTTTTTTTTTTTTTCATATTTTTAAAGACACAAACACATACAAAAAAAAAGCTGAGGGAAGTCGGAGGGGGCTCAGAAGGAAGGACTCGACCAAGACACTATTCGAGTAAGAATCACCCTTGTACAGGCGTAGATGTTATTACCAAAACAAAAAAAAAAATCCAGGTTTACATCCTTGTTGAGCTGAACAGCTGTTCTTCACATCCATCCATCGTGCTAAACATTATTTATTTCACTACCAATCAAAAACTGATTTCCTAATGGTTCCCTTTAAGCCGCGGAGGTATCGTCAAGAGACGAGGATGGCAGAAAATGGAAGATTTTCAGGATTCAGTAATTCCTTCAATCACACACACACACACACACACACACACACACACACACACACACACAAATCAACACGTAAGGGACTAAAGATGTTTGGGCTTGGCAGAGAAACACACACACACACGCACACACACACGTACCTCCACTGTTATGTGCCTCCAGCTTCCCATGAGGGTTCAGTGTTGTCCTTTTCTTTTGGCTTTGAGACAAGTGCATTCACGCCCTGCTGATTACCCTGGTCGCACGCTCCCAGACACACACACACACATATACGCACACACACACATACACACGGTCAAAGATCAATACTGAAGTTCAAACCAGGCCACCTCTGACTTTTCCTGTTCATCTCGCCTTCGTCCTTGTCCTGGCCTGTCCTTGTGTTTGCTGCGTTGACAGAGATTCAGTCCCTGACGCACCCCGCCACCCCTCCCTCCCCCGGTGCTTCCCGTCTCCCTCGGGGTGGGTGGGTAAGAGGGGGGTGTTGTTTGGCTGAGCGATGAAGGTATGAAGCAGGAGGAGAATGTTCGTCTAAAACAGGGAGCAGTGAGAGAACACACGTGTAGAAGAAGCAGACTCCTGCAGCTCTCCCCATGTCAGCTGTCTTAGCATCACCCCAACAGGTGCTATTAGTCCCTGCACTCCTTCTTTCTCTCCGTCCCGTCTCCCCCTCCCGCCCCACCCTCCACCATCCCTCTTTCCCTCAACAATGACAGAGGCTTTTAAGCCAAAGAGCTTTGACAAGTGAGAGGGAACAACAAATGGCAGTGTCGCCCGTTCTCTCTCCGTCTCCCTCGCTCTCCGTCTCCATCTCCTAGTTATTATTTTTATTTATTAACAGGGCTGCAGCCATTGTCCCCGGTGACAGGCCGGGGCCACTTTAACTATTAATAAAAGCCAAGAGGCTCTTTCATTGTGTGGCGGACGGTGAAAAGGGAGGAAGTGGGCAGGGGGGAGCTGGAGAGGGAGGCTGGAGAAAAGAAAAGAGGAGCTGAATCTTTTAGTGAGCCGCTGAATGATGCGGTGAACCTCCACTGTCGCCCAAACCATACTAAAAAAACACCAACATACAAACTTCTGAATAGGTTGGAACTGTCACCTTAGAAAATGTCACTCTGACTCCCAGCTATTAGCTTCTCATTGCTGCTGTTTTTGGCGCATTAGAATGCTGTCAACCTCCAAATGTGCTTTCTTAGACGACTCCAGACTCCGAGACAACAATACCCATCGCGTCTGGCACACATCACTTCCAGAAAGCCTCCTTTTCACCTCTGCCACATTCACAGATTCAATACTTTTATCTTCCATTTCAGTGAACAGAATGAAAACAGCTCATCTATTTTGGCCTGCGTTAGACATTTGAGGCTAAAAAAAACATCCAGCTGCAGATATATTTGTCATGATCCTTCGCAAAGATGTGTAAAGAAATGTTTTTAAAATGCCAATTTGGGCATCACTCCCCTGCCTGAACACCCAATGACGACCACAGGATGTATTATTTTCAATTACAAAGCACTTTACAAAGACAGGTTACTAGGATTATTGGAAGAGAAGAAGGCTTACAGAATGACGCGACACTGCAAAACTCCAAATATACATTTGTGATGGTAGGACAGAAATTGTCATTTTCTGGTATGCTGCACAGGCCAGGTAAACTTTTTAAATGGGCAATTTAAGGTTTAGGCAAGTCTTGTAATTTGTACGTTTTTATTATTTAAAAAATATACTTTCTAAAGTCGAAAAGCAAGTTTTCTTGTCTTCCTTATTTTGAAGCGTGGCTAAAACAGCTTCTTCACCAGGTCATATTTGTTCCACAGGGGGAACAGGAAGTCATGGATTACTAAACGGTGAGAGAAAAACCTTTTTCCAGACATTCATACAGATTCCCGTACACCTGATGCCAGTGATTAAAAAAACAACACACAAAAAAAAAACAGTTATTCACCTTGGATTCTTTGTACTTAATTTAAACAAAAATAAACAATATTAAAAATAAAGCAGCCACCTCATTTGTCAGAGCCTGAATATAAAATGAATATGGCACAACTCTTTCCATGAAACTCACAAACTACTCCCTCATCTTCTGGCGAGTGGCATGACGCCTGTTAGTGTGAGTGTGTGTGTGTGTGTGTGTGTATGGGATGGGTGTATGATGGCGGTGAGGTAAGTGTGCGGAGCTTGTTGCCCACGCTGGGGCGGGAGCTGCATATTTCGCGGGGTGGGGTGCTCTGAGCAGAGGGCGGAGATGGGACACCCACTCACCTCGGAACAACAGTAATGCCAACGCATTTATGTTTAAGCTAACGTATTAAAGCTCCACCTTCCTATTTATGTCCTGTCTAAAAAAAAGTCATCTGTATGTTCCATGTCATCTTGTTCCAGTTGCTTATTAGTCTCATGATGAATGAAATATCATCTCTCCTGATGTCTCTGTGTCTCACTCAAATGTTTCCCCAAAATATTTTCCCCCTCCCCAACTTCTCTTAGCTTGCGTCGAAACACCTTCTCCCTTTCTTTGACTTTACAGCACGTCTCATTTAGTCTCTCGTTTTTTTTTTGTTTTAGTATTTTCCACACAAAATTATCGATGGGAGATGTCCTGATTGGAATCCCACTCGGCTGAGGAGGATTCTGGGAAAAGCAGAGTGGGGAGAAAAAAAAAATGCTGACAATAACTCTGGACTCCAGTGCTATTATTTTGGCTCATTGGCTCAAACAGAGTCAAGCTGCTGCCCTGCGGCTGAGCCAAAACAACCCCGTCCACCTGCCGAGAGAGGGAAACCGCGTACATATGTGTGTCACGGCGCCCCCACCCCCATCCGGGCTGTTTCGGATCCATGGTGAGAGGCGCAACCTCTGTCCGTCTCACAAACAATATCTCTCCTCTTGCCTTCTCTCTCTTGCTTTCTATTTTTTTTCCCCCTCAGACGTTTTGCTTTGAGTCACCCACAAGATGCCAGCTCCATTTTTCCTATTATCTCATATTTGTGAAGACTTTTAGAGGAAAAAAAAAAGGGAGGGAACAGAGGAGGAAAAAAAAGAGGAGGTGGGGTAGGGGGGAAAGTAAGACGGACAGAAAGCTGGGGCTCTCGGGCGCGCAACAAAGGGACCTCTGTGCCAGCGCCAGGCCCAGCCAGGCTGAGGAGAGGGTGGGGGTGGAGGAGGAGGAGGGTCCACAGGAAAGGGCCCCGGCTTGAGATCCCCGAAAACAGTCTCCACATTGACTTAAGCCTTGGCAGCGGCGGAGGGAGGCTCCAGCGACTCCACCTTCCTTCATCCCTCTCCTCCTCCACAAACACAGTAAGGGTCAGCGTTGAATAAGCAGCTATAGGAGCTCGGGTGGAGTTTGTCTACGACTGTCCACCCCGAACAGTGAGGCATTGAGCCGGCAGGCAGGGAGTAACGGGCGATAATATCTGATTAAACACACGCTCACCGCTGATCAGAAACAAAACCATTAAACGAATTCAAACAAACACAGAGCTTCAGAATGAATTCAAAGGAACTTTTTATTTTTCTTATTTTTAAACACCACGTCTGCACCGGTCAGACCTCACCCATAATAATCTGGGTTACACAATCGAAAAGGAAAATTTCAGGATAAGAAACGCTGTACTGGGGAAGCACACCTGAATATTTGCTACATTATACAAATTACAACTAAATTTATTCTCCTGAAGGACCATCTGCACTGTTCACTGCAAAAATACTAAATCTTACCAAGTATTCTTTGTATAGTTTTGAAATAAGACAAACATTTACTTTTCATCAAGATATGGGAACTTATTTTAGGTCAATAATTCCTTTGACACAAAAAGTATTTGGTAGGATTTTGTGTTTTTATTGTGTAAAAAGTTATTTCCTTCATACAAAAAAAGGAGGTGCTGCTGTTTGAATAATATGGAGCAGCTCACACCTCACGGACAAAAATGATACAACACTGAATGACTGAATGTTTAATATAAGATTTTTTAAATTGTTTTCCCCCCAAATCACATGCTCATTTATTTACAGCCTGTTGATGCTGCTCAGTCTGGCTATTCCCTCTCGTCGTCGCCAACATGCTCCATTACGAAATGATGATGTTGATATTTTGATGATCAATTCATGTCTGGTTGAGCTGGGCCGTGTGTGTCTGGACACAGTTTTCATCGATTCCTTCTAAAGACGCTCCAATTGATCCAAGCCCTGCCAAGATTATGGGCAGTCTTTGGTAAGAGAAAATAAATAACTTATAATGTTAAAAAAAAAAAAAGAAAAGAAAAGAGGAGTCATTTTGATGGTTTTGAGGAGAAACAAATAGAGAGGAGATGTATCAAAAAGCTTTTTGTCCAAGCCCACCCTTACTCCACCACCTCCGCAAGGTTAGCAGCTAAAAGTACCAATTACTGCCTTGTTGTCGGGGAGAACGGCGCTTGGCAACAGTTGCTTCAGCGTAAACATTAAGATCCCTCTCCTTGCTCTCTAACCCCTTCGTGGTGCTTCCTAAATACAGTAAAGAAAGAGATAGGAAGATGCGACCCGGTGCGGCTCCCCCCCCCACCCCACTGAGGTGGACTCGCTGTCCACTGTGTGACTCTTCCTTCAGAAGCAGCTCCACTTATTAATAAAACACCCAAGAAGAAGATGAAAGAAATTAGCTCGGGTTCACACAGCGTGGCACGACGGCAACTTCACGAGATTTGTTCACCTTTTTGGGCGAAGCGACAGGGGACATATGGCCATCCCCCTGGAAGAACGTCTCCAAACACATTTAGGGGCGGCACACCTGTTAGCGGAAAACTGCGAGTGTTCACACATAAAATCGCTTGCCAAAACACCTGAAGTGTGTCTGGGAAGCAGGTTTTATTTCGGTTAATTTAAGAAAAAAAGAGGGAGAAAAAAACGACCCCCCTCACGTCCCGATCACGCTAATACGAGGCGACTGTGGTGTAAAAATATATATACATAATTTTTTTTTTTTTTAAATCATTCAGCTATCACAAAACAACAGATGTAGCAGGATATTTTTTTCCACCCTAATATTAGGGATTGTAAGGATGTATAGCAACAAGCTTCTGCGAAATCCGACGCTCCAAGAATAGGCCGCAACACATAAAGCGAAAATTTACAAGGGTGTCAGTCAACAATTTAATAAATTGAAAATCCATTTATGTGAATGCGGAGCTCTGCCCTTCACTCCGCTGCCTTTTCCCTAACAGATGGTGTTGTGGGTGCTTATGTCCAATTTGATTTGAACCAAACCCTCAGCCAATTTTTACACTGGCATGAAATCTCAGCGAGCCAGATCCACACACTGGCAGTCAGAAATAGCAGCGGAGAGGGCGCGACATTGTGAAAGAACGATGAAGGGCAAAATCTGGAGCGACATTTGAGAAAGTCGCAGAAAAACTTTCCCTGTTGTTTCACTCCGGTTGTTTGTTTTCTCTCTCTCTCTCTCCCTCCTTTTGCATGTTTTTTTGTGCTGGGCTGGTGAAATTACCGATGCTATCTTAATGCTTTCTTTTTTCATTTTTTTTTTCCTTTTTCCCTTTGCAGGAGACAGAGAAATGTTCCTTTCACACACACAAGTGCACCATTTTCCCAATTGCCTCCATGACCTCCATTATCATTAAATGGCGTTTGATAGCATCGAGACATTTGAATCCGCTGTGGACTAATTCTGCTCGGGCCTTGATAGCCGCTGCCACAGCACCTTATTAGGGACAAGTTATGGGAGCAAAAGCAGAAGCCATTTTCATTTTACTGCCTCATACTTTACAGGATGAAGTGTCAGCTGAGGTACTGATAACCACTGAATACGGCCCTCTAATTGCCCAGTTAACAAACACGGCCTCTTGAGAGACTTTTGAATAGATAATAGAGACTCCCATGCAACAATGGCTCATGCTGTGTTTGAAACTGTACGAATTCATTGAGGATTGTTTACAAAAAAAACTGCTCTAACAAACAATAGTGTTTAATTTAAACTTATGTCTTTGGGTCTGAATTTTTTCCATTTTATTCCATGGATAGCATATGGCTAATTATTGTCCTGTCCACAAATTGTCCCACTTGAGGTGTGGATCACTGCAGCTCCTCCAGAGTTACCAAGGAGCATTCGCCGGTTTCATTTTGCTTCCATGTTTAATCAACCAATCAAGTTAATTTGTGCAGCACATTTCAGCAACAAAGCAGCGCAAAGTGGTTTACATCATGAAAACACACAAATAAAAAGCAATAAAAACGACAGGCAGCAATTGAGAAACCATTTGAAGATGGCACATTTTTACGAGTGCCATCATCAAAATCATCAATATATTAAGTTTTCATCTTCATTTAAAGGAACTCCGTGTTTCAGCCGTTTTGTGGTTTACATGGTGGGCTGATAGGTGCTCTGTTAGATGTTCAAAATGTTAGGTTTTATGACCTAATATTGCTGTAAAATTCTCCATAATTTTATTCTGACCGGTCTGCTTTGTTCTTCAGTCTTCATGCTCTTTGGTCACTACCTTAACCTAAAAAAAGAAAATCTTCACAGAACAGCTGGATTTACTAATCAGGCAACTTTAGAAATCAATTGTGTAACCAATGTTTTTAATTTTAAAAAGCCTAGAATCTGCCTCCACATTACGATCATGGACTACTTTGTGTTACGTAAAAGCTGCGTAAAATTCTCTGAAGTTTGTAGTCCATGCGATTAAACGTGAAAACATTCAAGAGATAGGAAGACTTTGCAAAGCGCCGCAAGAGGTCAAACACAGGATCATGATGTTATCTTTTAACCAATCCATGTAAATCTGGAAAATTAGGTTTGTGGGTAGGGGGGTAGGATAATTTACTTATTTGCAAACCGAAATGAGATTTGCGATTCGCTCGATGCTTACACTTAACGGAAAAACTTGATTTATATCAACGACCTGCGGAAGAGCCGATCAGATAAGCCACCAAGAAGAAAAAAATTAAAAATTGTCATGCCGAAGTCGGGGCAAGGAGAGGGTTAACGGGTCGAGGGCCGGCGCTGCGTTTTTAATGCACGCACATCTCTCCCTGTCAAAAGCATCCTGTTAAAGTCGACCGAAGCGTGTACACCGGCTTGTAAGAGTGCGTGTGTGTGTGTGTGTCGTCCATAGTGGGCTCAGGCTGCTGTAATGGAAAATGACACTTGCAATCTGTCTCGTGGCAATAACCCCTCTTCAGCGCTCTTGTCTCAGGCTCGGCGCACGCCGGCGCACACGTGCACAGACACACACATGCACATGCACACACATGCATACGCATGCACATCCACCCTGAATGGTTCTGTCACTGTGGCAGCCCTCGGGCCGTCCTTGTCACTGCACAGCTTTATTGCATCATTTTAACGTGACAACAAAAGAACACATTGTGTATTAGGCCCTACTGTGTAGAGACGGGGAATGGACCCACGCATTAACCACGCTACACACACACACACACACACACGCAGCAATGTTTTCACTCTCGAGTCATGACATTTTCCGTCTGCCTGTCAAAGCAATGACAGAGAGACAGGCAGAACAGCAAGGCACTCCTGACACACTAATGCTGCTTTGCATGTTGGAAGTCTTTTCAAACTGTGCTGAGCTGTGACTTTAACCTCCCTTGTGTGTGTGTGTGTGTGTGTGTGTGTGTGTGTGTGTGTGTGTGTGTGTGTGTGTTGTGTGTGCGTGTGTGTGTGTGGGTGTGTGTGCGCGCATGCAGAGCTGATGGGTGAAGACTGTTATTTCTGATGCTATCATAGTTTTGGCCCTGTCTTTGCGGTTTGATTGACAGTTGGCTTGGCTTTAGACTGGCTTTGCTGGACGGGGGAGGCGGGACCGGCCTATTTCGGTTAACGCGAACACTGTTGACAAGCGCAAACAGACGCGCATGCACACACTTCTCCCTCTGTTTATCTGCCTTGATATCCCTCTCTGTCTCTTTTTTTTCTTCGTCTTTTTCTTCTCAATGTGTGCGTGTGTGTGAATGTTTGTTCCATCTGCGCCATTGATCGGACAGACACAGAGCACGCCGTGGAGTCTTAAGAATAGCCAACATTGTCCCATGCGCTGCCTTAAAGACAGAAGGACGGGACATGTGAAAGCCATTAGACCGATAGCAACAACGGCCCAAAGAGCGGTGGAATGCTCCTCTGACTAACGTGTGTGTGCGTGTGCACGCGTGTCCGTGTGTTTGTGTTTGTGGACGGTTGGAGCCTTACGAGTCACTGTGCTCCAATTATTCACTCATGTCAATGTCTCTTCTTGTAAATCTTTTCCTACTCCCAAGTTTTCCTGGCAAAGATCTCACCGCTTTTAGGCGAACAGAAAAAAAAATAAATTAAAAAATTAAAAAGTTTGATTGGTTGAGGAGATCTGCCTCGTCGATATCGGGTGATGCTGCTGGTTAGGTCACATTCAGATCATTTAGCCATCTGTGGCTAACAAATTGGAAGAGAACTCAGACAAATTAAATGACAATATCAGACTTAGGGAAAGAACTTGGTGTTTTTTGTTTTTTTTTGTTTTTTTTCTTTTTGGCATGTTCGCCTTGATTTGACAGAACAGAAGAGAGAAAGACAAACAGGAAAAACAGAATGCAAGAAACATGCTTTAGAGGTTCAGTTAGCATAGAGATGAAAGAGAAACTTGGCTGGATCTAAGTTCGAAGTTTCGCATGAATTTTCAGCAGGTTGACCTGTTTCACCTAACAGTGCAACAGAAATGTCATGGCTGCCATTTCCTTAAGAGCTAAGAAGTTTGGACGAAATTCAAAATCTCTGAACATTCAGCATGAAGGGTTAAGTTTGCTAAACTTCATGGGACATGTTTTAGTTTAATTTAGTATTTTTAGAGATGACGCATCTCAATCCTGTCTTTCTTTCAGATCTGACCTGCCTATTCAGATTTTAACTGATTATGCTTTTCTGTTTTTGCCTGAGGTTTAAGAAACAAATCTGCTACAGATTGCTTGACAGAAATGGAAGTTTTTAATCAAACACACAATGAAGAAGTTGCTAAATTATCTCTTTTCATGCATCAAATTGTTTCCCCGAGAACCTTCATCTGATTATTGTTAAACTAAAAGTGTGTGTTGCTGTGGGTTGATGCTTTTACAGACCACAAAACGGTGCGAGTTGTTAGTTTTCCTCACTTATCTTCTTCCTATGCATACATGACTTCATTGGACACTTCCTCCTCCTCACTCCACTTGTCCTTTGATGAGACACCCATGACTCTTTGAGTGGGCTAACGGTCTAACAACGTTTGGCTCACGGGAGACTGAAGCCCACAGTGAAAAGTATGATGACCTTGGAAAGAACCGGGTCAGCGTAATCGAACAAACCAACAAACTGGACAAGGAAGGCGGGTGTCGCAATTAACTGGGGTAAAATATGTTTCAGTAGATTTGATACAGGAGTACTAGTGATGTAGCGACTTCAGTGTCGGCTTCGCACACAAACCTGCCCACTGTCTGGGAGTGAATGACTCCCTATCTGCTGTTTGCAGAGTGTCTGGTTTAGGTATGGGCCAGTGACCAGTATCAATGTTTCAAACACAGTTTCTCAAACTGTTCCTACCGTTTAAAGTCCTTAAATGAGGTGCCAGAAAAAATGTTGTGGGGATCAGAGGTTTTTTTTACCCTTGAATGGGGCAGAGTGTAATGTAGCACTTTTTGCTGTGAACGACTGGGAAACTGGCTGAAAGAACGCTATTATACTTTTCTCTCATTACAGCTGTTTGTAAATTTTTCCAGCTGCAAAAGACACGGACAGGCACAGTTTGAAACTAAAGGAACACCACCCTGGTGAATGGGCTGGTTGCTGCTATCAAGGCATTCCAAGACATTTAGAAAGTTAAGGTTTCAAACATAGTTTTTTTGTTTTTACTGTTCCTATGGTGCAAAGTCTTGCTTAATAAGATGCCAAAGAAATTTCCAGTGTGACTGGGTTGAGTTTTTCTTGCAATGCACCTCCTCTGTGTTGCTGCACATTGCTGGTTAGCAGGATAATAAAACACTTTTCTTCCAAAAAAAAAAAAGAGAAAAACATGCCTGTATGGGAATATTTTACTAAATTAGAACCAACATTAGCCTTTATTAAGAAAATCCAGATATAAAAAAAGAGTTGGGAAGCGTGGCTGACATGCAGAATTAACTACCTGAGCAGATAGCTTGACTAATTACTCCACTAATATTAGCTACTCTATAAAGAGCAGAATGACACTGAAAATCACCAAATATCCCATATTTTTGCTTAGGTCTGAGAGTAATGGAAAACAATAAGAGTTAAGATTACTTAACTAGATTAACCAGTCTCTAGTAGAAATAGTTGTTTTTCTGTGTAAAATAATTAACTCATGTTATACATTTTTTACTTAACTCTGACTTTGTGGTATTTCTACTCAAGGTTTTTATATTGTGAAGCTTGAGAACACGAGTATAAATAAAATGCTTCACATTTAACGAGACGCAAAATCCACAACGGAGGGAGCTGAAGATGGAAGACATCTTAATTTGTAGATGTTCTTGTATCTTGCTATTGACTGTCGTGTGTCTGTGTGTATAAATTTGGTGGAGCCACCAGCATGACCGCTCAGTAAGCCCACTACCTACCATCTGACACACACACACAGACGGGAGCCTGCAGACTCTACCCACATCTGAAGGAGACATAAATAGCGCTGCTGAAAACCACTTATACACCACCGATCATTTATATTCATAGTTAATCATCGTTTTACTCACATCACATTTAAACAACAAAGATCCACTACATCTAAATTTAAGCCTCTGTCTGGCGGAAAAGGCATGCGAGTGTAGGAGGGGGAGAAGGGAGGTACTGCCAAGACAAACTGTGACGCAGGAAGACGTTAAACACAGAGATCTTAGATGTACAGGGCCAAGTTTATGGCAACAGTTTGGATCTTTGTTTGTGTAAATCCTAAATATTGCACAGTGGATGATATGAAAGTTTTGGAGGAGTGAAACCCCAAACTTTTCTTCTGATTTCTGTTGAGCTCAAAACGTCACTGCCACCCATTTTGCGGCCAACATGAACCGGCTGAAATTTGCTGCACTGCGAATCACCAAGATTTGAAAGTTGTTGAAAGTTTCCAGAACCTTTTAACAAAATACCTAACTTGGAAAAAGTAAAATAAAATTAATCTGTCCTGTTCTGTCAAGACTTTTCATTTAAAAAACAGACAAATGCCTTTGGGTCCATTCACTTCCGAGTGTTGCAAATGTTATTAGCGAGAGAATTCTGGCAATCAAGTCAGAGCGTAAACACATTTCACAAAGTTAGGCAACAATTTTTTATTTTTTTTTATTTTTTTTAGACAGTTTTCTTCTGGCCAAACGCCTACCTTTTGGCTCAGAGTTTATGTCACAGACTTTCTCTGATCAAATGGAGGTGTTCTTAAATCCTGAAAAATCAATATCAAATTTATCATTTTTTTTATCATTGTCAGGCAGATTTGCTCTTTGGGTAAATGAGAAATTTCTCCTGACTTGAACAGATCATATCTGGTTCATAAAATGTGACAGGGGTTGTATCAAGAGACAAAAAAGCAAATGGAAGAAGACTATAGCTGCGATAAAAAAAAAAGAAAAGAAAAAAAATTCTGAATTTTGACCTCAGAATTCTTTATTTTTTGTGGCCCTAATCCTCTGCTGCAATTTCCTTAGAAAAATCCACAAAATTATTTTACCTTTGAGTGAAAGACATTTAAAAAATCTGTGTTTTGCATCTCTGACAACGTTTTAATAATGACTGCACTCAAACAGACACCAACTTCATACCTGCTGACTGTGATGTTTCAGTGAGACTACATAAACACACACCTTGATTATTGACAAGCCTGACACACAACAGCTGACTTGCTTTGTCAGTATTACTGCAAACCCCCAACTCCCCTTTCCCACACACAGGTCATGTGTGTGCATGCTTACATCCGAGTCTATCTGGATGTTTGAACATGTGTGTGTGTGTGTGTGTGTGTGTGTGCGTTACTGCGTTTGTTTGTGTGTGTCTGCCTGAGTTTGTGTGTAGGTGACAACTCCAGCCCCAAACTGACTGGCATCTGGCGGTGGCAGTTGTTTTAACAGCTGAGCTGACAGCATTAATCTGAACGCACCCAAATCAAAAGGAGACAACACCTGTTCACCGCTCCTGAGCCCAGCTGAGGAGAGAGAGAGAGAGATGAGGGGAGGGAGGGGGTGCAGCGGGGTATGAATGAGTGCAAGAGATGGAGGGGGAGTGATTAGGAGCAGGTGGAGAGAGTGATGGAGACAAAGGCAGATGATGAAGGGAAGGTAGAAGAAGAGAGAAATGCAGATCAAGAAGGAGATGAGGGAGGAATAAAGGGAGAGGAAAAAAAGAAGGGATTGGGAGAAAAGGATGAGAGTGGGCATGGTGCCAGGCGGCACAATCTCTGCTTTTTTTTTTTTTTCCCCTGGAGCGAAGCGGAAAGCGGCAGCGGGCCAAATGAGGAAGGAGGAGAAAAGAGAGGAAGAGGTAAAGAGAACCAAAGTAATACGGGACATGATTAGCTGGGGATGTCTGTTCTGCTGGCCAAGCAGTGGTGAAGGAAAAGAATGCAGCCAATGAAGACGAAAGTAGCGGGTGGAGGCGTTGGGGGGTGGGGGGTTGTAAAGCAGCTCTAGAGATGCTTGTCTCCCAACATCTGGCTCAAATAAGCCGGGGTCATGCTGCGGGCTCTGCTCATGACCCCTGAGGCTGACAGCATAGACAGCGCCACTTCATCTACCGCTCCCACCCTCTGACCGGCCAGCCAGAGGTTAATTAATAAAGACCGCGTGGCTTCAAAGACTGACACACTGACTGGCTGATGGAGCAGATGAGTGGCCGGCTCGCTGGCTGGCTGAAAGGATATCTCACCAGTGGGGCGGCATGCTGGGTAATGACAGTGACTGGACGACTTGTTGCTCTCTGGCAGTGCTCTAACCACGACAGAAAATCATATATTTTAAGATAACTAGACTAAATAATGAGAAAGTATGAAAAGTATCTATAGCAGAGAAGTGGTCCATTTGAAGTACGTTGTAGTCTATCAGAGGCTCTAATGTTTCCACAAACATGCAAGAATGTGGGAGTAGACCTGCAGGACTGGCTTCTTTAGAAACGTCACATGAACATTAGAAATGCAGCAATCCACTTTTTTCACTTCCGGTAACAATACTGATATTTGAGGTTTAGAATTGGCAGATACCAATTTGATATAAAGAAACAATAGAGCTGAACTGACTTAAAACGTTTCTTTTTTTTAAACACAGACATAAATGTAATGAGTTACTCATTTATTTGGTAAATCTTCACAAGGTTGGTCAAACATGGAAAAACAACTTTAATTTGTTCAGTCAGTGAAATAAGGAGTAAAACAGCCAATGTAAAATAAATAATAAAGAAACTGAACCTGACAAAAACAATAGGTTGACTACCTGGGTCAAACATGTAAAGAATAAACTGCAACATATCTTTCAAATGGTTCAGAAAGTGGAAATATAATATAAAATAAATAAAGCATGACATCACTCAGAGAAAAAAAAATCATAGAATTAAACTGAATAGATAGAAGCATCTGCAATAAACAACCACATTCATATAAACATGCCAACATATAGGAAAACATGCATAAGATTTAGGTAATTATGGATTTTTACTCATTGGGGGATTTAGTCAGAAGAAGATTTAAGTCAAGACTTAGAGGTACTGAAATGGGTCAATAAAAATAGACATTTCAAATAAAATAAGTAGAAGTTTTTTTTTTTTTTTTTTTTTTTTTCAGAAGATGTAATAATGTTTGAAATAGTACACAAACAGCTGGAAATGAGTCAAACACCGGTTTCACAACCAACACTGTTTACATACATAACACACGATGTTGCAACATCAGACTAATCTGCATATCATTTAAAGTTAGCTAAATAATCCACTCCTGAGCAAACGCGCTGAGACAAACAAGCATGGAGCGAAGATGTCTTGAGGCCTTGCAGCAAAGCTTTTTATTAGTTAGTTGTGGCACAGTGTCAAAAGGAAAAGCCAAACTTTTTTTTTTATTTCAAAAAGCATCTTCCACCTACTCACAGAGCAACTGCTGGTATGTGCTCTTAATGGAAGATAGTTGTTGGTTGACTTGATCATTCTTCGAGGTAAATAAAAGTGTTTCGGCTGCAGTCATTTGGCCTTTTGAAAAACGGTTCGAACTTCAGACGCCAATTGCTTTGCACAATGTTCCTTGGAGTGCTTTTGTTGCTTAAGTGCCTCGTTTCAAAAGTTTTGAGAATTTTTTTTTTTTTTTCCTTTTTCCGAGCATTTCATGTCCTTTTGATACAGTAATTGAGGGACAAATGAAAGTCAGAGCACTCTGCACAAAACTCATTAATCTTGCGGGCATTTTACAGCATAAAAACATTCCTCAGATTCTCCATGGGAATGGGAGAAAAGGCCGAGAACGGGAAATAACAGAAAGTGAGGAAAAGCGGCGGTGGATTACGTTTCATGAGCGTTACGTTGATAGGTTATGGATTCCACAGATTTGGTGACTGAGCATGATGCTGAATGTTTAGGCTCCTAGAAACTAGCAAAGAGATATTTCCAAGGAAACTTGACAAGTACCACTTTATTAACTCTAATACACAAAATGTAAAAAAAAAAAAGGTTGGACTGGAAGAAGATCACAGCTACTAATCTATGGAAACTCAGTGATTCATGAACTCAACCTTTTGTCCTCAACTTAATGCCACGCCAGGGGGGCCAATAACACACACAGACATGAACACACACACACACACACACACACACACACACACACACACACACACACACACACACACACACACACACCTTCAGGAAAACCACAGGACCTTCTCTACCCTTTCTAAGCCCCTTCATGCACACAGATCGGACAAAAGCTTGGGCACTGTTTTTCTCCTCTGAAAACACACACACACACATGAATGCAGATACACGCATACCATTCATCTCCTTAATATCGCTCATCTGAACCGGGAAGAATGGCAGAAAGGAGTTTCATCCCCACCGATTGTCTCGTGCAAGACTGGGGAGAGAATGGGACGTTGAAAAGCAGACGCAAAACAATTCAATAAGAAAAAAAAGTGACTTGAATGCGCCTTTCATCAACCCAACAATGGCAAGAGCCACAATAGGCCTCAGGTTTGCCCCATGACGTTGCCTGTTTCTCATGCCACAAAGGGAGAGGAAAAGAAGAAGAGGAAGAAGAAGAAGAAGAAAGCCCAGAATTAACTCGAATTGAATTGTGAGCCTTGTCCGCGATGATCCCCTGTCCCCTCCCTCCGTCTACAGCAAATCCTGCAAAGTTAACTGACACGATGACAACCGGATAAGGACGAAGAGCGGTAAATAAAAAAAAGGAATTGTTTTACATGGACAATCAACTCGAAGCAAGAGCTACTTTAAAGCTTTCTGGGGGTTTTTTTTGTTGTTGTCCTTTGACTGTGACTTTTGAAGCAATACTGGGTCAGAAAGTATGTTGTGAGGCAAACAAATCAAATCACCGAGTTCAAAATCTCTCTGAAAAGAGGTCAAGGCAGAGTTTAGACATGTGAAGATGAAGCAAATGTCTGTTTGGTGAATATCAACAGCGGATTTAAAAGCTCTTGATCTGAAAAGCATTTTATTTAGTCGAAAGTCCTCGTTCTGCTGTTTGGCTTATTCTTTATGAAAGCAAACCTATCTTTTGAAGATTCCCCTCGTGAATAATCTCACTCACCTTCTTCTTCCCAGAGCCAGAAGACTAATCGCAGCAAACAATGGTGCAGAGAGCCCTACTGCACTTCGTGTTAATTTATACAACTAACTAATTGCCAACAAAGGGTGAAAAATCCCATAAAGACATTCTCCTGCTCCCACGCTAGGACTGTGAACCTGCTGCTGAGAGCGTTTGGATATACAGTGTGTGTGTGCATGTGTGTGTGTTGCTGTAACTGTTAAGTTTCCCCCTTGAGGACATGTGCATGAAAATACTATGGAACGACTGTACGTGCCATTGTGGATGTTCACAGAGTGTGAGCATGTTGAGTGTTTGACATAACCCCCCAGACAGCCGAGGAGAAGGATTAAGCAAAGTGGAGGGGAGGTGAAGGTGGAGGGGGTGGATGTTGCTTGGACTGATGGATGGATGAACGAGAGACTGGCCCTGATCCCTTCACTTCTCCGGCTCTTTCTTTCTCTCTCTTCTTCGTCTTTGGCAGTACGTGCCCGCCCTTCCCATTGTCGCCCATTGGAGTGTATGGAGGCGTGAGGGAGCTCCAGCCACTGTGTGCTTGTGTTGTAACAATGGCTTCGCCTAAGTGCTGTCCTATAAAATGCCTCAGTGCGCTCTAAAAGCAAGCCCAAGGTTCCGTCAGTTCCTTATGAGTCGACGGAGTGCCATGGGTGTACATGTATGAGCGTGTGTCCGTAAGTGTGCAGCTGGTTGACATCTGTGGCTGCGCTTGCAATTTCAGTGTGAAGTCTAGAGCCTTGGAGGGGTTTGGGCGTATCAGGTGCCATAAGCTGTAAAAACACTATTTTGACAGAGCTTGTGGCGGTTGCTGTGGCTGCTGGTGTCAGAACGTGGAGAGTGGATGGACAGTACCACTCTTTGGTCTCCTCAACCATGCAACGTCTGGACAGCCAGAAAATTCAGCATGACTTAAATGCTTGTAATGCCATTTAATAGCATTAGCAAGGCATGGTGTGGTGATAAAATGTAGCATTGTTCAAATACCTGGAACTGGAAAGATAACGATAATTGCAAGTCTACCAAGACATAGTGGTCCACATAAGGCCAGACAAGGACAGCGCTAATTATGGAAGCAGAGAAGAGGCCTATTGCATCTCTGGAGGAGCTGCAGAGATCCATGTCAATATGACATTTGCAGTCAGAAACCAAATGCTTCTTTTGGCACAGCAAAAGTATGGAAGAAGTACTGCAGCAGTAAAAGATGTTTGCCACATGTTTCTGATTTTTTTGTTTTTTTGCTTAATGAAACGCAAATAGTTATCCACTACTTTGTTGTGGTCCATCAGATGAAATCCAAATTTCGGTTGTGATGTGACAAAAACATTAAAAGCTCAATACTTATGAATTAATTCAAAACTGGCCTTGTATGTAGATTTATTTAAATTAAAAAAGTCCTCAATTAAAACACGCTTCACAGTGGGAGCCTTCGTTCATCCCTCCTTCCAGCTGAGGCTACAGTAAAAGGAGGAGAGAGCTGAGCGCGCCCCATAGGCCGTGGAGCCCCAGTGACGGGTAGCCATGGCTGGGTAGCAGAGGGTCAACAGACGGGTCCAGAGACGGAGCTCAGCTGGCACTTAGCGCGTGTGAGCCACTTACAGTTGATACGGCCGTGTAGTGAGAGGGGAGAGGAGAGGAGGAATGAGGCTGAGAGTCTGGTGAAAGTCCAGGGCAGTAGAGGCACCACTCCAGGGGCCGAGAGGAACATCTGTGCCCCATTTAGCATTTAGCGATGGTTCTCATCCCTTTAAAGCCTCCTTGACTTCCTTTGTTCTATCTATCCATCCATCTATCTATCCATCTATCTATCTACCTATCCATCCATCTATCTATCTACTTTTTTTTGGGTGGTGTTCCTGGGCTAACAGATTATTACGGGGCCTTGCTCTGTGCCACAGGGGCCAAAAGGGGCTAAATTGTGAGTCAGAGAAAACTGACCAGGTATGTGTTCTTCTGCAGTCATCTCCCTTGGGTTGAACTGCTAACCCTTCTCTCGACCCTGCACCTCCATTGGTGCCCTGTACTCCTTCCTCATTATGCCACATAATCACACACACACACACACACACACACACACACACACACACACACACACACACACACACTCCAACATGAGCCACTCAGCCACCCATCGACCCCAACTCAGGGAAATCACAGGCAGCCGGTGTCAAGGCATCCTCATCATCTCCCTGTTGCTCCTGAAGAATTTATTAAAGACAGTAAGTAATGTGGTGTGTGTGCGTGTGTGTATCTCTGGGGTAGCAGGTGGCCGGTGGAGCGAGACTAGAAGATGAATGGAGGGAGCAGAAGAGCAGTGAAGCCTGGTTGGGCCAGGCCATGGGGGACAGGATGCCGAGTCATTTATTAGAGGCCAAACACACACCTTACCTTCCATAAATGCAAGCAAATGCGATTTTTTTTTTCCCGCCAACAAGCATACACATCTGCAGTTTCTGTCACAAAAACATATGCAAATACACACACATACACACACACGTTTTCATGCTCCCAAAGGCTTTAACAGCACAAACACACACACACACTGACCTAGTATCTACCACTCGCCATTCATCTAGCCTAAGTAGAGCAACACTAGCCACAGACTAAATCTTTCAAACTTAGTGCGGGTGACTTTCTGCATGTGTGTGTGTGTGTGTGTGTGTGTGTGTGTGTGTGCGTGTGTGATGTGTAGCTCAAGGCCTGCCTTCAATAGGCTGAACCCCTCTTTCTGTTTCAAGATGTTTATCGTTTTCTGACCCATTTTGTCTTTGTCCCCTCTTTCACATCCCTCCTGGTGTTAATGTTCAGACACTATGAATGTGTGCGTGTCATTGATCCAGCTGGAAGCAGGATGTGTGTGTGTGTGTGTGTGTGTGTATGAGCAGTAATATTCCAGGCCTTTCATAATGATTAAAGCCTTCATTAAATTTTCATCCCAACCTGCTGTTTGCTGCTAATGGCCTTTGTGAGCCACACAGCCAAACAATAGCTAGCCGGGCAGAGAAAAGGGATTTCTATCAGGCGTTCAATATGGGCCCCCTCGTCGCTTCGCTCCCCGTCCAACCCGTCCATTTCCCCTTTGCCTCTCGTCTTCTTTTCTCCGTTTTTTCCCCCTTTTCTCTCTAGCTTGGCCTGAGCTTGTTGTTGTTGTTTTATTTTTCTGTGTGTGTGTTGGGTCCGGAGGATCTTTTATTAGTGCGTTTCATTTAATCGTACGGCAGATAATGCCCTGGCTTGGTTTTGATGCCACACCGCCGTGGCACTGTGCTAATGGGGTCTGTGAAGACACTGCTTTTTCTCTCTGTCGCTTTCCTCTCCTTCTCACTCTCTCTCTCTTTTTTCCCCTCCTCACTCTGCCCTGGCTGAGTCATAAAGATCCATTATTGTTGTTTTTTCCCTGTGCAGCCGGTTCATGAGGTCCATCGAAGCAGCGAGCAACCCAAAACACACCTCAATTACAGTTCAGCTCGAAAAACAGTCCATTTTTTTTTTTACCTTTTTTTTTTTTTTTTCGGTAAAATGTGCCACAACAGGCTTCTTTATCGGCCGGAATGAAAACAAGCAGACGGCAAGAGCTCACCAGTCATCGCGGGTGCTTTGAAAGCCTTAGAAAAACCCAGCAAAACACGGTTACGACATCACAGCTTGAAATGAAAGCCTGTTGATGTTGTTTGGGGTGGGCATAATACACATAAAATGCACCTACACTCAAAGGCAAACTGCGCCGCTGTTCTTTCACCTTTTGGACTTCGTGTCAGTTGAGTTTGAAGCGGAGTGTTTAAGGATGCTTGAATGCACCGCTGCAGCGGCTTTTGGAGACCAGAAGAGAAGCCTTAGTGCGTAAAAGAAGGAAAATCAATTGCTGTACTATGTATTTGATTAGGTCTAGACAGGTCTAACTCGTTTTCAGAACACTAGAGTCTTAGATCAAGCTGCGTTAGTATAAGCAAAACTACTAGTGCCTTGACTTTGCTGCCTCTTTACGCTGCCTTAGGGAACAGGAAGTTTAGTCTTTGTCCCTTCAGGCTCTTTAGGGTGGATCTAAATATCGAGTTTGGATAGAATTCATTTCCTACCTGAATAAATATGAGCACATGGTTTGATCCAAACTATTTCATTGTATTTCTGGCTTTATGTTTCAGCTCCTTGTCCTGCTCTAATGCAAACCCTCTACACTTTTACAGAACTGTCCTGTATTTACTTAATCTTCCTTCTTATCAACCCCAACCAGCCTCCTTGTCCTCATATCATTTTTCTGCCATGTTTCGCAGTTTTAGTTTTTCTCTGAAATCTGTCATTGCAGAGCGTGACAAATTGAGAAAATGTTTTGTAAAGCGCCGCAAGAGGTCAAACACACGATCACGGCCGTATCTCCATGTGGATCTCTTAAATGAAGTTTGGAGGAATTATTCATGTGCTGACCAAAATGTGGTTTAGTGGAAAAGATTTGTTTTAATGACCTCAGGAAAAGTCAATCAGATAAGCCAAGAAAAGGTTTGTCAAGCTGGAGTCAGGTGGAGGAGAGCGTTTAACTGGTCGAGGTTTGATGGACGGAAAACCTGGAAAACCATCACGGATGGTTATGCGTCACTTTTTCTGTTTTTTTCTGCTGGTCCTTAACGTACTGCAGGGAACTTAATCAAAAGTTGACTTCTACCTGGTCCAGAATTTTCTGTTCCTGAGTGAAATGTTGCTGAAAAGACGACTTTTTGCCTTGGATGTTTGCGATGTGCAAGAAAGGATCCGACTTTCTACATCGTTATTAGGCTGCATTTGGACACTGAATTTGAGGTAAAAATGTGACATTTTCAACATATTTTTGTCAGGCAAAAAACGGATGAGGTCTCAAGAGCCATAAAGGAGATGTTCATGAACAGTGTTTGGGTTTCGCTTTGCTTTATTAAAGTGAGTTGAAGAGAAAAAATAAATAAATTCAAGCCATTGTTAAGAGGATTGATTGAAAACTGATATTGACTGAGAATCCCCCCTCGCCCCTTTCAGTAAAGTGGCATGATATTAAAATGATCTTCCTAAAAGAGACAGACACCCATTGCTGAGATTTATATCACATTCTGATTGTAGCATGCATTCCAGGGAATTTGACACCATTTATCCACTCAATATAAATGAGCATTAGCCATGGGCTAAATTTATCTCTTTGAATGACTCCAACTAGTAGCCTGAGGCTCTGCTTGGGAATAAAAATGCGGAGGCTAGTGGTGCAAAGCTCTGTAGGGCCCTGCCAGATCTGTGGTTCTGCCTTCTGAACAGATAGAAATCTTTATCTAGGTGCTTAAAATGCTTCATCCAAAAGGTGGCGAGATGTTTTTGTTACTGAGACGAGTCCGTCTGAGAGACCTCCCCATGAATGTCTCCTGATTTCAAAGCAGCAAACATTTGGAGAGTTGTTAACACTTTTTTCAAGCGGCCAACATTCACACTTGAACACATGCATCCGAGTGCACATCTTACTTGTCAGGTTGTGATAAATATGCAAAGCGTCGCGGACAATAGGCCCGAGCAGCTGAAGCTGTCGGTTTGTGTTCTGGGTAAACAAAGGCTCTCCTCTTGTCTGAACATGAGTGGGTTCAGCGCAGAGCAGAAGAGGACGAGGCATGGAGAAGGTACGGTGGCAGAAATGAAAGACAGAAAGAAAGGAAGAAAGAACAGACAAGCTGGAGAAACCGAAACATCTGGGCTTCCGTCACTGACCTTCTGGCTCGTTTTTGATCAGCTCCTCCATCTTGCGTTGCTTCAGCGTGTCCACGACGTCCGCCAGGCTGCCCTTGCGTCTCTCGGGGGTCCCCAGGGTGCCGGTTGCCGAGCCGCCGTCGCTGCAGGGTCGCCCCCCGCCTCCGCCCTCCTCTTTGCCTGGTGAGGTAGCGTTGTGCTGTGGGTACGGACTCAGAGAGCTCCCCTTGATGCCGTCGTGCTCCTGCAGGTCGGAGAGGATCAAGAAAGACGGACGACATTTTATTAGTTGAAAAATCACCCAAACTTGAAGACATAAAGCAACTGTGGATGGAGTAAAGAGATTGAGGAGGAGCTGGCACAGACCAACTCATTATCTCCGTCCTTCTTTCCAACTCTTTAGTCCCCTCCCCCCCATCTCCTGTTCTTACAACCCAATGCAGCAACTTTCATCCCCAGCCAGTTATCTCAAGTTAGGGTGCACTTCTTCCGTCTCTCTCGCATCCTCTGGAATCTGCATTTGACTGACTTGGAGGCAGTTGACAGAGCGAACACATGAAACGGCAGCGAGACACTCATTGCGCTCTAAAGTGTCAACGCTAACTCTTAATCACAAAGCCTTTGCGTTTGAGGGACGTCCAACACCAGCGCTCCAAATCGCGAGCCCAACTTTCAGAACTGCTGTAGTTTTTTTTGTCCCTAAGATTCATCATAGCAAGTGCTGAGGCTGCATCTCGGGCAAACAGAGGAAACGGCAAACAACGCGTTCCTTTTGAAAGAACAAAACGCTGGAGAGGTGTCAAGTCATTTCCATGAAAAACAACAACTTTTATGTACACAGTGCAGGCAAAAGTAAACGCTCTGAGCCTTTATCCAACTTTTCACCAGGACTAATTATCCTTCGGTGTTTCTTTCACGTTGAAAGTGCGATAACCTCTTGAAATTCACAAAGGCTTGTTTTTTGAATGAGCATCTGTGCAGCTCGTAGCTAAATAGTTGATTATTTTCCCTTCATATAAAACTTTGTGTTTTAAAGTTAAGTGAGTACCAAGTGGCTTTTCATAGTTTTCAAACTGTTCAAGCTTTAACAGAATTTATTGGGGTTTATGCAGTAGACCAACACAAAATGATGCTAAATTGTAAATGGATTTTAAGGTGGAAGAGGGAAAAAAATATATTTTTACAAATACATTTTTACTCCAATACACAAAAATAAACTTTGTCCATTTATGTGTAGTTTATCCAGCTCTTCTATGAAGACTTTAGAGGTTTGTTAGAGAACATTAGTGAACAAACAACATCAGGAACACTGGGATTAAATTATGAACAATCAGAGTTAAATTATGAACCTGCACTATAAGCTCTGAGCATCTCACATATCAACAGTCTGGACAACATGGCTTTCAAATAAAATCAGATTTTTTCATGCCAAATTTGATATCTGATTTATTTCGACCAATCCCCCTGTGTGAGTTAACCTGAACTCAAAATCCAGATGAATAGAAGATGTAAAAGAGCCAAACAACATGGTGGGCCTTTGGTGTTCTGACATCACTCTGAACTATGGAAACCCAGCATGTAATAACAACCTTTAGTGTGATAAAGATAAACACCGTGGATTTCCCTGAACATACCACTCCCCCTTGTGAATCATGGTGGTGGCAATAACATTTTCTATTCTTATCAATTCTTGTGTTTTATTTTGGATAATTAAGACGCCTTCCATTCCAGTGTTAGGTGTTCCTTACAAAATTAAGTCTCTTAGAGGGCAAACTTGCATTACTGTGTCATTGTCAATACATTACTTGAAAATGGTCTCAAAAAAACAATATTATCGTTTCTTGCAGTAATTGCACGTTCGGCAAAATATGTTATTGTAGTTTGTTTCATTGTGTCTCATTTAATCCTCACGAACATCACACCGGAGGTTTGTGGCTATGTCTTGCAGCCACACAGAATTAAGGCGGCGTGAACCGTTTTGCCAAACGCCGGCAGGTGAAGGCTGCAGTAAGTAACTTTTAGCCGGTTAATCTTTGGCCCGTAAAACCTGTGTTTGTTTCTACTGCCAGCATTATGGACTTACGGCCGGCTCAGGCCAATTAAGGGTGACACCACAAGGGAGGTCGCCGTCAAACGCACGCAACTGACGGAACGGTGCAGCGATTTTCTCGCCGTGTGCCCAGAAACACGGAAAACGTAACTCGCGCTGGCGTTCTTCCTCTTGAACTCTGATACACGAAGGTGTGCTGTGGCATTCCAGCAACAAATGAGTCAGTCTGTCAGCTCAGCTCTTTGTGAGCACGAGGGTCAATGGTCCACAGGGTTAATCTTTGGCTAATCTAGCTACAGTATAGGGCATGCCACCTGAGACAGCGGCACACATGCACTGTCTGTGCACAGGAATTCCAACTATATTAAATATCACTTGGTGTATTAACTAAACATTAACTCCTAGAGTGACAGGTGGATCTGAGTCAAACATGAGGCCATCCAGGCTACAAACGTCAGATTTTATTCTCTTCTGTTTCTTAATAGAAAAATACTTATGTAAGAGATTCTATTAAAAAAATAGATGAAAATAAGTATTTTTTTTCTTTTCTCAGTGGCTTTCAATATTGACAATGCTTTCATTGTTCGTGGCCCAGCTCCATACGAGAGGTCCAGAAGAGCATTATCACTTGGCATTTTCCACACCTCACTGACTCTCTCACTTCGGCTCGTTGTGTTTCCACACTCTGAATAAGTCAGCACGCTCAATAATTCACCCGTCCGCTCCTAGACGTTCTTGCACATGGCACCGCCGCAGACGGACAAGTTGCGACCGCAGCTATGAGGATTCAAAAGTTGTATAAGATCTAAATTGAAGTTAGTCTTTTATTGCAGCACCAATGCAGCACTTTTATTTGAAAAATTGAAGGAACAATGTCCAAAGATGAAATTATCACTCATGCTATTGATAATTATGTAAAAAAAAATTATAATAATACAACGGAAGCCTATATTTTTTTATTTTTAGAATTGTTTTTCTTTTTTTATGCCTTGATCAGAGATCCCAACACCCAAAAATAAGTAAGTAAATAAATAAAAACTCCCTGTTTCACAACTGTTGAATATAGTGACATAGTAACCACTAGATGCCATCTGGTTGCCAACAGGTTGTTTTGGAAATGATGCAAACAAAATTTACACTTTCTGTTCTACCATCACAAATGCAAACATGAGGATTTTGATCAACTGTATGCCACGTGAGAAAAGACTCAGATTCAGCAAAAAAAACAAACAAACAAACAAACAAAAAACCTTCAGGGGAGTTTAGTTTAAAACAAAGGAAAAGGTGAAGAAGCCTCTCATCCCATTGGTTGATCAGGTGGGAGGATATTTAATCCTGCAGGAGTTTTTCTCTTCTAACGTTGATAAGGACCATGATAGATTTCACAATACATTCACTCCAAAACACTGACCTTTCCATGTATATTCAGTCTTCCAGAAAACCGGTAGATGAGACTATCTAGACTCTGAGGAATAGTCAAATCTATCTCTCTGTGAACCTACAGAAGACAACATGCTGCACTAATGGAAAGAGGTGATAATACAGCATTTGCAGGAAATGTGCCGATATTTGCATGAACATGGGATTGTTTTCCCTCACTGAATAACTCTACTGTTTCAGCATGAGATCATGCATTAACGCAGTAATAGAGTCCAGCCCACCACAGTTGCGCCAGAGGAGCATCCACTACTCATCTGGGAGGTCAGAGAGGAACCCAGGTCCACATCTAAAGCACTGAAGACCTCACTTCCTGCACTTAAGGTTAATGTTTATGATTCAACAATTACTAATAGAGGTTTGCTCAAACAACAGTGATCCAAAGCACAGGAGAAGAAGTGCCTCTAAATGGTTCAAATTAGAGCTGCACGAAGGATTTGGAGTGGCCTAGTTAAAGTTAGGACTGATTGAGGAAGTGTGGCAGTTGGTGTTAAGCTTAGGAGGACGAGGTGTGGGTTGGGTTTCAACGTTTAACAAATGAAATCATCATCTTACAACTTCCTTTGTTTGATAGTTGGAAACATTTAAGCGTTGAAACAGAAGGGATTTGTCACAAATTGGTGTTGCACTGTAAAGTTTTTCACGGTTCCTACTCAGCTTTTACTAGAGGTGCAAACAAGTTCGTCTGGATCCAAATATGAGGGAAAAAGATGAGGCTGAAGTGAACTTCTGCTTCGGCCATTAACACCGCAGCAGAGTCTTGTGATCTTAAAGCCCTCAAAGACCTTCCTCTCTCCCCTCCAACCACCTGACCAGGCGGCTGCTCCCGACTATCTGCGCTGCTTCCATTTCTCCCCTATGCTCCCGATTAGGACATATCAGGCTTAAAAAAGCGGATTTCTTTGGGATTATGAGTTGCATCAGAAGCAGCGGCACGACATGCAAATTCAACAAAAACGGAAAGGCAGAGAAGGTGCGTGAGCATGCAAAGTCGAGGAAAGCGCAACATCCAAAGACAAGAAAAACAGAGAGAGAAAAGAGAGAGAAGAAGCGGTGTTATTAGAGGAAATGGAAGAGGTGCAAGTTGAAAGAGAGATACAGGGAGACAGAGAGCAGGCATCTTGAAGGCAACGGTCACACCTGTCACATCTCATTTATCTAATCCAGTGCCTACTTAAAAGAGCCGCACTCTTTCTTTCGAGAAAGATGGAGCGCAAACAAAACAAACAGAACAAGAATATGGAGGGGAGACGGAGAGAGAGGGGAGGCGGGCAGGTTGCTGTCGAGAAGCTGCCAGGGAGATGTCATCTGGCAGCGTCCAACAATAAAGGTCATTTCCCGATCAAACGGAATTAGCAGGGGAGCTGCTGCATCGGGGGCTCCAGCTCCGACAGACAGCCTGATCCTGCAGGCATCTTAACGTGCTTACGCTTCGTTCCCAATCAACCTCCGAGCGCATAATCCACGCGTCGCGCGCGCAGACCAAACAGAAGCATCGTATTTAGAAACACTTTTTTTTTTTTTAAAGAGAGATTTTCTGATGTAAATGGGTGTCATTCAGCTCTCCTCCTGCTGTAACGCAGGTTGAAAAAGTTTTCTCATCAACATGCATTTATTCATGAGTACAAACGGAAATTTGGAGCACTGTAAACGTTCATGCCCTCTGCTCAGTGCATGTGTACGAGCAGCCCCTTTTTTTTTTTTTTTTACCCATTTCTGTTGCTATATGTGTGACACTGGCAGTGCACATAGCCTGTAGGTGTGTGTGCGTGTGTATGTGTGTATATATATATTTATATGCACTGGATGAGGCAGGCTGGTAGTGTGGGCGGTTCTGCCTTTAGTTTGCAGATGTCAATTCTCTTCCAAATGACTGGAACAAAGTAAAAATTGCGCCTCACTCTCTTTATCCTTTTACTGCCTCTGCAATGGAACCGAATTAAACAACTTTTGTCTTCTTAAGCTCATCTGTGAGGGGAGGCTGGTTGAAAAACACTTTACTCTTGCCAAAAAAAAAAAAAGGAAGCAAAAAAGAAAAAAAAAATCTAAATGCTATTTTTTCCCAGCAGCCAGCACATATGCTGCTGTTATTTATTTTTTAAAACTCCCTCGGTTTGCTACCCTTCCTCCCTTTTCCCTCTCTAACTCTCTCTCTCTCTTTTCTTTTTTTTTTTTTGGAACCCCCAGCCTGACAAGTCTCGGGCTGTGAAAGGTGTACGCGTGAAAAAACATTTAATGCTTGGCGCTTCGCCTCGGATCAAGGCATGGACAATGTGGCAAGTAGGAAGAGCTGGAAACAGCTGCTCGTCTAAAACACACACACACACACACACACACACACACACGCACACATGCGCGCACACACACTGAGGATGTCACTGATCGCTCCCTGCAGGGGGGTGAGACTCAGGTCCACGCCAGGGCTGCCAATCTCCCCGATAGACTATTTAACAAAACTCAGAAACCCTGCTAACACACACACACACACATGCAGCAAATCCCTTTACATGCCATGGCTAAACGCAGACACCGACCCCGGAGACCCTCAGGCTGGGACCAACCACTAAACACACATTATTTCACTTCTGGCAGCTTTAAATCATATTTTAATACAATTAAAACTCCAATCAAGCCCTTTAAACATGCAATAATCTTAAATTTAAAGATTCTTCCCCAATGCCTAGTAACTATATCTGACACTGCAGCTGTTTTTTTTTTTGTTTTGTTTTTTTGCGGTGTTTTTAAATAGCTGTTTTAGCTAAAATCTGCACCAGTGCATTTTACGGCGACCCCTCGCTGTTGACAGGCAAGCGTGTGTTGATTCATTAGTGCATCACTGGCATGAGAAATTAAGTGTGACCACTGTGTCTCAAGACTGCTCAATGGCTGTGTAAAATCTGTCATACTCACATGAACACACACACACACACACACACACACACACACACGCACACATGTAATCACACATTGAAATGATAGAAGAAGAGGGGAAAAAAAGGAGAGGAAAGGGAGCATTTGAATGAGAAATAATGCTCGATGAAAGATCGGTATAGTTCTCCGCGGTGTAAGCGGGCGTCTCGGCTGTTAATTAAATAATTTGTGTTCATCCATTAGCACGTCTATGAAAGAAGATGCTCGCCTCTGTCTGATGTGAAAACAATTTTTTTTTTTTTTGGCGAGGATTTGCAAACAAACATGAAAGGAATGAAAAGAAAAGGAGGCAAAGGAACAAGATGTCAAAACCTCACATCTGCAGCTGCCCCCGGGACTTATTGTGGCGCTACAATAGTTACTTTTAAATAGGCTTCTCTTAAATAGGTCTCTTTTGTCTTTATCTGTACAGTGGCGTTATACTTGAGCACAGCGCTGATTGGTTGTACCCAGTAATCAGAGTCTACCTGGTTTTTTTTGCACCTAAGCTGGATTCTAAGCAAAGGCAAGTAAGATATTTTGATGGAGTGATAACTTTAAGCAAAATACTATGTTTTTAAGGTATTTGTACAAATATTTAAAGCATAAAAAGGACCTACTCAAAGGGTTTTGCGATGGGTGTTATTTTAAAAAGCCACCCTCGTCTTGCTCTTTAGTGAGACGAAAGTGTAACCAAGTGAGCAGAACCGAGTGATTTTAACAGATGGGTCCTGACTTCCTAAACTGTTTGTTTTAAAACAGCAATGCTTCAATTTAAAGGATAGGTGGCGCTGCTTTGGTTTGCAACTTCTGACTGTATTTGTCTTTCTTGTAGAAGAGGAAAAAAAAGAAAACCTATTAGCCTGTTAGCAAGCTCACCAGCAGTATGCAATAACATGAGGGGGAGGGGCTAACATGCTAAGCTATGCTCCATGACACCAGACAAAGTCACTGCATCAGACTGACCATGTGAGCAACAGGATAGAAAGTGTAGCGGCTTTTGCTAAGTCGGCTAAACAGCAGCACAAAGCAACAGGTGGGGAAGGGGCAGTCCTGGGTTACTCCGTTCTTCAAACCAGAGAAAACTCCATTCATGCTTCCACTTTCTCTGGCATCTTGTTTACAGAAGTGAACCCAAATTAAAAGGTTTTAATAGTCCTAAAAAAAGCAAAGTTCCTACTTGTATTAGCTTAATATAGAAACTAATTTCTCATTTATTCTGTTGCAAACCACACTGGGCAGCACAATTTCCCATCAAGTCCAGGAAAAAAATCTTTTAAACAGCATTATCCAACACCGATCAGTTTTTGTGAAACAGCATGAGTGTGTGTGTGTGTGTGTGTGTGTAGGTGTAGCGGTCGGAGCCAAAGGCGAAGAGGCAGGCGGAATGAAGAGGTCAGTGTGTAGCTGAGCGCATCTCCAGCACCGTGCTAATTCACTATGACAAGATAAAGCTGTAATCTCACCCCCACCGACCCCCCTCCCCACTGTCCCACTGCTGCCTCACTTCCAAGTCAACCAGCGGCGGATGAGCCATTTACTTCCCCCCCCCCTATCACTTACGACAACTGCTTTGGAGAGGAAGAGACCCCCATCCCGATCTCTTAAGAGTGCCGTCGACACCCCCTCCCCTCCACCGGTTAGTAAATCTCCTCTCGCTTTCAGTTCCTCCTCACTCCCATCGACTGACAGTCAGCGGAGAAGGGATTGGCACTGTTAACCTCCTTTTCCCGCTCAAAAAAATTCCTAACACACATAAGCAGGCAATCGGATAAGCCTCCCCCTCAGACACCCCTCCATTCCCAATGCTCCACATCAAGCGCCTCCTCTCTGCCATCCAGTAATGAAGCCGCTGTGTGTCCCTCTGAATGTGAATATTCAGGAATTTTCTTCTCCAATCAGCTGAAGATAACAACGATAAGACCAACTTTGTATACACTCAATCTAAATGAACCTGGATTAATCTAATCACTGTCCTCAACAGCAACAGATAACAGCAGATATTAGCTTAATATAGAAACTAATTTCTCATTTATTCTGTTGCAAACCACACTGGGCAGCACAATTTCCCATCAAGTCCAGGAAAAAAATCTTTTAAACAGCATTATCCAACACCGATCAGTTTTTGTGAAACAGCATGAGTGTGTGTGTGTGTGTGTGTGTGTGTGTGTGTGTGTGTGTGTGTGTGTGTGTGTGTGTGTGCGGTGTTCCTCCCCAGGCCAGGACTTTGGTTTACAGTCAGCACCTGTCACACATGCAGAGTCCATGGAGCCTGGGAGGGGCCCGAGAGCCTAATCACAGGGCTAATTACAGAATTAGCTTTCCATTACAACTCCTAAACACTGTTTATTGTTTTATAGCGTGCAAGTGTTTATTGTCAGGATGGGGGGGAAAGGTCGACAGTCGTTATCTGAATGCGTGTGACAAGGCGTGCATTTGGCAAACGGAGGAAAAGTTGGTGCGCAGTGAATCACACGAAGGTACGTGTACAGTTTTCAGCATGTACGGTATTCTAAATCGGCTTAAAGAGCACGTCATCGCTTTTTTGAAACAGGAACTCTAAGTAACTCAAAATTCAGACAGAAAAAAAAAAATATCACAATTGACCTAACAGGAAAGTGAATCATATGAAAGTTCATGTACAGTGTGGTTTGCTTACTCAGGAATACATCAGGTAATATCAGCAGCAGATACCAAAACATGTCATGAATCACAACTAAAAATGGATGTAGAACGCATCATCATCATCATCATACATATGCCATCCAATGCCCTGGAAAAACGACCTGCCACGGTTCCTGTTTTGCTTTTACACAACGAGGAAAGTTCTGGTTTCTTGAATCAATGTACACCAAAACTTTCTGAGAAACTGCTCCCTCAAAACCACTAAGGCGACATCTTTACTTCCAAGATATGCAAATATTCCCGGAGAGCTTTGTTTATGACAAACACGGAAAGTCAAGCAGTCTAAATGAGAACGACTCCTATTAGAGTAAATCTGCTTTAAAACTGCAGATATGAAGTTATGAGCTACATGAATACAGGCTGGCTCCCCCAGCAGAGAGCCTTACTAATTAATAACGACTTTACAACTTGTAGCATAAAAGTAAATCAATAACACGATCCAATAATAATAATTTTCATACCGCTCACAATGAGAATTTTATTACAGTAGTTGTGATAATGTTATCTAACATTTTAGTTGGAGCTATTCTTATTTTGAATCATGCACTTAAGGAAAATAGAGAGTTCAAATAGTGTACAGAATGCTTTTCTTTTTGGTGTTTACTCTTTATGGTGTAAAACTGGAAGCAGAAAAAGGATGGAGCGGTGGAGCTTTTCCATTAGAAATGTGCGCAAAACTTTAATATATGTAAAAAAAAACAAAAAAAAAAAAACACACAATTTTGTAATTGCTGTTCTTCCATTAAATAAGAAACGCAATTAAAATCGCATGTGAATAAGTTTGTTCACGCAATAAGTCATTAAAAAACATGCTTCACCGTCATCCTCCAACTACTTCCTGTTGTCTTCTTGTTTGTGCCAGTGGAGAGTTTCTGATCATGTGACTTGTGTAATGTGAAAAAATATGGCCAATGGAAACGAAGCTAGTGCAGGGTTCAGCTACACACCTTTATGTCTAATTACCTCAAAGCAGCACAAACATTAATGGTCCATCAAAATACGGTAGCCTGACACTTTCTGCTCTGATTCAAATCAGCTCCCAGCTACAAGCTGCTGTTTACCAGCAGAGTAAGTCCAATTCTTCCATTTTTACATCTCCATGTGAATCATCAAAGGGGCATGTGCTGTTTATTTTATTTTTTTCTCTAATACCGGTGTTGGTGCTGTGCAATAAATGTGTAGGGGTCATCGTAAGCAAAATCCCAAAAAGGTTTCTGAAATCCATAAACCTCTGACCATTATATGCAAATAAATAAATAGAAAATTTCCCCCTCAAAGAATTAATTTCTTTTCAAGAGTCATTTTAAGAGATGACAAACATGCAAGGTCAGGGAAGTTAATTTCTAGCTGAATGGATCCACAAATGAAAACATTTTTCCAGCAAAATTTATTTGCAGTTTTTTTTTTTTGTCCTCCTTCCAGCTCACTGAGGAAGCACTCATTAAATACAGAAGGCAACATTTTCCCCCAGCACCACGTCTGTGTGTGTCTATGTGTGTGTTCTCAGGTTTAGGTTCCACCAACGTCTCTCAAGCACCAATAGAGGCTGAGTTGAGTTGATTAGAAGGACTTTGGTGGCTCACCTATGTCACCTTTCAAGCCCTCCATCTTCCCATGGGTGTGTGCTTTACCTCCCCAAAGAGACAGCAAACGGGTCGGGACCCAACCCCCCCAAAACTCCCCATAAAGGTGTCCTTACCGTGCTGGGGGGGCTATCCAAGTGGCGGCTGGGGGGCGAGTGAGGGGACACCTTTCCGCAGTAGGAGGCCAGGGGGAGGTGGATGACACCGCCCGGTCCCTCGCTCTCCTCGTCCTCCACTCGCTGTCTGCTGGTTGCCATGGTTACCTCTCCATCTGTCCCCCCATATGGAGAGGCTGGTCGCTTGGAAGACATCCTGGAAAAGAGTAGGAGATAGAAAGACGAGGGAGAGGAGGGAGAGACGAGAGGAAGAGTGAGCAATATTCAAAAGGGGATACGGCTTGTAAGATGGAGGAAGTTCCTGTCGATTTAAAAAAAAAAAAAAAAGTACTTTTCATAAACTCCCAAATGGTGTCGTAAAAGGTTAATTTTTAAGCCCTTTTTCGTCTCCGCAGCTCCGACATGCTCCAAGTTTGGCTCTTCTGCGTTTCTTTGAGCGAACCTCTTCAATAAATCCCCTCCAGCCGGCTTGTGATCGCCCCAGCCGCCTGGCAGACCTTCAAACCTGCTCCGAGGTCTTACACTGTGTTTACCACGGGGGCCATTCAGCATTCACTTCCCCCAAAAGGACAAGGCCATTACTGCTAAAATGGAGCCATGTTGCATGGGGCATTGTGAAGGAAATGACCACGTCTTGACAATAGGTCTTTTCACGCAGAAACACAGGTTGTTGGAGGAGAGGGAGAGGGGGGGAAAGAGGGGCGAAAAAAAAAGAAAAGAGAAAAATGGAGCGAGGGCAGAATGTACAGTGACAGTAATATGTATTTATGAAAAACCTGTGGACAATAGAGGAACCGGAGGAAAAAATAGCTGGCAACATGACAGCCCTGCTGTTTGCATTTGTTACCGTGGCTTTGTTCCCTTGAAAAGAGGGAAAAGGATATAAAGCCACATCTATTAGATGAACTCTGTCTCTCGCAAGGTAAATTTGCCTCCCTGTACTTCAGCTGAATAGGGATGAAGTGACTATGCGGCAATAATAGAATTTAATGTGGTTCTCAGCGTCGCCTGAGTGCTTTCAGATGCACTTGTCAGCCTTGAAGCCACTGCGACTATGACCCTGGGTAATAGGCTGCTAACGCTCAGGGGTGCAGAGCCAACACATGACAGGGGACGGAGGGACTCTGGGAAACTGATTGTGTTGCGAAGCGGTAAAAAAAAAGAAAAGAAAAGAAAAAACAAGCAATAAGCAACAGGCGCTCACCCCTCAAACTCCTCTAATTCTTTATTTCCCTTTGAAATAACAAGCTGTTTTCCTCACTCATCTGCACACGTCTCTGTCCTGCATTCATACCGCGCCGCGCTCTAATTGGCTCTGTCATCCTCCTCGGCCTTTCTCTCTCAAATTCTTCCCCCCATGCTCCCCGCTTGTCTCCAGTAAACTGATTACACTCTTGACTCTATTGGATTTCCTCTGGACTGTACATCTGGCATTCTTCCTCGGAGCAGCCCTGCTCCTAATTCGTCGCTTATTTACCTCATGATGGTGGAAAAGCAAACGGCATTGAGTGCCGCTCGCCGGACGCAGAACTTTATCGCACCTCGGTAAGGCTGGGGTTGAAGTAAAATAGCAAAAAAAAGTTGTGATTTAATGACTTGCAGGTGATTCTGGGAGATTTTAACTGCAAAATTTATAGATGGAAAAAGAACACCTAGGGTTTTTTTTATTATTATTTCTTTGTCTTGGATATTGCAATAAGTTTTAAATATATATATATATATATATATATATATATATATATATATATATATATATATATATATATGGTACATTGTGGGCTTTGACTAGGCCATTCCCTCTGGCTGTATGTTTAGGGTTGTGCTGCTGGAAGGCAAACCTCCCGCTCCTCCATCAACCTCCCAATTAACTCTAATAAACTTCTCTATCCCGACTTGAGAGAAGAATCCCCACAGCGTGATGCTTCCATCACCATGTTTCTCCCAAAGTGGCCTGATGTGATGTCACCTGAGCCATGCATTTGTGTGAGTTTGGTCTTTATTGGTACTTCTGATGATTATGTAACTTTTACAACACGTAGAACCACTGTGACATGTTGGCCCTATAAGTGATAAACTACTTCAGAAGTGACTTTGTTGATTTTACAGAAAAAGTCTGGATAGCAGCTTTAATCAGTCGTGCGACGATGCACAGCAAAAAGACAGAATCTATTTTTGGTCTAGTTTCTAGTCCAAATATCTTAGTAAACTTGAAATAAGACAAAACTAACTTACATGTAACTTTTCAGCAAAATATAGAAACTTGTTCTAAGTGAATAATTCCTTAATAATGATTAAAAATACCAGTTCCCCTGACAGATTATTCCACTTACATATTGGAAAACATTTTTTGTTACAAGTGAAATAATCTGCCAGTGGATAAATCAATATTAATGAATTATTGACTTAAAACAAGTACCTATATCTTGCTGAAAAGTTACATGTAAGTCAGTTTTATCTTATTTTAAGTGTTTGACCTAGAAACTAAACCAAAAATACCAGGTAGAAACTTTCATGCCAAAATCAAAATGTTTCTTTCAATAACTGCTGTTTTATTGCTTATAGTAACATAATTCACCGGACTCCACATCCTTCCACAAAAAACAACACTGAACTTGAAGTGATTGGTCTCATAAAAAGGACAGTATGTCCAGAAAAAAAAAGCACAAGAACAGCATGAAAACACATCAACAGGAACAGCAGATTTCTTTATCTCTGCTTGACGTTCCACCTAACTCAGCGAATAAAAAAAAAAAAAAAAAAAAGCGTGGCTATAAATGGCCGCTGGAGGTTTTGTTTCGTCTTGATCATGACAATCAAGGCGTTATCTCTAAATCTGATTGACACGAAAACTGAAACTGACTTGCAAAAACAGTTATGATCCCTGGGTTGTAAAGAGCGCCTGTGCTGGCGCCTGTGTTATGTGGCGCTTCACACACCGTCCAATGCAAGCGGCAGACCCAGCTGTACAAACTGCCTTTTGAGCCACGCAGCACTCGCGCACACACGAACCAAGGCGCGCGCGCACACACACACACACACACACACACACACACACACACACACACGCGCGCACACACACACACACACACACACACGTGTGAGCTCACACAGAACAGAGGCCTTAACACTGCTGGTCTGTCTTCATCACTACCTGTTTACTTTACCTCCTTTCACTCTCTCACACTAAGGCCTTTTGTACGGGACACAAACACACGGCCCCTTGTACCCCTGTATACACCTCTGTCTGGCCAGGAGCTGACACACAGACCTGAGGTCAGCTCTGAATCCTCAGACCTCTCCCTTGAGTTATGCACCTTCTGCTACAGAAGGTTCCCCGCAAACGTGGGAGGCTTTTAATTTGGATTTTATAATTTTACTATCCATCATTTAACCACAGTAGCTCCTCAGGCTTATCCAAATGGGACTGGGAATCCAGAGTTAAATATTAACCCAAAAAAATAAACACACAAGCATACATACAAAACCAGGAAAGAACCGGCTCCCAGCCATAAGATTAAAAAGTTACAGTTTCAAAATAGCAAACAGTTCCTGTCCTTTTCATAGGAAGCCAGAGAAAATACAGAAGTTACTTCAGTTTTCTGGATAGCTTCCATAAAAGAAACGTTATGACACTTAGCCTTCCCTCAAAAGACAGATACATTCAGCTATTAGGAAATATGCAGAGATTCAAAATATGAAAATTAGGATTTGGTCGATTATTATTACCAAAGTATACCAAGGTTTGAAAAGTTGGTGTTTCAAAACTGCGAAATCGTCCAAGAAAATGCCAGAGATTTCTGGTTAGCTAGCTAAAGAAAGGCTACTTCACATTTGGCTAGCTTAAAATCAAGATAAATTTGGCTTATTGGAGACGCTTCTTGTCTTGGTGTTTGAAAAATCTTATTGTTTGATCATCGCTGTGTGAAACTATATTGGGAAAGTTGCTAACATAAGGCTGTACTCATGATTGTAGTGCTGAATGGCACAAAATGGCTAATATGACAGGAAACTCAGACCTTTCCTTTGATTTGTCTCAGTGTTACTATAGTAAGAGCTGAATAGCATTAAGGAATAATGTTCTGCACGTCTGTCACAAAGACTAAAACCTTCAACAAATTTCATTGGGTGTTTATATGTTCAATGTTTCTGCTTAGCTTCTGTTGTAAAGTCAAAATAGACAACATTGTTAGAACTGCAAATCAATATGTCATAACAATTGAGTAGCAGAAAGAATATTTCTCTTTTGCTTCAAATAGAAACAGTTGTCTTATGTTACGTATTTTAATACAACACGCCGGACCAGAACGACCGCAGCGGGACCGGGGGGGGGTGACTTCGCCCTCTCATGTGGTCAACGTTTCACGCCATAAGATTTTCTTTCTCCTCCTCTTCTTCCCCTTCTTTTCCCATTTGCCCCCCCACCAGGCCCACCACAACTTCCTCAGAGGTGGATGACTACAAACGCTGAGGTTTTTCACAGCTCCTCTCTGGCTGTAACCCCCCACACCCTCCCCCCAACCTCTCTTTCTCTCTCTCTCCTCATTTGCCTTTGAAGTGGAATTACTACACAATTGGGCACAGCGGGTGTGCAGGTTACGCCGGCTACTTCATTTAAAGTTTGGCAGGCCTGTCACACTGATGGAGGCCTGTAGAGAAAGCATGATGGGAGGATTTATTGAGATAAAAAAAAAAAAAAAAGATGCTGCTTTATTAAGCTGATAAATCGGCATAGTCGGTCAGGTTATAATTGCTGAATATTTGCATAGTTTTTTTTTTTTTTTTCCAGCAAAAAAAATGCTCCCAAAATAAATAAAAAAAACTCTTCCAGCATACACACACGCACACATGAAGCGGTGCACACAGTGAGAGCGCTAAGCTGAGATTAGAGCGCCACTTCCCCTTGGCTTTTTGATGATTAGTGGCTCCTCATCTAAGTCCCTCTCATATCACATATGTCGTCCGCCGCTAAGTCACTAATCGGACAGCGACGGACGTCCATTAACGGCCCGAGTAATCGCCATCAGCGGTGGTTAACCGTCTCCTGGCCGCTGCTCCCTGTAATCAACGTGCGCACACACACACACACACACACACACACGCACAACACATACAGACATAAGCGTGACTGAGAACAGGCAAAGATGTCTAGAAAAACACACTTTTTAAATGAATTAAGCAGAACGGGGACAAAGATTTGTTTAAGCGTCAATGAGGGGGAAGGAAAAGACAACGCAATCATTGCAGAAATGTCTCTCCCTCTCTCTCTCACAAACACACACACATTGTGTTTCGCTCAGTGTGTCTGGCTGCTAACATAATCATAGTGCTAACTGCTCTTGTTAACTCCTCTACTCAGAACAAGCTTTCAGGGAGCGTGGGAGCCTCCTCTGGAGAATTCCATGTGTGTGTGTTGCATTCGTGTGTGTGTGTGTGTGTGTGTGTGTGTGTGTGTGTGAGCAGCTTCTTTTTAAATTAACTCCCATTGTTTTAGCCTGCAAAAAATGTCAATACCATCTATGATCTGCGCTTAAAAAAAAGAGGGAGTATTTTTTTTTTTTTTTTTTTAAGAAGACATCTATTGTGTACCAAGAACTGTCACTCAGGTGTGGGTCTATCTGTGGAAATGTGAGCCATCTTTTGAAATTGCTCTCTGAGGGAAATTGGAAGTGGATATCAAAAATAGTTGAGCGGAATGTGCCTTTTTAGATAAGGCGACCAGGGTGCCTTTTGCCTTCTAGGAGCCAACCGCAGCATTTACATCCATATGACACCTCAGGCAGGAATTTAAACAAATGTTTCCCCCCGCGTGTCGAGCTATCACTTGCTTTATTGCTGTCATTTTCACCCCCACCCCTCTCCTTCCCTCCGCTTCCCTTTTCCTCTTTTAGCTTTAAAGTGGAAACAAATCTCTATCCCCTTTCCATCCTGCTTCTCTCTGTTACACACTGCTGAACTTATCCTAACGTTTCCTTTACTGCGCTCACATCTTCTGTGGCGTCGTCTTCCTCTCTGGTCTCTCTTCACACAATCAGCTGTTTGTAAGAACTTCTTTCCATCCCTTGTTTTCCTGTCTCACTTTTCCCCCTCTCTAGGCAGACTCTTAAGGATATTCCCTAATAGCTATTTATAGATTGTCCATTTAAATAGTGGGAAGAGTAGCGGAAAGGAAAAGCTCATACAGCTTCAAATTAGGTGAAAACCTCTTTCTGTCTGTGACTTCAAACTTTTAAATAAGGTATTTTGATATTTTGCTAATGTTGAAAAAACACAATTTTTGCAAATGCGGTGTCATAAGAGACGAGGTTCATTGGACCCAGCAAGCTTTGAACCCTGCGCACAGTCCCGGCGGATTGCACTGAAAATGCGTGCGCTTTTAATTATTTATTTATTTATTTATTTATTTTTTGTTATTCAGTTTCGGGATCTGACGGTCTGACAGGACAGCCCGCCGCTTCCTCGTTGTCTGACTGTGACATATGCTGCGCTCTTCCTGAGAATTGCACTAAGACTGTGGCAGGGTTAAACAAGAAACAATTAAAATTACATGTGATTGTTCACGCAGTAAGTCAATAAAAAACATGGTCCACCATCATCCTGTTGTCCAACAGTAGTGATCACATGTTTCGTTTGATGGGAAAAATGTATTTCCATTGCAATTTTATGGAATAAGCTAATTTCAGTACAGTCGAGAAACCACCTCATCCTCGCACACTAACTTTTTATGAAAAAAATATGTTGTTCTTTTAATTGGCGCCTTTCCATTAAGCAAATTTATTTTCGTAATTCCAATTTGCACAATTACATGGTCAATGGAAACGCAGCTAGAGATGCAAGTCAAAGCTCCAAAATGTACTGCAGAACACTCATGGTCACACACAGACACACCCACAGAGGCGCAGACACACACTCAGCCTCACAAACACAAAGCGGCCTCTGTGTGGTGCCCTAAATCGCCGGCCGGCAGCCCAAACCGTGTTTCCTGTCCAGCTTAACCACAAAAGGCAATAACACACAACCCTAATGTCACCGCTGTTAATCACACACACATGAATGCATGCATGCAGGGGGAAAAAAAAAAGAAAAAAAAAGTCCTGCGTTTTGCAAAGCAGAAGACGGAGGCCAACTCATGCGGCCTCTGGGAGAACCATCCTCTCTCTTTTCTCTTCTTTGCTCATCCACCCAAAGCTTTAGTCATCACTCCTCATACTTTCCTCATATTTTCGATGTTATATTTATGCCTTAACACTGAGTCAGTGGACATCACAACAGTCGGTAAGCACTGTTGTGCCCTTTCCCCTCGCTTCAATGCGAGGGGAAAGGGAAGAAAGTCTGCTGCTGTCTGGCTCTCGAAGCCTAAACAGCTCGTGGGAAAAACTCGAGTATTGCTTTAGAGAAAAAAAAAAAAAAAGAGGGAAGAAAGACAACGATGGGGGAGCAGAGAGAGAGAAAGAGAGAGGAGAAGTGCATCCGGCGGATGGTGAGTCGGATCCCCCGGTGCTTCGCGAGAGGGATAATGTTTATTGAGCGAGGGGACAGTGTTTTTTACCATTGTTGAGCTGGGCCTCTGTTTGTGCCGCATTTTTTAAGCAATCCATAAAGGAGTCGCGGCATTTGTCTCACTGTCAGCGACTTGGCCTGCCCTTGCAAAGCAGACCCACACACACACACACACACACACACACACACATCCACAGACTCCCATCTGGCTTTGAAAGTCTCCCACTTCGCCCCCAAACTGTCCCGGCCTTTTTCCCCCTCGCTACCTGGAGAGACAGAGGTTTTGTTGTAGATCCTGACACCGTCTCCTATTGTGGACTGTGGAAAGATGGACGATTTTTTTTTTCTGTGACTGCGTGTACTACAGGCAGGGTGGATGAACAAATAGGATGGAAATGAAAGTGTAAGCAACATCCACGCATGGCGGCCTTTAAGAACACCACCCTACTTTTCACGGTCTTTCGCACAACTTCAAAAAAATTTGAACGATCTAATCACTTTTAAAGTAGAAAAGTAGAAATTATTCCAACTGCTGCTAGCATTTTAGTACAATTGATTACTGTTAAATAATGTTTTAAACATTTGATTGTTAAGATGATTCTGATGCATCACATTTCTGCAAAGCAGCGTTACAGTGATGGGAATTTAGGGGTGGCACTTTTTGTAGTTTACGCACCACGACTGGTTGTGTTTTTGGTGACCTGAAGCACTGCTATAAAGACAGCCTTCTCACAGCAACAGGTGGGGGAGAGGCAGCAATGAACACACAGCTAGAGATCCTTCGGCAACTTAGTCCAATAAACGGGACTTTAAAAAGGTAAAAAATGATTTTCACGTTTGGGTCTCAGTCTATCCTGACGCCGATGACCGGCTCGTATCGAGCGGGCTCTGTTGGTGTTTCTCTGCTCTGCTGACACTGGAATGCACCCTGCTGACATTTGACCTCCACCCGATGACCCACATGTCATATGACCCGACTCTAGTTAGCCTGGAGGGTAAGAGGTTGCAGGGGGGACACCTTTGTCCGCACTCACACACACACACACACACGCGCACTTTCCTTCTCCTTCCCGGTCACTTCTGACACTGAAGCTCTTCTCATCACTCTCGCTTTCTTTTATCCCGTCCTCTCTGAGCCAGAACCACCACAACGGGAAGAACAAACGCAGCCTGTGCAGAAACCCCCTGAGGGTCAGCTGATCAACCCGGGCCGGGGCACTTTAGCATTCTCCTTTGGTATTTTTCTGTCTTTCCCTTCTTTTTTTCTCTTCCCCCCCCGCTCATTGCTTCGCGGATGGAGACACGGTTATCAAGGCTCTCTGGGGACAGACAATATGGCCTAGACAATGGACTCCAATCCGATGTGGTGGGTGGGTGGGAGAGGGAGAAAGGGAAGGCGAGGGAGGCCGAGACAGGGCCACAGGGGGAGAGAAGAGAACGGTGAATTAGTTTGCAGAGCACGGACATTCTGCTCAATTACTCCACTCTCACAAATTCTCTGTCTTCTTCTTCTTCTCTCCACCCCCCACCCCCACCCCAAGCCCCAACTCAAACTGCCTTAATCTCACCCGCACCTCCCTCCCTCCCCACACACACTTTTACATGAAGTACGGCGACACTTAAGCTGGAAGCAGAACTGCTCACTCAAAATTAGAAATGAGCGATCAACAGCTGCGGAAACGTCTTCGAAAACAAACGTGTCTCACAACTTGCAAACACAAAATTTGAAGAGTCAGAAGTTTTACACAAATACATCCGTAGTACAAATTATAAAGCACTAATTGAGAGAATGTCACCTTGTTTTTTATTTGATTTTTACAGCATTTTACTGCTAATCGTGCTAATGTCGTTTAATCGTATATAACAATGCGTCTTACTTTATGAATTGCTAATTGTCCATTTGGGTTAGGATCCAAATCTGAAAGGCAAATAAAGCTGCAGCTGTCACAGCACTTTACGCGAGGCGATGAAATGAACTTCCATCTCCGAGGCTACATTTTAATTACTAATAATGAGACTTTTTGTGTCACTGAAATCCAGACAATTCCTCTGGGCTCTTAGCGGCGCTCTGATGTCAGATTGGATACCAGTGTCGTCCCGCTTAAACCGTTCAAAGTGTTGACATGTCCACTGCTGACACACACACACACCTATAAACCGAGGGGGGACAAATGGAGGGGTGTGAAAATCCACCACCGCCTTAACACCACCCTGACAGAGACCTCTTCCTCTCCTCCTTATAACCCCCCCACAAACACACAAACACACACACACACACACCCGCCCCTCTATTCACTTCATCTCTGGCACTCTCACTTTTCTGTAAAAACCTGCTTCAAATGTCTGCTGGTGAGGAATGTGTCAGTTTGACCACATCATCCCTTTTCCCCTTCATTTCGCTCTCTCCTCTGCCTACGGCTACAATTTCAAATCTCATTTATTTATTTTTATTCTATCGTTATTATTATTATTAATTATTATTATTATTTTCTCTCTGTGTCTCTGTTTTTGTTGCTTTGGTATTCTCCTTTTCTTTCTCTTCATGTGTTTTCAGTGCAAAGACAAGGCCGTGCCTGCAGATTTGACTCATTTCAACCGGGCGTTAAAGTTCTGTAACACAGCAGAACATTCAGAAAACTATAATTTCTGATATTTCTGATGAGAAAAAAAGAAGTGTTAAATTTTTAGCTCGTAAAAGTTAAAAGGTGAAGCCAGGAAATTGAACAAAATTAATCTGATTAATTAAAATGTTAACTTCCTACTCTTCAAACTAAGATAATATTTCTTAAACACTGTCAAACTACACTTTAACAACATTTTCAATAACTTACAAATGAGCAGAAGAGAAAGAAGAAGAAGCAGCATGATGAAAAGCAAGCGAACACTTACTGTAGCACATGGACTGAGAGCATCATTGCAAACCTTTGGGGCTGAATCACACACACGCACACGCACACACACACACACACACACACACACACACACAAGTACACAGTGGAAGATACCCCCACTCTCTCTCTTTCTGTCTTGCGTGCACACATCCAAATATGAACATACAGACGCTCTGAAACACGGCCGGAGCCGCGGTGATGGAGTGCATTACTGGAAAGCAAGAGTTTTAAGCGCTCTCCTCCTAAGTCATTGTAATCCCTGCATTTATCTCCATACATTCTGCTTTTTGTGTGTAATCCTTTAAATGTTTAATTCCTTCTAGCTGTTGTTATCTGTCCCTCTCTTTCTCTCCTCCTCCTCAACCACTTTGCAAGGATTTGAACGGTTTATTAAAAACACATTTTTGCCACTTCTAAATATTTCGCCTCCACGGAAATCCCCCCCTTGAAATCCACACCGCCGACCCTAGTTTATCTCAGAACAAAAGATTAGTTTCATCAGTGCAAAAACAGAGAGTTGAATGGAATAAAAGTCAAGAGAGAGAGACGGAGAGAGGGAGGGAGAGAAAGCAGAGAGGAAAGAGCGGTGTTACCCATGTTATGATATGTGTGAGTTAGAATTAAAATGTATTAGAGCATAATCTGCCTCTCGCGGTATGAGGATCAAACAAGCATTATTGCATAGGCGAAAGCCACTTGTGTTGACAGTGCAAGGTTAGAGGGTTCACACCTCTAAACGAAGGCAGGCCTGCACAAACAACAGAGGAGCACAGTGAGATTAATATTAGCATAAGGCATAACAACGAGAAGAGTGTACAGATTGAGAACAGGATTAACGGAGGGGTTTGTTTTCATGCGTTGAGTTTGGATTAAAACAACAAAAAAATATCCCGCCCCCCACAAAAAATACATTTATGACATGAGGCAAATCCTGATTGGAAAAATAATAATAATAATAAAAAAACAACAAAAACGTAAAAATAAAATAAAATAAAAAAAAAATGATTCAGCTGAGCATTTCCATGCACTTGTGTCTGATTGCGCCTAAATATACCCGGCTGCTACAGAAGGAGACGCATGAGCGCTGACAGGGAAGCAGAAGTAAATAAAGTTGTGGTGAGAAGCGAAGATGAGATGATGAGAGGAGATGATCGCACATTCTGACTGACACGTTTCGCCTCGTCTTTCTGACTTGTACTCGTCTGGGTTATTTATTTATTTATTTTAGATTTTTTTTGCAGTTTTGTCCGTGGAAGATTTGAATGAGCGCAAGTTTTACTCTGGACGGACAGAAAAAGAGTGAGGGGGGACGCCGGGGGAGGCGGACCGGGGGGGAGTGGGAGTCATCTGTCAACCGAAGCTTAAACAAACACATCCCCGGACATATATTGCTCCAGCTTTGCATATGTTATCTGAACTAAAAGGATAGGGAGTGAATCATCAACTCTGTCTTAACATTTCATCCCACAGTCAGAGTCAAACTCCGCTCAGACAGTTACTTCACGCACACGCCGAACCAGTCTTGTTTTCACACACTTTACACATTTACGTCTGCTTGTCTTTGAATCGTCCGCTCTCTACTTTCTGTCATCTACATGCGAATGTGTGTGTTTATATTTATATATCTCTGTGCGTGTGTGTGTGTGTGTGTGTGTGGAAGTGTGTGAGCGGCAGAACGTGTCACGTACCTGTTACACTCCTGAGGTAGCTCAGGCTCAGTGAGCATGCTGGAGTAAGGGTCCGTCTCTCTCGACAACAACAACATAAAACAGTCCGACAATGCTTCAGATGAACAAGGTTAGTCTCCCCCAAAAACAAGACGGGATTGAAGTGATCCTTCAACCTCTCACACACAGTGCTGTTTCTCTCTCTCCCTCTCTCTTGCTCTCGCTCACTCTCTCTCTCTCTCTTTGCTCACACACTTCCAGCCTCACACCCTCCCTCTCCGTCTTTCTCTGTGCCTCTGTCCCTCCTCTTCTCCCTCCCTCGCTGTAAGCTGTGAGATCTGGGCTCAGCTCTTAAAGGGACAGCAGCTGAGTCTCCCTCGCTCAGACGAGACGAAACGAGAGAGAGAGAGTGTGTGTGTGCGAGTAAGCAAAAGGGAGGGTCTACTTGACCAGAGGGCTCGTCAGTCCATCAACGCAAATGCACAGCGGTGCTGCCCCCTTCCTCAGGTCCATCCTTCATCCTTCCCGCCCCCAACTGAACACAGTTTACAGAAACTTTAAAGTAAATAGCCAGAGGTGTGTTTTCCTTTCTACCATTGTACAGTTTTAATAAAAACACCAGGATCCAAAAAGTGATAAATTTGCCATGCAGGCTATCAGCTAACATACTAAGTTTTGCAAAACAAAAACAGCGTCTCTGCCTAGCAACCTTCACCCAGTGTCATGAGGCTAGGAAGCTGATGGCTAGAATAATGCTGAACAAGGAGAGCTGACACAAAGATCCAAGTTTCAGGGTGATTTGTTGGTTTTAGTAACACGATGCCAAACGAGCAACATTAAGCAGATTCTAGCGAGGATTGAGAGGCGGTACAGCTGGGGCAGAAAAAAAAAAAAAAAACATTCCTCCTGCTTTAGTTTTACAAGTTTGGGCCACAATGTGATCCTGACAGTAGCTTTTTGTGACTGTTGGTACATAAAGCTGCTTTCACATCAGTTGTGAGATACGTCATAAAGCTGACACAAATCACCTGCTTTTCAAGTACACATAAACAGAGCTGTTTATTCTCTAAAACTGAGTCAGGGGCTCAAACTGTGTCTGACAGATGAGAGAAAAGCTTAAAAAAAAGTGAAAAATGTAAATGTGGCTATAATGGAAGATAGTTTTATTTGTTAAATAGAAAAGCCCCTATGAAAGCTTCAAAAAGTCCGAGTAAGCTTTAAAAAAATCATATTACTACATTACTACATAGTACTGCAAACTTGGTGTACAGTCCCTTTAGTTTGGTAGGCATATGTACTGAATAAATACAACAATGTTCTAAAGCTGAACACATGCAGAATGTCTGCATGCGTGGAGTTATGGTCTGTTGCGCAACTTTACGCAAACGTGAAGCAAAAACAAAACTGCGTGGACTCGTTCAATCAGCAGGTCTCGATGCTCAGCTCAGATCGACTGCAATCAGACTCACATAAACGGTTTACGTCCCCAAGCAACCCACATGCGCAGAATGACGATTATGTCACACAGCATCACGCTGCTTACGGAAGTAAGACTAGATGGAGCCGTATATGGATCCGTCTTAAAGTTATTCACCAAGATGAACAGAAACAGTTGTCAAATGACTGCAGCATGAAGGAAGCTAACAAAAAGAGCGACATAAAAGTTGAATGAAGCGCAACAGTCATTCTGACTGGAAACGCTTTGAAAACAATCGGATGCTTATCCGATTTAGCACCGTATATTGAAGTGGCACAGACGGTGCCCTTTCACAGGTTTTTGAGGGGCGTTGAAAGATCAGTATTGGGCTGATCAGACTGCTGTAAAAAAACCAATATTGGTCACATTTGGGCAAAAAAAAAAAAAAAAAAAAAAAGAGCAGATTTGGGAGGCATTTGCCTGTTGGTTGAAAGTAGCCACATTCAGCTACAGTGATGAAGCAGGACGGAACTAAAGGTTTGCCAGTATTTTTAAACAATTGAAGCAACTTCAAGCCGAATGTAAACACCACTGGTATTGGAGAAAAATTAGCTCATGTCCAAATCCTGCTACATTGATTGCCATTCAACCAGCCTCTAAAAAACATGTATAACTTATTATAATTTGTTTACACACCAAATATACCTTAAAATAAACAACAGTTTTGGCACTACATCCACTACATGTCTGCTCTAAAGGGAACAGCCAATCAGAGCTGAGCTTTGTAAGTAGCTTTGTGCCCAGGTATTTCAGCTTTCCAAGCTGCATTTTGTAGGTGGATATACTGAACTGGGACTTTAGTGCAGCTTTACATCCCTACTTATACAGAAACGGGATATTTATCTGAATATTTCCTCTGAGGAACTGAAATTTTTGAAACATGTAGTTAAAAATAACAAAATAAAAAGTCAAAAACAACAAATATCAGTGATTTCAAAGAATTTTCCAAATTTCACTTTTTATTTTGATGAAAATTTGATGCCCTTGAAATCTAACCACTGACTTGCGCTACAATTTATATATGTTATCTATTGGCTTTTCTCTGAAAGCCTTCTATCTGGCCCGACCGATCTATTAAACCTACAGCATTCTGTTTCAGACACTAAGCTCTTTTACATTTTGGTTCCTCGTGCCTTAAATCAGACACACCCGAAACAAAGATGAAAGAGCAACAGGATGTGTGACGTCGGGAATTCGGGGTCGGACCGTTGATGAAGTGAGCAGAACAAACGAGGCTGAACGCTTCAGACAAATGGAGAGAGTTAAAAAGAAATTGAGTTGTCTATTTTACTTTTATTTTGCCATCTGACACTCTTTAGCTGCCCATTGAAAAATAGATGAAAACACATTTAGCTGCTTTCAGTTTAATGTCGATTTTAACGTAAATAGCAAATAAACATAATGGAATGGTTAACAGAGCATTATGGACACTATAATACATTTACTGGATGCATGAATTGAAAGGTTTATGATATCTCTAGTAATGTCTTGGACTAACCCGTGCTTAATTGGTTAACTTGTGTTGTTCCTTCCTCTTTCACTGTCCCTTTGGTTCCAGCGCGTTAGCGACGTTTTGTGCTCAACTTTGATACACATCATGCTTTTCACATGATTGGCTATGCCGACGGAATAAAGCGGCAGAACAGTGGATGTGAAACAAACCTTGAAACGAGATTAATATAAAGTATCCTGAGGTTAAAGTCTTTGGATTCCTAACAATGCTGTCTTAAGAAAGGTCAGCCATGTTGCCTTTGAAATGATTTCTTACATTATTTGCTTTCAGTTTTGGTGTCGAATTCTTGTTGGAAACAGAAAGGGGACGTGATAGAGGTGAAAGAGGGGGTGAAAGATGCCGATCAGAGTCCAACCATATATGTTTTAGCCACATGGCTCCGCGCACGCTTTGGCGCTTAAAATCAACTAAATGGCATTTCTAATGCATTTAACAGAATTAATAATGGACCTCTGCATGTTATTACGTTCCTGTCATTATGATTTAACACTGACATGAACGTGAAGGGGGAGAAGCCCCTCGTGCACCGTGGCCACTTGCCAAATATCAAACGTAATGAACCTGAATTCATGCTCTCTTGAGGCAATCTTGAGATAAATGTCACTTTATTACTGCGCGAGCATTAATGTCAACATGTTTGAGTAATCCATCTCTGTCAATTTATGCAGTCACTTTTTTTTCCCCCCTCTGCTGCGCTTAAACGTGGCTGGAAGATTTGTTACCATTAGCTCAAGCGGCATTTAAATGGCTTTTTTTTTTTTTATCAGCTTTTTTTTTTTCTTTCACTGAAAAATATACATAGAGAATAATTTCTTCACTCTTTGCAGTGATCTGCAGATTTGATCTTTCAGGAACACAGCTGAACTCGCTCAGCAGGGCTCCAGCTCAAGATAAATACAAACACGCTCAGACAGCAGACATATGCAACCTGACTGAAACCTTGACCACTCCACCACACCCTGCATGTCCTCAGGTGTGCTTGTGTGTGTGTGTGTGTGTGTGTGTGTGTGTTTGTGCGTGTGCGAGTGTGTGTGGTACATGCATGTGTCTGTGCTAGCAGTGCATGCTGCTTTCAGCTCTTAGTGCTGTCAGTCATTATTAAGAGTGTGTGGTCTGGGTGTCACACATATGGCCAATCCAGCTATTGTTCTGGAGCTCAGAGAAAAGCAGAGCTGACGGGCTGCCACTTCTGCCATACTTTAAAGCACACACACGCACGCACACGCACACACACACACACACACACACACACAAATTGAGCAGAGAAAGTCAGTCATCTGTTAAGGTGGAAACTAGGTGCGCTTCAAATGCACAGGTGATGCCTCAATCATGTTTTAGCTGCTTTTTTCATACTTCAACTGAGTGAAAAGGTAGATTTACAGTGATATCTTTACTGGTTCCGCCACATTTCTCGACACCAGTGGCAAATAAAGGAGATGAAAACACCTGAAAACAACTGCAGTATAATGTCAAGTGGAAAAATTTAGAAAAATCAAATCTTTAACTGCAGTACATTTATTTAGTGGGGATTAAAAAAAAATCAAAAGGGACGTTTAATCAATAAATCACTACTTTCTGTTTCCCCTGGATATAAATATGATGCAACATGTACATTTTTCTACTACTCTTCAAAATACCAAATACAACAGAACATATCATTCAAGTAATTAAGGTGTTGGTTGATAACTTTAAGTCAGAGAATAACGATCAGAGTAACTAATTGCTAATCAGAGCCATAAATACAAAGTTTAAGAAAAAGTGAGAAAAAAAAATCTTCACCACTTTGTTACAGAAACAGGAGGATTTTTAAGCTGCCACGATGAAAGGTGGATTTTTGAAGATTTACCATTTTGAATATTAAAAATGCAAAAATGCAACTATTATGAAATATACCTCTTCCATAGTTCTGATTTTCCAATCCAGAATACAGTTTTATATAAAGTGTAAACAATGATGGGGAACCACCATTTATGTTTTTTTTTGTATTCGTCTCAGACTTGCTCCCACTTTGCGCCGTTTATGTAATTATCTCTGGTGTTTATTGAGCTCTTTATGTTCACCAAATTACAGTCAAATCAGACCTTCTGAGTCTTTTGAAGTTGTAGGCCTCCAACATGGAACCATAGAACCCGTCTCACAACATGAAGTAGGAGAAAAGACCTCAAAAAACAACACCTCATGTCCACATCAAAAGAAATGCAACAGATGTGAAGTAAAGTCATGATGACTATCAATATGGGAAGGATTACTAAAGTAGAAGGATTTTCTGTCAAACCTCATTGAGAGCCACTTCGCAGAAATGAAAACACCCTTTGAGTGGACAACCTAACACTTAAAGCACTGCAAGCCTTTCTTTCTTTATCTTACACAATTGTCAGCATTCATAACTCAATAATAAAAAGATAAAATTAGGAAAAACGGTGCTTGGAGGACGATAGCACCAATTTACATCAGAGTCACCTATTTACCTCAAACGTCTTCGTGACTCCCAAGACTTTTTGGAAAATATTCTGTGTCCTGATGTGACAGAAACAAATCGATTACATTTGGACAAAAACTAACACAGTTTGTGATGTTCTGAGGTTGCTCTGCTGCTTGAGGACCTGGATGTAACTGATGAAACCATGAGTTCTGTGGTCTACCGAATAATTAACTAATACACTTGATTCAAAAAACATGCTATTGACATGAAAGGCAGTTATGTTTGGTGATGTCCTCTTAAAACAAAGCTTTCCTTCTGGGAGCAGAGATGCCTCAGGTATGGATATGTTAAGAAGATGAGGCCAATAAAATCATTTCTTAATTTAATAATTTCTCTATCACTGTTTTCCAATTAATGCCCCAAGTTCTTGAGTTGTGGTCAAAAATGTATTGGCACAATAACATCTTATCAACAAAATCTAATCATGTCAACCATGAGGTCCAAGTCAATGTTTGTGCCAGATTCAATGAAATCCAATCAAGTCATTCTTTGTTCAGAAGACAGAAATAGCCAAAGAGCAAAAAGAAAAACAAGAAAAAAGGAAATACCTATTCCAGCTGCTTCCAGAGCCAGTTCTTCCTGAATCAAAACATTTTATGGCGATTTAATGAAATTATTGTACATTTAATCAATAACGTCTCAGATGACCTGTCTAACTGTTGAACAAACAGTGTTACAGTACAACTAATTTGGATAGTTGCTTGAATTTGGAAAATGAAGAATTGCTGGAGATGGAAGCACCAAGCAATTTCAAGTTTCATGGAAACTATTTAATAATAATGATTGAAAAACATATTTTGGTCTGTATCCACTCTATTGTCGCGCCAACAACAGATTAGAAAGTACAACTTAGTTTATACAACAACCAAACCGAGACTCTCTGTAACTTTTACATTCCCATGGGAGTCACAAATCCATACCAACTCTTTTGCTTTCTATAATACGAACATTACAGCGTCAACCACAATCAGTGGCATTAGTTTTCTATTTACCTAATCTAATTCATGGCCAGATGGAGAGAATACACTGGAAGGGCTAAATCTAATCGCATTCCTGACTAAATTGAGCCCCGATTGAACACAGCATCTCTCCTTGACCCTGTAAACAGCTGCAAAACCAATGATAACCTCATTTGTGCATTACAGAAACTTAATTTCTCCATTATGCGGCTGAGACGGCCGCGATCGGTCAACATAACGGAGCAGGGCTGACCTGGGCACACCCCTCGTCCCGCTCCCCCCAACCCCTGCCGCTGCTGCTTCCCCCGTCTAACGACAGCTGGAAGAATGGGCATGAGGCTCGTGTTCATATTTTGAATAGCTCTTTATGAAATTACCATTCACACAATGGTAAAGGCTAATAGCGTCTCAAAGATTTTACTTGCCATGAACTTGGCGAAGATTAATTTTGACTTAATAATGGATGGCGAAGCGGACAAAGGACGATGTAAACTAGAATGCAAATTCATAAAAATCGATGTAGTTTGGTGGGCTGCACAAAAACCTACTGTTTTCCTTTTCTTTCTTTTTTTTTTATCCAAAAAGCTGAACACAGGTCAGGCAGCATAACAAGCTACATGTTTTTATATAAACAATAAATGTTGACAAAAAGCTACCTAACTAAATACAAAGGGTTTAGCAAAGATCCCTTGTAAAAGCTGTTCACAAACAGAAACTTATAAAGCAAAGTACAGGTAAAATGTGAAAAAATGGATGAGAACAGAAAAGAAACAATAGGAACGATTGATTCCATCTTAGGACCCCGACAGTTGTATTGTATTAGGAGTTGACCACGAGCAAGAACAAGCAGAGATCAGCAGTAAATAGTCGCAGTGTTGGAAGACAAGCGTTTACCAACACACATCTCCCTGACATTTCCTCAAACATTCTTGTTCCGCATCATGCAAATTCTGAGATAAAGACGTCGGACACAATGCGGCAAATCAGCGTTTAGGGACGGTGGCGGTTTGCAGTGCAAGCTCGAGATTACTTTGCAAAAAACGGCATAGTTTGCATTTAAATAGGTGAGGAATGAGCATGCTACCATTTGTCAAATATTGCTTTCCAGGCAAGCTGAGGAGCAAAGCTCTCAAAATCCAGATGTTTTTTCTTTCCTAATTTATTTCAAAACAGAAAAGTTTTTCATTCTAGTGGTGGATGAAAAACTACAAACCTTCATGAAGGTTTGTATTTCAGTTTACAGGTAATAACAGAGCTCAAAAACCCTGTACAAGAAGAATTTTTAAGGTTTTGTCTTGAGTTTTCAGTTGTATCACACCATTTCTGTCCTTCAATGACAGATGGTATAGTTCTGTTCGCAACTTCCTCCCTGACCTGTCTGCTGTATTTCCTAATCTTCACAATGACATGTGTCCACTGATATTCTCCAGCAAACCTCCGAAGTGTAGAGGCTGAAAACTGTAAAATGTTTTTTTTATCTCACTTCATGATTCTATGGGACTTTGTGTCAATCTTTTACATAAATTGCAAACAAAATCCGATAAAATTCAGGTTTGTAATATGGAAAAATGTGAAAAAGTTCAACAGGTATCAATATTTTGCAAGGCACTATGATTTATTTTTTCATCCTGCCACCTGATGTGTGTGGATAAACCAATGGATAAGGAACCAAATTTAGATTAAGGGAAAGCATAAACCGGCCTCTCTTCCTAAGATTTTTCCCGTTACTGTTGCTATGTCTCATTTTATACTTTTGGCAACATCATATAACAGTTTTCCGTAACACAAGCTATGAACTGTCCCCGTCTACCTTGTCTCTGCCTCAGTCTGAGGCCGTGCGCACGTATCAATACCTCGGGAAGCTTTTCTTCTCTCTTTTTCTCTCTCGTCTCTCCAAGGAGAAGAGGAGAGGCCAGCGTGGAGAGGCACAAGCCCCTGTGAAGTGGTTTTATCGTGGGAAGAAGTGTGCAGGGAGAAGAGTCCGTCTGAAGGCTGAGTGGCAGGCAGTGGAAACCATTAAGATAGAGCCGCTATCTCTTGCTGCCAGGGCCCTTTTAATACGAGCAGGGGCTCAGGCCAATGCAATCCACACACACACACACACACACACACACACACACACCCACACACACACACACACACACATACTTGTATTAGGTGAAACGTGAGGACCATTTTTAGCGAGTGACTAGGTGGTTACGCGTGGGGACTCAACTTTCTAAATGAGCTAAAGACTCCATTTTAGGTTTGGATTTTTTTTAGGGACATTGGAACATGAAATATCATCTTTAACATAAAAATTTATAAAGTTTAGAAAATCAAAAATCTGTCAGGTTTTGGGTGCACGTGGGGACTTGTCCTTCACCAACTACCACCAGGTGGCACTGTGTAATTTTTGTGAACACAGTTTGTTAAATATGAGCAATCCTAGTTGTTTTAAGTCAATAAACTGCATTATATTAGATTTGTTTTTGTTTAATGTTATTTTAAGTTCCTGGTAACCTGCTTAAAGCCAACCATCAATATTGGACTGCATTTTCAGGTTGTATGTGAACCATTTTATTACACAATTTCCAGATATACGTAGTACAATTCAACATGGATATACATATATGAAATGGATTCATTGATTTGCATCCATAAACATTAACATACACACTTCCTCTTCTATGAAAGTATGCATACATACTTGGATTACAAAACTTGACTGCAGCTGTCTCAGAACTTCAAAACTGGCAGAAACTTCAAACAGATCCAGATACCAAAAAAGTCAACGCTTACCTTCTTTTGAAAGTCTCTCGTTTTAACGCATCTATGCGATTTTTCACATAGAATTTAACCCCTTGCCATGTCCTGTCCTTGAGGGCCACTGGTGAGGTTTCAATGCACTTCATACAGTCATGGCCAAAAGTTTTGAGAATGATTCAAATGTTAATTTTTACAAAGTCTACTGCTTCAGTTTTTATAATGGCAATTTGCATGTACTCCAGAATGTTATAAAGAGTGATCAGCTTAACAGCAATATTTGATTTTGGGTCCATGGCCTGGAAACTCCCCAGATCTTAATCCCATTGAAAACTTGTGGTCAATCATCAAGAGATGGGTGGACAAACAAAAACCTAGCAATTCTGACAAAATGCAAGCATTGATTGTGCAAGAATGGACTGCTATCAGTCAGGATTTAGTCCAGAAGTTGATTGAGAGCATGCCAGGGAGAATTGCAGAGGTTCTGAAGAAGAGGGGTCAACACTGCAAATACTAACTTGCTGCATTAACTCATTCTGTCAGTAAAAGCTTTTGTTACTCATAATATGATTGCAATTGTATTTCTGTATGTGATGAAAACATCTGACACATGAAAACCAGAGGGCAACAGTTCATGTGAAAATATAATATTTGTGTCATTCTCAAAACTTTTGGCCATGACTGTACACTGGGCTTTCTCAGGAACCTTTCCAGATTCAATACAGTCCATGAGCGTTTTCTCCACCGCCTGAATTTCTTCTTGGCTCCACTTGAGTCTCTTCTTTTGTGGTGGGCCTGAAAAATAATTAGGGGCACATAAGTGTTCTTCAATGAAAAAAGGTTTCAGTCTGTGTGACAGGGCAAGTTATAAAGCTATCACAAAAACATTTTTCAATCACAGCTGTAGTAAAGTATTTAATATTAAAGGGTCAGTTGTCAGCTGTAATAGTTGCCACTGATGAAGCTGACAACTAGTAATGAGTGAAAACATTAATCTCACCAGTCCTTAAAAAAGCATCAGCAGGTACCCTGCCAGCATGCCTAGGTGGGCCCCATGTGGGGGAAAGGAGGGCTGATATATGGGTCCCATATGGGTTTGTCTGCGGGTTCCACAATGGCCCGGCATGGGTTTGCCCATGTAGGGCCCATGTAGGGCCACAGCCCACATGGGCCCTACATGCCCTATATGGTGGTGGCCCACATGGGTTTGCCCATGTATGGCCCATGTGGGCTGTGGCCCTACATGGGCAAACCCATGTGGGGCCATCATGGAACCCGCGGACAAACCCACATGGTCTGCCCTCCTTTTCCCCACATGGGGCCCACCTAGGCATGCTGGCAGAGATGTGAATTATGGCATAAAAACAGAATCCGACGCTGAACAGTGAAAAATGAACACATGATGTGAAACATGATGATTAGGCAGCGCAGCAGGTGATGAGTGAAGATTACTGAGCATCAATAAATGATAAAATAAATCTAGAAACAGAAAAGAAACTAAAGTGGACATAGCAATAAACCAAGAGAGGACAATACTAATCAAAGGAAACTAAATGGAAATGAATGAAGAACAAAATGCAAGAATAAACTAAGAAACTAAAGTAAATACAGAGGAATAAACTGGTATGGCAAGGCCTTTCGAGCAATAATTAATACAGAGGACTGTATGGCAAGAATAAACAGACACTATTTCCAGATAAAAGGTAAAATAATATTGTTGAAGTGCCATGGGTTTGCTGAGACCATATCTAATATTGAGAATAAATATATCTTACAGACCATAACAGTAAATAACTTATCACTTATTTATGTTTTTAATTATATTTGATATATTTATTTCTTCAATATTATTTTTCATGTCAGTGTTAATGTCATGGTGGTGTTCAGTGACTCCATGACACTTTCAGTTTGACTCATTAGGATTTGATGAAGAACCAGATTTGTTCTTTGTAATTTCTGTTCAGTAAAACTATTAATCTATAATCAATAGACAGGTCTATATAAAGAAATAATCCATATTTCTGTCTCATATTTGTGTGGCATTAAAAGGAACTTTTGTTTTTCCACTAAAAGCTCTGGTTTGCACAGTAAATGCCATTTGGGTGAAATTTTATGGATGATGCTCTGATGTCCCATTCTCCTGAAGGCAGCACAGAGCTGCACCACAAGAAACTGACAAACACTGAACAGAAGAAGAGCTATGATTAATGTAGTTACAGTTCTATCCATGTTTTAATGCTGCAGAGTTCAGTTGGTTTGCAAATAGTCCAAAGTTTAAACTGGCATGTTGTTCATCTTTTATCTCCTCATTTTGTGGAATATTTAACAACTAGAAAATGGCACAAAATAATAATATTTTTTCCACTCTGATTGGCTGCTGTTAGGCCTACCGATGTTAACCTGAATGTTCATTGCATTTTTCTTAGACGCCTGTGAAAATAATTTCTATTCCCATGACTTTTTGTTCTCTGGGAAATTATTTCTGATGATAAATACAGAAACAAGCATAAACATCAAAACATCTACAATCATCAGTTAAAAAAAAGTGTGATACTATGATATTTATAGATAAACTTACAATCAGTTCTTGTGAGCTCAGGCACGCTCATGTCCCGTACTTCAGCTGGTGTTGGACCAAGGATGACGGTATCGTCGCTCTCATCGGATGACTGTTTCAACTCCTAAAAATTGACAAGTTTAACAGTAAAATGCCTAAATTAGCTGTTACAACTTAATACAGAGCTACAGAGTCAACTTCAACTTCATGAAGGTATTTAGAAATCCCAAATATGTCACATATTAACAGCATCAAAAGTGTACAGGCTCCATCAGATTACACTGGAGATTCTGCATTTCATGGTGCATAATATGAAAACACAGCACTTAACAGAGGGGGTGGGAGGACAAATAAAGCAAAAGCCTTACTTATATATTTAATACTAACCATGAAGTGATCCACCCAGATCTGTCACAAATACACCAAAAGCTAATATTCTGCTGTGTCCAAATTTGACAGTTAAAAATCAGACACCCACACAGGAGTTAGGTACTGACCGCAGCAAATTACATTTGGACTATGATATCCATTTTCACCTAATCTGACCTATTAACTGTAGGTTAAATGACACAAACTATGCACATTGATTTTATACTTCAACATGCAGGGTTTCCCCCAGAAAACTTGCTAAGCCCGGTGGTCGGGTGCCCAGGTGGTCCACCGTGTTTTTTGTATTAAAAGATGTTAAGTTGACAATAAAAGTAAAAATATCACTGGGTAATTATGTTATGGGAAAACATCATCATTGAACTGCTATATAAACCCACAACTAGTCTTAAAAACAACTAATCAAAAAATACAATTAAAATGAATATCAATTCTGTCCACTTCTGTTAAATCCAAATTAAGTCAGCAGCTCCATTGGGCCCCCAGAGCTTCAGGGGCCCCATAAAAGCTAATATTTTAACACAGACCACCATTTGTTTATTGAGATTATCATTGCTGCTAAATTTGACATAATGGTTTCAGCATACATAAATTAAAAGGCTTTAAATTATTTGACATTTATATGCAAGACAGTGGTTCTTAACCTTTTTTGAGGTACCAAACCCACCAGTTTCATATGCGCATTCACTGAACCCTCCTGCAGTGATAAATAAAATATGATTTCCCCAACTAGAAGAACAACTAAAGGAACAACTAGACTGTTACTAAATAAAATTAGCAAAGCTATAAGAAGTCAATAACAGATGAATGTATAAAGGAAAGCAGTTGAACTGGGTCCTACCAAAACATCTCCCGCTGTCAGAGATGACAACACAAATCTTTATTTCTTTGGATATTTAGAAACAACTGGCATTTGAAATAAAATAACTGCAGGAAAGATGTGTTGAGCCTTTTCTTTGTTTAAGAAAAACCTGACTGTGTACTCTTAAATCAAACATTAACTGATATTGTGTTAGCTTCTTCTAATCTAGGCAATTAAAATCAGGTAAATCCTCTTTCACACCTCCAGGGGCAGATCTACTGGGGTGGCATGGGGAGGCAGTTGCCACCCCATGTTTTTGTTTTTTGACAGATTTCTGCTTGTCCTGCATTGGGATAAAATTATTTTCTGGACACAATGATTTTCTGGACACAATGAGTCACAAAGCGATTAGTCCAATCCAGTAATACAAATCAATTAGTAGCAGTATGAAATACATAAAAATAATTAACTATACTATATTAAGAAATTTTATTTAATCCTCAGTGCTACATGAAGCTCATTTTGAAACAATGCAAGTTAAAAACAGATTAAGTCCAATGTTAGGTCTGTGTAAGCCAAATGTGAGAGTGAGACATATCTATCTATTAGAGGTGTGCCGATCAATCGGCCATCGATCATAATCGGCCGATTTCCGTGAAAAAGTGTATGATCGGTGATCGCCGATCACGGTATTGGCACATCTCTATCTAGATTCATACTTAGATACTGGCATATGCTGCCACCCCTGAAAAAATCCCTGCCCTCCTCTTGTCACCCCATAAATATTTTGCTAGATCCGCCCCTGCACACCTCCCTTCTCTTACCTGTGCGGTTATGCACAGGTTACATTAATTTAGCTGAAACAGTTATGCAAAAACAATTTAAAAGTGGGAAAAACACTGTGGGCTAATGCATCTTTCCCTGAGATAATTCACCTTTTAAACTGGAACAGCCGTCACTCCCATCACTGGATCTGCATCTCTGGTTGGGATTTTCCTGGAAAACCCCCCCCCCCAAACATTCAATGATTATAAATGTGTCAAAGCCCTGAAATTCATTTTAACAAAGCAGATTCACTCTCTTCCCCTCAACTAAAGTTATGATGCTGAAGTTAGTTTCTAATTCACAGCTCTTCCCCAAATATCCCAACCTTTATTATTCTAAAGAGAATGTAGTCTGGTGTAATGTGCCCTGAAGGCCCCCCTCCCAGCAGAATCAACCTTTACCCACAAGGTATCCATTTACTTCAGCCTCGTGTTTTAGATCCTCATGTCTATCGTCTCTCCATTCAAAACACATGCAAAAAAGCAAAAACCCTCTTCAATCACACAAGCAGGGTGACTGAAAATAGTGCATATTTCATTATTTCTGCTTTATGAGGTTTGCAATTTGCTAACTTAGCTTTTTATATTTTGCATTTGAGTTATTTTTTGAGCAGTCATATTTTAATAACATATTTTTTAGGTTATCACTTTTATTTTTCTTGTAAGACTGCACATCAATAAATTGAAAATAAAACATGCATGTTTCTTATTAGCTGTACTAGGCTAATGTAAGCTAGCCATCCAAGTGAAGCACAATTGAAACAGTTTTTACAGATCAACACGTTTAAACAGCATTTAAAAGTATATCTGACCGAGTGATATAATGGATAAAAACTAGGAGTCCATTAAGATAACTATAATCTTACCATTTTTTTTAGCTCATTCCTCGTCATATGTCGCTCCTCATTCCTCGGATGTGTTAGCATGAATCCCCTCCTTCGGTGTGCAGTAGTCAAAAAGGAGCGCTTGATTTTTCCTCCGGCACACGCCGGAGTTTCTGCTTGGTTGCAAAAAGCATTGAGCTGAGGTTGACGGCCCAGCCCTGTGTTAATAACTAATGACACCTTAACTTTGGCGTCACAACTTTCCCGCGCCATCAATTAAGTTTTAAAACTATGAAATTAATAAGTTACATTTTATTATCTCCCACAGTAATGCTTCAGGAGACAAAATTATTCTTTGTAATGGAAATTTTGTAGGTTCAACACCAGTCAATTCTGCAAAGTTTGAGAGCAAGTTATGGAGGAATGTTGAGGGGGGATGGGCATGGGTGAGGTGGGGACGTCAAATCTCAGGAAGTGTGTGAGATGGCAGCCATTACAGAGAGACTGGGGATAGAGGCTATAGCATATCAGAAAAACAAGATGTGGAAAAATAAATATATAAATTAGGAAAGTTGAAAGAAAGTGACTGAAGAAATGTGAGCCAGTCAACCTGTTTGATTAGCATACTGATTTTGTTATTTTCCCACCGTTCTTTATCTTCAACCAAGCATGTTGAGGGGGATGGGCATGGGTGAGGTGGGGACGTCAAATCTCAGGAAGTGTGTGAGATGGCAGCCATTACAGAGAGACTGGGGATAGAGGCTATAGCATATCAGAAAAACAGGATGTGGAAAAATAAATATATAAATTAGGAAAGTTGAAAGAAAGTGAAGAAATGTGAGGTGGTCAACCTGTTTGATTAGCATACTGATTTTTTTTATTCTCCAACCATTCTTTATCTTCAACCAAGCATGTTGAGGGGGGATGGGCATGGGTGAGATGGGGACGTCAAATCTCAGGAAGTGTGTGAGATGGCAGCCATTACAGAGAAACTGGGTAGATGGCTATAGTACATAAGAAAAACTATATGAGGAAATGTGAGCCAGTCAACCTGCTTGAGTTGCATGCGGATTCTTTATTTCTCTTCTCCCACCATTCTTTATTGTCAACCAAGCATTTTCCTTAAAAAGTTCAAACATGCTATACTTTATAGTTCAGCATGTTTCCCTCCAGGCCATGGAGGGAATGTTGAGGGGGGATGGGCATGGGTGAGGTGGGGACGTCAAATTTCAGGATGTGTGTGAGATGGCAGCCATTACAGAGAAATTGGGTGGAGGCCTATTGTAGATAAGGAAAACTATATGTGGATAAATATGTGGATAAGATTATACTATTATACTATTATTATACTACTATATATTACTATTATTATACTACATGTGGATAAATATGTGGATAAGATTTTTATTTCTGTTAAATTTTGTATGGGTAAGTCACTTAAAATGATGGACAACACTGCATAACCTTTACATAAAACAAAGAGCAAATAAAGGATTGTGTTCAGCAGAAAGCTTCTGCACTTAATGCACCTAATACTGTCATTTCTACTAAGCAGGCCTAAACATGACCTGTTTGACTTGACTAATGAACATGGAGTGAAATACTTTCTCTTTAGGAATTATTCAATTAGTTTTAATTCAATTTCCAGACATAGAACTGCTATGTTTACCATTTTATTAAGATTCCTGTTTCTTTCAGTCATACCATTCCCCTAGCACACAATGGGATAGAACAGTACCCCATTCCTAGAACTGTTTGATAGAACGTCAGACTTGTCGCATGAAGAATCAGAATCACTTTTATTGCTATTGCTAGTATACAGGGTCATGTGTTAGGAAATTGCTTTGATATATTGATGCAAAATATGACTAAAAAGTAAAAATATGTATGCATGTGCAGAATAGCAGGTAGATAAAGTGGCAGTGTTATGCAACATTCAATTATCTATTGTTAACAGTCTAATGGCTGAGGTAAAGAAGCTGTTCTTGAGAAGTGTTAGTTGCAATCCAACCTGCACGACCTACATCCCTGAAGTACAGGTCATGTAAATGTTGGAGGTTGCACCCAATCACCTTTTCATCAGTATGCATGATGTGTTGTAATCTAGGTTTGTCCTTGGTTGTGGTTCCATTGTACCCAGTGACAGAGGTGGTGAGGACGGACTTGATGATGGCTGTGTTAAACTGCACCAACACTCAATTGGCAGTTTGAGTTCTCTCAGCTGCCATAGCTAGAACAACTTGTTCTGGGCCTTTATGATAAAGGAGCTGATGGTTGGCTCCCACTTGAAGTCCTGGATGATGGTGATGTCCAGGAAGCAGAATGAGTCCAAATTGGAGATAGAAAGGACTCTGAGAGGGGATGATGGGTCTGTGACTTTCCTAAGTCCATCATTAACTCCACTGTCTTCTGGGTATTGAGCTTGAAGTAGCTGCACCAAGCCACCACCTCTAGTGTGACCCTTTTTTATTTTAGTTTCCAACTCCTTTATCCATGGAGGGTATTCTCTCTGTGTTATGGCCACTCTTCCATCACAAAGGTCCAGAAAACAAAAATGCCAGAGTAGTCCTTCAGGAGAAGGTTTTTGACTCACTCAAAAACAATAAAAAGCACTCACGGAGACTTTTCCTGTGTCAAAGGAGTTTCTTTTACTTATAAAAATAACAAAAAATAATCTCCGAGTTGACTTCAAATAAAACGTTAATTTGCGGTACAAAAACTCTGTTTCACTCCTCACTCCTTCACCCAACAATCAGATCAGCCCCAACAGCTGCTTCTGCCTGTTAATCACTGCAGGAGGAGGGTCTAAGCAAAACAAATAAATACATACATAAATAAATAAATAAATATACAACAATAGAGGTACAATACAACTGGAGGTGGGGCACAATGGCGAGCGCCTGGTGGCCGGGCTTTTACCCACGGAGCCCGGCCGGGCTCAGCCCGAAGAGGAGACGTGGGTCCCCCTTCCAATGGGCTCACCACCTGTCGGAGGGGCCAAAGGGGTCGGGTACAATGTGTAATGGGCGGCGGCCGAAGGAGGGGACCCTGGCGGTCTGATCCTCGGCTGCAGAAGCTGGCTCTTGGGACGTGGAACGTCACTTCTCTGGTGGGGAAGGAACAGGTGCCAGTGTGCGAGGCTGAGAGGTTCTGGGTAGAACCTCTCAGCTTGAAGTAGCTGAGAGGTTACTCGAAAGGGTAGCCTCCTTCCGCCTACGGGTGGGGGTAAGAGTTCTGACTGTTGTATGTGCTTATGGGCCGAACAACAGTTCAGATTACCCACCCTTCTTGGAGTCCTTAGAGGGGGTACTGGAGAGTGCCCCTCCTGGGGACTCCCTTGTTCTGCTGGGGGACTTCAACGCTCACGTGGGCAATGACGGTGAGACCTGGAGGGGCGTGGTTGGGAGGAACGGCCCCCCCAATCTGAACTTGAGTGGTGTTCTGTTATTGGACTTCTGTGCTCGTCACGGATTGTCCATCATGAACACCATGTTAAAGCATAAGGGTGTCCATATGTGCACTTGGCACCAGGACACCCTAGGCCGCAGGTTGGATGATCGATTTTGTCGTCGTTTCATCGGATCTGCGGCCGTATGTCTTGGACACTCGGGTGAAGAGAGGTGCGGAGCTGTCCACTGACCACTACCTGGTGGTGAGTTGGCTCCGGTGGTGGGGGAGGAAGCCGGTCAGATCTGGCAGGCCCAAACGTGTAGTGAGGGTCTGCTGGGAACGTCTGGCGGAGTCCCCTGTGAGACGGAGCTTTAACTCTCATCTCTGGCAGAACTTCGAACACGTTCCGGGGGAGGTAGGGGACATTGAGTCTGAGTGGACCATGTTCCGTGCCTCAATTGCCGAGGCGGCTTATCGGAGCTGTGGCCGCAAAGGTTGTTGGTGCCTGTCGCAGCGGCAACCCTCGAACCCGTTGGTGGACGCCTTCGGTGAGCGATGCTGTCAAGGAGTCCTATCGGGCCTTTTTGGCCTGTGGGACTCCAGAAGCAGCTGATGGGTACTGGCGGGTGAAGTGGCATGTGGCTCAGGTGGTCGCTGAGGCAAAAACTTGGGCATGGGAGGAGTTTGGAGAGGCCATGGAGAAAGACTTCCGTACGGCTTCGAGGCGATTCTGGTCCACCATCCGGCGTCTCAGGAGGGGGAAGCAGTGCAGCACCAACACTGTTTATAGTGGGGGCGGTGTGCTGCTGACCCCGTCCCATCAACTCGGGCCGTGGGCCGTTGGGCGGAATACTTCGAAGACCTCCTCAATCCCACCAACATGCCTTCTGTTGAGGAAGCTGAGCCTGGGGACTCTGGGTCGGGCTCTCCAATCTCTGGGGACGAGGTCGCCGAGGTGGTCAAAAAGCTCCTCGGTGGCAGGGCCCCGGGGGTGGATGAGATCCGCCCGGAGTTCCTTAAGGCTCTGGATGTTGTAGGGTTGTGTTGGCTCACGCGTCTCTGCAATATCGCATGGACATCGGGGGCAGTTCCCCTGGATTGGCAGACTGGGGTGGTGGTCCCCCTGTTCAAAAAGGGGGACTGGAGGGTGTGCTCCAATTACAGAGGGGTCACACTCTTAAGCCTCCCTGGTAAGGTCTATTCAGGGGTTCTGGAGAGGAGGGTCCGTCGGATAGTCGAACCACGGATTCAGGAAGAGCAGTGTGGTTTTCGTCCTGGTCGTGGAACACTGGACCAGCTCTACACCCTCAGTAGGGTCCTGGAGGGTTCTCTGTTGCCACTGATCAGAGGCAAACAATCTACATAAGTTACTTTTAATGGTTTTGATAACCTCATCAGAATAATGTTTCTGGTTGTCGGCAGCAGTGATACTGAACCAAAGAGGTGAAATTTTATCCTGTAAACCTCAAGAGGTTTACTAATGTCCCCTTCTGGCCACCACAGAAACCTCAGAAAGTCCCTGTCCTTTTCATCAACATAAACTTGATAAAACATTGCCTCAATGTCTGCCATAACAGTGATTGCTTCTTGGCGAAACCTTAACAGTACCCCAATCAGGGTGTTTGTTAAATCAGGACCTTGGAGATGTTTCTTGTTCAGAGAGGTTCCTTGAAATGAGGATGTGCAGTCAAACACCACCCTCAGTATGTTCTTTCGCTTATGGTAAACGCCATGATGCGGAATGTGCCAGACATGTCCATTCTCCCTAGTGACTTTGGTGCTGCTTGGCTGAAATATGTGGAATTTAGAGCCAAATGAATGGCAATGGCTTGCTATATTGTGTGGGCATGGGGAAGTCACCTTCCAGTGTAAACTTGTTGAGCTTTAAAGCAAGTAAGACCAATTTTTCTGGTATCTGCCTCAGTATCATCTTGATTAGATCAAGGGAGTCAGAAATGGAACTTTCAAAGGAAAAAAACAGACTTCTTGTTCTGATAGGGTGTGCATTTATGTCATCATATGACCAAATAGTATCATTTGGCATACCACATGGATCACTCATTGTTTGGTATAAATCAGTCTTTCTTTAAGAAAGTTATAGATTTTCCAAATTTATGGTATGAAGCTCAAAGTTAAGGCCTGGCCATGCCCCTTTAACATCCACAAAAACAAAAAAAAAATTGATAATCATTACTCCCCAACACCTTAATGCAGTGGTTCTTAATCTTTTTTGAGGTACCAAATCCATCAAATTCATATGCGCACTCGCTGAACCCTTATGTAGTGATAAACAAAATTATTTTTTTCAAAATTCAAGACATAGGGGGTGACCCAATTAGAGTCTATTTGGGTCACCCCAAGATCACTAAGTCTTCTTCAAAGGTAGAGTCTCTGATAACAGTTCTTCAAAATATAGTCAGTGTTTTCAGTTGAGCTGACTGTCCAGGAACGACCCAAGGTATTTAAAATTTGCCACAATTTCAACAGGTTGACCATCGAGAGAAACTGGATCCACTTTAAGGTCTTGTTTAGATCAAATAATTAGCTCTACATTCTTAAGAGAATGAAAAATTAATAATAAATAAAGACTTTGCAGTATTCTGATTTAGTAATGTAATCCTTCTAGTGCAGGCTCCCAATCTGCCTCTGCGCGAAAGAACGCACACCTTTAATATGTCCTGAGACGCAGGCGGAGTGTCAGGGTCAGACATTGTTAATGATCACACAATCCCTTCACTTTCAAATAAGTTCATCCATAAACATCCTTTTTTGTTGCAATTCTTTTCCAAAATCCACAACTTTGCTTTCTGTGGCGATTGATTGTTTCTCTGCAGCGCAGCTGCACTTTCATTCATAAACTCAATCAGCTGATTTTACTCACTGCCCGCTGGCTGCTTTCTTTGTTCTTCTGTGAGTGATCGGCTGGATCCCACAACTTTGTGCTTTTCTTCAAGTCGTCGGTGAAGGTTTTTGTACTTGTTATGGCCACTCTTGCATCACAAAGGTCCAGAAAACAAAAATACCAGAGTAGTCCCTCAGGAGGAGGTTTTCGACTCATTCAAAAACAATAAAAAGCACTTGGGGAGACTTTTCCTGTTTCAAAGGAGTTTCTTTTGCTTATAAAAATAACAAAAAATAATCTCTGAGTTGACTTAAAATAAAACGTTAATTTGCGGTACAAAAACAATTTCACTCCTCACTCCTTCACCCAATAATCAGATCAGCTCCAACAGCTGCTTCTGCCTGTTAATCACTGCAGGAGGCTGACTGAGTAATTATGTTACCACCCCCATGCCACTAGAGGCAGTAGCAACCCCGAAAAGAATTTGGTACAGAATTTGGTAAAAACTGTGAGCTTTGCTGAAGTAAGAAAAGACACAAGTTCAAATTCATGCTGAGAAGTGGAGCTTCTTCAATCAGTGCGGCAGAGGCTCCACTGAACCCCTGAGACCGACTGATCAAACCCCTGGGGTTCGAATGAACTCACGTTAAGAACCACTGCCTTAATGTCATATTGACCAAATTTGAAGATAGCTCAGAATCTGTAGGAGTTTGTTGAAGTTCGACATGTATGAAAAGTCAAAAATGCCAAAAAATTTGACCCAAAATGGCAACATTTCCTCCAAAAGGCTTTTTTTCTTGTTTCAGTGGGTCCTACCGATGTACCAAATTTCAGCTCTTTACTATTTGCCAGTTAACTTGAGTTTCAATAGTGTGTGTGCGCTTAGCTTCTCAAAGCTAAGAGCGCAGCTTTGAGCTAAGCTGCTTATTTAATATTTATAATAATAAATAATAAATTTATTTATTACAATAAATTTATTATTATTTATTGTAATAAATTTTATTTAATTTATTGCAATAAATTAAATAAAAAAGTAAATACTGGTAAACTTCACTTTAAATTGCAATAAAATAAATTAAATGAAAAATACTCCATTAATCCCACAATGTAAAAAAATAAGTTAAAAATATTACATTTTTACAGTTAAAGTTTAATTTCACCGATAAATTGCAAAACCTCTGACCGACCAATAGAGGGAGCTAGAGAGTGAGCAGATGGTGACGCACTGTTCCGGAACACCTAGCCTAATGGGGACTGCAATAATCTGTGTGACCACTAGGGGCGGTTCCCTTATACACACACACACATTTTGTCTTGGAATGGAATTCGTGGGGACTTCCTGGAAAACTTCACCAGGCATGTTTATACACCATTTTCTACTTGAAAATGGGGTTGTGCCGGTGGGGACCTCAAATTTGGTCCCCACGTGTCATCAGGTCCCCACGTGTATGCACAGAGTCAGGCTGAAGTCCCCACGCGGCAGGTAAAACAAGTACACACACACACACACACACACACACGCACACACGCACACGCACACACACGTAGAGACACACCTTCTCTTCTTTGGTGTGTCAAGTGACATGAAGTGACATGGATGTGGACATGTGTGTGTTCGTTTTACACTTACAACCAAGTCTGTCTCTTTATCTCTGTCTGTTTTGCAATCCCCTCCCTTCTCTCCCCAAAGCCATCAATCTCTGCATAGGCTGGAAAACTGAGCAGGTAAACGGGGAGGTGGACAGCTGGAGACAAGATGACAGGACAAAACAAATTGTTTTACCCCACTTTTAGCAAGGTATAGTGAGGCGAGTAAAGTACGATAACTTGGCCAGAAGATTTATCGCTTAGGAAGAAGCAGAAGGTTAAACCCGACGTCTTGCTTTTAGGTTTTATTTATACATATGCTTTGCTCTCAAATATTCAAAATGTATTGGCATGATTACAACCAGACATTACAGTTTTCACACTTAAGCAACTCTGAAGGCGAGTGGAATATGCTAGAATTCATAAAATGGTCTGATAAATTTTATGCCAGTAAAACTGATTCTTTTATTTTTTATATTTTTTTTGCATCTTAAAAGTCCTTGAAAGGACAAAGAACATCACATCTCCTATTAAAAACAAATACTTATCATTAAGAACTACATAAATATTAAAACTAAATATTACGTTTTTAAATTTCATGGTTGTGCTACAATAGGTAGGTGCCTTGATTTTGGTGCAACAAAAGCAAATGTCAGGTTTGTTTACCCACCTCAAAACAGAGGCACAAACAAACCAACCACCTCACAAGGTTGCCAGTCGTTGACTCGTAACTTCATTTCAAAACAAACATTTTAATATTCTTTTCAAGCTGAAGTAAACAATTCCTGGCAAACTGTCCAACAAGCAAAAACTTTGACAAACTAAAATGTTTGTATGAATTGAAGATAACAGAAGATGAAATCTGACTTGAAGGTTTTGTCTCAAATTAATTTGTCCTCTTGCTGAATATTGTGAAATATAAGACGGTAGAGGTGAGTAATTCTCCGTTTAATGTGTCTGAAGCTGGAAGTGAGATTATTGAGTCAAATCAGACCCACACTGAGTCTGCTGTCACTAGATGCCAATAAACCAGTGACTGCAGGGCTCATACTGTTAGCAATATAGGCCCGTAACAAAGACATACTTTCCAGTCTATGCATTCAAACACTAATGGAACATGTTCACTGACAGACTGGATAGCACTGTTTGTGCTACTAGTTTAATGGCATACAACCAGTCATGTCTAAATCTGAACTTGACGTTTACTTCTGACTTTCCAAGTTAGAACTTCAGGAAGTGCTCTGCTAAAAATGGCCACTTTGCAACCAGAAATTGTGACTTCTAAGTAGAATTACATCACCCACTAACTTCTCCCCAAACAATGAAATATCAAAACTTTCGAATAACTTGGTCTCACACCACGAAGTAGCGCTTAGCTTAGCACTTTAAGAGGTTTTACTTGGTGTCGTTAGATTAATAACTTCCTGGTTGAATATTTGTCTGTGTTATAAGAATCAAGGAGGCATTGTGAAGAGAAAGAGATGCTGTGGTTACTCAAACATCCACCACATGTTCCATCCGTAGCTGCCCCAGTATCACTGGAAGCTAGGAACGTTAGCATGGTACTGTTTTGAAGCTCCTATGTGCCATTTTCACTTGATACTTTCGACAAAGTTATTGTGAAAATTTTTTGATCTTCTTTATTATTTAAATGAAGGCATGTGTGGTAAATTTCCCTCTTAACTTAACTGATCTGTAACTTTGCTCTTACAGTCAGAGGGTTTCTAGTTTGGAGTGTTTGTTTTGGTACTTCAGGTTTTCCAGGTTCTCCAGTTTCCATATTGTCCAAAATGTTAGTTAGCTGGTGATTTGAAATTCATTTTTGGAGTAAATGTGAATAGTTTTCTCATGTGTACCTGTATTGACCAGCGGCCGCAATGGCCTCTAGCACATCTTCCTTTTAATGCAGCTCTAAGCAAGAAAAGGGGGCAGATAAGTGAATGAAAGCATGGTTCACTCTTTTGTCCGACTCTCTAAAAGTCTTCATTGAAGTTTTTTTCCTTATTATACCTTTTCTGACATGGATGTGGACTTCACATGTAATATTGACAGACCTTTCCCTGCCATGCCTCCTAAGTGAGCTATAACCATGACAGAAAGAGCTGTATTGTAAACAAGCTGTTTTTCTCACCAACAATGGCTGTGTGGAAAATTAATTAATCATCTGTACTCTTTGTGCGAATCTTAACTCATTCCTAATTAGCTTCTCTCCTTGAAAACATCAAGTCGGTTAATTATGAGTGAGGGAAACAGGCTGCTTCTGGTGTCACTTATTTATTAGTAATCCTCAGTGCTGTGCGAGAGCGAGTGGCTGGAGCAGACAATGCTCAGCGGTGAATGAAAAGGAGTCCGTGTCACATCAGGGTTAATGAAAAACTAACCTGGGAAGATAAATAAAAAGTGAATGATTTACAAAAATAGAAAGAAAGAAAAAAGAAAACACCATACGACTTGGAAACACACACAAGGTATGCGCACATTAAAAAGACACAAAAAGTGCAAATACATGGTGGATGCACCATGTTATTGTTTATAAAACATAAGCTCTTTTGAAATACTGCTCATCTGCTTAGACACAAGAAATTTACAGTTGGTAAAATTTGCGAAAGTAAAAATCAGCTGTTTACTTTGTGGCACTTCGCTATGTTGAAAAAAACATAAGATTTATTCTACTTTTTTTGAAGTACTACTTATTTTATACAACTTACTACTTGGCAAGAATTGTGCAGTTGGTGAATTTTGCGGAAAAGTGAAAATGTGAAATGTTTTTTTTTTTGTTAGTTTTTTTTGTTATTGATGGGAAATATATTGTAAAACAGACATTCAACACAGTTTGTTACCAGAAAAAAATTGCTCATCTCCTAACACCAAATTAATAACAGGTAATATTATTGTTTCTAAAACATAGGCTCTTTTGAAATACTTCTTTTCTGCATAGACAAAAGAAACTTACAGTTCGGCAATGGAAAGGGCTCTTTGGACTATAAGCAGAGACTAAGCACCTTCTGAACTTACAATTTATAAACTGAACATGCTCAACTTTCATATAACTTACAGACATCATTTTGATTATTTTCTAATTAATTATAAAAAGTTTGCGCTGTGAGAGATATTTAAATAATGTTTAAAATTCCACTTAAATATTGAGTTATAAACACCTGATATTTAAGTAGCATGGCCCAGCTTGTCAATTACTGTCTTGTAAATTCCCAATTTGATTTTGGTTGACATTATTCTTTTAATAAGTGGGCAAGCATAACTGCATAACAAAAAATAACGAGTTGTTGTTTTGCAGTAAAATAATGGCTCTAGAGGTTTAGGTTAACTTTACATCCAAAACAGTGGATTTTATAATCTGGCCAGGTTTTTCAAACGTCTACCACACAACTGCCTGGTTCGCATCACTGGAAGAAACAAGAACAACAATTAAGATAAAGCTGGATAACTACACTTGAATTACACTGAAATAAGTTAAACGTATGAGCACCAAGGATTCTAGTCTTATTCAGAGCTCTATAATGAACTTTGATCCTCAAATCTGTTATGAAATAACCTTTGAGTGCTCAACAAAATTAAAATCTGCACCATTGCTATTCTGTTTCAACTTCATCTACTGATGAAGGTCATATATGCAGCAACTCATTTCAGAAAACCTTCAGCTGAACTATTGTATTAGGTATTCATGGTATGGAATAGAGTAGAATGTGATTTAAAAAAAAAAAAGGAAAAGAAAAAAAAAACACACAGGGCTTTTGATCTTTCCGCCCAAGGGGACGACAGATGTTCATGACAATTTTGTCAGATCTAACTGGTCAAACTAAGAGATTAAACCTGGTCTCATTATGTCACAGAGATGTGGAAAGGCAACAATTTTTTAAATATTAAAATACAGAAGATTATCACTTTTTAACTCCCAGAGCATTGCTTTTTATCCCCAGAAGCTGATGTTCACTCACTACCTCTTCATCTCCCATCTCCCACCCTCCAGCCTCATCTTCATTTTCTCTCCCTCCTCCCTCCCCACCTCAAAGCTGTCAGGATGTTGCCTCCTTGGGTCTGAGGCTGAATGAGGGGATTTGGCACTGTTCCCTTTACTCGCTTCAGCCATTTCTTTTTTTTTTTTTTTTTTTACTTAAGCACATGTTTATGCACCAAATCTGTGCACTTTGTATTTCTCCACGTCAAGGCACAAGGCTCAGCCCCGGATTGATGTGGCCTGGCAGCCCGTTGTGTACTTGCTTAGAGGAAGAAGGGGGACGACGGAGGAAACAGAAGAACTGGGAGAGAGAGCAGAGAGAAATCTAAAGTGGAGAGGAGATGATTTTCTGATTTTCTACACAGGCTTTGTGGTCCTGGAAGGCTCTTCGTATGTATGCGAGAGTGTGTTCTTTGAGTCCATTGGCGAAAAACAAAAGACGAGGATATTGTGGTATTCACTGCCTAAGGGTGATGCTGAGCCTATATATTTAAGCCCTGCAATGTTCTTTCCTCAACAATAACGCCTACAAGTTTTAACTTAATTCTGTCATTTTCTGACTAAATAATCCACTTCCATTTATGTGTCACATCTGAGGGACTTAATCTAATCTTATCGCGTAGCAGACTGGGTGTGAGCCCTGACGCTTTCTATAACTTTCTGTTTTTCCAGCAATGAGGCAATATGCAAAGAAAAAACAAAACAAAACCAGACAAACATTTGAGAGTGTGCGCAGTTAGGGAGTTGGGGTACAAGAATACACACTGCAGCTTTTACTGCATGGCTGCTTTTGTGTTTTGCGGTGCTATTGTTGAATATGTGACCATGTGTGCTTGCGATAGAAGTGTTTATCTGAATGTGGGAGTAGAGTGGATTTAGATAAGGCACAAAAGCTACACAAAGATGTCAAATTAAGTAAAAAGAAAAAAGTGGGAAAATGAACAAAACTAGATGGGAAAATGGGAAATTTTAAATAAAGTTACTTTAAAAGTCAGCTAGCCCACAGTGACCGTAATGTACACAACATCCACAAACCGTCGATAGCAACTCACATTTCCATCAACTTTTTCAAGACTATGATCACATCTCAGTAATAGGTAAATAAACTAAACCAATAGTGCACTTACAACATTACAACGGTGTGTATGTGTCTTGTAATTGTAGTCATTTTATTTGGAAAATGAGGTTGTGAAAGAACAACTTTTATTTTGGTCTTTCACTGGCCTCCACATAAGTTAGGAGATTGGACTATGCACAAATTGGACAAAGCTACAGGTTCAGAAATGGAGCATATAAGCACAAGGCCAATTAGCATGTGATCAGAGTTGTACATTACCTGAACTGCAGCTGTATGTTTATTGTTCCAACCACTAACTTTTATTTTTATGGAACTGATCAGGGAGCTTAAACTCTGATCATTGGGAGCTACTGTTCTGCAGCATCCCAGTTCCAACACAACTGAATTAAATGGCTGACTCATCAGCAGGCCATTACAGAACTTTATGACATGCTCAGGAGGCAATTTAGCCTGTTTATTCAGGTTTATTGGAGTAAGGAAGTGTCTGAAAACTGCTGGACAAGGGACCGTGACAGATCGTCTCACAGTTGTTTGGAATTGTGAAGATTTACAAAAATGACACATTATTTTTAAACAATTTCCTATCTGAAAAGCATTCTGTGAATTTCTGATTAATCCAAATGAGACAAACTTGTTCATATTGGATAGAGTGTTTGTGAACCTCACATTCTCCTGAATTTAGGCAATTTTGCAAAGAAGAGTAGGCCTCTAACGTGATGGAAACGACTCGTTGCACAACTATTTAATGGTAGTTGTACTGCTAAGATATTAGCTTTAGGGGGTGATTACTTTCTCACATAAATACATATCATCTGAAGACTACATTTTGTGCTGGTCTTTGATGTCAAGATTTGTTTGATAGTCAGACATTTTATTGCTACAAAAACATGCAAATCTAAATCCATCGTGATCATTAAATTGCCTTTTTAAATTTGCGCCAGCACATACACATATGTGTGTCTGTAAAATGTGGTTGCTTGCTTTTGTTTTACCATTAAAACAAGACCCAAAAATTCTGCCTAGAAGCAGACTGTAGTAGTCAGGCAGTCTTGGCCCACTTTCTAAGTCTGCACAAAAAGTTTCAACAACAGCTTTTCTCCCAGACTAAATTACCAACATGACCAACTTGTGTTGCTGTGAGCTCATATGTCAGTGCTTCATCTAATCCCAACATGCAGGGCACTGTTCTGTTTTTAAATCTTTACACTTGCTTTTGTTGAGGGAGCCTCACCAATATCGCCCCCCGCACCCAAGTCATCCTTTTGTCACTGTGGGAACACACTGGCACACAGATGGTTAAGCCCACCCTTGTGATGAGTGGGAAGGGTGCGTGGTGGCGGTGGTGGTGGGGAAGGGTGTGGGGGGGGTTGTTGCAGATGGCACAGAGGGCATCGCCAATAAGCCAACATGCACTCACACACACATCAACATGGAGGAATAAAGGGGGAAAGATAAACACAAAGGGGTTAGTAGGATATGGATATGTAAGGATAGAAGAAGGTGTAGGTGGGTGTGTGGGTCTTGTGTGTCCGGATGTGTGCTGTGTACGTGCGATGGCTGGTGTTGATCTCGTGTGGCACACAAAGCCTTGGCATCTCGCTGGCACCTCTGCCCACGCCGTGCCACACTGAGAGGCACAGCGAGGCCTGCCAGAGGGGTTGGCAAGGCTCTATGTGCCTTTGACTTCATCTGCATCTGAACATGTCTTTGAGGTATACACATAAATAATGTGTTTCTATGAATTTTGCAAAGCGTGTCCTAACACCAATTAGCCAACGTCATTTGCTGGATGATTGGTGCCAGGCACCTTGTACTTATATATTCATTACAAGTACAATATATGCTGCTTTTTAAGGTGCATGCCTTAGAAAGCATGCACATGGCGTGTGACCCAACCAAATACCACACACATCAGCACACACAAGTGGTGCCCTTCTCATTAGAAGTAGCCTCCTCTCTATCTCTAATGGCTGATTCTTTGATATGCAATGACGACTAATTCCCTCCTGTGTTCCGCTCTCTGCAGACAGCACAGTCATTAGACCGTGGGCACGGACACACACAGACGTGCACAGTTGTGTTTGAGCAGGAGTCTAATCATTTAACCCATCCAGAGGTTCAGAATCTCATCCGTTTTCACCTTACCGTAGGAGTCGTCTACCAAGGGACGGGGCCCTCCTCACTTGTAATGTAAATAGAACAATATTTACATAAAATATTTGAATTTATTATTAAAAATGCTTTTTTTTTCTTGGTGCAGACTGGATCTTTAAGACTAAGGTGAAGCCTAATTTCTTATTGCGGTGTTTGTCTTGTATGCATAAGTTATTCCATCATCGCCCTTGCGCTGTAATGAGGGATACACATCCCAACATTTTAAAATGGAAAAAGAAATTGCCACTAGTAAATACCTTTGTTTTTTGACAAAAAAAAAAAAAGTTCCCTGTCACATTATAACTTGATTATTCTTGGCCAGAAAAGGATAGTTTCCACATCTTTTAACAAATAAAGCTGTAAAAGGTGTGTTGTGCACCTTTTAGAACGATCTTTTTACAGCTGCAATTCTTCTGGGGTACGAATCTACCAGCTTCGCACATTCCATCCATTCTGCTCAGATAGACTGGACGTGGAGCATTTGTGCACATCGGTTTTTAATTCTTGTCAAGGATTCTCGATTGTATTTAAGTCTGGATGATGACCGGCCCATGGGCGCACAAACACCTGGCTTTGGTATAAACCTTTCCATTATAATAACGGATTACTTTCCAACACTACTTTTCATTGCTTCGCCTAATAATAGTTACTCCAACCACATGTACGCAAATGGCTCTTATGCATTATAATGGCCAACTAATAAAAAGTAATAGGATTGTGCTGCAAGTAGATACACTGCAATGGTTACATTTCGTTTTTTTAGGACAACCAAACATTATTTTTTTATACTCGTCTTTTTTTCCAAAAAGCAGAAAAATCATGGATAGAACATTAAGCACAGACATTGGGATGGCAGCTCTCATATGTTTGAGTCTATTGCATTTTTATTTTCCACCACTTCAGTTGGAAGGCATCCATTTTTTTTGCAACAATGCAATGCATTTTATAAATCTCTTCCATTACTTCCATCCATTCTGTTACTCTGGGTGACTCTCTTTTCAGCCACTTCTTTGCGATAACTTTCCTCACAGCCACCATCATTATTTTAACTATATAAAAACCATGTCTGCCTTTTCAATCAAACTTTCCGAAATCAGACCTACGTATGAGGCCCATCGGTCTCTCAGACACTGAAGAACTTCATCTGTTAGTACAACGACATCCGACCAGAATGGTTGTAGTTTATCTCTCTTCAATATTGTTTTGTTTTATTTTTTTTTTTTTTTTTTTCATATAAGGTGTGATTAAATGTAATACATTTCTCCATCCAAAATCTCTGGAGCTGGAGTTGCGCTTTGCACATCGAATGCCAATCACTCTCTTAGGTTTCCATTTCCAAACTGTTTTGGATGGCACCTGTTTAATAGACTTCATCATTTTCACTTAACACACTACATTTTTTTTTTTACTCTTTCAAATGACTTAAAGGTATTTCCCTCAGTCAAAATCAAAGTGTCTGTTACTATTATACCTCTTTTCATCCACCTGTTGAAAATCTCATCAGTCATTCCTGGTCTGAATATGTTGGTGTGTGAAGCCAACACTTCTAGAAATTAGGCTACCTCTCATTACGGCCTTGACCATATCCCAGATTATTACAGGTTCCACTTCAACATCTTTCCTTAAATTGATGCACTCTTGAATTTCCTTATTTATTTCACCAGGAAATCATTTATCCTAGAATACACTTGATAAGTTGCAGAGTAATGAGTAAAATCCTTCCCTTCCAGATGAAAATCCCTCCACACTTTTAGTCCATTTTTCTTTAGTTGTGTTTTCCATAAGGTGTCTAATTCTTGTGTCAAAGTTGTAGTTCAGTGTAATATTCCAGTCAATTGTGCAGAATAAAATACATTCACTCAAGGATATTATTCTATCAAAAACAAACCTGGGAAACCTCAGATCACTCTCTAACAGTGCATATTAGCTGACCACAACTCTGTTGATTCAGCCTTTAATAATATATCTACCATCTTATCAGTTACTGCTTGTGTTATTTAATTCAAAACTGACATGGTTAGATGTTAACATAATTCTTACATGAACTGTAAAAGGACTGGATTTTTTCATTTTTTCATGTCCATTTCTCTACGTGTTTCATCAAGAGCTTTTATTAGAGTTCATTTTAACTTCTATATCTAACCTCTGTGATTAATGAGTCATAAGTCCTTCATAAAGACTTCAAGAAATGCTGCTGATCATGCCTAATGTATTGAAAATGAATTTTCTCAGCTGTCAATTTCCCAACACCCTTACACCATACATTGGTTTTAATAATATTGTTTAACGAGTAATTATTAGTGTTGCACTTCTTATAAAGTTCAGGGATAGACTGAAGAAAAGACTTTTTAAAACTGAAGCAGCAATTGAGATGTCATTGATTTTCATCCTTGGTAAGAGTCAAGTGTCAATGATGACTGCATTCTACAAATCCCAAGTATGCAGCAGCCTTTCGACTAAGGTAAGAAAACCGAATCCATTCTTTCAGAGATTGCGTGACTCGATTGTTCTTACAGGGTCAGGTTTGTTCCTCGTGATTTTCAAAGTTGAGTAAAAACTTGACGTTTTCACAAAAATCCTTTCCTGGCATTGATTGGTTGAAATTCCACGAGAAGATCAACTCCAACACATGCTTCACTTCACAGTCTCTTTCCGCAATGTTAAAGTCCACACTCCTTACTTTGTTCTAACCGTCACTCACAACTACTTTCCTTATTTTTTTCCCTGTTTTTCCCGTCTCAACAAATCTTTTTTCTTCTATTCTCAGTTCAATCTATATCAATTAACCTGCTGAGCATCCCCCTCTCTCCTTCCAAACTCTAAAAGTCACGTATGTATATGAAGAATTAACCATCGTAATATGAGTATTATAAAGAACCCTGAGAGCAGGAGAAGCATGCAACAAACAGCAAATTCAGGAGCAAGTGGAAGAATGGTGTCTGGGGAAAATAGTGACACTGAGTCAGAAAGGGGGCTGCCATTTGCAGAAAATGTGCAAACGGTTTTGTTCACTATCAACAGCTTTGGAAATGTGGCCACCATAGTGTGCCACGAAAGAGCGTTGCCACAGTTACGCTCTATCACCACTGCTCAGGGAGGTGAAGGTGAGAAACCAAGGTCCAAATTATGATTTGAAAACTGTTTTTATTTACTTACAGCATCTCTGATATTAAAATCCGTTAGATGATCCTAAACGTGCAAGGGTGGCAAAAAAGCAAAAAGGGGGCAAATACGTTTTTACAGTCTAATAGAAACTTCTCTTATTTGACATCCGTGGATTATTTCTGCAATAGTGGAGACGTTACAGGCATGAAAAAGTAATTCAAAAACAAGTCTCATATATTGATGGGAGCATGGATAATACAAATGGGAAGCAACTTGGAGGAATAAATCATAACAAGCAGACAAGGAAATGTGGATTAAATTGTTTTATGATCACGAGGTTCAAGAATTTAATGTACCCTTAAAGGAATTAGCAAAAAAAAAAAAAAAAAAAGGAGACCAAGTTTTGATGAAATTGGAATGAATTAAATTAGCCTTTTGGGTCGCTACATTTCTATGGTCTGTTAACTAATTAAGTCAATGATGTATTGATAGTTTCATTTTGTTTTATCAGTTGATTTATGTGATTTTACTGGCTATAAGCATTATTACTTTGACAAGTGTTTTGAAGTTGCATGTGTGGAAAAATGATCTAGAAGTTCGACAGAGCGTAAAGAGAACCAGAAACAATAGAAGTGAATTTCATCAGAACAGTATGAAAAAGTTCTCTATGTTTTGGTGATGTCGAAAGTTAGCATTTTAGAGGACGTTTTGAGAAGTATGAAAATATTTCGGGAAAACAAGTGACTTTTAACGCATTTACCAATCTGTAGTTATATGGCTTCTATGTTGGACCATGTTCTGGATTAGAAGGATCCTTCAAAAACAATCAAGCAATGAACAAAGCTGGTGACATACGCCCATCATCTGCATTAATGTCATTAAATGTGAGCCTCACAACATGGCCGTGAGCTTATTTTCCTGGACGAATGATCATTCAGAAATCCACTTTAAAGCATATCAAAATCAAGAACTGTTGGTCTTCTGCCACAAACTCGACTTGGAAACATAAACGAGATATTTTCAAAATGGCCGAGCTCTAGGCCACGTAAGAGTCTTAGTTTGTCGCATCTAAATTTGGTTTGATTGGAATCATTCTTCCACTGGAACACCCAATGGTAGCCATTTGATTCTGTTTTATTTGGCCAAAGAACAGAAGAAGGCATATGAATGTTGATTGAGGAGCAAGTGCTTATTTTTTGTCGGGCTTCCAGGTCAGCGTAATGTGAAACCTCCTTATAACGTACAGGAACACATGGGTCTGTCAGGTTTTAGGCAGGTTGGGGATTTGGTGGTTCCTGGGTTTTTCTGAAAATCCTACCTAATTTTCTCTCTTCTGACAGGAGATTGAAACCTGAACAGATGAATGAACCCAAGAAGACACCAAAACGGATTTAGAGATGGAAACAACGGACTTCTGAGACAGCCCTTCAAAAGCCATGTAGAAAACTGATCGACTACACTAAGAAGTCAAATAAACATAAGACGATTTGGCAAATATGTTGCAAAGATTACGTCAGAAGCTTGTTACAACCAAAAGTATTTAGTTGAGGTGAAAACATCTTTGGACATTTCAACTAAACATGCAGTCATATTCAATTAATCAGAAAATACGTTCAGATGATGATTGCTTGTCAGAATAAAAGCACCTTCTTCCTGTGCTTATGTTGAAAGCTTCTAAACAATGGTCTGAAATGGTGAGTTTGTCTAACTTTCCTTAATGTGCCATTAGATCAAACCACTCCAGTGATAGTTGTTGGATGTAATTTAAAAATGATTCTGAACGCCTCATAGAAGATGAGTCTACGCTTATGCAAAAAGTGATGTTTCGGTTTTCTTTTTTCTTTTTCTTCTTTTTTTTTCAAATTTACAGAGCTTAAACACATAACGTGATGCAACGATTAGATTTCCAGATACAATCTTTATTAACAAGGGAATTTCCTGCCAAACTTTTGGTGGAGACAAAATGACTCTGATCCATGCTGCTGGCTGCATAACACAGACACAAAAGCCGGTTAATACCATTGTCTGTGACACAGTGATGTTTGGCACCATGTGTGTTTCTTCTCCTGCGCGTGTGTGTGCGTGTGTGTGTGTGTGTGTGTGTGCGTGCGCGCGTGTGTGTGTGTGTGTGTGTGTGCGCGCAGAGTTCACTGATCTCAACATGTGAGCGTTTCTGCATGTTTCTGCATGCGCGTATCCCCGGCGCTGGGCTGCGTTTAAGTGAGTGAAAGCATTAAAGAGGCTGCTGGGGAGCCCGGCTCGCTCATTGCCGGCGATAATGAGGATGTTTTCTATCTTCAGTTCAATCAGCGCGCCCAGCTCTCTGAGACGGGGGAGAGCCTAGCAGATGCACGGCACGTAGCAGATGTGTGCTATTGGAGAGACATCTGAAAGTACAACTCCAGTCTCTTTTTTTTCTTTTCTTTTCGTTTTTTTTTTTCTTTACAACATTGTGCGCTGCTGTTTAGATGCCTGCGATTTCCTGGCGCAGAGCGACGGCAACAACAGCAACGTGGGAGAACTAGCAAAGGAATACAAGAAGAAGAAGAAAAAAAGAAAAAGGGAAGAAAACCTTTGGCAGGAGTCTCGTGTTTGAAGTCATTTGGAGGGAGATGACATGCAAAATTAGAGAGTAGCGTTTCGCCCTCTCCACTTGACTAGACATTAAACGCAACAAGGAGAATTTTTCTTCCTTGGTGAAGATAAAGTGCACCCCCCTCCACCCCCACACACACCTCCCCAACTCCCAAAAACACAGATTACCTTGTCTGCTTGTCTTCAGGCTGTTTGATTAACAGGTGCAAGTTTTCAGCCATTCAGTTATGACTTTTCAAAGAATAACTTTTCTCTTCAACTTTAAAAAAGATAAAAAGAGTCCTTGGACAAAAACACTGACTTAGAAAAAGGCAGAAACAGAATATCTAAAATAATTCACTGTTTAGTTTCAACTGTATTGTTTCCTACTGGAGAAGCTGCTGTCAGACTGGATTTTACCGGGATCACGCAAACCAGACAGATAAAATAGTAATTGGCTACAAAAACAAGAAGCTTGTTTTTTTTTTGCAATTGAGTCTAATAGTTTTCACTTGTTTAAGTGCAGTGACAACCAAAAACCATTAGATTATTAAATGTCTGCTGTTCCTCAGCAGACAAATATCCACAACGGACTCCAACTGCTTCAGCTCAAAGTTAAAACAGGAGAAGGGTTTGTGCTAATTTAGATTGTGTGTAGGTGAACGCTTAGCGGAGCCTTCCTCGCTCGCATACATTTATTTGTGTCTTTGAGGCCGATGCATTGTGCGAGCGTCTATAGTGCGAGGCTGATGGAGAGAGAGAGGGAGTTTTATTGTTGTGCCCACGGGAGCAGATGTCACTGGCACTTGCTCAATACTTTCTCTCATTCTGTCTGTTTGCTCCCTTGCTGCGTCGCTCCGTATCTCTCCATCTCTCGGTCTGTTTGTCTTTCTGTCCCTGCGCTTTTTTGCGCTGACCAGATGGAGGGATGCTCCGCTCCAAACCTTTTCCCCCCCATTTCAGGATCGCAACGAATCTCTGTTATGTGATCCAGCATGAGATTTCCTCCGCGTTTCTGGCCATAAAGCGCTCGTTCTACCTCATTCTCGGTGTCCTTCTCCCCTGCAGCACCCCCAACCCCACAAGCCCCCCGACAAAGCCAGACAAAGGCCTTTCATTTCTCCATGCCTGCTTGTCCTCCACATGTTTGTACTGTACCGAACTAGGCTCCCTCTCTCATTGTATTCCCTCCCTGTGTTTCCAAAGAAGGTGTCTAGGGGCCATGGGGCCCCCGCTTGGAGACTCTCTCACTCTCTCTCTCTGTGTGTGTGTGTGTGTGTGTGAGGAAGCTGGCAGGGGTGGGAATGGTCTGTGTTGTGAGTGAGCGAACGAACGAGAGGAGGAAGAAAGAGTAAAAGCGACAGAGTATATTATTTCATTAAGTGCTTTGGAGCTTGGCGGCGATTGGGGAGTAAAACCTTGCAGCTCTGTGTGTGACAAGGGCACGACCCCCCACAACCTGGGAACTCTACCCACACATTGCGCCGCTTTCATCTGATACTAGGGAGTGTGTGAGAGCTCTCAGTCACTTGGTGCTGAGAAGGCTAAGCCTTTTTTTTTTAGCCGGGGCCTGCTGAACGGAGGAAAGGTGGCGAGGATGATGAAGAGAGGAGGGACGGAGTGAAGGTAAAGGGATGATGGGGGTAGGTGAGCAGAGGACATGGGGAGGGGGGCTTGCTTTGCCCTCAGTAAGACAGAATTGGGCATTGTCGCCAAGCAGAGTGAAGCAGAGCTGGCCCATTCTGTTGATCTGAGCAGGATCCCGGAGAAAACAAAACTGCATTGTTCCCCGCAGATGGAAGCCAGTGTCTCCTGGGTAACAGCATTAATCTCCTCTTTTCTCCTGCTTCCTCTCTTGTCGGGGGCCATAATCGGTGGGCTCCTTTCAGCAGCCGAGCTAGCCTCAAAGCCCGGGCTCCTAACTAGCCTCCTAATTAGCTGCAATTACAATGAAGACAACATGATGAGATAATAGAAATTTGCAAAATAATGACATACCACGGGAAAATATTCCTCCTCCCCAAGCACCGTTCTTTTTCCCTCCAGGAGGAGCACAATGGAGAGCCGGGGCCCTTTTCTGAAAGCGGGGAGCTCAGAAAAAATGGTGGCGCATTATGTGGCATAGAACCCTATTGTCTGCCTTCTGGTTGCTTCAATCAACAGGCCATTGTCTGGCTGCTTAAATCAAAATGACTCAAATACGGGCGCCGTAATGATGCCCTCTCAGCACTGCATACTGAACACAGAGATAGATTGAGGGAGAAGGAGAGGAGAGAAGAAGAGAACAGAGGAGAAGAGCTAATCATGGAGCATGAAACAGCCGGTTAAATAGCTAATATTTGTCAAATATCCCCAATGAGAGAAGTTCGATATGATCGGAAAGTCATTGGTTTTGTCTACTAAGTGCTTTAAAGTGAAATGTCAGCATCACCCAAGACACAGACAGTAAACGTTAACAGAGTTGGGGGGGTTTTACGGGTTGACTGTTACTTATCAACTATCTGATAAATTAAGTCTTGGAAAGCAGATGGGAAGAAGTAAATATATCCACTTATAAGATGAGAGGAAAGTATTTTTGTCCATTATTTTCTGTTTGTTTTGTTTTCCATACATGGCTATAAAAAGACATTTGGAAATGAAATAAACGTGAAAGTAGGGTAGTGTGGATAAGGGAGGTGGGGGGGATCCATGGATAAATCAGGGAGGAGAAAGAGGTAAACAGCAGGTGGTAGTCATGCACAGAGCAACATCTATAGCAACTCTAATAACCAAGAACAAGAAACTGTTCTGTTCATTTTCTTTTCTGTATCTTTTATTAAAAACTGCCTACATTTTCTTACATTTTTCTTTTTTCTTTATAAATCTAAGCTAACTAGCTGTCAGCTTTTCTCTCAGCTGTTCTCAGGCTTAGTGCTTGTCACCTGATCGCCAAGCTGACATTGAGCACAAAGACAGACAGCATGTGGACAGACGGGCAGAGAAGGGAAGGTTAAGATCACATATAAGTTAATTCGTCACCTAACTATCACACATCTTAATATCTTTATTAGGATTTTATGTGATAAACACAAATAATTGTGAAGTGAGTGAAAAATGTTATTTTTTACTTGTGCTAAAAAAAAAACATGGCATCCATTTATGTCCAGCTCTATTTAGTAGGAAGTCTTCAGACTCGTGTTGAGAGCAGCTAAAAACATTGATTTTTAAAGTTTTGTTGACATTATTCAGTTTGAACAGTGTCGGCCATCTTAAGAACTAAAACACAATGCTTGCGTCCAATTTTTCACTCTCCTATCAGATTTATAGATGACTCTCAGGATCGGACATGATGTGCTCTGGTTGGACCACCAGACTTGATAATGCATCAGAAATGATGCCAGTGTAAACACAAGTCAACTGGCTTGAGCAAAACTGCTGTTTTACTTTTGCGTTTTTTTGTTTTTTTTTGTAGGAAGTACACAAAATTTGGTGGGATTAAAAGTTTTTAGTTTATATTTTCTCATGAACGGATGTGTTTTACGTTGCCACTGTGGTTCACTTCCTGTCTCACTCAGGACATTTCCATCAAACTGCTTGACAGTCAGAGATGCTGTTGTGAAGAACTGCAAGTGGTCATCAAGGCCTCATTGACTTCTAATTGTACATCATTTGATCCGATTTTCTGTCCGTTCAGATGCCAAAAACAGATCCGGTGTGTTTTGGTCCTAAAGCGTCAAAATTGCGACTCTAGAGGCTGTAAGTTTAGAGTCATCCAGCTAGAAGGTGAGCCTCTGCCTCAGCTTTAATTCTCATGTAGAGTTCAACAGGCTCCCTTCCAGAATTATTCTTTAGCTCCATTAATATTCCGATTAACTTCAACCAGCTGGAGAAAAGCATCCTGTAAATTGCATTGGTGAGATAATGTGGAGACTTAGTTTTCCTCCACACTGTTTTTGCTTGAAAGTCAAAAAGGCTAAAAATAAATTGTGATCTCATATGACCATATAACCTTCCTTCACATTTGCAGATCTGTGATGAGGTGAACAGCAAACTGCCTGTGTTACAGCTTTATTTCAAAGAAAACAGTCTTTCTTGCCACTCTTCCATAAAAGAGCAATCTATTTATGGGATGGAATCATTTGGTGTCCAGCTGACAGATTATTGTATCCAAATTACAAATCAGTTTGGATACGATAATCTGAGTCAGCAATAGGCTTCTAGGCTGCTTCTCTGAACAATGTCTAAGTTTAGACTAAGTGATGTTTGGGAAGTCTGTAGTTGTGCCATATTCTTTCCATTTTCACGATCAGATCTTGGGATATTGCTCTATAACCCAGCACTACATTACAACTATGTTCATCTATAATAATCTTTGTCTTAATGATGTTGTTTATGTACTAATGTCCTCTAACCAGCCACTAAGAACAGTTCCTTTAAATAATACGCCTGTTTATTGACCAACAGATGTTTCTTTTAATCATTATTACATTTTAAAAAACTTTTGAAAACCATGAGTCATTTCTTTTCATTTTGGCAATTATGCCAAAATTTTCTTAGGACTTTGCATGATAGACCAATTAATATGCCTTGTTGTTTTCACTATACAACACGAGGTATGAGTAACTTTCTGAGGCAGTGTAAAATAACACTGTCTGGATGTAAATCTGGTCTGTAATCCAATCTGAATGGATGTAAGGGTGATGCATTGGGAATTTTGGATGTATTGGGAGAAATAAACATGAATAACTGGGGGACATCTTGATATGAACAACATAGAAGTTGAAGTTTCAATTCTGTTTCATAAAGCTGAACAAAAAATAGGTAAATATTGATCTAAAAATTTAAGTATAACCCTCTTTAAAAGATTTATAGATGTTTGTATTGGGGTGCTGGAGCTGGACTAGATTGACCTCCCGCCCCCCTTACCCAAAGCACAGAGGACTCCCATGGAGTAATTAGCTTGTGTCAGATAAGTTGACAAGCTCGTTAACACGCTGCATCATCTGATACGGCCGCCTTTGTTTTTGTAGGCTTCTGAGAGGAAGTTAGCAGTCTAATTAGCATAATTACAACTGCAGATTTATATGGGCGTAATTAGCGAGCAGCTTTCTGCATGTTGTGATCTGATGGAGACATGCTGCTGCAGAGGAAGGAGCTGGAGATTCCCGTACATCGTGCTCAAACACACAGAGCTTCACTACACGAAGGGCGGAAGCAGCCGTGGCCTTCTGCCTACACTAACAATAACAGCAGCTGATATTTCAGAGTTCATGTTCATAAGGCGATCTCGATGTTAGATGACTTTTCATTTTAGGTAACCACACTTTTATCATGTTAAAAAAAACAATCATTGTAAAAGATAAAGCCTTTTTCGTGCCTAAATCTAAAGAGAATTGAAGCAAGGAACACATCTTCAATATGAACATACACACGCCCTCACACCCACCACATAAACTTATGCTAAAAGGTGTAAAAATGAAAGGACGGGAGCAAACATGCGACGCAGAGGCATGACCCGCCCGACGAGTTGGCCTTAATTACAGCAGACATTCACAGTGGGATGGTGAATTAGTGCAGTTACCTCTCATCGCTACTGTAAAACCCCAGGGTTAGTAGATTAACAGACACACACACGCACAGAAAATGTGGAGACACACAAAGTGCAGGGTGCCGTCAGGCGGTTTTAGCAGCTTCTTAGGAGACATGAGGTGAAGTAAGGGTCAAAATTAATCACTGTGGCAAACCAGCACCCACAACAATGTGCAAAACGTCATCTCGAGCTGACTGGGAGAGTCCTGGTGCCTCGAGAGCCTTCAGAGTCTTTTGTGAGTCTTTTCACGCCGGTTAATTTGTCAAAAGCACCCTGTGCTTGTAGCTAAGGAGACACCCTCATTTGTTATCTGCACCTTTCTTTTAGGGAGGAAACCGTTCTTTTTAAGGTTAAAAGCAAAACTCAAAAACAAAACACATTTTTAAAGAATCTATGACAGGAAATACCGGGTTCTAATTAGCACATAAAAAGGACACAAGTTTTCTAAGTTGACTAATTTTCAGAACATTCTCCACCAAATAAAATCCCAAACTTTGATCTGTGTAAACTTAGATGATTTAGATCATTTATACCACAGCTCTACTCTAATATTGACTTAGTTTATGATTCATTGTAGCATAGTATTTTTATGTCATAAATCCCACATATAAGTTAATTTCATCTTTAATTTGATCTTCTTACCTGAAACTGCTGTATTACTTTGTATTTTGATTTGGTTTGGCTCTGATCTGTGACAGATCCGGTCACAACTCAGCTGTTCATCGCCTCACAGCAGGCTATGAACAGATAGATATTTATATCAAATCACTGGCGTCCGAATCGGGTAAAAGGTACACATTTTATTGATTGAAAGACCATTTGTCAACATGTGAGAAAACCAAGGTGTCAGCTGTGGTCTCGACTTCATTTCAAACAGAGTTGTTTGGATACAAAGATAAAGTCAAGATTGATTTCAGTGACGATGCATTTCAGGCTCTTTTTTAGTTACTAAGTGATCAGCAGCAGTTTATATTTCATTGCTGCTTGTTGAGATCGTCAGCAGCTTTGCATCAACTAAGGTCATGTTACTTCTAACTTTAAAGGAGCACACCTCTACAGAGCTTGATCACAACAACAAACCCCTAAAGTTTTTTTGTTTTGTTTTGTTTTGTTTTTGCAGAAATATGCAAAAATCATGTAGCTCTCTACAGAGTAACGCTTTACATTGATTGATTTTCTATACACGAATTACATAAATGCCAATATCCTGCATAACAAGTGCATGGATTTGGTGCTGTTGTGGATTTGCCAGAGTGTGAGTGCATGCATGTGTAAGTTGTAGATTGACTGCATTAATTAATGCAGTGTAGATGAGTCCCCTCTGAGCTGTCTAATTAGACATTAGCATGAAGATGTAATTACCTGAGAGGGCTCAACACGTTTCACTTAACTACTCTGCTTCCTGCATGAGAGACCATGCAGGTAAGGCTCGTCCTTTGTGTATGTGGAAGTGTGTGTGTTTGTGCTGCTGAAAATGTGTGTATAGTAAATATATTGCTGAATGCAGGTACAGGTGTTGCTGTGTGGGACTGTTAGAGGAGGATCTAATCACTTTAATACTAACATAACCCATTTTTATTTCTCTTGGGTTCATTTATTGCGGTTTCCTTTTTTCAGCACTGAAAATCTGAAGCTTGTACTTTTTTTCCCCCTCCCTTTGAGCTTTAACCATCTCTCTCTTGTTTGGGTCGAAAGTGCATTAGGCAACTCTGAGCGAGCGACATGGGTTCGATTCTTGATCAATATCCACCACTCCACAGGCAAAAGAAGAAAGGAAAAAAAAACATAAAGCTCCCTGTTTTTCCTTTTTTTTGCCTCTCTTCCTCATAGAGACAAGGGGGAGAGAAAAAAAAGAAGGAAAAACAGATCTCTGACATCTGTTTACCAGCGTCACCACAGCAACGGCCACTGCCAACCTTGACACTGGACTTGCATTGTCTGGGACCCTGACATTAGGTAAATAAATTACACAACCTTAGGTGCAAACAGACACGCATGCTTTCTCTTTATCTTCTCCCTCTTTCACAAACACACACAAACAAAGGCAAATACTATTTTTTTTCTCTGCAACTTGAAAGAAAAAGGAAATCCAGAAAAGAATGCATCGCCGACGCAAACAAAAAGCCCTTTGGATACACAGACGTGCTCGACATGTCAGTGGTCCGCTCACACCGAGAATTAGCTCAAATACTATAATTTCCCATTTCCTCTGATAAAAACAGACTATTAAGCTGAACCGAGAGGACACTGTCGATACAGGACAACAGATTGTGAGAACCCCTTGAACTCTGAAGCCGCCTGTAACAAAATCTCTTGGAGCACCAGGAGGAAATCTATGGGCTGCTACAAGCATTGTCTTCTTATCTGTCAAAGGGTCTGTCCGCTTTCAATGAGGATCAATAATGCTATTGCATTAGCATGTCTGAAGGAACAACAGACAGACGGGCTGGAGGAAAGCAGCTAGAGACCTTTGAACAACGTTCTAATCACAAACACGCAGCATTTACACCTTCTTATCGCACCGTCGAGTCCGAACTGAAAACTTTTCAACATGTATGCTACAAAATACTTTCTGATAAAGCTCCAGCCTCTACCGTTTGGTTTGTTTTGTACCCATTTCTTCTGCATGCAAAAAGGAGACCAGCAACATTTTAAACCAACAATGTGTCAATTCATAAACTTTATGAGGTTGTTTGGCTCCCCCTTTGACAGCCAATGTTTTCAAGTAGTTTTATATCGTCTATTTATAGGCTGTCACAAAGAAATGTGACTGTGTGACTCCAATTAAAACACTCTGATGTGAGATGAGTACCCAAACAATTTCAGAAAAAGAAACATTTTTATTCTTGTAAGAAGAGTATTTAGTACTAACGCTACTCAAGTAATTGATCACAACATCTGATTTAGTACAAACATAAAAAGTGTTATCACTAAGTTTTGGTAATTTAAAGACTAGAATAATTAAATAACTGAAATGATTACCAAACAGACTTATGAAAGTGGAAAGATAATGTTAATTCAAGCAGTAAGATCAGCAATATGCTATTCACAAACAGAACCATTTTACTTTTGACTTCAGTAAATAAAGACCAGGAGTAGGGCAGCATGACATTAGGAAATTGGATTCTGACTGTATTGTTTTCAGCATCTCTGAGGCCTTTAGCTTCTCGGTCACCGTCATCTACCTGGTAAACTACAGCAGTGAGACTCCAGCAGGCTGAATATCTTATTAAAAATAGCAACCAATGAACAGTGCATTCCAGTCTTTTGCAATATTAATAAGGTACATGCTGATATTGTCTTGATATATTGTGGAGCCAATACTTTAGGGATGTAACGATTCCTCAAATGATTCGAGTACCTCGATTATTAAAATTCATTGAGGCAAATTATCTGCCTCGAAGCTTTGTTAAATCATGTTTTGTTATTTAGCGCCAGGAGATTATTTGTGTTGCGCAATGCTCTCATTTCCACCTATGAGATATTGATGAATGCTAAACGTTAGCAGCTTAGCATCCAATTTTCAAGTTTGGTCCAGGGGGATTTCACTGATTGATGATAATGTCCAGGTTTTTTCAGGGAACCAATAAGAATCGGCAAAATGACCCTGGAGTACGACAGCCTTTCTCCTCCCGGAGGTGCTGCCTGGTGGCTGGTTCAGCGCGAACGGTAGGGAAAAGTGCGGCAGGTGTAATTATACAGGTAAAGTGGATAAACAGAGCAGAGTGGGCTACTGTGCTGTAGTCGGTGCTTAATGTAAGTGCAGCTTTACAGACAAACCGGAAAATAAACTTCATATCATCCCGGTCGCAACAAATGGGTGGCAGAAAGCATATCAGTTGTTCTGCACATCAACAGCATAAAAACATGTTCAGATTCTAATAAAAGTGCAAGTAGAGTTTATTTATTACCTTCCCAGCTCAACGAGAACAAGATGACTTGGTTAAAAAGTTCTGATCCAATGACAGAGTTCAAAGATTACTAACAATATCATGTAAGCAGATAGAGGTTGTTAATGGAATCAGGGAGCAGCTTAACATGTGAATGAGAACAATAATGACGACACAAAGAAGAGATAAATCCATTGTAAGTGCTTTGGAATTATGTCGGCTCAGTGGATTATAAGAGGCCTTGATCCAGCGCGAGTTGGAAAACACGGCGCCTATTCTTACACGTTTTCACACAGAGAAACACACACAAATACCAACGCATTATGCCAAGTCAGAAACATGCAAACATTAACAGACGATAATACAAAAACACATGCGGGCCCATATGTAAATTACACAACTGCACACTCACGGAGGCACAAACATCAAACCTTAATATCTACTCATGCTGGCGCATAATTGAATTAATTCACCCGTGGAACAACTTCACAGATTAGTGACTAAACTTTTCAATAATAAGAAAAAACTCAGCCACGCGTGATAATTACATTTGTTTCAAATGAGGGCAGACGTCGAAATGTATCATGCGTTGCCACGCGCCCACAGTTTAACCCACAAGCTTGCTTGCATGCACACACACACGTACACTGACAGACAGTCAGACAGACAGACACCTCCTCGAATTGACTGAGAGACAATGGAAATTCTGACTTGGGAAAGAATGAGTAATACGGACACCGGCTCAGTGTCAATCCTGACTAAGGGAAACCAGTGCGTAGAATACATCCAAATATTTGTCCATATTTCTCTTGCAAATACATAAAAAGTATGTAATAAGATTTTTAAAACGCTATATAAAAAAAAGCTCCACTATCCTGAACAAATGTTGCCACCTGGACGGCCAGTTTGGACTTTTAATATTCAGTGAGCAAAATCAACCAATGGTAATCACTACAAATTTTTGAAGTCACAGCGTCTTTAAAATGCACATGACTCACGAAACATAATGGAGCACAGTGCAGCCATACAGCAACCTTACTACTCCCATTCCATTTTTATGCATTACATGAATTACTAAGGGTGGGGGGGAGTGTCATTTTATTTAACCCATGAAAATTTACACCAAAATATGCCTCAACAAGTGTTCTGTTGCCTGCACCCACTGTCTGCAACTACAGCCCAAAGGGAGGGAGATAAAAGCTAGAATTTATTGATGTAATATTTCATAGGATAAGTTCATGACTTGGATTTTTTAAGCATCAGAAACATGTTATAGCTAGTGAATAGTTTGTGTTATAGTTTTCCACTTTTATCAGTGAACGTACCATTTTCTGACTCACATGATCGTTTTAGACGCTTTCATTTCAGTGTTCTGGTGGCAAGTCTGAAATTGTTTCATATAAAATGTCTTTCACTTATATCAAGACGTTTTCCCATGTTTTATGTTAAAATAAAACTCTACCAGTGGAACTAGTACTTTTTAAAATCAATATCAATGAATCAGTGACTTAAAACAAGCTTACTGAAAAGTAAATTGTAAGTTAGTTTTGTATTATTTCAAGTGTACTGCAAGATATTTGCAGTAGAAACTAGACCAAAAATACTTGGTAAATTGTGTACTGTTGCTGTGAAAGAATCCTGGCTGTTTCATTTAAAAATGTAAATTTCTAGAGGAAGATGAGATTTTGCAATGATAACATATCCCGATATTTATCATCAATGGCAACGCCCTATTGTGCTGTCAGCATGAGACTTGATCTGATTAAGTGTAAATTATTTTATGTGTCCCAGTGAAAGAAAGTGGACAGGAGGGTAAATTTACTTTTTATCCAAGTCAAAAATAAATAAATAGGTATTGTTTCATCTCATGTTGATTTGAATAGTAAACTAAACCTGACTGTATAGATTAATAACTAAGATCAATTTGAATGTATGTACATCACATGGAATCTGTCTGCATGATTGGATTGACTTTCTGTTATTTTAAGACGTGTTTTGAATTGTATAAAATATAAAACTAAATTGAATTGACAGAAAGCAAGATTAGTACATTTGTGGGAAATTAATGGCAATAATTTAAACTAAAGACTAAGTTAATAATAATGCTGAAGTCAGAGTTATCTGTAGATTGATGCATGGAAAGTTGTGATGTACCATTTGTTGTACCACAACATCAAATTCTTAACCAGCACAAAGAAAAAAGCCATAAAAATTCCAGAGAGTTCATTGAGAACCTCTCTAGTTACCCTCTGCACCCCCATCCCTTACCATATCGCGCTTCCTCTCTGTTCTGCCTCTCCTATTTCTGTCTATTGTCAGCACAAAGCATCACATTCAGGCCCAGATGACTTCTCATATGGAAGCCAGTGGTGGACTTAACGTACAATGGCCACATGAAGACAAAGGACAGTTTATTAGGCTGAGGAGTCACAGAGACAGATGGACGGAGAGCAGCCAAGGCTGGAAAAAAGGAAAACAGAGGGGAAGAGTGGCACTCTGCGTTCCATTGTGGCTGGACCCACATCTGGTGGCCATGTGTGACCGGAGCGGCGGGGCTAATGATGGGCTTCCTGAGGCCGGCTCAATTAGGCCAGGTCTCACCGGACTCCCAGAGAGAAGCAGAAAGAGAGATGACTATCGACATGCTGGTTGCTGTTTGTGCGTGCTTGTGTATTTGAGCCAGTCCATCTCGTTTACTCACACGTATGTCCTTCTAAGATGAGTTTAGACGTGAAAGCGTGCACAAGTGAGGTCTGTGTCAGGAGTGTAACAATCCTTGACAATTTTACTCTTATTCAGCGGCTAAAATGACAACATATTTTTCAAAGCCCATTAATAATACTTTTGACCAGGTTAAATAGAAGTATCTTGGCGTAAAGTTCATCAATGTTTGCCCTTCTGTAATATAAACCTGGCGGGCCATCAGGCTTTACTTGCACCTACACATGACTAAGTAATATTTGTTTATTATAGTTTTTTTATACAGTAACAGTGGTAGGAAAGTCTTTTTTTAATCACTAACTCCATAGCAACCACCTGTCTTTCCTGGTCTTTGGACACCTTAAATAGGGTAAAACAACAGAAGTGAAAAAAATTCATATTTTAATTCTATTGCCTTTTTAAAGACTTTATAGTTGGTGTTTATGCTAATGTCTTACACCATCATATTTGGTCATATTTTAAAATGTCCTGTCAACTTTAAACATTTTTTAACTCAAAACACAATGGGCCGCTGGATGACTGCCCGCCCTAGCATCACTATCACCAGGTTAGCAGATTTCTGGGTGAAGATCTGGGCAATAATTTAAGTCTCCCAACACCTTTACCCCAGACAGAAAACAAAGAGCTAGCCCTGAAGTATCTACAGCCATTTCTATGTCCGATATGCAGTGTGTGCGTCGTCACCAAATTAAGCGGGTTCCTGCAAAAGCACCATCCTCCATCATTCCCCTGTTGCCCCTACAAGACACAGGCTGAAAAATAGAAACCTAATCAACAGAAAAGAAAAGCCTGTTTGTCTTTCTTAATAAAACACTTTATTGGGGAAATTCAATGCCAATTCTTCCCATAATCACGTGTTCCTGGTCAGATGTGTATAATTAGCCTTGCATAAGCAATCACACAAGATCTCGGGTCATCCAAGGCTCTCAATTTCAGCGAAAGGACAGAACCACACCTACAGTGTATTAAGTTAATGTTTCAGACATGGTGTTTGCCCCCCTCCAGCAATATCAGTGGTCATGGATAAGTACTTGGAGTTCCCCAGATAAACGATAAAAAAGTAGTTTAATCTGTGTGAATTATTTAGGAAAGTTAAATGTAAGTGGATGAAAAGACAGGGAAAAAAACATTGAATATCTAGGTTAGGGAAGCAACTAAAACAAGGCAGAACACTTCAAAACCAACATGTCAGGATTTTTGGAATTTGAACTCCATTTTTGCAGTAGTAGCTCAAAGAATAGACTTTAAAATACTGTTGTTATTTTATAAATCACTGAACGGTTTAGCACTACAATACATTAAAGATCTGTTATTGCTGTACCAACCGTCTAGACCCCTCAGATCTTCTGGTTCTGGTCTGCTCTGCATCCCCAGAACCAGAACCAAACGAGGAGAAGCAGCATTCAGTTTCTATGCACCACAAATTTGGAACAAACTTCCAGAAAACTGTAAAACAGCTGAAACACTGGGTGCCTTTAAATCTCAACTTAAAACCCAACTGTTTAGAGTTGCTTATGGCTAAATTAGGATTAGAGTGTGGGTTTCGATGTCTTCGATGTTTTTAATGTTTTTATCTTTACTTATCTTTGTTTTTATAATGTTTTTATCTTTTCTTTTTATCTATTTATTAATTTCTTTTTATTTCTTTCTTACTGTTTCCGAAAGGTTAGAGTCCTTGTCAAACGGCGTTTTGACTAAAGTCCAAAGGGTTGGAGTCCCAGTTGACGGTGTCTCAACTAAAATTCTACAGCTTTTTATTTCTTTCTCACTGTTTGTGTTTTAATTATGTTTTTTAAATCTCTTTCCAATGTTTTTGATGTTTTTATGTTTTTAAAATCTCTTTGTTTTTATTTTAATTATGTAAAGCACCTTGAAATGCCTTGCTGCTGAAATGTGCTATGCAAATAAAATTTGATTGATTGACTGAATGATTGAAAGACCTGATCCGAGTTGCTTGTAAAAGACAGAAAATACACTTTCAAACTTTTCACATTTTATTTCATGTTACAACCACAAACATTAATGTATTAAATTAGGATTTTAAGTGACAACACTATAATTGTGAATATAGAGGCTCTAGTCTGATTGCTGAAAAATACTGGGTGAATATTTTTTATTGGCGCTGTATTTCTTCAGTCTGGTTAAAGTTGATGTCAATGATGCTAAATACAAAGGAATCCAGAAAGAAAATCTGCCACATAATGTTTGAAACCGTGATGGGGGTTAGCTTAAGATCTACATACAGTTTTCCTCATCTTTGCTCTTGGGGCCAATCAGCACTACTAAGGGAAAAGGATGCAAAAAACTGTTAATTTTTGTATTTCTAGCACGAGAAAGTAGAAAGATGAAGATGAACTGAGTCCAGAAATAATCTCTTCTGCCCACATTCTCCTCTGTCCTGTTTCCCTTCTAACACCGAATCAATGGCAGTCAGCTGGAGTGTTCGATCCCCATCTGTGTTCAGAAGCTTCTTTTGTCTGGCTTTACAGAAGGTTTCTGTGGTTACACGATCTCCCTCTGTGGAGCAGAAGTGGGTCTTTAGTTTGAGAATCACAGGTTTCTGTCAGAACATCACCAGCTAGTGTGGGCACCGTCAAAGTTGATTGTCGTGTGTCTGACCGACTCTAACCTTCCGCGCTAAGCTATTTGTATCGTTGTTCCTCAACAGGTGTCCATCAAGTGCTGAAGTAAATACCATCTGTGGAAAACTGAGAGCAAATCTACTAAGTTTGTGACACCATTGCCAAAGCTGGCACTCAAACTCAGACGGCTCTGGTGGATGTTTCACATAATGTGCTGAAAAAGATAAATCTTAACACCCTGACAGGCGTGATACTTTTCACACAACAATTATGACTGTAAACAAGTTTAGATGGAACGTCGTGTCAGCTGTGCCCTGAAAAAGTAGCTTTTTCGAGGAAAAAAAAAGTATTATGTAGATATATCTTTACAACTCTAACTTCATCCAATTGCTTTCACTGACTAACAAATAACTTTTCGACCAGATATGGGAGATCAAGTCAATAATTCCTTAAGATTGATGAGAAAGTACTAGTTCCACCAGCACATTATTTCACTTAAAACAAGACATTTTTCCAAACATTACGAGAGCAGCCATGTTGGCCTTTCAGTACAACCTGTGCCACCTGTTGGACGGCAACAGCAGCAAACCACCGGTAAACCCCTCGGTCCTCTTCTCTGTCTCCACAGGAAATGAGCGGGCAAATAAGCAGACAGAGATAATTACAGACCAAACAATGGCTGTCATTTCTGTCTACATCAACCTCCCAGCCCTGCCCTCCCACCGACAACACAGCTCTGTATTATCCGAGTCCAAGTTGGTGGACGGCTGAATCCAAACTGTGCTGCATGAATCTGTTCTGGATGTGTATTTCTCATCTCCCTGCATACTTTGCCGTTTGCAAAAAACAAAAGCATGTTAACCTTGAGCTGCAACACAGCTTTGTGCCGTCGTCTAAGGAGGTATTAGAAGGATGATTAAGTGAGATTGATGGCACTTTAATTCCCCCAACAAAAATAATGGCTCCCGCCTGTTGTTTAATCTTCAATCTTCATTACATAAAGAAGAAAGTCAAGAGAGTGTGTTTTTTTAGCAAAAGAAGGCCACGCTGACAAAGGACATCATCAAGGATGGCATATTTACATGCCTAATCACAATAAATTATAATTGAAAGTCCAAAGAAGAGTGCAAGAATTCAACAACATTCATCCTGAAAGGAAACTGTTAACAAATTCTGAAGGTAAATCTTTTGAAGATGTTTAATTTTTCATTCTTCTCAGATAATTCAGACTATTTAGTTGCAGCTGAGCACCAGCGTAATTATGAACACAATCTCAAATGTCTTGTATGCATTTGTTATTCATTCGTTTATATTGTCATAGCTTCTATTATTCAGCATTAAATAGACTTGTTACCATGACCTTCCTGCCAAATACCTTTCAAAACTCATTATTTTGAAGTAACAAAACTGAAGCAATAGTTATTTCTTAGTTCCAGTTAAATGAGATGGAGTACAAAAGCTGCTTAAAACTGTAGATTAGAGCTGCAGTACATAACTTTTATTAACATGTTTATCTTACATATTTCCAAGGCTATGTTGTGACAGTATAACATAAGGAAGATATTCTGTGGAAAAAAATAAATAAAGATCTTTGGCTCTTTATGGCCCAGACTACATCTGGACCACTCCAGATGTAGTCCTGCTGCCATTTGGAGATAATACATCCTGTGGTCAGAAATAACCAATCAGAACCAGGTGGACAGTCTTAGCACTGTCAATAAAGCTTGTGTATGCGCTACAGCTGTGCTAATGGTGGGCAAACAACTTATCGTTACGGGAAAACAGTTCAGTCACCATCATTGGTGGCCATGTTAACTGGCTTGTGCCACAGGCTCCAGTGTGGAGAACTAGCTGTAGCCTAGCTGAGAGCAAGAGGAAGAGTGTGTGACAGCACTAAGCCTCCCCCTCCCCAGCCTTCCTGGTTCTGATTGGTTGCGGTGGAGTGGGAGGTGTGCATTTCTGCAGATGGCAGTAAGACAACAGGAAGGAGGCAGAGGAGCTTGATTTTTTTTCACAGATATGTCACACATTGTATCTCATACTGTCAGGACGTAGTGACAGCTAAGAAATATGTAAAACAAACAAAAAAACAACACATATAGTGACATACGTATTCCTCTAGTGAAAATTAAACTGAGTTTTAAACGGGTTGGTGTTGGTGATGCTTTCCCAAACCAAACAAACCTGTATCATATTTTTGCACCAAAGCTGTGGTTAGCTGCTAGCATTCTTCCATCGGGTGATCAATTCAGCAAGTAAAAAAAATAAAATAAAAATAAAAAAAAAAAAGGCCAATGAGTGCAACCTTGGTTACTCTCAACAGTGAGGTCAAAACAAAAGGTCGGTAGAAAAGCAGCGCTCTCACAGTGGACAGAAGTTGTATGCCTTGTTGAAGGACGCTTAAGGGTGGGCGCTTGCCGACATGCAGCGTGATTCCGTCGGTTCAAGGCATATCTCCTCACTTGCTGCAACTGTCTGCTCCTCTCAAAGAATCTGCATAAATAATGTGGATTTAACACAAAAGTGCACTGTAAACAAGCATGTAGTATGCTGTTAGCAAGATACAAGGTCTTGCATTTACGAGGAGCGCCTGAGGTTATTTGGTTTCACCGGAATGAAAGTGAAATTTCACTGAAATTTAAAGAACAGAATTAAATGAAGGCTTCAGAGTGCAAACCATTTTCTTCGCCGCTGTCTATAGTCTACAAAAATATTATCTGTCTTCATGTGATTATGGTAGAGGCCATAAGGGTCTCAGGCAAAGTCAACGTGAATGCACCGAGAGGCTTTATCTGGCTCTATATCTTCATTGTGAAAACAAGCAAACAGGGTAAGAAGAAAGTCTGGCCTATTTTCTCTTTCATAGGACTGAAAAATTGCTAATAACATTCACCTGTTAACCTAGATTGCTCCTGTTTATTTGAAGTAGGTTATTTTAGCTAGTTACTTTTCTTTGCCAGAGGACTTATTTTCTTTTTTAAAACCTTTTGCTATGCCACGACCCCTAATTTGCGTTTTGAGGAATTTCTTTTGTGGCAGGCCAACACAGGACTGCTCAGAATTACAGACTGAAAGGAAAGCAACAAGCAACAAGAACTGTAATAAATTAACAACTGAAAACTGCAGATTTGTTTAGCCTTTAGCGTCTAGCCATCATCTTCCACTTACCCAAGACTGGATCAGAGGACAACAGATTCAGAAAAGAACTCAGTCAACCAGACGATCAGGCGTGAAAACAGCAATCACAGGTCCACCAACACATAGATGTCTACCTAATCTGATTGGCTTGGCAAAGATATTAATCAGAGAAGTAGTGGTTCATCTGGAGGAAGCACACAGCTCACGCCATGAAAACGCACATTCTAAGAAATACCGTTTGTTAAAATTTTTTTTAACACTGTTTAATTTTGTTTCTACTTCACAATTACTATTGCAGTGGCATATCACAAATATTAAAAACCAATACATTGATGTTTTTTATGTTTCGATCAATGACTGCGAAAGATGAGCTATTAATGCAATTAACCGCACATGCCAAAAAATAAAATATAGTCCCACAGAGTTGTTGCAACATATGGTTTAACATAACCAAATGTTTGTTTTTTAATAAATGTGTGAGGTCAAAGGCACATGAAGACTTTACTGCAGACTAAAGCTGACCCTCTGTATAATCGGGACTACAGAAGGAACAGAAACGACTCCTTTAATCTAGTGCATCTTTCGCTGTATTTCAGTGTGACGTCTGACTTCACAAAGAAAGGTCAGTTTAGGTGGGTGGAACAAACGACTGGGATGCACTGGTTCTCTCCCCCTAAACCTCCCTCTCTCTCAGTGGCTTCAATTTGTGCTTTGGTGTGCAGTTACAGTTAGTTTATTGACCATTAGAGCACAGTCAGACTTCTAAGTTTTCTAATAGACTTGTGTGTTTGTTGTGGTGGTGCGAAGGAATGAATGATGAGGCTTTTTTTTCTATCTCTGAAAGCTGAACTGCATCTGAAAAAAAGTTAACCAACTTGCCAGAAAAGTTAATTGCATCTGTCAGATTTTTCTCTTTGTTTCACTTTTTCACTCTTATTTGACTCTTTGCTTTGAAATACTTTCCCAAAACTAATATACAAGCCGGACATCTAAGGATCTGCAGACCGACGGACGAATGCACGGACAGATCTTTTAGACTGCGTGAAACGGAGACAAATCCGGCAGGGCAAGCGTTGTTTGATTTTTCAATACTTATCCACACATGGGAAATATTTAAAACAAACTCCATACTTTTACAGTCTTCCAGTCTATGTAGCCTAAGCTAGCTCCAAACTTCAGTTCTGCTTCTTAGCGAGACAAGAGGGACTGGAAAGAAAGCGCTACAAGGGAACAGAGAACAGGGAATTAAGGGAAAACAACACTAAAGGAAAAGGAGAGAGGAGGATGGGGGTCAGTGGAGGTAGAAAAGAAGAAATGAATGCATCCTCTGTTCTTCCCCACTGTCTCAAACAAGGCCTTGGTAAACAGGAAGTGCAGCTGCGCTCGCTTTGTCCCTGTGACTCTTTCACCTCCTGCACCTCCCTCCTTGGATCGTCTTAAAACATGCTTCATTTATGCATACTAAAAAAACAGCACCCTAACATAATTTGATATTTTCATTTGCAAATACAACAATGCTAGAAAGAGGACAAAAAAAAGCGATACCAGGGCATCTACAAAAAGAATCTCTCGCCTTCTTGCCGTCACATGGTGAGGAGTCATGATAGTTGGCAATCTGGACACGCAGTTCCCCTCTGTGGGCCCTAATCCCCCTATTTCTTTAAGAGAGAGGGAGTAGAGAAGAGGAGAAAAGAGGCATTGTGGCTCGAGACAGTGCAGTAAAAAGAGGAGCGTACAGTACCAAATTGAGGTCGTGGCAAGACAATGGCTGCCCTTCACTGGCTCATTCACACACGGTCTCCACACAGCTCTATCAAACGCCTCTTTCTTTTCTTCTTCCCCTCTGTTCTGTTCTCTTTCTTTCTCTCACGTCCGCCTTTCTTCCCCTCATCACAGAGGGACAGGGGATAATGAAATTCCCCAGGCTGTTTTGGGGCCTGTTGGAGACAAGAGGATCTCTCTCGTTCTTGTCTCAACAGACACCTTTTTATTAAATACGTTCAGCACTTTCCATTAGCTCCACCCACTGATTTTGTTTTTGGAAGGAAAGTTTTTAAGGCTTGGTTTTGTGTTTTACACCCTTAAAATTGAACAGTTCTCAGTATCGCTGCCTGGCCATTAATGCTTCTAATTGGTGTTCACTTTGCCTCATCACCAAACATAACGTAACACAGTACCTGCTGCTGTGTAGCTGGTTCTTTTGAGTTATGCAAGCTTGCTTCTTTTTAATGTTTTGAACCTGTTTGGTACTAGTTGAGCCACACCTTGTTGCTAGGAAATGGCAAAAAAAAAAAAAAAACATTGATCCTGTGACCAAATAGTTTGGAGGAAAGCATCATTTAATGAAGCTTGTGAAGGTAAAAACCTCACAGGTAAAATGGCTAGACTTTCATTTCTTAAAAAAATACATTTTACACTCTGGAAAGTGAATTTAATCTATAATAAGTTTCATAAGAATTGTGTTTAGACCATAACAGATATTTTTAAAGTCGTTTTATACATCCATTGAGGAATGTATGAGCTACACCATGAGGTTATAAACCACAGATAAAAGTGTAGCATTTTAGGTGTGGGCAGAAACAAAATGAAATATGTAGCTTTATGGCAAGTTGAGCCACTGATGGGGTTGAGTTGGAGAGGGTGGAGTGTGCGCATGTGTGCGTTTGTGGTTTTTTTTTTTAGGTGTACAGTTCAACTTGCCCAGTATATAAGGTAAATTATGCTACCTCAGACTCCCTAATCCTTTTTACTGACGATGCACTTAAGAACAAAACAAAATGTCTGAAGCTGAGACAGCTGTGGTTGGAGACACAGACTGTGTGACAGTCTAATCTGGGGCTGAGATACTAAAACTGCTCAACTAGAAGTACATGACTAAACTTGCCAAATTCAAGTCACGGTCAAAGCAGTTTATCTGGATAAGCACAAATTAGCTTCCAGTTTAATTTCAGGACCAAGTTGGAATGAATGTGGGTCTGACCTCTCTGGCCTAGACACAAACAGTGATTTAGTGTGGAACTACGTCATGCAGCCATTGTTTCCTCTCTTGTGGCAAGTTGGCCCAAAGCTGTAGCATAAGGCCCTCGACATCCGGAAGATAACAGCTTTTTTTAAGTGTGTGTCTGAGGTGATCCAGTACATGTTTGTTAGGGGAAAAGACTGTGTTGCCTCAGGAACCCAGCGATGTGGAGCTGTGCTATCAAGTTCCCTAAAATCGCTACCAGAGGTGACCTGACCTCACACCAGGAGTAACGTCTGTGTGTCTCTACACAACACCGGCAGCACTGCTCCTCTCAGTCCAATTCTCAAATCATACAAAATTGATTTCTATAGTCATTCTATATATTTTTGTAAATTATTTCAGGTTTTCTTTTTCCTTCCAATTATTACAAGTGAAAAGGGAGACCCTCAAGGTGCTGTCCCAGGCCCTATATTCTTCACTATTTACATAAATCTTGGGCAAAATATTTGCCAATCAACTTTTCATATCATGCCAGGACCCTCTCCTGCTTAGGCCTCTAAACTCAACTTGCATTTAATTGATTGCAAGAACATCTGCATATAAAGCTTTTTATAAATTCAGACAAAGAAACGTCTGCTGTGTTAGAAATTAAAAGCTGAGGGATCAGCATGATATAAGATGGTCAACAAATTTAGTTGAGCTACAATTTTTCCAAATACTGTGAACAATACTGAGATGTATTGTCAATTGTGGCCCGAAACTCTCCAGTGTTTACTTGAACAAAAAGTCAGTTTGACATCTTCACGTAGTTAAGGTCTTAATCACTGATGTGTTTGTATAAAGAGTCATTTGTGGTATAATTTTTTTCCATGTGCAAAGTAACACTGTGTGCTCCATCACTACTGTAGATTTCCAAGGAAGTGAAGTGGGGAAGAAATTAATTAGATTTTGGACAGTAGATGCATTGTAAAAATTATAAAACTAAACTTCGGCTTCAAGTTCCTGTTACACTAAATGAGTTTGAAGATATGGTGACATTGTTACAAAGAACAGCACAGTGAAAGATCTCTGATCACAAAGGGAAATAACCAGCTTTTCTACACGTTATACCAAACGTACAAGGTGGAGTAACAAATGTTAACTCCATTTCCAGCCAAATTGACTGAGCTAAAATTACATTGCAGTTTCTGTCTGTCAGGATCCATAAGTTTGGAGAACTTTGCATTCTTTTCCTTCTACCTAATAATTAATTTAGTCAATCACATTTCATCAAAATTAAATGCGTTTGCTTGTTTTAATCTGGCAATATGAAGAATTTCAACGTTTGCAATGCACTAAATTTGTTTAAGTTTGAACAAAAAAATAAGCAATGCTCATAGGATTTACCTTCAAGTACCATATGCAGGTAAAATGCACTTAATATTAAACTCATTGAAGAGACTTCTTACATGAAGAAGGAAGACAGTTGTAAAATGGGACCAGCTCTGTCTTGAAAAGGTTAGACAAACGTCTTATTCATTATGTCTGATTGCCTACGGAGCGCTCGTGAAGAAGAATTGGACAGTGAAATGTGATCTCTTTCTGCTAATAAAAACATTCATGGAATTCACAATTTTACATGGAGTCTAAGAAGTTTAGAGGGCAAAAGCACCTTCGGGCAACTCGGGTCACAAAGGCTGATCGTCCTCTACCCTAATTTGGCTTGGCAAGCCTAATCGTTCAAAATTGATCAACTACAGAATATATTGGTGACATTTAAAGGGCTTATTGTGGAAACAGGGATTGGTATTGTTACAATACCAAGAAAGCCCAAATAAATGGTTGTTCTACAATCTCATTTAGCAGGACATCAATTGCCCACAGGGTTGAGCGCGTGATGGTCTTAAGGTGACCAACATGGCTCCAGTGGAAAAGAAGTTGCAACAGTTTTGATAGTCAAGTGCTGTTCATTAGAAACAATGTGTGTCATACCAAAAAACAAGACCAAAGATGTTTAAATTGTGGCACAGGGTCCATTTGCTCACTTCCAGTTATTAACCACGTTTTGCTTTTATTTTAATGTAAATATTAATAGACTCACAACCAACCTGGTGGTTTTACTTGATAGCAGATCTTGGCCCATGAAATTTAAATAAAACAGCAGACATTTTAAAGAAAGACTTACCATTCTTCAAAATGTTCTTCTAAACTAAGAAACAGAACACAGTCGATCCAATAATTTAGGAACTCGTATGCTTTTCTTTCGTTTATGCAAATGTTGAGGGCCCTTCTTATATTTACAGATCTCTTTTCTACAAAAATAAGCATTTAATTTTGTTAAGCCAGTCACTGCTTAGTTTTACAGATAAGGTTAAGCTTCACAAAAAAAAAAGATGTTCTTATGGAGCCTGAGATCGACTTTTTTCCATATGGCAAAAAGTTTGATCAAAAAAGCTCAAACCAAGTGTGACGGTAATTGCAGGCAGCACAACCAGACCTCATTTTATTCTTTAATACCTTTGTTAACAATTAACTTCTGAAAGAATTTAATCATCTCATGATGGCAGAGGTTTGCAAACGCTGGCCGAATTCTACGACCACAAACCTATTAGATGATTTCCTCTTTAAGAAAACCATAAGGGTCTGAGGTCATTCATTTATCAGTCACCTTACACGTGGCTAACTTCATTGTTCAGGATGGGGTTCTTTTATAGCAGAACCTCATAAAGGGAGGTCTACACAATGGTTAACCAGAACCATAGGTGCTGCCAGAACAAAAAAGTACACTTTGGTGGCATTTCAGTTTTTAGTTTTATGCGTTACATGATGTTTTATTGTGTTGATTTGTGTCTGTATGCGTTTTAGAAAACCAGAATGCGGCACGTGCGCTTGACCCTCATGATTAACTATCCTTGTTATTTGCATAACGAAAAAAAAAAGGAGACAATGCTTACACGTACCTAAAATCCTCACACCCATCGCCCTCTGTGCTTCTGTTTTCAAGTAATTACCCATGAACCAATGGTAGGTGGTGACAATTGTGTAAAGTCGGCTTAGAGCACAGGGACGTGTTGGATTTATGCATGCTCAGCGACCTTTCTGATTGGGGTTAACAGCGGCCTCATTTGCATGAGGAGATGGGGTCTTTCATTAGCTTTGGTAGCAAGACCTCAGGTGTGGAACACACATACCTGGATGTCTGACCATGAATCGTATTATTAGGGTTTCCTGTAAATCATACGTCCTGCGGGTCTCTGTATGTTCACTGTTTTATCTCTAAAACTTGGAACATTGGTTTCATGGTTAGTCAACTTGATTTTTCTTTTCAAGGTTTCCTCGGTTGTGTTACTTTTGACACAGTAGGTTCATTCCTTTTTGTCTTGCTTCAACATTCTGTGTTCAGTTTCCCATTACATCCGGTTTCATTTTGCAGTAGTTCCTTTGTTCATTCCCATTTGTTCCCTGCCCTTGAGTCATACAGTTTCATTGCCTTACCTGCTCTGTTGTAAGTCATTGACTCACTCAGAATATTTCTACTTTGCTTTTCTTTGTTCCCTGCTAGTCCTCGACATTGTTTGTATAGCCATTGTTCATTTAATAGTGTTGAGATCATTTGTTTTCTGTCGCAAAATTGTTTTTTCTGTCCAAGATTTTTTTTAATTGTTTAAAAGTAACCTTAAGATTTCAAATTGCATGGCACCACTTTATTCTCACAGTGCCGTCCACCTTGAACTTTTCACATTTTATCCAAATACAATCGGAAATTTCACAATCTTTTAATTGGAAGTAATGCAATAGACCAGCTGTCAATTACACAGTCCACAGGTACAAATATTCTGGTATGTATCTACAAGCCCTAATCATCTGAAATCATTTCTATTCTTCTTTTTAAAGGGCTTTGCGACACTAATAGTCTCTATTCACTGTGTTTTAGACAGAAAATAGGCCAAGTGAGAAGATATACAACAAAGCCTCTGGTTAGGAATCAAACCCAGGCCTTTTTTTTTTTTTACATTCAAATAAATGACTTCCTCAGCAAAGAAAAATATACATTCTCTCCTGCAAAATATAATCTCCATCCAGAATCACGTTTTTATTGTGTGATGATTATGTTAAAGTGTCTGCAGACATGTATTTCTAAGCAGATATCTGTTATTTACTTGGGGGAAAAAAATCATGAAACATTTCTAGATATAACTGCTGAGTAATGCAAACGTTTGCAAGCGAAATGTTCTTGAACATCATAATGAAGATGCCCTCGGTAAAGAGAAGCAATAGAATATAGTCACGCTACAAACTGGACACTTCACTCACTGACACCTACAAATGCTCTCATGCACACACACACACACGCACACACACACACACACACATGCGCGCGCGCTGTCCCTTCGTTGTCATGTATAATTCAACATGTGGTCGGGTGGGCAGATGCCTCATCCCCAGGGGGTCCCATCATGCCTTTGCTAGAATGAAACATTTAACAGCATAGGACAAAATGGAACATGCTCGGTGAATAAAGGGGAAATGGTTTTGGAACAACACATACAACACACACCGACATGCACCCTTACACACTTTTGTCGTCACAGCATTGCTTTAAGATGCAACAAACTCAAATGTTCTCATTGTGACTAACCTGCATTTAATTCATACTAAAAGATGACAAGTTCGTCACGAACTACAGAATTGTGTTGCGGATACTTTCAAACACAGTGGAGAGCAGAGAAAGATCCTTCAACAAATGGCCACGCTCTCGCAAACAGGCAGATATCTCTATCGGTCACCAAATAGCGTAATCTAGAACGCAGCTGTAAGACTGCTTCTAAAGAGTCCTTAGAGATCCTCTACAGAGATACAATATGTTCATATAATGTCAGCGTTGCAGAAAGGAGGAAGCGGTGTGTGTGCGTGTGTGAATGTGTGCCAGTACTTGATGGAGCAAAGAGAGAGAAGCTCTGCAAGTCTGAGCAGATGCTGGTGCTTTGAATGTGTCTGAGCGATGGAAACAGCTTAGGAAGGCCTGGAGTGAGTCCAGGCAGCTGTAAAGCGTGAATATTAATGTACTGTAACCTTGACACAGGAGAAGCTGCTGGTACTCATGAGGAGGCGCCTCATGACATCAGACAAGGGGAGAACGACTCCTCCTCCATGTAGCACACACGCATGCTGGAAATCTTCATCTCCAGCTCTTCAGAGCATAATCTGTGTCCCACATCGTTCTAGTCTAAAAAGCTCACCTTCTTTTGAATCTGCTTCGTCTCCTCGGTCACCTTTCTGCTCTTCTGCCTCAGCTCACCATCTGCGTTTCTCGTTCCCCTGGACCTGAAAGGATGATTGTTGAAAAAGGTCATCACACCTACAGAACCAGCCTTTAACTTTTTCCAATCGTCACATTGGTACCAAAAACATCAATATGACACATCTGATTGTCAATCAAATAACCTCACTTAGGGATAGTTATAAAGTGGAAGAAGAATTATGCAGAGTTTTCATTGTTTTTAATGTGTAGAAATCCGTATTCAGCTGACTTGAATCAGCAGTTTTTAGATCCACCTTTTGGTGCAATTACAGCGGTCTTTTGGGGGAGTTTTCCACTAAAACCTTTGGCCATGTAAAATAACTAAAACGCTGTCAAACTGGATGATTGGTTAACATCCAGTTTAAAATCAGTCCATACATTCTCTACTGAATTTAGGTCTCGACTTTGACTGGGCCATTTAGACATGATTATGCTTTGGTCTAAGTAAGCTGTTCTATTGTAGCTCTGGGTGTTGGTGTTCAGTTATTTGTGTTGAAACGTCCTTCAACCTCCTTTTCAGTCTAAAATCTTATGTAGCATCTAAGCATTTTTTTTCAGGAATCTCTTTCCATTTAGCTGCCATTTCTACAAAAAGCATATGTTTAGAGTGATTGACATTTTGATCACACATGATCTTTGAGTGCATCCAAAAAGAAAAAAAATTCAGTTTTGATCTTAAAGCCCCGTCTTCCTCATGTTTACTGTATCTCCTGCAGGACTTGCTGCTTGCTGCAAACAGGGTTTCTTACGACTATGGCTTTTTTTCTAGCCACTCTTCCACAAGGGCCACTTTTTAAGTGCTTGACTTATAGTTGCCCTGTGGCACAGAGCCTCTCACCTCTGGCTTTGCAGCTCCTCTAGAGTTACGATTGGGCCTCTTGGCCGCTTCACTAGTAAATTTTCTCCCTGCTCAGCTTGTCAATTTAGGAGGAAAGTCATGCCTTGGTAGGTTTACTATTGTGCCAAACCATTTCTATTTTCAGAACAGGACTTAACTCTGAGTTGAATTAAAGAAATGGAGTAATTGGGTGGTTTGTAAAGGAAACTGGTTGCACTGGGTTTATTTAGGGAAATCCCATTAAATACACGAATCCCATTGCAGGTCACATTTTTCAGATTTTGAATATCATCCATCATTTGCATTCCACTTAGCGACCATCGTGTCTATCGTGTAAAAGTCCAATGAAATACACTGAAGTTGATGGTTGCAATTTGACAAAAAATGTGCAACATTTAAGGGATATAAATGTGTTTATAGGGCATTGCACATTGACCAAACTGTACTAATCAACACCTGAGCATGAGTGATGTAACACAGAAGCAAACTATTAGTACAAATGAAGGTACAATAAAGTTCTTGCAACCAAAAATAAGTTCAAATAAATGTATCCAACTTTTAAATACTAAGAAGTTTAAATCATTGTCTGAGCATGTGTTCTGATTAGTAATAAAAAAAGAACATTTTATTAACCGAGAACTTCATTCAGTTTAGCGTTACATCACAATCTAAACTTCTACGTCTAAGAGGCATCAGCAGTTTTGCTAGAAGCATTACATGAAAAATCAGAGGTGGGGCCGACGTATGGTTTCTGAAACCCAACCACCACTGAACAAGGCATCAGATGAAGCTTCTAAACTGGGCCAAGAAATATCTCAAGACAGGTTCACGAAGATTTTACGGAGCCATGAAATGAGGTCTCTTGACGGATGAGATAGTTTGGCTCATGGATGGATCAGTAACAGGCACATTTCTTCTTTGAGTCAGACACGAGCAAGGTAGAGGTGGGATGGTGGTGTGGGCTGGTATTATTAAAGATGAGCTGTTTGGACCTTTTTGAACTGACGCTCAACTCCCAAACCTGCTGCCAGTTTTTAGAAGATAAGTTCTTCAAGCAGCCCTTCAGAAAGAAGCCTGAATCTTTCAAAGACAATGGTTTTTATGCATTCGTTTAAACCTTGTGCATGCGAGGACTGAGGCAAATGATACAAGTTTTATGTGTGTGGGGTCGGTTGGACCCCATTTCTAAATACAAGGAATAATCCTCAAAAGTAAGACTTCCCTAATAGCTGTGCACATGGTGCATCTTGCCACAAAATAGGAGGTGATTTCATAAATGTCAACTTTCGCTCCAACGCTTTTGCAAACCAGGTTATCGTTAACTGAAATCAGCAGAAATGTTTTATCCAACTATCTAGACCCTGACCTCATCCCACCTCTGCTTTCCTGTCTTTAAATCTTGCATTCATCCACTCGTGTTTATTTGACTCATCTTTATCTTAATTTATTACACAGCCACTCAGGTTTTAATTCCCTCCAATTTGTCGTCCTTTTCTTTCAAATCGTCTTCACTTTCATTTCCATCTTCCCCTCCTGTTCTCCTTTTCTACCCTACTCCCATCTTTATTTAATTTACTTGCCCCCTCCACTGTTTCCATCCATTACTCTGTTTTTCCCTGTCATTTAGTGTTCTGCGCAACGATCCTTTTCAACTTCTTTGACTAACACCTTGAACACCCCCACCCCCTGGTACTCCTACCACCTCTCTCATCTTTTCCTCTGTCCTTGCTAAGCACTACCGTCATTCTATTCTGTTTTTTTTCTTCCTTTGTAACTGCATGTGTATCTGGGAACACTCCAAAACTCAATTTTCCGATCTTATTGTCCTTCCATTCTCCGTCTCTCTTCCTCCTCCGCGCCTTCCCCCTCTCTCCCTCCCTCTTTTAGCTCACTGCCAGGCTACCACAGCCCAAACTGTTCGGCTGCAACTGTTCCAAGCCCAATAATTACAGCTTGTCAGAAAGAATTAATTTTCTCATTTCTCATAAAGACGTGTAAAAAATTACCATGTTATTATAACGCTGCCACTCTCTTGAGGCACCAAACGAAAACCAAATTTAATTTCGGAAATTCTTCCCTCGCACATTAAATTAAACACATAAATAAGAGTTTTGGAATTGGGGGGGTAGTCGTGTGGGGGGAGCATATGGTCGTTAGGCCGGCCCCAGCTCTGGGTAATGGCCATCGTAATGTTTTGATGGGCCCAGCTATTGGTAAGCACCAATACATTTGCATGATCACCGTCACGGCAGGCGAGCGAGCGTCCAATTAGCTCTCATATAGGCCTGGACAATGCTGGGAGAGAGAGGACAGGGGATCTGTTTGGCATAGGAAACGCACAGCACGATATGGAGCACAGCTAATTAACAAGCACGTATGGAGAAAAACATATTTACAACGGGGGGATTCTCTAAGGGACGGGTAGCCTTTCATGGAGGATAATATCCATTGAGGAAACATTTACGAGTTAAAGTACAGCAAGGCTTCACTTCACTAGTACAAACCCAAAAAACCAAAATAAAAAACAAAAAAAACAAAAAAAAACATGGCAACTGACTACACATTCCCTTGGAAAACAATCCATTTCATTTTCTTATCAAGTTATGTAACAGTTCTATTAACAGCATTTTGCTCTCTTTTCATGTGGTGAATATATAGCAGAGCTATTGGAATTCGCAAATTAGCAATAAGGAAAGTGTTTTTGTTATTTTAGGCAAGCCTTACAAAATCTTATTTCTAAGGACTTTTTTTTTTGGCTGTCTTGTTTCAAAGGTACAGGTGAAACCAGAAACTTGCATACACTGTATAAAACTTAATTGTGCTTAATTGAGATGAGAAATGAGAAATTTAAGTGACATAAAAACCCAGATTACAGTTTGCAAATCATCCTCCTTATGGAGACATGTGTGGCTTGATTCAATTAATGTTGAAGTTTTCCACCAGAACATCCATTATTGGATTGTTAAGAAAGAGGGGGGACACTTTAAGACCCTGTAAACAGTGAAGTATGGAAGCAGCAGCATCATGACATTTTAACTGTAAGGTTTCAGCGGTCCTACACATCCCCCCCCATATTTTCAGACTACTTCATGCTCTATTCTATAAAGTAGCATGCCATTTTCACCCATTTTAAACCTGCAAATACAGAAAACCACAATTAATCAATTGCAGAGAAATCTTCAATGGCCAGGCTTTATAGTAGAACCAAAAAATCTGCACGGACTGGATTTGTATGGAATTACTCTCCATGTTGTGATAAAAAAATATATCACCATTTAAAATCATTACAGATTTGGTAATACACGTGTTTATTTACTGGTGAACTTATTTCATGTGGATTAAAATCAACATGTCTCTAGTTGTCATCAAAAATCTTGACTGAAAATAAGTAACTGGAAGAAAGAAAGCATATTGTACCCTCTCTCTTAAAAGTCAATCCGCTGAACTATAAGCAACTAATCATCAATATGTACAACAATGATGCTGCTGAAGGTGTTTGACGCAGCTGAATTATTTCACCTCAATTATTAGAAGGTCAGATGTCCTGGAAGTTTGAAGTTTGATGAAACCGATTTAAAACGCCAGCAACCCTTTACTTTGATGGGGAACTCCAAAAAGAACAAAAACTCACCCTAACACAGATGAATAAGGTGTCCCATCTGACTCCCTGGTATGGGGAAGACAGGGACTTTCCCTGCCTGCAGCACAAGATACGCACATGGACACACACACGCACGCACGCATGCACACACCATTACCAGGGACACAGATAGCAAAAGGTCACCTCGAGTTGACACACATGCTGTGGGCAGAGTCATGGCTGATCTGACAAGGCCACGACAAACACTCGTACATCCGTATGCATACACAGAAATGCTACAAGACACACGCACAGGCGCCGGTCGGCGCAACCAGTGCCAGCTAACTTTCCCCAGCAGAGCAGCAACAGGGCTACAATGTGTGATTATGATATTGCCTTGACACGCGCACTCACTGGACTTCTTCATACACAAATATGTGCCGACACGCGCGCGCACACAGGCAATGACACCGTTTCCTGTTTCATGGTCACTTGTCTTGTTTCTAGTTTTGTTGTCACTGTTCTCTCTTCACTCCAGGCCTTGTGCTCCACACAGAATGAGCCCCTGCTTTTTGTCATCACAGCCAAGTGATAACTTACAACTTTTATGCCACAGCATATAGAAACACTCACAGCTATTCCTCAACATGCTTTTTATGACTAAGTAAAAGTTTCAATGACAGAAAAATGCGACGGCGTTATATACTGATTCAATCGGTAGACAAAGAGCCAAAGCTCTGATGGATACAAGTTCAAAAGGTCAATGTGACTCTGACCTGCTCTCGTTAAATCAAACTGTATTATGTGATAACTTTTCAGATTAAGATTTGGTAGCTTCATTTCACATGCTAATGAGCACGTTACTCTTCCTTGTGTAATCGAATAGAGTTTATCTAATGTTTTCAAGAGTAATTAACTTTTAATACGGATATATTTCAAAATGCCCTCAGCCTGGACACTTTAATAAGCCATCAGAAACACTGTTTTATCAGATTTATTTAGATTTTCCCAAATTGTATGCTGACTGGCTCGTCATTTAGTTGCGAATACAAGAATATTTTAAACTGTGATGTCACCGTTGATGATTTGACACACTCAATCCTACCAAATTAATGGCCTCATGATGAACTGCAACATATTTATTAGGATTTCATGTCACAGACCAACATAAAGAAGCACATAATGAAAAAAGCCATGTGGAAAAGCAGCCAAGAGCCCCACGGTGACTCTGGAGGAGCTGACGAGATCAACAGCTCAGGTGGGAGAATCTTACGACAGAATGCAAAAGCATGTAGAAAACAAGCAACAACAGATGAGATCAAAATGTAACTTTCTGGATAACATATAAACTGTGACAGAAATATGAGAATGTGTGTCACTCTCAACACTCCAATACAATAACAGCAGTCACACTGCGCAGTGGGATGTGTTATTAACAGGGATAGGAGCATAAACTCCAATAAAACAGGCACATGTGGTCTAAATCTGACTAAATATTAAAAAGTTATGAATGCTTTTGCAAGTTATTGTAGGAACTTGATAATATGGCAACACTTGGATACAAATATTCAAAGGTGAAGTATTTAATTAAAGCCTTACCAAGAATTGATGAATGACCTCAAGAGAAAAATGCCAAAAAGCTGTTCCTGTGTACAGAGCCTTTTCACTCCTGGACACAAAGAAAAACAAAAAATAAACTTATTACTTTCAAGGTTTCTGTGTGATCGTGTCCAATTAATCAGAAAAATATTGTCACTTAATAATTAAGCAGATCTGATTTAAGACACATGGCAACGAGTCAAAGAAACTAAAATAAAATCTAAGAAAACAAGTCAATGTAAAAAAAAAAAAAAATTTATAAACTTTTACTTTTTTGAACTATTAGCAGCGATTCTGAAACTTTCAGTTGTTAGTGACAAACTAATAGGACCCCAATTTAGAGAAGGCGACAGAAAGCAATTGTAGGATCCAGAACTCTTTGCGCCCTTCCCTCTGTAATTCCTATTCTCTTTCCTCCTCCTAACTCTCCTTTTCTTGCTCCCTACATTCCTCCCCCCCTTCCTCATTCACACCAGAATTCTTCCATCTATAAATATCAACAAGCGGCTATAGGGCTGCGTACAAAACCACACACACACCAGACTAAACCAATGAACACAGTGGCGTATTGTGCCAGCAGAGCCAATACACACTTCCACGGCCATTACTCCCCATGGAAACAGGCGAGTGTGTTCGCGCACACATGTGATGTTGACGTTGTACCCGCACAGTGGCTGCTTTAGACAATAAGCTATTTCAGGGCCAAATCACTGACAAAAATCCATTTTTCCACCCCACTAAAAAAGATCAGGAATGAGGGTGGGAGACAGAGCAGGATGGAGAGAAAAGCTGGAATCAAATAAACAGTGGCGCACATCTCTCTTAAGCTGGATTTATCTCTGTATTTTGTCATCGTTCTAATTTATTCCCCCAACCTGCTTACAATTACCGCCTTTTCAAAACTCATAACGGAGGCTTGTTGTTGTTTTCAGAGAGATTGCGTGGTATCTGCGGATGAAAGAGTGGGGGACTTGCATAAGGTGGAAAAGCTCCTAGTGTACTTTTGTAGATTATCCACTTGATACCGATTCATTTTCTCCCTCGCTCTTGTCACAGTTTTGTAAAGGAGGCGATGTAGGACAAACACACACACACACACACACACACACACACACACACACACACACACACACACACACACACACACACACACACACACACACACACACACACACACACACACACACACACACACGTGCGCGCGCGCAGTACTGTAGAGGAGTGTAGAGGGATGGGAGTGGGCTCATCATCTTTAGCTGTGATTACAACACTTGGCAAGCTCTCCCCTGCCTGTTTGCCTGTCTATTGCCTTACAAATGGATTAGTAAACCCTGTTCCATTTGTGTGTGTAGCTTCGCTGAGATTTAGGCTGACTTACAAATAACACCAATCAGATTTGGAAACAGCCGCTGTGTAGTCTTTTCCGGGGAAAATACTGAGGGATGTGATGCGGGGACATCGCTTTAGTATCATTTGTACTGAATGTACTTAGTTTGGAGGGGGAAAAAACCCAGTGCCTTATTTTTGTGTGCACATGCAATATGAGGGGATGTGTTGCAAAGATTTGACATGTCCTATAATAAGGAAGTCTGCTTTAAACTTTCGGAGCCAGTCAGCGGTTAATCCAAGGGAGGCCTCCTCTTTTATCCCCTAGTTTATAAGTAATATAGAGGAGAATAACACAGATTAGATAAAAAAAAAAAACACAGACATTTAGTGGAGAGCACTTTTAGTAGACAGAGATAAATATTTTGGTATACTTGCAGCACATTGAAGCAATGCAGAAAAGTAACTCAATGAAAGGTTAGTATCCATTGTCTACGTGATTGCCTCTAGTGTGCAACAGACTAAACAAGACTGCAAAAAGGACTACTGCTTTGTTTGTGCTTTCAAGAGACTATTAAAGCTTAAAGCTACGAGGTTAGCCTTAAGTATTTTAAGTACCTTCAAGTTTTTGGTATAGCAGTACACACCTGACTGAACATGAACCAGAAAAAACAAAGGCAAGAGCTGCCAGAGGAAAAGATCATTCACAGTAAGATCCATGATCTTGTTGCCACAGCTGCCAATATTATCAAGACATCTATAACTCAGGTTACTTGAGCAAAGCCCCCAGAGAGTGGACCCAAAGATTGCAATCCCAAGTTGATCAGACGGCTCCTGTGTCTTGTAGAAAACGAGCCAAGAGAACCGTCCAAAACAATTCACTCTGAACTCCAACATCAAGGTAAGTCCATTCTGGTCATTGTGTTTTGAACCGTAACAAGAGACGACCCGGGAGGGCTTCACTGTTGCTAGAAAAAACACAAAAGTTTCATACTGTAATTTACCAAAATGAATAATGACATGTCCAAATGTTTGGGGGAAGAATGTCCTTTGCACTAATGAGACAAAAGTGGAGCTTTTTGGCTCATCACATTAACGTTGTGTTTACAGAGGGGGAAAAAATAACCATTTGCAGAAACACAATAAAACATGGAGGGTGTTTGGTTTTGCTTTGGCGGCATTTCGCTGCATCTGGCACAGGGAACGCCAAAAATACACTCCTGATCAAAATCTGAAAACTACAGCTAAACTTATTTACATTATTTACATTTAGCACAGCTGGACTGAAACCAGGCTGTAAACTGAGCTTCGAAGTACAAAAAGACGAAACAGAAGCAAGATATTTAAGTAAAGGACTTAAACCCAAACATGATGTTTCACAAAAGTTCAGGTCTATTGCCCTAAATCTCAAAACATAGCTAAATGAGAAGGCCAAGAAAAAAGAGCCCGCCTCAAAACACATACTTTCAAACTTGACTGATTATGGCCCACATGGACATGTCAGACAAGATGAGGATTGAGCTTTTTGTTCACAGCAACTAGTTTCAAGAACTCAAGCTGAGGTTTTCAACCCTAAGAATAATGTACCAACAACTGGTGGTCATAACATCAGCTGAGTGCTACAGCTTATCTTCAAATCATGAAGTTCTTCAACTTAAACCCAAATAATAAACCCAATTAAGATTGGAGATAATTCTTACTAAAGGAAAATGTTTTGGAGTGAAGTTATGTTAACCTTCGGAAATAACCCGAAACTCAAACATTTCCTGGTTCATGTCTCTTGTCCTACCTGAAAGGAAGTGGTTTCTGTTTCCTCTCAGTTTTTGTGTGGCATAGATTTGATCATCCATACCAATCCAACAGCCACCAGCCAATAACCCTCCCAAATCAGACTCCTTCATTTAACCGTGCAGAGTCCAGGCATTCAGGTCCAAATAAGTCTAGAGGTTTGACCACAAGTAGAGGCCACTTTTTCTTTTTTTCCAATGATCACTCAGAAAATACAAGGAAATAAAAAACCATGAAGTTCCAGGGATAAATCATTCAAACTTATCTTCATTTGAACAGTCAGATGATAAATAAGCATATCAAGGGGCTGAACCAGGTCAGTCCACACTACACTGCAATGGGAAAATGTAGTTTCTTATTGTGGTAAAGCTTAGCTAAAATGGGTTTAATATGTTTATGCTCGTCAGTGAGGTCCACACGGTTCTAAGTATGGGCATGCAGAAACCAAGAACAACTTTGTTAACCCAGTGGAAAAAAAAAAAGAATCCCTAAAGCCGAACGCAAACAGGAAGAAGTGTGACTTTGTTCTCTGGTGAGGATGCCAATATTCCACTTTATCTTTGCACTGCCTTATTGTGCGTTTATTGCACCTTCTATTTTACATGTGTTGTTATAGGTTTTTTTCTTCTGTTTTGTGTGGCTTTAATTAGAGACGCTTTTATGTGTGCAATGTCAGCTGCAGAAGAACCTGCTATACCCAGAGATGTCAATTTCTAATAAAACCTTTTCATTTTTCAACCTTAGATTACAATTCACACATGGTATATTTCCAAAATTTGGTATTAACTTTAAGTCATAAAACCAGGATTTTTTCGGAAAACGGAACTATGTGAACCTTCCAAGACAATTCAAAAGAGTTCATCTTAAACAAAGCTCAGTACATTTAGCTCTGAAACAGAACCATTTAGGAAACATACCAAAGTTCACTTTCAAATATCTTCAAATTTCATCCCTTGTTGTCCACATGAAACATTTGCGTTGTATTCAGAGGATAACTCCTTGAAGATACTGGGTCTTTTATGTTTTAAGTGGTACTGGATGAAAAAGCAACATTCTGAAAAGCAAACAGAAAAGAGATTACACATGCTGTGAAAAATCATGTGCCCACTGATCCAGGTCAGTCCAGAGAGAAATTGAGATATATAGATAGCTATGCATTCGCACGTATACATGGACCCTGTTATACATCTTATTTTAGTGCGAGATGAGCACAAAGTGTTTTAAGTGCTTTGGTGTCAAGCAACTGTCTGGTCACAAACTCTTCCTTATACTTGAAAAGCATTACAAAAACAAGAGCACAGACTTAAGAGGAGAAGAACAAGGTGTGTTTGGTAGTATATGGGAAAAGTGAGTGTACACATTTGTGCTTCTGGTGACCTGAGAGTACAGTTAGTGTGAATAAAGCTCTAAGCGGAGCTTCCATTAAGGCCCTTTCAACACAATGCCCCTCTTTCTCGGAGCCTCTGTCTGATGGAAATCTGCTTTTGTTGCAACAGTTCAATGTCTCTGCTATCTCCTGATGGAAGCGCGGAGAAAGGATCGTCTGAAAGGGTTTCTATAGTTTTGCTTTTTCACGCAGTTCCCCACACGCACGCACGCAGACACGCACGCACGCTTGCAGCATCGCACTCAGTCCTTGCTCTGCAACAATGAAATCAATGCTCTGCGTTCCACACACAGTATCTTGCACAGCCAAAAGCTTCTTGCGATCAGACACCACATCGAGTTCTGCGATCGCTGATGATAGAAAGTGGAGGCGCTTCTGTGGCCTGGCTTTGACCCTAATTAAAACAGTTACAATAGCTTTTGATGAAGTTTTTCTCAATCACATCTCATTTGCTATATTATTTCTATAATTCTCTTCATTTGTAGCAGCAGGCTTCTTTTGTAAGTGGTAGTGATTTGTTTCAGATTAGCTAACTTTCTAAATAATGGGCCAACGGCGATATTGCCTACCAACCTTCACTGACAGCATTCTTCTGTGTGGTAGCTGCTACCGTGTGACCAAGATTAAAATAGCAATTTTAGCATCTGTGACTAAAAATGTGTTTCCATCATTTTTAATGTCATTAAGAACAATTTTTTATATTTTATTGTATTGTATTTGAAAAGGTAGATAGAAATTGGAAAATTTGAAATTAGTTACTCGATTTTGCAAAAAAAGCCTCAGGTGGTTTTTGGCTTTCCCGAAAAAGAGTGCATGTGCCAAAGGGGAGATGGAAACGCACTTCCTGAATAAGTTCTGTCTTTGAAAACATGTAGCTCGTGTGTAATCAGCTGTATTCCTCTTGTTGTGCAGTTTAATTTAATTTCTTTCTTTCTACAAACACTTTCTTGAAAACTTCTCTTCATTTCTCTGAAGAGTTATCCATGTTAGTTTCCACTTCCTTGTTATTACCTTCATGTGTAACGTCAACATCCGACAAAATTACACTTTGTAGACAAAAAACGCCTAATCTAATCTGCGTTTTCTTTTTTTGCAACATTTTAAAATTTCGCTCAAAATTTGCATTATAAGTGGACGGAAATACAGCTAGCAGAACAAGCATAGAATCAAGATGTTATTTAAGACAGCTGCAGTTTTTTTCATGCTGAATCTTTTTATGTACGATTTTATATTTGCAGTAGATATTCCTCTTTTGAGAGAGAAAAAAATCCAACTGTTATTGTATTAGTTGGAGCTGAATACAGTAGACTGTATCGTGCTGCTTGTACAGTCTTAACTGCATTTGTCTGGGTTAACTCTAACCACCTGGATACAATCTACACAGGCACTGTCACACACAACTAATAAGAGGCAAACGCAAACACACACACACACACACGCACACATACAATCTCACATTAACAGTAGCGCACATAAGGTCGCATGGAAGACAGTAACAGGGGCATGAGGAGATTCAAAATGAAAATAAGTTATTGTACAAACACACAAACACAGACAGTGACCTCCACAGCTGCATGACTGAAAGCATCTGACTTGATGACTTGATTCAATTACAGACAGGATACAATGGAGACAAATAGGGAGGTTTTGGCTTGTTATCCAACAGCACTGTTGTGCCAGCCTGCAAGTTCTTTGAGTCAAATAAGTTTTTAGAAGAAGGCACACATAAATATGGCATTGGAAATAGTATTTAATTACTTTTTTTTTTTTTTTCATTTTGATTAAAGAGTATTTGGAATAGGTGTAAAAGCGTACTGAATATTTTAGATACTGGAACATCTCATTTACAATTTATGCAAGCAGCACGCATAAATTGTTAAGAGGGAATAAGCTCATTGTGGAAGGTTCTACGATAAAGACATAAGTTTGAGACAAGTGAGGGTCTCACGGTTCTGGAATAAAGGAAGATTTAACAGAATATACGAGTTCAAAGAAATCCTGCCGCAAAAAGGCCAGGACTCATACAAACTGCTTGATGGGTGTGACCTTAGAACCCCCAAGCAGCGCTATAAGAAATAAAAAGGCATCATGCTATCATGATCACATGGCCTCTCTGGAACAAAGTATCCCCAGTTTTGTGTAACAACCATTGGGTCACATGGGTTGCATGTAACTATTGTCACCAAAAACAATCTACTGCTGCTTAGATGAATCAGTTCCTTCTGCTTTTGCAAGTCCTACAAACTATGGGTGTAACAGGCCAGTCTGCTGTTTGGTTTCTCTTAGAAGGAAATTAAAGTTGCACAATTACATCAACATTTGAAAATAATGGCTTAGGTCTTTGTGAGCTACTCAGGTATCTACTTGCTGATGTGCTTTGGACCAATATAGATGCACCAAATCTTGACATTTTTCCCCCCAGTGTTTAATCTTAAATACGGACCTTAACTTGGGCAAATGAGATGTGCAATGCTTAGTGTTTAGGTCATTTTTTATTTATATTTTTTTTCAAATTTAAGCAAGTTTCTTTGCATAGCAATTTGCCTTGCTACATATAGTCATAACTTAAATGTATTTTGCATTTAACAAGGTTATCTCTCTATCAGAAGTTGTTGGATGACTTGAAAAATTTAAGTGCGACTAAAATGCAAAAACCAAAGAAACTCTGCAATGGTACAAATACTGAACAAATACTGATGCGGCATGTGAATCCAAGGAATCTTATGCCAACCGAACATTGCATCCATGTTGTAAATATTAATATTGCAGCAACTATTGTGATTGGATATAGTAGGCAGATCTTGATTTCTAAGTAGACATTATTTTTTGTACAAACTGTTTTTCTAGATTAATTTCTTAGCCCATTAGATTTTTAGTTTGGATCCTTTAATTATTTAGTCAACTAAATAAAGTAAAAAAATAAATAAAATAAAATCAAGTGGTTTAGGACAGTTGAAAGGTCAAGAACGAAGAATAAAAAGGAATAGGTATGGATGTCAGCCATAGTGTCTGTACATGTTAAAGTATTGTTTTGTGACATTACTCATTTTTATGCAAGCACATGTCCTTTTGCTGGCCATTTCCACTACTTAATCACTGAAAGATCACTCATGTACCCTTATAGTACAAACTTGTTAGAAAACATTAACATTAAGCTATTGACTAAAAGACTTTAAATTAAGTTTTAGAATATATAACACTTGACTGCTATGGGAAAAAACAGCCCTTCACCCCACAGTAATCCAAAGACAGGAAGACATCAATGTAGAACATTAATTTAAAAATCTACAGTTTATAGACGTTTTCTTAAACTCTTCTCAATAGTTTCAAGCCAAAAGTCTAAAATTAATTCATATTGGTTAAATTATTTCTTTAAGTAAAATTGCCAGTTGGAAAACATTAACAGTACAAGATTCCCATTGTGCTATAGTCTATCCATCCTCAATTCAATCAGTGAAAAGATAACATTGCTGCAGCAATTTCATTATTCTATCATTCATTTCTAATGGATTATGGCCGTAATGGTGCACTCTCTAAATGACAACAGTAATGAAATGTTCTCCATTGTATTCCATAGACAAATGAGGAACACATTATATAAAATGAAGGCTAACAATGTCCAAAAATGTTCCCTCCTGAACCACAACTTACTGGAACTAATGTGCCTGGCAATTATGCATCAGTAACAGCAGCGCATTGGTACAGCAGTGAGGACAAGGACGCATCTTGGTACCTTGACCCCTTCCCAGGGCTGGCCCGCAGCTATTCACAGCCATGTTTCCTTTTGATGTGAAGCATCACTTTCTTTCTTGCCAAGTCTAAATGAACCTGGGTAATTAGAAATCTATAAACAAAGACGAATGAGACATATTCTGGGCCGTCTTTGTGCGTTGGAGTAGGTAGCATAGATTTCTAATGGACACAAATAGGAGCACGGCATCAGAGTTCTGAGACCTTGTTCAGGCCTCAAAAGAAACAAAGAGTTTATTGAAGCAAATCATTTCGTAAACATCATGCTGCCATTATGTCCTTCTCCCTAGGACAATCAAAACAAACATGGGTCTTTTCTGCCTACTCCTTTGGATGATTAAGTTCATGCAGAGGACTAACCATCTAAAGTGGATGAGAAAACAATATTGCGGACCACAGGATCAATGAAATCCTGAGGCAATGCTTCTCCGTTTCTTAAACTCACTTAATAGACTGCATTAGCGTATCCTACTCTCAATGCCGCGTTTCTTTTCTTCATATTATATCCACATTCACCTGGCATGATCTGCTTTCAAGTGCACTCTTTAAATCAACATTATGCCATTTACTTAAATAAAAATGTTTGTAAATAAGAGAAAAGGCATGAAAAGTAAAATCAATGGCGAATCAATTATTGAAATAATTTAATCATTAACTCTAGCTTATGGACTCAAGAAATTGCCAATTATTGAAGGAACCTCATATTCAGAGCAATGATTAAGCCAAAACTGTGCAAATATTTGCATTAAAGATAAAAATAAACCATAAATCTGTTCTGCTTAGGACTTCTCAAGTGGCATAGCGTTAGCGTCACCTGGTTCCAACTCTGCACCAAAAAATCTCCTAAGAACCTTTTGCTATCCAATTACTAACTGGTAATCCAAAAAAATAATCAGATGATCTTGATGTTAATGTTTGTTTTGTTTGTTTTTTTTCCGCTGCAGATGCAGAAGACAAGTGTGCACTGAGGTTTGTGTCGGGATAAAATTGGAAAAAAGTTCAGGGAGGTGTGAATACTTTTTCAAGGTTCTGAGTCAAGAGATCACAAATAAAAGTCACAGAAGGGCCAATCAGTGTATTCATTATAAATGAGACAAGCTGCATGTTAGAAATCCAGACTCAAAGCAAAATGATTTCTGCTCATGCTAACAAATCAAAAGGTCAGCCTAAAGACTGCAGTCACATTTGAAAGGAGGCAAGGCGGCACTTTCATAAGAGCTAAAAAGCTATTAATTTAACACATCCAGACTAACAGCTGTAACGGAAACCAGGTCTGAAAAGATGCTTTAGTTAATGGAACCGATACTGTACTACGAGATGCTGCAGATGACATCCTGATGGGCAGAAAGGTTCCAAAGATTAGCGGATAGGCCAAAGTGCATCACTCAGGTTTGTTTTTTTCCCCATTCTCTCTGTGACAGTTGCTCTACCACTAACACCGCCTCCACAATTAGCGTCTTCTCGCAGAGACACACACATACACACGGACACCCCAGGGCTCTGCACAACCAAAACAGCATAATTAGACATCCCCTAAACAAAGCACATACTCTGTAATTAGTCTGTAATGTTACATAGCACAGGGGACTCAACAAAAGCTATTTTCCCTGGATCAACCAGTGGTGCGCAAACACACACGCGCGCACGCGCTCCTTTCCTGTCCCACGTGTCAGAGACTGTGTATATTTATATTGATTTCACTGGGCAGAGGATTCCCAGCAGCTGTTAGTTGGGTTTGAGAGCATGCAGCAACACTCAGTCTGAATATCTGCCTTTTTTTTGGACTCACTGATATGTGCATGGCTGCTTAAACACGGCCACGTTTCCGTACCTGACCCCACATTACGTTAAAAGACAAAGCAATTGAATTTCTCTTTGTCCAGGGACAAAAGCGCTGCTAAAAATAGAAAGAGACACACTCCTCTCTCCGTCTGTCTTCTTGCCTCCATGTCTCCAGAAAGGGACATGACTAATTTCTGCAGACAGAGCGACAGCATAAACACAGGCCCCAACACTTGGGCTGATACTGTTCTTGACAGGGCTCCCCTCAGCTCCAACAAACTACATCGCCTCTCCCCTCCCCCAAACTCCCAAGCCCACCCAATTTGATATCACCAGACACCATCCCACAACACATCCACAATATCTAGCCCCCCCCCCCCCCGTTACCGCCGCTGAGCGACCCTCGAGTCTACGCAAATATTTCTCCCAGTCCAGCGGCGGCAAATTAAATCTCTGTGCAGAGCCAAGTAGTGTGAAATCACATTGGATCTTAATCAGGGACTATTGTGTTCGCCGTGTTGAATATTTTCTCCTTTATTATGGGTGTTAGGCTTTATTGTGTAAAGTTTGCATGATTATTATGTCGCCATCAGTAAGTTAAGTTTTTTTTATTCGCTCGTCCCGATGCTAGGTTTACTTCGCAACTCTGTAGCAATAGCGTCTACTCTGAGCCCCTGGTGGGTCACAGAGCTACACCAACCAGTTTTAGAAACTGATTAATTAAGTTGAGAGGCCAGAGGTCACTCTGGAGGAGCTGCAAAGAGCTAAAGCTCAGGTGTAGCAACCTGTTAACAGGGCAGGTGCGTTCCACAAATCTGAGGCAGGAAAGCTAGAAGGTGTGCTTGCAGTTTGAGAGAAGTATTTTTAAATCTACTTAAGGTTGTAAACTTTAAGAGTTTTTTCCAACTTCTAATAAAACCTCCACTAAACATAAGTGCAGAATGGATGGCCTTTACATATAAAACCTATTAAAAAAACAAAAAACAAAAAAAAAAACAAGAAAATGGATAGACGGATAAAAGGAGAGATGGATGTATGACTGAAAGCAATGGTTACTTAGATACAATTGCACACTTTTTAGGAAACAAGTACTTTGACTCCTTAATGCAACATCAGCCTGTCATTATATTGAGAAAGATTAAATGGACATAGTGTTCATGTTGAAATTTAATTGCTTAGATGCCAATTTGAATCAGATCTGGATGGTTCCTACATGCTTTGGTGTTTAAGGACTGATACAGAGTCCAGAGGTTGAAGCTGAACCGCTGTTGTTGCGCCTGAGTCAAGAAGGGAGGCAATGACAAAGATATGGAAGCAAAGAAGTGTGAAACACAGTGGTGCTAGCGTTACACTTATACATGCAGTGCTGTTTGATGTAAAGTACCATGCAAAAAAAAACAAAAAACAAAAGACTCCTACATTTATTCCAAAAAAAGTTTCTTTGCCCATTTGAGTCAAAAATTGCCAACATATTTATACTGCAGCTAAAGAATGCGACAAAAAGGCGAACGTTTATGGAACATAAATAATCTAAAGTGCCCATGCTTCTCGACTTGCTGTTTGACATTGTACACTTGCAGATCCTCTTCAACAAACCCTCAGCAACAACCAAATGAAATGTGTGAAGTTACTTGCATACATTTTTAAAAATTATCCTAATAACAGTCCAACTTCCTTTTACATGCGTTCAACTTGCTTCTCTTTTTGGTTTTATGTGTGTATTCGTGTTTCCAATGTAGCTCGCATGCATTTGCACATTTGTGTGAGTTGTGGTACCTTGTAGCCGCTGCATGCCATTTGTTCGCAAACTTCCCCATCACTGTCAGGAAAACAGCAGATGCTGCCACGTCACTTTTACAGTTAAGAATGACAACTGAACAAGAGCTGCTTTTTACACGAGAGGAGGAACTACTTTGACTGGACCATGAAGTTCAAATTATCTCTTTAGAAGTAAAACTGCGCAGTAAATCCAGTGGATTGATTTCAGCTATTGGTCTACGTTTCCACACTTGATGGCATTAAACTATCAAATACAATTGTTTCCTTTCTGTTTTGACACAATTGGTTAAAAATTATAGAAAAATCTTAAATAAAATATTCTCTCCTGTGGTTTGCTTCTAGCATCGTAAGTGTTAACGGGCCACATTTCAGCTGCTTTCTGCACACCTGTCTTGAAAAAAACTGCTGTTTGAAGTCAAAAGAAAGCAAGTCGCATTACAAACAGACAGACGCGAAGTTAAGCTTAAAGAGTGAAAACCCAGATTACACTGGTTGACAAAACAACATTGGCAGTCTTTCATCATTTTGCAAGTATTGCAGATGAAAACAGGATGCGATTTTTAGAATTTAGTCAGGAAATCACAAAGTTCACTGAAGGGTGACAGTTTGCAAAAAAAAAAGAAAAAAAAAATTAATTATGTGTTGCATTATGTTTTTAAACAGAAATTAGAGCTAATGTATTAGTGTCATGCCAATATTTAATGTGCCCAATAAAAGATATTAAGAAATGAATGGAAACAAATTTGTAAAGGCAAATTTACAGGGAGCAGGAAGGTAAGAAGTCATTTTCCAGCTCTGACAAGGCTTGCCTAAACATTATATGGAGACCGAACACTGTGGCATAGAGCAGTGTGTCAGCTTTTAGTCGCACTTAGAAACAGAAACACTTTTCACACTTGTGAGTGAAGCCCTTTTTTTTTCCATTTCTTCTTATAAGGATGCAACGCTTTCTGCAAAAACCTTCAGACAATGCAACAGAAGCACCTCTCTGCTTGCTGCTTTTGTCACTGTCCTCAGTCAAACTTCCTTCCTTATTTCCTCCAGTTTCTCTTGCTCTGCTTCCTCTTTCTCTTGGTAACAGATTCTCCAGCTGTTTTGATAGGTTCCCCTGCTTCGGCCAATGTCACTTGAGCGAGCAAGCATAAACCAACAAAAGGACAAAAAAAAGCCGAAATTATTGATTTGATGTCAGTGTCAATTAGAGGGAAAAAAGAATAAGGGAGCAGCAGAGAGAAACAGATGATCCGGAGCCAAAAAAAAAAAAAGGAAAGTATGCCGTTTGCGCCGCATGGATAAACACAACTGAGAAGACAGTGGAAAAATTTAAATGACAATCCAAGAAAAACTATGAATGAAACATTGTAAGAACTAATCTAAGAGAAAGAGCATTGTTAGCAACAGAAACAAATAAATGTGCCTGAACTGGAAGTTTCCACATTTTACACATCACACACAAATCATAGCTTATTTAGTAAGACAAACTCTTTTTCCTCTGCTACTTTTACCAATATGTTCAGTAAGGGAACACCAGAAACAACCCTGCAGTTCAGCCCATAAGCAGATTTGCTTCCGAACCAGACCAAGATATATACAGGTACATCATGCGTGCATAACATAAAGGCCTGCCTGAAGATATTGTGAGTGACAGGTATTGAGGAAAGACGACAACGTATTGATCTGGCACACAGTAGCAGGACAAGAAGAGACAAGGGGGAAAAAAAAGCATAGATATCTAAGTAACGTGGATAACTAAAAAAAAATCTGCATCATGTATTCTATTACCATATTTGGGATTTTACATCAAAGGAACAGAAAAAAGAGCATTATTGTGAAGTAAAGAAAAAAAACTTGTTAATTAGTATAAAGTACACAAAATAAATCCCTTTTTTAAATTTGATCACATCAGATCCACAAGCTGCAATGTATTTGATTTCAAAGTGGAAGGAAAATGTTACATGGGTTTATTCTTTTTACAAAAAGCATGTCATACTTTTGTTTCAAGCCTAAATCAGAAACCCCAAAAATCCTGCAACCAGTTGCCTGGTTAGTAAATAAAGGTACATCTGTGTGTAATTTAATCTCAGGATAAATCCAGCTGTTCTGTCAAAACGGCAGATCTATGAAGAGCCGTCTGGCATAACTGGAGCATTATTCAGAGAAGCAGAAAAAGCAGCCAGCAGTAACTCTGGAGGAGCTGCAAAGATCCACAGCTCAGAAGGAATGATTTATTTCAAGGACAACCATCACACATACATTGCATAAATCTGACCTTTATACTGACTAGAGGAAAGCACGTTAGCTTGCTAACGGTGAGCAGTTAGCGACTGCCCTGAAGAGACAGTGGAGGAAAAAGCACTGGACATACCATCTCCATTGTGAAACATGGAGGTGGCAGCATCATGCTGTAGGGATGTTTTTCCATCAACATGAATAAGAAGCTGGTCAGTGACAAAAGAGAGAAATGAAATAACCAAAGTAGCTTTTTATCCAGTCCACCTGAACTTAAGGCACATTGAAAAGAAGAACGGGCAGAAACAAATGGTTTCACTATGTTTAAATGTGAAAGCCATCTATTGTTTGCCTTTTGAATCACATCGATAATTCACTCGACGTGCGCCGCCATCACTTAAAATCTCAAAATTCATCGAGCATTGTGTTGCAACAGGACAGAACATGCTTTTGCACATCACAAAAATTTAAACTAACCAGCGATCAATGGCTGCAAACTACTAACATGCTGCTAAATTACATAAATGCTTTCTTGGAGCAGGATTTCCTCTCTCATGTGGCCCAATGTACAAATTACACACCTGTTAAGGAAATAAGTAAGGTGCATTTGAGATCCATCTGGTGGCATGATGAATGTGTCCGATTGTGTGTGTGTCTGCGTTTAGGCACATTGTGCAGGAGATTGTAGGGCATTCTGGGGATACTGTTATTTTTCAGAGGACATGATGTCTCATCACACATACACACACACGCAGTCAGGCAGGCACACACGCAGTGTGTCACTGTGCATTACTGTTGCTTTCTGTGGGTGCCGCGTCCAGACAATGACAGGCAGGCAGGAGCCACAGCATAATGAGAGAGAGCAGGGGCCTTTGCTTACACACACACACACGCATACACACTTCTGCATGCACACTCAAATGCAGAGGGCAGTCGGCTTCACTCCGTCCCCTAACCTCTCAATTACCCAGCAGGCTTTTAGTGCCACTCTGCTCCACTACAGCAAATTACCGAGGGCCCTGTCTCACTTAGAGACCTGTGACTCTATGTGTGTGTGCGTGTGTTTCAGGGTACGGGTGCTTGACAGAGGTAGAGCAGGCGTGTGTGTTTGTGTGTGCGTGTGTGTTGTGCTAAAGCAAGCAGAGCTAAAGCGGCGGCTGGAGTCCAGCAGAGGCATGTGAAAAGCTAATAAAAGTGTTTGAATGCAACTGCCATTAGGCTAATACCTCTCCACTGGTTTGACACACGCACACACACACCGGACACACAACATGCGTGTGCAGAGAGGCACATCCACAGCAAGAGAGAGGAAAGAGGAGCTGACAGGGTTAGCTATTGCACCCTCTTTTAGATCAAATGTAGCTCTCTGGCTGACAGAGCTGGCTTTTATTGAATGAGATATTAAAGAGTTGTTAGATGAAGAATACCAATGCTAATGACTACAGATGGCTGTTTAATTGCAACATAATTTGGGGCAACTTCTGAGAAAATCTACACCCCTCCCAACCCTTGTACACCTGCCTCCGTTCGGGTCAGGAAAGCAGCTTGTCGGGCACGTGGAGCCGCTTCTGTAGCGAAGCGGCAGATATTGGTGTTATTTTAAATCAAGCCCCACTGCAGATGACCTGGCAGAAGATCTGCCTCACATGAAGCACAGATCCATACTTGTGTCCCGTTTTCACCGAGTGGTACGGCACGGGTCGGTGTGGTTCGGTAAGCGTGGCTTGTACAATTGAAATGTACTGCACCATTCAGGCGGTTCTTTAAGTTGTAGGTCTGAGACAGTGGTAAGGTATGTTCGGAGTGGAGCTACTTGCGTAACACAACACAATCCATTGATTGGTGGACAGAAAAGTTTCATCGGGTGACTCCAGCTAGAGACAGTCTGGTGCGTCACATTTGTTGTCGCTCTCCCAAGACGCCAGATTAGGCGCTTGCCTAGTGAGACTCCAGCTGACATTGGAAATGTTCTCCTAACTACACTGGACAACAAGGTAGCATACCAAACTGACCAGCGGCACCACTAGGTGGAAACGAGGCATTGCATCTCTGGTGAAGATCTGTAAAAGAAATCTCAATTAGATATATCAAAATTCCTGGTCCTACGTTATAGAAATGTAGCAAAAAATAATTTCCATTTATACTTTATGTGTTTACTATTTCTCTGGGGTGTGAATATGGTGCAATGCAAAGGCTCTACTCCAGGCTATTCTTAAAAATAGAAGAGACGAGAGAACTAACTACAAGTAAAATCAAATGTATGTCCAACTTAAAAAGTCCACTCATCCAAACCTGCCCATGTCTACAGTCAAAGCAATAAAAAGTGTTAAACATTTGGAACCGTGATAAACTGGGATGAATGGGGGCACAACTTTATGTTGTCCTTACAATAAGAGAGCCAAATGTTAAGGCAATGGTTAGCAAATCTTGCACTTTTCTCATCTTCTGAACTGGTACAGTTCCTTTAGGTTACTCAGGTCTGAGAAACAAACACTACTATCTGTTTTAAAGTCCAGAGGACAGCAGGCCTTTGCTGGGACCGCACCTAAATGGTGGACCAAACCGCCTCTTCAGATCGGGTCCTCCCCAACGTTAGATGTTTGTAAGCTCATATTCATTCCTCGACTTTTAATCAGAATGAGTTCTGATGACTCTAAGTGGGTAATTTCGTGCTCAAGTTTGTCATTTTATGTTTCCTTTTAAAATTCCTCATGTCACCCTTTGTTTTTATCTCAGTTGATCATTTTAAAGCGTTTTGTTCAACAGCTGCTGTAAATGTGCCATACAAATAGATTTAACCGATTTAAGGAATGTAAAGGTCTCTGATGCTCACTGCCATCTCAGTCTCACTACATCTTTTTGAAAATATGAAGGCTTTGTGCACACTATCACATCAAGAATTGAAGAGAGCTGTATTTTTCTTCCACTAATTTGTCATAATAAAAGTCTATAAGATGAACAATTTTAAAAGGTGGATAAAAATATGTTGGCGTCTGAGATCATTTTCATCTCAAACTATGAAATAAAAGAAGGTAAGTAACCTTGTTAGTAGCTGCTCAAATCTGAAAGTATCTCAGTTTGTTAAGAAAATGTGGTTCATTTAATAGGTTTGATAACTATGTCTTATCCTGAAAGTTTTTCCAATTTTTCAATTTTTTTTTTAAGAATTTAGCTTCTGCCATTTCCACAAAATTTCTAGTAACATTCACAAAGTTCCCCTGAGAAAAAAAACTGGACTCAATTGGTTCTAGTTTATTGATGTGTGGAAGTAATAAATGGTTTTCTTTGATTTTGGTTGTGCTCTTTTTTCCCCATTCAGAAAATGATGCCATTTGACATCATTTATATCTCAAAAGCAGTTCTGACATTTCAAATGCAGACTTATTTGATGTTCTGAGAAAAGAGCAAATAAGAAGAAAAACTCATTTGTCATTTGTTGCCATCAGGCAAAAAGAAAAGGCAGTGATAACTGATTTATCATGATGTTAATTAAGAAATTGATGTTTGAACCATCTTGTCCTTATTGGTTCAATGAGAGCTTACAATTCAACATATTTAATTAGTATTATTATTAGTCATGTAGCTATAAAAACAAAATGCATATATTTAAAATAAGGTGAATCCTATTTTTTTGGAAGAGTATCTAGTTTGCAGGGACAAATGCAATATTTTCCAAATATTTTTCATCACTACTTGTATCCACATTGTGATAAACACGCAACAATAAATATTGCAAAAAAAATATTTTAAAAATTCAGTCAAATTCCATTTTTAATAGAACATAATCTGTTTTTAGTGAAAATGTCTGTTTACTACTTTATTTCAACCAGTAAATTAAATATGGGTGGACTGGGTCACTGTGTGGGACAAACCAGCTGCAGTCATTGACATGCTGTCAGGTGCTTTACTGTTTTGTTTTGTACATTTTTGAAATCACCCTAAGTCGCACACTGAGCATTTATTTCCTCTCGTTCATCAATTTGACATTGTGAAAAGTTATAAATATGAATCAACATAGCCTTCAAGTTGTGACGGTAGTGTCAAGAGGTTTGACAAAACGATAGTTGCTTTTCCTAAAATTGCCAAGAACTCAAACAAAAAAAAAAAAAACGTATAGAGAAACATGCAATCTTTGGCACACAGGCTGTAACATGGGGGTGGATTACTAAACTAGAGAGAAGTGCAACATAAAATCAAATACAATCCACCTGCAGCACACATCTAATTGAGCAGATTGGTATCACATTGACTAAACTGCATGAGATGATTTGTGCCATGAACACAAGGGGATACAAGAAATTGGTTTAGACACAGGAAGCACAAAGTGGTTGTGCATAAGCTACTGTCTGTTCTTTTGCTTGTTTGTGTTTATGTGTCTGTTGCGCCACTGTCTCATGCCTTTACTGCAGTAAGAGATGTTAATTAAGCAGCAGCTCTTGCCGTGCTGCTGTGCTGAGCAGGAGAGGCCACAGCGCAGACAGAGTGGGAGAGAGGGGGACAGGATCAAAGCGAGGGTCTGTGGCCAGGAGGCCCCCTCTGTGCTTAGATGAAATGCAGCAGTTAGAAACTTTAAAGACTTCCTGCCATTAGCCTGGACCTTGAGTCCTTTGCAGGCCAGGGCCTCCTCCTGCCCTCCTCTCCGAAAACAATGAAAAAGAGACAGAATGGGGAAGACAAAGTACAATAGATTCGATGACTAGACATTCGGTTGTCCTCACAACAGATTTGGAAGACACAAAGGCAAAAAGTAAAATGTATAACTAGGAGACAAATCATCAGGGCCTGTTTCGCTACTAGTGTGACTGTGGCAAAGCCAGTGAAGTCATGAAATAGGATCATAACCTCCACCTTTTTCAACTTTATCTCACAAGGAGGCATATTCCAACAATACAATATTGCCAAAAACATGCCAGAACTAGTTTTAAGAACACATAAAATGAGCTAAGTTAAAGAACACAATATCATTAGGAGGTGCTTGCTTTAGCAAGAACAAGGAAGGAAGGTAGATGAAAAGATGGTTATGAACATGTTAATGGTTTTTACTAAGGAAAACCATTAACATAGATGCACAATATTGGATTTCTGGTCGATATCCGATATGGCGATATATTAAAACTTATTTGGCTGATAACCGATACCAATACCAATACTTTTTTCTAGACCTACTAACTGAAACTACATGGCGATCTCTACTATGGAATTAAAATACTGCATTATCTTTGTCAATTTACCCTGCTACCAAATGCTAAAAAGGACGCTGAAAATGTTGTAACACTTTCTAAAAAGTAGGCTGTAATACTTTAATATGTTTAACATCAAATTTATTAATTTCATCTGCTGTCTCTAAGGCAATGACAACAATCTAATTCAAAAATCTTTACAAAACTAAACTCAACTTGTGAACAAGTGAAAAGCACATCAGTTGTGCATTAATATTTAGCTGCTTCTTATGACGTTCTGTGCTGCAGGCATCATGGTTTGCCATATAAGGACAATGCCTTTTATATTGGTGAATTATTTTGACCGAGTGGCCAGTGTCCGATATTAAATTTTACAGCTAATACTGGCCGATACCAATACTGATGCCATGCCAATAATATGATGCATCCCTAGTTTTTACAATCTTTACCTTCAAACAGAACAACAAACCGGAGCAGGCGGCCTGAGCTACAGTGGAAATGCTGAAATCAAAGCACTTAAAACTATTCTTGTAAAGAATGTGAGAAAATTATATCTCTACTTATGCAAAGTTGCTGTGAAAGGTGGTTCTACAAAAATATTTTCACTTCATCTTATACAATCCTCAATAAAATCAACTGAAGTTTGTAGTTGTAGAGAAATATAAGGGGTATGAAAACTTTTGCTAGGCGCTGTATTTGTGTTGAAATAATGGGTTGCTTAAGAACAAGCACTTCCACCTGGGCTGTATTAGAGGAAGGAAGTGCCTTTACTGTCCTTTCAGAGTGCACACAGGCATGGACGAACACACTCTGCAGAGCCAGGGGCATGATCTGACCATCTCTTTGGGCGGCAGCGAACATAGGAAGCACACCAAGGGCTAACGAAGGAGGATCAAAGAGCACATTACCATGCCTCCCCTCTTCCTCTTGCTCTGTCTCTTTTCCTCTCTTTGCCGTTCACAAGCAATAAGAGGCCCGCCGGCCGCCTGTCCTTGTGCTTGTTAGACGGTGACAATAGGACGTGCCCTGAGCAAAAGGAAATGAATTATTTACTCTGCTCCCTCTTGTACTCTTGAAGAAAAAAAAAAGAGACCCTTTTCTTGTTTTACCATTGAACTTACTGCTCTCGTATTCCATGCGCGCCTTGTTCTGTGGCCTTAGATGTTAAATGCCTAGAATAATTCTGTTCACCGTTGTTGAAGATAACTGTCCATGGTCGTACGGTGCAGAACACTCAAGGTAGAGAAGGGTGCACACTTGAAGGGATATAATCATGTATTGTGTGTAGACAAGGCTGTTTCAATATGCACGCCCTCGCTCAAACTTTCCCTTTGTCCACGCGGAGTTCGTGGCGAACAGGGTGACATCTGAGGGCGCTGGAGTGCAACGACGGCGATAAAGCGGAGGGTAGGTGCTGTGGTTCATCTGCGCCTGATAAGCATAAGTCTGCTAATTAATCTGATTATAAAGAGACAATTAAATCCATGAAGCGGCTTGATATCCCATGACCCCCGGCAGAAGAACAAGACCCTTGCAAGCAAGGCTGCCCTCACCGCAGAGCTGACAGGAGCTGACAATGGTTAACACGAGTTCGCGTCACTGTGTGTGTATCTGAGGACACGTTCTGCTCAGCACAATATGCCCTTGGTGAAGTGCTTCCTTAATTATTTCACTTATTCTCACACATACTCACTTCCTCCCTCCATTTCTCTCATTCTCCAATCACACATTTTTTTTCTCCCTTCATCATAATTTCTCCTCACACCCCTTCCTCCTCTTCACCGTCTCCTCTTCTCAGTTCTCATCTGTCCGCCCCTCCTTATCCTCTGTCTTCCTCTGTATCTTTTCCCCTGACCCTGCCTCTGTTCTTAGGAGCCTTAATGACCATCTTTGAAACAAGGGGGAAGTAATGGTCACCTTGATAATGATGATGGTTGTGTTTGGTAAAGCGGTGAGAGTGCTGGGGGCAGAGCGTGGTCTGTCAGGACAAACGCGCCGTTCTCCCTCGACTGCTCCTGTACAAAATTGGAAACTAGAAAAGACTAAAACTTGTTTTTTGGAGAGATGCATGGATACAATAGAATTAGATAAATTTAAGCTTGAACTGCTGTCACCAGTGGCTGGAGAGTCAGGAGCTCAAAAATCAAAATCTGAATTTGAACTTTCAACTTCTCTTGTTCTCCCCATGCCAGAGTATGCATATCTGCTTTTTGTCACAATGATGTAGAAAGACAATAAGGCTTTATCATTACACTCTCCTACAAAAAGCTTCTCACCTCAGCATGTAGAAGGCTTGAGGGATGGCATCACTCTGATTAATTCAACTATTAAATTATAGGACTACAATTCCTTTAGGGTTGGTTAGTTAATCCTTCATCACAGAAAAGGACTGTGACGCCACAGAAAAGTGATATCGCGGTCATGATGCAGCAGGGTACGGAATTACACAACAATCCCGATATACACGCTTTATTTATTACGGAAGCACATTAAAGATGCAGAACGTAACTTTTATAGAAAAAATGTTTTTTAAATTATTTATTAAAATTGTCACTATGTAGTGACACTACAACCCGACAACTCTGTGGTCCTAGTGTCAGTTTTCTGTGTCTCTTGCCTTGTGAACTGGGTCATGAATACTATTAATAACAGCCTAAAATGTCAACTGTATAACTATTTTCTTTGTTTCAATCCATTAGTAACATTCTTTTCTTAAATCAAGTACTTTTCCCATATGGTAAGTCATCACCTCTGCTCCCAGTGTAAATAGCGAATCATTTCCCCTGACTTTCCTATGTGTGGGACAATAAAGGCTTTTTCCGTCCTCTTTTTCTGTTAGAGCAGGAAGGCTAGAACATTTTTTTTTCAGTCTTATATGTTTTCAAATTGTTGTTGAACAGAAATTGGGTAAAACTGACATGTTTACCAAAACTGTAGACTGGAAATGGGGAACAAAATTCTGATCTGTACATCTCATTCTTTTCTTCCATTTTCTTGTTTTTACTAATTTTTCACCCTCCTGTGAGATCAATACTTAAAAACTGGGGGCAGACAAAGTGCTGCAGGGTACACAAGATCTGTGTGGACCCTGGACAATCCATCTCTACACACCGCTACTGGTGGTGGACATGAAAGCGCCTTCATTAGCTGCGCCAAAAGACTCATATATTTCTCACAGGGCATAAAAGGCCATTGTAAAAACGCCCTCTGTTCCCTTTCAAACATAAAACGTGTCAGACGGCACAAAAGGATTCCAGTCGTCACAGGGAGCGAGGATCATTACCGAACAAGTCGGCAGAGGCCGTGTAAAGTGAGCGCAGCGTTGAGAGAGAAAAAAAAAATCAAGATTAGGGGGCATATTGTAAAAGGCGAGCGGGCTTAGAGTAGCCTAAAAGAGGATGTCTTTTAGATAACACACGCATAACAAGGAAAACATATATCAACGTGAAAAATATTCCCAGGTAGTCTTTTACGCCTCAGCTCTATGTCTTTTTGTCTGACTTCCTGAGTGTACAAACCTTGAGTTAGGGGAGCATCTGCTCTGAAAGCGCCTTTCTTTGAGTCCTTGGACAGATAATGACTGCACTGCAAGTCTATTATGAACCACACAAACCTTGCACACTGTTCTATCTTCCTCTCCCAAAGAGAAACTCTACAATGGAAGCGTCTTTCTAGATTTCAATGGTCCCCAGCACCCCACACCCCCTTCCCTCCGCAGCTCCCATCTGCAGGGAAACTGACCCCACACGACTTGCGAGGGAACTTCATTACTGGTAGGGTGCCGCGGTCAAAGTCGTCTCTGTGGTACAATGCCCAAACAGCCATTGTTCAGGTAGCAAATCGCTGCACTTGAAGAAAGGTTGTCCCTCATGGAGTACAACTGGAATTCAGATCTGGTGAGATTTATGGAGGGAGAAAAAAAAATGATGCCTGGGATATCAGCTGAGCCCCTTGACAAAAGAGGCTGATTGAGATTGACCTCTGCCCTCTGCTGTACAACAGACAATGCTGTATCTCTTACACAGGCTCTCTTTATGCGATGAAACGCAGACAGCAATGACCCCCCCTGACCTGTGCCATTATCCCCCCCAGAATTCTTTTCAGTCTTTTAATACAAGAACGAACGAGTCGGCAGCCGTGACCAAAGCCGAGGCAGTGCCAGACATTTGGGCAGCATACTTCATATTGAAAACATACAAAAAAAAGGAGGCAGGAAGAAAAGATGTGAATACAACTGTTAGTGTAAAACAATTGCATTCCATTTTATGTTCCTCACAATAAAATAAGGCTTTGTTCCTATTCTTCTGCTAAAGCCCACTGGTTCCATTAGTTCTTTGTGGTTGAGAACGGGATTTGCAGATACAAAGCAGAGAATCTGAGCCTGTGAATTAATATTCTTTTTTTTATTTATTTATTTTCAAGGTCATTTTCTTCTGTTAAACTAGAAATTCAACTTGTTTTCTTTCTCACTGTGACAAATGTGTGAATACTGAGTAAAAAAAAAATATCTGGGCTTTGTTATCAAATGAAACCCAAAAATCCAGGTGTAAAGATTTGCATCTTAAAGCTACACTAAAGACCCATTCACTTAGTCGTCATTTTTTTTATTTTTGCACTCCCATGCTTCACTTTAGATAGAAGCGTCTTGTGTGGATTGACCTATTTAGAATATACTGCACAAATAAACACACCAGAAACAACACTTTGAGGAGGAGGAGGAGTGGGAGGAGGAAAAGGGGGGGCTGTAATGAACTACGTTCCGGTATTTGTACGCCAGCAGATCAACTTGTCTGCATGGCTTAAAAGACTCATTACATTATTAAGCCACACAGCGGTGATTTGTTTTCAAGTACAACAAGGCTTGCTGTGCTGAACATTACCCATCTGGGCTGAGCTGTGGCAGCGTGCGAGCATACGTGTCTGTGTGTGAGCACGGCAGCGGAAGAGGAGGGGGTGGCTGGGAGGAACACCAACTATCTCAGCAGATGTGTTCAAGATGGAAAGCTACTGGTGACCTGTGTAGGGAACGACCGGCGTATTAGTCGGACAGCACAGATTACAGAGTGCTTACAAGGGGTCAGACTCCAGAGAGTTTACAGGGGAGCTAAATGGGAAAGGAGAGGGTGTGTGTGTGTGTGTGTGTGTGTGTGTGTGTGTGTGTGTGTGTGTGTGAGGGTGGGGTCAAAGATCATGAGAGGAAGCTTGTACAAGAAAATGTCTTTATGGCGATGCTGGTAGTGGCTACCGGCAGAGTGTGTGGTGGTACCGCTTGATTCTGGTTTACCGCACAAAATCCCAACAAAATTCATGAAAGTCTGCAATGTGAAATTTAAAACCATAAGAAGACTTTTACCAAGGACAGTGCAGGTATAGTATTTATTCATGTTCATAAAAGACAAAGAACGCACAGTTCTTTTGAACTAAAGAAGAAAAGGCGACGTCAGTATAAAATAAGGAAAGAAGTGGCAAGGAAATAGTAAGAATCTATAAATAAACTCTAAACATCACTTTAGGTAGGTTTACATGAAAGTGTTCCTCCTCTGGGATAAAACTAGGATAATATGTGTTGCAGTTTTACATAATTTTTAAAAAATTTAACTGTTTCTGATACTGTCTGACAGAGTTAGTGGTTTGTGTTTATCCATTTTATCTTATTTAGGGCGAAATCTTGTTTTCAGAACTTTCTCTGAACCAAATATTTCAAACTCCTATATAGCTTTTTTAAAACCGGGCTTTCTTCTTCAAGGGCATGTGACAGAAAGCCTCTGACAGCACGAGTCCAACAGCAGGCCTGACCAAGGCTAATTGCATTGCTACGTCCAAGCCTTAAAATGCCCCCCCAGCATCTTTGATTATGTTGAACTTGTGTGATCATGTGCTTTTTCTTTTGGATTACCTCAATAGTTAAATTGTAAAAACTTCCCAGTGTGTAATTCATATGTTAATTTATTTCACAGGGCAACATTTGTCCGGAGTCTTCTATCATTTAATCTGATTAGGTCCCCAACAAGAGGTTTACACAGTCCTCTTCAGTCCGAACTATGACATACTTGTGCACATTAAGAGCGGCCGGAGCAATGTGACTGTGTTGGCAGTCTACATAGAGAGAGTCCAACTGTATCTTAATGCAACGTTTAAAGTGCAGGGAAGCACAGCCGATGCAGATAACTTATCTCCCACATTCTGCGAGGGAATACTTCTGTCACTTGGCTGAAGCGTTTGATTGCAGGTATATGCAGATTCTATCGGAGGCTGGGTGAGGTGTTGTGAGTGTGAGGGCTTATCGGGAGTTAGCAGGAAGCCGCTCTGCCACAGTGGGATCCACAAACACCTGTTGAAAAGGAGCATGAGCGCTGCTGAACTTGACATGATAAGAGACAACAGTTGGACAGAAGACCAGGATTGCACGCCGTTGCGGTGAGCGAGCAGGGAGGAAAGTACAAAAGTTTTCGTCGGAAACGCGTCGCTTTGCGCCGTGGAAACTCTCAGAGGAGCTTTGGCTGCTTTACTTTTCCCCCTTTGTTCTGCCTGTTTTAACCAAGGAGGAACGCTGAAGACCGGCCTGGCTCCAATGAATCTTTGTGAAGATTAACAAGCAGAAAGCACATGTGCTCTGAGGGAGGTTCACTGCAATAATTACTGAGCCCTCCCGGTTGCATCTGCCTCATGCGAACTGTTGGCGAGCATACGAACAACATGCGCTGAAAACAACAGCCCCTCTCTGTTGGTACTGCTGTCGCTCACTTTTTTTTTTGCTTTACTTTATAAAAATAAATAAACTGCCTCCCTCTGCCTTTTCCTCTCTTTCTCTGTCCCCCATCTGTCTCTCTTCCGTCTTCTATCTCCATATTCCACATCTTTATCACGTTTGCCGTTGCTCCTGAGCGCTCCCTTTTCACCCTTCCTACTCTGTTCCCACTCCTCCTCCCTGCAGCCGAGGCCATGTGGTCCAAGCGAGGTAGCAGGGTGACAGAAGCCGGACCCTTTGGTGTCGCAAGTTCCTTGTCTCACTTACGAAGTGATGCCGTTCGAGTCTGCTGAGTGTCTGTGCGTGTGTGTGATTCGAGGCGATGTTCTCGAGGGCAAAGCGAGGTGTGAGAGGATGATGCACTTGATACACTGTGAAGAGAGGAGGAAGACGCGAAGGAAAGAAGTGGAGGGTAGAGACGTCCAGGGGGAGGGCGGGGACCAGGCTGAGCTACTTGCTCCGAGCACGCCGCCTACTGGACCTCGCTTTAGTCCGATGATGAGTCAAGAAGTTCACACTGGAAAATAACTTGGGGGAGAGCTTCAAGTGCGAGGAGTTGAATTTTCAGAGACCTTGTAGGAAGACACGCTTTGCAAACTTAAACTTGCATAAATTTTCAAAACAAAATCAGATATTTGAAGGTGGTTATAAACTTGCAGGATTAACAGGGTGCAATACACTTTAAAATGTAATCCGTGCAGAGGAGCTGTCATTTAAATGGGCCTTTTTAGCAAAGAAATCACACAAAAAGTTCATTTTCAATTCAATCCGGCATCAACAAAAGATATTTGATTTCTTAAAGTACTAAATTTGTTCATACTTTCTGAGTTGTTTTTTTTTTTTGTTTTTTTTTTTTTCCTTACTGGGCAGATGATGATTACAGCTGGAGTAATGTTTGCCTTTTTTGACATGCAGGTAGCACAGACGCATTTCAACTAATGTGCAGTAAACCACAGGTTTCCTTGTAAAATAAATTAGAAAACGGAGCTTCTCCATTCATTTAAGCTAAAAATAAACTAGAAATAAACTTGTTTTGTTTGTTTTAAAGAGGTCTATGATAAAATGCTGTACCATTTGGTTTAAAAAGCTTAGCTTCAGGTACGAGCAATCACTTGAATAGCTACGATAAAAATCATCATTATTATCATTCATGACTCTGCGCACACCCAACCTGGCTAAAAGCTAGAATCCATCTCAATTTTGTGTTTTCTAAACATATCAAAGGCCACAATGCTGTCTTTGTAGTTTTCAGATGAATTGATAGAAGAGCGCTTAAATAATTTTAGTTGAAATTACTATTTTGCTGCGATTTTGTTTTATATTGGTTTACATGCAATCTAAATCCTGGAAATGTATTTTGGTACACGCTAAGAGTAGTAAAAGCTTCAGGACAAATAAAGTAAAGTACTTTTAATGCAATTTGCTTACTGCTGATGATCCTCTGTTAAATTCAATCCAAACTTAGTGAAACTCCACTTTAAAACACTGATTTTAAATGCAGTAAACATGTAAGTAGCACTTAAAACAGTCAATCTGATTTTGGCATATATAAAAGCAGTCATTGTGGATAACCACAATGATTTTTTTTTTTTAAACACAGCGTGTGAGACATCTGTTGTGTTCTAATACAACAGACTGACACTTTGCAGGAAATACTCCATTTGCCAAAACAGTTTTTATGGGGGTGGGGGGTTATTTCTTTGCTGTTTTTATTCACCGCATACTTAATATTGTGGTTTTTGTTATTGTAGCTTCTGGTTGTCTCCTGTGGCATTCAGTAGATATGGCACAAAACTAAAGTTTAAATTTTGAATGCAGTTTGAAAGGAGGAAGATTATTTCCAAAGCACAAAAACATCAACACTGACAATATCTTTTGTGCTATAAAAAGGAAACGGGTTCCGTATGTTCTTATTTTACAACCTAAAACTTCCCATTTGAACCACAGATCTATTAATCAGTCGATTTTTTTTACCAACTTTAAACATTAAGAGCCTTTTTTTTTGCCAAGTTTTCTTCACAAATGGTTCATTGGAGGTGGTGCATTGGATATTATTGGTCTATTTCTATCCAATTTACAATTATCTTAATAAAATACATAGAAACTGTGGATGAAATGTGACAAAGTTTAAGGGGTAGAAAGAGTCCTGTAAGCATTAGTGGTATCATCATGTTGTCGTACCCTTGATTCTTCTTTTTAAAGTTTTTCTGGTTAATTGTTTTTTGTTTTTTTTTTTACTAATTTGTGTTACCATGGCCTATAACTACAAAAACTTCTTTGACAAAAACTATTTGAAGCACTGAACTCTTATTTCAACATCGCCCAGTTGAGTAACCGAGGTATTCGGTGGCCTCTGCCGCCCGTAGCCGACAGACAGAGCAGCATGTCTTGACTCTTTGGACCGGAGCCCTTTGGTGTGCGGCACAGACGCTGAGCAGACATTGCACAGCCGTTGCGTGGACGTGGAGGCCTCGGGTCGCCGCTACACTGTTATTAAAAACAGTGTGATCGCATGTTGGCTGTTCCTTCTCCTCTCCCCGTCTCTCCTCGCTCTTTTCTCTCCTTTAGCATGAAACATCACTCCTGCTTTGCCCTCTTTTCTGCAGCACAACTACTGGAGTCGTTTGAACGCGTTTTCAAAGATGGGGACTGAAGTGGCTTTCGTAGAGATCATCCTGAGGCATTTTTTTAAACTTTAGTCCAGAAGAAGTTTCATCTACATAACAAAAATATTTCTTTTATAACATTTTAAACATCAGAAGTAATTCTGTGGGGGAACTAGGACCGTTACACAGTGTGGAAAATCTATATTTTTTTTGTATTCTGCTATGTTCTATTGGTATTAAATGTTAGTTTTCACTTAGCTCTGTTCAAGCCTTTGTGTTCTCTGGTATCACCTACAGCGTGGGACCTGGGAAACCGTCGAAGAAGCCATCAAATGTCTGCCGGCGAGACGTGATGACTTATTCTAACGGATGCAAAAGATCCTCATTTCTCCCTCATCTTCCTCTTTGCTTTTTTTTTTGCTTTTCGCTTTCTGGTGAGAGCACCGTAAAATGGGCTCTATCACAATACCCATCATAAGCTGCCTTTATATATATATAAAAAAAAACACCGCATACAGAGGTGTGCGATGGTATTCAGCTGCCAAAACATTCAAATTACAAAGACTTGATGGAATTGTATGCATTCAGATGGAAAACTCATATGCATAGGCAACAAGTCAATTCAAAGATCATCTCTTTAAATGAAACACAGCTTGGAAGAAAAAGAAAAGTCCAGAACACAGACGGGGTGGAGCAGCCGAGCAACACATGAAGTCCAGAGTTATTCATCACTGAGTAGAGGGGTCACAATGCCTATGTAAACACTCACTCCCTTATTGTTTTTGTAAATTAATCATGATTTTTTAATGCCTTGTTTTCTGACAAAAACAGAAAACCCCTTAACATGAAAGTGAAAACTGATTTCAATAAAATGACAAATATTACACCTAAAATGAGTGATTGCATAAATATTCACCATTGTAAAGCAAAGGACTTAATCCAACACAGGTCTGTCCAACTGGTGCTAGCAGTCCAGGAATGTGAAGCCTGGTAGAGCTAATAGGTCAAATTAATTCAGCAAAAACATAGGGAAATCAATGGAGAACAGTTTATTCCCCCATCTGAAAAAGAAGGTCAGCTTTGGAGAACATTTATTTTATAAGCAAGACAGCAGCCTGAAGCATCCAGCTAAAGCTACACAGACAGGGTTCAAAGAAAAGCTGGATGTTCTGGTGTGGCCCAGTCAAAGCCCAGTCACAGCTGATATTCATGCAAAAAAGAATTGATTAAATTAAATAATGTATGCTGTGACTGCAGTCAAAGGTGCATCTATACAATTCTTACTTTATTTTATGTTAAATATTTGTCATTATTTTTGTAGAAGTCAGTTTTCACTTTGACATTAAGCAGAATCTTTGTAAAATTTTTTTGTTTTTGGTTGATTTTTAAAAAAGCACCTAAAGGGTAAAATATCCAATGTGATAAATACTTTTAATAGCCACAGTGCAGATGCACCAGTCAGATGCAGAGAGACATTTAAAACCCGTGTCGGAAGTTTTAAATGAGATTGAACGTTTGAATGTAGCACAAAAAATAGTTTACTAAATGGTCCCAATTTATGCTTTAATGCCCATGTCCCTACTTTCATCTGTTTTTTATTACACACACAGAAATACACCATATTAAAAACTGTCCATTCGTATATCGACTGAAAATAGTGGAAGCTCCTCGAAAAAGAATTAGATCTTAAAGCATTTGACTTACTGATCACTAAACGGAGTCAAGCAAAAATGGCAACATGCATCATGAAACAACATGCGAATAACAGCACAAATTCTGTTATTTTAAAGGCTTTTTGGTTGAATTTATGCCACACGCTGATCAATGAATGACATCCGACTCTATACATTTATTTTAGACCTAACCTTGTTGCATACAATTTAGGGCTGTGAAATGCACCGTGAAAAGCTCAGAATGCATAAAAAGCCGCAGCCTGAGGGACAATTGTTATCGCTCCCTTCACCTGGATCCAATGTCTTCACCGACGCCTCTCTGCTGTCAGGTGTGTGTCAGGCAGAGAGCGGAAGCGACCAATAAAAGTTCTCGCATGTTCATCTGGCCCAGTTACTGAGAATTAAACACTTCAGCGTGGAAACTTTGAATGGTTGGGATGACCATGGAAAGGGAAATTTATACGGCTGTGTAATTTATTCATTTAAAGTTGAGATTACCCGAACAGCAGATCCCGTGTAGAATAAATCCACCGCTTTATGTGCTTGGGTTGAGGTGACTGAATTTAGTTCAGACTTACAACATGATTTTAAAATGTTTGAAAGGCTGGTGAAGCAATATTTATGAGGAATCAACTAGATATGAGGCCATCTAGTTTGTTTGTTTTTATGTTTAATCCAATAAAGTACAGAATTGGAAGAGATTTGACTCTTCATTAGCCATATTTTACACTTATTTTCACACATTATAAAACTAGAAATTACAAAACTACAAAAACAAATTGACTGGAATATTTGCTGCCCAGTTCTTCCCTCAACTTTGGATTTTACAGAGAAAGTTTGTATAGGATGACTGGTGACATAAAATAAAGGCAGAGCTGTGACAGAGGTGTGGGATGAAAAGTTACTGTGTGTGTGTGCGTGCGTGTGTGTGTTATGGTGTCTGAACCATGTGAAATCTGCAGTCAACCTGCACGGGGTCGAGAGAGCACAGACACTGATATGCATGTGTCAGTGAGGGCTTTTGCAGTCCAGCTACCCCTGTGGGGGATGCTGCAATGAATTTTTATGCTGCCAATCCATGACAACCTTATCCCCAAGCGCTGCTTGTGCTGCTCAACAACTACGCAAATATCAGTGCCATTTGTAATTTTTCTTTGAAAGTGAAACTTAAGCTTATTCATAATAAGCTTGATGCTGAAATAAGAGAGGAATGAAGTCAGAAACTGTAATTTACCAACGACAATAGACGATTTCTGTACTAATAGGTGATCAAGACGCACTCAGCATCACTTAGAAACTTTTCTCACTGATGAAAATGACCAACAATCACGAGAATCGTGACTGAGACATTGTTCAGTCTCAAGGGTTTACACAAATTTAAGTCTGATTCCAAACAATGAAAACACAAGTTTCAGTTTTCTCCTGTAATTTAAAGCTGGAGCTTCAGAAGCTGGTTTGATCAATAAAGTGTTTCTGTTTTGGCTCTAAAAGATGTCTTTAAAAGTCAAGTTACCATTTCAGCATGAATAGCTTTGACAAAGTATACCACGGCGGACGCATTTGTTTTTGTTTTTTTGTTGTTGTTGTTTTTTTTATTTAAATATTGACCAGTTTAAATGCCACTAATGTTAGCCATCTGTGCAGCACAATGTCATCATACCTTCTCAGAAATTCAACCATATGTCTTAAGACCCCATGTGAAGGTGGGATTTGTCTACTTTCATCTGCCTGAACCAAAGTAACTACTGAACTGAAAAGATTCAGGTACTTTAGAGGGAAGGCACTCAAAATGTATATGTTTCTTTATGAAACCAGTCTCAAGGATAGATAAACTACACTGCCATTCGGAAAGTTCCACTTAAGAGTCTCTTCTTCTTCATGGCCAAGCTGAATCAAGTGTGTGCATGTATAGTCAAACAAAGCTGAAAAGAACGGCAAATGAAAAACCAAAAAGAGCAGTGTAAAGATTGGCGTTACGTTCTAGTTGTACTTTGAACTGGGAAGTCCGACTTCCAACTGAGACGCCATCCAAAGTCGGATTTCCCACTGGTGGGTGGGAGCAACTCCGACTACCTCTAGTTGCAACTTATAAAGCTGATTTCACGTTTCAATATGGCCGCTCCGCAAATCAACAGTAGTTAGATATGGTGGAAATCCATGTAAAAGCGTGTCTAAAATCAATGCTGCATAGAGAGCATGCAACTTTAACCCGAACAAACTAAAAGTGGTGTTTGCTTATAGAACGTACAGCTTAAAATGATGTTTTAGATTTAGAATAACTACGAACTTGTAATCCAGAAATACTTAACAGGAACAGTCACTGCTTAGTTTATATTACTTTTAACCCAGAAAAGGAATTAGATCAGTCACACTTTAGCTTATTTTATCAGAAACTGTAGAGGACTCACTATTTAGAAATTGTATTAGATACTTAGCAACCCTGAACAGTAGCACTTAGTTTACATACTTCAGAACAACATTTGATTACTTTCCTTTCCTCTTTTTTTCTTTGCTTTGGTTTGTTATTTTGTTTGTATTTCCTTTTAACTCATGCAAAGCACTTTGAATTGCCTTGTTGCTGAAAGTGTGCTATATAAATAAAATTACCTTACCTACCTTACCTTTTATGAGATACTGCAAAAACAATGTCAATGGACGTTACCATGTTGATATCTCGACTTCTTAACTGGATCACTGACTTAACAATAAAGTAAAGTTTTATCTGCTGGATTCATGTTAACCGCATTGCTGCATGCAAGCTGTAAAAAAAATGAAGTTCACATTTAAGGAGTTATCCATCTTCTTCCTATGTTTCCCACAAACACCTTGTTTAATCAGCTACAAATCTTAGTCTTAATTAGTGTGAAAGAAAAACAATAGGTGAAGATAAAAACATTTTATTTGACAATTTTGTAAGCACAGATATTTGGTGACTGTAAATGTGAATGCACATCTGCAGCATATGATCAATCTAACAATTTCTGCTGTACTTTTAATTAAACAAGCTACATTGGTGGATTCTGATGGAGCTGCACATATATCATCTCAAACATTATCACGGTATTAGTGTTCGGTAGCAGTTAGATGTTCTTGTTAGTGACCAATCTGTATTTTTGTGAATGAGAGATGTAATTATGAAGAAATAAAAGATTATAAAAAGGCAGATTAATCATGATTAACTTTGTTAAAAGAAAATAGAAGCACAATTGCGTATCTTATGGATATGACGCAGCTCTTCTGCATGGGTTGGTGCTTCTGATCCAACCATATTCAGTTGAGATCCAAAAATCTGTGTAATATTGGCACTCTTTAGCACAATGCAGCCAATGTAAGCTACAGAGAGCAATTAATGTGAAGCACCATTGCGCCACCAATGTACATTCCCCTTAAATGGTGGTGATAAACGAAAAAAGTACTCCAGCAACCTGCTGATCAGTCACCACAGCAGAACTCATTACAGGCTCAAAACACCAAGCAACACCTGAGACTAACCGTCCCACCTTCCAGCAGCCCCTTCATCTTCATTTTCTGTCTCCTTATATTCACTCTATTTCATTCATCGCCACCGTTCTCTTCCCCCGTTCCCTGTCTCTCCATCAGATGTAAACAAAGCTCAACGCCAGCCACTAATTAAATAGATGAGCGGTATTAACATAACCTGAAAGCCCCAGCCAATTGTACCCCCCTCCATTTCCCTTTAATGTCCCTCCTCCTCATCCCTCCATCCATTTTTTTCCCCCTTGTTGTGATCCGAACTGTGAGTGCCAATTGTGGGCAGTGTAATTACCATTAGGACAGAGAAGCCTAGAATGTCTTTGATATGATAATGATGCTTCATGTACACCCTGTACACCCTCCACCCCCAACCAGCACAGACACACCCGTCCCATCGCTCCCCCAGCCCCCGCCCCACCCCACATGTTTCGACTAATCTCCGCCATGAATATCAAGCGGGGCGACTCGTCAACACCTGATAGTGACGGGCCGCAGCTCCGGGGTGACGGAGGGGAGCGAGGGGGCAAAATGGGATGAAGTGAATAAAGACAGACAGAGAGGATGGGTGATGTGATGCAAGGTAAGGTAGGGGGCAGGAGTGTGATAAGAACGTAAGTGTAAAAATTACACAGACAGAAAGGAGGGAGGAGGTTGACACCGGCAGATGAAAAAAAAGGGGTGTAAAATTGTGACTAAAGAGAAAAAGAGATGGAAGGACAGAGCCGTCTGCCTCAGTTATTACCACATGATCGCTACATGACAGTCAGTCGCTACTTTAATTATTGATTACACATGTCAGCCAGTGTTGAATCTTCTTCTGATTCTTCATTTAGGTGGGGCTTGATGAGGAGAACCCCGACAAGGAAGCAAACATGTCTTCACTTCTAGTTAAGTCAAGTCAAATCAAGATCATTTGTACAGAACATTTCAGAAACAAGACAGTTCAAAGTGCATAAAAACATCATATAGTCACCAATTATGAAACGAGCAATAGGCATTACATTTTGTCAAATGCCATCATCAAGCAAGTACATAAATATGTTGATCAATGTTCCACTTTCTACTCATAAAAGGCAACTCTAACCAGGTGGGGTTTAAGCCTCGTTTGAAAGAAACTGTTTCAGCCATTTTGCAGATTTCTGGAAGTTTGTTCCCGATTTGTGGTACATAAAAACTGAATGCTGCTTCCTTCGTTGTGCATTTTCTAATCCAGTGTTGGCCTGACCATTGAGATGTCATAACCTTCTCCTAACACTGCAACCTCGGCCTCTTTTGCTGTTCTACTCGTATCTGTCCCTCTCTTTTCAGAATGCTGCTCCCTATTATGCCTTTCTCTTCTCTTTCTTCCCCTGTGTCCGTGGTCTGGCTTGCAGCCCACAGATGGAACAGGAACAAACCGACTGCCCAGCTCCCTGCTGCCTTCCTCTCATCCCAACTACACACACACCATCCCTCCAAAGCATCCCTCAGTCCAAATCCCGCAGCCTTTCCCCTAAACACCACGCGGCCCTGGCCAGCCTCGCGAAATAGCCATGGACCTGGATCCTATGAAGCACAGAACATGACAAGTCTCGCGGGGGAAACAATGCACAATGTCACATGCACACAGTGTCCTTCAGTGCCTTGGTTTTGTGGTGGTAAAAATCTAATGCCATTGGCTCGGCGACATGAAACTTGAGCCAGTTAAAGGAAATTTTGGATCAGACGCAAAAATGTGACCCAATTATACTTCAAACAAGATACCATACAAAAAGCTTGTACCACTTGTACACTTGTGTCGTAAACACAATCGGCAAAGGAATAAGCAAGTATGTGTGTGGATACTACATTTTTTTTATTATGTAACTTTCCAAACCAAGATTTAATATTTTTGTATTAAATTATTGGTTCATTTTAAGGTTTGAATACAAAATATGCCATATCTATAGGAGTAGATATGGCAGGAGTAGTTCATTTGACAGCTTATAAATCTGGAGTTTGTAAAACCCTAAATGTGTCAGGAAGGTTTAAAATAAAGTCATATTTACAGTGTAAACAAAATGACATGGATTAAAATAATGGTCTAAAAATAATGAAATAAATGTCCATACTTGTCTATAAATGGAAAATACTGCACACTAACTTTACTTTCTACAACTATTGACTAACTTCTGAATTAATTCATTTTGCATTAAAAAATAACAAAACTTATTAAAAAGATGTGGCTTTTAAGTATAGTCTGTATATTTTCTGTAAGTTTCACATCAGGGTCATTTCAGAAGTGCAATTTTAGCCTGATTTTCTCTTTCCACAGCTGGTTCTAATGCGCTTCAGTTTTCTAGCTGATGATTTGGGATGAAGTTAACCCATTTTAATCTATCCTTTTGTCTAAATTAATTGATTCACTTTGTGAATTATGCCAGCAACAAAACAGACCCTCAGCATGATGCTACAACCACCATGCTGAACAGTTTATACAGTGTTCTTAGCTCTGAAAACTTTGCCCAGAAGTCCAGAAGCTGTGTGACTGGACAGCTGCAGCTTAGTTGTGCATGAATGCAACAATCTTGTAGCAAGAGTTTCTTCTCTAAACACCACGCCAGAAATATGCAAGGGCACTGCTACCAAAAGCAGAGAGATTATCTGAAACTGGGGCATTCCGGATGTATATATTTGACCCTTTTGAGAAAATTCATCAATTAATTCAAACCTGTAAATTTCATGTTTTTCGTTTGTTTTCTTCTTCTAAAATGACTGTAGTTGCTATGTTTTCATTACACCACCAAGTCTTTGACCTTTATGCTGACAACATAAAGCTTTCGCTGGAACAGTAGATAACAAAGGTGTAGGGTTTTTTTGCCCTTCAAAGGAAATTGTGAAAAATTAATTAAATGAAAAGGCTAGCTCAAAATCATTACTTATTTCTTTGGCCTAAAATATAACTGAAATAGGTGTGAGAATGTATATGGAAAGATCCTCGTATTGTGCCAAAAACAACACAAATTTGAACATGTTAAACTCATAAGTTTGCTTTTAAAACAGAAATAAGGAGATTGTTGATGTTTATCATTTCGCAAAGGCCACGGTGAGGTAGAGGAGATGGCTGAGGTGAAGGAGTCTGAAGGCAGGCAGGCCTCGCTGCTCTCTGTTTCCCTCATCCCGCCGGCTCCCCAGTGGGCCGCGGAGAGCAGAGGGAGCCCCGGTCGATCAGAGGGGAGCCCAGCAGATGGACCGAGATGCACACACACAAACACTCGCATACACACACACACTCATCCGCACACTCACTCAGTCGCTCACATGTCATATGTTATCCCATCTGCACAATCACCAAGCTGCCTGTAACCCCAGGGCCTTGCGGGGGATACACACACACACACACACACACACACACACACGCACGCACACACGCGCATGCACTCACACGGTCGCACACAAAGGTTACAGATATATACATACACACACAGCAGAGGTGTTCCCAGTATGTAACTGGAGGTGAAGATAGCTGCAGCCTCTCTTGTTCGCTTGAATTGGCACCCACACGTTACAGCGATGCTGCTCACACTATTCATAATAAGAGTCTCCTTGATACAAGGCGAGCACAGAATATAAGCTATCTGATACAGAATCCAAGGGCATGAAGCATTTTGTATTCAGTGTCACAAGTAAACATTGAAACAATAAAAAAAAAGTGTACAAAAAACTGTTTAGCTTGTAAAACTGAAGAAAGGCTGGGGAAAAAAAAGGATGAAAATCAGATGAAGGATGTGAAAACTACACGCTGACCTCTGACTTGCTTATTTGAAATCAAATAGGACCAAAAGGTCCAGAACAGAAAATGTACATGTCTGAAACAACAAATGCCCTCACACCCAGATGTCTTTGTCTAACAGAATGAGACCTGTAATCCTTCCTCCACTTATCTTGGACACGTCAGCTAAATAGGAAGTGAAAAGTCAAATATGAGATGTCACATTCAGTTTACCTCCGTGCCTACTCCCTCCATCCCTTCTCTTTACCTCCTCCCTCTCTCTCACTCCACCTTTCTCCCATTTTCTTCTGCGTGTCTCCATTTGATTGCATCTTCCTCCTCAACATGGCATGCACACAATACACACACACACACACACACACTCGGATCCCATCCGAGTGACGGTTTTGAATCAGCATGTTGAGTTAATGAATTTCATACAGAGCACGGGGCATTTAATCGGAGCGCGGGGTAAGAGGGTCTTCAGAAACTGTTGAGAGAGAGAGAAGCAATGGAAGAGAAGAACGAGGGAAAGAAGAGGTGGTCAGAAGACAACATGAAATAAAGAACATAAATCTTTATATCTCCAGGAGTGAGTACAGTCTGGGACTAGAGCACTTCACAAAAGTAATCAGACCTCTTGAGCTCTTCTACATTTTGTCACATTAGAACTACAAACAATGGTTAGTACTGCGATTTTTAAACAAAAAACACTTGTAATGCATTACTGTGAAAGTGGTAAATAGTGATGCACGGTTTTCTAAACTTTTATTATTAGAATCGTAAAAACTGTTGCTTGAAACATTGTCTGCACAAAGCCTACAAGTAAAACTTTTCCATATTCTTCTTCATAAAACTTCTGAGGTAGTAGTAAACATACATTTTTACTTTTTGCAACAGATTCTCAGCTGAATTTAGGTTTGGACTTTTACTGAGCCATTCTAGTTTGTGTATGCTATATAAACTACTGTAGCTCAGGTTGTAGCTTAAGTCTACTACAGCCTTTATGAGCTTTACTTTTATGGTTGTCCTGTATTAATTTCTATACATCTTCCTAGCAACAGCATTAATACTGCCACCATGTTTCACCATGGAGACGGTTTGTCCAGGGTGATGTGTAGTTTTATTTTTACACCATAGAAGAGCAACCTCTTTCACATTTGTTCTGGCCTTCTCTCAATAATTCTGCTTGCCATTTTTCTACAAAAGGACCAAGTTCTGGAGTGCACGACTAGTTGTTGGTTTGTTCCCAGATTCTGAGATATAAATCTCTGCAATGATTATTTCTTTGATTAACACTCATAACCGGACCTGTCAGTTGAGGCGGCTGGCCAGTAAAGGATACAGCAAAGGTGCTTTCCTCTGGTTTTGGAAGATGGATTGAGCAAAGATGCATCAAGCCTAGAATATTGCAACGCTGCTCTGAACTTCTCCAGAACTCGGTTCCTCTGTCTTCATAATGGCGTTTGTGTGATAATGCCCAACAAACCTCGAGGCCTTCACAGAACAGCGGGATTTTGGAGGTACTACAGTAAAACAACTTTCACAAAACTTATTTTTCCTTCTTCCATTTCTAAAATATTTAAAATTATGTATTAATTCCACCTCACAATACTGCACTGCTTTCTCAATTATAACGTTTTATGGCTGTGATGTAATAAAATGTGAAAAATCAAGCACTTGCCAAGTATTTGCGACGCATTTTGTAACTTTAGTATTTTATAATCTCAGTATAGCAAGGAGTCTGATTATGTAACAGGCATAAGAAATGGACTGGAACATCACTATGTCAGCATAAACACAGACATGTACCTTTATAAGGACTACTGAAAAACTCCAAAGTTGCAGCTACTTTTGCATGTGTGAACAATTGTCTCAAACTTGGCTAATTATGTAATGCATCTCTTTGCAGGTGTAAAAACCGCCGCGGTGCACCGAAAAGTCCCTCTGGAGACTCCAACCAATGGAAAATTGCAGTAAAGAGTTTAATTGTAGAATTGAGAACACCAGGAGGTATAAATTCTTTCCCTGGCACTCTGGAGAGTATTTTCTTTGTTCTTGTCAGTGGGAGAGATAACAATTCCTCCCACCGTTAACTACCTGCCTGCCGACCGGGTTTTGTTGTGTTTTCCTTGCGCTTTGTTGTTGCTAATAGGCCTAATTGGGCAAAGCCCAGGAAGAGAGGAAAAGAAGTAGGGGGGGAGTTGAGGAGGAGGTAAGCTACCTGCTTTGCATCCTTCTCCCTCTCCTTCAGCTCTGTTCTCCATCCCTCTTGCTCCTTAAACTATGAAACCATCAAGTTTTGTTTTTGTTTTTATATCATACACATGGGTGATTGTATTGGGTTAATTTTTCGGCAAACGAGGAAGAAAACTGCATACGTGTGTTAGTTCCCAACAGAGCACGGAACAAAGCCAGGTAATGTTTATGGATGATGACCTCTGAAGATCAGGCATTCACAGAGGAGTACTTTGATAATAAAAAGACCCTTGATTATCTCCGAGTTAGGCTACAGAATGTGTCCTCTTCATGTTTAATTGAGTTATCGCTTTTGTTATGGTATAATGCACAATGGCGTCGTTTTGATCTCATCCCTCGGCCATATCATGTAGTACGCGACACCATTGATGTGAAAATAATTGTCCAGTAGACGTCCCCTTGTGTGCATGTCATTAATCTTTCTGTTTGTGTGTCAAATGTTCTGGCTCATCAGCATGTGATTAGACTTGTACAGTCTACTGTCCATGAAATAAGTCTCGTAAACTAACAAATGTGTGCAAAACAAGTGTTAAAAGTCGATGTTCTGCCACTTGCATGTTTAAAGCGCAGATTACACAGCTCCACAGAGAAACAATGGTGTTCCCTAGCGTGGAAGAGCAGTGAATCATATTGAACTCCTCTGAGATAAAGGCAGAGAAACCGCCCTCCCAGCACTCTCAGGGTGTACTATGAGAACAGTATGTTAGTGGGCAGATTGTTTCAATGTGTGTGTGTGTGTTTTTGTAATTGTGTGCGAGTGTGTTTGGAGCAATGGGACCTGAAGGAACACCGCGAGGACAATCTGTCGCCCCTCCGCCTGGGCCCTGGGTGACAGATGATGTGCTCCCACTGCTGAGCTTTGTCCATGCTTACATGGGTTCGTGTGCGTATTGGTTTGGGGGTGGGAGGTAGACGGCGAGGTCACCGTGTGAACTCGAAAGGCTACAGTAACAATAGCTTCATTTTCACCAGGTTACGTGAAACCAAAGCAAACATTTTATATCTGGTCATTGCTTGGTTGGGCTCCACGCTGATGGAAAACACGTTTCTACCATGTGGGTTGATCTCTGACATCCAAGAGGTGTCGGAGAATCTTCACAAGGTGCCAAAAGTGCTATAAAAATGAGTGAACTGTGCGGCAAAGCCTGGCAGTCTTTACTGGCCTTCTGTACTAAAAGGCACCCTGTAGAGGTTGTATACTGTAGAAGAACAACCAAACTATGCTTTACAAACAATAAAGTTCCTTTGTATGATGCATGTGGGTGATGATTCATAACTATGCATGTGGAAAAGGTTGAAAACATGCATCTACCACTGGAATAAAAACAGTTTTTCTGGGTTTGGCTTTTTTTTTTTTTTTTTTTTTTAAGATTTTGCACAAATCCAGAAAATGTAATAAATTACATTGATTAAACATTTCTTGAGATACATGTTTAATGAAATTATTCTTTCAATTTCTGTATGGACTGTTTTAAATTTCTCAACAAATTCTTCTGATCTATCTCAAACCTATGGCTTGAAGTTAATTTCCTCAAACCTTTTTTATTATTATTATTATTGTATTATAGTTGTTTGTGTATGTTCCCACTTTAAGGTACCAAACCAGGTTGCTAATGTAAATTACATCTGCTGATACTGAAAGCATCATCACTGATCCTACTGCTGAATATTTATTTCAGAAATGTAATAAAACTGATTCTGTTATTCAAATGCTGAGTGTGTGTGAGAGGCTACGTCACTCCAAATTTTATGGAAACATGAAGCTAACAAAACAAAATTCTGATTGTGTTTTCTCCCTTTTGGACCACAAGACAGGAACCAAAACAGAGGTCCAGTCAGGGCAGTAACCTAATTTTCTACAGTCCAAACTTGTGATTAGTTCACATTTAGATCACAGGCTAGATATGGAAGAGGATAAATGTTCATTCAAAACTAGAGCAAGTTTCTAAAACTCTCAGATTTTAAATTATTAAAGATTTCACCAAGCATCCCAAAGGAGCATTAACTGCACAGCAGCGCCTCTGCTTTAGTTTATTCTTAAAATCTGTTAATGATTCATCCTGGGGGACTGTAATTGTTTTCATTTGTATTTTAGATAACAAATCCAAATATTCAAACAACACTGTGAGTGTTTACTCCGTGGTTCCTGGTTTGGAAATGACAAGAGTAATGATCCAACTATTTTTCACACAGAGGTCAAAAGTCACCTAATTCTTTCTTTATTGACTGATGAGTGATTGGGAGAAATTTACATAATTTTTTCATCTTTGTTTAATTCAAAGATGATAATTACCATTTTTCCAGGTTTGCAAATTCATCAAACAATATATTCTTGGATGAACTCTGACTCTTTAAAAAAAAAAGCAAATACATTTTGCTTGAGTAACAACAAGACTTATACAACTGAGGTTTATGTTTTTGAGAGATTAAATTTGGAAACTGGAAATCAGTACCGGGAACAGGCCTGATCCCTACAAATAACCATCATGACTGTATGGCTTTAAAAAGAAACTCCATCTAACTAGAGTTTATGTTCTTGTATAAGCATGGCATCAGTTTGAGAAAATAACCAACAGCATGTTTATTCTGTGCCAAATTGTTGGTACCGCTGGGCAACACAACCGGAAACCACTGGGTCATTGTTTGCACAAAAGAAGAACTCATCTTTTTTTTTAAGAACTGCAGACTTTAATTCCACTTCCTCTGCATATAACTAGCTCCTTGGGGAAAAAGTACAAGTCTGTTGTCAAGCTCTTATATTGCTCTTTTACTTATATTCCCCCTTTTAACAAAAAGCATGGAGACATACTACGGAGGGGGAAGCAGTCACATTATCTGAAACATTGTTTTCAGTTTGGAAATCCTACAAGAAGACGCCAAGATAGCGGCAAGAAAATCTCAACTTGCTCAGCTTTTCCACTTGTCTGACCAGAAACGCTCGTTCACCATCTCTCAGAATAAGTCGTAGCTTCTAGGGAACCTATTAATATTACTCACCACTGTATTTACAGTAAGAACCTGGGATAAACTAACTCTTTGTTACTAAGCACTTTTGTACTGACATGTGTTGTGTACATAAGGCAGAGTGGGGATGGCATGTGTTTCCTCAGCTCTATGTATTTCAGACAGTTGTTTGTCTCCAAGACTCAAACAAAGGAGCATACTTCCTCCATCAGAGCTTATCTGTTTACGCCATCAGCTCCTTAGCACCCACATAGTTGTAAACACCTACCCACCTATTATGTGCTTCTCTCACACACACATGCACACACTAGAAAAAGAAAGCAGCAGGGTTAATGCCTTACATCTTTACAAGTCGTTGGGTCGACGTGATAGTGTGAATCATTTAGTTATTTTCAGTTTGTTGTAGCAACCATGTATTTAGTTTCTTTGATAAAGAGGGTTAAAGAAAATGCATCGGAAGACTAAAAAGAGGTGGTTTCTAAAAAAAAAAACAAGTCGTAATTTCCTGAGGCTACACTTCCTGTCCCTTTAGCGTTTGTAACTTATTTCAGGTGGTGGTTAAACATGACTCCAAGAAAAGGATTGGCATTTCAGGAAGCTTGATCATCAGTTTTCACTCATGAACATCTGTGACTTAATCACCCGCTTGTGGCAAGTCAACATCTGCAGTTGACAAAAGCATAGATTATTTTTATACTTAAAAAATATACCATCAACTGTACTATTAGTGAAAAGTACAAAAAAATGTAATGCTTGTAAAATTAATTTTGATTTTGGAAATGTAATGCAGAATATACTTCCCATATGGCAGATTCAGTGTTTATTTCAAAGCAGTTAACTAAGAATGCTGATCCTCAAACACAATTCAAGATCCAAGTAAATCTAAATGTAATCTAAGATAAGATATTTTCCAATCTAAAATGACGTCAAGAGCGACATAAATTATTGTACACTATTTTTCCGTTTTGTTTTGGGGTTTTTTTGGCTGGCTGAGAAGAACTGGAAGTGAATGCTGTGGTTACAATATTAACATCGGTGAGTTGAATTGTCTTCCTGCTAGACCACAGACCACCTTAATTCTCTATGTAATCCTTAGAAACATCAGGTTAAGGACCAATGATAAAGTTTAATGGGTAGAGACTGAGGATACAGCAGATGATCAGTTGAAAATGATGCATCTCAGGTTATGACTCAGAGCTTTGCAGCTTTTTTCCCAATTTTTCTTAAAAGGCATGACTTTTAGATGCTGTTCATCTGCTGCACAGGATATATTTAGGCCTGATGCTTGTTTTGTCCTTCAACTTGTTTTTTAAGCTTGCAATGTACAGTATGCTGTCACGGTCAGGTACAAGGACTGGATTGAAAAGCAGCAGAAAGACAGCAAAACCCTGAAGAGAAACTTTGAAAGATCATGAGAAAAATATTGACAAAGATCCCTCTTAAAATACAGGGATCCAAGAAAGCACTGGAGAGCTTCCAGAGCCTTTAAGATAAATAAATTTTGTCTTTTTATGGCATAATTTTAAAATCCTTGATAGTGGTAAAAAAGAAAGCAAGTAACTGGGGTTTGCAGTCTGCTGTCAATATGCTTGTAATTCAATATGTTCAGCAAAATCAACAAACTAAAGATTATTTATTCCAAGTAGAAGTCAGAAGATCAGAAAAGTGTTTCAACGTGCTTCCTGAAAGCGCCTGTGCACAATACTTTTGGTACCGTAATCCTGATTTATTTTTACAAAAGACTATCACAGACTTCACTGACACCTGCGGTAAAGGTGTCATCTTGTGAAAAACAGACACGTCTCCTTTAAATAAATAAAGACAAAGTGTTATTTGTCATGTGTTGTTCTCCATATCTAATTTTAAGACTTGAGAAGAGCCAAAATATTTTAAACTCCATCTGAAAGATGTCGTACTTACGGAAATACAATGACTGTACAAGACTTTGCATGAACAGGCTCCATATCTACGCAAAGACTTTGTATGTTTTGTTGGAAGTGCTTAGTTCTCTATTTATTGTTTAATTGTTATTGCTTGAGTTTAAGTGTGTGCATCTGTTTGCTTTCAATTGCTTGTCACTTTGCTGCAGTAATACTGAAACTTCCCTACAGAGGAACAAAGACAGGATTTTTCCATTCTAAAGCCATGACTTGATATAATATCCGATGAAAATAAAACTGAATGAATAATTAAAAAACAGTAAACTTTCAGTCACACAGCAACAACATATGCTGCACTGATGTTAAAATGTTTGCTCCCTTACAAAAGTCTTGTGGTTTTTCTTTTTTGTCACTTGTGTCAGCGTTTTAGACCATCAAACTCATTTCAATGATACACAACCTGAAGAAATATAAAATGCAGTTCTTAAATAGGTTCATTTTGGGGAAAGATTCTGTCCACACCAACCTGGCCCCATGCTAAAAATTAAATCTCCTAAATAGAACCCATCAGTAAACATAAAGAACGTTAAAAAGACTTAAACACACACACGCCCTGTCCCTATTGAAAGAGGTTTAATAAAAACTGATAAGCACTGAGATCCATCTGTTTGGGAAGCATAAGAAAGCCATTTCTAAAGGTTTGAGACTAGAGTGAACCACAGTTCAGAGTCATTATCCACAAGTGGAGAAAACAGAACAGTGACGAAACTTATCATGAGTCATCTATCCATGAAAAAAATTACAGCATGAGTGCTTGACAGCTCATCCAGGAAGCGCTGCAGGGCTCATTGTCTCAAATAAGGCAAGCAGTCGATAGAGACTGGGCTAAAATATTCACCATAGGACGACTCTAAGGTAAAACCCCTGTCGGATTGAAAAAGTGGACATCTTTAAAAAAAAACAATGTGAACAATGTGAATGTGAACAATGTGAATGTGAAGAAAGCCAAAATATAAAACAATGGATGCAAATAATGGAAGAGATTTATAAAATGGAGAAAACTGAATCAAAATAAATGTTGTTGAATGAATCCGGTGGAAATGGACTCTATATTAAAAACCCCAATGCTACAGATTTAAACGTATGAGAACTGTCACTCCATTGTTTGTTTTGTTTACTTTTTTTATGTTCCACCCATGTTCATTTTTTGTTGGAAAAAAGACGAAATAAAGAGTCTGAAAACAAAAACCTCACCCAATATAACACAAAAGACTAATCTTCCATATATCCAGATATAAAGTATTCCGTTGACAGATGAGAATAATGTTGAACTCTTTGTAAGGTGTGTATCTTGTTACATCTTGAGTGAAACTAATGGCGTTTCTGACAATTTACTGAAATTGATGAAAACATTAGTTCTGTTCTCCAACAGGAAAACTAGCAGCAGAATAATGATCCAAAACGCAAACACACAAGAAATCTGTAAGCAGACCGATACTTCTCACAACTCTGCATCCAGCTAATAAGTTTCCCTCAATGAAACAACACGCGCTCCACATTTTCATCGTTGACCCAGAAGTTTTTAACCAAAGCAACACACAACAAGTGACCCAGCGCTTAGGCCGATGGCCCTGTATGTGGAGCGTCCGTGGTACCCTAGTTTCACTCGACTGACATTAAAGACAACTGGATATGATGGAAACTGGATCAAAACCAAAAGCTCCATTCTGAGGCTTCCCGCTTGGCCTTGTTTCCTGGACAGAGCAAAGGAGCACAACCCATATGTCAGACAATATTGAGCCCTGTGAAGCATACCGCTCCAGTGATATCTGACAGAAAACAGGGAAGGAGCACACACACAAACAAACACACAAACAATCTGATTTAGAAGACGGGGTTTTCTAGATGGTCGCTCTGGCAGATGAAGAAACGACAGTAAAGTACAGTTGTCTTTCTCAGGAGGAAGTCGTAGAGTGAATGGATTTCATCCAAATGAATGGAGGAAATACTTTAGTTTAAGAGCTTACATAAGGAAGTGCTGTGCATGTGTTTGTGTCTCATCAGGCCGCAGAGTGAGGTCGCTGCTCCTCTAATGGCCTGACATTGTTAGTGGGATGTCATTACCCTCACTCTATGTGTGTCGCACACACTACTCAAGCTATTGCCTGCTCTTTGTCCCCTTTCCAGATGGCATGTTGGTCTTTCCTCTTCTGTTCTGTCCTCATGGTCCCACAGTACTGGGTCTCTGGGCTGGCTAAAGCCATATGTCCAAGCTGAACTGACCCAACTCGCACCTCGGCGTCTATCTGACCGCCTGACTACTTTCCTCCTGACCCTTTCCTTCTCACTCATTGCTGAAAGAAAACTACACAGTGAGTTCATTTTTCTAACCCATAAGCTGTGGGGATCCAAAAGATAAGTGGCTTTTTTTTTCAGGAGAAACCAACATACACCTTTTGAGGAATTAAAACTCCATATGTCTCTTTTGCTCATGCTGTTCTCCCCTTTCTTGCTTGGCATACCTTTTAAGCAAACAATCTCATTTTCACTGTGCCGGATACTGTTCTGTTACCATCAACATTTTAGGTTCTCTCAACCCTCCAGACTTCAGTTCCAGTTTACGCATAATTTAAATCGTCAACATGGAAAGTGAGCAATTTCCACAATAAACAGAGCAGCTGAAGAGAATCTAGCGGACATTAATAGCACAGTTTAATCAGAACACAATCTAGCTGCTTACCTCAAGAATGTTTTGACAGGTCCACAAATGCGACTTTGCATCGCTTAATTTGGACCATATTTATATGCAAGAAATGGCCCAGTCAAAGTCCAGACCAATTAAGAAAATGTAACAAGATGTGAAACTAAAAATCTTTTTAAAATGTTAGTAGCAAGACGTCCACAATTATTAGAAACATCCTCCAAAAGACTTGCAACTGTAATTGTAATTGCAGAGGACGGTGGTTGTAAAAGGTCAAGAAAGCTGGTTATAAATGCACACCACACTTTTCAGATTTTTATCCCCAAATCTTCTTAAAACTGTGCATCTTTTTCCTTCCAATTCATTGTGTACTACTTTCGGTTGGAGAATTATAAGATGCCAGTAACACGTAAGATTGTTTCTAACATGGTAAAAAAATATTAAACAGTAAAAAAATAATATTTTTGCAAGGTGCTGTGGTGTCAAGTGTCTTAAGTGGCCAACAAGAAGACAAAAGCAAAATATTAAAAAAGTCAATTTACCACTCAGGAAAATGCTTGCATTGACCAACAGCTCTATTATTAATTTTAATAAAGTTAAAATGGCATCCTTTCTCAAAAAAAGAAATTCCTGCTATGTTTTTCATAGACTGATCATTTGCATGGTATTTATAAAGGAGGAAGTTTCAGCCTGGCACTTCCTCTTCTTATTAATCCTTTTTCTTCATCATCTTCTTCTTCCATTATTCTCATACCATTAAAATGTACACTTTCATGTTTTCAGACATGTTTTTTGGATATAAAAAAACTGACTTGCAACAAAATAGCTTAAACGGTGTTTGCTATAAACTTCAAACATCTCCTCATTACCCCCTCCAGAGACCAACAAAAAATGTCAACAAGTTGTTATAGAAACGGACCAACATGGCACTTTGTAAACTCTGCATCTAAGATGTAATAAGTAAGGAAATGCAGTAAATTTTATAATACTTTATCCAGATCAGCTGAAGGCTCTTTGCCTTACACTAAAATTGTTTTTTTTTTTGTTTTTGTTTTTTTTACCTAAATACAACATGTGTGTGGATAAGAGGTATGAAAATAGAAGCTGACCTACAAGCGTCCCAGTGGAGGTGGCTCTGCTGCAGAGGGACGACCCATCAGAGATATGGCCAACCCAAGATGACAGACAAAGATTAAGCTGCATTGCCATAAAGAGAAACGGGTTGACAGAACAACTCTTGACACACAAATGCTCTGAAATAAACCACCTTTAAAGAGATACAGCATTTACATACACTACTATTAATGTTTTGGTAAATGTTCTCCCCCGTCAAGTCGCAGAGAAACCACAAGTCTTGTAGCCATGAGCAAGATCTTGGCATAATCTCAGCTGAATATTGAGCTGCTGTTTTAATCCAAAATAGCAGAAGTTATTTAAACTGGTTGATTTTTTTTTTGTTGGCAAGGAGAATACTTTTAAAAATAGTCCAATCATTTTCAATAGAGTTCAAGCTGGCCAATTAAAAAAAAAACGTAATGATAAACTGTTTAATCCGTTCCACAGCCAGTTGTGATGAGTGTTATGAATCTTTGTCCTGTGGATATGAGGTTTACTGTTTTGCTCTTTAAACTGTTATTGAGCATTCAGACTTTATTTGATTAAGCCTACAGTCATAAAATCAATAATAAATCTAAGTGCCCTACTTATATTTTTTTTAGAAGTCTAACAAGAATAGACAGTCGGTATGCATTTAAACTTCTGACCAGAACTGCAGACCGTAAATAGAAATTTGGTGCAAATGATATTATCAGAGGATAAAACACTGTTCCAAGAAAAAAGGAAAATTAAGGATGACATCAAAGACTATGGGGAACTCCTAATGAAAGAAAAAGGAAATGGACAGACAAAGTTTAAATTATTACAGAGTTTAAAAAAAAGTTTAGCTCTGGAATAATCTGGTTTCTGTTCATGTTTGTTTTAACATCTTTTCTTTTTTTAAGAAAACTGCAGCAAAGAACAAATGAGCTTCAGCCTTTTATCTTTTATAACTCTGCAGACCAAGACAGACCAGAGCAGTTCTGTAAGTCCTGTTTGAGAAAACTAAAGCAGCAGCCTGTGGTTGTTAGTTTAGTTTAGTGTAAGGGCTTGAAGCACAGGGAAACAGCCTGCCTCTGTCAAAAGAAATTACCGTTCTCAGTCTTTGCATGGTTGCTTGACATACTCACAATGACAACGAGAACCCAAAAAATTTTAAGCAGCAACCAAAAATATCTACAGATATGCAATAAGAAAACAAATGTGCATTTTTACAAGATGCTAATCATGAAGCTTTGGGGGTTTTCATGTTCTTAAACCAGTTTAGATCATCTCATTCCACAGCTTCTTCTGGGCTGGGCCAAACTGACCTAATGTTAGCTTTGTACTCAGAATTACAGAGCTTACTTTTAAAAATTTTTTTTTAAAATGTTCAAAACCTAAATAATATCACTTTATACTAGAGGTGTGCCGATCGATCGGTCACCGATCATAATCGGGCCGATTTTCGTAAAAAAGTGCATGATCGGTGATCGGCGATCATTGTCTCTTTTACCGATACCGATCACCTGCTTCTCATTTCGCAGCCTGCTTGTGCAGCTGGTCTCCTCTTTCCTTCACTCTGCGCAAACGCGCAACAACAAATCCTAAGCAATGTGGAACTATAACGCACTGAGTGAATGGGGAAGTTTGCGTGTTGTGGGGAAAATTGAAGCAGGTCAAAAATGCATCAACACAACGTAGCTAATACGACATAAAAACAATGCCATACTTGACGGAGTTTGGCTACATCGAGGCTCACTGCAGTAAAAAAGACATACGGAGGATCAGACAGCAGGTAAAGCAGCGCACAGCTACAAACACTCACCCGAATTAGCATGACGGTCAGAAAGCTAAACAAATAACCCGCAAAATTATTTAAGTCTTCGAGCTGCGATGTAAGACGCTGGTTCTGCTCTCGCTGTTGAACCGCTGCTACGCTACAGGTAATAATATTTGACAGACGGAGCGCCGCTTCTGCTCCACCTGGTAGTGACTCTCACACCGAACCTGCTTAAAGCTGCAGCATCTAACCTAAAAAAAAATAAATTTTACATGCGTATTAAAACTTTCGCTGTCCTAACATGAGACAGATAATCTCTAAAAAAATAATCGATCTCCTCCCTGATCTGCATAATTACTCTGCTCAGTCAGAAACAGCCAATCAGAGCTAGCAGTAATCAGCTAGCCGCCATGCTATCAGGAAGTTTTCATTCAGTAACTCTGGATTGTTTATTGTAATGGATCCTGTTTTTGCCTTTGAATGTTAAGTTTTATACTTGAACTTTTTGGCAATGTTGAGAGGTTTTATTTTGGCTCTTTGCATTATTTAGCCTCTTCAGAGCCTTCATATGTTTTCAGTCTGTTAAAGATAGTATTATCAATACCAATTTGCACAAAGCCTGTTTTGTTTAGTTTTCTTCTTGGAAAAAGTTATTAAAAACAAGTGTTTGTCTAAATTAAGGTGAATTCATGGTTCCTTTTTCCACATAATGTAACCGGTAGTGTTTATGATAAAAAATAAATAAATAATAATTATGTGATCGGTATCGGTGATCGGTATCGGTGTATCGGCCCTCATGGGTGATCGGTATCGGTATCGGCAGGAAAAAACCTGATCGGCACATCCCTACTTTATACCAATATACAACACCTTCGTACCTCAGCCACAGAATAAAATGCATTACATGTGGGCATTTGTATTTAGTGTGTATCCATTAAAGCCAGATCTGTCATTGATGAGTAGAACATGATAGTCTACCTAACATTGCTTCTACGCATTTCCCTGTTATCTGGGGCTCAGTCACATGTAAGGTCAGACAGTGATAAAAAGTGTTGTGTTTGTTTTTACAGTGAAGATATATCTTGTTTCAACTGTTTGTATCAAACACAACAACAACAACAACAAAAAGAACTGGCAATATTAAAATATGAACTGGCTGGCATTTCAAAGTGCAGCCTGTGTGAACACAAACAGCTAATAACGCTAAGGACAAAAAGAGCTTATTGCATGTAAAAGAAAATCCAGATCAGTGGATCTCCTCTTGGCAGCCCTCAGCTGTCTCTTTGCCACGTCCAGCCATGAAACCAAAACCCTCGTCCCCTTGTTCCAACCCAACACCTCCCCCTAAACATTCACTACTGGATGTACGCACACACATACGCGCATACAGTTCCATTTATTTCTCTTTATAAAGGTCACCATTTTCTCTGGCTTGGCGCCCTGCGCTATTGATAATTTTATGCATAAACAAATGGCAAATTTGTGCCACATAAATATGTATTAGCAATTAATAATGGTAGTGTGTGAGGGGACGCCAGGTGCATGGCGAGTGGGACCGGCTGGCTGCTAGTGAAGTCGCTGAGCTGGACTGGTGGCTTTATGCTGCTAGCTGGTCTCCCTCTTCTCCACTGTGTCTGCACAATTGCCACTCCACAATGCCCAGAGAGGTAACACACACACACACACACACACACACACACACACACACACACACACAACTAGAGCAGATCTGCATTCAACAAAAAGCGCAGAAATATATACCTGTGTTAGTTCCTCGACCATTTAATTAGGAATAGATTTACACTAATGTACAAATAGGTAAATACACACACACAAAAAAAGACAAATGCAATGAGGAAAAGCCTTCGGGGGAAAAGGCACAGGAGAGCTAATGTTCTCTTACTCTCTCCCACCTGGAAAACAATGCATCCATTATTGTACTTCTCACAGACCACTGAGAGTGGGCCACAACTCTCTGGGGCAGCAGAGTTAAAAATATTTGCAGAGAAACAAATATCAAGATATTAAAAGTGGGTCAGGCTGAGAAGGTCACAGATTGCGTATCCTAACGCTACATATGCAATATTATTAAGAAGCCCGCTCATACAAAAGTTAGTAATACATTTTTGTAGATGTTGAGGAGCAGAATAGGAATGAATCAATGGAAATTCATGTAACTAGAACAATTCAAACCAAGAAAAAAAAAAATACTTTTTTCACTTGCTTGCCACAGGTATGTTTTGGGGTGAGCCACTGTAGGAATATACACTGCTCAAAAAAATAAAGGGAACACTCAAATAACACATCCTGGATCTGAATGAATGAAATATTCAAATAACACATCCTAGATCTGAATGAATGAAATATTCAAATAACACATCCTAGATCTGAATGAATGAAATATTCTCATTGAATACTTTGTTCTGTACAAAGTTGAATGTGCTGACAACAAAATCAAACAAATATGACCTCCAGCAGGTCATAGTTGAGTTATACTGTGTTGTTTAAGTGTTCCCTTTATTTTTTTGAGCAGTATATATTATTCAAAGTCTGCATCCAAATGTGAACCTAACAAATAGTGCCTCACAGAAGTATTTAGCAGGATAATCAAGGAAGATTGTTGTGTTTGGACCTGTCAAAGTTCAGAGCTAAATCGAAATGAGACCGGACAGAACATTGATGTTTACAATCACCTTTCACCTAATATGTGTGACATTGATCTTGTTCTACGTTTTAACCTCTAGATGCAGAGCCAGCAGATATATAAACCTAAAGATTTGCAGTAATTAGAGTGAGAAGATGGTCCTAGCAGGTATTCCTTTTTTAAGTATTTCACGTGACAGTCACACATTATATTGTGTTGGTCTATAAAACGCTTGTAGAATACATTTTTAGTTTGTGGTTGTAATGCGACAGCCATTTAGGGTATTATTAACTTTGCCAAGCACCATATGCAACATTAGTAAGAAACCTACAGGAAAGCAAAATCAGATGATCATTTGATAAAAAAGTGGCTATCTTTGCGTGTTTGTCTTATTATTCGTGTGTGTGTTCTGACGTCCGTCTGGTGTGGTGAGTGCAGGCTGGCTCCCCTGTAGAGCACAATCACTCTGCTTGGCTAAACACAATCACACAACCTCAACCCGACTCACATGGCCCCCTGTGGAAAAAAAAAAAAAATCACAGAGGACCAAGTCTGCATGGATATACATATATGTCTGTCTGTGTGTACATCTGTGTGTAAGTGTGCGAGTATGTGTGTGTCCGTGTCCTAGGAGGACTAACAGGACAAAAGGCAGCCCCATCTGTTCCATTGTCACAGGGTCTTTAATACGGATCAGATGAACATGACATTTGGGATAAGCGGCCGAGCTCACATTATAAACCCGGACATCACAACCGTACCTACCTCTCCAAGTGTGTGCATGTGTGTGTGTGCTATTAAATCTAAAATCAGGGCGCATTTACCTATATGTGTGTGGGGTTAATTTATTTATTTTTTCTTCCTCCCACTGGTTTTATCACCTCCTACTGTGTTTATAAGTTGGAGTTGTATAACTGACATGCTGGATCAGGAGTGGCTGTGGAAGGATTAGCGGCCCATTGGCCTAATCAGAAGAGGTAATCAGACTATGCTCTATCATAACAACAATCAGTCAGGAGAGACACACATCTGCCCATTGAGATCAGCTCTAAACCCATAATAGTGATGAAACATCTGGTCATTTGGGGCTCACCGCTATCAAGCACAGAGCCTGGGACAGTTGCAGATGGCAAACTTGCAGTTGTTATCTGTTTCAGGCATCAGAAGCACAGACACGGGGAAACGCACGACACCCAGAGCCACGCTGTTCCTGTTGATGACTGAACATCGACAACTGATCACTCAGCCCATTTTTTGATTATTAATTATAAATGTACAAACAGTGAATGTTAAAAATTCAATAAAAAAGAAAAAAAACAGGCGTGCAATGAAATTACATTTCACCGCTCGTCTCTGCAATGCTCTCTTTCTGGTTAATAGATGCCACCGAGGTGGACGGTCCTGGCCGCTTTGGCTCTGGTGCACAGCAGGTGTTCATGGCTGCCTGGACACATTTTCTATTACCAACAGCAGCTTTATGTTATCACAAATTGCCACAGAGAAAGTCAAACATGCTTTATAGCAGCTTTACTGTTACACCAATTAGAAATCAGTAACCTAAATCTCTAGCACGAGAACTGCTAAAAAAAAAAAATAAATAAAATAAAACCTACGTTGGTTTTCACGCTACAATAGTCTGGAAAAACAGAGGCCAAACACTTAAACATACACAATACATCTACAGATGTATCAGAAGAAGGAACATGTGCCAAGGCGGTCAAACGTTTCTAAAAAACTCTTCAAGGTTTAGGTTGTTGTGAGGGCTCACTTTGCTTTTAGTTTGTAATGCGCTGTGATCATATCCATGTTTATTCATACTTATGGAGAATTTATTTGACTTACAAAACAAGCGACATAGGTCAAGCTGTAAAAAGTCCCAACTGAAATATCTCCATCAGTCCAATCTGTCTATATGGCGTTGCTTTGTATCAAATGGCCCAAAATCATAGGAATATTGCACCTGGAAAAGCAACTTTTGGATTGTTAGGAGATTCAATGTAGGATGAATGGCTGTAGTAAGTAAAGCTTTAGGACCCCAACTAACTGGAGCTTAAGGAGTGCCATCTGTGACTTAAGAATTAGGAATAACACTTTTGATTTAAGTTTAAATATCGTTCCATGACATATTGGTGAAAATCTTTACTTTAGATATTAATGAAGTAACAAAGACAGTTGATTATTTTGGGGGTTTGCTCTGGGTTCGTTTCCTTTGCCCTGCCCCCCATCAATTAAAAAGTGTAACCAACCACCGCCACCGCATTCCACGCTGTCTAAAGCTGACCACCAAATTACCTGACTAACTCCACAAAACCCCACAATCACACACATAAACACACGCACACGTGTGTCTAAGATAAGTGAAAACTGACCCCCGATGGATACCCCTGAGGATTTAGTGAATGAATGTGTGCACGTTCTTGTGGAGCCCTCTGAATCTGCGTTTCCTCTCCGGCTGTGCATGTGTGCTTGGTGAGACACAGAGTCAAATGTTCTGGAGAAAGAAAAGGGCCATTGTTCACCAAGGTGGTCCGAGAAGGACCTCCAACCCCTGCTCACATGCGCACATGCGCACACACACACACACACACACACACACACACACACACACACACACACACACACACACATACACACATACATTCATGTATATACAGTATACACACACGTTTATACACAGCTTGTAGGCAATTGGACAAACATTATAAGCATTCCCCTCAGTCTAATCATTACTATTTGCTGGAAGGTTGCAGTGTTTCAGCGTTAAACAGTTGGATGTGGGATGTAAATGCTGGTCTGTGTAAATCAGACATCCACCACCAACACACACACGTGTGCACGCAAACACACATACATTAGTCAGTGTAATTCAGACATTGCTACTTCCTTCCTGTGGGGTGATGATGTTTAGTCTCCCTGCACCACAATCTGATTGGTGTGTTTGATCTCATCTACTTCCTGTTTAGGAGCAACCCGAGCTCTCGCTGCTCAGATCTGGGATCAGCATTCGTCACATCGATTCATGCGTTTCGCATGTAGGAGGGTTGATAACTAGCCCGAGATCAGATTGGTCGGCTGAATGGCTGATTCATTCCAACTGTCTGCTTAATCTGGATGAATGAACTGCCAACTCTTGCATAAGTTCAGAGCTTCATAGCGTTATTTCAAGTGTTATATCTTTTACAAGTGGGAAAATGTCAAAAAGAAAGAAAAAAAAAGAACGCAATCTCACGTACAACCGAAAAAAAAAGCTTGTGTTTGTTCCTGTTGGCCTTTAATAAGCATTCACATGTGCTGAAAGATATTGAGCATGAAAAAAGAAAACCTGGTACATCCCATTTAACGCACTAACAACCTGAACGAAAAGATCGTCTGAAAAGTCCAACTCAAGCTATGAACTACGCATTAAAATGACAATACTGTTACCTATTTTTGACATTCACACAGAATATTTGAGGCAAAGGCTGCAATCTTTTGCAGTTTGTCTTCAAGAAATCACTTATAGTTGAATGATTGAAGAATTACCCGAGGTACTTTCTTTATTTTTTCACCTGATCAATGATTTGCTTTTTTTTTGTCTTAATACTCATGCATTGTAAACATACAGAGTTCAAAATTAGTCATACTACAGCAAATGGGTAAGAGATTATTTTAAGTCTTAAAAATGGAAAAGCATTTTAGTAAATTCTGTAAACAATTTGTGTAAAACATATTTGCCTACATGGACAAAATGTTTTGGTGCTTGAAGTTAGTTTGTCTAACTCTTAACTCATACATAGAACTTTTATATTAATGGAAATATTAATAAAAATGTCAATTTTTTTTAGGCCAATTCATCACCTTTCCTCTAACCAGTGTTGCTTACTGTACAGTTTTCTGGGCCTGAATAAAAATAATGTTTTGATAAAAAGACAAATTGCGGAGAGGAAATTAAACATTAATCAGTAACATCTTAAAAAAACATTAATTCCAATATTTGTCAATGTCAATATTTTTTTATTTAAACTTAAAAACATCCCAGATAAAAATGAAATTAAATTCTGAAAAAAAACCCTCTAAATTACAAGTGCAAATGGTTTCACATTGTAGACAGCTCAAACTCAGTGTTTCCTTATGAAAAATGATTTCAGATCTTAGTGAAGGGAAGTTCTTTTGCAATAATGTAGGAAATGTTAAACTTAATTATCATCTCTGACTCATCTGATCTGTCACTGAAAGACGGTGAGGAGAGGCGACACCTGGGCAGAGAATTTATTGCCGCATGTAGCATCATTTATAGATGCAGTCTGTTTCAACATTTTAATTCAAAATATTTTTGAACTGGTGGAGCGTTGATGAGCGGTTCAAGCACAAAGCAGGTGTCACAGTGGAGCATGTATTGAGATTTAAACTCTTACACCACTAATTATTTTTTGTTCACATTGATATATGTGCTTGAATTAGTCTTACTGAAGGCTCAGATTGGTCGCAAACATTTAATGCCGTAATAATTATCAGCAGCGCAGTACAAGGGGGAACAGACCGGAAATGCAGTTTTTGACCAAAACTGTAGAAGTGAGGATGTTCAACCATCTCACTCGTAGAAGTGTGTGCGTGTGCGTGTGTGTTAAAACACCAACACTCCCACAGGTGTGATGCTGGCTGGCTTCACAAAATCTGGAATGTTGATGGCTTCGAGTCAGAGCATGTGTAATGATTTTCTGACAGCTCAGGTTGTAACTTTTCTAAATTTTGTCCACATCCACTGTCTATTTGATGACCCTAGCCTACTCACCTCTCTGACTGCCATTGCAAACGGACACATGCAGAAATGTCTGGACTAGAGCCATTCACTGTCTGATTGGTTTGCACCACAATATGAACCTAATGTGTGTCTGATGAAGGAGACTCCGTTTGGGAGATGTTTTTTTTCTTCAACATGAATGAGGGGGGTGAGGGGGCACACCATTGAGAAATATTTCCTATTTGTGAATAATGGCTTAAACAGTAAACAATGAAATGTTCAACATATTCATCTCCTTGCTTTCAAAATCCCCAAATTCCTTTTACTACTTTGATGTTATTTAAGGGCACTTAATTGGACTGGATTTTTTTACGGATTATCAGGAAAAAAAGGGGGCTGAATACTAAGGCACATCACACCTTTTATGACTTCAATGTTTTCAGTCACCATCATCAGAAGATGACAATAATGTTGCCATGGAGAATGTATAAATTAACTGCACGAAGTCAGTAGTTCAGGGTTCCTGGAAAAGTGAATACTTAGGCGAACAATGAAAATAAAAGCACACCACCGGCAGCCCAAACACCCCCTCTGCTTTGCTTTCCTAAAATATAAGATGTTAAGAATGAGAAACCTCTTTCAGAAGAAAAGGGAAGCAAGATGGGACATGTCACAAAGACGAGCCTTGAAAAAAAAGAGGAAGGAATTGAAGACAACACATGCAAATAGAATTTAGCTAAAGTTATGCTTCTGAGAAATTACTCAGAAGGTCAAAGTACAAAGTATTATCAACTACAAGTCTTGAGACACTTGTTTTCCCAACACACGAGCTGACCACAAAGAGTGGCAAGCCAGGTTCAATTGAATTTCTAAGCACTTTTTCTTCCCTACGAAACGCCACATTGTAATAGATGAAGGTTTGAATGAAAAACACCTTAAGATGGCAATTAAATTCAGAGTATTTCTTAATAGGCTTGATTTGGTATCTGTAATGCCATTTGCAAGATGACAACATAATGAATCAGCTTTCCATCTTCCAAAAAACTTTTAGTTTCACACACTATTAGCAAATGCAAAGAAAACAAACAAAAAAAACCCATTTCATTTAGCCAGATAATGTGGAAATACAAAGATGATAAAAAAAAGAGATAAACTGTAAGAATGGTGCATCAGGTCTGAGCATTAAAAATAAACAAACCCATGCAAAAGCAGGTGCTATTTCAACAGCTCGTTTTTAGTGAGAGGAACTCAAAACCTTGACATGTCCCTTTAACAGCTATTGTGTGGTGCAATCAATTTGCCTCAATAAATAGCTGCAGCCCGTCTTGGACATGAACTATACACCACAGAGGAGGTCAGCTGTGGGAAGCTTTTCTTTGTGCAAAAACTAGAGCTTATTGTTTGTATCAAAGTTTGCTTTTGTCAACCATGTGCTGCTGACGTGGGTCAGTGAGAGCACAGTATAAAGCAGTGCATGACCTATGGATTTGTGGAGGCCTGGATCTGCTGCAGATTTGCCCTTATGACCCATTCAGTTCGAGTTGCACAATATTTTGTGCAGCAACTTCTAGAAACTTCACTTTAGGTAAATTCAGAAGAGGAGCGGACCAAAGCTGCAAGAGATAAGCTTTTCAGATAAAGTTGTAATGCTATAAATACCCCCCCAAAAATGTGAAAATAACAACTACTGCAGTGATAATGGATCAACCTTTGCATTTATCTTAACACATTTCCTGTAATGTATACCAGACAAAAATAACATTCAACAGTCTTCTGTTTCTTATGATGCATCCATGGATCAAATACAATAGATCCTTTCTGGAGTAAAGTCTAATTTATAGCAGTGAATAATTTAAGCAAACTAAACTCATGTTTAAATTAGTCTCAAGTCACTTTTTTGTGTTTATATCATTCAGCACAAAAAAGGGGGGTGGATGATTTTAATGACTTCCTAAGTTAGTATCTCTGTGTCAAAATATTTAAGCTGAACATGAAAAACTGAAACGCAGCTCAATGAAGTGACTCACCAACTCACTGGCTGAATCAGCTTGTAGTGCTGGAACTCCACTCACTGGTGACTGAGAGCACTGTTACTCATCTGTGATGTACAGCAGTTCTCGTAGAAAGTACAGGCCACAAAAAGCATGAAAAAGATCACACCTCCTCAACGAATATGTCTGATAACTTAACAGTTTGTATATATTATAATACATAGTAGCTCTAACCGACAGAGGAAAATGATGTCACTGAAATTTCTTTGTAAAACACAGGTTAATTTTACCACTTTGTTTCATACACTTTATTTCGGGTCTCTAGTTAAGGTATTCTATCAGGTTTTGTTGTCAACTGAACTGAGGCCTCCCTATTGGAGGTTTTCCAGACACATCCAACTGGGAGAAGACCCCAGGGAAGACCCAGAACTCACTGGAGGGATTACAGATCCCACTTGGCCTGTGGGTTCCTTGGGAAAACACACAATGAGCTGGAGGGACGTCTGGGGTTCTGTTACACTTACGACCCAATCTTAGAGAATAGAAGGATTTGGATCTCAGGTGATGGATCAACACAAAGTAGTTCATCATTGTGAAGGAGAAGGAAAATTCACATATGTAAAGTGTGCTATGCATTCGAGTCTGTCACTTGTAGAATCGTGATTCCTAATTCCAGCTGCAAATCCTTTGGGGAATGTCTTTACAAACTTTGGACATCTCTGGGCATTTTTCACCCATTTTTATTTGCAAAACATCTGAGATCAGCTTTCTAGGCTTCTGGCCATTTCTGTATTCGATTAAGATGCAGACTTTGACTAGGCTCTTCTAAATGAATATACTTTGATCTAAACTGTCAGTGGAGTTGACTTTTAAGGGTTGACCATAAAAGTGAACCATTGAAGTCCCATATCAGGTAATACCAATTGCCCTGTCTCTTCTGAAGGATTGCATCTCCACAGCATGATGATGCCACTGCCATGTTTTACTGTACAGACTGCATGATCAGGCTAATGTGCAGTTAGTCAATTTTCCACCGCACATCTCTTAGGGTAAGGAGTTCAGCTGTTCCTTCTTTTGCTCTTACCATTTACGCATACCCTGTTCCATAGCTGCTAATGGGACTTCCTGTGGCTTTCTTTCAAAAGTGACTTTCTTCTTGCCACTTCTCTATAAAGGCCAGATTTGTAGAGCCTATGACTAATGGATGTCCTGTTAACAGAGCTGCAGCTCCTCCAGAATTACCATGGTTCCCTATTTTCTGTAGTAATACTCCCCTTGGCGCTGTCGTCAGGTCAGCTGGACAGCCATGTCTTGGTAGTTTAATCATACAGAGATTAAATCACACATAGGCGGATTCTATTTACCAATTAGATTAGACATAGTTTGCAAGAGTTGGTTTTATTTTATGGTGTCGGAGTGAAGGGAACTAAACAAATATGTCAAGTACGCTTTTCAGGTTATTTGCATAAGAAAATGTGTATATTTTCCTTCCCCTTCACAATGATGCACTACTTTTTTGTTGGTCAATGACATAACTCCAAATGGTGTACAGTTAAGTTTGTGGTTGTTGGTACAGTATGAAAAGTTTCAGATATTTTTGCATGAGCAGGAAGGCTACCACGTGCATAACAAAATCATCCCAGGAAAAAACAGCTACACAAATGCAACTTCCCATCCAGAGGGTTAACAGGGAAGAAGGGTTGATAAAAACACTTAGAGTCGTCTTGGATTTGACAGGGTGAGTAAAACGGCGAGCACAGCTCACTCTTCGTGTCCATACAAACATGTACACTCACTGATGTCTTTTCATTTAGACTGTCACACTCACACACCCCCCCGAGAGATCTCACTTCCTCTGTCAGCCTGCTAAATTACAGCTCTCCGTCTTCCTGCCCATCTCTCCTTTCCCTCCTCATCTCTCACACCTCTGTTTTAAAAGACACACAAAGACACATGTTTGGTCTGTTATAGCTTCCTCATTGTCAGCCCAGCTAAAAAAAAAAAAAACAGCGCTTGGAGAAGTCAGAGCAGATGAATGCACCAGGTGTGCTGCTTAATGTTTTAATGTGATTACTTGTTCTCGGTGAACCAACATTAGGGAAAGCAGCATCGTTTGTAAGGGGTTGTGTGAGTCTCCTGATATACCCTCCGAAAGTAGACAAGGAACGTCTTACAGTCCAGCTGAACAAACTTTGCATTGTAGACAATCAGACCAGAAGCACCTGACTGCCAGTGCAGCATTAAAAGTGTGTAGGAGGGGTCCAAGGATTTCACTGGAGAGATAATGCGCCATTGTTAGTTGTACATAATTTAATTGAACTCTCAAAGGAATTCAAGCAATGCATGAAAAAAAATAAGTAGAATTACCCCAGAAGTCCTGCAGATGAACAATCCCCCGTTTGATTTTATTAGGTTAAAAAGTGTTTCCACCAATTAAAATATACTTTTATAAAAGATACTATAAATTTCAGACATTCCAAGAATTCAGTTCAAAAAGTGAAACGCATTAAACTGATTCACTGAATGCAGAACAGCGATGAGAGTTTGAATTCTATTTTGATGATTCTGGCTTTTGTAAGAAAATATAAATATGTTCTATTAGAAGACCATTTACTGAAAAATGTCCATTTACTGCACTGCATGCGCTTTTAACTCCTCTTTTTGAACGAACTACATCATCAACACTGCTGAGGTGTTAGAAGGTAGCAGCTTTCATCTGGTCAGTATTGTTGGTTCTGGATTCAGTCTTGATAAAAATCCATCTGAATTTTGGGCTGTAAGCCATAACCATCACATTCAAGAGAAATGAATTATATGAAACTGCATTACTGAAATAAAACTATTTGATGATTTTATTATTTCTTGAGACGTACCTGAATGCCATCCGAAATTTCTTTATCGAATATAAGTTCACTGGATCAGTGCAGAAGGATAGGATGTGTTTCAGGAGTAATACTGTACCACATATGTTGCCTTAGGTTCCAGTAATTCTTTCTGGAACCTAAGGCAACAGGTTCCAGAAAGAACCTGTTGCCTTAGGGTTAGGGTTATGATAGTGATAGAGTGATAGTGATATAATGATAGATTATTTTCTATCATGAAAATAATGATAGAAATAAAAGAGATTTATTTTTAAGTTGCAAAGTGGGCTAGTGTTCTTGGGTAGAAAGTTGTTTTGGCAAGTGTCAAACAACTTGGTCCACTTCTGCCCCCTTTTGGTGTTACTTTTATCAGACTAGGTACAAGGAAAAAAGAGCTGCTAATTAAAATAAATTGGACAATCTTAGGCAATAAATCAGACAATAAATCAGATATTAAATTTGACCCTTGTTGAGTTGTGGCTGTTAGTGAAAACATTGTAAAATATTGACATTTTTATCAAGATGTTTTACTTACTTCAACATCTCAAGTGATATTCAGACATAGGTTTCCAACTGCAAACTGTGAACAGTGTTTAAGTCAGATATACAAATGGCAAGCTCAACACTCAGCACTGTTGTAATGTTCTAATGTTGACATGCTGCAGATCCTGTCTTACATTTTAATGTCACTTTACTCTGACATTAGGGTTAGGGTTAGAAATTAAACTACAACAAAACTGTTTCATCCGGAGAAACAGTTTAGTTGTAGTTTCAGACTTTCTACAAGCAACTTTTAGAGTAAAGTTTGCATGCCTGTTAGACTTTTACTAGCAACAATTTAGGCTTTGATGCTTCATCTAATCAAGGGACTAATTACCTAATCAATTTGTGATCAATTTGTGACTGTCTAGTGTAGACTTTTGCGTCTTTTCAAAGATTCGAGAAAACTCAGAACACCGCAACAGTTTTTAGCATTATGTTGAATCCCAACCCGCGTGTTGGGTCATTTGGTTTGTAATTATGAGATGCAAAATTAAAAGTGTTCAAAAATTATGTTTTAAGACATAAATGGGAAAAACAAAAAAGTTTGTATAAGAAAAATAAATGATCAAAGAGAAGACAAAAGGGCTGATGTACTTCAGCAAAAACTAGACTTCATATTTGTGGCAATAGTAGGGACAGTCTCGGGCAAACTAAAATAAGCTGACAATCTGAACAACGCAGACAAACATCAAAGATCAGCCTTGATATTTCTTGACAAAATGTCTACTACTGAGGAAGTTTTTTCTTTTCTTTAAACATTACAAGGAAAGTTTGCATTTGGGGGAAAAAAGCACTATAAATAAATGTGAAATCAAATCTAAAAGAAAAGAAAGAAAGAAAGAAAGAAAGAAAGAAAGAAAGAAAGAAAGAAAGAAAGAAAGAAAGAAAGAAAGAAAGAAAGAAAGAAAGAAAGAAAGAAAGAAAGAAAGAAAGAAAGAAAGAAAGAAAGAAAGAAAGAAAGAAAGAAAGAAAGAAAGAAAGAAAGAAAAAGAAAGAAAGAGAAAGAAATACTCATCTGCTTTGTCTATTTATACATTCGAGTTAAATTTCCTTGGTAACTTTTTTATACAGATTACTAATAGTAATTTCCTTCAGTGCAAATCAAATCACTCATCTAAACACCTTGGAGCAGGAAGCAACACTGCATCAAGAAAATATCAATTAAAGTTCATTTCAGTCTTAAACTTTTTTTCCTGTCGACTTACTTTCCCACCTGTTCTACTTTTAGTACAAACTTGCCATCAGTGTGTGGAGATGTTGCTTTAGGCCAATCAGATCAGCTGTGCCCTCTGGCTTCCTCCTTGCATTAATAGCACTGATGTCTGTTCTGCTGCTGTTTATTGTTGACTGACTTATCCAGGTCAGGAGGGAGGTTCAATTTGATGGCTTTTAATGTGTGGTGATAACTGTTGCTGTAAAAACCAATATTATCTGTGGAGAACAATGTTGACCACCTCTGTAGATTGGCAATAAGTTGGGTAAAAACAGTAACACACAGCTTTAATTTGCTATGTAACTACAGCATTTCTAACCTGATCAACCAACTCAAATAGCTAAAACTAAATTCCGCTTTTGATTCTTCAACAATGCAATCCTTTCTCACCAAGATTTATTATTATTGCCAAAATATTGGTATAGCAGCTCAGACGTCTAGTTATAAAATTTGGTAGTATTGTTTTACTCTTTCATCTTCTCTTACTGGGGGTTTACAGCAGCTAAGCATGAATTATGCAACTCTACACCTTCGTTGTTCCTCTAAGAAGAACAGAAAATCACCAGACAAATATTTATGCTATCATTTTATGTATGCTATTTATTAAATCTTTCAGCCTGCTTTGTAATACCATAACAATTAATATCCAATTCTCAGAAAACAAATGAATTTCAACAATTCAATGATTCACGTGAGCAGTAAAGAGTTGGATGTGCATTTAATCTAGTAAATCTGAACTTATCTATTTGTACTATCTGAAAACAGTAAAGCTAGCAATCTTTAGACATACTTTAATTTCCAGACTTTTGAGCACACCTTTGACAAAAAAGATATATATATATATATATATATATATATATATACACACACACACACACACACACACACACACACACACACACACATACACACACACACACGTATAGACCACACTTTTCTATAAGCCACAGGTGTTCATACTGTGCGTACCTTCAGGTTTTCATTTGAGTTTTTAAAAAATGTTTTATAATTACACTGCAAGCCAGTCAGCATATCAACAAGACAGTCTACTGATGTGCTTTTGTAAGAGAGGGTTACAGCCAGAGTAGAAGTGATGAATCACTTTCTAATAAATATTATGAATCACCTGGTGAGTGGGGTACATTTTAATTGAGTAAAATCTCCACATTTCCTCAGTAGAAAATGACAAAACCACGTGACATAGCAGATCTTTGTACTACCTGTTGCAGAAGCTATTTTGCTAATTGCCCTCTTACATTGTCTTAGGCCTCAGCCTTTCTACAGTTCTCTTATCTCAAAGCATCTTCCCTGTAAATCATAATTGAAAAGTAAACCGAAAATAATAAAGGTCTATTATCTAGAGCATTTTGATTTTTACATACTGAATAAAAAGTATCCATTTGTTCAAGGCCACGATAGAATCCAGAGCATTCTTCGTTGCACAAAAATAACAATTTAACCACATTTAGCATTTCAGAAGGTGGTAGTTAGTGCCAAAAAGCACCTCTGTCATCTCAAACAGGGGTGCCTTGCAAATGGACGAGACGAAAGGCACTACAAAGGAACTTAGAATAAAATACAGAAATAATCTTACCAAACAACATTCAAATATGACAGCAGAGAAAGCCGCAAAAACCTTCACGTAAACACAAGGTGGCAAAATGTTTGAATGGACTGATCGCACACTCCTCCCCTTGCCTGCACAGAATTTGCAGCACCGCCTAATCATTGTCATTACAGCTGTTTGAGAAACTGTTTCCAAACAGGCAATCAAAGCCTGTCTCAATAATTAGTGAAGGGGAAGACGTCTTTGTGAGAAAACGGCTCGTCTCCCTCCTCCCGTTGCCGCCAATCTGAAAACACAAAATCAGATCCTTCTCCTGCAAGAAGACACACACACAAAAAAATTATATATATAAAAAAAAAAGTCCTCCACACGCAGTTCTGCCTGATTCTTAGTGTACGAGCTTTTGCGTGCGTCTGCACAGGTTGCACTTATTGTGTTGCCGAGACAGCTTGACTGAAAACCAACTGACAAAAACATTTGAAGCAGAAAAAAAGGGGGGGAGAAAAAAGCGTGCACGCACAACAACCTGTCAAGAGCGAAATGCCTCTAATTTTTCTGTCATCTGCCAGCCGTTTAACAAGACAAGAGCGCTCTGCCCCCACACTCCCCCTTTAAGCCACAAAAGACAGAGATGGAGAGGAAGAGGAGGAAAAACACAGGGATGGGAAAAAGACTGAGTAGCTGATATGTCTTTTTCCTGTCTGTAACCATTCCACTCATTTAACCTTTCTTCTTTTCCAGGTTGTGATCTTTCCCTCTTATTCTCCATTGCCTCCTCTTACCTACCTCAGACAGTGGAGGACCAAAGTGTATATTTGTGTGTGTCAGGGGAGGCAGGGTAATAAGCACTTAGCCACTGGCCCGGTCTCTCTCAGACGAACCTCCTGCTCTCTGCCTCTGGCTTTCTCCAAGGGGGGAACAATGTTTATAGTAAAGCTTCTGTTCACTTTAATATGGTACATTACTCTGATGCTGCTGTCAGCTCACATGAGGACGCAGCCAACATGTGAGTGAGTGCATTTCTCAGCATGTCTTTTTCTTTGCATGCTGGTTTGTAGATACATTTGTGCACAATTACGTGTACGTTTACAGCAAGTGTGTGCGCTGTCAGTTTTATTCTCCTCGCTCCCCCGATGTAACCGAGGATCAGTGGCGACAGGAGGGTAGATGAAACATTTCTACTGTCATGTGTTTAAAAGAACAACAGATGCTTTGTTCTGCTAATTAGCGCTTAGCACGGAGAACAGCGACAGTGCAGTTGTGTGTACTGGTGGGATTGTTATCCAAACTGAACCGGGGCTTTAAGCAGCCCCACTTGGCTTGCCAAGTCCAATCTTGTTCACTCTCCACCAAATCTGCTGTTACAAGCAGGGTGGCAGCCTTACAAGAAGTGGGACAAGTCCTTAATCCAACAATCAGGAAGAGACAACTTCAAACATGAACGGCTTCCCAGCCAGTTTGCAAATATAATTCAGATTTATTTTACATTTTTAAAATGTCTGGTCAGTTTTTACTATTTGACAGTTGCAGCTGCTCTTTGGGAGGTGAAAATTGGAACTATTTTTTAGGAATCTCTATACTTTACTTTGGCATTTTGCACATCCAGATTCTAGTCCCTTTAGGACAAAAGCTGCCAACAACAGCTCTAGTTTTATATTACAACTGAGCACATTGTATCGTTTTGTGAAGACTTCAGAGATTTGTTACACCGTCATAAACTCCAGGAAATGCACATGACATGTCAAAGATTAAGTTGTGGAGAACTCTGAAATAAAGTTAGGCTATAAAACGAAATCCAGGGCACTTAACGTCTCAGATTCCTTGAACATTTATTCTGTTCAACTATAATGACTGGACCAGGGTAGCATTAATCAGTGAAGCAGCCAAAAGGCCCATGCATATTGTGGAAGAGTTGCAGGCATCCCTGGGTCAGGTGAGAGAATCTGACAAAAGACAATTATGATACAAAAATCCAACAAATCTAACTTTTATGGAAGAGAAGAATGGCACACAAAAAGCTGTCGTTGAGTGAGCACCATATAGCTCAGGTCAGGTAGAAGAACATTTGGCCTACCTGTGAAATCCTAGGTGATGTAGAACACAAAAAGGAGTCTGAAGAAACTTATCAAAGCGTGAATAAATCAGGTTGGCTCTTGAAGCCACTGACAAAATATTGCCAGTACAGGTTGTTTAATAGACAATAATAGACCACACTATCCCCATGGCAACACATGGTAGTGGCAGCAGCACCTATTGGGGATGTTTTTACTTTTTTTTAGCAGGGACAGGAGAAACTGATCCAAGATCATCAGATGTGCTGTAATGCAACTGTGCAACTGTATTTACCCTGTTCAAGCTAACTTCCCCTTTATAAGCACACTTATAACCAAGTGTTATTTTGAAACAGATAAAATAAATTGAATTTATTTGTTAGAATTTTCTAACAAACCGATGTACGCAAGGTTTCTGAGTTGCATCAAAGACACCTTGCTCTTTTTCCTGCGGAGGAGCAGCATTGGGTTTATAGTTTACGTTTGCACGGTCATCAACTGATTAATAATGTATTTATTCAAACAAAAAAAATTGTGTTGGTTTTAACTGGATATAAAACATTGGAATATTGAGTTGCTCTGCCGTCTGAAGACAAATTCCAGATTTTGACTGTAACAGAGCCAAGTACAGTTATCTAAGCAGGCCTCACAAAATTATATTCCAATAAACAGCTTTTGACATCTTGTGAAACAAAAACTATCCAAATATGATGGATAAAACGACTCCATCACATCTTTGCACAACACAAAAGAAACCATTTGTCAAGCTCTAAAGCCATAAGTCTATCTGGAAAATGTCAAGCTCTCACCTGTAATCAAACCAATCACCAGAAACAAATCCCCAACTAAATCACCATAACAGCCTAAGGAAATGTGGTTATATTGACATTATTTACCATTTTCTCATGGATTACATCATCATTCAGAAAGCACAACCATCCTGAATCAGCACAAAATTCCCAAATCCAAAAGCACCGCCTCCAAAGAATACACGAGGAAAATGATGGGTAAAAAGATCTATGAGCCAGCAGGAGGTGTAAGACATGGCATGCTCTTTCTTCCTCTGGTATGAGGGAGAAATGAGCAAAGATCAGCACAGTTCAGACATGTCTGCTAGTTTTGTCCTTATATAGGCCAAATAAGCAGATTCACATAACGCCCGAGCTAGAATACGTCACGGGGAACATAAATTAAGACACAGAACGAGAGTTAGTTCAAGGAAACAAAAAGGATAGTGCTGTCTGCTCCAATTCTGTCACACAAAACGATGAAGAGAAAGAGCAAGTGTGCATGTTTTAGTGTGTGACAAGTTATTGTAGTGTCTCCTCCTGCTCCTGTTGTGCCCAGGGATGCTTGTGTCCTCTTCTCTCCTCTCATCTGGCACTTAATCAATGCACTGGAAGTAGCCTTTCACACACAATCTAATTATATGGAAATGAAGGAAAACCAGGGGGCTCTATGCCAAGTGTCTAAACACACAAACACACACTCTTTTACTCCCTCAAAGGTGACTATTCAGAAGGGAGAAGCCTGCAGGAAAAACAGTAGCAAACGAAGGTTGCAGAAAGTAACTCATATACACCCAAAGCAAACTGTCGTATGTTGTTATCCAATTCTTAATTGTTTCCATAAGACATTGTGTGAGTCTCGTGGTCCAGGGAATTAGAAGATGTCATATTTAACCAGCTTTCTCAGGCATATAAAGTTATGAAATTGCACAGATTTCTGTAGGGAAACAACCATAAAGTACAACTGTTTAGCGTTGAACGCCTATAAGTGCTTTGTCATAGCTGCATCTTGTCAGAATTTGAGACTGAGCTTTTCTTCTAACAGTGTGGTGGAGAGTGATCATGTCACAGCGTCAGGCCTTATTTAGAAGCTATTGTTTTCTATTAGCAAATATGGACAGCAGGTTTTATGTTCTTTTCACGCTTGCAGAGAGACATTATGATTCTGCAGCTTAGTTGATTCCCAAAACTAGAATTAACAAGAGCAAATTTTTGATCAAGAGCAAAAAAAATAAATCTCTGGCATCTCTGTCCCTGTACGCCATCAAAGCTCACCATATGGATTATCTTGAAACATAGGCTACTTTAGTTTGCACTGTTTGTTCTATATAAAGCCTATAAAAAAGGATGGGTAGAGGATAGATGGTCCTTTGTAGCAGGGGTGGAAATGTGCACCTACCTCTGGCCAAATGTGGGTGAATTTATGATGTAGGTTTGTTTTAGTCACAGTGGTGGGTTTGCAATCTCAACAGGAGAACAGCACTCTATTTCTACAACTAATCTATGAGGTTGTCCTACAAATGTCTCCATCAGATGAAGAGGAACTGAGTAATTTGTGGAGAATAAGTGTTGGCAAAAACTAGCAGACTTTCACATGACAAAATGTGGCGAAAGGAGAGGTCAGAATTATAACAATCAGAAAAACAACATGAAAATGTATAACTACATAAAATTATTTGGCATTTACATTTTTGCAATTTAAATATTTGCAGAGCTTCACTTTTTCCACATTTTGTTTTTATGTTACAGTTCAAGTCCAATTTTTTTAATTTTTCTTTTCTTCAAAATTCTACACAAAAATACCCCATTATAAATATTCTGGAAAAAGTTTGAGATTTTTGCTAATTACTCAGTGGAAACAGCTCAATGTTTACTTTCAATGCAAAGTCTGAATATTTGTGTAAATGTGATTTCTTGGCTCTGTGTGTCTCAATTCCCAAATCCAAAAGCACCGCCTCCAAAGAATACACGAGGAAAATGATGGGTAAAAAGATCTATGAGCCAGCAGGAGGTGTAAGACATGACATGCTCTTTCTTCCTCTGGTATGAGGGAGAAATGAGCAAAGATCAGCACAGTTCAGACATGTCTGCTAGTTTTGTCTTCAGATGTCTTACACCTCTGAACTGTGCTGATCTTTATAAATAACTGTGTTGATCTCAATAAATAAATAAATAAGCAAAAATAAAAATCTCACTTTTTAATCACATTTTCATAACTGGGTATTTCTGTGTAAAATTTTTATGAAATAGATTAAGTAAATACAATTTTGAAGAAAGCTGTGACTTAAAATGTGAAAAAAGTGTAGCACTGAGTACTTTCTGGATGCACCAATTATCTATCACTAGAAGAAACTGATATGCAATGGTTGAACTAGTGTTTATGGGTACAAGATAAAGTAGAAATGGCAGTATGTGGGTGTAAGTTAATGGCAATGGACCTTACCAAGCTCCGCCCAGAAACGCCCCCTAAAACCCCACGTGGCTGCATGTCTCACAAACAAAGCCTCGCGGAGCTTAGTTTCTATGTAAACATGGCGTCTTTCACTTCGATTGACTCTCTGCAGAGTATTTCTGAGTTGATTAGTGTAGCATTTCTGCCGGATTTTCAAAAAATATCAGCCACGACAATGGACAGGGAACCAACAGGTTCATGTCAACTTTTTTGGACGACGTAAAGATGTTTGAGCCACGCGATGCCTCCAAAATTGTGCGCGTCACAGCTAAATGCTACCGGTCGATGAGGAAAACAGCAGATCCTCACACCCTCAGCATAAATATAGCTATGGACAAGATCACTGATGCCTGTTGTTCTTGCAAGGCTGGGTAAGTCGGGCATTCATGGTTTTGAGGGTTACTTTTGAAATCAGTGATTTCTGTTGTTGGCAAACAACAACAGAACAGGATGAGTGTGCCTAGGCCTGACACACTGTACTCGGTGCTAGCGTGGCTAACACGATTACAATTTAGTAAAAAAGCCTTTTCAGGTAAAATAAAATCTTTAATGCATGTCAGATACGGCACACATTCCATATTGATCTGTTCAGCTAACGTAAGACTGTGTAACAGACAGGCTTCAAGGTGTAGAAGTATCGGTACTGCCATTATGCTGTACTTAGCTAAAAGGTTTTCATAATGGATGTGTTAATTATTTACTTTCTTTTTGTCATTCACTAAACACAAAGAAAGCAAAAGCAATAATACTTACACCAGCACACACTCATTTGTTCTTATTGATCCTACGACGGCTGAGCTGCAAATGTGGTTGTGCACAAGCTTTGATCCAAGCAAGGCTTTCCGTTTCAGATTTTGGAAATCTGTGAATTTTAGTTCCACAAATACGATCAGGATACCTGACATCGCCTATACAGATACCCCACTGACAGTGGAGAACCATTCTTTTTCGAGTCCTGACGCAAAAACTTTCTGCCGGTCTGCTAGTCCACAATGTACATTAGCATGTGTTTACTACTGTGGCTTGTGTTTGTGAGACGGTCACGCACGTGGTAGCTGCGCTGTGACGTGAAATGGGCATTAGCCAATGAAACGCAGCCCCTATGGTAAGGTCCATAGAATGGTTGTCATATAAAGCTAATTGTCACGTGGGTTTGCTTACACCATAAATCTCCTCTTAATGGTTGGGTCAACGAGATATTTCTCCATGGCGAGTTCCTATTTTACTAAAAAAAAATCCTACTTTTGAAAGATCTAAAGTTAACTCTAAAGTTACCTAACCTAACCTAACTAAGCCACAAATCTCACCTCCTTGTAAATCACTCATAATACGTGAACATAAACAAGATGGAAGAGATCAGGATTGAGAAAAGTAATGTGACAGCTGTCAGTGAATCATATTTCAGCTCAAGTACACAAAACCAAATATACACACACACACACGTCAATTAGAGCCATGCAGAGCTGAGCCGTAGTGAACTGATTGGGTCACATCTTTACCCCCTGCAGCCACTGTCAGCAACAGACCAAATATGAAGTGGCCATCACCTGACAGACAGAGACAGGCACAAACATACACAAATCACACTAAAGTATGCACCGGATGGTCGGGAATATCAAGACTAAATCAATAAAAAAAACACAAACAGCTGCTACCTCAACTAAAACTAATCTAATTAGGAGACTGAATACTTGACTCAATTAATATAAATCTAATCTCCTACATTGAGTTCTTGTAAATGTAGGAGAACTCAGAAATACTTTTCCAGTGGTTTGTAGAAAATATTTTTGCAGAGAATCTGAAAGCAATGTAGAGCAAATACAGTGGGATTCCAGCTCGCGATGCCCTGTCAGACATTTATTCTGTCTTCTGCCATTCTCCTGAGAACAAATAATCCACTTAACCTGGCAAAAGATTAAGCCTTTAACCTGAAAGAACACGCCACATTGTAATGTGTAAATGGCAAGCAGTCAGGTGTACTGGATGATATAGTCATACACAACACCCTTCACCTGACTGCATCTATTTCTGGTGACATCATTTATTTAAACACTGACACCATGCTTTCTACACTTCTATTTTAAAGAAGTTTTATTTTTGGACAAGGTCTGAGGCATGAAGGTTAAAATATATGTATTTTTAAGCTTTTAAATATCCATCTGACCCATTTGCTTTTCAGAGTGGAGTACTTGTGAAACACCAACAACAAAAACAGGGAATTAGGTGCACAAGTTTGAATTTATTGGAGATTCAGTTATTTTGTGTAGAAAGTTTCAATCGTCTAGTTTTAGATTTGAGTTGAAGTTGTTGTAGGTGGTTTCTCTTGGTTGATTTCACTTGGTACAAAGCATCAGTACCACTGGTAGCAAAACAGACCCTCAATAAGATACTGCCACTTCCGTGCTTGGCAAAGTGTTTTTAGGTTGAAACAACCCTCTCTACTCCTTCAAACCTATTTTTAGTATTTGAGAGAAAATATGTCAAATGTTGTCCTGTCTGACATCAAGATGGCAATTTTAGAAGAATAAGATGCTTTCAAGGGCAGTAACGTCTCTGTTTACGGTGGAGGAGTACATTTTACTTCAGTGAATCATAGCACTACTCCAGCTACTCATAGGTCATGATAATCTTAATCCTTTGTGTTTTCTATGATGTCAATGCTCTTTGCTCAGGGCAGTTTGGGTAAGTTGGTTGAAACTATGAACAACAGAACAGTGATCGAAGACACACCATCATGTTTACTGAAAACCTAAATGACAGGAAATAAAGCTGCACATCAAGGAGTAGCTTTTAAATGACAAAAATGGGACGAAAAGTCTACAGCACACGAGGAAACACTGGAACCAGGATGAGGGCAAGAGAAGCATCCATCATGCCAGGGATCAAGCAGACATCCAAAGATGGATCCAGCAGCAGTTCTAAGAAGCCCAGAAGAACCTTGACAAACACGACACTCCTTTTGAAATGGAAAAAGCAGTCCATCTATCCAAATGGACAGTGACTAAAGCATTAGTTTTGAAAATCTTCATACGCTAAAATGGAGTGACCCCTGCAGTTTTCAAGCAGTTTATATGCTAGGTCATGCTGGACCTCACTATCAGAACACCACAAAATAAGAGACCAAAACACAAAAGAGCACAAAGAATCACATGAAAAATTAAAAGGTTCTGGGGGTTAACAGAAAAGAAGAGTCATGCAAACAATACAACAAAAGACATGGTGAGTTTAAGGGAAACCAAGCGATGGATGGTGATAAATAGTGTGCTTGCATGTGCGTATTCATTATAAGAGGTTTCTGATTGTTTTGGCGTCCTATCAGGTGGCATCAAACCCATGTGCGATGTGGAAGGAGAACTACAAAGTGGATCCTGGGGCCTGCAGAAAGAAGCCTTTTTGATCACACTAATTAAAAGCCATTTTGTTTAAAACAAACAGACACAAGTCTAATTGGCTCTTTTCCATAAGAAAGGGAAGGATGTTGAAAGTGGAAGAAGGGAGGAAGTGTGCGTGTGTGCGTGTGTCGGCGTGTTAATCAGATCAGATCAATGTAAGCTTGAAAGCACACACACACACATTTTACTATGTGACATGCCACTGGGAATTGTTGGGAGTACAGAGTGTAAGTCTAAGCAGATCACAGGTGACAACTGTGAACAAAGAACACAGACAAACATTGTCTGTACTCTTCTGTTTATGACCGAAAAGTCCACTAAAACTCAAACAACTTGAAATGGAAAATGTATTAAAAATGAACTAATGAAATCAGACAATGCTCTTGAATTGTGGTCCAACAGAATCTTTTTACAAAACAAACTAATAAAACAAGTCTGGACAGAAATGGTGGTGCCTGTAACTTATTTTGCTGTGCAACCTTTTGAGGCAATCGCTGCAATCAGAGAGTTCCTTTAACTGCAGGAGAAACTGTCTTCTCCACTGTCTCTCTGCAGGATTCAAACTTCCCCTCCTTCATTTCCTGCAGTAACCACTCAGAAAAACTTCAGCACTGCAGACCAGATTTCAAGACTTCATTACATTTCTCAAATATGTGCAAATTAGAAACATGGGTCTGTGCTCATTTTAAAAAAATATCTTCATTTGGATATTAGAGTAGGAGAGCCTCAGATCAGGTCTCTGTTCATTTATGCAAGTCTATAGCAGTCAAGTGAGAAGCTTTTGTGGAATTGCTTATTGCATCCAATTACAAAATCGTGCTTAACACCAGTAGTAAGTTCATAGTAATGGTTATTGCTCTTTATTTGCTAAGGAGAATAAAATAACTCAAATTGAATGTTGTTTGGAAGAATTGAGTCACTGGATTATTATCGTCTATGTCAATGACTACATAAAACCATATAGCTGTGTGATGGAGACCAGGGGTTCCATCCCATATTGATAATTGATATGTTATTTATTTACAGTCTAAATGTGTTTTGTGTCAGTTCTCTATTTCAGTTACATTGTGACACTTAGTGAACATTCTTTTTGGGTAGGGAGACTGGTCATCCTTCCTGTTCAGAGAATGTGGGGGAAAGTGTCAGTTTGTTTCTGATTTAGATTGGTTCAATTTGAGTTAATTGTTTGAGTAAGTGCCTTTCTGGGTGTGTCTCAGCAAGGTGGAAACAGAAAAGGAGACAAATGCTCCTGGAGCATACCATCTTCCATTAAGAGGAGTAATACTCTGAGGATTTATATTTAGTTATATTTACTTTTGATTGACCTTAGATTAGTTTAGTTTTAATAATTTGCATGCATGTAAATATTTGTTAGATCATTTATTGTTTGCTAGGTTTGTGTAAGTAGTGTTTGTTTCTTGTTTGTCTTTTTTTTGATCACCCCTTTACCTGGTTAAGTGTTGGAACTTGCCTCCGGTATGAATGTCAGCTTCTTTGCTTCACTGTGTGAAGGGTGTCGGTGTAATGGTGACCTGGAGCTCCCAAATAAACCCACCTCAACTACATTTTGTTGCCTCACTTCCTTCCTGAATGCAGTGCCTCCGCCGGTCAAAGTGACAAGCTGACTTTTGTCTAAAAAAGTAATCAAACCGTATGCTGGACTACGTATTTGACAGAACTGATTATGGGAATTAAAAGAACATTTGGCCTAAATATTTTTAGCTAGCAGTGAGTGAGCTCAGGATTCCTCAGAAACATGAGGAACAATGATAACAAAATAATCTGGGTTCTTTGAATTATTTATTTCTGACTACTTAAAGAACTCTGAAACACAGCATTACAGGGACTATTTGCAAGTAGATTTAAACAATCCCTGGTTGTGGATCGTTAAAGCCAAAATTGAACATGCTAAAAATATTTAACAAAAATTTTAAATGGTCAAATCTGACTTAGCCGCAATAACATCACATTAAACACGCAAATACATACGCCTGGAACTTAACAGGGACCACATTGTCTTGTTCCATCTTGGTCATCTGTGCTTATTTTGTTGAGTTCATACAGTCTCACTAAAACAGCCAAGAGTTGCACTGTCTACCAAAGATTTACCACTGCTAAAATATGCATTTAGAAGATGTCACAAACAATTATAAGCTTTCAACACTCCAGATGCTGTCTCTCCGATAAAAAAAACAACTATTCATAAACACTTGTAAAATGTCACACTTGATGGAACAGAACAACAAATCCAACGCACACAAAAGACATCTTTTCTTTACACACAAATTACAAAACATTCACATTCTCTCTCAGTTGAGCTCGTAACAATAAGAGATGCAGACTGCTTGGATGAGGTAACATAGCCAATTTTAACAATCCACGCAATACAATACATTAGATCACTGCGTCTTTGTATAACTACAAGGGAAAATTGAACTTATCTATATGATAATGGGGCTGCTCATAGCTCAATACGACAAGAGGCGCGAGGCAACACAATGCAACAGCGCCTGCAGACTGTGATCTGAGCTGTAATCTGTACTGACAAAAACAAGAGTGAGTAAAGAGAGAAAAGATGTGGGAGACAGCTTTTTATGCAACACCATTTGAATTTGGACAGACTGACAACAAAGCTGTCGACAGGTTCAGACAACAACCTTTTGTTCGGCAGATTATCACTGGAAGAATTCAGAGTGCTGAAAAAGAAATGAAACTCAAGAAAATAAAAAAAAATGATACAGGAAGTTATGGCAGCCCTAACGAGCTGCTGATTGGTGAAATCTGAGTATGCACCTGGAAAACAATAGACGAGCTGTAAGTTCTGAGGTTTTAAAATATAGAAATTATTTCAAAACATCTAAAAAAAAAAAAAAGTAGTCTAAAAACAGTGTTAGACAGGTGATGCTTTTTAAATGAGAAATTTTCACATGAAATTCGTCTGAAAAATGTTCATATCATAACTTAAAAATGTATTTAAAAATTCATTATTCTTAATCATGTGCAAGACAGACAAGACAGTTGGCTCACTATTAATTTTACAAATGCGGATGGTTCGCAAAAACAAAGTTTGCATGAATTTTTTATATTAAAAACACTTGCAAAGAATCATTTGCTTCAACATATTTAAGAGAAGAAATATTCGATCTACAGCAATGGTTTCTAACCCATTTGGGTTCCAAGTTAGGGAGTTTGAGGTCTTGAAATAAAATGACCTAAAATCACATTTGTATTGCAAATGGTACAACAGATATTGAGGACTGAACAACTTTTACTTTTGTTCAGGATTTGGAGGAAAAATGTAAAGTGTGAAAGAAGTTGTTTTGTTTTTTTGTTTTTTTTCTTAGATTAGATTGGAGCAAGCTAAGAAAACTGATGCTGATAAAAATGCCTTAACTGTATATTAAAAGAATTTTATTTCTTACCATTGATTCTTTGTTTTGTTTGTCAAATGTGAAATGCAAAATAAATAAATAAATAAATAAATAAATACATAAATAAATAAATAAATAAATAAATGGCATGAAGAGATTGTCTTTGCATATGACAATCCATGATAGAGTAATAAAAGGTTTCAGGGGAGGTTCAGTGGAAAAAGACATGAGGGAGACCAACAATTTAAAGAGAAGGCTAGATACACATCCTGCACCTCCAGGTTTTCCTCCTGGGAGGGATGGAGCGATGGAGGGAGCGATGGAGGGATGGGTTTTCTCATGAAAACAGGAAGTTAAATTCCTGGTCAGTAATTTTGCTCCTCAGAAACACCCCTTGTTTAGATGGGACCTTTAAACTACACCCTGCATCTCTGTGGTAGATGAGCTCCAAGTATGAGTAGAACTTGTTTTTATGCAAGTAGAAGTAAAAACCTTCATCCAAAAAAAGTTACACAAGAATAAAAAAGTATTTAGTAAAAGGCTAGATAGTCCTGTTCAATTTGATAGAATTGTGTAATAATACCAACATAATCTAAAATGTACATGTTCGGTTATACTTTAAGTTATAAAGTAAGTAAAACTAAATTATATTTCAGGCAGAAAAAAAAAACATTCCCAAATCTCAATATTTTTGGTTTCAAAAATATAAAATTTTTGAAACCAATATATTTGGCGACAATATCTACTTTTTACTGTATGTTCACTTGCCCTCCAATGGCACAACAGACTCAGCAGATAAAAAAAACCATTAGAACCACAAAGCTGGATTACAAATCAGAAGTCTGACCAAACATAGACACACATATTTTTGTCTTACGTCCTTTAATCAGTGAAGTTACTCACAGCACTGAGTAAATATAACTAGTCACTACCCAAACCTCCGTTTGTGTTAAATAATTATAATTGGTTCGCTATGTCACATAAATCTGATTTCCAATACAGTTTTAAACTAAATCTCCCCTGGCACATTTGATGACACTCCTGCCAATCCCTTTATAAATAGATTTTTTTTCATTTAGCTAATTTAATGAGGGTTTCTAGAAACTTTTAATTAGAAATTCTTGACTTTGTTTCTCTCGTGTATAAATATGTGACTTAAGGCTCCATTTATTTTAGGAACTGTCATCTAAGCTGCATGAAGAATCATATATATTGCCATTATGCCCAACAAGCTAAAGGGTAAAAACTCAATGTTAAAGGAGTGCAGCAGTAAGTAACATCTTGGGTTGAACTTCCTTATAGTGACAACTTCATGCCATCTACAAGTCCACAGGTTATTTAGAAGCATTGCAAGAAAAAAGGAGTTTGCTAAACTCTAATTGAACTTTAAGTGGAAACATGGGCATTTGTTGAATGAGACTAAGATTGAGCTTTTCTGCAACAAACACTCCAGGGGGACTCGACATGGAAATAAAAGAGGACGATATGAAGCAGCATTTCATGTCCATCATGAAAAAGGTTTGAGGATCTGTAATGTGGTGGCCCTGTTTTCCTTTCAAGAACCCAGGGAATCTTCAGTGTGTGTGGCATCATTAAGTCTGTGAAATCTGGGACAGATAAAAAAAAAAAGAAAAAAAATACAATGAACTCAAAATAAAATTACTAAAAATTAATCATCATTGGGTATTTCAGCTGGACAATGACCCAAATTTAAGTCAAAACTCAAAAACAAAGTGGTTTACCAGACAGAAATTAACTTTTTTCAGTGATCTACTTTACCTCCAGATCCAAATTCAATAAAAAATAAACACACACACACACAGACGCGCGCGCGCAAGATGAGGATAACACAGAACCCAGGGGGCACTGAATGAGCTAAAGAAACTGAAAAGAGAAAAGGTCAGAGAGCTTTTTTTGTTTACTCTAACCTTGTAAAATATTACAGGAAAAAGGGTAAATGTTGTCCTGTTGATCATAAAAAGAATTTAAGGATTTTTATTCGTCTTTGCCAGGGTGCCAACAAATGTGTCCAATGTTTACCTACCTCGTAATCTGGTGTGAAGACGTCAGTAAGGTCCAGACCAGTTCAAAGTTGTTCCTTACTGGAACAGAGGGCGATTATTGTGATACTAAAGATAAAAAGAGTAGTGTGTGTATCATTTATTTTGCGGCACGAAACCTAAAATAGACACCAGAATAGTAGTAAACAAGTAAAGCCTATCCAGTTGACACTAATTTGCTCATCTCAGAATAAATCCTTGGATCTTAACCTTTACTCATGACCTGCATGTCAAATGTCAAAATATTACAGAAAAAATGAACCAGAGAAATCACAAAGGAATTACAGTTGCTTTTAGCCCTCATGATATATTATTAATCCAATTTTGCATCGACCCTTGAATTTTTTTTTTTTTTTTTAGGTTGGGGGGGTGCAAAAAAAAATCACATTGAGCAAATTAATGAGGTAAACGTAATGATCTGAGATGATCAAAGGATATCAGTGTTGGGCAAAGTACAGCCACCAATTAGTAAAACAAGCACAGGAAAGGGACTAAAATATGCACCAACGTGCTTGATGAAAAGACAGGGTCAGAGAGAATGGACTAATTTCACAAATGAAACGAAGTGAACCAAGACAGGCTCTTGGATGTGTGGGTGTGTGTGTGTGTGTATAAAGTGGAGGTGGGGTCTGTATGCGGGTCATGTTTGGATTCCCCCTGAGTGTATGAGCATAGAGAGTGTTAGAGGTCCCACAAGAGCAGCAGGAGAGGAGCTGGCTTTACTTTGATAACAATAATAAGGTATTTTTTCTCTCCTTACTGTCTCCTTTTTTTATCCTGCTTTGGCACAACTAGCACTGCTGTAGTCGTTTGATCCATGAAAGATGCTTGTTATGTCTTTTTTTTTTTTTTTTTTTGAAGAGTTTGATGCACAAAGAAACATTAGAAGGGGGAAAAAAGTTTAGAAATAGGCAGCCTCTGTCCAACTTGGACTTGGGTTCATTAAGAAAGCCTCTGGGGGAGTACCCCTTTCTTTTTGTTATTTTATTTTTGCTGTTTTTCCTGGGGGGGTTTCTAACCCTACAGGAGAAAAAGCTATGTGACTCCAGTGATTGATTGCAGTTATTATAAAAAATAATATCCAAGCATTCAAGCAGATAGTCTTGCATTTAAAACAAAAAAGGAACAAAAGGGACCCTTTATAAACAAAAAAATGCCTATTATCTGACTTAAACTTTGACATGCAATAAAACTAGATCAAATCTTTCAGTAGCAATCATCCTGTATCAGCTGCAATGTGAATAGCTAAGTACACTTTTTCAGGCTTTCTTTGACTTTCTATTAGGCAGAGTTGTTAACGTAATCTATTTGATGAACAGTGTTATGTTTTTGGTAAGTTTAGAACATGTATGATACAAAATAAGGCAAAATGAGCATCAGTAACTGAGCTCATTCTGAAAATCAGAAAAAGATACCACCTCAAAAATCAATGGATGAGTCAAAGAAACAGAAATGATAAATAGACAAGAGGACTATGGTGATTAAAAAACAGGAACATTTCTCCAAATATAAAACATAGCTTGTGTTCTATCATAGCGGCACGTTTAGAAAGCCAAAACAGAAGGTAAACAAGTATGCTTACTTCAAACAGAAACCACTCCAAATTTCCTGAAACAAATTAAGCACTCCTACTTTCAGAGTAGTTTTAGAGTGAGAAAAAAAATGAATTAGTAGTTCTGCTGGAATTTAACATAAAAAGAATGACAGAAAAAGGACAAAACATAAAAAAAGGTAAATAAAACCCTGAAGGTTCTGAATAGCTGTGCTTCAACATGAGAGAATAAAAAAAATCTACCAATTTGCCTTCATATGTGGGAATTAAGCTAACTATCTGAGCATAGGTGTGTAACACACAACTCCAAAGTACTGAGAAATACTTCACTTAATTTTTTGTGGCGCTAGAGAAGTGATCCCATCTCTACACAGATGTTATTTTGTCTTAAGTCACAAGTATACTTGAGCAACAAAAGAGGGAAAAGCTCAACGTTGCGAGACTTGTTTACAGCCATCTGCCTTGTAAAAGATCAACGACCTGTTAAAGCACCGACACTCAAACCTAAAGATTTCTCACCTAATCCCTCTCTGGTGTACATAACATCTACATAGACTTGAATAAATCTGTTTGTGTTGTAAGGGGAGCACACCTCATCAGAAGCATTGTGAGCGAAAACATTGAGAGACTGACAGATGTCTCTCTCCGTCTTACTCTTACCTGCGTCTAACAATGTCTCTCGCTCTGTGAGCCTTAGGACATCCAGACGCTCACACACAATCATGTGACAAACAGGCCTTGTTTGTGTGTATTTGTCAGTGCGCAGTGCATGTTCGTGTTTTCATCACTGTCTAAAAGAGAGCGGAAACCAATCCCTGATCCTAGCGACTGATAACATCCACCGCTGCCAAGCTCCCACAATAACAAATGGTGGGCAGCTGCCACTGATACTGTACAACTGTAAATAGGAGACGCACTTCACATTCGGAGCAGATACAGCACCGATCAGGACGATCACAACTGGCTCCTCCAGTAAAACAGTAAGAAAATCTGGACATAGAAATGGTTTTGAATATTCAGTCTTCTCAGTGCAGAAGGCTAGATATACAATTAGAAGCTTTTTGTCTGTACTATAAAAGCCAAAGTTAGATTTTATTTTTAAAGGGGAAATATTTTGTTTTTTTGTAGAGCAACTCATTTATTTCGGGTAGCACAAGTTTTGTTAAACCAGAGAAATTGGTCCAAACTTTGTCAAAGTTTGTTTCAGACCAAGTGGATGAATCATGGAGCAGAGTACAGACAAAATCACATCCTCCCCACTGTGGTGCTGAGAAACCGACGGGTTAGAGGCTCTATTGCATACCATTAACTTATTATTTAAGTCTACATAACAGATTAAAACTAACACATTACTGGCATTGCATTAGCATCTCTTTCATGTAAGCAAACTAAAAATGTGGGAAAAACCTTTCATCTAGATCACCCATCCTTTGGTTTTGAACTTAGTGGCTTACACAGATGTCTGCATATGAAGACACATTTCTTATTACAATAATACATTTTCCTGCCTATTTGTCATGGCCTGATAAAACAGTTATAATTATATATTTACGGTATAAAATATGCGAAATAACCCCCCCAAATCTCTAATAGTTCTGTAAAACAAATTCATTCTGAAACTTTGAGGTACTGAAAGACAAAGTGTAGCAAACACACAAAAGCAAATAAATGTAAATAATTTTTAAAATGCAATAAAAAAAATTAAAAAAATCAAAGGTCTTTGACTATATGTCAAAGATTTTCTATCAGGAAAAACTCCTTTTTACCACTTCATCATCCCCTCTCACTCCCGCTTTCACAGAGCCAGAGTGCTGATTGGTGGAAAGAGCTTTTCCTTGATCCAACTCTCAAGTCCCAACAGGCTGTAAAACATACAACAGGAGGACCAGCAGCAGCTTCCTCACACTGTCCTACTCTTACAGCTATTCTCTCTGCCGTAGCCACAGCAGTTGTCACAGCAGCAGTCACGGCAGCGGCAGCAAAAGAAGCAGCAGAGAGGAGCCAGTGCATGAGGGAAAGCAAAAACAATGAAAATAAAAAATAAAAAAAGAAGGGGTGCTCGGTCACGAATGGACCCTCAGCTGTATGCTCTATGCTTCGGAGAGCCTTCACAACTTCAGAATTAAGAGAGGCATCTGAGCATCTGGGGTGACTTACCGGTGAAGGAGTCCCTCTCTTGGAGTCTGTCTCAGCTGGTCTCTCACAGGGGAAAGGCGGAGGGGTGATGGAGGTCGGGGAGGCTGCCGCCGCTGCTGGTGATGGTGGTTTGGGTGCTCACATTGATTTGTGTCACTTCTCCGCTGCTCTGTCGCCACTCCACCTTTTTCCCACTCTCTCTCCCTTCACTTCACATCACACACACATTTATGCACACACCCAAAACACAAACAAACACACACACACACAACACACACACGTACAAAGATTTGGGCATATTACAGAAAGCTTCTGTTCGCAGATCAGGTACTTTCGTCATGAATAACAGCCACCAAAAAGAAGCGGAAAGACATTTAAAGATTTTCTTTAAAATGCTTCATTTTGATTTGCATCAGAAGATGTCACAGTTAAATGCAGAATTAGACTGAAAAGCTGAAAAACACCTTTTTAGCAAACATGGCTGAAACAATGAAGCTAACAACTGAAAATAGTATTTGTTTTATTACTACAAGATGCAAAGACTTGCAAAAATGTATCGCCCAATAAGCAAGGCAGTTTGAGAAAGATAAGTTGTTGGTATTGATGGGGGTTTTATCACTAAACAGCTAGACAATGGATACTTTGAAACTTATTACCAGCTCACGCCTACCTACACTTAACTTTCTATTAAGCTTTTACTTGTTTGCAATTTAAAACAAAAAATAGTTCACTTTATGTATAATGCACACACATGTACATTATACAAGTTCCGCTTTTTGAAATTAGTGACAAAGTATACAGAATTTTTTAATGATATTCTAAATGTCTGAGCTGGACTTGTTAATGCCAATAACAAATCAATCGTACTGATTTGATATCGTTTCAAAAGATGATTTAGTTTAAGACTGTGTTTTCTTATAAGGATTAGATTTCATTAAGTTTCAGCATTTCAAAAGTGGTCAGTATAGAAGTGACTGGAGATGGAGGTGAAAACTTATTTGTCAAAACCGATGTATAAAACCTAAAATTATTTGGAAAAAAAAAAAAAGAGGCCTTAGTCTTCAACGCGGCTGTCGCAGGTTCAATTCCCGGCCTGGCGACATTTGCTGCATGTCTTTCCCCATCTCTCATTACCAACTGTCCTGACAATTAACTATCAAATAAAGGCCACTAAAGCCAATAAAACCTTTAAAAAAAGAAGTGTTAATTTAAGGGGCATTATTATGCATTTACCAGGCACATATCAAGTAACTATGTTACCTTCAGTTATAAAAATGCTGCATATGTCAAATATGACCTAAAAAAATGTGACTTCATATTTTAATGCTGTGAAATTGGGCCTCTGTCTTTTTAAGAAACTCCTGTTATTTCTGCCACCTTCTGGAAGTCATCACATCACTCGTCTTGTTAACCCTTTAGCAACATTTTTTTTTTACCAGCGTTTCACTGAGAAGGAGCTTGTATAACGAGTTTAGCTGATTATACCAGGTGTTTGCTAATTGCTCCTGGCTAGTCTGAAGGAGCTGAGTGGGGAGCAGGGAGATTTACATAACACTGTCCCTTATCATAGACACTCTAGTGTATGATTTTCCCTAGCTGCTTAATGGAGTTATAATGTCCTTAAAATACATCGGTGTAGAAGCGCCAGTGATGAAGAAAGACATCTTGACAGGAACCCCAGCTCCACAACACCAATTTTAAATGTTACATGGTTACTAACTTGTTAGTCTCTAGAGACAAGTATGGCAAAAGATGCAATCTTTTGAGTAAAGCACCCTTGAAATAAATTAATTAAATTTGTTTTTCAGTATATGTTCTTGTTAAACTCAGGTTATTAAAATTGTGAATAGTGACTGCAAAAGCAATTTAAGCAAAGCAAATTTAAACAAACAATCAATATAAGACAGAAATAAATATGTCTAAGGGAAACGAATATGAAAAATAAACAGCTGGAATGGCATAGCAGCGTTGAACAATTGTGAAATTTGTGGTATTTCTGTAGTTACATTTTTGTTATGGCAATTTTTCCTCTATATTAGGGTTCAGCTGTAAACCCCTTCTTACCTTCGCTGTGGACACACTGACACTGTACATGAGGGACTGACAGCCAGACAGCTGAATGGCAGGTGGACAGCAAGGGAGGAAGTCTAAATATGATGCTACCACAGAATAGAAACAGTACTTACACTTTGTAAAAATATATTTAGTCACTTAAAACCGAGAATGGGGGCATGTTTTCTCATTTATAGGTAAACTACGTTGGCTGTTTCGACTCCTCTTTGCCTCTCGAGTGAGCAGGTTTGGGAAAGATTTGTTAATTTAAAACATAGCTAAATAAAAACATAAAAGGTGTGTGTAGCTTCTTATAAACTTGTTTAGGCAGAAAACGCTCACCTTTTGGATCCGAAAAAGCGTTTTAAAAAAGGATTTCCAAAGTCATTTTCCACTACGAGCAGGAGCTCGTGCCAAAACAGGTGCTAATTAATTAATGTTGCATTCCAGTTGTACTCGAAAATGGGAAATTCCAAAATCCCAGTCGGATGAATCAACTGGAATGCCCTCCGAAGCCAATGTTCTCCTACTGGGAAACTGAGATCAATGACTGGTATCCCCCATTTAGGATTTATATGGCCGACTTCACGTTTCAATTTGGCCGCTCCTCGCTTCAACAGAAGCATAATGTGGCGGAAACATGTTTATTTTACAAAACATACAAGTAAGAATCTGCCTGAGAACAATGTTACGTGTAGCCCCTGCAGATATAAACAGGACAAATTAAAAGTGATGGAAAGTAAAGCTTACAAATATATTTTGTCAGCACTCAGTAGTATTACAAACACCACTGGCGTCGCCACGTTGAAATTCCGACATGACACCTAGCTCCGAGTTACTTCTTCCCTGTAACTGGAACGCAGCACAACTCACCAGTAGTGGGCTTTCTCATTGGCTGACTTAACTGCTCAACGTCAAATCTGTTGCAAGTGGACCAATCGCGACGCAGTGTTTTTCATTTACAGAATTACTGTTGTCCATTTTAAAGAATCTATAAATGTACACATAATTTCACATCAGGCAATTTATGTCTAAATACATTTAATGTTAGTCAAGGTTGTCAGTGACAGCTTGTGTAAAGAAATGGATGATGAATGTTAATTTTGCATAGAAAAAGAGACACCATCTTTAAAAAAAAGACAAACCAGATGGAAGCCTGGAAATATTATCTGCGTCTTCACTGCAATTTCAAAATCTGATGACTCATGAAATGTCCAAACCCCTGACTCACTTTCAGCTTCCTTCCACATTAAATCTTTAATTAATAGAGAGAGCCTCTATTATTATGAACCCAAGTTATAAGTCAGTTTTTCCCAGTTATATTCAAGAAATTAAAGTCTGTCATAAAACCAATCCTCCAAGTTAAGTTGAACTTCTGGAATGCCATTTAAATGCCCAAACAAGAGTTCAGTAACAGAGTCTGCAAGCTGGAGCCATTAATTTACACAACAGTAACTCCTCAAATCAATTAACTAGAAAACAATTTTGACATCAAATTAAGTGTATGCAGAGGCATGTACTTTAGGAACCAATATTTCAAGATCTTATAATAGCCATCATTAGAACATGATGGACATTGACCTTAATCCTATGACCTCTTCTTTAACCTAATCCTAAAACTAAATTGGAAAGTTCACCCAGAAAATTCAATTGTGAAATGACGTACAATTAATTTTTGCCAGAGATTACTAATCTCTGTGTGGAAAATTAAACCTATTGCAAATACAAATCTGACAACAACAAAAAAAGGGGGCGGGGGGGAAACTAATAATTCTCTCCAAAACATAAAAGCCTTTTTAGATTAATTGAGATCCTGGCATTGGCATTTTAAATTTTACAACTAACAAACAAGGCAGATTCAACCCAACCTACTAAACTAATTTACATTTCTTGGAGTCTTTAGTTAACTAATTATTTGCAAATAATTTCATTTATTTACTGCTCCTTAACTGATTTATTTAAGTGGGAACTCAATTTAATTAGAACAGTTTTTCTTTCTTTTTTTCTTTTTTCTTTTTTTAATAGGGCCAATTCACTACATAATGACCGTCCTCCTACAAAACCATAATATTTCGATATTTAATTTCAAAAGATAAAGAAACATCTTTGTCTGTTCCAGACTGTAGCTAAAGAGTTTCTTTAAACTAACAGTATTTCTGTGATTCTTGAAGCCAAAACACTTTTTGTTTTATGGTCTTTAAAACACATCAAATTTAAAAAGATTGCATGTGATGCCTTGTGTGGTGAATTCCAGATTTTAAATTGTGCATGCTTAGTTATGATGTATCCATAATATGATTCTCTAATTTCTAATCAAGCAGAAAGTTATACCAGTCTGGCCTAATAATAAGAACCTGTTGACCGCCAATTTGAAGCTATTGTGTAGGTTTTGTACCACAGCACTACTTGGTACACGGTTATTGAATTATACACTTTTTTTTTTTTGAGTGTGTTATGCTAGGCACCAGTTTTTAAGCACAACTATATCCCTGTTTAACTTAATGACTCATCACTTGGCTCGCTCTCTGCAGACCCGTCTCACTCTCTCACTCCATCCATGTATGCTTATTTGTTTCTAATGTGCGTTCTGCTGCCCACTGTACCTAGTAAATGCCACAGTATGCCTGTGCAGTGGAGAAAAAGAGCTCAGGGGCAATCAGCAAAAGCGAGTGGGCAGAGCGGATGCGCTTCGGAGGCTGTCAAAACTATATTATATGGTTGATCCCTGTCCAATTCACTTTTACAGTTCAACAGCTCGCTGTTTGTTAAAGCAGGAAAAACAAAACCCCTCATTGGCGTCTCCTTGTTCTAAACTTAGCTCACACAGCAGGCTTTGTCTTTGTGTGCGAGCGACAGAGAGGAGGCTGGGGCGGCGGTCGAACCAGAGAAAAGTTCTAAATAGAGTGACCACATAGGTCAGGTTTGACACACTTTATTATTCATTCACTGTCTGTCCTCAGCTGCGCTTAGCTCATCAGTACACACATATGCGCACGCACGCACACACGTACAACCTCCCTTAGGTGCGGCTTTTACAGCACATATGCGCCTGGACGATGCACAAATGTCAAGAGCAATAACGGGGATGTCACTCCAAATTCATCCGTTCTCTTCAGTGTTTAGCAGATAGGTAGCTTAGGGATGAGATGATCGAGGTGTGTACATCTCTCCCAACCTTACAAGACAAGTCTTTGATTTATTTTTTTTTTTAGATTTTTCCACTAATTTTGTTGCTAGTTCAGCACATTGATATGAAGAAATGAAGATGAAGAAGAAGCATCTCTTGGTTATTGTCTGAATGGGTAGACGACATTTAGGACTATCTTTTGAAGTGCACCTTGTACCACAAATGGTTTCTAAAATTTTACAAGTTCACCAACTGAACATTAAAGGAGGATAGTGAAGGATAGTGAATAGTGATAGAGGATAGTGAATATGCCATCATGTCAATGGGATGGTACCATGCTGTGGTGAAGCACCCATATACCCAAAGAGACAGAGGAGTCAAATCTCTGCTACTTTGGTCCCTGACTTTCTGAAAGGGAAAGTGATGTCCATCTAAGGCTGCGTAAGGTTCAGCGCTGTTGACCTGGACTGAGGAAGATCCACTTTGAAGGTCTTCTCTGTATGGTCAGTGTGTTCACTACGAAGGAAGCAGACTCAGAGGTCATGGGGGAAGGTGAGCGATAACTAGCTTGTGTAAAGCTAGTTACATTCACCAGCTTTACACCACAGAGTGAGTGTAACTAGCTGGTTAAACTAGTTACACAAGCTAGTTTCACAAGCTTGGCAACATCTAGATGTTTAAAAGGCTTCTTCGTGGTCGCTCTCGTTAGTAGGATGGAATATCGGCAAACTTTTTAATGGCAATCCAGTCCTTCATACCTGAAGCATGAGATGTGTCCATATTTGTGGCAAAAAGTCAAGCTTGTTCATTGGACTCTGGAACTGTTCTCCTTGTCACCAATCGTGTTTGAAATGTTCTGTACTTCAAAAGTACAAAAATCTTGAGGTCAAGAGTGAAGATATTTTTTTTTAAAATCTGAGCCAAAAAAGTAAAGTTCTCGATCAACCAGTTCACCTGTATTCAGTATCACACCTGACCATGACATAATGGATTGATTTTTTCCCCTTGAAGTCGCTACCCCACAATGTAGTCTTCAATTGGATGGATAGGAGTAGGAGATTCTACCATGCAGCACGGCAACCTTTCTATGGTTCATTTTATCAAATGTTTGGCATTTTGAAAGCCTTTTTTGGATTTCTTTCCAAATTGCTTAAAGTTCCAGAAAGCAGGAAACTTGACACCCCCATGAGCAATAAAGGCTGATTTCTGCCATTTCATCAATGTAGTGGTTGTCATGTAAGAACCATTAGCAATTGTTTAAATAAATAAATAAACTGGCACTAATATAATATGGCTGTAAAGAGTATAAAATAGAAACAATTTTCTTATTTAGCATCATAAATGGAATAACATGATATTGTTAACCTGCAGACTTCAGATTGCAGGCAATAGATCTGGTAATATATTTATTTGTACATTGATTACCTTTTTCTTTTGTTGTTGTTTTTGTCTTTCTAACTTCCATCTCTTCTTTATATGTCAAGAAGAAGTCGTAGCGAAGTGTACAGCTCGGTTCATTTTAGGGATTGTGTCCATTGACACCAAAGATCTTCATACAGAACAAACTTTCCTCAGAGAACAGACCCATCTTTGACCTGCTATTTCCACACGCTCCTTTGACTTAATCGGTTTCTGTAAAACCAGCTTAAAGAGACCTGAAACACCTTTAATTTACATCATTTTGCTTTTTATGACTTTCACAGGCCTAAACATGGCATTGCACCAAGTCTTTGATATTGATATTAAGAGGGACGACACTTAATGAGCATCTAACCGTCTTTGCCTCAGGTATCTTGTACTACAGCTATCTTCCCGGGATTCGGCAGGTTGTGCCAGATATCCTGGGGTTTTGATGAGGAGTCTGGCCAAATGAAACCCTGCTGGGGAAACAGCAATGGGTCTTCGTGCAGCTTTTACTCCAGGGGGCCAGAAAGGAGAGACAAAAGAAAATATGTCACACCTGTGATTCGGTTCTCTGAGGAGGATGGGAATTGATCTCCTCCAGGATCCAGTGGGATTAAAGTGATTTTAAAGTAACACAAGAGATCGTGTATTTTCTTCTGTTTTTAAGAACATTTAGCAGGATGTCCACTGATTTGGTTTAAGATCTTTCAGTCCTTCATAGCTGTCATATGAATCATTGAAGCTGCTTTAGGACAATTCTAGATTTCGCAAAAGTAGCTGTTTCCATACCCATTAAATCAAAAGTACCATCAATAGTCTGGGTTAGTTCCAAAAACGCGTCAATACCCCTTACCTGGTGTCATGCGGAGCAGCTCTGTAGATGACTCCAGCTCTCATTGCTCAGGCTCAATCACCCTCTAGTGGCAGAAAAGAGTCATTGCAACTCCTCCGCCGCACTCTCCACTTAATACTAAAGCAGCTCTCCCGTCAGCTGCCGTTTTCCACACACATGTTATGTCCAGAGCCAGACAAATAGATCATGATATAGCCATCCGCCGGGCAGGCTATTCCAAGCCTGAGAAATGACAGAGAAATGCAGGAAGTCGTTGGAACATAAACAAGGCTCAGTGGAGGAAGCAGGGGTCAAGGCGGTGCTTCCTGTTCCAAACCCACCTTGGTGCGCCTGCGAGCAGACACTCGGCAGCGTGACGCAGCACAGTCTAATCTCCCTTGCAGTTGTAAATATTAGCAGGGACAAAAGCTTTAATGGGGTGCATAATTGATTTATTCGGTTGGCTCATCTGGACCGAAGTGCAACAATGTAAAGTTTAATATTTCTTCTCAAGTTTTGGGAAACTTGTTGATGTTTATTATTGTTGTTATTAATTTAGTGAATAATAATCTTCACTTCAAAATTGACACTGACCCATTTTTGATTTACAATTTTTATGCCAGCCATATTTAACTTGGATTACTTGCTTTACAATTAAAAACCGTCAGAATTTCAGCAACGAAGAAGTTACAGCAGCACGTTATTGCTGTCTGCAGACAGTTCAAAGTCATCTCGGGGTTATTAAGACCTCCTTTGTCAGCTGCCCAGTTTGGATTAGGCTCATTTGCCATTTGGACAAAGCTTCAGCATCTGGCCAGCATTATTATGGCATATCATAATGAATTCATAATCTGGTATTATTGCAGCAGTTGGTTTTATTCTCTTACTCAATTACAGTAATAGGAGTGTAATAATTTGAAGTGGTTCAGATTTTGATCTTTCACACACAGATTATTGTAGTAAAAAAACATAAACCCTGGTGTTTTTGCATGCTTTTTATTGATTGGATTTTTTTAAAGAAATATAAATAGTCTTACCCATTAAACTTCTTCACATTTGATCCCATTAAAACCACATAACTCAACATATTTTATTGTGATTCTATATATCAACATCAGGTAAGTAGTTGTTGCATTATGACAGGAAAAGAGAATATTTTCTGAAAGTAAAAATCTATGGTATACACTAGAATTCAGTACAACCAGCTGTTTTTCTTTAATAAATAATCAAACAAAGTCCCTATATGTACGTAATGTAATCTCAGTATGAAGTTCGGAGGTTTGTTAAGGAACATCAATGAATACAAATAATCAGAAAAACCAATGAACAAAGTTCCAGACTGGAGAAGTTTAAAACTGGCTTAGTTTAAGCAATAACCCAAGTTTTGAGCATCTTTCTGAGCTCTACTGTTAAGCCCGTCAGCGAAAAATAGAAAGCAACTTGGACAACCGCAAAACTATCAGGAGATGGCGACTCACCTACACTGACATACCGGCCAAGGAGAGCATTAATCAGAAAACCCTGGAGGAGCAGCAGAGACCCGAGCCTTACAGGAGGGCAAATCTGCTGCCGGTGCATTTGTTGTGCATTCTACAAACCTGGCTTCTTTGGAAGAGGAGCGTAAAGAAAAAACAGCAAGAGGTCCTGTTCAAAAAAATCCATGTAGGCGAGATGACAAGCAATGTTGAAAAGAGAGTTATGCTCACATGAGAGCAAACTACGTTAAAATATGTATTTTCCAGACACATTTACAACATAATCAATGAACTATGTGACCTTCAATTGTTATAAAAATGCTGTGTAGATTAGGTATCACTTTTAACGCCTTGAATTTGGGCCTCTGTTTCTTTAAAACTTCCTGCTCTTTTCAAAACTCTGCCTTCAGGAAGTCATCACAACATGGCTCCTCTATTAACCCTTTAGCAACATTTCTACCAGAATTTCTCGTGGAATGAGCTCAGCAGGTTTTTGCTAATTGCTACTGGCTAGTCTGAAGGAGCTGAGTCGGGGGAGCTGCTCTGTGAGGCGGAAGCTTGAAAACTCGAGGAGGAGCTGAGCCTCGAAGGCAGTGCTTTGTCCAATGAGGTGTTTTGCACAGCTGCATGGTTCTCATGGGAGATAAAAGTATTTCTCAAATAACACTCCGTTATGATTCTGATGAGAAAATATCACTACAACCTTAATGTAAATCTCAAAACAATCCATTTTACATAATACTGCCCCATTAAACGCACCGGCCCTATGCTAAAACATGGTGGTGGAAGTATGATGCAGTGGTGGGTGCTGTTCTTCAACAGGAACAATGAAAATGTTGTGAAGATTCTCTGATATTTTAGAAGAAAAATTACTAGATTTCAGCTGGGAGTTTCTTTCTTTTTCTGCAGTCTTTCCATCCGCGCTCGCTCTGCTCTCTTCCACTCAAGTGTCTCATCGTCCCAACAGGAAAAGGGAAAAAAAAAAAAAAAAACTGTGTATCAAAATGTAAGAGAAGACATCTGGCATACAGTGCATAAGAATGATCTCAACAGATTTACTGTAGTGAATACACATCTGTATCTTAATAGTCCATCAGCAGCGGTGAAGGGAGAATGTGAAAGCTCTGAGGGATTTGGGATTGCATTTATGTCCCATCAAGCAGCTTCCTGGATCCAGGCAGAAAAAAAAAGAAAACCCTAATATATCTGTATTTGGTCGCCAGCTTACATCTGTCTGCTTATGGATTTATGACTTCCAAACTATTTGAGAGAGGGGGGAGAAAAAGAAAAAAAAGGAGTCTCTCGACAGAGCCAGTGACTAATAACTAAAGCTGACAGGGATGGCAGGCAAACACTCACACACGCGTGCGGATAGACGTGACGACAAGGCTCGGCGACAGGGAACAAAGGAATCCAAATCTGACACATTCTCTCTGACAGAAGGATAAAACTCACTCACCCCTCGAGCCACACACACACGCACGCATGCAGACACACTAACACGCACTGGGGGACACACACAGTTTCTTTTTTTTTTTTTTTGTCACAAACCATTTATTACTGAACTAAAAACACTCGTGTCCATGAGGAAAAGCTTTGAAATCTTAACCAGGATGTAAAGTGTGTTTCTTCTTATTTATTCTCTCTAGTTTTGATTTGATTTTAGTTGTCTGGGCGTATTTTTGTCTTATCCTCTTCTGCTTGTACGGTTTTATGTCTTGTTTGTTGGAGGAGACATTCAGAATATGAGCACTGGTAAAGTAACAAAGAGCACAAGAAAAGGGGGGATATGACTGAAGAAGGTGGACGAATGGGGAAGACACAACTTTTCATCTTTTATACTCGGTGGACCGTACATTAAGGCAAAGGGACAGAGTGCTAGCCCCCCCAAAAAAACACTGTCCAACACTTGAAGCTTTTTGTGTCACCCCCAAGGGTTAACCATAAGGGACACGTTGACTGTGTTTCCATTATTTGCCTCCAGGAAGACCAGCGGAACAGTTTAGTCAGCTGATTAACGAATAGAAGGCCCTACTCTTTCTCTGGCCCACTCTCAATATGCTCTCCAGAATGTTTTTGCTCCTATTAAAGCCGCAGTACGCAGGGTTCTGTCAGAGCATTGTTGGGGAAGTAAATGTGTTGTTTCTTTTTCATACGGACACACCATATGAACTCTCCGAAGCATTATTTTATCCTACACTCTCTGAGGTGTTAAACTTGTTTTTTTCCTTCTTCTTCTTCTTTTTTTTTTTTTTTGGCTCAAAATCCATTTGCCAGCTATGCCTCCTCTAAGCCATTACAGGAGTACATAAAAAATAGTGTTTGCTGCCCAAGACTCTAAAGAAAATTGCCTGAAGAGGTTTACTTCCAAAACTCTTGTAAATCTGAAGCTCCACACCGAAACTTGTTGATTGTTTTTAATACCCCGTCACGGTAATTGATAGTTAATGTCACTACAGGCGACCACCACCAGAAAGCAATTGTAGGTTTTCATCAGAAACATACAAGAAAAGAAGCATCAAAGCCGTTCAGAAGCACCTAAAAATGCTAGCTGTAGCGCTGTTATAGAAAAGAATTATGGATATTATGAGTTGCAAACTGACATCACCACGTTGGTAGACAGAGAGCAATCTTTTATTGACATTTATTAAAGAGAGGCCAATGTATCAACAATAATAATTCCTAATTAACAAGAATTTAGTCAATTTTTGATTTGATGTTTTTGAAACAATTTGTCATAAGAGTATGTAATGGCAGACCGAAGAAAGCTGATAGATTGTTTAGTGTTGACAATTATGTTATGACAAAACTGACAACATTTACACGGCAGGGAAATTGGGTATAGATTTTTTTTTGTTTTTGTTCTATGCATATTCGTCATATTTAATGGGTCAAAATTCAACCAACGTTGAGTGAAAACATGGATTTAATGATGAAAAACACAGGAAGTCACAGTTACGGCGTGAAGGAAACAAAACGTCAAACTGGAGAGAGTAACTGAAGAGTCCAACGAGGAGCGATGTAAGCCGAGCCTAAATAAGCAGGAGGTGTGAAACCAGGTAGCGCCGAACAGCAAAGAGAGACTAATCAAGTCAGAGAACAAAAGGCAGAGCTGAACAGAACAGAAAGACGTCCATAGAAAGAAGAAAGACACACAGATATAAATAAGCACAAGAAATTAGTTTAAAAAAAGAAGACTAAGCACAAAGATCTATAAATAATGACAAACATCAAGAAATGAGGACAAACAAATGAAAACCAAACACAGGTCAATCGTGACAATATTTCTAATGGGCCTATTGGCTTTATAACCACAGAAGATCAGTATAAATACCCAACTACGCCACAGAGACAGATATCGAAACCAATTAGTCTTTATTTTAAGTTATATTCAACACTTCTTGACAGTCAAATTGGTGTAATGTCCTTAAAACTAACCCAATTCATCACATACCAGCGCTTCCTTAACAACATAATGGTATTTTAGTGCTGGCACCCAACTGACAGCAGGTATATCATGCACTGCTGACATGAGAATGAGATACTGACACAGGTACAGCAGAGTGACAAGATATCTGAAACCAAGCGATTGTGGGAAAAGGTATTTTTGGGACTCTTGAGAAATATACAAGCTACTTAAAATGGATCATATTTGTGATCTCTGACCTGGAACTTGTCACAGGAACTTTTTGAAACTGCAGCTCAAAAACCTTAGGTAGAACATGAGATGAAAACAGCTGTTTTGTTAGCTTTGCCTGACATATTTAACCATTTTAAACACGAGTCACGGTTCATGTTGTTTTCGGCGCCGATACCTCCTTAATCTATCATCGCTTTTTCCATTCAAAGAGTTGGGATTTATTGTCGGCTCAGACGTGGAGGTGAGGTCATGGCGTAACAGCGTGGCGGGCTCCGCGACAATGACCATTGTTCCTGGGGGACGAACAGGAAGGGCCTGCAGGGAACTTCCTGCTGCTGATAGGGCAGAGGTGTGTGTGTGTATGTGTGTGTGTTGTGAATATGGGTTCAGTTGAGTGTCAAAGTGATGATCATATAGTGATTTCAGTAGCTTAAATCAGAGTTCGCTTTATCTTTTTTTTCTTCAATACTTCTTCTCCTCGGTCCAAAGTTTGCTCCTCTTTAATCGTTGATGATCTGACACTGCACCAATCCCCCTATTGGTCTCCAACCTTTTCTTAAGGATATCCAAGTCTTGGACTTGTAGGTTTTGTTTTGCGAACTACTCCAGTGAAAGCTGGATATCACCATCTGATGAAGTCAATAGAATCACATCACCTGCAAAAAGGAGTGACCTGGTCTTGAGGCCACCAGAAAGGATCCCATCAACACCTTGATTGGGCCTATTGAAGCTCTGTCCATAAAGATTATGAACAGAATTGCTGACAAAAGGGTAATCAGTCCAAGTTGGACGAAGTAAAGCACGAAGTTTTCACAGTCAGAGATGGTTTGGAGAGCGTCTGCTGGGTGGGTGTTGGCCCACTGTCTATTATCAAGTCCAAAATCAGAGAAATCATCTAAACAGAAAAAAAAAATCAAACACGTTGTGCTTCCTTCTGCTATAATGCGCTTCATGAAGATGCTCGTTTCATCTTCCAGCAGGACATGGGAGATGGCCAATCTGCCAAAAGTAACTACAAATTGCGCGATTTGACATTTCGAAAATAAATTTCCTTAATGGAAACATGTCAAACATGTCGATGAAAAGTTTTGGAGTTAGGATGAGGTGTTTTTTTGTCTTTTTTCTTTGGCTGTATCATAATAGGTTTACTTTGCAAAACTTCAATGGAAGCACTTATTTTTGCATCACAAGTCACACGATTGACAACCTGATGTTACTACTGCCGAGGAACAAGACAGGACGTTGTAAGAGGATGATGATGCAGCACGTTTTTATGAGCAAACTTATTTATACATGATTTTAATTGTGTTTCTCAGTTAAAGGAAACACCATAAATGCAAAATTGTGTGTTTTTCGACATTAGCACCACTTTGACAAAGTTTTGCGCATATTTGTAATGCAAACGCAGTTAATGTTAGATCTTAGCTTGACTGGATGCTTGAATGACCGACATTGAGAAAAAGCTTGTGTGTTTTCTTACACAGTGTGTCTGGATTCAACTGCATACATGGTTGATAATGACTGACATTAGTAAAAGACACAGATCTGAGATGGCGAACGCCGGGACACATTTTGCTTCCTAAGAAAATTCGAGTGTGAAAGACGTTGACATGGACGCACGTTAAAGTCAAAGAGGCAGCATAAAGGCGGGTTGCCGACTGTCATCAGGTCAGTGCATTTCTATTGAAACTTAAGTTGGAGATTTAAAAAAAAAGAAAGGAAGACAGATTGTGGCATACTTTAAAAGAAAAACGATCCCCTGGCACACGAGGAAATTACCACTTAACTGCTACAATACTGGGGTGTCTGATGCCTGTTGGCACAACAATAGGGCCTCCTGCACCTATTTTTTCCTTTCTTTTTTCCTTGGAAAATTATAGGCACAATCAATTTTGATAATGCAAGGGAGCATTTGCTTCCAACATAAAAAAAACTGTCTTGATAATTCCTTCTCATGAATTTTTTTTCTCTACTTTTTTACCTTCCTTGCCTCTCCCAGCTAATGGGAACAATTTTCTTCCTTCAGTCTCGCACGAGGCCTCGTTCTCTTACTCAGCGGCAGAACGCGTAGCCGTTGTTTTTCTTGCACTTCCTGCCTTTTGCAGCGAAGCTGAAAGCCTTTTGACCCACAAAGTACAGTTTTGTTGACAGATTGATGCTCTCGCAACCGTGACATTAGCAGAATCACCGGCGTTCAGAGGCCCGCGGTGCCACTCTGGGACAAATGCCCCGGAATTTTCCCAAATAATCCCCCTGTGGGCCTGTCTGTGTGCGGCACGGCGTTGATCTCGGGAGGGTGAAAATAGAAAGCATCTATCTATATAACTGTCTGTTTGTCAGCGTGTCTGGCTCTCCGGTGCTAATAGTTGTCTTTATCAAAGGAGGTGAAGGGATAGAGGTGCGCTGCTCTTTGATGTGAATGGGGCAGAGAGGGGGAAAGGCTGGGAGACATGGGATTTTGTGATGACAGCTGAGGTATTAGCACTTTGTGATACCAGGGTAACATGGTATTACGTCCTGACAGCAGAGGAAGAGCCTGAGAGAGTGTGAAACAGAGACGAAACTTATAGAACAAACAAACAGCTACGGTATATAGATCCACTGTAAGGCATAAGAACTCTTTTAACGACTCTTTAAATAAAAATAATCATAGTAATACAACATGACATGCGGTGCATTCCTTTTGCATCAAGTCAGTAGATTTAAATGAAGATGACAACATGCATAAGTCCAGTTTTAAGTGGGGAAAACCGGGTGGAATTGGCTCATTGTTTAGCTCCAGGGTGGCCGTTCTTTACAATGCCATCTGGTAGCAACATTGTACGGTGTATTTTGGGCACACAAACAGCGTAGGCACATAATTGAAGAAAGTTGGTCAGTATCATACTCTAGCCTGTCTTCATAAAACATAAATTGTACAATGGCATACAGTCACATTTTGCACGTTTTTTCTTAGTTTTTGAGCTGAGAGTTGATGAAAAATCTTCACTTCTGATCCAGATCCTGAAAGAGATCCATATGTTTCCTTTTTGATTTTCCTGCAGGTAACTCAGAAGCTTTGGGTTCAGCATTTCAGTCAACTAAAATGCAGCAGTAATGCTGCGCATCAACAAACAAAAATGCATGAAACAGAGTTTGGCCACACACAGACACAAGAAGATGACCTACGTGCCAAACCACCTATCGACTCAGAGGGAACATTTCAGATGGAAGTTATGTATCCTTAGTTGCAATTTACAAAGTGCAGTAAGAATTTCTTAGAAAAATCCAGAATTCGTGGCGACATCGTGATGGAGTTCTGGTCATGCATCCAGTTATGAGGCACACTACGTCAATTTCACGAGATTGGAACAGGATTTCAGCAGTGTTTTCTCTTATAACCAATAATTCATAGTGTTATGTGTGTACAAATAAAGTCAATGTTTCACAAATCTGGAAAAAAAAAATCTGTAGTCAATGTACAGACTACATCTGACCACCTCATAATGTTAAAGCGTTTATGCTTGCTTCAATAAATGGCAACTAGACTGCGCTGTCAAGAGTCTCATTTTAAATGCAGTTTATGGAGTATTTTATGTTGAAAAACGATCTTATCAAAAAAGAAAAAAAAAAGGTCAACTTCCAAATCCGTTTGACTTTTTCCAGTAGTTCAATCGGCTCTAGCGCAGTTACTTTAACTGAACCACCAGACCCAGCACAGTTGTTAAATTAGAGCGTTCTATGACCTCATGCAAACAGGTGAAAAGTTATTGTCATGGAAACACACTGACATTTCACATCCCTATAGTTGCTTTTTATGATTTTGTCCATTTGGATTCACTGCGAGGTAAAACAAATCGGCAGAACATCACGATTAAATGTAAAACAGTCGCCCATGCATGCAGTCAGCAGATGTAGAACATTAGCACATAAAACGCTGAACAACGTGTGAATGTCAACAAATCAAGACCCAGAATGCCTCCCCCCCTCCCTTTTCTTTCTTTCTTTTTTTTTTGGTTCAATTTTGGCTTAAACCAAGGATTCAGAAAAACGTGCGACTTGTTAGCCTCTTAATGGACCACCGTGTTCACCAGCTCGTTGCCGACTTGGAGGGCACACAGACCTTTTCTCCCTGAAAACAGTCACCTACTGTGGACAGAACAGGGATGAATGGAGAGAAAGAGTCAACTCAATCACAAAAACTAACTCCAGGCATGCAAAAAAAAAAAAAAAAAAACTTCTCACGTAGAATGATAGGTAACAAACAAAGATGCACTCAACTTGCAAAACAGCGTCGCCACTGTTTTTTCGTTAGCCGTGTGAAAGTAGCTCTGTCTTTAGCTTTTGACTCTGGCCCAGGCAGGCTGAGTAATGTTGTCTTTACATCCACATACAAGGTATTGTCAAACCTTGTAAGCTGTGGGTCACAGTTGAGGGTAAAGAAGGTAGGGGATAATTGGGGGGGATTTGGAGGGTCCGAGACCTGCACAGCAAACCCCCTTCCCCACTTTACCGAAACACACACACACACACACACGTGCGCACGCACTGGCTTGTCAAAGGACCCTTTGTGTGCTGTTGTTATTCCAGGGGAAATACTCACTTTATTCCTATCTGGGGAATATAAAGCGCCGATCACCTAATCACACACACAGAGGAGCCCAGTTAACCCCGACACACACTCACACACGCATTAACGTTTTTCTGTCTTCACATTGACCTTCGTTCATTTTTCATTCATTTCTACCCATCGCCTAACCAGTGCCAGTACACACACCTGACCTCCGAACCTATGGCCTAAACTCAATTCACACACTGAAATTTCTTTTACCAAAATGTCAAAACAGATTTGTAAAACAAAAAAAAAAGAAAGAGAGAGAGAGAGAGAGAGAGAGAGAGAGAGAGAGAGCAAATTAATCTTAAATGGACATGAGATTTTCAGGACATCTAGTTTCAGAACGGCGACCATGGAATGAAGTTTCTAAGTTCAAATTCAAAAATACTTTATTCATCCCAAAGGGAAGCTAAATGTTGTGTTTACTCATTCATTCTTCAAAGAACTAATGGAGCAATATTGTGAGGTAAAACATTCTCAATCTCTTTCTGCATTTCAAATAAATTTAAAAAGTCATTACGATGAAGTGATGTGGCATTGAACAAGCTGATGTTTGTTACAGATATTTTGAAATATCTCTGTAATAGTGTTCTGAGTTGAACAGCTAATTTCCTTTTGGTATGTATACGTTTATGCTTCTTTCTGCTACTTTTCATTCACAATTTCTCTTGGTTCTTAAATGAACTATTCATATTTATTACTGAGTGAATGAAGTAAAAATAAAAGGAAAAATAATAATAACCATAATCATAATAATAAAACCGTCTTTGACTTAACAACTAACGTAAAACCAGCACTTCTTACCCACTCTTTGGACCCATAAGGAGCAGTGGGTCCTCACAATGTCGTATTTGTTGGACAAACTGACTTCATAAGGTGAGAAAGGCAAGACGCATACACACAGACTTAGCAAAAATACTAAATGCTCGCTTTCATTCACATGCAGAAATATTTGTGTAGATATTTTTAAATCATCACAGATTGGTCAAACAATAATACTCACACACTTATGCACACGCATGCGCTCACACACACACATACACACACATGCACAACAATGGGTCATTTATAATTCTGCACCCTCCTCCCCACCACCACTCAAACTTGGCAGGCGGGCGAAGGCTGTGTTGTTTCAGTGACCTGCAGGAGAAACCATGTGCTCCTGATTTATACACCAGGAAACACACCTTTTTTCTCTCTGTCTCCCAGAAACGGGAGCGTATATGCATATGCTGTTTAGGCCTGGAGCCCAAGTTTATGAACAAAAGGACCATAAAATGAAAATACTACATACACCCTGCAAGAGGCATTTTGTCCAATCACAGTCGCAAACCTTATTGTATTTATTGGAATTCTAGGCAAGAAACTCAAAAAAAGTGGTAACGTGTTGTATAATAGAAGGCGGTAATAACAAAAGGGAAAATTAATGAAGCCGACACCTGCTAAAAGATGCAAGACGCGTTAAACTGCGGTGCGGTTTCACCTTCTGGTGGGGGGACATCACGAAAAATACTGACAGGGTCACAACAGATTGATCTAGATCAAAGCATATTCATGTTTTAGAATGACCCAGTCCAAGTTTGGACCTACACTTTGCTTGCACAGTTATTGGTAAGCAGTGTAAACTGCAGATTTTGTGCCCTTATCCTGACTGATGCCTTTGCACAGTGAAATTAGTTTCATCTGTTGCATTGTCTCTGCAAATGATGGCTGTAAATCGAAGGATGCAAATAGAAAAATGTGAAGAACATCCTATTTTTATATCTAAGCTTTGTTTTAGGCTAATTAGACTGGAAAATGACGGGTGTACCCACTCTAACTGATCTGGATCTATAATCCAAAGAAGAACGGGCAAAAACATTAGCCTTTAGGTAGCAGCTTATATGCTATGTCAAGATGCACCTTAAAAGGAAGATAGAAGTGGCACTATATGATTATAGTGTCCTCAAAAATGTGTGTGTGTGTGTGTGTGTGTGTGTGTGTGTGTGTGTGTGTGTGTGTGTGTGTGTGTGTGTGTATGTGTGTGTGTGTGCGTGTGTGTGTGCGTGTGTGTGTGCGTGTGCATGCGTGTGTGTGTTCGTGTATGAGAGTATCTGTTAAGTGCTGTGCTCTCCCATGGGAACCCCAGCACAGCTGAGAGTAAATGGCAATTACTGTGTTTAACTGTTTTATCCGTACTGTGAGGCAACCATACACCCAGATTCCACAGAACATCATTAAAACACACTTAAAGCCACACACACACACGCACACACACACACACACACGCGTGCGGTAAGAGAGAGACTGGCTTGGTTGAGACTTGATAGGTTGTTCATGCCTGTCACATCCTCATTTACTCAACCATGATGGAGCGATACAAATTCCAGCAGACATGTTTCAATATTCTTCAGGAGTAAATTATGATATCTTATTAGCAGATTATGGAAGAGAGAGGGGAAAAGGGAGGGGAGGGGCGGGGTCGCATGTTCGAACTCACGCACGGGAATGCAGAGCTGACAGAACACCGCAAACACACACACACACACGCACACACACACACGCACACACACACACACACACACACACACACACACACACATCCCAAGATTCGACTTACACCTTCAAACTGATTAATAAGACCTATTAGTTAACTAGTGCAAAATGGTTGATATGATCCTTTTTAATGCTCTCGCTTTATTCATATTCATACAGACATGCATGGGAAGACAGGTAGAATATTACCTCAAGTACCAAGACTCATTGAGCTGCATATGTTGTAAATCTGGACATGGCAAAAGCTGAACCAAGAAGTGAATGATTGAGGGGAGAATGAGATTCCCAAGTGCAGCATTCAGCTTCTGTGCACCACAAATCTGGAGCAAACTTCCAGAAAACTGCAAAACAGCTGAAACACTGAGTTCCTTTAAGTCAAGACCAAATATCCCCCACCTAGTTAGTTGCTTTTAAACCACAATAAATGGAAAATTTACCAACATACATGATGTGTGGTGATGATATTGATGACGGCACTTGTCAAAATGTAACGTCTGCTGCTTGCTCTCTCAATTGTTGACGGTACACTGATTGTATTTTTGCGTTTTTATGACTTGCAGCTCTTTGAACCGCCTTCTCACTGAAATGTGCTGTACCAACAAACTTGACTCATTGATTGGTTGAGAAACAGCTCGTCTGGTTTTCAACCGTTTAGGATTTATGCTTTAGGAAAAAAAAAATCTAAATCCACATTGCTTAAAAATGCTGTTTGCATTTTAGACGTGTCACAGTCAAGCAGACAAACACAAATTCCGAGAGAAAATGCACAGAGAGACGGAATAAACAGAGAAGGGGGTGGGGGGTGGGGGGGTAAAAAGGTACCTTCTCTCTACCTTAATGTGAGCTGGCATTTGACAGGGATGTGTCAGACCTGTGAGTAATGAGAGAGAATGACTGTGTGTAGATATGTATGCGTGTGTCTGTGTGTGTGAGGGTGGGGGGGGGAAAGGGGGTGCGACACATTCAGAATCTAACCGTGCGCTCCATGGCTGGACGGACTGACAGACAGCTGTCCACTCGCCAGTTGGCTGCTGAGGTTGTCGGGTTGTCACATCGAGGTGGTCAGCGCAAGAAAAGGTACCGCTGCATATGTGTGCTGCTGCATGCATGCGTGCGTGTGTGTGTGTGTGAGAGAGAGAGAGAGAAGGCGAAAGAAAGAATGTGTGTGCATGTGACTCACTCCCACCTGCAGGGAGATAGCACAGTGCCAGCCGCCAGGCCAGCAGAGCATTACTCACAGCGAAGACCAACGTCTACATTTGATTCATACACACACGCACACACACACACACACACACAACCACAGAAATATAGCTTACCACTGAATAATAAGAAGGATCCTGCATTAGAAGGAAATTGTGCCCACCTGTGAATAAAATGCAAGCTTCCCCCAACAGTGATTGTCCAAAAAGAGAGAAAAAGCACGGATGAAAAGGAAAAACCTTCAAGGATATGTCTACAAGTATTTCAAAAAAATTTCTCTTTAATTCTACAAACGGGCTGGCAAGTTTATGACCCACAATTTAAACCAGAAATCCTTAGAACTCCTCTACTTAAAGTGTCTGTGACACACTCAGGCGCAGGAATTTCAATTCAGTTCAGTGCTGATTTAATGGATTCTGTGAGCGAAACGCGGTGTTTATGCCAACAGATTCACCGGACGCCTGCATTTACAATGTGTTGCCATGTTTTTTCTTCACCTACACTGAGCGTTTTTGATTGTCAGTCATATGACGTACCTTCCCTCTCACTTTCATCATCTGCTTGGAGGCAAACCTGCCATCCTGCTCTCCTGCACCTTTTGGGGACTCCAGACATTCCCAGGCCAGAAGGTATATAGTTAAAACCAGAATAATTAATACACTTTTTTCTTACTGTCTGAAGTTCATTCAGACCACACTTGTTTTGTTTCCGAAAGAACGTGTCAGAGATTCATTTATTTATTAAAGCATTCAAAAAATGTCCCCAGTATCTGGCCCGTTCTTCTCCACAGAACTTCTTTTGGGCAGCTGATGAGGAGTGTGTGGCACAATGCCATGGCAACGGAGTAAACGGAAACTTCTGGCAGCTTTGAAACAAAATCTTTTAAAACTTTGGTTTAACCTAATGCTGAGTCTATGGTCAAGTTCACATTTTTTAAGCAAATATCTGGGAAATTATTTCACTTTTCTTTTTGGTTCTACAAACTGTTGCTGAGAATTAAAAAAATTAATTAATTAACGTTTGTCAAATGTGGAGGAGTCTACAAAATTGTACTCAAGTAAGAGTACGTCAACATATTTTTTACTCATCTAAAAGTAAAAATGAAATAACCCAAGAAAGAGTAAAAAAAAAATGTTTGGTAAAAATGCAACTGAGTAAAAGGTCGAAACATCAACCGTTTCATATCTGAAAATGACATGAGACAGACCAAAATATACATCTATGTGGAAATACAGGCATTTTTCAGACCAAAATGAAAATATTTCATGTAAACAACATAAGCACAAAATAACAAAGTCAGGTAAAGTACTTTTGATTTTACCAAATCAATGTATTTCAATGTATCTGAAACTTTAACAAGGTGTGTGTCTGGTGACTCTTGGTTGAAACGAGATCGTTCACTCGGTGACGTAGACAGAATTTTTACTCAAGTAAGAGGAGCGATACTTCGTACTAAAACTCATTCAATTAAAAGCAGAACACAGTAATAAATCCTCCAAAAAGAACATTTTGTTTTGTTTTTCAAAAGAAGTTACTAAAGTAAATGTAACTGATTGGTCACATTTAAACACCTCCTTTGCTTTGCTAAACTCTATTTCCCCTTTACATCCATGTTATAAATATTACAGTTAAAACACTTATAGTACAGAAGCTGATTTTTTTCCCCCCATCCCTCATGTTCAATGCTGTGTGACAGCGGTGCGTCTCTATTACAACACTGGTGAGAAATAAAACAGCTTTCACCACAAAGCAGATCAGGCTTTGCCGCTTCAGCCGCCTGAGTGACACTGATCTTTCTGTGGACGTGTGTTCATGCCTGATCTTCATCCATCCATCCGTCTATCCATCCGTCCATCCATCCATCCATCCATCCATCCATTTCCTCTAAGCTCTTAAGCAGTGCTGCTGTTAAAAAGTCTCCCTAAAACTCTAAGCCAGCAGCGATAACATGAGCAGCGGGAGGATAACGCTGATGTAATGTCAGGCTCACACAACTGACACCCAGTGTTACCCCCGTGTTAACAAAACCCATCACCGCCTGTCTGTCCGACTGAAGGCATGCTAATCTGCTCTTAATCATGAGCTCTTATTTACCCAAAAAGGGGGTGGGGGGAAATAAATAAATAAATTTACACTTTTATTAATGCCACCCGAGAGCAGTGAGTGAGAGGAGGATGATGGTGATAATGGTGATGATGATTTTGTGATTAAATGATGCCACCGTTGTGTTGGTGGATTAGGATGGCCATGGAAATAGATTAGTTCTGCGGTGGTTTTTCATCGTGATTGGCAGGCCTCCAAAAACTCACTTCCTCTCCCTCTTCCCCCCCCCCACTCCCCTGCATTGGTTCTGTGCTTTTTGAAGAAGCGGTTTTTGAGAGTGAATGAATTGTTGGGAGACAGCACCACCATCTGGTAAGAGAAGGTAACTTTTTTGTGTGTGCCTTCCTTTCATTGCCACACAAGTTAATCAGTTGTTTTCAAAGGCACAGCTGGATCTCTGGATTAAACATTCACATATTTGCATGTCACATTTATTAGCGGTACAGGCATGATTCTACTGCAAAAATGTACATTTTCTATTTTATATGTGTAAAAAAAAAAAAGGCAAGTGATGATTGTTATTTACAAAAGAGAAGGAATAACTACTACAGTAGAAGCGGTGAGGGTCACGGCTGGCCACCGACGGTCTGTATCTTGTGTTTGCAGCAGGATGTGGCTTTTTTTGTGTGTGCTTGTGGTTGAGAAGGCAGTCCTTTATTCAACTTCACTGGTTTGAAGCCAGCAACAAAAAGTAAAGTGGAGGAATTAATAAAGAGCTGCTAGGAAAGAAACACAAGTAAATTCAGCAACACGGCTCAGTTTGCTGCTTATTGCTCCTCATTGCAAGACCTTCTGGAACAACCATGATATTGGGCAGGATGGAGTATGAACTCATCAGAAGGGCGTTACTCAGGACACCATTCATGCCAAAACTTGCCCCTTGCCCTATTAAAAAAACCTAACAAAAGTTAAAATAAATTCCCCTTTTATACCTCTTTGACCACAAGATGCTGTTCTAACAATGAGCTTCGTTCTCCTAAGAGAACTAAAGCTCAAGACGCTCACGTCAAAATCGACCTTTAGTAATTCAGGAGAAACAATAGTACATCAATGTATCTACTTTTTAAAAATTGCTGACTTATCATGTATGTTTAATCATTATCAATATGCCTCTATTTTTATTATTTTCTCAATTGGTTTTATGATATTCTTCTGTTTTCTGCTGTGTGATGTTTTATTTTACCTGAACAGGTCATTGTTAAAAATGAGAATTTGTTCTCAATCAGTTTACCTGGTTAAATAAAGATTAATAAAAAAGAAGTAAAATTAAATAAAATTCTCAAGAGTTATTTCAGTCATAAGATAATAAGGTTTGAACTGGAAAACTTTGATAAGTTTAAAAGGTTTTTTTGTTTGTTTGTTTGTTTGTTTGTTTGTTTGTTTGTTTGTTTGAATTCAGAAGAAGAAACGTCTGATACCAGGTGCCACTGTTAAATTTGGCCACATTTTTTAGATGCTGTTTCTAAACCATGTTTTATTATTAAATTGTCTTGCTTAGAAACATCACTTGCGCTGAGATTTTTGATCTTAATGAGTTATTTTTCTGGTTACATAAAGGTTTTAATCATTAAAAATTTTCTCATTTGCCATCTTCCTCACCGTGGGTGGCGGAGAGATAAACGCGTCCTTGTCCAGCCTTGTTTGTCACCGGTCCAATTGTTTCAAACTTTTAATTATTTCTCTGCGGTTTGGACGTGCCGCTATTTTCTCGAAGCCATTTCCTGAAACGTGAAGAGCGGCGCGCATCTCCTACTTCTGTGGTGTGTTCATTTGTCCCTGTTTCATGTCATTTTTATATGTCAGATTACCAGGAAGTTGTGGACTACTAATTAGTAGAAACTTTGATTATTCAACTTTACAAAGTAAAGTATAAACAAGTATTTGAAAAAAGATTCTAATATATTACTAACAGGTATTTTCAGAAGTACCAGGATGTTGTACAAATTATATTAACTGTTATTTCTTAATCTGGATTTTGAGATTATGACATAATTTTTTTTTTTTTTCATTTTTTGTCCACATTCTTACTTACTTAAGGGTAAGTGAGGGGAGTGATGTGTGATATGTAATGCTTTATTAAAGCTGATGTAAATAGTTTATTCCGAGATGCAAATCAAACTCTATGGCCAAGCATTTCAATGTTAAAGAGGCAGTATTATGTGTTTCACGGGCTCATAGTGTCATTTTATAGCACAATAAAGTAACTATGTTAGCTGTTATAAAATAAATTGCATTAAATTACTTTGCAATTTAGGGCCTTTGTCTCTTTAGAAAATCTTGCCCTAATCACATCCCTAAACCTCCAGGTTAGCTCCTCTGTAAACCCTTTATCATAATTTTCACCAGAGTTTCACTCAGAAGAGGTTCCTATAATGAGCTCAGCAGACGCAGACTTCCACCAGGTGTTTGCTAATTGCTGCTGGCTAGTCTGAAGGAGCTGAGTCAGGGAGTCACACAGGAGGGCTGCTCTGTGAGGCGGAAGCTCGGAAACTTGCAAAAGCTGCAGTTCCGAGGAGGAGCTTAGTCCTTGAAGGCGGAGCTAAGTCCACCAAGGCTTTTTGCACAGCTGAATGGTGGCCACGGGTATGCTTTTGATGAGGGAATGATAATATTGTAGTATGATGTGAAGCTCAAAAGAAAAGTTGTCATAGGTGCTACTGTTGTATATTCTATGAGAAACAATGTGCTTTAGGAATAATAGGAATAAGAATACAATATTATTGTCCAATATATTGTCCAAGTATAGGGCTATTAAAAAAAAAGTTCAAAATCTGTATATTTGTGTATAAAAAAATGGCATAAAAACTGCTGGCTTCAAATTAAGAATTTCAAGAACAAGCTAAATTGCTAAATTTTAGCTAAATTTTAGCAATTTAGCTAAAATTAATCAATTTTAGCTAAATTGATTAATTTAGCTAAAACCAAGCATATGGAGATGCAACAAGTTTTTTGTAATTGTGTATATTTGTTTTTGTTGGGGTTTTTTCTACATTTTACTCATTAATAAAGTCTGAATTCAGTCACTGATTCAGTACAACAGCAGTGTGAACTGATCTGTCATCACACTAACTAAAAACTTGGTATGCAAGTCTTCAGAACGAGAAAGGAGCAGCTTCCCGCTCTTTAGCGTCACAGACCAGCTGCTGTTGCTTCCACTGTCGCTTCTTCATTAGGATTCCAAGAGAAACAAACATCCGCAACGCCACACACAGTTTGATTCTAATTGGGCGCCCAAAGCCACTGATATAATCTGCCGAGATCTGACCCACGGCGACCAGCGGTGCCGCTGCGACGGCGGCCCAGATTAAAGGAGACTGGAAGAGAGAGGGTGTGTGCGAAGGAGGAAGGTTACGGAAAAGACAAACTGGCCCGAGAACAGGCAGGATGGGAGACAAACAACACGGCGACGACAAACAAAAACACAAAAAAAAAAAAAAAAAAAAACACAAAGTGGCGCCGAGTGCGTTAATTAGAATTTCAAATTGGACAAACTCAAGATGACAGCGCTGCACTTGTCAAATCAGATCATGCCCCGGCAGGGTGAGAGAGAAAGAGCAAAGGGAGAAGAAGAAGAAGAAGAAGACACGCCGCTCTGAGCCAAACACCGCTCTTAGTAGCTGAATGGGTGCCATATCTCTCTCTTTCTCCTTCCTTCGTTCTCTCTTTCTTTTCGTTTCCCCTCTTTATGCCCAACAATCCTCCCCCACCCCCACTCACCGCCTCCCCCCAACCCCTGACTCCATTTGTCTCTGCCTGAATGTCAACGCTTCCTTAACAAGAAGTGACAATTAAAACATCCTCGCCATCTTCGGGCCTACTGGGAGAGAGATCTGCCAAGGTCCCTGGTCTCTGACTGAGGTTGGGAGTTTGTGATATCAGAGAGGTAGGAAGTGGGGTTGGTGAAGGCAGTAGAGAGAGAGAGGAGAAATGAAAATCAAAGGATGGAGGGCATATATGATCTAAGAAACACTTTGGCATAATCTGAACTCTTAAAAGCCTTCAAACGGTTTTGTTCCCCCTTCTTCATTCTTGGGATTTTCTGAAAGCACGTCTGAATATCAGTGAGTCTTTGAACTTGCCCTCAGCTCGTTTACAATCAAATTTACGAGTGGAACAAATAAGGCTACTACAGCAAATCCTTAAATTTGATGTTTGATGCTACAGAGATGACTCCAGATTAAATACACCCATAAACAGCTACAGATGATAGAGAGTCTTAGATTCACACCATCCTTGTTTAATCTGCTTTAATCAAACTCTAGTTTGTTTGCCTAGAAAGTCCAACTTGTTTGACCAAAATAGCAAACTCTGGTCTGCTTAAAAATCTAGGCCTCAATTCAATTACAGCAAACTCTGGTTGATTAAAGCAAACTCGGAGTATTCTGGGAAAAATGCTGCCAAGACAAGAGCTTGAGTCTTGAGGGCGCGCGAGACAAACGGCTCAGCGTCTTTTCTCAAAGACAAAAAAGAAATCCTATAACCTCTGAAATTTGAAGCCACTCCATTTTTATTTAAAGCTTGCGAAGATGGAAGCTGCGCTAATGTCTTCATTGGTTTTGGCTTTGCTTCCTTCAGTAGTTCTTGGTGCAGCGCCACCACAGGCGAGGAGGGGAACAGGTTTTTCAGAGTGGCTCACTTTCGCTCTGCAGTGTGAAAGTGAGCCGCACCAATTTAAAATGTAACAAATGCTGCAATTTTAGTCCTCAATCCAAACAAGTCTACCGGACTATCAGGTGTTAAAACACTCTTGTGTTACATTTTTATGATCCACTTCGAAGAATTGAAACTTGAGATTCGTATAAATAACTAAGAGTTGGAAACAAGTGGTTTCAAGCAATAAATCACCATAGATTTAACAGTATTTATAAAAAGGCAATTGAAGGAGGCACTCTGGCAACTCTGCTGGTGGCCTAGATTTAGCAGACTCGATGGTGTTTGGCATTTTAAAGTCGCAGTGTTGTGTGTTTGCATCTGCCTGCACTGGTCTCCGCACCAGCTGTGCCACTGCACACAAGGAAGGAGCTGCTGCCAAAAAGACGGAATACATCCCGAACATGACGAGGCTTCCCCTTTCACGCACACACCGTCACACACATACACGGACAGACGGTATTAATCGGGCTTTCATTTGCTTGTGAACACGTTAACCTCCAGAGTTCTCATTTTTTTTAAAGTACGACTGCGATTCCTAATTTGCGTTGTGTGCACATGGGCATGCTGGTGAACAAACAGCCCAAGTGCACTCCAGTTTGATGGGTTCCTGTTATGACTCCATTATGCTGATGGCTTTGGTTCAGTTCCAGTTTTTCTTCTCGCACACGCGCGCGCGCGTGTGTGTGTGTGTGTGTGTGTGTGTATTAGTGAGTGGGATGACAGGAAAACAGTCGCTCTGCGCTGAAGCAGGAAGGATTGTGGAAGTGTCTCCGCAGTGCCACAGAACCATGGACCTCACGCTCACAAGTCCACTCAGACCTGCGACGGGAAATATCTAACATTCCAGCAACGTAGTCTGATATGTTCTAAATGAGGGATGTCTAGAACATTTTCATTTTGGGCCATATCGAAAATCTGAATGTTCTTAAAGGGCCGGTTGTGCCAGCATGTACTGACAAAACCAATTACTGTTAAAATATCAATAAATAGCTGTTCCTCCAGGGTTTTGTGATTGTTTTTGTGGGGGGTTTTGCAATCAAAATTACAGATTTTGTGGTCCCAATTTAGAAATGTTTGTAAGACATTTTTATGATATTTGTGCTACTGTATGATGTTAAATGTGACCTTTTACTACTCGCCGTATCAATTACAGACTATAACTTATCAAGTAAGGCTGAGGCAGTAGTCACTTAAACTGAAATTTTGAGAAAATTTGCAGTAAAATCAGAAAAAAATGTGGCAATTTGTTGATTTTATTTGAGTTTTGCAGATTTGTGAAAATCTGGAAGGCAACTTGCAGTGTAGAGTGCTAAAAAGCTACAGCGGGCCAGATTTGGCCCCCGGGCCTTGAGTTTGACACATATTCTAAATAATGCTGCAGTTATGCCAACAGTGTTCACATAATTAATCATTTTCCACTTTCCCTTTCATTTGTAGGCACAATATTTTTGTTCTACTTCGTTTTTCACATTGAAATCCGATGAGCGGATTGCACTATCCATCTGAAATCTGAATTTCAGTCAGATGCACACCAGCTGTGTTTTAGTATTCATAAAGGCTGGAGTCCATGAATCTGAAACTGATTCGTGTCTGTACGCTATGTTCAGTCCATTACCTGTTTTTCTGTGTGGTGTACATTGCCCACCTCGCAATCTATTTTATTGCAGGTTTATGTTAGCAGATAATAATAAGTACATCATTTGAACATTATATTAAAAAAAATCTGAAAAACGTGAAGTTTTCTCACAACTTTACACATTTCGAGACTAAACTCTAAATTATTCTCAAAATATCTAAAACTTTTACCCAGACTTGACATTTGTGTTCATAGGTTTTCAAGCCAAAGGTTGTCAGCTTCATGTAGGTCTTCATTTTGATTGAGTTCACGACTATAATTTAATCTGATCCGTTCTGTTGGAGGTATGTTGTTGTAACCTCAGCTCCTAATAGGTTTTGTTCCAGGATTGTCCTGCATTAAGCTCCAACTACTCCTGTCATTTCTGTGAATAAATGAGAAATTTTGCACTTTGCTGGCACTGTTGTGTGATTTCTCTCTCTACATAGATCTTTCCTAAAGGATTATAAGGCAGCTAATTTGGGATTAGTACTCTGGTTTTGAGACCACAGGTTGTAATCAGGCAATTGGCTTGGAGTCTATCTGGTCTTGGACAAGAATTTGAAAAGATCTGGTTTTAGACCAGCTTTTTTTTAAGTCATTTTGTAATATTGTAATGTCCGGTGTTCGGTTCTTGGCAACGGTTCTCGTTTTATTTGGATGTCAAAAAGTTAAATTTTGGTCTCGTTTGACCAGAGCGACTTCTTGTTGGCTGTGTTCTGACGCGCTAACAGGGTTTGGGTTCTCAGTTTATCGGGTCCAGTTTTTCCACTATGCAAAAATCCTGTTTGCTTAAATTAAAATCCAACAGCACAATATTGATTAAAACAGTTTAATAGCATTTTTGTTGTAGTTGTTGTTGTTGTTGCTGCAAAATAAAAATAAAAAATGACAGCAGTTCATTCTAGGTGCTTCGTAATTCTTACATGCTAGTTTGCAAGTTGGTAAAAACAAGTGGCTGCAGTTGCTGGTTTCTGTAAGTTATTGTGCAGTATTACGTTAGACATCAAGCTACTTTTGCTAATTACTTTGGACAGTTGTGCGATTCTTTTTAACTTAGGTGAAATAACAAGTAAAACATGACACAACCACAGCTAGGTAGAGTAAGACTATCTTTTTTTTCTCCTTATGACAAGTGCAGATCAGTCTGATTTCAATGGCTTTGTCACATGCCAGTCCAAAATTCTTCATCACCGCTACACAAGGTACGTCCAGTCACTCGGAGAGCGGCCATGCTGAAAAAAGAGCAAAGTTTATACGGAGAAGGTTAAATGACAAACTTCTATCCTCTGGGGGCCCCCAAGCAAAAAACAGAAAAAACCCATCTTGCTAAGCCGCTAAGCACTAAACTTCTCTGCTTAATTGCGAGAGAAACACAAATAATCACATAAAAAAGAGGAAAAATAAATAAATAAAAACTGAAATATCCGTAAGCAAATCTGCAAACTCTTGTCAGCAGCAAAATGCAACGCCACACAACAGAGAAAACGGGAACTATAATAAAAAATCAAAACAAAATGCTCCCCAATCCGTGACAGGCGCGGAGACAAATCCAATTATTCGTGTCTCATGTTGCAAATTTGTTCTAATGGTCGGAGTGAGAAAGTAAATAAACGCCTGTGAAGGGGAAACAAAAGAATGTGATTTCTAATTAACTTGAAAGAGGAACAGCAGGGCGACTTAGTAAACCCATCTTTCATCTGCAGCCTCGGACCACTCATTTGTTTGTTGCACAATGTTGTCTTCGGGACGGGTTGGGTGTGTGTGTGTATGTGTGTGTGTGTGTGCACTGTACGGCTTGCCTCCAAATGAAATGTCAACAGATTTAACAGCACCGAGGAAGGAGCTGCAGCATTTTCCGGCGTTTTGTCGATTTTATTGTTCATTAAGCTCCCTCCTCCTCCTCTCCCACTTGTTCCAGGCTTCATTTGCACCATCTTTGGCTTTGAAGATCACACGAGGCTGAGGCAATAATTGAGTTTGTGCAATTACAACGGGCATAATGAGAGAAATCCAGGAGTTTGCCTCGGCCCCTACCTCCGTCGCTCCGCCGGCGGGCCGACAAACTGTCACTTTCGCCCGCGTTGCGCTCTCCAGAGGACGGGAGGGGGGATCTTATCGCGTCCGCGGACGTAGCAGCATTCTTAGCACATACTCGCACGATGAAGCGGCCTGATATGCTAATTATTGACTTTTAGAAAGAAAACGCGCGAGGAAACAAACAGAAAGTTGAAGAGATAATTGCACGGACTAATCTATGAGTTTGAAGGACGATACTGAGATCAGTAGGATTGGATATGAAACCATGTGTGACCATTGATCATTATAGAGATAGAGGTTGCAAAGCTTCTTAATGTTACTCATTTTTAGTGCTAGCAGCTGTGCTGGTGTTTTTTGTTTTTTTACCCTTGTTCATTTAACAAGCTCATCGTTTGTTGTCTTATAAAAGTGAATAATAATAAATGGATGACATTTTGTTATGCTAAAACCACAATAAAACCTTGTTTTTGTCTGAATTACATGCAATAGACAGACACAAAGGACTATGTGGACATAGAAGGAGTTGTACCATATTTTGGGGTTTCCCCCAGTGTATTATAAGCCTAGTGGGCCACCAGGCTTTACTTGTGCCCCCACCAGGCTTAGCATTAAGTTTTTTGGCATTTTTTAAGACTTTATAGTTGGTGTTCAGATATTAATCTTCCAATCTTCCAATAACGCATAATTACCAAGCGATGTTTTCAAATTTCCTGTCAACTCTAAACATTTTTTAACTCAAAAACATGGCGGGCTGCTGGATGAATCTCTGCCGAGCACCCCAACCGCCAGGCTTAGCAAGTTTTCTGGCGGAAACCTTGTATTCAGTCAAGATGTATTGTGTCCACTGTCCTTAACGCCCACAATCTGATCGAGGAAAGAGTTGGAGACATTTCACAAAGTTGAACAAACTCACAGAAATGTGAGTTAACTGATGTCATTGCAGTTTTCCGTAATCGCATTACAATTACATTTTTGCCTGACATCATGCAAGCCTATGCCTCGTCTTCAGCCTACTCGTTTTTTTGGTAAATTATACGGGTTTGTAAAGCAGTATTTTGTTTTTGTTTTCTTTGCGTTAACTTGAAAGAGTTAACAACATTGTTATTTTAACCAAAATAAAGCAAAAGTAAAGTGAAAGCGTATTCATATATCAGAGCATGCCAGATCTAAATTCAATTTAGAATCCGTGGGAAGACCGAAAAATGTGTTTTTAAAGACACGTTCTCTCCAGAAGTTCTTCACACAATATCAACTCGTTTCAGATTTTTTACTGAAAACAAAGAAAAGAAAAAAAAAAAAAAACAGGTTTTCATTCTACTCTTGTCACGCGCTACTTTATGTTGGGTTGTCACAAAGTCCAAGTAAAATACGCGGAAGCTTGTGGTTGTAACGTGGCTGGTGGAAATGCTGAACACTTTTGCGAGCGACGGTGAGAAGTTATGGCCTACACAGTACGAAATCTCTTTCAAAAATTACAGTTTACTGGATATCTAGGTCTGCATGATGACATCACCCAAAGGTTTGTTTGGAGTCCATAATTAACCAGGCTTGGGAATATCACTACACTGAGATATTCTTGGGGGATCTTCCTGGCTGCATGTCAGCCATAACTAGGCACAATGTTGAAATTACAGTTAGTGTCCATTGAGTGTAGGATTCGAAACCTGGGGGGCTTTTCCTCAGTACAAGTGATAAAATAATGATCACATTAAAGCTTATATGCCAACTAATAGGCTCACTACACAATACAATAACAGAGGATCAGCAATAGTTAGCGCACTCATTAACCCTACTGGGCCAAAAGCTATTAGAAATCTGTTTAAATCTGAAACGCTAAGTAGACTGTCAGTGGGAGTTTTTTTTCTGTTTGTTTGTTTGTTGTTGTTGGCTAAGAAGATTATACTAAGTCATTATTTAATTACTTACAGGATACCTCACTTATTATACACTTAGAGGAAGTTCACACATACAGTAAGTTTTATCAATAAGGACCGAAGAAGGTTTATTTAAAACAACTTTGTGATTTTATCTCATTAAGTTACATAATAACTACTTGGATAACTGCGTGCCAATTCAATTATGGAGATAAAAGTTAATTGAATTTTTTTTTGGTAGAGGGGGTATTTGTTAGGGGTTGCCTTTTATTTGCAATATTTATTATTAAATTTTATGTTTTTTATTTAATTTGGGGATTTTTTTTTTTCTACCTCTTGCTACTCAGCTAAATCTTACTGTCACTGAACGCCGTTAGCTAAACCATGTAACATAAAAGGAGACATTTGTGTTTACCTACTAACCTGTATATCTGTCAGTTCTGTTGCAATCCTTGAAGATAACGAGTGCTTGTCTTGATTGGGGAGCTGCAAATTCTGGAAAAACACAAGCTTGAATTATATTGAGTCATATTTTATTGATAGAAAATTAGGAGTACCAACCCTATCCAATGTTGTTAAGCAGATACATAATTTTAAGACGTATTTTTCTCACACAATTAGACCCTGTGGAAGCATTTCTCTTTTTTTCTCCGCAGAGTTGCGGCAACATTTTAAGTGATTATGTGTCGTGCAGAACAGCAGAGAACATTTTTTTTTTTTTTTTTAGTAATTTGTAAATGGAAGATCTTTCTGTGGAAAAACTATTTGGGAATATGCCAAGTGGAAATGTAGGATCTTATTGGGAAAACTGGTCAAAAGAAAATTGGAGTGAAAGCTCTTACTTTACCTCAAAAAAAAAAAAAAAAAGGAAATAAAAGATTTGTTGAAGTCAAGTGAGAAACACTAGGACATATTTCTCCCATTATGACTTATTGATGCTATCTGTATAGGTTAGCTCTATTTTAACACATTAAACTTTATTATATGCAGTTCTTAGATGGTGTTAGGGGACTGGTTTGTACATTATCCACTGAGAATAATAATAATAATAATAATAATAATAATAATAATAATAATAATAATAATAATAATAATAATAATAATAATAATAATAATAATAATGACTTAAATAATAATGAATAAAATGACTTTGTATATAAAACAAATCTTGGCTTGTAACATCTGTTGACTTTCACAGCTTCTCCGTACTTTCATTCATTGTTGTTTTCTTTTTCTTTAGACAAACATGTTTCTTAACTTTGCGAACAGAAATGAATGTAAAACAAGATTTGTCTGTCGCAAAGTTTCTTCCATTTTTGCTTTTTTTTGTCACAAATTATTGTTTGAGATCATTAATCAAAATTTAATGTCGGACAAAAGTAGGGGGAAAAAAAATTAAGCCACTTTCAAATTTCATCTAGTTATGGGGGGGGGGGAATCCCAAACAAACTGGTCAGGGAAAAGTTATTTGCTATGCTAACATTAACCACGTTGCAATTAGGTTGTCCAAAATAATGAATGAGCATAAAAACAGAGCAAAGAGCAAAGGCCGTAGCAGAGTCTCATCCCATCCACATGTCTCTGGTACAAACATTCGGCTGGAAATGTGTGGAAAAACCAGCCAGAGTCCAAAATTTCTGACCAAGAACAAAGTTATAAAAATGTTGAGATACACTGAAGCAAAATAACAAGAGATGGAGAGCAGCTGAACACGTCTGAACGGTGTTTACCAAGCATCTACTGAAACCAATCGCTTTGTTGTGAAAAGTGAAACTTTCCTGGAAGCTGAAATTTCTGTTTCTCTTCTAAACTCTGGCTCAGCTGATTCATCAAGTCCTCCCAGTACATATAAAAAGACATCTCATGTGCTAACTCTGGGAAGCTTAAAGGCCTAGCTTTTTTCTCTAGCTGGTCTCTTATTTTACACTAGAAGAGTTTTGTGAATTTCTTACCTTTTCTTCGTACACAATGCTTCCTATATGGCAGACCCTGCAGGCAGTGCCAGAGCCAAACATCTCCTTAAGACGCTGCTGCTTCAGAGCCGAGCACAGCTGGCCCATCGTCAGGTATCGCTCCAACACTTTGAACTCATCCTTCGAAGCAGAGCAGCAGGAATTCAGGAAACCCGAATGCTGACCTTTAAAGTTTATCATCTCTTCTAAAATTTAACTGAATACCTTTTTTTTTTGTCCAATTAGGTATCAGAGTGTAAATAAGGTTTTGAATCACCATTCTCTACTAAAGGTATTTCTTACCCATTTTCTGGCGAGGTCCAGGATGCTCTGCCTGGTGACACCTGGAAGAATGGTGCCATCTAGTGGTGGCGTTGCAAGTTCCTCATCTAATCAAAATAAGCTGTTATTTCAGCTTTCAGAAAGTTAAAACATAGATATGAGTACTGTCAAGTATAGGTCCATTGACCTCCGTCCTCATTGATCCAGTGCAGAAAGATATTCATGGTTCCTCCTTCGGTTATCTGGTGGTCCTCTCCGTACAGCCACAGCACCTGCTGACAGCCATAACTCCCCGCCTCAAGCTGTGCAAAGAGAGTCCCTCCATAGTTCCTGTAGAAATCCAAAACAATTACTGTAGCTTAGCTAAAATTATCTTCAGTGTGCTTTAATCTGCTTAGAAGTAAGGCATTAACTGGATTTTAAACCAAAAGCACCGTTTGCGCGTACCGACCCTCCCATCTTGCAGTCTCCAGTTCCGCCTTTCCAGGCCCGTGTGTACTTTGGGTCGGCCCACAGAGACAGCTCGGTGTTGAAGTAAGAGCCGGCTTGACACATGATTACATACAGCAAGGCACGGTTAGGTTTCTTAACCCCTAGAGAAGGCTGCGGTGGGAACAAAAACACAGAAACACACTGTTTAGATTTTAGAGAGCATCTATGACAGGAAGGAATTTGATGAAACTACACTTCTGCTCACCTCAGTGCCGATAAATGTTGGTCTTATATACAGACAGGCTGGACCTAAATGAGGCACCCAGTCCTGGTCGATTTCTATCAGCCTCTTGATGCACCCCAGCAACTCTGATTGATCAAAGGCCTTTTAAAAAAAAAAAAAAAAAAAAAAGAAGAAGAAAAGCAAAACAGAAACAAGAGCCAGAGATATATTTTTATTCTCTACCAGCCATCCTTTTCCTTTGACCTGCTACAAAATAAAAATGTTTCCTTGTTTTGTCCATCTTACAGGTAGACAAGCTCTCTCTGCAGACTTTGACATTCGCTCCATGTTCAATAGGGGCCTGAAGAGGCGGAGGCGCTTGTCATCACCTCGGTACACTTTCAGGCCTTCAAACAGCTCATTAGAAGAAAGACCATATTGAAAATGATTAAAATGTAATCAGAAACATCATATTGGGTAAGCAAGAAAAAGTCAGGTCAAGAAAAGAACTCGTCTTTGAATTTGTATTCAGATGTTTCACAGTTAGAGGTTGACATTTCTGTCCATTCTTTTTTGCAAAGGCCAAATGTCTCCGTCACAAATGGAGGATATTAGTTTTAAAGTGTTCTCGCACATCCTCAACTGGATTTGAACCTGGATTGGACCAGATATGTATTCATCTAAACTATTCCATTGTGGTTCTGATTGTATGTTTAACCTTATTGTCTTGTCAGAAAGTTAAGGACGTTAAATTTCTGTCCAAGGTGGTAAAAATGTAAATAGTTCAATGAGCGTGGATACTTCTGCGAGGCTGCGTACCTCGACGGCGTAATGCAGTGCTGAACAGGCTGGGTGAAGGGAAAGGTCCCCAAAGGGCCTGATGAGGGGAGTCTGCCAGCCATCATTGGCGTTCCACTCCACGGTCAGCATGTGGTCCGTGAAGACTGTCCCAAAGTCAACAACATCTGGCTTCGTCTTCAGACTGGTAGAGAGCTGGACGACGAGGTCTGCTGCCTAATGGAGCAGTAAGAATTAACAGAGAAAAAGACAAAGCTACACTATCAATTATTTCCAGTTATCTTCCTGGTTATTGAGTCTGTCAGAGTCCCTCAGCTTCGTTGAGGCACCCCACCACACCACTGGCTTGAATATGGACTTGGTCACTGGTGATGGAAAGTGTTGTCTTTTTTGGAATGTACCTCAGTTGTTTGTGGTCAACTACAACTTTCAGCCCAGGGTAGCACCAATGCATTTGTATGATTTGACTAGCACCACATCGGCTCCTGAGATGGAGATCCAACCGTATGTCTTTGTGCGGCTGAAAGGGGCCACCGTTTCTTTGGTCTTATCGACATTTAACTGCAATTGTCATTTTGTTCCTTCTCCACGCTCCTCACTAAAGTTGTGTCAACAACAAGAAGCAAATATAGGAAAGAAGGTATTCCTGTTGTAGGTCTTCTTCTGTAGAAGAAAACTACCAATAGCCATTGCCCTGAACACACCAGCCCATAGGCACATATGGAGTATGGGGAATGATACAACAAAAATGCAACAACTGGAGTTGCCAGACTTCAGATGAATTGAATTTTCTCACTGAGAGTGTTGCATTTGTTTCCTTTTTCGGGTCTTTTGGAATTGAGGAGCAAAACTGCAAATGTTTCTTCTGCAGTACAGACAAAAGGATAAGAGGGATTGTTGCGGTTTCCTGCTGTTTTCCAAGACTGAATCCAATGATCCCTCTTTGAAAGAGACACCTCCAGTTGGCCAGGCATCAGCTATCTGTTGGGATTAGGCCGGCCCTTCATCTTCTCCCTCCTGGTGCAGGAGGTTCCTTGCATCCTAATCCCAGATTACAGTAAAGTACAGCACTTGTAAGGAATCAGTGAGCATACTGCCGGTGTCTTTCCAAACCGTTTCTGCTTTACAATTAGTTGCCTCACAGTTATCATGTTCCTTCAGATATACTTAAATAAATTGACTGTTGCACTTCACAACAATCAGTCCAATACTGCAAGGCCACAGCAGGCCATTAACAGAGCTTTACGCTTCCACATGAGAGCTAATCTATCACCGCTATTATCACTCACAGTCCAGTCAGAGTTTGGCCAGGATTATGTAGCTATAATTATTACCTTTGATGAGTATCTTGAGTGTGTAAGAAGGACTGAAGTGACATTTAAAAGGTTTGGGGGTTGTATTTACAAAGTACAAACTCTTAGGCAAAGTACTGAAGGACTATTAAAAGAGTACTTGAGGTCTAACATTTTGGTATTTGAGATCTATATCAGGTGTTGGCATAAAGGTTGCTAAATGTCCATTCAACTGGTCTACTCAGTAAGCAGAGTTTGAAATATTATAGCTAAACATTGGATTCAATCACTCCCTTATGGTTGCAATATTGCACACACTGAAACTGCATTCAAGATTTTGATTCAGTATCTTGTGTAGCTCTAAAGGCCGTGAAGCAAACACCCAAAACCGAAGCCAACGCTTCTCCTTGGGAGAGCATGTCTCCGTGAGTGTCTGCACATGTCTAATCTCCACCTGAGCCTGCTGTCTCCCGCTCAGACGTTCAGGGTCAGAAAACATGCAAAGCTCCAGCGACTTAGCGTGAGCTGGGAAAGTGGATTCTGCTGAGCAGGTTGCAGAGGAGCAACAGGAGGACATGGGCAACAATGGAAACACACTCCTCACCTGTGAAAGAATGGGCATTTATTGTGATGAACATGAAGCCGAAAGCTGAATCACATGCTTAAAAAAGAGGCTCGAGTCTTCTGTTTGCAGTCTGCTTAGAGGTTCATATATTCGGATTATCTTTTTATCTGCTTGTTGTCACAATAGGAAGACAGTGGCTCTTAAATCCTTTTCAGGGCTGCTTTGGGCAACATGAGGGCAAGCAGTGGTGCTGTAATAACTTCCATGTTGGTCAACAAGGGAGACTTTTGAGTGTGAAGGAGTCAGGGAACCATGAAGATGCAATACCTGGAGCTACTACTGAGGGTAAGTGAGCTAAGTTCATAGTTATAATAGGATTTAGTTCTTTACTAAAATCACTTTCTCTGAACCATCAAAGCAGACTTCTTTACCTTAAAGCTGCTAATACTGCTGCCAGCCATGGTGTAGTTTATTGTCTGAAAGAAACATTAACAGTCTTAGCAAGAATGAAATGCCGAAATATTACCACTTCACAAGTATCTCAAAGTTGGAGCCCCCTAATAGCTGTATGAGGCCATTTAGGGTTACAGGTGGATAAATATTTTTCCTTCACAGTCTTTTTATTCTGAAGCAATTATGAGAACTGGAAGCATTCTGCTATATGTTTGATATTCCATATTGATAGTCAAAACGTAGCCATGGCTAAATGCAAATGTAAGCAGAAGTTACACAAATGTGATAAGAAAAACAAATGGCACATCTTGGTTTCCAATATAAACAAACATACTTGTCCTTATTTCAGAAAAGGAACTCCGACTTTTATTTATTTTATCTCACAGACAATCCAGTCAAAAGTGTATCTAGCTTAAGTTAAGATGTTTTTAATTTACCTTAAGATGAGGAGATCTGTCCCAGCCTTAGGCGTGGTGATGAAATGAAACACTGTGCACCTTGACGTTAAACAGCTTACTGGTTCCTCGAGGGGAAGCAGTGTCATCGTTGTGATGTATACATTCAGAAACAAATTTACCAACTCTGACATACTTCATCACACCAACACCCTGGGGGTTATTAGTGAGGTTTAGGGAAGTCATACGTTTTAATCTGACATACTTCAAATGCCTAAGGAAAAACTGTTGGTAAAACCGGACGAAAATGTTAGTTTCATCTCAGATACATCCCATTATCCAAATCTTAGCGTTTCCTTGGGTGTAATGTCTCAGTCGTACCGCAAGGAGGAGCTGCTGACTCATATTCTGAAGCAGGTTTTAGTTCTGACAGTCTCGAGCTGCTTGTGCGCGTGCTCGATTTGTCTGTGTGGACAGTTCGCCAAACATTTCATTATTCCTCCGTTGATATTTGCTCGGAAGAGACAACAAAGGTAAAATAATACATATACTTACATTTTCGCATAAATTGAAGAATCAGGCATGCAGTCTTTATTTTGAGGTATATGTTTTTAAATGTCTGGTTACATTTCGGCGAAAATGAGAAAAAAATAACTTTAGAAAATAGGTTTTGCTTATTAGTGAGACGCTTATATTGCCGTTTTAATGCTATTGAATTAAAGCTCTTTTTTTAAAAAACAAACATACATTTACATTGCAAGGAAAAATAGCAGTGAAATAACAAATTCAGGTCAATTAATTAGCAGGTTTGCGCACCTGCTTTACATATTTGACCAGGAGGACAAAAGAAACATCCCTGGGAGCTTGCCAGGGTTAACAACTTTTAATTTTGGCTTCCATTATTATGTTATCTCGACCAATTTTCTCCTCTGCTCTGTGTGCTTCTGACACCTGTCATTTTAAATCTACAGTTTATCCCGTGTAACTACATCCTTGAACATCTCTTGTTAAATTAACAATCCAGGAAGCACGACAACTCAAAAAGGAGACCTCTGAGTTCAGAGGCTTTGGCAGTTTGAGGATTGTATAAACTTGTATTTCTTAATTGGAATATTATAGCCAGGAAGAACAACTAACACAAGTGGAACAGTTAATTCTAATACAACTGAAGAAAGTAGTCAGGTGGATAATATTAGACAAAGGTTTAACTAGTTTGCTTTTAAAATTGCACTGAAGCCGGGAAGAAGCTAATTCTAAAAAACCAGTAGCACGTAAGTTACCATGGCGATTTGTAACTAGCCTTATCCAGACCAGGCTAACAGGAAGTTAACCATGATTAAAACTAATTAATGGCCTTAGTCAATGGCACAGTCATTTGTTCATTGTAGTCAACCTTTACCAGATACTGTAAAATGATACATTTGATCTCGACCTGTCGCGAGGCCATCTTGTTTGTCCTCTTTAAAATGTGTAAGAAAAAAACGAGTAACATAAAGTAATCTCTGTCAGATTCACATGTTACTGTAAACATCTGGTAACATTTCCTCACACAGATTACACTAATGTTTGGTGTAAAATTGGGTTGTAAATGTGACAAAATGTAAAAGTTCAAACTGCATGAATACTTTTGCATAAATATTTTTTTTTCTATCCCCCAGACCTCACCCTCTCCTATAGTAAGGAATTCAGCACTTCCCCCAAACCATGAGCAACGTGGACTATTGCACGCCTCATCCTTCACGTCGGCACAACCCCGTGGACAGCATTTGCCGCAAGCTTCAGACCATCCAGTGGCGTGGTGACAGGGAACCCAATTCACCCTTCCAGATCCCTAAACTCTCTTCCAGCAGTTACGACAGCCCTCAGTCCGGCCTCAGGCACAACCTGGAAGCCATCCTGAAGAAAGGAGCCGTCCTCAGAGACGAGGAGGAAAGGGTTAAAGGGATGGGGATGCCAAGCTCCCACAGCAGTGGCCTTGGTTCCTACGTACCCCTTTCATCTCCCAAATGCAATCCATCCACACCAGCTAATGTCACATACACAATCACAAGCACTCTGGGAGAGATGAGAGGTGCTGATGGGAGTGATTTAAAACATGTGAGGACATGGCAGAGGTATTGTTCAACACCCACAGGCCAGTCCAGGGACTCCCCTTATTTCACGTTCACCCGAGGGCCAAACCCGGCGCAGTCTGAGAGCGACAACCAGAGCTTGAGCTTGAGTCCTCCTCTGTCCCGCACTTTCACGTCGAGGAACAGCATCCTCTCCTACAACGTGAACTTCTGCTCTGCAGACGCAGCGAACTCGGCAGAGTGTGAGCTGCCCTACCCCGCACTGGTTGTGAAAAGACTTTCCATGGGAGATGGAGGTAGGGGGCAGAGTCTGAGTGCCAAAGTAGATTCGTCTGGCTTTCAGAAACTAAGAATTGTTTGTTACCTTGGGTTTTTTTTAAACATCCTTATAATAATTAGTTATTATGAGTACTAATTTGCCCAAAGTGATATATTCTTTTTCAAGATGTATCTTTTGCAGGGGGGGAGGAAACTGTCACATTTGTGGATCTAAATTGCACACAAAAGTATTAAGTTTCACTCTAACAGACCATAAAACTAAAATGGATTTGGCAAAGCCAACTAATATAGCAGTAAAAGTGAACTACAAATGTAGTTTCTCTTAGGAAAGTTAGTTTGGGTTGGTTTGTAGTTCTAACCAATATTCAAATTATTTCTAAACCACAAATGCTTTTTAAGTATCTCTAGACATAGCAGAAAGTTTTAGCATCTCCTTGTTAAAAGCATTTTAGTAATATGAATCTCCATATTAATCTTAAAATACAGCCCAGCTCTTATAATGTGAACAAAGGAGATTACAATAAAGTTAGCCTCTTTTGACTTCAGAAAACAAATGAATGCCGTAAAGAAGGTAAAATAATTCTACCTCACTGTTCCCTTCATCTTTAACATGCAAAGTGAAGCTTGATTATTTTTATAGAGTGATAACTGCATGTAAATAAATATGAAAACAAGGTGGGGATTAGGAGCCTGTGGCAGCTTTGACTTCTACAACCTTTCCCCTGTTGATGTGAACGTCTAAACTTCACAAGATTATTTTATTCTCGTTCAGGTTTTTATTAGGGTGAAGTGGAAAGTGTTTGGTAACTCACTGCTGGACTTTTTGATTGACTGACCTTGAAGCAGAAGCCTATTTTTGTTTTGTGTAATTTTAAATTTTAAATGATTATCAACGACAAAACTAGCACCAATCACTTTATTTGACATGAAAATTCTTTTACGAGATATTAGGAAGAAATGATCCAGTTACAGTTCATCATCTAGATATTTAATTTTAATATTTTCTTTTAAGTAAATAAGTAATTACCAATCCTCCACCTCTGTACTTTTTTTGGTGAAATTTAACAGAAACTGTGTTTGGTCATTGTACTGTTATTTGCTACTGTGCCTAAAGGGAAATCATGTGCCTGCCGCGCTGCATAATTCAGGACACTCTGTCTGGTGTGTGTTGTACTCAAGCTCTTTCAGGAATGTCGATTAACTCTGAAAATGGAAGAAACATGGCAGAAATCAGCCTCATCTGCGAAGAGAATCTGCTCGATACCATATTTCATGCTTGTGACACCCAGCGCAGAGGTACGCCCGCTCACACACGTACACTCACATGGGCTGTGTTTGCTGGGTCTTCTGTCAAACAAAATGACTGTTTTTAGAATGCATATTGCATATAAGTAATTTGCTGCTGCTGGTCTGACTATTCAGAAAGCAGAGATCTACTGGGGTTATAACATATAGGTGTTTTTCTGTACAAATAGAGAAAAAATCAGATGAACGACTGTTGGAAAAAATGCCTTGTTGATATCAGAAGCGAATGGACAGACAGGAATGAGTTGATGGAAAGACAGCAGTACCTTTAAATAACCGCTTGTTACCAAGGTATGCAGAATACGTCGCACCTTGATGAAGATGAGTCGTATTGTGCCAGTCAGTTGCTAACAAGAGCTAGTTCTAAATACGGAGGAACTATGAAAAAATTCAATAATTGAGCTTTGCAGATATCTTATGGATTATGCTAATACCCCACATCTGTTTTATTCTCTCCTGCTGTCTTTACTCACATAAACTGTACAGTGGTTTGATTTCCAAAACAATGAATCTCATCCACACATCTTAATGGTTCATCAGCAGAAAAGAAACATGAAATTTTGACATAATTTTTTTTTTTAACCATTAAGTTGGCATAAATGGTACTTGAAGACATTTGTACGTTAACTACATTGCAACTATATTTTAGAATATTATTCATACCCCTGTTAGAGCCCATCTAGAGTGCAAACCTTATCTGTGGAGGGAGATAAAGACTGAGATGATGGCAAGAAGTAAAATGTTCAAATTTCCAAAGAAAGTACACAAAATGCTTAACAGAAGAAAAGTTGGACTACTGTAAGGACAATGTGACATGTTTCCTTGATTGAGAAGAGTGAAAATCCTAGATGCAAATCTTTTGTAAATAAACTTGTATAAACTCATGTAAAACTGTTTTAAATTACGTTTTTAAGAGACTCCTCATTTCCTATTAGAATCTATCTTTGTGGATGAGTAAAAATACTTTTAAATTTAGGAATATGAATCACTTTCAGCTTAACTGTTGGAGTAAGTGAAAGGAAAGAGGTTGAACTCCTCTGTCGTTGGTCTATTTTTTTTTTTTTAAATAGAAAATTTTGATAGGTTACTGTTTATGTAACCACAAGCTTAGTTTTAGCCTGGAGTGAGAAATCTTTTATAAACCCAGTAGTTGAAAAAGGTTCACTATCACTATGGTAACTGCTTTTGTTTCCATTAAAGCAGCACTGGGTGCCAAAGTGGACACGATCACTGTCAAAACCTAGAAAACCAGCAGATTGAAACTGGTGGTTTGTTGTGAGAGATAAAAATGTTACAGAATTCAAACATCAGTGCTTTCAATCGACTGTGTTGGAGTTGTCAAAGACGGCTCTCTCCTTAAACTTGGTCACGCTTTCACACTCTAGGTAAAGTGTACGTGTCTCATATTGTCAACTACCTGCGTCACACAACCAGTCGAAGCTCCGAAGACAGTGGACTGGAGGAACTTTGCAACATGCTGGACCCAGAACGTAAAGACGTGTCCATTGATCTGGACACCTACCACGCTGTCATGAAGGAGTGGATAGATGACTGCCGCAATAGCAGGTACTGGGAAAATGTGGTTTTACTTTAAGTAGTCCGTTTCTGTATGCCTATTGTCAGTTTTGGTTCATTTACATCAGTTTCTTTATATTTAGCGGTTTTTGGCTTTTGTGGTTTTTGTGCAATTTGAAATTGTCTAGAATTGGACTAGGCCATTGCAATACCTTGATCATTTCCTTTTAAGCTACTGTATTTACTGCAGTGTTCACTAATCTAGCCAGCAGCAGCAGTAGTCTTGGCTTAGCTTTAGTTGTGATACAAATAAATTAACTTTTTAATGCTCTGGTATTCTGAAGAGTTCATGATTGACTCACTGATTGCAAGATTCCAGGGTCTTGAACCTGCAAAATAAGTCAAATTTATCCTCCACCACAGTCCCTCAAAGTTACTTTGAGGCATTATGCTGAAATCTTTCTCTTTTTGCTTTGAACATGGTGCCATACATGGGGGCAAACATCTCTTCCCTTTTAGACAAACGTAACCAAAGTAGAGACGTCAGTGGATTACTCACCCAAAGCATTTTGCATTTCTTAAACTCCTTGCTGCTCTTTCAGTTTATTTTGGGACCTTTGAAACTGTTTTATAATAAATGACTGTTAAAAATGAGTTCACTTTGATTTTTTTTTTCTATCACAGAGAAGTCTCAGCAGAGAACAACATCCAGGAAGACTCAGTTAAACTCAAAGATAGTGCCTCTGGTGAATATTCATTTAACCACCCATCTGACCTGTAGATGCAACTTGTAGTCAACACGTAGAGACTATTGGTTTTTGTTTGTGTGTTTTGCAGCCCGAAGGTCTATGTTGCTAAATATGACATCGGGAAGCTTGGAGGCCTTTGGTGGAGAGGCATCTAGAGTGGAATTGTAAGTCAAAGTTACAAGTCCGCCAAGTTTTTTTGTTTTATATGCGACATCCAGTATTTTGCATATAGGGTATTATTCACAGACGAGTGTTTGTGTTTTTCATTTCCCCTTCCCAGTGAAACATCAGAGCTGGTATATTGTGTTGCTGATCTTCAAATGAGCAACCAAAAGCTTCAGGAAGAGGTACGAAAGCTGAAGCAGGTGGTGGAGAGCATGGAGGAGAGCAACCAGAAACTGGCAGAGGAAAACGAGGACCTACGCAATCAAGCCAGGCTGTAAGGTTCTCCTAATTCTCTCACAAAAGTGAATTGCTGTCCTACTGAAGCAGCTTATTTTGGCCTTATTCGCCCTTCTTATTTTACGACAGAAACCAACAGCTTACACAGAAGGAGAAGATGCTGAAAGAAGAGGTGGAAGAGATGAAGGCAACATTGAGCTGTACAGAAGAAGGGAGAGCTCGCGCCTCGGCACACAGCAAGCGTATGGTTAGTCATGCATCTTGAGGCTGAAGAAGACATCTTTGGTGTTACTTGATGGTGCAATCTGTTCTGAAATTACAAAGCTTTATGGTTTGAGTTTAATTAAAGCCCTGGTGTTAGTTTCTTAGCACATCACTAGTTATTTTTTTTCCATTACAGATTATAAATATTATGTCATCAGACTTGATTTACATAAATATTTAGTCTGAGGTTTCAAAATGTAAGAAAACTGCATGGCATGCAGTTATGTATGGATATTTATTTTTTTCCTAGGAGAGAGAAAATCAGAGCCTGATTGCCCAGATTGCATCCCTTCAGGAAGAGGTACTGAGTAAATAACCTCACTTAACAGACATAATTATTGAAAATACTAATAACGTGGTCCAATCCGAACAGAGCTGACTATTTGTTCAAACGTCTGACTGATTGATTTTCTAGAACTTTAAGATCACCATGGAGACAGACGAGCTCCAGAACAAAATAAGGGAGCTGTGTGACTTTAACGCTGACCTTCAGGTATTTCTACCACTTGTCTTTTATTCCTGATACCCCCATTATGCACCACTGCTTGGTTGGATTCTTCTGAGACAGTTTTCTATAACATATATTCAGTCATTTAACATAAATTGTGAACTTTTAAAAGTATCTTTGCATAATAATAGTGATCCACATTTATGTTTTTGGACCTTTATCCAGCTGCAAAACCACTCCTTTGATGCCGTCATTGGTGAAAAAGAATCTATTATTGTGGAGGTGAGTTAACTTGTCAAGTGTACTGTTCTAAAGCTGCTATTAATCAGTGCAGTCATTTTTTACCAATAAATCTAAAATCAGGTGCATTGCAAGAAGTTTAAAACCTTTTAAATCTCAGCCTCAAATTTTGCATTTTATTTAGATTTTAAAAAGTGACAACATGAAATAATATAGCATTTTTAATGTGTTAACATTTCTAGATTTCCAATAGATTTTAGATTATTAAAAAAATCTAAATCTGTTTATTGTGGATTTATGTTCCGTTTTCTCTGATTTAAAGAAAACTTGTGTAAATATTTTAGTAAGGACACATCAGAAAACATTTGTAGCTTTTATTATGGTGAAAGATCGATCTATAAACTATTCTCTCCAAGTTTTTGGATTTTCTTTTGGAAAGAATTGGAAACCATGTCACTTTTTTTTCCTTTTCACAATTATGCACTGCTTTGCGTTGGTCTCTCAAATGAAATCCCAGTAAAATGACCAGTGGCAGTTTTCACATTTTTACAAACCTCAAACCTGTACCACTTACTTCCTGCAGAAGAACAGACAGATAAATGAGCTGAAGGCAGCAGTCGAGGAATATTCTGCCATCACAGAGGTCAGTCTGGTAACATGCATCACATTATGAGTTATATATGTACTAAAATGTTTATTTTACTTTCCCCTGCCATTGAGTTAAAGTCAACTGATGACTCTCATCCATGCCTAATTTGTTATAAAGTCAGACTGAAGACAAGGAATTATCCCAAAAAATTATAACATTTGTTGAATTAAATTAAATATTTGTCATTTAAAGCATTTATGCCCAGTAATGAACTTGTCATTTACTAAATCACTCGCTCTCTTTTGAAATTATATTGTTGCCTCTCATTTTCTCTAATCCAGCTGCTGAGGAAGGATAAAAACAAGCTTGAGACCCAAATACAGATGATTCTTCCAGATCTCGCTGGGTAAGTATTTCAAGTCATCTCGTTAAAAAAAAAAACGGCTCCTTTTTTCAGAGGAAGAACGTAATTGTTTTATTTAATTTTTTCCCTAAACCCATTACCCTGTCTGCCTCACAGGGCTAGTATGGCTTTGTCAGTGGCTTACAGATTAAACCAGAGCAGTCTGGGATCCCTACAGACAGAACTGGCTCTGGCACAGTCACCACTGGAGGTCAGCACCCCTCCACTCTCTCTATTTTGCTCAGCTTTCATTGTATAATTTAAGTGTTCAGTGAAAACATTTTGTACAAGAAAGGACTTGATTCTTCACCACTCAGTCTTATACAAAGTGATGCACAAGGCCTTTTGCTAATTGATTTTAAAAAATCACTTATGCTTCCAGACTTCTGCTGGAGTGAACTATTTGTCCACTACAATGACCACCGCCTCTTCGCTGGACGAGACGCTGGACAGAGAGGTGTTGCTGATGTTGCAGGGACCCAACACTGAACATGTAGCTGTGGAGTACAAGAGTCTCTTAAACAAACTGGTAATTGAGTATGATTACATTTGAAACCATGACCTGAACTTCTGATAAATCTGTTTGAATATTGAATAGCCAGAACCCATCCAGTTTGAGCACAGCATCCTGTTGCATTTGTTGTATTTTCACTGGCAATTAATTGTATTTAGATACAACGGTGGATAGCTTTTGTTATTTTAAAAGTCTCTTTATGGTGTTTCTATAGGTGTAGAAAGACATGACTGCCATCTGAAACCTGTGCTTGAAAACTGTGGTGCATTGCCAAAGAGCAAAAGACTAGAGATGGTATAATGATAGGTTAGGTTTAGAGCAGTATTTCAAGAAGGTCAGTACTTGTGTCTTTTACCTTTATTATACTTCCTTAGCTTTGATAGTATGCTCTGTCTTTGTTTCCCAGAAAAGAGATTTCAAAGAAGAAGCCACCTGCGTCTTATCTACAGTTCAAAACATGATGGATAACCACACAAAGTCAAACAGCAACAGTGACCCTGATCTTCAGGTTAGATGCTCTCCAATTAATTTAAAAATCTTAACTATGGCTCTCTTAGATTGAGTAGTTTACTAATATTGTGTGGCATTGTCGTTTACGTTATTGTTCAATTTCATTTAAGCCATGTAGGCTTTAATGTTGCTGGCCTCTTTTATATATCAATTTGCGAGATAGTGGTAGTGGCTTGTAGTTTTGACTTGTATCTATGAAAAGCTTAGACTGTTTTCTTTCATACATCAAAGTAGAAGAAAATACAGAAGTGGTAGCTGCTTCATGTGATTTTGAGTTTTAATTCAGTCTAGGTGGATCTCTCAATCTCACACATCCTAAAATGGTTGATTTTTGTCAATTTTATGATTAAATAAATCAGTGTTGTTTTTTTTCGCTCGCCGGTAAAAAATGTCTTAAATAAATGATTGACACGAAAGGAGTTCACAAATATAAAAATTTCTGAATATCTATTTCTGAATTGACCACTTACAAAATCTCGATACCCAAACAAAGCTAAATAAGAAACTTTGTGTATAGCTAAAGCTTTTGGTGAAATACTTTATAAAAGTCTACATGTTTTTGCCTTTAAATCTGCAACAAGCTATTTTCATACCTAACATGAGTCACAAAGTTCTGTGTTCTCCATCTTCCTCACATCGCTGTATCTGCTCTCTCTCTTTCCTTCTCCCTCTCTCTCTGCTTCCCACACAATATTTCTCCTCTCTGGAGATCTCACTTATATAACTATGTAACAGGCTCCATCCAAGCAGTGCTGCTTAGTCAGTGTTGTACCATGATCACAACCCACTCCCCTCCTCCCTTCCTCACTGTGTTTTATTTTTTCTTCTTCTGTGTTGCTGCCACTCTGCATTTATTAGCCTTCTACTGTCAAACAGCAAAAAGCATCCCCAATGAGACAGAAAGCTTTAGTGCACCTGAGGTGAAAGCGGTACAAGCTAGTTTTATGTTGTGGCATTTCAGTACGGCAGGGAAAATGAGTATTTTTAAAACAAGATGCTACAGGTTGCTCACCCTGTAGCGTTTCATCCATTGGAGAGACGGTGACCCCTTTGCGTTGTCCGCCTGCAGACTGTGCAGGCTGAGCTCGATGCCAGGAGGGCAGACTGGGCTGTCGGCTTGGACCAGCTGGCTCAGTACACTGACTCATTAGAAAAGGAGCTGATCAAAATGGCCAGCAACATGAGGAGATCCCGCACTGAGATCCTCCACCTTTCAGTCAGGTGAGTGCATTCTGATTGTCTGATCTGACTGGATGGGAGGAATTTGTGGACATTTGGTATGAGAACATAGGATGTTGGGTTTAGAGTGATCTTATTGGATGAATCAGTTTCTAGTAGGCGGAGCTAGAATTATAACTTTTTCAGTACTGACTGGCAGAGACTATAAGGACCCTAAAACATTTTTTTATTTACCAACAGCAACTATTCAAAATGTAGAGTACTTTTTAAAAATAGATCATTTTAAATTGGATCATTTTTGAAGTTTAAGCAACCCTAAAACTGTCAACTGACATCCTATTGTCAGGTTGTCCATTTGTCCTCTTGTCCATTTGTTCATCCGTCTGTTTTTGTCCATCTGTTGATCAGTCTGTCAGTCCCCTGATTAGTTTCTCTCCAACAATCCAGCTGATACAGCTAAACAGCCTTTTATCTGTGTTCCTCTGCCCACTAGTCAATCTGCTCATCTTTTTGTCCTTCTGATTTCTCTTCCATCTGTCAGTCCATCACTCGTCCATGCGTCCCTCTGTCTATTGTTTTTCTTTGCATGTTTCATAGTTAAAGTCTAGCATAAGTAAACATCTTGTCCATAAATTCATGGTAAAGTTTCTCAGAAAAAGTGTAAAACTTTAACATAAAAAGTGTAGAAACTCTGTTCTTCATTCTTCTCTTGAAAAAGTTAAAGCTAACAGCAGACAAGTTTTTAAGATGAAAGTATCCCCTTTTTTGTTGCTTGTTCTTTGTCTCAGTTGACTAGTCAGTCTTCCTCCTGAAAAGAGGAAGACCAGCTAATTATCCTGACCACAGCGACCCCAAAAGGCTTACCTCACTAAGTTTGGGCCATTCCTGGATTTCCCTCTGACTTTGTGTGTGTGTGTGTGTGTGTGTGTGTGTGTGTGTGTGTGTGTGTGTGTGTGTGTGTGTGTGTGTGTGTGTGTGTGTGTGTGTGCGCACGCTCACGAGAGAGAGAGATAGAGAGAATTTGCCATGTGCTGCAAGCTTGTGTGTGTTTCGATGTGTGTTTATGGAGACACCCATCCCCTTCAGATGTATAAAAGGCCTAGGCCAGTGTGATATTAGAGTAGAGAGGGAGAGTGGATTGGCTGTCCAGGTACAGCCTGTAAGACAGAGGCATGGCTCTAGCATAAGTCACATCTTAGTCTGTGGGCTGCAATATTAAAGGCTACATCTACAGAAATAAAGTGAGGAAATCAATACAGTGCCAGTGGGAGAACTGGCGCTGGTCACCCTGGGCAACAGAATGGGACACTGCATGGGCCTGCGGATTGGGTATCATATGTCTATTTTCATCCAGGAGCTTTGTGTGCATACATTTTCATTCTGATACTTCCAGACGCTTTGGGAGTTCTGCGCACCTGTGCTGCGATTTGCTTGGGAAGAATCTAACTGGGGGGATTTTGTCTTCCAGGGTGCAGGAGCAGGAGAACCAGAAGCGGCAGCTGTGCGAGGAACTGGAGCAGCTAAAGATATCTCAAGACAGCAGAGAGGCCTCATGCCAAACACCTGCACCAGAGGAGGAGGAGGTCTGAGAGGAGGGAAGAGGGATGTTATTGTACAATTGATTAATTACGTTAAAGCAGACAACACGTTATGTAGTCTAGGTGTTTACTGGTTTACGTTTCAGTTTTTAGTACTTTAAATGCGTAATCCGTGACGCCAACACAGTTATCACTTTGGCCTGTCAGAGGCAGTGATGCAGCTTGTTTTGTTTGTAGACAGCTGGAGCATCTAGTAGAGAACAGCCGAGTTTGAGCCGGCGAGTTAAGTGGACATGAGCGCCCACACAAAAAATTAATAAGGCCACACACCTACACACTTTTTAAACCTCAGATTGTCGTGCTTGCGCATGCTGGAGCATTACAGTGGCACTGCTGTTACATACAATGACTAAATCATTCTGCTGTAATGCAGCTCCTAGTTTCAAATTATTCAAACAGCCCATTGCTGATGTTTGAAACTTATTTAAAAATCATGGCTTTTTCTCAGGGGTTGAGAATAACCTGATCCCTCTTGTAATTTGCTTTTGGATAAAACTCTTTTTTTTTGTGGATTAAATGAACATGTACGTGTCATGGTACTTTCAAATCTTAAAAGTTTAGTAGTACCTGTAGATTCAATTGGTGCAGTTGGTCTCATAGGTTTCAGATTGTGAATGGTGGAATGGAACAAGGAGATGAGCTGCTTTATCTGAGCCACCTCCAGCACTTTCATCAATGGGATTTGTCCTGTTTTATTACATTTTTCTTGTTTCTGTAATTTTTCTCTTAGCCTGACTTGGACTGGGACGAAGAGTTTGCTCTACAGGACTTCTTGAAAAATGACCTAGCAGAGAGGAACTGCTGGGTGCAGGATGGGAAAAGAGATTGCAGCCCTGAGGAAAAAACTGACTATTCGCCAGAGAGAGTTGAAGAAGAGGACGGGGAGAAGAAGTGGACAGTAGTGGACACAGTTGGGGAAGGAGAAGTGAGAGATACATCAACTCCTCTTTCCTCTGTCTGTACAGATGTTCAACCTGATCAGAGCACATCTGAGGGAAGACAAGGTAGGCAGAGGCAGCAGTAACCTGTTTGCATGCTTTGGTACAGATCTTTAATGTAAAGTGTTTAAAAGATTTCATGTTAAGATGTTCATCTTTTATGCCCATTGAGAGCTAGTGATGAGTACTGACAGAGTTTGGAAAACACCCCTTATGTTTGTCATGAACCAAAAGCAAACAGAAAAACAGCAGGGATTTGATAGATCTTGCTCCCTTCTGAACACAGGGTGAGAAGGGAGCAATATTTGTCAAATCAAGATTTACAGAAGAAATCAATTTTAGCCCTTGATGCCAAGTTCTGCATTAGCTGATGGTGTGGTTGGTCTTATCTCAGATGAGCTCATCATCTACACACTGTACATGAAATTAAATTTTGTTGTAGCTCATGTCATTCAACAATCTTGAAATTGTTGTGAATGGTGAGGCTATGGGCAGGAAGGATATCAGGTAGCAGTCTGTATTACAACAACCTGAAGAGGCCTCTGACTGAAGAATGTTGATGTGTGACACTCATGACTGCCTGAAGCCTCCTTTTTATTTCCTCTGAGATTGGGGGTCATAGTTGATGTATTATTTGAGCTTCTAAGATGCTAATCAGCCGCTTCCATTTGCAAAATATACATTGTTGTCATGGTTGCACATAGTAAAAAGTCTCCAATTTTTTCCAGCTGCACACCATTTAAAAACTAAAGAGAACATTATGAAAAAGATCTAGAAAAAGAACAAATCTGAACTAACGTAACAGAGCTGCTCCAACATGCTGCCACCATGAACCAGACAACAGGGTCCATTTGTTGCTGTTCAGTTAATCTGCTGCTTATTTCAACTCAAATTATAGCTGCCACTTTCCAATTTGATTAGTCAAGTGTATCAGCTATATTCAGTTTTTTTTTTTTTTTTTTTTTTTGCTTGTTTTTTTTGTCTCATTCTTTTTCATTTGACAAATTTACATGACCCTCATTATGCTGGAGATTTTTGTGGGACTTTAGTACCTCAAAATCAAAATCTTGATTCTTATTTTTCCTTCGCATTTGTGTCTGTGACAGCAGGTTATACTGAAATGGGGGTCATGGGCTGCGCATACTTTCATAGCACCAGTGCAGTACACTGTCTGCCACTATATGGACGCACACATTCTGTGGCCCCTGGAAATAGACCCCTGCCTTCTATGGTGGTTGTAGTTCTGATCTTCTTAACATTGTGTGAGAGAGAGAAAGTGTGATGTGAATGTGTCAACACATCTCCAGAATTCTTGGCTTCCTCAAGTTCCTTCTATGGCCGGGTGTGCGAGTGGTCTGAGCCCCCGAACTGAGCTTGGTAATCCCTGTTTCTCTTCCTGCATGAGTGGCTGGCAGGCAGAGAAACGGAACAGGGTGAATATAGGCATAACGCCCCTTCATACATGTCATTTATCCTATCTGCCCCGCCATTGTGTTTTTATAGCAAATCTGCAGCTTAAGGACACTTGAGATAAAACTTTGGGGTTTTGATGTCTATTTGTTTTCTCCAGCCTTTAAGGGATCTTCTTGTTTTGTTTTTTTTTTTGTTACAGATTTTGCAGCCTGCACACAATCAGAACCTGAGGTCATTTGTCAACCTTTGCAGGTAAAATAACTTCAAAAATCAATTGATACAGTAATAAAGTATGGCTACATAAAGTGGATTAAGAAACATAAGTTGATGAAGAAAGTCCAGATTTTTTTTCACACTTGTATGTCTTTTTTTTTACATCTCACCATTTTTTTTTTTCAACAAAACCATAGTGCCTTTTTAAGATGAGTCCTGTTACGACTCAAGGTCATAACAAAACAGGAGACCATGCAGGGGTTAAAGTGCATTTGCACCTGCAGCCCAGCCTACAAGGCCCAGGGCCGTAACAAGTCCCAAAACCTTCGAAATGCTATTATAACCCTTTCCAGACTGATGATCATTAATGAATTTGTATTTTCTTAGCATTACAGTAAGTAAGAACCACCATGATATCCACATAAAAGCCATTTTGCTTTTATTTATTTAATAAAATATATTGCCACCATCAATAATCAGGTTTATTATTACAATTCAAAAAAATGTTTTATAAATGCTATTGGAGTGCAAATTTATTCTCTTACAACCTGTTATTCATCTCAAATTGAGTTTAGTAGTAGACTGACAAATAGTTTAAAACGCAGAGCGACTATTTAAATTTGATGCTTATGTTTCTTGATCCAGATAAGTTAAGTTTCAATGCTCTGTTGTCTTAGAGTATAATGTGACTGTTAGTGCTCAGCTGTAAATGATGCAAGGTTTAAGCTATACCCAACATTTCTATATAATCTTTAAAGCTGCTCTCTGTACTGTCATATTGAAAGCTGTTATGAAATAAGTTTATATTTTAGTTTGACTTCTTCTGAAAATCAGCTTAAAACTGTCAGGTTATGAGTAATTTCTCGTCTGTTTTCACACTTCTCACTGGTTTTCAGTCACACTTGCACGGTTTTGCAGTTAGATGCAGAGGCATTTCCTGCTGCTGTGTTAAAGGAACCATTTGCTCAACATATTTCAGAATCAACTGAAATGCTATTGAGATTATGATTTTCTGAAATAAATTGTTTTTCAAAATAGGCTTAGTTTTGTGACTGGCTGGTTTACATGAAAAAAAAGCTCATATGTTTGTTTTCTTTCTTTTTGCTTTTGCTTTTTTTTGCAACAAAGTGCCTATTGCAAAACAAAAGGCACATAATGTACTTCACTTTTTCCACATTTTGCTGTTATGGCCTAATTCAAAATTGTATTAAATTAATTGCGTTCCTCAAAATTCTACACACAAATAACCCATTGTAACAATGAGCAAAAAGTTTTTGATATTTTTGTACATTTAAGAATAGAAACCTAAGAGCTGTGAATCATAAGTACGGACATCTCAAAATCAAGGTGTTTCTGTTCTTTCCACATTTTGAGGAAAGAGATAAATACAGTTTGGAATGAGGATGTAACATAAAAATGGAAAAATACATTAAAAAAATGGGAATGGTTGTTTTCAAAACCAATAACACAAGACCACACCCATCTTCTTCTGACGTGGGGTGCATCTTAAGTGATTCTCTGGGATTTTTTTCTCCCCCCAAGTTCTTATCCTGTTCATACATTTTTTTCAATTCTCCTACCATTTGCCTACCAAATAGTTCTTCACATATCATGATTCACTGCCTCTGCTCTGAGGCACCAGGCTCCATATTTGCACTAACACTGCCTGCTTCCTAATATAGAACAGCTATGATGAAACCTTAAGATCACACCGAGTTGAAAGGAATGAGTTGAAGCTAGACGGTATCTTAACTTGGATGTTTTGCATTCTCCCCACTTGCTCAAACAATTTAACACCCAAGAGGTTTATAAAACTTCACTACATTATTCATGCTGTCAACTGTGCGTATTGAAGCTGATGCAAAACTTAATTTAAGTCTCTTGTAAGCAACCCGTCACTGATGTGCCGAGTTTGACTTGTGCAAGACTTTCTCATCTGGCAAAGTTTTGTTTCTGCCTGCTGTTAAGCGTGAGCTACTTGTTTGATCTTCCTTCCCCTCATTCCCATTATGAATGTTTATCGTTTTGTTTGCATGTGTTTCAGAAGGCGGCAGCAGTACCACTGAGCGCCCACTCACAGGCTGTCGGCATAACACACCCAGAGGCGGTTGCTCTCCCTGATCTGTCCCACTCAGGAAACAGTGAGACTTTTTTTCTTTTTCTTTCTCCCTCTTCTCCGTTTCTGCTTCACCGTCTTCTGCTTCTTAACGTCACCTAGACTACAGCCGTACTTGATAGCATTTAAAACTCAACCGAGGCATGACTCATTTCTCAACTCACTCAATATGCTGTTTGTTCAGAGCAGAGAGCGATTTTTCAAAATCTGGTTAAATCGTCTACCTTTCTCATGGAGCTTGTCATCTTTCAAACTTAAACCACTTAATGTGGTGCTTTGCCGTCAGGATCCAGTTCAAGTAGATTATTGTGACTGATATCTAAAACTTTACCATGGGAAAAGATTTTATTTTTAAATTTCGTTCTGTTTTTTTGTCTCAGCAGGTGAAGAGACAAGTGAGCTTCCAGAGTTCAACTCCGGCCTTCCAGCTCCAGCTCTAAACTCACCGGCTGAACAGGATCACAGCTCCAAGCCTCTTGATTCAGCTGCTGCAGAAGCAGACATGGCTTCTGCAAGCGACGCGTCACCTGGAGCAGATGAGAAGATTCCCAAGAGCGACAGGTGAGTCGATGTTTTCAAAAGGAAATTGCCTTGCGTTTATCCTCTGCAATTGTTGACCTTACCACTAGAGGTCTCTAAAGTAAAGTATTTTCTACATTAGTGCCTTGTTGATAATACTTCAGAGTACTTTTTATATATTACTGACTGTAAAGATTTAAAGGGACAGTGAGTAAAATATCATTGTGTCAGAGATATTACATTGTTTCTGGTTAAAACTATAAGGTAACGGATATTCCTACCAATATGAAAATGTCAAACTTATGCAATTGTATTTAAATAAATAAGTTACACCCAAACATCATAGAAAATTTAGTGAAGGAAGAAGTTGAAGAAGCAGAGGTCAATAAGTTATAGAGATGTCTGTATTACTGAGAATTTCTAAAGAAAACCAGTTTGGGAGTTGAAGGTGCAAATTGACACGTTCCTTGTATTACGACACTCATGTCATCTGATAGTCGTGATGGTGCACTGTTTTTTATCAGCTCCAGTGTCATCACATTGATGCATAAAATAAAGTTAAATATAGAATAAACACTGGCCTAATTGTAGTAGTAATAGTCTCATATTTGCTTGAATCGTTTTTCAGTTCTTCTTGGATATTATTAAAGTGTAATAAGCTGATATTTGCTTGCTATTAGCCAGGGTATCTGCTGAGGAAACCTCCCTGCAGTTGGCTTCTTGATTGCAGACATGCTACTTATAGCTAAGCAGCTGTAGTTTTGAAAGAACATTGCTTTATTAAGGTTGGTTCTTCGTTCTTTTCTCCATGATTCTTTGTGCTACTTACCAATGAAAGCATTTCCATAAAGTTGAATTTTTCCTTCTCATTATTGGGAAAAGACTGGAAGCTATCTTTCATCCAGCTAACAGCTACTTAGATAGCATCTTACTAAAATGATTTTAAGCGGTAAAATGAGTAGCAGAAGGTTTTAGTGGTATTAAAACTTTGATATACTTTTAACACCATACCTAACTTCTAGGAAACATGACAAGTTTCTAGAATCAGTCACAAAATGAGCAGCTGCTTGTTGTTCTGTTCATCTGTGCATCCGTACTGTACGTTTGCATGTCAACACGTCATGGAAAAAAGAGATTATCCAAGGAAAAAGCAGAACTAGAATATCCTGAAGAATGTCATTACTGATGGTTAATGTTGTTGCTGCTCTGTGACAGACACAGTAGCCAGCAGATCTAAAATAAATAACACTTTGATTGATGTTGCTATGCAAATTGGAAAAGAGTGACAGCTGTGTATTCTAAGTCTTTATTTTTCCCTCAGGAATGGGTTATACACAGCTGTTCAGATGGTGGCATGTGAGAGTCACACCTTTATATTAAAGCACTGAAGAAAGCGACCTTGTCGTGCATCCTGCTGGAGCATCATCCTGATGCTTATTTCACTAACTTTTGAGTTTTATTACCAGCCAAGTGCAGTTGGCATTTTAGTTTCATCATTTCCCTATGACTTTGGCCATATTTGCCAGTCAAATGGGTGTTTTTCTGTGTAGGAGGAGCTCCCAGTTGAATCGGTATCTCTGTGGCCGTGCTTTGCATAGACAAAGTCCACCTCCAAACAGACTAAAGCCTTCTATGTCTTTCTGCAGCAGCTGTCAGATCAGATGTACTTTGTTGTGGTCTAATTTTGCACAGCGAGAATCTAAAAGAATGCATAGTGTCTGACACTTAAACTCTGACCTTTCGTTTTTGGTCAGCATCCTGTCAACCGGTGAGGATCCCAGGCAAGAAGAGGAGAAAGAAAACGAGCTAGACGCAAGCGCAGCAGACATGAGCCGGCATAAGGTTAGTAACGGAGAGGAAGTGCTTTCATACGTGGGGGAATAGAGTTTCCTCTCTTCTCTTCAGCACCAGCCTGCTGCTGCTTCCTCTTCCTCTTTTTGACACAGTCAATCTTGTTTGGTCAACCCCTGTTTTTTGTTTTTTGTTATGTTCTATTACGATGAAAAGACTCAGTTGAGATCACAAAGTAAAAGTAGCTCTGAGCTTGACAAAGATGTTTAAATCAAGATGGTTTCCAGCTTTATTGAACCCTCTTCCCAAGTATGTGAAGTAATTATCACTATAAGTGACTTATCAGCATCAGTGTTGAAATTTTTTTTTTGTTTGTTTTGGTCTCTAGTTTACTTTTGTTTCAGGTTTTTAAACAGCGTGTCAAATGTGTTTATGAAAGACAATAAATGAATCGTAGTCACTTTAAAGTGATTAACAGAAATATTTCCTTGACGAGCAAATAATTAACATTTTTGCTTGAAAAGCTCTACTTAATTCAAAAAGTCTGTTGTTTCTTGTCTCCTAATTAATCTTCTGAGTCGGTGTAATTTTCATAATGCAGTATACGGCTTTGCTGATTGTCTGTTTTTCATTAAAATTATAGTTGTGCATTACTACAAAATCAGAAACTGATATTTTTTTAATTACAGTTAAATATTCTTATGAACCCACCCAATATCAAATCCAGGTGGTACTTCTATGATTACATTATTGCACACAATAAACTGACAACAACTACAGGGATTCAATATATTTTGAAAGTAATTGTATTTATGATGATTTTTGGTTCTTTGGATGCTCTTTTGAAGCTGGTAGTTATATTGATGCTTGTTGGCTGCTTATGTTTTGTGGCTGCAAGCTTCATGTGGTGCTGCCACATTAGTCGCCTTGCGTAGGTGTAAGGTGAGACTCCTATGCAAATAGAAAGGCTTGTTGCCTGGACTTTGCAGATGCTGATGAGGGAGTTCTGTCATTTATTTCAGGTGTGATTGAGCAGGGATGTGTCTAATTGTTGTGGGATGGGAGCTCTCGAGTTTTGAACCTGGATCCCCTGATCTAAAAGACCTTTCAGGGTGCGTAAACGATGTGTTTTGAGGATTTCCTCAAAGATCCTCCTCTGAGCTGTAGTCTCCAGCTGAGCTTCCACCTCACAGAAAACCCCTCCTCTAAACCTTCCCCACTCAGCTCCTCCAGACTAGCAGCAGCAGCAATTAGCAAACACCGGGTGGAACTGCATGTCTGCTGAGCTCATCATACCAACCACTTCTCTGTCCAACACTCCTGGTTAACCACATAATGGAAAAGCATTACTGTGATGACTTGCTGAAGGCGAAGTGTCTGAAAGAACAGGAGATTCTTAAAAAGACGAAGACTAATTTCAAGGCGTCAACATTCCTTTTAAGTCATGATTGATGTACAGCATTTCCATAACAACTCAAGGTAACATAGTTGCTTGATTATGGTATAAAGTACATAATACCGCCTCAAAGATCACAGCACCCCCCGGTGATCCAACCCAAAAGGAATATCGAGATTTTTTTATCTTTTGACATTTGACCTACCCTCAAATTTTATTTAATATATTTATAACGATATTGGTAGAGGTGAGAATTTTTGCGCCAGAAACCAGCACAAACATTTTACATCATTTTTGTTAGCTTTAATAGGGGAACCTTGGCTCCATTTGTCTAATTTTGTTCAGTCAGTAAACAACCCTGATGATCTTGTTGGTGTTCTATACCTGCTTACTCCAGGTCACGGCTGTGTATAGATTAGATCCTAATCCAGTAGTCGACTGATAAAATTCACGATAGTCAGTTAGGTGTGAATGCAAAAAAGGAATGTTTTTCTAAGTCCAAATCAACTGAGTTGTTTTCTTGCAGGACTTACTGCAGTCAGTGCTTATGGTTTGGTCTGTTGATTTAATTAAAATAAGACTTGATTTCTGGGTTCCAATTGGCCAATCAGGCTGGAAATCATTCAGTTCTTGACACCAGCCAGATTCCTGGTACATTTTATTATGTGCTGTTTTTAATCCAAAATCTAAACAGACTGTAGGAAAACAAATCACCTATTGTACACTGTCACATAAATAAGTACTAATGAATAAAAAAGTCTTTCAACTGTTCTAGTTAAACCATTATGGGTCTCTTGGCAGCTGGCAGATTTGTTGCCTTAAGTACAAAACGGTACAAAAGTTCTCCATTTGTTGTTTTTCAGTGAAACGTTAAAGCAAACCTGTTCACTCCAAGCTGCGTCATAACGGATATTATGTACACTCATTGCACAAGATGCCACTGCACTGATCTGAGCTCTCACCTCACTCCCATTGTGTGAGAGTGTTCACACTGTTTTCAGGCAGTCCGCCTCCACCACTTAGTATTATGCCTGTGTCAACTTGGTACCATTTCCAGCCCGATATACACACACTTATAAAGCTGCAGAGCTCTCTCTCTGTGCGTGCCTGACTTTCACATTATATAAGAAGTCAGCCTCATCTCTCTTCCACACTCTGTAAAGCTCAGATGGCATTACTCTGCCGTGGGACAGGTACGCTCTGTGGTTCTTCTTTTTTAATATCAAATCATGTGGGACACAAGAGAGAGGGAAAGCCTTTTAAAAAAAAAACTTGAGGTTTTCTTGTTTTTCTTTTTAGAGCCTTAGTCGTGACCCGTCAGGAGATAAATCAGCAGCTGAGGACAGGTGAGGTTTTGTTTGTTTTTTGTCGCCACTTAATTATGCTTCAGGTTTGCAGTGTTGTGGTGTTTTACCTGTGAAGTGTGTTCTTTTGCAGCACAAGTCTCTTACCTGTGCTGGTAGAGGAAGAAGAGATGGTTAAGGATGATATGCCTGATGGTCAAGCTCTTCCAACCAGCATGGCAGGTAAAAGGAGCAAACAAAACATCTAATCTGTATGAAAGCAGGATATGCAGCTGGTGTTTTGCATACACATTCTTACATATACGAGTACCTTTGACTCGCTTAATGTTCTTCCAAGCGATAAACCAGCTCACAAGCAATGGGCCAAACACCTCTGAGAGCGGCTCTCCTAAGTCAGAATCACAGATCGGACCAAACAACCAATCAGGAGGTGGAAAAGGCAGCACATCCTCTAACCTCCCCTTTTCACAGGTAAGCCATGGCATAAAATAGACTGTATAAATTGATTTATTTATATATATATAGGTTTCTATGAGTTTCCCCTAGAAAACATGCTAAGCCCATTGGTAGGGCTTTGAAATTTGATAATACAAAATTAGGAAATATGAAAGTATCACTAGGTAATAATGTGTTATTGGAAGACATTATTAGCAATACCTAAACACCAACTATAAAGTCTTAAAACCTATAATAAATAAATAAACTTGGTCTAGTGGGAGGCAAGTAAAGCCTGGTGGCCCGCCAGGCTTATAGTACACTGGAGGAAACCCTGTTCTGAGGATTTTTATTTTATTATTTTAGTTTTAGGCCCGCAAAACAGGAAATTAGAGATCAGTTCTCAACCTTTTATAACAAGCATCACCTCTGTAAAAACACTACAAATATAGCAAAGCAACAGGATTTTAACTCTTTTTATAAATTAATTTAATAGAAAAACGAGAAGTAGAGTTTTCATCCACTTGCACTACATTTAAATACATTGATGTGAAATTATTTGCCTCCTTGCAAATCTATTTTTCGCTCTTCTGTAACTCTGTTGTGTTTCAGTTCATTTTTCACACCTCAATCTGTCCCTGTTAGCTAAAAACTGCTTGTGCAACTGTTGGTTGCAACAACTTTAATCAAATGACAATAAATCTTTTAGATTAGTGTGGAGGAATCTAGCAAATGCCTCACCCCTCTTTTTTGTAGAAATATTTTGATTCAACCGAGTTAGAGGGAATTCAACCAGGAACAGCCTGAATAAAGCATCAAAATCCAATGGAAGATCTGGATTAGTCAAGTTTTTGAATAGCTCAAAAAATAAGAATGAATGTTTTAGAGTGGACCAGTCAGAGAGGGATTTTCTAGTGCTTAGTCTGTTACATAGCATAAACTGACTTAACATTAAGGGCACAAACTCATTTCTTCAGTTCATATATTCACAAAGAACTTTGGAGTCCTGAAGTTGATGTTTTTTTTGTGCATGTCAGACGGCCGTGTGTTCATTTTTACCAGGAATGGTTTTGACTTTGAACTATACAGTGAGTTCCATTGTAGCCCAATCCTTATTGTTGAACCATGAAATGTGACTGAATTTCAGGAAAATAAGGTCTACAGTGCTGCAGTCTGTTGTTGTGTGTTTTATGGCCTTCTGGATGAATCGTTGATATGCTCTTGGAATCGTTTTGGTAGGTGAGCTACTCATGAAATGGTTATATGCTTTATTTTTCCCCTTGAGGATATAGGCTTTACCTGTGGTTCCCTGGAGTCCTCGGTTATAGGTCTCTTAAGCCTTGGTGTAGCTTGTAAAACTGAACGCAAAAATCTAGTTTTCTGGTTAACCCATATAGGGCAAGGCTGCCTTCTTGGTTTCTGTCTGAAGCTAGGGTGCTAGAAAAGCTTATTGTTGTAGCTGAATATGCTTGATAACTCCTCATCAACCAGTTAGCTTTGTGTTTAGTAAGACTGATCTCAAGAAGCTGCTCTTTGAGTCATTAAGTGCAAAAAAATTACCATCATTAGAACATGCTCCAAAATATTACGACCTTTTTCAGCAGTCTCCTTAAACAACCTGAAATGTTGAGTGAAGATTGTAACACGAAGATAAAATTCCTCCACCCACAACAAGACTCTACATTGGTGTATTGCAGCCTGAACATGTAAACTGGAAAAAGTTGTTGTCTTTCCAGTTTTGCATGTGTACGATCGTGTGAGCCTACCGAAGAGAGGGAGGGAAGAACAGAGCACAGTTTGATTTTTATCTCCAATAAGGAGAGGCTCATTCTAAATAATAAAGAGTCTTGTCGATTGTTTTAAAGGAAGGAGGGAGGAGTAAAAAGGCGGGAATTGACAGTAAAGAGTTGTCTGAAATGGAGGCGCCAGAGCAGGAAATGCAAAAAAAGGAGGAAGAGACACAATGTTTTGTACAAACTTTGCAGAATCTGGCACACATCATGGATGCTGTTGAGAAGAACCATATCCAGAATGAACCAAGTGAGATCAGCCTGGCCCCTAGGAGACAATGTAAGTCACACGCATTCATTGAAAGCTCCTGAATATAAAGTTTTTTCACACTTTAAAGTGAATTCAGTTCTTCAAGTTTTGCTTGGTCTAAAACTTCTACCGGCTTGTTTTCTAGCGGATTCATCCTTGACCTCTGACTCCAACGATGTTTTCAAAGACGACAGGAACAGGTAAGATAACAGACACTTATGACCCTTTTCTTTAAAAAACGAGTCCTGAGCTATTTAAGGAATGATTTTCTCAAACTCTTTCTATAGCTCATCTCCTACTGATAAGGAGATTGAGGTAAGCAGAACAACTAACTTTGGAATATGTGAAGAATTTGTTTGCTTTGGGCGGCTAATTTAGGAATAAGAAGCACATTTAATTTATGGCTATAGAATAAATGCTTCTAATCCGAATTGATATAATTTTCTTTAAATCTGAGTTATTTTCTTCCATTTAGATAACTTTTATGAAAATGTCTGCAGTGCAATGTGTTTTACTATTCCAGGCAGAGTTCCAGCGCCTCGCACTGGGATTCAAATGTGACATGTTCACCCTGGAGAAAAGGCTCCGATTGGAGGAGAGGTCGCGTGACCTCGCAGAAGAAAATGTTCGCAGAGAAGTGTCCAGCTGCCAAGGCTTGTTGCAGGTCCAAATTTGAACCTTTAACTTTTCACTTCTTAGAGAATAGTTACCCTGCATGTCTTCTCTTCCCCTGCTTCAGTACAACTGAGCCAAACGTTGGTTTATTTCCAGAAGCTTAAATGAATGTTGAATTAATTTAATCTTCTAAATCAGATGATCCGGGGTATTTCTGGCCCTTAAAATCATATTTTAAAAAAAAGATGAAATACTGATGATGGCTTGATGATATCTTGTGGGAATGTGGAGTTGTTACATTTATGTCCTATTTTCATTTCACCTCACTTTTCCCTCCTAGGCTCTCACTCCTTTGTGTGAAGATGACAGCCAGTCGATGGAGATCATCCAGAGGCTCCAGAAAAACTTAGATATTCTCATCCAGTCCATGACCAGAGTGTCCAGTCGCTCTGAAATGCTTGGAGCTATTCACCAGGTCAGATGAAAACACCTGCAGCAAAACTATAGTTGTTTTTTTTTTATTTGTTTCTTTTTCCATTTCATTTCTGACATTGACAAAAACTGCCGCTTTGTCTGGACGACAGGAGAATCGTATTGGTAAAGCGGTGGAGGTGATGATCCAGCACGTTGAGAACCTGAGGAGGACGTACACGAAAGAACATGCTGAGCTGCTCGAGCTCAGAGAGGCGCTCATGCAGAGTGAGAGATCGTTTGGCTCACAAACACAAAAAGGTTTTGGAGCCTCGCAAATAAAACTTTTCAAATTAATTTTCTTACCTTTTAACCAATTTTTAAATGTTTTATTTATTTATTTATTTTTTTAATGACAGATGATTTCCGTGGCAAGAAGCCGCCATCTAAATACACGGTTTGTTACTTGTGGACCTGAATGACTAGAATTGAGTGCGTTTTCTCTTTTTTCTGGCTTTGATGAGTTTTGTTTTTTTTTTTCTTTTCAAAGCCGGAAAGATCCAGAAGAGTCAGCATGGTTCCTATTGGAACCTTTCACTTTGATATGGTAAGAATCACAAATGTCAGTAAAATGCACTTGGATTCATCTTCCTGGGAGTCAATTTCTCAAAGATGGATGAGATTCAAACAAATAAATAAAACAAAAAGTTCAGATTGTGCTGAGGAACAATGTCTGACAATGTTTCCAAAATATGTCTACTATCAAAAACCTTTCCACATTTTGTCATAGTACAACTACACACTTGAATATAGTTTTTACTCGCGTTATGTGATAAATCAACACATTAGAGGATAACTGTGAAGCAAAAGAAAAAAAATTATTTGTAAAAAAAAAAAAGTAAGATAAAAAAAAACATTCCAAGTAAGAAGCCAACACTGGCTTTTTGCTTACCGCTCGACCATACAGGGACGATATGTGGAATACACACATTTCAGATTTTTATTTGTTAAATCGTTTGAAAACTGTGTCACTTTTCTCAATTTCACTTTTGGAATACATAGTTGTTTTCCACCACAGAAAATTGCACAAAAGATAATTAAATAAAAAAAAGGCAGTGCAGTTTGTTGTGTGATGAAATGCAAAAAGAAAAGAGGATGTGAATATCTTTGCAACATATCTTGACTCATGACCGTTTTCAGAATAAGATCAGATGTGGCGTCATAATTTAGGAGGTGGTTTGAATCTGGGGAACACTGTTAACAAACTAAAACCCAACTATAAAGGTTGTCTGGTTAATTTGTGGTTAAACTACAAACACATGCAAAACACAATCATGTCCTCATGAAGTGGTTTGGAAAATTGGACCTATTTTAACAGTTATGATGATCATTGTTCTAATTTGCTTAAGACAAAAGTTTTTTCCTGTTACAGCCCAGAATGGGTCAAGATGGCCCAGAGAGTGAAGTAGAGAGGTTGACCAGGAGATCCCCGTGGTAAGTAGTTAAAAAAACAACAAAAAAAACTCTCCATTCATGAGAGAAGACACTGAGGAAAATGTCATTGCATTGATTCAAAGTGGACTTCTTCAGTTGTCCATTCCTTTTGTTATTGGTGGTTTTACTCTTCTCCACGGTGTGCTGTTACTTGGAGGGTTGTTTTTATTGTGCCCCTATGTGATAACGATGGTTTCCAGGAATGTGGCAGGGAAGAGCATGACACGGCCGCCGCTAAAGCGTTTTGTTAGCTCTGCGGCCTGGGTTGACACTGAAGACCCCCCTGACATGACCAAGGGGTAAGGAGATGGACGTCACTCTGGCTGCGTCACCTCGGTGTTTCAAAGCAAACCCTCATCCATAAAGATGGCTGCTAACTTTTAGCTATGAAACATGATGAGATCAACTTCTTTTTCTTTTTTTTTCTGAGAGGATGAGGAAGCGTGTTTTCATTTTGAGTGTGCAGGCCAAATAGTTGAACAAAAAAAAACTGAAGTTGATCAGAAACACAGAAAAAAAAACCCAGCAATGACACTAAACCACATGACAGCCATCTTTTATGCATGAAGTTCTTTGCATGAGGAAGTGTCTTTGGAAACGGGCTGTTTTAATGGTCTGTGCTGCTGCTGCAAACCCACTAAGACCTGAGCTGCTGTTTGTGCACAGAGACGGGTCTTAATTGGTTGATGACACCATCCAATACGCTGTCCAATATTTGTTTACCAAAATTACAATTTGATGTATGTAAAGGTGTGAAATTGCTTTATGGCTTAATGCTCTGGTTTTGAAACATCCACATCGCCTTCTACAAATGTTAATACCCCTTGAATTTTTCTCATGTTTTGTCACTTTATAACTTCATAAACTTCACTGCATCCATTTGACGTTTGATGCAATGAGAAGTGATGCATCAAGCATGTGGAGGAAAACATTTATACAGGTTTTTATAACATCTCAAGGTAGTATAGTTACTTGATTGTGTTAATAAAAAAAACTCAGCCAGAGTTTCAATCATTTCAATCAAACCATATGTTCCAGTGGCCCAAAGTTCTGATTTAAATCCAATTAGGCAATCTGTGTCAAGATTTGAAAATTGTTTACTGATGTTTTGCAAAAATGATCAAAATTTTTGAGACATAACGTAAAAGGCTCAGTTTGCTGTAATGTCAGTGAAATGGATTTTTGCAAAGAATTGGCTGAATAATACTAATACTTTTGTAAAGTTCAAGGGGTATAAATATTTTTCAAACTGCTGTAATTTGCTTGACTTGAAATGCATTCCTATTTTTGCTAAAATGTAAATCGTCTTTATTCTTGTTTTTTTTTTTAATGTAACTTGGTGTCTATCTTACCAGCTTTACCAGCTTTTTTTTTTCTTTTTTCTTTTTTTTTTTGGTGCTCGACATGCATGACATCTGTCTGCTCACCAAACGTTGTGGTTTTGTGGCCTCACTGTTCTGAACACTGTTTTTTGTGAACGCATGACCATGCATGCCCACAGGCCGTCCTGCAGCAGCGCAGACTGCCAGTCGGACGACGAGCCGAAGGAGGCGGTGGTGGAGGAAAGGAGGAGGTCCAGCCTCACTGAGCTGGGCCAGAAACTCACCTCTCTCCTTCTGCCCCAGAAGACGTTAGTGAAACCAAAAGAACACCAGCAGCTTCCTGAAGCACTACTGTCTGCGAGCCAAATGTAAAAGCACAGTGAAGGAGTTGATCACTTGGCTTCAGTGAGGTTCCTGTGGTCCTCACCTGTGGTGGCCTTTGTTTAATAAATGCAAACCACCAATAGAGTAATGACTGCCAGCTCAAATAAGTTATTTTATGCACAACTGTCATGTTGACGGCAGATGCTTACTGCTTCACCAGCAGTTTGCCTGAGTCGTTACCTGAAATTGTAATAATTTGGAAAAAAAAAAAAAGATCTTCATAAATTTGTCTTAAAGTTAAAAGGAACTTGAGGAACCTCCTAAGTGATGAAACTGTTTCTTTTAATGGGATAAAGCTGGGCCAACTTCTTTACTTTCTGCAGCTTTCTGTTAACATTACACTTATACTTTTTTGAGTTGAGATGAATGTGACATGTGTTGATTTGTGACTTCTGCATGAGGCTGGAGCTCAGACTGTTTTTGTAAAGCATCTATTCCATGTTGATCCTTGCCAACCTTGTTCTGTCCCTAATATTAATTCATTCCTGTGTTTTAACAATTTCTGTGCAAGCTGTTTTTCTTTTTTTTTTTTTTTTGGTTGAACCTAATCTACTGTGGGGTCAAGTGTCTATCCTGTGCACGCAAGCAAATAATGAGCTTTTTTTTTTATCTATCTGTCTGTCTTTTCTTTTCTTCCTTACAAATAACTCAGGAGTCAGGATGAACTGTTTGTCATGCTGTAAGTGCAGAGCGTCTGTCAAGTTTATTCTCCAACCCACTTGCCAGTCAGACCACTTTAGAGCTTTGCACAGCTTTTGCATTCTGTTCATTGATATAAATGCTTGTCTGTCTTTAAAACAGCAAAACTGGTGGCTTCCAACATCAGATCTAACTTCAGATTTCATTTAATTTACTGCTTGTTGTTCATCGCACAATTTACCATAAATGAATGGGATGTTCCCTGAAACATCTTGTGGTGGCTTTACCTCCATCCCGATTCATTTTTGTTAAGTTGACTCACTTGCTTTACAGTTTCCCCTCTGGTTAACCATCCTTCATAGACTAGCTTCAGGTGATCATTGCCTAACATTTCTTTCTTGCTCCTTCAGTCCAAGTCCTTCATCCAGCCCCACAACTACAGAGCCTGGAATTCCTCAGTCTGTTTCCCAAAACCTGACCAGTTCCAAGGCCTCGGCGGCAGCAGTGGCCAGAGGAAGCAGAGGGCTCTGGCTGTGGTTTGCTATTGTGGTGGTGTTAGCAGGTAAACACGTCAGCTTCTACTAAAAGTTATACGTCTTATTAGAGGGTTAAAATGAGCAGAAGAAGAAACAAAGTTTCTGGCCACAATATGTAGTTTCTGTTTTCTTTTGTTCCACTACAAGCAATCAGATATGAGTATATAGAACATCCTTTTTTTATTTTAGGGTTTTATATATCTGGATGTAATAAAAACGGTTTAATGTGCAAACGCTTCAACCTTTCAGGCAATTTTAAATTTAGTGATGCTGCTTTTTACATGACCAACTTGAATTAAACTCAGTTCTCCCAGACACCTTTAAAGATGGGAAATGTAACTTTTTATGAAAAAATGTGGTTAAAACTGTTACTATGTCACGACAATTTGATACGAGACAATCTGTGGGGGGGAAAAATCAAGCTTCTTCGCCTTTTCTCTGAGCTACTGTTGCCGTCTGAAGAAATTCACAGCTCCCGGTCAGAAACGACCAATCAGAACCAGTCAGTCATGCTCATGTAGCAGCTGCTCAATGCCCTAATGGTGGAGAAACAACTTGCTGTCCCAGGAAAACTGTTTATTCTTAGTTGTGAAGGAAAGAGCTTAGTGACTGCTGTGTTTTTTGTTTGCCAAAATAAGTCACTTTGACCTACCTGAAGGAATCTTAGTGCATTTCTTCCTTTGAATCTCCCTAAACTCCAAGTTTTTACTGTGTTTTTTTTCTGTTTGCCAACCTTATACATTAATGGGCTAAAATGCCTGTCCTGAAATATAAAATGCATCTTCCCCTCCAAAGCCTTACCTCCCACTTTGTGCTACCCACAGGCCTTCTTGCACTCCTGTTCAGTTTGGTGACGCAGCCAGCCGTCGACGCAGCGCCGGTGGGGACAGGAGACTCTTGGATGACCATCCAGCAGCTGCTGTGGCCTTACACTGGGCTCCGGCATAACGGACAGCCACCTGTGTAGACGGTGTACCGTGAGGCGGGTGGTTCTTGAGCCCCTCAACCCCTCTGCAGTACGTCTCCTCACACTAGCATGGTGACGACGGACAGTTTGCCACTCCTGAGCAGAGACTGTTGGGACGTTTACTGGTGCCTCAATTTTCCTGAATCAAGAGTTGCATTAACAGTACAGGCCAGGCCTTGAGGCTGGGAAGGATGGTCAACCCTATAGATGACTTTTTTTTATTATTATTATGTATCGGACCATGTTTGCTAATTTAGTCTGTGTTTCTGCTCGTCTCTGTTTACAGGAGAGGTTGTGCTGACCAGTGTTTTTACCACTGGGCAACCTGAAAACATGAAGGTTTTGATCAGTACTGCTGGAAACAGCTGATCATGAGATAACGCATTCAGTTAAATCATGATGTGTCAAAAAGAGCTAGCATAGCGCTGACCAATTATGTCACACTGAGGAATGCTGGCACAAGTGTGTTGAAGCACATTTCATTTGCTTAGAAAACTACAAATGTTTTAATAGTTTTTTTATTTAACTTCAGCTTATATGAATATAGCTAAGTCAACTGTTATGTTATAAGCTGAAGTCTACAAACACTGGCTGTGAGTTTATTTTATTTAGTTTGAAATGTATACAATTATTAGCTTTGAATGAAGAGAGATGGATCTTTTTACTTCAGAGCTAAACATCACCAGGTACTGATATTGTAATTGTTATTGATTTAAGACAAATGTTTTTTTCTTTTTTTTTTCTTTTTTTAGGTTGAACACCATTTTTTGTTGTTTTCTTTTTCTTTAAGTTTGAACACCAACTTAATTTGTTTTTACTCAATTTCTTTCTGTGGCTCCCAAAGTTTAATTGAATACACTTTTGTATGTCCCAAAGAGGATGCATGGATCTTTGCACAAATAAAGTAGCCTATTCTGCAACGACATGCATTTCCCAGCGTAAATTTAATCCGTCCTCAAAGACACTCGCACACCTGGAATATGGAATTAATGATGTACTACTTCAGTTGTTTTGTTCGATTTGAATCTCTCTTCTTTCCTCCCAGCTGAAACACCTTGCAGAAGTATTGATGCCATGCAAACTCTGCTGTCACTTGTTGCATGGCAACAAAATTCTTCAACGGATTTTATCTGGATTTTACATGATTGATGCAAATTTGTGCACAAGTGTTTACAGTTGTGCTCAAATTTGCATCAATCATGCAAATTTGATATGTTTTTACAAACAAAATTCTCAAAATTCATTTAAATTCAATCTCTCAAATGTATATTTAGTAGATTTTATAGTTTGTTTGTTTTTTTTTTCAAAGTTAATCTTAACCATCTTCCCTGCTCCAACTAAAGACACATCTGCACCGCTCACCACTGCCTCAACTGAAGCAGTGCTGTGGCCAGGATGGTGTGCGGAGGTCGTTTAATGACTGTAGGAACAAAAAGTACATTTTGGTCTCATCGAACCAGAACACCATGCTTTCTTTGTCCTCTCTAGAGCTTGTGGCAAACTTCTTGGCAGTCTTCTTACAGTTTTCTCAACTCTTCCATAAAGGCCACATTTACCCAGTGCATGACTGACTGTTTTCCTGTTGACAGATTCTCTCTTTCTGAGCTGTGTTCATGCAGCTCCTCCAGTTTTGGACCTCAAGGTTGCTCTTCTCTGAAAAATTCTCTTTGCCCTTTTTTAGCCATTTCTGGGTATTGTTGCCATATTCAGTTGATGGGTTTAAGCTGTGCTTCGTAAGATCTTATGAAGTTTTTTTTATAACTAAACCCAGCTTCAAACATCTGAACAACTTTATCCCTGACCTGTTGTTTCTAGCACTAAATTTTCTTTGTTTCACAATGATGCACTTCTTTATTTTGGTCTACTTCAGGTGGAAAAGCTCGAGGAGCATGAATACTTTTACAGGGCAGTGTATTACCCAACAAGCCAATAATTTTCAACATGGAGCCAGCTTTTTAATGCACTTCCCTATTTGAAAAGGGATATCCCTTTTCCCTCTCATGTCGATATTAACAGCAGATAATTGTAGCACCAAAGCAGAAGTTACTAAACTGAACCAGATGTGTTGCTGGTAATAATTTGCATGAGCACAGCTTAGTGATGCAGTGTTTGTGTGCTGAAGAGCTCTGAATGTCCCATTCGACATTCCACATGGTCCATGAGAAGCAACAAGCAAATGCAAAGAGGAACATCTGGCCAAGTTTCTGTGGTGGGGTCCTGAAACATGGTTTTAAGGGGGAGGGGAGGAAATATTAGTTTAAAATTTTCTAAATCAAATGTAGCTGAATTTATTCCACAGTTCCTTCTTTGCACTCTGAGGACAAACGAGCTGTAAACACTGAGCCACGCAATTAAATCCTGGTGCAACTTGTGGTTCTAATAAAAAACGAAGGCGGGTGGGGTTTGACACATCTGTTGAAGATCAGCAGTTGTTTATTCCATTCAGGAAAAATATATATGATTTATTGGTATTATAAATAAAATTCAAAACAAATTCAACCAGTGTTTGAAAATTGGCAGCAAAAAACAAAGTGAGAGTTATCTGAGCTGATAACTGATTCATGACGCTCATTTTTGTTGAAAATGAACCCTTTCAGGTCTCTTCATTTTGTCTCGTCTTCAGATCAGATATTTTTAAAAAACTTCTAAATTTTTATTATATGCAATTTTGACTTCAGTCATCAGATTTTTTTAAGCTTGTTTTGGAGATTTATTGTTTTTAATTTTCATATTTGTGGACTTTTTTGGGGAAACGATGGGTTAGCCTGGGATTTAGCTTAAATTGAATTTTGAACTATTTCTGATTTCTCCCAAATACACAACCAAGTCTAATTATGACATTTGGGCAACAACCCAAATTAAGCTAAATATTTTTAGAAAAAAAACAAAAAGTCAATTTGGGGAAAGTTTATGGTTGAGAATAAATCTAAGTTGAGGGAAGAAGTTACTGGGTGGATAATTGGATTGAGACATGCAATAAAAAAAAATCTTTTTATCTCGGAATTTTATTCCAAAATATTTTGTCTAGAAGTAACAACGGATCAGAGTGCTACCTTCATGAAACAAGCATGTTTTTACAGCTATGGTGGTTGTCGCATCTAATTCTTATTTATGGCATGTAAAGAAGTTTCATCCACTTTAAAAATAAATAATTAAAAAATTGGTTATTGCAGAGTCGTTATCCTCCAGCAGATGGCGCCATTCACCTCATAATCTCTGCGCTCTCAGCCTTACTTCAGTTCATGAATGAAAGGACTATTCATGTGTGAAAGTGGAGAACAAAAAAAATGTATTGGCTCTTAGAGGCCAATATCCAGGTACCACGGATATTTAAATTTAGATTTCTCTCTACAAATATGTCAGTTCTTTAAGATGAACCAGTGAAGTGTTGAGATGCAGGAAGGAATAGTGTACTTCACAAAATAGACAGGATTATGAGGAAACAAATATCATCTGGATTGAGATATCCATTTGATCTAAGGGCAAAGGTCAATGCAGATGCTCTTCCCAAATTGGGGTCGTTATAAAACTCACCTGTACTCTCCTGCTGTTAGCAAGCTGGTTGTTCTTTTGCGTTCATCAATGAATTAGGTAAAATTTATAAAGGAAGCGAGGATGTTCTGGGTTTCTCAAACCTTTATGGAATACTCAGTCATTGTACAATCATCAAATTATATAACATTTAGAGTGGAAATGTCTTGAATCACAAAAACATAACCGGCAGATGGTTTCATTGGGGTAAAGAAAGAAAAACTGGCCTGTCATCAAAGAAAAACTGCCCTGTCATCAAATTACTGCAGGAAGCAACAGGTGACATGATCATTCTAGACAGATCACCAAAACCTAGAAATAAGCAAGGAAGTTTTTGTGTAACCTGCCCAGTTCCTTGGCAGGTCTTTCTTCCCCCCTCTCCCGCCCCCTCTCCCCCAGTGTGTCTGCTCACAATTAACATGAAACTGTTCATTCAGACAATCTCCTAATGTCACCAGAAGTTCTTGTGTACAGAACCTACTCTGAATGGCACTAGAATGAAACAAGCTGTCCAGCAGAGTATTTTTGTATGTTATCAAAGCATTCCTGACAGGTACACTAAGTAAGCATGCTGAGGAATGGGTATGATTTCTCTCAAACACGCACTACTTTGGCAATGACTATCTATGGTGTAAGATTTTGGCCAGTCTGTGAAACAATGCTTGAATTGTGTACATTTTGTACAAACGGCAGGTATAAGCGCTCTTGATTGTACAAAAGAACCCGGAAACCAAAGCTTTCAGCAAATATAATTACAGTTACTACCAATCCTATATATTCTCTCATTCTTTACTGCCATTCTTTTTGATGAGACTAGACAAAACTAATTAAATGCTCCAAATTGTTGACCAAAGATTGGTTTCTTTTCATCAAGAAAGTCCACTTTTTGCAAGGTCCAGCTCAAAATCGCTAAAAGCGGGATTAGCATTGCCGAATGTCATCTCTCTGTCCTTCTTCAGGTCCAGATGTCCACTTCGACGCTTGATCTAAACAGGACACAAAAGTTCAGTATTTCATAAGAGCTTGGGTGTAATTTTTCTCGGTGCAGCAGAACTCACTCTCCCTGTAAACGTTTTGATGAAATGGTAAATGGTTGTGTCTTCCTTCTTTAAGATAAGGCTCGGCTCCACTTTGAGGTTCCAACCTCCTTGAACACACAAAAACAGACAAAAATGAGCATCACAAAGTCTTGGTAAGAGACAAAAGTTAGCTTAAGAGAAATATCAATTTGCCTGTCAAGATGCTGACGACCAGTCCTACGGTGATCGCTGTTATGGTTCCCAATGGACTGAAGTACAGATAGGACAGAGAGTACAGGTCGGTCAGCACCCACCTGGTGAGAGAAGTAAGTGTTATGAATGTAAGTTGAGCCAAACTGGAGAGTCAGAGACCAACATTTTCAAACACCTACTTGTCACCATGGTGTACTGGAGCCACTGATGTGAAGTTCTGAATTGGTAAAGTGCTGGAGGTCCAATTCGAGCCATGGGCCGTAGTGAAATTGCATCCCTCAGTGGATAGAGGTAGAGGTTGACTCAAGGCATTGGACGGAGGGTATATCTGAGCTCCAATACCCACCCAAAGAGATAAAGCCATGCCTGAGAAAAGGCCTGATAAAGCTCCCTGGAAGACAGAACAATAGGGCAGCCTTTCAGAAACCAATGACGTACAGAAACCACAAGAAATCTAAGATTACATAATATTAAAAAAATGACTTCAGACCAATGGTTTACTAGAACTGTAATACCAAAAGGCTCCATCTACATGAAAGCAGACCTACTTTAGAGTTGGCCAGTGGACATAGAATCCCCAGCGTGAACAGGCCAAGCAAAGGGCCACCAATGATCCCAAAAATACTGATGGCTGCCTGTTTAAAATATATCAAGCAAACTGTTCTTATTATAAACCACAAACCATCGGACACATGTCTTGGCATAATTAAACCAATGAAAACTGCTTGGGCAGATTGCTACCTGCAAGATTCCTCCCATAAAAGAGGCCAGTCCAGCCATTCCAATGCATAAAATCCCATAGAAAAAACCTGCAGACAACAATGGGAAAACCTTTCATGTTGGCGATCAAAGTTTTCAACTCCCAACTTGTTTTATTAGTACCAATTATCCACTTACTCATTCCCTTTGATATCCAGGTCAGGCGCTTTTCCGAAAAGTTGGTGTATGGTCTTATGATGTCCTCAACTGTCACTGCGGCAAGTGCATTGATGCTGGAAGACACAGTGCTGAGGAACCAAACACATAACATATAAGACAAACTCCAAGAAAGAGTGAACACAAGAAAAGAAATCTGTGTATATCTGAGCTTTCAAAGATAGCTATGAACCTCAGAGATCCGCTGTAAGTTCCCGCAACAAACAGTCCAGGAAGGCCAGGATAACCGCCCAAGATGTCCATCACCAGATATGGCATCAGCTAGGGTGTCATCAAAAGATCCATCGTCATTGGAGACTTCACACACATACTCAAAGAAATCGGTTCACGCAATGATGGACCCGCACCTGATCAGGAGCAGAAATAAGTCCGGTGGTCCAGGGGTCACAACTTTTATAGACTGAAAACAGACACATTCCTGCGAACACTGAGCTCAGTAAAATGGACCAAAGCCCCAACAAGTTGATGAACAAGGAACTAGAACAAAGAGAAACATCAGATGAAAAGCTCTAACGACCCGCTCCAATGAACTTGTGCCTTTGGAGAGCAGAACTTACAGTCTGGCTTGAGTCATGCTCTTGCAGGCGATGTATCTTTGAACCTGTGCCTGGTTGATCCCATAGATACTGAGCCAAATGAATGCCCCTCCGATAGACAGAGTCCAAAACGTGTGTCTCCTCAGCGGGTTTGGATCAAAGCTGATGACAAAAGTAGGGAGGAGATTACTTCGGATGTTCCTGAAATTTAGTTTGTTGATTGTTATGAACTTTTCATTAACTGTGTTATCTAATCTCTCGGGTGTTGAATCGGGACAAATAATTTGTGAATATGTCAGTTGATATTTTTATTCAAGTTTCATAAGTACAAACGTTTATCAAAAATCATTGATTTTTTTTAGGATCTGAATACGTCAGAGTGTGAGTGGGTCCTTAGGTTTTCTGGCGCAGGATCTCAGGACTCTGCTGCTGATATGCGGCTAAGTGAATGAAAGGGCGCCTAGAGTCGGTAAACACCCTTTCTGCAACCAGGTCAGTGAATAATCCTCATGTAAAACCAGAAAACCTCAACTACACACCTAGTCAGCCGATATTTTTAAACTCTGTGGTTTATTCCCACAATGTCAGCAAAACTCACATTATAGGTGTATAAAGGAAGCTTCTAGTAAAGATTTCTTCTTTGCTGAAGTAATCCAGCAAAGACGCCGAAGTCTTGAAGTTTATACACAGACCCAGTCGAGGTGTATTAACTAGTGCCCAGTGCATTAAGTTGGTGCACTGGCCACCAATGTAATTTGAATCCGGCAGTCTGCCATACTCACTCCAGAAGATTTAGTCTTCCTCCCTGCTGTGAGTCAGATATGATGTTGATGACTCCGCCTTGTAAGACTACAGACCGGATGATGACGGTGAGGAAGCCCGCAAGCATGACGCCAAGCTAAAGGGAGAAAATGACCTGTTATACATTGCCTCGCAAATACATTTAGGCCCTTTTTGTTGCATTACTTTGGATGTATTTTATTACGATTATACTTGATTGGCAATCACAAAATTCTGCTGTTCATTAATCCGACCTTATGGAAAAGCATCAAGACAAAAGAAACTGGAAGTTTCAGTCTTTGTCCAAGAGTTGTGGTACAAGCAAAACCAGCAAACATTATGACACGTTGTTCTATAGTCAAATTACTTCTTTATGTGTCTTATATTATTTTAGCGGGTGTTAAAACAAAAATGTTTTCCTTTAAAAATTCCTACCTGAATTACGTCAGTCCACACCACTGCCTTTAAGCCACCCTGCACCAATGGAAAGCACAAGCAAATTTGTAAATTAGCTGTGGATGAAGACGCATTAGGTCTAATGTAGACAGAAAAAAAAAAATCGAAAAAAAAATTTCAGAAAAAACAAGAACAATTCTGACTTTGAAAAGTTGAGAGAAAAACTTGGAAATTTCAAGAAAAAACGTGGAAATTTCTGAGTGTTCAAAGTTGAAAATTCTCAAAAAGAAGTCAGTCTCACATTTTCGACTTTTGAAACACAGAACTTTCTCGAAAATGAGTCTTTCTAGCACATTTTCCATTTTTTTTTACATTAACTTGCATTTTTCAATACGCACCATTGTACAGTAAAAAGTACAGACCACTCCCGTTGAAATTACGGCGCCCCACAGATCTAGACCAGTCACTGCAGTGAAAGAGAGAGAGAGAGAGAGAGAGAGAGAGAGGCCATGAAACCGCGGTCAGTCATCTGGACAAAGCCAAGAAGGGCTAAGAACGACTCATGAATCTAACCGCATACCTTGGTTTAAAGCGAGAGCCGGAGCGTAGATGACAATTCCGGTATAAAGAATCTGTAACAACAGCACAAAAAAAAAAAAAGTCCCCCAGCAGCAGGAGACAGGTTTGTGCTTTTACCCAGAGTGAGCTGTAATTACGTGCTCACTGGCCCGACACTCACTGTCTGAACAATGAAGAGCATGGTTCCCATCAGACGGGTCGCTCTGTTGAAACGCAGCTCCAGGTACTAGATGGAAACAGACCCAAAAGAAAGAAAATATGACTTCAACATCCCAGCATTCACTCTTCCAGGGTTTGCAATTGTTTTAGTTCATCCAAAGTCCCCCCACCCCCCACCCCCCTATGTCATGACCTTGACAAATAATGAGATTTGGATAAGTATAAAACAGGCTTTAATGGCGAAAATGATTTTTTGTTGTTATTCTGACTGGGAACTTGAAAAATCAGACTTTAAAATGCATCTTTAGATCAAAACCTAAAATAATCGTCTGCAAAATGCAGTTTGAGACAAACAAAACTATTATTTTACTTCTGAAAAACAGTGCTTGTATTATGACTGTCTTAGACTTAGACAGACTTTAAAAAAAAGAAGCTAAATTTGTGAACAATCGAAACTTAGAGAAACTTTTACAACTATATTCTTCATTTATGATACACCCACTCTCCTAATAAGTCACATGGTGCCCCTAGTTAAATGGGTTTTTTTTATTCATTTGGAAGACAAAATGTCATAAAAACAGCTTAAATCTTTCCGATAATTTGATTAAACTCCATATTATGTTCTGAAAACATATAAAAACACAATTTCCATTTGGTTCTGAACCTTGTTCTAGTAAGCTAACATTTATAAGATGTGTTTTTTCTTAATCACAAAACAACTTTCCCTTACAGTAGACTCTAAGTTGAATAAGAAATACCGTGACAAACATTTTTTGATAATTCAAGTCCTGTAAGGCCTTTAAACGTGTCACTTAAGCACGCCAAGAACACGAGCGAGCTACACGGGTTACAAAAAATGACAAAACACCACAAGTTTAAACCACTCTGACCTCATACGTGCTCGTGATGCTCAGCTTGTAGAAGACCGGCAGGAAGACCTCGGAGGTTATGAGCATTGTGAATACGTAGGAGACGGCGTAAAACGCGATGCTGGCTCCGTAGCGGTACACCTGCGCACGAGTTGGAACCTGTTAGGACGGCGAAGGACGAAGCTTGTGTCTGAACACGTCCGTCCCACCTGTCTCACCTCGGCTGGGTTCCCCAGCACCGTGATGGCCGACATGAAGCTGGCAGACAGGGACATGGAGACGGGCAGGGCGGTCAACCTGCGGCCCCCCGTCAGGAAGTCCCCGGCGCTGCGCTGTTTCCTGTCGGTCCAGGCGAAGTAGACCCCGACGGCGGCGGACACCAGCAGCATGACCGCAAAAACCACATAGTCTGCTACAGCAAAGGAGCCGCCTACAGAGCTCCCTGACATTCTTTTTTTCGTTCTTTTCTCTATTTATATTTTTTTTCTTTTTCTTCTTTTTTTTTTTTTTGTAAACAATCTACTTAGAAAGCAACTCAAATCCTCCCCTGTGTGTGTGTGTGTGTGTTTTAAAAATATATATATATATTATTATTGAGAAACAGGCAGTCCTCTGTGGATAAATGGAAGTCCTGGCACATCACCTGCTCACTCAACACTGAGCTGAGAGCAGGACCACAGACCGAAACTTTTTAAGTGAGCGTGTGTGTGAGCAAGAGTAAAGGTGTGTGTGTGTGTGTGTGTGTGTGTGAGTGAGAGAGAGAGAGAGAGAGAGAGAGAGAGAGAGAGAGAGAGAGAGAGAGAGAGAGTTCATGTGTAGCCAACAGGTCAAGAAATATTTGCGATATCAAAAAAATCAAAGTTCAAATATTTTTAAAAAATTACCTGCGTTAATTTTTAATGTATTTTTTCTCCCACAGGCAATGACAAAATGACACTTTTTGTGTCATTTGCGCTATTTTCGATGTGTTTTCTGCTGAAAGCTGCTGCATTGTAATGTCTTATCCCGTGTAGCAGACCGCGGTGTTCCCATAGCAGCTGATAAGCAACCAGGAGGTCAGACGACTCAGCTAGGCGGTTGAGTAAACTTAAGATTTCTTAAGATACGTTTATGAATGATATTTTTGGAATGTGCAAGAAAAAAAAACTTGATTAAGCATGTGAGTCCGGAATCAAGATTAATTAGTGCAAAACACGCTATTTCCAGTAACTGGAATTTTTTTAATGATTAAAAAAAAGGTAAGTGCAAATATGATTTTGCATGGTTCATGTGTGACTTTTCAATTTGAACAGAATTTAGAAAAAAATAAAATAAACAAAGGTGTGCTATTCAGAGCCAAAATTTCTATTATTCCTTGAAATATTTCTTCACATTTTGATCCGCCGCAGAACCAAATCTTACTACATTTAACAGGGATTTCATCAGACCAATGCAAACTAACCATGCCCACCATGAAACATTGGCAGCGGAATTCTAGAATACAAAAGAAAACCACACTAATTTTTTTTATTTTTTTTTGTAACCTCTGTGGTTAATGTGTGTTTTCAGAAAAAAAAAACACACATTAACCACAGAAGTTCAGGTGTAAACGCCTTGGTAAGGCACTGAAGCTTTCAAAGTTTGGTTCAAACCCAAACAATTTCTAGTCTTAAAATTAAGGGTTTTTTGCTGTAATAACACAGTTGGATGCTTTCATAGACAGGATGCATCTTTTGTTAAGATAAATAATTTTTTATGCTTTGGCTACACACTCCCTCAAATTCAATTTAAAGATGAAATTTACCCAAATTTCTTTTATGATTTTAATAGAGTATTGAGCACACATTTTTGTTGTTGTTGTTGTTGCTGTTTATAATATGCAGAACTGAAAATGGAAACGTTTGAAAGATACAAAGATGTTGTAGACATTTCTTCCCTACATCTTTTTGGACATTTTAATGTTTCGAAGCAATTTTAATATATTTGGAAAAAATGAAAAGCCTCCCCTGTTAGAACCAGTCTGATTACATAAAACAAGCTGAGAAATATAAAAAAAATGAATAACAATAAAAAAAATAGGCATATGGACACCACGACCTTATCAAAAGAAATTTAAAAACAGAGGAGAGACAAAGCGACCGACCTTCATCCCTTCATCAGGGTTTCAAAGCTGTTCCCAAAGATTTGGGACTCAGGTGAACCACAGTGAGAGTCATTACCTGTAAATGTAGGAAACGTGTAACAGTGGTGAACCTTCCCTTAGTGGCTGACCCACGAGGATAACTCCAGCTCATCAGTGACTCAACCTACAGCACACACACACACACACACACACACACACACACACACACACACACACACACACACACACACACACACACACACACACACACACACACACACACACACAAAACCCCAAAGCAACATGTAGTGCAGCCCTCACCTACCACAGCAAAAAATGGATCACAAGGCCAAAACCACTCTGACCATAAAGAAAACAAAGAAACAAAGGTATATTTTCACCAACAAGGCAATTCAAAGTGCTTTATTTGATTGGAGGTTAAAAAAAAAAATAATAATAAAAGATTTTCACTTCCGGTAGCGATACAGATACCTGAGGTTTAGTATCGGCTGATCCGATAAAGAAAGTCAGTGCTGAATCAACTGAATTTTTATTTTTTTTAAACACAGACCAAAATGTACTCAAATACAAATGTATTGATAACTCTGCATCAGTGCAACACACTTAAAACCTTCTTTCACATGCTTCAGAAAGTGCACAAATTCTGAACGTAATGTGAAATAAACAACAAAGCATGACATAGCTCAGAGCACAAAGCATATAATTAGACTTGACTAAATCTTTCCTCATGGATCTGTCCATATTCATGTCTATGGGTCAGTCACACCGTCACTAGAATCTAGATTTGTTTTTCAATATCAGGAAAGATATTAACATTTAGTTGTCTTAAAAACAACACCGTACTAAACCAAATTCACATGCAGACTACAACAGAATGACAAATAAAAATGATTAGATGCTCATAAACTAATAAACAACTTTTAAATCCGTGCCTTAATGTAAAAAGACAAAAAAAAGACAAAGGAGAAGCAACAAACAAACCCGGAAGTTATATGAGTCACATTCTCTCTGTTTTATCATCTTCGTTTCCGCCACGAGGAACTTTTTTTTTCTTTTTCTATTTTCCCACAATGCTTTGTCCAACATGGCTGCTCCCATGTGTCGGCGTGTGTGTAAATAGTTGTAGTATTACCCGCAGCTAAAGAGAGAAACTGCAACCCGTATAACACGGTGAAATATTTATCTGCTTCTGGAATACATTTCCCTCTGTTAGCAAGCAAAATGAAGATGAAATCCAAGTCTTCGTATCACAAATCCGAGAATACCTACAGGGTGAGAGTCTGGGAGCTCTATTAGCATGATGCTAAGAGCTTTAAATGTTGACCTGCCACATATATATATATATATATATATATATATATATATATATATATATATATATAAACTTTGGCGTAATAAGCCGAATGAGAGTAGGTATTTATTTATCACTATTTTCAATCCTGTCTTATTCCTTTTCAGTTTCTCACATTTGCTGAACGACTCGCCAATGTGAACATTAATGTCATCCACCGAATCGACAGAACTGGAGCTTACGCTGAGGTTTGATCTCGACAGTTCCTCTCCGTCTGACTGAGCTCCACTGTTTTTATCTGACTGCAGGTTTTTGCTCTCTTCACAGGAGGTAGAGACTTACTTTTCAGAGGGCCTAACAAAATGGAGAGACCTCAATTTAACGGAGCATTTCAGTGAGTAACAAATCACACATCACCTTTTTTAGGTTCACGATGCTTCACAAAGCTATCAGGACTCCTATTGTTGTGTTACAAACACACCATCCCCAGTGAAACATCTTTTTTTTTTAATTAAAAAAGAAAACAGTTTTGCGCTTGGATTTGGTAGTTTTTCAGCCAATGAAAACATCTTTATCGCATCACGAGTCATGTAATTAACAGGAAGTTACTACTGGCAAAAACGACGAAAAAGGACAGGAAGTAACAAGAGGACTATAATGGTTTGTTTTTGTTTTTTGGGAAGTTGTGTGTGATTCCAATATGTTGAATCCAAAGCTCTCCTGTAATATGGCAGACTACAATTTCCACAAAACACAGCATTGTCTGAATAAGACATAGATTTCTCCTCTGATGTCTCAGGGACAGATGAGCGCCATGGCAGGATTATGAATGCATTTCATGTAACTATTTATTGCATCCATCACTGCCATCATTTTGAATGACTTTATGTCACGAACAAGGTTATACACGCATGATTTTAATTTAATTTCTTACTTAATTGAAACACTGCAATTGCTAAATTGTGTTTTTATCTTTGTTTTTGTTTTTTTTCTCGACATTGGAATATAGAAAAATATTTGTGCACATTTGTAATGGAAAAGCAACTAGTGATGTCTCTCTCTCTCTCTCTCTCTCTCTCTCTCTCTCTCTCTCTCTCTCTCTCTCTCTCTCTCTCTCTCTATTTTTTCTTCTTCTCAGCTACATTTTTAAAAGAGGTGTCCAACAAGAGCCAGTCCTTCAACATGCTGGTTTTCCACCAGAAGTCCATAGTGGAAAGCCTGAAAACTCACCTGGCAGTCAAGAACAGTTTGGCCTACCAGCCCCTACTGGAGTAAGTTTTCCGCCCTCCCAATCCAACATTTTATCAGGTGTATTTAAGTTCCACATACCAACATTTTAACCTTTTTTTAATCAATTGTTATTCCTTCTCTCCAGTCTGGTGGTGCAGCTGGCCAGAGACCTCCAGACCGACTTTTATCCCCACTTCCCCGACTTTTTCCTCCTCCTCACTTCCCTGCTGGACACCAAGGACACGGAGGTGCTGGAGTGGGCTTTCACCTGCCTCTCCTACCTCTACAAGTACCTGTGGAGGCTCATGGTGAAGGACATGACCAACATTTACAGGTGATGATTTATCCTCTCACAGTTTAATCGCGTGACAAATTAAAATGAATCGTTTTCATTTAATGTTGTTCAAAAGTTGGCATTTTGAGGAAATTAAAGTTTGCACAACCTGCCACTTTAGCCTGTCTTCCCTGTCTAAGCTGAATCGTTATTATTTTTTTTAAATGCAATTTTGGGCATAATACATTTTTAATTATTGTTTGTTTATTTTGGTTATTTAATATTCTTTCTAGTTCCAGTGTTAAATTAAAGTTTTGTTTGACCTTTGAGTCACTGTACTATATTATTTTAGTTCAACATGGTCTCAAAATGACAATATTCTCATTTCTTTCTTTCCCCCTGACTTTCCTATTTAACCCTTGTTCTAAAAGCAATGTGTGTGTTTCTGCAGCAGCCTTTATGGTTTATTGTTTACAAATTTAAGCAGCTGACTTTACTGTTTTAAAGCAACGCCTTCCTTCCACAGTCTTTACAGCACGCTGCTGGCACACAAGAAAGAGCACATCCGCAACTTTGCGGCCGAGAGCTTCTCTTTCTTGATGAGAAAGGTGGGTCACTTTACAATTCACAAATACCGTGTAGTTCTCTTTCTCTTTAAGTACACGTTTATTATTATGTTGTTGTTTTTTTTTGACAGGTTCCAGATCTCGACGCTTTGCTGAATCACATGTTCTCAGACCTGGCCCAGCACCCTGACAAGGTGAAGGGCGCGGGCCAGCTGCTCTTCGAGATGTGCAAAGGCGTCCGGAAGATGTTCCACTCCTGCGCCGCCACAGTAAGTCACGTTTTTGTAGCTTCCTTTGTCACATTTGAGACGAGAAAGTCCTAAACAGGTTTTCGTCGCATTCTGCGTCATGATCCCGAGAAGGCCTTGATGTGACATAATGTGGATTAAATAGAACATAACAGCATGTGATAAATGCATTGATCTGTGATTTTATCCATAGAGCTACATTAGGACTCATATTTTTACCCTCTTTAGGCTCTTCCTGTTGCGTGGCGGAAGCTCGGCCCCACAACCAGCCGGGGCGTCTCTCTGCCTTGGAATGCCGTCAGGGACGCTCTGGATCACATGGTCCAGGCAGCTGCCAGCTATGTAGACAAGGAGCACTTCCTGGTTCTGTGGGAGTCGCTGCAGGTCAGACCGTCGTTGCAAAGAGAAACCCACTCAATGTTTTAGAGCAGAAGGTTGTGATTCACGTGTCCTCCTGTCTCAGGTCAGTGTGGAGGAGCTGTCGGAGGCTGCCGGGAAAACGGATGAGGCAGCGGAGCAGCTGGAGAGGCTGCTGTTTGTTCTCCACACCCTGGTGTCCCACAGGGGCGGAGCTAAAGTCACCAACCCGGAGACAGTCTGCGAGGTTACTGAGCGTTCAGATTGGTTGGCTTATAAGCAGAGCTGGGCGATGTAGGTTCAAAATATAACCAACAATTTATTTATTTATTTATTTATTTTTGCTTTCTTTTCTTACAAAAATTACTTAAAAAGGACAGAAAATATTTTCAAAAAGTGGCTTTTGTTTCTATCATCCCTTCTGTCAGTTGAAGTATTCCAGCTACACCCCAAGAATTTTGGTTTAACTGAGAATTTAGTCTTAATATTAGCAGAACACAAACAATTTTTTAGTGTTTTATAAATCCTAAACTTACAAGTAAAACGTTTTGAGAAATAATCTTCTCGAATTATCCATATCTGATGTGACCAGAGTAGTCCGTGCGATTCTTTCTTACACTTAGACTCAGTCGTTTGCGTGATTGCTTCAAATCCTGCTGCTGAAAATGAGGATTAAAAGACTTAATTTTCCTAATATTCCCACTTTATTCTGGTAATGGGTAAAACTTTATTCTCATACGACTATTCTTGTAATATTATGACTTTATTCTTGGAATTAAAAAAAAAATCTGTTTTAACCATAACATTTTGTCAGAAAGTTGATCTGACTTCAAAGTCCAAATAAACAGAATTTGTAAAACACACTTGTCAAACAAGATGGCCGCCCTGGGTGGGCTGACATCACTTTGAACTGTGGAAACCCACTGAGTGCACAGCTGCAAAAAAAATCCAGAATTTCCAATAATTAAATCTTCAAAACCCCAAAATTTGATTAACCGATAAATTTGATTAATCAGCAGAATCGATTAATCGGCCAGCCCTACTTATAAGGTCTTAAAATGTCTCCCTTCCAAACCATGAAGGTAAAACTTTCTGTCTGTTTCTTGGCCTGTCTGATGCTCAGATGTGCGTGCGGCTGATAGACAGCTCCTCCCTGTCGGCCTCCTGCTCCCGCCTCCTCCTCCAGATCGTTTCCTCTCTGCTGCTGGGGGAGAACCTCCACCTGCCCAGCGCGCTCATCCTACAAACGGTCCAAAAGGTGCAGCTGCAAACCTAAAACCTCAGCGTTCCCGTCCCCTCGTTTTGTCTTAAAATCTGCTTTATCTGCTCACCAGATATTCAGCAGCAGGCTGCAGCAGGATCTGATCCTGGAGTTCACCAAGGAGATGTTCACCATGAACCAGTTTGAACAGGTGGGTTTCCGCTGGTTTCCTGCACGCTCTCTTGTGTTTCCCGTCCCCTCTCTCTCTTACGGACGGCATCCGCTCCCAGCTCTTCCTCCCCAGCCTGCTGCACTTCGCCGCCGGGTTGCTAGGACGCGGAGACGCCCCGTCGCGGCACGGCGCTCTCCATGCGCTGGTCGATCTGATCCTGGCCAAAGCCCCGCCCCCCACCGATGGCTCCATGGCCTTTGAAACCTACCCGCTTCTGTTCACCGGTCAGATCACCAGGTGAGATATTACTTCCAGAAGCTTCTCACTGTCCCATCAGGATTTTATATATTTGTAAAAACCGAAGCCCAGGTTGTACGTCGAGGTCATTCTTGTCCTGTATTTAGCTCAGTTAATCTTCTAATCTCTGGCTAACTTTACTGTCCCTAAAGAAAATGATTCCCACAACATAAAGAGTTAAACATGATTCATTGTCAGCTAAGTTAGTAATTGATTAATCAGATTAATAATTTGGTAATCAATTAATTGGATTAATCTTGATTAATCGTCAACTAATTTCATCATTGGTTAATTGTTATCTGTTAACTTTGTCACATGGAATCCTAGTAAAACACATGTTAAAGTCAATGTTTTTTTTGTTTTTTTTTTTGTTGTTAGCAGCAAGGAGTCGGACCAGCAGACGGTTCCAGAGCTGGTTCTGTCCCTGATCAGACTCCCAGAGGAGCGCCCCGTCTCTGACCTGTCGCTGCCCTGGGCCGCCCTGGTTCTGCTGCCGCACCTCAGGTAAAACAACGAAACCTGTCGCGACAAGCAGTTGGTCAATTACAATTTACAATTAATCGCATAATAAATTAAACGAGCTCAATAATTTCCATTCCGACGACTGATATGTTTTGAAGGGCAGTTTTGTTTACAGATGGTTTTGGTTGTGTGTGGTATTTGTTTTTAATTCCATTTGTAGTTGTTGGTTGTTGTGTTTTTATTTTTTCATATTTAAAATATCTTCCAGGTCCATACCAGTGTTGAGTGTTCTTTACAAAATGAAAATGTATTAGTCTTACGAGGGCAAACTTGCTTTATTATGCCATTATCATTATGTTACTTGGAAATGGTCTCAGAACAACAATATTATCGTTTATCGCAATAATTGCTGGGAGATTGTATCATCTAGCAAAATGTGTAATTGTGACAGACCTAGAAACAACTCAAATCTCACACAGCAGCTTTCATCTAGTGGGAGAATCTTCCATATTGTCATAGTTTTATCCAGTTTTACTACTTGTGTCTCTCTTTTTGATTTTTGTTTTGTTTTTTTAGACCTCTGTCTTCGGCTGCAGTCCTCCCTTCTGTAGCAGCTTTTCTAAATCACCTTCTCCAGGACATTGAGGCGGAGAAAATGGGAAAAGGTATGAGGGCATGCCAGCGTCTTCCCTGGCAAGCTGGGCTGTATAATCCGGTAGAAAGATGTTTTCACGCCGTCGTGAAAAGTAGCGCAAAGGTTTTTACATGAGAACCCAGTGGAGATTAATGTTTAGCTAATTATTTCGTCTTTAAATCTCGAATCCTGTTGTGAGATGTAAACAAAGCCTGAATGTGTTTTCTTCTTCCAGCTGCTCTGTTTGTAGCCAGACAGGCTCTGAGCTGCCTCCTCTCATTGGACAGCTCTGCCCAGCTGCTCTCCGTGTTGCCTGTGGACAAGGTCTACTCTGTCCTGCGGTAGGCGCAGCCTCTGTTTTGTAATAATTTTATACATGATATTTCTCTTTAACGTCGTCCCCGTCGCTCCTGCAGGCGGTTTCCCACAGACATGTCGGCTCTGCTGCTGGGAGACCTGTACTACACCCGCCTGTCGCTCAGCGGTGCATCGGAGCATCTGTCCCACGCTGCCTTGCTGGAGATCTATGACAAACTGCACTCCAACCTCTCCTCAAACATTTCCAAGGTTTGTTTCCACCTAAACAAAAAATATTCTGACTAATTTTTACAACGGTGCAAAAAAAAACTATCAAGTTGTAATTAATTGTTGATTAATTGTTTATTAGATTAAAATTAGTGCCAATAATAACTAATAACGCCCGCTTAAACCTGCTTTTAGTGTTGTAATTTGGCCGCCACCCATCAGGTGGCGCCACTGGTCATCCTTAAGCGGAGCCAGATACAGAATTAAAAATGGCGGAGCTACTCCCATGACAGAAATGAGAAACAGTCGACACGGAGTCCGTTGTAGGAAGGAAAATGCACTTTATGCGGTTGTGTTTTGAAATAAGTTCAACAAGTTCCTTGAGTTAAAACATCAATAGCGCTCATTTAGTCGTGCTATATGGCGAAGCGGTTTCAACTTCTCAACCAAAAATTATTGCTCTGCTATAAAGGCGATAAAGCCAGCGCTCCTCTTCTCAGGCGGTACTTGAACATCTCTCTGTTCATGGGAGATTTAGTGTTTCATATATTTTATTTATTTAATTTTTTATTTTTCTATTCAGCAAAATAAAAAGTTTCTGTTTTGTTGCAAATATGCAATCACATGAGATAACCACAATTAAATGTTTAGTCAGTATTTAACACAACTGACACTAAAATGTGTATATAATGTGCTTTTTTAAAAATTCAGCATTATAAAATATGTAACCCTTCATGTTATGGAAAGACAGTCAACCCTCTTGATACAAGAGAAAACTCAGGTTTTAAGAAAATGGCCATTTTACCAATTAGTCAAGATCAATCAATTTTAGATAAACAGGGAATAGGGAGCTTGCTTCCCTATTTGCAACAATTAATTAATTAATTAATTAATTAATTAATTTCCACCTGCAGATCCGCCTGCTGACGCTGAGGATCTTCTCCCAGTTTGAGGCTGAGCTCCCTCCACAGAGCGAGGTATTGCTGCTGATCGACTCGCGTCTCCTCGTTGCGCTGGTGCTAAGGTGTCGGTAACCTTTTTCATTTTTCTCTCTTCAGGATGAGGAGAGTGCGGAGGCGCAGTCGGTGTTCGCCGTCTGCCTGTTGGCCGAGCTGGTCCCAGCGTCGGTGCAGGACTACAGGGAGAAGCTGCTCCACCTGCGGAAGCTGAGGCACGACCTGGTGCAGCGCAGCCTGCCGCGGGGGCCGCCCGCCACCTTCCAGCAGGTACCCGCTGCCATCACCACCTACAGTAGCAACATTTAATTTCCCTTTGGGATCAATAAAGTATTTTTGAATTGAATTATTCATGTTGGGGGTGGGAAACAACTAAACAAGTAATGTTTGTGCTTTCCTTCTCAGTTTTTCTACATTTTAATCTCACCTTGGGATTGGGAATTTTGACTTATTGTTGTCAAAATAAATTCCAGTTAAACTTAAGATCTCAAAAACTGTCCTTATTGTCAAGATTGATGGGTCTTTTTCCCATTTGTTCAATGAAAGCATTAACAAATAAATGTCAATAAATTTAAAAATAAAGTCACCATCTGTAGTTTAGTGATGCCTTACATCACACTTCTTTATGTGACTGGTGTCCTAAAGAGGCATGTTACTAGTGGGAATGTTTATCAAGAGCAGTGTTAGTGTTTGTGGGGTTATAATTACTGTGACACATCCTTTTTTTACAGTAACGTAAAAATAGATGCAAGTAGTTCTTATGATCACAATAGTACCGTAGAATATCATCATAAAACTCCTTGGTGATTCAGTAAAGCATAGAGATATGTAACCTGTCAAAAAAAAACAACAAAAAAAAACATGAAGAAAGACATCAAAAATGTTTCTTGAATTAACATTCTGATACGTATGATATGGCAGCATACTGTTTTCCTCCCTTCAGGTCCCTCTGAGGTATCTCATTGCCATGCTGTTTGTCAACTTCAGGCCGCTGTGGGATGCAGTCATTGAACTTGTGGTGTGAGTACGACCGAATTTATACTTCTATCCATCGCTGCGTTACCGAGCGCTGCGTCTCCGGTTTTACTGTGAAGCTGCTGTGCTGGTCTGAGCTCAGTAGGCGGCTGTGGTTTTTCTAAATCACTCATTTCTTTGTCCTTCTTTCAGGAGCCATGCCAGAGGAATGGAGAACAAGGACTTCTGGGGGGTTTATTATGAACATCTGGAGATGGTGGCAGAGCTGGCAGGTAAGGATGGCGGCATTCACGACCCCCTGGAGAAATATTCACACTGCTAAAGCTGCAAACTGCAATGAAAATAAATATTATTTATTTTATTTGTTGCCTGATGAAAAGTAGCACAAAATTTATGTGGAAGGAAGGAAATATTTAAGAAAATTTGTAAAGAAAAATAGGAAGAAAATGTCACTGAATATTCAAATGGATACACCATCCACATGCATAAACATAGTGGTGGCAGCATTATGCTATGGGGATGCTACTTTTATTTTTCTTACAGAAAGCTGGGTTCACCTTCCAGCAGGACAGTGGCTATAGATGCACAGAGCTATAATGGGTTAGAGCAAAGCAAATCTAAGTGGTAAAATGATCTAGTTAAAGTCAAGGTCTGAATCCAATTGGTGTGGCAAGGATTTTGTCGTTTTTCAAAAATGGCTCAAGCTTGGTCGGATTGAGTGAAGAGCATCTGTGAACTGCAGTTTTCACATCCTGCTTCAGTACTGCAGTTGGGTTTACATCTGGACTTTGACTAGGCCACTCCAATACAGCAATACATTTTCATCTGAAGCTTTGTGTTGATTGGATGTTTAAGGTTGTTGTCCTGGTGGAATGTCAACTTCAGCCTCAGGCCTTTTCAGGCCTTAAACTCTCTTTTTTCCAGAATTTCCCTCCGAAAATCATCCCCACAGCATGATGCTGCCACCGCCTTATCTGAGAGCTGAGCTGCTGTGTTTTAGTATATTTGATGTTGGCCAAAAAGTATTTTACTCAGGGGTGTCCAGAAATATAAATACAGATTTTTATTCGTGAATAGATCAAAGTTTTCCTCCCACTTCATAATTATTCACTTATGTTTAGGTGATCTATCTGAAAATCTTTATAAAAATCTCTACAGAGAAGGAGTTGGGCGTGATCGACGAAGACGACGACAACGAAGTAGAAGAAGAGTCGGCCCCCCAAGCCGAGCCCGGCTGCGACGTCATCGAAAGCGGGGACGTGGGCGTGCTGTTCCTGGATCGGCTCCGGCTGACTTCCGACCCTGACGAGAGAACCGACTTCCCTAACTTCCGCGACCTGCTGTGGCGAGCCATGGTGCAGTTCCCGGACCGGGTGGAGCCCCGGAGCCGAGAGCTGAGCCCCCTGCTGCTCCGCTTCGTCAGGTCGGTGGAACGCCACAACCGGGCGATTGTTTCTCACACTCCGGAGCGAGTTCCCGATAGTGACGCTCATTTCTTCCACAGGAATGAGTTTTATCCCGCCGACATGCTGGTCGCACCCACTCAGGACCTGAGGAAAAGAAGCGAAGCGGTCCATGAGGGGTTAGAGGGGGAAGTAGAAGAAGAAGAACAAGAGGAGGAGGATGAAGAGGAGGAGGATGCCAAGGATCAGAGGAAGACGCTTCCGAGGAAAGCTGCCGCAAAGTAAGAACCCAGAATTCCATGTGAGCTTAGGATCCAGAAGTGAAGCTTTTTCATGGAATGAGCGTTCTCTCTCTTGCAGACAGCTGATAACACATCTGAAGGTGTTCACCAAATTCACCAACCCTCGGGCTCTGTATCTGGAGAGCAGCCTCAGTGAGCTCTACAACCAGGTACCCAACACATTACTGTAGGACTGAAACGATTAATCAGATTCATCGCGATTAATCATCATAGGGCTGCAACTAGCGATTATTTTTTGACGATTAATGGGATTAAAAAAAATTAACCAATTCTACAGATTTTTAAAATAGGCACTTATAGGCCTTTCTTATACAATATAAGAAATACATGAAAAGATGCAAATAAACAAATAATGCAGTTCTTTTATTGACAACAAAAATTAACATTCTACTGACTAAAGGTGAAACTAAAACGAAGCCACATTTTTGTTTGTAAAAATCTGTTTTGGGGAACATATAGTTTTTATAAACAAAGCTGGTTTTTTTTATTAAATGCAAAATGTATATCTATATTTTTTACAATTTTGGCTTAATTATTGTGCTGAATATGTTGGATTTTTTTCAGCAAATTACGTTTTGTTTTTTTTTAATTTCTATACTCCAGTTAGTAGATTGCTAAATTATTTGAACATTTTTTGAATAATCGATTAATCTCAATTAAAGCAATTCATCATTTCAGCCCTATTATTTTAGAACTAGATTAATAGTTAACACCCAACATAGTTTTAGCTTCACCTGGTTCAATTTCTGTAAAAAAAATTAAAACAAATCCTCTATTTAAGCAGCTTTTCCTAATCAATTATTTTTCAGTTAATCTAAAAAAGAATCAACAGATTATCCCTGGACTGTACTAATGCTGAGCCAGGCAAAAAGGAATGCCATGTTGTTGCATTTTAGGCAAAAAAAAAAAAAAGTTTTCTGTATTGGCAGATAGAATTTGTCAAATTTTTCACAGGCGAACGCTCAACCCACAAATGAATTTTATTAAAAAAAACAAAACAAAAAAAAAACAACCTTTTTTTCTATTAAATAGTGCTTTAGCATTAGCTTTAATGCCATCAATGAAACAATTAGCTAAACACTTTATATGTCGAATCATTTTGTTTGCTCACACATCTTCTCTTGTCTTATCACTGAGCTGATTTCTCCTTCTTGTCTTTTTGCCCTCAGCTGCTCTGCCATCAGGACCAGCAGATCCAGTGTGTGGCGCTGGAGTGTGTCCTGACCTACAAAGACCCCAACATCGTCCCCTATAAGTAAGGAACTTCTCTTTGGCTGTTTTCCTGGTTTCCATCTCTGATAGCTTGCTGCTCTCATCATCTGCGTCTATGGTTACGGACGCAGGAATGTCCACTCTGACTGAATTGCTGCTGCTAACTGACTTTTTGGCCACTGCTTGTAGCTATCAAGCTATCCTTTTACTTCACACTGAACCAGGCTGCAGACAGGAGAGCAGTTCAAGGCTAATTTAGCTTTCGCTACGGTCACCTACTGCCAGCATAGGAAAAAGAGAAGCAGCAAATAAAAGGCTCTTTTACCTGCCGATACCAGCTGTTTGGCTTGTTCCCGCTTCATGCTGGGTAATTGCTTTCTGCATCTTTCGGAACTTTAGCGTTTGCGTGTGTGTGTGTGTGTGTGCGCAGGGAGAATCTTGAGCGGCTGCTGGATGACAGACACTTCAAAGAGGAGATCGTCCATTTCAACATTTCTGAGGAAACGGGAGTAGTTGACGCTTCCCACAGAAGCAGACTGATTCCACTGCTCATGAGGTGAGACATGCAGAGTGTCTACTCTTAATAAAAATACATTGGAGTTCCACTGCAGGATTTATATATGAAAAGTACTTTTTAAAAAAATGCACGAAAAAAATAACAACCAATTTTGACATTACAGAGATATTCGAGCGTCACCCCAGTCGGCCCTGGTCCCATTGTAAAAACGCTCACGTCCTTAAGTCAATTTTTTTCAAGTTGGCTTTTTTTTTTAGTTCAAAGAGATGCACAGAAGTGCACAAAATCTTCAGTATTATTTGCATAAAAGGAGATACAAAAAAACAAAGTAACAGTGGCCCAAGTATCAGGCCCTGATGGACTCCACATGTCAACAGTGCAAAGGAGTATCTGACATTATTTTTGTCAGTGATCTGAACCACTCCAGAACCACATCATGTTCTTGGACACTTGGAAGTGAGGCTTCCAAGTAGGGCTGAAACGATTCCTCGAATGATTCGAGTACCTCGATTACTAAAATTCCTCGAGGAAAATTTACCTGCCTCGAAGCTTCGTTAATTTATGTTTTATTAGTTAGCGCACCGTGTTCCGGCCGGGACTTCATTTGCGTCGCGCGGAGCTCTCACTTCCGCCTCTGAGTTGTTGACAAAAGCTAAGTCTCAGCGGCCTAAAGTCCAATCTTCAAGATTGGCCCGTGGGGATTTTATTGATTGATGATAATGCCCGACTTTTTATCGTTTTTGGGGAACCAATAAGCATCCTTAAAATGACTGGGGGAATGCCTGGAGTACGGCAGCATTTCTCCTCCGGGGCTGCTGGTTGAAAGCGAACGGCGGGAAGAGCGCTGAGGTGAGCGGATAGCCTGAACAGGGCGGGCGGCTGAGTAGCTGATGCTTACCGTGTAAATGTAGCTTTACCGACGAACCGCACAATAAATTTCATATCCCGGTCTGAAGAAACGGGTGGCGGAGCGCATCGTACATGGCTGGTAGATGAGTTTCTGAGTGTGACCAGTGAAGGTGTCGTAAATATCCCGTATTGCTTCCCCCCGTGTTCGTCCCCCGGTCTAACGGTTCGTCAGTCCGCTGGTCTATTTCCTCCCCTCCACCCCATCTTACGTTCGTTCATTTGCCCTCTCCTCCCACTCCAGGCGGCATTTCCCGTATTTTCAAACCCAAAGCGTGACAGGTTAGGTGGCAAGGTGAGTTTAATTAATCTATTAAACTCACTGAAGATGAATACATAAACTAAAAGCTGGATTGTAGACATTTTTATAAGCATATTTATGAGCCTGCCTCTTTGTTATTAAATTCAATATAATTTCAGATTTTTCTATAACTTTTCTTCTGGTTAACTTAGAAAGTGAGCTATTATTGTTACAGGTTAGTTTTCTAAACTACAAAAAAGCAACTGTTAGGGATGCTCAAATATGAAAAATTGGACTGATATTGATATGTGATAGTAACACCTGTATTATGCCAGATTTACCAATATTTCATTTTATAATTTTTTTTATCCGATTACTCGATTAATCGTAAGAATAATCGATAGATTACTCGATTACTAAAATATTCGTTTACAACAGCCCTACTTCCAAGTGTCCGAATCAGCTCTGATCGAGCTACAAGCTAGCTTTAGAAAGAGTAAATTTTATTTTTTAAAGCAAAACAAGAAGAACTGACAAGATATTGCTTTACAGGTGTGAAAAACTATATTAAAAATGAGTGTGATTGGTTTACAGATGCGACTGGCTGTAAAAATAACATCTGTGTGTGTGTGTGTGTGCGTGCGTGCGTGCGTGCGTGCCAGGATCCTGTTTGGCCGTATGCGCAGTAAAGCCGGCAGTAAGTTCCAGGGAAAGGCGAGTGCCGCCACGCGGTCCGCCATCATTCTGCGATTCCTGGCGGGGAGCCAATCAGAGGAGCTGGGGATGTTCATCGACCTGCTTCTGGAGCCTCTGTGCCATTACAGCCAAGGTGAGCTTCTGAGAACATACTGCTAGCAAATTACTGTACTGTGTAGCAACTGTTTTATTAGAGTATAGCTTAAAGTAAAAATATCTGGCTGTTAAATACAAGAGTAAACATAATATCCATTTGGCAGATGTTTAATACTCCATATTTTGGTATCGATCTCATACCAAGTAAATACAGGGCCAATATCAATACTGATACTTTTTTTATTGTTTAAGTTTAATATATCCTCAAACTTCTGACCTTTGCAACAGTGTATTAGGGCCATTGACATAGAATAACAAAAACAAAAATGAAGATTACATTTCCGTCAAAAAAAATCTGAAATTTTCTAGAAAAACTATGAAATTTCTGAGTTTGAAAATCCGAAAATTTGCTTGAAAAAAAAAAAAAAAAACTCAGAAATTTTTGGATTAATCGCAGAAATTTTCTAGAAAAACGGGGAAAGTTTGACTTTTGAATGTTTCCCTGTTTTTTTTTTTTCCCCAACAGAATTTCTGAAATTAATCTAAAAAAATGTAAGTTTTTTTATGGCCCCAATAAACCATCGTCCCAGGAGGTGTTTTTTTTTTTTTTTTTTTTCCAACTTCTTAACTAAATAATTCAAAGTTTATAGGTGTCTACAAAATACTTTGAGAACATATTAACATGATAAAATGTATGCATGTTTTTCTAAGTAAAAAAAAAAATAATAATAATAATAAAAATACAAAATCTTTTTTGAGGTGGAGTTGAGAAACAGCAGTACAAAAATAAAATAAAATTCCAAAACAGAATCTGAAACTAAAGCATCGATCTCACCACACTGGTATCGCTACTGATACGGACTCTGTATCAATATCTGGTATGTGTCCGCCCATCTCTACTGTTTGGTCCTCAGGATCCTGCCTGGAAGCGGTGGAAAGGGCCATAGCTGACACCAACATGGCCGCCGTCCTTCCTCTGGGCCGTCAGCACAGCCTGCTGAACATCATCAACGTTGTCCTGCACAAGCTGGGTCACCTCATCAACATGTACCTGCCCAAAGTCCTGCAGATCCTGCTGTGCGTCACCGCCTCCTTGTCCACCATCTTGGGCAAAAGACAGCAGGTAAGAAAGCTCTTTTTGTCTTAGTTTTCTCCGTTTCCACACAGTTCGCTCTTAAAAACCTTCATCTTTCTTCTCCCAGCTTCGAGCAGGATGTTTTAACCCCCTGAAGAACCTGAGGAGACTCGGTATCCTCAGGATCCAGGACTTCTTCGACGCGTTCGACTCGTACGCCTTCACCCCAGATGAGATCGACGGCGTTTTCCAGGCTGTCGTCTGGCCTCAGGTGCGCTTCGATTTATTTATTTTTTTTAACCTCCATCACATTTATCCCGCTCCAAACTTCAGCGTTTTGCTAACGAGTTTAGACGTTGTTCGTGTTCAGGTGTGCCGCCTCCCCACGGAGAGCCCCTACTCCCCCACACCGCTGCTCAAGCTCATCCACGTGTGGTGCAAGAACTCCAGGTCAGGCTCCCTCAGGAGCATTAATCTAGAATGTCTTTTTAATTATTATTAATCAGGAATTGTTGGTGAACATTTAAGAGCCTCACTGTGTGTGTGCTTTAGGTATTTCCCCCTCCTAGCCAAGCAGAGGCCGGACCACCCAGAGTGCGACGTCCTCCTAAACGTCTTTGCCCTCCTGTCTGCCAAAAACGCATCCCCGGCCACCGTCGCCATGGTGATGGATATGATAGAGTCTCTGGCAACAGCCAAAGATTTTGTCGCCTCCGAAGCAGAGTCTGAGGTCGTCGTGAATGGCTGCGTGTTCCCGCAGCCTCCAGAGGGCGCCGTCATCACAGAAGGTTCAGAACTAGTCCCTTAGAAGCTCCTTAATTTTGCGTTGTCCAAGCGGAATATTCACTTTGTTTTTATATTTTCTATTTCTCCAGAATCCTTACCTCAGGGCTCCAGACTGCTGCTGCCTCACATCACCACCTTGCTGCAGTATTTCAGCGGAGTGGTTCGCAACCCGGACAGACTCAAGAAGAAGAAATTCCGAGCTCAGGTAGCCAAAGAGCTCAACATCCTCTCCAAGTGAGTTTGTTTAATCTGTTTCCTCTCGAGCCTTTTTTTAGTTTCTCGGTGTTCAAAATGGATTGCATAAAAAAATATATATTTTTTTTTTCTCTCTGTCAGGGTGAGTCGCTTTGTGAGCGACAAGGAGCAGAGCTCGATGCTCATCAACCTTTTGCTTCCTTACCTCCTGAGAGGCAACAACTCTCAGGTGAGACTTCCAACACTGCTTGTCTCAATATGCGTAGACAGGCTGTTTTGTCATGTTACTTCCATTAAAATGTTTGTTTTTGTTGCTAAATATGGTGGCGGCAACATCATGGTGTGGAGAAAAGAGAAAAGACTAGTTCTATATGTTGGTCTACCACTGCAAAACCCAATGTTTGAAGTTTTACTTACCTGAAATGCAACAATGTAGCATTCCTTGAACACTTGATCCTCTGTAGCAAAGGTTCACCTTTATCAAAAAAAAAAATCCTAACATCGACATGTGAAAAGCTCAACCCTTTTTGCTTCACTTAACAACGATAAAGTGCAGAGACTAATCTGTTGATTTTTTTTAATTTTTATTAGATAAACCGGTTAATAATTTGATAGTAAATGTCTTAATAGGAGATTATCACAAAATTTGAACTGGGTGAAGCTAAAACTGCCACTAGTGGAGTTCTGGATAGAACATATTTTCACACTAAGAAGGTTTTTCATCTTAAATGTAAATATTTTTTTTGCACTGAGTGTGACGTTGTTTCAGCAAAAGAGGTTAATTGATTACTAAATAAGTTGACGGCTGTCTCGGCGATCGATTAATCACAATTAATCGCTTTAGCTCTAGTTGTATAGAGTTTTTTTCTTAAAGGGTGTGATGTGTTTGTCCCAGGAGACAGAGCTGGACCTCCTGGCCACCATCCAGAACCTGCTGCGGCAGAGCGACCAGCCCTCCGCCTTCCTGCAGCCACTCGGAAAACTCTTCGCCGTCATTCACAAGAAGTTACCCAGGCAGGCTCTCACCACCGTTTACCAGGTATCCTTTAACAAATTCAATGAAGTTTGGCTAGAAATATATTAACAACTGATTCATTTTTCTGTTTCTTGCCTTGCTTAGTCTTCATGTTAACGTCTGATATTGGTATATCGGTAACGTGTTCTCTTCTCTGGTGCCAGACTCTCTCGGATCTGGACCCTTCTCTCACATACATCACAGATTTAGCGACAAAGGTGAGCTTTGCTTTTCTACCCGTTATCGTGAGCTGAGGAGTATCGAAGCTGGTCTAAATGCGTAAACCTTTTCCAGCTGAACGCATTCGACAGCCGCCACCTGGATGAGATCCACTTTGACGTGCGGCTGACGGCTTTCCAAGAGGCGACAAAGCGGGTCAAAGACATGCAAACTTTGGATCTGGACTACATCAACGTCCTCATATACAACTGCTTCCACACATATGAGGTTCGTGCAGGACATCACTCCAGTCTAAATCTAAAATCACACTTCCCGTCGCGATCAAGCTGATCACCGTTAAGCTGGACGTGATTCTTTTATTCCTTAAACGCAGATCGGTGACATGTCGCTGGGAGACAACGCCACCCTGTGCGTGTCGGCAGTGATCAGCCAGGTGGCGGCCGTCGGCGCTGGGGTGCAGATCTACAGAGATCTGATACAACACACCATCCTGGACGCCGTCCACAAGGGGCTCCACAGCAAGACCGAGGTACAAGAACTCGCATCCAGTTCATTTCTTTAGTGGTTCCCAAGCCTTTTTTTAACAACAGAATGCTAAAAAAGTCAAATGCGCATTTGGATTTAGTCCTCCTGAGACGGACATTTTAATCTGGATTGGACAGATTTCACCTATTAGGGTTACTTTTCAAGTCCTGACACAGATTCTCAATTTTATTTTGGGCTGGACTTTAACAAGACCTTTCAAACTATTCAAAAATAGGACAGATTTGTGGATAGTTGTATTTAAGGCTGTGAATACATTTCCGAAGGATTTCGATATTTATGTGTGTCTTTAATTCTCAACCGTGCCATTGATGCTTTTTACATGGTTTGTTCGGCTGCTTCAAATCCCTGGAAATGGTTGAATTTCATTTAGCTTTTTCCAAGGACTGGAAAGTCCTTGATTTCTATATAAAGTCATTGAAAGTTCTTGATGTTTAAACTGATATCTAACGCTTGATTAAAGTCTAAATTTTCATAATCCTAATAAAAAAAATATACATACATTTTTTTAATTTTTTTTTTATCTCTAATACACGGTGTTTGAAGATGCTTGAAAAGTGTTTGAATTTTACTGTGGGAAAAGTGTTCAAACCTTCATTTTGCTACATTTTTCATCTTGTAACTGAGATGATCTTACATTATATCATGCCTGCTGCCTCTTCTGCAGCTCCAGCCCTGAATCCAATCTCTCTTTCTCTCTTTCCGTGTGTTTCTGTTTTGTTTTCCAGAGCGTCCAGCATGAATACACCTCCGTCCTGGCCTGTCTGGTGAAGAACTTCCCCACTAAGAAAGAGTTCAGAGACCTGGTGCAGCTGACGGACTACAACGACCCGGAGTCGGACTTCTTTGAGCACATGAAGCACATCCAGGTATTAGACGGACCCGTACTCCTCCTCCTGTATGTCCCACGTTTGGGCCATTGAACCGACCTGTGAGTGTGTGCGTTTCGCTCAGATCCACCGTCGAGCCCGCGCTCTCAGGAGGTTTGCCAAACAGCTGACCGAGGGCGCCGTGGCGATGACCCCACGCTCACTTCAGAACTACATCATGCCGTACGCCATGACCGCCCTGCTGGACGAGAAGATGCTGAAGGTGACGGCAGAGAATAAACAAGGTTTTCTTAAAGGTGATTTTTTTTTTTTTGTATTTTCCCTTAACACTCTCGTCCACTTTTCACACCGCAGCATGAGAACATGATGACCGCCTCAGTGGAGGTGGTGGGGGCGGTGTGCCGCAAGCTGACCTGGTCCAAATACCTGTACTTCCTGAAGCACTTCGTCCACATCCTGCAGACGGCGCAGGCCGAGCAGAAACTGGCCGTCAGGTAGAGCTGGCCGACCGAGAGCTGTTTTTTTCCTGGCTCATTTCAGGGGATTTATTTGTTTGCTCCCCGTTTGCAGTTTGCTGGTCACTGTGCTGGAGGCCTTCCATTTCGACCATCAGACCCTCAGCAGAGAGATGGAGGCTGCCAGAGCCAGAGAAGGTGAGAGGAGGAGCGGCAAAGATCCGATCTGTAAACAGACTGGAGCGTTTTCTGGTCTGGACGAGCATGGAGGAGATGCACTTTGTTCCTGTTCCTCAGCATTCTTTTTTAAATCCATCTGTCCATCCATCTTTCAATTTGTAACTCCGCCTTCCATTTTTCCATCCATCCATCCATGTTTTTTTCCTGTCTATCCATCCATTCTTCCCTCAGTCCATTGTCTGTCCATCCAATTCATCGATGTATTTCATCATTATTTCATCCAAAAACCACCTGGCATAAATTCTATTTTTGTTTTTTTTTATAATAAACGTCTCAACTATTTCTGCCCAGCCGAGAGCGCGGCAGCGATGGATGTCGAAGACGAGGCAGGGGCCATAGAGTTGGACACCAGCGACGATGAAGAAGCCATGGAGACCGACGACAAGGCAGCTTCCGCCAGCGTCCCCATGGAAACCGAATCTGCCGCACGAGCGGCGGCGTCAAGAATCCCAGCTAAGGCAGCTCCTACAGCGCCGCCTGTGTCCAGCGGCTTGCCCCAAAGCAGAGAGGAGCTGGAGTCCCTGATGGCTGCCATCCACAAGACGGTGAACGACAGCGTGCTGCCCCGCCTCAACAAGTGCCTCACTGCAAAGGTAGAGAGCAGGAACTGGATCAGGAAACGCTCCCCAGCAGCAACGAAAGCTCAGATTATTATTTCTCGCTTCAGGTGAAGCGTGACGAGGAGCACAAAGCGGTGAAGTCCAAAGACGTGAAGGATGAGGAGGTGGTGCGCATTCCCATCGCGTTCGCCATGGTCAAGCTCATGCAGACTCTGCCTCCTCACATCATGGAGGCCAACCTCCCGGGGTAGGTCAGGTTTTTCCCTTAAAAATCGGGGAGGTTTTCCTGACACGTGGGCGACTAACAGCGTCGGCTTTCTTCTTTATTTCCAGCATCTTGATCAAGGTTTGTGTCCTGCTGAGAAACCGCTTCCAGGAGATCCGCGACGTAGCGAGAGGAACGCTGGTGAAGATCATGCAGACTCTGGGCTGCAGGTACCTGCAGTATCTGCTCAAAGAGATGCAGGGCGTTCTGGTCAAAGGCTACCAGGTATGAGAACATGCAAGGCATGCAGATATCAGCATGTAATAGTCTGTTTGTTACATTAAAATCATTGATTTAGAGTTTGTGTGATTGACCAACACAAAGTGGCACGTGATCGGGAAGTTATGAAAAGAATACATATCGTTTTGCTTTGTTTTTTTTTGTTTGTTTTTTTTTTACAAAATCACCAACAAGGGTATTTTGCTACAATCTCTTCTAGCTTTGTGTATCTAAAGATGGACATTTTCCACATTCTTCTCAGTGAAATTCCTCAAGCTCAATAAGATTGAATATCAATTATAAAGCCTTGCCACAGATTCTCAATTTTTCATTTAGAAGCAACAATACTATTGTTTTACCTCAGGAAGAGTTCAGAAATCAATATCTGTTGAAATAACCAGGAGGTTTTCAACAGGGTTCTGTGCAGTGCTCTCTTCATTTTTTCCAGAGCTGTATATAGCCTAGTTGTGCTAGTTGCTAATAAGCAACTAACACTCTGTGAAATAGATTGAACATCAGTCTATTTGAGTACCTGCTTTGTGATACACAGGCCCGGTTCCAGAAGAGTTTAGCAGGGGGGCATTGGCTCATTTTGGGGGTCACATGAAACCCCCAGAATAGGGGGAAATGTAACATTTCAAATAGGATAAGAGTTTATTAATACAAAATAAACAAGGATATAAACAGTGGCATGTATAAAACACAAAAGAAGAAATATTACTCAAGTACAGTACAGTAAAACTATTCTTATAAGTACCTTTTCTCCCAAAAAGTTCAAGTAAAGAAGCCATATTTCATAGACCTCTGTGACCTCATAGACCTCTGTGACCTCATAGACCTCTGTGACCTCATAGGCCTCTGTGACCTCATAGGCCTCTGTGACCTCATAGGCCTCTGTGACCTCTGTGACCTCATAGACCTCTGTGACCTCATAGGCCTCTGTGACCTCATAGGCCTCTGTGACCTCATAGGCCTCTGTGACCTCATAGACCTCTGTGACCTCATAGGCCTCTGTGACCTCATAGGCCTCTGTGACCTCATAGGCCTCTGTGACCTCATAGGCCTCTGTGACCTCATAGGCCTCTGTGACCTCATAGGCCTCTGTGACCTCATAGACCTCTGTGACCTCATAGGCCTCTGTGACCTCATAGGCCTCTGTGACCTCATAGGCCTCTGTGACCTCATAGACCTCTGTGACCTCATAGGCCTCTGTGACCTCATAGGCCTCTGTGACCTCATAGACCTCTGTGACCTCATAGGCCTCTGTGACCTCATAGGCCTCTGTGACCTCATAGGCCTCTGTGACCTCATAGGCCTCTGTGACCTCATAGGCCTCTGTGACCTCATAGGCCTCTGTGACCTCATAGACCTCTGTGACCTCATAGGCCTCTGTGACCTCATAGGCCTCTGTGACCTCATAGGCCTCTGTGACCTCATAGGCCTCTGTGACCTCATAGGCCTCTGTGACCTCATAGACCTCATAGACCTCTGTGACCTCATAGACCTCTGTGACCTCATAGGCCTCTGTGACCTCATAGACCTCTGTGACCTCATAGGCCTCTGTGACCTCATAGGCCTCTGTGACCTCATAGGCCTCTGTGACCTCATAGACCTCTGTGACCTCATAGGCCTCTGTGATTTCTAAGACCTCTGACCTCATAGGCCTCTGTGACCTCATAGACCTCTGTGACCTCATAGACCTCTGTGACCTCATAGGCCTCTGTGACCTCATAGGCCTCTGTGACCTCATAGACCTCTGTGACCTCACAGGGCTCTGTGATTTCATAGAGCTCTGACCTCATAGGCCTCTGTCACCTCTTTTGAGGCCTCTGTGACCTCACAGGCCTCTGTGACCTCATAGACCTAGTTGTACTAGTTGCTAATTAGTGCAACTAGTACTAATTTTGGCCCTAATCACATTATCATCTCTGACCATCTTGTACATGCTGCAAACTTTGACGTTCATCGTTTTGTGGCAGAATGTGACAAAGTTGTATATGAAGTAAAGACCTTTTGGTTTTTCTCTCATCCGTTTCCCGCCCTCCGTCCAACCAGTTGCACGTGCTGACGTTCACAGTGTACCACCTGCTGTCTGCCATCAGCCCGACGCTGAAGAGCGGAGACCTGGACCCCTGTATGAGCATGCTGATCGGAGTAAGAGCTTCCCACCTCCAGATTCCACATAGAAACTCTTCAGTTTTCTTCTTGTTTTTCTTCTCTCACCTAAATGGCCGCTTTTCGCTCTTTGCCCATCAGATCTTCAACAACGAGCTGTTCGGCACCGTCGCCGAGGAGAAGGAAGTCAAGGGCATCGTTTCCAAGGTGATGGAGGCGCGACACAGCAAGAGCATGGACTCGTACGAGCTGCTGGCGCGCTTCTGCAGCAAGGAGAGCATTACCAAGCTGGTCCTGCCGCTGAAGGAGGTGAGGGCGGATCCGAGCAGGAAGAGGCGGGATTTAGTGGTGTTCAGGGTTCGATTGGCTGCTGGGAATCCTTGAAAAGGCTTGAATATTTTGCAGGTGTTTTCAAAGGCTTGGAAAGTGCTTGATTTGTGCATAAAGTCGTTGAAGAAGATATTCAAACTGCTCAGTTTTGTAAAAAAAAAAGTGCAATATAATGTTTGATCAAAAGCTTAAATTTCTAATCTGTTTAACAAAATAATAAAACGTAAGAGACATTTTTATTTAAAAGTGTCTGAAATTAAATCAGTTTTCTTGTTTGAGGTCAGTTAGAAATCTAAAAGTTATTCTTATTTCCTAAATGCCAGAAAAGATAGCAAGAACATTTTTTTACAGATACTTTTGTGACTTTCCTGGTATAAGTGTTTAAGCATTTTATTTGAGCAGGAATTATTAATTATTAATTATTCCTAATGGCTCAATGACTTGATCTGTGTAACTGAACTAATGGTTTGCTTGTATTTTTTACATTCAACAAATTGAATTGGGGTATTTTTTATAATTTTTTTTTTCACTGTAGAATCTACAGTGAAAAATTAATTGAAACGTTTTGTTTTGATTTTTTTAGTTCACTTTTATGAACTAAAGCTTAGCTGAGAAATGCTTGAAAAGCGCTAGAGTTGTGCAGTGAGAAAAAGTGTTCAAACCCCTGGTTACATCTGTAAAGATCTTTTTCTTTTTTTTTTTCTTTCTTTTCCTCGCTCCAGATCCTGGAGACCTCCTCTCGTCTGAAGGTGTGTAATCGTGTGGCGGCCGTGCTGCGGCGGCTGATCCTGGGTCTGCTGGAAAACAGCGGGATGAGCTCGCGGGACGTGCTGCTGCTGAGCCACGGCCTGGTCAGCGAGAGCCTGCCGCTGCTCACCAAGAGGGACCGGTAGGCCAGACAACCCCCCCACCTCTTCTGCTAACGCTAACACACTCAAACCGACCCTGAGGCGGCATGCGGCTAACTCGCTCTGCTGCTTTGTGTGTGTTTTTTTTCCAGAGAGAAAGCGTCGGTGGAGCCGCCCCCTGACCCCAGGCTGCCCCCTCCCAGCTGTCTGCTGCTGCCTCCGACCCCGAAGAGAGGGGGGCAGAAAGCCCCTGTCAGCAGCCGCACAAACATGCACATCCTGGTGGACGCCGGACTCAAGGTGACCAAACCCACACAGTGGTCTGCACCGTTTGATCTGCCCTCTTAAGCTACAAGTCATTAAATGTTCCACATTCGAATCCTCCAGTTGCTCCACTTAAGTCTGAAGAAATCTAAAGTGAATTCATCCGAGGCGTCGGCTCTGAAGATGCTGGATCCCTTCGTCCAGCTGCTGCTCCAGTGCCTCGACTCCATGCACGTGAAGGTACCGGCCATTTACCCCGTCACCGTGGTTACCTTTCTGTCGCTGCTGTTCAAATCCCACCTGACGCGACACGTCCTCCCCAGGTGATCACCGAGGCTCTGGTGGCATTCACCTGGCTGCTGAGGTTCCCTCTGCCGGCCGTGAAGCAGAACGCCCAGCAGCTGACCAGGCAGCTCTTTGTCCTGCTGAAGGATTACTCCAAGGCCGGTGCGGCGCGGGGAGAGAACTACCAGCTGGTCCAGAACTGCTTCAAGGTAGAGAGAAATGCAAACTGTAGGAGAAATACGCAAGAAATTTTTGAAGTTTACAGCTGCATCATAATTCTATTTCTTGCTTTTGGTTGTAGTTTATTGAGAATGTTTTGGATGTCTCAAAACAACAACGTTATCGTTTATAGCGATAGTTACTGGGACAATTTATCGTCCAGCAAAATTGTCTTTCTGTCTTTTCCTGCCTTTTTTTTCTCTCTCTTTCTCTGTTTTTGTTTTCCTCTCCTTCTTGCTGTCTTTCTCTTTTTCTCTTTCTTTCTGTCTCTCTCCCCCTCTCCTCTAGTGTTTTTTTCCACTTAAAAGGCCACATTCTTGTCCCAGGAAGACTCGTCCAAATACATTTTTCCACTAATAAACAACTGCTTGTTTTTTTATTTTTTTTTTACTCTTTTGCATATGGACTAACTAAACACCGACACCGAACTGACCTCGTTCTGCTGTGCAGACCATGACCATTCTCGTAAAGAACATCAAAAGTAACAAGATCTCTGAGACGCAGCTGCAGGTGCTGCTGGGCTACGCCGAGGAGGACATCTACGACCAGTCGCGCCAAGCCACCGCCTTTGGCCTGCTCAAGGTAAGCGCCGCAGCTCCGTGGTGCAACACGGCGTCAGGAAGCCGTCGGCCCCCCTCTCAGCCGTGTTGTTTTCATGCGTCGGACCACTCCAGGCCATCCTGTCCAGGAAGCTCATCGTCCCAGAGATGGAGGAGGTGTTGAAGAAGGTGGCCAAGTTGTCCGTCACCGGGAGCAACAACATGATCAGAACTCACTGCCGACACGTAAGAACAAGCCGAGGCGTTTCTGAAGCAGAGGTCTGTGCTGGCGTCTGACCGTAGGTTTTGTGCGGTGCAGATCTACCTGAAGTACCTGCTGGACTACCCGCTGGGGAAGAAGCTGAAGTCCCACCTGGACTTCGTGGTGGCCCAGCTGCAGTACGAGCTGGACACCGGCAGGGAGTCGGTGTTGGAACTGCTGGCCTCCATCTTCCAGATGTTCCCTCAGGTTCAGATCGAATCCTTGTTTTTTCTCTCTAACACGATATTCCTGACAATTACAGATTTTTGCGAATATATGAATAACATTCTGGTTTTGTCATTCAGAATCTGCTGGCGGATTACAGCAGCCTGTTCTTCCCCCCTCTGGCTCTGATCATCATCAACGACGACTCGGTGCGCTGTAAGAAAATGGCCGCCATGGCCATCAAGGCGCTGCTCGGCCAGCTGGACGTACACCACCAAAACGTGCTGTACTCCTATGTCAACATCTGGCTCACTGCAGAAAAGGTGCTGAAGCATTCACACCTTATGAACGTTTCCACATTTTATCACAAATGCTTTTTTGGTGTGGGATCGAACTGATAAATCGGCTCCGATTTCCTTCATTTTGAGGGATTGGAGATCGACCAGTACAGTTGATACCAAATATAAAAAGACACACTGTTTGTGATCAAGCCTCTCGTTTTAGATAAAAATTACCCAAATTCTTTCTATTTCCTAAATGTCTGAAAACTTTGTAGCTTCTCTTGAATTCATAAGTTTACCTAAGTTTGGTCAAAATCAGGGATAATTGTGCTTTCAACAAAATTGGACTCTTTAAAGATCGGTGATTGGCCAGAAAACTTCAATCGGTGCATCCCTTGAATTTACATAATTGACCAACTCATTGTTGTGCTCAGTTTTCTTCTTTTTGGGTGAATATAGATGCGCACAAAGATTTTACAACCCACTTCACAATTATTCCCTATTTTGTGTTGGTTTATTATCCCAATTAAGTCCAGTAGTTTGTAGCTTTAGTGCGACAAAAGTGGAAAAGTTCAGGGATTATTCGTAACTAAGAGATTTGAAGACCTATCGGTTAATTGTCACATCCTTTTTAAAAGCCATGTCGATGTTTTCCTCTTCAGGCCACGCTGCGGCGCGTCGGCGTTCAGGTTTGCGGCTTGTTTGTGGAAGTGGAGGAGGAGAAATTCTCCAGTCGGTTGGACGACCTGCTGCCTCTGCTGGAGAAAGAGATCCACCCTGACGCCTATGAAGATGTGAGTAAACATACAACAGCATCCTTAAAAAGTCTTACATGCGTGTAACTAAAATTAAGGACTGAAAATGTCTTAAATTGGTTTTTAAAAAGTAATTTAATCACAGGTCTTAAGTTTTGTTTTGACAGGACTATTTAATCCCGCATATTCTGTGTATTTTTTTTTCTTCTGGGACATTTCTGTCAGGCAAAAGTTGAAGTCACACTCAGACGTTTTCTGTTCATTCTGTGATTTGAGACGGCTAACATACACTTGCCAACCAGCTAGCGAAATTTGTACATTTCCGTGGAGATATAGGTCTTAAATGGTCTTAAAAAGTCCTAATTTTGAGTCGGTGGAACACTGTAGAAGCAAAGTCGTTTTAGAAAAGGATGGAAAAATTGTAAAGAATCTTCACGTCTTCCCCTCAGATCGATGAGGTTGAGGAGGAGAAAGGAGCCGACCGGCTGCTGTTCAGTTATCTCACCCTCATCTCCAAATTAAACAAACACTGCGGTGTGCTGGAGCTCAGGAAGCCTCACGACACGCTGCTTCACATGTGGGGTAAGCATGTCTTAGGCGCCCCACCCTCTTTCCAAAACAAATTCGCCCTTGAACACCCTTCAAACCCGTTTCAGGTCACGTGGAAGCCCACCTGCGGCACCCTCACTGCTGGGTGTGGCTAACCGCCTCACAGCTCTTCGGTCAGCTCTTCGCCGCTCAGCCGGCCGAGCAGTTGGTCGCCGTTTGGAGAGAAACGAAGGGAGACGCCTCGTCTCACCCGGCGGCTGTAGACTTCATCACCAACAACCTGGACAAGAAGGTGAGCCCAACATCACTTTTTTTGGCTTCGCATCCGTCTTAAACTCCTGCGTCTCACTTCTGCTTTCCTTCTGTTTCCAGATGAGAGAGTTGGCTTTGAGCTTCTGCAGCCAGCTGCAGTCCAAGTTCCTGGACACGGCGTCGGGAGAGCAGGTACATAGTTACACCTGAAACATCAAGTTTAACTTCTGCGGTTTGATCTGGTGCATAAATGTCCGACTTCCTGTTCGCAGGTGATCAAAAACCTCCTCTTCGTTGGAAAGGTGATTTACCTCATCTCCCCAGAGTCTCACATCACCACTCTAGAAGAGGGGAAAAATGAGACGGGAAATGGAGAGGACGGCGATCAAGACGACGGCGATCACGAAGACGAACAGGAAGTTGAGGAGGAGGAAGAAGAGGTTGATAATGAAAAAGACAACAGGCCTCCTTCTTTGCTGTGGCTCATGAAGAAGCTGTCTCTGATGGCGAAGAGAGAAGCAGCTTACGCTCCTAAGGTTCCTCTCAAGGTGAGCAGATCGTCAGGTTCATCTTCAGCATCAATTTTTATTTTTAGCCACAGATTTTCTTGAGTTTATCAATAAATATCAGTAACATATAAATAAATTTTTTATATTTAAAATATTTTCTAGTTCCTATGTTAAGTGTTCTTTACAAAATTAAAGTGCATTAGTCACTGAGAGGGTGAACTTGCATTATTATGACATTATCAATATCTTGTCATTGTTTTTCACAATAATTACTGGGACAATTTATTGTTCTTCAAAACATAGTTTAGCGTCTTTGTCATAGTTGTACCTAAAATTATCCCAATAAAATTCCAAATCACACACTATCCCAATAAAACAAACAATAAATTATACAAATATGAATAATAAAATCAATATGTTAATTAAAAAACCCGTATATAATCCAAGCAACCATATAGATACATGTAGAGGCCCCTGCTGATGAACAGCATCCCTACATCATGGTGCTGCCACCACTGTGTTTATGATTGGACAAAATGTGAAAATAGTTTTAGGGCTTTGATTAGTGTGACATTTCATCACCTCTTGCCTCTCGTCTCGGCTTTTTCCCACAGAGAACGTGTGTGTTTAAGTTCCTGGGAGCCACAGCGGTGGACCTGGGGAAGGAACGCCTCGGCCCCTACCTCACCACCATCATCACTCCTCTGTACAGAGAGCTGGACAGCACATATGCTGAGCAAGGTCTCCGTCTGACTGGCAAAGAGTAAACGAAAAATACAAGAAAGGTAGTCTTGGTAGATTTAAATCCATATTTCTCCATTTTGTCCAGATCCGACCTTGAAGAACTTGGCGCAGGAGCTGATTGAGCTGCTGAAGAAGCAGGTGGGGCTGGAGAGATTCTCCCTGGCCTTCTCTGCCGTCCAGAAGGAGTTCTCACAGAGGCGAGCAGCTCGCAAGAGACACAGAGCCATGCAGGTATGACGAGCGCCAGACCCATGATGTACAAGGTTTCACCCGTACGTTTGTGTTTTAATATTTACTCTCCACCATGCAGGCGGTGGCCAACCCAGACATCGCCGCTAAAAAGAAACTTAAGAAGAACAAGAAAAAAATCGAAGCCAAGAAGAGAAAAATTGAGGTCCTGCGGCCTGGATATAAAGCCAAGAAGCATCGCAGTCATGCGCTCAAAGACCTGGCGATGGTGCAGTGAGTCATACACATGGGACTGAAACCTGACTCCAAACAGGTCTATCTGGGCTGTGGTATGGCCTGCTGCGTTCTTAGATCTTCTGCTGTTACAGTGTGACTGCCAAACATCTGGATGCCCTGCAGCCTTAACACGTGGAATCATGTAAATAATAAATCAAAGACAATTTTACTTTCCCGCTGTGGATCAATAACGGGATTGTCATAATCTATGTTTTTGTAAAAGAGAAATAAACCAACATGTTTGCAGAGCATAGTGGAATTCATTCTCAGCGCAGAGATTAGTTAGATCTCTTTAATAGAAAGTAAGTTTAATTATAATGTCAACTAAAAACTAGCTGTAAACGTTCGAGCTGCTTTAGTTGTTACAAAATGCATTCTAGATCATTTTCCCTTATGTCCAGGAAGTGGGTTGGGATTGAGGAACCACTGCGCCTCTAGTGGTCATTCAACCAACTGCAATTTTCAGCTTTGGTCTTTACATGATGTCCGGACGTCGTTAAAACGTCTTAAATTCATTAAATTGTAAGTTGGCTTTAAATACATCAATTCCAGGTACTAAGTTTTGTCGTGGCAGGAGTATTTAATCTTCTGTAGTTTTTTATTATTGCGGAACTTTTCTGTTCTGTTTGAGTCGCGCGCGGTTGAGGCCACCGCCAACTAGCCATGCTAGCTAGCTTTTTTTGCGTCATCATGGGTAAGTACAAATTTGTCTTCCGTTTGTTGAACGACGTTTCTTTTTGCCACCGGTTTACTTCTGTCACCAACCCATACGAGGTTATGTACATTCTGTGCCCAACCCCCCCCCCCCCCCCCCCAAAAAAAAACTGGTTACTACCGGGGTTAAGGCATGAGAAGTACAAAGCCTGCTTCCAAAATGTCCGTTTTTGAGATGCTTGATTGTTATACAGCAGTATCTCCCAACACTTCCCTATATTTATAATTTTTCGGTTTAAATTTTTATTTGCTTACTAATAGTATAACCTGCGGCTATCCTATTAATTATTAGGAATAAATATAACAAAGTTTCAATATTGGTACAATAACGGACTTCATTCATTACTCAGAATCAATTTTACTGTACAAGCAGGTATAAATATGCAACCATAAAACTTTGAGCATACAGTTAGTGTTCAATGACTAATTAACTAAATATGCCAAAGCTGCATTCAAAAGATTCCAACCACTAGAATAATTGAAATAAATCAGTAGGAAGAAGAAAAAACCGAAATCCATAACAAAGCGGACAGCCCAGGCTGCAGCAACACTTGGCTAAAAGACCGACTCCAGAAACATAAGCCATGTTTATTGTGTGGTGCTTTATCGCCCCCTGGTGGATCTTCTTGTCACTGACATTGGAGTTTATTAAATCCAAATAACAGGAGTTGATTCTTGAGGTTGTGTCATGTGGGATTTACTTTCAAAATATCTGTGCTGACTCCAGATTTTACTGCAGCCTTCTCTTCTCAGTCCCAGGCTTAAAAGGCGTTAGGCATTGGGAGGACTTGGTCAAGGCTTTATGTGGGTGTATGACTGGAGGAGGAGTGCAATCACTGGTCCAAAGAAAAATAGGGGAATAGGTAAGGGTCAGTCACAAGGCTTCAAAGCGAGGGGGTCAAAGTTTAGGAGTATATACAGGATGGGGCTCCGCCTCTTACTGCCGACTCTTCAGGGCATCCACCAACCTACGAGCAAAGACAAAGTAAATATAATTCAACTTGAGTAAACAAGCAGATACAACTGTTAAGTCAATACAAGTTGGTTCTGCTTAGCCAGGTATACGTCTACACAAACAGAAGCTAGCTCTGGAAATGTAGCTTACCACTCCATGGCCTCATCCAGGCCTGTTCCTTTGGTGGCTGAGGTCTTGAAGATCTGCCACTTCCTGTCTTTGAGGGCAGGAAGGCCTAGAGCGTTGGCCACCTCAGTCGGCGTCATTGCCTGGTCCATGTCCTGTTTGTTGGCAAATACCACCAGGATGGCTTTCTTTAGCTCTTCTTCCTGTAAACGACGACATACAACAATTTTAGCAAAGATAAATGGCTGAAATATTCAACTTTTGCGTTTTTGGCCTTTAATGTGAGAAATTTAAAGCGGTGTGGATACTTTTGTAAGGCACTATAATTCTCATAGCAAAGATTTTGGATAGTGGATGCATTTACCTCCAACATGGCCACCAGCTCTGACTTGGAGATGCCCATCCTGTCACGGTCGCTGCTGTCGACCACATAGATCACAGCGTCTGTGTTTGAGTAATAACACCGCCAATAGGGTCTGGAGAGGAGAGACATATTAGAGGGTGACAGAACTTGTTATTGATGTGAAATATAAATATGAATCAAATACAAAACCTCATAATCTCTACTCTTCAACCATATGCACATTTCCAGTAGCCTCCCACATACCTGATGCTTGTCTGTCCTCCCAGATCCCACACCTGGAACTTCAGGTTCTTGTATGTGACAGTCTCAACATTGAAACCAATAGCTATAAAGGGACGGATAAGGAATATAAGTTATCAGCACTTTGTAATCTGACAATGCTCAATACACTACGTTTCTAAATTCAACTGCCTGGGAAAACATCAGAAATAATAGATGGCTTAATGTCAAGCAGAACTAATTTACCTGCAGAGTGTCACATATAAGCGGAAATCATGACTGCGATCATGGTATAACTATAAACCAGTAAAACAAGATTCTCCAGCAATAGGAAATAATTGCCACAGGATCATTTTTTGTGTTTTCATTAGAATTAAAATTTTAAAGCTAAATTTAGGTACAAGGACATAGGAAGGAGCAGTACATACTAGGAATCGTGGTGACCACTTCTCCAACCTGCAGCCTGTACAGAATGGTGGTTTTCCCTGCACCGTCCAAGCCCAGGATCAAAATCCTCATCTCCCTGGTGCCAAACAGGCCAGAAAAGAGACTGGAGAAGAAACCCCCTGGAGAGGAAACACACCGCATATACGATACTTTGATGAATTCAGTTCTGAGTTAGCTGATTGGGGGTTTTGTTTATTGTTTTTTTTTTTTTACGGTTGAATATCTTTTTTTTTCTTTTAAATACATCAGATGTATCTATAGAAGGAAAAAATAAATAGGGTGCACGAATACAAGCATTTTTTTTTGTTTATTTTTCCACAGGTCTCCATCATTCACGTTTATCGAGGTAGCTCAGGTTAGCTCCCAGTCCCTACCATTAGTGACAGCATTATGATTTTAAGACATAATGTCATGCTTTATTACTCTCACAGAAAGTTTCTGGATAGAAAGGCCAGAATATAAGCTAAACACCGCACAGAAAAACCGTAAACAGCCAAACACAATAAAATGAACACTATAAACAACTAGCCATTAGCATTAGCTAAGCAGGCTGGCATCAACTGCACCTCGCGCTAAAGCACGGAAGCAAAACGAGAACGCTGATGTAGCTCTGTTGAATATGTTGTATGTATAATTTTCAATGTATGCTGTTGAAAAATATCTAATTTAATAAAAGAAAAACTGAATTACGCACCCATTTCCTCAAAATCTCGTTCCTCGAATTATAAATGTGTAGTTGCCAGGTTGGTTCCGTCTGGCTGACGTGTCGCTGGAAGACGTCATTAACTCTCGCGTGGATTTGCTCGCAACATTCGTCACATACCCTTAGCGACATTTTTATTTTATGTGAAATAAGCAAAACACTTTTCGAGACAATTAAAAGAAAATACAATTTCATAATAAAATAACTCGCATGAATTACCTTTTAAAACTTTTTAAATTAAATTTGTGGGTGCGCAGCTTAGTGGAGAACGAATATTTAATCGAAAGTGTGGCTAGAGAACAGAAGACTGATGAACCTACCGACCGTTGTTTAACGGGGTGCATTCAAGAAGTTTCGAAAGAGCCGCGTTTCGAAATGTTAAATTCTGTAGGAGGGAGACGAAGAAATTAATGTGAGTTTTGAATGCAGCTCGCATCAGGCGAAGGAGTTGCCCTCTCTAAACAGCATCAAATTTATGATCATTGAAGATTAGAAAGGTTTCCAAGCTAAACGTGAAAAGTGGTGCGCGTTGTGTCAATTTAAAGCAATTTAAATGCAACCTTGGTGAGCAGTTTGCAATAACTTTAATCTGCGGAGAACACTCTGACTTGTGATTATCCACGGATGGACCTGGCGGCTGTCGCCTGAGATCATCGTTTACGATCGGCGGAGAGACCGACGCCGACGAGCAGGATGGTGGAGCGGTCGGACCGAGCCCCTCTGTTGGACTGGGAGGAAATCCCATCCGCGGAGAAACCCGGCGACGATGCCCCGGCGGCGACTCCCTCCGAGGAGCGACTGTCGAGCCCGTCCAACAGCCGCGGCACGGCAGGATGCTCGGGGTTTGGGTGGAGCAGCGGACCTGGGGGTCCCACTCCGCCCCGCAGGTCCGAAGCAGACGGCTGCAGCGCCCCGCCCGCGACCTCCAGCGCCCCGCCGGCGGCCACGGAGCGAGCGCTGCCGCCCGACGAGGAGGAGCATCTCTCGGATTCAGGAACGAGGGAGGCGTCGCTGGAGGACAGGATGGTGAAGTGGGAGGAAAAGGACCAGATTGTGTCTGTCTTTGTAGTTACATTTAATACCAGAACAGGTGAGACAGCTAATATGTACAAATTGTTTTCAGGAAGGCATGAAATATTCTGAGTAAATTAAGGATTATGTATCATTTAGAACCATCCTTTCCAGGCATGATGCCTAGAACAAAATAAGCGCCTGTCTGAGCAAACTCTGCAGATCATTCTCCCACAGGTGTGGCTTTTCCTGATCTTTCTCTCCAAGTTTAAAGACAAAGTCGAAAGTCACGACACATTTTCCCTTGCCAGATCAGCTGGGGTTTGACCAAATGTCAGGATAAGTGATATAAATCAATCAGGCGTCGCCTTCAGCAGGAGGTAACCCATACATTTTTAATAAGGGCTGTCTTGAAGATTGGCAGAGCCCTGGTGAATCACTTGCCAGATGGATTGCTTAGTCGGTGGGCAAATCAAACACAGAATCAATGAATGATGGAGAAAAGCTGCTCTGAATGGAGGACAGGAGATTTTCTGCAGGGTGGAGCTGGGCTCTTTTATGGGTTTGCTGCATGTGAAGCTGACATGACAAGCAGGTTGCTACTGTCATCCTTGTTCAGTAAGAAGGAATCATTACTGCGTAATTACCACTGCATGTCACAATCTTGGGTGAGAAGAACGCAAATAAGAGTGAAAAGTCAATAATATAATGAGCCTCCAGCCCACCAGTGCCATGATGCTACAGCGTTTAACAATAACAATCAATGTGCATCTAGTAAATCATTGCATTATTGAAAAAGCATTATTTTTAGTAGAAGAAAAAAATGTTTATAATCACGGAGCCCAGATTTCTTCAAAATAAAGACTTCCAAAAGCATAGTTTCAGATGAACCATTTGAAATCACACCTTGAATAAAGTTGCAACTTACAAAAAAGAAATTGCTAAAGTTTTAACATTTAAGAAATGTTTCTGGGCCAAGGAATATGAGAATTATTTACTTTCTTTAAAAAGTCTAGGCTAGTTTTGTCTCAGTGTAACAGATGGTCCAGAATGACACTCTTTATATAAGCAAGTCTGATTTTTATTATTTATTTAATTATATCAACAAAAGGCACTTGCTGCTGAGCTACAAAACACTTTGATCAGATTTCAGCTGAGTAAAGAAAAACAAATCTGAATAAAACTAAAGTGTATTGCAAGAGCATTTCTGCTTTTTTCACAATCTGTTGCCTAACAACGATAAAGTTCCACACAGCTTATTAGGATTTTATACAGTAAACCAACACAAAGAAGTGCATAATTGTGAATTGGAAGGGAAAGGATACATCTTTGCACATCTATTGACTCATATTTTTGCCTAGTCTTTTCAGTTGTGACAATGATTTTCCAAGTCTCTCACTGATACTTTTATTTGGCTTTTCTTGGATTTATTGCTCCATCCATCTTTACCTCAACTTTAATTAGCTACCATAAGATTAAAACAAAAGCTTCTAGTTAGATCCTGATCTAAAGATGCAAATTATTTCAGTATTATTTTATTATTATAAAAGGAAAATATTTACTTTTAAGGGTTAAAATGCAGCCTAACAGTTGTTCAATTTGAATTTAAGTATCAAAGTAAATGGAGCTGGAGAAAAATGTACACCACACTTTTCAGACATTCTTCTTTGTTTCTATCTCCTTAAAAAAAGTGTCGTGTTGTGTTCTTCCACTGTACAAATAAGTGTTGCTTTTTGTTGTCTATCATATCAAAAACATTCTGTAGTTTATGGTGGGGAAAAAAAAGGCTGGTTTGTTGACAAACCAGCTCATATTCCTGCAGAAGGTTGTTTGACTGACTCACTTAATCGAACGCCGTCAACTCGCTGAGTCACGTTCTCTGTTCGTCTGCACCTGTCAGGCCCGGTCTGCTCAGCCGAAGCTCACGGCGACTTCCACGTCCCGTTTAGCTCCCTGAATACGAATGTACCCGTCTGTTTATGTTGTCTGCGTGTGACACAGGTAACATGTTGGAGTGGTGTCTACCCAAAGACATGGACCTGGAGGGAGTGGAGTTCAAAGCCATTGCCAGCGGCTCCCACCGAGTCAGCACGGACTTCATGTGAGTGACTCTGTTTGCTGGCAAGCAGAGTAAGCCAGCTTCAAATATTAGGATGCGGCCCCAGATCTCCTCCCTCCCCCCTAATCCCCCCACCACCTCCCATCCTGGCAAAGTGCTGTCTGGCGCAGCCATCTGGCAGTGCCTTCGCTTCTCCGTGACTCACTGCCTCATCTTCCATCCCCACATCTTTCCTCCTTCTGCAGCTACTTCCGGAAAGGCCGCTACTTTGGCCTCGCCTGTTTCGCCAACATGGCGGTGGAGAGCACGGAGGAGAGGGGGGCCCGGATGAAGTCGGTGGGGATCCTGTCTCCGTCCTACACGCTGCTCTACCGCTACATGAGCTTCTTGGAGCACCAGGTCAGGTAAGGAAGGACCGTCTTTAACGGCAAGCAGCTTCTGGCTTCAGCAAAAGTCTTACTTTACTTTCCTCTTTTAGCAGAGATCAACATTGTGACACAGCTGTTGCACTGTCACGATTACATTAAAACTGCTGACTCACTTTCTAATTATGACTGAATTGTAACCACAAACTCGTCTTTCACTTGGCCGTGCTTGTAGGAGACACCTTAAGTACACATTCACACCTGGAAACCTGAGCTGGTCTGATCACTGCACAGTTGTGCTGGGATCAGCTGGGGTTAAAAGTCTTAATGTAGGGCATTAGGGTGGATTTGGTGTCTAGTCAAAGCATTCACACTATAAACTTCAGTGTGTTTTACTGGGATTTTATTTGTCAGACCATCACCAGCCAGGTTATATTTATGATGTGGGAGGAGAATGGTGCTTCAAAGTTATTCACTAAAAACTGAGGTGTGCAATTATATTAAACTAAAACCCCTTTACTCTAATCCCTTCAATTAAAACTAAATGCCTCTAGAAGTCAAACATTTTGTGAAGACAGAGGAACACATCAAATAGGTCAGGAATAAAATGTTGTTTTAGGACAATTATGAGTCATATTCTGGTCAAACAACAACAACAAAAGACTTTTAATGGTTCAACATGGTGGTAGCATCATTTTCTGTTGGACGTTGCAAAAGATTTGAGATTGAGGCACAGGTTGGTAAAAAATCTGCTCAAATACTGAGTAATTGATCAAATTATCAGTCATTTAATATTTAAAAATTAGATGGCCCAAGATATAATGTTAAGTGGAAATTGTATTTTAAGGACAAAAATAATATTTCATGGCATAAAATAACAAAATCAACCAAAATATTTTTTTCAAATCAGTTTCTTTCAATAAAAAACTTATGAAACTTTAACAAAAACTCCAGATGTATCTTTGTCGAGTGAAGCTTTGGTTAAAACATGTTTGTTCTTCGTTCATTGAAGAGACTCCAGAAATTTTACTCAAGTAAAAGTAAAAAGTACAGTGCAGTAAAAAATACTCCTATAAGTAAATTTTTTCGAAGAAAAAAAAAAAAACCTCAATAAAAGATAATTGAGTAAATATGTTGTAAATATGAGTTGCTACCCAACCCTGAAATTAACTCCCAATAAATTGAGATAAATCAAGTTTAAAGCTACCATGAAGCCATCCTGTCACATCCCAAAAAAAGAAAAAAGAAACTAAAAGACTTTATGGAACTGCATTTTGGAGCAATTACTTCAGAGAAGCAATAATATGAATTCATTGCCATTCATTCACTTTGTTGACAAAACCTTTTGAAGCCTGTCTATCATCTCACTTCCATTTCATTAAAAATGCACCATGTTACCTCATAAAATTCCAACAAAGTACATTCAAGTTTGTGGTTGTAATGTGACAAAGAAAATTACAAGATGTATAAATACCTTAGCGAGGTACTAACATTTTAATCTTTCCTTGAATGAAGTAATGCTGAAAGCATCAGTATTTCAGTCTTTTTACATTTTGATCCAGACAAAAAGGAATAAACCCCCTTCAGACGACTTTCTACTTCTGCTTTCTTTAGACTCTCAATGCCAGACTCACACTTCCTTTTTTTCAGTTGAACACACCGCTCTCTACACAATCAGCTTCTCTTCTCTCCCTCTCCTTTCTTCTTGCACGGTTCCCACACTGCGGCCTCCAGTCATGCAGTGCTCCTGCTCATCATTCCCCCACATATCTCTCTCCAGATTCCTCCATCTGACGGCTGCTCCGGTAGTCGTCACTCCTTGTACAAAGGGCGTGCTGTTGGTCACGGGGTGACTCAACCGTTAAGGAATTTCTCTGGTTTCTTCTCTCCTCCTGACAGTCGAGAGCCGAAATCCTATTTTGCTCTTAGAGTATTGATGGGGAAGTATGGCAACAGTCAGACGAAGGACAAGTAAAGGAACTTAGGTAACTGTTTGAAAATGTTTGGTGTGAGAGAGAACTACGCAAGACTGGCGCAAGGGCAGGGCATGTAGGAAACAGTGAGACAGTGGTGAGGTGTGTGGTAAGGCCGACGGGCCGGTTCAAGGCGGGGCTTGGGATGCATCAAGGATTTTTTTGTTTTCCCTATATTTCAATAGACTGTCCAAGAAATGGCCACAAAGTTTCTTTGTTAAGTTACCATTTAAAGTAACTTAACTGATAAAATAATCTTTGACATTAACTATGAAGCTGCATTAACAGTGATATTTTCAGTCCTGATTTAAAGTCGCCATCAGTTTCTCTCCACATCTAACGAAGGCATTTTTGGAGCCCGGCAATTTAAATGCAGTCTTCAAACTTTTAATTCTGGTCACTGGAATATGGAAAAGCCACCATTACAAAAGTTTAAACTATTGGGAATAAAAGTATGCACCATTTTTTTTTCTGTCTTTTTTTTTTTTTTGTTTGACAGGCAGCCTCTCCAGACCTCTAACCTTCTGTTTTAAACAATGAATCTCTTTTGAGCATTAGGCTGTAGTAACCTCTGACTCAGCTAGTCTGTAGGGTTTCATCTGGCTCAGTGACTGTTGTCATGTGGTAAATGCTATGCGTTACTTATGGTAAGAGATGCCGTAACACACTGTAGCATGATATAGGAAGAGCAAACAGATTTGAAATAAAAAATACTGAGTATGAAGCCTTGAGGAACACCACATGTGAGGTTCAGTAAAATAAAAACAGAAGTTTTTAGGCAGTATTATACATTTATAAACTTTTTTTTTTTTTGCTTCTAAACGGATTTTACATCTCTTATATGTTTTTGCTGTTCTCAGGTAAATCAGATTTGAAACTCCTGAAGCATCATTTTAGAGGTTTTGCCATTTCTCTTTGCTGTGGTCGGATATTTTTCCCAGCCTGACTTACATCTCGTCAGTCTTGTTACCCAATAACGTTTTCCAGGTCACGGACAAATTTGTTTGTGTAATTAAGTCCTGCGGCTGACGTGCTCATTTGCTTCACAATGCTCCTACAATAATTAGCGAACGCTTAACCCAGCGTTTTCCGGTTTTCATTTTCAATGTTTTTGTTATTGTCTTAAGTTTGTTGCTGTCGTTGGGCGACGCGGAGGTGGAACATCGTGATTTTTGTCAGCTGCAGTCAGAATAGCTTTGCTCCGGGACCTGAAGCCATCTGTCCACGCGCTGATTAGTGCTCTCGCTTTTAGACTGTTTCCAGCACTGAGTCGGAATAACAGGGGCAGTATGTGGATTTGATTGGTGACTCAGCTCATTATACTGAACGTGCACCACCAACAAATATTTTCCCGTGGCCGTAAAAGCTTCAGAGTTTATATTTATTATAATTTTTCCGGTCCAGATCTCTCTTGATGCCATTTCTTCTCCTTTCCACAGGCTCCAGCTTCAGTCCCCGGGACACTACTCACCCCTGGAGGCCTTTTACGAGGACAAGAGGGCGCTACTGCCCCCCAGTGGAGAGGATGTTATAACTGCATTCCCAGCCAACGCATGGGGCGCTGCGATTAACCACAGCATGCACCCTGAGATGAAGGTAGGAGAGATCTTCACATTTCTATGACAATAAAATGGTTTACTTTTTTTTTTCCAGATGATGCATCTTTCCGTATGTTTCAGTAGTTTCTCCCTGTGTTTGTGTTTGGGATAGATCACTCATCCAGCAGGCTGCATGTCCCAGTTCATCCGCTTCTTTGGGGAACAGATCATGGTCCTTTGGAAGCTGGCTCTCCTCCGAAGGCGGATCCTCATCTTCTCTCCTCCGCCTGTGGGTGTGGTCTGCTATAGAGGTGGGACACGTTCTGATAAAAACGTCCCACGCCATCGAAAGGTGTGTCAATTCTTCTGTTTCCCGTCCTCCGTCAGTGTACTGCTGCTGTTGCCTGGCCAACATCTCCATCCCCGGCGTCGGCGTGGCAGTACCCGAGTTCCGGCCTTTCTTCTACGTTAACGTCGCCGACATCAGCGCCCTGGAAAACGAGCTTTCCTATGTAGCATGTGAGTGGATTCGCAAAACATTTTGCACCGAACGAGGAAGTCGATGGTAACCGGACGCGGGACATGTTTGCATGTTCAGGTACGACTGAGAAGATCTTTGAGGAGAAGAAAGATCTGTATGATGTGTATGTTGATAATCAGAATGTGAAGACCTACCGAGACGGGCTGAAGCCTCTGCTGCGCCTCAGCGCCGCCGACAGAGAGAAATATCGCAAGCTCACCGAGCAGAGGTAGGTGACTCGAGTTACACAGTGAAATTAGTATTTGTTTCCCGCTTTGTTGTGTCTCGGAAAACTATCAATACGCCTTTAACGGGTGGTGTGCACTGTTAGCCACACATATAAATAATGGCTGCTAGCAGATGTGCAATTATACAACCGCACATGTTTGAAAAGCAGAAGTGGAGCCTCCTGCACAACCAACTAGAATGCAGAGAGTGGTTTCTGAATGATGAGTCATCAACAAAACAGCCATTAAACCAGCTGACCAAAAATGCTGGAGCTCCACTGTGGTTGCTAAGTGACAGCACAGTTCACATTGAATGTGACTCCATATTCCAGACTGTTTTGAAACGGCTCCTTTTCCAGACACCAAGAAACATTAACTTATTGCCAAAAAAATAACGGCTGAGTGTTTTTTTTTTTTTTTAAATTGCTTTGAGACCCGAGTGGAAATATAAAAACGTGCAAAAAGTACATTTTGCATAAAAGCGGTATGACTACTTTTGCAAGGCGCTGTATATTCTTAGGAGCTTGCTTTAAGGAAAGGTTTGTTGTAGTGAGACCATAAACAATTAGAAGTGTCTGTGTCTGTAGGCAGATGTTGCTGTATTCCCAGGAGGAAAATGGAGACTGTGTGTCCAGCGAGGAGGATCTTTTTATTTTGTAAGTACATCATAAATTTTTATTAGCCGTCTTTTAAATTACAATCCTGGATGCAGCTTAAAGTTAAATCCACCCTTGAGTTCTTGTTTTCATTTACAACAAACACAAATCAGTGTTTCTGACCAACAGAGTAAAACTAACCAAAGGGAAAAACACAGAACAGTGTTTAAAAAAGTGGAAGGTTCAGGGAAGTTCTCGTTCTGTTTTACTTCTGAAGGTTTTTCCTGGAGCAGAACAACAGGATTTTCCAGACTTTGAGCGAGGTGGCAGGGAGCCCAGATCCCACCGTCACCCAGGACAGTGTGAGGGCCATGGGTCTGGATCCCCATGGAGACAGACTCTTCCTGCTCCACCTGCTGGAAATCTACGGCTATGACAGTCTGCTGGTTTCAGAGCAGCTGTGCTGCAGCTGAGTGTTTTTATTGTTTTTTTTTTTGTTGTTTTTTTCTGTCTGTCATCACTGCTGGTTTTAACACAGGGGGCTTATCTGCCTCTGATTGCTGCACCACTGGCTTTGGGTCACTGTTGAAGGCGCCATGCTGTAATGTTTGGTCTCCTCCATGACAGCCAGAACGTCTGAACTCAGTGGTACCGACAAAAACGTGGTAAATTCTACTTAGCAGAGCCTTGTGGAGATTTCCATACAGCTGTTGTGTTTGATATAAATACTGAGCCATGTTTTTTGTTTTCCCCAGACTGTTTAAACATTTGACTAGATAAACGAAAACCGAACCGCACAAACGTATTAAGCCAGCAAGTTTTACAGTACGAAAGGTAACTAGAGGTGGGCTTCCTGTAAATAAGGCTGATTTGTCTGTGATCTGTGTGTCAGTGTATGTGTGTGATATCAGGTCTGAATCTCTGCCAGTGTTGCACTTCGTGTACCGTGTTGCTGGATTTTAAAGAGACACTTTTTTGCCCAGGTGATCCAAATTAGGGCTCAAGGTCTTTCACCGACACGTCAAACTGCCTTCGCTTTCACCAAGTACGTCTGTAACATCACCAACCAAGTGACATTTAGTGACACAACGTATGTCTGAGAGGAGAATGTTTGAAAGACACAGAGGCAGCAGGTTGGTTCTAGAGATGTGTTATTTTTGCACTTTTAGACATCAGGAGTTGAGCTTTGAGATGAATCCTATCAACATACAAGGCCAATTTAGCTCCATTAGGAAGAATAATTTTGTCATTGACCAAAAAAAAAAAATCTTTCAGAGCAAAAACACAAAAAGCACTGAAAGCATCCATTTCTATTACAATGTAATGGAAAAAGTAGACTATTTGAGTGGAGCTACCGAGATTTATGTAGCTCAACAGCTCCCTCTGGCTTCTATTAGATGTATTGCACGATTAAGATCCAACATGTTCGACCTCTTAGCGTCTCCGCTACAGTTCTTTTCCATTGACGTTTCAGTTACTTGAAAGTAACTGTTTATTCTGCATAATATAAAATGACAGCTAATAAATGTGGTTTTATATCAACCCCAGTGAGAATCTGGGGAGTAGTAACTGCAGCTTCTTTTGCTCTACAAGTAATCTGTAACAATATACAGTGCCTTGCAAAATTACATGTACTCCTTAAGCGTTTCCACATTTTTGTCACATTACAGCCAGAAAACCTCAATGTAGTTTAGAAGTATTTTTCTGTATTAGCTTCTTTGCAGGGTTAACACAATATCAGTCAGGATGAATGAGAGTTTGACCACAGATTTCCATGTAGATTCACATCTGGAGTTTGACTAGGCCTCTCCAATGAATGAATGAATGAATACAATTGATCTGCATTTAGCTCAATTGATTAAAAAAAAAGAAAAGGCAGACATTATTTTGGAACAAACCATTACGTGTCTGGTTGTATTCTTTAGTGCTTCTTGTTCATCTGCACACCTTAAAACAAAGAGGTATTCTGGATGCCCTGGATTTTATTTTGATTTATTTAAATGGAGGACTTGATGAAATACTTGCCACATATTTCAGCTTTTGCTATTGTGTGTAGCACACATAAAATTAGATAACACACAGAATTATGTGGCCAAAATGTGAAAATGTTTAAGGGGTATGAAACCAGTATACCACTGTATAGCCACACAGCTTTTAGCACATCTTACTTTTGGTGACTTTTAAAGGTTAATCCGCATAGTTCTAGAAATCACACTCACACCCCCCCTCAAAATGTCCTTCATTATAATCATCTGTAGATGAAAATACACCCCTTTGTTTTAAATACATACAGCAACACACTGCACAGTAAGATAACCCAGAGCTTTAGTCAGTGTCCTGCATTAACCACGAGATCCAGAGGTCTAACTCAGCAATTCGTTTTCTATTTTAGTTTTATCTGCAAGATATTAAATGTGAACCTAAATGTGTTTTTATGTAAAGAAATGGGATCAGCTGAATGTGTTTTATACAGCGACTGATCTCCCTGGTCTCTCCGTGTATGTCAAACCCACGCGCCTGTACACTGTAAGAAAACATTTCCACATCTCGCCAACTAAATCTACCTGCACAAAGCAGAAGCAAACATCTTTGTAGTTAAGGATAGTCCGAGTCATGTTAAAAACACCTTTGCTTTATTTATTTTCACCGTCAATCATGTCAGAAATAAAGTGCACAACCACTTTTAATAAAAATCCTTCTCTTGCTCTTATTTCAAATATTCCTTTATCTGTTAAAGTACATGCTTTTAGGATCGTTTTCCCACAGTGAGGATTTTCTGTTTCCGTGGATCACAAACTTCTCACCACCGCCAGTTTAAGTACGGTCAACCAGTTCTGTTTCATGTCCAGATCGTCGCAGGAGAACACGTGGCTGGTTTTGGACTGTTTGAGACTGAAATGGTTCTGATCCTGCAGCTCCTCGATCACACAGCTGAGTAACGGTACGGTGAGCAGGGGCTTCTCGTCCTGGACACCAGGGAGGGAAAGAAAGGACCAACAATGGCTGTCACTATATATAGAACAAATATCAATAAGAATAACCACTTCCACTTGGCAAAATTCCTCATACTGGAGTGTCTAAGCTGTGCAAACAGTCAGCAAAAAGTTTCAGTAGCAGAAAATGAGTAGTTTTAATAAGTTTTGAACATCTACTGTAAATGTCGGAGGATTTTGAAGGACATTTACAGATTCAAATCAGGCTCCTGGGAAAATAAATGAGCTTTTCTACTTCTGCAGTCAGACAGATTGAAACAATCCACAGCAGTGATGTGTTAACCTCCAATTGTCTATTCATTAGAATCTACTCAAGTCCAGAATTATTTATACCCCTAGCAGATTGAGATTTAAAGTAATATTTTCATTTTACCAACATCTTTCTTCTGACTGAATGTCATATTCTTGTCCTGAAGTGGCCCAACTGTAGCAACGATATGAGGGTCTTTATGACTGTGATGCCCATATTTTTTTTTTTTTTACTAATTATTGAGAAAGATCTAATGGTCATAAATAAATCTACATATCTCTGGGAAAACGGTCTCCTACAAGCTTAGAGTTTTGTTTAGTGCTGTGACATTTGGCCACAACAGTGACTGATCTGTCAAAGATCATGTTTTTCTAGCTGATGGCAGCTTCCTTATCATAATAATATAATCTAAAAAATGTCAACACCAGGTGTTCAGTACTATTGTATAAAAACGTCTTTTTCTACCAGCCACTGCACACAACTATTGCAGCACTTTGAAATGGTTGTTTGCAGTTTTAATTTACTGTGCAATATTTCAAACTAACATCTTTTTACTGATGTCATATTACACCAGGTCAAGATGTGCAAAAATCCTTAAAATGAATTCATCTTTTAACGCAGTAGCAACAGAAAAAAGTAAAAAGTGTGTAATGGCAGATAAACGTCTTTTCAGCATCTCTCTCTCTGTTGCATTTGTAAATATTCTACAAGACATCTCATAAAAACAGTTACCTTTTTCTTTAAGCGTTTTGTACTTCATCTATACTGACCATAAATAAAAGATTGTATACAGATAAATTGATGGATCATTACCTGTGGAGTACTGTACACATGGAAAAATGGAGGCTGAGTCCCACTGACAACGCACCACACTTCTTGCCAAATCGTGGAGTTGTCCCCGTACTGTAGGAACCCACTCAGAACACAGTCCATTGATCCTGGATATGCTTCACACTGGGATGAAACCAAAAGCAAAACTTGGATCAGAATGTCGCAGGATTTTCTTTCAATAATCTAGTAACATAAATGTTGTTGTAGCCGCAGCTTGACTGGGAAAACCTAAAGCAGAAAAAGCGCAATCCAGCATCACAGGACATCCTACCTCCAACATTCGTCTCTTTTTTCGCTCCATCCTCTCGGCTCTCTGGCCAGCCAGGACAGAGTAACAAGCTTTGCACACTTTGTTCAGCCTGTTGCCGTCGTACTCTAAAGCCACTTTGTTGTCTGAACACTTCCAACACACCACCTGGGGGGGAGAGCAGACACCATCACCTGTGAACTGACCTTGCGTTGCGTTCTGTTTCGTACAGTACAAAGCGTCCGGGTCCTCACGTAGCCACAGGCGCGGCAGTGATGTCTTCTCCTGGTGAGTGCATTGAAAGGCTCCTGGCATGTCATACACAGGGTCACCTCATTGTCTCTGATCCAGCGAGGGGCTCGTCGGCCAAGTTCCTGTACAACAGGTGTGTATCTTAGTGTTTGTTTTTTTTAATCGCACACAAGGACCAATTTGTGGCTGCAATTTTCAAGAAAGTATGTGATCCAACCTACAATTTCTTCTGTAGGTTCTTTCATAGGCAGTTTGAAGGTTTCGTTTTTCTTCTGAAACACATCAATGGCTTCCTGAATCGCCTAGAGATAGAGTACAAATTAGAAGTCTTTCTGTGACTTCAGCAGCAGTTAATGTACTGCAGCTAAACAAAAATACCTTTATCCAGTCGTCTCGCTCCTGCTCAGAGCTTGTAAAGAAAGTAAAAACTGATTACATTTAATGGAATGCGACATGTAAAGTGCTTATTGAAAATCCACTGCTTGAATTTAATTGCTAGGGCTGCAGGGCATTCATTTTACTTTGTGCAAGTCTTTGAAAGTAACATAATGAGTGTCCATTAAAATCCATTCAGATACATCCTGTATGAATCAGAAACTTTAACACTTGTTTTCAAAGAGCTGTGGACTTCAGCTGTTAGGAAATGCTGTGAACCTACCTGGCCTGTAGCTCCAGAGTCTTTTCCTTGCCAGAGACCTGGAAGGTGTATGGGTGGTCTTCATTGGTCGTCTGTTGCGTTTGCATGCCATCCACGCCAATCCTGCAGCGGACAGTAAACCGCTGCCCAACCAGGCTGAACTTTGCGCAGCAGCACAGCAAGAAGTTGTTAAACTGTGTACGCAAAACACTAACGTTAGTATTAGTGTGGCAAACACTGGAGGAGATGTTTTCCTGGACACAACCGACCAAGAACAGATGTCTCTCCATAGCCGACGTGTTCCTAGCAGAGAGTTTCAGCAGGCGACCTTCTTTGAGAAATTCGTTAGCGGGGTTGACCACTTCTTCTTCTCCAACCATCTCATAAATCTCCAGAAGCCGTTTCAGGTTCTCCTACGATGAAACAAACATGGACTGAATTGATCTGCTTAAAAACCCATCAGTACTGTGCCTATGTTGTTACCATAGCCCATAAAATAAAATGAAAATATTGAGGTGGTGAAAACCGTTAACATTAGTTCGAATCAGAACGGTATCAAAGTTATGCGTCTACGCACGGCTTTGTGGATGGCGCTGTTTGAGTGAATTGCTGCCATAGAAACAGCCTCCAAGGATTCTATGGGGGAAAAAGTGAAACAAGAATCTCAAACACTTTCAGAACTGTCTTAGGAAAACTCGCAATAGTTACAGTATAAACAGCATCTTCCGTACTCTTTGGAATCCCTGGCAACAATGTGTAATTAAATCTTTTACTTCAATAGCATAACCTCATATCCAAAAAATAAAAATAAAAAAAGAAAAATGTCTCTTCCAGCCTTTGGTCTGTAATGGTTGACAGGAAGACTTTTTGTTCATTTTCATCAGTTTATGTTTTGTGGTTTGGTGCAAAATCACTTACTGTTAGCAAGCTCATAATCTGGGTCATCTTCAGGAAGCTTCTTCAAGTAATCCTTCAGTAGCATCTCATAGCGTGGAACCCTCTGGACCGGTTCCAGCATGTGGTGCTGCAGGGTGAGGTTGCCGCACAACTCCTGATTCTAGCAGCACAAACATAACACCATCGATCAGATCTAGGCGAGACGCATGGAGATGTACAAATGCATCCTTGCTCTGGTGAGTGTTTCTTGCCTGGATGTCCTGGATGATGTTTCTGAAGGCAGATGAGCGTTCGGTCCAGGTTCTGACCAGTTCTATGGCTCGGTCAAAGTTCCTGATGTAGTCGGCATACATCCTCAGGAAGGGTGCGTGCTGCAGGAGAGCTTTACCCAAACCAGGGCTTTCATGCCTCCATTGAAATGTAGCAGAAAATATTTTTAATGCCTCAAACAATTCCTGTAATAAGGACATTTTATGTTCATAAAAAAAAAAACCAAGATGCTATTTTGGCCAGGCCTGATGGTGCAACGTCGTGTATTCTCTAGTCAGGTATAAAATGGTTCCCCCTTTAATGAAAGATTAAGCAGCGATACCACTAAGGAAGTTACTAAGTAATTAGAACCTAGACTCACCAGTGCATGATGCAGTTTTCCAGATCAGGCAGTAGAAACTGGCTGTGGAATGAGTAGATGGACGAGATGTTGGAGAAGATATTTTTTATCACGTCAGGAGGAAATGAGCCACGATCGGCTTCTTGTGTAAGCCGTAAGCAGAAGACCTGCACAGAGAGTTAAGAAGCCAAGGTCACGAAGCAATGTTCATTATCATTTTTACAACTTCTCTTTTTAATTATGCTCAGATTTATACTGCATGGTTGCATTTACTTATTTCCATAAAGGAAACGAAACCCGCAGTGCTCAAGCCATCTGTCCAACCTTGTTTACTTCAACGTAGCTCATTCATGTTTGCTGCAAAGATTATTTTTGTCCATCCTCTGGCACCAAAAAAGTTACCACATATTCATTTACCTCATTCCTATAGCACTTAACCAAACTTTTAAAATGCATTAGTTTTATGTCTTTTTTATAAAATCAAAACAACAAAACGGAAAGTCTTGTTACCTGGTCGACAAGGTGGAGACGGGCCACATACGTCCTCTCTGTCTGCAGCAGCTCATTAGCTATCCTGTATAGTTTCTGTTCTTTGTCATCTTCACTTTTTGACTCACTTCCTCCACTCTCATTCATTTTCTCCTGATCTTCCTCATTATTGTCAGCTTGTGAAACGAGGCAACAGCTCTCTTCTCTAGCGGTCTCTTTAGTCCACTCACAGGAGTGGACGCTAGCGCGTCCTCTGAGTGCCTTGCCTTCATCCTTTAGGCTTTCTGTTGACTCTTCACTCTGCTGTATTTTGCCATTTTGTTGTCCTGGGGAAAGTTCGGTGCTATTACTGCAAAATCGGTCTCCATCTGTGGTTCTTAGCTTACAGTCAGCTGGAGTCTTGATATCGACACCAGGCCCATTGCACTTAGCTGATTTTAGAGGAGCAGCTTTTTCAGGAGGAATCCTGCATGAAAGGTAATTTTTTTTTTTTTTTTTTTTTTTTTTTTAGAAATGATCTTCATGCATAGAAGTAAAAAAAAAGAATATACACATCAACCAACTTCCTACCTGGTTTCATTCATGTAGACTATTAGATCAGGCACACTTAAAGATTTTTCTGCCTTCTTCTCTCGTTTCTCCAGCTTCTCACTTGAGATTCTGTGCAGGCCCAGAAACGACTTGGAGCTCTTGGCAGGGCTAAAGCTGCCCATCTTCTTCTGAACGGGGCTCGGGGTGCACAGCTTTCCCATGAGAGGGCTACGGTTTTTGGGGGACAGCTTAGCAGGGCCGTGGCCCGTCTCCCTCAGTGGACTGTGACCCTGAGTGCTTATCTTAGCCAGACTTGGAGATCTTGAAACTAAACAACTTGAAAGGTTTGGAGCCAGCATGGGATGTTCCGCAGACACTGGATTCAAAAAGTTGCCTCCTCCACCTCTGACTGGACTGGGCGACCCTTGACAAGTCTGTGGGCTAACGCAGGAAATGCAGATTCTGCAATCTCTGTTGGTTGAGCCATTTCCTTGTTGAGGTTTTACTGTGTCTGAAGTGGGATGGGAGGCTTGATCTTGTCCCGTCTTCTGAAACCTCTGAAGGTGAGCTGGTTTAGGAGTCGCTATAAAGACAGAAGGTTCGGTGGGAAAATGTTTCATCACTGCATTGTTAAAAAAATAAAAATAAAAACAGATTTTCCAACAACTCAAATATTTTTTTAGGGTAATTTAACGGTTTTTCGTGTAAGACTTACCCTTCTGTTGATCCACAAATGAAATTTTCCGTATGTTCTCAAATATTTGCAAAAGTATTACGTGATATTTTGTAAAAACACACAAGCGTCACATGAAGAGGTTTGTATTTTTGAGCTTACTTAGAAACTTGAAAGGAGATCTCTTTGATTTCCTGTTTTCATAATCCTCATTCGTATTAGGTTCGGGGTTTGGTTTTGTTCCAGAGAGAGCGTCGTGAGCGCCGCACGCTCCGCTGTCCGCATCTAAAAGAAAACAAACACCGTTATCTCTTAAAAATACAGTGCTAGTCAGCACTTATTTGGTGTTTGGCAACATTTTAAAATTCCTTCAACAGTTAAATGATGTGTAAAATTGTTGTTGCTACACAGAAGCATTACTAAAACCACAGGTCTGCTAATTAATGAGGTATTAAAAGCTTTTTTGATATATATTACAACATGTATTCAGCCAAAACAAAATTGCTGCCAGTCTCTATTCAATATATGAAACTGATGTTGTATTGTACAGCAAAAAATAAGCACCAAATACTTTAGTTAAATTACCTCCTGGTCTACAGTTGTCTACAATTAACCCAGGAAAGATTCTTAGAAGCATTACAAACACGTCCACTGTAACTTCAAAAAATCTATAAAAAATTTGCAGCATAAAAACAAACATGTTACATTTAGACTTTATAGCCGATTGTTTTCCTACCTGCATTTACATCCAAGTTGGAGCCAGATTAGCCCTGGTTTGTAGGAAAGTTGATCTATTTGTGCTTATGTGAGGCTGATTTGTTGGTCATGTGAAGAGGGCTAAAGTCTGCTGCTTTCTCAATAAGAAACTTCTGTTTTTTCACTTCTGCTTAACTGTTTGAGGCAAACCTTTGCCAGACTTGCATGCTTCGCTGCTGCTGTCTCCATAGCAACAGCGCAAAGACATGCACAATTTGTCTAAGAAGTTCTCAAAAATACAAAGGATAACTGAACTTTTAGATATTTAAAATGAATCCGATGCATTTCTGGCTCTTTATGATATAGATTTCAGTGCAAATGCAAATGAAAAACCCTTGGACTGCCATTTCTGACACAAAAGATCTGACACGCGGTGATATTGGATGATGGTGGTGATGTCTGTGGGTTTCTGGTTCAATTCCCTTCATGTCCACCTCTGAGAGGCCCAAAATCAGTTCAGGTAGGTTAGAATGCACCAATGCTCATAGTTTACCACCTATATATTTTGAAACAATTTCACAGATGCAATTTTAACTAGCTCTCATTCTTTATTCATATTTTGCCTGAAATAAAGTAAAAAAATAAAAATAAAAATAAAAAAATAAAAAAAAATAAAAAAGAGTCATGAAGTGATTCACAAATCAGGATATTGATTATGCTGCCACCTACCATTATTTTTATTCTCTCCTGTCGTGTCTGCTCACATAAACTGTACTTTTACCATGACTAATTTCCATAAACAACTGCTTAAAATCTTCAAACAGAAACCTGAAACTTTGATTGAAAAACGATGATTTTTTTTTTTTTTAAACCGTGTGTAGTCATACATTTGGCTTGTATTGTATGGGTTCTGTTGCTTCTGTCTAAAACTTACACCTTGATTTACTGTGTAGCCCTTTGGATGGCACTTGTGTGTGTGTGTGTGTGTGTGTGTGTGTGTGTGTGTGTGGGGGGGGGGGGGGGGGGGGCTTTCTCTTAAAAAGAAAAAAAGAGCAACTTTTACACTTGCACATTTGTCCATTTCCCCCCAACATTTATCAGAGTATGGCTTGTACTGTTGGATCCTCCATCTAACAGTACCAATGAAGCAGGCAGTCTTTAAAAACAGTTCTTCCTCACAGAGAACAGTAATTGCTTTGTATGAGAATGTGGGTCTGTGTGGACTAAAGAAACAGTTTATGTCGAGACACACAAGCAACGTCTGGGCTTATTCAGTCGATGTGAAATAATACCCCCGTCCAACAAAGTCACCAAGTGTGCCTAGTACACACTGATGCCCTAACCAAGAGGCTGCCCTGGTCACCTCTTTTACGCTGCCTCCACAAACAGCACTTTTAATTTTTGGAAGAGCATTTGAATGTACACTCCATAGATTAGCTTTTTTTTTTTTTTTTTTTTTTTTTTTTTTAAAAAAGGTTTTATGAAACCAAGTTAACATTTCACCCTTCTGGGTCTGTGGAGTTTTTTTTATGCACTGTGATTGATTGTGTTGATGCAAGTGTCATACCATATAGCCTGGGTGCATTCTTGTGGTTAACTGTGATATGTTTTATGACCTTTCATACATCTTTTAGCACCCCTTCAACACTCAACATTTTTTCTTGACCAAATTGCTTTGGGTAAAAATAAATAATTGGATTAATGTTTCTGCAAGTTTTTGACTCAAGCTCAAGGCTCTTGCATAACAAAGTGAGGGGAAACAAAAGCAACTCAACCTTTAACAGCTAAAGTGGGATTTCAGGAAGAAAATGAAAAATGATTACATTATTTTTATTTCTACAACACACCTTAAAATAGCATTTTCTGTATTTAAGAAACAGGTAACTGTTAATTGGCAAATACAACACGAAGAAGCAAACAAAAGCATTAATATTAGAATTCCTAATTGGTTCATAACACAACCGCATTATGCTTGAGGTGGTTGGCAGGAGACCGTTTCTGTTTTTTTTTTTTTTTATTATTATTATCAGAAAGCTACACAGTGCATTGACAGAATTTATTCAGCAGCGACCGGTGATTTAAGAAAGCCTGTTTAAAAAGAAAAAAGTTGAGAGTAGCCACCTCACCTGGGTCAAGGTCGTTCCCTGTCGCACCTTTGTCTTTCCGTCGGACTGCCACTCGTCTAAATTCCTCCGCCTCACGGGTTCCTGTTAGAGTCAAACTGTTTCTTTTCTTCAAGTCGAACATTGTTTCACCTGCGAACTGTGAAACTCCAATGAAACTTGACAACATGACGCAGACCATAGAGATGCTACCCGGTGTGTGTGGTTCTCGTTTCACGTGTATAATCATCGGCACCAGCTGTTGAGAACCCCCCCACCCCCCATTTATTTACATGAACACGCCCCTTTCTTTATTTTCTCTCTACATCTAAACGCTATCTAGAGAAAATGGAGGCGCTTGGAAGGTGAATAAGGTATTTCTTAAAAATGTTCTAATAGAATTAGCTTTTTTTATTTTTACTTTTATTTTTTACAACAAAAGCCCATATATGTGTGTGTGTGATTACATATATATATATATATATATATATATATATATATATATATATATATATATATATATATATATATATATATATATATATATATATATATATATATATGAATATAAACACGAAGTTTTTAATTAATTTATGACTGTCAAAAAAGAATGCATATGCATATTCTGGGCTGAAGGAGGAGCTCTTGTAGAGAAATTCAATAACAGCCACTTATTTTCATTTTTTAACCTCAAGAATGCTATTCATTAGAATATCTTTTTGTATTATTATGCTTTACAAAGCCAAAATGTGTGTGTGTTTGTGTGTTTATTTTCTTTCTTTTTAGCAAAAAACAAAGTGAATGAAAAATATATTCCAAATGTAATTAATGCAATTTTTCTCTTTTGTTCTTTTCCCCAGAGGACATGCAACAATGCTACATATGTCCCCCGCTGAGGTTTTGTATTTAGGATACAGCCTAAGTACTGTATCCTTCTGTTGAAGGTAGAAAAAAACGAGGAGGGAAGCCCCGTGACCTATGGCGTCAACTGCGCTGCTTTCGTCACCTATCTTGCTGTACGTCAGAGAGCTGAAAAAGAAAGCGAGTACTCACTCTGTCATTAAATTACAGTTCTCGTTTTTAAGTGTTAGTACATATCAAAATACAAGTCATTATTCGTAAAACTTTTGATGGAGAAAAATCTTACAATGAAAAGGAACACTAGACATGTTATTCGTTATGTACTGTGGAACAGAATGTAGTAAGAGAAAATTGTGGATTTATTTATGTAGTACAGTTGTTAGTAAAGTGTTGTTATATATTATTGCTACATAATAATACTTATTATAACGACAATACAAATATACTAATTATTAATAACTACAATAGATAAAATACAAAGTAAGTCATCTCTGATATATTCTAATTTATCAAATGGCTAAATGGCTCTGTACATAGCTAGTGATTATATATATATATATATATATATATATATATATATATATATATATATATATATATATATATATATATATATATATATATATATATATCAGATTACTATTAACAGCAAAACAATCATATAATAATAATAGTAGTAATAATAATAATAATAATAATCATAATCATAATCATAATAAAGTTATACTTTTGTTTTTCCAGGTCTGGACTGAAAACAGCGCATGCGTCCTCAACCCGCGCCCGTTCAACTTCCGACCGGAAGGGGTTAGGAAATTTGTTGACGGAGTAACTCCTCTCTCAAGCGCTTCCTATCTCTGGCTAATCATGAGTAGTAGCAGTCAGTTGCCTACAGTCCGGGAAGAACGTCCCTCTAGTTAATGTACAACCACAGAGGTCACTTCATAAACTGTTCTCCTTCAACCGGTAGCATCCCCACAGGAGGAAGACGGAGGTAAGAACCAAGCTCTCTAGCATCTTCATGTTAGCTGAAATGTGAAGGTTAAAAGTAAACTCTTTTCTTCTCACTGAGGGGTAGGAGCTAGTTCAGCTGAGGTCATGTCCACACCTGTAAGCGCGAGTATCAACGTGGCGAAATTGTTTAGAATTACGCGCATATGAGTCCCCTCAGTGACATGACAGTGAGCATTAAAAATAGTAATTGAGAGAGAATAAGTTCCTAGCTCTTAGTTGTTGGCGCGAACCACAAAACAACAAGCCGGCTCTGCCGTCATATGCAGTAAAAACTATAAACTGTAAAGTAAAAAAAAAAAAAAATCTCTTCTAATGCACGTTTAATATGTCTGGAAACCATGAAACCTAGTAGCATCATAACATATTACTGTCTTTTTTCCCTTTTTTTCTTTTACATCATAACCTCGCCCTGTAAGCACATCTATAAATATTAAGCTGTCAGATTTCCCACTACTGTTGCTTTGCTAATACACTGGACTTAAATTTGTCTTATCTGTGCGGATCAGGGAATCTAACGGCTTGCCTTTCCTTTTATTGGCCACTCCTTCTAATTTTTTATCTTCTCATGATGACTTTCAGAACTGAAGATCCCAGTTAAAGGAATGAAGATCTTCCAGTTCAGAGCAATGACAGAGAAGAACAAACTGGAAAGTTAAAAAAAAAAAAAAAAAGAACAGTGACTTCCTCTGTGCTGAATAAGCCAGCCCTTCACTTTCCATGGAGCCTGAAGAGGCGTCAGCTCAGGAGGATGGAGGCTCCAGGCTGATGCTCCGGGTTGAGCGTCCAGTCTATGATGAGGAGTTCCTCGGGACTCAGCTCCTCCATCGCAAACAGAGCTCCACCTCCTTCCGTCAAAAACTCTCTGACAAATTCAGGTGAGTCCAGCCTCTCAAAATGTGATTTTTCAACCAGCAGTCTTATCCCAGGACTTAATACCAATGATTGCAGCGGTGTTGTAAATCTTTTGTATTTAATTTCTTTTAGTAACTGAGCATTTTTAAGATATATCTTCATAGAAAGGTTCATATTTTTAATCAAAAACAATACAGTGTAAAAGTAGTTGTTTGCTTACAGACTTTTTCTGTTTTTGCTTTTAACTCTTAAACATTTCCAACTTAAGCATTAAATATCCAGAGAAAATACAAATAGCAGTGTCTAAAATGTAGATTTTTTTTTTAATTAAATGAAAATATATTTCTGAACCAACTTGGCCCTGCGTGACAATTTAATTCCCTCTCAGAGGACATTGCTGTCACTTTGTGACCTTAAATTCAAACACATTTTGGGTTTTCCAGCGGGACAACGATGTAATCTGCACACCAGCAAGCAAGCCCACTTCTGGTTGGCTCAGAAGTGGGCTGAATTCACAGTCTTGAATTCAATCTGAGTCTGTTTCAAGTCTGCAAACAGGCTGTTCATTCTTATAAACCTTCCAATATTAAAATGAATTCGATCTGAAACAACAATGCGACATAAAGTGGAAGAAGTAAACTCTTTCACACGCACAATAAACATATTCTAATTTTTAAAGAAGCCCAAATTAAACTCTTATTTTTATTGATTTTGATTCTGATCTGCATACAAACCAGTTGAATCTTGTGGAAACAAGATTCTAATGTCTAAATAAACTTTCTAAAAATTCATAACGTTAATTTCCTCCAGGTGAGTCCAATTGAGATTACGTCTTATCTTCAAGATATAAGGACAAGTTGTTGCAAAAAACAACTTGTCCTTATACATATACATATCAGCGTATTATGCTGGGAAGATTCAATCATCAAAAGCAGGATAAAATTTTATTGTGTTAAACAATAATAGTGATAATAGATGCTTATCTAAGCATCTATTATCAACCAACTTGGTTTTATGCCTCATTAAAACCAAGTTGGACAACTTGAGAATACTTGCAAAACGTTCCAAGTAGGTGAAACATCTCTAAAAAACCTCAATTAGACCGATCTTGCTCATCCTTTTCTCTGTGTCTCTGGACAAAGAGTGGACATTGGTAATGTAACCAGTTTTCTTCATTACGCCACGTGCTGGTGTGACGTTGGGAAAAGATGTTTAGCCACATAAAAAGTCAAGTCACACTGTTGACAGAAGGAACAGCCTCTGCAAATAAGCCAATGCCGCTATCAGGTGAATGGAATGCTACGTGTGTTTTCTGTGAAATGTTGACGAGTTGCTGTTTCCAACTGTGCAGAGATGATTGTGTGGAGTTCTAATACTGCCGGCTTTATATATGTGTTAAAAAATGAGAGGAAGAGAGAGCAGTCGTTTGTTTACCAAGTGGTTTGGTTTGTGGTTGGTGTGTGGCCACAAAATCAGTCTGTTGGTTCTTCAAAGGTCATTCTGTTTTTTTGGTTGTTGTTGTTGTTGTTTGTTTTTTTAACTTATGCATATGACACTCATTATTTCAAAGTCAGAATGAATTGCTTTTTTTTTTTTTAAGATTTAAGTTTGCTTCTTTAGGTAAACGATGATGTGCAGACTGATAGTTGTAGAGGACGTACGTACAGTGCTATCTAAACTTTGTTTCCTCGGTTATGGTTTGTAAATTATTATTGTTTAAATTATTGACTGGAAACTAGCTATGCAAACAGATGTGGAGCTGTGGGGAGAAAGTAATTACTGAACTTAATAACTGCTTGTTCCACTCCTGACAACAACAACTGCTGTTTAGTGTTTGAGATAACTTCCAGTGAGTCCCAGAGGAGGAGTTTTGGACTATTCTTTTTGGTAGATTTGTTTTAATTCAGCCACAGAGTAACGGGGTTCAAGCAAGATCTGGGCACAGACTAAAAGTTTCTCTTTTGTCTCGTCAATCTAAAGAATATCTGACCCGATGTCTCAGGGATCGCTGGGATGTTTTTTTTTTTTGGCAAAAGTGAAACGGGTCTTTGCATTGATTTTTTTGCGCTGGGAACTTTCTTATGGAGCCTTTTTTGCCGAGGCTCTCGTTCTTATTGTTGTCTAATGAACTCTGACCTCTAATTCCAGGTTCTTTTGTACCCTCCTAGAAAGGTCGCTGATGTCCTCTTGGAATGATTTAGATGATTTAGGTTGATCAGTCAATTTTGAGGAGATGTTCATGGCGTTGTTTCTCATTTAGTCAGGTTGCGATGTGATGCTTTTTGAGGTCTTTTTGCTTTAAGCCTGTCTTTATGAGCACTAAATCAATGATAAATTATAAATGAAAACTAGTTAGATCATTTCCATTTGCATGACTGTTTGTTTCTCTCGTGTCTCTCTCTGTCTCCACCAAAGAGTGGATGACAAAAAGCTTCAGTCTAGTCTCAACCGGATCCTTTTTTGAAACATGAATGTCCGTCTTGTTTTGCAGGTGTTCGTCTGAGAGGGCCAAAGCAGCAGCTCTGAGTTTCCTGCCCATCCTGACATGGCTGCCGTCCTACCCGGTGAAGCAGTACCTTATGTCCGACGTGATCTCTGGTCTCAGTACAGCAGTTGTGCAGCTCCCGCAAGGTCAGCACCCCGCGGTTCGCCGAGCGCCACATTTTATACGTCAGACATCTGGAGCTGTTTTGGTGTGAAAACACAGTGAAAACCCCAGCTGCAGAACACTCAAGGAGTTTTGTTTTTGACTCCACGCTGTCTTTGTTTTTTCACTCTCTGCGGGTTGGACGATGTGAACCAATCGCTTGGCTTCCTGGTCTTTGTGTTGAAACCTTTGATTTTTCTCTCTGCTCCGCAGGCCTGGCCTATGCTCTCCTCGCTGCGGTGCCTCCAGTTTATGGCCTTTACTCCTCGTTCTACCCCGTTCTGCTGTACACCTTCTTTGGCACGTCCAGGCATGTGTCCATAGGTAAGATGTCTTACGTGGAGCCTTTCCTGCTGAGTCATAAATCTGAGCTGCGTTGCGAAATACAAAGCTCTGTCGGATTGTCAACACACAGTCGTGCATTTTTTCCACTGGTGCTTAGAACCTTGAATCTGTGACAAATTGAATAAGATGACATTAACACCATTTTTAGTTTCGATGGCAACAGTTTGCATGGAGGTCCAAAACTTGACCTCCGTGCAAATGCTTAAAATGCACCAATCAATTTCTAAAAGTGCAACTTTATCCCATGTTTTATAATTTAACATTCATTTTCATTTATTTATTTTTTTTCAGTTTACCTCCAACAAATTTTTAGTTTTGAGCACATGATCTAATTTCTGCTGTATTAAAAAAAATGGTTGTTTTTACTTTTACTTATAGATGCATTAACAGAATCAACTATTTAAATTCAGTTCTGTGTTGTCGGTTTTGGAGATGGTGTAATTTTTTCCATTGAAATAAAACCGGACAGGCAATTTATGTGTAGTTTTTTGGTTTATTCAAAACTTAATTATGAATTTTCATACTTCGCTTAAAACTCTCCCATGTACAATTCTTAGCATGCTCCCATTAGGAACGTAGAATCTTGACTATGTCGTCATGTCCATTTATTAGCTTGTATTAAATCTAAATAATAACACAATATCTCACCGTCCATTTCCCCTCTTTACATTTACCATTTCAACAACAATAAAGCTTTCTCAGTTGTTGTAGCAGTTGCCTCAATTTGGGCAAAAATGCATAATGGTTAACTGGACTTCATCTTTGGTGAAATGGTTCTTGGAAAAGAGAGTCTTGTGGTTTATTAGTTTCATGTTGTTTGGCAGGCTTCCTAACCTAATTTAATGCAAGGTGCTGGTAGATGAAAGCTGTGCTCTGGTAGGGAGCTTGATGTTCTGCAGACTGGGTGTCGTTCATAGATTATATGATAAAAGATGAGGAAGAAATGTTTCTGTTCTACCGCAACTGTTGTGCCCACAGATGATGTAACCGGCGCTATTGTATCTCATTGACCACAACTTGCCACTTGTCTCTTCTTCCTGTCTGTGCAAAGTGGCACAGAGTCGTCTCACCACGTCTGTTGACGAATGAGGGCAGTAACCTCGTTTTGAGTGAAACAAGTCGACTGTAACGCTGCTGTGAATTCACAACAGGAAGCGAGCGACCTCGCTGTGAAATGGCGCCTGCCCAAAGTTTCCGCTGATGAGCAGCATGACGCAGTCATAACGATACCTCTAAATCTGGAAGACGTCGAGAGGGGAATGACTGGGCAGTGGTCCAAGAGCTGGGCCGGGTGGCCTCCACTCTGAAAAGTTGTGTTAGTTTAACCCCGTTAGCTGGCGTTGGAAAGGCCATGCAGCTCCAGGCATGAAAAGAAGTGGAGCTGAGGTGAAGCACGTTCCCGACTGTTTGGGTCTGTGTGAACGTCGGCTCTGATAACAGACTGGGCTGGTGATAAGGAAAGAACATTTTTGCATAATCTGTCTTTGCAAAACCTTTCGGAGACTTTCACAGTTGTGAAGGTCTTAAGCAGTGCTGCACAAAATTATTCATACTCATATTTTCCCTCATTCTGCCATAATTTACCATATTTTTTTAGATCATATTTAAATTATTTACATTATGACACTTATGTATATATATTTTTCATATTTCATATATGTATATATATATATATATATATATATTTCTCAAATTTCAGTCTATTAGAATTTTATGTAAATATGAAAGAGACGTATTTACATAAAATTATTTTTAATTTTTAAGCAAATTATAAGTTTTTTTAAAAATAAAAATTGCTATTAATTTACATTAAAGATGCAGAGTTGCCATTTTTGGCAAATTAAATTATTTAAAAAAAAAAAAAGGTTGGGGGCTTGTACACCAATAGGGTATAGTCGGGATCAATCAAGATCATTTATTGATTCCCACAGGGAAATTATTTTGGCCAAGTAACATAAATTCAATTAAAAGTATACTTAGATCAAATAAAGTAAGTAAAATAGAATGTATCTCAATATCCAGTCAGCCAAAGTATCAACTGTGCATTACGCCACTGACGGTACAATGCAGTCCAGTCCAGGTAGGACGACAGTTGTGAGGATAAATTGAATCACGAAGCGCTCAGTCCTGCAGCCTATTAATGACCTTTGGGTGCAGCTGCTCCGTCGCCCAGCCAGGATGGAGTGAAGGAGGTGAATGTTACGGATCGGGTCGCTCTGTGCCTTCCTCCAGTCCAGGCTCCTCACTACGAACAAACCAGCCCTGCAGATTATTTTGTCCAGATGCTTCTTGTTCTTCCCCAGCAGACAACGGGATACAGGACAGCACTCCCAAACACCCGACATGTCAAACATGTGAAAGAGCATTTCGAAATGCATTGTAAGATTTTATCCTGCGAAGAAAGTGTGGAGGTCTCCATCTATTTAATGTTTCACTATACTCTTTCAAGGGCGAGGCTTGGAATAACGGTGGCCACGTGTTCAAACCTGGAGGGAGGTTTGCCATTTTCACAAAGGCACCTCTGAAATAACCCCAACAGTACGGATATGGCTAGACTGTATAAAAATGCTGCTTATTAACTTGAAAAGTTGCCTTGGTTATACAGAACAGTAATTAAAAACTATTTCAAAATTGCACTGTTTATAACGCGGGCAAATAAAGTCAAAAACACAATGTCAGCTCTTTGAAAGTGTAAATAAGACTTTATTTACACTTTACTACTGGTTATTGGTAAAGTATGGCACTTGTAGATCTGACAATTTATAGCACAAAAACTTGACATTTTGAAGTTTATTCGTAAGTTTTGCACACACCTCCAGTTTTATTGCATCAGATGCAACTCCAGCTGACAAAATAGACTGACTTAAACATAAACCATGCAGTAAGTTGCAGGTTATCAAATGTTGCAGTTCATTCAAAGCACGTGTCCCCAAACATTAGCTTATAAGGACAAACAATTTGTTTTTAATTCAAGTTCAAAGGTCATATTTGTACTTTTGTTCATAAGCCACACCCACTTTGTTGATTCGTCACCATGTTAAGGACTTTACCTCACTGTACAGTGAAATTGTGATACAAATAGTGTGCTAAGGCTTTTGTAGCATTTGGGTAACGTTTTCTGCACGTCTTTGTTCCATTTGAGGCTAATTTATTCTTTCAGCGTTTGAAGACCTCACCCTGTTGTTCCCTTTAGTAAATGTTTCTCCTTGTTTAAATTAAAACTGGTCCTCAACACGACTTGTGGCCTTTCCACACAGCTTGGTTCCTCTCTGCGGGACGCTCAGCTCAAACTACCACAGTCTGGTCCAAGTAACAAGACATGGAGGATGAATTACAGAAGATGCCTTTTATTAAAGTGTTGCATTTCTGACCTGCAGGCACCTTTGCGGTGGTAAGCCTGATGATTGGTGGAGCTGTAGTGAGGGAAGTTCCTGACAACATGGTTATTGGCCCCACCAATGTCACCAATTCGTCTTTGGCCAACGAGGATCTCAGTCCCATCGATGCCAGGAAAGTCCAGGTGGCCGTTGTGCTCACCACCATGGTGGGGATCATCCAGGTCAGTCTAGCGAGAACTCGTCAGAAGGAGGGGGCGGGGTTTCTGTTGTTTAGGGAGAGAAATGTTTTTCCCACGCTCAAAAAAACGTGTGTTTACCCAAAGCAGCAGGCTTAATCGTTCTGGACGCATCACATTGACGTGAATGTTTTCATTTCAAACACAGCCCTTTCCTTTCTATCTCTTGACTTGTTTCCCTTTTTCCTCCAGTTTGTATTCGGTCTTCTCAGGTTTGGCTTTGTGGCCATCTACCTCACAGAGCCTCTGGTGCGAGGCTTTACCACAGCAGCTGCCGTGCACGTCGTCATCTCCCAGCTGAAGTACTTACTGGGAGTGAAAACAGAGCGTTTCTCCGGGCCTCTCTCTGCTGTTTACGTGAGTCTGACAGGAAAAAACGTGTCTTCCGTTCAATTAAATACGCGTGCATGTCTTGCTGCATTGTCGCTCTTTTCTGTTTCTGCAGAGCGTTAACGAGGTATTTAGTAAAATCAAACAGACAAACATTCCCAGTTTCCTCCTGGGCCTTACTTGCACCGTGTTTCTGTACGGGATCAAAGTCCTCAATGAGCGCTTCAAGCAGAATCTGCCTGTTCCCATTCCTGGAGAGATCATTGTGGTTATTGTGTCCACCGGGGTCTCTTATGGAATACCCCTTGAAAAATACAATGTGTCTATTGTCGGGTACATACCATCAGGGTAAGCTAGACTTCAAATGGAACTCACAAATATTTACACACCCGGTGGGATGTGCTGTGAGAGTTTGCTTGTGTTCTCAGGCTCCTCGCTCCTGCTGTCCCAGATTTCTCCCTGGCGCTAAATTTGATCCCGGATGCGTTCGCTGTAGCAATTGTAGGATTCTCCATGAGCATCTCTCTTTCTAAGACCTTTGCCTTGAAGCATGGTTACAGCGTGGACGGCAACCAGGTGAGGAGAGGGTGACGAACAAAACACCGGTCATATTGGATCGTGATACTTCTGATTTTCAACTTCGTGTGTGTGTATTGCACAAAGAGTGATAAATTTCAAGTGTTTAATTCAGTTAATCTTGATTATTGCTTCTATGTTATGAAAATCTAAGTCAATTTGCCTATAAATAAATTAAATGACTGGGTGTCTGCACATCCTTAAAAAGTCTTAAATATATGTGTCTAAAGTTAAGGCCTTAAAATGTCCTAAATTAATTTTTAAAAAGCACCCAGATACAAACCACTCTCCTTTTAGATTACCGCTGTGAAGTGTTATTATAGTCTATGCTTAACAATCTCCAGTCCTGACATCGAACAGATAACCGTTTAAAATCTGACTGCCGATCCGTCTTCTATTTTTCCTGTCTTCTGTCAGGAGCTGATCGCACTCGGCCTCTGCAACTTCTTGAGCTCCTTCTTCCACACCTTCGCCATCACCTGCTCAATGTCCAGGAGTTTGGTGCAGGAGAGCACAGGAGGAAAGACACAGGTGAGATGAAACGCTCCCACGCACAGGAGCCTTAAGGCTATCTCAGCTATATTGGTGCCATAAATCCATTAGAAGTGCAAGAGATAACGCTCACAAAGCTTTTCCTGTGTTTTTGCTCAGATCGCAGGACTGCTGGCTTCTCTCATGGTGCTGCTGGTCGTGTTGGTCATCGGTTTCGTCTTCCAGCCGCTCCCTCAGGTACGTGAAGTCGTTACAGGCGGGTTACCTTGACAGGTTTCTGAGCTGAATGACTTTGATCTCTTTTTTTTTTTTTTTTTGTTGTCTTTTCTTTTCAGACCGCACTGGCAGCTATCATCATAGTCAACCTGGTGGGGATGTTCAAGCAGTTCCAAGATATTCCCCCTCTATGGAGGACCAGCAAGATTGAACTGGTAAGCTTTTAAGTTGCTTTCAGATAATAATAAAAAAAAATAATTAGTTTTTAAATCAGCACAGCTGACTAGAGGCATATTTCTAGCAGGTTGACGTGAGTCTGAGGCTGTTCTTCATCATTAATATCCTCTGGTTTTAGTTTTTATTTCCATGTAGGGCGAGGCCTAGCTGCAGTACAGACGCACAATTTGACTTTTATGTGCGGCAAAGGATCGGTTCACTTTGAGAGAGGAAAAGATAAGACGCCGCCTGTTGTTCTCCTTTCATGCTAGACACACAGCCACTGTTACTTTCTATTTGAAAATGGCCCACAAAGTGCTGGTAGCACTTCCTCTTCGTATTTGTTTCCATGACAACATATCTCCACTCTAATCCTTCCTAATAATCCCTGTTCAGATGGATGGTTCTTCCCCCTTTTTCAGCACAGATGGAAGGACACTGATCATGATCATGTCAATTATGGAGCTCATCACGGCTCAGTTTCCCAACACCAGCTCTGGCAGATTGCTTGTAGATCTTTCAGAGACACCATTAAACTTAATATAATTATGTTGTTCAAAACCAATTATTGGTCACACCGTTATAAATAAGAGTACTGCAACACAGTCTGTGCTGACAGAAAGTCTGGAATAAGCCTGACTTGTGTATTTGTTAAGAAAACAGTTTTACGACGAGGACAAGTCATATTCTACTGGAGAGGAGTAGTGGAAATTACTTTGACTTGGCAGCTGTCCTGCAGTCGGTTGTCTGCAGGACGCAATTTGCAATTTGGGTTTTGATTAGCTGTAAACGATAATCATGAAAGTTAAAGCAAACACTTGATGCACCTTTAACGAGAGCCACTTCTTGAACTAAATTACAGACATCAATTACTTTTCTAATGGGGTTCTCATTTGTCAAGATGAACCTGTAATGAGAAACACCAGGTGCTCGATTACTGTTTCTAGTTTCTTTTTGACAAGAAGCAGAAAGAGTGTTTCTTTAGATCTTTTCCCAGCTTTAATTATGCAGTATACTGTTTTTTCCCCCTCAGGCCATTTGGCTGGTCTCCTTCGTAGCGTCTGTGCTGTTGGGTCTGGATTACGGCCTCCTGGCAGCCATCGCCTTCGCCATAATAACTGTCATCTACAGGACACAGAGGTACAGCTCACTGGCTTTTGATATAGTTTAATTTCATTGTGCAGATTAAATACAGAGTGCAGGTTATGTCATCATGACATAATCATAATTTTGTACACAGGGTTTGTACTAATTATGTTGGAGAAGTTTGGTTTGGGCCTGAAATTCATTCTTCATTTTAGAACTTTTTAATTATGTTTAGGTTTCAGTGTGTCTGTGCATCATTTAAAAGTCTTAATCTGTCTCAAATTAAATTAAAATTTCTTAAATTCATTAAATAAAATATAAGTTAGCCTTAACTTACATTTACAGCTAACTTAAATGCCTTAAGTTAGGAATTTTGTTGCGGCAGGACTATTTAGTCCCATATTCTATGTAGCTTTTTTTATATCAGGCAAAAGTATGCGTCGTGAGTCACTCACTGTATTGGGTACCTACCGGTAACAAGATGCTAATACTTGCTCACTAGCTAGCAAGAAAACAAATAAGCCATTAGCAGGTAGAATATGATTAGCCAGCTAGATAGCTACAGAGTTGGGTGTTCTGAAATTCTTTTGTACATCTCTGTCATGAGTTAGGTCTTAAATTTTATTCACAGTCCTCTTTAGGTCTTAAAAAGTCTTAAATCTGAGTTGATGAGTTTGTAGTTCTCCTCGTTTGACATAAAGACGTGTAAAAGCCAATGCTTTCTCTTCACAAGTGTTTTTTATCGTCTTCTAGTCCCAAAAGTTCCATCCTGGGTCACGTTACAGACACAGGACTGTATTATGACGTGAACACATATGAAGAGGTGAGTTTTAGTGGAGGAGAGGTTATGTTGACACAAGCTCCCAACACCCCCGCTCACCCCCCACGTATGTTGGTTTTATTTTGGAATTTGTTTATTCTTGCCAGGCATCTGAATACGAGGGAATTAAGATTTTCCACTCCAACTCCTCCATCTACTTTGCTAACAGCGACCGTTACGTGAACAAACTCAAGGAAAAGGTAATTCAGTCCCTTGACATGCAAATTTGAGCTTCGGGGCGAGTTTACAGATCTCTTCTTTGTATTGTCTGCAGACGGGTGTAAACCCCAAGGAGCTGCAGGCAGCGCAGGAAGCCAAAAGGAAACGGAAGAAAAAAGACAACAAGGAACAAAACTCCTCAATTAAGATTTGTGCAGAGGTGTGTCAGCCCTTCATCTGGTTTCGTTCCTCTTTGTGTGGCTTTGTTGGCAGTGTAAACAACCTGTACAGAATATTCTGCATGTCATTCTGACTCAGGGTTTTATGTGGAACTTCCTTTGAAGGAAATACTAGTTTAAGCTTGTCGAGAATTTGACCTTCAACGGCGTTTGTGTGACTTTGAAATGAAAAGCTGGAGTGTGACTCGCGTATAGGGCTGCAACTAATTATTATTTTAAAAATGGCACAATCTGCAGATTTTTTAATTTCAGCCTTTTTCCTAAATACAATGTTAGAAATGCAAATAAACAAATAATTCATTATCTTTTTAAAATACAAAAATAAACATTTTAATTGCCTAATTTTTTTTTTTTTTTTTACAGATTTCAGCCAAAATGGCTAAAACTATGCCACTTTAGGAATTTTTGGGTAGAATATATTTACAAAGAGCTGTTTTTTTTTTGTCTTAAAGTCAAAATGTTTATATTTTTTGTACAGTTTTGGCTTATTTGCTATTCTTTCATCAATTGGCCTTTTTTTTTTGTTTGTTTGAGTCTGTATGCACCAATTAACGATTAATCGTTTACTAAGTTACTTGCCGATTATTTGAATAATCAATTCGTCGCATTTAATCATCTAAGCCCTACTCATTTGAACCTTAAGTTTTTTGTTTTATTATTAAACTGATTACAAATTTGCTTCAATTTTGTGACTAAAATCTTCCTTACTGTGACTCGCTTCAGCACAAGGACGCGACAGAGGAGGTCGTGCCTCAGAGCCAGGAGGTGCAGGAGGTGAGGAACGGCGAGTTGGAGGACAAACACAGCGAGCCGACCTCTGAGGCGGCCGTCTTCCTTGAGCCTCTCAGCTCGGTTCATTCCATCATCCTGGACTGGACAGCCGTCAACTTTATTGATTCAGTTGGAGCCAAAGCCATCAAGCAGGTTGTAACTTTTATTTGCTTTGGATCATTTACATTTTTCCTGCTCGACGACTTGTTGTGACAAAGCATCACTTCATGGACAGGGTTGGTTGCAGTTGTGTGTATTGCAATAACAACAAACTGTGTTTGTTTCATTCAGGTCATTAAGGAATATGCTTCAGTTAATGTTCGGGTGGTCATCGCTGGCTGCAACAGTAAGTAATAATAAGGGATTCTCTTTTTACAGCACCTTGTAAAAGTATTCATTCAAATTATTAACAAGCAACGATCAGTCTGCACTGTTAATCAGAATATCCCATTCAGTCGATGTTTGAACGTAGGATTATTCAAGTTATATGGTGGCATAATACAGTCCAACAATTTCTAAAGACAAATGGACACATCTGATTGTGATGCTATTAGATATGGGGCTCTGCAGGGATCGTTATTGGGATTAGGGATGCACATTATATCAGGATCAACATCGGTATCGGTCCAATAAGTAAAACAGATCGTAATCTCCATCTTGTTGCTGTCTCTGTTTCAGTTGGAGTGAGAGGATTATAAGCAGATAAACAATGTAGCTGGTGTGGTCGCTTTTACATGGTGTTAAAAGTGTGGGGAAAAGTGTAGCATATCGCTGAATATTAGTTACCGTAACATTTTAGTTTGGCTATGCCCTGATGGATCCATTCTTAATTCTTCTTGAAGGAACCGTTCTGGACGAGCTCAACACGCTGCAGTTTTTCTCAGAGGAACTGTCCACAAACATGGTGTTCCCCTCGGTTCACGATGCAGTCCTGCGTTGTCAGTGCTCCAGCTCCAGGCCACCGGGTGCCTCAAGCGAAGCCTGATCACAGGTTCACGTTCTGAACCCAGAAGGGTCCAATGGGCAGCGACCGTCGGAGCAGTGGACTCATCATTTTAGCAATGGTTCACATTGAACAGTTTTCAATCTTGGTAGCACAGGTAGAGGCGCTTTGTATTCTCAGTAGCTTTGACCATCTCAAATGTGTACGATACTGAGCTTTATTCCTCTGCATCCTCTTAGTGGTCCGCAGATACAGAGTACTCAAAAGTTGCACTTTAACACCTTTCGTAGTTCAGGGCTACTTCAGACTTGCTGCTGTGAGTTTTGTTCAAACGTGAATCCAAAAATCATTTCTGGAGGGGTTTGGTGTGTGGAGTTTGTGAAAATTAGCATCTCGTTGTCTCGCTGATGACGTCCGACGTTACTGATATTGCTGCGATCAATGCGTTTTATTTTGAACATGTTTATCAATGCGTGTTTAAGTTGGAAACTATCAAAGCTTGTCACTTTGTGTAATGTCTGTTACTGCATTGCAAATTTTTGTGCTGGAATATTTTAATGTAATGACTTTTAAAAAAAAAAAAAAAGAGACTTAAATCTGGAATAAACTTTATTTTTATTTGAAAACAAAAAGACTACATGTTGCAACTTTTTTTTTTACGGTGAAATTCCACATCAGAAACACACACACAGTTTCCTCAGTTGTAGGTCATATATCTGGGGGTGGCGCTGAACTTGGCGTAGGATTTGATGACTTTATTCACAGCCTCCAGGAAGTCTTTCTCTGTGGCAATCTTCCTGCGAGCCCTGATGGCGAACATCCCTGCCTCTGTGCACACGCTGCGGATCTCAGCGCCTGACGAAGTAAGAGTGTCAATTAGACAGTGTGTTCTTGGTCTAGCAACAAACCAGTTTCCAGTAGGTAGTATGCGAAATGGTATTAGAGACTGCCTTCTGTTCTGTACCTCAAATTTAAAACCATTTATTATATTTTTATATGTTGCACCTGTGGTTCTATCCTCTTTTCATTAAATGTTCAACTCCTTATCTGTATTTCCCTTCAAAGTAACAACTTTGTTTAAATAAAAGTCGTCAATAGGCAAGTAAACCCACCAACCTACTGTAGTTGGTGTCGCACCAAATGTTACTAACATCAGTGCTAGCAGTAGCAGCGCTGACCGTTCTCTGAGGAGCTTTCGCCACGCCAGGGTATCAAAAGAGTGACATTTCCGGGGTCTGTTTGTGGCTCTTATTAGCAGCTTTGTGCTTTTCACTCTGCATTTTGCTCCCTACGTTCTTACCCCCATAGTGCCAAGCTTTTTGTACAGAATACAAGGGAATATTAGCAGCTAATTAGCGGTAGCAGGCTAGCCGCAACTGCCTCGAGTCAGAACGCAATAAAAATCTGCGCGTGACTCAAACTTATACCTGAGAAATCCCGAGACGGATAAATGTTAATTAGTCACGATAAAAAAAAATTTAAGTATTTAAGGCCAAAATAAAGCTAATGAATTTAAGATATTTTAAGGACGCGAGGCCATCCTGCATAAAGTGAACCAAGGTGCACACATCCGGGACGCCGTTTTGTAATAAGCAAATAATCAATACGCCCGCGCTCTGCAGCTGCAGCCAGTTATTGATTAATGCATGAAGCTCTTCAGTTTGCTTCAGACCTTGAAAACATGTTGCCTGTGCTCCAACTAACAGTACTTTGCATAGTCAAACACCAGACTGGACTGGACTAGTCATGGAAAAAAACAAAGAAAAGGCACCGTTGCTCATTCATCTGAGAAGGTTGATTTCCAACATTGCAAATAAAAACTATTTGCAAAAGAAAACCTACCTCTCCAAGAAAATTACAGTATGACCGGTTTGCAATGTTGCAGCTGCATGAGCTACAACATTCCTGTATTTGATTAGTTTAGCATTTGACAAGGATGAAGAAGCAAAGTCAAATTAATATTACAACATAAAGAACAAATAGAAAGTTTTATAAAAACAGTTAAATTCAGTTAAGTTTCTATGACGTGGTTCTCCGTTAACAGAAACATGTCACTAGACTGCCTCCTACTGCCCACTGACTGACACTACATTTAACTGAACACAGTCATCCTGACATAGTGATTCTGTGTTGGTATTAAATTTACTTGGTATTAAAGGGACAGTATTATTTATTTCCCAGGCACATAGTGCCATTTTATAGCACAATCAAGTAACTATGTTACCATCAGTTGTTATAAAAATGAAGTATATACCAAATATGACTTAAAAGAATTTTGACTTTCCAATTTAACACTTTAAAACTGGACCTCTATAGCTTTATAAAGCCACTACTCTTTCCAACACACAAAACAAGTATGAAATATAACATGACAGACAGCTCAATAAATTAATAATACTCCCCTTCAAGTAAGTTAATAAAAGAGGAGGTATAACAGGAAAAATATGGTGAAAAGTTCTCACTACGCCGCTGGCCTTACCGGTGCTGTTAGGACAGAGGCGAGCCAAGAGCTCAAAGCGAATGTCTCTCTCCACGCTCATAGAGCGGGCATGGATCTTAAATATGTGGGTGCGACCCTGAAACACAGAAAGAAGATTAGTTTCTATGGGAGAGAAAGAGTAACTGAAATCAGCCTGACGGCTTCAGAAAATAAACTCCTAGGCCGTCACCTCCAGGTCAGGCAGGCTGAACTCTATCTTCCTGTCCAGACGTCCAGGCCTCATCAGGGCCGGATCCAGCGTGTCCGGTCTGTTTGTGGCCATCAGCACTTTGATGTTTCCTCGGGGGTCGAAGCCGTCTAACTGGTTGATGAGCTCCAACATGGTCCTCTGGACCTCGTTGTCGCCGCCAGCACCATCGTCAAAACGAGCACCTGGTTGTTTTTACGAAAAAACATCAAAAAAGCATCGTAATTCATCAGAATCTCCTGGACTATAACTCATTTTAACCTGGATGGTCCGAGATTCAAGATCACTTTTGCTAAGGATCAACTGGAACAACAATGCGACTCCACCTCACCTCCAATGGCATCAATTTCATCAAAGAAGATCAAACAGGCCTTCTTGGTCCTGGCCATCTCAAACAGCTCTCGCACCATCCTGGCTCCCTGTCGGGCAAACAAACGCGTTAAAACTTCGCGAAGAACGACGCCTGCATGGGCGGTTTCAGCTTCGGGCCGGCGACCTCACCTCTCCGACGTACTTCTGGACCAGCTCGGAGCCGATGACTCTGATGAAACAGGCGTCGGTGCGGTTGGCGACGGCACGAGCGCACAGGGTCTTCCCGGTGCCGGGGGGCCCGAAGAGCAGCACGCCTTTAGGAGGCTCGATTCCCAGGTTGACAAACCTCTCAGGCTGATGAGAAAGAGGACAAGAAAAGTTATCCAACACCTACTGAAGGAAACCAAAACCCAACATCTTTACATATAGGAAGAATTTTAAAAACCTAAACACAGGGCTGTGGCCAATGTGGTCCCAAATGTGACCTAATTTCTCAATGTTGAGCCTTAAAAAAAGTCCCTGTGGTTTAACTACAGACACACACTAGACCCACATTGTGGTCTAAAACAATAACATTGGAGTTGATTTGACATTTACTATATTGTTTGTTAATCACAATTGTTTTGTGATTTTTTTTTTCTGTGGTGTTTACTTTATTACACCTCTTCCAAAATCTACATATAGAAGAGAAAAAAAAATGACAAAACAACAAGCAGACAGACTGGACATGTAAACATTTTTATTCTTTAAGAACTTCAATATCTTGATTTTTGCTACTCGCCATATCAGACTAACTTATCAGTAAAGGTGGCAGCAGTGTTAGAAGAAAGAAATGCTGCCACCTGCAGGTGGGAGTTAGCAGTAACTTAAAAGCAACACGTTTAACTCAATTATGCATTAGCGTGAAAAATTCAGCGATCTGTTGACTGCGTGTGAATTTAGGTGACTGAAGAATCACAAAAACAAATTTATAACAACAAAATATACCAACAGCTTCAATTTGAAAGATTTGTAGTTCAAACTGATGCCAAGTAACTGAGCCACACGTTTATTGTGAAATTATTTGTAGGTTTAGCCAAATAATTAAGAATGTATATTTTAAAAAAAATTATACTTTTCTCTTGATGTGAAGAAATCTTAATTGTTCCCAGACTAACAAAATGTCTAACTTGAACATTTGTTAACAGACAATAACTCACTCATTGATGCAACTGTTCCAGAATATTGGATGTACTTGGTTATTAAGTCTGATCAGGTCTCTGGCAACATAATAACTGATAAGGAAGTAGTTAATAAATGTAGTTATCAATACTTACATGGAGCAGCGGCGTTTCCACCACTTCTCTCAGCTTCTCGATCTGCTCTTTACATCCTCCCACGTCGCTGTAAGTCACATCAGGCTTCTCCTCCACCTGCAGCAGCACACAGAGTCATCAGAATCACATCACAACAAACTGAAATATTTTCATTGGATGTTTTTCTCATAAAATTATTTGTGAGAGTTCTCCACCTGCATCATAGTGACAGTGGGGTCGATTTTTGGAGGCAGAGGAATGTGGATCTGGTATTTGTTCCTGTCGACCCTAAAGGAAGAGGAGGGATGGGGAATTTTAGCAGGCCTGTTCCAACAGAAATCCCCTTTTTTTTTTGTGACCTGGAGGCATCCAGGCGGCTCCTCACCCGACTCTCATGCCCTCCTCGATGTCGGTTGGAGCCACCTGGTCACTCAGGTCCACCACAAACTTGGCAAACTGCTTCACGTTGATGATGTATTTGGGATCCTCGGAGTCTGCGTTGATGATCTTCGTGCATCTATTTGAAGAAACGTGAAAACAGAGAATTCATCAGGACATTAGCACCTTTGATTTATTTCTTGCACACTTGCAACAACACACTTTAGTGTGGAAGTTGAAACAAATTGACAAAGACCAAGTCATCTGCGATTATTATCCCTACCTTGTTACGAAGTGAAATCAGAGACCTATGTTTACAGATAGTTACTAATGCAAGATGCAAAAGTACATTTAAAACGTGTTTGCTTTGAAATAACAGGAAAACCTTGTTTCACAGTGACCTCTCTCTCTCTATCTCTCTCTCTCTCTCACATACAATATAAATTATTAAAGACCAGTCACAGCATGAAAGCTAGAAAGAAATATTTTGAATTAAAGTTCCTCAAAGGAAATGAAAATCAACCAAACTCTGAATAGACAGGATAAAGCTTTATAGAAACAGTAAAAAAAAAAAAAAAAAAAATTGAGCCATAAAGTTCTGAGTGATGCAGTAGAAATAACCGTGTTATTTTTGTAGTCTTTGTATGTTTCATAACAAATTAAAAACATTCAAACTGAAATTGATTCCTTTAATAATAAAAATAGCTTTTGGAAACATGGATGGGTATTTATAAATGTTATGTGAGGCGAATTGGCAGATCTGATGCTTTAAGATGGTAACACAGAGCTGAACTACCTATAGTGAATCAGTAGTTTATCTCATCATGCCAGAAAAAAAAAAAGACTTTAAATTACAATATTAAAAAACTAAAGCACTGCTAGCTTACCTTGCGACCTGCAGCGGCTGTTCACTCTGAAGAGTCTGTTTGTCAGCAGCCAGATCCCAGAGTGCTGGAGGAGCCAGGCCTGTGTCTGACTCTTTAATGCCTGTCAAATAAGAATTACAAAATTATGATACCACTCATACCCAACAAATGTGGATTTATACGAAACCAGCAGAAATTCTCCTCCTGCACTGTATTAGATTTCTAAGAGGAATTTCTTAAAGTGTAATAATTCTGCATGTTTGCGGCATTTCCAGTGGTGATACACGATATTGTCACCAACATCAGTATTAGACGATACTAGTCATTTTTTTACACATCGGTATAGGCCTGGTAAACGAAACCGGAAAAATATTAAGAACCGATATTGGTTTTTATCTTGTTGCCATTTGTTTCTAGTCTTTTATTTGTTTGTTTTCCTCAACAGTGTCGAAATGGCAGAGAAAAATATACACAATAACTGTAAATGTCGGTTGTAGCCAATAAAAGATCGTTAGTATTTATTTTCCATATGCCATGTGAGTGCCATTACGTACCCGTCAGCTCGTTGATTTTTTTCAGAAGCTGCTGAATGTCATCTTCCACCTGTTTGATCTGTCTGGAGTACGTGCTTTGGCCCTAGATACACACAAACACAGTCAAAACCAGATGGAATCAATACCAAACTGCCTCCAAATGTTACTAAAACCGGTTTAACAACCAACGTTTCAGGTTGTAAATACTTACATATGTTTTGAGCAAAGCGATGTCTCCTTCATCCAGAGCTGTGGTGGTAAATGAAAAACATGAATGAGTTTGCATTCTGACCTCGGCAGCTAGCCGAGTCGCTTTGGTGACAACAGGGAACAGAATTCGTTTCAAATGCAACACTTTTGTTTAATCGGAAAATGTGTCAAAAGGACAATATGATGAAAACGATAATCTTAGCGGAGGCCTGGAATATTTATTTGTTAACAAGCTAAGCTAATGTTGGCTAAACCAGCTATGCCCGAAGCTTCCTTGTTTATTTTAAAAACATGTACACATGTATAAATTAAAAACCTCTGATGGGGGCGTCTTCCTTTTCCTCTTCCTTAATCTTCCTTTGATCATCTCCCAAATAGTCCGGCATATTTTATATAGAAATAAAATGTTTTTGTCAAAGGAAAATGGAACGGCTTCTGCAGCTAAACTGTACAATTACACAGCAGCTTTTAAGTTCCGCTACACACCGGAAATACAAGTCGGACTTATATTGGAGACACTGAATATTTCAGAACCGATTTAGTAACATTATCACCATAACAAATTATCACGAAAAATATATATTTATGTGTATACCTAATAAAACTGGTTAATTTCGCATAATAGCATTATTATAGAAAATAATTTATTAAAATAACCAGTAGCGGAACTGACAGTGTAAGACCACTTTGCAAACACGGAGTGATTTCGTGGCGAGGCGTCGCGGCTTGTTCCCGGACTGGCAGCATCTGCACCAGGAGGCCCATGTGGAGCGGCAGTGAGCGGGCCGCAGACCTCAGCTCCTTAGCGGTCTCTCCTTTCAGTGTTTCGTCTCGTGAATGTGTGCTGCCGTCGCCATTGTTCCAGGATGCTGCTAGAGGCGAGGGTCGACGACGAGACGACAGTGTTTAAAGCGGCTGCCGGTAAGAAGCGACACAGAGGCCACATTAAAACAGCTAGCCAACTTCAAGCTACTCCTGTTACTCATTACAGCCTGACTTGTTTCTAAATATACCGCGGCAATTAAACTGAATAAATGGGCGCGTTTTAAGGCTGTAATTTTAAGACTTTTTTTTATAGTTAGCTGGTGGTTAAACCATTTTTCCCGTGTTGCATAATGATTGTCACGTTTGTTCTACTAATTAATAGGAGCAGTTTTCTTAATTCACTCAGGCTAGCAGATTACTCTGCAAGCTAGAAAAAGGAAGAAGAAAAAAAAAATCTTGCGTATTTTCCTTGTTGGCGTCTGCACTGATCTGAGCTGTTTTCTGAAACTGAAACTTACTAAAGGCAATAAAAAAATCAGGGAATGTTCAAGCCAAACCAGCAGACATCATGTTACACCCACTGCTTTCCGGTTAATTCCCGTAGTCCTGCTGAAACGCGTAGATTAAAAAAAAAAGTTTTCCCTCGAGGCATAACGGGATTGAAGATAGGGAACATCCAGATATTTTCCTATGAAGGTTTTTTAGTTTGCATTGGGAAAAAAAAATCACAAAGTTTGAAAATACTAAATGTAAATGCTATTTTATTTAAAATATGATGACCTGATGCCTTCATTTAGCCATGTAAATGTTCCTTTTACACTCATCTTATTTAATACTTGCCCAACTAACGATTTGAAATCATAATATTGCCTCCATATTCTGTACTACATTTTCAGTTCAGAATTAAAATAAACATTACCGTATAAAGGCATTGCTATTAATTCATTTAGGGTGACCCTAAACTTTTTTTCAGTTGGTATTAGGCTTGTCTCGGTAAAAAGTTTTTACTGGACAATAAATTGTCCCCAAAATTACTGCGATACACGATAATATTGTGAATTTGAGACCGTTTTCAACTGATCTAATAATGATAAAGGCTGATTAATGCAAGTATGCCCAATCAAGAATAAAAAAAACTCAAATTTTTAAAGAACATTTGACACTGAAACTGGAAAACACTTCAAATATTCAAAATAAACGACCAAAACAACAAAAATTAAGAAAAAATTAATATTCATACAAACCAGTCCATTTTCAGCCAGTGAGAACTTTACTCTTTTTTTTCTGTGCATTTAAAGCCAACCAGTTTTCCTCACTACTTCTGTGAAAACCCACAGCTTCTGTGCAGGTTCTGGTGGAGCCGGTGGGTCGGTGGTTTGAGGCCTACATCAGGAGGAGAAGCAGAAATGTGTCGGCCTCCTTTCAAGAGCTGGAGGAAGAAGAGGAGTCCTCAGAAGAGTCGGAGGATGAGGAGTTACAGCTGGAGGAGCACCCGATGCTCCGAACACTGGATCCTAAAGACTGGAAGGTACCGGACAGGAAGTGGAGGGCCACCGCCGCCGCCGCAGCAGCAGTGTTAGAGTTGAGGAAACCAGTTAGACATTTATTTCCTCTCCAGCTTTTAAATAGAAAGTTTTTTTTCCCATTTCTATGCATTTTTTTAACAATCTGTAATGCATTTAGTTGATTTTATTTTATTAAAAATAAAAAAATTTTTACAAAAAGTTTAAAACCAAACAGCTGATGTATGAAAGGCATCCATATTTCTTCTAATGAGAGGTTTAATGCCTGATAAGTTGTCCCTGAAATTATTGTGATAAACAATAATGTTATTATCACAGTAATATTGTTATAATGGAGTTTTTTTTTAAAGACTCAATTTGTCAGTGTATTAGGAAGTGGCTGAAAAAGGCTTAAAAATCTAGACTAGATATATTTTTTTGTCTTTGAATCATGTTCATTATTGATATTGGTTCAGAATTTCTTGAACTTAATTGACTAATGTGTCATATTTTTTATTCTTAACCTGTATTTTGATACCAAGATGAATATTTTTTTCATTTACACTAATAAAATGGGTCCAGGATATAATCTTTATTTCAAAAATAGTATTGATAACTTTTTATTGCCAATATTAAAGATAAGGATGCACTGATTGGTTTTTCACTAACAGACACAGAATTCTGGTCTCTGGAGTCTGGCAAAATATTTTCAATTCAAAACATAACAAAACGAAGGAATGTGTTTAACATTGTCAAACAGAGATAGAAGATTTTAATCAAAAAAAAAAAAGGAATTATCCCTATTTACAGAGCAAAGCATATTTCCTTAACCACCTTCTTTTTTTATAAAAAAAAAAGCTATCGAAGAGTTTCAAAAAGTTTGTTGTGATACATTTATTTACGTAGGAGGAAAAACTTCTTATTTTCCCCCCACATTTGGCCTGCCAATCACCGATTGGTGCTAATCCATGGTAAATTGTCCCATTCTAATCTGTTTGGTCTGTTTGATTGGCCCATCTCTAATTTTAGCCTGAGAACTGTCCAAATGATTTCATCTGATCAAATTAGGAAGATTTACAGAAAGAGAGTCGCATCATCAGCATATAAGGAAATCCTATAATCTAATTGTGTGTGTTTTACACCAGAGGAGCCTGTGTGTGTCTTTTAATTACGAGAGTGTGAGTCTGTGCGGCCGATCTGAATCCTGTTTATCTGATTTGGCAGAATCAGGATCACTACGCTGTCCTCGGTCTGCCACACTTGCGGTATAAAGCCACGCAGAAACAGATCAAAGCGGCCCGTAAGTACTCCTCCTCTAATGTCTCATTTATCTGGATGCGTGTGAAGATGATGTCTGATAACTGCCGCTGTTTCTCTGCAGACAAATCAATTGTGTTGAAGCACCATCCTGACAAAAGGAAAGCGGCAGGAGAACAGATCGTTGAAGGAGACAATGACTACTTTACCTGTATAACTAAAGGTGCCCAACTCTTCCGCAAATTAAAGCCATCAGAGTCCCGATGGCGTGTCCTGATCCCAGCCCTTTTCCATTTTGCGCCTTAGCTATCGAAATCCTGTCGGACCCGGTGAAGAGAAGAGCCTTCGACAGCGTGGATCCAACCTTCGACAATAGCGTGCCGTCCAAAAGCGAAGGCAAGGAGAGCTTTTTTGAGGTGTTTGCTCCTGTTTTTGAGCGAAATGCCAGATGGTCTTCCAAAAAGCACGGGCCCTCTCTAGGAACTATGGACTCGTCGTTTGAAGAAGTAGACAATTTTTACTCCTTTTGGTAGGCGGAGAAGTTTTTTTTTTGTGTTGTCGTTTTTCCCCCATGAAGTCTGGTGTGTGGAAAGCCTTATAAATAATTTCTACTTTTTCCAGGTATAACTTTGACTCGTGGAGGGAATTCTCTTACTTAGACGAAGAGGAAAAGGAGAAAGCTGAATGGTAAGCTGATTACAAAATCCCAACGTCTGGTTAGGTTCTAGTTGAAATTCATAAGCTGGACTTCAGAACTTGTGAAGTCCCGTGTTTTAACCTGAGAATCGTTCCGGTCCTCAGTCGAGACGAAAGGAGATGGATCGAGAAGCAGAACCGAGCTTCCAGAGCGCAGAGGAAAAAGGAGGAGATGAACAGAATACGCACGCTAGTTGGTACAGCCTCTCCACCGCCACACAAACACCGCAAACCTTGATTTACAAGCGCGAGTAGGGTCCGAATAATTGACGTCGTTTCGCTGCAGATACGGCCTACAGCTGTGACCCTAGAATAAAGAAATTCAAAGAAGAAGAAAAAGCCAGGAAAGAGGCGGAGAAGAAAGCAAAGGCTGAAGCCAAGAAGAAAGAGCAGGAGGAGAAGGAGAGAGTAAGTGAAAGCTCAAAGATTCCTGCTTTTATCAAAATAGTTTTTGAAGCAGTAAAGTGTGTGCAGTTGGTTGACCACACAGCATGCAACTGATTTGTAGGAAAGTGTTTGATACGTTGCTTAGCAACGGTGGTCACTTTGAAGGGGAGCTTCTACGGCGTCTACTGCCATAAATGTATCAGGTAACGTTAAACTCCTTCACATGCTGGTTATTGTATTAACATTAGCGCCACACTGAATGAATAATCTCCATCACTTCGTAACATATTCAGTACATTATGACATGGGTTCAGATGAGGCTCTTTTCTCACAATAAAAGCATCTTTTGAAAATAAAATGTCAACATTTTCATCAGACCCACACTGAATGTATTTTTTTTGTTATTGGTCTGATGTATTATTCTAATCTTAAATGTCATGTTTTCATTTAGCTGTTGGCAACAAGTCATTAACACAAAAAGCTTTAAAACATCAGTTTGTGGAGAATTAACATATATAATGTTTAACTTGTGAGCTAAGTTGTACTCTCTTTCACTTTTAGCCTCCTCTTTCACTGAGGCCGTCAGGAGTAAAAATAAAGTCATTAAATAAAATAAATCGCCTGAGCTGGTTGTTTTCCACAGCTGAGTCCTGAAAAGTCCAAATTCACATTTGTCTGCACACAAACCGTTTATGTGCAAACCGTTGCGTTTCACATCAAGACGTTCATTTGGCAGAGATTTTTATTTTTCGAGCCAGTTGGACTCGAATGCAACATGGTGCATTTTTGGAATGAGGTTATTTAATAACCTCATTCCAAAAATGAGTGGTGATGGCGATTACAAAATCTGTATCGCTAAATTCTGATCACCTTATCTTTAGGTCACAAACTTGTTACACATTCAGTTTTTATTCAATTAAATTTTTTTATTAATTGAATTTGTTCCAGGTTCGGCAGGCGGAGCTGGAGGCGGCTCGTCTGGCGAAGGAGAAGGAGGAAGAGGAGGCCCGACAAGCCGCCCAGCAGGCCAAGAAGGAGAAGGAGATCCAGAAGAAAGCCATCAAGAAGGAGAGGCAGAAACTCAGGACCACATGCAAGGTGAACCAACGAGCATGATGGGAGTTTTTTTTTTTTTTTTTTTTTTTGACTGGTTGAAACTATGGAATAATTTTTTAACAGTTCCTGTTTTCTCCTCCTACAGAACTGGAATTACTTTGCTGACAGTGAAGCTGACAGCGTGAAAATGATGGAGGAGGTGGAGAAGCTCTGTGACCGTCTGGAGCTGACGAGGTTCAGTGAACTACACACAGCTGCAGCTGTTCACATGTCATTTCCACTCGATTGATCTTCAGATAGAATGTGGACAAAGAAGATTTTTTTTTCTCTTCCTAAATGTACAAATAGGTAAATGTGTCCCAAACTGGAGCTTCATGATGTTTTTGTTTCAGTCTGCAGAGTCTGAATGAGATCCTGGCCTCGGCTTCAAAGGAGGACAGCAAGGCCGCAGTGGAGAAGCAGGTAGAAACGTTTTAGCTCTGTCTGAAGAGCTCAATAGATTCCACCTAATTCAACTATTTGACACATTTCTTTTTGTGTGTGTGTGTGTGTGTGTGTGTGTTTTTTTTTAAGGTAGAGGAAGTGAACGCCCAACTGCAGAAGGAGAAGGATGCCGAGGTTCAGGCCCGGCAGGCGGCCCGGAGCGCCGAGCAGGCCAGCGGGGGGGGCGGCGGAGGGAAGGGCTGGAACGAGGACGACCTCCAGCTGCTCATCAAAGCGGTCAACCTGTTCCCTGCTGGAACCAATGCCAGGTAGGCTGGGCAGAAAAAGCTCAAACGACGCCCTGCAAAATGATGTCCGGCCACAGGCGGTGTGTTGCTGGGTTTTTGTAACCGATGTCGCTCCAAGTTGTGGTTTTACTCAAGAAATTTGAGACTGGTGTTTCTGTTTTGAAGAGGTGCTGTGAGCTTATCACCATCACTTTTCTTGTGTTTTGTCCTCCAGGTGGGAAGTTATCGCTAACTACATGAACCTGCACTCCACCAGTGGGATGAAGAGGACAGCCAAAGACGTCATTAACAAAGCCAAGAATCTTCAGAAGCTCGGTAAGATTACACAGGAAGAGGAGCAAAACGAAGGTCACACTACTCTGTCATCTCAATGGAAACAAATACAAATAATTAATAATTAAAAAAATATATATATTTTTAGATGGTTTGTTTCCGAGCTATATCCGGTCTTTTTTTTTTAGTTGGGAGCTTATGAAACATTATGTAAGGTTCCTAAGCAGACATGAATATTATGGGAAAACATTTGCATTTTAGAGTTTCCCAATTCTAGGTGTGAAAAAATGATCACCCTCACAAAAACCTATTTTTTTATAACTTTATTTTTATTTTTGTTAGTGTTATTAGAGCACACTCGAGAAGAAAGGTCAAACAATACATAGAAATTGTAAAAGACGAAAAATACAGAACAATTGAAACAAAAATCACACACCATATCCAAAATTAGTCCTGTATCGTTGATGTGAAGTTTGTCCATTTTTCCCATTTGTTCCTGTGTCCCCGGTCTGTGTTAGAATCTCCATCTCAAATAATGAGTTCAGTCTGTATCCACTCCTTTGTGGTACGAGGTTCAGATTTGCACCACTTTCTGGTTATCACCTTTTTGGCTGCCACCAACAGAAATTTTTAACAAATAAGTCATTAAGTACAATAGTAGGTGAACATTGGGCAGTGTCATTAAAAACTAATAAAACAGTTGATCAGAGTCTAAAAAGGTGATGTTGGGTGATGTTGTGATCCTCCTCAGATCCACTACAGAAAGATGAGATCAACAGAAAGGCCTATGAGAAGTTCAAGAAGGAGCACACATCGGTGCCGCCCTCCATAGACAACGCCTTGCCCTCAGAGAGGTTTGATGGTAAGTGGATTTCACCGTAGAACAAAGCCATCATTGTGTAGATCCACGGCGTTATTTATTGGCAACGTTTTTGTTTTTTAAAAGAAAATGGGTGGATGGATCGTTTGTGCTATTAAATATTCACTATTCCAGTTTTGCTAATGCTCAGCAACTTGCTTGTAAAAATGCTTTTCCTGGGTGAGAATACCATCAGTATACTCAGAATGCCGAGTCTTTTTTGCTAATTTTTTACATCGTACTACAGACATTTTTGCCCATTTTTTTTACTTTTACCCATTTTGAATGTCATTATGACACATAATATATAACAAACTTAAATGAGACATAGTATATAGTGTGAGCTTCAGAGATGCTATGCTGTCAAATGAATTTAAGAGACTTATTTTGCATCAAAATTGAAGTCAGAACAAGACATTGTATATAGTATATCAGAAAGGGCTCAAATGAAACATAGTATAGTGTAGAGAGATTTGTTTAAGAATTTCTCATAAATTAAATTTAAGGAAAAAGATGAAAGTTTGATGGATTTTGGTACCTGGGTTCTTGCACTCAGTCACTACATTTTTGCTTCCATTTTCTTGGTCTGTTAAGCTATTTCTAGTTTTTAGAGAAAGAAAAAAGCCAAGATACAGTATTGAGATTTAAATTGCAGACATTTCAGTCTACGTATGTGCAACCTTTAACACACTCTAATTTAGGTCAAATGCCACAACAGTCGTCACAAACGAGTTGATTTGTGATGTTTCAGCCACAGGAAGTGATGGGAACGCTGCCCCCTGGACCACAGAGGAGCAGAAACTTCTAGAACAAGCGCTGAAGACCTACCCTGTAAACACTCCTGAGCGCTGGGAGAAGATTGCTGATGCCGTTCCTGAACGAAGCAAGAAGGACTGTATGAAGAGGTACAAGGTATGGTCATCCAAACCGGTGGTATTCACTGTCCTTATCATTGAATGCGAGTCTTAAAATGTATTGCTAACTAAATATTTCCGTTTGTCTGACAGGAACTGGTGGAGATGGTCAAAGCCAAGAAAGCTGCTCAGGAACAAGTGGCAGCCAAGAATAAAAAATGACACCAACCACAAATGAGGATAGAATCTGTGTTATTTTAATGTTATTGTGTTATTCTTTATTTTATAATAAAAACAAAAACTAGACCCAAGACTTAAATATGTGTGTGTGCAGTTGACAGTTCCTCAGCAGTGCTGCTCAGCTTCTCATCCAGAACATCCCACTGCGGATCTGGTTGTAGTCTGGTAGCTGTTCTATTGGACCTGCAACAAGAAAAAAATGTTTGTAGTTTAAGGAGAAAGACTCGATACATTTTGTATAATCACTAAAGTATATCACTTTAAATATTTACACCTTATGCTTGAAACCTCACCAAAACTGCTATGTAGACTGAGCATTTTTGACATTTTTAGTTTTTCCACTCGGAATGAAAATTTTAAAAGTGCAACATACCAACAGCTGCAATGGCAGGAGCCCTGTTGTAGATGTATTTGGTGCAGACCTCCTTGATGGTGTTGGCATCAATGGCCTGTGACAAAAATATGACATGCAATATTATCAGGTATTAATCATTTTAACAATTTCGCCAAACTGGCTACTGTCATCCCAACAAATACTTCAGTGCAAGTCAATAAGGACACTGCTGTTCTAAATGACAGCAAGGGGTTAAAACATTGATTGTAGCTAAGGAAACTGGGTCTTTTGCATTTTCTCAGTTGCTTTATTTTTGTAGTCATGTAACAAGTAGCATGGCAGCAACGCTGATTTTCCATACGTAACCATCTCTGGCTAACAGAATGGTCAGGAAAAATGGACATTATCCACTGGCAGGAAGTGTTGTGGATAGCCTTGGTATTGTCACGAGATATGAAACATTTGGTTGAAAATGACAGGGATTTAAATAATCACTTGTTACAAAGGTTTGAGGAGTATAAAGCCACATCTGTATTGTCCGGACTGTAAGGCGCACTGCTGATTTTTGAGAAAATATAAGGCCTTTAGGTGCGCCTTACAGTCCAGAAAATATGGTAAGTCAAAATCACCAAAACTGGACAGACTTGAAGGCTTTTCCTCATGGATCTATACTGCTTCTTATCAACTGTTCAGGCCCGATAATCTCAAATCGGGCCCTAAAGAGCAGCATGAAAACACCAACTCTTAAATATTGTTTGACTATGTCCATCACTTTATCAACACAGTGTAGCAATCATCTGGTGGCTACTTCTAATAAAAATGTTCCATGTTTAAGTATGTTAAGCATGAAATGAACCATAGACTGCTGTGCCAATCTACCTTTGAGATGTCGAGCAAGAGATTCACATCGTGGATATTCAACTGACAAATCTATAGTGACTATTGGCATCAGGTCACTGTGGACCAAACACTGAATGTTTCAGATATTGTCAAGTTTACGCAACAAACAACTAAAACGTCCAACAATAGAGAGATGTATATAAAGCGGGCAATGAATGTGTGTGAATGTTTATAAAGGACTCTACAGACAGCTGCATCAACTAGCTGCCTGAAGGTTCATCAAAGTGTAACTCACGTCAATCCGGGCCTCCAGTTCATGCAGAGGTATCCGCCGGCTGTAGCAGAGCATCTGTCTGCCAATGTCCTCGCAGATTGGGGTGGATCCTGTGGGGAACCGATCAGAGTTAACTCGAGCGACATGTCTGCGCGGTCCGCCATCGGGTCGACCTACCATCGAGATGCAGGAGCATGTTGGTCTTGAGCAGATTCTTGGCCCGAGCCACCTCGCTTTCTGTCACGCTCGTACAGAGAGACATCCTGTCGAGGAGCAACCGTCGGCGTTACGTTTCTGACTTCAACCCGTCCCTTTCGTTCTAGTCTGCGTTTGCGTGCGAGCGTGCTCACCATTCCATCTGAGTGAAGTGCATCATGTCGCTGATGGTGCCCGGCTCACACACCATGTAGAGGCCCCACAGGCCCGTGTCCGTGTAGCAGGTGTTGAAGGACTGGAAGCTGTGGCACAGGTTTCCCTGACAGGCCATCTGGGCCAACTTACTGGACAGATTCTGAGGACACAACCTGACTTCAACCATCAGCCTCACCTGGTCCCTCACACATTTTTACTGTTTGGAAACAGAACATTTGAAATCTTCCTTGATACTCACCACACCGCCACCAAACGAGCGGTCCCAGTTTCCTATCAGGGTGTTGGCCACCATCAGAGGAATGGTGTCTGGGTGAGACCACCCGACCGCTTCCACAGCAATGGCGATGTGAGCCAGGGGCATTTTATCGTCGCGCACGCGGATCTGGAACAGAAGCAGACCAACCGGCGGTTTTTCTACAGGGTTCCAACACAACATCAACAATTTATTTATTTATTTAAGCTCTCAGACTTTATGTCTTCTTCCAGAATCTTAAAGCTTAAACTGTAATGTTTTGGAGACACAAAAAGGCTTTTTACACTGATAATATCCAGATTACCTTCATTTTTGCCACATCAAGATCTGGGTTTTTGTCCAACTTTGTGATTTTGAGTTGCAAACTGGACTGAAGATTCTTGAACTGAATTCAGTCCAAATGCCATGAAACTGGAATTCTGATTTTTTTTTCTTTCCTTTTGGAATTTTGTTACCTGAAGATTCCCATCACTGATTTGTCCAACCTTGGTTAACCCATCAGCCAAAAAGAAGTGTAATAGTCCACACTGCCAAATCTAAAGCGTCTGGTCTGAGTTATTTCAAGATTTATGGAAGATAAACAGTTTTCTATTCCTATTTTTCTACAATGTTAAAAAAATAAAAAACTGGAAACTTTGACATTTTTTTAATGGGAAGACCATCAGATCCCGGTCTCCTGGTGTTTCTCTTAGAGAGTAACTCAGCACTGCCTCTCCTCCACTTGTTGCTTCACACTCATCTTCAGAAAACTGAAAAAAAAAACTCATATCCTTTGCTTACAAGAAAGACAAAATCAACTGTTTTGAAATCTCTGAAGTTGTGAACGACAGAGTGCTTCACCCTGGAGACCAAAGGAGAACCAGTCATTATGTTCATTAAGGCAGCTTAGTTTTAAAAGTACAAGTGGAAATGTGCAAACACCATCAGACTGCCTCTTCCATCCGAGGTAAAACCTCAGACTTGGGCATACTGACAGTCGTTTTCACAATCCTTCATTTCTTTGTTGAATTTAATTCAAAGTGTCCAAGTTGGAATATTGTAAACCATTTTAAATGCAACAAAAAGGCCAGCAGAGAGCCAAAATGAAGACAGCTTCCTACCTCACTTCCTGTGAAGTGGCACAGAGGAAGAGCGGGGGCTCCGCCTTGATCCCGGCTGGGAAGTCTTCCAAAGTGAAACTTGGCCAAACTGTGGAGTTCCTGGTGGCAAACACCTGATCAGGAGGAAAGGAAGAAATCTGGGTCAGAGGGGTCTCTGTAGAGAACCAACAAACATCCTCATCTATGTCACCACATGTCAGGAGTAAAAGGAATGATTTAAATGAACCCTGATGGGTCAAACCCAAAGTTTGTTGATGGATAAAATTACATTTTAAAAAGTGTATGGTGGAACATGAAACCTTACTGCATGTCTTTGAGAGAGTATGAGAAGAAATTAAGACTAGTTCAATTAATTCTTGATGATTAAACTCATTGAAGTTAGAAAATAAATGTATCCCTAAAGGCCCAGTGGTGTTGCTGCATTCATGGACATGAGAAAGTGTCGGTGAATCGGACCTCCAGCAGCCGCCAATACGATCCTGGGTCCTTTGTAGTGTGTAGTGATGTACTCCACCAGGTCTCCTCTGTTGATCGTCCTGGATACCAAACACACGCGCGCACACACACACACACACACCAAACGATCACTAGAAGGACTAAATCAGAGTTAGAGTCAGCTACCTGGACTGAAGGTAGTCTTACTTGATGTTCTCAGTGGGGCCCAGGATGGTCCTGCCCAGTGCCGTGGATTGGTATGCTGTGGCGTGCAGGTAGTCAAAAACCACTTCCTGCAGGTTGGTCTCCACTTCCTGCATCTCCCTTAGGATCACGCCTCGCTCCCTCTCGATCTCCGCCTCGCCCAGCATGCTGTTCTGAATGATGTCGGCCAGGATCTCGACAGCTGGGGCAAAAAGAAAACAGACGCCGGCTCAAGAACGGTCGGCTCGGTCCGGCAAACCTTTCGATCGGCTGGCTTTCCTGTTCCGCACCTCGCGGCAGATCCTTGGAGAAAGCTTTGGCGTAGTAGACCGTCTGCTCCCGGGATGTGTAGGCGTTCAGGTGAGCGCCCATGTTCTCGATCTCCAACTCCAGGTCCAGCTGAGAGCGCTTCCTGGTGCCCTGAGGGACAGTTGGACTCGCCGATCAGCTCGCCTGTTTTCCAGGGAGGACGAGGTAGAAAAATGTCACGCTCTCTCACCTTAAATGCCATATGCTCCAGAAAGTGTGCTGTGCCGTTATTCCTCTCGTTCTCATAGCGACTGCCGGCGTCTATCCATAAGCCCACCTGGAAGGAGGAGTTTATGAATGTTCCTGTCTACCTGGAAATGTTTGGGACTTTAGGCAGAGAACCTTTGACTCACAGTGCAGGTTGTAAGTCCAGAGTCCTCTGAAGCCACCCGGAGACCGTTCTCTAAACTGGTCACTTTGGTTTCAGGGACATTTAGCGCCACCTGCTGAGCGGCCGGAGTAGCCAACAGTCGCCTGGGTCTAACAGGAAGCTGAAGGGGACAGAAGTCAAAGATGGACTTAGAAATTATTTAGGCAAATCCCTTGCAGATATTTATCAATATTCATATAAACTACAAGCATGAGTTTTATTTACTAATTTATAATTAGGTTTTTCTTAATTATAAGAAATTATTCCAACCAAATTGTTAGTTCTGGGTATTTTATTTTGTAGTAATTATTTATCTTGCCCTTACAACTTTCTTAAATTTTAAAACTTGTTCTTTTAAAATATTTTAACTTCCTATTTTGGGGCATTTACTATATTTCCTACTTTAACTGATTCCTGTTGTGGGGAAAAAAAGGATCCACACAGCATAATGTCACCACTACCATGTTTCACCATGGATATGGTGTACAGTGCTAGTTTTCTGTCACACACGACTTTGTATGCAAGTCAAAAAGTTTGATTTTGGTCTCATCTGACCACAGCAGATTAAATAAATTAATTTAAGACTGCAAAATTTTTTAAAGAAATTTAAACAAGCACCATCAGCTAGCTATGATGTCTACCTAAAATGTTTAAGACCACTAAGCAATTCAAACTTGTCTTTTTTTAGGATAACAATAAGATAAAACCCAAGTATATTTAAAATCATTTGTTCTCACTGATAAATTAAACAAAGGTCAATATGGAAATGTATTACATTTTAGGGGGAAATTTTGATAACTTCTTTAATAACCTGTAAACCATTACAAACCCCCCAAAATCCCACAGTCTAAAATCCTTAATCACTATATAAGCAACTAGAAATTGCAAGCATTCACAGATAAAGATTAATTTACCTCAACTCTTAAAGTAAGAAGAAAAAGTATAAACATGGGATGTGGGGGTTATGGATGCTTTTTGACTTGGGCCCCAAAATTATTAAGCCCCGCCTCTGAAAAAAGGCAAGTCATGATGATGCTTGATTTAAACAACTTATGTAAGTTTTTAATCATTCAGCACTATAATTAACAGCCATTGGGCACAGCTTTGGTTTATCAATTGTACCAAACCGATGAAGCAGACAGAGACATATTCCTAATTAATAACAAAACATCCCGTGAAGCCTTGCCGTAAGGTTTTACTCCGTTATTCTGCGCATAATTGACTACAAGAACAACAACAATGCAGAAACGCAGGAAAGAGACAAATAGCACACTATACTTACCCCGTTAGGATAACGCGTCTTCACTAAATGTCTTTGAAGAAGATATCTCCCAGCTGACGTGAGGCGCTGTAAGGACGCCGCCATACTGCTTATTTGTAACAATGCGCAAGCGTGGGGCCAACGCAACATCCGTCAAGTTTTACATAATAAATAAATGTATACAGTATGCAATTTTTTTTTTAAATTACATAAACTGTGATGTTGCCTTTCTTCTAAACAATGTTAAAATTGTGTTTAAAAAGTGAATGGTATGATATGTAGTTTTGACAGTCACGAAGATGTAAACAATACCCACATCATGCAGTGCATCTATGGGTCTGTGTAAACATTTTTAGAACATGTGGAACCCCGTGGTTCATAGTATCTTTGTACTATTTTGTTTTATGTTCTTTCAGATGGAAGCGTTTATCTGATTTACAACACTCAGCAAACAAATGCATCTAGTAATAATAGTTTACATTTATTTTGAAAGGGCTAGAGCTGGGAAGCGGAAGTACGAGGTTAGCCTAGCGCGAATTTCTTGCATTGTAAGGCGGTGCTGTGCTCCAAGTCCATATAGTTGTTGGAGAAACAAAAGTCCTTTCTTATGCACTGTCCAGCTAGCTCCAGCCAGATATTTCAAGGTATCCGGGTGACACTTTAGGTTTGTTTTTGGTGAGTTTAACTTTAATTTCAGCTGTGTTGTTAGCAGCTAACTGTGTTGGGGTTAGCTTGAACCGCTGTCAGGTGGTCTGAACTTTGGTGCGATACTGAAGACTGTCTGTCTTTGCAGTGGCTTTCAGGAAAACATGGCGGAGCTGATGGACGGTGACCTGGAAGACGGAGAAATTTCCGGCTCCGGCTCGGACTCTGAGATGGGTGGCACTGCGGCCGAACAAGCGCGAGCTCGGGGGCTTTCGGCGTTCAGCGGGGACTCCTTCCAGCACAGACCCGCTACTGTTAACCAGCCTCCCGCCGCCGCCTACCGGAGCTCCGCCAAGGCGGCGGAGTCTAGCGACAGTGACGCGGACTCGTCAGACGAGGAGGCCGCTGTGTGGCGTCGAAAGCGGCTAAAGGTGTCAAACGCCCCGCCGCCGGCCGCCTGTCCCGCGCGGTTCGGTCCGCCCCCCGTGTCCGCCTGCGGAGCACCTGGAAGCCGCAAGGTGAACAACATCTGGGGCTCCGTGGTGCAAGAGCAGTGCCAGGATGCCATAACCGCGGAGCTGGGTGTGTTTGGCATGGAGGGCGTCAGCATGGCCAGCAGAAGTGTTGAGACTTATAACTTCGTCTTGGCTCGGAAGATGATGGAGAAGGAGAGGGAGGTGGAGAGGCAGTCTAGGGAGGAAGGAGAGGTGAGCATGCTGGATGCTGATCTGGAGGATTACATGAAAGGCCGAGGGTCAGAGGACAGAGCAGGGGGTGACAATAAGAGAAAGCGACCTGCCAAAGACAGAATAGGACCTAAAGCTGAGATGGACATCAAGGGCCGGTATGAGATCACAGAGGATGACCCAGATGATAAGGTGGTGGAGGAGATCGCGTACAGACTGCAGGAGCCGAAGAAGGAACTGATAGAGCGTGTGGTCCAGGTTATTGGAAAGAAAAAAGCCATAGAACTGCTGGGAGAGACTGCCACGCTGGAGGAAAACGGTGGCATGTACACTATGGACGGGAGCAGGCGGCGAACGCCTGGTGGAGTGTTCCTCAACCTGCTGAAGAACACGCCCAGTGTCAGCAAGACCCAGATCAAGAAGATCTTCCTGGAGGAGTACCAGAGGGACTGCAAGAGCAAGAAGGCGGCGCAGAAGAGAAGGCGACACGTGCTGGCCAAGAAGATGAAGCAGGCCATCGGCACGCTGAACCTGCAGGAGCATGACGATGTCTCCAGGGAGACGTTCGCCAGCGACACCAACGAGGCCTTGGAGTCACTGGAGGAGCCTGCAGAGGGAGATGAGGAGGGGGAGGAAGAGGCAAAGGAGGAAGCTGCTGCTGGGACTGAGGAGACGCCTGTGGTCTACAACTCTGCAGACCTGGAGGTCTTCTGAGGGGGGATTCCAGCGAGAACAAAAGTAACTATTGACTACAGTGAAAATGGAACACTGAAAGCACTGCATTTTGGAGAACGTCAAACTCTCCGACTCTGGTCTGTTTTTTGTTTGTAATAAAAGAATCTGTGCTGAAATAGTTTTTTTTTTTTGTTCTGGCTTGATATGATCATTGCCTTTAAATAAGTTTTGTCTGAACCTTTGGATGTTTTCTCCAACTACAGTGACCTTTATTATTATATCTGGGTTTGGGTTCTGATCTATTAAACTCATAATGATTCAGTAATATTTAACACAGCTAATGATGGCCTTTCTCAACACTGCCGCAGTTAGGAAAAAAAACAGCAGTAACTTTGCATCAACAATGCAGCATCTCTGGAATTGTGTTCAGGCATGGTGCAAACCCCAGGACAAGTAGGAACTATAGTTATTGCAGTCCCGACAAAAGTCCACTAGATGGCAGACATGCTACTTATCAAGTACATAACATCTCCCTTGGACGTTTTACATTTTGTCATGCTACAACCACAACCTTGTATTTGAATAAATCTTTGCAATTAACAGTACATACAGACAAGAGCAGAAAAAATATACTTTTATTTACAAATATAATTATTGTTTAAGAGCAACAAAAATTTTATAGTCCAATTTATTCTGATTTCCATAAACAACCCCCTAAGATTTCACATAATTAGCAAATAAAGTCCATCTGTTTGTCATTTATACTCATTATAAATCCAGCTGTTCTGTTAAGAGCTCCCAAGTTTGTCAGAACATTAGAAAAGAGAGAATGGAAATAACCAGCACTCCAAAAGTATATATAAAGTAGAATATGGGGGGTGGAATAACCCTAATTCCCCCCCCCCCCCCTTTCTTGCACTGGAGTTGTGTGCACTACTTTCCTCTAAAAGACACAAAGTTTTGTGGAGATTTTTTGTGCCTCTAACATGCCCATGACATACAATATACTTATTTTGTCAAGGAAACTGTAAAAAATCTTGTATTTACTTAATTTCTACATACATTACTGTACTAGCAAATTATGTCAATGGCTCAAAAACTTTGTATTATTTGGTAGTTACATCATTGCCTTTAGATTTAAAATTGATAAATTCATAACATTGTTGGTTGTGATTATATCAGTGGTTCCATAATAAATCGAAAGCAGAATTGGCTTCAAATAAAAAACCACTGATGGATATTTTCTATAAAAGCAAAATGCACGTATTAGTACGCCTGTAATGCCCTGTTTAAGAGAAGCTGTAACATTTCAGAAAGCAATTTCTGCTTCATTTAAGTTAAAGATTTAAATCTCGCCTCACAAATGGCTTCTGCTAACAGCTGAATCTAAATCAAAGTAAAGTTTCTCGTGGTCTGACAGAAACCCAGAAATTGGGGGAGCATTTAATGGCGGCGGTGGATTTGTCGCCTGAATCGCCTTGAAGAGGATCATTACGTCCGCTCATGGCTGCCACATGAAAGCCCAGAGGCACGCTTCATAATCCCGTCACTTAGCGACTGTCTTATTTGCTTGCGGATGTGCCTTCTCTGATAATCTGTTGCTACGACATCGAATAGAAAAAGTATTCGTACCCCACACAACCAAATCCTTTGAGTCAATACTTTGCCAAATCACCTTTCACTGCAAATACAGCTTCTCTTAATTTTGAGAGTACATGTCTGACAACTAACTTGTTGGTATATTCTCCCACCTGAGCAGTGTATCTACAGGTGCTGGTCATAAAATTAGAATATTGTGATAAAGTTCATTATTTTCCATAATGTCATGATAAAAATTAAATTGTCATATATTTTAGATTCATTGCACACCAACTGAAATATTTCAGGTCTTTTATTGTTTTAATTTTGATGATTTTGGCAAACAGCTCATGAAAACCCAAAATCCCTGTCTCAAAAAATTAGAATATTATGAAAAGGTTCTCTGAACGAGCAATAAAAATAATCATCTGAATCAACAAAGTAACTCTAAACACCTGAAAAAGATTCCTGAGGCCTTTAAAAACTCCCAGCCTGGTTCGTTACTCAAAACCGCAATCATGGGTCAGACTGCTGACCTGACTGCTGTCCAGAAGGCCATCACTGACATCCTCAAGCAAGAGGGTGAGAAACAGATAGAAATTTCTGAACGAATCGGCTGTTTGCAGAGTGTTATATCAAGGCACCTCAGTGGGAAGTCAGTAGGAAGGAAAAAGTGTGGCAGAAAACGCTACACAACGAGAAGAGGTGACCGGACCCTGAGGAAGATTGTGGAGAAGGGCCGATTCCAGACCTTGGGGGAAGCAGTGGACTGAGTCTGGAGTAGAAACATCCAGAGCCACTGTGCACAGGCGTGTGCAGGAAATGAGCTACAGGTGCCGCATTCCCCAGGTCAAAGGTCAAGCCACTTTTGAACCAGAAACAGCGGCAGAAGCGCCTGACCTGGGCTACAGAGAAGCAGCACTTTGGACCACTGTTGTTCAGTGGTCCAAAGTACTTTTTTCGGATGAAAGCAAACTTTGCATGTCATTCGGAAATCAAAGTGCCAGACTCTGGAGGAAGACTGGGGAGAAGGAAATGCCAAAATGCCAGAAGTCCAGTGTCAAGTACCCACAGTCAGTGATGGTCTGGGTGCCATGTCAGCTGCTGGTGTTGGTCCACTGGGTTTTATCAAGGGCAGGATCAATGCAGCCGCTATCAGAAGATTTTGGAGCACTTCATGCTTCCATCTGCTGAAAAGTTTTATGGAGATGAAAATTTAATTTGGTCTGGAATCGGCCCTTCTCCACAATCTTCCTCAGGGTCCGGTCACCTCTTCTCGTTGTGCAGCGTTTTCTGCCACACTTTTTCCTTCCTACTGACTTCCCACTGAGGTGCCTTGATATAACACTCTGCAAACAGCCGATTCGTTCAGAAATTTCTATCTGTTTCTCACCCTCTTGCTTGAGGATGTCAGTGATGGCCTTCTGGACAGCAGTCAGGTCAGCAGTCTGACCCATGATTGCGGTTTTGAGTAACGAACCAGGCTGGGAGTTTTTAAAGGCCTCAGGAATCTTTTTCAGGTGTTTAGAGTTACTTTGTTGATTCAGATGATTATTTTTATTGCTCGTTCAGAGAACCTTTTCATAATATTCTAATTTTTTGAGACAGGGATTTTGGGTTTTCATGAGCTGTTTGCCAAAATCATCAAAATTAAAACAATAAAAGACCTGAAATATTTCAGTTGGTGTGCAATGAATCTAAAATATATGACAATTTAATTTTTATCATGACATTATGGAAAATAATGAACTTTATCACAATATTCTAATTTTATGACCAGCACCTGTATGTCGCTCCTAGAGTTAGCATGAGCCTCTAGGCTGTTTCTCTGTTTAATGATCTCTGTCAGTTTGCATGTAGGGCAATGGGTTGCAATGGATTTTATTTAGGGAGTATAGAAGAAGAAGCACATCAACATTGTGAAATTGTAAGGTGGGAATACTTTTCCAAGGTACAGTAAGTGGTAAAAAAAAAAAAAAGAAAAGAAAGCTAATTAAGTCTACACAAAGGTAAGGAGACCGGGGTATATTACTGTCACGTCCTCTGATGTTTTGCTGCGGTTTATCCCATTTGTCGCCCTATGAGTAGAAATGAGATATTTACTTTAATCACAAAAGTGATCAAAGCCTGGATTATCAAAGAACTTGGTGCGCTGCAGGAGGTGACTGATATTCTGCCTCATCTTATTCATGTGGATTTGTTACCCGCTGCCTCTGGTCTCAGGGCCTCTGTATCTGTCACCTGGCAACGAACTTGTTGCCTGGATACAGCACGCCATTTCTTATTTCCCTTGGATCAAACAAGACCAGAACTGAATTGCTGGTTTCTTTGGGTGATCCAGTTCATCCATGACACAGACGGATTACTCACTACTTAGCACGTCGCGCACCGTGAGCTCTTTAGTGTCTTACAATGACCAGGACAGCAGAAGTCACGTTTTGTACCTGTCGAAGCAAATCTCAGAGACATCAGGAGGGGTTTCCGTCACTGTCCACCACAGATTTGCACTCCGACCGAATAAAGACCCGGATCTCTTTTGATCTGTCTTTCTCTCCCCCGTAGCATGTCCTCTCAGCTACAGAATTTGGCCCAGAGAACAGCACCAAAGGTGAGTTAGATAACATCATCAGATGACTATCGAGAAGAGGCAGTGACTCATCTCTTTCTGTGAAACAAAGGTGACCCAGTTGGGAGTGGTGAAGAGACAACGGATCACATTCATGAAGTATGTCAGCTCTGGGGAGATTCTAAGATTAATTCCTGCTATGGTTGCTAGAAAACAATCCTGGTTATTTTGTTTGCAAGGACGTTGATATCAGATTTTTTATGTGCAATTATTATTTCATCTATTTAGGGAATAAAAGCTACCCAAACCATGAATGAACTGGGAAATGTTTGGCTTAATTTTAATTACCACAACCAGACCCTTGCCTGTGGAGTCAGCGTTAGTGTTTTAATTGGTAGTTTGGTGTAAAGCACTTTACCTGCCTTGTTACTGAAATGTGATATACAAATAAATTTGATTTGACTGGTTATCTAGATGTTGCTTTGAAGTTAAATTGACAAATTTCGAGGTAGTCCAATGTCAATTCATTCCGCAATAATAGGTTGCGGAAGATTGAACTAGATCATTATTTTCCCTCCGTGTCGCATAGTTATTCTGGTCAGTTCATGGTGCGAAGTCTACATACACTAATCATAGGTGTCTTTTTCATTTTTAATTGACTCGTTCTCTTCCAAAATGGAATAATTATTGACAACTGACCATGTTTAACCACTCTACTAAACAAAATTGGCTGAGATAAGCTCAAACGTGTTGCTGGAATGCCAAACTGTGTCTAAGTTTAAATATCTAGCTATTGATTTGACGCAAAGTTGATGGATTTGGAGGTAGACCTCTTCTTCATTATTCCTCTAACCTTTCCAAAACCAGTTTCCATGGTGTGCCGGCCGGGAACCATTGTTCTGCTGAAACAAAATTAAACTTTTTGATTGCTACTTAAAACATGAGGCCAGAAGGGTCATAATTTAATGTCTAGACTTAAAAGAGTGGATTTGTCTCTTTGTCTTTCAAGCAACTACTAGCAGAACATAGAGCAACCGGGATAATTTGACCTCTTAATCGTGTTGTCTTTTTGTTACCTAAGAATATATTTGAGTGGGTATGAAGCCTCTGTGTCTAAATGCAGCTCCAAAGCCACCGGTTTCCTTTTTAATTCCCTCCCTTTTGATGAACTAGAAGTGGCGTCTTCCCAAGCATTCCCTTTCAGTAGCGTTCCTCATGCCTCGACGTGGGTGACCTTTTTAGTTCTGGCTTACCAGCCAACTATGCCAGCAGTATTTATGCCTCTATTCATGCAATGCACCATCCTTCCACGACACAATTACTGCCGATTATACAGCAAAGCAGGTCATTTCTGCTGTGACGTTCAGGAAACCTTAATTAGAATTTCACTGGAAGGAAACCTCATGTACCGTCATGTAATTATGAAATGTCAACTGACAATGACTGGGTTTAAATGTGGAAGCATTCTGCGAGTCACTTCTTCGATTTCCTCCACGCTTGGAATCAAAGGAAAATGTATATTGTGATGTGTAAAATTTGATAAATTATGTTTTTCTATAAAGTCTTTCTGACTATAAGATAAATTTCGCTCATTTCTACAGCAGAAAGGAAAAGAAAAATGTATCTGAAGTGTTATTTTTTTCCTTCTTTAAGCCCTAAATGACAAGATGTAAAAAAAAAAAAAAATTTAATTTGACATTTTTGAAAGTCTTTTTCTTCTTCACAACCACCACACACAGAGGGAAAGAAAAAAAAATTATTTGCCCGAGCAGGAGAAAAAAAAAAAACTGGAAAAGAAAAAAAAAAAAAAATTATTTTCCTTGTTGGATCATAATGGGGGGGAAAAAAAACTTGGAAATATGGCATGACAGAATCTTTCCCCCACTTGCCATTCAGGGCTGAAGTGAAAGAAAAAAGACTTTTAAAAAAAAATTTCAGATCTTTTTTTTCCCGTGTGTTTTGGAAGATAACAAAAAGAAGAAACCTAAGCTTGAAAAACATCTATCCATTTTTTTACACCCTTGTCCCTTAATGGGGTCAGGAGGTGCTGGTGCCTATCTCCAGCTAACATTCCGGGCGAGAGGCGGGGTACACCCTGAACAGGTCACCAGTCTGTCGCAGGGCAACACAGAAATAAAAATATTCTATACTAAACTTTTAGTTTCAATTGCATGCATAGAAGTGTCAGCCAAGATAGTGGAAAGCAGAGATGCAAACTTTTCAGTGTTGCTGGTAACAACGTACTCGAGGCACTTGAACTTAAAAGTGCAGGACGAGTCAGGTAATAAGATTCTCTTGTCAAGCATCAAGTCAGACTGACAGATTGCTCTGGGATTGCTATTAATGGCTGAGTTTGAAGTCGTTTGCATGGAAACGATAGGACTGCCTGCATCCAAGGTGGACGAGCAATGTACTGTACTCTCCATCACTACTTTGGTTTTCATTCAGAAAGGCACATTCTCAGCAGACTAGCACCGCACATCATAAAGACAGACAAAAACTCAGAGCTCTGTGATGCCATCATCACAAAGATATCTGAAGACTCGCTACAGATGAAAAATGAAAAAGTATTTGTTCCCTCACATTTCTTCTTTTTTTGCTGTTTTGTCACAGTTAAATGTTTCAAATTAATGAAAATGATCTGTAGCTACCCAAATTAACCTGATTTGGATAGCTTTGCTAGAAGATCATTACCTCCAGATCTGTGGAAATATGTGAAACAAAAATAGTCTATTTTCAAATATCTTGAGACTGCAGTGTCGTTTCTTTTTTCTAGAGAGCCTTGTCCAGTTTGATCACTCTCTTCACAGCTCACTCTCCGCTAAACATTTTGGCTAGGGCCGCCCGGTGGCGTCCTCGAACCCAGATGACAGTCTCATTAATCTAACAGATGACTTCTCCGCCCCTGTCATGCCAGGCTTCTATTATGTCGACCAGTGTGTAATCGCCCAGACTGGCGCACCATTAAGATGAATCTGGTGTGTTTCCTTAAGTGCTCTTGGCAATCCGCACAGCTCACATTTGTGGCCCACATCAGGGATGATGTAGGTCACTGGGAACGCGTGCTGTGAGATGGCATCAAAAAGTTCAGTCCTTGGTTTCCGGTGAGGCAGAAGCTGTCAGACCTATAAACTGGAATCTTTAGTCAAAGTTATTTGTATCTTTTTAGGTTTTTGCTTTTGCCAAACAGCAGCGGTTTCTAAGATGTGGGCAGACACCCAGGGCGGCTTCTCCTTTAGGGCGGCGTCAGTTTGCCACACCGGTAAACAGTTTTGCAGTTAAATCTGTGGCCAATTTCTTGCTTGAAAAATAATTATTTCATAAAAGGTAGGACTTTTTATAACAGTTGTGAAAATTAATTTGTTTCTTTAAGTGCAATTGTCAAAATTGTCTTATTTACAAAAAAAATTCTGTTAATTGACAATTGTGCAGTGATAGTTGTGTCTTAATCAAAATGCAACTCATAATTATATACATATTTGACGTCCCTGTTCCCAAATACTGATGTGATCTAAATAAAACTAATGTTTTTGTTAAAATTGTAGAAAAAGGAGATGAGAAATTAGAAAAAGGTGGGAAAACCCTCAACTTATTAACTCCAATTAACTTTCAGAAGGTGATCACCAAAGGGAACTCTGGAAGTTATTAATAACAAAGAAGTGTATGCCTGCTTAAAAAACCGTGGTCAATTCTGAAAAAGCACATGAAGCAAAAGTAGCTGCATTTATAAATGTGTGCAAAACTTTGTCAACATTGGGAAATTGTGTTTTTCGACAGTAGCTGATACTGTAGGAAAAAAAAAAAAAAAACACGATTTCGCAACTGAGTTGTTTCCATTAAATAAGAAACACAATTAAAATCTCACCTGAATAAGTTTGTTCACGTAAACATGCCGACACAATGCTCCTACCACTTCCTGTCGTCTTCCTGTCGTCCGATTGTTGATCATGTGTGGAAAAAGTATTTCCATTGCAAACCAATTTTGATACAAAAAAAACAAAAAAAAACCTCATCGTACCGCCTCAATTTTTTGTAGAAAAACAGGAGTTTTTTTTCTAAATTTATTTATTTTTATGTCAATTGTACGTTCAATTGAGAAGCAGCTAATGTCATAATATCAATTTTACTAGGGCATGTCTTCTGTGTCTCCAAATACAATTCATGGAAAATTCTAATGAAACACTCTGTGTTTTACAAGAAAGGGCCAAAAAAATCGACTTTAAAAGATCAACTAGAGGTCTGAATGTTTGAAAGGAAAAATGGAAGACTTATGCAAAAATTAAACACATTGCAATAGCAGCACACATTCTACAAAAAGTCAAAAAACATTTAAGAAATGTGTAAAATGTGTATGTGTCCAAAATTGATAATCATAATCAGACAAAACATCTAAGTTAATTATCATTTAACAATAAATGATAATTAATCTTTTTAATTATCTAAATAAAAAATAACAACTTAGATTATTAATTCACCAGGAAAGTAGGTAGTTTTTTTGTTGTTGTGATTTTTGTGTTTCTAAAAAAATTTTTTGAAGTTTGGATAACAAAGACTTTTAGTGCGTATTTATTGACTGGGTGACTTTTAATGTCTGATAATCACATACTTTGATTATCAAATAATCAGAGTATGTGGCTGCAAGGTGAAATAAAGTGGAACATTTCAAAGGGTGTGAATAATTTCAGACTGGTCAAATATTAGCCAGGAATCATTTTTCATCTGAATTGCTCTAAATCTGTTTAATCGGCTCGTTAAATCACCGCCAGCAAGCAGGCGCCATGAGATTAATCTAACTCGCATCCATCTCTGTGCAAAAGTAAAAGTCTTTCTCCATCCATGCTATAGACGCAACCCGGAGTACATGGCACAGCGCTGCGTTGTAGATGAGGGATGAAAGTGCGCCCGCCTCTTAATTAAACAGGCTTTTGAACACACTCATCCTCAATTAATCTCAGCAACTCTCTGAGGTCAGAGAAATATTGTTCTTTTCCTCAAATGAATCACTGTGGCTAAAAATAGCCTCCGGAGCCGAAACATCAGTCTGCGAGAAAGCCAGATTAGCTGCTATATTAGTCACCAGCACAGTCACACAACTGCTGCCAAGCCCTTTTGTTTTCCTCCCACGGAAAATTACTAAAAGCTCATAATGGTGGGTGGGAAAACTATATTATTACAGGGCCGCATAACTCGAGCTAGAGGTTGAGAGTAAATAAGCATTTGAACAGATTTTAGTGTCTCCTGTGGCTCTGGATCGTCGCCATCGACTAAAACGCTCCTCCTCAGGGGGATTTCTACAACTGGGACCAACGTTGAGAAGCATCTGCAAGATCGAACGTCAGGATACTGAACTGTTTCCAGAAACTAGCAGCACATGTGTGGGAGCACATCTGTACACAATGTGGTGTGGAGAACATCCGGATCAGCCAGAGAAGGAACAAGTCTGGATGTTCAATTCTGATTATTTTTTTCTTCTGAAGTCCGATTTTTTTGCATTGTAATTCACACTACCGTATTTTCCCAACTATAAGGCACACTTAAAAGCCATCAACTTGATCAAAAACAGTGCGCCCTAGCCCTAACTGCAATGGAAACATTTTTTCCGCATCGCACCAGTCACATGATCAACAACCGGATGTTACTACTGGTGGAAACGGCGAAGAAGAGGCTGATGGCTCAGCGCGTTTCTTAATGATTTATCGCGTGAACGAGCTTACTCACGCGATTTTAATTTAATTTCTTTTTAAATGGAGACACCGCAATTGCGAAATTGTGTTTTCTCAACTTTAGGGGAATATATAAAAGCAGAAGCTTGCACACATTTATAACTGAAATGCAGCTACAGACAGAATTTTCAGCCATTGTTTACATCCTGATTTACTGCGTACGATTTTTCTGGTGCAGAATTATGACACACAGTCAGCTCCATAACTACATTATTATATTATAAACACTGGCCTCTGAATCCTAACATTATGACACTGACTCTCATAAGAAGCAGAGCAATTATTCCTGTGAGATGTATGACTTAATCTGCAGCTACAACCTAAACACACACCACTCCCACTAGTGGAAGAGTTCAAAATGGAAAGTCTTTACATTAATATTAAAAACCTAATTTTATATTGTAAATTATGGCATTACATCACATTTTATTGTCAGTAACATCATTATTGTTTATAAAGGAAATAATGAAAAAAATCACTTGACAAATTGTTTACCCTTTCCTACTATTTATGCAGATTTTTTTTTTTATCAGTAAAATCAAATATTTGAGCTGTTAAATCTGATATAAATGCATCAAGAGCTATAAATAGGAGTCATATTAATGTGTTTTTCTTAGGGGAAACTTTTTGCATTTATCAGTTACCACATCGGGAACTTCTAAGTCGGTATTTCCATCTTCCTTAACTTGGGGCTGCAGAGAGAGACTGGGGGATTTGGGAATTCTTTATGAATTCCAAATCAGTGGCTGGGAGGTTTGTGTGTGCTTTGATTATACCGTCTGAAGATTGTGCCATGTCTCAGATTTTAATGCTCGTCTTAAGTGTTTGCAATTATCTGTTCATGGACGTTTTCTGAGACTGTATAAACTCTACGGACTCACAGACCACAGTCCGCAGCGGCGAATAAATTCATCCCAGCAGGATAGTATTTAAGATGGTTTTCATAAATAGTTAATAGCGTTAGTTTTAGGGTAATTCATAGTTATGCTTTAAATATTTTGAGACACTTATTCTTACTTAAAAAGGATTTAGTATTGCAGTTTTGAAATCTATTTCAGAATACAAACCAGAAGGAAGTTCATTAAAGATGCTGATTTGATGGTGTGATCCAAAAATGTCTGTTTTCCACCATAATATGTAGAGAGAAAAAGTTGGAAAAAAATATGAAAGCAATGTCTAGATATGCATGTTGAAATTGGCAACTATTTGGTTTAAAGATGAACGCTTTTCTCTGTATGTTGTGAACCTTTCTGTGGCATCTGTAAATGTTTGGCCAGGTTTCTACGGTTACCATGAGCCTTTTCCCTTTCTCTCCTCCCCCTGAGTGTTGACCAGGGGAATCAGATGAAATCCATGAAACTGAATATGAAAAATGACTTTGTCCTGCCGACCTGGCGTGAACTCCTTTCTTGTAGTCAGTTCAAATAAACAACTTATTTCTTTACTTCACAAACTTCTCAACATCAGCCAATTTCGGAGTGCAACGAATTCTTGTTTTTCCATTGAGAAGCCGGTGCCTGAAATATAACAAATCTGATCGTCTGGAATAAAACGGGTCTGATTCTTTTCACAATAGATGGGAGAGCTGAAAAAAAACGAGGAATAGTGACAGTATCATGGTTACAAAACCATCATTATCTCCATTTAAATCACCACAGCGTGACCTGCTGCGTCTGGTAACCCTGCAAGCCTCCAAGAGGAGGCAGCGATGACATCATTATCATCATCATCATCAGACCCATCTGCTGGGAAGATCCTCCAGGCATGTCGATTGGAGGCATGGCTCATTGGGCACCCGACGGACGCGCTTTTCCCGCTCGACTCCACTTGTCATCATTTACATTTCCATAACATCCCTGGCAGTGATGGATACAGATTTCTGTCAAGGGCAAAGCGTCGACGCCTCACGGAGGAGAGGAGAAGGACGAGGCGAGGAGGGCTTTGTAATGAGGGGCAGGGAGGAACACATAGGGAAGAGCAAAAACAGGCAAAGTCAAGATATATCGCAAAAAACCCTTTGTTTGGTTTTTCGATAGAGAAATATTGGCCGTTTGGGGTCTTTTTGTTGCAAATGATAATTTAACTAAAGCAAACTACGATTAATCAATCCAACCATCGTCGATGCCTGCTTATCCATGCAGGTTGGTAGGCGGCAGTGCAAAAAGGCGGGTATGTATATGCAACACATATGGGCGTCAAAACGATGGCGGAAAAATTATTCGTCATCAAGAACAGCCATTTTATTTGGATTGGCAGGAAAGTTTTGGGACGAGTCTCGAGGTTGAAACGATCTGTTCTTGGACCAGTCTTTTTTTATGATTACTATTATTTTTAATACTGCACAAAGTATTGGCCAACGTAAGTTTAAATCAATTGTAAGCATCAATTTTAGATTTGTTTTTCTTTAAAAAAAACAACAAAAAACCTTCCACTTCCCAATTATTCACTTCTACAACTGAGTATTTGGGCAATACCAACAAAAAAAAAAAAATATTAAGAGAATAAAATCATACAAGAATTAAGTTAGAATAATACAAGAACTCAGAGTATAATATGAGAATAACATCATAATATTACAAGAGCACAGTCGTAATATTATGACTTGATTCTTGTACAACTTTCTTCTCATAATTTTACTTTTTTATATATATTTTCTTAGCATGATGCTGATACTGATACTCTGTCCTACATTTCTTTGTGTTGATGCATCACATAAAATCCTAATAAAATATTCTTAACAATTAGTAGATATAATGTGACAAAATGTGAAACTAGCCATGGGGTTTAAATATGTAAAATACTGTTCAGTTTTTAAATAAATGCTGCAGAGCCATCTTATTTAGGTCATCGTTTTTTCAGCTTTCAGTCAGAGTTGCAACAATGAAATGGTGCCATTCTTGTGACAACTGTGATGACAGTTCCATGAAAGTAAAAGATATTTTTGCTCAGTTTGGTTCTCTGAAGGCATTTTTTGCTGTCAGTTTCCTGATGGCGAGAATGTCTGAGTTTCTTCTAGAATAAATCCACAAACTGAACAATTTGGCATTCCCATATACACTTAGTGGTTTTACCAAAGCTCCTCTGCTTTATTCTCCTTCCTAGACCCCAAACATTTCACATTTTAGGAACTAAGTGACTAACTTTTAAAGTTAGAGTATTTGAATTTATGCTGCTTGAGAAAACCAGATCTAAACAGAATGATGGTAAAATAACTAGGTTAATATAAACTTTTTGATCTGGATCCAATAAAAACACATTATCACTGTTAATACTTAGAGTTCTGAACAAAATGAAGAGTTACAATTAGGCACATTACTCTGATTGAACCACTGTATGACTGGATATCACAAATATGATAGTCTCTGTCAAATATATCATATTTTATGGACTATAAGGATTTTACTTTATCCAACTTCTTGGCACAATTTTCCAGCTCCCCACATAAAACCTCCACTTACGCTGAGTTGAGGTTGAAATGAAATAGAACCTTTATTTATTTCAAATATGTAAAATATCACATAAACAAAATAATTAAAAAGATATATAAAAGCCATATATATATATATGGCTTGTAGCCATATATATATATATATATATATATATATATATATATATATATATATATATATATATATATATATATGGCTACTTTTAGTTGATAATAATCAACTATAAGAACACTTTGATATCCAGTTTGAGAAGAAGAACGAAGAAGATCAACATTAGTCTTGGACGAGACCAATCGCCAAGCTTGCATTTTTCGATAAAAAGCTTTTACGGTAGGATGAGGTGATTACTCAGCTGTATCAAAATGTTTCTATTTCGCAAAACCGCAACGGAAACACTTTTTTTCCCCACATCGCACAAGTCACGTGATCACGTGTGGATGTTACTACAGGCACAAACGACAACAGGAAGTAGTTGGAAGATGTTTTGGTTTGGTTTTTTTGGACGATATGCAGCTGGTTCCACCAGAGCCCTCACAGCGTTGCACAATTTTACGACACGTTAGAAAGTTGTGTGTCACTCCAACATGTTGAATCCGTAGCTCTTCTGTAAAATGGCCGGCTATAATTTCCCCAAAGTGTCGCCTCTTTAGCCGCCATAATTTTCAATTACTTATCGCACAAACAAGCTTATTGATGTGTCATTTTAATTTTATTTCTTATTTAATGGAAACACCACAATTGGGAAATTGTGTTTTTTCAACATTAGCGAAATATAGACAAAGATTTGTGCACATTTATAATGTAAACACATCTAGTTTCTACTCTTTACAGATTATAGCTGTACAATTAAATTATTATCCACTCTACACCGTCCTTGCTATCTACTGGTTAAGAAATGACCAAATTAAATAGCATTCTTCCATTGTAAAACTGGACTTTGGTTACCAAAGTACCACCCCATCCTCACTAGTTTATTAATTATAACAGAAAAGATTTCAGTAGGGTGAAAGTAACTCGTCCTAACACACAGAACAAGCTGCTCTGTCTCTCAGGTGCTACTCGTTTGTTTATTCCATTTAATTCTCATCGCCATCAGCTCTGCCGCTTAATCAATTATTATTCCCTGTTGCGCTTGATTGGAGACCTGCAATTAGGCTTGTCAGGGCTGAATTTTAACACACCAATCACTTTCATCTAAATTTCTCTTACATAATCCTGTTTGGTATCTGCTCCTGCTTTTGTCCTTAGAGTGAGCCCAGTTGCCATGGTGATCTATTAGCGAAGGGATGCTGTTTGAAGGGCAAATAGGGGGAAAAGGCCCGGCAAACGGCCTGAATTAGGAACACGGCTGACGGCGTCCCTGAGGAGACTGACCCAGCTGCTCTCCTTCTGTCCTCTCATTTTTCATTGCTCTGTGTGATACAAATACCTGCTTATGGTTTTTAAATGTGGACATCTACCTTCTTGGCTGATGTAGAGAGTTAAAAAAAAAAAAAGAACACCTGAGAGAAGTTTTACCAAAGATAATACTATATTACATAGTCTAATTCTATGTCTGGGATGACATCATAATTATTTTTTATTTTACGTTTAAAATTCCTAAATGCACTTTCTGAACCATTTGAAAGAAGGTTTGTTGCAGTTTATTTTTACAAGTTTGACCAAAACCACTGCTGAGTTGACCTAAAACGTTTCTTTAATCAATCGAATCGGAATCGGCCGATGCTAAACCTCAGATATCTGTATTGTATTGGACATCGCCCAAGTGGAAGCCTGTTTTAAAATCCAGAAGCTGATGAGGCTGATTGATACATCAACAACTAAGTTGACTGACTCAGAAAAAAAATAACATGCTAACAACATCTGCTGGTTAATATCAACTAATATTGTGATTTTCTTCTTATTGACTCAAGTCAATCCTCGCACAGCAAGTCAATCTTAGGTGTAGTCAAAGTAAGAACTACTGAAAATACCCACATCTGAATTCCAATTGAGTATCCACAAATCCTCTGCTGGCCTGGTTGTCATTGGAGAGTTTTTTTTATTATCATTACTGAACAAGAAGGGTAAAAACCAAACCAAACCAGATTTTAAAAAGCAAAAATAAATCTAAAAAATGTGAAGCAATAATTAAATGAGAAAAAGTTTCAGAACTCCACTAATTATGAAACTGTCTCTCTTTTGGATTATTTTATCCAATTATGCAAATTGGCAACGGCTTGCGACTGTTTCTACTGCCAAACAGCTAATTTACTGGCAGAAAACTTAGGAAACAGTGTAACAAACCCAATTACAGGGTCTGTGCTCCGTCTTTCAGCTGTGATTTTTAACCTTTTTATTTATCATCCACAATAAACTTATGTCATTTAAAAAACATTGCAAATATGACCTCCATCTGAACTGCTGACACTAAGGCAGGCTCGCTCTTCTTCTTGCTGCTTACCTGGCTCTAATTATATGCTGGATTTGCTTTCTCGCAACAGGCTGTGATATGAATGCTCTGTTATTTTTTTACAATGTTTTTTCCAAAAGGAAAAAAAAAAGGATTTTAGATTTAGAAGAACAAAAAAAGAAAAGAAAAAGAAAACTTCTAAATTCAATATTCATAACTTGGAGGATGGATTTCAACTTCTGGACTGTATCCTAACTTTGAAATATGAGCTCTGATTTTTAATGCAATAACAAAATAAGTAGTTGAATAAATCCACTGACAGACAGGAGCTATTGATAATGTTATTAAAGCAAAATTAATTAATGAATTGGTCCGAATTCCTTAATTCCTAATTTAGGAATGGTAGTTGGGGAGTTTGGTATGGGATTTTGAATTAATAGACTATTTTTTTAAGAGGACATGATGTTTTGGTTTTGTTCAATTTTGTTGTATTGTGAAAAACTTCAATAAAAACATGGTACACCGGACAGCTGAAACATATCCAAAACACAACGTCAAACTCTTCAGGTACAGAAACCAATACAACAGGTTGTGTGAAGCCGGGAGCAGCCAGAGAAGATATTCGGCCACCCAGAATTTCCTGTGGTATAAAAATGCTGTCCTGTGTATGGCAGACTTGACGGCTTGCCAGCCAACATTGGACCAGATGGTTTCCTCCTGAAGCGTAGCTTCCCCATATGTCAATCCTCCGTAATGACTCCCATCAGATTGGCAGCGGGGAGAAAAGGTTATGTGCTCTGCCACTCTCTTCCAAAGATCTCCCCACAACAAAACTGAGATCCAAGAGTCATTAATTCTGACTGTTGTGGCGAATTTAGTTACGTTTGACCAACGATATGTTAGTGTTACTTATAAGTTTAAGTACATGTACTGTATAAAACAGATATGTATCTCAGGTATAATGATGAATTGATGGGGTTTGTTTTTCTGTCTCTGGATGGCAAATTATGAGGAATGGCTGTCCTTTAACTGACTGATCAAGTCGGGTGAAACGAGCGTTTCATCTGTCATTTCTTGCGGCGGTGGAAGGCACTCGTTTGTCGTCTGTCTTATCTGGATCTCCATCATCCATCTGCCCGATCTGCCGGCAGTGGACTTCACAATGTCGGATTTACGCGGTGGTGGCGTGTCCACATGAGAGGATGACTCAAAAGGTTTCCGCTCAGCAGCGCCGCAGAGGTGAGATTAAAAAATAGAAAAAGAAAATAACGACAGCAATTTCTAAGCCTGAGGTTCATCTGAAAGCTCCAAGGACACATCTTTGTGTTGCGAAAGAAAGTCGTGAGGCTTTTAACTAAAGGTTAACCATTCAAATTCAATATTTCATGGTCTCCATGGGGACAAGAGAATTTTTTTTTTTTATTAAGAGGGATACACTTTGACTACAGCTTGAATTTCCAGGTGGTTTTAATAGTGTGATTGTCAGCTAGTTTGAAGAACAATTCAGAAAAATTTTTGTTAATATTTTCCATTTAATTTTGTTTCATTACTTTGTGATTTCTTGAGCATTTCTTCATTTTAAAGGAAATATAACTCCACTTTTCTTTTTAATACCTTTTAGGCTTGTAGCTCATGATAGTTGTACTCATTTCCATGCCCAAAATGTAGAAATGTGGGGAAAAAAAGAAAATGTCTAGATAGTTAAACTTAAACTTAAAGATAGGTGACCATTAAAGCCTCATGGTCACCTGAGGCAATAATTATAGCAAAATTCTCCAGCCTAAGTTAAAGTTTAGAAAGTGAAGGTTTACATAGTGATTTATCCAGTAAGGATAAATGTTGAATGGAGAATTAGCGAACCAGAACACCATGGAGACACTTTTCTCCACATAATCAGACAATTTTTTACAGTGATGAAAAGTGTGGTATAGTCATCACCACAGCTGATTCCATAGGTGATGTTGGTCTGGCTTTTGACTCTTTTCAAGCTATGAATCATAATCACCTTTGGGTTGTTCTTTTACTTAGTTCCAAGATTCCAATTGTTTCATCACCCAGTGAAAGGTTTGATTGGGAGACCGGCCCACAAAGTTATGTCTGCACATTTATAATCAACAATAGTTACAACTTAACAACTTTTTTGCTATATTGCAAAACATTTCAGACAAAACAATTGGTTTCAGCTAAAACCGGAATTGGCAGGTTAAGCTTTTTAAAAGATTGATAATCGGCGATTGGCCAGAAAACTGCAATCGGTGCACTCCTAGTTAGAATGGCTCCACACAATCAGTCGAGATATTCCAATTAGAAGAGTCAAAAAAACAATCTGTTACGTCATCATCATGCCAGAAGTATATGGTCATGGATTCCTGTTTTTAATCAAGAGACTCTTTGTTTCGGACATGTGTTTTAAAATGACCCTTTGAAACTGCTGGCTCGTTATGATTTATTTAAATTTCTAGCTTTAACCTTTCCGTGAAGGTTTTCTTCATAAGGACCATTTGGACAGATGCTCCTCCATCACCCTTTTACAGTCCAAAACGTTTGGCTAACGAGTTATCTGTCTTCAGTCGCTGAGATGGAGAGGGAGAAAGTAATTAGTGAGTCATCCACATTTGTGCTAATTAGCCTTTCATGACCTCTTTCCCTGATCCATTGCCCCAATGTACTCTGCAGCTTAGCAAATACACACACAACTACAAAAATGATTTATTTTTATCATTTATTTAGTTTTTTAGAAGTGTCACCAACCTCTGCTGTATCATTGTAGCTCTCTGTGATTGTCTGGTGGGTTTAAACTGCATTTTTATTTTTAGCACATCATAGCTAAAGCTTAAAAAGTGAGTTTGTTTTTGAGTGTCATACATTGTCAGGTCTATGCAGAAAATCCGGTAAATATTTCCGCCAGTTTGAGTTTTTATTAGCACACATTAGAAAAAGCTATAGTTATATCTTAAAGTACTTTAAATTTATTTTTCGGTCCATCTTTAACCAGTGTGGATATTTTTAGCCACACCAAATTAGGCTGACAATTGTGGTTTATTCAGATGGCCATTAAAATAAGCCTCTGGGAAGCCACTCAGTACCTTTATTTATACTGTGGTCGATAAAGACCAGATGTTTTTGTGGAGATGAACAAATGGTGCGTATTGCAAACTTTGCAGCTTCGGTATTTGAGGATTAAATTATTGCGCAAAACAAACAAAAAACCTATTTCAAAGAGCTCTATTAGTTTAAAGAGTTTATTTTTCTTCAATAACATGAGCTTTTAGCTCCACTAACAATATTTTTTACGCAATTCAACTATGTCATTTGCACAGGTGAGGCTATGGAAGAGCTTAGCTAAATGAAAAAAATAATAGGTTTCAATCCCTCCAGTGATTTATTTTCTAACTTAAGCAATTCATTAGTGGCATGATGACTTAAAATATCACTGATCATTTCCATTCTGATAATATTTCTTGAAGGGCAATTTTGTTTACAGAAACCTCATAATCAATTTTATTTATGCTTTCAGTCATACGCGGTCTTTATTATTTTTGTTTGCTGTGTTTTATTTTGGATATTTAAAACTTTGTACAAAATCAAAGTGGGCAAACTTACATTATTATGCTGTTACCAATATGTTACTCAAAATAATCTCAAAACAACATTATCGTTTTTTGCAATAATTACAGGCACAGTTTATTGGTCAGCAAAATTTGCTGTCTTGTCAAAATCTGTTATCTTGATTCAGTCCAAAATTCCCCAACATCTGCATATTTAATGAAGATAGAAAACAAAAGGAATCTGATTTTAAAAAATCTAAATTATATTTGCTTAAGAGTTTTATTTTATTTAACCAACAATATTACAAAAAGTGAATTACATGGTAGTCACTACAGGAATAAATAGCGAATGGCACATTTTCCCTTTTTTTAATAAATGTGTAATGTTTGAAAAACTTTGACTGGGTAAATGCATATTTAAAAGGACTGCAGCTCTCCTCATAAATACGTAAAAAGCCACATCTGAAGCAGTCACAGAGAAGCCTTCCATCCGAGCCAAAATGCACGTTTCCGGAATCGGGGAGGAAAAGCTTCGTTCAATTTTTATGGCTCTCGGAGCCGGAGCAATCAGAGCCGCATTGAAACCGAAACAGCCGCTGCTTTGTCTGTGCTTGTCTGTCTTCTAATTCTCCAGGGAGTCATCATGACGTATAAGAAGGTTGCTTTTTTTTTTTTGAATTACCTCCATTTTCACACTGCGATTCACCTCTGTGTCTGTTGCCAAGCAACTCCTGACACTTTTACAGACAGTGTGCTTTCATGTTGTCGTGCGACTAAGAATTTACATTTTAATGCCACACTAGAAACAGGTGCAGCTTTCTGAAAGTCTGACGTCATTGTATTTAATTTTTTTTTCTATTCCAGTGGTTACATAGTATTTATAGTGATCAGAGAGCAAAGTTGATTTTCTTTTCGTTTTGATTTTTGATTTGCGCCATACGGCTCCTGCCCAGGGCGGCATGGCTCAGAGAGAAAACAATTATACGTCAGTTGCATGCTGAATAAGTTTTCTATTGCTTACTTGCATGTCTAGTCAATTGGAATGGGAAGAAAGTACACATTGCCAACACTTTAAGAAAAATATTGCTGTATTGTGACTGATGATGTTGAATTTGGCACCAGATCTAAAGTCTATTCTGGTGTTTTTTTAGGACTGCATACAATCATCTCTGGTTAGAAAAAAGTTTATAAAATACTGATCAGACCTAAGGGGAATACTTCTAGCATAGATTCGTTGGAACACAGTTTGGAATTTATGAAATATTTATTCCATTTTTGAGCACAAAAATAACATTTTTTAAGCTTATTTGTGAGCAACATGCTGGTTGGCCAATCCGGTAGAGTTTGCTTTAATTGTAAAATGTGCTGTAATAAAGATTTCTGTAATTTGTCAGATTTAATCTATACAGTCATCTAGATCAAATCAGAGAAATATGTTATTTGTATAATGTTCCCGGTAAGTTATATAATAAAAGGAGTTTTTCTTGGCCATGTCTTTGGTTGTGAATATGGTGATTTTTTTTAATATCTTGCCAAATAATTATAGCTTAGTAGAACAAAAAGCCCCAAATAAAAGATTTACATGCCCTTCCATCTGTGTGCGCAAACTTATCCGTAAGTATGAAAAAGAAGTGACTATTTTTAGGTAGACATTTAGTTTAAACCATAGACATCTTTAATTATTTATTCTGTTTTTATGTCAAGTTTGTTATCCATACCTCCTCACATGGTTTGAGCTAACCTGTACTAGAGAAGGTTTTCTCCCCGCTCAGGAATCACTTGTTGGTCCTGCACAGACTCACTGGTTAAAGCGCTGCTGCCTACGTGCTGCGTGTGGAGCTGCTTTATTTACTCTCTCTGACAGCTTGATGGATGTACCGTGGGCTCGCTGCTGTTTTAAATACTTCAGCTGTGTCTGTTTGAGTATTCTGCTGGAAACGATAGACATGCTCCCTTGGTCTGTTTACCCGAGGCGGTGCTGGTAGCCAGGAAGGGCTGACTTTAAGCCGGCTCTTTATTCCTGAATTCATTTGTTTCCCACTTGGCCTTTACTCACTTATGTTTCAATCACTGTGACATGAACGAGGTGAAAAGGGGAAACCTTTACGGTTCAGAAAAAAATCACAGAATAAAAGGTAAGGCATGCTGATATTAGCAGGTTATTTGTCAGGAAGTATCATCATCTGCTTTCAGCCAGTTGACAACAGTGTTGTGTTACTTTAAGCTCTGCACAGTCCAAGAAAATCACGGGTCACACCTGAACTCTCTGAGGGTGTTTACACACCTGATAGTCCAGTAAATTTGGTTCAATTGGGGGCAAAAATTGCAACATTTGCAGCTGTTGCGGTTCGCCGTCACGTTGCCCTGTGTCAAACAATCCAAACTAACTGAAAAACCTGTTCACCTCCTCACCTGTGGAGAAACCTCAGAAGACCAGCGCAGCTTCCTTCTTCACAAAAGGTAAACAAAAATGGAGTAGCAATTTCACTTTTGTCTCTGGGAAAGATCACGAGCCATTTCTCCCGTTAATCCAGACTCTGTGGACCCAGAATGCCCTGTGCTGTAGATCACTTCTTGCTTTTGAAGCGGTCCACATGTGCATTTGAACTTCGACCAAACCAAGACAGAGGTTTTTAGGAGGACCACTGTTCAATTACACCTCCCCAAATGAACCGGACATTCTAGACCAACAAACTACAGATGTATTGTGTGAAAACAATCTAAGGAATCTCATTAAAAGGATGAAAAATCTTAGTGATATTGAAGCCAGAGCTTTTTTAAACACTTGCCTTCTCAAAACATCTCTTATCCTTTCCTTTAAGCTCAACATCTAACCCAATGATAAAGAATAACAACTTAGCAAATCATTTAGCTAATTCTAAAAAAAAAAAAAAAGGACTAGCTATTGCCTTTCTACGCAATTCTCCTCGATTTTTGTGAACAATTTTAGATAGATTACCTGCATTTATTTTAGAATTATAGTCTGCCTCTGATTATAGTTTGACAATGGGAGCAAAGGAAGTGAACAAAGATTCAGTTTACGTTGGAATGATTCCAAACATTGAGGATTTAAAATCGAATGCCCAAGACATTTTATTGCTGGTGTAGATGTCTCCACAGGACAGCTTACAATAAACCCGATTTTGGGAAAGCTTCATCGAGCTGGCATGTTTTATACATTGTATTCAAAGGTTACCGAGCCTCTTTATGAAGCAAAGTGTAGAACAGTGGGAAAGTTCCTACCAGGCTAAAAGACCAGCTTAACTTTCAAAACTAGAACGTCTCTTACCAGAACTGTTACATATTGGATCAGATGATCCAGTCACATCCTTCTAAATTCACTGAACGTGTTCCCTTTCCAGCTGTGTCATAGTCTGCCTCTCAGTATGCAGCCGAGAGCTATACCTACCTTTCCCTCTTTTGCTCCTGTTTCACTGTCCTCCGCACTGTTGAGGATTGCATTGCATGTGTTAAATGAGGAAGTCATCATGCATTTTAATTAGGTGCAGAGCTTTTGGGGAGGTGTCTGAAACGGCTCAAGTTCTCCAGAGAAACCCATGTGACAAATCCTGTTAGAACTTTGCACGGCATAAAAGCCGAAGCATTAACTGGATTATCGCCAGCTGCCAACTGGAAGCGTGTCATGCGACACTACAGGTGGAAGATTTGTCTTCAGCTTTAGAACAACACATACAGAGGTACCCCTTATCTGACTGGACGCGGTGTTACCACAGAAACAGTCAACAGATGTAAAAAATTTACAGATTAAAGCCGCAAAAAAAGACCTCATAGAAAACACTCAAGGGACCGGTGGTGCTTTCTTATTAAACATGACCACGAAGGTCGGCAACACTTAATCACAGTTAGGCCTGATGAATCCTGGCTGTCAAGGCAGGTGAAAAGGTGGAAATGCAAGTAATTACTTTTCCTGATCAGCCGGTTTGACACAAAGTCGTTCCTAATTAAAGACGATGAAACAGAGAATCAAACCCTTCGTAAACTTTTGCGCTGATCACATTAGCTACAGATTTACAATGCGTTGAGGGACAACTTGACTTTTAAAACTGCCAGTACTGATTGTGGTGAAATGTTTGAACACTTGGTTCAGTTGATGGAGGAAACATAAACTCAAACTTTACCAGAACTTACTTTGTATTTCCCCCCAGTAGATTTCTTCTTCTCAGCGCTCCCTACAGAATAAATTATTCTTATTTAGTCCAAGCCTCTGGTTCAGTCTCAGGAATAATGTAGAAAGAATGACAATGTGTGGTGGGTTAAATAGTCTTCTCCTTAAATCACCGTCTTTAGCGATATTTAACAGCTCGGCTCATCAACAGAGGACGAAATGAGCTTCAGACGATCATTAACGACGCACGCTGCCTCACTTGCACTTATGAAACAAATCCTGATGGAGTGTTCTTGTAGTAGCAGATGAATGTTATGGATGACAGGCCAAATGTTTCTGTTGGCAGGGAATTAAATGCAGACTGATGTGCCACACAGTGAGATGTTAAGCCACAGCCACTTAGCGGTATATGTAAGACATGAAAAGGGTCGGTATTATAGAGCTGTCAGGAGCCATTACTGTAATCGCGCTTTGTTTGACACATTTAAATGGGAACTAAGTATGACCTGCCGGTGAATCTGCTTCTGGAGAGGCGATCGATGTCAGGAGATTTATGACTGGGGGTTGGAAAATATTTTTGTGCTAAAGTACGACGGCGAACTAGTGTCGCTGTACATATAAAAAGAAAGAGAGGAAAGTACATTTCTGCCAAAAAAAACCCAGAAATTTTGAGATTCATCTTGAAAATTTTCCAGAAATAAACTTGGAAATCTCTGAGTTTTAAAAGTAATTTTTTTTTTTTTTTACTTTTGAAACTCAGAAAATTTCCAAATGACAAAAATCTTTGACTTTTGGAACTGAAAGATTTTGCTAAGGGTTTTTTTTTTTTTCAAGAAAATTTCTGAGGTTAATCTCAACATTTCTGAGTTTTTTTCTGGCAAATTTTCAACTTTTCAAGTTCAGAAATTCCATGTTTTATTATTATTATTATTATTTTTTAAATAAGATTTCTGAAATCAATCTCAAGATTTTAGAGTGTTTTCAGTGGAAATGTCCTCCTTGCTACTTGACATTAGATTTAGAATTCTTTTCTCATTGTACAGGCACAACGAAATATAAAAATAGCTATTCTCAAGGGCAGTGCAAAATAAATAAATAAGTATTTTTAAATAAATAATTGACGTGCTCTTGGCTGGGATTTCCCAATCAGCCAATCAAGGAGCATACTTTTTTTCCCCTGTCTCTGATTGGCTATACCCCAAGAGTGGAGATAAAAGTAAGTGTAGATGTTAGCCTGTGTGCTAGTACTAAGATCATATTAAAGCATATTACTGTATGTTTGGTGTCTGAAGCATTTTAAAGGTGGATTTCAATCCGTGTCCATACTATTTTTACGTTGTGCTTTATTTCCACCCGCCCCTCACTGAAAGCATCCATCTCACATTCATCTGAACATTTCCCTCCATCTCACTGTTTACATATTCATTACTCTCCAGTGCATTGCATTGCTCTGTTTTCTTCGTTCATGCGCCGACACATACACACACACGCACACATCCAGCCTCAGCTGGTGCCAACTGGAAAAAGCCCAACTCATCTGCAGGCCTCTTTGTTCAGTAAAGTTGCCACTCTCAAAGCGATTATGTTTCATTACAGTGGAAAGGGGAGAACAGGGTTTCCTGGCGCCTCAGGATCAATAACCCCACATCCTGTTCTGCAGACGAATCCCAAACACACACACACACACACACACACACACACACACACACACACACACACACACACACACACACACACACACACACACACACACACACACACGCAGCCGCTCTCCTGTTGTCTCTTTTTAGTCTACTGCTGCTGACTCTCCTTGGAGCTGAAGAATGATTCTTATTGTTTCTAATTTGCTGATGTGTCTGTTGTTTAATCATTTCCATCAGCTGGGTTGTCAGTCTGTGATGGAGGAAGCAGACTGGTGCTGCAGGTCAAAGGGCAAAACGTCATTTTTTAAAATCTGTTCTATCAACCTGCTAAGAAAATCAACCTCTTTGGCTAAACCTGGTATATTTACATAATGTATGCATGTTGATTAATCTGCATTGCCACCTTTATGAAATAAATAAAATTTTTAATTGGGTTGCATCTCATCAAACTATCCAGTCAATAAAGTTAATTTTGCCTCAGGAGGAACATCTTACTTCCACAAACCTGACCCACAACACATACGTAGCTGCTGCTGTGAATAGGACACAAAAACATCTCAGTAGTTGAACGAACCGTTGGAAAACTAGTCCTAAGAATCTGAATGCATGAACACAGTCAATTTATGAATTACCGACTTCTCTGCTAGATGTGGGAGTCTTATATGCTGCTATTAGAGCTGATCTTTAACTTAGAAGAAGACTCCGGCCGCTATCAGGTTTATTAGGATTTATCTCTCGGATTGCCTCTGGCGAAACTCCAGCAGACAACAAAGAACAGCGAGAAACAGATTCTGTGAATTCCAGCTCGCTTTCTCCATCTTGTTGCTTTTTATCTCACCAGACAGGAGATGAATAATTGATCTTTCGGGTTTGCAGCTTCAAATTACAAAAATATGCCTCATTATTGTAAGAATTTGTGCTCATGATAAATGTGTGGGCTTTTATTTGTTTTTTTTGTAATACGATGCAAAAAGCACTATACAGGAAAAACAAAGGAAGACACTAATGTTTTAATCAAATGTGCAGTTTGAGAGGAAACAACTTTTCAAAACAGCAATTTGAATGTATTTATCTTTGAAAACTGTAGTGGCAGCATTATCCTCAGGGTAAGGAACTAAATAGAGCTTATTTATAGATGTTATTTTAATGACTTATAGTGAGAACAAAGCTTTAACGTGTTATTTTAATTTAAGTTCTTATTTAATGGAAACACCACAACTGAAATTGTAGGTTTTTTCAACATTAGCAGAGTATTGACAAAGTTTTGCTCACATTTCTATTGTCTTCCCGCCTGACTGGCAGGCACTCTTTTGTGTTGGTCATCACAAAACATTCCAATAAAAAAAAAAAAAAACAACTAAATTTTGTGGTTGTAACATGACAAAATGTACAATTTAACTGTACAAAGGAAGGGAATTCAAATGCAGGGAGAGGCGTTACTGTAAAAAGGAAACAAAAGGAAAGGTTTTTTTTTTTTTTTTTTTTTTAAAAAAAAGGATGCCTGCCTCCTCAACCCAAAGTGGGAGTTATTTCCACAGGAGACTTAAAGCTTTCTCTGCTTCCCTTTCTACTTTTAGAAACTCTGTAAATCATAGCTAAGCCTTCACTCTCAGAGCAAAGTGCTCTGTTGGGATAATACCGTATTACGAGGTGTTAAGGAAACGACGTGAGAAAGATTTCAAATTTCCACACAGCTCTTCACAGCACAAGGAAGTTTGGAAAAGAAGGATTTTTTTTTTTTTATGTTTGCTGTAGCATCTCATTTATCTGTGGCTTTTGTGGTTGGGTGAAAACGCTCTCAGTTAAACTTCACTCACGTGTTACAATCAATGCGTCTTGTTCGGTGTTGGAAAGGAGAGAGGCGACGTTGGAGTCTATCCCAGCAGGTGAGAGGTGAGCTTACAACCCAGACTGGATGAAATAATAAAAGAAATTAAAGTAAGAAATGTTTAACAAAAAATGTGGCAAGTTTAAATCAGTACACTCATGCAGCTCTGATTCATAAGAAATGGTCAATGGTCCTGTTTTGCTGAGCAGCCTGAGTATTACAAGTAAAAAATGTGTCATGGATAGTGGGGCAGTTGGAACCACAACGCAGCGTTAAATTAATGCCAGAGATGAGTTTGAACATATTTAAACAGGTTTAAACTCACAAGCAAGGACTCTGGGAATACATACATCAAGGAAGTAAAATTAGCAGAGAAACAGGAACATGGAGCAACAGAGGATAACGGGAAAATAATGAGAGAATCGAGCAAGGAGAGGGTGAAAGAGCTTAATAATGAAAGAACCAGTGGGGCTGATTGGTTTACAGGTTGCAGGTGTGAGAGGCAAGAGAATAAGGCCACAGAGGAGAGGGAGAGAGAGAAAATGACCCAAAGGGGGGAGTGAAAGTAAGCAAACAGGGGAAGTAGGAAAACGAATCTTACTGTGGCTGAGTTTCCGTTACAAATGTACACAAAACGTCGTCAATATTCCGCTAATGTCGAAAAAACACAATTTCGCCGTTGTGGTGTTCCTTTTCAACAGGAAACGCTATTAAAATCGCACCTAAATAAGTTCGCTGACCAAAACGCACTCCACCGTCATTCACCAACTACTTCCGGTCGTCTTCTTCTTCGTGGTTTGCACCAGCTGAAATATTCGGTTGTTGATCATGTGACTCGTGTAATCTGAAAACAGTGTTTCCGTTGCAGTTTAGCGAAATAAAGCAATTTATGTAGGCTACGGCTAAAAAATAAAAATCTAACTCATCCTAGTGCCAAAACTTTTTATTGAAAAACGACCCCCCTCACCCCCACATCCCTAAAAATTGGCTGTTTTTATTAAGCAAATTTATGTTCGTAATTTCAGTTTGCACAATTTTACGTTTAATGGAAACAGCTAAAGACACAAAGCGGCAGTAAACAAATTAGGAAAACGAATCCAAGTGTAACAAAGACAAACTAAGCACAAGGAATAAATACCGAACATAATCTAACTAAGCTAAGGGCAGACTGAACTAAGTTAAACAGAAAAAGGAAGATCTAATAAAAATAAGAAAATAAGGGACACTGGTCAAATGAACGAAACCCAGAAAAAGCACCGGAACATGCGGAGCCTTCTGAAAATTATTAAATATAATTAACTTACCTTAATGGTAGCATAAAGAGAATCTTGGTGTGCATTTTGCAGTAAACACAGGGCCTCGCAGGAACACAGATTTCACTTAATTTCATCACTTGACTGTAAGAGTGTGAGAGATGCCAAAGCTGGATTGGTATTCATGTGCGGTCCATTACGGCCTCTTTTTTAGAAACCGGCCTACTCCACTTCATGGCTCCGTAAAGTGTCGTTAATGTCCCGCCTGAATTGCGATGGGCCGTGGAGAACAAATAGAAAACGGGCGGCTTTTATTGTGCGAGAAATGATTCCATTTATTCAGCAGGGACAATTGCTTCAGTTCTGTTCCGTTCACCAGGGTCAGGTTCTGTTCATACGACGATTCACACTGCAGTGTGCGGAGCACTTTGCTGTGTTGTTCTCGCTCTGTGGAGCTGAATTCTTACGTTCCGTGAACGCAACTCGGCTGTGAATGGAAAGAGAACAGACGAGCCTCGCGCACTTTAAGCGTCTCCTCAATCATTTGGCAGGAAGATGCATCACTGCAGATAAACATCAAGATCCGGTGATGTTGGGAGTTTCCTGATTTGGTTCCTATCCACAAAAGAGAGTTCAGCCTTATTATGCTGCTGACTGAACAACATAATCAAATCAGTCACAATCAAACCGAGCTGTGGCTCATTATAATAAGTCGGAATGAAATAAAAATGATCATTTATATCAGTAATTCAATTCATTTCTATTAATCCTGGAGATTCAAGCTATCAGCTTCAGTTCAGTTGGTCATGAAATTAAAAAATGCGACCTAAAGTCGAGCCGATAATAAAATAGTCATATGTTGTGGAACTGTTATGGCCAACACGATGATGATAGGGAAGACTGCTGACTGTCAGTACAAGTCACAAAATGGTAATGATAAATAACCTGGCTGTAATGGAAAGTTGAATGGAAGGACAAAGTGTGGTAGGAAAAAACAAAAAGGTGCGGAAGCAACAGGACCAACAGGCAACCTTGAGAGGATTGTGAATCAAAGCCCATTCAAGAGCTTAAAGGAGAATCACAAGGCATGAGAAGACAAACTTCACTGTTTGTGTTTCGGAGTTCTTTTTATGGGTAAAATTAAAGTTTGTGTTTTATCTGGAAATCAAAGTCCCAGAATCTGAAGGAAGAGTGGCTTATAATTCAAGCTGCTTGAGGTCCAGAGTGTAGTTTCCACAGTTAGTGATGATTTGGCTAACCAAATTGCTAAAATAAAAAAATAAAATAAAATGAAGGTTTTGAAGTGGCCTAATCAAAGTCCAGATGTAAATCTGAGATAAACGCTGTGTCAAACAGGCCCTTTATGCATGGAAACCATCTGAAATGCGTGAATTAAAACAATTCTGATGCTGGTAGGCTTGAATAGTTTTGTAAAATAATTCCCAATTAATCATAAAACTGGATTTTGTATTTACTCAGGCTCCCCTTTTTCTGTTAATAAAATATATTAACGTAAGATAAAACCAAAAACAGAAGAAATCTGTTCACAGCATTGATGTGACTCAGTGTAGATCAACAGAGCTGCACATCTAATAAACTTCCACGTTTTGCCTCATTTCTGCGATGAGGCTGGCAATGATTAAATAAATACTCAACAGCACAACCAACGCTATTCAACTCATTTCTATTCTGCTGCTACATAAATCCTAAATAAGTCTTAGGTGGATGTCTTTCCAGCTCAAAAGAAGAGTTGTGTGACTCTTACTTGTTTCTGTTCTTCTTCCTGCAGCTAAATAAAGAGTGGAATCTAAAAACTACGGAGGAGTGTGTGCATGATGATCTCACATACTTACAGAAGAGAAGAGAAGAGGAGAGAAGTGCTGGATAGGATATTGGAGTGCTGGTTTCCTGTGCAGCTGACATCAGGATCATTACCTCCTACAGCTGGAGTCAAATCCTCATTGTTTTTGTCTTTTTAGCATTTTTGCATAAAACCCCCCCCACTCATTCCCCCCCCCCCAGCGTTTGTTTACACCCCATATCTGTACCAGCACTTAACACAGGCCACTACAAGCTGCCCTTTTGCCTGTCAATAAGGGGCTCAGTGTCTGCTTGTGAGTAATGTAGTGTTTTTGTTGTTGTTTTTATTTTGTATATTTAATTATTTTCCGAGCACACACCTTGAACAAAGCCCTAAACTGAGCTCCCACTCCAGCAGCTGACCCACTCTGTCATCATCAGTAATTACGTTGGATTATGAGGCATTTATCTGCACTGACATGTGACTAGATAAATAAATAAATAATCTTATCATTTTACTTATTTATTTTTTAATTGAAAAATCTGGGGTGCATTTCAGTACAATCTTTATTACCCAGATACCCCAAAATAAAATTGAGTGAAATCAAGCACTTTCAGGAGAAACCTGTAACAAACAAAGTCCATCTTTGTCATAGCATAAACACAAATGTTTACACTGTTTTTCAATGCTTCCATGCAATGCATGCAATGCAAGAGATGAGCGTTTTCTACTGGTAACGAACTGCCACGAAGTATAAATCTGATTTTTACTTTTGTGTTGAATGTCTGTGTTACAATATATTTACCACTAATGACAAACAACAAAAAAAACAACACTTTTGTGCAAAATTCACCAACTGCACAATTCTTGTTAAATAGTATAAGATAAGTAAAAAAAGAAAAGAGCAGAACAATTTTTATGTTTTTGAACAATAACAATTTTTGTTGCTAATCTGTTGCTAAGAGATGAGTGTGTTTTCTGGTAACCAAGTGCCACGAAGTGAACATCAGATTTTTACTTTTGTGAAATGTACCAACTCTAAACTTCTTGTATCTAATCAGGTAAGCATTATTTCGACAGAGCTTATGTTTTATAAACTATATAACTTGTTATTAATTTGGTTTTAAGAGATGAGCGTTTTCTACTGGTAACGAACTGCCACGAAGTATAAATTGAGATTTTTACTTTTGTGTTGAATGTGTGTTTTATTATATATGTTCTATTAATGACCAAAAACAAAAAAAAAACTTTTCTGCAAAATTTACCAACTGGACAATTCTTATTAGTGTAAAATAAGTAGTATTTCAAAAGAGCAGAAGAAATATTAAGTTTTTTTGAACAATAACAATTTTTGTTGTTAATCTGTTGCTAAGAGATGAGTGTGTTTTCTGGTAACCAAGTGCCACAAAGTAAACTTCAGATTTTTACTTTTGCGAAATGTACCAACTGTAAACTTCTTGTATCTAATCAGGTAAGCATTATTTCAAAAGAGCTTATGTTTTATAAACTATATAACTTATTAATTTGGTTTTAAGAGATGAGCGTTTTCTACTGGTAACGAACTGCCACAAAGTACAAATCGAGATTTTTACTTTTGTGTTGAATGTGTTTTTATAATATATTTACCACTAATGACAAAAAAAATTTACTTTTCTGCACAATTTACCAACTGCACAATTCTTGATAGTGTAAAATAAGTAGTATTTCTAAAGAGCAGCAGAAATATATTTTTTTGAACAATAAGAATTTTTGTTGCTAATCTGTTAATCTGTTGCTAAGAGATGATTGAGTTTTCTGGTAACCAAGTTCCACAAAGTAAACATCAGATTTTTACTTTTGCGAAATGTACCAACTATAAATTTCTTGTATCTAATCAGATAATCATTATTTCAAAAGAGCTTGTGTTTTATAAACTATATAACTTGTTATTAATTTGGTGTTAAGAGATAAGCGGGTTTTTTCTGGTCACGAACTGCCACCAAGTACAAATCGAGATTTTTACTTTTGTGTTGAATGTGTGTTTTATTATTTCTATTAATGACCAAAAACAAAACAAAAAAAACTTTTCTGCAAAATTTACCAACTGGACTATTCTTATTAGTGTAAAATAAGTAGTATTTCAAAAGAGCAGAAGAAATATTAAGTTTTTCTGAACAATAACAATTTTTGTTGTTAATCTGTTGCTAAGAGATGAGTGTGTTTTCTGGTAACCAAGTGCCACAAAGTAAACTTCAGATTTTTACTTTTGCGAAATGTACCAACTGTAAACTTCTTGTATCTAATCAGGTAAGCATTATTTCAAAAGAGCTTATGTTTTATAAACTATATAACTTATTAATTTGGTTTTAAGAGATGAGCGTTTTCTACTGGTAACGAACTGCCACAAAGTACAAATCGAGATTTTTACTTTTGTGTTGAATGTGTTTTTATAATATATTTACCACTAATGACAAAAAAAATTTACTTTTCTGCACAATTTACCAACTGCACAATTCTTGATAGTGTAAAATAAGTAGTATTTCTAAAGAGCAGCAGAAATATATTTTTTTGAACAATAAGAATTTTTGTTGCTAATCTGTTAATCTGTTGCTAAGAGATGATTGAGTTTTCTGGTAACCAAGTTCCACAAAGTAAACATCAGATTTTTACTTTTGCGAAATGTACCAACTATAAATTTCTTGTATCTAATCAGATAATCATTATTTCAAAAGAGCTTGTGTTTTATAAACTATATAACTTGTTATTAATTTGGTGTTAAGAGATAAGCGGGTTTTTTCTGGTCACGAACTGCCACGAAGTACAAATCGAGATTTTTACTTTTGTGTTGAATGTGTGTTTTATTATTTCTATTAATGACCAAAAACAAAACAAAAAAAACTTTTCTGCAAAATTTACCAACTGGACTATTCTTATTAGTGTAAAATAAGTAGTATTTCAAAAGAGCAGAAGAAATATTAAGTTTTTCTGAACAATAACAATTTTTGTTGTTAATCTGTTGCTAAGAGATGAGTGTGTTTTCTGGTAACCAAGTGCCACAAAGTAAACTTCAGATTTTTACTTTTGCGAAATGTACCAACTGTAAACTTCTTGTATCTAATCAGGTAAGCATTATTTCAAAAGAGCTTATGTTTTATAAACTATATAACTTATTAATTTGGTTTTAAGAGATGAGCGTTTTCTACTGGTAACGAACTGCCACAAAGTACAAATCGAGATTTTTACTTTTGTGTTGAATGTGTTTTTATAATATATTTACCACTAATGACAAAAAAAATTTACTTTTCTGCACAATTTACCAACTGCACAATTCTTGATAGTGTAAAATAAGTAGTATTTCTAAAGAGCAGCAGAAATATATTTTTTTGAACAATAAGAATTTTTGTTGCTAATCTGTTAATCTGTTGCTAAGAGATGATTGAGTTTTCTGGTAACCAAGTTCCACAAAGTAAACATCAGATTTTTACTTTTGCGAAATGTACCAACTATAAATTTCTTGTATCTAATCAGATAATCATTATTTCAAAAGAGCTTGTGTTTTATAAACTATATAACTTGTTATTAATTTGGTGTTAAGAGATAAGCGGGTTTTTTCTGGTCACGAACTGCCACGAAGTACAAATCGAGATTTTTACTTTTGTGTTGAATGTGTGTTTTATTATTTCTATTAATGACCAAAAACAAAACAAAAAAAACTTTTCTGCAAAATTTACCAACTGGACAATTCTTATTAGTGTAAAATAAGTAGTATTTCAAAAGAGCAGAAGAAATATTAAGTTTTTCTGAACAATAACAATTTTTGTTGTTAATCTGTTGCTAAGAGATGAGTGTGTTTTCTGGTAACCAAGTGCCACAAAGTAAACTTCAGATTTTTACTTTTGCGAAATGTACCAACTGTAAACTTCTTGTATCTAATCAGGTAAGCATTATTTCAAAAGAGCTTATGTTTTATAAACTATATAACTTATTAATTTGGTTTTAAGAGATGAGCGTTTTCTACTGGTAACGAACTGCCACAAAGTACAAATCGAGATTTTTACTTTTGTGTTGAATGTGTTTTTATAATATATTTACCACTAATGACAAAAAAAATTTACTTTTCTGCACAATTTACCAACTGCACAATTCTTGATAGTGTAAAATAAGTAGTATTTCTAAAGAGCAGCAGAAATATATTTTTTTGAACAATAAGAATTTTTGTTGCTAATCTGTTAATCTGTTGCTAAGAGATGATTGAGTTTTCTGGTAACCAAGTTCCACAAAGTAAACATCAGATTTTTACTTTTGCGAAATGTACCAACTATAAATTTCTTGTATCTAATCAGATAATCATTATTTCAAAAGAGCTTGTGTTTTATAAACTATATAACTTGTTATTAATTTGGTGTTAAGAGATAAGCGGGTTTTTTCTGGTCACGAACTGCCACGAAGTACAAATCGAGATTTTTACTTTTGTGTTGAATGTGTGTTTTATTATTTCTATTAATGACCAAAAACAAAACAAAAAAAACTTTTCTGCAAAATTTACCAACTGGACTATTCTTATTAGTGTAAAATAAGTAGTATTTCAAAAGAGCAGAAGAAATATTAAGTTTTTCTGAACAATAACAATTTTTGTTGTTAATCTGTTGCTAAGAGATGAGTGTGTTTTCTGGTAACCAAGTGCCACAAAGTAAACTTCAGATTTTTACTTTTGCGAAATGTACCAACTGTAAACTTCTTGTATCTAATCAGGTAAGCATTATTTCAAAAGAGCTTATGTTTTATAAACTATATAACTTATTAATTTGGTTTTAAGAGATGAGCGTTTTCTACTGGTAACGAACTGCCACAAAGTACAAATCGAGATTTTTACTTTTGTGTTGAATGTGTTTTTATAATATATTTACCACTAATGACAAAAAAAATTTACTTTTCTGCACAATTTACCAACTGCACAATTCTTGATAGTGTAAAATAAGTAGTATTTCTAAAGAGCAGCAGAAATATATTTTTTTGAACAATAAGAATTTTTGTTGCTAATCTGTTAATCTGTTGCTAAGAGATGATTGAGTTTTCTGGTAACCAAGTTCCACAAAGTAAACATCAGATTTTTACTTTTGCGAAATGTACCAACTATAAATTTCTTGTATCTAATCAGATAATCATTATTTCAAAAGAGCTTGTGTTTTATAAACTATATAACTTGTTATTAATTTGGTGTTAAGAGATAAGCGGGTTTTTTCTGGTCACGAACTGCCACGAAGTACAAATCGAGATTTTTACTTTTGTGTTGAATGTGTGTTTTATTATTTCTATTAATGACCAAAAACAAAACAAAAAAAACTTTTCTGCAAAATTTACCAACTGGACTATTCTTATTAGTGTAAAATAAGTAGTATTTCAAAAGAGCAGAAGAAATATTAAGTTTTTCTGAACAATAACAATTTTTGTTGTTAATCTGTTGCTAAGAGATGAGTGTGTTTTCTGGTAACCAAGTGCCACAAAGTAAACTTCAGATTTTTACTTTTGCGAAATGTACCAACTGTAAACTTCTTGTATCTAATCAGGTAAGCATTATTTCAAAAGAGCTTATGTTTTATAAACTATATAACTTATTAATTTGGTTTTAAGAGATGAGCGTTTTCTACTGGTAACGAACTGCCACAAAGTACAAATCGAGATTTTTACTTTTGTGTTGAATGTGTTTTTATAATATATTTACCACTAATGACAAAAAAAATTTACTTTTCTGCACAATTTACCAACTGCACAATTCTTGATAGTGTAAAATAAGTAGTATTTCTAAAGAGCAGCAGAAATATATTTTTTTGAACAATAAGAATTTTTGTTGCTAATCTGTTAATCTGTTGCTAAGAGATGATTGAGTTTTCTGGTAACCAAGTTCCACAAAGTAAACATCAGATTTTTACTTTTGCGAAATGTACCAACTATAAATTTCTTGTATCTAATCAGATAATCATTATTTCAAAAGAGCTTGTGTTTTATAAACTATATAACTTGTTATTAATTTGGTGTTAAGAGATAAGCGGGTTTTTTCTGGTCACGAACTGCCACGAAGTACAAATCGAGATTTTTACTTTTGTGTTGAATGTGTGTTTTATTATTTCTATTAATGACCAAAAACAAAACAAAAAAAACTTTTCTGCAAAATTTACCAACTGGACAATTCTTATTAGTGTAAAATAAGTAGTATTTCAAAAGAGCAGAAGAAATATTAAGTTTTTCTGAACAATAACAATTTTTGTTGTTAATCTGTTGCTAAGAGATGAGTGTGTTTTCTGGTAACCAAGTGCCACAAAGTAAACTTCAGATTTTTACTTTTGCGAAATGTACCAACTGTAAACTTCTTGTATCTGATCAGGTAAGCATTATTTCAAAAGAGCTTATGTTTTATAAACTATATAACTTATTAATTTGGTTTTAAGAGATGAGCGTTTTCTACTGGTAACGAACTGCCACGAAGTATAAATCGAGATTTTTTACTTTTTTGAATGTGTGTTTTATAACATATATATACTACTAATGACAAAAAGAATAAACTTTTCTTCAAAATTCACCAACTACACAATTCTTAACAAGTATAAAATAAGTGGTATTTTAAAAGAGCAGAAGAAATATATATTTTGAACAATAAGAATTTTTGTTGCTAATCTGTTAATCTGTTGCTAAGAGATGATCGAGTTTTCTGGTAACCAAGTTCCACAAAGTAAACATCAGATTTTTACTTTTGCGAAATGTACCAACTATAAATTTCTTGTATCTAATCAGATAATCATTATTTCAAAAGAGCTTGTGTTTTATAAACTATATAACTTGTTATTAATTTGGTGTTAAGAGATAAGCGGGTTTTTTCTGGTCACGAACTGCCACGAAGTACAAATCGAGATTTTTACTTTTGTGTTGAATGTGTGTTTTATTATTTCTATTAATGACCAAAAACAAAACAAAAAAAACTTTTCTGCAAAATTTACCAACTGGACTATTCTTATTAGTGTAAAATAAGTAGTATTTCAAAAGAGCAGAAGAAATATTAAGTTTTTCTGAACAATAACAATTTTTGTTGTTAATCTGTTGCTAAGAGATGAGTGTGTTTTCTGGTAAACAAGTGCCACAAAGTAAACTTCAGATTTTTACTTTTGCGAAATGTACCAACTGTAAACTTCTTGTATCTAATCAGGTAAGCATTATTTCAAAAGAGCTTATGTTTTATAAACTATATAACTTATTAATTTGGTTTTAAGAGATGAGCGTTTTCTACTGGTAACAAACTGCCACGAAGTATAAATCGAGATTTTTTACTTTTGTTTTGAATGTGTGTTTTATAACATATATACTACTAATGACAAAAAGAATAAACTTTTCTTCAAAATTCACCAACTACACAATTCTTAACAAGTATAAAATAAGTGGTATTTTAAAAGAGCAGAAGAAATATATATTTTGAACAATAAGAATTTTTGTTGCTAATCTGTTAATCGGTTGCTAAGAGATGATCGAGTTTTCTGGTAACCAAGTTCGACAAAGTAAACATCAGATTTTTACTTTTGCAAAATTTACCAACGGTAAATGTCTTGTATCTAATCAGCTAAGCATTATTTCGAAAGAGCTTATGTTTTATAACTTGTTATTAATTTGGTGTTAAGAGATAAGCGGGGTTTTTTTCTGGTCACGAACTGCCACAAAGTACAAATCGAGATTTTTACTTTTGTGTTGAATGTGTTTTTATAATATATTTACCACTAATGACAAAAAAAATTTACTTTTCTGCACAATTTACCAACTGCACAATTCTTGATAGTGTAAAATAAGTAGTATTTCTAAAGAGCAGCAGAAATATATTTTTTTGAACAATAAGAATTTTTGTTGCTAATCTGTTAATCTGTTGCTAAGAGATGATCGAGTTTTCTGGTAACCAAGTTCGACAAAGTAAACATCAGATTTTTACTTTTGCAAAATTTACCAACGGTAAATGTCTTGTATCTAATCAGCTAAGCATTATTTCGAAAGAGCTTATGTTTTATAACTTGTTATTAATTTGGTGTTAAGAGATAAGCGGGGTTTTTTTCTGGTCACGAACTGCCACAAAGTACAAATCGAGATTTTTACTTTTGTGTTGAATGTGTTTTTATAATATATTTACCACTAATGACAAAAAAAATTTACTTTTCTGCACAATTTACCAACTGCACAATTCTTGATAGTGTAAAATAAGTAGTATTTCTAAAGAGCAGCAGAAATATATTTTTTTGAACAATAAGAATTTTTGTTGCTAATCTGTTAATCTGTTGCTAAGAGATGATTGAGTTTTCTGGTAACCAAGTTCCACAAAGTAAACATCAGATTTTTACTTTTGCGAAATGTACCAACTATAAATTTCTTGTATCTAATCAGATAATCATTATTTCAAAAGAGCTTGTGTTTTATAAACTATATAACTTGTTATTAATTTGGTGTTAAAAGATAAGCGGGTTTTTTCTGGTCACGAACTGCCACGAAGTACAAATCGAGATTTTTACTTTTGTGTTGAATGTGTTTTTATAATATATTTACCACTAATGACAAAAAAAAAAGAACTTTTCTGCAAAATTTACCAACTGAACTATTCTTGTTAAGTAGTGTAAGACAAGTAGTATTTCAAAACAGCAGAAGAAATCTTATATTAACAGCTACATGGATGACATCAAGCTGTACGCCAAGAGCGAGCGAGACATAGACTCACTGATCCACACCACCAGTATCTACAGCACTGACATTGGGATGTCATTTGGACTAGAGAAGTGTGGCGGATGGTTACAAAGAAAGGGAAGGTCATCCACACAGAAGGGGTCTCACTCCCAGAAGGAACAACAGCAGACATAGAGCACAGCTACAAGTACCTGGGAATACCACAAGCAAATGGCAACCTCGATGAGGTCACAAGGAAATAGCCACAGCCAAATGAATAAACGAATAAGGCAAGTCCTGAGAAGCCAGCTCAATGGCAAGAACAAGATCCGTGAGATAAACAGCTATACGCTTTACCAGTAATCAGATACCCTGCTGGAATAATTAGCTGGACAAAGGAGGAGATAAAGACCACGGATGTTAAGACACTCAGAAACTACTAACCATTCATGGAGGGTTCTACCCCAAATCCAGCACCCTGACTAAACACGAGCCACAAGGATGGTAAATAAGGCAGGTGATTCCTTGAGTTTTGGTTTTCTAAACTAAGGGAACCAAACCTTTAGAGCAGGGGTCACCAACCTTTTGCAGCCTGGGAGCTACTTCACGGGTCCAGAGCAACACGAAGGGCTACTTTCCTTGGCTCACCCTTTATAACAATAATACATGCCGTCTAATCATATTAATGTTAGGGAGTATTCACAATAGTTATCAGTAATTATTACCATGGCAGCTATGGTTAATTTATTATGTGATCAGAAGTTCTTAGTTCAGTTTTAAGTTTGATTCCCTTTCTTAGCTTTTCTGTGTGATTCTAAATTTCCCACAAGTGACTGACAGTCAGGATTATTGCAGCTGTTGGACGCACTGTGAGATTTTCCTTTAAATAAAAAAAGAAAAGTTATTGTATATTTTTATCCAACCCTCTTTACTATTAACAAATTGTGCAGAGACATCTGCTGGCTTCTGCTGGCTGACACCAGATGTCGAGAAAAAAAATGTCCGACAGATTGTAAGGTAGCACAAAACGATCCCTGCACCTGACCTGTAAGAGCGCATCATGTGCGCATCGCACAAAACCAGCGCAAACTTAAACCACTAAAGCAGCGAAGCCTTTTTTTTTTAACACAAACGATGCTAAATACAAATAAAGACATGGAAGAGAAGCTGACCTGTGATCCATGGAAAGAGGAGGATGTTGATCCCCGGTTCTGGTGTCAGACGTCCAGAGGAGGAGAAGGTGAAGCAACAATGTTTGTTCAGTTTTTACTCTTTTAGGAAACGTTTTAACTAGATTAAATTGTTTAACCCGCAGTCTTAGCGTGACCCTAAGTAGGAGCGGCAGATGTCAGCTAACGGGTGACCCGCTAACTCTCCGGTTCGGGAAACATCAAAGAAGCTCAGAACCGGCGACCCGTCAGAACCGAACACGGTAAAAAGCTCAACCGGCATCCGAACCGCTCCTAGAACTACGGGAGGTTCAAACTGCGCTCATTCAGTTTTAGCTTACAGAAAAAGCGCCAAACCGCCAAATAAACAAAAGCAAACGGACCAATAAGATTTAAGCTTTGGGTGCCCTTTGACCCCCACAGACTCAGATGTGCGCCACGTACAATATGTTTTGACACTTAATATATATTTTTTTTTTCTCCACAATTTTGTTAATTGCAAAGAGGGTTCGATAATTAAAATTTCAGAAATTCTTCTTCTTTTTTTTTTGTTTTACTTCAAGTAAAAAAATAAAAAAAAAACATTAGAGCTGCTCTCTGCTCTAAGGTCGGCAGAGAGGGAGCAGCAGGACTGCAGGCGCTGCTGCCCTCCGATAACATTTATGCATAAAAATTTACATTTAAATGTTTTTAATAATTAGCTTTTTTTTAAAATTCTGAATATAAACAATTTTTACTACTTCAATGTAAAAATATTAAATTAAATAATTTATTTGGCAATGCTCCCTAATGACAATGGCTATTTTTAGAACTTGCCCCATGGGCAACTAACAAGGGGCCCACGGGCGATAGGGGGCCCGCGGGCACCGCGTTGGTGGCCCCTGCTTTAGAGAATCCTAAAGATCTTTATCGGAAATAAAAGCCCCTCTTAGAGGGAAATCCCACCCAATTCAAGAAGAATAGGTCTACACAATTTCCTCCTCGGGGTGAGCTGTTTGGAATAAAATGCTGAACATAAATCTTTTGTTGATAAATTACAGGTCTTAATATGTTAAATTTTTCTTTTGTGTGTTTGAATAAATAAAAAAATGTATTTCTTAAAAGGATCAATCAATTAATAAATTTTATTTATAAGGGACCCTTTCATACTAAAAGCAGCTCTAAGAGTTGTACCAACAATTAGCCCTCAGGTTTCTCTGACAAACTGTTCCACAAACAGGAGCCATACTGGATGGATAATAAATGACTAAAACTATATGATCATGTAAAAGGTTCAAATAAGATTCATAAATGTATATGTATAGAAAACAACAAGGAAAATGTCAAAACAAACCCTAATCGACTTCTATTTGCTTTTTCTCTTTCCCTCTGTCTGAGCCTCACGCGGTGCATCTGACCTCTGACCTCAACTCCTCCCATCTGTCCTCCCATGGACCAGATGATGTCCCTCCTACAAAACCAGTCGATGAAAATGATCGAGAAGATCTGGAGGATCAAGAAGACAAAAAAGATCTCCATCACCTCCAGGGGACAACTGTCAGTCTCCTGTTGGGCATTTGGACTGAAAACTGTGTGAGACAGCTTTAACAACTGCCCCTGGTATGATGCTATCCAGTATCAGTGTAGAGGAAGAAAAACTAAACATGCTGCGGAGTTGTGAGAGAAAAAGACTCTGAAATGTTGATGCTTGTTTCATCAGGGACAACATGGACATTTCCTGAGGGACAACCTGGACAACCCAAAGATCCAACGTCAAAACCAGTTGGACTGACAGGAAGTCGGAGGAGAGAGACGGGGGAGGATTTCACTGCAGCAATGAGAAGGAAGGAACAACCTGAATCCTCATCAACCACTATGAAGGATGACCTGTCTGTAACGTCCATCTAGATGGACGTTACACAAAGTAAACTTCAGATTTGCTTCTGTTGCAACAGAGTGAGCAGCAAAACTTCACTCTACCAAGTGTCAAGTACTTCAACTTTTGAGACCAAAGAGGACAACGTCCAGAGCAACAGCAAGTTTAGATGTTTCTGGAACGCTCTCCACTCAAAGAACTATTGCGAGTCACTGGCGAGTGACCGAAGCGCAGAGTGAAGATTCGCACTGTCCTGTTATTCTTAAGTATGCATTTAAAAGAGAAAATCAACTTCAGAAATTACTTGGTTTTTCATATGTTTAATTTTGACCAAAGAGGATGAAATCAGATGTTACCTGGTTGTTTGTAACTTGGATTTATTTAGAATCAAAGAGGATGAGATTATATTAAATTTTAATTAGATTTTCATAAGAGGATGACTTAATATCAACTAAACTTTAAATTTAAATTTAAGGTTTAAAATGAGTGTAAAACCTACATTTTCATTAACATAAGCAACGTAAAATGAAATTATTCATAATTATCATGTTAGGGAGGTCTAAGGATTGAAATGCATGCACTTATTTTGCAGGGAAGAATTTGGGATTAAAAATAATTACTTATTTAAGCAATTGGAAATATTACTTAGAAAATGGTTTGGTATTCCGCTGGTACTTTGCTTCCAAATACACTATTTCAAATTCCTCCTTTTAAAGTTTTGTGAAAGATGACAAAACATATAGAGGACAAAACATTTAGAGGACCGTCTCCCTGGCAAGCAGAGGTTGCAGGGTAACTTTTCCTACCTAACAGAAGTGAAACAATAAAGGGATGAATGGATGAATGCCAGTAGGTTTTTCGTATCCTGCATATATGTTTTTGTTTCATCATACAGAATAATGTTTCAATGACTGAATGAATATGTAATGTCTTAAAATATATGAGATAATTTTTCACTTCTCACCATAAAAATTGTAGAAATGTCCTTTTATATAAGACTCGTGTTGTCTCTGCCTGGCAGAGCTTTCCATCCAGAATTGCTTCATGATTGATTGTCCTATGAGCTCTCTGAGTTGTGCACAATTCATAAATAAACCTGATTGAGTGATTTTACCTGAACAGTGCTTGGTCATAGTTTTTTTTCCACAACAATGGACAAAAACATTAAAGGCTCTCAAGTAAAAGGCGTGGCAGTTTGAGCTAATGTTGGACCCATGAGCCCATGCTAACATTAGCATATGAGCCTGCAGACTTTAATGCATCATCTTTTTAAAGAAAAATCAACCTGTCACCATATATGCGAGTAGTAAAGGGATACATGACTATTATTCACCAAGGAAAAGAAAAATTACAGTATAGGTCTTATACATCAGCAAGTATAAACTGACACATTGTAGACTATAACAACTCATATGATTTGGATCTATAAGTTATTTGCAAAACACCATTTAAAAAAAGAAAAGAAAAAGAAAAAAATTTTTGGGGCGCCCCAAAGATTGGAACCCTGAGCTGCTGCCCCTTTAAACTTGTTCTAAAGTCCACTTGACAAAATACATTTTAATGTAAAAAATAAATAAATAATATCCTCACATATTTCATAACATATTTAGAGACACCTTATCCTACATTTAATAACCAGTCCTGGTTGAGATAAATTTGCCTCGGCTTTTGAACTCTGATGCAATATTCATGTCACAAATTTGGTAGTTTGGATTTTCAGCAGCTGGCAAATCCCGCCTCCCCCGTCTGTTTCCAGGCAGAGAATTAGAATGGAAGGTCAAGAGAAGTGAAGGGGAGTCTCAAAAAAAAAAAAAAAAACACACTCCCCAGCTTTGGCTGTTTACATCGCCTTGGCACGTTTGTGACTGTATCCATGACAACTGGAGTAAAGATAGTCGGGATGTCTCGCGGAGGATGCAGCGTGGCTGATCACTGGATGGGTACCAGAGGATGGGCAGCGAGGGCAGGATTATCTCCAACCAAACCTGGAGGAGAAATCAACGGAGGACAAATCCAGCTTCTGGTTTTAGAGATTTCTTTATCTTCTCCCTCCTTCTAGGAAACTGAATTTGCAACCTTCACCCTTTAAAACTGTTGTGCAACAATAGATTTGTCACTTAGATCAATATCACCAATCATCACCTGGTTATCAGAACATAACAGCCAAATTGTTTTCGGTTTCATATATTACTTATGAAACGTATTCAGTAACGACAAAATAAAGTTAAATTCAGCACTGATGTTCTTGAACAGCATATAAAATAATTCAGCTTTCCAGTTGAAATACCTTAACTAAATTAGTAACACACAACTAAACTACTAAGTAAAAATGAAATTAAACTACCATAAAATAAAACACTTTTTTGTTCCACCTCACTTCCTGAACTTTTGAATTGACTTCCTGCTTCCTCATTTCCTTGTGTTGTACTCATTATCCCACTGTTTATTTATTCATTTTCAAGTTCCACAGTTACAGATTTTGCTCACTGTATTTTTTATTGGTTCTCATCTTTAAAAGTTTGTGTTTTAAACTCTGGAACTTTGCGTCAGTAAAAGTATTGAATTTCTTTACAGTGAAAAAATAAAAATAAAAGTGGAGGAACCCTGCATGCATAATTCTTGTTTACATGTCGTTCCTTGTAAACATTCTGCTTCACTGAAGTTCGGCAGTGATTCACTTTGCGTTCCCTGCTGTGGGAGTGAGAGCCCTGTAAGTGCTGCGCTCACATTTTCACTCTGAACGCTGAATTCTCTGCTCAGGGAGGCGTTCTCCTTCGTCTCTGCATGCAAAACAAGAATTTCAACGGAACACAGGAGAGGGCTGTCTGCGTCTCAACACGAGCAACCTGGAGGTGGTGGTGGTGTGTTAAAGCGCTAGGCAAGGCCGCATGTCACACTTCTTTATGTTTCACCACTCAGATCAGAAGGAAAGACTCAAACAGAGCGACACAGATCGAGGGTTAAGGTTGGATTGTATGCCGTTTCTTTTCGATGAATGGAATTAGTTTTTTATTTACATTTTTGGCATCATAAATCACATATGGGGTTCCTCAAGGATGTGATCTCAGAATACTTGTATTCAATATCTAAATGTACCTAAAGCTCAGATAACTGTACTTTTTTTAAGGGAGTTTATCAAACTATTTGATCAGTTCTTATTTCTTATAATTTCTATAGTACTATCTATTTTCACATAATTAATACATTTTTAGGCAATTTAATCTGTTTGTTTTCAATGCAATTCTTCATGAGTGTACATCTCTTCGTTATGCAAAGCATTTTGAATTATCTGTGGCATGAATGGTGCAATACAGGTAAATTCTTATTTAATCTTGCAACTTTCAATCTTTGTGGGTCTTTTTTTGTTGTTGCGTCTTTTCATTCCCAGAAGTTGATGTCTGTTTACGAAGAAGTAATCCAAAGCAACTTAAAAATATTGTCAGCTGGAGCAATGCAGCTGACCCTAGGACACAGGGTCAAAATTACAATTAATTGCAAAAAACATTGTTTTTAACCCTTGTGCATGCGAAGACTGAGGCAAATCATACAAGTGATACGGGTGTGGGGTCGGTTGGACCCCATTTGTAAACACAGGGGCTAATGTTACTGATTAGAATCCACTATAACAAAAGTTTCTCAGGCGACGTGTTTCTACATGACGATGTTGAACTTACCTTTTTCCTTCAAATGAGACTTACCTTGTTTGCTAGCTCTCTGACAGACTTGACGCTTATTTTGACCATGTTAGCATTTAGGTATTGGTAATTGTTCCACTAGAATTACTAGCACTACCTTTTATTTAGTTTCAAAACAAGCTAAATAAAATATTACAAAATTTGGCTTATAAAAAATAAGACATACTGACATAAGACAAATTTTGCGTTGTCTTATGTCATGAATTCATCTTTACAGTTTAGCAAGGGATGATGCTAACTCTAGTTAGCATCTTTGCTAACAAAGGTTAGTTAGCAGCTTACTGTATTTCAGTAATTTATAATAATAATAGTTGTAGAGAAGACAAAAACAGTGACACAAATCAAATAAAGAGATCAACAAGTAAAAGATAAATAGTTTATGTGAGTCTTTCACATAGCATTTACCTTAGTTCTATACACAGAATGATATACAGGAGGTCATCTCTTCAACTTTTTTTTGTACAGATTGACAGTGACTTTTATTTTTTTTTCAGCATGCATTTTAGAATGACAACAAAAAGCTCCACAAATACACACTTAAAACTAGAACTTTCCTCACAGTAAAACGTACGAAATGTGAACTCGAGTCAAAAGCGTCAACGGTTTGAACGCACGATGGAGAAGCACACCATCAGACTACCATGACTTCTACCATTCAGAGCAATGTAGTCATCAACAGCAAGACACAAAAATACATGTTCTGGATTCAAAAAAATAAACACCCTTTTTTTTCTTGTTGTTCATTTGTTTTCAAGTCACAACATCATCCTAGAATTACACAAGAACGGTTCTCCTTTGACAGTTCAAAAGAGTAAAGCAGCGTGTGGTTACTACACAAGGAGGATTGTGTATACGGGGCGATAACTTTGAACAGCTAGCCTACAACCGCGCAGGTCGCTACCAAACAAACAGCCGGTTTTTGGGGGGCTTCGTTTTATTTTTGTTCCTGGCTTTCCCGTTTCCGTTCCTACTATAAACTGGCTGCTGAAATCACAGTGTGGGTCGGTGCTTTTTTTTTTTTTCTTCCTTCCTTCCCTCCCCGTTTTGCTTATTGCAAAGCCGATCTGATTGTGTGGGTACACAGGGTTGCTACAGTGCAGACGCGTACCGCTATAGAAGTCCCGCTTCGGAACGCGGTGAAATTTCTGCTACACTTTTTGCTCTGTCCCCATAACAGAGTTGGGGTTGGGGGGGTTTATGGAGGTTGGGAAGAGGAGGAGACAAAGCTTGGAAGAATCAAGTCATGCAGCTGATTTCTTTTTCTTCTTTTTTCCGTAGCGACCAGAAATAATGAGGAGTAATGTTAAGAGTCATTTTGGTTTGCAAAGAGAGAAAAAAAAATCTGCAGCAGTAAATGCACCAGGTAGGTATTGGTGGCTGGGGTTAGTGGGAGTGGGGGGCTTCTACAATGGTAGCTGCATCGCAGGGAGAGCGCTTGTGCTAACACTAACTGGAAGATTCAGCATCAGGTCCACTCACTGGTCTCCCCTGATCTAGTGTTTCAAACCCAACTCTCCACCTAGTAGAGTTTTTGGGACACATATAGACATACACACTCGCGTTTGTGACTTAGCCTACTGAGGCCCCGGCTACGCTACGCCAGATATATAAGTATTTCTTTTTTATTTCCTCTTTAAATCTGTAAAATTCCAATAAGAAAAGCTGCTACGCCAATTCGGCACCAGTAGGGGGCAATATTGTCAACATTCACTAGATTTAAATTTCAAAGAAGATAATGAGCATGACTAAAGCAGTGATAGAGAAAATGTTTTCTATTATGATTGAAGCTTAATGAACATAGATGTGGAACATCTATATATTTATTTTAACACTTAAAATAAATAAGTGTTAAAATAACACTTATTTCAGGTGCTAATCATTTCACTGATACTACCTTTAAAGTTTTGACCATTTTAACCAGATTTTTCTTTTTTTTTTGGATATGAAATGGTGTCATCCAATTTCATTGATTGTGTGTCAATTCATACCTGTCCAGACAAGGGAATACAATTACAATTTCATTATTTGACTCATTATGTAGAAGAAAATGAGTTTACATCACTCCAATAAAAAATATCTATCTACAAACTGTGCTGTATAACATTTTGTCTGATGTAGTGTCATAAACTCTCAAATTTTTCACATAGCAACTGATTTCAGGGAAGATTTACGAAATTTACGAACATACTAACCTGCAACAAAACTAATCAAACATATAATTGTTTAAGGATATAAACTATATAAAATATAGTTTAAATATCTGAAATGGAACTAGCAAGGGACCAAAAAGCAATGCAAGGCAAAGGGGTGAATCAAGCCGCAGTGGGCAAACATTACCTAAATCCAGTGTGCATGTAAACACCCCAAACTTGATTTTAAAATCTCAAATTATTTCCAATCGAAAATTGGTTTGTGTGTTGAAGGGAAGTGTAAACAAAGACAGAATAGAGCGTGGTGTTAGCGTGGACGGGGCTCGATGTGTGTCACCAAATAAGAAGTAAGCATAGACAACTGTGATGTTGTATTTATTCAGTTTAGCACATTATGTCTCTCTACGCTGTATATACCTTAAGTAGAGTATCTGATACGATTAACACTCCATTTTCAAAAACACAAAGTGCCTCAACGGATACGTCTTAATACACTTATTGCGATGGAAAGGAGATACCACAGCTAGAAAAGGGATTGATGCCGAGTGTCACGACACTACGTAGCTACCAGAGCATCCACCTTGATACCCGACTCACCATCAAAAGACAGATGTGTGGACAGAGCCACTTGGCCCAGATGTGCTGCAGTTATTGTATTTACAGGAGCAATGTCTGTGTCATAAACTTTCTCCTTAAGGACCAGTTTTTTCTTTTTTTTTTAAATCGCCCCTTTTGATTCCAAAACAGGAAAATAAAATAATAATAGCGTGAGAGGGCTTAACACATCAAAATCCTCCCAGAGTTTTTCTGTTGTTGTTGTTTCACCAATAAGTCTCTTCCTTGTTGGCAGAACAGTAAGCTGGGTTGCTGTCAGTCATTAGCGTCTGTGCAGGCTCCTCCGTGTTGTCCGGTAGCAGTGGCCTCGTGGTTCCCACCGGTGGGTTCAGAGGGGGGGTCTCCCACTGCAATAGGTCGCCATTACTGATGACAGTCTTATCCCACTGGCATTCAAACAGGAATGAATGGTTTCAGTGAAACACAGACACATCTTTTAAAAAAACATCACAAATCTCACAGAGGACCAGATCGGTCACACGCTCCAAATGCAACGTGAGATTCTACGAACTGCGTGATGCATTTCAGTGACTTAAGTGGAGGGAAGGGAGATGAATAAACAGTTTGCAGTGAAGTCAAGAGAAAAAAGAATATTCTTTTTAACCAAGTTTTTTTTTCCTTCTTCTTGCCAAGCTGTGAGTAAGATGCATCTTGCTGTGAGCCAGTTGCCAGGCAACCATGCGCCCGTGGTAAAGACGCACTATGAGGATGGGTTTCACATAGTGCAGGTTTTATCTGTCTGGTTTAAGAGTTGCTTCAAAGAAAAAAAAAACTCACTTTTTAGTGAGTATTTCCTAAAGCAAACTGGTAACATCTAGGCATGGGCTGGTAACAGTTAGCGCTCTCAAGACGTAGAATATGATTTTGAATCAAAATGCTAAAAGTGTTCATATAATTTCCAGTTATTCTTTCAAATTTGCCTCTGAGTGTTACTGGAGTCAAAGTGCCAGTTGATGAATTTTCTCTACAGACCAAGAATCATATTGAAAACGCTTGACTGTCATCTAGCGGTCAGAACGGGAACAACGTCTTGTGACTTTTGTAGTATTAGAAATTCACAACGTTTCTGCAACAGCAGCATCGATAAAAGAAATAACATGGAACATTTATTCGATTACATTTAGGCCTGATGCTTGTGCTGTGTAAGTTTTGGATTTTGTGCCACACAGTTGTAAAAAAAAAATAAATAAAAAAATCAGAGTAAAGGGTTGAATTTTTACAAGGAGTTAGGTTCTGGCTATCAGATACTTTTACAAGTCAACTACTCTGTCGAATAATTATTAAATTTAAGGGATTAAAGGTATTCCCAACTTATGCTAAGCTAATTCATTGTAGAAGTTTGGTTTTCTTTTGTTATTCTCATCAAACTCATGGTGTTTTGGGTCCTTCTCTCTGAGTTTCCTCTCGTTATTATATAACTTTGTCAATGACGCCAAACACTGCACAACCACATCAACTGTCCCCTTGAAACACATGGCTGACGTCGTCAGTAATGTATTTTCACATTACTGTCTTTAAAACTAAAGACAGTTATGAAACAGATGTTTCTTAACTTTATGTTGCCAATTGAAATCTAAAGTAAGAGGATATTGTTGGTAAATTTTTAACAATCCCGACCCTAAAATCCAATATGGTTGCTGTTTCTTTTAGCGTTAGCAATAGCTCCAGCAATAAATTGCTTATTGTTCACTTTAGCTTTGAGTTTGTGTTAGTAATTGTTGCATCTATGTTGGTGGCTCTTATTTTGAAGTAGGAAAGGAAGTAGTTGTTGAGTTGACAGAGCTAACAGGCTTGAAGAAGCTTTGAATCTCTTACCAACCTATGCCTAGAAACATTTGAACCTGAGTTTGCTTGTTTTGTTAATATATGCTTGCGATCTTAACAGTTTAATAATAATGCACTGAAGAAAAATGCTACATGTGAGTTTCTGAAGCCTTGTGCTTGTCTCTATATTAAAGCACCAGCATATTCCGATCATCATTTTAGTAAAGAGACACAAGATGACAAACCGAATACGTGTTCTGCACTGAAAGCTGACGCCAGCGGTCCCGTCAGATGGTTACCTTTCTGCCATGGTGGTTCCGTCTCCCAAAGCCATTAAGATAGAACGCTGCTCTCTGCTTGTGTGAAACCAGTAAAGACCACCTCTTTGCAGTTATCTGCCAGTAAACAACCAGAAACACAGCAAGTTTGGTGGCACTCAGTGGAACCAAAAAGAAAACACAATCCCCACAAAAAAAGACACATCTTTATGTATGTATGCATATAAATCCTCAAGCTTTTCTCCTCCTTCGAACTGTTTGCCAAAGCAGATCCTTGTACAAACATGAGCAGACCCTGCTGTCGGTGCTCGTGTGAGATGAAACTTACACTCTCGCACTGATTCGTTCTGCTTCAAACCCAAAAATAACACCAAACCATAAAGCAAAGTTACAGCCACGTGTGGTTGAAATGTTGTGAAATCTCTTTTTCGTTTTGTCCTTGGAAGCACGTCTCGGTTGATGATATCTAAATATGACAACATCTAATATCCCTGATTAGTAAATATGGATCATATGGTGGATGGCGGCTACTTCAGTCAGAGTTCCTTTATTGCAAGTCTCAAATGACACCGTCGAACTAAAGGGAACTCCAAGTGACAAAGCAGAATAATCGTGTTACTTAAGGATGTTAGCGCACGCTCCTTCCTGCCAGGCTGGCACCGTTAAGTCTCAGCTGCGATGTAGGCAATATGTGAGTTCAGACACGATGCCGGGGAAGGGAGGGAGGGCGTTCTTTTTAGGCTGGACGCCTCACAGGATGGATGGGATAGGGGAGCGGGAGCGGCGCAGCGGGCAGGGGGATCCGTAGGGCGAGGTCACGGGAGACAACCGCAGGGTGTTACCGGCCAGGCCAGCAATGTTGTTTAAGCTCCGGGATTTCTCATAGCCTTCAGATGAGAGCGGGGCGACAAAACGGTGGTGGTGGTGGTGGAGGTGGCGGCGGCGGTGGTGGAGGTGGTGCAGGACATGAACACACACAGGCAGGCAGGCAGGCACGAAGGCAGGCAACGATCCGAATCCGAGCCGGCCGATTGAACCGAGACAAGACAGGAGACAGGAGTGAGACAGAGCAACAGCAGCAGTCTGCATGTTGAGAGCATGCACAGAGCAACTCCTGACAGAGCTCCGGTGTTCACAGCAACAGCTGCTGGGGAGCAACAAATAACCAAAGCAATGGAAGAGGATCTGTCTTTTGGCTAGATAGACAGCTACCTCAGAAATGACAGATAGCTAGCAAGAAAGCTGCTGTTTATCTATCTGATAGCTATCTAACTAGTTAGCTAGATAGCTAGCTAGTCTAGTTGGCTAGACTAAATAGTTAGTCTACCTAACTATCTAGTTAGCTTTCTAGATAATTAACCAGAAAGCTAACTTTCTAGATAGTTAGAAAGCTATCTAACTTTGTAACTATCTAGTTATCTAGCATCTCCTGACAGAGCTCCGGTCAACTGGTAGTTATCTAGTTAGATAACTATGTTTGACCTATTGTTCTGCCCTAGTAAGTTATGCTGAATGAGCCTAAATTGGTAGGACAACTACTTTTAGGAAGGTTCACAACTTTTCCATGGTTACAGATTCATTTTACATTTGCAGATCTATATATTATCATCTGTTCTTTAGCTTCTTTAGATTGTAGGATGTTGAGTTGCTTGTTGGGATGTTTTAGCCTACTTCATGTTGCTAAAAAGGTTCTCTTTAATTTATTTATTAACATAACGTACTTACAGATTGGCTTGAGATCTGACTTCATCTGCATCACATCTGAATTTGCCTTAACTTCCTATTATGTTAGGATCAATTGATCACATTTATTGAAATGTGTTCAATAAAATAAAGCTCCATATTTATTTTTTTTTTTTGGCAAATCTGTACTAGCAAATTCTTCTTTTTTAGTTCATGTAACCTCCACAGCAGCTGTGTTTGAGAAATTATTGGGCAATAAAAAAAATCAGTTTACAGAGTCAATGAAAAAGGAAATAAATCACAGATGCAGTTTTTCTTAAACTGAAGCAGCAGCAGTCATTATTATGAGTTTTTTTTAGCATAAAAAAACAGATTGAACTCTACATTATGTTATAAATTTTCATACCCTTTAAAGTTTTTCACAACTTGTCATTTTACCAGCATTCTTTGAATGTATTTTAATGCAATTTTGTGTGATAAGCAAATAAATATGAAGTGGAAAGAAAATTATATAAGGTTTTCTATTTCTTTTTTTTTGTATAATTAAAAAAGTTACAAAATGTATCTAGCCGTTTTGCCCTGCTGAAATGTTACTGTGGGGGATTAAAGAATGTCTCAAATATACATGAAAGAATATTTGGTAACACTCCAGGAATGTCTTTGATGAGGGAACAGATTTATAACATAATGGAAAGCTCAAAAAAGTCAACTTTACATAATATTGTCCCTTTATAAAAAAAAAAAAATCTCTGTGAAATACAATGAAGTGAAAAAGTTCAAGGAGTATGAATACTTTTGAAAGGCACTGCAAATCGTACTCACTGCATGTTTATTAAATGCTCACAAGAACATCTTCACATACAGACATTTTAAGTCAGGCACAAACCGTGATAATAATATTAATAATAATAATAATAACAATATCGGGAGGGTTTTTATTAATTATCAAAGTATATGCATGAATGGAAGTGGCACATACTGATGATAATGATTTCCCATCTGTATGGATTCACACTTTAAAAAAACAGTTTAAACTTGAAGTCTGCATTCAGTGCAACGTAAACAAGCAGGTGAAAGCAGCTGGGTCGTTAATGCAGCGGACCAATCGGCTGGCACCTGGTTCTCAGGAGGAGCAGCTAAGGGAAACGTCGCATCAGCAGCTGCGTTTCCCTTACAAACGTGCGCAAAAACGTTAATGTTTGGCTAGTGTCAAAAAACCTCATTTTGCAATGGCAGTGTTTAAATTAAATAAGAAATCCAATTAAAATCAACCTGAGCACATGTTGCCAAAATGACGGAAATCTTCTCAGTTATATCCATATAAACAAAATACATGTACCAAATGTTTAGATCCACATTTTTCGCTCACTGTCTGACATGAAAGTTAATTAACAGCTTATTTTTAGCTACTAAATTCAGAATTGGAGAAATTTTGTCCTTCCTCAAACTTTTCACAGCAGTTTGCCATAATTTTGGTTTACAACTAAATAACAATAAAACTGGTGGAAGTGAATCTCTCCTGCACACCTTTTCAACTTTGTCCACAAATTCTCAGTGGGACTAAGACCAAAACAGAAGAAAGCGGCTTCTGTTTTGATGGTGCTTAAAATTTGAGTGGTTTTCTCTCTGAGTGGATTTTCAAATTGCAATTTGACTTTTTATGCCCAGTCATTACTAGAGAGAAAATGTCTTCATGTTATTGCTACGTTCAGGTTAAACTTTGAGCACTGTTTGATATTTACTTGCCTTTTTTTCTTCAGCACTGTTAATGTGTGACAAATGGCTATCATGTCCCTATTTGGAGTCAAAATTTGAATACTGCTCAGAAAAAATATAAATGTGTCTTTGAACATGTATTTCTATTGCTTACAGCATCAGATTTGCTTATAAGATCTATCAGTACCTTTTAAAAAAAATTACATTTTAAAAATAGCCAATAGGTCATAGATTTTCATTATCCGATGCAATGTAGCACAAAAATATAAATAACTGAAGCAAACAAGTCTATTGGCGCGCTGACTGCAGGTGTATCATCGCCTTGGAGACAGATGATACTTGGCAATTTATCTCGCTGCTGTAAATAGGCGGTGAGTGTGGCAGCGGCCCAAAAAGGAAAATTTGTCCAAATTTATTCAAATGTTTCCAAGCAACGAGGAAACATGAATAAATTTTGCGTGTGCAGAAAGCAGCAGCGGCTCTGAGTCAGCTGCGCAGCAGAAGCGTCGGATCCTCAGTACTGTCAAAAATACCGTGATGTTTTTGGCGCTGCTTACAGCAGAGAGGAACAAGTTACGTTACCTGAGCTGACTAGTGTTGAACAAAGAGCCTTCCCCCCTCCAGGGATGTCGGCGTACCTGTCGCTAAGGACACGGATCAGCTGATGAGAACTCTGACTGAGCTCTGTCTTTTTAAGGCTCTTTTCTGTATTTCTTTCCTCTCTATATTTAATGCCCCTGTTTAAATACACACCACAAAAAAAAAAAAAAAAAAAACATCCAGCAAAGTCAAGCAACAAGAAGGAATGCTCTGATTTGGAATTATTTTGGTACAAACACAGACTGTAAATAGGTCTGTAGATGCCTTGATCATCTTAGAACAAGCCATTTAATGTATGTTAAGGACTTTATTAGTGAAGCCTGGAAATGTTTTGCATGAATAGTAACGCACAGCTATAAATATGGGTCTCATTGTCGGTGAGCATGAGGCTAATATGTTTGACAATTGCACAATGCAAATAGTTAGCCATCTAGCTAAATGTGATACCTAGAACATCTTTAGGATGGGAGAGGTCAGCGAAACGAAAATGTTAGATTGTGAAGGATTGGATCATAATCATGAGTTACTAGTTGTGTTTCCATTTACTATAAAATTGTGCAAATTGAAACTAATTTGCTGAAAGAAAAGACGGCAGTTTCAAAAATAAGCTCCGGTTTTTCGAGGAAAGTGTTTTTGCGCTACATTAAAATGGATGTATTTCTCAAAACTGCCATGGTAGAACTTTTTTTGTTCTCATCACACGAGTCACGTGATCAACAGTTGGGTGTTACTACTGGCAAAAACAACAAAGAGAAGACAGCAGGAAGTAGGATGATAATGGTTTGGATTCGATTTTTTTCAGTCAGCAGCTGATGAGCGCTGGCGCCATGGCTGAATTATGAATATACCTAATGTTGTTTACATCCATCACTGCCATGGTTTTTAATGACTTACTGTGTGTACAAGTTTATTCATCATTTTTTTATTTGTTTTTTTCTTTTTAATGGAAACACTGCGGCTGCAAAATAGTTTTTCAACATTAGAAGAACACAGACAAAGATTTGCACGTTTGTAATGGAAACACAGCTAAAGGGACTAAACACACAGGAGGAGGAGATGGTCGTAAGCCAATGTGTTCAATCAGGCAGGCTGGGTCGGTCATCAAATCACTTTCATACCCAATCTGTTCTGAATTTGTACCAAATTACATCCAAATCAGAATATTTCCCACACCGTGGGTTCTCAACTTGGAGCTTAACTCGTTGAAAGTAATAAAAACATGTTTGTTTTCAAAGTATGTTTGTTTTGATTCAAATAAATAAGAAAGCACTTACACGTGCAGTTACCTGGTTTTCTCATCCCTCCGTCAGCGGGGCACGTGTAGTCGCTGGCAGCGAGGAGGAAGCACGTGCCCCCGCTTCGCCGGTCATGTTCCCGGGTGCTGGACCGTCGCATGGGGACCATCTCCTCCGGAGACATACTCAGGTCGCTGCCAGCGCTGCAGTCTGCCGACAGAACTGTGGGAGGAGAAACCGACATATGGATTTTCTCCAGTCGTTGTTCTTATTCGTTACAGTAAATGTAAAACGTTTCCGGAAAGCACTGTAAGGAAAGTGTTTGGTCCTGGTTTTGTTGCCGCTACCATCGAGCATTTCTTCTCTGAAGAATTGGTTTAATTAATCTACGCTGAAGGGTTTCAAGCATCTCGATTATTTTTTGACAAGGTTTAAAAATGCAGATGTGTTTATTCTTCAGTCGTCAATTATTTGGGACTTTCCAGCGAGCACCATTGTTGTCCAGTTTGTCTCTTATTGTTGAGTCATGAAGATTGATTTAACTGAGGCAAGAGGGGCATGAAGGGCTTTAGATTTCATCTCTGGCTCTATCACTGGTTTCCTAGAGTCCTAAAGCCTTTGAAATGGCTTCAAAGCTCTTTCCAGTCCAATAGATTTCACTAGCTGCGTTTCCATCGACCATATAATTGCTCCATTTAACGTTTCAAAAATAAATTTGCTTAATGGAAACACTGCAAAAAAAAATAAAAAATAGTCAGAAATGAGCAGAAGGGCAAAAAGGTGATTACACTTGATTACATTTCATTTTCCATCACTGTATGGGTGAAAGTGTGGCAAGGGGGCCATTTGTGGCCCTTGAAATCTTTTTTTTTTCAGCCCCTGACTAAAAGTCAAGAATAGTAAAACAATTGATGGCCCCAAAAATGTGGAAATTGTTAGTTTTTCTTTTAATAATGCAACAGTTCAAAGCCCTTTTTATGTTTTGGAACATTAATTATACACAGTTTTCATTAAAAAATTGTTTATTGTTTGGCAGATATTGACCAAAATGCCTACCTTTAAAAGTAAAGTTAAAACCAGATGCATACACAGAAAAGTAATTGTTCTCCTGTTTTAAAAAAAATTACTTACTTAAAACACACTCTTACAAGTAACTGTGTTTCACCTATCATTATGTTCATGTGACAGAGGTCAAGTTAATATTATTTTCTATAAAATTTCTATTTTATTGAACAAAAACATTTTTATCCTGGCTATTGGTAAGTTATCCTTACTCTAAAAAAAGATGTTAAAACAGTGGCGTTTCTCCTTTGTTTTACCCGTTTTGCTCACTTTAACAGACATACAATCCAAAATCGCTTAAAAAATCCCAACACGATAAAGCCAGTTTAAATGTTTTTGATGGAAACATAAATTATGCATCAATTTAAACAATCCTAATTCAGAAAACAACTCGGTTAACTTCAACATCCTACAAGTAGCAGAAATCAAATGTTTGGTTCTGAGATGTAATGGACTGCAAAAAGCCCAGAGGACACACACTTACCCTTGGGGATCTCCTCAGTGGAATTTAAATAAACCTAGTACACAAAGGTCAGCACTAATTTCCATCACTATCAGATGTGTCAGAGTAAATTACCGACATGAACCTGGAGGCAAAAAAAAAAGCAGCAACCCACAGTCTAAACAGCAAAGGAACAGTCCCTAGTGGAGGAAAAGTGTTTCCCCTCAATCCTGATCAGCCTGAGCTTTTTTTCTTTTTTTTACCATCTTTTGCAATGCCTTCTTTGTCACCATAGCAACAGCTATTGAAAAAAAAAAAAAAAAAACGCAGTGAAAATAATTTGATGGCTTGTTTGGATCAAAAGGCAAAGAAGTATATGCAGTTTGTTCCTAAAGTATTTATACACCCTTGACTTTTCCACATTTCATCCCTTTACAGCCACAGATTTTCATGTGTTTTATTGGCGCTTAATTATTCAGTGGAGAAAAAGTGTACATATTCAAATCCTTTCACAAATAAAAACATAATAAATGTGTTGTGGATTGATAATTAAGCCGTTTTACTTTGACGTTCCGAAATAACATCCAGTGCAGCCAGTTGCATTTGTAAGACCTTCATATAGTAAACATCTGAGTTCACCTGTATTTAACTTAATGTCAGTGAACGCCTCACAGGTTCATCAGTGGGCAAACAGCACCATGATGACCAAGGAAAACAGCAGACGGGACACGGTGTTTAAAATTAGACTATAAATTAGGGTAAGGTTATATAAAAAAAACATCCAAAGTTAAAAAACCCCAAGAAGCGTATAATCCATCATCCTGAAATGAAAAGAACAAGTAACAAGTGCAAACCTACCAAGACGGGACAGCAATTATCACACACTCCCATGGTAACTGTAAAAGCTGCATCCATTGTTGAAAGATAGCCATGCTCTTCACCTCAAGTCGTACAGAAAGAGATATGTCATTGTAAACACAATTTAAAACCATTCATTCAATTCACTTCGCAATGCAAGGGCTGCTTTGTAGCATGAGTCCAATAAAATATGTTGACGTCTGAGTTGAATCGGGAGAAGATGTGGAAAAGGTCAATGCGGTGTAAGAAACAGAAAGAACCTGCTAAATGTTTACAGCTTTCTAACTGAGGAAGGCATTCGGTTAAATTCAGGAATGATTTTGCCTCTGAGGAAAAGTAGTTGGTTCTCAATTTTGAGTTTGTCAGCTCAATCCTAGCCTCCTCTGACAAGTGCCCTTGGGCAAGAGATCAAACTAAGGAGAGTCACTGATCTGCATGTTTGCGTTCGCAGAGATGGTGTTGTAGTGTGAACCAGATTGAGATGTTAAGGGAACTAAAATGGCTATAGATAGTCATTTTGAACAATATTTTATTGAGGTCTTACCTGAACGGTTGCGTTCTAGTAATCTACCCCCTTTGACGTGGCACAAGTCACCTTGAGTGCTGTTGCAGGTCAAGTTGAGGTCCCCTTTACAGTACGTCGGAGAACTTCCCTGCACTGCCTGAGGGATGTGTTTCTTCCTTTTCTTGGGCAGCTTCTGCTTAGCCATGGCCAAAGAGTAGTACATTCCAAAGTTATTGACGATAACGGGCACAGGCATGGCTATCGTCAGCACACCGGCTAAAGCGCACAACGCTCCCACCACCATGCCTGACCAGGTCTCTGGATACATATCTCCATAGCCCAAAGTAGTCATGGTCACCACAGCCCACCAGAAGCCAATGGGAATGTTCTTGAACTTGGTGTGGTCGGTGGCCGTGGGGTCGTTGGGCTTGGCACCGATTCTTTCAGCGTAATATATCATGGTGGCAAAAATCAAAACTCCCAACGCCAGGAAGATGATTAGCAGCAGAAATTCATTGGTGCTGGCCCGCAATGTATGGCCCAGCACCCTAAGCCCTACAAAATGACGAGTTAGCTTGAAGATGCGCAGAATCCGGACGAAACGCACCACCCTGAGAAAACCCAAGACGTCCTTGGCGGCCTTCGAAGAGAGGCCGCTCAGCCCTACCTCCAGGTAGAAGGGCAAAATGGCCACAAAGTCGATGATGTTGAGGACGCTCTTGACAAACTCCAACTTGACTGGGCAGAAGGTGACGCGCACAAGGAACTCGATGGTGAACCAGAACACGCAAACTCCCTCCACATACGTGAGCGCTGGATCGGTTTCAATCTCATACTGCGGCGCCGGGTCCGGCTCGCTGCTGTTCCGCGCGTCGGTCTTGTTGATGATTTTGTTAAAAGCCTCATGGGTCTCCAAGCAGAAGGTGGTGATGGAGACCAGGATGAAGAACAAAGATGCGAAGGCAATGAACTAAAAGAGAAAAAAGCAAAAAAGAAACACATCAATCAAGTTTAAGGTTATTTCAACGTGACATGGAGTGATTAATAACAAGCTGTATACTAAGAGATTTATACATGATTTTATGTTATAAGTACTACTCAGTTTTAACCGAAGACTAGGGTTCTGTAGCTATGAACTTAAGCACTGCTTTGTCATCTTTGTGCACAATTTAAATTTGAATGTAGATATCAAAATGTGTCCATTGCTGCTGGTACGAAAGACAATCTGGAAGCGTAAAAAAGCAACACAAAAGACAGAACCGGTGGAAACAGAAGCAAAAAACAACAAAGGGTAAATAAAAGAAGTTGTTTCTGTGGTTATAAATGCTTTATTAATGGCAAACAAACTGGTAGAAAGCAGTTATACAAGCTGGTTTAAAGGTCTTACAGTTTATACTACGTACTGCCATAAATTGGCAATATGTACAGTGCAGTGGCCTGATAACCACATAAATACTTAAAGAATGCATGTATTCCTTTAAACACCTATGTTTAAAGTAATAAACATTGCTGTTTAAAACCTCCACACTGTCGGTACCACATAAAGAAGAGAACCCGACTCATCTGAAAAGTTTTAAAAATAGAGTAATCAAAGTTTAACATCAAGCAGATTCTTTTCTTCACAATAACCTGACTGTCTGTTGCAGAATCGCAGCTGTACTCCAAGAATCTCAGGCAGACATTGCAAACGTTTACAGGCGTTCTCCAAGAGCCAGAATAGCAGACTTCCACGCACAGCCCAGCGTGCTCCTTCTACACTTTCCTCCCACAGCCCATCCATAGTTGTGCTCTGCTGCCTACTGAGCGCCCAAGAAGAAGTCGTTTCACACTCTTACTCTCATGCTTGGTTTTTTGGATTGTATGACTCACGCACTCTCAAAATATCATTGCCACTATTTGGGTCACCTTTATCTTGAACTGTGTGCATGCGTTCCTGAACATACTGTTTGTATCTTCACAATTATACATGCATCTTTTCAGGTGTGTATTCTGTGCTCTGCAGTTTAAGTTTCCCCACACATTTCAGCTGATTCTACAAATAAGGAGTTTTGACATTCTGTTCCAGGTAGACTAATGGTCATAAAAATTATTGGTATATAAATGATAATGTTGTTGATTGGAGACAATTTTCAACTAATATATTGATAATATAGCATAGAAATGCAAGGTCGCCCTCTCAAAGACCAGTAAACTTTAATTCTGTAAAGAGCACCAAGGATTGGAACTGAAAATAAATCAAGAAATAAAACCACCACCAAAAATAATAAATTACTGAGGTAATTTTAATTCATAATTGATTATTGCCGCAGGATTAAACAGGAATTGACAATTTTATGTTCATCTTTTGTAGAGAAGAAAGAGCAAAGATTTCAGTCTGGTAGAGACATTCCCCAAAAATCCTGCTGCTGTAATTTGTAGCAACTATGGTTCTACAAATGCCTGAAGAAGGGGGAATACAAATCTGTTCCACACTTTTTTACTTCACTGGTCTTGGGCAAAAGATTTAAAAAAAGAGAAAGAAAAAATCTAATATTTTTAGTCATAACATGAACAAATGTGGCGTAGTTTAAGGAATGCTTTTACATGTCGAAAAAATGTCTATTTCTTCAAACCTTTTGTCATGAAAAGTCAAACTTTTTGTCCATCCATGAAACCAGGCAGACCTGGTTCATGTTCAGGAGATAGGTCAGTAATTTTGAAAAGTTGAAACGTACCCCTTCGCTGTGTAGACGCTGCTGACTAATGGTAACTGCTGAGCTGCGATTTTGTAGCATTTGCTTTGGCAACCCAAAGGACGGGTGAGTCCAGCCTCACCGACAGATGGACAGTTTTTGTGTTGTTTAAAAATCGTTTTATGAAAGACATTAAAACACACGAGCACTATCCAGGAGACGCTGCTTCTCGACATTCTGATTTCCAGCACACACACACGCACACACACACACACACACACGCACGCACACACACATCGCATGCTAAATAAGTCCTCCACTTCTACAAATTGCCCTTTGAAGGCAGAGCTGGGCAGCTGTTGCACAGACGGTCCATCTCCAACTGCAGATCTAATTTAGCCCTGAGGATGAGCCCCATTTTCAGGCCATCTTTTTTCATCACATTTCGGGCTCGGGGAGGTTTGTCACTCAGCGCGTCCGCTAACAGCCCAGACGTCTGTTTCACAGCCACAACTGGTGACCTTCATGCGTGCCCCGAGAAATCACAAAGGTTTGTCATCATAAAAACTCCCTATTGATTGAACTGAAAGCCACAAAGATAGATTGATATATTGATTGATGACTTTAATAAACCGCAGAGGGAAGTTCTGTGACTAGAGCTACCTCAGGATGAGACGGTATTGTGCTGCAGGAATGAAAAATGAGGAAAACAACTCTGGGCGAGGCTGAAGGGAGAGGATAAACTCATTTTTGTCAGGTCAGTTGATGAAAACTGTCGTATTATAGGGTTTTATTTTTAGAAGAACACAGCAGAGAGAGAGAAAGTTATGGAAAAGTTTAAAGCAGGGTTAGCTTAAACTAAGCTAACCAGCTAAATTATGTTAAGCTACTTTATTACTTATGGTAAGCAAAACTAATCTAAGCTAGGTTTGGCTAAGTATCAAACTTAGCAAAAGCGACTTAAACTAAGCTAGCTCTTAGTTTAAGCTAGCTTAAACTGAGGATTTAAGCTAGTTTTAGCTTAAACTAGTTTAAGCTAGGTTAGAATAGAATCTAGAATGGACATGGAAGTTCATACATGTCTGTATAAAATTGAAGACATTCAACACATATCTGGATTTTACATATATGTAAACTCCAGACATACATTACATTTTTAAAACTAAATTCTATGTATGTCTCACAGAGCACTACTAAATCTGTCTGCTATGCAAATTGTAAAAAGTATAATACGACTGCAAATGTACGGAGACATGGCCGCCCACCTGACCTGACAGATGATGAGAATTAGCCAGAAAAACAGCCAACATTTCCACAGTAACTGTGGAGGAGCAGTAGAAGCCACAGATGGGAAAATCTGTCAACGGGACAACGTTTCTGCACACCAAACAGGGTGGTGGCAGCATCATGTTGTGGGATGTCTTGAAAGACTGATGAAGCTAAATAAAAAGAAAGCCTGGATGAAGAGATTAAGGTTTGCCTTTTAGCAGGACATCATTGTTCAAAAATAAGCCAGAGATCCAATGGGTGATGCTTTTACTTTCCACACCATTTCTATTTTTCACAGGTGGAAAATGAACAAACTGCTGAGTTTGTATTTGTTGAGAGGGAGGAGAAGAAAAACAGCAGGGGTCACAGTTCCTGGAAAGCCACTGAAAGGCCTTTAAGCCAGTGAGACTTTAGACATCTCTGTGTCTTTTAGTGCCACCATCTCTATACCAGAATACAGAACAGCAGCTCTTGCAACCGTCTCGTAAACCTTCCTTTTTCATTTTCCCTGTGGAAATGACATTAAAACATTTCCTCTTAAGGAATCGTGGGGTTTACAACGACATTTTAAACATAAGCAACAGCATAAACCAGACAGGGATGACATCTTTTGGTCTCCAAGGGCAACAAGTAAGGCTTTGTACGTCACTGCTTTTAGTGTGAATGGAAGTGTTTGTTTCTGTTTCCTTACATGGAGCCTTTTTTTCTGTCAACAACTAAAGATGATCTATCAGACTCAACACTTTTAACCACATTCATGATACTGGAGGAAAAAACTAAAGATAGCACAACCCTTAGCTTTCAAAAATGCTAAATGAAAAAAGACGAATAAATCAAGTATTTAACCGCCTCATTTCATGATCCGTGTGTTCTCCCTTCTGTTCTGACTTGATGACTTAGTCGGGAATTGAATCACCACCTCAAACGCTGATGGGATGCGATCGCTGTCACAGTCTTTAAGCACAGACGCCGTCGTCGTAATCGCTTCATTTTCCGCTGGACGTCTCTGTCAGACGCAGGGACTCTCCCAGACCTCGGCGGGAGAGAAATGCCACGTCAAGCTGCTTCAGTGGCAGTGGAGCAGGGCGTTGACACCGCCAGGCAGGGCGAATAAAGAGCTATTTGAAAGTAACAAACCTATCTCGTCACGTCAAACGTGGTCAGAAATGACTATAAAATTCCGGATTACGGAAAACGAATGCTTCTGCATAGGTTGGATGGGTGGAAACTCTCAGTTGGATTAATGTCAAACTTTGACGAGGCCATTCTGAAAGATAAATCTGCATAAATTTAAACCTTTTTTTGGGGGAGCTCTGTCTGTTTTAGGGTCCTTTTCCGGTTAATTTCCTCCCGAATTTGTTGCAAATACTTTTCACAGTTTCTGACCCGACAGAAAAAGAAAACCTCTCTTTCAAATTCCAGTAGGTATTTCATCCATCCCAACATACAACCTTTGTTTTGTTTTATTTTCCATCCCCCAGACTCTAAAATAGGATCCACTGTCACAGTTCACATTTTACGCCGTATGATGGAAACACATTAGATGGGCCCACTTTGGCTGGCATCCACTGCACAAATAAACACACCGATAGATAATAGGCAACCTCCATCCCTCTCTCTGCCCACATGTCGACCAATCAGAACGTACGTTGGCCTCGGCTCCTTGGGATCGCCACCATCTGTTTGACACAGAGAATGGAAAGTTGTGGTCTGTTTGCGGCCGGAGAAAACAAGCCGCCGTCGTGCTAGCTTGGTCCTCTGATGTGACGACAGCAAGCAAAGCAGACCTTAAAGATACCGACAAACTCTAGAAAGAGCTAATGCAGAAGGTTGCTATGGTGAACTTGACCCAGTATAGTGGTTTTTTTTGTCCCACTCTTGAAAATGATTTAAAGTGCAGTGAAAATGACTGTGTTGCCAGCTAAATCTAGGATGTGGGAGTTGATTACAGCAGAGAGCAGCTGAAACACAAGTCATTAAGAAAAACAACCTTCAAAACAGAGCGCTATGTTTATGACGCACAGAACAGGTTTTTCTGTAAATTATGTCAGGAAGTTGGCCCCACAAACCTTCTTCAAATCTAAAGAAACTGGTCTAAAATGTTTGTGCTGGTGTCATTTTAAAGATAATAATAGAAATGTTTCCAGAGGTCATCTGAGGCTACCAACCTTCTGAGGTTTGCGTTTCCAAAATAAGCAAATAAATAGAACAAACAAATTTGGAAACATTTCTTGATATCTTTAAAATGATAGCAGCACAAACAAATTGTTGACCCCAAATTTGCTTGACTCTGTAAAAGTGGGGGGACTGGTTGACCTTTTGACCTTTAAACTTTTATTCATATCTTCAAAGCCTAAGCAGCACAAACAAAAACTTTTGCTGCACAAACGTAGCACAAAAGTTTAGAGACCAGTTTTGTTTGAGACCTAGGTGCCTTCAGATGAGCTTTAGGATTCATCGTTCAAATTTGATCACCCAGTTTGTCCGTTTCTGGCTAACACATGGCTCTCCATTCAAAGGGAGCCTCTATAGTGCTTAGTAAGTTTGCCAAATTGACCATCAAATGAAAATATGTCAATGTATTTCAGCAGTCGGAGGATACGGATTCCCCCAATCACAGCCTTTCTCTCTCCCAGTTTCTGGATTTTTCACACGGAGCTGAACTCCAGCTTGAGGTTCGGACCCCCCAAGCAGAAACATCCCTCCATCGTCTGATCTGTGCCTGTCACTCGGTGGTGTTGATTCTCTTCAAAGTGCTCCCCTCCCCTTCTTGGCGTGACTACAAGCCGGGATACCGACAGCACGCCGGGGTACAACGCTAATCACTAACAAGACGACAAGAAGATCTTCCCCATCTCTTTTCATCCCCTGCGACGCCCCGACTTCACGCTTTGAGAGAAACAACATGAATTCAGGTTCGTAAAGTCGAGACAAGTTGATCCGGCAGCATACGGTTTATGGGTTACGGCAACCTGAGGTCACAAGCCAGTTGAGATTTTAACAAAACACACAAAAACAGGAGCGTAAAGTCCCGTTGCATTTCTCTTTAAACCAGTAATTCCTAACTATTGATGAATAAGTACTATCACATGACATTTCCCCCATGTTATAAGTGAGATAATCTGCAAACAAGCTCCTCTATCTTGCTTAAATGTTACTTGTGAGTTAGATTTGTCTTATTTCAAATGTACTAAGATATTTGCACTAGAAACTAGACCAAAAACACTTTGTAAGATTTTGTGTTTTTGCAGTGATTCACTATTGTAACTAATTCTTCGAGGCCAAAATCTCAACAGGACAAAAGCCAAACTGCTCATCCTGAATTTGGGGTTTGACTTGTGAACTCAAGTTATTTTGGCCAGAAAAAAAAACAAAAAATATGTAGATTTCAAATCTTGTAACAGATCCACTGTATTTCAAACTAAAGCTTCAGATGTGCTGTCTGGACTCTAGGCCATTAGCCACACACAGTGTGTGGATATCAGGATATCAGCCTGCAGCAGGAAAACTGTGAACGGGAAATCTGTATCGTGATTCCCGTCACACGGTTCTCCCCGTTCTGAAATTAAATGGTGCTTAAATCAACATCATTCAGGCTAGTTATCACAATGTTTCACTTCTAAAAACCACTGTAGCACATGCATAATTAAACCGTCAAGCAATTGATTTTAATCTCTGCCTTGTTCTTTAGAGACGAGGCTGGGTGAGATTTTTTTTTTTTTCATTAAATAAATCGAGAAAAATAAATAGATCAGCTTTCTGGGGAGGACGTTGATTGATTCCGCAGACGTGGAACGGCTGGGTTCCCCTAACAAAAAGCTGGTTTTTGTCAAACACTTTTCTTTTTCTCCCTTTATCATCTGCCGCCATGGTAACGGCACCTTCAAAATGGTGAATCTCAAGTGTGAAAACAGAGAGAAATGAGAAAAAAAAAAGTGGTGAGAGAGAAATGAACAATCCATTTTTCGGGATATATAAAGGGTTTCCCCTCCCACTCCCTGTCTTTCTTCTGAAACACACTTGCCGCATTTGTCACCGCCGTTGTAGGACTACAAGCAATGACAGATGACAAAACAAGACAGGAGATTTGCTTTCACGCACCCATTAACAAAAATATATGAGTTTCATTAAATTGCTAATCGAGGGGCCAAAAATATGAATAAATACAAAAACAGAGGATGGAAGTGAGCGGGAAAGCCGATTCCTGCTAATCTAAAATCTGAGCGGAGTTTCCCCACGCCGCCGTCGTCTTTCCACACACACATTTCTTCCTCCCCCAGTCCTCATTACACTACGCACTGACATGACAGCAAAACACACCCGGGAAAACCCTTCTGAGCCTACAGCTTTTGTCAAGCACAAACATGCCATCACTAAAAATAGCCTATGAAAATTTTTCAGGCTTGCTAATTTGAATAATTCATTGTCCCTTTAAGTCGGTGGAGTCAGCGGTTGGAGAGGAGGGCGGGGCCGGTGGATAAGACCCCCAGATCCCTGCCAGCTATACCATTGACTCATTTACACACAGAACGGAGAGATCCGAAGAAAGCTACGTTGCTCTATTTGGCATGCTCTGATGTTAGTCTCCTTGTGAGAAAAACCCCGACGTGGCCTTGGGCGGCGGTTACCCAGGCCGGATAAAGACTTTCAAAGTTTTTGCTTTGAACCCTGGCTGTAGTTGGAATGTCTTCGTTTTTGAGAAATGTCCTACTGGGAGATTTTGTGATGGTAAATTGTGAGTGACCTCCCATCTTTTCCATCCTTGAGGTTAGGGAAAGGAAGACCAGAAAATCTTTGCTTTAGTGTCTATATACGAAGTTAGAATTTGCAAAAAGAAGTACACCTCTTGTTTTTTTCATATTCTAGCGTCGTCACCTTAAATGTCAATGTTTTAGGGTGTTTTTTGTGTGTGTTTTGGAGCGAACTATGGGGCAGAACCGACACAGAAACACAAATCAAAGGGGTAAAATCTAGCATGAAGAAATGTACTGAGTTGGCAAAAATATCAAAAGGTAGACCCAGTTCAATCATTCAATCAAATTAAAGTTATTGGTACCTGCAATGACGGTGGGGGTGCCCATCTAGAGGGAAGGTACACCCACCAGGCATGTTCCCCAACAGCAATCCTGATACTGCATTGCTCTTGTGAAGAAAGCAGCTTGCTTTCGTCTGTTTTGAGGACGCTCCACTTAAAGCTACTTGGCTCTGCCTTCAGTTGAAGTGCTGCCATCACAGACACTTGACAGTGATTCTACCAGATGATATTAAAACCACACTTGCGATTAACCTCGTCGTCCCTTCTTATCTCAAATCATCAGCTGAGTTGCTCTTAAAGGTGTCAGTCTCTTTCCAGTTCATTCATGACCAGCATCTTTTTTCAGGCAAAGAAACTGCAGCTGCAGGATATCAAAAGCAATTTTAGAATATCAAGGACCCTGAGGTTTTCACAGGATTGGCGACCATGCTGTTTGTTGCCTTTTGCTATGCTAATTTGAAAGACTCCCTCATCTGTCTCACATTCTTTGTTGGAAAGCAATTTCATAACTTAAGTCATCGCCGGTGTCTCCTTGACTCCATAGGGGTGTTTCTTTCAAATTCAGTAAAAGCTGCATGCGCTGACTGAATGGTTAGTGGCACAACCAGACGGTTGAAGTTTGACTCAACTGGGCAACCAATTACAGTGAGTAAAAGAAAGGTTTTTTACTGTTGTGTTCATTTCACTGTCAGCAATATTCGAAAAGCTGAAGTCAGTAGTTTCACTCCTGGGAATCATCTGTGTATCTGACTTGTTTTTTTTTTAAATTGTGAGAAAGTACGTGTGTTTAGGTTGTTAGCATTCTGGTCAACACACATGAAAAATAAGAAACAGTGTCCCAGCAGCTTAAGGAACTGCTAAACAAAGAACTGTAGTTTCTACAGAAGCATGTCTGCTGCTTGTGCTTCTACAGACTTTATATGTCCAGACAAAATTTAATAACATCGGGTTTGTAATAAATCTTTCTCCATTACACAGACACGATGAAATCCTTTTTTATTCCACAGCTGTGTTTCCTCTTTCCTTTCTCTTACCGACACAGGTACCATCTGCGCTTCCAACATGCATAATTACTGGCAGATAAATAAAAAGGCTTGTTAAATTACACTGTGCAGTTACACAGTGTGACTGATTTAACAGTGCAACATATTCAACAGTGGCTCTGAGCTGTTTTCTTACTAACATGGTGATATGTGCTGCTGATCCTTCCATTATAAAGTGCAATGTGGCTACAGGTTGAAGAACCAAAATTGCAAGATTTGTTCTATTTTCAGCCAGTGCGGTCCGCTTTCACGCTGCAGTGTGTCGAACAATCCAAACCTACTGAAGAACCTGTTCCCCTCCTTGCCTGTGGGGGCGCTGCACTAAGAACTGCTGAAGGAAATGGCACAAAAACCTCAGAAGAAGACATGAGCGCAACTTCCTTCTTAACATAATATAAACAAAAATGGAGTGGTGGTTGTAGTTAAAAGACCATGAGCCATTTCTCCATGTTTGATTGGGTTTACCCAGGATGCCCTGCGCTATAGTTTCGGAGCAGTCTCCGGTCCTCTTGGCGTTCACATATGCATTCGAACAGCTCCAGAGTTCACTTTAAAAGAAATAAGACTTAGCATTCACACCTCACCATACAAAACGGGTTTTCCAGGCAAACAAACCAGAGTTTGATTAAAACGGATTAAACAAGGTTGGTGTGAATGCAACCTAAATTTCAGTTTGAGACATCAGAGTAAAAGGGGCTGAATATAAAGGTGTACCAATGGCTAACAATGAAAACCATTTTAATAATGTGCAATACAGTTTTTTCACAAATTTGGTATATATTAGATTACTTCCATTTCAAATGAGAGAAACTTTTCTTACAATCATTATTAATCGAACTGATATTAGGAGTAAGGATATGTCTGTGTTTTTTTTTTCATATATAATTATAGCCATGTAACTGATTGAGTTGTGGGTGAGGTGCAACATTCTAAATAATCGTCTAGAAACCGACTAAAATAGCCTGTTTGCCGTCTCTTTCATCATATAACATATTCAAAAATAATCCCTGGTTGTCGGTTGCTGTCAAAAAGCTGCCCTAAATAACGCCTGGTGAGAAGCGCAGAAATTAAGATGAAGATTAAAGCGAGCAGCAGGCAGCTGGCAATGCAAGTGCTTCTTATTGCGACATCACTCAAAAAAAAAAAAAAACTACAACAAAAGCAGTGATCAACTTCTCCAGTCAGACAAAAATACTCTCTGTTGAAGATCCCACAGAGGCTGGTGCTAAATATAACCGGCGCTTTGCTCCTCTCCCTTTCATCTGCTCATGTGCCCATCAATATTTTAGCTCATTGCCAGCAGCCCAGACAAACTGTTGACAAGCGGAGGCCAGTGTTTAGGTGGGAATGTCCACATAAAGGCTCATAAATGTTGGATGGGAGATCACTCGTGAAGTGTAAGTGAGACCCTCCTCACTCCCCCCGACATGCGGCAGGTCTGCTGTTGGTGTCTGAACCGAAAAAATGTAAGATTTGGTGTTGTGGGGGGAAAAAAATGATCTATCCTCTTTGAAGAATGTCCTTTCGTTTTGCTCTCTTGTCAGATTTCAATATTTCAGACCATGCGACAGCGTCTTAAGATGTAAGTGCACACTTTGACTAGGCCACTTTAAATCCTGAAAATAATTTTGAATCATGTTATTTCTGTTTGATTGGTATCAGCATTTCATGTATAAACTGAAATATTAAAAAGACAATTGGTACAGGTCAAAGACTTTTTTTTATTTGAAGCTTTTATTTATAGCTTTCCTGAGTGTCCCATTATTATTATTATTATTATTATTATTATTATTATTATTACTACAATTAAATTGGTGATGTAAGAAAAAGGTTTTTGTGACAAACAGTAGGCCTGTCACGATAACAAACTTTGCTGGACGACAAATTGTCCCAGAAGTTATCGCGATAAACAATAACATTGTTGTTTTGAGACCACTTTAAAGTAATTTGATAATAATAGTGGCGTAGTAATGCAAGTTCACTAACTCCAAAGCCAATATAATTCAACTTTGTAAAAAAAAAAAAAAAAAAAAAAACACCCATTACTTGAACTGGACCATATTTGTAGATATTCAAAATAAAACGCAACAACCAGAAATAGTAGACAAAACTGAAATGAAAAAGACATGCATGACAGAAACCATGAATAAAATGGATAATGAGGTCTGTAAGCAAAAATTGCCTTTTATTTGCTTATTGCAACAGGCTTAATGAACAGCAACAATGGAGACAAAGACAGAAAAAACAACAACAAAACAGCAAGGGAGTCTACAACTTAATAATATTAATTATCAGCGCTTATCGATATATATGTATATATACACGTATATATATAGATATATATATTTATTATATATATATTTATATATTTATTCAGAATAAATATAAGTATTTATTCTGAAATATCCATATATTTCAGAATAAATCTCCCACGACAGATTGATGGGGAAAAAGTCTCTACAATGGCTGGAGAGGCAGGAAAGCAGCATGAAAGATGACGACAGCTTTGACTCAGTCACACAATCAGAGAACTTCAATACAAAGGTAACAGAAAGACCACAGGACATAAAAGTGAAGGGATATTTTCATGACACAACAGTTCATTAAAGTGTGATAAGACATTTGATTGTGTTGGTGTATAAAAAAAACCCATGTTAATATCTAAGCCTTTTAATGTTGTGATTAAAAGCCTAGTTGGCAGGCACTTAGACAGCCCTCCTAAGATTTGCTGAACTCATGAATAAATTTTCATTTTAAATAAACAAACAGACAATTATGTGGAGAGTAAAGCATAAAGGGGAGAATAAAATTAAAGACTTGTCAAAACTTTCACATCGTGTGTGTGTGTGTGTGTGTGTGTGTGCGTGTGTGTGTGTGTGTGTGTGTGTGTGTGTGTGTGAGACAGGGTCCGCATGGACACCCACACACCCGCAATTGCCATCTGTGCTCCTTCATGCGGCCCTCCCCTTCAGTCGAAAGCTGCTAGAAACAACACACACCTTCAGCAATAAAGCTGTCACACGTCGCTTTGATGTTTCCTCCTCTGTCAAGTTTCTGCTCCAGATTTTGTGGGCTTAATTTAGCCGAAATGGGTCGAACACACTTCAAGGTGGGCTGGACGAAGCGGCAGTCTGACCAGACTCGGTGGACTCACCTCCTTGAGGTTATGGAAGTGATAAACCAGGTGATTCCTCTCCCCACAACATTCGTAAAGGCCGATTTAGTCACAAAACAAAATCGGCAGATTTCACGACAAAAGATGCAGATGAAGTCTGACGAAGTGCCACAAACGTTCTACCAGACGGTTTCATCATGCCGCGTTTGTCACCCCATCCACCGATTCCCACGGCGGGTCGGGATTAGTCGGCGTCTTCGGGGCCGCGGCGAGGATGAGAAAGCCTCTGTTGCCGTGGCAACGAGGGTCGGGTGTGGGGTGGGGAGGAGGCGGGTATGTGATGGCGGCTGCGACAAAAGGCAAGGCCAGATCAGACAAAAGCCCCCGGTATGTTCGTCTTCCGCGCTGGATGCTGATGCGTTGTGACAAAACGTCGATCTCCAGCCACCGCTCCGCCGCTGAGAACTTTAGAAAACTGCAAGCGTTCAGACACTAAGGCGCCGAAACCAGGCAGATGTGACGGTCTTTGGGGAATTAAAAGTAACGGCAGCTGAAGTCCTGGATTTTTGCCTCCCTATGTTAACGTTTGGCACCAAACCGAAGTAGTTCAGTTCTGATACAATCAAGAACAAGATTCCAATCACCTAGGAAAAAAGAGAATGTTTACGTGACTCCCGGTACGATAAAGAAAAAGTAAGTCCATCTTTACAAGCTCCATAGAACTGAAAAGGAGATAGTTCAAGTCTGACCACCTCTTTAACCTAAACATAACATAGCAACACCTACTAAATAGCAGGTGAGGATGAAGATCAAAGATAAAAACCAAAATAACATGACAGGAGTCGCATAAAGGGAAACATAAAACCAATCGAGGCTCAAGAATAAACTATGAAACTAGACTTAAACCAGCATAATTAAAGTTGTTGAGCAAGGAATCTCTACACAAAATGTGTTAATGCTAACCAAAGTAAACAGAAAGAGAAAAATAATAATCTGACAGGAATAACCTAGAGAAGCTATACAGAAAGGGTCAACTCCAGAATAAGCTTCGAGGAAGAACTAACATAGCATAAACTATGAAACATAAATAACCCAACGCAACAAAAAAATCAAGTTAAGAACTCAAACACCCAAGAACTGAGACTGAACTCTAAACTTTCTCCAACAAAGTCTCTACATTTGGGGAAACTTTTCTAAATTACTATAAATGACATATTTTTTATTAGTGAGTACCAAATTTAATCTTCTGTTGAAATAAAGCAAAGGAAAAAAAAAAGTCAGGCCTAACTGAAAAAACCAAAACCAAAACACAGGTCTTTTAAACATAAATTAGAACTTTCCAGATAATTTGTTAGTAGCTAACCAAAGTGTTAATTATTTTAGTTATTTAATGTACTGTACATACGTTCTGAGTGACTAAAATTGTTAATTTGTACAAATCACACATACAACTGAACTTCTAATCAAACAATGATCTGTAAATTTTCCATACTGCAGCTGTTGAAACGGGAATATCTTACAGCATCTCATTCAGGAGACATTAAACATACATTTTTATAAAACAGCTGTGTCCTTGTCAGCTTCAAGCTTAATTAATTTGCAGTGATACATTATATCCCATGACGATGAAGACAAAAAAGGTTATATTTTCTTCTTTTTCTCTTGTTTTCATCCCAATATAATATCCATGATTTTTTCCCACTTTGAAAAAGCCAACCAGTAGCGTGTCACATAATTAAATTACATTTGCCATCACTTCAATAACATTGACACATATTGAACACATTAATTCATAATGTAACCATAATGTGGAGTCCAACAGAGCCCAATCGCCGTGAAAGTTTATTCATCCTTCAACTAGTTGACACAAAGTTGTACTCCAGATTAACTTAATGATATTCATTCTTCTTGTTTGTTTTTATAGTTTGGTCCACCATGTTGTTGTTTAATTGTTTGACATCTCCACTTTATATTGGTTTGTAAATATTATGAATGAGTCTCGCTATTGTGGCATCATTTGCAAATTGCCGTTTGTTAGCGGTACAAACTGCAGTGGACTGAGCACACGGCCTTGAGGTGCTCCTGTGCTCAATGTGACGGAGTTGGAGGTCATGTATAATCTCTCAGTTTGGGAGTTCAGAACATATGAGCACATTTTAAAACACCTGACCCGAATCCCTGTTTATCTATTTATTATCAGACCTAACACTTCATGATGCTCAAACTTTTTAAGTCAGAAAACCCAGTATTTTAATCCATCTAGAAGACAAATCTTAAAAAAAAACAAAAAAACACTCACTGACAAAAATATGTTATGATGATGCGGTTGCTAAGCTGACAGCACCCTTTTACGTGTTAAAAATAAAACCCACCTATTCTAAGGAGGTGACCTCCACTCGACAGTGTGTGCTGCAGGATGAAACAACCGGGCGTACTTGCTGGCATTTATTCTTCAGAAAAGGATCAAAGCCTCACAGCTGTCACTACTACACCTGATCTATTTGTGGCTTGCCTCTTGAATTATTCACGCGGGATTCAGAAGCGTATTCTCAGGCTGATAAAGAGCGAGCTCACCAAACGGCTCAATTTTGCAACGCTCTCACTTTTTTGCTGTGAAGCTGCGTGACAACACTTTGAGATTTTTAGAGAATCAAAAATGCGTCGGAATTGGTGTCTCTTGGTATCACTGGTGTAAGTTCGAAATTTCGCAGCGAAATGTGTGATTGTGTCTCGCAAAAGAATTCATAAACCAAACTATTTCAGGTTTTGAAAGGACCGCAAACTTCCACGTATTTTATTAAGAGTCAGCATGGCGGTTGTTCCTGATGTTCTCTTTGTTTATACTGAGATTAAACTACATGTAAGCCAACTCTATTAATTTGGTTTACTTCTGCCGGCTGGATTTTATTTCAGCGTATCAGAGTAGAAAGGGACTGAAAACGGGTTTTTATTTTAATACAAAACTGGAAAAAAGAGACAACTAAATCTTAAGAAAAAAACATTTGCAGACTTATCATAAAGAAAACCTTACTGATATTTAATCTGGGAACATTTTCTGCCAACTATAAAACTGTGGAATGATTATAAGAAATTAGGTAATATACAGTTATGGTTCCCCAGATCTCTTTGAGACAAAATAAACCAGAAAGCTTTAAAAAAAAAAAAAAAAAAACCCGCACATTTTTGATTGAATGAAATCCATGCAGAGAAAAATTTAGAACTACCCATTGACAAATACACAGGGAGTCATGAAAGAATAACAGACGGAGGAACATTGATGTAAAAAGCCGTCTGCTTTTTCTGCCCTATGATCCTGACCGTCAATTGTCGAAGCTCTACTTGTTAAACAATAAAGATAGGCTGGAAAAGCACTTATCATCCACATCCATTTAGCCAAATCACACTCCAGCGTGGAGGAGAAATGTGCTTAATGATTCATGAAGCAGCATCCATCACTATCACACACACTCCCAGAGAAAAGGAGAGCAGGAGACAAGAAGAGGCGAGAATCTGCACGCCACCAAGAAATGACAGCAGAGATGTGTTCCTTGAAAGGCCTGTGACCCCGCGGAGGTCGCTGCATTTTCTCTATGTTTTTGTTTGACTGAGCAATTCTGCAATTTTGTTTGAAAATGGATACATTTCTTCAGTCGAAATGTCAATATTTACAGAAAATGCAACAAAAAAAATCTACATTTGTTTCCAGATTACCAAAAAAAAAAAAAAAACAGATTTCACAAGAAGTTAGTATATCACTGAGACCTTCACAGAACAAATATATTCATAGTTAAATTAAACGTCATACAAGTGGACTCTATTAAATTAGGTAACATGGCGGCTACAGCATCATATTAGAGCCACTGTAGATAAAAGAGAAAAGGGAAGAGTAAATGTTTTTCAAAAAAAACATTTCAGAAATGTTGAGCTCAATCTCAGAAATGTCCAAGTTTTCTTGAGAAAATGTCTATGTTTTATTCTTGCAAATTTTCAACTTTAGGAGCTCAAAATTTTCCAAACAAAAAAACCTGGAAATTCTTGAGCTCCAAAAGTTGAAAACTTTCTAGAAACAACTCAGACATTTTGAGAAATTTTCTAGAAAAAAACCTAGAAGTTTCTGAGACAAACCCCTGCAAGTTTCTAAGATGAATCTCAAAATTTGATTTATGTTCTTGCGCATTTTTGATTTTTGGACTTCAGACGTTTCCTTTGTTTTTTTCTAGAAATTTCTGAGATTGTTGACAGAAATGCATTCACTTTTTATATCAAATATGGTGTCGTACATGGGGCAGTTGGTGGCTCCTTACTTTATTTTGGTTTTACAGACTAAAACATATGGTAATAATGCAAAAGAACTGCGAAAAAAAGGAGTATAAAGCTTTTCAAGACAGTGTAGTTTTTTTTAATAAAATTATCCTTTATTTCTCTGACTCATCGTAAGACAAAAACACTGCTGAACACTTGATGCAAAGAGCACAGACCATGTCAGATCAGGGCCTCAACTTAAAAAATCTGACCTTTATTCCACCTTTGCATTAGCAGTGTCCAACAAAAACACACCACCTCCAGTAATGTAAAGGTCAAAGTGTGATGCTGCATTTCCAGCATGACATTGTTTAGTTTCTGGCAAGACAGCAGTTGTTTGCAGCCTGTGAGAGGAGCTGGATTTAGCTTTATGTGTGTTATCATGTCATAAACTCTATTTCTGTGCAGTGAAATTTGTTTGTTATGGCTATTATGTTTCATGATTATGTGCTTAATTCATTGTTGAGCAGGTCAAAATCAAAGAGTTCAAAATTTTTTATTTTTCTTGGTGTTTTGATGCTGCCTCTTGGCCAGGATTCCCTTAAAATAGATTTTTATCCTGGTAAAAGAAAAGGGTAACACTTTATTTGAAGGGGGTTGAATAAGACTGACATGACACTTTCATAAACATGACATAACACCTGCCATGAACATGAATAAGCCTTCATGAATATTTATGACTGTTGTCATAAAGCGTCATTCGGTAAATTATGACACTTTTAATACAAAGTTCACATTATTCAAAATGTCGTTGTTATGACAACTTGACATTAACCAAGAAATCATTACTGTTTAAACTTTACCTTTAATAACATAAAGTTACCTAATTTTTGAAGTGCAATCAGTAATACTTTTATAACAAATTTATATCAGTAATGCCTCCGAGTCTGAAACTCAACACCGAGAAGGAACAGCAATGAGGAAATAGCTCTCGGAAAAATACATTTTCCAGGCATTAGCGGTTCACTTAATGGGATTAATTATTTCCGAATATTAGCCTTACATAAGCTGGTTTTAAATTCCTATCAGCCGGTGACAAAGAAAGCCAATCTGCATCAGTTTAACAACAATGGGGCTTCTCATCAAATTAGTGCGCTCACTCAACCTCGACATCCCTGCCAGGCAACTCACACGGCAAAAAGTGACATTTGTGAGCAGACGCGCATTAAATCAGGATTCAGATGCAAACAAACAAAGAGTTCTGCATCCCGCCTCCACCACAGCACGCACCCTCGTTCCCCGAGCACACACTCAGGAAGTGCACTGCACAGAAAAGCATTCCCTGGAGAATGCCTATCAGCGCTGAGGACCAGGGTGAAGCTATCTGGCGTTTCAGATCGAATTAGTGCCAATTAGCCTGTGGGAAGTCAGAGGAACGCATCAGAGGCTGCAGAGAACAAAGCAGCCCCAGAGCTGAGATTATAACAAGGACTGCTTCACCTCAACACTGGGAAAACCAAATTCTCTTCTTCTGACCAGTAAAGACAATTAAAACGATAAAACAGAAATTGAAGGAGCAACTTATTGCTTTGATTTTATGCTGTTCCTACTATAAAACTAAGCAAAGCTTGACAGACATCCATCCAAGTGTTGTCTTGCAACTGAATAAAGCTGCTACCTTAAATCAGATGAACTGATATAAAATAAAAATGCTAGGAAAGTTAAAGGTAACATATTAACTGGTCAGTATTTTCAACAGGACTCAAAAATATCTGAACTTCCTGAAAGGGAATTCATTGTTGCCTCACCACAACAGCTCACACCAACACCCACACCAATGCAGAGAAGACCTCAATCTGTCCATCTCCTGCTTCATCATATTATCATTTGTGAACACGACACTGAGACACAAACTCCTTACTCTGAGGCAAAGTCCGACCCACTCCAAGTTAGAGGGAGCAGTCCACCCTGTTTTCTGGTTGTGACTCATGGCCTTGGATTTAGAAGGAGCTGACTTTTATCATCACCACTCTATATCTGGTTGCAAACTCCTTCGGTGCACAGGTTTTAGGTTCAAGACATCCTCCTTTCTATGACCAGGCTTTGAGATCAGGTTGTTGAACAGACCAGCATTTGGAAGCAGCATGACCTTGAAAATGTGGACGCATTGCTTGTTTTGGGTGAAAAATGGATTGGATAGTCATTAGAAGCAACCTAGGTTACCCCCTATTCCTGCAACACAGGTCTTAATGCCTTAAGGGATACCTCAGTTAAATTTAGGTGAGGTCACAACCTAAGTCCACTTCCTCTGCTTTATCACACAGGGAAGTTGGAAAGTGTGATGCTACTTTAAGACAAAAACAATTAGTGTGATACTACAAAGTCTCCATTTGCTCACGCATCCATCCTCTCACAAGCAAACCAGCTGGACTGTTTTTCGTGTGTAGGTATTCACAAACACAACGAGGTGGAGGTGAGCTAAACAGTGAGGCAGGAGAGCTCAAAACATTTGCTTTACCCTGAAGGTAACCGAGATAAGCAGCGCGGCCGCAGAAGGATGAGTGGAGCAAGAGGGCAGCCCTGCAGATTGATGTCGTGTTACCATGAAATTAACTGCCAGAGGCTGGGAAGCCGCATTGTGTTCGGACGATATCGTGAGATCAAGCAACGATAAGGGGTGCATGCGTGTGATATCAGAATGTCTTCATGTGGCTTCATGTATCGTTTGTGAATGAAAGAGAAAGAGTCAGTGCACAGAAGCTGAATGAGTTTGTTTAAAGGAAGGAAAGCAATGACAGAAAGGAGAAAAAGGGAAAGACAGTCAAGACTAGCGGTGGAGGCAATGGTGTTCTCACATTACCCAGACTCCATCTTGGAGCCCCTTTATTTTGGTTTTGACTTGCTCTGTCTGCGTCCTCCCTCCCCTCGGTCAGCCTGGGTATCACCTTCAGCAATGAAAGTGCACTCTTTGACTGCTCAGGCTGGCAAACATCGAAGTGAGGCCTTTGGATCTGCCAAGGAAAGCAGTGACATCCATCCCTCCCTCGACTCGCTGACGAGGTTGTGATCTTCAAATTCTCAACTTCTTCAAGGTCATTGCGGCTGAAGCTCGTACCAGGAAAGAAAATTTGCTTGCATGTGTGTGTGTGTGTGTGTGTGTGTCTTTATGTTACGAGGCAATCCGAGGCAGAGGAATAAAGACAGGAGATAAGTGGATTATCCTCATTCTGTCTCCAACAGAAAAACCCAGATGTGGACAATAAGCATTTCAAAAAGTGGGCAAACACCTGATGCCAGAAGAGACAATGCCTCAGAAGTCATGAATCTCACTGCGTGCATCCAACAGATGAATGTTAGAAAAACAATTAGAGTTTTGAAATGACTGTCAAAGTGTGTAAATATTGCTGATTAATGATGTGCTGAATCCTGGAATTGAATCAAAGTGTTAGCAAAGTATTAGCTTAAGGGGGTGTACACCCATAAATCAAGGTCATTCCAACCTCTCTCATTTATTATGGCTTTATATAATTCCCCTAATACATTTATTTACTTTTCAGATGAACTATGCGACATGAATATCAGACTAAAAGTGAAAAAAGGCTGTGAGTTATTTATTATGTTTCGATGTTCTTTATTTTTTTTTTCATAAAACTTGACATTTTTCCCAAGGCAATTAGCCTTCCTACACAATTCCACTCAGTTCTCATCTCTCTTCGGTGCTCCATCTGTGCTTTCTCCCATTGACTTGGATTCTTTTGGTAAAATTTAAACCAATCAGCAAACAGAAAAAGTTGTCAATGATGATGTCGATATTCTGCGCTGTTTTAGAATTATAGTCTGCCTGTAGTTTTAGCAATGGCAGCAGAGGAAGTCACCTCATTGACAACAGGACATTTGTTTACAGCTCAGGCAATTTCTGGCAAGCTTCATAGCATCAAACTGACGGATTCCATACGTCACAAGGGTAAAGTTTAAGATTTCTACAGAGTCCATGCTTCCAAAAAGTAATCATATCCCAATAGCCAAAGGTTTGACACAAAAGGATAGAAAAGGAGATTGGTTTTTATCAGGCTACAAGGGAATTAATACTTTTGGAATCAGTTGTACGTACTAAAAGAACGGATGTATCATTTATGGCAGTATGAAGGTACCTTTATGATCGCTGAACCCAAAGATGCTTTATTCCTCTACTGATCTCTATGATGGTTTGTTCTGGTAGTTAGTTCTGAAAAATGGAGGAGACAACTACCTGTTATGGGAGGTGTTTTTCCACAAAACTCTAGATCATTTTATAACATGATGAATGGGCTGTGACCAATGGGCTTCCTCATGTGTAAATAATGACCAATGAGGGCGTCTGGTAGATTGCAAGAACTCTATGCTCTACTGCCCCTGGAGCTGAAAACAGTCACAAATCATCCCCCATTCACCTCCACCTCCACCTCTCTCTGCTGTTCTTCCAGTCAGACAGAGGGTTTTCACCACTTTGGGACTACAAAGAGAGATTCCTAAAAGGTGAAATTTAGAGCACTGATCTGGGACCACGCAGTTAGAAAACAGGACTCTATGTAAGAGCTGTGTCTACCAGACGGATGAAGACGCAGCTCTTCCAATCCAAGCAGTAACGTTTGAGTACAATGTTTCTGTCTAAACAAAATTATGTTCTAAATAGTCACTTTTCCCAAATCTTTCCACATTTTGTCCCTCTACAACTACTAACCTCAATGCATTTTGCTGAGATTTTACGTGTTTGACCAACACAAGGTAATGTATGATTACCTGTACAAAAAAATGGTGATTCTTCACAGCTAAATAAAATTTTTGTGCGTTTTTTTCTTTTTTTTTTTGAGGACTTTTATTTGTCAAAAAAATATTAAAAACCATTCAGTTTTCTGTCTACAGGTCATAATTATGCACTGCTTGTAACTAAGACTAAAAGGGGCAATGTTATGTATTTTCCAGCCACATAGTATCATTATATAACACTATCAAGTAAATACTTCACTTTCAGATATTGCGAAAATGCTAAATAGATGAGATATGACATAAAATAAATTTGACTTTGCAATTTAACATTTTGAAATTGGGCCTCTGTTTTTCTAAATGGATTTAAAGAGACGACTTCCTGCCTGCAGGAAGTCGTCTTCCTGCAGGCAAGAAAATCAAGGCAACCCTCCAGGTTTTAACATCATAGCATGCCGCAAGGCTCAAAAGAGTTAATTTTACATAATGCCGTCCCTTTAAAAAAGGTGAACATTTGATAACATTTGAAAAAAGTTTAAAGGACATGAATACTTTTGCAAAGCCCGTCCTAGCACAACTGATCAAATATTGTGTATCTTATGTCCTTCTTTCTTGGTCAAGAATAGACACAGTGGAAAGCAAGCCTACTGGCACAAATCAGGGTCAGTGAGTAGAAATCGATAGAAGACCTGCAGTGAGCTAGGCCAACATCCTGCCTCGTCCCTCAGAGGACGGCATGAGATGTTAACGGCCTCAGCAGAGAGGCAGTGAAGCTCATCACAGCTCACTTTGACCACTGAATGTTCCACATTATCACAAAGATGGAACAATAACGTAATTGTGCTCACAGCTTCATTTTTTACACAAATGCTGTTTTTCCTCAAACTTTAAGATTGATAAAAAAAAATGATATGAGTGCAAACTGAACAGTTTCAGACTGAAAGAGAACATGCTACGCCTGAGGCTGCTTCTAGACTATAGGGAAGGCCCTTTATGTCTATCGTCGGTGCATTGCTCACATCCACTGTTTGACGGTTAAGAAACAGTCTCTTTTCTTATGTCTATGTATTTGGAACGGGAGGTAGAAGTGGCAGGAACAGCTGAAGGAAACTGGAAAAGGCGGCAAATGTAGATGGAAAAATATGGAGAGTCCGGGTGCGAAATCCTGAATCCTTCAGTTCTGCTTGACTGGCCCGAGATGATTTGGCTCTCCAAACAAAGCTATTTGCTTCTTCCGAGCTCGCTTACTTCATCCCGATGAAAAATGACCAGCCTCTGACCTCCTGTGGCAGCCATTTCACACCTTTACTCAATTCATTACTGCTCTAAAGATAGCCGCACTCGTACAGCGGCACACCTTCAGGAGGGCGATGGTGAGAAAATGGAGAAGTCTTGAGAGATTACCAGTTTTCACTTAATAAGATTGACTAGATAGAAATAGATATGAGTTTTTTCCAAGCACATCTCAGATTAGCGCCAAGCGTAAACTTGAAGCTATGCAGCCACACATTTCACTTTAAGCCCATTTGGTAATTCTTCAAGCTATTACGTTCATCCATCCTCCATCATCCATCGTTTAGTCAAGGACAGATTGTCTGGGAATCCCACTCGTCAGAATTACTTTTCTCAACGGTAATTTTACCTTGAAGAACCATGTTGGATTTCCATTTGCCTTAAGGGCGCTGCATGGTTGGGTCGAACTGACGAAATAGGTTAGTTTTACTAAACTAACTTCTACCTTGTCTCTCGTCCAGCATACATGACTGCATAACCCAAAAATTAAACTTTCAGAATAAACTGCCATTCAGTGATTCGGTCTGCTGCTCTTCTGCTTGGGTCAGGTTCTCCTGGTGACGGCAAATTTCTAACCGATTACCAAATGTTGCTTTCATTTGATGCCATTGTTTCCTATGACCTATAAAACAAACAGAGTAAATGCTGCCAGAGTAGGATTTAACACCAAATGATGATTTAAATAGGAAGGTCAGAGGGCGAATTTAGAAGCTGCTGACAGATGATGAAGATTCCAGGCAGTGAAATTGGTGTGAGGACAGAAGTGTTATTTTCTTGTAGCACTTTGTACTTGGCACAAGCTCGCGGTGGCTCAGAAGGGGTTCATATTGGAGCACTTTGGCCGTATCAGGAACCTGGAAGCTATCCTGTCTCAGGCCAAAAGCTCTAAACTTAGCTCTCCTGCACTCCTTGATATAGAAAATCGAAGTGAGCCGACCTCTAGGATTGTTCTCAGTGTTTGATTTTAGGTGAAATATCTCCCACTTGAGAAAGTTGAATCTTTTTCTGTGCAAAACAGATGGGATATGGCAGAAATGAAAGGACAACAGGTCACCAAATTCTGTCAAAAACAAAACAAAAAAACCAAATATTTGACAGGAAGTCATAAACTGCAAAAGTGTTCACACCCTTGAACTTTTTATTTTATTTTTGTTCCAAAATGACTAATAAAAAACACTATAAAGTTGGAATATTAAGACCTCATTGGACCAGAGCATCTTCTTCCGCATATTTACCGTTTCCCCTACATGGCGTATGGAAAACCTTCAATGGGACTGAAAATCATAAACAAAAGAGTTGATTTCCTATTTTCACTTGAAAACATAAACAATAGTTTAAATTTCTTCCTGGATCTGACAATAATCTCTGCTTGCTGCCCAGCATGCCAGACAGAGACCCGCCGCAGCGCAAATAAATCAGGAGCGCGCTGGGTATCGGTTTCTGCTTGCAGCCATATCAGATGACAGCAGGTTGGAGCAGGTGCGGCACTCCATCAACGCGCCGTATCAAATGTCGACTGCGCATTTAAACATTGCTGCCTATTGTCGTGATTGTGATTGTCACATGGCAGAAAAGGTCTGTGTGGTTATTATTTTTATCCGCCTGTGAGGTGGGAAGGCGACAAAAGGACATCGGGTCACGTAATCACATTTGCTGGGACGGGTTAAACGAAGGGGGCCGTAAAGCGTGACCTTTTCCCAGGGAGTCATCACTGATTCCTTAGGTGGGCGACGCTTTTATTTGTCCTGTCTGACATTATTACCTGGGGTCAAAGGCTTCGAGACACACTCCAGTACAGACGAGCATCACACAGAGAAGAAAAAAGAAGAGAACAACATTTTACCAGAGTCGCTGCGTTTTCATTGACCATATAATTACCAAAAATACTATTATTATTATTATTTAATGACAACACAGCAATTATGAAATTTTGTTGTTTGGTTTATTTTTTACATTAGCGGAATATCGATAAAGTTTAACTGAAATTTGTAATGTAAATGCAGCTGCTCTCAAAGTGTTGCCATCAGGGATAAAGAACAAAAACAGTGAGAGTCAGTCAGTTTTGATTTTCTTGCCAAAGCAGCAAACCGGTGGAGAAGACATTACATTTAGGTTCTGGATGTGGAAAACTGGTAGCAACACATTTCAAAACACCTGCAGAAGGTAATTACTTCACAATTACAAACTACGTTTTGTTGTTCGACGACAAAATACTGAAGACTGCTTTTTAACATGACAAAAATGTGAAAACTAAAGAAAAGAGAAGAAAGTATTTTTTGCAAAAGCACTGCAATTGGGAGTTTAGGCAGAACAAATGCTTATTGATAGATTTTTATAGTTAGCTTATCCCACTCCATGACAGGAATGCAGTGGGATAAGTCAAAAATAAAAGGAAGACTTCCAAAAACAAGCCGTACTTTTGCCAATAAGGAAACAAAACATATAGTGTAAACTTAATGGACTGGAAAACATGCTGCGAAGGAAGATCCTCTGAATCACACTGGTAGTATTTAAACTGTCCCCTTGCTCTACTTTGCAATAACATTTTAAATCCCAAAATAACCTCTTTATAAATACACCCCACCTCCACACACGCATGGACACATTTCTGTGACCAACCACAAATTACTCCGTCACCCTGCCTGAAGGACATTTTGCCCCGAGGACAAAAAGTTTTTCTCAGTCCCTTGTGGCTTTAGAACAGCTGTTTTGCTCTTTGTTAGCCTACACAGCATAACGTAGACCTGACTCTGGCCTACAGCTTTAGTAATGGCTGCAGAGCAAGACACAAAAAAATGTAATGGGTTTCCACCATCCCAACTGACCCAAGATGGTAAAGGATTGTCTAACATGGATAAAATAAGATCGAAAGTTAACTGTCAGTTCTGTAACAATCAAGATGCGGGAAGCTAAGCTAATGGCAAGAAGGTTTAGCAAAATCTGCCTGATGAAGAAATATGCTAAAAAGGTTTCAATTTCCCAAAATTGCCAAAAAAACGATTGGCCATTTTTTGAAAGCTTGAACTTTCTCTACCAAAAGATGAAAGGCTTCATTTTTCATAATATGCTAATGCTAATCCAGCAGGCAGCACCTTGGCTGAATGAGCGCTATTGAGGTTAACTCAATAACTTAAGTAGCTTGTTGAGTGTTTATATTTCAAAACAGAAACACATAAAGCACATTTTCCGTCCCACAATGAACTCTGTTTGGACCTTTTCTCTTTCCCGTTCTTGGATCCCTTTGCCATTTTTAATTCTGTATCAACTGGATCCATGTAACGATGACCAGCGGCACCCTCTGCTGGATGGAAGCCAAACTACAACACCAAAAGAAGGTGGACATGATTAATTTGTCAATTGAAAGAGCTGGTCTCATTTTATTTCTTCGTTTTATAAATGATTTATCAGAAACAAAGTCTATATTCCAGTGTTTACATTGACTTTGGGAGAGTGTGTTTTTATTTAATGAAGTTATTGATCTTGTACTGTTTTGTTTTTTTGTCATTTACTCTTCATGTTTTGGGGGTGGGAGATTGTCTCTCTACATTAACATGTCAGGGGAAAAATGCTACACTTGTAGAAACACAAAGTCTTACCAAGTATTTTTGATTTAGTTTCTAGTGCAAATATCGTATTACACTTGAAATAAGACAAAACTAACAGGCGGCTTTTTAAGGTTTGTTTCAATAACTCGTTAATATTGATGAAAAAGTTTCAGTTACATTGGGAGATTATTTTATTAATTGGAAAAATGTCTTGTTATAAGTGAAATAATCTGCCAGTGGAACTAGTACTTTACGCTGAAATGAACCGTCAAGTTCACCAACGTTATAATACAGCACACGTGATGAATTTGTGAAACAAACAGTGGATGAAACATGAAACAAGGAGGGGTTACAGCGACTTTCTGGCTGTCAGACCTCTGGTGGGCTTCAATGTTTTAAAGCCGTTGTTGGACTTCCACACATGCTGTACTTTCTGGTCCTGTTTCTGCTCGCTGTGTGGGCTGCTGGCTCTTCAGAAGGCTCCGAGCATTTCATCTCAGCCACTTTCTCCTGAGTAACTTTGCATGTTACAACCCCGTAAACAACCCCGTTAAAACACATTTCTGTTTCGGTGGCGCCGAGAAAACGTATTTAAAAAGCTCAGCAGGAGTTTTTATGCGTCTGTCCACTAGCGGAGCTTGGTGACGGGTGTAAAGGTTTTTTTTATGTTTTTATTTTTTAACGAGGTGTTTAAATATACCGAGGATTTCCGTTTATCTTCGTGATCAAACTGGGAGCAGGAGCAGAAACGCGCAGAAAAGGTCGAGTTTTATGAGTTCAGGGAGCGCGGTGTTTACATGCGACCGTCTGCTCTTTGTCACAGTTTGAGAGCGAAAGCCTAACAGAGTGAGCGGAGGCCAAAACAGTAGGCTGGACGGATGCTAACGCTCAGAGCAAGGAGGACGACAAAGTCGCACTTTGTCACAACTGAAGGCCTGTCAAATGCGGCTATTACAATAAACTGGCTGCCTGTCACAATTTTAACAGGACAGAACGATGCAAAACAGTGGAAACATTTCACCCGGGCCAAATTTTGACTCATTTCAACGACGGCCATATTTGGAAGCGGGGCAACAGCTACGGGATCTGCATCTTACACAAGCTGCTGGGTTTGGTTTGGTTTGATTTGATCGCAGAGTTTTACGTACCAGATAAAAAAAAAAATAAAAAAATAAAAACATGTCATATATCAGAGGTTATAATTCTGATGTGTGAGAATTAGTTGCTACGTTGTGCAAAAAAAAAAAAAAAAATCTTACCAAGTATTTTTAGACTTGACTCTAGTGCAAATGTCATGAGACAAAACTAACCTAACAGGTACTTTTCAGAGAGATATAGGAGCTTGTTTCCTTTCACATGTCGCCTTTCTGTACTCATCAGTATCAGATCTAGCTGCAAAAAATGTCACAATATACGACTTTGGGAAATATTTTTAAAGACTCAAATTACTAAAAAAAAAAAAAAAAAACACACAAAAAAAAACACTGTGATTTTCTTTTTCCTACTCAACAATATTTTTTTGTTTTAATACGAACAGGATTGTAGATCCAAAACCTCAAATGCTTTTGTTTTTTTGCACCTTAGCTTCCTCGCTAATTGAAAGGCATCCAATTATTTTGAAGAAAAGTGTAAACATATTTCATCTATTCTCAGCAATGAAAACAGTCTTCATTCGAAAACACCTGCTGTATTTAGACAAAGCTTTCATACAGCATTTAAAAAGCAGATTTGGGTGCAACAAGTCAATGTTACCATGACAACAGAAGGAAACCAGAAACACTGGAAAAGATGGTCACTTTGCACTACATCAAAGAAAGATTTTAATGTAAAACTTGTAGTTTTGTCCTGAATTTATTCTTGAATTGCGGGTCGAGGCGGCTGCACAAAATCAATCCAGGGGCCGCAGACGGGCCCCGGGCCACACTTTGAACACCCAGCAATTTCTGCAAGCTCCTCCAAAGGCATGGCATTCTGCCATTACTGTGCTCAGTAACATTGCAGGCTGGGATGATTTAGAGCCAAGCTCTGTTCGTTAATCCAATGTTTATGTTCTGCACATGTGAGGCTGCGCGCCTGTTGCTGCAGGCGATGCGATGACGGCAGCAGCGCTGTGTGATGGAGGCCATGGCGAGGCGCAGCGGCGCAGATGGTGTCAAGGCAGGAGTTCCCCCAGTGTCACACCTCCCCCACCCCAACACCGCCGCACATAGATCAGGGGCAAGAGATCAAAAGAAGGAGCTGACACACGACAGCGAGACTGTAAACGCATTGATCTCTAAATCTGATCTGCAGAAAACAGTCAGGAGTCTAGAATCAATGTTTTTTTGTTTTTTTTACAGATTATTTGTGTTCTTAACTACATTTTTTAAACAATTACCACGATTTTGAGATTAATCTCAGAAATTTTCTAGAAAAGACATGAACAATTCTGAGTTTCAAAAGTATTGAGAGACAAACATTTTTAATTCTTGAAACTCAGAAAATGTCCTTATTTTTTCTAGAAATTTTCTGAAATTGATCTCAGAAATTTTCTAGAAAAGACATGAACATTTCCAAGTTTCAAAAGTAATGGAAGTTGAAATCTTTCAACTTTTGAAACTCAGAAAGTTTGAGATTAGCCTCAGAAATATCCTAGAAACAAAAACCAAGAGAAAATATGAAGTCAAAAATTTGCTAGAAAAAAAAACTCAGAAATTTTTAGATTAGTCTAAAATTTTCAAGAATAAAACACAAACATTTCCCAGTTTCAAAAGTAGTGAACGTTGAAAATGTTCAACTTTTAAAACTCAGAAATTTTGAGATTAACCTCAAACATTTTCTAGAAAAAACAAGGAAGTTTCTCAGTTTCAAAAGTGGAAAATCTGCTAGAAAAAGCCTGAAATTTTGATAATAACCTCAGATATTTTCACAAAAAAAATGTTTTTCTGAGTTTCAAAAGTAATGAGTCAAAAAATGTTTACTTTTGAGACTCCTTGTCCTTGTCCTTTCTAGAAAATATCAGATTTACCTGAAAAATTTATGAGTATTTTGTAGCAAATTTTCAACCTTTCAAGCTAAGACATTATTTTCTTTTTTTCAAAAAAAAATCTGAGATTAACCTCAAAATTTCTATGTTTTTTTTAGTGGAAATTTGCTAAATTCTTCTTTTAATCCACAATGGCCCCCCATTGCTGTTGTACATGCGTAAACTGACAAATTCTGAAAAGATTTGAGGACTCCTTCGAGTTTCCAACACAGTAACCTTCCTCGGGGGTTTTAAAAGTACCACACGTAAAGCGTGCGTTTGTCCGCTCGAATGCAAGAAAGACCCACAAGCGAACCCACAAGCCTCCTCCAGCTCGCAGCTTAAGTGACTTCTAATGGTGAGAGAGTCACGGTTCGAGGCAGCGCCTGGCACACACTGAATAGCATAATTGCCTGTGTTCGACAAGGGTGGGAAATACAAGAGTGCTACAGGGACGAGAGGGTTGTATTTACATGCTGGGGCTGCGAGCGCGAGCAGATACAGGCCGGCATTTAAATGTGACACCGCATCTGGCAGGAACGCGGATGTCACGCGGCGCCGCGTTGTGATTTTACTCACAGCGATGCTTCGCCACAAAAACAGCAGATAAAACAGAACATGTAGGGGGGCCGGTCCGTTCTGATCTAACCATCGAATCAAAAATAGAACAAGTATAAGACATTTATTCATCAAGAACTTCAGGCTAAAATGCTGTATAGGAATATCAAGACAAAAGACAGAAAGTAATCACTAAAACTAATTGAAGTGAGGTGTGCTTTGCGGTATCGTAGCAACCTTTCAGAGCGTGGACTGAGAAACGCTCCCTGATTTATCCAAACCTTTAGAAACCCCTGTGACTATAAAACCCCTCATTTTGTCATGTATAATTCAGAGTCTTTAGTTTCTTTCCTATCCAACCTTTTAAAATGCAATAAAGATTCTTGTGCTGCCAGATAAACTTCACTGATCTGCAGGTTGCGTGGTCTGTGTTCTATCAAATAACATCTTGCTATTAGACTTGCTACTGGCGTAATACGACCCTCTGGCAACTGACATTATCAACTGAAAGAAGGTCAAGGCAAGTTTGTTTGCATTGCACGTTCAGCAACAAGCCAGTTCAAAGTGCTTTACGGTATAAAATATGACACAGTAACCGATTATGAACCAAGCAATAACCATTACGTTTTGTCAAAAACCGTCATCAAAATCATCAAATATATTGATCAATGTTCCAGTTCTTGCGAATCAAAGGCAGCTAAGCGGACGGGTTTGTAGCCTTGATTTGAGGAACTCAGTGTTTCGATTGTTTTGCAGTTTTCTGGGAGTTTGATCCAGATTAGCGGACAAACTGGTCAGGTTCATCTCAGAGTCAAAGCGATGCCACTTAAATCCCTGTTTTCTGTGGCTCCTTTCAACATTTAGATCACTAGCAAAATATGCCCATGTCTATAAAACCGGGAGTTTCAGTGCTTTGCCCGACAAACACCATGCAGAGCGAGGAGGACAACGGTAGCGACCTCAGGGAAGGAACTGTTGTTGGCCATTGGTCATTGCAAAATAAATAAATAAATAAATAAAATTTGCTTGGAAGAGAATTTGCTCTAAAAGGAATTTATAACTTGCTGTAGTTCACCTTGCAAACAGTAGGTGTCACTACTGACAAAACACTTCCAGAAGAATAAATAGAGGAGGTAAACCTCTTTCCACTTAGTTTTACCAACACAGATTCCAAACCAAATAGGGAACCAATCATGGCTGTTCTTAAAACTTCTCTTTTAATCAGTGCAAACGAGCTAAACTGCTCATCCTTAGCAAAAATTATTGCAAACTTGCAGGTGAATGAAGTGACGGTGAAAATAAAACGCAGGTGACGACTCTCAGTCACTGATACGTCCCATTACCTCGTCTGGATCAGACGCTCTTTGGTAAGAACACTAAAACGTTCCATATTATTAAAAGAATACTCTCCAAAGCATTTTGTGGAAATTCTACAGCGCATTGCTATCACGCAGGAAAAAAAAATTTCGAGCGCTATCACGTTATAACGTGATATGTATCTTGTTAAAACGTGATACGTATCTCGTTAAAACGTGATACGTATCTCGTTAAAACGTGATACGTATCTCGTTAAAACGTGATACGTATCTTGTTAAAACATGATAATTTTATGTCCAGGAAGTGGCGGTATTATGCTAGGCTAGTACAGTGGCTTACATGAATTGGTCAGGTTTCCTTTCATGTTTGGTCTACAACATGTAGAGATACGGATGCTGCTTTGCACTGTGGTTAAAACCATTAATAGCATGCGTACTCTGAGCAGGATCCTAAACAGAACGGGACTGCACAGAAGGAGACGTTAGTCCGGTCCTCTAGCTCAGGGGTCCCCAAACTTTTTCCTGCGAGGGCCACATAGCTGTTCCTTCCTCGGGGGGCGACGACACATTCGCGCTTTTAGATAGATTTTTACCCAGAATGCAAATGGAAAAAACCGTGAGTGAAACGGTGACTGGGACTGACTAGTATATATTCCACTGAGGGAAAGTTAGTTTCACATCTGCTCAAGCCCCCTGGTGGTTGAAGAAAAATCCACATATAAACCAGAAAATACAATATATGAAAAAAAACACTGAATGCTCTCTGGTATGAGGAGGCGGGCCGGATCCGGCATTGTTCAGGGGGCCGGACCAAATGACGTGGCGGGCCGGATCCGGCCCGCGGGCCGTAGCTTGGGGACCCCTGCTCTAGCTGTTTAACGAGATAACTATCACGTTTTAACGAGATACTATCACGTTTTAACAAGATAGTATCACGTTATAATGTGATAGCGCTCTAAAAAAAAATTTCCTGCATGATAGCAATGCGCTTCCGTACTGAAGGCAATTATCCCATGCATAAATCAAATTATTGGAAAAGAAACTCACTGCAATTGCTAAATTATTAATTGATCACTTTAGCTACTCGAAAATGTCTGTCGCAAAAATGTCTGCTAGAAAGACTGAGTTTGGATTGGATTAATGGGATGTAAGTAGAGGTGGACTTAGAATTTGATCACAATATGTTGTAGGGCTGTCGTCATAGAGATACAAATGATTCAAAATGATCACTTCATTTTTAGGGAACTGTGTGACACAGCAATCGTAGTGCCACCAGGAAATGCTGCTCTTGAAAAACATTCCTATTTTAAAATAAGTTTATTTGTGACAGAACTTACTTAAAGAAGTGTGCTTTGTGTCACTAGATCACACAGATGTAATCAGAATTTAATATTTACTGATATTCATTGATGTATTTGTGGGGGGAAAAAACAGCAGAGGGAATAGTGAAAACAATTCAGTCTTTTTTTTTTTTTAAACAACTGAACTTTATCGTGACGACAAATCAAAATTCTTGTGACAAGAATTTTTTCTTTTCTTAACCGATACGATAAACGCACACGGCGAGTTGTAAATACATTTTCATTCTCCAAAAAATGACACAAATAATGAGATCTTGTGTAACGTTGAACGTAATGTATCTCGGCACTGGAGAAGCTCAAGATCAGGCCCAGTTCTCTGTGAGTCTGAAAGCAATATGTGAAATTATTTAGCTAAAGCTAAGAGGCACGTGGTGACTTTTTTACCCCCTCTCTCTCTCACCACGGCGGCTCTCCCTCCTGTTTGCTCTTCCTGACTCTCACTTTCTTTTTCCAGTGTTCATTAAATAACCAGGACACTATTTTGGGGAGGCTCCCCAGAACCAACCCCACTCTGAAGTGTCTCGGTTCACGAAACATATTCCTGGTAAGGATGGAAGCTGTGGTTGATGGATCACCAAGGCAACAGGCGATGGCAACTATTGCATCCGAGTCCAAATTCTTTGTTCCTTCAGATGCATTTCAGATTTGTGAAGAAAAACAGCATGATTTGATAATAAGAAGACTAATAGTTCTGTTTTCACTTGGTGTTGCAGTTGAAGGTGATTTACGGCCACTTAGAAGATCTTAGGAAATCAGGTTATATATACTCTGCAAAGTGTCTGTGGATAAAGACTGGAGGTGCATTAAATATACATTAAGCTCTAATCCCTCAAACCACAAGTAGCCTGTGAGGACGTTAACACCCAGGGTCGGGCAGAAAGATGAGAGTAAGCCCAATGTGGATTTAAACATAACTGGAATATTTTCCTCTTTGTGAAAAACGAGGCAGATTCCCACAAGACAGCAAAGCGGCAACTATCAGAAAATGTATCCTCCTTTTTCTCATGACAAAACAGCTTTGACAGGCTCAAAGTCGATCGCTATCCAGGCTCTTTCGAATGCGTCTGTGGTTGCAGAGTTTCACGGCTGCTGCACATTAGCGTGAATCTTCACAGACATTACCCTCTGCAAGTAAGCTTGAAAGGGATCCAGTGGCCCGTCAGTGGTAACATGCACACTGTCGACAGATTGCATTGCTCCACATCAAGCAGCACTCCTCTCAGGCGGTTGGAATTCCGCTTTGGCCTGCAGGAGCAGCGATGGAGGAGAGTCATTCTGTTTCACAGCACAGTTAGGCCACGGAACGGCAAAGAACTGCTGGGAGGGCTTGGACTGGGAGTGGGCTACATGCTGGAGTGTGTGAGTGGCAAGAATGGATTGATGGGTGTGTGTACACATTTCAAACATGCAGGGATTTCTTCTTTTCCTTTCTTGGAGAGTCATCTATCCCTATCTAATGCATCTTCTCTCACACCAGCTACCTTCAGTCCTCTTTCATTATCCTTGAATCTCCTCTTTGCTCTTCCTCTAGGCAGTTCCATTCTGAGCATCCCTCTACCGATGGATTCACTGTCCCTCCAGCACATCTGACATAAGCTGTTCATTCCTGGTATTATCCACTTCCCAAAAAGAACCTCAACATCTTCATGCTACCTCCTGTCTCTTTGTCATTGCCACCGTCTCTAAGGCCAAACATCACTGGTGTCACCATCGTCCTGTACGCCTTTCCTTTCTTGACGATACTTTTACCACATCTGACACTTTCTTACACCCATTCTGACATCCTTCCACAGGTTTCTTCACTTATTTCATTCTCCGTTGCTCTGGACCGTTAACCCTAAATTCTTTCCGTCTTGGAAATTGTCAATGTATAACCATCCCACAGTCTTAAGAGATGGGGTTATTTAGACCCCATGAAATTTTTACCCTTTGCACAGTCCAGTGGGATCACAATGACCCTGTGTGTGCTTTAGCAAAGCTTTTTTTATTTTTTATTTTTTTTTTTTTGGTGTGTTTTGGTGCATTGGGAACTAACGGACTGACAAGACACCCCCATCATTTCTTGTTGTCCGACCGTGACATCAGCCGCACTCCTGCTAAGCATCACACCACAACTTTAATTAAATGTCATGTTTTTATTAACTCTGAGGAGAAAATCAACAAAATTTAAAAAAAACAAGAATTTTAAGCAACCATCAATGTATTGGTATATATGGTGTTTCCTTTTGTGGTAACCTTTCTGAAATAAATGGTCCTTTTAATAATAACCTAATTTATTGAATGTATGTGTACAAGTATGACTTGATCTGTCTAACAATGTCATTGTGATCTTGTTTGCTGTTCTGTTCATTTTGGTGTGGGTGGGCAGGTGGACCACAAGGGCTCATTATTCATTAAGGTATAGGTATAGTAAATGAATCTGCATAATAAATATGATTATTAATACCAAGAATAACAGTAGAAAAATTTATATTCATAACAATCAGGCAATTAAAAATTGCCACACAGAAAAGAAATCAAGAGAAAAAAGATGCATATGGTTAGCTCTAGCTGGTTGAGAAGCACACACACCATGACACACATGAATTTTGTGGCATAAATGGGATCAAAAGTTCCTAACGGCACTTTAGCTGCACCTTAAGTTGCTAGTAAGTGTAATAAGTACGCCAGTACCTGCTGCAGGAATGTCTTTTTGTACATGTAAGGCAACACAATTCACTTTTGTTGTCTTTTAAATATATTTCCTTAAATAGCTAACCAAATAGGTTAGTTTATTGATAGTATGGTTTAAATAAAGCATCTGTTTAAAGGTTATCCCCGCAGTCAGAATAAGGCAGTCATCTAAACTGAAGGATATGATGGAGAGAATCAATGTAAATATTCTTAGTGAAGTTTTCCATCAAATATTAGACATAAAAGAACAGAGCAGGTGTCCAAGTGTTTGCTTTTAACAGGACTAGAAATTTCTACAAGCACACAATAACAGAGAGAGATTGTGACAAGCAGCAGGCCTTTAACCTCTTCTTTCAGAGACGTGATTCCGCGTTTGTACTGCCGAGCCCCTTTGGGGTTTCTATTGAAGAGCGAGCGCGGCCATGCGTGAAATCTTGAGCCTGTGAGCCCCCTGAAGAAGAATGCTCAGAAAGGGTGGTGCGGGGCATCTCCGGGTCCCCGGAGGGCTGGATCCAGTGGAGAATTACTAATAGGATCGGTTCTGCCAGGTCTGTATCGGTGAATCACAGAAGGCAGCTTAGACAAAAGATCCGGAGCTGCAACGGTGGGGATGAGGTCAGCTCGCTTTTACTTCGCTCGCGGCACAAAGCTGATTCAACGCAACAAGGAATTAATTGCTTCTTCGTCATTCTGAGTCATCCGATACGAGTCTAGCACTGAGGCTAGTTTCTCCCTCTGCATTCATATTAAAGCCATCCTTAAACAATTACAGGGTCTCGCTGAAGGTGACGTCTAAATCGACTGAATAGTGAGGGGCTTTTTTTTACTCCTGCAGGGATGATTCCACAGATGTTGGGAAGTTACAAACGCCTCATGGTTTTTGTTTTTATCGCACAGTTTACACAAACCAGGCAAAACACAAGAGAATCTCACCTCCCCGTTCTGATGCCAACAGCATTGACCTTTAAAAATCAAGAAGTCCTGGTAATGTCCTTGAATGGATATTGATAAAGAGATACTTCGGGTGCTTTACGGACTCTAAGTTGGGATCTGAACAATCCTGTTCAATTGTTATCTAGCTTGTTTAGATGCCATGTCTCATTTTATGCCTTGTTGTTCCTTTGAGAACTTTCTAAACAGTCTTCATGTGTTTCTGGGACGAGTTCTGTTGCCACATGGGGATTTCTAGGAAACAGATCATCAGGGTGTTGACTGAAAATTGGTGTTAGTACCAGGGCGCAGGTCTTCAAAGCAAGAGATAAGACTTGGTGTTCACACGAAAGAGTCTGGATAGATATGGACGGAGTTAAGAGAAAAAAAAGGATATCTTGAGGGTAGAGCTCCACTCTTTTCCTCAAGATACTATAATGTCCCTGGCCTGGCTTTAGCTTTGCCTTAAGCTAAGGAGTTTTGCAATATTGCTATTTTGTTTTGGTCAAGAGTAGAGGTAGGATGGAGCAGGAGATTGACAAGGAGCTGAAACCAAAAGCAAAACCACTGATTTTCAAAACTATCTACATTCCAACCCTTAACTACAGTAATAAGAGATGTGGATAATCACAAAAAGCACAAAATCCTGGATACAAGTGACTGAAATGAGTTTCCTTTGCAGGGTGGATGTGATCAGTCTTAGAAGTAGGGCAAGTGTTTCTGTCATTCTATGGCAAGCTGTTGCAACATAAAATTAGTTTGACCGCACTTACGATCCAGATATCTGAACTTTCGATACAATACGAGATTTTGACCAGACAAAATACCTATTTGAGGTATCTCTAAATACATTCTGACTGGTATAAATGATGTCAGATTTACCTTTGAGTTGACTGGAGGCTTCAATTCGAGATAGCTACAATGAATTACTATCATGTTTCAGATATTTGCAATTAAAGTGCTACTAGTCATAAAGTAAATTTGAGCTACCTCATAATAATTCAAATTAAAGATATCTTGAATGACACCATAATTCAAGACATCTTAAATGTGCTTGTAGATAATACTTAAATAGATTTTACTCGTGCAAATTCTGACTCGTCAAAATTCCTCTTAAGATATCTCCAAATGAGTTAGAAATATCTTTAGACAGTTTTCTATTTGAGATATACTGAATTAACATCCTGACTAGTCAGAATCCCACGATATTAGTATTCTGTCTAGTCAGAAAGTCAGAAAGAAAGATTTACGTAGCATTTAGAAATTTCTAGAAAACAAGAAAAAATAGAAAAAGACAAAAAAAAGAAACCAAATGCATTTCAATCAGCTGAAATTAAAGATCCACAATCTTTCTGGAAATTCAATAAACATGAATAATCCGACTCCTTACACACAGACATGCAAAAGATAAAGTTGTGCTTCAGTTCCCAGGATGACTTGCTTTTCCAAAAACCCCATCCACCGCCTCTCAGATAATTAAATGACAGGGAAATACATAGTTTTTTTTGTTTTGTTTTTGTTTTTCAAATTTGCTGTACTCCAACAAAGTTTTAATAGTTTGTCTTAATTTTACGTGAATAAAAAATTTGGCTAACCAAGCAGGGACTTAAAAACTCAACCTAGTCCTTTTTTTTTTTTTTTTTTTGGTTTCCCTTCTGTTTTAATTAGTTTTGAGATGTGGGAACAGAGTCAACAAAAGAAAAAAAAATCAATTTCAATCAATGCCGTGTCCTTGAGAAGCGTTGAATCCTCAAGACCAAATGGATCGTCATTAATTATTTAGCACCATGTCTAAACATTTAGCTGCAGGTCACAAGCAAACAGAGAGACCACACCTACAATATGCTGACCACTGGTGTAACAAAGTCGTGATATTTACCTTTTACAACCCATACTTAAATTGTGTCTTGCTACAGTAGATTATTTTCCCCCCTTCAGGCAATTCTTCAGGTGATAAAACAAACTTTGTCTCATTTTATTATTTTCTGAATTGTACATAATACATTACATTTTACACTTTTCTATGAACCCATGTGTGTCTTTAGTAAAGAGACTGACAAGCTAACGGTATAATCATGTCTATTTTGCAGGAGGACTGCTGTGAAAAGGTATTCAGCATGTTTTGACTTATTATTAAACACTTCAATGTTTCAGATCAAGAAAATTTCAATATCACAGAAAGAGGATGTCAACATGATCACTAGGGAGAAATTACGGCCCACACATGACCTTTCTAAATTGTATTCATTTATCCAGGCTGTTTCGAGGATGAGTAACATATAAGGTTGTGTCAAAGCGTCTCGACTGGGCTCAAGTTCACTTTGACTAGACCAAACCCTGCATTAATTTTGTTCATGAGATTTTTTTTTTTTTTTAGCCGTTCCTTTAAGACTTTCCTGACTGACACTTGAAGTCAGTTTTTCTATGAATTACAAGAAGTCATCCAGAATCTGATCGGACCGTCAAACCACCATGTGGTGACTGTTGGTTTTAAGTTTTTTTTCTGAATATTTTCCCCAACATGTTGTTTGGCAAATGTGAAACTGGTCTTTGTGTCGTTGAGCTTTGTGGTTTTGACCTCGCAACCCTCCCACTGGTGACATTTGTTCTTATTACTGAATCTTAAACACTGACCTGAGGCCAGTAGCGCTGTAGTTGGTGTTATGGGTTCCTCCATTGTAACCTCCTGGATGAGTCATCCATGTGCTTTGGTATTAACTTTGATTGGTTGGCCAATGCTGAGAAGCAGGATGTGGAGCAAATATATTTTCATTATTTCTGCATATGGTGAGGTAGGATTGATAACCTCGCCCCCCAATAAATGAAATTATCATTTCAAATCTATATTCTATTGACTCAAATCACATTTGTTTGATATTAAAATTTCTTAAGCAGCAAGAAATGTTTTAAGGTGCAAAGTCTTCTTTGTTTTTGTAACTTTTGGACACATATTCACTCTTTAAATATGATATTTGGGCTTCTTTTTAATGCATTTCTGCTTTTCATCTCAACCGCGCACCTCTTGAAAGCAACAGGAAGAGAGTTCCAGGTGGGCGGCAGCGGCCTCAAAATATCCAGCCCTCGTATGAGACGCTGTGGCAAATTAACCCTCTGCAGGATCTTTTAAAAGAACAAAGAGGAGCGCTGCTCAGCGTCGCACCCAAGGTCAAACATGCACTTACCACTTCATGCTGCAAAATGCTTCATTCATAGTCAAATGCATATCATGCTGCCCGAAGCTGGTGTGTTTCTTTAAAAAAAAAAAAAAAAGAGGAGAAGCACAAAACCACGGTTCTCCTTTGTGGCAGCAATAATAGACATACTTTCCGGTGCGGCCGTTACTCACGATCCGTCACTTGCTCATTTGTCGAGGAACAAAAGAATATATACAAACATCGTTCGCTTAAAATGACTCGTACTGAATCGAATGTGATAACAGCTGTTAAGACAGCATTATCTGTTTTCTTTTTTTTTTTTCAAATGGATTCCTAATTGCCCTATGAATATTGTAGGACTGTTGCGAAGACCTGACAAAGGGAAGGAATCCGTCACAGGGCCCCAGCGTCGTTGCTTATGCTGCATCTGGCACTTTAATCTGGTGCCTAATAATTTAAAAGTTCTTTGGCGAGGGGAGGAAGAGGGCGAGAGCGTTCGTCATTCTGGTTGGAAGCATGCGGCTGTGCGTGAAAGGAGGGCACAGACAAACAGTCGGAGCGAGCAAGGCCTGATGGGATGCTGTTTATAGCAGGCGGCGGAAGTGCGAGGCAGGTTTGGGTCCAATCATGCATGCTGAAAGAGTCTCCCTCATTAACTATCCAACAGGCCTCTCGCTATCTGTTCTTTTATATGCGCATCAACACACTCCGTCTATCCTGTGTTTGTCAGGTGGAGGACTTGGGATAGGCCAGTTGATCAATACAAGCAATCAAACGGGAAAGTACAGTTGCCGTTGAAGGAGAATTCAGCGTTTTCAGTACAAATCGTACTCCAATCGGACATTATGGATGGACCCATTTACAACAACTTTTACGGCACTGCATTGGCAAAACAAACCCAAATCGTTATTTCTCCTCTCCACTGGAATGTGTGGCAACTGTCCTAAGATGCAGTAGCAAAAATCACTTTGGTCTCACTTGTCGATAAGGATATTTTTCCAGAAGCGTCGCTGTTGATTTAGAGGAAACTATTTTAAATAACTCGAGCTGCCATATTGTCTTCAGAGAGAAGATAGTTTCTCCTTCCACCCTTTCATACAAGCTGAACTTGTTCAGTCTTATTTTGCTTGTCCTGTCATAACACGTAGCGTTAACATGCTAACTGAGGCATGTGGTAACATACAGGGTAGCACAAACCTTCCCTGCAGTCTTCAACAACAGTTTTCCAGCACACGGGACTTTTGTAGTCGTCCTTAGTGTGAAGCAACATTGATGTTTGCTGATCATTAACTCTTTCAGTATAATCAAGTCTTTGTGAGATTTGGGGGAAAAAAAGGCAAAAACGTGTTGAGTGTTTTCTAGCGATGCCTTTTGGCAAAACACATTGACACCTTGACTCCATTTCAATTTAGAAAACAGATTATCCTCTCCAGATTGAGATAGGATTTTGTGTCCACAACTCTTGAGTTATTATTTTTTTAGTCACACAAATGAGATCCCCACTTACCGAAAGAAAACTGTGCCCGACTCCACCTGTGATCAATGCAGCTGATGCCACAATGCTTTAGGTGAAGATTACCCGACTGGCCAAATCGTGAAAAGTTGAAACTTAATGTCAACTTTGAAAGTTAGCCAGACATTTTAAGCAAAAAACAAACATGGCGCTGCATATTGAAGCCAAACATCTCTAGGTTGGATTTGTTTGTCTGAAAGTCGTTCCTTCCGACGAATCTTGTTAAAATTCATGTCTTGAACTTTGCAATACAACAATCTAACCAATACCTGTAAAGCAGTGGCCTCAAATTGCGATCCTCAAGGGCCAGTATCCTAGAGTGTTTGGATTTCTCTCTGCTTCAGCACACTTTGCTTCAATATTAACTCATTAGAGAAAGTTTGACCATTTAATTTTAATGTGTAGGACAAGGGACACATCTAAAAGTTGCAGGACTCTGACCCTCAAGGACTGCAATTTGACACCACTGGTGTAGAGTCTGGGAAGGAGCTCCATCTTATCCTTCTCTTAAAGCAGGTGTTGCATCTGAAACGTTCTTACCAAACCACAGTGCTGCTTATCGATCGTCTCCTCCCGCCAGAAACAAGTATTATGAAGGACACAAAGAGGCTTGTTGAGAAAAAAAGCTTAGCGAACACTGCTGTGACGAGCGGCTAGTGCCGAAGCCATCACCAAACTCCCAAAGCATCTCACATCACATTTAAATTTTGAAATTTGGTTGAAGCCCCACCGACCTGACGTGCTGAGCGCTCCTGATAGCCACTGCAACAACAACATCTACAGGAAGAGTAAACCCGTTCAGGCCTGTGATTGGCGGGTCGGACAGACATGACTGGCAGTGATCGCAAACATGCCCGGCGGTGTGCCGTCGACGCCCACGCCGTTCTCCTCCTCAGAGTCGGCTCTGCTGCCGTTTATCCGTCAGATTCTATTTACTCAGCCAGGCCTCGTCGACTGTTTGCAGGAGATCATCTGCATTTCCCTCCCACCACCACCACCCTCGGTAGCCGGTAGCCTCGGACAATCCGAGGAAGCAGTCAGCCGGGCGCACCTGTCGGCTGACACACACCTGTGGATCTGACCGGCAAGGATCAAATTGTGAGGTCGCTCTGCATCGCCCCTATCAGCGAGAGGAAAGCAGTTAAAAAGGCACGCACAAGAGGAGGATTAGTCATCCGAGCGACACTACAGCGCCTTTGTTTTTGTTGCATCACTGATCCAAAACTAACAACCCGGCACAGAAGGCGTCACTGAGCAATAAGGGCTCACGCTCGAGCAGGTCCCTGAAATCAACTTCGCGGACAGGCCGGATATCAATGAAAACAGGCTGTGGTGATGAGTAATGATGTTGCCATGACAACAGGCAGGCTGAGCGTGCAGCCTGGCTTTAGTATCTTCAGGCATGCGGCAGGCAGCACCCAGACGGTTTGAGTTTTTAACCTCTTAAGTGGCAGGAAGCAAGCTGCAGTCTCTGATGGGATCATGGGATGAGGGTTAGGGGTGTGTGTGTGTGTGTGTGTGTGTGTGTGTAGGTGGGTGAGGGTGAAGGATGTTTGTCTTTGTTTAAGGGGAGGATTTAAAGTCAGGCATCAGTTAAAGCTCTGCTTCAGAGGGCAGATATGAGAATGAGAAAGGTGTCATTTCTTGCTTTTTTTTGTTACCATCCAGATCCAGAAAGGGCCAACTACAGAAACACGAGAGGGACAAACAAACAGATTAACACATAGCAGCACACACGTACACACAGGCAGAAACAGAAAACAAAAAGAAACACAGCTAAGCTACAACTGTCCCTATGACTCACACGACCCAACATTAACAATTAGAAATTAAAGAGGCAGTGGTTCCACTGAAAGGCCTGTTGTTATCTGTACCTGCAAACAAGAGTCTGCTAAGGTGCTGCCCTGAATTTTATGACCCCGTGAACTTTGCTTCGCAACAGCAACAATGAAACCTCCAGTCAAAGGAGGACGCTAGACGCTCAGCATTGCAAAAATAATAAGAGTCAGATCACGACCAGAAGAAAAACAGTAACAGCAACAGGTTGCTGTTGGGAAAATACAGCGAGTCAGAAGATTCTTCTGTTTTCCCCCCATTCATCCCTCCAGAAGAATACGAAGCTACATTGGTTCCCTGGGGAGAAGTCACCTTCCCTTCAAAGTAGACATTGAAGAAATCAGTTTGTACTGAAAACTGCATATCTGAATCAGACTTCAGGAGTTGACAACATCTGATCTCAGATGAAAGGCAGTAAGTGGCCAGAAGTTAGCATCTGGTTTGTAGCTTCATTCTGGGCCTAAACGAAAGGCACTTAGTCATCTTTAGTTTAAAATGGAAAAGAATTTGACATCTCAAACATGGACTGGGTTTTTCTACACTGATTTCAGATTATTTAATATGTGATTCGTTGAACACATCATTTGTTAAAAAAAAAAAAAAAACTAAAGGAGAATTTTGCTTTCCTCTAAACAGTGAAAAGTCCAAACAATTGCTTCAAGATTTCTCTTTGGCCTTTCCAGAGCCTTAAAATGGTTTCAAATGGTAGAAACGAAAACGTCTGCTGGATAATTAGACCAAAACCCTGGGTTGACGGTTCTTCCTTATTTGGTTCGGTGCAGGAAGCGAACATTCCTTGATTGCCAGCACTGTGTTTTCGGGAAGTCACAGCTGTACTTAACTCCATCACAACACCTTGTCAGTGAGCTGGTTCAGGGCCCCTGAGGGGGATCTTTAACACAAACACGGGCGTTCATTAAGTCCTGTTTGCCTCAGTCAAACATGAAGGGTTTTGTGTGTATACATATTTGAGAATATGATTATGTCCTGCACCGACAGCTGTATGTGTGTTTTAAACAAGCATTAAGCTCCATCAACTCTTTGCTGAAAAACAAACATGATATTTATCAGTGTTAAGTCCCTGATCATTGTTAATCAGTACAATAAATGTCCAGGGGGAAAAAGCTAATGGTTTCAAGATATACCGCAGTTTTAAAACTTTGGAGTTTCATCTGGTAGATTTGTGCTGCCAATAGTTGCGTTTCCATTACAAATGTGCATAAAACTCTGTCAATACTCCACAAATGTTGAAAAAATAATGTTGTGGCATTTCCGTTAAGTAACAGTGAAATTATTACTCTTGCACAATTTTAACCAGTTGCTATCAAACTATAACTTCAGTTGATAAAACAAATGTAAGTTGGTCTTATGATCTCTGGATTTGAAGGTTTTAAATGCGACACTTTGTCTACTGCATGTCTGTGACTCTTATTTTAATGTTAAAGAGAAAGTTGTTCTTGAGCTGTTGCCTTGTTGACTGTGCTAGCTTAAAAAAAAAAAGACAATAGCTAGCAGATAACATTTTGGGTATTTAGTAGAAAAATGTAATTAGAAGTACATAGCCGAACATGTGATTGGATTCTTTAAATTAAAATGGAGTTGTTTAAAAAAAAAAAAAAAAAAAAAAAGTGGAATTTTTGGTTTTCCTTCAAATATTGCTAACATCTCGGCTCCTTTTTCTGTTTCTTCTCATCCTGTTAGCTTAATGCATCACTCCGATTTAGCAGTTATAGAAGCTCAACTTAGATTTTTGTACTTTTATTAATTAAATATATCTGTGTTAGGGTTAGATTATGGACCAGGGCAGGTGGAGACAATATTGATCCTTCGTGCAATTCTCAGCCCGTCCGTATGACCTCGGAACTTGAGACCACAGATTCCTCTGATCGATCAAACTGTAAGACAACAGAGCTATTGACTTTTGCGTGCTGTATTTCAGCTTCTCGACTGTAATGATTAGGAAGAAGACGAGAAACACCGTTCCTCCAAAAGTGTACAAATGTAGAGTCAGATATTGTGTTTGGTTAACTCTTGTTCTTATGTAAACCAACAATACTGCTTCCTTTGTTCAAACATCAACCTCATAGTCTTTTTTTGTGGCACCACCTGTAGACAGTGAAGAGGAGGAATGATGTAATCACAGTGTATGAAAACATCTCTATCTGCTGCTCTGTTTGTAACCAACTGTTTGTTAGAATCAAGAGCTTCACAAACACTGACATGATGCACAAAAGGCTGACTAACTGATGGAAATATAGAGGAAAAATGGCTCCCATATAATATCAACACCATCCTAAAATAATGGCCCCAGTCACTTTTTACCTAAAGTGATTGTTTTTCGCCCAATAAATTTTCTGTGGCAAAAAATGTCTTGGGCTATTATTTTAGAAAGGTGATAATATGTGAATAATGTCTAAAGAATGCAAAAGCAGCTCACTAAGTTTAAAATAAGCTGTGGTTTATGGATGCATCTTAATAAATCATTTAAAAGTTCATTTCAGTATTTCAGCTCAAGAGAGAAACTTGACAGGTGATGTAGTCCAACTGTTTTTAAGCTAATTTTGATCATCATGTCACTTCTAATAAAAACATAAAAACACAAATTTAGTTTTTCACATACATTTGAAAATTATATATATATATATATATATATATATATATATATATATGCTTTGTAACCCATAAAGACAAAACTTTTTTATATATTTATCCCACTTCGTGTTGTCAGACATTGCCAAATTAGATGATTTCTTTACTGTACAGGCCTGATACGGAAATTAATATGGTTACTTACAGTTATTTATAGACTTTAACAGAGTCATCTCAGTTTGGATTGAATGTTTTCCTGATTAAATGAAATAACTACAACAATGCTTTTTGGATTCACTCATGTTATGCCTGCCTCATATTAAATCATAAGAATAATTGTGTGTCAAAAATACTTTTTCAAAGTATTAGATTTCACATTTTAAAGTGACATATTGAAAAATAAAAAATAACTTTTTGGTATTAAAAGTTATCGAGATGCTTGATGCAGGTGGACAATAAGCGTAACTGAAAGCGGGCTCCCCTGCCTCGGGCCTCAGCTAATATTGGACCGCCTCTGGGTTTAATCCTTCTTAAAGTGATAGAACGAAAACAATACATTACGATGCGAACTTTCTAAGAGTGGGGTCTGAACAAACATAATATGTGAAAAGATATGCAAAGATGCAGCAAAGTTCTGACATGATCAACATCAACAAGTGTGGGCTGTGGCACGCGTTTGGCACTGAGGAACCTCCTTGGTTCCTCTTTTAGCTGATTTGTTTCAAACTACAAAGCTGTGCGTCTCTGAATGAAAACAATAAAAAAGGAAGAAAAAAAAGAGAGGGACAGTGAGCCGCCATATGCGCGCGGCGGTGCGCCCTTACCCGCGCCGCCCTGGAGGAGTACGGGTCCTCGAACAGGTTCCAGATCACCGGCTGCCACTTCCTCCACAGACTGACGTTCCCGTCCGCCGCCACGTCCTCGATCCCCAGCCTCTTGCCGACCTCGTCGTCCTCCTCGCAGGTGGTGTCCACGTTGAGCTCGAACACGTCCAGCGCCTCCTCTGCGTCGCGGTGCTGCCGGTAGGTCATCCAGCAGCACGGCTCCACGTCCGTCTCATCGATGCCCCAGAAGGAGAGCTCTTCCTCGAACAGCGGTCCGCACACGTCCGCCGGGCAGTGCAGCTTCCCGGTGCGGTAGTAGTTGAGCACGTAGGCGAAGACGCCCGGGTGGCGGTCGAAGAAGTACTCGTTGGTCCGCGCGTTGTACTCGATGAAGCCGGGGACTTGTTGCAGCTGGTCCAGCACGGAGTCGATGTCCGAGTCGGAGGCGAGCAGGGCCAGGCGCGTCCCCGGCAGGGTCTTCAGGGTGCTCTTGTAGGTTTCGTGCCTCGTGCCCCCGACGTTGAGGATTATCCTCTCGTTGTCGTCGAACTTGCCCATCGCTCAGTTTCAGACATGACTCGATGGGCTCTCAGGGAGAGACGCCGAGATGGAGGTGGTCGGTGCGCATCGCGCGGTCCGCTCTGACGGCCCAGCGACGCCCGGAGGCTGCCGGACGATCCGAACCCGAGCAGACTGTGAGGAGCCGCCGCCGCTGCTGCTGCTGCTGATGCTGCTGCGCGTCTCCGGCGTCCCCTGCCCCTCTCCAAGACGCACAGCCGCCTGCCTCGTCAGCGTCCGGCACGCCGCCTAAAACAGCGGAACGCGCAACAGCAACAGCTCTCTGGGAATCGATGACGGCATCATCGTTAGAGGCTGTCTTGGAAAAACTAATCCGCTCCGTCTTCTGTCACGTCGTTCTCGTTGTTGTTGTTGTTGTTGTTGTTGTTGTTGTTGTTGATGCCAGTGAAAACCGATCCGCGCCCGCATCTTCGGAGCCGGGGGTCAGCAGAAGCATCTGCGGAGGAGGAAGATGTGTCAGTCAGAAATTCACGTTTCTCAAACCCAATGCGTAAAAAACAAAAACAAAAACGATGGAGAATAAAACATTATCAACAGGTCTTCAGCTGCACTTTGCGTTCAAAGATGAATGTAATTGCAGACGAGACCAACGCCCACCGGCCACCACAACGCACCGCCACCAAAGGAAGGGTTTCCAAGCGCGCTGCCACAAAGTTGGGGAAAGGGTCCTAGATGGGGGGAGGTTTGGAATATTCGTGTGGCAAGCTAGAATTTATGAAGTTTTATCAGGTTTCAGAGAAGTCTGGAGGAGTATTGAACACTGATATTCGAGTATCTTACAGGTGTAAGGGTAGAAAAATGAGAGATTTTGGTCCTTATGTGAATAAAAAAGTAGTTGCATCATTTCTATTATTTTTCTTTGCCTTCCTGCCTTTCTTCATTGTGTCCTTTCCTTCCATTCGACTGACCTTCTTATATCCTTTTTCTTTGTGCCCTTCTTTCCTTCTCTTCTTTCATTCTCCTTTCCTACTCGTCTTTTCTTGGACGTCTCTCTCTCTCTCTCTCTCTCTCTCTCTCTCTCTCTCTCTCTCTCTCAGTCCTCATTTACTGTCGTTCTTTCAGTCCATTGCAGTTTCCATGTGGAAAGTTTTGGTGGGATGAGGTGGGGTTTTCAGCCGTATCAAAATCGGTTTGTTTCATTATTTCGCAAAACTGCAACGGAAGCGCCTTTTTCCTCGTCACACGAGTCACATGATCAATAACCGGATGTTGCCACTGGCGCAAACCACGAAGAAGACAGAACAGAATAACCGGCTGGGAAGTGGGTGTTGGGCACAGTACAATTCATCTCGCAAATTAATTTGATTGCAAGTTTATTTGAATAAGCAACTTTTTTTTTTAATTTGAAAAGTGCAGTAATTGAGGAATATTTTTTGTAACTATAAATTGTATATATGTGTGTGTGTGTGTAAAAAACAGAATAAACATCAAAAGTGCATCCTACTGATGGTACATTTAAATCATAGGATCATCGTGAGAATGATTTGACTAAAGTTAAATAATTTTTTTGGGGGGGGAGGTCGAGGGGTGAACGTGTAAGACCTTTGCCTTTGTTTTCTTTTTGCCTTACTGTAGTTCTGGCCTCAAAACTGTACCAAGTCATTTTCCCCCAGTTGTTCTTTCATAGTTAAATCATGAACCCTGACCTTACGTGATATAAAGGAGGTCTGCAGTGCTTTAGATGGTCTGGGTTCTTCGGTGACCCCTTGGATGAGTCTTAAATGTGCTCCTGGGAAAGTTCCATCTTGTGTCTATTGGTGTATAATGTCTCTAAATGCTATTTGCTGAAGTCCTAGTGCCTTTTTTTAAAAACATTTAATCCTCAAAAAATGGCACTATGAGTTGCTTTTTGAGACCTAACAACCTACTTCATGTTGTCTGACAAGTCTTGTCTATGCAATTTCTTGATAATACATTCTGTTCTAAAAGCAAGCCGGGACGCAGATTTGATCAGATTAAGTTTAGCTCCTGAGCCTAATCAGTTCAACCAGGATTTACCAAAGGGTACAATTACTTCTCACATTGGGTTGGATTGGTTTGATTGAGCGTTTCTTTCACCATTTTGATCCTTTTCATCAAACTCCATGTGACTCATCAATCCTCAGTTGCTATAGATAGTAGCAGGTGGTTCCTATCAGCGAGACAGCCAAGCACTCCCAGTCATCAGCTGACAGATTTTGCCGTAAGGAGCCACGAAGCAGCCGTCAGCCAGAAGGCCCGTCGTCTGACAGCCACCACAGTGTGAGAGGAGGGAAGAGGAACATCTTCAGGGAATCTGAGCACAGCTCAATCAACGAGAAGACACCCCGCGGGTAATTTTTCCCATGATTACATGCGTCATTATCCCCTGATGCAAGACCTGTTTGTAGAACTGCAACCTCTGAGTGACCTAATTACCCCAAGATTGCATAGAGGCAATCTTTCTGCATTTCAATGTCTTTCTTCTAAATTTGAAAGGTGTAACCACACCATTGTCTCTGCTCAGCAGTGTGACAGAGGGGGTCTGACTCCAACTTTTTAGACCCCATCAACTGCATTGAAACTGGACGAAGCAAACAAACACAGAATCTGTCCAATTATTTTAGAGATTCATCTGGTGGATTTAAAAGGCTGTTCCAGTAATAGTGACATTTTTCGGCAATGATTTTAACTGGGAGCAAAAAATAGTCTATCATTGATCTTTCATTAGTGAAAATTACAGAAGAAAGGTCTTCTGGTCACTTTAACAAGGAAATAATAATAAAAATCCCAGCAGTAGCAAATTTACTGATTTTACCTAGACTTTAGGTGCATTCACACCAGCCTGGACTATAGCGCAGTGCATTCTGGGTAAATATATACCTGCCGAGTCTCCCGTTTTGGCTGGGAAGATACCGTTTTTTTATCTCCGTCCTGCTGTGCTCCCATATTATTATTTTCCCGTAAATATCCCGTATGATGGCGCCCCCTTTTAGGTTAGTTCTTCTCCCCTCTCATTTCCTCCCCCGCCGTCTGTTACATATTCAACCCGCAGTCCGAAATCAAACTGAGTCTGCCAGACTATTAGGTGTGAAAACAGCATGAAAAGCAAACATGTCTGTGAATGGCATCACTTTATCCTTAAGATCTTAAGAGATCTTATGGATCTCTTAACCAGGAGTTTGTGTTGCTGCCACTATAGAAGCACCAACAATCTTCAGATCACAGACAGTGGAAGCTGCAATCACAACATAGTTCATGAACATTGGGCATTTTGAGTCTCTGTTCAAAATGTCCCTAAGGATGAAGAAAAGATTATTATTGCCAAGGTCTAGGAATAAAAGTCATAAATAAATTCTTGATTTAGAATTGGCACTGTGAACCCTTTGGATGATCGTTGCTCAAACATTTCTATAAAAAAAAAGCTCACTCGTAGCACAGACATCCAAAAACAAAATCGATTAGAAAAGTTGGTTCCCCAATCTCAGCCTTCTAGATAACTCTCTCAACACACATTGGCGCCAAACTCCCCTGGAAACTTGGATGAATTCCCTTAAGGGACACCTTGAAAATTGAGAAGTTCATATAGCCTGAAGTTATTTGTGCCTCTGACCCAAAACAAGCCCTCATCAGAACCTTCCTGCTTCCCAAGAGGGAAGAACTCCAACACTAAGGTACTCAACCAATACCCAAATGGCCAACAGAGGAGATGTCAGCTAACAGCAAATACAGGGGTGATGACTTTCTACAATACACTGATTTCAATTTTGCTTCAACATGAGGTTGAGCTGGTGAAAAACTCCATGTGTGATGAAGAGTCCCTTTTAATGTTTCACTAATGAGGTCATTTAACTTGGAGCACGGGGGACGACAGTGGTCCAGGACAGTCGTTGCCTATAAACAGCCCGTCAGTGTTCTGAATGATGCAGGTAGGAAACAGCATCCCGGGTTCTTCTCTCCCTCCTCATAATATCATGACTAAAAATAGAGCAGCCAGATTGCTGATCTTTATCAGGAACTGGAGGGCACAAAAAAGGAGAAGGAAAGAAAGCGTCCGATGGAAAGTCCTTGCCCGGTTCATTTCGCCTGACAGGATCAGTCCCAGGGGGAGATGGAGGCCAGAAGCACAGCCTTGGTTTGTTTCCATAGGGACATTTTCCAGAAATGGGGGATTACTTTAACTGGTCGTGTGCAACAGATTCTGGGAGAGAAAAATCTAGCTTCATTATGTTTTTTTTTTTTTTTAAATGTACTAAAAAGGACAAATTATGCTCACAGCTTATTGAGGCCAGAACAGAGCATACTGTTTTCTCAAAACAAAAATATTCAAAACATGGTGTTCCTATGTTTTCAGAATCTTTTAATTGGATACCTCTAAATAAAACACACTAAAGCCATCAGAACCTAATTGGTAAGCTGACTAAATACACATCCCCTGTTGTGTTACAGGGTGATGGCAACGTCATGGTGTGAGATGATTTTCTTTAGCATGAAATAGAAAGTTTACCTTAGAAAAAAAACTGTTTGGAGTTGCAGAAGACAATTAGAGCCACAATGAAAAAGGGTTATATGGAAATTGATGCGTTAGAATGGTCTAGCTAAAGTCTAGACCTAAATCAAATGGAGAATCTGTACCAAGTCTTGAAAACTGGCATTGACAGATCCTCTCTGTCCCACCTGACCGAGTTTGACCTTTCATGCAAAGAAGGATGGGCAAAAAATGTCAATTTCGAGATGAATGATTTTGCAAGTCAATATAGAGAAAGACTGAGCAACGAAACGAGAGCACTGGTCCAGAAACAGCAAGAACATGACTGAATCACATTGTATTACATTTAAAAAAAAGGAGATATTGGCCGAGTTCTCTGTCAGAACCTTCAGTTCTGTTCTGTTTGCTTTCCACAAACCCGCTGACTCTGAAGACAACCAGGACACAAAAAGACACTCCTTTGTTTAAAACCTAAAATAAAACCTCTGCAATTTCAGTTGTCTCTTCAAATAAAGGCAAGAAAACAGCTTACTTTTTCACTTTGAGTAAGAGATGCTATTTTTGCCGGCCTTTGAGAGGGAATGAAAGGAACCCAGCAGTCTCCGAACAAACAAATCAAGACGAGACACATCCAGGTATGACAACCGTCTCTTCATATAACTACACGTTTGTTTGGATGAGTTCTCAACTGTTTCAGTGACAGTCCCATGATGCCAAGTCTCAGAAGACAATGGTCTTCTTCCTCATGTTCCTGATAAATAAAATGTCAATTCTGTTGTCTTCATGCAGTTCCTGCCAAAATCACACTGAGTTGTCCGTCTCATGTTGAAAGAACTGAGAAAATGAAAGGAAAACTTAAAATCGAAGCGCACCTGCTCTCTTCTTGTCTTGTGTCTAAGGAAGTTATCAAATGATCAAGTTGGTTGGAAGTATGACGATTCATATTGTATCCTGATTCTTTGGCACCTCTGGATTGATTGTAAGAATCTGTTCCTTACAGTAAAATACAAAAACTTGGGGATGCTTTAAACCTTTTGCACATTATTGCACAAAGACGTTAAGAGTATGGGAAAAGCCTGGCACAGAAGGAGCTATAGTCGTGTAAAATCAACAGTACATGGGAACGTAAACGGTGCCAATAAAAACCACTTATGCGCTATAAATGCCACAACACTCCCGGGATCACTTTGGTGCGTTTAGAAGTCCTGCATGACCCTGAAGGGAGCATGCTCTGGGAATGAGGTCATCTGCAGTCTGTGGACATCTCCTTTTAAATGACTCCAGTCCCCATTCGTAATAGCTGTGCGGCTCGTAAAATATTCCGTCTCGTGCTCACCGCGAGCCGTTGGACGGAATCGGGCGGGAATCCCAACGGAACGCGAGTAAGCTGATTAAATGTTGCTTTTATAATTGAGAGAGCCAAGCTAATTTGCGCTAAATCCCCTATCTTTTTTCTGATGCTACATGAAAGGAAGACAATAACAAATTCAGCATGGTCTAATTATGAGCTATGATTAGAAGAGGTGGTTTAATTTGCAAAGACGCTTTAGAGAAGTTCCTCCAAATACCTTGTTCTACTGAACAGAGGGAAGCTTTACTTCCTGATTTGCCCCATCTCGCTTGTTTAATAATTCTCTCTTCGACCCATTTCCCTCACAATGTAAATAAAAAAATATGTATTTATTAATACGATGTTGCTCACAGAAGTAGGCCAAAGCTTCCCAGTAGAAAACGTTTCTAATTTAACCTTGTGGCTCCAGCTTTGGGCATGTTGCTCTGGCGCCATCTGCAGGTATGCTATCATGAATGCATCTCAACTTCATTTAATTTTAGTGGAGTAATCAACACAAAGTAGCGGATAGTTGAGATGAAACGTATTTGTGTGTCCATTAAACATTTGTTTAATGGACACACGGCAATTTTACTTACCCCATACCGTAAGTCCGATTCATTTCTTTGGTTTCTTGTATCCTGTCTCTTTAGAGGTTGTGACGGAGTGCGAGAACTGGGAAATGGTGTGAGACTGCCACCTGGTGGACAACTTAATCATTGGCGCATTCTTCATGCCGATTTTCAGGCAGGTGTTCCAGTTTTTAGAGACCAGTCATACATGAAGCTATTGAACTGAAGAGCTCCTTCAGTGACGGACCGTTGCATCTTATGTGCGCAAAGGGGAACCGTCATAGATCCTTCCTCCTGGTATCGGTTAAGACTATAACTACCACAGCTCCCAGCAAACTCAAACAGTTTTTCGTTTTAAATAGCATCCCTGACATATTTCAGCCTCTTAATATGATGGAGATCAAGTTTTGTTTTACAATTTTATTTCCTACCAAGGCAAGCTGAGTTTGTCCGCTCAGCCCAAACATGGAACAATCATCATAGGCTTTAACAATGCACACATAGGAAATAAGGGATGAAAACAGTGACGAAATAAGGCAAACATCTTCTTTGTAAGCTGTAAAAGATCAGCTTTCTGAATACGCCACCCGGCCCAGGGCTGGACAGCTCAGGAATAAAATGCTTTGGTTTTAATATTCAATTGTAATGAACAAAAAAAAAAAAAAAAAAAAAAAAAAGTTAAACCTGTTAATCCGTGTTCAATTCAACACAATCCAACAGATTTTGACATCTGATTCAGCAACAAGGCTAATCCAGGCAGCTGAAATCAATAAGTATAGTCACTCATGCTCACTTTAAAAAATAAATAAATAAACAAATAAGTGTTATTTTGTGTAGCATATTAGGGCCATTGTAGATAGAAAAAAACATAATGTCTGCCAAAAACACTTCGAGATTAATCTTAGACATTTTCTAGGAAAAAAAACTAGGAAATTTCTGAGTTTCAAAAGTCAAACATTTTTAACATTTGAAAATTATCCAAGTTTCAATGTTTTTTATTAAAAAAAAGGAAAATTCAGTTTGAAAGGATAAAAATGTGAGAATGAGTTTCAACAGATAAAATTTTGAATTTTGAAAAGTCAAAATTTGAAGAGTTGAAAATTTCCTAGTTTTGTTATTAATCTCTGAACATTTCCACATTTTTTGCCAAGAAAATTTCTAACTTTGGACTTTTCAAACTCAGAATTTACCCTGTTTTTTTCTAGAATATTTGAGATTTATCGGCAAAAATGTGCCCTTACTCCCCCACTGCAATGGTCCTAATATGGCGCTGTATATTAGTGTATTCTTTCTCATAACAACAATAATTATAATGGGATGCTAAGGCAGAGTGGTAACTGTTGTAAATAGGAGTTTAAAGAAGACGTGACACTGTGTGTCTGTAGCAGATTAAATGATTGTCGGTTCATGCAGTTACACTGTGAACATAGAAACTAAAGGAAACGCCATGCAGTAACGCTGGACGTCCATCGCACCACAAGCTAAAGTTCACTTCTTTATAGGATTGCAATCTAAACAACATCCAGCAGCATCAGTCTCTTCAGGGGGGAAAAATAAAGTATCTAAAATGTGATAAAAGAGAAAACAAATTCATTGAAAGGCGTAGGATCCTTCTTTCAGCTAGCGGACAGCAACAGGCTGGGGGAGGGCTGCATTACTCGTACTTCTGTACATCTTGGGTGTCTGTCTGCAGGGTTAGGCTGCTGCTGTGGGAGCTGAGAAGTGTTCAACGAGGCAAGGAAACACTAAGCTTCTGCATAACAGTTTGGCTTCAACATTCAGACAGATGTGAAAAGAAAACGGATGACAAGAGGTGACAAAAGTGAGAAGTTGAAGCGGCTCTGTCTGCATGCCTTCACACGGACTAACAAATGCTGCTCTATAAACCTTTAAAACCCCTCTCTGCCCTTTTCTGTTTCATGGAGAAAAAGGTTCTCAAAAACACACAGGTGTTAATATCTTTAGATAAATAGTGATGTCTGTGAAATATAGTCTGCATTGCAGGTCTTATTACAGTACCAGGTGCATCTCAGGTCGGAATATCTTTAAAAAGTGCCCGATTCATTTTGCCGATTATGGTGTCCAGCTGCTGCCAACTTCATCGTCATTCCACCTGCTCTAATTAAATAAAATCAATGCAATATTTGAAAAAGATTATGCTGCTGCGTTGTCATGGAAACGTCTCAGCCGGACCACCACACTGATCCCAAAAGGAAATTAACTGTTGTGACTCATAATTCAAGGTTCTTTGAGAGTGTATCCTCTCTAAAGGAAACTCCGCTTAATTCTGCACTAAACAACAAATGCCGGTAAATATCTTACAGGCTGTACAAAGTGCATCATTGGAAGGTTGAGTGGAATGAAAAACTGTAGGAAAAAACAACAAAGAGGCACGTGACCTTTTAACCCTCCTGCAGTCTTAAGATAACATTTACCCGGTGCGCGGTCAGGCGGGGGTTGCACTGACCCTGTGTGCGCTTTTACCAGGTTTTTCTTATTTGTGCGTTTTCAGCTGGCTCTAAGAAAAAATTTTTATCTGATAATTAGCTGTATTTCAGGTTTTCATTAGTTGGAAGCCACAATCCCCAAAACAAACAAAAATAAACCCTTTAAATGTACCATTGCGTGTAAATGAATCTTTTTGTTTTGTTTTACCAAATTATCTTTTTGATTACATTCAAATGTTTTGTTATTCGCCTGGAGAACACTGAGATCTAGAAACGCATTTTATCTCTAGCTAGCCTAGCGTAGCTTAGCATCCTCCAGCAGCAGCTCTTTGCTGTCCTTTGCGACCGGAACATGCAAACAGATCCGTTTTAGGTTTACGTTTTATGTCATGACTGTGTGAGCCGTGGAAGCCTTTCAGATAATAAATATTCCTAGTAAACTGTCACATCGCTGCCTCCTGGTGGAGAGTTCATTCAGGCCTGTTGCGCCTCCTGAGGCCGGTTCCAGGCTGCTCTGAACACACCTGCTCATTGTTTGTCTCGCATGATGAAGAACACTCTGAATCTTCCACCTTGTCTTCCCCTTTATCATCCGCCTCTGCTTCTTCTTCTTCTTCCTTCTCCTCCTCTTCTTCTTCAGCAGACTCTTCCGGTCGGAGCTCCATTGTGTTCTCGCCCTGCGCCGCCGCCTCATCCCTGCCGTCAGCAGCTTCCTTTGGAGCCTCCAGGGAGTCAGGGGAGGGCTGCGCGTCCACCGCCATGGGGGTCTGGCTGGCTCCGATAGACTCGATCAGCTCGTCTAGGTTCCGGCCGCGGGAAATGTCTGAAACACAGAACAGGATTTTAGCGCCTCATGACCACAAGGCTTCCATGTAAAGCAGGTGTAACACAGAAGTCTGGGCTCCATCGATTCTTGCAAATCTCCCCGACCATCACCGTCAGATATGTTGCCTCTCATGCAAAACCGACTCCAAGGGAGATTCAAAGCGAAGGGCTGCTGGGGCTGGGAATTCAAAAACGATGGTCAAGAAATGGAACGGTGAGGCCGAGTCGATGAGGAAACCAGTGTGAAGACTTGTTTTAGGTGATGATGGACATACACTTTTGTTACAGTTCTGATTTCTTAAAGTATTTTTTCACATTACAGCACAACTCCTAATTTCTATGGATTTTACACTGGCAGTCTTCAACATCCACTGACTTCCAGCTTTTACATGCATCTCTGCTTCAATAAATATGATTTAATGGCCAAATTCCCTCTTTAGTTCACTATTGAGTTATATAGAGGCCTGGTGGGGAGCCAGTCATTTGATTTGGGTATCTTAAAGCAGAATAAAAAAATATTTTACTATCCATCGCTCAGACTTTAAAACACACAGATTTGTGTGAGTGATTCTTCGTGTGGAGACCCCACAGAAACCCAGAGCCCGCTCTGCCAGCCCACCGTTGGCGCTCAGCGGCGGACAGTCCATTCCTCTCTTCTTCATCAGGTAGCGGATGGTCTGCAGCTGAGACATGATCTCGTTCTTCTGCTCCTGGGCAACGGATTTCACGCTACGGAGGAAAACGGGACAGAAACGCGGAATTACAGTGAAATCTGAGATTATACAATCTACTCAAATGTGTAGAGGTGAATGTGCAACAGGAAACTATTGTTAATGTGCACTAATTGATTGGTCTGGCATCAGGATTTTGGCCTGACTGTACCTTAATCATCAAATATTTCTATGACAAACCATTCTTATTTTTGTAGAAAATAAACTATTGTTTATTTTCTACATCAGAATTGTCTTTTTCTGATTCCAGTCTTCTAACGTTTTTCTGGTGTAAAAAGTGTTTTTAGTCCATTTCGAGCAACCATAGCAGCACCTGCGTTTCTATTAGTCATATAATTGAGCAAATTGGAATTAGGAAAATAATTTTCCTTAATGGAAACGTCAATTTAAAAAAAAAAAAAAGATGTTTTTTGATAAAGTTTTTGCACTCAGATGAGATGGTTTTTCAACTATATTGAAATTAGCGCATTTACCAAAACACTTTCACATCAAACGAATCACATGATCAACAGTAGTGATGTTACTACTGACAGAAATGATGAAGATGACGACAGGAAATGGTGGGGGGATGATGGTGCTCCATGTTTTCTAAAGACTTATCACGTTAAACTCAATTCAGTTGTGATTTTAATTGCATTTCTAATTTACTGGAAACTCTGCAATTGTGAAATTGCGATTTTTCGACATTAGCAGAATATTGACAAAGTCAGATTCATGCCCCTCCTCTCCCCGAGAACCTTCTTTATAAACTCTGGCTGCATTGAAGCAAATGTAATGAATATCTGCATTTAAAAAAAAAAAAAAAAGGTAACACTTTATTTGAAGGGGGGTGAATAAGACTGACATAACACCTGTCATGAACATGAATAAGCCTTCATGAATATTTATGACTGTTGTCATAAAGCGTCATTCGGTAAATTATGACACTTTTAATACAAAGTTGACATTATTGAAAATGTCTTTGTTGTGACATCTTGACATTAACCAAGAAATCATTACTGATATAAATTTGCTATAAAAGTATTACTGATTGCACTTTAAAAATTAGGTCACTTTATGTTATTAAAGGTAAAGTTTAAACAGTAATAAGTGACAAATTTGCTTATTATTAAACTTTGGCCACGCAAAATTCAAGAACAGCAGTTTGGACACCTCTGACCTAACTCTACCATAGAACAGAGGAGAATAATTAACATTAACACAACTGCTTTATTTTTATTTAAACAGCAGACACTTCTGTGTGAGGAAACCTGACCAGTTAGTGAGCGGGTCCAGCTGGGTGAGGATGGAGTTGAGCATCCTCTCCGTCTGCGCCAGCCTTTGTTCCAGTTCATTTAACTGGTTCTCTGTGTCAAAAAACAAACAAGACAGGAATACAAGTCAACCGCAACCAAATGTGTGCGGCCGCAGTCCGAACAAAGGCAAAGAGGAAAACACACCTGCCTCCGCTGACTTTTTGGCCCCTTTAGCAAACTTATCCTTTTGTGTTTTGTTATCTGAAGACTTGATCTGTGACAGAGAAGGAAATAAAACATTTCGAATTCAGTAATTACGTTTCAGAGTGGTAAAGTATGACGTAAAGTGGCTACCTTCAGAAACTTATATGCCGCAAACACGCCCACTCCGATGGCGTAGAGGGGCATCAGGGTGAACACGTAGCCTTTGTTGTTGTTGGACTTGTACTTGTCGCTCTTCATCTCCTGCTCCAGGCGCTTCTTCATCTGCTGGATGTTGTCGGCGCTCTGGTGGGAGTCGGGGGGGCTCACATTGATGGGCTGGCCCCTGGATGCTCCAGGGCCTGGACCTGCAGCGTCATGGAAATGGGGAAAGGAGGGGCATGAATCTGACTGTGCCAAGAACCCCGATAAAAGGAATTAGGGTCGTACTGGTAAATCTGCCTGCAGATCCATTAGATGCATCAAAACGAAGAGTTTGGAACATTTTTGGTTTCTAAAAGCACCAGCAAACATCAATTGCTTTGATGAATACCTTTAATTTCTAAGTTTTATGTTTGAGAATTAAAAAAAAAAACAACCATCTCTGTCTACCATCTTGGAAGTCTGTTTTCTCTTTCTTGTCCAAAAATAAAGAAAGAAATACACGCAATTGGTCAAATTTTCATTCCATTCATTTTATTCCTCAGCTGAAAACAAGATGGCGACCATTTGGGATGTTAAACGGAAAAGGAAATGAAAGACTTTGTGAGATTGCACTAATCCACTCAGTTTAATGGGTTGGGGTCATGAATCTACTTTTACTTTACATTACACTGCTGGAAGCAGCCATTACAGCGCTGTAAGCTGCAGATAGAAACCAAACATGCTCCATAAAACCTGCATAAGCTGTAAACAAACCACACTGGATATGTGTAAAGAGGGTTAAAGTGCGCAAAGAAGACATTCTCATGACAATGATGCCAAGTGCAACAGATTCTTGCCGCTAATGCCACATTTATTGAATTATTCATGGTGTTCTTCATCTGAGTAGCTGCCCCACAACTGGCAAAGAGAAGAGCAAAATGGAGGAGCTTCACACTCAACACGGACAATTTTAGATGCCATTTTGTCATTCTGTTACAATTTACTGGGATTTTGTGACAGAGCAACACAAAGGTGTGTATATTTATGAAAAGAAGGAAAACGTTCACACATTTGTATTCAGCCTCTTTTAAACTGCCACCCATAAGTAAAATCCTAATTGAATTAGAAAGTTAATTTTTTACATTTCACACTAATATAACCCCTCCCCCGCCGAATAGCCTAAAATTCTAAAATGAAACCGATATCAAATCCAACTTTAGTTGTATTCCCTAAATAGCATAATTGCTTTACTTTTTGTGTGGGTCATAAATTGGTTTGATGCTAATATTCCTATAAAATGATCAAATCTTCACTCACATCTACACTAGACTTTTTTAAATGCTATAAGTAAAAAAAAACAAAACAGAAAAAACCTTGATAGCTAACTGAACATGTTTTTCCTAAGTTTAATAACTATTTTAAGGCATCCTGTTTGGATATTTAATCGTTTAAAACTAATAAAGTTATCAGAACCATGGACAGCAGCCACCCGGATATAAAGTTCAGCAAGTATTCAGATATCCTCATGAACACACTTCAAGTTCAACTAGATTTAAAATCCAATTTCCTATGAAAATATTATAATGCTGCACTTTTTGTTACATTTCCTTCCTTTTAACACAATAACCGTATTTTTGGCACAATATTTTCTATTCAGGTAAAAGCCTGGCCGTTCCTGAGGAAAAACGCGACAACCACACACAGGCCACGGACGGGAACACACGCACACATACACAGGACACCAGCGGCCTGGTGGGAAACACACACAAGCCAGAACAGGAACTCGTCACCTTTTCTGTTGTAGCGAAGGTCAGATTTGGTTTCCTTCGCCGCTGTCCCCCCACCGACACCGAACAACCTCGGCAGGACGACAAACGTGAAGAGCACCGCCGTGAACGCCAGGGCGACTTGTTGAGATGTTGACAGTACCATCCCTGCTGCTGGGGAAAATAGCCGAGGAACAGCGCCGAACACCGGGCACAAACAGCAGCAAACAGCGCTAGCAGCCAGTAAAGAGCAACTAAGCGGTGAGAATGCGTCTGGAATCAGATATAAACTGGAGTTATGAGAGAAGTAGGCGACGGAAGCTGCCTCTTGCAACTCTAACACCAAAACAGCTGCGCTCTGTTGCTTACACGATTACTTCCGGATTGGGAACCTTCACAATAAAAGCTTTTGCTTCAAAACAAATCTTTAAATATGGACAGAATTTTGAAGACGGCATACTTGCATCCGTTTATTTAAACTTAAATTCAAAATTATACCAATGACAGATTTTGGTTTCAAATGTTTACTAGTTCATTCAACAAGAACCTGTTTTCTGAAAGGAAATGAGAAAGGCATTTCAGGACACGTCGGAAAACGTCAGATACCTAATATACAAGTTTCAATAAACAGAAAAATCTTTATTGACATATCAATTAAACCCTTCTTTTAGTCTTTATGAACTATTTGCATGCTTCCATGGTATTTTGACAGAGTGTCTCTGACGATTTCCAAGCCGTGTTATCACCTTATTTCTTACTGACAAAGGTTCTTGATCAGATTCAAGTCGTAAATTTGGTTCGGCCACTCCAAAATTTTAATGATTCAACTAAAAATCATCTTATCGATAGATAGATAGATAGATAGATAGATAGATAGATAGATAGATAGATAGATAGATAGATAGATAGATAGATAGATAGATAGAACGTTTTAAAATTTGAAGATATCAAAACATGAAGACTATTTTTATGTATTGTTTATGACATATTGCTTAAAAAAAACAAGTAAAACCAATAAACTTAAGTAAATCTAATTAAGAAAGAAAAGTCAGCACAAAATATTATTTTAATTTGAAGGTGTGACTCTTAGACATCCGGAGTCGGTGGATCAACATGTTCTTTTGCTTGTTGTTACCATAGCGCTTTATCACACTACAGGAGACTGCCCTCTGCTGACCAAAAAAAGGAAAAAACCTTAAATTCACAATGGAGGGAATTAAAACAAGTGATGGGTAAATAAAAAAAGTCGTGTGATACTCTAGACAGCTGACAGAAATGTTGTACGATGCGGACTAATCACTCATTAATTATATATATAAGTACAAGTGAATGGCTGGTAAAGTGTGTGTGTGTGTGTGTGTGTGTGTGTGTGTGTGTGTGTGTGTGTGTGTGTGTGTGTGTGTGTGTGTGTGTGTGTGTGTGTGTGTGTGTGCGTGCGTGGGTGGGTCTATGCGCGCGTGCCTGTGCTTGGGTGTTTTGGAAGCAAAATTATAAGGCTGTCGGGTTTTGGTCTGAGATGCTGTATTAATTAGCGCTTGGAACTGATCCAGATTAGTTTTATTTTAGGTATCATATGAGTTATATTAGTTATTCTGCCTTTATTTCCCTTTGCCCAAACGTAGATCACCATGAACCATCTTTGACATCATTAACTTGTATGTCAAATACAACATTCCTCTATAGAGGCAACTGCTACAGTCGTTTCTGTTTTCTATGACTATCTAATATTTTTGTTGTTGGTGGTTTTTCTACACAGCAGGCAATGTGTAAAAGACTCAAACGCTCCAACAGACATGTCTCTCTGCCTATTTTTACTGTTTCCAACTGATAAGAACAAAACAAAAACACATTACTGAATGATTTGTCTTCTTAAGATCATTTTAAGAAATTCTATAGCAATGAACCAGATTTTAAGAAATAAATATATTATGTCAATTAACTCTATTTTTTGTTGTTGTTGGATCACTTGTTCTCTTTTTTCAGTGTGGCAAACCATTGCTAACACTATAGCTAAGAATTCCAGGCACGTCTGGTTCTTTTTATTGGATCTGCTGATTAAACTGGTTGATGGGATCTCAGACTTTATCTTGTACTAAATTATTCTGTTGATAATGCAGCAACATGTTGAAAACTACTGAAATTTTCACTTTTGGTTCATCATTGATTTTTGTTACAGTGGACTGGTTTAGCTCCACCGCTTCGTGTTTTAACAAGGGATAATAAAGGAAGTGTGAATAATAATTAAACCTGTAGCTACAGCCCAATATGGTAGGAGGACAAGATAAGGTTGTAAAAACAGGGATGGTGTTATCAGGGTATCAGCTTTGACAGTTAAGGATGGCTCAGCAAACAAGTGACCATTCTCTTCCTGAACCCGTGGAAACTTGTTGAACCCAACAAACTTTTATACACTCCTCCCCTTTATACGCTTGCACTCTTTCTCTGAATGAGCCGAGGACAACATGGTGGTACTCATGTACAGAAATCCTTTAACAAAAAACTTTTGAGGAGTTTATGGTTGTTGAAAAAGATCAATAAATGACAAGGATGATGATTCTGTTGTTTGTCTGGCACCCGAACGTTGTTCGGAGAAAAATTCATAAAACGTTTACAGTGGTTTAAATATTTTCATCATGATTACAACACTGAAAAATATCTGTATGTTTAACAGCAATAACTGTCAAATTGTGACAGGAAAAATTAGCTAAATGTAAAACAATACAAAACTGTTGAAGTTACCATGAAGAAATTAAATCAGTGAAAACAATAGTTTGTTTGTTTTATATTTGTGCATTAATTTTCTAAGTTGTTTTCATGTTACTCTTAAAACATTTTAGCCTTAATAATCACCAATAGCAAGGCCATCCAGCAGTGAAAGAAAAAAAAACTTTACCCATAATTCTACTGTGTTTTACCATAGAATTTACATTTTCTTTTTTAAAGTGAAGGCTATTTTTAGGATAATTTCTATACTTTCAACCTGAATTTATTTCAACAGAGATTTCAGGAAGTACGGGATGGAAAAAGTACCACAAGGTGAAGCAAGAGGAGTACCTTCAGCCTCGATGAAGTATTCATAACCTTTCAACTATTTTGCGAACTTTTTAATATTCTTTTACGACCCTAAACTGTGTGGAACGGATGAGGCAGCACTTTGTTGAAAACTTGCTGGTACAAATCTTTTGTTTTTTGTCTCCATCAGCTTTATACATCTATACCCACATTTTCCCTTTTGTTATTTTGCCTACATGACTTGTGTGATAAACTGCAAATGGGACCTGTTGAACAAAACCACACAACGGATTATTTCACAAGTCGAAACAGAAAAGCCGTCTCCGAGAAACTAAGTACACCCTGTTATTGAACAGCTTGTACTTTTGGTATAGAACTGGGAGAACTATTTTTTATTTTATTTTAATTTTTTTTGCTAGCATATTGTTAAGCAATTACAGTTAACTTTTACAGCCCAGGTGCCACGACTGAAAGGGATCACTAAACCTTTGCCATCGTGTCTTATAGCTCGTACATATATATAGTCCTTCCTGATAAGCTTTGTTTGCAGATGGCTCTGTGTATAAAGATTAAAACAATCTCTAATCATAATTTTGTAATGACTTACCCTTCTGACTTTGTGTGAAAACAGATGTTTCTCTATCAGTGATGTGTTTCAACTATAAAATAAAACAATTACACTTTGCAAGTACTCTCTTTTTCGTGTTTGTCTCACATACAATCAGTAAGATACACTGACATTTGCAGTCGGCACATGAGGCACTAAACGGGGAGATCTGGTTATCCATTAGGTTCTTTCAACAGTAAGACATTAGTGTGCAACTTTCAGTTTGCTTCTGCCTTCTGTATATATCAAAAATAGCAAAGTGAAACCTCCAACATGAGAAAACCTGGGATGTCCTTGAAGATAGTTTGTTTTAGGCAAAGTGTGATTATCAGAAACTGATAAAGGGACTCTGACCTTTGTCAGAAAGAGAAAGTGTCTTAATAAAAGTTTTCTACGTGTTTGTGACAACAAATACAAATACTCCTCTTATTAAATATTCAGCTTCCAGCGTGATTTCCAAGTGGAGAAGACCTAACTCCATAAATACATACATTGGACGCGTCCCTTTACGTTTATGCATCTTCCTTTATCTCCATTTCCATTTTACTACACCCGACTAAACTTATTAACCGACCCCTTTGGCCTGCTGCTTTACAGGTGGGACCTGTTGAACAAAACCACACAACAGATTCCCTTTACAGAAATGCTTATTTCTTGGAAATGCTGCAGTAAAAAGATAAGCATTTCCAAGAAATGCTTTTTTTTCTTTAGACCTCAAGAAAGAATTTGACACAAAAATCTTGGTGAAAGGTTGAAAGTGAAGCTTGTGCAGCATATGTACTAACAGATTTATAGTGCAGGATGACATTTCTTTTAGGCAGCATAGGAGGACGTATAGAGTACAATGATGGGTCACAGATACAACAAGATTATTTTCTGTAAAAGAGTTTGTAATTTCTGTATAGTTTCTTGTGGAATTGTTTGGTTTCATGGTTTGTTTTTATGAAAAGCATTTTTTAAAATTAAAAATCCATCTTAAGGCATCAAAATATGTTTTGACAATGTGTCATGTAAGCCTTTTTATTGACAACTATGCCTAAGATGTGCCAATATTAGCAAATACTTTCTAGCAAGTTGAATATTACCATTAGTGCCGCGGCCAAACTAGTTAAAGTTATTTTATTTGTTGGTTAAACACAAAAAATGTCTCAAGTCATTTGGCTTAACTCCTACCAAATACATACATTCAATTATAACTTAAACAAACATTTTCATTCAAATATCTTTTAGAATTTAAGAATTATTTAACTGTAGGAGTTTAAACTAATAACCTGGATTAAAGTAAATAATCTCTACCCACTTTATTCCTAGCCCCCATGAGGCTTTGCGTAATTTATGGCCGCGACTTCCGCCGCAAACCGGAATCACCATTTGTTTACATGTTAGCAACTCGCTAACCGGCTTTCATCAGAGGTTTTAGGCTATGAAATATGTGGGAACACCAGCTATCACAGCTTAAATGCGGCAGTGTTGTATTACCGCTACCTACGACTGCTGCGGGGAGGGATGGCAACTTGAAAAAATGGCCGCAAATAACCCGCCCTAGCATATGTAGCTACTTCACTGACTCAGTTGCTTCGGAGATGCGGGTTTTCTTCCATTGGCTTTTTGTACACACAACGAAACGAGCACACATAAAGCATTTTGGGTTCTCTCTTCAAGTTTAGAATTTTTAGCCAAATTCTTTTTTGTTTCTTTATCTGTCGGTTGACGATGAAAACTACCGCCTGTCACAGAAACACTGCCTTTTCCTGTTGCTGCCACAAATTAAATTTGATCTGACCATTAGAGTACAGCTACGAACAGCACCACGGTTACCCCCGAGCTCCGCAAGGGCATCTTACGACACATTCCAGTGGGAAGTCGGTGTCTATAACGCGTTAATGTGTGATTCGGTTCAGTTCTAGTTAAGTGGAGAGATTATGCATATTACGGTCTGGAGCGCAGCAGCTGCGGTCATTTCTCCGCTGATTTGCAGCGACACTCAACAACGGAGAACCTCGAGGTTCTGGTTGTGATGGACTAAATAAGCCCAGAAATTTTATTTTGTCTTATAAAAATTAGAATATAATGACATTTATGGTGGCCCTGTTATTGGAGAAACTGTTGGATATTCTGTGGAAATGGGTCTGACCCACCCACTCTCTCCCCCAACACAACCACAGACGTATTCATGTCTATGCCCACAGACACTTCTCCGGGCTTACATTATCCGACGTATAACCCGGACGGATATACGTCCGGGTTTTAAGAAAAGAACAAATACCATATGGTTTCTTATCAGCGTTAAATAAATTAAGTGAGCAGGAAGAAACCTTATGGATAGAAAAATATTGTACAATGCGGACTAATCACCCATTAATTATAGGCTATATATAATTATTACTCCTTTTTCTCTCTCTCCATTTGTGCCTTTCATAAGTAAAATTCTAATAAAACACCACAAGAGGTCCATGCACTACAATTTGTGATTTAGCATGCAGTTCTGCAAAGTTCAAGTTTGGCTCATATTTGTTTTATTTACGCTTCTACACATGGGAGTTAACATTTAGATGACACAAAATTTCAGAGTGCCGATCGGTAAAAAAACAAAAACAAAAAAAAACTACCAATCAGCTGCTGGGATATTTTTCAGCTAATAAATGGTGTCAGAGTTGAGAAATAAAATTAGTCATGAAACAGACATTTTTCTTTTGTAAACAAATATGTATCTATTTTCTTTTAAATTAAAAGTAGTCATAAATGTCGGTTGTGCGTTTATCGGAAGCGGTGTGAACATGCAGGGTGTTACTTCGTGATGGAAGCTGCTCTACGGTTTTATAGTCTCTCCTCCTGGATGTAGGAACAGGTTTATCTTCAGTCGCCGCGTTGGCTCCGAGTCCCGAGGAGAGAAACACACCTCACCGAGTCTCCTGTGGAGGATAAACCGCATCTTGTTGAAGGTATGGACCGCGCAGACATGTTCTTAAGATAATAACAATATACTAAAGCTTCAACTTTTACAGTTATTAATGTTTTTTTTTATGTAGCAGGGTAATTAATGCCACAGTACTACAATCAAAACCTATCATATATATTTATATCTTATCCTGCATTTATTAATCAAACTTTGAAAGTATGACAGAACAGTTTTATGACGGTATAGTCGCGGCGTTGTTCCTTTAGTTTATTTTTAATAAGTTGGTGGGGGAGGGGGGAAATGCTCGTAACCTTTGTAAATTAATTCACGCAAAATCACAGGGGTCGACGTTTTTAGCCTTAAATGCATTAAATGTGATGAAGTTTTTTTTTTGTTTTTTTTTAAGTAATAGAAATAAGGCATGAGAGCGCACTGACTTTTTTTGTTTGATTGTTTAACTTTTTCTACTATTGGTAGAAGAAAACTCTTAAAATAATTGTATTCTATTGAGAGCGCATTCTTCTATTTTACAGCTCGGTCCGAACATTATCAGCTATTTTTCTTAACTTATTTCACTCCCTAAAAAATATAGTCTTGAGTCAGATTAGTTCAAATTTCTGAAATAACACAGCACACGCGGTGTATTTCATAGGAGCAGCACGCGCCCCGACGCGCTCAGTGGAGGCGCACGAGCGCCTTCACTGAGCGGTCATCGTGAAGCTTCACGATGCTTCTGATTAAAGGGCCATTCCGTTGCATTGACCTGCATTTGTTTGGCTCTCTTCTGAAATCTAAAATAACTCAGAATTAACCGACTGAACTACAGCGGGCAGCATATAAAAAACCCGACACAACGGTATATTTCCTCCTGAACAGTCAGGACGCACGCGCGCAGCCCCTTTCTCTCTTCCCCTCCCAACTGATAATTTCATGCCTCACAATATTATAGATTGTTCACCTCCATAGAAGAATACTTCTGTATATACAATGAAATACTGTTTATGTCTTGTTTGTGTATTTATTGACTAGTTCCCAGTCAATGAATGTTTAAACTTATCACTCACACCAGCTCTTCAGACACTGCCCGCCATCCTTGGATTATCTTTTATTGTCTTTTATCTTAAAAATAAAACATTATGATTATTTTTTGTGTGATTTCCTGGTTGTAAACGTAAGATTTGCCGAAGGTGTTTTCGTAATAGCAGTTCAAATAAGTTTGTCAGATATAGCTTAAGTTTGATATTTCAACGTTTGGTGCCGCTTTGGTTTTTGAAATGCCCTTTAAAAGTAGTTTTTTTTGTAGTTTATAAGAAATTGAATTTACTTTCAAAAAGTAAGATGCTAAATTAGTGGCAAAACTTGAACATCCGATTATTTCAGACAATCAAAGTTAAAGTGGTGTCACGTTTTTAAGGATGAGTTGGTCATCAAAGCATTTTAAATACTTTTTTAATTGTTTATAGATAAAGCTTGTTAAGAGGAAAAATGACTGTTACCTATATATCTAAATAAGTAATGTAAAAACAATGTAATGATGATGAAGCTGTTATTTAACTAAAAAACTCTCAAAACAAGGTTAAAGTGCAGTGAGGCTGCAAAAACGGGATGTAAAAGTTAATCTTTATTGGGCATTTTGAGGTCAAACACCAGGTCATTGTGGGTTCTTCACCTCTATAGGTCAAAACAGGGATAATCACAAAACTGCCTTTTCATTGCTTCTGCAATAATCAGTAGAATAGCTCAAAGTATGACAGCAACACTTCTACAAAAGGCTTTGTGTCAAATGTGTTTGCATTTGGACGAGTTTACCAAAGAGACCAAGCAAATGTTGCCTTAAGGCAGACAGGTGCGTTTTATCTGCTACAACAACAGTAGTTGCTGTCCATTAATCTGGGAAGGGCTATGAAGACATTTCTAAGTAATTTCATTTAGAGATAACAAAGAAACATATTCAAAATATTTTTAAGAGTGGACATTCTAGCAAATTCAGACATGTTCGGTCAGTACTAACATAGACCTAAAAATATATTAAAACTAATAGAGAGCTATTTAACATTAAATATACAATTGGATTTTTTTATTATTATTCTTCTTACTGGGCATTTTGAAGTTCAAAAACCTGTTGATTTTGGGTTGTAGGTAAAGTACAAATGAATAGTCCAGAAAAACTTCAGTGTCTGCTACGATTCCTCTAGAAAGACATTCCAATTTGGAGAAAAGCGTCCATCTTGGAAAATACACAATTCCGTGCAGGAAATTTTAATCTGGAGTTTCCTGCTTTTACATTTAAATGTTTTTACATGCAAGCACCTCGCAGGCTTAAAAAACAACAAGAAAAAAAACCCACTGTCAACAGCTGCAAGATTAGGAAACTCAAATGTGCACGCAACTGGTTTTATATTTACTTCTTGAGAAAAATGATCTGTTATATATTTCCATAGAATGACATAGCAATTTCCTCTGCAGAGGAGAGAGAGAGAACAGTTTAAAATTTGCTTAACTGCCAACTGATAGCATGTCAAGCTTTCAAGCAAACTCAAAAAAAACCTTTTTCTTAGACGAACGGTGCATTTATTTCGTTCTTTGTTTCTTTTGGTTTTTCATATCAATACTGTTTCAGTACAAAGATTTCTTTAGTGAGTTTTTTATGGGGGAACAAAACTACACTTTTCCAAGATTGGGGAGACTGGAGTCCTCAAATAAATAACTTTAATCTGACAAATGAACAGTGGAAGTCAGTATTATAACATGTGGACCTGACAGCTGATTCATTCATGTTACTATTTTTTTTTTTTGTTCCACATCTCGTCAATAATTATACAGAATAAACATGACAAAAAGGTCAAAGTTAAATATAACATTTTGCAGTATCTGGGAAGTACATTGAGATGTTAACGACAATGTACCAGTGGCTTATAGTAACTTAGAAGGTCCCTGCTTCTCTTGTTCTTAATTTTAACTTCCTGTCTGAGGTGTGATGCTTTGTTTTGGAAGAACCATTTCCTGTTTATCTCTTAGTGTAAATGCAGCTCAACGGCATTTGCAATGATTTCAACCACAAGTAAAATAGATTGCGTCTGGATTCCCCATGACATTTCACGGAGGGAAATACAGCGGTGAGCTTAACACTGTGCAGTGCTGCCCAGAAAATATAGTTGGTTCTTTTCTTTTACTATAAAAGAAAAGAACCAACCAAAAGAAAGAAAGCCAAACACCATTAACAGACTGTGTTTACGCCAAAAGGCAATTCTTTGCTGCAATGTATGAGATTGATCTGCTTCAGAACATCACTGTTGGTAATGTTGCGTCAATCGATGGACAAGCACATTAAAAATTTAATGCCCACATTAAATTTTAAGTGAACAATGGGCACTCAACAATATCTTGTTCTTGACAACAAAGTGTTTTTACAGGGATGTTTTATTGATAAGGCTCAAGTAGGAGAATGGAAAGCACCATGGGACTAACAGAGAGCCTTGGGGAACACCTTTCACAGAACAAAGCAACAGCACGAATCAGCAAAATGTGAAACCATAGAGAAACAAAATGATCTTAATAGTTGCCAAACAACATTATGTTGCACTAAGGTATGTTTTTATCAAAAGTACATGTAGTGTATTAAATGTAATGCGTCATTCTGATCTAAAAATGGGGAAGGAATTTGGATTTGGAGAGCTGTGGAATAAAAATCACTAAGCTGTTGTAAACACCCATCTGTTGTAAGGACCCAGGTGTGGACGATTCCAGGAAACTCTCTTATTGTTTCAGCAAAACACGAGTCGAGAGATCTACGTCAACCAAAGAAAGAACTGGACCGGTTGAGAACGCCACACGCGCATACTTGCACACGCACATGCACACACACACACACGCACACACACACACACACGTTTGTGTTGCTATCTTTGTGGGAACTTTCCATTGACTTCCATTCATTTCTACAGCCTAAACCAAAAACAGGGTTTCCCCTTGTGGGGACCAGTCTCCGGTCCCCACGAGGAGCGATTGGTCCCCACAACATAGTATATGTCAGGAAAATCGTCCCCACAAGGTATTACAAACAAACGCACACACACACACACGCGCACCCCCCCCCCCCCCCCCCGCCACACACACACACACACACACACACACACTCAGACAGATTTGAGTATAAATACACGAGGGTCTCTGTGAGAGTCTGGGGTTTCTGTGACAATTTGTGATTTGTGTAATGAAGGTGCACCCAGAACCCTCCAACATTGGTCCAAATAAAGCAGACCAAAACAGAGTCCAGTGTGATGATTGTTTTGTTATTAGCCACTTTTAACTCCCCAACAGAACAAATCATAAAGCCAAAAATGTTTTTGTTGTGCACAACACTGCTGACATTGTACCAATGGTGATGCTTCCTCATTGTCAGACTCGTGGAAGGCAGAGTTTATCAAAAACGAAAGGAAGAAGTTACTGAACTACAAAGCCACACTGGTCAAATACCTGCAGCCGAGGATCTACTGTCCCTTCGCTGGATATTTTGTGGAAGCTCATCCATCAGACAAGTTGAGTTTACACAGCGCATTGGGCAGGAGTTGCACAGTACCAATGATCAATGCACTGGGGCCTAATAACATTCTACTGTCCTGATGTCACAGGAGATGCAGCTCAATAAGCACTTTATCTCAAAGATAATGAACAGTATAGATAAACCAAGCCGTTTGTGGTAAACTTTGACCTTCCAATATGTTTTTTTCTCTCTTCTAAATGGGTGAAGGTACATTAAGGATACAAACATCAAAAACAGTGCAGAGAACCTCAACACACTCATCAATCAGCTTTCACCAGACACCAAGACGTGGACTCCCAAACCCGGCGCTGTGCTGGACCTCGGCCTCGCACTGAAAGACCCCACAAGCAGGTGGACCATGACTCAAAGTTGATTTGTGCAATGCAGTTGTGGCCAGAATCTGCATTACAGGTTCTCGGCGTGTGTTTTCACATTGGGCAGAAGCATTGGCTCTTCAAGCATAAATGATTAACTTTCAGGTGATGGTAGGGTGACTTTACTGTAGCCTTTCTAAGAACTACATCAAGAGTTGAAATGAGAAAAGACAGCAATTGGCTGAGAGAGCTTGAGATAAGCTTCAAATGTCAACTTAAGATGGTACATAAAGTACAACATAAAAGTTAGGCTGCGATCTGCAAATAGGCCAGATTAAAGTGAGGCGTCATGTAGAGTCCAACATTAGTCACGTGAAGTTGAGATCTGAAAAGTACAGTTCATACATTTGTATTCGACCTTCTTTATTTTTTAGCCAGTCGCCTTCAGATTTCACATTTCAGGGTTTCCCAGTGCAATATAAGCCTGGCGGGCCACCAGGCTTTACTTGTCCCCCCACCAGGCTTAGCATTGCTTATTTTTGTAAAGTGTTTTTAAGATGTTTGCATTTTTTAAGACGTTATAGTTGGTGTTCAGGTATTAATCTTCCAATATTTTGATAACACATAATTATCAAGTGATATTTTCAAATTTCCTGTCAGATTTAAACATTCAACTCAAAAACACGACGGGATGCTGGATAAATGTCTGCCCGAGAGCCCAATCACCAGGCTTAGCAAGTTTTTTTAGGGGAAACCTTGTATTTAGTTAAGATAGTGAGAAATGTCGACAAGTGAGAAAAAGACCGATTAAAACCGCTACATCTCAAGCCTTCGTAGTTTTAAGTTTTCCTTCACTGCTTCCTTTGCTGTGATCAATTCTAGTGAGGCCATTACTGATCCTCCAGCCAAAGCCAAAATCTACAAGGACAGCTGGGAGTTTGACTTGTATGTGGATGAGCTCAACAGCGCCATCAGCAGTGAGATATTTAAGCATGAGAGCTGGATCCAGTTTTATTACAGCTGGGCAGGCTTTCAAAACTACAACCTGGTGGTGCGGGTAAATATTATTTGAACAGAAGGATTCAACTCCAATCTTCTTCAAAACCTGTTACAGAAACTCTTGGCTCTTCCTCAATCATTGTTTCTTTTTTTCATGGCTGCTGGATTGCTTGACTTTCTTCTATATGTTTTGTTGCTAGATATGATGCCTTTACTCTTGATCCCTTTGATAACCAAACTTAAAATATTTGAAACTGACATTTTAATTATCTTCACTGTTAACCTTTCATTTAGATGATTGAAACAGATGACAGCTTTAAAGCAATGAGTAATGGCTACGACTACCTGGTGGACTTTTTGGATTTGTCATTTCCTTCCACAAGACCAGACAGAGAGCACTCCTACATTGAGGTAAGCTCCTCTCATCGAACACGAAGCAGCAAAGAGGAGCTGAACATATTTTTAGAAAATAAGCATGCTGCCTAAAATCATTTGAAACTGTGTCTGCCTGTTGTAATAGTAGGGAAACTGCTTTCGCACTACTCCAGAAGCTAACATCTACAGACTTGCTTGCCTCTGGTCTTGGTGGTTCGGCCAATCAGTGCCAAGGAAAATAAATCACACTCCCAGACTGCAGCTGCTTTGTGAAGGCAGCCAGTGAAAGCAGCTGCTTTGTGACTGGCTGCTTTTATTTCTGAGCGAAATAAAGATTGTTTACATTTGTGTCTGTTTCGCATCAGCTGCAGTTTTGTAGCATGAAGATGTAAACAAAAACTCTTCATAACTGATTTAAGTGAGGATTTTGGTAACACTTTATTTGAAGGGGGGTTGAATAAGACTGACATGACACTGTCATAAACATGACATAACACCTGTCATGAACATGAATAAGCCTTCATGAATATTTATGACTTGTCGTAAAGCGTCATTCGGTAAATTATGACACTTTTAATACAAAGTTGACATTATTCAAAATGTCTTTGTTTTGACAACTTGACATTAACCAAGAAATCATCATTGATATAAATTTGTTATAAAAGTATTACTGATTGCACTTTGAAAATCAGGTAACTTTATGTTATTAAAGGTAAAATTTAAACAGTAAGATAATATTAACTCTGTGCCTGTTGCTAAAAAGGCTTTTATGATATACATTTCCACTCATATTGAAAGTATTAAACGTCAATGTTGCAAGGTTTCAAAGAAGATGTATATTTTGTCAATCATGTTTTGAATGACTGTCAGGAACAGCCTAAAGTTTCTCTGTGTTTAACTTTAAGATTAAAAACAGAATCGGCGTGATGAGGTACGTGGTTCTGCACGGCGGCCTCTGGGATGACCTGTACATCGGCTTTCAGAACCGCATCAGCCGAGATCCCGACACCTACCACCACAAGTATAAACACACAGGAAAAAAGAAAAGCAAATTTACATTGTATGGATTTTATTTCTTCTAAACCCATAAAACTTCTTTTTTTTTTTCGGTTTCATTTTGGCCTTCAGGTTCTGGAACCACTTCCAGACCCAGTTACCTCTTCATGGTCCGGACTGGGACCAGTTTCTGCAGCAGGTCCCTCCCATCCAGGAAACAGACGCATTAAATTATGGCCTGTTGAATTATTGTTCTATTTTATAGATTTGGAAGGAGGCGAATATGAAGGAAATGTTCCAGATTTCTTGGTTTTAAAAAAAAAGTAAAATGATTAATTGCACTCAGCCAAAGTGGAATTTCCATGAAGCCTAATGGAAGTTATCTTGTGGGAACTCCTCTGGGATTTTGTTTTTCTTTTCTTACTTATTAAATGTATGACTTTTCTAAACCATCACTCCATATAGAAATGATTTAGATATTTTAATGTTTTAAACCAAAAAGCAATGCCACACATCAACTGCATTTCATATAACTCCATTCCCTCATACAGTACAGTTATTCTCACCTCAGGCCTCCTTTTCCTCTCTCCTCACCAAACGTGCAAATCTATTCAAGAAAAGTGGAGGCATGACGTCTCATTTCCACGCAACAGTCCTCCTTTAAGGTACCTTTGCTCAAGTCCATCTAATAAATGAGCAGCAAAACAAAGCATTTAAGTGTTCAACTGGAAATCAACAACAAAAACCCCAAAATGACCGAAGTTGCGCCTCTGTTGACCATATAACTTTGCAATTTGACATTCCAATTAAAATTTGAGTAATGAAAACACGCCAAATTTGAAGAACTTGATTCTTGATAAAAAATAAATAAAAATTGGCACTAGTATGAGGAAATTAAGTTATTTGGTTGCATCAAAGTTGCTTTATTTTGCAAAACTGCAAATGGAAACACTTTTTCACGCCTTACGTGATCAACCACCGGATGTTGCCACCGGTACAAACCACGAAGAAAACGACAGGAAATAGTTGGAGTCTTCAAAACCTCTTACCGGTAATTGATCCCAAAGGGAAATTAAATGTTGTAACTCGTATCAATCCAGATTCCTCAGAATTATTGTAGATGGTGTGATTTTAATGGAGTTTCTCACAAAATGAAGAGACCATAATTGCACAATTGGGTTTTTTCGACATCAGAGGAATATAAAGTTTTTTGCACGTTTGTGATGCAAACGCAGCTGGTGATAAATTAATCTAAGAACAAAGTGTTCCATCTCCAGGTTCAAGAAGAGTGGGACTTTAACTCAGTTTGAAAATTCAGCCTCTTAACTCGTCTTGACAAGCCTCCACTCTCACAGCTGTTAGTTTCTCTATTCAGTTCACAACACAAGAACTGAAGGGCCTTGTACAAAATCAATTCAATCGCAGTTCCATTTCACAAATCCAGTTACTCCATCCTACCAACTCCATCCAGTTTTATTCAGTCTGCAGAATTTGGTTGGGTTAGGCGATGCACTACTTAACAGACTCCAATGATTAAACCCAACTTAAAAAAAAAATCCTCTTCACTCCTTTTATGTCATTACATCATAAAGTGCATGTTGATGTGGTCTGGTCTTTGCATGTTAACTAGAAAACTGTCTTGCCTCCTTCTCAGTTAAGATGGTCGCACTAATGATTAACGTTTTAAATGGTCGCACAAAGCACTGTGTGTTGTTTAAAGGGTGATGGTAAAGGAAAACAATGTTTATAAGAGATTCTACAACATTTTTAGCGTTGATCAGATCTGACAGGATTTGGTGCTGGTATTTATTTTTACAGTGTAATAAGTTATTTTACATTTACGCTGCTTTAATGGTGATGTTATTTGTTGTGATTATCAAGTTGGAGGTGATGTTTTTATGGTGTAACGGTAGATCAGACAAAACCTGTCCTGGTTTAGGTCAGTGGGGATCATCAATGTTAATTCTATGTTCTAAATGCCTCAGTAACCAGAGGGAATTTTTAAAAGATATTTTACTTCATTTAAACTTTAGAACCAATTTGGAATCCATCACCACATTTTCAACCACGACAAACCCGTTTTAGTAAAACCAAACTGGACTGTATGATGGTTGGACTCTCACTGTGTTTGTGCTCGACTTTAATGGTTCAAACAGATAAACGTGGCGCCTTCAACACTCCAGACTTCTGGGCCCATGAGTCTCTTCTACGTTTGCCTGAATTTCTTTTCTCTTCTTTTTTTTTTTGTGATGTTGCAAATTAAGCAGCGTTTGAGGCCTTAAAATACACCCACAGCTGTGCCTTAAAAAGCCATGGCAACATTAGGCTTGTCTGAAATTGTTAGTCAGCATAGTAATCTTATGGCATATAAATTATTATTTTGATAATAAAAAGATTGTCCTAATTTGAACTGGCCTAAAACAGGAACATTTTGTCTGATTTATTGTAATATTGTGAAGAACAATAGGTGAGGTCTTTTTTTTTTTACCTTTGGTTTTAACTGCACTTGACTTGTTGAATGTAGTACTATAATAATAATTAATTTAATCTCCAATTGAAACCTCAAAGGGCTCATCCATATGCTGCTGAGGTGAGCTGCTGTAGCTCCAGCTGCTCTGACAGAAGGGAATTTTGCACCATCAGCTCAAAGGTGATGAAGTGTTTTGCCTGAGGACGAGGGAACTGGGAATCGAACCAGCGATCTACTGATTACACAGGGCAAACTCCTACCAACGTCATCACCGTTGCTTCCTCATTTGCATTTCTTTATGCTTTTAGGAAATAAATCAATTTGACTCCAGATTTGGTTGCAAGTTGACTGATCCTTTGTCATATCATCTAATTTCCATGGTCAGCTTTGATTATAAGTTACTCATGAAAACAGATGCAAAAAGGTCAAACGAGTGTATAGAATTCATTATTCACACCAATCAGACGAGCTTCATCCCAAATCCATTCCCTTTCCTTTATGCTGGGCATGAGATGGACATTATGTGTTAACATTTTGGCCATCCTGTGTCTAGATGTAGAGAAGGCTTTCAACCAGGTGGAATGGAGGCGTCGCTTGAAGGTTTTGGACAGGTTTAGTCTGGGTTCATCTTTTGTGTTATGTTGTATTCCCAGCCTACAGTATCAGTCCTCACGAACCGGGACAGGCCGTCCTACTTCCCTTTGGAAGGCCCTGAGTGGTCCAGGCCACTTTTGCTCCAGCTTGTTACTCTTTGGCTTAAACTGGCAGATCAGTTGGATCAGTGGATTAAATTACATGGATTAATCTCTGATACCACTGGACCATCGACGTAATGGTCATCAACATATTTCTAAGAAAAAAAAAAGACTAGATCTGAAAGCTAAAGATCTATGGTGATTAAATCTGTGTGCAGCCATTTTCTTCCTTCCCTTTCAGAAGAAATCTGGAAGGCAAATTATTTTTCACAGCCCTGCATTTTCTTTAGGGTGGAAAAACAAACTAAAGCATTAATTCAGATTGTAGAATGTATTGGTCATAGAAGGAGAAAAACCCCCTAAAAAACAAGCAATTTGTTGTTGTGGGACTTTCTTTTTTTTAACACCCTTTTTGTGTATTTCAGATCCGTTTTCCCAATTTGAAATATCTTTGACAGTGCTAGTTTTAATGTATTAAAGCTAATAATTAACTGGCTAATTTTTGGAAGCTCATCCATCAAACAAGTTGAGTTTACACAGCGGGGTTGCGCAGGAGTTGTACAGTACCAATGGTTGATGAATGAAGGTCAGGTGAATGAGTTCAAGAGCGTTTACATTGCACTGACCTGATGTAAGTTTAGGCTGGTAGAAAATTCACCTACAGTGTGGATTGTAGTAGCAAAAAAAAACAAAAACACCCAAATAGTGATGTATTAAATATTGAGTTCTACTTTGTTTTTCGAGGCACTGTGCTGGACCGCAGCTTCGCACTGAAAGGCCCCACAAGCAGGCTGACCATGAGTCAAAGTTATCTGTGTGTTTTCATATTGGGCGTTGGCACAGACTCTACAAGCAGGAAGCTGTTTAAAGTGAGATCAGTGCTATATTTCCTGAATCAAACTTTAAAATTCCCCCACCGTTTAGTTTAGTTGTAGCGTTTCTAAAACAAGGCATACTGTAGGAGGAAACAGAAAATGACTCATAAGATACAGAAGGGACAGAAACTAAGTTGAGAACTAGAAGGAGCAATGACAAATGGGTTTTGCTTTTGCACAATTGCTAAGCAGATAGTCACTCATGCTATCTGCAAGGAGAGAAAAGATAGGAAAAGGTATCTGCTGAAGAAATCTGCTGTTCATTTAGGTAGAAGCATCTAAATGGAGCTCCCCCCTTCTGCCCTGGTAAGATCTTAGGAAAGCCAGACTGCATTACTGCACCATGACAAGGTAATTCATGCAAAGAGAAAAGAACACCAACCAATTATTGAGCCCTTATACTAGCAGAGTGCAAACTTTTTCAGTAACTCTACCTCTTTGCTTTACAAATGCACCATATTTCGTTAAAGGATATTAGATTAGAATGAGCTTAATAAAGATGTTTGTTGCACTTTTCATATCTTTATAAGTAAAAATACTTAATAAATCCATGTAGCAATGTTTTCTTTACAATCACAATATTCTGATAAACTTTGTGAAGCGCTTTCATATAAAAGCCCAGGGAGAAAAAAAAAAAAAACCTCCACATTTGGCCAGTAGCCTGAAGGAATATTTTGGCAAGGCACTACACCAAACCACGGGCCTTGCACCCACTGAGCATGAGTGTTTTAATACACACACTTTCCCCGGTGATGGTATTCAACTCACCCACACACCCACGCGTTTCCCCTCGGTTTGAAACAAACGCCTCATTGAGTCTGCCCAGCTTCTCTGGACCAGCTGTGCCCATACCCTGTCCCATCCGTTTGGGAGTTGGTGCAGATGTGGAGTAATCCCAGACCGTTTCCAGAGAGCGCGCTCAGCAGAAAGACTGGCGCCCATTCATCTGAAGAGTTTTAATGCGAAGCCTAAACATTGTGGACAAGCCAGCATGAGTAAGATCTTAGATTATTTTCAAAAGACATTTCATTGGCTGCCGAGTACTTTCAGATTGACGGTTTTATGACCATGTGACAGAAAGTTTGGACGACCCTGAATTACAGTCAACTCAATTAGATATTTTCTATGTTTATGTAATAAAAGTCCTTTAGTTTATGCCTACTGCTTAGGATAGGAACTTAATGGAGGCTTGAGTTTCTGACAGAGCTCAGGCAAGCAATGGAATAAATGGAGGCAAGAGATAACATTTTCTTTGGATGTGAGAGCAGAGATGAAGAGAAGGTAAAAAGGCAGACAGGAAGAACAACTTGAGGAAAAGAGTCAACCTAGTCCAAAATTCAGTGAAAAATAATCCAAAATATTAATGACACTTAATACACTGGAAAAATATGACCTGCTTCCTCTAACAAGGCCTGTGACGCACGCTCTAATAAAGAGTGAATTCAGTTCAAATAGAAACCTAGTTATGATCTAGTAGCGCTTAATCCCTCAGATTAAAAAGAATACTCAAATATTTGAAGATCTCAGGAGAACTAACTAGATTTTCATAAAGTCTGCTTCAAATGGTGAAAAGTCTTGGTGAGAGCAGCAAAATGTGTGTCTGTTGGTGGAAAAGTCAGATTTCTGTGTGGCCACATAGTCACAAATCACAAACTCCATTTGATTAAGAGAAAAATTATCCAAGAAGTAGAAACTCAAAGATCCTGCACACACAGGCTGGCAAATATTCCAGTTTATTGTAGAGGAATATAATTATAATAATAGTTAAAAATTATGTTGTTGGTTGATTCACATTAAGATATGTTTTGACCAAAATGAAATGTACCGTCTCAAATGGACTGGGTAGAAGTCAGGAAGGAATTCAGATTGGAGAGTTTGAGCTGTTGTGCAAAAAACTTCTGGCAAACGTTTTTCCCTGCTTGTGTGGGAGAGAGTCGGCCAGGGAAGGGAAAGAATCTCTGCTTGGACAGAAAAGGAACCAACAACTTGACTAACTGCCCTTCTGATCAAGTCAAAACCCTTTTCTCAGAACTTCCAACACGCATCCAGTGTAAGACGGAGCCAGAATTGCTACGCGAGCGAGGTCCAGTAACGCCATTGGTCAAGAGCTTTCCAATACACAACAGTAGAGCTGGAACTGTATAAGAAACTGATGTCAGAAGTAAGCGGCAAGACATTTTGGATTTCTGAGACGATGAAACTGAGACGATGAAAATGTGATGTTTGAATCCGCAGATGTGCATTAAATGTCTTCCTGTTTATCTATGAGCAGAGAGAATGGAGTTCTATGTTTCATTACTTTATGAACGTATTCCATGAGTTTAGCACCTTTAAATTCCTCCATATTATCAGCTTTCCACTGCCAAGAGATTCAACTCACTGAGCACAACCGTCAGATTATACAGCTTCAAAAATCAAGCATTATTCCCAAAGGTGACCAACAACCAATTGAACTAATTATTGACCAAAATATATATGACATATAGAACAATAATATCTATCTAATCATCACAATATGAATATCACTATTCATAGACTTCAAAACAAAACCAGCACCATCTTTTGATGGCTGTACTTGTGAGTTTCTACCTGGTTAAATCCAAGTTACCGTAAATAAATAAATTAAAAATCTATCTCTATATGGAAACACAATTTTAATGTAATGGAGGTCGTGGTCGTAAGAAATGGAGTCATTTAAACCACACGTTTTATACTCTGTGCGCGGGCCATCAGAGTTGCACTGTGCCCTTTTTGAGGATTTTCTGACTTAGCAGAGAAGTGTTGTAAACCAACAAACGTAAGTGTGGCAGACTAGGTCACTGTGGTCAGAAGAGTGTACCATGAGATAGTAAAACAAAATATCAACAGACAGAGCTGAACATGACCAAATTGCAAAAGTATGCCTGAAACCTGAGTAAATACGTTGGCCCAGGAAGTCAAAATGGAGCGTTTGACAAATAAAGTTGCCAAAACAGAAGATGGAGTCCTGTTTGTTTCAAGAGTGTAACATACATGTGTTGTGCCATAAGTCTTTTATCAGATTCAGAGATCCTGAAAAAGGACTTTACCTTTCTTCTGAACACTATTGGAAAACTAAAACTGAAGATTTTTCTGAGTGGCCCTGTCCCAGCAGTAGGATGAGGTGACCTGAAACACTCTCGACTATCTTCTATAAACAACTGGCTGATAAAAGCATGTGCTGCCAGCACCTTCATCGATAGGTAGCCAATGTCCACCGTGTTAGCTCAGGAAGCCGGTGGATAGTGAGCGGGGTCCAGATCAGAAAGCAGGTTCTGTACCTGAACTCAGGGAAGAGAGTTTCTCTCTGTCCCATCATGATGATGAACCGGATCCAGTTCCATCACAGGATAGATGGTGTATTCATAAGGAAAAGTACGGTTTCTTACACCCCTTTCCCACCCTGCTCCCGTATTAGTATTTTTCCATAAATAGTAGATTTAACCCCACTTGGACTGACCGATATTTATGTTAGCATCACATCCAAATTCAAAACCACTGTGCTTTATTTGCAATGAGTGCATCAGTGTGTTTGATTTTAAGAACATGTGGTCTATTATTTACATTTAGTATAATTGGAACATTGTTTTTAAAAAAAGAACAAAAAAAACGACTCGAAAGGACTTGAAATTTCAAGCCGATGAACTGCGACTTGAGGACAAAGACTTGAGACTTACAACACAGTGACTTGGTCCCACCTCTGCATAGGATCAAGTCTCCATTGAGAAATACACAGTTACATCTGCAAGACAACTCTGCTGAAGAGCTGAACATAAATGGTGTAAAACTCAACTTCACGTTTATTATGAAATCTACAAAGACAGCGCAGCTATCACTCAACACTAAACCATGCAAGAGAAACATGCTTTGCAGCTATCATTAACAAAAACATTAACAAAGCTCGAGCTTTATTTGCAACACTTGACAGGCTCACAAACCCTCCAATGATGTTACAGCCTGAATTTCAATCTATTGCAGCCTGCGACCAGTTTGCCAGCTTTTTTGAAGAGAAAATGTTAAAAATCGGAAGTTTAATCTGCACACCCACACCAAATCCAGTACTAATGCTGTGCCCAAACACATCAAATGCAGAAAAAGAATGACCCAATTTAAACTACTTAATTATGAAACCTTAGAAGAAATTATAGGTCAATTAAGCTTAACTACCTGCTGTATGGATATCGTAGCTACACATTTCTTTAAGAAAGTCCTGCCTGTCATTGCCAATGATCTGATCCAAATAGTAACTCATCGCTGTCTTCAGGTGTTTTCCCTCAGGCTTTGAAAATAGCAGTGATCAAACCACTGATAAAAAAGAACAATCTGGACAAAAATTATTGAAAAAGCTGTTTAAACAGTTAAATAGCTTCCTAACTATAACCAACCATATATTCAATATTTATATGCTCCCACTAGCTCAGGTTATAACAAGAATTAAGATTAGCTACCATAACTATGTGGATGATACACAGCTCTACATCACGATGTCACCAGGTGATTCTGAACCCATCCAATCACTGAATAGATGCTTAGAACAGATAAGTGTGTGGATGTGCCAAAACTTTCAGCTGAACAGAAACAAAACTGAAGTTATTATCTTTGGACCTAAAGAGGAGCGAACTAGAATCAATGCACAGCTTCAGTTATTACAACTAAAACCTAGCGATCAGACCGAAACCTGGGAGTAGTGCTGGACTCTGAGCCTTCAGAGCCACATAAAGACACTCACAAAGTTGGCCTTCTATTATCTACAGAACATTTCCAGGATTAGAGGACTTATGTCTCAACAAGATCTAGAGAAACTCATCCATGCGTTTATCTTTAGTCTCATTGATTACTGCATCAGTATCTTCACAGGTCTGCCCAACAAATCAATCCTCCAGCTGCACCTGATTCAGAATGCTGCTGCTCGCATTCTCACTAAAACCAGGAAGATAGAGCACATAACACCAGTTTTAATGTCTCCTCACTGGCTCCCTGTAGCTCAAAGACTAGACTTTAAAATACTGCTGTTAGTTTATAAATCACTGAACGGTTTAGCACCACAACACATTAAAGATCTGCTGTTGTATCAACCTTCCAGACCCCTCAGGTCTTCTGGTTCTGGTTCGACTCTGCATCCCCAGATCCAGAACCAAACGAGGAGAAGCAGCATTCAGCTTCTATGCACTACAAATCTGGAACAAACTTCCAGAAAACTGTAAAACAGCTGAAACACTGACTTCCTTTAAATCTAGACTAAAAACTGTGCTGTTTAGAGTTGTTTTTGAAACCTAATCATGAAACATTAATTAATAATCTGATGTGTGCCTTGGAAAATAAAACTTTTGCTTATTTACTGGGAAGAATGAACTGATAATGAAGGTTTCTGAGCAAGTGCTATACTTATGGGACTGATAACAGAGGTTTCAGTGAAGATGTTTTTTTCTTCTCTTTCCAACCGAAACTCCTTTGAACCAGGTTTGATTTAGAGACATAGGTACCAATTAACCAGAGGTGGGAGAAATTTAGAGAAACTCCCTACAGGAGAGAGATGGGCGGAAGTTAATGGTACATTTAAAGATGCAACAACTCTTGTTTCTGTGGCTTTAGCCAGAATATGTGATTTATATATATATATATTTTTAAAAGAAAACAAAAAAAGAGTAGAGATTGAAAAAACAAGTTTTTTGAGAACAGATAAGCTACATAGATCATTCAGAGAATCAGCAGGAAGAGAAAGGAGAGCAAAAGAAAAAAATGAAAAGTGCTGATTCATTCACAGATCTGGAATTGTGGGTTGGCTTTTGTCAAAATACCAATAATAAGCAGATTTTTTTTAATACCACACTCGGAATTTTAAAGTTGTATTGTCTATGTGCAAATTGTGGCACCACACATACCCAAACTCCTCCACACTTAATCAAACCCTATCAAGTTAATCCAATGCACACACAACAGGGGGAGCCATTGAGACAGCAGAATGCACGGGGTGTCTCCCTCTTGTGGCTATTTCTTGCAATAAATCCATCACAACGTCTCAAATCTGCATTTGTTATTGTATCTATATTTAAAAACATTTTGGTCTTCATCACGTTTTTGCCAAAGTAATTAAGAGCCTCTGTGGAAGGTCTAGAAAGTCACTTGTGGCTCAAAACTGACTGAACTGGAATTCCTTTTATTGCCATTGTGCACCACAAAATTTAAAAATAGCAACTCTCAAAGACAATTCAAATAACTGAATAAAATAATAGAAACTTATATCTCAATAAATATAACAAATATGATAGAAACACAGAACAACTTGGATGATCAAATGAATATATAAAGATCAGGTTTTAGATGGATTAGCTGTGCTGAAGGAATCTACTGCTCTTTGTTAGAATCTGTCTTTTAATCTGTTCGTCCTCGACTTTATTGCCCTCAGGGGCAGGAGTTTGAAGAGGTGGTGGCCGGGGTCTGAGGTGTCCTTGATGATACTGCGGGCTCTCCAAAGACAGTGGGTCCTGTAGATCTCCTCCAGAGATGTAAGAGGGCAGCCATTTAACCTCTGGATGGTGTTTGTGACCCTCTGGAGTCGCTTCCTCTCTGTCGCAATGTAACTGGAGAACCAAAGTGGGATGCCATGGCTGCACACCGACTCCACAGAGCAGTGACGGTGGGGGAGTTGAAAATAGGATGAAAATAAAATAAGATAAACTTCCAGTTGAGCAGAACAGGGTGAGAGCGACAGAAGAAACCATCGACGGACAAAAGCAACCGCTCAAATACTGAGGAGGTTGACGGTGACAGGGGCGCATGGAGGATGGCCATTATCGGAGGTTACGCTCAAAACTATCACTGCACCTGATCCCAACACGAACACAGTACAAACCAACAACCAATCAAACTAATTATTGACCAAAATATGACATATGGAGGTGTTATGTTGGTGCGGATTCACCTTTAAAGTTTGTGGGGTGCGCGCTCACATACAATTGTTTCGAGCTGTGGAAATGGCGTTGTGTGAGCTTCTGTGATCCTGTCCTTCCTCAAGCATCACATAATGGTCTTCAGGATTGAGGTTGTGTTGGTGGTCCCGCTTTGCTCTCTGGGAGTGCGTGTGATCAGGCACTTCCTGACCAAGAACTGGGCGTGGAGTTCTTAACCGAGATCCTGAGGTGTTCTGGTGGATTGTTGTGTGGTTTCCCCCCTCCCTCCCTCCTCCTGCCACACCTGGCCTAATTGTCCGTGGCGCAAGGGGAGGGAGCACAGCCACGCCAACGCCGTCCCTGCTTTTGCTTCATGCCTTTTAAGTTGGGTGTCATTTACCCAACTGATTTATTCTGGCCAGGCTTCAACCGTTTATGGTGAGTCCCCCTATTATTTTTCAGTACGTTTATTTACAGTTTGTATTTTTTTTTTCTTTTTTTTTTGTTTGCATGTAGGTTTAATTTGTCGATTGTTTGCATGACTTGTTTTGTTATTTAGTTTGTTCGTTGCTTTGCTCGTCTTGCTTTTTGTTGTTCATTTGCTTTGCATGATTTTCTTTGTTTGGGTTGCAGTGTTTGTTTTTATTTGTTTTCTGTATTAATTTCTTGTTTAGTTTGGGTTTGAAAACAACTTCATGCTGAAGAGCTGATGTGCAATATGTATTCTGTGAAATTTGTAAACTGTCTCCTTTAAAGTATATATTCTATTATAGGCCTATTTTAAACATTTTGAAAAATAATAACTCATTAATTTTTAAACATTATGATCCACCTCTCTTTGTTGTCCCAACCTGGCATGGCCGTTTTGTAGATATTATAAGCTGAATAGTCCTGGGGCCAAGATCTCAGGTGGCGTTGTTGGTTGTAATATTTTAAAGTTTAATAGTAGACAGCACTATTGCCACATAGAATAATATAGAACAATAATAATATCTATATAATCTCTGAGCACAACCGTCAGATTATACAGCTTCATCTGGCTGTTGGTCAAAGTTGGCCAATAGCCAATTGAACTAATTATTGACCAAACTATATGACATATAGAACAATAATATCTATCTAATCATCACAATATGAATATCACTATTCATAGACTTCAAAACAAAACCAGCACCATCTTTTGATGGCTGTACTTGTGAGTTTCTACCTGGTTAAATCCAAGTTACCGTAAATAAATAAATTAAAAATCTATCTCTATATGGAAACACAATTTTAATGTAATGGAGGTCGTGGTCGTAAGAAACGGGGTCGTTTAAACCACACGTTTTATACTCTGTGCGCGGGCCATCAGAGTTGCACTGTGCCCTTTTTGAGGATTTTCTGACTTAGCAGAGAAGTGTTGTAAACCAACAAACGTAAGTGTGGCAGACTAGGTCACTGTGGTCAGAAGAGTGTACCATGAGATAGTAAAACAAAATATCAACAGACAGAGCTGAACATGACATAAGTTGCAAAAGTATGCCTGAAACCTGAGTAAATACGTTGGCCCAGGAAGTCAAAATGTAGCGTTTGACAAATTAAGTTGCCAAAACATAAGATTGAGTCCTGTTTGTTTCAAGAGTGTAACATACATGTGTTGTGCCATAAGTCTTTTTTCAGAATCAGAGATCCTGAAAAAAGACTTTACGTTTCTTCTGAACACTATTGGAAAACTAAAACTGAAGATTTTTCTGAGTGGCCCTGTCCCAGCAGTAGGATGTGGTGACCCGAAACACTTGACTGCCTTATATAAACAAATGGCTGATAAAAGCATGTGCTGCCAGCACAGTGACCTTCATCGATAACCACGGGATCTGCTCTGAAGGTTTCCACCTTTTCAGACCTGACAGACCCCATCTCAATAAACATGGGATAAAGCAATTCTCTGCAAACTTATTTCATTTCATCAACGGGAGCACCAACATGGCCACAAAACTACCTGTCAAATTTAATCCAAAATTATTTGAAGACATATGTTGGGAAATTATATAGACAATAAATAATTGTTTACTGCAGTCAGTGCATTAAGTCTGCTGTTTTCAGTTATAACTCATCAAATGGCGGCGTGACGGTCGTTGCACAGAACCCATCACCAAGTGCTATAATTTTGCTAGAAAACCAATCAAAACCCAGTAATTTTGCTATCCTTCAGAAATTGCTGTAAAAGTAAAAAATTGTACAATTGTAAGGATCCTGAAGGCAACACTGTGAGGTAGTTCTGAGTGTTTCTGGATGGTAATGCAGCTCATTATTTTGTGTCTTGGTTAGTGATTCTGACGAGTTTGATTCAGGCAACATGTTTTGATCAATACTGAGATGTGAAATTGGCTGTAGATTTAACCCCACTTGGACTGACGGATATTTATGTTGGCATCACATTCAAATTCAAAACCACTGTGCTTTATTTGCAATGAGTGCATCAGTGTGTTTGATTTGGTCTATTATTTACATTTATCATAATTGAAACATCGTTTTAAAAAAAACAAACAAAAAAAAAAACGAACAGAAAGGACTTGAAATTCCAAGCTGACGACTTGCGACTTGACTTTTGCCTGACTTGACCGTCTTTACTTGAGACTTACAACACAGTGACTTGGTCCCACCTCTGCGTAGGATCAAGTCTCCATGGAGAAATATACAGTTACATCTGCAAGACAACTCTGCCATAGAGCCGAACATAAATGGCGTAAAACTCAACTTCCGTCAGGAGTGGTGTTGTTTTGAATTGACAGGAGCCAAGAGGCTTTCTCCGTCTCGTCATTAAACCTTTAATCTTCAATATATCAAAGATTTTACAGATCAGACTCACCAGGTGCCACAGACATACTTAGTCAGCATAAATTCAGATGCAACTAAGACTAGACTCAGACAGAGCTTAGACCAGTGTTTCTCAACCCTGGTCCTCACCGCCCCCCTGTCCTGCATGTTTTAGGTATTTCCCTTCTGCCACACACCTGAATTGTATGTCTGGGTGATTAACAGGCTTCTGCAATATTTGATGGTCATGCAATCATTTGAATCAGCTGTTCTGGAAGAGAGGCACATCTAAAACATGCAGAGCAGGGGGGGGGGCGGTGAGGACCAGGGTTGAGAAACACTGGCTTAGACGAAACTCAGACCAGACTGCCCCACCAAACCTGCGGCGCGTCAAACCTAAATAGCTTAGCAAACAGGTGGATCAAATTACTCATTAATGGACAAAGGAAAACCGGCAGCACACAAACACTTGAAACCTAGAAATAAACCCAAACTAATCGGAGCACACAGAAAAACCCAACATTATGACATCTTCACGTTTATTATGAAATCTACAAAGACAGACAGCGCAGCTATCACTCAACACTAACCATGCAAGAGAAACATGCTTTGCAGCTATCATTAACAAGAACATTAAGAAAGCTCGAGATTTATTTGCAACACTTGACAGGCTCACAAACCCTCCAATGATGTTACAGCCTGACTTTCAATCTATTGCAGCCTGCGACCAGTTTGCCAGCTGTTTTGAAGAGAAAATTTTAGAAATCAGAAGTTTAATCTGCACACCCACACCAAATCCAGTACTAATGCTGTGCCCAAACACAGCAAATGCAGATAAAGAGGACTCAATTTTAACTACTTAATTGTAAAACCTTAGAAGAAATTATAGGTCAATTAAGCTTAGTTTCCTGCTGTATGGATATTCTACCCACACACTTCTTTAAGAAAGTCCTGCCTGTCATTGCTAATGATCTGATCCAAATAGTAACTCATCGCTCTCATCAGGTATTTTCCCTCAGGCTTTGAAAAATGCAGTGATCAAACCACTGATAAAAAAGAACAATCTACAAATCACTACTGTAGAATTACAGGCCGATCTCCAACCTCCCATTTGTTAGGAAAATTATTGAAAAAGCTGTTTAAACAGTTAAATAGCTTCCTAACTATAACCAACCATATATTCAATATTTATATGGTCCCACTGGCTCAGGTTATAACAGGAAATAAGATTAGCTACCATAACTATGCAGATGATACACAGCTCTACATCACGATGTCACCAGGTGATTCTGAACCCATCCAGACACTGAATAGATGCTTAGAACAGATAAATGTGTGGCTGTTCCCAAACTTTCATCCCAACACGAACACAGCCACAACTCGCATAAACCGTACAAACCTCCAAACCCACACTGATACCACATGAACCACAGATCTGATCCACACAAGGACCAACTAACGCGCACAATGCGACACACACAAACTTTGCTTTTTTTATGCTCATTAGTGCAAGAGTGTGATGCACAACACAGATGGCAACTTATACTACATATAATGTATTTGAAAACGGTGCTGCACTTTTCACACTTAGTTTCACTTTACTGTTTGCAAAAATGAAAACAGGAATAGATGTTCCTCTTTTTCTATATCCTCTTAATAACTGAAATATTTCAATCTCCCAAGTAGAAAGTTTGGTCTTTTGGCAATCCCTTTAACATTTTATCACATAGCTACTTTTGAAAGCTGCCAGATGAGTTTGACGCACAAGATACATGTAGAAATTGTCACCTAAGATGTCAAATAACCACACTACATCCTGTTTCTGAAGAGCGAATAATTTCCTATGTTCGTTAAAGTCCTTGCAGTTTACAGACGGCGCTTTGCAGAGAACTGAAGATGTTGCTGTGGGTTGTTCTTCTCCTGGATTTGGGGGTTTCTGCCGTGACGCTGCCGCAAATCACGGATGAGAAATTCATCGCCGAGTGTGTGGAGGAGCACAACAAAGCCCGCTCAGCTGTCAGACCACCTGCAAACGACATGCTGTACATGGTGAGTCCTGCACATCACACTGTGTTTCACTGCCAAGAAAGAAGAACAGACTGGTGGCTTTGCAGGATGTCATTGATTAAAACTGAAATTTGGTTGTAATTAAATGGAAAAAAGTGAGAGAAAAAACATTGTAGTTTGTGGAGATCCAACAAGTGGGTGAAAGTATTCTCATCAACACAGAAGCAGCTGTAGGTGAATACACATTGCCTAAATCAATGAAACCACCAGTTTGGTCACTGTCATTTTTATAACTTCCTGTGTGACACCTAAATGTAACTGAAGTAAAAATAATGTGTTGTTTCATTTTGTTTGCACGTGTGCATGATGTCATGAAGTCGTGGGATGAGGCGTTGGCCATTACAGCCAGAGCGTGGGGGAAACAATGTGTTTTTAAACACAACATTCACCTCAGGGAGGTCGGCCGCATGCACCCCACGTTTACCTCTGTGGGAGAGAATATCTGGACGGGCTATCCGCCGAATATTTTCAGCGTAAAGATTGCCGTTCAAAGCTGGGTGGATGAAGTCCATGATTACAGCTACGAGGAAAACAATTGTACGGCTGTTTGTGGCCACTACACACAGGTATGTGCACAGAGATCGCTCTTCTACAGATAAAACTGTGCTCTGTATGAAAACCACATATTAATTAGTGTCTGACATTAACTCTGAACATTTATCATTTTAGGTCAGTTGGGATTATAGAAATAATTTCTTTTTGCTAACCTAAGACAGGAAAAGGTTTAGTGGTTTTAATGTTAGAAAAAAAAGGTTATGCGTTTTATACTATATGTAAATATGTGGTATCCTTCTTCCTTTCTCAGGTTGTGTGGGCGCGAAGCTACAAGGTTGGCTGTGCTGTTGTGCATTGTCCACACGGTGTCAAAAACTTTAATCAATCTCCGGGTGCCATTTTTGTATGCAACTATGCCCCAGGGTAACTTGATCCCTTTCCCTATAGACTTTACATTTTATACATTACAACATGTGGTACAAACCTGAAGTGGTTTGGTGAAGCAGGAAATGGTTTATCAAATGAATCACCAGCAACCACATTTACTCTATCAGCACAAATATCCAAAAAATATCTTAAAACCTGTAAATACACTAAGGACAGATAGAGGGAAGTTTTGACTCCAAAGGTTTTTGAACCAGACGCTTCCTTTTGCAGTGGAAATATCAGAGGACAGCAGCCTTACGCAACTACTGGAAATCCATGCTCTGGATGCAAAGAAGAATGTGACAACAAACTGTGTCGTAAGTATGACATTTCTATGTTTAAAAGTCATGGTCATAACAATGCTAATATTGGACTAAATTTACCAGAACCACATTTCCGAACCGGGAAGACTTTGCCAAAGCATTTTGTGTTTCTCTGCAGGTAATCCACAACGAGATTCCAGAAAAAGTATGAGACTGTGCAGAAAATCCAGAATCCTATCAAAGTAAAAGTGCCCAGTTGTACTCTACTGTAAATCTAAAAATGGATGCTTTGGTCTCCTAGGTTACAACTGGGCTCCGGACTGGGACATTGATGGACCTAGAAGCAGCGCTGCACCTACCAACACTTTTCTGGATATCCTGATTGTGCGGCCCATCGCCGTCATCTTGACGTGCATTGCTGCATGTGTAGTCCATTATGTTTACCCCAATCTCTTCTGATTCTGAACATTGAAAGCTGCTGGTGGTGGTACAATGGAGTGAGGAATTTTCTTGGAATACTGATGTGACAGCAACTGTATGGCAATAAAAATCACAATCTCAAAGGAATATTTCAAACACCTTGTTCAATCCATGTCAAGAAAAAATGTAGCGTTTGACAAATAAAGTTGCCAAAACATAAGATGGAGTCCTGTTTGTTTCAAGAGTGTAATATACATATGTTGTGCCATAAGTCTTTTTTCAGAATCAGAGATCCTGAAAAAAGACTTTACCTTTCTTCTGAACACTATTGGAAAACTAAAACTGAAGATTTTTCACAAAGAAAATGTTATCTCTTGCCTAAGTAGGATGGGGTGACCCGAAACACTCTCGACTATCTTCTATAAACAACTGGCTGATAAAAGCATGTGCTGCCAGCACCTTCATCGATAGGTAGCTAATGTGCTCCGTGTTAGCTCAGGAAGCCGGTGGATAGTGAGCGGTGTCCGGTGTTCTGTACCTGAACTCAGGGAAGAGAGTTTCTCTCTGTCCCATCATAATGATTAACCGGATCCAGTTCCATTACAGGATGGATGGCGTATTCATAAGGAAAAGGACGGTTTCTTACACCCCTTTCCCACCCTGCTCCCGTATTAGTATTTTTCCATAAATATCCCCTCCTCCCCCCACGGCTCTTACGTTAGTTTTACTCCTGCTTCCTCTGACAGTAGCACTGGACGGAGACATTTCCCAGACTCACAGTGGCATTACCTGTCAAATTTAATCCAAAATTTGACAGGTATGGGTGTATTTGAAGACATGTATGTTGGGAAATTATATAGACAATAAATAATTGTTTACTGCAGTCAGTGCATTAAGTCTGCTGTTTTCAGTTATAACTCTTCAAATGGCGGCGTGATGGTTGTTGCACAGATCCCATCTCCAAGTGCTATAATTTTGCTAGAAAACCAATCAAAACCCAGTAATTTTGCTATCCTTCAGAAATTGCTGTAAAAGTAAAAAATTGTACAATTGTAAGGATCCTGAAGGCAACACTGTGAGGTAGTTCTGAGTGTTTCTGGATGGTAATGCAGCTCATTATTTTGTGTCTTGGTTAGTGATTCTGACGAGTTTGATTCAGGCAACATGTTTTGATCATTGAACATTGTTTTTTTTAAAAAAGAACAATAAAAAACGACTCGAAAGGACTTGAAATTCCAAGCTGACGACTTGCGACTTGACTCGACTTGAGGACAAAGACTTGAGACTTGCAACACAGTGACTTGGTCCCACCTCTGCATAGGATCAAGTCTCCATTGAGAAATGCACAGTTACATCTGCAAGACAACTCTGCTGAAGAGCTGAACATAAATGGTGTAAAACTCAACTTCACGTTTATTATGAAATCTACAAAGACAGACAGCGTAGCTATCACTCAACACTAAACCATGCCAGAGAAACATGCTTTGCAGCTATCATAAACAAAAACATTAACAAAGCTCGAGCTTTATTTGCAACACTTGACAGGCTCACAAACCCTCCAATGATGTTACAGCCTGAATTTCAATCTATTGCAGCCTGCTACCAGTTTGCCAGCTTTTTTGAAGAGAAAATGTTAAAAATCAGAAGTTTAATCTGCACACCCACACCAAATCCAGTACCAATGCTGGGGTTTTTATCTTTTGTGGCTATTTCTTGCAATAAATCCGTCACAATGTCTCAAATCTGCATTTGTTATTGTATCTATATTTAAAAACATTTTGGTCTTCATCACATTTTTGCCAAGGTAATTAAGAGCCTCTGTGGAAGGTCTAGAAAGTCACTTGTGGCTCAAAACTGACTGAACTGGAATTCCTTTTATTGTCATTGTGCACCACAAAATTTAAAAATAGCAACTCTCAAAGACAATTCAAATAACTGAATAAAATAATAGAAACTTATATCTCAATAAATATAACAAATATGGTAGAAACACAGAACAACTTGGATGATCAAATGAATATATAAAGATCAGGTTTTAGATGGATTAGCTGTGCTGAAGGAATCTACTGCTCTTTGTTAGAAACTGTCTTTTAATCTGTTCGTCCTCGACTTTATTGCCCTCAGGGGCAGGAGTTTGAAGAGGTGGTGGCCGGGGTCTGAGGTGTCCTTGATGATACTGCGGGCTCTCCAGAGACAGTGGGTCCTGTAGATCTCCTCCAGAGATGTAAGAGGGCAGCCATTTAACCTCTGGATGGTGTTTGTGACCCTCTGGAGTCGCTTCCTCTCTGTCGCAATGTAACTGGAGAACCAAAGCGGGATGCCATGGCTCCACACCGACTCCACAGAGCAGTGAGAGAAGGACATCAAAAACTCAGTTCTCAGGTTGTTCTTCCTGAGAGTTCTTGGGCAGTACTGTCTCTGACTTCTTCAGGACTCAGGTAGTGTTCCAGGTCAGGTCTTCACTGACGTAGGTACCCAGAAACTTGAAATTTGGCACGCTCTCCCTATTTATAGTGATGGGCTGAATGTCTGGTTTACACATCCTGAAGTCAATCATTTAGTGGAGGTGTTCAAACAATGTTGCTTTTATAAAAAAAAAAAAAAAAAGCCAAACTTGAGCAAGTTCACAATCTATTTCAAGCCATTCTCTTACTGGAGTAAAAGGCTGCTGTTAAAGTTCTGAAAGAGTACAAAGAAAATGAATTTATTTTGAAAGCTTAACTAAAAGTTTTGGAGGAAGAGAAGCTGAAAAAACAAGCATCACAACTAAGAAATCGCTGACAGGGTCTGCTTGACCGATTCAAGAAGCAACACAGACTAACATGTAGAGACTCACTCACCTGACCGAATTACAAGGACATTCAACCCGACTGAATTAAGAAGATGGAAACAAGTGGAAGAATTAAACATGGAACCTTTGTGGATTAAGTACTGAAAATGAAATATTGTTTCTGCTTTGCTGTATGAATACTACCAATTATTTATGCTTGTCAGTGATTCTTGAGAATAGGGACAAAACAGGTCCTATGGATAAAGCACCAAATTTGAATAAAATATACACAAAATGTAATTTTTTCAAATATCTGACTCAACTAACCTGGGTCATGTGAGCACAACAATGTATATTTTCCAGATATTTGCTGATTTTTTATTTTTTATTTTAAACATTGTAGTTGGTGGATGATGCCTGTAAAAGCCCTTGTCCAGGAGCAGAACTCAATACATTATAATAGTTTAAAATAATTAAAGAAATACTAAAATTATATATTGTGACAATTAAGTATAAGTAGTCATATAAATAATTATAGAGGTAACAATAAATTGAATTAAAAATCATTTTTATATATTTTCCAACTCCATTGAAATTTGTCCCTAGTTTTTATCAACACCGTCAGAAATGAAAAGAATGTTACGGAGCCCCTAAGGGGACATGGAGAAAAAAAAAAAGGAAAGAAATCTCGACTTATTATCGCGAGATCCTGACTTATTATCGCGAGATCCCGACTTATTATCTCGAGATCTCGAGATCCCGACTTATTTTCTCGGGATCTCGAGATAATAAGTCGGGATCTCGAGATAATAAGTCGGGATCTCGCGATAATAAGTCGGGATCTCGCGATAATAAGTCGGGATCTCGCGATAATAAGTCGGGATCTCGAGATCTCGACTTAGTTTCTCGGGATCTCGCGATAATAAGTCGGGATTTCTTTCCTTTTTTTTTTTTCTCCATGTCCCCTTAGGGGCTCCGTAGGCATTCACTGAACCCTTCTGTAGTGATAAAAAAAGATTTTCTCCTCCCAAATTCAAGACATTGGGGTGACCCAACTAGAATCTAGTTAAGTCACCCCAAGATCACTAAGTTTTCTTAAAAGGTAGAGTCTCTGAGAACAGTTCTTCAAAATACAGTCAGTGTTTTCAGCAAAGTTGAGCTGAATGTCCAGGAACGACCCAAGGTATTTAAAATTTGCCACAGTTTCAACAGGTTGGCCGTGGAGAGAAACTGGAACCACTTTAAGGTCTTGTTTAGATCACTTAATAACTCTACATCCTTAAGAGAATGAAAAATTAATAATAAATAAAGACTTTGCGGTATTCTGATTTAGTAGTGTAATTATATTAGTTGTGTTACCACCCCCACGCCACTAGAGGCAGTACCAACCCCGAAAAGATGCGACTAAGGAGCAAATTTAGAAGCTATATAATTTGGTAAAAACTGTGAGCTTTGCTGAAGTAATTAAAGGCACAAGTTCAAATCCATGCTGAGAGTGGAACTCCTTCAATCAGTGCTCCTCCGCAGCACTGATTGGCTAAGCAATGTAACGTGATCCTCTGCAGCAAAGCGGGGCGTCATCACGACTTTACACAGTGTCTTTACCTCCGCGGCAGAGGCTCCGTCGAACCCCTGGGGTTCGATCGAACCCAAGAACCACTGATTTAGCGTATATGCAGCTTAACGGCAAACAAAATACAGAAGTTACGGAGCTTATAAAAAGGTATTTTATTAGCTGCCCCCTTTATAGCGGCACAAAGTATGTTTATTGACGTATGTTTGAAATACTGATTTAAACTGTGCTTTTGTTGTTGCATTCCAAAACTAGGAGTTATTTTAGGTTAAACGATATAATATTGGCTGTAAACATCAATATTTTTTTTCAACTAAACGGGTTTATTGCCATTAAAGCTAATTATTCATCAGGTTTAACTTTCATGGCTCCCAACGGAAATTAGACAGTGGGGGAGTTGAAAATAGGATGAAAATAAAATAAGATAAACTTCCAGTTGAGCAGAACAGGGTGAGAGCGACAGAAGAAACCATCGACGGACAAAAGCAACCGCTCAAATACTGAGGAGGTTGACGCTGATTACTGACAGGGGCGCGTGCAGGATGGCCATTATCGGAGGTTACGCTCAAAACGATCACTGCACCTGATCCCAACACGAACACAGCCACAACTACAACTCGCATAAACCGTACAAACCTCCAAACCCACACTGATACCACATGAACGCGATGCGCGTGGAACAGAAACCACAGATCTGATCCACACAAGGACCAACTAACGCGCACAATGCGACACACACAAACTTTGCTTTTTTTTATGCTTATTAGTGCAAGAGTGTGATGCACAACACAGATGGCAACTTATACTACATATAATGTATTTGAAAACGGTGCTGCACTTTTCACACTTAGTTTCACTTTACTGTTTGCAGAAATGAAAACAGGAATAGATGTTCCTCTTTCTATATCCGCTTAATAGCTGAAGTATTTCAAACTCCCAAGTAGAAAGTTTGGTCTTTTGGCAATCCCTTTAACATTTTATCACATAGCTACTTTTGAAAGCTGCCAGATGAGTTTGACGCACAAGATACATGTAGAAATTGTCCACTAACATTTCAAATAACCACACTACATCCTGTTTCTGAAGAGGAAATCATTTCCTGTGTTCGTTAAACTCCTTGCAGTTTACAGACGGCACTTTGCAGAGAACTGAAGATGTTGCTGTGGGTTGTTCTTGTCCTGGATTTGGGGGTTTCTGCCGTGACGCTGCCGCAAATCACGGATGAGAAATTCATCGCCGAGTGTGTGGAGGAGCACAACAAAGCCCGCTCAGCTGTCAGACCACCTGCAAACGACATGCTGTACATGGTGAGTCCTGGACATCACACTGTGTTTCACTGCCAAGAAAGAAGAACAGACTGGTGGCTTTGCAGGATGTCATTGATTAAAACTGAAATTTGGTTGTAATTAAATGGAAAAAAATGAGAGAAAAAACATTTCAGTTTGTGGAGATCCAACAAGTGGGTGAAAGTATTCTCATCAACACAGAAGCAGCTGTAGGTGAATACACATTGCCTAAATCAATGAAACCACCAGTTTGGTCACTGTCATTTTTATAACTTCCTGTGTGACACCTAAATGTAATTGAAGTAAAAATAATGTGTTGTTTCATTTTGTTTGCACGTGTGCATGATGTCATGAAGTCGTGGGATGAGGCGTTGGCCATTACCGCCAGAGCGTGGGGGAAACAATGTGATTTTAAACACAACGTCCACCTCAGGGAGGTCGGCCGCATGCACCCCACGTTTACCTCTGTGGGAGAGAATATCTGGACGGGCTATCCGCCGAATATGTTCAGCGTAAAACGTGCCGTTCAAAGCTGGGTGGATGAAGTCCATGATTACAGCTACAAGGAAAACAATTGTACGGCTGTTTGTGGCCACTACACACAGGTATGTGCACAGAGATCGCTCTTCTACAGATAAAACTGTGCTCTGTATGAAAACCACATATTAATTAGTGTCTGACATTAACTCTGAACATTTATCATTTTAGGTCAGTTGGGATTATAGAAATAATTTCTTTTTGCTAACCTAAGACAGGAAAAGTTTCATCGGTTTTAATGTTAGAAAAAAAAGGTTATGCGTTTTATACTATATGTAAATATGTGGTATCCTTCTTCCTTTCTCAGGTTGTGTGGGCACGAAGCTACAAGGTTGGCTGTGCTGTTGTGCATTGTCCACACGGTGTCAAAAACTTTGATCAATCTCCGGGTGCCATTTTTGTATGCAACTACGCCCCAGGGTAACTTGATCCCTTTCCCTATAGACTTTACATTTTATACATTACAACATGTGGTACAAACCTGAAGTGGTTTGGTGAAGCAGGAAATGGTTTATCAAATGAATCAGCAGCAACCACATTTACTCTATCAGCACAAATATCCAAAAAATATCTTAAAACCTGTAAATACACTAGAGGGAAGTTTTGACTCCAAAGGTTTTTGAACCAGACGCTTCCTTTTGCAGTGGAAATATCAGAGGACAGCAGCCTTACGCAACTACTGGAAATCCATGCTCTGGATGCAAAGAAGAATGTGACAACAAACTGTGTCGTAAGTATGATATTTCTATGTTTAAAAGTCATGGCTATAACAATGTCAATATTGGACTAAATTTACTGGAACCACATTTCCGAACCGGGAAGACTTTGCTAAACCATTTGTGTTTCGCTGCAGGTAATCCACAACGAGATTCCAGAAAAAGTATGTGACTGTGCAGAAAATCCAGAATCCTATCAAAGTAAAAGTGCCCAGTTGTCCTCTACTGTAAATCTAAAAATGGATGCTTTGGTCTCCTAGGTTACAACTGGGCTCCGGACTGGGACACTGATGGACCTAGAAGCAGCGTTGCACCTACCAACACTTTTCTGGATATCCTGATCGTGCGGCCCATCGCCGTCATCTTGACGTGCATTGCTGCATACGTAGTCCATTACGTTTACCCCAATCTCTTCTGCTATGAGTAGTGTTTTTGGTCTGATGGGAGACCCAGATGGATGGCGTCCCACAATGATCTCCAAATGTACTAGTGGAGTATGCAAACGATATTGCCAAGCAACACAATTTTAGAGCACATCTCCATTATCTCAACAACAAAATGCTACCACAACCTTATATTTGTGATTGTTCTGACAACAATCAGTACGGATTTTGTCCGTACGCTTGTACGGACAAAATCTACCATATAATAGCACTTCCAAGTCTTTATTGACCTAAACCTGAATCCCCTTTAACTACCAGTGCTGCTACATTCAGATGTGACAATCAGTTTGGTTCTGAACATTAAAAGCTGCTGGTGGTGGTACAATGGAGTGAGGAATTTTCTTGGAATACTGATGTGATAGCAACTGTATGGCAATAAAAATCACAATCTCAAAGGAATATTTCAAACACCTTGTTCAATCCATGTCAAGAAAAAAAGACAATGTAATTCTGAATGCCAAAGGGCATCCCACTGGGTAAGAGCTTGCCCTAGACCAGTGGTCAAGTCCCAGAGTCCTGCAACTTTTCTTCTTTGAGAGTGGTTAGACTGGGGAGTAGGTAATGAAAGTAGGGGAAGACATTGGCTCAGGCAGTCTTTGAGGGTGGGGTTAGGGTTAGGTCATCAGGCCGGGACTCGAACCCGTGACGTCCGCTTCGAGGACTAAGGTCTCCATACGTAGGTTGTGCTTTGCCCACAGCAAAAGCACAACCTGCAACTTTAAGATGTATCCCTTGAATTAAATAATGAAATTGTTTCACAATCATGCAGTCTAGCGCTACATTAGCTAATGAGCTAATGCTGGAGCCAGGTGTGCTGAAGCAGAGATATCCAAAAGTTGCAGGACATGGACTCTTGACGACTATCCATCACCTTCTGGTGAAAATAATAGTGTAATGTGTAGTGTAACATGAATGACGAATAACTATTTAACAGTATTCACATCATAAAATCAACAAACTTTAATTTTACATTTTTGAGTGACAAGCAAAAACTGTTAAAAACTGTTGAAATAGACAGGAAATGAAGACACCTTACAGAGATAAGAGAAACTTACAAAAGGTCATGTTGATAACCTGGTTTTGGGAGAAGTTAATAGTGTATTTAAAGATGCAACAACTCTTGTTTCTGAGGCTTTTCACCAAAATATTATCTGACTTGCATATATATAAATAAAAGCAGAGATTGAAAAACAAGTGGCATTTTTTGAGAACGGAGGTCATTCAGACAGACGGGGGTGTTTTATTCTCAGCAGGAAGAGAAAAGCAAAGGGATCTCAAAGATTAAGGTTAGAGTATCAGATTGTAGTTGTGGTAACAAAAACTATGAAGATTACTTTGTAAAAGTTCAAAGAGCAAACTTGCCATTTTTACATTTCCCGTCTACTTAACATCTTTTAATACAAAAACACGATGGACCGCCTCGGCTCCCCGACCACGGGGCTTAGCGAGTTTTCTGGGGGAAACCTATAGTGCTGATTCATTCACAGATCTGGAATTGTAAGTTGACTTCTGTCAAAATTACTACTAACAAGCAGATATTTTACACTACACTCAGAATTTTAAAGTTGTACTATCTATGTGCAAATTGTGGCAACACACACACACAAACTCCTCCACATTCAAGTAATTCGAGTAAATGTGCATCCACAGATTTCTTCAAGAGACCATGACATTAACCACAAATTCACTGAAGCAACAACAGAAATATTGTGTGCATCAGACCTAACACCAAATGAGCATAATTTTTTGATGGAGGACTATGAAAAACATTGAAGAACATCACACAGAGAAAATTGATACAAAGGCAAATAACAGAGTGAATGCGTAATTAGCCTAAAATATACATTTGACAAACTCTTAACTAAAGGACGTCCTAATCATATCATTCAAAGATTTCCCTGTCATTTGCTCAAATTAACAACTTTAAACTTAAAAATGAACAGTTGAAGCCATTATTGTAGCCTGTGAATCTGACAAAGAATTAATTCATATTTCTTCTTTGTTACACATCTTAATACATTTTCATATAAGGTTGACAAGTCCACAACGCAAAATTCCGAGGTAGATTTTTCGTGAGCGGCTTCACAAAGTGAAACAGGAACCTCGCGAATCACAGGGTCGCGTGTTCGCGTCCCACCGTCGACATCGTGACATAAACAATTCCAAACCTATGAACTAAAATAATATACTAAAGTGCAATCCAAGCATCCTCCACTCACTAACCCGTGAAAATTTAGGTCCTTTTGCATCGCTTTTGCGTAAGGGGGGGGGGATCAAATATTGGGCGGTTTGCTTTGCGCAGGAAGGTATCTATCCATCTCGCCTTAAGATTATATGTTTAACTTCCTGCTTGAGTAGGGATGCTTTTGTTTTGAAATGACAACTTCCTGTTTAACGGTTAGCGTAAATTCAGCTTAACGGCAGACAAAATACAGAAGTAACGGAGCTTATAAGAAGGTATTTTATTACCTGCCCTCTTTGTAGCGGCAGAAGGTATGTTTATTGACGTAAATAAGTGTATGTTTGAAAAAGTGTGTGATTTAAACTGTGCTTTTGTTGTTATATTCTAAAACTAGGAGTTTTTTAGATTAAACGATATATTTGCCGGTAAAATTATTATTTTTTTTTAGCTAAGCGGGTTTATTGCCATTAAAGCTAATTGCTCATCAGGTTTAACTCTCATGGGTCCAAACGGAAATTTGACGATGGGGGAGTTGAAAATAGGATGAAAATAAAATATAAACTTCCAATTGAGCCATGATCAGAACAGGGTGAGAGCGACAGAAGAAACCATTGACGGACAAAAGCAACCGCTCAAATACTTACGAGGTTCACATGCCGTGGACACACGGGCGCGTGCAGGATGGCCATTATCGGCGGTTACGCTCAAAACTATCGCTGCACCGGATCAAAACACGCATAAACCGCACAAGCCTAACCTGCACATGAACGCGATGGGCATGGCACAGAAACCACCGATATGATCCAACAAGGCGACACACACACAAAACTCATGCCCGCATAACTTTTTGTCTTTTTATTAAATTATAAAGACAGGAAAGCAACGTCTACTTGTGCGATGAGGAGGACGCTGATTCCCGGGTTTATGTGGTTTATTTGAGACTTCCCGAGGAGGATGTGAAGCGACTTCATTTATACTCTGACAAACGTTACGACCAGATTTAACTGTTTAACTCTCCCAGTGTGGCGTGACGCTGAGGAAGAGCGCGGCGGCAGACGATGTCGCGGCCTGTCAGTGGAGAATCGATGGTGTCCCGTCAGCGGCTCATTTCTAGAAACTACCAAAGATGATGATGATAATAATAATAATAATAATAATAATAGAAAGCTTGTAAAAGCGTACATATGCAGGATTAAAAAAAATCAGTTGGGGTCAATGCGACCCATCTTAGAAATACATCAAGGTTAAAAGTCCGGTTATTCGATTTAGCCACATTTAGCTCACACAAAGAACAAATGCCAAGGCGCCAAATAAACAAAACTGATCAATAACATTCAGGCTTAGAATGATTGCCTACATGTGCCCACCCACAAAGACGCATGTACTGAAAATAAAAAGCACAATACCTACCATTTGGGGGGCGGGGGGGGGTTCACTCAGAGAAAAATCTCAAGGTACATACTGCCGTAAAGCTGCACGCGCCCGTGATTACTGACATAGAAACCAGGTAAGCTTAATCAGTCGAATACGAATCAGCTGGGAGAGAATGCAGGGCAGAAAAAGTGGGGGGAAATGATTAATAAACACAGAAAACAAAAATATCAACAAAGCAAAAAATAAAAGGCCCACCACGGGGATATGTCTATGGTAAGACCCAAACAACAATAATGAACAACAAACACCCATGGGTCATGACATTAAGGCATTGCAATATTAGCATATGTAAATGTCATCATTTCACTAAAGTAATGAAATATATTTCCCTTGTTAAATTAAATTTAGATAGAAAAAAATTACCTTAACCAAACTTCAATGACAAGTGCTTAATCTGTTGCGCTGCACACATGCACAAAACCATTCAGGTAATAAGAGTAAAATAATATGTTGGATTTTATTCATAATGTTGTTTGTATGTTGAGACCTCAAAGGGCTGCAAAGACTGAAAAATAAAACAAGCATAAATGAATAAAAGAGGTTAAAAATAGTCATCTAAGGACCAAAGATTTTGTAAAAAGAAATGTCTTAAGCGTCTTCTTGAACTCTTAAGACTTAAGCATAAAGCGTCAGCACAGAACGCCCTAAATCCCCATAGTCCTGAGTTTGATTTTGGGTATGTGGAGAAAGTTGAGCGAATTGTGTTTTGTGGATTAAGCAGTTGTTTGACATAGGTTGGGGCAATTTGCATAAATGCACTGGTGTGTGAGGATTAAAATCTTGTATAAAATAGTGGTGGAAACAGGAAGCCAGTGGAGAGAGAGAGAGGAGGATGGAAGTAATGTAGTCATGAAAGTGCACTCTCACTAGGATCCCAACTGCAGAGTTGTGGATGTGCTGGAGCCTTTGCAGGCTCTAGCTAGGAATTCTAACAAAGGCATAGACCAGTTTTCGTTGTCTGAGAGGGAGAGAATGGGACAGATTTTGGAAATGTTTCATAGGTGATATGAGGAGGTCTTTCAGAAATTATGAAGGTTGACAACCTGGCCAAGGGGAAGAAAGTAAAGGATAAAGAGTATAGGACTAAGGACTGACCCCTGAGGACCACTGCATGTGACTGTCGATTTGATGTGAAGTGACCCAGGGAGATGAATTCTGTCCAGTTGTGAGGTAAAACTGGAACCAACAGAGGGCACTGTCAGTGCATCCAGTGTTGAAGTGAAGCCTCTCGTAAATAATGACACTTTTAATGCAAAGTTGCTCTAAAAGTTGGATTGAAAGTCCATTAAAAGTGCCAACGTTGCATTAAATTGTCATTATTTACAAAATCATGCAAAGTTGGCACTTTTAATGGACTTTTAATGCAACTTTGCATTAAAAGTGTCATTGTTTACCGAATGACACTTCATGACAACAGTCATAGACATTCATAAGGACTCGTTCATGTTCATGACAGGTGTTATGTCAGTCTTACGCACACCCCCTCAAATAAAGTGTTACCAAAATAAACTACTCTACATCCTGTCTTTGAGGATCATTTCCTGTGTTCGTTAAACTCTTTGCAGTTTACAGACGGCACTTTGCAGAGAACTGAAGATGTTGCTGTGGGTTGTTGTTCTCCTGGATTTGGGGGTTTCTGCCGTGACGCTGCCTCAAATCACGGATGAGAAATTCATCGCCGAGTGTGTGGAGGAGCACAACAAAGCCCGCTCAGCTGTCAGACCACCTGCAAACGACATGCTGTACATGGTGAGTCCTGCACATCACACTGTGTTTCACTGCCAAGAAAGAAGAACAGACTGGTGGCTTTGCAGGATGTCATTGATTAAAACTGAAATTTGGTTGTAATTAACCAAATTACAACCAATTGTAAAAAACAATTGGTTAGAGAGAAAAAACATTGTAGTTTGTGGAGATCCAACAAGTGGGTGAAAGTATTCTCATCAACACAGAAGCAGCTGTAAGTGAATACACATTGCCTAAATCAATGAAACCACCAGTTTGGTTTCTAAGCATAACTTTGAATTAGTTCTGTCATCTGGTCATTTTTATAACTTCCTGTTAAAAGTAACTGAAGTAAAAAAAATAATGCTTTGTTTTATTTTGTTTGCGCGTGTGCATGATGTCATGAAGTCGTGGGATGAGGCGTTGGCCATTACCGCCAGAGCGTGGGGGAAACATTGTAATGACCGACACAATGTCCACCTCAGGGAGGCTCATTACATGCACCCCACATTTGCCTCCGTGGGAGAGAACATCTGGACGGGCCCGCTGGATAAGTTCAGCGTAAAGAGTGCCATTCAAAAGTGGGTGGATGAAGCCAAGCATTACACCTACAAGGGAGACAGATGCACAGCTGTCTGTAGCCACTATAGACAGGTATGTGCACAGAAATCGCTCTTCTACAGATAAAACTCTGCTCTGTATGAAAACCACATACCCTTATTTAATTAGTGTCTGACATTAACACTGAACACTTCCTGTTTTAGGTCAGTTGGGATTATAGAAATAATTTCTATTTGGTAAACAGGAGAACAGTGACAATTGTACATACATAACATTTACATATATTAGGATTAATATGCCTTGAAACAATTTATGATGAGATAACTTGAAAGTCTCCTGACCGTTGCTAAATCTGAAGGGAAAAGGTTGAAACTTGCAGTCTGCAAACACCACCTCAAGCGTAAACTTGTGGGTTCGAAGGACTTTGAATGTTGCTGCCAGACGAGGATGCCACTGTGTGTCTGAGGTGTATGAGCACACATTCCAGGTGCAAACTATTGGGATGTGGACAGGCTGTAAACATTTGACTTTGAAGAAAAGCAAGAAATTTAAAAATGCCCCCTTCTGGAGCTCAGGATAGCTTGAATTATTGCTTTCCAATCTAACTTGAGACAGGAAAAGTGTTGGTTTTAACGTCAGACAGAAAAAAAAATAAGGTTATGTGTTTTATACTATGTATGTAAATATGTGGTATCCTTCCTTTCTCAGGTTGTGTGGGCACAAAGCTACAAGGTTGGCTGCGCTGTTGTGTACTGTCCACATGGTATCAAAAACTTTGACGGTCTTCAGGGTGCCATTTTTGTATGCAACTACGCCCCAGGGTAATTTACTCTATCAGTACAACCAACCAAGCAATGTCTTAAAACCTGTAAATACACTAAGGACTGATGGCAAACAGAGGGAAGTTTTGACTCCAAAGGTTTTTCAACCAGATGCTTCCTTTTGCAGTGGAGATATCGATGGAATTCATCCTTATGGAACTACTGGAAATCCATGCTCTGGCTGCAAAGGCGAATGTGACAACAAACTGTGTCGTAAGTATGACATTTCTATGTTTAAAAGTCATGGTCATAACAATGCTAATATTGGACTAAATTTACCGGAACCACATTTCCGAACCAGGAAGACTTTGCTAAAGCATTTTGTGTTTCGCTGCAGGTAATCTACAACGAGATTCCAGAAAAAGTATGTGACTGTGCAGAAAATCCAGAATCCTATCAAAGTAAAAGTGCCCAGTTGTACTCTACTGTAAATCTAAAAATGGATGCTTTGGTCTCCTAGATTACAACTGGGCTCCAGGCTGGGACACGGATGGACCTAGAAGTAGCGTTGCACCTACCAACACTTTTCTGGATATCCTGATTGTGCGGCCCATCGCCGTCATCTTGACGTGCATTGCTGCATACGTAGTCCATTACGTTTACCCCAATCTCTTCTGCTATGAGTAGTGTTTTTGGTCTGATGGGAGACCCAGATGGATGGCGTCCCACAATGATCTCCAAATATACTAGTGGAGTATGCAAACGATATTGCCAAGCAACACAATTTTAGAGCACATCTCCATTATCTCAACAACAAAATGCTACCACAACCTTATATTTGTGATTGTTCTGAGGATGACGCTTGTACGGACAAAATCTACCATACAATATCACTTCCAAGTCTTTATTGAACTAAACCTGAATCCCCTTTAACTACCAGTGCTGCTACATTTAGATGTGACAATCAGTTTGGTTCTGAACATTAAAAGCTGCTGGTGATGGTACAATGGAGTGAGGAATTTTCTTGGAATACTGACATATGTATGGCAATAAGAATCAATCTCAAAAGTATATTTCAAACAACTTGTTAAATCCATGTCAAGAAAAAAGACAATGTAATTCTGAATGCCAAAGGGCATCCCACTGGGTAAGAATTTGCCCTAGACCAGTGGTCAAGTCCCAGAGTCCTGCAACTTTTCTTCTTTTGAGAGTGGTTAGACTGGGGAGTAGGTAATGAAAGTAGGGGAAGACATGTGGCAAAGGTCATCAGGCCAGGACTCATACCCCTGACGTCCACTTTGAGAACTAAGGTCTCATACATGGGTTGTGCTTTTCCCACAGCAAAAGCACAACCTGCAACTTTTAGATGTGTCCCTTATCCTCCACTTTAATTAAATGGTGAAACTGCTTCTCTATCATGCAGTCTAGCGCTACATTAGCTAATGAGCTAATGTTGGAGCCAGGTGTGCTGAAGCAGAGACATCTCTCAATGACTATCCTAGACCTTGGTAACCGTCAGCTTCTGGTGAAAATAATAGTGTAATGTGTAATGTAACATGGATGACAAAAGAACAATTTAATAATATTCACATTAAAAAAACCTTTAATTTTACATTTTTGAGTTACTCAGCATCCTCAGTGACACATAGTCTAAGCAAACAAGGAAATACATCTGTCCAAAACTGTTAAAATAGACAAGAAAGGAAGAAACATTTATGTACATCATCTCTAACACTTTGCATCTTGAAATCTGGGAAGAATTTAAACCCTTCCAGTCCTCTTTCGGTATGCTGCGACTGTCCCAACAATTAATTACCAGCATATAGTACATGTTTATATGATGGGACTTGGTGAGCTGTTAGCCTTTGTCTTTTGTTTTTTTCTTCTTTTTGTCTGTGGTGCTGCTGGTGGGCGGAGGAGGGATCACAGGTGGAGCTCCCAGTTTTTTTGTTTTGGCCTTTTTCACCTTCTCCTTGATGGCTGCTATGTCCAGTTTTCCTTCTGTGGGAGCTGTGACACAAACACTCAGGTGGTTAATCAGGACTTTACAGTCACCTTACAGTGATAGGTCCTCTGATCTCAGCTACCTTTGGCTGTCTTCATTAATGGCTTCTCTTTGGGAGGAATGAAGGCTTTGTTCCGCTCTTCTTGCTTCTTGGTCAGCGCTTCTGCTTGTTTGACCTGAAAAAAGAACAAACACTATTGTTACATTTCTTCAGGGTGATGCAACTTTACTTCATACGTTTCAGTTCTTTTTTTAGCAAATACTTAAGGAAGTCTCTTTCACATGAAAGTGGCTACATTTAAGCAACAGAAAAAAACCTAACAAATGCTTACCTTAATTTCTCCCATCTTCTTCCTCCTTTTCACACTTTCACGCAAAAAGAATTCACCCGAGGCAAGCTCCTGATCAACCTGTGATGGAATCCAAGCAGTTAAAGTCACAAATTTATCTCAATGTGAGATAAATTGGATAAAAGTCAGACATTAGGTCAGTTAGATAATAAGACAAATGCACTTAGGAGGTGTGATGATATCAAGGTAGTTGCACAAATCCCTTTTTTCACATGCTAACGCCACCTGACCTTGCTTTCAGGCTGTGGAGGAGGGAACGGGGTGTACTCCTTCTTCACGCTCTTCTTCTTGGGTTCCTTGCGCTTGGAGAGGTTCTTGTGGCGGAACTTGGGCAGGAAGCGTTCCCAGTTCTGCATCCGCAGGTCTGGGTCTTTAGAAAGCTCCTGTTTGATCATCAACGTCTGACGGTTCAGGCAGTAAGAAAGAGAAAGTTAGAGTGTTGACTGATGGAACAGAAGAGTAAAAGCTATAGAATGGATAATTAATGGTGTACTCTTTCAATGACCAATGTTAATGGCATTTCCGACAATTGTAAATATTTCCAAAACAATTTTTTATGCCCTCAGCTCCAGGTTGAGCCAGCCATGGCATTCAAACCCAGAGGGATTTGTTTCCGTCAGGAAATCAAGAACAAGGATGGAGAAACTCTTCATTGGACATGAATGTCTTAGACTTTTTACCCTTAAATAGGAAGCTGTGTCGGAGAGCAGCTAACATACCTTGATGTTGTAGATGGGGTGGATGTTCTTCATGGTGTCCATTACCACTTTGCGTACCTGTATAATAAAATAATTATTCTTCGTTCTGCGGTACTTTCATTACACTTAGAACTATAAAATATAAACTTTGCAGTGAATCAATTTATACTTTGTTGAGTGTGCCTTTTAGCAATATATCTAATACTGCTAGAAATCCTCTTTATTTTACTATACAGGGGCAGTATTTTGTAAAATAGACTTTTTTGAGCTTGTGATGACTTCCTGAAAGTAGAGTTTCAGAAGAGCAGGAGTTTTAAAGAGACAGTGGCCCGATTTCTTTTAAGTTATATGCGACATTTGTAACTTTTTTAACATCAGAGTTACTTTATTGTTCTATATGCAAAGTGATACCATCTCGACGGAAAACACATAATACTGCCCTTTTAAGTTGTCAATCTCGGCCTCCGTTAACAGCAGAAATGTATCAGAATCAAAGGTTGGATGTATAAAACTCTATTTTTGTTTAAACATTTGAGTTTTCCAAACATACTACAGACTTACAGCAGGCCACTGTGACACACTTACCTCTTTTAGGCCATTGTAGGGCCCCAGTGCTGACACAGTGTTACCCTGCACCATCACATAGCAGTTGGTTAACAACTCTAATGCCTAGAAAACAAAAGAAAAAAAAAAAAAACACCATGAAAAAGATTATTTAATAAGTTAATATTTAACAATTGGTTACAGAATAATTTTTACATTGTAATACAATTATAACTGGTTAGCTGAATTGCAGAGGGGAAGAGAAATTCTGTAGCTAAAACACTCTGCTGCCACCTGGTGGAACTTTACTAATAATTTGTTTCCACTGATGAATGTATGCGTTTTACAAGAAAGATGTAGTATATATATATATATATATATATATCTCGAGACAATATTTACACAAGGTAAACTTTTTATGCTGAATTAGCTCTGATGTAACAAGCTAAATTAGTTTTAGGTTTTACCTTTAAGGTGGAGCCCTTGGGGCCAATCAGCCGCTGCCTCCGCTTCACAAACCGCTCTCTGTTCCTCACCATAGTGCCGATTTTTATTATGTCACAGGCCACATCATCTTGTAATATGCGGACAGCCTGGAAACAAGCAGGATGACAGTGGAAGGTAATCCGTGTTTTCAGAGGGTGGTACAGGTTAGGGACTGTGTGAACCAGGTAGGTTGTGATAAACAGAGCAGAGGCCTTTACCTGCTCAAATGGGACGCTTCTTGCCAGCAGCTTAACGAGGTCTCTGGCTTTCAAAATGGCATATGGATCGAATGTCTTCTTGGTGGTGCTGACGGTGACACTTCCCTCGATCAGGTCCAGAGAAGCTTTGATGTGCTGAAAGAAACAAGATTTAGCAACATTTGGGAATGGGCTGAAAACCCGGGCCCTGAAGCAATACCAATATGACTAATGAACAGGCTTCTGATGAAACCTATAAGCAGGGGTGTCCAAAGTCGGTCCTCGAGGGCCGGCATCCTGCATGTTTTAGTTCTTCCCCTAGTGGTAGTAACAACCTCCTGAGCAAGTGAATGTTCTCCTTAAGCCTTCTAACGAGCCATCGTTTGATGCAGGTGTACTAAACCAGGGAGAAAACTAAAACATGCAGGATGCCGGCCCCTCGAAGACCGACTTTGGACACCCCTGCCTATAAGACTTGAGCTTATTTTTATAATTTATTAAAAATAAAATTGTCCCAATTCCAATCCATGATCTCAGCTGTTCACGCTAAAGCCAACACATTTAATTTCAATCTGGAGTTAATATATTTTTAAATTGACTCTTTGTAGCAAAAGACAAAGCACTATTAGGTCTGTGGTCACCATGTTTTTGGCAATACAGTGCAAAAATAAAAACTTCACACATACGTAAGCTCTTTCCATTAGTTATCTTGGAAGTTAAATTTTTCATTGAATATCCAATAAAAGCTCTGAAAAATGTAAATCGGTGGGATGACTGCATGTACATACCAGGTCTCCCAGAGCTTTCTCCACCAGCGGCCAGCACTCTTTCAGGTAAGCTTCCCTGTATTTGGGGAACAACGTGGCGAAGCTGCTCTCCTCCAGCAGCCCGCGGGGGTTGTCCTCTCTGGTGAACGCCGGCTCCTTCCACCCATCAGGAACAGTCAGGAGTTCAGATTCATCCACTGCGAGGCACACAAGAAATCACATTCAGTGAAAGTATGTCACTACAAGTGACAAAAAGATTTTTAAAGCTTGATACAAATTGCGCATCAGCCAATCACAACAACTCGATGCATTTCGGCATCTAAACACCTTGTCAAAGGTTCACCTAATAAAGTTACGAGTGTCGATGGAGTCCATTATATTTAAATCCTGTCAGAGGATCTGTAACAGACTTCTAGATTTTTTAATGAGTTTCATTGTCGCATTGTTAACTTTATGATACAATATGTAAACAGTTAACAGCACAGACAGAGCGAAGTCATTTCGTAAACCGACTGGAGTGGATTACAGCGTGCATCATGATGGGTAACGAATACGTCAACAAATTTGGAATAAAAATGTCTTCCGTAAACTTTTTTTTTTTTTTTGCTCCCTGCATTAGCAGCTAACAGTCTGGGACTCTGTAGGATCCAGAACTTACCTTGAACTTTGGCCTTTTTGGGGCTTTTAGCTGTTTGGGCTCCACTCATGCCGTCTTTAGCGGTGGAGGCCGCCATTTTTGAGAAACGGCGGAAGTGACGCAAATCTTTGCTTCTTCCTGTAAACGTAACTGTTTACAGAAAGGACTGTTCATATTTCTAAATATAAAACGGAGATGTGTAACTTGACTGCCTTTTCTATATAAAAAACTGCGTTATTTAAAAGAGAAAAAGACTTAGTTGTATATATAATAAAATGCGGATTTAACTGCGTTTTTATTTTTAATAATTGAAAAATAATTACGTTAATTAGCTATTTTTTTCATTAGCATTGCCGCACCGCTCACCATAGTAGCAAATTGTTTTTTTTAATCCACTATGCATACTTACAGTATATAACATGAAAATATAAAACAAAAATTAGATTAAAGAGAATTGTCTATCGTCTTCATAAGGAGGTTATGGTTTTTACTTCAGTTTCAGAGTAAAGATCCCAGAACAGAAATTCAGACATTTAAAAGCAATTCAACTTCAAATAAACATTTTTCTGGCTTTTGTCTCATGTATAAATCAGACTTTTTTTTTTTTTTTTACCTTTTATGAATCCTTACACTTTACTCTATTTGTAAACTTTGGAGGTTTTTCCTTGACCAGTCACAGTGTGACAAGTATTTAAAAAATAAAAGACCTTTAAAATCACTGCTGTCTATTTTTCCTCCATTTTAAACTTCAATAATTCACCAGCATGGAAAAACATCAGGACATTTGGGTAGACCGCAGCAATTAAAAATTTGGCATTTTCTATTAACTATGTTTTGTTTCTGTAACCCGCCTGTCCCCTCAAACAGCTTTCAGATAACAGTTAATGGCTTTGATCTGCGGGGGAGCAGTTTCCATGGTCACACCAACACAAAAAGGTCTCAGAAGTGATTTCAAGCTGTTTATTGAAGCCGTAGCTTCTCATAGTACATCATCACTGCCTTAATGGCACTCAGTGAGAGCACAGAGATTCCTAAAAAGCTTATTAATGCAGCAATGATAACAATCACGCTCATGTGCTCTGCCCCTGAAAGAGAGAGAAATAAGTTTACCCGAAACACAGAACATTAGGAACATTTATTGTAAGTATGATTTGCTAATTAAAATGTGTTAATTTGAATGAAAAAAAAACAAAAAAAAACTACAAATTACATCAGGTGATCTTGTTGAAGTTTGTGCCATAATTCATTATGCTAATCTGAGGCGGTAGACTCACAGTCGGACGGATGGCTGGACTTCACCCTCATGTTGACCGTCAGCGGTCCAGCAGACACAACTGCAGCTCGTTTCTCTCGTTTGTCCGTCTGGCCAGCCGACCTTTTTGGGCGCAACTGGATGCTGCAGTTCTGCAATTAAATAAGGGTCAGCTAGTTTCTTTTAAAGCAAGGTCACAACATATAAAAAGTTAAAGCTTGTAAATCTTCTCTCATTTCACAGAAATAAAAGGAAAAAAAATTCCTTGGATGATCGGAAAACGTAAAAGAAATTAACAGACATTTGTCATACAGCATTAGAAGAATAATTTCTTCATAAACTGATTTTAAAACCAACTAAAATAAAAACAAATTTGGTTTTAATATGATTATCCTAAAGAAAAAAATTAGTCAGTTTGATATCTTCAGGATCAAATATTTGGCTTGAATAAATATCCAGGAAGTTGTGGCTTGCATATAGATATGGGCCAATTCCCAGTACGAATGTATGGAAAGATTTTAAATAACTGCTTTCAAAGCTGCCAACATGTTTGACATATTCCTCTTACAGTTTATCCTCTTAATGATGCTAAAGAATATGTTGCAAACTGACAAGATAACATACCATCTGTGTCTTGGTACTGCGGTTTGAATTTCAAAGCTCAGAGTCAGAGGTCAATTGTTTGATTTGATCACCACCAAGGTTTTAATACAAGGCCAAGTAAAACCCAGGATGTGGACAGATTAATCTGGATTTGAAGACACCTTACAGTTGATCATAGTTCATTATTAGAGTGCATTTTATATGAATGAGGGCAAAGCTCTACACTCAGTGGATCTGATGCCATTATCTGCACAGTCTTACCTGAGTGCGGTCTTCCTTATGCCCACATATGTTGGTCAGGCAGTGGAAGTAGAGCGGTAGGCCTTTGGGCATGTGGAACATCTGGATGGAAAACCTGCTCCTCTGTGCCAGGCCGTTAGCAGAGAGCCACTGGAATGTGTTGTCAGTGGGACAGCTGAAGGGAAGCGGTGGAACAAACAGTCTCCTTAAAATCTACAGTAAATATTTAAAAACACTATACACGAGGTAACCTTAAATAAAACTTATAGTGCCTCGCAAAAGTATTTATACCAGTTTGTGTTTGGAATGTAAAACTGTTCAAATTTAAAAGTATTTGGTTGGATTTCTTTTTTAATTTATGTAATGGGACCAAGACAAATTAGTGCAGAACTCAGGTACATGCTGATGATTCATTATCAAATTTTTAAGAAGCGGGGCATGCTTTTGTCACCTAAATAAATTCTGGTGTAACCAACTGTGTAGAATGCAATCTCACTGTATAATCGAGCTGTTCTGTGAAGGAGTCAAAGTGTTAGTTAGATAAACACCAAGCAGGCCAGGGAAAAAGTTGTAGAGAAATTTAAAGTAGGATTAGCTAATAAAAGGTTGTCCAAAACTTAACATCTTACAGAGAACCGTTTACTATCTGAAGATGGAAAAGCACATGTGAACCTTCAAGGGAAGGCTTTACACCTCAAGTGTCAGGCTGGGAAAAGAGAAAATTAATCAGAGGCAGCAAAGAGGAAAAACCAACACTGAACATTTTGGGATACAAACAGAGCTCCGTGTCTGGAAGGAAACCAGTGACCCTCCTCACTGTCCTGCTGTGTGGAGGCTTTTCTTCAGATCAGAGTTTGAATGATGTTGTAGAGACTAATGAGCAAAAATGTCAGCCTCCATATGTAGCAACCTGCAATCTTGTCAGTGACACAGCAGTACTCCACCAGCCACTACAGCAGGGCTAGGATGAGGGGGCGTTTTGGCCGTATCAAAATTGGTTTGGATACTGATAATTTTTAGATTTCCAAATGAAAACAGAAGAATATAAGAAAAACATACCCATCTTCAAGAAAGACAGCCTGGACTGCGTCTTGTGGATCGGTGCTCTCGGTGGCCCAGCAGGACTCCACCTGCAGCAGCATATCCGAGGCAAATGAGCGGTTTGTCTGCAGAGCCACCTGGAAGTACAAGGTGTCCTCGTGTCCCAGCTCTATGGGATCCGCGTAAGCACGGCTGTAAGACTCGTCCTTAAACAAGTGCATGGTCAGACCCAGCAGTACCGATGAGTTAAACTCTACCAGGGAGAGTAAGGACAGCCTGAAACCAAAACAGCACACCCTCAAACTCATCTATTCCAACTGATTTCATCTTATAAAATTAGGAAAGCACTAGGATGTGTTCCTCACCATTCCATGCTTGCAACGACTTGAGCATTTCGGACATAGTGTCGAGGGTAGATGCACTTCCAGACAACCTTGAGATCTCGCCGGCTGATTGTATGCTCTTTACTCAAACTGATGCTCAGAGTATTTTGGAGCACGATGTGGGTTTTATTCCCCTGGATACACACACGCACACACACTTCTATGCAAACAATTTAAAAACATCCCCCAAAAAAGCAGCAAGTGTCAATGACATTTTCCAACATTGAACAATTAAAATGAAGTAAATTTGAAAACAAATGAAGTGGCTAAAGCAGCATTTTCTTCTGAAATGCAAGTTAGTTTGACCTCTTTCTCCATTCCACACCCTGGTGGATGCCGCGAGGTGTTGAAGTAGTACACAACCTCCGTCTCATTCACTGGACACTGGCCGTCATTCAGTTTGACCTCAAGCTTTCCCCCAAACAGAGAGGTCAGGTAGGCTTTTGCTATTCCACCTGTTATAACTCTCTGCAGACACTGGCTGAAAAGTCCTTTATCTGTTTGAGACAAGAGATGCTGCATTTTTTAGCAGGACTTTTACATGCATTTTATTTTTTTGTGGATGTCAGTTCAACAAGAAACCGGTCAGAGCTCTGAACTGTACAATCTGTAATATATTCAGCAGTTAACAGTGTTCAGACTGACAGGTAAGTCAAAGGTTTTCCACCAGTGTATAATCTTTATTGCAACACCATGGACTTGACATTGCATGGGAAACCTTCCTGGATTGATGGATAGCAACAATTGTTCCTCTGTTGAAACTTGTTTAATCCAGAACTGCAAAGTGCCAAAAATCCTGTGTGATCTTTTTATCAGGACTTTAAACTATCCAATATAAATAACTTTCATGAGTTAAACCTTCCCTTTAAATATCAGTCAAGAGTGGGACCTATTTCAAATGAAAAGCAAAGTGTTTTTACAAAAACATCAAGAGTGCTGCTTTGTACCTTTGCAGACTGGATGTGAAGCTGCAGGTAGATGTAGAAAAGAGCCGACGTCATAGTAACCGTCCTGGCAGACACACCTGTATGAGCCCAGAGTGTTGACGCACACAGAATCACGGGGACAGAAAGGTTGCATGGATGCACACAAGTCTGAACCTGAAAATACAAAAAGCCTCAAAAATTGTTTTGACTGAGAATAACGTATTGTACATGAGACCAAGGTAAGCACCATGACATCACTTACCATCCCAGTAAATGACTCCGTTCTCTACACTGATGTCAGACATGTTAAGAGAGCTAATGTGTCTGAGCTGGTCGTCAACTGGTAGGTCGACGTTTTTTGTGTTAGATGCATCAAAGGACCTAAAAACAACTGCTGTCCTTGCTGGCTCATCTGCAGGTCCCAGAAAATCCAGCTCAATGCGGGCTGGCCGCTCATAGTCCTTCAGCAGTTCCTCCAGCTTAAAGGACACAGATAATCTTTCAATTATGGCAGAACCATTTTAGTTTGTTGCATATGTATGAAAAATGCTGCTTAAATTAAAGTGATCTTGTGTCTTGTATGCAATGATTTATAAACTATAAAGTTCCTTGCCAATGTATTCAGAACCTTTAAACTTTTATTTTTAGCATTTAGACAGATATAGCACTTTTTAGATTTCAGTTTATAAAAAAAAGATTTAAAAACTACATTTCATTTGGTTTCCACTTCATGAACTTGTACTTTGTGTTGGTCTATCAAAATCTTATTAAAACACATTGAAGCTTAATTTTGAGCAGTTTAGAAACATGATAAAGTTTAAGAGGTATGAATAATTTATGATCAATACTATCAAAACCGATATCCAAAAGTTATTTACAAGTCTATTGGTTGTGTAACATGTAAATATCTAACAAGGCATCACCTCAACAACAAATTTGACCATAGTAAATGTAACTATAACACACAAACCTGTTTTGTATATATTCCAAGTTACTCATTTGTCTCACCTTAGTCTTTAGAATCTGATCCAGCTTAGCTCTAGATTCTGATGGGTCATTCCGTTGATCATGAGGCAAAGACCAGGGAACGACCATCCTAAGACCAATGTTGTTTAAATCAAACTGCAGCTCTACAAAAAAGGCCCAATGTAGAAAGTTAGCTTTTGTTTCAAAACACAAAGTCTACCTCAACAAGGTTGATGACACCTACAACTGACCATTATTGTGAGGGGATTCAATGGCCCTCACATCAATCTCGAACGTTGAATTGACTCCTTCAAAACCCAAACGGGACGGTTCAGGCTCCCACAGGCCGTTGCACTCCTCCCATATGTCCAGAATGTAGGACTTTCCTGCCTCCAGATCTGGAAGAGGCAACTCGTTGTTGAACACACGGCTGCTCTCGATGAGGGAGTTGTTCTCCAGGGAGAGCTTGTATATGTAAGCTACTGCCTGCTGATTAGGGAGGCTAGGTGTCCACACAACTGTGGAATCACTGGCACGAAACCTGAGCTCGGACACACCGCCAGGACCTGATTATTTACAAGAATAACAAAAACGCAAAAAGTGAGTTGTGTCACCTGATTACAGATTGTGGGAATACAATAGACAGTCAGATGCTCAGATTTGTGTTACCTGTGTGAGCTGTGATTGTCCTGACACTCATGACCACGTTGTCACCACACACCGCCGCCACCTTGGCTTGGTACTTCTGGCATGGCAGAAGCCCAGCCACAGTGTGCATGGTCAAGAGTGTGGTGCCCTTCAGCGCCCCCTCATGGTAAACTCTAAACGTGGAGATGGACGAGGTGTTCTTTACCTCCCAGCTTAGAGTGTAATTGTTGGGCGCAAACGAAGTCTGGTGCAAGAAGTAAATGTTGGAGAAATCTGGCAAGAAGACGGATCAGGTTTTCTGACATCAAAATCATAACTTTTATGGAGAACTTTAAACAATACTGGTTTTTAAAATGAAAAACCTAGCATTTCCCTAGAAAGTAAGAGATTGGTGACAGTTGTTGAGTTGATGTATAAAACAATCCTAAACACACTGCCAAAGCTATAATGGTAAGGTTTAGATCAAAGTATATCAATATACATGATCTGGTTAAATGTCAGACTTACCAGAGTTTCCTTCATTCAGGACCATTCTGCTGTAGCGCGACTCCAACCCCAACTGGCAAACAGTGTGCAGGCCAAACTTCAGCCTGATACAGGGTTGCAGGTCGGACAGCGTGAACGTGAAGCTGTCGTCTGTCATCCACAACTCTGTCTCCTCTATGACATGGTCCGTACCATTAAGGTAGAAGATCGTGAGGAGGAAAACCGAGTACTTCAGGTTTTCAGGGCAATCCCACGCCAAGGATATACTGCTGCTGCTCCACGACTTTACTTCGAAATACTTTGGAACATCTGGGTCTAGTGGAGGCGGGGAACATTTTATGAGCCTGAAATTCCTCAACTTGCATATTAAAATACTGTTTTCAACTGCAAGGTCTACATGTTCATACCTGAAATAGTAGAGAGGCATGTGAAAGAGTAGGTATCTGCAATCTCCACACAGACCATGTAGCGGGTGCAGGGGTCCAAGGCGGTGAAGCGGTAGTGGTCCAGGGTGGTGTTGTCCTCAAAGAAGGGGTTGTAGGATCCCATTTCAGTGTGGTAAAGGGTCACCATGTGAGAGGGGACATCTTCTGGATTGTTCACCAACCAGGACACCAGTAACATGAAGGGACTCCTGGTCTCCAGTTTGATGGGGAAGCGCAATGTATGACCTCAGAGGAGAGAAAATGTTCATTCAAGTGGTTGGCATGCAGAGGTGATATCTAAACTTTTTCACCCCAAAAGCCTACTTTATCGCAAAATGTGAAAAACTTCAAGAGGTATTAATATTTGTGAATCATTTTATAAGCTCAACTTTCAAGTCATCATCCTCAAAGTGTTAGTGAAAATTTCTTCATACCAACAGCGAGGAAGAAGTTCTCATCCTGGTGGAGGAACATTATGCCACTTTCACAAGCAAACACCTCAGTAGGTTCAAGCAACTCCAGGAAGCCCTGAAGAACAAATACGCAAGTAAATTTTGTCCCAATGGAAGCAGTGTATAACACTGTAACAATGACATTCATCTTTGAACAAAAGTAAGCTTAAATATATGTTAGCAATACCTTGGTCACATTTGCTGGCTGCTCTAAGGGTTTGTGTTTGCCTGTGATTTTGATCATCTTTGTACCTGAAATTGAGAAGGTTCTTACAGGGTACAACTAATTGATAAAAACACACACACACACGCACACACACACACACACACACACACACACACACACACACTTTGGTTCTTACGTGGGCTGATTGTTAGGGTCCATCTCTGAGTAAAGCCTCCATACTGCAATGCAACTTTGTTTTCTACAACTGGAGACACTGTTACAGAGGTAACTCGCCCTGCTTTTCTCATTGGGTTCAGTGAAGTGCCGTTGAGCCACAAGTTTCCATTTTGCCTGAAAGAACAAAAATACTTTAAAAACAAGTCTTTATACTTTGAAGCAATAATTGTTTCCTTTACAATTCATTTAAGATAAACTTCTGATTTCTTTACATATCCTATTCCAAATACAAAGAATGTTTAAGATGTATAATAGTAAAATTATTTTTCAGGAATTTTGGCTAGATGAAGGTTTAGCTTTGATTCATACTAGCAAAACTATCAAGCATAATTAAATTATAACTACACAATATGATAATTCAGAAATGGTTTAATAGTTGTTGGTCCAACAATTTTAAAGATAAGATGAAATGTGCAAAACATTGTCAATTAATTATAAAGAGGGTTTCAGTGATTATGTAAAGCTAAACATGATGTTTCCCATTGATTTTAGAAAAGAATACCACTTTAAGCAAACATAATTTATGCTAAATGTAAATAAATTACCGTTTATCAAAAGTGATAACGCTAAAAGTTGAGAGATCCCCATCTCATTTTCAAATCTATAATTAAGTTCTAGGTTGAATGACAAAAACTCCCAGCAGTATGAATATAGGCATGTAACAGTAGAAAATATGTACTAAATATATCTTAGAAATTCTATGCAACAACTTTGTTTTTTATGTTCAGTAGTTTAGTTGCATAAAAAGTCTACTTCAATCCAAATAGGATGGGCCCAACATCTTCTAAATCCAGCCCTGTTTTGTGACATTTAGGAAACGAAAAAATATAAGAAACCTCCTTGTGACGTTTTCACTGCGGATATTTCAACAGCAGTTAACAGAAACAGCTGAACTGTCACGAGACTGACAAAAGACAACGTTAAAAAAAAGAAAGACCGGTGAGTGCATGTTTTTACTACGCTATTTATTTGCTACCGAAATTCCGCTACTCGTTATTTTGTGATAGCGTTATATTTTAATTTATGGCCTATAGTTGGGGAGAATAAAGCTCGTAACAAAATACTACATAGGAGCACGAGAGCGCTGCTGGCCGACAGTTACTTTTACTGCTGCGTCATAAGTATTTCAGCAGCTAGGAGTTTTACTACAGGTACATTTCTGGTTATTTTTTTTTACCCATTTAAAGCGTCCTCCGTGTCCAGCCAACAAAGTGAGAATAGCATGTCGTAGCACCTTCCTGTATTTAAATAAATGTAAACATTTACCAAGTTATCGTACGCATAATTGAACAGAAGAGAGTAGGTCCATACTTACCAAACGAATGAGGCACCAATATGAAAAATATAAAGGAAAATTCTAACGAGTTCCTAAAAGCATTAAAATACATATTAAATAACATAATTAGGCGATGTTTTGGTATTTAAGCTCGCTCTGAATATGAATTTCCTTACATTTTCTTTCTTTTCCGAGTATTTACCAAACTGAGAAGCAGGAAAGGACAGACAGGCTGTTAATAAGAGGCAGGTGTGCAGAGCTACTCCTCACCTGCTCAGGTTTTCTGACGTCACAAAAAATGTTTGAGGAAAAAAAAGGAAAAAGGAAATATATTAACGGAACGGTTCTTTGTACTGCTGTAAATGTCGTTCATAAAAACAACTTTTAATTATAGCCTACGATTTTTTTTTTAACTTTGTTTTTTGTTTGATTTGGGGTGTTTGCGGTTTTGTGGCATTATTGATCATTATTATTGTTTAAATATCAGTAAATTAATTAATATAAATCAATATAAAAATTGTAAATATAAAAAAAATTTCACCAAAAAAATCTTCAGCAATTTTCTATAAAAAAGTCTGAATCGTCAAAAATTTTCTAGAAAATCTAAAAATTTCAGATTAAGCTCAGAAATGTTCTAGAAAAAAGTAGAAATGTCTTGAGTTTCAAAAGTTGAAATTTTTTGACCTTTGAAACTCAGAAAACATCCAAAAGTCAAAAACCTTTGCCTTTTGAAATGCAGAAATGTTCATGGTTTTTTTCTAGAAAATTTCTGAGATTAATCTCAAAACTTCTGAGTTTTTTTTTCCCATCTACAATGGCCCTAATAGATCGTCATAAGCTCTTTGTATAAAGTGCAATAAAGAGTGAAGGTGTAACATGACAAAATGAGAATAAGTTTAAACACTTTGAATGTTTTTGTTTATTTGCAAATGACACCTTTTCCTTTCTTCATACAGATGACCCCATGGTGACCCTGCAGTTTTGTGTTGTGCTGCAGGAGACCAATAGATGGCACTGTGTACTTTACTGCAATTTCACTTAAAGCTACACTAAAGGAATCCCTCCACACTGAAAAAGATATCTATAAAATAAAATGAACAGAAACAGAAATGGTTTTTAATAAACTTCCAAACCTTGTTTTGTCATCCATAAGTCCAGAATATTCCCTTTACTTTGGTTGTATGACTGTGATTAGCCTGGATTAAGTAAATGAAAGGCCAGTGGTCTTCCATTAGTGGTCTTGGATTCCATTTGTTCAGAGTTAATTCAGCAGTCAGAGAAGGCACCTTTTGTCTAAAACAGAACCAGGCAAATTATAGTCACGCGCCGCCTGAGAAGAACTCGAGGATCGCCTCTGCCTCATCTCATAATTCAAGTCAAACCATGATCTAAGCAGCGAGCCATCCAGAGCTATAAGAAGCTCCGTGGTGCGATTATGGAGAGCCAGCAGTGTCTGCTGCTGCTGCTGCTGACTGCAGTTACTTTAAGGCCTTGCCCTGGAGAGCCGAGGGGAAATGATGATGGCGTCGACCCCATCGGCCTTCTGAGAAATATTTATGGCGGGCTGCTGGTGAGGGCTGAGCCGTTCGTCAGGGACTCTGAGCTTAAAGAGCTGAGGCGCCCAGCGGACCCTGCAGTCACACAGCAAACTGAGGGCAGAGCCGGCGCCGACGGGCCAGTGGCGTTTACCAAAAACGGGCAGATCAAGGGCGTTACTGTGGATAAGGCCCACGTATTCTACGGGGTGCGCTATGCAGACCCTCCAGTTGGTGCCTACCGCTGGAAACCCCCGAGACCTGTGAGCCCGTGGCCTGGGGTCTATGATGCGTCGTTCCCTCGGCCAGCGTGCATGCAGGTCTGCAGTGGATCCAACTCCTCGGAGTGTCCTAAGAAGGTGAGAAACGCAAACATTTTTTGTTCACTGCTGGGGAGCTTTTGTGGGGTTTTAGTATCTAAATGCGTTTTTCATATTCTGAATTTTTTGAAATTGTTTTTGCTAATTTACATATTTACATTAATTTTATTGGTGGTATATGCAAGTTAGCAAAAAAAAAAAAAGTAAAAATGTACGGTAAGAAAATTTTTCAAAACTTTTTCCTTATAAAAATCTGCAGTGTGGCACACATTTGTATTCAGATCTCTTTATTTCCCCCAGGTGTGTAAATCTAAGAACCTCCTCAACATGTTTCAATTTGATTCAAAAATACTTTATTGATCCTAAAAGGAAAGTAAATGTTGTTGTATACCATAATTCAAAGTTCTTCAAAAGGTGTGGTAGATTGATGGCTGTGGGCAGGTAGGATGTCCTGTAGCAGTCTGTATTACAGCACATTTGAAGAATCCTCTGACTGAAGCCACATCATTTTTTTAAATGAAGATGATGAAGATGCTCAGTGTTGTCCATCAATATAGTACATAATATAATATAAATTAACAGCATACACAAAGTTTGCTGTAAAATGTAATGTAATATTTACTATGTATTTATAGCAAATATTTTACAAGAGGCATAAGAGCTAGAAAAAAACTACAAGAAGAAAGACGGAAAAAGTAGGAAGAAAGAGTGGACAGAAGGAATACATGTGAATTTGTGTTTATTTTAAAGTGCAGTCATTTGCTAGCACAGCAAGAGCTAAATGACCTGCGTCCCTAACAGGTCAGCGAGGACTGCCTCTACCTCAACATCTTCGTGCCTCTGGATCTCAACTTCACCTCCCCTCTGTGGCGCCCCCTGCCTGTCATGGTGTGGATCCACGGGGGCGACTTCATAGCCGGCTCGGCCTCCAAGCCTGTGTATGACGGACGCTTCATCAGCAACTTCACTCGCACGGTTGTTGTGAACGTGGAGTACCGGCTGGGTGAGAAACACTGGTGGTGTTTTTGCACAAGATGTTTCTCCAGAAATGTGCAACACTGTGTGAGCGACAGAAAGCAGGAGAAATGAGTGTTTAATTGGATTTAATGGCGTTCCAGCAGGCTGGAAATGGGGACATGTGATTGGTGCTTTGGAATTCAGAGGAAGTGAGCGTCTTGCCTAAGTTGATTGTGTTTTTTTTTTTTTTTTGCTGATGATGCGAACTGGTCTCTGGTGGAAGGGGCATTTGGATTCCTGGTGTCGGGTAAAGATCCTCTGTCCTCCGCTACGGGGAATTACGGGATCCTGGACCAGCAGGCGGCGCTCTTCTGGGTGCAGCAGAACATAGCAGCGTTTGGGGGCGACCCCAGCAAGGCAAGCAAAAATGCGCATGAGCACACACCAATGCCTGCGTTGGATAGCCTTCCAACATAAAATATTCGCAACATTTAGTGCACTGGAATGCAGCAAGTGGTTTGTGGGTGGTAAGTCATCAGCAAAACACTTGTCTTTTCCAGCAGCCATTGTACAGCAGTAAGACCAGCTGACCAAACGTGCTGGAGCTCCACTAGGGTTGCTAGGTGACAGTGTGGCTTAAAAGTTGGGAGTTTTCCAACTTGTTTTCCAGACATCATAAAAACATCTAGATTGTTTTTTTTTCCAGCATTTGGGTTGTTTTTTTAGAAGCAGTTGAACAAAGACGTTCAAAACATGAACTTTGCATAATAGGTCCCCCCGTTAAACAAAAAACAAATACCCTCTCAAAATCTGAAATTGGCTGAAAACTAAACACAGCATATACATTTGTTGCGGATTTCCTTATCCCTATAACAGTCTCGCCTCTTTTTGTGGTTAAGGTTACGATATTTGGAGAGAGTGCCGGCGCTCAGTCAGTGAGTCTTCACTTGATGATCCACAGCAGCAAACCTCTGTTTAAACAGTCCGTCCTGCAGAGCCTGCCCTTTTCCATCCCACTCAAGACCAGGTAGAAAACAAACATCTCGAGGTCAGCCGTGCTCTAAAAACAGAATCTGATGCCTTCGCACTCGCTCAAAGGACTCCACGTTGCACCTAGCCCTCTCGGCGTCTTTGGCACGCCTTCGGATAACTTCAAGCTGCGGACTAATTTAGTTTGTTTTTTCCCCCCCCATCTCTTTCCCAGACACGACGCCCTGAGGCTGGGGAAAGACTTCGCTAAAGAGACCAACTGCTCGGCGAGCGACTTTGTCTGCCTGCTGTCTCTCGCTCCGCAGGCCGTCCTGGCTGCACAGATGAAAACAAGTAGGGCGCCACAAACCCCCACCCACCACCCGAATTTAGAGCTGCCCACACACTTACATAAGTCAGACAGCAGGACGCGGCTTGTCTATCTGGGAAGATGATGAAAAGCTTTTATTTATCTTGAGTTAGAGGAAGACAAAATGGGTTAAAGCAAACTTTTAGCCCCTAAAGGAGCTGTTTGATGGGTTTTACTGCCTCACAGCAGAAAATGAATGTCATCTATCTAAGGCTGGCAGGTTTATTGATCAGTATCTTTAAATCCGGGATTCTGCTCTGAGAGTTGGTTTTCACTTTTACTTTATACTAAAAAAATAGAGAGAAAACTCTTTTTATTAGCCACTTTAACTGTTTTTTCCAAAGCAAATTCATAACCACACAGGTGTTGCTGGGGTCTTTGTAAAAACATGTTTCTTGTTATATCAGCTATCTTGTTCTATTTATTTGGAAATGCAGAGAGTTCTAAAATAACTGATGATTAGTTGATTATTTTTGGAGGGTCAAAATGTCAATATTGTGGTAGTTCAATGATAATACGTGGAAGATTTTAGTAGAACGGGAAAATATGCAGCATAAGTCATGAGATTGTTATGAGCAAAGTGGTAAGTTGAACCATTTGTTTTATTGTTGATGTAGCTTAAAAGAGGCTGTAAGAAAACATCTTTAAAACCCAGTTAACTCATACGCAGCCATCTGATTGGTTGGTCAGTCGTCCAATCAGACCAGTAGATTTGCCATTGTTTATTTAATTTGTCAGTAGCGAATAAATATTGGTGAATAGTAATGAACTTGATTGATTTTGGCAATCAGGTTTCTCCAAGAAATATTTTGTCTTTGGTTCAATATGTATTAATTATCACTTCCTGCTAAGATTGGGTGATAAATCAATATTATCAATTAAATTTTTTGTGTGGAAAATCAAGATTTATTTTCTGCCCGTGTACTCGTTGGGCTTCCGTAGGTTCAGAGTGATGAAGGCAGGCATCTTTTTTTCTTTTTTTTTTTTTACAGGCATGTCGTACAGTTTATAATCAATGGGATTTGGTATTATAAAAGCAAGTTTTGGGAGATATTTTCTGTCATTTCTCATTTCAAAATCAAGAAAATAAATCGAATGAAATTGGAAATCAAATTTGGTATGAAAAATAAATCAGATTTTATTTTCGCCCAACTATACCTCCTGCTAATAAAAATAATCTCGTCTTTAATTCAGAACAGTAATGTAATTAGTTAGCTTAATGTGCCTTATCTTTAAGCTCCTTCCTCCGTTTTGAAAAGCTCACTTCCAAATCACTATGGTGTTCTTTCCGTTCGCAGGCTCTAAGGTCGTGAACCCGTTCAGGTTCCTGGAGGTTTTCGAGACGTGGGGCCCGCACATCGACGGAGAGCTGATTACAGAGCAGGCCATCACCGCCTTCCAGAAGGGCGACTGGCAAAAAGAGAAGGCGTTGCTGCTCGGTGAGACAACAACAGCAGCAGCAAATTCTATTGTCTTATTATTTTTCATCCTGCTTCCTACTGGACTCCCACAGGTCCTCATTAAAAATCTGTCGATTGCAAGGCACTCTAAAGTCGGTGATATTCTTTTGGAGCGACAGCGCCACAACGTTTGTTCCTTTGGACTGTTTTCTGCCCCGCAGGAACGACCTCTGAAGAAGGAGTGCTGTTCGTTTACGGCGTCTTCGCCAAGCCGGTGTCTGTTGTGGAGGCCACCGTGTACATCGCAGCCATCTTTAAGCAGCACTCTCTGAAGATCCTCCACAAATACCTGCCACTCTACAAGGAGGCTGACCGCAGAAACATGCTGACACAGGTAGATGAAGCTCAGCTAAATCCTCTCCTTTAGCCGGGTTCAGTAGGAAACTGGCACACTTAGAGAAACCTAACAGATTTAACACTGTCAAATAAACCTAATTATCTGAAAAACCTGTTCACCTCCTTGCCTGTAGTGGCGCTGCACCACTGAAGGAAACAACACAAACACCTTGTTGGATTTCTACCTCTTTTAGAAATCCTATAAGAGGTTGTAGGATTTCTCCATCAGCCATTTCTCTTGCTAATATTTGACTCTCGTTTGTTTTTGCTGTATTTACCCAGAATGCCCTGCGCTGTAGTCTGCTTCCTACTTTTGGTGTGGTCTCTGGTCCACTTGCATCCATATGTACATTCGAACCACACCAAAGTTCACTTCAACCAAACCAAAACCTCGGTAATTAAGCGGACCAGAGTTCAAGTGTTTTGCTCCACATCAGAGTTTGGTTGCGTATTCACACCTCCCCAAATAAACCAAACTTTCTAGGTAAAGAGCCTGGAGTTGGATTAAAGCTGCTTAAACGGGGCTGATGTGAACGCACCCTTAGAAACTCTTGGAACCACAAAGAAACCAGCAGAATGAAAACATAAAAAGATGCTGAACTGTGCCTTGCAAATGTTTAAATGTCTTGAAAATCTTTGCATTTTAATCCCAAACGTCAGTGTATTGGGATTTTATACAACCCAAAGTGATGCAGGCTGATTGTGTCACAGCACATGGTGAACCTCCATCCCCGTCTTCTTCCTGAGAAGAAAAAAACAGTGATCAGTTGTTCTCGCTTGCTGCTAAAGTAAAGTAAAAACTTGCAGCATTCTCCAGCAGTCAGCAGTTCAGACTGTCTGAAAATGGCCTGCAGTGGGCGCTGTAGCTCCAGCTCCGCCACTCCAACATCTCTAACCTTGAGTGACAGGCTGTGCTTTTCCCCCTCTCCATCATTTGCATGGATGAAGCACGCAGACCACCTGAAGCCAGGACGGTTGTCTGCTTAAGATGCAACCCTGACTGCTGCGCTAAACAGAGACTCCATTCTCATGCGGGTCCTTGATGACGGGTGGGATCAGCTGGGGAATCACAGATCAAGACCGAGGCCTCACCAGAAGAGGAAGCACTCACTGTCACTACCAGAGGAGAGTTGGTTAAAGAGACAGCGTTTCAGAAACGTCCAAAGTCTGTGAAATTAGCAGCTTTTATTCAAGTATTTTCAACTCAGATTATTTATGTCATAGATTGCACAGCAAAATATCCAAATTCTTTAGCAATCACCCTTTTTTGATTGGTCAGACGTTTTAAGAACAGATTTTTATTTTTGCTTTCATTAGGCGTACAAATAAATAAAATCAACCAAAAACAAAAGCACTCAATCTGTGTGTAATGTAGCGACTTAATGAGTTTCACTTTTTGAACTGAATTAATGAAACGTGTTGTATCTATTCCAATTTATTGAGATGTACCCGTTATTCTAGATTTACAATCAGAAGTCTAGACTGCGACACAAACATTGAGTTTTGCCATTTCGTCATTTTTAAATAATAGTGCGCTGGAAAAGAATTCAAAATATTTGATCCAAGTCAATTACCTTAACGAAGCAAACCTGTCATTAACAGCAAGCTCTGCTCTGGTGGCAACACAGTATTGTAGCACCCATTTCCACCCATTTATTAAAAAAAGACATTTGTTGATTGAGACATTGGGGAGCCTCAAAATTCACACACAAATGCAGCGCAACTCAAGGCCAGAAGCAGCTTGTAAATCAAGATATATTTGTGTTTGCATCAAAAATACAAGTGTGAATCTCGTTCTGTGGATTTATGAATTATGAGATTTAGTTCCACAGAAGTTAGTCTCAAAACTCCTTGTGCACTCGTAACCGGATCTGTGCGTAAATATAGTTTTATCTGTGTGTATCAGGCGACTGGTACTACTTATTTAAAATTTGTATGTGTAGAAGAAAGTTTGAATTCGTAATTATCAGATTTGTGAGGTCGAAGTTAAAAAATCTGTGTGTAGAAATGTAACATTTGTAGAAATTGTAATTACGTGTGCGCACTTTTGTATTTGTAATTTCTTCATATTTGTAAATGCATTTGATCACATATTTACAAGTACTCGGAGTTGGACACAAATATTCTTTTGACGGTTTACAAAGATGCTTACACGGATTGCAAATCCAGTATTACACACAGGCATTTTGAGACTATTTTCACTCCATAGTGTCTGTCCATCAATCCCACTGGCAGTCGCAGCAGGACATAACTTCAGAAAGTTACTAGTAAGAGCTAATGATTCTCGTCATAAAGGAGTTTAGGCTGTAATCTTGAATTAAATATGGCATTATGTATTTTGTATATATGTTGGGTTGCTTAATTTCTTACAAACCAACATCGCTACCTCTCAGCCTTATGTCTTCTTTAATCACATCTCCTCCCCTATGTGGGTTGGTATTCCATCATTTTCTGTGTAAGAAGCAGTGAGATGGTCATGTCTCATCTGTGCATATAAGCCCAGTCTGTGTGATGGGCCTTGATGTTCTCTAGCTTTAAGGCTCAGACAGAGCCAGTTTTCCACTGGAAGAAGTTTTGTTTCTCAGAAAGACGAGACTTCTATCTCAAAGCAGCATACTTTATGTCTTCAGAGACCCGAGCACATCAATTAAACATGATTTCCGTACCAAAATGATGCCCCAACTTTACACAGCCCGGCAAAATATGCATTTCTATTATTCAGTCACACTTGGCTGGTCAGGCTGCTGGAGCTGCAGCCAGAGCTAGCCCCACTGCATACTCCTCATGTTAATGTGAGTAAAGGACCCTTCTCCACAGGAACTGGGGTCAGCACACGCACTTGCCAGAATATGGATTTGAACGCCATGAACCAAGTGTGATGCACTTTAAAAACTATCTCTACATCATTAGACATATTTTATTCCTGTACATGTGATCTTGCCTAATTTTGACTGCAGCATCTGATTTGAGTAATGGGATGTTCTTTATGTAATACTTCCAAATGATATTTAAAATAAAAGTTGAGAAGGGGAAGGTAATGGAGGTAGCCTGCAAACATTGAATCCAACACAAAAACTAGCAAACATGCCACATAACATTTTGCCTGAAAAAAAGTTTGCACAAGTAAACCTTTGGAGCTCTACCAGTTACAATAGGTCCCTTGGTAAGGTTTTCCTTCCAATTCACAATAAGTCATTGCAATGTTGGTCAATTTCAGAAAATCCAATTAAAATGCTTTGAAATTGTAATTGTAGTACACTGTATGTTGGCATGGATTAGAAGTTTTTTGTGCGAGAGTCACTGCCACTCGAAGGCAGAGGGGGAGTTGTTACATAACGCCGCATACCCACTTGATATCAGCATTCAGGTGCAGAATGTGCCTGTTCTGAGTTATTACATTTCATCTTGAGACAGTTTGGAGGAGACATGAGCCTAATATGAGAAAAGAGAGAGGGTGTATGTTTGTGTGTGTGTAGGTTTGTTTGTTTGGTTTTTTTTTTTACTTTTTATAGGAAGCCTGTTTGTGTTCAGGTGTGAGATGTGCAGCTGTGTGGGCGCAAGTCGCACACTGCCCAAAAAGACACACTGGTTTCCAGGTAACAGGCAGGAGAGAGGAAGTCTGGTTTCCACTTCTGTTGCTTTCCTTTAGGCAAGAGGGAACACCCGATTTTTTATTTTTATTTTTTTATTTCTCATCTCTCTGCCCCAAGCTCGTCTTCCCGTAGAAATCCCACTAATTAGTTCTGCTCACACTGTAGTCTGTGGGACCTTTAAAGAGCAGTGATGCTTAAACTGATGGACTTTTTTTTTTTTTGCCAGATGCTTTAATAATCAATAGATGAATGCGGGGCGTTTTATTCCCCAACTTGAAACTGATCACAATATGCAACAAGCAAAATGAGAAATTAAAACCCTGAAATATGGCCAAGCTATATTTTTAATTATGGATTTGTTACCATTTTAATTACGGCTGTAAAACTGTAAAATGAAGAGCAAATATTTTTGCATATCTTCAAATAAAATGCACAAAGTAAATAAATATTTAGCTGTAACTGGACATTTGCTGCAAAGCTCAAAAGTAGTCGTACCAATGATGGATTGAGACTTAAAGGAATTTTTCAACTTAACATGTTTATTTTGTATAAAATATGACACTGTGCCATAGTTTTTAGCAAAAACAGAACAATTTCTATAGATGACTATAAGTTCCACAGGAGGTTCTGAAACATCCTAATTACCCTGATTAATTGTGAACAACTGTGTTCATCAAGTCACCGGGAGAAACAAGAGAGAGCACAACACAGGGAATTATCAGTATTATGGAGAAAATGAAATAATAGAACATGTTTATTTTAATATGTTGGAGATGCGAGACATAAAGAAGATCCATGTCGGATGAATTTAGGAAAACTGAAGCAACATTTAATTGAATAAATATACTTACAGGGAAACCCAGAAAGTAAAAGTATTCAAATATTAAGTAGGTTTTGGTCAAAGGTCTTAGAGTTTCAGGGGCATCTATAAAAAATACAATGTGATAGGAAGCCAAGTGACATTTGAGATGGCAAGGCTGACAGTGTGAGAGGTGAAAAAGGATCCTAGGGTTACCACCAAGGCAATCCTGAAGAATGGAGACCAACCTTATGAAAAAGCAGATAATCCAGCAGATATTGTATACTGATGGAGTCCATGGATCCTGAGCAAGAAGGAAGCTACCACTTAGCATTTGCAAAATCCCATCTGGACAATCAAGAAGACTTCTGGTCTTGTGTTTTGTGGTCAGACGAATCAAAAATCGAATTGTTTAACTCCACTGGTGGACCCTCTGTTTGGGGTAGAGAAGAAGATGTGTCCTACCCCAAAAACATCATCCCCACAGTCAAGCTTGGTGGTAAATGGCACATGAGGTTTTGGGAAAAAACAAAAAGAAACTAAAGATTCTCAACCCCATCCATTGTTTGACGGCAAAGAACGTCTCAACATGACAACGATCCAAACGTCCAGCTAAAGTGCTGATGAACTGGTTAGTCAACAAAAATATTGTTTTGCAGTGACTTAGCCAGAAAACAAAGAAAAAAAAAATATTTTAAGCGGTAGAGAGAGCACCATGAGCATGAATTCAAAAATATGATCCAGCTGTCCCAGATATAACCAGCATGTAGAAAACCCTGAAGGCATCCAGAACTTAGCAAAACCATATAACAGGCTGAGCTGACAGAGCAGTTTGGATTTTGTCAATTAGATTTGCTCATGCTTTTCATGACATTATGGTGATAAACTAAATTAATCATAATGCAGCCCCTAGTCGTGGTGAAATCACTTATCTGAGACCATTTTATTTCTCGTTTCAGATCGTCACCGATTACGTCTTCCTGTGTCCGTCCAGGAGGTCGGCGCGTGCCGGAACAGTCGCTGGCGGTCATGTATGGATGTACGTGTTTGACCATGTGGCCTCAGACTGCAGCGTCTGGTCAGGTCTCACATTCTGCTACGAGCACGTCTGCCACGGGGCGGAGCTGCCTTTTCTCTTCGACTCTGCCCCGGTGGCCAACTACTCCCTGACCCTGCCTGAAAAGCTCCTGTCTAACCGGATGCTGTGCTACTGGGGGGCTTTCGCCCACACTGGTGACCCATCGTCAAGGGTTGAGCAGACGGTTTTCTGTCGCGAGCAGCGTCTTCCCGTTTGGCCACGCTATTCCGACACCAGCGGCTGGCTCGTCATGAACCTGACGGTGCGGTTGCATGCGCAAGTCGGAACCAGAAACCATATATGTGACTTCTGGGACCAGCTGGGCATCTACTAGCTGGTTCCAGCTGGTAGAGAGATTAGGTTGGGTCTCAATGAACAGCATTGCCAAATTTTATAACTTAGGATAGAAGTCAAGAAACTAAACTTATCCAATGAAGGTGTGCAAACCTATTTTATTGTCTCTTCCGAAGACTTTGACAGTCTTCGGACAGTCTTAGAGCAATACATAGAACTTCTAGAAATCAGTACAAATGTGCAGGGACGGCATTCATGTCTTAATGTGTGGAGTGACCTGCTAACTTGACCGTACCATGCTAATGTCAACATACTGTAGGTTGTAGACTAGACAAGTAATTTTATGCAATGACAATAGTAACAATGCAATGATTCTTTCTATGCAATAAAACAGTCAGAATAAGGCCTGACAAACAAGAAGTTACAGACCTTAAAAAGTTAAATTATTAGACAATAGCTTCTACTTTGTCAATTAAATTTACTAATGCTATTTCCTGTCTAGGTCTTCCATTTCCTGTTTATCAAAGAATCTGTCTGATATGAAAGAAAAATAAACTTTTTTAGGATAATTAATGAAACCCAGTGACAGTATCCTGCACCAATCTGTGGTGTCTGATCCTTGACATTTTCCAGAGGGGGATCCTCCAAAGATCAGACCGGAGGACCCTTTGACTTATGATCATGCATCTTCGACATTTGTGCTTTAAGCTACACCAGTGTTTCCTCTTTTTCACTCAGATAAAACAGACTCCAACACATTTGCCCTGTTCTCACGGAACATCTTTGTTTAATGCCTTCCCCAAGAGGCTGACACCAGCAGATCGGTGGAAAAAAAAAAGACAACATGATTCATTCATGTGGTTCTGTTGGCATCATCGAACCATGACCTTCCATGTGCACGGGAGTGGTTGAGAGTCAGCTGCTCCTAAAATATTCTCTGTATGTCTGGACTGAGAAGTAGGAATGAAGACGGAAATCGTTTCTTCAGAAGAAATCATCCAGGCCTGGCCATTAAAAAAATTTGACTATTGTGCAAAAGTGTAATATTTTTTGCCAGTCATCTCAGGAAGGGCATAGAGCGACATATTCCGAACCCTTGCTTCTTGTCATTTTGATGACTCTCACTCACACTTACAGATAATAAAAGAAAAGCAAAATTCACTGTCACAGAAGACCATGACAGAAGGAGGCAGAGAAAGATGGCTGACCTCTCCTTAACATTATAAACTGACATCGATGTTTCCCTAAACTCCCTTGTGGATGTTCAGGTTTGACGGAAATACAGAAGTGGGGAGTACCATGCATAGATCCGACGGTTTGTCCGTATATTAGCCAAGAGATTATCCTCTCCCCAGACTTTCGGCTGGAAGACTTCTATAAACTCAAGTGTGTCTTTAAAATCCATTTTACTCGTGTTTGTTTTCTGAAGCAACATTTATCTTCTCAAATACTCCAGTGCCTCCAAAAAAAAAAGGACAAACTTTAATCCAAAAGACCTGTTTGTGAGCTAGAAGTGACAGACTTATGGAGAGGGAAAAAAAGAGAGAAAGAAATCAAACAGTATTTTTCTCTATAAAAGGAAAATCTTGTTACCCTCAGAGCAACAGCAGGCTATTCCCTCTTTACCAGCTGACTGTGTTTGGAAATCAAATATTCTCTTTGCATGAAAGAGAAAACTTTAGATGTTTAGACGTTTTGACAGTATTGGGCTACATTACAGCTTCCCAGACTTGGATTTTTCTTTTTTAATCGGGTAATTAATGAAGAAAAAAAAGAAAAAAAATCTTGATCTTTGTATGGCTTTGATTTGAACGCTGTCTTTGGGCATTTTTTTTCCCCCCCCCCTCCGTCTTTCCAATTCCCTTCACACACAGACCAACACGGCAACGTTGCGGTCCGCGCTTATCCAGAATTGTCAGAGCGTGCCCACTACTTGTCAGGAGGTATTGCTGATGTCAAAAAGGCCTTCATTCGCACAGCTTTTTGTTTGCTGCAGAGAAAACACAGCGAGGGGGCCCCTCTGGGGAAATAACACACCATCTACAAATCCCACGTAATGTCAATAGTTCCACACCACTATGTTCATTCATGTGTTGGGCCTTCAGAGTCGGGCAGCGGGGGCACCTGTCAAAACATCTTGACAAGGTAATGGAAACAACCCGCATGTTAACTCGCTCTGAAATAATGCAATCCTAACCTGATGGAGTCAATAAGCACACCGTCAGGAGACGCACCAGGCCCTTAGGCGGCCATGTTGGATGCCCACAGCCAGCCTGGAGACAGGTATTTAATCGGCTACACCGTCGCAGCATGTGTTAACTGCACCCAGCTACATCCTTTATGGAGTCTTCAAACAGATGGGATGACAGATGTTGCTGTCAATCTCAGTTTCTGTCGTTACTTGTTGCAGCGATTTTTTTTTTTTTTATGTTTTCTTCCCCCTCTGGTTAACACTGAATCAGACTAAACATGTTCTTGTTTTAGGTCAGTTAGGATTACCAGATTTATTCCCATTAACTAAATGGCACAATAGTGTTCACATACATTTCTTTAGTAGTTGGAACAATTGCTTTAAAGGGCAATATTGTGTAATTTCTAGCACAATCAAGTAACTATGTTACCTTCAGTTGGTTGTTATAAAAATGCTGTATAGAATATAGTTTGAAAAAAGTTTGACTGTAATTTAACGCCTTGAAATTGAGTTAGGGTTAATTACCTTCATTTTAGGAGCTTACAAAGGCATTTTTGTCCACAAGGGTAAAATCATAGTAATCTCAGATATGTGTATGTTTATTGTATCATTTATCATTTATTGTGATAAATTTCTTGTCTTGATAGAATTTCAATAAGCAATAATCTCCCATTATTCTGGAAACCAACAAATGAGATGGTTTCCATCAAAGGCATCAAACCTCTCCCATGGAGAGCCTCTGGACATACATTGCACCCCACTTCAGTGACGGCCTCAGATATATCAAAGAAGCTTTTGGGCATCCCAGATTATCTTCTAATATTCCATCAAAGGGAATACTAAATCAGTTATCGACGAAAACCGATACACTTTCATGTGAGATACACTGATGCAAATAAAACAGAAGTGCATCACATAATGATAAAAAAAATCTTATTCCTCACTTGTTTTTTTTAATCTTTGGAGATGGAAGCGGCTTGTACAGTGTCTAACTCCACTGCTACAGGTTCGTCTTTGGTCTTTTATAATTATGACTTTGGGCCCCAACTCTGTTCCGACAGGAACTAGAACATTGGTTTTATTGTTTTGTAATGATTAGAGGCAGAATTATTCTCTGCACATAATGCTTTTATGGTAATTAAATGTGTAGCCCTGTGCACCAATCAGACCTTTGTAGAAGTTTGAGTGTAAGGGGAATTGTGTTACCTTTATGGCCTTTCATGTGAGATACACTGATGCAAATAAAACAGAAATACAACACAAAGATAAAAAATTCTTATTCCTCACTTGTTCATTCTGTTCATGTCAAAGCCATTGTAAGGGCTGTAGCACAACTTGCTGTTTCAAGAAGTTAGAAAAGTAGCCAACTGAAATTTTCATGGGTTTTTGCTGGTCTTGGTTGAAAGCTGTTTATAGATTTTCTTCCACATGGTTAACACTTTGGTACGTTATTGTTGCATTGGCTATGTTGAGTCACTTTTAGAGTTGCTAAAGAAATCCGCAGCAGTTCCAGCACAGGTTCTTTAAGCAGCCGTGTGCTGCCTTTGTTTGTGGGGAAGCTACTGACATATCCAGGTTTACAAAGTATTTCATCCTTTGTAAATCAATGCTGCAGTCTCACCTGAAACAGTGTTTTCTTTTGAGCCGATGTGGACAGGAGTCCACATTGATTTTAAGTTTTTTTTGTGCAGAGTTCTCACCCTTCAGTTTAAGAACAGGCGAATGGCATTAATAAATATGTGTAGACTGTTTCTGTACCTCCTAGCGGTTGTTTATTCATTGTTTTATCTGGCGATTTTCACCTTTTCTTCTCTCCGTTCTGATTTAAAAGACAGAACAGTTAATGGATCCTGTTGTAAACATCAGTCGCTGAAGGGTCACTCTTTGTTTTTTGGGGGTTTTTGCATAGATTCTGTTTTGCATCAGCAATCGGAGCCAATCCTGTAACTTCACTTACTGACAGTTAAGTAATCAGTTTAAAGTCCCTGCTGTCTTCCTTTCAGAGGATTTAATGACGTCGCGGAGAAATTTCTATTCTGTTAATATTGATTTGAGCCCATCAATCTGGAACTAAGACTAAAGACACAACCCTACAAATCCATAGTCATTAAAGTAGTTGTGTAAATGTACTGTTTTGATCTGAAACAACTGTTTTGACTTGGAGATAAAATGATGCAATTGGTACATTTGTAGTTATGGGTCCTTTGGTGGAAAAAAAAGTGGATTTTATGTGATGGACCTTGACATGAATTTCAAAATGTTGTGGACGGGATTTGAATTCAGCCCTTTTTTGCCACAGAAAGGTCACGCCAGCAGGTTGGCAGTATCTCAGATATTTAAACAAAAAACATTACATATTAGTCTCAGATCTGTTCTCCTCTGCTCCAACAACACTGAAATCCGATGCGTGACTTGTTCAACCTTTTTTTTTTTTATACACACTTGTAGTGTTCGTTGATGCCTCACTGTGACCCTCCATGAAATACGAGCCGCATCCAGAAATTTGAAGTCCGCCAATACATGTGGTTGCCATGGAAATCACAACACTCAAAGGTTGCAGAGAAGCCTTTGTTTTATCAAATGGCTACAAGGAATAACATAATGCACAAAGGCGTCTAGCTGGAGGGGGCGTTCAGTCGGGTTTTGATTTATCCCTCCTGCGCACTCTTGATTTGTGTTTATTTTTCTTAAATTGCTCCAAAAAAATGTGGTTGTTGTGCATCTTTTTCCCAGGGGAATGTCCTTTTCAAGGACACAGCGGGGGATTTCATTACCTACAAATGTTGCAATATTGGAGAAATACATGAAAAAGACAGCTGCCCTGGGCTCCCTGCATGAATCTGTGCTTAAAAGCTTCAAAACCCTGAAAAAAGAGTGAAAAAAACTGCTTTTTTTTTTCTCTTTTTTTTACTTGCCTGTCAACAAGTCCTTTGTCGTTCTTCGGCGAATAAAAAAAAAGAGCAGTGGCTTTTGTTTGGCAGCAAAGCGTTTGTCTTTTCGTTATCTGTTCTGTGGCAGAGAAAGACCATAAAAGCTTTATTCAAGTGAGAAAATAGCAGCCTGTTATGAAGTCTTTGTTAATTTTCAATGGATTTTTTTAAATGTCTCCTCTTCTTCACCCCCCACCCACCCCCTTCATTAGACTTGCACGTTTTTTGTTGTTTTTTTTCCCACGGCATAATTACTACTACAGTCTGGAGAATGAAAATAAAGCCACGATTTGGAAGTTTGAGGGTGAAAATCGCTGAGATAAGTTTGGAAAATTGTGACCTAAATATTTCCTGAAATGGTGACATTTTAACAGAGTGCACATCTTGCTCAAACCTGATTGAAAGTTGCCCGACAATATTAGTTTCCAACAATGAGATGAGATTAGATTTTAGCAAGATTTTTGGGGAACAGAAAAGGAAACCTGGTTTTAATTTTTTTCTTTTTTTAAAAAAATTTAAACAAATAATTTTTGAAATAATTTGTAGATTTATAAAGAACTTTGTTATGCTAACGACAACCATGCATTAGTCACTTTATTAGCTTCAAGTCCAATGGAAGTTAATTTGACCCGAGCTCCGGTCATTGGTGTGATAGTCCAAGTCACGTCTTTTGTGAGCCGAGTCGAAGGTCAAACAAACTCGTGACTGAAGTCTGACTCGATTCCAAGTCGCATGACTCAAGTTCACGCCTCTGACAAAAACTGTGAATTAGCTGTTAGCTGAGTGCCGATAAAAAGCTTCAGAGGAGGCTGCGACTCTAGCGGCCCCACGTGGGTTTTTTTTTTCTACAAAGTGAAAAAGCAGAAAGTGTTTAAAGATATAAAGTAGTCTTCGCTGAAGCAAAACTAAAGCTTTGACTAACGTGCAGGGACACCAACATAATCCCAATCGGAAGCAGTTTTACATTTCCTGAGGTTCAATAGACATCTGATTGCCCGGGTGGAGAGACAAAACGCTTCATTCAGAAGGCCAGAAGACACGCCTCCTCCGACCTCGAGCTACGGCTGTCTGTCACACTCAGGTGTTCTTAATCAAGTCCCAGAAGTTCCTCATTTTTATGGTTTTTAATCGCTGTAATTTTGTTCCCAACATGGACATGTTCAGCTCCTGGTGAAAACCTTGAGGTAACAAACATCAGTTTGTTTAAATGGCATTTGATGTGATGTATGGCTGTTTTATGGAAGTTTATCGTTTTTGTTTTTAGACTTCTTTAACCAGTGGCGATATGGTCAACATGGGCTGTTGCTCAGAGTAGCTTTACATAAAAAAAGCCTTATTCATTTTTACAGGAAGAGGTGCATTTGCACCAATTAAAAAAGAAAAAACATCTTAATTCAATTCAAAATATCTTTTAAATACTTTTTTGATAAGTAAAAGTTACTTTGAAACTAAATATTTAGTTAGCAAGCTAAATATTTAAATTGCTAACTAAATATTTAGCTTACAGTTAAATACTTTATGTATATAAAATATAACTAAAGCAAACCAGATATATTTAGCTTGGGGCTAATTATTAAGCTTGCTAACTAAATATTTAGCTCCAAACAAAATAAACTAATAACACAGCATTCATGATGAACGGCCATTTTTTCCCTCATACTGCAGGGTAAATAACTCGGACTACTGATGCCAATTTTTGACTGTGTAACTTCACTAGCGGCTCCCCGCATGTTTCTGACGCAGAGCCACATCTAATGTGAGCTCCGTTGATTTCGCACCAAAATAACAACCCAGTTCATTTATGAACAATAAGATATTTAAATTTAGAGTTTTATTCTTTATGAAGACATGTAAACCACCCAATCAGAGACACGATCAGTTACATATTTTTCTTTTTTGTCACGCTAACTCGATTTGTTGCTTGCTTATAGGCTCTGTGCCTTTGTACGCTTAAACTTCTACAAGCTACTTACAAGGCAGGATGGGAGGCTGCATACAAATGCGCCCGTCTCTAATCATCTTTTGTACACCATTTGAACATTGTGTTGGTTTATCTGATGAAAATCCCACTAAAATACACGCATGTTTGTGTTTGTAAAAGAGCGAAATGTGAACAGCCTTTGCCAGACACATCAGGCCCATCAATCTCTGCCGCCTCAACAGCTAAATTGAATCCTTAAATGTGAAGGGAGCTAAATTAGACATAAAAATGCAGAAACTTGATTCCCGTCCCCCCCCCTGAATATGACAGATTTATTTCTGTCGCGATAAATCAAGATGATGCAGACAGAAGTCGGGCCTCTTGCTCCATGGTGTACAACAGAGATCAGCTCAAATTAAACACAAGACATCTGCCTTGGCCGTAGCGCCGCTGAAATGCTAATGTTTGGGCCCCATTCATAAAAATGATTGATATGGATTAAGACAGGGATCAATACCCACTTCCTGGGTTATATGTAGCACTCAGATAGTCACTGGCACATTGGATTTGGGTTATTTAATCAACGAAAAACTGCTCTTTCATTCTGTTGAACACAGTGAGGCGGACAATCCTGAAAATGTGCAGATTTAATAGAATCCTCCTGAAACGGAGGCGAGAATAATCGCAGATAACCGGTGATCCTCACATGCAGTTGACTTTCAGCGACAGCTGCTGCCGACACTTTGAGGCACTGCTACGCGCACGGCGCTTGGGTTTTTAATTAACCGGAGCCACACCGAAACGCACCGGGCATTCTAACCCCGGGTCGAAAACACTCCAACCCCCACATCGGCCAGGCAAGACTGATGCAATTCATGCAATTTTATGATCGGCTGAAGGCAATTACCGGACCTGTCAGTGTTTGGGACGTCCTTTGTCTGTGATGTATGCACTGTGCAGACTCAGCCCTGCTCCGTTTCTCTCTCTGCAACTCACAAGCACACTCACTCGCTAATTTAAGGTAAATATTGGCTGTGTGGAGAAATGCCGTGCGCTCATGCGAGCTATTTCAGTCTGAATCAATACACTCCTAATTTATTTATTCTTTTATGGCTAACAACAAAAGGAACCTGTGTTTTATACTCCAAATCTAGGTAACTGTAAATACCATTTACCATGTTGGCAGAGGGGATACTTTTTTATTCATTAAAAAAAATGCAACTTCAATATTTCTAGCATAGCTATGTTCTATTTGAGCACTGTGCTTCGTGTCGACAGATAACTTCTCATCATAGCAAACAGAAGTAATGCTTGGGGTAGCCCAAGGTTCAGTACTGTTACACCTCCTATTTAATATGTACATGCTCCCATTAGCTCAGATTTTAAAAAGAAATAAGAGTAGTTCCTCACTGGAGTCCTGTAAACATTGCCATGTTCGAGAAACTAACTTACACCACCAGCACCAGCAGCCTGAACAGTTGCAACAATATGGAAAAGATCCGTGTTTTTATGTCGTTTGCACCAAATTCTGACTCCTCCACCTGAATGTCACGGGTGAAATCAAGACTCATCAGACCAAAAAAATATTTATCTTTTTCTAAACTTCCTGGAAACTGCAAAACAGCCGTCAGCGGCAACATCCGGCTGTGTTTCCGTTGCAGTTTTGAACCAATTTCAACAAAGCGAACAAAAACCCACCTCATCATAACACAAAACACTTGTCAGAAAATGTAAGCTTTATCGAAATTGTCGTGTTCCCATTTGGCAAATTTATTTTCAAAATGTCAAATTGCGCAATTTTATGGTCAATGGAAACATATTTACTGACATCACTACTGGTATTTTCTTTCTAGTCCATCACCAGTCCTGCCACATCTGTGTTTCAACGTGGACTGATTAGAACGCGCCCGGCCATTTGTCAGTGTTTAACTTCCACTTTTACAGCAGTCCTTCGTGTCCCCCGCCTATTCCGCGAAGCGATCTGTTCACACACGGCGACAGGCCTCAATCAAACCTCCGGCCGTCAGTCGGAGTCAGACGGTTCACTAAGAGGCCGCCGGGTATCGACTCCTCTGAGCTTCAGCGTCCCCGTACCTGGTAAGCTATCCTTGGATGTTGCTATGGAAACTGCTTTACAGGCCAGGAGCGCTGAAGGCTGACATTTTTTTTCTTCCCTTTTCCACACACATCCAAAAACACACACACGCACACGCACACACACACACACGCATAGGGCACATCACTCAATCCCTGGAGGGGAGTGCCGGGGATCAAATGTGGGAGCAGACCTTCCGAGCTGAATCCAATATTTGCAGGCAGAGAGAGGATGGAAGAGAAGGAGAGGAAGGAGGAGGAGAAAGAGTGGGAGGGCGTGGGTGTGTTTTCTGTTTTTCCTCCGTCTCTTTTTAGCACAATCTGAGGTGTGAAGACGCTGAGAAACAGAGACGGCCGCGGCATCTGCCGTCACCCTCCCTCTTTTTGAAAGCCACACTTCCCACTGCTTCCTTTTCCCCTCGGAGAAAGTGGAAACAAGACGGTGTGACAAGAAGAAAATCAAAAGGAGAGAAGTGAAAATAGCCTGTTACTGTCTATTTGGGAAACTATGAAGAAAAGGCCAGATAGAGGCTTCGTTTCTCCTCACAGCTTACATTGCTCTCAGTGTCTCCTGCTTTGTGTTCTCTTGGTCTCCGCGAGCGACGCCAACGTTCGATCTCTAATATGTTCCTGTTCACTATGCGTATTTGAGCTGAAAAACCAATATGAAACCATTACAAGTACTGGACCATTGTTGTCATGAGGCCCATTCAGAAACACACTAATTTCACCTGTATCAAAATTGGTTTATTTCGCAAAATTGCAATAGAAACACTTTTTTTCATCTCACACAAGTCACGTGATCAACAACCGGATGTTGCTACTGGTGGAAACCACAAAAAAGACATTGACTTTTATTGAGATTTCATGTCACAGACCAATCCAAAAGACAACAGCAGTCTGAAGTGGAAGGAAAATGAGTCGGTATTTTGGTGAACCACCTTCTCTCAGAAGTGTTTTTGAAATGTATCTGTTCACATCTGTACCGTCACACTTTGCAGTATTAGGTAAAGAAGCTCATTTGAATGTTATTTCTGAAACCTAAAGTCATACCTGATTTAATCTCAGCAGTGCTCTTTGTCCTTTTCTGAAGTTTTTGTTTCAGTCGTAGATCGGAGCTGAAACACGAGGCAGGGGAAGTTTTTCCTCTGTTGGCTTGTTGTCTGCAAAGTGGAAGGAGGAAACACAGTTTTTATGCATTTACTACCAAAAGATGTATCGTTCATCTCAATTCCTTATCTGTAGGTAACCAATTAAAAACAATCCACTGGTTGTGGGAATAATCCTGTTTCACTTTGGGTGTTTGGTTAACATGAACCTGCTAAAGTCCCGGGTTAAGCTTTGTCTGATTGAAGGTGCGGAAAGCAGAAAAGTTTTCATCGGGGGTTTAGCGTCCAAACATTTTCTGTTCAAATACAGAGTTATCTAAACCTGAGCAGTAGTGTTGGAGAAAGAATGGTTGACCAAACCAGGGGAAACTAAACAAAATGGACTGGGCTCATCAATAGCAGGGCAGAACTTCTGGGTAAAACACATCTCGATGCCAGCAGTCATTCTAGTCTACATACTTAATGCCAACATTGTACCCTATAATACAATAAACAGCAATACTGATGAAATGCAGTTTGTTAATGTATTGCGCTGAAAATCTGTTTCAGGTAATATATGGAATCAAAATCAGAATTTGATCAGCTAAATATAAATTATATATGGGATCAAGGATTTTCTATTGAGTTGGAGTATGGAGACTAACTAAGCCAATCCTTGGCATGTTTGTTGCCCTGTTTCAGGTCATTGTCATGCTGGAAAGCCAAGCCATGGCTCCTCTTCAATGCTCTTACTGAGGGAAGGACATTGGTGCCCAAAATACTGTAATCCCATCCTGTTGTTCTGTCCCCTTTACAGAAAAACTGCACTTCGGACCACATGACCTCTTCTCATGCCTCCTCTGGATCATCCAGATGGTCATTGGCAACCTGTATTTGTCAGAGGCAGTCACAGTTGGGTTGTGGTTACCACTAAATACATCTTGTGTTACTATGTAGCGTGCATTACATATGCTATTATATATGTATATGCTGTTGTTGTGGTTTCTCTGTTTTGTTTTCTCTCTTTCTGCAGACTTCAAGAGTTTTGACTCGTGTTCTCTCTAAACTTCTTTCTCTGCTCTACTCACATCTCCTTTCCTTTCAAACCTTTTCCGCACCTTTCTCCCCTTTTTTTCTCATTCCTTTTTCATTTCTGTGTCCATTACATTTACAATAAACTGAAAACAATTTCTAATAAAGTTATAGAGATAAATCACTTATGGAAGTAAATCTGTTGGGCCTCACCTTGACACTCAGACAATGCTGACTGCCACAGTGCTGGACAAGACACGTTAAAAAAATATATACATATTTTTCAATGGGCTCAACAGCTTTCGCCACTTTAACTCAGAATTCACTCTGAGACCCATACAGGATCCATTCAACAGGCTCCATCAATGTGTAGGCATCTCTCATGCTTTCCCACCGGGGTTATGTATCAGTCCCGTCCAAAACATGTGGGGGTTGGGGTATTAAGTGACATGGTAACGGAGTAGGTGGTGAGTGCAGAGGTGCAGGTGACTTTACCTGAAAGCATAAACCTCTGCCTTTGTATGCTCTGCAGCATGGAGTACCTTGTAGGTTTGGATACTCGTCGAGTTTCACGAGAAAGAAATTAGGGTAATGTAACATCATATTGGTAATTACAGCAGCCCCTCCTGACTGCGAGGATCGCTGCACTGAATTGTCTGCAACTGTAGCTAAAAAACACGAACGCATCACTTAATAGCTGCAATTTTATTGTGAATTACACTAATTGGGAGATGCTTCACAGGCGCATTTATTAGTTTGGATAATTATAATAAATTGCAAAAGGGTTATTGGATGTCATGATTGGACTAATATGTGGGTGATTTTTTTAAAGATTTGAGAAGGCAGGGTTACGCACGTTTTCTGAAGGTTGTAATTTTTGGAAGCGGGGTTTGGAGACGGCGGTCCACAGATGTTGGCGTCTTGTTTCCCCCATGGGGACCGTTCGCCTGTGAAACAGCAGACCAACCCTGACGTCCGGGACAATGACGAACAAGAGGTCACTGTTCACAGAAAATCTGTTTTCAGAGTAAACTTGATACTGTCTAGACTGCCTTACTTAAGGCAAACATGTAGAGGCGTATTTACTTTTCCAGAACTGTACAGTTATATTTAAAAAGAAAATACAGAAGGATTAATAAAAAAAAATTGAATTTCCAATCCAGGATTTCACAAAAAATAAGATGTTTAAAAAAAAAAAGAAAAAGAAGGTACAGCTACACAAGGGAGACTCAGAGCTCCGAAGTCAAAATTCCAGGTTTCAAATTAACAGTAAAAGAAAATTGCCTTAGGTTCGAGATCTGGTTTTATATGCAGCATTTATCTTATTATTCACTCTTATAATGGGTTGTGTATTAATGAATAAGTGACACACAGCATCCCTCTTTGCACGAAGTGCAGCAAAATACATAGTTGTCGTCAGCTTTTGTATTGCTAAAAATAGACAGTCTGACCTGAACCAAAATAATCAGCAAACTCAACTGGCCTCCTGATTGCAACTGGAACACGGTTTGCTTGAACTTGACCTCATTTCCAGATCCATTAGGCTAATGGCGCTCCGCATGTCCACACAAAGTACAACCCACTAAACCCAGCCGCTAGCTCAAAATTTAAAGACTCGCATCATGTGGTCAGTCTTTGTCCCCACATGGAAAACAGACCCACCATACAATGTGACAGATCTGTGTTCCCCCAAGTAGTGCACATAATCTCAATGCCAGTGGTAAAGGCACAAATGCCAACTCTGACATAGGCAGATGTGATGTGTTTTGATAGAAGCTGAAGGGATATAAGGTGATCAGAAAGGGACAAACCACAGTATGACAGCAGGGAGATCAATTGTCTGTTAGGATTAATGTCAACCGAGAAGTTTGTCCACATAAAACACAACTGACCAGTTTTAACGAACAGGCAAAGAAACCCCGATTGGAGGATATCTGCTAATCTGAAAAACAAGCTAAAAAAAAAGCGCAGGGAGGAATAATAAATTACTCAAATTGTTATTGTAGATAACAGTGTGATAATACATTGAGTGTGAGCTAAAAGGGAAAAGAAAGGTCTTTGCTGAGCACAATTAGACGTGACCTGAGGGGTGTACGACAAATCGTGGATAATGTTTATGCTAAACCGAAGGTGAGAGGTTTCAATGTCACGAGGGTGGCTCTTTTTGACCCCGCTGCGTCACCATGGTAACATCCACAGAGCACATAAAATGCTCCAGCGCAGTGTTGAAGGGTCTTGTGAGAGAAACAAGCAACCAGGTCGTACCAGGTGAGCCTAGAGGAAGCGGCACATCGACCAGCAAGCCCGCGGCGCAAGTTTAAATGTTTTTACTGGTAAGAACTTCTCTGAAACACACTTCCTGCCACAGTGGTTAGCAATGTTGGTGGTTTTGCAGCAGGAAGATCCCAAGTTGGAAACCCAGACTGGGCTCTTTCTGCATGGAGTTTGCATGTTTTTCCTGTGAATGCATGTTTCTCTCCTCCCACAGTCCTAATATATGTTTCATATGTAAACTGTCTGCTGGAGAACACAGATGTTTGTCTCGTCTCTGATGGCCTGTAGAGGATGTACTATGCATCTCGTCCAATGATCGTTGAAGATGGCTTGGAGGAAAAACAATGATGGATGAACTAACTTCCAGCCTCCATTTTGTATTTTCTTGTATGTAACACAAGCTGAAGCAAGCAGAAGAAATCCAGATCCTAACTATAAAGCGTTATTGAAAGTGGCTGTGGAGATGTTGGAAAAGGCTGAGTCACATGTCCTTCCTGATCTTGTGTGGAGGAGGTTTGGGTGAAAATATCAATTAGTGGTTATTTTTCTGATGACATTTCAGTGAAAACATTTTCAGAAATGTTTAACATTTCAAAAATAACACAAAGTCCATTTTTTAGAGATTTTTCCATAAAATCTTTACTAATCACAGTTTCAAGGGAGCTCATTAAGTTTGCATCATGCATCCATGGTGTCTTTGTTACATGTTCAAGGTTAAGGCTGCATTCGTGACGTGTTTATTTGTTGAGGGTGTGCTTCATGGAGTAGCTTAAAAACAACAGACGAAGACATTTCACGGACCAACGTACCCCGAAGCTGTCTTAGGAAAGGAACACTTCTTGTATAAGAACAAATGGGAGGCCAAGGCAGAAATATAGGATTGCTTAAAAAAGAAAAAGAACTGGTCACTTTATAGAAATTGTAGTTATATAATCATAGTGTTATATTGTTACTTTAAGCAAAAATGTTTGTATATATTCTCATATGTATCTTGGAAGATCACCAGTGTGATGTTGATACCAGTGATTCGTCACCTAACAATGGCTTTACTTCTGTCTGTTGGTCAATAAAAGTTATCCATAAGAGGAAAAAAAACATTTCCGTTTTCTTTTAAATGGTATAAATCATCTTCAGACTACAACTAGCTGAAAATACAGGTTTTAACAGTCCTGACTGCAGCTACCGTAACAACTGATTCATTTCCCATGGAGAGGTAAGCTCACCGTGGCCTGCAGCACTGCAACCTAATACTTGTTGACAGACTGGAGCATTTGCAGGTCATATTCATTCAGCCTAAAGATGCAAGTCACAGCTGTTTGAACCCTGGATTAAAATTCTGCGCTGCTCCAAGTGCTTACTGACATGATTATTCCACATAAAGAGGAAATGGCCTCGTAAACTAACTTTATTTCAGGGTGCTTAAAACCACTGGCCTGTGGGACCGTCTGATGAGGAGTATAGTTGACTTAAGAAGCAGTCAGGTGCACCTTGAACTGTCCCAGTCATCTGTAAATCTGCCCGCAGGCTGTGAGAAGAGGTCGATAAATTTACCGCATTTGCTTACGTGTATCTGACACTAGCCCACACAATTTGGTCACCAGTTAAACCAGCCTGGAATGGATTATTACTTTATTTTTTTAGCCAGACATGCTATATACATCATGGCATTAGTTAATTTTACCTGGATTTTATCTGGATGCTTAAAACTAAAAAGTGAAACTGACAGCATGACCTACTTTTTGATTAATTCATCTGAAAAGTGACTTGACCCGTAAGGTGAGATTTAAAACACTGAAAACTAACCACAAAAAATTACAAATGAGACAAGGTTGTCATGGCAACCGTAATGTACCTCTGGCTAAACTATGCAGTGAATTCGAAACCCCTGATTTCAATGTACACTCACTATTCAGAACAGCTCAGTAGTTTGTTTGAAGTGATGCATGATGGGGATTAAATGGTCAACATTGCATTTGATTAACACAAATGTGTATAAATCATCACAGAATTCCTGCCACTTTGTTATTTTTGCGCCCATATATTTAAAAACGTATTACTCCAATACATAATTGGATGTTGCATAGGATGTACCAATCGCTACACCGGTACATCCAACATAACGATTGGATGTATTGGAACATCTGACAATGTAGATATCGAACATGCCCCACCGTTAGCTGCCCCCCACCCAATTAGAGTAGCAACTAACAGATTAGTCTTCTTTTTATCTAGTACTTCTGTCCCCCTTTCTAATGGCGCCCTGGGCAACCACCCATTTGACTCCTATCAAAACCCATCACTGTGTACATATAACCAGTGTTTACACCTTTTTGTGCTTCCCAGGGTTAACCGAACATGAAAAGCAGCAGTGGGTTTCAGTGGCAGCTGTTTGATTAGCAGCTTGATAAAGAGGAAAATCAAAAAGATGACAAACTGGAAACTGAAACTAATCCTCTGATTTAAAGCTGTGCAGTGAAACATTATTGCGCCAGGAGCTTTGCAGCTCTAAATACATTGCTGTCTCTTTCCACCACTACGCTTAGCACTCAATTCTTCAGCAGGAGCTACAATCTGTTGGATTTATGAGCAAATTGAAGTGTCGTTTACCTTCTGAATTTACTCTGAGAGCTCCTGGGACCAATTTCTGAGCAGTTGGGGGAAAAGGAGAAAATAAGCCCCCGCTGCTGCTTTTCCTTGTACACGCCAAGCCTCCTGGGATTCTGACGGAGGCCCGCAAATCAGCAGAAACTGAGATCCTCTAAAACAAGCTCTTCTTGTGTGTACATGCTTTCTGTATCACTGAGTAACAGGAAAGCTGATTAAATGACTTTTTCCGTTTTAATTGCCATTTGAACGGGTTTATGCCTAGAGGACCTTATGAGGATGTGCCAGTGTTTTTTTTTTTTTTTTTTTTTTTTCCCCCCCACCATATGGAGAGGCATCACTCTGTTAATAAGGATATATAGGAGAGCTGCATTCCCCTCTGGAATAAGGACATGATAGGAAAAGCACAGTTAAATGTAAGATAATTGTGTCCCGAGCAGTGAACCTCAAAGAATTTATTCAAAAGTCTATTTCCTCTCTCAATGAAATTCACGGCGCAGATCCAGCTCTGTACTTCTAATCCAATTTGATTAGCTAATTTTGTCATTTCCACCCGTGGCCTAGTGTTTGGTTCACTGATTAGCAGGAACGCATTTATTCAGCCTTGGTTTTTCCAACAACAGAATTTGCTATTCCGGCGATGTAATTCGCACTTAGCCATTCAAAGTCAACGCCGGACGCGGCTGCACTCAGCCGAGAGAACGGGTCGGCTGCAATACTTCATCAGCAAAGACAAAAGGCTGCCCTTTAACGGTATGGGATTGAATCTTTAATTGCTACCAAGATATTAATTTAAAACACTAAAGGAAAAATCTGATCCGATATATCCAACTTTTGCTACCTACTTTAATGAGCCAGCATCAACATTCACTTTTAATAATAAAACCGCATAATCCATGCAACCACTAGGACTGACAAACCTCCCTGACTCTATCTAAGCATAATATAACTAACCTTCAGATACATTTGTCCTACAATACTAAAATCCTTTGACACCAACCTAAGAAGTTGTCAAGAAATGTTCCAAAGACCCCATACACTGTCAAACAACAGTAGGTTTTCTCATTGTTTGCTAACTTTGATTGAGTGGAAATAGAAAATGTACTAAAAATACTCACCTGGAATACTTATTTATAGTAGCACTGCTACTCTAGTATTCATAGTTCTAGTTGAGCCCCTAATTATCCTCTTTCTCCAACTGCGTGGGTGATTACTTGGTAAGGAACAGGTGCGTCTGACAGACTGAATGGGGCGTAGCTGGAAGTGGCAGAATGTGGAAGCTTTTCCTCAGCAGAGCTCAGTGTTTACAACAATATACGTAAGGACAAACACTCGGCAATCCAGGAAGAGAATCTGTTGGAGGCTGGAAAAGACGTGAGAGTACAAAGACAGAAAGTCTCGGTATATTACAGTTGGTACTTTAACGCATTAATTTCATAATACGTTACAAAAAATAATAAATTTACGCAATTAGTCCCTTTTCTTTTTCCTAACGTACAATGGTTCAGGCCAGAACCTTTGTGTGCAGACGTTCCCAGAAACCTGACGCACAACCGACATTTGGAGCAACAAATTAATAACAAAACTGCTTCTCTCGGCCCATTGGGCGATTATTTTTGACCCAAATAATGACCTTAAGGGTTGCTAGAGAAGACTGTTGTTGTGTTCAAGTTCTGCTAAAAGGAGTTAGCCTATCGGCGAAGCTTTTCAATGCTGACGTCCCCAATGCTAATGTCAGAGTCCACAGTCCACACTTCTAAAATATTTTTCAAAGAAGTTGCATGAATCAGGGGTTCCTGAAACACTTTAAAACTTTGTATTAATCTGAGGGTTGAATATAAACAATAAATCTCTCTGTTGTTGAACTCAAGTTTTATCAACCATTCTTTGAAGTATTTTTTCCCCCAAGTATTCAGTTTTACAGGGTTAAAAGTAATCCAATTCAGGACAGAAATTAGGCTGTCTTGTTCAAAGCTGGAGAAATGATGCATCTTCCCCAGAGTGTGTCCTCAGTGATATTTACCCGAAGCACTAGGATATAAGGAGGAACCAACTTGGTGCGTTCAGAGCAAAACTTGAACTGGAGTCTTGATGTAATATTACTGCCAAAGGCCTCTCCGCTCTGTTTTTTAATCTTGGAAGTAAACAAGAAGAATCCTAATTTCATCTCGCCTTCCCAGACTGCCCTTGAGCATTCAATGTGTTGAGACAGATCACAGCGCATGTGCTTTTGTTGCTTTTTAGTCATGTAGCCAAAAGCAAAATAAGACAAAACAGACATACGCAAAAACTGTGATAAAGATCTAGACCTTCTGGTTCTAAGCCATTCTCGTAAAATACACATTTCTGGTCAGATTTATAGTATCTTTACGATGCTATTCAGCGATGCCGATTGATTTTTATGACTGAAATATGAATCATAATCTGTTAAAAGTCCTTCTGAAGTAAGGAATCACACCTTTTCTTAAAGTTTGCTTTATTATAGATTAGAAGAAGAATCGGAAGACTTAAGGAGCAGTCTTGATCCGTTGGTTTTCAGCACCAGAACTGCCACAACACAAATGAGTAGCTCACTTTGGTGTACCACTTACTGCTCTGTAACTCTGTCACGTGTGATTGGAAGTACACTGTGTTCATTGATTGGCCTGTGAATTTACATCAACATCTCAGCCACAATTTTCAATCTGCAAGGAGATTGTAGTAGTTGATGAGATGGCGAGCTGCAAATCGATAATTCCATGGACAGACATTGAGGTCCAAACTCTTCAACTCATAACGAACAAATACACCAAGAGTTTCGAAGAAACTAGACACTTAAGGGTAGATGTGCAAAATTACATCACCGGACACTCAACACAGCTCGTGGACACTCAAGGCCAGCCCAATTTCCAACGTTTCTGATTTTCCCGTCTTGCTATTTCCTTTGGTTTGTTGTTTTACTGTATTTCCTTATAATTCATGTAAAGCACTTTGAATTGCCTTGTTGCTGAAAATGTGCTATATAAATAAGATGACCTCACCTTACCTAGAATGAGATTTGACAATGGAGAAGGGGATTGTGACAAGAAAGCAAATCCTTATTGCCCTGGGTATTGGATGTCCAGAGTCCCGCCATGTTGGATCACATAAAGAACCAGACTGGATATAAAAAAAATATCCAGTCTGGTTCTTTTATGTATTTCCAAATTGTACAGAAGAAAAAAGCTGGAACCTGCACAAAAACGGATTAACATAACATAATGTCGTGCACAACACAGAAAATATTTAGTTGCTTCTTTTGTTGATTCAGTCAAGAAAACCTTCCAGATCGACTGACATTCTAGGTACTGACCAACAAATTAAAAGCAGTGTACAATAACTGGAATTATCATTGTTAGCACATTTTAAACATTCTTAGAAATGTCAACGAGCCAACACTGATCACAATTATCTCACAAGTACAGTTATTTTTAAATTACTGTTTTTCTGAAACGTCATTACTCAGCTAAATAAAAGACAGAGTCGCATGTAAGGGTTGAGATCTGCAATTCTAAACTTCTTGAATTTCAGAATCACTGTAATAGGGCTGTTGTAAACGAATATTTTAGTAATCGAGTAATCTATCGATTATTCTTACGATTAATCGAGTAATCGGATAAAAAAAATTATAAAATGAAATATTGGTAAATCTGGCATAATACCGGTGTTACTATCAGATATCAATATCAGTCCAATTTTTCATATTTGAGCATCCCTAACAGTTGCTTTTTTGTAGTTTAGAAAACTAACCTGTAACAATAATAGCTCACTTTCTAAGTTAACCAGAAGAAAAGTTATAGAAAAATCTGAAATTATATTGAATTTAATAACAAAGAGGCAGGCTCACAAATATGCTTATAAAAAATGTCTACAATCCAGCTTTTAGTTTATGTATTCATCTTCAGTGAGTTTAATAGATTAATTAAACTCACCTTGCCACCTAACCTGTCACGCTTTGGGTTTGAAAATACGGGAAATGCCGCCTGGAGTGGGAGGAGAGGGCGACACTGGTCACACTCAGAAACTCATCTACCAGCCATGTACGATGCGCTCCGCCACCCGTTTCTTCAGACCGGGATATGAAATTTATTGTGCGGTTCGTCGGTAAAGCTACATTTACACGGTAAGCATAAGCTACTCAGCCGCCCGCCCTGTTCAGTCTATCCGCTCACCTCAGCGCTCTTCCCGCCGTTCGCTTTCAACCAGCAGCCCCGGAGGAAAATGCTGCCGTACTCCAGGCATTCCCCAGTCATTTTAAGGATGCTTATTGGTTCCCCAAAAACGATAAAAAGTCGGGCATTATCATCAATCAATAAAATCCCCACGGGCCAATCTTGAAGATTGGACTTTATGCCGCTGAGACTTAGCTTTTGTCAACAACTCAGAGGCGGAAGTGAGAGCTACGCGCAACGCAAATGAAGTCCCGGCCGGAACACGGTGCGCTAACTAATAAAACATAAATTAACGAAGCTTCGAAGCAGGTAAATTTTCCTCGAGGAATTTTAGTAATCGAGGTACTCGAATCATTCGAGGAATCGTTTCAGCCCTACACTGTAAGCACTGTATGTGTATTCAAAGAAAATATGCATATTTAATACTCTATTTCCTTTAGACATATGATGCAGAAGACCAGTGAAGCTATAACAGTACCCTCCCCTCCCCCTACCCTGCAGTACTCCTACCAGTCTGATCAGCATACTGGGCACGAGGAACTGTCATCTGATATTTAATTGCAGCAGCAGCGTCTGTAATCAGATTTTATTAGAATGCGTCCACACGAAGCCTGCAATTGTAAATTTCTGGCCTGCGAGTGACAGGAAGACACCAATTCTACAACCTAACCCAGATTATCCAAGCAACACTGAGGAATGACTCCCTTTTCCCCTTTCGCTTTCACTCCATCTCCCCTGTTATCAGCTGTCACCATAATGAGTAGAGATGTTCGTAGGAGGGCTAGGGGTGTATACCTGCGGGTCCAGTCGGGGGTGCAGAGCAGAGATGAACTGCAATTGATTAGCTGTGTGGCCATCTAAAAGGGCTGAGCTGTAGTATGTGCTGGGCTTTGACAGCGGATGACAGCAAAGTAAATGTGTGCCGAGTTAATGAGGTTGCCTCCCCACGCCACACGAGTCAACACTCAACCGATCGATGCTCCAGTGTAAACAACCGGCAAAACGGCGACAACTGTGGCACATTTTAAACCGATGTCGCCAGAAGCTGGATGAATGTTCAGGCAACACTTGTTTTTTAGCTAGAGTGCATCAAACTTATTAGAGTTAGCTAAAACTAAGAAAATAATGAAAACTGGAATTGAGAAAAGCTTCTTCGTTAACCAAACTACATAAAAACGTGGCTGTTTCCATGACAAGTGCAGACATTGACTCTACATATGTAGTGAACAAGTTGTAGAGGTTGCAAACAAGGATGGACCCCACTGAGTCGGAGGTTTAGACTTTGAAAATATGAGCTCGCTGGAGATGAATACAAATGCAGGACTATGGTAACTTCTGATTAAAAACAATATAATACATTTTAGGGTGTTTTTTGCCAATAAGATCTTTGCTAGAGAAGAATTTTGTTTGGTTTATATCCCACCCCCACTTCCCTACAGTATTTTAGTCCATCTGAAGACATTAATATTATTAAACCCTTTGCATGCTCACTGAATTACACCAGTGTGGGTATGCAGCAGTGAGCCGACTGTCTAGCAGACAGCTTGCTTTCCTGGAGCCATCCTGCAGGACTAGCTAAAAACAACTGCCTTGCCGTTTTCTCTCCTCAGATAATTTCAAAACGCAAACCTGTTTTTGAGAGCATTTATATTTGCATTTGACTTGGGGGAGGGTGGACAGGAAATTGTGTGTTACATTGTAAATAAAGAAAGAAGGGAGAGCAGGGCAGGTGTCAGCAAGAATGCAATTTTTATCAAAACCTCGTCAATGCTACATGGCAGTCTCTGGGGCAGAACTACATCAGGCATCTACATCACCTCATAATAAGAAAACCAGGCAAGACATGGAGGGCAGGACATCTTTTACTGATTTCATTTCTTATTGGAAGGTCTTGCCACGCTTTATCCTTGGGCTATGTTTCATAAAAAATATGTCCAACTGAGAACATCCAAAGGAGCTAGTTAGTTGCTCCTTTGGATGAACTGCAATTGATAGATAGCTAGATATAGCTACATTGCTAAAAGCTCAGTTAGATATCTACTAGTTAGCTAGCTAAATAGCTAACTAGCTAACTAACTAGTTAGCTAGCTAGATAGCTAACTAGTAGATATCTAACTGATCTAGATATAACTAGCTAGCTAGCTGTATCTAGATGGGTAAGTAGCTTTTCTCTAAACTGTTGATATTGCTCTATGAGGCAACAGTTTAGAAAAGATGGTCGACGCCACCTAATTCAAAATATGAGACTAAACTAGATTTGGTAATGTTATTGCTTGATCATTGCTGTGTTTTTTGTGTTGTTTAAGCATAGATCTTGTGGCGGTGGTGTGCATGTGCTCACATTTACCAGTGGGTGCTGTACTGTTGGTGTCATAAGCACCTCATGACACCAACAAAAACCTATCTGGTGAATAAACTGTACATTTGGACAACTGTTTTGTTTAGTTTAGTCTTGTTATAGCACTAGTGGCCTTTTTTGCAGTTATCAGACAGGAAATAGGTAGAGAGAAGGGGGGAGACATGCAGCAAAGATCCAAAGCTCAGGAACTGAACCTCAAACTGAGAAAAGCTCACACCATGACCAGAATAAACACTGGAACCCATAGTTGAGATTGAAATAGTCAAGAAAGATAAAAGGTAATCCATTATTTATAATGTGTAATGAGGGATGCTGCAGGGCTGGAGAAAGGCTCCATTTTTAGGTCAGTGGAAACTACTCTTGAAAAGCAACACTCATCTCTGAAGAGAGAGGTACACTGGAATCCCATTGCTTTACAGCTGGGGTTGTTCTGGCTTTACAAGTACCTGCCTAGTCCATTACCACAGCCGCTCTGTTTACAGCAGAGAAAGAAACTAAGAGAGCATCTTATTGGCATCGTAAACTACCATGGCTGCCACATTGATCCAGTTTTATCCACTGGCTGAATGACCGGGACACCAGCAACTACCATCAATCAGAGATGAGGGTTTAGTGAACGTGTCACTGTCCTAGAAAAGGAGCTCTTCGTCTCTGCTTGCCATTTTAACAGACTGAAGCTCTTGGCAGCAGGAGACTTTTTTCCATAATCATTCATTTATCGTCTGAAGGTTAATTGATAATATATGCTCATTTTCCAAAGCTCCTTTCCACACACACACACACACACACACACACACACACACACACACACACACACACACACACACACACACACACACACACACACACAGTATGTCTTTCTATTGTTACAAGGATTTTGCCTTGGCTTCTATTCGTTTTTCACTTATTTTTTTAAAACCTAACTTAAACTCAATTCACACTCTAATCCCTAACCCAAAAGCAGCACTTCTTCTCATGGGCCCGGGTCACTTTAGTTGGGAAAATGGTCCTTACATTATATCAAATACAAGGTCACACACACACCTTTCTATCTTTACAAGGACTTTACACTGACTTCCACTCATTTTTCATTCATTTACATAGTCTAACCTGAACTAAATTCACTCCTTAGTCTTAAAACTAATCCCTAGAGGTGCCCGATAATTCCTATTTTGGTATTGATCCGATACCAAGTAAATACAGGGCCAATGTAATCAATGCCAATATGATATCGATACTTTTATATAGAGTTTGACATAAAACTTCTGACGTTTAGGTGTTTCCTTGGGAGCGAAGGAGTTCCTTTGAATTAATTTGCTAAAACCTAGAACAGAATTTGGACAAAGTTTATAGGTGACTACAAAATACTTTAAGAGCATATTAACATGACAAATTAGAAAACAATAGAAAAGCAAAATAGATCCACGTGTATTTTTTTACTAAATAAAAAGAATACAAAAATATATTATTTCGGAGCAAATCAAAACAAAATTGCTTTTGAAGTAGAGTGAGTTGAAATTTCAAGAGGGAATGTGAAACTAAAGTATCGACCTTACCACAATACTGATACTGATATCAACTTGGTATTGATATCTGTATTTTGGATTGATCCGCCCACCTCTACCAAAAAACAGCCCTTCTTACGGGGTCCAGGCTTTGGGTAGCATTTGTTGGAAAAAAGGGGCTTACAAGGTGAGAAATGCTAAAACACACTTACACACGCACACCTACACAATTCGGTCATTACAAAGTCTTTCATTCATTTCTGTAGTATAAAGAATAGATTAGAAATGTCTTATCGTCAACCAGTAGGGAAGTTTTTTTGTTTTGTTTTTTTTTAAAGGTTTTGTTGGCTCTAGTGGCCTTTATTTGAAAGTAGTTTGACAGAAAAGAGGGTTATGAGATAGAGGGAAGACATGTGGCAAATGTCACCAGGCTGGGAATCGAACCTGCGACCACCGGTATGAGGACTAAGGCCTCAATACATGGGTTGTGCTTTTGGCGTAAAAGTGCATAAAAAGTGTCAACCTTGCATTACTTGGTAACAAATTAAATTTTTATGCAAAGTTGCATTAAAACCTATATTAAAAGTCAATTAAAAGAGTCAACTTTGCATTAAAAGTGCCATTATCTACCGAATCACCGCATTCACAAGCCACTTTTGATATTGGCCAAGACCTAGATAAACTCCTTAACATTTTAAAGTTAGTCATTATATGGAAAGAGGGTTTTTTTGGGGGGAGGGGGAACCGGAGTGCCCGGAGAAAACCCCAATGACGGACCAGAAGACAACACACACAGTGTATTGAATTGGTAAATTCCTAAATCAGACCAAATGCAATTCTGATTTTTTTCTGTTCAGAAGACTCCACTCATTCAAAGTGAACATGTCTTGTTTCTTTGTGAAGCTCTGAATCTAGTTTGGTCTCCTTGCTTTCTGATACGTCACGACTCTGTTGTACCTCTTCCCTGTCGCTCACCTCCATTGTATCTTCAGGGGTCACCGCCTTTCCTGATATTGGTGGTAATAAAAGAAGATTTGTTCTCCTCGCATGCATAGCTTCACTGATGCATTTGTGTGTATGGTCTATCTGGAGAGCTTTAGCTTCAGAAGTCATCGATGAACGCGGCTGTTGTTGAGTTGGTGAACGGGCTACCTTTTTCATTATTGGCGGCAACACTTGAAGACTTTTTTCAGTTACGTACAAATGTCCAAATCTGCATCTCCGTATTCTCGCCACCTCTAACGGCGTGGCTGAACGAGTCGAGGTAATAGCAGGCTTCTGTTTAATCTGCGGGCGCTCTGCCTTTTCCAAAGTTTTGGATGCTGGTGGCGATGGTGCTTGAACAGATTTTCTCTTCTCCTGAACAGATCCTCTTGTTGACCGTCTTCTTTTCTTGCGCTCTTGGGCCTCAGGTGACTGTGCAGAATGCGACTCGTCGTCGCTGTCTGAGAGCTGTAACATTTTTAAAGGCGGTTCTTCAATACAAATCTCGTTGTGTCCTCTTGAGCATACGGATTTTCTCTGCTTGGGCGGAGGAGCAGGCTGTGGCTTTTGTTCGCTCTCAGAGATCTGAACCTGTTTTGCTTTATCTTTCGTTTCCACCTCATGTGTACTTTGTCTTTTGCCCCTCTGTGTGGTTAAGCTCTCTACCACCTTGGATGTGCCTTTGGGGGCCGCTGGGGGTTTCAGGGGCTCCACCTTCTTTAAAGTTGATGGTAGAACTTTTGTTTCCCTCTCATCCGTACGTCTGCCTGTGCCCGTGTATAGTCTTGAGATGCCTAATGGCTTAGCTTGACCTGCAGGAGTCTTGGGTTGGACTGGTTTATGATGCGTTGGCATTAAGGAAACCTTTTTGGATGTTGGTGGTAATGAAGGAATACGAGAGGTCTTTGTCTTTGATATAATCTGACTTTTGGCTTGTGTCGTCACAGGTTTAAAGTCTGGCAGGCCACAATGTAGGGCTTTAATCCTTTCTGAGACCGATTGTTTTTGTTGTTTCTTTTCTGCTCTACCCACGGTGTCGATTTTAGTGACTGACGTCTGTGGAGATGGAGCAATTAAAAACGATTTCAAAACACTAGTAGGATGTTTGTCAAGCTTCTCTCGATCTAGATGTATAAATCGGCTTTCAGGGAAGGGAACTGTTGAAGGTTGCAGGTCGTCTGGGCTCTTTTTTAGAGGTACAGCATCTTTTTTCTTCTCAGGCGTTTGTTCTACATTGCCTGCATTTCTCAGAACACCTTTTGCTGGCCTAGTCTTATGTCTAAGGGACTCAGCAATTTTTGGCTGCTCAAGAGGTTCTGTGAACCTTACCATTTTTCTTTTTGGTGGTGGTGGAGAGGGCATTTCAGGTTTTTGAGTCTCCTCAATTATAGACTCTTCAGGTTCAAATAAGTCAAATTGTTCCTGGATTGACTTAAGCATTTTTAATCTCTCTGATAATGACAGAATGATGCCTGGTGTTTCCATAGTGTCACTTCTCGACTCCTTTTCATATGTACTCTCCCTTTTACTTTCTGATCGACTTAACCGAGGCCTTGTTTGGATCTGTGGCGGCAACGCTAGCAGTTTCTCTAGTAGTTTGTCAAGATTTGTTTTATTCACAGGCAGCATTTCTACAAGGCTCTTACTTTCTGTTCCATCTGGCGAAGGCTCAGTCAGGGCAATTTGTAATAATTTCACAGGCCAAGATGGCTTCACCTCTTCATTTTCGTCTGATAATTTTGGTGATTCTTCGCTTTCAAAAAATTTGATGTATTCATGGCTTTTGTCAAAGCCAGCCAATATATAATCAATTTCAAATGTTTCTAATGTTTCCATATCTTCAGCCTCAGTACTGGCTATGAGCTCTGGGATATCTGTAGGTTGTTCAGTTTGAAGACCTTCAGGCTGCACCTGGACCTCATTCGTAGGCTGTTCAGCTTTTTTCTCCTCATCTTCACTTGGAGATTTTTCTGACTCTATAGTTTCTGGCTCTATAGGCACACTAAAAAGTCTAGATAGGCATCTTATTTTAGTGCTCCGGAATTCGTCATGGTATATACGCTTCAGCTTTTTCATGAAGAGCAATTCCTTCCTAACTTTAGCAAACTGAGCAATTGCACCTTCAACTGAAACATCTATAGGAGAAGAATTTTCTGGCAATGGCCTCGTCAAACATTGCATGTACTTTGTCTCTTGAAGATAATGTATTAAAGTTAACAAAAATGGTTGTCTGTAGATCATGTAGTCAAATTCCATGCCATCTATAATTTTTTCTTCTTGTGGTGGCATACTCTCTGGTCCAACTATCTCTATGTCTTCTACTGCCGGAACTTGTTTTGGAACCATGTTCACCCATCGATCCTTTCCAAAGATGCCAACAAAGGTACCGGTGCTTGACCAGAGTTTCACATTGTAATCCACCTCTGCTGTAATTATTTTCTCGCAAGCAGGATCACATGCAACACTTATCAACTCAGAAGTACCAGCTTTCCAAGAGGCTATCAGTGGAGTTGGTTGTGAAGGGTATAGCCATCCACTGATTGTCTCATATTCCATATTATCTTTTGTTTGAAGACCAAAATCCTCAATATCATACAAACAAACTACTCCATAGCTATCACCTGTCAGCAAAATTGTTTCACTTTCAGAAAGTGACACACAAGTAATTTTAGCACCATCTTGTATGACTGCCTTGAACCTACTTATCAATCCTCCATTAATTGTCGTTGACCACGCCGTAATGTAAAGATCACCTATTGTCAGCAATGTGCCTGTTGTAGCACTAACCTCTCTGCTCTTCAGAGATTTTACTAATAGGACTCTTTTTTCTTCACCTTGCTTCAGAGTAGACTCGATCAACAAATCATGTCGAAGCGTTTGCTGGCGAAGATACAGTTCAAGGCTTTGTATTTTAGGGTTGTTTGTCGTGTTGATATAGTACAAAACGGTTAAAGTTTCTAAATCCCAGGTGAGAATATTGCCATTGCTGGATGCTACAATCAGTTTGTCGTCATGGTGATCCATCGAGGAAATATTGTTCAATAGAAAATGCTCAAACTCATTCATTAACTTTCCATTAGAATTCAGCTGTAAGATTTTTGAGGAATCCTTTGTGGAAATGTACATGACATCGTTCATGAGGACAATGCTAGTCACGTCATTCGGTAAGGTTGCTTCTAGGATTTCCAGCTGTTCTCCACTGTTAAAGTTCCAATGTTTTATTAACCTGTCACAAGAAATTGTGATCAGTTTGCGGTTGACTTCATCGAATGACAAGAATGTGTTTCCAGCAATCTTGTGTTTGCTTGGTGTAATGTCAAATTCCATAACAGCCTTTCCGGTCAAGATATCCCACACTGTCACAATGCCTTTCTGGCAAACAGAGATAACTTGCTTGTAAATCCCGTGATAGAGCATACTGCACAAAGGCATGCAGTGGGATTTCAAGGTCTCATGAAAAACATTTGTTCCCCTTCCAAAACATTTTCCAATAACTGAGTTAGCAACGTAAAACTCATTGTTGTGTATGTTGTAGCATACACTGGTGATTGGGGCAGTTGGTATCAAGCCACTGGGAAAAATACGCTGCTTGAGGTTCCAGTCTCCATCAGTCCAAAAACATATCTGTTTGTCTATTGATATGCTGACAAACATTTTCTCTATGGAATTGTACACAACATGGCTGACAGTTTCCTTATGTCCTAATAATTCACGTTCATATGATTTGGTTTTGTGAGGAAACCACACCCGTAGAACGCCAGACATTCCACCGGTCAAGAAATACCTGGACCAAGGAGAATACGCAACAGACTTGTAGAATCTGTGGTTCCCAGGACTTCTATAGATCTGTGCGTTGACAGCAGGCTCACTTCTCTCTTGGTCAAACATGCACTCTACGACGGCCATGAATTTGGATGTCGTACCGCACATGGTAAAAGACTGTAAAGATGGAATGTATTGCACTTGAGTGCAAATGTCATCAAAAATAAAAATCTTCAGACTATCAAAGTTTTCACAGGTGTTGGTGCACAGCAGAGATGAGACAGTCACAGTTGGGTAGTGTCGTAAAGAGGTTCTTTGCAACTTCTTCTTGTTGAAAAGCCCATTATCGTGGATGTAATAGGAGACGTAAACAAACAAAAATCCTCTTGAGTCGCCACACGCAAAAATGCCCTTGTTCCCATTGCAGTAGTAGTCCATGGCTGTAAACTCTTCCTCCAAGATGCAGAATTTGATTCTCGTTAAATCAGAAAACTGCTCACAATTATAGAATAAGATCTCTCGGTCAGACGTTGAGACAGCTAGCATTTTGAGATCGCTGATGTACAACACATCGAAAACATGCATTTTGGGAGTATGGTGATAAGCAGGTGTTGTCGTCTCTCTTTCTTGAAGGGGAATACATTTTGATATTTTTAAGTCATTTGACCAGTATTTCAGCGTGCCATTTGTTGTGACCGTAATGTAATTATAGCTTTTGTAAGACCTGATAGGTTCCATTAAGCAATAGTCCCTGAAATCCTGTGCGGTTTTCAGATTGGAGGGTCGGCAAATCATTTTCACAATTGGTTTCAGACAGTGAGTCTGTGTGTACGTGAAATCATATGGGAAAAGTATGTTCTTGTAGTCCAAAGTCTCTGCTTGTTCATTTCTCTGAAGAAGATAGTGCAAAAGTTCTCCTAGATCCACGGTTCGATCGCAGTTTGTGTCAATCTTCATGTGTAAGACACGAACCTCCTCTTTTGTGATTTCTGTGTTTATTTGCGCCATCATCTCATAAAATTCATCCATGTCCAGGCCTCCACTTTCATCAGTGTCGGCCTCTTTGAATAGTTTCACAATTTCTGGAATGTTTTCCGCCGTGAACATCTTCTCTGCGTCCGAATCTGAAGATGGTTCTTCGTTTAACATGTCCACTTTTGGAGGCTCGTCTATGTGGGCTATCGATTTGGGAAAATGTCCGTCAAGGGACTTCAGTATTTCGGCTTCGTAGAAATCCGTTTTCATCGTTTTCCCTGCTTTTTGAAACATCTTGCCTGGAAAGTGATTTTACAAAGTTTTACAATATCGGTTTCTGGAGTCACGTGTCACTCTGTTAGAAGTGAAACAATGAAGAATGAGTTTTTAAATTTTTTTGCTTTTTAGCATCCTGGAACGAGGTGCTGTCACCAAAGATCAAAGCCCCCCTGTGACATAAGCTGATGTTGCTTGGTAACAAAAGCGTGTGTGGGAGGAGCGGAAAAATCAGTATAAGTGGCCCATTTTGGATCAGTGAATGCATCCAGTGCTACATTTGTTTGACGTCATGGAATGATTAAAACTGTCCAATTACCAAATGTTAAACTTCGAGTTCTACTTTTTTTTTTAAAACTAGAAAGCGGCCCAGTTTTGAAAGCTATTTATATTTCTGTCTTGATGAACCACCATGCCAGTTGATTCACATTTGACACACACACGGTTACTTTACAGTATTAAGCTCCATTTTAAAATAGTACAACATACTGCAATCAAAATAATCTCTGCTACAATTAGCATTTGATTGAAAGCAAAAACGATTTGATTTTAAATAAAGTTTCAAATATATCCAGACAGTTTAAGTGTAGGAATGAAGCCCAGGTTTGAGAATTGACTGCAGCAAAAACTGCTGTGGGTGTCTACAGGAATGTTGGCTGATTCTCTGAAAACAGCAGTTCCTTCCAGGCCACGCTTTGTACGTGGACAGCCAAATTTTGGAATATTGCTTAATAACTTAAAACCTTCTCTTAATTGCTCAACAACCCTATCTTTGATATGGTTTGTCTCCTGGTATTGACAATAGGTGCTTATTCACTAATGTTCTTTAGTAGACCTCTACTGCACAGAAGTGGGCCCCGTTTAGTGATTGCATGACTTCTGAAGACGACTGATTGCACTGGAATTTATTCAGGGTGTTGCACACCACGTTTCCTAATGTGCCACTCTGTTGGTCTTTCACAGCATCATAATAAAAATAACTGTAGGCATGTAGTTTTACAAGATGTGTAAAAATTCAAGTGGCTTGACTGTTTTCGTAAGGCACCGTCTGACTTGTGGAAGGGGGCTAAACATAACATGCACCACACTCCAACTCGTCTCCCAATGTGCACCAAGTCACGTGCCGGTACTGAAATAGCAGCAGTTAATTATATGAATAAATGAAACTTTTATAGTCTGTCTTTTCACTGGCGAATCCGACCTTTGCCCCCCCCCTTCATCTAAACTACACAAAAAACAAAATTGGGCCAACACAGAGCGCATTGTGTAACTCGTGATGTACACATGTTGGACACTAACTTTCTTCTTCCAGCTCTTTTCAGTGTCTGCAGAACCATGTAAAATGGAAATTGTACAAACGCCACACCAAAATATAGGCTGGATGGTAGAATATTTATATATTTACTTATTGATTTAACATTTTAGGCGTTTATACGGTTACCCATCCGTGACCCCTGCAGGTCCAACTCAAGAAGGGAGCTTCTATGTCAGAATGAAGAGTTCTGATCAATTTTAATAACATAGAAGTTTAAGCAAATAATTAATAACAACCTAAGTTCCATGAAAATAAAATGCATAAACACTAAAGCACCTTTTTTTAATCTGGTAAGGGATTCAAAGATGTCCTAAAATAATCTGAAACCTGACGATCCAATAAATGGCAAAGTAGAAATACAGGTGAGGAATTTTCAAAAATGAAAACTTTTTACTGGTGCCACCATCTTTTTGAAGATATTGTTAAATGTTTCCAGAGGTCAAAGGTCAACCAGTCTGTCCACCCGTATAAACATCGAACAAACTATGGTGTCAATCAACTGTGTCATGTTTATGTAGAAAAAAAAAAAAAACTTGCCTGAGTCATTATAATAGATATAATAGATTTTTACAAAATTAAATGAAAGACAAATTTTGTCATGTTTGTGTAGCACAGTTGATCGACAACAAATCTGTATGATTTTGTAATTGTGGGCTGGCTGGTTGACCTCTGAAAACAGTATCAACTGAACATTTTTGGTGCTCAAAGGGGAGAGGTCAATTAGAGGTCATGTGCTCTGGAGTCAAGGTTTCTGAAAGGAAAGCGAGAGCGCAGGTGAGTAGGTAGGGTGTGTAGGTTGATTATGAGTGGGTACGACTCTACAGGGAAGAACTTAAAGATGGTGAATGCCAAAGAGAAGTTTCTCAAAAAAAAAAAGTCTTTGCATTGATTTGCACTGAGGGAATCGTGGAGGGAGGGGGGGTAAAAAATTATCAACAAGAACTTGAACTCGAGGAAATTTACTTAATTTCCAAGAATCACTGGGTTAGGTCAAGAAACTGGCACTGTGACGCTTTATTTAGTAAGCAATCATATCAATTCATATGTTTTCTAATTGATTATTCACACACAAAGAATTCCTCTGTCTATTTGCAAAATGAAGCATTTGGGTGAATGTCTCATACTTTTGTGTGAAAGGCTTTAAAGCCTTCAATAAATTCCTGCACAATTCAATTTTCTTAGGAATATGGAAGTTATTTGTCCCCACAGAGTTGCACGCTCATAATATATCCCTGACTTAGTATTGAAAAAATTAGTATTTTCCAATAGATGGAAAGCAAGGACGAGTCAAGGACATGACAAAAGTGGCTTCGCTATCCATTCAATTAAATTTATTACCAACATAAAGTACCTTTGGCAGTCTGGGAAACAGAAACTGAAGAAATGGGGGATGTGTCCCCAGGCACGCCGTTCCTAACTCGCACATCCTGCAGACTGCAGTTCTCCATCAAAACACCAGAACATGGGGGCATGATTTCAGAAGACCCCATTATGCGGGGAAAATGTCATTAGCAATTTTACAATTTCACGCATTGGTGCAGCTAACATCTCTCTGGAAGACGGCAGGTCATGGATGAAAGGTAAGAGGCCCCCAAACTCTTGGAGCAAGCCAGACATTGAGTAATGTTCAGTACTTAGCATGAGGGGAAGAGGAACTCACGCATTCCTGTCCAGCATCACCGCACATCGCTCATCCTGGTACAATTACATTTCTGAACTGAGGAAAAGAATGCCTTGTTTTTTCAACTCCCAACAATTTTGAGGACACAGCAACTCATGTGCTCATCTCCATTTTTAATTCCTCCTTCTGCCAATCTTCTGCTGGTCCGAGGTATGTTTTTTCATTTCAACTTGATTTCCTATCAGAATAGTCAATCTTGGAGGATATGGGTTGCTAGGCAACATCTTTAAGCCATTTTTCTTACAATAACGACATTGTGGGAGATATATTTTTCCTTAAACATCAAAATTCTTCTTTTCTCAGTTCCACAATTTTTCACTATAAGTGGATTGCGTAGCTAAAACCACGTACAGTCGAAATGCCCTCAAAGAATGGTTAAAATTGCCCAATTCAATAGTTGAAACACCAAATATATACTAATATGCATTAATATGCACAGTAAAAACAGTCTTAACACTGACGTAACATCAATTCTCTATGATCTTCACTAGTTTCAACTAGCATTGCATCCAAGTATCTCAGCTTCCCAAGCTTCACTTTCTTTTGATGTTCTCAATGGAAAATTACATTAATAGGCACTTCTTCTGCGCATAGCTTGGAGTTACAATCCACAAAAAAAAATTGCAAATGAATCAACAAATTCTGAACTGCAAATAGACAGAGGTCCACTGTACATACATTATGTATGCTGCAGTTTCTGATCCACTGGAGCCTTTTAGGATTAGAGGCACATATCTTGGTTTGCCATTAAAACATAGCACATATTACTCTTTCATTTTTTTTAATTCTAAGACAAATTTGTACTTTTACAGTAAAAAGAAATCCTAAGTCAGCCTTGCCAAAGAAATCCCAATTTCTCACTCTTGCCCTAATCTAACAAATGTGGGTAAACTAGGTCAAATCGACTGATTTGACATCGTTTCTAAAACAAAAAAACATTGGCATGAGAAATCCAAATAAATTTATGTATTCTTCCCATGTAATACCTACAGTATTTTAGCAAAAGACAAAAAAAAAAAAAAACATCGAGCAACCTCTTATAACAACCCTTTCCGGAACCTCTTGCACTCATTTATATATTTAAAACTCCAAAACTGAGGCGAAATATCTGCATTGCAAATGAGTGTCAAACCGTGGGCAGAGGAGATGGATGACTCTCCCCTCTCTGAGAGGCAGCCTCTGCCAGAGATTGCAGATCAGAAGAGGCTATAATTACGGTGCAGCCTCGGAGACATACTGGAGGGATCAACCAACAAGTCCTCGGAGCTGTCAGGCTTTCTGAAGAGAGCACAGTACCATAATTGAGCAGCGCTGAATGGGTAGCATAAAGAGACGTTAGACAATCAGCTGCAGTTGACGGCTGATGCATGAAAAGGTTTGTGGTTCCGTGGCTCAAAAGATGCGCTGTGGTTTCTAAATGATCTGCAAAAACTCTCCAAAACAGTGATAGAGTCTCTGAAATGTGCAGAAACATATTGTTGTTTGGAGCCTCTTTATACAACAACAGCAGAAAATCAGTTATTAGGAACAATTCAGAGATGGCCAGTGAGTATAAATTAGGTTTTAAACATTCATAACCAACTCCAGACTCTTATCTCAGACTCAGATTTCATTCCTCCTTCTTCCTCTGCTGCATTTCAAGCATTTCAGCTGCACTTTATCTGGTAAAACATCTACATTTCTGCTTTTTGAAGTGCATAACATAAATTAAAGTCTTAGAACGCCACTCAGAGCAGCTGCAGCTTTCACACTGATGGGTGTCTGTATTTTAAAAAGGAGCAGTGTTATGTCTTTCTCAATTTATAGTACAATCAACAAACCATGTTAACGTTAGTTGTTAAAGAAATGCTATATATATCAAATATAACTTAAAAGAAATTTTACTTTGTAATGTAACACGTTGAAATAGGGCCTCTGTATCTTTAAAAACTCCTGCTCTTTCTGAAACTCCGCCTTCAGGAAGTCACCACAACATGGCTCCTCCATTAACCTTTAACAACATTTTTACCAGCATTGCCCTGAAAAGTAGCTCCTATAATGAGATCAGTAAATTTGCAGTTCCACCAGGTGTTTGTAATTGCTACTGGCTAGTTTGAAGGAGCTGGGGCGGGGCAGGGGGGCAGGAGGGGGAGTCATGTAAACTTAAAAAAAAAGTTGATACTAAATAATACTGCCCCTTTGAAGAATATGTTTCTAGTTTTCTGGACTTTTATCTGAGATATGTCAACTTTGTACATCAAGAAATAGAAGTTTCTACCCATTTGAGTTTTTTAACTCTGTCAGATTATTTACAGAGTGTCAGTGAGCTTCAGTGCTCAAGTCTTTTCACAAATTTTCAACCAAATTTAGCCTCAGACTTTGACTTGGCCATTCTGACACGTGGCTTTGCTCGGATCTAAACCCTTCCCTTGTCTGGCTGTGTTGTTTATGGTCGTTGTCCTGCTAGATGGCAAATTTTCACCCCTGTCTACACAGATTTACTGTACTAGCCTGAATTTTCAGAAAGGGAACAAAAGACAAAGGCATTGAGCAATCTTTAGGATTTTCAAGTCTGCTTTTTGACTGATGTCCATAAAACTTTACACAGTGTGGAGTGTATTCTTCACGTTGGCCTAATGCCATCCTACGGTGGCGTTAGCCGCTCAACTAAATCTCATTTCGACAAGAAAACAGACTTGTGTTTGTGTCATGGCAGGGTGGGACAGACAGGCCTGATGAAGCCACCGCCTCACAGCCACCTTCAGGCTATTTTGCAACAACAGAGCATTGAGGGAGCGGAGGGGGTGACACCAGGGGCCACGCAACAATCGCCGTGATGTCAAAGCCACAGCTGTAAAGAACTGGAGGAGATTTCAGCCAGAAAGAAAAAAAAAACATCTGCAGTCTCGGAAAACATCACTGTAAAACAAAAGGGCAAAGTCACTGAAATGTCTACGGATAGCTGGTGTGTCTTCCAGAGAGTGTGCCTAGTACCCTACCATGGTTTAAGTTCTCTGTTACATTTCTGACTGATTCCAATAAAAAGTTGGAGTTAAATCCACAAATTTCTTCACTTTTTGACAGCAAAGAACATCCTCACAACTACTTACCAAAGCTCATACTGCGTACAACAACAAAACCTTTTTAAAAATCACACTGAGGCAATCAAAAAGCCTCTTACTGACCAGTCATCCGCTAAAGGAGCTTGCATGATACACAGTTCGGAGACTCTGCATAGAAAGCAAGCAGACTACTCGGTCAACAAAGAGACAGATGGGGCAAGTGGTGGGCTTCATTTGAGTGCTATGCTTTAGATGAGAACGGACCGCCAAGTATTTTGAGAAGACGACGGCCATCTGCTCAAATCGTTACAAGTGTGATGGTGGAGACGAAGCCATTTACAAATCACAGCAGTAATCTGATGCGTTCTGTTCCAGTTATGGCCTAGAGATGTACACACAGCTGGGGTTAAACCTTGGTCATTGACGGCAGTCGTTCCGGTGTTGTCAGACAAACTTTCTGATGAGTAACAGATCTGATGCAATTGGCAGAAAATGTATTACAAAGCTGTTCAAGTCAGAATATGACTGTTTATCACCAAATTCAAGCAAAACCCATCTTCAACCATGCCACGAGAAGAAACATCTCAAACATGGCTCCTCAACGGAATGAAAGTCTATTGACTTTCATTTATTCTCTACAGGTACAACATTACAAAGACAAGGGGGTTTGCTGCAAACAGCAAGTGAGTTTTATAGATGTGGAGAAAGGATCCTTTTCCTGTGGATGACTCCTGGCAGAAGTCAACAATACATCAAGAGGAATCTGAAAGAGAAATATCAATTTAAATTTTCTGCTTTTGATACAAAATGCACCCTTTCAAAGCTGCAGGAAGCCCTCAAGCACCCGAGAGTCCATCCAAAACGGAGAGGGAAACCTCATGTTGGACAAGTAGATGGCTTCATCTCAGGAAAACTGCTTCAAAATGTTGACTGTGGTCTTTCTTCCTTCATCAGGAAGGATGGATTGTCGGTTGAGGAAAATCAAAGTGTACGAAATCTGTTCCGAGAAGAACTTGACTCTTGGCATAATTTGCTTTTCTCTTCACACGTAAATGTTCCATATGATGAAACTAATATTTACAGGTGCTGGTCATAAAATTAGAATATTGTGATAAAGTTCATTATTTTCCATAATGTCATGATAAAAATTAAATTGTCATATATTTTAGATTCATTGCACACCAACTGAAATATTTCAGGTCTTTTATTGTTTTAATTTTGATGATTTTGGCAAACAGCTCATGAAAACCCAAAATCCCTGTCTCAAAAAATTAGAATATTATGAAAAGCTTCTCTGAACGAGCAATAAAAATAATCATCTGAATCAACAAAGTAACTCTAAACACCTGAAAAAGATTCCTGAGGCCTTTAAAAACTCCCAGCCTGGTCCATTACTCAAAACCGCAATCATGGGTCAGACTGCTGACCTGACTGCTGTCCAGAAGGCCATCACTGACATCCTCAAGCAAGAGGGTGAGAAACAGAAAGAAATTTCTGAACGAATAGGCTGTTCCCAGAGTGCTGTATCAAGGCACCTCAGTGGGAAGTCAGTAGGAAGGAAAAAGTGTGGCAGAAAACGCTACACAACGAGAAGAGGTGACCGGACCCTGAGGAAGATTGTGGAGAAGGGCCGATTCCAGACCTTGGGGGAAGCAGTGGACTGAGTCTGGAGTAGAAACATCCAGAGCCACTGTGCACAGGCGTGTGTAGGAAAGGGGCTACAGGTGCCGCATTCCCCAGGTCAAAAGTCAAGCCACTTTTGAACCAGAAACAGCGGCAGAAGCGCCTGACCTGGGCTACAGAGAAGCAGCACTTTGGACCACTGTTGTTCAGTGGTCCAAAGTACTTTTTTCGGATGAAAGCAAACTTTGCATGTCATTCGGAAATCAAAGTGCCAGACTCTGGAGGAAGACTGGGGAGAAGGAAATGCCAAAATGCCAGAAGTCCAGTGTCAAGTACCCACAGTCAGTGATGGTCTGGGTGCCATGTCAGCTGCTGGTGTTGGTCCACTGGGTTTTATCAAGGGCAGGATCAATGCAGCAGCTATCAGAAGATTTTGGAGCACTTCATGCTTCCATCTGCTGAAAAGTTTTATGGAGATGAAAATTTAATTTGGTCTGGAATCGGCCCTTCTCCACAATCTTCCTCAGGGTCCGGTCACCTCTTCTCGTTGTGTAGCGTTTTCTGCCACACTTTTTCCTTCCTACTGACTTCCCACTGAGGTGCCTTGATACAGCACTCTGGGAACAGCCTATTCGTTCAGAAATTTCTTTCTGTTTCTCACCCTCTTGCTTGAGGACGTCAGTGATGGCCTTCTGGACAGCAGTCAGGTCAGCAGTCTGACCCATGATTGCGGTTTTGAGTAATGAACCAGGCTGGGAGTTTTTAAAGGCCTCAGGAATCTTTTTCAGGTGTTTAGAGTTACTTTGTTGATTCAGATGATTATTTTTATTGCTCGTTCAGAGAACCTTTTCATAATATTCTAATTTTTTGAGACAGGGATTTTGGGTTTTCATGAGCTGTTTGCCAAAATCATCAAAATTAAAACAATAAAAGACCTGAAATATTTCAGTTGGTGTGCAATGAATCTAAAATATATGACAATTTAATTTTTATCATGACATTATGGAAAATAATGAACTTTATCACAATATTCTAATTTTATGACCAGCACCTGTATATCAATTACTCAAGCAGATAAAGAAATGTTTTTAGCTGTCCAAACCAAACAGGCACTAGTAATCCCCAGCAACTCATCCAGTAGGATGCAGAACAATTACAGCTCTTCAGGCTTCATCATGTGTATCTCCACCCCTGAGTAGGGGTCCCAACAGAGGCATTGGGCCCATATCCCACCAAGAAGCCACTGAGAACCACAAACACGCCAGCAGGCAGAGGGACAAGCTACCAGCAGGAAGTGTGATGGGGAAAATTAAGGATGAGATGATCCCAAGTCTCCCTCTTCCCGCTCTAATGTGGTGTTGATGCTCGTTGTTAAATGATCTGAAACACTGACATGTGACCATAAAGGAAAAACCAAAGAAATCTGGAGCGGGGCAAAGTTCATTTCCCATAGATGTCCAGTACTAGCCACTGATGTATCCTCTTCTCTTGTTTTAAAAAAGCTTATTTACCAAATCTGTTGCTTTACAAGTCGATATTTATAGCTGTTTTGCTCTAGTTGTTTTGATATGTGTGTGTGTATATATATATATATATATATATATATATATATATATATATATATATATATATATATAGGATGTCATCAACAGGCACAGCCTGAGGCCCACCGTTCATTCAATTTAATTCAAACCATACTTCTACTCTTAATTAGTTGCTGCTGAAAATAATTAAAGACTTGCCTCCAAGTCTAATGAGTGAGTCTGGGGAGCTAAATAAGAAGCTGATGGCCACACGCATTCCAACATCAATCCAATTATGCCCGTGTCCTTGTCAGGAGCTTCCCTGTGTGAGGGGACAAAACAATTTAAGCCCACGCCCCGTGAAACACATCAAAGTGTGTGACTGGCTTACACAACGTCACCTACCAACTCTGCCTGCTGCACATCCGGTCTCCTTGGAGCTCAGGGGTTTGCATTGCTGTTGGGAAGGGGGGAAGGTTATTAGGATGAGCGTGTGTGTGTGCGTGCGTGTGTGTGTGTGTGTTCGAAGGGATTTCCATTCTGAGCACAGAGCGGTAGGAGGAGGCAGCACAATTACTCTCATTTTTAAACGCAGCCCTATTTCATATGAGTGCCTTTATTTATTCACATCTATCCAAATGATTGGACTAGACACGTGTAATTCTGGGGCTGTACAATGTATAACTAATGAAAGTTTCACTTTGGTCCCACCAAGGTTAAATCACATCGACCCCATCAGTACAATGGCACCGCATAGAAATATAACTGAAATTATAGCTAACTTAAAAAAGAAAAAAAAATCTTACATGCGAGAGTTACTTTTTTATATATATTTTTCCACTTTGCAATATAAACTTCACAAAAAATATTCCGAGTTTATGTGATGAACCAACACAATGTGCATAGTTGTAATGTGAAGGGAAATGATTTTGAAGACATTTTGCAAGCTTTTGCAAATTACCTAAAAGTCAGCTTTTCTTCCAGGGTTGCTTTGTGTTTCCATCTTTCCTCAGACCAGCTTCTCTGTCCCTGCAGAAGAAAAGTAGAAAAGCAACATAAAACTCCTCTGTTTCAGACTTGACTGTACATCACTCCCCTGTGTTTTACAACTGCTTTTTTAACCATGTTACAACTGGTTTTATAGTAATTAGTGATTTTGTCATGAAAAACTACAAATAAATGTTTATTTGGTTTACATGCTAAAAATACCATGTGCATCTTTCATGGTAGCGACTGTGTATTCATTTACCTTCCCACTGTGTTTTTGCAACAAACAGGATTGTTAGTTTTCCTGAAAATATTCCTAAATTCGGAACAGCGTATTAGGGCCATTTTAGATTAAAAAAATAAAAAATTAAATAAAATAAAATAGTTGTAAATTTCTGTCAAAAATTCAAACTTTTAGATTAATTTAAGAACTTGGACATTTTTGAGTTTGAAAATTTCAGCATTTGCTAGAAAAAACACTCCGATTTTAGATTTCGGAAAAACTTGGCAACTTCTGAGTCAAATTTTTGACTTTTTAAACTCCGAAATTTTGACATTTTGTTTCAAGATAATTTATGAGATTGATCTCAACATTTTTTTAGTTTTTTGAAGAACATTTACTTTTCTTCCCATCTACAATGCTATATCCCTAGTTTGCACATCGATAAGTAGATGTACCTTTTGCACATTAAAGACACGCTGGCTTAGTGACTCACCCAGTGAATTAGTAAATAATTTTCACTTTGAGCAGTCCATGTTCTTAAAATGTGTAAGCTATTACAAAAGTCCCCTGAGCCTCCAAAAATGACTTCTTTTTCTGGTTGAATTTCAATTTATTTCACTTTCAACTCACCAGTTGATTTTAGAAATACAAAAAAAAATATCTTATCCAAGCACAGACCCCTTTACTAACTGTATAACTAGCATGATGAGTTGAGTAAATTGGTTGATGCCAATTAATCATAAATCTGTCTGAAAACACTAAGAAAAAAAATTGTTTAAAACAAATCTCTGACATTAGTGTAGATTGTATAATATGCAATCCATTTCTGGATGAGCCACTTGTGAATGCATTGGGAGCCATGTGAAAATATATATATATATTTGTGTGTGTGTGTGTGTGTGTGTGTGGGCGTGTGCATGTGTGTGTGAGAGGGAGCAATGGGGAGGTTTGCGCTGATCGTAAACAAGAGCAGCGGGAAAACAAATAGGTGGTTCCCCCCACTGCTTCCTGCCCGGACCCGATCGATGATGCGTGATAAGGCAGCGGTGAGATCTCGGGGTGGGGAGGGAGACAGATGGAGTCGGCACGAAGTGCAGCATCTGTGGAGCAGCGGCTGTCAAACAAAGCCAAGACACCAGAGGAGCTGTTTTGCATTCCCAGAGAGAGCCGCTGCTGCAGTTAATTAAAAAGCTGTAAATGAAATATGGGCTGCAGACGGAGCAGGCTATAGATTGGGGACCCGTCATGGCGTCGTTTTCAGTTTGTAGTGGTACATTACACGTCTGAATTAAAATTCACTCTTCATCCAATAACATGAGGAATATAGACTTGATGGATGTGTTTTATTTCCTATGGTATATTAACAGTTTTGGTGTTTTATATATTTTACTGCCTGGTATATCTATCAAGCCAATGCCTGATTGAGGAATTACAACAGAGCTACAGTTTATGCATTATTAACAAGCACTGGTTGGAAGATATTTTACTAAAAATGTCTTTTAAATGGTGTTTTAATACCAAGACAATAATCTACACCAAGATTTTGCCTAATAGATAAATCATGACCAAATATTAGTGATTGAACTGCAGAGAAATCTGAGAATAAAACTGTTTTAAAATCTATTATTTTAGGATAAGATGTTGGTAATAAAAAGGAAACTGAGAATTAAGACAGACTCATTGATATCTACACTTGGACAATTCATCAATAAACAAATGCAAAGACGCAAAAGCAGTGTCAAATTACGGGTCAAAGAAATCCTTGCCTGGATCAAGTTTCTTAAACCAATCTTTGGGATTTAGTAAATTACTTCCAGATATTTAGTGCCATTGAAATATTCTTGCTGATTCTTAAGATTCTTCAGTCTGCCTTACTTTGCCTTTTAAACCTCTTGAGACTAAGAAACCTCTGACTCGGCATTTCTTCTGCATTTCAAAGGAAAAATATTTAGTCTTTGTGATTTTTACAGAGGATAATTTAATTAATTTAGATTACTAATAGGCCTTTTGACACAAAGCAATGCTTGATGAACCTTATCTGAGCCTTGGATGAGGACGTACAGTGCTAATGGCCGAAACACGCAGAGATCCTAAGGTTCACTGCTGATGTGTAGCAATTTCTCTAATACAAACCACATAATCAGATTAGTTAGTTTGATTTTGTGTAACTTTTGTCTGTACCTACTTGAGCCAAACAATTGGAAGTGGCCTTTTGAGTGACATGCATCACCCACGTCTTATCTCTCACTCCCTACACCAAACTGTTTCGGTCATTTGACTGACTCAAGGGGATGTCATTGTGACAATAACTTCCTGTAACCTTAACTCAATGGCGAAAGTTTGAGGAAGCCAATTTTAGCTTATTGTACGTAGGATCTTGTTCCTTTGGTCGATAAACTGCCATCAATGCATACATTTTTTCCACACCCCAATTGATCCTACAACCACTCTTTAACAAGGCACCAAGATACTGACCCCCAGGTTGCAGAAGGCAGGATAATCCTATATTGAATTTAACTACTAACCAATTCAGTGGCAAAAGAATAATGCAGCATTGTATCAGACGAGGCATCTCCGATAAAACTTTGATAGTAGTTGACACTGGACAATGTAACTGTAGGAACCCTTTGACTTTTACCTGACCCAGAAATGATTAAATAAGTTGTCAAACACCTGAAGGCCCAGAACCTCTAAAAAGTAATGCATAAAGCAAATTTGTAAGAGAGAAAAAAAAACAAAAAAACAAATCACTTGCTGCCAGCTTGGGGACAAAAATAAAACAATTCCCTTGACTGACAGGCTGATAAGTGCAGAAGCTGCGAGGGGAGGTCACCTTCAGATAAACTAAGGTGTGTTAAATCATTTATCACTGAATATGATAGATGGGAGCAGAAGCTTTAGATGCCAGGAATCACAGCAAGCGAGTAGGGAAATAGATGAGGGCCCTAATGCTGTTAGAGATCCCGACAGGAACCAAATAAACAGCCTGGAGTGAGACTGCAACGTCAGATGATTGAGCAGTGTTAGCGGAGGTGACCTGAAATTAGACGGTTTATGCCGAGGTGTTCAGTTGAAGGTCAGCAATTACCGATGAAGTGGAAGAAAGGTGCTGAATATTAATAAAAAAAGAAGTATTACTCCGTGACATTACAGCTTTACAGAAACAACAAAGTGTGTGGTTTTATGCCATTACTTGTCGGATGAAAAGTAAACTGCATTTTCCAGACCCGTCAGTAGATACGGCATTGAGCATCTGCAGTAAAGACAAGATCAGAGACCCAATAGATCAAAGAATATCCACTTGCCTAAAACCGATCAAAAGTAAATCTTCAAATCCTCAGACTTATCAAAGCAACTGTGCGGCAAATCCAACTGGGCTTTCTGTCCTTTGACCTAGAAGCAAGATTCAGGTGATCCAAAGTAAAAAAAATAAATAAAAACAGGACCTTGGTTGTGACACCAGGATTTGTGGTGTCTAGCTTCAGTAGTGAAACGGTGACCTTGTCCGAGCAACTTTGAATACTCTCATGCTAGTTTAGTGGTGCGTAGAGCGATGCTACGGACCACTTACTACTTCATTAACCCAGGGGCTGAGCCAAAAACAACCAGGTAAAAAAAAAAAAAATCTATAAATGGCAACTGGGGAGTGTTAACAGCCAGACCAATAGCAGTTTTTATGTACCGTTTCCCTCAATGTAATCCAGGGCAACTCAAGAACCCAAGAACTTTGTTTCTTACTTGAAAATTCGAGTCTTAAAAAAGGGATAAGTGTTAGGCTTTTATATCTCAAGCATTTACACTCCATCTGTCAAACTCACATATCCTGACAGCGACCAGATAATGCTTTGAGAGGCAATTTAAAATTTTGGAGGTTTCAGAATTTTCAGCAGCTTACACCTTGAACTTCAAGCTTTTAATTTATAGTCAGAATATTTTGTTTTTTCCATTTGGATGTTTTATTTCGCCCTTTTCTGCTGTCATTGAATAATAAATTGTTGGGGAGTGAAGTTTATGGGGTTCATTACAGGTTTGGAGAGATCTTCATGGATCATTTTAGGCACGTCGACTTGCAACCAATGCAGGGAAAATGTTAATTACCTCTCCAGCCACATTCAACATTTAGACAGTCTGCTCACACACACACACACACACACACACACACACACACACCCCCACACACACGCACACACACACACACACACACATCAAGTTCGCCATCTCTGCCTCTGCGCTTCCTTTTCACTGCTTCAACTGGGGATGTTGCATGTGCAGATAGATCCCGCTAAAGAAAGTAGATACATTCAGTCCTTTATTTTGCATTCCATGAATAAAACGGCAGTGTTGTTAGTATAGGGAGCCACTTTTCAATGCTGTGTTGTATCTGGACGATTCATTTACTAATCAACTGAAAACATGGCTCAGATAGTAGAGTTAAATCCACAGATTTACACACCCTGTAGAAAAAGACCTTTTTTTAATCTCATTGTCTGACCTTTAAATCAATCTACATTGGACCCTCGCCTGCGTGTTCAAAGTGCATATCTAAAATATCCGAAAAGACAAATGCATGCTGGAAATCTGAAATGCCTAGGTGCAGTGAGACTTGGCATGCTACTGGTTGGCATTTGCAGAGCAGCCAATCCAGGAGCGCCATTCATTCTCCTTGGATAGAGAAGAGGAAAATGTGCCAAGGTGGTTTCCACTGTGCGTTTTAATGCATATCAAGGTATGTTTGATGTTTAAACAATTAAAGGCAATTAGCTCTTCATATTATTAAAGATGCAATGTGTAACTTTTATAAACAATGTTTCTTTTTTTTTTTACAAGTTTTTTCAAACTGTCACTATGGCTTCACAGAATGAGACAATTTCTACACATGGTAGTAGGAGTTGAATTAACACTTATAACAGTTTTAACAAATATATTTAAAACAAAACAAAAACTTGGATCTCCAATTTAGCTGGTAACTGTTTCATAGAGATATTCAGTAAGTATATTACTGTTTTCCTACTAATAACTTTACAAGGTATAAGTGTGAGTTCCACCCTGTCTACTATTACTTAACTTAAGTTCTTCCAGTAACATCTGTCCTCGTAAACTCCTCCCTTTCCTCTGTCAGCCCTTTGACCTTGACCATATGGCTCCGGCAGCGTCCTGCTCCTCACCCGGTCCAGACCGACAGCTTACTGTGCAGTCATTATTGGCCTTACTCACTTCAATAGAATTTGCTATGGAGGCACCAACGTGGCCACATCCTCATAACTCATCATCCTACCAGTAATTCTGTGCTGGATCTGCTTGCGCTCTGTATGAGCGATAAGAAATTAACAAGGGTGATAAAGCGTCTGCAGGACTCCATACTTCCTAAGTGATCAAAGGAGCGGCTCAGATTAGTCACAAGGAGCAGACTTCCTCATAACGCAGTCCGCCGCGCGTCTCTGTACATCTGACAAGCAGACCTTTTTTTGTTTTGGCGGATCTGTGGCCTATTAAAAACACTGGCTGCAGTGGAATCAACACTGACGAAGCATTTGACCTGAACACTTTTGGACTTTTCTGCAGCAACTCTGGTTTGCCAATAACATACCGAGGAATCGGGTTACAAACACACGGGACGTCCAGGATGTGGCACCCTCTGTGCTGCGGTGTCGCCTGCTGTCCCGCATGTTTTATGACTCCAGCTGGAAGGAGTACGTACAAACTCACGAGTAGTTTTTAGAAATAACTCGCTTTCTCTACTCAATATGTTTCAGTTCAGTTATCATATTAGCGGTTAATATTCTACAAAATCCATACAATAAAATCTCAGAGGTGCCCCTTTGCTGCTACAGCTCCTGGGAATCCATCATTTGGGCCTGACAGTGATGTCCAAACATTCAACATGCTGATAGTTCAGAAGCAATTACTTCGCAAAAGCACTTTGTTTGGCGGTTTGGGTTCTTCTCAATAACCTTCATAACAAAGTGTAAACAGTGATGATTAGGCAAAAGATTAATGAACAGATAAATTGTTTTCGCCTAATGTGTGGTAATTAACGGCGGCAGCAGCAATTAGCAAACACCTGGTGAAACTGCAGATCTGCAAAGATTATATGAACTACAACTCTCCGAAGAACGGTTGTAAACAGCATAATGGAAAAGTATTGTGATGACACGCTAAACAGGGAGTGTCGGAAAAGGTAGGAGGTTCTTAAAGAGACAGAGAACAATTTTTGCTGTGATGCAAAAACAAATTTGTTTTAAGTTGTTTTTGATACATAGTGTAACTGTTTTTATTATAAATGTGCGCAAATCTGTCTATTCTGCTAACGTATAACTGCTAATGCATGGTTAGAAACATGAATGATAATTATAATAACAAATCAACCACAAAATAATTTTCTTATTGTGCTTAAACACACAATTTGTTCAAAAATAATATATTTACAATATCTATGTGTGTTTCTAATACGCACCACTATACTATAAGTCTAGCCTGCATAGTCCTACAAAGATTGGTTGAGTGATAAAAAAAAAAATTAATTACTGCCATTGTATCACTGGTGGCTCATTCTGATCAGCTTAAGGTTAACCAGATTACACAATTATTTAATAAAGTAACTAAATGATGACTTTTTTGGCAGACACCCTACAGAGCACTTTTAAAACTTAACCCCTATTGTCGCACAATAAGAACGAAATGTGGCGAATAGCCTCGGGGGATGTTAACATTTATCTACGATGTGTGAAGCTCTTATTCATGAGTGCTTGTAAAATTCAATATAACACACACTCTGCTTAGGCAGCAGCAGCTTTGCTCCCTGAATCTGCTCAGTTTCCTTTGGGATTTTTTTCCCCCCTCTTCTCCTCTCTTCCCATCCCATGCTGTAAGCTCTCACACCATCGACCGTCACAAAAGCCCGGCTGGTATTGATGGACGGAGACAGCTGCGGTGGAAGTACAAAACATATTAGCGCGCAAATACTCATCTTCGTGGAGAGCGTAACTAGAGCCAGGCGCAGATTAGCGACTTTACTTCCCAATTAGCCAGCTCAGTAGGACAGGAAATGGCTTTGACTGGCCTTCTGCTCCCTTTCTTCTCGGTGTATGTGTGCGCTGGGCTCTGTCTGATCTCATTCTGAAGTGTTTACAGCTGCTCCCAGACAGCAGCCCAGTGGCCTGTGGCGGTCACATGTTGTGTTCTCTTCTTGTTCATTTGAAAGTCTTTCATTAATGGATGAAGGTCTGGAGCCTCAGCGGCAAGTCGGAAGTGTGTCAAAGCCTGCGATGGACGCAACCGCATGTTAAGAAGAAATGGCGGCACGGTCAAGTGCTACGGATGCAAATCCATGTGTCTTATTACAGGAAATCACATAGGAAAATGTGTACCTATACTGGTACCGAAAAATAAAACTGTGCCACACTAATAATATCACTTGTATTGAGCTCAGTTCTAACTGTGTAGCATCAAGTCTCAGCAAATTTCACTGGAATTGAGTTTGCAAGAAAAAAAATCATAACTTGTGCCCATTTAAAAAGAGTCCAAATAGGTGCAAGTTTGATTTATATTAATCTAGTTCATCTAAATTCAAATCCAGCATACAGGCAGATTCATGTCCATACGCAGGCAATCCAGTTCAGACAAAGGAAGACACCCATCTAAGGAAGCCACGCAGATTGCATAAAGTTATTATAAAGTCATTGCCATCACTGCAGTTTCTCAAACTCAACACAAGTAACAACTGGAGTACTTTCTATGGAAAAGAAAAACAAAGAAAGCAACTAGATCATTCAAAAATAGCTCTGTCAATAGCTGTGTTTCCTTTACAAATGTGAGCAAAACTTTGTCGATATCCTGCTAATGTTGGAAAAATAAAAGATCATTTCACAGTTGTGGTCTTTCTGTTAAACAAGAAATGCAATTAGAATCACATGTGAATAAATTTGCTCAAGAATTAAGTCAGAGAAAAAAGCGACATCCTCCAACTACTTCCCGCCGTCTTCTTCGTCTTTTCCACCAGTATTAACATTTGGTTGGTGATCATGAGTTTCACGTAATGCAAAAAAAAAAAAAAAAGAAAAAAAAAAAGTGTTTTGTGAAATACACCAATTTCCATACTTTTTCTTGGGAGAAATAAAAAGAACCAAAGAAAAAGTCCTGCTTCCTGAATCATCAAGCAGCCTATATAAATATGCGCCACAACAGAAAACGCACATAAAGTTTTATTAACCGAGTGTTTAAATCCTAGACTGAGAAGTAGAAAGAGTGCCTGGATCACAGAGCAAAACTGGGAGCTGGACCAAGTTAACTTAACGATCTGCCTTTTCCTTTCAGAAACTCCAAGAACCTGCAGTCAGAGTGAATTGTTCTGTTGGGAGTATTATACGCACATGGAACAATCAATCAGGGAAGGGTGTGATTATGCAGAGCTTTATATGGGAGAAACTGAATTCTAAATTCTCATTTTCCTATGAACAGTTCCACACCGTCACCTTGGAGCGGACCTGAATACACGGCTGCCTTCATTAGTCTTTAATTAAGCTTCAGATCTTTTCTGCTATGATGAGCCAAAATTGCTGAAAAGGTTTTCATTTGGTATGTTTATATGGTTAATTAGAACACCGTGTGTACAATGCTCGCCTGGTAAATTCTCAGCACCTGTTAAGATGTGAGCTTTTTTTTTTTTAGCCTTTTAATAGGACATTTAATCATAGCTGAGTTTTTGCTATCAAAGTCAGATCATCACGTAAATTAGGCGAGCTGTAATGCATATGAATAGCATGCCATGTAATTTGTTGATCGTTGTCCATGGAGACGGACATCCACGTCTGTTGCAATAGCCTCTTTTTATAACTATTTATAAGTTATAAATGTTAAAGAAATACCTGGTTTGTCTGCAGAATGCCTTGCTCATTATGAGGTCGGTACTTTCAAACTGGGCACTTAGATTGTTTTGCTAAACTTTTGCCAGTTTGTGGATATTAGCATCAGTTTCCACTGTTTGTATTAATGTATATTAAGGCGTATTTGGTGTTTTAGTGGTTAAAATGTACTTCTATAAGCCTTTTTACTTAGTAGCCCTTAACAAGTAAATGCTGGATACCAACATTTCAACTACGACACTCCAAGTTCACACCCCCAATGCTTCACGTGTCTACGGTCCTTGTCCAGTTCGTTTGCAGCGCTGTGGTACTTGTACCTTTTTTGCTTTCTTCTTGCTGTATTTATGTGTGAAATGAAACATTCTTAGACATCCTTGATCATTTTGTTTAGCTGCTTTCAGAAATTCAAAGGAATTGGAAGCTAAATGGCAGAGAGGTTTTAAAAACATGATCGTCAGGTTGGATTTCTTTACATCACGTAGAAATTGTTAACCTTCAAGATCTTATGTGCTATTTACGCCTGCAGTGAATAACATTGTGTTTGATGAATACCCGACTTGGGCGGCTCTGTGTCATGGTGGTTTGCGCAGATGCCTCAAAGAAAGAGGTTTACTGGTTTAAAGTTCATCTGGGTTTTTTTCCCCGTAATCCTCATAGGGAAGGTTTCACGGCGGTTAGATTTTAATTTTTTTTCTTAATTTGTCCAATGTGAGTCAAACTTGAGTATGCCGGAATACCAAAGCTATAGATTTGTAACCCTTTTAATGTTAGACGTCAATGACTTTGTTTTGCATTGCTCTTGAACTTTTTTTAGTTCAAGAGCAAGTTGCTAATGGTTAGCAACTGGGCAACCATTAGTCAGTAATGTCAATCAAGCTAGCATCTGTTTTGAAGACTGCATTTGATTATCACTAGCTTAAAATCTGACATATTGAGACTGTTGAATCACCCGCTTTGTTGTCAACGTAATAGGGCTGAAACGATTCCTCGAATGATTCGAGTACCTCGATTACTAAAATTCCTCGAGGAAAATGTACCTGCCTCGAAGCTTCGTTAATTTATGTTTTATTAGTTAGCGCACCGTGTTCCGGCCGGGACTTCATTTGCGTTGCGCGGAGCTCTCACTTCCGCCTCTGAGTTGTTGACAAAAGCTAAGTCTCAGCGGCATAAAGTCCAATCTTCAAGATTGGCCCGTGGGGATTTTATTGATTGATGATAATGCCCGACTTTTTATCGTTTTTGGGGAACCAATAAGCATCCTTAAAATGACTGGGGGAATGCCTGGAGTACGGCAGCATTTCTCCTCCGGGGCTGCTGGTTGAAAGCGAACGGCGGGAAGAGCGCTGAGGTGAGCGGATAGACTGAGCAGGGCGGGCGGCTGAGTAGCTGATGCTTACCGTGTAAATGTAGCTTTACCGACGAACCGCACAATAAATTTCATATCCCGGTCTGAAGAAACGGGTGGCGGAGCGCATCGTACATGGCTGGTAGATGAGTTTCTGAGTGTGACCAGTGAAGGTGTCGTAAATATCCCGTATTGCTTCCCCCCGTGTTCGTCCCCCGGTCTAACGGTTCGTCAGTCCGCTGGTCTATTTCCTCCACCCCATCTTACGTTCGTTCATTCGCCCTCTCCTCCCACTCCAGGCGACATTTCCCGTATTTTCAAACCCAAAGCGTGACAGGTTAGGTGGCAAGGTGAGTTTAATTAATCTATTAAACTCACTGAAGATGAATACATAAACTAAAAGCTGGATTGTAGACATTTTTTATAAGCATATTTGTGAGCCTGCCTCTTTGTTATTAAATTCAATATAATTTCAGATTTTTCTATAACTTTTCTTCTGGTTAACTTAGAAAGTGAGCTATTATTGTTACAGGTTAGTTTTCTAAACTACAAAAAAGCAACTGTTAGGGATGCTCAAATATGAAAAATTGGACTGATATTGATATCTGATAGTAACACCGGTATTATGCCAGATTTACCAATATTTCATTTTATAATTTTTTTTATCCGATTACTCGATTAATCGTAAGAATAATCGATAGATTACTCGATTACTAAAATATTCGTTTACAACAGCCCTACAACGTAACATGAAAAGATTAACTTTTTTTCCTTTTCACGGCATTTTCTACTGCTATCTGCATGACACAAAACCAGAGCTAGGTCAGCACAAACCGATGCCGTTGTCTCAGTGAAGCTACATTAGAAGCAGACCCGCCTTTACTTGTAGTTTCAGAAGTAAAGCCACACAAAAACTCAAGCCAAATTTAGCTCTCATAGTGACCCATATCCTTTAAAACACACGTGACAATAAATTCATTCTGTTCAGATCACAAAATATTAGTTTTTTTAGTTATAGAACCACTTTACATTGAGATGAGTCAAAAAACGGATGAGTTAAGCAAAACTGGAATTTATTTCGTGGGATTTATGAAATATTTACTCTACTTGTGATAAGCAAACACAAAAAATAAGGGCTCTTATTCTCTCTTAAAAACCCTGCTTTCTAGCCAAGTCCCGACTCATCACATTCTATTGAACCTAATACCATCTGTTGCCTCGAGACCTTGATGTATTGTTGCATCATAAGAAAAAGCTTTGTTGGAAAGAAAACAGTTCTATTGTTCCAAACTGTAAAAAGGGACACAGTCTTAATCCTTAAAAAGCAATAAATGGGTTTTGGAAGCTTTGGTGCCATTGGCAGTACAGTTGCACAGTTTGATGTTTCCATAATAAGTTGACACATGTCAAGTTTAAAAAAACAATACTTGTTTTTTGATCAAATTTGTTTTTTTTGTTGTTTTTTTGGCTGTAACAAAATTGGTTTATTTTGCAAAACACTTTGACTGCATCACACAAGTCACATGATCAAAAACCTAGATAGAACAAAAAGACCAAACTTGTCTCATTCCCAGCAATAATTAAAGGAAAATGGAAAATACATTTACCAACATCTTGGATACTCCTCCCAACAAGACGGTCCTGCTGGTACAACAACCTAATTAATTCATTTGAAGGGATGTTTAGTGGAAAGTACCTGCCAGTGTCAGTGAGCGAAATATTAATTTGAAGGAACAAATTGCTGCTTTGAGCCGAGCTATTTTAAAAGAAACGTACCCTTGGTACCTGCTGGGCTGTGTAGTTTGCAATCACTGCTTCGCTTTGATGATTAATCAAACAAAACCGGAATGAAGGAGCCTTGAGATGTCAGTGTGGGGTGTTTGCACCAAAGCATTTTGGCCGGCTCAAACTTATGTGCCAACGGATCAGTGAATTTGCACTGGAACTGAACATTACTCAGGACTAAAACCAACCTGAGCTTGGAATGGGCTTTAATCGTGCAGCTCTTCCCATGGTGCTGCTTCCCCTGTTTTGTTCCTCTCCTCCCTATGGGTATTCTCTTACCTCCCGAGGATGCCAGCCACCCCGGTGCTGTCTGCATGACAGCGCTCTGTCTTCCTCCCGTTGGGTTGCCATAGAAACCGACGGCCATGGAAAAGTACAAGCGGGTGGATCGTCTGGGAAAAGGACCGCAATGGTCGAGTGCGAGACAGGATGGCTGGATTCATGTTGTCACATCGTCAACGGATGCTGTTGTGTTCATGAGAGGGTACACATCATCACTTTTACAACTTCTTGCTTTTCAACTGTGGTCAAGCTTTCAGATCACATCAGAAATATTAATTTGCTTGACAGAAATCGAAATGTTGAGAGAAAGTGAGGCATAATCCATACCAGTAGTTGGCATGCAAATGATTCTGTCCAAGGGTTGCACAAGGGGAGTATTTAAAAGTAATGCCTTACAGGCAGGTCCCATAGCTTCTGACTGCAGTCTGGAGATAAACATCACCATGTTGTGTGTGATATCTTGTAAAGATATTCAGCTTGGATGAAGGCAAGTCATCGACTCAGTGCAACGGACTGGACTTCCTTTGATTGATAATGTTTATTAATTGAAATTATAAGCTGCATCCCACTGCCCTGCTCTTCCTGTTCCTTTTTAAAGGAGCAGCATCATGTATTTTCCATGCACAAAGTGCCATTTATAGCACCATCAAGTAACGTTCTTATCTTCAGTTATTATAAAAATGCTGTGTAGATGAAATATGATTTCTTTTAACACCTCAAAATTGGGTCTCTGTCTCTTTAAAAACTGCTGCTCTTTCTGAAATTCTGGCTTCAGGAAGTCATCACAACATGGCTCCTCTATTGACCCTTTAGCAACATTTCCACCAGTGTTCCAACTAGTCATCAGCAAATAGCTGATGACTAGTCTGAAGGAGTGGGGTAGGAGGAGTTGCAGGGAACCGGTGCGCCTTGAAGGCAGCACTAGGTCCAACGAGACATTTTGTAAAGCTGGATGGTTGACTGGTTGCCGTGGGAGATTAAAAGACTCCTTGAACAATCAAGGTATGTTTTTGATGAGGGAATAACGTTATAACATGATGTAAAGCTCAAAAAAGTTGAATTTACGCAATACTGCTCCTTCAAGTAACACATCAACCCTGATTAACTACAATTTTAATCCTGAGAGACTTTTAAAGTAACTTCAAAAGAACCTGTCTGACAACATGAAGTAAGCGGGAACAAAAAGTAACAAATCAATCTAAAGTAATCTAAGAACAGGTGAGAAAAAAAAGTCATCCATCAGTGTGGAAAGGTTTTTAAAGTAATTTCTAAGGCTTGTGAGAGCCATTATCCACAAGAGAAAATGGGTAATGGCAGGAGTTGACAGCCTGCTCAAATTACTCCAAGAGAGGATCGATGACTCATCAAGTAGGTAACAGAAGAACATCTAAAGCTCTGCAGGGCATGACTTGCCTCAGTTAAGGTCAGAGTTCATCGTTCAACAACAGTAAAGCGAGACTTAAATGGCATCCATGGGAGAGTTCAAAAGAGAAAAACAATTAAACACAAAGATTTGTTTCAAATGTTTGCATTTAAAATAAACCTCTTGATGATCCGAAAGGAATTTGGAAAAACATTCAGTGAACTGATGAGCGTATCCTGGTTGGCATCATGTTGCATCTTGCATAAAACCGTCCGAGCCACCACACCATCCAATTACATCGGTACTTTTCTCGTTGGTGCTTCCACTGACAAGCAGAGAGACGACAACGTGTGCTGACTGTAGCTTTAAAAGTCTGCATCGGGAAGAAAACCGGGGTGTTCTCCGCAAAGTGGAAGTGGTGCTTTGACTAGAGGAGCGGCTTGATACAAGCTCAGCGTGCCTTGAGAAATGAATAAACCTGTTATGCTGGTTATGCTGACATTCACAGCGAGGAGGTTTTCGACTTAGAGCATGAAGGTTTTTGGAACATGACAGAAACCAGCCGAGTATTCTCTCTTTTCTGCATTTATCCCAGCACTGCAGGCAGCTGCGGCTGCTTCTGAAGTAGGAAGTACGTTTGAAGCTTTTTAGTATCCTGCAAATCCCTGAGCAGGGAAGAAGTCTCATCAGGCGCAGAGCAGTAAGCAAACGTCTGAGCAGACAAATGTAAATATCCTAGTGTACCGAAATACACTGACTTGCACAAGTATTCATGCTTCTAACTTTTTGACATTACAGCCACAGACTTCCATTAACTTTATTAGAATTTAGTCTGATAGGCTTAAAAGGTAGTAGGTAATTGTGAGTAGGAAAATGGCAGATGGTAAAAATGTACCATAACTGTGAGTAGGAAGAAAAATTCTCATGTTTTTTTCACAAAATTAGGTAATGGCGGCATACATCAGGGATGGACGATGTTTTTTTTTTTTTGTGCAATACTTAGCACAGTGGTGCATCAGTAGTGATTAAAGTAAAAGAAATTTGAACAATAGTTATAGTTTGTCTGTTCTGGTAACTGATTTCATGGCACAAACGCAGCAAATCAGACTTAAATAGCTTAAAATTAGTATAATAAAAATAAAAAATAACACAAACAAAATTAAAAATGTTTTATGGTTGCCTAGTCAAATCCTGGATTAGGGGAGATTCAAAATATTTGAGATTTTATTATCAAAAAGGTACTTCAATACAGTAGTTACATCAGGTATTGCGATTTTATTGCTCAACAGATTTGATGGAACCAGCACTGAAAAAAAAACTAATTTAAAAGTAACATTGTAAACAGTACTGTTTTTTGTTTTTTTCAGTTTTTCCCAACATCATTAATTTTTGTCATAATTGTAATGCAAGCAGCTAACAGGTTCCAGGTCCCAGCCCTGAGTTTTAAGGGGAACCGTTGTGTCTCGGTAGGTTTGCAGTTTTTGCGTCCTCTTTCCATTTACAGATGATTCACCAAACAGCTCTCTGTAAAATGTTTACAGCTCGGATTAATGTTTTATTACCTAATCCTGCTTTAGATTTCTAACTTTTTCCCTGATCCGTTTATGGTGGTAACATGAAAAAATAATGAGAAAGTTCCAGATTTAGAACTGTATTTTTCTGCTTTTCAGAAAAAAAACCCCAGTACATTTAACACCAGCAGAAAGTCACATAGAATTTCTAATTTAAAAAACAAGGCATCCTATTATTGAGTGAGCTACCATAGAATAAAAAAAAAAACTTAAGTATTCCTGGTTAAAATTTCTAACTTTGTCCCTGATCTGTTTTTGCACGCAACATGACAAAATGTGAGAAAACTCCAGATTTAGGACTGCATTTTGCAATGTAGTATTTTGCAAAATGCTAAAAAGTGTTAGCTATCTAATAGACAAAACAACCAATAATCTTTATTTGTGCGCACTGGTTTCTTTGGGACATCTGGTCCAGATTTCAGATTTAAACAAAGGTGTCAGTCTGCTGCTTGTTGCTACAAATCCTTCTGAATCACACTTTGATGCTAATTGCAGGAAAGTTTCATTGGCTTCTCAAAAGCTATTTTTATTTTTTTTGAGCAACTACGCATCTCTATTTAGGGCATCTTCAGAGGGATTCGGTCATCAATAATAAATGGCTTGGCCCTGTTTGAGAGTGCGCTGGTTTTAATTTTGATCAGACTCTTGGAGTCAAGATTGCGGTTCTTGAGCTGTGTTTGCAACGTGTGATGTAACTTGGTTGTCCTATTTTTGGGGTCTTTGCATTACCCTTGTGTTACGACCGCGAGCGGTTTGATGAGTGACGCAACAACCTGGAACAGTTCTGCATCCGTAGGATCCGTTTTGAGTTTGATGATCTGTCATCGCTCAACTTTTATTCAATTTTTTTTTAAATGTTGAACAATCTACAAAAAGAGGGAGGAGAGAGGGAAGTAAAGACTTCAGATAATAAATTATATATTCTGAATATTTCTGCCAGCATGGATGCAGCTTGGCATCTTGGCGTCCCAAATGTTTCACATTGTGACCAACATAATTCAGTTTTTTTGCAGTCGTTGCTGTTCAGAAAAGCTGCAGCGTGCCAGAGTGTTGACTCTAGGTTTAAATCATGAATTTCTGCTGTGCTTTGCTCAATATCAGTTTTAAACAGCATAATTTATGTTTCTAACAGATTTCAAAGCGCTAATAATGCAAATGGGTGACTGATTCAGGCCAAATCTGTCAGTTAGATTCAGTGATGTTGACTGCTACCGTTTCAAAGCAAAAAAAAAAAAAAAAAGAAAGTCACTTTTCTTTGCTAAATTGTCTCAGAAAATAAATTAATTTGCATTCTATTAATAGACAAGGGAAGGTGTGAGGTATCCTTGAATAAAATTACAACTTGAACCACAATCGGCTCTTTGACAACGTCTGGCTGATTAGTAATAAAAGCTGTAGATGAAACTGAAATGTTCCCATTTCTTGTGGTTTTGTTTGAAATTGAGATTTAGTCAAATTTTGAAATTGTAGTCGGTGATTTTTACATTAGCACTTTGAATTCAACATGTTGGAGTGACACACAGCTGTTTATTAAGTGTGTGATGCTGTGAGAGCTCTGGTGGAACCAGCTGCACCTCGTCTGAAAAATTAACCAAAGACGAACCATCATCCTCCAACTACTTCCTGTCGTCTTCTTTGTCATTTTCTGCAGCAGTAACAGACGGCTATTGATTACGCAATTCATGTGATGCAAAAAAAAGTGTTAGTACAGTTGAAACACCACCTTATCCTAGCACAAAAATCTTTAACGAAAAACTTTTTTTTTTTTTTTTTCCTAAATTGCTGTGTTTCCTATTAAGTAAATTTACTTTTGGAATTTCAATTTGTGCAATTTTACAGTTAATGGAAACACAGCTACTGAAAACGTATGAGCTGGGTAGTTGTACCAAAGAAGACATTAATAGAGGCTGACTCCTGAGACTTGTATAAATACCTCTCTGCTCATCAACAAACACCTGGCTGAAGAACTGTGAGTTCAATAAACCAAACCTTACAATCAGGCTCTTAAAACAAAAGCCAAACAACAGAACATAACCAAGACGGAATACTTGGAGCGTCAACGTTGGCTCTGTTGCTGATTAAACTTATTGTTCTGCACCGTTTTAAATTGCTTCATAATCACCGCCGTCGTTTGAGAGATTGATTTCTAATGTTCTGCCCAGGTGGCTTTCATTTTCCGCCATATTTCCCTTTTCTTGCCTTCGTCTACTGACAGCTTCGGCGTCGCCATCCAACCGTTCACTGCAATTAAGAGGCGTAATGACACACTCCTGTTTTAAAACGAGCAAAACAAACGCGTTCGGGGTTGACTGAGCGGGCTCCGGTAAGCTACGACTCGTGCTGGAGCGGCAGCAGCCCTTTGCGGCGACGGTCGCATTAGAATTCAGGCTCTTCCTCGCTCTCATACCCCGCTCTGCAGACTCCAAAACATTCATAAACGTGACAGTGCCGCTTCTGGGAGAAAAATGCATAGTCGTCTGTAAGGGGGAACAATGGAATATTAAAAGGTTGGAGAGAGAGGGACCAGTGAGTGGGCGGAGGGATACGACGACAGAGGAACGGAGGTAGACCACACGGTGACATTGAAAGAAGCTGCATAAATTGCAACCCCAACTTCTTTTTTTTCTTTTCTTTTTAAATGCGAGTCGTCCCCCCCTCAGCTGCCGGCTGGCATCGTGCGATTGCCTCACCACCACCCCCCCCACCTCTACTCTCTTGGGTGCCACAAAAAATGTCCCCCAAGCAGGCGTGAATGAGATCTTTGTCATTTAGCACCAGAGAAGGACAGGTTGGAAGTGTTAGAACAAAAACAAGAGAGATGGGCAGAGAACATGGAGGAAAAAAGTGTCATTGTTATTGAGAAGAAATTCAGGATAGATTAAGAGGGGAAAAAAAGGAGGAGGGAAAATTTACCTTGGAAAACATTAGGAAATTATATTCAAAAGTCCAGGAAAACTGCAGGTGAGGCCTGATTTTCAAAATTTAGCCATTGCGTACCCCATCTATGCAGCATTCTGAGTCACTGCACATGGAAAAAGGGAAGCAAAATTCCACAAAAAAATACAGTTTGAGATCAGTCTCAAATTTCTGTGCTTCAAGAGTAAAAAGATTGCGAGAAAAAAAACCCTCAGAAATTGTCTAGAAAAATAAAAACAAAACAATATGTAAATACACTTGAAAAGCAAGACTTGACAACCGCCTTCATAAACACAACACAGGATTTAAAATTTTTTAATATTTTTCTGAGCTAAATAAAAGACGACAACCCAACTAAATGGAGAGGCCAGCGTTTGAAGGGCGGCCTTTCAAAAGACTGTTCACCAGTTCTCAGTTTTCTTCTCTTTAAAAGCTTCTCTTTTTTGTTTGTAGGTCCACGTTTAGGTCATTTCCCACATTTTCAAAGATGATTTCATATTTACAGTTTTTTCCTTTGTGCCCTCTCGTGTAAATAACCAAAAGATGTTGAGCTTCTAAAAGGGGACAGTTTGATGAGAGGTTTTGTTTAAAAAGTGACTGATTACATCACCTTTTAAACAAAAAGTTGTTTCTCTCTGTGAGATCACAGTTCTGTTAGGACAGTGGATATCTGTTTGGTGACGGCTGACCACTCCCTCTCTGAAGAGCTGCTAGCTTTAGCCTCTGGAACAAACTAAACACGTACTAAATGTAAACGCCATGAGAGTTAAATAGACTTCCACGGCTTTTGGTGGCTGCTTAAAATTTAGATTTTTGTTCAGCCACACTTACTACATCTCCATTCTATAGTAGGGGGGTCACTGACAAAAACTTTTTTTTTAATTCTTACTTTAATTTTCTGAGATCCAAAATCAAAATTTCAAGAAAAAGTCGAATTTTGTTTTTCCTCCAGTGGCCCAAATCCTAATGCATCCCTTAAAAAGGGCATAAACCATTAAAAAAGGGGGGGCGGGGGTTGCACAATGCCACTTTAATAAATGTTCACTTTCAAAATGTTTCATTTCCATTTCCATTGGTTATCAGCTTATAGAATCAAATGTAATATGTTGAGGTATAGAGACAGGCAACCTGCAAAGGTCACCAGCTGACCTGTGATTTCACCTGAGGCAGCACCATGACAACAGGACTTCCTCAAAAGCCCGGTCCGATCAAAGATGGTGTCGAGTGTGACGTGTCATCTGCACGTTAACACCCGACACAGCCACCCGTACCGGCTCTACGCTCCTGATATCTGATGCAACAGAAAACACCAAGGAGCCGAGTTCTACCTCTCTGACCTCAGAGTCTCTGCCAATAAAAGACATCATTGTTCCGCGGTATCGGATCACAGAACTCCACCTTACGCTCATATTCCTCCATGCAAACACGCCCTTCATGCTTCAGACAGAGGGATTAAGTGACAGGGACGAGTGTTGCGTAGTAAACCAGACTGCAAACAGGATCACTTCCAATTTTTGAGAAACATATCAGCATGAGACGTTGAGTCTTAATCTTCAGCAGGAGGTACGTTGTACATGGATTCATGCTGCCTGAACTTTTCCAATTTTGTCATGTTACGACCACAAACTTCAATACCATTTAAATCTGCAGTATGTAACTTTTATAAAAAAAATAACTTTTTTTTTTTAACATATTTGTTCAGTCACTGTTGTGACAGTATAGTACGAGAGAGAATGTATTAAAAAAAAAGAGCATTTAACATACTAAAATTAGGCTCCTCTGCCTTCTCCCAGCACTAACTAGAAAAAAAAACATGTTTCACCCACGATCTTTTAACTACTTCCATTCTTCTTCGTCATGGTTTGTGCCAGTGGCAACATCATGCGATTCGTGTGATGCAATAAATAAATAAATAATAAATCGTGTTTCCGTTGCAGTTTTGCCAAATAAGCCAATTTCAATATGGCCAAAGAAACCACCTCATCTTAGTGCCAAAACTTTTTAAACTTTTTTTTTTTTTTTAACTGCTATGATTCCATTAAACAAATTTATTTTCGAAATGTGAAATCGCACAACTACTTTGATATTTCCCCTCCATCTGGACAGAACTCTAAACATGCAGCCAGAGTTGCAAACACCTGGGAACATACATGTGTTGTAGGAATGTCCCAGTCAAATTTTAATTAAGAATCTGTGGCAAGAAGTTCATCGATTTCCTTTTTATTATTGCTATGCGCACCTTTATGCTCGTCTGTCACCTCCAATCCCAGTAAAATACATTTTAGACAGTGGTTGTCACATGGCAAAATGTGAACAAATTTAAGAGCTATAAATACAGCAAGGCACCGCACACAGGCTGTATCTCTGCATGACTTGATGAAAGACAGGAAATCAAATCAATTCATAAGTCCAGATGTACTGCATGTTTTTCTTCAATCGGGAAAGTAATAGCAACTTCCGATGAAAACACAGACGCTGACTGTGGGTGTAGGGGAATAGAAGAGTTTAGAGGGCTTTTTTTGGAGAATAGAAGCACAGCAATAACAGGCCTGGGGTCAGCAGGAACCTTTGTTCTACCTGGAACTGAAAGCCTCCTCATGAGATCGGCTGAAAGGCCTGAACCTTCTGACCTGAAAGATGACTAAAGACGGAGTGTTTCTGAGAAGGACCGAGAAGGGGGAGCATTGAGTGCAAGGTGGACTATTTTGAGACATAAAAACATTTTACTGATGAGGTTATTCCGATTTTTTTCCCCACCATAACCCTGCCATAATGCAGGAGTCGTGTTTAAAGCCTTGTTGAACTGCTTTGATATGATTGCATTTGTGTATTTACACCAGAAACTCTCTCATGTGGCTGTAATTCAGCTATAAACGTCCACAATATTTAGTTGAGCCCTTAGCCTATCCATTTCAAAATTTAAATAAATAATTAGAGAGAATATATTACTGCATTCATTAGTTGTTTGCTTAGCTGTGCGAAACACATCAGTATTTTAATTTTACTCAGATAAAAAACAGCCCCCTTGTTCTACGCTTCACTTCGTTCATCAAGTCTGGACCCTTGGCTATTGAGAAATAATTGCTTTCTGGAGGCGTGGACTGTTTTGAGGTTTAAAATGTTACCCAATTGCTAACGTAATGTGTAAGCTTGACGCTATGAAGCTTACCGGAAATTGTGTCCGCTGTCAGCAACGGTCCTCCACTGTGAAGACAGTAAGGGCCAAGCTGAACGAGGTGGATGTTAATGTGAATTCAATATTTGGAAGCGTGGTCAACATGACTGAACGGCTCCTTTCACTTCTTCTTCTTGAATTTTATTGGCAGTTGGTAGAAACGTTAAGGTTGCATTACCGCCACCTACTGGACTACAATTCTAAAACAGCGCAGAAAAAGCAACGTCATTGTACACAAATTCTCCTTCTGTTCGCTGATTGGCCCGGTTGAAATTCTATTGGAGGAAATTAAGTAAATGGGAGAAAGCCCAGACTTTCTGTAAAGCGAGTTTAGAGTCAACCGGAATAATGTAGGAACGCAATGGTCAGGCTGAGCTAAAGATACAAGCTAACCTTTAGTAGCGTAATTAGTGACTTAGTTGTACTTCTTTGATTATATTTCATAATACCATACAGTATAGAGAAGCTGTAGAAGTAGTTTTTAGCTACTAATAATGATTATTTTCGGCATTACCAAAATTCTACAGAAAACTAGGAGTATGGCAGGTAATAGGCCAGGCGCGGAGCTATAGGGAGGGCTGGGGGGACTGCTGCGCCCCAAACCGGGCCGGATGGGGGCCCGGCCCTGGAGGTGCCAGGGAGGGAGGAATGGTTTCAAGTCATTGAAATATGTGATTATAGACAGAGAAAGTGCGCCCTCGCCTGTTGAGAAGGGTGTATTTAATGTTAAATACAGCCCCCCGCCCCCCTCTTCCTCCTCCTCCTCAACAGTTTCACTCCACGTAAGGGGCCCGGTGATTCCTTAGGGGCCCGGTAATTGGTTAGGGGCCCGGTAATTGGCCCCGCCCCCCGACCCGACGCTGACTTGTTCCGTGTGATAGGCTAATACTTTAGTAGTACCGTTGATATATAATGAAGACAGTGCCATGTTAGTAGTTAGAAAGGACCTAAATGCAGAACAAAGCTGTGGCTAACTAGCGAAATGTGTTCAAAATAGAAACTTGCAGGTTGAGAAGGCAGGAGATGAACCATGGATTCAGATGGGCAGTCTGACGGAAGGATCCAGAAGACAGCAAAAAATTCAGGAACTCAAATTAACTATATACCACGGACTTCCGTTTTAGCACTTCCACTTTTTTTTTTCTTTTGCCACATAGAACACTTCCGGTTCGCAGGTCACACTGTGTTAGCAATGGAGTTTGTCACTCGGCCCTTACTGGATTTGAGCATCTTAAGGAGACGGACTGAACGCTGCCAGGAGGTAGACACGAACACGTCCCTTTCGTTTGAAGATTATTTAAATAATCAGCTCATCACGATTACTCCTATTAATTCTTTAAGCCCTACTATGCATGTAGTCCACTTTAGCACATGTCCTCATCTAAGCAACTAACATCTTGATTGAATAAAATTTATAAAGCATTCTTGTACATGCCTGTGTGTATGCCAACACAATTACTTTTGTATATTAATTTCTCATTCATGACATGTCTTCTTTTCACAGAAGCACCTTGTATAAAGGTGTGACCTGCCCTCTGCCATTCATTTTCACCCTAAGGATTAATGAGGTGTACCAGGGACTTCCTCCACAAGAAGCACCATTGATTACTTCCATGGCTGTCTCCAGTGACGTTCGTATTGTTGACTCCATATTTGGTCCAGTACAAGAGGGAAGTGTGCTATCTTATCAGCTGGCAGCAAGGACAGTTCCCAGGACCTATCCACGCCATGATGCACCTCCTCCCCCACAGCTTCCACTGCCCAATTACAGGCTTCTGTCGTCCATGTCTGTTCAGAACATGAGCACCATCATATGACATCCCTTGAGAAAACCTTAGAGATGGCTCGCCAAATTGAGAAGAGCACGCAGGAGCAGAGTTTCTGTACAGAGTGGCACCAACTGAGAAACTGCTGCGTTACCTCCACGAAATTTAGAGAGGTCTGTCACACCAGGGGTGCAAGGAGACAAAGCAAACCACAAGAACTAATCAGAGGCAAATGTAAAGAATCAGGTAATGGGAAGCAGCTGTGAAGGGGAGGTGGATAATAAACCAATGCGAAGCCTGATAAATAACTTAAGAGAAATAAATACAAAAGTGCAAGAAACAAAATACAAGAATAAAGAAGAAAACTAAATATAAAGGAATTACCAGATACAGCAAGACCTAACAGGCAATACTTATGAGACAGAATATGACAAGACCTGTAAAGCGATAATAAAGGATACAAACAAATGAAAACAAAACCCCAAAAACACCCTGGGGTTGTGACAGACAATCTGAATGTAGGAAGAAAAAAAATGTGACGTCTTAGGCAAAAATGTAATCTAGAGCTTGCAAACTAGATTTCTACACCATTTCTAAATATCTCTGGGTGTCTAGAAACTGAGATAATACTCTCAGGAAAGCTTTTGTTTAATCTAATCTTATCACCATATCCTCTGTTTTTAGAGGATAAGAGGTGCAAACGCAGCAGTAGCCACGTTTATCTCTGAAACCTGAGAAGTACCTGTCACTACACACACAGCCTAACACACCCACATTACAGGCCTTGCTGCTCTTACCTTAGCTCAGATCCACGTTGCCGAATCACATTCCAGGAGACAAAACGGTTTCTGTGTTTACGGCGGCGATGCCCGAAATAGAGGGAAGCCTGCTGCTGGGGAAGAGCGACGACGATTAGCTGTAGCTGCAGAGAATTCAGTGGGAAATGTCAGGTCTGCCTCTGAGGCGTAAAAGGTTGTGTATTTATGAAGTTTGAAGAGATGTCTGGTCAGCTGCTGTTGTCTGCAGAACCAGCACTGACCAGAAATACAATTATTCTCAAATTTCCTATACATTTTTCCTGTTGGTAACAAAAAAAACAAAACAAAAAACACTTGAATGAGCAGCTTCTGTCCCCCAGTTGTTGACAAAGTATTTATGTGTCTCTTGCTCTGCGCTTATTTCCGTTTATGTTATGCTGCGTAATTTTTACATGATTTGAGCTGTTTTTCTTATTTAATGAAAAGATAGCAATTGCGAAATTGTTAATTGTGTTTTTTAGACATTAGCAGAATATCGAAGTTTTGCACACATTTGTAATGGTATTAGTAAGCTACTGTCTTACTAAATATCATGGAGAGTCCTCTCATTTTATATGTAGTTAAATTAGTGCCCTAACATTTGTTTGACAGAAAAAAAAATGTAACTGAAAAAAAAGTTTAGTCAAAAAAAAAATTTCAGTAACAACTTTTCAGATTAAAGTTTTTTTTTTCCAATTCTGAAACTTTTTTCCAATTTCAAATCTTTTTTTTTCTGTTTCAAATTTTTGTCTTCTGAACAAACTTTACAGCCTCAATTTAGCTCCATAATTTTCTATCAGAAACAAACTTCTCGATTGAATAAAAACTATTTTCAATGCAAATCTGCCCCGGGGTGAGAATAATTCTGGACATAACTAGAGATGTTTTAAAAATAATTACATTAAACATTTCTAACAATGAAGACACACGTGGCGGCGTCCAAAACGGGATAAAGAAGAGCAAGTTGTGGCTGTTCTGAAAACACAGGTGGAGAACAAGCCTGACTGATGTTGACATGCACTCTGTTTACAAAATCTGCTCATCTGCAAATACGTCCAACGTCTCCATTCGCGTTGGTTTTTCAGCTGCCGTTTGATTCCTGGGGGAAAAAATAATCCCAGTGTAACAAACGGCTTTATCTCATGCAAAAGAGGAACTGCGCCTTTCACGCAAACAGAGGGAGGTCAGGGACTGGCTGGGGAACAGGTGTCCCTACTGCTGCCTGGCCTATCGCTGACCTTGGGGGTGGGTGTGCGACAAGGAAGTCGAGTCATCTCAGCTGCCTGCCTGCTGTTGTTGTCGGCTCACCTGTGTGTGCGTGTGTGCGTGTGTGTGCACAGGTGACAGGACAGATAACGAGCGCGGTGCAGACAGTCTGTCTGTATGGAGCAGTCTTCAGCATACAGCAGCAGCATACTGATACTGATAAGGCGGAGGACGTTTATTATGTGTGAGTGTGTGGACAACAGGAGGCGGCACAATTGGACCTCCGCTTGACTGAGACCAAAACTTGGATTAAATATGTTCCCTGCTTCCTGGATCACGTGTTTGAGCATTTACAGAATAGGAGGAAAGTATTGAATTTAAAAGAAAAAAAAACATAGACCCCTGAAGGGTTTATGTATAACTAGTGATAACTATGTCTGTGATAGAGTAACACAAAGTAGCGCTAACAGTTGAAACCAGATATTTGCATACACTGTTAATCGAAGCACAGAACCTTTTTTTCCTCAAGGATTCCTCACTCCTGTAGGGAATGTGTTTAATGCCATTATTATGTGTTTAATGCCAGAATAATGAGAAAATATTGTAACTCTTCAAAATCAGAGTCCTTGCTCACATTTCATTAGTATTTGATAGATTTGCTTCATAAACTGTAATGCTGTTTTCTGTAATCACCAATCCAAAACATTAACTTTGTTTGTCCTAGGACCCATTTGTAACTGCCATCCGTTTTAAAGGCCCTTTGAAGTCGAAGCTGTAATGTTCCTGCAATATTTCCACAAAGTGAAGTGCACCAGTCCCTCCTCTGGCCTCTTCCTTCCTGAACGGCCTTTCAGCCCAAGTCAGTGCAGGACTTGTTTCACCGTGGACACCAGCTGCATTTCCATAAAAAATGTTGGTAAAAACTTTGGTAATATTCCGCTAATGTAAAAAAAAAAAAAAAAACAATTTCGCAATTGTGGCGTTTCCACGAAATAACAAAAACAATTGCAATAAAAAAAAAATCACTTTGTTCACGTTTTAATTCATTAAAAACATGCCGCACCATCATCCTCCTACCACTTCCTGTCGTCTTCTTTGTCTTTTCCGCCAGTAGAAACATCTGGTTGTTGCTCATGTGACACTAAAAAGTGTTTCCTTTGCAGTTTTTCCAAAATACATGAATTTTGATATGGCTGGGGAAAAAAACACTTAATCTAGCGCAAAAAAAAAAAAAAATTATCAAAAAGCATTTTTCTTTGAAATTGACACATTTCCTTTTAGCAAATTTATTTTCAAAATTCCAATTTGAGCAGTTTTACTGTCTGGTTGCAACTTCAGAAAAAATGTTACAGAGGAAATAAACATAAAAGCAATGCTGGAAGAAAATCTGTTAGAAATTGCACATTGCTGCACTAGGAAGATACAAACAATAAGACAAGTTCAACCGTCATCAAGATGAATCAAACTTGTATTACACTGAAAACTTGGAGTCGTCAACAACGTCTGCTGGAGGGAGAGTTTCAGATGTTTTTTAGATTTGTAAGCCACGTTAACGGATGTGAATGTTCTCTGAGTTTTCTTGTTCCCCTGTCGCTTTGAATTTCCCAACGTTTTTTTCAGCTGCAGCAGAGACCAAGGTGACATTTCTGGTCCTGACGCTAACGCTCTGCTCTGATCACTGAGTGAGGCTGAGCCAGCTGACCAGCACTGACTCTGCAGGGTGGTTGGCCAATAAGTGCTGCTCAATGTGTGTGTGTGTGTGTGTGTGTGTTGTGAGGCTGCGATGGTAGTTAGAGTGGAAGGTGGTCCAGCAATAAAGCCAGCAAGCAAAGACGAGGTCAAAGGGCACGGAAGTGGAGGGGGAGCCAAATCTACTGACAGCGCGAACTTTTAACACACACACACACACACACACACACACACACACACACACACACACAGAGAGAGAGAGAGAGAGAAGCAGTGAACTGCTGCTTGAAATACATCAATACTGCTCCAGTTCACTGCCCAGTAATTCTGTGTTTAAGTTTAGATCTAAATAGTTGATTTAAAAAAACTCAATGTTTTTTGTTTTGTTAGTTTTTTTGTTTGTTTGTTTGTTTGTTTGTTTTACAAAAAAGTACATATGTATACATAATTGTGAACTAAAGACAGTCAGAACTTCTGAAGAAGACCAACACAGGCATGAGTTGCGTTTCCATTGACCGTAGGATTTGAGCAATTTGACATTTTGAAAATAAATTTGCTTAATGGAAACACGGCAGTTTAAATCGGAGGACTGGAAGTTAGAACTAGTTCCTGTAACAATGTTGGTGGTCTAAAACTTAGTCTTTGTACAAGCACAGACGCAACCAGCTCACTTTGATAATGAAAACATCAGCACACATTGCGTCTATGAATCACAAAGACTACCAGCTAGCAGAGGTCTTTTCTTTTTTTTCGCGTGGCATTGCTGAAACACACACACACACACTCACACAATCATTGAGTGAACTCGAACAATGACAATCTGCACACCAGCTTGTGGTGCTCATTGTTATTTCTTTGCCATTTGGGTCATTTAAATAGAAAGCATAAAGAGTTTATGCACTACAGAGCAGATGGCTAAGTGTTCCTGCAGTTCAAAATGCTAACGTCACAATTTACCGGCAGTTTGTGGCTGATCATAAGAGACATAACGTCCGAGTACAAGTTCTAAAGGTATAACGTCATTTCTGCTCTGCAAATTCGTCGGCTTCAAAAGACAAGTTGTAAAAAGAAACTAAAGCGAGAGAGAGACAGAGAGAGTCTTGCTAGAATTCAGAAATACAGTAGACCCAGAAGGCGCAAACAAGTTGGCTTCAGTTCTAAGACGCAGCCTGAGCAAAGCACCACAAAGCAATCCAACACTATCTCCCACCTACACAGCAGGCAGAAGACAAAACAGCGAATGTGTGAACAATCTGTTCCCTGTTCTTGGTTCTGATGAGCTGTTTCACTGTCTGACAAAGCCTATTGAGTTGCGCCGACGCCAAATGTCCCTGAAAAATGGGCATTTCTTTGCCTACCTGTTATCTCTTTGAAGAACCAAACGATCTGAGCAGGAGGCGGCCTCCAGGTGTCTGAGGGATCTGTGATTGGACATGGAAGTGAAATGAAGCTCCATGAGGTAATCTGAAACAGTGATCACCAAGCAGGAGATCTGATTTAGCTTTTTGTTTTTCTTTTAGTTCTGCTTAACAAATCTCTCCCGGTAATTACAAGGCATCTGCTATGTTAGATTTGCTTGATGTTTGTTTTTTGCTAATTTTTGGATGTCAATGATTCCCAACTAGATGGGTTTGACTGAGTGATTCCATCACATGAAGATGGTTTGGCTACATATGCGGCATTTTGGGGAAGTTGTAGTCTGCAATTTTACAGAAGAGATGTGGATTCAACAAATTCGAATTATGCAAGTTTTCGTGAACTCTGCGACATGCTATCATCCAACTACTTCCTGTTGTCTTTTTCAACGTTTTCCTGAGTAGTAACTTCCAGCTGTTGATCACATGACTCATGTGATGGGGAAAAAAATGCTTCCGTTACAGTTTTGCAAATTACATCTATTACGATACGGCTGAAAAACGACGCCGTTCTAGTGCAAAAACTTTGAGTTTCTTTGAAATTAGCAAATTTATTTTCGTAATTTCAATTTGCACAACTTTATGGCTAACAGAAACACAGCTAGGTCAGCTCTGAGCAGCTGACCTGCAGCCTCTACCATTGGTCAGCACAGCATCTTCCCTGTAATTACTAAAGAAAAGCATCGCCGTAGCATGATACCACTTCCTCCATGTGTCACAGCGGAAATGTGGAAAGATTCGTTTCCTCCAATCAGACCATTTTCTTCTGTGTTTGCTGCGTCTTTTACATCCCAAAAAGTATGAAAAGTACCAACAAAGATTTAGTAGGTAGGTAGGTTTGACGTTGGGTACAACAGCCTTCACTGGAGTGGTTTATGCTGTATGAATCCTTGCACAAGGCATGTACAAAGTTTTTCTTTTTTTGTAAGTTGGTTGAAGTTTTGTGTCAAAACAGCCACAGTTGAGCTACCCCAGGAGGCTCCGCATGTCTGGATTGGATGTACTTCCTAAATCACTTGCAGCCACTTGCGCCTGCTGTCACGTGTTCACACAACTTTGTCCCGATCAAAGGCAGCCGCTGACGGTGAGAAATTAGTTAGCGGTCATCCGGCACTCCGAGTCCCAGCAAAGACTTCTTAAGTAATGTTTGAAGAGCAGCTGCACCGGCTTGTTCAAAGAGGTCTGTCAACAGCAGCAGGGACTCTGACTTAAACTGTCTTCCTGTTGATCTTTCCTCCACGCTGGAAGACGATCTCTGCAGAAAGCCACCAATGAAAAAGTTAAATGTTTAAACTTTTTTTCCATGCTTTTTAATTGGTTGTAATTTATGTTTGGCTACGCAAAACAAAACCTGGAAACAAGCGCACGTTCTTGTGTTTTTATTTTCACGTGTCTTGTGAAATTCAGTAGATGGGGTTCAGTGTCAGGGCACCACCAAAGTCGAAGTATGAATGCAGACAGAAAAAGCTAACCCTTTGTCGTAAAATGGTGCCTAATTGAGGCTCCCTTCATGAACTCATTCATGTCCAATAAAGTGTGTTTTGTATGTGTCTGTTTAAACACAGAACATAATCTCTCTCTGTCTGTTAACACCAAACCGGGTTTTTTGACGGTAGACAAACTGCTTGTAGACCGCTAACTTTGCTGTCAACATGTAAAACTCTACATTAAAAAAACTAACTTAACATTGCCTGAGATTTCTCTTCAAAATACTCCTCAAGAGTTCATCAAAGACATTATTTTTTGTAGTAAATCTCAGAGATTGTAGAGGAAAGCAACGTAGCAAACAAGCTAGCAGTGTACTAGCTTCAGAATGTCATGTTAGCATGCTAGTTTGTTCGTCTTAAGGGGAAATTTCTTCAGAATTTAGCTGGATGAAATGTAAAGTTGGCCAAAAGTATGAGTGAATCAGTGTTGAATATTATTTCAATAACCGGGGGTAAAAAAAAACAACAAAAAAAACATTGAATCTGGCTTAATGGAGAACATACAAGCTTGAATACTTTTTCAAGCTGCTGTAGCAAAGGGTTATGAATCCAGTTGCATTTTTTTTACATTTCTTGTAAAGCTAATGTAACACTACATATCACGAAACCTGCGTGACAACACTGTACACACCCATTACCAATGATTATGTTGGTTCTTGTGTTCTCAAGAACCAACAGCTGCGTAATGGATACAGGCACCAGCTGAAAGTGAAATCCAGATTTTAATTTTGAGCAGCATTATGCTGATGCAGCATAAAGCCCTCCACGGATCAGCAAAGGTGCCGTCACACGGGCCCACTTTAATTGAATTAACTGGGGCTTTAGACAACAGGGTGGCCGAAGCCACGTGCGACATTCACGTTACACACTGGCAGTTTGTCTAAGCGGCAGCAACTGGCAGTGAAATCCAACTCTCTGTGTGGCAGCTACATTTAGACCAGGAAACATGGGGTGAGCGGTTCAGCGGCTGTAAAGGATTGAAAGGCTGGAGACTGACTGAGTGGGAGCCACTTAAACAGGGTCATTACAATGACCCCACGGAGCCACAGGGTCCTGCCATTCATCTATGGCTGCGGGAGGAAAAAAAACAGAAACCACACAAGACGCTGGGCGGGTTTAGTTGTTTTTTGTTTTTTTTAGTTTTGTTTGTTTTTTTAATGGAATGTATCTTTTCGAGGTATGAAAATAAATCTCCGTGGAAATAAGAAATTGGACAGTGGTTCCTAACAGTGTGGAATGATGAAAACAGGAAGGCATGTCGGGGAAGCATCGCACCGGCCGCGTCAGATAAAGGGCACGGCTCTGGCCCTGTGTGGAAGATGACAGCAACACAGAGGCATGTGCTGGATTAACTGCGGTACGCTGGCGAGCGGTGGGAGACCCGCCCAGGAAAGAGGAAACATCATGAGCCACAGTGAGATAAAATACGTCCTGGTGGAACACAAGACATTTCTGAAGCCTCTGATTGACATGTGGCACTGACTGTTGCTCTGCACCGCCGCCTTTATATGTATTAATATGTTTACTTCCAGATAAAAACTCTCCCATGCCTTCAATCTGTTAAGCACAGAAGTGATTTTCTTTCCAAACATTCAAAAACTGAGCTGCAACAGAGACTGACTTGGATAGTTGTGTCCTTCTTTTTGCAATTACTAAAATGTAAAGTTTGTATCAAATGGTTGCTGCTCTGTTATTCGAGTCATACAAAAGCTGTCTGGATCTAATTATAAGTAATGGATAAGGATTAGCTGCCCCTCTTCAGTAAATTGCTACAAATCAGCATGAGACAACTTGAAACAGAGACGGTGTAAAGAGGTTAAATTATGGAGATCAGGAAAAAAAAATGTTTCTGTTGTGACCATCAGTATTATCAGATGACTTTGTCATCTTGTATTATGATGGTGTTATTTAGGATCCTGTCACACCAGGAGTGCTATCAACAAGAGTTAGCACAGCGATTTAAGGAATTGACTCCAAATAGTTGGCAAGCTGAATATTGGCTGGCTAGGCAGCACTTTTGCTTTAGTTTAAAACGGTTCTACAAATGCATTCCAGTTTTGTGTTCAAAACCAAGTGAGATTTGCCCATTGCTGTGTTCGTTAAGGCTAGTAGCATTGCTAGGCAGGAAATTGCAATCCAAGCTAATAGCTTTTAGCTTAGTATTTGGCCAAATAAGCAATAGCAACACTGTCAAAAACAGCCTGTTTGACAATACAGATTGTCACACTGTTTACGGACAGCTATTGGTAAGCTAACAAAGCAAACAGCTAGGAAGCTAGATTAGCTGGCTACACAGCTACATTCTGCCACAAAGAAAAACAATAAGTGACGGTTGAATAAATAGCAAACTTAGCTCAATTGCCAATTCTTACCCTATTTTGTATTCACACGCCACCATTTTGTCGTTCTACTCTTCCGTTTCGTACCTGTTCACACTCTTGTATTTGAGCAATCCCTTTTTTTGAAAGTATTATGAGATAGTCAAGAACAAGTCAACATCTCACAAGCGCAACGAACAGTTGGACCTGAGCTAATTGGAAGCCTTTGATGTACCAAATCAAAATTCCAACTTCAGCATTCAAACCGAACGCATCATAAGCTGACAAAGCCAATCGCTCAGATGCCAACTTATTTCAATACATTCCTAGTTTCTGTAGCCGAGAAAAAGAGCTTTGGCTAAATCTCCTAATCAGAGGAGCCTCATGACATGATAACCATTTTGTTGATTGTGATGATTCTGGTGTGGTTCTGATCAGTTGAGGTCTAACTAAGTTTAATGTAATGTTATGTTTCCACTAAGATTTAATTGAAACGGTCTGTGAAGCAGCTCAGTTTTGGAAATAGTCACCTTAACCTTATTGTCCATGGTTAAAAAGCCAGAGTACACCCATCACTTAAGAACATAGCAACAGCTTTTCCTTCAATTTACAAATGTAGCAAAATAAAGTGGCGGAAAGCAACAGAAGCACACAATGGAAACACTAAAATACACTGTTGAAATCAAGCATAGAAAACCAACCGTCAATCCACACAGCGCAATCATTTTCTCGATCTGTACATGTTTAGTGAGGTGAGAGGAATACTGCGCAACAAGAGAAATGTATCAAATGAGTCTTTGGCTCTGTTAGAAAATAAAACCAGAAGCATTGAATAAAACCAGAAGCATTGACGCATCTTATCCATAACGAGCTGGTTCAACTAACGTTCCACCCCAGGGAACGTTGAGAGAACGTTCCCTAAAAGTTACAGGAAGGACCGGTGTGTCACCGGGCCAGCCTTCCCCCATCATCGTCTCTTGTAAGTTTCAGGCTTCGTAACCTTTAGGGAACATCACCAAACGTTCCCCTCGAGGTTCCAGTTCGTCAGATAGTCCAAGTCGACCGAATGCTTACCTCCAGTGACTCTCACACTTGACATTCAGACAACTTTTTTTTATATATATAAAAAAATATATACACATCTAATAAATAAGGGACAAAACCCATTGCACGGTAGAATACAGATGTTTTCTCACATGCTTTTAGTCCATCAGTCTTTTGTGAAGCAAGTCTCTGTACTGAAAAGAGGAGTGAGGGCTGGGGGGAGGGCTGGTGTGTGGAGACCACATCATGAATTGGGGTGTGGGGTGTTCAGTTCTCCTGGAGAATGGAGCTTGGTGAAGCAGCAGCAGGGGGAGATGAAGCCTGGGTTCATTGTCTTCCTCGGCTGAGTGTCAAATTCACCTGCGGATAAGAATCAATTAGACTGACTGTGGTTTACACAGAGAGGCAGAGGAAAGGTAAAACCCCATTCTGGGCACAACAATAGAACCGCTTTTACAGTTATAGAGCAAAGGTAAGCATAATTACAAAATCCATAGACCTAATGCCTATAGATTAAATTGCTGATCTCACTAGAGGAGAGCAGGCAAAGGCTATTGTGGAACTACAAAACTTATTGGCAATAGTTGTGTCTGATATGGTTTTCTACATAAAAAAACCACTTAGAGTTTCCTCAACTCTAGGTGGTTTTACAGAGGAGTCACACCTCATCAGGAGGACTGATATCTCTAGCAGGGGTCAAAGTATGCAACTGTAGCGCAGTGGCAGGCCCATGGGTCAGCAGGGAAACAATGACAATCAGCTCTAGCAATGTGTCTCATAGGAATGTGAAGATTTTACACTTTTTCTGCTTTAAATAGCCAAAATCAACAGAATATTATGCCCATCTGATTAGCTGCTAGCTGGCATTCCACCGCACTTAGTGCTTATTCATGTTTCTAAAAAAAATAGAGATGCCATCCGTCAAGAAGTAAGGAAACTACTAATGATTATAACATTGTGGAGCTTTACTTCAAAAGCTCGAAAGTTTAAATACTTTGCGTATTAGTATTTCTAGTCAGTAAGAATTGGCGTCCCCTTGTGGTGTGTACAGTTTTTAAGAAGTATGACTTGCATTTAACAGCTCTAGTTCAAAATGCTACATATGTAGACTAGTTGGACTTCAACTGAATTTTTTTAAACACTTTGACATTTTCAAAACGTTATGTTTCTGATAAGTTTTTTTTTTTCAGAAAGAAGTTCTTGTACGAATCAGCATTTTTGCAAGAATCTTTGCTTTCTGTCTAGTGAAAATATCCACTAAACAGAATATTTTTGTAATCTTTGCTGGGATTACAATCCCAGCAAAAAATAAAATTAGGCATAAGCAAAGTGAGCGGCTGCAGCAGGGGTGGGGGTCCAAGAGCCTTTAGCTCCAACAGGCTAACACCTTGTTTTGCTGTCAATTGTACTTTAATGGAGAATAAGGCAACTTTTAAGCTCGTACTATTGTTTAAACAGGATGTTTGGGGGAAATTGTTAATTCTAATTAATATTTTTAAAACAATGAAAAATTTATGAACATCGAATTATACCGTAAGTAAAGGGGGAAAATAATTTTGTAGTGATGTCATTGGAGTCATCTAAAAACAGATCTACAAGGTGCTGCTGTGCTAGCTGTTGGGGGCTTGAATCAACTCCAACCCAGCCCCCCTTTAACTTTGGGTCGGCCCTGTTTGAAAAACAAAATTGGGCAGATATGGCACTTGAATATACTTTCTGTCACCAGTTGTTTTTTTTTAATAGTTAACACAACTGATTTATATTTTTATTGGTATACACATACAAAAGTTGTGTTAGAAGCTCACAAATCAGCCGCTGCCACAGAAAAGCCACGTGTGTGGAAATCTGAGTGGAGCAGCGAGAGCCGCACTACATCATGGTGCAAATTTGGAAGTTATTCTACGCAGCAACACCTCAGAAGCTCCCGCGTTTTAAATTACTAACTTGGCCTACTGCACTTTCAATTTGTAAGCCGTTTCAATAAATATCTTTTAGACTTTGTGATTCTTAACAAGTATTAAATTGAGTCAAAACGCCTTTATTGTAATTTATAGTATGCCGTGCCTGCTTTTTCTTTTATTTGTTTTTTTTTTACACCCCTTCTTTCCCCCGGTCCTTCTCCCATTGTCTTACCGCTGAAGGCGCGCCGGTGTTTGCGGGGCTCCCCGCGGGTCACGCCACGCTCGGGGAGCTCCGGACGGTCTTCTGCCCGGGCATCTGCACGACGAGCAGCTGCTGCTTCTGCCGGGTGGACTTGACGGCCAGGATCGCCTGCCGGTTCTTGTACTGGACCATCTGCAAGGTGATCTCCGCGTTCCAGCCCTCGTCCTGCGGGCACCTGAAGTCGATCTCCTTCCCCTCCGTCATGACAACGGTGAAGTAGACGTACTTGCCTTTCCGCTCCACGCAGTCCACCGTCTTCATGTTGGCGAAGTGAAGCTCCTTGACTTTGCCCGTGTCCCCGCCGTGCTGCTGCTGCTGCTGCTGCGGGTGATCGTGCTGCTTGGGCGGCAGCAGCAGCACGCCGTCCTCGGTCAGGACGCAGTGCTTCTTCTTCCAAAGCTGCAGCAGCCCGTCGCTCCGCTTCTCCAGCAAACCCTCCTTGTACACCTTCCTCCCGTTTTCCAGCATGTTCGGCCGACCGCTGCGGACCTCCAGCCTGATGGACGCACGGACGCTGCTTGATCGATGGCGCTCTATCCCGGAGAGGCTGCGGGCATGGGATGCAGCTGTGGCTGCTGGATGTGGAAGAAGCGCCTGACTAGCAGTCTGCCTGCCGGTCACTGTTTGTGGAGCGGCTTTTGGGGGCGGGAGGGGTCTGGAGAAGTGCACCGCCCCCCTGAGTAGAGTAAAACCCCCCGAGACCATGGAAGCCCGGTCATTAAGACTCCCCTTTATACTATACAGCGAGACCTCCATCTTCACTCCCCTGAGATTTTTCTTTTTTTTTTGCTTGCCTTTTTAAAGTTTGCAGGAGAAAATCTACTTTTTACTACAAATTTGAATCCTTGAGGCTGTTTTTACATCCATCCATTACTAACTAGTTCTAATCTCCATTACTTCCACGATGTCGCATTAATTATATCACTGCTGCGGATCGTCTTTTCTTACTGTATATTTCTTGGTTGATGTGTTAGTGGTCATATTCCATTTCCAGTGCAAACCCCTTAAGAGTCCATGAAGTGCCATGTGTTTGAAATAAAGCACCACAGCGCCCTCTGGCGGAACTTAGCGCGAAAAAAATACTCCACGGAAGCGCAGGAACTCTCTAGATTTCTTAAGTTTATTTAAATATATATACTTTTTTTTTTTTTACAGCGGTTTTTCTCAAATCACCAAACAAAGTAATGTATGGAACTATGAAGGACCATACGACAGTACAACAAAAATAGTTTTGGTTTAAAATGTTTATTTTGTGAAAGAAAAAGTTCTAAATATTTTAGTTTTTAATATGTGGCTTCCAGTTTAGTTTAAATTCGTCATCTGCAAATACAAAGAATAAAAACTCCTTCACAACTTTAGAGTTCATTATTATATAATATGAATAAATTAGGACCCAGGACGGAACCTTGAAGGACTCCACAACTGATTTAGAGCAACTTTGATTAAAGGTTCATTTGTTTTTTTTACATGTTGGTGCTGATCTTCCAGATAGCAAACGGTGCTTTAGCTCACGTGGTTTCCGTAGTAAATATTCCCACATTAAACTTTATTCAAAGGTAAAGAAATATCACAGCCATAAAGGGGAATCGATTAGTTCCAACACCAAATTGATGACTTAAATGTGTTTCAGTGAATCAATTTAAAGTCTATTAATACATTTCTCTACCATTGTTGAAAATTAAAGATGCAAATAAACTGATCTTTATCTGGGAGATGGGTGCCTGTCAGAAAATCTTTCATTATCGAGACACATTTCAGACAGCAATTCAATGACATTTTTCTGACATTCTTATGAAAACATCCATGTTCATTTTCCTGAGCTATTGGGCACAAAGTCATTTTGTCTGCTCCAGAAAATTTTGCACTGCACCATCTCCTGGTATAAAAGGTGGCACCCGATTAACAGCAGTTATCAAATTTCCTTCCATGAATGTTAGCTTTAATTAGTTCATATTAAACTTTTCCATGGAGGGTACAAAACGTCCTGAAGAAGGAGTCACCATTTTGTACACAAATTAAGTTCAGTAAATGAGGTGAGATGACCAGGACCTGGAGTGGGCGATTCACAACCACCGTGGATCAACGTGTACTCATCTCATCATGGTTTAAAATAACTTTAGAATTTGCTAAAAATGCTGTGGATTCTTGACCTGGCACAGAGCTTAAAGCAGCTAATTATTTACAGGAGAAATGGAGGCAGCACACCATTCTAGATCTTCCTGTGAGAAACAAACCTGCTCCATCCACTTCCCCATTTCCTTCATTTTGGGAGACTGCTGCCAGAAAACCACTATCGATATACCTCTAATACAGACATGAGTAAAGCAGTATAAAGATTGTCGTTTTTCTGTTTTACCATATTTAAAAGCTAGACGAGAAGATGGGCCTAAAGAGATTGGGTCAAATGGATCCCATAAGATTTTTACCTTGTGTTCAGCAGTCACCCAAAACATGCGCGAGCCTTTACAAGATTTGTTTTTAGTGTGTGGTTTCAAAAACTGAGTCTGACAGGACAACCCCCCCTTTGCTTCCACGTTGTCTGACCGTGACATCTGCAGTGCTCCCCCTGAGCATTGTGCGAGGGTTAATTTTAAAAAGTCAGTTTTTGTTGAGCCTACAGAAAAGACTGTATGCTTAAGCATATTGACTAAGGCTGCTCCATTTCAAAATCCATAGGAGAAATCAACTTGTGATTTCTAAATATCCCCTTTGTCATTTACGACTGCAACAAATTGTTCTCAAGAAAAAAAAAAAAACCCAACAAGGAGGCATGTTTAACCAATTTATTCAGGAACATACACGTACAGGTATTGAGTACATTAGTATTTTTGTAGTATAGCATTTCGCCTTGACAACAGCTGCTCAGGAGTGACCGTACAGAGGGCCAGTCGCATCTTCTCTCAATGAATATGATGTGAATGCTCCCTGCAGAATAAGAGATACCGCCGGCTTTCCACAGAGGACACGATAAGGTCCAACACAACCAACATCTAAAGACACCAGGAGGGTGGCAGGCTAGGATTCCTCTTCATAGTCCCTTCTTAGCTTTAAGTATTGCTCTGACGTACTTTCTGTGGCATTCTTGATAGGAGAAAATAAAAAAATAAAAAAGGAAGAAGGTGGAAGCAGGGATGGAGGAAGGTCATTGGCCAAAACGATGGCCGTGTGATTTCCCCTCTTTCACAGTGAATTAAATAAATGTACAAAGGACTTCAACCGCTGGGCTTTAGTCTGGACAAGTTGGCGACACAAGAGGTCAGGGTGATAAACGGGGGACAGTAGTAAGGGTAGGTGACTCCGACACTTTTTGCTCATCCCCTGTGCTACATCTGCCCAAAGATTTGATAAAGCTGAAAACGTGCCTCTTTCTGTAGGAAAGGAAATGCACTTAAAAACCAGAGAGCAACGACTTCTGCTCTCCAGAGCGTCGTTACCTGCTCATCATCCCCTCTGGTCCTTTTAGACAGAGAGTGACAAAGTGCTGCTTACAAGGAATACTCTGCTAACTGATGACGCGACACCACTGGCACACCACACACTAGTACAAAGTGCAATAGAATAGACGACAGCCACGCCACAGCGAGCCTAAGAAAAGCCTTATCACGAGGTTACGGGACTGGTTGCAAAGTCCTTACTCAACAGAAATCCCTGGAATGTTCGAGAGACTCTACCGGGCCTATGCCGAGCCCTAGGAGCAAGGAGGTCGGCACAAGCACAAGCAGCGGGGTTTTGATCCATTTTAACAGTCCGTCTAGTTGAACAGTGGCAGACCAAGAGGTTCGTCGTTGAGCCAGTCTGCTTACTGGAATGTATCGAGAGGGAAAACCTTGAGGATGAGCCGCTTCTGGTAGGCAGACACAACCTTGGCGTCCGCTTTGGGGAGAGAAAGTAAAAGTCGGGCAAACGGGAATGAACACCCAAGTTACAGGTCCTATGTTTGATGTTGGCAATGCTACAGTGCTAGTTCAAGTGCGTTCAAGGCGCCATTAATAATAATAATAATAATTAAAAAAAAAAAAAACACCTGGGACAGCCAGAACCAACCAACCTGGACATTGGTGGGAAGGAAGGGGCAACAATAGGAAGGGGTCAGGGGTGGTGTGAATTGATGCCACTATGTTGCAGTCTGAACCACAGCTGTTGTCTAAGAGCAAACACATCCAAAAAACTTCACAAGAACCCAAACTAGTTTAGCGGTGAAGAAACAAGGTCATGCTGTTTGAGGGTGACATTTTCCTGTCGTCTAGCTATTGTACAGAGGAGGACGAGGAGGAAACAGGTCTAGTAAAATATCATGTATATTGAGCCAAACAGCTCGCAGTATATTACCACTGGTTTCGTAACAAAAATCTGGAAACTTTTTCTTCAAATTCCCTACCAAGAAAAATACAAAACATTATAAGGCGATAACTATTTTTTTTTTTTTTAAATTTGTATGTTTTTTTTTGTTTGTTTTTTTTTCTTCCTTTTTTTTAATTTGAGAAGCCAGTACAGTGCAGTTGATCCTCATCGCAGCCAGGCAAGGACTCACTGTTGCCTGCACTCAGCTGGGGGGGTTCCATCCTTCTGTAACAAATCACAACAGGGTGGGGTGTCAACACCAAGCCTCCGTACAGTAAGACAGCCTACACATGAAGCCACGGTCAACAAGCAGCTTGAAGCTGTAGAGGTCACACTGCCTGAAGGAAGGTCACGGTGAGCAGCATCTATTTGGCTTGTAAGAACTCGGTGCTCGGATTCGGGGCTTTTCAGACCGATGAGGACACTCAGTAAAATGACTATATTTGCGACTAAAGTCCTTCAGTTATATAATGGAAATGTCCCCAAGGGGTTTTTCCTGAGACTATATCACAAAGTTTTGATTCTTTTCATTCAAGTGGTTGGGCATCATTACAAGTCTGCTCTTTACAAGGTTCTAAACAAACTATCAGGACCAAGTCCCTTCTCGCAAAGTCCTCAATCAGGTTGAGGTCTGGACTTTGACTAGGCCATTGCATTACTTTATTCTTTTCAGTCATTCTGCTGTGTTTAGCATCTCTAGCTCTAGAAAGGTATTCATGTCTGGCCTGGTGGCTGAGGAGCATCAACTCAGGACTGCTAACCTCCTAAATCCTTTGGAGGCAAAACAAGTCCAGATCATCACTCCTCTGGTATGATGTCACTAACATGCAGTGTTTGGTTTGGACACTGGTCACTTGGCCTCTTCCTCATTTTGTACAACGGTGTTAAAAGAAGCCAAATACCTGTTTTACAAACAATTTTAAAGCCTCCAAAATTTCTTTGATGGGTTTCATTTTTAATCAGATTTTCCATCATGACTTCATGCACAGAATCTGTGCTTTTTTTTTTTACAGCTAGGCACATTTAAAACCTAACAAAGAGCAGATTTTTCTCATTTCGGATAAAAATACAGAAAATCTGTTTTTACAACTCAAATCAGATGAACTACAACTGAGAGGTAAAAACAAACCTTCAATTCTGCTTGTAGCTTATTTTGTCAATGTGAGGCAGCAACAGAAACTAAACTTCAAATCCTTTTCACATCTCAGGATACAGAAACCAGGAATTCCCAAACAGATCTAGTGTCCTGTCACACTTTGGTTCGGGTGTCTGCAATCAGCTTATTGTTTAAATCTCATTATAGAAAGCACATAATTACTGCTGACCAACATCTAATTCTCAGGTTAGCATCTTAAGGTGACCTGAAATGATTTGGCCATCATGTCTGACATTAAAGCAGATTAGCATGTAGCATAAGACAACAAATGACATGTTAATGGGCAGTACGACACCAAATACTTTGCCGTCACATTTATTGGCACCCCTGGTTGAAATGTGTGTAAAGCGTTCAAATTAAACTTGAGTAGCAGAAGCACCATCTCACTCTGCAGGTTTTGGCAAGTCAAGTTTAAGACTTCAACAAAGCCTTGAATGAAACTCAAGACCAAAAAAAAAAAAAAAAAAAAAAAACAAATATGGGAGATGTAAACAGTAACAGATCCTTCTCCATTGCTCTGTGCTGGGAACAAAAGTAAACCAGTGACGAAAACAAACGTCAGTCAGCTGCAGATAAATTTGGATTTGCCAAAACAAGCTAGCTAGTTAGCAAGGGTACATTAGCAGCTAGTTAGAAGTAACTTCATCCGCCTCATGTTACAGAATGCGCTGAAGATGTCTGCATGTCACTCCAAATTTTTTAAGACCAATGCCAAGTTTTATTTTTAAGAAATTAAGACATTTTAGATTAAGTTTAAATACTCAAGTCTTAGGATACACCTTCTCCAACTTGAGAAAATTTTAATTTTTACTGCATGCCTGGTTTGTGGATAAAATAGTCATGGTAGGTTTATTTTGTGTTGGTTTGATCATGATCCTGGCAGAAGACTCAGTGATGGTTCATTAGTGTGTGTTTATGGTCGGAGGCCACCAGATTCTTGTTATTCATATTCTGACTAGTTTGTGATGTCAATCAGTCTCAAGGTTAAAAAGACAAATCACAAAATAAAAATTTTAAAAGTGACAGATTGCACAAAGTGTTGGGCAGCCTCAACCCTTAAAGCCAGAGTTTCCTCAATTTTTTTCAGTGAGATGACACTACTGCAATAAAACATTAATTTCCAGGTTTGTTTTTGCTGCACATCTTTCATGGGTACCAACAAAATGGAATTGGTGGTCGCCTACAGCCTTTCTGGGTGTTTGTGGAAACCAGAATTTCACCACAGCAGGAACAAAAATAAGCAAACAGGAGAGGGCTGGACAAGATTCAATACACAGAAATGGTACAGGTGCAAATACTGATCTCATGGGTTAAACTAAAAAAAACCAAACTCAAATCCAACAACAAACTGGTGGATTAGTATAAGTGCAGGACGGCGGCGGAGGAGGAAGAGGAGCGGGAGGGGAGTGCAGAGAGACGGCGGATGGAAACCAAAAGAAGGAAAGCCAAACTTTAAAAAAAACTAAATAAATCAAAATGGTAAGATGGGACAGGGAGGGGTGGGGGGTTGATGGTAGTGAGCTGACAAATCGCAAGCTGTACCTACCAGGATAGGGTTATTTGTCTATAGTCACCATTTAAACCTAGTGAGGAAAAATTTAAAGAGTAGCTGACAAAAGATGCAAGTGACTGAAGACGAAGAAACATTAATGAACAGGAAAACAAACCTAAAGCACAACCAGCAGAATACAGAATGTCTAAAGACCTTGGAGCTCAGGAGGAAGCAGAAATAAGAGCTACAGAAAACGGATCAGAGCCGTGAAGCAGCCCTACAAACTACCTGCTACCTGTATGGAGCTACACCAGCCATTGGCTTGTTTCAACGATTAAAACAATATAAAACCCAGAATTCAGTTTCTCAGAAAAATAAGCAGTTCACATCACTGCTAAATTTTGATAGGAAGAGGAGTGGAAGGAAAAAGTGTGGTAGAAAATGTGAGGAAGGGATGAACGTTTTAATTTTTCCCCAGGTACTGGATCTCAAGGAGAACTGTTGTTTCAAGGTCTGCTCAAAAAACACACAAAGTCCAAGTCAATAATTAAAAGGAATGTAGGGGGCGCCAGACTGAACAGCAAAGATGATCTGGTGGTTGCTTTCAAAGCAGGCTGGGCTTTCAGAACATCTCAAGTTCATCTTAAAGCTGTGGCATAAAATAAATAAATAAAGCTGTGGCACGTTGATTCACTAACTGATGCAACCAATCGCTGCGTGCAGATTGGTCACACTTTTCATCAGCCTTCTCTTATTGGTTGCTTTTCTGTGATTCCAATTTTCTAACAAACTGAATTTTGGGGTTTCATTAGCTGTGTGCTATGATCATCAGAATTATATAAAATCATAAAATGACATAAAATCAGAATAATTACAGAAACAAGACAGTACTTCCTAAACCGGACAATATGGTAATTAAAAATTAACTGTATAAGGATTTTGGATATGAAAATACTGTGACATTGTAACTGTTCAACATTATGTTAAAAAAAAAATGAAATAAATCAACTAAAGCACTTGCAGGACTAACTACTTCCTGTTTAAAAGGAAACTAGTTGTGTTATTTTTATCATTTTAGTTTCGGCATGCAGCATTCAGTTTTAAGCGACTGATAAAAGATGAAATGCAGAGGAGGAAAGAAAAAAAAGCGTTTATATTCCCATCTTTCATGGGGAAACCACAGATAAAGTGGCTGTGAATGAGCTGAAGTTGACAGTGTATTCTGTATGCTGAGATCTGAAAAGTGTTGGGAGGACAGCTGTTCTCCTGCTGTAGCTCAGGACCCCAGGAACGTGAAAAGTGCACTGCAGAGAAAGCTAGCGTTAGCTGTGGCTAGCCTTCTGCCTGGAGCGTCGTGAGCCGACGGCAGGGAACTGCTGAGCAAGGTCTTTTCTCAGGACACCAGAGATCTTTAGAGGAAGTCATCACGGCGTGTTCTCGCCAGCTCACCTTGGGGTCGTAGTCGGGGTCGTTCTCCTCGTCGGCCTCCTCCTCGCCTTCCTGATTGGAGAGAAGCAGCTTTACGTGAGCAACTCTGCTTCAACGCTCGCCTCATTTCAGCTCTTTAAAGCCATGTTTACCTCATCGTCTGCTTCTTCGCCCTCTTCATCGTACTGGAACAGGAGAGGAAAGAAGAAGAAGAAATGCTTTAGATTCAGAGCCCTGAAGTCACAATGAAGCAAAAAATCTGTTACCGTGCAAAAGAGTAAAGACTGGGTGATAAATTGAACATTTTAATTTCTTTTTCCACCTATGCACTTCTGGATTTTTCTATAGTTCAGAGTGATATGAGTGCAGCCATCTTGTGTTTTTGATTTCAGGTCAACTCTGAAAGCATTAGGGACAGACCGTGTCTTTATTTTTTAATTACAAGAGTAAAGTCATGCAGCAATAAAGTCAAAATAAAAGAATAAAGTCTCAATGCAAGCAGAATAAAATTGTAATTTTATGAGCAGCCAAATAAGAAAAGTAAAATTTAAAATTAAAATGAGGAATGTTGAGCATCTTGTGAATTTGTACTTTGGTATAAATTTTACATATAATTCTATAACACTAGCATTAAATCATCATCAGTAGTAAAACTTTGAAACAATGGTGCAAACAACTTTCTACTTTGAAGAACCACATGTGTCGCAGTTTTCCCTGCTAAAATTGCATCTTTTTTCTTGCTAATATGACAATTTTATTCTTGTCATTAAAAATTCTCACAGCCTGGCCCTGATACTGTTGTCCAACTCACAGAAGCAATGAATGAAATAAAAAATATTTTCTGTCTTTTCATTTTAAGAACAAACAAACAAAAGTGTGAGGTTTTAATTTTTAAGCCATTTGGCCCAGTCCTGTTGGAGAGAACACTCACGTCATCGTCGTCGTCCTCTATGGCCTCGCCGGTGAAGTAGAGCACGGCGCGCGGTACGATGCGCTCCCGGATGAAGTGGCCGATCTCAAAGTCTGCCGCCAGGATCGCCTCGGAGTCCTCGTCCTGAAGACAAGCGATCAACGTCTCACACTCCAAACAACAGCGTCACAGAAGAGGCGACGCGCTGCAACACTTACCAGCTCTCCGCTTTCTGGAACTGCAAACAAAAAAAAAAAACAAAAAAAAAAATTAAAATAAATGATGATGCTTGAAGCCACCAGAAACAAAAAACCTTGAGCGAATTTAAAAGTCGCCTCTCACCTTCAGGCGGGGTGAAGAAGTTGAAGAAGGAGTCGTTGGGGACGGTCTTGGTGACGGTCCTCACCGTGCCGCGGCCCTTGTGCTTCTGCTTCTTCTTGATTGTTTTCAATGTGACGTTTTTTCCCTTTGTCCAGTCGATCGTGCATCTTTGGGGGAAAAAAACAAAACAAAAAAAAAAAACAGTAAATAACAAGCATTCTTTGTGAGAATCAAAAGTGGGAGCGAACGCTCACCCGACGCAGCTCATGATCTCCGGCCCGTCGAAGGAGAACGGGTCGCTCTCGTCCGGTTCAGACCTCATCTTGTAGGTTTTCGATAACACTGTGTTTGTGAAGAACTCGTTGGGTTCAAAGTGGAACTCTAATGTGAAGCTCTGAGGAGAGAGCACAGATTAAAACAAAAACCAGAGCATTTCACTTCCTGGTTTTAACCATCTAAATAATGCCGACTCACCATTGGCTGTCCCGGATCGGAGAACTTTACTTTAATATCTTGTAAATGTTTTAGAACGGGCTCGTCATGCTCCTGAAAGAGGAAATGATGCCATTTAGTGGACTATCGGGTCTCGGCCAGCAGGTGGCACCAAACCATTCATATTTGCATGGTTTGTGACCCATTTTCTAATCTGTACCTGCAGCATGTCGCTGAGCAGGTCCACGTTTTTGAAAACTGTTAACCAGAACTCTGGGATGCCTTTGGGGTTTTCCTTCTCTTCGTCCTTCTTCTCTTCCTCCAACTTGGCCTTCTCCTTCATCTCATCCTGAACCAGAGGGGGAAAACACGACAGGACAAAGCATTGCCAAGCCTTTCGTCTTCATTGATTTTTGATGGACAGATGTGATTGGATTGAAGGGAGACAGGAAGCATGCGGTTGTATAAGTCACCTGTACCTGCTTACTTACTGTCAGCTCTTCCTCTTCATCGGTCTTCCACTCACATTCTTCGTCTGTGGGCTCGTAAGCTGCCGTCACTATTTCGCTTCTCTGCAAAAAAAAGATAAATAAATAAATAAAAAAAGAAAAGTGATGAGTCAACAGCAGGTGTTGGGAGCAAATAGTTGAAACTAAACAGTAGGCAAGTTGCGACTTCCAGAGGTAAAACCTTTGAATAATACTCATTTTTACTTTTACACTAAAGCTTTTTCTTATGTCTAGCTCAAAACAGTGCAAAACAAAAAAATAAAGATGTTTTTGGTTTAATTATAAATAAAAAATGGATAGAGTTGGAGGCATTTATTGATGAGGAAGAAGGGAAACGCTTCAGAGGTGGAGGGAGAGAGCAGAGGCTCCCGTAGTGGTTCTGGAACAGTTCAGAACCACTTCTCCGTTTTTCCACTGGTACAAACTTTTGGGAAATGGTCCCAAAAAGCACAACCAGGTGGCTTCTGGACCAGAGGACAGAAGTGCCTTTGTTGCTTATGGGAAACAGCAGAATATCATTTTTAACAAATATCAAATCTACGAATGCCAATGTTGGTTTATTACCAACATTGGCAACGCAGGTTAAGACTAAGGGTGGATTCACACCAGTTCAAGCCAACTCTAGTTTGCTTGGGGAGGTGTGAATGCACACTCGAACCAAGAAAGTGAACTCTGGTCAGCCTAGGAACCTTGGTCTCGGTTCAGTTGAAGTGAACTCAGGTGCAGTTCGAATCCACATGTGGCTGCAAGGAGAACGGAGACCGCTCCAAAAGCAGGAAGCGAACTATAACACAGGGCATTCTGGGTAAATACAACCATAACAAATGCAAGTCTCTAGTGCTCGAGAAAAGAGAAATCCTACAATTGCTATACCGCCTTTTTTTTCCTTTTCATGAAGAAGAAAGTTGCTCTCATGCCTTCAGACATTTTCATGTCATTTCAGTAATTCATGGTGCAGCGCCACCCACAGGCGAGGAGTTGAACACATTTCTCAAAGGACTTGTCTTGTTTTACAGTGCAGAGTGAAGGCGAACAGCAGCAGATGAAAATGGAACAAATGTAACTTTGGTCCCAAACCAAGTCTCCAGACCCGCTGAACACAAAGTTATGGGTTCAGCAGCGCTACATGTCAACAGAGAGAAACCAACTTACTTTGTCAAAGAGGGGCTGGTAGAGCGCTGCGTACTTTCTCTCCAATTCATGAACTTCTTCGTAGAACTTGGCCTCGATGTGGGCACATTTGACCTGCAGGTTCTTCAAAGCGTTCACGCGTCTCTTTACGACCTTTGGTAAGCTGTGGGGAGCAGAAACGTGGTGTGAGGGGTCAGCTGATGGCTACAGATCCCCACAGAGGAACTTCCTATAGGAACAAAACGGCTTGTAAACAGCAGCTCTAATCTGAACGGCGATGAACTCAATGGTTTCATCACTGCTGGACAGAAAGTTTTATTTTCACCTGTTAACCAGAAACTGCTGGTTTCTGATGGCATCTGATTTACCATCGCAAAGTAGTGACTTCAAAACAAAATAAAATAAAACGCAACCGAAACCATAAAGAAAATAAATTGTCTCTCAAAGCTGAGTTTCAAAAAACAAAAAAAAAAAAAGTAATCAACCTCATTTAATGTTGATTGCTACAATTTGTTAGATAATCCAGCCAAAAAGATTAACTTCATCACCATCATTTACCAAGCCAAAAAGAAAAAGTCAGTAATCTGCCTGCAAGTAATTTACTCAAACTGCAACTAGGAATTCAGAATAGAAAGTTTTACAGTCATTTTTTTATTGAATCATTTACTTTTGTTACCTTTACACCTACCATTTTCTGGTGAAATTCTACAGTTTTAATAAAAAAAAAAAAAAAAAAAAACTAAATTCAGCCATCTGGAACAAAGCAGGTCATTCCTCATCAAGCAATACGCTAATGTGTTGCTAACATTTACACAACAACACTGTCAGCTTTTGGTTTTTATGCAACAATCTGCAGAAACATTTACTGTAATTGCAGCTGCAGCTCCATTAAATCCACTTGCTGTTTGTGGCTGGAACATGAAGAGAAAGGGGGGGGGGGGTGCTACAACTGCAACCAGATCTCCAGCTGCTCCATCTACTTCACATGTCACCGTCTAAACCTCCTGAAGCTCCACCCACCCAGCTGAAAGCTGGAAAGAGCCGGTATAGAAGGAGGCTTCTCTGCTGCGCAGCAAATTAAAGTGCCGGCCTGATGCTGGCGAGGGAGTGTGTTTGGTCCCTCAGTGCAGGGATGGGACTGGTGAGTTCACTGGTCACTGCCAAACACTTGACACGCTGATCAAAGAGCTGCTGGCTGGGGGTTCAGCTGAGGAGGGGAGCAGCAGGAGGCACACAGAGAGGGATGTTTTCCCACAGAACCAAACATCTGAGCTCAATTAGGCTTAGACATGAACACAAAGAAAACAGGCAAGCTGAGGAGTGCATAAACAAAAATAAAAAAAAAACCATAACAATGCTTCACATTTGAGATTCACTTGTATTTCAGGTGTGATGTATTTAAGTTCTCCGTAGCGTTGACTCCAAGACTAATCAGAACTGATGAGGTCACAGTGACATGTTTTCCTGGTGTCCTTCAACTCTAGTTTTAGGTTTTCATTAGATGCGTTTAGATTACAAATGTGTGCAAAACTTAGTCAATATTCCACCAATGTCTGAAAAACAATTTCACAGTTGCGGTGTTTCGGTTAAATAAGAAACGCAATTACAATCACGTGAATGAGTTTGATCACGTGATAAGTCATTAAAACCATTCATCCTCCTGCCACTTCCTGCTGTCTTCTTTGTACTTTTCATCAGTAGTAACATCAAGTTAATTACATGATTGGGGGGAGAGAAAGTATTTCCATCGCAGTTTTGCAATACACTAATTTCATAAAAAAAACAAACATCAAGCTCAAACTATTTTTGTAACTCCAATTTGCAAAATGGTATGTCAATAGAAATGCAGCTACTAGGGATGAATTGATTTTTGGTTTTCTAATGCTTTCCAGTTGGGGGAAGAAAAAAAAATCAGAATCTGTTTTATACATCAAAGAAAGTCTCTAAGCTTTATAAAAACTGACTGAAAATAGTTACATTCTTAATTTTTGATGTATTTGTTGAACAGAAAAAAGGGGGGTTGCATCCAAGCTGCTGCTGACAAATCAGAGCAACATAACTGGTTCTGATTAGTGCGTCTTCTCTTTGTTCCTTGAGTTTAGTTCTGGCGAACGTGTGTGCAAGTAAACGCTCACTCAATTATCCTCTAATTATTATTAATGCGTACCAGAGGAATGCCCTTCACAGCACATTAAAACCAGCTGAGAAACATGGAGGTTTTTATTCAACACTGTAAACAATGGAAAAGCTTTGACTGAACACAATTTAAAACTAGATTCTGGTTCTTCCTTCATCTCCTGTGATCATCCCAGCATTCATCCTACAACTCTATGCCACCGCAGTGTAATGTTTTATTGCTTGTTTGTCTAAAATCATGTAAAGCTCTCAAAATTGCCCTGATGCTGAAAATGTCTTACCCACATTTAAGTATTGTAGCAATAAATATATTACTGCTTTTTAGGGCACAGAAAGCCAAGACAATGTGTCAAGCGGGTTTAAAATTTTAGCATCATGACAAACCTACACACTACTAGGATAAGAAGAAAGGATTTTACGTTGTTTTAGGTCACTTGTTTTTACATGGCAGCTTCGTAAATCTGTATATTTTTACATTTAAGCTCCAATTATTTCACATAAATATGCAATTTCTCACATATCTGATGAGGGAAAAGCTACCAAATGTGGATAAGAATACTAAAAAAATTTTTTTTTTAAAAAAACACGCCTTACTTTTCCCTAATAAATAAATAGATAATACTTCAGATTAGAGTTTAAGGCTCTCCAAAAACAGTCTGCTCTACATATTTCTCAGCGTTGGGAAAAGCGGAGTCTCCCACCTTTCCATGTATCCTGATGGGGAGCCATTGAGGCCATCCAGCCTTTCCTGCAGCGCAGCCAGGATCTGTGGGTTCTGCATCATCTGCACAGTGAGCTGACGAGCTGCAAGCAAACAGATTTAAAGAGAAAAAAAATTATACATGCATCTAATCTGTTTTCTTGAGCACTGCCTGCTGTTCCCATCTTGAGTTCACTCAGAATATGATGTTTTTAACAGGTTCAGGGAAGCTAAAGAGAAAAACATGGTCTGAAAGGGTTGTAGAGTTTATATCAAGTCAGATAAAATGTGATGCAAATTCACTACAGAACACATTTTAGCAACAAAGTGGCATCGTCTTCTGATAAGAACTAGCACAGCTGCTGTGTTCCACACGCTGCTAGCACCTATCAAATCTCAGCCAGCAGGCGTGAAGATTAAAGGAGACGAGGAATCAAATAAACATACGTTTATCAAGCTGCTCGTTTTCAAACAAAAATGCTTCTTTAGGGGGAAAGAAAACGACAGGAGAGAAAAAAAAAAAAAAAAAAACCGGACAGCTTCTTCTTGGGAGATGATGAAACTGTTCGTCAACACAACAAGGACTGGCATAGTCTAGAAAACAAAGCTGCTGGTGAAGTTCCCGTCACCTCACTGCTAAAACAACCTGAAAGAGGGACTCTGGAGTGCGAGTGCGAGTGTGTGTGTGAGAGAGGGAGCATTCTAAGCTTGCAGATTACATGCAGAAGCAGTCTGAACTGGACGAGGCAGAAGCAGCGCGTCGGGACATCAAAGGAAATGTATGAACATCAGCAGCATCCAAAATAAAGAGGATTAGCGCGTCATGCTAGGTTTAAACAGAAGAACACGACTGCCACGCTGGTATTTTTTTTATTTTTTTACACGCCAGTAATTTGCTCCCAACACGAGAAGTTGGTTGTTGCGGTTGAAAGCCGACCTTTGCTGTTCTCGTCCTCTCCAGTCTCCTCCTCTTCCACGTCCTCCACGTCCTCCATGTCTGCTGGGTCCATCTCAGCCTGGTCTTTGCTGCTCAGGGGGGGAGAAGAGAGACGGCGGTCAGCCAAAGCACACACACACTTCACACTCCTCCACTCCACAGAAACGTCACTGAACACGATTCAGCAGGTAAACTGGGACATAGAGCAGCAGCATCACATGGAAACTAATTATTTTAAAGATCAATTATTCTGATGATTAAATCTGACTTTTTTTATAATCCCACATTCTACAGATACTTCATTTTCAAACAACTTTTTATACAATATTAGAAATACATTAAACATGCAAATAATTAAAATCCTTCTTTTAAATGAGACAAACATTTTATTGCCTAAAATGCAGCAGCAGCAGCAGCAGCAGCAGCATTCCTTCAGTAGGTCTAAAATGGGTGAAGCTGAAACTTCACAACTTGAGTTTTGGCTAAAACGCATTTATAGACAAAACATGCTTTTTCCATCTTAAATGCAAAGTATAGATATTGTTTGTATAGCTTTAGCTCAATTGCTGCTTTGAATACATTGGGTGTTTAATTTTTTTTCCCTCCATCAAATGGCCTTTTGAGTTTGTATACCAACGATTAATCATTACTAAATTAGTTGATTATTTCAATCAATCATTTCAGCCCTAACAAAAACTATTTCATAATTATGTTGATGGTAGTTATTTCAATCGGTTAATCTTTGCAGCCCTTTCAGAAATAAATGTAGTTGTTTCAATCGATTAATCGTTTCAGCCCGAGCGGAAACGATTCTAAAATAAGTGATCGTTTTGTTGCTTAACCTGCAAAGGGCATCACGTTTTGAGCTCCAACACTTTGCTTCAAAAGCGCCGTCACCAGCTGAGCAGCTTAGCCTCTCTGCAGCTCGGGGCGAGAAATAATCAATGGCTGGCTGTCAGGGAGACGGATCCGTCCCCACGGTGACGGCTGACATTCACCGAGCCGCTCTCAGCTCTTGACGGATCGCAGTCACCGTCGCGCAAACGTTAGAAAGAAAATGAAACTCTGATGTGTGGTGGTAGCCAGCAGACCTGGTTGGCTACGCTGCCCTCTAGAGGTGACGTTATGCAGACCACACCCGAATCAGTGATGTCAGCAGGTGTCAAGTGACCCCAATTAACTCAGGGGGACATTTTGGGAGGAATTTGTCAAGGACAAAAGTAAACACATTCAGGCTGAAGGATGCTATAGTCAAGCTTTAATTTGGCAAGAAAACTCAGAGTTTCATAGTTTATTGCTAATATTAGGGAGATTTCATATACATATAATTTCCCATTCATATGCAAATACTTTTAAATTAACTTCAAATATTATAGCAGAATTAGTCGTTATACAATTGTGCTACATTTTTGTTGTAGAATACTTTTGTTTGAGTACGTTTATTTTAATTTGGAACAAAAAAAAACAAAAAACCTGCTGAAACATAATGGATTAAATAACTCGGTGATCGACACTTACTTGTCAATGTCTGCCATCTTGATGATACTGGAGAGATAAAAGAAAAAAAAAAGTCAAGTCTTTTGCTAAAACATGTAATGTGTGATAAGGATGGCTACTTATTGTATCATTTATTATGGTAAATGTCTTATAAGAATTCTGATTCACCGTTCTCATGATAAATTCCAGTTACTTTAATTTAAAAACCTCCAACACTGTACTGGCACAATTGTTCATTTTATTTTTTTTGTATCTTGTTTGTTCAATGAGGTCAATGAATTTGAAAATATGATTAAATGGAGTTACTGTGTGTATTTTAGTGATGCATGTCGCACTACTTTTTGTCGCCGATGTCCGAAAGAAGGAAATGGGGAAGCTTTGCAAGAACTATATTTGTGTTCTTGGGGCTATAATTGCCGAGTCATACAGGTAGCTAAATAAAAATAAAAAGAGTAATAAATAGTTCTTATCAAAAAGTGACAGACTGGCTGAGAAAATGGTGGTAAACTTGGTCACTGACTGCCGACATAAGTGAGGTGGGAAATCGAGCAGATCAGATCTAAAAAAAAAAAAAAGAAAAAAAGAAAAACTTTTAAAAATTGGCGTCTTCAGGAAAAGCCTGATCGCTGAACCTCGAATCAACATTTATGACCAGATGCAAAAAAAAAAAAAACAATTGGAGGATGTACAGATTCGCTGTCAGATGACGCTCACTACAGAAATGTGTCGTTAAAGGATATCTGCATGACAATCAGCGAGTATGAAGACGACAACTCGTTCAGGAGGAAGAAACGGAGTCAGAAGTCTCACTGCTTCCCACAGAGGGATTACATGCAATCAGGAGAGCAAAGTCTTTTCTTTGTGTTCAGAGAAACCTGCCTGGAAATGTCTGGAGTCTGTGTGGATGGTGGAGAAACACTCAAGAATCCTCACTTTGTCACATTAGGTCTACAACAACAGCCTCCAGTGTTAAAAAAAATAATTCATAAACAGTCAAGTTCCTCCCCACTCAACACAGATCCTGAATCAGTGAACAATCAAACTCAGAGCCCATGTCGTCTGAAGGGAAGTGTAACCAGAAAATTCTGTCCAAGTCTCCATTTTTAGCTAATGATCATGTCGCTGTAGGCTGCACCTCTAGCATGAGCATTTATTTAAATCATTACACATTTACTTGTTGCCCACTTGAGCTGGGAAGAATAGATTACCATGCCAGAGACAGATCATTTGGCCTTCTTCCATCACATGGGAGACATATTTGTTTTGATCCAGCAGTTTTAGCCTTCAGGTATATATTAAAAAAAAAAACTGCAGCTGCAACAATGCTCTTAGGACAACAAGCAAACCACATTCTGGGTTTAATAAAATCTGTAAATAAAATGTTACAAGCCTTATTTCAGAGTCCACGTCCCAAGACCTGCAGCTTAAGTCGGATGCAGTCACAGGATTTTATTTTAAAGATGTATTTAAAAAAAAAAAAAAAAAAAAAAAAGGTAAGCCAACAGCAGATTGCTCAAGTGTGCGGGTCCCAAGTGTATAAAAAAAGAAAGTTGAGAGGAAGGAAAAGATGCAGTAAAAAGAAGAAAAGGTCTCAGAAGCATCCTAAAAAGGACTGTCAAGCCCATTTAAGAGTTTGGAAAAGATTTTCAAGGCTTGGAATCCCACCAAATATCAATTAATCAGTCTCATGGGTAAGAACTGATGCACTATTGCTAGATGGTTCACTCAGGTTTTATTAAATGTGGCCTTTCAGTAGGACAGCAAGGTACAACAGTCTGCAGGGAGAGTGTAGAGGCTCATAACCAAAGTTATTTGTAGTATAATTTTAAGTATCTACACTTATTAATTTGGCTATGCCATTTACTGCTGTTGATGCATGTTTTTTGTCCTGTAAATAAATGCACAGTAAATACCTGGACAGTATAATGACGTTTCTTTGGAAAAAAATAAATAAAAAAAAATTAAAAATAGATATGAGCAATAAAAAAAAATTCCCCAAAGGCACTCTCCATTTTGACTTTTCATCCGCTTTAAGCCAAAATCATCCTTGAAATGAATCATTCCATGCATGAGTCTATGTAATATGACTTTCCTATTTTGAAATATGAAAATAACTTTTGCTTCACTATCCTACTTTAATGACATGTGCCCATATGGTATATTAAAAATTGTTTTTAAAGAATTTATTTCAAGCCAATATTATCTCAAAACGAGCCACAGTGGTTTAGCATTTCAATCTTATACAATCAAATCAAAAACTCAAAAATAAAAACATGTTTAGTTAGAAAGATCCATCCATCCATCAATCTATCACCACCCGGTTAATCCAGGATCGGGTCTCCGGGGCAGCAGAGGCCCTCCTGGCCCAGCTCCTCCAGTGGAACCCCGGTGCGTTAGAAATATGTTCAGGGACAGAACCGCTGAGCAGCAGATTACTGGGCCCAACTTTTCTTTTTGTGGAGAGCCGTTCTCCTCCTAATCCCGGCCACGACCACGTGTTGCACGCTGAGGTCTGCCAGACCATTAGTCTAAGCCTGCATGGGAGGCTGCGCGTGTCAACATTTAGCCTTCATGCAAATTTTAAAAAAAAGTCACAAAAACACCCAAGTCAACCTATAAATGTAGGTCAGTATTTGGCCCCGGTGTGTTACCCGGTGGAACTCCAGCCGGGCCTCCCGCTTCTGCCGCCGAGCAGCTCCACTAATTCAGGCTAGTTAGCTAGCTTCTATGCTGTTAGCTTGATGCGCACCACTCAGCCCGAACAAGTGGGAGGAACATCTCAGTCAGACGGGCAGGCAGGATGCCCCAGCTACATAATGTGGTCCAGTTACTAAGCGTCGTTATGTCCCCGACAACACGTTTTAACCCCCTTTGTCTTATGCAAGACTCCGGGAGGTCGCCGCGTGCGGTCAGCTCCTAGCGTCCAACCCGCCGCTCCCCACCAGGAGTATTACCGTCCCAAAACATAATGTTAAGTCTGAAAATACAAGAACCTAAACACGTGTCAACAAATGCTATAAACGTCGAAGCTTATAGCAATTATCCTAACGTGTTGTCATGTTAGAGGAATAACTAGTTAAAACCTTCCGGTAAAACAAAGAGAGACGGAGAACGGTTGTTTTATTCCTCTACAGGCGTGTAACGTTATCACATCATGGAGGAGCCTGTCTCAATGGCTGCTGCCGCTATCTCGATTTGACTAGCATTAGCAAAGCGATAAACGTCTTCCTCGCGTCGTTTTCGCCAGCTGACAGAAAATTGAACTCCGTGGGCAACGCAAAAGTTTGGGGCGTCGGCATCGGAGCCCTTCCCAAGCGCTGTCGCTTACCTTCGCTCTGCGGCCGGAGGATGAACTGGTCTAGCGGCGCTGCGCAGTTAGGTAGTCTGAAGAAAGAGACTCCGCTCCGATGGCGGTAAAAGGGAGAGAGATCCCGCCGCCTGCGCTCATATACATCCGACGTCATCACGCAAACCTGCTGTCGCCGAGGCAACGCTGCTCATGGGCGGGGCGAGGGTGAAGATTCATCATCAAAACCAGCATCCTCCTTATCTCGACATATTAATGCTGCTAATGTAAAAACAAAAAACCTTGTTTCTTGCTCTTCTTCAGCGTTTTTATTTTTTCTACCCCTATCCCTATTTTTCATAAATACATCAGAACGTGATTGTGCGGACTGGAAGTATCTAAGTCCCTTAATCTTTTTAATATTTTGTCATGTTTTAAACACATATTTCAATGTACTGAGCCATAAAACCACGGTGCAACCAATCCCCTTCATGATTCCTCTGATTGGATAATGGGCTCCACCTGTGTCGACCATATATCCAGCTGTTTTATGAAGGTCTTAGAGGTTTGTAAGAGAACAAACAGCACGGATAGTGATGGAGAAGTTTAAAACAGCAATAGGTGGCAAAAATATTCCAAACTATATCTCATGCAGCAAGTTATGATTTAAGGTACAGGAAGTATGGCTCACTGCCCAGGCTGTTCTGGACCCTGACCTGCAACGCGAAATAGTCACAGCCCAGCAACAGCTGATTTATGTCGACAAAATAACTATCAGTCTACAAATCATACGAAGCATTATATGTAGTTTTATAGTCTTAGTCATATAGAGGATGTTGCAAGCATATAAAAAAGTGTTTTCCTGAGATAAAATTGAATCCTACAAAGAAATATGGTGGTGGCAGTGTTATGCTGTGGGGGATGCTGAGATCCTGGTCTGAACTGATGGGAAGATGGAGATCCTACAAAAAAAAAATGGAAAGAAACACAGGTACAAAAACCATTTGTTTATTAATAGTGATACTTTCCAGTAGAATCACCACTGATAATGTAACTTCAAAATACATCACCTTTATGTAGTTTATGTACTACTTATGTAACAACCTGTAAGCATTTTTGGAGGACTGTTAAGATCAACTTTTCAAAACAGGAAATGAAAGGTCTGTTCAATCTGCCACAAGCTCTGCATACAGGAAGCATATTCAGCTTCCATCTTGTTTGAAATTAAATATGCCAGATTTAGCCAAAGAGCCTGATTTTCATCTGTAGTCCCCCAGCAGGTTGTTGCATGCATGCATAACCACATACATGTGCTATAATTCAATGTGTAGCTAAAAGTAGTGTAATTTACAATAAACATTTAGAATATAAATAGAAACTAAGTCTCATCCGTAAGATTGAACAAACAAAAGCATTTGTTAGTTAAAAAATGATTTAAGACATGAGTACAGTTTTGATTAAGTGATTTCCTGAAACAGTTCAATGATGTAATAGTTCTTCGTTCTAATGATAGTGTAATCATTAGAATACCAAGAATTTGAAGTCGGAGCAGAAAATGAGAACTGACCAAAATAACTTTTCCCACACCTTCTTGTTTCTTCTGAGCTGCAACCTGCAACTCCTCCAGAGTGACTGCCGGCCTTTTGGTTGCTCCTTTGATCAACGCCATCTTTGCCTGCCAGGTTTCGGTGAACGGCCATGCCTTTAGGTTTGCCATAGAGATCCACTTTTTTCACTTCTGATACCGATATCTGAGGTTTAGTATCGGCTGATACCGATTCCATAGAAAAACATCCAAATTCACTTAAAGCATTTTTTTTTAAACACAGACAAATATACTGAATTACAAACTTATTTCATAACTCTGCAGCCGTACAGTACAATTAAATACACCAGTAGATTCACAAGCTTGGTTAAACTTGTAAAAACAATGCAACTTTAATTTCTTCAATTGGGAGTATAGCAGCCAATGTAAAATACATAATAAAGAAACAAACTGAAAAACATTGACTACTTTGGTCAAATATGTAAAAATAAACTGCAACAAACCTTTTTTCAGAAATTCTAAGAATAATGTGAAATAAATAATCAAGCATGACTCAGAGCAGCAAGAATTACACTGAATAGATCTGACTTACAGGTCTGGCACATCGTCACCGATACCCGGACTAGAATTTTTTTTCAATATTGGGACAGATACAGATAATAATATCGGATCAGTGCATCTCTATAGTTTGCCATCCATTTTTTAGACGGTGCATTGAAGCTGTTTAAGGCTTCGTGTTTATATGATTAAAGTACAAACTTGCAATCTGTTTGCTGTTTACGCCACATGACTCCTAACCTGAGATTTGGTCGAAATCTCTCACAACGCTATAAAAAAACACATCTTTTTCAGCCAGATGGCAAGACTGTGAGAATTTGTGAGTGATTCATCCATGAGACAGGATCAGTCTTCCTCTGAGCAATATCTGGCACCAGCCCAGCGCTCTGTTTTTAGGTCGTTTTCGCTCAGGAGAAATACTTCCCACGGTCTATTTGTATCAGACAACAGGACTACAGATCTCCCTGACTCATCGTCAGCTGAGCTCAGGAGGAGACGGAGGACGATGGGCCAAAACCCCAAGAGGAACGGCTCTGTATCGATGCGGCATCAGGTTATATTGAGATCAGAGTGTATAAAACTGTAAGATATGATCAGAATAATTGTGCAATGGAGATGGACTTTTATTTGTAGAGACTTTGTTAAAAATACGTGGAAAATGGAAAGATGGTTTAGTTTTTGCAAAATATGGGTCTCTTTGTGTACCCAATATATTGTTGGTACTAAAAAAGTATTAGATATCAGCCGGGGCGGTTTTTATCGAAAAACAACCATCAGTCTTCATATGAATTTAATACAATCGTAATGAAAGTGTCATTTTAAGGATGCGTCACACAGACTTGGCGCTTCCTCTCTTTAATCTCGACACAGAACAGCATATTAGTTCTTATTTAATGCACCATTAGCTAAAAAAAAAAAAAAGCTTGCAGTTAAAAATGTTCAAAGTTGCAGATCTCCCTCCATCATTAATAGTGCAAATAGATTGTAAAACTTTAATTTTCAACCTGAATGCATTTGAGGTAACTATCCAATATGCGCTCTCCCCTTCACAAACAGCCAGGTCTTCGCTTCTGTGTGTGCAAACAATAGGAGAGTTATTTATATACCACGACTTGAGAGCTCTAGTGAACTGCCATTAAAAGGGTGACAGTGGATCCTAGAGAGAGAGAGGAAAAGCGATACAGCTCAGGGAGAGCTGTGACATTCTTCTAACATTTACAAAGCCAACTAATTAACGGGAGCAAGTGTGTTTTTTTCCAACTTAGCAGATTCTAATTTATTTCTTTGTCGCCGTAAGAGTGGAGGAGTTCTGAAAACACCTGACACGCTCTGTTGTAAAGTTCTGTCCTGCTTCCCCAGTACGACTCCCAATACACTCACTGGTCACCGCTTTGGCTTTAAAGACTTAATGAGAAGTTTTCCTCCAAATGTGAAGCACCTGGATCTACAAATCAATGCTGGAAGTGTTATAGGGAAAGAAATTGAGAGTCCAATAAACAGGTACACTGAAAAAACAACTAATCTTACCAAGTATTTTTGGTCTAGTTTCTAGTGCAAATATCTTAGTACACTTGAAATGAGACAAAACTAACTTACAAGTAACTTTTCAGCAAGATATAGGAGCTTGTTTTAATAATAATAATTCTTTAATATTTATGAAAACGTGCTAGTTTCACTGGCAGACATTGTTCCCATATTATCAGTGAAATAATCTGACAATGGACTTGAAGTGTAAGAAGATTTTGTGAAGCAACCAAAACAGACAATGGTCAATCATAGAAAAGCCTTTTCCACCAGTAATGTGACACTGGGTAGACCGTCCTAAAATGTCTCTACTTCTGCGAGTTTTGAGTTCCAGCTAACTGGTATTTCAAAGTGCTCATAATTTTATTGACCAAAAAAAAAAAAAAATTCCTTTATAACTTCAGACCATGATGGTGCCACCACCACCTTTCACTCTGGGATGTTCAGTGTTGTTCACGCATCAAACAAACCTTTGGGTGTTGAGGCCCAAACGCTGGTCTTAAGTACAGACTGAATACTGCAGTCTGATCAATGAATTCAGGTGACCATAGGTGTGTAAAATTAAGCACCAGGGTATAAAGACTGGTCCCATAAACATTTAGGATACCATGATAGAATGCCAACCAATCAAAATCATGACAAATTCCATCTTGATTAGCTTATGTAATTGTTAGAGAAAACTAAACGTTGGTTTTTAGAAAGAAAACTGTGCAAGAACGATAAGTACAACACTAGGAGAAACTAGCAAACGACTGTTCAAATGATACTGCTCATTGTTGGGTCAGTTAGATTCTGTAGTTTTAGACTGAATCAGCAATTGTGTCGCCACCGGAGCTCAACGATAGTGACCCACTCTAATCAATACTCAGAAACACACTCACCGTGGAACCTCGTCAGAACAAACACCAGCTTGCTTTCCAAGGGCACCTGGTAGAGCTGTGCAGAAAAGCACGGCCGCGGCCATCAGACTGCAAATTACTGCAGAAATCCTCCCCGTCACATGGCGAGGCTCTCTAATGGGCTGTTTAATGAGACCATCAAATGCAAATGGGAGTTTAGTTGTGACTCTCAAGAGCCCCGGCTAGGCATTTGTCTCCGCCGCATGTGTGGGTGAATATTCCACCTCTGCAATTTTCCATTCAAGAAGGAGACGTAACACTTGGCCCAGGGTGAACGCTTGCGGGAAGTGCAGACTAATGTTGCTGCACAATGATAAGAGGTGTCAATTCTGTGAAAACAATAGGAGTAAACATGCAACTTGACAGAAGAGTTAGACTTAGATGGAAGAAATAAGCAAGGTGAGATACCACAGACGAAAGAAGGAAATGAAGGATGGATCTATTTCCATTGCTTTGTTTTGGACACGTTTGCTGAATTTTTCACGTACTTTCAAGGACTTTTCATAGAACTCAGTGCATTTCATGAACTTCAGCAAACCTCTCCTTGTGATTCCTTTGGATACTTTCTGAGTTCTTTCCAGGCTTTGCACAAACGTACTTGGTTTTTTTCGTGGAACTTATCTGGTAATTTCCATGAGCTTCAACAGAACTGTCCGGGCGATCTTCTGGGTTCAGGAGATCTCGTTGAACTTACCCTGTGCTCTTCAGGTATTTACCAGGTACTTTCTGGGAACTTACAAACCACATTACCAGAACATTCATTTCCTGGAAATCACTAGTTACTCAGACAGAACTTAATTAGAACTGAATTTCCAAAACCAAACAGTGGTTTCTCTGGATGAGAAGTTTTGGGAGTCTTATTCAGTACTCTGTCGTTGGAAATTAGAAGACTTGGCTTCGTAGCAGGTTTCATTTGGCTTGACATGGCCAAAAAGCCATAAACCAATCGTTTTCCTTTTCAATTTCACTTCTTGATTGAACAAATATGTAGTTATTAGTGACCCTGGCAAGGGAAGAGTGAAAATACATGCCATCATTCTCTAGTTTGCGATTATTTTCACAAAGTTTGGTCTTTTGGACATTTCTTGTTGCTGCTTGCAGCAAGGACACAGGGGATCCCTGCCAAAAGGGTTGACCTTTTCACTCACCACTCTGCCCTCCTGCAAATGGCTTCACTGGAAAGACTGCTATAGGCGTAATCCTCTGCTCTCCTGACAGACTGAATACCAGCCCACGCTCTCCATCTACCCCTTTGAAGCACAATGGGAATGTCGGCTTGATCCGAACTTCGGCTGCAAAACCCGTCACCGTCGGTGAGAGGTTTGATTTCCTGTTTCAGCCTCTGCTCATCTTGAGGTGACGCACGGCTGGGTTGCGCGCTCCCATAATTAGGAATGCGGCGCATCCCTTGAAGAAAAACAACAGGTTAGGTTACAGTGCTGCATCAGAATCGAGCACGAGAACAAAATGTCACGTCTGTAGCGTCACACGTGGGGCAGCGCACGCGGCGGTGCTGATTGAAAGACCGATCGGGACATCTGGGGATCGGTTAGTCGGTGGAAAAATAGATCAAGCCTGGCAGGAGAGCGAGAGGAGAACAGAGGGAGGCAAGTGGCAGCTGTCTGCCAGCTCCACCTGATGCAATAAATACTTAATTAGCATGGCACACATGGTACAAAAGGATGCCAGCAGAGGAGGGCAGGGGGAATGAAGCGCAGAGTGCATCAGTGAGACTCCCACATCCTCTCCTCCCTTTTGAGTGAATCTGCCAGCTGTGAATTCCTGCGTTTCGTTCTGCAGTGATGTGTCAGGACTGACATGATGTGGCACCTTCGTCTGATCTCCCAGCAAATAAATAACACGCAGTGATGTAAAAAAAAGAAAAAGAAAAAGAAAACAACCCTCACATCTCCAGAAAATAAAAATTATGCAGGCATAAGGGGATCAGTTTGATAACTTTTCACTCTTTTGCCATTCATCTGTTCTGTACAGCTCCCTTTCTATTACAAAACCTTGTCGATATCCTGCTATTGTTGAAAAAACACAATTTTGTAATTTTGGTGTTACCATTAAAATAAGAAAATGCAATAAAAATCACATTATAATAAAATTAAAAAACATGCCACATTGTTCTCTTACCACTTCCTGTCGTCTTCTTCGTCTGTCCAGTCAGTAGTAACACCTGGTTACAACTTTATTTTTGTAATTTCACTTTGTGCAATGGAAACACAGCATATGCGGTGAGACTGAAATTTCTTTTTTTTTCTTTTCAGCGCGGTCACTTCTGGGTGAAAACCTAGCAGATGCAGAGGGAGACTAGATTCAGTTTTATAGTAGCTTTCATTGTCATACTCTCAAATGCATTCAGAAGACTTCTCATTTGGTTCCAAAAAACCCCAAAAAAAACAAGAAGAAAAACTGATTAAATTAGTTCTTACCGTACACAAAAATTGGGAAAGGAAATTGCAGGTTCAAAAAGTTTGAAAAACTAACTTGGTCTCCATTTTTGTTTAACCCTTTACTCTAAAATCCTAGAAGGTTAAAGCCTTCCTCTGAATGACCAAACATTTAGTTGTCTGTTTCTGAGAACTTCTTCAGATGGAGTCGACTAACTTCTAAGAACAAGCAAGCCGGAGCGAGAAGACTGCATCAATGAAACACTTTGAAGTTTGAGGTTGCAACATGACAAAATATCTTCAAGGGGCATGAATACTTTTGCAAGGTATGAATCATCAAGAAAGAGTGGTATTTGACGTAAAATGTCTTTGACGTAGTAGTAGCAACACAAGTCACGTAATGATTGTTTTTAAATGGTTGCGTTATGGACTTTGTGAGGATTTACTCTCCAGTTTTCGGCCGGTGTTTCCTCGTGTCGCTATGGACAGAAATATTGACCCCCCCCACCCCCGACTGATGAATTAGCCACAGTCCAGCTGCTGTTTATTCCCTCTCATTGTCTGAGATATTATGAAATGATTCATGTGGCTGTGAAGCCGCTTATGGATGAGCCTTAGCCTTCCGCTGTTCACAGCTAATGGATTCATGAGCACTTCAGTAAATAGGCCATGGCACACGAGCGGGCCAACGGCAGCAGCCAGGCCATGAATAATGTATCGAGGCAAGTTCAGAAATGACTTCCGACTTGTAGGAGGTTTTTGCTGAACTCCTGGTTTTTCGGGGAGGAAAGAACCTTCAAGGTTTTGTTCTCTTTTCCCTTTTTTTGATGCTTCTTTATAGGATTTTTACCCCGATGCAAATGTGCAAACTGTGGCCATCTTTGTGGAGTTAGGATAATATGCTAATATTCTTTGTTTACAGAAGTGCAGAAAAGCTTTGAGGACATTAAAATTGCTCACTGATTTTTGTGAGTTGCATTTACTTACAGTCAGCTTTTCATCTGTTTCCCCGGTAAAAATGTTTCACTTACAGAACTGTAAAAACGCATTTTCTTCCCTGTGGGTTTCTCTTGTATTTTAACCACATTTTCTTTATACCAGACCTTATTTCTTTATTCTTCTTGGTCTAAAAGTAATCAGGCCTAAGGCTTGTGAAGTCGAAGCAAAAATGGGGTTAATCCCAGTTAATTCATGATTGGTTAATCCATGATTCATGGTTACGTTTTCACAGAGGACCAGGTTGGTTTGGATATCTTTTTTCCCCTAAATGAAATCATAAATTGATGATATTTTTCCAACAGACAGCTGTTTGACAACATGAAGTAGGCAATAAAAAAAAATCTCCCAAAGCAATTAAAAAATACATTACAAACAAAGTCTGAGCAAGACTGGGGGAGATCAAAATCACATGTGCATAAATAACTGAAATGGTTATCTTATATTCTCCTCATGCTCTACCCCTCCAAAAACATTACTTTGACTCCCAAAAGTTTTGGAAAAACATTCTCTCAATTGACAATGTAAAAGTGCAAAAAAAAAGGAAAAGAAAAGAAGAGAAAAATCTCTAGAAATGGCTGCACTTTCAATCCACTTAGTTTAACGTATACCAAGCTATGCTATGTAATAATGTTCACTATACACCTGGTTTAAATTTGGGTTTCACTTCTCTCTCAATATTTGGAAATAATGGTGTTTATATGCTAATGCTGATGCTAACACTTTGCTCAAAGGTTCCAGTTACATCTCTGGTAAAAACTGGCCCCTTATTCTATGCTTTGCTTCATACAGAGGGTCTGGACCATCGATTGTTTTGAAACGATTGCTTCCTGTAAGCTCTGTTGAGGTTTTAAATTTTACCCAATCGCTAACGTTTGGCTGTGACGTATGTAATGAGCCAGTTTGAGGCTATGAAGTTTACCAGAAATTACCCGTCTTGTAAACAACCGTGAAGAGAGAAGAGCTGATCCAGACGCGGCGGCTGTTTGTTTATGTTAATTAAATATTTGGAAGCGTGGCCAACACAGACTGAACGGCTCCGTTCGCTTCCTCTGCTGCCATTGCTAAAACTACAACAAGACTACGACTCTAAAACAGCACAAAAAACTGATGTCATCATTCACCACTTCTTCTGTTTGTTGATTGGCCCAATAGAAAATTTAATAGAGAGAGTCAAAGAGAAGGGGAGAAAGCTCAGACTGTGCTGTGAAATGAGATTTGAATCAAGCAGAATAGCACAGGAAGGCAACGGCCATGCTAGTTCTCTATCTATTTACTCAAATTACAGCATATTGTTATCATTGGTAAAATAAATGCACTACAAATGCAGTCAACCCTTCTGATTTCAAACGCAGAAAGAATGTAGATCACCCTTCATTCAGCGTAGAGAAATTACTCTTGATCAATTAGCTACAGTTAGCTAACAGGGGTCTAATCTGTCGAGTAGTAAGTGTTTAACCAAAAGGGCAGAGCATCAGACATTGTTCCCGTGACAAAGAACTTCTCAAATGATGTTGTGTTAAGCACAAAAAGAGCTAACATGGCCTCCAAATAATCCTCAGGCTCAATGAAAAGCGCCACCTTTGCTGTTTTGGACATTGTAAGTGACCATCAGCAGGCTCGTGGACAGCCGGGCCGGACCTCTGGAGGATTCTCATCCAACAGCTCTGGACAAACCTGCGAGCGGCTGCTAGTCCCTGGCACAGCTTTCATACAGATCTGATGCCAAAGTGTGAAGAGTGAGTCAGTTCTTTCCCCCAGGACGGCTCAGCAGCCAATTAAGGCCTTTTCTTTTATGAAAAACATCAGTCATTGCTGAATAACATTAATAACAAGAGCACATCTATCACTGTCATCTGTATAATTATTAGTTACCCACAGACAGTAATAATATTCTCAGGGACGAGTAGCTAGAAACATGCTGCTAGCTTCTCAGTGACGCTGGATTTGCTAATACAGCAGATGCAAAGCAGCAGAGTTATGTTAGAGGTGAGAGTGTGATCCACATCAGCTAATATCTATGAGTCAGGCTGGGAAGCCTGCAGCAAATCTCACCAGTCAACTCTATTGTTTCCATACACTAAAATATGCAGCTATTAACTGATCAAAAACATGGAGTCTGGACAGCTATGCAATAAATATGTTCTCCAATAGAGTTCAATCTGTCAATGCTAATATTTTATGATGCAGTGCATCCTGGGGTTACTGAAACTCCTTGAAAATACAGCTGTCTTTATGATTATTCCTTTTTACCAAGACATCAACTACTGACTGGTTTTAGGACTTGTTTTTGTTTGTGCAAAAAATGTTCCATAAAAGAAATCTTTTATGGAAAGAGTCATTCAACTAAATCGGTTTAGTGTACACTTCTATGTTCATCAAGAAAAAATCGTGACCACAAAAAAAAGTAATTTAGATTCCAATAAAACTTGAAGATTGGTGTCTGCCGACCTTTGGAGATGGGTAATGATTTTTCTGGATGTTCTTTTACACCAGTAATCTGTCTTGATGTGTTGCCTTCACTGCAGGCAGGCAATGTGTAAATAAAACTCTTGAATCAGACTTTTTGTCCAGCAATTTAACAGTTATCCACATAAATGTCAACTCAACTGAAACCTGTATATGCGGCAAAGAGAATAACAGGAAAACAATTATAAATCAAAATGTGTTGGATAATAATCGAACAGATTCTTAAATTTTAAGTTTATGAAAGTCTAAAGTACAAGAAATACCTTTAAAAGGTCTTCAGTGATTTTTAGGACCATTGATGATTGTTACAGCAGTGCATGGCAAGCTAACCCTTTGTGATAGGTTAGAAATGTGGGTGGAGTTTGACCTTCCAGCAGGAAAACAACCCCAAACGTATGTATAATAAATGTATAATTTAGAAACCAGCATATTCAGGCGTTAAAATAGTTCAGTCAAAGTCTGGTCAGAAAATAACTGAACAATCTGTTGAAAAACTTTAAAACTGACATTTACAGACACTCTGTCTAATCTGACTGAGCTTGAGATATTTTACAAAAAATATCTTGAATCAGAAAGCTGGCAGAGACGATCAAAATGATATGGAAGTGCAATAAAAGCTAATTTTACAGTTGAATGTAAAATTTGTACAATTTTACTTCAGAAACATAAATAGCATGTGAAATCTAAGTGGTGCGAATGCTGTATAGGAAGAGAATAAACAGATTTGATAAATCAGCTCTGTCTGGGTCACTGTAGAGCAAACTGAAGCAAGCAGAGACCAACAGAGCTGCCTGATACGGCAGTCAGCACACTGTCTGCTGCGCAGACAGGCAACCAGAGAAGGCCCAGCCTCGAAATCTCTGAGTCATTGCTTGCCTTCCTCCGACTGCAGCATCCGTCTCGCCGAACGCCCCCCACCCAACCACCTTCCGACAGAAGCTCCAACTTCATTTTTCTCCCCCCAGCCCCAGCTGTTGTTTCAGCCTGTATCTGTGACAGCGCGTGCAAACAGAGCTAACAGAGGAACTTCTAGCTGCCGTGGTTACGCTCGGATGACTGTAAAAGCTCAATGGAAGCTGGAAGAAAAAAAAACAAAAACGCAGAAACAAGTTGGGTTCTGACCTTCATATCTGCAGCTTCTGTAGAGATCCGAAACAGAAAAAACAAAGCCATGTATGAAAACACAGTTATTCAGAATTTCGGGATATGAAACTGGTCCATCAAACATCTCAGACTACAAACTGACGAGATTCGGCAAAGACAATAAACCCAGAATCCGGCAGCACCGTTAAAGTTATCTATTAATAGCAGCTTGATGCAGCCTGGAGAAAGACTGAATTAAAAATGAACTGAGACTGTTCAGTCCAATAAGCTTCAGTGTCACATCAGAAAACAGTCGATCAGATATGCATCCATCAGGCTTTAGATTCAATTCACCAAACAAGAACGGATTAGAGTTGGTCTCTGACAGACTGCTAAACGGAGATAATTTACTGGTCTGTAATATATATATATATATATATATAAAATAGAATGAAAGCCAAAACATGTCCTGGGTTGTGTTTTCTTTGTGTAGGATAAATGAAGTACATTCTTTTCACCCCACTTGTTTACATAACAGCAATGTAATGTCGAGCCACTCTAAGCCATCTTTATCCTGAGGTCGGAGAATTTTCATTGGTGCAGACAGAGAGTCTGCACAGGGAAGCATGAGTTTGTTCTTACTGCTTAATTAACAATAGTTCAAAGACTTTAAAGTTCTAGCTGTTGTTTTAGAGCAACCTATCATACAGTAACTAATATGAGAGGAAATCTACTCAGTGAATATCTAATATTAAAAATTTCCCGAATTGCACTAGGCCTTGGACAGACATTCCAAAGATAATATTTGAATATTTCATTTTTTTAAAGAGAGTGAAGTATTTCTACAATGATGCAATGTCCTGGTTTGAATAACATTGTGATTTGGTAAGAAGAACCAACCTACCTTCACGTAATATGCAGTGAGCCAGCATGCTAGCTCTGCCATAAGATGCCACATTGCTTACACACAGTAGGAAAATCATTTATTAAAAAAAAAACACTAAAAGACAACTGGTCCCAGTGGGACGTCCCACAGGGATGCCCTGTGGGACTCCAATTACAGTAATAAACACTGAAAACAATTGATGTGCGATTTTCAGCTTAAGCTGCTCGGGAAGGAAAATTGCCAAACTTTGTGGAAAAATGAAAAGAATCTGAGTATAACTCTGCCAAACACTTGCAGACCAATCTCAAACCAAATCTTATCCACTGAACATCTGACATTTTCTAAGAAATTAACATCCCCTCTGTCTTGGAAGAAGCTTAACTTACATTGGAACATTTGTTATTAGACAGCTGTTGACACAATTTAAGCCTATAAAACATTGCATTTTCTAAATAAGGCCTAAATTCGCAGTGTCGTTATAAAATAACTGAGTTGAGGCAGGGGGAATTACTTTCAAACTTTGACTAGGATCAAAATACATGATGTGCAAAAGGAACTGGCAGATTTGTCTTAGCTCAAGTACAGGAGCTCTTCTCCAGCTTGCTCCCAACTCTGAGGAAGTTGGAGAAGCACAAAGTGGAAGCAGACTGGTTGAATCCAATGACTAATCAATAGCAGCTCCAGCAGAAAGCGATCCTTAGGAGCGCCAGTGCACATCTAGCTCTGATAAAGAGCTTTGGTGGTGAAATCTGAGCGGACCCGGTCTTTGTTGACGATCCCGTCGGCCACGCCAACGTTGGATCAGCTTTTGATTTTATGGCAATGCACAGCTAAATGAGGGACACCTGAGACAGGAGCGGGGAGTTTATTAATTATTAAGCTGCTGGACTGCAGCTAAATGTTTGCATTCAGGGAGAGACGAGAGGAGGCAGCTGCACTTCTAGGGGTTCCCCACAGCAATTGGTCATTCTAAAAATAGATTTCTCAAGTTTGGACTATGGACAAAGTCATCTTTGTAGGCATGATTCATTCTCATACATTCAAGTGAATGAGCGGCAAGACTCTGAGGTGAGATCTTTGCTGCGGTCATTTAACTAAAAATTAAAAAAGGAGGTTCAATGGGCAGCACTGCCCTGAAGGTCAGCTTAAACGCTGTTGTTTGGGTCAATCAGGTTTAAAAAAAAAAAAGAAGAGAAAGAAAATAGAAGAGGAAAGATCCTAATAAAAAGACACTGCACGTTGCACTAATCCGGCTATGAATAAGAGCGGCTTGCTGCAGCAGTTCCTTTATGCTCTGTCGATACCACAAGGGGATAAACGCTGAGCCAGCATCCAGCGCAACCTCACCAACACTGCAAACACTGCGGATTACCTCATTATATGTCTGTTAACCCGTTTAAGCCTCGCCACGAATACAGCTGCAAAGGTGGCCAGAGAGATTTGGGATAACATGTCGTTCTGTCCGACAGCTTCAAACCCTTTACACTACATTTCTAATAAACTATTGACGATTTAATTTGTTTGAAATGGAGGAAGGCAATTACTAAGTAATACTTGTGTACTTTGTTGATCAAAGTACACAAGTATTACACTGAGTCGAAATACAAGTATTACACTGTATTTCGACTCAGTTTACATAAACACATGTACCTGTCTTAAAATATTTTAATTTATTAATATTTTTTCTCTCAGAGATGTTCAATGACAAAATTGCTACTTTTAGTTTACAACAATTAAAATCTGCTCTTTAACTTGCTGCAGCTAAAGAGCCAGCTAGCAAGTGAATTGCTCGTTGCAACATTCTTTTTTATTTCTAAAAAGAAAAAAAAACATTAAATTGTCCACCACCCCAAGATTAAAATAAATTAGACATTTACATCATTGTTTTTTAAAAAAGATACAGATAGACATCTTTAAAGCAGCTAATTACCCAGCTAACAGAAATTCAATTTATCTGTTATCCCTAGAAGGTATGGTTCCTATGGCTAACGTCAGACTCTTGTGCAAGAAGCAATTGGTGATGTTTGGCAGATTCTCAGGACAATGGACTTCAAATGTAACACACACGTGTTACATTTGTGTGTGTGTGTGTTGGGGGGGGGGTGCATTTTTAACTGACCTACTTTATTAAAATGGCTCACAGAGTCATTAAATCACACCCAGCAACCTCAGTTTGACAGGACACTGACAGGACAATGCCAAAGGGAGATAATGACAATAAAGAAAGGAAGACGGATTATATAATATTTTAAACCCAGAATGTTTCCTTTATTATTCTATATAGTTACCACCTTCCCCTTTACTATCATTTCCTCTATAAACCACTGTCCCCACCCTATCATTTTGAATCTTACCCCTATGCTTGCTTATGTTTGTTATTTTTACTTCCCCAGCCCCTTTTTTGTATTGAAGACCAACCTGTCTTTCAATTTTTTTCCTGTTTCATTCATTTTGCTTTGCTTTTCCCTTTAGCCAGCGTCTGTGCTCTCTCATTCTTTCTAAGCTTTGAAGAAGAGCTGAAAAATCCTGAGGGTGATGTATCCTAGCAACAGTAATATCCAACTTATTCAGCAGAGGGATGAACCAAATGTAATATTTGGGAAGAAAGGGGATTGCTAATAAAATGCTTTGGAGGAAGAGGTTGAAACAAATGCTGGAGGTATTACTACACTAAGAAGGTTAAGCTTAAAAACTTCCTGAGGTGATTTATATTGAACTTATGAAGGGTTGCTTAAAAATCCATACTATACAGAAAGCACTGTACAAAATAGTTGGTTGGGACCAACTGTGATATATTAAATATAACTCAATGTGGAATGCAAAACTGAACCTGGAAGAGAAATATACACTAAAACCACCCCTCTATTTCCAAGTAGCAATGGAACACAAAAAACATAAATCAGAACAGAAACTAAACTAGCTGACATTAGGACTGCTGCACAGCTGTCTGCTACAAGACATTAGAAAAGCATCAGATTAACTTTCCAATAGACAATTTCTTGTAATCTTGTTGGACAGATTATGATCTGGGAACTGCCTTTCAACATATATTCAAAAAGGTGATCATTCATACTTCCCTTACATTTAACTTAAGTTGGAATCTATAAACATTTACTTTATGCCAAAATATAGCATCTTTAAAAAGTACTCAACCACTTTGATGTTGCCCTTTTTTTGCTTTTACAAATGAATCATGATCAACCTAAATTGGCTTCACCACCCTATAATGACTATAATCTCCGTACTCTTTTGATAAAGACAAATCAAAAGAATACATAGATCAGGGAAGCGTGCATCTCAAGTGACTGTAGAACAAAGACACTTGTGTCTGGAAGGTCCATTCACTGGTTAATTAATCACTGCTTTGCTTAAATTAGCCTCACATAAAGGGAAATTACAACTTCGTTCATAAAACTGATCTGTGGATTTGTCCCTATGGAGCACCATGTCACAAGGCCATTAGCAACATTCAAATGGTCGGGAAACTCCTTTACTCCACTGAGAATCTGTGATTCTTAAAAAGAAGGTGGATAAGTAGAAACCAACTATCTAAAACACTAGAATGGGTCACTACCAGTCAGAACTAACATCCAGCATCTACTTCCAGAGAGAACAACAGGCGCTATGAAGAAGAAAAGTTCAACACTGGAAACACTGACATATTTGCTAATAAAAAGCGCTTGAAGTATACAAAATGCTTTACTGTCTTCACCACATCATAAAAACATATGATGAACATTTGCATCAACACCAAAACTGTTAAGTCATGACTGTAGATGCAGAGGAGCACAAGCTTAGCAAAAATGTTGGTGTCCTCTTTACTCCAGCAGTGACATGGGGGATTCATTGTTCTGTTTTACATAAACTCTGCAACAAGACACCAAAATCCCATTTAAGGAAGGAGATGAAACAAGAGGTGGAGTTTTAAAGGAGCACCTGGACTGTTAAAAGAGAAACAAGTGACTCACTCACTTGAAGTAGTGTTCTTAAACACAGGTGAGTAAAGCTACTCAAACCTCCTTCTAGAAGATTTTTATAGCCTCCTATACAGCTACATTTCTTTACTAGTTTGTTTTGATGGATTTTAAAGTAATGTTACAATCTTGTGAAGAGTTACTGTTGATTTTTACAGCCCTCCCACTCCCTTTTGATTCCAGTGAGTGAACATGGCGACTGCTTCCAGTTTTCTATCCGAAGAACAGTTTCTGTGCTCCATCTGTCTGGATGTGTTCACAGATCCGGTCACCATACCATGCGGACACAACTTCTGTAAGACGTGCATCACAAAGCACTGGAACATCAGCCGCCACCAGCAGTGTCCGCTGTGTAAGGAGCAGTTTGATCCCAGACCAGCTCTGCGGATCAACACCTTCATATCCGAGATGGCTTCTCACTTCAGGAATGCCAGGAGCTTGTCAGGACAAGTATCTCCTGGCTCAGGAGGGGTTCTGTGTGATGTGTGCACCGAACCCAAGCAGAAAGCCTTTAAGTCCTGCCTGGTGTGTACTACTGCCTATTGCCATACTCACCTGGAGCCTCATACGAGAATCGCAGTGCTGAAGAAACATAAATTGATCAATCCAGTCATGAAACTGGAGACCATGATGTGTGGGAAGCATGAGAAGCCTCTGGAGCTGTTCTGCAAGACCGATCAGAGGTGCGTGTGTCCAAGCTGTGCTGCGTCTGACCACAAGAAGCATCGGGTTGTCGCTCTGACGGAAGAGTGTAAAGAAAAGAAGAAAGAGCTGGAGAAGACCAGAGTTTGTGCTGAGCAGATGATTCAGGAGAGATTACTAAAGATGGAGCAGTTTAAGCAGTTGGTGAAGCTCAGCAAGCAGGATGCGGAGGAAGTGACAGCAGCTGTTGTGGAGGACTGTTCGGATCTCATCGATTCTGCAAGAAAAAGTCTGGATCATTTCATCGACGTGATTGTACAGAAACAGAAAGCAACAGAAGAACAGGCAGAAGGTTTCATAAAAGACCTGGAAGAGGAAATCTCCATGCTGATGAAGAATAGATCAAAGCTGACGCAGCTGTTGCAAATCGAAGACCACTTCCATCTGCTCCAAAACACCCCAAGAATGACAGTTACTGCCAAGGACTGGACCAAGGTCAGAGTCCAGTCCTCCTGCGATACGACGGTGAGGATGGCTGCAGTTCAACTGGAGACGATCAGAACAGAGATGAAGAAGCTCTGCGCTCGCATTGAACTTGCGAGAGTCCAGCTGTATGGAGTGGACGTGACTCTGGATCCAAATACTGCAAACCCCTATCTGGTGATATCCGACGATGGGAAAACTGTACGATGCAGTGATGTTACACAGGTTCTCCCAGACAAGCCAGAGAGATTGTCAGCCTTTGGAGTCTTGGGAAAGCAAAGTTTCACCTCAGGAAGATTTTACTATGAAGTTGAAGTAAAAGGGAAAACTAAATGGGAATTAGGAGTGGTCCGAGAGTCTATTGACAGGAAGGGTGAGAACGCTATTTGCCCTGAAAACGGCTACTGGGCTGTATGGTTAAGAAACGGCCATTACAGAGCTCTTACTGGGCCCTCTGTGCCTCTGGTTTTGGTGTCTGAGCCCCAGAAGGTGGGGATTTTTGTGGATTACGACGAGGGTCTAGTTTCCTTTTATGATGCTGAATCAGCACATCTCATCTTCTCCTTTACTAGCTGCAACTTCAGTGAGAAACTCTATCCTTACTTCAGTCCCTGTCCGAGTGACGGTGGCAAAAACTCAGCCCCTCTGATCATTTCCAGCATCAGCCACACATTAAACTGATCGCCCAAATGCAGTTATGTATCACTTTAAGAAAACATTTTGGATTTACTCAGGTTATATTTGATGTAAAAATGTATTGATCTGAGACATTTAAGTGATAAATGAAAAGCAAAAACAGAAGAAATCTGTAATAGGGACAAGAGAGAGAGAATAAACTGAACAGCTTTTGGCTGAACCTCATTTCTAATCATTTTCTACATCTTGTTCTACCCTTTGTTGGTAGAATTACAGTCCATTACTCCTCCTCCCTCCTCCAGACAGAGTATGAACTGATATCAAATGTTTAACTGTTATATGAGAGGTACAGAAAGGACAGCTCTGCTTTAACAACCTTTGTCAATGTCCTTGGGTGGAGAACTGACAACAGGGACAGCTGGCTGATGGAAACAATAAGTTGAGGTAAACTAGTGAGGTCCAACCCCACTTTGAGCTGAATACACCTGATCTAATCCAATAATTCTAGATATTTCTGGAGATTTCTTGAGTACATTTGAAATGGTTTCAGATTATTTTTAATCCCAAATAATACAAAATGTTCCAGAGGTATATGAAATGTGTAAACACAATAATTTATTTGTGAGACTTTAAATAAATGTGGAATATCAATGTATAGTGATAGATGAGTGTGTGAATATCAGCAGCTTGAACATTACTGAAAAGATCCAAGTCACTGAAGAAAGGATCTCTGGTGCCCTCTGGTGGTGGTTTAGATTTATTAACAAAACCTAAAAGCAGTTGTGAAGATGTAACGATTTAAAACCTTGTTATACCTTGATATTAGTGGCTGGCCAATGCCAGGCAAGCTTTAAAGGAAGATGGACATTTTAAGAATTTCTTATTTGATTTTTGTTTTGTTTCATCAGCAAATTTAACAAAACAAATGCAAGTTTTCACTTGACCAGTGATGGGACCACATCTAAATTATTATTTTTTAAAGATCATCTTTGCCTCAACTTTATTCACATAAAAATAAATCTGGGAATATCTTGCATAGATTTGGTAATTCTGCATTTTTAACAACATTGACTGAATCTACTAAACTAAACACACACACAACAGAATGAAGTATGTAATTTGTTTTTATTGTGTTACATGTGACCATAAACTTCAGAGAAGTTACAGTTTCCATGGAGATACAGTAAATATATTCAATTACTTGAATAGGAAAAAGGTGTGTGATGCGTGTGTGGGGAAGTGAGTCGCCCCAGTTCGGATAGTCCCGCGTGTCTGTTATTAACGTGAAGTGGAATAAAAACGAGCGTGTGGATTTTGCAAAATAAAACAAACATTAATATGACAAAAGAACAGTCACCTAAAACTATGAGCTGAAAAACAAATGTTCAACATAAACCCACATACAAAAGAGGAATAAATAAAACGATATTTCACAGACACGGCAACGACGACGTACAGTAAAGATGGCCGCTTCCCTCCACGTTTTGTGTGTTGAAGACAAGGGAGCGAGGGAGACGGGAAGGAAAACTGCCTGCACTCTTCCTCCTGTGGCAGGGGATCGGCCTTCGGGAATCTACGGGCGGCGGGTGTCTACCTGTGGAGTCAGACTTCATATGGCACCGTCCACACTACAACTCTACAGTAAACCCAACCACAGTCCAAGTCCGAATTCAGACTATACCTTCTGTTTCACCCTGCCCACGCCACCTCCTTTAAGCTACAACTTCACCCCATGTCTGACTCTAAAAGGCACTGGTATGTACTTATTTCCACACATTCTACCATCTCAGGCAATGAGGACGCACGGGAAAAACCAAACACACATACACTCGGGCCAGCCGGGTAACTTCCAGGGGTACAGCTGGCTCCTACGAACGCTACCGGTCTCTGTTGTCCCGAAGCTTCCATCGCTTAACAGTCTGCTGACGGCGGAGGCAATCGGATATATGTAAACGTTGACAAGGCTAACATCATAACAGGCGAAGACATAAATAAAAACACAGTAAAACAGTGCTGCTAAACTTACCAGGATGTTCGCCAACTAGTAAAACCCAAACAGGAGGAGGAAAACGGTTTGTGCACACAGTCAGAGTGTCCACGTGCCGCTCCGGAGGCGCCGTCGCCCACCCGGATTATTTACACAGTGACTCCAACCGACTTCTACTCTAACACACAAAGAGTTTGGCTGTAAGTTTTTGTACATTTGGAATGCTCTTAACATGGCGACGGTTAGAAAAAGGTCTACAAGTCTACGCGCTCCGACGAGGAGCCTGAGAACAGAGTCTATTCTAGGTTATATATTGAAACTTTGAGGCTCAAATGCGCTGGAGGAAGTGACTGATGCTCTTTATCGGATCTGCAGCAGAGCTGCTGCAGTCAGGCAGTGAAGTTCGAACAAAGTGTTGAGCTTTGATTTGTCTACTCGGAGCCTATTTTTGCCGTATGCTTCTATTTCACTAGTTCCCCACCAATCCAGTTCACATGTTACTGCTGGTGCTTGCTTGGCATTTGCTTTTAACAGAAGCACCACAAAAATAAATAAATAAGTTATATTTTGGCGAAGTTATTTACTAGAGGACACCAGCAGTCGGATATTTTATTTATATTTTATATAAAAATTACATGGTGGAAATAATTTATATTGTATTATTGTCATCACCCTCATCTTTAGCACAGATCCTGTACCACTTAAATTAGGACTTTAACAATTTACACGACTTTGCGTGCAGACACTGCTCTCTGTGGTAAATACAGATTTATCATTCATTTTCTGTCATCTCTAACAGTTAACCAATTAACCAAACTGAAATATGGAAAAAGTTAAAATAGTGTCGACTTAAACCAACAAGAAGCATGCTAACATCAGCTTACCACGCTAAAACTGATCAGCCTGCATATAAACATTAGTACCGCAACATTCAGATTTGTATTTAGAAACAAATGATAAAATCATGAAGGCTTAAATGAATTGGATGAGTAACCAATTATATCAGGACACCTGGTTGAAGATAACGAGACGAATGACGTGCTTTGGCTCGTTTTTGTTGGATTTTCTATAGAGCCAGTTAAAAACCGGCTACAGCACCAGACGTAGTTCAACACTAGAACCGGATTGGTGGAAGCATTGTTAATAAGAATAATAATAAACGGCACCCTTTCAAACTTAGATGTGAGGTTTTTATACTTAAGTTTTTAAAGAGATGTTAAAATAGTGAGCATAAAAAAAAAAACAATCATTCGTTCTCACTCTAAGTTTGAAGAAACTAAACGTTACTACAAAATTAGGCTTAAGAAGACAGAGTGCCGCTCTAAGATTCTTTATTACTAATCTCTACCAGAAGGTCGGCTAGCTTAAATTAGGACAGTAAAAGGGCAGTGGTCACTGGGGTGTTTTAAAAAGACTTCAAATATATATATATGTATATATATATTTATATTTTTTTTCTTGATTAGAGCATCAATCTGTCTCAATGCTGAGTCGATACCAAAGTGAATCTCCCACATTTCCAGTGCATTTGTGCCGTAAGACAAAAATGGTCTCCAAAGGGTTAAAGTTCGCTACTTACAATATACACATAGGATGTGTCAAATGTGATCTATTTTCTTTTTTTTTCTCTCTAAACAACGACTCTGTATGCAAAAAGCGGAGGTCTATAGCTTCTGTTCCTTTTGTCCCTTGTGTTATTCTCACTGTCTTCTATTTCCAGATGTGGAATCGAGGGTGAATGTAAGAGGATCTGATCATATAAAAATAAAAGTTGCACACATTGATTGGACCACTCTGTTTTTCTTTCCCTTTTTTTTTTCCATCACGTTGGTTTGTTTTCTGTTCTGAGCAGGCTTCAGTTAAACACAAGATGAGATAGGAAAACAGAAAAGAAGCACTAAAATTAAAGGGATCTCATGTGCGTGTGTTACAATCTGACCTGTGGTCCTTGTTTTTGTGTTAGAAGCTTCCCTGTCGTTTGAGGTGAAATGTGAAACATCAGAGTAGCATCACTCCGTTTCAAAAAAAGCAAAAATAATGAAACAGCTAATAAAAAACGGCTGCCGTCTTTGCCTTTAACATCAAGGCAAGTTAATAAAAAAAAAAAACAGGAAAAAAAAAAATCCCGAGAGGCAGTCCAGCCTTTTATTCCATGTGAAATCCCTTCACCGCTGTTCCCCTCTCTTTGAAATCCATGCATCTCCGTGGAGATTTAGAATGATGATGGTTGCGAATAAATACGATAAAAACGGTCTCTTTCCGAGTTCTTCTGCTTTTCCACGACACAAAGATATGGGTTTGTTAAGCGGAGAGAAGGAGGGAGCTGGAGGTCAGCCCGTCTAAAAATCTCCGGTGTGTGTGTGTGTGTGAGAGAGAGAGCGAGTTCAGGTTGAGGCCTTGTGGCTGCTACTTGAAAATGTAGTTGATGAGAACCTGAAGGACGACGAGGCAGGCGATGATGACGTAGTCCCGCTGCTGGAGGAAGGACGTGTTCTCCGCCCGGCTCTCTGAACGCATCCGCAGCGCCACCACGTTCCTTTACAACAACAGACAGGAACGTTTAACGCGCGCGGCATCGGGACGCGTTTGCAGCATGGGACGAGTCAAGCTCTTCCTCACCTGTTAATGTCCTCCTGCGTCTGCTTTATGGAGTCGATGGCACTTTGAAGTTCGCTGAGGTCTGCACCCTTTTTTCTCAGCCGACAGTTATGCTTGCTTTTGTGTCCTGCAACAAAAAAATAAAAATAAATCGGCGGTTTTGTCATTATCAGGGTACCGACTAATATTCCATACATTTAGTGATGGAAAACGTGCCCACAGCATTATGCTGCCACTGCTTAATGGGTTAAGGAGCATCTGCAAAGTACTCAAAGTGTTATTTATTTGTATTTTAATTTTAATAGTTTTTTTTTCTCCATATAGACCTATCTATGTTTAAATAAAGTTGTTTATGATGTTGTTAACCCATTTTGTTATGTTATGTCCTTATTTTCAAATGTATTTAAATACACTTTTCTCTCAAAATTCAACACGACGTGCAATAAAAAAGTGACATTTTTGATAACTTGTTAAAATTAAGAAACAAAACATACAGAAAAAAAGTAAGTATTAACAGCTTTTATTCTACGCTCTGTTGAAGCGCCTTTGATGGCAAACAGCCTCTGGTCTTCTTGGGCGAGTCTAGAAGATTTGAATGTTTTGGAGTAATTTCAACATTCTTCATAAACTTTTGCTTTAGTCCACAATTTATTATTTGTCTTATCTTTAATTTTTTTTTGTACCTGTGTGCCCTTTACTTAACTGATGATAACCATTAATTTGACCACTGTGGTACAAATTTCACTCTGTTCTATGATGTGAAGCTTTTTCAGTGCTGCCCATTATGCAAACTTCATGTATTTCTGTTTAGAATCCATTTTACGTTCAGAAAATGCTACAAAACGCCACAGAAATCCTAAAAGAAGTCCGCTGAGCGGTATAATTCCTTTCCGTTCACATAGCTGTGTTTGCATATGGACATGCTCGATGAGGCTGACTCACGTTCGCTCCCCGATGAGTCATGGTGATCAGGTTCTGGTGAGGAGCAGCCACTCTCCGGGCTCTTGGGGTTGTCGCTCTTGTGTGTTCTCTTTGGCACCGTTACCTGATCAGCCATTCGCAGATGGACACACAAACAAACACATGTGATAAACAGTTGGAACGTTATCAGCCAGCAAAAAGCAGATAAAGACACAAATAAAAGGGCAAGAAGAAAGAGAATAAACAGCGTTAAAAAATCGGGATTCTCGTGCAGGAAACTCCACCGGTGTCGGCGGATAGCGGCGGCTAAGTGACACATGCTGGTGTGTTAGTGCGATCATAGCAACACACAGCTAGCACTCAAAAGTAAACAACCAGGGGAGAGTTGGAACACAGAATCTGTAGTAATGAGGGTAAACTTGCAAACAGCTTTAATTAAATATTTTAGTTAAAATCTGATAAGAAACTCCTTAATTTAAGTTTTTTTTATTAGTAAAAACACAATTTTACAAAAAAGAAAAAAAACAACAACAAAAAATTACTTGTCAAAACTGACAGCCAGTTGAGATCCAAGGTTTTCGCATTATGCAGGCCAGTAAAAAGTTTACATAAAAACAAAACCAGCGAGGGAAAAGGAAGTAGATCAGTTATGCTAGCTTGACTTTGACAACGTTAATATGTGTATGTGCTGCAGAATTTTGTGCGTTTCAGTTCAGAAAAAAAGAGAAAAAAAAGGCAAACCACACACCAACTCTCTGACAGATCATCAGTAGAGCAAGTGTTTAAATTAGCTGATCAATCACCGCTGGGTTCAGTCGATCACTGATTAATAATTGCAAAATAAACATCGAGCCTGAAAACGTAAGACCATAACGGACTGAATGTTCCGCTCTTTGAGTGGGGAATGATTTTTTGGTGTTGAATCCTGAAACATTTAAATATAACCTCAGCTCTGCTGGTTGCTGTGGCAACGGGTCTGCGTGTAGCGTGAAGCCGACGTAGAGCGAGAACGAAGCAGAATATGAGTGGTTTATTCTTCAGCGGGTTTTTTTCTGCGTTATTTTTCCTTTGCCATGGCGCACTGCACTGAGTTAATAACACTTACATCTCCAGTTTCATTTTGTTAACAGAACTCTACCACAGCAGAGCAGCTATGGATGGTGAGTAAAAGGATTGTCTTTTTCCCCTCCAGCGTTTGTGCTCATGCGTGAACTTTTTGGATGTAAACAACAACAGTTAGCGTGTCTGCAACACTGGCTCATACTGGTTGTTGCATCTGGAAAATGGCTACTAAACACTGAGCATTTTTCCGCCTTCTAAAATTAATTTAAACTACTCTAAGGGTTAGTGTTTGATGAGTCATGCAGACACAACAATGAAACAATGAGGGTGACAGAGCAGCCAGTGTAAGACAAAAAGTTTTAAATAATGAATTTAAAAAAAACAAACAAACAAAGAGGCACACAAGAGTCCAGGCTTATGATGGCGGCAGCAGACAGGTGGTGGCACAAAGAGATGAAGCGACAATGGAGGCGGTGTGCCGGCTGATGCGTGAAGGACGGATGAGGCGGTGGCATGCTTCGTCACCGGGACAACGTACCTGGCACTTGCAATTGTCCCTCCGCGGCCCCTGGTTACTCAGACTAATAAGACTGCCAGAACGTACCATAGGGGTGCGGTGTCGGACCTTGGTCTGGATGCAGCCGTCTTTCTCAAACTGAATCAGGTCGTTGAGCGGATCCCACGGCCTGGTGCTGAGGAAACACACAAGCCGAAGAAATGAGAAGGCAAAAGAAGAGGGACAGAATCTGTTCTTTAAGTTTCTAAACTGGAGTGCCGCAAGGCTCCATTTTAGGATTCCTTCCATTTCCCATATTTATTCACAAAATTAGAAGATTATGTCTACAGCTAAATTTCACTTTTATGCAGATAAACTTTACTCACTTGGCTTATTCAATGTGATGTGGCCCATTTCTGAGCTTATAACAAGCTTTCAAGTGCTGTTGGTTCTTATTGTGAATGAAACTAACTTTATGTTTTCCAGAAATGACTCCCATACTTCTATGGTGTTCCTATTTCTACCCGACCTTACAGAGAGAGAACTACTTGTATGTTTGGCTGGACGAACGGCTTGACACCCAGGAGTGGTTTTTGCAACATGGCAGAACTGTGTTATTAGTTTACACCTTTGTCATGACATACATGAGTACATTCAAGCTTAATTCTCACAGGGAGAGTGAAAATACTGTCTTCTAAATAATCTTCTTTATAAGTAATGTTGATTTTGACATTTTATATATTTTTTATGTAGTTCAATATAAATGTTGAACTCATACATTAAACATTAATCAAAAGGGACAAGCAAACTAAAGGTCAGATAAAATAAAATAAAAAAACCAACACAATCTTCCTTTGATCATGATAACTGCAGTTACAGTAGCCACCAGAAGGTGGCAGCCTTGCACTTTGCTAAGAAAAAACAAAGAAGCAAATGGTAATAATTTTAAAAGAAATCCATTAAGGTTTGATGACTTTTTTTAGTAACTATTTTTTAAAGCTACATTCAAAATGCCTCATAACTGTAAAACACTTAGATGCTAAAAGTCAAAGTTTAGAAACATTTTTTGGCCTTGCAGTGGTGAATCTGGGCGCACCCATCTGAAGTCTAATCTGGCTGGTGTGCGGGGCCACAGAGGAGCCACTCACTCGGCATATCTGTAATGCCACTCTCCGGTGACGGGGTCCTGCTCGAACAGGGCGGGGATCCAATCCTCGCATTTGGCTTTGCGCTCCCGGGCCGCCTTCCTCTGAGCTTCCTCCAGGATGAACTTCTCGTTGGTGGCCTCCGTCTGGTCCTTGTTGTTGATCGCTCGAGTCACGTGCTGCCACAGCCTGGACGGTCATAAAAACATTACAACCTGTTTGGATATTCCTCACGTTTGTCCTTTCATTCAAATAGTCTGGAAATGTTAAAAAGCAGAACTCTAGTGTAGAAGGGATTAGGATTATCCAAAGACAGCGGAGGATGAATTCTTGTTCTTAAGAATTCTTATTTATGTTCATTAAATAAATCAAAGTGCACCTTTCTGACTCGAAGTCCCCCTGCTCTTCAGGTGGGACGGTGTAGCGCGTCAGCCTGTTCTGCCTCAGCTCCGGCGTCGGGTCCCAGAAAGTATCCATCGTCCCCGTTTTTTTGTCGTTGATGAAGATCTCACTGTCCTGTGAGAGGAAAGTCAAACACAGTCATTAGCTGCGTTTCCATTAACCATATATAATTGTTCAAATTGGAATTACGAAAATCATTTTGCTTAATACAACAATGTAGAAAAAAAAACAACAAGTTTTTCGGTAACACTTTTTTTGCATGACACGAGTTATTTGACTATCAACCAGATGTTACTGCTGGCGGAAACGACAAACAAGACAACAGGAAGTGTTAGAAGGATGTTTTTTAAAAACTTATCCTTAATAATAATACATTTACATTTATCCTTATTAAGGATAAGAAAACTTATCCTTAATAAGGATAAGTTTTTAAAAACTACTACAGTACTGATGATAAGTACATACACTACTCTCATCAGTACTGTTTGTTCACAGGATTGTTTATCCTGTGAACAAACAATCACGTGTGATTTTAATTGCGTGTCTTATTTAACGGAAAACGCAATTGCAAAATTGTGTTTTGTTCGGCATTAGCGAACTACTGACAAAGTTAGCTCGTGAAGCTATGATTTGTTCACTACTTCCTCTCAAATCTTTGTCTACAGCCTTACAAAACAACAGAAATCTAAATAAACACATTCAAGCTACTAAAACAAAACGAATATTAAAGCAAGAAAAAACATACTTGGTGTTATTTAGAACAATAGGTGGAGTCATACCCAGTGTCCCTCTAGAGTAGCCAGGACCTCCTTTCCTAGCTTGATCTTCCCAGAGATCTGGTTGACACAATCGCTGCTGCCCAGGAACGGCTAAAAAAGACAAGCAAGACGAGGGACAAGAGGCGAAGGGGACGTAAGAGGAATCAAGGACGAGGGAGGACAGGACACAAAATGGAGGACAAGCACATGACAGTAAAACCAGAGAGAAGAAATGGACTTACTGTTGTTACTTTGAAGAAACATTTTATAATGATTTTTTATCTTTTAAATCGAATTTCTTTAAATATTTACCAATGCTGCTTGAAAAGAGATTCATAATCTGACAAGAAATCCTACTGATCTGCCCTGTTAACCGCATTTTTAGTTAATTAGATTTTAAAATGTTTTTTCTTCTATTGAAGCTCTTCGATCAGACTCACTGTTTTGGAATAAACGATTGATAGGAATAAACCGCTTGCACTAAAGTCACCTATCCTGTCCTGCACATACCTGCCGCTGGTTCATGACAGGGTAAAGCAGTTGGTAATGGTGGGGTTGGAGTTGGGTTATAGGGTTGGGTAAAGAGGTGGGACGGGTGGAAATGTTGACGGAGGAGCGAGACAATCAGAGACATCGCGTAAGAAACATTTCTGCTCCTTTTACACTGACCATCTCCCACTCTACGATGACCGCCACAAGTCTCGCAAACGTACCTTCAGTTTGAACTCGAGCTGAGAGCTGTAGCCCGTTTTCTCACACGCAATGGTGATCTGACCTCCCAGCTCCAAGGTCATGGTTCCGTACAGAATGCCTTTGATATAAAAACATGTTCCAGTCAATACAGATCAACTAGATGTGAAGTTAAACAAAGGTTTGTGGCGTGCACTCTGACCTTTACAGTGAGCGTAGGGCATGTTCATAACGTAGTCCTCCCCTCGGTTGAGGAAGGTGAGCCGAGCCTCTCCGTCTAAAATGGCTGACAGGGAGTTTCCTGGAATGGGAGTGGAAACTCATCAGTGCTCTGAGAATGTTAACGAGGCGAGAATTAAGACGGCTGAGGTCGTTTGTACCGTAGAACTTGGACTTGGCGAGGATGCTGCCGCTGAGGCAGAACCCGTCTTTCCTGTTGCTGACGTAGAAGGCCGACACTGGCGGATGGTGAGAGACCTGAGAAGAGAAGGTTTTTACCCACAAGGCAACTTTGATTTGGCTGTACACTTCCTTCCTTTAGGTCCCAAAATGGTGCATTTTACAAAAGAGTCATGAAAATTCAACATTTCTCTTCATCTTTCACTGCTTGTAATCTATTGAACAACTTCAGACCTACCCATAGATAGAAAGTTGTTCAGATATAGTCACCTTGCTAAAATAAAGGTTGCAGATGACTGAAACTTGGACAAGTCTAATTTATGGAAGTTAACAATGAATAATTTCAACCAGCCAATGAATGTGATACTCATCCCAATGTAAACTTCTCATCAGTACTGTATGCAAGCTGCTGGTGGTGCTGGTACCTGTTCTGCGATGTAAAAAGTCTTGCTGTTGGTCTTCTGATGGAGCCACATGCACCGGTAAGTCTCTCCAATGATGGGGTTGTATGGCTTCTTCAACCCCTGTGGATTAAAGCAAAAACAGGATTCATCAGAGCAAAATAAATACAAAAAATTAAAAAATACACATAACTCATCGTGAAGTGAGTCAAACTGACCTTTGGCTTTTTGTAAAATCCAGAGATGTACCATTTCACCACCTTCTTCATCCGGTTGTAGGCATTCTCTTCAATTGCAGCTCTGGAACGAGAAACATCGACTTTTTACCTGAGCCATGTTGTCATAACAACCGCGTCTTCTCCATTGACAGTGCATTTATTGAACGGAAAACACAGGAAGCTCTTACTCGGACAGGAAGTCTGCGTGGTAGTAGTAGTCAGACAGCTTGTCCAGGAAGGACCTCGGCTCCAGGACGAAGGTGGGCAGGACGACCTTGGACAGATCCATGCCTGGACGCACCTGCTTCAGCAGAGTCCAGATCAGAGACTTGTTCTCCTCGGATACGGTCTCCGTCTGTGCAGCCTCGCCGGCCTGAAATGGAGCAAGTCGACGACGTTAGCTAAAACATGCACAACCTGTACTGTGCCAACACTAAATCCCACTGAGGCTGCTGAGTCTCTCGTCAATGTGAAGGTTTCATTGAGCTTACTCCAAGTGTTTCATTTGTACGCTGATAGACTCTCAGAATGGAAATGAGAGTTGGCACTTTCACACTTGCCATCGACTCACTGGAGTCTCTTAGACAGAGCGAATTGCAGATACTATGATCACAAACTGACATGCTGCATAGAAACATTAAAAAGAAGTCTTTGTATGATTCTGCAGTTCAAGACTGAGATGAAAATGGTTGAAATCCTTTAAGGATATAATGAAAGTTTAATGTAAAGCCGTACCTCCCCCAGCTCTTCGTGCGACTGCTCCATGTACGGGGTTTCCCGCAGGTGCTCATTGGGGTCCATTTCGATGTACGAGTCGTCCTGGCGCTCTGACGTGTCGCTGTCGCTCTCCTCGCTCTTCTCCAGGCCCTCGGGGTCCGACTCCTCGTGGTCCTGTTCGCCCTCCCGGTCCGACTTGTCCGAGTACAGGTCCGGGTCTTTTAGGTGGTCGCCGTCGTTGAACCTGAGATGAGACGGTTCGGGTGCGAAGGGAAACAGATTTGCCAAGTCAATAATCAATAAGTGGATCCCCTGGATTCTTTCATAACTACCTGTCAAGGATAAACGTTTTTCAAACTATTTTGCCAGCACATAAGTGCAGACTAAAACTGATTATTTGTTGTGAAGCCAACTCTATATGCGTCTCTCTGACTAGCAGTGTAGGTCGTGTGCGCTAACTGGTGCTGCTCACTGGAAGCCTTGCATGTTGTGGGCTCTGAGGAGGCTGTAGAAGTTAATGGAGTGCTCTCCACCGGTGGACATGGTGCTCATGTCCTCCTTCCCCTCCCGGATCATGGTCCTCTTCAGCAGGCTGGAGCACTTCAGGGCCAGCTCCAAGGCGTCCATCCAGCATCGACCTGAGTGAAACCGGCCCAATTACACACCCACACGTCAGGAACAAAACCGCACAAGGTGCTACACCAAAAAAAGAAACTTAACTTTGGATTATCGTAACTCGAATAGATGTCTTTTATGTCCCTTCCTGGGACAGTTTTCCTCAATACGGGATTGTGGAATAAGTGGAATGTAAAGGTTTAACAAATGCAAAATAGAGGTGTGTGACCAGAGGAATTATTTGTTCTTCACAATCAGATGAAAACAATTGCATGATGGGCAATGAACCTTAGTGGCTGAAATACTGTTCCAGTTTGACTCATTCCAGCACCATGGAGAGAGACTCTGGAGCAAGACGGAACGAATCTCCATGTGTCAGCACCATGGACAGCGCAATAAATGCTACGATTCCTCCTGTTTTCTCTAAACCCCTAGAGAGTTTGCACTAAAACATCATTAAATGTAGGTAAAAAAAATATATATATTTTGGGTAAATCCTTAATGAGCTTAGTTAGTCTGAAAAAAGACATTTTCTTGCATTTTGTGATGTTTTTAAAGCATCTATTTTCCCACACTCACTCACATAAAAGTCCCATTTAAACACACTAAAGTTTGAGGTTCTGACAAAACAAAATGAGCTAAAGTTAAAGCAGGGTGAAGACTTTTGCAAATGACTGTGTGGATTTACTTAGAGCACAGACGTATTTACCCTAAGCTTGGCTCATGATAGATTTTGCAGGACGATAAATTGTCCCTGAAATTATTGCGATAAACAACAATCCTGTAGTTTTGAGAGCTTTTTCAACTAATATAAAGATAATGGCAAACATTAGCAAGTTCCAAAAAACTTTCATTTTGCACATAACACTCCACACTGCCACTGGAAGACAAATATCTACAGCGAAATTGCTGAAAACAAAATTGTCTATCAAAAATTATGAAATCCCCAGAATGGAAATTATTCAGCTAATTTTAATTCATCATGCGATTACTTGATTCATTTCTTAATGCGGCTGAAGACAGCATTGGGTCGGGTCGGTCAGTTTTACTTTAGCGGCGGAGTCAGAGATTGATGTGTGAATGACAGTCCGTCTCTCACCATCAGACTCTGATGCGGCGCGGAAGATGAGGTGGCTGCTGGGTAACGGCTGCGTGATGGAGCCCACCGCCTCTCCTTTAGGACCCTGAGGACAGAAACGGACAGCGTGTTGAAAACAATTACAGAGCTCCAGGCTGACATGACGGCCCACGTCACTTCTGAGAGCTGGGCGCCGACTCTTTGACAGATTCTCATTTCAGTTAATATGTTTTCACTACTTCCCGTTTAATTAATTCGATCCTAAATACGAACCACAGTGGATGTGTCAATTATGCAAACATGAGAGGGCTCAGAGTGGGCAGATGCAGGATAAGCGAGAAGCTAAATTTGGTGGTGCGGCTAATGAACAGCGGAGCAGGGCAGCTCTCTTCAGAACGAGAAAAAAACAAAACAAAAAAAAAAATGCTTTCATGGTCAGTGATGAATAAGTAATTATAGCTGGAGTGGCCCCATTGAGAGCCGGGGACTGAGGAACAAACGGAGCGCGTGGGTTGCCAAATATGAAAATGGCTTCCTGGACAAATCATTTTCTTTTGTCTGTCCTAAATTACAGCAGGATGCTCTCATAATTATGACTTAATATCCACATCTGGGTTTCAAATCGTAACCAGGTTTCTTTCTTCTTCTTTTTTTCCCTCTGGAGGTGGACAAACAGGAGGACGTTTTATTTATGGTTTTTCCACTTGAAAACTTTCTCCCACCTCTTAGAATTGTCAGCAACAAACGCTTCCGGTGGATAAAATTTTGACTATATAGAAAAAGCACTTCATAAGTGTTAGTAGGCAAGATGGAGGAAGTGTCATGCTGTGGGCCTGTTCCATAAGAACCTGATTGTTAAAGCAGCATCATTAAAGGGGCAGTATTATGTGTTTTCCAGTATTTCACTTAGCAGTAGCTCGTAAATGAGAGCAGCAGCAGTGCAGTTCCACCAGGTGTTTGCTAATTGCTGCTGGCTAGTCTGAAGGAGCTGAGTGAGGGAATGAGGCAGAAGCTTCGTTGTTTGCTACATCCACCCCGGCGTTTTGCACAGCTGACTGGTTGCCATGGAGATTAAGAGATTTCTCAAATACACATGAATGAATCACGGCAACAATCCATGTACGTTTTTGATGAGGGAATAGCATTAAAACAAGACATAAAGCTTCAAAAAAAGGTGATTTTACACCATACCGCCCCTTTAACTCTTGGAAATAAAATATTTTTTTAGTATAAAAAATAGTTTGAATCTATCAGAAGTTATGTGTATTTCCTGGGTGTTCTGACCTTCACCGCCCAGATGGACTGCTCCAGCGGGTGAAAGAGCTTGAAGCAGAAGCCGTCCTTCTTGGACGGCCTCTCGATGAGCTCGCAGGCGTTCAGCAGCACCGTTCCAACCCACTGGCCGTTTTTGTTAGTCTTGTATATGAGGAGGACCCCCGGCTTCAGCACGCACCACAGCTTGGTCCAGCTCTTCAGCGTGCCTCGGATCTGCAGACGGAAACGTGTCAACCTGAAGCCTGTTCTGCTTCGATGGAAAGACGGAGGGGGGGGAAAGGTGAGGCGGCCCCACCTTCAGCCAGTCGGCCATGACGATAACAGAAGGGTCTGTGATGGTGCTAAGCAGCTCCTTGGTCGCCCTCTTCTTTTCTTCTCTGTAGTTCTTCTTCTGCACCTGCAGAGGAAAAGGAAGAACGAATTTAATTTGATGTATTTGTTTCACACATTATTACACCGTGGCACAATCTGAACTTGGGAGAACGAGTGTCGGATGTGAAATAAGAACAACCGTTCCCTGATTATACAAGACACACCCTGAATGAAAGCCGACTTTTACAGGCAGCCTCTGAGAATTAGGATCCGGATATGTGGGACTTAAGCTGCTTTAGAGCGTTCTCACCTTGAGGGACTCCTTCTTGGTGAGCTTTCCGCCAGACGCTGGCACATCCTTATCTGAGCCATTGTACAGCTTGGTTTCAGACTTGGAAAAAAAAGACAAATAAAACATAACATGTTTATCTCAGAAGACATCCCATCTGCCTCTGTACAGTTTCTGCAATTCCATAAAACATTGGTGGGTTTCTGTAAACCGTTCTGAAAATGATGCATGTTTTTACATTTTCCTATAGTAAAAGTCTAAATGCTATCTTTATTTTTGAACAAAATCATTTGTAAAAAAAAAAAAGGAATACATGAACACAAACTAACAAAAACAACAACATAAGAATAATTTTAGCAACCACACTTGTTTGAAAAGGAGTTAAAAGAAGTTTAATGTTTTTTTTAAATTGCCACTCCTTTATACTCTTCTTCAACGTATCCTTAAAACAAAATACACGTGAGTAAAAAATTTGTAAAACGAGGCGTTTATTTCTATTCATCCCCCTTTACTCTGACAACCTCAAATGAAATGAGGTTTAAATCACTTTCAGACGTGAGATTGGGGTGAGACGTTTACCTTCCAGTTGAATGAGCCTAAACATACAGCCAGAGCTACAGTGAAAAAGGCTTAAAGTGGTCCAGTCAAAGTCCAGACCTACGTCTTTAAAAGAGTCTGAGGCAAAACTTAAAGATTTATGTTCACAGACATGCAACAAAAGCATGCCAGATGTGTTTGGGTGAACTTCACCAAAATCTTAACTGGATTTTGAAATCACAACACTGCAAAAACACAAAATCTTTTAAAGTACATACTTTAAAAGTTCAAATATCTCTGTAAATTTGAAATAAGACAAAACTAACTTACAAGTAACTTTGCAGCAAATGACATGAGCTTGTTTTAAATCAATAATTCCACAACACATTTTCCCCATGGAATAAGCAAATAATCTAATACTTTTTCATCAATACTCACTTGAAACAAGCTCCTACGCCTTTTTGAAAAATTACTTGTAAGTTCATTTTGTGTTACTTCAACTGTATTTGCTCTAGAAACCAGTCCAAAAATACTTGGTAAGACTTTTGTGTTTTTGCAGTGAATGAAGCATAGTGGCATGCCTGTATTAATAAACAGTTCTTAGTGAACTGGATCAGGCTGTAAAAGGAGTCATTATTATTATTATTATTGACAGACAGCCATGTTTTATCTGAACATTGGTAAATATTTCATTCTGCACGTAAAAGCAGACGAACTAGAGCTGCTCAACGGTGTCGGTGTGTGATGCATGAGTCATCTCAGCAGGGTTTAACGCTGCTGATGCAAGACCGGGAAAAGTAAAAAAGAAAAACAACTAAGTAATCCTTCCTCATATTTAATGATTCTCATTACAACGAAAACAGTAAAGAGCACAGTTTAGTGTTATGAGCCATCATGGCTCACAGAGTGATTTTTGTCCTCTTACCTTGCTCTTTGATATGGAATTCGAATCCTCTTTCAAAGGCAGAGGAAGAAGGTCCTCCTTTACTCTCTCGAAACCTGAAAGGAAAGTAAAGAACAAAGAAAATGTTGATGCTCACTTTGCTGAGACTCGTCAAAATTCATCGGAAGACTCGGACTAATGTTGCGTTTCTAGAAATGTCAAACAGCGTCAGCAGAACCGTGTCCTGAGGGAAACTCGACTTTCACTTCGGCGAATTCTCATTCCAATTAGTGAGTTTCTAACCAATTCCCAAAACCAAACAACGGCTCTCCCGCTGAGAGCGCAGCAGCCGGCGACGGGGACGCCTGGACCTGTAAATATTTCATGGTTTCTTTCCTTTAACCCCGGGACTCCAGCTTCCTCTGCTGTGAGCGCAGAGCAAGTCCTGCAGAGGCTCGTTTTCAAATGTCAACGTTTGTGATATGGAACAGAGCCCAGAGGAGGAGTGATGTGCAGAAAACGATTCAAGACACAAATCACTGGAGAATACATTTGTTTTCAGTGAAGTCACCAGATGATGTGGGGAAAGATGCCGTCTTGGTTGAAGGCCAATGCGCCAATTACACAGCAGTGGAAGGTTAACGAGTTGGATGTGGTTTGCAGTCGAACAGGCAGAAGGTATGGTGCACCGATCAATCGGCACAGATTTTCTTCATTTCAGGTGATTGGCGATTGACTGATTCTTACCCACTAGAGAATTTTTTATTTCTTCAAAAACAAAAGTAACAAATCCAACGCCTTTTTTCTGTGTTATTGAAGACTTTGGCAACAGAGGGGTTTTTTTGTTTTGTTTTTTATTGGTATTGGCCAAAATCGGAATCGGTGCACCCCTAGTAGAAAGCCAAAGCAAGAACTTGGACAAAAGAAGCTAAAATCAAAATCCTGTAAAGTGCATGCAAAAATAGTTAACATTATTTTGTTTTTTTGGCAATTTTCTTACCAGGAACTTGTTTTAACTTCAACCATTTTCTCCTTAACATGTATTAGCAATAATGATAAACTCCTCATATCCATTCAACTTTAGTTCAGATCAGTTCTGTCTCTTCATAATTTATGAGGAATATGGCAGATTTTGATAGAAAATTTACATTTTTCAATACTTTTTAAACAAGTTTTAGTGTTAAAACCTTTTGACCAAAATGTACCAAAGACCCAAATAAATAAATGCATGTTATTAAATACTGTTACAATATCACAGTAAAATTATGATTATGGTAATGCAATTAAACTTTGGCTAAATTGACTTTATGTTTTAACTAGCAAACAAAAATATTACATGTAATCCAATAACCATATTCAACCTGAGACGCCTAACGATGCAACCTTTACTGTTAACCACATTGTGCTTCCATGGTAACACATAACCTGAAGACTTTATTGCTTTTTAACTGGTTATAAACTTTCAATAGTTTTATTAGTTTAGATTTTCTCAGACAGCAGCTTGGATATGAAATTTTAAACTAATCAGCCCACCAGAATCACTCTCCTGACCTTTTGGATCTCACTAGGAGTTAAAAATATTACCTTGGCTCAGTATCAAAGGCTAAGTGACACTTTGATGAAGTATGAGGAAATCTCATACCAATTAAAACGTAGTAAGTCAATGAAAACACATTTCCTGGTTTTTATTTTCTATTTTACCAACTCCTCTGACCTCTGAGCAATACTCCAGCTGAGGAAGAATGACAGCTGCTACAAGGACTTCCTAAGGGCAGAGTCTCCTGGTCTGAAAGCGAAACTCTGCCTTCACCGCCTCTTTCTCCAAAATCAATACTTTGTGCTTTTTTTTCCTGCACATCAATGCCAAATCAACAAGAAACCGAGCATGACCTTCAACATACCGACTGGTGTTTTCAACTTAGCATCAGCAGCAAATATTTTCAGCATAAACAGTCCTTCCCATCCGAAGCTGCATATCTGATGTGTTCGGACAAAAGCACCACGCAGTGTTTTTATCAGATAATCTACAAATTCACTTACTAAAAGAAAAAAAATATATATACATTTCTTTGCTTTCAAAATAAAATAAGTTTAACAAATTTCAAATTGCATCTTATTGAGAAATTTTTGTTCAATATAGTAAATATGTAAAATAATGAAATGAGACGGTTAAATTGAATAAAGTCTCATTAGAAAAGGCAAAATAAAACAGTAATGTATCTTGAAAATCAATCTCAATAGATATTTATATTTTATAGCATAGTGAGCACCATGTCCCATTGATTGAACGTGCAAATAGAAAGTGAAAAGGGATGAATGTTCATCTGTAAGCCTTCGGTTGTGGATGAGTCACGCCGCACCGCATCCCGACTGTAGCGTATGTCTCTTTAAGGAAAGAGGAACAGCAAGAACCTCTGTGACAGATCAGATGTTGGGGAAGAAGGGAGACCAAATGGAATGCGACGGTACAGAAGCAGCAGGGAGCGCGCCATGCTGCTAGACTGGATGTTTTCCACATCCATTACTGGCCTCATAAGGTCAGAACACAGTCCATGTGCCTTGCCCGGATTGTTGGAGAGCAAATATGGCACAAGACAGCAAACGTAAAGGAATGCATATTAAATATTTACACGTATTCAAATGTTATTTGTCTCGTTTGACATATTAGCCACATTTAGCATTCAGAGTGGAGTATGATAACCCACAGTAGCTTACGGGTTATCATATTACTGAAAATCCATATGCCACTGACACTAATGAAGCTAACGTTAGCATTGTTGCTAATTTCAGCATCAGAACCCCTGATTTGGGTCCGATCAGAGCTTAAACTAACTTTAGCATTTTAGGTCATTTTAGCTTATGCACATCTCGCATAGCAAATGGAGTAAGTCAATGTTAGTCAATATGCTAATGATTCCCCAGATGCTAATGACTACATTTTAGTTCACCTAAGCATTGTTGCTCATTTCAGCAGCAGAATGCTGGATTTCAGACACACACATGTTGGCAGGTCCCTTTTAAATTTCTTCAAAAATGTTCTAATTGCATTTTAATGTTTATTCTCTCTGCATTGAGTTCTTTATAGTACAAAAACACGTGTGTAGGATATAATTTCCTCTCCCCAGAAGTATTCAGTGCAGTTTCACCAAGGTATTTTGTCAATGTTTTGTAATCTAGTAAAAAATGTATATATATATTGTATTTGTATTATTTTCTACCAAGTCTAATTTTTGAGGGGTAATGGTCCATCCAGTCAACAGATGGAGAGACAGCACAGGGAGGAAGGTGCACCGGCAGGGTCATAGGAAAGGTCATTTTCTGCTAGGTAGTGCTTGGAACCCTGTGGTAACTGTCTGCAGTTCTAGTTTTATTTAAACTTTTACAGAGTGATTGAAATTTTTAAAGGAAACACAGCTAATGATGTTGAACGAGAATTCCTTGCTCACAGTATGTGCTCCATTCATCTTAAAAATGTTGCAACGAGCTGAGATCAGGACTCTGATCTTCCACACCAAACTCAATCACTCATGTTGTTATGGTAACTTGCTTTTGGTGGCAGCAGGTAGCCATTTTGGAACAGGAAGAGGAAACAGTTCAACAAAGTAGGAAGGATAAAATGATCACAACTAATGAATAATAACCCCATAATATAACGCCCTCAGAAACACAAGTGCCGTTTCCCGGGGCAACAACCAAAACCAGACTCGTCTCTTGAATCTACAGCACACCTGAAGTATGGAGGTATGTAGATATTGACACAGCTGAAAATTGCAACTAACTAGTAAAAAATTAAACATATTTACACTTTTGGAATCATCAATCCCAAAGAAATGCCAATTCAATCTTGAGAGAGACAAATTCATAAATGCTTGCATAACCACATGCTTTAGGTGCTGAGTTTTATACACGTGTAGTCATGGAAGGGGTTGGGCAACTGAATTCAACAATGTTGAGGACTTGTCTGTCACGTTCAACAACATATCATAAATCATGTTCTGAATGCTGCCTCTTAGTAGTCCTTATTGATCTATTCTTAATATATTTTTGGAGATGAAAACAGTCTCTGGCGCTCTGTTGTGCCTCTGAAGATGTGACGTTCTTGCCGCAGCCATTAAGCCCCTCAATTCATCAGCCCATCACTGTGCTTCACAAACAGAAATAAGAAAAGAAATGAAGTGAATGAAGCATTAAGATAAATGGTCGTGGGCTCTTAGGAAGAGAAAAATCAATTTTCCTTCAGATGGAGGGATATTTTAGGCATGGATGTCTGAATGGGAGAAGGTGCAGCAGCTTGTATTTCCATGGTGGCAGTTTTGCGTGGGTTGATCTATTTATATTTTTGGTGAGGCTAAACCAAGTAACTGCTATGAAAAGGCACATTGTAAACCATAAATAAAAGAAAAACTCAAAGTCGTGTGGCATTAACCAATAATTTACTTCATGTCCAAGCAAACAGTCACAGCAGGAATCATACAGCTCAGCCTGATTTCCCATGGGTCCAACAAGACGTCCTATTCTTACCAAACATCTTCAATATAAGCTTCTGGATAGTTTATTAAAACAGGACAATCTAAAAAAAAAAAAACAAAAGAAAAAAAACGAACAGTAGGGCAACAAAGACATTAAGTTAGACGGAATACTGTTTTCTTATTTGATACAGTGGGAAAGTCAAAAGAAATAAGCCAATGTATCAGCAAAAGGATCAATTATACACAAGAATAGACATGATGGGTATGTCCAACCATTGTAGCAAGCAGGAGACTGGTTCTGTGACCAACAGATGAATGTGTTTGGGTCCAGAATGTGCAGAATAAAGAGGAAGCTAAAAAAAAATAAAGAGGAAGCTAAAAAAAAAATGCTAAAAAAAAAAAAAAAAAAAAAAAAGAACGAGACCTTCATATTTGGATATATTTTCATCTGATGAAACTAAAGTGGAACTGTTTGGACATAATAAGAATTGTTGCAAATGGAGTGAAAAATGCAGAATGCTTGTACCATCCTGGATGGTAAGGGGGTGGCGGCATCATGCTGTGGGGCCATTTTGCTACTTCATGAGGACTGAATATTATGTGGTAATACTGAAGCAACTGCAGTCAGGAAGATTTTTTTAAACTTAGAATTTAAGACAAATTAGAGTTTTTGGGAACTTGCAATCAGTTATCAAAGATTTCCTAATGTATTTTTTTCCCTGCATTAGAGGGAATAAATGCAGGGATTTTATGTGAATTTCCATGATCGCAGAAAAACTAGAGGAACTATCTAGACAATGTGGCAAAGTCATCTTAGAAATGACTCCCCAGAATCAAACTGACATTGACATTTCAGTCTAAACCCCTTAGAAAACCTGTAGGTGTAAGCTGATGAGAGGAGAATATAAGACAAGGGATTTTTCAGACGCCAAAAAGCTTCTATGAGCTGCAGACGAGGAGAGATGTGGGAGTAAAACACAAAACAAAAAAACAACCAGTCATGGAGCTCAAAAGACAAATCAAAGACAACAAGCACACAAGTGGGTTAGCCCAACCTGCCTGCTCCAGTTATCTCCTTCAGAGGCTCTTGGGCGCTGCCGTCTGGTAGCTGAATGTCAAAAATTAAGATAAATGGAGTCGGGGCTGCAGGAGGAGAAACACCATGACTCAGAGACGCTGTGTTGAAGTCTGAGAGATTTGTATAGCTGGAGGAGGTACTTTAGAGGAGGAAAGAAGGCGGCTTTCGGCCAAAAAGGTCGCCAGAGTAAATCTCCGGCCACGGCAAACGCTTTCAACGCCTGCAACAGAGTCGGCCGTAAGCTCTGAGACTCAAAACGGCAAACACAAGAGCAAAGAGTTAGCAGAGTTACCAGGTCATGCAGGAGAGTCATGAATACTGCATCCATCTGTGGCTACAAAACAAGGTTTGTGCACAGTCAGCCTTTACTGGGTTTCACTAAAGTTAAAAATAGTCGTGGGGAAAGGTGGAACAGGGGACGCGTTCCCTCTTTGGGAGCGCTGTGCGGTCGCCAGCTGTCCGCCTCCAGCTCCGTGCTCTTTTTCACCAGGATGAACAAAAGCAAAGATCACTGAAAGCCATTTTACAAATGAATGGTAGCCTGATTTAATCCTTCGTTTACCGTAGGATTAAATGCACTTTAAAAAAAAAAAACGAGGATTATCACAGCACTTTCGTTGAGGAATGGCTGGAACCCGACGTAAAGCCCAACTGAAGAAGACGAGTTGTCCATTACCGGCTTGCGCAAGCTTATTTAACTCTAATTCAAAACTACGAAGAGAATACGCAACAAAACGGAAAATTCACATTTTTTCCGATTCAGTAAACACATTCAAGTGAACGTTGTTTCCAACTATGCTTGACGATGCCTAGCTTTTTTTTTTTAGACCATAAAACAGAGGTGCAAACATGTATTCACGCTGCGAAAGTCAATGTTTGCTAGATTTAGTTGAGAAACTACAAGAGTTCTTGAGAGAGATGATAGACCGATTCCTCCACAGACACCAATGAGAACATCTCATTTAAGCTGATTCTCCCAACTTCATACTTAAAGTCACAACTTTAAATTCACTATGAGGGATGTGAAAAAAAACCACAAAAAAAAAACCGTCTCGATTCCTAAAGTTTTTTTCCCCAATCGGCAGCGAGGTAATGTCACTTTTCAGTATAGTTGCTTTAGATGACAAAGAGGAGTTCACCCTGTTGGACTCGTTATCAGCTTTACTCCAGATTCATAAACATCATCAGTAGATTATAGATGTGGGAGGATTGTTGGACTTGTCTTGACAACAAAAAAGTAGTAAAACACAGCGTTCTGAGAAAACTCTCCCCACCGTAGAGTAAATCCTGTAGTAGAAATCAGTCACGACCACAAGCTGAACTACTAAAAGACTCTGCGGCGCCCTGCGACCCGGGGAGCACACCCACCTGGAAGCGAGATGGGTGACAGCTCGTTATAGCCCCCAAAGGAGGCGTTGCGGATGAGCTTGCGTCCGTCCGGGTGCGGAGGTCGAAGCGACGCCGTCCCGCCGCATGTGGAGAACCGCCGGCGGTTCAGCAGGCCCTCCTCCTTCATCATGGGGCCGGCACGGAGCTCCCTCGCCAGGGGGGGAGGAAAACACAAGGGGGCGCAAGGGAAGGGAGGAGGAGGCTGGAATGCTCTGGGGCGGAAGGTTGGAAGGTGATCGGGAAGCCAATTCCCTCTAGTGTGTGAGTGAAGCGGTGGAGGAGCACAACACGAAAACACACGCAGGCTTTGAATCAGTGCAGCCGACTGGCCCCCTCTCCCTCACACACACTCTCTCTCTCGCTATGCTATGAGAGGGGAGAGGCTGTAAGTACTTAATAAGGAATAAGCCGAGCCCCGCCTACTCTCTGTGCTCCGGATGGGAGGGGAGCCGCATCCTGACTCGATGTGTTCCACGTCTAGTCTTCCTCTGCTGCTGCATTTCTCCTCAGGAGTTTCTAATCGGCCCCTTTAGACGTAAAGGAACACTTCACTGCTTCCCCAGATGATTCATCTTTTCTAAACGTTGAACTAAGATGCCTGTTTTCTTTTTGTTGTCGTTTTTTTTAATGGCGGCTGTAAAAGCGGAGCCTCTATTTTGATTGTAATAGTAATCAGTCACATCACGGATATCGTGGATTCATATCCGTGACGTTCCGTCCTGCTTTTTATCTTTGGAAGACGAAGCGAAGACGACAGATAATGATGAGAATGAGGCAGAATCAAAAGCTCCACGACAGCTTGGCTTCCCCAAAAGCTCTCACCGCTCTCACACATTCCCAGATTTCATCCCAGACTCAAAACTGCCAGATTTTATCTGGATATATGAACATAAAACAATCCCCTTTAAATTTCTTCCACGGAACTAGATCTACTTGTAATCTGCTGATGAGATGGTCTTTTTGTCGTTTCTTTCTAGCTACTAGTTAGTTAGTCAGTCAGCAGTATAACAGATGACGTTAGATGAATAATAAAGAAACAGAAACTGGTAAAAACTATAGGTTGACTACCTAGAATAAACTGCAACAAACCTTCGTTCAAATGGTTCAGAAAGAGCAATTAGGATTTTTAAATGTAAGGTAAAATAAATAATAAAGCATAATGTGGCTCAAAGCACAGAGCATAGAATTAGACTGAACAGATCTGCTCTTATGGATCGGGCACATTGTCACCAATACCTGATCTATAAGTTTTTAAAGTATCGGGACCAACACAGATGTAAATGTTGGATCGGTGCATTTCTAGCTGGAGCTGCACAGACTTTATGGCAAAGAACTAACTTTGTAGTTAGCTGAATGTCACAAAGACAAAACATCATATTTAGTTGAATTTGTAAAAAAGAACAAAAAAACTGCAGTTAATCCAGTTTAATTAGGACTTCGGCATCAGTAAAGGGATTTCCAAAGAGCTACTTTCTGATAACGTACAGATTTATATCCTCATTTAGATTTTGTCCTGTAGAAACTTCATTTTGTTGTTTTCATAATTACCCAGACTTTGATGATGTTTGTTAAAAATGGCCAAGAACGCACAGATTTAACAAAAATCTAACTGTATATGTAGTTTCTGGCGCTATTATCCTGATAATTAACAGTAAAATGTCCCTAATGAGGGGTGTGTCCTTCTGTAATCCTAAAGGCCTGTAGCTGCTGTGAGGTCAGGGGTCATCGGGCAGCACAAAAACAAGCACAAAGCTCCATTAAAGACAGAAGGAAGACAAACTATTTGCCTTTATCTGGGATGAGAAAAGCCTTGAACCTTATCTTCAAAACCCCAATCTGTAAGGAAGAACATCTACAACACCGCCATCTTCTTTCCAATCAGCTGACCTGCCCTGTTTATTGTTGTGACTTCAACCTGTCTAAAAGCTCCGAGCGTCCCACTGGCCTTTTGTCAAGTCTCAGTCCGTGGAGACGGTTCATCAGAGACAGATTGACTGAGTATAAACAAGCATAATCCCTTCTAAAACTTCTGTGGCCGTGGCAACCGGCCGTTCCGCGCCTGAGAAATGCACAGCAATGGCCGTCTGACTCAAATGTGCTTTAATTAAAATAGGTAATTGGATGTTGGGAACGAGTGAATCATTTCCCACAGCTAATTAACCTGCGAGGAGAGGAGGCGTCCGTCGCCGCTGCGCCTAAAATTAGTCTGCATGTGGGTCAATTTTTTTCAAACTGGGTGCACATCTAACTGAAGGAAATATAATGAAATAGTTTTGAAAGGACTGAGGATTTTAGCAGCAACATGTACATCAGAGTCAGTCTGTCACATGCAGAAAACATAACCAAAGCCTTAAAGGAAACGCCATGTAAGCCTGGGATTACCTCTGGAACAAAGAGGCTATTTAAATCATTGATCTATTGACTCCGTCTACTGTCTTTGAGTCAATGCAACAACATTACTAAATTTAAAATCTGTTTTTTTATGTTCCTTTCATCTTTCTTCTGTCCTTAAATCAGCAATTTTCAGGAAAATAGAAGGTATAAAACCACGACAACACGGAAAACAAGTACTGCTCTACTGTACTGTACCTCGGTTTTCTTCTGGCTAACAATCAAGAGAAACTCAAAAGAGTCCAAAGCTGAGGAGCAGACAGCAGCTTAACCTCCCATGTCGCGCTACGGTCACTCCGAGTGCTCCAGCTGCCCGAGCGGCACTCGGAAACCCAGACGGAGATGTCGTCCATCGTGTCTTCCCGACCCGGTCGGCGTTCGGGTGGCCCGCTGGAGGAAGACGGGGAGGCTGCAGATCAGAGCGGCCCCCTCCGTTTAGCTAACCCGGTCTGACAGAGACTAATCCCTGCAGCTGATCCTAAATCCAAGCTGACCCCACCTGTTCCCTTTGCTTTTCGTCTTCCTCCGCTGCCCATTTCGCTTTCTTTTAAACAGAAATGCGCGCACGAAAGCGCTAAGCAGACTGAAGTTTTCTGTGTTTTGCCACATTACGACCAGGCCTGTCAACATAAGAAATTTTGACAGATGATAAATTGTCCCAGTAATTATTGCAATGAATGATGATATTGTCATTTTGGCCCAATTTACAAGTAATAAGTTGAACATGTCAAAGACCAATAAACTTGAATTTTGCAAAGAACACTTGACGCTGGAACTGGAAGATTTTGTTTTAAAGATCCAAAATAAAACATGACAACCTAATACAATGAAAAAAAAAGGGAATAAAAATCACTTACAATCGAAACCATGAATAAAATAGATTATTACGTTTCTGTAAACAAAATTGCCCTGGATTAATACAGTAACACTTTAATTTTAATTTTCTTGCTTGTTTGGTTTTTTTCTCGTTTCTCTTTCTACCAGAAACAAGATTCTTCCCGCTCCAGTAAGAATCTTTGAAAGAATGTATTTGTATTGTTATGCATGTTATCAGTTAAAAAATGGTCTCAAAACATTATTTGTTGCATTCACAATATACTGTCAAGCAAAATTTGTTTTCATGACAGGCGGCGATCCTTCTGTCCGCTGCATCATCACCTAGGACGATTCTTCAGAGATACTTGGATGATATAAGTTACAACGTTTAGTTTTATTTTGGTAGAAATACAGCATTATTGAACTGAATTGTTTAGATCAATTCACATTCATGTGTTAGAATGGCCTAGTCAAAGGCTGACGTAAAATTATTGAGAAGTCACTGCAGTGAAAGGTGATTCCGTAAAGTACTTAAAAGAACTCCCCACCACACTTTTCAGATTGTCATCCCACATCAAGTCCCGATTGAACCTCCTACGGCTCGTGGCTATAATGTGAGGAAATGAGGAAAACGTTCAAGGTGCAATAAATACGCAAGAACTGGAGTCGGTTGTTTCCAGACTGCTGATCCTCAAAGAGTCGGCGCCTACGGCTGAAGACGTCTCATCAAAACGGCTCCTCGCTGAGTCATAAAGCAGAGGCAACGCCGTTTCTGTGCGTGTGCGATAGGAAATCACCGAGATGAAGCCGACGCGCCATGAAAGCAGGAGCATCTTTAAATATTTAAACACTGACATTAATGCATGATTCCAGAAGCCAGAGTTATTGGTGAGAAAGAGTCACGGAGGGATTTTTACAAACGCTAACGAGTTAAAATATGGAAGAAATGCATATAAATATGAGAATAAGTGGAGCCTCAATGTCTGGAGATGACTCCATGTATTTAATATGCTAAACCTTCGTACTTGTACTTGACACTGCTGAAACAACCGCTCAGCTTCACACCTCAGCTGTGAATGTTCCCTCACAGCTCCGGCTGGATTTGAGTAATCTTACGTCACCGCGATGCGTCTCGCTGTACGGACAAACTGTAAAGCATTCTGACAGAGGAATTATGGGGGGAGGAGAAATAAAAAATAAAACTTTTTTTCTTTTTTCTTTAAATCGAGCAAAACAAACCGAAGCTCAAGCTGCCATCGAGACGGCTGTTCTGGACTGCAGCTTTGACTTTTCTTCGACAGATCAAGACCAGTGGCATTAATGGCTCTGACATCAGTATTGTTCGGGCTGAAAATCAGTTGCCATGGCTACCTATTTTGGTCTTGAAGGAGTTGAGGGTCAGAGAAGGTTTTTGCGAGTCGTGAAAACAAACAGAGGCAGTTTGGACGATGCTGCAGCATGTTAAGGTGTATCCTTAGGAAAATGTTCAGGTGCTTTTCTTAATCTGGATCATAACTGAAAACAACACGCTGGACATCGAAGTTATGACGGCCAAGTTATAACCAGAAACTTCAACCTAAACGGTTTTAAAATAATAACTTCACAACACAGATATTACTTTGTTCCATTTCCTCTTCTCATAAAAGAATGTTGAGAATGTTTCAAAATGTTTGATGGTAGACCAAGTGGAATTTTTCTTCCAATTCTGAATTATGCACTATTTTGAGTCAGTAACTTAAAAAATAAAAAATTCAAGGTGACTGAATGCAGATTTATATTTGTGTCATAGTAGCTCCCTCTTGTGGTATGAACACATCTTTAAACATACACATGTTTTCTAAAACCACTAACAAATGAAATTAAGCTCTAATATTATGACTGTCATTTTAAACCTGCTGACTACCTAATCAACATCGAATCACTAAGATGGACAACCATTCTTTCCGGACTCCATGATCAGGAGTGACTTCATTACTAAGACAATGAAGAACTGGTCAAAAGAAAGAGAAATCAATGTAGTTTTGTCAAGATGATACACTGTAATGTACCTTTAAGGTAACCGAGCAACCACCCTCAGGAAGATCTTCAATCCACAATCCTATCAGTGATTAACAGAAACTCGAATTTCATCAATAAGACCTGCACAAATCTTGAACGCGTATTCTTTATAAAGCCAGAAGAGGGCGCACTGAGACCGCAATGAGATGAATGAGTGGATAAGCAAGACGTTAGTGAAATCTATTCTATTTTGTTCCACAGCAAGACCTTTACCTAGTGTGAGGACAAAATACAGAACAACATTAATTTAATGAAAAGAGATACATTTGTACTTTTTAGAGGAGCATCAGTGCTAGCGGATATGGCGCTAAAATTAGCTCCAACCTGCTTAAAAGGCCTTAAATGAACTCATTCCTACAGGTTTTTAACTGATGACTGTGATTATGCACCCAGATTGTTATATCTCCATTCTTTTGAATTGATTTCAAAATGTTTAAACATGATTCTCAAAGTAAAACAACAAATTGAAGAAAAAGAAAAAAGCAAGATGAAAAAAACTAAATGTCCTGTATGTAAGTAAACACTGAACACACAGTGAAGAAAAGACGAGGTTCTTATCACCTCATAAACTCAGCAGGTCAGGCATACTCTGTGAGTCACGCTGCTGCTCAATCCAGACTAAGACAGCTAATCTGATTATTCTGCAAATGATAAATGTTTACTGGTTCAGGAGGAAGGCTACAGAAGTTGAGCCGTTTTATGCTGCTGCTGTAGCCTATACAGCTTCTCCTTATTGGGGCATGCCATTAGCAATGCATAAGGAGAGCAGTGACTGACCTGCGAAGCAGGTCAGTCACTGCCTCCATGCATTGCATGGCAGGCACCTATTGTTCTACACCCAATAGAATGCCTCTTTATTGGGGCATGCCATTAGCAATGCATAAGGAGAGCAGTGACTGACCTGCGAAGCAGGTCAGTCACTGCCTCCATGCATTGCATGGCAGGCACCTATTGTTCTTCACCTAATAGAATGTCTCTTTATTTATTGGGGCATGCCATTAGCAATGCATAAGGAGAGCAGTGACTGACCTGCGAAGCAGGTCAGTCACTGCCTCCATGCATTGCATGGCAGGCACCTATTGTTCTACACCCAATAGAACGCCTGGATATTATTATTATTATAACAACTTCTTCCATTACCGTTAATGCGGCTCGTACCGCTGCGTGCCCACCCACAAAAGTGGTATCAAAACGTGTGTCTCGATCCCGGCATTGGAGCTATTACTTTTATTGGGGATCGGAGTTACGACGGCGACGTAAAAAGCGAAAAACGAGCGAAATTTCCAACTGCCGAAACCTTAGAGTGTAACTGAAACCAACTGCCGCTTTTTAGAGTGAGAAAAAGAGTGGAATTTTGACCCCAAAATAATTTTGAAATTGCTCTCATGGGTGCAAAAATTGCTCTATTGGTATGAAAGTCGGTCATGACATTGATACGAATGCCTGCTCTGGTAAAATGTTTTCAAAATTTCCCTAGGGCTTACGGTTTTCTGTCCAGGTGCTTCAGAGCAAAGTTTTGGGACAGGATAACTGACGTTCCTCCCCAGTGTTTTACATACATTTCTGAAAAATCTCTGAGCTCAGCGCACACCATTTTTCTCTCATCACTGCAATTACTGTGATTGAGCTACAGATATGAATCGCGGTAATAGATGAGATGAGAAATAGCCCTCTCATATGCTTCAAACGGTTTTTAGATCGGACTTACGGAACCCGAACGGGAAGCAGTCGTTCGGACTGCTTTTTTCATTAAAACTGACTGGGTGTCTCATAAAGATAGATAAGTCTGACACACACAGGGCACTTTCATCACTATAGCAACAGAATGCAGAGAGGGAGAACTGCTGGGGTTTGGACTACAAAGACTCTGTAGTTCTAAATATGGCGGAACACTTTAATACTGAGGGCAGAGCAGAAGGTCAGAACTACAACATGGCGGAACACTCAATGATTACAGAGGAGGGCTGAGCTGGCAGTTAGAACTACTTCCTGTTTTGGGCATTATACAGGTGGATTAACCAAACCACTGTTACACATTGGATTAGTGTGGTTATGAAAATTAAGTTTACTGAAAGTTTCAAAATAAAACTCTGAAAATTGCACTGACAAAAGTGCATCGCCGTAGGCGATGCAAAAATGAAAATCTTTTTTTTATGTTTTTTTTCTCAGGATAGTGAACTGCCTTGCGCAGCAAGGCAGTTCATTAACATTAGCATTTCATGGTTGTCTCAAAGATTGAAATCCTTCCCCAGCTTTCTGTCTCACACACACAGCAGTTGGCTGAGGGCCAATCGCTATAGCAACAGAATCCAGAGAAAGGCAAATCTGCTGGTTTGGACTACAAACCAGCAGCCATAACTGCCATAACTGTAGTTCTATCTATGGCCAAGACTCAGTTAAAACAGAGGCCTGAGCAGCATGTCAGAACTACAACATGGCGGAACACTCAGTTATTACAGAGGAGGAGTTGGCTGGTATTATAAACAACTTGTGCTTTGAGCATTATATAACTGATTTAACCTGATCACTATTACACATGAAATTAGTGTGGCAATTTCAAATGAAGCTTATTGAAAATTTTCAAAATAAAAGCCTTGACAATTTTTACATCATGTAATTGCTCTTTTTACATACATTTCTGCAAAAAGTTCTGAGCTCAGCGCACACCATTTTTCTCTCATCACTGCAATTACTGTGAATGAGCTACAGATATGAATCGCGGTACTAAATGAGACGACAAATAGCCCTCTCATACGCTTCAAACGGTTTTCGAATACGTATCACGGTTCCCGAATGGAAAGGAGTTGTTCGGACAGCTTTTTGGAGTGAAACTGGCTGGCTCAAACACATAGAATTGTTTCTCCCCCTGTCTGGAGAAACACAGGGGGAGGCTTGATCACTATAGCAACAGAACACAGACAAAAGCCAAACTGCTCCTTAGGACTACAAAAACACCATCTTTGTAGTTCTAAACACGATGGAACACTTTACTACAGAGGCCTGAGCAGAAGGTCGGAAGGTCAACATGGTGGAACCCTCAATCATTACAAAGGAGGGCTGAGCTGGCAGTTAAGAAGTACATAATGGTGGAACTCTGACTTATTACAGAAAGAAGGTGAGCAGAATGTTATAACTACAGACAGGGCAGAATGTTCTGGGCATTATATATGAACTGGTTTAACCCAACCACTGTTAGACATGGGATTAGTGTGGCCATTTAAAATGAAGCTTACTGAAAATTTCAAAATAAAAGCCTGACTATTCCTCTCAGGCCTTTATTATGTTTTTCTCTCAGGTTAGTGCAGAGAGAACTACAGATTTAAATCGCGGTTCCATCGGAGACAAGAAATTGCCCTCTTATATGCTTCAAAAAGTTTTCGGATTGCTCTTATGGATGCTGAACAGTAAGCCGCTTTGATCAGAAAAACTAACTGCTTCAAAGAGTTGCTGCACTCCTCTCATGCTAGTGCAACGCCCTAGGCGTTGCAATAATATTAAGCTTTTTTCGCATTTTTTTTCCTCAGGATAGTGAACTGCCTTGCGCAGCAAGGCAGTTCATTAACATTAGCACAAGATTGTGCACAACATTAGCACAAACTTTAGCATTTTACTGCCCCCACTAGTGCACTGCCTTGCGCAGCAAGGCAGTGCACATCCTAACATCCTAACATCCTACATGAATATTAGTCTTCACGCTAATATTAGCATTTTGGCTTATGCATTAATTTCAACATACTGAATGGTACAGGTGCAGTTTAGTCAACATGTTTCTGACTCACCACAGGTTATTGACTACATTGAAGCTTTCTTTAGCATTAATGCTAATTTTTTGCATCAGAACGCTTGATTAAAAACCGACGGGCACACTTTGGCATGCCCCTTAAAATTTCTGCGGAATTTTCTAGTATATATCTTTATTTTTCTTCCATTACCGTTAATGCGGCTCGTACCGCTGCGTGCCCACCCACAAAAGTGGTATCAAATCGTGCGGCTCGATGCCGAGAAGGGAGCTATTATTTTTATTGGGGATCGGAGTTACGATGGCGACGTAAAAAGCGAAAAACGAGCGAAATTTCCAACTGCCGAAACGCAGAGTGTAACTGACACCAACTGCCGCTTTTTTAGAGTGAGAAACAGGGTGGAATTTTGACCCCAAAATAATTTTGAAATCGCTCTCATAGGTGCAAAAATTGCTCTATTGGTATGAAAGTCGGTCATGACATTGATACGAATGCCTGCTCCGGTAAAATGTTTTCAAAATTTCCCTAGGGCTTACGGTTTTCGGTCTAGGTGCTTCAGAGCAAAGTTTTGGGACAGGATAACTGACGCTCCTCCCCAGTGTTTTACATACATTTCTGAAAAATCTCTGAGCTCAGCGCACACCATTTTTCTCTCATCACTGCAATTACTGTGATTGAGCTACAGATATGAATCGCGGTAATAGATGAGATGACAGATAGCCCTCTCATATGCTTCAAACGGTTTTTGGATCGGCCTTACGGATCCTGAACGGGAAGCAGTCGTTCGGACTGCTTTTTTCATTAAAACTGACTGGGTGTCTCATAAAGATAGATAAGTCTGACACACACAGGGCACTTTCATCACTATAGCAACAGAATGCAGAGATAGGGAGGACTGCTGGGGTTTGGACTACAAATACTCTGTAGTCCTAAGAATGGCGGAACACTTTAATACAGAGGGCAGAGCAGAAGGTCAGAACTACAACATGGCGGAACACTCAATTATTACAGAGGAGGCCTGAGCTGGCAGTTAGAACTACTTCCTGTTTTGGGCATTATACAGATGGATTAACCAAACCACTGTTACACATTGGATTAGTGTGGTTATGAAAATTAAGTTTACTGAAAGTTTCAAAATAAAACTCTGAAAATTGCACTGACAAAAGTGCATCGCCGTAGGCGATGCAAAAATGAAAATCTTTTTTTTATGTTTTTTTTCTCAGGATAGTGAACTGCCTTGCGCAGCAAGGCAGTTCATTAACATTAGCATTTCATGGTTGTCTCAAAGATTGAAATCCTTCCCCAGCTTTCTGTCTCACACACACAGCAGTTGGCTGAGGGCCAATCGCTACAGCAACAGAATCCAGAGAAAGGGAAATCTGCTGGTTTGGACTACAAACCAGCAGCCATAACTGCCATAACTGTAGTTCTATCTATGGCCAAGACTCAGTTAAAACAGAGGCCTGAGCAGCATGTCAGAACTACAACATGGCGGAACACTCAATTATTACAGAGGAGGAGTTGGCTGGTATTCTGAACTACTTGTGCTTTGAGCATCATATAACTGATTTAACCCGATCACTATTACACATGAAATTAGTGTGACCATTTCAAATGAAGCTTATTGAAAATTTTCAAAATAAAAGCCTTGACAATTTTTACATCATGTAATTGCTCTTTTCACATACATTTCTGCAAAAAGTTCTGAGCTCAGCGCACACTATTTTTCTCTCATCACTGCAATTACTGTGAATGAGCTACAGATATGAATCGCGGTACTAAATGAGACGACAAATAGCCCTCTCATACGCTTCAAACGGTTTTCGAATACGTATCACGGTTCCCGAATGGAAAGGAGTTGTTCGGACAGCTTTTTGGAGTGAAACTGGCTGGCTCAAACACATAGAATTGTTTCTCCCCCTGTCTGGAGAAACACAGGGGGAGGCTTGATCACTATAGCAACAGAACACAGACAAAAGCCAAACTGCTCCTTAGGACTACAAAAACGCCATCTTTGTAGTTCTAAACACGATGGAACACTTTACTACAGAGGCCTGAGCAGAAGGTCGGAAGGTCAACATGGTGGAACCCTCAATCATTACAAAGGAGGGCTGAGCTGGCAGTTAAGAAGTACATAATGGTGGAACTCTGACTTATTACAGAAAGAAGGTGAGCAGAATGTTATAACTACAGACAGGGCAGAATGTTCTGGGCTTTATATATAAACTGGTTTAACCCAACCACTGTTAGACATGGGATTAGTGTGGCCATTTAAAATGAAGCTTACTGAAAATTTCAAAATAAAAGCCTGAATATTCCTCTCAGGCCTTTATTATGTTTTTCTCTCAGGTTAGTGCAGAGACAACTACAGATTTAAATCACTGCCCTCTTATATGCTTCAAAAAGTTTTCGGATTGCTCTTATGGATGCTGAACAGTAAGCCGCTTTGAAACTAACTGCTTCAAACTGTTAGAATTCTGTCTCTCCCTGTGTGTCTCACTAACATGATAGTTGAGCTGCTCTTTAGAACTACAATGACTGAAGGTCAGAACTACAACATGGCGGAACTCTCAGATACCACAGATTAGGGCTGAACTGGCATTTAGAACTACTTGCTGTTTTGGGCATTATATAGTTGGATTAACCCAACCACTGTTACACATTTTATTGCTGTGGTCAATTAAAATGAAGCTTAATGAAAATTTCAAAATAAAAGCCTTGATATTTTTCACATCAGCTTTGGGCTTTATGTGAATGGTTTAAACAAACTACTGTTACACATTGAATTGGTGTGGTGGTTAAAATGAAGCCTACTGAAAGTTTCAAAATAAAAGTCTGCATATTCCTCTCATGCTAGTGCAACGCCGTAGGCGTTGCAATAATATTAAGCTTTTTTCGCATTTTTTTCCTCAGGATAATGAACTGCCTTGCGCAGCAAGGCAGTTCATTAACATTAGCACAAGTTTAGCATTTTACTGCCCCCACTAGTGCACTGCCTTGCGCAGCAAGGCAGTGCATTAGCATTAGCATTAGTCTTTTCCCTAAAGGTAGCTATTAGCTAATTTTCTTACTTATTAGCGATGTTCAGTATACTGAATGGAGTAAATCAATGACAGAAAACATGCTAGTGATGCCACACATCCTACATGAATATTAGTCTTCACGCTAATATTAGCATTTTGGCTTATGCATTAATTTCAACATACTGAATGGTACAGGTACAGTTTAGTCAACATGTTTCTGACTCGCCACAGGTTATTGACTACATTGCAGCTTTCTTTAGCATAAATGCTAATTTTTTGCATCAGAATGCTTGATTAAAAACCGACGGGCACACTTTGGCATGCCCCTTAAAATTTCTGTGGAATTTTCTAGTTGGGGCATGCCATTAGCAATGCATAAGGAGAGCAGTGACTGACCTGCGAAGCAGGTCAGTCACTGCCTCCATGCATTGCATGGCAGGCACCTATTGTTCTACACCCAATAGAACGCCTGGATATTATCAGTGAGAATGCATTCAATGCATTCTCACTACTAGTGTTTCTGTTTTTCTTTATTATCAGTGAGAATGCATTCAATGCATTCTCACTACTAGTGTTTCTGTTTTTCTTTATCAGTGAGAATGCATTCAATGCATTCTCACTACTAGTGTTTCTGTTTTTCTTTATTATCAGTGAGAATGCATCCAATGCATTCTCACTACTAGTGTTTCTGTTTCCCTTTATTATTATTATTATTATTATTATTATTATATAATGTTCCGTACGTTTTTTGTCGTTTAACTATTTCTACTATCTTTCACTAATTCTACTAATTCATATATCAAAACGTTCAGCTCCTTCAGGAGAATCTTGCTTTATCTTTTGGTAAACTTCACTATTGCACTTTTTGAAATAATTGCCCTTTTGTGCAAATTTATTGCCCCATTCATTCCTATGCTGGAATTCACTAACAGACGTCAGTTGCTAGAGTGTACACTCTACTAACTGCCGTTTTTGAACTTTTTTCTGCTTTTTGACAAACAAAATGATGCTGTTCATACATATTTCACTGTAGAGAAATAATTTATGCATTAAAATGTAGCTACGTGTGTCTACTTTATGGAATTATAAGTTTTGTTGCTACAGGTCTTACTGTTTTCTGTCAAACTCTTCTGGAGTACAACCATGTCACACTTTCTCCTATTCTTTCAATGTATTTTTGTCTTGTGCTCTGTTTTAATCTGTTTCTATGCATTCTGCAAGTCTGCTTTTCTGTTTTGCCTTCTGGTTCTACTGGTTTTTACTATCTTCTAATTTCTTCTGCAATTTTTATTCAATTTTAGCAATTAATATATGAAAATGTTCTGCTTCTTCTGATCCTTTTTGCTTTTGCTGTTTTACTAATTCAAATATTTCTGGTTTTTCTGCTTCCCTTAATGTAAGCTTTTTGCTCTTTCACTGTTAAACTGTTTCAACTATTTATGGTTTTGCACTAATTTCCTCTTGTGCTAATTATGATATTTTTACACTGTTTCACTTTTTGACTTTTCAAATAATTCATGTTGCACAAAAACTTCTACTTCTTCAGCTGAAATCTGCAAAACCTTTACTAAGTTTCACTCCTTCAAATATTTCTGGATCTGTACTAATTTGATAGATAGATAGATAGATAGATAGATAGATAGATAGATAGATAGATAGATAGATAGATAGATAGATTAGTGACTTGCGGTGAGGTTCATACCTGGTGAGGCACCTACTTAATTATAATCGGATTTACAAATCTAGACCCCCTGCATGTTATTGTTTACATAAGGAAATTTCTCGCATGCTACAATGCTGGAGGGCAAAAAGGCTATTCCTTTACATGCCATTCATGATTCCGTGATCTCAATCAAACTTAGACATGTAGATATTATTAATTTCGTGCTGTGCTTAAAAGCAAAGGGAGAAACCGTTAAAGTGCAACTCAAAACCACGTCTTTCTCGCTCTCTGTATCAGCACAACTACTGTGTGGCTAGCTCGCTGGACGGCTCGCTGTTACCATCTCTTACTCTGCACTTCTGGAGTCACAATGTCTGGGTTCATGAGCGCCCCCAGCGATGAGGCATGAGAACTGCCTGCCTCACCTCTAATCTGTATGGCGTTTGCCGTCTCAAATAATATGCCATTTATGATCGCTCGAAACATGTTGACACACACAGTTGGTGAAAATAAAAACACAGTACATTAAATACATAAGCTAAATTTTGGAAAATAAGTTCATACATGTTTTTAACCATTTTATTGGCGACTTACAGACAGGAGGAGCTGCTCTCATAGAATGGCAACCGGTGCTCTTAGCGAGAGGTTGCGCAATCACAGGTGAGGCTCAGCTCGGTGCTGCCTCACCGGCTTCGCTTCCAAGCATTTTAATGGGAAAATTCAGCGATTTTGAAGAAAAAACATGATCATATTTTAGTCAAATGATAAATAGGGACTTTATAGGACAAACCACAGGGTGAAAAAATCTTTATAAATGATGTTATTGTTATATATTATTTTTCCATGATGACAGGTGTGGCTCTGGCTCTCCTGCCTCATCTGACAGCACATCTCTGATTTTATATCTATCTATCTATCTATCTATCTATCTATCTATCTATCTATCTATCTATCTATCTATATCTATACAGACCATAATTTAGCTAACTATGGTCTTTTTTATGCTCTGTTTCACTTTTTGACTTTTTCAAATAATTCAGGTTGCACACAAACTTCTGCGTCTTCAGCTGAATTCTGCAACACCTTTGCTAAGTTCCACTACTGGGCAAAGGATTTTTACAATATGACTGTAGCTTTCTTATGCTTTTTTCCAACTTCCTACTCTTTGTTCTCAAGTTTCTTATATTTTTGCATAAATCATTCTGCAAATATGCTTCTTTGGCCCTTTATGTTAAGTTTCACTCCATCAAATATTTCTGGTTGTGTACTAATTTCTTCTTCAGCTAATTTCTGCTCTTTGCTACGTATCACTGTTCAACTATTTCAATTTCTTCTGCTTTTCCCTACTTCTTACGCTTTTCTCAACTTTTTCTTGCATTTCTGCTGCAGTCATTCTGCAAATATGCATTCTCACGGCTGTTTCGCTAGGAACAGCTATTTTTCTAGTCAGTGAGAATGCATTCAATGCATTCTCACTTATAGCATTTCTGTTTTTCTTTATTATTATTATTATTATTATTATTCTGTCTTCCGTACCTTTTTCAAAGTTTAACTACTTCCACTATCTTTTACTAATTTCACTAATTTATATATCAAAACGTTCAGCTTCTTCAGGAGAATTGAGCTATGACTTTTGGTAAACTTCACTATTGCACTTTTTGAAATAATTGCCCTTTTGTGCAAATTTATTGCCCCATTCATTCCTATGGTGGAATTCACTAACTGACGTCAGTTGCTAGAGTGTACACTCTAGTAACTGCCGTTTTTGAACTTTTTCAGCTTTTTAACAAACAAAATGATGCTGTTCATACATATTTCACTGTAGAGAAATAATTTATGCATTAAAATGTAGCTATGTGTGTCTACTTTATGGAATAATTACTATTATTGCTACAGGTCTTACTGTTTTCTGTCAAATTTCTCTGGAGTACAACCATGTCACACTTTCTCCTATTCTTTCAATGTATTTTTCTCTTGTGCTCTGTTTTTATATGTTTCAGTGCATTCTGCTTGTCTACTTTTATGTAAGCTTTCAACTTCCACTGGTTTTTACTATCTTTTAACTATTCAACTTTTGTGTATGCCTTCAACTTCCACTGGTTTTTAATATCTATTAGCTATTCAACTTTTGTGTATGCTTTCAACTTCCTCTGGTTTTTACTATCTTTTAACTGTTCAACTTTTGTGTATGCTTTCAACTTCCTCTGGTTTTTACTATCTTTTAACTGTTCAACTTTTGTGTATGCCTTCAACTTCCACTGGTTTTTAATTTCTATTAGCTTTTCAACTTTTCTGTATGCCTTCAACTTCCACTGGTTTTTAATATCTTTTAGCTATTCAACTTTTGTGTATGCCTTCAACTTCCACTGGTTCTTACTATCTTTTAGCTTTTCAACTCTTGTGTATGCCTTCAACTTCCACTGGTTTTTAATTTCTTTTAGCTTTTCAACTTTTCTGTATGCCTTCAACTTCCACTGGTTTTTAATATCTTCTTGCCTTTAAACTTTTCTGTATGCCTTCAACTTCCACTGGTTTTCCACTGGTTGCATTTCTGCTGCAGTCATTCTGCAAATATGCATTCTCACGGCTGTTTCGCTAGGAACAGCTATTTTTCTAGTCAGTGAGAATGCATTCAATGCATTCTCACTTATAGCATTTCTGTTTTTCTTTATTATTATTATTATTATTATTATTCTGTCTTCCGTACCTTTTTCAAAGTTTAACTACTTCCACTATCTTTTACTAATTTCACTAATTTATATATCAAAACGTTCAGCTTCTTCAGGAGAATTGAGCTATGACTTTTGGTAAACTTCACTATTGCACTTTTTGAAATAATTGCCCTTTTGTGCAAATTTATTGCCCCATTCATTCCTATGGTGGAATTCACTAACTGACGTCAGTTGCTAGAGTGTACACTCTAGTAACTGCCGTTTTTGAACTTTTTCAGCTTTTTAACAAACAAAATGATGCTGTTCATACATATTTCACTGTAGAGAAATAATTTATGCATTAAAATGTAGCTATGTGTGTCTACTTTATGGAATAATTACTATTATTGCTACAGGTCTTACTGTTTTCTGTCAAATTTCTCTGGAGTACAACCATGTCACACTTTCTCCTATTCTTTCAATGTATTTTTCTCTTGTGCTCTGTTTTTATATGTTTCAGTGCATTCTGCTTGTCTACTTTTATGTAAGCTTTCAACTTCCACTGGTTTTTACTATCTTTTAACTATTCAACTTTTGTGTATGCCTTCAACTTCCACTGGTTTTTAATATCTATTAGCTATTCAACTTTTGTGTATGCTTTCAACTTCCTCTGGTTTTTACTATCTTTTAACTGTTCAACTTTTGTGTATGCTTTCAACTTCCTCTGGTTTTTACTATCTTTTAACTGTTCAACTTTTGTGTATGCCTTCAACTTCCACTGGTTTTTAATTTCTATTAGCTTTTCAACTTTTCTGTATGCCTTCAACTTCCACTGGTTTTTAATATCTTTTAGCTATTCAACTTTTGTGTATGCCTTCAACTTCCACTGGTTCTTACTATCTTTTAGCTTTTCAACTCTTGTGTATGCCTTCAACTTCCACTGGTTTTTAATTTCTTTTAGCTTTTCAACTTTTCTGTATGCCTTCAACTTCCACTGGTTTTTAATATCTTCTTGCCTTTAAACTTTTCTGTATGCCTTCAACTTCCACTGGTTTTCCACTGGTTGCATTTCTGCTGCAGTCATTCTGCAAATATGCATTCTCACGGCTGTTTCGCTAGGAACAGCTATTTTTCTAGTTATTATTCTGTCTTCCGTACCTTTTTCAAAGTTTAACTACTTCCACTATCTTTTACTAATTTCACTAATTTATATATCAAAACGTTCAGCTTCTTCAGGAGAATTGAGCTATGACTTTTGGTAAACTTCACTATTGCACTTTTTGAAATAATTGCCCTTTTGTGCAAATTTATTGCCCCATTCATTCCTATGGTGGAATTCACTAACTGACGTCAGTTGCTAGAGTGTACACTCTAGTAACTGCCGTTTTTGAACTTTTTCAGCTTTTTAACAAACAAAATGATGCTGTTCATACATATTTCACTGTAGAGAAATAATTTATGCATTAAAATGTAGCTATGTGTGTCTACTTTATGGAATAATTACTATTATTGCTACAGGTCTTACTGTTTTCTGTCAAATTTCTCTGGAGTACAACCATGTCACACTTTCTCCTATTCTTTCAATGTATTTTTCTCTTGTGCTCTGTTTTTATATGTTTCAGTGCATTCTGCTTGTCTACTTTTATGTAAGCTTTCAACTTCCACTGGTTTTTACTATCTTTTAACTATTCAACTTTTGTGTATGCCTTCAACTTCCACTGGTTTTTAATATCTATTAGCTATTCAACTTTTGTGTATGCTTTCAACTTCCTCTGGTTTTTACTATCTTTTAACTGTTCAACTTTTGTGTATGCTTTCAACTTCCTCTGGTTTTTACTATCTTTTAACTGTTCAACTTTTGTGTATGCCTTCAACTTCCACTGGTTTTTAATTTCTATTAGCTTTTCAACTTTTCTGTATGCCTTCAACTTCCACTGGTTTTTAATATCTTTTAGCTATTCAACTTTTGTGTATGCCTTCAACTTCCACTGGTTCTTACTATCTTTTAGCTTTTCAACTCTTGTGTATGCCTTCAACTTCCACTGGTTTTTAATTTCTTTTAGCTTTTCAACTTTTCTGTATGCCTTCAACTTCCACTGGTTTTTAATATCTTCTTGCCTTTAAACTTTTCTGTATGCCTTCAACTTCCACTGGTTTTCCACTGGTTGCATTTCTGCTGCAGTCATTCTGCAAATATGCATTCTCACGGCTGTTTCGCTAGGAACAGCTATTTTTCTAGTTATTATTATTCTGTCTTCCGTACCTTTTTCCTCGTTTAACTACTTCCACTATCTTTCACTAATTGTACTAATTCATATATCAAAACGTTCAGCTTCTTCAGGAGAATGGAGCTATGACTTTTGGTAAACTTCACTATTGCACTTTTTGAAATAATTGCCCTTTTGTGCAAATTTTTGCCCCATTCATTCCTATGGTGGAATTCACTAACTGACGTCAGTTACTAGAGGGGACACTCTACTAACTGCCGTTTTTGAACTTTTTTCTGCTTTTTGACAAACAAAATGATGCTGTTCATACATATTTCACTGTAGAGAAATAATTTATGCATTAAAATGTAGCTACATGTGTCTACTTTATGGAATTATTAGTATTATTGCTCTAGGTCTTACTGTTTTCTGTCAAACTCTTCTGGAGTACAACCATGTCACACTTTCTCCTATTCTTTCAATGTATTTTTGTCTTGTGCTCTGTTTTGATCTGTTTCTATGCATTCTGCAAGTCTACTTTTCTGTTTTGCCTTCTGGTTCTACTGGTTTCTACTGCCTTCCACTGGTTTTACTACCTTTCACCTTTTCAAGATGAAGATGCCTTCATCTTCCACTGTTTTTATCTCTTTCTACGCATTCTGCAAGTCTGCTTTTCTGTTTTGCCTTCTGGTTCTACTGGTTTTTACTATCTTCTAATTTCTTCTGCAATTTTTATTCAATTTTAGCAATTAATATATGAAAATGTTCTGCTTCTTCTGATCCTTTTTGCTTTTGGTTTTGCTGTTTTACTAATTCAAATATTTCTGGTTTTTCTGCTTCCCTTAATGTAAGCTTTTTGCTGTTTCACTGTTCAACTGTTTAAACTATTTATGGTTTTGCACGAATTTCCTCTTGTGCTAATTATGATATTTTTACGCTGTTTCACTTTTTGACTTTTCAAATAATTCATGTTGCACAAAAACTTCTTCAGCTGAAATCTGCAAAACCTTTACTAAGTTTCACTCCTTCAAATATTTCTGGATCTGTACTAATTTGATAGATAGATAGATAGATAGATAGATAGATAGATAGATAGATAGATAGATAGATAGATAGATAGATAGATAGATAGATAGATAGATAGATAGATAGATAGATAGATAGATAGATAGATAGATAGATAGATAGATAGATAGATAGATAGATAGATAGATAGATAGATAGATAGATAGATAGATAGATAGATAGATAGATAGATAGATAGATAGATAGATAGATAGATTAGTGACTTGCGGTGAGGTTCATACCTGGTGAGGCACCTACTTATTTATAATCGGATTTACAAATCTAGACCCCCTGCATGTTATTGTTTACATAAGGAAATTTCTCGCATGCTACAATGCTGGAGGGCAAAAAGGCTATTCCTTTACATGCCATTCATGATTCCGTGATCTCAATCAAACTTAGACTACTGTGTGGCTAGCTCGCTGGACGGCTCGCTGTTACCATCTCTTACTCTGCACTTGTGGAGTCACAATGTCTGGGTTCATGAGCGCCCCCAGCGATGAGGCATGAGAACTGCCTGCCTCACCTCTAATCTGTATGGCGTTTGCCGTCTCAAATAATATGCCATTTATGATCGCTCCTCAGCACACGAAACATGTTGACACACACAGTTGGTGAAAATAAAAACACAGTACATTAAATACATAAGCTAAATCATGGAAAATAGGTTCATACATTAAATGTTTTTAACCATTTTATTGGCGACGTACAGACAGGAGGAGCATGCTCTCATAGAGTGGCAACCGGTGCTCTTAGCGAGAGGTTGCGCAATCACAGGTGAGGCTCAGCTCGGTGCTGCCTCACCGGCTTCGCTTCCAAGCATTTTAATGGGAAAATTCAGCGATTTTGAAGAAAAAACATCATCATACTTCAGTCAAATGATAAATAGGGACTTTATAGGACAAAACAACAGGGTGAAAAAATCTTTATAAATGATTTTATTGTTATATATTATTTTTCCATGATGACAGGTGTGGCTCTGGCTCTCCTGCCTCATCTGACAGCACATCACTGATTTTATATCTATCTATCTGTCTGTCTGTCTGTCTGTCTGTCTGTCTGTCTGTCTGTCTATCTATATCTCTATATATCTATCTATATCTCTATATATCTATCTATATATATATATATATATATATATATATATATATATATATATATACAGACCATAATTTAGCTAACTATGGTCTTTTTTATGCTCTGTTTCACTTTTTGACTTTTTCAAATAATTCAGGTTGCACACAAACTTCTGCGTCTTCAGCTGAATTCTGCAACACCTTTCCTAAGTTCCACTACTGGGCAAAGGATTTTTACAATATATGACTGTAGCTTTTTTATGCTTTTTTCCAACTTCCTACTCTTTTTTTGCATCAATCATTCTGCAAATATGCTTCTTTGGCCCTTTATGTTAAGTTTCACTCCTTCAAATATTTCTGGTTTTGTTCTGATTTCTGCTTCAGCTAATTTCTGCTCTTTGCTACGTTTCACTGTTTCAACTATTTCAAGTTTTTTCTGCTTTTTCCTACTTCTTACGCTTTTCTCAAATTTTTCTTGCATTTCTGCTGCAGTCATTCTGCAAATATGCATTCTCACGGCTGTTTCGCTAGGAACAGCTATTTTTCTAGTTATCAGTGAGAATGCATTCAATGCATTCTCACTACTAGTGTTTCTGTTTCTCTTTATTATTATTATTATTATTCTGTCTTCCGTACGTTTTACAAAGTCCTACTACTTCTACTATCTTTCACTAATTGTACTAATTCATATATCAAAACGTTCAGCTCCTTCTGGAGATTTATGCTATGACTTTTGGTAAACTTCACTATTGCACTTTTTGAAATAATTGCCCTTTTGTGCAAATTTTTGCCCCATTCATTCCTATGGTGGAATTCACTAACTGACGTCAGTTACTAGAGGGGACACTCTACTAACTGCCGTTTTTGAACTTTTTTCTGCTTTTTGACAAACAAAATGATGCTGTTCATACATATTTCACTGTAGAGAAATAATTTATGCATTAAAATGTAGCTACGTGTGTCTACTTTATGGAATTATTAGTATTATTGCTCTGGGTCTTACTGTTTTCTGCCAAACTCCTCTGGAGTACAGCCATGACACACTTTCTCCTATTCTTTCAATGTATTTTTGTCTTGTGCCCTGTTTTGATCTGTTTCTATGCATTCTGCAAGTGTACTTTTCTGTTTTGCCTTCTGGTTTTACTGGTTTCTACTGCCTTCCACTGGTTTTACTACCTTTCAGCTTTTCAACTTTTCTCTATGCCTTCAACTTCCACTGTTTTTATCTCTTTCTATGCATTCTGCAAGTCTGCTTTTCTGTTTTGCCTTCTGGTTCTACTGGTTTTTACTATCTTCTAAGTTCTTCTGCAATTTTTATTCAATTTTAGCAATTAATATATGAAAATGTTCTGCTTCTTCTGATCCTTTTTGCTTTTGGTTTTGCTGTTTTACTAATTCAAATATTTCTGGTTTTTCTGCTTCCCTTAATGTAAGCTTATTGCTGTTTCACTGTTCAACCGTTTCAACTATTTATGGTTTTGCACTAATTTCCTCTTGTGCTAATTATGATATTTTTACGCTGTTTCACTTTTAGACTTTTCAAATAATTCATGTTGCACAAAAACTTCTACTTCTTCAGCTGAAATCTGCAAAACCTTTACTAAGTTTCACTCCTTCAAATATTTCTGGATCTGTACTAATTTGATAGATGGATAGATAGATAGATAGATAGATAGATAGATAGATAGATAGATAGATAGATAGATAGATAGATAGATAGATAGATAGATAGATAGATAGATAGATAGATAGATAGATAGATAGATAGATTAGTGACTTGCGGTGAGGTTCATACCTGTTGAGGCACCGACTTAATTATAATCGGATTTACAAATCTAGACCCCCTGCATCTTATTGTTTACATAAGGAAATTTCTCGCATGCTACAATGCTGGAGGGCAAAAAGGCTATTCCTTTACATGCCATTCATGATTCCGTGATCTCAATCAAACTTAGACATGTAGATATTATTAATTTCGTGCTGTGCTTAAAAGCAAAGGGAGAAACCGTTAAAGTGCAACTCAAAACCACGTCTTTCTCGCTCTCTGTATCAGCACAACTACTGTGTGAGTAGCTCGCTGGACGGCTCGCTGTTACCATCTCTTACTCTGCAGTTGTTCAGTCACAATGTTTGGGTTCATGAGCGCCCCCAGCGATGAGGCATGAGAACTGCCTGCCTCACCTCTAATCTGTATGGCGTTTGCCGTCTCAAATAATATGCCATTTATGATCGCTCCTCAGCACACGAAACATGTTGACACACACAGTTGGTGAAAATAAAAACACAGTACATTAAATACATAAGCTAAATCATGGAAAATAGGTTCATACATTAAATGTTTTAACCATTTTATTGGCGACGTACAGACATGAGGAGCATGCTCTCATAGAGTGGCAACCGGTGCTCTTAGCGAGAGGTTGCGCAATCACAGGTGAGGCTCAGCTCGGTGCTGCCTCACCGGCTTCGCTTCCAAGCATTTTAATGGGAAAATTCAGCGATTTTGAAGAAAAAACATCATCATATTTTAGTCAAATGATAAATAGGGACTTTATAGGACAAACCACAGGGTGAAAAAATCTTTATAAATGATGTTATTGTTATATATTATTTTTCCATGATGACAGGTGTGGCTCTGGCTCTCCTGCCTCATCTGACAGCACATCACTGATTTTATATCTATCTATTTACCTATCTATCTATCTATATATATACAGACCATAATTTAGCTAACTATGGTCTTTTTTATGCTCTGTTTCACTTTTTGACTTTTTCAAATAATTCAGGTTGCACACAAACTTCTGCGTCTTCAGCTGAATTCTGCAACACCTTTGCTAAGTTCCACTACTGGGCAAAGGATTTTTACAATATATGACTGTAGCTTTCTTATGCTTTTTTCCTACTTCTTATTCTTTGTTCTCAAATTTTTCTTGCATTTCTGCTGCAGTCATTCTGCAAATATGCATTCTCACGGCTGTTTCGCTAGGAACAGCTATTTTTCTAGTTATTATTATTCTGTCTTCCGTACCTTTTTCCTCGTTTAACTACTTCCACTATCTTTCACTAATTGTACTAATTCATATATCAAAACGTTCAGCTTCTTCAGGAGAATGGAGCTATGACTTTTGGTAAACTTCACTATTGCACTTTTTGAAATAATTGCCCTTTTGTGCAAATTTTTGCCCCATTCATTCCTATGGTGGAATTCACTAACTGACGTCAGTTACTAGAGGGGACACTCTACTAACTGCCGTTTTTGAACTTTTTTCTGCTTTTTGACAAACAAAATGATGCTGTTCATACATATTTCACTGTAGAGAAATAATTTATGCATTAAAATGTAGCTACATGTGTCTACTTTATGGAATTATTAGTATTATTGCTCTAGGTCTTACTGTTTTCTGTCAAACTCTTCTGGAGTACAACCATGTCACACTTTCTCCTATTCTTTCAATGTATTTTTGTCTTGTGCTCTGTTTTGATCTGTTTCTATGCATTCTGCAAGTCTACTTTTCTGTTTTGCCTTCTGGTTCTACTGGTTTCTACTGCCTTCCACTGGTTTTACTACCTTTCACCTTTTCAAGATGAAGATGCCTTCATCTTCCACTGTTTTTATCTCTTTCTACGCATTCTGCAAGTCTGCTTTTCTGTTTTGCCTTCTGGTTCTACTGGTTTTTACTATCTTCTAATTTCTTCTGCAATTTTTATTCAATTTTAGCAATTAATATATGAAAATGTTCTGCTTCTTCTGATCCTTTTTGCTTTTGGTTTTGCTGTTTTACTAATTCAAATATTTCTGGTTTTTCTGCTTCCCTTAATGTAAGCTTTTTGCTGTTTCACTGTTCAACTGTTTAAACTATTTATGGTTTTGCACGAATTTCCTCTTGTGCTAATTATGATATTTTTACGCTGTTTCACTTTTTGACTTTTCAAATAATTCATGTTGCACAAAAACTTCTTCAGCTGAAATCTGCAAAACCTTTACTAAGTTTCACTCCTTCAAATATTTCTGGATCTGTACTAATTTGATAGATAGATAGATAGATAGATAGATAGATAGATAGATAGATAGATAGATAGATAGATAGATAGATAGATAGATAGATAGATAGATAGATAGATAGATAGATAGATAGATAGATAGATAGATAGATAGATAGATAGATAGATAGATAGATAGATAGATAGATAGATAGATAGATAGATAGATAGATAGATAGATAGATAGATAGATAGATAGATAGATAGATAGATAGATAGATAGATAGATTAGTGACTTGCGGTGAGGTTCATACCTGGTGAGGCACCTACTTATTTATAATCGGATTTACAAATCTAGACCCCCTGCATGTTATTGTTTACATAAGGAAATTTCTCGCATGCTACAATGCTGGAGGGCAAAAAGGCTATTCCTTTACATGCCATTCATGATTCCGTGATCTCAATCAAACTTAGACTACTGTGTGGCTAGCTCGCTGGACGGCTCGCTGTTACCATCTCTTACTCTGCACTTGTGGAGTCACAATGTCTGGGTTCATGAGCGCCCCCAGCGATGAGGCATGAGAACTGCCTGCCTCACCTCTAATCTGTATGGCGTTTGCCGTCTCAAATAATATGCCATTTATGATCGCTCCTCAGCACACGAAACATGTTGACACACACAGTTGGTGAAAATAAAAACACAGTACATTAAATACATAAGCTAAATCATGGAAAATAGGTTCATACATTAAATGTTTTTAACCATTTTATTGGCGACGTACAGACAGGAGGAGCATGCTCTCATAGAGTGGCAACCGGTGCTCTTAGCGAGAGGTTGCGCAATCACAGGTGAGGCTCAGCTCGGTGCTGCCTCACCGGCTTCGCTTCCAAGCATTTTAATGGGAAAATTCAGCGATTTTGAAGAAAAAACATCATCATACTTCAGTCAAATGATAAATAGGGACTTTATAGGACAAAACAACAGGGTGAAAAAATCTTTATAAATGATTTTATTGTTATATATTATTTTTCCATGATGACAGGTGTGGCTCTGGCTCTCCTGCCTCATCTGACAGCACATCACTGATTTTATATCTATCTATCTGTCTGTCTGTCTGTCTGTCTGTCTGTCTGTCTGTCTATCTATATCTCTATATATCTATCTATATCTCTATATATCTATCTATATATATATATATATATATATATATATATATATATATATATATATATATATATATATATACAGACCATAATTTAGCTAACTATGGTCTTTTTTATGCTCTGTTTCACTTTTTGACTTTTTCAAATAATTCAGGTTGCACACAAACTTCTGCGTCTTCAGCTGAATTCTGCAACACCTTTCCTAAGTTCCACTACTGGGCAAAGGATTTTTACAATATATGACTGTAGCTTTTTTATGCTTTTTTCCAACTTCCTACTCTTTTTTTGCATCAATCATTCTGCAAATATGCTTCTTTGGCCCTTTATGTTAAGTTTCACTCCTTCAAATATTTCTGGTTTTGTTCTGATTTCTGCTTCAGCTAATTTCTGCTCTTTGCTACGTTTCACTGTTTCAACTATTTCAAGTTTTTTCTGCTTTTTCCTACTTCTTACGCTTTTCTCAAATTTTTCTTGCATTTCTGCTGCAGTCATTCTGCAAATATGCATTCTCACGGCTGTTTCGCTAGGAACAGCTATTTTTCTAGTTATCAGTGAGAATGCATTCAATGCATTCTCACTACTAGTGTTTCTGTTTCTCTTTATTATTATTATTATTATTCTGTCTTCCGTACGTTTTACAAAGTCCTACTACTTCTACTATCTTTCACTAATTGTACTAATTCATATATCAAAACGTTCAGCTCCTTCTGGAGATTTATGCTATGACTTTTGGTAAACTTCACTATTGCACTTTTTGAAATAATTGCCCTTTTGTGCAAATTTTTGCCCCATTCATTCCTATGGTGGAATTCACTAACTGACGTCAGTTACTAGAGGGGACACTCTACTAACTGCCGTTTTTGAACTTTTTTCTGCTTTTTGACAAACAAAATGATGCTGTTCATACATATTTCACTGTAGAGAAATAATTTATGCATTAAAATGTAGCTACGTGTGTCTACTTTATGGAATTATTAGTATTATTGCTCTGGGTCTTACTGTTTTCTGCCAAACTCCTCTGGAGTACAGCCATGACACACTTTCTCCTATTCTTTCAATGTATTTTTGTCTTGTGCCCTGTTTTGATCTGTTTCTATGCATTCTGCAAGTGTACTTTTCTGTTTTGCCTTCTGGTTTTACTGGTTTCTACTGCCTTCCACTGGTTTTACTACCTTTCAGCTTTTCAACTTTTCTCTATGCCTTCAACTTCCACTGTTTTTATCTCTTTCTATGCATTCTGCAAGTCTGCTTTTCTGTTTTGCCTTCTGGTTCTACTGGTTTTTACTATCTTCTAAGTTCTTCTGCAATTTTTATTCAATTTTAGCAATTAATATATGAAAATGTTCTGCTTCTTCTGATCCTTTTTGCTTTTGGTTTTGCTGTTTTACTAATTCAAATATTTCTGGTTTTTCTGCTTCCCTTAATGTAAGCTTATTGCTGTTTCACTGTTCAACCGTTTCAACTATTTATGGTTTTGCACTAATTTCCTCTTGTGCTAATTATGATATTTTTACGCTGTTTCACTTTTAGACTTTTCAAATAATTCATGTTGCACAAAAACTTCTACTTCTTCAGCTGAAATCTGCAAAACCTTTACTAAGTTTCACTCCTTCAAATATTTCTGGATCTGTACTAATTTGATAGATGGATAGATAGATAGATAGATAGATAGATAGATAGATAGATAGATAGATAGATAGATAGATAGATAGATAGATAGATAGATAGATAGATAGATAGATAGATAGATAGATAGATAGATAGATAGATAGATAGATTAGTGACTTGCGGTGAGGTTCATACCTGTTGAGGCACCGACTTAATTATAATCGGATTTACAAATCTAGACCCCCTGCATCTTATTGTTTACATAAGGAAATTTCTCGCATGCTACAATGCTGGAGGGCAAAAAGGCTATTCCTTTACATGCCATTCATGATTCCGTGATCTCAATCAAACTTAGACATGTAGATATTATTAATTTCGTGCTGTGCTTAAAAGCAAAGGGAGAAACCGTTAAAGTGCAACTCAAAACCACGTCTTTCTCGCTCTCTGTATCAGCACAACTACTGTGTGAGTAGCTCGCTGGACGGCTCGCTGTTACCATCTCTTACTCTGCAGTTGTTCAGTCACAATGTTTGGGTTCATGAGCGCCCCCAGCGATGAGGCATGAGAACTGCCTGCCTCACCTCTAATCTGTATGGCGTTTGCCGTCTCAAATAATATGCCATTTATGATCGCTCCTCAGCACACGAAACATGTTGACACACACAGTTGGTGAAAATAAAAACACAGTACATTAAATACATAAGCTAAATCATGGAAAATAGGTTCATACATTAAATGTTTTAACCATTTTATTGGCGACGTACAGACATGAGGAGCATGCTCTCATAGAGTGGCAACCGGTGCTCTTAGCGAGAGGTTGCGCAATCACAGGTGAGGCTCAGCTCGGTGCTGCCTCACCGGCTTCGCTTCCAAGCATTTTAATGGGAAAATTCAGCGATTTTGAAGAAAAAACATCATCATATTTTAGTCAAATGATAAATAGGGACTTTATAGGACAAACCACAGGGTGAAAAAATCTTTATAAATGATGTTATTGTTATATATTATTTTTCCATGATGACAGGTGTGGCTCTGGCTCTCCTGCCTCATCTGACAGCACATCACTGATTTTATATCTATCTATTTACCTATCTATCTATCTATATATATACAGACCATAATTTAGCTAACTATGGTCTTTTTTATGCTCTGTTTCACTTTTTGACTTTTTCAAATAATTCAGGTTGCACACAAACTTCTGCGTCTTCAGCTGAATTCTGCAACACCTTTGCTAAGTTCCACTACTGGGCAAAGGATTTTTACAATATATGACTGTAGCTTTCTTATGCTTTTTTCCTACTTCTTATTCTTTGTTCTCAAATTTTTCTTGCATTTCTGCTGCAGTCATTCTGCAAATATGCATTCTCACGGCTGTTTCGCTAGGAACAGCTATTTTTCTAGTTATTATTATTCTGTCTTCCGTACCTTTTTCCTCGTTTAACTACTTCCACTATCTTTCACTAATTGTACTAATTCATATATCAAAACGTTCAGCTTCTTCAGGAGAATGGAGCTATGACTTTTGGTAAACTTCACTATTGCACTTTTTGAAATAATTGCCCTTTTGTGCAAATTTTTGCCCCATTCATTCCTATGGTGGAATTCACTAACTGACGTCAGTTACTAGAGGGGACACTCTACTAACTGCCGTTTTTGAACTTTTTTCTGCTTTTTGACAAACAAAATGATGCTGTTCATACATATTTCACTGTAGAGAAATAATTTATGCATTAAAATGTAGCTACATGTGTCTACTTTATGGAATTATTAGTATTATTGCTCTAGGTCTTACTGTTTTCTGTCAAACTCTTCTGGAGTACAACCATGTCACACTTTCTCCTATTCTTTCAATGTATTTTTGTCTTGTGCTCTGTTTTGATCTGTTTCTATGCATTCTGCAAGTCTACTTTTCTGTTTTGCCTTCTGGTTCTACTGGTTTCTACTGCCTTCCACTGGTTTTACTACCTTTCACCTTTTCAAGATGAAGATGCCTTCATCTTCCACTGTTTTTATCTCTTTCTACGCATTCTGCAAGTCTGCTTTTCTGTTTTGCCTTCTGGTTCTACTGGTTTTTACTATCTTCTAATTTCTTCTGCAATTTTTATTCAATTTTAGCAATTAATATATGAAAATGTTCTGCTTCTTCTGATCCTTTTTGCTTTTGGTTTTGCTGTTTTACTAATTCAAATATTTCTGGTTTTTCTGCTTCCCTTAATGTAAGCTTTTTGCTGTTTCACTGTTCAACTGTTTAAACTATTTATGGTTTTGCACGAATTTCCTCTTGTGCTAATTATGATATTTTTACGCTGTTTCACTTTTTGACTTTTCAAATAATTCATGTTGCACAAAAACTTCTTCAGCTGAAATCTGCAAAACCTTTACTAAGTTTCACTCCTTCAAATATTTCTGGATCTGTACTAATTTGATAGATAGATAGATAGATAGATAGATAGATAGATAGATAGATAGATAGATAGATAGATAGATAGATAGATAGATAGATAGATAGATAGATAGATAGATAGATAGATAGATAGATAGATAGATAGATAGATAGATAGATAGATAGATAGATAGATAGATAGATAGATAGATAGATAGATAGATAGATAGATAGATAGATAGATAGATAGATAGATAGATAGATAGATAGATAGATAGATAGATAGATAGATAGATAGATAGATAGATAGATAGATAGATAGATAGATAGATAGATAGATAGATAGATAGATAGATAGATAGATAGATAGATAGATAGATTAGTGACTTGCGGTGAGGTTCATACCTGGTGAGGCACCTACTTATTTATAATCGGATTTACAAATCTAGACCCCCTGCATGTTATTGTTTACATAAGGAAATTTCTCGCATGCTACAATGCTGGAGGGCAAAAAGGCTATTCCTTTACATGCCATTCATGATTCCGTGATCTCAATCAAACTTAGACTACTGTGTGGCTAGCTCGCTGGACGGCTCGCTGTTACCATCTCTTACTCTGCACTTGTGGAGTCACAATGTCTGGGTTCATGAGCGCCCCCAGCGATGAGGCATGAGAACTGCCTGCCTCACCTCTAATCTGTATGGCGTTTGCCGTCTCAAATAATATGCCATTTATGATCGCTCCTCAGCACACGAAACATGTTGACACACACAGTTGGTGAAAATAAAAACACAGTACATTAAATACATAAGCTAAATCATGGAAAATAGGTTCATACATTAAATGTTTTTAACCATTTTATTGGCGACGTACAGACAGGAGGAGCATGCTCTCATAGAGTGGCAACCGGTGCTCTTAGCGAGAGGTTGCGCAATCACAGGTGAGGCTCAGCTCGGTGCTGCCTCACCGGCTTCGCTTCCAAGCATTTTAATGGGAAAATTCAGCGATTTTGAAGAAAAAACATCATCATACTTCAGTCAAATGATAAATAGGGACTTTATAGGACAAAACAACAGGGTGAAAAAATCTTTATAAATGATTTTATTGTTATATATTATTTTTCCATGATGACAGGTGTGGCTCTGGCTCTCCTGCCTCATCTGACAGCACATCACTGATTTTATATCTATCTATCTGTCTGTCTGTCTGTCTGTCTGTCTATCTATATCTCTATATATCTATCTATATCTCTATATATCTATATATATATATATATATATATATATATATATATATATATATATATATATATATATATATATATATATATATATACAGACCATAATTTAGCTAACTATGGTCTTTTTTATGCTCTGTTTCACTTTTTGACTTTTTCAAATAATTCAGGTTGCACACAAACTTCTGCGTCTTCAGCTGAATTCTGCAACACCTTTCCTAAGTTCCACTACTGGGCAAAGGATTTTTACAATATATGACTGTAGCTTTTTTATGCTTTTTTCCAACTTCCTACTCTTTTTTTGCATCAATCATTCTGCAAATATGCTTCTTTGGCCCTTTATGTTAAGTTTCACTCCTTCAAATATTTCTGGTTTTGTTCTGATTTCTGCTTCAGCTAATTTCTGCTCTTTGCTACGTTTCACTGTTTCAACTATTTCAAGTTTTTTCTGCTTTTTCCTACTTCTTACGCTTTTCTCAAATTTTTCTTGCATTTCTGCTGCAGTCATTCTGCAAATATGCATTCTCACGGCTGTTTCGCTAGGAACAGCTATTTTTCTAGTCAGTGAGAATGCATTCAATGCATTCTCACTACTAGTGTTTCTGTTTTTCTTTATTATTATCAGTGAGAATGCATTCAATGCATTCTCACTTATAGCATTTCTGTTTTTCTTTATTATTATCAGTGAGAATGCATTCAATGCATTCTCACTTATAGCATTTCTGTTTTTCTTTATTATTATTATTATTATTATTATTCTGTCTTCCGTACCTTTTTCAAAGTTTAACTACTTCCACTATCTTTTACTAATTTCACTAATTTATATATCAAAACGTTCAGCTTCTTCAGGAGAATTGAGCTATGACTTTTGGTAAACTTCACTATTGCACTTTTTGAAATAATTGCCCTTTTGTGCAAATTTATTGCCCCATTCATTCCTATGGTGGAATTCACTAACTGACGTCAGTTGCTAGAGTGTACACTCTAGTAACTGCCGTTTTTGAACTTTTTCAGCTTTTTAACAAACAAAATGATGCTGTTCATACATATTTCACTGTAGAGAAATAATTTATGCATTAAAATGTAGCTATGTGTGTCTACTTTATGGAATAATTACTATTATTGCTACAGGTCTTACTGTTTTCTGTCAAATTTCTCTGGAGTACAACCATGTCACACTTTCTCCTATTCTTTCAATGTATTTTTCTCTTGTGCTCTGTTTTTATATGTTTCAGTGCATTCTGCTTGTCTACTTTTATGTAAGCTTTCAACTTCCACTGGTTTTTACTATCTTTTAACTATTCAACTTTTGTGTATGCCTTCAACTTCCACTGGTTTTTAATATCTATTAGCTATTCAACTTTTGTGTATGCTTTCAACTTCCTCTGGTTTTTACTATCTTTTAACTGTTCAACTTTTGTGTATGCTTTCAACTTCCTCTGGTTTTTACTATCTTTTAACTGTTCAACTTTTGTGTATGCCTTCAACTTCCACTGGTTTTTAATTTCTATTAGCTTTTCAACTTTTCTGTATGCCTTCAACTTCCACTGGTTTTTAATATCTTTTAGCTATTCAACTTTTGTGTATGCCTTCAACTTCCACTGGTTCTTACTATCTTTTAGCTTTTCAACTCTTGTGTATGCCTTCAACTTCCACTGGTTTTTAATTTCTTTTAGCTTTTCAACTTTTCTGTATGCCTTCAACTTCCACTGGTTTTTAATATCTTCTTGCCTTTAAACTTTTCTGTATGCCTTCAACTTCCACTGGTTTTCCACTGGTTGCATTTCTGCTGCAGTCATTCTGCAAATATGCATTCTCACGGCTGTTTCGCTAGGAACAGCTATTTTTCTAGTTATTATTATTATTATTCTGTCTTCCGTACCTTTTTCAAAGTTTAACTACTTCCACTATCTTTTACTAATTTCACTAATTTATATATCAAAACGTTCAGCTTCTTCAGGAGAATTGAGCTATGACTTTTGGTAAACTTCACTATTGCACTTTTTGAAATAATTGCCCTTTTGTGCAAATTTATTGCCCCATTCATTCCTATGGTGGAATTCACTAACTGACGTCAGTTGCTAGAGTGTACACTCTAGTAACTGCCGTTTTTGAACTTTTTCAGCTTTTTAACAAACAAAATGATGCTGTTCATACATATTTCACTGTAGAGAAATAATTTATGCATTAAAATGTAGCTATGTGTGTCTACTTTATGGAATAATTACTATTATTGCTACAGGTCTTACTGTTTTCTGTCAAATTTCTCTGGAGTACAACCATGTCACACTTTCTCCTATTCTTTCAATGTATTTTTCTCTTGTGCTCTGTTTTTATATGTTTCAGTGCATTCTGCTTGTCTACTTTTATGTAAGCTTTCAACTTCCACTGGTTTTTACTATCTTTTAACTATTCAACTTTTGTGTATGCCTTCAACTTCCACTGGTTTTTAATATCTATTAGCTATTCAACTTTTGTGTATGCTTTCAACTTCCTCTGGTTTTTACTATCTTTTAACTGTTCAACTTTTGTGTATGCTTTCAACTTCCTCTGGTTTTTACTATCTTTTAACTGTTCAACTTTTGTGTATGCCTTCAACTTCCACTGGTTTTTAATTTCTATTAGCTTTTCAACTTTTCTGTATGCCTTCAACTTCCACTGGTTTTTAATATCTTTTAGCTATTCAACTTTTGTGTATGCCTTCAACTTCCACTGGTTCTTACTATCTTTTAGCTTTTCAACTCTTGTGTATGCCTTCAACTTCCACTGGTTTTTAATTTCTTTTAGCTTTTCAACTTTTCTGTATGCCTTCAACTTCCACTGGTTTTTAATATCTTCTTGCCTTTAAACTTTTCTGTATGCCTTCAACTTCCACTGGTTTTCCACTGGTTGCATTTCTGCTGCAGTCATTCTGCAAATATGCATTCTCACGGCTGTTTCGCTAGGAACAGCTATTTTTCTAGTTATTATTCTGTCTTCCGTACCTTTTTCCTCGTTTAACTACTTCCACTATCTTTCACTAATTGTACTAATTCATATATCAAAACGTTCAGCTTCTTCAGGAGAATGGAGCTATGACTTTTGGTAAACTTCACTATTGCACTTTTTGAAATAATTGCCCTTTTGTGCAAATTTTTGCCCCATTCATTCCTATGGTGGAATTCACTAACTGACGTCAGTTACTAGAGGGGACACTCTACTAACTGCCGTTTTTGAACTTTTTTCTGCTTTTTGACAAACAAAATGATGCTGTTCATACATATTTCACTGTAGAGAAATAATTTATGCATTAAAATGTAGCTACATGTGTCTACTTTATGGAATTATTAGTATTATTGCTCTAGGTCTTACTGTTTTCTGTCAAACTCTTCTGGAGTACAACCATGTCACACTTTCTCCTATTCTTTCAATGTATTTTTGTCTTGTGCTCTGTTTTGATCTGTTTCTATGCATTCTGCAAGTCTACTTTTCTGTTTTGCCTTCTGGTTCTACTGGTTTCTACTGCCTTCCACTGGTTTTACTACCTTTCACCTTTTCAAGATGAAGATGCCTTCATCTTCCACTGTTTTTATCTCTTTCTACGCATTCTGCAAGTCTGCTTTTCTGTTTTGCCTTCTGGTTCTACTGGTTTTTACTATCTTCTAATTTCTTCTGCAATTTTTATTCAATTTTAGCAATTAATATATGAAAATGTTCTGCTTCTTCTGATCCTTTTTGCTTTTGGTTTTGCTGTTTTACTAATTCAAATATTTCTGGTTTTTCTGCTTCCCTTAATGTAAGCTTTTTGCTGTTTCACTGTTCAACTGTTTAAACTATTTATGGTTTTGCACGAATTTCCTCTTGTGCTAATTATGATATTTTTACGCTGTTTCACTTTTTGACTTTTCAAATAATTCATGTTGCACAAAAACTTCTTCAGCTGAAATCTGCAAAACCTTTACTAAGTTTCACTCCTTCAAATATTTCTGGATCTGTACTAATTTGATAGATAGATAGATAGATAGATAGATAGATAGATAGATAGATAGATAGATAGATAGATAGATAGATAGATAGATAGATAGATAGATAGATAGATAGATAGATAGATAGATAGATAGATAGATAGATAGATAGATAGATAGATAGATAGATAGATAGATAGATAGATAGATAGATAGATAGATAGATAGATAGATAGATAGATAGATAGATAGATAGATAGATAGATAGATAGATAGATAGATAGATAGATAGATTAGTGACTTGCGGTGAGGTTCATACCTGGTGAGGCACCTACTTATTTATAATCGGATTTACAAATCTAGACCCCCTGCATGTTATTGTTTACATAAGGAAATTTCTCGCATGCTACAATGCTGGAGGGCAAAAAGGCTATTCCTTTACATGCCATTCATGATTCCGTGATCTCAATCAAACTTAGACTACTGTGTGGCTAGCTCGCTGGACGGCTCGCTGTTACCATCTCTTACTCTGCACTTGTGGAGTCACAATGTCTGGGTTCATGAGCGCCCCCAGCGATGAGGCATGAGAACTGCCTGCCTCACCTCTAATCTGTATGGCGTTTGCCGTCTCAAATAATATGCCATTTATGATCGCTCCTCAGCACACGAAACATGTTGACACACACAGTTGGTGAAAATAAAAACACAGTACATTAAATACATAAGCTAAATCATGGAAAATAGGTTCATACATTAAATGTTTTTAACCATTTTATTGGCGACGTACAGACAGGAGGAGCATGCTCTCATAGAGTGGCAACCGGTGCTCTTAGCGAGAGGTTGCGCAATCACAGGTGAGGCTCAGCTCGGTGCTGCCTCACCGGCTTCGCTTCCAAGCATTTTAATGGGAAAATTCAGCGATTTTGAAGAAAAAACATCATCATACTTCAGTCAAATGATAAATAGGGACTTTATAGGACAAAACAACAGGGTGAAAAAATCTTTATAAATGATTTTATTGTTATATATTATTTTTCCATGATGACAGGTGTGGCTCTGGCTCTCCTGCCTCATCTGACAGCACATCACTGATTTTATATCTATCTATCTGTCTGTCTGTCTGTCTGTCTGTCTGTCTGTCTGTCTATCTATATCTCTATATATCTATCTATATCTCTATATATCTATATATATATATATATATATATATATATATATATATATATATATATATATATATATATATATATATATATATACAGACCATAATTTAGCTAACTATGGTCTTTTTTATGCTCTGTTTCACTTTTTGACTTTTTCAAATAATTCAGGTTGCACACAAACTTCTGCGTCTTCAGCTGAATTCTGCAACACCTTTCCTAAGTTCCACTACTGGGCAAAGGATTTTTACAATATATGACTGTAGCTTTTTTATGCTTTTTTCCAACTTCCTACTCTTTTTTTGCATCAATCATTCTGCAAATATGCTTCTTTGGCCCTTTATGTTAAGTTTCACTCCTTCAAATATTTCTGGTTTTGTTCTGATTTCTGCTTCAGCTAATTTCTGCTCTTTGCTACGTTTCACTGTTTCAACTATTTCAAGTTTTTTCTGCTTTTTCCTACTTCTTACGCTTTTCTCAAATTTTTCTTGCATTTCTGCTGCAGTCATTCTGCAAATATGCATTCTCACGGCTGTTTCGCTAGGAACAGCTATTTTTCTAGTCAGTGAGAATGCATTCAATGCATTCTCACTACTAGTGTTTCTGTTTTTCTTTATTATCAGTGAGAATGCATTCAATGCATTCTCACTTATAGCATTTCTGTTTTTCTTTATCAGTGAGAATGCATTCAATGCATTCTCACTTATAGCATTTCTGTTTTTCTTTATTATTATTATTATTATTATTATTCTGTCTTCCGTACCTTTTTCAAAGTTTAACTACTTCCACTATCTTTTACTAATTTCACTAATTTATATATCAAAACGTTCAGCTTCTTCAGGAGAATTGAGCTATGACTTTTGGTAAACTTCACTATTGCACTTTTTGAAATAATTGCCCTTTTGTGCAAATTTATTGCCCCATTCATTCCTATGGTGGAATTCACTAACTGACGTCAGTTGCTAGAGTGTACACTCTAGTAACTGCCGTTTTTGAACTTTTTCAGCTTTTTAACAAACAAAATGATGCTGTTCATACATATTTCACTGTAGAGAAATAATTTATGCATTAAAATGTAGCTATGTGTGTCTACTTTATGGAATAATTACTATTATTGCTACAGGTCTTACTGTTTTCTGTCAAATTTCTCTGGAGTACAACCATGTCACACTTTCTCCTATTCTTTCAATGTATTTTTCTCTTGTGCTCTGTTTTTATATGTTTCAGTGCATTCTGCTTGTCTACTTTTATGTAAGCTTTCAACTTCCACTGGTTTTTACTATCTTTTAACTATTCAACTTTTGTGTATGCCTTCAACTTCCACTGGTTTTTAATATCTATTAGCTATTCAACTTTTGTGTATGCTTTCAACTTCCTCTGGTTTTTACTATCTTTTAACTGTTCAACTTTTGTGTATGCTTTCAACTTCCTCTGGTTTTTACTATCTTTTAACTGTTCAACTTTTGTGTATGCCTTCAACTTCCACTGGTTTTTAATTTCTATTAGCTTTTCAACTTTTCTGTATGCCTTCAACTTCCACTGGTTTTTAATATCTTTTAGCTATTCAACTTTTGTGTATGCCTTCAACTTCCACTGGTTCTTACTATCTTTTAGCTTTTCAACTCTTGTGTATGCCTTCAACTTCCACTGGTTTTTAATTTCTTTTAGCTTTTCAACTTTTCTGTATGCCTTCAACTTCCACTGGTTTTTAATATCTTCTTGCCTTTAAACTTTTCTGTATGCCTTCAACTTCCACTGGTTTTCCACTGGTTGCATTTCTGCTGCAGTCATTCTGCAAATATGCATTCTCACGGCTGTTTCGCTAGGAACAGCTATTTTTCTAGTTATTATTATTATCAGTGAGAATGCATTCAATGCATTCTCACTTATAGCATTTCTGTTTTTCTTTATCAGTGAGAATGCATTCAATGCATTCTCACTTATAGCATTTCTGTTTTTCTTTATTATTATTATTATTATTATTATTCTGTCTTCCGTACCTTTTTCAAAGTTTAACTACTTCCACTATCTTTTACTAATTTCACTAATTTATATATCAAAACGTTCAGCTTCTTCAGGAGAATTGAGCTATGACTTTTGGTAAACTTCACTATTGCACTTTTTGAAATAATTGCCCTTTTGTGCAAATTTATTGCCCCATTCATTCCTATGGTGGAATTCACTAACTGACGTCAGTTGCTAGAGTGTACACTCTAGTAACTGCCGTTTTTGAACTTTTTCAGCTTTTTAACAAACAAAATGATGCTGTTCATACATATTTCACTGTAGAGAAATAATTTATGCATTAAAATGTAGCTATGTGTGTCTACTTTATGGAATAATTACTATTATTGCTACAGGTCTTACTGTTTTCTGTCAAATTTCTCTGGAGTACAACCATGTCACACTTTCTCCTATTCTTTCAATGTATTTTTCTCTTGTGCTCTGTTTTTATATGTTTCAGTGCATTCTGCTTGTCTACTTTTATGTAAGCTTTCAACTTCCACTGGTTTTTACTATCTTTTAACTATTCAACTTTTGTGTATGCCTTCAACTTCCACTGGTTTTTAATATCTATTAGCTATTCAACTTTTGTGTATGCTTTCAACTTCCTCTGGTTTTTACTATCTTTTAACTGTTCAACTTTTGTGTATGCTTTCAACTTCCTCTGGTTTTTACTATCTTTTAACTGTTCAACTTTTGTGTATGCCTTCAACTTCCACTGGTTTTTAATTTCTATTAGCTTTTCAACTTTTCTGTATGCCTTCAACTTCCACTGGTTTTTAATATCTTTTAGCTATTCAACTTTTGTGTATGCCTTCAACTTCCACTGGTTCTTACTATCTTTTAGCTTTTCAACTCTTGTGTATGCCTTCAACTTCCACTGGTTTTTAATTTCTTTTAGCTTTTCAACTTTTCTGTATGCCTTCAACTTCCACTGGTTTTTAATATCTTCTTGCCTTTAAACTTTTCTGTATGCCTTCAACTTCCACTGGTTTTCCACTGGTTGCATTTCTGCTGCAGTCATTCTGCAAATATGCATTCTCACGGCTGTTTCGCTAGGAACAGCTATTTTTCTAGTTATTATTATTATTATTATTATTCTGTCTTCCGTACCTTTTTCAAAGTTTAACTACTTCCACTATCTTTTACTAATTTCACTAATTTATATATCAAAACGTTCAGCTTCTTCAGGAGAATTGAGCTATGACTTTTGGTAAACTTCACTATTGCACTTTTTGAAATAATTGCCCTTTTGTGCAAATTTATTGCCCCATTCATTCCTATGGTGGAATTCACTAACTGACGTCAGTTGCTAGAGTGTACACTCTAGTAACTGCCGTTTTTGAACTTTTTCTGCTTTTTGACAACAAAATGATGCTGTTCATACATATTTCACTGTAGAGAAATAATTTATGCATTAAAATGTAGCTACGTGTGTCTACTTTATGGAATTATTACTATTATTGCTACAGGTCTTACTGTTTTCTGTCAAATTTCTCTGGAGTACAACCATGTCACACTTTCTCCTATTCTTTCAATGTATTTTTCTCTTGTGCTCTGTTTTTACATGTTTCAGTGCATTCTGCTTGTCTACTTTTATGTAAGCTTTCAACTTCCACTGGTTTTTAATATCTTTTAACTATTCAACTTCAACTTCCACTGGTTTTTAATATCTTTTAGCTTTTCAACTTTTCTGTATGCCTTCAACTTCCACTGGTTTTTAATATCTTTTAACTATTCAACTTTTGTTTATGCCTTCAACTTCCACTGGTTTTTAATATCTTTTAGCTTTTCAACTTTTCTGTATGCCTTCAACTTCCACTGGTTTTTAATATCTTTTAGCTATTCAACTTTTCTGTATGCCTTCAACTTCCACTGGTTTTTAATATCTTTTAGCTTTTCAACTTTTGTGTATGCTTTCAACTTCCACTGGTTTTTACTATCTTTTAACTATTCAACTTTTGTGTATGCCTTCAACTTCCACTGGTTTTTAATTTCTTTTAGCTTTTCAACTTTTCTGTATGCCTTCAACTTCCACTGGTTTTTAATATCTTTTAGCTATTCAACTTTTTTGTATGCTTTCAACTTCCACTGGTTTTTAATATCTTTTAGCTATTCAACTTTTCTGTATGCCTTCAACTTCCACTGGTTTTTAATATCTTTTAGCTATTCAACTTTTTTGTATGCTTTCAACTTCCACTGGTTTTTACTATCTTTTAACTATTCAACTTTTGTGTATGCCTTCAACTTCCACTGGTTTTTAATATCTTTTAGCTATTCAACTTTTGTGTATGCTTTCAACTTCCACTGGTTTTTACTATCTTTTAACTATTCAACTTTTGTGTATGCCTTCAACTTCCACTGGTTTTTAATTTCTTTTAGCTTTTCAACTTTTCTGTATGCCTTCAACTTCCACTGGTTTTTAATATCTTTTAGCTATTCAACTTTTTTGTATGCTTTCAACTTCCACTGGTTTTTAATTTCTTTTAGCTTTTCAACTTTTCTGTATGCCTTCAACTTCCACTGGTTTTTAATATCTTTTAGCTATTCAACTTTTTTGTATGCTTTCAACTTCCACTGGTTTTTAATATCTTTTAGCTATTCAACTTTTCTGTATGCCTTCAACTTCCACTGGTTTTTAATATCTTTTAGCTATTCAACTTTTGTGTATGCTTTCAACTTCCACTGGTTTTTACTATCTTTTAACTATTCAACTTTTGTGTATGCCTTCAACTTCCACTGGTTTTTAATTTCTTTTAGCTTTTCAACTTTTCTGTATGCCTTCAACTTCCACTGGTTTTTACTATCTTTTAACTATTCAACTTTTGTGTATGCCTTCAACTTCCACTCGTTTTCCACTGGTTGCATTTCTGCTGCAGTCATTCTGCAAATATGCATTCTCACGGCTGTTTCGCTAGGAACAGCTATTTTTCTAGTTATTATTATTCTGTCTTCCGTACCTTTTTCAAAGTTTAACTACTTCCACTATCTTTTACTAATTTCACTAATTTATATATCAAAACGTTCAGCTTCTTCAGGAGAATTGAGCTATGACTTTTGGTAAACTTCACTATTGCACTTTTTGAAATAATTGCCCTTTTGTGCAAATTTATTGCCCCATTCATTCCTATGGTGGAATTCACTAACTGACGTCAGTTGCTAGAGTGTACACTCTAGTAACTGCCGTTTTTGAACTTTTTCAGCTTTTTAACAAACAAAATGATGCTGTTCATACATATTTCACTGTAGAGAAATAATTTATGCATTAAAATGTAGCTATGTGTGTCTACTTTATGGAATAATTACTATTATTGCTACAGGTCTTACTGTTTTCTGTCAAATTTCTCTGGAGTACAACCATGTCACACTTTCTCCTATTCTTTCAATGTATTTTTCTCTTGTGCTCTGTTTTTATATGTTTCAGTGCATTCTGCTTGTCTACTTTTATGTAAGCTTTCAACTTCCACTGGTTTTTACTATCTTTTAACTATTCAACTTTTGTGTATGCCTTCAACTTCCACTGGTTTTTAATATCTATTAGCTATTCAACTTTTGTGTATGCTTTCAACTTCCTCTGGTTTTTACTATCTTTTAACTGTTCAACTTTTGTGTATGCTTTCAACTTCCTCTGGTTTTTACTATCTTTTAACTGTTCAACTTTTGTGTATGCCTTCAACTTCCACTGGTTTTTAATTTCTATTAGCTTTTCAACTTTTCTGTATGCCTTCAACTTCCACTGGTTTTTAATATCTTTTAGCTATTCAACTTTTGTGTATGCCTTCAACTTCCACTGGTTCTTACTATCTTTTAGCTTTTCAACTCTTGTGTATGCCTTCAACTTCCACTGGTTTTTAATTTCTTTTAGCTTTTCAACTTTTCTGTATGCCTTCAACTTCCACTGGTTTTTAATATCTTCTTGCCTTTAAACTTTTCTGTATGCCTTCAACTTCCACTGGTTTTCCACTGGTTGCATTTCTGCTGCAGTCATTCTGCAAATATGCATTCTCACGGCTGTTTCGCTAGGAACAGCTATTTTTCTAGTTATCAGTGAGAATGCATTCAATGCATTCTCACTTATAGCATTTCTGTTTTTCTTTATCAGTGAGAATGCATTCAATGCATTCTCACTTATAGCATTTCTGTTTTTCTTTATTATTATTATTATTATTATTATTCTGTCTTCCGTACCTTTTTCAAAGTTTAACTACTTCCACTATCTTTTACTAATTTCACTAATTTATATATCAAAACGTTCAGCTTCTTCAGGAGAATTGAGCTATGACTTTTGGTAAACTTCACTATTGCACTTTTTGAAATAATTGCCCTTTTGTGCAAATTTATTGCCCCATTCATTCCTATGGTGGAATTCACTAACTGACGTCAGTTGCTAGAGTGTACACTCTAGTAACTGCCGTTTTTGAACTTTTTCAGCTTTTTAACAAACAAAATGATGCTGTTCATACATATTTCACTGTAGAGAAATAATTTATGCATTAAAATGTAGCTATGTGTGTCTACTTTATGGAATAATTACTATTATTGCTACAGGTCTTACTGTTTTCTGTCAAATTTCTCTGGAGTACAACCATGTCACACTTTCTCCTATTCTTTCAATGTATTTTTCTCTTGTGCTCTGTTTTTATATGTTTCAGTGCATTCTGCTTGTCTACTTTTATGTAAGCTTTCAACTTCCACTGGTTTTTACTATCTTTTAACTATTCAACTTTTGTGTATGCCTTCAACTTCCACTGGTTTTTAATATCTATTAGCTATTCAACTTTTGTGTATGCTTTCAACTTCCTCTGGTTTTTACTATCTTTTAACTGTTCAACTTTTGTGTATGCTTTCAACTTCCTCTGGTTTTTACTATCTTTTAACTGTTCAACTTTTGTGTATGCCTTCAACTTCCACTGGTTTTTAATTTCTATTAGCTTTTCAACTTTTCTGTATGCCTTCAACTTCCACTGGTTTTTAATATCTTTTAGCTATTCAACTTTTGTGTATGCCTTCAACTTCCACTGGTTCTTACTATCTTTTAGCTTTTCAACTCTTGTGTATGCCTTCAACTTCCACTGGTTTTTAATTTCTTTTAGCTTTTCAACTTTTCTGTATGCCTTCAACTTCCACTGGTTTTTAATATCTTCTTGCCTTTAAACTTTTCTGTATGCCTTCAACTTCCACTGGTTTTCCACTGGTTGCATTTCTGCTGCAGTCATTCTGCAAATATGCATTCTCACGGCTGTTTCGCTAGGAACAGCTATTTTTCTAGTCAGTGAGAATGCATTCAATGCATTCTCACTTATAGCATTTCTGTTTTTCTTTATTATTATTATTATTATTATTATTCTGTCTTCCGTACCTTTTTCAAAGTTTAACTACTTCCACTATCTTTTACTAATTTCACTAATTTATATATCAAAACGTTCAGCTTCTTCAGGAGAATTGAGCTATGACTTTTGGTAAACTTCACTATTGCACTTTTTGAAATAATTGCCCTTTTGTGCAAATTTATTGCCCCATTCATTCCTATGGTGGAATTCACTAACTGACGTCAGTTGCTAGAGTGTACACTCTAGTAACTGCCGTTTTTGAACTTTTTCAGCTTTTTAACAAACAAAATGATGCTGTTCATACATATTTCACTGTAGAGAAATAATTTATGCATTAAAATGTAGCTATGTGTGTCTACTTTATGGAATAATTACTATTATTGCTACAGGTCTTACTGTTTTCTGTCAAATTTCTCTGGAGTACAACCATGTCACACTTTCTCCTATTCTTTCAATGTATTTTTCTCTTGTGCTCTGTTTTTATATGTTTCAGTGCATTCTGCTTGTCTACTTTTATGTAAGCTTTCAACTTCCACTGGTTTTTACTATCTTTTAACTATTCAACTTTTGTGTATGCCTTCAACTTCCACTGGTTTTTAATATCTATTAGCTATTCAACTTTTGTGTATGCTTTCAACTTCCTCTGGTTTTTACTATCTTTTAACTGTTCAACTTTTGTGTATGCTTTCAACTTCCTCTGGTTTTTACTATCTTTTAACTGTTCAACTTTTGTGTATGCCTTCAACTTCCACTGGTTTTTAATTTCTATTAGCTTTTCAACTTTTCTGTATGCCTTCAACTTCCACTGGTTTTTAATATCTTTTAGCTATTCAACTTTTGTGTATGCCTTCAACTTCCACTGGTTCTTACTATCTTTTAGCTTTTCAACTCTTGTGTATGCCTTCAACTTCCACTGGTTTTTAATTTCTTTTAGCTTTTCAACTTTTCTGTATGCCTTCAACTTCCACTGGTTTTTAATATCTTCTTGCCTTTAAACTTTTCTGTATGCCTTCAACTTCCACTGGTTTTCCACTGGTTGCATTTCTGCTGCAGTCATTCTGCAAATATGCATTCTCACGGCTGTTTCGCTAGGAACAGCTATTTTTCTAGTTATTATTATTATTATTATTATTCTGTCTTCCGTACCTTTTTCAAAGTTTAACTACTTCCACTATCTTTTACTAATTTCACTAATTTATATATCAAAACGTTCAGCTTCTTCAGGAGAATTGAGCTATGACTTTTGGTAAACTTCACTATTGCACTTTTTGAAATAATTGCCCTTTTGTGCAAATTTATTGCCCCATTCATTCCTATGGTGGAATTCACTAACTGACGTCAGTTGCTAGAGTGTACACTCTAGTAACTGCCGTTTTTGAACTTTTTCAGCTTTTTAACAAACAAAATGATGCTGTTCATACATATTTCACTGTAGAGAAATAATTTATGCATTAAAATGTAGCTATGTGTGTCTACTTTATGGAATAATTACTATTATTGCTACAGGTCTTACTGTTTTCTGTCAAATTTCTCTGGAGTACAACCATGTCACACTTTCTCCTATTCTTTCAATGTATTTTTCTCTTGTGCTCTGTTTTTATATGTTTCAGTGCATTCTGCTTGTCTACTTTTATGTAAGCTTTCAACTTCCACTGGTTTTTACTATCTTTTAACTATTCAACTTTTGTGTATGCCTTCAACTTCCACTGGTTTTTAATATCTATTAGCTATTCAACTTTTGTGTATGCTTTCAACTTCCTCTGGTTTTTACTATCTTTTAACTGTTCAACTTTTGTGTATGCTTTCAACTTCCTCTGGTTTTTACTATCTTTTAACTGTTCAACTTTTGTGTATGCCTTCAACTTCCACTGGTTTTTAATTTCTATTAGCTTTTCAACTTTTCTGTATGCCTTCAACTTCCACTGGTTTTTAATATCTTTTAGCTATTCAACTTTTGTGTATGCCTTCAACTTCCACTGGTTCTTACTATCTTTTAGCTTTTCAACTCTTGTGTATGCCTTCAACTTCCACTGGTTTTTAATTTCTTTTAGCTTTTCAACTTTTCTGTATGCCTTCAACTTCCACTGGTTTTTAATATCTTCTTGCCTTTAAACTTTTCTGTATGCCTTCAACTTCCACTGGTTTTCCACTGGTTGCATTTCTGCTGCAGTCATTCTGCAAATATGCATTCTCACGGCTGTTTCGCTAGGAACAGCTATTTTTCTAGTTATCAGTGAGAATGCATTCAATGCATTCTCACTTATAGCATTTCTGTTTTTCTTTATTATTATTATTATTATTATTATTCTGTCTTCCGTACCTTTTTCAAAGTTTAACTACTTCCACTATCTTTTACTAATTTCACTAATTTATATATCAAAACGTTCAGCTTCTTCAGGAGAATTGAGCTATGACTTTTGGTAAACTTCACTATTGCACTTTTTGAAATAATTGCCCTTTTGTGCAAATTTATTGCCCCATTCATTCCTATGGTGGAATTCACTAACTGACGTCAGTTGCTAGAGTGTACACTCTAGTAACTGCCGTTTTTGAACTTTTTCAGCTTTTTAACAAACAAAATGATGCTGTTCATACATATTTCACTGTAGAGAAATAATTTATGCATTAAAATGTAGCTATGTGTGTCTACTTTATGGAATAATTACTATTATTGCTACAGGTCTTACTGTTTTCTGTCAAATTTCTCTGGAGTACAACCATGTCACACTTTCTCCTATTCTTTCAATGTATTTTTCTCTTGTGCTCTGTTTTTATATGTTTCAGTGCATTCTGCTTGTCTACTTTTATGTAAGCTTTCAACTTCCACTGGTTTTTACTATCTTTTAACTATTCAACTTTTGTGTATGCCTTCAACTTCCACTGGTTTTTAATATCTATTAGCTATTCAACTTTTGTGTATGCTTTCAACTTCCTCTGGTTTTTACTATCTTTTAACTGTTCAACTTTTGTGTATGCTTTCAACTTCCTCTGGTTTTTACTATCTTTTAACTGTTCAACTTTTGTGTATGCCTTCAACTTCCACTGGTTTTTAATTTCTATTAGCTTTTCAACTTTTCTGTATGCCTTCAACTTCCACTGGTTTTTAATATCTTTTAGCTATTCAACTTTTGTGTATGCCTTCAACTTCCACTGGTTCTTACTATCTTTTAGCTTTTCAACTCTTGTGTATGCCTTCAACTTCCACTGGTTTTTAATTTCTTTTAGCTTTTCAACTTTTCTGTATGCCTTCAACTTCCACTGGTTTTTAATATCTTCTTGCCTTTAAACTTTTCTGTATGCCTTCAACTTCCACTGGTTTTCCACTGGTTGCATTTCTGCTGCAGTCATTCTGCAAATATGCATTCTCACGGCTGTTTCGCTAGGAACAGCTATTTTTCTAGTTATTATTATTCTGTCTTCCGTACCTTTTTCAAAGTTTAACTACTTCCACTATCTTTCACTAATTTCACTAATTCATATATCAAAATGTTCAGCTTCTTCAGGAGAATGGAGCTATGACTTTTGGTAAACTTCACTATTGCACTTTTTGAAATAATTGCCCTTTTGTGCAAATTTATTGCCCCATTCATTCCTATGGTGGAATTCACTAACTGACGTCAGTTGCTAGAGTGTACACTGCCGTTTTTGAACTTTTTCTGCTTTTTGACAAACAAAATGATGCTGTTCATACATATTTCACTGTAGAGAAATAATTTATGCATTAAAATGTAGCTACGTGTGTCTACTTTATGGAATTATTAGTATTATTGCTCTAGGTCTTACTGTTTTCTGTCAAACTCTTCTGGAGTACAACCATGTCACACTTTCTCCTATTCTTTCAATGTATTTTTGTCTTGTGCTCTGTTTTAATCTGTTTCTATGCATTCTTCAAGTCTACATTTCTATTTTGCTTTCTGGTTCTACTGGTTTCTACTGCCTTCCACTGGTTTTACTACCTTTCACCTTTTCAAGATGAAGATGCCTTCATCTTCCACTGTTTTTATCTCTTTCTACGCATTCTGCAAGTCTGCTTTTCTGTTTTGCCTTCTGGTTCTACTGGTTTTTACTATCTTCTAATTTCTTCTGCAATTTTTATTCAATTTTAGCAATTAATATATGAAAATGTTCTGCTTCTTCTGATCCTTTTTGCTTTTGGTTTTGCTGTTTTACTAATTCAAATATTTCTGGTTTTTCTGCTTCCCTTAATGTAAGCTTATTGCTGTTTCACTGTTCAACTGTTTAAACTATTTATGGTTTTGCACGAATTTCCTCTTGTGCTAATTATGATATTATTACGCTGTTTCACTTTTTGACTTTTCAAATAATTCATGTTGCACAAAAACTTCTGCTTCTTCAGCTGAAATCTGCAAAACCTTTACTAAGTTTCACTCCTTCAAATATTTCTGGATCTGTACTAATTTGATAGATAGATTGTAGATAGATTCTCACGGGGAAACCGTGAGAGTACAACTCAAACCACGTCTTTCTCGCTCTCTGTATAAGAGCAGCTACTGTATTGCCAACTCGCTGTTACCGTCTCTTACTCTGCAGTTGTGCAGTCACACTGTCTGGGTTCATGAGCGCCCCCGGCGATGAGACTCGAGAACTGCCTGCCTCACTCCGCATCTGTTCTCCGTCGTTTATGATCGCTCCTCATCACACAAATCACGTTACACACTCAGTTGGTGACAATAAAAACACAGTACATTAAATACATAAGCTAAATTATGGAAAATCAGTTCATGAATTAAATGTTTTAACCATTTTATTGGCAACGTACAGACAGAAGGAGCATGGCAACCGGTGCAGTTAGCGAGAGGTTGTGCAATCACAGGTGAGGCTCAGCTCGCTGCTGCCTCACAGCACATCACTGATTATCTATCTATCTATCTATCTATCTATCTATCTATCTATCTATCTATCTATCTATCTATAGCCATAAAAAAATCGCTGTTCTTGACATTACAAATAAAAAAACTAAGTTATACAAAAAATTTGATGTTCTCTCATCAAATTTGTAATGTCAAGAACAGCGATATCTATCTATCTAGATAGATAGATAGATAGATAGATAGATAGATAGATAGATAGATAGATAGATATTAGTGACTTGCGGTGAGGTTCATACCTGGTGAGGCACCGACTTATTTATAATCGGATTTACAAATCTAGACCCCCTGCATGTTATTGTTTACATAAGGAAATTTCTCGCATGCTACAATGCTGGAGGGCAAAAAGGCTATTCCTTTACATGCCATTCATGATTCCGTGATCTCAATCAAACTTAGACATGTAGATATTATTAATTTCGTGCTGTGCTTAAAAGAAAAGGGAGAAACCGTAAAGTACCACTGAAAACCACGTCTTTCTCACTCTCTGTATCAGCACAACTACTGTGTGGCTAGCTCGCTGTTCGGCTCGCTGTTACCATCTCTTACTCTGCAGTTGTGCAGTCACAATGTCTGGGTTCATGAGCACCCCCCAGCGATGAGGCATGAGAACTGCCTGCCTCACTCATCTGTTCTTTGCCGTTTATGATCGCTCCTCATCACACAAATCACGTTACACACTTAGTTGGTGACAATAAAAACACATTACATTAAATACATAAGCTAAATTATGGAAAATAAGTTCATACATGTTTTTAACCATTTTATTGGCGACGTACAGACAGGAGGAGCATGCTCTCATAGAATGGCAACCGGTGCTCTTAGCGAGAGGTTGCGCAATCACAAGTGAGGCTCAGCTCGGTGCTGCCTCACCGGCTTCGCTTCCAAGCATTTTAATGGGAAAATTCAGCGATTATGAAGAAAAAACATCATCATATTTTAGTCAAATGATAAATAGGGACTTTATAGGACAAACCACAGGGTGAAAAAATCTTTATAAATGATGTTATTGTTATATATTATTTTTCCATGATGACAGGTGTGGCTCTGGCTCTCCTGCCTCATCTGACAGCACATCACTGATTTTATATCTATCTATCTACCTATCTATCTATATATATATATACAGACCATAATTTAGCTAACTATGGTCTTTTTTATGCTCTGTTTCACTTTTTGACTTTTTCAAATAATTCAGGTTGCACACAAACTTCTGCGTCTTCAGCTGAATTCTGCAACACCTTTGCTAAGTTCCACTACTGGGCAAAGGATTTTTACAATATATGACTGTAGCTTTCTTATGCTTTTTTCCTACTTCTTATTCTTTGTTCTCAAATTTTTCTTGCATTTCTGCTGCAGTCATTCTGCAAATATGCATTCTCACGGCTGTTTCGCTAGGAACAGCTATTTTTCTAGTTATTATTATAACAACTTCTTCCATTACCGTTAATGCGGCTCGTACCGCTGCGTGCCCACCCACAAAAGTGGTATCAAAACGTGTGTCTCGATCCCGGCATTGGAGCTATTACTTTTATTGGGGATCGGAGTTACGACGGCGACGTAAAAAGCGAAAAACGAGCGAAATTTCCAACTGCCGAAACCTTAGAGTGTAACTGAAACCAACTGCCGCTTTTTAGAGTGAGAAAAAGAGTGGAATTTTGACCCCAAAATAATTTTGAAATTGCTCTCATGGGTGCAAAAATTGCTCTATTGGTATGAAAGTCGGTCATGACATTGATACGAATGCCTGCTCTGGTAAAATGTTTTCAAAATTTCCCTAGGGCTTACGGTTTTCTGTCCAGGTGCTTCAGAGCAAAGTTTTGGGACAGGATAACTGACGTTCCTCCCCAGTGTTTTACATACATTTCTGAAAAATCTCTGAGCTCAGCGCACACCATTTTTCTCTCATCACTGCAATTACTGTGATTGAGCTACAGATATGAATCGCGGTAATAGATGAGATGAGAAATAGCCCTCTCATATGCTTCAAACGGTTTTTAGATCGGACTTACGGAACCCGAACGGGAAGCAGTCGTTCGGACTGCTTTTTCCATTAAAACTGACTGGGTGTCTCATAAAGATAGATAAGTCTGACACACACAGGGCACTTTCATCACTATAGCAACAGAATGCAGAGATAGGGAGAACTGCTGGGGTTTGGACTACAAAGACTCTGTAGTTCTAAATATGGCGGAACACTTTAATACTGAGGGCAGAGCAGGTCAGAACTACAACATGGCGGAACACTCAATTATTACAGAGGAGGGCTGAGCTGGCAGTTAGAACTACTTCCTGTTTTGGGCATTATACAGGTGGATTAACCAAACCACTGTTACACATTGGATTAGTGTGGTTATGAAAATTAAGTTTACTGAAAGTTTCAAAATAAAACTCTGAAAATTGCACTGACAAAAGTGCATCGCCGTAGGCGATGCAAAAATGAAAATCTTTTTTTTATGTTTTTTTTCTCAGGATAGTGAACTGCCTTGCGCAGCAAGGCAGTTCATTAACATTAGCATTTCATGGTTGTCTCAAAGATTGAAATCCTTCCCCAGCTTTCTGTCTCACACACACAGCAGTTGGCTGAGGGCCAATCGCTATAGCAACAGAATCCAGAGGAAGGCAAATCTGCTGGTTTGGACTACAAACCAGCAGCCATAACTGCCATAACTGTAGTTCTATCTATGGCCAAGACTCAGTTAAAACAGAGGCCTGACCAGCATGTCAGAACTACAACATGGCGGAACACTCAATTATTACAGAGGAGGAGTTGGCTGGTATTATAAACAACTTGTGCTTTGAGCATTATATAACTGATTTAACCTGATCACTATTACACATGAAATTAGTGTGGCAATTTCAAATGAAGCTTATTGAAAATTTTCAAAATAAAAGCCTTGACAATTTTTACATCATGTAATTGCTCTTTTTACATACATTTCTGCAAAAAGTTCTGAGCTCAGCGCACACCATTTTTCTCTCATCACTGCAATTACTGTGAATGAGCTACAGATATGAATCGCGGTACTAAATGAGACGACAAATAGCCCGCTCATACGCTTCAAACGGTTTTCGAATACGTATCACGGTTCCCGAATGGAAAGGAGTTGTTCGGACAGCTTTTTGGAGTGAAACTGGCTGGCTCAAACACATAGAATTGTTTCTCCCCCTGTCTGGAGAAACACAGGGGGAGGCTTGATCACTATAGCAACAGAACACAGACAAAAGCCAAACTGCTCCTTAGGACTACAAAAACACCATCTTTGTAGTTCTAAACACGATGGAACACTTTACTACAGAGGCCTGAGCAGAAGGTCGGAAGGTCAACATGGTGGAACCCTCAATCATTACAAAGGAGGGCTGAGCTGGCAGTTAAGAAGTACATAATGGTGGAACTCTGACTTATTACAGAAAGAAGGTGAGCAGAATGTTATAACTACAGACAGGGCAGAATGTTCTGGGCATTATATATGAACTGGTTTAACCCAACCACTGTTAGACATGGGATTAGTGTGGCCATTTAAAATGAAGCTTACTGAAAATTTCCAAATAAAAGCCTGAATATTCCTCTCAGGCCTTTATTATGTTTTTCTCTCAGGTTAGTGCAGAGAGAACTACAGATTTAAATCGTGGTTCCATCGGAGACAAGAAATTGCCCTCTTATATGCTTCAAAAAGTTTTCGGATTGCTCTTATGGATGCTGAACAGTAAGCCGCTTTGATCAGAAAAACTAACTGCTTCAAAGAGTTGCTGCACTCCTCTCATGCTAGTGCAACGCCGTAGGCGTTGCAATAATATTAAGCTTTTTTCGCATTTTTTTTCCTCAGGATAGTGAACTGCCTTGCGCAGCAAGGCAGTTCATTAACATTAGCACAAGATTGTGCACAACATTAGCACAAACTTTAGCATTTTACTGCCCCCACTAGTGCACTGCCTTGCGCAGCAAGGCAGTGCACATCCTAACATCCTACATGAATATTAGTCTTCACGCTAATATTAGCATTTTGGCTTATGCATTAATTTCAACATACTGAATGGTACAAGTACAGTTTAGTCAACATGTTTCTGACTCACCACAGGTTATTGACTACATTGAAGCTTTCTTTAGCATTAATGCTAATTTTTTGCATCAGAACGCTTGATTAAAAACCGACGGGCACACTTTGGCATGCCCCTTAAAATTTCTGCGGAATTTTCTAGTTGGGGCATGCCATTAGCAATGCATAAGGAGAGCAGTGACTGACCTGCGAAGCAGGTCAGTCACTGCCTCCATGCATTGCATGGCAGGCACCTATTGTTCTTCACCTAATAGAATGTCTCTTTATTTATATATATCTTTATTTTTCTTCCATTACCGTTAATGCGGCTCGTACCGCTGCGTGCCCACCCACAAAAGTGGTATCAAATCGTGCGGCTCGATGCCGAGAAGGGAGCTATTATTTTTATTGGGGATCGGAGTTACGATGGCGACGTAAAAAGCGAAAAACGAGCGAAATTTCCAACTGCCGAAACGCAGAGTGTAACTGACACCAACTGCCGCTTTTTTAGAGTGAGAAACAGGGTGGAATTTTGACCCCAAAATAATTTTGAAATCGCTCTCATGGGTGCAAAAATTGCTCTATTGGTATGAAAGTCGGTCATGACATTGATACGAATGCCTGCTCCGGTAAAATGTTTTCAAAATTTCCCTAGGGCTTACGGTTTTCGGTCTAGGTGCTTCAGAGCAAAGTTTTGGGACAGGATAACTGACGCTCCTCCCCAGTGTTTTACATACATTTCTGAAAAATCTCTGAGCTCAGCGCACAACATTTTCCTCTCAACACTGCAATTACTGTGAATGAGCTACAGATATGAATCGCGGTACTAAATGAGACGACAAATAGCCCTCTCATTTGCTTCAAACGGTTTTTGGATCGGCCTTACGGATCCTGAACGGGAAGCAGTTGTTCGGACTGCTTTTTTCATTAAAACTGACTGGGTGTCTCATAAAGATAGATAAGTCTGACACACACAGGGCACTTTCATCACTATAGCAACAGAATGCAGAGAGGGAGAACTGCTGGGGTTTGGACTACAAAGACTCTGTAGTCCTAAGAATGGCGGAACACTTTAATACAGAGGGCAGAGCAGAAGGTCAGAACTACAACATGGTGGAACACTCAATTATTACAGAGGAGGCCTCAGCTGGCAGTTAGAACTACTTCCTGTTTTGGGCATTATACAGCTAGATTAACCAAACCACTGTTACACATTGGATTAGTGTGGTTATGAAAATTAAGTTTACTGAAAGTTTCAAAATAAAACTCTGAAAATTGCACTCACAAAAGTGAGTGCAATAAAATAATATAAATCTTATTTTATGTTTTTTTTCTCAGGATAGTGAACTGCATCAGACGACAAACAGCCCTCTCATATGCTTCAAACAGTTTTTGTTCTAACTGTACAGCCTTGCGAAGCAAGGCTGTACGTTTATATCAAACTTTCTTAAAATAAGCATTTTAGCAATTCTTTCACTCAGGTTAATTGACAGCCTGTACATTTATATCAAACTTTCTTAAAATAAGCATTTTAGCAATTCTTTCACTCAGGTTAATTGACAGCCTTGCGAAGCAAGGCTGTACATTTATATCAAACTTTCTTAAAATAAGCATTTTAGCAATGTTTTCCTCTCAGGTTAGTGGACAGCCTTGCGAAGCAAGGCTGTACATTGACATCAAACTTTGTTAAAATAAGCATTTTAGCAATTCTTTCACTCTTGTTAATTGACAGCCTTGCGAAGCAAGGCTGTACATTTATATCAAACTTTCTTAAAATAAGCATTTTAGCAATGTTTTTCTCTCAGGTTAGTGCAGAGAGAACTACAGATTTAAATCGCGGTTCCATCGGAGACAAGAAATTGCCCTCTTATATGCTTCAAAAAGTTTTCGGATTGCTCTTATGGATGCTGAACAGTAAGCCGCTTTGATCAGAAAAACTAACTGCTTCAAACAGTTAGAATTCTCTCTCCCTGTGTGTCTCACTAACATGATAGTTGAGCTGCTCTTTAGAACTACAATGACTGAAGGTCAGAACTACAACATGGCGGAACTCTCAGATACCACAGATTAGGGCTGAACTGGCATTTAGAACTACTTGCTGTTTTGGGCATTATATAGTTGGATTAACCCAACCACTGTTACACATTTTATTGCTGTGGTCAATTAAAATAAAGCTTAATGAAAATTTCAAAATAAAAGCCTTCATATTTTTCACATCAGCTTTGGGCTTTATGTGAAATGTTTAAACAAACTACTGTTACACATTGAATTGGTGTGGTGGTTAAAATGAAGCCTACTGAAAGTTTCAAAATAAAAGTCTGCATATTCCTCTCATGGTAGTGCAACGCCGTAGGCGTTGCAATAATATTAAGCTTTTTTCGCATTTTTTTTCCTCAGGATAGTGAACTGCCTTGCGCAGCAAGGCAGTTCATTAACATTAGCACAAGTTTAGCATTTTACTGCCCCCACTAGTGCACTGCCTTGCGCAGCAAGGCAGTGCATTAGCATTAGCATTAGCCTTTTCCCTAAAGGTAGCTATTAGATAATTTTCTTACTTATTAGCGATGTTCAGTATACTGAATGGAGTAAATCAATGACAGAAAACATGCTAGTGATGCCACACATCCTACATGAATATTAGTCTTCATGCTAATATTAGCATTTTGGCTTATGCATTAATTTCAACATACTGAATGGTACAGGTACAGTTTAGTCAACATGTTTCTGACTCACCACAGGTTATTGACTACATTGCAGCTTTCTTTAGCATTAATGCTAATTTTTTGCAGCAGAAGGCTTGATTAAAAAGCGACGGGCACACTTTGGCATGCCCCTCAAAATTTCTGCGGAATTTTCTAGTTATTCCATATTTTTCTTCCGTTCACCTTAATGCGGCTCGTACCGCTGCATGCCCACCCACAAAAGTGGTATCAAAACGTGTGTCTCGATCCCGGCATTGGAGCTATTATTTTTATTGGGGATCGGAGTTACGACGGCGACGTAAAAAGTGAAAAACGAGCGAAATTTCCAACTGCCGAAACCTTAGAGTGTAACTGAAACCAACTGCCGCTTTTTAGAGTGAGAAAAAGAGTGGAATTTTGACCCAAAAATAATTTTGAAATCGCTCTCATGGGTGCAAAAATTGCTCTATCGGTATGAAAGTCGGTCATGACATTGATACGTATGCCTGCTCCGGTAAAATGTTTTCAAAATTTTCCTAGGGCTTACGGTTTTCGGTCAAGGTGCTTCAGAGCAAAGTTTTGGGACAGGATAACTGACGCTCCTCCCCAGTGTTTTATATACATTTCTGAAAAAGCTCTGAGCTCAGCGCACACCATTTTTCTCTCATCACTGCAATTACTGTGAATGAGCTACAGATATGAATCGCGGTACTAAATGAGACGACAAATAGCCCTCTCATATGCTTCAAACGGTTTTTGGATCGGACTTACGGAACCCGAACGGGAAGCAGTCGTTCGGACTGCTTTTTCCATTAAAACTGACTGGGTGTCTCATAAAGATAGATAAGTCTGACACACACAGGGCACTTTCATCACTATAGCAACAGAATGCAGAGAGGGAGAACTGCTGGGGTTTGGACTACAAAGACTCTGTAGTTCTAAATATGGCGGAACACTTTAATGCAGAGGGCAGAGCAGAAGGTCAGAACTACAACATGGCGGAACACTCAATTATTACAGAGGAGGGCTGAGCTGGCAGTTAGAACTACTTCCTGTTTTGGGCATTATACAGGTGGATTAACCAAACCACTGTTACACATTGGATTAGTGTGGTTATGAAAATTAAGTTTACTGAAAGTTTCAAAATAAAACTCTGAAAATTGCACTGACAAAAGTGCATCGCCGTAGGCGATGCAAAAATGAAAATCTTTTTTTTATGTTTTTTTTCTCAGGATAGTGAACTGCCTTGCGCAGCAAGGCAGTTCATTAACATTAGCATTTCATGGTTGTCTCAAAGATTGAAATCCTTCCCCAGCTTTCTGTCTCACACACACAGCAGTTGGCTGAGGGCCAATCGCTATAGCAACAGAATCCAGAGAAAGGCAAATCTGCTGGTTTGGACTACAAACCAGCAGCCATAACTGCCATAACTGTAGTTCTATCTATGGCCAAGACTCAGTTAAAACAGAGGCCTGAGCAGCATGTCAGAACTACAACATGGCGGAACACTCAATTATTACAGAGGAGGAGTTGGCTGGTATTCTGAACTACTTGTGCTTTGAGCATTATATAACTGATTTAACCTGATCACTATTACACATGAAATTAGTGTGGCAATTTCAAATGAAGCTTATTGAAAATTTTCAAAATAAAAGCCTTGACAATTTTTACATCATGTAATTGCTCTTTTTACATACATTTCTGCAAAAAGTTCTGAGCTCAGCGCACACCATTTTTCTCTCATCACTGCAATTACTGTGAATGAGCTACAGATATGAATCGCGGTACTAAATGAGACGACAAATAGCCCTCTCATATGCTTCAAACGGTTTTCGAATACGTATCACGGTTCCCGAATGGAAAGGAGTTGTTCGGACAGCTTTTTGGAGTGAAACTGGCTGGCTCAAACACATAGAATTGTTTCTCCCCCTGTCTGGAGAAACACAGGGGGAGGCTTGATCACTATAGCAACAGAACACAGACAAAAGCCAAACTGCTCCTTAGGACTACAAAAACACCATCTTTGTAGTTCTAAACACGATGGAACACTTTACTACAGAGGCCTGAGCAGAAGGTCGGAAGGTCAACATGGTGGAACCCTCAATCATTACAAAGGAGGGCTGAGCTGGCAGTTAAGAAGTACATAATGGTGGAACTCTGACTTATTACAGAAAGAAGGTGAGCAGAATGTTATAACTACAGACAGGGCAGAATGTTCTGGGCATTATATATGAACTGGTTTAACCCAACCACTGTTAGACATGGGATTAGTGTGGCCATTTAAAATGAAGCTTACTGAAAATTTCAAAATAAAAGCCTGAATATTCCTCTCAGGCCTTTATTATGTTTTTCTCTCAGGTTAGTGCAGAGAGAACTACAGATTTAAATCGAGGTTCCATCGGAGACAAGAAATTGCCCTCTTATAAGCTTCAAAAAGTTTTCGGATTGCTCTTATGGATGCTGAACAGTAAGCCGCTTTGATCAGAAAAACTAACTGCTTCAAAGAGTTGCTGCACTCCTCTCATGCTAGTGCAACGCCGTAGGCGTTGCAATAATATTAAGCTTTTTTCGCATTTTTTTTCCTCAGGATAGTGAACTGCCTTGCGCAGCAAGGCAGTTCATTAACATTAGCACAAGATTGTGCACAACATTAGCACAAACTTTAGCATTTTACTGCCCCCACTAGTGCACTGCCTTGCGCAGCAAGGCAGTGCACATCCTAACATCCTAACATCCTACATGAATATTAGTCTTCACGCTAATATTAGCATTTTGGCTTATGCATTAATTTCAACATACTGAATGGTACAGGTGCAGTTTAGTCAACATGTTTCTGACTCACCACAGGTTATTGACTACATTGAAGCTTTCTTTAGCATTAATGCTAATTTTTTGCATTAGAACGCTTGATTAAAAACCGACGGGCACACTTTGGCATGCCCCTTAAAATTTCTGCGGAATTTTCTAGTTATAGTTATTTATTTTTCTTCCGTCACCGTTAATGCGGCTCGTACCGCTGCGAGAAACCCCACAAAAGTGGTATCAAAACGTGCGGCTCAATCCCGGGAAGGGAGCTATTATTTTTATTGGGGATCGGAGTTACGACGGCGACGTAAAAAGCGAAAAACGAGCGAAATTTCCAACTGCCGAAACCTTAGAGTGTAACTGAAACCAACTGCCGCTTTTTAGAGTGAGAAAAAGGGTGGAATTTTGACCCCAAAATAATTTTGAAATCGCTCTCATGGGTGCAAAAATTGCTCTATTGGTATGAAAGTCGGTCATGACATTGATACGAATGCCTGCTCCGGTAAAATGTTTTCAAAATTTCCCTAGGGCTTACGGTTTTTGGTCTAGGTGCTTCAGAGCAAAGTTTTGGGACAGGATAACTGACGCTCCTCTCCAGTGTTTTACATACATTTCTGAAAAAGCTCTGAGCTCAGCGCACACCATTTTTCTCTCATCACTGCAATTACTGTGAATGAGCTACAGATATGAATCGCGGTACTAAATGAGACGACAAATAGCCCTCTCATATGCTTCAAACGGGTTTTGGATCGGCCTTACGGATCCTGAACGGGAAGCAGTCGTTCGGACTGCTTTTTTCATTAAAACTGACTGGGTGTCTCATAACGTTAGATAAAGTCTCTGACACACACTGCAGTCTCATCACTATAGCAACAGAATACTGAGGAAGGCTGGCAGCTGGTTTGGACTACAAAGACTCTGTAGTTCTAAACATGGCGGAACACTTTAATACAGAGGGCAGAGCAGGAGGTCAGAACTACAACATGGCGGAACACTCAATTATTACAAAGGAGGCCTCAGCTGGCAGTTAGAACAACTTGCTGTTTTTGGCATTATACAGGTGGATTAACCAAACCACTGTTACACATTGGATTAGTGTGGTTATGGAAATTAAGTTTATTGAAAGTTTCAAAATAAAACTCTGCAATGTCCACTCACGACGAATATTAAGCTTTTTTATGTTTTTTGGTCTCAGGATAGTGAACTGCCTTGCGCAGCAAGGCAGTTCATTAACATTAGCATTAATGTTAATTGAAATCCTTCCCCAGCTTTCTGTCTCACACACACAGCAGTTGGCTGAGGGCCAATCGCTATAGCAACAGAATCCAGAGAAAGGCTGCTGGTTTGGACTACAAACCAGCAGCCATAACTGCCATAACTGTAGTTCTATCTATGGCCAAGACTCAGTTAAAACAGAGGCCTGAGCAGCAGGTCAGAACTACAACATGGCGGAACACTCAATTATTACAGAGGAGGAGTTGGCTGGTATTATAAACAACTTGTGCTTTGAGCATTATATTACTGATTTAACCTGATCACTATTACACATGAAATTAGTGTGGCAATTTCAAATGAAGCTCATTGAAAATTTTCAAAATAAAAGCCTTGACAATTTTTACATCATGTAATTGCTCTTTTTACATACATTTCTGCAAAAAGTTCTGAGCTCAGCGCACACCATTTTTCTCTCATCACTGCAATTACTGTGAATGAGCTACAGATATGAATCGCGGTACTAAATGAGACGACAAATAGCCCTCTCATACGCTTCAAACGGTTTTCGAATACGTATCACGGTTCCCGAATGGAAAGGAGTTGTTCGAACAGCTTTTTGGAGTGAAACTGGCTGGCTCAAACAGATAGAATTGTTTCTCCCCCTGTGTGTCTCTCTCACAGCTGACAAAGAGGCTTGATCACTATAGCAACAGAACACAGAAAAGCAGAGCTGCTCCTTAGGACTACAAAAACGCCATCTTTGTAGTTCTAAACACGATGGAACACTTTACTACAGAGGCCTGAGCAGAAGGTCAGAAGGTCAACATGGTGGAACCCTCAATCATTACAAAGGAGGGCTGAGCTGGCAGTTAAGAAGTACATAATGGTGGAACTCTGAGTTATTACAGAAAGAAGGTGAGCAGAATGTTATAACTACAGACAGGGCAGAATGTTCTAGGCATTATATATAAACTGGTTTAACCCAACCACTGTTAGACATGGGATTAGTGTGGCCATTTAAAATGAAGCTTACTGAAAATTTCAAAATAAAAGCCTGAATATTCCTCTCAGGCCTTTATTATGTTTTTCTCTCAGGTTAGTGCAGAGAGAACTACAGATTTAAATCGCGGTTCCATCGGAGACAAGAAATTGCCCTCTTATATGCTTCAAAAAGTTTTCGGATTGCTCTTATGGATGCTGAACAGTAAGCCGCTTTGATCAGAAAAACTAACTGCTTCAAACAGTTAGAATTCTGTCTCTCCCTGTGTGTCTCACTAACATGATAGTTGAGCTGCTCTTTAGAACTACAATGACTGAAGGTCAGAACTACAACATGGCGGAACTCTCAGATACCACAGATTAGGGCTGAACTGGCATTTAGAACTACTTGCTGTTTTGGGCATTATATAGTTGGATTAACCCAACCACTGTTACACATTTTATTGCTGTGGTCAATTAAAATGAAGCTTAATGAAAATTTCAAAATAAAAGCCTTGATATTTTTCACATCAGCTTTGGGGTTTATGTGAATGGTTTAAACAAACTACTGTTACACATTGAATTGGTGTGGTGGTTACAATGAAGCCTACTGAAAGTTTCAAAATAAAAGTCTGCATATTCCTCTCATGCTAGTGCAACGCCGTAGGCGTTGCAATAATATTAAGCTTTTTTCGTATTTTTTTTCCTCAGGATAGTGAACTGCCTTGCGCAGCAAGGCAGTTCATTAACATTAGCACAAGTTTGTGCACAACATGAGCACAAACTTTAGCATTTTACTGCCCCCACTAGTGCACTGCCTTGCGTAGCAAGGCAGTGCATTAGCATTAGCATTAGCCTTTTCCCTAAAGCACATATGTCAGAGTCAAGGCCCGCGGGCCACATCCGACCCGCGAGAAGGTTTTTTACGGCCCCTGGGATGATCTTGATTTATTATTAGAACAGGCCCGCAGACCGCAGCAAGCCGGCACCCCGTCTGAAAAAAAATATCTTCCTTATTTGAACTGTAAGTAGTTCTTTAAATGTTCTGTGAGATGATGTACTTACCCATGTATCCATAACAACCGGAACCTTCAATATCCACCATGTTATTGCCGAAATATACCGTCTATTAAACGAGTGCCCCCCGGATTAATTACACTCTGCAGCTGCAGCTGCGAAGTTACCGTATTAACCCGATACTTGCTGGAAAGTGCAACGTCTCCCCTTTCAGAAACCGTTAGAATTTTTCCACTTAGCGCTACGTGTGGCGGAATTACGGTACTGCAAATTTAGATGTGTCGCCGGCGACACATCTAAATGCCTTGACTCTGACATATGTGGATTAATAGATTTTTGCACTTTATTTTATTGTATTTCAATCCAATTATATTTTAAAAATATTTCAGTTGTGTCTGTTGAAAATTAAAGATTACTGACAGAGCCATAAGAAAATATTGCTTTATTTATCTGATCATATTGGAATATATTTGTTAGGTTTTCAGTAGGTTCAATTAGGTTCACTAGACTATATGCGTCATTTAAAAAAATTTCAATGAACATTCGATCAGTCCGGCCCTCGGCTTGTAGCTAAATTTTTAATTTGGCCCTCCATCCATTTGACTTTGACACCCCTGCCCTAAAGGTAGCTATTAGCTAATTTTCTTACTTATTAGCAATGTTCAGTATATTGAATGGAGTAAATCAATGACAGAAAACATGGTAGTGATGCCACGCATCCTACATGAATATTAGTCTTCACGCTAATATTAGCATTTTGGCTTATGCATTAATTTCAACATACTGAATGGTACAGGTACAGTTTAGTCAACATGTTTCTGACTCACCACAGGTTATTGACTACATTGCAGCTTTCTTTAGCATTAATGCTAATTTTTTGCATCAGAAGGCTTGATTAAAAAGCGACGGGCACACTTTGGCATGCCCCTTAAAATTTCTGTGGAATTTTCTAGTTTGCATTTACTCTACAGTCTTATTTTTATTTCTACCTTGTGCTTCAACTTATCTTCAACTTGCTGTAGCTGTTAAATTTCTATTCCATTCTATTAACACATAATCAATATTCGAGATACAAGCTTCAGAGTGAAGGTCTCAGCGACAGTTTCTACAACAACTGTAAACAAACTGACACAAACAGAGCTCAGCAGTAAGCAATAAATTATTTAATGCTACCTTATGTTAAAAAAACACTTTATGTATATACAAAAGTATTCATACTCTGAATATTTTTACATTTAAAAGGTAAATTATGACTTTAGCAAAGCACTGCAATTTCAAGAACACAGATGGCTTTCAAAACCAGGTTCAAGCATGAACATTGTTTTTCTACCCAGGTTCAGGTCAACCAATGCTACAACAAAGAAGGCTTAGTCGAGCCACAGATGAGTGTTAAACTGTATATCCCTCACTCAAACAAGCCGGTTCGACTGAACCAAAGGGACAACGCGTAGTTTGTTACGGAGCACTAATCTGAATATAGTGTGTATTCTTTACAACAGAAAAAAGTGAATGAACCTCCATGTTTTGCACAACTGCAGAGCAAACGGCGCACCAGTGGGTCTTACCGTGGGTGTAGCTGACCCCTGGGCTGAGGTTAGAGGGCGTGGCTATGTGCTCCCTGTTGGGCGTTTGAAGGCCCGCCTCCTTCTCCTTCTCTTTCTCCTTCTCTTTGTCCCGCTCCTTCACCTGGCGTTGGCTCATCCTGCCTGGGGTCAGAGGGATGGGGTCATCGCTGGACGTTATAGCACCTTCAGGTGGAAACAGGAAATGAGACGAAAACAGGACATTAGGCCATCTCTTGCTTCAAACAGAGAGGATCTACAAAGGGCCCTCTTGTGGAGCACCAGTTCGGTGCATACCCCCCTCGTTTCATAACCCCGTTTTGATAACTTACATAACATTGGGTTTTATCTGCGCCTTACGACTGGAAATATGTTTCATAGGAGCTGATAAGCTGCCTATACGAGCCTTATCACTCCACCATGTTTACCTGAGGCTAATGAAACTAGCATGCATGTTATTGCTGCTGACTGGAAGGTGCCCTGTACGGGACTGAAGAAGATATTAAAGAGAATTGTGTTAAGTTTCAACTTCTTCCCTTTTCATCCTTCTCTATTTCTCTTTCTAGCCTAAACTGAGGACAAATGATTTTACTATTACTCTGATTTTCTAAAATAAAATATCTAAAGACAAATGCGCATTTCTCTGATTGACTCAGTGTTTCACTAATTATCGAAGGAATATTTTATTACACTGATGACCCGGATTATCCAAACTGAACCAGACGTTTTTAGTTAAACATAAATCTATTCACAAGTATACCTCATTCTACCTATGGAAGACAGAATTAAACTATTATAAAAGTTGTTTCAAAAACATAGTGATAGAGTAACAAAAGGGGCAGTATTATGTGTTTTAAAGCCACATAGTGCCATTTTATAGCACTATCAAGTCGCTATGTTAGCTATAATTATATATGTCAAATTTGACTTAAAAAAGAAACTTTACTTTGTAATTTAACACCTTGAAATTGGGTCTCTGTCTCTTTAAAAACTCCTGCTCTTTCTGAAACTCCACCTTCAGGAAATCATCACTACGTGGCTTCTCTATTAACCCTTTAACAATACTTTTTACCAGTGTTTCACTGAGAAGTAGTTTCTAAAATGAGCGAAGCAACTCCTCAGTTCCACCAGGTGTTTGCTAATTGCTGCTGGCTAGTCTGAAGGAGCTGAGTGGGGGAGTTTATGGGGAGGGCTGCTCTGGGAGGGGGAAGCTTGGAAACTGCAGCTCCGAGGAAGAGCTTCATCTCAAAGCTCTTCCATCCCACCAGGCGTTGTGCAAAGCTGAATGGTTGCCATGGAGATTGAAGGATTTCTCAGACATACATGAAAGAATCAAGGCAACACTCCAAGTATGTTTTTGATGAGGGAATAACATTATAACATGATGTGAAGCTCAAAAAAGTCATTTTTTACATAATACTGCCCCTTTAAGTTTTGCGCTGTACTACCAGTTAGGTGGATGAAAGAAAAATGGTATGAAACCTTTTCCTTGCTAACAAGAACAACAAATTTAGTTCTTGGAAATTTATCAGGTTGTGCTCAACCCCCTAAAGGTCACAGTGTGGAAACTAAAAGGGCACCATCCGTCACTGTAATGGAGGGAACATGTTTTCAGGCGTTAGTCCTGAGGACTCGGTTTAATTGGGCAGAGAATGCTGACAATTTTCACCTCTTGATATGCCTTGATTTGCTTTGACGAAAGTTCCTGGATGTGAACAAAAAGATGACAGCGATGGAGAGAGAACGCGGTGGTTCCCGGACACAGAATGAGGATTTCTAAGTTTTCAGATCATGTATATGTTTATAAAAAAAATTGTATAAACGAGGCGTCAGTTCATGTCTTTGGCTTTCCTTGTAACGCTTTCTTACTGTAAGTGAGGGAGACTCCCGTTATCACAGAGTTTGCTTGTTTGGTTCACAGAGTTCAGATGATTCACACTTGTCTAAACAAAGTGGAAATAAAGTGGACCAAACATCTCTAGCATAAAAATACCCTTTAAGTACAGTAGGCAAACTAATTAATAGCATGTGAGTAAAGCAGAAGAATCCCATGAAAGGCCTAAAACTAAATTTCACATAAAGGATACTTAAATAATAACATTCAATACTTCCTTTCAATAAAGGAATTGTGCATGAAGAAATGTAAAAAAGTAAAAAAAAAAATATACATTTCCTTACAAAAAACAGCCAAACAGATTTCTGCAAGTTGAACTCAATAGCAGCAAAGGAAAAGCATAAACAACAACAAAATTCTTTCACAGAAAAAGTTTGAAAAATGAGTGAATTACTTTAGGACTCTGTTCTCTAAAGTTGAACATTTCCCTCTCTTCCATTGGGCTCTAAATATGAGCCCTGGACTGGCTGCTGTCTGTGTACACTGCCCAAAGCCCTTCCCCTGAAAGGTCGCTGGCTTACCAGAGGCGGCATGATGCTCTCTCAACTCTGCATGGTGCTTGTGAGGGGGGGAATAAAGATGTGGAGACAGAACAAGAAAAGTAAAAGAGGAAAAAGAGCAGGAAAGAGTGGCAGGGATGAGAAAAAGTGACATGGGGGTTGGGGGGAGGGGGGTTCAGGGGGGATGAAGATTAAAGAAGGGGAGAGGACGGAGATGGGTGTGTCCACCATGCGTTGTTGGCCAGATGTTGGCAGGTTTGCGTGCAGCGGGGTTGGCGACAGTGGGCAGCATCAGCAACAGCAGCAGCAAGTGAGGATGCAGCCACATGGGACGACAACAAGTGACATTAATCCCCCCAAAAAAGAAGACAAAGAGACAAAAACAAATGAAAAACAGACATTAGTTGGACTAAAATGTTTAGGAGACAACTTAAAACAACAGATGCAGAACATAAAAAATAAAAAAAATAATGGCCTGGGAGGGTACAACGGTGGATTATGTTCAAAAAATAAAAGATGAAGAAATTAACAGAGCAAATAAAAGAGACATAAACTCAGCAGTAGCTAAGAATGCCCTTTTAGTTTGATTTACCACCCTGTCAGGCTCAACTAGATTTGTTCAAATATATATAAAAATATATTAAAAGTAAAAAAATATAACAGATTCTCAGTTAGATTTGTCAGTTATGACAGGACTATATGTTTTTATGGTTCTACATATCAATTACTTCATCTTGAAATAAGAGAAACTGTTATTGTTACCAGCTTAGATCAGTCACCTGTTGTAAACCATGTTCAACTCTGACGATGAAATTAGTTTCTATTACCACAAAGAGGCGGTGTTGTAACAAGTTGTTTGCTGCGAAGCAGTGAAGAAGAGGACACAGCATTTTAGCTAACAGAGAAATGGGAGTTAATATTGACACATCAACTTCTACAACCAACCCCACGAATAAATAAAACCAGCATTATGATAATTATCGTGTGTGAGAAATTTAGCATTCTTTCACTGGTACATAATAAACAAAAGAGTTGAGGTAAATAAAAGAACATTTAGGAATTACAACCTCTAGATGTATAGTTTGCATAGTGAAGATTTAAGGAATAAATCAATTCCCGATCTCGGACTGAAATATCCCAACTGGAAAGGACTCTTGGATTTGATCAAATGTGGAGCCCCGCCTGTTTGCAGTTCAGCATTCATGGATTTACCTAGTCATGATTATTTCTGTGGAACATAACTCTAAGTTGTTTGTGGAAAACTTGCTTATTTGCGATTTTTTCTAAAATATTTGAAAATGCAGCCTGGGAATCTGAAACACCTAGACAATGCTAGGTGCATTGGCGATTGCAAAGCAGCCAATCCAGGAGCACCGTTTTTATTTTCCTTGTCTCTGATTGGCTGTTCCCCGTAAGAGAGGGGATAAGACAGTCTCTGGAAGTTAGTTTCTGTGATAGGGCTAAGATGGTTTCCACTGAGCTTAATATGCACAATAATGTATATTTGGTTTTAGTATTTGCAGGTTTTAGCTAATCTCGAGTGGCTGTGGTCCAGGGGCTCCTCTATACCAGTGTTTTTCAACCACTGTTCCGCGGCACATTAGTGTGCCGTGAGTGATCGTCAGGTGTGCCGTGGAAATTATTCAATTTCACCTACGGTACCGTATTTTCTGGACTATAAGCTGCTACATTTTTCCTAAGCTTTGAACCATGCGGATTGTAGCCCGGTGAGGCTTTTCTGTGTATTTTTCTTCAACCACCAGGGGGCTCTCTAGCAGGAAGTGAATCATTAGAAGTCAAAATTGAGAACGGGTTAATTTTCCTTTAGAACAACCACATGCTAGCAGCAGGCACGACAGAGAAATGTTTTCAAACTCGTATGATCCAGCTTTTAAGTTGAGGGCTGTCAATCTGGCACTACAGGAGAGAAATAAAGCCGCTGCACTTAAGCTCGGTGTGAACGAAACCATGGCTAGTAGTGGCTAGTGGCGTAATCATGTAATTTTCTTACCACTAGATGGCAGTAGGTACAGAGCATTTTACATTAAAACAAGAGAATTAGTGATGCATGAATGTTACAGGTAGCGGTGAGAACATCGTATCTACCAAGGCTGTGACAACAGTGATGGAAAAGACAGTGAAGCGCAGCAGTTGTTGGAAAGAACATGGGTCCATTTCCCTCAACATGTCTGTGTGAAGTGATCTTCTCAAGCCTGGTTACTATAAAAACTGAAACCAGAGAGAGACTGAGAGCTGTTGAGGAAGAGCTTTGTCTTTCTTCAATTTCTGCCAGGAAATCAGCTGTTTTCATCCAAACATGCACAGGTTTCATACTAGATGGGTAAAATATACAGATATTGACATTTTGTACATGGAAATCTTCATATTGTAACAGTCGGATGGAATTTCGCCAACATCTCATATAGGTCGAAGTGACCTAGATGTGTACTTTAAAGAAGCATTGAAAATATGTGTCAAGCACAATTGATATCAGCATAAAAATATTCAACATTAACATTTCTTGTTAGGTTCAAGGGGAGGTGTATTACTCTACAATATGGTGCAGTCACAGTTGGCTGTTTATCTCATTTGTGTTGTTGATGGATTCCTTTCACAGTTGCTCCCATCACATTTGTGATGAAAGACGCTGACATAAGTAGCTCAATACGGTAGAAGCCATAGAAAACAATGGCACCCATGTTTGTTCCAAGAAAGGGAAAACAAAATTGCAAAAAGCTGTTGAGTTGGAACCCAGACAGATTCTAGCTGAGGAAGAAACAAAAAACAGACAACACTAAGAGCTGCTTACAACAATAAGAGGAAGGGATTAGCAAACAGTCACTGAACGTCAGAGGTCGATTAACAAACCTTAATCTCAGCTCATCTGATCGTCATGCGATTGGAAAGTACAGTTATACCTGGACACTGTTTCTGCCTTCCAAAACATTCCCTTCCTACTCAGAGACAGTACTATTAGTTGGCTTTGTGTCTGGGATTCCTGGGTACGTAGTCGAAGGCAAAAAAAAAATCTTCAGCTGTTGTAGCCTGAATAATACCGCGGCTTTCCGTGATCACAGCCGGAGTCTAATCCTATAATAAAACTATTCTTACTCAGTCAATATCTCTAAGTTGGTTCAATAAGATGTCAACTTAAAATAACCTCAGTTGCTTTACTTGATTGACTAAAGGACCGGGCTGAAAGAAAAAAAAGGTGTTAGTTGTCAGAGCTGATTACTACACATGCAGATGAGGAAGCTGAGGTGACAATGTCTGGGAGGAAGACAAAAGTTTGGTGAAAAAAGATGTAATGATAGAGCTGGAATATACTGACTCAGTGGAGAGAGAACGCATTCTTGGATTACAGCGTTTGGTGAGATAATATTAGTGCTTTTATCATCAAAAAACTGACAGGCAACCAGTGGCATCCAGAGGAGAATCTCCAGTCAGAAGCCTTTTATGACTGGGAAGAGTTGAACAGTCATTAGAAATACATTTACAGCCAACTTGTGGATATTATATAGTATTAAATATGACTAATTAGATTAAATGGGGTTAATATAATGTGCTATAAACTAAACATTTAGGAATTACATCCTAAACATTTTAGTGGCCATTTAAAAAAAAAAAATACAAGTCAAAAAACAGACAAATTAATGACAGTAAATGTGATCACTTTTGCACTACCTGCCGATACACCAACATTTTCAAGTCTGCAGTTTTTTCGTTGCAGCTTAGGATGTGAAACAGCACATCTAAGATAAGGCCTGCGAGTGAAGCATTCAAAGTTGTTGGTTAACATGACCACACATGTGCATGTAGTATACTCTAAAGATAGCAGCTGAAAACAGATGGCCTTGGTGTGTTTGATCAGTGCAAAGAGAAGCCAGGTCTGTACAAAGGAATTACACCTTGCCTTTAAAACATAATGCATGTAGCACTTGAAGCCATGAAAGAAAATGCATTTAAATCAGTCGACAAAACCTTTACTTGGTAGAATCCCTCGTTAAAATGCATCCACCTTCATAAGTCCACGGTTTAAGAATGAGTGCTTTGAACAAGATGCATTTTGACTGCGAGCAGTTCTGCATCAGGAAGATTATAAATATGAAAGTTGACATTTTTCTATGGGAATCGGTTCTATTCTCCTGTTATTGGTTTCAGACATAAAACAGCAGCTGTGTTGATAAGTAATGAACAGTGACTGTAAGCATGACTGCTCAACCTAAAATTTCCATATTTGCTTGTACAGAGAAAGAAGAAAAAGAGAGGACAATGGCGCAGAACAATGTTTTGTTTAATAACTCAATAATGAGTGTTCAATCACTTAGAGTAAACAGCTTAGATTATTGATGTTCCAATCAGGATTGTGTGTCCCAGATCTCCATTCAAAAACTGACATTTACAAATACTGAGTTGTTGTTTTAGTACAGTAGCACATGGTCTTGCAACTTTGTACAACTTTACTCACTTGATGATCAGGACACCACAGTCTTTACCTGAAATAACTAAATATGGGGTTCCTCAGGGTTCTGTTTTTGGGCCCCTTTTCTTTAACATCAATATAATCATCCTAGCTCAGACGACAGAGCACTGCAACATACTCTCAACACGCATGTGCTGAGAACAACTTTTTACATCTGTCAACACCTTACAATAGTTGCTCGACTCAGTCAGTGTGTCCAACAACAGTGATTAGACGGGTCTCATTTTCCACCACTTTAATGCAGTTAGGACATTAAAGTGGTCCCAATGATTTAGAAAAATGTAATTAATTTCAATAAAAAAAAGACAAACAACATACATAGAAAACAATATAAACAATAATAAGGGTCACAAACAAAAATAGGACATAATCTTCTATTGTATCACATCCTATTTCCCTGGAAGCCTCGAACCGTCTGCAGAATGAACAGCCTAAAACACAGGCTGCTCTTTCTTCCTATGAAAAGATGGGGACTGCTATCGGGGGATAAAGCGCTGTGACATATTACATAACGTTTGAACATCACTTGCAGCACATTTCTGACCCAGTTTCCTTTTCAGCAACAGAGAGAGGAGGAGGACGTAAAAAAACAACAGGTTATTTTTTGTACTATGTCTAAAGGGCAGGTTGAAATTCAAACATGTTATGAGGGTAAAACTGATCTAATATTCTCCCGAGTATGAAAAAAATAAAGGTTTTTTTTAACTAGAAGCCTTACAGGTTAAAAGTCCATTTTTACTTTGATCAATTAGAAAACTCCAAATTCCAATTATTCTCTACGTCCACATTCCACTGCAGCATCGTCATGGTGTGAAATCACATAGATCATTTCAGCCTGTGTTTGACGTCAGAACAGCTAAATCCATTATTAAGGAACTGACAGGTCTGTCAGTAAAGTGGTGAGTTCATGGCTACAGCCTGAGCCCAGGCAGGCAGAGAGCTACAGTATGAGATGGAAAACCTGGAATCTGTCCAAATGGCCGGAAGGAGCTAGAACAGAAACCATAAATAATATTGCTGGAAGATTTTGGTTTATGGAGTGTAGAAGGTATGGTTTGAAGAAATGCCTGAGTCAAGACTGATGGAATTTGCTGCTGTGCAATAATGATGAGACTCATGAGACTCACAATTCCAATCTGAAAATATATGTGGCAATAACAGAGGAGATACAATGTGTTTGACCTCATTATAATGATCCAAAGTAGCTAAAGAGTTGTGATGGGCAAGGAGAGCCGCTAACCATTAATGTATGTTAGCCGTCTTCATCACATAATGACAAACTAAAACTAACCAGTAATAGTAACCAGGTACTAGATAAATTGCTAACAAATTCTAAGTATGTTCTATTAGGACTTCATGTCATGGAATAGTATCAAGTGTATTATTGTGAAGTGGAAGTAAAAAAAATTACACTCTTTTTCTACAAGTAAAAATCTGAAAATATGGTTCGGTTCTCCCTCTGTGTGATCAGACAGTCAGAACCATTAGCCCCCCGCTGATAAAATCACACCAAACATTTTCAGTGTTCTTGTTACAATTTGGCACTTCAATAAAATAAACTGTTCCGACTTTGTGGAAATGTTCTCTTTTGTTCTTTTGGAAGCAATACAAGTACTAACAGGTTTCATTGTGGTGATTTCTATTGAAAAGTTAAGAACAACACATAGTAGATTAGTTTAGTTTGATTTCATCAGGGAGGCTAGAAATTCTGACCTTCGCTGTAATTTGAAAGATATCAAAGTATAAAGGTTAACCAAAGATCATACATCCAGTCCCCAGACAGGGAGCTTTTTCAATGCTTTATTGGCATGAGGACCCTTTTATAATTACAGAAGCACAAAAACTACAAGGATTGGCCGAGTTATTCAAACTTTTTAAACAGTTTGGGTTTGTAAAACCTTTACTCCATTTGTGGGAAAAATGTGATCAAGCTTTCACAAAATTATAGCAAGTCTTGCACTTTTCTGGTGTATGAATGAATCTCTATTAGTTGAAACATTTTTCATTGAGATCCAAGTCTACATTACGTCTGATACAAATAATGATAAAACGACAAAATGACAATCCAAACAAGACAATGATCTGAAAGAAAGCAAATTTCAGCTCTTTTCTAAACAGAGTGGCCCAATTTCATTTTTTTCTAAATACTTAACACAATCTATCCCTCTCAAAGGCATTAAGCAAGTAAGTCATTAAGAAAAAAATGATGTTTCCAGTAAACTGATCGATTGGGAACCAAAATTGCAACATTTTTAGCTGGTGTGGTTAATTTACAAACTCTGCTTTGCCAAATGATCCAAATTAATTGAAAAACCAGCTCCCCTCCTTGCCTGTGGGGGCGCTGCACTAAGAACCACTGAAGGAAACGACACAAAAAACTCAGAAGAAGACGCAAGGCAACTCCCTTCTTCACAACATATAAACAAAAATGGAGTAACATCAGATTTTCTCTTTAGTGTTTGGTAAGAGATCACAAGCCGCATCTCCCGCCAGCGCTAGACTACCATGTTTGTTTTGGTTGTATTTACAATGTTTTTGGAACAGTCTCCACTCTCCACTCTCTTGAATTGAACCACACCAGAGTTCACTTGAACCAAACCTAAGTTTGTAGATGGACAAAAGTTTGCTTTTTCAGTCCACATAAAAGCTTATTTGTGCATTCAAGAACCAGACCTTCTAGACAAATGGACAAGAGTTCAATTAAAATGGACTAAACAGGGCTGGTGTGAATGTAACCAAAGTTTTTTTGTGGGGCATTGGTAGGGGCAATGGTGATAGATTGCCTCCTGCATCTCCTTAGACAGCAGTGTCTCAACATGATCCAGAAAGATCAGGTTAGAGGATGACTTGGTGGTGAAATGGGCCTCACACTAAGTGGTGTCTCAGTTTCATCACAGCAGGAGACCGGGGGCTCAGGAAGCACAGAGGTGAGGTGGTGAAAGTCCTCAAGAATAAGGGTGAAAGACGTGTTTAAGAGCTTAACTAAAGTTCTGTTAGTACACTGCACACAACATTTAGAAGCAGGAACCCACTTAAAAAGAAAGTATGTAATAATAGATAATAAGACAAAAAAAACCCAGAATGGTAGATTGTTTTATTAAAATTCTCTGTTGGAAAAGAATCAGCAATGTAAGATTTTTAACCAAGAAATGATATGGAGGACCAGCTCAAGGATGATCGCGTGACTTGGGTAAACAGTCTGCATGAGGATTTCATTAGGAGAGTTTTGGGAAGAGAGTACCAATTAAGATCTTGTGTACGTACTACAAACAAGGAGGAACATTTTATTCTGGGGCTTTATTTATAATTTTTACATCCAAATTTAGCTAAAATTAAAATTTAGCTAAAATTTATTGAGACAAAGCTAAATTTTAATCTTATCTAGATTGAGGCTAGAAATAATCTGAATGTAGTTTATGTCTTAAACTACATTAAACTAGTTCAAAATTAAACTACAAGGGCAGATACAGTAAATGACCCACAAAGCAGTGATTGGTTAAAAGCTGTATATGTTGTTTTGAAGGGAAACATTATGAAGTTAGACCTCACAGTCCAGCTGCTTGTTCAGAATGAACAAGCACAGACCTTGGCTAGTGCTGTCAGGCTGATTACTCTCAGCACTAACCTGTCTGCCTGCACCTATTGAACATGGCCAACACTCCCGCAGAGCCTCTATTGTGAGAAAAATAAATAGGAACAAAAACGCAACTGTTCCTGGAATACTGATGATACAAAGCAGAACCCTAGAAAAAGATAAAGTTCATTTGCTTCCATCTAAGCAGAATGAACATGGTTGGATATTTCAGCAGCATTTACAGATAAGAGCTAAATCCGGATTAGGCATATAGGTGGACTGGAAAGGGTTTGGTGATTAAGGAGTTATGATTCTGTAATTCGTATCTCAATCGGTAGCCATTTGTACCTCCTGTTATTTGGACCATAGTTCTTAGCCTATATGGCTTCCTCACTCACTTCTGAAGAATAACTCAAAGACAATTAAAGCAACAAACAGTGAAACTTACAATGAAGACATTTTGCTAAAGACAATTTAAAGTAGTACCTAATCAAAGTGGGGTTCCAACTTTCAAGAGTACTTGCTCCTTCATGTTCATTTTAAAAGATAGAATAGAAAAGCATACTATGCCAGATTAAATAGGAGAATGAAGGAAAGAAGGAACACAGGAATGAACGCTGGAACGAACAAATGAATTAATGAATGACCAGATGAATGAATGAACGAACAAACACAGGAACGAACGAAGAAAATAAAAAACGAAAGAATGAAATAAAAAACAAACTAAAGAACAAAATTTTGGTGGATAAAAGTCTAAAGATTACAATATTTTTTCAACACTTTGATTTCCTCTTCCATACTAATCCAGACATGCAACATACTAAAACTTTTCCAGAAATTTGAAAGACCGTGTTGCTCTCTGGCCAATAAATACCTAGAACAACAAAGCTGTTGGGGGAATTTTGGTTTGATTGAGGGGTCAAAATTTGTCTGATTTAATAGAGTTAAATGGTCCAACAAGAATCAGAACCACAGTCAATGGAAGTAAGCTACACAGAAAGCCGATAAGCAATGGTTACAAAATGGTTTATTTAAAACAAATGACTTTTTGGAAATTATAGAGCAACATACCTCAAGAGCAGCGGAGAATTACCCAAACTCTCCTCGGTCTAAGCTACCCACTCTTGCTTCCTGCTATGAGTCTAACAGTTTAAGGTTCACTTACAGCACACGGGAACTGCAGTCAATCGAGGGAGAGGAGTTTATCGCTGCTACCGTTTTCTTGTTCAGACTAAAAGTGGTGTGACATGCCGCTGAGCTCCAACACACACACACACACCGAAAGGAAAGGAGGAGACAAGACGGAAAGAGAACACACATGCAGGAGAATTTGAGCCTCCCCCTTTCTCTCTCTTTCTGATGAGAGATCTCTCCTCTCTTTGCTTTCTTCTTCTTCCTCACCATTTCCCCCCCACACGAAGCCTTCAGTAATTTACTTGTTTACTTTCTCAGCGGTTGTTACATCACTGCCATTGAATACTCTTACTCATCTTTCATCCATTCTCTAAAGCCCTTGTGATTTTCCCCCCATCCTATCTCTTCATCAATCCACCCCATTGCTTGTTACTTTGAGAACTGGTCTTATTCAGACACAATTCAACCGTGGATGCAAACATGGGGGGTAGGTTGTTAAAGATGGGGATTTGTGTGCACCGTCTGGCTCAGTTACTTTAATCACACTACTCCTTCCTGGGAACTTGTTGACTAAAGCGCCACTGCATCAATAAAGCAGTGACCAGGGTAAACTCCATAGGTCACAATGGAAAATCAACTCTGAGGACGACTCACTTACCCCCTACCTACCCTGAAACCCTTTTATAGGTCCATTTAGAAAGACGTAATGCCTCGTTTTCACCGAGTGGTTCACCACGGGTTGGTGTGGTTTGGTACACTATTTTGTGTTTCCATTGTAAAAACGGCTCATACATCAGGACCGTACCACACCATTCGAGGGGTTCCGTCAGCTGTAGGTCCATTGGACAATGATGTGGTATTGCTACGGTGGACCTATACAACAGTCCATTGATTTGGGAGAAAGAAAAACTTGCTTGTGACAAACAAGACATTCTATTGCATCAAGTTTATTGTTTTTCTCATATGACGCAATATTTAGCACCTCCTGCCCAATGAGAATCCAATTGGCGGTGGAAACCTAAATACGCTGGACCATAAAATAGTGTAACAAATAACATTGCTCAGTGGAAAGAAGGCATAAATGTATGCTGTATTGCCATGGTTTCCATTGACTTGTTTCTTCTGTTGTAAAGTCCAGCAAACAAAAGCAGCATCCTTTTAAACAAATGCTTAGAACACAGCAATGTGTGGATGTGCCTCAACTTTCTCTACATGAAAAACATGAAGTTATTATTAGCTGAAGTTATTATCTTTAGAAGGTATTATAGAAGTTGGCCTTCTATTGCCTGAAGAACATTTCTAGATTTAAAGGACCACTGTCCCAGCAAGATCAAGAGTAACTCATACATGAGCTTATCTTGAGTCACATTGATGAAATTTTGCTTGTTTCATAATTGGCTATGCACTATGTTGTGTGGTGCTGAAATGTGCTATACAAATAAACCTGAGGCTTCAAAAATATGTGCAGAAGCATCAAATAATTCTGCTTATTACAGTCTTGATGGGCAATAAAGACTCCATTCCCAGAATCTTTAGCTTAGCTGCATAATTTGCTCCCAGAGACCAATATAAAAACTTGGTCTGAAAATTGCTATATTTCCCTCAGGAGTACAAAGCACTCTGACTGAAAGGTCACAGTTGGTCCGCACTAAAATACACATCTCCACCTCAATCAGGCTGAGCACTGGAGCCTCTCAATCCTGCGCTGTTCACCTTACGATCACAAGACTGTGCATCTACACAAAAGGAAAGACTGACGCGCATGTCTGAAAATGATAAACACAGAAGTGGTCCTGAGGAAAAGATCATGCATACTTTTCCTTCCACTTCACATTGATATACCTTGTGTTGATCTATCTCACTGAATCCTGTGATTTAGAAACGTGACAAAAAAAAGGTTCGAATGGCATAAATAGTTCTTCAAGGCACAGCAAAGGCTGACTTTTCTATCAATTATGTCTAATAAGCATTCCTACTTATTTATTTTGCATCCCACTCTCCTGTCGAGTCATACTGAGGACATTAATTGCATTTTTTATTCACACTCACAAAGCAATAATTGTAATCTGTCAAACATTCTCCAGTCTGCTGACAGAGCGGTCTGTGATTCACATCATGAGACTCATTATTTTTGGAATGACACACACACACAATAAAAAGCCTGCTTCTTCCACTCAGAATAGCAGAAAAAACTAGTCCTTCTTATATTTGCAAAGCTCATTTGCAGTCGAAAACCAGCCTTTAGAATTAGACTACAGTCTGTAGCTGCGGGCAGGAAACCCCCTGATGAGTGACTTTCAGTCTGTGACTTTGGATAGGTTTTCTCAAATACCAGAAAAACAGAAACATTTAGCAGCCGCTACATGATAGCAGAACAAAATCTATGAACAATTACTGGAAGAGAATTGGAATTTTAGTATTTCTGTATAAACCAAAAGAAATGTGCAAATAAAAAAAATAAAAAAACTTAAAAGCTGGTCAGAACAAAGTTATGAGTCATACCTTCCCCTGTTATAGAATACCAATAGAAAACTTGAGTCACACACCGCCACACTGGTTACCTACAACAATTTTTATCTTTGCTTGAATGCAAATTCAACTTCATATTCCACAGAAAGTTTTAGCAGATTTGCAATATTGCCACTGGTGAAAGATCAGCTAAAAGCCTCCACTAATTATTAATTAGGAATAGAAGTTCAAAGGAATAATTATATTGAGGTTTTAGAGTTAGAAAACACTATAGTCAAACATCTATTCACATGCTTCTGCTTCTGCAAAACAGTGCTTATTCATCCACTCAGTTTTCTCTCTTGCCTGTCCTCCACCCACCATTCTGGCCCAACAAGCTGATTTATCTGCCTAGAAAGGAATATTCTGAACATCCCGTCTGCACTGTATTAAACATTGAATGCTGAAATATGCAACTGCGCCTACATCATCTGAATTTCACTCCATTAATTACGTACTAAGTGGCTGCATATTTTTCCAACTTTTTGTCCACAGCATCTTTGCCATATTTACTGTTGGAGATACTGTCTCTCTCCTGTATTCTTCAGGTAATCCTTTATATACAGAACAGAACCGCTAAGCTAAAAACTAATTACGAAGTGAATTAGGGCTGTTGTAAACGAATATTTTAGTAATCGAGTAATCTATCGATTATTCTTACGATAAATCGAGTAATCGGATAAAAAAAATTATAAAATGAAATATTGGTAAATCTGGCATAATACCGGTGTTACTATCAGATATCAATATCAGTCCAATTTTCCATATTTGAGCATCCCTAACAGTTGCTTTTTTGTAGTTTAGAAAACTAACCTGTAACAATAATAGCTCACTTTCTAAGTTAACCAGAAGAAAAGTTATAGAAAAATCTGAAATTATATTGAATTTAATAACAAAGAGGCAGGCTCACAAATATGCTTATAAAAAATGTCTACAATCCAGCTTTTAGTTTATGTATTCATCTTCAGTGAGTTTAATAGATTAATTAAACTCACCTTGCCACCTAACCTGTCACGCTTTGGGTTTGAAAATACGGGAAATGCCGCCTGGAGTGGGAGGAGAGGGCGAATGAACGAACATGGGGTGGAGGGGAGGAAATAGACCAGCGGACTGACGAACCGTTAGACCGGGGGACGAACACGGGGGGGGGGGGAAGCAATACGGGATATTTACGACACCTTCACTGGTCACACTCAGAAACTCATCTATCAGCCATGTACGATGCGCTCCGCCACCCGTTTCTTCAGACCGGGATATGAAATTTATTGTGCGGTTCGTCGGTAAAGCTACATTTACACGGTAAGCATCAGCTACTCAGCCGCCCGCCCTGTTCAGTCTATCCGCTCACCTCAGCGCTCTTCCCGCCGTTCGCTTTCAACCAGCAGCCCCGGAGGAGAAATGCTGCCGTACTCCAGGCATTCCCCCAGTCATTTTAAGGATGCTTATTGGTTCCCCAAAAACGATAAAAAGTCGGGCATTATCATCAATCAATAAAATCCCCACGGGCCAATCTTGAAGATTGGATTTTATGCCGCTGAGACTTAGCTTTTGTCAACAACTCAGAGGCGGAAGTGAGAGCTCCGCGCAACGCAAATGAAGTCCCGGCCGGAACACGGTGCGCTAACTAATAAAACATAAATTAACGAAGCTTCGAGGCAGGTAAATTTTCCTCGAGGAATTTTAGTAATCGAGGTACTCGAATCATTCGAGGAATCGTTTCAGCCCTAAAGTGAATGCTACCAGTTGAAATTTGCATTAATTTCGCGATTTCACTGCTTTTGCAGCTGCTCCGTTCGCGCCGCTACTCCTTTCCGCTTCTCCGTTCCGCTTCTTTTTCACGGTTACTTGCGCAACTTTACTTCGTTTCTCAGCAACAAAATACAGCCCATCGTTATTTATTGAAGATTTTACATTTCCAAAATCACAGGAATCTAATGTTTCGTTTCGTTTTGTACGTTTGGAAGCTCATTCCCTCTCACATAATCGGAAAAGCCGGGGAATGGCAGCGCTTTTGACATTTCTCTGACATTCGGAAAAATATGGTTTACTAATTTTAGCATAACTCCGGTTATACTTGGGCTATTAACACAATTTAAAAACTGGTGTGTAGTTTATAATGTGCACTTTAAGCTCAAGTTGAAAGTGAGACTGAGGGAGGCGGGGTCTTGCTGCTACGCCGTAACAAACTAGACGTTAAAAAGAGCTATAAGGCTATGGACCCCTATGGTTTAACGGATCGATACTCGCGGATGAAAAATCGATACTTCATAGTTGTATCAGTGGAGGTTAGGAATCACAGCCACTCTTCAATACTTGTCTGTCTATGACTTCATAACACCAAATATAGCTTAATATGCATTAAAACGCACAGTGGAAACCGTTTTGGCAGAAACTAACATCTACAGTCTTCCTTATCTCTGCTCTTGGAGGTACAGCCAATCAGCACCAACTGCGCTACTGGACTGGTGGAGTGCACTAATCCACCAATCCAGGAGATATGATTGGTGGATTTCACTCCTCAATTGCCAGACTGACAAACGCCAGCCAATAGCATACCAAGTAGCATTGCTGCTAGATGCCTCAGTTTCCCAAGGTACATGTGCTTTAAAATATTCTAGATATGTTTGACGTAAAAAAGAAAAAAAAATCTGCCAATAGGTGAATCTGTAAATAGGCAGGGGTCTGTTGCAGTCTATCCAGCTAATGGAAAAAATACAATATGAGATATCTAGCTCAGCATCAAGGTTTTATTGAGAAAGCTGCCAACTTGTGATGCTTTTGCATTAAAACACATTAGTTGACCTTTCTCATTCATTTGGCCGACAGTTTACAATGTTACTTCAAAAACAGCAAATCTGCCACAGGCATAAAGAGCTTGAACACAAAGAGCTTGAACACATGGTACTTACACAATTAGCTGACACATACAGCAGTCAAAGCACAATTATATTCATTGGAACCACTAAAAAACATCTTAAAACCACAAACTTCCTCTTCCTTTGCCAATGCTAGATGGCAGATTTTCACAGAATGTTCCGGGTCTAAAAAAAAAAAAAAAAAAAAAAGTAGACGTTGAGCCAGAACTCACAAAAGAACAGCCACATGATCATAATCACAGCTTCAGGGTACAGAAGATTTCATTCCCCCCCACTAGGCACTGACGGCAATATGAACTTGGTTTTGATTGTGTGGATGTTTTCAAGGGGCTCTGGTTGGCGCAACGATTTGCACAAGCTCTTATTAAGGTGGACTCCAAGTGATAGAATCCCCACATACAGCCCAGGAAGTCAATTAGAAAAATGTATTCAAAAGTAAATCTACCCACATAGCTTTCAAACCAATTTAATTTAACCATCATCGGCAGATTAATTATCCACTGACTAAATTAGGAAGGGATGTAAGCAGGGGGGGAATGAGCTTGCAATATTGACACAGAAAAAGAAGAAGGAAAAGAAAAGCATTATTAAAACTCACACCCACTTTCAGCCAGTATCAAAGAGGGGAAAGTGCTTAGTTCTGCTCCCACTCAGCCTCATTGTGGTTGATTGAACAAAAAAGGCTGTAGGAGATGGATTCAGGACTAATATTACCTAATTTATCTGTCACCATAAGTCCCCATTATTCCCAGAAACGCTGCTGCTTAGGATGATGATTCAGATACATTGAGAAATTTAAAAAGGTACATTTTAAAAGATGTCTGACATTTTGGGATGTTACAAACTTTTAAATGTATTTTACAGGCATTGCATCTGAGGCCAACATAATACATTCAAACTAGAAGAAAAATGAGTTCAGTTTTTCTGTTTTATTGAAATAAAGCTTTGGACAATGTGGTGTAAAATTGTACAGGAAAACTTTAATATTTCATTTAGAGACCGAGACTAGATTCTTGGCCCTTTTTTTAATCCAAGACACAGTGGATGAAAAGCCTCCTAACAACTTTCAACTGGTTCAACGGCTTAATTCAATGAGATGAGAACTCAGCAGCTCCTTTCCATCTGAAGCACAAAGACACTGACGAAGATTGCAACATCTGAGATGATGAAATCATCATAACAATGTTTGTAGCAATGACCTTAACAGTAATTTTATTGACCTTAAAAGCCCCAATAGTTTGTTTTGACAATAACTTTTAAGCCTGATGAGTCCAACCCATGACCAGAACCCAATAAGTCTTTTAGATGAGAAGTGAAAGAAATCCAAATGCTTTCTAGTTACATTCTAAAAGAAATTTGGAAGAAATTCATGAAAACTACACAAATGTTCTATATTTAGAACATGTAAATATGGGCTTACATGTTCTAACAACTTCCCCCACGTTTGGTAAGTTTGTTAACCAGATGTAATACGATCACATGTACTTTTAGAAAATCCAGTGCTTTGCAAAAAATAAAACTCTAAATCTAACTAAGCCTTCAGAAAGATAAACAACTAAAAAAAGATGAAAAATATTTACATACAAATTAAGAAATTAATGATTGTTTGTCTTTTAAAGATAGCTTTTGTAGCTTGTATCGTCAGCGCCCTAAAACCAGGAAGTGTTAACTTTCCATCAGAGTGCGGAACAAGAAAGTGTGGATTGCTATGTCCTTTTTTATTTTTAGTCACCAGCTTATTCACCATCTCTGTTCTTTGGAAAGAGGATGTTGAGCAGACATGGCTGACCTTTACTCATCTGTAGGCAGAGTGGCCATCCTCCACCACCAGCTCACACACACAAGCTCTGAGACAAGTGTAACTACGTACAGCAAAGTTCAGTGTCTGTCACAGTCAGCCAAACAAGCCTGTGGCAGACTGAGAGTATTTGTACCTTAGACTGGTTATTAAGGTTCAGAGGGTACACTCTAGTAGCAGATAATGTGTCACAGATACCAGCAGGAAACCGGAAGCTTCTCCAATTTAGCATTAGAGCGTGGGGATAGAGCAAAGACCATTATCAATGTGTAGAAAGCAATAACGCAGGGAGGGAGGAGAGTTAGGGTGTATGTGTGTGTGTATATATATATATATATATATATATATATATATATATATATATATATATATATATATATATATATATATATATATATATATATATATATATATATGCCGGTCAGGTTTTTTCCTGCCGATTCCTATTCCGATCACCCATGAGGGCCGATCACCGATACCGATCACATAATAATAATTTTTTTAATCATAAGCACTACCGGTTACATTATGTGGAAAAAGGAACCATGAATTCACCTTAATTTAGACAAAAACTTGTTTTTAATAACTTTTTCCAAGAACAAAACAAAACAGGCATTGTGCAAATTGTACTGCTATTGATAATACTATCTTCAACAGACTGAAAACATATGAAGGCTCTGAAGAGGCTAAATAATGCAAAGAGCCAAAATAAAACCTCTCAACATTGCCAAAAAATTCAAGTATAAAACTTAACATTCAAATGCAAATACAGGTTCCATTACAATAAACAATCCTGAGTTACTGAATGAAAACTTCCTGATAGCAAGGCGGCTGCTAGCTCTGATTGGCTGTTTCTGACTGAGTGGAGTAATTATGCAGATCAGGGAGGAGATCGATTATTTTTTCAGAGATTATCTGTTGGACAGCGAAAGTTTTAATACGTATGTAAAATGTATTTTTTAAGTTAGATGCTGCAGCTTTAAGCAGGTTCGGTGTGAGAGTCACTACCAGGTGGAGCAGAAGCGGCGCTCCGTCTGTCAAATATTACTACCTGTAGCGTAGCAGCGGTTCAACAGCGAGAGCAGAACCAGCGTCTTACATCGCAGCTCGAAGACTTAAATAATTTTGCGTGTTATTTGTTTAGCTTTCTGACCGTCATGCTAATCAGGGTGAGTGTTTGTAGCTGTGCGCTGCTTTACCTGCTATCTGATCCTCCATATGTCTTTTTTACTGCAGTGAGCCTCGATGTAGCCAACCTCCGTCAAGTATGGCATTGTTTTTATGCCATATTAGCTTCGTCGTGTTGATGCATTTTGACGTGCTTCAATTTTCCACCGCAACACGCAAACTTCCCCATTCACTCAGTGCGTTATAGTTCCACATCGCTTAGGATTTGTTGCTGCGCGTTTCCGCAGTGTGAAGGAAAGAGGAGACCAGCTGCACAAGCAGGCTGGGAAATGAGATGCAGGTGATCAGTTTGTGTGATCGGCAACAAGAGATCGTGATCGGCGATCACCGATCATACACTTTCTCATGGAAATCGGCCGATTATATTCGGTGGCAAATCGATCGGCACACCTCTAATATATATATATATATATATATATATATATATATATATATATATATATATATATATATATATATATATATATATATACGTGTGTGTGTGTCTGTGTGTGTGTGTATATGTATAGCTGATAATTTGCTAAATTTATGTAAATACAGATGTACAAAAAGAAAAAAAACTTCCATGTCCAGAAACCATCATATAGAGTTGTGGGGTAATGTGTTGTGTGTGCTGTCCACCAAAATATAGAAAGGTTACACTCTACTACAAAGTAAATATGGGCTTAAAGAGAAAGCTGACTAGAATGTAGCATTAACATTGGAAAGCCACTGATGCAAATCCAAAACATTAAACAGAGATACAGTGAGTGAGAGAGAGAAAATCCAGAGTTTGTTAAATTCTCACGCACTAATGATCTCAGTAACACATCATGTTTGCAAATGGGATCACGGCTTTGGATAACTTTCAAATCTGTAGCATTCACTCCAGCCAAGTTGGAACCAAACTCTGCAAGGTGGATATGGAAGTTGAATGCCAACAGGTGATGCTAACGATGGCCTTTGCTGTGAGTGCTGTTACAGACTGCAGTTACTCAAATTAGCTTTTAAACATATCAGTGAAGAATTTCATAATGACAATGGTAAATCTTGAAGAAGTTATTTAAAATATATTGCGATATATCTGTGGTTCATTAAGGCTGTGAGACAGTGCAATACTTCCGTATACCAATGTTTTACCCTCTTGAGCTTTGGAACATAGTGGATTTTAATACTTAAACATAGCTCACACACAAATTACACATTTAAGTAGCTGTTTATTTATTTATTTTTAATTATCAACTAGTACCGTTTTTCTCTTTTCCGTAGAAACTTTGTATGTGGTGTTCAACAACGAAGATGTCAAACATTTCAACATCTCCTTCCGATACTGAACAGCAAAAGTTATTTGATCGTGTCAGTTATAGAACTAAAGGTTGATGTGGATTCTTCATAAAGTTACCAAACAGCTCAAAGTATTTCTCAGTCTAATTGTGTATTCCTATGAAAGTGTGGAGCTACTTACCAAAGTTGTCTCAGGCTCCAATTGGGACTCAGAAGAGGACTCCATGCTTGTCTGTAACCAGAGTCAAGTCTGCCTATGCTGCGCGGATGACTGCATCTCTGTGGAGACGAAGAAGCAATGTCTTACTACATGGTGTAACCGTAATGAAGTGAGCTTTGCAAAAGTAGAGTCAAGATTTTAGTTCTTTGTAAAACACCTGCTGTCCATGCTCCTAAAAGTTTGTTTGAGCCAAACTTCTGCCTGTTAATAAATGACCCATTTCGACTGCACACTGAGGAGGATCTGAATCTCTGTCAGCTGGCTTCCCCAAGGCTTCCTGGAAAATGTATACTCTCAATGCATCTTTTCCCATTGCTTTCACTTTTCTTCCCAGTAGAGTCACTAGAGCATCACAACTTTTAACCATTATTAACTTCAACTTTATGACGTCTTGTCATTTTAACTGCTCAAATCCAACTGAATGTGGAAAGTTGTACAAAACTTCAAAATCACTCATCATTTCAGACAATTTTTACATACAGTGTAGATAGGGCTGACATATTCAGTCCTCTCTACACTGACCGTAAATTAAACAGTCCAAGGAACCATTTTAAGAAATTACTTCTGATTTTAACGGAATTAAAATTACATGTGAATAAGTTTATTCACGCGATAAGCCGTTAAAAAACATGCAGCACCATCTTCTTCGTTTCTTTCGCCGGTTGATCGCATGACTGGTGATGTGGGGGGAAAAAAGTTTTTTTTTATTTGTGTGCAAATAAAAAAGCAAATCTATTTTAAAAATTGCAATTTGTACAGTTACATGGTAGATGGAAATACAGGCAGTGCGACAGATTAGGTCAAAAAATATTTTTAGATTGTAGAGTAGCAAGTTCAGTCCAGACAGAAATCTAGTTGCCAATCTGGGGGGGAAACTTGAAGATTCTTGTTGAAAGACACACTCCATCAAGACAAGTTTCTTCCAACAACCCAGGCATCAAACTCAAAGATCAGCTCTTGAAACTGTGATCAACTTAAAACCACTAAATAGAAAAGAATTAGCCACCATCAGTTACAATTTGGCCAAGATTTTGATACCCGGTGTGGCAGAGTGAAAAACAGACGGTATAAACAAGAAAAGGTCAACACTGCAAAATGTTCACATTAAATTGATGTATTTGTCAATTAACTCTGAATGTCCCTATAGTCATCCACCCGCATTAAAGCATGATTCTTCCAGCATTTCCGGTCATGTCTCACTGATCGTAAATCACAAGGAGGTACTGAAAAGCAGCGTTAGAAAGCCGAGACTCTCTTATTCGCCTTGTTGCTCCTCCACAAAAGCCTGGGAATCTGCCTTACCATTTATTATATTACTTTCCATCATTTTTGTGAAGCTAAAATTAGGTTAATTATTTTCAAGCATCAAGGCAATTTATTCAAATGAGTAAAGATGTTAAAATTATGCAATATCCAATAAAACAAATGTCAATTTCTCTAGTTTTAAGTCCAAATTAAAGCCTTTAGAGTAGACTCTCAAGTTTAGAAGGTTAAAACCTTTGAATATTTATCTTGAGTATACAAAGGTGTTTAAAAAAAACATTTAAAAGTCACTAAGCAGATTTGTGTTGCTGTGGAAACAATTAGCCATATTACTACCAGATAGCTAGTAGCATGTCTCTAGCTAAATAGCTAAATACCTAGCTGGCTGGACACACAATAAATATATAATAATGAGTAAGACATAATGTTTAAGACTCAGATTGCTAAAAATATATTCAATTTAAAACAATTGAGATAGGCATGCCATTAGTCAATGCTTAATACTGAAAGAAGCATCTGCTGTATCAAAAACCCCTGATTCCACATTTCAAATAAATACACAAATAGAAAAATGTTTTTATTTCATGTTTTTTTCTGACAAATGAAAAAACCTGTAGTTTGCAGCCCTCTATAAGTGCACGGTATGACATTTTGGAAGGTTCAGAGCTTTAAAAGGGCTCTGAAATAGGTCATGTGGGCAATAATCGGCAGCTATAATCAAAATGCAACTTCCCTGCTGTTCTACTTGAATCACACAACATCTGTTTAATGTAACGGTTTTAGTAATCCACTGTGTCCTAATAAAAAGCAGTTGGAGGCATATATTCACCATACTAGTTGCAATAAATATTCTTTCAGGAAGTCGTGTCAGAGGAACACACTGGGCTTTTTTATGCAAGTTTTGGTTTGTGGAGCAGTTAGTGTTGAAGTGTGACTCCTGCTTTATTTGAGGTTTGAATTATTATCGTTATTGCGTGTCATTACGGATCTGAACAACATTTTAAATTTTCACCTCTTTGGAAGCGGTGGCTGAACCAGCGGCAATCAATTCCCGTTAACATCTGCTGTGCTGACTCTCTTCCTAAAGTTCACTCGGTCTGTTTCTGCCTGGAAGCTGGCACCACTCGGTTTGTTTTAAATTGTCCCACAGACCTCAGTGAGCCAACAGCTCTGACTCACTGCTGACACTGAAACTGAGGGAATCCTTAGAAACCAGCAGAGACCCAACCACTGCAACAGAACAGTTGGCTGATGGGTTTCTCCTTTGAGGCAGATGTGACAGAGTCCAAAATTTTGAGAGAGTTTTTAATCTCAACCATTGTAGAGCAATCACACCGCAAAGGAAAGACTAATTACTATCAGAATTATGATCCAATTAAGGAAATCATCCTTCTCTAATTAGAGTCTCACCAACATCGACTTATGACTGTCAAGTTTTAAACATCCTGCAAAGATGATGAAAACTGAAACATCACAGAAAATATCTAATTTACTTCACAATCTTAAGAAGACTGAACTGGAGTCTAAATAGAGACAAGTGTGTGGTTTTTAACAACACCTTATGATTATGTAAACTTACAACTTTCTAATGCTACTTAAAAGGTGAAAACAGTTTCCGTAAATGCAGAAAAGTGATTATTTAAGCTGATGTATGCCCTGTGTGCATGTTTTGCTCTCAGACTAAAGGTAGTCTGATTCTTAGGAGGGCTTCAGTGAGCTTAAACTAACTAATATTATAAGCAATAAGTTATATTAGGATTCAAAGAGCACAAATCGTCAAATTCCTAAAGACATTCCCAAGACATTTTTGCCCAAAGTGATTTTTTTTTTTTTTCTAAATCACCTTAGGGCCAAAAAAAAAGGTGATTTCTTGGTCAAATCACTTATGATGACTTACACCATCAAGGTTTGTTTTTACCATTTTAATCAAGAGAATATAGTTTGTTTTGCTGGAATTTGGAGATTCGGATTAGGCTACAGAACAGAATGTTGACAAGTACAGCTAATGCCAATAAAGTGCCACACCTTGTGTTTTTCCTCCATGTTTGCATTGACATTTGTTGTGTGCCAATTGTAGTTTTCTGGCTGATTACTGATCTGTAAAAAACCTGACCTGCCGATTCCGATTTTAGCCGATGTAAAGGCTACTTCATATCCAGTTAAACCAATTAAGATCCCCATGACTGAATATTAAACAAGATCCAAGGTGTGGCAATCAATTTCGATCCAAAGTATTTCCCATGGGACGAAACTTCATCCAAGTATCCCTTCTACATATCAAAATAACATACACATCAATCCAAAGTCGTAGAGGCCTAGACTTTAACAAACATTACGGTTTTATCAACCTGAACGTTTTGCTTTTTATGGTTGCAAATATGTATCTTTATGACAAATTTCATCTTGCCAGAATTGAGGAGTAAATGCTTCAATGAATGTCCCGTAATAAAAAGACAAAGATTAGAAGAAGGAGAGCTGGTCCAATGTAATCTTCTGGGTGTCCCAGTTTGATGATGTACTCAGGGGAAAGACATCTTTAAAGAAAAATTAAACCATGTAGGTCAGAGAGAGTGGAATATTAATCAACCGAGCCTGAGGGACAGACGACTGACTTTCAAGTGCAAAGAGGATTCAAGAATATCCACAAGAATAAGGTTTTCTTTTTATTCCCAAGTGGGGTTTTAAATGAACAAACTCTGACTCTGCATAAAGGAAACCAAAACAGAGAGAAATGGGGATTAATTTGAGGGATACAATATTAAAACAATGCATACCGCTGGCTTAAAAGGTTGAATCTAATTTAGAAAAGCTTTGTACCATAATTCAAAAAATACATTTACCAAGCCAGTCTTTGCTATTGCTACACTAACAGAGCATGTTTTAATAAGATCTTTATGTGGCAGAAGGCCTAGTGACGACTAGATTCTTTAAATCTTCATTGACAAAAAAATTACATCGATCATGGTATAATAATGCAACTTCGTTCTCTCAAAGACCTATAAACTACAACTGATTTTGTAAGGAATACTCCACAATGGACTGAAAGACATTTTTTACGTCCAAAATAAAACAAGACAATCAAAGCCAATGAATAAAAAGGAAATAAAAACCACACACTACTGAAACCATGCTGAATATGGATTATGCAGTCTCTCTGAACAAAATCGCAATTCAAAAATATCATCAGAATTTAAATTATTGAGCTCATTTCAAAAGATAATGAAATTAATAGTTTGAACATGAAAAAAAAACAGACTTCAGCAAAAATTAACGAATTGAGCATCAAGATGTAATCATAGGGACCAGAATCCAACAACGTAATAGGCCTTCCCAGAGCAGTGAGTGACCACGCTGGAGGATGAGGTGTCAGGTTGTTCAATAAATTGTAAAAATTCTTTGCATTTGCCAATGTTATTTCTAAAAAACTTATCTACTCTAATAAATGACACAAAAGAATTAAACTTAGGCTCTCCAACGACATAAGGTTCATTACCAAGATCCTTTTTTACAATTAAGGAATAATTGATGACATCCAGATTTTCTTTTTTTTGTGGGTGAAGTCTGGCTGGACGATGTGATTGGAAAAACTTGTGAAGATAAGATATAAGCGTTTCATATCAGTCAATATCGATAATTATTGATTCGTTTTGTTTGTTTTGTTTTTTTGCTTGAAGGATATATCTCAAATAATGCCAAAGTGGTGGTGTGACCTTCCCCGTTTTCTTCACAGTTTTCACCATGAGACACTGTGGCGAAATCTTAAACTGCTGCTGTGCAAGTTACTCAACAGATCGTTGCTAGGTAACCAAAGAGCGAGTTGGTTGATACCACCCACCTCGCTTAGCTCACTAAGAGAGGTTGAGAACAGAAACCCTTTCCTCTGCCTACATCTCCCAAAATGCTGGATCGGTGTTCAGTGAATATTCTATGAATATTGTAACAGATGTATCATCTATTGATGTTGATCATGTGTTTATTGTAACTGATTTATTGTGCAGCCCTAATGTGAAGCTCATATTATTTATTGTTAGACATCCACATAAGACTACAAGTATGAGCCTGCACATTGAAAATGTTTTAAAAATCATGTGATTCAGATATCTGTGGACGCAAATGCTGATCAGGTGGAGAGCGCTGGGCTCACAGGACGTCAAGGACACCTCACACTGTTCATTCCTGTGATGAGAGAAAGAATGGCTGTCCTTCAGATTTGAAGACTGTTGGCTGATAACACGCAGAACAGAGAGCGAAAGGAACATCACAGAGCAAACAAGGCGACAGCTCAACTACAGCGCTGCTAAATGAAAATGTGGATGACGCATGCAGCTCCAGTGGAATACAAGATGTGTGTTTGTGTTGCCATACCTTTTGCAAAACAGGAAGAAGAAAAAATAGGGGGAGATACTAGGCTACGGATTTGAGCTCAACTATGCAGTCTTTCCAAGATAACCTGTGATGGATTTGAGGACGTCGGAAGGAGTTGTACAGACACAAAGGTCACCAGTCATATATCTGTAACCTGAGAATGACCTTAAAGCAGAGCGGGACGACGGCCCCTCAAACACACACCATTCAGAGACATACAGAGCATCTATCCCATGGCAGGATGCGACTTCCCTGCTTGACAATCTCTTGTTCTGTTACAGACACATTGTGATATCACCTACCGGAGAGCCAATGCGAGGCAGACACAGGGAATTCTAATGAGAAAGCAAAGCACATAAAAACAGAGGCTGTTCGGCGCAGCTAGCACGTGTGGAAGAGAACAACAGGGGAGAGGGCTGCGGGGGAGAGACCTACCTTACGAAGCTCGGACCGCATAAAGCACCATTATGTCCGGAGACGGACGAACAGAGGAAGAAGAGGAACCTCGAGATGACATCATGTTTTTCACCCTCCTCCTCTGATATGTAGGCTATTGCTGCAAGGCTGCCGGTGTCAGCGGAGGAGCAGCAGCAGGCAAAGCTCCCTCTCTGAGTACGTGTATGTGTGTGTGTGTGTGTGTGTGTGTGTGTGTGTGTGTGTGTGTGTGTGTGTGTCCCACATGTAAAGCCTCCGCTGCACCTCTTATTAAAGCAACAGGCATAGCTAAAGTGTTGCTGCGTCTTGTTGAAAATCCCACATGCGGACTGATAAGAGTGGTCAGGTGGGGTTTGAAAAGTCAGAAGAACACGATCTTGGGCCTTGGACCATCTTACAGCTGAAACAATCAATCTCGATTAATCAATTATTAAAATAATTGTCGATTAATTGTTAACTGGAGCATACAGACTCAGAAAAAAAATTAATTTACTGAAAAAACGACATACTTAGAAAAATAAATAAGTCAAAACTGTCTATAGTTCTGCCTTCAACTGAATTTTTTTTTTTCATAAAAATCTGTCTTCACTTAAAAAATTTGTTTTTTTGTTGTTGTTTTTTAATAAAAGCACTTTTGTCTGTAGACATGTTTCATCCAAAACACCTACTGTGGCTTAGTTTTAGCGTCACCCGGTTTAAATTCACTAAAGGAGTGGTGTATTATTGCATTTTAGCCAAAATATGTCTTTCTTATTTATAAAAGGAATGATGTTACTTATTCATTTAATGATTAGTGATAGAATAATTGGTTACTAAAACAATCCTTAGTTGCAGCCTTAAACCGTCTAGAACCATCAGGTTCAAATAACCCAAGCTTAGCAAAGGAATAAAAAATAATTAAGTTTCTATGCTTTTCAGCTCTTGGAGTAAATCACCTAAACCTGAAATGTGCAGAAACGGTTGCCTCCTTTAAATCAGGGTTGAAAACATTGCTGTTTCCCACAGCTTCCCTATAAAAGGTCACAGATCAATTTATTTTGATCGGATTTTAGATATTCTTTTTTTTATGTATTATATTTTGTGATGGAAAAATATTATTATTTTAATATTTGTCTCTTAAACCCAGTTCCTTTATTTTTCTGTGAAGCAATTTAAATAATTGTGTATGAAGGCTGAGGCACAAATAAACTTGCTTTGCCTCCACTTACCGGGTCACCATATTAAATGTGAACAGTAGACGCTGTTTGCTTACTACGTCTGCTAAGCTGATCCATTAGGGTAAATTATGATACCAGGATACCAGGTTTCCCTTTTAAAGGACACTCAGGCATGTGACCAGTCAACCAGACAAAACACGTCTATGGCTAAAATTGCACACAGTGAATTGGACACTGGAAGGCACGCTAAACACAGCAGTGTCAGGCTTAAAAGATGAAAAACACATAAAAACCTTCTAATTAGACAAATATTACAAATGCACTGCACAACATAGACTAGAATTTATGCTGTGTGGTTTCCAAGCTTTAAACTAGTATCAAATGGATTTGAAAAAACAAAATAATAATAATTTCAGGATGTTTCTTTTCAAAATGTAATTTTGACTAAGATAGCAGTTCAGCCGAAAAAACTCTTGCAAATATAACTAGAAAAAACATATTTCTATAAACTTCTATAAGCTTCTATAAACTATTTGATTAAGCCTTCTTGAAGGAAAGAAAGATAATCATGTAAATCTGTGTGAACCTCTTTCATAATCTCTCTTTGGATTATCTCAAAAAAATTACATGGTCCTAAGGAGCCTCAAGCGTCTCCCCTTTAAGTATAGAAATCTAAGATTAATAATTACATATTGGAGAGCAGAAAATTAGCTGGGGTATATCTACAGGAATTAAAAATAGAAGTATTCTGATATGATTGCATGAGTTGTTGTTTTTTTTTGTTGCATTATTATGGCAGATTTTCCACCCTCATACTCTATTATACCATCTAAACCACATGTGTCAAACTCAAGGCCAGCGGGCCACATGGAGATGATTGACTTAAAATAGGTTTTGAGCACGAATTGACTACAAACTACATCTCCCATAATGGATTCCGATTGTTACCAGCCAACATTACGGCTTCTCGCCACAAGAGAGCAGCAGAGTCACCTTAAGCTGCTTATTGATTTTCCCAGAGAATAAAACTGAGACATCCACAAGCTAACATCAAAACGTCCAAGAAAAGAAAATTCGATCTACAAGTAAGACTGTGAATGAAGATGTGTGAGAGTTGGTGTCAGGGCGGCAGGTCGCGATAGACTTTTTTTGTTAGCCGTTATCTTGACCGACAACATTTAAAAAAATCGGCCATGTACTATTTGTATCCGTGAAATTACAATCATATTAACATCAGCTTTATGGGTTTAGTTAATATTCACCGTGAATCTAGATCCCATCACAAATTAAGCAGATAAATGTACCTACATTTTTCTCGTAGTGACAAAAACCACCCCAATAACTTTTAATAAATTAAATTAAGCAACTTCACTTAAATTAGCATTACTTCACCCGCTGGGGTCTGAACGCACCTCCTCCTGGTCCCCATCTCCAGAAAAATCTGCACTAATTCATCAGTCAGTTGGATCTGTCTGATCCAAACAGATCAACTGAACTCTGTGAGTGTTTTACCCTGTGCGGTCCGGTGTGCGGGTTTCGCTTCTCCGAAACGGACAGATGTTTCGTCTGCAGCTCCCGCAGAACGCCGCTCTCCTGGGTAACGTGCACCAAGAAGGCTCCATTTGTTAAATCCGCTGGATGAGTTACTCCCAGCGGTTTCTAATTCTTCGCAGCGGCGTAGCCACGTCCATAGTGGTTGAGCAGCAGACTGTGCAAGTTACAGTCTAATTAACTTTTGCATCGTCATCTATTTCCTCAAGATAAACTGCCGGCTCCTCAAATGGATTAACACAACATTGCATTCTCTTTAGTTTTCTCTGGTCTGTAATGGAGACTTGAATTTAACGCGCCATTTCAACCAAAGGTTTGTAATGCGCTTCCTAACCAGACGCTCCAAAGCGTCCGGTCCATAACTCTTCAATATGCTGTCAGCTCCCGGTCAGAAAGAAGCATTTAGTTCAGAGACCATGAGATGATATTCAGAAAGGATTTTTTTTTAATTAATTGATTTCAGTTGCCTCTGAGACTAAATCTTTGCATAAAGTCTATAATGTCTGCCCATGTGACTTGTTTTTATTTGTTTGCTCACCTTTAAACACTGATTTAAATATTGTAATTTTTAAACTGAGCAGTAATTTTACATCCATGGAAACTCAAATGTAATATTTAAAACTTCGATACATAAAATCAGTTATTTAACAATATGAGGTGGTGTTTAATTTATTTTTAACATTGTACTTTTATACATTTGTGCTAGGGGTGCCCAAGTCTAGTTTTCCAGATGCATTTCTTCTCTAACACACCTGGACCATTGACTCATTATAAGCCTCTACAGAACTGAATGAGGGAAGTCAACCTTTTGTCTGGGGTGTGTTTTAGCAGGGATGCACTCCTGATTTGTACCGTCAATGTGGCCCGTTGAGGGTGGCCAATATGCTGAAGTGGCCCTCGGTGAAATTGAGTTTGACACCCCTGATCTAAACTATTCTTTCGCAACAGTTTAATTGTAGTGTAACTGTATTTATTAAGACATACATTTCCTTTGATGCTTCTTTTAGTAATGACTGAAAGGAGAAGTGAGTCAGCCGGGTGTGGAGATGAAGCAAATGTAGCCTAAGGGACTAAAAGTTCAGTACATGCCTCACCAGTAGGGATGTGCCGATCAAGTCTTTTCCTGCCGATACCGATACCGATCACCCATGAGGGCCGATACACCGATACCGATCACCGATACCGATCACATAATTATTTTTATTTTTTATTTTTTTTATCATAAACACTACCGGTTACATTATGTGGAAAAAGGAACCATGAATTCACCTTAATTTAGACAAAAACTTGTTTTTAATAACTTTTTTCAAGAAGAAAACTAAACAAGACAGGCATTGTGCAAATTATACTGCTATTGATAATACTATCTTTAACAGACTGATAACATATGAAGGCTCTGAAGAGGCTAAATAATGCAAAGAACCAAAATAAAACCTCTCAACATTGCCAAGAAGCTCAAGTATAAAACTTAACATTCAAAGGTGAAAACAGGATCCATTACAATAAACAATCCAGAGTTACTGAATGAAAACTTCCTGTTAGCATGGCGGCTAGCTGATTACTGCTAGCTCTGATTGGCTGTTTCTGACTGAGCGGAGTAATTATGCAGATCAGGGAGGAGATCGATTTTTTTTTTAGAGATTATCTGTCTCATGTTAGGACAGCGAAAGTTTTAATACGTATGTAAAATTTATTTTTTTTAGGTTAAATGCTGCAGCTTTAAGCAGGTTCGGTGTGAGAGTCACTACCAGGTGGAGCAGAAGCGAAGCTCCTTCTGTCAGATATTACTACCTGTAGCGTAGCAGCGGTTCAACAGCGAGAGCAGAACCAGCATCTGACATCGCAGCTCGAAGACTTAAATAATTTTCCAGGTTATTTGTTTAGCTTTCTGACCGTCATGCTAATCCGGGTGAGTGTTTGTAGCTGTGCGCTGCTTTACTTGCTGTCTGATCCTCCGTATGTCTTTTTTACTGCAGTGAGCCTCGATGTAGCCAACCTCCGTCAAGTATGGCATTGTTTTTATGTCGTATTAGCTTCGTTGTGTTGATGCATTTTGACTGCTTCAATTTTCCGCCGCAACACGCAAACTTCCCCATTTCACTCAGTGCGTTATAGTTCCACATCGCTTTGGATTTGTTGCTGCACGTTTGTGCAGTGTGAAGGAAAGAGGAGACCAGCTGCACAGGCAGGCTGCGAAATGAGATGATCGGTATCGGCAACAAGACCCAATGATTGCCGATCACCGATCATGCACTTTTTCACGAAAATCGGCCCGATTATGATCAGTGACCGATCGATCGGCACACCTCTACTCACCAGTGTTGGAAAAATGGCAAACTACTGTAGTAAACCTGGTGGTAAATGTTTGGTTTTGTCAAAGTCTTTAAATGTTTATCTTACCTGTTTTCGAGTGCAATGCCTCAAAACATGTTCTTAAATTTAGCTTTTTTCCAACCAGAAGCCCTTTATATTACAATGGGAGTTTGAAATAGATCAACACAACATGCTGAACAATTCTGAAGTACAGGTAAAATTATGTAATTTGGCTTTAAAATTACAAAATAAAAAGTTGAAAAGTGTGTGTATTTGTATGTCAATCTTGAGTCACTACATGTGAAAGTTCATCTCTTCTGCTGCCTTCAACAACATGTCCAAAGATGTCAAATAAGATGAGAACCAAAATAGATCCTTGCGGTACACCGTCAGATACGGAGTTAAACTCTGAGTTATTTCACAACCTTTTTAAATGACTGTTCTACAAAATCAACTAATACATTTGCGCAGTACTGTTAAAATCATATATTTGGACATTTTCTGGGAAAATCCACTTCACTGTGTGACTATGGTTGATTTACAATTTCCAAATCCTCCAATCAACAAAGGGATGAGTTCAACCAGACAGAGGAGAAGCTGAGCACACACTGGCTTTAGTCATTGTGATACCGCGTGGTAGCATCTTGCAAAATGAACTCTTGCTAAACACCACAAACTGTGTCAGAACAAGAGCTCAGCAAAACAACACTTTGCTATCCCACAGTATCAAATAGACTCTTCAGAAGCAAGGCATTGTGCAATCCTAAAGGAGCTGCAGCTGTGCACAGCGCTCTGGTGCCTGACTGAGACAACTAAGACGCAACACAGCAGAACACCAACAGAACCTAGAGTTCCTGAGGTTCAAAAAATATATATATCAATGAGTCAACTGTGAACTGAAACTGTATCGGGACTCGTGACGCAAAACCTAAAACCTACCAAGATGAAAGCCATTACTGAAAGAAGGCTGTTTGCTACAAGTCAACGTAAGAGTCATGGGAACAAAGTGTGATGGCATCCATGCTGCAACGCTGAGGACAACACTAAAGATACGGCTGGAGATGCACTGGTTTAGATCAAAGTGTTTGAATGGCTCAATCCAAGTCCAAACCTCAATCCAATTAAGAATCTATGAATGAGAGAGAGCAATTATCCAAAGTGAAACGGTCAGTCTAAGGACATTTAGGGGAACAAAGGACATTTGTTCCCCTCAAAGCTGTCCCCAAAACACTTTTCAGATTCTGATTTATGAAATCCGTTTCAAATGATGTGCCATTTTCCTTCCACTTCACAATCATGCACTACTGTGTCCAAGATTGAATACAGTAGCTAGCTCTGATTTTATAGACAAAAGCACTTGTGCTAACATATATATGAATAACACAATAAGATACTGCTGCCATTAGATTCAGTGAAACTAAATCAGATACCTCCTCCAGAGGATTGCTATGATCCATTTCAAACGGCACCATCTGTCCAGCTTTTAATCGCCCCTGTTGGGTTTTATTTGCCTTTTGGAAACAGTCTTGTGTAATGTCTGACATGTATGAAGGTAGGGTGTGGTCATTCCAGGCTGGCGCACCTGCCTGTGTTTCCCACAGAAACTTTAGTTGGGTGGGTCGCTTGTTTTCCCACAATTTCAATTCAGAACAAACAAAAACACTCCCATAACACATCCAAATAAACACTTGCAACTTCTTATTTCAAATAAACTCTCTACTGATTATTTCACCTGATATGTACTAAGTTTAGACAGCTATAGAGTGAAAGTGTGGTTTTGTAGCACTAGCAGCAGTGCTACAGCTATGTTGCAAAACAGGATTTCATTGTGAGAGGTGAGGCTGGGCTCTGACTCACTGCCATAATAATTTAACTTGTAGAAATAACTGTTAAGAAGCTTTTCACTTCTTCATTCTTCAGCCTTAGATTTTCCGAATGTAGTTCCGGATACTTCTGAGAGGCAGAAATTAGTTTCTCTTTTTTTTATCTAGAGACTACACACACAGGAGCAACATGTCTAGCCTGAACTATACACCAGAGTTGAGAGAGTTTTCTAAAACATTTAATCAAACAGGTCTCAGAACTCGCAGCAGATGCTGGTACGGTACATCATCAACTTATTAAATATCGTCTGCAAAAACTGTTCTTGTTTGAAAGTTTTATGATAAATCGGGAGATAATCTGCCATTCTGTTGCATTTCTAAGTGAGTCAGAGCTTTAGCCTTCAAGCTTTTCAGCAATGAACGGGCCTCCACCCTTTGGATTGATCTGATAATATTGAAGAAGTTATCTGAGTTAGGAGCAGCAGTGTATTACGGAACAAAACCATCAAGGATTGGCGGTTAGGCACAAATTTTACGTACCAATACACAAAGGTTTGATTAGGATGTAATTTAAAATATATGCAGAGATGGGTTTGAAATGATCCAATTTAGGGTCAGTCAGCACATCCTCAACAGGCAGTTACCAGAGCATCTGGTTCATCAAATCAGTCACCAGACACATATCGAATGTGTTGGGTTAACATGAAGCCAGGTGGCTGCACTGGGATGTGGTGGTTCCAGACATCACATTGTTATGATGTGAGAAACTAGAAATGCATCAATTAGAATTTTATGGCCAATTATGATGAATAGCCATTTACAATTTGACAACAAATTCTAGTTGATTCTCATCCCTCTCTTAAAAAGCTAATAAGATATTATCACGGCATTCAAAAATATCTGAAAAGCTGTCAGACTAAATTTAATTCAACAATACTTTATTATTCCAAAAGGAAATTAAATGTTGTTGTATCTCATATCATCTAAGGATTTTCTCCCACATAAAACAAATATATAGTTAACTAAGACAAAGCAGTCTTCCCTAAAGAATGTAGACCCTGCCCTTAAGTCTGCCAACATTCACAAATCCAACACATTGAATGACAGACAGAGAGGTGGAAAGTTCAACAAAAGCAAATTTACCGCAATAACTTTAGGTATGCTCACAGCCTCACGAATAGACATGTCCTGATGTCTCTGTGCCGTCGTGTACTTTCAATTCAAATGCCTATGTGACAGTGAAAATGGCTGCTCGAGTCCTCTTCACTCTGTAACTGGGTCCATGATCAACAACTAAATGTTGCTACAGGTACAAACCACAAAGAAGAAGACGACGACATGAAGTAGTAGGAGGATGATGGCGTGGCCTGTTTTTGAATGACTTTTCACATTTTATTCAGTTGATTTTAATTGCGTGTCTCATTTAATGTAAACACAGCAGTTGCAAAATTGTGTTGTTGTTTTTTTTGACATTATCAGGATACTGACAAAGGTTTGTGCACGTTTGTAATGGAAAACGCAGCTCGTGTGACTGTAGGCAGGGATCCGATTTTGAATTCAACATTGGTTGGTCAAGGATTGGCGGCAATCATGCAGATAATTGTCCTATTCTGGTCATCAGCACACTTCTCTGCATTCTCTAGGGGGAACTAGTGGACATGCGAGGGCATACCGTCACCCCACAACTTAATGACCCCTTGCAAGACATGAAAACCCATGAATACGACCTTTTTCTAAGTCAGCAAGGGTCTGCTAATGCCATCTAATGCCTCTGTTTATTGGCATCCAGTCAGTGTTGTGACTGACTGCCGGATGCTGTCTGGCAGCAGCGCATCACTCCATCCGTGATGCCACAATAAATGCCCTGTGCTGGCTCCTTGCTAATGAAACTGAGTTTGTGTGGACTGTGTGTTGATTTTTTTTTTTTTTTTACATAAATGAGTGTTTCTAACCAACTCTGTGGGTACATTAAGAGACCGGTAAATTCTACTGACATTTTTAAAAATCTTTCTTTTACTGGTAGTGTTGCTTGGTGACTGAGACTTCATGTGCAGCATGACTAAAAAAGCTCGATAAAAGCTCAATCTACTTAAAGTTACCTGTATTTTTTTTTCTCCATTTCCCTAAACAGACCACTAATTCTTTTCTAATGAAACAAAGTATTGCATTTCCTTCTTCTAATTTCCCCTCGTCTTTCTTTACTCAGCCATGTTTATTCCTGTGGTTCTTTTCCACGTTCCTCCGACTCTTTCTCACGACCCCGCGTGCATTTCCTTTTCATTATGCAAATAAGAGAAGCTGTTAAAGTCCCTCAACAGATGATTTTTTTAAGTCACAATGCACAAACCCTTCACAAATAAGCACTATAAAGAAAAACTAATCATGAAAATGTAATTTCTCGTTTTCACTGGAACCACTTCCGTTCTCACGATCTCATAATCTGTAAAACACAGCGTTGTTTTTTTTTTTGTTTTTTTTTTTTTAATAAAGCTAGAACAACAAACAAAGAAGTAATTTGTGCAGCAGTGGCTAATGCAGTCTCTGTTGCAATGTTTTACATTAACTCCATCATAGGTTCTGAAAGAAGGCCTCCCTCATTTGCATAGTGAAGCTCTAAGTGAATGGGAATGTGAAAGAGGGGTCAGAGGAATGTAACAAGGAAACAGAAATACATAAACATGCTTCTTAAAACAGAAAAGACGGAAGCAGGAAATGCTACTGACATAAATCAAACAAATCTGTTGGCCTCCCATGGTGAAGACGTGTACAAAGCAGTCAGATAAGCCTATCTTTTCTTACAAAAGCATTATGCTACATTAAAAAAAATTAAAATAATTTTTACATTATACTTTGCCTTAGAGTGGACAAGGGGTCTTGCCACTATGCTTAGTTTTAAGAATTGTGATATGAAGTAAATTAAACTCAGCTAAGACTTAACCAGAGCTTTGTACTCAGATGAGACTAATTTGAAGCCCCAGTCTGGGTAGATTTGAAAGAAAGGATTAATACAGCCGACCCTGACCCACTCTCAGATTCACATATTTGCAGATTTTGGATTTGTAGAATGGAACTCCAAATTATTTGTAGAAAATTCACTTATTTTTGCGTTTCTTTGTTTTTTTCAAAAATATAAATAAATGAATAAATAAATAAACACAGCTTGTGAAGCTGAAATATCTTGATCCAATGCTACTTAACACAAAGCTGCCAATCCTGGAGCATCATTCATTTTTTTCTTTGGTGCCGATTGGTGCCCAAAAGCGAAGATAAAGAAGACTGTAGAATTTAGCCACGGAAATGTTTTGCGAGTCTAATGAGAACGGACAGTCCAGGTAATGTGCTGGGACACGACAAACAGGCCTTGAGGTGCCCACAGCCCAACAAAACCCCCTCCACCTTCACCCTGTGAGACTGTATACGTTAGAAACCGAGCTAATTAACGCTCTGTTTGTTCAGTGTCCTTGGACATATGAGAACTGGTGAAAGCAAAGAGAAGCTGGGATGAAAGGTTGGTTTTATTGGAATTTAAGCAGCTGTTTAAATCAGTACGGCTTTGCTAACCTTCTGGAGGGGGTCGGGGCGCGAGGAGGCTAATAAAGGTGGTCACTGGGGGAAAGACAGGCTGAACTGTGTTCTGGTTTGGGTACTGCTGTCTGGGAAATCAACGTTGGCGTGAAGCGCGAGGCAACAACTCTTCGAGCACATCTGGCATTTGCCAGAACAAATGGATCCAATCAGCCAAACACAGCCAGCGGCTTGAGCGTCCCAGCAGGAGAGATTATCCTCGACCGCCGCATCAGCCTTGGCATTTCGATAACCTCATAAGCTCAAAGATTTAGTTACGATCCACGCAAAATGCTATGGAGACAGAAGAGACGAGGTCTGTTGTGGAGGGATTGTTTTCTTCTTCGACAATGGAGATATTTTTAACATAAATATAAGATTGAGGACAAAAACGTTTCCCTGATTGTTCCCTCGTTGGATTGTGCTGGCGTCACATGGCTGAATTATCCCCTCAGTAAATCCTGAAAAGGCTTCTTTGTATTTGAATCAGGTGTGAAAATTAGGACAAATATTTAAAATAACACTATATCTCTCTACCTAGCATAATTAACCTAGAATTTATCTACAACGACACATTCATAATCTACTGTATCGCAGGAGTTTTATGTCTCCAATAAAAACAATCCTCCAGTTAGCTAGCTAGCTAGCTCACCCAGGAAGAACTAGCTTGTTTGGTGAGCTTGTTTTTCAGGTTCTGCTTATCTTCCCAACTTTGAATTCAGGTCAACTTACAAAAAAATTACTGAAATAAAAGCCTGTTTTTTTTAGATATTTTCTGTCACTTGTAATTTTTTTAAAGACAAAAAAATAAATAAAAAAAACGATAAGAGATTTTATTTCAAAGCCGTATCACCCAGTCTTACATCCAGGAAATTATTACTAATCATATACCTGCGTTTCCCTTGACCATATATTTGCACATACTGGAAATATGAAATTAAATTTGCTTCATGGTGACATGCCAATTACAGGGAAAAAAAAAACCTCACATTTTTATATTCGTTCGGTTGTGATGGTTTTTTCGCTGTATCAAAATTGGTGTATTTCGCAAGCTGATTCGTGTGCGATTTTAATTGCATTTCTGATTTAATGAAAACGTCACAATTGCAAATTGTGTCTTTTCGACATTAGCGGATTGTCGACAAAGTTTTGCGCACATTTGTAATGGAAACACAGTTAGTGATTCTGGTTTGATCGTGATTGCTGTCAAAAAGGGACAGCAATTTAATTTCTCAACTGTCAAGAGATCAACCTTGAGCAAAAATGTAAATTTTTATCCAAATATTGGGAGAAATATTACAATGGTACAGTAGTAAATGTGGGTTGATACATCAACAGCAGTAGTTGTTGAACAAGGCAGAGATTTGCACCTGAGGCCCACCTATCTCATTCTTCCATTTCCTTATCACTTAAGCGCCTCCATATCTATATCTGATGTGATAACAGTTCATGCCACTTTTTGGCAGCCAACCAAATGCAACGGATTATTACGTTCTACAGTGATAATTATTACGTTCTACAAAACAGTAATGGCATCCAGAGATCCTATTTTCCATGAGCTCCATGCAAGGTATTGTAATTTAATTTAGTAAGTCTGTGGGTGTGCTGTGGTGGCGCAGGGGTTAAGCACAACCCACATATGGAGGCTTTAGTCCTTGACGTGGCTGTCGCAGGTTCGATTCCCGACCTTTGCTGCATTTCTTCCCCCTCTCTCATTACCCACTTTCCTATCAAATAAAGGCCACTAGAGCCAAAAAAAAATCTTAAAATAAAAATGTGTAAATCTGTTACACATAATGTCTCCCCAAACTGTTGCATTTTTTTTTAAACCAAAACAGATTTATTTTTGCTTTATGCTTTACAATAACTTTCGCCCTCCACGGCGGGACACTAAGATGGGAGATACTTCACTCAGCCTAATTCAATTATTACCAACTCTGAATGTGACCTTCTGGCTAAGGTAATCAGCAAACACTTGTATCGCATGACTGCATGTCATTTTGAGTAAGCTCTGAATCGGGATCATACCTGAATATTAATGTGCATGTAAAAGGTCCACAAAAGTCACACATAAGGCCTGCAGCTCAGCAAAAAACAGGTCTTATTAATAAATAAATATTGCAAGATATTAGTTATACAAGCATGACAACCGAAGCCTGTTACAATAACAAATTTTGCTGATAAATTCTCCTAGAAGTTATTGCAATAAATTATACTGTTGTCTTGAGACCATTTTCAGGTAATATAATGGATTACCATAATAATGATGCAAGAATACATTCTCAAAGATCAAGAAACTTTACATTCTATTCAAAATGTAACACTGCAACTCAACAGCATTTTAAATATCCAATAAGCAACAAATGAAATGAATCATGAAGTCTCGGTAAACAAAAAAAACAAAAAAAGCTGAGATAAATGTACCAGACTTAAAACTTTTGTCGTCCAGTTTTTGGTACAGAGAGAGAGAGAAAAGAGAAAAATTACGCAAATGGAAATTGAGTTTGTTTTAATTTATTGTGTGACTAATTGATTTAGTCTTTATCTTATAGCAGACTTTGATGCACTGACATGATCTAGACCACCTCTGGAGTGTCTTAAAGAGTAAAAAATGCCCTAAAATCCTTATTAAGGAACTCGTCTTACACATAGAATTAGCAAAGAATTACTTATGTGAAATTTCTGCAAAACATCATCTATTCATTCCAGCCTCTTTCCATACGGCAAGCCGTGCACTCGGCATAATTAATAAGCTCCGGTTACGCAAGTTCACATCCAGAGGTAAATACTCCACTGAAGACCTATTTTCCATGGCAACCAGACTCCTAAAAAACACATTTCCTTCATGGCTTGACATCATCTGATCTCAAAAGACCAAACACTTAGAGGAAGTGAGCACATCCGCTGTCAACACAGAGTTCCATCTTTCCTCTCTGGTTAGCCTATTTTTAAACACACACACACACACAACCCACAGAGAAAATGTTTTCTTCCAACATCAGCTTCTCTGCTGTTCCAAAACACAGACTCTATTCAAATTCGAAGCTAAGCGTGCGGCAGCGGGGCGGCGCCATGGGTCTGACGCCAGGGCTGAGCGGAAACTCCATTTAACTTGCAAATGGGCCGGGAGCTCTTGTGCCCTTCTGTTGCTCCCTGCCAACAAACAGAAGTTCAGTCTGGGATGACCCGTTTCGGTTTTACGTGCGCAAACAAGCAGCGAATGGAAATATGGAAATGTTTGACAAAAGACAAGAGTCGGGCCTGGGCAAAACAGTGGAAACTTCTTATCTAAATTACCGTCACTTTTTTTTTTTCCCCCACAAAGAAAATCTTTACGTTGATAGATTTGATTCATTTTCAGCAAATTAGCTCAGAATAATTCTGATTGGGCAGTGTGTGTTTGAATATCAAATTTGTCTGGACTTTGACTAGGCCACGAAGATCTTTTGATCTAAATTATTTCATTATAGTTTATGGCAGGGTGATAAACTGATTATATTAATAAATCAAATTTTCTGGTTTTGAGGATAATCTGGATTATTTTTTCCCACAAAAGACCATCTTGTTTACCATCGTGTTTTACAATTTAATTTTTTTTTTTTACTTTAAATTTGGGTGAAATCACAAAAGGAATGATTGAAATAAAAGCCGATTTTTAGTGTATTTTCTTTCATTTGTAAATAAATATTTTTTTAAAAATTGGATTTGGTTTTGGATTATTGTCCCTTCTCAAGTCTTTTTCAGCCTCTTGGAACTACTTTCTCCAAGTATTGTCCTTTATTTATTTTGTTTCATCATCAGAATTTAAATTTCTGTCACATCTAGATGCCCTAGATTAATAAAAAAAATAACTGTAAAATAAAGTAAATTTAAAAATAAAAATCCTTCACCACACTTCACCCATTAACATTTGTGCTTGTCAGGTGATAAAATGCAGAACAGTTAAAGGGGAATACCGTGGTAACGCACCGCACATGAAGAAATTTAGGCTAGGTTTCACCACAGGTTGATATCAGGTAGCAAATTTGCCACCTGATACCAGGTAGCCAACAGGAAGTGGTCTCCCCCATCGGTCTCAGATTTGTACTCCGGGTGAAAGTGGTAAGGGAACACTGGGACTGAGGAGGCTGTGGGAAGATGAGATGACTGGGAGGGATGTGAAGCACAGAAGCAGAAACAATTTGCTGCATGTCATGCCATCCTTGCAGCGCGGTTTTAGCTTCACCTCTGAACTCAATGTGGGACAGACTCGGAGACAAAAGCAACGGGAAGCGCATAGAGATGAACCTGCTGCTACGAGCTCACCCCAGACCCGCTAATCCTGATTTATTACATAATAATACGCATTGCTCGACTGCGGCGTCCGTCTGTCACCCTCGCAGACACACAGAGAATTAGCAATTAGGGAAGTCGCGTTTAACAACCAAGTTGGGATAAAAATAATAATAATAATAATAATGATAAATGAGTTTTTTTTGCCCATTTGTTTACATTGCACTTACCTCTGCTTCCGTCTTTGGGGTTCTCCTTTTTGGCTGCGTGACAGGCTGGGAAGAGGTAAACGGTAAAGCAGTCCTCTGGGTCGTGTTTCTCCCTGCTAACTGTTAGCTGACGACGCTTAATGTTTATTAATGTCTCTTGGCATTCAGTGGTTGGCGCGAGGTTGCTACGAGCTATCCTTCGGCGCAATGTCGACGCGTCGCTTAAATATTAAAGTTCGGAAAAGTTCAAATTGAACTTCACGATTTTACTCCTCCCCCGTTCTTTGCTGTCCATTTCTCAACCAATTTAGAGACGTTGAAAGCAACCAGAGTCTGAATTGTTCTGTCAACTGCTGGGGCAGGCACACGTGAGAGCTGTTGAAGGGTACGTCACTTCCGGTTAAAATTTCACATTAAAAACTACATCGAAAGAGGGGAAGGATACGCCACCACAACCGCCATATTGTGAGTGTCACGTTGACCTTGGAAAGCGGTGTAGGAATGTTTGGAAACGGCGAAATCCCGGCTCGTTTTCATTAATCATTTTTGCATACTGTATTATATAAGTAATTCTGGTACTTGACATAAAAACTGCTTAAAATACAATAAAATCTTTCTACCTGTTTTGAATAAGCTTGAATTATGTCAGTCTAAGAATGTATTACAATTTTGTTACAGTAACCATTTGGGTTTTTTTAATAGAAAACAGTAAAGTTAAGGACTTGATAACCTTTAGTTTTCTCTCTTACATTCAATTCAAATTCCGTTCAATTCAAAAATACTTTATTTCAAAGGGGAAATAAATGTTGTATCATCCAAGTGTCACTCACATCCAAGAGTTGTGAGTGATGGTGTCGACAGGAAGACTCTCCAGTATTTGATTATCTCAAAGGCTGTATGAATCCTTGTAAAACTGTGTAAATTATAAACGCTGTATTCTTTTCAATAATAAGGCAGACGGACTTTATTTTGAAGGGTACCCACCCATCCGTGTGTGTCATTATGTTGAAATTTAGCAGAGCAAGGCGAAATATCCCTCCCTTGTTCTCGGCGATCGTCTGATTTCCCTGGCAGAACAAACCACACACGTGATCGTTCATGTGCGCTGTCACGTCGCTCAGCATGGACATAGTTAAGGCAGTTTTTTTTATTTTCCAGCTGATAATAATTGCCTTGCGCTAAATAAATATGTCTTATGTTACCCCAAATCAATAAATAAACATTTATTTATTTAAATAAAAAAGCTACAAAAACAACTGGGTCACATTAACATTTGGCTGTGTATGTGCTTTAGGTTTGGGGAAATAAACGATTATTGCATAATAATTTTTGGTACATTCAGGTTCAGATTAATTAAATAACATGAATTATCGAGGTATAATCTTAGGAATCGTTTTTTTTTTTTGTTATTGTTTTTTTTTCTTTGACTTATAAAATAAAATAAGATCTGACATCTTTAATATGCCTAACCACTTCAAGGGAGAGGTGCTGCTCATAATTTGGTAAATGAGGACATCTCGAGGCTGCTGAAGGTATTGCTTTTCCCCTGATTAAAACTGTTCGTGGTGGCCATCTAGGGGCAGAAATATGAAACTGCAGCCCTTACCTTGACATTCGAAATATATGACACGATTTTTTAAAAACTATTTTCTATATATGCCTAATGTTTTACTCATCTATAATTTTTTATGACACACTGAAAACAAGTTAAAATCATTTAGTTTATTCAATGTTAAGGTACTTTACAAAACAAACAATCCCAGTTAAACTACATGTGGTCAAATCCAGTTTCTAATGTCAGAGCAGTACAGAGGTCATCTTTGTTCTCAGGTATGTTTTTGTAAAGTTTAATATCTCTGATTGTGTATCATGTCACTCTAACATAGAGGCAGCACAAGTTGTGCACATATCTCACCATATCTATTATAAGAACCAGTAAATTTTATTCCATCCAGGAGCCAAGCTTTTAAATTAGTTGCCAGCAGCCTGGATGATCCTATTGGCTACAATCAAGAGCACACAGTGCATGTTTCTTCCAGAAAGCATAAAAAATACTGATTCCTCTGTAATACGATCTATCCCAGATGCTTCCGAGCGCAGAGAAGCTAAAACAATCTCTAGGTATTCTATGAGACTTGTAATTTTTTTTGTTTGACCGAGATTATCAGTTTATTTGTGTTCCAATATGTCTCTAGCCTGTACAATTTGTTACCTATAGAATGACATGTCATTGTCAATTTTATATCTGTAAAAAATAATCAAAATGGGTGAAAAGTCACTTTCCATGAACATATTCATGGATGTATAGTTGCATGTTTGTTAAAGATTTAATCAGTTGGACACTGCTAGAACTCCAAAACTGAATATAAAGATCCAGATGCTGTTCTTGTGTCTTTTTATGAAGTATATTCTGTAGTAAATGTAGCAGCAGTTTTCGACATGAGCTATGTGGCCCAAGGCGGCATCTCAAGGACACAACCGCTAGATGGAGATAAATGCAAAATGCAAAGGCACTGTGTTTTATTCCAACATAGAGTTCGTTAATAAGTTCGTTCCTGCATTTTGATTGGTTGGAGGGAACCAGAAGGAGTCGTGCAAGAACTGCCACTTAGTAAATGCTCCTCACTTATTGAACTTACTGAATAAATATTTACAGTGTTTTCTTATTTTATTACAGAAATGTTGCAATGTAACTAAATGCCAACGACCAAATGTGGAGCAAATGATAATTTTCTCTTCATACATTAACATGGACATAACTAGTACATGCAATGTGTAGAAAATGCAATGTGGAAAGACCCGAGGCCTGTATTAAAATCCAAAATGGAAATTAACTGTGCAGCCTTAGCTGCAACAACAACAACAACAAAAATGCACTTTGTAGTGTTGCATCAGTAGCAGTTTCTGGATATCTTTGTTTCCTCTATGACATCCAGGTTGCTCTATTAGCGTCTCATAACAGGGAAATTAACATTTTCCGTTTCAGTTGCCTCAAATTTTAAAACAAAACAGCTAAAACAGAAAGGGTCTAACTAGCTGTTAGCATCCAATGGTTTATTTAAGCTTCTACAAACCCAGTGTGACATCTACATCTCTCTACCACAGGTAAAGGGACCATTGCTGAAATTTTTTTTAACAGAATATCCTTTTAAAATATCAAAACTTCCCCTTTAACTTAAACTGAGGTGGATGGGGGTGTATCATGTTCAGAATTGAGGCCCCTTAAAATCAATAGCAGTTTCTGGATATCTTATTGACAGCCCCCCCTCTGTTTGATTTCCCCCCCTACGCAGCTTCTTGTTTCCCACAATGCTCAGCGACTGTCACCACCAAGATGGCCGACGCTATGGAGGAATATGAGAAAGAAGCTGGCTGCGTCCCTATTCTCCATCCCGAGGTAAGCTCCGGGAGCTCCACGCCTTTGCACGGCGCTATGAACACACCCAAAACGGGTTCTGCCGGTTTGGCTCGGTGCGGCTCGCTGTTTTTGTGGGTCTTTGTTGGAAACTCCGAATGCCCCCTGCATTACCACCGATGGAGGCGGGTGAGGGGGGTGTCAGCCAGCTAGCCTAGCGATGCTAACCGCTAACGCTATCCCCCTCCTCTTGCTGGCCAGCCAGTAACCGCTGGGCAGATGTTGGTGTGGATGTTAACGTTGAGAAATGTTGTTGGTAATAGAGAAACTATGTGTTTGTGTGTCCCGAGCGAGGCCGAATAATAAAGGAAGCGACGGAAAACGTTAAGGGTTAATCCTTCCTGTCATAGGAGGTTAGCTTTGTGGCTAAAGTGACAGCCCTGGCTGCTGCTTGTATCGCTGGTTGGGATATGGAAATGAATGTCAACTGAACAGTAGTCTACAAAGCAACTAGGTAAAAACATGATGGGCTAAACATGCTGGCAAAGGAATACAAAATGCCTTGCTAGGCAACAACTAATATATTTTAATATTTCTCGAAACAAGCACTTATTCTTTCGGATAACACTGTTGTGAATATGTCTGTTTCTGTCGCGCGTGCTAAAATTTTCAATTTACAAACAAGTGCGTATATATAATCAGACTTTGCATTATGGCCACATGTCTAACATTCCCTTTTCTGCCCAGACCATTTAAAGGTATGGAATAGCGTTAAGCTATGAGGTTTGGCCTCCTTTGATCTTAGATGATTTTCCATCACATTCCATGGATGCAAAGGTGGATTGAAATCTGTAGAACATGCAGCTTTGTTGAAGCGTTTTGCTTTGTAGTTGCTGCTGAGAAGCATCCTCAGCCAGCAGAGAACACTGTTCTGGTGAAAGGGCGAATATGATTAACAATGTTTACAGGTTCATTTCTTCAAGTTAAATTGTCATTAAAAAGGTTATTAATTCTTGTAGTTTTTTTTTAAACTACAAGAATTAATAACCTTTTTAATTATTTATTTTATTTAATCATTTGAAATGGCAACACTAATCCCATGTGTAACAGTGGTACACATGGGATTAGTGTTGCCATTTCAAATGATTAAATAAAATAAATAATTAAAAAGGTTATTAATTCTTGTAGTTTAAAAAAAAACCCATCAATATTGTGTTGCATTAGTGTTGATCACCTAATAAAACCATCCACAATTCAGTTCCTCAGGCTTCATGAAGTATGACATTTTGGGGAAAAAGAAGAAACCAAATATGTTTAAATTGCCAAACATTTTTCTGTCTAGTAATCTAAAAGATAAAAATCATCAAAATAAAGGGCATTAACATTTATTCACACTTCCCCTTGGTTTCCCAGAACAATTAATGTCAAATAATTGATATTTCTGGCCTTTGGATCACCGACTGAGACCCAAACACTTAAAAATCAAAAAAATGCTATTCACCCAAATTAGATACTTTTATGTTTTTTAAATATTTACAAAAAATATACATCAAAAAGCATCTCTATTTAATCCAAGATAACAACATCTAATCATATAAATGTGAAGTTGAGTGGAAGGAAGAGGTATGGTGGAAATATGTCATTGTGTGAGATGAATAACTGCGATGTGGTATACCACTTTTCCTTACTAGGACTTTTAATATTTGCAGAGCACTGCAGATCAGAAACAACCCAAAACATTGTTTTCCTGCTTTTGACATAAAGTCTGAGGACAAAAATAATTGGATTTACATAATTCTTTCTTCCTATACATTAAATTTATCAAACATTATTTTTGGTCTATTAAATCATCAACCAGCAGGAAACACTTTGATGTATTTCCTTCATCAGTTATGAAAAAAAAAATCTGCTGGGTTCAAATCTACATTGAGAAATCTTCAGAATATGTTTTCTTTTATTTACCATAGAAATGATCGAATTTCTGAAATAATCAGAATGTCCTTAGTGATACTAATTTTGACCAATTCTGATTTTATTTATTTTATGCATTTTTTTTACCTGACAACAAGTACAATGTTCTAATTGTTCTGAATAAACCCAGTGATCAACACCAAGATTAATTTATTACTTTATTCAGATCATTTACGGTCAAAGCCCCTTATTTAATATTGCACACATTAAAAAAAGACATTGTTGTAAATTTAAATTATTCTCTGTCTCGCTCCTCACAACATTTCAATGGTTATTTATATATTTGACGTCAGCTCGGTATTAATTCTCAAATCTCGGTGCTGTTTTATCACTTTGTCTGTAGACTGATTATTATTTGCTCTTTTTGCTTGGCAGGGATTTCAGCCACCGTGTGTCTGTTTGTAGTTTTCTTCAGCGGTAGTTGGCATGCTCCTCCAGCAGCAGTCCTGTTTCACTACTTGGTTTGTGGCCAGCAGGCCGAGCGGCCCGGTTTGGATCCTGGTATCGCCTTCAACAGCGAGCACCGGAAATGATTCACGGTGGCATTTTGTCGTTTGTGCCATATGCTGCCGTATGGGTCAATTTACTCAGTAAAGATGGCTTTAGATGGAGGATTTCTGGCACTTTGTAAACTGGATGCCTGGAAGTATTTTAGTTATGGCTTCTATTTGTGATTTAACACAATTTTACAAACTATTTGTAGCTGTGCCGTGCTCCAGTTAAGGTTTTATGGATTTTAGAGCCATATGAATATCTATAGATTTTCTGTATAGATTACAGGTGCTCTGATCATGCTTTCTGTGGTTGATACCAATATTTGTTGTTTTTGGGTTTGTTTGTTTTTTCGTTAGCCTCGTTTGATAGAGGTTGTCTGGTTTTTTTTGGGTTTTTTTCTTAACGTGCTCTAGGTGGATGCGTTTGTAAAACACAGAAGAACAGAAGCATTTGTCCATTGTTTGGGATTCCTTCCTGTCTATATTTGCTTAGAAAGACTTGAGACTGAAGCTGGAGGTTTCCTCGTCTTGATCCTTGTCTTCCCACGCAGCTGGAGAACAATAGAAGAAGAGACGTGTGGGTCACGGAGGTTGAATGAGACGCAGTGCCTGCCGTTGTGGAGCTGAGATGTAATTATGTTTGTTCTGTAATTGGAAGAACACGACAGGATGTTGTCCTCGTTGGAAGTTGCTTCCTATCTTGCGCTGTTAGAAAACCATATCAACTTTTATTTCGTAACGTTTTCACAAAGCAATTTGTTAAAAGATTAATTTTAAATTTATTGGTATTGATTGGACAAACAATGGAGAAAATAGTAAAACTATCAATCCAGACAGTTTTGTGGGGTTTTATACATCATTAATTGCAATTTATTGAAACAATGATAAATCACAACTCTTATAAGAAGTGAATCAGAATAACTGAAAACTACACTATAAATGCCTGTATGTTTTGGTTGCGTATTTTAATCCGCATAGCATCTCAAAATCAATGATTTGCAGTCTGAAATCTGTGGAAATCCATCCGTTTTTGTAGATTTCATATTAAAGTCCATATCTACATAGAAAAAGTCATGTTAAATTCATTGTCAATGTTTATTTTTGTAGTTTAGAAATACGCAAAAACGGATGGAGAATTCTGAAAATTAGAGTCTGAGAAGGTGTTTAATTCTCACATGAAAAATTAAAAGGAACCATAACAACCTAACATATTCTTTATCAACTTCAGTTACTCAAAAATACTTTATTTATTCTAAAGGGACAGGACATGTTGTCATAACTCACATCACACAAGTATCTTCAAAAAACGCTGTGGACGGTGATGCTGTGGGCCAGTAGCAGTCAGTGTGGTGACTAATTTGCAGAGGCCTCTGATCAAAGACTGTTAGCATGCTAATAGGCCACAGCAGTACATCCTGGTTGAAATTATTCGTTGTTGGCAACCGCTGCTAATCCACCTCATTTGCTTTTGCCCCAGCGTAACACAGCCACTCCAATACGCCGCCGCTATGAGCGGCGCGACTCTATAAAGAATTTAAACGCGAGTGAGAAAGCTTTTAGCTCGTTTGGTTATAAAATGAAAACAGGCAGACCGATGCTCAGTCACTTGATTCTTCTACTATGAATCATCCTCATCATCCGCTCTCCCTCCAATCACTGCGCTGTAGCTGCTCTTCAGTATTGAATTAGCCTCCTAAAACGACTCTAATTTCAGGCTGAATTGGATTGTGAGCCATGGCCACAGCCGGCAGCAGCTAAACAATGGCCGGGAGGCAGCCAAGTTCAGCGAGAATCTTCAGCTGGTGCTGAAGTAACTATGAGTGTGATATATGATTGTGGGAATCGTATTTAGCCGTAAACATGTGAGCCGGACCTCCTGGGGAACGGCAGCCTCACGCCTCACTGAGCTGCTCTGCCGAGGCCCAGCCTCAAGACGACGCACCAACCTGAACGTAACGTAAGGTAACACCTTCAAAATAAGTAGAAAAAAGAAAAAAGAAATGCCCCCAGGTGATATCACCATGGCGACAAATGCAATCCTCAGCTCTTCAGGTGGCAGAGGGGAGAAGGTGGATCAAAAAAAGAGCTCAGAGGTTCTCTCTACAGGAAGGGAGGATCTAAGAAAGCGACTGAATAATAATCACTAAAGCAAAAACAGATTCTTTCTGCTCCAGAAGCTCAGAGGAAGCAGAAAGACATTTGTTCCCCTTAACTGAGTCTCCAGATGAGTTGGAAGGCTTAGAGTCGCAGATAAAAACCAGAGGCACGCTTAAAAGTAGGGCTGGAACTAAAGATTATTTTAGTTATTGATTAATCTATAGATTATTCTGAAGATTAATTGGATTTAAAAAACTGGATCATTCCTCATTTTGCATATTTAAAAGTTTTTATTTAAGCCATTTTTATGCAATTCTAGAATAAGCCCGTCACAATGAGCAATTAATCGTGTGATAAATTAAAATGAGCTCAATCGTTTCCATTCTGATGATTTATATTTTTTGAAGGGCAGTTTTGTTTAGAGAGAGATGACAATCCATTTTATTTATGGCTTGAGTTGTGGTTTTTCTTTGCATTGTTTTCATTGTTTTTGATTTTGTGTTTTTGTGTTCGCTAACTCAGCAAAATTCTCAAGCCTGTGGTTATCCCTATTGATGGTGTGACTTTTCCTTCCACTCAACTTTCTTTGAATATGCTTCGATACACCACAACCAGCTTCGTTAGCAATGACATTTTGTGGCTTCTCTTCTTCTAAGCATACGGTCCAGTCAACAGTGTCCTCCATGATTCTGTCGCAGGCTAACCTGGCTTTTCCTTTCCTTTCTTTTCCTGTGATCTCCCAGGAAATCAAACCCCAGAGTCACTACAATCACGGCTACACCGAGAATGTCAGCCGGAAAAACCATGTGGACGACTACAGCACCTGGGATATCGTCAAAGCCACACAGTGAGCGCAAGATTTGTCTGTCAGTGGAAATTGACTCATTAAGCCGCTCCTTTCTCACTAACGAGTGGCTTAATGAGGGTAGTCGTTACTGAAGAAACTGAATGTTTTAGGACAATGACAAACTGTTTTGTTCTTAGTTGAAGGTACCACTTTCCAGAATGTCTTGTGGGGTTTATCCACATAAATGAATTTGAATTTAACCTGATCATATTACAAAAGTGCACGAAACTTTGTCAATATTCCATGAGTGTTGGAAAAAAAACAGCTTTGAAATTGTGGTGTTTCCATTAAAAAACAAACACAGTTAAAATCACTTGTGAATAACTTTGTTCATGCAATACGTCATTAAAAAACATGCCGACAATGATCTCGCAGCTACTTCCTGTTGTTTTTTTTCTTTGTAGTTTACGTCAGTAGCTTCCCGTTGTTGATCATGTGACTCGTGTGATGCATAAGAAGTGTTTCCATTCCAGTTTTGTGAAGTAAAGCAGTTACTTGGGCCAAACAAAACACCTCATTCCAGCGCCAAAACATTTTATTGAACTTTTTTTTTTTTCAAATTGCCTTGTTTCCATAAAGCAAATTTGTTTTCAAAATGTCAAATTGCACAATTCTATAGTCAGTGGAAACCCAGCTGAAACCCAGCTGAAACCCAGTCTGATCGCGCTCCTGCTTGTGCTGCAGGTACGGCATCTTTGAGCGCTGCAGAGAGCTGGTGGAGGCTGGCTTTGACGTTCGGCAGCCAGACAAAGAAAACGTAACGCTCCTCCACTGGGCCGCCATCAACAACAGGATAGACTTGGTGAAGTAAGTCGGAGCAGAACATCTTGTTCATGCAGAAGCTTGGGTGTAATTTCCTGTGAGAGGAAACAAGCTGCTTTCTCTGTTTATAGAGTTTAAACACTGATTAGATGGGAAAATAGACAAAGTGTCATATTTCACTCAGTGTGCTGTGTTTGTGTGCAGGTACTATATATCAAAGGGGGCCATAGTTGACCAGCTGGGCGGAGACCTCAACTCTACACCTTTGCACTGGGCCACAAGGTGACACACATCTCCCTGATCTAACCTGTCTGCACTAAATCACTTCATCTGATCGAGTTTAAACACTCTGGATTTCACTTTTACTGTAGCAGGACAAGAAAATGTATATTTGAGAACCAAAGAGTTGTACTGTGATTCATACGTCTTAAAACTGAAATTTACTGTTTGTGGATGAGTCTCCTGTACTTAATAAATCCCATCCAGTTTGACTGAGGTTGAGCTAATTCACAAAAAGGAACACAACAAAATTATTTATCATTTAACACCATTATTCCACTTACTTCTTAACCCCGGTTATTAGTTGGATAGTAGAAGTAGTTTCTAGATTGTCAAACTGATGAGGTCAGCCCAAACAAACAGGCAGCTTCGGGTTCTCCACTCTGTGTTTTCTAGGACTCAACTTCTTATCTAGATGAAAACAAATCACAATCATTTTTCTAGAGGGTTAAGATGGTTTTGTGGTTCTAGATATATTGTATTTTATTGTGCTAGCATAAAAAGGGCTCTTTGAAAGGTTGCTGACCCCTGATGTAAGGGAAGGACCAGCACTTTGTTCCTGCATGCTTTGAGAATAGTGTGGTCAACGCAACATATCCTCTGGGATCCTGTTAAAATGATTTTACACTGCATTAAAGGTTTAACGGCAAATTGTATTGGTTATGGAAAAAGAACAGTTAAAGCCTTGGAATACCTCAACACTGCTAACAGGGTCAAACCGGTTCAGCAGTGCTGCCCTTTAAGGTTAATGTTTTCCAACACGTAGTAGTAAAAGTTGGTGTCTGAAGTATTTATGTTCGTTATATTACCCTTTTCAGGTATGTATGTTGTAAATTCATACATTTTAAGGAATGAAGTTGAAGAATACCTATAAAATATGTGCCTTTTGGTCCAAAACTTAATTTCCTTGTATAGAAATGTGTCCATCTTCTTGATGTCAGTTTCTAAATCATACATTTCGGACTTGTTTTCTTCACTGTTAAGACTATAAAACCATATCTTCATGCACTAAAATCACTTCCTTCCTCATTTCTTCCCGTAATATCCTTATAACATCCACGTTGTGTGGAAGGTCACACGAGTTGCACCCAAAGCACACAGGTGGGATTGCATTCCCTCTTCCTGAATTATTGATGGATCCATTCAACAGCAGACATCTGCACTATCACTGCTTTAGACACAGAGGGGTCCGGTTTCACCCCCCTGCCACCAACACCAGCTGTCAGTGACCTTTCAGAAGCCCCTAACAACTGTTCAGGAACTTTTTTTTATTATTATTTTTTTTTTTATAGTTATTTAAAGTCTTAAATTAATTCATATAAAATTAAGGCCTTAAAATGTCTTAAATGCATTAAAGAAAAATGTAAGTTGGCCTTAAATACACTAATCACAGGTCTTTAATTTTTGTCGTGTTTTTTTCTTGTGGGACTTTTCAATCACGCAACAAACTGTTTGCTTGCTAGCTAGAAAGAGATATGCTATGCAAGAAGCACAAAACTGCTGCCAAGAGCCACAAAAGTTCTCTAATAATTTTAATGTTGTTCAGTATTTCTGTTTTATGTCTCTGTCATGATATAGATCTTAAATTTAATTCCTAATGGACTTAAGAAATCTTACATTTGAGTCAGTGAAACTTGTATAAACCCAGCAAACCTCAGTAATCCTCCGCTGAGTGGTACGGCACTATGGTTGTGCACTATTTAATGGTCCTGTGTATCATAGCGCTTTTCCACCACCAGTTTTACTCTTACTGGGCAAACAGGGTTAAACCCAAATTCCTAAAGTTGCATCGTCCTAGTGCCATAACAACTGTGATGCACTAATTTGTCACATGCTGGTCGCAAGCATGTGATATCTTTCTGTCCCCCAATCAGTGGGTGGTGTAGAAGAATTATCTGTATGTGTTTTAAAGTCTTGTACTCCTCTTCTCCTACAGACAAGGCCATCTCTCCATGGTGGTGCAGCTCATGAAGTATGGCGCAGACCCATCTTTGATCGATGGGGAAGGTTGTAGTTGTGTTCATCTGGCTGCCCAGTTCGGCCACACTTCTATTGTGGCATACCTCATCGCCAAAGGACAGGTAGGAAGAACAAAGAACCAACTTCTTACCAATCTCACTGATTTCATGATCAGTGATTGACCCATCACACACTCTTCAAAACAACTGTGTTCCAATTAGCAATTGCACCGTACATAAGCACAACAAGCAAAGATGCTGCTGGCAAGAACACTCCTGATACTGAGTAAAGAAAATGGTTCATTTTAGTGTAAACTAATAAAATGAATGCAGATTTATCTTCTTATACATTTTGGACTATTTAAAGGAAAAATATTATCTACAAAAGTGATAATTCAGAATGCCAGAGTGCAGTAAATAACAGGCAGTTTGAAACATTCTGAAGTAGGAAATGCAGCTGAGAAATATGCAGAAACTGCTGCTAATAATGCTAACAATGCTAATGCTAATATTAGCTATTAAAAAGCCCATTTTAAACGCTGGTTTAAAATGTTCACTCTGTGTTTTCCTTATTTTAAAAGTAATAGCTGAACTCTGTTTTTACATCAGACCATGAGAAAAACAAACCTCTAACACACACAGTGTGATGTCGCCTCTTGTGCAACTGCAAATAAGGGATGATGAAAAAACAGGTTTCTGCATCTTTATAATAAATGAATCAGTGGTTTAACAATATATCACATAATGGTCATTAGATGGTTTTCCTCTTAAATATGAAGTCAGACACGGATGTTATTTGAAGTAATCTTGTAAAAAATATGATGCGTATTTTATTTTCAGGTGTGGAAAAAAAAGTATTTTTTTTTTTTAAAAAGAAGTTTTTTTTACCAGTATTCTCCATTAGGGGGCGCCCATTGCTTCACTTTTTAGCCTGTTATTCTGCATCCTCTTCCAGTGATCCTATGATTCTTTTTCTGTTTTGTGGCAGGATGTGGATATGATGGATCAGAACGGCATGACTCCTCTCATGTGGGCAGCTTACAGGACACACAGGTGTGTATGTTTGTACAGTTTATTCAGTGTCACATGCTGTTCTTATTTTTATTTTTTTTTCTTTAATTATGTAAAGCACCTTGAAATGCCTTGCTGCTGAAATGTGCTATACAAATAAAATTTGATTGATTGATTGAGTAGCGTGTTTGTGTTACATTACTCTACATTATCATAGTGGGGAAACCATTCAGAACGTAAAAAAAAATCATAAAATTTGTTACATTTAAGCCCAGACAAGCTACAACACTTGTAGTTTTCTGAAAGCTCTACGTAGATGACCATCTTTTCTTTGACCCTACTCTCTTCCCTTCGTTCCAGCGTCGACCCCACCCGACTGCTGCTGACCTTTAACGTGTCGGTCAATCTGGGCGACAAGTATCACAAGAACACGGCGCTGCACTGGGCCGTGCTGGCCGGTAACACCACCGTCATCAGCCTGCTGCTGGACGCCAACGCTAACGTTGACGCGCAGAACATCAAGGTGATGCTTTCCCCTTCGTTTACACAGCCGTCAGTGTAAAAAAATCGTCAAGAAATTAATTCAGTTCAGGAATTAAATGGAAAAAAGTCATTATGCTCTGATATATTTCGGCTAATATAAACCCTAACTTTCTGAGAAAATAAAAATATAAGACTAGTTTCAAAGACAAAAAAAAAAGATTTTTAACACAGAAACTGACTGCAGGTTATTAAAATGTCGGATTCCATGGATTTTTAATGAGGTGTTTAGTGGAAGGAAAAAGTGCGGTGGAAAACAACAGGATTGCTGCTGACTCAGAAGGCTATTCAGGAACCAGGGGAGGATTCTTGAGGTATAGACTTTGGTTAAGCCCACCCTACATAGACTTTCTTTTTAAATGCAAACTTCAAATTTTGTAAGAAACTAAATTTGTTGTTTTCGATTAGCTCAATAGTCAAAATAATCAGAAATAAATGCTTATAATATATCCCTCTGTGTGGAATGGCAAGTTTTGATATCTAATCATGAACTTAAATGAACCCCCCCTTCATATTTAGGTAATAATATATCGCAAAAATACTTTGCTTGACAGAATAACGACCTTTCCTGGACCGTTCAGCCCTAAACCAGAGCCATGCTTTGTACTGACTGCTCTTTCCCGAACCTTCAGGGCGAAACACCTCTGGACCTCGCCAAGCAAAGGAAGAATGTCTGGATGATCAATCACTTACAGGAAGCGCGGCAGGCCAAAGGTTACGACAGCCCATCATATCTGAAGAGACTGAAGATGGACAAGGTACACATTTTATTGTAGCTGTTGAGTTTATCAGAATCATCACTAATCTCTGTTTAAGAGTGAACACGGCAGCTGGAGGTATGCTCAGACTGAATGTACCTTTCCAACTTTATTCAGAGATATTTATTGTCATCCCAGGCTGGTCAGACTGCTGCTTGTCCAGAAACATCTCCTTTCAAAAAGGCTTCTAAAGGAAATCAGGACAGAACAGCCAGGAGTGTCCCAGTCTGTTGTCTTTGTTCGGATAACCTTGGGTGGTTCCTTCCAATCGTTTCATTAAGTAGCAAATCCCATAGCAGCGTTTAAACATGCCTGAATTTGACATTTGATCATTAAACTTAACATGAGTGGGCGGACGAGCCAAAACACACCCCAGACTGTCTCAAAGGTTCAACTATTATCTTTATTAATTCTCCTGAAATGATTTGTTGTCTCCCTGCTTACCTGTTGGGATGTTAGCTCATGAAGGTAAATTAGCTTGCTTTCCATTATCTGCATAGATTTGCTATAGTAGTTTTAGATTCCTGCAACACGCCTGGCTTGTAGCTACATTCACATTACTGTAGTTATCAGATGGTGCCAGAACTTATTCATTCAATTTCTTTTATGTCTTTACAAATAATTCCAGGTTGAGACTGCTGAATGTTCCCGTCATATTTAGTTGTTATAGAGCAGTGTATTGTTGTAGAACAGCAACTTCTGTGTATTCTGGAGAAATGGTGTTCTGTGGTATGTTATTGATAATAATTGAAACTCAAAAAGTCTGATTAAAAAGAGTTTGTGTTTTGGACTAGTTTGTTAAGAGCCTAACTGTTTTTGTTTGATTTTTTTTATTGAATTAAACTAAAAAGAATGCATCAAACTACAAGGAATTAGCTGATTTTTCTATAGACCAAAGTGTTTTTTAATTTAATGAACAGGAAAAATAACAGAAAACTGTCCGATTTCAGTTTTATTCTAGTTCATCTGTGGATCTCTAAGTATTACTACTGTAATTTATTGCGGCCAAAAACAGATTTTTTAAAAAATATGTTTAAAATCTGACCTGGCGATTCTGGTTTTTGTCAGAGTGATAGATTTTCAGACCTTTGCAGAAGTAGATGAGTTCGATTTCACACGGAAATATCAGCCAATCACAGTTAGGGAAACCAGTGTTGCTATGCAGTGGTCACAGAGGTCAGGTAGAAAGGCTGCAGATATCTCCAGTTTTTTCTGTTTATTGCATTTTCATTGTTAAGATCTAGACTCATCTTGTACTCATGCAATAGATAAGAAGACTGTATGCTGACTTTACTGTTTAAAGCAGCTTTTTATCTTTAAAAGAGTCTTTTAGTTGCCTTCAGTTCATATTTATATGGTAAAGTCAGGACGTGTCTCAGCTCATTTGTGGCCAACATTGCTGGACGTTGCTGTCAGGCTGGAAACAAACTCATTAACATTGATACTTTTATTTTCTAACGTAGTTTATATTTTTATATTTTTGAGTTATGCATTCTTAAAATTTTCGTGTTTTCCTTTGTAAATCAGGAGTTCAGACAGAAAGTGATGCTGGGAACTCCGTTCGTCGTCATCTGGCTGGTGGGTTTCATCGCTGACCTGGACGTCGACTCTTGGCTGATCAAGGGCATCATGTACGCTGGCGTCTGGGTCGCCGTGCAGTTCCTCTCCAAGTACGTCCCAGCTTAAAAAAATAAGAATAGATTCCACACTTTCCCTTGTTTAGTTAAAGTTCACTTTTTAGGAGCATAAAGGAACCTCTTTTATCATCCTTATTGTGTGCATGCACATACTTGGCAGTGAAAAACTTAGAAAACTCCAACATGCTCTGGTGCAATCGCGGCTAAGCTGCTGCTAACGGCAACCATTCCTCCTCCCCCTCCCTCTGCAGGGCTTTCTTTGACCACTCCATGCACAGCGCTCTGCCTCTGGGAATCTACCTGGCGACCAAGTTCTGGATGTACTCCACCTGGTTTTACTGGTTCTGGAATGATATCCTTTCACCCTGACACCGGCGCTCCAGGCGTAGCACGTGTTCGGTTCTCACGGCAACCGGCCGCAGCAGACCGGTACTCGCGTTTTAACCTTTCTGCTCACTAGCTTCTAATTACACCAGGTCAGATAAGGGTATCATTGCTGTGGGAAACATTCATTTCACACCTCATTGCTTCTGCAATGTGGGAGGGAGCTGACTGCTCTGTTGACCTGAGCTCATCTAAGAAGAAAAGCGAATGTTTGCAATGCCAACGGTGCATTAACATTACATCCATTACAGTTGCTCAAATGCTCTTGAGCAGACATGTTTGCACACGTGCAGTCATCTGTAAAGAGAGAAAGTCAATCATGGCGTAGTGATCGCACATGGATCATTAGTCATGTGGAAATTAGTTCCTATTAAACCCAGACTTTCAGTTCCGTTCGTTCTTGCTGGCTTCAGTGTTAGCTTGCAGCTACTTGCAGAAAGATTAGCACTTAGCATATCGCACTGTTCAGTCACATAAAGAAACTAGCTGATGCATACACCAAGTTCTAGATCATTTTGTCAACCTTTAACTAGAGTGTAGACATAATAAGAAATAACCATGTGAGCTTCAGCAGGCGTTAATTCAGTAGTTATCTCCCCCTGAAGTAGTCATCCAGATGTTTTTCTGCACAAAACAAAAAAAAAGGAGGCCATGGAAAAATCTGCTTTTTAATCAGATGCAAAAATTCTACAGATTTTTCATTTAGCCATGTAAGCCTCATAGACTGATTTTTATCTCAACAGGTGATAAAACTTTTCTCCAGAAAGTCTTTGGCTAATCAAATTTTGCTCAAACTGGATGTTTTAATATGAAGGTGATGAGTTTGGGCCTTCTTTCACGACATTAAGGTGGCGACACATCCTTATAGCATTAAGCTCCTCGGCGTTACATGAATCTTTTGGTTTTATATGAATCATTGATTCATAATTCTGATTCAGTTTGCACAACTGCATGTTTCTTTAGAAGTCTGTCATTCAAAGGCGTTGTCCGGAGTGTTTCCTGCCGCTGACTCACAGTCAAATCAGTTACAGCAAATAGTGCAGAGATCATCCTTCCTTCACCTTGGTTAGAGTAACGTCAGTGACTGGCTGCCCTGACTGCGTCACACGCAGGCATGGTTCACTTCATATCCTAGCTTGTGCAAACAAATCCCAGCTGTTGATGAAGCTGGAGAAATTTTCTTCCTGAGTGGGACGAGTCATGATTTATAGCTTCTAAATGAATTCTTGGAAGGAAGTTGGGGTGAGCTGGTGCAGGATACATCAGTGTCTGCAGTGTCTCCACATGTGCAGACTGAAATTGGCGTTGATTTATCAGTGCACCCCTGGTTTTCATTGAACATCCCCACGCAGTTCAGAATGCTATTGAGAAACAGTTAACTGCATTTTCATTAGAATCATTACTTTTTTCATTGTTAAAATAAACCTTTAACAATAGTTAAAGGCCATTGTTGGCGGCAAAAGCAAGTTCAGATTGTTACTGATGAGCTTATTTTCCTATGAAGATGAACTTTCATTTTAATAATTTGGTATAAACAAGAAACTAGCATTGTACCTTGTAGCGACTTTTTTCCCAGTCTATACCGATTTCCTCTTTTCTTTGAGGTCTGACCTGCCGAATCGGGGTTTTTTTTTTAAGAATCACAAAACATGAAAGAAAAAGAATATATGCTGCAAGTTTTACTCACTAAAGAATTTTTTAACCAACTTGGTTAAAACCAGTTTCTAGTTTTCTTTGGCTTCTTGATGCTGCTGCCTTTCTAATGACTTTAAAAATGAAAGTAAAATAATGCTGCAGGTTTTTACATAGAGGTCGTAGTTTTGAATACAAAGGAAACAAAACGGTCATAGTTAGGGGTGTAACAGAGCACAAATATCACACTTCAGTACGTTCAGTACAGTATTTTCGGTTCTCTTCAGTCAAGAGAAACGAATAAAAAGTGACCATTGTAAAACCGACTCCAGTCGGTTTTAAATTAGTAGCTCGGTGTTGTCATGAGTCAGATCACTGTAAAAATCATAGAGAATTAAAAAAAAACAAATAAAGCCATATTATCAGTATCTGCCTTGACCCCTCTGCACACCTTCCATTTGCCACCGTCCACATGCCGTTCCTGGTCAACACCCTGGCTTTGTTCTACAACTTTGGCAAATCCTGGAAATCTGATCCTGGAATCATTAAGGCGTCAGAGGAGCAGAAGAAAAAGGTATCCCTCCCTTCCAGCCTCATAATCACTGTGTGATTATATAACACTAATCTCTCTGCTATAGTTTGAATTACAGTCTTGGCTGATGTTTCTCTCTGTGTTGCAGTGCAGCGTTACATAATGTTTCAGATTTTCTGTCCTGCTGCTTTAGGCCTCTTTGTCCCTCATTATCACAAAGTGTTAGAGGAGAGAAAGGTCTCTGTCTCCTACCAGGCCCCAGATTCTACATCCTGTGAATGAGGAAAGCAAAATTTACCCTCGTTTGGAGACTACAAAGCCCCACACAGTTCATGTAGGCTACAAGAGAACCCAAGATACTAGATAACAGGAAGTCTAAATAAAGTACTGCAGTCTTGCATTGTTTTGGCCTGTGTGGCTTTCTGCCTGCCTGTAATGGAACATGGTTGATTTAGAAATGTTGGCGGCCATTTGACAATTCAGAATTGAAATGAGGCTTTAAAGTCTTGCAGATGCACACACTGCTAATTGCTTATATAAGATGCTAAAGAGATTGGTGACAATATTATGATTTGTACCTCTCCCTTGTCCAAGAACATAATGTGATCCTTGCTAATGTATAGTGTAGACCATAGAGTAAATATTTCCTGTTCAATTTTTCTTCTTCTTCAGACGATTGTGGAGTTAGCCGAGACAGGCAGCTTGGATCTAAGCATATTCTGCAGCACCTGCTTGGTAAGCTCCTCCTTGAAAGCTGTTATGTCCTGCAGTTGTCTGCAGAAAGCAGAGCTCATCTGGCTCTGTTTTTCTTCCAGATACGGAAGCCCATCCGGTCCAAACACTGTGCCGTGTGCAACCGCTGCATCGCAAAGTTTGACCACCACTGTCCCTGGGTGGGGAACTGTGTGGGTAAGTCGGTTACAAGGATTTGTTTAGCATCCAAGATTGAGAAGCTGATGTAAGCATCTTAACTCTTTAAGACCCGGCGTGCATCTAAACATTCATGGTATTCCATCAGGCCCTGGTGGGTTGAAGCAAACATCCTGGAAAAGGGAAAACTGGTTACAATTGACCACAGGAACCCAACAATGTGGAGAATGGAGGGAAAAACAAGCAAACTTGAGTCATTGTTGTCTGTAAAACAGATTGGAGACCATAGTGGAAGGAAGTTTTGCAGGGGGGCCTTTGAACACTTCCTTTTTCTAACCTTGTGGTCAGGATGATGGTTTAAAAGTGAGGAAACTGTCTGAACAAACAGAAGGTCCATCTGTGTAATCTTAACCTCTGACATCTGCTTTAAAACTTCTTCAGAGATATAATACAACATCATGTGTTACACTCGCCTCACCTTGTGGGATCATCGAATATTATTAAAAACCACTAATTGTGGTTTAAGTAGTTGCTTGCAATTTTGGAACAATGATATTGACACTGGTCAGAAACAATCCTGTTCTATAAATAGTATTATTACTTCCTGTAATTAAAATTCTTAAACCATATCTTCATCTGCGAAATTATCTTTGATTTCTTTGTATCTGTGAATTACTTGAGTTAGTAGCTGACATCTGATGTGAATTGTATCTCCGTGACTCCTTGAGAACGATTTAAATTGAGAAAAACGTCAATACTTGTGTCTCGTTTCCATTGCGCTGTGCAGCAACAGTCAGTTCGATATGGTAATTTATGGTTTGGCATAGTCAGAAAATTATTTCCATAAACATTTGGACTCTCACTCAATGGACAGTGTTGAGTGACACCAGTAGTTCCACTCTAACCTTTCCGTACCATCATCCTATTGACCTACAACTAAAGGTGGACCAGCAATGGTGTGGTGTGATTGGTCACTACTTTAAGGGACATGGACGATATAGCATACCAAACCGCACCGACTTGTACCGTAGGAGTAATAAACTATCAATAAACATATAGATAAATAAAATCAAATATTTTGTCCTTTACAGGAAGTGGGAATCACCGCTACTTCATGGGCTATCTCTTCTTTCTGCTTTGTATGATCTGCTGGATGATATATGGCTGCATCTCCTGTAAGCTCTGCACACTTTTTTGTTTTATCTATATTGTTTCCTAATTTCAAACGTCTTTCTAACTCCCGTCTTTCTGATCCTGCCCACCAGACTGGAAGATGCACTGCGCCACTAGTTACGCCAAGGACGGCTTCTGGCTCTATGTGACCCAGATTGCCTCTTGCTCGCCTTGGATCTTCTGGATGTTCCTCAACAGCATCTTCCACTTCATGTGGGTGGCTGTGCTCATCATGTGTCAGCTCTACCAGGTACAGCTTCATCAAGATGAAAATGGGTGAAAGGCAGGGGACACGGTTTGGTGTTTGTCTGGAATGTCAGCTGACCATGTCTCTGTGGACTTTAGATCGCGGCTCTTGGAATCACCACAAACGAGCGGATGAACGCTCGCAGATACAAGCACTTTAAGGTTACAGCCACATCCATCGAGAGCCCCTTCAAGTAAGTCATGTTCTTGCTTTCATATCATCTGGAGAGGTGTGCCGCAGGGTTCAGTTGTTGTGCCGCTTCCATTTAGTTTTTAGCAACTGCTCTAATACCGTTTTCCAACTGCATGCTGATTATTCTGTTCTATCTTAAGCTAACTAGGGCATTGCGACATTCTCTTTGTGCCCCCCTCTAGCCATGGCTGCATCCGAAACCTCATAGATTTCTTCGAGATCCGCTGCTGTGGCCTGATCCGGCCTGTGACTGTGGACTGGACCACGCAGTACACAATAGACTACGACCAGACGTCCGGCTCAGGCTACCAGCTGGTGTAGAGAAGGAAGTGGCGGACGAAGACAAAACGGAGGGTCTGGGAGGGAAGCGAAGAGTGGAAAACGAAGCTTTTTGGAAGTATTTACCCCCTCCCCCTTTGGCGCTGGAATTTTGAGCGATGCGGTTCTCTGGAGCGGTTTTCTTCATTTTGGTTTTCTCTTGTTTTTGCGGACCACCTCTCCTTTGCCGATTTAAGACTGAAGAATTAGACAAGACAAGCATGCAGTTGTGGGGCATCATCATCACCCCTGCCCTTTTTCACTACTACTACTACTACTACTACTTACCCCCCCGATCCCACCTTCTCTCCTGGGCCTTTTGGACAGTGTATTGCTGCCAAACACAAGCGGAGCGGGGAAAGTTCTCAAATAAAAGCTCGTCTGTCTGTCCCAGAGACGTGAAACTCGGTGATGAGGCAGCATTGTCCCTTCTGCCCTCCCCGTACTTCATATCCCGTTTTTGTTGTGTGTCTGATGTTTCGAATGATGATTGGATCGGGAATGTTTCGGTTTGGCTGTGCTAAATTGTTGCCAGGGAAGCATAAAGGAAACATGAATCGACTCTCGGTTTGATAGGAATAAGGGAATGTCTTTTTAAAGGTCTTGATTTTTGCACCGTGCCGAATAACGAACAAAGCCGACGAGAACTTGCCGAACTTATCAGATGAAAAGTGTTGGGATTTCAGGGGGGAACTGTTTGAGGAATCCCACTTTTTTTTTTTTTTTTTTCCCCCACCCCGACCGCTTTCTGCTAAAATAAAGCTGCATCCACTGTAATAACCTGGAAACTGTAAAGCGGCCAAGTAGAACTGGGACTCCCTCAGCAGTGACCACGCTGACCACAGATATCCTCCAGACAATGTGATACAGGTCTATTTATTTTAAAACTATTTATAGAGAAATTAACTATGTTCTAGCGCCATCGTTTTTACATTTCACATCATTTTAGCTGAGTAGGATTTTTTTTTTTTTCTATAAGGAAGAGAGCATTTTAAAGAGGGGTAGCTGACATGAAAGTGGATAACTAGAAAACAAAACAGGTACGGTGAGTGTATTTATTCATAGAAACAGAAGAGGAATTAAGAAGTTTACAGGAAAGCCTCATTCCAGATGTTTCTCTTTTTAAAGCTGTAAAGTCTTATTTGTTGTGTCTTTTTGTCTGCCTACGATGTTGCACTGATCGTGTTTTTATTTTAGTTTGATAAATATATATATAAATATATGTTTTATTTGGCCGTTACTGAACAGGAGGTCCAGCATTTTCACGCCAACACTTCCATTGTTAGCAGAGAGAAGAAACATGGGGGGGAAGGTCCTCTCTTCCCAGAAACCCCTGCGTGTGTGTGTGTGTCTGTGTGTGTGTGTGTGGATCCTGCAGCAGGAGGGACTGAGAAGTAAAGAATGTTCATTTGTACATAAACGGTTTTCTCCTTTGTCAGTGTTAGTTGAAGGTGCTCCTGGGGATTTGATTTTATTCTTTTGTTGACCTAAACATTAAACGGAGACAGTCAAATTACTATAATCCATGTTGTATGACTGTAGCTTTTAGTGATGTCCGGCGCTGCTGTCTATAGGCATTTGAGCCCGCCCCGTTCCCCTTTAAGTACTTGGAATCTCTCCACTGCATGTACAGGACAGCTGGGCTCTCGCAACGGACCCCTTCCCTTCTCCCCCTTATCATGGTCACCGTGGTGACGGCCCAGCAAAAGCCACGTTTGTCTGTATATAGTGAATGTTAAAGTATTTGCAAGTATGTTTCTGCATTATGTTCATCCAGTTTTTTGGGAGGGGCTTTTGAGTCATTCTTCAGATCCAGTGTGTTGTAAGTGGAGGTTGCCAGACTCCCAGGTGGGCCATCCCAAACAGGTGTGTAATATATTTGAATGTTTCAAACTCAAGTTTTTTTTTTTTTTTTTTTTTTTTTTTAAATGTCATACATTGCTGGGTTTTTGTTATACCACTGGATGTAAAAATTGTAAAGCAAAAATACAATTTTCTAAAAGCGGAGATGTGTTCATGCAATAGTTTTAAAGGATAGAGAGCGGTTATATTCTACGAAGCGGCTTTCGCATCACCACAAGAAGACGGTTCCGTCGTCATGGCGGAGCTACGCCCGTTGCTAATCACTGATGTCACTACGGATGCCTCACATGTGACTCATATCATAATGCCTTTTTTTGTTTTTCTTTTTGAAGTGGGCATCAGTGAATGCTGGCTGTTTGGTTCACCACTTTCAGGCTCATTGTGATCTCAAAACCCATCTTATATTACACTAGATCTTCCAGCAGCTGCAAATGTCTACTCTACCACCCCATCCCAGATCATTCACCTCACCATGTGGGATAGTAGAAGAAAAAAAAAAAAAGCACATAATCATCTCCAGTGCCTCTCTGCCCACCTTCAGATACCACTGTAACTCCGCTTCAGATGTAAACATATGGGCATGGTTCAGTTTTAATGGCTTTAATAATAAAATACCGTCAAACATGAATATTTGGTTTATGTGTTTATTTAGAACAGCACATTTTTTTAGCACAACAGGACATCAGGATACTAAGTGGTCAGAAAATATTCAAGTTGGAGATGGAGGGGAGTGGCATCACTGAGCGTGGACCAGAGCGCCAGCTCCTTGGCCGTAGCCGAACCCTTTGGGGCCGAAGTTCTTGGCGTAGCAAGCTGCCGAAGACAGTGAGAAATGTTGACATGTTTCCTAACCAAGCCCTGCTTTAAATCTCTCAACAGCAATGTGTCAGATGAGACTTTTCTGCTCTCTTAAAGAGACGGTACACATCACTTCATCTTTTTGAGTCTGGCGCTGCTAATCAGTGCCAGGCGTCATTTTGACACAGAGAAAACATCCATCTGCTGACGTCTGTGCGTGTCGTCTGCTTAACTAAACCATTGTGAGTCACTGTGGTGAGGGAGAGCAACAATAATGGATGTTTCTACAACACCGTCTGGACGGGGACAAAGCTGATGTAATCCAGCCAAACCGACAAAACTAAGGCTGATATGAGGAGAGGAACGTGACAAACACCAAGAGGACCAGATTCTCAGAGGTCAGCAGCTGTAGTCTTACCTTACTATGATAAATGTACAGTTTCCTGCTTCTGCCTACAGCATTTTATGTTTTTACGACTAAAGTCATGTGCATTAGGATAAACCTACTCTACTTATACTAGTGAAGAAAATTGCCTTCAGGAGTCATCTGGTTGTTACATACGGATGAGATTATTACAGTATATTATTCAAATAAGAAAAAGCAAAGCTACATCAAAATGACTGATGACATCACATTCATTTCCGTCTTACCTTTGCAGTAAATTTCTCCATCTTTCTCGGTCTGAGTGGTCGACTCCAGGCTTTTGCCGCATTTGGCACAGCGGAAACAGTTCTTGTGCCACGGCTACATAGAGAGAAGCCCAAAGTGACAGTTTAGTTCAATTTCTGCTCACTTATTTACATTTGCACAGGAAAGCATGATTATGCTGCCCAGCACATAGTGTAATAAGTTTAGCTTGGCAGTTTGATTACAACACATTCACAGACAGCTATTTGTTATTGATATTGGCAAAAGTAGTCAACATGGAGTTAAACTTTAACATTACACTCGCCATTTTCTAATTTCCTTCATGCTAGATTGCCTCAGTTTTCAGATCTTATTTTCTTTCAGATTCACAAAAAAGTCACAAAGTTCATTGAGGTTTGTGTAAAATGTCCACACACACAAAAAAAAAATCAACTTTACAACTCCTTATAGATTTGTAAGGCAGAAGTGATTTTAACAGATTCCAGATGTAGGTTGAAACCTCTAAATTCCTCCATTAAAAGCCATAAAGGAAAGTTTCCCAGCAGCCTGGGGCTCCTCTCGGTGTCTTCATTACTCTGGAAATTACAGGTTAGGGTTTCAGCACCAACTTGAAGGCTTCGCTCTCATCTGGAAAACCATTAACGACTCTGCTTCTGGTTACATCATGACCCATAAATCAGCTCTTTAGTGAAGCCACAACCCATCAGCTAGAGGAAATAGTTTGGTCCGTCTCTAAATAAAAAAAACACCCTTTTCTCTGCAAACAATTATTATGAGGATTTGTTTATATGGTTCATTAATTTCCTAATGTGTAATGTGACCTCATCTGTAGTAAATCAGCAGAGCACTCACACTGGCAGGTTCATCACTGCTTCAGCCTGTTGACACCTTTTCATACTTTGTTACAGAGTTTCTGTGGGGTTTAACTCAAATGAAAGACTTTAAGATCTTTGTTTCCACAAAAATGTTCAAACATCATCCATCCAACGGGATAAATTTGCACCAACCCATGATGGATGCAAAAAAGCTAGCTAGCAAGGATACATCAGCAGCTAGCTGCTGGTAGCCTCAACCATCTTGAGACACAGAACATGATCAAGATGTCTGAATGCAAACGCAAACTTTCTGGTAGAAAATCCTGGAATATACAGGATTAAATGATTCAGTAGTCCTGCCAAGACAAAGCTGAAGATCTGTGATTAACATATTTAAGACTAAAATTCATTTAAAAATGTAAGACATTTCAAGACCTTCATTTTTGTTACATGAACTTAAGACTTTTTAAGGATGCATGGAGACCCTGTACATCTCAGCTATAAGCTTCTATTGATTTATTGGGATTTTAGGTGACAGAACAACACAGAGCTGCTTCTAAGATTTTTCCATTTTTACAAATAAATACAGATAATGTCAAAAAGTTCAAGGACTCGATGCAATTACAATGGAACTCGTAAGATTGTATTTTAATTTTAAAAGATTAGATGGAAGTTTTCATGCAAAGCTGATGCTAGCGGTTGTTGTGGCCTCACCTTGCCTGCCCCCATGATCTTCTCAGCTGCATAGACCGAGTCTCCACACCGCGCACACTTATCCGACCCGCCGAACTTCTGGGCAAATTTGGACGGGTTGGGGTTGGTTGTAGGTTTGTGAGTCTGGGTCCTAGAGGGGGAAAGAAATTGGACGATATTGGAGAAATAAATCCCTTTCAACAGGTTCTTCCTCATCGATGTTAAGAATCTGACAATGAGATATTGTTAGTTTCTACTTAAATTTGAGGTTTCACCACCTCAAATTTAGGATTTTTTTTTTTTAAGTAGTGATAATTTTACACTCAGTGCAAAAACGCTAGCTAGCTAGCTACCAAGGGCTTGTTAGCAGTAAACACCTCGAGTCAAAGAACGTAATAAATGGGTCTGAATGCCACTGGGGAAGACAAAAAAATCCCACAAGAATAAAAACAATACAAGATTAAAATAGACCTGTCAAGACAAAATGTAAGACCTGGGATTAACATATTAATCACAGATCTTACCTGTGATTAATATGCTAATCACAGGTAAGACCATTTTACTTTTTCAAAATGAATTTAAGAAATTTTAAGACCTTGTTTTAGATACATGATGACCTTTTAAGACTAAGGATGCACAGACACCCTGATTGTGACAAAAACGAGAAAATAAAGGAACAAACATGTTTGTTTGTTTTTTAAAGACGGAAGCATAAACCTGACTCTTCCCCCACTCTAGGAGCCCTGATCCAATATTTATTGAGAGGTGACTGAATGAGGGTCTTTGTTGTGAAGGACAGAGGGCAGAGTGAGAACAGGGTTCTTTAGGTTACATAATCAGCTCTTTCATAACTAATCACCTGATGTATTGGTGTGTGTGTGTGTGTGTGAGGCTGATGTTTGCTGTTCATAAAAAAAATTATACATATGCTAGCAGTGCTATAAGGACTGATTCCACGAGAAGCTTGGCTAGTGTTTGGTTGGCATGAGGACATGTTGTCTCAGTCAGCAGCCACATCTAATGAGCATCATTCCACATAACGAGCCACAGAACTCGTCAACCTCGCTGCTCCGCTTAGGTCCTGTGACCGCTCATTTACAAAAACTTGGAAACGATGTGGAAAACTGAAAAGAGTCAGGTTGGAGTTGAAAATTGGACTGAATTAGAATGACAAAAGGAGGCCTAGTAACGAAAACAACCTATAATTGTGTAATCATTCTGCACCGATGGGGCTGGCCAACTTACTCCTCCGGTTTGATTCCCAGCCGCTCGCCTCGGTCCATGTTGAGCGTTCCTGCTCCCTGACCGTAGCCGTAGCCTTTTGGTCCGTATTTCTTCCCGTAGCACGACTTGCAGTAGATCTCCTCGTCGTGGATGGAGACCGTGGTGCTGTCTAGACCCTTCCTGCAGACCACTGGGGACACGCACAAAGAAGCAGGGGACATGAGCTGAAACATTTCAAAAACTTAACAGACTGGTCATTTAGGTTTTCATTTTCTTTTCTTCACAATACAGTTCTGTTTCCCTTAATTTGAAGATAAATAACATCAAAGTCAGACCAACATTTGTCAAAGATTTTCACTGAATGGCAGGAGGACCCCTTTTCTGGTGAGCATTGTTTCTATGGTGTAAGCACATCCAATCCCTCCAACTTGTTTATCTTTGCTCTAATTGGAGAATCTCCGAGGTTTAGGCCCAGTGTTTACTGTTCCTCCTCACTACTGTACAGTTACATCATCAATTTTATGGTCAGAGGCTTCGGCTGTGAGTAAACGGACAATGAGTACAGAGAGTCATACGAGGCCCCGTCTTTCTACAGTGTGCAAATAAAGATGTCTTTCATGGTGCAAGAGAAATGAAGGGAAGGACTAAAAAGACCTCTACACAAGAGTTTAAAAAAAGATTTAATAAAGCAAGTTTTCTAAACTACGTGAAAAATAAACCTTTTCTGCAGCTTTGATCATTTTCTTCTTGTCTACAGACACGTGTAATCCTCCTAATCAGGGTTCCTTCAAGGCCAGTTCAAAACGGGGGTGAAATTGTTCAGCCGCTCCACAAAAAGAAAACGTGAACTCAATAACCTGAGCAAAAGAAAAAAAAAATCCTTTTGATGAGGAGGTGAGACAGAGTTCAGCTTCCATGACCATTCATGGCTGTGAAACCAACACACATCTTCCCATATTCCAGATAAACAAATATATGCAGCAAATTTCCATAACTATCGGCTTAACACCCGATCAGATGGCGCCATGTGCTGGCATGGAAGAGTTTAGCCACAACTTTTTAACTTTAATGTATTCACTTCTTCTAACAGTGACACTCCACTGATGAAGAGTTGGACTTTTTCAGCAGTTTTCTGAGTCTTCATAAGCAGACTTAAGAGTCTTGTGGGCTTTCCTATGTTGGCACATAAAATTGAAAACAGTAAGAGTGTGGATTTTGTTATTTTGTTATCATTATAACAAAAGTGACTGTACAGCAGTTACAGGGTCATGGATGAAATCGGAGATGTTTAAGGCCATTTAAGATAAGGATGTCAACTGTGTGTGAATTCACCATGACAAACAAGTGAAAACATGAAAAAAATAAGTGAAACTTAATGTAGCCAAGTCATTCCTGTGAAGGGCATGTTAGGGCCACCGTAGATATAAAACAAATTTAAAAGCAAATTTCCAAAACCAAAACATTCAGAAATGTTCTTGTTTTTTTTTCCACAAGATTTCTGACATTCATCTCAGATTTACAAAGTTTGAAAACTTGCTAGAAAAAAAACTAGCAGAAGTTAGAAGAGGCGAACATTTTCAACATATTTTTAAACTCTGAAATGTCCCATGTTGTTTTTTTTCCAGAAAACTCAAAATTAGAGTTTTTTTCTAGGAAATTTTTTGACTTTTCAAAGTCAGAAGTTGTCTTCCTTTGCTATAAATCCTCTGAGGTTTAGCTGAAGTTTCACTCCATCATCTTTTGCAATTGGCAAGACTTTGCTTCAAGTTTTAACTTGCTCGGTGTGGCGAGTTCACACACTGTTAACATGACCTCATAACCACTGTAATATCCTTTTGCTACCGTGACAGTACGACTTATTTACTATTCTTCCCCCCCCCATTTACATGAACGCTGAGCGGAGCTCTCATAAAACCTCCCTCTCCCCATTGTGCGTTTTCCAGATGTACTTACTGCAGAGAAAACAGCATTTATGGAAGCTCTTCCCGTCACACTGCACCTCCTCGGCGTGGTAAACCGTTCCACGGCACGCCGAGCACTTGTTGCCTCCTCCCCAGTTGGGCATTGTGCGTCTTTCTGTGGAAAGATGGGGAGATTGTGAGCGTCCTGCTTTGACATGCCCCGCAACAAAAGGCCGTTCTGCATTCTGACACTGTACTCGCCCCTTCCATGAAAGCCTGCGGTTACTGCGCTAACGGTCCATAATTTGAGGCATCAACCCCAAATCATGGCCGCATCTGCCACACGGAGGAAAATAAAAACAAAGCTGTGCAAACAGGGTCAACCCAAACAAGAGGGCAGACTAATACCCAGAGGAATGTTAGCGAGGCGCCATGCCTCAGGCGGCAGCGGCTCTGGGATCAGCGTATGGCGGAGTCTGAGTGAGAAGCTAGGCTCTTTTCAGACTTTGTAGATTCACTCCTGTTTGACGGATGAAAGTTATGTGAACTCTGACCTACTAAAAAGTAACAGGAGAGAAGACAAGCAGTTGATGATTACAGGGTTGCTACATATTTTTTTTCTGACTTTTTTTGTGGCAGTATTTTCTTTATTAGCCTTTGTTTGCAATATTTCAATATGGAAGCTGCAAACATGGATGGATGGATAGAAGAGCATTTTAAAAGAAAGATGGTGAATAAAGTCTGAAAATGTAGATTATTTTTATACCTTTTTTTCCCCCTGGAAGAGATTGGAGGATGGATATGACTCTTTAAAGAATGGGATACGTAATTTAATATTGAAATAGGAATACATCTCTATTCTTTCGGGTGGGGTGGGGGGGGGTCCCCACACAAATGAATGGAAGATAGCCAGATAAAAACATCTCTTATAGAATGAGAAATTTAAGTATTCTCACATAATCCCTTTTGTTTAAAAAAAAAAAAAAACAAGAGATGAATGGATAATGAACAAACAGTTGCGGGTGGGATAAAGCGGGTTACAGTCCGGAAATACATTTTTCCGCTTACTTTTTAGATGCTTATCCAGGTTTGCGAAAGGTGAACTTTCACTGAAACTGGCCAATAGGAAGTAAGGTCTGGTTAGGTTGTATTAAGGTTTAAAGTGGGACAGTTGATCCCGCTTTCACCAAGTATTCCCAAGAAAGGAACCTGAAACAGCCTGTGGACAATTAGTGGATATTAAAGATGTTTTTCAAAACCAGCACTAACACAACTCAAGTATTGTGGAACTCTTAAGGTAAAAATGAGAGAACACGCAGTACACGTCATGGGAAAGGTTAATATTTTTGTTAAATAAGGGTAAAATATTAAACACTGCAATTGAGCTTTAAGAAATGTATTATGTGCCTTATATTTAGGCTGAGCGTAAAAAAACTACGGCTAACTGAGTTATATCCACTAAATAATAAACATTGCGTCACTCAGCAAATGCAGCTGGAAAGCAGCCCCGCACCTAGCTAAATATTACCTTCAATACTATAAACACAAGCATGGTAACTTTATCATTAAGAGTGTTCTAGTTGACAGAAAACTAAAATTAAATTGTGGTTACCAATTAAAATGTAGTCCTGGTTCCGGAGGCTAGAAAAGCTTAGCTGCTGCTCCGCGTTAACCCTGAATGCAGACGCTTCCTCGGAGGTTCCAGACGGTTAACGGCGAAGCCGAAATGCCACATATTCCACATTTCTACTGTTTCACCGGGAGGAGGAGCTTCAGGGAGGAGTGAGCTCAGCACTTGGGTAAAGCACTGTCAGCTCTGACGTAGCGGGCGGAGCGCACCTGACGGAGCAGCTTCATCACCACTGGCGGAGTGTGACGCAACGGTACGAGGCAGCGCCGAGCCCTGGTTCGGCGTAAAAACTGACACAACATGGCGTTTTAAAATGTAATACCACCGTTTCTCAATAATTTAGTATGTTATTGGGAGTATTTCAAGCAATTATTTCTTGCACCTGAATTCAATTTCTTGAAAATGAGAACACTAGAATGCAATTAAATAAATTAAAAAAAATAAATAAACATTGCTTTTATCCCAAAGGAAAAATAAATGTCGTAACTCGTATCATTCGAGTATCTTCAACGAGTCAGTATGGATGATGTTCTCAGCCTGGACACACTTTTATGTAAATATGCAGTACCTAAGATCAAAATGTCGAAATTATTTATGTAAATGTGGGAATTGGGATGAAATTATCTAATTTGAACATTGGCCAATTTACAACCAAAAATTTCAATGCGTTTTGTTGTGTGTGTGATGGATAAACACAAAATGCACTTACATTTATTTGAATCTTTTTAAGAAAAAAAAAAATTTGTTGAGAAATTTAAAGCTGGATTATGTTATAAAGCAACATCCAAAGCTCTGAACCAAGCTTAAATTCTCCATTTGCAGCATAAAATCCTCCAGAGACGTTTTGGTCCTCCACTGTGTTCTGATAAAAACTGGTTGCTGCTTGTTGGCTGAATGGGATGTTAGACTGAAAACACACGTGTAACACAAAACTAAAAAAAAAAACATCACACATTTTATTAAAATGAAGCTAGTGAAATGCATCAAAGAAAAACCGGTACACTCCCAGAACTAGAGAGAGCAGCGCTACAGTGAGAGAGCAACACAGAAACCCTCATTCTGCTCACAAACACTTTAAATGGCTGTTTAGGAATATTAATAACTGACAATAACCTGTAAAATGGAGACCCGCACACCCACTGGTGAGAGTGGTGTGTCTAAGTCCTGAATAAGCACCAGGTTTTCTGTTGGGTTGACTGAAAGAAAAACCAGCCAGAGAAAGTGGTTAAAAATGACAATCTTATCTCAGCTGTCAACATCCAACACAGGTATCTGTAAGGTTGCTGGATATGTGAGAACAAAGATTAAAAACACATAAGATCGATTCCCCTGTACGTCTGTTACAGTACTCTGATATAAATACATTTCATTCAGTACCAGTATTGAAGTACCTGAGAGCATCGTCACATTTCATTCTTAGTATTAGCGCTGGGCTTTTGAGGTTTACCCTGAAAATAAAATAAGTAACATCCTCCTCCTGAAGAGGAATATCAACTTGAAAGGCTGTAAACATTTAAGACTTTAGTGATTTGTACAGAAATGTCTAAAACGAGGTCATTCCTACCACTAACCGAGAGCAGATTTCCTATTACACCTTCTTCATGTAACACAATACAAAGGGGGCCAGCTAAAGATCTCTTTAAAATTAGATGCATATTACGTATAAATGTTTAGTGCTAAAAAAAAGCTAAGTGTCCCTCTACAGCTTCTGTAATTAACATATATTAGCTAAAGTATAAATACTAGTTGGGCTTTAATACATAAAATAGGGAGAATTAGGTAGCTTGATCATGTACGGGAGGGAATCTTAAGGCTGAATTAAAAAAAAAAACAGAGCAGTTACCAACCCCCACCACGAGAGGGCAGTAGATTGGCAATACCGCTTGGCTAATTTATCATGAAATGTCCTGGAATCTAACCTCGAGGCATATTTGATCTGCTAATATCTTCAGAGTGATACGTAGTAAAAAAATAAACATCAGTCTTTTCTTTTTGCTAAAACATTTCTTCTCTCTTTTGTTTCCAGGAAACGTGAGCACCAAAAGCTTTCGTTAATGTTTCCCCACTTTAAAGTGGCTGCCTAAACGCAAACTCTCCTTTTATGGCGCCGCGGAGTGGCCGACGTCCAGTCTCCTCTGTGCGGAGCCTCTTTTCCGAGCGGCTGGCACGGCACTCACTACATTTCCCAGAGTTCCTGGGGTCTGGAAGAAAGCTTTGGAAGAGGAAGCTGTGGTTTCCTTGGGGGTATGTGGAGTCTGTGAAAAGAGAGCAGAAGAAAGATGTGAGCGGAGGTATGAGTTAAACTCTCAAAAAAATACTAGCAATAATATGGCCTGTTATTTAATTCATAAATGTCACGGTTTCAAACTAAATTAGCAAACTAAATATTTATTTTCAAACCAAATACATACCAAGCAAGCTAAAAATGTAGTTTGGAGCTAAAAGTTTAGCTACATATCAGAACTTACCTCCAAGTCAAGTATTTAGTTAGGAGCAAGATAGTTGGCTTGCTAATTAGATACTTAGAGCTGTGACATTTATTAAAATATGAATAACATGACGAAAGTGACTTTGAGAAATTAACTCCAATTTTATTTTTCCTCTGACAGGCTAAAGAATCCAAGTTATTTTTGACTGTGTAACTTTTCAAATAGAACCCATAATGAAGGTGTGTGCATCAAGCTATAAATGGTCTGGTCGGACCAGACCCAAAAAGAACTTTTCGACCATCAAACAAAATATAGCATGCAGCAGAAACATGACGCGTGGCTGTGGCAGCATCATCATTTGGTACGAGTGAATCTGAAGATGGAAGCAGGAGAAAGACAAAGACAGAGGGCTACAGCGGGTCCATACCGAAGGTTCTGGTGTGCTAAGGCCGACGTTCTGTCTGAGCCCTGAGGGAGAGCGCGGTGTCCCCGCTGCCGACACGTGGTGTCTGGCCTGTTCCGGAGTGACCGGCGATGGAAGATGCTGCACGCTGACTTCTGATGCCTCCATTACGCTATGAGGCGCTGTCCCCACCATAAAGGCAGCGGGGGAGATCATGGTGGGCAGACTGAAACGCAGACCGCTGGGATTATCGGACGTTTGCTGCTGCTGTACGCCACCAGCCACCAGGGGGTAGTGAGAAAGCGCAGCAGAAGGAACCAGGACATACGGCACAGCCATGGTGGGCACATTGCTGGGAGGGAGAGACAGGTTGGCTGCAGGCTGTCCAGCAGGGATAAGGAAGTTGAAGTTGTTTAATCCTGAATAAGAGACACAGAGAAGAAGGGAGCCTATGATTTCTTTATTCTTATAAGTTTATATTTTTAATGCCTGCTTTCTGAGTGTGGCATGTTTTACCTGCATTGTTGGGGACGTAGAGGTAGTGTGATGGCTGTGTGTTCTCCCCAATGCTGTGGCCAGCACGACTCTCTGTGGCCCTCTGCTGGCCAGAGGGGCACGTTACAGCAGAAGTGTTGCCGGTCTCTGAGAACATTGGTGCTTTTCTTTGAGACTGAGCTCCGGTCTGCGCAGAAACACAAACAGAGGGTTTCTCCAGGATTCACCAATTCAAAATAAAGACTTTTAAAAACCTTTTTAAGACCATTAGGAATGAAATTTAAGACTCCTATAATATCAAAAATGTACAAAAAAAGGACCTTAACCCCTGTAGTTCCAAGAGTTTTTGCACAGAATGAATGTAGCATTGTATGGGTTGGAAACAGAAGTGATCCAATGCCAAAAACGGACGTCGTCCAGCTAACTGGCTCTTTTGACTAGCCATCTTTGTTTTTTAGCCCAGCTAGTTTTTCTCCTACCTTTGTTTCCACTGCAGGAACCATAACCAAAGGTTCCTGCTAATATACCTTTGCTAGCTAGTAAAGGTATATTAGCAGCAAGTTTGCCAGTAACTTCAACCTCCTCGAGTCACAAAACACAAGGAAGAAGCGACTTCAACGTTTGCCTGACAGAAAAGTCCCACAAGAAAAAAAAGACTACATATAATATAAGGGATTAAGTAGTCCTGCTACCACAAAACGTAAGACCTGTGATTAGCATATTGTTTTTTTTATTATTTTTATGAATTTAAGATATTTTAATTAATTTTAGATGCATGACTTGAAGAGCAGAGAGCTCTACAGGATTTAACCAAAAACGCCACAAACTGTCCCCTCACCTTTTCAGACGTCTCTGAACCAGATCTGCTCTTCTTTTTCAACACCGCCTCCTCCTCCTCACTTTCACCGGACTCTCTTCTCCTCTTCCCCTCGTCCTCAGACTCCGTCTTGGCTGACCTCTGACCTTCAGGCGCCCATTCTTGCTGCTCCGGCGGCTTGTAGAGCATGACGACGGAGGGATGTGAGAGGCTGGGCAGGTAGGCCAAGCAGTGCGGGGAGGGGACAAGGAGGTGCTCGGGGCAGGGCTGCGCGGCCACAACAGTGGGGTGAGTGGAGGCCGGGGGCAGGGAGCTGCTGGCGGTGTGTGTGAGCTGGGCGTACAGCGGCATGCCGAGGCAACTGCTGGACAGAAACAAGACAGTATGTTTAAAATGGCCGAGTCAAAGTCCAAATCAAAACCCGATTGGGAGTTAGTTTAATTTTCCTTCTGCTTTACTCTTTCGACTCATAAAATCTCAATAAAAAGCATTGAACTCTGGTTGTAGCGCTGCAAAAATGTCACAAAAAATTAAATATTACAAATTCTTTAACAAGGTGCACTTAAAAAGTTTAAGAATGTTTTAGTATGAACTCACTCTGTGCTGCTCCCACACTGCAGCTGACTCACGGAGCTGTTGGTCATGGTCTTTCTTGAGTAATCCAAAGATTGATTCTGGATACCTGCAGCGTGCAGAATATCAAGTTTAATTGCATGTTCTGAGCTAATAAATAAATAAATAGATAAATGTCAAAGCTAGCATCCTCGTGTGATTGGTACCTGCTAGGTGGTGGCGTGGGCTGCTGGGGGCGGAGCTGACCTGCCGCTTCACGCCGGCTCCAGCAGGTGTGATGGTGAAGGAGGAATGGCGGGCCATCTTTGCTTTCCTGAAGTCCTCGTTCGCTGTGGCCTCGCTCTGTGCGACATCCAAAGTGCTTCCTGTTAAAAAAAAAGAAAAAAAAAAAAAAAAAGAAATGGTACTGGAACTTAGGTAAAGCTTTGGACATGCATGTCTGATGCAGATGCACCAATCAGAATGTTGTGGCCGGCTTCTGATTGTTTCTTTAAGCTTGGTTCTGATTTATCTTGAAGAGCTATGATGTTTGAGCAAAAGTTGTAAAGCAGTTTTACTATTCTAAAATAAAGGCTAAGTAATTATAAGGTTCATATTTCATGGTAGCTTAACTATATGTTAGTTATAATGGCATGGTTAGCATTACTAAAACTATGTGAATTCCTTTGAGTATGTAAATCCTTAACTTAACTCTGCATCGTGTGTTTCTTCATAAAAAGATCTACTTTGCTGTACTATGTTTTGCCTTCCTGTTAGACGTAAACTGATAAAATGGCCCGATTTCCTCAACTGTGGGAGATCAGCCGATACTTAAACCGACGTTATCTAACCAATCTTACCTACCTCAGCAAAAGTCTTAAAATCAACCCGACAAACCCACCCACAAGGTCACATCTGCACATGGGCGGCCAACAACAGAAACCCTACTGTAGTCACCAACTTAGGGACTTTGCTACATTAGCTGTATTTATAGCTACATTTAGCAACCTTTCAGGCAAAAAATTTTTGTTATTGGCCAGATCTTTTTGAAGATCAGTGATCGGCCAGAAAACTGCAATCGGTGCGCTCCTACTTCCTGTTATCTGTTAGTTTTGCTCTCCTTCACAACCTGCATGAACCGCAGACATGCTTGAAAATGTCACAGGAAATAGTTTGTTTTGCTGCATGCCTTTATAACTAAAAGTAGCTAATTTTGAGTCCTCTTCACTTAGTAACAACGTCCACACTTGAGTGTTATTGTTAGTGCAACCAGGTTTGATAACGACTCAAGCTTAAAATCAGCTGATTCCATTCAGCAGATCTTTTCTTCCACTTTTCCTTCAGTAAAATCCAGATGATCAGATGTTTTCTGGCTGTATTTGACCTTTGTGTCTGAGCTTCTCTTTAACTCTTACCCATATTTCCAGAGCTGCTGAATTTCACGGGCCCCAGCCACTTGAAGGCCGGCTTCCTGGCTCTTTCCTCTCTGACATGAACCTTCCTGATGAGCTCCAAGCTGGTCAACACATTGGCGATGTCATACAGACGCCGCACCTTGGCTAAACGGGTAAAATAAATATGAAACATTTCTGCACTGTATTCCGATTTTGGACCAAAACAGTGCAACGCGTTGTGGTCCTTTCATACTTTTGTACTTGCTGTGGCTCGAGGAGTCCTGGCTCTCCTCGATGAGGACCTTGGCCGCCGCGTCCAGGGTAACGGTTTGAGTTTTGGACACCAGGAAGAGCATGACAAACTTCTGGCTCATGATGCGCAGAGATTTGTCCTTTCTGTTGCCCGCAGCTGCAGAACAAAGCAGATTTAAGTTCACACACAGGCTATTTGAGAAGAGGAAATTCAAATGAATCAACAAATGCCAAAAACATTGGTATTTCTCTCATTGTCTTTTTGTTTTTATACCATTTCCTGAGTCTCCATCTCCTCCATCTTCCTCCCGGCTCAGTCCGGACCTCCTGGCCTCGGCGGGCAGGTCCATCTGCAGGTGGTAGCCCTGCTCCCGGCCCTTCCGCTGCAGCACCTCCAGCGTGCTCCACAGCCGCTGTCGGCCGTACCAGGTGTAGCTGTTCTTGGCCATCCGGCCCACAATGGTCAGCGACTCCAGGACGTTGACGATGTCGTAGATCCGTCGGCGCTCCACTCCTGACAGGCGCAGAGGAATTTATGAAATCAAACCCCGAGTTGTAAAAAGGTAAAGCTGCTCTCCTGATCGCTTTAATGCACTTACCCAGATTGGTTGCGACCTCATCCAGTGAGATCCATATGGGGCTGTGGGCTGGTGGGTCATCGGGGTAAAGAGCCAGAAACTTCTGGCAAAGCAGACCCAGGCTCTTCTCCTTCCTGCTCGGCTTCTTCTCTGCATCATCCTCCTCAAAAGCCCCTTCAAACTATAAAAAAACATCAACATATAAGAAGACTCCATAATTGTTTTCCATCCATTAATATGTCATGTATATCAAGTTTTAGTTAAGTGCCAATCTTTCCAGGGTCCAAATACCTGAGTTGGGTCTTCTACCTCTGCATCCTCCACCGCTGGTTCTGAATCTACCACCTGGTCCTTGTCGTTCTCCATAGGTCTGAACAGAACCTTCTTCATCTCCCTGTCTCTGATGTCCGGGCTGGCAGCGCTGATGAGCACCTTCAGGTTGGCCGTGGGCGACCACGGCTCAGCCAGGCTCCCACACTTGATGGGAGTGATGTGGGCCAGGTCGGCGGTCGACGCCTTCCGGCTCACCAGGAAAACGGGAACGCTGGACTCTGACGGTTTCAGCGGGGTGGACCTCCTCCTCTCTAAACACACATTTTCCTGCAACAGAGAATGGTTGGTGAGAATCGGGAATGTTGGTACTTGTTGCGTGTTTGCGTAAACTCAAAGTTAGATCGAAACAGTTCTGTCTGATTTTACTAGATGCAGTTGACTAAGTGCAGTAAAAAGCACATCCAAGCCCACCTTTTCCCCTTGGCTCCCATCTTCTTTAGGAACAGAGAAACTTTTTCCCACACTTGTGAGGTCTTTCAGTGCCAGGCATTCCACCTCCATTTGGAATACCTGCCAAAAAAAGTAACAGTGCTCAGACAATTCACAAAACAAAATTTAGTTGTAGTTTCTTAGCTATGCAACAGCCTTTTTTGTTGTTTCAAATTCAAAAATACTTTGTTAATCACAGAGAGAAATTACACTTCTTCATAGAGATTCAGATTAAGATGGCTGTGGGCAAGAGAAATAAATAAATGCTGCGATAAATACTAGTTATATAGTGCATCCCTGGTTTATACCTACAACTTTAACATTTCAAATGCATAGCATATTGGATAGTGATCTTGGAGTTCAGTGACTTCTGGGTCTCCCCCTCAACTCACATGTGATTTAATGCACAGATCTCAGCTCTCCTGTCTGAGAATAAATAAAAGGACTGCTTTATCATATTTCTGAGTGAGGAATTTAGAACATTAAATCTCCAAATTGAAAGAAAAGGCGTCAAAAATCCACCGTACTGACTTGATCGTCCCTCTTGTGATGTCATGACCCAACTGAACTTAAACCAGAATTACCACTTCTGTATGCTTTTGAAAACTTTTTGTCTTAGCAAATCCTCCAAATATGATCCATACTTCGTTACCCATCTGTTTTATTGCCAGTGTACATGGGTTAGTAATAAAGAAACACACCGCGGAAGAGTAGCTTTAATGTCAGGCCAGACGTTCAGAAGAATTTGGCGCAAACATCTGGTAACTAGCGGGCTAACAGCAAGCTAATTCGCTCCCTTATTAACATGTTTTAACCTTAACCTGCTGAGATCTAACCCATGCCATATGATAGAGACTTAATGTGTTGTTACACTGCAACAAATCAAAGTTTAATCCGATCTGAAACGTAACTTTTACTGCTAACTCTATTAACCAGAAAAGGGCCAGTTCGGCTAAATTAATTCTAATTACTTACACTACATGAGCTACCAATGAACTAGAAGTACATTATTTGTGACTTACACATAGTAAAAGAGATCAAAAATAACTTTAACTATAAACTTAGCTGAAGGTATTGGGTCAGTGGAGCAGCATACCATGACACAGATAACAGGAAACAACTGGAAGAAATGCACAATTATTCACCTTTTTGTGACCGTTGAAATTAATGATGTATTCCGATGTGGGTCACAGTCTTGTCACTGCGTTAGTTGCTTCAGCCAAACATAGCCGCTTCTTTCCCTCTTTAAAATTAGCGGGCAACTCCTAACCGCTTATGTGTGTCCTGCGTGTCATCCAGAGAGCGGACACTGTGTACTACTGCCCCGCTTCAACAGCAACACCCGCTCAAGCTTGTTTTCTGGCGCTCTGAAGCAGCTGGATTGCTCCAGCCAATCGGAAACCGCGTTGGTTGGTGTCGTCACCTAGCTCCAGCCAATCAACAGCACTGCGCTCTGAGCTTCCTAGGGAATGAGAGGCTAAACGACCACGCCTTTGATATTGGTGGCGGGGCAGCCGGCGCGCTCATTTTAAGATAGGTTTTGGGGAAAAAAGACGTCTCACTCTGTACGTGTTTTCGCACCCTGCTTCCTTCGACGACAACTTAGGATGTCGTCGAAGATCCCATATATACAAAAAACGCATCGACCTATGGCTGGTCGACAGATGCGTTTTTTGTGTGGAAACGGGATCTTCAGCAATATCGAACACACATCCAATCTCCAAGAAAAAGCCCGTAAAGTTGCTTCAGAGTATTTATGATCTTGTTTATGATGTGCTATGAAACGCATCAAATATTGTGAACAAAAAAACTGTTATAACGTTATCCGTAAATTACTGTTAAATACTGTCAGTAATGTTTAATTTTTTTCGTTGAGATGACAACAAAAACACGACCAACACTCCAAATCATGTCGTACTATTAAATACTTTCTTTGTGGTTATTACCCTTATTAATCAGGGGATATTTGTCCGACAAAAAATAACTTTTGAACACATATAATTTGGACGCCAGGGCTTTGAAAAGAGTAACTCATCGGCCTTACCAACGATCTTTGCTCTTCTACATATAGTTTTGGGTTGCACCACTGCTTCTTTCCAACTCCCACAGAGACGCATATTCTACAAAAGCCGCTAATAAAGCCTTTAACTAATCAACTAGGCGTTTGTCTCTGCTTTGGGATGTAATTAATGTCTGAAACTGAAAGACAGATGGAAGTGAGAGCTGCCAGGTGGGGGTTTACACGAATGGACTTGCCGATACCTGGACCATAGCGCGAAAAGTTGCAGCGGGGGAGAAACCACAAGTCCCGCTCTACATGCAAATAAATGTGGGAGAGAACGTGAACCCCTATAGTTTGCATAATATCCATTTCACTTCATATTCGAGCACTTGGACTATGATAATGGACGGAAAAACTTTGAAAGTATTGTTTCCTAAAATATCTTACACAACTTCACTTCTTTCTTGAACCACTGCATTGCAGTATACATTCTCTGTTCCCTCTGTTTTCACACTACATAACCAAATGACCTGTCCCTGCTAGAGATAGATGAATGAATGTTGAGCGATTAGAGTACAGGGTGTCAATTCAAATGCATTTACTTCAAGTTGACTTGGAAAAAGAAATGTACTGTTCATATTTCTTGGTTTAAAGCGTCACAGAAAGGCAGCCAGTGTTTCTCCCAAGTGCATGGCTTTTTGTTCTTCCTCTGACTCATTACTGATGAGCATCAGGTGAAGCTGATGGGAACAGGTTCAGACATGCTTGGAAATGTTGGTGTATGTGGAAAAACTAAATCTCAGATTACACTCACACCTAGAGGACTTAGACTTTGACATTTTTACATTATTTCCTTACCAATAACTTTTTTTTTTTTTTTTTTTACTTAAACATTTTTTGTACATTTTGTACATTAAATGTACATTTTTACAAATCTGGCAAGTCAAAAAGTATGTAATGCCCTTTAAAATAGTGAATGGATCAGGGTGATGCCAATTTACCCTAATCTTCAACTTCCTGCACAGATTCTCTATTCAAGTTGGGATTCTGGGTGACACTTAAATGCTATAAAATATAAACAATGCCACACTCACTGATTTCTTCTATTTTCAATTTCTTTTTTCTCTTGCATGGCATATATCACCAAAAAAAGATAATATCACATAAATATATAGCCTATGCATGATGATTTTATTAAGGGAGTAAAATAAAACTATTATGTCATAAACCTTATTCGTTCATAAATTCAAATTTCATGGTAATTAAATGTATTTTTCTTTAACAAAAATTTTTTTTGAAGTGATGTAAAAGGATGATAATAAACATTACTTTGCTCTTTTGCTAGTAGAAAAAATAATAATAATAATGATAATTTTTAAAATATTCAATTGTGACAACCCCAAAACAGTCAGGCAAGTGAAGGAAAAAACAGAGAGGCCCGATTCAAGGCATTATATGTTCAAGTCAGATTTGTGTTAAGTCATGTTTGACATATTCAGTATTTTTCTACCAACTGAAGGTAACAGTAACAGTAACTTGATTGTGCAATAAAATGGCACAATGTGCCTGAAAAATGCATAATAGCGCTCCTCTAGTTAGACAACAAAATGTAATCTTTCATCTGGGCACATTTATTCAGTGGTGAAAAAAAGTTTAAGGTTGAGAAATTAGTTTTAACAAAGTCAGCATGACTTTCTATTAGTCTGGGGTAAACATGACATGACATGTTTGTTACTTCTAACCACTTGCCACCAAGAGGAGCCACAGTTATCTTGCCATCACAGACAGGAAGCAGGACTAGAAGACTGGTTTAGGAGTCATCAGTGTCAACTGTTAGAAAACTGTAACAAAGTGATTAGTGAAAGCTGGAAATGTGTTTATTTTATCCTTTAAATCACTTTGAAGGAAATCTGACCTTCTCTTTATGGTGCTATGTAGAAATCGTTTTTATCTCCTGTGGCAACCATTCAACTGTGGACCTAGCACCACTTTGTTAATCTGTAGATTATTAGATTGTTGTTATCTAGAATTATCTTGTTATAAAATCAGAATAAACTGACCATAGAGCTTATGTGTGCTCGTTCTAAAAAAGATACACAAACAAAAACCATCAGAGACTGTGATAACTATTTAGTTTTTAAGAAAAACCCTACGCATTGGTCAACCACTTGCCTGTTTTGTCCAATAAACTTCAGCTTGGTTTAGAACTGCCTGGCTGTTTCCAGCCTCAGGGGCCATGGAGAGAAGCCTAAGGCCTGACTTGGGCCTCTCAAACATCCTGCCTTGCTCAAATAGTGAGAGAGGCTTTTTGCTTTTCTATCAGGAGGTCATGACGGTGTGGTGTGAAGGATTGGCAGAAAATTACATTAAAGGCAAATTGATCCACAAAAGTGTGTTTTATCCATTTATTTCATGATTTGGTTCTTCATGACAGGTTGGACCTGCAGCGTTGCTCCGCAGCAGTTTCCTGCAGCCCAGATCGATGCTGGCCAGGGGATGGTTGTGATGACAGACAAAAACTCCAGCGCCTTCTTATTGAGTAGATCAAGTTGGTCCAAACTGGGCTCGGTGTCTCTTAAGCATGTCTCAGTGGGACCTGCAGGGATCTGGGGAGTCGACCAGCAGAACGAAGTCTATAAATTTGTAGCCAGTGATTTTGTTCCTACCCATGGTGAGTATTATGTTTCAGAGCCAGATTTTACAGGTTAGGCCGCCTCATTCTCATTTTCATTTTTTTAGTGATGCTGTTCTTTGTGTCTTCAGGTCTGGAGTTAAAGCATGTAGATGCAGGAGGACAAGGTCAGGTAATAGGAGTTGCTAAGAGTGACAGAATCCACTGCCTGACTGCCAACAAAGCCTCATCCATAAAGGAGATCATGCACTGGAGCACCAGTAGTGTGACTGATCTGCTGATTTATATCAGTTGTGCTCCAACTGGATGTTGGGGAGTGAACGCACAACAATCAATCTTCTTCACGGTAAACTTGTGTCTTCAAGCTCTTGCTGCAACTCTTGTTATAATATTCACCAGTGTTCTTGTTGCCATCTTTGTTTACTTTGACAGCAAATCTCAAACTCCTGCGTCAAGTCTGGAAGCTGGAACCAGGTAGATGGAGAGGCAGTAAATGTTGAAGTTGGGAGTGACGGAAATGTCTTTGTTGTAAATCGACTTGGACTGCTCTACGAAAGGTAAACCCTCCAATACATTTGTGTTCCAAATATGGAAAGTACAGAGATGGTTTACTTTAAAACAGCCACTAAAAAGCACCTTCCCCTTTCCAGAACTGGCATCTCTGACCAAGTTCCACAGGGCACAGGTTGGAAGAAAATTGAAATGTCTGTGAAGATCAAACACGCCAGCTACGACCTGGGGTATCTGTGGCTTGTGACTGAGGAAGGTTTCATTGTGAAATGCACCAAGTAACCAGGTGGAAGTCCTCACTTTAAACTTTTCTCTTTTCATGACTTCTGTGGTTCAATCCTGTGTGTGCTTTATCATCAGAATACACAACATTTATGCTGATGTTTAGGCCCAGGCTTAAACAGGAGCCTGGGCCTCCTGTTTAACCATAGTAGGAGGTTTGTAATGCTGTATTATAACGCCTCAATATGTAATAATGTGATAAATTCTGGCCTCAATATGTAATGAAACGTATTTACAACCACATTATGTAAAATGCAAAATGTAGTAAAATCTTTGAACACATTGTAATAGTTTCTGTTGCATCATGCATGATTACAAAATGTCGAGGTCGCTTTTTTTATAATAACGTAATAATGTGGTAAGTTATGCAATGAAGTTCCACAAACCTTGTTTTCATCCTGATCAATATTCTTCTAATAATAGTCAAATTGCATTGCCTTTGTATTTGTATTTTTGAAACTTTGAAAGATTTAAAGTGTCGTAAAACAGCATGGATGTTTGATTCTTGGGACTAATCTTCGTGTTATTTTCCCAACCTGGAAAATATAAAAGCTATGCTCTTTAACACCAAACACAGACCCTACTTTTTTTCACAGACTCCTTTTTCTCTGTGCTTTTCTTCTCACTTTGCAAAGTTTTAATAAATTTGTTACATCTTCTTGTCCAGATTCTTGTTAGAGTATTTTTTTTTCCCATGACAGCTCTGAAAACTTGTCTATTAGTGCGTTAGTGTTTCAGTGTGATGGTGTGATGGTTGCAGACTTTGATGATCTGAGATGAAAGTCGGTCTGTAGGGTTCTTTTTATTTGAAAGGTCCTCATGTATAGTTAAGGATCACCAGCAGAAGCTGGTGACCAACGCACCAATCCTCCACCACCCAAAAGAATCAGCCAAACCCTCAAAACCCGAACGCCTAGACCTGATACCCAAGCCACTGACCGAAGAAGCCGCTGAGCCCCAACAAAGAACTCCAAGGCACTCAACAGTGACAAATTTGCAGCTGGGGATTTCTTCAACTTTTGGTGAGAAATAGAGACAAGTTTTACTAGCCCGGTTCAGTTATGTTCAATTGTTTCATGATGGTCTTCTTTGTCTCTTCAGGACAGGATTTAAATCTGGTTGATGCTGGAGGAGAAGATCAAGTAGTGGGAGTTACAAACACCTACAAGATCTACTGCCTGAATGCCAGCAATGCCTCATCCATCAAGGAGGATGTTGTCTTGATCTGGAACATCCTGCAGGGGGAGCTGATGTATTTCAGCTGAGGTCTAGCTGCATGCTGAAGAGTGAACACACATCAACAGACCTATTTCACAGTAAAACCATGTCTTTTAGCTTTTGTTGAAGCACCTGATATAAGTGTCGATAGTCAGCTTGTCAGTGTCTTTGTTTCCTTCAGCAGAAAGCCTCACCAAACTCCTGCAGCACGACTGGGTGGAACAATCCAGTCGTCCAGATGATGATGTCATGGAAACATCTTGGTTCCACTGGGCACAGGTTGGAGTCAAATTGAATTTTGTGTGCCCATTGAGCATACGACTTGGCCGTCAGAGGCTTTTGACCGAGGCTGGTATCATTCTGGAGTACACCAAGTGACCAGCCGGAAGTCTTCATTTGAACTCTTGATTTTGGTGTTCACTTTTTAAAACTGTACAAGTGAAATTTCAAAACAGGAGTTTAACGATGGACTCTTTCATTCATCAACTGGATGTGTTTTGTCAGTTATTTGTGAATGACAGTAGTTCTGTCAGGCTAGTTTGTTTTTTTTTAGCTGAATGAAACACAGTACTATCAGAATTTATACATATAGTTCCAAACTAGATGCTTCTTGAATACATTTTTATGGTGACATAAAGATTGTTTAATTTGCTATACAAAAGCCAGATGTTCTACTCAAGAGCGAAACTAACTTGACATAGATATGCTTAGTAATTTGCTTCATCTTCCACCCAAACGCCATAGGCCATAATGTTCTCATCACTCACTTTCCCCAAAATGCTTGTTAAGCCATTCAAGTCTCATAGATCATACCTATTAGTTTGCACCATAAAAGTGATATGAGCAAACCTGTATTTAACTAAAGGCCTACAGCAAAGTTATTGTTGGCTGTACATTTGGAGTTGCTCATCAACACAAAGCAGGAAACTGCAAATTTGCCACAATCTTCTTGCTAGTACTGACTTATTAGTCTATTTGCTATGGTATTTGCTCCTTGTAAGATTTAACTAAACTAACTCAGTAAATTGATTGAAAAAGTCGTTTCAACAGTCAGTTTCTTAACAATGACCAGCTGCTTTGATGTCTTTCAGCCTGGATTCGGTTCTCATCACAATACTGAGACTTCAAAGTGTTCAGTGGCATCTATATTAATACAGACTGTGGAAGAACCACAGTGCCACTTTTGACACTGTTGACTACGACATTAAAGTGACTGAAGAGTTGGGTTAGACTCTGAGGTACAACAATTGAGGAAAAACAATATTACCTAAAGAACAGGGATGTCTTTGAGGGGTACCTCAAATTTCAAATCATGTAACCCTACTATTTATAGAGCATATAAATAGACACAGCATATATAGATGCTCTTGCTACCTCAGATTATAAGAAGTAATAAGATTGGTTTCCATAACTATGCAGACGATATACTAGAATGTCACTAAATGACTTTGAACCCAAGCACTGAAAAAATCAGAACAAATCAATGCATAGAGGTGCCATAATTTTCTTCAGCTGAACAGGAACAAAACTGAAGTTATCTTTTGATCTAAAGAGGAATGATCTAGAATCAGCACGCAACTCCAGTTATTATAGCTAGAAACTAGTGATGAGGTCCGAAATTTGGGTGTAGTGATAGACTCAGACCTGAACATTCAGAGTCACATAAAGACTCTTACAAAGTTGGCCTCCTGTCATTTAAAGGACTCCAGGGTTGAAAGACTAAAGTCCAATGGTGAACTTTGGGAATATAGTAACCTAGCTTTATTGTAAGTTCATCATCATGTTGACTTGATCAGAGGAACATTTCTACCACCTTCTGTTCATTATTATTATATCTGCATACATGTCAGTCGTCAAGTAAAAAAACCAAACACATTTTACTCAAGCTTGTTGTTGGGTGTCCTTTGGTGAGGCAGCTTGTTTTTCCAAGTTGCCTCCTCAAAAGATGTAGAAAATACCCACTAGCAAAGATAAAATATTAATTACATGTATACATAAAAAAGAAAAATCAAATGAGGGGATTGTGAAAAGCATAGACTGATTTAGACTGTTCTGTTCCCTGATCACCTGAAAGGTCAGTTCTATCGGCATGACTCATCAGTCTTGCTCAGTGGGATGATGTTCTCTTCAAAGGTCATCAAGCTCAAACTTTATCTAACAAGTGTGGGGAACAATCTACTCAAGCATCTGTGGGTCATGCTGGACAAACAAGTCAGATACATAAAGAGGCATGTTCCACCTGTTTTGCTGGTAGTATTGTATTAATTAGAGGTGAAAGTCTTGAATGCACTGATGGACACAGGCTCTTACTGTAATTCACGATACTGAATGCTAGTTTAAGAAGTATTGAGAGAACCTCTGATGGGGTAATTGGTTTAAAACATAGGTTTCCTGCAACTTTTAGATGTGTCTCTGCTGTAATCTATCCATTTGAATCAGGTGTGTTGAACACTTGAGCATTGCAGGACACTGAACCTCGAGGACTGGAGTTTGACACCCCTAGTTCAGAGGGTGTGATGTATTAAAAGAGCCACAAGATGTCCCACTTGAACAGAAGCAGGTCAGTCCCAATCATGGGAAAAGGCAAAGCTGAACCCAGTTAACCTTTATTGGAACTGTGGATTTTTGAGGGTATCCATACAGAATGAAAGTGACGCCTGCAATCCACTCCAAAGAAATTGCTTATAAAAACTACAGTTTTGTATTTTTGCCTTTCAGAACAAATATTTCAAAGATTTTTCACCCTCGGACTTATACCACACAAAGATCTGAATGTCTTAAACCTTGCTGACATGAACCAAACACAGAGGATCAAATTAAACTGTCTCTAATTTCCTTTTAACTTTAACACCAGTTTCTGGTGTTAAAGGTTAAATATGGATGATCTGTTGAGATGCTGTTGTTCCATGAGATTGTTTCTGCAAATCTGTTTATTTCGTAGCACTGTAACAGAATATACTGTGAGCAAAGGAAATAAGAACTATGACTGCTGGATGTTATAACAAGGCTGTTTTGTCACAAAGACCCCAGTACCCACTTTTCTTATTGCAACGTAAAGGAATATTTTTGCTCATGATTCTAAAGTGATGGACCAGTGTAGCACTCTGTGACAGGCTCAAGGATGGCAGTTGTAACAGCCTTGAGACCAATAACAGCCAGAGGTTCACTTCTGTCAATGTCAGATTAGAATACATCAAAAATGCCAAAAAAATGTACTGTCAAAACAGCTCTTGAGTTCTAACAACTGTCCAAGATTATGTTTATCCTTTTACTCTAAATTTTTACAATAGTATGCCATCATTTATGTTGGTGCTGGCTTTTTTAGATTGATTTTGATCCCACCAAAGCACAGACATCACAAAATATGACCTTGTTTCAATGCTGCATAATTTACAGTACTTTGCAAAAAAAAATAAAAAATAAAATAAATTAAATCACTTGAGCTTTTAGAAATGTTTACATTATAGCCCCAAACTTTGTGTTCTTGGTGTCCTGCGTGTTTTAAATGTCTGCTGGGTTTAAGGAGTAATTAAAGTGCATCTTGGATGCCTCCCAGCTTAATGACAGATCCATCTGCAAATCTTTGTAACAGAACAAGAAATTGACTCTTAAAAACCACCACCACCACCAAAAAAAAAAAAAAAAAAAAAGGTTTGACCATTTTTAGCCTGTAGAGTGTTTTTTGCAACAAGTTAATCTTTAAATCTAAAAGCATATGATGTGAGGGACCACAGGCTGGTAGGACTTAGAATACCATATTAATATAATTAATTTGGTAATTGATGTGCTGTCTTATTGTTCAGGTAGGCCCGTTGAATATATAACAAGACTACACCTTTGACAAAATGCTTACATTTTACATTTTTTAAAAATACGAGACTGTTTAACCGTATTTATATGTATCTGATGCAGCATATTGGTAAACTCCCTCTAATATAACTCCAGTCCGATAGGTGGCGGTTAATGCACCTTAGGTTGGTTTGCCAACTGTCAATAAAACTCAGAGAAAGAGCCACATTTCACCATTTGGTAGCGGTATGGTGACGCTGACCAAAAATACACGTCTACGTGTATTACACGGTTACCAACTACTAATGAACTCAATAAGTGACATGCCAGGAAGAAAAAGACGACTTCACATCCAGGTATTTTACATAGAAATAATAAATACATTTTAATGTGTCTATCAATTAATGTACGACATTGAGACTTAGTTGAAACCGTGCTACTATGCAGTCTACTTCTCTATTCCACTGGCAGAAAGTGTGGGAAACGTAGGAACAGGTACTGAACTATGTTAAATGTTCCTGGACAGGGCGCGCGACTTTCGAAAGTTCACCATGGCGCTAACCCATGAGTTAGGGGAGCTAATCAATATTGAATTGTGGGGGTGGGGGAGGGGAATTACAAACATTGACAAATCGATACTTTTACCCATCCCTATCAATTGTTCAGTGTATTAGACTGTAAAAGTTTTACATATTGAAATAGAGCGCTTCTCGTTATTAAAGAAAGAACCATGGAGGGATTTCTTCACCAAGGTATGATCTCCAAGTCAGCAGGAACTGTGTAGGACTTATTGTAACACATTTCTGTTTCAAAATAATTTTTCCCGAGTTAATATCCTATTTTGTAGAAAGAACGTTTGGGCATCATTTTTTATAACCATTAAAGCTAAAATAGCTTGAAATAGATAATTGTGTTGGAAGGAGACTGCTGTCTCTGTGATACGTAATACCCCAGTTTTAACCTTGTAATTTTTTTCTCATCCTCCAGGGACATTCCCTTGCCACTATAAATGGGCACATCGTTGTGGGACAGTATGTCAGGATTTTGTCGCACATCAGCGCCCCCTCGTGTCCGCCCAGGCAGCTGCAGCGCCCCGCAGAGTGCTGTGACGGGCTCGGCGCTCCGAGCTGCGCATCCCGCTACCTCTCCCCGCGCCTCAGCAGGACCAGAGCCTCCTCTCCCGCAGACAACTGAGCGGAGCGCCCGCCGTCTCCTCCTCTCTGGGAACATCATTTTTTTTGGAGATACAAAGCAGCTCGCTCCTACACTGCTGCTGCTGCTCCTACAACTGGCAGTTGGAATAAAGACCTGCGATAGAGGGAACCCCGCTCCTCTGTTCTTCTTTTTCTGTGACGACGGTAGAAACCAGGTAAGACAATTTGCCATCTGTTTGCAGCAAGTAAGGAGTTTCTAGTTGTCAGGGGGTTTTTGGGTAAAAAAAAAAAAAAAAAAGCAAAGCCAACGCTCTGCATAGGTTGTAGCAGGCAGGCTGCACCTGCTCTAAATGAAAATAAGCCAGTTAATTTCACTCTTCCAGGATTCTGACATATAAACCAGGTGGTTTGGCAGCTGAAAAACAAGGAATATTAGTAAAAACCATGCTTTAATGTGTTTATAATCATAAGGAAAACACCTTGGAATTGTCTTATAACAAAAATGGAGGATTCCCCACTTTATGCTCCTTTGACATTTTACCACTTCTCATTTTACAACTTTGATCTCAGTAAGATGTGCCTTTAAAGCACCTTTCAACATTTTGTGCCACTTTTGTTACACAGCCATTTTATGTAATAGATTGGCAGAAAGTAGTGCATAGTTAGGAAGTGGAAGGAAAACTTTTTTTAGGTAGGCTGCACTAGACTTTGTTTTTATGGGTAATTAGTAAAAGGAGCTGAAAAAAATCCTTAAGACCTTTTTTACTCAAATACCCCGAAATAAATTCAACCCCAAGCAGCTTCTCTCAGATGTTACCTGATTACTAAGTCCACTAGTGTCTAGTTTAGCCTAATTAGTGGGATGAATGATGAAACTAAATACAGGTCAATTCTGGAAGAAAAGAAGCTGCTAGAGGCTACACAAGACTGAGGTAGAATTTCACCATCAAACAGGAAGATGGACTCTGAAGAAAATGGTTTAGATTCACACTCCCCATTGCTTCTTTAATAAGTTTGTCATGATCTTGCAGCTCCAGATCTGTGTAATGTATAAAAATTACCTTTGCAAAGCCGTCATGTAGAATCTGCTTTTGATTCCTAATGCCCTGGACTCAATCTAATCTATTTAGCATAGCTCTCAGCCTGCAATCACGAATGTCTGGAAGATTTTTTAATAATGGATGACAAAAGAGATTCGCTGGTTTGCAGCATCGATTTGTCCAGATGAGAACCTAAATTTACCTGAGGACATTTTGTTTTACTAAAAGATGACATATATATTTTTTGCAATTTTAAAATGGGTTTGATGCCGTTAGGGTTTTTTTTTTGTAATAATCTCCCAATCCGCTCATATAATGCGTTTATTCAAACAAAAGATTTATTGGAAGCTTCTTATTACCCCAAATCAAATTACATGCCCACGTTAGGTTCCCTCATAATTTCCCTGATTGTGTAACCAGTGAGATGCTGCTCAGGCATCTGGTAGGTCCGTCCCAAGGGAGCAGAGCGCTGCCAGAGCTGACTGGAGCCCACTGGAGCACACTGACGGTGTTGAACCTGTCAAAGAATCCAACCAGAAGCTGCAGAGTTGAAAGGACTCGAGGCCACCGTCCTCAGGGGAACTCGTTGCCCTTACCAAAGAGATCTGCCTAAACCAGCTATGATGGAGGTGGATTCAGTTTGACATGGTTAAACAAAGTTTCCCATCGTCAGTGAACCCTGGTTAGAACGGTTTGCCAAGGTTTTATCCTTCTTTTTTATGACTGCAAAGGTTCCTTGTAGTCTGTCCATCTGTACATCCCTTATCTTCCTCTGAATCCGGGGTCAGGTCGTGAAGCTAGCAGCTTTCAGACTTCTCTCTCCTTAGCCACATGAGCCACCTCCATCTGGGGAATCCCAAGCCGACCCAGAAAGATAGTCTGTCCGGCGTGTCCTCTAGGTTTCCTCCTGGAGGGACGCGTCCGAAGGCACCTCACCAGGGAGCTGTCCAGCACTCATCCTAACCAGATGTCTGCTCTTGTTCTTTCTAGTTCAGACCGGGCGGAAAATATATGTAACATCACAAAATTTGTTGTCTTAATTAGTGTAAACACAAAAGGTTGAAGGGAATTCAACCTTTCATTTAGGTACTAAAAAAAAAGTCACCTTCCTACATAGCAAAACTCTTAAGATCCCATTCCCTTGACGTGTTAGATTGATGAATGTTGAAAAAGTTGAAAAAAGTAGCTGCCTTTCAAGATTGACTTTTCTATTGAGTGGGGTACTGTCCTTGCAACGCCATCACCCCGCCATACCCCATTTGAATGTGAACTTCAAGCTATATTTCATCCATGTCAGATCACAACAGAAATAATTTAAGGTAAGATTTTCGGTAAGAACAGGTTCATGTATTTTTATTACACTAAGTAACCCAGTGATAAACATAACAGTCTGCATTCACTCTTCTGATTAGTGTTTTGGCTCATGACCACTTGCTCCTACATTTCCTCTTAACAATACAGAAATGTGCAAAATAATATAGTGATTTTAATTCAAATGAGTTTTGTTTTCTTTTTTAAGTCATACTAAAAACCTTTTGGCATAGTTTATGTTGACGTTGAAGTATTAAGGCGGGTTCTGTTCTGGAGACGCCTCTGGAGATTAGAAGGGTTCATCTTGAAATGAATAGAATAGAATAGAATTCAACTTTATTGTCATTGCACCGTCACAAGTACAAAGCAACGAAATGTAGTTTGCATCTATCCAAAAGTGCTATGGAGAACATTAGAGACAACTCTGAGCATCCTCTTAAAGACAGCAACAGAGTCTCTTGAGAGTCGCTGTAGTACAAACTGCTACAGGAGATCCTTCCTGTCCACAGCCATCAACATCTTCTACAAATCTTTGAATAACTTTGGATAAAATGAATTACAACAACATGAAAATTCCTTCTGGGATTTCTAAAGCGTTTTTGATTTCATTTGGATTAAACTACTATTATCGCTAGTAATAAAAATAGTTGGAATGTTCCATTTGAATGAACCCGGTTTATGACAAACTGTGAGGGAGTGGAACCTCATTTTCAGCTGGCGTTGCTCCATTCAGCTCACTTTTTTTTTTTTCCACTACCACACCATTACACTAGTCTACAGATCTTTTGATCCATCTCTTGCTCTCATCCTGTCCTTCCATTTCCTCCTTTAATCTTACATTTCTCAATTTTCAGTCTGCTACTCCCCCCACTTGGATCTGCTGCATTGTAATAACCGTGGGACTGCTCCCCTTTTGTTCTTCTCCTACGTCACGTTTTTACAACTTCTTCCCGTGCCCTTGGGTTGTCTGCGCGTCGGATGATGAGGGTGGCGTTTTCCTCAAGATCAATGACGGTTTAAGATATTTCACTGGAAGTGTCAGACTGAATTAGGGCAAGCGGCATCAGATGAGACTTTAACGGCCTTGATATAGAGCAGGGACAAGCTCTCCCATCAGCATAGATTAGCTGCCTTGTCATTGCGGGAGAGAGACTCTTTAAATTAATTGGACATAATGTCGTACCTGGAGAGATGCCATCAGATGGTTTCTTAGATTAATAATTTGTACTTTTTTTTTTGTCTCTGAATTTCTGCTACCTTGCGATGCAAATACGTTTCGCTTTTAGTAAAACAACTGGGTGGGGTGCAGAGATATTTCATCACAAGCAAAAGACTCAAGGAATAAACAACCTGCAAAAGGAGGATAGAAGTCATAAGCCTCACGAGATCCAGACGCAGACGGAACAGTTGGAAACAAAGTCGGCTTTCTACTCATCTCCGCAGTGGGGAATGGCTCGCTGTGCTTGTAGACACAGAGAAAAAGGAACAACGAGAGACGCAAAGAGAGGACAAGAAGAGGGATTACGTGTCACCAGCGAGCGTTTGGAGGCTGAGATCTTCATGACACTGATGGCCTGTGGAGCTATTCTCTTCTCCGTGACGGTTAGCTCTGCATCCATCAGCATCTGGGAGCTGTGAAGATATTCTGCTGCAAGTGAAAGATTGGGAGGTGGTGTTGGGGAGGAGGAGGGGGATGATGTAGTTCCCTTCAAATTAAGAAAAGCTAATCATCCATCAAGCAACAGAGCGAAATGCAGACATGCTTTTTTTCTTTTTTTTTGTTATTTACTGTAAACATGCTTAACTTTTTGCATAATTGCAGAGTGGAAATAGGATAGGAATAGCAGTTTGTTGACTTTGGTGAACCACTGATTGCTGCTGTTACTAGGGATGCATCGATCCCTCTTTTTCACTTTCGATACCGATATTTGACGTTGAGTTTTGTCCGCAACCTTTCCAATACAGAAAAGTTGTGCTGAATTGACTTAAAATGTTTCTTTTTTTTTAAAGCACATACATAAAAATACTGAATTACAAATTTATTTGATAACTATAGACCAGTACAGCACACTTAAACCCACCAGTAGCTTCAGAAGCTTGGTCAAACATGTAAAAACAGCTGATAGTTGCTTCATTTGTTCAGCCATTAGGAGTCAAGCAGCCAACGTAAAATAAATAAGAAACTGGCAAAATCATTTAGCTGACTATCTTGGTCAAACATGTAAAAATAAACTACAACAAACCTTCTAAATATAATGTAAAATAAATGAGAAAGCTTGATGTCACTCATAGCACAAAGCATAGAATCAGAATGACTAGATCTGTCCTTAAGGATCGGGCATACTGTCACGATACCCAGTCTAGATTTTTTTCTTTTTCAATATCCGGGCCGATACAGATATTAACATCGGATTGGTGCATCTCTACCGATTACAGCTACAGATGCTGTAACCCTTTTAGAGTTTGTCCACCCCATACACAGATATAAAAATAAAATCTGCCAATTCTTCTTTGTGAAATGTCTCAAGGTCAGATTGTCAGGAGAGTTTCTGTGAACCTTAATATTCTCCGTTGGATTCACAGTGGGGAGAGCAAGTGCATGAGTCACTGCTGATTTTGAAAAGCATGTAGAAGTCTTTCATTTTTATCATACTCAACTGTGATTTTCGGAATCCAAAACAAAAATCCAGAAAATAACATTGTATGATTTTTAAGTAATTAATTTGCATTTAATTGCATGACATAAGTATTGCCTCCCCCACCAACCAGTAACAATTCTGGCTCCGACTTCTTTAAGAAATCTTCCTGTTCTCCTCTCTTTACCTGTATCAAAGACACCTGTAGGTAAACAATGTTTATTGATGATAAAGTGGATCAGTGGAATATCTATTTAGGACACCCATCACTTAGGTAACACCATGGATTATGCTATGTATCACTTCCATAGTTATTTCTTGCTCTGTCACTAGCGCACTGTTTATCTTGTTTGTGGTCATTCTTAGGTGTATAACTAAGATGTGAAGGTTTGAACATTTCCTTTTTTCCATCCTGGGACTGGCCCTTAACGGAGCCTGTACCACCTGCTCTGCTTTTCTGGAATCGTCCAACTTGTGTCTCCTTAGTCGGAAACAAACGTAAAGTTTCCGATACAGAAACTTTATGTTCTGGTTGGTTCAGTTCACAATTACATCGTTAACAGTACTTCATATGGTACTCAGAGATCGATATCTGACTTAATTACCCAACTCTGCTCTAAGCATCACCAGAACTCTGTCCCTTTTTATCCAACATCTGTGCAGTGCCAATAAAGTATGTGACCGCCTACACATTTACTCTGTTTTAGCTTTTTTTCCTTTTTTTTTTTTTTTTTACACCTAAATCTCATCAGACAAATGGTAATATCAAAGATAACTTCTTGCAACTAAAAAGCAGTTTTAAACTAATCATTTCGTGCATAAAAATCCATGTAAACCAACATCATATAAAGTTAAGTGCCTGCAATAACTGTCAACATGTCTTTTACCTCTGTGGAGGAACTGGCCCACTCTTTATTACAGAATTGTATAAATTAAGTCACGAACAGCACAAACAGCTGGTTAACTGCAAATGAGATGTTGTGGCATTACATTTATGTTTACATTTATAACCGGACACTTAAATATATATATTTTGGATTACTGTCTGAAAAGTTACTCAATATAACAACAAAGTTGCTAAGCTGGCAACAGTTGTGATGGATAAACAAAATAAAAACCAGCCTTTCTTCTAACACGATTTCAAATCTAGGGGTGCACAGATTTCTGGTACTATCACAGATCTTTAAAAAGCTTGACAGGACGATTTTGGCCGATATTGATATATATTTTTGGTCTGAAAACTCACTAAATACAGCATCAAAGCTGCTAAGCTTCCATGTAGATGTGAGCTGGTGTACAAGTCAGAATCTATCATGGCTTACCAAAAGGAGCCTGGATTTTCAGACGTTTTTGGAGATGGATAAGATCGGTTGTAAATGTAAGTATTGGCCGAATGTCAGTCACCTAAAATTAAAGAAATTGATCGACCCCCATCAGTGTGCCCCTATTCCTGATAGAATTGACAATATACCCTTCATATTGATGCCCAGAAATGCCTGAGTTGAAATAATCTAGTTGTAAATCTCAAGTTGTAAAATACGAGGGAAAATACAACCTACATTTGCTCTCTTGACTATGGAAGCACATCATGGACCAGAGGGGACCTCTTTCGGCTATGAATAATACTAAAGTGTGAATAGAAACCCACCCCTGTGCCCTATACAAATGGCAGGAATCTGCATGTTTATGTTGTTTGCTTAAAGATTGATAGCCCAGACGTCGGAGTTTGGCACCGTGAGCTCAGGCTAAGAGAGCTATCCAGAGTTGTTTCTTATTTACATCAGACTCATTCATCTCCCCTCGTACTTTCAGCGGAGGCTGACATTGAAATGGCTCTGTATTAAGCAAGGAGAAAGCAGACTGGAGCTTGTATCACTTTTCCACCCCTCCTTCTTAAGAGCGAAGGAGAAATGATGGATGGCACGGCACTTTAATGATCTTGTAGTGGAAATGCAAGTGCTGAAGCAGGCACATTACACGCTAACGGCAGAGAGATGAGGGTAGACTTTTGGCGACTGCGTAAGGGAGTCTCATAAAAATCCTGTTCCTCAATTAAGGGACTGGGCTGTCGAGTGAAAAGGACATGCAAGGGACAAGTCTAATATATGTTTTTATCATAAACATGTACAGTGGTAAGGTCCCGTGACGTCTGGGCTTTGACTGGACCACTACTACCTTGATTGTCTTCTTTTTTCTGTCATCCTGCTCTGTTGGGATCATTGTACTGTTGTTGACCCAGTTTTGGTTGACCTTTAGCTGTTGGGCGTATTTGATACGAGAATACTTGGACACAAAAGTCAATTCAATGCCTTTGCTGGACCAAGCTCCTGCAAAAATAATCCCAAATTATCATCAGCCCACCGCCACCATATTTGACAGTTGGTATAAAGTGCTGGTAGTCTAATGTTGGAGAGAGCAAGACTTGTAAACTCAAGTTTTCTTGCCCTAATTCTAAAGAAATTAGACTTTTGATTAACCTCGCACTTGAGGAAAGTGATTGTTTCCTCAAAATGATTTCAAATTGTTTAGGAAATAGTTTGTATATCCTTCCCAAATTACTGAAAACCAACAACTGCTTCTCTACAATCGCTGCTTTTCTTCTCGACTTTGTTCTGGCACATCTGTCTGGCATCACATCTGGCACTTGCTGTCTGGAAGGAGCAAATATGTACTTTCTGTGTTATTTCTATACCAACCTTAAACTTTGGCCTTGCCTCTCTTAGTCCAGTTTGTGTGTGTGGATGAATGACTACACAGCAAATTCGGAAGTGTCAGATTTCCAGTGCAAGTGTTGTATGTTAAAAATACAGTGTTAATTCAACAACATGAGTGTTAGTTTCCCTCACACTCACTAAAGAGTTCCAAAGAGTTCAACAAAAAGCAATCCAGTCCAGTGTTGATTTCTAAATTAACTCCAACAGTCTAACTCAACACTCAGTCTGGTGTTGATTTAGAAATCAATATCAGACAGTTCCTCCCACAATTGTAACATATTTGTGACATCACTTCAGGGAAGGAGCTACAGGTAGGTGGGGGTTGCAGCACGCCCCCGGCCTGGACCTAGAAGGGGACCACATGGAGCAGAACATGCCTTCAGGGATCCAAATTTTCTTTGTAACATCTGATAAGAACTGTAAAGGAGAACCCTCTCTTGTTGAAAATTGTGTATGATACCCCAGTAGATTATATAGTAGGGTGCTCCATTGTTGACTCATGGTTGATAAAAACCTTACCAGACTGACTGATTTTAGTGACATAGTGAGTGTAAAATATTGAATAAAGTGTTGTGCCACATGACCGGCTTTATTTTCACTCTTATATTTAACTTTTGACAATATACACTAGTTGTTGGGTAGATTAACACTGAAGTGTATTTGATTTCAACTACTGTGAGTGTTGATTCAACTCTATCACAAATAACACTTTCAAAAGTGTAACTTCTACACCATTCAGAGTGGACCAATATAGACACTTTCAAAGTGTTGAATTTAACTCTGTAGGAGTTGATGGAACACTTCCAAATTTGCTGTGTAAGCCTGTGTGAAAAAGGATTTGGTCCATTGGTATTTCACCAAATAACTAAGATTTTTTAGGATGCAAGTTCAACTTTACGAGTAGCATGCCGTCAGAATTATTGTCTTGATTTATAGAATCGAGAAATCACCAGCAAATATTTGAGAAAACCTAGGAAACAAAGTAATTGAGACCTATCATTCTTGAAACTGTCACAAAAACATTTTTAAGACTTTGACATTCCAGCAAACCCCAGCAAGAGACATAATCCATTAACAAAGAAAATATGGAAGAGTGGTGAACTTTACCAGGTTCGGCTGGACTTCCAGAATTACAGAGCACATCAACACTTAATTCAATTAGGGTTAATCCTAATGATTCAAAAATGATCAGCTGTTTGACATTTGCAAACACCCAACCATAATGGTGATAGAGTTCTGGTCAGGGGCTGCTATTCTCTTTCAAGAAATGGCCAGCTTGGAAGCATAAATTTTGGTGTTTATCAGAAAATCCTGAAGGAGAATGGTCGCCCTATTTCTTTGTGACCTTAATCTCAAGAAATTTCACTTCCAAATGCCAAACGAATTAAAGTTTTTAAGTGGCAAAGTCTGGAGTTACATCGATTTGAGATGCCCTGGCAAGACTCTAAAGAAGCTAATCATGACATTTTATATGGCTAAAGTGAAACAAAATAAGGAATGTAGAGATGGCCAAAATTCCTCCACAGTGAGATAAAATGATCATTATCAGTTATCCTAAATGCTTGATGCCAGATGTGGCTGCCAATGGTGGATCAAGCTGCTTGGGTTAGGGCGGTTACTCATTAGTCTCAGATTGGTATAAATAGCTATTTTCCCCATAAGGAGTGGAGTCTTACTTTCAAAGTTGCTTTGTATTTACTATGGTTATCTGCTGAAACATTAAAGTGACTAAAAAGGAAATCTGCCAGTAATCTCCACAAAAAGGTCACAAATCTGATCACCGTAGCCGCCTGTAACCATGCCTGCCATAAATAAGTGATGAGAGCCCGGTCAGTGCAGACAATCCAGATAAGAGCAAGAGTAAAATACCACAAATGATGAAATTTAAAAAAAAAAAAAGGGATGAAAGGTTGACAAGACTTCTGACAAGCTCACGGCAAGCCACTTTGACTTTGATACATTATGCATCAAAGAGGAGTCAAGAGCGTACGGTGCCGCTTTTTGTTCCGCGTTCGATTGGAGTTAAAGGAACAACTTCTGACAAGGCCTGTAGGGTCACTGAACAGAATCTTTGCAATATGTTCAAGAACACCGGTTTAAGATCCGTCATCGAACAAGAACTCAGGCTTCTGGTGTTTCCTTACAAAATGTTACATCCCTTGACATTTACGGCAGAACAGGAGTAGGAATATATCAAGGCAGAAGCCCAAAGTCAAGTTTAGCAAAGTAATTATCTTATTGCAAACATGAACAATAAGCAGCTTACCTCTATTTTTTTATTAAATGGGTGAAATACAAAAATGCATTTTCCTAAAGAAGTGCAGTTATTCTGCATTTCCAAGCTGATTGAAAAACTACTGTGATCTCTAAAAAACGATCAACTCCAAACCTTTATGTCAGATAATTTCTTAACTAGTCCTGCTTTATCATTTTTAAGGTTTTCTTGTGATTCAGTTAAAAAATTTTCAAGGGTTACATTGCTTAAAAAAATGTCAAATTAGTTTTGATATGGAAAATCAAAACTATTTTGAAAATTGTGTTTTTGTGGCACGATTGTTAGACCTCTCTTAATGAAAGAGGGAAAAGTGCTGCAGGGATCACAGATCAAATGTTATAAATCTCAACATTTATAACATGTTGAGACAGAAAACGTATATTAATAAATATAAAAATAAATATATTTATAAACATTTGTTCCAACTACAGTGCCATGCAGAAGATAAATGTACAATCATCCTTTGGGAGTATTGTGTTGCTAGGGAAACTAACATTTACCGTTGGCATGGGTCATGAAACCACAAAGGACCAATCAGGATGGCACAATTGATGAAGGAGGAATGACAAAGAACCAATCAAATGTTGTAATGCCAAGACATGATGTCACATATTGTGTTGTGTTCCTCTTGACCAAGGTGATTTCACTCAGCACGTTTACAGAATTTGATTTTGAGTTTTTAATGTGTCCTTAAACACAAAAATTGTGTTATTCCACACACACACCCACACACAAAAAAACTCAACCGCTTTAGAGAAAGAAAATAAAGCTGCTAGAAAGGCCCGGTCAATCACTGGCCTACAACTGTATCTATGGAAAGAACTGAAGATCAGAGTGCAAAGAGGAAGAATGCGAAACATCAAATATTAAGACAGTTTCTGCCCAAGTTTTAAAAACCAAAAGGCTTTGAGTATTTATTACATTGCAGAAAGTTTGAGCAATACTCACTCTCCAGCTCACTCTCTTTTGAAACTTTGATACACAGAATTTATGGACTAATTTGTTTTGATGTAATTGCATGAGTGGATTACTTCGTGGGCTGTTACCCACATCTGGTGTAAATTGTCAGTAGGATCATCTACTGAAGGAAACTGCCTACTTCCCCCCGACCCCGGTGCTGCGACTCAGGGGCTAAGATGATAACCTGCAATTTCTCGCACTTCTGCTGACACCATCGGCATTTTATTTGGCCCAGTTGTAAACCCTCATTCCTACAAGGCAGGAGGATCTCTAGAAGGGACTGAATAGCCACATTTGACCATAACTATTCTCCTTCCATCCTCCTCAAGTCTGCTTCCAGTTCTCTGTGGTCACAATCTGTTCTGAGCACTTCCACAGCCGAGTGACTTTCCTGAATGTACAAATCAATCGATTACACACGCTACTTAGACACAGCCACAAGAACCTAATATTAGACATTTTTGCTGTGACACTTTATGCAACTAACAGGAGAGTGTGACTGACCACCAAGCAACTGTTGAATTGTATCAAGCTGAAAGTCATGTCCACACTCTGTAAATAGAAAAATGCGTAAAAGAAAACACTTACAGTTGTTGATGTCATCTCATTACTTCTGCTGCTACAGGCTCTGTGGTTCAGTTAATGTGGGAATTGGTAGTAATTTGCCATGTAGGCTTCTTTTTCCACCGCTTTCAATACTGGTCTCTTGCTCAACTTGGATTCTTTCAGTTACATTATCCTGTTGTCCAACAGAAACTTTAAATGTCTCTAATTGGCATCTTAGGTGAAAGTCTTGGAGTTTTAGCATCTCAGCCTATAAAGATATACATCAGGCATTGGCATTAAGGACAGTTAAAGCCAATTCAGGGTACAGGCCTGACGCTGGAAACATAGGGTCCTGTCAAATACCAACTTGGGAAGTTGAAATATCTAGGTCCAATGCTACTTGGCTGCTATTGGCTGGTATTTGTGAAGCAATGATGATTGGCTGAGTCCTCAAGAGTGATAAGGAATACCATGGATATTAATTTCTGCAGCAGTTCAGAAGCTAAGGCAGTTCCCACTGTGCATATTAATGCATATTAAGTTATATTTTAGATTTTTGCAGTGCCTAAGCTCCATGAAAACCAGAGAGCCTCCTGTATTCCAATTGTGAAATACAATGGTGTCATCAGCATGCTGTTTGGGATGCTTTTCTTTAGCGTGGACAGTGAGCTGGACAGTTGGAGGAAAAATGGATTGAGTAGAGTAGATTAACACAACCTTATATCTTGCATTCTTGTTTGGTTTTCTCTTTGCTACATGTATTTCGTTAAATCCGTCACAGAAGTCCAACCCAATCATCGAGCAAATAATTTTGGACTGACCCGGCCCGAATTTCAGTGCGGGCCCAGCTCGGGGCATAAATATCAACTCTATAACAAACCTAAACATGCCAGCCAGAACTACAACTGAATGATTTAAATCAAACAATATTCATCTGTCCATTCAAAGTTCAGGCTTAAATCTAACAGAAAATATCTTTTATCAAAACTAGAACACTGTTGTTCACAGTCACTCTCCACTTAATATGAATGATCTGATTGCAGACCAGCCATTGTAAACAAAGCAAGAGAAAAAAAAACAAAAAAACTCTTAGATGATTATGATGATAATGTCTGGGGGGAAAAGCACAATCTAATTACTGATTCTTGAGAATCAAATTCTGCAGTTTGAGGAGATGCTTTGCTGAAGAGTATCTAAGCAAGCAGCCATCCGCAGACATCGCTCTGAATGTGTTTGTGTGTTGGTTGGTGACAAAAGGGTTTGCAGTGTCATTCCAGCTCAGAGGACATTAGCAGAACGCCAGAGAAATGACAGAGGAAATGATACGCAAACCAGGGTTCATTGGGTATGCATGAGTTCCCGCCCCTGGGCCTCGTAGTGTTAGCATGCTGTATTTGCACCATTTTAACATTGTTTGAGCAAATGCAGCTTGATTTCTCAATTGGTGGGTCATAACGCTCGATAACCCTCTGTGAAACAAACGTCACTAAAATCTAAAAAGGGGATGCAAGATGTTGTAACTGGTAGAGATGGAAACAGCCTAGGCAGAATGGGATTTGAAAAAAATATCCACGAATAATTCTATTACCAGCACTGTCGTGGGGGGGAATGATGTGACGTTTTTGAAAACCAATTTTATATGCCGTCTACATTCATTACATTTTAGCTTTTTTTTTTTTCCTGAATACTTTTTCCTTATGCTGTCGCTGTAGTCATGTCTAACCTTCACTTATATCAAGCAGAAAATAAAGTGCTCATCAGGAGAAGGGGTGTACTGATCTAAATCTTTGACACAGGCATTAAATTCAAAAACACTTTTATAGATGACTGACGGCAATTACCAAAGGAATAAGGTCTACCTGTTGGCTCTGCGGCATAATTTCAGTGCGACTTACACTCATGAGTGAGTAGCTCACAAACAGGAGTGAGAGATAATTTCTCCATCAGTTTATTTTATAATTAATCAATGTGGAGTGAAAAAAGTAAATAAATAAAGTGTCATCAGCTAATTAATCAAGAAGTGTGTTTCCAAAGCATGTCAGGAGGTCATACTAGTAGGTTTAAATGCCAAAGGAAAACATTTTAAAAGCTTCTTTAGAAAACATCTTAAATGTTTTGCAGCTATTCATTTTATCATAAGGTTTTTTTTAACCCTTTGCTGTAACAGCCAACAGTACAGCAGGAGATAAAGAGATGCCTTGTTGTGTACAGACACAGCTCAGCTTGCAGAAATGTAGACAGAGGTAAGCTGAAGAAAATCTGATTGTCTAAGTAGAAACATGCTCTGAGGAGATAAATGTTTTTTTTTTATTCAGACTTGGTGAACTCTACGGGTTTTCTTTAGAAGAGAGTTTTAAATCTGTCTGGCTCAGATGCTTGAAGCCAGTGGCAAAGACTGAACTCTGCAATATGCAGCATTTCTATGAAATAAAACCTAAAATGAGTATTCAAAGTCAAACTGCTGGAAATCAACAACATTGTAAGAGTGTTACTAAAATAATTATCCAACAAAATGTTTGTGTCATGTACAAATATTCATTTTAAATCAGTTTGTTTCAGTAATGGTTAACGCTCCTTCAGTTTTCACCCTAACTGTTCTAGTTTTTAATGGACAGAGTCGTTTCCCAACAGCTGATTTGTGTTCTTTAAGCCACCTGACAGGCAGTGTTCAGCAGAAGGTGGAAGAGGGGAAGCGTTGACAAGAATAATGCAGTGTTGTACCTCCCTTCCTCTTGCTGGTTGAAAAAAAAGGCAATTCCACTTTTTTTCTCGCTCACAACAATGAAAAAATTTGGCAATTCAGAAATATTTTAGGAACAAAAAAGCAGTTGTGGTGAAGAAACAAAACTAGAACCAAACGATCTTTTTCCTAACACCGTTTCAAAACTACGGGTGCACAGACTGCAATTTTCTGGCCGATCACTGCTCTTTGAAGAGGCCGATCCATTTTGTTCAGTACCAATGTTTTGTCTGAAAATTGACTAACTTGTTGATTGTCAGTATCAGCAGAAATCAGAAAATCGGCCTTGATATTTCAGTGAACCCCATTTGAAACTTCAGTGGTGTAAATTTAGTAAATGCCTACAGTATGTTAAACTACACTGAATTTTGCAGTTGTTTGATGTTTTAAGAACAGAAATACAAAATGAGGCATTTGGTTACTTAAGTAGGAGCATGCATATTTCTCACTTTTCTGTTTAAAACAGACTGAATCATATTTACTCAAATATTTTATTTCAAATCATGTGAAATCAACTCATTTGTCGCTCAAGGCTATCCCTGAACCACATGCCTGGTTCAGGGAGAAGGAAAAAAGTGCTTTCCTGATTTGGACTCCTGCCAAACCTTCCAAGTAGAGCACAAAAAGCATAAGAAACTATAAACACACACCAACTCACAGTGCTACTGCAACTGAAGACAATCACTTCATTTTGTCTCAACATGTGACCTTGAACGCACCATGAAAGCTTGATCTCAAAAGGACTACTCTGAAAATGAATCGTCTCGTAATGACAAGTTGCCTCGCATTGCCAGCACAGGCACCTCGAGCAGATTGGCTTTACTAGTTTTACATTCAGCAAACAACAGATGGCAAGAGAAGGCAGCTAGGTTTAAAGGCTGGTGGACTCATAATGGGTCCACATGCACTACTGTGTGCAAGACACAAACAGAAAGTCATTAAGAAGTGACAAAAAATGTTTTTATTTCCCAGCCAAAACACCAACATGTAGCTAGATGCAACTTTTTCAATAAAGCCATCATGTGGAGATGGAACTCGGGAATATGTCTCCAGTATCCATACAGACTACTCCGTATCTGAGGCTTATGTCTGCAATGAACTGAAAGCAGAAAGACATCAACATTGTTTGTTTAAGAATTTCTTAATCCACCAAAATCACCAGCAATATTCCATATCGAAATATATTGTGCACCCTAAAGGGATACGTTTGTCATTACAAAAATGACATTGTCATAGTTTCATCTGTATACACAGCAAATTTGGAAGTGTTCCATCAACTCCTACAGAGTTAAATTCAACACTGTGAAAGTGTCTATATCGGTCCACTCTGAATGGTGTAGAAGTTACACTTTTGAAAGTGTTATTTGTGATAGAGTTGAATCAACACTCGCAGTAGTTGAAATCAAATACACTTCAGTGTTAATCTACCCAACAACTAGTGTATATTGTCAAAAGTTAACACTATGAAAGTATCAAACTAACAGAATGGTGTAAAGTATATATTAACATAGAAATCTGAGTTTTACCCAGAATGCACCTGGAGACAATAAGGATGATTCATTTGTAGTTTTGTTTGTCATAAAGTTAAATATAAGAGTGAAAATAAAGCCAGTCATGTGGCGCAACATTTTATTCAATATTTTACACTCACTATGTAGTAAAATCAGTCAGTATGGTAAGGTTTTAAGCAACCATGAGTCAACAATGGAGCACCCTACTATATAACCTACTGGGGTATCATACACAGTTTTCAACAGGAGAGGGTTCTCCTTTACAGTTCTCATCAGATGTTACAAAGAAAATTTGGATCCCTGAAGGCATGATCTGTCTCCCATGTGTCCCCTTCTAGGTCCAGGCCGGGGGTGTGTTGCAGCCCCTACCCTACCTGTTGCTCCTTCCCTGAAGTGATGTCACAAATATGTTACAATTGTGGGAGGAACTGTCTGATATTGATTTCTAAATCAACACCAGACTGAGTGTTGAGTTAGACTGTTGGAGTTAATTTAGAAATCAACACTGGACTGGATTGCTTTTTGTTGAACTCTTTGGAACTCTTTAGTGAGTGTTAGGGAAACTAACACTCATGTTGTTGAATTAACACACAACACTTGCACTGGAAATCTGACACTTCCGAATTTGCTGTGTAGGTTGGTTTGGAATTTTTTTTTTTTAATACAAAGAAATCATTTAAAAACTGCTTTTTGTATTTACTTAGGTTATCTAAGTCTGAGATTAAAATTTGTCAGATGATTTACAAGCATAGAAGTTTGACTTAAAAGAGAGAAATGGAAAAACCAATCTAAAAGTTGGTATCACTGTAGATTTGTAGAAAATGTGGGTATCACAAAGCAGTAGGAATAATCTGCTATTGTGTGGTTATTGATTACTTGGGAGGCTGAATACATTGTACCTCATGTTGTGTTTAATTTGTGATTTTGACGTTAAATCAACAGAGGTGTGGGATTTCTCAAGCTGACTGGAGCTAATCATCACAACTGATGCTGAAACAAAAACCTATAAAGCTATTGGTTAATGGACAGAAAACCAATTGTTTCTCTTTATCATAGTAAAAAGATACTATTGGTTCTAATAATCTGTGGTTTAAAAAGATAAGTTTTGAATTTGCTTCAGCCACAAATTGATGCTTTTTTAAGATTTCAGTCTACAGTTTGACTGATATTCAATTGGTAAATGTCTTTTGATAACTACCCAAAATGTTTGCACTGAAATGTCAACATAGAAGTATTAAATTTAACTGTTAACATAACAGAGGCTTTCTAGCAATTTCTTAATATGGCAATAAAAATTTCACAAAGGTCATGAACTTGACATTTTGAAAGTAAATCTAATTCAGTAGAAGATTTGAATACAGCTTGCGCATTTTGAAGTCCTTTCATCTGTCCTCTACTCAGTCTGTTCTCTCATGCATCGTTTTCTGGCATCCCAAGGTGCTCCCAGTCCAGAAGGGATATATTGCCTATTTAGTGAGTTCTGGCCTCTAACACAGGGTCTCCATTACAGTAGATACATCATGAACCTTGTGTGCTCAAATGTGTCCAGGTGGCATTCTGCGATGCCCAAATCTCTTTACTCACTCCTTTCAGTATGAAGGATTATTCATTCTGCTCCAGGCCTCATTTGGATGACTGAGCTGGTCTCCCAAAAGGAATCTCACTTCTGCTGTTTGTATTCAGGATCTCTTTTTGTTTTAAACCTTTTCCTAGAGTGGTAAGAAGTGGTTGGTATGTGGACGGAATGGTCTACCTCTTTCAGCTCAGGTTTTGGCTAACCTGTGAGACACGCACAGTAAAGTCTACTCTGTGCTTTCATGCAAACAGTATTCAGGCTCTAGTTTTGCTTTCTAAAATTTCTGATCTTATTCATCTAGAAATCTTTTCTCATATACTTTTCTTGTTTTCATTTTTGCTCTTCGTCTGGCTATGACAAGTGTTCAATTTGTCGTGACCTCGGGCATGCAGTCGTGTTTGCCCAGCCACAGTGTGTGTTGGCATCTTCAGACGAGTGCCATATGTGACAGGAAATGTGGTTGAACTGGTGAAACCAGAGCCTTCTTTGAACACTGAAAATTGGAATTTGTATCATTTGGACTCCTGCAGAGGATCATTGGCATTGAGGGTTGAAGCCATGAATGCAATCTGTGTTGCATGTTCTCAGCAATCACACTACAGTCATGGATAAAATAATACAAGTAATCTTTTTTAGGTTCTATGACTTTTGTGTCTGTTGTGATTTATGATTTCTTTTCTTTGGAACTCAAATTTTTCCTTCGAGACACAGCTATGTTGTCACAACTTAGTTATCTGCAACAATTTCTTTGCAAGATTATGAAGGATCTCTGATGGCAAAAGAATTAAAGTAAATTCTCTTGTGAGAAAGCAGATGACCTGTAGCTTTTCACTACTACTTTGTTGTGACGAAAGTAGTGCAGACTCTTTTCAGTTGCTTCAGCCTGAAGCAAACAGATGTTATCTGTTATAATAGGGCTGACTGCATGTTTTTGGTGTAAGTTTTATTTCCAGAAAAGCACACGGTCAATTCTCCTTGACTAGGCATCTTTTAGAGAATCCCAGAGGAGAGCAAACCTTGAAGTAGGACTCAGCATTTCATTTGGAAGTTCCCTTTTTATATTCTTGTTGAAAACTTGAAATCAAACCCATATTTTATGGTAACCTTAATTTTTTTTTTTTTTTTTTTAGACAGTTGTGTTACCCTAGAAAATAGAATCCCACAGAGACAAAGCTAGACTGCAACTGAACCTTCAAAATCTGCAAGAATTCTTCCTAAGATAAAGATGGTACACGACTTTTTGATACATTTAAAGTCTTGAATCGTTATACTTTTTAGTTGTATTGAATAAAACCAAAAGTATGTCTACTATCTTCATAGCAAAACCACAATTTAGCTGTCTTATAATTGTAAATAAACTCAAGCAATAAGGAGTGCCATTTTTGTCAGATCCCATGTGGACAGGACGCTTGCGTGACCCTCAACAAGTCTGGGTATGAAACTGTGAGGGGTCTTATTTACAAAGGACTGTGTAGGACCCAAACTTAAAATGGAATGCACCAAATATGTATGATTTACAAAAAAACCCCACTTACACACACCAGGAAGCTATTTTTTTTTATAATTCAAAGCTATGCCTAAAAGTTTGCGCACAAGATCAAAAGTCACAACCTTTTCGTGGAAAGTGACATGCATGTTTCAGACCCCATTTTGAGTGTACGCCAGTTTGTAAGTGAGACCCCACACCTCCTGAGTTCTCCGTTTGATAGTCAGGAGTTCTCAGATCGGTGCACACAGGAGCTGGTAAATCAAAACACACCCCAATCTTATTCTATGGAAAATAATCTAATTTAAAAGTAAAATTCAAGAAAGTACCCATGTACAGAAAGCATAATCATGTGCAGCACTCCTCAGGTAATGGAAGCAGGTTGCTCCTATTACCTGAAAAGCTTGACCCTTGCTCAAAGGTTTATTGAGTCAGACTTTGTAAAGCAGGCAAAAACATGTGGTCACTATGAAGTCACGCCATCATAAAGGAAAACAACTTCCTTTGTTTACCGGTGGAATTTGCTTTGAAGCATATTAAAACCAGCAGCCCTACTTTTTGATCTCAATGTAACTCGGGGGAAATTCATCCCAAATCTCATCTGATCTAAGCTACCAGTTTCATAATGGAACAATCACAAATTAGGTATTGCAGTCATTTTTTATCACTTAATGCCATGTTGTCAGACACAACCAACTTTAAACTTTTAGAAATAATTTAAATGAAGGTAAAAAGCTTTTAAATAGCACTTTTTTCGTTCATTACAAGAGTGAAGAGGACGATCTGTCTTGGACTTGAGCCTCATGACATCACAGAGCCTGATACACTGTCATGCTCCAGACATTTCATGCGATTATAAAGAATGTGAATCGCTTAGCAATATAATTCTGCGCTAGTGCTCAAGTAGCGAGCATTAAGAGGGCATAATTGCATCAAATCCGTTTTGCATCATAACAGGATTGGATTCATTTCGAAACAACACTTGCATTCAATCTCAGTAGAAAGTCTAGTTCCGTTTGAATTTTCAGACTTTATGCCATTTTACACTCGTAGCAGCAGTTACCCAGTTTCCTCCTGTGGGGGCCCGTGGGAAATCTACCTAAACCACTGATGGGATTATATCATTATGAAGAACGGAACTTGTATTTCACAGTGTTGCACACACATTAAGAACAACATCTTTGTTGGTATGAAAGCAAAAGAAGCAATTTGTGTCAAGTGTTTGGGGACTTATTTGGGGCATTGCAATTAGTTTAGTTTGTCTTTTAGTCTGACAAACTGACAGACTTGTCGTCTTTTCCTATGGGGGATTTTTTTTTCCAGACGAGGCTACCTAATTACCACAGTCTCACTTTCTCTGACTATAGAAAACTCTAACTTGAATCTTTTTTTATGTCAGTCTGACTTGCGTCATCACTACCAGTTTAGTAAGTTTACTGTATCCAAGACTGAATAAGCATTCCCAATGATTAGCATATTTTGCCCTACTGTGGCAAAGATTCACAATGGTATAAGATAACTTTTAAGCTATCTTAAAAGTTATCTTCTACAACTTATTAATCTCTATTTACACCAAGGCTTTTGCAGGCGATGGTGGGCTTTACAGTAAACACATTGCTGTTTTAGCCACAGACAGGCTTTTAATGGATGTCTCTGAGATTGGAGACTTGTGGGTTATTGGTAATGCTTGAGAGCCTTTACTCTGAAACCTTATATAATGATTAAAGATATCCTCTTTACTGAGATACATTTTTAACTGAGACCTACAGTATTTATATGTTTCATCCTTTCTTTCTGTTCAGTAATTCCCAATCAAGTTACATATTTCAGATTGTCTTCTCTTTTTATGGGGTTTGTTCACTCTACTCTACTGTGCTGTGTAGAAGTGGAGGAAGTGTTTGATGCTATGCAGAAATAAGGCCCTGGGCTTTACACTTTCATACATTTGTAGAATATAGCCTGGATCAAAAGTAAACCGTTCTAGCATCTTGTCACACTAAATACTTAGTTTTCCACAAACTGATCCTCTCTCTTTTGTGTGGAATGAAAGGCATACAGTTCATCCTTTGCTACAGCTTAGTGACTGATTAGGTTGTTTTAAAGGTCTGATTTGAAACTTTGAAATATGTGAAGATGAAAGGTCAATGTTCTATGCACTGTATCAGTGCCTACTAGTGACCAGATAACTTTTTGCTGAATTATTTACATGATTGGGCCACTCCACATACTTTGCACGCAGAGTTGAGTGAATTTTTACCAGTGCAGTACCATATTTGGTTATTGCTAAAATATTTGTTTCGCACAATCAGGCCATACCATCTCGTCTTGGCTACTGCAACACCCCCCTAACACGTCTCCCAGGCTGTGCTATGAAACCCCTGGAGACGGCCAAGAATGCAGGGCGCATCTGATTTTCAGTCAGCCTAGAGAACACGCATCACCCTTCTGTTTGTTGAGATCCATTGGCTGCAGCCCGCTTCATATTCAAGTCACTGATGCTAACCAACAAAGTGATTAATGGAACTGCTCCAAACTCTTTGAGCGCTCTTGCAAAACCTTCTGTCATCACTTGGTTACTCTGGTTGACAAAGGATTGTCTGTTAACAGAGTGTACGCCAGGGGTGCCCAAAGTCAGTCCTCGAGGGCCGGCATCCTGCGTGTTTTAGTTCTCTCCCTGGTTTAACGCACCTGGATCAAATGATGGCTCATTAGAAGGTCTAAGAAGAACAATTGACATGCTGAAAAGGTTGTTGCTACCACCAGAGAGAGAACTAAAACGTGCAGGATGTCGGCCCTCGAGGACCGACTTTGGGCACCCCTGGTGTACGCCATGCTCAAGACAATCCACTTTTCTTCTTTTCCTCTGTTCACGTGCCATCAATTGTAAGATCTTAGGAACTGTTAATGGTGGACTTGTGAAAGGAAACACAACTTAACTGGTCTATTTAGATGTTCCACAAACCCATCTTGTTGAAAGATCTTGAGTTTTTTACGAGGAGGAGCTGATGGTACTGTGAACGGATTTCCTGTAAAATCACACAAGCAAGTAAGTATCACATAAGCAAAGAAATCCTGTGTAATGTTGGCTTTGTTTAACTCTTTTCCATGTTTAGCACAATTTAGTTGCCTATTTCAAGAGAGACTCCATCTTTTATGTTGGTGGATTTCTTGACTTCTGCCCTGAAAGCCAGTCATTGCCTGTGGTTGATTCCAGTGTACTGTGTGTTTGTGTCTGTAGATGTAAATATCTTGATAAGGAGAGCTTGGTGAGATCTAAGCCTACTCATGTAAGGGTATATGAGAATGCATGAACAGGTTTGGCCTGTCCTGCTTCAGGAAGCATAGGGCAGCTCCCCAAAGTACGATAACTCGCTCAGGGCTGTGACTTTGAGCAAGGGCACTTTCCTGTCAACTGAGCAAGCTCATTCATCATAACCCATGCTCTACTAGACTGGACCGACAGGCAGACGTGCCCGCAGTGAGCTGATATGCTTATTTGTAGTGTCGACGCATACACATAGCAACTGGGCCCACTGGAGAACCACCATTAAAATGACACACATTTATCCACTCAACTTGAGGGCCAATGTGGAGGAAATTAGGGCAGACATTGCCACAGATGCACGGTTAGGCACTGCTATGTTTAGCAAAACAAAATAATTGTTCTCATGCTTGTTTTTGAGCATTTTTTTTTCTTTCTGCTTTGGGATGTAATCCATGTGAGCCTCTCTTTTCTTTAGCCACTTTGTTCTTTCTTTAAGTAAATCCTATAAAAGACCTCTTTGTAGAAAGGGAACCCTCTCTTTATAATGACCTATTAAAACAAACCAACCAAGCATGGACAGCGAATAGAGTATGGAACTGTTGAAACTGACAGAGTAATTCCTGCATCAAAATGATCTCCTTTTGAAAGCAAGTGATTCTTTCGTTGGTTTGTACGACGATTTAATAAAGCAGTATACTTTGAGAGATCAGTGCCCGTACACTAATAGTTTCCTTAACTTGCATTCAACATTCAGTGGATTTCTTTTGGCAGCAGAAAGCCATAAGCATGGTTTTGTCCTTTATTATCCGCTCTGCTGAGCATATCTACAAATTAGTAGGTTCCTTTATTAAATGCCAGAGTTGAAATGAACTCCTTGGATAAATCTCTCCCCATGATAACACTCCTGAAAAAAGTTATGTCTATAATGTCAAGTACAAGCAATGAGATACAACCCTGTACCGAGTAATAGTGAAATTTTGATGATATTTCTTCACTTTGAAGTTAGAAGTATAGTTGTAGATATGCTTGCAGCTCATGAGGTAAAATATATTGGGTTAACAAGAATTAGTTGAGTTTCATCTATTAACTTAAACAAACCTAATAATTTTTTTTTTGCTGAAAGTAACTGGGTTTTCATCAAAGTATTTTGTAATGCCCATTTTGAAGTATCAGATTAAAATCTGATAAACAGCATAACTCGAACAAACTTCCTCAATTTCACAAACCTTCTATACTTGCATAAGATGGTTTTTGTTTTGGTTTTTGTTTCTTCCCCCAAAAATAGTTAATGCGATAAAGTGGAGATTAAAACTCATTTCCTGAATAAGTTCTGATGTAGTGAACTTTTACTTTGCATGACTGAGGATCATTAGCATTGCATTTCTTTCTGATTGATTTGTTTGTGACATTTTAAAAGTTTGCCTAAAATTCCCATGAAAATTACATGGAAATATAACAACTAGATGGTATTTATAAAGACCGTCCTCATTTTGACAAGTAATATCATGACAGTGATGCAAAATACTATTCTTTCTTCCCTCGTTGGAAATGTTCCTTATGTAGTTAATTTTAATTAATTTCATTGTATATGTATGAAGTTAAAACATATTATTTAATATATTTTAGCTCATTTCTGTTTCAGCTGAAATTTTGTCTCCTGGTAGTTTGTTTTGTGGGTGCAGCATTTTTCATCTCAACGTAAGCCTAAAACCCGATGCTGAAATGTGACCCAGTACTTCGCCTAAGAAAACAAATCAATGGAGGGAGAGTTTGTTAGAAATATTAAGTAGATAAGTGATTTTCTTTTCTTTCCATCCACTCTCTCCTTCTCTCCGTCCCATCGACTTCTCTCTCCTTCTCTCCCCCAGATGTCTGGGGCTCATCGAGCGCCGCGAATGATTTACGCCGAGGCATACTGCTGCTGATGGATAGCCGCATTACTGCCAAACGTGTCACCCAAGACGAACGGTAGAGGTGGCTGTTAACGGATCGGCGCTGGGTGTGGGGAGGCGGAGGAATTGTCTTTCAGAGGCGATGACTGTGATTTCGATCGCGAGTTGGGGGGGTCGTATGTGCAGATTGGCTTTTGCAGCTGAAGCAAGGAAAAGGCTGGACTTTGAAGGAGACCTGTCATTTCAGTGGTTTCCTCCAGCTCAGCACTGGTTAGGCTTTTTGCAATATCTATGATTAGATTAGAAAACAGCAGGGGAGATGTTGAGCCGTGGGCGAGGTGGAGGAATTGGTGATGATGCAGTTGTTGGAGCGTGTTGAAATAACCTGTTTAGGTGGACCTCCACTTGTCACATGCAGTTTGCATCACTACAAATACCCTAAAGAACAGCAGGAGCTGAAAAATGCCAATATATTCACACATATTTCTCTTCTAAAAACTAGGTTACAGATATGAAAATGGGACATTAAATATTTTATCTGATCCTGTGTGGTACTGGATCAAATAGTCAAACCCAATGAAATTCCTTTTTGAATTTGGGAAATTATATGACAGCATCATTTTCCTAAGTTTAATTAGACAGTATTTTTCTCTGCGATCAGAGATAAGGCCATGTGGAAATTTCCTCTGGTGTCAGCTCGTTGAAGAGTCTTCATGCAATACATGAAGACAAATTTTTAGTATAAATAAATAAAGATTAAATTATTTTATATTGTTTTACAAAAAAATCTGAGAAGTGTGGCTTGCCCTCCTGAGTCAACACATAGTAGCTCTACCATTGGCAGCATGTAGGGCAAGCCCTGCCAACACAGCTGGTAGATGTGTTGTCCAGCAGCCACAGTTTGTTGTGTTCTATCACATACAATCCTAATGACATCTGCTAAAGTTTAGGAAGGGCGAATGCTTTTTCAAGGCTTGGTAGCTACAAAACAATAAAATCCAAAAACTAAACTGCCATGTTGCTTCAACCTGCACTTATCCTCAACGGACATAAAGAGTAATGACCAAGACGCCCCTTATTTCCATAATTTTCACAAGGTACTCTCCGTCCCCACATTGCACCCTGCCCTGAGCTCCGACCACTAAACATACTGCTTCTGTCGCTAAGTTGGATTCTCATCTCTGTTCTGTCAATCAGGCCACCACTTGCAAGGTCAGAGGTCGTCTATCTCGTGTGTGAAGTGGCAGGGTGACTGCGTCATCCTCCCCCCACCATCAGTGCAGGAGCATCAGATGGGTTCATGCTGAGAGTGCAGCTGGAATAAGCATTGATCTGACTCGCTCGTGTGCATGCATGCATTTATGGACTACTGGGATGGATTCAGAGGATGCAGAGTTACTTTTGGTTACTTTATGCTCAAAGAACTGCTTATTTATATTATGTTTCTGTATCCATCAGAAACATAACATACTTCGTATGTTTTACAAAGTGATTTCTGGCTTTTAACACCCCAGCAAACTTCCTTTTTGAACAAACAAAGCATTATTTGTCTGTTAAAGACCATTAAACAGTTTATTTATTTTGTTATTGGAGGCAGTCAAAGCAGTTGTTTTTGTTAGACAATTTCTCCTTGCCTTCACGAACCCCACATGTGCTGTTGTCTTGGCTCCTACCCACAAGATATTTGGGAATAAGTCCCTTTCAAATCACTGGCAAAGGCATTGGAGCCATTCCAAGAAAAAAACTACACTTGCGCCTTCCTAGATTGGCCTCGTTATTCTAAAACTCTCCAGAACAAAAATTATACAGTAGCTTGGTACTCATCACACTCCTACATCTTTGCACAATGGTTGTCCAAAAGGAAAATAAAGCTGTTCAGTAGGAGCCAGAGTAACAAGGTAAATTGATTGTGAGTCAGGAAAGTAATTTTTTGGGATTTGGCCAATTCACCAGGATTGATTATCTCTCCAGGATAGCTGGTCTCTGGGGAGAAATCACTGGCAGTTTTGCTTGCTGAAAAAATATATCTTTTTCTTCCTTATTTGCAGTTGTTGAATGTAATCTTTTGCAAGTGAACATTTTGGCCTTGAAGTTGCTGTGTTGGTAACAGGAAAAAGGAGCAAGCAAAAAATTTTGAGTTTGAGAAAGGAACATTTCAGACGATTTGCTAAGAACATCTCCATAAACTGCAGCTCTTCAGAGGTGTTCATGATCTTTAGGAAACCAGGAAACCATGGACTCACAAACCATTCAGTGAACCCATTCCCAATTGGTGTGGAACAAATGCACAACTGTATCATTCTGATGGTTTGGGCAATACTCTGCTGGGGACCCCTAAGGCCTTTCAGAGGTGTTACTTTGGCATGTACCACCTAACTAAACCCTTGTTGCAGACCACCAACACCCCACAAACTGTGTCCAAACTGTGTTCACTAACTGCAATTACGAAAACCATTGGCAGTTATCTTTGACCTTGTCCTTTTACGACTACATGGTACCCACATCTTTTGATGGCTACGTCCAGCAGTGTAAAGACCATGTCACAAAGCTCAGATCATCTCTAGCTGACTCCCAGAACATGGCAATGAGTTAACTGTACTTTTTTTTCTTTGCCTCCACAATCACTGGATCCCAATCCAAAAGAAACCCTTTGGAAAGTTGTGGAAAAAAATTGCATCGTGGATACACAGTCAAAAAAATCTGCAGCAACCAAGTAAAGCTGTCATGTCACGACTAAAATTCCCAAAGGATGTTTCTGACGCACTGTTGAATATACACTTTGACAGAAAAAAAACAGGCAGTTTTGAAGGCAAAAGAGGGTCCAACCTGGTGCTAGTATCTAAAAAATTATATATTAGAAGATATGTATATATATGAGTGAGCATGAGTACCTTCACCTGAAATGTCAAGGCTCTATCTTAGCTGCTGTCATATCTCCTTTCAAGTATGACACTGAGCTGTGGATTGGTCTAAAACTAAATACTAATTGGATTGTCATATTTTCGCACATGGGAATCCAAGTCAGCAAGAAAAAAAAATGCGGCCTTGTTTGACTCTCTTTTCTTTCCCCTCCTCAATCCCCTCCTTTGCCCAGTGAGATTTATTTTTTTTTCCATGCGACTTGTCTGAGCTAAAGCTTTAATCTCCTCTGCAGAACATGAAAAGAAATCTGCTATGCTTCCTATGGTTGATTTCTCTCTCTCCAGTCTCTAACGGATCAGTCCCCTCACACCGACGGAACGTTCTGTTTTACAGTATCTGAGGAAACTACTGTTGCGTCCTGAACGGCGCAGAGCCATAAGTCATCTTTTACAGCTGCCTGGAGGGCCGTATAATCCCCGCCACTGCCCTTCTGTCTCAGACCCGCCCAGACATGGAGGAACGGGCAGAGGGGAAGGTCAGCAATGAAAGGGAAGGCAATGGGAGGAGATTGTTGCCATTAGATGTGTCCACAGGGGACAAAGAATGTACTCAAGTAAACGCTCCGTTAAAGAGACAGGAAGTGAAAAGCTTCCACTTTCCACTAGTTGGAGGATGATAACCAAGATATGTGGAATAAGATTATGTTTCCACTCTCTGATACAGTTCCCATCTCATTCAGTGATCTTACCTTTAGAGTATTATCGAGTTCCCTCCTGAGCTTCAGCAGCCCTGTAGGTGGGAGGACAAAACGTTACAGTGAAGATAACCGGATCGAATCTCATCCTGTGTCACTGAAGGGAGTCGTGGCAAGCCAGACCTGACAGCGACTGCCAGAGGAGGTTCACGGTGTGTCGGTACCATGAGAATGGAATGATTTTGAAGTTTGGAGTACTATTAGGGAATGGGGGGGGGGGTATTCTGTTTACCTCTCTGCAGGAGCTGCTATCTAACAGGGGAATGTCTGCTTTGAGTGCAAGAAGATTAGGCCACATTAGGGAGGAGGAACCTGGCTTGGAGCTACATGGTTCTAAAGCTGAACAAGCCTGTGAAAAATACCAGGAAAAGCTTGTTTGATCCCTGATTTCTGGTTGACAGAGAACACTGCGTACAAAGCGCCAAAAGATCTAACGTCTCAATTTAGTTAGACTTACTATTTTTGCACTCTTAAATTGTTCATTGTTTGGACTACGAGTCATAAAACAAGTTTAAAGTATGGATGCAAAGTTGCTTTTATTTCAATCCACAGTGTTTTAGCTATTCTATAGAAAGCTTGCCAAGGGCATAATGGAAGACTGTTTGAAAAGTTTCAGTTTCAGCGTTACTATAAAAGTATAATTTCTTTTGCAAGCAATTTGCATTATGTGTTCGGGACTCTGAGGACCAATAAGTTAGGTTAGCCTGCAGACAGAAAGCTGTTCAGTAATTTACATTTTGACAAATCAAATAAGCTTGGGGGAATTGACACAATGCCGATGTGGATGACACTATTTGGACGTCTTCCAAACCCATTCAATTGAAACTCTGGTTTTATGTTTAGGGTTGTTGTCCTGATGGATGGTAGATCTTTGGCAAAGTCTCCAAAATTTTATTGTCCGATTCTGATAAAATATGCCAGAGTTTGGCATTCAAAGGCTTTTTCAAGACACTGGTAGGTGGAAGTGTGTCGTTTTAGACAGAGACGGTCAAATTGTGACAGGCAAGCATTAATGCATTGTACATATCTGAGCAGCCTGCGCCTCTTAAGAAATAAATCAGGTGAGCATACTGTATTGGCAGTTTGTTGTAGGCAAGACGGCGGTTCTGTCCCGTCCACAGGCCACAGACGCCGGCCGTGGCGCTGCACGGAGACCTAATCAAGGTGCTCGTGGCTTCCTGCCTGCCTGCTAATGAACAGCTAATGCTGTCCTCGCCTGCTGTTCTGAAAAGCCTCCACTTTGAAATTGCCTCTGTCATGATTACCTCGTTCATAATGCATGAGTTTGGGATGTAAATGGTTTCACTCTACCCTCCGCACTATTGCGCCTCCCCTCTGTGCGGAAGCCTAATTTTGCTTATGCATTTATGATATTTTGACTGTGCTTAAATGGAAACTGCCATGCTGCGCTCTGCGCTGTGGGAGTCTGTGGAAACGACTCAATTCCCACCCCCCATCCCCGAGCACCAAGGCTGTCCTTGGATGACATGATCCCAGAGCACAGGGCTTTTTGTTCAGTTTCTTGAAACATGCTCCCTTTCTTTTCTTTGAGTCTGCTGCACTTGTTTTAGCTTTTAGCCTCAGCCAACTGGTAAAGGGAAATTATGTTTTCCAGTTATTGTATAACATAATCAAGTAACTGTTACCTTCAATTGTTATAAAAATGCTACATATATCAAATATAACTTCAAAGAAATTTAACTTTGTAATTTATAGCCTTGAATCTGAGCCTTTGTCTCTTTAAGGAGCTCCTGTCCTATATTAAACTTCTGAACCTTCAGGAAGTCATCACATCAATCCTCTATTGACCCTTCAACAATGTTTTCACCAACGTTGCACTGAGAAATAGCTTGTATAATGAGCTCAGTAGATGCGAAGCTCCACCAGGTGTTTGCTAATTGCTGCTAGCTAGTCTGAAGGAGCTGAGTGGGGGAGCTGTAAGAGGAGAGTGCTTTGTAATTCAGAAGCTTGGAAACTACACATTGGAGGAGGAACTGTGTCTAAAAGGCGGTGCTAAGTCCACTCAAATGTTTTGTCCTGCTGAATTGCCATGGGAGATTAAAGGATTTCTCAAACATGCATGAAATAACCAAATAACACTCCAGGTACATTTTTGATGAGGGAATAACATTATAACACTATGTGAAGGTCAAAAAGTTGACTTTACATAATACTATGCAGTCCAACACTCTGAATATGCCACTAAGTTGTTTATCCAGGAGGCTAATGAGCTAAATGTTTAACCCCATCCAACACAAACCAGTGTTCTCAGCAATTAGCTTAGCCTTTGTGTTCTCTTCCTCTCTCTAATCTGCATTTCATGTTGCTGCCAGCAATCAGAGGGCAAGATAATTGTTTACAGACTGCAGGACACAATAGCTATCTATAGAGAAGGGGGGGATAAAAAGTCATTCTGGATTGTAAACCGTGTCCTCAGGCGACCTTATAGGAAGGCAAAGAGATCACTGGCTTACACAGCTATTGAATTGATGATACATTAATGAGTCCAGCATGTGATCACTCTCCACATGCAGATGGGGTTTATGTAACAGTAGCAGAAAACGAAGGCACGATTATGAGGAAATATCCGATTGCAGGAACTGTTGGGATTCATCGAGGGCAGGTCCCATTAAGTGGCACAGAAGCAAACATTTTGGCCCCTGTTGCTTTCTCTGCAGACCTGATGAGAGGCTGTGTGCAGTAAATTGTATTTACCTCCCTCTTATCCGTTTTTCATCCCTGCTTTGTCCTGCTCAGGGTTGTGGTTGGCGGAAACTGATCACAGCTGTGACTGTAATAAAATATTAGGATTCTTTATCTGAAGCTTCACAAGTACTAGATTTTAAAGTTTTACATTCTATTGGTGTCAGTCAGTGCACCTTGAAACATTAGTGCTGCACACACAAAGTCCCAATAGGTCCTGGTTCATAGAACTATACATGACAAAATTTGACCAATCTTCTTGGTTAGAGATTATTTTTAATTGGTTTGTTTTGGATTATTGCCCAGCCGGAGCACCCAACTGTGTCAAATGCTGCCTTCCAGTTATGTCGGAAGTGAGAACTGGGTTTAACATCAGACTAAAGATAATAGTGTTCCAGTTAAGAAGTCGGGGTTTCAACATGTTGACACCCAAAATTATCGTTTCTAGTATCTCTTACCATCATTGAAGTTTTCCTTACCATACGCAAACGCCACTTTTCCATTTACTCAGTTCACAGGCACTGCATGTAACATTGATTTTAGACACACGTTTACATGCGGTTCTACCACGTCTTACTACTTTTGATACGAGGAACGGCGATATTGAAACACAAAGTCGGCCTTACAAGTCGTAACAGGATAGTCGGAGTTGCTCACAGTTTCCCTGTGGGAAATTTGATTTCGGAGGGCATTCCGGTTGATTTATTTCCATCTGGGAATTCGGAATTTCCCAGCTCCAAGAGCAACTGGAACTCGGTTACAGTTTTAACCATCTGCTAAAAACCGGTTTCCCTCAGATAAAACCCATGAACCACCATGTCTGAAACTCATCCTAAACTGCACAAAGCTGGTAGACAAGTGTCATTTTTTTTACAGCGAAATAAGTTTTAACATTAATTAAAATATTAAAAATGAAACAAGCCCCTGCTCCAAAGTCAAAGATTTTGAGCTTGACTGAAAATTTTAACTCCCTTTGTTGAAAATACCCTCTGGAGAAAAGTTTAATAGTCAAACAAGAGACTAACCACTTGGCAAACCACTTATTTATCCCCAGTCTTTTTCTTATTGTTGCATCATGAACAGTTACTGTTAACCGAGGCCAGACCTGCTATGGAGTCGTTCTGGATGAGTTGTTAATGTGCTCTTAGAGTAATTTTGGTAGGCTATTTTTATTATTATTTTTAAGCATTTTTATAAAAACAGCACATTAAGATCACTATCAGACATTTTATCGTCATAAGAATGTTCCAATTTTAAGAAAAAACAAAGTATTATTGCTCAAATTGTAACATTTGCAAACATAAAGCTGCACGCTCCATTGAGTGTCTGTGTTGATTTTTTTTTTTTTTTTTACTACTACAACATGATGGACCCGTCTTATGAATGAGTTTTGGCAAATTAGCCAGAAGGCAAGATGTGCACTTTGGATCATGGTACTCCTAAATGATGTTTCCATAGCAACAGAGATTTCCACTCGGCGTAGGTGATTACTCAGTGGTGGTCCACCGGGCCGTGGCCTACCTGTAGTGGGGGGCTGATGAGGGTTTGATGACTGAGCTGAGGTTGTCTGCATTCATTCGATTCCTCAATTAGCTCTTGTTTATGCAGGACGGTCCAGTGGGAATTAGTAACTCTCATTTACACATCGTAATAAAAGCAACATTAGCTCTCAGAGTAAATAAAAGCACAGCAATAAGACGGGCAACGTGGAGCAATGAAAATTTTTAATAATGAAAGCCAGATGTCAGAGAGGTCTTTTATTGTATTGGTACGTTTTTGGGGCAGCAACACTAGACATTGTGGTTGTTACGGTGTAGCAAGCCTACTGGGAGGGAGTCGTTGTTGTAAGAAGGCATTAAAAAAAAACCTGTTTAAGTGTTTACTTTTGGAGATCTGTGTACTTTTTCCACATCTTCTTATGTTGTAACTGTCAATCCTTTCTGGGGATTTCTGTGACAGACAAACACAAAGTGCTGCATAATTGTGCATCGGAAGTAAAATAAAACATTTTTTATATAAAAGAAAAAGAAATTCTGTCTCCATGAGTCAATTCTTTGCAGACCCAGATCTTAGCATTTCTGTCAGTAGATGACAGAAATTGTCCTTTTAAATTGTCACCCTTCAACACTTTGTGCGCCTGCCTGGAACCCCACAGACAAACAATACAATACAAACAATGCAGACGGGATGACCTGAAGAGAACAAGGGATGGACAACGACACTTAGACCCCCCAATTGTCTTAAAAACTGACACCTAGGCTCCCCAAAAAGAATATTTATACTGTAATCATACTGCTAATCTCTGCCACATTTCAATTTTTGAAGCTCTTAGATTCCCTGTCAGGGAAAACATGGGCTTTAATTCTGACCGCAACACGGGCTCATTTACCACAGATCTCTTACGCCCACGCCAAGGTGATTGCTCTGAAGAGATTGCTTTGAAGACAAAAAGGCCTTGGAGGTGATTGACAACAGTGGTTGTTGTTTTGTTCTGACAGGTGATTGTGTAGAATGATAATTAATAACAACAGACCTACATTTTTCTAATATGGTCACTGGCACACTGCCCTCTGTGTTTAAGATACTTCAGTGCTTCAACACACCTCATTCACGCTGATGTTGCCATAGAGTTGTGAGGCAATTTTCTGTGCAGAAACATGACACGTTTCACCTGATCCAAATCCATAGAGTTAAATACTAAACATAGTCAACCATCCTCTGACTCCACATGCTTGCTCAGTTGTAGGAAGTGATGTAGAGAACACTCGATGAATTTGACTGCATTGTTAAACGAATGGGATGGATGTATTTGAATCTTTCTGCATGATTTTAATTTGGATTTATTTGATTGTAGCTTTATGAAGAACAGTAAATGTTTTGAAACAACAGGGCTTAAAAAAACTTGCTGACCAGTAATGAATCATTGGTTTTAACATTTTTTACTCTTGTTTTTCTTGGAGATCAAAACTCACACATTCCTTCTCTTAGATTTCTCCTGACATTGCGATGCACGGCACAGTCAGAAGTGATAGGAAGTCTGGTCTGGTTCCTGTGGGAGGAAACTAAAAAAAAAAAAAATAAATACCTGTAATAACTGGGCTGAATTTAGAGTAGGTTTTGATGCTAGCAGCAATGGAAACGTTGCAAGGCCAACCAGTTAGTGCAGCAGTTTCTCACCACCACTCCATCAAAGCTGTTTGATTCTTGCCCTTTACTCCAAGTGATTCACCACAGGCTAAAGTGGAGACGCCTCACTGCCCTCTAATTGGTCTTCTTTTTTTTTTTTTTTTTTTTTTTTTTTTACTTTTACTGCCACTCTAGCAGAACAACTAATTTCATCATCTGGCATGCTCCATTGTGACTTCATGTGGTCAACTCTGAGAAGCAACACAAATCATTGCATCTGTATTTCTTTGCATTTTTTTTCTTCTTCCCTTTTCCTACAGATCCTTTTAATTGCGCTGTGGTCTCAGTTTAAGCAAGCAAACCAGAAATCCTCCTGCTTGCAGGCAAAATGGCAGCATCAGCAGCACTTCTCATGGCCATTCTTACTTAGAATAAGACTTTAAGTTTCTTCCTGGTTTCTTGCAGGACTATTGACAGAAGTAGCATGAAAATTTCAGCTCTTTTAGTCAAGCAGTGTGTCTGCAATAGCTAACTTTCTTTTTCTGTGTGCTGTGAAATGTGTAGTAGATACACATTTCATCATGTGCCTTATGACTCAAACACTTTGAAGCATTTATTGCCTTGTAAGCCAGGAAAGATGGGGCCATGTTGCCAAGATGGGCAATGAACGGTGAAATATTGTCAAATATCAACTGTTATTATACCCCAATCACACCGTTGCGTATCTGACCTTCATTTCAATCGCAGAAGACCGCTGTGAACCAACTATTAGTTCCAGCATTGCTTTTTTTTAAAGCACTTGTCTCTATTATGGAAATCAAATCTGATACTGGGATTTTTACACACGTCCTGTTTTGGAGTTAGCAGAATTTGGATTTAAAACGATAGAGAAGATAAAAGGCAAGCCCAGTGACCATTTCTTACACATTTATGTGGAATCTGCATAACTCCTAATTAGACATGTTGAATCCTAATGTGGTTTAAGTACAACAAAAGATGTTGAAACTTTGGGGAAACCCAGAGAGCTAGATGAGCCTATCTATAACCAACTATGACTGAGTCTTAGATGTCTTGGAGACTTCTTTAAATGTTTTTTCTTAATCTGATCTGAATTCATTTGAAACTGATTCTCATTTGCTAATTTCTGTAATGTTTTTCTAAGTCTTGACGACTTTCTCCCAGTTGGGCCTCTTAAGTCAGATAATCATTTGTTTCCTAACTTTCTCACACGCACCTTTACTTTCTCTTATCTCAAGCCTTTACAGACTTTTCCGGAATTCTCTTGGGCTGTCGCACCAAACACTCGTCTGTGTTTACAAATTGAGAAGTCGTCTCCTCTGTGCATATCTTTGATTAAATCAATTGGCGACTGAGCCCAGATTCAGACTCTGTGTACACATTATTATTATTTTTTCCGCACAGGAATGTTTCTCTCTAGGTGCTTCTCATGGGGCTTTTGTTTATGGCAAAGAATAAGGAACTATGCAGAAAAAGGCTGACATTGGTGTAGGGCTGTTGTAAACGAATATTTTAGTAATCGAGTAATCTATCGATTATTCTTACGATTAATCGAGTAATCGGATAAAAAAAATTATAAAATGAAATATTGGTAAATCTGGCATAATACAGGTGTTACTATCAGATATCAATATCAGTCCAATTTTTCATATTTGAGCATCCCTAACAGTTGCTTTTTTGTAGTTTAGAAAACTAACCTGTAACAATAATAGCTCACTTTCTAAGTTAACCAGAAGAAAAGTTATAGAAAAATCTGAAATTATATTGAATTTAATAACAAAGAGGCAGGCTCACAAATATGCTTATAAAAAATGTCTACAATCCAGCTTTTAGTTTATGTATTCATCTTCAGTGAGTTTAATAGGTTAATTAAACTCACCTTGCCACCTAACCTGTCACGCTTTGGGTTTGAAAATACGGGAAATGTCGCCTGGAGTGGGAGGAGAGGGCGAATGAACGAACGTAAGATGGGGTGGAGGGGAGGAAATAGACCAGCGGACTGACGAACCGTTAGACCGGGGGACGAACACGGGGGAAGCAATACGGGATATTTACAACACCTTCACTGGTCACACTCAGAAACTCATCTATCAGCCATGTACGATGCGCTCCGCCACCCGTTTCTTCAGACCGGGATATGAAATTTATTGTGCGGTTCGTCGGTAAAGCTACATTTACACGGTAAGCATCAGCTACTCAGCCGCCCGCCCTGTTCAGTCTATCCGCTCACCTCAGCGCTCTTCCCGCCGTTCGCTTTCAACCAGCAGCCCCGGAGGAGAAATGCTGCCGTACTCCAGGCATTCCCCAGTCATTTTAAGGATGCTTATTGGTTCCCCAAAAACGATAAAAAGTCGGGCATTATCATCAATCCATAAAATCCCCACGGGCCAATCTTGAAGATTGGACTTTATGCCGCTGAGACTTAGCTTTTGTCAACAACTCAGAGGCGGAAGTGAGAGCTCCGCGCAACGCAAATGAAGTCCCGGCCGGAACACGGTGCGCTAACTAATAAAACATAAATTAACGAAGCTTCGAGGCAGGTAAATTTTCCTCGAGGAATTTTAGTAATCGAGGTACTCGAATCATTCGAGGAATCGTTTCAGCCCTACATTGGTGCATGCAGTATGTATGATAGCAATATGTGTGATACATTAGAGGAGGAAGACAGCTATGCAATTTGAATATAAATGCTCAGGTAGACAGTCAGTAGGATGCTTAGTACTTGGCATTGTCATAGGATGCACTTCATCACCACCTGCTGATTGGACAAAATCGTGGGGAACACCAGTTAATCCTTAATGAACATTCTGCTTGATGTTTAATTATTACTTCATGGGCATTTTAAGGATTTCTGACATATTTTTTGAGTATGTATTAGATTAAAGATGCACAATCTATTTTTTTTGTAATTTGAAATGAAGGATAAGGTAAGTTTTTGGAAATGTCTCAAACAAAATCAAATCAATATTTGATATCTAAACCGCTTTTTCACTTTACTTTATCTAGCTAACTCAAATTTAGCTAGTTAGCGCATGAAAGCTAGCTCAAGAAAAATAAATGTGAGCAAATTAGCTAGCTAGTTAGCTAGCCAAAGGTCTTGTCATACTTGCATTTTCCATTCAGAAAAATCATTTGCTTCTTGTGAGTTTAGTATTTTTTCTTTTGTCGTATTTTTTTAATTACTACTTTTAATTATTTTAACCATAGAAATATTAAGTAATTATTGTTATTGTCCTGTATAGGTTTTGTAGATGATTTCAGTCTTTAACATGTCGTTGATCTTCCAGTGCTTCTGGTAGAACAAAGTTCCTTTAATCTTAAAGGAAGCCTCCATAGAAATATATAGATGTCTGGGAGACATGTCTTTATGGGACGTATTTCTTGATGGTCCAAACTTGCAGTTATTCCTTTTTGATCCATCTGGCCTCCATACATCAAGCCACAGCTGCTGGTGTGCTTGGTCCGTCCATGTATTGCTTTGTCTGCTGGGGGGAATCTAGAGTACCGCCCTCTCCTCAACAAATCAGGCAAGGATTGCCCTCCAGGCAGGTGCTGAGGTCAAGAAACAACGCCTTGTGCCTCTGATGGGGGGAAAGAGAAATATGGAGGGACACAGGGTGCTCTCCTGCTGTGGAAATGACTGGTAAGTGATAACGCCACCTGAGGGCCCTCAGGCTATTCCTGGTTGTAGAGCAATGCTTGTGAAATGAGAAATTTCGCACAGTGTGATAAGATAAAATTTATTGATCCTTCAGGGCAAACTGTGTCACTTTGGTAACATACAACGATGGGACTGGGCACACAGAGAGGAAATGTAGCATCATTTAGAGAGATTGTAGGAAATATAAATTAATACTGTACCATAAGTCCTGGTATTGTGAATCTGGCATGTGTTTTTTTCTTCTTCTTCCATTTCCATTCCAATCTTATATTTTTAAATTAACACAGAGTTAAAATGAGCTGACAATATTTTTATGTCGCAGCTTACTGTAGGTCAACACAACAACAGTATGTTTGTCCTCTGATATGAATCATTAATATGTTGACTCATAACATATTTCAACATAAATCCAGGTAATGGTGTGTGAGCAAAACTTGCTCGTTCCCTTGTTTGATAAATCTTTTGCTCTGCTTTGAACATTTTCCAATTCAAACCACTAAGGTTTCACCCAACTCTTGATATTGTTTCTCTTGCATTATCACCATGTGAAGTTTGGAACACAACTCCAGAAAAAAAATTTTTGAGTCACCAAAAATAATTTTCAGAGCCTAAATAATTGGCAATGGTTTAAACACTCTTTTCTAAGTCGTTTTTGTCCTGACCTTCAATCTAGTCAAATTTTCCCTGTTGATTTTCTTTTCTTTTAATTTTTACTTTTGTGAATTATGTATTTTCTTTGCAGGGTTCCCCCCAGTCTGTTATAAGCCTGGCAGGCCACCAGGCTTTACTTGCACCCCCTCCAGGCTAAGCATTGCTTATTTAAGTTTTTTTTTTGTTTTAAATGTTTGCATTTTTGAAAACTTTATAGTTGGTGTTCAGATATTATTTTTCCAATCTTCCAATCACACATAATTATCAAGTAATATTTTCAAAATTCCTGTCAATTTTATGCATTTTTGAACTCAAAAACACAGAATGAATGACTCCCTGAGTACCCAAAGCACCGGGCTTAGCAAGTTTTCTGGGGGAAACCCTGCTTTGTATCAGGTCGCTTTCTCACTAGATCCAGGAAGATAGAGCACATAACTCTAGTTCGAATGTCCGTCCACTGGATCCTTGTAGCTCAGAGAATAGACTTTAAAATACTTCTGTGTGTGTGTTTTTTTTTTTAATAAATCACTGAACGTCTTAGTATCAAAATACAGATCTGCTGGTGTTGTATGAACCTCCCAGATCTATCAGGTTTTCTGCTTCTAGTTTGGTCTGCATCCCTAGAACCAAACAAGCAGAAAGCAGCATTCAGCTTCTATGCTTTACAAATCTGGAACAAACCGCAAAACAGCAGAAGCGCGGAGTTCCTTTAAATCAAGACTAAAAACCCCAGCTATTTAGAGACTTAATAGTAAGTGAAACATATTTGATTAACGTATTTGTGTATTTGCTGGATGATTCAATCAAACTGCCTTTTTGCTGAAATGTGGTATGGAAATAAACTTACCTTGACTAGGTTTCTATGTATGTAATATATTGTTTAAATAAGAATTTTTAATGATTTACAATGACTAACTGGATCCTTCATTCAGACCAAGTGGTGAATTTCAAAAAGAGAGAGGTCAGAAGGTGTTTGCTCAGAGGATGTACTATATTCATAAACCCCTCAAGCCAGAAATGGGAAAATTCTCAAGAAATATTAAAAAGCATAATTTTTGTCAATACCCTTGAGTCCACTTCAGGTCAATACCGCTGCACTCTTGTCTCCCATCTCTTTTTAATCCCCCTGTCCAATTAAGACTTGCATCAAGCTGCACTTATCTACACTTAGAGGTGACCATAATGCAGCTCTGCAGATTAATAATGCTGTGAGAGTAGAGAAGTATGACTGGTTGTAACCAGCCATACTCTGTAGGGACCAATACAGTTTTGTTTTTAAATAAAAACACTTGAGTTCTGTCTATTCCTGCACCTGGGTGTGGTGGTAAAACTTTGCAGGTTGAATAGGACACATTCATCTCTAGTATGCCACTGCTGGCCAACTGGACGAACACAATCGCCTCTGTGCCGTCTGATCCTCTTATCTAGCTGGCAAGGTGTTGGTGTTGTTCCGAGTGCGGCTGGCAGCTGGAATGATCGCTGCTTATCGGAGCTGCGAGTTAATAACCGAGCAGCCGATTCTCCCTCAGCTCTGTCCACTGTTCTGTCCTAATCCTCAGGAGGACTGGGCTCTCACATGCAATAAGAACAATGATTCACCTGTTTGTTATTGGAGCTTTTAGCTCCTAACTCCCACATAGCTGGAGAGGACACTGTCTGTTTGATGAAGATAGTACTATTGGCACCTTAATTTTGTTTTGCTGTAATCCTGGAGGTATATCTCACATATTACCTATAGAAATTTTGCAAACAGAAAATACCAAGAAGAAAAGTTAGAGTTGCATAGATAATCTTCTACATGATTCTCTTATTTTGGAACACAATCACTGCTGTCTCCATGTTGAATATCTAGGGAACTACACTGTTGTAAACACATGGACATCTCAGAAAAAGAATTGTAAGTGGCATCATGGCAAAAGATGGAAAAGGAAAGTTTGGCAACTTAAATGTTATTGCGCCTTATGGAGTTCTAACAACCGTTTTAGATGTTTAAACTCTTCTACAGGCTTTTAGGTCTGATTGATTGGATTCAGATTTCTCCAACCACAATCCTATGGTATTGGGTGCCCTATTTCATCTTGGAACAAGAAGGTTGTGAATTTGAATTGTCTTCAGATATGAGTGTGTCTGGGTAAAGTTGTTTGTCCCATATTTGTCTGTGTTGCCCTGTAATGGGCTGGTGACCTGGTCAGGGTGTCTAGCTTACGTCTTGCACAATCACTGCTTGAGATTGGCATAAGCAAACCAACCTCCCCCACACTCCCCGACCATACCTAGACAAGCACTAAGCCATAATTATTTAGTCTTTTCTAATTTAGTTGGTGCTGATCTTTGCATTAAATTTGCACTGACCCTATAACCTCACTCCACCTTTCCTGTTTTTATTATGCATTTTATGGAGAAATTTAAGCATTTCAGACATAAGGTTTCAGTTGATAGTCCTAATTTTACCATTTAATATACACCTTTGGCTAAGGAATGGGATGGAATGTATGAACCTATTGATCCAGAGAATTGAAACAATACTTTTAAGAATACAGTGTTTCTCATCGTTGGATTTCATTTTTTTTTTTTTTTGTTTCGACTGTGTTGCAGATTCTTTGTTTTTCTATTTTGGACAAACAGATATTTTGTACTTCAGACAGAATGGGACTGGACAACTAGAGACCTCAGTATCTTAAACTTTAGACATTACTCCCAAACCCCATATTAGGGATGATTTGTCGCCAGTTAATTAATAAAGGGTTTAAGCCCAAGTATCATCTCCCTTATTTCATCATTAAATGCAATTTTAACAGAGCAAGTGTCCCGTGTGTTTCTCAAGACAGAGATGAAGTCATGCTGCCTGATGTAAAAATGACGTCAATTTTTCTACATTAAAGATGAGGAACTGCTGGTGTGCCTGTGTGTGTGTGTGTGTGTGTGTGTGCTTGTTCTTAGTGTAGAAACATGAAGAAATGTTGAAGTCATCCACCTTCTCTGGTCAAGGATTAAAAGTTCCTCTGCAGGTGCAGTGTACCCACTGTGCCGTAATATCCCTTCATCTCTCATTTAACCTGTAAGCAGTACTATCTATGCAGTGACATATTCTTTCTCATTTTCGATTTTTTTTATGTAATATTCAGAGTGTACCTTCAAATATACACATGGGAAAGATTTTTTTCAAAAAGCATTCAAATGATATTGATTTTGTCTTTGGTAGACCAATACATAGTGCTTAATTGTACATTGAAAAAAAGATTCTCAAATGTGCTATGCTAAAGCCAAACCTACAAGCCAGACCTACAATAGGATGGTCCGGTTCAAAGAATATTTGCATATCACAATGGCCCAGTTAAAGTTCTGATCTAAATCCAATTAAAAGTCTAAAAATGTAGACTTAAAAGCAATGTTCACTGACACCCTGTCAAGTTTTTACAATCAAGAGTGGGCAAAACTGTCAGTCCCTAATGCCAGAGCCTTAGCTGACTGTCTGAGTGTGACAATTACATGGAGTAACACCTTAAAACAGATTTTAACCCCTAAACCTTGTGCTGTTTAGGAGAACATGCAGTGGGCTATTGCTGTAACGAATGTAATCCCGTCTGCTGCTGAAGCCCTGGCTGCAGGCGATTCCAATCAGCCCCTCTGCCTGACGCTTGTTTGAATGCTGGCTGGTCATTATGACCCTGCAGCCTTCTTTTCTGTCCTCTCTTCCTCATCCTCTGTCTGGTCAGTCTGGACAGTGGAGATGAGGAGTGTCTCATTATCACCAAAGCTTCCTCTTGGATCCTTTCCCAGCTGGAACCAGTTCGGATTGTGCGGATGTGAGCTGGAAGCAGTCAGCTGTCACCTCTCCGGCTGCATCTGGCTCACTCTGGCTGCCTGTTTTATCAGCCTCCCCGCTCCTCGTTTTGGCATCATCTCCTGCATTGATGTCCCTACCCTGAGATTCTTTGAATTAAAGTTATTTTTTCACTCTACAAGAAAGTGTTTCTAATCCAATTCAGTTCGTCTTGTAAATCTCCACAGGAAGATGCCTAGTGTAATCGAATTTTTCCCAGTGATTGCTGCTGGGACGTGCCCAGTACAGACCAAAGTGTCACTGCCTTAAGTCGGTGACTCTGGTTAGGCACACAGCTCCCCACTGAGTACCACTCTCACCTCTCTGTCAGTGGCGTTCTTTCATCCATGTATCTTCTCGTACATATCCTGTCATTTTAGTTTGCCACCCTGTCTTTCCTCTGTCATTGTATATATCCATCCTCCTCTCTCTTCCCTGCATTTGTTTCTGCTGTTACTCTTTCCTTCTGCATCTGGTCCAATAATCTTCCCTCCCTTATCTTGTCCCGTCTCCAAAAACATCCTTTTTAATTGGCTTTGTTTTTCTTTTAGTCTGGCCTTCTATGCTCCAGCCTCCTTTTCCTTTACAAGGCCTGGCGGGCAGATTCAACTACTTCCTCTCAAACCAAGGTTTTCCTATGTGTCTGTCTATTTGAGAGAACAAAGTAAAGATAAATGATTCGCTTGTATTTGATCATGGTCTGTAGTGCATCATTAAATCATCAAAGCTGAAAGGTATTCTAGGATTCAAAAATGACATGCAAAGTCTGTTAAGTTGCCAGAATGTAATGTTACTTTACAAAGTAGTAACTAATAACACATTCAACTTCTTACTCATGAAGAAATAGGCTCTGGCTATGCACGCTTTTGTCACTGATAAACCTTTGTCACTCTAAATCATATTTAAACATAGCCTAAGGGATGTAACGTTCATAACAAGAAGATAAGACACATTTTTTGTTTTCAAATATCCTACCAACTATATTTTAAAGTCACTGCTAAGTGTATCAATATTTCTGCTTGCTAACATCTACGGTAGACCTAATGTCAAAAAACACGCTTAGTGTTTCCACAAATAGAAAAGGGGGCTCCATCGTCTAATCTGTGTTTTCAATGACCTCTGATCAGTGTAGAATAATCAATTTAAATATTTCAGAGTTTGGACCAAAAATGATTTAGGTCAAATTCTGTCCAGTCTGTGAAAACAACCTTTAGCACCGAAAGGAAGAATCCCGCAGAGGCCAATTTAGCTTTTAGCGGCTAGTGATTAGCAAGTGGCAGTATTCTCACTGAACTTAGAAATGATCAGTATCACAGTCACAGTTTCTTGTTTTTATGAGTACCAATAAAGCTACTAAGTGAAAGTGATGTAGGCAACTTCAAAATTTTTATATTCAGGTTTTAACAATGAAGCCTGTATTTGTTGTGCACAACCTTTTTTTTATTTCAAAGAGTTTCAAACTAGATAAAGAGTTCAAGTACATGTACTAATTATTGTTTTACAAAATGGCTTCTGTGAATCCACTTTTTCCAAAACACCAAATGTACTGCTAAGCTAATGCTACGTCAGGGGAGAGGAGTTTTTGAATTTGATTATATTCTTTGCTATAATATAGAAATTAGGAGACTTTATTAGGACTATTGTCCCTTATCATTTATTATAAGACTGAATAATGGGATTGTAAATAAATTGTAAAGCTAACAACTAAATAAGATAGTTGTTAGCTAGCTAGTTAAAAGCACAGAATGAGAGCACTGCTTTTCATTGGTTTTATCACTTTGTCAAGTTGCAACTTTGTCCCATCCTCCTTAATGTCCATTATTAACAATATGGTGTTCTTTTAAAATATTTTATTGGGATAAGTAGTTCTGGGCCGTGAATTGGACCTAGTGCAGCTGCATCGCGGACTGTAACCTCTCTATATGGTCTAAGACTCAGGTCTACCACTGAGTTTAAGACACTATGCTGTTTTAATATGGATTTCTGACACATCTCTGGGCTTCAATGAGAACCAACGGATGGATGGGTGGAAATTTTTTATTGCTCCCTCTGGGATGTTCCCTCAGGGAAATTGTCAAGATGTGGAAATACTCACTGGTATAAACACACAGTTCTTTAATGTTCCCACAAAACTCAGCAGCACGACGTTTGATCAAATTTCAAACAAAGCTAACAAGCAGCCGAACAAAAACCTTTTTTTATTTACAAAACAAAGCCTAGAATGAAACCTTTTAATTATTGTTCTTACAGAAAATCATAATTGTTGAAACGGATGGTAACAAGATTTGCAAAAATTTGAAATTGGGCACGAATACCTGATTGGTGCATATTTTAATCTATGCTGAACTGCTGAAAGAAACCGGCATTTTTCATCCTAAATTACCTGTCAAAGTGCTGCTTTCAGCAGAGAATGTCAGCTACTCTTTCAAGTCTATAGGTTTTTCCTGCAGTCCCTCGTCGATGAGCTGTAGAAACATGTACGCCGTCTCTCCACCACTTTCTCTTCCTCAGACTTGTTGCTTTTTATTCCACATTCACTCCATTCCCGTCATACACTCCCTGTTGATCCATTTCCTTTATTACTCGTACATCAGCTTTCTCCTTCCTCCTCTCTCTCTTTCTCTTGTTGATTCGCTCTCTCTGGCCCAAAATCGTGTAACATAAAGACAGCAGTGTGTGCTACATCTCCAGCTGTAGCCAGTGAGCCACGAGATGCCTAGCATCAACAAAGATGATCTCCCTCTTTGCCTGTCCTTGGAGAACAAACGAATACGTGTTTGTGTTTTGCCAGAGATTTTTCCCCCCTCATCTCCTAAATAGAAAGTGTTCCAGGGGCCATTCTCTGGTTATTTGTTGCTTGTGAAAGAAGAACACTTGAGAGGTCAGCCGTGCTCAAGGACAACCCCGCGATGTGAACATAACAGTGTAAAAGGGACGAGTAAAAAGCTTTGATGGGCTTGAATTGAAATGTCCCATTTTAGTGAAAAATTTCAGAAAAAATAAACAGAACTAAAATGTTGTTAATGAACCTTGCTTGGTTATTTCCCAGAGGGCCAGAACACATAGTGCCTTACAAAAAATATTCATGTACCTTGATCTCTTTCACCTTTTGTTACTGCTCAGCCAGGAGCTGAAGGATGTTTTATTGGGGGATTTTATGTAAAGGGAAAACAAATGGTTTAGTTTCTCAAACATGTTTGATAAAAGATGAGAGCAAATGTGAAAAACAGTTTCTATGATTTGATCTCAGTTATCAAACTGATCCAAACCAATCAAAGTTACATTGGGTGTCATAACCAGCCACAAAAACTAAGAGATTGCCTCAGGAGAACTTGTCTGACAACAGGAAGTAGACCGAAAGATCTCGATAAAGAATACATCATGTCCTACCTAAAGACATGACCGAAAGATCTCGATAAAGAACACATCATGTCCTACCTAAAGACATGACCGAAAGATCTCGATAAAGAACACATCATGTCCTACCTAAAGACATGACCGAAAGATCTCGATAAAGAACACATCATGTCCTACCTAAAGACATGACCGAAAGATCTCGATAAAGAACACATCATGTCCTACCTAAAGAAATAATAAGAATAGATGAAACATGTCATCAACATGGGACAGTCTGGAAGTGGTTTGGGAGTCCAGCAAACCACTCTGAGAACTGTTATTCACAAATGGAGAAAACCTGGAACAGTAGTGAATCTTCCCAGGAGTGGCTGAACTCCCACAATTACTCCTGAAGCGCTTTTGACGACTCATCCAGGAGGCCACCATAGAACACAAAAAAATACATTTAAAAGTTGACTCAGCAAAAGGGAGTTCTTATGATTCAACAACAAAAAAGAGAGACCTGGCTACAATGACAATTTTTGGAAATTTCAGAGAAAAAATATAAATTTGCCAAAAAAGATCTTGACTATCGGGAGGTATTCTGTGGACTTGTGGAGACCCCAATCATTACCAATAGAGGCTTTGCTATTGACCATAAATGTGTTGTTTATGCTCAAACTCTCCACCATGGCTGAATTACAACAATTCTGCAAAGAAGTTTCCTAAACAACAATGTAAAAGTGTTATTGCCTATTATTGCAAAAAGTTGAAGTCAAGTGTTGTTCCAATATAACCAGGTATTGGGTTTAAGAGCAAAGATGTGCTTACCATTGAAGTTCATAGTAAACAAAGGAAGAGAACATCTTAACTGGCAGAAAATTCAAAATGGTTTACTTGTGAGTGTTGAAGAGCACCAGCAGTACATCACAGCCTCACTAATAGAAAATTGCACTCCTGAAGGGTCCTCGACTCTTTCTCATTCATCCCTCTTCATATGTCTACCGAGAAATCCCGGCTGATGGTGGCACCTAAGCACACCCACAGGATTCTGGTCCTATTTGTGTGGGGGAGAAGCTCAAGCTCTCATTCTTGGTTTAAATAAGATGGAAATGAAGTTATGGCAGTCGAGTGAAGAAAAACCACAGCATTGGGAATTTATGCAAATCTTCAGTTTTTTTATTTTGAAATACTCAACAAAAGAGTAAGATACTTCTATCCTTTTTGTTTTTTAGTGTTAGGCTAACAGAAATATTTTGTCACTAGAAGAGCAGATCACAAGTGAGTTTAAATTTTCAACAGAATTGAGTTGGGTTGAACTTTACTGTAACAAGGGAAACAACAAATAAAGGATGCAGGACATCTAACCTCAAACACCCAAATTGTCCACACCTAGACTAGGAACGTTTATTTAGTAGTCCATAGGTTTCTCCAGAGCTTACTGTTTAGAAAATGACTGCAATGGGTTTAAAGTTTCCGTAATAAATTTTAGATGTATGCCAACTTATTTGGTCGTGATCCCAAAAAAGGGCCCTCTGTCCTACTGTCACAGATTTAAGCATTCAGAATTTGATAAATAACACCTCTAAGCCACTGTCCATCTTGGGAAAGACAAAAAAATATATTGGTTAAGGAAAGTGGATGTGTGCAAGTGACTGCAAGTAAAAAAACAAACAAAAAAAACAAGGATCCAGATCAATAGAGAATCTTATAAACTGGATGGCCAACGATCCTCCACATGGCCTGGTGGGCTAACATGCTAGTGTTCATCTAATGTTTTGGTCCTCCTGAAGTCTGTAGCAGTGAACCAGAGTGCAGTGGGCCAACACGAGTCTGACAGCCATTGATCAGCCAACTGTTGGCCTTAAATCCCCATCACTGATCAGTGTGGAGATCAAAAGATCTCCACACTGATCAGTAATTGCCTCTAAGCCTACATTGATTACCAATGGAATGTTGCTTTGTGCCACTGCTATCAGATGATGTTAGTTCACGTGGTTGCTATAGCTGCAACTCGTAGGAGAAACATTACACCATAAGGATGGTTACAGATTGTAGCTTAAGGACAACATGTACATCTAGATATTGCATTTGCTCTGTGGTCAAAGGTAATGGTGCACAGCCTTCTTGGAATTGGAATCCATATTTCCATAAAGACAGACATTGCATGAGTTCTCCATGCATGCTTCAGTTTTGTCTAATATTTTGAAATATATGATGACAGATATTTATCATTCTATAATATTAAGTAGGCTATGTTTTTTTTTTCTTTAATTCATTCTGTCATACGTGTTTCAAATTGGTCTATTTCCTTTTAAATTGGGGGTTGGAATCCAAAGCTTGAATAAACTTATAATGATGGCACTTCAGTGCAGAAGTGTTCATACATCTTGAACTTTATTTTATTTTGTCACAATGCAACCAAAACTATGATGTATTTTATAGGGATTCTATGTGGTAAACCAATTCCAAGCAGTGAAGAAGAGAGTCACAAAGACAACCATTGCATAAAGTTTGGGTCAAGTCATGTAGGGGACATCACCATGAGCTAACGATCTACAGAGCTAAACAGCCTGCATCGGACGCAGGAAAGTGGAAAGTGGTCAAACTTTATGGCTAAAATTTAATTTGGTTTATTTCTGTATGTAGCTCCAATTCACAAAGCTAAAGACACCGCATGTTACAGGACCAAACTGTGTTGAGAAGCACACTAGCTGCATCTCCAATAAAATGTGTCCAAAATTTTGTCAATATTTCATGTGTTTAAGCAAATTTATTTTTGGAATGTCAAATTGTGCAATAATATAGTCAATGGAAACGCAAGTAGTGTGAACAATGAACTGAACGGCTAATTTAAATGCTTATTTTTATCGACTGATAGTGGGTTTAGTCTCACAGTACCCTTCAGTAATTGATACTTCTTTAGAAACCCATTTGCGTTTTTTTTTCTCACTTATAATAATTTAGGCATCTTTGATTCAGTTGCTGTTATTCCTGGAAAAATAACACCTTAGGATATATTGTATGAACTATATTTAGATAAATTCAGCATATAGGCACATGAAATAGCTAAAAGCAGCAAATATTTTTCTTTCACAACCCACGGCTCACTGCAAACTCAAACCCGAGGTTCAGCTGCTGTAACTGCTACCTGCATCAGTTTGTTTTTCAAGAAAAGTGCAGATTTATTTATTTATCTTTTTTTAAGTGAACGTTCGCCTTTTCAGGTGTGAAGATATTGCTGCATTAAATCACTCTGACAGATAACTATGCAGGTCGTGGAGTGACGAGCAGAGGCAGAGCTAAATCCCAAAATTAATCAGCTGTGAGAGAGCGATGGCTCTCCAAGCTGTCCATAAACACAGGCTGTTTGTGTTATTACACGCAGGGACAGCCAGTCAAGCAGAACAGGTACATTTGCAAAGCAGGCCGCATTCACACCTCTCTCTCTCACTCTCTCTCTCACTCTCTCTCTCTCTCAGTGGCGGCTGACAGGTAAAACATGGCTCTGAGAGTCAACAGATTGCTGCAGGTGTGTTGATGCCAAAGGACGTCTGTTTGGGGACTTTGGAGTTGATTACCCGAAAGAGCAGGTGACAGGAATCAGCAGAGGACTGAACACTTTCAGGATGCGAGTCGTGCAAAGACCAGAGGTAACAGAACCATCTCTGTGGGTCATGAAACACTTTAAAGCACTTCAAAACAGCTTGTGTGAGTGAATGTTTTGCATGTTAAATGATCTTTATTGGCTGATTTCAGTCACTCAAGATGAATAGGAACTTTTTTTGTCCTTTTGATCTACAGTACCTTTAAAAATACTGTTGTACTTACTACCTTGTTTCACTGCAATAAGCTTTAAAAAAAATCAAATGTAACAGAACAGGCAAAATTAAAATCAGAATAGACCAAATTAATAATAATAAAAAGAGAAAAAAAAGCAATGAAGAAAATTCTATGCTAGACAACTGGTGTAATATGTAAGGTTATGTATGAAATTCAGAGCTGAGTAAACATGAGAGACAGAAGCAATGTTCAAACAAAAAATGAATAAAAATGGAATTCTACATCAGACAAAATAGAGCGTTAAGTACAACACAACATGAAGCATAACTTTACATTCCTTTATGATGGAATCTAAAGTAATGCTAAAAGTATGGGGGCAAAATGAAAAAATATCTACTTAAAAATCTAAAAATGAAAAATGTAAGAAGAAATGGCAATTAAGTAAATTATATGAAATAAATCAAAAATAGAACAAAAATAAATAAACAGTCAATCAGTGTGTAGCTTATCTGAGGGTAAACAAAACTGTCCAACAGCGTCGTGAAGACTGAGGAACACAGCAGACAAGTCAGACAGGAAGTTGTGGAGAAGTTTAAAGCTGAGTTAGATTAGAAAGAGAACATCTCACAGGTAATGTGTTGCAGGTGTTGGGAAGATGGATGGAGCAAGGAAACCTGTTAGATGCTGCCAAAGATTTGTGCGGCTTGTGCGGAGCTTCACTTTCTAGCAGAGTCAAAGACCCAAAACGTAAACCCAGAATGATTTAGGTGAAAGAATAATCTTCTTTTGGAATGGCCTAGTCAAAGTTGAGTGATGTTCAGATATTCTTCAGCCAGTCTGACTGATTTTAAGCTATTGTCCAATTAACAATCAGGAGTATTTAATATCTCAAGGGGTGAAAGTAAATGTACAAAACACTAATATCTTCTAGGGATCCAGAGTTTTTTTATTTTATTATTTGATTCTTAATTTAATTTTGATAGGGTTTTGTGACAACATGGTCAGGTTAAAATAAGAAAAAGATAAAAATAAAGCTGTGTTTAAAGTTACAACTTCAGTGACCACTGCTTATTAATAAGCTGCTGTTTATTTTGCATCCAAACTGAAGAAGTTCTGATATTTCTGTGCTCTCCATCATACCACCACAGGTACATCCGACTATTTAGAAATGTTCTCATTCACGTCACAGTTCAAGCAACCTTGGTTACATGCTATTAATTACCTGCCTAGAAACAGGGGATGAAGGGTAAACGGTACATTATTACGCTTTTTAACCGCAACCTTACCTTGCCACGGTTTCTAATTCTACAACGTTGCAACATTTCTAACATCAACCTGCTAATTTTTCTTTCTTTTTTTACATTTATGCCAATTAAAGACTATCTGAAGCGGTGCAAATGAAACACCAAGAGCATCCCTTTGGTGTCTCTAGGCAACAGTAAAGTCAGCAGCTGTCAATCATTATACTCGCCTCAGTAATGCTTTGAGCCATGCTGTTGCTAAATAATGAATGGAACAGAAGTGCAACACAGGAAAACAGATCTGTGGAGAAACATCTTGACTGATTCCTTGCTTGTATTATTATAATTTTCTTTTACCAGAACATATAAACTTAGTAGAACCAATTGGTTTACAGTTGTTTTGTTTTCTATTTATTTATTATTTTCTTTAGAGACTGACATGTGGCTACGTTGCTGCGGCAACATTTTATTCTTTTGAGATGGCAAAACAAAGCTTTGAGAAGAACATCTAACCGGTGCTCAGAAAGGAAGTAAAGTGAAGTTAGTAAGTGTGCAACAGACAATAGTTTGGACTTCCCATTTTTAAGAAAGTGGATAAACCTTAACATAAAGTTCAATATGGATGAATATTGAGACGGAGAGGCTGGTAAAATCTCCTTTGAGTCGATTATTCTGCAAATCTGAACCACTTAGTGATGTATTTTACGTCTTAGTAACTTCAAAACGGTGTAGTAAGGCTGTGTTATGTCAGAGTTTACGTTAAATCAGAGTTATAAACACTGGAAACAGTCCATCCCGTCTGGAGAAGGTATATATTTAAACCTTATCAGATAACATCCTTTAATCTCAGTGTTTCTGGAAGTCTTCCCAGAATATGGAACCCCTTACATCTAGTGCATAAACATTAACAGCATGCAGCTTTTAATCAGAATCCCTACATGGGTTGGTTGGTTTGTGTGTGTGCAGCACCAACAAGGACATGTTTGACTTTTATTTGAACGATGAATAAAGCTAAAGATGGAAATGACTTCTGAAAGTTTGCAACAAACATGAGTACAGATGCTATCTCCTGTTGTTTTCCCTCTGTCAAATTCTCTATTTAAATCATGAAAAATATATATATCTTTTTAGGATTTAAAATGCTCATTCTTATTTCTCTGCTCTGCATCATGCTCTGATAGCTTATAAATTAGATTATGCTTTTTTTCCCACAAAGTCTCGCTTTTAACGGTTTGCTCTGGTGTGGAAAAGCAGTGTCTTTATGACAGCAGACTGGGATTTACTGGCAATGGAATTTTACTTTATTATCCTCCGGGGGGTGAAATGCTGTAATTTCTTTTGTTCTGTGATTTTGATAGTTGGTTTCCATTGAAGATTAACCTTTTTTTTTTGGCAATTCCACATCTGAAGAGTGCCACAGGTTTGTTTTTACTCAAAGATCCCTAAATAAATTTCAGTGCTTGAGCTATTTTGCATAGAATGCGCAAAGCATGTAGAAACCCCTCCACAAAACAATTCTGCAATTGCTGCAAAAGATGGTTCCACAAAGCTCTTTTCTAGTTTTTGCTAGTTAACCCCCTCCCAAAGAATGTCAAAATACTTTGACTTGCAAACATCATTCCAGTATAAGCGTGTCACGTCACGGTGACAAAAACAGATCCTTTACTGGTTTATGTCTTTATTTTAAGTAAACTAAATGATTTGAGTAAGACTGACTGAAATTTGTCAAGTTAAACCAACTTAATAGATGAAGTTGGAAAAACTTAATTGAATTACTTGTTACCAATTGAAGCAGTTCAGTCAAATTGGTTCATTATTTTCTTTTTTCAGTGTCGGTGTCCCTAAAACCCCCCCAAACAGGTCTAATGTTTTTGGGGATGTTAGATTTCCAATCATCTTCATATCAAGAAAATATGTTTACCAGTTTGATGAACTTTCACTCCCATCTTTATTCATAATTTTAGTGATTAAAGCTCAAAGTGAAAGATGTGGATATTCTGTAATGGCCAAAAAAAAAAAAACGAGTCAAGAAAATGTTGGGCTGTCATAATGAACACCATGATTTCTGTTTTACTGCCTTTTATTCTGGCACGGTGGAGCCCTCTGCGTATCTCAAAACATCCCAATAAAATGTATTAAAGTTTGTAAGTCATCTTCTCATTGGCTCTCATGCATATCTTAGATGGCTTGGTATGATAATTCTGGTTGTTTAATTTTAAGCTAAACCAATTTTCCTGTAACAATTGTGAATTAATCTTTATTAGTTCAACTGCGTCAGAGTGGCCTCTTAAAACTGTGTTGTAAGAAAGAAGGGTGCCTCACTGGAGAATACTGTTTTTTTATTTTTTTTATTTTGCAGAAGATGCATTAGTAGTGTTGGAAATCTGGCACATTTCCCTGATTAAGCACTGTCCGCTGCAGCCAGGGTCCCCACGCTTCTGCTTACTCTGCAAACCTCTGTCCTGAACAGGGATTGCTGTCTCTGACCTTCCGGAAAATAAGCTGGAAGCCGAGTTGCTTATGTTTGGGGGAAAACAGAAAAATGTTCCTTGACGACTCCGACAGTAAAAGCAGACCTGTCTGTCTCTACATTGAGTCGGGGGACTTGTCTGTGCCTCACCGGGATGTTGGGTGCCTACTCAGGCTGGATGGAAATGGAGGAGGACAGAATCATTACACATCACTTTACACGGCTCACACGTTTTCAGCTCTGCTTTATTTCAAGTCTTTTCAAGGATAAAATGAAGCAAGACCCTCTTCCACACCTGGTTTCTGTTCCCCTACTACCTCCTAATGGAGCTGGGATCAGTCCAGCTGTTGCTCCTGCTGTAATTCCCTCACCACTTCAGCAGCAATACTCAGGTGTACATTTTCTTATTGAAGGCACTTTCTGATTGATACAAGCCTTACTACTGACTCAGGGGAAAAATTCGTTTTTGTAGCAATGTCTGTCATTGGTGTGGGAATTAGGATTGCTACAAATCAAGCGGGAAAATAAGGAATACCAACCAGGACTGGGTTGCACCGTTGGTGGTTTGAGGCAGCGTGGTATCAATGTTTACAGGTGTACAATTTTAAGCTGATGTATAGTTTATGAAAAAGGGATGTAACCTCTCTGCAGCCTATAGTTTCCGACGTTTTTGTGGAATGAAATTTCAACAACGGACGCTCTACACAAGCAACCGGTTATTTGTAATTTCTCCTATAACATGTTGAGATTCCACTTTTTTTACCCCACAATTATCCAAAATGTGAGGCAATAAAAAGCTGATTCTTTAATACAATGTTATAGTATTCTATTCTAATCCAAAATCAATAAAACACAACATGGAACTTTGTTGATGGTGATATAAAATATAATATTGAAACTAACCATGTTCAGACCATGGATGTAATTACAAATGCTTTAGAGAAAAACAACTGTCATTGAAGATTGATTGACTTAAACATCACACAACGGTGTGTTTTGGGTTTTACACAAAGGAGCTGTTGCAACTAACCACGGCTGGACGATATGGCTGAAAAATGTGTGACGATATAAGTGTTACATATAATGATACTTATTGATTAGTTTTTTTTTCTTTTCTTTTTATTTGAAATACTGCCAAACTCGGTGTGTGACATTCCGTTTTATCCACAGTTTTCACGTTTAAAATTTTTCTTTTTAAATAATTTCTAAACAGTTTTGAGGCACAATGGCGAAACTCAAAACTGCTCCTGCACAAGTTACAGGTTGTTGCTAGGCAACAAAAGACTGAGTTAGTTGAAGATGCCCATATTGCTTAGCTGGGTGTGAGAGGTTGAGCAGCTAAAGTCTTTTCTCAGAATGCTGTACGATTCTGGACCAGAGTTCAGTGCAGTTATTGAATATTGTATCAGACGTATTATGTATTGATATTGATCATGTTTGTTTCCCAATATATAGCATTGATTTATTGCCCAACTCTACAGCCAATACAGTTTTTCTTGAATTGTTGTAAACTCTTTTGTACTTAGCTTGATATTTTTCATTCCCTGCGCTAAGGGTTGATGTGTTTATGGATTTGCCTGATCAAACAGCCGGAGGGTAAGGTCCATCAGGAGAAACGGCCCTGGAGCTAATGATCTGCGGCCTCGTAGCAGACCTGTTGGTTTAAATATGTTTATGAAGGAATTACGAGCATCAAACTGGAGCTGAACTTGTTTTCTGTCAAGAAGTCGAATGACAAACCTATTCCAGCTCTGTAACACTTAGCAGCTCTGCTAATTACCCATCAGTGAAAGACTGGATTATTAAGAACCATTGTTCCTAAACGAGATAAATGAATATACAGTATGTTTCCCTGGTGCCATCACCCCACAGACGCCACTTTCTATTGAAGAATCCCAACAAACAAAATGCATTCATATTTAGCCTGTGAACTATGGCGTTTCCTCAGCACCGCCCACTGAAGCTCAAAGTCTATTAACTCGCTCATTTGCAGGCAATTACGTTGGTTGCCATTCGCCTGAACGCAGCGTCGCGCATTTTAATGAGGGCGCCGCCGATTTGCTCCGCCGTCCGACTGACTAATTAAATCACAAGAAGAACCCGGGCACATGATTGATTTCTTTAACCTCCGACATTCACGAAAGTTGAACAACTGGAATTGGCCGTGACATCAGTAATGCTTACCCGGAGACGGTCAACACACAAACACGAGGGAGCTGCTCCCTGACCTGTGAAGGGGGAGGGCGACACATTGCTGTCTGCCGAGCTGAGTAATTGTGGAAATTTTATAGAAAGACAAGAGGAGCAGTAAGAACATATTGGGGGGGGGGGGGGGGGAGAGTTTAAAGCTCAATCATCAACCACCTAAAGGAGAGTGTTTCATCTCTGCCGTCTCTCATTTTGAGAGCAGTAAGCATCCTCATGTCCAGCACCCTCTCTGTTGCCTATTAGTCTTTCTCGGTGGCTGTCTGGTTTCTTTTTAGAGGAAACTTTTTTTTTTTTTGCCGTGTGAGACAGCCACCAGGGAACCAATTACTTTTCAAAGATTGACTGATTTCATCTATTTTTTATGGGAGAAATGGGACGGAGGGCTTGCCTCAGACTGACGACGACTTCGCCTCGTCCTTACTGAGATCATCCTAGTCTGAGGCTCTCTATAAAGAGCGACTCGTTTTATGGAGCTTGTAATAATAAAGAGTATTGTGGTCTAAGCACAGTACTGACAACATTTAACAAGGTAGCCTGTCTAGACAGTCTTCACTTTTAAACCAAATACTGGTAACCCACATAATATGCAGTGTAATTGCATAACATTTAAATATCGACATTACTCTCAAATAAAGACTCAAAAGTGGCATTTTGGTTTAACGTATAGCTAGCAAAGCAAGATGTTAACTTGTTTTTTTTTTTGTTTTTTTTTTTTTACTCTAAATACTTAAAAGAATTGTTTTCATGTTAGGTTCTCTTGTGAGGTCATGACCTCTTCGTTTGTCGATACAGTCTCTCCCCTAGCATCCTCTGTGTAATGAAACCCATTATTCTGATACACCAGCTAGTCACAACAGTGCCTAGAGCAAAATGTATTTCTATCATTAAAAAACATCTAGAAACTCAAATCCAAATGAAGGACGTTCAGATATAAATAACCGTTGCATGGGGATGTTCTCTTTAAGAAGTTGATGCACACTTTGCAAAGCTTGCAAGCATAAATGAAATACAGTGTACAGCTCTAAGCCACAGGCTGGAGACTAATGCCCTGCAAGAGGCAGGAGAGGGGGCGGGAGGGGAACACTTGTCAGCAAAATGTTAATGTTGTTTCTCATTACTGCTGTGTAGCTTGAAATGGCACATGAAATAAACCATCTCCTTGTATTGTCCATGCATCACAGCTAACGCGCCACGTTGGAAGGCATATAAGGCGGGAGGAGCGACAAAGTGCGAACTGGGTGTGGCGTTGAATTATGGGCAGGATCCCAGCGGTGCCATAGGTGTGTGCTTGAGGGCTGTGTCCCTCTGCCGTATATTTCTGCGTCTTTCATCAGAGCTCCGCTGCCTGCACCTCATACATGTAAAGCAGATTTTTGATGGAGAGGAGGAGGCAAAGAAGAAAAGGGGAGTCACATGGGAAGATGAGCGGAGGATGCCGGGGACACGGAGCGACGGCTTTCATCCGTCTACTTTGCTGGCAGATGGGATGTGTTCACTTCCCATATCCTGCTTAAGTGACATCTCTGTCCATTTGCAGGTGACAGCTGTTATTATTATTATTATTATTATTATTATTATTTTTACCTTTTTGTTGCCGCTTCTTGCAAACAACAGAGGTTGAACGCTTTGCACAGGGGACACCTTGGCTACAGAGTGTAAGACAGAATGTGCACTCAGTGGAAAACCAATATAAGTTTAGACTTTACAACCATGAAGTGGAAGTAAAATGTTAGAAATTGAAAAATGTTTTTAAAATAAAAATATGAAAAGTGCAGAACCAGATCTATTCTAGCGTACTGGGCGATGACCATGAGTTCAGTTAGGTTTATTTATGTTGAACATTTGAGCAACAAGAGCAATTCAAAGTGCTTTAGATGCTGAAAAACAACATCATAGAACTCAGGAATTAAAGTTTCAGGAGTTTGGAAGTTTTCTGGAAGTTTGTTCCGGCTTAGCGGAGCATTAAGACTGAATGCTGCTTCTCCATGTTTGGTTCTGGTTCTGGGGATGCAGAGCAGAACCAGAACCAGAAGACCTGAGAAGTCTGGAAGGTTGAAACAGCAACAGCAGATCTTTAACATATTTTAGTGCTCAGCCATTCAGTGATTTATAAACTAGCAACAGTATTTTAAAGTCTATTCTCTGAAGGTGAAAATATTTTTGCTAGATGATTAGGTTTTTTGAGAGTTTACTGTTACACTCTGTCAGATTATTACAATTTCCAGCTACTGCATTTTATTTTATGTAATATTGCCTGAAGGAACTCGTTTCATCGTCGTTTTTATAATTTGAACTCCTGTATTTCAAATGTGAGTATGAAATTTAGTGATTACTCTTGATAGCTCTTTTGAGCTGAATCAGAGCAGCAGCGGTGAGCCTTGCGTGGTCGTCCAACAGTTGCTCCTCTGCAAGAATGATTGGTTTTATTCCCGTAAACACACTCCTAAACCTTCCCTGTTCCTGTTTTGTTCCCCAGTCACATCCTATTACCATGACTTCTGTTCTTTTTAACAGAAATGTGAAGCTTTAAGGCTTTAACAGATCTCTAGGCATGAAACCTTTGTGCCTCATCTCTATGGCTTCACATGATGCGGAGCGTGTCGTACCTGCGGCCCACAAATTGAATTATCACTCTTCTTATGACGCTCAGCCCAGTTGCAGACATCAAGCAGGGATTTAACGTGACCCTTACAAAGCGACAGTGTGAGTAGGAGCAGCAGGGTTCAAGGTTGCGGTAGTGAATTACAGATCTCGGCGTAATGTCTTCTACAAAGGTCACCTCACCTCTCTGCCTGCCTCTAATGTGAGCCAAGGTGTGTAATTGAGATGTTAATGGTGAGGATAACGATCTCCAGCGACCCCCCTTTTCCCTGTTACCCCGGTGAAGCCCTGCCGCACATCAGCTCCGCTACCGTCTTCACCATTAGCAGACGGAGAAGTGAGTCCAATATTCCATACAGTGTTAAAAGAACTCCATCCGTATCATTATGGGATGAGCTTCAGAGGGTTATTAATGTTTGTAGAGATGCAGCAGATGAGGTTTCTGGGTCATGTTTTCAGAACGTCCACTTTGAAAACATTCCAGTTTACTCTGGAATGGATCTCCACAAATGGACTTCAGTGTTTTTGTATGTTTTTTATTTATTTTTTTTATTTTTATTTAACATTTACACACAAAAAAACCACATATCCTCCTTAAAATTTGTTTTATAAAAAAAGTAGTCTTCTGATCTTTGGATTATGCTAGTATGAATGATATTATTAATTAATAGAATTTTTTTTTTTTTTGTTGACCATTGCCTTTGGTCAGTGAAAGCATTTATTTATTTTTTCTTTGTAGAAAGATTTTCTCTCCTTTAGTGGCCTTAAGTGGACAATTGTCAGACAGGAAAGTCGGTTGAGAGAGAGGTGGGAGGACATGCAGCTAAAGCCTCCAAATATGGGACACGTGCTCTATTTCTGCGCCACCGCCACGTCCGTATTTTTAGATGTTTAACGCCTAGAAACATAGAGATTAAACTGACAGAGGTGTAAATATGCAGCTAACAGTAAAAACATTGCTAACAGGTGTAAACGCGCAGCTAATGGGAAAATAGAACTGCCAACAGATGATCAATGCAAACTCCAGAATGTAAATACTACAGAAAGCAAGCGAAAAAAAAGCTACAGTCATAAAAAATAAAAGCAAAAGCCTGCAATGACCAAACTGAATCCAAGCAAAAATTACTGTAATCTCAAACAAAATGCTGCAACCACAGGAAATTCACTCAAAAACCAACTGCAAAAATAAGCTATAAATTTGATAAACAAAACGGAAATCTTCCAGGCCACTAGAGGGAGTCTGGAGTTGGTAACTTTACCTACATAAATATTATCTTCTATCCTGCAAAAGAGCATGTGTTTGAGAAAAATAAAGTATAAAGCACCTTGTATGTTTACTGGAAGTCTAGTCTCATATGATTTGTTGGTTGACTCCCCCTAGTGGTGTGGAGAACTTCTGTTTGGTGGACCAAGTCTGCAGCATTTCGTACATCTTACTGTTTTTACTATAATAGCAGCATTTTCCCCCTTTGCTCCAATTTCCTGAGGTTGCAGGACATTTTATTAGGACGGCACGGTTTACTTCCATTAACACAAACCACTAAAACACGGCTGTACCTGTTCAGCGACACCACACCCAGACATGCAGAAGGCTTCGGGTCGTAACCTCTCACAGACCACCGAAGAAGTAGCGACATGTTATATAGTGAGAAGTTTTGACAGCCCCCCACCAGTTAGTGATCTTACTCTTTAGTGGGAGCACTGGTGCCTTGATCTGCAACATGAGCAAGGGAGACAGGGAAGAGCGTGCCACGCGCCGCTCCACTCACCTCCTTGGATCCTCCAGAGACTCAGCTCCACATGACGGCATGCAACTATTTTTAAACATGCCGTCATTTGAATCAGTCAAGTGCATGCAACCCCCCCTCACTCACCCTCCACCACCCTCTTCGCCCCCCCTACCCTTCCAGTGTCACAGATGCTGTGAACCTCAGCCCCACCCTGCTGTATACAGCAGGGAGTCTTACTACGTTCACTCTGGAAAACCAACTATCCATGAATATTGAAAAGGGTTTTTAGCATGCAGCACGCATGTTGTCTGTCGGGTGTTTTGAGACTGAGAGTGTTGTAAGAGAAAAAATAACTGGCTTTCATTGTGCTGGTGGAGCAGTTAACATAACATGAGACTGTCTGGCAAAACTGTAAAATCTTTATGAGGCTCCAAACATTGCACAGCGATGGAGAGGAAGTGATTGGAACCAATCTACCAAAGTAATCTCACTCATTCCAGGTTTTGCAAGGTAGATTCCAGACTTCGACTTCCATCTTGAAGTGTAACCTTCCTAAAGATCCAGACGTTGTCAGCAGTTGCAGATACAGACTTTTTCTTCCATGTCTTTTTCTTTGCACTGCAGCTAAAACAAACATGACTGCTGAGAATTATGTTGGCAGCCATGTTTTAGTGGCTTCTCTGTTTTTGTTTCTTTTTGCCAATGCCAGTGAACAGCCTGCTGGCTTTATTGCTGTCTTAAGCCTACAGAACGATAATACTGCACTAATACTTTTCGTTCTGAATGCTTGTTGCCGCCTGCTCTTTGGCAGAAACCTGAACTGTCAAGTCTGTTGCTTTGTGGAGGAGAGTTTGGCTTCTAGAAAGCAAACCAGTCGAGTTCTGCATTGCAACAGAGCGCATCCAATAAAGTTCCTTCCTCAGCAAAGATTTGGGATGATTGTGAAGTAATAGAAGTGGGATAAGGAGAAAAGCTGTAACAACACAGAGGCAATCTGCCTCCTGGTGTTGCAATAGCTTTGTTTTATTGCAGAGTGGACTCGTTGGAGGTTTGGTATTGTCACAGAACTTCTTGTTAGTCCTACAGTGGTTGGAGAGGTCTTGCTTATAAATTCATTCCGGTAACCTAATTTTGCTTCAGGGTTTGTCCAAGAAAGAAGTCGTTCCTCTTTACATTCCCTGGAAAGATGTGAGGTGTTGAAAGTAGCAAATGCCCTGAAAGGCTAGCTAGTTTTCCAAGTGAACTTTGGCACTGAGCACACACTTTGCCGAGCTCCAATCACAGATCTGAGTTTCACAAGTCGCACCGTAAGAGTCATTTCCATCCATCTGTCCCAGCTGCACCAGACTGAGCCGGTTTAGAGCTGACGTCATGAATGACACAAGTAAAGGTCTAGATGTTGAAGTTTCAAATTGGAAGGAAGAAAAGTTTGAACAAACTTATTCATGGCCTTTGTGCCCTGACTGTCTGATTGAAATCAAATGTAGTGAATTTATTGTTCTGTCAAAGAGGGTCGAAGGATTGAGGAAGGTTCAAAAGAACAGAACGAGATGTGGACTATATTTTGGGGAAAACTGTGGAAACATATTTTTTGTTACAAAATTACTACATTTCTTAATAAGTGTAATATTTTTGGAGTATCACCTCTGCCTATTTTTTTTATTTATTTATTTTTGCCCTATTCCATGTACTGAGTGTGATTTAAATGCTTCTATCTGCAGAGAACACTCTCAGCTGCTTCAGACCGGACCGTAATAGGTTCTCTCTCCCTCTTCTTTGCCACCTTCATTTCTCTCCTGACCTCCTCACACCGGTATGAAGGCTGTGTCCACAGAGTCGCCTCTTGTAATTCAATTCAGCGTCGGCTCTAATCCTCCACATCAACAAGTTCGCCCCGGCTGGAGGACGGCTGTGCAGCTGTGGAAACGTTTTTCTCTGATATTTTTCAACTTCCCAGGGTCGAAGAAAGTTGATGTGCTGGTTTATGTTGAACGCTGAAATTATCTTTATATCAGACAGTCAGACAGGGCCGTCACTACGTTTTTAAGGACAAGGGGGCTTAGCACCCAGGAGGTTAACAGCAACAAAAACAGAGAAGTTTTTCCTCTTTTGAAATAGTGTTATGCCAAAATCAGTAAATTATAATGTTATAATAAAACGATTTCCTAGTAAATGTTAAAATTATTAGGTGCCTTTTGAAAAATATTTGTGTAAACTTTCATGCTTGCATCACCTTCTGAGCAATTCTAGTCAGATTTCACACCAAACCTCAGTATATTATATTATAAAGTAAAGGGAAATGGACAAATTTATGATCTCATTTGAACTAAAAATGTAACTTTTTAGTTCAAATTTATTAAAAATCATATCCTGGCAACATTATGTCATTATATTGAATTTGTTTTCAGTTTTTTGTAAAACAAAAAATAATAAAATAAATTACATAGTAACAAGAAAATATTGCAAAATTATTTAGGGAGGTTTCATGCTTCTAAAATGAAGCATGACTTACAAATAAATCTTTTTGTTTGGTACAAAGTAGCAATAACAGAAAAGTAACCATAATTCTATTTTTTATAGATTTTTTTCTTTAATATATAGTTATTTAATATATGTTTAATATATAGTTTAGTGTTTAATATAACGTTGTTTTATGAGATTTCTCCCTCCCCCCCAAAAACATAACTCTCCCCATGAGACATGCCATTCATGTGGTGTTAGTTTTTCTGCATTTGCACGGTGCCGCCATGTAATTTAAGCTACATGACCGTGCATAGCAATTTAATTAGATTGCATTTAAGAAAAAGAAAAAAAAAAGTGAATTCACCCCTCATTGGAATTTAATTTGCACCAAAGATCCCTTGGGCTGTTCATTTTGCATGACAGGCAGCTGACACACACTGCTTGGTGTAATAGAGAAAGGCATGTCTGACAATATGCAGTTTTTTTCCACCGTGTTCCTATTATTCACTGTCACCACGTCCTGCCTTTTCATGCCGACCCAGCACAAGCCGCCGTTGGTTCTTGTTTTGACGATACCAACCGAGGCTAAATGAGCTTCAATGCGACACCGAATAACTGCGTATTTCGTTTCATCTGCAGATATTTGTGGCTCATTGATCAAGTCCCCACGGGAGCCAGAGATGTTGTTCTTTGCGATATTGATTTCTCTCTGGTAGGTCTGGCCCCAGCTTCCACTGTTTGATTTGCAGACTTTATAGAACATGGAAAACATCAGAATTTGTTTTCCCCTCACTTCACCAGGTTTGGATGTTGTGAATTAAAGCATCGTAGTTTAATGAGTTCAAACGGTGTAAGTAGTTGGAACAAGTGATTAATTTAGATTCCCCCTAAAACCACTTATATTGGCGCTTGGACTTTTAGCAGTTCAAGCGCCAAATATACCAGTGGAAATCGTCTTAGCGGTACCGCAGAAGGTAACATCTACACTTTTCATTTTCTATACTCTTAGGAGTACATCCAATCAGCATTAAGGAAACCGAATGGCTCTCCTGGATTGGCTGCAGCCAATAGTGGGACACATAGCATTGTAGTAATTATTTAGGAATCATCAACAACTGAACACCAAAGTAAAAGATTTATTCACCCAGTTGTGATTGTAAAACTGAACTCTTTTACTCAGATTTATATTTCATACTTTTATTGCTTCACCAAGCTCATTTGATGATCACTAAATATTGCAGTTTTGTCAAATCTATTCTACAATTCTACAATCTACAAACATCACCTATTTCTTCCTCTTCTTTTTTTTTTTTTTTAGCTCTTATCAACCCCCACATAATCATAACAATCTCAGTACTTATGATTATTGGTATCTATTTAGAGAATTTACAAAAGACAAATTGTCATTTTACATTTTTTTATTTAAATGTTTATTGGATTGTATTAAGGGCATTAATACAAGATAAATAATTGTAAATGCCACAAAAAACTAGAACTTTATGAAAAAATAAACTTAAGGACTACTCTTCAGTAATGCAATTTGGCTATCAATAATTCAAAAGATGTAATCTCAGTCATAGTTTTCATCCATTCACTATACTCAGGTCTATCTTGACTTTTGCACTTTCAAAGATCATTTTGTTTTGTTTTAGTCAATTTTACTATATATGACTCAGTAAAAACTAATTACTGATAATAACTGTTATGACTGTGTTACAGTCATTACTCATGAAAATGACATCAGGTGGCTGAAAACCAGCCAGTTTCAAACTTGGCTGGTCATGAGTTGAATTGAAACAAGTAAGTGTTATATGTAATAAATGAAAATTTTATTTTTCCTTTGTACTGCCTTGTGGCGTCAGGATCACAGAGAACTCAGCTGCCCTGCTCTCTTCCATTGATTAGATGTTGCATCTTGACAACAAACGTGATAACGTCTCATAATCAATCAATAACGACAAGTGCTTCTCTGTGATGATGACTAACAGTGTTGAAAGACCTTGGGGGTCCAAATTGAAATGGATCCGTGTCTATGCTGTACTTTGAAAGTAATGCAATTGATGCGACTTCACAGTTAATGCGCTAGCTGCTTGCGGGACACTGCTGCTGCACACACACACACACACACTCACGCACACACGCGCACACATGCTTACACATGCTTACACATGCTTACACACACACTGATCATACTGGTGAGCAGCATGGTCAACAGTCTTACTGAGGGAGCTTTTATGTTTGCAGACAAATACTCTTCAGGATGATTTTGACAGTTCACACTTTTCTTAGACTCTCACCAATAAGATTCTGGTCAATTTTGATAAGCCCACTTGGGCGGTTGCCCAGAGTGGCAATAAAAGGGGGGCACATTAGCACCAATTCTTTTTAAATTTGTAAAAAGTTTGTTCAGTTTGAGTTGGCATGACCAGTTGCTTGCAGTCATAAGAGAAAGTTTACCTGAATGGGATGTACAGTGATTCCTCACACATCTCAGAGGATTTTTGATTGGTCGCCGTCAATCCAACTGGGCTGTTAAATCCTCTGTGTCTGCACCAAGTGAGAAATTTGAGGAAACATCCTCTTCATAGTCAGCTGGTTGTTTGGGGGAGGTACGGTCGGGGGGTTCTGTAGTAGAACTGCTGCTGGATTCCCAACCAGAACCGAATAAAACTAAAGAAGCCATTTACCGACTCCGCCACAAACAACACAAATGAGTTGTGAGACTTGAGAAATTAGTTTAATTACACGTCTTAATTTGTCTCTTCATTATAACTTTGCAAATGCATTGAAGCAGATGAACCATAACGACGATGCCTGTTCACAGAAGAGCTGAATCACTGAGATTGCCTCCTCCGAAAGGTATATCAGGTGCGCCTTAAAATATTAAACCATGGCTCCCTATTTTGCTTTCATTTTCACTCATTAATTTTTTCTCTTAAATTCTTGATGAATCACAAAGCTAATTAGTGTGTTCTGTTTGATTCATGTCAGGCATGTTTTGTTTTTTTTTTACTTTAATGACTCGGTTAATTCCTTCTATAAACCACACTTGTTAGCCCACTAGCCATGTATGTAACTCAGCTCTGCTCTCATTATCAGTTAGCTGTAAAAACGCGCAGGCAGTTCCCTATTTTTTATTTTTTTGTTTTACTCCATTAAGTAAAGGGAGTGTATAATTTGGCTTGTAATTTAACATCTCTACCAAGGTTGCTGTAGGAGCTATGGGAGCTGACTCACTGTCGACCACCAGTCTTCTTTGCTCTGAGCTAATCAGCCGATCAGTGACGGATGCTGTTTACCTCTCAGGATTATACATGTGTTAGTAGGAATGGTTGTCTGCCAGATTGCCTGAAGGTGTTCGGGAAGGGAAAGGAACAGGATGCGTCCTAAAGATTAGCTGATCAACAACTCGCTATGTTCTAGTTGGTCTCCTGGCTACTAAATATCCCCCATGAATCATCCTGCATGTCCTCTATTAGGCTATTGTTTCCAAGAAGAATAGGAGATGAAGAATGGGCCCTTTTACAGTGCGGCACCCAATACTCCCATTTCGTTGCAGCCTTGATGTTTCTTTGCACATTTGGGAGAACCTTCAATAAAAGTGTGTAAAAAGCGTAAAAATAAATTCCTCTTTTATTACAGTAGTGAGTCACATTTAGAAAAAAAATGAGAGAAAAGATATCCAACTTTCTGTTTTCTGAGAGAGAGAGAAAAAAAGTAAATTTTATTAAATATTTGGTTTTAACAAAATTACTAAGAGTCCAATTATCACCAAAGACATTTTAATATTTAACTAAAATGTCCTTGCAACAATGCAGTTTAATCTAAGTTCTTTTTGATCTGAAATGAGAGTTTCACCTTGTAAGATTTCAATTTCAGACACCCATAATGCATATTTTAGTTGTAAAAAGTATTTGTATTTGTGGATAGTGACTGGTGTAAACCCCTTGTTGTGGTTCAGCGTTCACGAATTAATTTGTTTGGGGGTTTTTTATTCATAGCGTATCTAAAATATTCGAAAGGTGATGCTGTTTGATGTGCTGTTGGCTGGTGTTTGCAAAGCAGCCAATCCAGGAGTGGCATTTATTTTCCTCGGTGTTGATTGGCTGTACCACCAAGAGCGGAGATGTTAGCTTCTGTGATAGCGCTAGGATGGGTTCCACTGTCCATACTAATGCATATTCTGGTATTTTTGGTGTTTGGTCTGCTACATTAGGCAATTGTAAGCGTTTTAAGGGGGATGTAAGTATAAAAAATGAGGAGGGTGAAGAATTGGGAATGTGACATATTTTTAAAAAGTGTGAAATACCTGAATTGTTCTTTGTGGATAAAAACAGAATCCCATTTTGCACATCCCAAACATTATTTTTTACTAGGAAGAATGATGTACAAATATCTGATTTGAAAGTGAGGTTTGCTAAACTGTACTGAGACTTTAACTTTGCTTTGATGAGACCATAGTTACAGTAGGTACAATAGAGGATTTGTGATGCTGTGGGCCTCTTTGTCTTTTAAACGCAATTCAAACCTTGTTAGTTTCCAGAATCACATGCAACTGAACTGCAATCCTTTGAAATTTCATCTGTGAGACTGGCTTTACATTCGAAGGATACAAACAAATATGTATGCTGCAGTGAATCAAGTGCATATTGACCACAGCGTAAACCAGTTTAATGTATGTTGTGTTCCTGTGCAGCCCTTTGACAGCAGACACGTGTAAAAGCCAGCTCTGTTACCTAGCAGCTTCATTTCTTTCTCTGCATCCAAAAAACCCGCCTGGAACAAAAACCCTCAGAGCCGCCATTTAGCTGCCAGGCACAGGTGTAAATGTGGATTAAGGGACCTCTTGTCGTGCACTTTGTTGTTTAATTATCAATTCTTACTATGATTTAAACATGAAAATAAACTAGAATTGGCTCATCATTCCAGCAGCTAAAGCGCAAGTGGAGGCAGTCTGCTGGGTGTTGTTGCATGATGTCAGGTAGGTTCGTCTCGATTGAGTGATTTTTTTTTTATATATACATTTTTGTCAGGATATGTATGGTTGTTAAGCAGTGATTCTTTGAACTGTCTTGAAATGTTTGGTGTGGCTTTCAAAAGGTAAATGTGCTGCAAAAATACAAAATATTTCCAAGTAATTTTGGTCTAGTTTCTAGTAGAAATATATTTTGTATCGTTTTGACTTATACACTTGAAATAGGACAAAACTAACTTACAAATAACTTTTCAGCAAAATACAGTAGCTTGTTTTAAAACCTTAATTTCTTAATAGTGATGAATAAGTTCTTGTTCCACTTGCAGATTATTTCACTTATAACAAGACATTTTTCCCATGTTATTCGTGAAATAATTAACAAATAGAACTAGCACTTTTTCATGACTATTAAGGAAATATCGACTTAAAAAAAGCTCCTATCTTCTTATATAAACTACAAACCTCCTGCACAAAGATGAAGCGATTTAATGGAGTTGTGTTTTCGTTCCATATCTGAAACTTGAACCTATTTATTAACCCCTCCTTACACAAGTCAAAAACAACATACAAACTCAATAGAAGTCCTGCTTGAACAGAGGATGACAGTACAGATGTACAACAATGAGGGGCTGTAGTTTTGTTTTCTGTCAGTAAATTGACGACCCATTGAGGATGTCCAATAACTGGTTGCACTGGATTTCATCTCGAGGCATCAGAGTAAAGGGGTCTGAATATGAATTCTCGCTGTTCTTCAAAAGATACTTTTAAAAAATATTTCCAAACTCTGCAATCATTTTCCTTCATTCCTTTTACATAATTATGAAAAATTTAGTTAATTTGGGGTTTTTAATATAACAGAATGCAAGCGCCTTTAACTGGTGTGAATATCTTTGCAGCTAAGTGTGTTTACTTTGTGCCCGTCTTCATTATTAGTGCATCGCAGGAGGAAGAGGAGCCACAGGTTCATTTAGGGCACAAATAAAGCACGTTTATAGATATTTATGCAACGCACCCACCTTCTATCCTGAGTGATGGAGCTTTTCATAGAGGATCTAATTTTACACATTATGTGCCATATAAACAAACCAACAATCTTGATTTATTTAATGGGATCAGCCATTATGGGAGCAAATAACCTGCGAACCAGTCCTCAGGCTGGCGGCTGGAAGCGGAGTAATCCATCGTCCCCAAGACGCTAATTCCATCAAGCGGCCCTGACCCCAACCTGAATGTACGCTCACCGGTGTCACTGAGATTGATCGAGGGAAAATGAGATGTAACAGCGCAATGGGGAGGGATGGGTACGAGTTGGAGACGGCAGAAGGGGTGGGCGGGGGTCTCTGTTGTCGGCCCCCTCCCCTCCGAGCAGGCTGCTGGTGTCTGCTCATTATCAGGGTGGCTGGCTTTCATCAGTCAACCCTATTTCTACATGATGAGGTTGTTAATCTGCACGGTTAAACTGGCACCTGATTTTTCTGTTGTCCTTGTGTGTGGCTGCTGCTCAGGTCGACTGAAGTCGCATTTTAACCAGGAGATTGAGCCATTCTGAAGTATTTCATTTTTAAAATAAAACAATAGAATTATACAGTGCAGGCCACATTTATCACGACTCCTGCTAAAGAATTGCCTTTAAATTCCATTCTGTGTCTTATGTTCCATTCTTATGTCCATTCTGCATGAATATACAGTCTCGTTTTAAAGCTGGGGTGTATAACTTATACAAAATTGTTTTGCATATTACTAAAACTGTCACTAGTTTGTGACAATAGAGTATGAGACTAATAATCTGAAAAAATCCTGCTCCTCTGCCTTCTCCCTGTGGTCCTTCTGCCATCAGAAATGCACCCAACCAGAAATGACCAATCAGAGGCAGGGGGAGGGGCTTAGCGCTGTCGATCATGCTCATGTACGCGCTGCTAAATGGGCTGGCGGAGAACTTGTTGTTACAGGAAAATTGTTTTTTGCCGTCATCGGTGGCCATGTTAACTAGAGTTAGCATTCATGAAAGACTTCATCGTGGGGAAGGAGCTGTAGCATAGCAGAGAGGAAGGGGAATGTGTCTCTAGAATGATTGACAGCGCTGAGATCCTCCTCCTGCCTCTGATTTGTTGTTTTTGACTGGGCGGCGTATTTCTGTAGATCGCTGTGGGACCACAGGAAGGAGGCAGAGGAGCTCAGATTTTTTTTTTTTTGACCCCAAATTGTGACCCGTTGTTGCAGTCGTCTAACATTTACCTGTCTTCTCGTGCTGCTCAACATGCTTTATGTGACAAATCTATTTTACACCTCAGAGAAACAGAAACTCGCCAATGACCAAATAAAAGTTTCCAGAAGCCCCCCATCAACTTAAAAAAAATCTTAAGTTGAAATTCAAAAACAATTTTCCATACATGTACATTAAAAGGCTTGTCATATCCTAATATCTCTGTATGAACTGGACCTCCAGTTAGCCAGCCATAATGTTCAGGCAAGCTGCCGCGTTCAGTTTGATCGTCCCCAGAGAGCCGTTCTAGATGCTTGTTCTTTTCCCCAAACAGCTTGGGCCATGGCGGAGCATGAAAGGGATGGTTAATTAACAGCATTACATGTCTGTCATGTCCCAACTACCTTCTATTTTTTTTTTTTCAACAAACGATTAAAGCTCAAGCAACCTATAGTGTTCCTAAGGCTCAGTGTATTCGTGTCGTATGTTCTAGACCGTTCTAAGGAGTGTGACCTGGCTTGTGGTAATGTGTTGAGACTGGGTGTGAACACGGTGACTGCCGGTGGATGAAATCTGTCTTTAGCAGCTTTTCCAGGCAGATGAGAGCTAATGGCGAGCTGTGAAGATGCCGGTGCCTGTCGTTTTCCAGGCAGTACTGTACTGTTTATCTACTATACAGGGTTCAATCGCCCCGAGTTATGATGCTACCTTTTTTTTTATGCTATAGTAAATGGACTTGTGAGGACTTCTCTGGGTAAATATCGTATGTATATTTATGATGTTTGAGACACTTTATAGTCCACATTGTAAACCCTGGAAAAACACAAAATAAACATATTTTTGGTCTAGTATCTAGTGCAAACATCTCATGAGACAAAACTAACTTACAAGTAGCTTTTCAGCAAGTCAGTGCTTTAAGTCAATGATTTGTTAGTTTTTACTTAAAAAGTTAATAGTTTCACTGGGAGATTATAACAAGGCATTTTTCATTTCTTTCTAACTTTTTCTTACTGTCAAGTTGAGGCAAACAGATTTACTTTCACAAGTGGAGCATTGCGGCTTTCACCATGAAGTTCCACTTGGTACACACACACACACACACATGTATATACACACACACACATATATATATATATATATATATATATATATATATATATATATATATATATATATATATATATATATATATATATATATTACAAATTTCTTTGGGTTTATTTTAAATGTGATGAACACAAATCAACAACCAGGAAGTCTGCCTCTAAACCTGCAGAAAGAGAAAAAACAAAACCAACATTTTTCCCTTACAATTGAAAAAATCTGCCAGTGGAACTACTACTTATTTTTTGAATTAATATTAAGAAAATATTGACTTAGAACAAGTTCCTATATCTTGCTGAAAAGTCACCTGTCAAGTTAGCTTGTATTATTTCAAGTATACGAAAAGATTTGTACTAGAAGCCAGAAAGAATACTTTGTAAAATTTTGTATTTTTGTAGTTAAGATTATTGTACATCATTTCCTGTTGTCTAAAGAAAGTAGTTCTTTCTTTAAATGACCTGCATGTGGCAATATAGACACGTTTCTGATTGGCTAATTTGTTTCCCTCAGGAGCAGCACCTTGACAACCTGGAATCAAGCTCATTTTCTGAAATGGTACTTTAGAGAAACCCTTCCTGCCTTTCTTTCTGAACGTAGGTGGCGTGGGAGCTTCATGTTTTCCTTTTGTTGGGGAAGTTGGTGTAGTTGGTGTTGAGATGAATGGAGCTCCATACAGGACAGAAGAGATGTTGCAAACCTCAAACTAACCATGAAAATAAAAAAAGAACCTAAATATTAGGTTACAAGCTGTTTACTGCGTTGCATTTAGAAACCCGTCACCTGTTCTTAGATCTGTAGACGATTACACCTTTACCTCCAGACAGTCGTTATCTTTTGCAGATGCTCTCGTACTCTCCATGTGTCATGCAGCTAATCTGAAACCTGTCCCCGAAATCAACCTCCAAAGCAGCAAAACATTACTCATAATGTTACATTTTCAGTGGCAGGTGTTGTTTGCTTTGCAAACGTGGTGATTTTCCAAGTAGGCAGAGGCGCGTTGTGTCTCCAGACCGCTTTAACCTTGCGAGCTACGCCGTGTTGTTGTTGTACCCCAGGATAATTACCAACTCGCATGTCGCACATCACAGCCATCGCCAAACCCCTGCTTGGCTCGTAAGTGCTTTCAATGGTGTCTCTCTCTGGCGTTTCCGTCATTATTGACAGAGCTCGACCGTCTTCCGTAAAGACTCGGCAGGCTTGTCGTCTCGCTGATTCTCCAGTGTTGTTTTTGTTTTCGGCGAGAGGGAAAGACAAAAGGAGATGACAAAACGACTTTAAAGTGGCTCTGTGTGCCTGGAAGACCAAGCTGCACATTCAGAGCAATGTGTCCTCTTGACATTGTGTGCAAACTTGGCTTTAGTCTGTTGGGAATTCAAGTGTCATGAGTGTGTAACAGTGCAGCTGATTGTAGAGAACTGAATGAGATTTTCTTCCGTCTGTTTTTTTTTTGTTTTTATCTGTTATGAGTATAACGTTCACAGGTGGATTTTTCAAGAAAAACCTGCTACGCCCAGCATCTTTTTTGATGGGAAATACGGCAGCTGGGAGTCATTTCCACATCCAACAGAGATTTCGCTTGGAGTTTATTTGTTGTGATCTGTGTTTTCTGTGTATTTATTTTGAGGTTTTTCTGTGTTTATTAGCCTGTTCCCCTGAGTCTGTCCTCCCTGTCGATTGTTCCCAGCTGTGTCTCGTTTCTTTGATTACCCTCCCAGTGTATTTAGTCCCACCTGTTGTCGGATCCTCTTTGTGCCTAACCAGTCCATTCTGCCAGCTTCTTGTGTCCCTGTGTTAATCATCATTAAATCATCATCATCTTCACTTCATCCTGGGTCTGCCTGTGTCTTCCCTCACCTCATCACCAAACCACCAATCATGACAGTATTGGATGTTTTAAGAAACTTCCCAAAAACTGCTGTCGTGTTCATGTTTGCTTTAATGTCTCTGTTATGCGTTGGAGGGTACGGCTCTGCTGTTGGTTAATAAGAGGGGAGCCATTTCAACAGCAGGAGGCAGCTGCTGAATTAAAGCTTGAGTGTCCTCACAAAATACTGAAGTGCAGCATACCTTCATCTGTTCTTCTGTGGTAATTATGAACAGATATTCCCTCATGTTCTCTATATTCATATCTATATTAATTTGAAGAGCCTAAGTTGCACATGAAAGAAGCAAGGGAACAAAAATGCAGAATTACATCTAGTGGATTAAACCTATTTTTATTTCTCCTTTAGTTTTCTTCCAGTATTAGCTGCTGCAGTCACCAGGATCCTTGTGTTTTGGTTTGTACTGCTCAGGTCTTCTGCAACCCAAGAACCAGAACCAAACATGGAGAAACAGTGTTCAGTTTTTATGCTCAATCAATCTGCAACAAACTTCCAGAAAACTGCAAAACAGCCAAAACACTGAGCTCCTTTACCTCAAGGCTAAAAATCCACCTGTCTAAAGTCCCCTTACATTTGGGGGAAATCACTTTGATAGATTCACCTACATGTGCTATATGAACTTTCTAAACTGCATTTTCTTTTGAACATTTAGGTAAGCTTACCGAAAAAAAAAAAATCATAGACTCTGCGAAGCATGAACAGGCAGGCGTCCACTACAAAGGCTTGGCTACATTTCACTACTTCTGGCCTTAATTGGCAGTGTTCCATCATTTTCATGTATGTTTCACAGTTTATCCGCTTGCTTTTAAATGAAAGTAGTGCAATGAAAAATAACAAGTGAAGTTTAAAGAATATGCATCTTTTTATCTTAAGTTTTGCATCACTTCCCTAAGTACGTGTGAACTGCACATACTTTAAAAGCAGCATCCCTTCTTCTTGCACTCTCTTCAGATTTATCCTCCCATTTTGATGTTCCTACTGGTGTCTCCACATGCTGCCACGGCGCTCTTTGTTCCTCTTCCTTTGGGTGTGTGCCTGCGTGTGTGTGTGTGTGGATGGGAATGCATTCCAAGAGAGCATTTTGAGGATGGGTTGGATCTCTCGATCTACTCCCCCACCCCGTCTTCCCTTTACGACGGGAGCGTGGAGTGTGTGTGTGAGTGAGAGAGAGTGTGCATCTGTCGGGAGTAGGGTTTGATGTTGCTCAGTATGAGCTGATATTGCATATATCTATATATATATGTGTGTGTGTGTGTGTTTTGGTAAGTGGTATGCAGATGAAAGAAGAAAAGAAAGATGGGCGTGTTGGAGTTTGGGGTGTGTGAGGGGAGATGAGACCCGGTGCCGTCTGCAGGTTTGTTGCATACCTCTGTAGGTGTGTGCAGTGCAGAACCTCCACTCTTATGAGCAACTCTGGGGACTCGCATGTTCATTATTCTTCCTAAAAGAACCATTAAAATTTCATCAGTGCAATGCAATCTGTGGCAGGGCGGGGGGTAGGAGAGAGCTTTCCACTGTATCTGTGCAGGAGAGAGAGAAAGAGAGAGAGAGACTTGGTGGTGTGAGGGGAGGGCAATCGCATCCTCCACTCATTCACCGCTGCCTGCCTTCATGCCTCTCTCCTCCTCCTCTTCCTCCTCCTCCTCCTCCGCCTTTTCTTCTTCATCACCCCTCGTCTCCGGTGGCTCGATCCCCTCGCCGAGAGCTCGCAGATCGTCGGATTCCGCCAGCATCCCTGGTTCCGCTCCTGCCGCTCCTCCTTCTCCTGGCTCTCATGCGTCTCCGGAGGAGGCTCTCCTCACCGTTTACGATGACGAGGAGCTAACGTTCAGGTGGAAAGTGTTAACAAGACGCTTTTTTCTTTCTTTCTTTTTGTCTTTTCCCCCCCCAGTACCGACGGATTGGAATATATTGAGACTGAGCTGGAGTCTGAGTGGAATATTGTTTTATCTTTTTTAAATGAGTCTGTGGAAGTTAAAGGTGAGAATTGTATTTTTTATGAAGCAGGTAACTTGTTGATGAACCTGGAAAGAAACCATGTTGTTGATGTGTTTTGTCTGTGCGCAACTTTTTAAACTTTAAATGCTGATTTATATATATATATATTTATTTAGAACACAGAAGAAGTTAGTAAAAGCTTGAAATAGGTGAGCGGTGGATTTCCTCCTCACACGCCCTCTTCACCATTGCGATCTGTTAGGGATTTGATAAAATGCATTACAGGGTTTAAAGAATGAGAATTTAAAAATATATATTTTTAGGGAAAACTATGAATAATGTAAAATATTCCAATTTTGACAAGCCCATATTTTGAGTTTTAGACTTTGCTAATTCTTTGCTGATGCCAGAAAGCATTTATTTCTGCATTTTTCAAATAAAATAAAGGTTTTATAAAACACAAACTGTTTTTTAAAGACTCTCTGTAGAGTCTAAACTTATCCACTTCAGATGCAGTTAGTTGAAATACTTGCCCTTTAGAGTAACTGACTAAAAACCCTCAACGCCAACACTTTAGATTAGCACCAAAATGAAGTACAAAGCAGAACTTTAGCATTGTTAGCAGCTAACTGTTAACCAGTCAGAAGCCTATGCTTCCATGTAATTGTAGTGCAAATTTTAAGCAAACCTTTAAAAGTTTGCCTAAAAAGAAAATGCAAATTAGATGTTTTTCCATCTACTGGTTTGAAGTGAATCAATCAGGCTTCGTAAAGTGGAATTTCGTCAGATGTTGAAGTTGTCCAAGGCGACTATAGACATGAAGTTTATAGTCACCATGGACTACACATCTCAGAAAACTGGAGAGGTTTTTCAGGAATGTGTTGCTGTCAGACAAGTTTAAGCGTTCCATGTCGACAAATTCTGCCGATGTTACGCCCTGTCTGAAGACGTAAAGAAAGAAATTCAATTCTGATGCACGCTGATAGCTGACACAGCTGACCCGGCATGTCACATAAATGTTCCCTACGTCAGAATTTATTCAGCAAGTGTGTCTCCATCTTCACCTTAGCAATTTAACTTTTTTTCGGAAAAGCTTCAAGTAAATTGAGAATGTTATTTTCAATATTACTCTTTAAATCAGCCTTTTCTAATGCAATACTTCAAAATGTACCTTTTTTTTTGATGGAATCAATGACTTTTACTTGCAGTAGGGAAGACACGCAGATTCAAGGTCCCAGAGTCGGGAATTAAACCACATTGTGGACAATTTGCCTCCATATATGGGCCCCAGCTCTGCTGCTGCTCCACACACCACACTGACTCACTGTGTTCCTAAAAGGTTTTCAGGTTTTTTCTGTGATGCCAGTAAATGTTTCTTTCTACTGGATACCCAGAAAAACTGCTAGATAGATATTTTAACAGCAGTGGTGGCCATTTCAATACTAGGTGTACTTCAATAAATTTAAATTTGATCAAAAAGGTCATTAATCTCAAACTTAGTCTTTTGTGTTATGTGTTCAGTGTACGATTAAGCAGTTTGAGATTGTTTTTTTTAAAGCCAAATTTCCCAACTCTGTATGTCTGTTCCTGTATTTAAAAACCCCATTAAACTAAAAACATTGACGCACGTAATCTCCACCAACAGGTGGAAAAAATGTCAACTTTTACATTAAAAGTCTGAATTAGAAGATCCGTAGCATTGCTAAAGCAGTGAGCTATACTGCTACAAAGATTTTGGGAGGATCTAGCATAGCTTACATACGCTAAACATTCTCCTGAAATCTCTAGCAGCTGGCGTTTTGTGTAGAAACCCAAATGTTAAAAAATTGGTTTCACTCTGCTTGGGGTTTCTAGCACAAAAAGCCAGACTCAGCGTGTGTAAAGTGGTCCTTCTCTCTCTTGTCAATCTTTCAAAACAGATTGTTTAGTCCGTCGAAATATTTCTGATTTCATTTCAACAGATCAAGTGCAATAAAAACGTATTAACAAACCATGAGATAACCCTTTAATCCAGTGAAGATTTGAAGCTATGAAACATGTGCGAGGTTTGGTGTCATTAGCCACTAAGGTAGGTGCAGTACTTACAAATTGTTGATATTTTCTCTGTCTCCATTTCTTTTTCTTACTTCCTACCCAAAAGCCCACAGGAGTGGTCAGTGCCTTTGTGACAGTTTTGTCAACACAACAGGATGGCTCAAGAACTCCTTCCCTTTCTGCTTCAAATTAAAAGTCTGAAACACTGATTCAGAGTGCTAACGGCAACTACAGCGTTTCACAGGAACAGCTTCCATTTGACGAGAAATATTCTGGCATTTTAATCTCAACATCTCGTTGTGCCCCCACTGTCTGTCCGCTGCTGTATATTTCCAGCTCTCTCAGGTAAAACTGATGGTGCTAATTGGGGCCTAATTGTGTTTCCCAGTCAGCCCTTGTTTCTGAGCCACAGATGAAAGACTTTGTGCAATTTGTGTATGAAAACAGAAAGGAGTGTACGTCTGGGAGGGAAAAAAGAGACTGTGTTTAGCAGAGTGCTGTGTGCGTGTGTGTGTGTGTGTGTGTGTGTGCCTGGACTTGAGTGCAATGACTGGTGAGTCTCGAACCTCTTTGCATGTGTTATGTGCAAGCCCATCTGTGGAGGTCTTCTGATGGATGGTGAGTGATGGAGGTTGTGAGGTGTGTGTGAAGGAGAGGGGGGGGGACGGTGTCGGGTGGAGGCAGCATGGTTGGTCCCCCCTCTCCACGCTCCCGATTGTGTGAGGGAGAATGAAGCTAGGTGGTTTGGCAGTACATCACGGGCTCGGCTAATGGAATGCCGGGAACTTGACAGGTCCTCACTGGTAATTCTTTTAGCCCTCCCTTCACACCGTGCTCTTGGAGGGGAGTGTGTTTTTGGTCTGAAACACACAGGCACTGCACTGCATTCATACATGTCAAGATAAAATCTTTGTACTGCCTGCAAACTGAATTTAAAACCTCAAGACTTTTTGATTTGGACTGAAAAACCATCCCAAAACAGATGTATGCAGATAAAGGCTCTTTGGGACAATGGTGACAGTAGTGGTAGGAAGTTATCCTACAATCAATGGGTTGCTGGTTCAATCCCTGATTGGTCCACCTCTGTTATTGTGTCCTTGTCACTCCCCTTGCCTGCTGGTGGTCTGTCAGTCTGCCCCAGGGCAGCTGTGGCTACTGTCCAGATTAGCTTACCACCATCTGCTGGTGAATGCCTGAATGTACTGATAAGCACTTTGGGGTCCTTGATGAGCACTATACAAGTACAGACCATTTCCCCTTTACTATAATTAGCTTCTTTTTCTGCCATTCCATCTGGTATCTCAGCAAATAGTTACTGGTGTTGAGATTTACCAAGGTACTAAGAAGTTATGGTTTGAAGTCTGAGCTGGATGGTGGCGTATGGCCTAGTATGCATGAAGGATACAGTCTTGGGTTTTCTTCCTCACACTGTACAAAAATATGACTCTTTGATTCATTGGTCTGTTAGTCTGTCATGGAGTAGTGACCTCTTCAGGGTGTACCCTGCCTCTCGCCCAATGACCTCTGGAAGTAGCCGCCAACCCCTACAACCCGTTGAAGAAAAGCGGGTCTAGACAATGGATGGATGGTTTCAAGGCTACTAAAATGTTCTGTCATACCGTTCCTACAGTGTGAAATTCTTTCACTGAGGTGGCAGAGAAAGTTCCAGTTCCTCCAACTTTATGGAACAGAAAGTAGTAGAACCCTACGCCTCACACACCTGCTGCTGCACACTTCCTGTCAAACTCCTAAAAGAATATTTATACATTTAACCTAAAGCCCATCTGTGTAGAAAATTTTCTGGTCACAAAAAAAACATGGACATTTGTCGAATGGAAACTGAATGTCAAGTTAAAACAGCAAATGGTACACTTGTGAGTGCATTTGCTATCTCCACCCAACTGGCACACACACCACAGAGAATCAAGCGCACCCATCCCTTTCACGACTCAGGCCCATCTGAAGACTATAAGGTAACTTGGCACACCTGTGCTCACAATGATCTCTTCAGACAAAGAGCTTCAAGCTTCCACAAAGACCACTGGTAGGACCTGGACATTATCCACAGTTTATATCATTTAATCTGCATTCAGAAGACCAAATTAGCCTTGGTGATGCAACAGGTTTTATGTGTTTGGAATGTAGTTTATTTGTTCAATCACTGTTAACTTAAAGGTAGTTTAACATTACCTGGAAAACTAGTTAATTAGTTTGCTGTGATCTGTAATTGATTTTTTTTTTCCCATTTGTTTGTAGGTTTTCAACCTGCTTTGTGACTTCTCTGTGACTACTCTGACTACTTATGCGAAGTCATGGTGGTCTTAGACTATCAATTGAAATAATCTAAAGACAAAAAGAAAAGATAAATAAAATATGTCGCTGAGATTAGTGATTCCTGCATTTCTGTGAGGGAAGCAAGCTTTTTCAAGTTTGGGCAGAAGCTGAGGTGGTTTAAAGAGGGCAAAAACTTGACAATATCTGTATCTTTTGATATCACATATTTGACTTCCTTTCAACTTTCTATCAATATGCTTTCACCTTGACAAAATATTTAAATTTTCTGACTAAATTGTGAGCTTTCAAAATGTGTAATGAATCTGATGTAGGAGGATCACTTTCTGAATCGTGTTCATATTTTTTATTTTTCTCATTGCTCTGTCATATAATCCCAGTAAAATATATTGCAGGTTGTGAAATCTGAAAGTGGTGAATAATTATTTTTTCCAAGCCTCAATCTTTTTAAACGTGTATTGAGCTCATTTTTATGTTTTTGAAACATGCTTTTTGACAAAATACTTGCATACCTTTTTAATGTTTTGCCAATGCAACTACTTCATTGCATATAAACTCGTATACATTGCAGATACGTCCGTGCTTAGCATAACTTAGCATAACCAAAACTGTAATTCTGTATATATGTAAATGTCCGTAGGAGCCTGAAGGGGCCTCTGAAGACGGACTCCATCACTCCATCAAGTTCCAGATTTCTCTAGTTCATGACTACCATTCTTATGACTCGTTTAGATCTTCTGAAAGTAAATAAGCTGAAATATTAGGTGTAATGAGTATACAGATTAGGCTTTTATCTAATATAGATAAGTGTTATGGATGTTCTTTCCAGGGAATTGATGTTCCACCAGAATATTCCCAAATCTCCGTTTGATCTGATTAATTTCTGCCCCTTTTTCGTCGGTGCTGTTGACAAACCCCAGCAACGATCGGCGTGTTTGATGAGCTTTATTTTCCTCAGCCATTCCTCCACTTACAGCGAGTTCTCACTGTGGAGCTGCTGATGAGCTGTCGACTCCCAACACCCTCCACCCAGTCGTGAATTTAAAAGAAAAAAAAAAAGAGCATGCATTCTTCGGCAATCAGTGGTTGCGGTGTTGCTGTGCTGATATTTCTTGCTTCTAATGGGGCCTGTATGTGTTTTGGTGAGCCTCTGGGGTCTCACTAGCATGGTGCTCTGCTGCGGGGGAGGGGTGGGTATCAGGAGTTTGTGTGTACATGTGTTTGACTGTTTGCTTCGATACAAAGCGAGTATTTGTGTTTTTAAAATGTTTGGAGTATTGAGTCAGGGAATTTGAATTGTGTGAGGTTACTGAAAAGTGCTAAAATGTGTGCACTGCTTTTGTTAGCTTTGGGATCAAATTGTGATCTGGTTCAACATGTTTTACGCGTCCCATCCTAGCGTCTTAGGGAAACGGTGTGGTGAGTCTTTTTTGCCTAATAGTCTTGGCATTGACTTGCTGTACAAAAAAGAGGGAAATGGTGTAATCCCTTAGTTTCCAAATGAAATGAGGAATGAAAGACCAGGAAATTAAGAGGAAAGGTTACAACAATATGTTTTGATAATTATGGTTTACAGACAAGGGCGTAGGTTCGGTCTAAGTTTTGGTGGGGACCTTGATAACCCCCCCCCCTCCCCCGGCAGCACAGTGAAATGCCCAAGAGCACCGAACATTTTTGAGAAGGGGGGGAAACCACATTGGCTTAATAACCCCCTCCCCCCAACCATAACCATATCATACATCTTGTGTATACAACCAGATACAGTCATCAGCAGATCAGTTCAAGAACACTTTACTTTTTCCTTTACAAAATTCAGCAAACGTTGCAAGTAAGATCAAAAGAAATATCCTCTGGATACTCCCTGGTCACTGGCACTCACACTGACTGCCTCCTATAGAGCAAACAAAGCGTAACCTGGTTTGTATTCACACTAGCTTAACTTAATTTAAGACTAACACTTCAAATGCCATATTTACTGAGATAATTTCACAGTATATTTCATATCTGAGAACTAACACCTCACCTGGAGCCCTGAAGCTCCAGCCACCTCTCCATCGTTCTGCTCTGCCCCTTGCTCTGCTGTCTGAGCATCCTATGTGAAAAAATATTACATAATTAACAGACCTATTCTACCTCACATTCAGTGCTGACCTTACTAAACACCGGACTTTACAACAAATGCGTTGCGTGATAGATATCTAACTTATGGGTCCACTCACTGTACTTACAGCCGACGTAGCGAAATAACTTCTAATGTCTGTCCTTTTCTCTTTTGGTGGCGACATGGTCTCGGAGACTCAGAAGGAGACGCGTGTGCCCAGCTAGCCGCCGCCTTTTGCAGCTAATCAAAGAACGTCCGACGATTCAACTGACTCCCCCTCCCCCCACCCCCCGACAGCGCCGTTCCGACACGGTCTCGGAGGCTCATAATAAATGTCAAACTAAGAAGCTTCCGTTCCGCGCACCGCCTGTTGCTGCTAGTCAAAGATCGTAGATCCACGTTCTTTGAGCCAATATGGCAAAAATTGGTCGGGACTTTTTCATATCCCGTGAATATTGGTCGGGACATGTCCCTACCGTCCCTACCCAAACCTACGCCCATGTTTACAGATAATGAATAGTAAACTATGGATACCTATTCCCTTGATTTTTAATTCATCTACTTCAGGCTCCAGTAACCTTTGCACACTAAAAAAAAAAAAAAAAACTTTTTCCTTCCACTCAACTTTCTATTAATAATGTGGACTCTGCAAACAGCTAGCTTTTATCAATTTTTTTTTGTATAGGACATTTCAATCAACAGGGCAATTCAAAGTACATTGTATATAATGGTGACTAATTGTGACTTGCTCTCCTTCACTCTGCTGGTCAAATCAACAGGCTTCCTCATGACTGTGCAGGCCAAAACATGGCAGTAATAGTTCTCCAATGATTCTGATTTTCACAAGTCGTACATAATATTCATATTTTTGAAGTAACTAGATATTGGAGTTTTATTTGCTGTTAAGTGGAATAATCAAAATTGCCCTTTGGCTTGGATCATAATAAGATTTTATTGATTTATCCACACCCAGGGCAGCCATCTTTGTTTGACTAAGGAGTTTTATAGCTGCTATTTATGTGGATTTTTAACTTAAGTCAAGTTTACAATAAAATAAAAGGGTCAGGCTAAGGTTTATTTAATTATGACAATAAAATTGTAATATTACAAGAATAAAGTAATAGTATTAGGAGAACGATGTAATAAATTTACGAGAACTCAAGCACCAAAAATAGAGGATCCAAACTTATTTTCTCAATAAAACAAAATTCTTCTTGTAACTTTAAGACTTATTCTGCTAATATTATGACTCTATTCACATAATTAAGCAAAGCATTTCTCTAGCATGGCTGATACACCATCATAACTCACAGAAGGAGTGATTGAAATAAAAACCACTTTTTAACAATGTTTTTTAGTAATTTATTTTTTTTGTAGAAAAGAGAAAATCAATTTAAAATCGTTCCAGTATGAACATTTAAAAAGTGTTTTCCCTCTTTTTCTCCCTCCAAATAAAAACCTTTGTAACCATTTCATGGCTGATGGATTTCAAAACTTGTTTCAACTCGAGCTAGAATGCATATATTGCATATTTTTTTGCGTTCCTCATGTTTACGTTAAATCTCTCACATAAACGTCTGTGTGTAATCTGTCACAGAGCAAGTCCCTTTCGACGGCGCCACACGCCCGTACGCGTATACAAACAAAGCGGCGTGCCTTATTGGACGAATCGAGGCGTGTCCCTGTGCCTCTCAACGCCGAGCGGCTCTTTAAAAGTGAGAGAACCCGAGCCGCTTTCCCTCTACCGGTTGTATATCAGTCAGGCAATTACAACCCTCACGGATCTATTGGTAATAAAAGCGAGGTTTATGAAGCGTGAGCGTGCCAGACTTCGAAGGGGGAAAAAAATGCTAACCTATGAGCTGTATTTGGGACTGCGGGGCGTGGCAGAGGAGGAGGGCTCAGTTGTTAGATTTGTGGCGTAATTCACTTCCCTGTCCTCCAACACATCTCGTCCTGACCCCTTGACCTCTGCTTGCTCCGTCTCCATCGACTGCGACTCATACTTAACAACCTCCCAGCAGACGTGGACGACGTGTGAAATTGAGATTTCAACCCCCCTTCATATCTTCATCCTCTCTTTTTCACATTTAGCTTTTAAAACCTAATAAAACACAAGATAACCTCCCCCTTCTCCGCCCCTCTCCCAGCTTCCCCTCCTCAATCCTGCCTCTCCAGCGATCCACCACAGCTGTAATGAGATTTGATGTTAATCCCGACACAATAACGCAAAATTACAGCATGCGCTCTGCTCTGAAGCTCCACAAAAGCATAGCAAATAATGTAGGATGGATTTGGCACATGGAGGACAGATTTGGCTGGTGAAGGCACGTTAATGTAATCTATATGTAATTGTGCTGTAATGCAACATATATGCAGATGAGTAAAGCCTTGAGAAGTTTTTTTTTTTTTTTTTTTTTCTTGCACAAGTCAATTAAGGCTGGGGCATTGCTGGGGGTGATAAAGATTTGGCAATCTTTATTGCCAAAGATTGACCATCTTTGGCAATAAAGGGAAGACTAGAGGAGAGCAAGAGACTGAAAAAAGTGAAGATTTTTGACCAAGAGTTAAAATAACTTTCTTAAATTGAAATAACATTAAACATCTTTTCACACTGGTCAGTTCATCCAGGATGTTGTGATTTTTATATTTGTCCTAATATATGATGTTAAATGTGACTTTTTTTTTTTAATTGCCGTACTGGTCATCAAGTAAGGCTGAGGCAGCAGTCACTTAAACCAAACTTTTTTTGGCCAATTTTGAGAAAAATTGCAGTAAAATCAGAAAAAAATGTGGGGATCTGTTGATTTTATGTGAATTTTGCAGATTTATGAAAAACTGAAGGGACAGAAGGGCCACATGAAAAGCTACGGATTTAGGACCCCAGCCTTGAGTTCGACACGTGCGTTATAGAATCAGTGTAAAGACTTTAAATCTATGTAAAACACTCTCCTATTTATTCAAACTTTTGTGCTTGTCTTATAGGTCCAGAATTATGTACACACATAGTGCCATTTTAAAGCACAATCAAGTAATTTTGTTATCTTCATTCATAGAAATGCTGCTATTATCAAATGACTTGGAAGAAATTTGACTTTGTAATTTAATGCCTTGAAATTGGGCCTCTGTCTCTTTAAGAAGCTCCTGCTCTTTCTAAAACTCCGCCTTCAGGAAGTTATTACAACATGGCTCCTCTGTTAACCCTTTAGCAACGTGTTCACCAGTGTTTCCCTGGGAAGTAGCTGGTATAATGAGCTCAGCAGATGGAGTCAGGGAGTCGAGACTTTGTATTCACAATCCAACATCTTTAAGTCAGTAACCGGGCAGAAGATCCACGGATCTGACCCACTCTGACAACTGGTACTTTACTTCACAGACTTCACTTCGACAAGAACTATCAATGCATATTAATGTCGAGAGATTTCCTGCCAGAATTACCATGCTTCTCCGTTTTTAATCTTCTAATTAGTTGTTGGTTTCCACGATATCCTCTGTTCAGGCTCAGCAAAGAACTGTTGCTGAACTGCAGCCTGTTTCTTTCATGGAACAGTGACTGATTCTGAAGAGGAAAAAGAACCAGATGGTGCCACGCGAGTGTTGGCCCAGGTTTAGCAGTGGAACCTGGTAAACTGGGGGGACAAAATCCTCTTATGGCATTCGGACACCATAGTTATTATTTGTGGTTCAGACTTTAAATTAATCCTAGCAGGAATTTACACCGTTTTGATCCAGCACTGTTTTGTAAAGGCTTAATTAAACTAAAATTTGTGTGTGAGAATGTCTAATTTATTTTGACTTTCCAGATCTAGGCACCAGTTCTCAATCTATGCACTTCCCAGTGTGGCAGTAAAGGTGTGAAAACTTTGGAAAGATTCAGGTCTTTGTATTGATCTGATTCTCTAGTCAGTCTGATAGATAATGTATCAAAAATAAAGGAGAGTTGCTTCATTTTACAACCAATCCAGTTATCATTTTTCTAAGCTTGCTTATCTATTTTGAAACGCACAATAATTTTTCTCTGGAAAGAAGTAAAATACTCGAGGGTTTCCAGGAAGGATGTATCTGTCCATCAGTCCAATCTTGTTTGAAAATGGCTAAACTCGACTCCAGATAAGTCCATTTACTTTATAAAGCAGGAAGGAGCTGTGCAGAAGGCAGCCAAACGCTAATCATTAACATTTAAGACGTTCACAACAAGACGCTGAGTTTATAAAACTGGAGAACATGTCATATATTTGTTTCCTATACTCTAACTAAAATTGCACTAATGTATGCTCAATAAGTCGTATCGAAACGGAGGAAACATGCTAGCTCTAGCCAAGGACTTTCTGCAAACATTGTGAACAAGAGCCACACGTTACTTAAAGACCATAGCGTCATCATTGTCCTTAGAAACAAACAACTATAAATTATTCTGATTTTAATTTATTTTCCAGGGACTGTGTATGTTTTCCTAAATGACTTCAATCTGTCTGTTATGATGATTAAGAGACTTGATGAATGGTAAAACCCAAGTAAGCCACTATTAGTCATGATACTCTGGTACTGTCATTTAAAGTGAGAAATCATTGAGGTAATTGCTTTTAACTTGGACATTGCAATTTTAAGATTGCAGTGTACAAAGTGAGCAATGTAAAGTCTGCTCACTTCATGCAGTGTGTGTCTATCTTTTTAAATTTCTGCTGCTTAGAGAGATGCATTATCGCTGCATATCATTAAACGTCTACTTGTTTGGTCTGCATTTAGCTTTAGCAGTCGGTCCTATTTGTTGTGGTTCATTGATCTGATTGGCTGAGTGACAAGACATGGGACTTCTCAGATGGCACAGCTGAAACAAACCGTCTGAGCTTATCAGATATCTATCTTGAAGCATTTTCTCTCCCCTTCTCACAAAAATACAAACGCACATGCACACACTCTGTCATCTCTGCAAATAATAAACGGCAAGGTGCCAAGAAAATGTCATTCGCGGGCAAGTGTGTAGAACAAAACTGACACTGCAACATGCATTCCTCAGGCTAATGAGCTGCTGCTTCTGGTGTCGGTTTTCACTTTCACTACAGTGATTACCCTGGTACAAGCAGCCAGGATACCTGCCCCACCGCACACACATCAGGTGCTTGAACAGACTTTCCTTTCCTCTTTTTCTCCATTTACGATGACAGCGGAGGCGGAGGGGAGGGAAAGCCATTTCTAAATGTGGTGCAGATTGTTACTTTAATGCCAATTAAACATTTTACAGACTTCTGCTTGTAAATTCCCCCACAACACAGTTGGTCTTTGGGATGTAAAATCTGGGAGAAAATAATCCATTTTGAGGAGCTTTTTGTTGTCTGCCCGCTGTTGTCTTGTGGCTCCCGGGTCTGTCGCACTTTTTTTTCTTCCAGTCTTCTCTTCTTGCCCTCTGTTCATTCTTTCTCCTTTTATCATGACTTTGACATCAAATGGAAACCAGAATTAGATTTTTATTTCAAGTTTCATTATGAAAAATCAAGGAAATATACAGAATGTTTGTTTTTTTTATATACAATAACCTGTAAACTCCACATGCATATGCTGCATAAGAAAAAGTCAGTGCAACTGTTTTGGTATTCAAAGCATCTTCCTAGAGGCTGATGCTTTTCTCGTGGAGGGTTTGGATATTCATGACACATGAAATGTTACAATTCCTCATATCTGTTGTGCATTTATCCTGCCACAGGGCTGCACACAAACCCACACAGATGCTATACATGCTTACAGTACATATGGCCTCTGCAGGCTTGTTTGTTACTACAACACTACTTTACGTTTTGCACATCATTAATATTTACCGTATCATCTGGTTTCTTTGTTCTTCCATATGTTTCGAATTTATGTGATTTGGAGCAACATGCCCTGGTGCTTTTTAAAAAATTTGTCATTTTTCGTTATGATATTGTTAAAAAAAAAATGTCTGTGGAAATCCATTTAATCTGATTTCTTAAGTTGATATATTTCTGCTTCACTGTGTTGAATGGCATGGAAAGTTTGATAATTGGCTACTAAAATGGATAAGTGACATACTCAAATATAGGCTAGCTAGGTTTGCTGGTCTGACAGACCAAGCACCAGGTAGCGCTGGTGGTTAAAAACCTAATAATTGTCAAGTAGCGTGTTGCTGTGGTTATTAAACACCTGCTAGTGTGTTTTATTGTTGCTGTTCTCTCATGGAAAACAATTTTCCATTTATAATTTGCTTTCTGAGGCGCTCCAAGTCTAATATATATTGTTAAAAGGTGCTTATTTTATGCCACAACACATTTAATAACCTGATTGGGGCGTAATTGTTGTTTAGATTTGCTTTAGCTTAAAATAAAGCTGAAAAAAAAAAAAAAAACACTTAAAGAACACCAATAGCACATTATTGCGCTTTAATGGGACGGCAGTCCATTCTTAATGTTTGACCTCTGGCTCGCCGAGGTGATGATTTACGACGTATGCTCTCCCAACCTCTTGAGCTCTCCCCGAGGAAATCAGGCTGGATCTATGGCTATCATTTACATCTCCTCGAATTAAAGCAGCACTGTGTAGTTATGGCCCCAGGTCTCATGAATCAAACTTTATTGACCACTTGGAGAGTTACGGACACCCGTTGAATGCAAAGTGCCGGTGAAAAGACCACAGGGCGGGGGGTAGAGGGGAGATGAACGTGTTCGAGGCGTAGCGATTGAAGGCGGGATAACCAAGCAGACTGTGATGGAACTGCTGCAGCTGCTACTCATAAATATTTACGTTCTGCTCCCAGTGAGATTCTTTACAACCAGGGGGATTGAAGCGCACATTGATATTCCCTTAAACAATAAATATAAGAACCTATTTGCCAAAAAAAAATCAAGCTTTATGCCATTTGTGATGAATTTGGGAAGTGTTTTGTAGCCCAGGGATCTGTTCATTCACAGTAAATTAATCGGATATTGTGTTTTGCATCTGCTTTAGCAACGATGGTTTGCTTTGGTAGAATAAAGACAAAGGCCTTTGTAGAGTGCTAACGTCAGGCTAAGCTGGAGCCGATAGCCTGACTTATTTATTAGCCAACATAACTTGTTGAACTTGAGGTTCTCCTCGAAGAGCTAAAATGTAAATGGGGATAAAATTCTGCATAAGCACTTAAACTATAACCACTTAAGCAAGTGTTTAGTCTGAATTCTTGCTTTGATTTTGAAAATCACAAAATCTGTAGGCCTAAATTAGCTTGTTGAAGCTAATTGTGTAATATAAATGGTACATCTGATTGGCAGCAGTAGAAATAATTGGTGATTTTCTGTGTGGAAAAAGGAGCATGTGGATGTCAGTTTTTGTTAAATTCAGTATAAAGTATGTTAAAGTATATTAATTGAAGGTTGTCTTACTGGGAAAATCTCTTACCAGCCTATGCTCTGTATGAAACCGGTGTTTGACTGCTCCAAGTTCCCACTTCCCTTACTTAAATCAGACATAAAATCTATTGCAAGGAAGAAATGCAAAATAAATGAAAACAAGCAGAAAGGGAAACTTTGTTTTTTAATTGTAAGATGAGAAAAAGGTCAAAAAAGGAGGGAAGAGAATATTTTACCAACCTGACAAGTCTTAATAAAACAGACACCAATTTGATGGTACATATTTAAATTCTAATCTAAAACAGACTGGCAAACAAAGAACTTTCCTTCATTCTCACAGGCCTTTTGCCCCTAATTAGCAGGACCAGGTGTGGCTAATTTAGGCAATTTGCTGGGACGTTTATTAGCATTTAGCTGTGATGTAATGGAGAAGAGTTTAGCTTAAATACTTATTATTTTTGTCTGGAGCAGAGTGGTGAGTCTATGACTTTGTTTTTTATTCTTTTATTCTTCCACCTTGTTTAACACTACACAGTTAGCTAAACCAGCTAGCTATAAGGTTGATTTTTGGATGGGTAGGAAGAATTTAAAGTGGTAACATATTAGAAAGGCTATTTTTGGGGTTCATGTTTTCTTCATTATTAAAAAAATATATATTTTTGATCTTTACATCAATGGTATGTAAAATATATTGACTGAAATGTTATTTTAGAGTGCGTTTCTGGAAAGGCCTGACAAGGAACCTTATAACGAGTAATGCCTTATTTAGAAATAATTATGTAAAAATTTGGAAGGCTTTATTATTGATTCATGGTCTTTATCATTCAAATGTGGTTATGTCTTGCTAATAAATGGCTTTCTATAAGAAGATGGTTGATTCAGGAGTCTCCATAATTTATTAAGCTCATAGCATAAAAGCAAAACGGTTTTCTACATTTGGACCTCAAGAGTACTGAAACGACCCTTCACTGAGGTTTTTAGTCTTTGGTCTAATTCCAGAAACACTTTAGGTGCTTCTGTACAACCATGTTGGGGAATAATGGAAGCAACAACCTTGAGATAGCATCTGTACTACTAATAAACTGTGACTGCTTAAAATGTAGTGAAATGTTGCTGTGCTAGCATTTTTTTTTTTGTACCCATCTTTGTTCTTCTGCATGTGTCAGCAGGTGAAATTCATAAATGTCAGATTTATGATTTAATTTTTTCTTTATTTAAATACAACATTTAATAGCAGATTAACTAACATAATTTATGCTTTTTTTCTATGAAATCCCTTTATGGGACTTGTGAAAAAATGGGAGGTAATTGGACTGGCGCATACTTGAATATTACCGACACGAAGGCAGTAAGGCATTGACCCAGCAGAAATCAATACACTGACCTTTGGTTTTTAACTTTTTTTCTTTGTTAAATGGAATTTATTGTTTTATAATTAAATTGTCTTATTTTGTAATACGACTAGTTAATACCTGGACAAGCTTCTTCTTAACAGTGCAATGACAAATCCATCTTTTGGGATGAAGGGGATCGTTGCCTCATGACTCCAGTGGTTTACGTTGGTTGTTTTCTGCCTACCTTTAGATAGTCAATGCATGGTAGGGTTTTTTTTTCTTGTGCTGCAAAGACAAAGTGTGGCACATTTTCCCCATGAGATTATATTGTTTCTTGTGATATTCAAGAAGAAAAAGGGGCAAATTAGTACTCATGCATCATGGATGAGTTTCAAAAGCCCCCCATGTAATTCCACAGCTGAGGGAAAAGACTTGAGCAGCCCAGCTGTGTTTTTAGCAAGTTTAGCATTTCTGTAATTAACTGCTTATCCCTAATTTTTCCTGCCTTTTTATTTCCTTCATCACCTATGGCAACAGATATTTTGTATTGTGCATTTCTTTGTCGTTAGCAGCCTAATGTAACGGCAGTCTTTCGTTGCCACGAAAAGACTGCTTTTCCAACATGTTGCCAACAGCAAGGCCTCTGGGTGTTTTGTGGGACTCCAGAGCTCTGTGGTCCTCGTGTCCCAGAAGAACCAGTCATGAGCTGGCAGCACTTGACATAACTGGCCTTAAGTAAGTGATGGGGTCGCAGTGATACATGGCATGCCAAAGAAGGGAGGGGGAACGTGTGTAGTGGCTCAGAAAACATGCCGAGATGAGGATCGTGTTAGAGGTGATGAAGGGTGAAACAAGTCGCGTGGCCCAGTGTCATGGCGGTGTTGCTTTGAGACAGGCTACTTGTCACTTGGATGCTATCCTCACAGATTATTGGGCCATTTGCCTGGCCAGTCTCATGTGTAGATGCACTGATGCACATCATTGCAGTTAAAAAAATGTGGATTTGACAGCGCCAACATGTTCCCTACAGGGAACCAGTGTTCAGTACATGTTCTGTGTCTCCCCCCACCCCAAGTTTACACCAACAGATAACATGCTTTTTACACATTGTCCTAGTCAGAGTTTATCTTTGAAGTTATGTTTTCAAGGGCAGCTATGGCAACTGATAATCCCATTTACAAGTGGGATTATCAGTTTGTCTTGAGTGTTGTACCGCTGACTAAAGGTTCCCACATATTTGGCAATAGAGTGGATATCATGCAAGCTGCGCAGATGGTTACGATTGCAACCATCCACATTCTGATTGCCTACATTTCTTGGGACACAGTTCTTCATTTTCCACAATCCAGATGGATACTAGAAAGTCTGAACTATTTGGGGGTCTGGTCCTGTTTGTTCTCCACCCTCCACCAGGAGCCATCACACATCTGCTGGTGCAGCACAAAGTAGCACTGACACTCTACCTGATCAGCTCGGTGTCTCATACACACCATTTGATCTTTAGTGATCTTGTGAATGAGTCATAGGTTTTCTCTCATCACTACATTGAAGGTTTACCAGTTCCTCCCACTGATGTTCACTGGATTCTCAAAGGTCTGGAATTGACTTTCCATAGTAATAAATGTCAATAACTTAGTTTCTAATCTGTTCTTGATTTCCTTTAGGCTGTGAACAGGATGTGTTGCTTTGAAGATGTTTGTCCTGTGCTAAACAGCTTCTGTTTAACTTCTAGCATCAACCACGTCTGGATGTTGACAATTAAATTATACTCGGATTTCCAAAATGAAAAGATTTTTAATGCATTTAACTACATTTTCAAAAAGGATCGGATTCTATTGCATAGATTTTCTCAAATAGTAGATGAATTCATTTAAGATTTTACTCTAACTATTCTGTTATTATCCGTCTTCAACTCATTTCCTCGTGACTATGATTCAGTCTTTGGTTTAAAAAAAAAAAAAAAAAACACACACACACACACACAATCAAAACCAGTCCAAAAAGGAAAGCATGCTGTAGAATGCTCTTCTCTCTCGCTCTCTGAGCTCCATGGCAACATTCACTTTGATATGCAGATCCTCTTGCCATTTGTACAGTGCAGCACCAATGGGGAATATTGACTTTTTGGAGAGGCAGATCTTTTGCATTAATTGAGAGCCTAAAACAGTGCTGCTCATTTTCCCCTCACATCTGAATGTTATGTCTTCATTCCACAGATGCAGGGAGGGAACTGAGTTCGGACGCCGCGCTTTGAGGGAGACGCTTCAAAGGGTATCTGCTCAGCCTCCAGTCTGAACGTCGTCTTCGGAGTCACCATGGTGCTGCTTCGGTAACCTCCACCTGCTTGGTTTTCATCCTCCAGCTCAGACCTTTTTTCCTTTTTTTTTTTTTTCTCCAACCACACGAACAAACTCCTGCAATGGATCACCTGTGTCCAGGTGAAGGCGTGAGCTGGACACAGGCCCTCGTCGGCAAACTGTAGCGCTCTGGATTTTATCAAACGCCGTCCCCGTGATCTTGCCCTGGAGTTATTCTTCATTTGGACCAGGAATGGACGTACCAGAGTCGAGCAAGCATGGCAAGAAGTCCACATGTCAAAAACTTGAAGACCAGAAAAAGGTAGGCAAGCACTCAGCTAATCATCTTAACCAGTTTTTACGATTATGAAGCTGAGAAAGGGAAGTTTTATTCCTCTTTATGAAAGAAAAAAAAATCAGATGTTGATCCGATCTCAGTTCCCAGGAGCTTCTTCGCTTCACTTATACAGTAGCTACTTCTAAAGATAAGATTGGAAGAGGTGGAGTCTGTGCTCCCCCCTCAGAGCCTTCTGCCTTTCATCTGAGCTCATGTGGCTCGGTGGGCAGATTCAGCTCTAACTCGTCTCTTGGGATTACATATTCGTCTCTGTTTGAGATGCTTTTTATGATCTCACTTCTGGAGTTTGTGGTATATTCCCTGCTATGTTTCCCGTCGGTAGGCTGCGGATGGCCAACTTTGAATGAATAATGGGTGAGTGGAGGCATACTTTGAATCTTGCCGAGCACCATTTGATTCTCTGTGGTCTTGATGGGTGAGTGGATGGGGGGGAGGAGTTGCACATTATGACTTCACTCTTGTCTGAATGCTGGCTTAAGAATGACAGTTCTAGCCACAGTCTGCTCAGTAAAAAATGTAGGGTGTTTTCACACCTGATAGTCCGGTAGACTCTGCTCCGTTGGGAACCAAAGTTGCAAGATTTCACATTTTCAGCTGCTGTGGTTCACTTTGGTTTAGTCAGTTGCTGCACCAAGAACCACTGAAGGAAACCACCCAAAAAAACTACAAGACACAATCACAACTTCATGAGCCATTTCTCCAGTGACCGTGTTCTGAACTGGGTGATCTGTACCTGTCAGGTGTTGCTCTCTCTCGCCTATCGTCAGCTGCGGATGGGCACTTTCTTAATGGGGCTGAATCCAAAACATCTGTGATGATTTGTTCTTTTTGTCTGCATAAAGTGCCGAGTTTCACAATCTCATGCAAAACAAGTAATTTCCCATAAAAATCTTTAATGGGATGTAATGTGTGCTCTTTATCAGTAAGACCTCTTTGATTTACTGCTCTGTGCAGCTCCGACCACATCCTGTTTTACATTTATTTTCTCTTAAGCCTGTACCAGAACAAGAAGCTACATTTCAATTGTGAGTTTATTAGGATTCACAAAAGCTGATGGGTTACAAGTATTTTTTTTCTCTGTTTTTATAATGAATAAAATGTGGCAACAGTTTTATTCAGCTGTAAAAGGATGGTTTCTTTTAGTTATTTTTTTTACATTTCCATCAGATTAGCATAGTAGTAATTAAACAAAAACTCAAAATATACACTGGTCTGCAATGTGCAGCTTGACACGATAGCATGAATAAATTCAGAAGTATTTCTAGAAGGTGTTAAAACAAAAGTGTTTCTGTATGTGCCTGGTCACCTTCGACCGCACCGAGGCAGAACGGCCTCTGAATACCTACAGGACCAGAACATAAACCAATAGAGAAACTCTTCCCCCCTCCATCCTCTCCACGTCTGACCTGATTCTTCTAATAAGGTGCTTTTGATAAGCCTAATGAGCGTTGTGGCGAGGCCCAGGAAACGTCTGAGCACAGCAAATGTGCAGTAATACATCAGCCTTGACATTTGTAGCACTATTAGGATCTCATAAAACACATTATGGTGCTTTAGTATTCTTTTCTCCTTTTAGACCTCACTGCCATCATTGAGTTTTGTTTTTTTTTCTTCTCCAGCATAGCAAATCCTATAATTCCTTTCTTTATTACTTAACATTCCCTTTCTTCACCTTCAGGTAATTGAATGCATATAATAGTTTAGATGATTTTTACACATCTTATTCACCGTTGTTGGGACAAAATTATTTGTTAGAGATGTTTCAGACAAGATTTGTGACTGATTAGATCAGTGTAATTTAAGAATATTTTACTGTATTAGCATCTATTATTTGACATATTGGTATGTGTCCCATAAGTAAAACTGGCTTAATGATAATAACCAAAGCTTATTTCCAAATTGCTATTTTTGTATGTTGTTCAGCAGGGCATTGGTCATGTGGTATTTATCTGGGCATTTAACAGTGATTGTGGTGCACAGAAGCAATGTCACTGGGTGAGTCTTTTTTTGCCATGGTGTACTAATATGTTTGTCTTATTTAATTCACCTAACGACACACGGCTGCAGTCTTCAGTAAACTGATGTTTTTATCCTGTGCAGTTAGCTGAAGTGCCAGGCTAATGCTAGCTTATTGTTTTATGAAGACTCATTGATAATTTGGTCCTTCGCATATTTCAGTGAAGTTCTAGTTAAATTTCCAGGTGAAACTTGCAGAAAATTAGTTTCTCTAATGTTTGATAAATGTAGCACTTTGAATGTTATACCATTAAAACGCTGTCCCCCCCAGACACACTGTTTCTGCACAATGTGTCTGGATAGCACATTGTGCAGAAATGGTCGTGTGACAGAGTTTTCACTTTCACTGTGAACATTATCGTAACACTTTGAAGTCAAACAATTTTGCAAGCTGTTGAAGGCGGCTGTGTTTTTTTTTTTTTAATATTATGCTAACTGGAGCCGCATGGCTCGATAGGAGTCATAGAGTACTGTGAGCCATCTTTACCAAATTAACATAAATACTATATTTGACCAGAGTTCAGTAAGGCAAAAAAGCATTAATGTTCAGCTCTTAGAAAATAAAAAAAATTGACTGCTTTTTAAAAAAAATGTTTTCCATTGCTGTTATTGCTTCCAGACATGAGTAGCCTAATGAGGATGTACCATCTGTGCCGTCAGTGCAGTTGTTTGTTTTGCTTATTACATGAATTTAACCAATATTTGCCAATAATGTCAAGGGCTTGGAAGGATTCTGCTATTAGGACACGGCCACACAGATGTGCTCCTTGGATCCATGCGGCTGTGTGGATGGGAATGACAAACAGGAAACATTGCTTCATTGTTTTCACCCTTTTACCACTGCTCATAACTGTAAACACTGCAGATTACACCTTGATCATTAGGACTGTAAAATCATCTCGCAGCTGGACCTGAAGGTTTAAGGGACAGCTGGTGGTTGTAAAAATCTCAGTTTAACAGCAAGCTACTTCGTTTTTTGCCAGGGTCTGTGTTTTTGTTTCGTTTTTTTCCCTGCATCACTTGTGGGTTTGATTTAATTTATTTAAGCATTTTTAAAATGTGTTGAAACACAAGAACATTGAGTGCTAGTAGATGTTATTAAATTGACTTATGAAAAACCCAAACAAACAATAATATAAATCTCTAAATCAGTTTTAAAATGGAAACTTATCCAATTTCAGCCACCAGCTATATGCAGGTAGTGGATTTTCCCTGACTGGTTCTGCATATATTTGATGTATTCTGGTTAAAATCCTAATTTTTTTTAATCTAGAATATAATCTAGTTTTATATTCATAGCAGTTTTCTTCATCATGATCCATATAGGAGCAATTGCCACTCTTATTTTGAAAGGGTAATCTGATTAATTAAGTTACTTTCTTAGTAGTAGTGCTGTGCGGCAACTCAAAACGGTTCTTAAAGTTTGACATAACGGTTTTTGATGCTAAATAAGACTTTGTCACCAGAACAGTTTGTATAGCGAACCTTAATATTTTTGTCCTTAGCTGACACAAACTCAAAATAATGATAGTATTCCAGCTAGCAAACGCACATCTCTGTCCTCCCTCCATTTTCGTTAGTTTGAGTTGTTGGTTGTTTGGTGACTTGTTGCATATGTGGTGCCACTCACCATGACTCAAGAAGATGGCAAATATGGGTTTATACAAAGGAAAATGACAGAAATGATAACACAGTGTGATTAGTAACTTTAAGCTTTAGAAGGGTTTCCCTCAGGAAACATGAGACGCCCCGTTATGGGGGTGCTGGTGCAGTCACCCAATGGCCCAGCATGTTTTTGAATTAAGAAATGTTTAAAGTTGATAAGAAATTTGAACAATAATTAGGTATTGTTAATGTCTCCCACTAACTCATAATTACCAAAACACCAACTATAAAATCTTAAAATACTTCTAATACAATGGGAGAAATCATGCTTTAGATGACTAATTACTGAAAAAGTGGTTATATTATAATAAGGCATCACAGGCTGGATGGAGCAAATCCGTTTAAGGAGCTCCATCCACATGCTTTACAAGAGCATTCTTTCCTGCCCTTGTGACAAGAAAATAAATTACTTTTCTACTTTGAAAAATAATGGAAAGAATCTTTTCAATTGCTCATGTTTAAACGAAAAAATTATTTTCTCCCTCTAAAACGTGGCGACATAAGTCATCAAATTTCCCGTCGGTCACCTTTGCCTTTTCATTTGCTGCCTGCTATTGAATAAGACCCCTTCTTCTGCTCTCATGATGACTATTCCAGCTGCATAAAGCTGGCTAGTCAAAGATGAGTAAATAATTCAGCAGCACACAATGGTATTTGATCTGTATGATGTAGCATAATAAAGGATAATATGGCAGCTGGTGAAAATGTTAAGTTCAGAGAATAATTTGTCTTGCATGGTTTTATTCAGATGACCTACATACAGAGGAAACTAAATAATTATGCTGTGTAGTTGACACGTGTTTAAAAGCATGTAATTGATACTGTATTGTTACATAAAACGTGTAGAAATTAATTTAGCCTTACAAAATGGTTCCTGGCCATCTGTTATCTTTTCTACACTGTGGGTGAAAAATGCTTTGTACATCTCAGTATGCCAATTAAGTAATAATGACCCCCAAAAGCATCGTCTGATTGCAGGTGGTAGTGGGCTGCCATTTATAAAAGGGTTGAAAGATCAGAGAAAATTGATGTTTGTTCAATTGGCTGGTTTGTGTTGTCCATTTTTTTTCCTGCATATTGGAAAAAAATGAATGTTTCATTTTGAAACGTATGTTTTTCAACTGAGTTGATCAGGGTTACAGAAAGATGAGCCATTTAGTTTCATGTTGGTGAAATAAAAAGAACTTGCAGCGCTCATCCACAAACGCATTGCATATTTGCTGGTCCTTTCAAACTTTCTTCAGATGTGTCCAGAACAACATATTGGTAGAGCATCGTCATCTATATCCTGTTTTTACGGTTTTACAGTAAAACACAGAGGGAACGTTCATTTGGATACATTCCTTAAGAACTTTAAAATAGTAGATTTTACGTAAGCATACTTTTTAGAGAAGAACATGTTCATTTGTATTGCAAGTCAGTTGACAATAAGCCCACCTGCTCTGGTTGGGGCTGCGGTTGGTTGCTTATCAGACTCGATAGTTGTTAAAAGAAACATTTCTATTCAACTGAATGTGTCTTGATGAGAAAAGGAAAAGTTCAGTGACGGATGGAGGACGGGGGATGCTGTTCCCTACAACCTGAGAAAACTTTGCTGAATAAAAGACCTTTAAACCATAAGAATATTTTTGCTGTTTTGAAACCATTACATTTTCACATCTTTTTATATATATGCTCAATCTCATCAGCAACTGTAAGATGAGATGAGAAATATTTTCACTTGTTCAGATTAGTAGAATTCTACTCATTACATGCATCCCCATTTCCAGTCCCTCAGTTCCAGAATAATAAATATATGATGTATATATTTTCAATGAATCATTTAACTATTGCAGTGGGTCTACTGTATGGCATCTATAACATCCAGAAGGTGGTTGTCTAGTATTATAAAAACGATATGTTTGGTAGTCTAAAAAATGAACCACTACATGTTCTTGGCTTTGCTTACTTCAGTTGCATTTGCACATGACCAGGTTTCATTTGAACAAAGTTTGCCTAACTTTGGACCAATGTAAAGAATTTTTAGGTACATCTAATTGGCAGTCTTTACTTTTCCCTTTGGCAAAAATATTTGTTTTGACATGTAGATGTTAAAGGCTGTTTATGTTGCCATGCAGTGTACCATTCACCTTTTAAAGTAAAATATGACATATCAAGCTGTCAATAATTTAATGTGGCAGCTTGTAGACACGCCAGATGGGCATTAGCTTGAGTTAATTGTTCACACTTTCCTCCATTTCACCTTCCATATGTGTTAATAGGATTATCTTAACAGGGATTCAAAGGTGACTATAGATGCTAAAGAGGTGTCTGATGCATGAATGCTCTAATGTGAATTAACAATGCTTCTTGCAATTCATTGAGCGTTCCATCGCCAGTGTATTTGTCCCATTTGTCCTTGTGCATTAATCTGCATCCTCATGGTGAAAACGTACAAGGGCAGATGGCTACAACCGATTTACCCAAGTTATCGTATTTGTCTTGCACTCATCCTGATAAAAACAACGATGTGGAGTTGATTCTAAGGGTTAAGGGATTTTAGCTGAAGACTGTTTAACCTTTGTGGTGGATCTTGGTTTGTTCATAAATGCATCACAGCAAATTACAATGATCAGTGATTGCTCCTAAGCTCGGCCAATTAATCTAGGCCCCCTCTACCAGATTCCACTAAATTTATATTGAAATGCTGTTTGTGGTGCTGATGTTCTTAGCAGGAAGAGGAGACCCTAAATCAAATTATTCTCAAGGCCTCATACAACCTTTGGTCAGCCCCAAAGACGTGCTGCGCTGCACGTCTTTAAGCTGGATGTGAGGAACAAACTGGGAGATTTATTTTATGTGGCCCTAGTAGAGACGAGGCTTTTCCGTTTCGTGACTGAGTTTGTAATAAGCATCACAGAGGCTGTTTGTTTTGGTTGCCTGGTTTTATGGGACAAGTTTTTCTGATCTCTGCTCTTCCATGGCTGGCCCTTTAGTGCTTGTTAATGTGTCAAAGGTCCGCTCTGCGGCCACTCGCACTGAGACTGGAGTGACACTGACTGTGATGGAGCAGAAGTAGAGAGAGATTTTGATATAGCACAGAATGCTGCCACAAAACGGCGTACTGCGTGACAATGGTTCGAGCGTGACAGCTTCTCCATGGGCTGAACCGCCAGCTGACCACCAAAGAACACAGGAACATTGTCGAGTTGCAACACAGACACAAAGCCATGCACCGGGGGAGCGTGTGTGAGATGTGAACACACCTGCCACAAAATTCTTTGTTCACAAAGATGTATCATTCTCGCTGCACACCACGCACCTCTAAAAACACGACTATAGGTTATACTTGCAGTTGGCAGAGCAGGCAGTGTGGCTTTTAAACTTGAGACCTACCTCGATGTGGGATTCTCCGAAGATAAAATGTCATCACATGGGGTTGATGTACAGTACTGGTTCATAGTTATCAAATACATTTTGTAATTCAGTTCGTTTATGTTCATTTAAAGAAAAGAATCATTTTAAGTCAATTCAGCGCTTTTTCTGTATCGGATTGGTATCAGTCGATACTATACCTCGTATCTGTATCGAAAGTGAAAAAAATGGGTTAAGTGCATCCCTATCGGGACATCTTTTACAGCAACTAATTTCCACAATTTATATGTATCGTACCAAAGACAACACTTGAGACAGAACAGGTAACTGGACTCCAGCCTTGGATGGCTTAATTAGAAATGTCAGTGTGAAAATGATCACTGTGTTTCATGCTGTGGAATGTCAGAAGCACACCAGATGCTCCCAGTGACGGGGGCGACTGACGCCACCATGTGCATCAAATGTAATTAAATTTTGCCAGCATTTCTGGTCCCATTGCATATGGAGGAGATGTTTCCATAGACATAAAGGAATCTGGTGCAATAAAGCAAATTCCCCAAATTTGTTCTGGAGCCACAGATGTCAGAAACTAGTTTATATTCCAATTTCACTGAAAATGACCCTTCTGTCCTCATGTCGGTCACCTGTTTGCAATTAAGAACCACCAAACAGAAACATTTCAATGTGTTAAAACTCAGTGACGGTGAGAAAGTGGTTGTTCAAAGCTGAAAAAGAGGGAAAATGTAGCGGTTGAGTCGATGTTTTTCTTTCCCAAGATGGTTCCTGTGGTCTCTGCTTTGATATTTTTTACATCCCCATTGTGCCATGAGAAGAGCCTTCAAGGTCATAACAAACAAGACCCGTGGACAACCACATAATAAGCATTTCCTCCGCAACATGGCCGACTGATCACACAGACCAGACTTTGGCCTTGGATAAAAACACCCTCTCAGTCCCTTCAGATAAACATGCAGTCTGGAAGAAAAGCTGTCTTTTTTTTTTTTAATCTCTAATTCTGGGTGTGTTTCTGTCTTGGCCATCGTTTTTTTAAATGACAGTTCTGCATTGAAAAGGACCAAAGAAAACAAAACTTCTTATTGATTTTAAGAGGGAAAAAAATACCGACTAATCCATTCTACTCAAATCCTATTAATCAGAATTGTGTATTGACTGCAAAGACACCATTTCCTTCCATTGATTTTTTTTTTTCTTCCTGTTATCCACACTACATTTACAGATATTAATTTAATACTTAAATGTCATAAGTTGTTTTGTGCTTTTTGAGCACCACAGATCATACAGCAGGTATAATTTCTGTGGGAACTCAAGGTTGGCAAGTGGGAACGTGGTTTTCTCTTTGCCACTCGGTGTTGGCTGCAACAGCTTAGGTCATGTTGTGCTATTTAGATTCAATCTCAGCGGGTAATGACCAGAAAACAAAGATCTGAGGTGATGTATAATTAGCTCAGAATGTAATGGAAAACCTCTTCCAGTGTGCAATTTTCTGGCCCCGTCTAGGATTTTAAACCTGCTTATTTAGAAAGCAGTTCCTGATGGACAATTTGAAATGCTCTTGCTTTAGTTTGTGGTTCTTGTACATGCCATGATTTGTCTACCCTTCTATACTTTAGAAACCCCATTTTTTTGTCTATATTTGCATTGAAAAGTTCCAATATTTTTGAGAAATGTCTTGAAATATTAGTTTTTATGCCCACTCGGCATGCAAAGCAACAACTTTAAGATGTGACTTAAATTTTTTTTAAACAATAATGTAGTTTGTTGGGAAAGGTTTAATCCTTCAGTCTTACATTTTCCAGTTTTAGCAAGTCTCAGTGAGGAGAAAGCCGTGTCTGATTTATGGCCAAAACTTCCTCTTGAAAAGAAAGCTTTAACTTTTCTGTCTATGCAAGATGTATAAGCTGAAAGTTTATAACAATACGTCTCCATATTTCTTATGAAAGTAAAGACTTTCTAACTTTTTGTGCAGTCTAGCTATTACGAGCCCAGAAATTGAGGGTGAGTTCTTTACGTTTTGCAATTTATCTTTAACAAATTTATTTTGAAGTATAAGAGGAAATGTTTGTCTTCTTCTGTTGAAAGGAAACTGGAGGCTCCCTCATGTTCAGGCGTATTCTGTGAGCCACACTGACTCAGTTCTCAGTTGAGATTTCGTAGTGCCCGTTTCTCTTGACAAATTCCTTCATTTCTTGCAATGAAGGAATTTCTCATTCAAACTTAGATGCTAACAAGTTGGGCCCCAAGCCCAGTTTCTTCTCCACCAGGGCAGCCACTGTTGTGCACTAGGTGGCTGTCTGGCTGATGTGCTTTGTTGTAGTGTAGCTGCTGCATGTCCTTGTGATTGGATGCACCTACTCTCAACCTTAGCAGCTCAGTCGCATACAAAACGGTTCAATGAGATCGTTTACTTTGCAATGAGGAGTATGTGTACACGGTTGTACAAATGTACCTTTGCGCAAATTGTCTGGACAATCAGCTTTGAAGAACGAACATCCAAGAACATGGGAGATTTTTGGCCGTCAAGCTAGCTGACCAAGTCTGCTTCACTAATATACAAGAACTCTTGGCATAATTTTTTATGCTATCTGGTAGCAAACAAACGGTGAGAGAGTGAAAGAAGGTGAATTAACTTGTAAGTAGTGAGAAAATACTGGAACACCATAGATTGACAGATGTATTGAAGCAGCAAGGACTTAATAAACATGGCCTGAAATATATTATTACACAGTTTGATTTCTGAAATCTTGGTTTTCCCTAAAATGTTAATCTTTCGTTTTTGTGGAGCCAATATTGTCTGAGCTAGACAAATTGTTCTATCCCATGGTAAATGGATACAGCAAATTATAAATAAACTTAAGAACATGACTGAACTGAACGTGTGCACATCGTCTGCAGCGTTTCCCGTTTGTTCTGTATGCTGTGATCTAGTCCGCCTGATGTCATGGCTGTGATGCCCAGGGGAAAATAATGATCCTGTTGGAAGTGTTAATTAGGTGGGACTTTTTAATTTAGCCTTTGCACTGTGTTGCCCAAGTCTCATCGCCATTACTTCCTTGTATGGAGATGGCCTGTAAATTAAACCTACAGCCTCAACTTTAGAAGCACTTAATCAGGTTGACCCCTGCCACTTTCACTATCAATCACATGATGAACTCGCATTGCTGTCTTCTCTGACTTTGTTTTTTTTTAGTAGTCATGTGTTCTATGGTTTGCTGACTTTTAATAACTGCTAAGCTTCACAATGTACTAAGTAACTCCTACTGGGAATTGTTAGCACTTTTTATGCTAAAATCTGATTCTTGATGTTTGAAATCAAGAGGAATGGGGACTGCATGCAACAAATCGACAACAGGAGCCACCTTATTAACGTGAGTAGTTTACTTTTTGAAGACCTCAGAGGTTTGTTGGTGTTCACATTAGTGAAACCGCATCATGAAGACCAAAGGACACAGCAGAAAGCTCCTATAAAAATCAATCGACAGGAAAGCTATTACTTATGCACTCATACCTCTGGCCTTTATGAAGGAATGGAAAAATTAAACACTTTGTTATAGAAAAGTCCTAAAAGATCCTGTCTGCAGCTGCTACAAGCCATAATGGGCACAGAGCAGTAATATAAAATATTCTCATTTCTCAAAGCAAAATGTAAGATGTAGTAAAAACATAAAAGGAAAACGAGAGCCACATTTATTGAAAATCATATTGACGTAATGTCAGTAAAACTGAACAAGTGTCTTAATCCTGTGTCGTAGAAGGAGCAAAAGCCTTGCCGTAGAGGAAGTTGGTGGTTCTACAGTTTTGTCAGAAGTAAGGGAACAACTAGTCTGACCGTACAACAGGGTGTGCTATTTGGCTGCTTTTAAGCTGCTCTCTTAATTATGAGTGCTTGGTGAAAGTGTGAAGTGAGGTAGGTGTTGCTGGCCTTCAGCGCAGCAGTACCAAACTGTCACTTTAATCTGGCCCGCTTGCTCTGTGACCTTGAGAAATGAGGCTTTCCTGCAGAGTGAGGTTTTCTTTTTTTCTTCTTTTTCCTCAGCGTGAAAACTGGCCTGATTGTTTCCATTACAGCGCCTCTGTCTCAATTCATCACCTCAGTATTGACTTTACTGAGGAGCTGTTATCTAGCTGGCTGAGCTCAGCAGCTTCTCTGTGATCAGAAATGTTTCCACTCAGTCTTGATGCGGGCTCTCAAAGAAACAAAAAAAAATATCAGTGGTTGAGAGTTGCATGTGATGTCAGTAAATCCCACTTGTACAGTGACTATTGTCTGGTTATGACACTGTCTCTTTTTGTTCTTTGTTATACATTACCTGGGGTTAGACGTGTGCTGCTTGAGTATGTGTGGGAGACACTGTGCTGATTGTGACCCACTTAGCAGTATGCACTCCTGTGGTGAATTACAGCTCCACATTCAGCTGGAAGAGTGAATTTCTCACCTGCTGCCAGGTTTGACAAACACCAATACCAAGAACCTGTTGCAGAACTTTTATATGACAATAGTAGAGTAGCTTTTTCTGCAACTGGAAAGTTGTAGGTTCAATTTCAGCTTCCTCATGTCATGTGTCAATCCCTCCATGGACAAGTCGCTTATCTCCAAATTGCCTTTTAGGGATGCAAGTTATCAGTTGGATTCAAAGTATGTAAAGATTTACCTGTTACATCAATGACAGTACAATGACAACTATTAAAACATCAGTGTTTTACTTTATCAAATCATCCTCTGCAAGTACATGTGGCCATGATTTGTGATCAGGCCAGGAGGAGTTCTCCAGTGTAGCTGGGATTCAGGAGTTACCTTAGTACAGAAAGGGGGCTCAGTCCAGCCTTACAGAACATTCCAAGGTCAGACAACGTCCTGGTGGGTCGATGTGACTCAGAGAGGTAAACACCGGGTTCAAGACAGTTCTGAAAGGAGCAAGAAGAAGAGGCTTATGTTGTCTGGCAAAGACTGAAAAGATAATCCTCAGATAATGACTAGGAAGACACGGACGGAAAGTTTGTAAGTTCTGGCATAGTGGAGGAGTTGGAGGTCAGTCTTTGTGCAATGCCCATCACACCTCATGACAACTCTGTATCTAGGCTTTGACAGAGCAGACTAAAAAGGAGGCAGAAGCTGCTTTACTTAACCAGACACTGTCCTGTGTTCTCTGAACAGGGCTGCGAGTTCTGTTTATGAACAATCGAGGTTATTAGTCAAAGGAAAAACAGAACAAGGCAGACTGGAAGCAGACCCCATATGATCTGAGGCAATTACTCATCCAAACATGCCAAGCATAAGAAAACAGGACAGAGACTTTGAATGTGAATGAACAGATCTGACAACAAGGGAATGAGCGCCAGCCGTGGGTTTCACAGAATGCTGATGCTGAAGCTTCCTTTGGCTTTTACTCTTCATGTAGACGCTTATGTGGCACAAAGTCCATTTTCTCTGCCATTGTTCATTTTGAATAGCATAACAGAAAGCGTTTCTCAACTTTTGTAGTTGAAGTTCCTGCTTACTGTAATGTATGCATGATGGCCCTTTATCATCTCTGTGGAGTCCTGGTGAAGAGGCCAGATGAGGAGGCAGGTTGTGACCTGGCAGGGCACCTCGTTAACGTTCTCCTCCAGGTGTCCGCTCCATCATCTGGGATCAGGCAGAAACACAAAGAGCCACTTCACTTCTATAAGGACAAACATACAGAAGGGAAAGTTATAGCAAGCTGCACCACACCTGTAAATAGTAATTGTTTTTTCTTTAGTTTGTTTCTAAAGCAGATTCTTTGTTTCTACATTGGTGGTCTTCTGTGAGTAGTGGTATAATGAGACCCAGTGGTATTTCTGGTCATAGTGAAGTGCTCTCTAGCTGCTGTCAGCTCCAGGTTTTAAGGTGAGTGCTTTCAGAAAGCCTCATCTCTTCTGAATTAATTGGCTGCTAAGTAGAACAGTCTGCTTAGACAGGGTAGATGTGATCTTGGATGATGGCTGTGAGCCAGTAATGATCCTTAGCCGAGCACCTGCTTTCTGTCTGTGCTGCTTTAAAGGGTGATTTTACCTTTTTTCAGTCTACTTCTGATCATATGTTGGTCCAATCTAAAATATTTACTTTGATCAAACCTGAGCTGGATCATATTGGAGGATTTTCTGTGCATCTTTGGCAGTAACAGTTTAGTATTTGGATTAGACAAACCTGGAGTGGATTATTCTGAACTGATTAGATTGTTTTAAAAGTTTATTAGTGAAACATTTTCTTTGGGAAAACATAAATTGTGGTTTACTACTTTTCCCAATCGTACTAGTAAAATCATGGTCTTTGTCATTATTTCTGATGAGTTGTATGTATCGTTTACATTAACAGGATAATATAACTGATTTTCTCACTTATAGCATACACTTCAGGACTAAGTCCTTTCCCACTGCCAGCATCTGTAAATTCATGATCAGCAAGATGAGAACATTATGCAGAACAGATTTACTGTATGTCCAAAACATTTTCTAACTATCATGTAGGGCTGAAACGATTCCTCGAATGATTCGAGTACCTCGATTACTAAAATTCCTCGAGGAAAATTTACCTGCCTCGAAGCTTCGTTAATTTATGTTTTATTAGTTAGCGCACCGTGTTCCGGCCGGGACTTCATTTGCGTTGCGCGGAGCTCTCACTTCCGCCTCTGAGTTGTTGACAAAAGCTAAGTCTCAGCGGCATAAAGTCCAATCTTCAAGATTGGCCCGTGGGGATTTTATTGATTGATGATAATGCCCGACTTTTTATCGTTTTTGGGGAACCAATAAGCATCCTTAAAATGACTGGGGGAATGCCTGGAGTACGGCAGGATTTCTCCTCCGGGGCTGCTGGTTGAAAGCGAACGGCGGGAAGAGCGCTGAGGTGAGCGGATAGACTGAACAGGGCGGGCGGCTGAGTAGCTGATGCTTACCGTGTAAATGTAGCTTTACCGACGAACCGCACAATAAATTTCATATCCCGGTCTGAAGAAACGGGTGGCGGAGCGCATCGTACATGGCTGGTAGATGAGTTTCTGAGTGTGACCAGTGAAGGTGTCGTAAATATCCCGTATTGCTTCCCCCCGTGTTCGTCCCCCGGTCTAACGGTTCGTCAGTCCGCTGGTCTATTTCCTCCCCTCCACCCCATCTTACGTTCGTTCATTCGCCCTCTCCTCCCACTCCAGGCGACATTTCCCGTATTTTCAAACCCAAAGCGTGACAGGTTAGGTGGCAAGGTGAGTTTAATTAATCTATTAAACTCACTGAAGATGAATACATAAACTAAAAGCTGGATTGTAGACATTTTTTATAAGCATATTTGTGAGCCTGCCTCTTTGTTATTAAATTCAATATAATTTCAGATTTTTCTATAACTTTTCTTCTGGTTAACTTAGAAAGTGAGCTATTATTGTTACAGGTTAGTTTTCTAAACTACAAAAAAGCAACTGTTAGGGATGCTCAAATATGAAAAATTGGACTGATATTGATATCTGATAGTAACACCGGTATTATGCCAGATTTACCAATATTTCATTTTAGAATTTTTTTTTATCCGATTACTCGATTAATCGTAAGAATAATCGATAGATTACTCGATTACTAAAATATTCGTTTACAACAGCCCTACTATCATGACACTTCCCTATACAGTGGACCCCTGTCTATTTGTGGTTCATTATTCACGGTTTCACAAAGTCTGTGGAATGTGACTCCAAATTATTTGCAAAAACGCTGTGAGGAACAAACATTCTTTTCATTGAGCATACCTAAAATATTAGTAAAAAATGGAACTTAGAAAGGTGAAATACTTGGACACAAGGCTGCACACTATTGGCTGGCATTTTACAAAGCAGCCAATCCAGGAGCGTCATTGATTTTCCTTGCCACTTTTCTGGCAAAAGTGGAGATGAGAGAAACCATTGATGTCTTCTGTGGTAGTGCCAAAGAGTTTCTACGGTGTGTAATGATGCATATTAAGGTTTAGTGTTTGAACTGCTGTAATAGGCAGTTATAATTGTTTTTAGAGGGGTGGTCTTAACTATTTGCAGACTTTAATTATTCAAAAGGCACCATTAGTTTTTTTTTTTTTTGTCCAACAAGAATATATATAAAAATATGTCACACAAGAAGTAAAAGCAGAACTGACTGGATGTTGGTAAGAGAAAACGATCTATAGAGATAAAACGTAATGCTGAAAAATTATAGCAAATTTATTTGAAGCACACTCATCATTGTTTTAAAGCCTTTTTTTAAAGCTTTGGAACATGAAAATGTCATGCAAGGAGACTTTTTTCTTTTTTTTTTTTTGGTAACATTTTTGAAGGTCAGTGCACTAGCTAGACTAAATTCATCAAGTAAATGGGAGGAAGAAAAAAAATAAAAGAAGCCTGGTATCTGGGTAACGTTCTACTCTCCAGAGGAATCGGCTCAGAACCGTGAAAATCACAGGGACTCCCGTTTATTTCACTCTGATCCCTTAACGGCAGATATATTAATCCTCTATATGATCACAGTGTGATCATATAGAGTACACGACGTACACACACCTACACACTCTTGTACCTTTTGTGTGATGCGCTTCAGAAAATGATCCTCCATCTATCTGTGCTCATCCTCTTCCTCACTTTTCAACCTTTTATTTCTCCCCACTGCAGATAATTGAGGAAATCTGGAGTTTAATTACATGTAAAGGGGCCACTGATGTGCTCTGGAACAGTGTGTTCAGCCAATTAAAACAAGGCAGTCTTATTCAGATTCCAAAATGGGCACCCTACTTTGGTTTAGGTCAAGCCGTTGCTTTATCTCATGCGAGTCCGTTCTGGAGCATAAGAATTTCCACTGAGTTGACAATAAGGTAGGTTTTTTCTTTCTTTCTTTTTTTAATAATTTGTGAATCTAGTTAAAACGTGAGTTCTTCCAAGGTCACCCTGAAGGAAAGTTTTAGGATTATATAAACAAAACTTTGGCAGCCATGAGTTGTCTCAAATGTGTGGCTCTTGTGAAGCATCCTGCTAGCTGTGCTGCACAGAATCATGAATATTTTAGAGAAGACAACATAGGATAAAGTTCTCCTTCGATTGGAATTGAAACTTGTCAGAGTTGGAACTTTTGACTGACTGCATGTGGTTAGTTGCATGAAAACGGGGAAAACGGGGAGAAATGCATTTTAGCGGCAAATGTATTTTAGCTGTTTGTATTTTTGTTTATCTTACAGAAAAAAAGTCTTTAAACTAATTTCATGGAAGTTGCTCAAGATTCAATGAAGAGGAAAAGCACCCTGCAATTACACAAACACTTTTTTTTTTATTGCAATTGAACAATAGAATGAAATCTTTCCCTGTAAAAGTTTTAAACAGAGCTGTGGTTTATACGAAAAGTGTGATGGCTGAACTCTGCCATCACACCCCCCCCCTCACCCCACCCTGTTAGCTTTAGGAATTGGTTGCTGAGGGAGTTATTTTTTGACAAGTGCTGCCATGTAGCAGCATTTTTTTCTTTCTTGTGTTCTGTTTGTGACTGATATGGTGAAGAAGGAAAGTTGACGTTTGTCAACATGGGGATATGGATTTGGGGTTTGGCATCTTGTCAGCAGGTTGGAAGGCTCAGGAGAAGAACAGTGTGACGTTACCGGAGTACTGAGGATTACCGTCGTTTCTCCAACCTTAGCAAAATCTAATGCTTTTTTTTTATACTTCAGGTCACATTTATATTTATGCTTAATAAACACAAGTAAATCTAACATGCGGATATCCTCATAATTTTAATGAAAACGAAGATTATGGACGAACAAAAAAGCAAAGATGTAGATGTTTTTCCTAATTTTTTTTTACTCAAACTTGACACCCCTTAACTAAACAGAACACAGAAAAAACACAGAAACCCCCCACAAAGAATCAACATTATGACAGAACGACCAACAGGTCATGTCTACACGTCTGCAGCTAGCAATAGCCACCCCTCTGTTGCCAACATGGTGACTTTCTTGCTACATTTAAGACGAAAAGGAAAAAAAAGAAAAAAGGTATCGGCCAAAATCTCAATCGGCAGGTCTGACTTTTTAAAGATCGTAATCATCCAGAAAGCTGAAATCTGTGCAGTCATAAATCATTTTTACACACTTCAACACACCGATGGTGAATAGCTACATTGTAGCCACAGATACCCTGAATTATAAGGAAATCCTCTCCAATCAGAGGCAATGTCCTCATGTATCCTTCTATAAAGAGTTTATTTGTCCAGTAAAAAGCTCTACCTTCACCCTGACACTTTCTCTCTGCAGCCTAATTGGACAGCTTCAGTATCGGCTGTGAAGCTGCCCTCCACTGAATGGCTCTTAAATGCCATTTTAGATCACCAGGAATGGCTACTGCCCCGAGATGTCAAGGTCAAAGTAAAGCTTAAAGGCCATGAAAACCTCTTTTCTATTTTAGGTTGAGAAGCAAGCCGGTCTCTGCTGCGTTTCCTGTCATCTCATAGTTTTTCTGTGGTCGATAGAGTTGCATTTAGGTCAGATCTGACATCATCTGGAGGATTACCTTTGCCTCGCGTTAAGGGGAAAAAGTTTAAAAAAAAATCTTTAATTGTAATGACGTGCACAAGCAAAAGTATGAACTATTTCATTGATCTTTCGAAATAAAAGTCCTCTTGGATTCGAAAAGAAATGACATCGCTGGTGTTTTAACCTATTTGCAGTGTTTTTAATGGAACACAATTGCATATTTAAATTACAACTTTCTTTTTTTTCTTATTTTTAATAATTAATAATGGCGAACAAAGTTTCCCCCATAAAACTTGCTAAGCCTGGTGGTTATGGCGCTCGGCAGTCATTCATCCAGTGGCCCACCATGTTTTTGAGTTAAAAAATGTTTAATGTTGACATGAAATTTGAAAATATCACTTGATAATTGTGTTATTGGAAGAAACAAACAAATTATATTCATAACCTACAGGAATTCATTAGAGTAGGTAGATGACTAGAGTTCAGTGAAAAGACAAGTTGCTAATTCTACAGGAATTAGAAACTTGATAGTTGACTTCAATTTGGAAAAAAAAATACATTTTTCTTTTTTTGGCATTGCAGGTATTCCATACAGAGAAGCTGACTGCTTGATTTAAAGAATTTTCCTATATCCAAAATTTCTGACATGCCTGTATACCTACTATTAACTTCAGTTTGATTGTTTTAATACATTTGACAACTGTAGGGATTGTCAATAGCCTTATCAGTGTTTGAGGCAGATGTTTAACTAGTGAAGGATTATAGATATTTAAAGTCATTAAAAAGATTTCAGCCTGCAATTAGCCCAAATTTAAATTCATTTGTCACAGTGACATGTTTAAAAACTGCTGCTCCTCTGTCATCTGGCTCCATCTCTGAGATAAAGCTGCCCCCCCTCATGGAGGGGTAATTAATTTTTACAGATCCTCAGCCTGTCTCCCTGCAGCCCGTGGTTCTTTACATCATGGACGTCTCTCAAAATGAGTTTTTCCCCTTTCAACTTCCTCAGTTCCCGAAATGACTGTTGGATAAGAGTCATAATTATAATTTAATTTTGACTTAATTATTTTTCATCTGTAATCGATTTTACAGTGACTCCCCATTTTCCCCCCGAGGTGGAATGAAGCAGAGACAGAAAAACAAGACGACTTGATGGCAGGACAAGTGTTTCTTTGTGTTTTTTTTCTTTTCTTTCTATTGTTCAGTGGGAGAAGCTGTTTGAAGAGGAAAAATAACTTTTAACTCCTTATCGAATCATTTCACCACCTTTTATTGTGATCTGAAGCATCTCAAAGAACACTGTTGGCATCAGAAAAGTCTTTGTTGTTTTTGCCTCTCAGTTAAAAGCTTTCATTTGTCGGCAGCTGAAAGAGTTGCTTTACTGTGACGTCCAGCAGAGAAATGAGAAAAACCTGATGTTTCTGAGTTAGTTGATTCTTTAGAGATTTGAAACTAATTCAATCACCAAGGACATCCAGCAGGAGCTTTAATGTCCCATTAGTTTGTGAAAGGTTAAAATGAGTTTCCATGACTTCAGATGAAAATACATTTTGTTGAAGGACTAAATGTTAATACAGGTGACACTTCCCAGACTTATCTCTAAAGTTCAAAAAGATTTTAGTTCTTAAGTAAAACAAATGTCATAACTGATATCATGTAAATATTTTCAAACAGTTGTTGTGGATTGTGATTCTGTGGGCAGGTTGGATCCGCAGTAGCAGTCAGTCAAGAAATAAATCTGAAAAGGCCTCTGACTGAGTCAATATTCAGGCAGCAGAGATGATGTTCCATAGCAACACGTCCTGGATGACACTCTGCTGTTGGCAGTCACTGCTTATCCACATCCTTTGCTTTTGCTGCTCCTCTTTACATCTGTCTGGCCGCATTGTTAGAAAACCAGACAGAGATGTTGGAGTCAGAGTTATGATCCAAGGATCGATGAAAGATCAGATTTTTCACTACTATTCTGTTCTGTCACATTTTAGTTCTTGGTTGTACTAAAATGTGAAACATTTCTCTAGGGCTGGAATCTTTTTCTGCAGCTTACTCCATCTTTGCCAAAGCTCATGTTTTGTAATAAATGCTACGCTAACGCAGAGACACAATGTGCAAAGCTACATTCACTGATTAATATTTCATGAGCGTACACGAACAGACCACTCGTCCATATCTTTGAAGCTCATGCAGGCGTTGCGTGCTCACAGTGCCTGAGGCTGCACCTTGCATCGACATCATGTCCATAATGTCTAGTAGCCCCATGCTATCTGCATGAAACCAGCCATGCTAACCTGCAGCTGGTGAACTAAATACTTTCTCCTGGTTCCACCAAACATATACCACCTTTTTGTGCCTCTAATGATGGAAAACTGCAACATTTATTTATTTTTGCATTAACTCATTTGTAGATTATTTGTTTTCTCTAGAGTTAAGTGTGATCATTTAGTTCAGCAGTGTGAGCCTGAATTATTGGCTACAATGTAAGGCAGGGGTCACCAACTCCAGTCCTCGAGGGCCACCATCATGTAACTTTTAGATGCGTCTCTGCTCAAACACACCTGGATCAAATAAACTGCTCGTTTCCAGCCTATTGCAGAGAGGAATGAATGCTGGTGAGGGAATTCAGACATTTTGGAGCAGAGGTGAATACCGACACAGCAAAGATTTTTCTTTTTGACACTTTATTTCAGCAAATAATTTCTTTGTTCTTGACTAGAATTGGTCGCCTTGTTAGTCAATCAGATTTGTTTTCCAAAGATAAACAGTTGTGATGAGGCTGGCTTCTTCCTAATTATTGTGAAGACACTTGGAGCCTCTGCTACTCCAACTGGGAAAACACTCATGATTCAGCTTGACTTGGTGGATCTCATGTTAATGATTTTCAAACAAAAAGGCAATTAAAGTCACAGCGAGGAAATAAGAGAAGTTCTGTTTTATGTTTTTTAGCAGCAAAAGACATAAAAAGCAACAATCAACTTCAAGTTCTATGACTACTATTTACATAAACTCGCTCTATGAAATACATGCTTTTAAGTTTGTGATATTATAAAACTCTTGCAACAAACTGACATTTTTTAAAGCTAATACAGGAATATTTGAAGTTGTTTTGTGTATTTTGAAGTGTACTAAAAAGACGAGTTTTTGTTATGTATGTAGCGGTACACTTACTCATACTGATATTTAAGCCGTGTCATTTCAGTACATGTACCAAACAAATACAGCTCTGTGTCATATCTGACACAGAGCTGTCTGTTATGCTACAGACAGCTCTGTAGCATAACTTTATAAAGTGAGTCTAAACCCAAACAGGAGAGCTCCCTGTTTTCATTTAACCATCAGTTAGTCATAGAGACTCTTTGCTACGTTCACATGCAGATAAATCAGCAGATGAGCTCAGTCTTTTTTTTTTTTTCGTTTTTCCTCCTTACTGACCTGCAGCTTGAGAATTGGTTTACTGGGCCCGTCTTGATCTCCTGTTGAAATCCAGTTTGACATTTGCTTGGTTCAATGATCTACTGCTGCTGCTGATCGTTGGTGCATGGCAGTGTTGTCTCTCTAAACTGCCTTAGCATTTCTGTTTCTTTATTGTCCTGGAGAAAGTCAGGAGCTTCGTTCACTACACCTACCCACCAATTAGACGGCAGGAGCTGTGACTGCAAATCAGTTGTCTTTAATTAATAAAACATGTACTATGATGGTGTGAGTTTGATTAGAGCAATTATCCGCAGCTCAGAAGAAAACAGAGAAGAAAACTGTTTTCTTGCAACAGAAGGCAAGAAAATATATGAACAAGAATTGATTGAGATTTTATGTGATTGACCAGCACAAACACAATGGAAAGCAAATGATATGTACATATTTTGACAAATAACACTACAACGATGGGCAGCAAAGGGGCTCTGGTCATATTAACATTATCATGGTGGAGGCAGCATCACATCGACATGTGGTTGTAAAAATTGTTCCAGTTTAAATCAGTGAATCCATCCTTGAAGAAAAGTATGGCGTTGGTCATTTCCAATGTGTCCCATAAAACTATTCTATCTCATGGATGAATGACATTTTAAGGTTCCTAATAAAATATTATTATTAAAGGAAAATGAGAATGAGAGGCAGACAGCGTAGCAGACAAGCTGCATCTTGTTAGGTGAAATGTTTCTCTTTTCCTAATTTTTTTCTTGTTTTTCTTTTTCTCTCATTTAACTAAGATAATCATAATTTGAGGTATCAAACATAATTGGTTTTTGTGCTGACAACCTTTCTTTTTTTGCTTTTTGTAGTGTTCTCCACATTAGTGTTTATAGTGTTTCCACAGATAGCAGTGAGACTGGATGAGTGGAGGGTTAGAGAGAAACCATTAACTAATGCAATCAGATAAAATGTCCTATAGAGACATGTTGCCCTGTTGGCCTTCTCAGTTTTACCCGTCAGCATAATTTGATGTTTCTGAAAATGAACAACAAATTCAGCAGCTGTCAGTCGCTGTTTTTACAGAGTTATTGTGAGGCACCGCAGGGTTCAGTGTTACAAACATGAACTTATCTTGAAGCGTTTGCCGTATCCGTTTCCTGCAGAAAGCACGTGTCTTTATTGGATTTTGTTTTCCTGTGTGTGTATTTTATTTATTTATTTTTTCCTTGTACAACAGTATATTGATTCTTCTGTTTGTATAACTACATTCTGCCACCTAATAGAAGTAATGAGGGCTCTTTTGGATCATTAATGCGTTCAGGCTGTTTTAATGAAAAATGGAGAAAAGCAGCAGGTAGTTGTAATGAAAATAATCTGGATAACAAGTGCTTCTTAATCTACCAAATAATACTAACTTTTATTTCTCATTTCTTTAAACTTTAGAAATGTAAAAATTTCTTCACAAAATTGTGACTGCAAAAATCTTGCCTAATGAGATTATTTTTGAAATTTTGAGACAAAACATGATAAAGAAGGCTGGTTCTGCGGTCACCTCAAGATTATTGTGAAAAAGGTTCTTAAGATGGAGAAAAGTCCAGATAACCCTGAGCATCCTGTTCATGAAAATTCATGAAGCAACATAAAAATCAAATGGTAGCATGCTGATTTACACAAAGGTAAAATATAAACTGAAATCATGCAGTTTATGCTCTCTAATCATAAAATATGATTAGAGTCAACTCCTAGTTCTGAATCCATTCAAATTGCTCAATTGATTCTAGTCTGCTTTTAAAAAGATGTATTTTGAACCATTCTGTACTATTTTTTAGCAAAAATTCCCACAGCTAAACTAACTGAATACTGGAAATATAAGTTGCATAATTTCATGTACAAACCTATTTTAGGTTAATTAAAAGCTGATTAAATTTGATAGTATGAAAACCTCATAGAATTGTTTTAAATAAATTTGCTTACAGTCTTTTCCTCGTCAGTCACAGAATTTAAACAGAATCTCTACTCCACTTGAATAGAAAAATTGTTTTCTGACTAAAAAGGGTTTCATTCAGTCATGCCATGTTCTGTGATCTTTCCAACTTTGCTTTGTTACATTTTGATCGGGCGTCTCCAGGAACATCAGTTGTACTGTCAGACCCCTGGGATGGATCATGGAAATGAGACAAATCCACTTCTCTCTCCCTCACAATGAAGAACCTCTTGGCTCTCTGTTGCATGTTAGACAGGTTGGAGAGTTGCCCAGGGGGGTGTTGGGAAGAATTGATCAACTATGTTGGATTAAAGTTGCATGATGATGCCAGGTCACTCAGTTTCAAACCCATCCATTAGATGGTACACATACTGCGCTCCCCTAGGAGGAGTGACCTTGCAGAGCAACAATGGTGATGGCTTTTCTGGAGTAACGTGTAAAGAAGCTGCCATGTTTCTATCTGAGCTGCAACGTCAGTCTGTAGTGTTATGAGCTTTAAATGGGATTATTAGTAGCTTTTGCTTGCATATGATTAAATTGAAATAAACTTTGTACCTATTATGTAAATGGTTACAAGTTATTTCTAGGGCTTCTACTTGGCTTTGAGCAAAAACCAAATTAACATTTATAGCTACCAGATCATTTGCTAAAAATCACACTAATCTAAAAAGGACAAGGTCATAAGTCTGCTGGAAAGGTTTTTTAGGGGGGGGGGGGGTTGAAAAGGCATGCAAGAGCAAAGCATAAAGTTGCCAAAGGATGAAGGCATTATTTATAAAACATCCTAAAAGGGCTATTCTGAATTAATTAGGAATTCCAGAGTTCCATGTCCAGTTTGAGTCATAAATATATTAAATGATGATTTATCACTTGAGAGGGAAGTTATTAGAAACTGTGAGAGAAATCATATGGAGACCTCACAAACCGGTGTTCCACTGTAATGCTTAAAAACATTTAGGATGACAACTCAAAACAAAACAGCAATTTGTGAAACTAAAATTCCCTCAATTAGTTGGAAATAAATTCTCACTCAATTATTTAGGTATCTCAGACTCTATTTAGAGTCTGAGATACCTAAATAATTAAAAAATTATTTAGGTATTTAATTATATAATTTAATTATATAATTATTAAAAAATAATTATATAATTAAAATAATAAAAAAAAAGGGTAATTATAATGAAATTATTTAATTTACGATGATTTTAATTTAATCTTAGAACCGTTTTTTGTCTTTAATAAACTGACGTCATTGAAATAAAGGATAAGTAAAAACTTGTCATTTTCTTACCTGAGAAACTTTATGCTAACAAACACCCACGGCCGCCTTGTGATCTTGTTGCTGACTTTTTTCGACTGTGGTGTTAAATGTGGCTACAAGTGGGTAAACTTTTCAGTGGGATGGGGGCATTTTGAGTTTTATGTTTGTCCATAAAACTATTAGCTTGCTAATAAACAGAACTTCATAGTTTCCAATGCAGGTGCATAACTTAAACTGTTGAAGCTTAACATTCTTGTTTGATGCCATCCCTGTTCCAGTTCATTTTAAAATGTTCATTTCTGTTTCTCAAAAGTAAATCAAAGTATTTATTGACCAAAATCAGAAATAAACCATTTTTTTCCCTACAAAAATGTTTCTGACAGAGAGACAAATGTCTGAGGAAAATATTTAGCAAGAACTGAGATGAACTGCACCAGATGGCCACACAGTTTGCGATCCATATTCAGGTTTTGCTCACAGCGAAACCATTATCAGGATGAGAAAGCACAGGCATTGAAAAACGTATGAAAAACCATAAAACATAAGTTTACCACCTTTTTTTAGCTTCAAAAGGTCTGACAAACCGTATCAGACCTTTTGGTTTGGCAAGGTGCCACAGCCAACAGCTTTGCACCGGTGACCCAGGTGTTTGAAGCTTACACAGGTCATGTTATTTCAAGCATATTAGCTTCACTTCAGTGCAAATCTCCAGGTGTGCACCAAGCGGCGCGTCCCCAGCCTGGTTGTTCCATTCCAACTCCACCTACTGGGGGGGAACTCTCCCGGCTACGCCCAAATTAACCACCAGCACCAAAGATCACAGGTCACACATGAGAGGATGTGACGGCTGCTTTTTGGATGGAAAGGTTAATGTCATGGTTGTAAGGTGATTAAAATTTATGATGGAGAGGAAGGAGGTGGATGAAGTGGTGGAGAATTGTCTAGCTTTAAAGTGTAAGTGCAGGTTTTTTTTGACAGTTTTTAACAGAAAACAACTTAAAACGTTTAAACGTCACCATGACTGAATCAAAATCTATACATGGCGTTTTATACATTGTTGGTGTGACTGTTCGTTGAGTGGTTTTCCTGCAGTTCTAAAGTTGTGGATGTGATTTCGGCTGCTTCCTGTCGCATGTCGACGTGCCTCTGATAAAAAATGTCAATAAATAAGCAGGTATTTTGACTCTGTTCTTTTAGTTCTCTCAGATTGGAGATTTTTCAGACAAGAACCTGCTTAAAGTCATGCCACATAATTTCTCATCAAATTCAAGTCTGGGCTTTGATTGGGCCACTCCAAAGCCTTTGTTTTCTCTCTTTTTAAAGTAGGATTCATGGTATACCAGAGGTAACGGATGCATGACCTCAAAAACATTTTATTTTTTAAAATCTTGTGAGTTTTCAGAATATTTTCATACAGACCCTTTTCAAGTAATTTTTTAAAAATTATTTTACAGGTCTGACTAGAATCAGGAGTGGTTGTTCAGTAAATTTAAGCATTTTTATGGCAACAATTACCATATTTTTTAAACATGCATAATTCTAGGTTTGTTCTTTGCACAGCAAATTAAATGATTTGAAACAGTTCAATGTGACAAAAAAGCAAAACAAAACTGCAAAAACCAATGAGAACAAATGAATAAAATGGTAAAGATAACATTAAAATATACGTGGGCAAAAAATGACCTAAATTGATTTATGTCCCTGTGCTCATGGCACAAAGCTAATAAATACAAGTAGATATCAGATATGTGAAAAATAATAGATGAAATATTCTTGCTAAACTACCTTTTGTTCAACCAACCATACTTGAGGACGGCAAACGGGAGGAAAACTGTGTGGTTCAGTGGAGTGTGTCGAATGTTGAAGGTATGAGTCAAGCTGCCCCTGTCGAAGGTCGTTTTCTGATGGCTTGCTTCAGCTGTCATTTTGACATAAAGCCATGTGCACATCACCTTTGGACTGCCTTGACATTCACCTTTGTTCACGTCATGCCTGCTATACAGAGAATCTGAATCAAAACGGGAGAATCATATTGTTTTGATACCATTTTCAAGTAATATATTAGTAATAATGGTAAGAACACGTTCTCAAAGATCAATAAACTTTAAATTCCAATGAACATTTAAACACTGGAACTGGAAGACGTTTGAAATATTCAAAATAAAATAAATTAAAAAAACAAAAAACAAAATGAACTATGAAGTCTCTGTAACAAAATTATCTTTATAAAAAAGGGAATTGAGACCAAGGTACCAGACTGAACTTTTTATTAATTTCTTGATAAAAAGAGAAGGAAAAGAGAAAAATGATAAAACAAATGAAAATGACTGAGTTTCTTTTAATTTATCATGCGTTTAACTGATTTGTTAAAATAATTTTTTTTTTTTTTAAATTACATCCGTAACCGGCCTACGGAGAAACTCAAATAAGACAATGGAGATCCATGTAGAGCATTACTCTTTTTCTTTTTTTCTTAAAACCACATTTAATTTCTGTTTAAATTTTTATTACAAATGATTAACCATTTGTCCCTTGTTTTAGAATTTGGTTCCTGTCCAGCATCTCCTTTCCTATATTTTTCTTCTCCTCTCCAGTTTTCTTATCTCTCCCTTCCTCGCTGTCTAATGAGAAAGTATCTCCAGTTCCCTTTGGCTCTCCAGTCTTTGATCTGATATGAGCTCTTGAAAGCCTCTTGGATTTCCTCTGTGTATGGTTACATTTGTCAGTTGTAAGACCCTGATATGAAGAGTTGCATATATATTTTTTCCCCCATCTTCCTTCTGCTGTAGCTGTCTGATCAGAACAACAGCAAACCGTCCTGTTGGTTCAGCTGGCTGACAGATACAAGTCCTTTCACAACAGGAATATTTTCTGCACACCATTTTTCACTCTCTGCTCGTCTGTTTTAAAGACGGTGTCATTGGCTCTTTCTCCTCCTTAAACCCCACTGGACGGTGCTTTCTGTGCCACCGGTGGAAGTCCAATCCACAGAGGGTTTACACGTGTTTTCAATGTTCGTTCTCCTGACATTTCAGAAGTAGCCATGTTTTCATTTTTGAAACATTCAGATGTCGGTCCAAACCAGACATGTTATGAGATATCACAAGTTTGTACGCTTTGTAATTTTATTTGAATCACTCCAAGGCTCTCTGTGTTGGGATTCAGTCCAGGGTTTTAGGAACGACATGTTAGCCAAAGGTTCTGCCAAAACTCTGCAAGAGTACTGGGACAAAACATTTAAAGGAAAATGTGAGAACTTCATCATACATTAAATTATGCCATTAATATTCAATTTAGTAGTAGTTTATTAAAACCATACATTTTGAATAAGTTATTGGCACATTTACTGGGTAAACTCCTTTGTTTAGCTTTAAATGTTATCAGAAAGACTTAAAGAAAAAAATAATTGAAATCCACCTCAGCATACACAAACCGGCCAAATTTGACACAATTTGCATCAGCACAAAGAAAGTTACGTAAAAACAAATGAACACCTGAACCTTAAGTTTCACATTGAGCTTGTAATGGTTTTTCGAAGATTAATTTGTTCTCTTGGTGGCAATTTTTAGTGTCCCAGAATATTTGTTATATAATCATTACTGGGTCAGCTAGAATATCCAGGATTGAATTGGGCTGTTTTACTGTGAAAATCAAAATTTGAAAAAGGCAGTTTAATAAAGATCATCTCTGGTCATTGCTCTGCATACACACTGGTACAATTTGTGTGGTGCCGCAGGGCCACACACTTTCACACAGGGCCATATTTCATCTAATTGGGACTCAATGGTCCTTTTCAGTCCAGTCAAGAGGTATGTAAACCACCGCCACAGGTACGCTGTAGGCGACAGGAGGAGACGGCGATGAATAACACCGCAGTGTTTAATGAAACAATAAGAAAATGTTATTTTAACAGCCCTTCAGTCTAAAGAGGCAGATAAATCAGGGGGTCAACAGACCTGCACTCACACGTTTCCTGCAGCCTCCTTCTTTTTGTGTCCTTTCCACCACACTGTTAAATGATCCCTAATTTTCTGTACTTGGCTCAGCCATGTTTTTTTTTTTTGTTTTTTTTCTTATTCCAGTACAAACAGTGCCTTGTAAATTGCAGGCTTTTCCATATTTTGCCACATCACGACCACAAACCTCTATGTATTTACTGCAGAGTTATGTGGTAGTGACCAATTTAAATTGTAATGAAAATTATTCATGGTTTTCAAAGTATTTGACAAATATCACATCTGAAAAGTGTGGTGTGCTTTTGTATTTAGCCCAATTTTCTCACACCATCATGAAACTGAGCAGACAGTTCAGTTAGACAGGGAGAACCTTCTGGAGAAGTTTATGAAGGAGCTATGTTACAAAGAAGAATCACCAAAAATTACACTGATGTACAAAGCTTCTCTCCCAGAGCGACTCGGTGAAATAGAATCCACATTGTTCACATTTCTATTTGTAAAAAAGAAAACGACAACAAAAAAAACCTTTAAATCCTCCAAGTCCTTTTTCTCCTTGCATTGCCACACAATGTATCCATTTGGAATGACCTCCCTCCAATTGTCCCAATATGACTTTAGATATAGTTTTTCTGGTTTCTCCTACAGCTCGCCATTTTTAAGCCTGTGGTCACTTCAGTTTAAGGAATAAAGATAGATGCTGCAGCTAAATTTAAATTTCACTTTGATTTAGTATTTAGTTTGTCCCTTTGTGGAACAGGCTCTCTGCAGCGAAAACAGGAAGTATTTATAAAATTAAACTCAAATTAATTTAGAATCCTTGAAGTATTTGCAGGCGTTCAATTGTTTGACAGGCACTGAAACACCATTACATGACTCAAATGATTTATTCCTAAAAAAATTAATCCGAAGATGGTCTGTTTCTTTACTCATTCACTTGACTCATAAGAAATATTTGTGCAGAGATTTTTTTCTTTGTTCTTTTATTCAATCTGAGTACATCATTGAGTTTCCAAAATTATCACTGTTGCATTTAGAACAGGTATATTAGCTTTGGTGAAATAGACATTCTTCATCCTATTTGGGCTTCCAACCAAGTTCTGTTGAGCCCCAGTTTGACTAATCATTAGTTAAACTAATCATTCGGGTCTTAAATTAAACTGTAATGGCATAATCAAAGTAATTGTCAGCAGCAGCAGTCATTTGTTCCTCAACTGCAAAATCCAATTTTCTGTACATTTCTTATGCATGAGTTGTAGTTTAATTCCAGCGTTTTTGAGAAAATATCAGTAGGTCAGTATGAATCAATGAACTGAAGCGGCGTGCCAGCTCAGTGGCATCCCATCTGTGTCACACTGTGGGTGACTTCTTTCTCAAGGTGGGTCTCTATGACAGCTCCCAGATTGGCTGTGCCAGCCGCCAAATGGTGCTGCCATGCGTCATGCGGGGTGGCGGTCTGTCACTTACCCCTGAGGCACTTTTTTTTTCTAGTTGTGAAAATGGAAGAAGAGCAGGTTGGTGTTTGAGCGAAACCCCGGCATTCCATATGAACATCGGGTCGGTATGGAGCAACATGTTTGTCTTTTGATTATTTGTAGTTCACAAGATGGAGCTTAACGATTACCATCAAAATCAGATTTGAGGAATGCATAAAGTTTGCTGTGGTTGACACATTTTCAGAGGTTGTCCTGTATGATTGTTTCAGTGTGTTCCAAATAAAGGCCATGAAAATATATCACAAAGGTTTTAGATCATCAAACTTATCACCTCCAAATAGAGAACATCAAATGTTTGAGATCCTTCCAAGGAATGGCTGGCCTTCTAAAACTCCATCAACAACTTATCCAGGACGTCACAAAAGAACTCAGAACATCTAGATCGCTGCAGGCCTCACTTCCCTCAGCGAAGGTCAGGGTTCAATGATGAAGGCTTTTGGGAAAATGTTTCGCAGACTGAAAAAACATTAAAACTCCCATTTTAGAAATAAAAACATACAAGGAGTCTAACAAAAATGATGACGTGATGGTCTGGTGTTGCTGTGCTGTTTCAGGATCTGGATGACTTTCTGTATGATAGAACCATCAATTCTGCTCTCTAGCAGGAAATTGTGAAGGACAATGTCCAACCTCTCAGTTTGTGCCATTAAACTTAAAAACTCTTTGGCTATGCAACAAGACAATGATCCATAATAGTTCACTTCTGAATGGCTCAGAAAACACACAAGTTTGGAGTTCCCTGATCAGGGTCTGTGGACTGATGCTAAACAAGCCATTCATTCTCATACCCTTCAATATCCCTCCATTCTTCCCTCCCTCCCTCCTACACCCTTATCCCATTGGGGTTAGGAGGGGTGCTGGTGCCCATCTCCAGCTGTCAGTGGGTGAGAGGTGGGGTACACCCTGACCAGGTTTCCAGTCCATCGCAGGGCAACACAGAGACGCCCTTCAGTATGGCTAAATTAAAACAATTCTGTAGCATGGCACTGTGAAACACTCATCGTTACTTGATAACAATTGATAGCTAGGGTTTGGCCAATAACTTTTCACATTGGGGCAGGCAATGAATGAAACCATCACTTTAGAACTGTTTACTCAGGTTGTCTTGTTCTTGTATTTAAAGTTGTTTAATGATCTGAAAATCATCTTGCCAGTGTGGAGAATATACCCAGGAGTCAGGAACAAGTGATACAGACTCAATGATGGATGGCAAAATATGTGAATACCTTGCTTTTTTCATTAAACAATAGTAAGTAGTAGTACTCTTTTTTTTTTCTTTTTTTTAACAAAAAATGATTAAAATTCATCCATTTTAAGGTTTTAATAACAGTCGGTCCACATTCAAGTGTGTGAACCCTTAACTATGGGTTTGACTCGAGGCGAACTGAATAGCATTGTAAAACTCGACTGACACTTGTTGCACAGCTGTGGTCAAACAGAAGAACGCTGCTCTACCTCAACACGTTGCACATGCTCCTTGGAACATCCATAGGCAAACTGCAGCGTCCACACTCCCAGAAACATAAACAAACAGCGGATATATCGAGTCAGGAAGGAAGACGGCCGCATGTGAAGTAACCTGAGACGTCACTGGTCGTGAAGACCAAAGGAGAGAAATCTTCAGGCTTCGGGCCTAATGTGGACCTTCAGGCCAAACCACAACAGGCATCCCTGCATCCCCCCAATCCCAAATAATTACCAGTCCTCCAAAAACCAGAGAAAATAACTTAATTGGTATGCTGTTTGAGAGTTTTCTCCCAGTGGCACGGAGCTGCTATAAATTACACATACTGAATTTCTTCTCTCTTGTACCAGGCAAGCTCTTAATAAAACTGCTCTTTTCACAAATTTCTGCCTTTTCCCCCCCTACTAAAGTTGCTGTGAAAGCCTCATAACTGTGACATGTTAAGTATAGGTTGTTTTTTATTGTAATAAAAGTGCTGAAGCAACAAGAGAACACAAAAAAAATCTAGTAGAGCCAAAGCAGAGTGGGGAAACCTTAGGCCTGTCAAATTAGATGTAACACAAGGACCCGCTCGTGAGGAGGTCGTGAACTGGAGCTTTGGCAAAACTTGTGCTCACTGTATGTAACCCCTCCACCGCTGCCTTCCTAAAACACTAAGAAGTCAAAGAAACCCAGATAAATATGCTTGGGTCTTTCTTCAGCCTGTCACCAGCCATCCGTCTCTCTTATGGCTCCTTAATAGCATCTGACCGCAGCACCCAGAGGAGCAGCAGCAGTGGTGCAACCGCAGGATCACAGTGAGTGGGCTGGAAAACTCCTCCCCTGCCCCCCCCCCCTTCCTCCCTTTTTTTAAACTTGCAGGGAAAATTATTCTTAGGAAGAATTCAGCTTTCAGTCTGAAGATGGTCTGAAATCGTCATTGTTGAACCCTCTGACCTCTAACGAGGCATTACTATGACTACAGCACCTTGCAGTAGAAATCATCCCTGAGCACCTTTTACTTAAAAGTAATACATCACTGCGAAATGAAGGAAAAGTGAAACATGGTTTTCAATATTCTTTATGGATAAAAATCTGAAGCCCTTTAACTCTGGCACACTTAAATAAAATCCAACAACTAGGTTTACTACTAAGTCACCTGAGTAGTAAGCCTAGTTTAGTATAAATTCAAGAACATTGGTGAACAACCATCATCATGAAGGACAAGGATCACTGCAGACAGGTCAAGGAGAAGGCTAATATAGAAGTTTAAGTCAGGGTTAGTTATTTTCTGTGCTGTCGATCACCCTTCACAGCTAGTTTCTTTGCCACCATTTGAATTCTTCTGTTTCAGGGCACAACCTTTCCTAATGTCTTTTGTTAGTTTCTAGAGTTTCTCAAAGACTTCTCATTACAGTTCTGAAACAATATCCCAAGCTTTGGACATTTACCAACACGACTTTCCATCGAAACTGACAGACCAGGCAAGAAGCAGCAGCAGCCAATGGTAACTCTGGAGGAGACGCAGTTCAGGTCCGATACTGTCAAATCAGCAACTACTGCCTTTTTGGTGGAAAAAAACGCAGCTTGCCACAAGTCACGAAGCCAGGCCATTGCCTTCCCCTCTACATAATTCCACTTGATTCTCATCTCCCTTCAGTGCTCCGACTGGGATTGAGCTGGACTTTTCCGGTTGAATTTTTCCTGGGCCAATCAGAGAACAGAAGTTGTAAACGATGTTGTTGATTGTCGGTGCTGTTTTAGGATTGTATTCTGCCTATATCGGGTTGTAGTTTGGCAATGGCAGCGAAGGAACTGAACGAAGCCGCTCAGTCCGTTTTGGCCACACTTCCAAATATTGCAGAATTAAAGTTGGAGAAAGAGGAATGTTTAAGATAATTTATTGCTGACAAAGATGTTGTGCCCCTAATACCCACAAGGATAACGGTACACACAATTTTCGGTAAGCTTCATCTAGCAGGTGCATACATCACAACCAAATGTTGGCGACAAATCCAATCATTTCAAACTTGAACACAATCCATTTCTTCTAGCAAGCAATCGTTTCTCAGTAGCCAAGGATTCAGACCCTCTGTATGATGCAAAATGTAGAATATAAATGGCTGGTTTGTACCAGGCTACAGGTCACGCAGTTGACACAGTAACTGAGTTAACTGCACCGTTGCTGTCAACTGTGTCACCCGTTGACCAGTATTGGTTAGAAAGCCAATACTGCACATCACCCTCGGCACACCACCCCATCATGATGCACAGTGGTGTAAGCATCATTCTGCAGGACTACTTGTCTGTAGTTAGGACAGGGAAACTGCTCAGAGTTGTAGATGCACTGGATGGAACTAATTGCAGGACAATCTTGGAAGAAAACCTACAAAGGGCTCCAGAAGTCTTGAGAGGTTCATTTTCTAGCAGGACAGCAATATATTGTTTACCTTCCATTTCTCAATTATGCACCACTTTGAATTATCCTGTCAGGCGCATTCAGCAGTAGACTGCTTTATAGTGTGCATAGGTTGGAACATGCAAACTGAAGTTCAAGGGGTGTGAATATTGTTGCATTGTTTTGTACCATCTGTTAAGAGGAGTAACCGTGTGTTAGCGAGGTTCTTAATGTGTTGCATTCCAAATCTTGAGCATCTGCTTGATGACTGTGAGGTCACCTGGCTGTGACCTTGTTGCTGCAGATCAGTTAAACCTTTCATAGCAACATGAGTCATACATGGACAACGCTATTACACCTGCTCACGCAAAGGGATTGGTTACATAAAAGCATGACTTTTAACCAGCAATATTTATGCATTTGACACTCTGTGCAGAGGCTTTATTATATGTGCGTGTATGTGTGTGCACTGGCAACATACTTGTCTGTTTAATTTAAACCAGGTGTAATGCAAAGAGATGTATGTGTGGGGATGGTGTCATTTTCACAGCAGGAGTCAATATCTGCCCTCCTGTTAGACCACGCGCACGCACTGAAGTGGAACAGATACCATGAATGGAAAAAAACAGTTTGTTCATTTGGAGCCTCCTGCTAGTTTAAAGCTCGGCAGATAACTTAGTGAGGATGTCCTATGCAGCTTCACTTTGTCCTCAGACTTCAAATAAGTAGCACCCTGATCTGGTTTACTTGTGTAAACTTGACATATCAAATAGAGCATATTTTCCCATCCCTTGTCTGACTTTAGTGAACACAAGAAAAGTTAACAACAATCCTTTTTTTGCATAGGTTTATAGCAGTTTAGATGCAGAAAAAGATTAGTGGTCTGATGCAAACTTTAGAAGCTAATGTTGATTAGCCAAAAATGACCATGGGAGTTGTAAAGAAGGTTAAGGTTGTATGGTATAGCTGGGAAATCCGACATTCCCAACTCGCATTAGAAATTTTAATATTTGATGTAAACTGCTGTTAATATTCTAAATGACAATGTTCTCTTTTTCATCACAGAGGTGTCAGGCTGGTTTTATCGTCCAATAAACCTTGCATCTAAAATACATGCAACCTAATAGCAGTTTCACTGAAGACTGAAAGTCTTCAGAAAATTATGAATCAAAATATTCCTTCTCAAGTCACCCATGCTGTTCTCGTTTGATTCACTATTTATGCTGTAAAAGAGAGAGAGAAAAAAACATGTCTTGGATCTAAGCTTTTTCCACTAAAGGAGGACAGCTTGCCTGGCTGCTGCTTATTCTAGCTTCAGTCTGAGTAGATATTGGGTGACTAAAACACTCTCAGCTCTGCAGTAAAGGACCCAATATTACCCACACATGCAAAACTACTCTTTGCTCCCGTTTCCAAAATTTGATTCCAGATGTCAAGATGTTCTTAATCAGAACATTTTCTTGTTGTAGTTGCAGTAGATTTCTGTTGGGAACTCTGCATACATTCATCAGTTGCCTAAACTTTACGTATTAAAACTTATTCTAATGACCAAGGAACACAGCAAACAGGTCAGGGGTGAAGCTTTGGAGAAGCTTAAAGCAGGATTTGGTTGTAAAGCAAAATTGTTGCTTTACAAACATCTGTAAACCTACCTACAAGGCCGTCCAACAAGGAGACTATTAATCAGATTTTTTTTTTTTTTCAAACAAAACATACCATGTTGGAATGACCCAAAGTTCAGACGTAAATTCAATTGTGAATCTGTGGCATAACGCTCTCCATTCAACTAGAGCTATTTTAACAAATTCTCAAAAAAAAATATATATATATCACTGGTTATATAAAGCTGGTAGAGATATACCTCAGACAATGGTTGGTCATATTAAGTATTGTCAGGGGAACTGGTACGTTTGCATGGTACAGATGCACATTGATTTATACTGGTCTATAATACAAAATTCCCAAAAGAAATTAACACTAATATGGCAAAATGTAAGTAAACATCAAGGGACAGGAAAACCTTTGGAAGGTTCTGTGTGTAGTTGTTGAACTTAACAGATGGGCTCTGTACATTAAGGCCAACATATTTAATAATAGGAATGTCCTGTGAGTACTGACCTCGATAAGCACTGATTTGTACCTGACAGACTAAAAATGTATCCCTGTTGCTCCTGTGTGAACACAAAAAAACATATTTATTGGACCCAGCTGGCCCTTTTATACCAGTTGTGGGTAAATCGTTTCTCCTTAGCCGGTCTACAACTAATACGGTGCTCTACAATCGAAGAACCTGTACTGTACATCCATTCTCTGCAGAGTTTCCTGGCCATCCGCAGTTCAGCCTCATTGTTTCTGCACCACTGGAGCCCATTTAGAGCCCAAGTGATAAAATGCTCCATGTCTCTGTAAATAAAGACAAAGGAGGATTTATCCAGGTCACCGTTTCCCTCACTTTGTCAAAGGAGGAGTGCTGAACAGGCAGACGACCTTTTCTATCGCTAGCCCTGTCTTCACAATCAGCCTTGCTTTCTTTATGTTCTTTTTTCTTTTTTTTATGGCCCTTTTCCCCCCATCCCTCCCCCAACTCTTCCGTAATAATCCCCCTACCCCTCTACCTTTCCTTTTAGATCTCCTTCATCCAACAACAACGTTCAGAAATGTTAGCAAATTCATGCCTCCCTTGATGAAAAGTCTTAAAAATCACCAGCGAGCCGTTCACCACAGCTTGATACTTCTTCCACTTTCCACTCAGCTGGTTAACCAGCAGACTGGCCTACTACAGTTGTCACAGTGGATGAAAGCAGCTGCTAAAGTCTTGTAATCTAAATGTAAAATGTTAATCTTTAGTTCTTCAGGGAGAAGGCTCTTCTCCGCCCAATCTCTGTCTCGCAGCACTGACGGCTGCTCATTTGGAGCCCAGCAGTCTTCTATCAAGGTTACAGCCATCGTTACAGGAGCCTCTACTCCCCTCACCATTACAGACAGAACACTGCCATCTGTTGACGGGTGTGTTGATTGCATGTCAGGGGTGTTTGCATGTAAAGCCAAACTGATGTTGAGGCTTTGAAAGACTAATGAACTGTGTAGAAGGGGTTTGCTTCCACAATAACTGCGATGACGAGTTCATTATAGTGATGTATTTATTTTTTAAATCAGTATTTAAATGTATGCAACAAGATTTCACCTTGAGTTTTTAATTTTCTAAATCTTCTCCAAAACTAGAAATTTGAAAGTTTGCTCTTTAAATTATAAAGTTTTAAGTGCAGGGACCAGGGCTGAAACAATTAATTGGACTGATCAATTACTGAAATAATCTGCAACTAATTTGGCAATCGATTGCTAACTAGAGTATATAGACTCAAAAAAAAAAGTCAATTGTTGAAACAATCTAAATAAGATTTTTACATCTTGTATCAGTGCTGCCTCTCTCGCACAATAAGTCTGATAGATTATGTTAAGCCTTGTTTTACAGCATTGGTGTTGATGATTAATTAAAAATTGTAACTTTAATTTGTAATATTACTTGTGTACTGTAATATCACATTAATATATCAAAGATAAAAAGTGGCGTGAAAGACTAGATTGCAGCCAGGGACTAGAGAAGTATGAAAGAAATCTGTTCAGTTCTCTTTAAAAAATGGGACAATGCTTATTAGTAAATATTAGCATGTAAATACATGAGATTGTAGCTAAGTGACTAATTTTCATTTCCAGTCCCAATGGTACATTGGTGGTACAAAAAACACCACATAAGAAAGCTACAAGTGAATATAGTACTACTAGGTAAAAGGTGTAAAAGACCATAAAGGCAAATGTTGTACTGCAGTCCTTTCCACCAGACAGCGGGTCAATGAGAGTCCAGGGGTTTGTTTTTAGTCCCTTTCCGTCCCAGCTCACATCTTTTTTTTAACCTTTGCTTAAAGTTTGCTGGTGTGGGATCTCATGTTTATTGTTGTACTCTAGAGATAAAAGATAGTGAACTCTGTCCTTTCAAAACAAAAAAAACTACCATCTTCTAACACTACCAGTAGGTTGTTGGACAATGTACTGGATTCATTACTGTGCTTGGCTCTTTTTTGAAGACCTCAGAACATTTCTGTGAATAGGTTTAAGTGAAATCCTTTCCATTCATGGGTAGCGGACATTAAAGGGCTCCAACATCAGACAAATGTTCTGATTCTGGACTGATAATGGGTTGCGAGCAGCCTCCGGAGTTTCAAAGTAGCTCGTGGTTTGTCCTGGACGAAGCTCAGGCCACACTGAGGTTGGCCTGCCGGGCGTATCAGTTTGGTCAGTGCTGAGTCGATCAGTCTCGCACCTCGTTATGGAGCGGTTCTCCGAACACACACATTGCTCCCCGCTGAGCTGCCGCTTCAGCCGCCGATCCGGTTGCACTCAGACTCCACCGCAGTGCAAATAGTCAGGACATTTTTCATGCCAAGGTTAGAGGAATAATGCTCTGGAGGGGCCTGACTTTTATTATTCTACTCAAGTTCCTAAAACCCGTCGCTCTTCAGCGGTGTCAGCAGAAGAATACAATTCAGTCTTTTGATCCGGTGGCCATGACCTCCCTGCTTGTAGGTTTTTGTGCAGCAGTCTGTGGATTTTTAGGCCCCTAAATCACAGTGGAGATCGGATTAGAAAGTGTCATGTGTTTATATGAACTGAGGAGATTCTAGTGCTGTGTGGCTTTGGTAATAGTTGAGAAGAGATGGGAATCAAGTGAGCAACTGCAGGTCAGTCTTGTCTCTTACCTTAAATCTTAGCAGTTAACACACATTGACCTTTGTTTCACTTGGAGATAAAGTGCAGTAGATAAAATTTCAATGCTTATACTGCATTTAATCTACCTCTAAATTTGGAAGTTGGATCTTAATACTGTCAAACCCAACTGAGCCATCTACCGCCTTGTATTTCTTTAGATGTTATGCATCCACTCATTACTGGGCACTGCTAGCTAAAAAGTTAGTTGCCGTAACATTAGTTGCGCTAATGCTGAAGAGCTACACTGAGTGCAGGACATCAGTAAATTTTGAACAGTTTACTGTAGAAGAGTGATGCATTCTGGGTATACAGTAAATGTCAATAGTGGCACCGCATCACAGGTTGAGAACATGATAGAAAACAGAACTACTGCGTAAGCAGACAGTACCCACTTCAAAATAAGAGCAAGAATGTAAACGTCTAACTGAAATTTCATTACAGATGCTAAATGTTATTCAAATTTAATTTTACAAAACTAAGACTCGAAGTCAAAGTCAGCTGCATTTGTTATATTAATATTTAAAGACATAGATTGGTTCTTTTTTATTTTTGGCCAAAGTTATTAAAAGAACATGTTAAAGCTCCGAAGAGCCACTTATGGCTTTGGAGAACACAAGGAACCAGGATGTGACGTCGGCTCTGAAATTAAAGCTTTCAGATCCAAACTAAACTTATCAATCTTTTGTCAAACGTTCAGAACATTTTTAAGCATCTAAGTTGAGAACTCTTGCGCCGTGATGGCTTTCTGCAGTAGCCGAGTGGAAGCAATAAAAAGTGAATTCACACAAACCGCAGCACTTAGATTTCAACCATAAATCACCTCAGCAGCACATTTAATAATTTAAACCTGAAGGCCAACGCCCTCCACAAAGATGATACAAACTATCTTTTCATCGTTGTGGTTTTCTTTTCCACTGTGCTTCTGTTTTTTTTTCCCCAGCACAATGTTCTCAGCAGGAACACATGTCCGACCCTCGGGGTGTTTCTTGTCTTCACAAGTTGCCCTGCCTGCTGTTTTCAAAGAGTGTCAAGCCCTCTACAAAAACATTCTCTCCTTCAGCGCCTCGTAGACCTCTTTGTCCCCTCATCCCTGCCCCAGCTCCCTCAATCTTCACCTCACTTCTGCTCCATCTCCTAATTTATGATCTAATCTCAACCCAAGGCACACATTCAGGTGTGTGAAAGAGTCTTTGTTCACACTCTATGGAGCCATTGTCCTCCGATAAATACACTTAGCTCACCCCTTTCTCTTCCTCAGCTCCGTCTTCGATCCGTCTTCCAATTTCGGAGCTGCTTAAAAGACGAAGGACCTGAGATTCACCTCTCGCAAAATCTCCACAAATCTTCTGCTCATTTCACCAGCAGATGGTTTGGCTTTTACTCCACTCAAAACCTCTCTGCTCCTGTTTGCGCCAGCAGCTCGGGAGGAAATCCTGTCCCGAGGTTTGTTTCACAGTAGACGTTCACCCATCAATTACACACTGTTGTAAATCCGATCAGCGCAGAGCGAAGCCAAACAAGAACGCTATTAATCAAGGAAAGAGTTGGAAGCGGAGCGCGTGCGCTACCGTGGTTTTTGCTCCTTGCATAATTGCTACCTTTTTGGTATTGTGAATCAAGGTCAATCTGTCATTTTGCTGAACACATGCATTAGACGGCTGGAACGTGGAATTAGGAGGCCGGGCCTGCTGTCAGGGCTCTGCATCAAGAGGAAAACACAAATAATTGATGCCGCTTTTTTTTGTTGTTGTTACGATCCTGACAGTGACTCATTTTGCTCACGTTCTGTTAAATGCAGCTGCTTTTAGGCATGTGGCTCTATGGAGTCTTCCAAAAGTATTCACATCCCTTGCATTTGTAGACGTTTTGTCACATCATAACCTGCAAATCCTCATGCATTTTATTGGGATTTTAGATGAGAGTTCAACATATGCATAACTGTGGAGTAGAAGAAAAATGAGCAACAAAAAAGAAGCCAGGGGGTAAATGATGGCTATGGGGGCGAGGGGAGGAAATCTGACAAGACACCTATTAGTCATACTCCACATAAATATAGCCTTTATGTAAGGGAAAAGCTATTGTTGAAAGAAAGCCGTAAAAAGTCCTATTGGCAGTTTGCGATGAATCATGTAAGGGAAGCATCTGGAAGAAGCTACTCTGGTCAGATGAAGTCAAACGTAAACTTTCTGCAGCCAACTTTGCGCATCACCTTGAACACCCTGCCCACCATTTCTGTACAGCTTCATGGTTTTCTTCAGCAGGAACGGGGAAGACGGTTGGAGTTGATTGGCTGGTAGATGGAGCAATAAATCTGTGAGGCCAAAAACTCATAAGATGAGCAGAGGTTCATCTTATGACGGGTCAGCAACCCTAAACCCTAAACATACAGAATTATTGAACCTAGAGCGAGGTGGACCAGAGTTAGCTTTTTTTGGTCTGCATTAGAGTTTGATTATGCACTCATACTCCCTAAACTAACCAGATTTTCTAGGTAAACTAGAGTTTGGCTAAAGCGGAATAAACGGGGCTGGTGTGAATGAACCGTCACAGCACAGACATCTGTCAGAAACTACCAGCAGTATTAGAGGCTAGTGTCGACAGTTTCTGTGAATTCATTGAAAAGCAGATAACTGAACATGTTATCAGACAATTTCATCAATATGGACGAGGACCTCCTAATGTTTGACAATTTCTAAATAAATTCAACATATAGTCCTGTGCAACTTCTGTCTTTTCCTCTTCACGACACGCAAATTATAGTTTGGAAAATACGAGATGCAATTACTTAAAATCCCAGTGAAATGCATTCAACGAAATGGTAATATGAGAAAATAATTCTCAAAGTTGTGGATTTGAGCCTCGTCTACTCCCCGGCTGCTTGTGGCTCGTCTGCGTGTTCAGCCTGTGCGGTCGGAGCGGCGAGAAGCTACATGCCACCAGCGCCGTGATCTCTATCAGCTCCATGTCGAAATGAGAAACGAGCAGCGTTCAGCTTGTTTGAACTGATGAGATAACATAATAACTGCACCACAAACACACACCAACCCGGTCTGGCCCGCTTGGAACGCACATAGTGAAAAATGATGCGCTTGGCTCCATCGAAAAGCTTGTTTGTGTTTGATCACAATCGCGTTTGTTGTTTTTTGTGCCATTTATCATTATTCAGTGCTTGAACTTTGGGATAGCTAATTGGATTGGCAAGCAGAAAGAAGAGAGATAATTGCACGGGGGGAGCGCAGAACAAAAGACAAAAATAGCTGGAAAATTAAACTGGAGAATCTGTGTTCATGATCTCCAGAGGGACGGGATGAGCTCTGAACTGCAAGTCAATTAAGGGACGTGTGCTAGAACAATACCACTAGAAGATAAACCTTCTACAACTATTTGCACGTTGCATATTGGCAGGTTGGGGAAGAGGGCTTGCATTGGTCAAAACCCCCTATCCCCAATCAGATTAACTCTCTCACCTTATACATACCAGTCATAAAGCAGTGATCCATGTCCTCAGCAGCGCTGGTGTACCCAGAACCCCAGAGAACACAGGATTATCTCCATGCCCACACTTGTTACGCTCGCTGATTTTGGCAGTGTAAGCCGTGAGAAAAACAAGATCTCATTATCACCATCCTGGAATACATTTCTAGGCTCATAAAATTATTATTGTAATGCAAGGCGTACTAAATCTTGTCTGTGATTGAGGGGAAGCAAAGTTTTTTTTTTCTTGTACAACTAGTTCTGATGAATCCCCAGTAGCAGTTTTTGCTTGAATAGCAAAAGCTATTAAATTTTTTGTAGTGTGGAACTTATTAGAAAGATTAACAGAAAAAAGTTCAGCGATATTTTAGAGACAACTAAGAATCTGTATTTTTTCTTTTTCTGTTGTAATTTCACAAATATTTCACTAATTGTTTTAAAGAATTAGTAGAATAATTCAGGCATGGTTTGAAGAGCGGATATATTCTGCTTTTATATATGTAATAATCAGACACATAATCAAATCATTGGTAGATGAATTGAAAGAATGTACGAAATCAAAACAGAATGCAGAAAATAACTTTTGAAACCAGTTGACCTCAACCCCCCCGACTCTAACTCTAGTACATTAACCCCACCTGTTGCCGTGACTTTCCTCTTCCTGTCCAACTTCACACTCGCGCCTTCTTTTAGCTCACCTTTAGGCTCCGGGGGTGCAACATAAATTCGGTTTTGACACGTTCTCTTCACCTGCCTGAAGTCAATTTGCTTTGCCGTTCCTCTTCACCGAGCAAAGTTATTGAATTGTTCTGGGCCTGTGAGTGCGATGCCGACTGCAGGAGCGGAGAGCTCGGTCAGAGCAGGCGGCAACCTCAAAGCCGCTTTGAGAGGCAGACCTGCTAATTGAAGCAGCACATGAGGTGCTAATTGTAATTAGTGAAATCCATATTGATTTAAAAGGCAGCAGTAGAAAAGATTTGATAACCATTTCCCTGTGTGTGGCTTCAGGGGGGATTAAAGGCTCAACCCCGACTACAGAAGTGTCACAGGCTGTGGACCAGACGTACTGTAGAGCAGTTCAATCATTTCAGCGGAGTTGGGAGACGTTTCATCGACCAATGAGCACCGCCTGGCAGACTGGAGCCATTATAGGTTGGGGAAGTAAGTGGTGATGGAAGGGTTGTGTGTGCGACAGATACTGGGGCCAGTTCATCTTTAGCAGAAGGAACTGGGAGAAGACTGTCCATTTTCGCTGAATTTGACCTCTTTTTAGTGAGATTTTTTAGGAATTTATCAGTTAATGAATAAAAACAAATATTACAAGAATAAAAATTGTGGAATCCAATTTTAGTATATCTCTCTGTTATCAATCAGCCTCCAGCAGCAGAATTCTCTGATTTCTTCCATTAGCTCACAAAGCTTCATTTCCTTGATTGTCTTTCTCCCTGAGCTGGAAACTGAAAAACACAGGATTCTTTTTGTCTTTCTGCTTCTTTACAACGCCACAGAATGCAATTACAACATTCACCCTTTGACTGTCAGTAACATTGTTAAAATAAAAGGTTATCACTTATAGTAGCAGCCATCAAAGCTCCCTGTGTGAATGATGTTGGACAGTCTGTAAGCAGATCAGGACCACCCTACAATCTTCATGATCTGCACAACCTTTCAAACATGGCAGCACATCTGGAAAACCTCTGTTCTTGCCTAATTATAATTAATTATAATTGTCATTTTGCAAAATTTGTAACTCTACAAACCTCCTTTTTAATAAGTGGTTCTTGCCTAATTGATCGTTCTTGCAAAGGATAGTTTTCCTTTGCTTTCCTTTCCATCGCACCATAAAACTACAGCCATGAAATTCAAGTCTGTGCTGTTTTTCTTTAGGTTTGTCTTTACATTGTTACTTTAGAGGTTTTTGAGCCTACACTGTAAATTACAGAGTGAATGTTGAAGAAACTGTATTTTATCTTTTCCTTTTCGGCATAATGAAAATAGACGAGTAAAACAACTCTGTTCAATTCTCATTGGTTTTGACTTAGCTTGGCACCAAGTGCCTCAGTCTTTTGTGTCTGCAGGCTGGACTGTAGTGGGTTGGGGTCAAGGTAAAGAATGTGCATATTTTTAATGCACAAGGGAACTAAACGTGGTTTTAGGTTTGTTCCCATGAACAATGTTTGTTTGGGCTGCATCCATGCACCTGCTTTAAATTGTCTGATGAAGCCACGGCGATACCAAACCCCGTTACTCTGACCGTAACCTCCCCTGCACATTACCATACCCTACAAAGACCGTCTATCCTGATGGACTTTAAATTTGGTGTGAACAGGGAGGTTTTAAAGTAGAAGAAAGATAAAGATAAACCCAAATGAGACCATTATGAAAAGACTTCTAACACCTTTTTCAGGCTGAATTTACTTGGCGTAAGAACCAAAAAAATGTTTTTACTATTTTTACATGTTTGCTATTTAACCTCCTGTGAATCAATGAATTTAACTACACCTTTAAATAGAGATTTGCGGTTTTATTTAATGAAAGGCAGAACTCCTTTGTGCATATCAGTCTAAATACACTATAAAGAATAGTTACTCAGAAGATTACTGTTGCATAAGTGTGAGAAAACTGCAACACTCATGCAGTGACATGTTTCAAGAAATGGGACAGTTACACTGCTTTGCTCCAGTGTGGAGTTGGCAGGTTTGAACTTAATTCCCACACTTGTTAAAATTTATAGCAAAGCTAGCAGTGTTCGCTTGCACTGAGTATGCACAAGCCAAATGACAAACCTTTGCCTTTCACACAATTCAAAAGAACAAGTTTAGTTACATTTTTCAGAACAGTTCTTTTCTTGTTAACCTTGGCTGTGCAATTCAAGCATTTATATAGAGCCCCTCCTACTCTGCTACTTCTAAATAAAATCACCAAGTTCCACCAATTATCTTCAGAAGTCATCTAATGTGGCTCACATTGGGTCTGAATCCAGCTGTTCAGCAAAGACCCCGGAGAACATGAGACATAGCCATGTGCTAGAATGGCCCAGTCCAATTTCAGACTTGAACTGCAGTTTAAAATATGTGCCAAGACTTGTTTGTTAATGTTCTCCTTTAATTTGATTGACCATAAGCAAGTTTTGAAAGAGCTTCTACCACTGTCCTTCACATTGGAATTTCAGGGTTTAATCTGACAAACGGTGAAAAATGTTTATGGAGTGTGAATGCTAGTGTCAAGTGATCATTAATTTTAAAAGGAGAGATAAATTAAGGGTAAACAGTACTCGTCAGTGCACAAATTGGACAATAAAGCATCTTGGAAAAGCAGTGTTGTGAATGAAGGTGGAAACTGGGACAGGGCCCTGGAGCCTAGACGTTAGTGACAGAGTTGGCGGAGAGTTTCATAAGACAGCAGAAAGACAGATCCAGCCAGCAATTTGAAGAATTATGGAGCCAAAGCTGTGAAAACAAAAATTGTGAATGGATGTGACTTGTGACAGCGTGAGAAAATGGAAGTGCCGGGACCTGACAGCTGGAATAGCTCAAAGACACACAAATGATACCTTTTGCAGTTCATTCTTCATCCGCTGCTCTGCAGAGGCTGACCTCACACGTTGCATACAGAGGCATAACTTCATGTTAGTGACACCATATAACACCAAAGGCTCGGCCATATGCAGCATTAGCATGCCGCTCTGCTAGGGAATGGACTAAGCAGGGATGAGGAATGGAGACACGGGCCTGCTCCGGGATAAGATTTACTGCTAGAGGCCCCTTGCTCCCCTAATGCAGCATGAGGTTGGAGGCAGCGGCGTGCCGGGATTCATTTCTGCTTTCCAACTCTCAACTTTGCGTGCTTCACTGCCAAACCAAAAGCCTTTCAAGTCATGCCCTGTCCTATCATCAAGGCCTGTTTAGCTGGTGGTGGTTTTCCCAGTACGACTCCGTGCTTCTACCAGCTGCCAACAATGGTTGTTTGGCAAATCACTAAGGCCTAATTTTATATGACGCAGCAAGTTCTTTGGTCACCCCTAATTGCTTGAGTGTATTTGTTTTATACACCAGTGATTCTCAACCAACCGGTCTAATCACAGATTTGTTCCAAATGTCTTGGTAATTTCCAAGCAGATGGATTGGTTGTGCCTTTTTTCTCATTTACACAATTCTTGGGGTTGCATGGGGTTGTAAGTTTTAACAAAGTCCTACATACCATTAAATGCGATCTCCGCTGTGATGCTTGCATTGTGTTTGCATGGTTAGCGCAGCCTGATTTTCTGGGTTTATCAAATTATTCTTTCTCTGTGAAGATGAACGTTTGACACCCTATTGATGGAGTAGATCTGCTTCAACGTTTCATCTTAGATGTTGCAGAAAACAGACTGAAGGAGTTTGGTGCATATTGTGGAAGTAAATGACTGACAGTAAAGATTGACCACATGTTTGCCTGTAAACATCTTCATTGGGTTTTCATCGAAGAGACTCATCTGTTTCCCAGACAAACCTTCAAACGGTTCTTTAATTGTGTTCCAACCAGCAGCCTTAAACAATTGTGTTTAGCTTGTATCTTCACCACACAGCTATGTTCTTTCCCAATTCTGAACAGTACTGGCTTAATCACATTGCTCCATTTAAGTGTTAAGTAGTTCAATTGTATCTGATGTTATTACCTTTCTAATTGACTAACTCTAGCCATGCAACAAATAATCTGCCTCTTCGATGATAAACCCACCTCCATTGTTGTGGATTCTCAAAACCCTTCAGAAACTCTTCCGATCCTGTCGCGTCTCAGAGAACCTACCGTCTTACTGATATGCCAGAAGATTCTGTCAAAATCTTTACGTGTCTTTATCCAATCAGAAATATCAAGAGTTTTTCGTAGAGGTTGTCCCACATTGTTAAATATGACTCTATCATTTCAGAACTCACATTTTGGTGCTTTGTGATGCCAAGACTTTTGGCTTGTTTACATGTTTTTTTTCTTTCAAGAACTTATAATAATAATAATAATAGTATTAATAGTATTGTCTCTGATAAATCAGCTGGAGGATCCTGTGGATTATTTCCACTCCGCTGTCCTCTTATTATTTCAGAGCACAAACTTTTATTTGAGTGCATTTCTGTATAGCCAGCAAATTTTGTTTACCCATATTATTATGACTTTTTTTTCCTCCCACCTCCCTTGTTTTTCATCCCAGCACCAAGTGCGGTCTTTTTATGGTTACTATAAAAGGTCGGAGTTTGCTTTGAGGATTTCTTGGTGTGCTCCTTCACCAAAGCCACAGCAGATGTGCTGCTTTTGTTCTTCATTACCGATTGGCAACTGCCCGGCACTGCAAGCTGCTTGAACATTTCAGAAACACGGACGCTCGACTGAAGGCTCGCTCCGATTACATAAATTGAGAAGATTTTCTCATGTCAGCGAAGAGAAGAAAACAATTATGGTTAAAATTCTAATATTTCTGGGTTCTGTGTAATAACAGCAGAAAGCCTCGGTTGTAGATTCCTGAACGATGACTGCATTAAGTCTTTGGTTTCTGCAGAGACTCGCATGCAAAACAAAATTCATCCGTCTCCTGTCTTCTTGACAAGGTTCAGGTTCAGGCTTAAGGTTATGGGTTGAGCTCTTTCACTCGTATTCCCACATAATTACCTGAACTACTTAGAAACCCATTCAGTTCTGTAGATTCCTGCTTTTCGTCAACCACCAAAGGAAGTTCTCCTCAGACCACACAAGTCTGTGTCAGGGAGTTATATCAGTGCCTGTTTGCCTGCATCCCATGGAAAAAAAACAATTGACCCTGCAAGTAGGAGTCCAGTGGACTTTTGTGGCATGATTTTACCAAAGAGAGCACATGTGATCAGAGATCATTGGTTAGCCATAAAAACTGTCTGGAATGCCCCTCTGTCATTAAACTGTTTTGGATGGAGAAGAGGGGTAAAGAAATGGGTTGATTTTCTGTATGGGAACAATTCTCATGCTGATTTGGCCATATGATGTAGATCAACATCGACCAATTTATTGATGTTAGGAATGTTTAAAATGGTCTACATAGTGACTAAGACTGTGCATCTACATTAAGTTCACATACTAAAAATCTGTTAACATCAGGAATAAAGTCATTTAAGGCAATTAAATCCAGACATGGCTACTGGTTTTTGGTTTAGATGATAATTTTGACTTTGACATTTTCCCCAATTGTTTCTTATCGTTTGAAAGCTGCTATTGTCAACCGACTCATAAAACATGTTGGATCTGTTCAGCAATTTCAAATGAGTTCTCTGAAATAAACTTTGGAATTACTTCCAGGTGGTCCATCTTTTCAGTTTTGGCCTCAATCAAATAAATATTAAGTTTTCCTGCTGCCACCACATTCACATAGATTTCAAAACGTCACCACAACTAGCTTCATAAGTCATTGTTTTAGCATCATCATTGAGCCATTCCTCCTGGAAAGTTGAACATTTCCAAATTTCAAATTGTTAAATGAACAGAAATGATAAATGTTGGAATCTCAGGTTGTAATATGGCTGACTTGCCATATCAGATTAGTGATGGCTGCTCTAAAAACTGCTTAACTGCACATTTTAAGATGTGCATCTCAGGAAATTACTCTAACAAACCACGTTAATACTTCATAAAACCAGAAACTTCGCTGCAAGTTCAACCACAAGCAGGTGAAGTGCCACACTTTCAGAACAATCGGTTCAGACCAACCAAACCACATGCCTTACGCCGTGTAAACCTTGAAACCTGAAACTTGGCCGCTCGCCCACTCTCAAAGGAAGTAGTTTCCTTGTGTCAAATTGTAGTTAGTTTACAAGACTAGTTTGTTTGGAGAGTCTTAAGATTATACAAGATACAAGACTCGTCGGACGAGGTTCCTGTCAAATCATCACGAGGTTTTTCAGAAACATGCCTGGCTCTCGTCCAGCTTGGCACTGAAACAAAGCTACAGTCTTCTCCAGCTTCTGTTATGACACAGCAACTCTTTCTGTTGATACTCCTAGTTTCACCTGGGTGTTTTTTCTGCTTTTGTCTGATGTTGGTTCGAGCAGATTGTCTTCTGGAAAACTTGAATTTAAAAGCACATTTCCAGTAGCCATTTTACTTGTTTTTTTTTTTTTTTGTTTTTTGTTTGTTTTTTTTGGCTTGCTTTTCCTATTTTCATATTATCCGGAATTGGGGCTGCCAAAATGCTGGGAAACATTTGTACCCTATAAAGCTGCCCCTATTCGCATTTCTTTAAATATGCACATATGAAAGAGCCGGTGTTTACTAGAGATTGTATTCTTAGCAGAAACTTCCCATCCTGCTGCTGCTGAGGAAAGTAGGAATGAATTATTCAGGCAGCGTGTGCAGTCGTTACCAAAAATCTATTCTAGGAGCGTGTTGTGCTCAGCAGCCAGTTAAAGAGATGAAAGAAATCTTTTTTTTTCCTTAGAATTTTATAACTTCAAGTCTATTTAAGGAACGTTGAGTACGTGTGTAGAGCTTTGAAAAGGCAAATACTTCAGTTAACAGCTGTAGCGTTGCGCTGATTACCTTTAAAGCAGTTGGCCACAAGCCTGTTTATATATTCGTCCTGGCCTGCGATGCTAACGCATACAACCAGAAAAGATTGACTTTGGAGATCAACTGTACTGAAACATGGCGTCATATGTACAGGTGCCTCTCAGGTGCTAAATTATTCTCACTCCTTCACCTTCTGTCACTTTACAGCCACAAACCTTTGTTGCATTTTTATGATAATCCCACACAAAGTAGTGTGTAACCGTGAAGTGGGCGATAAATCATGCACAGTGAGCGAAGACGAAGTAAATGCTGAACCACCTTTCACTGCAATTACAGCAGCAAATCTTTGGGTTATGTTTCTGCCAGCTTTACAGCCGAACAATTTTTGCCTTTTTTTTTTCTTCCTAAAATAACTCGAGCTTAGTGGACGTTAAAGCATTTGTAAGCAGCAATTTTCAAGGCCAATCATTGTAACTGGTTAGTAGCATCCTCACTGAATAATATCCCCATAGGATGACGCTACCAACACCATGTTTCACTAAAAAAAATTTACTGCACAAATGTTTGACAGCAATTTGGTCTGATCTGAAGAAGTTGGGGGCTGGGGGCCAACATCACTCAGGTCTAGATTTTATATACATATATTGTATTTTATTTTTTTTTATTTTATTGAAGTTGTCAACTTATCCTTGAGCTGGAGCTGTGTATTTTTCAGTAAAGTCGATTGTTTTCCATCCTTTATGTTTGAAACTCTGACCAAATGGCAACAAAACGCACCGTTTTGTTGCCATGTAAAGCGGTGAATGAGCGAGAGCAATCGGTTTCCTCAGATGAAAGTTCTCATACAAAACAAGGTAATTGCCAATAATTTCATGTTTCCATGGTCCTGAAACATGGAAGAAGAAACTGTTAATCCCCCTCTGTTTTTTTTTTTTCCCCTTCCCCATCATGGCTGTTTTGCTCAGTAATTGTTTACATCTGCCTCTTTCCAAAAAAGCTGCTGCTGAGGGGAAAAAAGTCCTCCAAAAGCGTCTCATGTCCCCTCTGGCCTCCGGATCCGTTGGCAGTGGATAAGAGAGGCCGTCCCACACTGCAGCCAAGCTGCTCGGCAGCTACACCCGTCCTCTTGCTCAAAATGAAGTTAAATCATCAAGGTCACTTTTCATTTCGATTAATATTTATGTACTGCAAAACAAGCGACCTGATCTGACCCTGCCTTCTGCCCTCTACCATTAAATCCTACCTGTGCAGCTTTAATGTCACCCAGTCATGCTGTTGGTTATCAGCCCATTTCAGCCATAAATATACAGAAAGCACGCATGCTGGAACATGTGGAAGGTGAGAGCTGTTTGCTTTTTGACTTTGGGTGACGTGGCTGATTTATTAACTACTGATGGAAGAGGGAAGAGAAGCTCTGTTAGAGCCAGATACAGAATGTTCCCTTGAAAATGACAAAACATCAGAAATGATTACATCTGAGCAGAAGTTATCTTCAGTGATGCTCTGCTCAGAGCGAAGCTTTTTCCGTGAGTAAACCTGGTCCTGGCCTGTAAAGTGGAGGAAGGTACATTTTTAAGAAGAACTTTTTGACGTACCCTGAACACTTCATCCTCTGGGTGTAACATTGTGGCGGTGGTGGCGTCATGCTGTGGGAATTTTCTTCAAGAAGGACAGGGGAGCAGGTGGGATGGATTAGATACAAATGCAGATCATCTCTGAGAGGGAAAAAAACCTTCCTGATCAACACCAATCAGAAACCATAAATGTGCTCAAATGTGTCCAGTATAAAGAATGGTGCAAAAGGCATATTGTATGCATTCTGACTTAATCGAAATCTCTTACATCCACAAGTGTAATGTCATTGCATTATTTAAGGATCCAGAATGGCTGTTTTAATTTTAACACAGTAGAATAGAAGTAGAACAAATGAATCTCTAAGAAGTGTTTCCTGATTAAAACAGAAAGTGGGCATTTATCCAAGTTACACATTTCACATCACTTCACCCTGTGGCCTGTCCTTACTTTATGTAAATGTTGGTTTTTCCTTAGCTCTCTGTGAATTACTAAGTGTCTGACAGGTTTTAATGGAGGCAGGCCTCATCCATTATAGCTGAAAAACTGTTGGCTTGCAGCCTGAGAAGTTTATTGAATTCTGAAGCGTTTCAGCATTATTTAAGCATTTTGATGCTTCCAAGTGTAATTGGCGTATCAAATCTGATCAGATGCTGGATATTTGCCTCACACGACACTTTTAGTCTTACCTGTGAATGACTTGCATTGTTCTGCATCTAGTTTTAGTGAAAATGGATGCAGGAGTTTCTGTACAAGGGTTCAGATTGGACGACCAGTTAAAAACTTTCCCCCTGAGATACTGAGTTTAAATACCATCCTGATGCCAAAACATTTACAGCCCTTTTTATTTTCTCCTGGCTGTTTTGGAGCCGGATGAAAGTAGTTTTATCCACTGGGGCATTTCAGCATGGTGTGAGTGCTAAAGGAACATAGAGAAGTCCTAGCTCTTTCTGTGCAGTCATAATGATCCCTTCTCCCCACCTAGTTATCTTTCTGTTTCAGTCTCTCATTTTCACTTAAATTAGCTTTATGGGCACTACATTTAGCATTAATGGACTGGAAAAGCATTAAGATGAAAAATAGTTTTTGTGAAACCACTGGAGAGTTTGCTACTCTTTACCACTGCTTCCCCCCCCACCCCCACCCTCATCTGTCATCCATTTGACCTCTGATTGTGACAGAGTGGAACTGCAGCCTTTGGTTTGATGTAGATGGGATTTAGCTTAAAGCTGGGGCTTTCTAAAGAGCGTCGTTGACTTTTAAAATAAGGTGTCACTTCTTAGGAGAAGTCAAATACCACATCTGAACTATTCACGTTGAACTTTTCACCCATTTACTAAGTTCATGACCTGGACTTTTAACAGAATGAAGATATTCTGGTTACTGTTCTCATCCTTACAGTCTCGGTTCAACTTACCCTCTCAAATCTCTTTCGCAAGCGTCATGTCAGTAGTCCTGCTCCTATAATCCAAACAAGAAAGATTGCTAAGACTGGTAAAACCTCTCATCTGAACGTGGATTCCCTTTAGTTCATGAACTTGGGAGGCAAGAGAGTTCATGAGTTCAGAAGCAGACTGACTCCTCCAGCTCCAACACTTGACAGAGTTTGATTGGGTGTTTTGGATTTGCTTGAGGCCCAGTAGTTTCATGAGATTGCAGCATCCTCATGCAGTATTGGTAATGCCGTCTAATGCACAGGAGCGTAACGGGGTCTCGTCTAGGTAAATGTCACAATATTTTCTCATCAAAGTGAAGTCTGTCTTACAAAATGGCATCCAGTTGCTGTCTGCATTTAATGTTTTGACATAAGTGCAAACTATTCTTATAAGCCTGGAAAGTAAGTGTTTTAAGCCTGACACTGTGCTGTCTATGTTTGAGAAGCCTATTCTGAAGTAGAAGAAATGTTTCTTGAGTTACCCTAATAAAGAGTTCATGTCAAGCCAACTGAGAACACCACACTTTAAAGAATGCCCTGCTTTTTTGTTACCAATCAAGATTTTGGGTTTGTTGGAAAAACATGTTGGACTACATTTCATCCTCTTGTTTAAGATCTAAAATTCTTTAAGTGGTTAGAGGGACCTTGGCGCCCACATACTTTGTGAATAGCTAAAAGTAGTTGAGAATCCCTTTGAAAAAGTTTGACTGCCTATTTTAATAGTTGAAACACTTTGTAAACCTTAAAATTCATTAATATGCAGACTGAATTTGCACTGCTGGTGAAAGTACAATCTACAGTCGTCCTTATTTTTGCTTTTGAGGGTATAGCCAATGAGTGCCAAGGAAAATAAATTCCACTACAGGATTGGCTGCTTTGTCATCACCAGCCAATGGCGGGTCAAGTACCACTGCAGAGGTATCTCAGCTTCTCAAGCTCTGTTTTCTTTTGATAATTGTTTTCCACAAATGATTTGGGAATCACAATCCATAGAAAGTCAGTTCACCTAATCAAAAAGTTAGGATACTCAGTATTTCTGAAACAATTTCAAAAATGATTCATAGACCCAGTGCTCAGTACTGACTTGTCTTCTGAGCTGGACTTATAGTTGCACCCTGTTTCTGGTGACCTTGTTGAGCCATCTAGCAAATTACCTTTTACACCGTTGCTCCACTTTTGGCTCCACCATTTTCTCTGGGACCATTCTAAACCGGACCCTCCAATCCCAGTCCTCAAAACCTTCTGTCCTGCAACTTTTTCCGTACATTCTGGCTCCACACACCTGAATCAAATGGCTAACTTAACTCTTTTGAGTCATTTGAGTCAGGTGTGTTGAAGCAGTGAAGCATCTTTGAGAGGTTGTACCTCTCAAAGACTTGTGTTCGAGAACTGTGTTCTAGACAGTACACCCAGTGCTTTGCTTTTTCCACTACCAAGAGACACTAAAAATTACTTGAACGCATGGCATAAAAGTCACAGCCCAGTCAAGTTGAGTCTCTACTCACAATTGAAAGTGTTTAAACAAGAGAAAGCAATAAAAGATGGTGCCTGAAGGGCCATTCTTTGAAGTATTGTACATGTGCTTTTTCACTAAAGTCTCAATTAATTGATGTAACATCTTCATAAACAAATTCAAACTGGCACTAGTTTTATTTCCTCTCCTTCCGACCACTTGCTTTTGTTTGTGTCAGAGCTGTTGGGTCTTTGCTGCGTCTGAAGCCTAATTGCATCCGTCCCAGTGCAATGTTGAGCCCATTACATTAAGAGGGAACTTTCGTTCTGAATCAAAGCATGAGAGCGCAACACATTGCAGATGAGCCTGCCCGTACCCCTGGCTCAGTGACATGTTTTGTATGATTCAGTGTTTGTTAGTGACAGCGTCTCACAGTCGGAGATTAGACAGAGCTGATGTCTCCCCAAGGCCTGCTCCTTGTTTGGAGATAGACACGCTCACATGCGTATACACATTCAGACACGCATCCTTTATCCTCCGTCAAGTTTCGCAAGCCTTCGAAAGTAGGCTATGCTTGTCACTTCCCATCTCACTGTCTGCTTAGATGGATTAATTCTGTGTCCTCCCGCACAATTGTTGCTTTTTTGTCTAAACGACAGTTAAGATTAAAGGTGCAGTCACTTGCAGAGCCACTGTCACACCCAGCCACACTGTGCCATATGCAATGGCATGCTGCGACAGGGGATTAAGAGATGAATTAAGCTGAGGTTTGCCCATATCCTCTCCAGTATCACACAGGCACTCACTGTGACAAAGCCTGGCCTCCACATATGGCCATGTCTCTCCCAGCCAGGCCACACACATACACACTTAGTCACACAAAGCCACACACTTTTCCACTCTGTATTTTGTCTGTGGGGTGTCTTCTGACCATTAATAATAAGAGCCATCTCCTTGTAAAGCTCTGCAGGGGATTATCTTCTTTGGAAATGTACAACACTGACATTTGTGACCATGTGTTGCTTGTTTTTGATCTATCTGTACAGCTGGGATATTACAAACACAAGCCTGTTTGATCAGAATGTGGTTTTTACAACACCAGTCATATGGACTTAAAGTACACAGTTGAATCAATTTGCGAAGGATCCAGTCAGTTTCTACTTATTATTCCACCGATTCATTGACTCCGTATGTAAACCAGAGTTTTCCACATTTCCTTCCGTCCGGACATTATTTATTCACGCAGAGCTTGGAAATGCAGCATTACTGTATATTATTCAAAGACTTTGACTAGAAATGACACTGTGATACAATCTCCAGATGAGCTGGTGTCCTTCGTTGCCATAAGCCTTGTAGACGACGCAGCAAGCATGTGGAAGGAGGTGATCCGGTCAGTTGAGAGCAGAGTGAAAGCTTTGGGGGTGTGGGAACCAATATGTTTGGTGAAATACAAATTGCACACCTTCCTAAACACACCAAACACACAGTCTCTTTGTCAAAACACAGTATTGTAGCATTATGCATTGGCAACACTTGTTTGTTGAGTTGATGGGATGATGAATGGAGCTAAATACAAGGAAGTCCTGGAAGAGAACCTGTTAAAGGAAGCAGAAGATTTGAGATTGTCCTGGTTTTACTCCATGAGAGACCCCTTCACTTTACAGTAAAGAGTCTCCCATATTTTTTTCTGAAGGCGAACTGTCGATACGTGGTCATGTGGTTGTGGGACATTTGTATTCGTACACGCCTTTCATACTTCGCACGGACCACCTGGGGGTTCTGTACTAACCCACAGCACATTTTACCAAAAAACATCCATTTAAAATGTGAATAATTTTCTTTCTACTTCACAATGTGTTGGTTTATGACATGCAACCCTAAAGAAGTACATTGAAGTTTGTAGTTTTAACATAAGTCTGAACATTTATAGGTCGTATGTATATTCTGCTGTGAATTTTTCAGTTTATTTCTTCATTGCGTCATTCCAGTCGATCAAAATTCCCTCTGTGGGTCAGATACAAGTCTTTTTATTCAGGATTTCATGTAGAAATCTGTTTAGCTCTCACTCTAATGGGTTTCGTTTAGGACCATGTACAGTAAATCCCCCCCGTCCTCATAATTTGATAATCGGTACTTCTTTGGGTACAACCTTCAATCTTTCCGTTTCTCATTCCATTACAGATTGACATGCAATATATCACAGCTGGAGATATGAGTGTATGTGTTTGTTTTTAGCGTGTGTGGCAGGTGGGTAGCATGCTAAGCTAAAGTAATATGCCTGCAGGAGAGCTGGTGGGGATATAGAGAAAGTGACAGATGGCGATATGTTGATGGGGGAAGGATTGTGTGTCACCGGGGTAGAGGGGGGATGCATGCATCTGTGTGTGTGTTGTACAGTTGCATGCACTGTAAGACTATTTTCCTGCTGGATCTGTGTCAGTGTTGTGCACATGCACTCCTCAACGAACTCTGATGCTGTCGGGTAAATCCAACCAAACCAGCTGTACATCTCTCCACGAGTTGCGCTCACCCACCTGCGGGAAATTTTTTGAGGTCTACTTCCCTTTGGACTCGTTTCTTCCTTTTTTTTCTTGACACATTGGCGTGAAACCCCTGCATCTCCCAAATCATGAAGTGGTTTGCATCTGTGCGGACGTTGCTGGCCGGGGGGAGCCGCAGTGCCCCCGTAAGCCCAGCTGCCAGCCCTAGCCTACCCTCCAAGGCTGATCTACATGCCAAACAGGTAACCCTGCAGCTGAAGTCTATAATCCATCATTGTGGGCTGGGTATTATATTTCTTTGTATAGGTTTGATTGAATTAATAATATACATTACTTGCTTGTTTAATTTTGAGATTTCAGGGTTATGTTTGTCAGCCAAATGTTGATTTTTATGCATCTTGCAGGAATTTTATTTTTTTTCTTAATCTTATGTTGGTGATTATTAATAATTTGGGTTTGTTTAGAACAGCATCTGTACATATTGGAATCATTTTAATGCGTATGAATGCAGCCTGCAATAAATCACTGTCATTTAGACTACATGGGAGGATGTTTGTTTTAGTTGGATTCTCTGCTTCCTTTGTTTTGGTTCAAATTCAGTGTAATTAGATCCCTGTAGGTGCTTTGAGTTGTGGAAAAAATGGTTCATCATACTGTCCCACACCTAAGAATAATATGCTCTACATGTTTCTGGTTTTGCTCATAGGTAAGCCGAAATATATTTTCAAGGAAATTTGCTGCAACTTTAGAGAAACCCAGACCATCAAGACTGCAGCAGTAGTAAAATTAATCCTTCACTCTGACCCCATGCTGACCTGATCCTGCAAATACTGCTGGATTATACAGCTGATCCTCTTCTAATACCAAAGCTATTAGTTTTATTTGTTGTGGAATATTTTATAGTTTAATTAGGGGGGAAAATGCAAAGGCATACTGGTTTACAAGATCAAGACGATACGAAATCATTGCAAAACTTTTTTTTTTCCATTTTTGTGTCCTTCAAAATTCAACTGCAGAACAAATGAATACTTTAAAGTCAAAACATGAAACAATAAAAAAATAATTACCTGGTTGTACACCCTGAAATCATTTTAGAAGCACATTTTGAGTCAGTGTGGTCAATCAGTACTCTTCAGTTCATAACTCTTATCATTATTAAATATGATTAAACTGAAATAAAATTCAAACCCGTGACGACAAATGTAGGGTGTCGCGATGCGGGCGTACGTTGACGCCAGCAATCAACAGAAACGTCTCCCAGTACCAAAATGATGATGGCGGATGTCCTGAGTTTAGTCAACCTGCTGCTGTTCAAGAACATTTCAAATTGAAATGTTTTTCTCCTTCCTGTTGTGCTCCCATGTATGCCTTCAAATCTAGTGACTAGCTTACTGCACAAACCATCAAATGCCGTTGCATCACTCCTTCGACCCGTGAAGCCGTCTCACCTTTCTAAAAGCCACGACTGAGTAAGGGGCGTGATAAGGGAGAGCCGAACTAAATCATCCAGTCGCATTGGTCCTTTTATAAAACACAATTGCCATCTTGTGTAAAGAGCCACCTTAATCCTATCATGACATATTTTCTGATGGGGGTTGGGGGGGCTCATGTTAGGGCAGAGCTTAAAAATAACTTCTGTATGCTTACGCTGTTCATTGTGGTTGAAAGTCAGGACTTTTTCTTCACAGTGGCAAAAATTTGACACCTTTCGCTTTTGTTCGTCACTCCCTGTGTGTGGAGCCCATGAGACTCAACATCAACTATTTAGAAATGAGAAGCTAAGAAGTTGGAGTTGTTGACTCTTAAGGAAGTGTAGACTTTATGTAAAGAAGAATGTCACCTCATCTGTTATGATTTCAGCATCTGTGGATGCTATAAGAACATAACAGCTGAAAATACCAATTGGACTTTAATGACTCTAACTGCTACATGTGCCTTTTCATCATGATGTGGGTTTTGCGGTTAGCTGCCCTCACATGCACTGCAAATGTTCAGACAATGTACTGGAATCATTACTTTCTCATCTTACATTCAGACAAAGTTTTAGCCCTCTTAGTCACAATCTGTGTTCCTTTCCAGGCTAATAGCAGACAATGGCCACAGAATAATATTGAATCACTCAGAATGTGCAGCAGGAATGTCTCAGGCCAAGTGTTGCTGATCGATGACAAGGTTTCACCCTAATCATCCTGTCTGAGTTTGGTTGCAGGGTTTTAAAAGTTACAAATGGCGAAAGACAGAACAAACAGGAGAGATAAAGATGGGCTAAAATGGACAAGATGATATACTGTCATTGCCCACCATGGAGGTTTGGAATGTTTGTTCGAGAATAGTGCAGCATGCAGATTACAGTGATTGCTAAGCACAAGAAAATCAGTTATTAATCGACATCGAATGTGAAAGAAAAGCATTAAAAAAATTTGAGATTTAGGCTGGTTTAAAGAGACAGAACTCTGGATATTCTATAATGAAAGCCATGGACAAAAACCCCCCTACAAGTCAAAGGCACCGCTGTGTTGCAGTTAAAAATTAAACACAACTTAAACAGTCAAAGACCGAGCCAGATCCCCAGGTTTTGGTCAACGCGAGGGAGGAGAGGAATCAACACTCGACCTTGAGTTCCCCTTTGATTTCTTTATCTGGTCTCACTGGCAGATAAGAAAGGAAGAGTTCCTAACAGCTGTGAGCTGTGGGAGAGGGAGGCTTTTGTTTTATCAGGGCATAAAGCTCTCAACATGCCTACGTAAATCTTACTTGCTACATCATTTTATCTGAATTCCTCTCGTTTCTCAAAGATCAGTCAGGAGGGCTGATGAAATGGAATGAAAATACTTTACATTACCTTAAATGTTAAGATCTGTGTAACTTGTAAAGCACTTTGTACTGATGTACACCGCTGCTCAGGGTAAAATACAAACACTATAAAGAACTCACAGCATATAAACATAAAAACACACATAAAAGCTACATGAAACAAAGACTTAAAAGAAGGGACATTCCCTATTGGATTATTTATCTGATCTTATTTTACTGCACTAATGCTTTAAAAGTCACATACAGCTGAATATCGGTGTTAAATAGCAGATGTAATGCAATGGAAAGGGTATCAAATGAATAATGAACTAAATATTGGGCCTAGGGGAACCCCAAGAATAAAACCTTTCAGAGAAAACCACTAATTAGCTTAACGAGAGAAACGCCAAACCTGAAAACAATGCAGAGCCAGAAACACCAGCCAGATGTTTAAGCCCATTAGTCATGATGCCTATTAGTGAGTTTTAGTGTCAAAATAGAACAATTGCCAGCCTGGGTGGCCATAAAAAAAAACTATAAATTTCTGTTGTTGGGCATTTTCTGAAGAATGGTCCGTCTGAAAATCAGATTGAAAAATATTAGAAATCTGCAGCCTGGCTTAAAAAGAAGAAAACATTTTACCACACTGTTCAAAACATTGCTAACAAATTGGCCTATAGTTTCAAACTAAACTGCCATCCAAGTAGTTTTTAGATGTGTTCACTCTATATTACTGGATCCTTTTATTTTATTGTATTCTAAAAATATGACTTAGAAGTTATTTATTTATATCCTACATTACAAAATGTTCATTTTTCTTATAGCTGCAGCTGTGTGAGCGTCGCTGTCAAGTGTGGATTGCCATTTAGTCTAATCTCAGAGCATATCAGACATCCTCAGTGCTAATCAGTAATGCTGATGTTACTACGCCACACTTCAAGCACACACACGACTAAAACATGCATAATACCAGTGTGGAACTTAATGGCGTTAAAAGAAAAATCTATTTTTTATTTTTTAATTCCATCTTTTAAGGTGGTTGAGGCAGGAAGAACTTAAAGCTTTTCTGTCATCCCCTAAGGACATACCTCTTTTTGCTGGGTGTACCAGGCTAAAGATTTTTTGGCTGTCTTTAGAAGCCTGACTACCCTGTGGTTAACTCCACTTTTTTATCTAGGAAAAAAAGATTCATTCTATTTTCCTTGGAGCATCAAATTTGTAGCTGAGTCTCGATGCTCAGTTTCCATAACCTATGCTTGTTTCTACCTCATATTTTTGGATTGATTGATTGATGGTATCCTATAAATCTTTGTACTGTAAGATGGATATGAGTGCTTCTCTATGTGAACTTTTGTCGGTAAATAAATGTCATGTACCGAATGTTTATGATTGTTGACAACAATCATAAAGACTCCTTCATGTTCATAACAGATGTTATGGCATGTTTATGACAGTGTCATGTCAGTCTTATGCACACCCCTTCAAATAATTACCCAATTCAGAGATGCCAACTAACCTATCGTGTTTTTGGGCTGTGGGAGAAAGCCAGAGTACCCAGAGGGAACCCGACATGCAAACTCAACGCAGAGAAACTTGTCTGTGAAAAATTCAAAGCCACAGCTCTATAGACAATCCATGGACTCCCCTCAAGTGGTCAAATATCTACTCAAAAGACAGGCCCTGCTGAGTCAGCCATCTCCGGCCGACAGCCCATGTGTTTTCACCACACAGCCTGTGATCTTGTAACATTGTTGATGGAATTTCCGCTGTGTAACTTTCCAAGCAGTGCTGGCTGAGTACGGTGTACTACAGTCACACAACACATCTTTTCAACATCCCACCAAAAGAATCTGTACCAGCCTGGGCTTTCAAGAGATCACATGTTGCATGCTTTCCTTTTCACAGCCTTGTATATTCATACATCATTGACCCAGACTGCTTTTTTGTCACTGGAATAAGTAGCTTTCATGTGCGCATTAAAATGGTACAAGCTGTTAGCTTTACAAGAGCAGCTGCTGCTTCTGCTTCCTCTTTATTAAGTGGCGAGGAGAAAGGAATGAGTAGTTAATTTATCTTGTGTAGCTGTCAGGTATCAGCTGTTTTAAAGATGTATGCCAAGCCACTGGATAAGCCCGCTCACATTTTACTCTTTTAGTAAAGTCTTTACCAACATAGTGTCAAACTAGATTTTTCACATAGGATAACATGTTCTCTTCACACAACATAGCTACAGCAATTCTTTTAATATCACTTTATGCAAAGCTCTCTGAGACTGAAGAGATGCTCAGAGAAAAGGAATACACACCGTTCCTCCTCTTTCTCAAATGCTGAGCTTTCTCATGCTGATTTATTCATCCACAGTGGACATTATCTAAGTACTTTGGCTTAAAAGAGCAGCTGAACACAGCAATGTCCAAAACGAAATCATACACAAGTTAGACAGCCCATCATTATAAGGTACTTAAAGTTGAGCATCCCACATGTGGCCAAAAAATGAAACGCATCACAGAAAGCTTCATTCGCCTCTGACAAATTTGCTGAAGTAAACAGAAGTGACAGAATGAGTTGTCTGTCATTTAGAAATACTTAAGGTTTTTATTTTTTCTTCCCAAGTACAAACTCTACTTTTAATCATTCTGTTTTGAAAATCTGAATCTATACACGTTCAGTTGTGTTGTGGCAGGGGAGACCGAAAACCACTGGTATGGTAGTCCAAAAAGTTTGTAGGTTTCGGTTTTTGTCCCGACAGCATAATCCTGCCTACATCATCGGTTACTGTGGAAACGGCGTCATTAATACCTGAGGTGGCAGGGAAAGTTGATGATGGGTGGAGCCAAATATAGGGCGATACTGGAAGAAAACCTGATGCAGGCTACAAAAATAAGAGCTTTTTTTTTTTTTTTTTTTTTTTTTTTTTTTTTTTTTTTAAACAGAGCATTTTAATTGTATTTCAAAAGACATTGTGCAGGTCTAATATCTAAAATACAACCACAAATTTCAAAACCAAAGAACTGCATGCTTAGTAGGCCTGTCACGATAACAAATTTTGGTAGATGATAAACTGTTCCATAAGTTATTGCGATTAAACGATATTATTGTTGGGTTTTGAGACCATTTTCAAGAGATTGGCAATATAAAAATGCAAGAAGACATTCTGACAGATCCATAAACTTTACATTCTGTGGAACATTTAACACTGGAACTGAAAGACATTTTGAATATCTAAAATACACAAAACAACAAATAAGTAAATGAATTATGAAGTCTTTGTAAACAAAATTCTTTGGGGAAAAAAAACAAACAGTTTTGGTGATTTGAGACCAAATCACCAAACTCAAGACTTTTGTTTTCCAGTTTCCGATAGAGAGGGGAAAGAGAAAAATGATAAATTATGTAAATTGAAATTATTCGGCTCATTTTAATTTATCATTCAATTAGTAGATTTATTGTAACTTCAAGCTTTTGCGTGCCAATGAAGATTTTCTTTTATATGAAGTTGTCATAGGTCAAGATCTGGTTAAGTATCACCATTTTTTATAGCTGATTCTGTTTGGTAAAAGAAATGGAAAAATAAGATCCAACATCCAACTCCGTTTTATTCCCCTTCATTTCATTCAGACATGACCAATAATTTTCCCCTTCAAAAAGCATTTTCCAATCTTTTGGAAGGAATCCAACATCAGAGCCAAACCACTATAATGGACCATTACTGAGAGCTCACACACACACACACACACACATGCACACACACTTTGATCATGCATGCATTAGGCTAATGAGATTTAAGGCTGAGCGATCAAAATGTTGCTACGTCGTCCTCCAACTGCCCACAATAAGATAACCGACGGAGAACATTAGCTGCCTGTTGGAGACGGTGAGACGCTGCCAAGCTCTGATCCGCTGACTTCTTCCACTTATTCATAATTCCATTTCTCAGAAAGCAAGAAAATAAGCAATCTTTTGGTAACTGATAGAAATATAAATGAAGAATGAGAATGGATGAAATTGCCACAGAATAGTTTTTGATTACAAACTGATTCTGCGGAGTAGACACAAACACTTTTTTTTTTTCAGTGTGATTAGAAATAAGTTTGCATCCAGTGAAGCACGATATGGGTTGCAATAATTGGTAGATGCGCTGCAGCATAAATGAATTGAAGGACGTCTTTCTCCCTAAATGAGAAGAGATCCCATTATAATAAACTTCACGCCGATTCTGAATCATCCGGTTGAGACTAATCCATTTACTCCATCCTCATCCGTGAGACAGACTGCTACAGCTGCACCAGTCTTTGCTAATAAGGAGAATGACATTTTTTCAATTTTCTTTGTTGATAAATGGAATTGTGCGCATTTGTATTTGTTTTTCTAAAAGATTTAGTTCATTTTTCTCAGGGCTACATAAATCAATAACAACATGTTCGCAACATGATCAGTTCCTGTCGCAACTGATCATGTTGCGACAGGAACATGATCAGTATCAATAGATGATATGTCTGATACAATATTCAATAATTTCACTGAAGTCCAATTCGGAACTGCACAGCATTCTGGGGGATGTAGGCAGAAGAAAGGCTTTAGCTGCTAAACCTCTCATGGACAGCATATTTGGTGGTATGCACCAACTACCTCGCTCTTTCAGTTTCAGGTTTCAACACTCTGCCTTATAACTACTTAAAAATAATTTTTTTAAAAAGAGCGTGGAGTAAAAACTGTGGATCAAACAGAAAGTCATATCACCAGTTTGGCAGTATTGCAGATATTTAAAACAAAAGCTTATCAATAATTATCGACTGGTATCAAATGCTTATATCATGTTGTCATACGTTTTTCCAGCCCTACTCTTTCTCTAGAATGTTGGAGTATTACGTTTGCTCTGATTGGTACTTTTTGTATATTCTTTTAACCTTATTTCAGATAAATAACATTGCCATGCATAGAGAATGTTTAACATAACAAATATTATATATAAAAAAGTAAAAGAATAACCAGACATTGACAATGTTGATTTTTAGGTCTTTCAATCTTCAAACTAGAAAAAGTAAAAATCAAAAGTTGAATAAATGTATAAATCAGTTGGTAAAATCAAAATTACTTGTACCTTTTCGTCTGTACACTTTTCTTAACAAAAGTGTCATAAATACATTCGAGTACATATAATAAAGGGTCTGCTACGGCAAAAGAATAAAAGTAAAAAGAAAAAGAGGGATCTGCTTATGAGAGTTAAACTTCTGATAAAGAGCTAATGTTTTTACAAGTTTCTGATTATTAAGGTTAAGTTTTTCAGCAGAGGCAGCAAACATTTTAAGTCAGTTTCCTTAGAATTATTAAATGAGGGGATTTTTTTTAATAGACTTTTGCTTCTTTGGTTGAGGTACTCCTCCTTTGGACAGTCATTTCCTGGAAGTATTTCTGTTCTTTCCTTTTTACTTTTGGGCAGTTGCTATGATGTGCAATATTTTATTTTTATTTTTTTACACATAAAAAGTGACGGTGACTTAAGGTGTACATAAATACTGTCCCCACCCCTCACAGTACGGTCTTCTTTTTACTATTTGGTCCCAAGCTAACCGCCCAGCTGAGACCAGAGGAATCCTGCATCCAGGTCTGCACTGATCCAGGGTAAAATATGACGGCACAACTTTGATGTGCAGATTTGTGTTTTTGGCCCCAGAGCAGTAACTCTCACTTTTCTGTTCCACCTCCGTCGGCCGTTAACAGAGGCCCAGGAGAGCTGCTGCAGGACTGACAGATATGTTTTATCATCAGGGCTTGTGCCTCGCTTGTAACTTCTGGAAGAGTCTGGTGTACATTTTCAGCTTTTGTCTGGGAATTTCTTCCTTAACCCACAGTTCCAGAGGTGCAGGGAGAAACTTTTTTTTTTTTGGTCACAGCCACATGACTGAATCTACATGACTTTAAGCTACAGTTCCCAACATAAACCCCGAGTACTCTAAACTTTTTCACACTTTCTCAGGCTACAACAACCAAATTCAATCAATTTTATAAAGATTTTGTATGCTAGATCAACACAAAGATATCACTTTTCCATTTTTTTCCCCACAGACTGAGACTTTCTACATTCTTCTTAACACAATTTGAACACAATAGTCTTTTCCAGAATCCAATCAGATTGTCTATGTAAAATCTATGTAATTAATCGAAATTAACACATTAAAGTTGCACCCCTAAATATTATCTCATCACCCAACCCTGCTTTAAACTTCTCCACACCTTTCTCCCCGACCTGTATGATTTTGGGTTGTGTCATCACCCGGTGTAAACCCCTTTGCCTAAACAAATTTAGCGGTGATGTAATCTGGTCGAAATGGGTGGTTTGCAGAATTGTTGCTAAAACTAGTGAAGCGGAAGAAAATGAGAGGGAAAACCAAAAACATCTCAAGAGCAAAGTCACGCTAGGACATGCAGAAGATTCCCTGATACTGTGGACGTACTCGGTGACCTTCATCCCTCCCAGCGCTGCTTAACCACAGCCATTTGTCCGTACGTCAGACTTTAAGAGATGATTATTACCATAATGACTAGGTGAACGCCGTCTCATTTTTGAAAATATTCAGCAGCCTATCACTTGAAACTGTGGGCCAAGACCCTTCGTTGTTGTTCTCCCCCCCCACACACACACACACACACACACTCCCACCTCCTCTCTCATCAGGGATGTTAGGCCCATTCTGCCGTGGCTGTATTTAGAGGCTCCAGTGGGTATTAGTTATAAGTGGAGAAATGGTTTCCCACTTTCCCCACAGCGAACACTCAGCCAAACACCGCATGACCAAAAGCTAAACTGGGCATGCAACGAATATGTCTAAGAGCTGGAAGAAACAACAACTGCCTGAAAACCCCAGAAGAGGAATTATTAAATATATATATTTTCATTTAAACACAGTTGGATTGTAAGTTTGAAACATGCTGGTCCACAGTTTGCTTCACAAATCTGAGCTTAATGACAAACTGGATTATAGAGTGTATCATTTATTGCCGGCTGTTTAATTCTGAGTGACAGGTACCGAGTCTATCCAGCATTCTCGTACCTTGTCAGGTCGCTTTTCAAGAAACACCTGTTTTCTAATTGCTCTGAATTTTTTACATAATATTTTTGTAATTCTTTACAGAATTTTGATTTACTTTAAATCTCAGCCAATCTTTTTTTTTTCTTTGAAAATGTCAGAGCACATCTGAGAACTAAATATTTCTGGCTAGTTTTCTGATTTTTTCTTTTTTTTTTGCAGTTGAGTTGTCAGTTTTATCACCCTTTTTTTATTTATTTTTACCTCTGCAGGATGCTGGTCATATCCAGTTTACTTCTTGCAGTGTTCCTTTAGGACTCATTGAGCTGAGTTCAACTTTCTAGAAATCCTTCAGTCTTCCCAAGAACAGTTTTTTTTTTTTCTTTCTCCCAGATCCCAAAATGCATTCAGGAAATAATTTGTTGGCTTCTTTATTTCTAAGTTCACTCTGAATCCAAAAAAGGAGAAAATCTGTTTCATTTATACAAAGAAAACAAATGTTTCAAGAATATCAAAGTGTGCTTTTCACAATTTCTACTCAATGTACAGTTACCCAGTTCAGGTTTGATCGGTCTAAATATTTTTGAACTTGCACTAGAGATGAAAAAGCACATTTTACACGCATTAAACCTTTTAACAAGCCCTCCTGGTTTAGCAGTGACGGGAAGCTCAGAAGCAGAAGTTCTCTTCAGCGTCATCAGCTTACGGTTAGCCAGCCATGGTATTCTCAGTTTTTAGAAGTTATTTGTATCTTGTTAGTCACTGGTTTTCTACCACGTTGCCAAAAGACAGCCACACAAACGGTTTAAAATTGGTTGGGGTAAGGGGAGGTTCTTTGATGCTTTTGTAACTGGGTGTCTTCAGCTAGAGATGGTAGCTTTTATTAGACGTTTCTGTAGACAGACCGAGTTATCTCAAGAGCTACTCTTACTTCTTTCAAAATTAGAGCCTGAAACCTACGCAAAGAGCTGTGAGCTCAAAAGACATCTCTTTATATCGTGAGACTGTAACAGTAATGTCAGACTTCCCTTCAGTGAGAAAATTTATGTTGGCCCATGCCACGGGATCTCATAACAAGCCCTACTTCTGAAGGAAAATAGCACTTGCCCTCTGTTCATTCACTGTTCAATGAGCTCGTTTTTTTTTCTCCAACAAATGTGCCTTTAAAAATCCAGCCTGTTATTTATACTGAGGACAGATTGTAGTGAATTTGACAAAGATCTGTTGCAGAATGTTTACTCCGGGTTCCACTCTGGCCTATAAACGTATTGAATAAAACATAGAGAGATGGGAGAAGGCGCTTCTGTAAGAGCTATTCCCATGCAGCAATCATTTCAATCTTTTCAATTGCACATTTTTACACATCATCGAAGGATAACTCGAGCCAAACCATGAGTCAGCTCCAAGGTACTTTAGCTTTATTTGCTGAGCGGTGCAGTATCTCCCATAGCAGAAAACACTGTAATGTAAGGAGCACCACCTCACCAGTTTAGATTGTCTTGATGCAATGCACATTACTTTCTATATTTGTTTTTTCTTTCTTTATACATCTTGCACTTTTTCTGATTTTATTTTCATTTTTTTATTCTTACATTTGTCATCTGCCCATTTTTTAAAATCATGTCATGTCCAAAAGCTGTTCTGTGTTTCCTGTCGATATCCTGCATAATTTGTCATGTGTGAGAGGCTTCAGGCCGGATCACTTGTGCTATTTCCAGTTAACAATAAACTTCTTAAAATCAATGCAGTTAGTGCATCTGAAAAAATTTTTGCTTTAGAAGTCCAGTACAATCTATTTAATCAGTGTTGCACTTAACTAATTTAGGAATGCCGCTCATGTAGTCTCAATCAACTGTGATGATTAGTTCAATGGATAACGCATTACCTAAAATGCACCATGCATGTGATTCTACATATACGCCTATAGTCTTGGAAAACAAACTAAAATGCTAGGATAATTCTCACTTCGGCTCTTGTTGGTCGTTTGGCTTGTAAAATATTTCAGTGTATTTCCAGTTAATCATAAAAAACAAACATCTGCTTCATTAACTTAGAAACAAAACTGAAGTTATTATCTTTGGACCTAAAGAGGAACGAACTAGAATCAATGCTCAGCTTCAGTTATTACAACTGAAAACCAGGGATCAGGCCCGAAACCTGGGAGTAGTGATGGACTCTGACTTGAACCTTCAGAGCCACATAAAGACAGTCACAAAGTCGGCCTTCTATCACCTGAAGAACATCTCCAGGATTAGAGGACTAATGTCTCAGCAGGATCTAGAGAAACTCATCCATGCGTTTATCTTTAGCCGTATTGATTACTGCAACAGCGTCTTCACAGGTCTGACTAATAAATCAATCAAACAGCTGCAGCTGATCCAGAACGCTGCTGCTCGCGTTCTCACTAGAACCAGGAAGATAGAGCACATAACACCAGTTCTAAAGTCCCTACACTGGCTCCCTGTAGCTCAAAGAATAGACTTTAAAATACTGTTGTTAGTTTATAAATCACTGAACGGTTTAGCACCACAATACATTAAAGATCTGTTATTGCTGTACCAACCATCTAGACCCCTCAGATCTTCTGGTTCTGGTCTGCTCTGCATCCCCAGAACCAGAACCAAACGAGGAGAAGCAGCATTCAGTTTCTATGCACCACGGATTTGGAACAAACTTCCAGAAAACTGTAAAACAGCTGAAACACTGGGTGCCTTTAAATCTCAACTTAAAACCCACCTGTTTACAGTTGCTTATGGCAATTGATGCCTTCTATGTATTTGCGAGTGACTGGGAGTCATTGCGCGTATATAAAACCCTGTAAATTCTAGACTAACAGGTAACCAATTAATGCACAAAATCCGCGTAGGACAGCGAAAGTCCTAGCGCAAAATTTTTGCGAAACAGGCGGACGGAGCCTGGTGCTGCAAGGCTGGAGGCCTTGTCCTGTTAGGCTGTGATTTTATTATCTTTTTATTACTTTCTTTTTCTTTCTCACTGTTTAACCCTGTAAATTCTAGACTAACAGGTAACCAATTAATGCACAAAATCCGCGTAGGACAGCGAAAGTCCTAGCGCAAAATTTTCGCGAAACAGGCGGACGGAGCCTGGTGCTGCAAGGCTGGAGGCCTTGTCCTGTTAGGCTGTGATTTTATCTTTTCTTTTTATCTTTTTATTACTTTCTTTTTCTTTCTCACTGTTTAAAATTATGTAAAGCACTTTGAAATGCCTTGCTGCTGAAATGTGCTATACAAATAAAATTTGATTTGATTGATTTGATTTTTCTTAGTAAACGTCTTCAGATTTAATGAGTAGTGTTTTAGCTGCTCTCGGCTCTAAACTATTTCACTTTCAAAGAATTTAATAATGCTATGGAAATAACTTAAAGACCAGTCAAAGTAATAATTGGAAAACTTTGGCAAATATTGACTATGCTCTTGAGTCAAAGACTTTAGTGGCAAGCTATGTTTTTGCTTTATTGCATTCCAAATGGGCAAATCTAATACAACATCAGCCTTTATCAAATAATTAATCTGACAGTAAATTATGACAGAGTCCAGGTTTTGCAGCAGCCAGCAATGTGTCTTTCACTGTGAACATCATTACAAAAGGTTAAACATGTATACTGCTTGTCAAAATTCCCAACTACTTGGGGGGAGGAGTAAGGCTTAGTTTGTTACGTTCTTGACATGGAAATAGGTTGTGATAGTCATAAAAAAAAAAAAATGGCTGTGGAACACATACAGCCTCCTGAGGATGTGCAAGTACACCGGCAACTAGTGTCAGGATTTCACTTCAGTTTGAGTGACTGATTCCAATCCTTTATAAAAGCCTCGATTCAGATGATGCTAAATGTAACAGAGCTGTTCCACCAATGAAATCATATCCTTCTACACCACTGGCTCTTGCCATTTCTCCTTTATGAATCGGCGCTGCTCACTTGTACAGTGCTGTACTCCATTAGGTCACGCTGCTCCCTCAGCTCTGACATTGTTTGTTTGGGTGGAAAAATGAGCCTCAGCATCTAAGCAATGGATCACTGCGTACTAGCTGACACAAATTAGTTACACTTCTGCTTGTTCTTGTAACTAAGTAACCTCCACACAAGTTTGACATTCCTCAGTAATGACTTTAATTACCCACCTGTCAGGTTTACTAAACAAAAATCAATCGGTCTCAAGCATTGTATTGATTTAGCTACCAGTAATGACTTTAAGAAATGTACAGAGATATGAGATATACATAACACTTGTGACATTAGGAAACGTGACAAAACACTAATAAGTGTCACATGAGGGAAAGCACTGTCCCACAGAGTCCTGAGTTCACCTAATAAGTATAGGAAGACAGGTTTGAGTGGAGAGAGAGTGTTGCAGGGATTTGGCTGCCTTTCATCCCCTGTTTCTGCTTCAGGCCACTCTTAGACATCCAAGCTACTGTACTTTTCTGCTTTCTAAGAACATTTTAGTAAACTCTGTGAACCAAAAAAAAAAAAAAGTGGAGATCAAAGCTATATCCAACACCCTCACAGGGATTTCCTGCAACAAAATGAAAAACAGAGATGTTTGGTGTGTTTGCCTAGCTTATAGCAGGTTTCCTTCTTTATCCCATCAAAAGTATGTGGTGTGGTTCAACCTCAGAATAAAACTCTGAACAAATAGCAATTTGTCCAGTCTTGAACAAATTACCATATAGACAGAACATCTGTCTTTCTGATTATACCTGGTAAAGACGATATGTAGAAATTCTGAGTGTTGATACAGTAACATGACTTCTTTTCAGATAACAGTTGAGATCTTCAGATTAATTTATTTTCTATTTAAGTTCTGCAAGATCATCTGCAAGCTCTGCACTCTTACTGTCCCTTGGCCACTACATTAAGTGTTAAACATACCCACACCTTATGAAGTTGGACATTTTGTCACATCACAACCAAAGGGAAAAAAATCAGTTCATGCCAAATGTTGTCCTAGCAGAAGTTGAATCTCTAACCAAGAAAAGTGGTTAGACGTAGCAAAAGACTTGATATTGGAGCCACGTACTTCCTGGCCCATCATATTGCTACCACTATCGTGTTTCACATTGGGTAGACTGCAGTGCGAGTTTGCAGCCACATGTAGCTTGGATTAAAAAAAAAAGAAAAAAAAAAAGAAGTTGTAGTTTGTTTCCTACTACAGTGTTGTTCCACCCACTGGAAGATGGCATGCAAACCTACAGAGCCAAAAACTTCTGATTGTGCATTGTCACTTCTCAACGGTGAATGCAATGTACTTATTGTGTAATTTGTGCAGAACTTACCTGCAATTATTGAGTAGCTTGTAACTCGCCAATGCCAGGATCTGCTGAATGACAAAATGTCATGTAAAGCTAATTTGATATACCCATACCCAAGGTACATTATGTAAACGTGAAATTATGACCCTGTTAGCTCTAACAGCCATTTTCATGCCAGAGCAACATTCCATTACCAGGAAGTTGTAGGTCAGAGTTATGGTTCACTGGTAAAAGGCTGCTATGTTATAACTGAGCTCACAGTGCTGCTGCAAGTGTAGTGTCGAGACACTCTGCACCACTACACACGCACGCATGCATGCACACGCACCTCCCAATACTCTCTTCTAACTCACAGTTAGTCCAAATGCCATGGTAGAGGAGTAGAGGGTATAGATCTAACCACTCTGCCTTTTATAGTTCTGTGCTTTTCTTCCCACTCGCTAATTAAGTGATAGAATCCAATGCCATTGTGTGACAGATCAGCATTTCCTTCTCTGACCAGACTGTCCAGGCCTTGGCAGACTCTGGAGAACAGAGAGTTGAATAACCTTAATTGGACAATGTTCTTGTGGTGGTGAGTGTGAACAGTGAAGGGTATCTGTCTGGCTGGCCATTAGCCTCTCCTAGCCCTTCTTTGGCCTTTATCAGTGCAATTTTAGCTTGGAAAAATAGGTCAGGAGTCCAAACATTTTCAAAACAGTCATTACTTGAATAAAACCATAAAGCAGCCAGAGACGAGCAAATGTATGCTACTCTGCCAGAACCATATTCCTACAACTTTACAGTAGCATCTATTCTAATTTTAAGCTACTAGAAACTTCATTTGTAGCTTTTTTTCCCCTACACTTCTCTGGGATCATAGGACCATGACCATATGTCACCATGGTATCCATTTTTGGCCTCACTCTTAAGTCGGTCTTTCTCTATCCTGGTCGTGTGTTTTAGGCGTTTCCCTTCTGCTACATACCTGACTTGAATAAGTGGGTGATTAACAGGCTTCTGCAGCACTTGATAATATTCAGAGGAGGTCAGACAATCATTAATATCTGGTGTTCTGGAATAGAAACACATCTAAAATATGTAGATGCACTGCTCTAAGTGGAATTTTACTTTGGTGCCTCAACCTTTTTCTTCAAATGTGGGTCACCTGATGCTTAGCATTTTGTGAAGACGTGTTGATGAACATCTAGAACTGGTTAGTGATGGTGTTGCTTGCTTGTACCTTGTCAAATCCATACAAGAGGCCTATCTTCATACCGGTGAAAACTCGGTGCAAAAGGATAATCCTTTTGAGTTCTAGGTTGGTCAGAGGATATATCATTGTCTAGCATTGTTGATTAGCTTTCACAAACCTTGTTGATTGCACTTTCAAGATCAGCCTTTATTTGTTCTGTTTTATCTATTTTTTTTTCTTTTAAACCAGTCTTCTCAGGAACTTCCTCAGGGCATGTCTCAGTTTAGGGGAGAGTAGATGGGTACACCTCGGTCTTCTTCAGTGGCCAGGATGTACTTTTGTTTGGCATTGAGCCACACATGAGCACAAGGTCCCTCTTATGGTATAATCTTAACAGGTTGGCATGTGTAACCAGGAAAGGCCTGTTTGAATTGCAACTTTATGAAGCTATATTTGTTCAGGCAACAGTGGTTATGTAAAGTTTTGGTGGTTAGTCAATAGACATTTGTACCTTTGTGTTACAAATTTTATGGGAGCATAAAGGAGCAGTCTTTTAACAACCATTTAATAGCTTCAGTAGATTCATACCTGCTTTAATTTAGAGAAAATTTTATCTGCTTTGACAACAGAGTATTTCATGTAATTGTCTGTAATTTACTCAGTCGTTTGTAAGAAAACAATTTGACTCCAGAAAATTACATCCATCAGCATTGGGTCCTTCAGAGTTATTTTGATCAGGACTGTCATATTTCATAAATCAACAGCTTTAACAGGGATTCAAACAGAAAGGCAGAGTCACAGGTGGTAATATAAAGGCTTCAACAAATGCTGTGCAATAAATTCCAGCATTTATGTGACTATCTCAGTCATCTAATAACACTGTGCTTGGCCATTAAAAGAAATAAACTAGTACACCGTGGTTAGGTAAATGAAATGTGAAATGAATCGTCTTTACAAGTATGAAACGGGAGTTGGAACAAAAGAAAAAGGCAAAGTGCAGTGTGAAAAGTGGCTAGGCGAAGGCAAAGATGTACATTTCAAGTCAAACTTTAACTGTAAACGTTTTGATTCACCAAAAAGCCTGTCACTTGGCAAACTGGGGTTTGTCTTTGCAATTTCCCCCTTGATTCACCTTGTCTGTGTCTGATGTAAGAGTAGTTTCCCAGAATCCATACTTGCTGTAAGTTGAGTCACCACACTTTGATGCACCACTTTGTATGAATCATTAGTTTTCTCCTCTCTTTAGCTGGATTATAAGGCTGCGTGTGTTTCTTTGCTGATGACTGGGAATAGAAGTCCATTTGCTTTCACTTAGCTGCTTTGGGTTAATCGGAACCTGACCCTGGATTCAGGCCAGTTTGTGGAACACTCGGGTACGTCTTCCCTGGAAGGAAAAAAACAAAACAAAACAACAAAAAAGCATAATCAAGCTCTAAACTCTGAGCCAAACCGATGGATCTGGCGACTTCTGTTTCTACAATTTCTGTTTGTCCTGAGGCACGGAGCCAATAAGGGAAGTAGGAAGGAATTAGACGTTTTTGGAAACTCTGCAGCTCCCTCTTTCCTCCCCAGTCTGACATTCTACCACTGCTACAAGGAAAGGAAAGTGTGGAGCAGTGGAGTGTTTGATCCATAATAATGTATCAGTGACAGAGCTGGACTTTGTCATACAAGAGCCTTCACATCTTATGTAAAGAAATGTAAAAGTACTCATTTGAGGGTAAATGCTGTACAAATTGCACACCCATCAGCTTAGTAGCTGCATACCTTATACCTCATCTTTTTTCCTACTTTGCTTTTCCACTGCTGCTCCACTGCCACCCCACCACAGCGTTCAGACAACAATTTTATGCCACTAAAATTGCTTGCTTGAGACTAATTACTGGCTTCCACTAGCTAATTTAAGAGAAACATTGTCATTTTGGGTTTTGCTACACAAGCAACAAAGTCATTATTGTGAGACATGTAAAAGATATTCAGAAGCTTGCTTGGACAGTACAGGAAGAAGTCTGAAAGCAAACAGCAGCTGTGTTTTTGAAATAGTGCTGTATGCAAAGAAAATGTCTCGCTTGCACTGTTGACCCCAATATAAACCAAGGCTCTTCACATGGCTGAGTCAGTGCAATAACCTCCAGCACCACTCTGGGAATATATCAGACATATTTGACTTTATTTGTATTCTTTTAGGGAACAGGAAATCTATTTGCGCACTAGCCGATTGATGATAGGCTGCAATCTGCTTCCCATTCGGTGCACATCAAGGGATTATCTGTTGAAATAAGTAAGGCATTGATGATCTGCATAGCTAACTGGAGTTTTTTCATAACGGATGATAGAACAGTTTGTTCTTGCACTGAGTGCATGCTAACGCTAATGTCCCAGCCCAGAGTGATTATTGAAAATTATAGTTGCACAGCATGCGGTTTCCAACTTGGCTGATATATTTTACACAATCGATCTCATGTTTTGAGAAACATGAGATCTCAAGATATGTTTAGTCTACCTTTTTGGTTTAGTGTGGAGTAAAAAGTGGGCCTCCTTAAAAATGTGTTGTGTCCTGAGGGTACCTGTACATGTTTCCACCAATTTGATATTACCACAGTTGCACACATCCAATCGGTCCATTTCTGTAACACTGCACTGTTATCATTTATTTATTAGGATATGGCCCTCAGCTTTATACTGATAATTAAAAAGCTTGCAAAAAAGCTAATTAATGTGCAGACACACTCCTGAGTGAAAGCAATTCCATGAGAAACATAAATCTTGACAGCTGACAGTAAATCTCTTAGACTGTCAACAGCTGCTTATTAACAACGCAACAAACACTCTCAAAGACCTATTAAGTGTCCAGATGGAGCTCAGAAACGGTTCTTATAGCGATCCATAAATCTCTCTGCTCCAGAGTGTACCATACAGAAAGTCACTAAGTGGAACCGCTGATTATCGTACAGATAAACTGTGTAATCAGGACTGTGACAAGAAAATCCAGAGGTGATTAGTTTAACACAGCTGTGATTCAGTACAGTTGCATTTTATTGTGCAAAATATATTTAGTCAAAATTAAAACTGGCAACATAAGACATTTAGCTTTAAGAATGTTTCACATACTGCCACCAGTGTTTCAAATAAAGCATTCTAATATGTCAAATACACTTTTTCTGTCATTTTTTTTAGCAACTCAAAATGGCTTGGATATTGAAATCATTTAAGCATGTTCATAAAAAAGATGTGGTGCACCGTACAGTGGAACCATTTCTCTTAATCCTTGTCCTGAGTTTTTTGGCAGGAAAAATTTTGAATTTCATGTAAGTTGGAGGTCAGACCAAAATAAGATTCCAGATTCAAGGATGTTCCTCTGTAGAGTGGCTGGGTTCCTCCTTAGAGATGAGGTGTGGAGCTCCTCTGCATTGAATGTAGTCAGAGGATGTGATTCAACAATCTCTTGAGCACCGTCCTGTGCAGGTTTTCTTGGCAAATCCCACAGGTAGAAGAGCCAAGTGAAGACCAGAGAAATCACTGGAGGATTTATTTATACCTTCTGCCCTAGAAACACCTTTGGATCCCCTTCACTGATCTGGAGAACACGCGCATCTATACACAGATACAGATATTGCTAGGCAACTTGGGGTCCAGTTGCCTAGCAAGGAACATTGACGTATGACGAGAAGAAGCTGGAATCAAACCTATAACATTTCAATTGCAGGACGACACACACCCACCTGACCATAAACCGCCTAATCTCACTTTGCCCTTGTCATTATTATGACTGAGAAACTCAACAGCTATTTAGTGTTGAAATTAGAAACTTTTGCAATCACAGACGAGCAACACCTTCTGCTTTGTACTGTTTCCTCTATTATCTACCTTCTGTGTGTGTGTGTGTGTGTGTGTGTGTGTGTGTGTGTGTGTGTGTGTGTGTGTGTGTGTGTGTGTGTACTTGTTTTACCTGCCGCGTGGGGACTTCAGCCTGACTCTGTGCATACACGTGGGGACCTGATGACACGTGGGGACCAAATTTGAGGTCCCCACCGGCACAACCCCATTTTCAAGTAGAAAATGGTGTATAAACATGCCTGGTGAAGTTTTCCAGGAAGTCCCCACGAATTCCATTCCAAGACAAAATGTGTGTGTGTGTATAAGGGAACCGCCCCTAGTGGTCACACAGATTATTGCAGTCCCCATTAGGCTAGGTGTTCCGGAACAGTGCGTCACCATCTGCTCACTCTCTAGCTCCCTCTATTGGTCGGTCAGAGGTTTTGCAATTTATCGGTGAAATTAAACTTTAACTGTAAAAATGTAATATTTTTAACTTATTTTTTTACATTGTGGGATTAATGGAGTATTTTTCATTTAATTTATTTTATTGCAATTTAAAGTGAAGTTTACCAGTATTTACTTTTTTATTTAATTTATTGCAATAAATTAAATAAAATTTATTACAATAAATAATAATAAATTTATTGTAATAAATAAATTTATTATTTATTATTATAAATATTAAATAAGCAGCTTAGCTCAAAGCTGCGCTCTTAGCTTTGAGAAGCTAAGCGCACACACACTATTGAAACTCAAGTTAACTGGCAAATAGTAAAGAGCTGAAATTTGGTACATCGGTAGGACCCACTGAAACAAGAAAAAAAGCCTTTTGGAGGAAATGTTGCCATTTTGGGTCAAATTTTTTGGCATTTTTGACTTTTCATACATGTCGAACTTCAACAAACTCCTACAGATTCTGAGCTATCTTCAAATTTGGTCAATATGACATTAAGGCAGTGGTTCTTAACGTGAGTTCATTCGAACCCCAGGGGTTTGATCAGTCGGTCTCAGGGGTTCAGTGGAGCCTCTGCCGCACTGATTGAAGAAGCTCCACTTCTCAGCATGAATTTGAACTTGTGTCTTTTCTTACTTCAGCAAAGCTCACAGTTTTTACCAAATTCTGTACCAAATTCTTTTCGGGGTTGCTACTGCCTCTAGTGGCATGGGGGTGGTAACATAATTACTCAGTCAGCCTCCTGCAGTGATTAACAGGCAGAAGCAGCTGTTGGAGCTGATCTGATTATTGGGTGAAGGAGTGAGGAGTGAAATTGTTTTTGTACCGCAAATTAACGTTTTATTTTAAGTCAACTCAGAGATTATTTTTTGTTATTTTTATAAGCAAAAGAAACTCCTTTGAAACAGGAAAAGTCTCCCCAAGTGCTTTTTATTGTTTTTGAATGAGTCGAAAACCTCCTCCTGAGGGACTACTCTGGTATTTTTGTTTTCTGGACCTTTGTGATGCAAGAGTGGCCATAACAAGTACAAAAACCTTCACCAACGACTTGAAGAAAAGCACAAAGTTGTGGGATCCAGCCGATCACTCACAGAAGAACAAAGAAAGCAGCCAGCGGGCAGTGAGTAAAATCAGCTGATTGAGTTTATGAATGAAAGTGCAGCTGCGCTGCAGAGAAACAATCAATCGCCACAGAAAGCAAAGTTGTGGATTTTGGAAAAGAATTGCAACAAAAAAGGATGTTTATGGATGAACTTATTTGAAAGTGAAGGGATTGTGTGATCATTAACAATGTCTGACCCTGACACTCCGCCTGCGTCTGAGGACATATTAAAGGTGTGCGTTCTTTCGCGCAGAGGCAGATTGGGAGCCTGCACTAGAAGGATTACATTACTAAATCAGAATACTGCAAAGTCTTTATTTATTATTAATTTTTCATTCTCTTAAGAATGTAGAGCTAATTATTTGATCTAAACAAGACCTTAAAGTGGATCCAGTTTCTCTCGATGGTCAACCTGTTGAAATTGTGGCAAATTTTAAATACCTTGGGTCGTTCCTGGACAGTCAGCTCAACTGAAAACACTGACTATATTTTGAAGAACTGTTATCAGAGACTCTACCTTTGAAGAAGACTTAGTGATCTTGGGGTGACCCAAATAGACTCTAATTGGGTCACCCCCCATGTCTTGAATTTTGAAAAAAATAATTTTGTTTATCACTACATAAGGGTTCAGCGAGTGCGCATATGAATTTGATGGATTTGGTACCTCAAAAAAGGTTAAGAACCACTGCATTAAGGTGTTGGGGAGTAATGATTATCAATTTTTTTTTGTTTTTGTGGATGTTAAAGGGGCATGGCCAGGCCTTAACTTTGAGCTTCATACCATAAATTTGGAAAATCTATAACTTTCTTAAAGAAAGACTGATTTATACCAAACAATGAGTGATCCATGTGGTATGCCAAATGATACTATTTGGTCATATGATGACATAAATGCACACCCTATCAGAACAAGAAGTCTGTTTTTTTCCTTTGAAAGTTCCATTTCTGACTCCCTTGATCTAATCAAGATGATACTGAGGCAGATACCAGAAAAATTGGTCTTACTTGCTTTAAAGCTCAACAAGTTTACACTGGAAGGTGACTTCCCCATGCCCACACAATATAGCAAGCCATTGCCATTCATTTGGCTCTAAATTCCACATATTTCAGCCAAGCAGCACCAAAGTCACTAGGGAGAATGGACATGTCTGGCACATTCCGCATCATGGCGTTTACCATAAGCGAAAGAACATACTGAGGGTGGTGTTTGACTGCACATCCTCATTTCAAGGAACCTCTCTGAACAAGAAACATCTCCAAGGTCCTGATTTAACAAACACCCTGATTGGGGTACTGTTAAGGTTTCGCCAAGAAGCAATCACTGTTATGGCAGACATTGAGGCAATGTTTTATCAAGTTTATGTTGATGAAAAGGACAGGGACTTTCTGAGGTTTCTGTGGTGGCCAGAAGGGGACATTAGTAAACCTCTTGAGGTTTACAGGATAAAATTTCACCTCTTTGGTTCAGTATCACTGCTGCCGACAACCAGAAACATTATTCTGATGAGGTTATCAAAACCATTAAAAGTAACTTATGTAGATTGTTTGCCTCTGATCAGTGGCAACAGAGAACCCTCCAGGACCCTGCTGAGGGTGTAGAGCTGGTCCAGTGTTCCACGACCAGGACGAAAACCACACTGCTCTTCCTGAATCCGTGGTTCGACTATCCGACGGACCCTCCTCTCCAGAACCCCTGAATAGACCTTACCAGGGAGGCTTAAGAGTGTGACCCCTCTGTAATTGGAGCACACCCTCCAGTCCCCCTTTTTGAACAGGGGGACCACCACCCCAGTCTGCCAATCCAGGGGAACTGCCCCCGATGTCCATGCGATATTGCAGAGACGCGTGAGCCAACACAACCCTACAACATCCAGAGCCTTAAGGAACTCCGGGCGGATCTCATCCACCCCCGGGGCCCTGCCACCGAGGAGCTTTTTGACCACCTCGGCGACCTCGTCCCCAGATTGGAGAGCCCGACCCAGAGTCCCCAGGCTCAGCTTCCTCAACAGAAGGCATGTTGGTGGGATTGAGGAGGTCTTCGAAGTATTCCGCCCAACGGCCCACGGCCCGAGTTGATGGGACGGGGTCAGCAGCACACCGCCCCCACTATAAACAGTGTTGGTGCTGCACTGCTTCCCCCTCCTGAGACGCCGGATGGTGGACCAGAATCGCCTCGAAGCCGTACGGAAGTCTTTCTCCATGGCCTCTCCAAACTCCTCCCATGCCCAAGTTTTTGCCTCAGCGACCACCTGAGCCACATGCCACTTCACCCGCCAGTACCCATCAGCTGCTTCTGGAGTCCCACAGGCCAAAAAGGCCCGATAGGACTCCTTGACAGCATCGCTCACCGAAGGCGTCCACCAACGGGTTCGAGGGTTGCCGCTGCGACAGGCACCAACAACCTTTGCGGCCACAGCTCCGATAAGCCGCCTCGGCAATTGAGGCACGGAACATGGTCCACTCAGACTCAATGTCCCCTACCTCCCCCGGAACGTGTTCGAAGTTCTGCCAGAGATGAGAGTTAAAGCTCCGTCTCACAGGGGACTCCGCCAGACGTTCCCAGCAGACCCTCACTACACGTTTGGGCCTGCCAGATCTGACCGGCTTCCTCCCCCACCACCGGAGCCAACTCACCACCAGGTAGTGGTCAGTGGACAGCTCCGCACCTCTCTTCACCCGAGTGTCCAAGACATACGGCCGCAGATCCGATGAAACAACGACAAAATCGATCATCCAACCTGCGGCCTAGGGTGTCCTGGTGCCAAGTGCACATATGGACACCCTTATGCTTTAACATGGTGTTCATGATGGACAATCCGTGACGAGCACAGAAGTCCAATAACAGAACACCACTCAAGTTCAGATTGGGGGGGCCGTTCCTCCCAACCACGCCCCTCCAGGTCTCACCGTCATTGCCCACGTGAGCGTTGAAGTCCCCCAGCAGAACAAGGGAGTCCCCAGGAGGGGCACTCTCCAGTACCCCCTCTAAGGACTCCAAGAAGGGTGGGTAATCTGAACTGTTGTTCGGCCCATAAGCACATACAACAGTCAGAACTCTTACCCCCACCCGTAGGCGGAAGGAGGCTACCCTTTCGAGTAACCTCTCAGCTACTTCAAGCTGAGAGGTTCTACCCAGAACCTCTCAGCCTCGCACACTGGCGCCTGTTCCTTCCCCACCAGAGAAGTGACGTTCCACGTCCCAAGAGCCAGCTTCTGCAGCCGAGGATCAGACCGCCAGGGTCCCCTCCTTCGGCCGCCGCCCATTACACATTGTACCCGACCCCTTTGGCCCCTCCGACAGGTGGTGAGCCCATTGGAAGGGGGACCCACGTCTCCTCTTCGGGCTGAGCCCGGCCGGGCTCCGTGGGTAAAAGCCCGGCCACCAGGCGCTCGCCATTGTGCCCCACCTCCAGTTGTATTGTACCTCTATTGTTGTATATTTATTTATTTATTTATTTATGTATTTATTTGTTTTGCTTAGACCCTCCTCCTGCAGTGATTAACAGGCAGAAGCAGCTGTTGGGGCTGATCTGATTGTTGGGTGAAGGAGTGAGGAGTGAAACAGAGTTTTTGTACCGCAAATTAACGTTTTATTTGAAGTCAACTCGGAGATTATTTTTTGTTATTTTTATAAGTAAAAGAAACTCCTTTGACACAGGAAAAGTCTCCGTGAGTGCTTTTTATTGTTTTTGAGTGAGTCAAAAACCTTCTCCTGAAGGACTACTCTGGCATTTTTGTTTTCTGGACCTTTGTGATGGAAGAGTGGCCATAACACAGAGAGAATACCCTCCATGGATAAAGGAGTTGGAAACTAAAATAAAAAAGGGTCACACTAGAGGTGGTGGCTTGGTGCAGCTACTTCAAGCTCAATACCCAGAAGACAGTGGAGTTAATGATGGACTTAGGAAAGTCACAGACCCATCATCCCCTCTCAGAGTCCTTTCTATCTCCAATTTGGACTCATTCTGCTTCCTGGACATCACCATCATCCAGGACTTCAAGTGGGAGCCAACCATCAGCTCCTTTATCATAAAGGCCCAGAACAAGTTGTTCTAGCTATGGCAGCTGAGAGAACTCAAACTGCCAATTGAGTGTTGGTGCAGTTTAACACAGCCATCATCAAGTCCGTCCTCACCACCTCTGTCACTGGGTACAATGGAACCACAACCAAGGACAAACCTAGATTACAACACATCATGCATACTGATGAAAAGGTGATTGGGTGCAACCTCCAACATTTACATGACCTGTACTTCAGGGATGTAGGTCGTGCAGGTTGGATTGCAACTAACACTTCTCAAGAACAGCTTCTTTACCTCAGCCATTAGACTGTTAACAATAGATAATTGAATGTTGCATAACACTGCCACTTTATCTACCTGCTATTCTGCACATGCATACATATTTTTACTTTTTAGTCATATTTTGCATCAATATATCAAAGCAATTTCCTAACACATGACCCTGTATACTAGCAATAGCAATAAAAGTGATTCTGATTCTTCATGCGACAAGTCTGACGTTCTATCAAACAGTTCTAGGAATGGGGTACTGTTCTATCCCATTGTGTGCTAGGGGAATGGTATGACTGAAAGAAACAGGAATCTTAATAAAATGGTAAACATAGCAGTTCTATGTCTGGAAATTGAATTAAAACTAATTGAATAATTCCTAAAGAGAAAGTATTTCACTCCATGTTCATTAGTCAAGTCAAACAGGTCATGTTTAGGCCTGCTTAGTAGAAATGACAGTATTAGGTGCATTAAGTGCAGAAGCTTTCTGCTGAACACAATCCTTTATTTGCTCTTTGTTTTATGTAAAGGTTATGCAGTGTTGTCCATCATTTTAAGTGACTTACCCATACAAAATTTAACAGAAATAAAAATCTTATCCACATATTTATCCACATGTAGTATAATAATAGTAATATATAGTAGTATAATAATAGTATAATAGTATAATCTTATCCACATATTTATCCACATATAGTTTTCCTTATCTACAATAGGCCTCCACCCAATTTCTCTGTAATGGCTGCCATCTCACACACATCCTGAAATTTGACGTCCCCACCTCACCCATGCCCATCCCCCCTCAACATTCCCTCCATGGCCTGGAGGGAAACATGCTGAACTATAAAGTATAGCATGTTTGAACTTTTTAAGGAAAATGCTTGGTTGACAATAAAGAATGGTGGGAGAAGAGAAATAAAGAATCCGCATGCAACTCAAGCAGGTTGACTGGCTCACATTTCCTCATATAGTTTTTCTTATGTACTATAGCCATCTACCCAGTTTCTCTGTAATGGCTGCCATCTCACACACTTCCTGAGATTTGACGTCCCCATCTCACCCATGCCCATCCCCCCTCAACATGCTTGGTTGAAGATAAAGAATGGTTGGAGAATAAAAACAATCAGTATGCTAATCAAACAGGTTGACCACCTCACATTTCTTCACTTTCTTTCAACTTTCCTAATTTATATATTTATTTTTCCACATCCTGTTTTTCTGATATGCTATAGCCTCTATCCCCAGTCTCTCTGTAATGGCTGCCATCTCACACACTTCCTGAGATTTGACGTCCCCACCTCACCCATGCCCATCCCCCTCAACATGCTTGGTTGAAGATAAAGAACGGTGGGAAAATAACAAAATCAGTATGCTAATCAAACAGGTTGACTGGCTCACATTTCTTCAGTCACTTTCTTTCAACTTTCCTAATTTATATATTTATTTTTCCACATCTTGTTTTTCTGATATGCTATAGCCTCTATCCCCAGTCTCTCTGTAATGGCTGCCATCTCACACACTTCCTGAGATTTGACGTCCCCACCTCACCCATGCCCATCCCCCCTCAACATTCCTCCATAACTTGCTCTCAAACTTTGCAGAATTGACTGGTGTTGAACCTACAAAATTTCCATTACAAAGAATAATTTTGTCTCCTGAAGCATTACTGTGGGAGATAATAAAATGTAACTTATTAATTTCATAGTTTTAAAACTTAATTGATGGCGCGGGAAAGTTGTGACGCCAAAGTTAAGGTGTCATTAGTTATTAACACAGGGCTGGGCCGTCAACCTCAGCTCAATGCTTTTTGCAACCAAGCAGAAACTCCGGCGTGTGCCGGAGGAAAAATCAAGCGCTCCTTTTTGACTACTGCACACCGAAGGAGGGGATTCATGCTAACACATCCGAGGAATGAGGAGCGACATATGACGAGGAATGAGCTAAAAAAAATGGTAAGATTATAGTTATCTTAATGGACTCCTAGTTTTTATCCATTATATCACTCGGTCAGATATACTTTTAAATGCTGTTTAAACGTGTTGATCTGTAAAAACTGTTTCAATTGTGCTTCACTTGGATGGCTAGCTTACATTAGCCTAGTACAGCTAATAAGAAACATGCATGTTTTATTTTCAATTTATTGATGTGCAGTCTTACAAGAAAAATAAAAGTGATAACCTAAAAAATATGTTATTAAAATATGACTGCTCAAAAAATAACTCAAATGCAAAATATAAAAAGCTAAGTTAGCAAATTGCAAACCTCATAAAGCAGAAATAATGAAATATGCACTATTTTCAGTCACCCTGCTTGTGTGATTGAAGAGGGTTTTTGCTTTTTTGCATGTGTTTTGAATGGAGAGACGATAGACATGAGGATCTAAAACACGAGGCTGAAGTAAATGGATACCTTGTGGGTAAAGGTTGATTCTGCTGGGAGGGGGGCCTTCAGGGCACATTACACCAGACTACATTCTCTTTAGAATAATAAAGGTTGGGATATTTGGGGAAGAGCTGTGAATTAGAAACTAACTTCAGCATCATAACTTTAGTTGAGGGGAAGAGAGTGAATCTGCTTTGTTAAAATGAATTTCAGGGCTTTGACACATTTATAATCATTGAATGTTTGGGGGGGGGGGGTTTTCCAGGAAAATCCCAACCAGAGATGCAGATCCAGTGATGGGAGTGACGGCTGTTCCAGTTTAAAAGGTGAATTATCTCAGGGAAAGATGCATTAGCCCACAGTGTTTTTCCCACTTTTAAATTGTTTTTGCATAACTGTTTCAGCTAAATTAATGTAACCTGTGCATAACCGCACAGGTAAGAGAAGGGAGGTGTGCAGGGGCGGATCTAGCAAAATATTTATGGGGTGACAAGAGGAGGGCAGGGATTTTTTCAGGGGTGGCAGCATATGCCAGTATCTAAGTATGAATCTAGATAGAGATGTGCCAATACCGTGATCGGCGATCACCGATCATACACTTTTTCACGGAAATCGGCCGATTATGATCGATGGCCGATTGATCGGCACACCTCTAATAGATAGATATGTCTCACTCTCACATTTGGCTTACACAGACCTAACATTGGACTTAATCTGTTTTTAACTTGCATTGTTTCAAAATGAGCTTCATGTAGCACTGAGGATTAAATAAAATTTCTTAATATAGTATAGTTAATTATTTTTATGTATTTCATACTGCTACTAATTGATTTGTATTACTGGATTGGACTAATCGCTTTGTGACTCATTGTGTCCAGAAAATCATTGTGTCCAGAAAATAATTTTATCCCAATGCAGGACAAGCAGAAATCTGTCAAAAAACAAAAACATGGGGTGGCAACTGCCTCCCCATGCCACCCCAGTAGATCTGCCCCTGGAGGTGTGAAAGAGGATTTACCTGATTTTAATTGCCTAGATTAGAAGAAGCTAACACAATATCAGTTAATGTTTGATTTAAGAGTACACAGTCAGGTTTTTCTTAAACAAAGAAAAGGCTCAACACATCTTTCCTGCAGTTATTTTATTTCAAATGCCAGTTGTTTCTAAATATCCAAAGAAATAAAGATTTGTGTTGTCATCTCTGACAGCGGGAGATGTTTTGGTAGGACCCAGTTCAACTGCTTTCCTTTATACATTCATCTGTTATTGACTTCTTATAGCTTTGCTAATTTTATTTAGTAACAGTCTAGTTGTTCCTTTAGTTGTTCTTCTAGTTGGGGAAATCATATTTTATTTATCACTGCAGGAGGGTTCAGTGAATGCGCATATGAAACTGGTGGGTTTGGTACCTCAAAAAAGGTTAAGAACCACTGTCTTGCATATAAATGTCAAATAATTTAAAGCCTTTTAATTTATGTATGCTGAAACCATTATGTCAAATTTAGCAGCAATGATAATCTCAATAAACAAATGGTGGTCTGTGTTAAAATATTAGCATTTATGGGGCCCCTGAAGCTCTGGGGGCCCAATGGAGCTGCTGACTTAATTTGGATTTAACAGAAGTGGACAGAATTGATATTCATTTTAATTGTATTTTTTGATTAGTTGTTTTTAAGACTAGTTGTGGGTTTATATAGCAGTTCAATGATGATGTTTTCCCATAACATAATTACCCAGTGATATTTTTACTTTTATTGTCAACTTAACATCTTTTAATACAAAAAACACGGTGGACCACCTGGGCACCCGACCACCGGGCTTAGCAAGTTTTCTGGGGGAAACCCTGCATGTTGAAGTATAAAATCAATGTGCATAGTTTGTGTCATTTAACCTACAGTTAATAGGTCAGATTAGGTGAAAATGGATATCATAGTCCAAATGTAATTTGCTGCGGTCAGTACCTAACTCCTGTGTGGGTGTCTGATTTTTAACTGTCAAATTTGGACACAGCAGAATATTAGCTTTTGGTGTATTTGTGACAGATCCGGGTGGATCACTTCATGGTTAGTATTAAATATATAAGTAAGGCTTTTGCTTTATTTGTCCTCCCACCCCCTCTGTTAAGTGCTGTGTTTTCATATTATGCACCATGAAATGCAGAATCTCCAGTGTAATCTGATGGAGCCTGTACACTTTTGATGCTGTTAATCTATGACATATTTGGGATTTCTAAATACCTTCATGAAGTTGAAGTTGACTCTGTAGCTCTGTATTAAGTTGTAACAGCTAATTTAGGCATTTTACTGTTAAACTTGTCAATTTTTAGGAGTTGAAACAGTCATCCGATGAGAGCGACGATACCGTCATCCTTGGTCCAACACCAGCTGAAGTACGGGACATGAGCGTGCCTGAGCTCACAAGAACTGATTGTAAGTTTATCTATAAATATCATAGTATCACACTTTTTTTTAACTGATGATTGTAGATGTTTTGATTTTTATGCTTGTTTCTGTATTTATCATCAGAAATAATTTCCCAGAGAACAAAAAGTCATGGGAATAGAAATTATTTTCACAGGCGTCTAAGAAAAATGCAATGAACATTCAGGTTAACATCGGTAGGCCTAACAGCAGCCAATCAGAGTGGAAAAAATATTATTATTTTGTGCCATTTTCTAGTTGTTAAATATTCCACAAAATGAGGAGATAAAAGATGAACAACATGCCAGTTTAAACTTTGGACTATTTGCAAACCAACTGAACTCTGCAGCATTAAAACATGGATAGAACTGTAACTACATTAATCATAGCTCTTCTTCTGTTCAGTGTTTGTCAGTTTCTTGTGGTGCAGCTCTGTGCTGCCTTCAGGAGAATGGGACATCAGAGTATCATCCATAAAATTTCACCCAAATGGCATTTACTGTGCAAACCAGAGCTTTTAGTGGAAAAACAAAAGTTCCTTTTAATGCCACACAAATATGAGACAGAAATATGGATTATTTCTTTATATAGACCTGTCTATTGATTATAGATTAATAGTTTTACTGAACAGAAATTACAAAGAACAAATCTGGTTCCTCATCAAATCCTAATGAGTCAAACTGAAAGTGTCATGGAGTCACTGAACACCACCATGACATTAACACTGACATGAAAAATAATATTGAAGAAATAAATATATCAAATATAATTAAAAACATAAATAAGTGATAAGTTATTTACTGTTATGGTCTGTAAGATATATTTATTCTCAATATTAGATATGGTCTCAACAAACCCATGGCACTTCAACAATATTATTTTACCTTTTATCTGGAAATAGTGTCTGTTTATTCTTGCCATACAGTCCTCTGTATTAATTATTGCTCTAAAGGTCTTGCCATACCAGTTTATTCCTCTGTATTTACTTTAGTTTCTTAGTTTATTCTTACATTTTGTTCTTCATTCATTTCCATTTAGTTTCCTTTGATTAGTATTGTCCTCTCTTGGTTTATTGCTATGTCCACTTTAGTTTCTTTTCTGTTTCTAGATTTATTTTATCATTTATTGATGCTCAGTAATCTTCACTCATCACCTGCTGCGCTGCATAATCATCATGTTTCACATCATGTGTTCATTTTTCACTGTTCAGCGTCGGATTCTGTTTTTATGCCATAATTCACATCTCTGCCAGCATGCCTAGGTGGGCCCCATGTGGGGAAAAGGAGGGCAGACCATGTGGGTTTGTCCGCGGGTTCCATGATGGCCCCACATGGGTTTGCCCATGTAGGGCCACAGCCCACATGGGCCATACATGGGCAAACCCATGTGGGCCACCACCATATAGGGCATGTAGGGCCCATGTGGGCTGTGGCCCTACATGGGCCCTACATGGGCAAACCCATGCCGGGCCATTGTGGAACCCGCAGACAAACCCATATGGGACCCATATATCAGCCCTCCTTTCCCCCACATGGGGCCCACCTAGGCATGCTGGCAGGGTACCTGCTGATGCTTTTTTAAGGACTGGTGAGATTAATGTTTTCACTCATTACTAGTTGTCAGCTTCATCAGTGGCAACTATTACAGCTGACAACTGACCCTTTAATATTAAATACTTTACTACAGCTGTGATTGAAAAATGTTTTTGTGATAGCTTTATAACTTGCCCTGTCACACAGACTGAAACCTTTTTTCATTGAAGAACACTTATGTGCCCCTAATTATTTTTCAGGCCCACCACAAAAGAAGAGACTCAAGTGGAGCCAAGAAGAAATTCAGGCGGTGGAGAAAACGCTCATGGACTGTATTGAATCTGGAAAGGTTCCTGAGAAAGCCCAGTGTACAGTCATGGCCAAAAGTTTTGAGAATGACACAAATATTATATTTTCACATGAACTGTTGCCCTCTGGTTTTCATGTGTCAGATGTTTTCATCACATACAGAAATACAATTGCAATCATATTATGAGTAACAAAAGCTTTTACTGACAGAATGAGTTAATGCAGCAAGTCAGTATTTGCAGTGTTGACCCCTCTTCTTCAGAACCTCTGCAATTCTCCCTGGCATGCTCTCAATCAACTTCTGGACTAAATCCTGACTGATAGCAGTCCATTCTTGCACAATCAATGCTTGCATTTTGTCAGAATTGCTAGGTTTTTGTTTGTCCACCCATCTCTTGATGATTGACCACAAGTTTTCAATGGGATTAAGATCTGGGGAGTTTCCAGGCCATGGACCCAAAATCAAATATTGCTGTTAAGCTGATCACTCTTTATAACATTCTGGAGTACATGCAAATTGCCATTATAAAAACTGAAGCAGTAGACTTTGTAAAAATTAACATTTGAATCATTCTCAAAACTTTTGGCCATGACTGTATGAAGTGCATTGAAACCTCACCAGTGGCCCTCAAGGACAGGACATGGCAAGGGGTTAAATTCTATGTGAAAAATCGCATAGATGCGTTAAAACGAGAGACTTTCAAAAGAAGGTAAGCGTTGACTTTTTTGGTATCTGGATCTGTTTGAAGTTTCTGCCAGTTTTGAAGTTCTGAGACAGCTGCAGTCAAGTTTTGTAATCCAAGTATGTATGCATACTTTCATAGAAGAGGAAGTGTGTATGTTAATGTTTATGGATGCAAATCAATGAATCCATTTCATATATGTATATCCATGTTGAATTGTACTACGTATATCTGGAAATTGTGTAATAAAATGGTTCACATACAACCTGAAAATGCAGTCCAATATTGATGGTTGGCTTTAAGCAGGTTACCAGGAACTTAAAATAACATTAAACAAAAACAAATCTAATATAATGCAGTTTATTGACTTAAAACAACTAGGATTGCTCATATTTAACAAACTGTGTTCACAAAAATTACACAGTGCCACCTGGTGGTAGTTGGTGAAGGACAAGTCCCCACGTGCACCCAAAACCTGACAGATTTTTGATTTTCTAAACTTTATAAATTTTTATGTTAAAGATGATATTTCATGTTCCAATGTCCCTAAAAAAAATCCAAACCTAAAATGGAGTCTTTAGCTCATTTAGAAAGTTGAGTCCCCACGCGTAACCACCTAGTCACTCGCTAAAAATGGTCCTCACGTTTCACCTAATACAAGTATGTGTGTGTGTGTGTGTGTGTGTGTGTGTGTGTGTGTGTGTGTGGTGCATTCAGATAAATTTCACACTTGTTACTCCAGTATTGTGAAGGAATCTGAATGAGAGGAAGAGAGTAAAAAAAACAGAAACCTAAGAGAGTCGTAGACTCTTATTTGGATGAATAGACCATGGACCTGTCCTTTCACCATGGCTGTCTAAATGAGGTTTTACACTTGCCTGCTAATGAAAAACTTGCTTACAGTTTAGCTATTCTTATGCAAGTAATTTTATTTCTTTTTTGATATATCACCATTGCCTTTTGGACAGTCATGAGCTGTGGAGAAATGTCTAATATTGCTGCTGTTTTCACAAATCCCAGATTAGACGGACAAAAGGAGCATCAGTCATGACTTAGGAGGCGTTTGGCTGTTTCAACCTGCTACAAGTCAACACAATGCCAAGTCAACAGATTTGTCAAAAGACAGGAACTCCTTCTGCCAACACCTTCTAGTCACGCACAAACAAGATCGTGGGCATGGAGTTCACTCCAACTCTGCCGTGATAAAGCTGCATTGTGGGTCAGACTTTTCAAACAAATCCACGTTGCTTCTTTTCTTCCTCACCTGTTTTCTTTGAAAACATTTGTTGACTCTGTAGTTTACAAGACGGTGAAGGCATCCTTAACAAGCTTGTACTGTTGAATAGGTGTTAAACACACAGATGTACAGTGAGTTCAGCCAGCGGCGGTTCATGTTTACATTGTGTTGTAGAGCAGTTTTAGAGGCACTACTTATGTTAGCGTATGTGTGTACTGTATATATATACACGTTTACAGTCTTTTATTTATAGTAGCAGTTTCCCATCTGGTTGTGCTGGCAGCATGCCACCTTCCAGAGGTATAGCTGAAGGCAGTATGGCAGCTTTTCATTTTCTTCTTCTTTAATCAGGCGCCGTTCTCAGACGACATAAAAGGAACAATTATATGAGCCTCAACGCTGAGGGCCAGACAACATAACCTCAGAACAGCCGCAGATGACACCAGTATGTGTTTGTCAGATGAGAAAACACCCTTTTTTTATTTACCCTAGAATAAAGCAGTTTGTGCCATCGCTTCTTTACTACTTACTCGGTGGATACAATCAAATCAAATTCAAATTTTATTTGTATAGCACATTTCAGCAGCAAGGCATTTCAAAGACCTTTTTTCCCCTTGTTGGGCTAAAGATAAAAAGTTAGACATGTGGCTTCATTTGATTTGACGTATTTACAGTACAAAAGAGCTTTGGTGTCTTTCATTGCATTCATCCTCATTGGTGACCTGTCCAGGATGGACCCCACCAAATGCCCATTGACCACTGGGTGTAGGCATCAGCAACCTTGTAATCTTTCAACGACTAAGTGTGTGAGGAGGATTGATGGACAGATTTAACACTCAGATTAAGGAGACGGAGGCATGGTCTGGGAACAAGTACAGGTGGAAGTGCCTGGTGGTGGAGCCTTGCCCACGAGGTCTCCCTTGGAGACAACCTGATGGAGCAACAGTCAGCCCCCTTCTGGTTGGTCCACCACCTGCAAGGAGGAAACATTAAGATCATCTTCCTCTATACTTTGGCTTGACTCGTTCTTAGTGATGTGCTTGTGAGCTGCTCCACACTGAGGCTAGTCAGCTCTGATTGTTGGTTAGTTGATCAGCCTCCTAGACTCATAGAGGTTTTTCAGGCATGGACATCTGGTTGGAGACCCAGAACTCACTTAAGGTACAAGTTCATGTATCTGGATATGTAAGGTGATCCCATATTTTTTGACTTGGGGGAAACCCCTGGAAAGAGTCTATTTGGTGAGGGATCCATTGATTTCCCTTTGGGTATTTCAATATTCCTGACCCGATCTTGGAAAAACATGGTTGGATAGAAAGAACACTTCTGCACACAAATTGGTGACGACACTTTTGTAATGAATGACGAAGTCCAAAAGAAGAACATTGAAGATTTCTGTGTAGTTGGCCTGTACCTTATTAGTATTATCTCCTGATATCTCATTCGCTTGGTATCTCCTCCAATGGAGTTTTTAAAAAGCTACTTTTTGGAAGCTGTTTTAAATTGTTTTTTTTCGCCAGTCAAAGACTATGCTTGCTTGTGGAAGGGTGTTACAAATGATGCAGGAAATGCTTTACAAAAAAGCCATAATAGTGTATAATACCCAGAACTTTAATGGAGATCATTATTAAAGTATTAGTGACATGCTATGTTACAATATCAGGGTGAAATGATATTTGAAAAGCACAGACATTAGAGTTTATGGAGTTTGTCTCATGGAAAACAACTCTTGTTCCTAAACTTAAACTGATAAAGATTTTTTTTTTTTTTTCAACATCTAATCTCTTTTAGTTGGATAATTGTTAAAGATGTGCACCGACATTAGACATGTTGGTTGAACTCAGAAGTGTTTGTGTGTACACAAGCTGGAGTGATAATCTGCCTTGTGGTGAAGCAATGTAAATACTCATGTTAAGGGTCAGAGCGCTGGCTCCATGCTGCTCTGCCTCTTCACTGGCTCTCAGACTGAAGTATCTGTACCGGAGCACCACCTTTTGCTACAAATCCACCTCTAAGACTTTTAAGGTATGTTTCTACCAGCTCTGCATATCTAAAAACAGAAATTTTATATCAAATTGGATTTCCTTGCCAGCTCAATGATGTCTTGAAACACCCCTCATTCCATCACTAAAATTATGAAATATTTATTTCAACAGTAAATGGGGACATTTAGTTTTCGTTCCACGATGTTCATTTTTCACCCCCTCAAACAGTTGCACTTTATTTCATACAAGGAGTTTTGTGTTAAACCTGTAATTACAGGCATGTATGCATTTGAAGCTATTGTTCTGGCATTCTGCTAATATCTTGTTTTCAGCAGAGGCTGTGCCACTTTCCCTCTCCGGGCTTTGTTTCGTCATTTAATTGAATTTCCATTGGCCTTGTGTTTCCTTTTGGAAAGACTTGCTGTTATGTTGCAATTGAATTTGCGGTTGCTCTCCTCTTGTCTTTTCAGAATTATGAGAGCCATTTCTTTGGCATAAGAAATGCCTTGCTTGCTTTTAGACGCAACCGCAGCTTTGACATAACATGACTGAAAGTGACTTGTGTAGTACGTGATCTGACTCAGACATGCCTGATTGTTAAGAGCAACCAGGGCTGCCACTCAAACGCAACACCGGTACGATCGCTGGCGCAGCATAATACACCAACTGGTCCCTGTTATCAGCAGAGCTGAACTCTCATCCGCCACTCCATGTCTGAGCTCGCCATCTCTGGTCTCGGCGTTCTCCTACATCCCTCCCACACAACTGTGGTTTCACTCTGAATTTAGTACATTTCCACGACCCCTCTGCTGTTTATTGTTTTTTTTGAGGGAAGAGATATATTCAGCTTTTTATTATTTCCAGCTGTGAAATCCGAGTCTCGGAGAGGACTCCGTTTTTCACGGGTGGATAAAATATTAAATTTTAGGATGGTTATTGGACGACTGCAGCAAATCACGAGGGAACGGGGTGTGATGGTTGTTGATGGGAATGATTTGTACAAACCCAGTTACATGGAGTCGTTTGTCTTCTTTTGTGTTTTTTGGCACATGCATGGTCCTATATTTCCAATAAAAAGTTTGAGCTCTTTAATACCGGTCGTCTGCTGAGTGTTTGTATCTTATATAAATGTGCACCAATGTGATATTTGTGGTCGATTTGTCTGCCTGAATTTATTATTCTGTATACATATTTGTTTGTTTTTGCCATCATGCAGATGCTTAAATAGATATTAATTTGCATATAGCACACACACACACACACATTCCCTTCTCAGTATTTGCAGATTTTTTCTGTGGAACAAGAAAAATTATTCATAATTTATTAATCTATTTTTTTTGTTTATTTTATGCCAAGAATATCCAAAATACTTTAAAAAAATGTAACTTAAGAAGCTGAAATATCTAGGCACAATTCTACTCAACACGCTATTGGCTGGCATTTGCAAAGCAGTCAATGCAGGAGCTGCTTTCATTTCCTTGCCGCTGATTGGCTGTACTCTGAGGAAGACTGTGGATGTTATCTTCTGCATTGGAGCTAATACACTTTCCATTGTGTGTATTAATGCATTTTATATATTTGGTGTTTGAACTACTCAATTATTTGTCCTTTTTTTTGGAATTCAGAAAGTTGGGGTTCCTTTTTCCTACAGATATCAGACTTTACCTGTATTTAGTATGCAAATTAGCACAATTAGACATACTTGAGGGTATCACTAACTGCTAGATTGCATCAGAGTGCTAGTACTAAAGTGATGCATATCCCACTATGTTAGCTTTGAGACCAGAAGCAATCTGAAGTTGATTCATAACATACTATAACTGATTCCAAAATTAAAGAATAAATATAAGCCTCCAACGCATTTCTTCTGAGCTTTTTAATACTGTGTGAGGTGAGAAGGGAGTATTTGCTCATTTAAAACAAAGCCAGAACTAGAGTTGACACTTTAAAATGGTAGTATTGAAAAATATTAAAAATGTGTCATTTGTCCTCTTCCAGCATACTTTCTGCCTTTTAGTTTTCACTCCAACAAAAAACGAATGAAAATTAAAACTTCAGCTGATGAGCTCTGAGCCACTGGCTATGAATTCAGATCTAACCTCTGATGGTCTATTACAGGATTGGTTCACTCCATTAGGTAACATGAGCGAGGGGATTTCAATAGTACAGCTTAAGAGGTGAATAAAGCAGCACAGAGAGAATAGAAATCATATGAAAGAGCAAAAGAACGAGTGAGACAGAATGAATGCAAGTTAGAGGCTCCCGATATTAAACTGAATAATGCATGCACGATTAAAAAGCCTGATTGGATGAATGCGTTTCAAGATCTTGGGCCACGGAGGATAAAATTAACCACCAACAGTGAAAAGTTGAGTAGAAAGCGAGTGAATTGTGCACAAGCTGTGCTGGACTTCAAATCTACTTGAACCAGAGGAACAGGAAGAGCTTGAATTGTCCCAGTTGGAGCACTGGGGAAATCCTGCTGCCTCAGTTGAGCCACATACCTCCTTTGATTCATTGTGGAGGAGCTGTTAGCTGGCTGCAGCACGGCTTACAGAGGGATCCTGGATGCCTTGCTTATTTTTAATTAGCCAAAGTTCCACTTAATGTCTTGTTTATAACTACAGCCAAGAAGCAGGGCATTTTTCAAATTCCACCTCCCCACAAATGTGCTGACTCCCTGTCTGAAATCTCAAAGAAAAGGAAAAAAAAAGACTCCAAAGAACAGTTTAGGTTCCTGCAAAACGAACGTCTAAGCAGAATATGATTCAATATGTGCTTACAGTAGGCACTGGGCACCTTTATCATGTATTAAACTAAGAATAGTCTAACATGGAGACACCAGGGGTAACATGCTTAGACCAGCATGGCTTGAGACACCAGCTGTTTCCTTTACAAATGCAAACAAAAGGTTTTTTTATTTTTGATATTCTGCTAATGTAAAAAAAACAAACACAATTTAACGACTGCAGTGTTTCACATAAATAAGAAATTCAATGAAAATAGCATGTGAACACAATAATCCATTAAAAAGTGAGTAGATGCTCTGGACTAAACTCGCGCTTGATGTGCCTGGCTGCGCTCCCCATGTGTTCGGTCCTCTTTATGTCGAGGCGTCTTTCTGTTGTGCCTGTGCCCGCTTGTTTTATTTTCCACGTCGCCCAACATGTGGCTGACTGATAACATTATGACAGAGCCAGGTGCGTGGGCCTCCTGGGAGAGTCGGTTACGGCTGCGTGTGTCGGTGTGTGTTTGTGTGCACGGTGGGAGTCGTATTTGGGGTTCGACCCGCCTTATCTCCCAGCACCCCTACGTGTTTGTTTTCACAGTCACAGGGTAACATCAGGGCTGACGTCATGTGACCTCAGGCAGTATCTTTTATATGAAGCACAAACACATTCATCAGTCAGTGCCGGTTTCCAAATCATACACCCCTTCGACTGCAGCAGATAATAAACACGTGGCAATGCTAATGCTGCCTCTCCGGGTGTATTTAACACTGAAGGGCTTACTTCACATTAACTACTTCATTAAACACATGTAAAAAGAAAAACCCATTGGTTAGTCAGTAAAGTAAAGCAGAAAAAAAAATTGTCTTCAGTTTCATAGAAAACAAGAATTTCAAAGTCGGGGTATGTTAAATTTAATTTTCTCATGTCTTTATTTCACCTTATAAATTAGGTCTGTTCAGTAATATTCTCTAATTCTGGTCAAACGTGGATTGTTTTAAAAAGCAAGCAGTAGGCTGTTATTATTCTTACGGACTTAACACACAGAGTTAACATCGCTTTCTCTATTCATTTCCTATGGACATTGCTCAATTAGGTGACAATGGCTCAGCAACCGGCAATACTTGAGCAAATTTCGCCCTTGTACTTGTAAACATGACACAAGAAAGTTGAAAAAATGTTCAACACATGTCTCACTGCAACCAGTCAGTGACGGTTCCATCGACTGCCCAATGAGCTGAAAGTATTCACACGTCTTCAACCAGTTTCAGCATGGAGATTGAGATTATTGTAATTTTTTAAAGTATAATTAAAGCTGTTAAAACAACTAAATGTTTCAATTTAGGTCCAAATTGAAATGTAAGCTTCTGATTGGGATGTTGTATATTTTTACATCCTACTCCAGAGGACTCGGTGCTTCACCAGTCGTGAACTTTGCTACACGTCACTGCTATAGCTGAAACTGACACACCCTTTAATTCCTATCAGTATTTTTTGCTTAATATTGCTATTGCCTAATGTAGAAAATGTCCATGTTTAATGAGTTATGAATATCTAACCAGAAACTCATAAGCAACAAAGTGATGCAAGGAGGCGAAAGAAAAATCATCTGAACCATTCACACTTTTTATGATGCAGGGTGCATGCACCCACATTTCCAGTAATTATTCCAGTTTTTTTTTAATAGTGCAAGTTTACAACATATGCCACCTGAGCAAACTTTACAGCTTTAATTCAAGTCTCTCTATATATAATTCAAGTGGAATTCAATTTCATTCATTTCAGTCCTGCTCATTTTCGAAAAAGTTTTAGACAGATTGAATCAAACTTGCATACAGAACATTTCCTAATCATTTCTGTAAAATGTCCATGTAAGAACACCACTTCAACTCAATCCCTCATTTTGAGCAAGTGCTGGGACAGTGGAAAGGAATAACTCCCTTCCTACAATGATAAACTATCAGTAGAATATGGCTTATATTTGTTTCAAATATAAAACATTCATATTTAGAACAAAAAAACTGCCAAAAAGGAGGAAAAGCTACAAAGTAAATAACTGGGCATTAGAGATGTAGTAATCACAGGCTGAAAAGTTTCTATTTTTTGTACTGGTACAGTCAGTGAGTTAGAAACTGGTTGAGTGACATTGTACTTTCAGTAAGCACATGCCTCACATACCTGTTTGTTTCCCACCTTTTTTTAAAGGTTGTTTAAATTTGACAATTTTACTCATTCTGACATTTGTGTTGAGTGTCTCTTATTCTTATAAAGAAAAAATAAACAAATTTAGAGAGAACAATCTGGTCTGAGGTGTAGAGCGATCTGAAATATTAGTTTTCATGCTTCACCGGTTGCATCATAGTTTAACTTTAGCACCTGAAACTCAAGATGAGAAATATCTGCTCAATGGAACAAAGAAGTCCAGGATAAAAAAACCCAAAAAAAACCCTGTTGGTTTTGTTACAAATGTAAAACAAATATACTTGAAACTTGTGCACTTTACACGATTCACCTTTTTAGTTAGCCAATAGCATGCTAGCAGCTCAATCTAGATGTGAAGAGGATTTGAAGTTTGGCTAGCACATGGTTAACAAGCTAGCTGTGGTTTTCTTGGAAACCATTACATCAAGATCACAACCCCACTACGGTCAAGACAGAACCTATTCCATTATGGGATGTGGAGAAATATGTTCTAACATTTCTTTTTAGATTCTTCAAGACATTACCCTTAAAACTGACCCAACATGAGTATAGTTAGTCTCATTGTTTTGACCTTACAAGTGCTGAGTAATTCCCATCAAGATATGTATGTTTCATTTCCTTTCATCATCGATGTTTCCCTTCGTAATTCAGCCACGACCCAATTGGCTCCGGCACTATTTTAAGAGAAGTGGTTTGCCCTTGTAGCCAAACATAAGGTTATCGACTTGCTTGGCTTGGTTCGTGTGGATAAAAGGTAACCTGGTATTGAATATTGACTTTGGAACCCTTGCTGCTGTTAAATGAGGAGCTTGCACAACTGTATTACACCAGAAGTTCCTTTACCCACACGTCCGTCCAACACAAAGACATTTCCTCTACACCCCGATGAAAAATCGGGCGCCTTCTGAGCTTTCAAAGCCTCACTAGAGTTTGGGTGTAAGTTTGTTTCAGTTCATTTCACCAGAACCTTATAAGACACAGGTGTCCCAACAGTTCCAGGCTGTGCTGAGAAGCTGGAGTCTGCCCAAAAAGGCTCCTGTTCCTGCAACTGAGCCCCCCAGCAGGAGCTGGAGCCCAGGCTGGATGCATGCCAGTCTTTCACATGGTGTTCTGTTGTTTTAGACCTGTCACGATAGCCCCTGGTGCATGATTGAAAACATGTTGAACTTGCCGGTTCTATTCTCGGCAGAGGGAGGCCAAGGCCCTGGCAAAACACTGAGCCCCCATGAAGCAGAGCGGCAGAGGAAGCAACCAGATTAAATATGTAATAAGGCCATTCTTAACAGGTTCCCCGAGAGGAACGTTTCATCCTAATATTTGATTGTTCTATTTGCGCAGGTTAAGTGTAGGCCTTGCTTCAGAAATGAGAAGGCAATTTATAAGGATGTACAGCATGGGTTTGTTGAGGAAATGTTCCAGTGTTGCGAGTTTTAGGGAAATATTGGGCCTGTATATTCTTTTCCTTTTTTTTTTAATGCTCCTTTTATTGGACAATCCCATCTTTAAACGTTCCAGTTGCCATGACTCCACACTGTGCCCCTCTGATTCCTGGACTTCCCTCAGCCTCTCTAACCGGAACCAGATGCAACCTTTCCATATAAAACTCTACTTATGAGGGATTCCTTAGGAAAGAAAAAAAAATAAGCAAAAACAAGATGCATGTCATATTCCATGGTTTTAATAGAGTCCAAATGGACCATATACAGGCCATATGTTTGTGGTGTTTGCAGCTGTATGCTTGAAGGGAATCCACCCGAATCTTTGTTAGTCTTACGAGAAAAATGGTTGAAATAAAAAACAAAATGAAAACTTAATTTAGTTTTTCAGGATCTTTTACTTTGTCATGATTGTGATGGTTGAATAAAAAAGAAATGGTAACAGCTTTTCAGCTGAGCTATTTCATCCTCATTATTCTCAACTTCCCCACCTAATTATAGGCACCTCAGTCTCTATCCTCACCCTTAAACCACACATTTAAACCACACATTTTGGAACTTTGCTGATTAAAAATGCAGGTTTGGTGAATAATTTGAAACCTACTTTTTTTTTTAACGTTTTACTACATAGTTATATATTTAGCTTACCATCAGAGCAAAATCTGCCAATACTGCTCCATTATTATTTTTTATCTATTAAGTGCTTTGTTTTTACTCCCCACATGAAAACAGTTTAGGCATTAAAAAGTTAATTGTGCTAACCCCTAAAGTACTGACCATGAACATTAGTTCTGCTAATGCTAAAGTGCTTCTTTAGCACGCCCAAGTAAAGTTTTTTTCTGCATAAATTCTAATTTACCTGGCTGATTTTGTAAACCTTCAGCTGAGTAAAGTTTGAAATTTTGGTCAACTGTTACAAATCCTTCAATTAGTTAGATGTTTATAGTCATGCTCTTAGTTTGAAGTGCATGAAGGGCGTGTTCTCTGCTCAGGTTCTATTCATAATTTAAATATTCTATGATGTCTTTAGATTTGCATATTTTATATGTTCCTGTGTTTTGTTTCAAGCAATGCTATTGGGGGAGGGGGGGTGAGAATAGAACCTGAGCAGAGGACACACTCTTCATGCACTTCAAATTAAGAGCATGACTATAAACATCTAACTAATTGAAGGATTTGTAACAATTGACCAAAATTTCAAACTTTACTCAGCTGAAGGTTTACAAAATCAGCCAGGTAAATTAGAATTTATGCAGAAAAAAACTTTACTTGAGCATTTTCAAAATGAGCAAAAACACTAAAGGAAAAATTAGATCCACTATTAGCACATTAGCAGTTTAGCAGAAATGTTTTCTACAACTGATGCATAGCGCCTCACACCATTTTTTTACTTGAACGTTTTTATTCTACCACCCAGATCAGAGAAGCTTTCCTGAAACAGGGCTCTCCTACGAAGTGATGCTCCCCCCACCTTGATTTCACTGCATTGATGGTGTGTGAGGTCTTAATTTTTAGCCACTTTTAGCATTTTGTTTGTAGACTTAAGAAGTCTAATCTGCTCTGAATCCATCAAAGCAACTTCTTTCACCCCTACTGCAAACTTTGCTCAACTAATTAGACGGCTTCCGAATGTCAGAGCACCGGACTGCGTTTAAAGAAACCAGACACATGCATGCCGCACTGTTTAGCTTTTTGCGTAAAGCAAATAAAAACCTTGCAGTACTTTGCAGTTGGCTTATCACATGAATTTCCATCAAAAGCCACGAAAGTCGGTGGTTGTAGCATGAAACATGCAGAACAGTTCAACAGACATAAATACTTCCGACAATACAAGACAGCCCGACACATTCTTGTCATTCTTTCTGTTACTCTCCCACCTTTTTTTTTTTTTTAGAAAAAGTTCTCACACACACACTGTGATCCGTATCTCTGGATAGTGGCTGTTGTACCTTTCAGAGGAGTTTAGCTCCCCCCCAACCCTCCTCGCTCTGCTGTCTCTGACTCGGTGGTGGACTTCTGACAGGGCGAGGAGGGAAGGGGAGGGAGCTCTGCTGCATGTGGGAGGAGAAGGAGGAGGGAGAGCGCAGGAGGAAGGAGAAGCCCTTTCAGTTTCTGGGAGTTGTGCTCGCTGAAGGCCACAGAATGAGAGCAGTTGCTTTCCTCTCACTCAAACAGGCGACTGCAGGTTTTCTGTAGCTCTGGCTGCCTCAGAGGAAAAACCCTCCAGATTTCCTCTAATTTTTTTTTCTTTTTTTTTTTAAACTTCCTTTCTCCCACTGCCACTGCTCTTAATTTTATTGGCCTGGAAGTACAATGCCTGTAGTTGGTGTGGCTTCCAAGCTGAGGCAACCATCTGTAGTGGGGACCAAGCCGGTGCACACTGCCCTCCCCATCCCCAGCGCCGTCCGAACGGCCGCCTCTCAGGGCTTCATGGCCCGGCAGCGGGACCTCGGGCCGGGCGACGGCACCCCGCCCCTCCACTGCCAGCTGTCAGTCAGGTCAGAGTACCACCAGGAGAGGAGGACGGCAGGAGGAAAGGCCAGAGCAGAGAGCGAGGAGAGCAAGATCTGCAAGGTAAGTGGAGGGCTGGTGCATCGGCCGGTGGCGCAGGTGTCAGGCTGTCAGGCTGTCGGCTCCCTCTGGGCTGCAGCAGGTGTCTGTCTTCTTCTGTAGCAAATCTTTTTTTTTTTTTTGCACAGCAGTGAGTCATTTGTGCTGCACTGGAATGTTGTCGCATCATCAACTCGGAGTAGATGAGTGATGAATCACTGACTGTGTCCAGACTCTCTTTCTGCCCCGTCTTCGTTGTTTTCGGAATAGAATGGACGTTAAGCCTGTTTTTTTATGAAAGAAACTCAAAAGACTTTTCTATTTCCAGTGCTGGGATAGATTTTATAGATTTCCAAACATTTCCAAAGCATGTTTTTACTACATTGTGTGTTCTAGATTAGCAGACTTGTTCCCTTTTCCGATATACTCGGCTGACTTTCGAAGACTGCAGCTGAGCAGTTAAGTTGGTCTACAGAGTGGAGGGAGGAGAATTCAAACCTCCCCGCCAAATGCTTCCAGCTACCCGCTGGCCCATCCCACTTACCGAGCTGTCAGAGCGCAAACTGAAGCTTTCCTGTTTGTTTTCCCCCCACCTGCCCACCAGCCGTCGCTTCTTTCTGTTTGCACACAAATAAACTAGAAAGAAACCCAAATGTGTACTTTTCCAATCTGGATTTCATGTTTTTGGTGAGGAACAAAAGCAGTGGATTTGTTTTTTTTTCTTCTCCTGGGTTAGAGCAAACACAAATGAGTCTATGCTCTGCTGCTGGTGAATCCTCCCAGTGTGTCTTTGACCGAGTCCACCTCGCCTCCTGCCTGAAGGGAGGTGGTTGGGGGCTCAGCATTAACCTGGTGCCAAACTGACATTATCGTGACTTTTCTTTGAGTTTTTTTTTTCCATCAGTTTGGTGCATTAAACTGAGGTCCTGTGCAGATATTCTCAGTCATTTATAAGTCTGAGGCAATTCCTCAATTGATGCGAATGATTCAGTAAAAAAAACACACAAAAAAACTTGAGGCATAAATCTCTGTTTATTGATCAGCTGCCAAATTTTTTATTTTTTTTTCTCACGGTCACATGTTTCACAAGGGACAGTTATTATGGTCGCGCAGCATGCTACTGTTTACTTTAAGTTAGCCGGAGAGCCAGTGAGAGATTGACTGGACTTGTTGGGAATCCTCAGAGCAGGGGAAGTGAAGCAGAAAAGTTTACAGCCATGGGATACAATTCTAGACTTTTTATAGCTGCTCAGCCAGCTGACCTTCAGAGTATCGGGCACTTCATGAGAGTCATCAGTCCGTTTTAAGTACCGCAGGGGGTAATGGAACGTTTCATTTGTGTACAGACAACAAATATGGTAAAATTTTTTAAAATCAGCTGTATGAACCACAGTAGTTAGTTAGCTGCCTCAGGCGGATATTAAGTGGAGAAAATAAATGGTCTCTCCACGATCTTGTTTTTGAACCACCGCTTTTGTCTTTTAAGTAACATTGTGTTTCCTTAGTTCTACATTCTGTTCTATTAGTCATTTTTTTTATTTAAAATTTAGTTTAGTATTTATTTTTTGATAGTGCTGTTCATTGATTATATGATGCCCCACCCCTTGTTTCCTTTGTTTTTAGCCTCTTTAAACCGCGTTGTTGCATGTATGATACACTTGGATGCTTGTAAGCAGCTATGCATGCAAAATTTGACTGTTTTAAAAAAACGCCTATTCAATATTTGATCAGGTAGAGTTGTGTCCCACAGGTATGACCTAAGATTACTATTACTTATAATACCTCAACAAAACCTTATTTCAAAAATGTCTATTCCTTTAAAGCCAGTGTTTTGCTTGGGGATTTTGAAGCTGAACATGTCCCATTTCCCCCCCCCCCCTACTTTGCGGAAATCCCTTAGGGGCTTCTCATCATCGCCATTAACCCAACTTGACAGTTTGACACTTTCTGCAAGCACGTCCTTCTGATACCTGCACTTCATATTCCTGGCAGTTTACAGATCTTAAACTTCCCATTGACTGAGCATCACCTAAATTACTTCGGAAAGGAAATCAGTGTACCGTAGGCAGGAAGAAATCTCCGGCTTGCCCCGGCCTGTCGGTGTGGTTAAGGAATGGGTGGTATGGAGGAGTAATTAGTCTGTCTAATTGTGTTGTGTAGTCCTTTAAGAACCTCAGAACTCCCCTGCATTTGAGAGGAAAAAAAAAACACTGACATCCATTTCATTGCTCTGTTTACATACACCAACACTCCTTGTTTGTTTGTCTTCTATCACTCAGGATCTAGTGTAGGTGTGTGTGCGCGTGTGTGTATAGGGGTGCAGAGTGAGAGTCCCTGCTTGTTTGTGCAAATGCAACCCCCACCTCTGTGTGGCCAATAGTGCCAGCAAGTGTTGGCTTGTTTGCCAGAAGTTCAGCACATCCTTACTTTGGTTGTATTTTCCGAGGTTTTAAGCATTTCCGGAGGCTCTGCTGGAAATTTCCACCTTCCTGGTGAGCAACAATCGGATTTGACCCATAAGAGAGACCCACCCTAGGATGAGTTGAGGCAAAAGCTCCTCAATCTATTTTATAAGCAGAAGTAAACGAACGCTTCACCAGCAGAGAGACATGGCAACAGAAGTAGCAACTGCAGCAGGATGACCAAATTTGGGTGTTGCACATTTTAAAGCATTAAGCCTGCAAGAAGACTTTCCAAAGAGCTGCCAAAGTTAATCTCCCCACAAATACCTTTGTTACAACTCCAATCCCTTTCCTCTGCTCAGGTTGAAGAGTTTGATATTATCACATGTAATGTAATGTAAGGGTGAGAACAGGGTCACATTTTGCTGAACGACTGCCACTCCCTGGCTGGCTTACAGGGTAATGGTGTGTGGAAAGGACACAATTATCCTCCTCAGACCAGGTTCATATTGAATGGAACTTAAAATGTGTTCATATATTTGGCTGTATGTTATTTTCCTTTTGCAGCTAAAGTAAAACATGGCTGAAGGCATTTATGCCAAGTGTCATTTAAATAAAAAAAAAGTCAGGTTGCTACAGTGTTTGAGTGGATTAAAGGCTGATAAATCCATTGTTATATGCTTGTATTGCTAATACTAGCAGCTGCTTGAGTTTCCTACTGGGTTTAAACTGCAAAGAGTTTTCAGACCTTTATACTATTTATCTAAACAAAGATCACTCTGCTAGTGTTTGAAAATGTAATTTCTTGCTCCTGTTTCCAACACTACTTTTAAGAGCAGTGTTGTTTTCCATAGTGTTTTTACTCCTGTATTTGCTTTTGAGATTCCAGGCGAGTTTGCAGAGGTTAATAAGGCAGAGCTCCTATGAGACATTGCTAAACCACAGCTTTGCATGTCTTCGGTAGTACTGGGGAACACCTGCGCTTATCAAAGGCTTTGTCTTAATCTTTCCATGATTTGGAGCTGTCAGAGGTACCAATTTACCATCCTTGATGGAGATGAGAACAAGGGTAGACGTTTGCTCTCCTTGTTGTTCGTTATGCTGACAGTTCACATCAGTCACTGCCAGTGGCACTGCAGGATGATGGGCCATGAAGAAGCATTCACAGGAGTGAACTAGGCTTCAATAAAGTGCAGCTCCCACTGATATGGAATTAGTTTGTCCCTCATGACTTTTGGCTGCTGTCCAAGTCACACAGCCAGGGGTCATTTAGTGTTTTTAAAGAAATGAACTCTCCATAAAGGTCTTTCGTCAAATATTTGACATGTAAATGAAGAAAAAAAGCCTTTTTATTCACTATCCACAATATTTGTGTACGTTCACTTTAAGAGGTCTGCATTCTGCTGTTAATCTGCCTTAGCCAAGTGAAGAAAATCTTTTCCGTAAGGTAAACATGGCCGTTATCAAAAATTTCTTTCACCCAACTCGTGACCGTTGCATGCGGCTATTTTTGTGACCCTTTGATGTTTGTGAAATGTTATCCTGCAGAGTACGTGAGTATTTACCGGAGATGCAGACGAGTGCCAGACACGCTTGTCCACTTTAAGAACAAAAAACATCCTGTTGACCCTGCGTGCGTCCGTCTGTGCAGACGATACTCTGACTGCAGCAGACAATCCGGATCTCTTGTTGTCTATTTTCTTATTTGGGGCATCTTCCGCTCTGTCCGGATAAACTTCTAGACGGCAGCATGGACACATTCAAAGTAGGCGTGGTTGCGTGAAGTGTCAGTAGTCCAGTGGCTTGAGTGAGTAGAATGTAAGCAGTGGTTGTTCTTTCTCTGGGTGGCCTTACTGTGTGTATTTTCTCTCTTTAGCTTTCCGTCTCCTTGTCTGCATGGTTTTCACCTTCTATCAACTGTTTTATGAGTTCCAAGAGTCTTTTTGGTATTTTTGAATGCAAACCGGGTTTGGACTTTTATACTTGCATGTATAATAATTATGTGCTGAAAGTGAGACTTTCAGCTGTTTCCATTCACACTGTTTGATGCAATGATATCACACACAGCCACTGCAGGACTTGAACATTTTGTATTTCCTCGTGAGGATCAGCGCTGTAAGAATTCCCACATCTACCCGTTTGCTGCCAGGATTGTATTTTTTAAAATGACAAAAATTGTCAGAAGCGATTGCTAGCCACCTTGGTAATTCTCATGAACTTAGTGCTCTTCAAACCCTCCATAGGGTGCTGGTTTGTTAGATCTTAAACCTACTTTTTATTAAACAGTTGTCCTAAGCTTCCACATCCTCCCTACACAAATTGCTGAGTATAAACTCACACTCATCTTCCACATTGCATAACATCACTGTTCATTTGCAATTTTTTTGCTGCTTTCTTGACTGGCCTGTTTCTTGACATTGGATACAGAAATAAATACAACTCTCAACTATGAGCCGAAAAATGACAACTGCCTACATAGAAAAAGAAAAGTTTGTCCCGGCAACTTTTTGTATCAGTTTGACAAACTTTATCCTGAGCTGCAAAAGTTTGTTCCTGCAGTTGAGGCATCATGGCAGTAGAAGGTCAAACAGCCTGTGGTCTGTTCAGCCAATTAGAACTAATGTGTTAACAGAAGAAAGCAGCCCGATTCACTTTCCCTGATCCAAGCTGGAACATGGCAGTGATTTTTGTTCTAGCACATCATACTGAACCATGACATTATCAAATTAAACATACAGAAAAAAAAATCAGATTACCTTAACATATGCTTTAGCCACCGCAGATTTGATTTACTCATATTTCTTTGTGCTGGTTCATTTCATCTGAGATTTCCTAATGATCACTGGGTAAAAATTGAAAAAAAGAGACAATATTATCCATCCCACTGCTTTCTTTTCCCTACTTCTTTCAGTGTTCCCTGTCTGACGCACACTATATCATTGCCTTCCATCCCACAGGGAGTCTGCAGTTGGCCGCAGTGTTTAAATCTTGGAGTGAGAACACACAGAGCGGCCGGTGTTTACAGTATAGCCACACCGGTTAAAAATACTCTCCCCTGGAAGTACAGGCACAGCGTTCATTCTGAAACTTCAAGACAAATTAGACTTGTCGTAAAGCATTTTCATACGCAGAATTTCAGGAGCAAGGCATTTACAAAGAATTTCATTGTTCAGGTCGACTTAAATGGTGACTGAAATACCATAATTCATGGCAAAATGCACATGCAAAATCCAAAACTATATGCATTAACTGATTTCTTTATTACTTCAGTGTTGCGTAAACCCTCAACAAGATGCACCAGTCGAATGCATGTTATTTCAGTGGGAATTCATTGCATCCTCAAGTCTTTGTTGTGGGAAAGTGGTTACCCATCGACTCGGGAGACCTGGATATCTCTCCCAGAGTAATAATATTCTCCAGCAATTATGCAAGGTCCCACAGCATTCCCAAGGCAGAAAAGTATGTGTTCCTTCAGTTCAATCTGGCTTTCACCTGGAGTCTTGTTCCAGTGAGACATGCCTGGAAGCCCTCCAAAGTGAGGCCTACACTAATTCACGCATTAGAGGAGCAAATCTTCTCCAAAGTTCACTCCTGATTACAGAACTCCTTACAAAGCTTAGTTTAGCCTCCCTTCAGATGAAGCTTATTCCAGCCTTTTATATCCAGAATCTTGTCATGATTTCTTGGTTATGGGGATCAATTTCAGTTAGAACATAAATTTCCAAGTACATAGTTTCACTTTTCAGCTCTCCGTCTCACTATCAAAATTCAAGCAACACACCACTCATAGTAGATACAATTTTGATCCATCCATTTCCTCCTCCATCATCCTACAATCTTAAGAAGGCTGCGACATGCTAGAGCTACTTTCTGGCTTGGCACATGGCCTCAGACCTGATCAAGAGAAAGTAGTCTACTTTAACTTCACACTTGACTGAGAGTCTCGTGCATGCTGAAGGTAAAAGCTTAAAGAAAAAAAAAGCAGAACCACATCATCTGCATTAAAGCAGAAGTTACGAATTCAGGGTCCTGTTCATGAACACAGCTATGGAGCAGGACGCATTTTGACTACTGACCATGTTGGGTGTTGGAAGTGAGGGATGGGAGTACTGAACAGAGCGAAGTCCTGCATTTGCTTTACCAAGTTGCTTATGCTAAGGTAGCCATTGCTTCTACTTGTTCAAGTCAAGCTAATTTGTCTGTGGAAGTAGGACTCCTGTTGTGGGAGGCCAGGTCATGCTCATGTCACCTGCCACTGGCTTCGTGTGGCAAATATCAGCTGTACAGTAAGGACCACTCTTTAAACTTGATCAAATGAGCTGAAAGCACTTGACTAGAGTGGGTTCAAGTTATTGCAATGATTTTTCAAGTTCTTATGAAAGTCCAGCCTGATCCTTTCCTGTGTGAGGTAGCCATGCAGTGACCTGTTACAAGCACCACCTTTAAATGTGCAGTGTTGATCTTCTTGTCCAGCTTTTTGTAAGCCCATAACAGACTCTCAAGGACTCTGCCTCAACACACTTGATGCCTACAGGTTGGAACTTTGCACTGACTCAGTGGAGACATGCTACACACACCCATGCAAGCTGCTTTGAGTGTATGATGATTGCTATCCATCTTTCTCTTCACCGCAGGTTTTTCCCATTCGTCTCTCTTTAGATGTCAGTTTTTCTGTAGGTCCCGTTTTCTTTTCATTCTCTTTCAGGGACTCCTTTTCCAGCTCTTCTGTTTTCCACTCAGTTTTCTGTCACTGTCTCTCTGCTCTTTCCCATTCCCAGCATTCCTCCGTTAGTCCTTTTTTCCCCTTTTACTGGAACTTTTCTTATATTCTGTCCCCCATTCAACTTACTGTTATTTTCCTTTGACCTTTTCTCTTCTTCTCCCAGTCTTTTTTTTTTTCTTGATCGCCTTTTTTTCAATTAAGTATTTTATTTCCGTAAAATACTTGATGACAAAACCAGGATGGGAGATTTAACACACACCTGGTTCAGTCCTGTTTCTCCAGCTGTCAGAGATAAAATTTCCTTCCTCAAAGAATTGATCACTCTTTTTTTCTATATATTTTTCTTTTCCTTTTTCCAAACTGCATTGTGTCTCCACTACATCAAGTCCCAAGTAAAGCAGCTGGAGGCAAACATCTAGGTTAACTGGTGTCAGAAACATCCAACCATGTATGGAGTGAGAGCAAACGTGTTAACACGTCTAGTAACACATGCTAACAAGAGCCAGGTCTGCCTCTGGGTTGCTACTAGGAATGCAGAGACTGATGTGAGTTGTCTGTTGTAGTGACTCATGACTTACTCAGCACTAGAGCAACTTTGAGCAGATTTACAAGGATTCCTTGCATTTCCGAGTCCCATTGGAAGGAAGAGGTAACCTGTGGGTCAGGAATGGCAGGATGCTAATAAGATAACCTAATATTATCTTGTTTTATAGTAGAATTATGAACCAAAGTTGTTGCAAACTTGTTGGTATCCCAACTCGGATTAAATTAAAATTAGTAATACTCTAATTTTGGTGCTCAAAAGTAAATAAAAATTTGGCATGCAAAGTGGAGCCAACCAGTTACAGCTGGTGGTGCAAAAGAGGTGAAGAGGAGCGCATAAAATAAATTACTAAAAGGAAAAGAATTGGGAACTTCACATCAGAGTGACTAAGGTTAAGAGATCTGGAGACAAAGAAAGAGGCAAGACTGAGATGGTTTGCAGAATGCAAAAGAGGGATGAGTGTACACTGGACAAAGGATGTCGAATACGCAGCAGTCAGGAAGGATGGAAGAAAGAAGACCGTAAAGATAATTCATACATGTCCTGAATGAAGTACATACAGAGGGCTGATAGGAAAGGGAAGCAGTTTTGGGGTAGGGTGAAAAGGAATCGGGTCCCTCTAGTGGTGACTGATTTGGTTATGGTTAGAATAAAGTACACACATTATAGATTTTTACATTCTAGGAGATATTTACAATGCACTGATCTTTATTGGTTTATAAAATCAGTCATATCTAACCATATCTAACAGACGCATTTTTCCACTTTTTTCTGACATTGCTAGATCACTTGGAAGATCTTATTTCAGCCTAAGTTTAGCACTGTATTTCTTATATGAAACAGTATTCTCATGAACTCTAATATTCAAAAATACAATGTAACTTTTTTCTCTTTTTTTTTTCCAATTTCTCAGTGCTTTGTATGGTCTCATATTTGACTTTCCACTTCTGAAAGTCATTTGCAGATATCTTAGCATTCCACCCGCCCTTTTGATGAACATTTTTTCTTATATGAAGAATAATGAAATGCCAATTGTTTGGAAAAAACTTTGGAACCCTTCCCAGATTGATGGGCAGGCAATCATCACTAAAGGCCTGAGAAACACATTTGGAAGGTATTAAAATATAACGACAGGATGTGATGCTTATTAATCAACATTTGATTGTTTAAAAGCAGCCGCTGCTAACTAGAAAACACTACCCAAAACCTTTCTAGTGGGATTCTAGATGGTGGTTTGCTGCTGGACCCTACTGGCACAGGCTTTTATGGGACACTTGATGAGACAAACACATTTTTTGGAGTGGTTAACTGTCCTGCTTTGACTCACCATTACCTACAACCAGTAACTGTTAATACTTCTTTCTACTTTCTTTGAAACCCACATCCTTACTTCCTTCCTTGATCACTTTGTGCAATAATGTCAAACATTGCCTTGCCTCATAGTTGCCTGTGGATGTTACCTTTTCATTCATTTGCAGAACTTTAAACAATTGACCCTCGATTGTGTCGTGGGCTAAAATAAAACCCTTTTTCCTTTGGTCCCTACATTGGTCTCAGTTTGGTCCATAAAGCTCTCCAGTTTGGACCAAACAGATCTTTCGCAAAGTGTCTCCTGACTCACGTTGGGGTGTAGTTTTATTTAGTGAATGCTGTTTTTACTCCCACCTGAAGGCTCGTGTTGAACTTTAACAGCTTCTTGTTTATCCGTCCTTAGAGGTTTCTGTTTTAGAGTTCATTTCCTCTCACGATGCTTTGGCCTTGGCTGTTTTGTCAGGCAGTGGGCTTGTTGAATTTCATTTATGCAAAGTTCAGGAACATTACCAACAGAACCTATCCACAGTCTGTCTTTGTTAATGAAAAGAATAATAGGATAAGTTACTTTCTTGTAAGAGGAAGAAAATGTAAACTGGATACTGGGATCAGTGATGAATTTGTAGGTTAACTGTTAGGATCCAATTAGTCTCTAGGGAACAGTTTGCTCTATCCATAATCTTTCAGCAATTGAGCAAACATTAATATTCCATTAGATTCTGTAATGAAGTGCTGAAGGGGCTAATTTTATGTTACATTTCTCCTTAATACCGGAATGTAGCTGGCAATTGACTTGAAATGACAGGACAAGAGGTTCCTTGTGACTGATGCCAAACCTAACAGATAAACAAATGACACTGAGGACTTGCCAAACCAAGAAATACAAGGTCTTTGGTGAGATGTGTGGAGCATGAGCTTTTCCTAGAAAGGAGATAAACCTCGAGAAGTAAGAATTCCTGGACTGACGACAGATGGCAGTGCCTTATCTAAGTGTGAAACTATCTCTTTTCGGCGTTGTGGTTTTGAGAACGTGGAGACACTTAGTGATTCTGAGCTCTCAAAAGGAAATCTCGATGGTTGAGAGGAAATGATCGCGAAGTCGTGAGAAGAGAAAGAACAGTAGCCGATGTGGCAAGAACCTGCAGTATGTCGTGATTTAAACTAAATGAATATTGTAGTTTCCAACTGGCTCTAGGCCACACATTATGGAAGACAATTGAAGCAGGAGAGGAAGTGGATGTGGGCTGGGGGCCTGAAAATAAAACAGGAGTCTGATTAGGCACCCAGTCTTATGCAGATGAGAGGTTTTATGATCAGTGGGGGAGGAGGGAACCTAATTACATATACAAGCCTCAGATGCAGTGAAACCTTTTGATTGAAATCACTAGTCTGTCATTTACAGCATTGACATGAAGATTAACGTCTCTTATCAAGTTGCTGAGAAACCAAACATTTTCTGTTGGCAGTAACACAATTCTAGCCTACACCTTGCAGAATATTTGATCACTTTTCTCATTTAGACTGGTTGGTTTCATGGCACACAGCTTTTAAACATAGTCAACACCACAATATCACGATACAATTTGAATATTAGAGGAAGAAAATGAAAAGAAAAGAGAAAAAAAATCTGTCAGATGAACTTTAACCTGACTGTAATCAAACTTTCATCCTTGATTTATGGCAGTACAACCGCTTCTACTCTTCAAAATAAAGGTATCTTGAAATCTCTTGACCTGTCTACGCTCAATTGAAAAAGTGAATTTTGATAGTCTTGGAGTCGGACCTAATCACATCTGAATTCATAGTTTTCAGATGTGGTTTCATGATGATACGGTAAGGTTGGGTGTGTTACGTTACACTGGTAAAATTACCTTGCAGTCATTAAGGTCTCTTTATGCAAAAGCATAAATATTTCTTTGAAAGGCTTCTTGGACGGCAAACCCTGCCGGTTGTCAGATATTTTTAACCAATTACCAACATATATACAACATATACTATGTGTGTTTGCATCTGTGTGAAAATTCTATTTGTTACCTTTTGGTGGCTTTTCTGTTCCCGAGCAAAGGCAAAGTGCGCAGCATTATGTGAGCGCGGCCTTATTTTCCCAGGTCTGCGTCTAAGAGTAGCACTTGGCGCGAGAAGCCCGGACTGTAACTCTTTAATCGCAGAGTTGTTTACTCTTTAAATCAGCACAATTCAGGAGGTTTTGGGAGGGCTCCTCGGGCCTTGGCGCAGCAGCATGCAGACGTTTTTACAGCTCACTCTGCTCAACACAATCTTGATAACAGATTCCGTGGCCAAACGCTTCGAACGTGTGCTTTTCTAATAAATCCAGATTATGCAATCAAATGTTGAGGAAAGCAGAACTAGCAAAAACCATAAGATATTATTCAGATTTTCTGTCAAAGTCTGTGTGAAATGTGTTTCTGACACTTTTGTGCTTAACGTTTCTTGTGTGTGTGTGTGTGTGTGTGTGTGTGTGTGTGTGTGTGTGTGTTACTAGCTCCAGGTGTTGAGTCTTGCTATTTTTGGCACTCTGCTTCTGATAGAAGTAGAAGAAAGAACCACTCAAGTTGACTTTGACTATATTGCTTTTAGCTTATACACTGCCTTGCAAAGTATTTATACCCCATGAAATCTTTCATATTTTATGTCACATCACAAACATAACTGTCTTTTCTTGGACTTTTTAGATAATAGACCAAAACAATGTAGTGCATAATCATGAACATACTTTTAAATCAATATTTCTCTGCATTTTTGAGTCAGTAGCTTGTAAAACTGTAAATACATCTGCAGGTTACTCAGGGTCTGACTCTACCAGCGTCGCACATCGTAAGGTGTCATTTTGTCATTTTTATTTTTAAAATACCTTAAGATAATTTAGATTGGATGGAGTGTGTCTATTCATAATTTCCGTTCTTTCTTCTTTCTCGGCATAGATTCCTGGAATGGTTTTAGTTCTGGACTTGGACTAGGCCATTCCACCTCATCAATATGTTTTAAACTAAATTGTATTGTGGTAAAAAAAAAAAAAAAAGGCCGTTTCCTACATGGTTTGTTGCAAACTTTAAGTTGGACCTTACTGTGTATGACTGGTGGTAGTTCTGTTGATTTCTGCAGCTCCTCCAGAGTTAACATGGACTTTTTGGCTTATTGTATAGCTCGGAATATTGTTTTATAACTTAACCCTGCTTTAAATTGACCCAAAACCTTATCCCTGACCAGTACACTTAAAGATCTCAGAATAACTCTCCTTATAGTACAGTAAGAAGCAGCTGTTCAGTCATTTTCCTTAAGGAACAGCTGCTTCTTTCTGTGTAAGTATTTTTTGATTTTACTGTCCATCAGCAGTTCTTGTCAGTATAATAAACCAAACAGTAGAGTAAGATACTTTATCCTTTCTAGAGTGTCACTTTGTCAGCACAGAGTCTGTGCATCAAGAAGTAGGGGGAATATTATGAGGCGATTATGGGTACATTTTCCACCACTGTCCTTAAAGCTGCCAAGCCCATGCAACCGAGCTGAGACGGGGTCTGGCTTATTTAGTGGCTGCTCTCTGTCTGTCTTCAGCATTAAACACTTCACCTAACGGTTTGGGTTGGAGAATTAGCCGCACTGGGTGCAAATATGTTTGCGTTGGAAGTAGGCGCTAAGCTCTAGTGCACTGCCATCCAGGTCCAGTGGTACCAGCAGAATACAGGCGGTGAAAAAAACTTGGAGTCTTCACTTGAGGAATTATATTTGTGGTTGTTTCAACATGCGGCCGAAGTGGTCGGCCTTGGAGCGGTGTAACATCTAGAGGTCAGGAGGGCTGTAATTAGGGCGATCTGTGTAAATATTTGAACATATTTATTGATGCTTGGTGACATAAGGAATTATGCACTTCTTGCATTCAAGACTGCACAGGCATCCCAGTAAGACCTCACTGGAAAGTCATGGAAGCCCCAACTGCAAATTTCCCTGGTATCAATGCAGGCTGTGATAAGACCCACCGCTCAAGCAGAACTGCTCCCCGTAATCACCTCCAAGTTAAAATAAAAAGAAAGAAAGGCAAACAAGATGAAAGACCAATCTATTTAACATTATCTGTGGAAATTACTTTGATTAAAAGTAATGCAGAATTAAGCAGAAAAGTTAATTTACATCAGTAATCCCAGTGAAATGTTGACATTGGACTTGATGAAACCATGTGAACCAAGTCCAGCAGGTGACTGACTGTGGAATCTAGACTGGATCTCCTTTATCTCCAATCTTTCACCAAACTTCACTTTCAAGTAAAATGCAATTGTGACTTTGTCTGAAATTGAGACTTCTAAAGTTGCACCACAAAATTGACCTCAAAATACCACAAAAACAACCACAAAACCCTGGGGGAATTGTCTAATGTAATATTCTAGTTTTAATGACCACAAGCCCTGGCTATTTAAGCCATTGAACTGAATTACTGAAATAAATATACTTCCTTCTTTAGGCTATATCTCAACATTGGCAAAAAGTTCCACATTTAGGCGACACTGCAAAGACACCGTTATGTCATGCCAGACCACTATGTGGCACTGTGATCTTGGCATGTTGTCCAAACACTTGAGCACTTTTGACCCTTAGCTTCCAACCCAATAACATTTAGAAAACCATAACCTGTCTCTAAATGTAACGCATACATATTCCTGAACGTTATCTGCCTGTGCCTTCATTGTACAAACCCAGCAGCCATGCATTCTGCAAATGTCTGCTTTCACCTCTGCAGAGTACTTCACACCTCCTCGGGGGGTGTTACTGAAAAGTTCCACTCCGAGACCTGGTTTTGAAACTCCCAGTGGAATCATGTACACAATCGAGTGGATCGCAACAAAGACTTTACGGTTTCACTAAAGAGCGGCTCTGTGTGAAAGGTTCCTTAATCACAACCAACAACAAAAACTTCCGTTCAAAACCCGCTTCCAATTTAAACATTTTTCTTATCGTGGTTCAAAATTTTCTTTTCTACCTTAATTTTTCTTTTTTTTACTTTGTAAAGCTTACCAGATTGTCATGAGTCAACACTGAGTGACCCAGTGCTCTTGCATGTATGTCTTGGAAAAGTATCAAGAAGCCAAAGTGTCCAAGGAGAACCCATTTCCAACCATGTTTACTCAAGTTATCTCTTGCCACAGATGTAAAAACAGAACTGTGGGTTTCTCCAAACATCTGAAACTCGGAGTATTCCAAGTATCGTTAAAAAAAAAAACCCTCAGAGGAGCCGCTGAGGGTCAGCTGATGGGGGACTGTTTACACGGTCAGCTGCTGAGCGCCTCGGGGCCCATGCGTTCTGCCCCCTATAAACAATGCTTATCTCACTGGTTTTCCACAACACTGACTGCCTGCCGCTGCTCCCTCATCCTTGGCATTCTTTAGTTAATGGAGAAGCATCTGCCCCAGATCTTGTTGCCTCCCACTTTGAGACAGAGAATGTTTTCAGCTCTACCAGTTCATAACTAGAACCTTTGCATGCATTTTGTTAAGAGCAGAAAATTAAGGAAAGGGAGGTAGGATTTTTGTTAGCCGGTACCATTGCTTGTAAAGTTGACTACAGCTTGAAACCCTAACAAACATTTAGTTAGACCATTTTAAGCACTAGTTGTCTACTAAATATGTTGAGAGAGTGAAGTAACTGGGACAGAGAAATTGACCTTTGTTGGATGGTTTTTATTTGTCATGAAGCGTCTGGAGCTGTTTAAAACTATCATTAAACAGTAAAGAAATGTAGACCACAGCTCTGCAGAGCAGGGGAGTTAATTTAGCCACAGTCATAATTGCTTTAGTGGTCAGTTTTTATAGTGGGAATGTGGAGAGGAATAAACTCTGAAGTGGATAGCTTCGGCTGCAGAGGGTAAGTTCAGAGTTCAGTTTTCCTTTACTATGAATTGATTTGATATTGTTTTAGATCAGTTGTTCCAGTTATTGTCATAAATACAGAGTTGTCAATCATTTGTAGAGTTTTTGTGACCTCATTTTGATAGAAGAATGTTCTGATGATTTTATTTCTCACCACTGTATCAACTTTTGAGGCATTTTCCAGTACTGAGTCCCTGTTCATACTTTAATTATAAAAGTTGATGCTTTATTCTTGAAAACCTTGCAGCTTTAAAGTGTTGAAATATATTTCGTTTTGCTTAACACCCATTTACCCCATATGTCCATGATGCTGCGGGTCTCTTGATAAGGACACTACTTGTTCTCATTGCTCATAGAACGTCTGTCATATTCTGCTCCAACACAGATGTCAGAACCATCTGTAATGTTCTGACATTGCTTTAGTTAAAATATGCATAGCTTTATTATTTATTGGTAAAAAATAGTGCCGATTTGACACATTTAACTGCAGTCTTCACTAAACTCAAGAATCTGTTGACAATGTTTTCACATGGATGGAGCCTTTGACCATAGTATTTGTCTAAGGCTAGCATGCTAAGTTTTTGCTTCCATATGACTTGTTGATGATGTGCAAAATAACTACAAATTTGAAGGTCAGTGTTTCAGTTGCTTTCTGCACTGCTCTCTACGTTACTGAGAGTTGAGGGATTTTGAGCCCGACAAGCAAAGTGTGTTACATCACACTAGCTGTGTTTTCGTTTACCATGTGTTCAGTTGCACAAATTTGAATTACAAAAATAAAACTGCTTCCTGACAACACATCAATTCTAACCCCCCGCCCTCCCCTACTTTTTTCAATGAAATGGTTTTACTCTAGGATAAGGTGGTTTTTCACCTGTGTCGAATTTAGTTAAGAAGGCAGAAAATCACACCAGCTAATGCAGACTTTTTAACGACACCCATTGTGAGGGTGAAAGACGCTTAGATTGTTGGGAAAAACAGATTTGCTATGTGACCCGCCAAAAAAACAATTTTGAAAAAGTCTCCAGTTTGGAAACTTTGAAAATACTTAGGTTGGGCCCTAAGCCACTACTTGGCCTGAGATCAGGACGTCCCTATTTTAGACGCTAAGAGTTTGTAATGCAATATATCATAAAGGTTGTTGCTAACTTGTTTAGCCTTTTGGGATGGTCACCATGCATACACTTTAACTATGATTTCTTAATGCAAAGATACAAAACCTCTGAAAATGCATTATATATCAGCCAGATTGAGTCTTATCAGACAATTCCATACAAGTTTGAGAGCAATACCTTCCAGTTCCAGACATGGTGGCAGCACATTTAAATGCTTTCTCCTGTGAAATCAAGTCACGGTGCCGAGAAGTCTCTAAACTGTACAGTAGAACTTGTCAGGTCACTGCTGCTGAAAGTGCAACTTTATCGTCCAGTGAAAACGAGCGTGACTCCCGCTGCCTTCATCTGCTCCCAACTCCACTGAACAATAAAGATATGCTGGCAACACAAAGGTAGTTGTGTTCGCAATTCAGTATCACTCTGTACCTAAACTTTGTGCGTGGGTGTGTGTGTATGTGTGTGTGGGAGCGAGTGAGTTTGCTTCAGTTGCTTTTCCCACATGGATGAAAAAGCCTGGGTCCACTTTGATGATTGGAATAGAAGGCCCATCCCAGCAGGAAGCAATGGGAACAACTTGTCATGACGACCCCCATCTAGCCAGTCGATCTGCCTGGGATAACAGAACAAAGACGGCTGCCTCAGTGATAAACCGTTCCACATAAAACTCCTTGTTGAATTGAACAACCTCTCCTCAGGATGATTCTTCCACCACCATGTTTCACTGTGGGGATGCTGTGTTGAAGGAGATATGAAGTGTTAGTTTTTCATCACAAATGACATTTTGCCGAGGACTTCATCTGAACCAGGGCACTTTTAATTGTTGGGTGTTGTGTGCTTCTAGTATACTGAGTGGGTAACTTCTTATGGTGTTTATTCAGCAGTTCAAAGTTCAGAAAACATTTTTAAGTGAAAATGTTTGAAATATTTTAATATATAAAAGCTAAGCAATACAAAAGTAACAATAGTTTACTGTGCTTCCTTCAGTCTCAAATTCCCTGTGTTTGAACACGGCCTGAAAACGGCAACAAGTCATGACTGAAAAGTGAGAAGGAAGAGATAATGGAAGGATGCTGGCACTTCACTCATTTGGTGCTCAAATTTCTTTTTCTCCAGCTGTCTTTCTGACTCTGCACATTTTTTTGTGCTGTCAGAGAAGCTGTACATGCCACTTATACAGCGGTTGGGAGGCAAAGAAGTAAAACGAATCATGGACATTGTTTTACTGTTGTAGACAAAAAAAACCCATAGCAAATCATCATTTTATATGCAGCTACTGTCTACTGAAGCAACAAAATACTGCTTTGAATAACTGATGAATCCAAAAGCAACAATGCCATGAAAAATGGTCCCATGTTCAACTTTCTTGTTTCAAAAATGATTTACTTTGAACAGTGTTAGTCTGTTCTTCTGTTGAGCAGACTGAGAATTTTATGATGTCAATGAACTCCTCCTCAGTAAAATTTTCAAGGCTCTATACATTTTGCTTTATTCTACACATTTTCAACAGGTCAATCTGAGGCGAAGCTCCTCAATGCATCATATGCCTCCTGATTCATATATGGAGGTACACTCTGTGCATCGTGCTGTCACCAGCGCCTCTCCTTTGGAGCTTCACTGTGAACATCTTTTGTTCTGTCTGACAGCGAGACATCTGCTGTTTGCTTGAAGTCACACAATGATGCCACCTGGGTGTACGGGCTGCCAGTCTCAACCTAAAAGTCTAAGTTTTTTTTTTTTTTCGCTTTCCAAACAGGAATCTAGAAGACAGCCTCAATGTGGTCGCAGGTAACATTCAAAACTGTGCTGCGCACGCTCGTGTGCGCGAGAGATGAAAAAGATGAAAAAAGATACGCCACAAGGGCAAACGAAGCACTTGAAGGTATGCGGGCGCTAACAGGTGAAATAAGATATTCCACAAAGACAACCGTGTCACTTGGATTTATTACACTTGTGTCTGTGTGTGCAAGCAGTAGAAAAATAAGATCTACCTCGGAGAGTGCTCGGAGTCGGTGTTAGCGCGAGTGTGCTGGCAGCAAAAGAACCCAGTTAAACCTCAAAGGCAAGCATAACATTTGCAGTTTTCACGTGTGAGCGTGTGTGATGGTGGAATGTGTATAAAGATGTGTGTGTGTTCTTGCTGCTAGTTGGCGATGTTGAAATTTCACCTCAGAGCTTCTTTCTCTGAAGCCTCCCATCAGTGGTCGGCTCTGGTTCCTCAGAACCCTGGCTGTCTCCTGACAATAACTGGCCCATCTATACCTGTCAGGGTTCTGCAGCCCAGCCTCGCCGCGCAGCTTCTCTTCTCAGCTTTGAAGTTTCAGACTGGTGGACTTCGTGTCGAGACGTACATGCTGCAGATGCTTTTTCCACCTTTTATGTCCTTTTTTTTGGGGCGGGGGGAGAAGCTTCTTCCAGAATCAAACTGTACTTTAAACAGAAAACTACCAGAAAATGATGTAAATAATCCTGCTTTAGTTTTCACTTCTACAGTCATGGGGAAAAAATGAGGACACCGCTGACCAGCCTTTTTTAAGTACTGATTTGATATTATACCTTGAAAAGATGGTGTTTTTTTCCCACAAGATTTTAACATCCTTGGTATCTCCTACCAGCCCATGTATATATGTATATATCCTCATTATATAACTCGCCATGGAAATTCTTGATGCATCGTATTGCTGTTTAATTCACTATGACAGCTCATAAAATGTTTGTAGTCTTTGGGCGGTGAGTTGCTAAATGTCGTAAGAACCTTGTAATTTCAATTCCTCATGCCAACATGTCAGACATCACATCAGTGTCGACTGTCTTGGCTAATGATTGGACTCAGACTCATAGGAAAGTTGTGACTAGACTTTAATATCTCCTAAAACTGTGTTACACTGCTTCTTTTTATTTGGGAAGCAGAAGATCAAGACTGCTTCTTTTGAGGATAAGATGGCCACTTTCAACTCCTTACCACACACACACACACACACACACATTTATTCTTCAATAGCTGCCGTTAGGACGGCGGCTCGCCAACACCTGTTTGGAACTCCTCCAGCTTCCCTCAGCTTTTTTAAAAATCTACTTCACGCTGTAGCATTTTCATGTATTTTACAGCCTGCTATCCAGCTCACTCAGTTCTCCATTATATCCCAGTTAATGCCAGAAGCTTTCCCCCATGGTGACTTAACGCAGCAGCAACAACACGTCAGCGAAGTCCTCCAAAGCCCCTAAAGATTCCCTTTCCAAATGTTTCCAGCTTACCTTGATCTTATTAGTCTACACACAAATAACGCCAAACCGCGGCATTGGGAGGTAACCTAAGTCTAATCGTACCGTAGCCGTTTTTAAGAAAACCATTGTTGGCAACAATTCTCCAAGTTTGGTGCACCTTTCCTTTAGATGTTTCCATTTACCTCAGCAGAAAGATCTAACCCAACAGGATTTGATTGGAATATGCTAGCAAAGCAACGTTAACTTAATAGTTTCCTACCTGTTAACCATACAATAGGATTTTGTTTAAGAGTCGTGTTTCTTTTTAAAAAGTTGAAAAAGTTCCATATTTAGTGTCAGATTGATGAATACAAATAGTGTGGAAATAATCAGACAGATTTAATAAGTTTTCTGACCATGTTGTCTACAAATTGCCATCCGTCATCTCACAATACCCTTCTGGGCCTCCAATTCAAGGCTTAACCACATTCCCAGGATGCACTTTCACAGTTAAGCTCTTGCTAGCACTTAGATCAAACCCAGGAGGGATTGCCTTGGCCAGCAGGACTTCCTGTGTTGCAACTTTGGAGTATGCAGAAGCTTATTTCTCACAAAACAAAAGAGGAGGAGGAGGAGGAAGAGGAGTGAGAGGCCTGAAGGAGAAGAGAGTCTACTCTGGGGAAGTTCATAAGAATGGAAATGGTTTTGAGAGACAGAATAGGATTGGAACAAGCGATATTCAAGAATCAAAACAAATGTGAATGTTGAAATATTTTGGAATGATTTGCACTGACTAAATACTTCTGAGTTTTTTTATTTCAAACTTTGCACGAACTGGGTTGAAGCTTTTCTTGCGATTGAAAATCAACACCACCATTCCATCAAAGTCGACATGGATGGCCTGCTTGGAACTTCAAAATTCCAATTCTTAGTAAAGCTTTGATTTACCAATACTGTTATCATCCAATTCCATTTTTTAGGAGTCCTGATATAAGAAGATAAAGCAATTACACTGGAACTAGACGTGATGTCACACGGTGTGAGTGAGAGCATGAGCAGCTATTGTAAGACGGAGGCAAACTGATTGCAGAGCAGACATTTTAAACTGTCTTCAGAATCTAATTGTAAATCAATGATTAGCATGGCTATTTTGGGTAGATTTACTAAAAGTACAGTCTGTTTGCATACCTAAGAAAAAGTAGACCCTCACTGTAACTGATGCTGCCAAAAGCCTCTCAAAAAATAGAATAGTTTTCACTTGAAGTTCAAATAAAGAGTAAGGTAACCACTTAGTACCACATTAGCTAATAAGTGGTAATAAATATTCGTCCTGGTTTTACTTATAAATTTCAGAAGAAGTGTTGAATTTTGGATCTCCACCTGGCTGATTCACAGGTCAGTGGCCGTCAAGCTAACGTCATTCAACAATTTGTCAGTGCGTCTCTATCTCTAAAGCTGGCCACACAGTTTGTTTCACCACACAGTTTGTTTCATAGTGTAGAATCACCATTTGTCAAGGTCTCGGGTAAACTAGGCCCTAAAGAAACGAAAAGCTTTACAATTTGATCCCATTTTATAATTTAGAACATTAAAATGAAAAAAAAAATAGAAAAATTCAAAACACATCAGACATAATGTGTTCAGCTAAAAGATAAATATTGGGATTTTCAGAAAAGATCCTCAGGGAGACAAAAGCTGATGGAGGCCTTAAAATAAACTGGTCTTGTGGGGGTCAGTGAGCTGCTATGTTTTACATCTTGTCTAATTTCCTGTTGGACACAGATAGAGATGGGAGATCGCAGCAAAGACTCATTCGCCTCAGGAAGGAAATCTTATCAGGCGGATATCAAGTGAGGATGTTCCGTCGAATCATTTGGACACAACAAAAACCCCAGGAAGCAACTTCAGCTCTCCTCCTGGGTTACTTTGGTGATGGGCCCGACTAATCCACTGACACACTTACAAGATTGCTATCTAGCTCTGGATTCAATTAGCTGTGCCTGGTTGGGAGGAGATAAACAGGCTTTGTTCAGACTTTGATATCCTAATGAGAGCGGATCGAAGGCATATGTTTGATTTTGCTTAAGAGTAAAGACAAAAGATGGAGGGTGCTTGTCGGTGACATGGGGGGAGAAAGAGATTTGTCTCGGCGCATTAGGGGTAATGTAACATGATGTAGCAGTTAATGATGTGTAACAAACAGGCTTACCCTTGTTTTTTATTGGTTCAATATGCAAAGAGGAAAAGGATAAGGAGATTAGAGCTGTCAAAGCACACTTTGTTTGATGGGACTGTTTTTGTAAAGTGGCATGTGTTGAACAGCGCAGGCTTCAGTGAGTTGAGATGTTTCAGGAACTTTTTAAAATTAGAACTAAATCAGTCACAATAAACTATCAATTAATTGCGTGACGCATTAAAATGAGCTTGAGAATTTCCATTCTGATGAGTAATATTTTGTTTAGACACTTCTATACGTATGGTTTTACGTATTTTGTTTGTGTGTGGTTTTTATTTCCTTTGCATTTATTGGTTTTGATTTTGGATTTTAAAATTTAAACTTTACCAGTCTTTTAGAGGGCAAACATGCATTATTGTGCCATTATTATATTTCTTGAAAATGGTCTGAAATTGGGGTGGGCATTTATTGCATCGTTCCTCAACTACCGTGAAAAAATTCTTATGATAACAACTTTGGTTTTTCGTTGTGTTGATCAATTCATTTTAAATAAACAAAAGTGACAGTATCATTTCAAATATCCTTACTATTTCCTTCACTGTTTGTTCCACAAAAACACCAATGAATCATTTCTTCATGTAAGGACCGTCCTGAAGAAGCCTGTTTCAAATGTGAATGTTTTTCCAAGGACAGCATTTGTGTTTCTGGCACCATGAAAGCTGTGCCATGTAGTCAGCCATGCAGTTACCTAAACTAAAGAAGCAAATTCCAAGTCCCTATCACCCGACCTTGGTGTCAAAACGACAATATTATCGTTTATCGTAATAATTTCCAGGACAATTTATCGTCTTGAGAAATTTATCGTTTCAGGCCTTCAAAGAACATGCATTCTAAAAAGTAACGTGATTAGTAATATGTATGCAAGATTAGGTAATGTAACAAGAATGTTTTGATTTGATTATCTAAATCCATCCCAATGCCTTTACCTGCTTATCCTTGTGGGGTCACAGGGAGTTTGCTCCTATCTCCAACAGTCATTGGGTGAGACCTGAAATACATCGTCAAGGCAACACAGAGATACAGGATGAAGAACCATGCACACACACACACACACACACACACACACACACACACACACACACACACACATAAAAGTATGTATGCTCATACTCAAAAGTATGAGTTTGTGTGGCTTTATTATAAGCTGGGTTTATTGGCAATTTCCCAGCAAATTTGATCTATTGGCAATTTGCAGTTTGGCAGAACCCAGCGAATGGACAGAGGGAGAACCTTCAAACTCCATCCTGAAAGTTCAGGTTCCAGTCCAGGGTGCAGCTCCACTGACCTAGATAAGGTATAGCAAAGCCAAATTCATAATTCAATGTTCTTTTGATGGTTTGCTGGGAGAAATATGTGTCTGGGCCTTGTTTTGTCAAAGTGTGAAATAACATCTAAATTCCTCGGCCAGAACAACAAGAAAAGAGAAGCCTCAGTGCATTTCTTAATAAATAATAGAAGTTGTTGATGGAAACGGTAGTAGTTCAAGATGTGACTAAGTATATTTTAAGACCTGTAATGATATGCCTTCTCCTCGGATGGAGAACAAAGCAAGACAAAACAATGGATCCAAACTGATTGAACCTTCTTTGCAGACAAACTAAACCTATATGACAGATATTCTCCTCTCGGTGTGGCCCTTTATTAAAAAACTACCTTTTTTTTTATTATTTATTATGGTGTCATAAGAATATATTGGCGGATGCAGCTCTCAACACTTCCCATTCAGAAAGATGATCCAAGATTAGTCACTTATTGTATGAAAGACAAATAATTGGGTTTTCTTTTTATTTCCACAACTTTTCACCTTCTAGGCTGGAAAAAAATGGTTTATAATCTGTGATTATGGATTCTTTAATGTTGTTTTTGCTACTTGATAAAAACTTTCTATCCAACAACAGAGGTATATAAGAATCTCTGCAGCTGAAAGAAGTAATCATCTGTCAAAATCTCCCATTCTCAGTTTTTTTTCCCCATCTGTCTGATGTTGCATCCAACACAAGGGGATAGAGGCTGACTGTATCTGTTAAACACTTTACCAAGCCCCTATAGCAATGACTAACATTCTCATTTTTACCTTGGTTTTTGGAGCTTTACAGAAGTAATTGACCGTATAATCTTTAGATGTGCTTCACTGTTGCGCAACATTCCAGCATGCTGGTTGTCGCATTCCTTCAAAGCCCTGTGAGGCACCAGTTCATTCCCAGAAATGCTCTCCTTCTAGTTTGTTTGAGAAATGGCGTGAGGCAAAGGTTAACCCCTACGGCTGCATGCCTGGGCAGTTCAAGGGACTTCCCTTGACAGATTTTCTGTCAAACTTCAAACCCTGACTTTCACCGTGTCAGAATGACGGTCGGACAGTTTAATCTCCAGAAAACTGACAGCTGATTTGTCAGCATTCAGGCGGTACATTTTTACTATTAAACTTAGGAGATGTACCAACCACAAAATGGTGGCAGATTTCTGGTCCGCTTCATGGTAAATGGAGAATATTTCTTACTAGGCAAAGCTTACGTCCAAATGGCGATGCACCAATCCACTTTTTTCCGATTCAGACACTCATACCTCAGGCTTAGTATTGGGTGATATCGATCCGACATAGAAAGACGGTGCTGAATTGACTTTTTTTTTTAAAAAACAGACACTAATATACTGAATTCTAAATGTGTTTGACAACTCTGCACCAGTACAGCACACTAAAATACACAAAAAGCTTCACAAGATTGAGTAAAAACAATGTAACTTGTTCAGTCGGTGCTGTTAGTATAACAGCTAACGTAAAATAAAAAATAGAAACTGAAAACTGGCAAAAACAGTAGGTCAACTATGTTGGTCAAACATGTAAAAAAAAAAAAAAAACTGCAACAACTCCTTTTTTCAAATGGTTCAGAAAAAGGATTTAGGAATTGAAAATATAATGTAAAATCATGTGAAATAAATTATAAAGCATGACTTCGCTACAAGCACAAAACATAGAATTAGACTGAATAGATCTGCCCTTATGGGTCAGGCACAATCACCTTTTTTTATTACCACATATTATATGGTGTAACCAGCTTAACAAACTATAAAGCAAAGTGACACAAAGCAAATCCTCACAAAGACATTGGGAACTTTCTGAAGTAACTTATTTTTCACCAATACCTTGTCCCAATCTGTCTCTCCATGCCATCCATCATCCAGTAAAGCTGCCTCTGCCTTTAAAATGAAATTTTCTTGGCATTGTTGGGGAAAAAATGAGAGCAAAAAAAAGAGCGCTTGCTCGGGTGGGCACAGAAGGGGGAAGAAAACCTGCTTTAGTGAAACAGTGGATTTTTCCTCTTCTTTTTTTCTTAAAAAAGTGAACAAACCCCTAATTATCACTACAACCCACAATGTTCCACAAGGCTTTGAGGCTCAATGACGCTGAGACAACTTTCCTTGCAGTGAGACCAAATAATCAAAAAAAAAAGTGAGTCACTTTCACCAATAAAAACTGCTATCCCGAGGAAAGCTTTGTAAACGATATGATCCTCTCAAATAGGGGGTTTACAATATGCAGGCCCCCTGAAACTTTAGACCCCTGGCCACTTGGATTTTGTGGTGTGTGTCAGTAATTCCTCTCCCTCCCCACACCCCCCACAGGGAGAAAGTGATATTTCGCAGCCATGGGGGAATTGCCCCCATCACCACCAACCTCATCTTACCCCAATATCCTGAGGATTTTCCAGAGCAGGGACGGGGCGGGGGGAGGAGGGGAGACTGAGCAGATAGAGGTTGAAGTGAATTATATTAAATCAGACAGAGTTTGCTCCAAGATCTGTCTTGGGCACAAAGAAAGAGCACATGCTGTCTGGTGCACATGAACATATCCAGTCAGAGCAGAGAAAGGGGGATCTCTTGTAATTTCCAGTAAGGCTGGTTGCTTAGATTGAAGTAGGATTGGATTCACACTGGAAGTGATATGTGCTTGTATTGGTTTCACCCTGAGGTCCCTGCTTGCCCTGCTGTCCACTCAGATACAAGCAGCATTTTAGAATTCATGGCTTCCACCGGCTCCACATCATTTCAATACTTTTTGTACTTTCCCACTGTGATGACAGTGCTGTTGAAACATGTGTGAGTGATCACTACCACACACTATTGCTAAAATCTGACGGTATCTGTTGTATAAAATGGCTCACCAAGTAAAATAACAGAGTCAAAGTGTGCGGTAGAAACCAGAAATTGAAGCACTGCTTATAACTTGTTGAAAAACAGATTCCTGTTGCTGGAAACATAGGTGTAAGAGTCAAAAAACACATCAACTTAAGATGAATAAATAATTAAGCAAGTTAATGTTTCTCAATCATGTAATGTGGATGTAGTTTAAAGCTATTAGGTGAACTTTCCTCTAACTTAGGTTACTTTTTGTACATCAGTTTTAAAACATAATTATTGTCTAAAAAACCTGGAGAAACACCCGATGCCAGCCCTTGTGATTGAATATAATCTGGGATGAAAGTTGATCTAACATGGAGATTGAACCAAGACTGACGCAAATTTACACTTATGCTGACGATACTCAAGTCTTTCTCTGTAAAGAAAAAAGATTAATTTGTAATAACTGTGTCACAACTTTGGAAAACTTGTGACAGAACTCTGGTTCCTCTTAGCAATTTATTACTGAATTAATGGAAAACAAAAGTCGTCATTTTGACTTAAATCGCCTGAAGCACTTACTCTCTAGCTCCCACGTTAACCCAAAACACTCTCTAATTTTGAAGTGGTTTTGAAAGGATTTGTCTATTAATTTATTCCTACAGCATAGCAACTTTATTTCATCAGCATATCAATAACAAAATCAGAAGTAGCATTTCAGTATATTGAAGTTAACAATCCTTTAAACTGCCTGCTGACCTATTTAGGGTGTGTGGAGACTTTTGCTGTCAGCAGTGTGTGTTACATATGGTTTCCTCCACTTCTGAATAGTTGACCTCAGAGTTTCCACCTACACACACTGTCACTCAGCTGAAGATGTCAGTTCTTTGGGAATACACACGCCTGAACAGATTTACAGCAAGGACTCCTTAAGTAGAAGACACCACCACTTTGTGTAATAAAACATACTGTAGATAAAAACCGAACTATGTTATCAGCTTCCTTAAAAGATCGAACAGTTTCAGAAGCATCAAGAAAACATACTTTGCACTTTATAGAAGTATATTTAACTTGATGAATAAATCAATCCCCTCTCCTTTGTAGAGTCGTAAACAACACAGCGGCACCCATAAAAACACTGCCTGAGGCGCAGAGACGGCAAATGGATTATTTGGCTTGAGACTTTCGCCAACAAACAAAACAGAAGAATCAATCAAATCCTTTTGCCAATAAATCTTAAGAAAATTGGAAATATTCAATGGTTAGTACTGTCAGTTGGTTTGATGGCACTGAAGATTTAACATCAAAATATTTAGTGACAAATTTGAGTTGACTGGCATGGCGACTTTTCAAGAGATATACAAAGAAATCAGATGCTAATTGGCATCGGCTAAATTTCTGCTCGACCAGCTGGTTTGAAGCTTAATGATTTGATGTTCTGATGACTCAAAGATGGGTATTTTCAGCACGAGTGAGTCGTAATTATGTTACGGGAAGGACAAAAGCAGTGAGGAGCTGCTGAAAAAATTGAGGCATTGAGACTATTCAGTTATTGTGACAACAGAGAGCGGGGCCTCAGTGGGTGCTGCTCATCTCACTTTCTACTTTGGATTTTTACAATTTTGGTATCTACACAACTTTTTCCGATTTAAAAAAAAAAAAAAAAAAAAAAGATATATGCCATCAACTTTTACTTGCCTTTTTGGTATATTGTCATGCTAGAGAAATGGCCTATATTGTATTTTTGCAGATTTTACAAATTTTTAACTTGTAAAAATAACCAGAAGTGTTGTTAAAAATATTGGCATTCAATTGGAAATCACGGTAACACTTCATTTGAAGAGGTGTGCATAAGACTGACATGAACATGAAGGAGTCTTCAGGAATGACGTTGTCTTAACAGTTGGATTAAAAGTCCATTAAAAGTGTAAACTTTGCACTAAAAGTGTCATTATTTACCAAATGACACTTCATGACAACAGTCATAGACATTCATAAGGACTCCTTCATGTTCATGACAGGTGTTGTCATGTTTATGAGCGTGTCATGTCAGTCTTATGCAAACCACTTCAAATAAAGTGTTACCAAAATCTCCTAATATAAAAGGTCTTGACAGCTCACTAGAGAACGGCTTTTTGAACTTATCACAGTCTCTTGAACTATTTTTACCTTCAGTCCAACTAAAAACTCTTTGAAGTTGCAAATGTTACATGACCTTTTCAAAAAAGGTATTTTTTCTAAATATCTACTATATTATAACTTGTCAAATTTGTCACCACTTTATTTGTATTTGAAATCTCAATCAGGTCCCGTATCGTTCCTAAAACGAACCCATACCACGTCATGATGATGCCACCGTCATGTTTCACTGTGGGATGTTTTAGGGTGATGAGCAGTACTAGTTATGCATCCCATAAAAACTACCACTGCACATCATTATGTTCAGACGCAGTGACCAAATGGGAAAAGTTAAAGGAACAAGGACAGTTGTGCAAAAGCTTGCATCTCTGATAGACATCTGTAGAAAAGCAAAGTGACTTTAATCACCAGAACATAAAAAAACATAATGGCAAATCATCATCAGGCGCCATCAGTCCAATCACTTAATTGTCCCTCTGTACCACACCAGCAAAGGTGCAACCTTGCGCTGGATGACCTCATTATATCAAGTGTTCGCTGCTCTCTAGGCCTGGGATCCCCTCATCTGTATTGTATTGGCCTTTAAAACAAACTGAGGAGATCTGGGTCTTGTGGGAAAGATGCTTTTTGCTCAAAGAAACCTGAACCACTTGGTGCTTTAAAGAGCCAATGGATTGACTCCCTTCGGATTCCCCGGCCTTCACGCTGGAAAGCACTTTGGATTATAGCCTCTATGAAATGGCATAGGTTATTCTATATATTTATGTCAGTGCTACAGCTGCATCAGAGGGAGCCCAGGGTCTCATTGAGAATCTGTCCATGAGTGAAATGATTTTCTGACTTTCTACAAGTGTTGCTTTGCCGGCCTCCAGGGTGGCCACATTATACCGAAGAGGTAAATCAGAAACACACCCTGGGATATCCTCTGTTCCTACTCATTCAACTGTCTGGCGTTCAACGGATGGGGTCAAGCCTAGCCATGGTCATTTGTTATTCCTTCACATTAGCAAGAAGTAATTTATAAAGGAAGAAATTTGGCGAGAGAACAGGTGGAGAAATTGAGAAAGGGCGATGGTTAAGATATATTTGAATTCTCAAATGGATAAAGCAGGAGGAAAAAAAGACACTTAAAGACAGAATGTTATATCATCTAAAGAAAGCACCTGATTATCTCATCTTCATCTGTCTCATCGACTAGGCTAGACTTCTCCTCCTCCCTCCTGTTAGATCCTAAGGTATATCCGTTGCTTAAGGATCGACACACTTGGGAAAGGTTGGCTGGCCGTTGGAAAGATGAGTAGGAGCCATAAAATGAGGAAATAAAAAGGGAAAAAAAATGCAGATGTAGTCCAAGCAAAATATGAATGGGGGAGAAAATCTGAAGGGGTTGGAGAAAATGATAAAGTCCTGGTAGAACTGATGGAGACAGAGAATTGAGTGGGAGAAGGGGGGAGATGAAGGAGAGGGATTATTATCTGGTATTAGTCAACGATGTGAGAGGAGATGAACTCTTGTGCGTAGCAGCATTTGCAAGAATGAAACTGCTGTAAAAGAAGCACATTATTCTGTTCCTGCTTCAGTGAACTATTGTTGTTGGATTAATGTTGGCGTCACTGTCCTGGCAGAAGGTCAGCCTTACTCCCAGTCTCAGTCTTTGAGATCTCAGTCGCAGCTCAACCGTGAAACGAACCAAAACAGGCTGCTTAAACGAAAGTAATGCAAAACATTAGGCTGTCCTCAAATGGCCTATGTGATCCCCTCCTTCGGCACAGATCGTAATCTTCCTTAATATCAGTGAAAGACCAGAAAATTGTGACGTGGAAACGGCACCCTTCAAAGGTCTAAGATGGATTGAGCTGTTTCAAGCTACCTGTTGGCAAATGCAGACCTCTAACTGTAAAGTACAGAGACCGGTTCTTGGAACTCAGCCATCATTTCCATCCAAGTTTCAGACAAAACCACTGGAATTTGGTTTCTGGAGAAAAACAGATCTGTGCCAGGAGTTTACCGAGTAAGACGTCCTGCTTGAAGATATTTGATCAGCCTTTCATTGGTCAGTGCCCAATCTTCTCCAACCTTGAGAGGACACTGTAAGGTATTTCCTAGAGTCTCTCAGCTGACAGAGCATGATGATTTGCTTTCCTGCTGATGTTACTGTGGGAAAAGGTCATGCCTCAAATCAAAGCAGTGTTATTTTGCCCATCTGGTTGGTGAATCTCTTCCTCCGGTTCTGTCCTCTACTTAATGTCATCTTCTCTTCACAGTGGCCATAATAATATCTCATCACTTTACTGTATGATGAACTTGAAAAAATTGATTTTCTTGCTACTGAAGCACCTCTGTATAAAACACTCCAGCTGTGGTCTACTTTACAAGACAAATTATCACTTGAGGACAGGCTTTCAATGGATGTTTCAACATTATTCTTTCCCCATTGCACTGCAGATGAGGCTGCATCACCTGATTGTTATTCTCTGCAGGCAGCTTAGCCTTCCTACTGTTCTCTCCTCACCTCTGGTTGGAGATAAGAGCTCAGGATGGAGGATTCATTGCTTCCTCTCCTTCTGCCCTCCAGCCAGTGTCCATGTTCATTTCCTCAACTGTACTTGTGTGAGCCATAATAAGATTATAATTGATAAAGCAGGTGGTTTCTTCCTTGCTGATCTTGCATCTGGAATAAAACAAAATGTATGCTGCATCTCGTTTTTATATGTTTGTAGACTACATATGTTTGAAGTGAGCAAAGACTGCTTACACAGCAGTTCCATCATTTCCTCTCGCGTTATAAATACCATGTTTGTATAGCGCTTTAGCGTTAGTGGAACTAATGCCAATGATTAGTGCTTCAGGACTAACACAAGTAGCTTTTTAGCTAGCTGCATCACCACTGATGGACACGATATTCGTAGTAATTCTTCATTAGCAGAGATTCTTGTTTTAAAAGCCAAATAGCAACAGTCTTAAGTAAGCTCTTGTCTTTATGCTGCAGATGATTTTAAGATGTGGAGCAGTTTGCGAAATCGCTTGGCTAATGCTACCTGTATATTTTGATACGACTTGTCTAACTTAGCTCTCGACTCATTCAAATGAATTATGTGCTCTCCAAGCTACTACTACAATCCATCTGCATTAAAATCTGAAAGCTTTCATGTTTTAAACCATTATTTATGCGATTTTTCAGAATGGACTTGCTTAATTATGGTAGACCTCTGCTTCAGTTTGGGTTTGTTCCACCAATCAATATAGTCCAAAGCGTTGTTAACCTCACAAAACTAATAACACGGGCAGAGTGAAAGTCTGGTATACTTCTCTTATAATCCACCATGTCCTTGTTGACTGAGGCATTCCCATTTAATCTTTGTGGTTTTTGTAGCGTCTGAAAAGCAGACATTTGGTTGAAATGTGTTGTTTTAGAACTACAGCTGTGTTGACAGAAGATTAAAACTCTGTTAGAAGTGCTGACTTCATTTGCATGACTTTAAAAGGCTTTCATCACTTTCCTGGAATGGAAATGGATTTTTTTATCCTCTAATTTGTTTGTCAAAGATTTACAATGCATACTGATGCTTAAATATCTCTCTACAGAAGCTTTAAGCAACCACAGCTTTATAAATGAGAACGTCTCTTTTGTTGAAACCAGACTTTTTACTTTTTTTAAATACATGCAATGTAAATATTGCATTTATTTTCCATTTGTATTCATGGAAACACTCTGGGTCCAACAGCGCAGATATTGCACAGAGACCGTGTCCTTCACACTCCATCCTTAAATCCCGAAATGAGATTTTATTTTTTTTTTTTTAGAACATGTCTGGTCAGAATTCTCTTCTGCCAGCTAAATAAAGGGAAACAAATCAATCTGTGTGGAGTCCAGGAGCTGCATCCAGCTGTGCTGACTGTCAGAGTAAGGCTGCCCCAGGGGAGTCCTGGTAATTTCTTTCTGCATTACACATGTTTTCCTTCCCAAACCTTGATGATGGTGCTTTTTCAGAGTCCAACCACTGAAAGCAGGTATTTTATCAGAAGCAAAAAAAAAAAAAAAAAGTTCTTGCAAATCTTTTGAGTTTTTGTTTACTCAGCCGATGTGGGATTTAACTCTGCCGTCTCCATAGAGGAACCGAAGCCATGCTCTTCACCCGGGGCAGAAATCTACAGCTGGGTTCCCCTTTTGATCTGGCTTCTAAAAAATTAGGCCACAAAAACTTCACATACATTAATCAGCCATCAGAATGCACAGTCTTCATCAAACACTTTTACAGTATACTTTCATCAACTGCACATTTGATGTTTAATTTATGTTTATCAGTTAGAAAGAATTCAAGAAATTAATGCGGCCTCTTTCCTGTGCGGCCTGAGTTGTTAATGGAGGCTAATGAAAAACGTTTGCTCCTGTTCACCTCAAAAGCAAGACGTTGATTTTGATTTCACTTTATATGGAACACCTTGCAGTACAGAATTGGACTGCCTTTTTACCATTAAAGACACAATTCTCTATTTCAAGTGTTATGAATGGTGAACAGTTGTGGCTGTAAGAGTTTTCATTCTGGTCATTAGTGGCGTTCAGTGTCCTCAGCTGCTCCACCGTGCAGCCTCCCGTCAGTGAGCATTTCAACTCAGCATGACCCAGTCTCTGTGCCGTAATATCCAGCCATTTTATTAGCCCTGTCCCAGTGACTCTGGGTCTAGACGCAGGGCAAACAGACTGGAAAAACGCTCGCTGTCTCGTCCCAGACACTTCTCCCTCCATCAATCTCAATCCTGAGAACGCAGAAACGTCCCTCTCCCACCCCCAGCCTCCCCGACCCGTTTTCCTTCTTGTCCACTTCTTTTTTAGATTCTCAGTGCACTCCACCCATCATCTCTCCCTGCTCCTAAGGGACGGCAAGGTCAATCGTGAAGCTGTCCGTCACCCTCGTGGGCTTTAGCGGCCTGTTGTCCCTGCCTTTAACCCCGTTAGTGAACTGCAACCGCTGTCACTCTGAATCTGTTAAGACTGGGACATTAATAATGTTGTCAGGCGCTGGGTTGGCGTAACTTGATCACAGAGGCTCTTGCCTCTAGGTCTGCAGATCTCCTCTTCTCCCCGTTGGAAAATCTTGAATGAAAAGAGACGCTAATAGGCGCCTAGCTTAAACGGGCCAGCAGCGACGGGGGACGGGTGCTGTTAACACTCGCATTAAGAGCAGCTTTTTTTTTTTAGATGTGCTTTGATGAAAGTTTTCAAGCAAGATATGATCTTCAGAAATAATCCCTTCCTCGCACCTTTCAACACATCATCTCAAATAAATTCCCCGCCCGACAGGAGAGGGCCGCGACAGGGGGAGAGATCAAACACGCCTCCGTCCCTTCACTGGTCTTGACAAGTCTCTGTTCAGACAGCTCTTTTTCTTCCAGGGTACAAAGCCAAGTCTCACACGCTTAGCTGGTTGCGCTTGAAGTTGCATGGGAACAAAGTGGCCGGGCTCGCCTCGGCTTCGCCGTGACTGGTGAGGCCAAACGTCCCGCGGTAAAGGCTGCATCATGTCGCCGCTAAAGCTGCGAGGTGCAAAGAACAAAAACCTGGTGAACGAGGAAGTCTGACACAATTTTTAACTCAAAGTTCTCAGTGTTGCTTTTGGTCCAATGGGTGTTGGGCTTCCAGATTAACTTAAAGAATAGTTTCTGGTTTCCAAGAAGCTCAAATTGTATTCTTTAAAGTGACGCTCACATTAAAGTTAGTCATTGTCCCCGTAACCATGTTGCGTCACAGATTTGCAGAAAAGCTAAGAAATCCTCAGCAGTGACTGACTAAAAGAACACATGCCATTAAATCCCATTAAATTTTAAAACATTTTGAGCTGTTTACAGATTGTTCTTTAGGTATTGTTTTTTTCCTTTCATAGAAACAAACACACACAGAGTATGACTTTCTATCTTTGTGAGAAATTTCCTTTCACTTTTAAACATTTTGCATGTATTTCTATAACCTTACCTTAAACTAAACTTTGTGTGCCTAACCCTAAACTTAACTCAAGTCACATCGTTGTCCTAAACATAACCCATGACCCCAAAAGAGGCTTTTTTCTTCATAAGGAGTAGGTGGTCGTCACAATGTGGTAATTCTTAGAAAAATAGGTCTTAAAGTCAGAAATATAAAAATCTGCACAGAAATACTCAGTCTTCCCTTGTCTGGACTGTGTTTTCCTAGCTGTTTGGGATGACTGGGAAAGTTGGAAGAGTGTGTCTGAAAGCCACGAAGGATGGAACCTCTCTTCTATTGCTTTGTACCACCAGCTATTAATGGATAAAACTTGTCAGCAAAACCGGATAGGAAATCCTAAGTTCAGCACGGTGGAAGTGTGTTCTCTGGCTTTGTCCAGTCTCCATATGTCTGTCAAGAAAAGGGCTATTTCCCACTTGGCAGAGGCGGCGTCGGAGGTTGTTTCTTTGAGAAACATTAAAAGGAGGAAATCCTGACAGAGCGCAGACCCTGGATGAAGCAGCTGAATAAAGAAAGGGACTGGGGGAAGTTTTGCAACATGGTTCATGAACACCGATTCAACCTTATTTTCTAATAAACATTCTTACAAATGCAGGCCCTGTTTTAGTCTTAAAATGAATAACTTATTGGCTTAAAAAGAGATTATTGCTTAGTGTTTTAATTGAAAGTCTCTTCAGGTTCACAGGATGGTGGTTGTTATATTAAAAACCCTTAAGTGCATAAAGACATGAAAAGTGGAGCAAAACAAAAGGCAGTGATGAAACACTCAGCATTAATAACAACCCTTGAACTCTGTGAAAGACGAAGATCCTTCCTGCAGGGATGACTGAAAACTACTCAGTGACTCGGCAGCAGTCACCTGTGATTCAGGGCACAGTCATGGAGCGCTGGCCCCAGATGTTTTACACATCAACACTTCCCTTACAGTAAATTTCAGAATACAACCAGCCAAACTGGCCACATCTATGATTTATCCCACATATTTAAGCGGTGACTCTGTGCAATCTGCAGCTGTCAAAAGCGCTAAAATAGCTAAAAACCAATAGCTCTGATATATCCGTACGTCTATCGTCAGACTCTGTTGCAATAAAACAATGAGAGCCTACAGTTAGTGGGGTAAGTTCAACCCATAGCATCAGATCGTAAGGGAGAATATCCCAGGTGAAACCTGACCTTCCCAAACAGACTACATTTTCTTCCGGTTCCATTAGCAAGTTGGGATTCCCAAAAATGAGCTTGAGAATGTTGCTGGTTTACCTTATGTGGGGCCCGTTTCCTCTGAAACCCAATAGAGTGGATTAGATCTCCAAAATAAACTCCGAAATTACCTCCTGGACAGCACCACACACAGGACGGTGTGAAGTATCAAATGAATGATCCTTCTAATGACTCCATTAGTGAGTCATTATGTGTTAATTCTCTTGCTGTAATGCTCAGTGGTTGATGACTGATGCTGTTGCTGAACATGGATTGCTCGGGTTCGGCTTGAAGTGGTGGAGCCATGCTGACCACACTGAGGGATTAATGACTCGATTACCACATTAAGTGAATTAATGACCAGGATATTTTCCCCCCCTCACCTGCAGGTCCTTTTCCATTGATATCAGGCTGCTCTTTCTCTCAACCCAGAATCAGAATCTCTCACCCCAGTTTATCTGATATCACACAAACACCTGTTAACCCCCCTATCAGATTTGACCTGGTCAGAAACTCGTAGTTGAGTACAAATGTGGAATTTGATTTTCTCAAACTGCTCTACATGACTGCACAAACCAAATACACCAACACACATAGAATGAGTGCAACAAGTGCAATTAGGCTGGAATGTTTGTGTCAGAAAGCTGTATAGCAAATTGACATCTCTGAATTTGATGCTGAAATGCTATTTGATGGCAGCAGGTCAAGATATTCATGGAGAGGGTGTGAAGAATCTCCAATGTTTCTCACCAGGTTCCTGCAGCAGCTAAAAAAAATCAGAGTAGGGACACTTCAATTACCTTTTTAGCTCTCATTTCTGTTCTCTGCAGGACCTTCCTGTTGGCTGTATTGCAACTAAAATATTCAACATAGTTTCTGATGCTAAGGGGTGTAAAGTCAATAATCATACCCTTCGTTTTTTTTTTTTTCCTGTTGCGCACCATGTTGTTGTCTCTGCAGAGGCCCTCTAGCTGTTTGACTTCCTCCCTTTGCACTGAGTCATCATTCCTCTGAATGAGTCCAACTACTGTGGTGTCACCCTTAAATTTAATTATACGCTTTTCCTCATTTCCTAACTCGCTTGAAATAAATCCCACATGTTGGGTTAGGGCTGCCACGACAAACCTCTCTCTGTGTTGCGCTGTCGGTCCTCACATGCCAGTTGTAACTCACCGGGGCACGAGAGAAAACGAAGCTCCAGGAAATCGTTGATCCACTTACTTAGCAAGACGTGATTAAGACGGTTAAAAATGGATTGACTGCGCTGTATGGCAATTTAAATTCCGTGCTCGCCTCATTGGCCACAACCTGTTCATTATATTTCTCAAACTGAATCATAGCCCCCAGAGGCTAAACTGATATTGATGCTAAATTAGTTCAGGTACGGCGGTTCTGTTTGATTTGGTGCTGTCCTGTTTACTCCTTCTGAGTAGTACTTAAAATAGATATATCTAATCTGATATCCAAGTGTGGTAGCATCATCTAGGATTTGATGCTGTAAAAGCCTTTATTTGACATCCTATAAATGCACACCCCAGATATTCATTTGGATTTCATTGATATGTTCCCTTTAAGTTCAGGATGGGAAATCTGGTTTATTTGCTCTGGCTGCTGTGAACTCTGGGAAATATGCCTCATTACTAACCAAAGAGCCAAAGCCAGTAGGCTTTTAAAGTGGCGGGCAGTTCTGGTTTTCGCTCTCAAACCATAATTCACAGATGATTCTTGAGTGACTCATTAAGTTCAGTCGTGCGACCCTCAGCTGCTTTTCAGCATCCAGCGACACCACAGAAGACGGAATGTGTCGACTGGCCTTCTGGGTGACGGTTGGTGTTTTGGAGCCCTCTGCTGGAGGACCTCTGAAACGAACTGTAAAGCGTGCAGTGGTGGCAGATGTGATATTAGGAATATGAATCTTTTAAAGGTTTGCCTGTCTTATTGAAGAGGAATATTAGTTTATCAAAACCCTTTTTCTTTACTATTTAAAAGTTTAGTACATTTTGATGATTCTTGATGGTCAAAGATCACAAAGAAAACATCAGAAACTATTTGTTTTACTTCGCTGAAGAAAACCTTGCCACCACATAAAATTTATTAATACAATCTCATAACCTTTTTTGTATTTTGAGCCCCAAATTTTATTGTAGCATTTGGAGTTTGTATGATAAACCAATATAAGGTCATGCATAATTAAAAAGTAAGTAAATGGTTTTGAATATTTTTTGTAGGTAGAAATCTGCAAAATGTGGCATTAGTGTGCATTTAAGTCTCCTTTACATTGAAACATTGTAAAGAGTGTAGCCACCTGTCCTCAGAAATATCCTCCTTAACCCCATTTCGGTCATCTCTGAAGCGGGGTAGAATAATATCCCAAGCTTTAAACATCTTACAGAGCTCTTCTCAAGCCATCAGAAATGGAAAGAAGGTGCCAAGGAGACCAACATATCGCTGCCAAGCACAACTGAAAGGCAGTAGTGAGAGTTACAGCCAACATAACTGGAGAAGCAGAGATGACAGCTTAGGAGGGGGAGAAAACCCTTTTAGACTTGCACTCTGCACATCTGACCTTTGTGGAAGATGAGTAAGATCTAACCCATTCATAGTCCTCGACTGCAAGGGGTACAGGAAACAAGAGGACTAAGGTGGTCTGATCAAATGAGACCTGAACTGGACTTTGTGGCCTGTAAGCACATCTACATCTGTAGAATCATACAGTGGGGATGATTTTCTTCAGGAGAGACTGGGAAATTGGTCAGAATTAATAGAAGGATGGATCTCACCTTCCAGCAGAACTGTAAAGAGCTTTAAGAGAATTGTGTTAGAAGAGCTCAGTCAAAAATAAACAAAAAAACTTTGGTTCCTCCATTTCCATGTGCCATGTTTAAAACTTCAGGTTTTTACCCAATACCAAACAGGTCAGTCGACACGTTTTGTTGCTGTTTGCTCATATTGTCAGCCCCTCAAACATTCATCTGTTTTGCAGTCAGAATGGTTTTATGCTAGCTAGCCAGGCGGAGCGGCTGTGCCTTGGCCACGTCCTCCAAAAGGGCAGTTAATAAAAACAGGCCGCTGCTTCTGGCAGCCTGACCGTCCCCCAATCACAAAGCCATTAATCCTGTGATGTACTGTCATTAGTTTCTTAACAAACAGATGGCTGTCAGGCCAGAAACCAAACAGACACGTGTTGTGTGCTGAATACAAATGGACTAGTAAATGGGCTCCATGCTGAAGAAAACTGGTTGTCTTCGGGGCGACTAATACCTGGCTCAGATTTTAGCAGTTGGAGCGCTTCTATGGCACGGTGGCAAAGAGCTGCTCCTACAGCCTTTCAGGCAATCCCTCTGTACGGTCCTGATACCAGGCATGTAGAAGTCGCTTTTTACCGCCTTTATTCAAAACAAATTCAAGATTTTTCATAGATCGAACCTCTTCTTGGTCAGATCCCTTAGAATCTCTTTCAGTGTTTTCAACCCACCTCTTTTAATCTTAGTCATCTTGATCTAATGGACAGTAATCCAGCCAGATGTTGTGAGGAAGTGTGACTAATCTGAGCAGACCAGCGGTGAGTCACAGAGGCGGGCATCATGCCCGGATCATTTAGTTTTTGTCGGAATCTGTTCGGAGCAGGACTCCAACCCTCCCGGAGGTGGAAGCCACTTGATGGATGTGACATCCAGGTCATTTTCTGTTCACAGGTGTCTACGGCCGTACAGAAATTCATAGACTGACGCGCCGCAGCCTGAGATGCAAAATGACAATGTAGCTTGTTTGCTTCTTGTGATTCATCTGCGTGCATTTTGAGTGGGAGGAGATTAAAGAGGTCTGAAAGAGGGGCCCCGTGGCATCCCGGAATAGACGGGTGTCAGCCGGAAGCCTCCGCATGCTTGATGGGGCCTCCGAACAAGAACATCCGACACGAACCCCTCAATTACGGCTGTAAACCGGCAGAGTGAGGTCGGCTGGTGATCTAAGCAGCTCGCCTTGTGAGCGAGCAGCCGAACAGGTAATTAACAACGGCCTCTCTGCATGCTTCCCTTTATGTGTAACGTCTGTGGAATACCTGCTGCCTGGTCATAACAGCTGGCCAGGGCTGCATGCTGTCCTCTCTGCTGGTCAGAGCCAAATTGGATTGGGGATGATAAGCAGTCTCCTTTTGCTCTTTTTGCTTACGGATGAAGGGGTTTATGAAGCATTCAGTCAGAGAGAGGAAGCAGACATGAAGCTTATGGTTGCTGTTTCTGAATGACAGGCTCAAAGCCAGACACACTGCGTTACCATGGTAAAATGGCATGTTTGTGTTTATTACAGATATAAACCTGCCCTGAAACGTCAGCATTGATCAGGCATTATGAATGCTGATAGCTGAAGTAGCACTAATTATCTAGGGCTGGACGATATGGCTGTCACATTATAAGGGCTTCATGTCAGTCGATATAGATAAATTGATTAGTTTCTTTGTTTAAATATCTGAAATACTGCCAAACTTGTGGCATGATCTTTCCTGTTTTATCCATTCTCAAACTTAGTTGTTGCCACCAACCTTGTTTAGTTCGCTGTGAGAGGTTGAGTGCCTAAATCCTTTCCTCTGCATAGATCTTCTGCAGATCGGTGAAAATAATTGAAAATTCTATTGGACATATTATCTACTGATATTGATCGTGTGTTCATTGAAATATACATTGTGATTGTTTTATTTCCCAGCTCTATGATTACCTCTTCTTTATGGAACTTGTTGTTGGGTGGGATGTGTTAGGTGGTGAACATTTTGCCCTCAATGCGGATGGATGTGGTTGAAGCAGAAAACTGGGGCAGAATTTGAACTGGGTTGACCAAGGTCAGCATGCAATGACAAGACAACTAAATCAGACAATGTCCAAATCTTGTGGGGTGTTGTAGCTCTGCGGTGGTCAGTATCTATCAAAAAGGGGTCAGAGGAAGGAACAGTGGTGAATCGGAGGGCAGCAATAGCCGCCCCAAGTGGTCCAATTATAGAGAAGAGCTACTGTAGCTCAAACTGCTGCTGGAGTTTGGGGATTTTTTTTTAATGAAGTTCTGTGATAGTATCACGTGTAATGGTTTCATATCACACAATCATCTGAAAAAGCAGATCTTTTGGTTGTTTGCTGGTCTGGATCAAGTTAATGTGTGTAAACTGTGTAAACACAATGCAAAAGTGATGAGATACAAACACTGACCTTAGAGAAGCAATTGTCACTGCGAATCAATTCGGATTAGTTTGCAATGATTTTTCCCAACATTAAACACAGTTAAATGTTCTTTGTCACTGTTGAGTATTTAAGACCTCTGTCAGTCTTCCAGAGAGTGGATGTACCAACAAAACCATTAAAGGGCCAGATGACTTTCCCCTGGAAAATTAGTGACTAGGTGAATCCACAAACACTGTACTGTGTACTGAGAATTAGTTTCTGCCCCATTTTTAATTTAATTATATTATTTGATTTGCACACTACTCTGCCAATAGGCAGAGGTTAAAAAAAACAAAAAAAAAAACTGCTTTTAATTAATGTAAAGAAAACTATTTCTGTAATCCAGGTGAAAAGCAGACAGTTTTTAAGTGTAATTTGTGTTGGTTCATGGTGTCCTTCAGTAGGTCTGCAGATGTTCAGGCCTGAATTTCTCTACCAGGCTGGCACCATGGAACGGAGTAATGAGACGACATGCAGTGATTTTCCTGGCAGGAGATGATGGAAACTAATAGGTACAATGGTTAAAAGTTAGCTGTCTGGGAAAATGCTTGGGATTTGTACATCTTACTCACTGACAGATTCCCTATCAATATTCCTGTCTGCTTTTCTGCTGTCTGTTTCCAAATCGTGTTTGTGCTCATCTGTCTTCAAGCTGTTTATGTCGTCTCAATTTAATTCGTTTTTTGTTACCAGCTGTCTCCACCTCTGCGCTCTTTGGCCGTCTGTTCCTACTGCACCGCAAAGGATCAGTGTTGAGAGACACAATGAAAACACATCCAACATAGACTGTGTGCTTAAACTTCTCACAGCCATGCAGTTATGTCCTTTTGTTGACAGAGCATCTTGGCAGATCCTGGTATGAGAAAGCAATACATCGTGTTTTAGCAGCATGCCCACCACCCTCCGTTATCTTTTGACTGTAGTCATTTGGTCGGCAGCAGCCCTGACAGAACAGGACAGATTTGTCTTTGCTTCAGCATCAGCTGCTCTTGTGGTTATAGTGAAACATAATGGCTGTCCAAATTCTGGCATTGTGCAAGCTCAATGAATGTATAAGTGGCTTAAGTGAAAGCTTTAGCTTAAATATGCAGTAGGATCTCAAAACAGACATGCATGGCAAATCGCTTTTCCACGCAAAAGGTTTGCTGACATTCAGTAGGGCCTGAGGAAATGTTGCATCTGTCTCAGCTCAGTCATTTCGTGTTTTCTGGAGCTGCATCTTTGATTCAGTTTATATAAAAGCGACTATTCCCACCCTTTGCTGACTTGAAAGGTTTTCTTAACTTTAATTTAGTTAACGATTTCTCAAAAGTGCATGAAATTCTTCTATTGGTCTTAAATATATGTGTTTCATTCTGTCAGTCCCAGATGTGTTGAGTGAACTCTGCAGGATAGGCTGTGATTGACAGCTGGCCCAACCACAAAGAACATCTCCCTGCTTATGCCATATGTGACCTTTGGATTTCAGTGTACTTGGATAGCTCTGGAGAGTGTTAGCACTGGAATTAAACATATTTGTGTTTAAACCTGATGTCGTCATGTGGGAATGGCATCTCTGCTGTTTGTACATCATAAAACACCAAATCCCCCCAAAACTTAGGAACCCCCTCCAAACTGCTGATTAAGTTAAACTTTTTCCACAAATGTCCACATTGTTTTATGAAATCCCTTTTATGCTATGTCGATCATGCATCTCGTGTGATGCGAAAAGTGTCTACTTTGCAGTTTTGTTTGATAAACCAATGCAAACAGCTGATAAACCACCTCATCTTAGTGATTCTTCTTCTGTGCATGCGAGTCGCTTTGAGGTTGTAAGCTATTCACAGAAGTTTTATTGCGGTCACATTTAATTGGTAGAATGAACGACTATTAAAAAAACATTGGATTTTCAAGAATCAAGACTTTTATATATGGATTATGCCCAAAATCGTGGATACAAGCTGCTTTCAACAACTTTCAATCAACTTTAGAGATGGAATAAGAAGCTCTATCATCAAAGTAGAGTTGCTATTCTGGAACTGGTAAAGAGGTTGCCTAGATACCTTCCTATTGAAGGTTTCTTGACGTTTCCCACGGGGTTGGCATCCTGGGGGAGACTCAAAACGAACCGGAGGACCTGGGAACCTCTGGGGATCCCTTCGGAACTCTTTACTTCGAAAACCCAACCTTTGATAATCAGAGAGTTAGATTTGTGAAAACGCGTAAGAATCAAATTTCTTTTCATCACCTTTGGAGCAATATATTGTAAATACATTACCCTGCCAACTCTGCTGCTGAAATCTACACGCACTCAAACTGTCACAGATTCCATCTGTCAGATGAACTTCTGTGGCTACCTTGTTTGCCCCCGCCCTCCATAAACTGTGCTGACAGTGACATAGCCATCGGATCCGAGCCGGCTCTTCCCATCCTTCAATTAGTTCCGCTTTTGCAAAGTGGAAGACTTTGCAGAGGAAGCTCCATCACATTGCGGTCCTATTGATTCACTTGGCTCATCGCTCATTTGGTTAATGCAGCTCCATGTTGTCTTTAATTACATTTAGTACCCATGTGGGAGCAACCCCGTTGCCAAGCGGACGTTTTTGAGCCAGCTCCGCCGCAGAAGACTCGTTCTCGTTCAAACGGTATTAAGCAGCTAAATGTCATCTCAGCCATCATATTTATGCTCCAACTCCTGAAACAGAGTTTAACTCCTAATGTATCAGCTCGACCTGGAAGGATGCCCTGATTAAAGAGCCCATACATTAACAATCATTCAGCAGACGTGCATTAATAAGTCCAGCTGGCTGGAGTGACTTCATCTCTTTTTCCAGTCTCTTCTCCTCTTACTCCAGCGGTCTGTTCCTCCTTTTACCTGGCTCCCTCCAGAGGCCAAGCAGTGCCACTACAGATCTCTGCCAATAATACCTGCGTAGCAGTAGTCACTGCATTGTGATCAGGACGGTGGGAGGCAGTTTATTTGCTACGGGGCAAGAGGCGGCTGTTTGCCAGCGTTTGGGATCCCTGGCGCTGAGGGGGACGGGTCTGCAGAGCAGGTAGAGTCAAAGAAGAGAGGTACTCCATGCTGCATCAGGGGGGGAAAACGGCAACGGGGAGAGACACTGGACTTCTGCTGATTGATTCTGGCTGCCGAAAGAAGGAAAGTAAGAAAGGAGGAAAGACTGGCCGAGGGGAGGGAGAGTGAGAATTTTTACTTGTGTCAGAGCAGCTGTGGGGGATGCTTTTGCAGATTGTGTTTTTGTGTGGAGTGTGTTTGTGTATTATGTCAGTTCTCCCAGTCAGCATCTCTGAAGCTGCTGCTGCTGCTGCTGATGTTTCGCCTGAGTCACAGCGCCAGCTTCTGCTTCCCAAAGCCATCAGGATCCTGACAGGATAGGTTAATGAGTGCAGAGGGGCCATGACGTGAGTGGCTCAGTGAGCCGGTATGGGGGGGACAGTAGGAGGCGATGGGTTCTAAAGGTCTCAGCTAGAGGAAGCTTCTGCATGTTTTAGGCTGCGGAAATGCATGCAACAGAAGTTTAGTTTCTGCTTTTTTGCTTGTGGAGCAGAGGGAGAAAATGCCAAGACATGCTGTAGATTTGGAAAAGTTGCTGAATCTGTGTTTTCTGCGGTCTGACAAACTGCTCTTTTAGCCATTTTTCAGTGTTTTTACAGAAACACATCTGTGTTTTTTATGATTAGGTGAAATGTTCTGTCATGTAGATTTAAGAAAAGCAAATAAAGTAATATATGAACTGTTCCACTGGGGTCAATGAGTCTACGCTCAGCATTGCTGAGGGAGCAGTCTCAAACTCTAGCTTCTATATACATGCTCTTACTAAGCACTACTGTTCTCTTTTCTGCTTTACAGAAAGAGAACAAGGAGCTGACAAAATGTAATAAAATTTGCTGCCAAGTTTTCTACAAACAAACTTGTTAGGATTGTTTTTCTAGTTCTTTACACCAAGGTGCTTGATCTGATCCAAACCCTTTTTTTTTTTACCCAAATTAGGATTTTGTCTGTTTCCTCTTAATACCAATTTTAGCCAGTTCCAGTTCTGCTTAGAACTGCAAGATAAGAAGACTGAAGAAGCACATTCATGGTTATGACCAATCATTACATAGTTGCCTCAGAAGCAGAGGTGATGTCACACTGTGTGAAAGAGCAGTCACTGTAATAAAGAGGGTTTTTTCTGTTAAAAGTCACCTCACTGTGCTTCCACACAGAAAAGTATTTCTGTGTGGAAGGATTCAGTATGGTGTGTTCACAGATCAGAAAAAGATTTTATTTTTGAGCTTCCAAATGGCCAGTCACTGGTTCAGGCTGGTCAGACCTTTTGTACATATTTTCTTCTTTTCTGTGTCTGCATATTTTTGAATCCACTTTGGCTGATTACAACTTTCAGGACCTACAGCTTCAGCAAACGTATTTATTTTCATTTTAATTGACGGTGTAGCAAAATATGAACATTAGACACAAGGTTTTGCAGCTTCCTTGATGGAGGTTAGAAATGATTAATTAAACAGAAAAACAAAGCATTATTAATTATTCTAAATGATCAATTTTAGCGTATTTCTCTATTATTTTTCAGATTTTTACTGAACAACAAAAATTTTAAAAATTTTATTTGTTTTATAATTTGATCAGTCAAATTATAAATTATCAGGTTGCTAAGGAGAATATTGTCAGATTCTGATCTCTGACCTAAGGATCGGCACCTCCCTTGTTTCTGCATTTCTCTATAAATCTCTTGCTATTTATTTCCCTTCCTGTAAGTTGAAATGTGACTCCCACCTGTTAATTCTTTACTTTTTTTTTTCACGCCTACACTTTACTACTTATCGTAAAGAAATTCCCTGAACCAAACCACATCAGATTAAAAATCCTGCAGAAGGGCAGCTTTAAATGAGCTAACTTCCTGCTTCCAAGAAAACAGAAAAGAGCGGGATAGAAGTGTTTTTAATTGAGAGCAGTGTGTGTGGTTTATGAGGGGGGAAAAGATTATTTCATCATGAGAAGTGGTTAGGTTTTATGTGGCAGTTTCTCTGGAAATCTCAACCATTTGGGATGGTGTAGCAGGAAAAAGCCCTCGCTTCTCGGGGGCGGGGGGGGGGGGGGGTACAAAACATTTATCCTCTGATTTCTTGTAAAGTATATTTTTAAGACACATAATTAAGGATTTGTGAAAAACACAAGAACATGTTTCAGAACAAATGGCATCGCCACGTGACTGTTTCAGTTTATAAAAAGAAAACCTGGTACTTCCTATTGACCATCCTCCTCTGTGATTTACCTGTGGAAGTTTAACTTATGTTAGCTAACTAACTAGCAGTGTTAGCTGCCCTAACAATAGTTAAGGGAAGTTAAAACTGACTCTAACCTCCAAACATCTGGGGAAAACTGTGGTCACTGAGGTTCTTCCTTTGGCATCAAAATAAATGGATTTGAAACTTTTAAACGGTATGAGGAGAAATAAGGTCAGCTTTTTATAAAAACAGCTATAGTAAACAATTAGCAATTAGCCCTTTTACATTAGCATTTGCTCGGTACATCTTGACTGACATCGAAAACACCAGGTGCAGCGCTTTTTGTGCTTGTTGTTTGTATCACATGGAAATCACGTCACATTACTTTCTGGACTCTAGGACTGACCTGCTATGACCCAACTACACAGATCTGGTACTCGGTTATAATGGAGAATGACCTGAACCACTTGGAGTCGAGAAGAACCTAGTTGAGCCGCGCAGAAGATTGAAATCACACATGAATTCATCTTGACATGGCAGTTTAAGCCTTCATTGGAAAGAGATTCTTCTTTTTTGGTGTTTGTAGAGATTTTTATGGTCTCATTGGGCAAAATTTGCTTTATTTGGGGTATGGAGGAGTGTCTAAATTGGATAAAGAGTTTTTAGACACTAAAAAGAACTCTTCTTAAGCTTTTCCATACAGCTGACTTATTTGGTCAAGCTCTTGGAAGCTTAATGTGATTTTGATCACAATTTACCCTTGGAACCAGGCTAAACGTCAGAAAATATCTGAGTTTATAAGAGCCTCTGAACTTAAAAAAATATACAATGTAAATGTAAAAAGCTTAAATCATATTTATCTCAGGATAGGGGTGGATCTTTCCTCCCTCCCATAAATAACTACACAAACTAAAGGTTAACATTTTTTGTGTGCAGGAATATTCTGCTGCAATAAAACATTTTATCTTAGGCTTTTCTACATCTGACATCAACAAATGTGGATGTCTGAAAAGTGCTGCATGTTTGCAGTCCATGCGGGTTGTTCTATTCACATGTATATAACATCTGAGCGTTTAATGAAATCATGTACTCATCCCTATGATAAAGATCAGAACCAGCGCAGGTCTCGGTGCAGTCTGGAGAATCAAAGGTTGATCAAATATTTGTGTTTGAGTTGTGAGGAAGTGCAGGACCCTGTTTGGACAGCACTGCCTGGCACAACATCTACCAGAATACCTGAGAGACGGATGGAGAGAGCTGGATGCTGTTGGTGCAGACAGCACGGATAAAATGTTGTTTATTGATATCTCTGAGGATAATAGAGGCTTGAGGAATAAATCCAGAAGCGTGTATTTCTCCTCTCTTGACATTTTCCTTTATTTATTCCGAGCTTTGTGGTGGCTTAGAATTATTTATGCTCAAACCAGACGTTAGTTTTTTACTTCTATTCGCATCAAGCGCTTTCTGAGAGGTTTACATTCACTCATGAATGGGCATGAATTTCATATTAGTTATGGGCTTTTAGTGACGCATTTAGCCATTTTCATGCAGGGTGGCCTACAATACAAAATTTAACTGGTAATGGTTTTTGGAAACAGATGCACATGTTTAGAGAAATGAGGGTTTTTGGAGCCATTGATGAGCTTGTATTGTGATTTAGGATGGATAGTTGTCCTTTCAAAGAAATGATAGAACATGCTAGCTCTCTTGTACAGACCTTTCTTTCAGGCATGGTCTGTTAGTTTTCAACAGACATGAGGTCTTTGCTATTCCACATGTTTAATGTTAGCCTGTTGTGAAAAGTGTGGACATTTACCCCAAACACTAGGTGGGGGGTGTATGTATTCTTTCTAACTTTTGTATCATTTTTGACACTGAGACTCAGAGAAAACTCAAACCCAATTCTTGTATTTTATTTTTTTTAAAAACTAGATGATTGTCTCAACTACTTCATAAAAAGCCCCAGTATCTTACGGCATTAAAGCCGACTGTGAGTGTATGCAAACTTCTCCTAATATTTGTCTTTTTAAGGATTTACTGGGATTGCTCCCAAGGATTTAGGCGCCTTCTCCAGTCCAACTTCTGTCCCAACCTTTCTCAGAACTCGCCAGCCCCGCACTGAGTGCTTGACAGCCCCAAATGTACTAACAGTATGTTTTGTCCTGGTGTTGCAGATATACACAGACTGGGCCAACCACTACTTGGCCAAGTCCGGCTGTCCACGCCTCATCAAAGACCTGAGCCAGGACGTCACCGATGGAGTCTTGCTGGCGCAGATCATCCAAATCATAGGTAGGCGACCGTGTGAAATGTGTCGTTTAACAGATAAATACAGCTAATTGAAATGAGGACACACTTTGAAGACTATAGTTTAGTTCCCTATGGTGAATAGAGCGACCACCCACTCTCCGTTTCACACACATACACACACCGAGTTCGGTCTCTGTTGCAGTTGGCTGGTGTAACAGTCTGATATCGGGGCCAAAACACAGCAGTTGTCCTTTGTTTTGGGTGCTGGAGGAGCTGCAGCAGCAGAGATCTATGGCTCTGACACCCCTTCAGTTAATGCATGTGTCCCCCATTGTAACTCATGCTCCTGTTTATGCTTCTCTTTCTGTCCCTTTACTTTCTCTGGCATTCTTTTTTTTTGCTTACTATATCGGTTTCTTTCTAGGTCCCTGAGTTTTTGTCTAACTTTATCACGAAACCTTCCTCTGGAACAACTTACCAGTACTCACTGCACAATGTCTCACTGTAATAGGATTACCTCTGGAAAAGACTGGTTAAAGAGATTACAGTTACAGAGCTGTAATCTTGTTTCAGTCATTTGTCTCAGTGAAACCCCGTCACAGCGTTTTCATCGCTTCATCTCACGTCATAGGGCACCAGGACTTCCACAGTTGGGTGTTAGAGAAACCTCCTTGCAGAAAATAATTTGCGTTACATGAAAAGCGTTGCAGAGACGTAAAAGTTTGTGTTGTACAGCCTTTTCAGAGTGTCGTACCTATCAGGAGTCCCCAGTGATAACCAAGCCGTAAGGATCTTGTTTTTGAGTGTGACAGCTTCTATCCCTGCTGGTGCCTTGCTTCTGTGACGGGAGTAAAGAATTTGCAGGCCACAGATGCAAAAGAGGCCCTGAATGTGACCTATGCTGGAACATGAGATTTCTGACTTGCAAATTCAATGTCCTCCAAATGCTGGTTTTCTGGCAGACAGTCCTAGTTCATGCACATGTCTCTACCAGGTGCTGATAAACTACCAGGTTTATCTGATCGTTAAAGACACCATTCCTCAGATCTCACAAAACAAGTCCAACACTGACCATTGGCCTAAGATTCCCTGGTTCAGGGTGAGCATCTCCAGTTCTTGAGTGCTGGTGTCCTGCGACTTTTAGATGTGTCCAATACAATTCAATCCAATGGCTCATGTAGATAGTCAAGTTCTCCAGTCCTGCTAATGACCTTATTAATTGACTCAGATGTGGTGAAGCAGAGACACCGCCACTCAAGACCTGGATTTACCCACCCTTGGCCTGGTGCCCTTATTGGCAAACTTGGTGAACATTATGGACGTTGCGCATACAACTTAGAAATGGTTGGATCCAAATAAAAAATACAGTTTTCCCAAGATACACCTCACTAGGTGGCTCCTGGAGATCTTGGGACTGGCAGATTGGGATACCTCCTGCCAAGAGGGCGGTCATTGTGGGACACCATCCTTAGACTTCAACAAGGCCATATAACCTGAGCTAATGTTCAGTGGATAACAACACTCACATCTTTCTCTCTTGCAACTGAAAGCTGCAATGACACAATACTTTTGTTTTGCCAAGGACTTCTGAGGATTCCCACACCTGCCTGACGCCTCTTTTCCAGGGATACTCCAAAGTAAGAGTCTCTAGAGCCCAAACTGTGTGCTGAAGATGAATACCACAATATCTGGCTGACATTCTTCAGTCTCACACAAATTTCCAGCTCCATTTCTGTTGAGTTTTTTCTCATGCATTGCCCCTAGAGCCAGATTGTAACGCTGGGATTTAGCTCTTGCCTTCCAAGTAGCTCACTCCAATGTTTTACTCAAAGAAAAGCTCTTCTGAGGCAATGTGTGAGGCATCACTATTGGATGAAGAGGCGTGATGCTTTACAGCAGTATAAATTTTACTAACGGGCGTCTTTGTTTGGCAAATGTAAACCGCAGCCTTACAGGTGGTTTCGGTTAAATTAATCAACTTTGTCATGAATGGAGTGAGCCTGCGGCCGCATCGCAGGCAGTCGCACAAACTTGTTGTTTTCTAGTCTGAATGAGCTGCGAAAGTCCTCGGTGATAAATAATGTGTAACTAGACTGCGTCCTCACAGCAGTGGCTCTTACATAATCTTTTTCTCAGCATCGTTTAGAACAGTTTCTCCCACTCATTGTTTTTTTTTTGTCGTTTTTGCTCTAGTTTTTTTTTTTTTTTTTCCTGCGTCACCCTCACCTTTCAAAACATTTTTGTTCTTTGGACTTCCTCCTTTGTTTCTCAGACCCACAAACATATTTTCCTGTCTATTATGCATGAAGCTTTTCTTTCTCATGCCGTCTGTCTCTCACATTCTCTCACTTCTTTCTCTCCCCCTCTCTCTCTCTCTCTCTCTCTAACTCTCTCACTCTTTATCTCTCTCTCTCTCACTCTGCTTGGATTGAAACTTTACCCTCCCCTGCTCACCCCAACCAGACAATGAGGCCAAGCAGGCCTGTCAGTAACTCTGCACAGCAGCTGAAGAATTAGGCAGCCTTGCCTCCCAGACGTTGCTCCGTACACTCGCTCACCTCCACACATGCTCTAGACCGTTAGAATGTTGCGGCTCAGGATGGCTCTCACGTCTTCGTTCTGTTTCTCACGCAGCGAACGAGAAGGTGGAGGACATCAATGGTAGCCCCAGGAGCCAGTCGCAAATGGTGAGTCAACTATTATTTTGAAGAATTGTGTTAAGATCATATGAAGGAACCTCACTGCTCGGGTTGTGTGAATAATCTCTGATCTCTAGAAGCAGGTAGCATAGGTGATGCTCAGCAGCCCTTCAGCCAATATAAGGATACAAACATGATTTTTTTTTTTATTTTGACAATGAAAATGATATAGAAATGTACATTTCCCCACCTGTAATTACTGTATTTTGTTTTTACCACTGTACTTTGGCTGTTGTCAAACCCTTTGAACTTTTTCTCATTTTGTCACATAACGGCTACATTTAATGAATCTTGTTTGGAAATTTTGGTTGGTAAACAAGCAGAATGTAGCATACATTTAGGTTTAACCGAGTGGATTTCCAATTTTCTTTTATAAGTAAAATCTAACAGAGTGGCGTACAGTTTTATTCACACCCTGAGTTAATGCATAAATGCAAAAACACTCCATTTTACCAAGTGTTGTCTAGTTTCTAGTGCAAATATCTCAGCGCACCTTAAGTAAAACAAGATTAACTTGCAAGTAACTTTTCAGCAAGATGAAGGAGCATGTTTTGAGTAAATAATCACTGAAATTTTATTTACAAAAATATTTCCGCTGCCAAATTTTTTCCACCTGTGACATGGGAAAAATGTTTTATAAGAGAAAAAAATCTGTTGAACTACTACTTTTTGAAAATCAGTATTAAAGTATTGATTTAAAACAAGCTGAAAAGTTAGTCTTATTGCAAGTGTGATATTTGCACTAGAAACTTGATAAAAAAATACTTGGTTTGCAGAGTAGTAGAGCTACGTTCTGCTGCAGCTACAGCTGCAAAGCTCTTCAGGCCAAAATTCTCCCCCTATTTCTTTATTTTTTTATTTTTTTGCTAAGCTCTGGCTGGATGTTCAGAGCTCCTGTCCTGCAGGAAGGTGAACCTCTGCCCCACTTTAAGCCTTTTGCGGCCTGAAACAGGCTTTCCTCCAGGATTCCTCCATTCATCTTCCACTGACCTCTGACCAGCTCTCCTGTCTCTGGAAGAAAAGCCAGTATCTTGGCAGGTTGCTGCCACCTTGCTGCATGTCGGCCAGAAGGATACATTTTGGTCATATATGAACAGAGCACATTCACTGGCAGTGAGAGTTCAGAGATTTCTCTCGGCTACCTTTCTATGAAAGCCATATTTGGAGTCAAAAACTGGCAATTATCCTTTCTGCAAATGATCCCACCTCAGGTATTAATCTCCTCATCTCCTCCACGGTAACTCAGAACAATAAACTCTCTCCTCGTCTCTTCAGATGGACAACCATGTTTTGGTAGATTTGTTGCACCGTACTCTTTTCATTTTCAAACAGTGGATTGCAACGGTTCTCCATGATGTGTCCAAAATGAAATCCATTTCATTATACCTAGACATCTTCACATTCTGCTCTGCTCTTATCTTCTCCAACAATCCTGAAGCTGCGTTAATACAAAGATCAGATTACACTGAGGTTTCCTGTATTATAGTCAGGGTTTCTAAAGACAGTTAGTTGAAATGAATCTGGGCTAAATAGATATGAACGCCGTGTTTTTCAGGATAATATTTGAAAAAAGAAGTTGTGGAAACTCTTGTTTCCTTCCACTTCAGATTGAATCTCTAATTTGTGTTGATATATTTCATAAATAGAATGACGTTAGCGCTGCCTGCTATTATATCCTGATGTCTGATTTAAACCAGTCCACTGTAGCGTTAGCATGATTCCCTTTTAGCCTATCAGTTTGTTTTTCCTTGATTGTTCTGTATTAAACTCCATCTGTCTTCCTGTCAACCCTGACCAACGTCCTCGTTCCTAATAGAACAACATCTCCACAGCATGATGCAGCCACCGTCATGTTAGCTGTTCTCTACCACAGTTAGCGTTTAGCATGTCGGCCAAAATCTTAAAATTTTCCACCACATTTTTACCTTATTAAAACCTCTTGATGTAGACTGGAAGAACATTCCTTTGACAGGCTTGCAGCTGTATGTGCAGTGAAACACTGTGATAAAAGCTTGATGAGTACGAATACTTGTGCAATAAACCCAGTTTGCCTGAGCGACTCAGAGGTCTGGCGGTGAGTGACTGAGCCACATCCTGTCAGTTCAGCAACAACTTCTAGTAGCTTTTACACCATTTCCATACAGGATATTGTCCATGCTAGCGGCCGGGTGACAGATTCCTGCTCTTTTTAACGGGATGACGAGCTCTATGATCGCTGATTGTCGTCACTGCGAGATAATTGCCCCTCACTTTAACCAGAGTTGACTGTTTATATGGGCAAGCGGTTTGCTCTGGCATCAGCCTGCCTCCCGTTAAAAGGACACTAACTGCCGTCCTCAACGGGACGCGGTGGAGTTCAACTCTGGCAGCGTACGTCTTCCGGGGGTCAACGGCCGATTCCTGCTCAGACATCATTTACCTCTAAACAAGGTGACATAAAAGTCTGGTGAAATCCCTCCGCTGGAATGTGTCTGCATCTGTTTTACGACCAAGTTCACACAGCGAGCAGTTTTCAGCTGTTTGCTTGTCTTCCTCCAGCTGTAGAGGAAGCGTAGCTTGATGGCTGCATTTAAAAACCGGGGCAAGGAAGATCTTACGGTTGTTGGGTTCTGCTGGTGGATCCATCCCTGCCACCTTCACATAAAGTGATGGTGCTGGTTGGGAACAGCTGGAACCAGACCGCCCGACTGCTGCAGCTCTGCCGCGCCGGGCGGCCTCACTATGCGACTGTGTGCATTTGTGCGCAGTGTGGTCTTTGTCTCATTCACTTGCTAAGCCTATTGATCCACCACCTGCTCTGAGCTCCGAGGGTCCTGCCAGCATGGGAAAATAAACTTTGGGAAAAGCATGGTTGCTTACTGTGTGGGAGCAGAGGAAAGGAAACACCTGATGTACTGTGAGCGTGTGTATGATTATTGTGGCAGGAACTTTAACCGTCTGCAGCTTGTTTTCTTGACGTTAAATGATGCTGGAGTGAAGGGCTAGACTTTTACTATGCTTTTATCAGCTCTGCATTTGGTGTATTTGTTGAGGTTTTTGATATTCCAATACAAAATTGAATATGGGAGAGGACTAGGGCCACTGGGAAAAAAATATTTCAGACTTTTTTCTCAGAATTCCGACATTTTTATCATAATTTTGAGAAAAACATTAAACCCTAATCCACTTTCTTAGAACATAATTGTAAAGTAGAATGAAAATGAAACGTGCTTTTTGAGAATTTTAACAAGTGTAAATCTGCAAAGTGTGGTGTCCACCTGTACTGACAGGCCAATCAAAGACCACATTAATCAGAGAAGCGGAGAAGAGGCCTGTGGTAACTCTGCAGCAGTTGCAGTGATCCACAGCTCAGGTGGGAGAATCTGTTGACAGGAAAACTTTAGTGTGCAGTTTTTATATGTTTGGGACACAGCAGACATGTGGAAGAAGCTCTGAGCAAATTAAAGATCAAGTTTTTGGCTTTCATGTGAGTAGAGCGAATGACAGAATAGGCCAAGACTGAAAATCACCTGGAACAAACCATGCTGTGTCTCTGTAGGTAGAGCAACAACATGATTCTGATTAGAAAGGAATCATGATGAAAAATGAAGTCTCACTGTTGTTCAAGCTTCATCCCATTTTTGCATTTCTGACAAACACTATCTGTTTTACAGAAATAAATGAAAAACGTTTTTGCAGTGGTTTAACAGACTAAATATGTTCACCATGCTGTCATAATAAAATCATTCTGTTGAGAGGAGAAGCTCTCACCAAAATCTATAGAGAACTGATGGAAGGACTTGAAATAACTTGTTAGAATAATCATTTTCTGGCTTTGATGTGTCTTCATTTACAATTTCTGACATCACACATAATTTTAATAGTGACAACAAAAAAAATGTTCTTCTGACTACCTTTGGTCAAAATGCAATACCACAGCACATCAGTCCTCTTTCCAGCCTTCTCTTCATAGTCAGGATTCCGGCTGACACTTGAAATACTATATTACCATATGAGAGAGCAGACATTACATAGCCTAAAGGGGCTCACACTCCCACAAACATCAAATCAGCCATTTACGTCACTTGCAGTGCTGCAGCGGGTGAATTCAGACCCCCTATTTTGGGCACAGTGTACTGTAGTTGAGAAACGTGTAAACTGAAGAGGCCCAGATTGTGGAACAAAACATGTCATTGTACTTAATAGTGAAATGATCAGATTCAAAGTGAAAACACATCTCTTGATTACAAATTTAGCAGAAGCTTGATCAGACTTTCTTTCTTTCTCATTGTCACTATAATGTCTGTATGGAGGACCAAAAGTGCCTTAGTTCAATAAAAAATAGATAAGTATTTAAATGAATATGAAGACATTTCTTTATTTAGCCATGTCATTGTGACTTTATTTATTAATTTTGGTGTTATTGGTCTTCCATACCCCGACATTTCTTGTTTCTGGCTGTAAAAAACAGTGCAAACATGATCTGGACCAGTTTATTTTTTTATGTTTAGTCTTTAGACTGAACCCCCCCCCAAAAAAAAAAAAACTCTCACTACCTAGAAATAATCATCTATATGCTTGCTACGTCTTGTCTATCCTGTACTGAGAAAGAAACATAGCTGCAGTGCGTTCTGGAAATGTGCCATTAGTAACCTAGCACCAAGAGATTAGGAGCCAACGGCAGAGGTATCACAGTAGCAACAGCTGCCACTGAGCGGTAGATTGGGTCTTGATGATGGTACTGGACCTACAGGCATGTAACGGTCACTGCCGGTCCAGTGAGTGGACTGGGGCCAACGTGAGCAGCTGCTGGAAGCTGTTGAGCTTACACCAGCACCGTGTCGACAGTCTCTCCAAGCTTTTCAAACAATCAGCCTTATAATGCACTGTTTTGGCTGAAAAGACGAGCCTCGCTGATGTATACCTTGATGACCTGTGAGAGTGAAAACCAACAAACTTTTTATATGCAGCTGCATTATATGTTCACTATGTGTCTCTCATGCACGTCTGAGTAGAAACTCCCTTTACCTACAGAACAAAAAGTATTCATCACCTCACTGCTTAGTGGGCTTATGGGACAGTAACTCATAGAGCAGTAAAATTAACACCTTAGCTTCAGAGATTTACTTTTAAATTACCATGTGTATCATCCTAGTTTTACCCATTTGACCGATAACACTGTTTAAAGTTGACTATTGTCACCCTATGCCATATTAATGCAGACATATCATTCATTCTTAATGCTAGCATTTTCAGCATTATTATTTTACCAGGGTTTATGTGGTTGCTGCTGTTTTGCAAGTCAAATCTTTCACACCAACTGATTTTGTTTTTGGCAAGGATTGGATTTCTGGCTACAGTTTGCTTTTCCTTCTTACTGTATTTCTTGGCTATTTGAACTACACAAGATGGCAAAGGCACATAGAAATACTGTGGTATGCAAAAGCATTGACGGTTTTACTTTTTGTTTAACCACTTTTATGCTTTTTTTTTTCATTACTTCCTATTGGTTATGCTAGTGTATGTTCCCAGCAGTCATTTGCCAGAAGGCAAGGTACACCCTGGATTGGTAGGCAGTCCGTCAGACGGACCACACATGCACACACTCACTGCTAAGGGCAAATAGAGAGACAGTATATGCATGTTATAACAATTTCTACATGTTTTCTGTCAGTTTTTGATCCTATGGGTTTAAATCAGTCACCATCCAGACTGATCTGTATGCAGTTAGTCTCTGGTTTCACGCCTCATGTCCTCTGACAGGACGGTTGCACAGATGGCAGACAGAATTGCAGTAGATGTACATTCTGGGCTTTAAACAAGCAAAATAAAAAGAGCTTTTTTTCATCCAAGTGTTTCATTCAAACTCAAGAACACAAAAATGGCAGAGCGAAATGTCTCAAGAGACCCACTCAGCAGAAAATATTAAACCTCACAACTCTAATCCTCCTCATTATAGACAGACATCATTAGCAAACCGCACAGCTCTTCCTCGCTGTACAGATGACAGTGCAGTTCCACTTTCTGGCTTTATGTGTGTGTGTCTTTTTAAGCTTTTAGCAATCTCAGCAAAGGATGGCAGGGAAAAAAAACACTTAGGTATTTTCTACAGAGCAGAAATGTTACAACTGTCAGCAGAAGGCTGTACAGCAGGGGAATCAACTCTCTTACTGGTGATACTAGTCACACATGCCTCCAAAAGAAGTTACATCACATCCTTTTGTTGTTTTTCATTGTTTTGTATTACATCTATCTGTGTTTGACCTACTTCAAAATGCGATGCTCTAGTGTGAAAGCATATTGAGGCAGTTCACTGAAATAAGTCACAGGGCAGTAAATGCATACTAAATGAGGAAAGGTAAAGAGTTTTGTGGTTTTGTAGACCAGAAAGAGTGGAACAGGCACAAGTCATCTCACACTCATTGGGTTGTTGATGTTGAGTACTAGTTCACTTTAATTATGGCATGGTATGTACCTCAGTTTTGAGGTCCTGATTTGGTTCACATTGTGGTTTTGGGTTCTTGTGCTGCTTTGGTGTGGAGTGCTTTAGAGAGTAACCTTTTCTGTTTTTGTAGGAGTTCTGGAATAGCAATAAAACCACATGCATATTGTCACCTGTTTGAAAACGATTACCACTTTTGACTAAGATATTCATCTGATTACATCAAACTGGCTGCACCGTTAATGGCTCTGCTGCCTCGATACAAGAAGGTCCTGGATCCAAATCTCTGCCTCTCTGCATGGAATTCACATGTTCTTTCTGTTCATACCAAGGCTCTCTCTGGGTACTCAATCTTTTTCCCACAGTCCAAAAACATAACTGCTGGATTAATTAGTATTTCTAAACTTGCCTGGTGCATTATTTGTCCTGTTTGTTTCTGTATTATACCTGGGTAAGCGGGTATAGATAATAGGATTGTTATGGTTTGCTGCAAATACAACCCCTGTACGTGTACAACACAGGATTTTCTGTTCACTTATGTAGATATGAAATTTGTCTTCTATAAATTTGGTGAAGAAAAAATCTCTGAGAAAAAATCTTGGATAGCTTTAAGTAATGTTGACTATTAGTCAACATCACAACTTATTTTAACCTGCATTTAATCTCAGATTACCATTAAAGTGCCTAGCAGAAGCAATAGTGATGACTTGGCTCAATCATGCTCAGCTAGCGTCCATAAATCTCTCACTTACAGTGAACGTGAACTCATGACCTCGTCCACTCAGCACAAGTGATTCCTACGGTGTTATTTAAGGCAAACTGTTGTGGAATTTTGGCCTCAGAACCGGGACTGGAGCGGGTGTGGAGACCTGTTTGAGTTTAGGGGGGGTTTTCAGAAAGCATTAAAGGCCACTAGCTTCATCTGGGCCCCATCTGTAGGTTTGCTGCACACCAGCCAGATGAGAGAAAGACGCAGCAGGAGCCAAGCTTCTACTGATGCACCACCGTGTTGCCTCTCACTGTTAATCTTTGCTTTGAATTGATCACCTTCCCCTTCCTGGCAGGCTGAGGCAACTAGCTGACTCTTGGTTTGGTGGATTGATCGCTTTAGAGCCACAAGTAACCTTTTGGGAATCTTTGTTTTCTGTACATTTGCTTATGTAACTGGATAAAAATAATCGTTTTCAAAGATATGACAGTGATGCTCCGTTTTGACTGTGCCAACTGCTCTCCAGCTTTGACTCCTTTGGGCACCCTTGCTTCTCTTGCACATGTTGACCCTTCTCAAATGTTTCCGGCCTAAACTGAGCGCCCAGGGACTCATTACAGGCTCGCTTGTTGCCCAACTGGAAGCTTTTAATCACTTATTCGAAGTGAATGACACGGACAGATGCTCGGTTAAGAGAGATGAATGCTGGCGTGTTAAATGGGCGGAGTGACAGACTGTTGACCCTTCATCCAGACTGGTTTCCTCAGTCGCTGAATCCAGCTGCACCAACTCCGGTTTCTGACCCATTCCTGATTTAGCAAGAATTTGGCAATTAAGGGACAGAATATAAATCATATATTAGCAATGTGATGCATGCTTCCTTTGACTCCCAAGCTGCTGTATTTGTTTTTTGTTTTGTTTTTTTCATGACATTGCAAAGTTTTTCTACAAGGATACGCTGAAAGCTGAACAGCTTCCTTTAGGTTCTTATCCCCTCTCCTCGCCCTCAGTGAACTCTGCCTGCCTGGCATCATATTCAGCTACCAGCAGCATGACATTACACATGTCTCATCTTCGGTTTATCTCCGAGACCTCGCTGTTGCTCCTCTTTGAGAGAGGCTTGCTCTGCTGAACAGAAGGAAAAGGCAACGTTTATGGAAGAGATTCACAGTTGAAATGTACTCCTACTTTCTAAAAACAGGCTGAACATGACCCTTTCCACCGTAACAGCTTCTATCAACAGGGATTATGTAGAGGCAAATGAAGCGCAGCTATTCACTTTTTCGTGCTTTGTCATTTTAAATCCTCACACTTCAGTGTATTTTATTGTGATTCCATCTGATATAAAACAAAAAGTAGTCAATGACAATGGAAGGAATATGATTGATGGTTTTCACTTTTTTTTGCAAATGATCTGAAAGTGATGTTTTCTTTGAGATTTCTCCTGTATTTAGCGCCACCTACTGCTCTTCTGTGTCCTTTTTGTTCTCTAATGTTCTCTAACAGACATCTGAGGCCTTCACAGAACTTCAGCAGTAGATTACATTCAGTCACACCCATGTGGATTTTACTAATTGTCCACCAATTAGTTGAAGCTACCGGTTGTATTGGATTTTACTTGAGGGTATATTTTAGTAGAACACTACATTAACGCTTTAAGTTCAAATACGTGAAATATCGGAAGAAGGGATATTAAAGTACAGTAGCTGCAGTGTGTGCTGCAGAGGAAGTAGCACCTGATGCACACCATCTAGGAATAGCCGGAGTGTGTTTGATCCGACACAGAGAGCCATGCAAGGTAAGACAGGAGCATCTGAGGTAAGGTCACATACTGAAAATTCCTCACAGCTTCTGGAGTGGCTCAGAAATCCATCCAGATGTTTCTTATTTTAAACATCCACCAACTTTGTGTATTTTGCTGTTCTCTACATAATCCCAGAAACAAGTAATCGATGGTCTTTGCGGGGGTTCATTCTGATTATTTCCAATCAGACATCAGTTTCATCTCAACAAAAATAACATGACAGAACTTCACTGAAGATTCAGACTGAGCTGAGTTAAGACAGAAACAGAGACGTCACCTGAGTAAAGGTGTGTGCCACCTTACAAAATTAAGCAAATATGTTGTCATTCAATTGTTCTACAGACATTTACATAAACATACCACAATTAACTTATCAATTTTGTTTGATTTTGGTAGCGTGGGGTCGAGGATTGTTTTTTTTCTTTCTGAATCTTAAAAATAACGGCACAAGCAAAATATGTAGCATTACAAACGCAGCTCAGTTGTTTAACATCATATTTCATTTGATTTAGTAAATCTTTTAGTGTGGTGTGTGGGGGCATGGTTGACCTTTGATGATCTCTGGAAACATCTTGTTTCCACAAATATCTTTAAAGTGTAAACGGCAATTGCAATAATTTTTGCTGCACAAATGTTGGACAACAATTGTGTTTAATTTGAAGAAGGTGGGAGGGGGGGCAGCTTCACTGAGGTAGATGTGTCTCGTATTGTGTTATGGTCAGTCAGTAGGATTGGGAATGTTCACCTTCTTAGACCCGGACTACAGAATACACTGTAAAAGCGATGGAGACAAAAACTGGTGAAGCTTCCCTCCGACGGCTGGTGTCCACTTAAAATCTGTTGACTCATTCTAAACATCGCTTGCTTGGCTTTACTTACTGTTACCTACTCTAAAGACCAACACGGTGCTAGTTTTCTCTCACCAGCGGGTCTTAATTGAGATGCATTTTAATGATCTGTTTTAAAGGTCCCAGTTGTTTTGCTTCAAAGAATTAATTGATTATCCCAACGGCCCAAAAGTAAAGCGGTAATTCTCACCACTCGGTCAATGTTAGCTGCTGTTATTGCAGTTTTTATCCATAGCATTTAAAGGATATACTGGAATAATTTGCAAAGCACTTAACAGAGATTAAGTTACACTGGATACAGTTTTCTGTGAATCTGAGAAGCTTTCAAAGTTTCATTTGAAAAAACACAAAAGACTAGAATACCAATGGGCTGGTATCTCACAATGTGACACCTTGGGTATAAATACCTCAGTATTACTATATTCACACAGAGCCCCTAAGAGGACATGGGTAAAAAAGGAAAAAAGTTTTCTCATTTAAAGTTGTATTTGACAAGTTACATTATGTGACCACAATTGCATTTGTAATGCAAGATATTGGTTTTTATTATTGGTTGTAAAGATAAGTTGCATAAGGACGCATAACGTAAAATAAAAAGGGAGAGATAAAGAATAAGTAAAATCTTTTACAGATCATTTCATCATCCAGCCATTTGTATTACTGCATCGTCATCATCATCATCATCATCATCAAGAGTGGTAATGAGATTTGACTCAGACCATGAAAAGTCAGTTAGAGATGAAATCTGCGACGGCTGAGCTGTCGCACATGAAACATCTCAGTTTGGCTTGGTCTGCTTTTTCACACTAAATTTTACTTACACACACGCGCGTGCGCACACACACCGTCTGTGTAGCAGATGTCATATTGGATGCGATCCAAATAATTTCATGCTTTACACTTAAGAATAAAACCATCACGGTCCTTGTTTTGTATATATAATGTCTGCTACTGGAATTAAATCATTTTAGTTTGGAGTTCCTGCATAAAAGAAAAGTTTTAAGATACACAGCATCATGAACGCAAGCTTGGCCTTTATGGAAACAATTGGTCTGATGAATGCGGCCAGCAACCATGACAGTCTGTTACAGACCGTTGTCCGGATCAATAATAAATGACTGTGTCGGACGGAAGAAAAAAAAAAAAGTTTCCTTGGGCAAAATGTTGACATGATGAGCAATGATGCCTGGACTATGAGACGGAATCCGATAACAGGCCTCCGCCCGTTGGTCGCTCTGAACCCCTGAGCCGTTTAATCCATTTTGATTCATCAGCCGTCAAGATCGGCCCACTTCGGAGGCAGCGGCGGGATGGAGAGGGGAAAGAGGAATCAGCGGCGGGATGGAGAGGGGAAAGAGGAATCAGTGGACTGTTTAGGACAAGACCGAGGGAGGCGCACGCGTCAGCAGCCCGATCCGAAGAGCGGGGATGATGGAGAGGTCACGGACGACGTGAGCGCCTCATTGTATGGGAGGCGGCAGGACGGCTAAACGGCTTTAAAACGTGTCGCTGTAGAAATCACTCAGTTGCTGTAACCTTCAGGTCTTGTTTATTTACGCGGAGAGAAGCAGTTTTTCCCTCGCTGCGTTTTTAATCATTTACACTGGGCTTCAGACAGCAGATTCTTTACTTACATTTGTATAAATGATCCAATTTCGAGGTTTCTTAGCAGCTGTGTTTTATTACACTGACTTTCTTACTATTAATATGTCCAAAAAATCATTTTCAACATATTTACACTAGCAGAATTGGTAAAAGTGTGGTGTATGTTAGTGTTTGTTGGTGTTCAACCCCTCTGAGTCGATACTGTCTAGAACCACTTTCAATGCAGTTTCACCGTCAAGCATTTATGAATATACCTCTTCCAATTTTTTCCTTCCAAAATACCTCAAACAATCTGCTTGCAGCAGTTTTGATCAAATATGAATAAAGTACACTACAGTTTGTGGGTCAGACAGTTCTAGGTGGTCGTTGCTGCCCATTTTCCCTTTGATGTTCGGTACTAATGCATGTTTTAAATGTGACTATGTGGATTTATTTGGCTGAAAATGTACATTTGTACTAACATTCTTCAGCACACACTGACTGAGGGACAAAATGGCATTTTGATGCATCGATTTCTGCAGCAACAGCTCATATTTTGTATCTTTGGTCTGTATTGATTTTTTTATTTGCAAGGGGGAGAGAGGGATGCTTCAGATGATTCACTGGTTTGTATGTGCAGGATTTATTTTGCCTGACTCATCGCCAGACTTTGATTTCCACCTCCAGCTAAATAAAAGTTCACTGTTGCTGTAAAGAGTTGCTGCGAAAGCCAATGAGCTCTTTGCTGGTGTGGCTTCTGCACAAAAGACTCTTTTGTGACAGACCTCAGATTCTGACTCAGGCTCCAGTCAGGAGAAGATTTATGCTCTGCTCGCATGTTTGAAAACTGATTCAATCATCATGACAGTAAATATGAAAATAATCTCTAAAGTCAGAGGGGAAAAAAAAACAACACCCGGAGACTTTCTCGCTAAATAGTCGCGCTCATGAAACATTGAATCGTGCGGGATTTTGGAAGAGTGAATTATGGATTTAAGGTGGCACGTATTTTCCAGTGACTATGCATCGTTTTGAGCACAACCCTTCAATTATTCAGCATCATTCTGTGGTTTTTCCAGCCCTGTCTTCAAGAAGCTTGTTTTCCCCTCCATATTTAGTGGTAATTGAGGTGTTGGCCTATTTGTTTCTGACAGCTGCATCTTAGGGATAACCCATTCCAGTTCCATTCATCTTACACATGTCACTCGATATCTTTAGGGAGGCCCGACCGACCGCAGCACCGCTTCTTCTTGTTTTCTTTCTTTCTTTTTTTTTAAACACAAGGATGGGAGAGATGGTATTAAGCAGATGGATCTGGAGCCTCATTTTGTCGTTTGGCAACTCTTACTGAAGTGGAAAGAGAGAGCAGAGGGTTGAAATATCATTTGAACCCAAACCCATATATGAGATGGTTATTTAATATGGTAATGATTGGTGAGACCAATGTTTAGCTGTGTAGTTTAAAGTTAGCTGAATCCAACCTTTTTATGGCAGGGAAACATGCCTCCTACCATAATATTACCTTATTATTCTAGGAGATTCCTGGATTAGATTCTCTAATTATTAGACATGCAGTTCAGGGTTAAGTCGGAGGGTCACTGTTAAATTTGTCTCTCCAAATTTTAGCTACGATTCAAACAGACATATTTACTGTAGATCCAATCGATTAACCAATGAGGCTTATTTGAATGACACATTTCAGCAACAAGGTATAAAAATACAAAGCCATATAAAAGACACCATAATGTCAACAGTTGAGAAAACCAGTAAGAAACATGACAATTTGATGAGCGCCATCATCCAAATCAACACACATCAAAAATGTTTCATTTATCATGTTTTCTGTTGGCTTTCACTTTGCACCTTTACTAACAGATCATAATATCAGTTCATTCCCATGGCGTAATAGACAGCAACATGATTCCAGAATGATTGGCGTTAAACCAATTGTTTCAATATTTTTAGTTTTATTCCTTTTGCTAGTCTGAGTATTTATTTTGTCCTTACTTGGATGACGTTAGGTTCACGAGAAGATGAGACGGCGCTTTACCAGTATTTTGGTGACTTTGACAGTTTAACTTTTTTTTTCCTGCTCTCTCAAATTAATGTCCCAATCATCTTTCTCCGATAGTTGCTCTATTCACACATTCTGAAATGTGAGGGTTTGTTTTTTTTTTTTTTTAGTATGACTCATTTATACAAAGATCCAACATGTCTTTGATGGTTCTTTTCCTCAGCATTTGGCATCAGTCCTCTCTCCAGATTTGCCATTGATGACATCTGTAGTTGCGTTTGATGCCGGCCCGTGTCGGAAAACTAAACAACTAAATGGTTTCTGTAACAGGAGGCCACAAAGCCCTGCCGTTTAAACATCACCCAAATCCTGCAGAACATTAAGGACCTAACCATCGTTGACGCCTTCAGACAATATTTCATCATTATAGCATTAATGCTGCTCGAAAACAAACAGTGGTTTTATGTGAAGACCACATTGAAGCGTCTGCAGCCCTGGAAGACGATGAGTGTTTGTTCAGTGATGTAGGTTGTCTTTAAAAGCCTGACAGCTTTGGCTGAGGCGATTTATTGCGTGTTTATGAGTTCAGCCCTTTATGCGTGTCTTAATCAGCAATTAAATCAAGCTTCAAACACACACTGACTGCGGAGGAGGCATGAGGTGCTTCTGCTCTTTGTTTGCGTGCGCTTCATTAAATTTGCCCTATTGGATTTGTCTGTAATAATGCTTGCTTTGACTGAAGGGGTTTTCATTAAACACCTTTTCCACCAACTTGTGGCTGTTCGGTTTAGCAAACACCAGCACCGGACTCGATGTTCTCGCTGAGTCTAATGAAACCCGAAGCAATGAAGCGGTCCCGATTGCTGCTCGGCACATGTCTATCCACATACAAAACTTCAGAGCTAGTGTGTGGGTTAATCAAACAGGAAGACACCAGGGCACACATGTGTCAGGCCGTGTGTGTGGTGTGTGGGCAGAGACTAGGGGAACCCACATATAAGGTTATTTGGTGCCTGCCGGTGAGGAAAAAATGTGCGGTGAGGTGGTGATTTTTGTTCGGCAGATGGAGAAAGTCTGTGTGTGTGCGCGCGTGTGTGTGTGGATGCCTGGGTTGTTGTCGGCTCGTTGATGTAGCCGGCTCAGACCAGCATTTTGTGGGAAATGGGGTAATTTCATTGCTATTTCATAGTTTTGTTGTTTCGGTTAGCCTAACAACAGTTAGGTTAGGGTTAGCCTTAACCCTAACCAAATTTGTTTTGTACCCAAGCAATCCTTTAAAGTAATGTTCTTTAATCTACGGGAGGTCACCCAGAGGTGTGTTGTTATAATTTCTCAAGTTACCATTTGGAATAAGAACCCAAAGTGGAATTTCAGGGATTTCAAGTTCTGTCATGTATTTAAAATGTGTGTCGAGGAAAGAAAGAAGTACGTGTGCCACTTGTAACATGCTCCTGCTTTAAATAGGGTGCAATGTTTGGATCAAGAGTGAGGAATTTAAAGTGTTCAACTGTCAGGATGGTCACTTCTGCTCTGATGTCACCGTCTTTTTATATACACACATAGATATATATATTCTGTACTCCTAACTGGGAATCAAATCCTTCATGCTGTCAGAAAAGTTCTATTAGTTTCTTAATTCAACAACTCAGGCAGAAATCAGGCTTTTGTGTATCTTATAAAACTGAACCAGAAAAAATATCTTTGAATTTATTTGATGTAGTATATGTAGGGAAGTGCTTGAATGTGTCGGCGCATGTCAGTGTTGGATTTGCTCTTTGTGTTGTGGAGCTTTGTGGAGTATGTCCTCTGAAGGACACCGTACTTGGCATTCGTTAGTGTGCGCTGGTAATACAACGGCTAGTTTCTGCTCTGCATTCTAAAGGTAGGCAATACTGACCGCCAGCTCCTCAATGTAACAAAATGTTACTTTTAATGTTCAGCTAGTTAGTTTTGTATCATTGTTAGCTTTGTATCATTTTGTCTTCTTTTCTTCTTTTTTATATATATATTCTGCATCTGTAAATCAAAAAAAAAAATAACTGCGTGAATGAAAGTTGACAAGCAGTTTCTGCTCTGCATTCTAAAGGGCGAAGCCGCATCGCTGTCAGGTGGTCCGAATAAACGGTCACAACCACGATCCCAAACCGCAGTGTGTGTCAGAGTCTTGTTTCCTTCCGACGAAAACCTTAAAGAGTACACAACGCAGAGTCCAGGGAACAACGAGGACTCGACTCTCACAGCCAAGGGTTACATATACATCAAAACATCTAATCTGTTTGCTCTTGGTCATTTAGCTAGCATAAATCCATAGTGCAAGTTTGTGTGGAAAAAAAAAAAAAAAGCCCAGATTGAATAACATTTTTAGTTGCTCTCAGTTGTCCTGAACTGTCATCATAATTAGGTTAATTTCAGAATAATTGTATCATTAGGTATGCACAATATATTGGCATTAACATCAGTATCGACTGTTTAGTAATTTCTTTTTAAATGTCTAGTAAGAACTGTCCAGACCATGTGGTATGTTTCCAATATATACTGTTTGTATCGGTAAATATCTGTTGTTGACCATAACAGCAGAGCTAATATCAGATATCAATATCAGCCCAAATTATTATATTGGTGCATCCCAAAAAATTATTTTAAATTGTTTAAACAGTTGACCATACCAAACTGAAGTAGATCTTCAGATCTACTTCAGTTTGTCACTCTCTGTTTTTCTGTTTATAGCAGAAAAACAGATCATTAGGTCACAAAAGAGGATAGAATTGAACCTTCAGTAAGAGAAAAGTGGTTTGCAGTCAGATATGTCATTCTCTCGGTTCTACTGAGACTTAATCTGATTATTAAAGATGGATTTGGGCGCTGAGCGGGCAACACAAAGCAGGGAGGGAGTGAGTGGGGGGGAGTTGAGTCCCGTGAATCATCATTGCCTTCTGGACGTCTCGCTGAGTCGCCCAGCCCGGTCTGCGTTGTGTCCCTGACACGCTGCGCTGAAACAGAGCGCCGTGACCTTCAACCTCGTCATAAAAGACCTCCTGTGGGTCGGCGCTGGCTGCCGGTTGCAATGCTAATGAAGCCGCCTGCTAGTCGCTGTCAGCCGAGGCAAAAATCCCCCCTAATATCCGTAACCGCAGGGCGCCTATACGGAGCCGTCAGAAAGCAGAGGCTGAATGTTTTGCGTGAGGTTGTGCAAAGTCTCAGATAGGCCACAGGCTCTTACCTCCGTTCAAACTTCATAGATGTTTGCGTGGATATCTGTGTGCATTTAGCTGAGTGCGTACACAGTCAGCATGTGGCTGTGTAGGTGGTAGCACACTGCGGTCAGTATGTCATGCAGCCGGGTCAGTGGGTCGTGCGGGGGTCTGTAGGAGCCACACAATGATGTTCTTTATGGGTAATATTGCTGATCTACCCCTTCCTCTCAGCCCCGTGCCTCGAGACATTTCGGCTCAATGAATGTTAAGTTTCATCGCATTCTCACTGCGTTCCGTCCTTCATGCCGACTGTCTGCTGTCTTCTCTCTAGATCGAGAATGTGGATGCCTGTCTCAGTTTCTTGGACGCCAGAGGAGTGAATGTCCAAGGGCTCTCAGCAGAAGGTAAGGCGAACGACTCAACATTTAAGACCTTTCTAATGTTTTTATTGAATGAAGCGCAGAAGAAAGTGTGTGGTGCTACACTTTAAATTGAGGCATTTTTAGGCATTTAAATTTACCAACCCAATCATTTGTGATCCATTATCTGCACCTTCAAAGTGCCTGCATTTCCAGAAACCTAGTTGCCATCAGTTAACATCAGATATAGAACCTAACAGTAATAGAAAGGTAAAATGCCAATGTAGTTAAGTCCTTTAGAGATTTGTGTACAACACAAGAAAGTCACCAGGCTTTCTGTGTATCGTCTCTTTAGGATACCCAGCATCTCATGATGTAATATGGGCCAAATTACACCTGTTGCACAGAGTTAATTTAAAGTGATTAGAATATAAAATAGGACCATCACAACATGTCTCTAGAGCGTGTTGTAAGAAAAGTGCATATGACGATTCAAGCTGCTCTAACAAGCACAAGATTTCACTCAGACCATTTGAAGTCTGGGACTTGAGTCTCAAGAACAAACTTTAGCTCGTGTAATGCTGAAATGAAGTCTGGATTGTTTAATTAAAAAAAGACAAAATAAAAAAAGTCATGCAGGAATCTCCTAATCACATAAACATAACCACGCTGCCCATTAGTTTGCATAATATTGTTGCAAAAAACACATGTGTTTCTAACATAAATACATAGCTAGAAGTTGTTACTTTAAGCTGGTCAAAAGAACTTCTATTTGAACTAAATGTCTAATTGTGAAATAACGTTTCAACAACTCAAGCAAAATCTCTTCAGCTTTCATTTGTTCAGCGTAGTTTCATCCTACAAAGAACCAAAGACACGAACGTGGCCTTGACCCCTCGAACAGCAGAAATAGTCTGACTGACACACTGACCAGCAGCTCCGAATTCTGTAACCTCCCTCCAACTCCAGCTCTAAAAACAGCAAAGTGACTCATTAAGCTTGGAATTCCAAAGTGGGTCTGTGGATATATGGGCTATTGGGTTACGGCGTTCATTGCCGCTGCTGATGCGTTTCACGAGCGACTCCACTCTCACGGTACACGCTCCGCTCCGTTTGCGGGCGCGGCCGTGCCCGTCCTCTGGCGTCCTAATTGAATCCCCCGGGGCTTTCCTGACATATGCGTTCTTTATGTTTTTACAAGGCACAGGAATTAAATAGGACGGAGCGTTTGATGTGCACACAGGAACCCAGGAATTATTGCAATAATGTCTTCAGAAAGCCTGACTGCGTTTTTTCACTCGTGGGAGGCTGTAAACCAAAGTTCCGGCAAAAAACAAAAAAGTCATCTGCGGAGCGTGTTTAGGTTCCCTAACAGACGTTGCCACTCAGGGAGGTTATAGTCTATAATAAAATTCAAATCAAAGCCTTTTTATCATGCAAGAGCAGAGTTTATTTTGTTCTGCTGAGCTTGGGACTATTTGAGGCTGCTATAAAAAAAAAAAGTACCTCAAATTATTATTTCTTGCTTTCGGTGACATGAATGGCTTTGACGTTTTGACCGTTTCTGTTTTTCTCCTTTTATTATTCTGCACTTTCATCATGTATCGAATGACGAACCGTGAAATGTTCCTCGTTTACAGCTTGTCCTACGCACGAAACGACTACCTTTAAAACTAACTTTGACACTTTGCACACCAAAAATATCAAAGTGAGTTAATAAAACCTTTTACAGCCTGAAATGTGATAATTATGTGCAGGAAGTTCAGTCGTCCATTTCTGGCCTTAAACACAGGTGTAAAGTCCCCTCTCAAACTTTACGGCTCGGCGTTCATAATGAGGAAACTCAGGGATGTTAACTGTAGATCTTTAATCTTTTTTTTATTTTTTTAAGTGCACGGTCTCAGCAGCTATGATGTTAGCAGAACAGGCTCCTAATAGTTTAAGTTGTGGACAAGCTGGCCACTGTAAGGTCCGTCCTGCTGGATCTCTGCAGGCGCGTTTGCATTTGCAACCTTAAGCGCTCCTCTGTGTAGGATCGTCAAGTTACAAAGATGTAGAGGTAAGAGGAAGAATGAAGGGTCAACTGGAACTCACCGGCCACTTTATTAGATACACCTAGTCCTGGGTAGGACACCCTTTTGCCCACAGAACGTCCTTAATTAAATTTTAAAAAGTTGTACCGTACGGAACAAGACTTAAGATAGAGTTAAGACTAACTTAAAAGCAAAATGGAACCAGACAGGAGACGTTAGATGTTAGAACAAACATCTTAGATACTTTGATTTGTGAGGATATAGATTAAGACTGCAACTGATTGTTTTATTAATCGATTGTTCTGATGATTATTCATTAAGATTACAAAAATTCTGCAGATTTTTCTTTTAACCTCTTAAGCCTTTTGTTATGCAATATTAGAAATGCATAAAAAATGCAAATAAACAAATAATTGTTACTTTTTTAAATAAGAAAATAGATATTCCCTTATCTCTAAAATAGATATTTTCTTATTTAAAAGTAATAAAATACACATAATTTATTCACAAATGAATAAGTCCCCCTGAAAAAACAACCATCCCTTTCCATTGAAATGGCAGTAAACACAAGAAAAGTTGTACAAAATCCAGGTTTTATTACAGTTGGATATCCAGTATCTGCTCTTATTGATTATTCCTCATATAAAAGTAGGAATAAAGGAGAGAATGTGCAATAAAGCCTTATTCCACCCACAGTGTGTTGCACATCGGGGCTGATGCTGCACTTTGGTCAAATTAAGAAATCCCCTCTTGCTAACTTCCTCTGAGTCCAACTATCACATGAGCTCATGAGCTGCTTCTCTCAGCGTGCTGATTTATTTTTTTTTCCTTTTTTCAATGCTTATCAAAGAGAGTTATTTATCAGTTTCCAAAAGTTTCTATTACCAGCAGCTCAAATCTGTAGCACTGACTTTCTCTACAGCTCAGGGGGGAAAAAAGCCCTCTGTTGAAATTCTCTCAAAGGCCCAGTATGAATTATTGCCTCTGGCTGTTATAAAATGAAAAACAATCCCCGAGAGATTAATCTTCTCTTAGTTTCACGGTCTCAACAGTCCAAGCCATACATGGCTGAGTACTGTGTGTGCGCCTCGGCAGATTAAACAAGAGAATAAAGGCCCCTGCGCCAGTCGGTGCCATTTACGCCCCGCCTCAGCGCGCCATCTCTCACTGTGGACCGCATTTAAGAATGAGTGCCTGAGCCAAAGTTACCAGTTGATGTTTTTCTCCTGAGAGAAATTCACAATTCTGAATCAGAATCTGAAATCCTTTTCTTGTCGTTGTGCATGACGAAAGCATGTTATCAAGACGGGATTTCTTCATTTGACCAAAGTGCAGCATCAACCCCAATGCGGCTGAAAAATATCTCTGAACTTGTTTCTCACATGAGTAACACGACTAAAGCAAGATCTGGAACAAACTTCCATAAAACTGCAAAACTGCAGAAACATTGAATTCCTTTAAATCACGGCTAAAAACCCCCCCACCTGTTTAGAGTTGCCTTTGATTAGAAGTAAATCCAACATTGATCAACATATTTGACGTGCTTTGATGTTTTTGATGATGGCATTTGACAAAATGTGACATTCGTTGCTTGTTTTCACAATAGGTGACTGTATGATGTTTTTAATGATTTTAAGCTCTTTGAATCTTATTTATTTTGTTACAAATGAATTGCCTGTAAAGAAAAACGTATGTCAAGTTTGTGAATTCAACAAAAAATAAATGTGGGAAACTTGAATACTTTCGCCCAGCATTTAAACTCATTAAAGAGAATCTTTTTATAATTAACCAAATTATGAGCACTATTCTCAGCGTCGCTGTGATCTGCAGCAGATAATGCTTGTGGATAATGGTTCTTCTACAGTTCATTCCTACGCTAGCTGCACAACAGCTGCTCCCAAGCTCCGTCCCCAAGAGGGCTTTTTCAAAAGTCACCACATGCTCATTTCATAGAGTTTGAAAGACACAATACAGAGGATGGAAAATATTTATCTTAAGTGTCACAAGACACCACTTCAGTCACAGGCGGATGAAAAACAAACCGCCGCAGCACTTTCACTTGCAGATTGTGTTTAATTCATTGAATGTGCTCCGACTGTGCTCGGCCGTAAATCGCTTCGCCCCGCAGCAGCGCATGACGTCCAAGACAAACTCGTTAGCCAAGAAGTCGAGGCCCCGGCAACTCACGGCCTCCGTCCGCTTTGTTCCCCCAGAGATCAGGAATGGCAACCTGAAGAGCATCCTTGGCCTCTTCTTCATCCTGTCACGCTACAAGCAGCAGCAGCAGCAGCAGCAGCAGTACTACCAGTCCCTGGTGGAGCTCAGCCAGCAGACCAGCAGCACTGCACCGTCCACCAGCAGCCTCAAAACACAAGAGATGCAGTCCAGGTGGGGTCCTCCGCTCTTCGTTTACCGATTGTGTCAATGTGGTTTGGTTAGAAATGCTTGTTGACTTAAAGTGGAGGCTTTACTACAGAGGAGAGTCGCCATTTAGTGGTGATGAAAATTAAAAGGAGTTTTTATGCAGCCTGTTTCCAATGACCTGCCAGTGTAAGTGTGTGTCCATGTCACCATGTGAAATAATCCTGGATCCACAGGAACAAGATGACATGAGATTTTAGCAACATTTTTTTAAAAAGTCAGACAGAATGATTTTTTAAAGAATTGGCAATTATAGTAGAATAATCCATATCATTGTTTACTAGTCCATATATTGCCGTGCTTCTGTAAAAGTCATAAAAGTATTGAAAATGCACTTTGTGTTTTCTGAGATACGAGATGAATTTTCAAGAAGCTCCTAGCTTGAAAACCTCTGAAGCAGAAACTAACTTTAGTAACATCAACAAATAGTGAGATTACTTTTGGCAATCTCAGTTGACGAATGTCCAAGATGCTGATGTAGTAGGCAGGATGCGAAAAGTGACCACAACACCTACAATACTTTTTCTGCTTCAGCAAAACACCATAATACTTTGCTGCATCCATATTATTGTCACAAGACCTAAAAACTACTACATGTCCAACTCCCTCACCCTCCTGAAACACAAACGCAAAGTTAAGATGGAAACAAACATCAGCCCAGTTTTACTTATCAAAAGAAGTGGTTCAACTTTACAGCAGATCTTACATCAGAAAATCAGCTCGGCAGTAAAAGGAAAGATGCTCTGGCCTCGTGTGATGTAAATAGACACAGCAAGCCTTAGAGGACGGTCTAAAGGAAGGTCTGAGATGCCACACATGAGCAGCATTCCCCTCACCAGATCATGTTCCTCTGGTTGTAATCTGCTCTCCCTTGTGTGTAAAATCCACTCCGTAAGATCAGTTAGCCTCGCTGTTCGAGGAGAAGCTGGTCAGCAAGTTGATCTTGTCAACATCTTTAGCTTCGCTGTGTTTGGTTTGGTAAAAAGGGAGGCAAAGCTACGGTCAGTGTCATGCATTTGAGTGTCAGAGGTCACTAGGGCCACAGCTGCCTTGCACTACCAGCCCACACCTCATCTTGCCCACAACAGGTGGAAATGGTTTTCACACGCATCACTATAGTGTGATACGCACTACTACCACTGTATCAGTTTAGCTGGGTGGAAAAGTTAGACACTCCACCGTATGCGGATAAGGTTGTCACAAACGATGCATTCTGGTCCGATGCCTGTTGAATAAAGTGGCACAGATAAATTCAGAACAAGCCTTTGTGCAGCACCCTACTTAATTTCCACATATGCTCTATGCTTTCTTTGTCTCCATCCCTGTACTATTAACTCTGGACGTCATAGCAAAGGTCAGGAGAACAATTATATCTGTCTCCTGTTAATCAAGCTGATAATCTGTGAATGTTTGGTAGCAGAGGGCTCTTTGACCTTTATTCTAAGAGAGTGTGTTAACGAGTAATGTGATCTTTAAAAACCTATGTACACTGGCTTCACATTTTTTAAAAATTGAATATGAACTTGGCTTTCGTGGACATTAATCAGGCAGGAAATGGGAGAGAGAGAGAGAGAAGGGGGTAGAGCACGCAGCAATATTCATAAGGTCTACATCAAGCTACATCAAGAACTGATAGCTGGTGAAAATAGGGTACCCACTTTATCACTGCACCATACAATGCCTTGTTGTTTTGATCGTTCTCCAGTTGTTGTGCCGATTGTGTAAGCATAGAAGACAGATTCACATAGAAAAAAAACTATCAAATACATCCATTTATGTATTTTTTTGCTAGATACATGCAACATAGATAGGCAAATTTGCCTGTCATCATCCCATTTGATGTGGTTTCAATAACAGTGTGCTCCGTGTTGAATCTGTTCGCAAGGTGATGAGCCACTTGGACAAATTTCCACCAACCAATGTTTGATCATTCTTCACCTTTGTAACGTTGATCTAAAAATAATATGAAAACATGTAAAATAACACTTAATTTTTTTAAGTGCTCTCGGTTCAAAAGTAAAAATCTGGCTCATTTGCCCACTTTGCAAAGCTGAAAGTAAAGGATTGTTTTAAAGTAGTTACATTCTAAAACAGACTGCCAGGTACAATTTTCCATCAAAAGGTGCTGCATTTACCCTGTTATACAATATGTAACACCTTTCTCTGCCAGATGAGTCTGAATATGGAGATTGGACCCAAACGGAGAACTGACAGAATAAATTTCAAATGATTGAATTGTTTTTGGTCATTTCACAGGTGCTATTCAATTGAAAATCTCCACCATATTTTTGCTGCTCAGAGAAATTACAGAACAGAAACAGAGTTTCTGTTTAGCAGATATATATTTTGTTTTATTTTTTATTTTTTCTTGACATCATAACTTTGGGTAAACATTATAGGGCATCACAGTATTTGCACACATGACATGATCCATGATCTCTGTAATAGCTTTTATCTGAGGCTGAAAATAAACATAAATTAAAACCAATAACGAGAACAGCAGCCTTCTTTTATTCAGTAGACCAGGAATGTGTAGCTACCGGTGGGGAAGGCTCTTCACAGACTTGTTCTATTCTTCAACCAACCATAAAATAACTTTGTATTTTCTCTTTTATTTCATGTAAAATATTGGAGGTTTTGCGCAAAAAGTGATTAGAACCTATTTACACATTCATACCAGTAACCAAACTAGATCTATTTTGCTATAATCTGTGCAAACAGTGCCTGTAGCAGGAACTTTGATTAAAGTTCCTATAAACTATAATCAACTTCTCAAAATAAATTCTTTACAGCTGTGTTAAGTCACGATTGAGTAGATAAATTCTTGTTTGAGATAAAAACTTGTTTGAAGGTTTTCATCAGCAGATTCACAGAGTCATACTTGGCATGCTTCTCATTGACAGTTGTGGTATGGCAAGCTTTCTATAGACAGCACCTGCTGGCTCTACTGGTATCTCTGGGGAAGAGGATGAGATATGTGTGTGTACGTATGTGTGTGTCAAAGGGGAACTCCCCATTGGACAGCCATGAGCCTCAGAAGGCTTTCGGAGCTGTAGAAGTCGGGGGGGACCAGGCCTGGAAGGGCACAGCACACCCGCCCTCGTTAATTCATTATGTCGTGGGGTGAACAAGTTGACCCCCGGGTACGCCGCTCCTCACGCCTACCCACCGCCGTTTCTCGCGACAGGAAGAGCAGTTTGCCCTGTGGGAAGGCGAATAGCCTGGTCCAGACTGAGCCTTCTCATAGGTAGTTACAGCTTGAGCTGCTTGCATGTTTGTCGGAGCATCCAGAGTGTGGATTTTTGGAAATCACAGGGTAAACTCAGGAGACTGGATTAGTCATTGACATCATGAACTGGTAAATAGTCTTTTTTAATGAAATTTTTACATGTTGTCCTATAATGTAGGTGTGCAATAAGCTGTTATAGGCACTCAAATTTGAGCAACTTCATGAATTTTATAAGATATTGTCCAAAACTAATTTGATGAAGTTGCTTCTAATTTTCTTTGAATGCATGGCAAATTTGTATTGTAACTGACACTTTTTCTGTTTACATTTTAACTGTGTTTTCTGAAATATTTCAAGTCCAATATAAAAAACAAAACAAAAAATCTTGCATCTCTTCAACTTGCTTGTGAAAGTTAAATTACAGTTTCAGTGTAAAGTTGATTCTTGGGGATGAAAGTTATATCATTTAAATGTTGCTACCTTTTCCAACCAGAAACAATGTCTCTTCTCTATGGACTTTTGCAATATGTATCCCGGACAAGCCCCCATTCTAATGTTCTCTACCCAGAACTGGATGCTCCTGATCTAGAAGATATTGTTTGGTGAATTAAACACATTGTAGACAGCCTGTTTGTTACTTGTTCCTCAATTAATGTAGCAATGTAAAGGGGTCTGTTGCTGGGAGAAATGTGGTCACCCAACCTTCACTCACTTACCAACACAGATAACAGCATAGTCATCGTCTTTCATACATTTAAGTATTGCATTCTACCTTCTGCTGTCCTACATTGAGGATAGACTGGACTTACAATTAGGCAAAAATCAATGCACACTGTATAACCTGCATGTGTGAGTGCTAGACCATGAGAAAGAGTTCATGGTGTGTTCAAGCTGAAGCTTTGATTGGATAGTGATAGTATTGAATATAGTGTGCGTGTGTACTGCAGTGTTTGGAGCATTACACAGACAAATGTTGAAAGATGTTTTATTTGATCTGTGGAGACATGAGTTTTCTGCTGTCAACACTCTCATGTCAACTCTTTAAATAAGTGCTTAAGTGGTTTCTACTTCCACAGTAAAAAGAGCCTGCTGATGGAGTTAGACTTCAGGTTAAAAGTAAAAAGAGAGACTAACCTTGGGGCTTCTGGCAGACTAATACAGCCAACATTTTTCAATTTTTAACTCTTGTTCTAATATCGTGTGATCTATAGTTTGTGTTTTTTTTCCCTCTTAAAAACAAACCTCTCCCTGAAATTTAGGTAAAAACTGTTTCAGGCTGAAGGAATTGTACAAAGCTTGAGCTTACTTCACACAGAGATTTTTATGTCAGTTTTTGTCCCAATTTCCCTCTTCTGACAATCTTAAGGATACTGCAATTATGGAGTAGTTTAGCTACAACAATACCTGTTGTAGCTAAGATTCAGTAATCCTAAGTAGCGAGACGTTCGGTTCTGACAAAATGTCAGGTGTCTCAAACAAAGGGAGCCAATACTGTTTGTAGAAAGGACAGAGTTCTGTTGACCTCACATAGGCAGGTGGTGGAAGGAGTCCTTTTAGGTTCTCCTCATCATAACAAACACACATTCAGTCTTACAGAGGTCAAGGAGTGTCAGACATTTAGACCTCCCTTGGGAAGACTCTGACACGGTTCTTAAAAAAAAAAAAAAATGGCTTCATCTTGAATTCAGCAGATAAAAAATACAAGTCATCAGTTCTGGCCTTAGCAGGTTTTCTGTTGCTTTTATGCGTGTGCTGTCACTGAGTTAGTCTACATCTTGTTGCTGAGAACAGGGAAATGTGTCAACGAACGCCAGTGTGAGGCTAATTTTCAAATGAATTTAGTTCAGCTTGCCGCTTTCCACCCGCTTTAATGTTTACAGGACATCATTAGTTTGACTGAAAAACAACTCTGCATGTAGCCAAGCCAATTCCTGTCAAACACGAACAAGGCGGCACGCCTGAAACGTGCATAATTGCAGTAACTCCCATCTCTTCGAGTGACTAACTGTGACTGGTGCTTTGAGCATTTCCTTCACCCCTGCCTTCTGTGCTGTGTGATTTGGGGTTTTCTTCAAAGGATGCCACCGCAAACCTGTTTGGGAAAGTTTCCCTGGCCGTTTTATAAATGGACTGAGGGATGTTATTGGCTTAGTCATACGCTTGTGGTTACCAACATGTGTGAGCCATCATGTGAAAAATCAAAGAAATGTTCCCTGGCATGCTAGCAGTGTCCACCACGTGCTTCGTGTTTTCCTTCACCTGGCTCCGGCTCCGTCTCTCTGCCTCCCTTTCATATTATTACATTTAGCCATGGATTAGGAGAACTTTTACCAGGCACTGCTCTCGCTCTCCATCTAACTGTGTTTAATGGTATATCTGTCTTTTTCTCTGGTCTGTTTGCAGTCTCACAGCACGATATGCAAGTCCTCCAGGCCACAGTGGAATAGGGTCACCTCAGAAGAAAAACACAAGGTACGTTTCTTCTCTCCTGTGTTTTTTTTTTTTCTTCACCTGATTCCTGTCTTGTTGAGAAATTTTCTGTTTTAAAGCATTCTTTTTTTTCTAGTTTGCACTTGTTCTTTCTATATTTTCGTGATACTCTATCAAAGGTCAAAGGTAAACAGTCAGGGTCAGAGATTAAGCATTTTGCAAGGAGATTCTTGAGAAGGGAGTGGCAGTTCTTGTCATGGCAGCTTGGATCAATGTTTGAGTGAAATACTGCCACCTACTACACTAAATGAACACACATGTACACGCACAAATAATGACCCTTTTCTGGCTAATCAGGCAAATTTAGACCTTTATTATATTGTTCACCTTTCCACGAAGCATTCATGACATTATATGTGACATCTTTTTAAATGGATGAAAATACATGTTGCCAGCCCTTTACTTACATATTGCATTGTATACATGCAAAAGAACTTGATAGCAAAATGTCTGTTCAATTTTAAATCCTTATGGTACAATAGAAGAACCTGTTTCCACAAAGATCACAATTTCACGTCCATCAAAGAATTTCCACATCACAAACACAAACAGAAAGTTTTGTTTCATTGCTGATCACATTTTGTCCCTTGGAAAGTTTTCAACATCTGTGCAATGAAGTTAAAATTAAGACACCAGACACAACAAAGGAAGCTGCAGGCTGTAAGTAGCAGACAGATTTAGTAAAGTTCTGTACCTATTGCTGCTATTGATAGGGTGTGACAAATAGTCTTACAAGTTCACCCTCATGGCATCAACTTAGCAGTTCTTTCACGTTAGCCTTACAGAACTGTGCACAGGCATTTGGATCTTTTATCTGAACTATTTCTTTGTAGCTCTGGTGGCCTACCAGGTTTTCTTGCTCTGTGTTTGTCTCCTTCCATCATTCCCATCAACTCTGATGTGCTTTGACATCATTGTTTTAATCAGTAATCAACAGTTTTCACACTGTATTTTGGGAGATGTACTCCATCCCAGTAAAATCTGAATCTTCACTTTGATGCAAGTGTTTAGTAGTTTAGCACAGGGCCATAAAGTTTTGCATCCAAGCAGCAGGGGGGGGTGTTTGACAGTTTGTTGGCCCTTGTGCTACTCTCAGTCTGACAACGGGCACTGCGCCTCTGACTGCCTGTGTAGCCGCCAGATGTTCCAGACCTTCATCCGGGTGGAAAAAAAGAAGAGTTTTGCTTTGGTTTGCGTCCCAGACTCTCTGCTGAAGCATCTGCGTTCAACTGGTGACTGACAGGCTTCAGTATTTCACCTCACATCCGTCGGCAGAACCCACAGCGCAGAAATTAGATTACCTTCTTCCTTCCAGGTCCCTTTCGCCGAGGCATCATCAACCCCTGTAGTTTGGAAGATGAAAGCGTCTAATGATGAAAGGGATTTCTTTTGATTTCCAGCTGAATTGCTTCGCTTTGTCTCTCCTCTTCCCTCATTCTTATTTTCCCCTGTCTCAGTGTGCAGTATTATCCTCCACTGACTCTCAACCATTTGCATTTGTTTCCTGTTTTTTTCCTCTTCTTCTTCTCTTTGTGTGGATCCTTTTAATTTTATCAATCACTACCTTTTCTTCTTTTTTTGTAGATTGATCATTTTCTAAATGTAGACAGACTAGATTAATGAATCCCGTTTTTTTGTTTTTTTACTTGAGTATTACTTTATATGGTTCAAACTTCTTCTCTCGGTGACTGACTTCTTGTGTATTTGCATCTAGGCAAGGTTTAATTTAGCATGTTTGTGCAGGATAAATCTATGAGGTTGCTCTCACTTCCTGCTGTGCACTCTGCTCTTCTGAGGGAGATGTGAAAGTAACCTTTAGTTTTGTATGATTTTTACTGGACTAAATAAAAATAATTTCTAGCTGAGGTCTGGATTTCCTTCAGGATTGAAACTCTGTCATTCTCATCAACACTAAAAAGAAAAATGTCTGATTCTACCACTACCAATGTTTAACTAATAGGATAGTGTGTTCAGATTTTGTCAAAAAGCAGAAATTTTATTATCTTCTGACTTATTCTCTAAGTCCACATTTCCTGTGATTTCTGCAAGGTTTATGATGAGCTCCAAATGGGATCACAAAATCCTTCCTTCCTGTCACTCTTCCATAGATCGCTGCAGCTCCTCCAGAGTCACTATAGCCCTCTTGGGTGCTTCTTTAACAACAGGGATTTGTTTTCAACTTATTTTTGAGTCCAATACATTCTCCATACATCTGTATCTGACAGCATATAGAGTTTTTCCTTAAACTCAACCAAGCATTGGGCGTATTCTGACCAACTGCAGCTGTTCCATCACATGGAAAGCTGTGATCGTTGGCGAACTGCGTCCTAACGTGACAAAATTAGAATCTGTTTTCTGTTTGGGAGTTTTGCAGCTTTCTCCTCCTACATCTCGTCTCCAGCTGCGATGCAGACGCGGGTGACATTTGCGGCATAATGAATCGATTATCTCTGTGAGGCATCAGCGTATCTTTCCAGCAGAAAGTCACCAGCAATGGAAAATCTAGCTTTCAGTTCCCCCTCCAAGAATGTTAAGAAAACTCAGGTTGTGAATTTAAAAAAAAAATTAGACGTTCATCTTCACCCTGAGGTCCGTTCTTCCAAGATCCAACTAGTTGCAAAATAACGTTTAGCGATTCCTGAAAAAACTGTCCGTTCTCATTAAAACAGAGAAGAAATTGGAGGAAAACATCTAATAAAGTGCAGAATGCTGCGTCAAGCTGTTGTATAACACCAACAGTTTGATTTGATTATTTGTGTAATTCTCCTTTAGGGGAGGTATGAGAACAACATGTGACGCTGGCAGCTTTGACTCTACCAAGAGCTGAAAAGCTGATGGAACTTATAAAGAACAACTGGGAGAAACAAAGCTCTATTTGATCTTGTCTTTGGTTGTTTTATTATCTAAACTAGCAAAGTATTATGAATAACTCACAAATTTAACATACTTAAAAATTTCATGACTGCACAGAAGTATTTCACTAAGATTCGGTGTGCTTTTTTTAATATTTCCTTTACTCCTCTTCACATTGATGCATTAAATAAACTCTGGCATTTGTAATTTTTTCTAGTGCAAATACTTAAACTTTGAAAATTTTGTACAGTTAAACCCGAAATTAGCCAAATTTTTTGTTGATCATGATTGATTTGAATATCCAATAAACGTGTAAAACATCCAAGGGGTCACCAGTCGAAGCCTGATGACAATTCCACTTTTGGCTGATACAGATTCTTTATGCACTGCAGCAAATTAGCATAGGACCTCTACCAAGCTCAATAAACGTCTTGGTAAGAGGCAACGGCAGTAATAGTAGTACTTACCATTTTCTCTTATTTCTCAAATATGCTTTCTGTTGGACTATCGTAACAAAAACCAAGCTACGGTTTACGCCTCCACACATAAATGTTGGGAAATCTAAAAGGAGATTGTTTACCATTGCAAGTCTCTGTAGCTAACTACACACACACTTTCCCACAACAATAGACTGAGACAGCTTTCCATCAAACTCTGTGCAGAGTTCAGCCTCTCCTTCTCCCCAACCCTCAAAGGAACACACACTTCCTGCTACATCAACTCTGTGATTTGTCTTTGTCCTGCACGCCGACGCATGCAGAGTTCAAGACCGGTACTCCAGACAATGCAGCAGGTCTGTTGCAGCTCGGATGGTGTTGGTCTTCACGCTCGCCAAACCTCTTCACATCTTGTCACATAATAACCTCAAACCTCATTGTGTTTTATGGGGTTTTTATGTGATTGAAACAGAAGGAAAGCGATGCAGGATTTTCTTTTACATCTTTCTGACAAAGCCATTGGACATAATTTAAAATGCTGGGGGGTCCTTCGGAGTATGATGAGCCTGCTCTCTTGTATAGTATATTGTCCATTTTCTCCATAACTTCATGTGGTCCGAGTCGTTCCTCAGAAAGTCGTTTTTCCATTCGCTTGATTTCATCCATTAGTCGAGTTTTGTTGGTTCAGTTTTAGGCCTGCTTCTTGTGATGACTCTCCTACTTCATCTATAGGAATGTGAAGAGATGCATACAACGCTGCCCCTTTAACACTGAAATGCTCTTTCCTGCTGTGGTTTCCCCAGGTTACCAGGGCCGTCCAGAGTCCCTGCTGCAGGCAGCGGGGCGTCCAGAAGCCCAGGCTCATCCAACCTCAACCGCCGGAGCCAGAGCTTCAACAGCATCGACAAGAGCAAGCCTCTTCAGTATGCAAGCGGTAACGATAGAGGTGAGCAGAACACAGCACTCCAACATGTTCATCGTTGGAGATCAAATATTAGATCTCTACTTCATAGAAATGTAGTGTTGGGACAGTAAGAGAGCTAACAGGTGCTTGGAAAAAAACCATAGAACTGAAGCAATGTCAAGAAGAGTCGACCTAAAACAGTTTTCTTTATTTTTTGGTTCATTGTTTAACAGATAATGTCTGTTTACGTGAGAATCTGGTAGAAGCCAGTAAAATCATTTTCATTGCATCCAGACACCAAGCTCCCACTCCTACTGTTGAACTGTGTGCTTTCGTTTTCCTCATGGCTGCATTGAAAAGCCACCTAATTTACATTCTCCATACCCGCCACTTGATGGCAGCGCTCGCACAACGGAGCAGCCGGTTCCCCGCTTCAGTCTGCTGAATCATCCCCGCCTCGGAGCTCCAGCTGAGTCCTAACGACAGTATTAGGATGAGGTGATGCATAGAAAGAGCTGCCCTGTCAAAAATATCCGTTTTAAATAAGATTAAAAAAAAAAAAGTCTGCAACCTGTGAGAGTCAGTATAGCTACTTAGGGCTTCACATTTTTATTTTCAACCCCTTTGATAATGCTTCTTTCTGAATGGGAGCAACAGATACAACAATTTCACCCTCTTTGCTCACAGAGCAGTTCTGTCATCCCATAAAACTAACTCTGCTTGTCAAGAAAAGACTTTAAGAACTAAAGTTTCACTCCAGGGAGATAAAACTGAAGTTTGTTTGAAAGGAAAAAGAGAGAAAAGGACTAACAAAGGGAGAGAACAGAAATCAATTGCTGGGAAATGTCAGCAACACAGCTCCGACCTTCTGGGCAAAACAGAACACAGAGGCAGATACAGGAAGTCTCTGCCACGAGCCGTTTCACACACATTTCTCAGAAGACTTTGCCTCCTTTCAAGTTATATATATATATAAACTAAAACTGAAAATTAATATATATATATTAGGGTGACTAACTGCTGGATCCTTTTAACAAAAATGTAATTTGCCTGATGTCTATATAATGCAGAGAGCAAAATAATGGAGGAAGTAAATGAACATGGTGCTGGTGGGAGTTAACCAGTCGGCACTATTTAACCAGGCGGATGCTGGATTATAAACCTGAGCTTCTTTGAAAAATTTCTACCAGAAAGTCTGACACACTATAGAGGAAGTGGCATTTCATTCTCTGTTAGCTGAAGCAAAAAAAGGAAAAGAAAAGAGGCTGGTTTCCATGACAACTCTTAAATCACAGTGCAGCGAAAGTGTGGTGGTCCTGTGAAATGGCCTCTAGAGTGGGGCTGGAGGATCTCTAAAGGTGGGGTTAATTGAGTGGACCCACACACTTCATCACATTAATGCTTCCAGTCTCCTTCATTAACATTTAGAAAGCACCTGAAGGGGCCGCTGGATTATGGTGAATGATTGGGGAATAATAATAAAGACGCACTTGGAAAAACAATCGGTGTATTTGCTATAATGTTACACAGGTAGGTACTAAAAATGATTAACCTAGAAGTTCAGTTTTCAAAATGTAGAATAAAATCTAAACAAATGTCAACTCAAAACATTTTACTGGACAAACGAGTCAGTCTCATATCCAGTTAGACTCCTTATCTGTCCAAATTCAATCAAGTCAATGTACTGCACTCCATGCAACTACAGGTCCAGTTGCAAATACATATTGCACTGTAGTCAATGTCAATCATGTATTGCTGCAGCTAATAAGGAAAACAAGGAAAAAGGCAAATAAATAAAAAATAAATAAAAAAGCAGCAATGTTTCCACCCAAGCAAGCATGTGGCAACAGTTGAAAGGAACAACTACATTTTAAGTGGTTTCACCTGGCCATCTATTATTGAGTCTAGCTAGATAGAATTACTACTTAGCTAGCTACCTGAACTCACAATTACTAGCTAGCTAAATGTTGTTATAATTCGTATTAAAAGTTGAAAAAGGGTGTACTTTCTTTTTAGCATAACTCTACAGGCTTTCTTGTGTGCGCTCTAAAGCCTCTAAAATGTTCACCTACCCAAGACACCTACAGCTTTTAAGCCTCCGTTATTTTAATCCCCAGCTGTCAGAGCAATATGTGGCACTGAGGCTTTTTTAGTTCTTCTTTCAGGTTTGAGCAAACATGTTGTGTCTCAGCCCCAACCAGCTGAATCAAAGCCCAAGCCCCTCTCTGTCTGCCTGAAGTGACATTAAGGAGCAGACTGGAGGTGACTCAGAGCCAGCTGAGCCCTGCTCACTGTGCTGACTGACAGCCAGACAGACACTCAGTCTATTGGTGCATAACTCCATGTTGTCACTCTGTCATCTCTCCTCTCCTTCTGCTTCATAATGCTTTCTTTTGTGTTTTTACCCCCCTCAATTTATTTCTCCTTCCCAGAGAGTAAGTCCATACTTTTTGACAACTTCATCTTCTGGGCTGTGGACTCTGGTGTTGATGGTGTGTTAGTTACATTTGAAAAAAGTTGCTTTTCTTTGACCAAACTAACATTTAGCCTATGTGTGTTGATTAAATACCGTCTGTAAATGGGTGTAAGAGATATCATTGTGTTGTAATTTACTGTTTTTCTTACCTGTCACTGCAGAAAGTTGTTGACAATTCCTCAATGCTTGATTGGAAGGAAGTTTGTACGATTATGCAACATGGGAAATCTGAGGAATCTGATAGGTCTTGTTAGAGGTATTTCTGCTGACCTTTGATAAAAACCATTACCCATTACTCCTTTACTCTGATGCCCCAAAATGAAATCAACCTGCAGCCTTCAGAAGCCTTAACCTGCAGCCTTAACTTGCGAAGGTGTGCAACTTCATTGGAAGATAAATCCGGCTGGAATCAAAATCACACAACACTGTTCCCTTTGAATCCGCTTTTGTGTTAGTATGTTGCAAAATACATAACATTTGTAGAAACACACAATCTTTCCTGTTGGTGCTTTTCATCTTACACTCTACTGTTAGAATTTAAATATTTCCAAATTTTGCTAAAACCTTGGAGGAAATTGGTGCAAGTTTGTTTTCCAGCCATTTAAACAAGTAATTTGCTTCTTTAGATTTGCTGTCTGGTCCTGTCAGACGAGCATCTATGACGAGATCATCCATCTGGAATGGAAAACCTAATCTACAGTCTTCTTTTTCTTTCTGTTCAGAGTCGGTGAGGGGCATCCCAGTACCCAGTGGGATGAATGGAAGTGGTATTGGTGGGATGGTTCCCACCAGCCTCAGTGGGCAGCAGCTGGCCTCTGCCATCCCCTCACCCACAGCTGGGAAGACCTGGCGCAGCAAGTCCATGAACCTCAAGCACAGCGCCACTTCCTCCATGCTGGCAAGCCCCCCACACTCACCTTCCACCACCCCTTCACCGCAGGCCCTGGAATGTCTTCAGACTCACGGAAGTGAGGCGTCCAAAGTCGGGTCGGGAGCCGTGCCACCGCAGAGATCAATGCTCGAGAAGTTTCGACTTATTAACCCTCGTTCAGCCTCGAGAACGTCACCATCCATGGCGGAAATGACTCTCCAGGAGGAAGACGACCTATCAGAGTACGGGGACGATGGGCAGACCCCGACAGGGTCAGTGTGTAGCAGCGGCAGTAGCAGCGCTACCGCCAAACAGATCTCAACAAAGACGTCAGCATCATCCCTTTCTGCACCTAGCAAAACCTCGTCTTCATCGTCATCAAAAACGTCTGTCAGTGGCAGCAGGTCCTTGGCCCCAAGCAAAGACAAAGAGGACAAAAACAAGTCAGGGAAGTCTTCAAAGGACAGCTCTCCTCCAAAAGAGGAGAGTGCGGCCGACTCCACAAAGAAGAACTCCAAGATAGCGAGCCTCATCCCCAAGGGAGGAAAGTCATCATCAGGGAAGAAAGATGCCGGCTCCTCCTCAGCTTCCAGCGGCATCCCGAAACCAGGACTCAAAGCTCCGTCCACGACGTCAGCCAAACCTCAGAGCCAGTCCCAAAACCAGAACCAGAACCAAGCTGCCTTAAACAGCAGTGGCAACATGCGGGCAGGTGAAGGAGAGCGAGCCAAGCTGACCAAAGGAGGGCAAGGCGGGAGTTTTTATATCCAGCGCTCCGCCGGCGGTCCAGAGGGCAAGCGGACCAGCATGACCTCGTCTACCAGTACCTCGGCTCTGTCCGGGTCCAGTGGGATGCTTGTAGGAGGAGGCGGGGCGCTCGGAGGCAACGGAGTGGTTCAACTTCCACAGCAGCAGCAACATAACCACCCCAACACTGCCACGGTGGCGCCCTTCATGTACAGGTGAGTCATCTGGACCAGGTTCAACACCAATTCCCCTTTAAGTTCCACAGAACTACAGACCCGTGCATACACACACACACACACACACACATATCCTAGGAAGTCTTCGAGTTCTCCCAGTCATCAGCTGGCGCTCCCCACTGTGCATCATGCTCTCGCCTCCACATCTCTTCACAGTCATTACAGAACAAATTAACATCCTCTGCTATCTGCTTGCCAAAGCCTATTATTTGGCTGTCTGCGTTTTATCCTCAATGGGAAATTTCAGACATTGGCGGCGTTTAGGAATCCATTCACTGTCTCTTTTTTCCCCGACTATGTTGGCTTGATGCATACAGCTGTTATGTGGCACCCTGACGGTCCAATGATCAGGTGTGGAATATAGTCTGTATAGACCTCCGGGATATCAAATTCTCTATAGGTGGTGTACCACAAGAGAACAGAAGCAAGGAACCCAATTAAATTAATTTCCCCTTGGACTAGGTCCATTAGTAATAAGTGGGTTAGCCATCCGTAAAGTATTCCACAGTCTACTGAATGAGCTTGTTGAAACTTGGACTACCAGACGCTCTTTCCTGTCTGTTTCATATCAGGTTTCAGTCTGATATATTTCTGAAAATTTCTGAATGTGTCGTCCAAACAAGACTGGCGATTCTGAGAACTTCAATTCTTCTTTTGTGTCTGGCACCCCAGAAAGCGGACATGGAACGAAATCATTGATTACCTTTAACTTTGGAGGTTTGATGTCTTTGGTTAAAGTCATCGCTACAGATAGGGTATTTGTGTTGCAGCCATAAACCTTTACTGTATTATCTGGAGACTCTCGGATGAACCGACACAATGTGGAACATAATGGTGGAGCAGAAGGAAAGTGATTTATAACATGCAATAGATTTACCTTATTAAATGCCACAGCAATTGATAATTGGTGTCTCTAAAATAGATACTTGTCTGTAAATTATTGTAGAGATGTAATTAGATTATTTAAATACCAGGAACAAGACAAAGCAGGTTCATTACTGAAGCTTTTCTCGTTTTTTATTTTTAGGTGTTTTAGTGTTTTTAGTACCTTAGTTGTTTTCTAAGATGTTCTCTTTGTGGGGCTTCTGTTGATGACATTACATAAATGTTCACCAGCAGGCCTCACCAGAGGCTCTCAGCAGGCATTCTGGGTGTGTGAGGGTTCTGGCTGTGCAACTTCTCCACCATTCTCCCTCTTCTGGGCGTCTCGACTTTGTTAGGGTTGTAGTTGTTGCATCATTCTAGCGTAACGAACTGTCACTTTTTGTTCCCTTTAGATTTCCTACTGATTCCTTCCAACACAAAAACACTCTCTGATCAGTTTGAGTATTTTTCAGGTCTGAATAAGTATGGACAAAAACATTTTCTTTGTATTTCCAAACTTTAATGCCTTAATCCATGGGTGTCCGGCTCCAGTCCTCCAGGGTTAGGGTTAGTTTTACAGGAGTCTCTGCTCCCGTGAAGCTGATTCACATGGACTAACTACGTCCTCAGAATGTCCTGATGTTCTGCAGAGTTATTTGATTCAAGTGTGTTGAACCAGGGAAAGAACTGAAACTTAAAGGATTCTGGTGCTTTGAGGACTGACTAATTCATCCATTCGTTTATCATCCTTACATATATATAAACATGCATGCTTACATTTTTTATCCATCCATACGTACATAAATTTTCATCATTCATCTATTCACCCATCCATTTTTTTTCATCCCATTTTTATCGTCCATTCTTCCTTTTTTCATCATCTATCCTTCTAGAAGAAACTGAATATAATCTTGACATGCGTAAGAATCCTCTGGTTGTAAAAACATGATGATCATATTTTTATCTTTGCGTCGTAATCTTTCCACCCAAATGATTAACTATGTAGCTTCTGTTTACGCTGTCGGTGCATCTATCTCACATTTTAAGTCCTCCATTTTATTTCACATCACTTTTGTTCCACGCAGCTTCGGTAGAGAATATCTGTGCAGCTGAAATAAAGGAAGGCAGCAGTGAGGAGAAATAATTCGCATGAGCTGAAGTCGCTCACGCAACTGGAAGCCAGTTCTTATCTGCAGTGCTGCAGGTGGTGACGGTGATCCCTGGTCTGTGTATGTGTGTGTGTGTGTGTGAAGGAGTGAGTATGTGACACTATGTGGCCTTTGCTTGGATCTGTGCGTGTGTGTGTGTGAGCTTGTTCCAGCCCTGTCTGCAACTGTTGCTGTGCATATTTTCTGGATGTTTTTCAACATAAAGACGGTGAAATGTTTACATGCATTCTGCTGCTGAAAGCAGTTTTCTTCCTTGTCATCTGTTTCTGACAACATTTACTCGCACACAGCTTGTGTGTGTGTGTGCGTAACGCATCTCGGGAAGTGTGTAGGAATGTCTTTGTTTCCTTAGATCAGCAAATGTTGAATCGTGATGCCACTCGGACTGGAGGACAAGAGGCAGAGCTACAGAAACAGATTTAACCCATTGAAATCCAGTGACGTGTTTCATAGAGGAAAATAAAATGTACCAAACCCATTCAGCTGTTGATGCGGATTTAAAATGCTGCTATATTCTTAGTGACTCTGGTAGATACTAGAGATGTTATCAATATCTGTATCGATTCTGATCTTGAAAAAAGTCTTCGGTCGGGTATCTTGACAATGTGAGCAGATCCATTCAGTCTAAGTATACGTTTTATTCTTTATTTTACATTATATTTAGCATTCCTAATTGCAGTTTCTGACCCTTAAGACAGAAGGTTTGTTGCAGTTTATTTTTCTATTCATTTCTGTTTTTACTTTATATCAGCTGTTATACTCCTAATTTTCTGTATCGGATTGTTATTGGGCCAATACTAAACCTCTATCTGTATCGGCAATGAAAAAAAATGGATCGGTGCATCCCTGGTAGGTACACAAAGCTTCTCACTTTTAACCTGAAAACAGATTCAGGCAATCTGTCTGAACACAGGTAACAGCTAAATCTGCTCATATATGCTCATATCTGCAAATGCCCAGGTTTATTATACATATATCTTTATCTTTTTGCCTCCAGGACGTTCTCTGAAAACGACTGCACCATGGTGGCCCCAGCCGACCCCTGCCTCAGCCCCACCAAGGGAGAGCTGGTCTACAGCAAAACAGCCAAGCAGTGCCTGGAGGAGATATCAGGTACGACACACACACACGCTGTGGGCTTCTGTGCAGATCATCGTCTTCTGTGTGAGTGGTGTGTAAATAAGCATGTACATTTTTATATATATATATATATATATATATATATATATATATATATGTTAGGAATTTAACCTCTCTCTGCCAGTGAGCCTCTATATTTATTCAAATCTGACCTTAAAGCTGCTGCAGTTCTGATCTGCAAATTCACAAGCAAAATTATTCCAGAAGAGGGTGAAAAAAAAGCTGCAGTTTATCAGTGTGCAAATTCTACAGCATAAAACTAGCTGTGTTTACCTGGGGGAGCCACGTTTTGTTCCTGTTTAATGAATAGAAGGAAAAAGGTCAGCGCTGTCGGAGGGAATCAGCCGTGTGGATTTACATCACCATTACCTGTCATTCTCAGACTGATGAGCTGGGTAAAGCTGGAACATCACGGCTGTTAGAACCGGGAAGTTATCTAATAGCGGTACTTGAACATTAATAAATGCAATATAAAGATGCAAATGAGTCAAACAGAAACATAAACTGCATAAAAAGCATTTCACTGCCCTCATTAATGCTGCAGAGCAGCTTTAAAAGTGTGAGATTTAGTTAGAATGTTTAAGACAAAGCCTCCCGTGTTTATAATCTGAAGTCCTGTTCATCCAGAGCTAATGCAGCAATAGCAAATGAGGTCCAAACTTTCTGCTAATGCCGATAAAACACTGTTACTCAATTCAGGTGTTTCTGTTAAATAAGATGCACATTAAACATCACATGTGAATAAGTTTGTTCACACAATAAGACAGAAAAAATGTTGCGCCATCGTCATCCAATCACTTCCTGTCGTCTTCTCTGTGGTTTGCTACAGAGGTTCCTTGGTTAGGTGCATTTTGCTAGTTGAAAATATTTGACGAAGAGATGGAAGAGAACTTCAACCAACATCCCAGCACTGAAAACAAAAAGCTGGCTTAGAGCAAACTATTGTTTCTCTTCCACTATCCAGTTTCAAATGACTGCTGCTGCAGTCTTCAAACGTATCCATCATAGGTGTTTCCTCAGGTCTGAATCGCTTTCTTTCTTAAAGTTTGTCATACTTTAACCAGCTGTTTGTCTGTGGGGAAATTTGGAGCTTTACATCTTATGTCGTTTGAAGTAAATCGGAAACGCTAACATTTGAAAACAAATTCCTCACTCATCATAAAACATAAAATAGAGCTCAGCCTGGATCGAAAATCAAAGAAAACCAGACTTAAGTTGGGAAAAGGAAGACGTCAAGCCGAAACCCAGAAGAACTCTACAAAGCAGAGCTTGCACAAACAACACCATGTGATTATAGGTTTAGGGATGTCAAGTGGGCAGCGACATTCCAGACATTTAGCTACGGTCCTGGCTTTTCCAAAGCCCGTCATTTGCAGGACAAAATTAGACAACAGCACTGACCGTTCTCTTTGTTTAGACTCCATTAGGTACAACCGCTTTTTTTGCAGTCACACGTTTCATAGCCGCTTCGTACCCTTCGCCCTTCTGGCTCTTCCTCTGCGGAGGAGAGGCAGCGAGTCTCTGACAGGGCAGTTCAAGAGTCTGCACACCACAGATACCACATGACAAGCCTGCTCCTACTGCATACATCCGTACAGCCCATGTCAGGGGTGTCAGCTTTCAGACATCAAAGCAGGACAACTGCTTAAAATCTATTATGGTGTTTCAGAAGTTGCAGAGATGAGAAGAAAGGTTGGGGTAGAGAGAGCTCGCAAATATCTGCATTGGTACATACTGAGCCTTGCAAAATGTCCACACTGCTTGAACATTATCGTATTTTGGCACATCACAGCCATGCACTGGACGATATTTGACTGGGATTTTATAAAATCAAGGGAAACCAGTTACCCTTACTCAATTCTGGAAGGAACCCTGTTATAGACTTTCAAGGGGGAGGATTTTGTAAAATTGACTTTTCTGATATGATATGATATGATATATTATGATTGTCCCTTATGAAAAAAACATACCTGAAGTTTTACTTTGACTTTTTTTTTTTCTTGCATGTTTGAGAAATCCTCAAACCTCCCTTGGCAACCATTTAGGTATGCCTGAACACTTGTTCTCACGGAGCCCCGCCTATTTCCACAAAACTCCTCCTTGGAGTTCTGGTCTCTAGCTGAGCAAAAGAGCTCATCTCCCCGGCAACTCCCCACTCCGGAAGCAGGAATTTAGCTACTGTGCATCTGCTGAGCTGAATACAGAAGCTGTATTCATACCAAAAGCATTTGCTGTAGCCCCCTTGTTTCAGGACGCTCTTGTACCAAACAAATACGATAATGTTTTATATCTTTATACATTCAGAAGGCTTGTGTAGAACTAAGTTTGTGGTAATTCAACTTTCAAACTAGAGAGGATTTCCAGTTTTCACTAACCTCTAACCCTAAGGTCCAAATCCAGCGACATGCAGCGTTCAACCAGTCCTAAAGGTTGCACATGAACATCATAATGGTATGTTGTCCCTCTGATGACAGGGGATATGCATCAGCTCTTCTTTAATGGTGCATTCAAGTACAGCTGATACGGTGGATTGTCTAAATATCAAAACAAGTCCAAAGTGATTTTTTTATTTTACTCAGGTGTATACACGATGTTACGAAAATTAAAAAAAACCTGAAGTATGTACTGAATTTTTGTGTTCCGTTATACCCCTACTAATTCCTCTCATTATCGTTTATGTTGTGATGAACAGTCTCTGTCAGAAAAAGCACTTTTTATGGCTTAAATAAATCTAAAAATAGACCTGATTTTTGGCTTCTGAGCCGACTTCTTTTGGAGGCTTCCGTGTGTTGAAAGGAGGTGTGAAACACAGAAATGGGGCTGACAGCGTACGCACTGACTGATATGAATACGTTGGCTCATGGTTGATCCATGATAAGCCACAGGGCTCAGTGTTTTAGCTCCCGAAGACGGCATTTAATTAAGTCGACTGGGTAGATTGGTGCAGTGGGCTTGCAAGCTTACAGGTGCGCTGTCCAAACAACTCGCTGTCCCACTGTGTTGGAGTGGGAGGAAAGCGACGGGTAAGAAGTAAACTGAGGAAGAGAATGAAAGAGGATTAAGAGAAAGAAGTGCTGATAAACACTGAGCGGGGCTGAGCGGGAGAGGAGGAGGGAAGGCTGCAGGCTGCATGCTGGAATGTGTGTGAGCCGGGGCTTCACCAGCCATTTATTCTCCGCTGTGAAGAGAGGGGAACAGTCAGCGTGTCAGCGAGGGAGGCAGCAGAAGTGTGGCAGTGAGCTGGTAATTAAAGGAGGGACAGAAGGTGGATGGGGAACAGATAAGAGTGAGTGAAGAGAGACTGTCATTAAATAGGGGAAAAGACAGAGGGAGCGAGAGCAGGAGGAGCAGAGAGTGAGCCACAGGAGATGTAGCAGCTTGTGCATCCACGCCCCTGACCGTGGTGAGGCAGAGAGACAACATGCGGACGGAGTGGAAGAATGAAGTGATTTGGTCTGGCTCGTAGTACGACCTCGAGTATGGGCTGGCTCAGGGATGGATCGGGATTTCACCTGCATACCTTCCAGAGTGGTTTTCTCCCCACTCTTCACCCGCTGCTCGCTTTCCCTCCAGCCCACTGAATCCTGGACCACAGTGAGGGTGGTGTGGGACGTGGGGACCTATCTGTTTGCATCCTCTGTTCTCCGGTTCCTCCCTCCCTCCATCTGCTTTCTCGGCGAAGGTGCGACCAAGATGTGAAGGGGAGAGCTGCGCACAGGTGGAACCACTCACACGTATTTTACCTATTCCGGAGTCACCGGCAGCGAAGAGGTAGGAGATGAAGAGAGGGGCAGAGTTCTCTGTGTATCAAGGGGGCAGCCCGGCTCGGCGGCCTCCCCAACCCCTCCCCGACAACCTCAACCTGCGGATCAAGCAACGCTCCCTCACCAACCTGACCCTGCTCAGTGATGGGGAGCAGCGGGTCTACTCCTTTGAACTCACCGACCCACCGTCTCGTCTCTCCCAACCTCTGAGCTCTTTGCCTTACTCGTCGTCTTCGCAGCGGGCAGGGGGCAGTCTGCAGGGCAGCCCCAGGAAGGAGGGCAGCACCAGGAGCATAGGTGTCCGGGGCACCAGAGCTCGATCTCTGTCACTATCCCTCACTAAGGTCCTCTCGCAGTCAGAGCATTCCCTCATCCCGGTCCCTTGGCGACGCACGGCAGCAGGTGGGCATCCACAACGGGCATCGTACAGCGGCCACCCAAGGACCGAGTCACAGCGGAGGTCTAGGGAGGGGCCAGGAGCAGATGGGGAAGGCAGGAATGGATGTTCCAGTGCTGAAGCGGCAGCAGAAAGGGGCGGCGGGAAGCAGGGCGGCAGGGAAAAAGATGGGTACTGGGCAGAGGAGGAGGCTTCAGAGGGAGGTCCTCGAGAGGGAACGGCTCAGTTGGATAAGGAGGTGATCCTCACCATGCTGGGGGACCTGGAGCAGGTCCTCCACACCTCACCCCAACCTCACCCACGTAAGTTAACCCTTCGTCTCTGCTGCGGTGGTTGGGATTCATCCAGTGTTGGAGGATTATCGTGAAGCTTAATGCAGGGAGTCAGAAATATGTCCACACTAACGCAAAGTTCTTAAAGAAGCCATCTTAAGAACAGCAGAGCTGAAAGACCTACTATAAGCTGGATATTTTCTTAATCCTCTATTGGACGAACCATACTTTCTCACAAGACCCTGTTGGCAGTTGAAGACAGTATTTAAATGTTTTTGAGACGTGGCTGTGGAATGAGACATCAGCTAGCTTAGTTCATACTCACACATGTTCAATCACAGATGTTACAACTAGATCCCCAACAAAATTCTCATTCATTAACCACCTTTTATCACCAGCTACACCACCCTTAACCCAAATGTAACCCTAGCAATGTCTGAATTTGCTGCATTGTTGCTCAGAAAGTCAAAATATATGCCATATTTTTTTGGAAGTCTCTTGCTAATATCTATGTGAACCACTTTTCTGTGTTTTTAAGCCTTTGTGAAAATATTGATAAGGTGGATTCAATAGAAGCTTTAGCTTTGAGGAGATTATTGCTGACTTTTTTGGCAGGTGGAGGAATGATTCAGCATTAAAACCCAAAAATACCTCAGATGGTGGGAAACCGATTCCTCCTCTCCAGAAAAAGCTCAGCCTCACCCTCGCAGGCTGTGAATCACACAGCCACTCTGATCAATACCTCATTATTACTGTTTGAGTGTGCAGGCTTTTCAATATATGTATGTCTTACATTGTTTTTTTATTTTTATGCATGCACACCTCAGTATGTACATACTAGTATTCGTATTAAATAGCTTATTGACTTTTGGAAGCTTTGTCTTACAGGAGAACCATCCACACCAGCTATTCATGTTTAAAATGATTCCAATTCAGTGGACCCCCTGTAATTGCATCGTTTTGGGTCCACAGCCAACCAGGAGTAGCTACAATCCACAAATGCTTGAGACGCCCTCCTAAAAATCTTATGGATACCCATTTTAATAGTTCAACCAAAAACTTTAGCTGAAAGTGCATGAATATGAACTTTGAGAACCATGTCAGAACTACTGCAGACCCTACCATCTTTCTCATCTCCGCTTTTGAGGATACAGCCAGTCAGCACTGAGGACAATGAATGCCATCCATTGGCATTTGTCGGCGTTTGCTGCTTTGCAAAAGCCAACCAATAGCATGTGAAGTAGCATCGTGTTCATCAGCTTCCCAAGTTGCATTTGATTTTCAATATTTTAGAAGGGAAATACACAAATAAGCAAATTTTCCGCAAATACTTTGGAGTGAAGTTCCACAGAAAAAATCTGCAAATAGGTGAACCAATCAAAATGATGAACTTCTTGGTGTTTGTCTACTGAAGGGGTTTCTAAGTCCAGTCTTCAGGGGCTACTTTTATGCATGTTTTGGAATCAAAACCCAGCTGACCCCCAGTCTGTCCCATAAAATCTAATTTAAAATACATTGCAGTTTGTTTTCATAACATAACCACACTTCAGAAGAAGGAATTCTGTTATTGTCATGCACACATCCTACGGTCTGTGCATTTCCTAATGCATTTCCTAAGGGAGACATTCGGAAAACCGGGGCATCCTGCTGCACAGGTGAGACCTCTGCGACTGCTCTGCAAATAATTTCTCATAAATGCACAGGCACGCCTCCATGCTGCATGAAGTGTCCGCTCACGACAGAGAATACTGGGCCAGATTTCGCAGTGTCACTTTGTAATGGGATTGTAATTGGATATTTCTCAAAGGGGCCTCAGTGAGTTGATGGATAGACGGGAGGAAAAAAGGGAGAATCACAAAGGAAGAGGAATTCTACGTTAGGTGTTTGGTGCCGATGGGCATTCTTTAGCTCCTGCATCCGGACAAAACCAAATCCAGGACAGAGAAGCTTTTACTGCTATCACAGGAATCGGGCCGCTTTGTATTATATTTCTGTTTACTCTGATTCTTGTTAGGCGGCTGTAAAGTAGACATTAGCTATGGAGTCGGAGGTGAGCATCGCAAAGATGAGCTATGACCTCAATTACTTAACACAGCTTTGCACTTTGTGGGATCATAATTGAGGTCAACGTTTGACTTGAAAATAGTTGATGCTACACTGTAGACCGCTGCGTGTCTTGAAGTCCTACAAGCATGACAGACCATAATAATCCTATAATTGTTGGCAGTGTAGCTAAAAATCTAATCCCCAACGCAACAGTTCCTTGCTAGAAATGCTGCCATATTAAAGTCTCTCGTTGGTGTGTAAAGAATTGGAAATAAAGTTGTGACGTGACAGTATTTTTCCACTTTTCCTCTGATTTTTTTTTTTTTTTTTCTTTAAGCTGCCAGAACTTTTAAAATCAATGCATCCGGGCAAGCAAACAGAGCGCTGTCACAAAGAATACCTCAAAGCTGGGAGGTCTTTTACACGGTCGCAGAAAGCCTGAAAACAAAGTTCCATTCTGCATCGATTGTGTGCTGCGTTGTTCTACGGGGTATACCTTTAGTGCCACCGTGTAAAAAATAAAAGCATTTATTTATCCTAGTGTGGTTGCAAAGTTGCAAGAAACCTTGTAGGGTCGAAAACAAGCACTGCGGCAAACCTTTGTTTCATTCACCAGGCACTGTTGGCCCCCACTGCTTGCAGAATAGCAGCTGGAGGAAGTGACGGAAATTAAATGAAAGGTCAAGTGAAAATCTTGAAATGGTGTCAATCTCCAGTGAAATGGATAATGGAGTTGTCACTCCAGCCTCACTTCTGTCCGGTGCCATGCATGGTGGCCATTGTATCCTAACAGGGTCACTGTGACGTCTGCAGAGTCCACTTGCATCCTAACTGAATGATTCGGCTTCTTGGCCCGGTTCAAACCCATGTTGAGTAATTTCTCAATGAAGCCAAGGCAGCTTTTGTTTAGAAGCACCTTTAACCCTAGAAAGCAGAGACTGACTGCCCATCCGCGCCGCGTCTCATTCCACTTGTTAATTACCCATTCTGTTGCCGCTGCCTGCAGATACAGGCTATCTCAACAAGTTAACAGGGAGCCTTAATTGGATCAGACAAGCAGATATTTTGGTGAACCCCCTCTGCTCTCTGCTGTGAAACATCGCCCAGAGTCCTCTCGTTATCCTCTCTCCTGGAGAACACTTCTGTTGCCTCCATTCAGCATTTGGTTCATTTGTAAAGCAGACACTAAGAAGGCTAGAAAACGCGTTGTCTTTTTTTAAGTCCAGTTTCCTGTTTTTGTGGCGGCTGTAGGCCGCAGGGTCTCCCACCGTTCTTGACAAAGAAGTGACAGAGCTTGCTTTTCCAACCAAGGCGGTCCTGATCTGACTGACGGATCTCGTGGTGTCATCCCATGACATTTCTGCTTCAGCCTGGAGGGGAAGCGGTGGATAAAACGATAAAGTGAAAGAAGTGCATGTAGTGCAGCCTGACAGGCTGTTTACAGTATAGGCTCACAACTGTCAGCAAAAGGCTTGCTGCCACCGCGATTGGTCACCATTCTGTTCCCCCCCGTCTGAGATGTCCAGGGACAAGCGATGAAGCGCTCTGTCAGACGTCCTCGCCGCTCCTTGGGATGTGTTGTGGCTGGCCATGCTGGAACATGGAAGAGAGTTGTGTGTTGAGTGTGTGGGTGCAGGTCCAAGCACCTGAGTGAATCGAACTTTAATTGTGTCTCAGCAGGAGAGGACCCCGAGGCGAGGCGCATGAGGACGGTGAAGAACATCGCTGACCTGCGGCAGAACCTGGAAGAGACCATGTCCAGCCTGCGGGGGACACAGATCAGCCACAGGTGGGCCAGCTGATGGTATTTTCCATCCCTCAAAGGTTGTATTGGATGACTTGGCTCTGCTTGGTGTATGTGGGAGAAATTAACTATTTTATCTGCTTTATCTGTCAGAGTAACAGATAAAATAGAGAACAGACCTTTTCTGTTTTTTGCTGATAATAGCTGTAGGGTAGTCTCTTTCTGGAGGAAAGCCAAGGGTTAAATTGGCCTTAAAAGAAGCAAGAATTGAATGTGGATAATTGGATAAATGTGGGATCCACAAACTTTAAGAGGTTGTTTTATGGTTGCCATCAATTCTATCTGGGCTCCAATCAGCTCCATGTTCTGAACCAGTTCTGTTTACATTGTGGGCTTGGACCAAAATGTGGGAAGGAAGCAGGAAGGATCGTTCAAAGAAAATAAGCCAATGGTAAGCCAAGTCTGACACAGGCAAATAAGGAAAGCAAAACCAACAGTAGACTAAGTCCTAAAGTTAAAAAATCAAAAAAAAGAAGAAAACGGGTGAATGAACCGCTAAGGAATCCAGGAATAAAATGCAAGGATCTGACAAAGAACTGAGTAGATGAGGAGACTTAGAGAGGGTGACTACTAATACAGGAAGTAGCATGTAGCTATATGAGAATTGAGAATTGATTAATAAAAAATATAGTATTTCATTATTGAATTGCATGCCTTAAAGATTTCAAGCCAAAGGATGTTTCATGGTCCACAATTCTTTGTTTTCCTCATATTAATTGTTTTCTTGTTCTCTATTTGTTGTAAGAAAACCAACTACTTCTGCAGCTGTATAATTTTACTTTTAGGCCTGTGTTTTACAAAAATTCTCTAGAGTCATGCTCTTATTTTAGCCTTTGTTCTGTAATAAAAAAAAAGTGACTCATGCTTAGAGGTGGTGACAAACATCTTAATTCCTCCTCACTTTGCACGCCTCGTCTTTGGTTAGTAGTCGAAAGCCTACACTGAGTTTTTAGATGTTTGGCGCTGAAAGCAGCTGTCAGCTGCAGTCAGCTACTTAAACACATCTGATCTTTTGTAAATGCTAAACATGAGTGAGCTCTGCTTCAGCATGTAGGAAGTGATAATGTGCTGCAGAGATAATCAAAGAAAAGGGACAAATATGGTCTCTTAATGACTGAATGGTTTAAAGCAATATGTCCGGCTTACCTCTGGTCATGACAGATAAGAAATGTTTAAGTTGTACTTGAGTAGAACAAAAATCATGTTAAAATCAGCAAAATTCCTCAAATAAATACAAGTCGCACTCCAGTTGTCTTAGTCGGATGCAGACCTGTCCTTAGCTTGCCATGCCAGGCTCTCTTCCGCGTTTAATGAAGAAAAAAGAAGAGGGTTTCTTCTTTCTTAACCGTCTGCAAATCTTGACCTCCAAGACCTGATATCATCTACATAAACTGAGGCTTTGGCCTCATGGAGAATATAAGAACATAAGGTGCAAAGATTGCATCTTGGGAAAAGACAAAATGATAACCATTAGTATTTGTCAGCCTCCTGATCAATGGTTCACTCCCCGTCTTGCTCCTCTCCTCCCTCAGTCTATTATTTTGTGTGTTTTTGCCCCATTTAGAGAGGAAGATGGTGGCCAGGCTGCCGACAGCCATGACAGATGGTAGTCTGTGGCTGTGTGTGTGCACGAGTGTGTGTTGGGTTTTCCGCGCCGCAGAGTCTCAGCCAGAGAAAGATCAATATATATAGTGCCATTGTATTACCTCTGTGTTTAATGGGACCTGGAGGTTTGGGGTGTGAAGTATTTGAAAAGCCTTAGGAGGGACTTCTCATTTATATGCATCAGTGGCACCAGAGCAGTGTGTATGAAGTATCTGGCGAATGATTATTAGCTGCTTGAGCCAGATTTCTGAGCGTAGCTTTTATATAAGGAAGGAGCTCAGTTTGTGAAAAAGGCCGGTCAGGCCACCTTGATCGCTGCACAGGATTAAAAATGGCCATCATCACCATGAGGCCATTTTTGTTAGGTTGCAGTTCTGTCGTCTCACCTGCTTCTTCTTTGAGATTTCCTCTTTGTACCAGTTTACATACCAGCTACCAGAGGACAAAGTATGAAAAGGACAAAGCCTATCAAGATATTAATGTAAAGTTATGAATATAACTTTACATTAATATCTTTTACTCACCTCTGGCTTTATGTAAAGTCCAGAGGAATGTAGAGTACCCTAAAACTGTACTCACGTAAGAGTAGCAGTACTTCTGGATATTTTTACTGAAGTAAAAGTAAAAAGTAGCTGTACTTTATACTTTTTGATATAAAGTACCAAATATTTTATACCAAAAAGTATTTGGTATAAAGGCTGCTGAAGTACTGGGTTAACTGATCAAACCAGATGCTCAATCATTTAATATTTAAAAATTACATCACCACCAAAATGCAAAATTAGGTATAAATTTTGGTATTTTAAAGACCAAAATAAAAATAATTCATATGAATAACATGATTACAAAACAGCAAAATTATAGTGAAACCAAACTGTTTCACATCAGTTTATTTCAATAAACTCATGAAACTTTAACAAAAGTTGCAGATGTGTGTCTGGTGAATGTTTAGTCTAACCAAGATTTTTTCATTCAGTGACTTTATTCAGTGGGTAAAGTATCCAGAAATTTTACTCAAGTAAAAGTAACAATACTTCATAATGAAATTACTGAAGTAAAAGTAAAATGTACAGCACAGTTAAAGGTATTTTTTTCCAAAGGTTACACATGTAAATTACTACCCAACTCTAGCAAAGACACTGTATTAATGAGAGAAACATAAATTATCATGACTATGTAGTAATCATTGAACCATCCGACCGGCCGTTCGTCCGTCCGTCCAGTCATCCACACAGCCATCCGTTGATCAACCATCCATGTATATTTTTACATCCTGTTCAGTGCTGCAGGGCCTGGTGTGTGTAACATCAGTGATGTTCACCAAAATAAAGCAAGCTTATATTAATACAGCCCTCTTATACTTTTAAAGTCCCATGAGCATACAACAGACACAACAACGGAGCCTCAGTGTGGCGTATCACGGCAACAAGGCGATGACCTCACACATGGCTGCTTGGTTAGCAGAGCAGCAGCTAAAGATGGCATATGAAATCCTCCTGTGCGGAGTGGCCTCTAGCCCTGCAGCTAAGAGGTTCTGCATGTGGGCTGCAGAAATGTTTGCTCACAGCTACGTGACCAGGTTAGCACCAAGTGTTGTTAGAGAAAGCCTCCTTCCTTGACTAAGTCCAAGGAGAATAAAAGGAAACGCTTTGGTTTTGATTTGTGATTGATTAAAACCACTACAGTCATCTTGAGATTATGTGGAGTGGAAGGTGAAAAAACCAGTCAGCTCTAAGATTATGTATCCAACTTTATTTTTTTCCAGTGTTGTTTTATACGTGCTGAGGTTTGGTGTGTGGTTCTAGTGGGATATTTTTTAAAATACGTTTTTAATCTTGAATTCACAAGAAATGTAGGATAAGGCAATGTCCTTAACTTTTAAAAATAGCTAATTTTTCCATAATTTTGGAAATCATTTGGTATGCTAACACAATCAAAATGATGAATCAATAGTAGTTGTAGTTTACCTAGAAGCTAACCACTTAAAAAATGGGATTTAAGATGTGTAATTTTTGAGGCCTTTAGTTGACTAAACTAGTGCCGCCCTCAAAGACTCGCTGTATTGAAGGCTACACACATCCTATGCACTCTGGTGGATAATCTAAGTGCTGCAGGTGGCCAGTACTAGCTATGGGATAAACTCTTTATTTAGATAAGCATTTTTATCAAAAGCATCCAATAATCTAACCTCTCTTGCATTATGTTTTAAAGAGTTAATTCAAAATCACATATATTTTGCAACAAGAAAATCCACTCAACCATCTTTACTTTTCTTATGACCGGTATTTCAGCCCAATAACAAAGTGTCATTCAGACAATAAAAAATGTTGCTGATCGACATGGGGAGGAAGAAGTGACTGAAGATGGACTGTTCCATGATAGTGAACCCAGCACAACAACAAAAGCTATCCATGTCCCTACTCCTTCGAGGGTTCAGCAGCCGCTGCAGGACACTCTGAACATAATAGCTTTACTGGGTCGGGTTTGCTTTGTGTTTACACCAGGGGAGCAGACACACGGCTCTGGGATTGACGAGATGGCTGTTTGTGCAGGTCGAGTACATGTATGAAATTTTTAGAGTATTATCTGCCACACAAAGCAATCTACAATCACTGTGGCCCTGAAACTACCAAATGACATGCGCCCGGTGGTAATAGTGGGTCAGAGTCGGAGGCACTTCTCAACGTTTCACAATGTTCTCGTCAGAATTGCCATTCTGAGAAGTAAAGTGGTATGATTCAACGTGATGAAGGCAATTGGAGCCACCTCTGGAGAAGATGAGTTTTCAGTCTGTAATGGTAGATGGAAAGTGACTTGACTGTTCTGACACCTGCATGTGTGCATGTATGGGAAACTGACCGTAGAGGCTCTAAAACCTGAGAAAAGAAGGTCCGACTCAGTTACATTGCACAATTAAGCTATCGTAAAGTACTAAAGTTCATAAACAAGTCAGTCTTGTAATTAATCAAAAAGCAGTCAGTCTCTAAATCTCTTAAAAACCAGAACTCATTTAGACATGATTTAACACAATTCATATTTGAACATACAACCAGTAATGGATCTGAATCTTTTAACGTATTAGACATTTTCATTAAAAAGGTGTTAAACGAATATTGACAGGCATTCAGTAAAAGTTGGTCTTGAACTCAACTGTCGAGGCCATTAAAACGTTCATAATTTGGAGACGGCAGGATGTTAACTATAATGAATGACTCACCATCTTGGCTGGATTTAAGAACATTTTGAAGTGACCTGGTTAACAACCGTCAGTTCAGGTAAAAAGGTCGAACCTGATGTTTCTATGCTCCCTACAGAGCGGAATATTGTACTGAATGTTTCGCCAATAGATATTTGGAGTTTAGAGCTGCCACTGTGACTAATATTGAACATAGCAATAGCTCAATACATGTGACAAATTGCTCTGGAGATAGAATCTTCAAACAGTGCCCATGAATTGAATTAACCCATCCAAGAACTGACTGGTATATCGAGCGTTCATTAGCAGCGGTAGGAGACGGTGTATTTATATTTAGAATTGCTCAGCAATACACTTCCCCCTGCTGTCAACAGGCATTCTTCTCCAACTGAGCTCATGGCAAAGCACAAAATAATCCCCACTGAGGTTTATCTTTTTTACTTATAGTTGTGTGTGACACCCAATGCCTGGGTGAAGCAGAGATGGAAAGGAAAGGTGCCAGCTCTCTGGAAAATGTGGTTTTGATTTAGAGCGGGCTAAGGTTATGTAATTATATTTTACTAGAAGTCTAGTCATTTGATAAATATATCAGAATATGCAATAAAGTGAAATTGAGTTTTTCTTCTCCAGAGGATGTTGAGGAAGGTAAGACTTCCTTCAGATGTGAGAACAGCCCTCAGGAGGGAAGCAGCACTTGGTCAAATCTCTCGACACCAAACCATCACTGGAGGTTACCTGTGAAATCAGTGACCTCTTGGTTAGCGATTTCTGTCCACGTCATTGCATTCAGTCTCCATAGTAACCAACAGTTGCACTGACCAAAGGATTTAAGTATTCTTAAATGCTTTATGGTGTTTGGTTTCGACTTTTATGAACACAACTGCACGAGGGTTGGAGCTACACAGCAGACCACACCCGTTTGTTGTCTGGACCGGCGCAGGTTAGCTGGAACCCGTCAGAGCCAGTCAACAACCAAACCACAGCAGCACATCCTGTGTGTGTGCTCCATGCTGCAGCTGTAATCAATCCCTTTATTGTGTATCTTCAGGTACACCGCAATCCATACATCCCTATTTGCTTTGGCTTTCATAAAACAAATTTTTTCATTTAAAATGATTAGTCCCTCTACTGAATTTTAGTTACTCAGAATTTAGAAGCATTTATGCTTTTAATAATTGGTTGGTTGCATATAAATTAGCACTTTTTAATTCATAAAAAGACATTTGAAGTATATTTAGATCTTTCTGTGGATGGTGAAGTATTTGCCAATTTTGAAAATTTGACATTTTTTTAACCCACAGGTTAAATTAGGACCATGAATTCAACGTGAAACGCATTTTAAATACAATTAGATATTCGTTAACTTAGGTTTTATTTATGAGAGCCCAGTTTTGCGTAATTTAAACAAAAACAAAAAAAAAGCCATAATCTTCACTGTCATTTCAAGGAAACTTTCCTCAGAAGACCAGGTACTGTTTCTTTTTGCTTTCTGTCGCTCCGTTTATCATTCTGATCATTCTCTCTGCTGCTGCTGTCTCAGATACGGATAAGCTGATTTAGCAACCTGCATTATCAACAGCTAAGTGATTCTGATTTAGATGGTGGCTAATTGATTGCTGAAACTCTGCAATTCCCTGGAATTGATTGCCTGTGTCATTGTGTGTGCAGCAGCCTCAGAGGGTGTTGTTAGAGATTAGTCATGAACATGGCTGGCATTGCTGCCCTTCTCATGTTGGCACTTGGCTTTAGAGTGTGTGGTGCAGTGTTCTCTCCTTTCTCGCCAACACACACACACACACACACACACACACTCACGCACACACAGAGCTGTTATCACACCTCTCCCTGCTGTCTTTGAGACGCTGCGTTAAGATGGCATTCGTTTTTGCCACATAATGACGACCAGTCTACTGAAACAGGATTTCAAATAGGCTTTTCCTCCCACTCACAAAGACAAATCATCCAACAATTAAGATATGAAAATACTGCAGGAAATGCTAAGTCACTGAGAGAGTGTTTCTGGACTCAGTCTTTTTTAGGTGGTTTCTTGCTGGAAATGAGGCAAAACCACAATCCTGTTTCTATAGGAATATATTTTTATCTAACACAACAGATTTGCAATAATCTTTGTGATTTGATTAGAAAAATAGCAGATCTTTCCCGAAGATTCAAATCAGTGCATCTCTGGATTATTTTATTAAAAGCTTGCAGTGCACCATTGTTTCCAGCAGAGAGCGCTCCAACAAGGTACCACAACTGGCAACGTTTGCTGTCAGTGAAAAGAGGCTACACGGGGAATAAATAGCTTTCCCTGTACACTTACAATAATTCATCTTTGTTTGGAGCCTGTTTATGCAAATTGTAGATCTCAGTAAATGTTTTAATTTAAATCATAAGTCTTTAGAGATATGTTTACCAGTTTTTCAATAGGGACTGAATTTCTTGCCAGCTTTTCTTTGTGAAAAAGCTCAAGCTCAGTCAAATTGGACGGGGAGTTTGTGTTTATGCATTTAAGCCATTGTGTGTTTTCTATAATAAGGTGCTTTAATTATTATCAATTTCTCTGTGAATTTTAAAAGTGAAAGAAAAAGAATATTGTATTGTGGTTGCCTGATATACACCCTAATGGCACTAAAAGCAACCGAGACTCTGCTGTTGAACATTTGATCAGCCCTTAACACGTCAATGTTTAAGTATTAGTTGATGAATCAGTTACATGTTCTGTTACTTTGCTGCAATAAGTTTATATTTTCTTTTTTTACCTTTCTCTTTGCGCAGTACGTTAGAAACAACCTTCGACGCCACAGTGACAACTGAGGTGAACGGGCGGAGTCTCCCCGCCCTCGCTGCTCGCTCCTCCCCCATGGCCTGGCGTCTTGGCCAGTCTCAAACCCCACGTCTCCAGGCAGGCGAAGCCCCCTCCATGCCCAGCGGATATCCTGCGCCCAGGTCCAGCACAGCGGGCGCCGCCCCCAACACGGGCCGATACAGCGGCCACTCAGACCCCTCCAGGTGTGTTAATCATTTATGGAAAAATCGTGAATTTGTGACATTCTTTTTTTTTTTTCTTCTTATGCAATGACTTATAAAACTTTATTAGAAATTGCTTTGGGTTCATTTGAAATGTAACGGACACTTGGATGGAAAAGAAAGAGAATAGAAAGAGGCTACAGATATTTGGGAGCGGGGGGAGGGGGATCTCTGTCACTGCGGCAGAATCTAGAGTAGTTTAACACTGCTCTCAAGGTCTTTTTGACAAGTGACATGACTCATTTTCATTCAGCCGTTTTCATATTGCCTTTGTCCAAACAGAACTCAGAAATTCATTCATGTTTAGCTGGCTATTTAAACGGCAACCCAAGGCCTCACTTTTCTTTCTCTCTGCATCAATACAAATAGGCTGCTGTCATCCACCAAGGCTGTCTTTGGTTCTTCAAGCCTTCAACGGGAATATTCAGATGATGCATTTCCGCAAACGTTGCTGGCTGACAAATTACCTCAGTAAGAAAAGGGACAAGTTTTGCTAAAAGCATTATAGTGCCTCTCCAGCTAGTGGCCTTCATTGATTACTATGTAAAAAAGTCAAGAGATGCGTGAAACCTATTCCTATTCCACATTTACTCACTTCCACATGGCTGGAACATTTGATCAAATGGTTTTGTCCAAGTTTCACACTTCTGACCCCAAGTCGTCGTCTTTATGATGAAGAGAGATTCTTTGGCAGGTGCTAACCCAAAATTCAGCAAAACCTCACCCTGCATGGAACTGGAAATCACTGGAATACCATGCAACTATCTTGTAAAGCAGGTCTTACATCACATTTGACTAAAAGATGGAGCCCACCATTAATGAAGCACTTTACAAACTTTGATGCCTTCTGCTCCACAAATAAAATGCATTTCCACACATGGACAATCCAACCACCTTCTGAAGAAAGACTCACTGATCTCAATCTTTAAAAGTATGCTTGAAGAAGTCAAGTTGAGGCTTTCCATTTTAAAAACTTAACACATTTGGGTTTTCCAACAGAACAATGAACCCAAACACACATCAAAACTGATTTCGAATGGATAAAGCACATCATTCTATAGCTTGATAGAACACGATATAGAACGGCTCGAGTCATTGTTTTGGTTTTAATATTTCAATTACTAAAGAATTGTCCATTCGCAGATACCTAACCGACAGTGGGCTCCACCTGTACGGACGGACGGCAGGCCGATCCTCGGATGTGGCTTCTCCTCGGGAGATTGCCCAGAGAGGGAGCAAAGAGATGCAGGGCGACATTGACAGGTGAGGACAGAATCGATCAGTGTTGCTGTGGCTGCTGGTGTCTGTGCCGAGATGATGCGCAAGAGAATAACCCAAGCACAGGAGGAGGCAAATAAAAAGTCCTTTCAATCATGACAATGTGTATTAAGATTGTGTCCCTCACATGTTTCTTCATTAGCTTTTCTGGTTGCTTTTCATTATCAGATTCAATCAGCAGAACAAGTTTAAGAGCAAACACTACAGAGTGCACTGTGATGTACTGTTAATGATGCTGATGCATAAAAATAAAATAAAAATATAAAATGTAGTAAAAGTGAGCTGATCAAACTAATGAGTCTTCGAGCCTTCGATGTTTGGAGAGAGATCTGTGAGCGTTTTTGTCATATCAAGTGACTCTACTTACTGTACTGTTAAATTATTAATGTTAAGACTGGAATGTAAAACATCACATTTTGCTTTATTGTATTCAGTGAATGAGTCGCCTACTTACTGTTATCCTTCTGTTGCCTATGTGCTTTATGTCTCTTACTATTAAGTGTATGCTGTCTGTTTTCTGCACAGTATTTTGGAAAAATTGAGGATTCAGAAAGCATGAGCTTACTGAAGACAGAGGTTTGTAATGGTATAAGGACATGGGAAGCAAGAGGAAGCTTAAAATGCTGACATTCTGGTTCCTGTGCTGCTATGTATGTTACCGTATCACAAAATGTTTTGCATATCTCTAAACATGAAGAAATTAAGGTGTGAAAACATCAGCTTTGTTTCTACTTTTTTGATTACAGTATCTTGTTTTAATATACACAAGGACCAACTGGTGTTTTAAAACTCAGATATGCCAATGAACCTTCATCAGCACAGACAAAGTGTCTGCATAGTTGAGCATGAGATTGGAAAACTGTATTGTTGGGTCTTTGCTGCGACATTTGAGCAACACTTGTGTAAAAAAAATCTTTAGTGGTGGCATATAATTGTGAATATAGCAGGCTCTGGAGTTTTATTTTGACATTTTAAGGACTTAGTTTATGCTATTACCAACTCTCCAGACAGACTTGTGATTTTATATCACGAGTGTCAAAGTGTGACTTATGGGCTATTTGGTACACTTGGAGTGAGTTTATGTGGCCTATGAATATGATTTTACAACAGTACAAATTTAGAGTTGATGCAGAAGCATTTTTATTTTACTGTTGAGTAAGTCCTTTTTAAAACCAAAAATGTGAATTACATGCACATTGTTTGGTTCTACTTTAACTCCATTGTTCATACCATTATAAACATCTAGTGACTTTACACAAAAGGAGAATTTATTAAATGTAGCTAAATGTTTCCAAACTGAAACAGAAAACACGTTTTTATGTGTCAGATCTTTAGTTTTCTTAAAAAAATAAAAATAAAAAAAATCTGCTAACATTTTTTTATTTTTTTATTTTATTGTTGAGCAGAAACCAAATACGTCACACACAGTCTTTTTGTGTGTGTGTGTATGGTTTTAAGTGATAAAAATATTCGTTGTGGCCCGCGGGTATTTCCAACCTTACAACTTTGGCCCCAGTTGCACAAACAATTATATTACAGCGTGATAAAACTGCATGTAATTTAGGGTGTTATGAGGTTTTGCACTACATAGTATTAGCGTCTGTTTTTGTTTCATCCCAGAACAAAGTGATCTACATTTGGAGTTTGTTTTTGCTATAAATCAGCCGACTGGCGTTCTGGCTTTATGTGGCCTGAGTCGGGGAATCAGCAGGCCATAAAGTCTCCAGCTGAACCACGTCTCTTAACTAAAGACATGGTTGCTGTGCAGAAAAAGTTGGTGTTCTATTTCCACTCTAATTTTTCTTCCATCGTGCCACAAAACGAAGAGCAACAGTTTCAGTTTGGGTTTCATAAGTTAAACCCAGGGAGTAAAGGCATTGTTGGAGCATTCTAAACTTAGTTTCCCTATAAATTTGAAATGCAAGGCAGACATGACAAAGTGCAATTTGGTTATTGGAGCTGCAAAACCTCCTGCCTCCAGCTTGTTGAGCAGGTGTGATGCTGATTTAAACCTGTCAAAAAAAAATTGTAAGGACTGACATTAAGAGAGGTTGGACGAAGTCGACCGATGCAGTGACATTCTCCGGCTTTTACTTGTACTGAGATTTCAGCAACAGCCAGAACAGCATGAGGCGGAAAAGACAAAAAAAAATACAATCAGACGTGTCAAGTTTTTGACGTCTTTTCTTCTTTCTGCCTTCAATTAGAGCAGCTCTGTTTGAACACTTCAGCAAACCTGACGACATGTTGCAGGATTTCCTGGACAATGGATGTCAAGCTGTATTATTCAGTGAACACGATGTGGAAGCGGATTGATGATGTAATTAAAAGCGACTGGTGATTGATGCCTGCGTCTTCATGTTTGCCAAACCATTATATCCTGTTGCTGCGGCTTGCAGTTGTACATGTATCATTTGCTTTTTTGCAAGGTTGTACATTAGAATTTGTTATTTTTTGGTATTGATTACCTGTGTGACCTTGATTGTAAAACCAGATGCTGTACATAGGCTGTAGATTTAAACTCAGTTATGCAACCACTACATCTGTGACGTGGAAAAAAAGTTAACTAGTTTAATAATTATTGAAGAGAAATAACACAGAACTTAAAAAAATGATAAAAGCTAATGTAAACTCAAAGGGTATAGAAGAATTTAATGCAGTTAGAGAAAGGGCTGGATGATATGGCTGAATAACATATCACGATATAAGCTATTCATATCAGTCGATATCAGTAATGATTAGTTTTTGTTTTAGTTGTCTGAAATACTGCCAAACTGGTGGTTTTTTTATTATTTTAAGCGAATATGATATTTCGACTTGAAACTGCTGCTGTGCAAGTTTGTCAACAGGTTGTTGCTAGGTAACCAAAGAGTGAGTTAGCTGGCCGCAAGAAGTTGAGTGGCTAAAGCTTTTCTTCTGCCTACAGTTACTATAAATACAAGCATAGGAAATAAATGCTTAATACATGATGAGCATATAGCTTTAGTTTATCTTTATTTGCTTAAGTCTCTTATAGCAATGATGCTAACTCTTAAGCAATGAATTAGCATTTTGTCACGTTAGCCTGAACTAGCTGTCTTGCCACCAAGACGGTATTTTGATGTGAAAGCTGTGGTGTCGTTCTATAACAATATATTGTAGCATGTGTTTGTGCACATAGGCATGTGGAATCTGAAATGTGCGTATTGACAGTTTTACAGCATATTGGAGGCTATGAATTAACAGCCAGCACCTGCAAGTAACGTCTGCCTAACTGTTCAGAGTGTTCAGGGAGAAAAGGATAAGAACCTTATGACCTTATTTCCTATGATTGTCTGGTTGTGTGACTAGATCTCTGTATTTATTTAGCTGTAATGCTAACATTGACATTTCTTAGTATTTTTAATCATTGAACGGCTCTCTCTCACTTTCTGTGTGCACTCTGTCCTGGTACAGTTTGTGTTCATTCAGCCAAGGTTTTTGGTAAAAACAAAATATATTTTTCTCTCCACAATGATCAGTTGAGTCATTTTTCCTTGGAGGCAGTTATGTATGACTCATCAAAACACTCTGAAACTGAATACTTGTCAGTCTTGAAGTGATCTTCCTGTCTGCCTTTAACCTCAGGGTATGATGAGAATAAAAATGAATCTGGTGAACTTTCTCCATATCTGAATATTTTGCTAAAGTTTTTCACTTTCCTTTGGTTTAAAAAGGCAAAAAACAAACAAAACAAAAAAACAGCTTTTCTGTCTTGGCACACCGTGCCTCAGGGAAAACAATATTGATGTCTGCCTTCCCGTTGGTTTCCTAGAGGCAACACTCTCCCCACAGGATCAGAGTTTGAACTATGAAACCTTGATTTCTTTTGTTTCTTCCTTTCCATTTTCCCCCAGAAAACTATATAAACGGAGATAAAAATACCCGACGCTTCCCCCAGCGCCGCTGTGACGAGTGATTGTCAGCGGCTGAGCTGTCACTTCTCGCTGACATACACCGGAGCTCAGGGGGGAAATTTATATCCGAAGCAATTGCTCACCAGATTTCACACCTCAGCCTGGCTTTACCTACGCAGGACAAGATCTGCCTTCCACGAGTATATTTCATCTTTTATCCCAAAGCCTGCTTTTCCCCAAAGCCCCTGCCCAGAAGGGAAATGAGTACTGGATAAGTCGCGGGTTCAGACAATCTGTTTACTGCCTTACCTTTGGAGAATTTCCAGCACCGGAAATGTGCATGCTGCCAATCAGAAAAGTACAAGAGAAGCGTTTAGCTTCATTCTTCAGAAGGAAATCCAGACTGACAGCCATGTATTCTTCACTGTTAACTGCTTTGAATGACTTGGGATGAAATATGTTAGTCAGTCTGAATTATTTCGTGCACATCTCTCCACTTTCTATTAGGTTTAATAGGAAGTTGCTTATTTTATGCATTAAATACATCAATTTGTTGCTGATTAAACCTGATCAAATGCAGGTTTACGGCACAAACCAAATTAGTAGTTCTTACAGCAGAACTGTAGACGTAAGCAGGATAGAATATTCGGTTTGGGACAAATTGCTTTCCCACCAATCAGAACTATGAAACAGCCAATAACTGCTTATTAAAATTTAATCCGGTCGTTATTCTGAGCGATCAATTTTAAAGGGCCGCAGAAAGACGGCCCTTATTGGATCGCCCCCGGTGTAACAAGCCTGTTGTCTTCCCTTTCCAATTCTCCAGGCTCAGTCACAACCGTAGTCGGAGTTTTCAGGAAGCAGAAAGCGCGAGCTGATCGGTGTACACAAACTGAGCTCCCAGGAGGCTCGTTACGCTTCCGTGCTCTTTGCAGGCTGAGCGCTGCCGGCTTTATTCCAAACCGACAAAATCCCAGCAGAAACGCATCTAAATGACTCATCATGTCACCAAGAAAAAGGCCCAAATCAACACATTCAGTCACAGTTTAACAGCTCGGGGAGTGTGCTGCAGGGAGCAGACCGGGGAGGCGGGGATTGAACCAATGACTTTCTGATTAAACACAGGGACGTGCAACAAGTCTGAGTCTGATTATTATTATTTTTTTTTTTAGTCATCAATGCCAGGTGAGCTGGTGTAGGGTCGTAAATGTTTTTAGATGTCCTTTTCCACCACAATGTTTTCTCGAATGCTACGTAGAGCTGGGTATCGTTCAGAAACTCAATTCAATTTAGATTTTTTTTTCAGTCTACCTTATTGTAGACTTTCCTTGTGTGTACTAGACATACAAGGAATCAAAATGACTCCCATGCTCATCATCCCGTGCTGAAACTAAAAACTTGAAGACATCAAATTACATCAAATAACCAATAGTAACAATTTTTTCCATAATCCATAAAAAATGCAACAGTAATATTTTAAAAATCTCATTAACCAGATACCTTATACAATTTTGAAAACACAATTCGATTTGCTATTGGCACAATTTAATATTGATTTAAATACTTTGATATTGATTTAGTAATAAGAAGCATACAAATAATTCACTGGGATGCCTATTCATTTTTGGTATTAGTTTTACATTATTCCTGCAAATTACAAACAACTATGGTGGTGTACATTACTTAAGAGTTTATATATTCACATAATACAATAATACTTGTATTCAATAAGGAATACAACCCATGCTAGTACTGTTTTAAAATTGAATGCAAGTGTCTGTAAATGTAAATAGTTTTTCTTGTGGGAACTGGTATAATTTATAAATCATAATTTTTAAGCATATTTGAATAATGTCATTCTGACCCACATTCCTCACCAGTAGGTGGTGGCAACACATACAAAACACCTGTTTACAAACCACCAATAAATTCAAGAAGAAAACTTCATATCAAAGGGTTTTTATATGTGACACTATAAAAACAAGCATTGGCCAGGGGACCTAACTGATTCACAGGGTTTTCCGAACAAATATCAAATTGGAAAAATGTACCACAATCCATTGATAAATCAATATTTTTATTCCATTCCTTAGGGTTGGGGAGGAATTTCTAACTCCATTGGTAGGTTTCAGTGAAATTTTTTAACCGCAAATTTGGAAATCTTGAGTACGGATACAAAGCACCGTGATTGATCTGACAGAGAATCTCAATGTCTGCTCTGAAAAGAGCACATCTGGAGATGGCCGGGTCCCTCAGATGGTTAGTGAGTTTGAAAACAATGGAGAGCCCAGCTTTTCCCCTAAAAGCCCTTTTCATCTCTAAAAATATCCCTCTGCCATGCAACATAGATGAGCACGTGCCCGTGGCTGTGCTGTCAAGCACAGATGCCTATGGAGAATGTTTTGACACCAGCAGGCTCCCATTTCTCTGCAGAGACATGAATAAGTAACGGGGCTTCGCTTTTAGTGTCCCAGTGTCATGAGTGTGCACTGCCATCTCTCCGCCTCTGTTGACTGGTCTGTGGCAGCTGGCTCTGCACTACTTCGTTTTTTTGTTTTTGATTTGAAGCTGTTGGGGGGATTGGAGGCAACCATGTTGAAATGCCTGCTACAGTTTTGTTGTCCATTCCCAACAAGAGAGAGCTTGTCTTCGTCCACATTTGAGTGTGTGTCTGCAGATGTGCGCACATGTTGCCAAGCAGCAGGATCCAGGCTGTCAGTCCGCGGCAGTCGTGGCGAAGCTGCTCTGCTTGTCAAGTGCTGCTGTAAGCAGTGAGGAGATTTGGAGGGAAAGAGGTTCTCGCTATCTCTGACAAAGCCGGTCATTATCTAAGTTTGTGGTGTGTCATTTATCTCTGCCACTGGCGCTGCTCAGGAAGCAAATATCCTACAGCATTGCACCTGAAAGTGTGACACTTCAACATTTCTGCTGTCTACGCTTTCTGAAGTTTTCTCTTTCAGTCTTCACATTCCTCAGACTTTTGTCTTTTTCTGGGTCTTGAACTTTATCAAATGCACTCAGGCATACAGACTAAACTTTGCAAACTTTTGCAAGTTTGAGGTTGAATCCCTGATTCAAACATCTAGGTATATTCGGCTAATATGCATGCAGTCGTTGTGCGAGTTGTACCGACTCTACAGCCTGCTTTCACATGTTGTCTTGCATCTCTGTGTAAAATGGGGTCACTCTTGAAAATGAGAACACGTGTCTCAGAAGAGTAACCTATATACATAGAAATCAAACAAGAATATCTACAATACTCACAAAAAGTTAGGGAGTTCACCCTACAATGAAAGTGGGCTGAGGGGATCATGCAAAAGTGATTTCCTCTTCATGCTACATGAGGTGGGCATGCTACAACAAAAACATCCCAGTGTCTCGGTGTTCTTGACCATCAATCTCACCTTGACAATGTCATCTCATGCTGTACACAAGTCGAGTTATTGTCTGTTGAGACGTGGCATCCCACTTTTATTGACCGGCAGTCCTCAGGTCACTGAGGTTCTGGAGTCCAGAGTTACGAGCCTTTACATGGCGACTCAGTTGATACCAGGGGTTTTCTGCGGGACTGAGATCTGGAGAAAGTTCAGGCCACTCCATTCAAAGATTCCCAGTCTCCACTTGTTGCTCCCTAATGATCCAACATTGATGAGTTGGAGCACTTTTGTCCATGAGGATGAAATTAGGCCTGTGTTGCTCATTCTGGGGCACAATGACTTAACCCTCTACATTCAATGGCCAGTTCTGTCTCACAATTGTGAGGTCTTATTGATCTTATTGATCAGCTGCTATGTGTCATCTTGGCCTGTTCATGTCCAAACATGAACGGCATAATGCAGAGGACTGCTTAAATAAGAGTTTTTATTGAATGAAGAGATTTACTGGTCGAATCCAACAGCTGTTGTGAATTTTGTCATTAAGCATTGTCATGATGCTAGAGAACATCAAGTTACGTTAAAAGAACTCGCATGTTGTACATGTGCATAATTTCTGCAAGTGAAACCACATGTGAAGTGTTTTTCAAGAATTTCAAAGTATAAAACGGTGTTTTCCATCTTACTAGAAAACGTTTCAACACGTAAAACGTGTCGGAAAGCTGTTTTACATGTGGAATACCTTCAGCATCGACCGGCATGCCGTCGGTAGTTTTTGCCTTAGAGACATACTCCAAGAACAGCTTGTATACTTGAACTTGTCACTGGTTCAGTGGTTGATGTGCCCACCTGACCCCATGAGGACGGATCCCTGGGTGACGAGGCCAGAGGAATAATGCTGAGTGAGGTCAGAGCTGTCTGTCTGTTTTCCTGAGTGATGACAAGCCCCATATGGCCACATTTTCTGCTACCCTACACAGTTTGTCTAAGCCTCGATAACCTGCTGTATTCACGTTTAAGCAAAAAGGATAAAAACATGATTTATCCAATGCCTGACTCACTTTAAATGCTAATAATTATCTTTTCCTTCCTTTCAAGGCTAGAGGGAATTATTCAGACAGCCTTTATCATCACTAACGTTAACATTTGCAGAGTTTGGGTAATTAGCATTTCCTGCACAACAGCAGTATCTATTTTATTACATTTAGTTCATTCTAATTGCCTCACTCCATGTTTTATGTGAAACAGTGACGGTATCAAAATGACTCACCTTAAGCTTATAGAAAGATGACCTAAGGAAGGCACTAATTGCATTTTTACCCAACCACCAGACATAATTAGATATTATAAAACTCAATGATATTACCTAATACCGAGGTAATATCGTGTATCTTAAAAATAGTTTCAAAAGTTTCTCATGATGTAATAACGCTGAGTGAATATGCAGTGGGATGAACACCAACATTTAAAACGACCATATAAAATGTTTTAATTGCCTTCAGTAAAAACATCTTACCAACCAGCTTGTTACTCAACAGATTGAGTTTAAACCATCACTGGCTTAATATGACTGACATGTGAGGCTTCTTTAGTTTTCATAAAACACAGAGCTAAGAAAGTCTCAAAATAATAATAATAATAATAAAATATGCAGTCCATTTGTCTTTTACTTTTCCATCCAAATCCAAAAATCCTATTTGCTAGCTTATAAAACAGACAATCCCTGATATGTGAGTCAAGTCCTTCTGCTGACTGTCATTTGATGGGTTCAGACCTGACTGTTATATTACTAAAATGGTAAAATCACTTATTTTGTTTCTCTGTAAGGACAGAAATGCTGATTAACTTTTGCTGAAAAACATTTTTGCAGTGAGCTCAACTCCTTCACTTGGGGACAGTCTGGTGTGCATGTTTGGGCTCTGGCTCATGAGCCGTTTATTTGCCCGTTTGCCAACAGTTTGTCGTAGAGTTGAACAATCTCCACTGGGGAAAGTCAGGCCTTCTGTAAACCTCTACACTGGCGAGCAACTGTTGTCATATTTGACTGCATTGCAGCAGGGAGCCGGACGTCTTGACCAGCTTGGTCCGGCTCCGCTGACGTCTTGCTGTCTGTCACTGCTTGGCAACGGACACGTTTCCAGCTTTCTGCTCCAAGGTCACCTTTTTCTTTCCTTTAATTGAGTTGGGTTGAAATTAATTGAGTTAGATGCCACACAGTAACAATGCACGTCTACTTGTCCTTGGTAACAAGCGTCTTATTAGAGACAAAAAATAATAGGCCAAGACTTTTCTATCTTGAATATGTGACGATTTGTTTTGCTCCATGAGCTACAAAGTTCTTGTTTTTTTTGTTTTGTTTTTTTTAAACAACTAAATTATTCACTTCAAGGGATGGGACTGAGTGGGTGGGGTTCTGGGAAGAGTTTTATAACCTTATCTTACCAGAAGCAGTGTATTCACCCTGATAAAATGGACAGACTTCTGCTATTTTAAGTCAACTTCAGTTTCAAAGTTGTCATGTGGCGTTCATGTAAACGCTATTTTCTAAATCTTTAAACAGTTCTAGTGATTTTGGTAGATCCTTTTCTAGTGAGAAAAATATTTATTGGTATAGAATTCCGGTTTGATGCTGAATGAGTTTAAGAAATAGTCTTGAAAAGAGCATTAGCACAAACTGCTATAACAATGAGATTGAAGGTTTTAGTGTGGCAGAAATCTGACTTAGCTAGCACTACAACTAACTATTTATTAACATACAGATACTACAACTCAACATTAATATTATTAAGCCAAGGTGTAATGTACATTCATCACTGACAAAAATTAAAATAAATATTGTAGTTGCACAATTTTTTTGTTTGAGCTAAATTTAGTGCAATTTCTTAGCTACTTGAAGTTGGTTTTGATCAAGTCCAATTGGAAGCACTGACTATAAAGCTGAATGAGTTAAACACTGGCCTGTACGGTGGTCAAGAAGGGTCACCAAAATGCAAACACAACGCAACAACAAAAAACAACAAAACTGCAACAATTATAACACATCAAAGGCCACAACAGAAGTTATGCTAAAAAATGAAACTTTTAGCTTTTTTATGCTATGACGTTTATCGTCACTTTTGTTATGATTATTCCATTGCGGTTGGGTTACCACATGTTGCGCTCTTTGTTGTGGTCTTTGCTGCTGTGTTGTGGCTTTTGCAATTTGTTGACCCTTCTGAGCCACCGTAGGCTTATGATTTATAGAAAAAGCCTTACCATAATCAGTTTTATTTTTAAGAATGGAGACTTTTAACAAGGAACAAGTCCCTGTCTAATGTAGACATTGGATTAGCAGTGAAGCTAGCACTAACAAAAATGCTACATCAGTTTTCTTAATGTTTTCTTCGAAGTGAACAGTTACCTACTTGAACAAGATAACTACTGGTTTCAAAAGGACAAAATTATTTCAAACCAAAACACCACCTCAAAAAGATAAAACTGTTTTAAGGAGTTCTCTTTGTCATTAAGGACTCTAAGCGGTCAGGTTTGTGCTAGCTAACATGTTCAAGTGGCATCTTAGAAGTAATTCTTGATAACTCTTGGCTATTTTTGTCTGCCATTCTCTGTTAAATTTTTGTTTATGTGGACCCAAATTTTCAGTAACAAAACTGTCTGTTATAACCATATGTAGATTTGTACCCGGTGGGAAATGTCACAAGTGGTTTAATGTATTTTCCTATAATTTCGTACTTCATATTTGATATACTCTGTTTACAAAGTTTACCTCTAAAAACTGTGAAACTAGAATAGTTAATACTGCATTTTTCTTTCTTTGAGATCAAATCAACTGTTGCCGTCCTTTTAAAGCAAAAGGTTGCATTTGGTCACATAGATCTACATGTGATCTGCAGACACAGAAGCTACTGTTAGCCATCTCCCAGAAATTGAGAGATGACTATGTGAATATGCAACAGCAGATGGACTGACATCTCTTAGCGTCTCATATTATGCATGAGATTTCCTCCAGTCTAAGCTTGTCATCAAACAAACAGTTCTTATTCGGTAAGTACTTCCTCTTTGATTTGGCTCCGTTCTGCATCGTCATCCTCTTTTAATTAACCCCATGAAACCCGCCGCTGACAACATGTCTGATCGGCTCTCCAAGGACTTCTCGGGCCCATCCTGGTCAGGAGGAGAGGGAGGGGAGGGGTGAGGCGAACAGAAGGGAGCAGGAGCTGGCAGTCGCAGTAGGTAGAAGTGGAACACTGAGGAGTCCTTTCTTCCTTTCTTTCTTTCGCGTTTCCATTTCCTCTTTTGACAAGCCAGTCGAGCCTCGGCAGCCTCCATGTTCTCCGTCAGGTGAAGCTTCGCCTCAAGTCTTTTCAATGGTGAGCAAATAGAAAGCAACTGTCCCACAGGAGGTAAGTTGATGACAGAACTTGAACTATCCTCTGTAGAGATCTGAGACAATAGATTAATGTATTTATGTATTGTGTGTTTGAATGAAGTCAAATTATGACAGTTTATTCTCTCAATAAGGCTCTTTATGTTTCACTTTGGGGATCAGGAGACTTATTGCTACGACTTAGATTGAAAGGAATTATATATATATATATATATATATATATATATATATATATATATATATATATATATATATATATATATATATATTTTTTTTTTTTTTTTTTGTTTTTTTTTTTTTGTTTGTTTCCTTAAACTACATTGTGATAATTTTGTCTTTACTTTTACAGTGGTTCAAAAAATAGTTCTTTCTGCTCACTTTTTCAAATATATTTGTGGACATAAAGTTGTTGTTTTTTTTTTTTACTATAAGCTACAAGCATTTAATTAAGATTACACAGAACTTCATTAGCTAAATCTATGATTCACTTCCGATTTAACTTGTATTTGAATGAGTTTGATTCTAAATGTTGTTGCTACATTGGTGAAAGAATCAAACACTGTCAGAGTGAAGTTTACTGGATGGATGGTAATTGATGGGCTTTATTGGTCAACTATTTTGGTTGGATCAGTGGAAGGTGATTGGTTGGCTGTTGCTTATTGGTTGGTTGGACGGATAAAGTGAATACATTTGTTAAATTTGACTAATATCAATAAAAACTCATATCTCTCTTTTAGTAACACCAATTTTGGTTTCATTCTGCATAATAAAGTTTGAACAAGTGCTGTTTTTACCAATCATCCCGGTTTCATTTTGTTTCTTGCCATTTCCCCCAGGCAGCTATTTATTGGTCCTGTCATCGGGGAGTAATTTACCACTTCACAATCAGGCCATTTCAAACGCCGTCTCTTCTTCGCTTGGTGTCATTTCTTTTTTAGAGCTGTTGAAAGAGTGCATTGAATATTGTATGAGCTCATTCCTGCATGGCTGAGCAGAACCACAGCAGCCTGTTCATAGCGGTGATGCAGCCGGTTAAAATCAATAGCAAAAGATTGCAATAACAAGGAAAAAAAAGTCTCCCCTCAGGGAGCTGTTTTTGTCTCGTAAACACCTGCAATAAAACATAATTTGAGTTAGTACATGTTCTGAAACAGCATTTGACATGAGAGAAGCATTTTTTTAAGCTACTTGAACCGAGGTAACCAAGGAGGTCACAGTTAAGACATCACAGGTTTATCCAGCAGTTATAAAAGAAACTCATTAACAAAATGACTCATTTAGCAACTTTCACACATTTCCCTTCTTCATGATATAAAACTGAAGCCATCTCCATCCTGAATGATCTACGCCTGAGTATTCAGCACTCATGCTTAATTTAGGAAGTTATGACACAAATGTCCGACCTGCCTGCCTCATCCGTAAGGTTACCGAGTTTGTTTGAGCCGTCTTTTCAGATGACGTAACGGCGTGTTGGTCTCAGAGGAGGAGCTCGGTTAGCCCCCGTCTCTGTAACAGAAATCATTGCTGATCCTGGGAGGCAGCCTGATGAAATATTCACACTGTTACAGTTAGGGTGGTCTTTTTATAGAGCGACACCTTTTGTTTGTTTTACTAAGCCTTTAGCCAGAGAAATCTGAGCTTGTTCAGCATCCAGAGAAAATCTTCCTTTTAGAATTCACACATGCAAAGCACAAGCAGCAGAAGAGTTGAACATTTTTCCCCTTGTTTATTACAAATGACTCATCTGGTAAATCGGCGTGTGCTTTAAAAGCTCCCCCTTATATCCTCGTCAACTCACTCCATAAAGTGAGTTGATCTTTTTAAAATTAAAAGACAAAGAAAAAACAATGACTGTGGAAATATAACATACCTGGACATGATGAGGCAGAACACTGTGTTCACCCTATTTATTTTAATATAAGTCTATAGTATTGTTTTGGAAAATACATGCATTATAAGATAGAAAACAGTATAATAGTTTAGCAGTTCCTAATGACATTATTCATGCTGTTCTCAACTACATCACATATCATACAACAGTATCATCAGCGTAGAATCTCATCTAGATTTACTTGCATAGCACTACAAATAGATGCTGTGTATTGGTAAATGTATCCCAAACCATCACAGTACACATGTTTTATCCTTTTGTGTGTCACTCCACACCAAAACAATGCAAGAATTACACATAATATCCGTATGCAGTACCATGAAGACCCACCAATCTGTTTCCAAACTAGCAAGTTAAAACATTTTCAGGTTTTCTGGTGATTTAAAGAACCAGAAACCACAGAGTCAGATGTGGATATATGGAAGGAATATAACTACCATGCAAAGTCAGGAAGCATCTTAAAGATGGTTAAATGTGTCACAAAATATTTAATAAGCACCATCTTTTATTCAAGGATAATTTTCTCTTTTCTTGTAAAGGTTATTTCCTGTTTAATTTGTTAAAATAAGTGACAAACTAATATGTTTCATTTTACTCATGTACTATAGACATATGAAACCAAAATGGGAAGTGCTTGCTTAACTTTGAATTCATACTATTTTAGACTTGGGCTGGGATGAGATTTTCATAAAATCTAATATAGCAAATTCATAGGTCCAGTAATATTATCCATGATATTTGTTGTTTTGGATACAGACTAAAGTGAAAATATCAAATTAACAGCAGCTGACTTTTGAGTTTTCTAAATTTGAAGTATAGCATGCTAACATTAGCTGTTTAATTAGCTAAGCCATCTTCTTGTGTAGCCGCTCATCACGTACCAGCCTTAGTTTAAAACATTTTAAACAGTGAGGATTGTAATACCTGAAAAATAACATTTAAAAGCTTACTGTACCTTGACATTTAAGATCCTGACTTCCCACCCCTAGCGTCACTGATCTGTTGACCAATTCCACTTCCATGAACAACTCTGGCCTTGGCTTTATTCACTTGCTCCATTTCTTGTATCAGCATAAATAAAATAAAAAAAGAACTTGATCAAATAAGCCAAGGGAGCTCTTCACTGTGTGCAGATAGCACTCAGTTTAACTTAGTGTGTTAATTGAGCAAGAGATCACACAGAAGCTGCTCTAATCATCTGCTCTGCATTTCAGACTGACTCATTAGACGGAAGATTTCAACATTTCATTAGAGAGGCCGCGGTTGGATAAAAGAGCTAGCTCGCAGCTGCCAGTGAGAATATTCCAATGTTTAGATAGGAATTGGAAGTCATTGAGCTCCTACACAAGCCATCTGCCTCTGCGTCACATAGATAGACCTCGACGCTGGCTGCCCATGCTGCCAGCGCTTTCACCGTTCCCCCTTTTTTTGTGGTAAATGGGAATCATCTAGAGCAATTTGCATCAAGTAGACAGGAAATGAGGAGTTGTATATTAAAAAGTTAATTTGTTCCTTCCTAAGAGAGGCTGAAACGATACATGTCTGCATTTAGGCTTCTAAAGCAAAATGCGTTCATCGAAACGTCTTGCGTGTTTGATCCGCCGCGTGAGACGTACGTGAGGAAAAGTGACGCGTTCAGAGCAGCGTTCTGTGCATCTGCACAGGACTTGTCTTTCAGAGGACAGCCAAGGCTCTTTTGTTTATAGCGCTAAAAGTGCCTCTGCCTCTCTGCTGTCGTCGCACGCAGGAGGGAGTGTCTCAGAGGATGCAGCAGAGTGCTCACACACTCCCCTGCCACCGCTGAGGTTTCTGATGTAAGCACCTCAGAGCAGAGGAAGTAACTTTAAGTCGGATTGGAGAAGTGACATCGCTGCAAGGAAAAGAAATATCCGCACAGGATCAACAGCAGATGCAAACTGGACGAACATTAATTTGATCAAAGCAGTCGTCTGCATACAGTGACTTGCAGTTTTAGATAGAAATGGTTTAAAGAGTCATTTCAATGATTATTCTTTGTCTGTGCACTCAGAAAAGGCAGCAAAAAGTGAACTCTAATTTGAGCAAGTTGAACCCCACTTGTTAAAGCTTTAACACCTGCATGTTTTAGCATGATGAATAGCTCTTTAAAAGCTGCAAATTTACACTGACGATTCATTTTTGTGCAAGCCAAACTTGTCCCATGCTTCACCCTGTCACCAAGATTCTTATTCAATAATGGCTTTGAATTGAAGGAGAATTGTAGAAGGAAAGGTTTGGATGGGAAAAATAACTAAGTAACATAAAAGAACTGAAACCGTTCATGTGTTGCCGTACGGATGTAATGAAAAGGAAATGAAGCTTTTTAGAGTAGGTTTTTTTTTTTCCTTCATACCTGGTTAAATCATTGCTGTGAAGATAAATGCTGCCTGTTGGATGGTAAGAAATCAATTTTGCACTGCACCAGTGGACATCTGGGTTGCTAGGTGTCTGCAGGTGGCAGGTGCATATATCATCAATGTACCTTTGCGTGTCCCTGATGCTTATGTTAAAGCATTTATTTCCCCACTTTCACTGTGTCATGCTGTTAAAACAATAGAATTTTTGCACATTATTTTTACTTGGTCATTTATTTTAAGCTCCTCTTCATTTGTTTTCTTATTGGCAAATTTGTGAACTCGTAACAGTCGTTCTTCTCTGCCGTGTTCACTGTGTTTAGCATGGAAACCGCACACCATCAGCTATACTGCAGGGGGAAGGCTTTCACAGAAGTGTGTGAAACTGTCTTTATAGTTCTGTTCCACCTAAAAACTTAGGCCTCCGGTTGGTTGAAGTGAAATCTCCTGTGGTTCAAATGCACATGTGAGCGCCAAGTGGACCGGAGACTGCTCCGATAAGAGGGAAGCATACTATGGCATGGGGCATTCTTTGTAAATAGAAGCAAAACAAACGTACAAATCTAGCGTTAGTGGGAGAAATGGCTCATAGTCTTTTGCCAACAGAAATCCCACAGCCCCTAAAATTTACACGTTTTTCATTTTGTGAGGAAAGAAGTTGTGTTGTCTTTTTCTGTCGTTTATTTCAGTGGTTCTTGGTGCAGCGCCACCACATTCAAGGAGGGAACAAGGTTGAGTTGGTTTGACACAACAGCAGTGGAAATGGAACAAATGTTGCAGTTTTGGTCCTCAATTGAACCGAGTTTATTGGACTATTATGTGTGAAAACACCCTCACATTTTGAATGGTGTGAACAATAATGAACATCACCCAACTACGTGAGCGCGTGTCAACAGTTTGACTTCCGCACGTCCTCGATGGGGCCTTAAACGTCTCGTCTTGTCCAGGGTAACGGATATATTGAGTTGGGGTCTCGTGTTGTAGCGCAGGTGTTTTCCTCTTTGTTATTTTTATGTTGGGTTTTTTAGCTGTAGAAGCTACAAGTGTTGGATCAGATTTATCAGGCATAGAGTGGGAGGTCTTTTACAATCACAAGCAGGAGCACAAAGTCAAAGCCAGATGCAGATGAGACTTGACAGGTTGGCATGGAAACCCAGTCGTCTCTACAAAGACTCTTTTTTTTTTTTTTTTTTGCATGTCTTAGCAGCTCCGTTTGTCATTGTGTGTGCAGAAATGTGTGAGTGAGAGGACAAAATAAGCCCAGAAAACCCGGTGAACTTTTCCTCTGGGCTTGTTTACCGAATCCGATGGCAGAAAATCTGGTTGGAGCTTAAAGAACCATATTGTGAGAGTTTTAACGGCAAAAAATAAAGTAGTGCAGTAATGATCCACTTGTTTGATCCATCTGCTTCTCATTTAAGAGCCTTTGTTTGTTTGCCTTCCAAATGAGATAAATCATAACAATAATATGAATCTGCTTAGTCAGGCACAAACGATGAATCAGTTAGCCTGTTTTAACCCTAAAGAAAACAGAGCTCAGCTGTTTTATGTGGATGAGAGACGTTTATCTACTAATCTTCACTGCATTCAAAGTAGAGTTTAGTTACGGTATAGGCAGATGGCTTTGGATTCTGGATGCTTGTAAAGCAGAATTCACTCATATGTGAAGCAGCTCGGATATTTTTGCTGTTCAGCTCGCAGAGAAAAAAGTGAATATTTAATCTCGGTCAATCTGTTTCTCCTTTTGGTTTTTTCTTCTGCTGCAGTTGGGACGACAGCAGCTCGGTGAGCAGCGGCCTCAGCGACACCTTGGACAACTTCAGCACCGACGACCTGAACACGCCAGCGTACTCCGCCACAAGCTCGTCACGCAAAAGCAAGGGAGCACAGGTGGGCCGCGCAGTGGATTCTGACCAGCAGCACGCCGATGTTTCTGTGTGGCAGAAATTCGAAAGGAGGACACTGATGGGCACAGAGAGATAGAGCTCCAATACCTGTCAGAAGCATTTCCATCCATTGATCCGTTTCACATCAATGGATGCCTTACTCACTTCAGTGTACCGTATTTTCCGCACTATAAGGCGCACCTAAAAACCTTCAACTTCCTCAAAAGCCGACAGTGCGCCTTATAATCCGGTGCGCCTTATATATGGACCGATATTGAGCCACAACAGGTCTAGTATCTACGGTAAGCAGCCGCCGACTTCATTTTCGCCCGTAGAAGAAGAAGAAGCGCGCGGTGCATGCTGGGATAGTTGTCAGAATGCTGGTTTGTTAATAAAGTTTGACTGACCTATCTACCTACCGACGGTCTATAATCAGGTCGTCTGCAGGTCATTTAGCACCACGTTCTCCACGAACATGCTGTGCGCGAACAGAGAAGGGTGACCATCATCCGGCCACGCCCCGGCCCAGTCGCGGAAGGCTCTCCTCGCCGACCGGAGTCGGACTGTTTTGTTGACATTCCATTTAGTGGAGCTCCATCTAGTGGATGCATAACGTAACTCCAGCCTCTACTGTAATGTCTATTTTATGCGCCTTATAATGCGGTGCGCCTTATATATGAAAAAAGTTTTAAAATAGGCCATTCATTGAAGGTGCGCCTTATAATCCAGTGCGCCTTATAGTGCGGAAAATACGGTACTTAATAATGGGATTTAATGTAATGGATCAATGCGCATTCATCTATTCATGGATTCTTTTCTTTTATTCTTGCCAAAAATTTACCTATTTTCAAATTTTTCCGTAGATCGCATCAAAAAACATTAAAAAGAAAATACGTCTTTGGAAGCTAGCATATCTTCATGCTATGTTACTTTTTATGCTATTGGCTGATGTTTGCAAAGCAGCCAATCCTGAAGCGCCATTCATTTTCCTTGGTGTTAATTGGCTGCACAGTGGAGATTAGCATCTGTGTTTGTGCTGAGATGGTTTCCATTGTGCATTTTCATGCATATTAAGGTATATTTGGTGGTTGAACTATTAAAATAAGCATTTATGAGCATTTTTGAGGAAATCTCAGGTATTTGTGGATGTTAGCTGTTTGCGGTAGGGTGTGGTCCCTAACCCATGTGATTACAGCACAGCAGGGACAACCTAAACTGATCCTGTTTCGGTAGACAGTAATTCAATTTGTAGGTTTACTCTTGCTCCAATGCACTGGATATTATTCATAGGTGTCAGAGTAAAGAGGGCTGGATGTACTGTAGATGCATGCCAGACTTTTTTTAAATGTATTTGTCCAAAACCCTGATAAAGCTCAGGAGGTTTTGCATATGCTTATGTTTTCATGTAAAAAATAAAACTGCCTCGTCTAACATCTTTATTTGGCCTGAAGCGAAGGCCAACCAGAACGTCAGCTCTGAAATCACAGCTGACGGTGGGAGCAGTAAGAGCAGCATTCAGCTCTCCTCTGAGGGGCCTTTGCTTTATTCTGCCAAGTATCCTTGGCTCCTCATGAAATACTCAACAGACTGTCCTCTTAAGAGACTCTGGCGTTGCTAGGGAGACTGACCATCTGTTAAGGTAGGGCTGCTTGTCACTGTGTGTTTGTGTGGGAGCGTTTGTAAACGTCCCAAAACTGGAGATCTGTACATTGGAGATTCCAAAGATAGCTGCGACTTCACACTCTCTCTCACACACACACACACACACACACACACACACACACACACACACACACACACACACACACACACACACACACACACACACACACCCCGCTGCTTGAGCGGGCAATTGCCCATCCTTCCGGTGACTCATAACGCGTGTTTGAATGTGCTTAGTAGTTATTTCAAAAAGAATCAGGTTGATGATTTAGCTTGTATTCCCAAGCTGTAAGCTGATTTCAATAAATCCTCCAGTGAATAGACAACTTTTACAGGCACTTTCTACGTGCGGCTGAGAACGTCTTTTTCCAGTTGTGTTATCTCATAGAAACATCGACTAATCAGTGCTTTCTTTAATCCCAACAACCCCTGCAATCCCCCCTCCGCAGTCCCAGAAAGGAAGCAGGTCCAAGCATGCCGAGCCGGAGGTGAGCAGCAGTTGGGTTGGAGCCGAAGACCTGAAAAAAGTAGAGGAGGAGCTGGACGCGAGCATGGACCCCAACGGCAGCCCCTCCCGGTGGAAGCCTTCCCCGTCCGCCTGTTCCCCCCAAACCCAGGGTCAGTATGAGGACACGGGTCAGAAGGCAGCCGGGCTAGTCCAGATGTCCCAGACGGGCTCGTGGAGGAGGGGCATGACGGCCCAGGTGGGGATTACCCCACCCAGGTCCAAGGGGACCTCCGCTTCGCTCAAAACACCAGGTGGGAGAGGCAACCTTGACTGGATTAAAAGAAACACTGTGCATAGTAAAATAAATTCTTATTGTTTGGCTGCCTTCTTCCTTGAACATTTTCACAATTTACAACCCTAAAACTCAAAGCATTATATCAAAACTTTATTTGATTACAGAGTAGTACATGTACTTTCAGACTGAGCAGGAAAGCATTGATCAGAGAGGCAGCCAAGAGGTCCAAGGTACCTCTGGAGGAACGGCAGAGATCTACTGCTCAGGTGTAAGAACCTGTTGATCGGATGTTGGTGGTACACTCTACAAAGCTGGTCTTAAAGGGGCAGTATTATGTAAAATCGACATTTTAGAGCTTTACGTCATGTATAATGTTATTCCCTTATTTTACCTGGAATGTTGCCTTGATTATTTCATGCATGTTTGAGAAATCATCTAATCTCCCACAGTAACCATTCAGCTGTGCAAAGCGATTTCCTTCAAGGACGAAGCTCTTTCTCGTATCTGCAGTTTCCAAGCTTCCTCTTTACAGAGCATCCACCTCCAGCCCTCTTCTGTGACTCCTCCACTCAGCTCCTTAAGACTAGCCAGTATCAATTAGCAAACAGCTGCGCTCATTATACAACGCTGGTAAAAACATTGTTGGAGTTAATAGAGGAGACATGTTGTGTTGACTTCCTGAAAGTCAGAAAAGAGCAGGTATTTCTTAAAGAGACAGAGGCCCAATTTCTAGGAGTTAATTTTCTTAGTCAAACAAGTCAAACAATTGCTTCATTGTAGTATAAAATGACCCTATGTGCCATAATATTGTCTCTTAGTGTTGTTTTGGTAGGTTTCCACCAGCTATAAAATGAGGACAGCAAGTGTAGTATACAGTTTGAAGGGTTATTGTCTTGATCAATCTCATAAAATTCCAATAAAAGTCCTTTGAAATTCATGTCTAGGTATAAATTTAACTGCAGGATGCTATCAGATAGCATATCCTGCCATCTGATAAAAAGATGGCAGGATGCTAAATCTGTGGTTTTTATTGTCTGTTTTGCAGGTAAAACAGATGATGCCAAGGCCTCAGAAAAGGGCAAAGTACCCTCCAAAAGCTCTGCTGGGATACAGCGCTCACCGTCAGATGCTGGGAGAAGTAGCGGGGATGAAGGCAAGAAGCCTCCCTCTGGAATTGCTCGCCCCCCTGCCACCAGTTCCTTTGGATACAAGAAGATCCCTGGCCCTGCTGGCACGCTAATTACCTCAAGTGGTGCAGCCCTCACCAGTGGCTCAGCCACACTGGGCAAGGCCCCCAAATCGTCGGCTGCCCTCGGTAAAGGCACGAGCATCGGCGGCGTCCGTAAAACCAGCCTGGACGGCTCGCAGCCCCAGGACGACGGCATTCTCCTCAGCTGCAGTGGCTCCAAGGTCACCCTGCAGTACCGCTCCCTCCCCAGACCCGCCAAATCCTCCAGCGGGGCGGGGGCGGCAGCGGCGGCAGTGGCTGGGCGCTGCGGACACCGCTCCAGCTCCAGCAGCACCGAATCAAACGTCAGCAGCAAGTCGGCGATCGGGGCAGCAACACAAGCGGGTGCCAAACGGAGGGAGGGAAAGGTGGTCTCAGACCGCTCCAGTCCCATCACTGTCAACCAGACGGATAAAGAGAAAGTCGGGGTGTCGGACCAGGACCCGGCAGCAGGGCTGTCCACCTCTCCCAAATCCAGCCCCACCTCCAGCTCAGCGGGCCAGTCAGGCCTCAGGCAGCCGGGGTCCAAATACCCAGACATCGCTTCGCCTACCTTCCGCAGGTCAGACCTAGAATACTTCTCTTCTGCTCTCATCTGTCTTGGTCCCTTGTTTTCTTGTTGGGTTTTGCGTGAATCAACCATTTCACCGCATAGTTTCTTTTAATTAGGTTTCTGAAAAACTTTCATAGTATGGTAGGTGTTCAGGAACAGGCTCAGGTCTCTTCCAGAGTTCATCAGGTTCATTCAGAACATCAGTCTGAGCTTCAGTGTGGTTTTTCTTGAGTGATGCAGTGCTCAGATTTTTTTTCCTGTTCCCAAGACTCTGAGAGGACAGCTGACACATGACTGCTCCCCCATGGCTTAAATATCCTCTGACATCTCTATCAATTTTTATCAGGGTGCACAGAATAAATATAAACCAGTAAGCTAAGGGATGTTGCTACATAGACTGCCCCCTACTGTCGATGATAAGCAACTGCAGCTAAAGCTTTGTTCAGTTTTGATTAAATTCCACCAAATCCTGTTCAGAAGTCTAGATCAGAGATCAAGTTAACAGGACGTTTCTTGACACCCAGTCTTTGTTTTCAAGCTGTAGCTTAGTGCGCGTTTGGAAACAGTCTTGCCATACCAGCTGGTTCCATCTGCATGTCTACAAGCTTCTTTTTCCTCAACAGAGAAGTATCTTTGTGTTTTTTAGTAAATATTGCTATGACTGAAGGGTAGAAGGAGTGAAGGTCCTAACAGATGTTTTCATATGGTTGATATGGCTACAGTTGCAGCAGGTGATGAATGTGTTTAGAAGGGTTTTGTCTGTGGGAAGATGCCATAAAGCTCCTTTGTTGTTACATATACAGTGCCTTGCATAAATAAGTATTCACACCCTATGAACATTTTTATGCTTTGTAGAAAAAGTGTTTTTTTTATGTCAACACAAGGTAGTGCACAGTGGTAGGCACATTTCGGCTAAAGTGCCATTAGCTAATTTTTCATTTAGAACTTTTGCTAACTTTGAAAATGTTTTGCACACTTAGCCTCCCCTAAGTCATTTTTCCAAATAAATACTGAAGCGCTACTTAACTTGGCTGTTTAACTTGTAAATTTTCAGCTGTATTAAGTTTTGTAAAAGTCCAGTATTGTTCCAGTATGGAGCTTGCAATCGCCCATTTGAGCACTTCTAAATGACTGCACCCACCTCTCTACCCCATCCTCCCCCCACCCTAGATTGTTTGGCACCAAAGCCAGCAGCAAGGCCAGCTCTCCGGGCACGCCCGACTCTGGCAAGTGCCCGTCAATACTGGGCAGCCCCCACGGCACGCTGGCCAGGCAGGCCAGCCTGGACTCGCCTTCTTCTGGCACGGGGAGCCTGGGCAGCGCCGGTGGCCTGAGCGGTGGCAGCAGCCCGCTGTACGGTAAAACCCCCGACCTGTGTACCGACTCGCTGGCCTCCAGCCCAGCCTCTGGCCTCTCCCTGCCCTCCAACGCTCGCCCCTGGCCTGCCTGTAGCTCGTCAGCCGGCAGCAAGGACACGCTGAGCTGCCAGAGTATGACCAGTCTGCACACCAGCTCCGAGTCCATTGACATGCCACTGGGCCATCACGGGCCTAAGGTTACGCGAACCGGCAGTATCAAGTCCACCCTGTCTGAGGGGTGAGTAAGAAGAGAATACGATTGGGACGAATCGTATTCATTGTTTCATTTGACAACTGAGACAAAAAGTGTAGCCTTGTTACCTTAGGATCTAAGAATAAGAAGATAGATTGAATCACAGTGAGTAATACCAGTGATAAACATGAACTCATCCAGTACGAAATACATTTTTCTGCTCTGGTTTTGCAAAAGTAACAAAAACACAACAAGTCCAAACAACGGCAGAAAAAAGTCACTATAAATTCAGATCATTTCAGACATGCTCATAAGAAGTCTGTATCAGTGTATTCATTGTTTTGTCCACACGCAGTGCATGGAGTACAACACAGAACGTAGTCTCGCGGCATACTTTTTTATAGTCCCTCACTAGTACAGCTTAATGTCTCGAAAATGAAACAATCAACTTCAAACACAGTGTTTGTGTGTCTTTAGTTGTTGTAGTTCTGCGTAGATGCATAATGTCCTGATGTTCTTTCCGTTCTGTCTGTCTCTGTGTGAATGTTCGGCTTCATGAAATACAAATGATTTGAGTGTTCATCTGATTGGCCCGTTCCTCTGTTTCAACAGCATGCCCCTTGACAGAAACACGCTCCCCAAAAAGGGACTGAGGTACAGCACATCTGCATCTGTAGTTATCTCTGTTGTCTGTTTGCACTCGCATGGATCACCAGCGCATGTTCAAATGTTGTTCACACCACAGCCCTAAGCAGATATTTCCAATAGGTATTGATGTAAAGATTCAAAAAGATGGATGACTGCATGATTTAGCACATTTACATTAAATATACAGTCACCTCAACATTTACTGTGCCCCTGACTGACTGTGTCAAAACTCGTACTTTAGATTTATTTTTTTTTCAGTCACTTGATTTTGGAAAATAAAAAATAAAATCCAACCTTCAATTTAGTGAAGGAAAAACAATCCAGTTTTTTAAAATTATCAGCACCAGACTTTGGCGCCCAATCCATTCACGTCACTCTAACTTGTCTTTCCATCTGCCATTACATCCTGCTGTCACTTTTGAACAATACACCAAGGTAGGGACAGACCCCCCAACCTGTAGGTGTCAGTCAACCTTTTTCTGGTTGAGGTCAGGCTTAGAGGAGGTAGTCGCTTCACATTCAGCTGCTCCACTGGAGCTGAAAAAAATAACAATGAGATCCTACCAAACTAGAAACCATCCTCTCCATAATCATGCCTTACGCTCCTGTCCGAGGATTGGGAAAAAAAAACTTTGGGAAAGTAAACCTTTCCAGATCCACAAAACCCATGTAGTCTGGAAACCAAACTCTCATACACTCCTCAGCAATTCAGCAAGGAAGATCTACCTCTGCTTCTTCAGATTCAGAGGTCCAATGATCAGTTCAAGCCTCCGTTCCAACACTCTGCAGCACAATTTTTGGGGTAATTTTGTCATTTAAGGTTGAGCTTGGAATGAACTTAAATTTAGGCTAAACAAAACCATTGAAAATCAAGGTAGATCATCTCTGACGACAGTTTTCAGTATTCACTTTTTAACTACAATAAATGGTAAACGGACTGAACTTATGTCGCACGTTTTCAATCATTTTGACCACTGAAAGCGCCTTACACTGGAGTGACATTCATCCACACGCACGCACATTTATACACCGATACGCAGATCGGTAGGCAACTTGGGTTGAAGTGCCTTGCCCAGAGGCGCATCGACATGCAACAGGAGGAAGCTGGATCTAGCTTGTCACAATGTCACAATGTTAGATGTTGCATTTAACACCACCTGCTAGTGAGAGTCTGACAGTGAAAACGTTCTCCTGAACCATAAAATTTCTTACGGATCCGCTTTGTACCACTCAGTTGAAATGAGGCATTGCATCTTTCCTCTTATGGCATAAACTCTCTAGTTTAACAAGCCTGGATCTTCTATGCACTCTGTCCTTCAGTTCACCCCAAAGGTTTTCAGTAGGATTTCTGAGAGCAGACTGATAGAATGGTAAGCCAAGGGAGAAAATTATAGTTTTTTTTTGTTTTGTTTTGTTTTGTTTTTTTTTCATTTAGCCTGAAACGAAGAAATAACTCAGATTTGTAGCTGTTCAAACTTGCCTCTGTATTTTAAGGGAATCCTTCGGAGCAGAGAAATGGCCTGGTTTCAAACTATTTGGTTGTGTAGACTGCCTTTGGTGCATTTGCTATTTTAAAGCTTGAATGCATCTGCTGTCATGCAACTCTTTGTGCCTGTTTGATATGCTGCTCAGCGTGGACAGTGGTGACTTTTTGCAAAAGCTCCCTCTAAGCTCAGATGACTGTTCACATTTCAGGAACGATCTGCTATACCCCAATTTTTTTGGTTATTGGCTATGGAAACTCAGGTTTCTTTCTACACTAATATTCAGGAAATAAGCACAGAGGTCCTGTTGATGACGATTTTGTTGGGAGAAAGTCAAACAGCTTGTATACCTCAGTCTGCTATAACGTCAGTGACGAAAAATCCAACGTCACACTAGCAAGTAGAGTGTTATTCGCCCATTGCTGGTTGAAATAAAAAGGATGTACAGGGCAGTGATGAAAGCCGGGGTCAGATGTGGCAAGTCTGGTAATGCTGTTAAGAAGGAAGGAGTGCAAACTCAATTATAATTCCCAGAGGATTAAATATGGCCGATTGTCATGTGTGAGATAAGAAGGCTTTCTGTTGAGCTGGAGATGGGGAGAGAAGAGTTGAATGGTAGCGAGTGTTTGTGTGTGTGTGTTTCATTCATTAGCATGCAAAAGCTTGGACAACTGCAGTTCGTTTTCCTGTAAATCGTTAAATGATTGAAGGATGAACTGATGTAGCAACTGTTCAGCCAATACAGTGCTCCGAAAACTAAACTCAACACTTCGAACCATTTTAAAGTCTACTTGGTTTTGTAGCACAGTTGTTTATGGTGATTTTTGAGGAACCTCAACTAATGCAAATTTGAGTAGTCATTTATATTTTCCAACCCTAGCCATTTTTGTGCATTAAGATTGCACAAAAATCATGTTTTAGTATCTAACTCGGGTACAAAAGCCATGGTTTGGTGCTTGTCTCACTTTGAAGTCCCAACTGAAACAAAACTAAGGTTAGTGCGACTGTCCTTGTCTTAGTTTTAAAGTCCCAGGTTGATATCATGGTTTGGCCCCAACCTGGAACTTAGAATCTCCAGTTCATCCTCACCTCAGTTTTGAAGCCTCTATTCCACATCATGGTGTGACCCTTACCTTGGTCTAAGTCTTGACCAAGGTAAGGGTCAAGACTTACCTTGGTAAATCTTGACCCTTACCTGCTCAAAAGTCCTGCTCAAAAGACTTCAAAAGACTTTTGAGGTCTTTTGAGCAGGACTTCAAAAGAGCAGGACTTTTGAATTTCTGCTCTCCATTCGTTTCCATCACGGTTTTATCCGTTCCTCAGTGTTAAATTCCTGTTTGGTCCTAATCCGAGGTTTGGAGTTCCTGTTTGGTGTCATGGATTCAACCTTGGACTTGAAGTCACAATTTGTTCTTGAGTCAGTTTTCAAACTAAAACTTTGGCAAGTTTAAGTTGGTCAGTGTTTTACATTGTCCATTACTAAAGATAAATTACTTTTTCAAGCAGAAATGCTCTGTCAGATTAGCATGTAGTGTAGAGGATTAGGACAATTATAGGGCAGCTGTAATTTGGTAGCAATTGGTAGCAGTGTGCATTGACAAGTTGGGGATATGGTTGAGCGAAGGGACACGTTTACCCCAACCCATTGCCTGCCTGATACTATAAAGACTCCTGAGTTATTTGTTATGGTTATGGCTAAGTGTGAATGGTATTGAAGGATTGTTTGAATGCTACAGGCAGCTTTGGTCACACACATTCATATTTATATGAATGTTTTTTAAACCGTCATACACATCTGGTGACTGACGGAAAGATTCAAATATTCAGATTTTTATTTCTTTTTTGCATGTTGCTGATTGCATAGTGGTGCATGTTTATTTACCCTCTGCTCTTGTGCATTCGCTGTGTACCTTCGCTGCTGCAGAAATAACCTGCTTAAACTTCTGAAAATGTCCTCCTGTCTCAAGTTCATAGTGGTTTCGTGGCTTTCAGGTACCCGCCGTCATCTCGGCAGACGTCCCACGAAGAAGGAAAGGAGTGGTTGAGGTCACATTCGACCGGGGGCCTGCAGGACACGGGCAGCCAGTCCCCGCTTTCTCCTCCCGGAGCGGCTTGCATCAACACTGGAAAATATCACTACTCCAACCTCTGTTAGTCTTTAAAAATCTCCTAATTTTATTATATTATAGTCCATGAAAATCCCAATTTCATTTGTGTTTTTCACTATTAATTTTAATGCAGGCAAAATATGAAAAATGCTTTATTTTGTGTTTTTGCAATGTTTCATGAATTTCAAACTGCATTTTAAAAAGGTCCAAGTTTAGTCTAAAATCATCCAGTTAAGATTTGGTGTCTCTAAGTAGTTAATATTTCAAACTAGAGATAATCAAATGCAGTCGGGATTCATTAAAAACTGAAAAAGGCTCTTTAGTTCAGCACTTATGGGAAGCTTCAAGGCACAAGACAACTTTTCCATTGTTAGCAGCTCGTGGTTGTACTCACAGCGCCTTAAAAAATATCAGGTCACTAAATAAAATCATTACCTAATTTGCATAACTCACCATGTGCGTCCAATTGTAACAGATGTTAGAGAGAAGAATGGGGTGACAATAAAAAGGTAAAAAAAAATACCATACCATATCTAGCTTTTTTTTATATATCTTAACCATCTGGTCTACTTAGGAGAAACAACTAAAACATGCCATCTGCTGCTTGTTGAAAATAATAATGCATGTTTTCACATCAGAGTCTTCAAAAGTCATCAATCACTATGTTCCCATCCAATGGTCATGTAAATGTTGAGCAAACTTTAAAAATTTAGCAAAAATGAAGATGTGAATTTGGCATGTTTCCAATCAACTGGCTTGGAGTGAATCAACCAGGCTACGCAAAACCTGATGACATCAGAGGTTGAAGTTATGCGTTTGTGTAAAAAAAAAAAAAAAAAAGCAGGTAAATGTTTATGTCAGAATTTAATCGACAAACGCATCGACACGTGTTTCCATCTTTCCTTTGGTGCTTTGACACTTTTTTGAGAAAGTCAAAAACCTAAGCTAACTTAAGTGAGTGTAAAGATCTATCTTGCGAAATTGAGGAAATTATTTTGAATGTTAATGTTTCCATCAACCTTTTCTAATGCGATACATCCAGGTGAAAATTTCACCCCCCCAAATTTTTTTGATGGAAACACTTCTGAGAACAAAAAAGTCCAGAGGGTTTGCCCTACCTTGACAATAATACTCCACCAGAAGTCACACGTTGCTTTGCAAAACGATATTTGCAAAAACAAGATCATGTACTGAAAAAAAGTTTCTTTGAACCAACTTTTAAAAATAACTAATTTGTTTCTCTGTTTATTACATTTGCTCAAGCTATAATTCTCAATTTCAGAATTATTCAAATCAGAATTAATATCTTGAACAAAACTAATAAAATTAGCTGTGACAAATTTGAGTAACTTTTTAAAAAGTTAGTTGAAAGAAAAAATTTTTTTGGTGTGATAGCATATATTAATAAAGTGACTCTTACCACTATATTGTCTGCATGTCATTTCTGCGCAGTAAGCCCAACCAACATCAACCAGTACAACCTGCCGCCAGGCAACAGCGGCAGCATGAGCCGCTCCAACAGCATCCCCGCTCAGGACTCGTTTGACCTGTACGGAGAGGGCCACCCACTAGGGGGCAGTGCGACCTCCCTGGAGGACCGACCCCGGGCCATCAGTCGCTCCGGTTCCTTCAGAGACAGCACTGATGAAGGTAAGACGGTGCTGAACTATGAACCTGGAATATGAACCATGAGAATAGAAAGAAATATGTTTGAGGTTAAAATAGTTGGGGGTTTTTTAAATGTCATCTGAGTTGTCCCCACCGTGTTTCTGTCTCACAGTCCACGGCTCGTCCTTGTCTCTGGTCTCCAGCACATCCTCACTTTACTCTGCGGTAAGTCGCTCAATAGGGTTTAAGAAATCAAATAAAACACAATATGCTCCCTATAACATTCTGTTTTTTTTAAAAAGTGAAATGAAAGTCATCTAAAACTATATCTCTTTCCTCTTCAGGTCAATTTTGTATGTTTCTATTGAGGTTATATTGGAAATGTCTAAAGCAGCCTTAAATAACAAGAATACTGTTAGCTTCTCTAGTAGCGCAGGCTGTGACTCTGACGCCACAATCATGGAGACAGCAGATTAGTCTTTGGGAGCAGAACTGATGTCCGTACACTTCTGTCTCATTACTGCAGCTTTCAAGTCGCTAACGTCTTTGTGCTCGTCAAACGAATCGCTTCGTTTCCTAATAAACAAAAAATAATTCTCATTTGGTTTTCTGGTGGATTTTTATCATTTTGTCAGTGATAGTGTCTTTTAGACCTTTTAAGTTAAGTAAGATTATCTCCCATGTTTGCTATTTAATCTTTTTCTGATTCGTCACATCAGAGGGAAATAGCATCAGAGGAAATGGTTCTAACTGGAGTTTGCTTGTCTCTTACAGACTGAGGAAAAAGCCCACTCTGAGGTAAAACTGAGGGACAGAACAAGCATGTCTCTGTCTGCATGCTGCCTTCCTGCCCTGTAGCACTAAACTTTGGTTACAATTACTTGTGCTGCGTCGCATTTGTCATCAGAAGTTCAAATGTCTAATCTCCAAATTGGAGAACTCCATTGGTACAACTTCTGGTAGGAAGACTGTTGCAGCGGAGTCACTGGCTTGGATTGCTGTACAACAGATAGCCTAGCCACTGAGCAGAACAGTCAATAAAACCTGATGGGTTTCAAACTTGCAACTGAAACGTTACGATTTGGCGCGACATCAACCCGACGGCTGAGGTCCAGCTTCTGGTTTCAAGTGCAAGAAAGTCTCTGCCCACCAACAGATTTCTTCAGCTTTTTGCAACATTGAAACCCTTTGTGTTAACATGAGACGGAGAGTAAACCCAAGTAAATATTTCATGTAGTTTTTAAAATATTTATTTCATTAAAGGGAAAAAAAAAAAAGCTGTCTAAGCCAATGAAAATCTGTTAAGGGCGAATACTTTTCTTATTGCACTGTAAGTTGTTGCTGCTTTGTTTGACTCGGTTTGTTTTCGCCTAGTGTTTGTCCAGCCCAGCATGTTCCTCCCCCGTCTTTGGATCTCCTCTGGCTGTTTCCTTGTGTTTGAGCGTCTTGCATGTTCTGCTGTGCAGAGTTTCCTCTCCGATATAGTCCAACAAGGACATAAATCGCTGACATTTGTCTCTCATAGCATTGGGCAGAACCAGCACCAAAATTTGAGCTATGGCTGTGTTTGGTTTAACGACAAAACAGTTTAACTCTATGTTGCATTGCTTTTCATGATCTTTCGGTGATTTGGTTTTCAAATGTAAACAATATTTTTCTTTTATTACAAAAACTAACACATGCATCTACTGCACCTTGATTTAATCTAATTTAGCTTCTTTTTCTCTTTTTTGTCTCGAGTTTGTATGTCTTTTAGTTGTCGTTTTATTCATGTGTTTTAGCTCAAGTTTGGTTCAAACGCTCTCTGAGATGAAGGGAGTTTAATGGATCACTGAGAATTCAATACAAGTGACACACTTGTGATATTTCTTCTGAAATTAAAAAAAAATCTAATTTTCTATTAAATTACATTTTGATGAGTAAATATCCTTATTTCCACTAATAACTAGCCGAAACTCACAGCGCCTTCAAGAGCATTCATATCTTTTGAGGCTTCTACAAACACGTTGATTCTCCACATTTTTCACACAAAACCCTGGTAACACACACCGAAGTGTGTGGTTGTGTCTAAAATGTGGGTGAAAAACAAAACAAGAGTTATCAATGCTTTTGCAAGGCAATCCAATTACTGTGGATGACATTTCCAATGCAGATGTAAAATAAATCTGATTTTGGTTTGATATTTAATAGTTTTCTTATTTCTTCTTTTTCAGATATTTACATTATTCTGTACACTCTTACATAGAGTAAGACCATTTTTTCTCATTGTCTGTTACGAAACCAGACGCGTTTCACGTCGGACAGTGAGAATAAAAAGGCATGTCTTTTTGTTCGTGTATGTAAATATCTGGTTGGAACCAACTGTGTGATCCTTGTTAGGAATATTCTCAGGCATTTGCAGGTTGTTGAACCAGGTTTTCAGTCCATGCCTCTTGCTTTGCCACTCATTGCTAACCTCTAACTGGGTGTGGTATGTTATTTGTTGTCCGTCTGGACCACCCCAGTTCTGTTTGACGTCAGCATGCAACATAGTGTTAATTTTGACTCTTTTCTTTTCAATCAAGGGCCAAACAGTCCAAAATTCCACGGTAATCCCCCCTCACTTTATGTTTCTTTACACTTCACTCCAATGTTTTTGACACACGTTACTGTGTAACTGCACTTTTCTTTCCTCATTGATGCTCATCAGCATGATTACCAAAAAGTTTGAAGTCTGTCTACATGGCGCACATTCACGTCTGCTCTCTCCCTCGAAACCAGCAAATCAGAAAGCTGCGGCGGGAGCTGGATGCTTCTCAGGAGAAGGTGGCAACCCTCACGTCTCAACTGGCTGCCAACGTGAGTTTTTCTTTCAAAGGATTCCATTGAACAGCCGGCTCATTTCCATAATGGCCTCCTTTTGGAGAGCAGTTTGTTTCAGCTGTGGAGGAAATAAAAATCTGCTTTCTTGCTTTCAGCAGAAAGCAAGACCCATCCGTATTTTGTTCTCAGATGGGATATTTGCTTGTTGTGATCAAGCTGTGCGTATTGTCTCTTTGCATTTGTCTTACTCAGGCATTTTTTGTTTTTGCCAAAACAGAAATCAGAGGCAAATGAGTGAAAATAGGAGCAGAGAACAACAGTTTGTAGGTGAAATAGTGATAGGAAACTCTCCAAATGCCTAACAAAGTCTTCCTGCTGCTAGATTGACAGTCTCAAGCATCGGAACGTGCGTCATTCTCCTGCAGTGCTAAGTGCTTGTTCAAGTGTGGAAGTAGACTTTGTCTCTTCTTGCAGTCTGATGCTTTGACCATAAAATAATGCAAAAGCAGTGCTGGCAACTGAACAGTGGAGAAACCTGAAGGACAAAAGAAGATCCATGTAGGTGATTTACAGAACTTTGCTCTGCATTGATAAACTGTAGTTTTGCCTTTTGATTTAATGGAAAACGTTTTTACCAATGTCCTTTGTGGGACAAGAAGAATCTTGTCAAAGAGGACAAGATTCTCCTTTTCCCCTTTGTGGTGCTTTAAGAGTAGAGTTGATTGGCTTTTCAAAATTATGTCTACCAATTTGAGACATTTATTGGTGGCATTGCGACGCTCTTGAAGAGGGTATCTCATTCATTTCACATCACAACATTCAGGAGAAGTTTATCTCATTGGTGGCTTTAGAGAAGAGTGCTTCTTTTTTGGAGACAGGTTAACATCCTGTAGTTGTGCATCTCCTTAGTTTAGTGATTTAACACTCTAGATTAGGTCAGTTGGTCTTTGGGACAAATTTGAGTTATGCGTCTCTTTATTGGAGACATTATAATATCTTTCAGTTGTACGACTCCTTTGAAGGCATCTTCAAACTCTTGAGGCGTTTACTTGCTCACTATTGATTTTGGAACAACTTTGAGAAGAGTGTTCCTTTATTAGAGACATTATAACATCCTTTAGTTGTACATCTCAGTTTAGGGATCTTAACTCTCTTTAGGAGGGTTAAGATCCTCAAGAGTGTTCTGTAGCTTGTTCCAAGGTTGTGGCATTGAAACAACCATGAGAAGTGCCTCTCTTTATTTTAGACATTTGAGATGTTCTCTTCATTGGAGACATCAGACAGCCCTGAAAGGGAAGACTTCTGGCTATGTAGTTATTTTATTTTGAGTGACATTAACTTTCTACCTCTGACCTCAAGAAGTTTGGAAAAAGAAAAAAACTACATGCAGCTCCAGTGGGCTCAAGTCCAAAGCGTAGGGCAGCTTGTTCTTCTCTTGGATGTGAGGCCGATCATCACCTCCCTTGTCTGAGGGGGTGAGGAGTCAGCTCACAGGTGGAGTTGGAAGAAGATGCAGAGTTAGTGGGAGGGGTACGGGGAGTTGGCATTTCTAAAGGTCACCACCGCTACAAATTCAGCCCTGGAAACTGAGTGGAATTGGCATTGTTGGGTGTTCCTCTCTGTGTTTTATTTTTGGACTCGCAGTTCCTCACAGCTACTGAGGGAATTCTTCTTTCTGCAGACAGTTTTACCCAGACTCAAGGCAGAATGATAAAAAGAATGAATGTGTGTGAATTTGTGTGATTCTGACATTCTTTTGATTTGTCTGGGCACGCTGCCCATCTTCCTGTGACACACCAGGCCTGACAGGTGTCTCAGGGTGTCTGGCTGAGGACGACAGGAAGAGCAGGCGTCACATACGTACAGCCACACACAGACGAGTACACACAAGCAAAAATCACAGCAGAGCAAACATCACTATTGTAGACAGAAGTCTTTATCAGACAGGCATTCATAAACACAGAGCCACAATTTTTAAGGCAAGACCAATTCCAGAGCGGCGCGGTCCTAAACGGACAGATTCAGCAGGACAGATGGTACGATTTCCTGAACCTGCTGCCATCCTTCATCGTGTTGCTGCTACATCCCCAGGTGACGGATTGAGTCACGGAGAAAAGCCCTTCTCTGATGTGTGTGCCACACATTTTACTCTGCAGTAGTCCAGAGAGATACAGAGCATGAAGAAATCCACGAGCATTAATTTGATCTGGTGAGATGTAACGTGTCCTCCTGGACGTCTTAGACTTTGTTCCTACTTTAAAAGTCCCAGCACCAGGTTTTAAGCTGTTAAGGAAAACAAAACTCTCCTAGTTAAGTTCTCAGTTGCCTTCATCAACAATCGGTACTAATGGCTCTTTTAAACACACAAGTTATGTTTACTTCTTGCCTAACTTTCAGAATAGAAATGAATTTATGGATAAACACTTGGTGTCTTTGAATGGTTCTGGTATCGAGACGCAGTTCTTATCAGAATAATCGTTGTTTTCATATTCTCTCTTACACCCTTCCACATTTTCTCAAATTAGAACTGTAAATAATGTGTTAAACGAATGTGATAAACTGCAAAAAAAAACTGCATCAGATTGAATAATTGGGAAAATATGAGTTTAATCATTTTACAAAATATAGTGAATATTTTGGAGAACTGCTTTTTGACATTAGCACACAGTCATTTTTTTTTTTTTTGCCCATTCCTTTTAGCAAAATATCTCAAACTCAGTCAGTTTTGCCACCGATTCTCAATTGGGTTCAGATCTGGACTTTGACTTGGCCATCCTGGCACATGATCAGACTGTAAAACGGTTCCAGTGAAGCCGTGGCTTTGTCTTGTAATGTTGTAATTGGCCAACGTCTGAAAGCAAATGGTTTCATAAGATGCTAATTTTAAAAATTCAAAAACCGAAAACATTTTCCATCTACTTCCCAAGTAGGCACAAATCTGTGTTATCTTGTCACATCGACTCCCAACAAAATACAGTGAAGTCAATTATATATAAAAAAAAAAAACTGACTTTTTTGTGCTAAACATGTCTTATTCAGTGAAACCCAGTTATTCTGAAAATGAAATCAGAGCATCATCCTAAGGCAGATGTCTCTGTGTGTGTGCAGGCTCACCTGGTGGCCGCCTTCGAGAAGAGCCTCAGCAACATGACCTGCCGCCTGCAGAGCCTCACCATGACCGCCGAACAAAAAGTACGAGAAGTTACGCCTCACTCAACAACAGACTAAAGGAAACTGCATTCAAAGGAAGAGAAATAATTAGGAAAAGCAAGCTGTGCCATTTCATTAAACTCTTTCTGGAAAGGTAGAACACGGTGGAGGATTACTGGATTATTTCTGTTATCTTCAAAATTTGGGTGCTGTCAAAGTCTTGAGTCTTGCTAATGTCGTAGTTCCCCATTATCCCAAGATTTGCCTCACTTAAGACAAAGTTCGACATAGCTTGAACTGTCTGTCCTTCAAAAGAGCTCAACAAGAGTTTCCCATTGATCACTGCATCAGCATCAGTATCTTTAGCTCAGAGGGCTGACAGGACCTGGTAGCTTTTTAATCCTCTAGGCGCTAAAGCAGACTAGAGGGAGGCCTTTGTCAGACAACACGGTTCTAACTTTTAATTAAAGCAGCCGCCCTATCTGCAGCTCTCAGTGGGCTGTGGTGGAGGGAAAAAAAGGAGGTTCCCTCTCCTCTGTGAAGTCAGCTCAACAAAGAGTGCAGCCTTTTTTCCCTTCCTCAGAGCAGGGGGCGCTGGCTCCGACCTCCAATGGGAAAACTTTTCCTCCTCCCTTTCTGCTTTATTAAAACCATTGTCAAAGCCAAACTTGGAGTACTTGTTCACATCAAAGCAGCTTGTGTGTCGATTCCAAAAAAAAAAACTTCCAAAGTGCTCTAGTCTGAGCACATTTTGTTGCTATATGTGTTTTCTTCCAGGCTACAAAGATCCCATCCTCTCTTAAGTAGTGTTTCTGTGATGCTAAAAAGAGAACTTCCTGTTCTCGTCCTCGTTTTGCCTCTGCAGGAGTCCGAGTTGGCCGAGTTGAGAGAAACCATAGAGATGCTGAAGACCCAGAACACCGACGCTCAAACGGCAATCCAGGTGGCGCTCAACGGCCCGGACCACCTACACAAAGGTAGCGAAACCAGCAGGGTGTGCTCCCTAAACTACCACTATAGCTGAGGTGTTTGTGCTCCATTGATCTTTTTTTTACACTGCGATTCCTTTACTGCAGTTGGCTTGTTTTCTCAAATGTTTCAGATCATCACACAAATGTACATTCTAGACAAAGATAACCAGAGCTGATACAAAAAGCAGTTTTGAAATGATGGCTCCTCTCTGAAGCTTTGGGACTCCAGAGAACCACAGTAGGAGTCATTAGGCTCAGTGGGGAAAGCATAGCTTCCCGTTATGGACTCATCCAATAGGACAACATCTAAAACTCAGGATTCATGAGTCAAAAATAAGAAACAGACTCGGCTAAAATGGCATCTGTGTTTGAGTTCCAAGACCAAAACATCTAACCAAAAAGAAACCCAAAGTTTTATGTTTGCCAAAAATCTAAATGATCCCCAAAACTTTTAGAAAAACACTATTGGGTGATGAGACAAATGTGGATCATTCTGGAAGGTGTGTGTCCTGTTCCGTATGCTGTGAAGCCAACTTCAGGAACAGGAAGGCTCGCCATGGATTCTGTTTTCTAGCAGAAACCCCTTAAAGGGGCGGTATTGTGTAAAAATCAACTTTTCCAAGCTTTTCGTCATGTTATAACATCATCAAAAACATACCTGGAGTGTTGCTTTGAGAAATATGCATGAATCTCCTGAGGCAACCATTAGGCTGTGCAAAACGCTTGAGGGAACCAAGTGCCGCCTTCCAGAGCGAAGCTTCTGGGCTTTTTAAAACAAATGAAGATAACAAATGAAATTACACTATCTGGCTGGAAGACATGGTACTGCCCCTTTAAGGAGAATGCTCAGCCATTAGTGTGCGACCGAAAGACTAAACTTTCATGACTTGTGCAACCAGACATTGATCCACAAGCAAACAAAAGGAAGACTTTAGAATGGAAAAGATGAAATAATTTCAATACCTAATTTTTGTCTAATTGTAATAACAAATTTGACTTGAAACATTTAAATGTAGCCAAAAAAAAAAACTAAAATGGAAGTGACCTGTGACCTTCTCCAGACATGAAAGCCTCAGTCAGCGGTGGCAGTGACTGGCTGAGGCCGTCTCAGTTCACCAGCCTCAGTGTAGCGTTACAAAGTCTTACGGAGGCAAAAGCCCCACACCAACCGTCACGTTTTCAGCCGCTCTCCAGCTTAGTGTTTTTCGCACTGAGGATTGCTTTGTCTGTCTCCTTCAGACCTTCGGATTAGGCGGCAGCACTCGTCGGAAAGCATGTCCAGCATCAACAGCGCTGCCAGTCACGCCAGCATGGGCAGCTTGGGCAAGGACGCAGAGGATAAAAAGAAGAAGAAGAAGAGCTGGGTAAGTGGAAAGAAGAAGAAGCAGCGAGAAATTAGCATGAGAATTACACAGGCCAGGGGATAAAGAAAGCTTCCACCTCTGTAAGTGAAGTCACAGGAAGAACCGAGTGTTCCCAGGGATTCAGTAGCTCATGGAATCAACTCAGTTTCTATATGATTTTTTTAAGTCTCACATAATTATGCAGACACATTTGCCCACTCTTCACAGGATTAAAGGAGTTCATTATTGCTGGCATCTGTATAAAGCTGCTGCCTTTGCGTTTCCATCAGGTTGATCTCTGGACTTTGACATGGCCATCCCAAAACCTTGATTCTTTTCCTTTTCAGTCCTCTTGTTCCAGGATTACTCCTGGGTTTGGGGTCACTGTCCCACTTTGGCTCAAACTTCACCTGTCAGACCGTCGGTCTCACATCTGACTCCTGAGTTTGTCTTATGCCGAGGAATTTCTGATCGACTCAATGTATGGAACCCACTCAGGCCCTGTGGGTCCAAAGCAAGCCCACATCATCACACCTCCACCACCCTGCTTTTGTTTTCCACGATTGGATAATCTATCTTGCTGTAAAATGATGGAATTGAAGAGGTTTACCCTTCCCAGTCTGATGGAGAGCAACAACTGCTTCTTGTGGTTCATTGTAGTGTTTCTCTCTTGGCATTGTGCCTATGCACACTGGTAGAACTACATAAATCCTATAAGGAGCAACAGGAGTGTGATAAGTTTTTCCCAGACCATATTGACACACACACAGATCTAATTTCTTTAATGACTGCAGCTGTACAGTGAAGTCTGCAAAACCACTGAAATCTTGTTACACTCTTTGAACTAAAGATGTAAACAAAAATGTGTTTTAAGTGGAAAATGTTTCAACTCACCAAAAATCGCCTTTTTCATAATTTTGTCATTGTTCAGTGCCATTTAAAGATACAGTATTTTATTAATGTCTCATTAACATTCAGATTAAAAGTCTGACTGAGCACTTCCTCAATGTTGCACAGCACAAATGTTTTACTGCTATAGACATCGGGAGCCTTAATTCTTTTCCTACTGTAAAGTCATTGAGATTTCTGGAGTGACCGACTCTTGAAAAAAGCTCTTTTGTTTTTTATAATTTCTCTTTTTTGCTGTTCATGTCGGTATTTGTGCATCTGCTTTGTGATCACATCACTGAAGTGCCTTCAACATTTACCGCTCTACATGTCTCCCTGTTGCTCTCACCTTTGACTTTTCATTATCAAGCAACTGAATTCAAGACTGCCAACAAATCCAGTCAGAAATCCTGAGCAGAATTCAAAACCTTCCTTCATTCTTTCTGGTTTTGCTTCTTGCTGTTCTGCAGCAGCTCACCTGTCTTTATTTGCTGCAGCTCCCCCGAGTCAGTCGACATATTAGAAGTTCTGTCTCGACCTCTGTTGCAGAAAATAGTACTGGAGGAAAATAAATGGTTCCCCATAAAATGAAAGCTAGCAGCCATAAAGGTCACCAGCTCGATCCAATCCTGCTACTGCAGCAAAAATTGCTCAAATTATTGGTGGTTCAAACAGAAAGGTGCCAGAATACACAGCACTGCTAACCGCTAGTCAGCAATGCTAGCTAAAAAGTTAATTGCGCTAACCCTAAAACACTAATCATAAACATTGCACTAATGCTGAGGCGCTATACCAACATGGTATTTAGCTGAAGCTAATGCTAAAGCACTATAAATTAAACTATGTTTACATGTTTTTCAACATAGTATATCGCCCTCAGCAGGGTCAAATTTGTCATTGCACACCTACCTATATGGTTCAGGAAGTGATTCTTGGGAAAATTCTTCTAACTTTTTTTTTGCTTTTGCTAAATTTGACCACATTAGGGTTTCCATCAGAAAGCATACAGGACATCAGCAGATTTTAAGCTGTTCACTGATGCATTGAGGGTAAAGAATAAATGTCCTGGGTGGAAACCATGGGAAGAGGAAACGGAAAAAAGAGCGTGTATGTCAACGTCTAGCTATTTAACTATGTAACGGTTGATAACCAAAACTTAAGCACAGATGTTGAATTTTATTCAACTGAAAGTTTACAAAACAACCAAGTAAATTAGAAATTTTCAATGTATCTAGAAAACTTTACTTAGGAGAATCTAAGTGTTATACGTTTCCAATGGAATAAAAATCAGCTCTGCTATCAGCAGAACGGACGATAGATGCATTTTGTGTACAAGACAATTCATATTGTTCACAGAAAACCCAAGAGTAAGAGTTTAAAATCACAGACATGAATTTAACAAACTATAACTAACTAAATGCAAGGAAAGGATCACTGACTAATTCAATTTAAGAAAAAGTTGATAAAATACTTTTAGCTGTCTCAACTTCTTCCCAGTTGAGAAGAAGTGTTTTCAGCCTGGATTTAAACATTGTCAGAATGGAGGCCCGTCTCACTTCTTCAGAGAGACGGTTTCAGATTTTAGGAGTATAACACTGAAATGTTTTGTCCGGTTGCTGTAGCTGTTTGAACATGGATGTGTCCTCCAGACCACCTATCCATCCATCCATTGTCTGAACCCGCTTATCCTTGCAGGGCTGCTATTCCCACACTCCAAATAAAACAGGTTCCAGACGGATTTTGCAGAAATGTCTCCCGTTCGGACACAGTTAACTTTCCCAGTCAAATAAACTGCTGTCATTGTTCATCCCTCTTCCAGCTGTAGTGACTGTACTTTCTCTGCCATGCTTTGTAGAACACAGCCACTCTCAGCTGTTACTCTGAGTGAATACAGTCTGCTGTAGATGGGTGTGTATTGAGCATGTGTGTGTGTGCGTTTGCGTGCCTTAACGTTGGGTGTGTTCTGCATCTTCAGGTGGCTGATTCCATCCCAGCTCAGGTCAGTGGTTTCCAGAGTGTCTTCCATTTCAGTTTTCCACTAGTCCTGTCCTAATCACCGCCCCTCCTTCATCCATACTCCTTTATGTATTTCTTTGGAACATTGGCATGGATACAGCAACCCTCCTCCCCCTTTTCTACCCTGTTTGTTTGTTCATCTCGATTGCCTGACACCCCCCAGCCCCTTACCTCATTCTCATTTCTACTTACAGCCTCGCTTTTCTGCCTCTTTGCCTAAAACAGACCGCGGTCATTGCTTGGAAACGAGTGACGCCCTGATCTGACGCGATGCAGCGGAAACGCCGTCAGGAACTAATGCACGCTCTCTTGTTTTGTGCTTTGCAGCTGCGCAGCTCTTTCAAGCAGGCGTTCAGCAAGAAGAAAAGCAAGTCGCAGTCGGCCCACGACGAGATGGAGGAGATGACCGACTCGGTGCCCTCCTCGCCCAAGCTGCAGCACGACAACAGGCAGGGCAGCATTGCCACGCTGCGCTCCTCCCCCTCCACCACAGAGTGAGTCCGCCACGCACGCCGACACCGAAACACACAGTCGCCTCTTTAATTCCTTTTTCTCCTTTGAGTTAATTTCATTTTCCTTTGTTTCTTTAAACTAAAATCGTCACCACCCTCTCCCCTCCAAACATTTTTTCTCTCTCTCTCTCTCCACATTTTTCTGAAATGTTTCTCAACCTGCCGTAGCAAGTGCATTTGCGACAGCAAGTCCTCCCCAATATGGATGCCAAAGAAAAAGCATAACGGTCATGTGGTCTACAAACACAGATCTCGGTAACAGGCCTGCTCCCCGGGAGTGTGTGTGCACTGGATTGTGTTGGTGTGACTTTTCTCTTTTCGTGTTCAGCACCTTTAAATCCTGATGAGGAACTCAAACGTTATCCACTGAGACCATTCACACCCCATGCACTTCTTCTCCCAATTTCTTTGACGTTACAAACGAAAGATTGACGGAGCTACACAAAGAAGGGCATAACCAAAAAATTAAACGGAGTTTAGACATGATTTTCCAACTTTGATTTATTCTCTCAGTTCAATTGGGAGTATAACAGCAAATGTAAAATAAATAATGCAAAAACCGAAACAGACTAAAACAATAAGTTGACTACGTTGGTCAAACATGTAAAAATAAACTGCAGCAAACTTTCTTTCAAATAGTTCACCAAGTGCAGTTAATAATTCCAAACATAATGTGAACTAAAGAATAAAGAATGACGTCGCTCAGAGCACAAATTATAGAATTAGGATGAATAGCTCAGCCTTTTCGGGTCAGGCACATTGTCACCGATACCCGATCTAGAATTTTTTTCAATATCGACACCGATACAGATATTAGTATCGGATCACTTGAGCTGTTTTTATTTTTATTTACAACACAAATACAGCAACAAAACGAGCAATTAAGAAATTTGATTAAACAGAAACAGCTAATGAAATGTGATCCAGAGCAAGTTTCAAGAGAGATTTATCTTTTTGTTTTGAACAGGGGGAAAAAATCTGCATGTTAAAAGCTGCAAAGGACTGGAGTTGGAATGAAATGTTCAGATTTTTAGTTCTAAAACCTTTACGTCTGCTCTAATTTGTGGTGGTCTATCATGTAAAATCCCAGAGAATTTGGAAAAGTTCGAGGAGTATGAATACTTTAGAAACGTTGCACACAGTCGGCATGCAGCTGCTGCTGTGAGGCAGCTGGTGAGATTATTCCACTTTAACATGTCAGGCATAGTTTTCCTCTGGCATGTGGAAGGTTTTCACACATAAACGCATGTTTTCTGGGGGGTTTTGAAAAGAGAAAAAAGACGAATCTTTCCCTCTCCAACAGACCAAATTTTCTCTTGTAAAAACCTGAACCAAAGGGCCTTGAATGGGAGCGATTCGCTGTTCCAAATGCTCCTCTTCCCCATCTCACCTCGCTGACGGCCATCGTCGCCGACCTCCCCTCAGAACTCGAGCTTCCCTGTTTCCTTTTAAGCATATTCTTCTCCAGGTTGTGTGTGTGCTGTGTGAGTTAGTTTGGTATAACCCCAGAAGGTGACCCTCCCTTCCCTCTGCCCTCCTGCGCTCCTCCCTCCCTGTTTTTTAATTGCCGCTTCAGGCTGTGCGAATGCACGGAGGCCGAGGCTGAGATCATCCTGCAGCTGAAGAACGAACTCCGGGAGAAGGAGCTGAAGCTGACCGACATCCGGCTGGAGGCTCTCAGCTCGGCGCACCACCTGGACCAGATCCGGGAGGCCATGAACCGCATGCAGGTGAGCCTGGAACCGGCCGGGAAAACCTGGAAAATCAATCGTAGAACCACACACCAGCTTGGCTTCAGTAGCTTCTTTTCCTCTAATAAATATTAATGCAAAAGCTTATAACAGGGTTTTAGCAAGTATAAAAAAGTTAAAAAAAATAAATAAATAAAAAATGGAAAAGCTCCACTATGTAACTTTTATGAATATTTTTTTTACATTGTTGTTGAAACTGTCACCATTTTGTGACACTTCGGTATGAGACAGATGATCTGTGAAAAAATTGAGCTCCTCTTCCTTCTCCCTGTGCTAGCAAGAAACGACCAATCAGAGCCAGGAGGCGGGTCTTAGCGCTGTCAGTCACCCTCACATCGCCCTCTGTTATGCTTCAGCTTCTCTTCACCGTCAGCAGACTTTCACAAATGCTAAGGCGAGTTAGCATGGCCAACGATGATGGAAGATAAACGGTTTTATTTTAAGTTTTTTCTCCGCCATTAACACATTTAGCAGCGAATACATGAGATTGATCGACAGCACTAAGACCCACCTCCTGGCTCTGATTGGTTGTTTTTGGTTGGTGCATTTCTTAAGACAGCGATAACAGTTTAGGGAGGAGATTGAGTTTTTCTGTTTCTTACCGTCACAACAAAAGGACAGTTTTAACAAATATGTAAAAACCCTTTTTTATAAAAGTTTCATACTGCAGGTTTAAGAAGATTACTGCTGATTTTTTAAAAAAAAATACAGATTAAATTTAATCTTTTTTTGATGAAGAAACTTGAATCTTTGACAACTAAATTGATAACAATAAATAGTTTGTTAAAAATGTTAATTTGAAAGTTTCTGGTAATGGTTTTAACAACCTTAGAAGATGTTAAATTTTACTTACAGAAACCTCCAAGAACCCTCTTAATACATAATGTTGTTTTCTTATTTCAGCTCTATTATAGCTGTATCAACAAATGACTTGCTTATTTTTCAGTCATGCTTTGCTGTGACTCCATCTTTAAAAAGCAGAGCATGCAGTGAAGGAACATGTCAAATGAACATGAACGCCTCATTTAAGTGGATCTTTGTACATCTGGATTATCCGGTTTGTAGAAGCCTTTCTGTCTGCCCTCAGATCTCAGGGATCATTTTAAACTCTTTATCTGAGACTTAACTTCAATACAAAGGAGGCCTTAAAGATCAAAAAAAAAAAAAAAAAAAGCCTTGCAGCACCATAATTCCAGTGCTACGCATTCAGAATAAATAGCTGCCAGCCGTTGGGAGCTGCCGTCACTTTATTCCTCTGACCCGCAGAACGAGATCGAGACCCTGAAAGCGGAGAACGATCGGCTCAAGTCGAGCGGGAACGCCACGCCCACGGCGACGCCTGTCAAGACGGCGCGCCCGCCCTCCGAGGCCTCCAGCACGTCCTCATCCTCCTCGCGGCAGTCGCTGGGGCTGTCGCTCAATAACCTCAACATCACTGACACCATCATGTCAGGTGAGTACGCTGTCCATCACGTCGGTCTCCAGTGACAAACAATGTCGGCTCTGAATTCTAGAGGTTGTTCAAATTAATTTTCTACTTTGTTGGTTTAAAATTTCTCTCTCCATTCACCTGTAAATACTGGAGAACTGCAAAGGAATCTGGTCGAAAATATTTAATTCAGCAATAAAACATTCCCCTCTGATGACCCGCAGCAGGACAGAACCCTATTCGGCAACAAAGTGGAGAATATCTCCTGACTCGGTCCGTTTCAGAAGAAGTAGTCTGTCCGTTTCGCTCGTTCAGTAATTAACAGAAAAGGCTCGTTAACTGATGGTGAAATGATCGAAGAGCGATGGTGCGTGGACGAAGGGAAGAACCGGCTGTTATCGCCTCAACGCAGCGCATGCAGCAAGCAGGAGGCCCGCTGAATACCAAGTGGCCCCTTCCTCACTCCAGAATATGGTGCAGAGAGAAAAGCATTCAGTGTTGAAGTGTGAAGTTGGATGTAAACTGACATCGGCTAAGTGTGATGTAAGATGTTGTTTTTGTTGGAAAAACGCAGCCATTTTTTGCAATAAAATGCAGAAAAGCCTCGGGTTCATCGGCTGACATGTAGGTTTGATTTTGGGAAGAGGTGAACGGCATATGGAGGAGCATTCAGCAACCTGAGAGCCAGGAGATAAAGAACATATGAGAAATGAACTGTGTCGGTCATGTCAACAGTTTGGCAATGTTTTTGATATTCAAAACTAATCAACAATTATCAATATAAGCCTGGTATGAAAACGTTCTATCGTGGTTTGTTTTTCTGCCATTTTATCCATTCTCTGAAGTCAGTTCTCTGTGCAAATTATTGAAGTTCTTCTGAAACCAAACTTGGTCATCCATATCTTTATAGGCATTGTAGCATTTTGTGAACTGGTGATCAGTCATGATGGGAACCGTCCCTAAACTGTTCCTATGGAGTTGGGTGCATGAAATTGTCCAAAATGTCTTGGTGTGCTAAAAATATTGGGTTCCTTTCTCTGGAGCCTTGGGACCAATTCCAACCCCTGAAACCGCCACAAAACTTACACTTGATACAATGCAGTCAAGAAATGCAGTTCTTCTAGCAACCATCACACCGAGACCCGTCCATCGGAGCCATCACTCAAGAAAACTCAATCGTCACTTTTATAGACACTGTTGTGTTTGGCATCACCCATGATGATGGAATGCTTGGACCGTGCTGCTTGTCCATCTTGAGACTGTGCGCCAAATCTTACAGAATATACTTCAGTGACCAATTTGTTTGTATCTAGTCAATGTGTTAATGGAAAGTCTTCCTTTCAGATATTCTCCTGGATGACAGCTACGAGGGAAATCTCCGTAAGGAAAGTCGGAGTGTGCGGATAGTTGTCACAATCAGCAGCGGGCCAAAAGGCACCAAGGTTTGGAGACGACCAGTCATCCTGCTTGGATCACAAAAATATATCCGTATTGTTTCTGATTTTTGCTTTAATTTTTCTGCCGACTCTTCAGGTTCCACAAAGCCACGAGTACCTGGTTGGGTCTATAGGTGTTAGCGGGAAGACCAAGTGGGACGTCCTGGACGGGGTCATCCGGCGGCTCTTTAAAGTAAGCAGATCCACAGAATTTGACTATCTTGAGTTCTTAGAGGTCGGAGACGATGTCAGGATTTGAATGGTGAACCGTTTACGCTAACTCAGGTAGAACAGTAAGGCTATGCTGTTGATTCTAAAGTTTGATTTTTTTGTTTTCTTTTGCTGAAATTTGGTGATTTTTGACTGGTTGTTCAAACTATCAGGCTTCCATGTGAATAGTTTACAACAGGAAAGCATCCAGGATGAACAGAAGAAGAACGTAGACGTCACAGCAGCGCTCTGTTTATGGAAGTAATACTGGATGCCGCATGTATGGTTGGATTTTAAAGTATATTTATACGGTAGCCGACAGTATTGTCACAAAATTATAAGTCAAAGGCAGCTAAGAAAAATAAACCACAACTAATGGCGCAGTTGGTAGAACTGTTGCCTTGCAGCAAGAAGGTTCTGGGTTCGATTCCCGGCCCCGGTCTTTCTGCATGCGTGGGTTTTCTCCGGGTACTCCGGTTTCCTCCCACAGTCCAAAAATATGACTGTCAGGTTAATTGGCCTCTTCAAATTCTCCAAATTGCCCCTGTGTGTGTGTGTGTGTGTATGCATGGTTGTGTGTCTCTGTGTTGCCCTGCGACAGACTGGCGACCTGTGCAGGTGACCACGCCTCTCGCCCGGAACGTTAGCTGGAGAGGCACCAGCACCCCTCCCAACCCCACTAAGGGACAAGGGTGTTAGAAAATGGATGGATGGATAATAGCAAAGCCCTTTTGTGGTATATTTATTGCCACAAAAGGTGATTTATCTGTATTTATCCAGATTTATCGCGTCTGGCTTCTTCTGGTGCAGAATTATGATTTATGTCTCACATTAAGGACGTAAAAGTCAATTAAAATAACCGTTCAAACTGCAGATGCTTTGAATTTGTGCCACATATGGAAGTGGCACAAATTAGATTTTTTTGAGGGGTGAAAAGCTCAGATTTGGGAAAATCGCACCATTACTGTTCATGTTTACTTCGTCATGCGGGATGCTTTTAGGTCACTTGCGGTTCACACAAGAGATCGCAAGCAAGTTGAAAATGTGAACGACAACTCAAAGCAAAATGGGAATTGCGCCTACAGGCCTGCAGTGTGAATGTAGCCATAGCTAGCATTGGCGCTAAGCTGCCTCTGCCTCCGTCCTGCTGCAGGAGTATGTGTTCCGGGTGGATCCTGGGACCAGCCTGGGTCTTAGCTCTGACAGCATTGTGGGCTATAGGATGGGGGAAGTGATCCGCTGCCATGCCTCCGAAGTGCCTGAGCTGTTGCCCTGCGGTTACCTGGTGGGCGACAACAACATAATCAAGGTTCACCTCAAAGGTACGCTGACAAAAGAATCTCTGTCAGGGTTTTCCGTGGGTTTCTTGCTGGCATTAAGCTTCCTGATGGTTAAACTCAGACTGTTATCTTGTGGGCCGTTGACCTCTCCATCCGTCCTGATCGTAGGTGTGAAGGAGAACAGCATGGACAGCCTGGTGTTCGACACACTCATTCCAAAGCCCATAATCCAGCGGTACCTCAACCTGTTGATGGAGCATCGGCGGATCATCCTCTCGGGGCCCAGCGGCACAGGGAAGTCCTTCCTGGCCGCCAAGCTGGCCGAGTTCATCATCAGTCAGATGGGGCAGGAGGTGACGGAGCACAACGTGGCCAGTTTTAACGTGGACCAGAATTCCAGCAAGGTATCAAACCCACAGCTCGTCTGCTCTCGTGTTTGATTTTCTTCCAGGAACATCAGTAGATTTTCTGTGATGCAGCACAAAGAGGAGCACAACTGAAAAGTGAAAGGAAAATACAGCCATGATTTTTAATGTGTTTTACTGATGTAATTCTGAAAAGTGTGGCATGTAGTCTAAGTCCCAGGCTTTAAAATAGCTAAACCTGTGATTGTCTCGGTATCAGTTGTCAGGCATTTCCACAAGTTCCCTATCAATCTTAATTTCTAATGTACAAATATTCATAAATGTGGAGGATTTCATTATGGAAAGTCTACTCCACAGTCTAGACAAATATTGATTGATATGAAAATATTTGTAGTTTACATCCTATTGTCTAAATGTTGTCCTTTGTGGTTACTTCACTGTCTCTAAATGCACCAACATATTTAGAGTACCTTATAAATGAGGTGTAAATACATTTAAGGAGTATGAATACATTTACAAATAGCGTGTTTGCTATTTGTGTTGTTGGACTTGATTGCTCAAAATCAACAACTGCTTCCTCCCACAGGACCTGCGTCAGTACCTGTCCAGCCTGGCAGAGCGCTGTAACTCTGAGAGGACAGACGCAGAGCTCCCCCATGTGGTCATCCTGGACAACCTGCACCACATCGGCTCGCTCAGCGACATATTCAACGGCTTCCTCAACTGCAAGTACCACAAATGGTGAGGAGGACTGAAAACGCCGTGCGCTCCATCACGACTTCCACCAAGTCGACTCGAGTCCCATCAGCGAACTGAGGAAACGTTTGTCGTAGTTGAAGTGACCATGTTTTGTTTCTCTTCCTTGTGCAGCCCGTATGTCATCGGGACCATGAGCCAGGGAGTCTCCTCCTCTCCCAACCTGGAGCTCCACCACAACTTTAGGTCTGATGCCATTTTGTGTTCAATTCAAGCTCAGCAAACAGAACTAACACCGACGGTATATTTTTCAGTCACATGATCATCGACCAGATGTTATTACTGGTGCAAACCATAAAGATGAAGACGACAGGAAGTAGATAGTGAGAGACGGTGCGGCATGTTTTTAAATGATTTAGCTTATTCACATGTGATTTTAATTGTTTCTTATTTAATGGACCAAGCTCTGCCTTCGTCCTCAGAGCCCCATTCAGCTCCTTCAGACTAGCCAGCAGCAATTAGCAACCACCTGGTGAAACTGCACATCCGCTGCAGTCATTAATAGAGGAGCCATGTTGTGATGACTTCCTAAAGGTGGAATTTCAGAGAGAGCAGGAGCTTCTTAAAGGCGCTAAATTACAAAGTCAAATTTCTTTTAAGCCACAATTGATATATGCAGCATTTTTATAACAACTGAAGGTAACAGTTACTTGGTATAAAACGGCACTATGTGCCTGGAAAACACAGAATAACTCCTCTTTGTGGCAATATTCATTTAAAATCCCTCAATTAGAGAGTTAAATGCACCTTTTACACAAATGGATGAAATGTCTTCTTCTCACATGAAACACTTTACACTGATGAGTCGATGTCTTGCCCTGGTGTAGATGGGTGCTGTGCACCAACCACACGGAGCCGGTCAAAGGCTTCCTGGGTCGCTTCCTGCGCCGGAAGCTCGTCGAGACAGAGATCGATAAGAACATGCGCAGCAATGACCTGATCAAGATCATCGACTGGATCCCCAAGACCTGGCAGCATCTCAACGGCTTCCTGGAGGCGCACAGCTCCTCCGACGTCACCATAGGTCACTTCAGAACACACACACACACGTTGGCCTCTGTAGAGTTAGCACCAGGCAGACATTTGAACGTCCCTCCATGTGTGTAATGTGTTCCTCTCCATTCACCGTAGGGCCTCGTCTCTTCTTATCCTGTCCCATGGAAGTAGAAGGTTCCCGGGTTTGGTTCACAGACCTGTGGAACTATTCCCTGGTCCCCTACCTGCTGGAGGCTGTCAGGGAAGGACTACAGGTACCTAATACATATGTATGGGTGTATTTTCCTGGATCATACACATATAGTACAGCTACGTTTATTTCAAATTGACCAAGTAGGCCCCTCTCAAGATGACGCACATTATAACCTGAAAACAGGAGAAATAACCCTGGAAAACTGTTGGTTGGTAAATCTTGTAGTTGGTTCTTATTGATTTAGCCTTACTCTAAATCAATAAGCGTAAGGCTTACGCTACAAAAACACAAAATCTTATCAAGTATTTTCGGTCTAGTTTCTAGTGCAAGTCTCGTAGTGCACTTGAAATAAGACAAAACTGGCTTAAAAGTAACTTTTCAGTAGTCAGTGCTTCCTTAATATTGATAATAAAGTGATAATTCCACCGACATATTTATTAAAACAAAGCTGAAACTTACTTGTAAGTTTGTTTTCTTAATTTCAATAATATTTGCACTATAAATTAAATCAAAAATACTTGGTAAGATTTAGTATTTTCGCTGCATTTTTTGAAGCATCTTTCATGTTACAACAATAAACGTAACATTGTATGTTACAGACCAACACAAAGTAGTGCATAAATGTGAAGCAGAAGGAAAATAATGCGTTGGTTTTTAAAAGTTTTTACTGATAGAAATCTGAAAAGTGTGGATTGCGTTTGTATGTACCCTTCATAAGCTATAATTCACAGACACATCATACGCTGCGAAAGTCTTGTGGTTTTGCACATTCACTTTGGGCCAAAGAATGTCCTCAAATGGCCGATTACAACAGAATGCGTTAATTTAAACGACCTATTAACAAACTGTTAAAATATTAACAGGTAGCTGTCTCTGCATTTCATGAGAACGTCTTGAAATTAAATGTTAAACATCTTTGCACCTTGATATACTCTAGTACTATACAAACAAAACTGCTGGGATTTAATGAATAAAACATTTAAGCACAACTGTAATCTTGAAGGTTGTATTTTCTAGTCTAGTCTAGAAAAAGCACCTTGGTAGCAGTGGATCTCTTTAATCTAACTCATTAAAGATATTTGGGCTTTTCCAGGTAATGCATCAAAAACGAAAAGAATATTTTTTCACTCCTCCTTCCCTGCATATCTTTTGTTCCCGTCTTCAGCTGTACGGTAAGCGAGCCGTGTGGGAGGATCCGTCCAAGTGGGTGAATGACACGTATCCGTGGAATGCCGCCTCGCTGCAGCAGGAGGGCCAGTCGCTGCTCCAGCTAAGGCCGGAAGACGTGGGATACGACGGCTATAGCTCGTCCAAGGAGGGGACGTCGTCCAAGCAGGTGTCTCAGAGCGACACCGAGGGAGACCCGCTGGTGAGGACGGATCCGACTTCAGACGGTTCCATTTATTAGCCATGAATTATTTGCCAGGAATCATGGATTCACCCTCGTTTGCAAAGCGATGAGCAAACAGAGAGTACAGTTTAAGCTAATGCTTTAAAGGGGCAATATTATGTGAAATGGACTTTTTTGAGCTTTACATCATGTTATAATATAATTCCCTCATCAGAAATATAACCTGGAGTGTTGCTTAGATTTTATTTTTATCATGTTTGAGAAATCCTTCAATCAAAACTTGTGGGTGGACGGTAGTTCCGCCTCTGAGCTTCAGTTTCCAAGCTTCCAAGTTTCCACCTAAAAGAAACTAAGAGTGCGACTCCCTCACTCAGCTCCTTCAGACTAGCCAGCAGCAATTAGCAAACACCTGGTGGAATGGTGCATCTGCTGCGCTTGTTCTCAATGCAACGCCAGCGAAACATCGTTAAAGCGTTAATAGAAGAGCCATGCTGCGATGACTTCCTGTAGGCGGAGTTTCATAAAGAGCAGGAGCTTCTTAAAGAGACATTGGCCCAATATCAAGGCCCTCTGTCAAACTTCTTTTAAGATATATTTGATATACACATCATTTTGTAACAACTGAATTGTGCTTGATTGTGCTATAAAGTAATACGATGTAGCTGGAAATCGCATAATACTGCCCCTTTAAAGCAAAACTGTCAAAGTTGCAAATGAACTATTAAGGGCAGTGAGAGTAGAAAGTAAATGAGTGGAGAGAGAAATCATTCCTGCTTGGTGGGTTATTGCAGCCCAGGAGAAATTAAAGGCTAGCCATCCAAAAAAAAACCCGGCTGGCTTGATTTAACTAGAGTGTTTGTGCATTTTACACACATGCCTGTGTGTGTGTGTGTGTGTGTGTGTGTGTGTGTGTGTGTGTGTGTGTGTGTGTGTGTGTGTGTGTGTGTGTGTGTGTGTGTGTGTGTGTGTGTGTGTGTGTGTGTGTGTGTGTACGTGCGAACCCCTTCATGTGCAGTTATTATCCTTCGGTGCCAAAAGCCGTTTTAGGAACACTGGAAGCTATTCTCCAGATGCAGCAGCACTTCTGCATTATTTAGATCATTAGCTCTGCAGCAGGGATGAAAAGTTCGACGGGTTTATGGCGCTGATTGACTGCAGCAGTTAGAAACGGCACAAAATACAGCTTGTGAAGTTTCATTCTTAAAAATGTAGGGACATATGTTGCATTAGGAAAGGTAATGTAATAAGTCCAAACATTTTGTAATTGTTAAGCATCATATTGTTTTAAAAACCAAACTGTTTTTTATGCATCAGTAGGCTTTAAGCTGATGGTGAACATAAAAAGCAACAATCCAAAGTGTTGGTAAATGCAATTTTCATAATCAATGCGCCTTTTCATTTGGTTCATTTAAACATCGAGTAAGAGAAGTCATGGTGCCTTCTGTTTGTACTGAGTAAATTTAGAGGGTTCAACTGAAAAAGCCTGTTGAAGTTAATATTCAGATATGAAATCTCAAAGGTTTCTCACAAACCCCAACATTTAACATGCCATGATCTTCCAATTACTTCCTGCAGTCTTCTTCTCTCTCTTTGTATTTTGTCAACTCTCTCAAACTTTATCCAAACTCTGTCCTAGATTTGAACAAACACTTCTATCTGTTCATGTTTTATGTTCTGCAGATGAACATGCTGCTACGGCTGCAGGAAGCAGCTAACTACTCCAGCACCCAGAGCTGCGACAGCGACAGCACCAGTCACCATGACGACCAGCTGGACTCCTCCTTGGAGTCGGCCCTATGAGCCCCAGAACCAACTCACTTTAAACCTCTAAAGTGGTGGAAAAATCTTGGAACCCCAAAGAACACATCCCCCTCCCAACACGATATGGAATTATCCATCATTATCCGGTCCTGCTGCTTCGGGGGAGCAACCTGGTCAGGCTGCTGGGCCACCACAGGACCCGCACTACAGATATATAATATATGAAAAGTTTTAATACTCAAAATATACCCTCAAATTGAAAGAAAATACCTATATTTTAATGGTGCAATATGAAATCCGAATGTTTTATGCTGTCAGAGGCTTTACCAACTTGGTCCTTAGTGGTCAAAATGTCAAACCGAACCACAGGTTGGAGACCGTCTACATTGCGTCCAACAAACCGTATTGTCCTGTTCATTTTTGTGACATTTTTATAAAAATGTCCGCATGATTGTGATGAGAAACATCCGTACCTCTGGTGGTTTTTTCCAAAAGTGTTCTCAACAATAAGACACTTTTCCTCCGGTTTACTTTTAGATGTCGGTTTCCAGAGCGTCCCAGAACAACAAAACTGGATGATATTTTTTTTATTGTTTTTTTGTTGTTGTTGTTTTTTTTACCCAGTTATATCTACAGATGTTTACATTAGTATGGCTGGCTCTGTTACGTCTTTCCTTGTTTACAGAGGTGCTTCTTACAGACACACACATATATGTACACACAGAGGCAGCAGGGAGGAAATCCCCTCAGACAAGAACCTTTTATCGGTTCAAGTCCCTTCTTTGAACATCATCAAGAATGCCAGAGTGTCCTTGAGCAAGGCGCTCTGTCTCTACTGTTTTCATGGATGTCAGCTTTTAACAGCAGGGCGTGAAAAGCAGAGCAGGTGTAGTTTTTAATGTCTTCTCATGGCCAAGTCTGACGCTTTGCACAAAAACTGGTGGAAAATGTTAGCAGGTTTGGCTAACGTTGTGGCTGATGTAGGACAACTTTGAGCCCTTGCAGTTCAACTAGGATCAGAAGTTGTCTCCATTAGTTATTATATATATTATTTATTAAAGATCCAGAGCCGACCCAGGCAGAATTTGTTTTTTTATTAGGCTCATAAGCCGCCACAGTGGGACTAATGTTGCGTCTATATTGTCATCCTGTGATCATATTTGGTTACCTTACAGGAGATTTGTTTATACAGAGTTAAACTAGCAGTCTAACTAGAGATTAGTTGGTTAATTGGGACCTCTAGGCAGCTTACCATTCATATCTTGCCATCTGTAGTTCTAAAACTGCATTTTCTTAATAAAAGTGGTAGGTGGCCCTCCATTAGTTTTCCACATTGCGACTCCAAACAGCCAATTTTTTATTTTTTTTTTAAAGCCAGGGAAAGTTATATTTGCCTCCTTTTGTCCAGCTGGGGGCAGTAGCAGGATTGCATTATTTAATGTTCCATGGGGTGAGATAAAACTTTGGTTCGGACTTTAAACCACGACTGGGACATTCTGGCGGTTTTGAGACCAAAGCCTTTTAAAACCGTGGCACCAGTAACCAGCACCATGCCTCGTGATGAGCAGTTAATATTTTACGTGTGGTGCGAAACACTTTTGGAGCTTTTACTTTGGATAAACTGGTTAGGTTTTTCACGAGGCTAAAGTAAGCGACTATCCAGACCTGGGTCAGGTGCAAAGCCAACCTCTCCCATCTAAAATCTTTAAAATTTTTAGCTGTTTGTTGAGAAATCAGTTTTTTGAACCACTAAAACGCTCTGTATTTATACCTAGCACATTTTGAACCTGTCGTGCTAAATTTGAGGAGCTCCTGGGGCCTCCAAGCCAGCGGCGGACCCTAAGCAGCCCCTTTTCCCACGTATGCCTTGGGTCAGCTCTGAGCAAATTGGCGGACATTTGCTTAAGCCTCGTGGTGCTGGGCCCCCTGGCCTGAACCTTATCAGGGTCAGCCACTGCCAAGCTGTTCCAAATGCCAACACCAAGCACAATGAAAGTGTGAGATCTGTGTGTCGCCCAGTCGTCCTGTTACTGTGAAGGCAACATGGAAAAGTGCCAATGATTCCCTTTGATCCGACTGCCAAATGTTCACACCGTACAGACTTGCGATCAAACAGCAAAAGCCCACCATGGTTGTAGAAGTTCTCCACGGTGGGAAGTAATCCAAATACCGAATAGTCCAAACCCAGATACCCCAAAGTTTCTCCTGTTCAATACCCTGCATCCATCTTTGTCCTCAAGGTATCCAAAAACCAGTCGAAGCCGCTGTCTTTTACTGTTCGAGTGGATCAGCCGAGAGCCGTAAAAGGGAACAATAATGTTGGTGCTTTCTAACTGCCTTAAACGTTCCTTCGCTTTCTCTGGCTGTTGGTGGAAGCGGGGCGCGTTTCACTGTAGGATGATGCTAACCTGCTTCCGTCTGCATCAAAGATGATTCATCTGGTATGAGATGTAGGCATTACTGCTTGCGGCCCAGTCTTCTTCTTCTGAAGCATCCTTGCTTCTGTCTGACAGTAAGAAGTTAAGAAACATAACGCTGTATTTCAGTTCAAAAAACAGACCAATATTGTATAAAGAAACACAAAAAAGGGGGGGTTGGGTATTTTTTTAGTTGTTTTGCGCCTAGTTGAGCTGGGCTCACTTGAATTACCAGGAGCACAACCAAACTGTTTTTCTTTTTGTTTTTTGGGTTGTTGTTTTTTTTTGTTTTGTTTTTAGTAAGCCTGATGAGCATGTTTTGAAGCTTTTTTTTAAAAAAATGGGAGTGAGGGTGGGGTGGGTGGGGTGCACTGAGAAGAGATCTTTACCTGTATGTATGCGTGTACTGGACGGAAGAAGCCATTTAGAATTTTGATTGTTCTTTCTTTGTTTAAGTGGGTCAATTTTGCACAGGTCTGAGGGTCGTGGTGGGCTGTAAATACTTCTAGAATTCTTGCACAGTGAATCAAAGATGCATTCTGGCCTGTCGGTGTTACAAAATGCAAAACCCGCTGAAGATATCGTCGTTCATATGGAAAATGGAGAAGAAAAAGATGCAAAAACTCGATCCGCTGTCGGAAACAGGTGTGTGTCTTGTGGTGATTTGATGTTTTGCCTATGCAGGAGGCATTAACTGTACAGTAAATACCGTTTGAACTAACTAAACTGAAAAAAAAAAATATGTAGGCACCTGTCCAATGCTCCTTACTCTACCACGAAATACTCTTGATCCTCTCTGTCTCTAGGAATGCCTGTTGTTCCTCAAACGGACGGCTCAGGATTTTTTAAGTGAGGTTTTGTTCAAAAGAGTGTAGGCAGTCGGTATCCTAGGTAACTGTTGTCATCATTTAGTGGAAAATCCAGATTAGTTAACAGCTAGTCTGAGAGGAGCAAAGACCAAAGCAGACTTTTATCACCTCAAAGCAACTCAAGAAGCGTCATTGTGGTTTATGCTAAGACTGCTGGTCACTTTGTACATTTTTAGTTAATTTGTTTCTCACCTCAAGATACCAACAGTGTGTCAATTTATATCCTGCAGGGAATCTTTTATACCTGATTTGACAACCACATTTTACCACCATAAATTGTCGTTCAAAGTAACGGTGTTGGAACAAAATGGAATGGGAGTATGGATTGACCCATACATCAACTTTCCCTTCACCAAGTACTTCATGGTTGGTCAGTAGCTTGAAGTGGAGAAAATTGGAAATTCTGGTTGTTGCCACCTGATGTAAACAAATTTCTCGGTTCTTGCAGGGTTTGTAAATGCCTTCACTGGAAACACTTATGTTCAGTACTCAGTGTTTGTTTCACACTGGAAGATTATTGGTGGCACACTACCTCCAACCTCCATTTCCCTTGCAAATAGGGAGAACCCTCTGGGTAAATAACCACCTACTACCTACATGGCAATGGTTTCAAGGCTCAAAATACAACTTTTGTTCAAACTGTTATGACTTCAGATTTCAGTTAAGATAGTAGAGGTCCTGGACTTCCGGGTGGAATGCGTGAGGAGTAGACGGACACTTGGACTGCTGCTACATCTGTGCTTTTTATACCTCTTCAGAACCCCATCTCCTTTGTAAAGATTAAATTATTTTTTGTTGCTGTTGTTAACATTTCTTTCAAACTTACCTCGTCATGTCGAAGGCCAAAGGAAAATCCTCTGAACGAGAAAGAGATGCGCCGCCGGCTACTGCTAGCATAACATTCGCGGACATTAGCTCGCTCCTTAGCAGTCATAAAGAGGCCCTGTCTGCGGAGTTCAAGTTGTCTTTTGAGTCTCTGAACTCCACACTGGACAGCATCAACTCTACTATGACAGATCACGGTCAGCGTATTTGCTCTTTGGAAGATAATGCAACTGCCTCTGACGCGCGCTTACTGCAGGTGGAGAAGGTGTGTGCTAATCTTCAAAAAGAAAATGAGACACTGAGAGCTAAGGTGGTGGATCTGGAGGGGCGCAGCAGGCGCCAAAACATTCGCATTGTCGGCTTACCAGAAGATATAGAAGGTCCCCGGCCATCCTCGTTCTTCTCAAAGCTTTTGACTGAAGTCTTCGGTAAAGATACGCTCCCTTCCCTTCCTGAGATAGATCGAGCGCACCGCACCCTCGCCCCCAAGCCCGCCCCGGGATCCCGTCCTCGCCCTGTCATCCTGCGCTTCCATAGGTTCCAAGAGAAAGACCTGATTATCCGTGAAGCCCGCAAGAGGGGCGCACTGTCTTATCAGGGGCATAGGATCCGCTTCTATGATGACTATAGTCCAGAGGTTGTGAAACAGCGCGGCGAATACAGTGGTGCCATGACTGAACTGTACAAGCGAGGATATAAGCCGGCGTTGCTATTTCCTGCGAAGTTGCGCATCACACTCCCGAACGGAGATAAGAAGTGGCTCCCGTCGGCCGCTGATGCGGCTAAATTCGTCCAGGATTTGGGTCAGGATTAAAAAAATAAAAAAAAAAATCCACATTCTTTGTTGCCTTGAAAATCTAACATTGGTTTCTTTTCTTTATTCAATTGCGTTGAATTATTTCCCTAATTCAGTGCGGCTTGTTCGGCCCATTTGTTAGTAAATAATACTGTATTTACGTTACATATACACAGCTTGATCACTCTAAGTTATAAGGAGTGGGGTTCTAATCTATCCGTTTTTCCACAATGCAGTTGCAGGGAGTTGGGATTTAGGAAAAAGGAAGTTTTAAAATATGCTGATAGGTTTATCAGAGTCCTGGTGCCTGCCTTTTGCGACACCATTTTTTTCCCATTTTTATTTTCATTGTTTTTTCTTTCCTCTTTTTATATGTGTGTTTTGCGGGTCTTCCTTATTTGCATGTATTAGTGCTACTCATTACATACGTGCTACAGTTCAAAGCTCACTGTCATTTTCATACCTATCACACTTAGGGTACTATGCCAAGTACTGACGCCCCATTGGCACCAGGGGATTCGTTAAGATTTGTCAGTTGGAATGTTAAAGGGTTGAACTCTCCTATAAAGCGTAAAAAAGTATTTAATCATCTAAAACACTTAAACACAAGAATTGCTTTCCTACAGGAAACACATTTAAAACTGTCAGACCAGCTGAGGCTTCGTGGTGGGTGGGTTGGCCAGGTGCATCATTCATCATTTAATAGCAAGGCACGTGGGGTTGCTATTCTAATACATAAATCTGTTCCCCTCTCTGTGACCAAAGTCATATCCGACCCTAACGGCCGTTATATTATTGTCCTGGGAAGAATTAGCAGTAGCAATTTGGCATTAGTAAACATATATGGTCCGAATTGGGATGATGAGGATTTTTTCAGAAACATTTTCTTCTCACTTCCTGATCTAAATAATAGCCAGCTCATTCTTGGAGGTGACTTTAACTGCTGCCTTGACCCTTTGCTTGACCGTTCCTCAAGCAAGTCATATTCAGTCTCTAAGTCTTCCAAAGTTTTACATACATTTATGCAGCAATATGCCGTCTCAGACGTTTGGCGTTATTTCAACCCTAACACCAGAAAATTTTCCTTTTTCTCCCCAGTGCATTCTACTTTCTCTAGAATTGACTTCTTTCTTCTGGATAACAAACTGCTCTCCTCAGTTAGGTCATGTTGCTATAATCCCATCGTAATCTCAGACCATTCTCCTGTCATCTTGGATCTCTCTCTCCCGGGTAGACCTGCTTCGCGGCCTCCGTGGCGTTTTAATTCAGTCTTACTCAGTGATCCTGTTTTTGTCAAAACTTTGAATGACCGTTTAGACCTGTTTGTCTCCTCTAATGTTACTCCAGAGGTATCTGCAGCAACAGTTTGGGAGACATGTAAGGCATATTTACGGGGGGAGATAATAGCTTACTCAGCATATCTTAGAAAAACAACCACACAAAAAAGTCTTATTCTATCTAGTGATATATCTGACCTGCAAACAAAATGTGCAGAGTCCCCTGCTCCAGACCTTATAAAAAGTTTGTTGATAAAAAAGGCTGAATTTGACACTCTAGCCTCTGACGCAGCTGCAGCACTATTACTAAAAAACCGTTACAGTTATTATGAGTTTGGTGAGAAGCCCAGCAAAATTCTTGCTCATCAGATTCGGCAGAGAGCTTCAAACCAGCACATCGCTGAAATTAACATCCCCAACGGGACCTCTATTAATCCACAAACTATTAACAATCAGTTTAGAGACTTCTACTCCACTTTATACACTTCAGAGTGTTCACCCGATCAAGCTCATTATGAAAGTTTCTTTGATAATTTTTCTATCCCTACAATTGATCCAGAAACAGCCTCTGACTTAGACAAACCCTTTACGCTCGCTGAGGTCAAGAGTGCTATATTATCATTGCAGAGTGGAAAATGCCCTGGACCTGATGGCTTTCCATCGGAATTCTATAAGGTCTTCTCAGACAAACTATCTCCCCTTCTGCTTAACACGCTTAAAGAAGCATATGAATTTGGTGTTCTCCCTCTCACAATGCGACAAGCTACTATCTCCCTTATCCTAAAGAAAGATAAAGATCCACGAGTCTGCAACAACTACCGGCCAATTTCATTGCTCTGTACAGATGTCAAGATTTTGGCAAAAATGTTGGCAAAACGTCTGGAGGTAATCATGACCAAAATCATCAACCCTGACCAGACAGGCTTTATTAAAAACAGACACTCCTTTCATAATATTAGGCGGTTGCTAAATATAATATATTCACCTACATCAGCTGATACCCCAGAAGTGATTATCTCAATGGATGCCGAAAAAGCTTTTGATCGAGTAGAGTGGCCCTATTTGTTTTACACCTTACGACGTTTTGGTTTTGGCTGTTCCTTTGTTTCCTGGATCAAACTGTTATATACTTCTCCGTTAGCCAAAGTTCGCACAAACAATGACCACTCAGAATATTTTCACCTTGGCCGTGGAACCCGACAGGGCTGTCCACTCTCCCCTCTTTTGTTTGCAATTGCTATAGAGCCTCTAGCTGCAGCCATTAGATCCAGTCCAATGAACGGCATCACAAGAGGTGGTCTGAACCATCAAGTCTCTTTATATGCTGATGACCTGTTACTCTTTCTCTCAGACCCAGAGACCTCAATGCCTCCAGTATTAGACCTGCTTGAAAAGTTTGGAAGAATATCTGGATATAAATTGAACTTTAATAAAAGTGAACTATTTCCAATTAATGATGCAGCTACGGCCTACCCACTCACTAGCTTACCATTCAAGATCTCTCTGCAAGCATTCAAGTACCTGGGAATCCACGTAACTAAGAATTATTCACAACTTTTTAAAGTTAATTCTACTCCCTTACTTGACCAGCTGACCCAGGACTTTCAGCGCTGGTCCATGCTGCCACTTTCTTTAGCAGGCAGGATCAGCTGTATCAAGATGAATGTTTTGCCGAAATTCTTGTACCTCTTCCAGTGTTTACCAGTATTTATCCCCAAAAAATTTTTTAGGACACTTGATGCTTCAGTTTTTCAGTTCATATGGAACAGAAAACCTCCTAGAATACGAAAGAGTATCCTACAGAAAAGTAAGGAAATGGGAGGGCTTGCCACACCAAATTTCTTATGCTATTATTGGTCTGTTAATATTCGTACAATGTTATTTTGGTGCAATGCGAACTGCGAGACTCCCAAATGGTTACCAATAGAAGAGGCCTCATGTAGCTCTGCTTCCTTGTACTCTCTTTTATGCCTTCCGTGTGCAACATCTCCCATAACTTACACTAACAATATAATTGTTAGGAACTGCCTTAGAATATGGGCTCAGATTAGGCAACATCTTGGGATCCAGAGAATACCTCTTTTATCACCACTAAACTCTAATCCTCTATTTCCACCTTCACTCATTGATAAAACTTTTTCAGTTTGGAAAAGCCATGGGCTTTCTTCTCTGAAAGATCTATACTTGGATGGTACTTTTGCCTCATTTGCTCAATTATCTTCAAATTTTAACTTGCCAACTGTCCATTTTTTTAGATTTCTACAAGTTAGGGACTTTATTCGTCATCGTTTCCCAGGTTTTCCAATAATTCCTGCCCCCAATATGGTTGATCAACTACTAGAAATTAGTCCCTCTCCAAAGGGTACTATATCGAAAATATACAACCTCTTAACGTCCAATGTGACTCCTGGGCCTGGCCAACTTCAAGCTACTTGGTCTGATGATCTTAACACAGAGATTGATAATGAAATGTGGCAAACCATTCTAGAACGCATTCACACTTCATCAATTTGTGCCCGACATAGAATTATTCAGTGTAAAGTTGTCCACAGAGCACACTGGTCCAAAAGCAAACTGGCTCAAATCTTTCCAGATGTGGATTCAAGCTGTGTGAAGTGTGGTGTGGGCCCAGCCACTCTCAGTCATATGTTTTGGAGCTGTTCCTCCCTATTTCAATTTTGGGAATCTGTTTTTGACTCACTTTCTGTAATCACCTCGACCACACTACAGCCTGCTCCACTCACTGCTTTATTCGGGGTTCTCCCCAAAAACCAGTCACTGCCACCGCATCATGCTGACCTTGTGGCCTTCCTCACGCTACTGGCTAGACGTATCATACTGATGCACTGGAAGAATCCTCTCCCACCCTCACATTCTCATTGGATAAAAGATGCCCTTTCGTTCATGAAACTGGAAAAAATTAGACATACAGTCAAAGGCTCTGAAATCACATTTTCAAGAATCTGGTCACCGTTTCTGGACCATGTTAGGTCTTTGACACTCGATGTGACCCCATGAGTGGTGCTCCCCTTACTTACCAGTTGTAATGACATACACCCTGTATCCAAGTTTTATAACAATTTTAGTAGCACAGAATACATTAAGCCCTTTAAGTGCCCCATTTTAGTTGTTTTCTGTTGAATTTATATTTTATTTTCTGCTTGTTTATTTTTGAATTATCTACTTTTTATCCATGTGTTTATGAAATTAATTGCTGGATTTTTGTTTGTGTATGTCTTGTTTTATTTTTGGTTCTTGTCTTGTTATTTATTAGTTTATGCTTATTCTCCAAAGTATTGTCTCAAGTATAACTTGAATATCTATGTATGGTGCTCATTGTTTTGTTAAAAATTAGAAATAAAAAAAAAAAAAAAAAAAAAAAAAAAAAAAAAAAAGATAGTAGAGGTCCTCTTTGGTTTTTGAATAATTGCTGACTTCAGCCTTTGGAAATGACTTACCCTGGATTTATGCTAAATGACGATGCCAGACAGACATCTACTTAAAAATCCTGAGCTGTCCTTTTAAAAACCACTTCCTCTTTGGTGATTTTAACCCTAACTTACCACCACCTTAGGCTTGCTAGCTGTCTGAGGCGATGAAGTTGAGCCGACGCTGTACTGTACACATCTAACAGGTGCTACTGGTCAGTAAGAGGCCCACCAGAGACCAAGAAGTCTTGTTGTCACAACCTCAGGACAAACCTCTACAATCCTACCTGTACTCAGCTTCACATGTCTCTGCAGCCCAGCCTTCAATGGTTGCTAACCAGGTGGTGTAGTTGCATGCCAATGGTGAAAAATACAGTGTTTACAGGTTGCTCTATACCGAGACCTACACCAATGTATCAAAACCTATGTACACTCCTGTTATAGGCCATTAGTTCCCAAGATAACAGCACTTTGACACCATTAACAGTGTACACCATTGTGTTGAAAACCAACTGGTAATTTTTCCCACTTACACTTTCGAGTTGCATCTCAGTTGGAGACCATAGCATTTACTCTGGTTTGAGAGAAAGTTTTGTTTCTTTCCGGGTGAAACATTTGTCCTTAAATGTTTTATATTTTGTACATTTGTATGTAACATATCATGTAAATATACAGAGACAGTGATTTAAGTCATCTGGAGGATTTTGTAGTCTTTGTAAAGCCCTAATAAATGGTATTTGGTGTCACTCAAGCAATTTGAGTTTTTGTTCAGTTGAGATTCTTCTGTGTTGCAATGACCAGATTACCAGAGCAGCTAAATGCAAAAACTGCTTTTTCTAAAACAAGAATTATTTCCACATAAATTATCTTTCTTTCATGATTGCAGAGGACAAAAAGCCTCAAATATACACACCCACCCACTAATGCTGGGTTAACTGTTCCTTGACAACTTGCACCGCTGCTGTAGCTTTTTGTAGCTTACATTCTGGTTGGCTGTTTGGTCACTTTTTGCCCCCCAAAAATGGCAGAATTCTAAAAATTAAGAATTAACAGTACATAGATTCAAGTCTGTAAAATACTAGACTTGTAGCCACAGTTCAAAAATCTTAAATGCAATTGAGTTTTACAAAGCTAAACCAGTTTTGATTTGTCTATGATCTCTATCTTTGTCTGTACACACCAGGGTAAAGCACCTTACACAATATAAGGACACTGTTAAGGAAAATACAAAATTAGCCTTTTGCACAGATTGCTGAAGTAGGTATCGGGCGAAGTCAACTTGAAAATATATTTTTTTTATTTATTCCGAACTTGACAGAAGTATAAAATCACTATTTGTCAAAACTGCTTTTATTTTGAAGGAAGGATATAATTCTCCTCTTCCGGGTAACTCCCAGTCGCAGCCATTGGAAAGATGAAACCCGGTGCGACTCCCGTGGTTTCCTCAGGAGAGGATAAAATGTTTAAGTCTAACGGAGGCCCCGTTAACTTACCGAAACACTCCTACTGGGTGGATTTGTGGGTGTTTCTGCTTTTTGACATCGCTTTGTTTCTCTTCGTATATTTCATCGTCCCGTAAAGAGGTAAGCAGGAGGGAGCGCAGAAGTTTCTAGCTAACAGCGCGGTCTACGGAAGTTACAACACTGAATAGAAATTAATGTGACGCAGGGAGACGGATAGTACAAAGTCACTTTTTTAATCTCTCACTGCTATGGAAGTTTGTGGTATAGTTTTGCTTTGAAAGCATTTATATGTCTTAGCTTGTGTCCAGTATTCGTGTAGAGTCACAGACGGCCATTGCTTACGGACAGCGCATCACGGCTTTGAGGTGATGTGTAGCAGCAGTCAGGACATTGAAACAACGGTCTACATTTTTTAGGGTTTTACATGTTGGAACATAAAAGTAAGATTTAGGTTTTATCATGCTATTAAAAAGGCATAAAATGTTATTGGAAGTATAAAGAATACACGACACGGTCCAAAACTGTAAAGCCAAAATTTAAAGTTTTCACGGCTCGTTTGATGCCAGTTTACAATAAAACCAGTTTCTTTTACAGCTTAACTCCTGTGGAAGCTGCAAAGGTGTACATAGTTATTCCACACAGTTTTTATATTCTAGCTTTATCTTTGTTTAGTTGAGTCTCTGCTATGTGTTTCTTTTTTACTCTTAGTTTTATGTAATTTAAAACCTTGTGAAGATCTGTTGATTTAATTAAACCCACATATGTAATTCCACTTATGTATTTTCTTTAAATGGTTCTTTTCAGACTTCTTTTCAGTGCAACCTAATATTCTTGTTACAGGATCAACCCTTTGACTGACTGTTGATGAACCAAGTGCTGCTCGTACCCTGCTGTCAGAAGGCTAACCCAGCTTTGACTGAACCACGCAGCAGCTTTCCTCAGCTCGCTCCAAAGATTGTCACGTCTTACAGACGAGGCATCCTGACTTCATATCAGACTTCAGCAAGAAGCTCTTCAATAACTAATCGGATGGATTCCCTGTCGTTTCTATCAGATGATAGTTTGAAGTTTTTTTTTTTGTTGTTTTTGCTGAGGACCTTAAAACATCTCAACTGACTTTTATCTTTGAGACTCAGCAAATTACTTAAGATGCTTCTGGTATCACTGTAAATGTTATATAATCTCTAATTTTGTGTGTCTTTTTTTTCTGGAAAGAACAGATAATATTCAGGAAAAGTATGTAACTGGTGTTGGGACCAATGATGATGCGAGCGCAGAAACATTTTATTTATTGAAAACTATGTTGATGTGGAGGAAACTAAGCAAACTCTTGGCAATTTGCACACAACTCATGAACGAATAAAATGTTCTTCCAACTAACAAACTCATTTCAGTTTGAGTTTCTATCCCACACAATTGATGTTTATGCAATCATTTTAATAGTTCACCTGTTATCAAAAATGTATTATAATTTATAACAATCGTTTACTTCTATTTTTATTAAACACACCTGCTAAATGTAGTGTTGACCAGTCTTTTCAAATATACTCTATTGAATGACATAAGTACTTTATATACGTTATTTAGTTGGGCTGCCTGCTCTGGGAGCTAATCTGTAATCTTCCACTTAACAGGCATGCTAAACTAAATAGCTTTGCCTTAAAATGAGTGATTATTAAAAGTTTACTGGCTTGCTATGATTTTTTCAAACATTTTTTTTTGGGGGGGAGGGGCTTAAAAATATATGTATATAAAATGTTCAACAAACTGGTACTGGTGATATGTGTAACTAACTTTGCTACAGACTTCAGTTCTAAGTAGAGAAGTAGATTCATTTAATGCATCGGAAGGTATATAACAGTATAAAAATTAAAAATTTTACTTTTAATTACGGGGCTATTTAACTGATACGCAGGTATATATTTGGGTAAATTCTCCTGTCATTATCACTTTGCCCAGTAGGTGGCAGTAAATGCAACTTATGGTTTGTCAAAACACAACCTAAATTCCACAGAGTGGGTTTTACTTTGAAAGAACTTAACGTTTCCGGTTCAAGGAAAGATGTTTTTAAATGGGATGGTAAGATACTGCAGTTTATCAGTGACTTTTCTAAAAGGTGCAAACGTATTGTAATGGAAAACTGCCAGAGAAAAAACACGGGTCTGTAAAGTATTTGCTCTTCAGTGATAATTAGCTTGTTGCGACAGCTAACAGCGAATTATTCAGGTTGGTATTCGTACAACCAGTTGATATAAAAGGCACATTGTAGTGCAAAACTATTTCAGTAAGGTATTTTTCCTAAAATACAGTAGATACTTAAATGACTGTGTTGTTTTAACTTTACTGGCTTTTGTCTCATTCAATGCTCTGTAGATGTATTAAAGTGCACAGCAGAATTTTAGAGAAGTTTGTGGGAAATTCGAATATCTATCGAATATGTTTTTGTTTTTAAGGGATGTCATGACAAAATTCAACTGATCTTCACCAGGTTGCACAGTGGTATAAACTTAAATGAGCAAAAATCTCAGCTGATTCTCTGTGGATCAGAGTGATGGCCAAGGGTGAAAGTCCCAGCAGATTAGCAGTTTCTGAAATACTCACCTCCCAAAAGGCAACAGTAACCATGCCACACTGAAAGTCACTTAAGTTCCCTTTGTTCCCTATTTTAGAAGCCTAAATGCAGTAAGTTGCTTAAAGCAATCAAACATGTACCTTGGGTTATATATTATTCTGAAAAGACTAGAGCTGTTCTCTCCATAACTGTCTTATTGTTTTCATAACATTCTCAGAGTAAAGCTGCTGAACTGTTTTGTTATGATAAAACTTTGGACTTCACCGCAAAACAAAAACCACTTTGGTCCAGAAGTAGTTCTATTCCAGATCTTCTATAAGGACCTTGACCTTACATGTAAACTCATATGACCCCTGTTCATATTTTCTCTTGTTCTAACAAACAGATGTGTTCCTACTGCTGTCCTCTCAGGCTGCTCTCTGCGGTCATGTGGCAGGTGGCGCAGCGCCGAGACGTTCTCCATTACAAAACCCTCGGTGAGTTTGTGATGCTGGTGACGGACACGGCGCCGGACCTGCTCAATGCAAAGCAGTGAGGCAAGTTACTGCTGCGACTGCGAGCCAGAGTGAGTCACTGGGGTGGCACAGTGGCAGGTACACTCAGATATCAAAGATAGACGTGATTATGGACACGCTGCTTTCTGTGTTTTTCAGGTTATTCTTGAGAAACAAACTTAAAGTTCATGTCAGTAACATCTATGTCAATGTTAGATTTTGGCAAAGTACTGTTTGCCAAAATCTAATAACAAGCTGAAATTTTTGTGTGCATTCTGCACAGGTGCAACATTTGAGATCTCCACCCAGGTTCTCCTGCTCTGAGTGTCTGTTTTTCCACATGCAGGAGTCGTACCTCCTGCAGCACATCGAGCACAGTCACCCAGAGCAGAACAACAAACTCCAGGTGACCGCAAAGAAGACTCCGGCCCCACAGCCTTTCCCCATCAATGACAGGCTGGATTCTCACACGTGCCCGGACTGCAGCAAGACGTTCAGGCGGGCCTCAGATGTGACCTGTCACCAGCGCACCCACACAGGCGAGCAGCCGTACAGCTGAGAGGAATGCAGCAAGGCCTTTAAGAACTCCTGGGATCTGACGAGGCATCGACATGTCCGCACCGGAGGGCGTCCCTTCCTCTGTTCCCAGTGCGCCTGAGGCACAGGGAGCCGCACTTGGTGAGGCGGCAGTACAGATGCTCCCAGTGCGAGAAGTTCTGCAGCCGTGCCTTTGACCTCAAGAGGCACCAGATGAAACACAGCAGATAAAACAGTATTTTTCAGGTCTGAATGAGTGTTAAATTTTAAGAGTATGGAATAATGTTATTTCCAGACTTTATTCCCTATCCCGCTGTCTGAAGACTGTATCCTCCATCTGTGTTTAGCCACCATCTATTAATCATCTATCTGGGCCACTTTCCTTCTTCCTCTTCGTCCATCTTCGTCCGTCTACTTCAGAACTACACTTCTGAAGTACACTACACTTAAAAACATGTCAGTGTTTGGTGATGCCACATGCAGACCAGTAGAAAGAGCAAGTTCTGTTTGGCACTTCTTTTCCATCAAAATCTGGAGCAACTTCAAAAGGGGTTTGGTACCAGAGGCATAAAGGATTTAGTCATTAGCTATTTTTACTTACAGTTGAAGGAAACTTGGCTCACTGGGATTTTGTTTGGCTCAGTGGTCAACCCTCTCTTTCTCATCCTGTTCAGATAAAACTCACTACAAATAATGAAAGTGTCCGCACTGAAAGTGAAACATTTTTTCCACAGTGCTGCATGTGGTTTTGTAGACATGCTTGTTGTTGGACAATTCTCCCTGGATATGTTTGTAGTGTTGCAATAGGCAGAGGCCGCTCCTGTCACATCACCAGACAACTGCATTAGTCTCTTAAAGAAAATCAAAAAGCACTGACTTTATATCAACTATTTTCACGAGAAAGTATTGACATCAAAATTTAGGTTCCACTTATTTTTTAAAGATTAATTCATAGCATGCTACTTTAAAAAATAGTGAGTCTGTGCACAACCCATCTCTTACTCCAAGCTCACCTCAAAAGCTGGCAAGTTTGTTAGAAATAGTTTAATGAAGAAATAGACACATCAAGATTAATTGGTGTCTTCTGTTGTATTTATTAGAGTAAATCTAATATATTTTACATAATCAGTGCCACCGTAATAATTGGATCCATTTACGCTAAATCTATAAACAGCACTATTACTTGCACCACGTGTTCGTCACACAGGGTGGCGTTTTCTTCAGTTTGAAATTTTAAAAATTTCCCTCCAAGTTTCCCGCCGGACCGCTTTATTTGCAGGGACTTCCGCTCGCAGTTTACATATCCCGTGTCGTTTTCCGGGTGGTGGTTACACTCAGGCAAGCTGAGCCGTCGTTATAATCAACCTTGTAAACAAAAGTTGCTTAACGGGTTGACTTCAGCGATACGTGAACGGGAAAGACATGCATATCAAAACTGGTGAGTTTGAACAGCTGTTTGGTTTACATTTGCTGGTGTTTGTTAACTTTCAGAGCTTTGTAGTTTGTCTCGCCGCGGGATTAGCATCTGGGCTAGCGATACCGAAGGCAGCCTGGTCACCGCTTTGAATGGAGGCTGGTGGAGTGGGGGTTACGAAACTTTGACTTCGCTTTGCGCGGCTATTAGCTGTTAAGCCTTAAAAGGTGTTCAGTATTTAAGTTATAACCCTGGCTGTGTGTCTTATCACTATTAAACTGAATTAATTTTTTTACAAAAAAATTCAACAACACGAGGTGGTCCGTCGAGTTTAGTTCGCACCACTTAGGCGCTACTAACTAGTTTGCTAACGCCGGTGCTAGCTAGTAGTGTTTGTTGGCTGTCCTATTTCAAATGAGCTGCGTAGCTAATAGCTCACAACGTGGCGCTGTGTCGAAACTGGTCTTCTAAAGGCAGCATGTCAAGGCTGCTGTTCGAAGAAACCAGCTAGCTTCCCGAAATTTCTGTTGCGACGTGTTAAACTGTGTCGGTGGATTTCTATAAACGGTGGGGGGTCGTTTAGTGTGGTTGTACCCAACATGTCCCACCTCTCTACTCATCACTCAACAACCATCCGAACCGCATTGCTTTAAGCTTAGGTAACATGTATTTACGTTTCGCACGATTTGCCGTCGAAAATAGCCAATAATTACGTCAGCATGTTTTTGAGTCATGTGGGTCGAAGGTGGCTGCTCAGCAATAAAAATATAAAAACGAACCAACTTTTTCCAGTAGACGCATTATCCTATGATTCATCTTTTTCTTTTTCCTTATCAAGATGGAGTCTGTGACCCAATTTGCAGCATGATATTGTTTCGTATAACGCTTTAATTCATTTAAAAGTAATTTTAGAGTTTATCAATGAAATCTGAATTACAACGTGTGGTTTTGATTTTAAAAAATCGGCGCAAAAAAAAAATCTCTACAATAAACTAGCTATGTTTGATGTTTCATCCCTTTTAATACGCCAACTTCTCATCTGGATTTTATGAATTGACTGTCCTTCAGATTGTTCACGCAATTTTGATCCGGTACAATTTGTTCCCTCCTGCACATGGTAAAAGCAGAGACAACAGGGAGCTGCTGTTGAGTTTTGAGCTGACTTCCACAGTAAAGTCACATGAAAACGTGTTATCCACCCCCACTGTGTGTTTACACAATCATGGAAGCGAATAAATTGGCCCCTTTGCCTGTTAGCATCCCCCCATTTCATGCCTGTGTGCTTTTACTTTTGTTCCGATTTCCATTTCACACCTGTAAACAGGCATCCAGTTGTCACATGAATTATAAAAATCTTTGATTCTTGTGAACAGTTAGATTCCCTTTTGTCCATCCATTCATCCATCCTGCGGTTTGGATGCTACATGTTGGAGTTGCTTTGCCTCATGTCCTTATAGAAAATTTTAGATCATTACTTTAAATTGTTACTGGCTGACTTGTGTACTGAAGAGGATTGAAGCAAAGAACCAAAGGTGTAAATTAGTGAATATCAGCTCCACTTCCAGATACAATAATAAAAAAAATTATTCATGTACATAAACTATAAACAGATTATTGTAGTTTATGAACTGAGATAAATACCAAAATGCTCAAATCTTATGAACAGATTTGTTTTTATGTTTTCATGGTTTTATGCACTTTTTAGAAAATGCAATTTGTGTCCGAATACCCAAAGTTGTTTCTGGTCAGTTTGAACTGCCCAGTGCCCTCTGGGTGGTTTCAGCTGGTACAAAACAGCTGAAATTACAAATGTTCAAAATGGCGACTGGGTGAAAATATATATATATAAATGTATAAAAATGTTTTTTTACTCAACATTTTTGTGCTAAAGTCTAAATATGGGCTGTCAGTTTGCTTCCCATCACCCAGTCCTTGGTTGGACCTTTTTCAAAAGACAGAAATTCAAAGCTTTAGTGTATGAGAGGAGAGGTGAAGGTTTGTGTTGTAGCCAACATGGATCACTAGTTGGATCAAACTAGCATTAAAGCAGAGAAGTGGCTACAACTAGCAGTTAGTTTAGTAATCCATTATTCTACTGATTATTCTGTCGATTAGTCGGATAAAACAAATCTTATTATTCTGATTTTTCATTTAACCACTGAAGTCTTGCACATTAGAAATGCATTAAAAGATGCAAATAATTTAACTATGGTACTTTTTACAATAAAATAAACATGTTGTCTAAGGTGAAACGACGGCATTCCTTCAGCAAAGGATGAATCTAAAAGCATATTGTCAACGAATAGTTGGACAGGAACAAGTCCTATAATTAAAGCTTCAGTTGGTTCAAATTCTGAAAAATTTTGCTAGGAGATTTTAGAATTTGAACCGGTTGAAGGTAAAACTATGTCACTTCAGAAGTTCTGGGTAGAATAAAGGCTTTTCATATAAAGGACAAAATGTAAATTTTTTTTGTACAGTTTTGGCTTCATTACTTATGATTGTTTTAGCAAATGGCCTTTAAGTCTGTATTTTCACCTAATCGATTACTAAATTAGTTAATTTCAAAAATTGTTTAATCACGATTAATCTGATTAATCGTTTCAACCTAATGCAGAATGATGTTTTCACCGACTTGTCTACGTTTTCATTCCAGGTACATGGGAAGCAAGCAACACTGTGTGTGAGTCCGAAACCCTGTGTGACCAAGCAGTCCTCGTGTCGGCAACCAAGTCCGAGCCCCAGATCCGTAACCGCCGCCTATCTCCTGGTTCGGGAAACTGCGGAGGAGGAGGCGGCGGCTGCATCTCCGGAAACGCCCAGTCTCCACGACAACGATCCCCCCAGTGCGAGCCGAACGGCCCCAGCCACGCCCACGGCCCGAGCTTCCGCAGGGAGAAGGAGCGCAAGAACCAGCCTCACAAGGGCCGCACTGTCCGGAGGGAGAGCCAGAAGGGGGCGCTGCGAGCCGGCGAGCGCCCACTAAAGGCCAATCAGAAGGAGAAGTGGGTGGAGGACAGTCTGTCACTGCTCAAGCCTCCGCCCGCTTTCCCGGTGCAGGACAGTCCTGCCAAGCTGCAGCCGGCCGTGAGCTACGCCTCCAAGGTGAAGGCCGGAGCAACAAGCGGAACGCTGGAGGAGGAGCGGCCCGCCATCGGGGACCTGCTGCAGAACCAGTGGGGTCTGAGTTTTATTAGTGAAGCTAAGCCAATCACAGAGGGGCCCCTCCCTCACCCTGCTGCTAGCCCTCTAGTGGACACAGAGAGCAAACACCCAGTGGACCTACAGCATGACGCAGCTCTCACAGTTCAGCTCCCGGAGGAAACTCCTGTTCCTGCTTCTGAGGCACAGCAGGCCAACGGGGACCTCCTGCTCAGCTGTCGCCATCTAGTGGAGGCTTTGAACTATCACAATAGAGGTAGGTGCTTCAGCTGCACACTGGCTTTAAGTGACAATAGAGACCAGCTGGTAATTTTTGGTTTTCTCCCCCTTTTAGAATGGAATATAATCCGTAACAGACAGAAGAAAGGTGAGTTGACTAAACTATTTTACATTTTATGGAGTATGGTATGCAACCTTAAAGTGTCACTGACATGGCAAAACCACTGAGATTTCATTCTGTTAACACAAAAGCTATTAATAATTAGTTCTCATAGAATAGTCTAAATGCAGAGTGTCTCTGTTTTCCTCTGAGTAGCTGGGTCAAACGCCAGCGCCACCATGTGACAAACTAATAAAACTGAGTACACAGAAGCAGAGGATGTTGTGAGGATTTCTCTGCAGTTTTAGAGGAAGGAGTGACGCAGAAGAGGGTTCTACTGAAGGGCGGCAGCAGTATTTACTGAGCCTTATTGTTCAGGAAGCAACAATGATTTCAATGTTTCTGGGCAGGAAGTGTTAGAGCTGGACATTTGTTACCTCCAAATCACTGAATTGTAATAAACAGATAATAATCCACTTTAAAGTAATTGGATTATTGGAATTAAACCAGAATTAAAGATGAATTATCATATTCATAGATATGTTTACCATTCAGTGATTTGGAGACAACTCTCTGCTCTCCAGAGAAGGATCTGACCCTTCACTGTTAGATCCTTCCTCCCTAGAAAGGTTGAAATCATTGTTACTTCCTGAACAATATGGCTGCAGTCCGTCAGTAGAACCAGCTCCCTCTTCTTCATCACTCCTTCTAGATTCTTCCTCCAAACTGCAGAGAAATCACTCAAGTCTTCACTGAATTCTCAACTTCCTCTGCTTCTCTGTGCTCAGCTTTGGTTGTTTATGGTTCAACTTACCCTGATTACATCACAAGATGGCGCTTGGCCCACTTACTACAGACGAAAACAGCTACACTCCACTTATAGTAGGTCTAAAATACAACTTGGTATCCGTCAAAGCATTTACAAAAGCTTAAATAAAAAAGTATTTTCATGCCAATTTTGATATTTGCATTTAAAGTTTTCATTTGAAACTGCTGTTAACATTGGGTTACATATGATTATAAATGTTCATAACTGTCCACTCAGAATTGATACCTTTGTTCATCACTTCTGGTTTTGTTGTAAGCAGCACCTTTGTGTACACCTGACACGGCGCCTCCTACAGGCTGTGTATGGTAGAATTAGAAATGTGAAAGAAATACAGATCACCTTTCTTGTTTGAGACATTTTATTGGTATTTAAACATGAAAATGAAACCATATGTATTGATCAGTTTTTGTTGAGTTGAATCTGATTTGCTTTTATTGTTCCAGATCCAAAAAGAGTGGTGTGGTATAAGGAGACCCAGGAGCGTCCAGCCTAGCAGTGTGACCGACACACAGCATCAAACGCCTACAGAACACACACGCACACACACACACACACACACCTTCACGCACATTTATGCTCACGGAAGACGGACAAATTTGAGTCCCATCCTCACAAGCTGCACTCAGGATGATGTCTTCATGATGTCTTCACATAAAGCCACACTGAGACACTTTGGACTAACTCCTTTGAGATCTTACAGCAATGGACTTTTTTTAACGCCTTACAGAAAGCCTGCCTTAAATAATCACCTCATTCCCATTTTAGCTTCTTCCTGTAAAGCTGGTCTTTTCCCCTCCTACACTGTTTATTTTCTTTTAACAATCTCCAAGGAGTCTAATTTAATTAATTTTCTCCCTGTTTTTGAAAGTTGCAGTTTTATTCAATGTTGTCCTCTGCAAAGCGAGTGGTCAATCAGCACTTTGTTTAAAACTGACCAATGTGTGTGTGAGAAGCCCTCTGAATTTTTTTCCCTGTTTTGAATTGGAAACCAGAAGAATGTCCTGTACCTACTTGAGTTTTGTTGTTTATGAATGCAAGGGTTGTCAGTTTCATGTCTTCAGTTTACAGAGGGGTGTAGTTAACGGCACAGTACAGTTCACCCTTTACCCTACAGATCTTAATGCTGTGTTCTCATAATTATTTTTTATTTGGTTCCTATAGGGTGAATGTTTGAATCCATAAGGGATGTCACAATGTTCTGTGTGGTAGCTTTTGAAAATTTATTTGAATTAAAGCAAAAATTACACTGGAGAAGGAGAAGGGACGCAAGAAAGTATTGCTTAATAAAAATGAATAAACTTTGAGAGTTTGACTACATTTGATTTGCTGCCTGCTGTAGAGACTAGCTTAATTCCCCCTCATATGTAATGCTTTGTGTCTTACCATATTCACTTTAAGCTTACAAAAACTAACCTTTGAAACGGGAGTAAATTATATAAAAAATACTTTATTTGCATTTCCCTTTCTGAGCCCAGTGAGATTCCAGAGCCAGGCTGCTCCTCAGTCTCTCCACGTCACCTCTACTTCATCAGTCCTGTACCTGGAGCAGTGATCAACAGGCTACCATCGGTCATCCATAGATACTGAGACAGAAATCCTGGGACTGTAGCTGCTGCCGTTACCTTTGTGTGATCCAAGAGTCTTCCAGCTCTGTGACGTAGCCGCTTCGGAACATCTCCCAACCCGCCTGAGCGATCATCGCTCCGTTATCTATGCAGAATCTGGGTCAGAGCACACAAACCTAAACAACCTGATGCTTTTTAACTTCATAATAGAAAGATCTTGTTTACACCAAGTGGTTTGTATCTGGAGACTCGGATCCTGAATCCAAAGTAAAAAACATTTATAATATTTTTAAATGTTTAGTGTGGTTGACATCTGGAAACACTCAAGTTTCAGCATTTATTACCACTGCAGTTACTGTATTTCTACCACACAGTTAACTGCAAATGTGTGTTCCTATGGAAACGGCTGTGTCATGGTGGATGGGTTTGTTTACCGCTCGTCTGTAGCAAACAGTTTGGCTCCTCTCTCTTTGCACATCACCCCCATCATCTCCTGCAGACGCAGGTTACCTGTGGAGGAAACATGTTGCTTCCTTCATGTTTTGTAAGAAAAGAAACTCAGGGATTTGCACAAATACTTGAAGGCAGCAGTTCATTACTAACAGAAAGTTGTATGTTTTTAGCAACTTTGTTTTAGCCCACGTTGAGATGCATTTTATAAAAGACCTCATTTCAGTCTTTTTAAAAGAAACTGAACTGAATGCTGTTTTTTACAAGACGAATGTGAAGGTAGCATCACTCTGATCATTTAGTTTTCTCAGCTTAACTTTGTTAGTTATGGTTGTTTGGTGTTCAGAAGTAACCACAAACATGAATGTTGCCTAATGAGTTTTCTATCCAAATCTCAGAATGCAAATGAGCAGCAGCTCTGGGAATTGAGCCTTTATGACATATAGTCTGTCAGCAAAGACTATGGGAGAGAATAAAATGGATGGAAGTCAAATAGATAATGACCTACTATATATATTTAAATATATATGTTTCTATTTATGTATGGATATTTTATGTATTCATGTATTGTGAAGGACATACTGAGTCATTTCTGCCCAGCGATTGTCTATATCCCAAACTCCTGAAATGCCTCTTAGTGTACATTTCTGACAGTTTTTCCTTCCACTCAACCTTCTATTAATATAATGGGACGACAGCATCTGTGAACAAAGCTACTGAACTGATAAACTTACAGCCCACTCCTCCGACAATCAGGACCTCCTGGGAGCCGCAGTGAGCCATGGCCCTCTCTGTGATCTCCACCAGCATGGCGAACACCGTCTCCTGCAGGGGTAATGGGAAGGTGCTGCACGTCACTCATTTTATATTCATGTCAAATAATCTTATCGTTTCATCACAAATGGAAACACTTTTCCATCTATTCATTTGAATCAGCTACCAAGTGGTTCAGAGTACCTGAAGGGAGAAGCACAGATCCTCTGCGGTGCACTGACCAGAGCTCAGCATTTTATTAGCAGCTTCCTGTCAGCAAAAAATAATTAGACCTGAGAAATCAAACAGTTTAAGTCTTTTCTTTCTTCCTTCCTCTCTTGTTTTTCTCTTAATTCCTTCCTGTTTTTGAGTCCAGTCCTGTTTGTCCTTCCTTGCTTGCTTTCTGGAGCTATTATTGGATATATTATGCCCTGCGTCTCCAACGCCGAACCATGGATCAGTTCACACTGAGCTTATGTGCAGCGGCTCTATTTCCCTCCTGTACTACCAGATCGATGGCATTCAATTTAAAAGCTGCATCATATGGACTTCTTCCTGTTGTTTCCATGATAAGGGGGTTTGAGTGTGAAGAAATGTCTCCGTCGTGACTGCTGCTAGCATGTGCTTGTTCTAAATCAGTGTTTCTCAACCTTTTTGGGCCAGCACCCCCCACCAAAGAATTTGTAGGATACTTTGCACATTATTTTATTATTAATGCTACTATCACTATTGTAGATGTTTTAAGTTTTATGCTTGTTTCTGTATTTATCATCAAAAATAATTTCCCAGAGAACAAAAAAGCCATGGGAATAGAAATTATTTTCACAGGTGTCTACAAAAAATGCAATGAACATTAAAGTTAAAAATCGGTAGGCCTAACAGCAGCCAGTCAGAGTGGAAAAAATATTCTTGTTCTTTCTCATTTTCTAGTTGTTAAATATTCCACAAAATGACCAGATAAAAGATGTTCAACATGCCAGTTTAAACTTTGATCTATTTGCAAAACCACTGAGCTCTGCAACATTAAAACATGGATAGAACTGTAACTACATTAATCATAGATCTTCTCTTCAGTGTTTCTGTCGGTTTCTGGTGGTGCAGCTCTGTGCTGCCTTCAGGAGAATGGGACATCAGAGTATCATCCATAAAATTTCACCCACATGGCATTTACTGTGCAAACCAGAGCTTTCAGTGGAAAAACAAAGTTCCAGGTCATTTTAATGCCGTACAAATATGAGACAGAAACATGGATTATATCTTTATATAGACCTGTCTATTGATTTATAGATTAATAGTTTTACTGCACAGAAATTACAATGAACAAATCTGGTTCTTAATCAAATCCTAATGAGTCAAATTGAAAGTGTCATGGAGTCATCAGCCTCATGACATTGACACTGACATGAAAAATAATATTGAATAAATAAATATATCAAATCTAATTAAAACCATAAATAAGTGATAAGTTCTTTACTGTTATGGTCTGTAAGATATTTATTCTCAGTATTAGATGTGGTCTCAACAAACCAATGGCACTTCAATAATATTATTTCACCCTTTATCTGGAAACAGTCTGTTTATTCTTTCCATACCGTCCTCTGTATTAATTATTGCTCTAAAGGTCTTGCCATACCAGTTTATTCCTCTGTATTTACTTTAGTTTCTTAGTTTATTCTTGCAATTTGTTCCTCATGCATTTCCATTTAGTTTCCTTTGATTAGTATTGTCCTCTCGGTTTATTGTGTTCACTTTAGTTTCTTTCCTGTTGTTAGATTTATTTTATCGTTTATTGACCATCATTAATCTTCACTCATCACCTGCTGCGCCTCCTAATCGTCATGTGTTTCACATCATGTGTTTATTTTTCACTGTTCAGCGTCGGATTCTCTGTTTTTTAAGCCATCATTCACATCTAGTTCGCTCCGTTTTATGTTCCGCTACTCCTGTTTCAGAGTTTTGCGCAATGTGCGCATCGTTTTTTCAGTTTTTTTTATTTTAACCCCCTATGTTGCGCAGCGTTCGGGAAGCGTATCGATGTGGAAAGACAGACTGACATAAACCTTTCAAAACAATGGAAACAATATCGGTGTTCTGATTATTGAAATTTAAAAGTGCTGTGGTTCTGTTGTTCTGTGTCACCCGTTTCATACCGGACCACTTACAGCACCGATGTTAACGTTATAAAATGAACGCTCACTATCGTGGTATCACCATGGAGGGATTTCTTTATTTAAATGGGTTCATTTTTCAGAGGGTATCGTGATTTTAGTAATTACATGTTTATAGGATCGATTTTCTGTTGTCCTTCCATGGAAGCGGGCAGCTTTCAAACGGAAATAAAACACTTTTTAATATAAGTTGCTGCTTTGACATGATCACAGAACTGCCAAAACAAATGTACAAAAATACCAGACAAAGTGAATCACAGCAACGTCATCAGCCGGTTTAACGCTGAACTGATGCGGTGAAGCTTCCAGTAGCAGGAGCGGAGCTGCGCCAAAAGCTAACAAACACTGAATAGAAGAGCTGCCATCGATACAGTTGCAGCCAAGCATGTTTTAATGTTACACAATACAGTTTTACCAAGTTGCTCAAAGTCTAAACTGGCGTTGTTGTGCATTTAAGGTATAAAGTTTACTTTAGACCAAACGCCCCCCAAAGGAATCCCAGCGCCCCCCTTTTGTAAAAAATTTCCGCCAGCGCCCCATGCCGTCCTCTGAACGCCCCCCGGGGGGCGGTACCACCCACGTAGAGAACCGCTATTCTAAATGAAAATTAGCGCTTTCTTCTTCTTTTTTTTTTAAATTTACAATAATATGTAAAACAAGTTACATAAACAGTAACTAAAAGAATGACGAGGGTTAAGGAAGGTATAAAAGCAAAAATTACAAACAGGAAGAGGTTAAATACAGCAAATTAGGGCAGATTACATGATAAATTCTTTGCAAATTGCAGTAGTCTTTAAAGCCTTAGCTTTGGTACAATACTTCAGAGAACACAAATATGAAGAAACAGGCACAGAAGGCATTCAATTTGAGTTTCCACTTAAGAAATTTGCAGCTGTGGATATTAAATTCAGCTAAAGTTAATATTAAGTTTATAACAAAGACTTTAAACAGAAAAAGCCACATAATATAGTTTTAAAGTTAAACGGTACATGTATTTTCAATTTTCTTTTTAGGAGTAAAAAAAATAAAAAATTTCCAAAATATTTGAATATAAGAGCAGTCTCAGGAAAAATGAGTGATGGTTTTCTCAGAGTTGTAAGAAAAAGGAACACAGATGGTCTACATTTGGGTGATATTTATATTATTTTACTATTAACAGGATAACGTCTATGTAGAATCTTTAGACACTTCTTGAATTTCTTCAGCAATAACCAAACAACTTTCCAGCAAATATAGTTGAAGATATTGTTAAAAACTCTGCTGAATAACAAAAAGAGCCTTTAAGTCTGGTGATCGGTCACAACTCAAAAACATACAAAAACAGCTGAAACATAAACTGTGTGAAGACAGAGCTGTGTATAAGATAAGTTCATATTCAGGACCAGTTCCTCCAGGGCCTACTGATCATATTCATTTTGGTTTTTGTACATTTTGTCACACTGGAACCGCAAACTTTAATATTTCAGTAGATCATCATCGTTATGAAGTAGAAAGAAGACGCCATGATTTGAAAATAACTTATAATAAAAAATGTGAAAAGTGTGCTGTGTGTTTGTGGTTTTCCCCACGGAGTTAAAACTAGACTTTGAGAGATTTCAAGATTATCTGGGTCAATCAAAAACATGAATAAACTCTGTATTAATCTCCATTCATCCATTTTTTATGAAGACTAGACATGAAGAGTGCCCGATTAATAATCTTTTTTTTCAGATTTATCACAAAAAACCCAATAAATACTCTAGTTCGAGGTTATAATAGAACAAAAAGTGTAAGTGCTCCACTAACCTCAATAAAGGACAGAATCCCAGAAAAAGACACGTCCATCCCCTTCACTGTGTACGGCAGCTCCACGTACCGACTTCCTCTGTAACAAACACAGGAGAACGCATGGCGTTTCCCTTCTGGCTCTCTGTGTGCTGAACGTTCTTCAGGGTTCTACTCACTTTTTGGCCATCTGCTCTATGTTGTATCCTGGACTGGGATCGTTGGAAATCTAGGAAGAGTTCCATGAACGAGCTTTAACCTCCACGTCGTTCACAGTAAGACAGAAAAACATGGCCGATGTCACCAACACACACCTTGATAACTCTGGCGAATCTGTCCAAACAATTGCCGACCGCGATGTCAATGGTCTCCCCAAATATTCTGTAGCGCCGCTCTAAGTAAGCGATAACCTGCAAACACATTACCACTGTAAGACTTCCAGACTCCACTTCCCACAATTCTTAGTCCGTCAGATTAATTTTAAACAGATAACAAAAGGAGGTTCTCTATGAACGTATGGTAGATATACTATGATGGGTCGACTTTACTCTGGGAATGGAAAGAACAGATAAAGTCAGGAAGGAAAACCTAAAGAGAAAAGGAAAGAAGGACATAAAAGAAGCAAAGATGAAAAAGACACAAGAAAGAAAGCAATAAAGAGAAAGGAGAAATGACACGGGAAGAGGAAAATAAGGACAGACACTAAGGAAGGATGGAAGGAAGGAAAGAAAGAAAAACAGACATAAGAAAGGGAGGAATGAAAAAGGTAGGAAGGAAATGAGTGAAGAACAAGAGAAAAGCAAGAAAAGAAGAACATGAGGGAGGGAAAATGAAGAAAAGAGAAGGATGAAAGACATAATCAAGGAAGGCAAAAACGTAATGCGGGAAAAAAATAAGCAAGGGGGATAAAAGAAAGATAAAGGAAGGAAAAACATGAGACAAAAGGAAAGGAAGAACATGAGAAAGGACAAAAAAGATGGATGAACAAACCCAACATTAAATCAATAGCATAAAACGGATGAAGTCTGGAAATACTAACACTTCTAAACACTGATATCAGACTCCAGACATCAGCTCTCAGTGAGGATCATCCTGAACTGGCTGGTTACCAGCTGATTCTGAACACCGGCTATAAAACACCAGAGTGATGAGGCTGGAAGCCCACCTGAGTGTTTCCCCCGCTGACGTAAAGCACGGTGGGGTTGTTGGCCTGGGTTATGAGTCGGCCCATCTCGATGTGTCCGATGCAGTGGTTGACCCCCAGCAGGGGCTTCCCCCACAGCTGGGCCACGGTGCGCGCTACGAGGGCCACCGTGACCAGAGGGGCTCCCATACCAGGCCCTGAGGGACAAGGAGAGAGAGGGGCTGATGAGAGCTAAACAAAGATATATTTATGTAGCTTTAGCTTGTTGTTTTTCTACTGTAATCAATGAAAATCATGTTTGCTACCTTTAGTGTACGCCACACAGTCAATGTCTGCCGGCTTCAGCCCCGCTTGCTCCAGCGCCTCCTTCAGGACAGTGAGTATGACTGCGCGATGATGCCTGGCCGTGTCACTGGGCATGAACCCTGAGGCGAAGAATAAAAAGTGTTTAATAAAAAAGAAGAATCGGATGAGACTGGTTTGTCAGACGCGTTAACGGCGCTCGCCTTGGCCCGGCGGTGTGATGTATGTCCGTCTGGGGTTAGACAGGACTTCACCGTCCCTTATGATGCCGATGCCAATTTTGTTGGCGCTTCCTTCGAATCCAATAACAACAGTCATGGCAACTAACAAAAAAAAAAGAAATGAATGATGATATTAAATGTTTTAATGTCTACAAAACAAGTCAGTGCTCATAGCCTGATTAAAGGTTTGTAGTTCTTTGGAGGCTGTCTGACCATCCCTCTAGCTTTGACCTCTGAAATATCACATAATTTTGCTTTCTTATTGTTGAATCAGAATGTCTGACCTTATCTGGGCCAGTGTTTAAGATGTTCTTCTTGGTTATGTTGGAACCTCCTGGATGAATTTTGGATGAAAAACAATTTTGGTAGAGTGAAATCCTGGGAAGGTTCACCTCTTTTCAGTATTTATTCCATTGAAATTAGTGTCACCTTTAAACACTGACAAATGTCAGAGATTGTCTCATCTTAAATTTCTTTAGTTTAGGATCTGATGCTTTGCTGTTTGAGATCTTTTAGCCTATTTAAAGTTATCTTACATGTCCTAGTAAAGTATTTTTGTGCTCATTCCGCACCATTTACCTAAAAAATTCAATTACAAAGTTGTTTAAAAACTTAAAGTTATCTGATATGAATCTGAAATATTAAGTGTGTGTCTGTGTGGGGGGAACAAACACACAATAACTGCAAGTGGAGTAAATACTTTCTTACCACCACACTGTTCAAATGATATAGGAACAAAGAAAAAAAAAATTAACATTGTCAACCATTGCCAGGACAGATTTTTAGATATTAATATGCAGCTCAGATTATCTTATATAACGACATACTGTACCTGTAGCCATGACTCTAAATGCTGGTTCCTGTATACAGAGCCTGAAAACCCCACTTTAACTTGACTAACACAGTAAAACAGTCTGTACTACAGGTGCTATGATGGAAACAACATAAAAGAAGTTGGAGTTAAATCTAAAAAACCCAGTTTTTATCAGTCATTTATAGCTTGATAGTTACATATTAGACTTTTAGTCAAAATATCCTTACATAGCATATATATTTTACACAATTATTTGTGAGTTTGTACCAGACGTTAATTTCTTTAGAGCAGAGACGAGCAATATCTCCCTAATTAAGGGATTAACAGCAGCTGTGTCGTTAGCGCCTCCTCTTGCTTCAGCTCGAATAAGCGCTCGAATATTGTTTTATATTTTTATAGTATCAAAAAAAGTTTTACCGAGTATTTAGGTTTGTTTTTCTTCCTCTCACGCCACATTAATTTTCACATAGTAGTTCTGAACGTCTGCAGCCGAGAGTGACTCCATAGACATAACTAAGGACCCAAACATAAAGAGCTGTTAACTCGCCTTATCAAAAGGAAAGAAAGAAAAAAAAGCTTAGTCTAACCACTTGTTTAACAACAAAACATGGCAGAATATTGTTAAATACTTCCAATTACTAGGTATTCGGTTTTCTTTGTTAATACGTAATGAAAATTTGTTTTATTTATTTATTTATTTTCCTGGTAGTTTTTCAGGCACATGTGAAGACAGCTATTAAGTCCAAGCAGCGTGGTCACATTGAGCGCTGTTATGTTTGGGGGGAGTGACTGAGGTTGACTGAGAACTGCGGCTCGTCTGGGCTCTGCATCCTGTTGTGAAAGTGCGAGTAAGATTACATTTGCATGTCCTTTTCCTAAAACGCGCCAAAAGTGAACAAAAAAACCTAATTAGCCACATTTGCATTTGTTGAGGAAATTATCGAGCTAATGAGAAGCTTGCTTTACTCGCTGGTCGTTCCTCTGTCATTCATTCCTTGTGCAGGCCGCCTGCTGCTTCTTTGTTAGAGCCACAGCTAGCTTTAGCACATGTTGGTAATAGCTGAACAAAATTATCACGGAGAAAAGCCTAGTAGCCCACTTCGTCTTTCCGTTACAGTTTTTTACTGCCATATCTTTAACCGGGCATGATATTTGCACAGACATTACTCTTCATCACAATCAAATGACACACGAACATGAGTTTCCGGTATTGTATTTTAGGACTCAATCTGTTAAGGCTTCAAGCCACGTTTCGTGTTTCTCAAATCCTCAAACTGCCACAGGTATTTTACCAACTTGAGCATGCGCACACACTTAGATCTCCTTTTTATGATAGTCCAACTACACAAATATGGTCTCCAATCACATTGATGATGGATTCTCGTACAAGAATAAAAACAATAAAAGTAAAGTAGCTCCTTGCTTATTATTGTTTTAATTTGTAGCATAATTATACTCAATGTATAAATGTATGTGCTTAATGTATAGAAACCAGGGAAAGTCTGTCAATATGCTCAAATTGGTTTTAGTTTGGACCCTAAGTTATTACTGCTGACTAAATATTATACTCAATCTTTTGTTATCTATATGTTACACTGATTGAAATTGCAGAGATGATAGTGATTTAAAATATTGTGAAGCTTTCCCAACATAAGTTAGGAACATGCAGTTTGATAATCTTTTTTTTTTTTTATCTGAGGGAAAGAATCAGAGTCATCATGTCAAAACTTGAGCGAAAACCTGTAATCAGCATTGGCCCTCAAAAAATGTTAGCTTTTGTAATAGGATTCAAAATTGGAGATGCACTGGTTGGAAGTTTGGTTTCTGATCTGAATTTTGCAAAGCGTTGACTGACTGCAGTGATTCTACACTATACTAGAAAATAGATTAACTTTAGAATTGTCTTGCTTTATTTACAGTTGATTTTTAACATTTAGTTTTTTTTTCTCCAGCGGCGCGGGTGCTGCTGTGTGTGCGTGCTGTGTGTGTGCGAGGTGTGTTTGCTTGCAGAGCCAGTTCCAACATGAAGAGAGGCAAGAAGACAGATGATACGTCTGCTGATGGGGAGAATGATACAGGCTCTGGTACTAAAACAAAAAATTGCAGTTCCCAATAAAGATTTCATGAACAGAGGGAGGAAAAAACACTAAATGCACCATCCAATATAATCCCTTTATGATCTCCCTTCAGCTTCTGCAAAAAAAGCCAAGAAATCCAAGGAACCAGAAGCCCCTGTATTGTACGAAGACCCCCCTGACAAAATGACGAGCAAAGATGGCCGTAGCGCCAACATGAAGATCACCTCCTGGAACGTAGACGGGCTCAGGGCGTGGGTTAAAAAGAACGGACTGGATGTGAGTTTGCAATAAAAGTTCACTCAGTCTTATAAAAAAAAAAAACTAAATAAAAGCTAATCATCATGCTTGTCATTCCCAGTGGGTGCGTGAGGAGGCGCCAGATGTTCTGTGCCTCCAAGAGACAAAGTGTTCAGAGAAAGCCCTTCCTGCCGAGATCACGTCCATGCCCGAGTACCCCCACAAATACTGGGCTGCATCCAATGACAAGGAGGGCTACAGTGGTGTAGCCATGCTGTGCAAGACTGAACCTCTCAAAGTCACGTATGGTATTGGTGAGTAATGGGTTGTTGTGTTGATACTTAGTTTATACCTGTGGTTTTCTGCTTTAGTCCTCAGGACCTCCTGCTGTTTGACATGTTTCTGGACTTTGGAAGTGATGACTGAAAAAAACAAAATCTAATTCTCCAGGCAAAGAGGAGCATGATAAGGAGGGGCGCGTCATCACAGCCGAGTTCCCAAACTTCTACCTCGTGACGGCCTATGTCCCCAACGCGAGCAGAGGCCTCGTCCGCCTAGATTACCGTAAAACCTGGGACATAGACTTCCGAGCTTACCTGAGCGAGCTCGACATCCAGAAGCCCCTGGTGCTGTGCGGCGATCTCAACGTTGCGCATCAGGAGATCGACTTGAAGAACCCGAAGGGCAACAAGAAGAACGCGGGCTTCACCCCGGAGGAGCGCGAAGGGTTCAGCCAGCTGCTGGCGGCCGGCTTCGTGGACAGCTTCCGTGAGCTCTACCCGGAGCGGGCCAACGCCTACACCTTCTGGACCTACATGATGAATTCCCGGTCTAAGAACGTGGGCTGGCGGCTCGACTATTTCCTGCTCTCGTCTTCCCTGCTGCCAGGCCTGTGCGATAGTAAGATCCGTAACAAGGCGATGGGGAGCGACCACTGCCCCATCACTCTCCACATAGCTGTGTGAATCACCACATCTGATGATAATCCAACTTTTACTCTGTCTTTTTTTTTTGTTCCAACTTGTCTCCACTGTATCAGCTATTGTGTGGAAGTCTGGAGTGGTACCCAGTCTCACTGTTAGTAGAGTTGCCCTGTAGCTTAGTAGTTTTCTTTAAATGTTCCACAACATAGATCATGTCTGATTACCCAAACTACTTTAATAAAATCCGTGATATACATCCAAGGTCTGCACACATGCAACACTAAACACACAGTTAAGCTAATTTTCATGATGTTTCTGTTACTGATCCACTGCTGTAAAAGGAAACCTAACATGGTTTAAGCTCCCTTCTTGTATCTTATATTTTTTTATGTGAAACTTGCTTACACTCTCAAATAAAGACTCTTTATTTCCAGATTTTGAGTTGCACTTTTCTTAGCTCAATGGGTTTTATTGGTAACAAATAGGGGTGCACCGATTGCAGTTTTCCAGCTAGTTGCCAATCTTAATGTCAGATCTGCCATTACCAATTACTTTCATCTTAAATGTTGCTAAACACAAGTTGCTGAGTTGGCAACAGTGGGGTGACTATTGTTAAATGCAGACATGTCCTGGTGGCTGGACTGTCAGTGAAACCTGTTTCACAGGAGAAAGAGGACAGTGGTTTATTTTTAGACCTTTGTTGAGGTAGACAAGATGAGATACGTTTGGCTTCACCAATCTCCCGAAATTAAGGAAATTGGCGCCGATAAATTGGCGGATCCCTAGTAGCAAAGGACTTGCTTGTAAGAAATGGCTGATCGTATAGATTTGCATTAGATTCACGCCATGGTTACAGGACAATTGGCAACAATGTGGCAAAAGCTTTAAAAGAAATAAATGTAAAAAACCATTTGGGGAGGAATTCCTACCAGGCCCTATTAAGTGCCAGTTGGTTCTTTTGAACTACTTGGCACTTGTAAATGTAAGGAGTTTGCTAAGTGAAACAGTTTTAGTAATGAAAGACAAGACTTTTGTGACAAAGCATTTTCTGAGTTGAAAGTGTTGGGAAGCAAGGTGGAGGATCTGTCATGCTGTGAACTCTGAAAATGTCAGATTTAATAAAATCATTTGCCTTCCATTAAGAGAATTGTCCAACTGGCCACACTTCTCAAGCCTAAATGCAAACCTTCTTCCAAAGTGATACCAGAGAAAGGAGCCTAGGATGCTACAGATCATCCAGAATTCTGGATCATCCAGAATATTGGTTCTCAAACTTTTCCCCGAGTACCACTTCAACTAATATAAAGGTTTCAAGACCTGACAGACAACGCAAACGGTTCCCCTGATGGAAAAGTCAAAATATTTTGCACCAACTTATTCAATCTGAAGTAGGAGCAAGGTTGGGTGGGGCTTTTACACTCTTCCCAGATTTCTGTACAGAGGTAGCTAAATGACCAACACCCCTTGTAAAAGGTTTGATTTTGTATAGTGAAATTAAAACTTGGATTTCATCAAACATTCTCAACTACACTTACTCTCTTAGTGGATTCTGTTGAAATCATTTCTGCCAGAACTCATGTTTTTAGGTAGGTTTTATTAGCTCTGCAACACAGACAATTAGCTCTATTGTAAACCAGATTAGAAGACCACAGTGTGAGAACATAGGCTTCAGAGAAACTGTGCTGAGAAATATATCTAAACCTTGTAAAATGTTAAAGGAATGAACTAAGGACCTTCCTACTGTTGTTACCCTGCCTTAAGGTACAAATATGTGACATTGGTGATTTAAAATTTCACAGAACAAACTCAGTTAAATTTATCATGAGTGGTGTTAGTCTACTGCAATTGATATTTATATTTAAGACCTTTCACACCCATTTCCCAGTGATACTACTAAGTCTGCAGGTGTATTTATGACAGATGTGTCCTCAGATGCGTTTTAAGATGATAAGACTGCCTGAAACCCTTTCCACACTCTAAACACAGATACGGTTTTTCTCCAGAGTGTGTCCGCTGGTGTCTCTTTAGCCGGTTGGCACTCAGAAAGCTCTTGTCGCATTCAGAGCAGGAGTATGGCCGGGCCCCAGTGTGGTAGCGCAGATGGATGGTCAGGTAGCAGGACTGGGTGAATTTCTTGCCGCAGTGAGGACACTGGAATGGCTTGTGGCCCGTGTGGAAGCGCTCGTGCTTTAAGAGCTCTGCATGCGAGAAGAAACCCTTGCCACAGTCAGAGCAAAGGTACGGCCTCTCGCCCGAATGCGTCAGCTCGTGTCTGATCAAGGTGGCCTTGTACACAAAGCTCTTGTCGCACTGCGAGCAGCGGAAGACGTTTTCCCTGGTGTGGCAGCGCTCATGTTTCTTCATGTTGCGCTCCCTCTTGAAGCTCTTGCCGCAGAACGAGCACATGAAGGGCATTTCTTCAGAGTGGATCTTCATGTGGCTCAACAAGCCGCCCTTATAGAGGAAGCCCTTCCCACACTGCGTGCATGTGTGCGGCCGCTCTCGTTGGTGCGTCCGTTGGTGAGCGGTGAGAGCCGCCCGGTATGGAAAACTCTTCCCACAGTTGCAGCTGTGAGGTTTTTCCTCTTTGTGGGTAAGGATGTGCTTGTTCAGCTGTCTTTCACAGCTAAAGCCCAGGTTGCAGTGAGAGCACTTAAACGAGTCTTCCACTTCGCCAGCGTCCACTCCGTGGGTCTTGAGGTGCTTCACCAATGCAGCCTTCCAGCTGAACGTCTGACCGCACTCTGAACACTGGTAGTCCCCATCCTCTAAGTGGCCGCTCTTGTGCCTGGCGTGTTCCGTTTCCGACTTGAAGAGCTCCCCGCAGATCAGACACGACAACTTGTTTCCGGATGAGTGTGTCTGCTTATGCCTCTCCAGTGACTGTTTAAAGGAGAACTGCCGTCCACACTGGGAGCATGAAAATGGCTGCTCGCCTGTGTGCACGCGCTGGTGGGCTTTCAGTAAAGAGTGGAACCTGAAGACCTTCCCACAATCTGCACAGCTTATGTGTCTGTGTTGATCTGTGGCACCGGTGGGGTGAACCTTATTGATGTGCTGCAGGACCTGCCCTTCCTCAGAGTGCTGGAAGGAGCACTCAGGACAGGAGAAAGCAACTACTGAGGCATCTGCTGGAGAACCTGATGGTACAAAAAGCAACGAGTTTACATATAAATACAAGCGAATACTTTCCGTTGTTCACTAAAGACAAGAACTTGCAATCAGAGGTAGCTTTTATAGGTTCTCAAGAACCTAAACAACAACTACCAAGTTAAGTACACAGCAAGATTAAACCAATTTGAACTTAATTTAGTACTCATTTACATTTCAGTGTCTGTCTGGAGATAAGATTTTCCTTTAGCAGGCTTAGTTGTTTTTGAGTATCAAATACCAATCTTGTGTTTCACACCATGTGGATGTTCTAGACCTACAACACAGGCTGGTAAGCAGAAGAATGATGACACTCTTAATTGAATTTTACTTTACATCTAATGAAACACTTCAGTAATTTGCAAAGCAGCAGAGTAGCGCAGTAACACTGGTAGTGTGACTGTAAAGGCAAGTTAGAACATGAGATCTTGTCAGGGAACTGGTTGTCTAAGTGACTATTGGAAGCTACATAAGCCAAATTTCATAGACCTTCCATAAACCTTCACTTTCATGGTTATGAAGAAAAAAAAATCCAGAACAGCATTTCTTATAGCCACTCACTTTCACCACCTTGCTTCGAGACCACAGGTGATCCATAAGAGTGCTCCGAACTGAAACAGAAGAATAATGATCATTAATTTTCAGAGTCTACAGTTAATAGGACTTTAAAAAGTGCCAATGTGACAATGTAAAATCAAGGACATCAAAGATCAACACCAAGGAGAGGTGATTTTACCTGACGATTGGTAAAGGTCTCAGTGATGAGGGATTCGCCCTGCTGCACTTGTTCCTTTGATTAGTGGCCATGTGCATCTGTAAATGTATCGCCTGGATCTTCATTGTGGGTCGACGTTTGCGTCCACTTGTGCGGACATTCGGTGGTTTGACACAGTTGTCTCGTATGGATTCAGAGAATGGGCGATCGCCTGTTTCCACCGGACAGTCTGGATCTGTGTGTTCAGCACTCGCTTCGTTGACATCCACAGCCTTGTTGGTTTCTGGCCCATCCTCTAAGCCTTCTTTGAGTTTGTCCGAGTTGCCATCATCAGAGTGAGTCTTTAAGTGACTTGCGAGGGCCAGCTGACAGCTAAATTCCACGTTGCAGAGATGGCACGAGTGCACGCCATCTTCGGTGTGTGTTTGCCTGTGTGGCATGCAGGCCGTGTCCACGCAGTCATACGTGCGTCCCTTTCTGTGTGTCCGTCTGTGTCTGTCGAGGGACTGCCTAAAGGAGAAGCAGCGGCCGCAGTCGGTGCAGTGGTGGGGGCGTTCTCCCGTGTGGATGACGCTGTGTGCCAGCAGCGAGGAGGCAAACTTAAATTTCTTCTCACAGTGGGGGCAGTCATGCGGTCCTGCGGCAGCTTTGTGTTGAGAAGAGGATGGAAGTTCGGTCGGTTCTCTTTTTGGCTCTTCTTCGCTCGTCTTTTCTAAATACACAACCACAGAACATTCCCCTACTGTGCCTTCTCTTCCTTCAAAGCAGTTTTCTTCTGTCACCACTTCAACGTTGGAGCTCGCACCTATTTCAACCTCAGAGTAATCAGAAACTGTAACTATTTCCGCTATTTCTGGTGCAGGTTGTGTTTCGACGTGGAGGTCTTGAAGTGGGTCCGACTGGTCGGGTTGTTTGCTGGTTTCCACCAGTCTCCTCGGGGGAAGGGCAGAAAGTGAGGAAGAGATGTTGTCGCCCATACTAGCTGGTGGAACTACAAGAAAAGGAATAAAGCAGAACCATAAAGTTTAGCTTATACGGTTCACAAAAACGCTGTCAAAAGAAGCAACCTACCATGTTGGTCTAAATGCCCCAGGTTCTTGTGGTGCTGCAGTAGATTTTTCAGGTCTGTGGGTTCAGAGATGGTCTGCAAACAGTCTTCCAACAGAGAGCACTCCGCTCCAAGCCAGGACACAGTCTGAGAAAAACATCTGACATCAATATTCACACTATTTAACTTGAAAAATTTGTAAGGTCACATTTTAAAAGGATATTAGGACCCTTCTAACTTGAGGTATGACGCTTTGTCAATGAGGAAGATAGAAGAAATAATCTCATCTCATAACATCTTAAAGCGGCAATATTATATAAAATCAACTTCTTTGAGCTTTACATCACATTATAATGTTATTCTCTCATCAAAAACGTACATGGATTGTTGCCTTGAATCTTTCATTCATGTTTGAGAAATGCTTTAATCTACCATGGCAACCATTCAGCTGTACAAAACGCCTGGTTGGACCTAGCGCTGCCTTTGAGATGAAGCTCCTGCATTTTTACTGGTGCAAGGCTGTAAAAGGGTTAATAGAGCAGCGGTGTGATGACTTCCTGAAGACAGAGTTTCAAAAAAAGCAGGTTTTAAAGAGACAGAAACCCAAATTCAAGACATTAAATAAAGTAAAAATTTTAAAGTCATTTTTGATATATGTATATAGTTACTTTATTGTGGTATAAAATAGCACTATGTGCCTGGAAGATAAATAATAAAGCCCCTTTAATAATACCCTTGCACTGAGCATGGCATATCAAATATAGGTATTGCAGAAATGCTGTTAGTTTCTTCCACCTTCTATTGACATATTTGTGGCAGCGTCATGATAAACTTGTGTTATAAAATCTAGTTTCTTTAACTGGAATCATGCTTCATGTTCTACACTTCCCTGTTGCAGTTCGATAATTGCAGGTGCAATTCGTGTTTAGGCTCACCTGCTCCAGGTCAGGGACCGGAACCAGCTGAAACAGTCGGCAGAGAAACTCTGCAAACAGTGTCTGCAGGTCACTGTCGTACAGAGGGCCATACTCTGCAGGGAAGATGTCCTTTAAAGCAAAGAAACTATGATGAAAAACAATGCAAATGCGAAAAAAAATTTCAGAGCTTTTCTGCTTTTTCGAAAGTATTACGATATTTGGTGGCACCGCACACAACAGCCTGTACTGTCATAAAATATAGGAGTTATTTTCTTGACTCCCCTTGATGGATAGCCTCAAACCGGTAATCACTATGAAGTGTAAGGGGTCATTTGGAATTGCAGAACGGGAGTGACGTAGTGATGCGGTCAAATGCACAAACAGCGGCACAAGTCCAAAGGCGGAGAGCAGAACAACCGGATGCTGATTCAGATAATAACATGTTGAGATTGGTGAACAACAGTTTCTTGCTCGGGGCCTGACACATATCTTTATACTACGTGCCGGAAGCCACAACCCTTTGGTTACAAAATCCCAACTTCATGTTGGCCCATGATCTCAGCTGATCTGCTGCAATGATGTAAAAGGACAAAGCGAACCATAAATGTTTTTTGTTGTTGTTGAACAATAAAAATGACTTGAAACTCACCAAGTACTTTTCTGTACCTTTTATTGAACTTAGTAAATTCTAAGTCTCTTCATAATATAGCTAGATTCCTGAGGGCATCCAGTAAATTCTGGGAAGTTACAAAGAAAGTGTCTGGTAAGTTCTGGGAATATAATCACAAGTTCTGGAAAACTCCACAGGCCAAGAAAGTGAACCACAAGTTCTGGGAAAGCGACCAGTAAAAATGTCTTAGAAAGTTTGCCCAAATACCCTGCCTGGTAAGTTACAGATTGTACCTGCTAGATTACATGAACGTGACTGATGAGAGTCAAGTAAGTTCCAGAAAGCACCTACTTGGAAGTAACATATAAGATCATAAAAGCAATGTTTAAGGCTGTTTAATAAATAAGTATTAATGATATATCTTTATAACTATAAAAACTCAAAAAAGGAGCTTGAAGACTGCTGCATTCTACAATGTGTAGAATCCAGCAGTATTGTGGCTTGATGTGTTGTGGAAACATTTGTCAAAGAGAAACAAGTTAAAGAGGAACAAGTGTAAAGTCTTACCACAAAAAAGTGCTTTCTTTCTTCCGGATCTTTGAGAAGAATTTGAATCAACTCAAGAAAATTCATTTTCACTGACTCGTCATCTGGTTCTCTTATCTGAAACATGGAGAATGTAACTTTAAATTTAACACAATCGGTATATAAAACAGCATTAGAAAGAAAAACGACAATGGTAAAAGGTAAGTAAAAGTTTTTACCAGTGTTGGATGTGGTGATGTCATCTTCTCCAGGTAAGACAGGATCATCTCACTGGAATGCTCATTACGACATAACTCAATAATATACTGTAGCAGAGAAAAACTCAGTCACTTCCTATCACTTGTAACATGAGACTACCAAAACATTAAATTGTTTCTAAATGTTTGATAGATGCCCAACCCATACTCACCCTAGCTCTTAACCCTAAATTCAGTTGAGTCCTATGTTTGTCCATCAGCAGCTCTGGGACCATGTCCACCACCAGCGACACAAAGTCTGACACCTTCCAGTAGCTCATAACGTCTCGTTTCCTAAACACCTGCCACATAGAGGCTGCCATGAGCTGCAGAGGGGGCACCAGGAGTCGCAGCGATGCCAGGGGTAACAGGTCATCTAAAAACAGGCATAGAAATATATTATATGGTTAATTGAAAACATATATTGTCTGTCTCACAAGAAAAGTACATGATACTCTCTTTCTGATGTGTCCAGAAAGGGACAGAATTTTCACTTTAACCTCAGAATTCAGAGAAAGTCAGAATTTGGATTTTAAAATTAAGAATTCTTATTTTCAGTGGCTTTAATCCCCTTCTAAACATACACAATTATAAATATTTGTTACATTTAAAAGCTGTCTTTGAAAACGTTCATTACTTGTAGTAAACAGATGGTTGTTCTGAATGCCTCCCATCAGTGTGTGTTCAATAACAACAGTGTTATTGAAATGTTGCTAGTAGCATCGACGCTGCATTTTTAAGCCAAACTTGGTACACTGATAAGACACATACAGCTACATCTATTCGTAGAGACTAAATATTCAAAGATAACGTTTTCATCACGCGCTTGACCCAAACAACGCGAACATACCGATGTAATGTCAAAGACAAGCTATGGAAATGAGCTATTGGCTCAATTAAAGTTATGTTTATCCTTCTTGCCGTCATTAACTGTCCATTTCCAACAAATTAGTTTTCATCCACATTAGGTTCTTAAACGGACCAACCTCTGGGGATGTCCGTCAAAACGTCTGAGTCCATTTTCTTCTGCTGGGGTTGAAAAGTTTCAGTAGCTTTGATTAGCCTTCCAGCTATCTGGCTAACTAGCTACCATACAATACGTGGTTTATCTTTCACAGAATCTGGACAACACAGCTTTTAATACAGAGTCCAACTGCCGAAGCTTCAAGTTAAACTCAAAGATAGTTCAATAAATTTGCATACAATAAAATAAACGTTAATTTTATCACAGGGAGTAGTAGTTAGAAAATTCTTCTTTGCTTTATACATTGGCTAATTCTGACATTTTCCAGGTTGCTGCTGCCATCTGCAGGAAACGCGGTGACTCGCAAATAAACCCACTACTCAATGTCCCCCTCGCGTTATTAGCTTAAAATTTTTTATAACGAATGAAAAATGTTAAGCTTACATTAAATTAATTTTTATGCATTTTCAATTAAAAAAAAATACATAAACAAAGAAAAAACTAAACAGGACATTAAAATTTCTAGGTCGTTCACTCGTGGTTTTAAGTTTAAGTAATGAGTCTGAACATCATAATTATGTTTTTTTCTTCATTATTTTGAATTTGTAATTCAAAAATAACAATGCAAAAGAGGAATAATTATGAAATTATGAAAAATGTCCCAGTTACATGTTTAAAATTCAAAGCTATAAAATAATTTTAAAAAACAAACATTTTAGAGCTTAATTACACGTCACAAAGACAATTTTTAAAGTTATTTGAAAAAATTATAAAATTCTGACTGATTTCAATATTCACAATTAGATTTAAAGTTATAGTCTAATAATTTAAATTGCAGAATTTTTGTGTCTTGAATATGAGATGAAAAAGTTAAAATTACAAATTATTATATTATGACTTCTTGACATTCGTTCAAGTGGCAGAAATTAGCCTATTTGCTACTCGACATGGTACCAGCCTGCTCTCAACCCGATTATCGCTGCCTGGCTCCTATTGTTATAATCACCTCTCTACTCCATGGAGTCCTCTCAGACTGCGTCCTCCGCTCTGGAACGACTCACCTTTAACAACACCGCGCTGAAACGGCTCCCGGTAGATGTCTCCGCCGAGCCCGGCTCCAGGACTGTCCCGGGAGCGTGTTTCTCCCGTGTCGGCTCTCTTCAACCACTGCTCCGGCCCAGAATCGTGGCGCTGTCCCAGTCAGCTTTCTCTCTATTGGGCCTGAGTGCGCAAGACGTGCTGGACGACCCTCTGGCCCCGGAGTATTTGAGCGGCTCTAGGCTGATGCCTGGTTCCGAGCCGGCTGCGCACTGCTACTGCGGGCATCAGTTCGGGCTGTTCGCGGGTCAGCTGGGTGATGGAGCGGTCATGTATCTGGGGGAGATGGAGTCCGATACCTACGGACATTGGGAGGTACAGGTGAAAGGTGCTGGAGTCACACCTTACTCCAGGTAGTTTTTAAAAAAAGTTATGTTTTGTTCTTTTATGTTAGTTGGTAGAACAGTGAGTTTAAAGGTGACCTTGGAGACCTTTCTAAGTCTTGCATGAATGTGAGGGAGAGCTGATTAAGAGCTTAGAACTGCTTGGTGCACACCTGATTTATTCCTCATTGGTTAACAGCTAATTTGGTAGCATAAAACAACAGGCACCAACAATGTCTTTTGCACATTTATCCACACCTTTTTCTGCATTGGACTGTTATGGCAACTTGCAAATCTATTCACATCTGTTATAACCTTTGGCATTTTGCCACATCCCATCCACTAACCTCAATGTATTTTAGTGGGACTTTTTGTGGCAGACCAGCACAAAGTAGTGTGTAATTGTGAAGTGGAAAGAAAACAATCTATTCTTTTTAAAGTGTTTAACTAAAATCAGAAAAACGTGAAATGGACTTGCTATCAGTCCTCTGAATCCACACTTTATGGAACCATCTTTGGCTGCAAGTATTTTGGGGTAAGTCTTATCCAGCTTTGCTCATCCACACACTGAAGTTCTCCTCCACTGGCTAGGAAAAATCAGCTCAAATTCAGAGGTGTATATCACTTTTTAGGTCTTCCAGAATCTCCATCTATCGTCCCTAAAACTTCAGTTTTCTTGTTAAAAACAAAATCACCTCCACAACATTACACTGCAAATTAAGTTACGGCATTGTGACAAGTACAGTGTTAAGTTTTCCTGCACACAAAATTGTGATGATAGCCCTTGAGGATCTTCTTCCAGATGTTTGCTGTGTCCTCAACATAGCTTGTGGTGATCTACTAAATGATGGTGTTCTTTCTGTAGTGATTTTCCTCTTTCCAGTGTTTGATGAAGGTCAGACTTGTGGAGTAGGCATCTTAATTGCCATCCTGATAGCAGATTCTCTCACCTGATTTGTGAAACTCTCCAGCTCCTTTTGAGTTGTGATTACTGTTCTTCATGACCAACCTATGAGTTTAGATGGATGTCTGTCTTGGTAGGTTTGGCGTTGTGCCGTACTCTTCTGTTTCATAAAATCTAAGAAGATTGAGAAAGGAGCATGACAAAATGTGGAATACTTCAAGAGGCAAAATTACTATTGACCTGTAAACAAACCTGTATTGTGTTCCTTTCAGAGACGGTGATGGCAGGAAGGTGCTTCGCTCCAGCATCAGAGAGTTCCTATGCAGTGAAGCCATGTTTGCCCTGGGGATCCCCACCACCCGAGCAGCCTCCCTTGTTACCTCTGACCTCTACATTGGCAGAGATCCTCTCAACAATGGTGAACGGATTCTGGAACGTTGCTCAGTTGTCATGCGTCTCGCCCCTTCCTTCATTAGGTTTTCTAACTTTCTTTGTAGATAACAAGCAGAATCTTACCTTCACAAAAAGCGGACATGAATTCTGCCTGTGTCGTTTTTCTCTGTGTAAACCAATAGATTTGGCTCCTTTGAGATCTTCCTGGGCCGGGATGAATTCTCTGGCCTGCAGGGTCCCAGCGCGGGGCACCATGGCATCCGTGCTCAGCTGCTGGATTATGTGATTGAGAGTTTCTATCCACACATTCAGCAGGCTCACCACAACAGGAAAGAAAGAAATCTCTCTTTTTTCAGAGAGGTAAGACCCCATTGGATTCTTCTTCCAGGCTGCCTCATCTTTATGGCACTGCTTCTGATTTGTCCACCAGGTGACGATGCGGACTGCAAAGCTGGTGGCCCAGTGGCAGTGTGTTGGCTTTTGCCATGGTGTCCTCAACACAGACAATATAAGCATCCTGGGTCTGACGCTGGACTATGGGCCCTTTGGTTTCATGGACAGGTACCATGGACATAATAATCTATGCCAGACTTACAATATGTTATATAAAGAATGAGAATGTGATGACTCACTGCAACAGTTTTGCAACTTTGTTAGACCAAAAGGGAAAAACCTGCCATGATTCTCTTTGTTTATTTTGCCATTACCTCAGGCCTAACCCCCAATGTTAGCCCCCCTTATACAGGGACATACCTGCTTGTCCCTGTAACGACAAGCAGGTATGGACGATGATTCAATAGATACTTTCCTTCAACAAATTTATGTTTTTTAGTTGAATATAAGGACACATGGGGTTAAATGTGAAAAAACACTTCTAAAATGATTCACATGGTCCAATTCTTTCCATCACACAAACCTGGGATTTTAATTTTCCACATCCACCTGCATCTGTCTGGCAGATTTGATCCAGAGTTTGTCTGCAATGCCTCAGACAAAAGGAGGCGCTATTCGTACCAAGCGCAGCCCTCCGTGTGCCGCTGGAACCTGGCTCGTCTGGCCGAGGCGTTGGGCTCGGAGCTGAAGGCAGCAGATGCAGGAGCGGTGCTGGATGATTTCATGCCCACTTATGAGGCTTTCTATCTGTGTGGCATGAGAAAAAAGTTGGGACTTGTGAGAAAAGAAGAGGCAGACGACAGAGAAGTTGTGTCAGACCTATTGCGGGTCATGCACAACACAGGTAAGAAAAAAAAATGCTAGAGATATAATCTTATAATGGTTTATGTGGAAATAATTGTACTCTTGTTTTTTTTTTATGCAGGGGCTGATTTCACCAACACTTTTCGCCTTCTGAGCCGTGTACCTTGGCCTGAGGGAGGAGATGATGAGAGGGCCACTGTGAGGCCAGTGGTGGACCTCATTCTAAAGCAGTGTGCCTCCATTGAGGAGTTAAAGGTGGCTAATAAGCCTACGATGGAGGACCGGTGAGAGGTGTATGGTGGATGAGTTTACTTCTACTTGTACAACACAATAAAATGATACCGAAGTGTGTACCAGCCCCACCGTATACTCTCATTGAATGTTTCACCACTGAACTTTTACAAATCAAGTCCTTTTTGTTAACTGATCTCTTTTTGTTTTCTTTAATGCCAGCATTTTGGAAGACAGTCTTACCAAGATAATGTGTAAGTTAATGATGTGATCAGAAACAGATCACACTAGAAAAAATCAATTAGGCAGAACACAAAGGTGATGTGAGGCACAGAGATTTCCTTTTCTTCATGGTACTAGTTAGCGGGTCTACTGACCCTGCTCTGTGATTTTTATGTGGCCTACTGTCATGTTGCTCAGTTGCCGTCATTCTCTATTGCTTCCACATTTTAAAAATACCTCAGTCAGTTGATTGTGGCATATTTAGTTCCAAGGAAACTTCATGCCTGGATTACAGGATGTACAGACGACATCATTGTCTGGCCATTGCCTTCCTATGCAATTCTACTCGATTCTCATCTCACTTCAGTGTTCCGTCTGGATTTTTCCCCACTGAGCTTGATTTCTACGTAGAATTTCAATTGGGCCGATCAGCGAACAGAAGGAGGACTTGTGAACGACATTGATTATCTGCACTGTTTTAGAATTGTAGTCCACCTATATAAGATTGTAGTTTGGCAATGCTGGACTACAGTTTGTGATGACCATGCTTCCAAAAACTGAGCAATTTAAGTCAGAGCAATAGGAATGTTTTTGACATTTGACATTTGCAAAAGATGTCTTGAACCTACTCCCTAGGTAGTAGGCAGTTTTAATTGAGCAGGCGCATTACATATGCCATGCCCAAATGTTAGCGACTGGGTAAAATCAGATCCAATCGTTCAAAACTTCAACATAGTCCATGCCTTCAGCAAGCAATCGTTTCTCAATAGTAAATGGTCCAGACCCTCTGTACAAACCAAAGCATAGAACAAGGTTTTATAAGGTTTAGGTAAAGATGTTTGAACGGCTGAATTGAATGATTGAGATGGGTTGCCTATAAGTTGCAACACTTATAGGCTATTTTTGATTTACACTGTTCAGTCTCTCACTAAAGTAGAACAGTGGTGAACAGATGACAGAGACATGGGCAGCTAAGGCTCATGGGTACTTCCCATTCAACAGATCGGACAAGCTACTTACTAGTGACTAGAACCTAGTGGGTTCTCTGCTGCCTACCAGAAAATGTTAAGGGAGTTGGAGATGTTGACTTAGTCTCTTACTTCCTGGGTCTCAATCCAATCGAGCGTCCATGGGATGTTCTGGGCAAACAAGTCTAATCCATAGTTGCTTCACCTTCGCAACTTCTTAGACTAAAAAGTTATGCTACAAACATCTTGGTATCATTTAGTAGAGTCCCTGCCAAAATGGGTCATACCTGTTTTGACAGACAAAGGGCAACCAATACATTATTAGAAAGCTGGTCATTATGTCATCCATAATCAGTGTACATGTACAATTTAATTATCAATTTAAAGACTTGAGCCAAGAAACTATATTTACAGTTTCTTTCCTTTTTAAACAACTTCTAACTTTCTTGTGTCATTTCTTCTTAGTGAACTGGCAATGATTCTGTCCATGGCACACACCAATCCAGTCATGTTCGGAATGGTAGCAGACAGGCCAGATGTGGCCCAGCAGCTGGAACTCATGGGCCGGTTAAAAGAGCTCCTTGAGACGGATCAAGAAGAGCTGAAAGAAAAACAGCGTGATGACTGGATCCGCTGGATTTGCCGATACAGGTCAGGGAAAATTACCCTGAGAAGCACATGTGTTGTCTGTCTGTTGCGCTCTGTCAGAATTGCAAAGTGTAAGAAATATTGGCCACATACAGGTTGGCTTTTATTTTCAGAGTTTAGAACCATGTCACAACTCCTTTAAACAGTTGTTTTTCTTTTGCTGCTGGTATACCAGGAGGCGCTTAGCCCGGGAGTTTGATGGCACAAGTGACTTGCACCTTGTTAAACAACAGAGGCTAAGAGTGATGAACAGCAGTAATCCCCGTGTGGTTCTTCGCAACTATATTGCACAGAATGCTATTCAAGCAGCATATAAAGGAGACTTCTCTGAGGTAAGACCAAAGCTGGAAAACCCCAAATCCCAAATCTCCCATATGGTAACCAGGAGCATATGGGGTTCAGTGAGATGCTCACTGAGCATCTCACTGAACCGAGATGCTCAGTGACCAGGCTAACTGCTACAAACAACGTAAGCCAGTAGCAAGAGATAGTAGAAACAAAGTTTGGATGTGATGAGAAAAATATCCAGTGCCTTGGAAAAGAAGTTCTGTTTTTCTGTTTGTTTTTTTCAGGTCGCAGTTATTCATCTTTCTTGCGTCTTGTTTGACAGGTAAACAGAATTCTCAAAGTTCTGGAGGACCCGTACACGGACCCTGAACCTTTGTGCCAAAAACAAGATGGAGTAGGTGATGAAAAGGAGAAGCTGTTTGCTGATGGCTACGATGCTAAGCCTCCTGCTTGGGCTCAAAAAATTTGCATCACTTGATCCACATAGAGCCTCCCTAAGCTCCTGCTGCGAGAGAGAGAGAGCGAGAGAGAGAGATGTCTGTTTTCACTGCTGGAGTACAGCAAACAGATCACATGTCATATCTTTATGTTACATCTAAAACATGACATTGATATGAGAGGAAAATTTACATCAGTCACCCAGTTATTTCCTCTCAGACTCAATCTTCTGTTGCATAAAGGGAGGATGTTATTTTATGGTGTGTTCTGCCATTCGTTTTTGCACAAAATTAAGTTTTATCATATTGCAAGAATTTGTAAAGATTTGTAAAATCATATTAACAGAGTTTATATTAGAAAAAATCTTCAAAATTATTGGCACCCCTGTATTAATGTGCACAAAGTCTTTAAACAGTCATATTTAATTTCCGAAACTTAATGTTACACCAACAAACTGAGAAAAATCATATTATTTTAATCAGTTTGGCAATACTTCAAATAGAAACCATAAAATCTAAAAAAAAAAAAAAAAAAAAAAAAAAAGACATTAAAAAATCCACCAGATTTAGTTTTTCATCAAATGTCCATCATGGAAAACAATTGCTAAAAAGTGTAGTTGACAAAAACTAGATCTATGGAAACCAGGTCAGGCTTCCATACCAATACTTTACTATTTAATGAATTCTGTCCTTATTCAAAATACCAGAAACCTGCCTAATGCCACTTTGACTTTTAGTGAAAAGGCAAACACTACACAATGGTTTAGTGGAAGACAATGATTTATGTGGAAAAGAACCTCATTCCCACTGTGAAGTACAGTGGAGGAACTATGATGCTGTGGGCCTGATTCACCACCAAACATTCTGGGAACTATTAGAGTGGATTATTCCTTTAAATACCGGCAGTATTTCAGCAATGGTACTAACAAACAAATTGTTCATATGTTATACAATCACTATATCATAAAAAAATATACAACTTCTACACCAATGATGCCAATAAGTATGGAGGGCATCGTCAATTTAGCAATACTCTTCAAATACTGTTTTTTATAGACTGAATGGAATCAGGTGGCGTTGCACTGTTTCAAAGCCCATATTGACAAACGTACAACTTAATAATAATTCAAATGCGGATGAAGAATGACGGCTCAGATGACCAGTCACACAGTGACCTGTCTGAGCCTGAAGTTATGGGAACACACCAGAAACTCACACCTAAACAAAACAATCACTGGACTGAATTTTAGCCTGTAAAATGCTAACTTTTGTTGCATGTGTTGTGAATGACATGATTAGAGCAGTCTTCAATAAAAGCAGCTGTAGTAGCTGGTCTATCTGAACTTGATCTGTCTGGTTTGTGGTTTGTAAATATTGTGTGTAGCTTAGACTTTCTTTGAAGTGTAAACAGTAGCACAAGTTATTTGTGAAAAGACCAAAGGTTTTCAATATGACCAACAGTAGTTTCCTAGAGTGGTACAAGACAATAGTGACCAACACCAAATAAGAAAAAAAAAAGAAACTTAGATTGCACCCCAAAAAAGGTTTATGTTGCTTTTATGCATGTCCAGTCAATAAGGAGTTAAGTAGGCTCAGAATAACATCAACTCACCTGTTTTGTATGGGTTTGCGGTACATTTTATATCACTATAATGTCTTATTTTTAACTGATTAGGAGGGAAGAAAAAGACGGGTTTTGTCCAGAGTGCCATTCCTCTGAGAACTGCCTGTGCCGTGACCAAAGTTACAATAGCTAAAACTACTCATTACTCTTATCTAATAGTTCTTCAATCAGCAGTTTACAATAAACTGAAAAGCTATAGGGTAAAGGGTTCAAAGCTGAGTGAACTTATAAATAGTACTTTCGGTATTTATCTTTATGATGCCTCTCTAGGGGCAGGTTAAAGTACATATCACTACAATTTTTTTTTCTATTGTCAAGGTTGAACAAGTCATTGTGCTGTAATGAGGTATGACACCCACTTTAAAGCACATTATCTAGGTTTTATAGATTTGTCTCTTTTTCTCTAAAGCAAACTCATCATAAAAACAATGTTCTGCCACAGTTTTACATTCATTCTCACCCACATACCACTGTGTTTATAGGTGCAGAGCATAGGGGAAGACATTTGTTTTCCTCAAACCGTCCTTTTCAACTGATCACATGTCTGCGTCAGTTCAGCTGTGTCAGCTCAGTAGGAAATGAGAAGGATGATAATAGACACACTGTGGTTATGTCATCTCTAAACTGAAAGTACTGCTGCATTTCAGCTCTGCATTGTTCTGAGGATGAACAGATAAGAATAAAAGATAAGCTGATCCACTGGCTCAGAAGACAGACATGGCTAACGTAAAAGAACAACTCTTGGATATTTTTCTAGAACTTCTTGATGAAGATCTTCGGACTTTTCAGTGGTATCTTTACAGCAGCAACCTTGAAGGATTTCTACGTATACCAAAGTGTAAAGCTGACGGCTTGGACAGGCTGCGCACTGTGGATCTTGTGGTGCAAACATATGGTTATGAAGGTGCTGTTAGCGTAACTGTGATCATACTGGAGAAAATGAAACAAAAACTTTTTGCTGATCGACTAAAAGAGTTGTGCAGCAACGGTAAGCAAATGTCTTGGTGAATTTGTTTGCTAAAAAGTGTTGGTCAGTAAAATCTGTATTCTTATGTTGTGTTTTTATCAGATAAAAGCAGTAAAACAAGCGAAGGTAAGATGCTAACAAAAATCAACTCTCAGATGTCTTTGTTCATCTATGTTTGTACTTAAGTACAAAATTGTTCTTTCAACAGAAAGTGACCTCCTCACAATCCAAGAGAGACTGAAATGTACATTGAAGGAACAGTGTCTGAAAGTTTACGAGGGCAATGCAGGGGAAGGACAACGTATGTACCTGAAAGAAATCTACACAGAGCTGCATGTGATTGCAGGAGCCTGGGGAGGCTTAAGTGACGAGCGTGAGTTCAGACAGCAAAAGTCCAAGCAAATGGCAGTGGAAGAAACAATTAAAGTCCGAGATCTATTCAAGCCTGATCAGGAAAGACGGATAAGGACTGTGCTTACTCAGGGTATACCTGGAATGGGTAAAACAGTCTGTGCACAGAAGTTCACTCTGAGCTGGGCAGAAGGAGAAGAACATCAGAACATGACCTTTCTCTTTCCGCTCCCTTTCAGGGAGTTGAATTCCTTCATGGGCGAGGGAGACTCTTCATTAATGGGCCTACTCCATTGGTTTTTCCCTCAAATAAAACCCATCGAGAAGCTATCAGACTCCAAAGTCCTCTTCATTTTTGATGGCCTTGATGAGAGTCTTCTCCCATTAAATTTCAAATACAACAAGGTTTTGAGAGATGAGACGGAACCGGCCCCGCTCGATGTGCTGATCACAAATCTCATCACAGGGGATCTGCTCTGCAACGCATTCGTCTGGATCACATGTAGGCCTGCGGCAACGGGCAAAATTCCTCGAAAGTACATTGACCAGTGGACTGAAATCAAGGGCTTCACTGAAGACCGATGGCAGGAATACTTTAAGAAGCGCTTGAGTGACGATGCCCTCTCCCTTCGGATTATAGACCATGTGAAGTCATCGAAAAGCCTCTATGTAATGTGTCAAATACCAATTTTCTGCTGGATCACCGTCACTTTGATTAAGAGAATGCTGCATGACGACGTGACTGGAAGATTGCCCAACACCATGACTGAGATGTACGTGTATCTTCTTCTCTGTCAGACTGACCGGATGGCTGAAAGGCACTACCCCATGAGCGGTGATAACATTTGTTTGAAGCTCGCAGAACTAGCGTTCCGTCAGCTGGAACAGCGCAAACAGATCTTCTATGAGGCTGACCTGAAAGAGTGCCACATGGACATTAATGAGGCAACCATGTACTCAGGTGTTTGCACAGAGATGTTTCACATGGAGGTGGGAAGGGGACAAAAAGTTTTTAACTTTGTGCATTTGAGTATCCAGGAGTTTCTGGCAGCTGTTTTTGCCCATTACTCATACATGCATAACAAGGAAAATGTTTTTCTGGGACGTCTGGAAAGACTTTCCTCAAAACTGTGGAGAAAGTCTCTTTTTGGCTTTCATAAATCTGCCATTGAAAGGGCTTTGAAAAGTCCAGATGGCCACTGGGATCTCTTCCTTCGCTTCCTTCTGGGCCTTTCGTTGAAGTCAAACCAGGAACTCCTTTACGGTGTGCTGCATTTGGAAGCAGAGGGAGAAGAAGATGTGGCTAAAACCATACAGTTTATCAAAGAAATGATCAATGAAGAACCCGAATCAAAGCTCAACTTGTTCCACTGTCTGGGGGAGCTCAGAGATGAGTCTCTGGTGCAGGAGATTCAGAGCTTTGTAAGTTCTGGGAGGATTGTAAGCACACAGTTATCTTCGGCTCAATGGTCCGCTCTCACTTTTGAGTTAATGACATCAGATACTCTGGAGGAAACGTTTGACCTAAAGAAGTACTCAAGATCAGAAGAAGGGCTAGAGAAGCTGCTGGTTGTTATAACTTCCTCCACACGTGCCCTGTAAGTTTACTTATAACATTCTTTTTGCCCATTGGTTGTAAAGTCTCAGATTCAAAAACAAGTAGCATTTAGATGTAATGATGGGCATTCTCTTGGCTTCAGTTGAGCACTTTTTATCCACTTTTTATCCACAGTCAAGCAAAAAGTAACCCCTGCTAACTGCTGCCTTTTTGTTCCTTTGAAGCCTAAATTACTGCAACCTCACTGAAAACTGCTGTCCACTGCTGGCCTCTGCCTTGAGCTCAACGTCCTCTCATCTGACAGATTTAGATTTGAGTAACAACAAGCTGAAGGATTCGGGAGTGCAGCTGCTTTCTGAAGGTCTACTGAGTCCACAATGCAAGCTGAAGAGCTTAAGGTCTTGTTATATGATTTTAACACAGAATTTCTGCAAAAACAGAGAAGCTTGGACAAGAACAACGGTCATTGTGACCACTACCTAAATGTACTGTCCTGAAAGTGGCTATATATAAAAAAAAACTTCATGAACTCCAAAAACATGGCTACGAGAACAGAATGACATGATTTTCTTGTTGTTGCCCTGGAAGAGAAAGCACATTTCTCTGTTCTTGCAGAATATGCGTTACCCTTCACTTTATCCTTTATAAACTGGCTGTAGAGACTGTCAGCAGTTTGTATTTGAAACAGAACTCTGCACTTCCTTATTTTTAGATTGCGTGAATGTAAAGTGGAGGGTGGCTGCTGCGAGGCCTTGGCTGCTGCTCTTAACACAGAGTCAACACAACTGAGAGAGCTTGACCTGAGCGCTAATGACCTCCAGCATAGTGGAGTGACGGCCCTGAGTTTGGGACTGAGCAGCTGTCACTGCAAAGTTGAGACGTTGAGGTTTGATCTGCTTCTTTCTGTCAAGAATCGAACATGTCTATGTTTATTCAGTAAATTTAAAGACGTTATTTCCGTGACTCCAGTTGGGGGTACTCAAACAATCAACACATTGAAAATAATGATATATCAGATTGGCGCAGGAAAAAAGTATTCATGAAACAAAGTTGTAAAAAGGCATAATAACTCAAGAATCCATCTGAAATCTGTCACGATAAAGAAAGTAGTCTTCCCTTGATTGGCTTGTAAATGATGACCTATATAAAGGTTTTTTATAAACAAGATATCACAATAAGCACCTCATATTGAAAGCAAGCTTATGACTTTTGCAATAGTATTGTTGCAAACATCCTTCTAGTTTCAAACATGTTCGAGTGAGCACGAGTGGGCCATGAATAGGTGCTTCTTTAAAGATGTCTTATTGTAGTGGAGTCAAATGACAGGAGTTTTCCAAATCCAAAGGACCACTCATAACTTCAGAAAGACCTTGAATTGAACCAATTTCTTGTACTCCAAATCACCACGACAGACTCGACTGTTAAAGAAAAAGCACTTTGAATCTTCCTTGAAGTTTGGAGATTTGGAAAACCAGATGGAACTTTGCAAGAATATAGACATGATGGGTAAAAATGCTAATATTGTATTGAACTAATGACATGAAGGGAATTGTATGGCACATCTTCTTAAAAAAAAACAACACGCTAAAGGTAACGTTTGAAGATCAGACTACCACATAATGATGTGGTATTGCCGTTATATAATTAAAACAATGAATTGAGAAATTTTCTGGGAAACTTTTGATTAGTTTGAAAAATTAAACTAGGCTGAAATCTTAACCAAGACAACAGTCAGTGGTGGGCATCGCTAACTAAAAGGTTACCGGTGGTAACCCAAAAGCACTGATCTTAAATATTACTTTCATTAACACTAGCTGTTTGGTATTGATTGTATTTCTTTCAATAAAGTTTTGACACACAAAAGAGAACAAGTGAGAAAGACATGGAACAGTGCAAACAGTCTTCACCTATTTAAAATAAGAACATGAAAATAAACATCTACTTGAAGAATCCCTAGCATTCGATAATTAAAACTTCAACACAGATGAAATAAACTCTAAATCAAAGTTTACAAAACAACCAAAGAAATTAGCACCTCAGAATATTAATTAATTTAGGAAAGCTAAGTTCGCTAAATGTTTTCAAAGTTAGCAAAAATACTAAATTGTTATATGAAAATTTTGTTTCGCTGTTAGCGCTTTAGCAGAAGGGTGCCCACCATTAACAATGGTCCCAAACGCATATCCAATTGAGCTCAACCAAATTTGCAACTGACTTTGGAGACAGAAAACAAAACTTAATGTTTCCAAGTAAATTATCTGACTTACTCCATGTCTATGCACATTTTAACATTTTTTGTGCTACTTTTTATGATTTCTATGTGTGTGTGAATTGCTTGGCTTGTTATTAAAAACATTTTTTTCTTCTAACTACTTTTGTTTTAACAGTTTAAATCAGTGCAAACTGGGGGAGAGCTCCTGTGAAGCGTTAGCTTCAATCTTCAACTCAGGCTCTTCTCGACTGAAATCTCTTGATTTGAGTAACAACAACCTGACGGATGCTGGCATGTACCTGCTTGCTGCTGGACTAACAAGTCCAAGTTGTAAACTAGAAACTCTGAGGTCAGTTGAAATTAATTAATAAATTTCAGGATATCACTTTTCTAAACTGGGACAGAAAATGTTTTTGTCTTGAAATAAGAATCACTTATAAATGCAGTTGAAACCTACAAAAACCTATTTTAATGCAAAATGATTTTTTTTTAATGTTATCTTGTAGTTTTTATTATGTTTAGGACATTATTACTCAAGTATAAGCTGTTGTTAAATTGTTGTCATTTTTCTTTTTCTTTGTTTTTGGTCAGACTCAGCTGCTGTGGCCTAACACAGAAATCTTGTAGCTACCTTAGTTCACCTCTCAGCTCAGACTCTGGCAAAGTCAAACATCTGGACCTGAGTGGGAACAGCCTTCAAGGTCCAGGTTTTAGTACACTGTGCTCCGGCCTCAAAAATCAGCACTGTAGACTGGAAACTTTAATGTAAGTTTGTGCAGCTAGACTCGGTGGTTTTTGTCATGCCAGATGTGGCAAAGTATTGCCTGTTTCACTTCTCTCCAATCATGATACTTTAAAATGGAACCTTCTTTGTGATTCTCAACAAGCCTTTCTATGAACTACCTGCAGATTAAAAGAGTGCAGTCTTCAGAAATGCTGTGCTGACATCGCCTTAGTCCTGAGCACTAACAACTCCCACATGAAAGAGCTTGACCTGAGTGAGAATGACCTGGAGGACCTGGAAGTAGAGTTGCTCTCTAACGGAATAGCAAACCCAAACTGTGTCTTGGAAACCTTGAGGTAAACGGTCCTTTCTGTCCCCAAAACAACCACAATATAATTATCAAACAAATCAAGGAAAGCATCAAAATAATTTTAGAGTATAGAGAGTGTCTTGAATGACCCCTGTCTTGCAGCCTGTCGTTTTGTGGAGTCACTGTGAAAGGCTGCGCTCATCTGGCTTCAGCCCTGAGCTCCAACCCTTCCCACCTGAGGCAGCTGGACCTCAGTTACAATTATCTCCAGGACTCTGGAGCGGATCTGATCTCGGATCAGCGGGACGATCCACTTTGTAGACTAGAACATTTAAGGTAAATGAACTTCAAGTATTGCAAAAATCTAGGTAAACAAATTCAAACTATTTGCAAAACCCATGGCATACTCAAAAGGTTTCTTCAGGCATGCAAGATGCCACACAGTTGACAGTTATATTGTGATGATCTGTATGTCAATGTCAATGTCAAATTTATTTATATAGCACTTTAAAACAGGTATAAAACTGCACCAAAGTGCTGTACAAGAACGACAACACAAATGACAAAACAGGGCAAAAACAATACATCAATTAAATGCCAAAGAGTAAAAATGAGTTTTAAGAAGTGATTTAAAATTATCCAGGCTGTGGGCAGATCTAATCTGGAAAGGTAAGTTATTCCATAAAACAGGAGCAGCAACAGAAAAAGCTCAATCTCCTTTCCTCTTAAATCGAGTCTGAGGAACTGTCAATAATAACTGATTATGTGATCGCAAAGTTCTGGACACAGCCAGTGTAAAGATGCCAGAGTAGGCCTTATATGGTCACGCTTCCTGGTTCCTGTAAGAAGCTGTGCTGCTGCGTTCTAGATCATTTGAAGTCGCTGAATCTGTGATCTGTAGTTGTTTGGACTTTTTCTACTACATTTCTACTTCCATCCTACTGCATATGGCTCCTCAATATGTGTTTTCATGACATATCGAGGACACAAATGCATAGAAAATGACAGATTTCTGTTTTGCTGCTTTATTTGTTAAGCAGAAAATGTTCTCCACACAGGAAAATCTGTGTGGAGCAGTGTCCCAATGGTACTCTACTCTATGGTTGACATTGATTAAGGATTTGAGTTTCTTTTAATACTTCTTTCTACAGTGTGGATCATAATGAGGAATGTTACCTGAAATCAACACTAAAAAATTGTAAGTTGTAAATATTTCTTTCCATTCTTTCTCCAAAGATTTTTTTTGTTTAGCTGTTGTTGCCATTTAAACTCCTCATTAAGTTTCAAAACATTACTGAAGTCTGTTATGTTTGACTTTCAATGTTACCAATTGATGTATTTTATAGCACTGAAAAAGCCTGATTAGCTTCCAAAAACTTTGCATAATCAAACGTGGTGTGATTCTTGCAAGTTACTATTTGTTGTGAAAGTAATGATTAAGCATTGCAATAATCGAAAGTGTAAACCCAAATGGCTTTATTGGAAGGGAGAAATAATGGATAATCATAATGTCTTTAACGACATAAATGATTTGTCCCATGTATGGCCAAAACTTGGCCTAATTACCATCATGGCAAAGGGTTAAATCACCAGTTAAAAAATAAAACTTGTTTATTTTTTACAGACTCCTGCATCCTGACCTTTGACACAAACACAGTGTCTACGTCTCTCTTTCTACACGACGGAGGTAAACAGGTGACGTGGGTTAGGGAGTCACAGCCGTACCCAAAACACCCCGAGAGGTTTGAAAGTGTCTCCCAGGTCCTGTGTCACCAAGGCCTTACCCAGCGCCACTACTGGGAGGTGGAGTGGCGAGGACGCTGGGTGGACGTCGCCGTCGCCATGAGGGGAATCAGTCGCAGAGCGAACAGTCACGTGTCTGCGTTTGGCAAAACGGACCAGTCCTGGTGTCTGTTCTGCTCCGAAGATCACTACAGCGCCGAGCATGACAACGAGCGCAAGGAAATATCCGTACCCGCGTCTCGCTCTCGGAAGGTTGCGGTCTATCTGGACTGGCCTGGTGGCACCCTGTCCTTCTACAGGGTGTCTTCTGGGAGCCTCAAACATCTTCACACGTTCTACAGTAACTTCAGCGAGCCGCTCTACCCCGGGTTTGGGATGGAAGAGGATGACTGCTCTGTCATTATTTGTTCCAGTTCGGATACATAGGAACGCGTTTGGGGTAACAGCAGATGCATTTCCATCGATCTTAAAATCGCACAATTTGACATTTTGGAAATCTATTTGCTGAATATAAACCTGCCAATTTAGAAGAAAAAAACCCCCTTCCTTTTCAAAATAAAAGTTTTGCTGATGAGGTGGGTTTTTTTGGTTGTATTTAAATTAGTATACTTCACAAAACAGCAATGCAAACATTATTTTGCGTCACACAAGTCACATGATCAACAATAAGATGCTGCTACTGCCAGAGATGACGGAGAAGACGACAGGAAGTGGTAGGTGGAGGATGACGTGTCTGTTTTTTAATGACTTTGGGTGAGCAAAGTTATTCACATGGGATTTTAATTGCATTTCTTTTTTTAATGGAAGTACCACAATTGCAAAATTGCGTTATTTCGACGTTAGAGGAATATCAACAAAGTTTTGCACACATTTGTAATAGAAACTCAGTTTATGGGTGAAAGGTACCATTCATTAATAAAATAAATTTTTATTATGAGTACAACACTTTTTGTTTCTATTCTAGTTTTGCTTTCTTATGTCGCAAACCGAAGACCTGAAAAGAAAACTGCAAAAACTAAAGAGGAAAAGATTAAACAAAATACCATGTCAATATTATTTTGAGCCTCTCCAAGTTATTTGAGGCAGGGTATTTCCAGGGACAATCACTTGGTTCAGTACAACCAAACTTGGTCATGTTCAGAGCCTGAGATTGTGTACTTTTTGTTCTGATATGGATTGTTTGTTTTTTTGTCTTATCGGATCAAGCGAGTGTGCTGCACCACTCATACCAAATGTAGCTCAGAGTTTTCTACAAGACGGAAACTATGTAGACACAGAAAATGTCATGAAAACAAGAAATATACTTCAAGAATCAAACTAAAATGTATAAAAATCATAAGAAATTTGTTGTTAAGAAATAATAGAAATTAACTCACGAAATGAACACTGACTTATATTGAAAGCTGCAGTAAATGTAACCTTTACAGTTATAATTTAACAGAGCAGGTCACTGATGACCCAAGGGTAAAGATCAGTCAGTGTGTAACTGACCAGTAACATTTATCCTAGCTTTAGGTCTGAGTTCATAACGACACCTAGATTTCCTGCATGTTCTGTCGTTCCTATCCAAATATTTCATTTTGGGACAAAAATTAATGACCTCTGTTCCGTATTAAACCTGCAGTATTTCACCTTTACAAAAATATGTTTTGTAACATTGTCACCATGTCATGACAGTGTAATGAGACAGATAAATCTGAAAAAAAATGTAGCTCCTCTGCCTTCTTCCTCTGTTAAGTCAAATACATCACCCGGTCAGAAACAACCAATCAGAGCCAGGAGGAGGGTTTTAGCGCTGTCAATCAACCTTGTGTACGCGATGTCAAATGTGTTAATGGCCGAGGAAAACTGTTTATCCATCGTCATGGTGGATATACTAGCAAGCCTTTGCATTCATGAGAGGCGTAGCTCGGCCAGGTGATTGTGGTGAACCAGCTGTAGCGTAGGAAATGGTGTGAGCGGCATGTACGTGAGGGTGATTGACATCACTAAACCCCTCCTCCTGCCCCTGATTGATTCTGTCTGACAGAATGTGTCTTCCTGCAGATGCTATATGATCACAGGGGGGGAGGCAGAGGAGCATGATTTTATTTTATTTTTTACAGTTTATCTATTTCATATTGTAGAGTCACAATATAGTGACTGCTTCAGCAAATCTGTAAAAATGACACTTTTATAAAGGTGCATACGGCTGCTGTAAGTTGGAGGAAATTCTGAGTCATTCACTGATGTGTACTGTGGACAGACTGACTTAATACTGTAATAGACCATAATCATGTGGTGACAGAAACAGAAAGTTGTGACTCATTATGACACAACTTGTAGTACTTGTTGTACTCCTCACTATGTTGTAGTTCTCTGTTTGTTTGCATTCTACATTTACAATAATAATAATGTTTTATTTGTTTGGTGCTTTTCCCAACACTCCCTTTACAGACATCAAGCAAAACTACAAACAGAAGCCTAAGTACATCAAACCAAATTATAAAAGGAGAACGTAGAAATATTACATTAAAAAAACAGGATAAGCATTAAACAGGGCAATAGTCATATATTAAAAGTTGTTCTGAAAAGGTATGTTTTGACATGCGATTTGAATGTGGATAGGTTTTCAAAAATAGAACAAAATCAATGACTTTGGGCTGCATCATTATCTGACTAGCAGATTATCTTCATTGTGTTGCACATTCATGCTGTTAGTCATTAAAGATGAAATAAATGTGTCTCTCTCCGACAGGTCGACCCTGACCTGGTCATTTACAGTAAGAATTCCTCCCACACCGCTTTATCACTTCTTACCATGAGATCCACTGACCCGCAAAGTGGACTCTGATGTTATTCTTCCAATTGGATGAATGCCGAACGCAAGAATTCAGTGCATGCATAATCAAGAGAAAGTAAGGGAGTGATATCATACACACAACCTTTTAGGTTTTGAAGAAAAACACTCAGTTCGGAACAAGTGGACTTCACGGCATTAATCTGTGTCGCTTGGCCCGCTTCTTGAATAATGCATTCCTCTCTCGTTAGAGTCGCCTGCAGGGTTGTTTACTTTGAGAGGCGTAGCTCGGCCAGGCGGGAAGAAGAAATGAGCGTGGAAGTGTTTCCAGACAGAAATACTGACAAGTCCTTGTTGAGAATTTGCGTAACATAGTTTGAGAGGGCGGAGGATAACGGTTGTTTTCCTCCAGCCAAGCAGTGGAGCTTAGAGCTGCTGTTCTAACATCCTCCCACTAAACATGACCTCATAGAGAGAGAGGGAAAAAAAGATTACACTTATGGGAAGTGGGGAAGGAGGTGTGGCAGTGTAGTCTGTTGTATAAAGGAGCTGGCTCTGTTGTACAGTGTGAGCTGGGGTGCAAGGTCCAACCGACATGCAGGTATGTATTAAACCTTAGTGTTGCAGTTAGGCTGCAACACTAAGTTAGTTAGAACATCTGTGCTTTTAGCTGCTTGTAAATGCTTTAAAATGAGAAAATGCTGTTTCTTAAAAAAGAAAAATAATAAAGATTATAACTGTTGATTTAAAAAATGTCACTTGTAAACGCAGGTCAAAATGAAGAGTCTCGGTTATCGTGCTCTCATATTCACGCTTCTGTTGAGCTGCTCAGTCCAGGCAGCGGTAAATATGACTCAGCTTTATTTGTGGGTTAAAACTTGTACTTATCTGTATTCAAAGGACTAAACCTGTGTTTGTCATTCTCATAGAAAAAGCGGAAAGCCCTCAAATCTCAAGGTAAAAAAACCAACAAAAAAACAAAACAAACTGCTTATGATAGCAAGTTTATCATAACATGCAAAGACGGAAAATTTTTTTTGGTCATCCTTATCTTTAATTCTGTGAACTTTAGGTACAGACTGCACACAGATCAGAAGTCAGTCTCCAGATGCCCCCAGTGGAGTCTACGTAATCCAGCCTAAGGGACTCAATATCCGCTTCAAGGTGACCGATTGAAGACATTTCTGCTTTTAATTGTAAATGATCTTAAGCAGATTACTTGACACTGTTGTTTTCTGATTGCAATTGTAAGTACTTTAAGATGATTAGCAGGTTTTAACAGAAAACACACAAAAAACTGTTTGTACTAAGTTTTCCATAATGATTCTAATTGGTGTGAAGTAGGCGACAGAACGGTGAGGTGCCAGCTACTACTTATGATGTGCACAAGTTGAACTGTTTAACGCAGACAGCGTCCAATCAAAGGAAGACTTACTCCAAGTCAACATCTAGAAACAGCGAAGGAAAAGGGTAGAGGAGGCAGTAAAGTTAAAACCAAACCATCAGAATGGGAAAGAAAGATAACTAGTCTCAGCATCTTCGAAACTGCTGAGCTGCTCGGATTTTTACACACAGCCATTTCAGGAGTTGATAGAAAAAAGTAAAATAATAATAATAAAAAAAAAGATTAAAAAATATCCAATATTGGTTGTTGAGGAGGTCAGAAAAGGTTGTTTTAAAGAACTGCTAGTTACAACAGATATATTTGGAAAATCAAATACCTCAGTAAACAGCAAAATCGTCTTCAGAGTCTCGTTTTCAGCTGCCTAACATTGAGATGTTCAGGGTCAGAATTTGAGATAAAAGCATGAATCCATCCTGACTTGTACCAACAGTTCAAGCTTGAGACGGCACATAAGTTAAATGCCACCACCAACCTTAGTATTGTTCCAGATGACGTTGGTCATTTTCTGTAGTCATTTTGGGGACCGCTAGCATGATAATTAGAATTTCACAAAGTTCAAATCACCTCAGTTTGGTTTCTTGAACATAACAATGAGTTAGTTCACTGTGCTCTGAAGGGTACAATTAGAGATTCACATCATGAACATGCAGCTGAGCAGTCTAAACCGCCTGCGTGATGCTAATATGTCAGTAGGAGCCAATGTTGTAGACATTTTGTTGAATCAAGAGAGGTATAAAGCCGGGAAGGTTTTTTTTTAACTCAGTTTTTGGTAGATGTATGTAATAAAGTGGCTCTACATTGTGTTTGGTCCCTTTAATGATTCTGTTCAGAATGGAAGTCTGCCTGGGACCAAGGGATCCGACTGAGTTGCCTAAAACCAAACAGCAACTGCAGAACTAGTTGCTCAGCCTCATAGGTGCAGCCAGGTTATAACCAGGTTGAATAAAAGTGGTGTTATATATTCATGTCGTAATCTGTCATTTTATCAGGGGTGTGGTCACTTTTGACAGCCAATGTATTGATTGTTGTTTTTCCTTTTCAGGTGTACTGTGAGATGAACTCAGATGGAGGCTGGACGGTGTTTCAGAGGCGCAGTGGAGGCTCTGTGTCTTTTGACAGAAAATGGGCAGCATATAAGAATGGATTTGGAAACCTGACACGTATGTGAACTACATGTTATTTGGGGACTTAGTTAAATATTGGGGGACAACTTGAGAACAAACTTAAAAGTTAAACCCAGCATATTATGCTTTGAGTTGGTTTTTGGTTTTTTAGTAGGAGGTTCAGCTTTACACAACTGGTGCAAACCTGTGAGAAACCCCCCCAAGCATTTTGGTATTTGTGCTGTGTTTAACCCCTTAGAGGATCACTGGCTGGGTCTGACGAAAGTTTTCGCATTGACAAAGAACCAATCCAAGAAGTGGATCTTGAGGGTGGACCTGTGGGACCACGAAGGTGGCACTGCTTTTGCCGAGTACAAGAACTTCAGACTGGGAAATGAGAAAAAGGCTTTCAAACTCCACGTTGGGAAATACAGCGGAGATGCAGGTACGCAAGTATTCTGTCTACCATCTGATAAACATTGGTTGAACCTCTTAACATCTAGTTTGCTTGTAATCATTGTGCAAGATCATTGTGCAAGATTTGATGAAACATTTAACATTTGAAGTACACTTCCTTCCAACACCCCGCCCTTTGTAAGGGTGTTGCAGTGTTGGCTGCGAGAGTGGACACAGCTTTTTCTCTTTAAAAACCCATCCAATTATATTAGGGCATTTGTCTGTTTACTGTATCCCTAAATGATCTACACCCACTAATCTGTTCAAGGTTGCAAGGGGGCTAGTACCTATCTCCAGAAGCCATTGGATAAGAGGTGGGGTACACCTTTTACAGGTTACCAAAATGCAAGAGTCACAAAGGAAAATTTTTTGAATGAATTGGAAGAGTTGATCGCCAGGATTTGCAAAAAGTCCATTTTGTTAGCTGCAAAGGCACTTGGCAGTGTGGTGATAGTGAAAAAATAGATTTCTTGATACAGTTGTCATTGTTTGATGCTTTGGCACTGAAACTTGAGACATGCCTTGCATCAAGAAGACCTTGGTTCCGATTCCTGGCCTATGGTCTTTCTGCAGTTTGCATGTTCTTCCTGTATGAGTGGGTTCTCTCCCGGTACTCCGGCTTCCTTCCACAGTCCAAAAACATGACTGTCAGATTAATTGGTCTCTCTAAATTATCCTTAGGTGTGAATGTGGGTGTGCATGGCTGTTTGCCCTATTTTTCTCTGTTGCCCTGTGATGGTCTGGCAAACTGTGCATGATGTACCTCACCTCTCACCAAATGAGAACTGAAGAAAGGCGCCAGCCCTCCTGGACATCCCTGCAAGGATAAGCCTTTTTAGATAACAGATGGACATTCTTGCGTGAATTAACAATTGCTGTTTAACAAGTAATAAATCACTCTAACAATCTATAGCTATGCTCAATTTATCTTTGTTTGGGTTTTAAGACAAACACTGCAATTCAAAGAATCTCAACAATCCAAAAAATTCCTTGTCTCTAGTTTCATATGGATCCAACCAATTGAAATTTTGCAAAGAAAGCAAGATTTTCTTTCGGAAGAAACCCTTTGAAAGATACTTTCCTAAGATAAACTCTTCTCTACCAAAAGGTGACGCCATCCGTGGAGCCTATAAGGGCATTGACCAGAACGGCTTTGGATTCAGCACCGTTGACCGCGACAATGATGGCTGCTCTCCGTGCCTCTTTGGAGACATTGCTGAAACAAAATGCTCCCTTTCGGAAGGAGGCGGTTGGTGGTACAGCCGGTGCGGCTCTGCCAGCCTCAACGGTAACTGGCACCCTTCTGGGGATCACATCGGCTGGGCTTCTGGTCTCCACTGGCTCACCTGGAAACCACCCGCCCCTTATTCAGCCAAAGCCACAAGAATGATGATCAAGTCCATGTGAGGGAGAATGTAGGAACCTTTTTGATCCCTGGCTGATGTCAATATGTTGCTTCAAAATCACACTATGATGTTACAACTTTTCTTTTGGTTACAGTCAAATTTGCTTCTTTGCTTTACTTTTATACTCATGTAGTTTATTACTTTTCATTATTTTTCTTTTACTTTGTAGCTGAGTTGAATGTTACCAACATAGTTTGTTTCTTGACTGATGTATTTCACCTGGAAGTTGAAGTATTTTGGAAATAAATTCTTACAATTTGGAGAAATGTCATTTGTTTTTATTCTGTATTTATATGCATAGGACTTGCTGTATGAGAAAGCCGCTACGAGTTCAATCCATCTATTGTTTGTAAAATCACACACCTCATCAGGAAATTTATTAAACAACACAATAATTGACAGTTCATTCCTTAAATCAGTTGGTTCCACCACCTGTTAATTGTGTTAATAATTGCCATTGGCACCTACTGGTAGTTGTTCATAGCCAAACCAAGCCTATTATCACGCAACAGCATTTTAGGCATGTGTAAAATGTTGTTGCATTTTTGTAAGAAATTCCTTTGTAGTTAAAATTGTGTTAAATTTGTGTTTTTTAGCATTAAAATTGGAGTTTTGGCAATAAAACTGGTGTTGCATTTAGGTGTTGGACACCTCATTGTTTCTTAGGTCATTGAACAGAGTTTGGTGTTCAACAGCTCAAGACGATTGACTCATGTTTTGTACATCTAAAACATAAATAATAGTTCTAGGAAGCATTAGCTTAACATGAATTAAAGGGAGTTTTAATTTATACACTAATGATAGCATACTGAATGATGTTAGCATACTAAATGACACCTGAGATGTGTGATGACACATCACAGGTGACATCACAGTGACACATGTGATGTCACCAGCATGTTTACTTACACTGACTTAATCCAGTCAGTATGGTAAATATTGCTAATAAATATGAAATTATGTAAAATGCTTATTTTAGGTACATGGCTAATGTTAGCATGATGGCTATCATTAGCATATACTACTTGCGTCACTTAAGCTAAACTTAGGATTTTGGATCATTTTAATTTATACACTAATGTTAGCATATTTAATTGTGTTAGCTCACAAATTTTGTGTTTGTCAACCTGCTAGCGAAAACCCTCATCCTACTGTTAGAATCAACAGGCTAGTGACTCAATATGCTAATAATAGCCATCATGCTAATGTTAGCATGGGTAAAAGCCCGGCCACCAGGCGCTCGCCAACATGCCCCATCTCCAGCCTATCAGCGTGGTACATCTTGATGTGGGAATATTTGCCCACTCTTCTTTACAAAACTGCTCCAAATCCCATAGATTGCGAGGGTATCTCCTTGTGCACAACCCTCTTCGAATCACCCCACAGATGCTTGATGGGATTCAGGTCTGGACTCTGGCTGGGCACAGCCTTAATCTTATTTCGGTGAAGCCATTCTTTTGTTGATTTAGATGTGTGCTTTGGGTCATTGTCATGCTGAAAGATGAAGTTCCTCTTCATCTTCAGCTTTGTAACAGAAGGCCGAAGGTTTTGTGCCAACGCTGACTGATATTTGGTACTGTTCATAACTCCGTCCACCCCAGTTCAAGCTGAAGCAAAACAGCCCCAAAGCATGATGCTACCACCACTATGCTTTACTGTAGGTATGGTGTTCTTTTGGTGAGGGACAGTGTTGTTTTCGCCCCAAATATACCTTTTGGAATTATGTCCAAAAGGTTCAACCTTGGCTTTATCAGACCATAACACATTTTTCCACATGTGTTTGGGAGATTTCAGATGTCTTTTTGCTAAATTAAGCCGGGCTTTGATGTGTTTCTTTGAGAGATAAGGCTTCTGTCTTGCCACCCTACCCCATAGCCCAGATATATGAAGAAGACGGGAGATTGTTGTCACGTACTGCACTACAGCCAGTAATTGTCAGAAATTTGATTGACCTAGGATACGAGGTTTCTCACCACACATGTATGTATTTAAAGAAAGACGGACATTAATGGTCATTTTTACCTTCTGTGGAAATGAATAGGTTCCAATCTATGGGGTTTGCAGTTTGTAAAGTTAAACAGTAAAAAATTAAGAGCAATAATTTGGTTTATTTAGAATATCAGAGAAAAAAAAACTGGGTGTTCATTTTTTTTGTCCATGTTGCTCCTACATTAATAAATGTAGGAGCAACAATAAATATTCAGCATTCAAATTAAATATTTAGTTGGGAAGTTAAATATTTTAGTTTCCAAACTAAATATTAAAGTTGGGACTTAGTTTGTAAATTAGATATTTAGCATTCTAATTAAATATTTTATTTGAAATATTTAGTTTGCAAACTGAATATTTAACTTCAAATTACATATTCAGTTTGGAACTCTGACATTTATTAATGTATGAATAACATGGTGAAAATATGACTTTTAAAAATGACCACCCAATTTAATTTTTTTTTTAGCACAGACTGATAAAAAGAAATTAATGCTGTTAAATTTTGTACTGTGCAACTTTACAAACAATATCCTATAATGAGTTGTTGTCTTCTAAATGCCTTGTGTTTAAGTTACTGACTAAATAACAATATTTTACATCAAAATTGTTCAGAACTCTGGTGTCTGGTCAGAATGAAGGCCAACTATCTGGCCTTCATTCTGGGCCTTCTGTTGAGCTGCTCAGTCCAGTTTGGGGTAAGAACAAGATATTTATATTTATCTTGGATGTAAAATACAGACTCATTCATGCTAAAGTGCCAGTTTCTATGGAAAGTAAAAGGAGGTCATTATGAATCAGGCCATGTACACACCCTTAGACCAATATCTGACAAATTTTGAGTCAGTTACAGCACATCATCAGAGTGAGTATTTCCTCACTCTACCTTGCAAAAGCTCTCTAAACATATCAGACCTGCTGGATGTTTCTTGCCCATAACTTTTTTTTTAATCTGTGTCAGTCCCACAGATCTATTAGTTTTAGTTCTGGATTCTATCTAGGTTACTTCAAAACTTGCAAGATTGGACTCAGAAAATCCATCATCCTGCTCCTTATCTTAAACCCGGTTCCATCTAAAGCAGGGGTGTCCAAAGTCGGTCCTGGAGGGCCAGCATCCTGCATGTTTTAGTTCTCTCCCTGGTTTAGCACACCTGCATCAAATGATGGCTCATTAGAGGCCTAAAGAGAACATTGACTTGCTGAGGAGGTTGTTACTACCACTAGGGAGAAAACTAAAACATGCAGGATGCCGGCCCTCCAGGACCGACTTTGGGCACCCTGATCTAAAGTAACGTAATGCCACACTCAGCTGCATCCACAAAGGAATTGTGGCTCAAATGTTCAGGTCTGGTTTTACATACGTTTGGAAATGTTCAGTTTGGTCTGAATGTTTTCTTTCACAGAACGCATTTCTGTCTTGCAACTTTTCTCCTTAGTCCAGACATGGACAAAGGTAAAGACGTTCGCCGCACTCAAAGATCAACCAGTCATCAATAGATGTTCCTGCTGGTCTGGCAGTTTTGCTCAGTGACCAGTTTCTGTCTTACCATCAGTATTGCAGAAACATGTCCTTTATAATAATTTCCAATATTTATACCACTTTTGGACAACTGTCTAACCGTACTACGGTACGCTCATCCTTCATCATACTGTCGAAGGACTTTTGCTCTTTTTCCTTCAAAATTATAGTTTTGCGGTTAGCTGACTTTACTAAAACATGACACACAGGTGTGTATATACTGGCTGATCAGGTCAATTAAGACACAACAGGGGTAACTAAACAGAATACAATTACAAATAAAACAAAAACAAATAACAGTACAGCTAAGTTTTGCTAAAGACCCAAAAATGAAAAAGAAAAATATTAAACTTTAAATACTAATATTTACTTAAATGCAAAACTTATCTAAACAAAGAAACTACATATTCCCCCTGCCAGCCGGAACTAGTGGTGGAGTCCAATCAGCATTTAAGCCTGCTGAGCCCTGGCCCCCGTCTTTTGTCTGGCAACTCCAAAGCAGGTAAGTACCGGCAAAACAAACAAAGAGTTAATCTTAAGCAAACAAAATTAACTTTAAGTTGATATAAATACATATGTTAACTAAATGTGCGTGCCAACAAATAAAACAAATGTATTCAAATCAACTAATAATTGTTTTTATTGAAACTAAAGTGTTGTGTTTGTATAAAAAGATAAATTGTGCATAAAAAAAGAGTTACCGACATAGGAGTGTGGCCATGGGTTTGGCCATCACACCTCTGCAATGTAACGTAGTGCTTTGGCTGCAAATAATAATCCAATAATTAAGAAAAAAAAAAACTGCATAGTGGATTAAAATTGAATTAATTGTTAAAAATTACAGCAAAGAAACATTTCGAGGACAGCGAGAGTGATGACTTGAGATTAGGGACCATGACATAAATATAAACAAAATACAGTATAACAAAATACAGAAAAAAAAACTTTTCTCAACTTAAATTATCAAAGGTGAAGATGTTTTGAATGCAGTACAATAAAACTCTGCAGAGTAAAAAAATGAAAAAATGAAATCTCTAAGGCAGCATTACTTATCTGATTTAAAGGCGTTTGTAATCCAGATGAGCCAGAGGAACCTGTTTGCCACTTTACTTAGTCCCAAATCTGTCTCTGAATTTCTTTCTGCTGTTGTTATCCCAGGGTGGGTTATCAAAAATAATTACCGTATTTTCTGAACTATAAGGCGCACCTAAAAACCTTCAATTCCATCAAAAGCCGACAGTGCGCCTTATAATCCGGTGCGCCTTATATATGGACCAATATTGAGCCACAACAGGTCTAGCAACTACGGTAAGCAGCTGCTGACTTCATTTTCGCCCGTAGAAGAAGAAGCGCGCGGTGCATGCTGGGATAGTTGTCAGAACGCTGGTTTGTTAATAAAGTTTGACTGACCTATCTACCTACCGACTGTCTAGAATCAGGTCATCTGCAGGTCATTTAGCACATTGTTCTCCACGAACATGCTGTGCGCGAACGGAGAAGAGTGACCATCGTCCGGTCACGCCCCGGCCCAGTCACGGAAGGCTCTCCTCGCCGACTGGAGTCGGACTGTTTTGTTAACATTCCGTTTAGTGCAGCTCCACCTAGTTGGTGCATAACCTAACTCCAGCCTCTACTGTAGTGTCTATTATGCGCCTTATAATGCGTTGCGTCTTATTTATGAAAAAAGTTTTAAAATAGGCCATTCATTGAAGGTGCACCTTATGATCTGGTGCGCCTTATAGTGCGGAAAATACAGTACTAAAATTTAATTTGTCATTTTTATCCCAGCAGGATATGCACGTTTTTGCATTTATAGCTTTTCTGCTGATTTAGGATTTTCAGCAGCAATTATACATTTTTCAGTATTTAGTTATATTTACAGCAGAATTACATATTCACTTATTTACATGTGGGTCTTATGGAAAAAAGACATCTGTTGCTTAAATAATAAAAAAACAAACTTTAAGCAATATATTGTTTCTGTAGCTACATTGTGTGACAAAAGTATGAACAGTTAACAAGACCCCTGAGGTTGTGTTGGTTTTTCAAACAAAATCAGCTACAATAATAATAAAAAACAACTAATTAAAGAATTAATTAGTATGCAGCAAAGCTTTGTTTTATTGTTTGACAAAGACATACAGAGTTTTTATACGTTCAAAGTGCTCAAAAGAGGAATTCAAAATACAAAAAAAATTATTTTTTTGCATTTTGGTGCCTTATGTGCGTTTCCCAGGCACAGTATCTGGGTGACATGATGCAGTTTGAGAAGACGCACTGAAATGTTTTTCGCATCTACAACTTAAATAGTAAAGTTGCTAGAATATAGGAGGTATATTCTAAGCTTCTGTTTTATTTTAACCACAAGTAAAACTTAATTAAAATTCATTTTTGACTCCAGGTCAGAATGAAGGCTCTGCTCATCTACCTTGGGTTCCTTCTGTTGAGCAGCTCGGTCCAGTCTGGGGTAAGTCCTTTGACATCCGAGTTTACTAATGCCAAAATACATTTTACATTTAGTTACATACTAAATGTAATATCTAAAATATCAGTTTAGATATTGCCATCAGTTCTGAAGAAACATGTTGTTTACATTAATGTCCTGCTTCTCTATCTTCACCCCACCAGCGTATTTATGGATTATTTTGACATTGCAATAAGTTAGGAGAAAGGCCAAAAGCTCTCTGCCTTGATATTTTATTATTTGATTATATTAGATTCACTATAATTGATGTTAGAATGCTGTATTCAACAATGTATTAAACACCTATAAAAACAAACAGTTTTAATTACTAGATTTCTCCTCTTTGTTTTCAGTTGAATTGTACAGAATTTAAAATTGTCAAATGATTTTACACAGTGTTCCTAATTTACATAGCAAAATCTGGCTTTGGATACACATTTCATAGATCCACCATTTTCTTGTTCTTAAATTGTCCGACTATCGAATACGAAATGTCTTACTGAATCTGTGTTGTTGCGTTCCTTTAACAGAAAGCAGCTTTGCCTGAAGGTAAGGAATGTTTCGCTACTGCTTGTTGAGTAAAAACTTTCCGGAATCTCTCTAATGTTGATGCTCTTGCTATTTGAAAAAAGATTGCTCAGAGATTCAGAGACAGTCACCCCAAGCGTCCAGCGGAGTTTATGAGATCCAGCCAGCTGGAGGCAACGCCCGCTTCAAGGTTCTGAATCTGACTTGATAAGGCTGTAATGAGAAGGTTTCAGCTTCTACAAATGCTCCATGTTCCCTGGACTTGTCCTACAGGTGTACTGTGAGATGCGTCCAGATGATGGATGGATAGTGTTTCAGAGACGGAGTGGACCGGTGGTATCCTTTGCCGAGAAGTGGGACTCTTACAAAGATGGCTTTGGATCTCTGGCACGTATGTAACAATCTTATCGTTTTGCTTATTTTTTACTCCACTTAAGGCAGAACGCGTTTGTCTTCTGAAGCTTCGGATTCCACATTGACGGAGATTGTAGAGACAATAAAAATATTGTGCTTTGCCGATTCCTCAGATGACCATTGGCTTGGTCTGGAGAGAGTCCATCTTCTAACTATAGACAAACATAAAAAGTGGACTTTGAGGGTGGACCTGTGGGACCATGAAGGCGACACAGCATATGCCGAGTACAATGACTTCAGAATTGGAAACGAGTCTACAGCTTTTAAGCTGCATGTTGGGAGATACAGCGGAAATGCAGGTAACTTCATTTCTAACCATACTCTAGTGTGTTTCATACACCATAACAGATGACAAACTTTCAGATAAAGTTGGAAGTTTATCAAAGAATGGCGTTTTGTTTTTGTAAGTTGAACATTTCTAAAAGGCGTTCTCTCTATCCACAAAGGCAATGCCATCCTTGGGACTTATCCGGACATCGACCAAAATGGCTTTGGCTTCAGCACCATCGACCGCGACAACGACGGCTGCTCCCCATGTATATATGATGACATCATTAACGAGGAGTGTGCCTTTACAGAAGGTGGCGGCTGGTGGTACAGCAGCTGCGGTTCTGCCAGTCTGAACGGTAAATGGCGTTCTACCGGGGATCACATTGGCTGGGCTTCGGGTCTCCACTGGCTCACGTGGAAACCTCTTGCGCCATATTCAGCAAAGGCCACCAGAATGATGATCAAAACCAATTGATTCTGCTTTTTATTTTGGATTTACGTTTTTAATTTGGCTAATTATGGATGTCATGGGTTTTGAAGAGAAAGTTCAACCATGCAAGTTTTCAATTAAAAAATAAAAATGAAAATAAAGGTCTTTATGTGTGGAATATTTTTCTGTGTTTTTGATTTGTATAAATCAAAACAGACGAGGCTCAAGATTAGCTTTAAACTAGAATTAAGAAATCATCTAATTAGAACCTGTCCAAAAACAGAGGAGAAACCACCAAGGCTCTATCTCGCATACGTATAGCCACTCTAAGTACTAATATTAATGTGATTTGGACTACAACCAATCAAAGCATGAACAACACAAATTATGCTAAACATGGCAAAATTGCTTGTGCCATTAGCATTAGCACAGATGCTAGCTGTAGCATTAGTGGAGGAGATAACAGAAACACAGGACTATGGAAAACATTCTATGAAGGTTAGTGACCGGACATGGAGGAAAGCATAGATAAAATGGAATAAACTGATATTGCAGGAATAAAGTGTCTCTTTACCAATTATGAATTTTACTAAATAAATGTACACATCAGGCTCAGTGAACTGTTGGCACTCAGCAGGCTATGGCAGAGGAATAAATCTGTCACATGCTAGGATCACTACCACTTCCTGTGATGTCAACATTGACTTCCTGATCAAACTCAATATCTATTTTGGACAGTTTGCCTGCAGTAAAAAAATCACTCCCTGTCAGGAGGAAGAGGCACTATGTCTTGACCCAGCTGATGTTCGATGGACCCTTAGGAGGACGAATCCAAGAAAATCTACCAGACCTGTTAGGGTGAAGGAGTGTGCAGAACAATTGATGCATGTCCTTATTCAACATCTTCCTGCCTCAATCTGTTGGACTATCCTGCTACAAAGCCTCTGAAATCATCCCTGTTTTTAAAAAACCTGAATGGCTATCAGCCAGTAGCGCTTACACCCATAATCATGAAATGCTTTTGAAAGGTTGGTCAAAGGTCACATTCCCTCATCATTTGATCCATTTCAATTTGCATATTGTCCCGAACCGCAGTAAAAATTGAAAAGGTCTGCACTTATATTCATACAGCCTCGCCTTTTTTCATCTGGTTTTCATTCTATGTTCTACTTCTTTTCATATTGCTCTAGTTTTTTTGCCTGGCTTCTGTTTGTGACCTAATATTCATCATAATTTCGCTCTACAGTGTATCTTTGATGTTAAGCTGAGTGACAGTAAAGATAATCTGAATATCACATATGCCTTCTCTTATGAGTTTTCAATGGGTGTCTGTTTTTATCTTGGCCACATTACATGACGAGTTCAAATGTTTTCTACTTTCAGGACTGTTTGTCCTGCACACTGACAAGCAACTCAGCCGATATCTTAACAGAGAAGATACTCAAAGGCAAAATGACGGAAAACATTATAGACGTCTGCGTCACCAAAGACATGAAAGCTGTTAGAGAGCAACTTTTTCTTAGCATTTTGTCACATCCACAAACTTGAATGGTTTTAGTGGGATTCTATGTGCTCAGTCAACACAAAGCAGCGCACAATTGTATATCGAGAGGAAACAAATAGCAAATAATAGTCCTAAACGAGTTGAGTGCCCTTTATGATAATACAGCAACATAATATTCAACTAATTTATAGGGGGAAAAAATATCTCTGTAGAATTTTCAGTATTGCTAAGTGATGGTTCTCTTGAAGCTGAAGAAAAAGAAAAACCCAAACAGTCCTTCAGAACATTAGAAAGGAAATATGGTCTTATATACTGTACACCTTTTACATATTTGTTTTTTTTCAATATAGTATTAAGAAATCAAGTATGTAAACGATTTCTTTTCCGTGTCCAACAAGAAATCTTACATAAAACCAGAGAAAGTAACTAAGTTAAGTTTCTATGTCTTAGAAACATAACAAAACCCTTAAACTGAATTCAGTACAGCAAAAAAATATCTTCCACAATACGTTATCTGTTTATCGTCCATCTTTGTCGAGAAACGTTATGTTTTTGGTGCTTAATCGCGCCGCACTTATCAGATTTTCAGAGTTCTGTCTGACATGAGTTGGAGGAAGGTCACTGCTACTCACAAATCAAGTGATTTCCAAAAACAAAAAATAAAAGTTATCATAAAGGAGAGGGAGGTGTGGTGTAATGTTTCAGCATTTAAAGGAAACTGATTCCTCTCAGGATCCTAAGATTCAATCTTCACCCGGTAAAACGGTACGTGTCTAAGGAAGGACAACGCAGATGCAAACACTTTTATCCAGTGGTTTGCAAATAAGTCAGCTTGTTTTTTTTTTTTTGCTTTTGCTTTCTTTTCTTTAAAAAGTCAATTCTAATGTGTTCGCCTTATAACCAGGTCAGAATGAAGGCTCTGTTTGGCTTCCTTGGGTTGATATTGACGGCTCTGTTGAGCCGCTCCGTCCAGGTAACGACTGGACCTCTTAAAATATGAAGACCTGAACAATTTCTTAAGCCCTGCCTAATAACCATTTTGTTTTTTGTTTGTTTTTTCTTTTGCCATACAGGGAGCAGACTTTCCTGAAGGTAAGCAGCTTTCCTTTACTAATGATGTGTATTTAGTTTTGCTATAATTTTTTTTTGTATATTTAAAGACTCCATTTGATATCCTGTTAATTGCTTATGTTTTTTTTCCTCCTGAAAACGTTTGGGGGGGAAAAGACTGCTCAAAGATTCGGGCTCAGTCGCCACACGCAAGCAGCGGGGTTTACATCATCCAGCCAACAGGAACCGAAACTCACATCAGGGTAGCTATCAGAATGGCTAGCGGCTCTTTTTATGTCAAGCTAACTTCAATTAGATTAGTTTTACTAATTTAATAGAAGACAGGGACAAAAAATGTGTTTGAACATCCCATACTTTAGTTGTTAGCAGCAGTGATAGTGACCCAGTAGAAAATTTCTGATTTTTTTTTTACCCTCACAAATATTCTACTTTTAGAGCTTAGAAATTTCCAGGGTACTTCTAGAAAATATGTGAGATTAATCTCAGAATATCGGAGTATTTTTTTTTCTATCTACAATGACCCTAATACTCTACTGTATAAAAAAGATAACCGCTTTGGTGCTATTTTGTTCATTTCAAGAATTGAAAAATGTTTCGCACTGATGCACATACAGTGTGATGCTCCTCAGTTTTAGTAAGTTTGAACGAACATGAAGGTTTCCTTCTTTACGTCTATCTAGAAAATGCATTTTCCAAAACTAATTTTAACTGACCAGGTCTTTTTCTGGGCAGCTTGAATCGATTTGTTTTTCAACAGAAACTATTTGAGCCTTTTAGATAAACATTAAAACATGATGACACTGTGTTGTGTTATACTCTCTCCTGGACTTCCTTCCTCAGGTGTACTGTGAGATGCGTCAAACGGACGGCTGGATCGTGATCCAGAGGCGAAGTGGAGGAGTGGTGTCCTTTGACAGAGGATGGGCTCAGTACAGACACGGGTTTGGATCCCTGACTTGTATGTGACTCATCTTATTGTGACTTTGTGTGCCAATTATGACTTTTGAAAATGTAAAAAACTTTTTGAAAGCTTGACAAGCATTTTGAATGTTGGATGAAAATCAAGCAGGAGTAGCTTCTATCAAGTACTTGGTTTATTGGCAAAGTTATTGGAACTAAATTTGGATGTTTGTCTTTATTTGCTCCTCTGATTCCTTAGACGACCACTGGCTCGGACTAGAGAAAATGCACATGCTGACTAATGACACAAATAAAGTGTGGACTTTGAGGGTGGACCTGTGGGATCATGGAGGTGGCCACGCGTTTGCCGAGTACCAAGATTTTAGAATCGGAGACGAGGGAACGGCTTATCGACTGCATGTTGGGACGTACAAAGGAGATGCAGGTAAGAAGAGGATGAACCATTCTGTGTAGGTGACGTATTCTGTGGAGTTTTTGGAAAAAAACAAAGTTTTACAAAGTATTTCAGTTCTATTTTCTTTTATAAACAGAGACCCAGTAACATCTAGGGTCTCTGTTACTGAACACTTTCCAAAACCTCAGTTTGGAGAATTAAAGCGATCTCTTTTGGCTGATGAAAAGTTTCCGTCTCTTCACCCAGGTGACGCCATCCGCGGTGCCTACCCGGGCATTGACCAAAACGGCGCTGGCTTCAGTACCTTCGACCGCGACAACGACAACTGCTCCCCATGCATTCAGGGAGACATTGCTTTCAACAAGTGTACCGACAACCACGGCGGCGGCTGGTGGTACAGCAGCTGCGGCTCCGCTGCCCTGAACGGTGACTGGCACTCTTCAGACGACCCGATTGGCTGGGGGTCAGGCCTCCACTGGCTCACCTGGAAGCCAGTGCCTTATTCGGCGAAGGTCAGCAGGATGATGATCAAGTCTGATTGATGACCTCTCCTGGCTACAGTTAACATCCATGTGTTTAATTTTGGTATTGCTTCCATTTATTTGTGTTGGAAAAAAGTATATGTTGTTTCCTTGTGGAAATGGCAAACAAATAAATGCCTTCATAAGCAATTTCTTTGTTTTTTTTAATGGTGTTGTAGCACACAGAAATAAAACTTATTCAATAGATAATGTCGACACAAATACCAGCATTTTAAATGATTGAAACAAGAGAATTGCTAGATACAATACCAATAAAAAGCATAACATATCCTCTATGAAGGCTTTTTTTTTACATAGAAAAATCTTGAAAAGTTACATGTATAAATAAGTCAGTCCATAGGGATTGTAATGTTTGACACCCTGTGGTTTCCTGCATATTTCACTATTTCATGGTGCTGCTAAATATCTCATGTAATTATAGTAAACAGTTGTTCATTATTGACCTTAATTTGGAAAACAACTGCTATAACCAGACACAGTGTTATAGTCAAGACCACTTAACCTGAGACCAAAACAAGACCAAGACCAGAGTGCATCGAGACCGAGACAAGACCAGGATTTTTATGGTCCAAGACCAAGACCAGCACCTCGTCTTACATGATACAATAAAATGTGAAATATGATCAAAATTGCTTCTTAAATTGATCTGAAAGATCCACATTCTCATAAAAACACCTATATATTAAATACTTAGAGCTTAAATAAATTTAACCAATCATTATCAATTCAAACTCTTCTTTGTTCTGTTTTGCTTCCATCTGTGCCACAATCTGCAGAGGTCTCATGTCGTCCCTAAGAAGATAACGCCCTGGGCGGTTGCTCGTATCGCCAATTTCAGAGACCTCCACTGTCTGCAACATTAACCATAGCAATCATGACAATGCACTAACGGTAAACACTCAACTATGAACACTGACCAAAGGAGCAACAAGCAAGAAGTAACAAATCAAAAGGAGCGTACTGGTACTGTTGTCACTCTGTCTCCCGCTGTATGAAACCAGGTAGCGCAGAGATGACAGGTGACGAAAATAATCAGAGCAATGAGCATGAGCTCTGCGTTATCTTACGTTCTTGCATTTTATTTATTCAATTATGAAATAAATTAATAAAATAGAATAACACCTCCGCACAATAAGCGCAGTAAATGACAGCTTTTTTTTCTCCATTTTTCATTTTCAAATGTAACATATTTGTCACTGCATAGCTAGCTTTGCTAACATCACTTCACATTGCTTACCTTTCTTTGAGCTTCCTTTCAAAGTGACGCTAAAAGTCGGACGTAGTCCCCACCGTCTGTGAAAGTGAAGCGCTGCCGACTTTACATGTCGTCATTCTTTTTTATGACGTAGGGAAGTTTATTACCGACGAGTAGACGGACTTCCTCTCCTGCTCAGAGATGAACACTGCGCATGTCCTGGAGGCAGCGAGTGACAGCAGTCACAGAATTGACGCAATTAGTAAGTCACGTTATTGCTTAGATTTTAATAGGTGTGTTCTGCATCCATTGAAAACAAGGATGTTGTTGACAAATAAACTGGACAATATGCTGATAATTTAGTGTTATTTTTACAGTTGTGGTCTTGACTGGTCTTAAAATAAAATCCAGAGTCTTCAATGTACGAGACAAGACCGAGACCACCAAAAAGTGGTCTCAAGTCCAAGACCGGTCTGGAGTACTACATCACTAACCAAACCATCAGAGTTCATATAAATCACAATGTTTGAAAATGAGCATGACTGTGTTGAGATTGTTGCTGTCCACCCGTGCCTCCAGTATTCAGCAGAATGACATTTGGCTACCGGTTGTCATGAAGATAAATATCCTAACATAGGACAGGTTTGATGGCCAGACATGACAACTGAAGGCCACATGAGGGTTCATGGACACTTCAGAAACCTTGACCAAAATTTCATGTTTAGAGTTTGAGGTTGGTATTTGTCAATCAAGCGGGCTGAACTGTTGTTGAATTGCACATTACGAAGAATGACAAATTGATTTGGGCAAACCCAACATCCTGGCTAATTGCTCAATATGATAATGACTGTGGACAGAAATTGAATTCTTTACCCTTATGACAGGAATATGTAAACCCAAGGCAAAATATATTTTTAATTGACACACTGAGAGCAAATTTTTCAAGTATCTTTTCAGCGAAATATGGGAGCTTAGTTTGAGTCAATAATTTGTTAGTATTGATGAAAAATTACTTTTTCCCCATGATATAAGTGAAACAACTATTTTAAAAAATCAATATTAAGGAATTGTTGACATAAAACAAGCTCCCATATCTCGCTAAAAAGTTGCTTGTTACTCAAGTGTAGTAAGAGATTTTCACTAGAAACTAGACTAAAGATTATTGCAAGATTTTCTGTTTTTGCAGCAAGTTTCTCAATTAAAAAAAAATTGTTGCCAGGGTTAATTAAACATTGGGTTTAAATATTCCTATCATCCACGGGTGAAGAGTTCAGTTTCTGTACACAGTCATCGTCATATTGAGCAATTGAACAGGAGGTTGAGTTTGTTGAGGTCACTGTTGCACAAACCAATTTGTCATTCTACCACAGCTCAGCCCAATTGATTGACAAATACCAAACTCAACCTCTACACCACAAGTTCTTGTTAAGGTTTCTGAAGCGTCCATGAAGCCTCAGCTGGCCTTCAGTCGTTATTATGTCTGATGGTCCTGTGTTAGGATATTGACACTGGTAGCCAGTGCTAGCTTTTGTTCTGTGGAATACGAGAGAAACAGATGGACGTTGGCAGACGGCAACAGAGAATTGACTTTAAAATAGTGTTAGTCTATAAATCACTGATCAGCTTTGCAAATATATTAAAGACTTGTTATTGATGTGCCAACCTTCCAGACCTCTCAGGACTTCTGGTTCTGGTCTGCTCTATGTCCCCAGAACCAGAACCGAACACAGAGGAGCAGCATTCAGCTTCAATGCACCACAAATCTGGAACAAACTCCCAGAAAACTGCCATACCACTGAAACACTGACACCAAGTTCCTTTAAATCAAGGCTTTTGAATCAGAATTGCTTTTGATTGATAATACCTGAAATATTGATCAATAATATATTTGCTTGATGTTGGCATTTGACAAAATGTCATATTCCTTGGTTATGGCATTATGTTTTCATGGTGTAAAGCACTTTGAACTGCCTTGTTGCTGAAATGTGTGATACAAATAAACTCGATTTAACTTTTCGCTTGAGCTGAATTCAGCAATCTCAATACATTTGTACCTGACGTATTGCGATATGGTACTGTGATATGTGATACAGATTGTCTGGCTTTGTGGTGGAATGTTGAGTTGGCCTTTTTTGGTCGTAGTCACGCCCCATTTATCAGTCTTGAAGGCAGAGTGTGTCATAATCGAGTGGGAGGCAGCCAAGCGTTTAGCCAGGGTTGAAAAGATGCTGCCTCAGTTCAGAGGTTTGAGTTTTTCACTTTGGCCTGCAAACAGGTAAATATTTGAAGACAATATTAACCATTAATGCACCTACTTGTTGTTTTTCTAATAATGTTCACAGGCAAAATGGAGTTTATTAAAATGTAAAATTATATAATTAGGAGAAAATGATGGGTCTGTCTGACTGCCGTAAGTTCCTACTGGTGCTTCTGCTGGGCTGTTTGGTCCAAGCCAAGGTAAATATGTGGCTTTATTCTATTATATTTTGTGCAAAAAATATTTATTGTGTTTGCTGAACTGAGTTATATTGAATATCATAATTTGGAAATGGTTGTTTGCATGAGATCAAATTTGACGGTTTTTTGTTCTCTTGAAAAAGATAAAAAGGCGGACACCTGAAGGTAAGACGCCTTTGTTTATTGGTTGAAATGTAACATTTAAAGATTCAATTTAATGTTATTATAATCCTGATCTTGCTTTTGGTTTTATTCTTAATGCCAAAAAAGACTGCAATCAAATTAGGATCCAGAAACCACATTCACCCAGTGGAGTTTATGAAATCCAGCCAACAGGAACCAGTACTCTGATCAAGGTACCAGACACCACTGATTACAGTTCCAGTAATCAGTAAGAGCCTTAGTTCTCACTCAAAATGCCTGAAAACACTTGATGTATAATTTATTATTTAATGTAGTACAAAAATGTTTAAGATTTACCGATTTTTAAAAAAAAAAAATCATTTTCTATCAAATAATATCAAAATGTAAGCTCAGTTTCTTAATTTTAGTAAATTCAGCACTGATTTTCTCAGTATCAGCCAATACTAAACCTCAAATATCTGTATTGGTATTGAAAGTGAAAAAATTGATTGGTTATGTTTTAAAACAACCACAATCTATTTCTGCTTTCTAGTTTTGCGAAGAGAAAGATAAAAGAAAAGAAGTCTAACACATGCTGTGCTGTTTCCTGGACTTCCTTCCTCAGGTGTACTGTGAGATGCGTCAAACGGACGGCTGGATTGTGATCCAGAGGCGAAGTGGAGGAGTGGTGTCCTTTGACAGAGGATGGGCTCAGTACAGACACGGGTTTGGATCCCTGGCTTGTACGTGACTTGTCTCATATCTTTGTACAGTCAGTATTTTTGTGATTACACATTTCACCCAGTGGTAAATGACACGTCTCTGCATATTCGAATGCATCTTGATTTCTGCAAGGAAATGAGCTCTAGCTACAAGAGTCAAAAAATTGGTTTGTTTATTGGCAAAGATACTAGGAAGAACTGTTGAGAATTGTTTTATTTGCTCCTCTGATTCCTCAGACGACCACTGGCTTGGACTGGAGAAGATGCGCATGCTGACTAAGGACACAACCAAAGTGTGGACTTTGAGGGTGGACCTGTGGGATCATGGAGGTGGCCACGCGTTTGCTGAGTACAGAGACTTTAGAATCGGAGACGAGGGAACAGCTTATCGACTGCATGTTGGGACGTACAGTGGAGATGCAGGTAAGAGTCACTGGTTCTTTTCAGCCATTAGCACTCGTTTCCTTGTCTGTAGCAGAAATAAGTCTGTCAAGGTGACTTTGTCCGCACAAAGTTTGCTCAAGGTTATCGAAGACAAAAAGGCCCAAACAACCAATCAGAGCCAGGGGGAGGGTATTAGCACGGTCAATCACCCTAATGTATTCACTGCTCACAGCTCTCTGGTACACTACAGCTAATTCACCACGAAGTAGTCCACCATGAATGCTAAAGCTGTTTAGCATAGCCACAGATGGCGGCAGATAAACAGCTTTCCTGGAACATTAAGTTGTTTCTCTGTCACTAGCACATTTAGCTGTGTGCCCACGAGGTTGATTGGCCAAGACACTCTTCCTTGCTCTGACTGGTTGTTTTTGATCAGGAGTGGTCAAAACATTTCCTAGCACTGGGAGGAGGCAGAGGAGCTTGATTTTTTCACAGATTATCTGTCTCATATTATGCTGTTAGAACATGGTGACAATTTTAACATATATGTTTAAAACATATTTTTGTAAAAGTTACATACAGTAACTTTAGCGTTAGTTTAAGTTTAAAAGCTACATTTAGCTAAAACATGGGGCAGGGAGGGGTCTGACTGGCTTGCTTGTGGCCTTTGATTTGAGAATTTCCTCACTTTTCAACATGATGCCACTTCACAGAACCTCGCTTCAGAGAATCCAAATGATCCCTTTAGGTTTATACTGAGTGTGTGTAAAAACTGCTTTCTGATACATAATACAGTTTAAGATTGTATTGCTCACTGATCACAAAAAGTGATTGTTTTACTCCTACCCTCAAAGCTGAACACTTCATGAAAAGTTTCCGTCTCTTCACCCAGGTGACGCCATCCGAGGTGCCTACCCGGGCATTGACCAAAACGGCGCTGGCTTCAGTACCTTCGACCGCGACAACGACAACTGCTCCCCATGCATTCAGGGAGACATTGCTTTTGATAGCTGTACCGACAACCACGGCGGTGGCTGGTGGTACAGCAGCTGCGGCTCCGCTGCCCTGAATGGTGACTGGCACTCTTCAGACAACCCAATTTTCTGGGGGTCAGGCCTCCACTGGCTCACCTGGAAGCCAATGACTTATTCAGCGAAGGTCAGCAGGATGATGATCAAGTCTGGTTGATGACCTCTGCTTTATATCCATGTTCCAACTTTTATCATCTACTGGTTTTAAAGGTTAGGAAAAGAAGATGTAATGTGTGAAATGCTAAAAAAATAAATAGATTGACAAGTGGTTTTTTGTTGTGTTGTAGCATCACTTCTGAAATTACAATGGTTTATTAGGGCCATTGTAGGTAGAAAAAGGAAACAAAACTAAATTTCTGCCAAAAAAAAAAAAAAGGAAATTTTTGAGTTTGAAAAGTCAAACATTTGCCAGAAAAAAAACAAAAACAAAAAACGTTTGAGATCAGTCTCAGAAATTTTCCAGTAAAAAAGAGGAAATTTCTGAGTTTCAAAAGTTGAAAAATGTTCTCTTTATGACATAAAATGAAAAAAATAATCTTAAACTTTTTGAGTTTCGTCTTGTAAATTTTTAACTTTCTCAAACTTTCGCTTTTAAATAATAATAAAAAAAGAAAACAATTTGAGATTCATCAAAAAATTTCTTAGTTTTTAGAAACACAAAACCAGTTCATCCTACTGTCATAATATACCCGACCTCTGGATGAGTCAGATATTAATTTGTGTCACTGTCTTATACTGGCACTTTGTTTCCAGTGGTTCTTAACCTGGGTTTGATCGAACCCCCGGGGTTCGATGAGTCGGTCTCAGGGGTTCGGAGGAGCCTCTGCCGCGGAGGTAAAGACACACTGTGTAAAGTCGTGATGACGCCCCGTTTTGCCATCGCTTGCTCCAGAGGATCATGTTACAATGCTTAGCCAATCAGTGCTGCGGGAAGGAGTTCCACTCTCAGCATGGATTTGAACTTGTGTCTTTAATGGGGTATATACCACGAGAGGTGGTGACGTATTTCCGTTTGAATTTATTCCACATAGGTTGGTTCCGGGTCCTGCTTGTTCCTATTGTTCTTGGCCGAAGCTGCAAGATCTGTACCATGAAAAAGACGCAAAACTTAAAATATCTGTGAGCTGCTGGTACAACGACTGAGTTTTGTGGTGTGCCGTTGTTTCCAGTAATTAGTCGGCACCATCCAGTGCTTAGTTTTTTCATTTTCCAGCTGATATCAAGGCGACAGCGGACTGTAGCCAAAACTTAGCCACTACAGCTAACACGCAGTTTGTAGCTGCCTGCTATTTCAAAGCTTGAGGATATTGAAGATCCAGCATCAGAAATGGGAAGATGGGGGATATAAAGGGAGTTGTACGTGGTTCGTTTAGTGGAATAATTTGTTGGAGGAAAATAATGCCGGAGGAAATCCACTGCAACGGGAACAGGCTGAGAACAGAGGCAGCGATTCAGCACAAGGTAAGTCAATACGTGTGTTGATGTGCGTTTATGTTATATGGAGTATGAAATTATTTTTAGGCAACTCCTTAGTTTTTGTTTATGTGACAATTATATAAAATACATTTAACATGCAGTCGGAGCGATACCGAGCACGGTAATTTAAAAACAGCCGAGAGCAGCAATGCTCCAAACCACACAAGAAGTCAGTCAGATTAAGGTCCAAAACCTTCGCTTTACAGCCATTTAAGTGGCACCGACCCACATAAAAAAAACCCACAGAACAAATGGTGCAAATCACGTATTTCCCGAATCCCAAATATATGATTATCTACCTTTGCTGTTTCATAATTATTATCCACGTTAGAGTGAATTTTTCCACTTGACTGCTATAATCTGTTCTTGCGTTACACAACGTAATTTCTCTTTTTTTCTCTCTGAGATTCTGCTTAGAAAATGAGGTTATGAAGTTACATCCTCCTGCTGCTTTTTGTTTTTAAAATGGTTAATGGTTACTGTGGGCAAATCCAGCAAGGACCAAGTGAAAAACTCCATCTCTAACACAGAGTGACCTGTGCACCGGAAGCAGGCTATGTGGGAAAAAAAATGCGGAAGTGCTAAAACGGAAGTCCGTGGCATATACCCCATTACCAAATTCTATAGTCTAAATCTGCTCCTTAGTCGCATCTTTTCGGGGTTGGTACTGCCTCTAGTGGCGTGGAGGAAGTAATACAACTAATATAATTACATTAATAATCGGTGAATGCGCATATGAAACTGGGGGGTTCGGTACCTCAAAAAAGTTAAGAACCACTGGTTTAGACTGACACTGGTCATTTCTGTGCGATACTAGTACAAATTAACTCACATTGACCTCTTCACTGTCGTAGGAGACAACAGTTCAATCATTTTCTCAGCCAACATATGCTAATGTTGCTTTAGCAGGGGATGCTAGCTGTATCAGAATGAAATCTGGTAGGATTATTTCTGAACAAAACAAAACAATAACAGTTGTGTCAGAAAGGTTAGGTGGTCCTAAGCCGGAAGAAGTTTTTGAAACGCTACTGCCAACATTTTTCCCAATTCCAATCTCTATCGCCTAAAATCCATTTCTACTTTCCTCTAGGATCTTGAGGAGAAGTAGAAATGGAAGAAAACTCCTCTAAAAGTCAGCAACAGGACATACAAAAGATAAAAGAACATCAATCATATTCTTGACTATGTCAGACTCTGGATGGAGCTTGTGCGGAAGGTGATGGGCGAGGATCATCTCCCAAGCATCTACCAGTCGGACATTCGTTTTTCTGAATATTTCCCTCAGTATCTTATCCCGCTGCAGCGAAAACCAGTCACTATTGGTCAAGCTCTCATAAAGCGTCATCTCTTTTGGGTTCGCAGTCCGGATGACGACAGTGGTACCCGGAGCTCTGCTCAGAAGTCTCGCCACCGCTTTCCGAATATTCAGCAGACGCCTGATGTAGACCTCGACGGGGAAAGTGCTGAAGTGAGACCAGACACCGATAACCACAACGGTGTTGGTGCCTCCAATCACGCTGTCCAGTTCGTTGGCGACGTAATGTAGCTGGCTGACGGGCAAGCTGGCAAAACGGATGGGAGGACCGTGGCTGCGGAACGTCACTAAAATCTTGTTCACATAATCCAGCGCCATTAAAGGTCCACTTTGCTTTGAGGTTAGAAGGTCAAACTCCTTGAGATCTTAGAAGAGACACAACATGTTAGACTGAGCCGGTTTTAACCACTGAGAAATCTTGCTGGGGAGATACCTGGTAACGAGTTGGTTAAATATTCATACCACTGCCTCACAGTGGAGTCTCCATAGATGTGAACAGCTTTGCCTTTCAGACACTGGCTGATTGTACTGGAGTTAAACTGATGTACTCTGGTGCCATCTAGTGCTTGCCAGGCGCCCTTGTAGTAATAACCAGAGGGGCGGGCCTTGACAGTCATTCCGTTTCCATCTGGAGGATTCAGAAATAAAACAAAAAAATCATACATATTTAGCCGTCCTGTCAAGTAATAGCACTTTCACAAGCCTTATCTTGTAATTCTACTCAAAGATTGCTCAATTTAAAATCATAGTCACATTGTAAATAGGGACGTCGATCTTCTGAACTAGGAGAGAAATAATAAGAAACATGATAAAAAAAAAGCAAAAAAAGAAAAAGAAAAAAAGCTCAACCCTGGGGTTTACCTTTTGGATTTGGTAAAACATCGATATTTTCGGGTCCTGAGGCTGGAATGGAGACTTTCATATTGACACCACTAAAAACAAAACAGCAAGTAGCAATCATAATTACTGAATTTATCCACCAATTAGCAAATTATGAAACATCTACACCACTTATATTGCCATTAGATTTTATTTTTTTAGCTATACACTCTAAGTACCAATACCCTGCATTTATCAAAACAAAGCTATATAATACCTCATCCAAGAAAAGGATGAGGTATTATGACCATATATATATATATATATATATATATATATATATATATATATATATATATATATATATATATATATATATATATATATATATATATATATATATATATGTGATTAAACAGCATTCCTAAAAGCAAAACCTTCAGATATTGAATATGCCTGCATACACATACTGAAGTAGTAAGTGTGTCACAATAAGTGATCAATTAGTTGCATATAAATTAAAATGAGATTGATCATTTCCATTCTGATTATTGATATTTTTTTTAACGACAATTTCTTTAGCGACTTCAAAATCTACCGTTATTCATGCTTTCTGTTGTGTGTGGCTTTTATTTTTTTCTTATTTGTGTCTGGATGTTTATTTCCAGATATTTAAAATGTCTTTCAGTTCCACTGAGGAGTGTTCTGTACAAAAGTAAAGTTTTCATCTTTGAGTTTTCATCTTTGTATTGAAAAAGCAGTTTTTAAACAATTAAATAACTTCTTAACAATAATGAATCGCTTTGACTCCTTCCAGTCTGGTTTTCGTGCTCACCACAGCACGGAGACGGCCCTTGTAAAAGTGTTCAATGACATCCATATAAACACAGACCGTGGGAGAACCACAGTGCTGGTTCTGTTGGACCTCAGTGCAGCTTTCGACACTGTTGACCATGACATTTTACTGAATCGACTGGAGAGTTGGGTCGGACTCTCTGGTCCAGTGCTCAACTGGTTTGAATCTTACATAAAGAACAGGAATTTCTTTGTTTCAATTGGAAACTTCTCATCAGAGAGGTCAAAGGTCACATGTGGGGTACCCCAAGGCTCAATCCTAGGACCCCTTCTTTTCAATATTTATATGCTCCCGCTGGCTCAGGTTATAGCAGGAAATAGGATTAGCTACCATAACTATGCGGATGATACACAGCTCTACATCACGATGTCACCAGGTGACTCTGAACCCCTCCAATCACTGAACAGATGCTTAGATCAGATAAATGTGTGGATGGGCCAAAACTTTCTCCAGCTGAACAGAAACAAAACTGAAGTTATTATCTTTGGACCGAAAGAAGAGCGAACTAGAGTCAATGCTCAGCTTCAGTTATTACAACTGAAAACCAGGGATCAGGCCCGAAACCTGGGAGTAGTGATGGACTCTGACCTGAACCTTCAGAGCCACATAAAGACAGTCACAAAGTCGGCCTTCTATCACCTGAAGAACATCTCCAGGATTAGAGGACTAATGTCTCAGCAGGATCTAGAGAAACTCATCCATGCGTTTATCTTTAGCCACATTGATTACTGCAACAGCATCTTCACAGGTCTGACTAATAAATCAATCAAACAGCTGCAGCTGATCCAGAACGCTGCTGCTCGCGTTCTCACTAAAACCAGGAAGATAGAGCACATAACACCAGTTCTAAAGTCCCTACACTGGCTCCCTGTAGCTCAAAGAATAGACTTTAAAATACTGTTGTTAGTTTATAAATCACTGAACGGTTTAGCACCACAATACATTAAAGATCTGTTATTGCTGTACCAACCATCTAGACCCCTCAGATCTTCTGGTTCTGGTCTGCTCTGCATCCCCAGAACCAGAACCAAACGAGGAGAAGCAGCATTCAGTTTCTATGCACCACGGATTTGGAACAAACTTCCAGAAAACTGTAAAACAGCTGAAACACTGGGTGCCTTTAAATCTCAACTTAAAACCCACCTGTTTACAGTTGCTTATGGCAATTGATGCCTTCTATGTATTTGCGAGTGACTGGGAGTCATTGCGCGTATATAAAACCCTGTAAATTCTAGACTAACAGGTAACCAATTAATGCACAAAATCCGCGTAGGACAGCGAAAGTCCTAGCGCAAAATTTTCGCGAAACAGGCGGACGGAGCCTGGTGCTGCAAGGCTGGAGGCCTTGTCCTGTTAGGCTGTGATTTTATCTTTTCTTTTTATCTTTTTATTACTTTCTTTTTCTTTCTCACTGTTTAAAATTATGTAAAGCACTTTGAAATGCCTTGCTGCTGAAATGTGCTATACAAATAAAATTTGATTGATTGATTGATTGATTGAGAAGGAAAACTTGCAATATTTCTGTTGGAGCTGTTGGAGACAGCTTTTTATTTCTCTTTCTCACTGTTTGCGTTTTAATGATGTTTTTTTTTTTTTAACTCTTTCTCACATGCTATTTTTATTTTAATTATGTAAAGCACTTTGAAATGCCTTGCTGCTGAAATGTGCTATACAAATAAAATTTGATTTGATTTTTGATTTTTTTTTTTGATTATGCCTTCATCAATATTTCACCGGTAATTGAAAATTGCCTCAAAACAATGGTAGTTTATTGCAAACATTTCTGGGGCAATTTATCGTCCAGCAACATTTGTTAGTGTGGCAAGCCTGAGAAGAAGTCATTGAAATTGGGTGAAAGCCGCAGGTGGAGCGGAATGAGGCGTTTTCACAGCTAACAGCTGCGAAACTTTTGCTCTACTTGAGTAGCCGTAAAATAATTTATGTATTACCTTTGTGTTTATGTTTAACATTTTTTGCACCTAATTAATGAAGTACCGTACCACTGAAAGAGCTTCTCCTCGGTGGACTGAAGGTTTTGTCTGAATCCTCCTTTGGCGTGGCTGATCCTGGCATCACAATCCAATTTGTGTGGCTTGAAGCAGAACCATGGCTCACCCGTCCTGAGGTCAGTGTACTTGCAGAAGTTCTGCTGGGTTCCGGTAAGGCACACATTACAAGTGGTGGTTTCACTGACCGAGCCTGACTGAAACAGACTTTTAAAATAGATTCTGTCAGGCTGCTCCTCGGTCAATCTTTGCAGCACTGTGACTGCTTCGCTGGGATGAACTAGGACTACCTGTTGGGGAAAAAACAGAAACTTTCACACACACAGGAAAAAAAAAAAAACCTTTGTCAAGAGTGATTTTAGAACTTTTAAGTAAGCTAAATGACGCAACAATCCTAAATAGTATAAAATTTACTAGTCACAACACTTAACTCTGACAGTTAACTGGTGTTTGAGGAAACGAAGTATCAACATATACATATATTCCACCAACATTACGAAACATACAGTATATACCATCAAATAAGGATTTGTCAGCCCGGACGGTTATGGAAATTGATTAACTCTGTCGCAGTCTCTTGGATCTAGTATTATAAACTATCTTCTTACATCCTTCTGTATGCTTGGCAAATGAAAATTGAGCTTATGAAGTTTTAACCAAATATATTTATTTACCCTTAAAAGTTAGGGTTACTTACCTCAACTTGTGCTCGTCCTTCCCAGAGCAATGAAAAAAAGGCGGAGTAGGAGCCGTTGCGATGGTCCACCACATGTCCTGCCACCCCAGCGTGAAAAGTACTGTTGTGAAGCCGAGCCAGCAGAACATCTCCTCCAGACTTCTTAGGACGGCCGTGGAAGTCTCTGATTCTTATGGAAACCTGCAGCTGATCCCCAACTTGCCAGTTTCCCCTTCCGGTCCTCGGGAGAATGGTGAAGCTGCTCTGACGGGGATCACTGGTGTCATTCAGGGAAAAGTTCGACTTTAAGGACGGCGTTTCAGGCCACAAAATGACGTCTCTTAGTGAGTCAAAGACCAGAAGCTCCTCAGGTGAGAGCGAATCAAAGGAGCAGGTGCTGACCGGCTGGGCGGTCGGCTTCAAACTGACTTTATTCTGGAAGGGAAACGTTTTGCAGTTTATATGTAAAACAAATGGATAGGCCTTCATATTTTTGACCAGTCTAATTTAAAGTTACACCAATCATTCTCAGGTGATGCCAGTATTTCAGCCGGCATTTCAAATTTATAAAAGTTATCCTTTTTGAAATGCTTAATTTAAAAGATCCAGTTGAAATCTTACGTTTCAACTGGACGTTAATTTTTTAAAAATATTGGAGTCTTGTCCATCTCATGCATCTTACTGTTTAAAGAAATAGCAGAAAGAGCAGCATCCTAGAATCTGCTAGCCTTAATCAGCAGCATAAGCATTGCCTTTCATGACTGCATAATTACAAAAATCAACAAGCATGGCTAATCTGACAAAGGACAAAAACTCCATCTACACAAGAATATGACATCAGATTTGCAAACACTTGCCAAAAAAGAAACGCAATTGGCAAATCAGCATGCCCAGCTCAACTGTCAAACATGGTGGTTTTACAACAACAGCAACCTGGCAACATGTAGTAATCCAATCTACAATGACCTGCTCTTCATGCCACAGCAATCTAACATCACATGAGAGACCTCAACAGGACGACAATGAGGGCGTAGAAGAGCAAACCTCAAACAAAACCGCAAGAAAAAGTTGTTCCAATGACCCAGTTAAAGCCAAGACCTCAATAGAGCTGATATTTCAAAACCTTCATGTTCAAGAGTGTCATGCTAAAATTTCTGCAACTTGACTAAAAATGACTAAAGTTAACCACCAAAAATAAAGCTACGTTAGCTAGCGTTGCTTTGACTTCAGTTTAGATCAAAAGAATGCTCACCGTTGGTTTGACAGACGTCCAATCAATGTTCCTTTTATACAGCAACAACAGTAAGATGCTGCAAAGCGTGAACAGGGCGATGGAGCCGTACTTCGAAGGCCTGAATGGCCTACAAATGCCTCCTTTCATTAGGGACGACATTTCCTGGTGCTGAAATAAAGAAAAAACAGAGAAAAAAACCCGAGAGGGTTACTCGCTGACCAACCTTGACCAGTCATACACAACTAAATCTGCAACAAAGGTCACCTAAAGACAATATTTAACACTCAAGGTTCAATGTGTTACCAAATATCACTTCATTTTTACATAATGTGCTAGAAGCACAGCTTTGATTACATATTTACATTTCTTTGGAGAATGGTGTTGCAACCTGGTGTCTTTGTCTTGACTGGAGAAAAAAGGTTAAGCTTAACTCAGTTTAGTCCCTAATTCAAAGCAGCTATTGATACATTACAATCATCAATCTGTATCAATCAATCACTATGTCCAGTTACAGAGCGTCATCAACCGTCCTGGAGTTGGGACTTGTCTCAGCACATCGTAAGGATGACTCAGAGGCCAAGATGAGGAACTCTAAGAAGTTTCACTGTAAGTTTTGACTCTGTGCCCGAATTGGTCTCAACTATTTCTAAACAGCTGTGGACTTCCTCTGAAACAGGCTGCTTCCTCAAACAGTCGCACTCAAACTACAATTACTAAGGCATTCTGGGTAGCTAAGTAATAGAACTAAGTAACTGACTAAACATGTAACTGAAATATTTCAAGAGCAACATGTTTAATCATTGCAAAAGTAAATTTGCAATTGCATTTATGAAGCTCAGTTTATGTCAAAGCTCAATGAATACCAGTTTCCTCTGCAACTAAGATTGTGTAGTCTAAATTTATAAAAACCTTTTTACTTTTTACAAATTTACTTAGTTAATTTGGGTTACCTGGACGTCACGACGATCAAAATTACAAGGCTTGAACTATTTCACTCACCCACAGGATGGAGCAACGCTGGCACAGGTTTTAGTTTAGAACTGAGATTACATGCACCACAGGCAGAAATATCATTTTCAGGGTCTGGCAGACCACCCACTAATATTTTAATCCAGTTTCATCTTGTCAACGGAAGCAACTCATCTCATCATGTTCTAGTTCTCAGAAGCATCTGTTTTTTTCATCGGCAAGGAGGAAGAAAGGAACAAAAAAAGAAAAAGAAAAAAAAAGTGTGAGCGAAAGCAATGTACGTCATAGATGGAGGGCCATTGCTCTGCAACTTTTAGATGTGCCTCTGCTGCACCAAACCTGAATAGAATAATTATTTCATTAGCAAAGCTCTGGAGAACTTACCTACACAAGAAGGCAGTAAGTAAGCCATTTCATTCCAGTGTTTTGTATCAGTGGCACATCTAAAAACTGCAGGACAGCGTCCCTTGAGGACTGGAGTTTGACACCCCTGCTTATACGTGAACAAAACTGAAGGTGGTTTCCGATTGCAGCTTCTGATTCAAGAAAAAGACTAAAGGGGAATTTCACCTAATTTTTCCACTACCTTAAACATCTTTAAGTTAACAAAAACACTGCAACACCTAGACTCTTCAATCCTGGACCGGATTATTCTGCTCTAATAGCAGAATATTTAAAACCAACTTTGTGAAATCTTTATCCGACTTGTGAAACTTCGATAAAGGGTGATTTCATCCTGTTTTTGCATGTAAACCACACCAGATCTTGCTTCACTTCCTGTCCTAGACTCTCCAAGCCCGTGTTGAGTTATTCTCAACTAACAGCATAATATTTAAAACCAAGAGTAGGATTTGTGAACCTTTATGGAAATTGTGATAAATGTTTCACAAATCACAAACATGGTTTTAAATATTCTGCTGTTAGTTGATAATAATCCAGTCCAGGTTTAAAGAATCTAGGTGTTGTAGTTTTATAACTAGAGTAGATAAAAAATGCTGAAGGTCATGAAAAATTAGGTGATATTGCCCTTTATTGAAGTTTTGCAAATCAGATGAAGGTTTCACGAATCACAAAGTTGGTTTTAAAGATTCTGCTATTAAAGCAGAATAATCCAGTCCAGGATTGAAGAGTCCAGGTGTTTTTGCTGAAGGTAGTGAAAAATTAGGTGGTAACAACGTTTTATCGAAAAACCTTTCCACATTTTGGCAGCAACTCCCCTAGATAGTATTTACTGAAGATGTGTCCAGTCATTCTAAAACATTTTTAAATAGTATCAATAGTTGTTTTCTATCTGTTCTATTTGTTGTTCCTTTCTATTTTAAGTTCACAATTATTCTTACTACTAAAATATCTCAAAACGTGTTCATTATTAATTCCACGGGCTGTCAACATTCCTATGTTATCCCAATACTTGTCAAGTCTCCGGTTTTTTATTTTTTTCTGGGAAACGATTGTATTTACCTCCCTCTCCCGCCTCGCTCCCGTATTAGTATTTCCCACAAATATTCTCCCTCCCCGCTCATGTTACATGCGTTACTCCCGACCCGCCTCTCACGTTAGCTTCCCTTCCTCCCCGCCTTTACATTTTTCTAAAAAATGTTTTAGAATGACTAGACACATTTCAGTAATACCATCCGTGACGTTACTGTGTGGTAATTAACATATCGGGCTTACGCACTTTTTAGTTTTTGTTGTCGTAGTTTTTCCCGTTCCGTCTCGTATGCGCTTTTCTCGAACTCGCGCTATTTATAATCTCGGTGGAGAGTGGCGGGCCAAGGAAGACTGAGGAATTTCATTGGATAAGCCCAATGTCCTTCAATGACATCAACCAATGGGCGGTTTTATATATATATATATATATATATATATATATATATATATATATATATATATATATATATATATATATATATATATATATACACCTCCCTCCGCCACACGGCGGTCGTGTGTGTGTGTGTGTGTGTGTGTGTGTATATATATATATATATATATATACACCTCCCTCCGCCACACGGCGGTCGTGTGTGTGTGTGTGTGTATATATATATATATATATATATATATATATATATATATATATATATATATATATAAAACACACACACACACACACACACACGACCTTACCGCCTTACCGCCGTGTGGCGGAGGGAGGTAAAAAAAAAAAAATTCCCCTCTCACCCTCAGTGGGTGGTCTCTTTCATCCTCTGAGCTCGGGTCCCAGAGGCCTGGGAGCTTGAGGGTTCTGCGCAGTATCTTGGCTGTGCCTAGAACTGCACATTTCTGGACTGAGATGTCTGATGTTGTTCCTGGGATCTGTTGTAGCCACTGCTCCAGTTTGGGGGTGACTGCCCCGAGGGCCCCGATGACCACAGGCACCACTGTGGTCTTCACCTTCCAGGCCTTCTCCAGTTCCTCTCTGAGGCCCTGGTATTTCTCCAGTTTCTCATGCTCCTTTTTCCTGATGTTGTGGTCACTTGGTATTGCTACATCCACCACAACGGCTTTCCTCTGTTCTTTATCCACCACCACAATGTCCGGTTGGTTCGCCATTACCATCTTGTCTGTCTGGTATATATATATATATATACATATATATATATATATATATATATATATATATATATATATATATATATATATATATATATATATATAGATATATATATATATATATATAGATATATATATATATATATATAACACACACACACACGATATATAACACACACACACACACACACACGACCGCCGTGTGGCGGAGGGAGGTATATATATATATATATATATATATATATATATATATATATATATATATATATATATATATATATATATATATATATATATATATACAGCCACTTATACCCTGGACAGAAATTGAATGCAGCTTTTTTTTTTGTTCAAATTGTCAACCACAGTGACGGGTGCGTTGCTCCTATTTACACGCCACTTCGTACTTTTACCCGCATTTGGCCAATGGCGGGTGCCAATTTCCACCCCTGTTTCACATACCGGTAATTGTTGCGATATGAGCCATTGTTCAATACCTGAGCGACGTTTGTTGTGAATATCTTGACATATTCACAACAAACGTCTGACAAACGAGGTAATTAGTCCGATTTTGTCCTTTATATTATACTTTCAGAAATTACACCTCAAATTTTAAATAACAGGTGAGCAAAGAAAAAAACTTAAAGAATCTCGAAGTATAAAAAGCAAAGTCAGACGGACCAATGAACTTAGAATCGTGACGGCAGCCATTGTTGTTGTGGACAGCAGCTGGTCTCTTAGTGTAAAATCTTTAAATCTCTTCTTCTTGGGGCTTTTCCTGACAACAGTGTCCCTAGTTGACTTGCCTTGAGTCTCTGAAACCACATGATGAGCATGCTTCTTCCATGACTGCAGCCTTGTGGTGAAGCAACAGGATCTTTCTCTTTCAAACTGCTTACAGTGAAGCCTGTTTTGTTTTTTTCCCTAAGAAAAAAAAAGAAAGAAAAAACTTTAAAGTTAAACTGAAGCACATTTTTTCACTCAACATTGAAAATGAACAGCTGTGAGAATGTCTCAGCTCACAACCCGTGGCCAGAATAACCGCTGGCATTACAAACAGAACGCATTGCATGTTTCAATAATCACAGCGTTAAGCTATGTTTTAAAAAGATCATCCTTATGTTGTTTCACAATTTGACTCAGACATGTTGCACCAAGATGGACTTCAGTGAGTCAGTCTGAAAAGCTTTGCGATCACAAAACATTTCACAAACCTCTGATCCTTGCTTGCATTCAGTTGCCGAAGAGTTAAACAACAACAACAGAAAAAAACGAGACCGTCGCTAACTTTGTAGACCAAATATAGTGTGAACAAGCTTGAAAATAACTGTTTATGTAATGCTTAGTTTCAAATTCATTTGAACGCACCACTGAACAAAGCTGCACAGCAAGACTGAGATGACTCACTCACATTCTCACTAATAAGATACACGTCACACCAGTTGTACAGTCGCTACACTGGCTCCCTGTGGCTCAGAGAATAGACTTTAAAATACTGTTGGTAGTTTATAAATCAGTGAACGGTTTAGCACCACAATACATTAAAGATCTGCTGTTATTTTATCAACCTCTCAGGTCTTCTGGTTCTCATTCTGTTCTGCATCCCCTGAACCAGCACCAAACAGCTTCTATGCACCACAAATCTGGAACCAACTTCCAGAAAACTGCAAAACAGTCGAAACACTGAGTTCCTTTCAAATCTAAACTAAAAACCCACTTGTTCAGAGTTGCTTTTGAAACATAAAAGACAAAGTTTTATATGTAACAATGGCACTTAACAATTGTTGACTGTGTTTGACAACTTCTTTTGAGCTGCCTTGTTGCTGAAATGTGCTACACAGATAAACTTGATTGGTTGATTTGTTGCAACCTACAAATACCCGGGATCAATAATTGAGCTCGCCTTTAATGTGAACACTGATCGATTCTGTAAGAAGGGGCAGCAGAGGCTTTTTGAGTTGGTGCTTGCATGCTTTGTTTTTAACACCGTCTGTGTATTTTTCATGGTTTTGTGTGCTTTGAAATGCTTGGCTGGAAAACATATGTTTCCCTTTGAGGGAACAATAAAGGAACTGAACTGATTCCTCTAACAGTGAAAGTGCACATATTAGACACGTACCATGCTAAAGTAAAGCAGTAGTACATGATCATTCCAATGCAAATAAGTCATTTTTAAAATCATCTAAAAGACACCTTACAGCACGGGGTCCCTCTCCTCACATTGAGCACCTTAATCCAGTCTTGATGAAACATCAGATGTATTTCCTTGTTCCAAAGGAGCCATCAACTCAGAGGAGGTGAACCGACGAATGGGAAGAGCAGTCCTCCTCAAGGCGTCCTCATCTTTGACACAATGTTGTTTCTTCCTCTTCAGCCTGGCTTCCAAATCCCACAGCATGTTTCATGAAGAGTTGGCAAACAGATTGCAACAGAGCAGACAAACCCAACCTTTGCCTTGCCTTATCGCCTCGCGAAGGCCAGGAAAAAGTGTTGGGGAACATGGAAGGCTGAAAATAGCTTGAAACAAAATAAAAAGGTGATGTTTTTTTTTCACTTTTAGATTTCAGTTGGAAAAAAGAAGAAAAAAATCCATTGGAGAGATATTCACATCTTGTCGCATTAACTGTAAAGCTCAAGCGATTTGATTATAATTCATCCAGATATCTAAAGGTTCTTCTAGTCGTGTTGTGATTAAAACAGCGTATCTTCTACAGTCATGGCCAAAAGTTTTGAGAATGACACAAATATTATATTTTCACATGATCTGCTGCCCTCTGGTTTTCATGTGCATGTCAGATGTTTTCATCACATGCAGAAATACAATTGCAGTCATATGAGTAACAAAAGCTTTTATTGACAGAATGAGTTAATGCAGCAAGTCAATATTTGCAGTGTTGACCCCTCTTCTCCAGGACCTCTGCAATTCTCCCTGGCATGCTCTCAGTCAACTTCTGGACCAAATCCTGACTGATATCAGTCCATTCTTGCACAATCAATGCTTGCATTTTGTCAGAATTCCTAGATTTTTGTTTGTCCACCCGTCTCTTGATGATTGACCACAAGTTTTCAATGGGATTAAGATCTGGGGATTTTCCAGGCCATGGACCCAAAATCTCTATGTTTTGTTCCTTGAGCCAGTTAGTTACCACCTTTGCTTTATGGCAAGGTGCTCCATCATGCTGGAAAAGGCATTGTTCATCACATTCTGGTACCATTCTTTATTCATGGCTGTGTTTTAGGCAAGACTGTGAGAGAGCCGACTCCCTTGGCTGAGAAACAACCCCACACATGAATGGTTTCAGGATACTTTACAGTTGGCATGAGACGAGACTGGTGGTAGCGCTCACCTCGTCTTCTCCGAACGAGCTGTTTTCCAGATGTCCCAAACAATCAGATAGGGGATTCATCGGAGAAAATGACTTTACCCCAGTCCTCAGCAGTCCACTCTCTGTACCTTTTGCAGAATATCAGTCTGTCCCTGATGTTTTTCCTGGAGAGAAGTGGTTTCTTTGCTGCCCTCCTTGAGACCAGGCCTTGCTCCAAGAGTCTCCGCCTGGTTCACAGAAGGGGAACAATGATGCCAAGCACCAGCCTCTTTTTAAAGTGTCCAGTGGTGTCATTCTTACTTAATCATGACAGATTGATCTCCAGCCCTGTCCTCATCAACACCCACACCTGTGTTAATGGAGCAATCACTGAAACGATGTTAGCTGGTCCTTTTAAGGCGGGGCTGCAATGAAGTTGAAATGTGTTTTGGGGGATAAAGTTCATTTTCTAGGCGAATATTGACTTTGCAATTAATTGCTATTAAGCTGATCACTCTTTATAACATTCTGGAGTATATGCAAATTACAATAATAACAACAATACGTCTTAATGTGTGTGAGACAAGAATGTAAGACAACCTTCCTTTATTTTATTTATTTATTATTATTATTATTATTATTATTATCTTAACCCTGAATGGGTTAATAAAGGAACCTGGACTTCATTAACACATCAGAAGAGCTACAGGTTGAGAACATCCACACTTAAGCTTCATTGAAAAGGAGACACAACTGAGTTACCTTCTTTTTCTTTCTGTTGTCCTTTTTAAAACCGATTTCATGTAGTTTCAGGAGAAAAACAAAATATATATTTTTGGTTTTTATGAAACCAAACACATCAACACAAATCAACCCCTGAACTGACTCACACCTTTTGTAGTGAATATAATAAAAAGTACCTTTTTTTTCTTTTTAAAATAAAGAAAACAAGAAACAATGCCTTGGAGAAGTTTTAATATCTTGCTATGTTGGTTGTCAGCATACTTGATTGGGATTTGGGATACAAATGCAATGCAATGTTATTGTTAATATGTAATAAACATTTCGGTGTATAAGTCAAATTTAACCTCTGAAATAAGCCTTTTTTAAAGATTATGATTTATCAAGATGCACCAGTATATTTTATTTATTTATTTTTATTTTATTTTATCCTCCTCTGGACTGACTCATTATACTGTCATTGAATTGTTCTGTAAAAACATATTTGGGTAAAAAAAACATTTCTTAAATGTGCTTTTTTAAATTATCCCTCTTGTATTAGTGTGGGATATTGTTTCTGAGACTAGAACTAAACTTCATTGTTATTATACCATGATATATAAAATCACAGAGGGAAAGGTGGGTTTACTTTTTCAGTTCCAACTGGGGAAAAGAAAAAAAAAAGCAAACTTTACTCTCTTAATGTGGTTTGGAGCAAAGTTTCTCCCATCAAAACGTTTCTCTCTCCATTCCTGACTGAATGTAACAATGTCTTATCGTTTTCTGAACATCGAGTTAAAAACGGGGATCTTACCTGAAGACTGTGAGCGGTTTTCGAAACTCTCCCTTGTTGTAAGTTTATCTTCTCTAAAACAGGGAAGTTCTGCAGTCAAACACCGGCTGTTGGTCGATGCGTTGCAGTTGGTGCCACCTGTGTGTTATTAACTCCTTGGGTTTCCTTCCTCTGTGCATGTTTGTCTTTGTTCTTTTTATGAGTGCTCAGTTTTTTCTGCTGAATTCAGGGTCAGAGTGTTCTCATGTCGTACCACTGGATCACGGCCACGCTTTGGGTAAAGTGTTACAATGTAGGAGGCAGAAAGATGAACAAAAGACGGAACAAATGGAACAAACTTTTCATTGTTGGAAATGAAAAGTCAAAATTTAACACTTAGTATCTTTGTCTTATTTTCAGCCATGAACTCACACTGTTAGAACAAAAATTATCGTTGCTCTTATTAATTAATTTTTTTTTTTGAAGTACAATTGATACACTTTGTACAGGTCATTCAGCAGGTTTTACATAGCTAGGTTTCATCATAACCATTTTGCACATTTCCTCTTCTTTAGTATGCTTCACTTAGTTTTGTTTTAGTCATCAAGAATCCACAACATACAGAATCCCACTTCTACTGAACCCATCAGAAAACTAAGCTTCTTAATCCTGTTTTGAAATATTTTCATTTCACATCAATTACAGAGATTCGGTCAGACCAAAGTTTTCAAGTACATCATACAGTTTTTTGGCACCTCTGTCTTTGGGTTCGTCATCATGGATGTTGAAGTCTCCCACAATTACCAAACAGTCATAACATTCACACATTCGCACAGTGAAGGTCTGAACAGCTGTCCTACAGCAGACTAATAGGAGTGAGGCTGACATTCCAGAGCCTCATTTGGTCTCCAGGACCTTCCAAAATCACAACTTTACCAAAGCTAAAAGGTAAAGCTATATTGCTATAATTGTTAGAATATTGATTAGTGGGCAAATAAGTAGCAGCAACTGTACATGAAAATGGATTTTTCATTTAAAAACTATCAACACGAAAAAAAAAAACCTCTACACCAAAACTGTCAGCAGATGGCAGCATTGCCCAATGAATATTACTTTTTATTTATTTCCCACAAAAGTTTTAGAGTAAGAACAGAAAACCCACGTCTACCTGTTTTATCCTAAGGAAATAAATAAATAAAACTCCAGTTGTCACAAACCTGATAATAACACTCATGTAACAAACTCAGACAAACCTTATGAGTGAGGTTTGGGGGGTTGTTACAGTGGCTTAACACCTCTGTTAGAAATACCATTACATTATTATTATTTAAATATTTTGTATTTTGCAATATGACATGTATTGGAAAAAACAAACAAACCTCAAAATCCTTTTGGACCTGCATCAATGTTTTCTATGGCAGTTCTCTGCTGTTGCATAACTTGACTATTTGCTCATGTCAGTCAGAATAAACTAGGCTGCTGAACAGCCACTGCCTTTGAAACTGATAGTCTTTATTTCACTGCTTGAGTCACAACAAACTCAACAGACACAAAATGAAAGAGCTACTAAAGCCACATTAGCAGCATTGAATTAAGTCTCCTGTTTGTTGTGCATCTCTGCGTAGTGCAGCAGATTTAACTCATCATGCAGGGCCGGTCCAAGGCTGTATGAGGCCTTGAGCAGAATTTGATTTAGGGGCCCCTTTTGTTGCTAAAAACATCAGCACCTCTAACAGATGCATTGGGAATAGTTTAATTGGCCAACCTAAAAAGCAATCAGTTACAATTACAATTTAGTAAATTGTATTTGTGAACAATCAGAGCTCAAACTTAAAGATTAAACTTACAGCATCACATTGTAGCTAGGGTAAGAAAACAATCTAACTATGAATATTGTTCTTTGAACTTTTACAAAGTAAACTTGCCAGCTCCTTAAAATCTTACATTTAAATGTTAAACAATTTAAAATATTTTATGTAATTTGAATCAAATTGAAAATCGATTTGTAAATTGAATCAAATTTAGCAGCATTGACTATCTCAATAAACAAGTGTTACATTCATGTATATGTGGTCTGTGTTAAAATATTAGCATTTATGGCGCCCCTGAAGCCCTGGGGGGCCTGATGGAGCTGCTAACCTAATTTGGATTAAACAAAAGTGCAAATAATTGATATTCTTTTTAATTGTATATTTTGATTTGTTGTTTTTAAGACTAGTTGTGGGTTTAAGTAGTGTTTCACTGACTATGTGTTCCCGTAACGTATAATTACCAAGTGATATTTTAAAATGTCCTGTCACCTTAACATCTTTTAATACAAAAACACAGAGGACCGCCTCAGCACCCCAACCACCGGGCTTAGCAGGTTTCCTGGGGGAAACCCTGAAGTGAAACCCAATAATTCAGATGATGAAGTAAATTATCAACAAAACAGAAGATTAAGTCAATTTTGCAAACAAATGATTGAAATAGACCGTTACCAAGGAGTTGAGGAATCCACCACTGAGTTGAAAGCTTTGGAGATTTCTTCAAAGAGTTGGGATTGACCAGAACATGTCTGTAAGTCACATAATGCTGAGTAAGCAGTATGTGACGTAACATCGACGTGCGCATGCGCATTACCATAAGGCATGCTGGATTGATGGGTATGACAGATAGTCACAACACCTGTTCGAAATGAATAAACTATAAACCTATCGTCTATAAACATATCTTTTAGGAATAAATCTGCTCCACCAGAGAATTAAAAAAACATTTTTCTGAATATTTTTTGATTATTATTATTTTCCTAAAAACATAAACAAGAAAGGCTTAGCCTGGCGGTGGTGCTAGTAAAGGATGGCGGGCTGCCAGGCCTATAATACACTGGGGGAAACTGTGCACTTCTTTTTGTTTTTTTAGAACTTACACTTTTATTATTTTTACAGAGCAATTATACAGCCATACATCAGTAGTACATAACACAAGTGATGACAATATGAAGTTTTCCAGAAAAAAAAAAAAAAAAAAAAAAAAACATCTTAGCATGACATCTTGCAACCTCAGCATCACATCTGTAGACTTATCACCATACAAACCTAAAATAAAGATACACTTTGGGTGTGACAGCTAAACACCATATTCCAAAAGACATTTACATCAACAGAGCTTCTGTTGGCCCCTAACGCATGCTAAAAGTAGTTTTTTGAAGTCTTAATGAATAGGTTATTTTTCCATTTGATACAATTCCCTTACTTTTCGAACCCATAAGTCGTAGGAAGGCGGTTCCAATTGCATCCATCTGATTGTAATGCATTTCAGGGCTGCTGTAAAAAGGACATTTGACAGATATACTTTTGCCCGTCCTTGCAAACCATCTGGTATTACACCAAGTAACGCAACTGTAACATCTTTTGGTATAACTTCCGGAAAGATATGGTTTATAGCCCTGTACACCTCATCCCAAAAGTTTTGAAGTTTGGGGCATGACCAAAAAATGTGTGTATGATTGGGGACCGCTGGCCCACAGTTTCTCCAACACAAACTTGGTATTTTAGGATCCATCTTAGCAACTACATCTGGGGTCCTGAAATATCTGCTAATAATTTTCTATTTATTTCCCGCCACATAAATGAGTTTGTAACTCAATGTGCTTCAATCCAGACTCCCTCCCATGTTTCGTCAGAAATTATTTTGGTCGTCTCTGCCTCCCATCTTAGTTTTGTCTAAGTGGTTTCGTTAAGGTTCATTGACAGAAACACCCTATATAACTTTGCCATCAATTTTTTATCCCCTCCCCTTTCTGGAAATGGATTAGGAGGATTTCTATTGGTGTAGCATTTGGTACCATTTCCCAGTCCCTGTGTGTAGACAAAAAAGAGAGCAACTGTAAATATCTAAAGAAATCACTTTCTGGAGATGAAAATTCCTACATAACTCTTTAAATGACATAAGGTTATTCCTGTCGATCAACTGATGAAGAAATGTAAGCCCGTTCAGCCCATTTAGAAAAATTTTTGTTTAAGAGATTGGGTGTGAAAGATTTCTATGTTCAGTGCTTGTTAATATTGATAAACTTCTTGGTAGCTTGAAAGAAATACGTACTTTGTTCCAAATGTCAAGTGTGGTTTTAGTCCACAATGGCAGTCCCTCTAAAAATGGCAATACCTTTAACGGTACTGAGCACTTCGCTTGCTCAATGCTCAGCCATCTTGTTTGAGAATCCTATTGGATCCATGAAATTAAAGGTTTTAACTGAGCTGCCCAAAAACAGTATTTTAAAACAGGAAGATTGAGACCCCCTTCCGTCTTACTTCTTTGTAGTGTTTTACATTTTATGTGAGGGCGCTTGCTTTGCCATATGAATTTTGATATCAATTTATCCATTTCAACGAACGTGGACTTTGGTATGCCAACCGGTAACATCTGGAACAAATACAATAATCTGGGTAACAGATTCATGCGAATGGTTTCAATGCGACCGAGGATGGAGAAAGGCAATGCTGACCACCTCTCTAGGTCCTTCTTAAGTATATCCAGTGTTTTGCTGTAATTGACATGATATAAATCATTTAATGAGAGAGGAATATTGATGCCTAGGTATTTAATGCCCTCCCTAGGCCAACTAAAGCTGCTTTGTTGTTTAAACCCCAGTGGAATATTGCTGTTGGCATCCATTGGCTCTGTCTTATCAACATTTATTTTATAGCCAGAAAAATGACCATAAACAGAAGTCATTTCCCTCGGACGTGGTATTGATGATGTAGGATCAGAAAGATACAGAAGTACATCATCTGTGTAAAGAGATATTTTATGTTCCTCTGTACCAATCAAAATCCCTTTAATTTCATCATTGTCTCTAATAAGCTGGGCCAATGGCTCAATGCTAATTTCAAACAGAAGGGGTGACAAAGGACACCCTTGCCTGTATCCGCGCTCCAGCTTGAAACTTGCTGACCTGAAACCATCAACTCTTATAGCCGCTTGTGGGAATGAATATAATGTATGTATCCAATCTATGAACTTGGGCCTAAATTTAAACCTCTTTAAAGTTTGAATAAGGTATTTCCATGACACGCGATCAAAAGCTTTTTGGGCATCCAAAGATATTACAGCCGTCATGGATTTATTTTATTTTTGGTGAGACATAATATTTACCCTGCACTTCTTTGGTACAAGACATCAGATGTGAGTAGAGTAGCTGCTTTTTTATGCAATCCCATTTGCCACTTCAGTTTTTTGCACCTTTAGACTTTCCACCAAGGGGACAGGTGTGCGACAAAACAACATCGATCATGTTCTTTATGATGGGAGGCTGTGGGTGGAGGCTGTGTGGCAGGTGGTGGGCCAAGCACATCTCCCAGGCGTCCAGCAGCTGGACGTTCACACCTTTGAATATTTCCTTGACGACTTTATAACACTGCAGGGCATACCAGTCACTGGTGGTCCATATCTGATAGAGAATTGACCGTTTGGGATTAGAAGTCCTAATGATGACCACTGTATCTGGAGATCTGGTTAACAGCTCCACCACTGCCCTCTTTATGTTTAGCAGACGTCTGATGTAGACCTCAATAGGGAAAGATGTGAAGTGTGCCCAGACGCTAATCACTATGACGGTGTTGGGGCCTCCGGCCACAGTTCTCAACTCGGTGGCAATGTGACGTGTCTCAACGGCCATCATGCGAGGGAAAACGATGGGGGTGCCATGGCATCGGTACGTCAGTAAGATGTTGTTTTTGTAATCCAAGGCCATGTAAGGTCCTGCATTCTCAGGACTCTTCAGGTCAAACGTCTTGAGATCTGAAATTATAACAGAGAACAGGTCAGACTGCGGCGTGAAGCAGTCTCAGCCATTGCCGGACATTTCTACCTGGGGTTGTTTGAATTAAAAATTCAAAAAATTGTCTGACAGTGGAGTCTCCATAGAGGTGGACCACTTTCCCTTTCAGACACTGGGTTCTTGCTGTGGCGTTGTTAAACTGACGGACTGTGGTGCCATCTAATGCTTGCCACGCTCCCTGGTAGTAATAACCAGCAGGTTTAGTCTTCACTATTTCATTGGCTCCATCTGGAAAGTAAACAGGGAGGTTAAAACTTCCTTTTGCCACTGATTGTAACTATTCACCTCTAACCTTTGCAAATATTTACTTGCACCAGTAACTTCTACTACAGTGGTTTCTGCTGCTGCACCAGGTGATATGGGACAGGGCATGGATTCAGATTGACCTACTACTAGCATAATAGCTTCATGCTAAGATTCAAGAGATCGCTTCACCCTGGATAAATAAATAATGTCATTTGAAAATGACATTATTTGTTGGACAGTCGTGAAGTACTCTTCAAGCAAAACTACTAGGTAATCACACACGGGAAAGGCAGTGCATGAAAAGTTTGAAAAGTATTTCTGGTGTCAGAAGAGTTCCAGAAAAAGAATTGGGAAGATGTTGTGTAAAAAGTGCTTGCCAGACTGTCTAAAAGTTCATTTCTGCTGCCTCACCTATCTTATGTTGGTAGAGGTCTGGTGGTTAATAAATAACCTTGTTGCCTTGACACTCTCATTGTTGATTTCTTCTGGTTGGACGGACTGGCTAAGAGTTGTTCGATATCTGCCGTTGGGTGAGAGCGGCTAGAGTTTCAATCTGCCATGGTTGGACCATATGTATTTGCTTGTGAGGAATCTGGTTGTTCTAGTTCTAAAGCAAAACTTTTCCTCTAGAATTTCACTGGAATAACTCCTTTTACCAGGAAACTGAATGCTACACCTGTAATGCGACTGTTTGAGGAGCCTCTGGTTGGAAATAGTTTGGTATCATTTCAACTCCAACTTCTGTCAGTGAGTGATCCAGTTGGAGGGAGGCTGGCTGTGTAAAACTATGCCTGTAATTTGTATTTATCCTGTATTTTTATTGTGAAATTTTATCTTGCACATAGCAAAATTTGCCATTTGCTTTAATCCTTCTAGTCATTCCTTATTTCAGCCTCCCTGTAATGTTTCTAGTAATGTTTATTTCTTAGTTATTTCATCACCTTCGGTTCAGTTATTTTTACATGTCTGAGACTATGTTTACCTTTCTTTAGTTGTTCCAGTTAATCAATCAATCAATCAATCAAATTTTATTTGTATAGCACATTTCAGCAGCAACGTATTTCAAAGTGCTTTACATGATTAAGAACAAAAACACAGTCATGTAACACTGAATAAACAATCAATGAAAAAAAAAATCATTAAAACCCGCACCCCTTTTCTAACCCTTATTTAGCCATAATCAACTCTGAACAGGTGGGTTTTAAGTTGAGATTTAAAGGCACTCAGTGTTTCAGCTGTTTCACGGTTTTCTGGAAGTTTGTTCCAAATTTGTGCTGCTTCTCCTCATTTGGTTCTGGTTCTGGGGATGCAGAGCAGAACCAGAAGACCTGAGGGGTCTAGCCGGTTGATACAACAACAGAAGATCTTTAATGTATTGTGGTGCTAATTTATTTAGTGATTTATAAATTAACAACAGTATTTTAAAGTCTGTTCTCTTGACTTTAAAACTGGTGTTATGTGCTCTATCTTCCTGGTTTTAGTGAGAACGCGAGCAGCAGCATTCTGGATGAGTAAAGTTACTAAATCCTTCTAGCTTGCCCCCATAGTGTTCCTAGCTTTTCTGGTTTCCATGGGTACGGATTCATCTCCATCCATGCCCATCTTCCTTTAGTAATCCTAGTTAGGTTATTCCTTAAGTCCTTCTAGTTCCTGTTTCTAGTTTTCTTATTTTTTCACCTTAGGTTTAGTTTGTCTTTTTGTCTGATTTATGTCCATCTTTACTTAGTGATTCTTGTTAGGTTATTTCTTTGTTTAGTCCTTCTAGTTACTCTAGCTCTATGTTCCTTAGTTGTTATAGTTAGATCAGCCTTGTTTCTGTTTGGGGTTGTTCATGTTTTCCCTCAAGTCTTTTTCTCTTCTAGTTTATCAGGTTTTCTTAGTATTGTTCCCTCCCTGTTGGTTTCCCCACTATTTCTCCTTAGCCTTCCTTCTCCCCATCCCTCAGCTTGCTCCTGTGCCAACCACTCACACCTGCTATCAGTTATCTCATCTAGCTCGGCCCATTGCTCCATTTGCTACCTCCCAGTATTTAAGCTCCTCTATTTCAGTCACAACTTGCCAGTCTGTCTCATCACTTTGCTCGTCACTCTTCTTGTCACTACCTTTGTTCCCTTGTGTCTCCAGTTTGCCTTGTCTTAGATTTCCTTGTACCCCTGGATTTTATGTTGTTAGTTGATTTTCGTCATTAAAATATTCACAATATGCAACGTCTACAGCTGCGATTGCGTCCACTCCTACACACATCATGGCAGAATTTTTTATTTGTGGGGTGGAAGATGTAATATGTTCCGTCACTCAGGAGTCTGGTTTTTAATTTGTGGGTTTATATCCTCTGTAAGTGTCTCTCTTTCTTCTATTAGTCCAGCAAATTTACTACAGACTCAGTTTTGTTTTTTGGGAGGTTTTTTATTTATTATTTTATCTTTTTAATGTTTTCATAAGCACTTTGAACAGCCTTGTTGCTGAAATGTGCTATACAAACAGAATGAAATTAGTCATCAAACCTTCACAAATAGAAACAAAAGAAAAAAGGATGTTTTGATAATGATAGCTGATCGACCTTGTATGATGGTCGATCAGCTGTCTTTGACTTTGACTTTTACCTTTAAGTTTGGGTAAAATGTTGATGCTGGAAGGTCCTGATGATGGAATGGAGACTTTCATGTTGACACCACTGCAGCAAAGATGAGCCAATGATAGAATGTCATGAGATATGGAGTTTTTTACACATTCTGTGTTGTAATCCTGCTTTTTCTTTTGTCCCTTTGCTGATACAACTATCTGCATGTTTCTTATTCCAGCTGGGTCTCCCATTTCAAATTATACTCAGCAACAGAATTCAGGTGAAGAGGAATTTACAAAACCTCAGAGTGACAGTAAAGAAACCAACATACCTCTCTTTTGATGTATTCTGTTGGTGCTAAAGACAATCTATATTCATCACCATGTCTCGCTACGAACATGCAGAGATAGTGCCTGCTTTCTTTTTCTGTTTTTGGCACAAAATGGTCCAGATTTTTCAACATCAGTTGATGCCTGAGGCCTTTCAGAGCCAAAGTCGTTCTCTTTTTAACAAGGAATGTTTTGCAGCATTCTACTACTACATAGTACAGAAGTTGAACAAGATTAAACTGAAAACTTAAACTTAACCGATGAGACATTCTCCTTTAGGATTTTGTGAAAAGAGAGCTATTCATGGTGTTGGTTAAATTCAGAAAGTCATCCAGGTCCAGGCGATCCCACTAACAGAACTACGTTTGGCTGGGGTCATTTTATACAAGATAAAACGCATATAAAAAAAGATGTGCACCAAAAAGTTCCACTTTGTCTTGTCAGACTTCTGTCAAAAAGATTTAAGCCCAAACTTTGAGTAGGCCACACTAAAACTGTGATTATATAAATTTATTTTTGAGCCACTTAGGGATGGGGTTGCCTTTCATTACTGCATTACCCACATAGGCTTAGGTATTAAGCATTCCCAATAATAATCCACTACTCTGACAAGAAGGGTGGCACGCAAACAAACTTTAAGTTATAAACTCCGGCCCCAGTGAGCCGAAACCATCTATAACTCAAACTGCAACACAAATTTTGTAGGAATTCATTATGATGAAGGGAAACGGAATATGTTGAAGAGGTTTCTGCAGAGCAGGGCCAGAACGGTTGATTACAATCATAATGTTGCACTCACCGCTGAAAGAGCTGATTTTTGTTGAATTTTGGTTTGAAAATGACTCCTCCTTTGACGTGGGTGATCCTTTTGTCGCAGGTCAGTTTGTTTGGCTTGTAGCAGAACCAGGGCTCACCCGTGTGGAGATCGGTGTAGTTGCACAGCTTCTCTTTGGGACCCTTGAGGCAAACGTTGCATCTAACCGTCTCTGAGATGGAGCCTGAGCGAAAGACACTTAGAAAATATGCTCTGTCTGGATACTCTTGGGTCACTTTGGCCAAGACTGTGATTCCCTCACTGGGGTGAACCAAGGAGACCTTTTAGGAACAAAGACAGAACAAAAAACAGAAACATTAAACCAAACATTATTATAAATTACATTATTGTATGTTCAGTGATTTGCCTCCTTATGGATTCTCCTGTTTCTCATGATAATCTGAACATTATCAGTTAATCTCATAATTTATTTTTAGAAGTGGGATGTTTCACTACAGATACAAATTCCCCATTTAAGGTCCGTTATTCATTTACCAGAGTTGCAAAAACCATAAACAGAAACTATATTTAAGGGAGAACATACTTTTTCACAGCAAAGTCACAATTAGACACTAAAAACAAAACATGTACTTGATGTTTATGATTGGAAAGCCTGCTTCAAACTTTTACATTTAAGTTCTATTTCTTTATTCAAAGCTTTCACTGTTTCCTAATGAAAAGTAAACCAAGGTGAAAAAGGAGGTCTTAGCTGAAACACTTTACTGCAACACTTGTCATTAAAACTTCTGAGTCTTACCTCAACTTGTGCGTCTCCTTCCCAGAGTAAAGAGAACACAGCGGTGTAGGAACCGTTGCGATGATCAAACACTTTCCCCGCCACGCCTGCAAACACAGCACGGTTCTGCAGCCGAGCGTACAGCAAGTCTCCCCCAGACTTCCTGGGGCGACCGCGGAAGTCAGAGACTTATCAGAACCTCCAGCTGATCCCCGACGTGCCAACTTCCTCCTCCTCTCCGTGGGAGAATGGTGAAGGTGCTGTGAGCGGGATCACTGGTGTCATTCAGGGAAAAGCCAGGCGGTACAGATGGCGTTTCAGGCCAGGCGATGGACTCCTTCAACAAGTTGACCTCTGTGGCGTTTTCAGGTGACGCAGAGTGGAAGGAGCAGACGCTGGCTGGCTCAGTGGGACGTAACGGAGTGATGGTGGTGGGTACCGGTGCCATTTTGGTAGGTATTATGTTAGTTATCTGAGGCAAAGAGGCAAATTAAATCTTAAACTAAAAGAAAGTTTAGAGCTTGTATGCATGAAGTGCCCTACAATCACAGTTTCACTTCGAAAATACTGATTACTTTAGAAAGTTGAGATCTCCATGTGATCATTAAACATGCGTCACTTTTCATGTGACATTTCCTGTCCTGTTGTGAAGACAACTCTGTTCAGTTCCTCTAAATGCTTTTAACAAAGATGTTCCAATCCTCTCTGTCTTAAAGTCAAGAATGAAGTACCTTTGTTTCTTTGTTTTGTTTATTCTATTTCAGAATTTTTACTTCATTTCTGAAAAAAATTGAAAAATATCCTGATCAATTTTCAGACTAATTTTTAAATATAGCCCCTCCTGATTCTTTGTAACCTCACTGAAAGCTCAAAGGATGCTAAAGTGAAAAGGCTCAGAAATTCCAACTAGGACAACTAAACTTTAACCGTGTCTAAGAAAATGGAGTTATGCTACATAATTTGATTCAGTAACTGTTTGGATTCAAAACACAAAGAAGAACTAAACAAAATAAATGCTATAAATAAATAAAATGTTGAATAGATGTATTTGAAAAGAAGTATTTTAGGTCAATAGAAAACCGAAAAGGTATGATACCAGAAAGGTCGTCTTGGTTAAAGAGTAGTTTGAATAATATATAAAGTTTTATTAGACAATTACTTCTGGAACCAAGATCATTTTTATTTTCCCGTTTCACCCTGCTGGCTTTTGTCCCTGGGTTCCCGTGTTTTGTTTTGTTCTGCTCTGGCTCCCTGTGTGCTGTTGATTTCTGAATGTTTTTTCTTTTTTTTCAATTAAATATTTATTTAATTTACTCTACACAACCAACAAAATGACAGTTGCATTGTCACAGTTTACGTCATTGACAAATTGTAGGTGGAACAGATTTAAATAACTTCTTGCGGAAAATAACAAAGAAAAAAATCAAGCTGATGTTTAAAGTTGACTTTAAGCTAAGATTTAAAACAAATACCAAACTTTTTGAATCAGGAATAAGGCTATGAACATTTTTTTTTAAATGATAAATTTAGCTTTACCTGGTTTTGGAAAGTGCATATACTGTAATATTATTTGGTCACTGTTTGATCATTATTCCTGTTCAGTCTATCTTATGGGCGTTTCCTTTTGAACTTAAGATAAGACAGACATGTTGATTAAAGAAAGCAAAATGGACGGAGTGTGTACACACCTTTCTGAAAATGCAGAGTTTCTGTGAAATCAAAAGGCAACACATAAGTTCAAATACATCCTACAACAGATTAGTTGCACAAAACAATGTACACACCCTTAATCTAGTACTCAGTGTTAGAAGTGGAGGTGCGTCAGAACAAGAAAAGAAATAGTCAGTCTTGACAGACCAGTGGAACAGTAAACCAGAATATTTGCTGCCACTGCGACCAAGATGTCGAACCAGTGACACAAACAACATGGCAGCAAGAGGGTTTGAAAATGAGAGTTAAGATTTTCACCAAATTACCAAAAGAAATTAGTTAGAGACAGTTAGAAAGACAAGAATGAGATTATTCGGACGTGTGCAGAGGACAGAGAGTTTAGGGTGACCAAATGTCTTCTTTTCCTTTGACATGATGTTCACTTTTTCCATTCTGTCCAGAGCATCTGGGGGGACAGACAGGTTTTCTTTAATTGATGAAAATGTCTGGGTTTTCTTCCTTCTTCAGGGGATGAATTGGTGTACCTAAGCTGACGTGGGACACCACAGCCTCTCCCAGAACCACAGCTGGGTTAGTTCTCATCTGGTGATATTTACAAAGGGCAAGTGGAGCGCTACTCATTGACAGACCGACAATAAATACATTTCCCTCATTATAAAAAGACTATTGTGTTTTTAATTGAATATATTTTCAACCACCAACATAAAAATAAACGTTGGCTGTTAATATTAGCACAGTTTTATTTATCGGACCATTAAAAAAATTTCTGGTATTGGCCAATAACAATGTAAAATTTTTCCTTAAAGTGTTTCTGAATTGGCACAAATGTTTCTCTTTTTATCTAAATCAAAACATGGTCACTCTAAGACAGAGGTTCAGAGCAAAAGCAGGAAAAAGTCATTGAACAAAGTTTTAGAACTTTAGGAATTGTGCTTATGAAATTAGAACAAATTAACAAAATATGCCAAACGCTCACCCCGCCGGATTTACAGCTGCTCTGATCGCTTAAGTCCATGTAGTACAGCATGAACGATACCACAGATAAAACCATGAAGAGAACGATGAAGCTGCACTTCATGAGGCAACGGTTTCTGTAAGCTCGACCTTCGTATAGCAGGGGGGTCTTGATTCCATTCTGCATTAAAAGACAAAAGCATAAAAACAAAAAACACGTCCTTGTACATTTCTAGTCTGTTGGTGTGAAGAATGCATGTATTGAGGGGATTAGATAGAAGGATAACAAAGAAAAAAAGGTAATTCTAAACAAGTCTTTAGTTGCATAATAAACATTCCTTTTGTCTCTATCCAGGGGGCTGCCACTATGATACATTTTATAAGCTACACAACAATTTATTTTCCATCCTATTTACCCAAAGCTCTGCTTTGGAGCTTTTGATACACAGCTGTACATTACGGTGTTACTAGGTGACTCTGAGCCCATCCAAGCCCTGAAGAATTGCTAAGAACAGATGAACGTGTGGATGTGCCATAACTTTTTCCAGCTGAACAGAAACAAAACTGAAGTTATTGTCTTTGGAGCTAAAGAGGAACGATCTAGAGTCAACAAATGATCTAGAGTTACAGCTGGAAACAAGTGATCAGTCCTGAAAATTGGGTATAGTGAACCAGATGACTGAACCTTCAGAGTCACATAAAGATGGTTACAAAGTCAATCTTCTGTCACCTGATAAACATTTCCAGGATTAAAGGACTAATGTGTAGGCACGGTCGAGAGATACTCGTCTTTGTTTCATCAATTAGAGGATCAGTGTCCTCAAAGACATACCTAATAAAACGTATCTGATCCAGAATGCTGCTGCTCGCATCCTCACTAAAACCAGGAACATAGAGCACATAACACCACTTCAAAAGTCCTTCCACTGGCTCACTGTAGCTCAGACAACAAACTTTGGTAACACTTTATTTGAAGGGGGGTGAATAAGACTGACATGACACTTTCATAAACATGACATAACACCTGTCATGAGCATCAATAAGCCTTCATGAATATTTATGACTGTTGTCATAAAGCGTCATTCGGTAAATTATGACATTTTTAATACAAAGTTGACATTATTCAAAATGTCTTTGTTATGACAACTTGACATTAACCAAGAAATCATTACTGTTTAAACTTTACCTTTAATAACATAAAGTTACCTAATTTTCAAAGTGCAATCAGTAATACTTTTATAACAAATTTATATCAGTAATGATTTCTTGGTTCATGTCAAGTTGTCATAACAAAGACATTTTGAATAATGTCAACTTTGTATTAAAAGTGTCATAATTTACCTAATGACGCTTTATGACAACAGTCATAAATATTCATGAAGGCTTATTCATGTTCATGACATGTTATGTCATGTTTATGACAGTGTCATGTCAGTCTTATTCAACCCCCTTCAAATAAAGTGTTACCCAAACTTTAAAATACTTTTGTTAGTTTATAAATCACTGAACAATTTAGCACCACAATACAATAAAGATCTGCTGTTGCTGTATCAACCTTCCAGGCCCCTCAGGTCTTCTGGTTCTGCTCTGAGTCCCCAGAACCAGAACCAAACATGGAGAAGCAGCATTCAGTCTCTATGCTCCACAAATCTGAACAAACTTCCAGAAAATGGCAAAACAGCCGAAACACTGAGCTGCTTTAAATCTAGACTAAAACCCTGCTGCTGAGAGTCGCTTTTGAAACTTAATAAATGGGACATTGAGCAACATTTTCAATATGTATTATTATGATGATGCCACTTGTGAAAATGACATTTTTTATTACTGGTTTCTCAATCGGTGGCTGTTGTTTTTATGAAATTTTTATTTTTTGTGTTTTTATGATGTAAGGCACTTCAACCTGCCTTACTGCTGAAATATGCTTTATAAATAAACCTAACTGATCGATCGATAACAGCAGAAATGAGCAAACACCAGCAGGAACCGCATGTCTGCTACGCCTAGCAGACAAACAACAATGGCTGTAAATGTAATGTAAAAAAAGTGACTATAAACGGCATCAGTAGAAAACATGAAGCAGCCCTGTTACGATGACGTGGGACGCTTTTAAAGAGACAGAAACCAAATTCAAGGCATCAACGAGCCATGAAGATTACGTCACAACCACCACAGCAGGGATGTTTTTCCTCTTTCTCCTCCTCCTCGTTGTCATCATCATCGTCGTCATCAACAACTTTACTTATAAAGTTCTTTAATACCAGCCGCAGCTGAAACAAAATCCTGAACATCAGTAAAATAAAGAACTAAGAAAGCATAAAAATAAAGCGACAAATCTAAGCACAAAACAAAACTCAATTCAAAACACAATAAAATGACACTGTTAGATCAATACCAATACAGATTAAGTAAAAATTAGTAAAAATCAGTTTTCAAACGGGTTTCTGTCATAATCCGTGTTTCTGTGTGTTTAGTTTTGAGTTTTTCTGTGTGATTCTGTTTCCATGCGAGTCTCTGTCCTGTCCTCCCCATTAATTGTCTCCCAGGTGTGTCTCATTCCCTTGATTACCCCGTGTGTATTTAGTCTCGCCCGTTGTCTGTGTTCTTCGTCGGGTCCTTGTCTAACTTTCACGTTTGGATGTCAGCGTCTTCACGGTAGAACTGCCAAGTCCCGTGTCGGCGTCAGCTTGTTGTTTCAGTCTAAGTCAGTTGCTACCAGTGTGAACTCTAGCCTTCCGTTCAGCTGTGCTGCCTGTCTTGGACTATTTTGAGTTACATTCATCATTAAATCACCATCTTCTCTTCATAACCTGGGTCTCGGCGTCTCTCCTCCTCAACCAACACACTTCATGACAGTTTCAAAAACAGACAAGGCTGTTTAAAGCCTTGAAATAAAGGCTTGGATTACTGCTAGCACATGCTGTTGTCTGGCAAAGAAAAAAAGCTATTCGACATAACATGGTGACATCAAACTTACACTATTTTATATATCAGACGGTCGCAGTCAGAGATTGTTTTTTCATATCCCTAACAGTACAACTGTTTCAGCACAAAGATGACAGACAGAAAGTGACTCACAAAACCATCCACTGTGTTGTGCAGTATGTTTGCCAAACCCACTTAAAGAAATCATTGAATAAAGGACTCAAATCAGTCAACATCTGTGCTGTCGCTCAGGCACGTGCAGAGGGGGGGGCTGGGGGTGCTTGAGCACCTGCCCTTTTTGCTCCTTGCCCCAAAGTGCCCTTTTGGTCAATTTTTTTTGTTGTTTTGTTTTGTTGGTATTATTATTTTCAAAGCCCTCTTCTGACACATAACATGTACTAAAATTATTTTATTTATTGTTTTTTTTTTTTTGTACAACATAATAAGCCTTCCGGTCACCTTGTTACCTTTGACCATTTGCCTGTGACGCATGACGCAGTTCCCTCTCGCGCAGTGAGAAAAGGCGGCTAACTGGAGCTCAGCATAGCGAACGTTACAGATTACAGAACGGTTTTTGGTGAATTATATATATATATAAAAAAAACGTTTTTGGTGAATAAAGTGGAGTAGACTTGCTACTTGTCAGATGACGGAAAACGCTGAAGTATCGTTTCTGCTTCAGCACGGAGTCGCGGTTTAACCAGAGAGGTAATGAAATACAACAGACACTGACAGGCCTCTGCCTGCCTTTCTCTGAAGAACGACTGAGCGGGAGGAGACAGCCAGGTGAGGAAAAACTGTTCTCATCTATCGATTCAGTATTTTTATCATACAGACATTAGGCTGCTGTTGTTGTGCCATTAGCTAGCTGCTAGCTACGACTTTGCTAGATAACAAAAAGCTTCTTCCCTGTGTACGAGGCACATCGCCCGTCCAAAACTTATCATCTCCATAATGGATATATGTCCGATCTTCTAATTTCCTTTGCTGCATAATGTACCTTGCATTTATTCTGGCGTTAGGTAAATGTGTCTTGAAAGAAAATAGCACTTAAATGAAAGTCCAACAAGGATATTCATTTAGACTTAAAAATAACTCGCCCTGAATTACCATGATAGATAAAATGTGTGTCATTAATGAAGGGGAAAAAACTCAACCCAGACTTTAAGTTTAGGGTCTGGTTCGCAGAGTATGAAGTTAAATTTGTTTCCCCAATTATTCAATGGGAAAAAAAAAACTAACCTCAGTTAAGTAAAATAAAATTGTAATCAAAACTTTTGGAATTGTAATGATTTCTTTTTTAAAAACAAATTCTTTTGTTTAAAAAACTTTTTTAAAATTAAATAACTATTTTTTGTCTTGTGAACTTAAAAAGTTATTTGCCAAACATAAAATTTTATTTGCACACATCAGAAATCTTTTGTTGTGATTTTGGGTCCTGCCCATGACGTCATGTGAGAATCACAAGCAAAACTTTGACTCAAACAAAAACTTAGAATATCAAGAAAAGATTTCTGACATGCACAAATAAGTTTGTTTTGCAAAAAAACATTCACTTCATGAGACAAATGTGTGATTTAAGTGTTTAAAAAAGTTGTAAGCAAAACTCAGTAGGCTTTTCCCATAGTGACATGCATTAACAATTCAATTTTTGCTTTTGTTTTTTTTCTTTTTTTCTGCAGTTCCACCTTAAAGTTTGATGCAGCTCTGCTTTCCTGAATGGACCATCTTCATCTCCACTGCAGCAAACAGGCAGCTCTTTTTTTTTTATAGATTACAGTACACTAAAAGGTTGCATTGTGCCCTTGTTTATATTTTTAATAGTGTAATTCTGTAAAGACAAAATATGTAAATCAGAACTAAACCTCCAGCTCTGATTTACATATCTTGCTAAATTGCGGGTTTGAATATTGCAATACTTTCCTATAACAAAATAGACCTGCAGAAAGAAATTACTAATAAAATATCTTACATATGCATAGCTGTATGCTCTGTATAGAGATTTACCTTAGCTTTGATTGTATATTTCACAATGTTGTAATTTATCATTGTTTATTAAACTCTGAAAGCTGTGTGACTTTGTTAATATTCTGTTCTAGAATGCGGTAAGATGTGCCTTTTTTTTTTTGAGCACCTGCCCCTTTAGTGGTCTCTGCACGGCCCTGCTGTCGCTGTAATTTGATAGGTGTACTGTAATGAGTCGAGATTAAAGTATTGTAAAAACCTGTGCAAGGCGATAACTTTCCACATGCAAATTTTTGTAGACTGGTCAAGTCAGAGTCCAGGTTAAAGCCCTACAGGTTATATATTAACCAGTAGGTTTACAGCATAACAGAGTTATGATGTAGACTGGAGAGAGTGTGAGCATGACAGAAAAATTTTACCTTGACTGAAATTAGGCAGAGAACACTCAAACAATCTCAAGAAGTCACCTCAAAAGCCCTTAAATTTCAGAAGAAAAAAAAGAGAGCAATTTTTGAGTCTTTTTTTGATTTACCTTTGTTTTAGTTTCCATCGTCGTCCTCACTTTGTCATGTTCACAGAGGTGTATGGAAATCAGTGTGTGTGTGTCTGTGTGTGTGTCCTAACAGGGTGTGACCAGCTCTTTCAGCAACAGCCTGTCAGCGTATCAGGCAGAGCCTCAAAACAAGACGTTCTGCTGTCAGATTGGTTTTACCTTCTGATTTACATTCCTTGAGTTCTGAACCTTATCCATGTTCCCTCTCCTTTGGGGAAACCTATCCCCCCTGCTCATTCCTTGGACTTTGGTAACTTGTCCAAGGAATTAGACAGGTTACATCTGTGTCATTCCTCAGCAACTCATCTGGTTGGTAAGACCACCAAAAGAAGGTCTTACCAACCATGTTTTGGTGAGACCTTCCTCTTTGAATCTCCTCACTTTACATTCCTTGAGTTCTGAACCTTATCCAATATCCTGCTCACCTTCCTGAAACTTTCTGTCCAAACTCTTTACAACTCACTGCTCAATTACTTTCCGAAGTAAAATCATCCTGGATTAAAAAAAAAGAAAAAGATTTTTCTTTCATCCAGTCTTCCAGTATACTATTTTCAAAAAGGTTCTTTCCTCTGGCGTTCTTAGGGCTAGGGTAAGGCAGAGCTGTGCAGAGACCACTAAAGGGGCAGGTGCTCAACAAAAAAGGCACATCTTACCACATTCTGGGACAGAATATTAACTTTTACCTTTTAGTGGGCTGTAATCTATAAAAAAAGAGCTGCCTGTTTGCTACACATCCAGTGGAGATGAAGATGGTTCATTCAGGAAAGCAGAGCTGCATCAAACTTTAATGTGGAACTGCAGAAAAAAGGGGAAAAAAAAACAAAACAAAAGCAAACATTTAATTGTTAATGTATGTCACCATGAGAAAAGCCTACTGAGTTTTGCTTAAAAAAAAACTTTTTTTAAAATTAAAATCACACATTTTTGTCTCATGAAGTGAAAAAATTATTTGCAAAACAAACTTATTTGCGCTTGTCATGAATCTTTTCTTGCTATTTTAAGTATTTGATTGTGACTCAAAGTTTTGCTTATGATTCTCACATGACATCGTGGGCAGGGCCTAAAATCACAACAAAAGATTTCTGATGTGTGCAAATAAAAGTTTATGTTTAGCAAATAACTTTTTAAGTTCACAAGACAAAAATGAGTTAATTTAAAAAAAGTTTTTTTAAACAAAACTTTTTGTTTAAAAAAAAAACAAAAAACAAATCATTACAATTCCAAAAGTTTTGATTACAATTTTATTGTATTTAACTGCATACTCTATGAACCAGACCCTGCGGTAAGATTGAGGCTGTAGAAATGAATGGAAGTCAATGGAACATCCCCACAAAGATAGCCATGCAAACGTGTGTGTGTGTGTGTGTGCGTTTGTGTGTGTGTGTGTGTGTGTGTGTGTGTGTTTTGTAAGCAAAATTATAAGGCTGTCGGGTTTTGGTCTGAGAGGCTGGACTAATTAGTGCTTGGAACTGATCCATATTAGTTTTATATTAGGTTTCATATGAGTTATATTAGTTATTCTGCCTTTATTTCCCTTTGCCCAAACGTAGATCACCATGAACCATCTTTGACATCATTAACTTGTATGTCAAATACAACATTCCTCTATAGAGGCAACTGCTACAGTCGTTTCTGTTTTCTATGAGTATCTAATATTTTTGTTGTTGGTGGTTTTTCTACACAGCAGGCAATGTGTAAAAGACTCAAATGCTCCAACAGACATGTCTCTCTGCCTATTTTTACTGTTTCCAACTGATAAGAACAAAACAAAAACACATTACTGAATGATTTGTCTTCTTAAGATCATTTTAAGAAATTCTACAGCAATAAATCAGAATTTAAGAAATAAATATGCCACTTAACATTTTTTTTAGTTGAATCACTTGTTCTCTTTTTTCAACCATTGCTAACACTATAGCTAAGAATTCCAGGCACGTCTGGTTCTTTTTATTGGATCTGCTGATTAAACTGGTTGATGGGATCTCAGACTTTATCTTGTACTAAATTATTCTGTTGATAATGCAGCAACATGTTGATAACTACTGAAATTTTCACTTTTGGTTCATCATTGATTTTTGTTACAGTGGACTGGTTTAGCTCCACCGCTTCGTGTTTTAACAAGGGATAATAAAGGAAGTGTGAATAATAATTAAACCTGTAGCTACAGCCCAATATGGTAGGAGGACAAGATAAGGTTGTAAAACCAGGGATGGTGTTATGAGCTTTGACACTTAAGGATGGCTCAGCAAACAAGTGACCATTCTCTTCCTGAACTTGTGGAAACTTGTTGAACCCAACAAACTTTTATACACTCCTCCCCTTTATACGCTTGCACTCTTTCTCTGAATGAGCCGAGGACAACATGGTGGTACTTCCTGTACAGAAGTCCTTTAACAAAAAACTTTTGAGGAGTTTATGGTTGTTGAAAAAGATCAATAAATGACAAGGATGATGATTCTGTTGTTTGGCATTTGGAACATTGTTCGGAGAAAAATTAATAAAACGTTTACAGTGGTTTAGATATTTTCATCATGATTACAACACTGAAAAATATCTGTATGTTTAACAGCAATAAGCAGTCAAATTGTGACAGGAAATATTAGCTAAATGTAAAACAATAAAAAACTGTTGAAGTTACCGTGAAGAAATTAAATCAGTGAAAACAATCATTTGTTTGTTTTATGTTTGTACATTCATTTTATAAGTTGTTTTCATGTTAATTTTAAAACATTTTTAGCCCTAAAATCAACAATAGCAAAGCCATCAGGGCCGGCCCAAGGCATAAGCAAACTAAGCTGCCGCTTGGGGCCCCCTCAGTGGAGCTGATATTTTTTTGTTGTAATAATTTCTATGTCATTATGATAACAAAAACACATAATTTCACTATGAAGTGTTTTGTTTTTACAATAATATATATTTGATGATGTATGTAGAAATCATTATTTTATGGACAAAAAGAAAAAAAAATGCTTTTTGGGGTCCCTGGTGGCCACTGTAGGTCATGAACGCTTTGCCGGTAATTTGAGCTACTGTGCAATGTGCAGAGAGCATCCAAACGTCCAAAGCTCCGGTAGAAGATAAGTTAGCAAAACAATGTCTCAAAAAATACTTATCCTTCAGGGACGGAGAAAAGAGGAAGAATAGAAAAAGCCAAGATAAAAGTTTGTTTTAATGCAAGCTGATGAAGCTGAAAACATCTGTAGCTTGGGTTTTAAAGCTCAAAGAACTTCATATGCAGCTGTCTCAGAAAAGAAGAGTTTTCTACCATAATACATCAGTCTGCAAAAAATACAAACACCAAAAAGCAAAGGGTGTCGCAAAAAATGCAGCAGTTTAAAACTATGCTGAAAACCCAGTGTTTGACATCTGCAGATATGACTAAAGCAGCGCATTTCATTACAACATGACAGGTATGAGCCATAGAACAGCTCACTTAGAGCTGACAGGGGCCGTCTCTGAAGACGGCCAGCTGTACGGACTTGGTCCAGTGGTTGATAATGGAATCCTCAGAGTGGGTGGACGTCTCAGAGAAGCTGCTGTGCCATCTGGGGCTGGACATCCAGTTGCTCTGTGTAAAGCCATGCATGTGACATGAATTCTGTGTTACATTCACCATTTGCTTGGTCCAGCAGGAAGAAACCAAATGTTATCCAGACTACGTCAAAGATGCTGGATAATCAGTGCAAACTCTGCTGCCACAAAGATCCTGTCTGTCTGTTTGACCTGGAGAAGAAACAAAGGGAAGCCTCTGGAACGAAAAATATCCAACCTCACATCAAATCACATCCTGATGTTAAAAAGTAAACCTGTTCTGCCACCTGGACCATTTCAGAAAAGAGAGCTGTACCTCAGGCGCAGATGGAAGCAAGTACAGTATATGGTTGAACTCTTTTGGAAAAGATGGATCTCTGAGTATCTGTCCTTAACGCAGGAAAGACAAAAGTGGATGGATGAGATGGAAAAGAAACATCTCTCCTGGAGACATTGTCCTGATTGCAGATGCGACTGCACCCAGAGGATGTTGGCAGAGTCCTGGCAGTCAAAGCTGATGCACGAGGCCTGATTCGTTCAGCGCAGCTTCAGACCAAAACCAGAGTGTTGGTGAGGCCAGTGACAAAGCTCTGTCTGCTCCTGGAGGCAGACTAAAGACATTCCTATTCCTTCTATCTTTATTCTCTTGCAGGTTCCTCATAAGAAAGTGAAGAACAAAGAAGAATTACTTAATGTCTGTGTTAACATTGGGTATTACTGAGATTGTTAGAATAGCTCCTTTAGTTAGAGATACAATTGTGATTTAATGCACTAGTAGGGGCTGGAGTGTCGGAGCTATTGCTCTATTTTCAGTTATATCTTAGGATTTGGATTTTGTTTATTTTTATTTGCTTATTTTCTAGTTGATTTATAATTAGAATTTTTGTTTAATTTTAGTTATTTAGAATACGTTTTTGGATATTCACTTCATTAATTTCAGTTTGGGATGTGGGGGTTTCACAGTATAAATACACTGCTCAAAAAAATAAAGGGAACACTCAAATAACACATCCTAGATCTGAATGAATGAAATATTCTCATTGAATACTTTGTTCTGTACAAAGTTGAATGTGCTGACAACAAAATCACACAAAAATCATCAATGGAAATCAAATTTATTAACCAATGGAGGCCTGGATTTGGAGCCACACACAAAATTAAAGTGAAATGTTCCCTTTATTTTTTTGAGCAGTATGCATAGGTTTTTAGGTAGCTCATTATGCACGTGGGTGGTCATATATATACTGCTCAAAATCAATAAATCATCTGCACAGTCACTTGATGTGTGGTGCAGATTAAGTGGACCTAATAACATTGGTGCAATGATCCGCTGTTTTCCCATTTTAGCTTCAATGCTAGTTAACACACACACACACACACACGCACACATGTTTGTGTTGCTATCTTTGTGGGGACTTTCCATTGACTTCCATTCATTTCTACAGCCTAAACCTTACCTTTACCCTTTTCCTAACCCTAACCAAAACTCAATTCATACCTTAGTCCTAACTCTGACCCCTGACCCAAAAACAGGGTTTCCCCTTGTGGGGACCAGGCTCCGGTCCCCACAAGGAGCAATTGGTCCTCACAACGTAGTATATGTCAGGAAAATCGTCCCCACAAGGTATTACAAACAAACGCACACACACATACGTTTGCGTGGCTATCTTTGTGGGGACTTTCCATTAATTTCTACAGCCTAAACCTTACCTTTACCCTTTTCCTAACCCTAACCATCATATACCTAACCCTAACCAAAACTCAATTCATACCTTAGCCCTAAATCTGACCCCTTGACCCTAACCCCTACATAGCAGACCCTAACCAAAACTCAATTCACACCTTAATCCTAAACCTAACCCCTGACCCAAAAACGCTTCCCTACAACATAATATGTGTCAGGAAAATAGTCCCCATAAGATATTACAAACAAATGCGCACGCACACACATGCACACACACGCACACACACAGCGGAAACAGACTAAAAACCACTGGAAGAGTGAAATTTTTTGCATACCTAAAAAATCAATCAGGACCAGAAGTCCAAAAAAATAGAAGTTAGACAAATTCTAGTTTTTCAGAAAGCAAGTAACAAACACAAAGCATACCATTTCTGCCCCAACAAGCACTTCACTCTCAAGACTCAAAACATCATATGTCTTCATCATCAAATCAGTCAACAAAAGAAGGTACAACCACAACTGACGGTCAACATTTTAGCAGGACATTTTGATGAAAATCATTTTAGATAAATATGATTCAATAGATCCTACAGTTACTGGACATGGGATTGACAAAAAAATGACAATTTTGCCTACACTGCCATGTTGTAATATTTTTGAAGTATGATTTATTTGAATGACAAGGCTGTCACAGTTTCAGTTCAGCACTAGATGCCACTAGTGAGCAATGAATGAAGCACCAAGTAATGAATCTTTGGGCAAATCAATGGGCTGGAAAGCCTCATTACTTCATGAGGCTTCATTTGGCAATTGCTGCTTAACTATAGGCAAGAGCTGATAAAGGTGAGGGTACAAGACCAGTCCAGCAAGCAAAAACACTCAGGAATAGTTAACGGAGAGGTCAGGAGCGCATGTTTACCTCACTAGGTGAGAAAGCCATCTGATATCTTCCTCCTTGAGCTGCTTCTCTGTTAAGCTGCGTCTAATTGGAAGTTACACACAAACACACCCACTGTCCTACACACAAGCCTGCAGACACAACATGACCAGTAAAAGTCCTGCACTTTAAGTCTTGTGTCTTAATCAAGTCCTCTGACCAAATATGTAAGTTAATCACATAATCATAATTGATTCATAGAATGTATATAGTTTTGTTGAAAGGTGGGGCTAAAATTCTAAATCATTAACAAAATTTGTGCTGATGTTTTCCAGTAAAAATGTACCAAAACTAATGAAAGCCTGTAAAATGAGAATATAATAAACACAATATCAATAAGAAAAAGTAACTGGTCTATTTTGCTAATTTAGTTATCTGTTAAAAACTGGAAAACTTGTTTTTACAATCTTTCAAGAGAAATGTCATATCAATAAAGAACAAATCATTGATACAACTGTATTAATATAGAAATTTGATTATAGCAGTTTGAATGCACTGACTTTGCAATGCAGGCTAAAACATGGTACTGGACCTGTACACATAATACTCAGAGAGAATCATTCTATTGTAGTAATGGAAATAATGTCACTAGTGCTAAGTGTGCAGATTACACTAATAACTATGCAATTCAATGTTTTTCTTTTAATTCAGCATGCAAAAAATAAACAGATAAAAATGTATTTATTGTTAAGATAACATTAGCTACACAACTCACTATATTAACTTTGACTCAATTTTTTTGAGTAATTTAAATATCAAATGTTTATCTCCATGTTACCTCCATGTCTTCAGTTTTCACATGATTGACTTTCAGAACTGTGTTGCTGTTGATCACCATGTAATTTGAGTAATTTCTTGAAAAACACCACACACAGAACATAACTGATAAGATCTAAGCTAGCATAGCGAGCATACCTGAGCATATTAATGCAGAGCTCCACATTGATTTACATCAGAATGCATTAAGTTATGAAAAAGTCTTAGAGGCAACAGGCCTGAGAAAAGACATTTGAGGCAAAATTGGATGTTTACTGTTAGGAGATTAGATAGGGTTCTGTTTTTTTAATGAATATTTAATGGAATGAAAGCTTTAATACATCACGAAATGTCCTTACATTTTCCCATAAAACACCAACCCTGCATCTGCTTCTTTTTCTATTTGTTAATATTTTTTCCCCTCTTCCGTACAGCTGGATTAGTTTGTGTCAAAAATCAAACTGTGAGTATGTGCTACCAATCACCAATAGTTACCAGACCACCCAGATCTACAGCCTTCTGCTTCTTCCATGTTTCTTTAAAATTCACCTCTGGGGACATACGTGGGACAAAATAACATCTATCATATTCTTAATTATGGGTTGTGGTGGGTGGAGGTCATGTGGAAGGTAGTGGGCCTGGGTCATCTCCCAGGCATCCAGCAGTTTGACATTCACTTCTTTGAATATTGCTCTGAGTATCTTGTCTCGCTGCAATGCGTAGTAATCGTCAGTGGTCAGCGACTCACGTAGCGTCAACCTTTTGGGATTACCAGTCCTGATGACAACCAGAGTATCTGGAGCTCTGGTCAACAACCGCACTACTGCCCTCCTTATGCTCAGCAGACGTCGGATGTAGACCTCCACAGGGTAAACGCCAAAGTGTGCCCAGACGCCAAAAATGACTACAGCGTTTGCGCCTCCAACCACACTGTCCAGTTCGTTGGCAACAAAGTGGAACTGACTGACTGGCAACGTATAAGCACGGAGCGGAGGGCCATGGCAGCGGAACGTCAATAAAATGTTGTTTTTATAATCCAAGGCCATAAGGGGTCCGGTTTGTGGGGGGGTTTTCAGGTCAAACTTCTTGAGATCTGAAAGTGTAACAGAGAACTCATCAGAAAGAACCAATTCAAATTGTTGTCAGACATTTCTACTGAGTATCTACCTGGAACTTTAGCAATTAAGAATTCAAACCACTGCCTGACGGTGGAGTCTCCATACAGATGGAGAACCTTCCCTTTCAGACACTGGCTGATTGCTGTGGCGTTGTTAAACTGATGAACTGAGGTGCCGTCTAGTGCTCGCCATGCATCCTGGTAGTAATAACCAGCAGGATTAGCTCTCATGGTTCCTCCTAGACGAAGGGAGATTCAGAAGAACCTTGGAATAACTATATCTATGTGCAATATAATTAAGGTTTAAGAAGATTATTTTGAGGGCCACTTAGTATTTAGAGAAGTGATGATGATGATGATGAACAAAATCATGTATGCCAGCATTATTTCATAGAAACAACTTTATGGATATCAAAATTTTTACCAGTATCAGCTTTACCTGACATATTAACAGGGGCTGTTTCATTGAGAACTGGAAGAAATAATAAATTACATTTATTACCTGTTTATCATGACAGTAAATTCAGAAGCAAAACAGCTGTTCAACATTAATGATATGTCATATCCTATCAGTACTTTGTTGGTCATATTAGAAAAATGCATCTAGATACATACTGTATTTGCTTTGCAGAATGTTTATAGAAAATGTTTGCTCTGTTTAAACATATCAAATAAAATCCAGTCAGATAATATAAATTATAAATTGGCAATTCACAAAAATGTCTAACAAAGCCACACTTTAAAATTAGCAACTGCTAACTTTTTTCTTATGTATGTCAAGCAATCTGTGATTTATTGTAATACAATTATAACATGATCTTTACCTTTTAGTTTTGGTAAAATGCTGATTCTGGAAGGTTCTGAAGACTGAATGGAAGTTTTCAGGTTGACACCACTATAATAAGAGCAAAGAAAATGAGATAAACACTGTCAATTGAAAGTGAAAAGCATTTTTTGTTTTTACTTCTGAAATGCAGTCTTAAGCAATGTCACGTTTCCTTTACTTTCATTCAGTGTGATTCAGGTCAGTCATAACAGATTTCGGCAAAATCCAAAATTCCACAAGGAAACATAGTAAACAGGTACTAGAGGATCTCAAACCCATTTAAATAGACATTGCTTTTATTATGCTAGATATGAAGCACATGCCACACAAAGTGGTAAAAGACAAAAAAGGAAATAATCCGAAACCAAAATCAAAGAAGCTGAAGTCCAAATGGTGACGTTAATACCCGTGAATATCATCAGTGCAAAAGGTTGAGAGGTTTCTGGAGATTGTGTGCTAAAAACACAAGCCTATGGATGACTTATGAGGTGGTGCAATAAATTTGTGGCACAACCTTTCGTATGGTTTTACTTCATGTTTTCAAATTGCCTTTTTTGTTAGACGTCCTCCATGTAAAATCCAAGCCACTGTCGGATTATTGATCCAGCGTTGTTTCTATAGGTACTTGAATAGTTGATCTTGAATAGTTGATCAGATGAACTATTCAAGATTTTTGGTCATCCTCTTAAGCTACTGTTGAGAAAAGTCGAGCTCAGCCCACTTCCCCATGCTGGAGATTTTAGTTTAATAATAACAATGAATAAAGTTATCTTTAAAACTGATTATACAGGTGACATCAAGACCCAACAGTAGAGTCAGACGGTAATAAAATCAATCTGGTTATGTGTGTTGTTATTGTGTCCTGCAAACTTTGCTTTAATTCTACTTTTTTCTATTTAATCATAAAAAATCAGTCAGGCAGAAAGAGAGTCATGAAACAGGAAGAGCAGGTTTCCTGAAGAAAGAGGAAGTTTCCAGCCTGCAGTGAATAGAAATAGTTCAGGTTGCTCATTTCGGAGCATTAAAGGTTTAAAGAATAAAATCTAAACATTTTGAGGAATTGGATAAAACCCAGAGTAAAATACTTAAATTAATAATGATAACTTATAATTAAGCCAATAATTAATATTGGTTTAACCAGTGGTTGATGTTGGTTTGATTATAAGAATATTAGATAGACCAGATTATTGATTTTACTTGTTTGATTATTTTGGCTACTGATTTAAGCTGTACTGACCCTTGCAAAATTGCCTTATTAATAAAATAATTAGCATTAAGAAAATCTAAAAGATGTTGTGGACATTCAGTTAATGAGTCACCTTAAAGTTCTTTGATGGTTGTAAAATAGCTATGAAGTTTGATTCTGGGAGGAGAAAGTGGAAAATGTTTTATAGGTTGTTTTTAGCCAAAACTAAAACAACACCCTTGGGACTCGCCCGAGTCACTAAAACCTACCTGGTTCAGTAACAAGTGCAAGTTGTAATAAAGAGAAAGTGCGACAGTTAACAGGTGTGCTCTGTGAAACTAGCTGATTGCGGGCTGCTCGATCTGGCTAGTTCACAGGGTGAAAAAGGGTGGGACATCTGGATGGAGGTCGTTAGAAACCAGGCTAGTCTTTCTCGCGCCCAGCTTAAACAGAATGTCCTCTATATTCTCATCTGTAGTAATACTCCGGAGTTAGAGGCTTCTCGGATCCGTTAGACGGAGAGCTGGGAGCAACATCTCCCTCCTCTCAGAAGGGGAAGTAGAGAGAGAGAGAGAGAAGGGGAGGGGGATGTTGCGCAACAACTAAGCTAGATTTATAGCTAACGTGTTGGGCACCTCTGAATTTTTGTAACTCGGGGCGGATCGCACACGCCACCATAGATCATGTGGGACACCGTTAACACGAACTGGGTGATTTGGAAGGTGCGCTAGCAGAGCAGAGAACCTTTGCACTGGCATTTATGAGAATACGGCTCCAACATTCACTTTAACTATGAACGCCTCAACGCTGTCTTCGCTCAGGCGTGCTCAATGCGAACTTTCAAAAACGCTATTAACTCATCCTTGCACCTGAAACTCTCGCTGTCATCAAGTTTTTTCTCCGTGCAGCCTGTGGGGCAGAACATTTTCAGGTTGGGAGAGAGGATGGACTAGTGACGCATTCGTAACGTGTTGGATAAACAACACTTTTAGTGAGTTAGATGCCAAAAGTTTATTATCTGAATGACTATTTATACTCGATGGTTGCAATAGAGCCATTTTAACCATTGTGAATCGAAAAACTTGTGATAATGGAATACTTGATATATCGACCAACCCTACTTCGACAGGAGTCTACGACAGAAATGTCACCTCCAAACTTCGACATGTATTGCTAGGCACTGCTCTATTGAGTTACCAAAGAGCATCAAATACTTCATCAGAACTACCTAAGCCATATTAAGTTTGAGACAAGGTCCAGAATTTAGTTTTACATGTCTTCTTTCAGAGTGCTTATAGCCCCCTGGCAGTAAGATACTAGAGTGTCTCTGTCCAGATTACTAACAGAAAATTGAAATGCAGTGGTCTAAATTCAAACCTGTCTAATGCAACCTCAAACTGAATTATTATCTACTACGAGTCACTTGATCTGGCTCTGCTGAATATCAGCAAAAGGAGTTTCAGTTCATGACTTCATCACTTAGCATAATGTTGATGTTATGTTTCTGACAGAAACATGGTTGTATGATGGAAATGAAGCACATGTAGTAATTGAAACAGTGCTTCCTAATTACAATTTCTAAAGTAAAAATAGAAAACATAGGAAGGGGAGAGCTTGTTACAATATGATTCACTGGATGGTAAAAAGGTTTTGACTCTTGAGTATTTGGAATTTGAGATAAAAGGCCGTAAACGAGCTCTGACACTAACTTTATACAAAACCCCAAAATATGTGGACATTTTTTTTAATGACTTCAGTGAAGTTGTGTCAGTTATATGCATTGATTATGACTGCTTAATATTTGTGGGAGACTTCAACATTCATGAAAAACCTGAAGAAAGAGGTGCTAAAAAACTGTATGATGTACTTGAAAACTTTCGTCAGATCCTACATTTTAAATAACCAACACACAACGACACAATCTGGATTTCATTATCAATAAGGGTGGGAATATTTCCAAGGTCTCTGTAATCGATGTCGCCCTGACTGATCATTTCTCTTTTATCTTTAAAAGTACAATCTCCACTGACTCACTTAGAAAAACAACGCAGTAGCAACTTTTTATCAAATTTATGCTTCCATCTCACTTCCCTGCTGTAATTCAGTAGATGAGCTGGTAGATAACATCTATTCTACAATTTCAGACATAACTGATTCCATTGCCAGTGGGGTGCCAGCTGTCTATTTTGCTCTCTGGGGGAAGGCTTGTTCTCCCACCTGTGGCCGTAAACCCTTGATCTAGACACTAGACAAACAGTAGTCTCTTGATCACAAATCCAAGATAAACACCCGACAGTTTGAAAACAGATGAGTATATATTCTCACACTGTCTATGAATGTTTATTTCAGATCCGGTTCTCTGGGTTGGCAAAATAATAGTTTGTAGGTCACATCTTAGCTATGAAAACCTGAACTAGATATGACTCAATGTCATCAAGATATATTGTTGTATTAATGTAGTTTTAAACAAACAAAAACACCTGGAAGTTTAAAAGATGTCAGTTTATTGAAGTTGATATGTATTGCTTTTAGACTGAAAAAGTCAACTTCCCCAAAGTCTCATGATAGACTTTTTCACACACTGCCCTAAGATATCTTAACACAAGAGTTTGAACATGATTTCGAGCAACCATAAAACAGTTGAATATGAGATAAGCATTAAAATTACCTTTGAAAGAGCTTGGCCTCCTTGGCTGTTGGTTGTGGCACATAACCTTTGAAAGCGTGGGTGATCCTGTGTTCACATTTGAGGGTCTTTGGCTTGTAGCAGAACCAGGGCTCCCGGGTTCGGGTGTCAGTGAAGTTACACAGCTGCTCCGGAGGTGCCTTAAGGCACACGTTACAATTGGTAGCTTCAGTAACTGAGCCTGAATGGAAGAGGCTTTGAAAGAAAATTCTGCCAGGCTCTTCCTGGTTGACTCTGTCCAGGACTGTGACTGCCTCACTGGAGTGGACCAGGGTCACCTTTGGGAAAACAACAAGAGTTCTCACAAAAAAGTCTTGTGAAGTAAGATTTGAGCATTTGCAAAACCCCAAAAGTCCACATTTTTATTTGTGTAAGAAAGATAGATGTGTGAATTCAAATCTGTGGAGCGGGACGTCCGAGTTGTGAAGCAGAGGAGCTCTGTGCGCCGGGCTCTAACACCAAACGCAGGGCCGTAACACACAACCTGTACGATGGGGCGGGAGGCGGGGGTCTAAAATCCTATTTATGGTTTTCCAGACAATACTGGAACACACAAAACACGCACAGATGACTAAAGTTTGTTTTGTACTGTTGTAACTATTAAACAATCTCCCCCAATGTGTCTCCACTGTATAAGTGGAGACACATTATTGATATTACCATTATAAAATAACTTGCAATTAAGTATTGGCAAAGACCAATGTAATTTTCACAGGTGGCAGAGCATTGTTGTTAGCAGCTGCTGAAAGTAACTAAAAAAGTTAATTTTAATGTAACTTAGTTACTTTCCAAATCAAGTAATCACTAATCTAACTAAGTTACTGTTTCAAGGAGTAATCAGTAATCCAAGTTACTTTTTCAAAGTATCTATGCCATCACTGCTCTTCACACAATGTGCCTCAGCATCAACTTATACCAGTAAATGTACATTGTACTAGGCTTTGTGACAGAGTTGCTTTTGTTCTAATCACTTCCATTTTGTTATAATAGCAATATCAGCTGACTGTTGAATATTTAGTAACAAGGAAATTTCCTGACAGGACTTACTGCACAGGTCATATTCCATCATGGCAGAAATCACTGAGTTCCTGAGAAGCTCAAATGTTTGTAGAAGCAGTCTTTGGCAGAGGTGATGGAATATATACTTTACACTTTTGACTCCAAAAAAAAAAATCATTTGGACATAGAATTCAATGATTTGTTACAAAACAAGTGGAGAGCAATATTGTGTATTGTTCTCCACTTGTTTTGTGGAGAAACAAAATGAGTTGAAAAACTTTGTATTCATCTTGGGACTTTGTAGGTTATTTGGCTATGTATTAATTGGAGCTCTGTTTTACTTTAGTCGTCTGGTTACTCTAGTGTGCCACGTAGTCTTCGCTTCCTGGTGTTTCTGAGTCATTCCTGTTGAGTTTGTTTTATGTGTTTTATTAGGTTTTCTGTTTTAGCTCAACCTTAGTAAATGTTTTCCTGTATCTTGTTTTGCATTGTTTATGAATCATTGACCTTCCTGAATTATCCATAACTCTCTGCTCTTTCCAGCTGCTTTATAATTTCCTAATGTACCTCAGATACCTAAGGAGTGTACTCTCCAGGAATCAAGAAAAGCTTTAGTCTTACCTCAACCTGTGCGCTTCCTTCCCAGAGTAAAGGGAAAACAGCTGTGTAGGAACCATTGTGATGATCAAAGACTTTCCCCACCACACCTGCATGAACAGTTGGGTTGTGCAGCCGAGCAAATACGACGTCACCACCAGATTTCTTGGGACGTCCATTGAAGTCATTAATTTTTATCAAGACCTCCAGCTGATCACCAACGTGCCAACTTCCCCCTCCGTCACGTGGAAGGATGGTGAAAGTGCTGTGAGCAGCATGACTGGTGTCAGTCAGAGAGAAGTTATCTGGGACAGATGGTGTTTCAGGCCAGGTGATGTAGTTCTTTAAAAATTCTAACTCAAGAGCGTCTTCAGGTAACACAGAGTGGAAGGAGCAGAAACTGGTTGGCTTAGGAGGCTCAGTGGGACGTTTCAGAGTTCTGGTGGTGGGAATCAGAGCCTCAGTGGTGGGAACTTTCTTCAGCTAGAGAATAAAGTTTAGAGATTGAACAAATCATGGTTTCTATACAAATTACTGAATAATTAATAACTTCCTAAAATACTGTATATTAACATTTCCATGATTTTATATATTGAGGTGACCCTGTATTAGCATAAAACTAAGACTGAATATTTTGTTTGAAAACACAAAAATTCCTTCTTTTTCCCATCTGGGTTTTGATACTTTTCATGAATGTATCTCAGGTAGTTAAAACAGGTCCAGAGGCTTTCCCAATAATGGTAAGTTATCAGTTAAAAAGCTCCCATAACTAAATGAACTAGGGCTGCAGCTACAATTATTATATTAATCGAATTTTCTATCTAAAGTTCTGACAAAAATAAAACATAATACAGTGTAGGGTTAATTTGGAAGTGTCATTAAGTGTGGGTGTGGTGGTGAGGCAGACGCAGGTAGACCCAGGTTGCTGCTCTGACTGTGTTGCTTTCTTAGCAAGTAACTTTACAGTCTGAATACTCCTGGCAAAAATATTCTTTGCCTAAATTGATTGATGAATTCTTCAATAATCAATCCATCACAGTTAATCCAATTTATTGCTTCAGCCCTGAAATGAAATATTGTCTTTCTTGTCATATGTTACTCATTAAGATGATTGCAATAACTGCTATATTTATGGGGTGATGATGTTTATATGTAAAGTCCTTTGGTTAGCTACCTTCAAAGGATTATCATGGTACTGGTAGGGTTGCCACCCGTCCCTTAAAATGCGGAATTGTCCCGTATTTGGCTGTTAAATGTTGCGTCCTGTATTGAACCGATTTTCTGCAAACACCCGACAGATATGCCTATCATCACAAACATTGTTACTAAGTGTAACAATAATGACCAAAATGAAATAGGAAATATTAAGGTCAGCTAAATTCTCATTGCGGGAGCTAAAGGACCCCTGAACTCTACGGACCGACGCTGTTATCACGGTTGCCTAGAGACAGACACTACACAGCTGCAGTGAGCTGCTGTTATCCCGCCTCCTTAACCCGATTCTCTGTCCTTAGAAGCAAAACCTCTCGTAAAGATACAGACGTGAGAAGGAAGACGCAAATTGCAGGCTGAATAATGTTAGTGAGGATGAATACAGGGAAATTAAAAAAAATGTGTCCACTGTGGTGAGGAGAGGAACACAGCAGACCCTGATATGGTAACATTTTGCTAAGATTAAGTTTCTTATTGTGATTTTAGTAGACTATTGGTTTGATTATTTGCTTATTTAATGTATAATAATATCACCCAAAATAATATAGATGATCATTTAAAGAACAAATCATTATTAATACACCAGACCCAGACCTGCAGCCATGGGCGGTTCTAGGTGGGGGCTAACAGGGTACCAAAGAAGTTATACTAAATAAATGTCTCATGTTGATACTGAGTGGTGGATTTTTTTTTAACCTTCACAATTTTACTTTAACAATGAATTAAAAATTATAGAGCTGCATTTTTAGCTGCTGTATGGAGATAGGATCACACTTTCCATCTGCCAGGGATCTGCAACCTGGATCTCTGGAGACACAAGTGGGTCTTTGACTCACTTTTTATATCAAATGATGAAATATTGCTCTGGTTTTTATTTTTTAATTCTTTTTCAAGTGTTGCCATGGAAAAACACTGACTATCCTGGCCCCTGTGGTAAATCTGGTCTAGAATCAGCCTCCAAACCCAACTCCTTCTCTATATAAATATTTTGGTAATATTCTGTAAAATATCAGAATGTTCACATAGCTTTTATACTTTTAGTTGTCTGAGGACACATTTTGAATATTAAATCAGGTGTTATGATCAGTTACTCAGTGGTTTACCAAATACCTTTTACACTTGTATTTAAAGTATACTACTTTGATTGGAGTACAGTTTTGGGGTCCTCTAACCATCCTCTGTGTATGAATGGTTGCTCTATGGATCACTTTTTAAGGACAAAAAAACACTGCCATAAAATATTGTCTATCACTGTAGTGAACATCCCACCCCATGAGAGTTGGGCAACACGCACCGTGGTGGGCGTCCCTTATTTTGATTTCTGAAAATTTAATGTTTTCTGGTTTAATGAGTGGTGTCTTTTATGACTTTGTATTTTTTTTGTGTACTCACCTCTGCTAATTTAGCCACTATGTGATCAGCAATGTTGGGATTGCTAAACATGACCCATAAGACACAGAAAGCCAACAACAGGAAGATCCATCCGTACTTCAGAGGAAAACGTTTTCTTAAAGCCTGGCCTCCCAGTAGGAATGACGACTCGATCTGGCTCTGTGTTAAAAGATGAAATCAAAAAAAGCACCCAGGTTAATGACTATCGATTTTAAAAATAATGCAGAGCTGAGTTACTGTTCGTGAGGTAGGTCAGCCTTTTGACTCAGGCTTGTTGGAGCAGGAATTTATCTAAAAGTTGCAGGTTGGCAGCTCTGCATCTCTGCACTGCAGGGTGAAGCCATAATGCCGGCACTATTGTGGAAGTAAATAGATAAAGTTAGAGATGTTTGAGAATTTGCTTCCTTCTTTTACTTCCTCCATAAGTATCACTTTTGGGGGGAAATCTTTTTGTGAAACATCCACTCTCTGGCTGCATGATGGCACAGTTGTTACTGTTGTTCCCTTGTAACAAGAAGGTCCTGGGTTTGAATTCCAGCCTGGAGTCTTTCTACATGGAGTTTACATCTTCTCCCATTACATACATTGGTTTTCTCTTTCTTTCCCAAAGTCAAAAATCATACCAGTGAAGTAAATTGGTTACTTTAAATTGTCCTTAGGCATGAGTGTATGCATTTATAGTTGTGTGTCATGTTTGGAGATCGCTGGAGATAACCAGCAACCCTTGACCCTGAAAGGATCAGCAGGTTTTGACAACGCCCACTCGGATTGGTCTATTTTGTCACTTTGAGAGAGCCAGTGGAACCTCTCAGGGTAATAAATCCCACAGACAGGATACAGCATACACCTGTCTGTTTCAGCCTTTGAACTTATCAAAATCTGAAGGACATCAAGGGCACTTTGGACTTTTACGACTGTGAAGAAAACACCTTATGAGGCCAATGTCAAATTGTTTGCAAAAATAGTGGAACATGCAAGCTATTAACATCTCTTGAACTGTAGTGTTTGACAAAAATTGGTTACACCCTGTGGCAATGAGTCCAAAGGACAGACAAACAAATGATTTAAAATAGTGAATTACAAACCTTTGTTCCCTGGGAAGGTAAGCCATCAGAATACAATTGGGAATGTTTTTGTTTAGTTGCACATGTTGCTTTCATTATATTTTTCACCCTTGGAAGACGCCATTTTTTTATCTGTGCAACCCATGCTGGGTTAATAACACTGTTCGGTTCATTCTGTACTGGAATCTACAGAGTAAACATAGAAAGGTTAACGTTACCCGAGTTGTTGATTATCATATTGCATTTGACCATTGTAAATTTAACGTCGCTGTAGGCTGTAATTAAACAATAAATAAATACAAAAAATAGTGAGGTGAGTTTGCATCACTTCATGTGGGAAAAATAATTTGTGATTTCTACATTCCCATCAATTTCAACGCGCTCCAGTTCAAATTGAACAGGCTTAGCGATGTTACTCGTTCTTGTTTTAGCCGGTCCAATCTGACCAAGCATACATCATTTACCCAGAATGCATTGCAGCATAAACAACATGGCGACAATATTTTACTTACATTTATAAAACCCAAACAGCCTACAGTATTTTTGTTGGATTGTCTTTATAATACAGTAAAAATATTAAATGCTGAAGAAACGCTAAATAGTTATGAAAATAACTATCACTGATGGTAGAGGGAAAAAATATATATACCCCTCTTCAGACTTTTTATAAATTTAGGTTTAAAATGAACATGTTTATTTGACTGGAAGTGATATTCCAACTAGAGTCCACAAATGTATGGAGAATATGTGTAGGGATCTGAAGATGGCAAGGAGAACTTTCAATCTCAGACTCATCATCAGTGATGGGAATAACTGCATTCAAAGCAAAGGCGTTAGTAAAGTCGATATTTTTTTTTTCAGGAATCTAACTACTTACCCATTGTTACAATGCTGTTACCGCACACAGTCTAATTGGAGGAATGGAGCCTCTGGAGGGAGAGTTGGAGTCTTTTCTCTCTTGCTGTCGATGAAGGCGGACACTTTTTTTCCTTTGCTCCCTCCCTGCTCTTGCCTGCCCTGCTTGCTCTGTTTTTGTCCTGTCTTTTTCTATATTTTTGAAGCCTTTCTTTACACATCCTCCAAATCTACAAATTATGGATCTGGTCAACCGGTCTCTCAATGCAATTGATCAAATTTTCTCAATGAGAAGACTGAGCACAGCAGAGCCCTCTTGTCCTGCGGGGACACACCCGGCAGGATTCACCCTGGATTTATTCATGATTACAGGATTTCTGCTGTTTGGAGCAAATCGACAAATTTGTGATGGACTTGGCCGAACTAGCAAACACTCAGACTGTTGGTGTGAACAGAGATGCAAATTGGATGTGAGTCTTGCTGAGACTCGCAGCCCAGCTGAGGACTCTAAAACTCTAACGAGTTGGAATCGATCTTGGAGAAGTTACTAGTTTCTGCTCAGTGGAACGACCAAACTAATTTGGATGATTGGGAACTGAGATGTATTGGAGAGACTTTAGGGTAAGATTGAAATTTATAATCTTCCCGACCTAAGACATTCTGTATCTGAGTTGGCTTTTCTCGTGTTGCCTTGGAAGGGCTGCATATTTCCAATCTCCTTGAAGATGTGTAAACATAAGGCTCCTTCCCACCTCACCCCCTCCTGTTATCCATGCAGCTGTGGAGCTGAGCGCTCCTAAGGGCATTCCTTGATAACATTTTATCGGACTTCTACCGGGAGGCTGAGTAACTCGGTTTCATGGCACTGTGATGTCACCGCCTTCACTCATGTCTTTTTGTCTGAATGTTACCATTTGCCCTAATGTGTCCTTTCCTCTTTTTTATTTTATTTTGATAGAAACTGTGGAGTTCTCACTTTTGACCCAGAAAAGGATTATTTTAGATTATTTTAGTTTATTAGTAATATCAGAAATTGTGGAGTATGCACGATTTAGATCAACATTATACTTCCTAGATAACTTTTATGCAGAGAGACTCGTACTGCTCTGCATAAAAAAAATAAAATAAAAAATCATCCCCAAGCCGTGCTATGACCAACAATTATGAAATTTGGTACACGTGTATCCGGTCATGATCAACTCCTGTGCTGTTGACATGCACACTTCACAATCACTCAAAAGCTTTTTGTGCTTGTATTTCGACCGGTTTGGTGAAATACCAGTCCTTAACTGGCAGAAATGAAAAAATGGCTCCACTACAATGTTTGTCATTTTACATATGTTGTCGAAAAATACGTATCACAAACAAAAATTAACTCTTTTTTTGTCTCATTAGCTTTTCCAGGTTTTAAAGATCAAGGTGACTGTCTTATGTATAAAATGAAACCAAAAGCAATTTTAACTGGATAAAACTGTTGTTTTGAGAGGAAAATGGAATGATTTGTAGAGCAAGAATGACCATATCGTGACAAACAATGCTAAATACTTCAGAATAAAAGCATGATTCAAACATTTCTGCCGGTAAAATTCTGAAAGAAGCTTTCTACCTGAGGTTGGTTAAAAACACATTATTTATTTCAATAACACCACAAGCCAGAAAATGGAGAAACAATCTTACTTGGCAATCTATGATTTTTTTCAAATCCAAGAGAAACTACATTCCAAATAAGAGCTGATGAATCCTCTTCTCTCAACAGAATAAATAACAGTTTAGTAGTCTTTAAATGTTAAATAAGTGTCTTTGTTTCTTTCAAAAGAAATGAGAAAAGTAAGTTCATTGATTTTAGTTTACCTCCGTGTTTTTCTGCATCGTCGGCACGTCTCTTCCTGCACACATCAGGAAGAGCACACGTCTCTGCTCTTCCTGTCTTTGATCTGAACCAGACATTTCTGGTTATTATACCCTCCCTCCTTCCTTCCTTGTATGCAAAGCAGTAATGTGTACCAACTTATTTATTCTAGGACTCTCCTTCTTGACGGATAAGATTGCATTTCCACTTCTGCATCATTAAATGATTCATTCAGTATTTCTGTTTTGAGAGCTAATCATTTTAATTCTAATTACCTTGGTAAAAATAAGAACTATAAACCCTTAAACTGTTTCTGTATCCAGGGAGATTAAACATTTCTGGCTGCAAATAAGAGGGCTATTAAACAGCTGGACTTTTCATTACTGGATCCAATGAAGTCCAAAATGGCAAACCTAATGGATGAAGTTTTTTTCTCCATATAAATAGTTCAATAAAGACCACTTGGTTTTATAAAATGCTGCTCTTTATGAGTGAATATATATATATTAACATATATATATATATATATATATTATATATATATGTTAAGACTCGGAAGCTACTAACCATGCATGGAGGGTTCCACCCCAAATCCAGCACCCTGAGACTGTACACAAGCCGTAAGGAAGGAGGCAGAGGACTAGTGAGTGTGAGAGCCACTGTCCAGGATGAAACATCCAAGATCCATAAATACATCAAGGACAAAGCCTCAACGGACGATGTGCTCAGCGAATGTCTCAGGCAATGGGGAACAGAAGACGAGGTGCTGAGGAACCATCATGGGAAGACAAGCCCCTACATGGGATGTACCACCGACAAATAACTGAAGTGGCTGATATCAGGAAATCCTACCAATGGCTGGAAAAAGCTGGACTCAAGGACAGCACAGAGGCCCTCATCCTGGCTGCCCAGGAACAGGCCCTAAACACCAGAGCAATAGAGGCTCAGATCTACCACACCAGACAAGACCCAAGGTGTAGGTTGTGCAAGGAGGCCCCTGAGACAGTCCAGCACATAACAGCAGGGTGCAAGATGCTGGCAGGGAAAGCGTACATGGAACGACATAACCAAGTGGCGGGCATAGTGTACAGGAACATCTGTGCAGAATATGGACTGGAAGCCCCGAGGTCAAAGTGGGGGACACCCCCAAAGGTGGTGGAGAATGACCGAGCTAAGATCCTGTGGGACTTCCAGATCCAGACAGACAAGATTGTAATGGCGAACCAACCGGACATTGTGGTGGTGGATGAACCTAAAATCTTCTTCAACAAGGGGAAGAAGTAAAATTATCCATCATCAGACGGCTACAGTCCTTGGTAGCTACAGCTATTTTCAATATAACTGTTTGTTTTCCATGTCTGAATAAGAAAGAAAGTTGTTTTGTATCAACAAACTGAAGTTTGTTCAGTTACCAACTCTTTTTAGATTAATACCCAGATTTCTTATCTAATTTAAGTAATAATAGTACTGACATTATTCTACTCTTCTGATGCCTCTTTAAAATTTACCACTGGGGGGCAGATGTGGGACAAAACAACATCTATCATGTTCTTGATGATAGGAGGCTGTGGGTGAAGGTTGTGTGGCAGATGGTGGGCCAAGGTCATCTGCCAGGCATCAACCAGTCGAACTTTCACTCTTTTGAATATTGCCCTCAGGACCTTATCATGCTGTAAGGAATACCAGAGTCTCGTAGAAGGACAGTGCAAATTGGCTTTTATGTGTTTAGCTACGAAATATCAATTGGTAAAGAGCTGGTGAGCCAACCAGAAAACTGGGTCAAAATGATCTAAAGTTTAAGTATAAAGCCATACATTTTGTAACTTGTTACAAAATTTATGGCTTATTGGACAATTAAAAGTACAGTAAAGTGTCATTATTAAACAGTGTTGTACCTTTTGGTTTTGCTAAGACGGTAATGTTGGCAGGTCCGGAAGCTGGAATGTACACCTTCATGTTAACACCACTACAGAAAAGCACAGAAAATACAATTTTAATAAGGTACTGTCGCTTTCTGTGATTTGGTTTGAGACAATGTCATTCTGTCCACTCAGTGATACAGTAATGTGCATTGCTTTTCCCGGCCTCGTCAATTACTTTCTTCTTTTGACTATTGTAAAATATTCCCCCAAAAAATCATAAAAGTCACTGAAATGATACCAAAGTACTCAATGAGAATACATACAGTACCACGTCTGAAACCTTTTCACATTTCGTCACCAGTGGGAAAATCACTTGTGCTCAATTGTGATGTGAGAAACTAATAGTATTATGTTATAAATAAGAATCTAAAACATGTTTCAAGCTTTTGTTTTAAGGACTTTTCAAAACTACAGCTGTTAACAGAAGTCACCTGTTTAGTATAAATATCTCTGCTTTGTGAAGGATTTGTCAATGATCTCTGTGTGTTCCTATCATGGGCGTAGGTTTGGGTAGGGACGGTAGGGACATGTCCCGACCAATATTCACGGGATATGAAAAAGTCCCGACCAATTTTTGCCATATTGGCTCAAAGAACGTGGATCTACGATCTTTGATTAGCAGCAACAGGCGGTGCGCGGAACGGAAGCTTCTTAGTTTGACATTTATTATGAGCCTCCGAGACCGTGTCGGAACGGTGCTGTCGGGGGGGGTGGGGGGAGGGGGAGTCAGTTGAATCGTCGGACGTTCTTTGATTAGCTGCAAAAGGCGGCGGCTAGCTGGGCACACGCGTCTCCTTCTGAGTCTCCGAGACCATGTCGCCACCAAAAAAGAAAAGGACAGACATTAGAAGTTATTTCGCTACGTCGGCTGTAAGTACAGTGAGTGGACCCATAAGTTAGATATCTATCACGCAACGCATTTGTTGTAAAGTCCGGTGTTTAGTAAGGTCAGCACTGAATGTGAGGTAGAATAGGTCTGTTAATTATGTAATGTTTTTTCACATAGGATGCTCAGACAGCAGAGCAAGGGGCAGAGCAGAACGATGGAGAGGTGGCTGGAGCTTCAGGGCTCCAGGTGAGGTGTTAGTTCTCAGATATGAAATATACTGTGAAATTATCTCAGTAAATATGGCATTTGAAGTGTTAGTCTTAAATTAAGTTAAGCTAGTGTGAATACAAACCAGATTACGCTTTGTTTGCTCTATAGGAGGCAGTCAGTGTGAGTGCCAGTGACCAGGGAAGTCAAGGCAGCAGTGCCCTGGACATGGGGAGTGCGCCATACCAGCCTGATGTAAAATTCATTGCAGCACAGCAGCTGCCCAATAAAAGGTTGCGGTTTCAGGCCAAATGGTTTAGCCTCTTCCCATGGCTGCATTATAGCCCCACCATGCAAAATGTTCTTTGTTTTGAGTGTGTCAAAGCCTTTACCATCAAAAAGACCTCCTTAGAAAAGAAACATGATCCTGCATTTTGCCTAAATGGTTTTGGGAATTGGAAAAGTGCTTCTGAGAGCTTTACTCACCATCAAAATTCGAAGGCACACCATCATGCCGTCACTGTGAATGTGATGGAGCAAACTCCAGTCCATACACAGCTGGCCAGTGCTTTAGCCAAAACACAGCAGGATGCCAGGCACTGTCTTGTGGAAATTATGGAGTGTGTGAGGTATCTGGCTAGGCAGGGAATTGCAATGAGAGGGCATGCTTCAAATGAGGGTAACTTGTTCCACCTTGTGAAGTTAAAGGCAAAGGATGACCCAGTGCTAACTTCCTGGCTGACTCGCTGCCATGATTATGTAAGTCCCCAGTGCCAAAATGAATACTTGACTTTGTTTGGCCACACAATTGTGAGAGGAATTGCTGCAATGATTAGGTCCCTCCCTGTTGTCCAATTTTCTATCATTATGGATGGAACCCAGGACATCCAGGGCAAAGAGCAGGTCTCTATATGCCTGAGGTATGTTGATCAAGACCTGGTGCCAGTGGAAGCATTTATCGGCTTGTATGATACGCCATCTACAACTGGTGAACAGATGGCAAAACTAGCTCTGGACATGCTTCTCAGACTGAACCTGCCTATCTCAGGTGTGCGAGGACAGACGTATGACGGGGCAGCAAATATGGCAGGCCTTTTTTCTGGCACCCAGGCAATGCTCAAAAAGGAGCAGCCCCTGGCATTGTATGTACATTGTGGCGCACATTGTGTCAACTTAATTACCCAATGTGCATGCAATTCTTCACCCTTACTGCGTGACGCACTTCAGTGGGTCCATGAACTTGGAACACTGAGCAACCAATCTGGCAAATTTAAAGGCATTCTGGCACAGCATACTGTTCCAGAGGGGCCCACCAGGACAATTAAACCACTCTGTCCCACAAGATGGACTGTCCGTGGGCAAGCTGTGCAGGTAGTCCTCAATGAATATGAGGCTATCCTAAACAGTCTGGAGGAAATGGCCTCACTTGGTTACGACACAAGCACTAGGGCAAATGGTCTATTGGAGCGATTCCAAAAAGGGAAGACCATTTTAGGCCTCAATCTAGCCACAGAGGTGCTCTGAGAGCTTGAGTGTTTGAACAAATCCCTGCAGAGTCATTCCCAAACCATTGCCGGTATGCAGACTGCAGTTCAATATGTAAGCTCAGCTATTCAGGAGAAAAGGACTGATGCAAAGTTTGCAGAATTGTTTGAGAAGTCAGTGCAGATGGTGGATACTTTGGGGATTGAAGCCATTGAAATTCCTCACCAAAGGAAACCCCCCAGGAGATATACTGGTCAGGCTAGTCATCATCAGTCAAAGACAGCAGAGGAATTCTACAGGATTGAGTTTTTCAAGGTCTTGGACTGTTTGGATATGCAGTTCAAAGACAGATTCAACCAACCTGATCTGGAGAAATTAAAACAGGTTGAGGATGTGCTCCTCACCGGTAAGGTTAATGACACTATTGGGGAGTACCCAGAGATTAACAGGGAGAATCTGGGGATTCAACTTTCCATGTTCCTTAACAAACATCCACTAAAATCAAGTGCAGAAGCAGCAGAGATACTGAGAGAGATGCCCAGGGAAGTTCGTGGCCTATTCAATGAGGTGGAGACGCCAAAACTTAGACCGAACCTACGCCCTTGGTTCCTATGGACTTTAATGAAGAAAGCCATTGTTGGTAGACAGCTCTAAGAATTCCCATTTACAGTTAGCTAGTCTTTGGGGAAACAGCAAACATATGGATGAAGATGCCTATTCTCATATGAGGTTAAACTTTTTTGTGCTTTGTCGCTCTTTTGATTGGTGGATCTGATGAATGAGGTTGAGCAGCTGGACCCGTAACTATGAAGCATGATTTGAGTCAAGGTCAGCAGGGTCTTCTTTCCCCACTGATTATGCCAACCCCGTCCCATTGGCTGTGGTTTCTCTGGATGGGAGTTAGGGACACTATTTAGATGACAAGTCATTTGGCTACTTAGGCGAGGCTTGTCCGACCCGCTTTCCTGCTTGAATGTGGTCGTCGTACTACTCATAGTTACTCCTTCTAAACCGTGGTGAAAACTAACTAAAAACAACCATTGCCACATGGTGGCAGAATTAAGCAGCAGAAATGCTTTTCAGTAGCAAAGAAGGGGAAGATGATTGGAGATAAATATGTTAAGAATCCTGGAACAAAATCTGCTTGATGCTGGAAAAAACTTGAAACTGGATCGGAGATTCATATATATAGAGACATAACAACATACATGCCATTGGAGTGGTTTTAGTTTACAGTATTGTCATTTGCTGGAATGGCCCAGTCAAAGTCCAGAAATAAATTTGACTGAAAATCTGTGTAAATGCTTAGTAAATGTTGCTCAAAGAACCCATCTATCCAGTATTTCTAAATGTGAGCTATGTTCCTAAAGAGAAATATTCAGTCTGTAAATTCTCAAAGCTTATAGTGATGCAACCCAAAAAACTGTCTGTCGGAGTGACAATGAATACAAATGCATGCCCCACTTTTGTTGGTTTAATTTTATTTTCTTACAACATTATGTGTGACTTTTCCGCTCTGTCGTATCAAATCTAGATGAAGTGCATTTACATGTGTTGGCTTAAAGTGTTAAAAATGAGGGGAAGAAACATGGAAAAATGTCACATTTTTGCAACTGTACATGATGACTGTTTTTCTCATCGTCCAAAGCTTTTTGACAAATTTAAACAAAATAAATAAAATGTTGGAAGGTTTAAACTGAAAGGAGGGAAAGCACAGTGAAGTGAGGTGTCTCTGCAAAATAATAATCCTCACTTTTGTTGCAGGACAGCTCCAGATTGCTAATCAGAAAAGTTGTCAGATGTTGCTTAAAGTCACCTTTCCGAAGGTACATTTCTTTAAATCCTCAGTTTCAAGATTGTGTAGAATTACGACAGCTTTGTGGGATGTCACTTAAAAACCTCAATATGAGCAGCCGCTTTGTGAAAGGGATTCTTTCAACACAGAGGGAGCTTAAGGGATCTAGACTTCTTTACTTTGGCTTACTGTAAATAAGATTCTGTTGTACTGCAATTGTGTAAGGTAGTCCTGGTGCACCACACCTCTGCCATGCATCATTGGGAACACAATACGTCATCTCTGAGAAAATTCTCTAATATAGCAAAAGGGTTTCACATGCAGTCTGCATTTTACAGAAAACACTGCAATTTCCATACATTATCAACTAATCAGATTTGCTGTGATATATGTATGCCTTTGGTCACATGAAAGAGAAAATTTACCAATAACTTCACGATACATTTACCTGTTAAAGAGCTTCTCCTCCATGAGCCTTAGGTTTTGCCTGAATCCTCCTTTGGCATGGGTGATCCTGGTGTCACAGTTCAGCTTCTTTGGCTTGAAGCAGAACCATGGCTCCCCCGTGTGGAGGTTGGTGTAGTTGCATAACTTCTCCTGGGGTGCCTGAAGGCATACATTACAAGTGGTGGTTTCTGTGACCGAGCCTGAGCGGAACAGGCTGTGGAAAAATATCCTGTCAGGCTGCTCCTGGGTCAGTTTCTGTAGCACAGTCACTGCATCACTGGAGTGAACCAGTGTCACCTGTTAAAATGGAGGAGAAGAATGTTCATTAAGATTTGTCAAACTTATATTGTGTTAAAAATTGTAGGTCATTTCCATCATAATATAGTTTTTTATACAATGACTTGGCATCTAATGAGCTATGGAAGTCCCATTCCTCACCAGCAGCTGCTGTGTCCAAGTCCTAACACCTGACTAAGGAAGTTTTTAATACCAGAACACTCAAAGCAACTTGACTAAAAACTATTTCACAACCTAATTTTGTCTGGCTCACTTTCATGCTGCACTTTTGAAAGTCGTCCAAGCAAGATATTGCAATGACCAAAAAGTATTCAGATGCAGCATTTGTTGATGAACCATTCACATCAGGAACATCACAGTAGCTGTGACCATATAAGCACTCAAAACACTTCAGTTTGTTGCTTTGTATCAACAAACTGAAGTTTGTTCAGTTACCAACTTTTTTTAGATCAATGCTCAGATTTCTTATCTAATTTAAGTAATAATAGTACTGACATTATTCTACTCCTCTGATGCCTCTTTAAAATTCACCACTGGGGGGCAGACGTGGGACAAAACAACATTTATCATGTTCTTGATGATAGGAGGCTGTGGGTGAAGGTTGTGTGGCAGATGGTGGGCCAAGGTCATCTCCCAGGCATCAACCAGTCGAACTTTCACTCTTTTGAATATTGCCCTCAGGACCTTATCATGCTGTAAGGAATACCAGTCACTGTTGGTCAGAGTCTTGTAGAGGGACAGCGCTTTGGGGTTCGCGGTCCTGATGATGACCAGTGTACCTGGAGCTCTGGTCAGCAGCCGCTCCACTGCCCTCCGTATGCTCGGCAGGCGCCGGATGTAGACCTCAACAGGGAAAGTGCTGAAATGTGACCAGATGCCGATTACTACCACAGTGTTGGTCCCTCCGAGCAGAGCATCCAGTTCGTTGGCAATGTATCGTAGCTGATTGGCAGGCACAGAGCTGAAGTGGATGGGAGGGCCGTGGCACCGAAAAGACACTAAAATGTTGTTTGGATAATCCAAAGCCAGGAAAGGTCCATTTTGCTTTGGACTTTTCAGGTCAAACGTCTTTAGACCTGAAAGGGTGATGAAGAGAAGACATTAGATTATGGGATGAGCAAAGTTGAATGATTACCATAGAACTCTATTAGGCATCTACCTGGTAAAGTTTCAGTTAAATATTCAAACCACTGTCTGATAGTGGAGTCTCCATACAGGTGGAGCACCTTGCCTTTCAGACAGCAGCTCATTTTGTGGAGGTCAAACTGACGGACTGTGCTTCCATCAAGTGATCGCCAGGCACCGTTGTAGTAGTAACCAGAGGGTTTGGTCCTCAGAACATTTCCAACTTTCTCTGGATTACCTTAAGCACAGTTGAAAAAACAAAAAGAGAGACAACTAAGGAAAGTACAAAAGGATAATAAGAAACCAAATCTTTTAATCTCTCTGCTTGGAAATGTCCAGGCAGCAAAGCTTTTGGTAATGCTGTATCTTAAATATTGGTTTTATTTACTAAATAAAATGGTAAACTGATGGTGTATTTCTCCCTAAACCAAATACATGTGCAGACAAAATTACACCAATTTAAGAATACAGTATAGCATCAATGTTAAACAGTGTTGTACCTTTTGGTTTTGCTAAAACAGTAATGTTGGCAGGTCCAGAAGCTGGAATGTACACCTTCATGTTAACACCACCTGGCATAAAAAAATAAAGAAAATGATATGGTACCACTGTCACTCTGATATACTCTGATTTGTGACTTGGTATGATCCAATGTCCTTCTGTGACAAATACAACACGCTTTAACCGGTGTAAAAAAAAGTCCTGATTTCTGATATTTTTGCATGTTTATTACACTTAGGTGTTTCTGAACATCAAACCATTTTTGCAATGTAGTATGTAGTCTTTTTTTTCCTGAATTATTGATGTCTTGCCTTTGAGAGTCTTTTGTTACACTCCACTTTGTCAGGCAAAGGTCTTATCTAAGAGTTGTTTTGACTGAAAACAGGTGTGACAGTAATCAGTTAAAGATATCTTTCAAAACAATTATGACTAGTCAAAATTACAATTTTAGATATCTGAATTAAGAATGACATGGAAGCCCCTTTGTGGTGTCCAAACAGTTGGCTGCAGAATTTTATGTTTCCTGCACAAAATTGTCAGTAAATGCCAGAAATTAGAAAGAGCTCGACATTGTTGGAAATGCAGAGATAGCAAAACTTCATAAGCTAAAAGACTGCTTCTGATATCTGCAAAGCATTTATTTTTTATTAATTTCAGACAAACCGAATGCACTTAAAAACAGTTTTGAAAAGCTAAAATTACTATTGTCAAACCATTTTCAACATGAAAGTGGCTCATTTTCAAACATCTTTTTTCGTCTTCTCTATTTTTCATTGTTTTATTAAACTTTCCAAATTGCTACGCAAGTCAGGGACAATTTGACTAGACAGAATACTAATTCAAGATATTAGTAATGCCATTCTGACTAGTCAGAATGTCAATTTAAGATATCTTAAGTAGAAAAGCTGTGTAATTCAATATATCTCTAATTCATTTAGAGATATCTAGTCAAAATTACAATTCAAGATATCTTTAATTTAGTTTTGTCTAGTCATTATTTGCTTTTAAGATATCTATAATTTAGTTTTCACCTGTCAAAACTACATTTCTCCTATCCAAAAATAAATTTAAGATATCTTGAATTATGGAGTCATTCAAGATATCTTCAATTAGAATTATGACTAGTCAAAACCAAAATCGAGATATCATCAATTTACTTTGACTAGTCATAATTTAATTGTAGATACCTGAAATGTGTATTTCAGATCATCAGTAATTAATTTTGGATATCTTGAATTGAAGTCTTCACACAAGTCAATGGTAACTCTGACGTCATTTCAACTAGTCAGAATGTAATTAGAGATATCTCAAATAGTTATTTTGTCTAGTCGAAATATAATTAGAGATGTCTTAAATCGCTAAAACGTCTAGTCACCAAACAATTTGAGATATCTGGAATATAAGGGCAGTAAAACCGAATTTATGTTCAAACGGCTTGCCATACTACTCATACTTTAACCACAAGGGGGCGACGTGATGATGCAGTGCAGAGGTGCATATTACATTGCTGTTAATCAAAAACCCTAACAAAAATGATTTTTCTTGATGGAAAAAACATATGAGAGGTTACCTTGGTTTTTCATGACTTGTTTTATCCTTGCATCATTGATCATATGTGTAAATTTCGAAAAGATTTAATTCAGGTTACACTTTATATTAAATGCAGATAAAGTGTATTTGCAGTTTACATTTTATGAACTATACTGCATATGCTTAAAAAGAGCAGAGTGAACTATGCTTGGCTTATACTGAAAAGTAAAAGTGAAGTTCAGTACTTACTATATTAATGCTAACATACTTTGATGTACTTTGTTGCTTATTTCTGCTACAAAGTATTAATAAGTATGTCTTAGTGGAGTCATTGAGTCTTGCTCACATTTAATAAGAGAGAGAAAAAAATGTAGTTTTGTGTGTAGTCTTTCACTACACACATTTGCTTTGATGTGTTACCCCTATTATATACTTCTATGTCCAAGATCTCAGTTTTTTAATAAATGAATAAATTGATTTATTGTTATAAAACACATTATGAAGAATTCATAGGGTGTACACTGGCAAGGAGTTGGTAATTATTCTGCTGCTGTATGTCTGGTTGTTATTTATAATTGTCATGAGTATTACTATAATTATTATGTATCCATAGGTTTTCTTGTTATGAGAGTCGGGTTGTTGTCATTTTGATTATGTATAATTTATTTGTTGTTTTTTTTAGCACATTACATTGAACAGTGAGTGGACTATTAACTGCAAACATGCAGACATGACCTGTTGGTCCAGTCTGTCAGTCAAACCTCTTTCATGAGAGAGCAGAAGAGGACAGTGGCTTTTATTTAGACCTTAACACGTAAGTGATCACAGATCTTCCAAAATTAAGTAAATCGGCATCGATTAATCGGTGCTCCCCTAATTTCGGTAGGTATTGGATAGATACTGTATGTTTTTAAATGTTCTAAAAAAACAATTTGTCAGGGTTCTTTTCAACTGTCTCGTACTTTGCAGTGCACATTTGAGCCTGAAGCACCAAAGAATAAAAATCTGACATTTTTTTCTGGATTGTTTTTGTCTTTTAAATTCATGTGAGATTACATTTATATTTACTTGAAATGAGGAAACGGAAAGATGAACATTCACTTCATATAATATAATTGATAATATAACATGAAACTCTCTGAAGGTGGCAAAGATAAATTCTTAGCACCAAAATAAACTCTTTTTGGTCACGTGAGCTTTTCCACCTGTTCAAGATCATTTTGACTGCATTTGTCTCATCAAGAAAAGTGAAAAAAATTGTTTTGAGAAGAGAATGTATTGGAAAAATAATAATTCAGAATACATGCAACATTTTCAAAGATTAAGTTACAGAAGCAAGAAGCTTTGTACCAGAGGTTGGTTAAAATCTACATTGTTTATTTGAAGAACAACAAAAACTAAAAGATGAAAAATAAAATTAATTGGTAGTCTGTTTGGTTTAGTTTGTTAGTTAACCTTTCTGTTCGTCTCCATCGTCATTAACCCTTCTCTGCTCTTCCTCTCTTTAAACTGAACTGCTGTGTGATTTTCCCTCCCTCGCCTCAGTAAAGCCGTTACTGAGGATTAGATTAGAAAACCTTTCCACTTCTACACTTTTTCATAAATTCACCATTATTAGGGTTTCTGGTTGGAGAACCGGCCAGTTTAATGACGATTTCCTTGGTGAAATATCAGAGATTGTCATGACATAGTTTATCTAAATAAACTATATAAATTTTTTATCTAAATAAACTATATTAATTGTAGCTTAAGAATTTAACATCCAATATTAAACTCTTAATATTCAGATTAAAAGTCGCTATTTAGTTGGTCGTTTATAAATGAACAATTAATAATCTATAAAGGATTTTTGATTCTAACTGGTTTTGTCTGTTTTGTAAGTAGAGAGAAGAGTTGGTTTATTTTTTTTTGTTTGTATTTGTTTTCATCATCATACAGTTCACCTAAGCCAGCTAAGATTGTCAGAAGGGGAAAATCGGGACAAAAAAATAATCCTGCCGTGCGAACCAGGCTTTAGAGATCTGATGGAAACTTTGAAATGTTTTTGAATGCTTCAGATAAGTGTTTGAATATTCAAATGCAATGTTTGAATGTGGAACATATTGCTGCCCCTTTATCTTTTGACAAAGGGGCACCTTTGTGTTCACACAGCAGTTTCCACCTCCGTCCTCAAGTGTAAATTTGCAACTCTGCTGTTGATAACCATCCATGGCCATTTTGTCCCTTTCATCGTCCATTTTCTACCTGTAAGTTCAGTTGAGTAAAAATAATTGGTAACACTTTATTTGAAGGAGTGTTCATAGGATTGATGACTGTCATAAACATGACCAAACACCTGTTATGAACATGAAGAAGTCTTTATGAATGTCTATGACTGTCGTCATGAAGGGTCATTCGGTAAATAATGAGACTTTTAAGGTAAAGTTGCTTTGTGAGTCCATTAAAAATGCCAACTTTGCATTATTTGCTATTTCATGACACTTTAATGCAAAGTTGACACTTTTAATTTATATTTAAAGCAACTTTTAAAGCAATTTTGTATTAAAAGTGTCATTATTTACTGAATGACACTTCATGATGACAGTCAAACCTTCATAAAGAATCCTTCATATTCATGACAGGATCATGTCACTCTTATCCACACCCCATCAAATAAAGTGTCAAATAATTTCTCCCAGTGTGTCACTATTTCATTCCAGCCTTGTTAAATTTGATACCCAAAATACATTTCATAACTGTTGCAAATAGTTCTCTTGGTACGGATGACCTTTGCAGCAATAATCATGAAAATACTAAAATCTTATTTGATGTAGCTGATATGTATGTGTGTGTGTGTGTGTGTGTGTGTGTGTGTGTGTGTGTGCACGTTATAGGTTTGGTTTGGCCTCTTGCAACGGTGAAGCTCTAAGACAATCAGAAACTCACACTATGCTGCCATTATCACCAGCAGCTGCACCTCATGTTTCATTGTCATAGCCGTCATCTACACCTTGAATTTAGACAGTTTAGTATCCCATCCATCCATTATCTGACACGTTTATCCCTAGTGGGGTTGTGAGGAGTGCTAGTGCTCATTTCCAGCGGTCTACAGGGGAGAGGTGGGGTACACCCTGGACAGGTCACCAGTCCATCGCAGAGCTTAATATCTTCTCACTTTGACCAGAGCATCATATTGACTAAAAAATAAACAGCGAGCACTGTACCTGGTAACATCATAAGTGCATAGTTGAGCCGTTTGACCACCATTTCAGTTATGGCCACTTTGTGCTGTGACGAAGGAGCTGCAGCAGTGTTAAGATTGTATTACCTTCATGAAGTGTGGGATCAAATGATTTGGGTCCCGTAAAAGCACAAGAATATCATCTGCGTATATTGACAGTTTGTGTTGTTTGCCCCCTCTGTCTATGGTCCATGTTTCCCCTTACAGATGTTGGAGGAAGAACATCTTTTCCTGCTCTCTCCCCTCCCAGTTTTTCTCCGTCGTGTTCGTGGCATTTCTTAAATCGTTCAACATTTGCAAAACGCTGTGAGTGCATTTCTCAAAAATTGTACAAACAGCAAAACACCATGGATTAATAACGTTGACTTTCAAGATTCATCTTTGCGCACACCTGCCTGAAGGTGATGGATGTTTGCATAGCGCCACCATTGTCTGCTTCTTTGCTGTCAAAGGATGTACAACAAAAGCAAATAAGCAGCCCAGGGCATTCAGTACTCAGGTAATCATTATTGCAGCAATAATAGGAGTAAATTTTGGTAAATGGATCAAGGCCAGCAGAGGGTTGATGTGCGATTCAGACACAGATTAGTGGTTGTGTGTCAGGTGGAATCCATTGTTACAGACAATTCATAACTATCATTCAAGACAGACCAGAAAACCTCTAAAATGTTACCCTTTTCCAGAATGGTGCCCAACTGACTCAGTAGGCACCACGAGTGATAGTTAACCATCTGGCATTTGTCTTTGAAGGGGTGGGAAATCCACTCCTCAACGAGGTCTGATGAGGCCACACCTGCCAATTACACCCTGCAGAGAACATGTTTGTGGATGCAACATGAGTAGTTTGTCACAATGAGGAAAATGGTCATCATCGGTGGTTACCGATTCCTGCGCTGTCAGCCTTTTGGGATCATCAGTCCTGATGATAACCAGAGTATCTGGAGCTCTGGTCAACAACCGCACTATTGCCCTCCTTACTCTCAGTAGACGTCGGATGGAGACCTCCACAGGGTAAACACCAAAATGTTCCCAGACGCCAAAAATTACAAGTGGTTGTGCCTCCAACTACACTGTCCAGTTTGTTGGCAAACAAAATGGAACTGACTGATTGGCAATACAGGAGCACGGAGCGGAGGGCCATGGCAGCGGAATGCTGATAGACATGCCTTCAACACCAGCTCTGCTTAGTCTGCTTTAATCAAACTGTAGTTTGTCTAGAAGTCTGGTTTGTTTGGGGAGCCGTGAATGAGCAAACTCTGCTCCACCTAAAAACAGATATTTATAATGGAACATTGGCTATGAAGAATTCAGACCACTTTCCTTTTCAGACCCTGTCTGATCGCTGTGCCATTGTTAAACTGATTAACTGTGCTGCCATCTAGTGGTCACCTGGACATAACTATGTAGTAATGTTTAATCTACTGACCATTGATTATGGTTCATTTCTACACCAGTCTGTAAAAAGAAACACTTAAAAAAACACTGTGCATAGTAAGTTATTTAATAAAATGAACAATTTATTTGTCTGAGTATTGTTACAATGTTATGGCTAACCCAGTAATTATTAACTATGAAGCCAATTGTTTAGATTGTTTTGTATTTATTTGTTTAAACCTTCACATCCATTGGGACTCTCGAGGTGAAATGAAAAGAACTGCCAAGGCCTTTTTGTTACTACAGCCGTACGGTCACTAGATGGCACCAGAGTTCACGAGTTTAACAGTGACAATACAAGGACAAGAGGTAGATGTAACACACACTCATCGTTACTATAAATAGATTAATTACAGACTTTTCATGCTTTATTTACATTTTTTTTAAACAATATGAACCTCTATTATCTTTTATGAACAGAAACTCTGTGCACAGAACTGAATTTATTTGACACTGTTGGCTCAGTTGTTGACCAGCAGTTAGAACTTTGGTTTGAATCATTCCATGGGGTCGGGCATTTCACCCTGGGGTCGGGCATTTCACCCTGGGGTCGGGTATCTCACACATTTTAAAGGGTTGACTTTTTGGGGAGGTCTTCTCAGATTCTGCTTTATCTGTTCCAGAACCAGGCTCGATGTTTGCTTGGGGTCACTGTCCAGCTTGAATGATAACATGAAATGTTATTGAAGCTGAATGAATCCGTTGGTGTAAAAATTGCTCATTACATGAACCGGCAATTCAAAACTTTATATTTGTATTATTGCTCTGCCTGTCACATGTGGCATTTCCAATTTTTTAGACAAATTTTATGAACCCTTTTGTAATGGCTTGCACCAAGTATTTTCTCTGGTTTCAGACATAGCTTGGAATGTAATTATTTTGATTTGAAGATGAACAAACTTGTCCGAAGCTCAACTTGGGGAAGAAACACATCACAGGATCGAACAACATACAGGCCTGACACCCTGATGTCTTTGGTCATTGAATCCTGGTGGTCATCAAACGCCCCCTGGTGGACCGACTGCAGGTTTCCTATCAGCATCAGCTATATTGACCTGGTCAGTGCCTGGCCAATACAACTGATTCTCAGTGGTAGGCACACTTCCACTAATGCACTGATAGTGATGCAACATTTTTAGTTTAGTATCTTTACTGAGCTTGAAAAAGTTTAGCATGTTTAGCTTCGCCTACTTTAAGTTGGTTGGTGGTTTTGTAAACTTTCAATTGAATAAAGTTTGACATCTGTGATGAAGTTTTGGTTATCTACTGCTGCAATTTCTTCAAGTATTTAGATGTTGGTATTGGTGCTGTTATTTTAAAGTGGGTGGAGAATGTTAAGCCAGATTAATTCCAGTTCCTCTACTTATTTTTACTGGGCTAGCTCCACAACTGAAACTAGAAGTGATAACACTTCTAAATTCCACCTGTTGCAATGAAAGAACTTAATTAACTTCTCTTACTTTGGTCATATCTCAGTAAAAACAATTGCCTGAAAATATTGAATGCTATTTTTTTTTTGTTTAATGATTTTTTTAAAGTAAGTTTCTTGGCTCTAGGGGCCCGACGAGAAAGCAGGTTGTGAGAGATGGCGAAGACATGTGGCAAAGGTCAAGAGACTGGAACAGTCACCTCGAGAACCCTAACCTTAAGAACACCAGAGGAAAGTTTGAGACTTTTTGAAAATAGTACACTGTGATAGGGAATTAATACTTACCATTTATTTACTGATGCATCTGTAACACGAGAGAAAGAACCCGGATTGTGACTGAGGACGTGGCCCTAAAGCCAACTGGTAGACCACTGAAATATCAAGTGGCCTATGGTCTCCCAATTAACAATACCCAGGTAGGTCTGGCTTAGAATGATGAAACAGGAATAGTATACAAAATATATTTTATTTATACAATATTAAAAAAGGTTATTCTAATTTAAAACAGAATAAAGCACAGGAACCCAGGACAAGACTAGAAGCAATCTGAGACAACCAAAAACAACTGCAAACCAAATTAGTTGAAACACTAATTAATGACACAAAATAATGTTAGACAAAAACAAAAACAAATCCCACATTGCCTCAACCCAGTCCTATAAGGCTGTGGCCCATAAGTCAATTCATAAAAATAGAGAAACTATTGCTCTGATTCTGTAGTGCTTGTGCTACAACTCCAGCTCTAGAAGACGACCTATTAGCCAATTAGCTGAGAGCATCTGAACTACCACCTGAATAATGTGTAGTTGTGCCACTGGGTCTCACCAAAAGATGGTTGGAGGGTAGAAGCAGGTTACCAAAGTCCACGGAATGAGCAGGGGGGATAGCATTCCCTAAAGGAGAGGGAACATGGATAAGGTTCAGAACTCAAGGAATGTAAATCAGAAGGTAAAACCAATCTGGCAGCTCCTGCAGCAGAACTTCTTGTTTTGAAGCTCTGCCTGATGACGCTGACAGGCTGTTGCTGAAAGAGCTGGTCACACCCTGTTAGGAGAGAGGCAGGGACACACACACACAGACACACACCAATCTGCATACAGCTCTGTGAACATGACAAAGTGAGGACGACGATGGAAACTAAAGCAAAGGTAAATCAAAAAAAAGACCCCAAAATTGCTTCATTTGTCTCTTTATTTTTGTCTGAAATTTAAGGCCTTTTGAGGTGATAACTTCTTGAGATTGTTCAGGTGTTTTCCGCCTAACTTCAGTTAAGGTAAAAAACAATTCTGTCATGCTGATGCTCCCTCTCTCTACAGCACATACCTGATTACAGTCCAGTATAACCCATGCAATCACCAGATTTTTTTAGACTGAATAATGGGATCTACCGTGTTTCCCCGATAGTAAGACACCCCCGATTGTAAGACGTATCGGGGGTTTCAGGGGGGTCGGCTAATATAAGCCGTACCCCGAAAGTAAGACATATGTCTTACTTTTCGGGGAAACACCTCTCATCTAGCTGCGCGCCGCCTCCTGCCCACGTCCGCACCGTCCCCCTCTCCATACGTCACCGCGCCGTCCCCTGCACTTGTCACTGCCGCCTCCTGCTTAAAATACGGTAATGCACACAGTATTACCATTTTTCATTGTTTTACATGTTATGCAATGTTGTAACAAGACATTCTTGGCACTTCCTTTTATAAAACTGTTTTGTGGTGAATACAATACTGTTCAGGTTGTTAATAAATGTTAATTTTATGGTTAAAACAAAAAATTTGACAATTTTTTTCCAATATAAGACATACCCCGAAAGTAAGACATAGTGGGGCTTTTGGGGATAAAAAGAAAGTAAGACACTGTCTTACTTTCGGGGAAACTCGGTATTATTCAGTCTACATCATAATGCTGTTATGTTGTAGAGCTACTGGTTAATGCATAATTCTGACTTGACCAGTCCACAAAAATTTGTATGTGGAAAGTTATCGCCTTGCACAGGTTTTTACAATACTTTAATCTCGACTCATTACAGTGCACCTATCAAAGGTATAAAGACGGTTAAAGACAGAGGAATGCTGACAAACCCCATGCTGGTTGCCACACCTGCTATTCCACCTCCTGACTCACCATGGGGACGTGTCTAAATGAAATGGTTTTATACCCAAACGCTTTGACGTAAACGTCAACCAAACTGTGCATTTGTGACCGTTGAGAAACTATCATATCAAGACATTATATAAAGTTGTTATTCATAATTTCACACTAAAAAACTTGACAGTCAAGGTGCAACCTGTACTGGTATGACTGGTTTGGTTTTCATACATAGCTACACAAAACAATAACAGAGCAAAACCAACTGTTCAATGGGTGTGTCTTTAGGCAGAGAGAAACCTTTATGAGCCACAAAAGTAGGATTCGGAAATCATACTCAATAAAAAAATACTTTAGCAACAATAGCAAACTATAGCAGACCAACTGAATGTGTAATAAGCACAATCTATATGTTTCCAAGTCATTCTGAAATTAAAAATACGTCATAATCATACCAGTCATGGCTCAAACAACTTTAAACTTATAAATGAACAGTTAAAGTCAATATTATAACGTGTGAATCTGACTCTTTTTGAGCCACATCTTCTCCATACTATACAGAACAAACATAACAGGTCAAGATGAAATACAAGAACCCTTTTTGCAGTATCTGGGAAGTATGCATACGTGTCACGTCTCCCGTTTCGGCTGGGAAACTACCGTTTTTTACCCCCCTTTCCCGCCGTGCTCCCGTACTATTTTTCCGTAAATATCCTGTATTGTGTCGCCCGGTCTCACGTTAGTTCGGTCACACCCTCGCCCTCACATTAGTTGTTCTCTCCCTCCCGGCTCTGACGGAAGTATACCGCTCTCACGTTAGTACCTCCCCGACTCCCGCGCTTTTACGTTATTCTCCCCCAACTAACCAGAAGGCGACATTTCCCGTATTTTCAAGTCCAAAGCTTGTCAGGTATGAGTATGTGGATAAAATGTTGACTGCAATGTTCAAATGACTTACTAATGACTTGAGGTTCCTGCCTATCATCTTTAATTAGTTTTACCAATGGTGTTCCTGTTTGACTTGTGATGCTTTTGTTTTGAAGGGACCATTTCTTGTTTAACTGTTAGCGCAAACGCAGCTTAAGGACAGTTAAAGGACGGAAGATAAATTATTGTGTAGCTTATAACATGTATAAAGACAAAATGAATGTTTATGATGCAAATAAAGACTTGTTTTGAATTATGTGTAATTTAAACTGTGCATTTGTTTAATTAATATGGCTTGGCTCGAACACAGTACCTTTGTTTCTTTATGATCCTTTTATCTAATCCCCTCAATACATGCATTCTTCACACCAACAGACACTGGAAATGTACAAGTACATGTTTTTTGTTTTCATGCTTTTGTCTTTTAATGCAGAATGGAATCAACACCCCCCTGCTAAACGAAGGCCGAGGTTCCAGAAACCATTGCCTCATGAAGTGCAGCTTCATCCTTCTCTTCATGGTTTTATCTGTGGTATTGTTCATGCTGTACTACATGGACTTCAGCGATCAGAGCAGCTGTAAATCCGGCGGGGTGAGCGTTTGGCATATTTTGTTAATTTGTTCTAATTTTATAAGCACAATTCCTAAAGTTCTAAAACTTTGTTCATTGACTTTTTCCTGCTTTTGCTCTGAACCTCTGTCTTAGGGTGACCATGTTTCAATTTAGAAAAAAAGAGAAACATTTGTGCCGATTCGGAAACACTTTAAGGAAAAATTTAACATTGTTATTGGCCAATACTAGTCATTTTTTAACATCCGAAACTATGCTGATATGAACAGCTAACATTTATTTTCATGTTGTTGGTGTTTGTGTGTTTCAGTAGCAGATTGTCCACGTGGCATTTATTCAGTTATGTGACATTTATGATAATGCACCACAGGATTATGGTGTGTTTAACTGAACCAGAGAAGCAATGTAGGTGGAGTGGATCCTGTTAAAAGTGTTTGGAAATATATACAATATTTAAGATATTTGTAAACAATGCCATAATAACAGGATTAGTATCAATCAATGCATCCCTCATGATCACTCTTCTGTAGCTTAGAAAATCAAGCTCTAACAATAATGGCTTGTCATTCTGGACAAAAATTGTATAAAAATCTGAAAATACATTCAATATAATAAAAATAAAACCACAATAGTCTCAAAAAGACACAGTTATAAAACAATTTTTACATTCCAGACGTTAGTTTTTGTCAGTGTACACCTCAGTGAATTTAATAGATGAACTCTCACTCTGCCTTTCTAGAGTCTTTGTGTCCATGTGAATTTCGCAAAACTTTTATCTCCCTCAGAAACACACATGATCACTATGTCCACGTCACGGTGTGCTCCGCCACCCACTTTGCAGCATCTGCCCAAATGAGGGAAATGTATTTATTGTCGGTCTGTCAATGAGTAGCGCTCCACTTGCTCTTTGTAAATATCACCAGATGAGAACTAACCCAACTGTGGTTCTGGGAGAGGCTGTGGTATCCCACGTCAGCTTACGTACACCAATTCATCCCCTGAAGAAGGAAGAAAACCCAGATATTTTCATCAATTAAAGAAAACCCGTCTGTCCCCCAGATGCTCTGGACAGAATGGAAAAAGTGAACATCATGTCAAAGGAAAGGAAGACATTTGGTCACCCTAAACTCTCTGTCCTCTGCACACGTCCGAATCATCTCATCCTTGTCTTTCTAACTGTCTCTAACTAATTTCTTTTGGTAATTTGGTGAAAATCTTAACTCTCATTTTCAAACCCTCTTGCTGCCATCTTGTTTGTATCACTGGTCCGACATCTTGGTCACAGTGGCAGCAAATATTCTGGTTTACTGTTCCACTGGTCTGTCAAGACTGACTATTTCTTTTCTTGTTCTGACGCACCTCCACTTCTAACACTGAGTACTAGATTAACGGTGTGTACATTGTTTTGTGCAAATAAACTGTTGTAGGATGTATTTGAACTTATGCATTGTCTTTTGATTTCACAGAAACTCTGCATTTTCAGAAAGGTGTGTACACACTCCGTCCATTTTGCTTTCTTTAATCAACATGTCTGTCTTATCTTAAGTTCCAAAGGAAACGCCCATAAGATAGACTGAACAGGAATAATGATCAAACAGTGACCAAATAATATTATATGCACTTTCCAAAACCAAGTAAAGCTAAATTTATCATTTAAAAATATATTCTTTAAAGCCTTATTCCTGATTCAAAAAGTTTGGTATTTGTTTTAAATCTTAGCTGAAAATTATCTTTAAACTTCTGTTTGATTTTTTTCTTTATTATTATTTTTTTCTTTATTAGTTATTAAATCTGTTCCACATACAATTTGTCAACGACATAAACTGTAACAATGCAACTGTCATGTTAATGGTTTTGTAAATTGATGAATATTTAATGGAAAATAATAATTAAAAAAACGTTCAGAAAACAGCAGCACACAGGGAGCCAGAGCAGAACAAAAAACCAAAAAAGTACAGGATTCCAGGGACAAAAACCAGAGGGGTGAAACTTTAAAATAAAAATTATATTAGTTCCAGAAGTAATTGTCTCATAAAACTTTATCTATTATTCAAACTACTCTTCAACCAAGACAAGTCCTAACCTTTCTGGTATCACACCTTTTCGGTTTTCTATTGACCTAAAATACTTCTTTACAAATATATCTATTCAACATTTTATTTATTTATACCATTTATTTTATGTTTAGTTCTTCTTTGTGTTTTGAATCCAAACAGTTACTGAATCAAATTATGTAGCTTAACTGCATTTTCTTAGACACAGTTAAAGTTTAGTTGTCCTAGTTGGAATTTCTGAGCCTTTTCACTTCAGCATCCTTTGAGCTTTCAGTGAGGTTACAAAGAATCAGGAGGGGCTATATTTAAAAATTAGTCTGAAAATTGATCAGGATATTTTTCAAAATTTATTCAGAAATGAAGTAGAAATTCTAAAATGTAGAAAAAACAAAAAAAAAAAGAAACAAAGTTACTTCATTCTTGACTTTAAGACAGAGAGGATTGGAACATCTTTGTTAAAAGCATTTAGAGCAGGGGTGTCAAACTCAATTTCACCGAGGGCCACTTCAGCATATTGGCCCCCCTCAACGGGCCACATTGACGGTACAAATCAGGAGTGCATCCCTGCTAAAACACACCCCAGACAAAAGGTTGACTTCCCTCATTCAGGTCTGAAGAGGCTTATAATGAGTCAATGGTCCAGGTGTGTTAGAGAAGGAATGCATCTAAAGCTGCAGATGGTAGCTCTGGAAAACTAGACTTGGGCACCCCTAGTATAAATGTATAAAAATACAATGTTAAAATAAATTAAACACCACCTTATATTGTTAAATAACTAATTTTATGTATTGAAGTTTTAAATATTACATTTGAGTTTCCATGAATGTAAAATTACTGCTCAGTTTAAAAATTACAATATTTAAATCAGTGTTTAAAGGTAAGCAAACAAATAATAAAAACAAGTCACATGGGCAGACATTATAGACTTTACGCAAAGATTTAGTCTCAGAGGCAACTGAAATCTATTAATTTAAAAAATACTTTCTGAATATCATCTCATGGTCTCTGAACTAAATGTGTCTTTCTGACCGGAGCTGACAGCGAGTTGAAGAGTTATGGACCGGACGCTTTGGAGCGTCTGGTTAGGAAGCGCATTACAAACCTTTGGTTGAAATGTAGTTTGTAGTCAATTCGTGCTCAAAACCTATTTTAAGTCAATCATCGGCCTATAAAATGCTGTGGGGCCACATGTGGCCGGCGGGCCTTGAGTTTGACACATGTGCATTACGCCATAGAACTGCCAATTGGTAATTGAAGTAAAGTAGCTTCGATTTCAAAGATGCCTACATTGAAGTCGATTGGCAAATGAACCATCACAAAAGAGGAAGGCTCTTGTTGTCTCACTGCACCCCAAGAGATGCCTAACCTACAAAAACTGTTTCTGTCTGGTTTCGAACCAGAGACCTTTTGCATGTAAAGCAAACATGATAACCTCTACACTACAGGAACTGAACTTCTCTGCTTTGATTCAGTTTGAGGTTCCAAAGTTGATGATGTGAGATGCAATGCATGAAAATTTCAACTGAGGTTTGCACTCAGATGCCTGGATTCTGAGTACAGACCATGACACCACAGAGCCCTTGTTGACCTTTAGTAAACACCTGTGATGAATAGAATGTGCAAAATCTGTTTCTGTCTGGTTTTGAACCAGAGACTTTTTGCGTGTAAAGCAAACATGATAACCACTACACTACAGAAACTCATGCGCTTTGGAGTGGTCCTGGTAGATGATCCACATTTTGTGAGAGACTAATGTCAACAATGGGCATGGAACAATGTCAAATACTTACAGATCCTCTCAGAGAGCACAGTAACTTGGTGAACAAACTGTCAAACTTATACTTGTGCCTAATTTCACATTACAGTCCATAAACTAAGCCTGGGATCAAAAAAATGTATTAAATATGTCATTAGCAGAGACAAATGGTTCTACAGAGAATTGGTTAAATTGTTAAAAAATAAAATCAATAATTACAAATAAAAGATGGTTCAAAAATAAAATTGACATTAAATAAAAAAATATCTCTGAAATACAATCACTTGAAAATTAAACATGGTTCAAAAATAATATCAACACTTCAAAATACAAAATCTCTGGAAAATAAAATATTATGTATGTTGTTTTGAAAAACATTGGAATATAAGCACTTTTATCAAATCTACATTGTGGTAAGATCATGTAAGTTCTTCTTAAATCCATGGAAACTCAACAGTTTGTAAGGTAGGTGAGTTAGCTCAGCAGGTTAGAGCACCGTGCCGGTAATGCTGAGGTCGTCGGTTCAAACCCCGTATGGGGCAATTCATGTGTAAGGTCTTTCAGACAATCAACACTTCAAAATAAATAAGAGTTCAAATATAAAATCAACACTTCAAAATAAATAAGGTTTCAAAAATAACATCAACACTTTACAATTTAAAAAATGGTTCAAAAATAAAATCAACACTTCAAAATTAAAAAATGGTTCAAAAATAAAATCACCACTTTAAAATAAATAAGGTTTCAAAAATAACATCAACACTTTACAATTAAAAAAATGGTTCAAAAATAATAACACTTTAAAATAAAAAATGGTTCAAAAATAACACCAACACTTCACAATTAAAAAAATGGTTCAAAAATAAAATCAACACTTTAAAATAAAAAATGGTTCAAAAATAAAATCAACACTTCACAATAAAAAAAAGGTTCAACAATAAAATCAAGATTTAAAATAAAAAATGGTTCAAAAATAAAATCAACATTTTACAATTAAAAAAATGGTTCAAAATGTATAATGGTAACTGTTTCTGTCTGTTCAGTCCATAAACTAAGCCTGGGATTAAAAAATGTATTGAAGATGTCATTAGCAGAGACAGACGCTTGGCTAAAAAATGGTTGGGAAGCACATTACAAACCTTTGGTTGAAATGGCGCGTTAAATTCAAGTCTCCATTACAGACCAGAGAAAACTAAAGAGAATGCAACGTTGTGTTAATCCATTTGAGGAGCCGGCAGTTTATCTGGTGGAAATAAATGACGATGCAAAAGTTAAGTGAAGTGATGCTAAGTGAAGTCGCTTAATTTAATTTATTAAAAGTTATTGGGGTGGTTTTTGTCACTACGTGAAAAATGTAGATGCATTTATCTGCTTAATTTGTGATGGGATCTGGATTCACGGTGAATATTAACTAAACCGCATAAAATGCGACTAAATAGTCGATGTTAATATGATTGTAATTTCAGGATAAAATAGTACAGGACCGATTTTTTTTTTATGTTGTCGGTCAAGATAACGTCTAGCGCCACCTGCCGCCCTGACACCAACTCACACACATCTTCATCCACAGTCTTACTTGTAAATCGATTTTTCTTTTCTTGGACGTTTTGATGTTAGCTTGTCGATGTCTCAGTTTTATTCGCTGGGAAAATCAATAAGCAGCTTGAGGTGACTCTGCTGCTCTCTTGTGGCGAGGAGCCGCAATGTTAGCTGGTAACAATCGGAATGCATTGTGGGAGATGTAGTTTGTAGTCAATTCGTGCTCAAAACCTATTGTAAGTCAATGTCGGCCTACAAAATGCTGCGGGGGCCTTGAGTTTGACACATGTGATTTAGAGGAACTGAACAGAGTTGTCTTCACAACAGGACAGGAAATGTCACATAAAAAGTGACGCATGTTTCATGATCACATGGAGATCTCAAAAGTAATCAGTATTTTCTAAGTGAAACTGTGATTGTAGGGCACTTCATGCATACAAGCTCTAAAATTTCTTTTAGTTTAAGATTTAATTTGCCTCTTTGCCTCAGATAACTAACATAATACCTACCAAAATGGCGCCGGTACCCACCACCATCACTCCGTTACGTCCCTCTGAGCCAGCCAGCGTCTGCTCCTTCCACTCTGCGTCACCTGAAAACGCCACAGAGGTCAACTTGTTGAAGGAGTCCATCGCCTGGCCTGAAACGCCATCTGTACCGCCTGGCTTTTCCCTGAATGACACCAGTGATCCCGCTCACAGCACCTTCACCATTCTCCCACGGAGAGGAGGGGGAAGTTGGCACGTCGGGGATCAGCTGGAGGTTCTGATAAAAGTCTCTGACTTCCGCGGTCGCCCCAGGAAGTCTGGGGGAGACTTGCTGTACGCTCGGCTGCAGAACCGTGCTGTGTTTGCAGGCGTGGCGGGGAAAGTGTTTGATCATCGCAACGGTTCCTACACCGCTGTGTTCCCTTTACTCTGGGAAGGAGACGCACAAGTTGAGGTAAGACTCAGAAGTTTTAATGACAAGTGTTGCAGTAAAGTGTTTCAGCTAAGACCTCCTTTTTCACCTTGGTTTTACTTTTCATTAGGAAACAGTAAAAAGCTTTGAATAAAGAAATAGAACTTAAATGTAAAAGTTTGAAGCAGGCTTTCCAATCATAAACATCAAGTAAGTACATGTTTTGTTTTTAGTGTCTAATTATGACTTTGCTGTGAAAAAGTATGTTCTCCCTTAAATATAGTTTCTGTTTATGGTTTTTGCAACTCTGGTAAATGAATAACGGACCTTAAATGGGGAATTTGTATCTGTAGTGAAACATCCCACTTCTAAAAAGAAATTATGAGATTAACTGATAATGTTTAGATTATCATGAGAAACAGGAGAATCCATAAGGAGGCAAATCACTGAACATACAATAATGTGATTTATAATAATGTTTGGTTTAATGTTTCTGTTTTTTGTTCTGTCTTTGTTCCTAAAAGGTCTCCTTGGTTCACCCCAGTGAGGGAATCACAGTCTTGGCCAAAGTGACCCAAGAGTATCCAGACAGAGCATATTTTCTAAGTGTCTTTCGCTCAGGCTCCATCTCAGAGACGGTTAGATGCAACGTTTGCCTCAAGGGTCCCAAAGAGAAGCTGTGCAACTACACCGATCTCCACACGGGTGAGCCCTGGTTCTGCTACAAGCCAAACAAACTGACCTGCGACAAAAGGATCACCCACGTCAAAGGAGGATTCAGTTTCAAACCAGAATCCAATGAAAATCAGCTCTTTCAGCGGTGAGTGCAACATTATGATTGTAATCAACCGTTCTGGCCCTGCTCTGCAGAAACCTCTTCAACATATTCCGTTTCCCTTCATCATAATGAATTCCTACAAAATTTGTGTTGCAGTTTGAGTTATAGAGAGGTATTGCGCAATGGTTTCAGCTCACTGGGGCCGGAGTTTATAACTTAAAGTTTGTTTGCGCGCCACCTTTCTTGTCAGAGTAGTGGATTATTATTGGGAATGCTTAATACCCAAGCCGATGTGGGTAATCAGGGCCGGCCCAAGTCTCCATGGGGCCCCAAGCGAAATTTGGTTTTGGGGCCCTCTAGTTCTGCTAACGATGTGGACTGGCTGCAATCAGGAGTCTGATCATTTGATCATTCACACACTTGCTATAAACTTATTGCATCTCTAGCAGTGCTGTTTACATTATAATAGGATACATTTATTGGCCAACTGATTTATTAACCAGTTGATTTCTGGGCACCGATTTCCTTAATTTTGGGGGATTATGATTGGCTGATACTTACACGTGAAGCCCATCTTATCGCCTGATCTTATCTTCGTCAACAAAGGTTTAAATATCAGTCTCTGTTCTCTTCTGCTCTGTAGTGAGAGGTTTGACTGACTGACTGACCCACCAGGTCAGGTCTGCACGTTACAGTTATTCCCCCCACTGTTGCCAACTCAGTGACTTTCTTGCTATATTTAGCGACATTTCAGACAAAAACAAAATTGGTATTGGCCAAAATCAAAATTGGAAGGTCAGGCTTTTTAAAGATCAGTAACCAGGGATCGGCCAGAAAACTGCAATCGGTGCAGCCCTACACACATATTCATGACATTCTTTGATTAAATAAATTTAATAGCTAAAAATTGTATTTATATCAGGTGAGTCTTTTTTCAACTTAGAAGTTGATGTAAAAATAATGTTTGTTTTAGCCACAAAATGATTATGCTCAGCAGCAAACAACATATCCCCAACTACGGCATAGACTAGATTATCGATGTAGCAGCTATGTAACCTGACATAAAAATATTTTGCTACACAATGTCAAACATTGAGAAGTTTTAATTATTCTTAGCAAACATGGTATTTTTAAGCCAAAAATACCTCAGAAATATACAGAGTCAATCATGAGAATCAACTCATTTAAAGTTTAATTTCAGTTTCACACAAACACAAAGACACTAGCATAAATGTCTGGCTGTTGAACTGGACTGTTCAAGCTAATTTTCTATTAGCAGCTTTACAAATCTTTTACATTACATTACCAAGGCACATTAAAACAAACCTTTATCTTGGCCCTTTTCTATTCTTCCACTTTCTTTTCTCCCTCCCTGAAGGATAAGTCCTTTTTTGAGACATTGTTTTGCTAACTTAACTTCTGACCGGAGCTTTGGACGTTTGGATGCTCTGCTCATTGCAGGGCAGCTCATGTTACCGGCAAAGCGTGCGGTAATGGTCCCTCCCCACTGAGAGCAATTTTTTTTCTTTTATTAAATATATATTATTGTAAAAACAAATAACTTCACAGTGAAATTGTGTGTTTTTGATATTATAATGACATTGAAATTATTACTAAAGAAAAAAAAATCAGCTCCACTGAGGGGGCCCCTTGGTGGTCTTGGGGCCTGAAGCGGCTGCTTGGTTTGCTTTGCCTTGGGCCGGCCCTGTGGGTAATGCAGTAATGAAAGGCAACCCCATCCCTAAGTGGCTCAAAAATAAATTTATATAAACACAATTTTAGTGTGGCCTACTCAAAGTTTGGGCTCAGATCTGTTTAACAGAAGTCTGACAAGACAAAGTGGAACTTTTTGGTGCACATCTTTTTTTATATGCATTTTATCTTGTATAAAATGACCCCAGCCAAACGTAGTTCTGTTAGTGGGATCGCCTGGACCTGGATGACTTTCTGAATTTAACCAACACCATGAATAGTTCTCTTTTCACAAAATCCTAAAGGAGAATGTCTCATCGGTTAAGTTTAAGTTTTCAGTTTAATCTTGTTCAACTTCTGTACTATGTAGTAGTAGAATGCTGCAAAACATTCCTTGTTAAAAAGAGAACGACTTTGGCTCTGAAAGACCTCAGGCATCAATTGATGTTGAAAAATCTGGACCATTTAGTGCCAAAAACAGAAAAAGAAAGCAGGCACTGTCTCTGCATGTTCGTAGCGAGACATGGTGATGAATATAGATTGTCTTTAGCACCAACAGAATACATCAAAAGAGAGGCATGTTGGTTTCTTTACTGTCACTCTGAGGTTTTGTAAATTCCTCTTCACCTGAATTCTGTTGCTGAATATAATTTAAAATGAGAGACCCAGCTAGAATAAGAAACATGCAGATAGTTGTATCAGCAAAGGGACAAAAGAAAAAGCAGGATTACAACACAGAATGTGTAAAAAAAAAAACTCCATATCTCATGACATTCTATCATTGGCTCATCTTTGCTGCAGTGGTGTCAACATGAAAGTCTCCATTCCATCATCAGGACCTTCCAGCATCAACATTTTACCCAAACTTAAAGGTAAAAGTCAAAGTCTAGTTACTTCCATCATACAAGATCGATCAACTGTCATTATCAAAACATCCTTTTTTCTTTTGCGTCTATTTGTGAAGGTTTGATGACTAATTTCATTCTGTTTGTATAGCACATTTCAGCAACAAGGCTGTTCAAAGTGCTTATGAAAACCTTAAAAAGATAAAATAAATAAAAAAACCTCCCCAAAATCAAAACTGAGTCTGTAGTAAATTTGCTGGACTAATAGAAGAAAGAGAGACACTTATAGAGGATATAAACCCAAAACCGGACTCCTGAGTGACGGAACATATTACATCTTGCACCCCACAAATTAAAAATTCTGCCATGATGTGTGTAGGAGTGGACGCAAACACAGCTGTAAGCGTTGCATATTGTGAATATTTTAATGACTAAAATCAACTAACAACATAAAATCCAGGGGTACAAGGAAATCTAAGACAAGGCAAACTGGAGACACGAGGGAACAAAGGTAGTGACAAGAAGAGTGACGAGCAAAGTGGTGAGACAGACTGGCAAGTTGTGACTGAAATAGAGGAGCTTAAATACTGGGAGGTAGCAAATGGAGCAATGGGCCGAGCTAGATGAGATAACTGATAGCAGGTGTGAGTGGTTGGCACAGGAGCAAGCTGAGGGGTGGGGAGAAGGAAGGCTAAGGAGAAATAGTGGGGAAAAAAACAGGGAGGGAACAATACTAAGAAAACCTGATAAACTAGAAGAGAAAAAGACTTGAGGGAAAACATGAACAACCCCAAACAGAAACAAGGCTGATCTAACAATAACAACTAAGGAATGTAGAGCTAGAATAACTAGAAGGACTAAACAAAGAAATAACCTAACAAGAATCACTAAGGAAAGATGGACATAAATCAGACAAAAAGACAAACTAAACCTAAAAGGAAAACATAAGAAAACTAGAAACAGGAACTAGAAGGAATAACCTAACTAGGATTACTAAAGGAAGATGGGTATGGATGGAGATGAATCCGTACCCATGGAAACCAGATAGAAAAAGCTAGGAACACTATGAGGCAAGCTAGAAGGACTTAGTAACTTAACTGGAACCACTAAAGAAAGGTAAACATAGACTCAGACATGTAAGAATAACAGAACCTAGGGTGATGAAATAACTAAGAAATAAGTATTACTAGAAACACTACAGGGAGGCTGAAATAAGGAACGACCAGAAGGACTAAAGAAAATAATCTACATCTATAATCACGAAAGAAGATAAACATAGTTTAAGACATATAAGAATAACAGAACCTATAGTAACTGAAAAAGTAAATCTACCTAGAAACATTTTGAAGGACTGGGAAAAAGGAAAGCAATAACAAGACAATTCTAACTACAATAAATAACCTCAAATAATAAAACAAGAGGAAATAAATCTGAAGAATCCGGTGGGATTCAACCTCAGCGTGCGAGTGTTGCAAAATGTTTTGCATATCTGGTTCGGATGTACACACTAGTTTAGCATTTGATGACAAGTAATTAATGAGGCATAAAGAAACAGAGACCCATCCAGTCGATTGTATGCAGGAATGAGGTTGGACCTGTTTATGACGCACTGTAAATCACAAGGATGACCTTATCTTTAAACATGCAGTTGCCATCTCTGATCTTTTACCTTTTTTTTCTTGTTCAAAGCTCCCTCAGTAAGACCAGTTCTTAAGTGATGATCGGCGCCACTGATTTGACCTTTTCTGAATGAAACTGTGTGAGCAGCAAAACTGAGAGAACAAGAGAGTTAGGATAAAACAAGCTAAAGAGAGCACTAACATTTTTTATAAAGTTAAGCAGCTATGATTTAGTTTTGTACAACCTTTCATCTTCCTATGTAAACATTGTACAAGAATCCATTCTATTGCTGTCTTTTGATGGTTATCAAGAAATTCAGATGTAAAAACTACAAAAGAAAAAAAAAATCCCAGCGTTCACTGGAGTTTATTTACGGTTTAGTTTATTTTTAAGGTGAAGGTTCATACTCCACAAACTGTCATTTATTTATTCGAAAGATTCATTAACAACCTGAAGAGGCTTAAAAGATTTACTGTTCCAAACTGAACAATTGTATCTCTTGACTTATAGTAATGCTCCACATGTTGTGAAGCTGGCAACTCCCACTGCCTGCAGGCCCAGGGGCCGGGACCTCCGGCGGCTCAGGGCTGCGGTGACAGCTTTGCCCAGGGGCCGGGACCTCCGGCGGCTCAGGGCTGCGGTGACGGCTTGTTCCCACTGCGGGCGGGGGGCTCACCAGCCGCGATCCCCACAGCAGAGCTCCGCCACAAAACTCCTCCAAGGAGACCGCTCCAAAACAATGCCAAGCACTCCATCGTCTAGTCCGCATGATACGTCTCTCACCTTCTTTTTGGTCGGATCCTACTGTCATGGTTCAGGTTTTGGTGAGGTGAGATGAGACGCATGCAGGCCCAGGATGATGATGAAAATAATGAATTTTAATGATAAGTCCAAACAGAGACGGCACAGGGAACAGACTGACGACATCACACACGACGAGGATCCGACACAGACAAAGACAACAGGTGGGGTTAAATACACAGGGAAGGTAATCAGGGAGCAGGATACAGCTGGGAGCAATCAACAGATAAGACAGATTCACAGGGGAAACTGGACTAACACAGAAAAACCTAAAAAACTACACAGAAAACACAGATCCTAACAGTTACGATGGCAGATTACAAACAAGTCCAAAATGAGACTGACGCAAAGTCCTGATGTGTAAGGAGGTAAAATTAGATCAGAATGCAAATAACTGGGACCTAAATATAACTAACGCCTTTGTTATATTGTAGAACCAGATCCAGTCATCAATGTTAATGGGAGGCAGAAACCATTGAACAATCTATCTATCTATCTAGTAGGACGTCAGTCATGGAGGCTGGAACAAGGGAAAAGAACAGAAGATCTTCAGACTCTTGACAGAAACCCGAAGGACACTGGAAGTGCAGCTCAGGTTTTGCCGTGAGAACCTTGGAATGAGATCAGAGGCGTAAGCACAAAAACAATCTACGAAGAACTAGAGAAAACACAGATAAGGCAAACTGTGTGAACACCCAGGTGACAAAGGGATGACGTCTCACTCCTCTTAAAGCCAGGAAAATGACAGATTATCACACACAGATACAGGTGTGCATGATAATTAACAGATCCGCCCTCTGGTGACAGCAGCTCCAAGGCTCCATCTGGTATAGAAACTGAACAGGTGGAAGGAAATGGAAACCCCACACAAAACCCCAAAACTCTGACTCAACAGTTTCTGTCAAATCAACAAATACAATGGATTTTACTTGGTGGCCTGAGTTACTGAAATACTAAACTATATATAAGCTTTACAGTAACATTCAGTTTAATTGAATATGACTGTAAAATGGATACCACATACACCTTTATATAACTTCAGTTATATTTAATAAATTAGAATGTGTGTGTGTGTGTCTGCGTGTGTGTGTGTGTGCGTACGTGTGTGTGTGTTCATCAGATTAAGAGTACCTCTTGGAAAAAACAACCTGTAAAAAGATATTAAACATACTTTTCTTTAAGCTGTTTAATTGTTTTGATGTAATATTCTAATTTTAAATGCCATGTTTTCATCATCAATGCTTTCAAACCTGTGTGGTTAATCTATATAATGTAGATTTTAGAGATAAAGTTCCTGAAATAAATGGGGCTTTTCGACAATGCTCCAGTTTATTGAACGGGTCTGTAGTTTTCTCTTTAATCTGTTCTAATGTGAACAGAGGCTCATGAAGCGCTTTCTGATCCTTCTCTTAGGAATAATGAGAAAAATACATAAATACCACAAGCATATCCAAGCATGACAAACACATTGTTCTGCCAGCAGGAAGAGCAAAGAGATTCTGAGTGATACAGAATGGGTGAAGCAGGGTAGACAGGCATGTTTCTGCTCATGTCAAATGGTTAACTGGTTCTGATACGGGTCACACTCTGCTGTACATTGTTCATGTTTTATGCTGCTTATCCAATGAGGGCTTTTGAACTTGTTCAAATTACCACGGAGGGAAGAACTGTGATAAGAGTAAATTTTATTCAACATACTGCAGGAGTGTTTTATTGAAAATTCAGATTTTTGCTTGTAAGGACTTTCTATGTTAACATACTCCAAACACTATGACACACACACACACACACACACACACACACGTTTGTGTTGCTATCTTTGTGGGGACTTTCCATTGACTTCCATTCATTTCTACAGCCTAATCCTTACCTTTACCCTTTTCCTAACCCTAACCATCACATACCTAACCCTAACCCTAACCAAAACTCAATTCATACCTTAGCCCTAACTCTGACCCCTGACCCAAAAACTGGGTTTCCCCTTGTGGGGACTAATTGCTCCCACAAGGAGCAATTGGTCCCCACAACATAGTATATGTTAGGAAAATCGTCCCCACAAGGTATTACAAACAAATGGACACACACACACACACACACACACACACACACACACACACACACACGCACACACACACACACACACACACACACACATCCCAAAGAAAGAGCAACAATTGTTTGATGCATATATGTTTTATATGATGGATGACATGATTGTTTATTGTTCAAGTTATTTTTTAAAGAGTAACTATAGATAGTCTTAGCCTTTCTCTGAAATACCTGTAGCAGACTATGTTGCAGAAACCTCTGAGATTCTGTAAAATTCTTGCGTTATTAAAGTTTGCATTGTCACTGCCTTCCAACCGCATCAGAGTTCACTTCAGCCGGACCGAGACCGAGGTTTTTAGGTGGATCCGAGTTCCAAATCATTGGTTTTCATCAAAACAATCATTGTTTTTGCGCCTCAGATGAACTATCCTCAATGGTTTTAAGTCTTTCAGAGATGGAGTTGCTGGTCTTTTATTAATCGATTTCCCTGATGCAAAACAGAAATACTCTTGAGGTGATGATGCTGCATTGATGGCTAGACTGTTGCCTTCAGAATGTTCACCTAAGGAGCAGAACTATGGTTCCATGAGTTAACAAGTTCACCAGGCCCTGAAGCAGCACCAGATCATCACACTACCACCACCGTGTTTTACTGAAAGTAAGATTTCTTTTTCTGAAATGCCGTGTTAGCCGAACATAGAATTTTAGAAAAATAATTTCTCACGACAAACCAACAGCTAACAGTTAAATTTTTGGTAGAGATTGCACCAGAACACCCACCCCAAACCATTTCTAAAGCTTTGTTTCCCCTTCAGAGCTACCAGCAGCAGGGCATGTGTGGGACAAGATAACATCTATCATATTCTTTATAATAGGAAATTGTGGGTGGAGGCTGTGTGGCAGGTGGTGCGCAATAGTCATCTCCCAGGCATCCACCAGTTGGACATTGACCCCTTTAAATATTTCCCTGAGGACCTTATCACGCTGTAAGGAATACCAGTCACTGTTTGTCAGAGTCTCGTAAACTGTCAGCGCTTTGGGGTTTGCGGTCCTGATGATGACCACTGTACCCGGCGCTTTGGTCAACAGCCGCACCACTGCCCTCCGTATGCTCAGCAGACGTCGGATGTAGACCTCAATAGGGAAAGTGCTGAAGTGAGACCAAACTCCAATAACTACAACAGTGTCTTTGCCTCCAATCACACTGTCCAGTTCACTGGCGATGTAACGCGCTTGATTGGCAGGCATGGTGCCAAAACGGATGGGAGGACCGTGGCAGCGGAACGTCACTAAGATGTTGTTTTCAGGGTCTAACGCCAGGAATGGTCCATTTTGCTTTGGAGTTTTCAGGTCAAACTTCTTGAGACCTGAAACTATAACAGAGAGAAACAAATAAGAGGGGAGGCAAAACAAAACAATCTGTTGGCACACATTTCTTCTGGACATCTACCTGGTAATGATTCTGTTAGATATTCAAACCACTGCCTGATGGTGGAGTCTCCATACAGGTGGAGCACCTTGCCTTTCAGACACTGACTGACTGCTGTGGACGTGTTGAACTGGAGGACCCTGGTCCCGTCCAGTGCTCGCCATACACCCTGGTAGTAGTAACCAGCAGGCTTGGTCTTTATATTCTGATTGGTTTCCTCTGTAAGACAAGAATGGAGTTTACACAAAAACAGTCATGTACAAAAATCCTCATGAAATGGCATTTTAAAAAGTTATTGAAAAAATAGAGAAAATTACATCAAATTTGAAGATTGTGTTCTGACTTATTAATCATACAACACAACATGATGGAGTAACAGGTAGAAAGTGGGTTGTACCTTGAAGTTTTGGTGAGATGGTGATGTTGGAGAGTCCTGATGCCGGAATTGACACTTTCATGTTGACTCCACTACAGCAAAGCAAATTTGATTGATGAAACAAGTCATGTCTTTCCTACCTTCCTAGATGTAGTCAGCGGGAACGCTAACTATATCTAGACACTGACTAGGAATGCAGTTAGTGTCTAGCTTCTCTGTCCTAATTCCTGACACTGATACAGTTGAAAACAGATCTGAACCCAACATCGTTCGCAGTTTGACATTAAATCACATCAATTATTCCCTGGTTTAGATTATGTGAAAGAAAATTAGTTCAAATTGAAAGGTTTACAAAAACATAAGAAGCATTAAATGCTTTCAGCAATTTTAAAGAGCACAGGTAATGACACCACGGTACTCCAAAAGTCTGTCCAATATCTGGATCTACAGACACACCTGCCTGTGTATTTGCATGACTTTAAGGTATGTGAAGTTTAAAAACAAACATGACTAAACCTCCTGGATTTGGACATGATCTTTTTGGGACATTATGCAAACACATCCACTTATACTTTTACACACCAAAGAAGGTTGAGTATAAATTATTACATTTTACCTTTGGAAGAGTTTCTCCTCCATTCGTGTCAGTTTTTTATTGAAACCTCCTTTGGCGTGGGTGAGCCGAGAGTCACAATTGAGTATCTTTGGCTTGTAGCAGAACCAGGGCTCGCCTGTGTAGGGGTCTGTGAAGTTGCACAACTTTTCCTTGGGCGTTTTGAGACACACATTACATGTGGTAGTCTCGGAAACCCGGCCTGAGCGAAAGATGCTTTGAAAGTATATTCTGTCTGGCTGCTCCAGGTTCAGTTTTCGCAGGACCGTGACCGCCTCACTGGGGTGGACGAGAGTCACCTTTTGGGACAAGGAACAATAATTATCAACAAGAGTCTTGTGAAATGGGATCTGGTATCTGCCACATATGCTGTAATATTCTCAAGAAGCTCTGGGCAGTGGCAGAGGAAACCTTAATTGACGTCAATCACATCTGCAATGAACAAGAAAAGTGACGGTCTTACTTCAACTTGAGCTCTTCCTTCCCAGAGCAAAGGGAACACAGTGGTGTAGGAACCATCGCCATGATCCGACACTCGCCCCGCCACGCCTGCACGAACATTTGGGTTGTGCAGCCGAGCAAACAGGACGTCTCCGCCAGATTTCTTGGGGCGACCGAGGAAGTCGTTCATTTTTATCAAAACCTCCAGCTGGTCGCCAATATGCCAACTTCCACCGTCTTTACGTGGGAGAATGGTGAAGGTGCTGTGGGCGGGATCACTGGTGTCATTCAGAAAGAAGTTGGACAGTAAAGGTGGTGTTTCAGGCCATGCAATGGAGCTGCTCAACAGGTTTAACTCAAGATTGTCTTGAGGTAATACTGAATGGAAGGAGCAGACGCTGGTGGACTTCGGAGGCTTCGTGAGACGTATCGGAGTCGCGGTGGAATATGCCGAGGCCACAGCGATGGGGATTTTTTTCTCTGGCTAGGGGGAAAATTTGGAGATCAAACAGACTGAGTATCAGACACACACACACTGTTTCTTTACAAATTATTGAATAGTTTTTTGGGATTTTTTTATGTTTGGAGCTCCTATGGATTATGAAATCGACTGCAGGAACTTCTCACTTGAGGATCCAAAAACTTCAATTATTTAATCCTCCTGTTATGTTTGTTTCTGAGGTACACCAATAATGTTCTGGATCAGTTTGACCTGGGGCGTGTTTAGTCATGCATGTTTGGCTAATCAGCTTGCCTAAATCTCCCTTTGGAGAAATTGCGTGTGAACTGTTTTTGTTTGTGTTGCCCGGCGACATGCTGGCGACTTGTTCATGATGTACTTTGCAATTTACCATGTAACAGATGGATGTATTGAATTGGTAGCAATAAAATTATTTGTGCCTGGTAATTTTTTTTTTCACAGAACTGATTATTGTCTCCTTTAAAAGTCAAATGTTTTCTCAGTATATAGTAGAATTCAGATAATAGGCTAACCTGGAGAAAAAAAAGTTATTCCCAAAACATCAGACGATAAAGAATAAGGTGAAAATTTGATTCAAGGAAAGTCAAAATGTTAAGGAAAAGTCAAAATTCAATATTAACATTATATATTATGGATTTGACATTATTATATTAATGTCAAAAGCAGAACACAGTGGAAATGACATCTTAAAGAAAAGCTGGAACACTAATTCTGCTGTGCTCTTTCTGAAGAGGCATAAAGTGAGCATCCACAAGATGTTTATATCCTAAAAGACATTTTTTTTTGTTATTAAACTGATTTATATAGAATAGTTTTTTTTTTTTTTTGCAACTTCACAGGTTGTAGGAACAAAGTATAGGATATAATTTTTTTAACCCAAATGAGTAAGATTTTTGTTTTGGTCAACAAATAAATAACCTGCCAAAATTTTGTCTCAATCAAAACAGCTTTTTTGACCAGCTTGGAAGGATGGAGGATAAGTTTAAAAATGACAAATACTCACCTCTGTTGATGTAGGACTTTTCTCATAGAAGACGTTCACATAGTAGAGCATGAAGCTCACAGCAAACACAGCCAAGACCAGAGCGATGGCGCCGTGCTTCGGAGTGAAACGGTTCAGACAGATCCGGGCTCTCATTATCAAGGATGACTGGATTATATTCTGTGTAAAAACAAAAAAAAAAAAAAAAAAAATGCATCAAGCAAATCAAAAATACATGGACTGGCATCCATTAAAAAAACACACAGCTTGTTTAATATTTTTAAAACTTGTATTAGCACTATGATACATATATACAGTGATATATACGTGGTCTTCACACTTATTGTACTATGTAAGTACAAAAAATAATAATATTGCCAACTTAGCGAATGACAAGTACAGACTGATACTCTGTACTTTTTGGAAAAGTACAGAGTATCAGTCATTCATTTTGCTTCACTTTTTTTGTGTAAGGTGCTGCAACAAGTGGACTGTCCCACCTTGGGATCAATCAATCAATCAAATTTTATTTGTATAGCACATTTCAGCAGCAAGGCATTTCAAAGTGCTTCACATAATTAAAATAAAAACAGCATGTGACATTGAAAAAAACTGTGAGAGAGAGAAAGACATTTTGAAAAAGATTTAAAAAAAAAGATAAAAACATTAAAAACATTAAAACCCACATCCCTTTTAGGAAATCGGTTAAATATCGTTTGACTGATGTTTAACTGGAGCTCTAACCCTCTGGGACTTTAGTCAAAAACACTGTTTGACAAAGACTCCAACATCTAGGTTTTTAGTTGAAACGCCGTCAACTGGGACTCTAATCTTTCCGATCTTAGTCAAAACGCCGTTTTGACTAAAATCTTAATACTTAAGATACTTAATACTTAATACAATAAAGTATTAAGTATTGGGTTGCAAGTCTTTAGCAGCAAAATCTGACTTTTTTATGGTAATTATAACTAAAATAGTAAGTATAATAGCACTCTACAAAAAAAAAAAAACACAAAACAAACAAAAGAAAAACGTAGCATTTCTCAACTATACAAAAAATACTCTGTAAATCCATAAAAAATTTAGGACACCCAGTTGAATATTCAGTTCTATAAAAAAAAATTCAAACTGATATTAGATTTTTTTTTTTTCCATTCCTAAAAAAAGACAAACAAAAAAAAACAGAAAGAAGATTGAACCATTGGTAAAGACAAAAACAAGATTGTTGAATTCATAAAATAAAATACATAATCTTTTCTGTCAGGAGAAAAAAACAAAACAAAAGAAAAAAAACACCACCATGACATTTCCAGCTCCTCTCTGACACGGCACTTTTCCTAGAATCTGTTTTTAAAGATCTTAACATGTGGAAAATGTTAAGAATCACACAGATGTGAAGGTGAATGAGGAAAAGGCGTTTGGGCAGTTCAACCAATCAGAGGATGAGGATGTAAAAGGCAACAAATTACAGATGGGCTTAAAGCAGCTGAGGGGATGTTGGAGAATCACAGGCAGGATCAAGAACAGGGTTGTAGCAAAGTATCAGAGTTTTGTATTTACAGAAACAGTTCCACGTTGGAAATCTATCAAAGAAGTGAGTCCCTATATATGAACCCAAGAAATTTAGTAATATGTGTATTATGTGTTGAAGTGGGAATAAACACCATAATGAAAACCAAACAGCTGTCTAAGGTTTTCAGGAAGGAGACCGTAGCAACTTAAGAGCCTGTTAAGCGACTTAGACGGGTTTTTAACTGTTGATGTTAACATGTCTACACAATTAGAAAGAGACTGAACAAGTTTGACTTTGATGGGAGGTGTCCAAGGAGGAATGAGTCGCTCTCGAAGCAAACAGCTACAGTTTGGCACCAGGAATGTGTTCCGATCTTCAGATTATTCCCCGACCAGCGCAGGGTGACGGAAAAAACCCCAATGTTGGAGGTCCAGTCAAATCCCACGAAGGTTTGATGAAGTCCTCATGTGTTCACTTGTAGAATGAAGAAAAATGTTTTTGTTGTTGTTTCTTTTCCTCTCAGGCTTCTTAGCAACTGGTTGGTGTGTAGGTAGCATTTAATAACAGCAGTGGAGACTCTGGGATGTCCTCTGTTGTCACTTTGTCCCTGAATTTTTTAAATCAGGTCTTTACATTGAACTTTTTTTTTTTTTTTTTAAATCAAATAGTTTTATTTTGTGATCTCTATGAGCTAGAGCAAATAAGGTGAAACACAATTCAGGTTCGGTCATGAATAATAAAACCACACCTTCTTTCAACTGGTCTCCATGTTGGGTTTAAAACAATGATCTGGTGCTTAGCAGCTTCTAAAAGAATGTAAAATTAACCCAAAGTGCACAACATACACAATATTGTTCTCATTTATTAAACAAAGATGAATAATGTAGAAAATAAAATAATGTGTGGTAATGAATCTGCCAAGCCAGTTGTTTTGAGTGTGTGGCTCCAGTTGAAAACTTTCATCCCAATTAAAGAAGGAAACAAAACACAGTAAGATGAGTCATTTTAAGAGCAGTTAAATTGTTTGTCAAATCAAAAGTCACTTAAAATATTTATATTAAAATAATTCAGTGACTGTTTATAAATCTGAATAACCTTTACTTTTTAAAGGAGCAAAAAAAACTTTCAACTGGTTGCTCTTTGTTTTTTTGAGCCGTGTTTGTCAGACGAGTCTTTGACGGCCGCAGCCTCAGGCGTCCATCTGTTCATCGTTTTCTTCTGATGGGTCGCATTGAAAGTAATTTTGTTGTTTCTGCACAATAACAATTAAAATTTGACGTCATGAATAAAACGCTGTTGTTCAGAAACATTCTTCTCTGACAAAAGGCACAAAGTTTTCTGCTCTTTTATTTCTCTGCTGCTGATTTTGCTAAAGGGACAAAGTGAGTACAACCCATCCAGACAAAACATCTAAAAAAGAGAGAAAAATTATATATATATATTTTAACAGTGTGTTAATTTTTCGCACCTAACTATGATGAAAACGTGCAGGAGCTCATTTGAAAAAGTACAGAGTATCAGGCAGCAGCTGGAAGCAGCTGCTTTTGGTCACAAGTCAAAGGTGCAGGCAGGTTACACCTGCTGCACTGTGAAAGGCATTTTATTTTAAATATTGATTTATGGAGAGAGAGCTAAAGTACTCTTTCACAACTTAACTGATTCAGATTTGACCTTTCCTACTCCAGGTTGGAATCGATTAAAGTGAACAGATCAGGGAGAGGAAAAGGCTTTTATTTCCAGTCTTATGTGCTGCACAGGATGAGTAGGATCCAGCCAGTTCACAGAATATTTCTTTTTTATTTTCTCCTTCCTTTTTGAGAATAAATAAAATAAGATTAAAATTCATATTTAGCATCAATCTGACTTAGCAAAATTGATTCTAATGGGTATAAATCTTTTCTAACAAAACTGATTGTAATACAACAAGACTTCAAAATGTGATGGTTGTGTTTCCTGTAAAAATGTCTTTTTCTAACCAGCCTTCAAAAGAAGCCCTTCACACATTTAGTGGACAACGTGGCAAACGTGAATGAAGTCCTTTGGGTTGCAGAATCGGGTCACATATCGAGCTCGCCTTCGGATCTGCATCAGATTTTGGTGACCTGTTAGTAACCTCTTCTCTCTCTGCTCACAGAAGACGACAAACGTAACTTTTATCTCCAGCTGGGCTCTTTCATTGTTTTCAATCCAGTGGAAAAACCGTGTTGGAGGTTTTTGTTTAACGATGTAACAGAAAGTCCCACAAGGAAACAAACAAAAATAGAGAGAAGAATATCCAAACATGGTTCCACTTCATTCTGCTGGAGTGGTAACTTACTGACAACAAGAAGATAAAGTGATTATCGCTAAAGGTAGTTCTACTGGTTAATCAGATATGGAACGATGACTATGCACATACACACACTTTCTAACACACTATTTCCATACAAACACATGCATAACTTATACATGTCTAATCAGGATAATGTGAACGTATATAAACACAATGTTCTTGCAATATATTTTTGTGGACAGTACATTTATCACTCAATGTGAGTTTAAGATTAAATCTGGTTTTAAACTTAGAATATATTTCTAACAAAGGGGAGCGAGTCTACATTTCAACTTGAATTCGAATTTGAAGAGAAACATCGTCATCAGAAAATACACAACATGGACTTTGTGCTCGGACAGAGGTAAACTGTTCTGAGTGTTTGAATTGGACTGGACACAACAGGCTCCATTAATGATTGACTTTGATTTATTTATTTAAATATATTTTGAAACTTTTAAAGCAGAAATCACTTGCAGCTGCTAAGTGATGCTGAACACATTCTCTGACTGCAGCAGATCACAAATGCTCACTTTTCACTCACAATTATTAGCTATGATCTAATTAGACACCAAATCTGAGAAATACAAGAAATACAAAATGAAAAAAAAATTTAAATATATTTTTTATTAGTGTTTTCACTTTACCTTGTTCTTACTGTCCCTCATCATCCGTCTTCGTCCTCTGCTCCTCCTCTCTTCGATCTGTCCGGCTCACACTTTGTTTTCATGCCTCCACCTGCCTCCTCCCATCCTTCTTTGTTTTAAGTACTTATTATTTTTAGTCCTTTGTTGATGGATGTAATGGCAAGCCAAGTTCATTTACAGCATAAAAAAAAACCTTAAAAAGATCTTAATATGTCAAACACTTGGAAAAAAAAAATCTGCATTTAGCTCATATGGCCTGCAAACGTTTCCATACATTTTGAACTCTTCCATAAATTATCATGTTGCAGCCACAAACATAAATACATTTCCTTTGAAATCTTTACGGAGCATCTCCAGACACAGTAAAATCTCAAGTATCCAGCTGGTTTTAAAACTACAGCTGGCAGTTTAAGTTGCTGCATGTATTCCTGTTATAAACTTTATTGACCTTGAGCTGTTGAAGCTATATGAAGACAAATTGTAGTACTGTCAAAATTATAAATCACTGTAAAAGAGTGATTTATTGCCGTCACAAGGTGTATAAGTCCATCATAAATAATACTGGCAGAAGTCGAACACATTTTGATCCTTTGATTTCCTGGAATGTGGCAGACATTAACTTGGCAGACGTTCTTTATGCTGCAGGAACCGGTTTTGTTTCTTTTTTCGGCTGAAGATCACACAGGGACCGGAGCAGGCGTAGCTGATAATTACCTTCAGGTTTTTTTCTCGTTAGATATCTGGGAAATGAAATGCAGTCATGATCCACAGTCTCTGCTTGAGTCGCTGTGTTGAGATGTTCATCCTGTTATTAAAAGTCCGTTGTTGGAGAAACAGAGCAGATGTCTAAAGAAGCTGTAATATATTAATATTCATATCATCTTAACTGTCTTAACATGTTCTTTTTAGTTGTAAGCAGAATTTTTGCTAGCAAAAGTAAATCCTGTGTGTAATTAAATTCATGTAATGTGTTTCTCGTAGGGATGGGATGAATAAAGTCTCCAAAAATATTCAGATGTATTGAATAAATCTCTGTTTTCTTAACTGGAGGACGTAGCCATGACTGATCAATGATCCAATGACGAAACAAACGACAAGGTCCAGCATGGATTTCAACGAGTTAAAAATTTTGACGCAATTAATCTAATTTTTGTTCTTCCTTTGAGCCTTTGCAGCAACGTGTTTCTGGAACAACCTGTACAGCGATGGACAACGAAGCTGCTTCTCGTGGCCCACTGGGGATTCGCTCTGATTGTAAAAATCGACCTGATGAGACGCTGGAAACAGACTGTTGTTGTGTGGACTGTGGGAAAAGGAGTTGGCCTGTAAGTGAAGCTGTTCAAGCCCAAGATGCCATCTCAATTTGGGTTAACTTTGTAAAACAAACAAAAAAAAAAGAAAACAGTCCATACTGGAAGTGGAAGATATTTTAAATCTAAAAAAGAAAAAGAAACGCAACAAAAACAACAGTGAAGAGGAAATAAAAACCACGTATAACCAAACCCATAGATGGTTTATGATTTCCCAGTAAAGGGAGTTAAAATACTGTATTAATCATCACAATGGAAATTATCGAGCTCATTTTAATATATCGTGTGATCAGTTGATTAATTGCTTTTTTTACAACAGGCTCGCTCTTCAAGAAGGAAGCAAACATCTTTCTGTAGAAGAAACCAACAATCAGTACTGGAACCACAAGATCCTAACATGAAGAGACCAAGGCCTGATTACCAAACTGGTAAGAGAACGATGGAGCGTCTGTCTGAGGGAGCTGGCGTCATGGCGCTTTAAACCTATAAAACCACGACTCAGCGTTTAGAATCGAGCTTTTAGAACTTGGCGGTGAGGCTTTTACACTTGACATGCATGTTGCTGCTGTTGTCAGCGAAAAGAGAGGCTTCATAGAGCGATCACATCCAGGAGAACGGTCTTCCAAATAGAGCGTGTTGAGTGAAAGGTGGGCCGCGATCCGCGCCGAGTCACAACAGTTTGGAGATTCGCCACACGGCTCTGAGCTGGAGGTCAATGAGCAGCGGCACTGGAGAATCTGAGGAACTCTGCCTCTGACTCTTCTGTCAATGGGGCCTCCGGGTTTCAAGTTACAAGCTAAAGCACGTTTTTTGCCACAACATTGGAGAACGTCTCCAAATTTTCTCATCTGAGCCGCAGCGTGGACACTTAACCAGGATAAAAGTTGCAATCGTCTTGGGGTGCAGGCTGTCAGTTTTAGCAGAGAAAGATGATAAGATGACAGTGGATACAAAAGAAAAAATAAACATTCGAAAAGCAATAGGGCTCCCTGTCAGAGTTACGGGTCACATTTCAACTGGTTGGGATGAAAATGGTAACATTTTCTCAGATGTGTGTGTTCCAACTCGTCGCTATTGATGAAAGACTACATCAGCATACATGTCATTACAAACTGGAAAGTGGGGAAATGGAACAGGAGTCACATTACTGTTTAAACATGCAGTACATGTATTTAAAAGGGTCTGATTCATACGCACAAACCGGTTTCTTTCTTCTTTTTTTTTTGGCACAAACAACTTTAATGATTTGACAAGATGAATGTAAACCATCATAATTTGGCAGCGTTTACTTTGAGCCTTTCCGTCTCTTGCTTCCTGGTAAAGACGATGCAGGTGTGTTCTGGTCTCTCTGTGTCGTGACATGAGATGTGTTCCAAGCTTATCATGGCAGTTTGTTGTGATCAACTGATAATAACCATCATTACTCAACTTGGCACACTCCGGCAGACCAGTGGAGGCTCTCCGAGTCATTCAGTGTTAAGAGCCTGAAAATTCCATCGTGTAAATTCGATTCATTTCTGTGATCCCTGTTAGCATGCTTTCACCAAGCCATACATTTCTGTCTGAAAAATGTTTTTCTTATTGGTCTAAATGTCATGTTTTTTTTTTGTTTTTTTTATCAGTTGTAAGCAGAAATTTAATATGAATAAAGACTTGAAAACATTGGTTTGAGTGTGATTACTCCATGAAATGTGCTTCACTTAATGACGGAGTTAGAAAAATAAACAATTCAGAAAAACTCAGGTTTGCTGAGCGAACATCTGTGTTATTCAACAAACGATGACTGATGCTCTGAGAAGGACAAGGCAGTCAGCCACAAAACGTAGCAAATACGTTTGTGACGTTTTGTTCATGTTTTAGGAATAAAATATATGATATGAATGGAGCCTCGAGAAAGGAGAACGTTAGTTAGACTGAGCCTTAATCCCCAAATTTAAGTAAAGTCATGTTCAAAAAAAAGAAATGTCCAAAACCACCTAAAAATTACTTTTGTGAATCCAAATGTTTGGCTTAATTAATTATTCATACTTGAAATCAATAACTTATTGTTAAATTATTAACAAAACTGAGATTCGTTAGTTGAATCGGAGCACCAAACTGAATGTTTATTAAACTAGTCCAACTTTATAGCTGAATTTTGTAAATAACCAGTTTTTGTTTTGTTTTTTTACACAAAAGAACATATTGGATAATAAAACAGGAACCAATGTAGAATAAGGAATGAACTACGACAAAATGAAATGGGATCCTGGAAATTAAACCAAGACCATCTGTAACATGTTGCTCTAATTTCAAACCAGAGCAGCAACAACATATCATACAGATATGACAGAATATATAAAATGCAACAGTAAGGCAATCTTCAGTAACCTTATTTTAACACAGACATAATAGAACAGTCTTGTTGTTAATCACGCATCAGGTCAAAACAATGTGACAAAGTCAAATAAATTGATGTAAAAGGCTCTAGAGACTGTTTCAGTTCTCTAACAAGACTCTAAGTTCTTCTTTGGACACGTTTCTCACTAGTTTTCTTTCCGGAGTTGTAGAAATCTTTGTCTTCCTGCCTCTGCCAGACTCGTCCTCTATTCTGTGGCTCTCTTTCATTTTCTTGCTCACATTTCTCACTCAACTTATTCTCACTTGGAACAGCAGTGACAACTTTGTGTATCATTCCTTTGTGTATCATTCTCATGATTTGTTAGCATCAACAATTCTTTTTCTTAAGACTAAACAGATTTTTTTTTTTTTGATGATGCGCTCTCAAGTGACGGCTCAGAGCCATACTGAGGATTTTTGACTGTATTCTTACTGTGTTTCTTACTTCCTTTTTCATTGCCTCCTGTTTTTATCTTGTGTAACACACTCTGTGCTCCCCTTGTTTATCAAAAGACCAATGGATTGATTGATCTGGACAAACAGTCCTGTGCATGATACTTTAATCCTTCATTATTAATAATAATAATAATAATAATAAATCCGACAAACATGTCAAAATTCATTGTAATCTTTGAAGGTCTGAAGGTCTAAAACTTTTGAGTCGGACCAAGTGTTAAGGAAGAATAATATATAAAATAGGTTAACTTTGGAAAAAAGTTTGCCTCTCTCTCTTCCTTTAGATCCCAGGTCCTCTCGGCAGGCCACGTGTAGGCACAAGGAAAACAACAATGCGTGTTGACATCACAGAATTACAGAGTTTAATCCAATATAAGACAATGCATAAACTTAGAAGTAAGACAATGCACAAACTTACACCAGAAACTGCAGAACAACGGAGACATACATTCATTAACCTGACATAAATGGAAAAGAAAGAAAGAAAGAAAAGCAAAGACGTGCAAAGACACCTTTGGAGAATTGCAAGGGCAAATCTGATTTGTTACTTCTGTGTAGAAAGTTTTATAGTAAAAGGCGTATTCCTATCTTTAATTTATTCAAATAAGGCGTATCTTTGCTCCTCCAACCAGGAGCTATCTCTAACCCTCTATCTGAAGCCTAAACCCCTACCGTGTTTACGGCCTTTCACAGATGAGTGTGAAAAGCTACAACTTCCACTGTATTGTTTTCCCACAGACAAGAGGCAGTTCAAAAGATCCTAGCAAACCATCTGCTGTAACTACAGGTAAATTAAAGGTCAAAGAGCCAGAATACATTACTAATTTCAAAACCACAGTTAGGCCATTTGAATCAAGACATGTTAAGTTTTAAAACTAGCTTATTTTAAATTTATTTTCTCAACACAAGTCAGCCTGTCGGAGAGTTGCTGATGCTCTGAGGCAGATCCTAGCTTGTTGCTTAAGCCTCACACGTTCTTTTTCTTTCTCTTGTCTTTTGTCTCTTGTGAGGTGTGTTCAAGGATTGGACTGACAAGTTCATGTGAATGGTTACATTGTAGGCAGGATTATAGTAATTGGCTGTCAATTGGCATTCTCATTCAGAACAGAATGTAAATGAAAGCACAGAAAACGATTCCATCATGATACACCTGGTTGTGTCAGCGTTTGAGAGACTTTTGATCAGAAATAGTTTTTGATGCAATAAAAAAAAAGAAGACAATAAAACATGTTAGACAATGGTTTCTATCTGTCTGCAGAAAGCCCAACTTAAATAATTATCTTAGTCTGGGTGCCACAGCAACGAGATGCAGTTAGTCAGCGCCGCGGACGACACCGTACAGTGGAGTTGGTCGCAATAGTTTTCTACAAACAGTGGAACTTGCTGAAAAGTATTCCTGCAGACACTGATGGCCAGTCTAGCCTGTTTTCAGTGTGGTGTCACCATATGAAACAAATATCCAACATCAATTAGAACCTTAACGCCGTGGATTAACTAAATAAACCTGCGTCACCCATTTTCTACAAAGAAGCTCCTTTATGCTACTTTTGGTCTCGTCACGCAATAACAGTAAAAAAAAACAAACAAAAAAATGTTTGTGTATAGCTTGGTCGACTATGGTACTCCAATATTTATTTTTTGGTATAAAGACTGAAGACTGATGGAAAGTGAATAGTTCAAAATAACTTCCTCCAGATGGCAACATGTTGGACGGCCACATCCACTGCTGGGTCTGAGCCTTACCAGAGGCACGAACCTCTGATCAATTCCCAAATCTGAACCTCAGGCTTGGTGGAGGACTCTGTCCATTTCTTTTAGATGCGTTGTCCATCCTAGTTTACAACTTCTGCTTCCCGTTTATTACATCCAGCATCAACTTCTGATGAAATGACGCTCTGAGTAGTCTGGTTGATTCACTGGAAAGTTAAGATGCCTAACTAGCATTTTCTTTTTTGCAACATTTTTAACATTGACTCCAAATTGGCCTGACAATTAAATGGAATTATATCTGGTGTGTTTGTTTTGCTCTTACTAACAGTCCATCCTCCTGTTCTGGGGACCGAATACAACCGTTTTGGGGATTGAATAGCAACTCCTTTCATCATTTCTTTCCATTGAGTTGACAGGAAATTTAAATGTATAAAATTATCAATGAAATGTTGTTTCCTTGTCTTTCCACAGTGGGAAATTGAACATCAAATTGCAGGAGACGTTATTGTCCAGACAAAAACATTTAAAGAGCGTTCAAAGAAAGCTCTTCACCTTATACCACTGCACCTTAACAGTGCAAAATGTGGCATGACTCAAATGCACAAACCAGTTTGCATTGTGGCCAGACCAACTTTCACAAGATGACAGGTACTAAGCCATGTTCAGGTTATAATTGATTAAATTGTAATGTTGAGCCCTCCCCTCTTTTGTTCCCAGCAAAATGAAATTCCCTCTTGTGTCGCGTTCCATTATTGAATGCCAACTCTGCAGAGCCACGTAGAATTAGTATCATCACTAACCACGAAGAGTCTCTGTAAACATGCAGACTGATCAGTCTTGAGCCACAGAGTCACGCAATGACGGCGCCTGTGAATTCCATTGTGTAATTATGATACCGGCTCCACCCAAAGAAACGAGATGACTTTGAAATCAGTCTATCATTTAATGTTTCCTGTTAGAAAAAGAGAATAAATGCAACAAAACAAATCAACAGGGCTGAAACGATTAATTGGATTAATCGTGAATGCTTATTGAAGTTTATTAATAGCTACTCTAGTAATGGATTAATCACTAACTGTAGTAGACAGACTCAAGAAAGGCAATTATGCCATAATTGTACAAAAGTAGCATTTTACATTTAAGATGAAATAAATAATTTTTTTGTCTGTTTTGTTGACTAATTGGTTAGTCAAAAAAATAAATAAATCTATGGATCAGTCAAGATATTCTTGTTAGCCTGTTGTAATATTCTAATCTTGAATGTTGTGTTTTACTAAATTGTAAATCATCAAAATAACAGAATTCAAAATACAGCTTTGTGTGATTAACACCTATTTGACGAAGTTACTGAAATAAAACTTTCTAATAATATTCAAATGTATTGATTTAGTGTCAAACACGACTTGGCTGTAAACGTTTTTATTATCAAAAAACCCTGTTTTTTTCTAGTAAATATAAAACCGTTGAACGAGAGAGATCAAGACTCAAGCAGCCGTTTTACACCCAGAGATATTCCACGGTGAGACACTGTTCACAATGACAAGCTTGCACAAATGGAGGCGTTACAGATGCATAAAAAAAGTGTGAGCTGTGCCGTCCAAGAGAGCAGGAACAGACGACCAAGGAGGCGACGACAGAACCAAACCCAAAAGGTAGATGGAAGAAAATTAACTTAACATATGATAAAATTATTATATTCATTCTCTCTTTGTATAAAACAGATAGTTTTATTTAATTTGTTGTGTATAAGAAAAAAGCATTTAACAGCTTTTATTTTTAAAATTGCTTTTGTATAGTTAGAAAAAACAATGATGGTCAGATAACCTGTTTGTCTTTTGGCTTGTGATCTTTTTTGATTTAAATATTTCACTTTACTGCCCGTCAACGTTTGAATGCTTCTGAAAAGAGACAATCGAACCGGCTCCTTTACTTCAATATTTACTCCCAGGTTGAACTGCTTTGTTGTTTCTGTCATTTATGAAACACATGAAGTAAAATTGATCTTTAACACCTGGGACTGAAAAAAGCTTAAAAAGAAATGATACCAACTGTAGCGGTATAATCAAAAGAGTCATTTGAAAACACACATTAATCCAAACATAAAGCAGAAATGTGTCAAAAAGTCTTCTGTGGTTCAGGTCTTATTCAGTTTTATGCAGCATTTAATGGTTAAAAATGAAATATATTTGCAGTCATTCATTGTCAGAACACAATAGGAAAGAATTTTGTCCTGACGTGACCTAAGCATGAAACAAATTCAGCCTTGCAGAAAGAAACAAAAAAAAACACTGCAGATGAAGATTCTGACATACACACCCAATCATAACGTACAAACTGCCAAAACTCCCTCCAGCATCACACGGAACGCACCGCACCGTCTGTTGGTTATTAAGAAAACATTTAAAAAAAGGGGCAGGTCCCTTTGCATGCCAACCTGAGCGATGTTTACTCAAGTCTTGCATGAATTCTTCTACAGTACTTTTCCAGAGTACCGGTTAAAATATCACCATGCCAGACGTCAGAGCTGTTTTTGTCCGGTTCTGGAATCCAATCGAACGTGTTTAATGCACCTCTTGCATTAAACACGTCAAGTTTTTAATGCATTTAATCTCTCATTGAAATTTTGAGGTGTGCAGATGCTGTGCTGGCACTAAAAATACTTTCTGAACATCACATGTCAACAGGGCTGAGATCATTTTCACCGGAGAAAAATTCCCCTCACACAGCTAAGACAGAAATGACTCTGCAGTGACAGGATTTCTGTGTGTGGGGTTGTGGTTGTTTTCTTTTTTTTTTTAGTCATAATCTTAATTAGGTAATTTTGTTCCTAATTGAATAAATGGACAAATATTTTTTTTCTGTCAGAGATTTTGCTACTTCTATAGAAAAACAAGAAGAAAATCAACTATTTCCAAGTTTGATTTCCCACATTTTTATATTTGATATTTCTTTGTCTTAAAGATTAAAAATTAATATTAAAACTGTTAACGTTTAAATATGACACAACGTGGTTGACTCTTCCTCAAAAGCTGATCGCCCAACGTTTCCTTAAGTTCCCAGCAGTTTGACGGAGATAAATGCAGTCAGGTGTGTGAGCTGCAGGGAAGTCAGTAACTCACTCTCAGACAAACCTTCTGTTCAGTGCAGAGTAACACAGACACAGGCTCACACACACACACACACACACCACGATCATGACTGATCAGTGGTGAGAAACGTAAACGCTTATTCTGGGCCACCGCTGATTTAAAACCACGTTCTCATTGTCAGTGACCATGGTTACTTTATACTTTATGAAGTGTTAAACAGCCTAAAATGTACATTTTCAGTCTATCAGATGTGTAACTAAGGATTAATTGAGGATTAGGGAAGTTATAGATTAAGAATACATGTAAGAGTTTTGTTTCCCATTTTGATTAGCTCACAAATAGCACAGAAGTTCACACAAAAAACATGGCTTTTAACTTTATCTGAACTTTTTTTGTATATCAATGTCATAAATCTCATTCATGGATTACCTTTTATCTAAAACTTGAAAATCCAATGTGTGGTTGAAGTTGAAATGAAATGAAAATTAAATGAATTATTTTTTTCTTTTTAATTCACTGAAATGAAACTTGTGATGAGTTGGTTATTTCTGTATTCAATTAAACTGACTGTGACTTCATATGCTACTGGCACTCTGGGGCAAACAACATTATTAAAGAAGGGAAATGTTATCCCAGAAAAACTTCTTTTGCTTATTCTGAAGCCTCAAAAAAGAGAAAAACTAAGAATTTCCTATCAGTTCATAAGCGTTTCTTTTTATTTTCTCTTTTAACGCAGGGCAAGTTGTCACTCATCATGGGAGGCCAGATGTCCAGAAAACATTTTCCTCTGAAGTACGGGTGGATCTTCCTGTTCTTGGCTTGCCTTGTTTTATGGGTTATGTTTTACAGTGAAAACATCACTGATCACATAACCTGTAGATTATCAGAGGTGAGTATTTGTCATCTTTAAAATATTTACTCCATCTGCATAGGAATCATGCTGGACTGATAATACAGTAAAGGTTTGGCCATATAGCCATCGTCCATCCATCCATGTAGTGCAGTTATTGGATTTAGCCTTATGAATAAAATAGATTGAGAAAGACAGCAAAGATAATATCAGGGTAAGATTATCACCCTTGTATTTTGTATTAAATATTGATTTGTGTTATTTAATTTGATTGATCTCTAAACTTTTCTCTAGTTAAAGATGAACGTCCCCACCACTAAGGCTCCGACACCAAACACCACAACATTAAAACGTCCCACTGAGCCTCCTCAGCCAACCAGCGTCTGCTCCTACCACTCTGTGTTACCAGAGGACGCTCTGGAGGTAGAACAGTTGAAGGAGTCCATCGCCTGGCCTGAAACACCTTCCCTACCGTCTAACTTCTCTCTGAATGACACCAGTGGTCCCGCTCACAGCACCTTCACCATTCTGCCAAGAAACGGCGGTGGAGGTTGGCGAGTAGGGGATCAGCTGGAGGTTCTGATACAAATCACCGACTTCCACGGCCGCCCCAAGTCATCAGGGGGAGATGTTCTGCTTGCTCGGCTGCACAACCCGACTCTTTTTGCAGGCGTTGCAGGGCGAGTGTTGGATCATCACAATGGCTCTTACACTGCTGTGTTCTCTCTACTCTGGGAAGGAAGTGCACATGTTGAGGTGAGACTAAAACATTTCTTAATAAGTGAGCCAGTAACGTATCCTAACTCAACTAAATGAACCTTTTTAATGATTTGTGATAAGAGGAAACAGACAATCTCATGTTTAGATGACTTTATTTCCAACCTACAACATGTTAGGATCACAGGGAATAACATGAACATAGGAAGAAATGATATAAACCACAAGAGAAGCTCCTGAGGAGGACAAACGTATCTTTCCTTCGTATAAAGCAGACTATACTTGGGGGGCTTTGTGGCATTCTATATTCTCCAGCGGCTGTTGGGCGAGAGCTGGGGTGTCTGTCCCTTTGACAGATCACAGGGACAATTCTACGTACCTAAACCAAAAATACAAGATTGTACTTTACAAGTATTGCAGATACTTCATTTTATTTCATAAGGCTTTTTTCCGGTTCTTTTCAAAAAGGTGACCCTGGTCCATCCCAGTGAGGCGGTCACTGTGCTGGACAGAATCACCCAGCAGAACCCTGGCAGAGTTTCTTTAAAAGGCATCTTCCGCTCTGGCTCAGTCACTGAAGCTACTGCTTGTAACGTGTGCCTCAAGGCGCCCCCCGAAAAGCTCTGCAACTTCACTGACATCCGCACCGGCGAGCCCTGGTTCTGCTACAAGCCAAAGAAACTCAAATGTGAACACAGAGTCATTCACTCATTTGGAGGATTCGGTGTGAAACTAAAGCCAATGGAGGACCAGCTATTTCAAAGGTAATGTTAGTACCAGATTTCAACTCAGCTATTTGCAAAAAATATCCTTTTTTTTTTTTGCAAATTAACTGGAGGTAATAGTAAATATGTTATTAAATGCATGATGTACATGATGTTGCTTAACACATTTTCTGTTGTGTGCTGTAGGGGTGTCAACATGAAAGTCTTAATTCAATCATCAGGGCCTTCAAACATCACTATTTTACCCAAACTAAAAGGTAAAGGTTTACAACAAAGCAATGGATTGCTTGACAAATTACAGGACGGGAAACAAGAATTTATTACATTGGATACATTATTATGGCTTTCTCATAGCACCTTATATGATCTGTTATTTTATCATTTACATGTTGATGATGTAATTGTCTCTACTTGGAATCGACTCTCTGGCTGATTGTGTTTGATAAATTTAGATTTGAGTTTAACCTGTTTACCTTGTAGCAAGATGTTCTTAGATATCTTTAGTCGGGACTGAAGGCTCCCACTTGAGTCTCGACCTGCGGCTCACCAAACTTGTTCTGTCTGTAATTATAGTGACATATTTGTGTTTTTCCTAATTTTCCACAAACAGGTATTTATTATGAGTCATAACAACTGTAGAATAGTTTTCAGCTCTTCAGCTGAAATAATAATAATAATAATAATAAATGTTCAAAATTATTTTCTTCCAGTTCTGAATGAAACAGTTCCCACAAACACATCAGGTAAATTTGGTCTAATTGTGTAAACATACAATAACACAAACAGTCTTTAAAAATACTGTTTTTGGCCTTGATTTTCTTCTTGGCTAATCTTTTTAACCTTCTTTCTGACTTTAGGGGGAAGTGTGAGCGCTCAACCTGCTGGTTATTATTACCAGGGGATTTGGCGAGCACTAGATGGCACCACAGTTCACCAGCTTACTAACAACTCTGCAATTAGCCAGTGTTTGAGTGGCAAGGTGCTCCACCTGTATGGAGACTCCACCATCAGGCAGTGGTTTGAATATTTAATCTCAGCAGCACCAGGTAGACGCCCAATAGAAATGTCTAGTAACAACTGAAATTGGTTCATGTTACAGTCTAATCTGCTCTTTTTCACGATTTCAGATCTAAAGAAGTTTGACCTGAAAAGTCGAACGCAGACAGGACCTTTTATGGCCTTGAATTACGCTAAGAACATCTTGGTGACGTTCCGCTGCCACGCTCCTCCCATCCGTTTCGGTAACTTGCCGGTCAGTCAGGCACGATACATTGCCAACGAACTGGATGGTTTGGTTGGAGGTGAAAACACGGCTATAGTTATTGGAGTTTGGTCGCACTTCAGCACTTTCCCTGTTGAGGTCTACATCCGGCGCCTGCTGAGCATACGGAGGGCAGTGGAGCGGCTGCTGACCAGAGCTCCAGGTACGCTGGTCATCATCAGGACCGCGAACCCCAAAGCGCTGTCCCTCTACGAGACTCTGACCAACAGTGACTGGTTTTCTATTCAACGTGACAAAATACTCAGGACAATATTTAAAGGGGTGAATGTCCGATTTGTGGATGCCTGGGAGATGACCTTGGCCCACTACCTGCCACACAACCTCCATCCACAGCGTCCCATAATAAGTAACATGCTAAATGTTGTTTTATCACACATATGTTCTCCAGCAGGGAACTTTACAGAAACAAAAAAGTTGTAGAATATAACCTGGTAATTGGGTAACCAATGGTGATTGGTGACACTTGATCTATATCATGTTAAAGACATATCAACCAGCAGTTCTGAAGATGGAATAAAAATTAGCAACACAGAAGTAGGTAAAGGAAATTTGATGCTGGGATGAAATGGCCTCCAAGGAAACTTTGAAGAAATACAAATAGGTGGAGGGGTAGACGCAGTGGACCCAGGTTTGTAGAATCAATTAAGATTTTAATGAGTGACCTCACAGAAAACCAGGCAACATACTTAAACTAAGAGACAAGGAACTCATGTGACACGACAAGGAGCCGGGAACACAGGTGGGATTAAATACACCAGGGGCAATCAGGGAACACGAGACACAGCTGGGAGCAATCAAGGGCAGACAGACAACACAGAAAAAAACTAATCCTCACAAAGTCTTTATTTATATTGAAATTTAAATGTTAATAAAAACATTTATTTTTTTAAAAATGTGTTAAATGATTTTTTAGATCCTACCATCTCATTTCCTATCAGAAATGTGAGAATGAAAATAATCTAATCCTGCCAGCAGTAAGTGTTCATCATGATTACATTGTGTTAGTTGGCAACCAACTGGTTTTTTTTTCCAGTGTTACAGCAAAAAGGTAAAGAATAAAACATTGGTTTCTTTTCCCCTACTTACCAGCAGTCCATTGCATTATGCCTCAATCTGAAGTCTCGTAAACACCCGTGAATGAACATGGTCTCACAAAGGTCAGATGGTTGAAAGAAAAAAAAAAAAGAGAGAGTGGCATAATGGTTTTATGCGACCCTCACTCTGTACCTCACTTATCGGCCACGCCTCCTTGTTGTTATGCATTGTTGGACATTAAGGTCAGCTGTTGTGTTTTTTGTAAGCTTCAGTTACAAAAACCTTCAAAACTTAAATAATGACTTGAAAACTGTGTCACTTCCTCAATATACTCAATGCAAATACTGAAGTACACACACGCACACACACACATGCTTATGCACGCATACATGTAAAATTAAATGTCACAGATTACACTGAAGACTTCACAGTTAGTGTTCACAGGCCTGCTTCATTTTCAAGCATTTCTTTCCTGTGGAAATTAAAATCAAAATGAATTAAAAGCATTATTTTCTTGAGTTCAGATGGTAACGAGCTTCATCATTTGACATGTTTGACAAAAATAGATGACTGACCAAAGATTGTTTTGCGTTTTTCTGCCCAAACCCTCCTTGCTTCATGTATCCGCTGCTCTTTGCATTTACTAATCCTGGGATTATTTCCAGGGACGTAATTGTTTACACGTGGCTGTCGATGTTGGCCAAGTAATCCCCTCATAAGTGGAATACAGCACTGAAATAACATACATTCATCAACATCAGTGCCATTGGAGTAAGTTGAATAGTGTAATCTAGTGAGTCATGCTTGAAGTATTGTGGCATCTGTGCCATGTGTTAAGACGACATTTATTGTGGATCCAGCGGACTCAAAGCCCAAGCCTGTTCTAACTGATCCTCTTTTTAGGATTATGGCAGCATTGTGTGGTAACAAAACCTTAATATGTACAACTTGAGCACCATAGCTCTCTGAAAAGACACCAGTCAACATGATGACTGGTGTCAGATTCTTGTACAGTAGCTATTAAACAAATACTGGTGTTCCTCACCTCCTCCAGGCATCAATCTGAACACAAGGCGTCATCCATTTGAAAAGTCTCCAATACAGCAAAAGCAAAAGGCCATGAGCATGAACCACATCAGGGGTAAAAGCAAAGATCCTAAAATTCTTAAGCCTTAAATCCTCATCTCCAGGATCTGCTCTTGTATTTGGAACCTGCTTTAGAGCTTTCTTTAGGCACTAAAAAAATGTGCTGAACAGTTTTAGTAATAAGTCTAGAATGTTTCTTTGTCCTGGAAAAAAAAAATGTTTATTTAAAAATACTGCTAAAATCTCATGTTATCTTGCTCTCCTGAATCCAGTATCAGAGATTCAGTCTGTGGGAAAGAACACTGGCATTCGGTCCTCAGTCAACATTTAATGGAAGGCAGTTTTGAAATTCAGATGCCCAAGATCCACAAAACCTGATTTATGATTTGCATTTCAGATTTCAACAACGAGTAAAGTAAAGGTGGCGAAGATGCAGAACAGCAGAACTGGGAAGGCAGGAAGGCCAAAGGAGCGAAAAGGGATAATGTCAAAGTTATTGCGTCACATCTCTCTCTGAAATGCATCTGAAGTTCATTATGGAATACATCAGTTCCTTCTGTTACACAATAACATCCCAACCCTTATTACTTCTTTATGTACTGCTTGACTCCTAAAGAACATAAGCTCTCAATCAGCTTGTCTCCTGAGGTTGAACACGCCCTGGTTCCACCACACTCCAGACATTTCTCAAACAAAATTCATTTTGCCCCGATTGACTTGACTGCTCCTTTTTTTTTTTTTTGTACCCCAACTTATTTTTCATTTTGTACGGAGTCCCCTTGCGGATCTAGGGGAATTGTTTTCGTTTGCGTTACCTCACAGAAGTAATGCATTCCTGTGCCATAGTTTTGCGTTCCCTCGCAGTGACATACTGGTTGGTTCATGCGGCAAAACTGAACCCTGAAACTCTTTCTGCTTTATGAAGGTTTTTCCATGTGTGTTAATATCTTGTTTGTGAGATATCTGAAGTTTTAGATTTTTATTTTTCTTTAGGATAGAAATGCAAAACAGGTCAAACATTAGCTTTCCATCTCTTGCCATCCTTTGTAAGACATAATCAGAAACTTTCTGTAAGATGGAAAGAAAGAAAAACTATTTGGAATATTTTTGAGTTTTTTTTATTTAAACACTTGTTTGGAAGTGTGGGGTAATACTCACAGTCCCTCTAGAAAAAATGACTCAACCCCTTCGATGTTTTAACGTTTCCATTTCATTTACAAATCAATCGTCAGCAATAAAATTTGACTTTTGACTAAAGAAATGACAGAAATGAATCTTAAGTCAAAGTGAAAACTGATTACAACAAAAATATTTGATGTAAAAATTAAAAATAACTGCATAAATATTCACTCAATATTCATACATTAGTTGCTCATTCCAAAGTTCACATGGCACAAAGGATGCTATTGATTAAATTGAACATGTTCTGCCAATGTCTGGGCTGAAGGCTCAACTAAATCAGCCACGTGCCGCAGCTGTTTGCAGTGACTTCGTATTGCTGAAGAAAGGCAATAAAATGGGACACAATTGCAGAGAAAATTCCTCTTTTGTTCAGTAAACCAACAACACTTTGCTCCATCTGTTGAAGCAGGAAATGACAGACAAGTAAAACCAGTAGAGGCAGTGGGTGATGACATCACTGCTAAGCGTCTCTGATGATTACTTTTAATTTTTTTCTCTCTGATTTTGTTATTCTGCTCAAACTGTGATAACAGGACATGACATTTGATTGTGCTATATAATGTTAATAATAAAAAAGATAATAATGATAATAAACCTGGTTTCTGGTGGACCATAAACCCCCTAAGATACAAAAGCTTCATCAAACGTAAGATGGTGGCTTTGGCTCAACCTGCTGTGGATAGAGGTTTCCCCTAATAAATGAAATCATCATTTGAAAACTGTTAATTCTTTACTCAAATAAATGTCTTCTGTAAAATGAAAATTATTCATACGAGTTTATAAAACTCCCGGATGTTTTGAACTCAAGTGAAGCTAACACAAATGCAAGAGTGTAAAGCCTTTAATTTGGTTGGAAAATAACTAAATTATAGGCTGTCAGCATAGTTGAAGCTCATTAGTGGCAGCGATTAACTTCTCTTTTAGGATTTCAGGGTGTGGAGACAATGACCTGTTCTGCTTCATAAATAAATGAAGGTTGTTATTTGTAATTTTCTGCTTTTGATAGTTCAGAGATAAGAGACCAGACTTCTTGGACATTCCCCCAGGTGTACCACAGGGGTCATTGTTTGGCCCAAAATGATTTAACTTACATATTTCAACAATACATATTTATTTTCAGAAGACAGTCATGTTTGTAAAGAAATGCAACCGAGCTTAAAACAAATATACTACGTTCTTCTGGATACCTCAGGTTTCTTAAATGCTTGTATTTGTTCAACATAAACATCGAAAAAGTAAAAGGTAACACATTTGTGAGTGGAATACTTGACAAAAAGAATCTGTTGAAAACAGGGAGCAACAAAGATGAAAGTAGCAAAAAAGGAATGCAGTTCTGAGGAATCTTTGGAGGACGGATCTTAAACATTCTTGAACGTTTATTTGTTCTTTCATGTCAGACAGGACAGTCTGGGGCCACACTGTGAGGGGCCACATTGTGTGGGGCCACACTGTGAGGGGCCACACTGTGAGGGGCCGCATCTAGGTGGCCACAAAAATCTGTGACATTATCTTTTTTGCTTGAGACAGAAGCGCCATGAGAATCAGACTCAATGTGATGAGACATGAAGAAGTCAGAAATAATGGTGAAATTCACAATTTCACAATTCAAACAATGAACAATTCACTCTTGTTTATTAGGAGCCTGATTTATTTCTTAAAAAGAGAAAACTGTGTTCATGCAACATGACTCGAGTAGATCATAAATTATGAAAACTATATAAATGAATGCTCTCCAAACATTTAGAAAACTGGGGAATATTGTGTCTAAGATTTATTTAGGAATAAATAACAATAAAGTTAAGCTGTGTTAGGAAGAAGAGAGTACAGAGAGTATAAGTTCTCAAATTGATCTGTTCTTCTCCTTTAATATGAACAGAACCGGGTCAGAACTGCTTGTAATAATTCATTTTAAAACACCCAAGGTCACAATATGATTATAGCTGCCAAATCATCAGCAGCGTCACATTAACACTTGAACTTTAACATAGATCATATGTTAAAGTTTTATTTGGATTCAACTCCATTTTAGTGGTTGTGAAGTTAAGAGGACGAAAATCTCAAAAATAAAACTGATTTGATGAACAAAATAAAAACTTTTGCTTGTCCTGAAGTTCAGTTCTCATTTTATTTTTAGCTTGTGTTCAATAACTGAAATATAATTGAACCAACCTGGTGCTATGCTGGTCATATAGGTCATAGGAAAGAAGAAAAAAAAAAGTCATATTTCATTATAATTAGTGTGTGGTTAGGAACACATTCACAGCCTGGGATCCACGAACAAAATATTCAGACCAACCACAAGCATTTACTTAGAAATGTTTTAATTAAACTTCCACCCTCAGGCAAAAAGTGGTCCAAAGCCAAGTATGAAACCAAACAGTTCATCACATCAGTTTTCCAAACACAATTAAAAAAATAAAAACTGAAGAATTACTGAAGGAGCAGACTGAAAACAACACAAGGGTTCAGATTTTTAAACCGGTTCAACTTGATTTCACTGTTCATGTTACAGTCGCCTGCAGCGATTAGAACATTTTAACAAAAGGAAAAGCAAACAAACCAGACTTATTCTGTGGTTCCAACAATGTTAACATAAACAGTAAATCACTTCCTGTCAGCTTCAACTAATATTCTTTAAATGTCTGTCTGCATGCAGGGCCAGCACACCTGCTAACAGAGCACAAAAAAAGAAGAAGGAAAAATTATAGTAATCGTAATAACATGTTAAAAATAAAAGCATGTGTCATGATGTGGTATTGTTGGTGAGGAAAGACGCTTGTAGGCCCAGGCTGACAATAGTAGAAATTTAATAATGAATCCAGAAACACAGGGAGAACCGAGGAACAAGATGTGCAGCAATAATTTTGTAAATTATGATAATTTAATGCAAAGTTGGCACTTTTAATGGACTTTAAATGCAACTTTTAGAGCAACTTTGCATTATAAGTGTCATTATTTACCGAATGACACTTCATGACAACTGTCATAAACATCCATAAAGGCTTCTTTATGTTCATGACAGGTGTTATTTTGTGTCAAAAATCCAATGGTAAGTATGTGTTACCAATCACCAATAGTTACCAGACCACCCAGATCTACAGCCTTCTGCTTCTTCCATGTGTCTTTAAAATTCACCTCTGGGGACATACGTGGGACAAAATAACATCTATCATATTCTTAATTATGGGTTGAGGTGGGTGGAGGTCATGTGGAAGGTAGTGGGCCTGGGTCATCTCCCAGGCATCCAGCAGTTTGACATTCACTTCTTTGAATATTGCTCTGAGTATCTTGTCTCGCTGCAATGCGTAGTAATCGTTGACGGTCAGCTTCAACCTTTTGGGATTACCAGTCCTGATGACAACCAGAGTATCTGGAGCTCTGGTCAACAACCGCACTACTGCCCTCCTTATGCTCAGCAGACGTCGGATGTAGACCTCCACAGGGTAAACGCCAAAGTGTGCCCAGACGCCAAAAATGACTACTGTGTTTGCGCCTCCAACTACACTGTCCAGTTCGTTGGCAACAAAGTGGAACTGGCTGACCGGCAACGTATAAGCACGGAGCGGAGGGCCGTGGCAGCGGAACGTCAATAAAATGTTGTTTTTATAGTCCAAGGCCATAAGGGGTCCAGTTTGTGGGGGGGTTTTCAGGTCAAACTTCTTGAGATCTGAAAGTGTAACAGAGAACTCATCAGAAAGAACCAATTCAAATTGTCAGACATTTCTACTGAGTATCTACCTGGAACTTTAGCAATTAAGAATTCAAACCACTGCCTGACGGTGGAGTCTCCATACAGATGGAGAACCTTCCCTTTCAGACACTGGCTGATTGCTGTGGCGTTGTTGAACTGATGAACTGTGGTGCCGTCTAGTGCTCGCCATGCACCCTGGTAGTAATAACCAGCAGGATTAGCTCTCATGGCTCCTCCTAGACGAGGGGAGATTCAGAAGAAGATCCAAAAAAGAAAAGAAAACCAAAAAGACGTTACGATCACTGAAGACTTAAAAAAGTGAATGCTAGTATTACTTTACAAAAACACCTTTGTGGATATTAATACATTTATAACCCAATTATACTAGCAGCAACTTTACCTGACATGTTAACAGGGACTGTTTCATTGAGAACTGGAAGAAAAAACAAATTATATTTAGTGATTGTGTATTCTGACAGTAACTTGAGCAGAAAAAACAGCTGTTCTACATTATGGTAGCTTCATAGCAGATCAGCCTTTTACGGGTTATTCAACAAAAATGCATGTCTTTCTAAATACATGCATTATGTTTGATGCAACTACATTTGACTCATTTTTATATACCTGAAATAAAGTCCAAACTGATCAGGTAAATTATAAAATGCCAGTGGACAAAGTTGTCTGAGAAAGCCACACAGAATAACTGCTTACATGTTTTCATCTCTTTCAGGCAATCAATAATTCATTGTAACACATTTATGACAATATAGCAACTTTTACCTTTTAGTTTTGGTAAAATGGTGATACTGGAAGGTCCTAAAGATGGAATGGAGACTTTCAAGTTGACCCCACTGTAACAAGAGCAAAGGAACTGGATGAAACACTCTTTACTAAAACCAAAACTAATTTTAACTGCTAATTCCAATATGCAGTCTTACTGAATGCCACATTTTCTACACTTTCATTCATTTGACTTCAGTTCAGGTTCATCACATTACTTGTAAATTAAAATAGAGTAGTCTGTACTGGTTTCCATTTTGTGACTAATCTATTTTGCATAACAGGTTCATCAGCTGTCTCTAGGACAGAGCTAACCTTCTTATTAGCTTGTTCAGGTTTTTAAGACCAGACGCTCTGATGCTGTTATCCCGACAGATGACTGCAGAGAAGTTTTTTTCCTCCATTTACCTTTTGTCTTTGTGTCCATTACTTTGACATAAAGTTTTATTTACATGAATATAAAGTGGAACATCATATTGAAAACCCTAATGCTTCACTTTTGAAAGTAAAACTGTTGGGTTTCATTTTGTCACTTAAGTAACAATTCTGAGTGCCACACTACCAGACAGGACACACTGGAAAAAATAAAATAAAAATGCCTCATATAGTAACAAAGAACAAATGTTGTCCTCCTTTTTGTCATATTGTGATCATTTTAAAATGTCCCCAATATTAATATAAATGAATACACTAATCTGTCTGATTCAATGGCATCAAAGAAAAAGAAACAAAGAAAAAACACCTGAAGGACTAAAAGATGTCAGCTTACTGTAGTGAACCTAGAAACGGCGGTGGAGGTTGGCGAGTAGGGGATCAGCTGGAGGTTCTGATACAAATCACCGACTTCCACGGCCGCCCCAAGTCATCAGGGGGAGATGTTCTGCTTGCTCGGCTGCACAACCCGACTCTTTTTGCAGGCGTTGCAGGGCGAGTGTTGGATCATCACAATGGCTCTTACACTGCTGTGTTCTCTCTACTCTGGGAAGGAAGTGCACATGTTGAGGTGAGACTAAAACATTTCTTGATAAGCGAGCCAGTAACATATCCTAACTCAACTAAATGAACCTTTTTAATGATTTGTGATAAGAGGAAACAGACAATCTCATGTTTAGATGACTTTATTTCCAACCTACAACATGTTAGGATCACAGGGAATAACATGAACATAGGAAGAAATGATATAAACCACAAGAGAAGCACCTGAGGAGGACAAACGTATCTTTCCTTCGTATAAAGCAGACTATACTTCTCCAGCGGCTGTTGGGCGAGAACTGGGGTGTATTCATCTGGTCTACCACCGGGTCATACATTAATACTGTACCTAAGATGAATTTAGGGAGAACATGTGGGAGGTTCCATTCAGAAAATGGAGTTACACTTAAACAGCACATAAAACATTCAAGTACAGTCCCAAGACTCCAGAAAGAAATAGCCCTTGTATCCAGACGAAGGTCGGTACAAGACCTAACCTTTCACATAAGGCAGCCAGGCAAGTGTGTGAAAGGCAAACGTGTCTAATGTAAAACTAAAGAACAAAACCAACAAAAAAAAAAATGACATCCTTCAACTTTTCTTCTCAAATTGTGCAGTGTTGCTTTTTAAAAGCAATAATATACAACATTGATAAAGGTTTTTTGCCAAACCACTGGACTCAATGAATCCAGATGATCCAAAAAGTGTGTAACAAGTGTGTAAAATTCAGCACCTAGGAATCTAGAGTGATTCTACAAACAACTGTGTAAGAATGGCTTGAGCTTCCAGTGGTGCATTATTATAGCAAAGAGGAAGAAACTGAAAAAGACAGGCAACACAGCCTCAGGGTGTGAGGCTTCATGCAACTGACAAATTGACTTGATTGTTTCTCATGAATCCAAGCTGTACATCATCAAGTATAGTAAAAACCTCTGGATGGATTTAAACCTCTCTGCTGCTGAAACCCAGAGTTGTGGAGTCGTGTTCCATCAAGCCTTTCTGTCTGGAAATCAAATAAGTCTCAGGTCAGCAATTAGTAGCTGAATGAAACTTCCTTGGCTGCCCTGTGTGAAATCTAAAGTTTGGTTCAGGTAGAATTATACTGAGTGAGGCTGGATTTTTTTTGTTGGTTATTATTTTTCCTTGAGCCTTTTATACAGTTGTATCCTCCCTACTTTGTAGATACCAAACTAAAAGGGAAAGTTGTTTCTTGTTCCAACATGCCTGCAAATTAAAGCACTAAGGACCTCCATAATATTAAAATATGATAAAAGAACTTAACTGGCCAGCAAAGAATATGACAGACAAATTAGAACAGAGTCTGTGAGTCAAGCTCTGTCACCCACGTATAGCACCACTGGAAGAACGGTCAAAGGCTCGCTTAAACACACTTCTAGATACAGGAAGATTTTCCAGAATCTATTATAGCTGGAGAGTGTTATGTGACATTATACCTGCACCTAAACCCTCTGTGTTAAGTGTGAAGAGGAGACAAGTGAATATGTTTGGAAACGTCGTCACATTTGAGAGAGAACTTTTCTATTTTGTCATAAATAGTGCTATTTAAATGTAGTGAATTTGCAAGAACAATATCTCTGTAAAGACAAATATTCTATGTACCTAAAATAAAGATAGATACAAGATTGGACTTAATCTTACAAGACTGGACTTTTCGTGAACAGGTGACCCTGGTCCATCCCAGTGAGGCGGTCACTGTGCTGGACAGAATCACCCAGCAGAACCCTGGCAGAGTTTCTTTAAAAGGCATCTTCCGCTCTGGCTCAGTCACTGAAGCTACTGCTTGTAACGTGTGCCTCAAGGCGCCCCCCGAAAAGCTCTGCAACTTCACCGACATCCGCACCGGCGAGCCCTGGTTCTGCTACAAGCCAAAGAAACTCAAATGTGAACACAGAGTCATTCACTCATTTGGAGGATTCGGTCTGAAACTAAAGCCGATGGAGGAAAAGCTCTTTCAAAGGTAAGCTTTATATCTGGTTTAATGCAACCATTTTAACTTTGCATGACATGACATGCAAAATTAATTTGCTACCAAATAAGTGGCGGTAATTGTACCATGAGCAACGGATCCTTTCTTCCTTTAACACCATGCTTAAACATACTTGGATCAAAATACATCATATTCAATTCAAGAATCCATTGGAAGTGAAGATGTTTAATATATTTTCTGTGCTGTGCTACAGGGGTGTAAATATGAAAGTCTTCATTCGAGCATCAGGGTCTTCCAACGTCACTATTTTACCCAAACTAAAAGGTAACATTTCTGTATTTTCCACAGTCTTGATAGATAAACAAGCTTGATGATGTAGTTCGGTGCCCAGCCCCATTCCTTCTCCACCAGGTGGCTCCACCAGCCACCACACAGCTGTCAGTCAAGTGGCAGTCTGGCTGCTGTGTGTCCTTTGGACTGTTTGCACCAACTTTCAACATCATCAGCCCAATGTGAAAACGGTTTTGCACAAAGCAGCTTACTGTGCAACAAAAGATGTATGTATGTGGCTGTAAAAATGTAGCTCTGAGCGGACATGTCCAACGGACACCCAGTTTGATTCTGCATTGAGTCTGCCAGCAGAGTGAAGTACACCAGAGCACATGGGGTACATACTCATGTTGTACATACTTAGTGACATACGCATGTTTGTCTTAATTACACATAAACATGGATTTACCATAACTACTGTAGAATAGATTTTTTCAGCTGGAATGAAAATCCCTACCATCACAATAGTGAAATCACTAACCCTTCAATATTATTTTCTTCCAGTTCTGAATGAAACAGTTCCCACAAACACATCAGGTAAATTTGGTCTAATTGTGTAAAAATACAACAATCTTTAAAAATACTGTTTTTGGCCTTGATTTTCTTCTTGGCTAATCTTTTTAACCTTCTTTCTGACTTTAGGGGGAAGTGTGAGCGCTCAACCTGCTGGTTATTATTACCAGGGGATTTGGCGAGCACTAGATGGCACCACAGTTCACCAGCTTACTAACAACTCTGCAATTAGCCAGTGTTTGAGTGGCAAGGTGCTCCACCTGTATGGAGACTCCACCATCAGGCAGTGGTTTGAATATTTAATCTCAGCAGCACCAGGTAGACGCCCAATAGAAATGTCTAGTAACAACTGAAATTGGTTCATGTTACAGTCTAATCTGCTCTTTTTCACGATTTCAGATCTAAAGAAGTTTGACCTGAAAAGTCGAACGCAGACAGGACCTTTTATGGCCTTGAATTACGCTAAGAACATCTTGGTGACGTTCCGCTGCCACGCTCCTCCCATCCGTTTCGGTAACTTGCCGGTCAGTCAGGCACGATACATTGCCAACGAACTGGATGGTTTGGTTGGAGGTGAAAACACGGCTATAGTTATTGGAGTTTGGTCGCACTTCAGCACTTTCCCTGTTGAGGTCTACATCCGGCGCCTGCTGAGCATACGGAGGGCAGTGGAGCGGCTGCTGACCAGAGCTCCAGGTACGCTGGTCATCATCAGGACCGCGAACCCCAAAGCGCTGTCCCTCTACGAGACTCTGACCAACAGTGACTGGTTTTCTATTCAACGTGACAAAATACTCAGGACATTATTTAAAGGGGTGAAAGTCCGATTTGTGGATGCCTGGGAGATGACCTTGGCCCACTACCTGCCACACAACCTCCATCCACAGCGTCCCATAATAAGTAACATGCTAAATGTTGTTTTATCACACATATGTTCTCCAGCAGGGAACTTTACAGAAACAAAAAAGTTGTAGAATATAACCTGGTAATTGGGTAACCATTGGTGATTGGTGACACTTGATCTATATCACGTTAAAGACATGTCAACCAGCAGTTCTGAAGATGGAATAAAAATTAGCAACACAGAAGTAAGTAAAGGAAATTTGATGCTGGGATGAAATGGCCTCCAAGGAAACTTTGAAGAAATACAAATAGGTGGAGGGGTAGACGCAGTGGACCCAGGTTTGTAGAATCAATTAAGATTTTAATGAGTGACCTCACAGAAAACCAGGCAGCATACTTAAACTTAGAGACAAGGAACTCAACACTGGTACCACTGGCAACGAGGACAAATGACAGCAAAGACAATGACATGTGACACGACAAGGAGCCGGGAACACAGGTGGGATTAAATACACCAGGGGCAATCAGGGAACCCGAGACACAGCTGAGAGCAATCAAGGGCAGACAGACAACACAGAAAACATCAAATCCTCACAAAGTCTTTATTTATATTGAAATTTAAATGTTAATAAAAACATTTATTTTATAAAAAATGTGTTAAATGATTTTTTTAGATCCTACCATCTAATTTCCTATCAGAAATGTGAGAATGAAAATAATCTAATCCTGCCAGCAGTAAGTGTTCATCATGATTACATTGTGTTAGTTGGCAACCAACTGGGGTTTTCTTCCAGTGTTACAGCAAAAAGGTAAAGATTAAAACATTGGTTTCTTTTCCCCTACTTCCCAGCAGTCCATTGCATTATGCCTCAGTCTGAAGTCTCGTAAACACCCATGAATGAACATGGTCTCACAAAGGTCAGATGGTTGAAAGAAGAAAAAAAGAAGAGAGAGTGGCATGATGGTTTTATGCGACCCTCACTCTGTACCTCACTTATCGGCCACGCCTCCTTGTTGTTATGCATTGTTGGACATTAAGGTCAGCTGTTGTTTTTTTTGTAAGCTTCAGTTACAAAAACCTTCAAAACTTAAGTAATGACTTGAAAACTGTGTCACTTCCTCAATATACTCAATGCAAATGCTGAATTACACACGCACACACATGCACACGCACGCACACACACACGCACACACACACACACATGCTTATGCACGCATACATGTAAAATTAAATGTCACAGATCACACTGAAGACTTCAGTTAGTGTTCACAGGCCTGCTTCATTTTCAAGCATTTCTTTCCTGTGCAAATTCAAATCAAAATGAATTAAAAGCATTATTTTCTTGAGTTCAGATGGTAACGAGCTTCATCATTTGACATGTTTGACAAAAATAGATGACTGACCAAAGATTGTTTTGCATTTTTCTGCCCAAACCCTCCTTGCTTCATGTATCCGCTGCTCTTTGCATTTACTAATCCTGGGATTATTTCCAGGGACGTAACTGTTTACACATGGCTGTCGATGTTGGCCAAGTAATCCCCTCATAAGTGGAATACAGCACTGAAATAACATACATTCATCAACATCAGTGCCATTGGAGTAAGTTGAATAGTGTAATCTAGTGAGTCATGCTTGAAGTATTGTGACATCTGTGCCATGTGTTAAGACAACTTTTATTGTGGATCCAGCGGACTCAAAGCCCAAGCCTGTTCTAACTGATCCGCTTTTTAGGATTATGGCAGCATTGTGTGGTAACAAAACCTTAATATGTACAACTTGAGCACCATAGCTCTCTGAAAAGACACCTGTCAACATGACTGATGACTGGTGTCAGATTCTTGTACAGTAGCTATTAAACAAATACTGGTGTTCCTCACCTCCTCCAGGCATCAACCTGAACACAAGGCGTCATCCATTTGAAAAGTCTCCAATACAGCAAAAGGGCATGAACATGAACCACATCAGGGGTAAAAGCAAAGATCTTAAAAATCTTAAGCCTTAAGTCCTCATCTCCAGGATCTGCTCTTGTATTTGGAACCTGCTTTAGAGCTTTCTTTAGGCACTAAAAAAATGTGCTGAACAGTTTTAGTAATAAGTCTAGAATGTTTCTTTATCCTGAAAGAAAAAGAGAAGTTTATTTAAAAATACTGCTAAAATCTCATGTTATCTTGCTCTCCTGAATCCAGTACCAGGGATTCAGTCTGTGGGAAAGAACACTGGCATTCGGTCCTCAGTCAACATTTACTGGAAGGCAGTTTTGAAATTCAGATGCCCAAGATCCACAAAACCTGATTTATGATTTGCATTTCAGATTTCAACAACGAGTAAAGTAAAGGCGGCGAAGATGCAGAACAGCAGAACTGGGAAGGCAGGAAGGCCAAAGGAGCGAAAAGGGATAATGTCAAAGTTATTGTGTCACAACATCTCTCTCTGAAATGCATCTGAAGTTCATTATGGAATACATCAGTTCCTTCTGTTACACAATAACATCCCAACCCTTATTACTTCTGACTCAAGAACATAAGCTCTGAATCAGCTTGTCTCCTGAGGTTGAACACGCTCTGGTTCCACCACACTCCAGACATTTCTCAAACAAAATTCATTTTGCCCCGATTGACTTGACTGCTCCTTTTTTTTTTGTACCCCCAACTTATTTTTCATTTTGTATGGAGTCCCCTTGCGGATCTAGGGGAATTGTTTTCGTTTGCGTTACCTCACAGAAGTAATGCATTCCTGTGCCATAGTTTTGCGTTCCCTCGCAGTGACATACTGGTTGGTTCATGCGGCAAAACTGAACCCTGAAACTCTTTCTGCTTTATGAAGGTTTTTCCATGTGTGTTAATATCTTGTTTGTAAGATATCTGAAGTTTTAGATTTTTATTTTTCTTTAGGATAGAAATGCAAAACAGGTCAAACATTAGCTTTCCATCTCTTGCCATCCTTTGTAAGACATAATCAGAAACTTTCTGTAAGATGGAAAGAAAGAAAAACTATTTGGAATATTTTTGAGTTTTTTTTATTTAAACACTTGTTTGGAAGTGTGGGGTAATACTCACAGTCCCTCTAGAAAAAATTACTCAACCCCTTCGATGTTTTAACGTTTCCATTTCATTTACAAATCAATCGTCAGCAATACAATTTGACTTTTGACTAAAGAAATGACAGAAATGAATCTTAAGTCAAAGTGAAAACTGATTACCACAAAAATATTTGATGTAAAAATTAAAAATAACTGCATAAATATTCATTCAATATTCATACATTAGTTGCTCATTCCAAAGTTCACATGGCACAAAGGATGCTATTGATTAAATGTAACATGTTCTGACAATGTCTGGGCTGAAGGCTCAACTAAATCAGCCACGCGCCGCAGCTGTTTGCAGTGACTTCATATTGCTGAAGAAAGGCAATAAAATGGGACACAATTGCAGAGAAAATTCCTCTTTTGTTCAGTAAACCAACAACACTTTGCTCCATCTGTTGACGCAGGAAATGACAGACAAGTAAAACCAGTAGAGGCAGTGGGTGATGACATCACTGCTAAGCATCTCTGATGATTTCTTTTACTTTTTTTCTCTCTGATTTTGTTATTCTGCTCAAACTGGGATAACAGGATATGACATTTGATTGTGCTATATAATGTTAATAATAAAAAAGATAATAATGATAATAAACCTGATTTCTGGTGGGCCATAAACCCCTTATGAAGATACAAAAGCTTCATCAAACGTTAGATGGTGGCTTTGGCTCAACCTGCTGTGGATAGAAGTTCCCCCTAATAAATGAAATCATCATTTGAAAACTGTTAATTCTTTACTCAAATAAATGTCTTCTGTAAAATGAAAATTATTCACACGAGTTTTTAAAACTCCCGGATGTTTTGAACTCAAGTGAAGCTAACACAAATGCAAGAGTGAAAAGCCTTTAATTTGGTTGGAAAATAACTAAATTATAGGCTGTCAGCATAGTTGAAGCTCATTAGTGGCAGCGATTAACTTCTCTTTTAGGATTTCAGGGTGTGGAGACAAAGACCTGTTCTCCTGCTTCATAAATAAATGAAGGTTGTTATTATTTGTAATTTTCTGCTTTTGATAGTTCAGAGATAAGAGACCAGACTTCTTGGACATTCCCCCAGGTGTATCACAGGGGTCAATGTTTGGCCCAAAATGATTTAACTTACATATTTCAACATTACATATTTATTTTCAGAAGACAGTTATTTTTGTAAAGAAACGCAATCGAGCTTAAAACAAATATAGTACGCTCTTCTGGATACCTCAGGTTTCTTAAATGCTTTTATTTGTTCAACATAAACATCGAAAAAGTAAAAGGTAACACATTTGTGAGTGGAATACTTGACAAAAAGAATCTGTTGAAAACAGGGAGCAACGAAGATGCAAGTAGCACAAAAAGGAATGCAGTTCTGGGGAATCTTTGGAGGACGGATCAAAAACATTCTTGAACGTTTATTTGTTCTTTCATGTCAGACAGGACAGTCTGGGGCCACACTGTGTGGGGCCACACTGTGAGGGGCCGCACCTAGGTGGCCACAAAAATCTGTGACATTATCTTTTTTGCTTGTGACAGAAGCGCCATGAGAATCAGACACAATGTGACGAGACATGAAGAAGTCAGAAATAATGGTGAAATTCACAATTTCAGAATTCAAACAATAAACAATTCACTCTTGTTTATTAGGAGCCTGATTTATTTCTTAAAAAGAGAAAACTGTGTTCATGCAACATGACTCGAGTAGATCATAAATTATGAAAACTATATAAATGAATGCTCTCCAAACATTTAGAAAACTGGGGAATATTGTGTCTAAGATTTATTTAGGAATAAATAACAATAAAGTTAAGCTGTGTTAGGAAGAAGAGAGTACAGAGAGTATAAGTTTTCAGATTGATCTGTTCTTCTCCTTTAATATGAACAGAACCGGGTCAGAACTGCTTGTAATAATTCATTTTAAAACACCCAAGGTCACAATATGATTATAGCTGCCAAATCATCAGCAGCGTCACATTAACACTTGAACTTTAACATAGATCATATGCCAAAGTTTTATTTGGATTCAACTCCATTTTAGTGGTTGTGAAGATAAGAGGACGAAAATCTCAAAATAAAACTGATTTGATGAACAAAATAAAAACTTTTGCTTGTCCTGAAGTTCAGTTCTCATTTTATTTTTAGCTTGTGTTCAATAACTGAAATATAATTGAACCAACCTGGTGCTATGCTAGTCATATAGGTCATAGGAAAAAAGGGGAAAAAAAGAGTCATATTTCATTATAATTAGTGTGTGGTTAGGAACACATTCACAGCCTGGGATCCATGAACAAAATATTCAGACCAACCACAAGAATTTACTTAGAAATGTTTTAATTAAACTTCCACCCTAAGGCAAAAAAATGGTCCTGCCGCAAAGCCAAGTATGAAACCAAACAGTTCATCACATCAGTTTTCCAAACACAATTAAAAAATAAAAACTGAAGAATTACTGAAGGAGCAGACTGAAAACAACACAAGGGTTCAGATTTTTAAACCGGTTCAACTTGATTTCACTGTTCATGTTACAGTCGCCTGCAGCGATTAGAACATTTTAACAAAAGGAAAAGCAAACAAACCAGACTTATTCTGTGGTTCCAACAATGTTAACATAAACAGTAAATCACTACCTGTCAGCTTCAACTAAATGTCTTTAAATGTCTGTCTGCATGCAGGGCCAGCGCACCTGCTAACAGAGCACAAAAAAAGAAGAAGGAAAAATTATAGTAATTGTAATAACATGTTAAAAATAAAAGCATGTGTCATGATGTGGTATTGTTGGTGAGGAAAGACGCTTGTAGGCCCAGGCTGACAATAGTAGAAATTTAATAATGAATCCAGAAACACAGGGAGAACCGAGGAACAAGATGTGCAGCAATAATTTTGTAAATTATAATAATTTAATGCAAAGTTGGCACTTTTAATGGACTTTAAATGCAACTTTTAGAGCAACTTTGCATTAAAAGTGTCATTATTTACCGAATGACACTTCATGACAACTGTCATAAACATTCATAAAGGCTTCTTTATGTTTATAACAGTGTCATGTCAGTCTTATGCAAACCCCTTCAAATAAAGTGTTACCAAATAATCTCTGGGATTTATGTCAGAATGAAAACCTGCAATACTTTCATCATGTGTTCAAAACGATTTTTCAGGTTCCACAGTTTACACAGCATGAAGAAAATAAATAATAATGTTTTTATTGTTAAGATAACATTAGCTACAGACTTCACTATATTAATTTTGACTCATTTTTTTTGAGTAATTTTAAATGTCAAAAGGAAGATAATGTTCCTATGTCTTCAGCTATGTTGCTGTTGATCGTCATTCGAGCAACATAAACACACAACATAACTAATATTATTTAAGCAACAACTGCATAGCTGTCCTTCTGAAAATATTATTGCAGAATTCTACATTGATTTACGTCAGAATACTTCAGGTTGTGGGAAAGTCTTAGCAACAGGGCTGAGGAAAGACAACTGAGGCAAAATTGGATGTTGACTGTTCAGATTTAGGGTTATGTTCTTTTGTTGAACATTTAATGCACTGAAAGCTTTGATACACCATAAAGTCCTTACATTTTTCCATAAAACACCGACCCAGCATCTGCTTCTTTTTGTTAATAGTTTTCTCTGTCCTTATGAACAGCTGGATTATTTTGTGTCAAAAATCCAATGGTAAGTATGTGTTACCAATCACCAATAGTTACCAGACCACCCAGATCTACAATCTCCTACTTCTTCCATGTTTCTTTCTTTCCAGTGATTAGACTGGATAAAAAGAGTTCATACTCCATGAGAATCAAGAAAATTGTACTTTTACTGAAATTGGCAAGTCATTGTATTTCTTGTATAGTCAGTAATGTTCTGACTATACCTATCGAACATTTATTGCACAAAACACTCCTGGGGCAAATCAACAGGAGAAATGTTACTTAAACTGAGTTTCTGGTTTTCAAAAGTTGTACCTAAAAATTATGTTGAAAACATTCTGACAGAACTACTAAATCAGGGCAAATTAATAAACTCATAAAAATATTAGATTACCTTCCTACTATTAGCATTCAGGTCCTAAACACCCAGAACTCATGACACAAAAGGCTTATTTAGGTGAGAGTAAAAAGGAGGTCTTATCTAAGTCACACTGTTGGCACATTTTAGAGGAAAACATTCAGTCTTACCTCAACCTGTGCGCTTCCTTCCCAGAGTAAAGGGAAAACAGCCGAGTAGGAACCATTGTGATGATGAAAGACTTTCCCCACCACACCTGCATCAACAGTTGGGTTGTGCAGCCGAGCAAATACGACGTCTCCACCAGATTTCTTGGGACGTCCAAGAAAGTCATTCATTTTTATCAAGACCTCCAGCTGATCACCAACGTGCCAACTTCCCCCTCCGTCACGTGGAAGGATGGTGAAAGTGCTGTGAGCAGCATGACTGGTGTCAGTCAGAGAGAAGTTATCTGGGACAGATGGTGTTTCAGGCCAGGTGATGTAGTTCTTTAAAAATTCTAACTCAAGAGCGTCTTCAGGTAACACAGAGTGGAAGGAGCAGAAACTGGTTGGCTTAGGAGGCTCAGTAGAACGTTTCAGAGTTCTGGTGGTGGGAATCAGAGCCTCAGTGGTGGGAACTTTCGTCTTCAGCTAGAGAATAAAGTTTAGAGATTGAACAAATCAAGTGACATGAAAACAGTTTTAGTACCAAATACTGATTATATGTTTAGTCCTTACACTCCCTCACTGAATTTAATTAACATTTTGATTCTCTTCCTCAATTAGCATGAAACTGGTTGAATATTTTTGTTCTATGCCTGTTCAGTTTGAATGTGAAAACTGTCGAACTGTATTTTTACAAGCCTATGGTGGTTCTGTAGTTGGAGTTCATGAACCAGTACTCACCTCTGCTAATTTACTGTTTATGTGATCAGCGATGTTGGGGTTGCTAACTACGACCCATATGACAAAGAAAGTCAACAACAGAAAGATCCATCCGAACTTCAGAGGAAAACGTTTTCTTAAAGCCTGGCCTCCCAGTAGGAGTGACGACTCGATCTGGCTCTGTGTTAATAGACAAAAACAAAAAGTCACTTATGGGTGGCTGTCAAGTCCTAATTCTGATTTAAAAAGTGAAATGTGTTTTAGACCACTGGAGAGAGGGACCAGCTTCACTGTGAACATGTATGAATATGTGGATGCGGACAATGGATAGATGAATGATTCTTCATTTATTCACGATTAGAGAACAAGATAATGAATATTCACATTTATCCACTGGGTGTGGGGGAGGGGGGGAGACATGATCAAGTCTAAAACTTAAAGGGTGAGGATGAGATGCACATTACTTTGCTGTACATTGAACCCCCTAAAAGAATGAATTCCTTTTTGCTCTAAACATGAGCTCATAAAACAATTTTGACTGGTGACTTTAGTCTTCTATGACTAAGCAATCGCATTGAACAGACAAGCAAATAGTTTACCGTCTTTATCCCATCTTCAAATGTCCGTTTTCTTAATGCCATCTGGTCCAGGAGCGCTATTCTCACTGGAACCTTTCAAGGCAACTAGAACCTCATCTGGAGTTATGGGCATGATGAGAGGTTCGTTATCAGCCTTAGGGAGAGAACCAAAGATCCCAAGCTCCTTGTAATTGTGTCTATTCCCATAGGCTTCTGTATGTGTCCTCAACCACCTCTTTACTTATGTCACAATTTCTCATGTGGCTACTACCCAGTATCAAGGATGCTGCAGCTGGCATGTTACTTTTTATCAATTCCTGTATGTTCTTGAATTTTGTCCTCTAATTTTTCTGATGGTCACATGTCGACTCAAGCTGGCTCTGAGTTTCCGACCATGTGGAAGCTTCCTACCCATCAGACACCTCATGTGTCTGATGTACTCCTTGAGTCTTGTGTTAAGCACAGCAGGAGAGGACCGAAGGGGGTGAAGGCCTCTATCAGGAACATTTGTTTCCCTTGCCAACATTTCCATGCCACATTTAAGCGAGAGTTTTGATTGGGAGGTTCCTTTCTGTTTGGGGGTGGGGGAGATCGGGACAAACAGCCTGTTATCCAAGTCAATATCCGCTGAGTATTCCCTAGGGGAAGGTCCCCTTTCTGTATTGCCACTGAGAGCCATTGCTTTCTGTTCTTATGCACTGATAGTACTCTCTGGGAGCTGAATAAGGCTGGACACGTGGCAGCAGAAGGGTTTCGATCTCGCATCTCTCTTACTTACTTTTGCACATTTTGCAGCATGACATACCACGCTGGCAAGGCTTGTTTTCATACAACGGCCCTTTCCGCAAAACCAGCTAGATGTACAGGCCAGTGCTTGTCTTGGAAGTGTTTATGCCCCTTAGCAATGGAGGCAAGCACCACCCCACAGAGAGGACATGCCAGCTCTTTCCATGGAACAACAAGACCCACATTGATTGTCCGCAGAAAAAGGATTTGGGGTTGATCTCGGATGGAATGTAACCCTCAAATCTGGAGTACAAGCTTGTCCTTCAGGTCTTTCATATGAAACAGGTGCAATCCAGTCCTGGACAACAGGGCTTTTTGGAACTGGGGATGTGACATACAACAAGTCACAATTGCTACAGAAACCGGATGCCTATATCGCATCTGGATGTGGACATGTGGAGAGTCAACATACATCTAGAGGAAATTGAGCTTCCCATCTGCCCAAAGGACATCCCACAGTGTGGGATGGATGGCTACTGGGAGACGATCCAAGTCTGTTTGGTAGTTGGTGGCCTTGTGGATGCCCAAGATTGAATAGAGGGATCCACGAGTGCCTACCAAGTCCTTAAGGGCATATGTGGACATCTGCGTCCACATATGCCTGCAGTGATTTTACATGCCGCATGGACCGACAGACTGGCGACACCAAATGGGTCCACCAGATCTGTCATGTCAGACACATCCTGATCTTTCTTACCAAACTTGGTCAGCAACAGAGCTGACTTCAAGCAAGTGGCTGTTGGCTATGCTCTGTAGAGCTTTGCCCAGAACATACATAACCACACAAGCGTGAACATTGTACATGGTTTTCCTAAACACCATGTTCAGGAAGACCATGGATCCTAAACATGGTCTTCCTATGTCATAGGAGACTGGTTCCAACATCAGGGTCATATGGTACCCGCCATCCACGTGCCCGATTGTGTAATCAGTGGCATTCTTTAACCCCTTCAAGCCACCTGGACTGCACTTAGTCAGGTCCACATGCTTCTTCAGAAAGTGGGTTAGGGTTAGGAATACAGCTAAAAATAGAGAATACATATTTTTACTAAAGCAGGAATACAGCTGCTTGTCTCAATCGACAATTCAAATCTTCTTTTAAATGAGTTAAAGCCTACTGAGAATAAATAAATATTTTCTGGGTTTTCTTCCACTGAGCCTTTTCGCATAACGCCCCAAGTCCACTGTGGTCCATTAAAGATTGAATCATTGAAGTGGTGGTCATGACCAAACAGGATGGAGCAGCATTACTGATGCGTTTTAGCTTTTGACTGACCAATTACAAGCACATTGACAGAAATGTTCAACATTTCGTATGTCTGACAGACCACCGACCCACGAGCATTGTCGTCTATAGTTTCACCTCAATGAAAACTAAGACATCTTGTCAAGACTTAGACACCAAAGAGCCATGTCATTTTCACCGTAGTCACGGGAAAAAAAAAAGTGGTCAACAAAATAATTTCATTGTCGTAATCATTAAAGAAATTAACATTGCGTGGCTTTGACCTGCAGTCACTGGCTACGTGCACACAGCAACGAGTCGCTTAGAGTGGAAGAGAGAAAAAGGCAAATGATGGCAACGCGCTCCCGAAGGCCAGTCTGTTACTGCACCCCAGCTCAAAGCAGTCGAATATGAATTACAAAATATATCTAATTAGCCAACCCCACAAAAAATGGACAAAGAAAATCCTTTTAAAATCTAGAAACAAAAATAAGCTAAAAATAATAATAATACATTAACAAAAATAATTAGAATGTGCCCAAAGCACCACCCAAAGACGCAGCCCACAAGAAACAACCCTTTCAGTGAAAAAAGAAAGCACGACTGGAGGCAAGTTTGAAAACTTGCCTCCAGTCGTAGAAAAAGACATCGTTTTTGTTTCAGCACTGGACAGCTCCTGTACGTCCACGTCTGAGTTCATGTGTGCATCAGATTGTTCGCTGGAAACAAGTAACAGATTTATGTAAGAATTTATCCTCAGCGTAAGGCTCCAGCATATTAAGGTGACACAAACATGATCTCTGCCTTCGATCAGGGGTAGATACCAACTAATCCCTGTCACCGACGCTCCTCTTAATCAGGTAAGGTCCTCTGTAGCGCGCTAGAAAACTTGCTGGGATAGGAAGGATTACTAGAATTTTTTAAGAAGGTTCACACACTCTCCTGATTTTTCCTTGGCTCTCAAAAAAATAGGAAAAAAAAATCCAGCAAACAGTTGTAGTCCTTTTCAAATTCTAAACAGTTTGTGCAAAGGTTTGCTTTCAATGTTTGATGGAAACTCATTGACTTTCCCAAGAATAAGCGATGGAACGACCATAAAGTCAGAATCCTGGTCAGTCCAGGTAGGTAGGTGTGCTTTGTGTCCTTAGTTTTTATTGAAGTTCATCAACTACATAATTGTTTTCTTTGTGAAATTTTTTGAAGGCTGTACTACTAATTTTCCTGACTTTTTTGCATGATGAGATCATTTGTGTTTTTTGAATTACATGAAAACTTTAAATAAATTATTTCTTAGGGGGTAGAGGGATATATATCTTCTTGACTCTGTGCTTCAATCCATTGTTGGAGGAAATTTTTAAAATGAAGATGAATGTGTAACTTTTTAGAACTTGCAATATACAAAAATTTTGTCTGGACTTGATAAAATGTGACAGAAATATTAACACTTATATTTTTGGAGAGTGCAAGTGGTTTTATATATGTGAGGACATAAAAATATGGGTAAGGTCTTCATGCTCTATGCATGATTTTCTTCTCTTACTTTCTTCCCAGAAGGATTGAATCCACATGAATCAGAATCATTTCAAGTCATGTATTCTTGTTTTTCCCCCAGTTGTTGTGAGGAGAAGAAACCAAAATTATAAACGGAATTTCCAACTTACACATTAGGCTATTTGGTTTCTTTGGAGATTTTCCTTTCAATCAGGACATTTCATTTTATTACATAAAACAATGAAAGACAACCATTTTAGATGTTGGCTATATTTTAATAAACAACCAACCGTTTATGTATCCATAAACAATTTATTTTATACTCATACATTTATTCATTATACGCCAGTTTATATTCTCTGGACAGTTTACGAAGTGCACCTTGTTGGTACCATAGCATCTGATTGTCTGAAATTACTTTTTTTCTTCGAAGAATAGAAGCAAAAACGTCTTCAAAAGTTCATTTATGAGCAAGTGACTTGAAATATCCACAAAATGAGCCCAAAAGAAAGTCAGGTCAGGTAGACAAAACACAGCTTTAGGTAACATATTTTTAGTAATCTAATAATGAACACACAGGTGTGTGTGTGTGGGTGTGTGTGTGTGTGTGGGTGTGTGGGTGTAATACCTTGTGGGGACGATTTTCCTGACATACTATGTTGTGGGGACCAGTTGCTCCTTGTGGGGACCGGAGCCTGGTCCCCACAAGGGGAAACCCTGTTTTTGGGTCAGGGGTCAGATTTAGGGCTAAGGTATGAATTGAGTTTTGGTTAGGGTTAGGGTTAGGTATGTGATGGTTAGGGTTAGGAAAAGGGTAAAGGTAAGGTTTAGGCTGTAGAAATGAATGGAAGTCAATGGAAAGTCCCCACAAAGATAGCAACACAAACATGTGTGTGCGTGCCCACGTGTGTGTGTGTGTGTGTGTGTGAGGGACCAGACTCAAACAAGGACAAAAAATGTTCAAAGTAGAAAAAAGGTTTCCATTTAATTATTCAAAAAATCATTAATAAAGCATAAAGATTTAAAGCAAAAATAAATCAAAGGATAAATAACAAATTTGGATCCAAATTAACTGAGGTCAACTGAACTCTAACTAAACACAAACAAACTGACCTCCTAAACAAAGAACAAAGGCTGCTTAAATAGGGGTGGAGTAACCCAAATCTACCACAGGAGGGATGTCTAACCAAACAAAAGAACAAATAAATACAAAATTAACTAAAGCATTCTATAAACAAATAAAGCAAAATAACTTTAACTTAGCACAAACAATAAGTGAATATTTTAAGTGACAAAATTAAATAATAATCTTGGCATCTCCCCCTTCAGTCTCAGTAGTTTGTGGATGGTTTGCCCCAGGATCCTCCACCAGCTGGTTCCTATCAGCAGCACCTCAAAACAACACAAATATAAATAAACCATTCAGACAGACATTAACTAAAGTGTGCACCCATTAGAATATATGTCTAAATGAAATAACTTAAACTATACTAATAAAGAAATCAATACTAACACTATGTGGTGGTGGTAGGAGCATCCACCACAGTGTGTGTGTGGGAACTATTTGTCCTAAGAAACAAGGGTGGGAAAAAGGACACACAAGCAACATGAGTGAATACATCAAGGAAGATGCTTTACACCCACAAATAAGTACAAAATAATATTCAACCTGAAAATTGTAGCTAAGTACAAATTTGTTTTATGAATTGGAAAACTAGCTCTCTGAGCCATTTGTGGATTCCCCCACTTCCTGGTGTTACTCCATAAACTGTCCTCTCCCCTAGAAACTAATTCACTGTGCAAATCAATTTTATCTCAACATTTTTTTGTCTCTCAAACCTGAGAGAACTTTATCTAATCTGTGCACTATCATAAGAAATCAATTATAACTAAATACTACTTCAAAAGTGCCACTTTATTTAAATGTGCTTGAGTAAAAGCAAAATATACAGAAATAAATAGTAACGCAAGAAACAGTTTAGAAGAACCTTTACAATAAAACTTCTAAATATGTGACAGAAGCTGCATCTTTAACAAATCCTCAGGACGCCTTGATAGGTGTGACTGGTGTCCTAGTGTAACAAATATAATATAATGTACAAATGAAGCAGTGTTAAATAAAGGTAATATTTCTTGAAAACTAGTCAGCTGCCAATTATTATTATTAAAAAATAAACGTGCCTCAACCTTAGGAAAGCTCAACATACAGGTATTCTCTGTAAGGCTACTTGATGGTTTCTAGACTATTAATTTGAAACTTTACATTTGGCTTACAATAAGATGAGCATCATTATTATTCCTAAAGGAACATTTCTGTGGCAAACAAGTCAAGAGATTAGTCTTGAATGATTTTTTCAAGATGTCTTATATTTTATATATAAATGAAAAGGAACTGGGAAAGTTCCAGGCAAAAGCTGATTGAGTTCTTTGTTAAGAAAGTCTTTTTAATGTGTTAAATGTACTGAATCTACTTCTGTTTTGTTAATGAATAACTCCATCATCTGAACTGTTGGTTGGCATTTCTGTTGTGGTAGACATCGCACTGGAAATGGACTTTGACTGCATAGTTGTTTTTTTATGAGGGCCTAACCTGTTTTTCAATTTTTTTTTTGACTGTTTGATTGCACCTTTAAATCGCTCACCAAGGGGACAGGTGTGGGACAAAACAACATCAATCATATTCTTTATGATGGGAGGCTGTGGGTGGAGGCTGTGTGGCAGGTGGTGGGCCAAGCACATCTCCCAGGCGTCCACCAGTTTCACATTCATCCCTTTGAATATCGCTCTGAGTATCTTGTCACGCTGAATTGAAAACCAGTCACTGTTGGTCAGAGTCTCATAGAGGGACAGCGCTTTGGGGTTCGCAGTCCTGATGATGACCAGCGTACCTGGATGTCTGGTGAGCAGTTGCCTTACTGCCGTCCGTATGCTCAGCAGGCGCCGGATGTAGACCTCAACGGGGAAGGTGCTGAAGTGCGACCAGATGCCGATTACTACCACAGTGTTCGTGCCGCCAACCAAACCTTTCAGTTCATTGGCAATGTAACGCATCTGACTGATTAACAGGTTACTGAAACGAATGGGAGCGCTGTGGCACCGGAACGTCACTAAGATGTTGTTTTTAAAATCCAAGGCCATGAAAGGTCCCGTTTGCTTTGGACTTTTCAAGTCAAACATCTTGAGATCTGAAAGTTTGCACAGAACAGATTAGGCTGCGGCATGAAGCAGTTTCAGTTGTTGCTGGACATTCCTATTGGGCATCTTACCTGGTGTTGTTGAGGTCAAATACTCAAACCACTGTCTGATGGTGGAGTCTCCGTACAGGTGGAGAACCTTCCCTTTCAGGCACTGGATGATTGCTGTGGCGTTGTTAAACTGACGGACTGTGGTGCCATCTAGTGTTTGCCACACACCCTGGTAGTAGTAACCGGCAGGACCGGTCTTCATGTTTTCATTCTTTCCACCTGGAATGTAAACGGGGAAGATAAAATCTTCAGGAAGGAACTTCATATCTTCCCCGATAAGAAATTTCACATTTATGCCAACAGAAAAATAGTTAAACATGTTTTACCTTTTAGTTCTGGTAGAATGCTGATGCTGGAAGGTCCTGATCCCGGAATGGAGACTTTCATATTGACACCACTACAGCAGAGCAAAGCAAATTGACGACAGACTGTCATGGAATATTAAATCTTTGTCTTATTCACATTCTGTGTCTTAGTTCTAGCAAATGTCACTTTTTCTGTCCCCCTGGTTTTCCTGCTCTATGGAGGGGTTTGCAGTACCCTCAGTATCCAGGGGCACTGTGATTTCTGAGGCATTAGCACCAGGGTGAGTCTCCTATTACAAATACTCAGGGACAAGGGTCAGAGGACAGACTCTTAAAATGGACATGATGTCCTCTACTGAAAAAAGTCTATACCCAGCATCACGTGTCATTTCTACAGTACAGAGAAAAATAGTATTACCCCTTGTTTCTTCTGTTTTGTTTCTTGTTTCTTCAAGACAAATTTAATGAAAAACTAAGAAAAAAAAACCATTTAAAACCATGTTTTCATTTATGAAGAGAAAGAAGTAATCTGATCCATCCATTACTTGGGTAAAGATCTGATCAACAGCATATCTCAGGTGCAAATTTGTGTTTTAAAGTTTTATGTTGCAGGCAACGCAGAGATTGTTGAGAGTACACATAACAGTACACTTACCTTTTAAAGAGCTGCTCTTCCATGGGCTTTATTCTTTGCCTGAATCCTCCTTTGGAGTGGATGATCCTGGTGTCACAGTTCAGCTTCTTTGGCTTGTAGCAGAACCAGGGCTCTCCCGTGTGGAGGTCAGTGTAGTTGCACAGCTTCTCTTTGGGAGCTTTGAGGCATACGTTGCATTCAGTACTTTCCTTGATGGAGCCTGAGCGAAAGATGCTTCGGAAATAAATTCTGTCAGGCTGCTCTTGGGTCAGTCTTTCCAAAACCGTGACCGCCTCACCTGGGTGAACCAGGGTCACCTTTTAGAAACAAAGGAGAATTAAAAAAAAAAAAAAAAAAAAAAAAATTATGGTTTAAAAAAACAATTGCTAAAGTAAAGTATATATTTAATCGTATGTGGTTAGAGCTGTGAAAACGTTTGTACTCTTACAAATTCAGTTTTTCCTTTTTTTTCCTCAAATGTAAAATTGATTTACAGATCGCAAAATCATGTTCATTGACCATATAGACAACATGAAAAGTAATAACAGTGGCGCAGTTGGTAGCAGTGTCGCCTTGCAGCATGAAGGTCCTGGGTTTGATTCTTGACCGGAGGTCTTTCTGCATGAAGTTTGCAATGTTTTCCCTGTTCATGTGTGGGTTCTCAATCAGGGTAATTGGTCTCTGTAAATTCTCCTCAAGTCTTTGTCTTGTCTGAGTTGACCTGTCCTGGGTGACCTTGCCTTTTGCCCATTGACAGTTGGGAATAGGCACCAGCACCCATTGCAACCTGACTAGGGATAAGCGTGTACGACAATGGATGGATGATGAGATTAAAAAAAATGTTTGCAAACATGAGTTGCAAAAAAGAAGCAACAGAAGCTATCTGAGTAAAAACTTTTTCACTCAGTTAAATTATCAATAAAACATAATTTGACTGTTGGGTTGACAAAAACCCACATATGTTTTTTCAAAGATTCATATGTTTCTTATTCAGAGCTTCTTACTGTGTTTGCCTAAGTGACAAAAGGAGCTGAAACACTTTACTGCAACACTTGTCATTAAAACTTCTGAGTCTTACCTCAACTTGTGCGTCTCCTTCCCAGAGTAAAGAGAACACAGCGGTGTAGGAACCGTTGCGATGATCAAACACTTTCCCCACCACGCCTGCAAACACAGCACGGTTCTGCAGCCGAGCGTACAGCAAGTCTCCCCCAGACTTCCTGGGGCGACCACGGAAGTCAGAGACTTTTATCAGAAGCTCCAGCTGATCCCCGACGTGCCAACTTCCCCCTCCTCTCCGTGGGAGAATGATGAAGGTGCTGTGAGCGGGATCACTGGTTTCATTCAGGGAAAAGCCAGGCGGTACAGACGGCGTTTCAGGCCAGGCGATGGACTCCTTCAACAAGTTGACCTCTGTGGCGTTTTCAGGTGACGCAGAGTGGAAGGAGCAGACGCTGGCTGGCTCAGAGGGACGTAACAGAGTGATGGTGTTGATAGGTGTTATGGTCGCTATCGGAGTCATGGACCTGTTTGTAATCTTTAACTGGATGAAAGAAGATTAGACAAATGAAATGCCTTACAATCATAATTTCAGTGCATAATCCTGGTCAGTTTATAATGTTAATATCTTTATCTGATAATCTACAGCAACTGCTTTTCATGTAAGGTTCCTATACTGTTATTATGATGATAAAGCAAAATGAAATAATAAAAAAAAGTTTAAACTATGTTTCTGTTTATCCCTGTTGATGTTTGATCCTGTTTGATTTGTCTTCTGTGAATTTACTTTTCAGTTCAAGATGAAATAATTTGATTGAAGAATTGTTCATAAAAGCAAAGCGGATAGAAAACATGTACACACCTCCTTCAAAACGCAGGGTTTCTGTGAAGTGAAAAGGACAAAGACGTTCAGACACACCTCCCTCCTTTGATACCTTGAACAACTTGTGCAAGAACAATACAAACGCCCCGATGGCTTAGTTGCACGAATGTGAACACCCTTAAGCTGACACTTAGTTGTAGAAGAGAAAAATAATTAGTTTTGACTGTTTTCAAAAAGCTACATGTCATTTTATCCTGTGTCTTTAATCTGTCAGTTTAAGCTGTACAAAGACTAAAAAGCTGCGGTGGTTTCGAAGTGTGCAGAGGAGAAAACGACGGCTCAAAGCAATACATAAAGCTTTAAGATTGTGAGATGTTAACCAAAAATTTAAAAAAAAAAACTTCACCCTGGTTGATATGCAGCTCTTGTGATCGCTGATGTCCATGTTGTACAGCGTGAAGCACAACACACACACAGCCAAGAGGAGGAAGATGAAGCCATACTTCATAGGGTAGCGATTTCTGGAAGCACGGCCTTCCTTTGACAGCCGTGACTGGACCTCACTCTGCGTTAACACACACAAAGCATAAAAGGAACAAAAGATAAGTTTGTACGGTTCAGAGGATATTTTGTAACAAAAGCACAGAATGATAGTCAAGACAAACGTTAATATAACTTTCAAATTCGACTTAGAAAGTTCAGCTCAATGGCTGATTGTCGTCGTTTTACTAACACATAACAACTTTGTTTTATTACACCCAACAATTTCATGCATACCGGGCTGCACAGTGGCGCAGTAGTTAGCACTGTTGCCTTGCAGCAAGAAGGTTCTGGGTTCAATTCCCAGCCCGGGGTCTTTCTGCATGGAGTTTGCATGTTCTCCCTGTGCATGCGTGGGTTTTCTCTGGGCACTCCGGTTTCCTCCCACAGTCCAAAAACATGCCTGTCAGGTTAATTGGCCTCTCCAAATTCTCCCTAGGTGTGTGTGTGTGTGTGCATGGTTGTGTGCCCTGTGACAGACTGGCGACCTGTCCAGGGTGTACCCCGCCTCTCGCCCAGAACATCAGCTGGAGATAGGCACCAGCAGCCCCCTTGACCCCTCTACAGGACAAGGGGGTACAGACAATTGGTAGACTTTCCCATCAGCTTCAGAAAATGCACTTGACAAAGCACTTAAAATGTGTGATTGAGTTAATTTTCTATTTATTTTATTTTAGTTTTTTTGCTTCAGTCACTGAAAAAAAAATAAAAGAGAGAAAAGAAATCTGAGAATTCTGAGATAAAAATGTGGCCCTAATCCTCTTCCGTAGTTTCAGGCAGCATCTGAAACAGGTGTAAATATAAAGCCGAGCCTGTAATAAATAAATAATTTAATTATAATTATAATTAAATTAAAGGATTATGAACCAAAAGTCTATTTTTTGCCAATTGAAAACAATCTGAAAATGAATAATTTCCCTACATGATGTAATAGGTTTATTTGAAGAGGTTTTTTTTTTTTGTTTCTTTTTTCCGTTTCTCATTTTTTTCTTTTTAAAGCTGCTTGTTTAGTGAACTTTTGTTGGCGGATTTTTATTTTATTTATTATTATTATTATTATTATTATTATATTATGAAATATAAACACACACGCACAGAGGACAGCTCCACCCATCCTTGTTTTTTGACGTGTTGGAAAATTACATGGCTCCTCTTCCTTCCCGGATTGGGACAGACCACTATTGTCTCCTCGTTCCACTGCTGATAAATCGTCATATCAGCCGAGAGAGCGGCGGCGATACTTAATTATAGGTAAAAAAAAAATAAATAAAAAAATAAAAAATTCCGCTTACCCGCTATAGACCCGCCCCTGACTTTAGGTAAAATTTTTAAAATTTTATGCATATTTTATATAGTTTGACTGAGGTCATGAATTGTAGACTACACGCCGTGTAGTCCGTGCCTTTGAAAGGTTCCTTTGGGACAATAAGTTTATCTTATCTTATTTTACAAGTGGTCACAGATAATAAGAATAAAAATAAACTTGTCCGGATAATAATGAGGAAATGTGTTGTAAAAAAAAATCTGAAATAAATGTTTTTGTTTTGATTTTTGTTTTTTTTGCATTTTTGTGATATTTCATCTTTAAATTTATTTTTCATTGTTTTACTTTTCCTTGCATTTGTTCCTAATGCAATAGGAACACACAGAGTTGATTGTTGTATGTTTTTATTAAAATAAAATATTACAGAAAAGATGGTTTGAAAGAAGTGGTGAAGGTTATAAAAAGGGGTTAATCAATCTGTCAATCGGTTTTGTTTGTTTTTATATCAGATAAATTACAAGACGAATAATGTTGGATTAATCTGTTTATTTTGTAAATAAAACATAAAAAATAAAGTTAAATTATAATTAAATCTTAAAGGAAACAATAATTTTCAATTAAAAGCATCATTATTTCAGGGATCTTGATTGAGCTTTAGTAGAAATACTGACTAATTTAGAACAAAAGTAACCACTGACGTTTGAAGAAAATAGTTTAAGTTGAGAAGGTTGGAGAAAGAAACTGAATCTCACAATCAGTACACTCCCCTCTAGTTCAAGATAAAGTAGTCAAAATACTGAAAACCATCACCTCTTGTATGACTGTCGAGTAAACGGGAAAAAGATCGACTAAAAATGTAACTTTTCCGTTTGTTTGGTTGGTTTACCTTTGTATTTTTCTCCATTGTCGTCCTCACTTTGTCAAATCCCCAGAGCTGTTTGCAGGTGTGTGTGTGTGTTTGTGTATGTTTGTCTCCTTGCCTCTCTCTTCTCACAGGGTGTAACCAAGGAATGATCGATGATATAAAAAAAAAAACCCTGGACTTTGACTAGGCTGGGCTAACAACAGAAATTTACCAACACCTGGCACAGGTGTTTTACTACTTTAATAAAGCCAAAGACCATTCAAATTACACCACATATGTGTTCACACACTTGGTGTGCTGTTAGGGATATTGTTTTTTTTTTTTTTTATGTGACTGTAAGGGGAAGAAAACCTTTGAACTGATACTTTCATATAAATCTAAGGTCTCTTCAATGACTGGTGTTGAACTATGTAAAGGACACTACAGACCTGCTGCTGGACCCACTTCATGTTGCTTTCCGGACAAACAGCGGCAGATGACACCTGAATTTCCTCAACAGTTTGTCATGCAGCCCTGCAGAGGCCTGGTGACGAGCCAATCATTTCATTCAGGTGTGTTGGCAAAGTGGTGGATCTAAAAGTAGCAAGATGGAGGACTGGACCTGGGGACTCTCGCTCTACTGATGCTTGATCTCAATCTGACTCTGCTGCTCTGCACGGTTTGGCCATGTGAGACAACACCCCAATACATCCATCCTCATTACCATGAAAGAACCAAATTCACCTGCTCCTCCAGTTTTTATTACTTTAACTCTGTAATGCCACACAGTTGGGTGTTGTGTTGGTAACTGACTACTTGCTTGACATCTTTTTCTTCTTTTGTTTCTTAAGCAGTATGTTAGTGCCAAAGCCACACAGTCTCAATCTCCTTTGAAAGTATCTCTGCTGAAGCCTTGAGCACAGAAAGTCCCCGGGGTTTTCCAACACAGCACATACTGTCCATCTGAATACCAAGATAATTATAGAGCAAATGTTCTGTGTCTTTGACAGAAACCTGTCCCCTTGTACTTAATCTTTGGATTCTAGCAATCAGCTTCCTTATTCCATGGGGCTTTGCAGAACTCTTCACAAGACTTTGAATCTCTTTGCTGGTTGCCGTCACGGTATGAACTCTGCCCCTGAGTGGTAACTGCTCACTTGCCGGTTCCCGCCACACCGCAAAATGAACGTGGAAGGAACCACCCCAAGCTCCATCGCCCAACTTTTTACACCCAAAGGTTCTGCCAACCTTTGTTTATACACACCTAATCCTGGAGCTACTTCTCATCTGTCAGCAGCTCCATTTCAGATTGTACAATTATCAGGCATTATCTGTTTCAGACAAGAACCACTTACGTCTCCTCCCAGCAATGAAACAAACCATCTTTCTTGCAAAGACAGAAAGTGACAACAGAATGGAACACCATCAACTGTGCCAAGCTAAAAGCCACTTAAATCCCTTTGTATTGTGCTTTATGTAAAGTGTCAGAGTGTACGATCTATGACTTCAGAGTGTACGATCTATGACTGATCCTTTTGATGCCATAGAAATTCCATGCTATGGAGTTGATCGCTGCACCACCCAAAAAATGTGAGGAACAACAAACTTGAGTGGCTTGATCTGACAAACTAAATAACACAACAAAAGTCCTGAGATTAAATTTAACACAGCTCACTTCAGAGCAACACAAAAGCATGCAAAAGACAACAGCAGAGGTCAAGCATTGATGTCATAACAACCCATGCGCAAGGAGAAGAGTGAAGGCAGCAACCACAATTATGTTTTTCAAAGATCTGCAAAGAAAACAACAAAGAAAACCTAATTATACTAGAAACATCTACAGATGTTTTTTTTTAATGTTCTGTCAAATTCAGTTCAAGCCAAACATGTAGAAGTCATTAAAATCGAGAGAAAATTTATAAACGACCAATCCAAAGACTCTCTCTCTGATGTTGTTGCATGCAAAACAGCTGCACTTGTCATCTGCCAGACTGGATAATAAAAGTCCTGGTTCAACATGCAGATTACAGGCGGAAGGAAGCATGTTGGCACTGTTAAAGCAACGGTCAATTTCCATAAATATTTCACATATAACAGGCATTTTCTGTAAGACAGCAGAAGAAATCAATCACGAAATCAGCCCAATGTCATCATACTAAAACCATCATCTGCATTACGTTCTTTACTAAAATGCTGCAGAAGTGATACGTCAAGTGTTACTAAGCAGCACTGCTGGTGTTCAACACAAACCTTCACTGAACCAAGGCTTTTTGTCTTATTCTCTCACTCAGTGTAAAATGTTTTATTGAACTCTAGTTCCATGGCTTGTTCATTCCTGGCTGTGGGAAAACAAATATTGACACAGACTGCTGCCTACAATCATGCATGCAGTTGCCTGATGGTACAATACCCAACTGTGTGGCATGCCTGAGACAAAGTATGATCGCAATATTTACATATTTTCCTTGGCATTGTCTCAGTGTTAAACTGGTGAGCTGTGTTGCTATTTAGTGGTTGTCAAGCAGCCTGGTATCGATAAGGTATCCCCGTGGGTTGTTATGCATGTGAACACTTGACACCTCTGCCCTAGCCAGTACTTCTGGAGTTTCTCAGTCATGGCCCACTTGAGCGCAAGAAGTCACAATTTCATGAAACCATAGTCTCTTGTGACAACACCACTCCTATCTAGACCATTCTAACTCACATCAGTCTTCACGATCAACGGCTTAGAGAAATCCGCATATGTGTACACCAGAGCACAAGACCAGCCTTTAAGCTCTGAAGCCTTTAAGTCTTCACACTGGGGAATATAAACCTCATTCAGAGGCTTCCCAGAGGAATTCTTGTGCTTGGTTCCTTGAATGTCTGCCACTACTTTATGTAGAGGGATGGCTAATTTGGCAAAAACCATCAACTAGCATCCATCATACGAAGGACTTTTAGAATAAGATAATTTTGTTGTATTTGTTTGATGCTGTGACATCCCCACCTCTTTAAGGTGGATAATCTGTCCCTAATTTTGCTAATGTTTTTGTTTTCCTCTCAATGAACCAGGTCATAGCGAACCCAACCTCCCAACCCCCAAAACAACAATAAGGTCTGACTTTACAGGAACTGAACTATATAATCATGACAAGTTTGATGCATGTTTCTCATCGGAATAAAAGTTCTCATAACTGTTAGTTCAACCTCCAAAACATTTAGTCCGTTGTGCACATCATACTCTCAGTTTATCATTCCTCCCCAACAACTTGCAAATTCTTTTGGACATGCATGAATTGTTTCTTTACAGTTTTCTGGTTTTTAACATTATCATTTGCTTCTGTCACTCCTAAAACTAGATAAGTTGCTTATCTTTTTGCACATAAGCAAATTAAGTTTTGACAGTTTTGACTATTCTATTTTTAAAATAGGTTTTTAAACTTGCAAACAGAACTGAAATATCTCACAGTTAGTAAATATACAAAACCATGGATACAGGAGTGGAAAATGGAAAATTTTTGGTAGGACAATCTTTGGTTAATCATGATGTTTTTCAGTCGTATAAAGCAGTTTTTTGTTTGTTTCAGAAATGACAATATTTTTTTTTGTCTACAACAGTAAAATAATTTCAGATTACATTTCTTTTTCTTCAATTTCTGTTAATTACATCTCAACTGCTCTTAGCAATGCACGAACAGCAGCAAGTAGGAGGTGCAGTGGACAGGAGAGGTAGAGTACAAGTCACATAAAACCATCATGCCACTCTTTTTTTTTTCCTGTCTCTTTCAAGCATCTGACCTTTTTGACGCCATCTTCATTCATAGGTCTTTGCGAGTCTTCAGATTGAGGCATAATGCAATGGACTAATGGGAAGTAGAGGAATGTTTTATTAATGTTTTAATGTTTTATTCTTCAGCTTTTTGCCATAACTCAGGAAAAAAAAGCTGTCTGCCAACTAACACTTAACCCCTGTGTGTGTGAGGACTGAGGCAAATTATACAAGTTTTACGGGTGTGGGTTCGGTTGGACCCCATTTCTAAACACTAGGGTTAATGTAACCAGTACAATTACTTTGAGCAGGTTTAGATTATTTTTATTACTACACTTATGATAGAAAATGAGACAGGAGTGGACTAAAAAGATTAAACATACACATTTTAAAAAAATAAATATTTTATTTACATCTAAATTTCTATATAAATGTAGACTTCTTAAACATGAAAGAAGGCTTTCTTCAAAGTTTTCTTGGAGGCCATTTCATCCCAGCATCAAATTTCCTTTACTTACTTCTGTGTTGCTAATTTTTATTCCATCTTCAGAACTGCTGGTTGACATGTCTTTAACGTGATATAGATCAAGTGTCACCAATCACCAGTGGTTACCCAATTACCAGGTTATATTCTACAACTTTTTTGTTTCTGTAAAGTTCCCTGCTGGAGAACATATGTGTGATAAAACAACATTTAGCATGTTACTTATTATGGGACGCTGTGGATGGAGGTTGTGTGGCAGGTAGTGGGCCAAGGTCATCTCCCAGGCATCCACAAATCGGACTTTCACCCCTTTAAATAATGTCCTGAGTATTTTGTCACGTTGAATAGAAAACCAGTCACTGTTGGTCAGAGTCTCGTAGAGGGACAGCGCTTTGGGGTTCGCGGTCCTGATGATGACCAGCGTACCTGGAGCTCTGGTCAGCAGCCGCTCCACTGCCCTCCGTATGCTCAGCAGGCGCCGGATGTAGACCTCAACAGGGAAAGTGCTGAAGTGCGACCAAACTCCAATAACTATAGCCGTGTTTTCACCTCCAACCAAACCATCCAGTTCGTTGGCAATGTATCGTGCCTGACTGACCGGCAAGTTACCGAAACGGATGGGAGGAGCGTGGCAGCGGAACGTCACCAAGATGTTCTTTGCATAATTCAAGGCCATAAAAGGTCCTGTCTGCGTTCGACTTTTCAGGTCAAACTTCTTTAGATCTGAAATCGTGAAAAAGAGCAGATTAGACTGTAACATGAACCAATTTCAGTTGTTACTAGACATTTCTATTGGGCGTCTACCTGGTGCTGCTGAGATTAAATATTCAAACCACTGCCTGATGGTGGAGTCTCCATACAGGTGGAGCACCTTGCCACTCAAACACTGGCTAATTGCAGAGTTGTTAGTAAGCTGGTGAACTGTGGTGCCATCTAGTGCTCGCCAAATCCCCTGGTAATAATAACCAGCAGGTTGAGCGCTCACACTTCCCCCTAAAGTCAGAAAGAAGGTTAAAAAGAGTAGCCAAGAAGAAAATCGAGGCCAAAAACAGTATTTTTAAAGACTGTTGTATTTTTACACAATTAGACCAAATTTACCTGATGTGTTTGTGGGAACTGTTTCATTCAGAACTGGAAGAAAATAATTTTGAAAATTTATTATTATTATTATTATTATTATTATTATTATTATTATTATTATTATTTCAGCTGAAGAGCTGAAAACTATTCTACAGTTGTTATGGCTAATAATAAATACCTGTTTATGGAAAATTAGGAAAAACACAAATATGTCACTATAATTACAGACAGAACAAGTTTGGTGAGCCGCAGGTCGAGACTCAAGTGGGAGCCTTCAGTCCCGACTAAAGATATCTAAGAACATCTTGCTACAAGGTAAACAGGTTAAACTCAAATCTAAATTTATCAAACAGGTTAAACTCAAATCTAAATTTATCAAACACAATCAGCCAGAGAGTCGATTCGAAGTAGAGACAATTACATCATCAACATGTAAATGATAAAATAACAGATCATATAAGGTGCTATGAGAAAGCCATAATAATGTATCAAATGTATTAAATTCTTGTTTCCCGTCCTGTAATTTGTCAAGCAATCCATTGCTTTGTTGTAAACCTTTACCTTTTAGTTTGGGTAAAATAGTGATGTTTGAAGGCCCTGATGATTGAATTAAGACTTTCATGTTGACACCCCTACAGCACACAACAGAAAATGTGTTAACATCATGTACATCATGCATTTAATAACATATTTACTATTACCTCCAGTTAATTTGCAAAAAAAAAAAAAAAAAAAAGATATTTTTTGCAAATAGTTGAGTTGAAATCTGGTACTAACATTACCTTTGAAAGAGCTGGTCCTCCATCGGCTTTAGTTTCAGACCGAATCCTCCAAATGAGTGAATGACTCTGTGTTCACATTTGAGTTTCTTTGGCTTGTAGCAGAACCAGGGCTCGCCGGTGCGGATGTCGGTGAAGTTGCAGAGCTTTTCGGGGGGCGCCTTGAGGCACACGTTACAAGCAGTAGCTTCAGTGACTGAGCCAGAGCGGAAGATGCCTTTTAAAGAAACTCTGCCAGGGTTCTGCTGGGTGATTCTGTCCAGCACAGTGACCGCCTCACTGGGATGGACCAGGGTCACCTTTTTGAAAAGAACCGGAAAAAAGCCCTATGAAATAAAATGAAGTATCTGCAATACTTGTAAAGTACAATCTTGTATTTTTGGTTTAGGTACGTAGAATTGTCCCTGTGATCTGCCAAAGGGACAGACACCCCAGCTCTCGCCCAACAGCCGCTGGAGAATATAGAATGCCACAAAGCCCCCCAAGTATAGTCTGCTTTATACGAAGGAAAGATACGTTTGTCCTCCTCAGGAGCTTCTCTTGTGGTTTATATCATTTCTTCCTATGTTCATGTTATTTCCTGTGATCCTAACATGTTGTAGGTTGGAAATAAAGTCATCTAAACATGAGATTGTCTGTTTCCTCTTATCACAAATCATTAAAAAGGTTCATTTAGTTGAGTTAGGATACGTTACTGGCTCACTTATCAAGAAATGTTTTAGTCTCACCTCAACACATGCGCTTCCTTCCCAGAGTAGAGAGAACACAGCAGTGTAAGAGCCATTGTGATGATCCAACACTCGCCCTGCAACGCCTGCAAAAAGAGTCGGGTTGTGCAGCCGAGCAAGCAGAACATCTCCCCCTGATGACTTGGGGCGGCCGTGGAAGTCGGTGATTTGTATCAGAACCTCCAGCTGATCCCCTACTCGCCAACCTCCACCGCCGTTTCTTGGCAGAATGGTGAAGGTGCTGTGAGCGGGACCACTGGTGTCATTCAGAGAGAAGTTAGACGGTAGGGAAGGTGTTTCAGGCCAGGCGATGGACTCCTTCAACTGTTCTACCTCCAGAGCGTCCTCTGGTAACACAGAGTGGTAGGAGCAGACGCTGGTTGGCTGAGGAGGCTCAGTGGGACGTTTTAATGTTGTGGTGTTTGGTGTCGGAGCCTTAGTGGTGGGGACGTTCATCTTTAACTAGAGAAAAGTTTAGAGATCAATCAAATGAAATAACACAAATACAGTTTCATACAAAATACTGATTTACTTTTAGAATACTGGTTAGTTAATTCTAATGCAAACTACAGCAACAACAACTTTCTATTAATATCCTGTGTGAACAGTTAGCTGCTAACGTCTTAGCCACCTTGTGGGAAATATCTGCTGGATCATTATTGTGTAGCCCCTTACATCATAATTATGTATATATATATATTTTTTTATCAGTTTAATTTAATATATACATTTTCTGCCCTGTGACAGACTGGCGACCAGTCCAGGGTGTACCCCGCCTCTCACCCAGAACGTTAGCTGGAGATAGGCACCAACACCTCCCGACCCCACTAAAGGACAAGGGTGTAAGAAAATGGATGGATGGATGGATGGATGGATGGATGGATGGATGGATGGATGGATGGATGGATGGATGGATGGATATACATTTTCTGAGAAACTAAATTTTAAGCCAAATTTATCAAGAGTAATGAAAAAATCTCTTGACCTCATAAAATCCTGCACCATGTAGTAGTAGTAGTAGTTCCCAGAATTTTATTGTAAAAATACAGTAAAACACTGCATTTTACTGTAAATTAAAAACATTTTTAACAGTGTATATTCAGAGATGATGGTTTTGTTGACTACATCTTTACTTGTTTATACAAATTTTTCATTGTATGAAAAGTTGTATTTTTATCAGTCTAATACTCACCTCTGATAATTTACAGGTTATGTGATCAGTGATGTTTTCACTGTAAAACATAACCCATAAAACAAGGCAAGCCAAGAACAGGAAGATCCAACCGTACTTCAGAGGAAAATGTTTTCTGGACATCTGGCCTCCCATGATGAATGACGACTTGCCCTGAGTTAAAAGACAAATAAAAGTTTTTATTAAATGAATGGTTTGTCTTTCTTTTATTCATGATTTGAGAATAAATGAAAGAAGCTTTTCTTGGGATTATATTTACCTTTATCCTTTTGTTTGCCTCAAACTGCTAGTATGAAGTTATATTTGGTTTAAATACCGAAACAACCAATTCATCACAAGTTTAATGTCAGTGAAAAATGTTAAAATGTTTGGTGAAATGAAAGGTAGTGGAGTGGGTGAGATTTATACTTATTTATATTTATATATTTATATTTATATTACATCAGAAAGTTCAGATAAAATCAAAAGTGATGTTTTTCATGTGAACTTCTGTGCTATTTATGAGCTATTTAAGAAGCGAGACAAAACTCTTACAAATGTATAATTTACATAATCCTCAGTTAATCCTTAATTATATATCTGAAAGACTAAAAGATTCCATTTTAGGCAGTTTTATATGATAAATATAGTAAGTGATAGTTTTTTTTAAACTTTTATTTAAACAATTCCTCGACATAATCCATTCTTATGCATCTTTACATTGCGACACAATGTATGACATTCAAACATATTTCTTCTAAAGCTCCACCTTCCCCCTCTCTCCTTACAATGTCACAGAAAATCAAGTTTTTTGTTCCAGATATAGATTTACAGGAGTCCATCTTTTATTATAAATGTCCTTCCGGAACCTCAGAGTTGCTGTAATATCCTCCATCAGATTCACAGTCTTCAGCCTCTGAACCCATTGTTCCAAGGTAGGTGGATGTGGTTTCAGCCAGTCCACAGTGATCACCTTATGAGCAATCAACACCAGGACTCAGCATATATTTAGTAACCTCCGTTGAAAGATTCACCTCTTCTAGGATCACTTTATGGATTTCCCAGTCCATAGTCAAATTTAGTATTATTCCTATTTCCCTTTTTACCATCTCCCAGTAACCTTTCACCTTTGGACATTCCCAAAAAATATGGGAAAAATCTCCTATCTGTCCGCACTTCCGCCAGCAGAGATTACTGGCCTTATTATCATAGTTGGCACTCACTATCGGTGTCCTAAAAAATCATATTTTCCAACTAAACTCTCTCCAGTTTGGACTATTCAGACATTTATGCCAATTATCCCAAGTAAGTGATAGTTTAAAGTGGATTACTGTGGGTATGCCGTATCGTCTCGTTTACGATAATACCGGCAGAATTTTTTAACACCGCTGAAAAAAAATAAAATTTGCAATATGATGACGTAAGTTAATTGAGTCTAACCTGACGCAGTGTACTAATGCCATTAAAACAAAAAAGTAGCTGGTTAACTGCTAAACAGTCTTCACTTGACTGAATTTCACAGAATTAGCCGATCGAGAAAGGAAGGATATACAGCAGTTTCAGCAGTGGTTTGACTGCTGCAGCTTCCGTACCCGTTGTTCTTTGGCTCAGCTATGAAAAGCCACGACACATTCCGGTCATCGATCGGCCCGCCCCTGACTAATGATTTTTAAGACTTTACATAAATTTTGGGAACTATTTATTTATTTCTGCTAATGGATCTATATAGAAATTGTTTTAAGGATAAATGTAATATGATAGGCAGGGTCTATCATCTTGCGTACGCAAGACAAGTTTCCTTTGGGACAAAAAAGTTAGTCTTATCTTATTTTATGAGCATTAATAAAATGCTTTCATTGTTCACGGTGATAGCAAGAATCATAATAGATGTTACATCTGGACTCTGTAACATCAGAACAGTTAAAGACAGACTTTCAGTAAACCAGCACCCACCAGTTAAACTGAGGTCCTCTGTGAGACCTCAGATTAACATGACATCTTCGGAAATAAATATATATTTTTTTCTATTATTTTGATTATCTCATCTTAAATATTTAACCCTTTTCATTGTTTACTGCATCTTCCTTGCATTTTGCTACCAATAAGGACATTGAAAGTTGACTGTTTTTTATACTTAGCTAACAAAACTTTTCTAGAAAAGATAGTTTGTCAGAAATGATGAATACTATAAAAATTGCTAAGTATAGTTTTACTCAAAATAAAGTTTCATTTCTACTCGTGGGGCATCATCCGTTTGTTCATAAAAATCAGTATTTTCTAGAAAATGGATACATTTTTGTTTAAGTTTTTGTTTGTCTCATATCAGATAAATGACAAAGCGAACGCTGTTGGTTTAATCTGTTTAAGTCATGATGAAAACAAAACATTTAAACCGGAATGCATTTTTCCTTTAAAGATTTTTTTTTTCCAATGAAAAGTGTAGTTATACAGTGAACTTGATTTAACTAAGATAGAAACGGAGGTGTTGACAAAGCGACATATATCTCGAACGTGCTCCGAAAGACAACGTCTGTGAGAAAAAAAAAAAATTCTTGACGTAGCACTCGTGTGACTGCTTGTTTTTTTTTTTGTTGTTTTTTTTTGCTACTGTAACGACACTGAGAGCTGAATGTATGCTGCCTCATATTGCCGGGTTCGTTTCGTCTACATGTAACTGGCGCAACCACTGTAAAATAAAAGCCGCCTCACATTTAGAATGAAAGTTATTATTATTATTATTTTTTTTTTTTTGGAGGGGGGGGGGGGAGGGTAACAGAGATAATAAATACGGGTTTATAGTTGACTCATTGAACTGGGCATGAGGCCGATAGCGCGCACTAATCCCACCGTCCGAATCTCGCGCGAGCTCTGTCACGGTGTCCGGCCTTCATCTCTGAAATTTTGCATCTCGGCGCGGATCGCGCGCGCCACGTTTCACTCAAACCGGACGATCTGGAACATTCTCTTCCACCAGCTTCGGGTGTGTATGAATCCTCTGTGAGACCTCGGTTTAAGAAAATACCGACGTCCAGTTTAAAAGTCGTGACTGTAATTACAGTCGTGTTTTTATAAGTTCTGAGCGAGCAGTGAAACTGTGAGTGTATTATAATTATCTTTAGGAAAAAAATTGTAAATTTGCTTACGCAATACGTGTCTGACACACGCTTGGCTCTGTGCCTGGCCTTCGCTTGTAACTTCATAAAAAATAATCAGGATTACCACCGAACAAAACATAATCCAAAATATAATCCAAGATAAACACAAGATATGTGTTTTCTACAAAAAGAACATTTATTTAAGTAAGCCAGTTCTTATCATTGCCCGTTTTAGGTCATAAAAAAAAACCTTTAAATGTGACCAGAGCTGGTGCAGGATTTTATGAGGCCTTAAACAGAATATAATTTAGCTACTGCTTCCTATGAGTTCCTCTACAACAGGGCGTTATGTCTCTTTCAATAAATCCAGAAAAATAAAATGCTCTCAGCCGGGTTGCAAACTGTCCCGTCAGAATACTGCATTGGAGTCGTAATTTAAGTTGTAAAATGTGAATATCGTGAAAGTTTAAAAAAAAAAAAAAAAAAAAAAAAAAAAAAGCTGTTTGAAATTGTCATAATTAAAACCATGTTGTTGTTCTACAGTCGTGTCACACAACCCCTCACTGGTTTCCAGTGGTGTCCAGCAGACATACTGGAAGTGAAACATCACACGCACAAACACACATGGCCGTGTAATAGACATATAAACTCCACTTACTTCTCTAAAAGTACGTGGAGTTTATATCCACACAGTATGTCAAACTGCGTGCACTATTAAATAAACTGCACATATTTCTCATTTGCATAATCACACAACTATGTTGGAAACGCACATATTTATTCACTAACATGAATAAATCAGAAGGTTATTCTGCATGCATTTTCACCAACAAACACATTTGAAAATATTTCTTCTTGTATTCTCATTGTACCCAATACGCCAATATTTAAATATGTCAATATTTAAAAGTAACGAGTTTTAGAGATATTTTGTGCTGATGCTACAACTTTTTGTTTTGTGCTAAAAAAAATAAATAAAATGCAACCTTTGCTACAAGCTGAAAAATGTAACTAAGCAAATTTTGAAAACCTTAAATTTTAGATGATTGACGCCGTGGATCAAAAGAGCAGAAGAAAACGACCAGCTTGAATTAATAGCTTTTCTCGTCTTTTTTTGGGGTTTACCTTTGTATTTTTCTCCATCGTCGTCCTCACTTTGTCAAATCCGCAGAGCTATGTGGAGATGGGTGTGTGTGTGTGTGTGTGTGTGTGTGTGTGCGTGTGTGTGTGTGTGAGTGTGTGTTTTCCTGCCTCTCTCTTCTCACAGGGTGTAACCAGGAACGGACCGGAGCTATAAAAATCCCCCTGGACTTTGACTCAATTGGATCAACAACAAAAATTTATCAACACCTGGCACAGGTGTTACACTACTTTAATCATGACTCTACAACACACCATTCAAATTAAGCGACACATGTTTGAGCTTAAACACTCGCTGTACTGTGAGGGACATTGTCTTTTTCTGAGGGTTGTAAGAAAAAAAAAATAAAGACTGTTTCTGCTGTAAGATTAAGCCGGCGTGGTCTAAGCTCAGACAAATTGATGGAATGGACTTCAAAAATATTTTTATGTTTCATTTTACAATAATAGGGGGAGTATTATGCAAAATCAAAAACATACCTGGAGTTGTTGCCTTTATTCTTTAATGCATATTTGAGAAATCCTTTAATCCCCTGATCCATGTTAAGTTTGGATTGGACAACACTCCCAGGAGTGTACACCAGCTGAGCAGAACAGTAGAAAGATGGCGAGTGGGGCAGGACATTAGCACATTGTTTCAAATGCTAACATGACTTTTATTTTTGAAACTCTGGATAAAGTTTTGGAAGACGTGAAGCTGTTTGGTGTATTTTTTATTTTTTTTATTACCATACTATTTGCAGAAATCTGAACATTGTTACTATGAAAACATATTTTAAAGCACACTCGAAATGGCAGAAAACCACTGTGTGTCGCCTTTGTTAAAAGAAGCCTTGAACCTTTTCCAAGTTTTCAGTATGGTTATGGTTATACAACAGCCACACATTACGCAAATGGAGGTTGCTTTTGGAAAAGCATTAAGCTTTTCAGTTTTACAAAAACACATCTCGTTAATATAAAGCTCAGTCTCTTCCATTATGAGGTGGAACATTATCTGCTGCCAAAGTTCAATAGCCTATGGCATAAACTGAGTTTGTTAACGTGTTTGATTAAGGCTGGTCTGGATAAAACAAAAAGGAAAAGGAGCAATTAAAGGGTGCAACTTGGCCGTTAACAGATTTTGCAAAAGTTATGCTGTTTAAATGCACATTTAAAATGAAACTGCTTCAGTAGCCTACCTTATTGAATGCATTTATGGTAGGCTTAAATTCATCCCTACCTAGAATAGGAATGAATTTCAGGTGTGTACTTGGTGAATACGCCTGTCAACAACAGGTATCCAGGTGTAAGCAGCGCCTTGGTTCATAATGTTTCTCAATTTCATGCCTTACATGTTTTGTTTCCCTTCTGCCAATCAAACACAACAACAAAGGAGAGTGAATACTGACACCCTTGTTGATTTCATCACCCAAGGCTAAGGGCAGATTCTACATTTTGAGGTGAGTTTAAAAACTAATATTGGCCAGAAAATGATAAATTACTTAAATGTTTTTTTTTTTGTTTTTTTTTGTTCACCCAATATTTCTGCATTATTTTGTATCCATTTACAGGCGGCCATCGCAGGACATGTTCCGTCTCACTGGGCAGCGTCAAAGGACCGGGGTCGACATCTTCATTGAAGACGATGAGCAGCTGGAGTCCTGACACAGCTGGTTGATGTTCAGACGTTATGGGGAAACTTGCTATGGATGTCCTGCTGCCAGAAGTAAATCATAACACCTTTTTCTGACATGTTTTGTATCGTTACTATCGTCTGAATCATTGTTAGTCTACAACCATGGTTCTTTGTTTGGAGTATAGTGTCCAAATGAAGAATGTCCTTTTGATCTCATGACCCATGCAACAGTCTCACTGCTGTCCACATATCACTCGAAAGAGCCACAGAAATATATAAATCTGGAGTGCAATTGTATATATGATTTTTCCCCTTGACTTCCTACTAGTTTTGTGTGACTGATAGGACATGCCGATCTATGGAGAAACTCGTTACTGTGTTGTGTGTCGGAGCAGCAGCAATTCTTGATCTCCAGTTTTATTTTCCGCATGCTCCTGTGTTGCCCAAAGGTCAGCTATTACGAATTTATCCTCAGGATTTTTTTTGTTGTTTAGTTTACGGGATCAAGCCACTCCATTTTATTGTTCCACCTATTTTTTTTTTTTTTTGGTTGGGGCAGCAATCAATCATCAAACGTCACATAATGGAATTTCTATTTAACGTAGACTATTACGACGCCATGGGAAAATATTGACTTCTTTGCAGTTTGTTGTGAGGCGTGCCACTGTGAAAAAGATCCGTCATAGATCAAACACTGTGACTCACTTTTTATAAGGCACAATATAGCCAAAACTGAAAAGGGATTTAAGTGGCTTTCAATTTGGCATGGTTGTTGATGGCCTTGTTGACAACAAGCGCCTGGTTCAGGGTTACAGAAAAGCAGAAGTAGCTCAGATAACCTCTCGTTACTAACAAGGTAAGCAGAATACCATCTTCTCGTGATCAGTAGCAGGGAGACTTAAGCAAATATATGACTGCATCTGTAAGCCATTGCTAAGCTCCCTAGCAACCAAAACACACAGTAGTAAGGTTTTCTTTTTTATTTCTCTTTCCATTTCTTTTATTCCCAGGTGTTTTATGTAATCATCTCTCTCTGGTGTCATTGTGTGCACAACAGCTGCTCTCGTCATCTGCAAGGTTGGATAATACACTAATATGTTTCCTTATTGTGGAAGGAAACTTGATGGCGTCTCCTGGGCTTCTGTTTGATTTGTTGATAGTAATGATAATTTTCTGTATAGATAAATATACTTGTAATTGAAACTATCAAATCTTTATAAAATTGAAAGAGCCATTTGTGTTGAAGGGGTGTAGTTTTCTAATGGTAAAAGAACTGCCCTCCTGGTGTCTTAACGCGTTGTGCAAGAGGAGTGCAGGAGATGACATGGGGGCGGAGGAATGTCCTGTCAGACCATCAGTTCCCACCCACACACACCACACACACAAAAAAACCTCATAACAGCACCCGGGGGGTCAGTGCAACCCCATTTCTTAAGACTGTGAGAAGGTTAATCTAGTCTATTAACTTTATTGTGAATAAGTGAACTGTGCTGTCGATTGATGAAAGGCTAATTACTGAAATTCAAGAAACTTTTCTGGCCCAGTAACGTAGTGTACATGTACAACATTTTGAGCTGAAGATTAGGAATTCACACATTTTCTGACCTAAATTCATGCCAGTTTATTCAGTCACAATGACATTTGGCCTCATTGCTCTAGCATAGACAATGATCCCAGGCAAACATCAAAACTGGTGTTGGAATGGATAGAGCAGAACCATATTTGAAAAGGCCTTCCAAAAAACTAAACCCCATAAAATGTGTAAAATATGCATCTAACCCCAATCTGTACCTGGAGATCAATGACTTGTATCAAGAACTGTCAGCTATCCAGCCAGAATAATACCAATAGACTCTTGATGGTAACAAAAACAGACTGTCAATTTAGAAATTGCTTAGTGACATTTGACCAAATATTAGTCTGCATTTATGTATATATTTGTGTATAATTTTAACAATGAACAAATTCCATCCACCTGTCTAAACCGGCTTATCCCAACAGGGTTGCTGTGCCTGTCTTTTGCGGCCACTGAGAAATGACCACCCTGGAGAGACAAGCGATCACAGGACAACACAAAGACCTAACATTATTTTTATATACTTTTGACCTGGAAAGTCCCCTCGATGCATAGTGAGAACATGAACTGTGTAGAAAGACCGCAGGCCAGAATTAAACCCAAGTCCTTCTTGCTGTGAGACAACAGAGCTAACAACTCCACCACTTTACAGCCCAGATTAGAAAAGAAATCTACAAATTGTTTAAAATTGTGCAAACAGTCTTTGCCAAAAATAACAGTTGTGTGATCGTAACAGCCCCCCAAAAACCTTGAGTCAAATCATAAAATGTCTTATATTAATGTGGCATTTGTACCCACAATGAATGCCTGCAAAACTGCAGAAACTGTGAAGTTTCTAGAATTTTATATTCAACTTTTTAACTTATTGCCTCAGCGTCAATAACTTAATAAGTGAAATTAAATGTAGAAATTCAAAAGATTTCTGATGGTTATGGACATTTTAATTACCATTACTTCAGTGTGACTTCAATTTAAGGTAATATTGTTAATGGTGACTTCAGTTAGATTTGGGAAATGTTTTGTCACAGAACTGTATCTGTTCACAGACAATGTTCACCACAGAAGACAATAGAAAACACATTCAAGAAAGTCCAAACTCCCTCAGTTCTTTATAAATTCTCTGTTTTGGGGCATATGTAAGATAAAACAACATCTATCATGTTCTTAACTATAGGAGGTTGTGGGTGGAGGCTGTGCGGCAGGTGGTGGGCTACAGACATCTCCCAGGCGTCCACTAGTTTGACTCTTACTCTTTTGAATATTGCCCTGAGGACCTCATCACGTTGTAGCGAAAACCAGTCGCTGTTGGTCAATGTCTCGTATAGTGTCAACGCTTTGGGGTTCGCGGTCCTGATGATGACAAGAGTATCTGGAGATCTGCTCAACAGCCGCACCACCGCTTTCCGAATGTTCAGCAGACGTCGGATGTAGACCTCAATGGGGAAAGTGCTGAAGTGGGACCAGATGCCAATTACTACAACTGTATTGGCTCCCCCAACTACACGGTCGAGTTCATTGGCAATATAATGTAGATGACTGACAGGAATAACGCGAAAACGGATAGGAGGGCCATGGCTGCGGAACGTCAATAAAATGTTGTTTGCATAATCCAAAGCCAGGAACGGTCCGGTTTGGTTGGAACTGTGCAGGTCAAACTCCTTGAGATCTAAGGCAAAGAGAACAGAAGAGACAGCAAAGTGAACCAGTTTAAACCCTTATGTCAGACATTTGTAATGGACACATACCTGGTAGTGATTGGTTTAAATATTCAAACCACTGCCTAATGGTGGAGTCTCCATACAGGTGGACTGCTTTGTTTTTCAGACACTGGCTGATTGCTGTGATGGTGTTAAACTGGTGAACTGTGGTGCCATCTAGTGACCGCCAAGCACCTTGGTAGTAATAACCAGAGGGACTAGACTGCATAGTTTTCTTTGTTACACCAGGAAAGTCCCAAGGGAAGTTGAAATCTAAATAAGTAGAAGGCAAAAAATAATAAAAAGAATAATTATAAACATAATTAAAAAAAACCCTACCTGATGTCAAACTGTCAGAAGACTGGATGTTTGCAAGCATTACTTTTTATAACCTTACCTGATCTGTAAAAGTAATCATATTGACTCAGAACTGGAAGAAGAAGAAAGAATTCAAAGTAGGTAGATTGATTAGCTTTTGGCTGCAGATTAATACTCATTATAGACAATCTGCAGACAGTCGAGTTCACCTACATTTTTTTCCTCATGCCCCATGGCTGTCATGTATTCAGCAGTACTGACATTACAAAGGCAGCGGTAAAAATGTTATACCTTGGATGTGTGCAGGTCCTGAAGCTGGAATGGAGACCTTCAAGTTGACACCACTAACACAAAGATGAAAAACACACGTCACACATTCAGCGAAATAGACAAAAAACTATTTGTTTAACTTTAGAAAAGTCAAACAAATGTTTGCTGAAGGTTTTTTTGTATGAGTCAGACCGAACTAGACGGCAGTTGCCCAAATTGGGAAAACTGTCCTGGGACATTAAGACTATTAGGTTTCATTTGTGTTTGATCACTTCCTGTTATTTATGCTTGTGTTAGACATATTATTATTAATGAATCTTACTGTGTGTAGATTCATTAATAATACTTTAAAGGTCTTCTTGTAAAGGGTATCTGTTTATTCCTTTGTTTCCAGTTTTACTCATTTATTCTTGCTTTCTGTTTCTTGTAGTTTTGAATATAAAGCTTATTTGTCAGGTGTTTTCCTTTGGTGCCAAATCCTCTGACTCCCTGTTCGTTCCCTACTGTGTTTATTCATCATCCATCATTTGTCTCTGCCTGTTTGCCTTCATTCACAGCTGCCTTCATTCACAGCTGCATCCTGTTTCCAATCAGCCATCTGTCTCAGTAACCAAACTTCTCTGTACTCACGTCACTTTTAGGCGCTTCCAGGAAGAAAAAGCAAACAAAAAAGAAACGCTTTTTTAAAATCAAAGAACAAGTTTGAAATTGCAGTGTCTTCATTAAGCAAATTTATCCTCGAAATGTCAGTGTGATGGAAATGCACCTATTGTCTGTAAAATCATGTGTTATGATAACGTCAATTTGTGAGCTCATTGCATTTCTCTTAATAGAGCTCGTTTTCAGTTCTGTCTCTGGTATGTTGAGTCATGAAGAGCATGACTTACATGAAATAGCATGAAAATAATAACAATAAAATAAAAAAAAATAAACTACATTTCTACATTTTGTAATTTATGTTTGTGTGTGCATGTCTGGAGGGGTATATATCTAAATGTAACAATTTTCTTACCTTTGAAAGAGCTTTTCCTCCATTGGCCTGAGATAAACTCTGAGTCCTCCTTTAGCGTGGGTGATCCTGGCATCACAGCTCAAATTCTTTGGCTTGTAGCAGAACCAGGGCTCGCCTGTGCTGGGATCAGTGTAGTTGCACAACCTCCGACTTGAATTGAGGCATATGTTGCAGTTTGTGATTTTATACACTGAACCCAAACGGAAAAAACTGCGGAAATAGATTCTGTCAGGTTGCTCTCGAGTCAGTTTTTCCAGCACGGTGATTCCCTCACTAGGGTGGACCAAAGTCACCTTGTAGAAATGAGAAGAAGAAACATTACCGAAAGCTTTAAGGATTATTTATCAGAAAAACAAAACAGTTTGATTCAATTCCAGAATACTTAAAAATCTCCAGACATTAAAGTACAGTTCAACACAATTTCATACAGAGAATGCAGCAAGTTTTCAATGTGATTTTTCAAATTTGGCGTAAAAAATTATAGCTTGTAGAGTGTTTTAAAACCCTGCCTAGCACAAATACTATCTACTTTAATAGCTGCTTTGAAGGATTAAAAGACTTGAAAGCATTGAAAGGAAAGGATTGAAAGCACATTTCCTACTTTGTTAAGTTATTCCTGTTTTAACAGTAGCACAACATAAGTTTTTTTGTTGAAAAATCTGCTGTGTCCAAAAAAACTAGATTTTAACCATTTTTAAGCTCTATATTATATCCTCCTGACTATCAGGAAAAAAAAATATTGTCCAATCACAATTTTTTTTAAATCCCACAGTCTTTGTAAGTGTTGAAGAAGATTTTTAAGTTATAGCATATTTTTGGGAAATATCTGGCTCAATCTTCTTCTTACGGATCCCAGGTTCTCCCGGCGGGCCGCGTGTAGCCACGCAGAAAACAACGAGTGCAGACGTCACAGAATAACAGAGTTTAATCCAATAGAAGACAACTTATCCAAATTACAACAGAAACTGCAGAACAGAGACATACATTCATTTACCTGAGACAAATGGAAAAGAAGAAGAAAGAAAGAAAAGCAAAGATGTGCAAAGACGTCTTTGGAGAATTGCAAGAGCAAATCTAATTTGTTACTCCTGTGTAGAAAGTTTTATAGTAAAGGCGTATTCTTGTCTTTAATTTATTCAAATAAGGCGTACCTTTGCTCATGCAACCAGAAGCTATCTCTGACCCTTCTTAAACTTCCTGCAAGTCACGGTCTAAGGCATCTGTCCCCTTTTGTTTAAACGAAGTGAGAGCAGAGACTCTCCTAAACTCCTGCTGTTTTATGGCTTTTCACAGATGAGTGTGAAAAGCTGGAACTTCTCCTGATTGTTTCCCACACAGATAAAGGGCAGTTCAAAAGATCTAGCAAACCATCTGCTGTAACTACAGGTAACATAAGGGTCAATAAACCAGAATAAGTTACTAATTTCAAAACTATAATTAGGCTATTTCAATCAAGACAAGTTAAGTTTTAAGACTAGCATATTTTAAATTCATTTTCTTAACATAAGGTAATTAGAATACTTATGCACTTCCCATAAAATGTGTTATTAGTGATGAACGCTATTTTTATGAATTAGAAAAAGGTACGTACAAAAGTCCACCCCTTCACATGTGGTATCATTGAAAAGCCCTAAATCTCCTCTTTAGATACCAAAAGGAATTAATTCAGTATAATGCAGTGGGTGGGAGATATTCAAGTTTAGAAATATCCTCTACAGAGGACAAAAATGAACTACTGGTAGTCAGGAGGATAAACTATGCTATTTAGTTTTTCCTCCAATTATCAGTAGTAATTTAGGAGATAACGCTATACGTCCATATTAAAAAAATAAAACGTGTGCATCTAAGCATGAGGAAATTAATTAGATTTTTTGTAACATTAACTCCAATCAAGTCTTTGAAGCTTTTGGGTCTCCCTTTGTGAAAAGTCAACCTTTTTTTTGGGGGGGGGGGGGGGGGCGCAGACGGGAGTGGGGAAGATGAAGGGAGTGCAATTTACTTAGATGGTTTGGACTTGTTTAGAGAAGAGTCAGTGATTATATGGGTAGACGGAGGTTGAGGTTGGATCCACAGGGCAGGAAGACCAATGGGACATTTATAGATGTAGCAATAGAGGACATGAAGTTAGTTGGTGTGAGACAGGACTACATGTAGACCGATGAATCGCATTTCCCTGTAGGGAAACCGTGAAAGAGATGTCTTCCTACATTATTGAAATGCATTGGTGTCAAACGACGGTTTACCATACAACTTAGTCTCACCTCAACGTGTGCGCTTCCTTCCCATAGTAAAGAGAACACAGCAGTGTAGGAACCATTGCGATGATCGAAAACTCGCCCTGCCACACCTGCGTTAAGAGTAGGGTTGTGCAGCCGAGCAAGCAGGAAGTCTCCGCCGGACGTTTTGGGCCGACCATAGAAGTCGGACACTTTTATCAAAACCTCCAGCTGGTCCCCTATAAACCAACTTCCCCGTTCGTGTGGGAGAATGGTGAAGGTACTCTGAGCGGGATCACTGGTGTCATTCAAGAAGAGGTGAGGGGGCAAAGAAAGCGTTTCGGGCCAGGCGATTGAGTGTTTCAGAAAATTTGCCACCTGAGCCTCCTTTGGTGATAGTGAATGGAAGGAGCAGCTGGTTTTAGCAATACTGGTGGTGGATTTTACCTGAAAAATAAAACAGTAATACAAATTAGCTGGCATATCCACACAGATTTAAAGTGCATCAGTTATTTGTTTTAGGGTATGGAAATTTCTGTTGCCAGGTTAGTCTTAGAGAAGCTGCAGCATCTGTATCCATGCCTTAAATCACCATGTGATTCAAAGCTTTATTAGATACAAGGAGTGGTTTTCAAGCTGAATGCACCTTCATAGTATGTACACCTAAATCTCTACAAGTCAAATCCATCATAAGACTCACACACTCACCTTGGTTACCTCACGTGTTCTTAAATAATTGTCTCCATACAGCAGCAGAATTATGACATTCAAAGTCAAGAGGAGGTAGATAACTCTGAACTTCAGGCAGCAAATGGCTCTCCGTGCTCGTGGTCTCATCATCACTGATGTCTTTGTTCGATCCCAGGTTAAAATGTAAAAGCTGAAAAAAAGCAAATGTGTTATTTGGAATCATTTTCATGTTTTTTTTTTTCATTTTATTCTGTTTCATAATTTAAAAAAATATGTTTTGTTGTTTTATGTTGAAAACAAGTCACATGTAGATTTATCCAAATAATCTTCCTCAGCACATTTTCTTTATCTGCTATTGTTATCACATTACTTTTTGTATTATTTCACATTTTGGGTAAAAATCTTAAATTTTATATAATACAGACTTCAATCACAACATTTTGTGATTTTTCTTATTTTCCTTAGATGTGCTGAGTTTGACCTCTAGCCAATTAGTGTCCAGACAATTTAAGTTATCTATTAAATTAGTCTGAGATCAGCATCAGAAATGTGAGTCCTTTATTATTTACAAAAACCAGCAGGGGGCACTGTAGATGCTTTAAAAAAATGTCTTTGCATCTGACATTTTCCAATCTGGAGGGTTGCAGTTGGTAAGTGATGAAAAATCTTGCATCTCTGTAAGTTATGATTTCACAAAGTTCCTCACTGACGGTTCACTGTTTTTCCTCCAGCATGTAGAGCTCAGTTATTACCTGGGTTATTCTTTTCCAAACCCCAACCTGTTTTGTGGCAGGTTAGGTTTGTGTAAGAATATTGATACACACAACAGTACATCTCATCCGCAAAAGCTTTACATCAAAAAACATGTTTTTTTTCCATTAAGCCAATTCATTTCGTAGTTTCAATTTGCACATTTTTTTGGTCAGCTACAGATGGGCCCCGCCAGGAGGTTACAAAAGACCTCATTAGGAATCACTACCTTGGTTAGGGGAATGATGTTGCTAAAGTTTTTTTGTTTTTTTTAACATTGCATTCAAATAAGAGAAATCAAGTTTTTACCTGAAGGTGGTGAGGTTGTGTCAGGAAGAGGTCACAACTCTTTTCTGGACAGGAACAAAACCCCAAAGACGTATCTAAAGAGACCAAAGATTTAGTTTCAGGAGCAGCAGTCTTCAAGTAGGGACTAGATACTTTTTTCTATCAGTGCATGTCATCTGCTGTTTGCACGTGTTTCATGTGCTTCTTCCTGCTGTGCTGGTCTGCCTGCATTCCTTTATAAAGCCTTTCAGTTATCTGTCAGGAGGACATCTTTGTTCGTTGACTTGTCTCTGATTGGTGAAGCGAGACTCAAGAATTCCAGCCTGTTCCACCTTAAATTGACTGAATAGTAAAAATAATCACAAGTTTAACTTGCGTTCTGACATCATTAATCTGTTCTTGGGACAGATGGGGTCAGTGACGCTGTACACTACTCTCATTTGCAGATGCATAGCAGTAAATTAAAATATATATGTATATTTTTTGTCTTCAGTTTTTCAATCCAAAACGTGAAAAGAAAGAAAACCTCTGCTTGATATTTTTCCTTTGTGCTAATAAAGCTCCTTGTGTTGGGAAGTCTGTTTATGTGCTAAGTGGTGCCATATTTGTCCGAAACATGCATTTGCAGGTGAAGAAGCAGAGTTGAGGATTTAGGTTGTGGCCATGAGAAGCTTCCAAGATCTTCTCTATCAAACAGTGCGTAAAGTAAACACAGGAAAATATTCAGTTTCAGTTTCTCTAACCCTGGACTTGACAACTCTCTCTGCTTAGCATTGCTGTGTTCTTCATGCCTCCTCTCAGCTACAGGAGGCATGAACAACCAGAGGCAAACATTACCTTCATCAGTTATCAGATTCTAGATCTCTCTGGAATATTAGTTCCAGTTAAAACAAGCATCTCTGCATTTTTTTTTGATGTACCTTTGATTTTCCTTAACCTCTTTTTGACAAGATGAGGTGAGGAGTTTGAGTGCAAAGGGGGCGTGGCCAGAGACAGACTTGCTGGGTTGGGCTTGGAACCTGTTTATAACTGCTTGCAACTTTTCTATTTGTATTTATGAAATAAGAAATGAACAGTAAATTGTTGTTCTCAAAGGACCTTTTGTATTTACACATTCTCATTTAAATTCTCCACACTTAGTCTGATCGTGGACAGTGCTAAAGAAAATAACTCCAATTAGAAATTAGAACATTTTTCTTAAAAACGAGGGACCATTTCAAGAGTGTCTGCAATACATTACATAAAACGTGGCGTTCTTTAAGCGTTTATGTTAATTCTGATGAATATTGCTATTAGCTATTGAACCCCCTCCCAAAAAAAAAAACTGTTCAATGGAAAAAGAACAGCATATGAGGTAGATAATCCGTGTAAAAAATCTCCCTATATTCTGCTGTCATGTCAATAAATACACAGCACCATCAACAACAACCAATCAGAACCAGGAGGAGGGTCTTAGTGCTGTCAATCACTCTCCTGCACGTGCTGCTCACAAGCTCCCCCTTTCTCATTACTACACAGCTGGTTCACCACAACAGAGCCAGTCATGAATGCTAACGCTAGTTAGCATAGCCACAGATGATGGCAGATTAACAGCTGTCCTGTGGAGGTAAATTGTTTTTCCAACATTAGCGCATTTATCAGAGCATACATGGGCATGACTGACATCGCTAAGACCCGCCTCCTGGTTTTGATTGGTTGTTTTTGACCATTTTTTTAGACTGCACTGAGATGGAGGAGGCAGAGGAACTGGATCCCCCCCTGCTCCCCCGACAGATTATTTTATCTCATACTGTCGCAACATGGTGAACATTTTAACAAATATATTAATAGAAAAACAACAAAAACATATTTTTTGGGGAAAAACATTTAAAGCTTAAGGTCCTTAAACCTGTAATTCTATGAACTTATTCTAACTGAATGACATAACTGAACATCTAGAATCATCTTTTCTTGTAGTTGTTCATCACTACTGAATCAAAAAAACAGGAGAAAATAGTTTGAGATCCTTACAACATTATACGTGCAGCCTGAAATGATTGAACAGCCAAACACAGCACAGCCAACACCCTGACATGAGGCTGGACCATGCAGTGCCTCTAAATGTGGAGCATTATGTAGGATGGCTGCAGCTGTTGACTTATTATCCAGCAGATCTGGGTTATTTCCCCTGAGCTGAAGGTTCTTCCTCAAAGTGAAGAGTTTTCCCCAGCAGTGTTCCATCAGAGCTCAAGGCCAGAGATTATACTCTGCTTTCATGGGGGATCTGTCTTCGCTTGTTTAGTTTGACTTTCCTCCAAACACATCTTCTTTATAGCTATTTAAGTTTAGCCAAACTGTTTATAATATGTTGAAATGATCACTTTGTTAAGTTATATAGCCCTTACAAAATTAGCCTCAAAAACTCCTCATCTATTTATGGATGTTTTTGTTTTACCTTTCAGTAACTTTAGAGGTGCCCAAAGTGGGACCTGTGGGTGACTAAAAGACTGTGGGATGATTTTGTGTCTCCTGTGACTGGTCCAGTCAGTCTGCAAACTTTGTCATTAAAGGAATTACGCAGAAAATAATGTAGAAAATTTAGAATCTTGTTGATTTATGAATTTAAAACTCAAAGACAAGAACTCTCAAAGTGAGTGAGCGACTTTGATTTACCCAAAAAACTGGCTTCCCTTTATAATTTAATCATTATTATCGAAACCAAAATCTATTTTTTTTTCCTTCAGAAAATAGAGAAATGGTGACTTACGAACTTCTGTGTTGCTTAAGAGTTTCAAATGTGATTTCCAACAAACTGGAAACAAATCCCAGTGTGTTCACTGCGACATTACCAAAACTGCGTAAAGCAGCCACGCCTGCGGTCACGCGCAAAGACCAGCATTATCATCCACCGCGTGGAAAGAGCGCGAGCTCAGATGGAAGCGAGGGAGTTGAGCTGAACGCGTGTCCCGCGAGCTGTGCGCGTCGCAGTGAGGAGGGGTTCGAAGCGAAAGGCGGTGCGGGAGCGTCGCCTCGCCCGGTGAAGCCGCGCGTAATGTTGTGCGGGCTCCGCGGAGGAGGATGCTGGATCATGAAGCGGCGGCCGACATGCGGCTGGTCCAGCAGATCGGCGCGAGCATGAAGATCCAGGGCGGCGGCGGCGGCGGCGAGCACGTCGGTTGCAGCAAGGTCGGAGACGGCCAGGAGGGGCAGGTCTTGTGCTTGCAATGCCAGGATGAGGTGGTGCGGGTCTGCCCGGGCAGCCCGCGCAGTCCCCGCCGCGCCTTCGCCACGCGCCTCTCCTCCGGGTCCGCAGGTAAAAGAAAAAAAAAAGGCATCCTGTGCAGCATCCAGACTTTGATATGATGTTTTACAACTATTACCTTCACTGGAAATCAAAAGTATGGGTTCAAAAGTAGTGGGACACTTTAGTCCAACTCAGGTTTATACACAGCTACTACATATGCACTAATGTCGAGAAAAAAAACAATTATTTCTAGAGTTTGTGTGTTCTCACTGAGCATTTTGCTGTAATGTTGTTCATTCATTATATGATGAATTATGGATGATGGTTTCCAGAGTCACTGCTGACTTCCAATAGCTTTGGAAATAAATTATGGCTGCAGGTCTATCTGCAAAAGTGGAGTCCAATTGCTTCAGCTGGGGGAAAAAAAGAGCCAGTCAGTGATAAACAAAGTCTCAGTGCTGCTGTTCTGTTTGGATGCAGCTGTTGGTGTAAGATTAGAGAATTGGAACAGGAAGTGATTTTGAAAGGAACTTTTTTTATCATTGTAATAAGCAGTAACATCTGTGGATTACTCTGTCCCAAGCAGAAATGTAATGTCTGAAATATTCTGGGGTTTTTAAAGAACAAACTAAGTTGATTTATTTTTCTGGATTATTCCAGGAAACCCATATTGACCAATCTGGCTATGGGTAGATGTAACGTCATTATTTTGGATTACTGGTTGAGTGACATTTAGAGTATTTTTGGGCTGTCACAAAGCCATTGGCCATTGTAGAAAGAAGGTGTAAATTTCCTCCAAAAACTCAGAATTTTTTTTTGATTGATTTAAGAAATTTACTAGAGATTTTCTAAAAAGGTCAAAAATGTTTGATTTCTGGAAATTTTCTGAGTTAAACTAAATTCCATTTTTGTCTAGAAAATTTCTGATAAGTTTTTTCTAGAAAGTTTCCTAAATTAATCTTAAAATTTCCAAGCTTTTTTCACACAAATTTTTGACTTTTGAAACTTTGAACTTTCCATGTTTTTCTTAAAAAATTCCTGAGATTAATCAAAATCTATGATTGCACTAACACCCTGTTATAAAACAAGGAATCCCTATGAATGATGGAAAACCTTAAAAAAGCAGCATTAAATGACGTGTTTCAAAAACACGTCATTTTGTTTTGATGTTTTGTATTTAACAAAGTTTGGCACAGTTTAGGCAATTACTAATCTCTATAAATTTACTAGTCTTACTTGAGATTCCCACATACTTTCTTCAATTTCCAGAATGAATTCAGCCTTGTTGTCTTTTTAAGGGACCAACTTATTGACATGAACGTAGTGAAGATGAATCAGATGGTAGAAATGAAGATGAGGAACTTCAAGAACTCTTGTCAGGACAAACTGAGACTGATAAAGATCGACGCATGAATCAGGAAGAGAATCAGGGCAGTGAAGGTGAAGGAAAATATCTCTGCTATGGAATATAAATCATCTGTCTGATTTCTACCCTCCTATTTTTGACCTTATCTTTGTTTAAGACATCTGTCCTTGCAGCGTAAACCCAACATCTGGGTTAAGAGGAATAATCCAGCAGGTTTGCAAGTTGGTTTTTCTTGTGCTGCGACAGATTAATGATCACTGCAGTCTCCCCTGATAGCTGGTGTTCCACATTAGGGCTGTAGTTTTTAGTGTGGAGGTCATTTTGTTTGTTGACCATAGGATAAATGAATAATGGAATTGTTCTGTTTATTCCTGTAAGTCCACAATGAAAAATTAATCATGTTAAATATTATCCATTAAAATTATTGACATTGTGATTAGGCGTGTACAGGAATTTAGAACTCCTAAGATGATCCACAATATTGAGTTCAGAGTGAGACGAGGTGAAATTTTAATTTTACTTTTAAAGAAAACTTCAAAGATTAAATGTATGCAGAAAAAATGCTTTATGCCGCATTTTTATAGATTTTGCCAAAACCTTAAGTGGTGTTTTTTCTTATTTCCTAATTTTTTTCAGATCACAGCATAGCGACCCCTAGTGACGAGGCGGTGAGCAGCGCTGCACCCTGTGCTGACTAACTGCATCTTAACACCTAAAATAATTTTAATTTTCATGGACAGTAGCACAAGTGGCCTCTGTTTTCAGATGTTATCCCTATAACTTTGTAAGCCCTAATCTCTATTCTCCCAATGCCTCCAAGGTTAAGAATTGTTACTCTCAGTGTAGCTTGACATTGTTCAGGGTGCTAACACTGCAGGATTAGAGTTTCATTCTCGTAACCTTGCAGGTTCAGGAATTTTCTCAACCTCCCCTGCTGGAGCAACACAACACCCAGGGGTGGCTTGACATATTTGAAACTGTGAGAAAAAAATATTTCCCCTTACCTTTGGACTACAGAAACTTTTAATTGCAAGAGCATTGATTGTAAAACCCAACCTATGCTAGCTTTGCGCTGAGGAAATCAATATCTTTATTCTTCCCCCCCACTATAAGTTACTTTGGATAACACACTGCCTTATTTATGTGTCTCACAGACCGTGAACCCAGCAGCAGCAGCTACAACGTCTCTTCAGGAACATTTTACAGTTGCGTCAGTCAGATCACCATCGGTAAGTCTGACAGGAACTCAGTTATTGGTTAGAAGAGGGGGAAAAAATACTTTTAATATTTTATTGTTCATGTGCACAGGCTGGTTTTGCAGTATGGTGGTATTAAGTATTGCGGAGAACACTTTTCAGTCTTCCAAAACCAAAAGGGCTCCACAGCAGTGGTCATCGCCTCACACAAAAGGTCAATTTCAGATAGATTTTCAATAAGACTGAGGTTGTTTTAGCCTAATGGAACAAGAGCTGTTATTTCCAGACCTGGCACACACACAGTCTACTGTTATATCTAAAAATCCATTTTGACTAGACAAACCTATATTTGGACTATCCGGAAAGGTAATTTAAGATATCTGCATTTACATTCTTACTAGTATGAGTAATAATTTAAGATATCTTCATTTACATTTTGACGAATCAAAATCCCCTTCAAGATATCTCAAATGACATCACCAGATCTGCAATTAATGGGTCACACATCCGTAATTACAATTTATGATATTTCAAATGTAAAAATTACATTTTTAGATATCTGAATTAAGAACAGAATGTCCAAAACAGCTGCCTTCAGAATTTTAGGTTCCCAGCACAAAATTGTCAGAAAATGTCAAAGTCAAAAGAGCTCAACAGTGTGGCCTATAAGGAAAATGCTAAATTTCATGAACTTGAAGACTGCTTCAGAAATCTGCAATTTCTTTTCATATTTATTCAATTCTGACAAACACAATTCACTTAAAAACAGCTTTAAAACTCTAAAAGGTCTGTCTACTGTCCACCCATTCCCAAGCTGAAAATAATGCATTTTCAAGTCATTATTTGCTGTCAAGACATCTGCAATTTAACTTGTACAAGACTAGTCAAATTTATTTAAGTACTGTCTAAAAATATATTTACAATGTCTTGAATTATGGTGTAGTTCAAGATAGATTTAATTAGAATTATGACTAGTCAGAACAAAATGCGAGACATCTCTAATTTACTTTATGACTCGATATAGTTTAATTGTAGATGTCTGAAATTGAGTCCTCCATATAATTTAGTGGTAAGGCTGACGTAATTTATACTAATCAGTAGTGAAAATGTAATTAAAGATATCCAAGGGCGGATGTAGAAAAATATTCATGGGGTGGCAAGAGGGGGGCAGGGATATTTTCAGGGGTGGCAGTATATACACACACACACACACATATATATATATATATATATATATATATATATATATATATATATATATATATATATATATTTAAATACAATTTCTTAATATAGTATAGTTAATTATTTTTCATACTCCTGCTAATTGATATGTATTACTGGACTGGACAGCGCCTATTGGTCACTATGTGATTCATTGTGTCCAGAAAACCATTTTATCCCAATACAAGACAAGGAGAAATCTGTCACGAAAATATTAGTAGCGCCATCATTTGTTATTAGATATATCTATTAAATACAACTTAAAATAAAGATGAGAAAACTGATGTTTGATCAATTCTCCATGATACAAATCTATAAACAGTTTAGTTTCTGTTAGTTCTGTCAAGATGCAAGAAGGGGCGAATTTCTATTTATATTGGTCAATTGTTTTATTTTAAATATGCTGTAGGAGCCGTAGTTTGAAGACTGTTAAAAATATCTCCACGTTTTGTGAACACAGGAGATTAGCTCAGTTTTTGTCGCTTGTTTTTAGGATTTGCAGCGGCTGCAGTATGCCACAATAAAGGTACAATAAAGCTGATAAACAGGTGAAGAACCAAACAAGACAGAACCACTTCTGATTGTTTGCCAAGCCAAACATCCAACAAAAGTTCCACCAAGCCAATACTGAGGCACTGGGGTCATGTTTCTGGACACAGCCAAAAGAAGGTTCAATGTCCAAACTTACTGATTGTTCTTGGTGATTTATTTTCCTCTTTCACCAAACAATTACAGAGATCAAACTTTCATTTGTTCTCATGCTACCACTCTTGCTCTGGTAAAAACCATCGGCCCCAAACCCAAATGCCTGCTGGTCCTTCAGGCCCCTGCACTTATAGAAAGTGGACTGACCCACATTACTTCCTGTCTAAATTTAGAAAATAGAAAAATAATAAAACAAAAAATAAATAAAATCAACAATTATCAACCTACAAATAAACTGTGAATCATACGAAACATAGAAATTTAAGAATAAAGCAACAAAATTCAAATGGATAAAGAAATAAGAAAAAATAGCTCCAACAACTTCTATTCCGCCTGTTCTCGCTCTGTATGTCGGTATTACGCAGGACCCGTTGCTATGGCAACCGACAAACAACAGCTCAACGAGCAGACAGAGCAGAGATCACCGATCAGGGGAATCAACACCCAAAAGCAAACATTTCCCACACAAAAAAAGTAGCAAAAACACTAAAACATTACATCCAGTCTGTTACATAATGTTGTCAGGCTTAATGTCTATAATGTGATTATTAATAAGTTTTCGCCTGATCACCGCGGTGGTTGATTAGCTGATTTAAACAGCTGTTCTACTGATGACTTGGTGGGCGGGTTGTTTAGTGCTAACGGAACCAAAACACACCGAACTGCGCAGCACATGCTAAGGTTATCAGTCAATAGCAGGCAGGCAACAGTTAGGCTAGTATAACTGACCCACTGCTCACTTGTTCAATGTTTTCTTTAAATTAAAACTTTTTCCTCACCTGTGAAATCTGAAGCCCTTATTACCATCTATGATTGACTTAACTGCTAAACATTGCGTCCATTGTTCTGATTCTTTGTGTGATTGTAGTATTTTCCTGACCACCGATATTCCTGACTCAATGGACAGCAATGGTTCATGTGTGACTTACGATAAATCACGTAATGTCCAGTCCAGTAATATATATATCCATCAATGCTGCTGGAGCTCTGTTCTTCTCTCGCACTTCCCGCTACTTAGCAGTGGGTGTCAGGTTACGTTGTGTTGCATTCAATGTTATCGGAAAAAAGAGTTTCATGCGCTTAATGTCCGATTTGCCATAACTATTTATTGAATTCATTATCGCTAGCTGGGGTGGCAACAGGGGTGGCAAGGCTCTCGTTTGGGGTGGCAACTGCCACCCCAGTAGATCCCTCCCTGGAGATATCTTAATTTATTAATACGTCTATAGGCGTAGGAAGCTGGGGAGACGGGGGGGACATGTCCCCCCCAATATTGGAGAGAGTCACATTCGTCCCCCCCCAATAATTTTACCGCTGTTGCGAATAATTTTAAAATCTTCCACTCGCGTGCTTTTATTTTGAAGGCGCACAGCAGCGCATTCAGCAGAGCGCTTCCTCCCCCTCCCCCCTCTGAACGGCTCAGAGTAAAGGCAGCAGCAGACTGGGTCAGAAACTCCGTTTGAAGGAGGTAAACTGTCTGTCAGGAATTTTGCTATGAATATCGCTCGTTTATAACATCTTGTTGTCAGTTTACTTTCATATATAGAACTAAATATTTTAGGTTAAGCCATTTTAATTCTGGGATAGTCACATGTCCAAAATTTTACTGCTAACTTTGTTTAAAAGTTAGCTAGTCTAGTCACAATGATTTAGAATGAGACTGAAACAGCAACGAAATGAGCCTTTTTATTATTTAAAGTGAGCAACATCTGATCATACTCGACCACTTAACGTGTGTTTATATATTATATTATATTATATTATTTAGATATTTAGGAGAACAGCAGTGCTAGAATGATGTTGAAGAAAGGTGAAGAAGCTCTGGTGAGATCTTCATTTAGTTTATTGAAATATGTATTAATTTTGTTTTATTTTGAAATAAATATGTTTTTAATTTTTAAATAAACTAAACTATTTTATTATGAGAGGAGCAGGTCAGGGAAGACATAGGAGAGCCAGGTGGAGTTTCAGTGTAAAGATATAAAAATTATATTAATTAATTATATTAAAAATTATATTAATTACAGGAGACAATAAAAAAGTGCTTGAGGAGAGGTTTAAAAATAAATTAGTGAAAATTTTTGCTACACAGTAAATAGAGTTGAGATGTGTAATAATGTATACATCTGAAAATTAAGTTGTTTAAATTGTCATTCTGTATGATAAAAACATACTTTTAACATAGTAACATGTTAGAATACTTGTTACTGAAACAAGGGTCAGATTAGAGTAACGCATTACTGATGTATTGATGGCATCAGGCACGTGCAGGAGAGGGGCTGGAGATGCTTGAGCACCTGCCCCTTTTGCTCCTTGCCCCCAAATGCACTTTTGGTCAAACTTTTTTTTTTTTTTTGGTCTTATTTTCTGACACATAATAATGTACTAAAATTATTTGTTGTTTACATTTTTAATAGTGTAATTCTGTAAAGACAAAATATGTCTGGTGGTTTAGCTCTGATTTACAAATCCTGCTAAATTGCGGGTTTGAATATGGCAATACTTTCTTATAACAAAATAGACCTGCAGAAAGAAATTACTAATAAAATATCTTACATATGCATAGCTGTATGGTCTACATAGAGATTTTCCTTAGCTTTGATTGTATATCTCACAATTTTGTAAATTATCATTGTTTATTAAACTCTGAAAGCTGAGAGGCTGTTAATATTCTGTCCTAGAATGCGGTGAGATGTGCCCTTTTTTTTTTGAGCACCTGCCCCTTTAGTGGTCCCTGCACGGCTCTGGATGGCATAATTGTTTGACAATTCTGCTCAAGCTATTTACTGATCTGTCAGGTTTCCGATATGCGCCCCCCCCCCCAATGACAGACTCGTTCCTACGCCCTTGCGTCTACGTCCTCTAGTCACAAACCAATTTAAGATATCTGGAATGTAAGTGCGGTGAAACCGATTTTATATTAAGACGGCCTGCCATACAAGCCCTGATTACGCCTGGACTAACCCACCTGTTTGTAAAGATGGCGGTCTCCTTTCTAACCGGTCCGGGACATAGGAGCAGTGACCCCTCGTGCTTCTTTGGCGGACCTCTGTTCCGGTGGGTAGCTACATCTTTCGTGGGATCGTTAAAATATAAATAAATAAATAAATAAATAAAAATCCAATCGAGTAAAATACATCCGCTCCTGCAGTCCGGACGCTCCGACTGTCAACACGGAAGTTCTGGAAGTAGGTGACGTCATCGCTTGTAAGAGTGCTCGTAAAAGTTTAACCCTGTTATGACCATACAACGGCGTATTTGAACCATTATATAAAAAAGGAGTACATTTTCGCCAAAAATCTCAGAAATGTTTAGGTTAATCTAAGAAATTTTCTAGAAAAACGTGGGAATTTCTGAGTTTGAAAAGCTGAAACATTTTTAGAAAAAAAGTTCCAGATTAATCTCAGAATTTTTCTAGAAAAAAAAATAGGGAAACTGATTTCCTGGCTTCGTAGGTTTAACCCTTGTGCGTGCGAGGACTGAGGCAAACGTAGGATGGCAAGCCGTTTTAACATAAATTCGGTTTCGTCTGACTATCCGTAATTACATTCCAAATATCTAAAAATGCATTTTGACTAGACAAAACTACATTTTGACTATCCAGAATGGTAATTTAAGATATCTGTATTTACATTCTGACTAGTAAGAATAATAATTTAAAATATCTTCAATTACATTTTGACTAGTCAAAATTCCTTTCAAGATATCTCAAATGACGTCTCTGGATCTGTCATTTGACGGGACACATATCCGTAATTACAGTTAAAGATATCTTTTAAAACAATTATGACTAGTCAAAATTATAATTTTAGATATCTGAATTAAGAATGACATGGAAGCCGTGTCATTCTTAATGAATGACACGGCTTCCATGTCATTCATTAACAGTTGCTGCAAACAGCTGGCTGCAACTGTTTGTTGGAAATGCAGAGATAGCAAAACTTCATAAACTTTAAGACTGCTTCTGATATCTGCAAAGAATTTCCTGTTTATTCATTTTTGACGAACCAAATGCACTTAAAAACTGTTTTGAAAAGCTAAAATTGCTATTGTCAAACCATTTTCAACATGAAAGTGGCGCATTTTCAAACATCTTTTTTCATTTTCTCTATTTTTTATTGTTTTATTAAACTTTATAATTGCTACATAAGTCAGGGACGATTTGACTAGACAGAATACTAATTCAAGATATTAGTAATGCCATTCTGACTAGTCAGAATGTCAACTTAAGATATCTTAAATAGAAAAGCTGTGTAATTCAATATATCTAATTCATTTAGAGATAAATGAATTAGAGATATCTAGTCAAAATTGTAATTTTGACTAGATATCTAGTCAAAATTACAATTCAAGATATCTTTAATTTAGTTTTGTCTAGTCATTATTTGCTTTTAAGATATCTATAATTTAGTTTTCACTAGTCAAAACTACATTTCTCCTATCCAAAAATACATTTAAGATATCTTGAATTATGGAGTAATTAGAGATATCTTTAATTAAAATTATGACTAGTCAAAACCAAACTCGAGATATCTTCAATTTACTTTATGACTAGTCATAATTTAATTGTAGATACCTGAAATGTGTATTTCAGATAGTTAGTAATTAACTTTAGATATCTTGAATTGAAGTCTCCATACAAGTCAATGGTAAATCTGACGTCATTTCAACTAGTCAGAATGTAATTAGAGATATCTCAAATAGTTATTTTGTCTAGTCGAAATATAATTAGAGATGTCTTAAATCGCTAAAACGTCTAGTCACCAAACAATTTGAGATATCTGGAATATAAGGGCGGTAAAACCAAATTTATGTTAAAGCGGCTTGCCATAAATGTAGAGGACTGTGGAAAATGATGCAAGTTTTACGTTTGTGGGGTCGGTTGGACCCCATTTCTGGACACAAGGGTTAACAATGGAGGCAGATTTGTTGGAATAGTTTTTTTTCTCTCCCTTTAAAAAAATAAAATAAAATAATTAGGTTAAAAACTGCTTTTTGAAATTGCGTTTTAATTTTTTAAAAATTAGTTCTAAAACAATAAAACTTGACAAAAGAGCAAAGCAGGAGAAATCTCTATTTAGTCTTCTTGTCTACAGCACTGTTGACTCTGTTCGTACTTCCGCCAAAGTCGGCCACTTTAGCCACTACTACTTGAGCCACACGAGACAATAGACACGTTTCAGCATCAAATTAAGAAAACATCTAGCAGTTTGCCTTCCTCCTCTCTTTCCTCTGAGTTCTTCTTTAAAGCCTAATGAAGCGCTCAGGGAGAGCTTTGGAGCGTTGAGCTACACTCTGTTGGGTTTTCAAAGACAACGCTCTATAGACTACTCTCTGACATCAAAAAGAGCTGGCTGTTATTTAAAAGCCACTGCTTTTGTCTTAAAGAAAATAACCAGTCAGCATCACTGCAGGTTCTTAAAAGTTCTAATCGATTCTAATCCTGCGGGTTCTTTATTGTCATCGGGATTTACTGCAGTCCTGCAGCTCAGAGTCAGTGTTTCCCCCCCTTTGGGCAAAGATTTGGTGAAGGACGATATAAAAATGATTTACATTACATTGCTGACATGTTGGCAGCACTTTACATCAACTCAAACGGGCTTCAGTTTAGATTGATCTTTTTCAATTTTACTATGTGGGTGCCTGTGCGGATTGCAAGTGGATTTATTTTTGGCTGATGTTTTCCTTTGTTGCAAAAAGAAAAGAAAAAACTTCAACCAATCACATAAATTACAAAAATCTATTTGATTTAAAGGCTGAACATTCTGTCCCCGTAAAGCCAGAATCACTTTTGCCCCGATGAATTCCAGGGCGGCTACTTTCTTTCACTTTATTGGTAAACAAGCTGATGCTCTGCGAAGGCATCAGAGGTTTGCTAAAAATTAATAATTCACTCCAGGAAGTTGCGATATGAACCATTAATCAATGCGAATTTACTCATCATACGCAAATTTCCAATTTTCACCAGTTATCGCAACTGTTCCGCAAATCTGACCAATTACATAAACTACTTGAGTCAATTTTGTTGCTGTTTGTAATTTTGCTTTGTTTGTTTTATCAAAATAGGTTTCTATTATAAACGAGAGAAAACTTGTCTGAATAAAGTAAAAAAAAAAAGTCCTTCTTCTCCGACCAATCAGTGCGACTTGGCTGAATTCTGACCAATCCCTTTGTCCCAGCTTCAAATTTAACTTCCTGTTTCACGACTTCTCTTGAAAGCCAACCCTGAAACTTGAAAGCATGTGTGAAATGGTAACATTTGCTTTTATTTTTAGATTTTTTTTTATTTTTGCAAAAACTATTGTGAGATTTTCCATAGAATTTACTCCCACTGTTTAAGAAGTTCATGTTAGCTTGACGGAACAATATGGAATTCTTTTTCACTTTGAAAAGTCTTTAGGACATGATTTACTGTTATTATTATTATTATTATTATTATTATTATTATTAAGGGTGATATTTCAAGAATTCACTCAAAAATGTTATTTGCACTTTACATACTAACTCTATTTTTTTTTTTTTGCAAATGTTATGTGCATCAGTTTCAACTTTTTTGCATAATCAAACGCTTTGAAACTCTGACCACATCTTTTTGAAATAGGTGATAAGCAGATTTCATAAAAAAAAAAAATGTTGAGCAGGTTAAAAAAAATCACAAACTGATATTTTGCATTTTTAATTTAAGGAATTTGGTGCCACCTGTAGTTTATATTAGCCATCTTTGCTGCAAAAAGTTTGGACACCAGTGACCTAAAGCTTAAAACCAGATGTTGACAGATGCTCTTTATCTAATCTGAGTTAGTCACTAACAAGATCAGAGTTGGTTTAACCACAAGGTTAAACTTGTTTCTCCATACTTTTGGCTCTGAATCCAAATGCAACCCATGAAAAAGTGATAGAAATAATTATGCAACGCACTTCACTTAACAGTCAATATGAAACCATTTGCACTCAAATTACAAGAAATTATTGTATTGTTTTTTGAGGACCTTATTATCGTATTAATCTGCAGATGTTCCCCTCAGCAGTTCTCTCCAGCCCAGACCTGTTACTGGGCGCCCCACATACCTGCACCTGTGTTTGGTGCGTTCACTGCATTTGGCTCTGAGGACGTGAGGAACGTATCTGGGCCTTGCTCTCCTCTTAGAGCCAGGAGGGCACTTTTTTTTGTTTGTTTCCTGATGACTGCAACACAGATATTGCTTAGAACACACTATGTCCACGCTTTGCAAGTTTTGGAGGTCGTTGGGATACATGCCAGGTGTAGGTTACAGCCGCTCCTCCTCCCTCACTGCTGTTTCCTTTGACTATGGTAGATTTTTTTTTCTTTCGAATCAGCGGCTCACACTGCTCATTAATGACATTGAAAAATCTGATCTTAATTGAATCAATGGCTGTTTTACAGTTACATTACATAATGCCCAAGCCACATTGTTGCAACTGTTCTATGTGTCTCCAGTTTTAGTTTTCCAGAGTTCACATAATTTTTGGAAAGTTTGTAATATTTTAAGACTACAATATGATTATAGAACAGGAAAAGACAGTTATCTGTTTATCCAGGTCATTTCATGGATAAACAGATAATCAGATGGATGAATTGATGGCTAAACGGATGGCTGGATGGATGGTTAAATGAATGTATTGATGGAAGATAGATAGATAGATAGATAGATAGATAGATAGACACTCAAATCAGATTGCAGAATGTTCCTTAGTTTAAAGCTAGCTGGTTCAATCTAAACTCAACTACATTTTCACACATAATGACAACTAACATGTTTTACTAAATGGTAAAACAGCAGAGCCTCAGACTCTGCATCAGTAACTGATCCAACTGTACATCTGAGGCCAGGGTATCATTTATCCAGCCATCCCTGCTCCTTGCATCCCCTATCCACAGAGGGCAGTAATACGAGCTCTGGATGAAAATCGCCTTTTTATCTGTACATTTTGAACTCTAGAACTGTATAGTAAGCAGAAACAGAAGGTTTCCTTGTGCTATTTTTAACTTCCTGAATTTATTGGCATCTCTGGCATGATGATTTGTAAAATGCCTCGAAATAAATCCAGCTTTTAGTGCATCAACATATGATGCAAAAAATAAGTTAAAGTCCATCCTCTTTTGATTAGCTGTATTATGCTTGGTGAAAAAAATATCTCATACTATGAAATACCTTTTTAAATGAAATCAGCCCTGATGTCAGTACTTCTCTTAACCTCTATTTGCCCTGACTGGACAGCACTTAGTCTTCTATTATCTTTCACAAGGTTGGAATATCTAGAAAGACAGATCTTTGATCTTTTTTCTTTGTTCAATAGAGATTAAGACTGTGGGGTTGCCAGAATGAGAACTTCTACAATCCAAAAAAGCCAATTCAACAAAATACACACAGGTGAAGTGATGTGATTCACTCAAAAGATGCTTCAACAATACAAGGGTGTGAAAACAACTGCATTATAGCACATAGTGTGTCGCCATACAATCCATGGTGGCATATTAAGGCTATTGCAGACAGAAAAAAAAGTAAATTTGACCCCAAAAAATTGAAATATTGAAATTAAGCTCATAAATTTTCTAGAAAACGCTTGGAAATTTCTGGGATTTTTCTAGGTTTTCCTTTTTTACTTTTGGTGTTTAAAAATTTATTTGTGGTTTTTATAAATTTCCTTGTGTTTTCTAGATAATTTCTGAGATTAATTTAAAAATTTATGAGTTTTTTAAATATCTACAATGTCCATAATATACCATCATTAAGAGTCTTCCTTCTATCAGACTGATTGTTTTTCACTTGAATTGTTCAGATTGTATTGTGTGGTACATTAAATGTGATTTATCATGTTCAGAGGGGCTGTGTAGACCTTTGAGAGCTGCTGAGTATGACCCACATGTCCGTCCTTGGAATAAATCCCTGTGGTAAATGTAGAGCCAAGTTGTGATCTGAGAGGTCCAGGGACTACCAGGCATCCCACTCTTCTATTGATTAGGAGGTGTGTAGTTGTTCCAAAATCTGCTGGGCTTTCTGTTTTACATAAACACACACATCCACCCTGTGTGTGTGTGTACCACATTTTTATATCCTTGTGGGAATCTATCTCTGTCTACATTGTGGGGTTGTGGGGACCACTGCTTCTTGTAGGGATTGAATCCTGGTCCCCATGAGGGGAAATGCTGTTTTTGGGCTAGGGATTAGGTTTGTTATGGTTAGGGTTGGGATAAGGATTAGTCTTTAAAAAATGAATGGAAGTCAATGTAAAGTCCCCACAAGAAACAAAAACACCACTGTGTGTGTGTGTGTGTGTGTGTGTGTGTGTGTGTGTGTACTTGTTTAGCTATTCTTCTGAAAACTATTACTATCACATTTACCGACTTCCTGAAGACCAATGGGTCTTATGGGGAACCAAAGCCTGAACATTTTACAGTGGACCCCTTGTTTAGGGTCAGGGGTCAGCTTTAGAGGTAAAGAATGAATTAAGGTTAGAAATATACTAGCAATGGTTAGCATTATCCAAAATTCTAAACAATTTTATATTTAATACAGCACTTTCATAAAATATTACAGAAACAAAGCAAGACAAAAACCTGAGAACATTTTTTCATCATCAAAATGCTCCTACAAAACCATTTAGAAAGGTTAAATTTTTTTATGTCCAAGTCTTTCAGGGTTAAAGGAGCAGTTTGCAAGATTTAGCACCATCCATAGGTGCTGTTTGAAACTGCACCCCTTAACTCCGCATTGCAATATCTAAATTTGAAGGGAAAATTATGGAGTCTGTTAACAAAAAAGCATTAAACAGTGCCGTTAGATCCGGTGATTGGTTTGTCCTTTCAGAGCTGCTGTAGAACATCGATGATGCACAACATTATGCAGATTCAGTGTAATAGAAGGAACTGTGTCCTTAGAGATAAGTTACCAAACGACAAGATTATTATTCTCATGTTACTCAAAACAACTACATCTATCATGGGATGGATGAAAAGACGCATAACATCTTTTTCTCACAATCAGAAATTAAATCATGGTAAACTTATCCTGTTGTTCTTCTCTTAGGATGACCAGAATGACCCATATTCAGAAAATGGGTTAAAATATTGACAGAGTAAGAATATTTTGATTTAAATTTGCATACATTTCCTTTGTAGAATTGCTTAAGGACAGCAATTGGCTTTGTTGTTCTTAAGCCTCTTTGCTACTAACTTGCTGGTGTCATTTACATTGTTGGAATGTAAACCGAACTTTGGTTTCAACTAGCTTGAGATGTTGGTTTATTATTTCATCAGAATGCTCTTTCTTCATGATTTCATCTATTTTGTGAAGTGCACCAGTGCCTCCTGCAGCAACACATCCACACAACATAACTGGATGTATATATATTTTCTTTTTTGTTCCTTTGTTTACAACTTTTATTTAAAAAAATGTATTTGTTTTCTTTTCATATTTTAAAATTATAATTATGTGGGAGCAGAATAATCTGTGAAAGTTTTTTTTTATCTCCTATGCTTTCCCCCAGTTATCCCAGTACTAACTTCAGAAATACACCAGAAAGTCAGAAACAACCAATCAGAGCCAGGAGTAGGGTCTTAGTGCTGTCAATCACTCTCATTCTCAGCCCCTCCCACCTGCTCTATGCTGCACTACAACTGGTTCACCAGAACATAGCCTGTCACAAATGCTAATACTAGTTAGCACTGCCACTGATGATGGTGGATAAACAGTTTTTCTGTAACAATAAGTTGTTTTTCCACCATTAACACAATGAGCATTGTACAGGAGGATGATTGACAGCGTTAAGACCCTCCTCCTGGCTCTGATTGTTTTTGACAGGTTGTTAGTAGACCTTCATAGTTAGCTCTGGGAGGAGGTGGAGGAGTTAGATTTTTTTTCCACAGATTAACTGTCTTATCCCATATTGTCAAGACATGATGACAGTTATGAAGAACACATATTTTTGTAAAAGTTATGTACTGCATTCTCAAGGGGTATAATATGCATTCTTTTTTTATTCGTTTCTTGTTTAGAGTGAATTTTAGTGCATCTCTTTTCCTCCTGTTTAAAACGGGGATTTAACTCACAGTAAATGCAATAGTTTTACTGTTGCAATCAGTCTAATGGGTAACTACTCTGGATGTCCACTTTATTGTTCTGTATTGCTAAAATACTTTTAGCAGCAGATTCCTCTCTGTTTCGGCTGTCTGGTTGTGTTTTCGCTGTCATAAAAGGGCGAGAGGTTCATGTTGGACCCTTCCACCTCTAAAAGACAGATCTGAAGTGGCTGGCAGCAGAAAGCCCAGCTGCTCCGGGTCACCAGTCTTAGAGACCTTGTAAAAGTGAAGGAAAAGCCTGCGGAGGGGAAATCGAAGGCCGGAGGCAAGCCGAGCTGGATCAGCAGTCTGCACGTCTTCACAAAGCGGAGAGGGCAGCAGATAAAAAGACTGGCTGGCAGAGGCTTCCAGCTTTTCACTCTGATGAACCAGCACTGGAACATCTGCTGTTAATGATTAGTCATTCAGAATGCAGTTAAAATAATTATTTCCACATATCTGTACTTAGAAAAAAATGTTCTTACTTCTTCATTTTTGCTCTAGAGTGTGTAACTTGACATTTAAGCAGAAAAAGACAAAGCTCAGATGGGCACGTTATTTTCTGACACCACTAGATGGCAGTGTTGTTTTACTAAAACCCTCTTCACAGATGTTCTCATTCTGAGTGTTGATTGTTTTTTGTTTGTTTGTTTGTTTGCCGTTTGTTTTTCTTTTTTTTTGACAGGGTTTGAACTCGGGGGTCAGGTGGCGATCGGCTTTTCCCATTGGAAGAGTCCTGTCCAATCGAGCAGCCAGAATCTCTACAGTCCAGATGGCGTTCGCTCCGAGGCTTCGGCGGCCCCACCCATTGGCGAGCATGCCGAGCCGGTGTCCTGCCCGGCGTCGCTCTCCATCAACCCGCTGCCCACCTGCAGCGCCAGTCAGGAGACGCTGTGCGACAGCAGCACAAGTAGGTTAGACGATGTGGTGGATGAGACCCCTGAAATCCGGTCTAGTTGAGTCCAAAACCACTCTCTCTACCTTAGCTGAAGGCCATACACTTGAGAGAGCTGGTCTTTATGGAAGACCAGCTTCCATAAAGAAGCTTTTCAAAGTCCTTAAAACTCCCATTCAAAGTTTGACACAAACCATGTGGAAAACACGGCAAACATGTAGGAGACGTTGCTATGTTCACAAGAGACCAAGACTAAACTTTCTGCCTACGTTCAAAATGGTTAATCCACTGGAAAACACTAAACCTGTTCAAAAAACTGAATATACCTTCATTATCTTAAAATTTGGTGTCAGTAGAATTTTGCTGTGGAGCTTTTTTTCGGATGGGACAGGAACGCTTTTCATATTAGAGCAAAATGGAAGGAGCCAAGTTCTGGGCAATCGTTTATCAATCATTTATTGATATCGCTCTTTACATGACCCAAGTGGTTGCGTTTCCATTGGCCATAAAATTGCGCAATTGGACATTTTGAAAATAAATTTGCTTATTGGAAACTCGCCAATTTTGAAAAAGATTTCCAACAATTATGTCAAGTCCTCCAGGTCGTGAAGCAACAAAGAAGCTTAAGACCGCCGTACCACCACCACCGTCTTTGACTCTTTTTTGTGTTCATCATATGCCAGGTGTTATGAGACAAAAACATTCAGAAATATTACATTTTTGTCTCATCAATCCTTTTCCAGAAAGTATTATGGATCTTGAAGGTATTTTTTTTTTTTGGCAAATGAGAGACTGGCTTTTGTGTTGTATTTGGTCAGAATGGGTTTTCTCATTGGAACTCTCCTATGGAAGCCGCTTACCTTACCTGTGCTCTACAGGGTTTCAGATGTTGCTTTGGGTTCTTTGAGGCCTCATGGATCAGTCCTTGATCTACCTCAAATTACTCTCAAATGACCTAAATTATTTTCGAGACTCCATTACTTAGTTACCTAAATTACCTTTGACGGCAACAAAGTTACCTTGGCAGGTAACTGTGTTATTGCTTTTTGAGAGTGTACTTCATGTCTACAGCAGGTCATACATTAGGGATTTTGTGATAATTCTGTCCTAATGAGGCATAAAGGAGACCCAGGTGCAGAGGAATTTGTAGAGCAGGAAGTATAATGAAAATAATAATCAAAACAACAGATAGCAAAAACTAACAGGAGACACAAAAACTGGAGCAACTACTAGAGTGCAGGCAGTTCGGTGGATAGTAATGGAAGTGATAAACAATGTAACTGGAAAGCTTAAATATACCGAGAAGGGAGTGGAAATGACAGAGGAGCTAATTACAGGTGAGTGGATGTAGCTGGGGAATGGACCAGGTAGGCTGATGGTGAGGTGGAAAATAATCAAAGCTAAAAGAATCAGAAGGGGGAAAGAAAACCTGAAACTAATAAAACAGTAAACGGAAATACTAATGTAAGGAAACAAATCCAGAACACGAATAATGGGACTCATTGGACTGACACCAGGAATTAACAAAAATGGCAAAATATAAGGAAAGAAACTATAAAGAAATGATCAAGACGGAAAATAACTGAAGCTAAAAGTCCAAACATTAATGTTTCATAACAACTGCAGATCTTTCAATAATGAAAACTCCTTGTATATGATGTAAATTTATGTGATATGATGGGGGGGATAGGAAAAAAGAACAAATTGGGAGTAATACGGCAATAACATTATCTCATCTTTTAATTTGTATTAACATTTTTAATGTTGACCCGGCCCCTAGTTTCCGTGGCGATTTTTGCCCTTGAGTCTCCATGGAAGCTACCTGCTGACACTGTAATCGGTGCCAACTGTCATTGTGCTGTGCTGCCGCAACACTGCCACATCCAGCACTCTCTTCCCATTGGCCCGCTGTCAGAGCAAGCCTGACATCTGATTGGCTGGCGTTGAAGAAGCCGATGAGCGCCATACATACACACACGCACACACACACACACACCCTCACTACATCTCCTCTCTCTCCCTGACACTGTAAACATCCTGCTCATGCTTGAGCGTTCCTTCTTCTTTCTTTGAGGATATTTTGAATGCCAGCCTCTCCATGCCAGAGCGGCCAAAGCGCGCGCGTGCATCCCTGCGCGTCTGGGATGTTGACTTGGTCGCTACGGTGATGGGGTAAAAAGTGTGCAGGGGGGAGGGGAGATGCTGCTTTCCCTCGTGGGACGCCGTGTTTGTTTGTTTGTGTCCCTCGGCGAGGCCGTTCGCCGGCGCTGGAGGGAAAACACGGGCTGACCGAGTGTGTGTGCAAGCGTGCGTGTTTGCATGTTTATATGTGGAGGAGTCCTTCTGGCTGTTTTGACATTTGCTTCAGCTCAGCTGGGAAGCCCCCCCCTTCCATCCCCAGCCCCGCTGTCCCCTCTCTCCTCCGCTCTGAGGGGTGAAGCTGCCTCTGTCTCTGCCCACCTCCACACGGTGAGTGTTGTCAAGTTGTCTTGAAGCGAAGGCAGCTTGTTCTTCAGAGTGCTGCAGTGCTCTCCTTCATGCGTTGCTGTGTCCTCCTCCTCTCACTCACCTTTACCCCTGGCTCATTCCTCACACTCGGCTCCCCCGTGACCATGCAAGCATATGACCTTCAGTCGCTGTCGCTGTGACAGTGAACTCTTAGTTTTTTTTTTATACACTTCTCCATCATGCATGATGCATTGCTCCGAACACACTCAGAAAGGTCATGTCATTGACGCTGGAGAGCGTGAGTGAGGGTCCTGCTGGATGTGCGGCAATGGAATCTCCATCATTCCCTGACAGGGAATAAAAGACACATCCAAGGACGATGATGGGCACATCCAGATGGAGGAAACGGTTTTCCTGACACCGATCTGCAAACCACACACACGCACACACATACACATGCACACATGCACACTGTTGTCTCTGTTTTCCTCTGTGACACAGAAGATCTAAAAGCGGCTGTAGAACAGATACAACCATTTTCTCCAAAACTATACAGTTCTTTGAATAAAAATACCACAGATATCTTTTTTGTTTGTTTTTTGCTTAATATTATACATAAAGGGGACGTATAACGCAAAGTTTATAATTTCCACTTTTTTGTACTTCCATTTCGGTTTCTGTTGCTTCTAAAAACAGCCAAAAGAAAAAACAAAAAACCCTCAACAAGATGTTTAGTTTTTGTTTGACAATATGTCAATGTTTTTTGGTGACTGGAAAATGTGCCCTTTCAAATACCTCAAGAAGTCACAAATCAACAGATCACATCAACACGCCCCACCCTCATCCAGCCCATCACCTAGCAACCAAGTGGAGTTCCAGCACATTTGGTCAGCTGGTCTCTTCATAAAAATCCATATTCCCATCATGTTTTAGTGTGTCTGTCCATAACTTCTGGAATCCAATATTAATATTTTCCAGTATCCTCATATCATGATGTTCCTTCCTCCTAAACACACTGTTGGTATGTTGTGTTTGGGGTGTTGTGCAGTGCAACTATTCCTCTAAACATGCAGTGTGAAATGGAATTGAAACCACTCACTGATAATTCTAATAGAGTTCAGCTCTTTTCTTGGCTTTCTACACATACTTCACCTCCTTTTTGTAAAGTGTTTAAAATGCATATTTCATTCCTCTTTATTACTCGTAATTATTCATTTATTTGGGTGGATATTTTCGTCTGTGGAATATTTGGACTGCTCATGCCTATTTTCCTCACTAATATTTAGGCAGAACTACTGTCTTAAAGTGGAACAAGACATCAGGGATCTGTAAATAAAAAAAAAATTCATGCAATATAATTTTAAACTGAAACAAAAGATAAACTGTGTTTGATGTAGCATTAATGAGACGTCTTGAGCTGCCTAACTCCCACACAGGAATGTTTATGAGTATAAATACCTTGTATGGCCTGAGAGGGCAGAAACACTGGCACGGCCTCAAAACTGGAAAAGCACCATAAAATTCCATACACTCATTAAATATATATCTGACACACTAACATACAATCACAGCCTACTTTATGCTGCTCTTATTCCTTGTCATAAACTACAGGCTATAAAAACTTAAGATTCTTACACAAAACTGTTGAGCTGAGCCTACTACCCTACTGATTTGACTAATGATGATATTAGGCAGCAAGGGAACATTGTTGATGTTAAAAAAGGAAAAAAAAATTAGAATATTTGAGTGAGTTTGACTATTTCTGGATCCCAGTGTCTCGAAAACTAAAGTTTTGGTTTGGAGTGGTCAGTATCTATCAGAAATATTCTAAGGAATTGGCAACAGTGAACTGGTAACATGGTCATGGTTGAGCAAGAGCCATGGTGGACTGATAAGATGAAGCACATTTTTCTATAAATTTTCTTGTATATTATGGTGTATGTGTTGTTTGGAGAAGGCAAGTCAATGGAGAAGTTATGAGGCCTCTGGTAAAGTTCTGTTGAGAAACTATGGGTCCTTCCATCTGTTTGGATGCTACTTTGACCCACCTCCATCTAGCATACCTTGTGTACACTGCTATAAAGCTATAACCCTGAAGGTTATAGCTTCTTTCAGCCAGATATTGCACCTTGTCACTGAGAAAACTGAGTACTTGAGTTTTTGGACGTTGGCTGGCCTTCCAAATTCCTGGATTTCTTTACTGCGGCAAAGAAGTCCGATCCATTTAGGTGCCACTTTGCAACATACTGCTAACATACTGGAAACAGATACCTCAGCCCACATCCACATGTCAGGAGGATTCCAAGTCTCTCAAGGTTGTCTTGTGGCTTGTCAGTGTAGATTTATCTTAGAATTTAGTCTTCAGACAGAATGTATTTGCCATGTCAAATAAAAATCTATTCTTCTACTTACAAGGTACAGTATGCCAGTTGGACGTATCCCAAGAGCCACATCTTAGACTCAAAAAGCTTCTGTTAGCCTGAGAAATGCTGAAGTTTATGCCAAAAATGTTAGCGAAAACAAAAAAAACTGAACAATGATTGCTCATGTGGAGGTGTTGCCAAGAAAAAGGTTTGGAAAGATGCATCTGGGTGAAACCCAAGGCTCATTGAAAAATGTATTCTGGACAGAATAAATTAATTCACCAGACTCACAAGTTAGGACCAAGCAACATGTGCATGGCAAGGGAACAACTCCTGCATTCCCCAAAAGTAATGTAATGCCTATTACATTTAGTTCTATAAAACATTCTCATTTTCACTTCTCTTTTATGAGTTTTCAGTTGATGCTGCGATCAAAATATGTTTGAACTACCAATACCTTTCCCTATTAGGTTTCAACCCTGGGATATGACAATCAAAATGTTTTGAAATTTATTCTGAGAGTATGTAAAAAATAATCCAAGAACCAGCAATTAATTCAGTACAACAGTGTGAAAACATTGGTTTATGGTTGTTATTTTCTGTCTTTTCACCCTGGAAGCTACTAATCGTTTGAGAAATGATTGAATGGAATCAGTGAAAGCAACCGATGCTCGTTCTGTTTCTTCACTGATGCCTGGCTGTCAATGACTCTCACCAGCAGTCTAAATATTTCAGCCTTGTATGAATAAATGCATTTTGATCGGTTGGAATGCTTTGGAGATATAAAAGGGAGAAAGCAATAGCCAGATGAAAGGGTATCTGATGAAACTGAGATCTGAGGATGAGGTCAGTTTCTCTTTTCTTTTATGTGCGCTCCCATCAGTTCACCATGCGATCTCAGATGTAGCTTGCGTTACACACGCACCGCCGGACCCGTTCATGTTTCATTGATGCATTGTTTAACCCGTCACGGTGTGACCCGTCGGCGCAGCAGCATGACGTAAGCTAATCTGTAACATCCTAGTCCCCAGACAGCTAACATTTATAGTAAGCAATTCTACTTTCCACTAATGAGAGCAAGGTTGACGTTCTGTAGCGACTAAGGAAATGGGGTCGCCAATACATCAAATACTGGAAGTGAAGTCAAAAAGCTAAAACAGTGGAGCGCTTCTGATATTTTTATGCAACAGTTGGAGAATTCCACACAAAATCAAAAATTGTAGGTAAAAGATGACAAAAAAGCACCAATTAAGACAATAGTGCCAAAAAAAAGAGTGAACATTTGGTAAAGCATTGAAGTCTGATGTTTCAGGCCCAACTTGTCTATCCAAATTTGCTAAGTTTGTACCTAAATACTGACACAAATTGGAATTATGAAAATAAATTTTCTACGTTAAAAAACCCCCCAAAAAACTCAAATTTTTCGCTAAAAAGCTTTTCCGCTCGGATGAGATGGTTTTTAGGTCGAATCGACAGTGGAAACAGTTTTTTTGCATCACACAAGTCACATGACCAACAACCAGATGCTGCTACTGATGAAAAATGCGAAGAAGTCAACAGGAAGTGGTAGGAAGACGACGACGCAGCTTATTTTCATTGATGACTTATTCATTGATGGAAACACACCAGTTGAGAAATTTTTTTTTTTTGTTGCTTTTTTGTTTACATCAGAGGACTATAGATGACTATAGATGACACACATGTGTGTGTTTTGCTCACACATGTGTGCAAAACATCACATGTGTGATGTTTTGCACACATTTGTAATGGAAATGCAGCTAGTATGACAGCAGCTTTAGTTTGCTTCCATTTTAAGAACTTAAACCCAGTATAGAGGACCCTTTAAGGACGACTGGCTGAGCAGTAACTTTGCTTGTTGGGAGTTTGATCTCTTACCGCTCGCTGCATCCATGGGCTCCGGTGTTTCACAGCATCAGCAGCTGATTAAAAGCTGCTTCCCCCCCACTTCTGTCTCTCTCGCTTTCTTACTATGCCTCAGCAGAAAAATTCAGCTGAGTCACATTTGCTGTCACAAACGAAGGCAGTCATTAAGGACCGAAGGTTAAAAAAAGGAGTCAATCTAGTTGAGAAAAATTCCCAGTTATCTTGTGGTTTTATTGACCGGTGCAGCTTTTAATGTTTCTTTTTTCAGTGTTAAGCCTTATGAATGATAACAGATGACACACTGGCTCCTGATTCCTTTTTTTCTTCTTTGCAAATTATGGTGCCAAACAGGTTAGGACCAGGAGTACTGCATAGCATTATTGGAAACCTCATCGCAACACTAGCTGTGTTTCCATTACTAATGTGCTCAAAACTTTGCAGATATTCCCATACAGTAAAAAATAAAAAAAAAACATAATTTTGTAATTGTGGTGTTTCCATTAACTAATACAACTGAAATCACACATGAATATGTTTGTCCATGTTATAGTTCATAAAAAAATTAATACTACCCTTCTCCTGACACTTCCTGTTGACTTTGTCATTTTCGTCAGTAGTAACATCCAGTTGTTGATCACGTGACTCGTGATGTGAAAAAAAGTGTTTCTATTGCAGCGAAAGACGCGAACTTCGATACAGTCGAATAACCCACTCATCCAAGAAACTTTAGGGGAGTTTTTTGTAATTAGTGTGTAATTTTTATTTTTTATTTTTATTTTTTGTAAGTCCAATTTGCAACAGTTCATGGTCAATGGAAGTGCAGCTAGTGTTTGTGGAATTATGTTATGGAAAATCTTAGGAATTCTGAAACCTGGACTATTGAAAACTTTCAAATACACATTCACGCAAACATTAGCATGAAGTCGAGCAGCTAAAGCATTTCCCTTTGAATACATCTCCCAGAATGCCATGCAGTCCTGGTTCAGAGTTCAGTTCTATTATCTATTGATATCGATCACGTGTCAGTTGCGATATATACTGTTATTGATTTACTGGTCAACCTTACCATTAGGACAGTTCAACCTAAAGCAGAAATAATTGTAGTGTTGTCACTCTAAACCTCTTTATATCAACAGAGGAAGCACATAGCCCTCTAAAAAAAAAAAAAGAAAAACGTCTGTTTCAGTTTGGTACTGTAGCTCAGAGTGGACATGCTGCTTTTGCATCACCGTGAAGTGTGCAAAGACACAATTCACGAGTTTCCCTGCGTTTCTGCAGATGTGAGTTTATCTCTACATGGATCTGAGCCCAAGCAGCAGAGCCCGCACCGACACAGAGAGCTGCAGCGGCCCTCGGTCTCTGGCTACCAGCCCGCCGACAGACCCCTCGCGTTCCTGTACCGAGAGAGGGACGGCGTCATGGAGGAGTCGTCGGCCGAAACCCTGGACTCCAGCACTCAGGGCGACGTGCCTCCACTGGGTGGGGACTTTTGAAGACGTATATTTCCACGTGTCTAGTTTTATTTAATTTTTTTTCTCTCTCTCCAGATAATTTAGTTTATTTTCTCACCCGTCTTTGCGTTAGCCGTGAAGGACGTCCAGGTGGTGCTGCAGAAAGAACGGTCCGACGGCATCAGCACCCCGTCCAGAGACGACGACTCCACCCTCCAGAATCCGGGAACTCACAGCAGCATCCTGGACGACAACAGCAAGTCGCAGTCAGCCGTCCCGGAGGTAGACTAAGAAAAAAATAAACCTAGAAAACACAAAAAGCAGTGTCCAATTGATTATTTGATACTATCCAAACCAGCCTAGCCATCTGTTAAAAACAGGAATTGTCCCACTTATTACACTGCAAAAACACAAAATTTTACCAAGTGTTTTGGTCTAGATTCACTGTGACTATACCAGTAAACTTGAAATTAGACCAATTAACATATAAATTTTCAGCTAGATATAGATGTTTTAAGGCAATAATTGATGGAAAGTACGAGTTCAACTGGCAGATTGTTTCACTTATAATGGAAAAATGTCGTTATAAGTGAAATAATCTGCCAGTGGAACTCGTACTTTTCATCAATATTAAGGAACTATTGTCTTAAAACAGGTTGCTATATCTTACTGAAGTTAGTCGTAAGTCAGTTTTGTCTTAATTCAAGCATACTAACATATTTGCACTAAAAAGTAAACCATTTTCATAGCAACTGAAGGTGACATAGTTACTTGATTGTGCTATAAAATGACACTATGTGCCTGGAAAGTACATAAAACTGCCTCTTTAAGGTTTTTAAACAATTAAAACAGTTCTGAAGATCTGAGGTTCGGGTGTGAGGTAAATAGTTTGATGTAACTCAGGTGCTTTCTTTTCTGATCTTCTCTCTGACTGTTTGTCCACAGAGGAGGAACAAATCTAGTGGACTTTGCTTCGGCGACGGAAAAAGTCTCATAGACTACATCCTGGTTTACAGGAAGTCCAGCTCCCAGTCCGAGAAGAGGGAGATGTTTGAGAGGAACATCCGCGCCGAAGGGCTACGCATGGAAAAGGAGGTAAGGGGAAGCAAAATACATATGTGCCACGTGACTAGAGCTTAGCGAGTTGTGTCTTTTTCATAAATATTTAGCTTGCTAATAGGTATTAAGGATGAGGTCATGGTCATAATGTGAGATTTATAAAAACCTTGTTCAAAACTGCAAGTACCCTGGATTCACCATTACTGTTGTAGGCTGTGACAATAATACTGCAAAAGGATAACACAAATAAAACGTTCTCCTGGATGTGCTATAGCAGTTAAATTTTAAGCATTTATGGGGGATGGTGGCGAAACATGAAACTGTTGCTGCGCAAGTTACTCAACAGGTTGTTGCTCGGTAACCAAAGAGTGAGTTAGTTACTAGATGCCTCCAACCTAGCTTAGCTCGCTGTCAGAGGTTAAGAATGCTGTGAATATTGAATATTCTATCAGACATATAATTTATTGATATTGATCACGTGTCTTACCGCGATATATATTGTTATTGATTTATTGTCCAGCCCTAGATCCTAGTGCAAAAACCTTCATATACTCACAGGTGACTTTTTAGCAAGTTATAGGAGCTTGTTTGAAGTCAAGAGATTTTTTCAAATATTATAAGTTAAATCGTCTTGTTAAAATGTCTGCTGGCAGAATATTTCACTGATAACTAGTACTTTTTCATCAATATTACAGAACTAATGACTTACAACAGGCTCCTATATCTTGCTGAAAAGTTACTCATAAGTTAGTTTTGTTTTATTTCAAGTGTACTAAGATATTTGCTTTAGAAAGTAGATCAAAAATACTTGATAAGATTTTGTGTTTTTAGAGCGTGGTTACTCTTTACCAGACAAAATTATTTTGATAGCAACTGAGTAGCGTTTTATGAAACAGCTTGGTCTGTTTCATGACATAGAGAGGAACTTTAGCCTGTTTCTCTCTTCAGGTCTTAGTAGAGAGGGACGGGTTGCCATCTTCGCCTACACACCCAGAATCTTATTAAGGTCTTATGAAATTGTGTAACACATTCAGTCTTACCAACGCAAATCTTAAACCACTCAGTGCTTTAGTGCCAGCTTTGAAATCCGAGGATAAGAACTCTAACTCCCACCTCAAAATCAAGAGATTTGATGATGCTGCTGTGAAGTCGTCTCTTGGAATTGGGAAATTTCTGGATCATCTCTGATCTTTCAAGCCCGTCTTTGATGTAGCAGCACCCGCGTCGCGATTGGAGCATCTAGAGGACGATCAATGAAACTCTCTGAGCTCTCAGCCGTGGGTGTTTCTTTCACGGAGTCATTCGGTTATTTTTAGATCTCCTACTAGTCGTTTGCAGATCGTCATACTTTAAACGAAACACCCACGCTGCTGGAACGTACAGAGAGTAAAGGATGCTGATGCCGAGAGGCCTGAGGGAAAGTAGCTCTCCGCGGTTACTGAAACTGTTTTGCTTTGTGTGTGTGTGTGTGTGTGTGTGTGTGTGTGTGTGTGTGTGTGTGTGTGTGTGTTTGCTGTTCTGCGCAGGCCTCTTTAACAAACAGTGATGTGATCTTCCTGAAGCTGCATGCGCCGTGGGATGTTCTGTGCCGCTATGCGGAGCTCATGAACATCCGCATGCCATTCAGGTGAGAGTTTTCAGACTTGTGCAGTCATTCATCTGTGAAAAACAACAGCATTTGGCTTACATCTTCACTGGGGCGTCCATGTTAATGTGATAAACTATAACTGCTCTTTGATCCAGATTTTTAATTTTTGTCTTTTTTTTTCACGGTGAATGCTTGCCCTCAAAATCTTGTTTTTTGGGATTTTAATGGAACTTTTCATCTTGTTCAAGTCGATTTCTCTGGTTACAAAACAAACTGAGTCAAGTTTTTAGGCCTCCTTGTTCACATGTTTAAGTCTGCCCCCAAATTTTCTATTAGCATAATATTTGGGCTGATGGTGGGTCCAAAATTTTACTTTGTTGACCTTAAGTCACTTGGTATTGAATTGGGTGGTTCAGCAAAACACCCAGACAACATAATACTGCCACTCCTACAGTACCCAAGCTGGTTAGCTTCCTCCTTTTTTTGCTAGCATCTTTTTTTTTCTTGCTAGCTTCTTCCTTTTCTTGCTAGCATCTTTTTTAGTATTATTAAATCTCAGCAAGGAATAAAAAAGGTTGTATGCTTTTTCATACACATCATCAGTCACATACTGTAGGGGTATGTGTCCGTAATTACAGAACTTAATACCATTTTATCCCTGAGCTCAACGTTTTCTAAACCTTTGATCGTCAATCTTTGCCAGGAGGAAGATCTTTTACATGCACAGACGACACAAGTTTCTGAGCAGGTTAGTGTGGAAGTTATTTCAACTCAATAAGTCTGGTAGTTTTAAACGAAACCTCTCCTCCAGGATGGAGAAGCGCATCAACAAGTTTCGTGGATGGCTTCCCCGCAAGCCTATGAAGTTTGACAACGACACTCTGCCCTACTTGGAGGAGAACGAAAGCTTCACGGCTCCCTTCAGTCGATCAAGGATCCATCAGTGAGACTTTTTTATTTTAACTTAATCTCTTCTCTTGTGGTTTTGAAATCTTTTACATGTGTTTCTCACTCCCCCTTTCCTTTCAGTTTCATCATCCACAACAAAGACACGTTTTTCAACAACGCCACCAGAAGCCGGATCGTCCACCACATCCTTCAACGGGTCAAATATGAGGAGGGGAAAAACAAGATGGGTGAGTTTTCTCTGGATATTCAAAAGTCAACTTTTTTTTTTCTACTTTTAAAACTCTGAAAGTTTTCCAAAGTTGAAAATTTTCCAGTTTTGAAATGTAGAAATTTCCATGTTTTTTCTAGAATATATATTTTTTTATTTGGTGGGAATTTGTTCTTCATACGTTTCCGTGGATACTAGGCCTAACTTAACATCCCTACCATCTGTTTCCTCTCACTTTGCAGGACTGAATCGTCTTCTGACCAATAACTCGTACGAGGCGGCGTTCCCTCTTCATGAGGTAATCACATCCGCCTTCCTTTGCGGCTCTTGTTGTCGCTCACCTCCACCGCCTGTTTTCAGATCTTCACTGTTTGCTCCATTCGGCATGTTCAGGGTTTTCTTGTGTTTGAACCGCACCAGGGCAGCTACCACAGCAAAAACTCCATCCGGACCCACGGAGCAGAGAACCATCGGCACCTCCTGTATGAATGCTGGGCCTGGTGGGGGGTCTGGTACAAGTACCAACCACTGGACCTCATCAGGTGAGCAGGCAGCTATGTTTCAAATTGCATTTAACAGAAAATATTACAGTTGGCTGTAGATGCAACAATACAGTGCAACCTGTATTTGGGCTAATTTTCAATCTTAACCCCAGGTCTGTGCAATAACTGAAATTTGATGAAATCCAAACAATACTTTAATCCATTTGGGCCATTCTATTAATGCAGGAGGAATACATTTGCTGGAAATAAATAAAAAAAGGTTTAGATTAATCTCAGAAATTTTCAAGAAAAAACTTGGAAATTTTTGAGTTTGAAAAGTCCAAAAAATAGTTTGGGAAAAAAACCCAAAAAACCTCAGAAATTCTTGGAAATTTTGTAGAAAAAACTTGAAAATGTCTGAGTTTCACAAGTCAAACATTTTTTACTTTTGGGAGTTTTCTGGATTACAATAACATTTTATCTTTTTTACTTTTAAAACTCAAAGAGGAAAAAAAAAATCAGTGTATTTTCTAGAAAATTTCTTTTGTAGCAAATTTTCAACTTTTCAAACTCAGAAAATGCCTTGCTGTTTCAAAATTCCTGAGATGTTAGACAGAAATTTCCCTCTCATTCTTTCTGTCTGACCTGCTGTGGCCCTAACGCACCGTCATACTTCTTAACTTCCTCTGCTGCTGCTTCAGGAGGTATTTTGGCGAGAAGATCGGTCTGTACTTCGCTTGGCTCGGCTGGTACACGGGGATGCTGTTCCCTGCCGCCGTGGTCGGCCTCTTTGTGTTTCTCTACGGGGTTTTCACACTGGAGCACTGCGCGGTCAGGTAAACACTCAAACTCTGCTCTTTTTTTTTTTGTAACTAACCCTTGTAAGTTGTTCACTTTTTTGTTGGTAGACCAAGACAAAGAAAAAACCTATTTTTTGACATTTTCATACAAATAAAACCTTAAAAGCGCCGCTCACGTGGATTCTTCCTGAGTTAAAACTTTGTAGAGTCACTTGCAACTTCAGCTGCACGTCTACTTTACTACGTACGTTTTTATCCCCTCCTCCTCCCATGTGTGGTCGAACACATGAAGCCCCCGTTGTAAGGGACTAGGTTGTGTTTCATGCTGGTTAATTTGGTGGTTGCTTTTCTCCAGTAAAGAAATCTGCCAGGCCACCGACACCATCATGTGTCCCATATGCGACCAGTACTGCCCCTACCTGAGGCTGTCAGACAGCTGCATCTACGCAAAGGTGCGCTCAACAACCAGAGGAATACATGTGGTACTTTAACTAGGCCTGTCGCAATAAGCAATAAACCAATTTATCACATGAGAAATTGAAGTGAATTCAATCATTTCCATTTGCACGATTCATCATTTTTCTCTTTTCTCCCTATTTCTACTAAATACCGGATGACTAAAGTTTTCAGTCTGGTGCTTTGGTCTCAGCTAGACCTTTTTTTTTTTTTTTTTTAGGATAATTTTGTTTACAAAGACTTCATTCTTTTTTTTGGTGTTTCTGTTTTTTTTGTTTAGTTTGGATATTTAAAAGGTTTTCCACTTCCAGTGTTAAATGTTCATTAAAATTTAAAGTTTATTGATATTTGACAATGTGTTCTTGCCATTATTATGTCATTACCATTATATTACTTGAAAATGGTCCCAAAACAACATTTATCGCAACAACATCTCTGACAATTTATCGTTCCGTAAAATTTGTTATTGTGACAGGCCTACTTTTAATTAAATGTTTATGCTTTTCAGTTATGCTGAAGTTGTTATTGCATATGTTGCTTCCTTACTATTGTACTACTGGTAGGATATGTAAGGAATAATAATGATAATAATAATAATAATACATTTAATGTTTAATCATTTAAGCCTGTTTTGAGGTAGCATTTAATGAGTAAATAGCCATATAGGCTCAACAACAAAGATATTTATTGTTTCTAATCAGTTATTCAGCCATCAGATTGGTGTAGTGTGATTCTACCCATTGTGCTTTCAAGTGTTTGAGGAAGAACTGATCATTCATGCATTTGTTTGACAGTAAAACAAAGCCCTGTCTGTATTTTTAGGTCACCCATCTCTTTGACAATGGAGCGACTGTTTTCTTTGCCGTGTTCATGGCAGTGTGGGGTGAGTCCCTGTTAAACTGTTCCCCAACATTCCCAGTGTCTTGTGAGATCTCGTCTTGTCGCCCGAGTTTAGCGTCACCATCAGGCTAACGGCTCAGTCAAAGCTGAAATTCAAAACCTCAAGCTGAAATGCAGTGTTGGTGTCAGGGAAATGCGTTGCCCTCCTTCCAGGGTTCTTGCGGCTTTTGCTTCTTTTTGTGACGCGGAAATGTTTCAGAACATCAGACAAAGAACACCTGAGTAAAAACACGGAGCTGTTTTTCTCAAAATCATTTCATTTCACCCTGAAACGTGACGAGTCGTGGCTGTCCCGTCTTAAATTGATGTGCGATACGGTGTCAGTGAAAATCTATTTTAAGGTGAGGATTATACGCTTTAAGCCGCAGCTCAAAACAGACACTGTTTACCTCAAATCTCACGTTAGGTTCCTCATTGGTCGAGAGGTCCAGGCTTCTATCTTCTCTGTCCAATCAGAAGTTTTTGGTTTTTTTTAATCTTGTTCACTGTTGGAATGTGAAACACAGGAAGGTTTGGGACGAGGATATTGATTCACTCACAGAGGAGACAGTTAGACGGAGACTGTGATCAACATGATGTGAGATTAAATCAAAATACTGGAAAACTAATATTAGGCTACAATATTATGAAAACTGATGAAAAAATTTTTTAATTAAAATATTAAAAACAAATCTTAATAACTGTTCATTTTAGTCTCTGTTACCTTTTTGGTAACCTGGAAAAAATCCTGCAGATTGCAGGACAGGAAACATTCATTTTGAAACCGTTTTTCATCAATCCATCCTTTTTTTTCTCAGTTGTTCCCTTCATTAGTCATTAATAACATGTTGTTTGCATTTAAAGCATGCATCTACATAAAATACCTCAACAAATTGCATGTTTTGGATTTAAAGTAATAACACAGACATATATATACTTATGAGCAAAATTGTACTATGAAGTACAAAAGGATAAGATTAAGTCATGTTTAATACCTTGCATAGCCAGTGTGGCTAAATTATAATAAGCATCTAATACTCTAATTTAAAAAAAAAACTGACTAAATTCTTGTCTGTACTGTTCATATACAATGCATATTTGCGTCAGCTGCATATCAAAAGAATACAGAATGACTGAATCACAGCAGATTCAAATGTAAAAAATAAATGCTATTATTTCAATGCTGTACAAGGTCCCAGGGTATAGATGGTGAGTGTGCAGAATCCTCTGGATCTTTGTAGTTTTCTATTGCACAGGATGTGGAATGTGATGTACCATCAGAAGAATCATTGTAGAGCAAATGTGAGTTCTGTTTACAACCGTCAGGGAAATAGTATGGGAGCCCTAAAGGGACACAAATAAGAAAAATAACAATTTTATATCCTGAAAAAGTCCAAATGAAATTCACTGTCTTCTAAGAACTGCTGAGTAATTTAAGAAAATACAAAATTAGACTATATATAAGTCAGCAATACATTCACATATGGTTCATACACAAAAATTTCAATGTACTTTAATGGGATTTTTTTGTGTTAGACCTACAGAAAATAGTAGGTTTCAGAATAAGAGTGACTGAATAAAAATAAATGCTAGATTTCTATATTTGAAGCAATTATGTATCACAGTTAGGTGAAGTGGAAGGTCTGTCGCCTAAAAAATCCCAACGAAATGTGGTTGGCTGCCTTTTATTTATGCAGGATGGGCATCTGGCTGTGTCTGCAGCCCTTCTGTGTGCATGTTGAATCAAACACGAACCACTGCAACAAAATCACTCACCGCTGAGCTTGTGAACAGAGTCTGGTTGTTGGAGAGCCTCCTGAACTCTTCGCTCTAGCCTCCAACATCTCAGCATGAAGAGCAGGATGAAGCACAGCTGCAGGGCAAAGGTCAACACGCCCAGCGCTATGATGGTGCTGTTGCCTGTTGAGGGGGAGGAACAGAGAACAGGGAGACGGATTTACACTGCACACTATTTTCAGTATTTTCGGGAAATACAAGTGATATGTTGCTGCGGCAACCGTGTCCAAATAATCTATGCATGTGGACGTTGTCCTCATCCCAAAGGAAAGCCTGGCTCTCAGTTCTAATGCATCCCAAAGCTGTTCTGTGGAGATAAAATCTGGATTTTCTCACACCAAACTCATAAATCCATCTCTCTATTGACCCTGTGCTTTGCTGCATGGCTTTGTTGGAACATTGGCATCACCAAAGTGAACCCGACTCCTGAAAAACAGCCAAACACCACAGTGACTTACACTTGACACAATGCACGGAGACAAGTGCTGTTCTCCTGGCAACGGCCTGACAAAGACATCAAACACGCCTCTGCTCTTTGCGTCACAGCGTCGGACGCTTTGCATGAGAATCGGAGATTTAAAGGTTTGGAGTCGGCTGCTGGGCCATGGAAACCTGTTCCATGAAGCTCTCTATGCGCTGTTCTTGAGCTAATCTGAAGGCAACACCACATTTGGAGGTCTGCAGAAGGTTGCAGACCTCTTCACTCAATGTACCTGACCACCTCTCTGGGATTTTACATAGCCTACATTAGGGGTTCCCAAATTTCTCCATGCTATGGTGCCCCAAAGAGCATGAACCAATGGCAATGCTAACCACAGATAATGCTACAATGTAAAGAAACATCAACTTTAAATTCACTATTCAATAATAATTACATTCCTTTAGCATAAATGCTGCCTCATACCTGAATGCAGATCCTGTTGAACACTTACATCCTGTCTGTATCTTGGTCTTATAAAGCCATAAGCTGGATGTGTTATTTTAAACCCAGAGTAAAATTATCCAGTTCCAGTAGAGGTGATATAATGTGATCCAGACTCTTTATAAGGTGTAAAATGGCCCTTTAGCACCAAGTAGGTCCAACATTAGCATTAGTGGCTAACAGTTCACCAGACCTGGTGTTTTCACTGAGCTCAGAAATGATTATAATATTGTCCATTCTTCTTTTTCTGTGCTTACTACAACTGTGATCATCGAAATAAACAGAACAGCTCAGAAACTACTTTCCTCTGACTTAAAAACAAGAGTCAAACATAAATGGAGGTCACCATCATATTCTGGTCCCTTAAAAATAACATACACTTACATTTGACTGCTACGCTAGTCAAACCACAGTAAAACAGATATTCAGCTTTTAGGAGACGATTGAAAATAGTCCAGTACCGACTGACGATGCAGCGACTTCCCTGAAAGCGATGTCTGTCTGTACGACGGCCAGCGTCAGGTTCTGGTTCTGGTTCTGAATGAATCCCATCGCACCGCTTCCCGTCTGCTCCAACAGCCAACCTGAAGCAAAAAAAAAAAAAAAAGTTTACATAGCTAAAAGTTTATTTTATCTGAGATTTAATTTACCAAAATATCTATCAATAGTAAACCTGTGAAATTCTGCACTGTTATGAGCTGCTAGGTAAGAGGTCAGACAACTATACAGTCATTTTTACTCTGATTCGTGACAAATCAAATTTGTCTAGAGCCGTAAAAGCCTGCAAGACCCTTTGTGAACTATAGTTAAATTAATAAACTCAAAATTTATTACTGTTTTTAGGCTTTAGAACAAAGAAATAAACATTTAGGAGCAAACAAAACTACATCCTCGACTGAAACATTTCAAATGTGTGGGAATCTTGCGTGGATGGGAGCAGATTGACGCTGGGTAAGAAGTTCAGAAAACAATCATTAATCTGAATGACAGGCAGATAAAAGCTTCTCCAGAGAAATAGATTTTGGTTCCATTGTGCAGAATACATTTTGATTCAAATAAATGCTGCTAACTTACAGGGAGATGAGTTAAAAAAAAGAAAAACTCCAAACTGCAACTTACAGATATTATGCACAAGCAGCAGTCATGGCATAGACTCAAAACATCAGACGAATCTGAGATGAGAGAAGTTTTGCAGCAAGGGGAAACTCAGATGGAAAGCGTACCGACCTCGCAGCTCTTCTGCTGTCCCGACGGATAGAGTTTGGGTTCACTAGCAACGGAGAATGTGCTCAAATCCCTTCATTATGGCCCTCCGGTACGTCCTCCCTGCTGGCTCCCAGTGGAAAGCTGGGCCCTTCCCAGACAGCTGAGCCTTTCTCTTTCAAAACATCCCACTCCTCTGAGGGCTAATCGGGGATCTGGACATGGCAGAGGGACAGAGTGCAGTGAAGAGGAGGGTAGAGACTGAGAGAATAAAGGGCAGTGATTAGAGCAGAGGGGCAGGTAAACATGTTCAATGAGTAAGCTATCCACAGGACTTTGATCAGAGACGCACCACACAACCTCTGCCTCAGGACTTGCTCTGGGAATAATCACCACTTTATAGTCGTTAAAATGATTGAATCAGGCTTTTTAAATGCAAACCTAATCATGTTCTTCAGGATCGGTTTAAGGCAAACCGAGTAAACCCAGATCTAGCTAAACTTGACATGGGCGGGAAATTCCAGGTTCAGAAAATTGAGTTTGTTGTGAAAGTTTGGTCTGGAAATATTTAATAGCTTCATTGAGTCCAGAAATGTTTCCTCTGAACGACAAACGTTTTGCAGACGACCTCTGAGTCCGTGAGGTCGGAAAACCTCCAGGCCCGTTCAAGTCCGGTGTCAAATCTGGACCTGAACGGTTAACATGTCCCTCGCTCTGAAGAAACATACTGGAACAACGTTACATTTGTAGTACAGTTGATGTGCAACAGCAATAGAAGATTTTCTGAAATAAGAAATAAAGACTGAAATAATATTTACTGTGTTCACTAGTGAGTACACCAATCATGAGACAGTTTCAATAGTCTGTTTCAATTGCCCAAAAATTTACCAGCACGTATAACAACAGCTATGCATACAAGTAGAACACTTTTAATAAGCAAATATTTGTCACCTATTAAGAAATAAATGTTTGTAGGATAAAACAATATTTGCTTACTTTTTGTTGATGGATCAGGTTGCTACAGCAGAATTGAACTGTAGGTCGCATGAGGTCCTGGTTTCAAAGCGGACGAGGTGCAACGATAATTAAGAGACGAGAATGGAATAAACGGGGAAAAAATTCAGAAGAGACGACCAGAATCACAGTAATCTTGACAAATACATTGATTATCCCTTTAAAAAGAGAAGGCAATTTAATAAATTTGCCTGCTTCGCTCAAAACCATATAGCAACTGAGAAAACTTTAGCTGCTAATTATTTTTGCTGCTTCGTTAAAACATGCAATGAGAGTAATGAATTTACATTTTTTCTTCCTCCAGCAACAGTCTTTCTAGAGTTTTGGAAAAGACGAAGAGCTGTCTTGGCGTACGACTGGGACCTCATCGACTGGGAGGAGGAAGAGGTAAAGGATTTTACTCCCGTCTTTGTCGTCTGGGTTGATTTGCTGCGCGTCTAAAAACTCTCATTATCCGGTTCCTGTGTTTTGTTTTTTTTGTGCATGAAGTGATGCACGAACTCCCCTGTTTTTGGTCATTCAGGATGAAATCAGACCCCAGTTTGAGGCCAAATACTCCAAGAAGGAGCGGATGAACCCCATATCTGGAAAGCCAGAGCCCTACCAGGCCTTCACAGACAAGTACAGCCGCCTTCTCGTCTCATCGTCTGGAATATTCTTCATGGTGGGTCTATAAATCATCGATTAAATGTGAATATAAGTTGAACTTCTTAACTTTCCAACTTGTTTATTTAATGTTTCAGACATAGACTCTCCGTCACCTAATTATGTATTTATATGTATATTTTTAAATCTCTTAGATTTCGTAAGATTAGAACAAAGTACCTTCTCGTTCGTTAAATGTAATCTTTAAAATTGCATGTCTCCATGGGAACTGTTTACCGTTTCCTCCCAGTTATTAGTTTCTTTGTGTTACATTTATGTTTAATGGAAACAGAATCAGGATACCATAAGTCAGACTTTTGGGAATAAAAATGTAACGATTTATTATTGTTGTTGTGAATAATATGTGAAACAATGTGTGAAAGTGGGTCAGCACCTGCACGCTTTTCAATATTCTACAAATGTGCAGTGGACATGTAAATACCTTAAGTGTTTTCCACTTTTTTTTTGTCAAACTTTTTTTTTGTATTATGTAAAATCAACTTTTTTAAGCTTCAGGTCATGCTCCAATATTATTCCCTCATCAAAAACATCCCTTAATTCTTCCATGTATGTTTCATGTCCTGTGCCAACCTTTCAGCTGTGAAAAAAGCCTGGGTGGACATAGCCCCGCCTTTGAGACGAAGCTCCTCCCTTTAGCTGCAGCTTAAGAGCTTCCAGCTCGTAGAGCAGCTTTTCTCTTACACAGCATGTTTTTGTGTTACTCTGATCTCCCAGATACTGGTGGTGATCGCAGCCGTGTTCGGCATCGTGATCTACCGCGTGATCACCGTCAGCACCTTCGCCGCGTTCGGCTGGGCGCTCATCAGGAACAACTCTCAGGTGGCAACTACAGGCACGGCAGTCTGCATCAACTTCTGCGTCATCATGCTCCTCAACGTGGTGAGTCAGTCACTCACCGCTAACTTTCTGCAAAACGTTTGTTTGCTTGATGAAACCCTTTCTGCGTACAGAGTTCTGCAAAAGTATTCATAGTTAGTAATCTTTAATTTTTTTCACACGTTATGTGATAGACAGACTGATGTACTGAGTTTCTATTTTTTTCACAGCTTTATGAAAGAGTTGCCCTTTTCCTCACAAATTTAGGTGAGTGCACTTTAAGACATGTTTAAGTTTTAAAATGTCGTTAACATAACTCCTTTCCTGTGCATTTTAAATGTACAGTTGAGTGACAATAAAATCTGTCTGTCTGTAAACTTGTCCATGTTGGCGTTCCTGAAACCTGGAACCTAAATAAACTGCACTTTATTTCTTTCTCGTGTGGCTACAGAGCAGCCAAGGACGGAGTCAGAGTGGGAGAACAGTTTCACCTTCAAGATGTTCCTTTTTCAGTTCGTCAATCTCAACAGCTCAACTTTCTACATCGCCTTCTTTTTGGGAAGGTGAGGAAGTTTAGCATTCCGCTTCTTAGACGTGACTGAAGTAAATGTATAAACAGCCATATAGTATGACACTAGTAGTGCTATACAGCAAAATTTGAAAAAAAAAAAAAATTCTGACCGAAAATGAAGTCGAAGTCAGAAAAATAAGGAAAAAATTATTTCTAAATACTAAAAAATAAAGTTGAAATAGAAGTATTATTGATGTTGCAAAAGAGCACTGCTAATCATTTTTGTAGTACATCTGGAGAGCTAACTGTATATAATCTCAAATGTACAGCAAAACACCCACTGCCAATATGTACATAATTTGTTTTTGAAATAAATGTTGTGGTATATTTTTAGTAAGTACGTTTGTGGGGAATTGATAAGGCCACAGCCCTGTTTTGGTGGCTGAGGGAGCTAGCAACTTTATTTAACTTCCTGCTGATAAAATTAGAAAATGAGCACACTGCTTTCTTTTAAGCAGAGATGCTAATATGTCATTAGCAGGAGAACTGTCAATGAGGAAAACGTAAGCAAAGCCTCCCCTTTTCCTTCCTGTTTATCTAAATGCTAGCATTAGCTCTGCAGCACCGCTATGCTAGCTGATACTGAAAGTTAAAAAATAACACTTCACTTTATAACTCCTACTAGACACTTTTAACAAGAAGACTGAACAAAACCAAAAACCCATCTGCCTCAAGAAGTATCTATAATCTATATCTATAATTAAAATAAAAACATGCTGTTTTTATTTTAATTATGTAAAGCACTTTGAAATGCCTTGCTGCTGAAATGTGCTATACAAATAAAATTTGATTGATTGATTGATTGATATAAAAATATAACCAAGTCATAGAAATGTGGGTGCTGGTCATTTTAGCACATTGCTAGCACTTGTGAATGTTTTGTATCAATTAACACATTGCTTGTTCTTGTGAAAGGCCATTTCAGAAACAGTTATTTTTCAGTCATTTGATGTTAGCAATTTGCTAATATGCTAATTTTCTTGAACAAGCTAGCACATATGTGGATACTTGAATTACATACATATTAATGGTGTTAAAAAACCTCCTTTAGTGATGTTCCTCTGACATGAAATAATAGTTTCTCTGTATCAAACTCATACAACCTTTTCAGCCCTTTATTGATCACTTGCTGAATCAGTACAGATGTTTGACTATGATTGTCAGTAATATTGTTTTATTGACAGATTCACCGGTCGGCCAGGCGCATATCTACGCCTCATCAATCGCTGGAAGCTGGAGGAAGTGAGTTTTGCCATGAGGGCGTAGCCAAGAATTGTGGATTCATGAAGATAGAAATTAGAAATCGGGCTATTACTGTAAACCCATTCACCAAGCATTTAACCCTCATCTTTAGTAAGTGCTACTTCTGGGAACATGCGAGGAAAATAAAGCACTGAGGTGGTCCACTAGGACAGAAGACCTGAGCGGACACTTTTTGCTGCTGAGCTAATGTGCTCCCTCTTGTGATTCTGCAGCTGCGGAAATGGAAAACTCCTCTAATGGGATGAGGACAGTTCAAGTCAGCCTTTTGTAGCTGTGCAGAAACATGACTGTGCTCACTGGTTCATGCTGTACATTTCCTTAAAAATCAAAAGATACATTTTGTTCAGCGGATGACATTTTTGCCAAATAAATCTTTGGCAAAAATGTATGAGGTTCCAGCATCCTGGAATTGCTTCAAGTTCCCAAGTAATTGTTACCAACAGAACCAAATGGACTAATGATGACGCTCATTAGTGATCAGGATATTTTGTAGTTACTGATCTAATGTGTTTTTGTTGCTGCTGCAGTGCCATCCCAGTGGCTGCCTGATCGACCTCTGCATGCAGATGGGCATCATTATGGTACTGAAACAGACGTGGAACAACTTCATGGAGCTCGGCTACCCGTAGGTTCAGGTTCTCTTCATTTTTTTTTGCTCAGTTTTGTTGTTGCTCTGTGAATGGCCCTAAACATTTTCTATATTTTGGACCAATTCGGAACATCTAATGCTTCCATTGCGTTGCAGAGGTTGAAAACATTTTGCCGTGGGCTCATTATTTCACATTATTTCACATCATGGGGTGAGAGTTTCCCACCTATTTTGAACATTTCACACTTTCGTAGTAAGACTCCACTGGTGTTTGATTGCGGTGGTAGTGTGTCTGGCTTCTGGGTGCGATAGAGTTGATGAAGAAATGAGAAAACTGAAGCAGGGTTAACCACACTGACAGGAAAAAAACCTTGCTTCTGCTCTCACTAATCACCTTAAATGAACAAACCATGGCCTACAATATTGGCTCCCTGTGGATGGGGATTCCAGTTGGAGAGAAGTACGCACACCTCCAAATTGTGCATATGACTATTGGTCAGCAGCAGTTCAAGAATAAAATGTGCCCGTCCATTAAAAAAAGGTCCTGACATCCTACTTTGAAGATAAGGGAATTGCACAAGCCGTGACTGATTTATAATCATTTTAACAGCAGCAGATTGGCACTAAACTAAATAAACACAGCAAACTCTACTTTAGGAGTGACATGTCTGTTGGGTCGCCTTGCATTGTTCTTCCAGGCTCATCCAGAACTGGTGGACTCGACAGAGGTTAAAGAGAGAGCACGGCCACATCCCCAAGGCCAGCCTCCCCCAGTGGGAGCGGGACTACAACCTGCAGTCAATGAACGCTTACGGACTGTTTGATGAGTACCTGAAGATGAGTAAGTCGGTCCTCTATTCGGTTTCTGTTCTATATTCAGCCTCGCAGACAGTATTTCATATCGGGGGTGGCTTTTGAGATGACCTCATATGCGTTACATGGTTTAATTTCTTCCAGTATCATCAAAATATTCAAACAAAACATTTTTTCATTATGGAGCTGATCTGCTGTACATGTTACGTAATTGTGACATCCATCTGCTCTGATATTCGCTGCTGCTTTCCTTTTTCTTCACAGGACATGTAAACACTCTTTTTCTTTTGCAAAAGAAAAAGAGTGTTTTTCAGAGTGGAATAAGTTTTAGTGCGGATTAATTAAAAAGCGTTATGGAAATGATAGGATTGGATTTCATAATAAAACTCTGTTGAGAAATAGCGCCACACTGTGGATTATTTTGGTATGTAAAGTGGTATTTAAAACTATCTGTTGTTTTCATGAAACAAGGATTTCATTAAATAATTCACAATCAGATAAAAATAGCTCCCTTTTAATAAACAGTTTATATATTGTGAGACTAACTGCATCAAGAATACTTCCATCTAAATACTATAGGAGCTTTTAAATTAATGGGAAACGCCCATCTGGCTGCTTGGGTAACAAACACATAATAACATTTATGAAAACTATTTTTATCCCTAAAATATTGTTTATTGAATTCCTTAAAGTTCCTAATAAAATCAAGTTCTAAGTCAAGATTAAAACTAAAATCTATTTGTGCTGACAGTTTCTTTTTTTTTTTTTCTCCAGTGGTAAAATCATACCATTCAAGTGAGACAGAAGTTTGTTGATCTTTGTGAGTCAGAGGATAAGAAAAGAGTTAATGTGTAGACTTGTCCATATCTACAGTCGGACAATAATTAAAGAAGTTTAAACTGTGTTCTTCAGGGTTCTTGGCCCCATTTTGTACATTCAATATTACACGACTCTTTGCGATATCGTCTCTAAATTCCATAACAATTTCAAACACTGACCAGCTGACATCCAGCTCTTCCTTTCCTCTAAACCCACCTAACCTTTCTCAAATATCTCCCTGTGTAACTGTCTGAGATGAAATGTCAGCTCAACACAAACCTCTTCTAATTAAACAATGACAAAACTCTCCAGATTGGAACAAAGTCAGCTCTCTCTAAAGCCTCATTTTTTTAAAATACAATTATTGCTACCATTTCCTTTTGTCATGAGGATAAAGGTCTGGGGACTAATTCCACTCAGCTCATTTACTTAATGACGGTCTTCTGCATTGATTATTATAACTCTTCTTTTGGGTCTCGCTCTCTCATAACTCTGCCTCATAAATCTCCAGGACCTGCTCCACTAGTCATATGACTCTTGTTCCTGGCCTCCTATTCCATACTGAATTCACTTCAGAAGCAGTCTGTAACCTTGTTTCTCCATGCCTCTCTGAACTCATCTGCATCAACATGCCCCCTCACATTCCAAGGTCTTCCTCCTTATGTAAATATGACACCATATTTAAATTTGCCTCTTTGAAACGGAGTGTATTGTATGTGAAAATGATTGATGTTCAGAGATCATTATTGACTGTCAGAGAAAGCCTGGTAGAGATAGTAAGCAAGCGTACACATCAATCACACTGGTAGATTACTTGGGGTCGGGGGGGGGATCGATTGAGCAGGAATAGAAGCAGTTATGTAGTCTTAGAATGGAACAAGTAAATCAAACAATGAAGAGATTGGATAGAGCCGTCAATGAAGGAAAACCTTAGCATTGTTTGAAGGGGACGGTTTGGAAAGTTTCTTTCTTTTGGTTAACACTGTTACTTAGATTAGTTGTATTGGTGAAGTCGTAAACATACTATTGTAGATCTGTAAGTAAATTGGATGATGGAAGATCTTGTAGCCGAAACTACACCTACCGCACCGTTCAACCGATCAACGAAGATGTGCTGTCTTTGTCTCAGTTTTGCAGTTTGGCTTCACCACCATCTTCGTGGCCGCATTTCCTTTGGCTCCTCTCTTAGCGCTGATCAACAACATCATCGAGATCCGTTTAGACGCCTACAAGTTCGTTACCCAGTGGCGGCGACCTCTTCCATCACAAGCCAAAGACATTGGTAAGGAAAAGGCTATAAATTCTTCTGTGAAAAGACGCTTTATTTTGGTGTCTAACTATTGTTTGACTCAGGAATCTGGTATGGCATTCTGGAGGGTATCGGCATCTTGTCCGTCATCACCAACGCCTTTGTCATCGCCGTCACCTCGGACTTCATCCCTCGTCTCGTTTATGCCTACAAGTATGGACCATGTGCCGGTCAGGGTCGAGCCGGGGAGGGGTAAGAGTTATCTTACCTCATAAGAGTTCATCTTTTCTCTTTGTTCCATGTTGCATGGTGTATGACGTCAGTTTCAGTGTATGTTAAGTGGTTTTTCTTTTCTTTTTCCCAGGTGTATGATGGGTTATGTAAATGCCAGTCTGTCTGTTTTCCGAGTTTCTGACTTTGAGAAGAGATCCCAGCCAAGAACCAATGGTTCTGAACTTTTTGAAGAAGCTGTGAAGTACTGCAGGTGAAGTTTAAAGGACCATGTAATCTGTGTGGATGTGCCCGAAACACCTGAAAAAAGGGGAAGCCTCAAAACATGTTTTAAATATGTTTTAGAGATGCAACAATTAGAGTTCTGTGGCGATTTCTGGTCTTTGGTATTTTTGATTAGCAACACATTGTCAATTGAAGTTGACATTTTAACCCTTCTTCAGCTATTTTTTTTTCTTAACAACTAGCAAAACCAACATGGTGAGCATGACTACTTATAAACATCAATCATTCTGTCGCTCTATTGATCCTGTTCTGAACTCTAAGATATCCAAAATGCTAGAAACATTTTTAAATGAATAATTAATTTAAGTGTCTTCTCACCCCTCACCGATGCTGAAAAGCAATAATATCAAATCTTCTTTCCTCATCGACAACGTCCACACTGAAGAGTGTTATGGTTAGCACAAATTGGTTGGTATGGTATGTTTTAACGATCGGGAAAGAATTGGGTTTTCAGCTCTGTAGCTTATTTTTTTGGTGCATCTCTAATATTTTGCATTTCCAAATACAAATTCAGAGTATGTCTTTCCAAATAGTAGGAGAAATCAGACAAATGGAAGTGTTTTTTGTATGACCTCAATGATTGTCTTTTTTGTTTGTTTGACCTTACCCAATAGGTATCGGGATTACAGGGAGCCTCCGGACTCAACTGAGCCATACACCTACACTCTGCAGTTCTGGCACGTCCTGGCAGCCCGCCTGGCGTTCATTATTGTTTTTGAGGTCTGTTTGTGTTGATTCTGATTGTGTTATTTTGTTCTTGTCCCAAACAAGAATCTGAAAAAAAATTGCTTTTATTCTTATTCCAATATTTTTTATTCCTCATGTGTTCAGTATTAGCTTAGCAGTCGAGTTCATTGACACATTTAACTGAAAATGGGGTTTAATTTACATCATAGAGATCTGGCTCTCTGAATTCTGATTCCGTTTCCACAGCATATGGTCTTCGCCATAAAGACCCTGATTGCGTACCTAATCCCGGACCTACCCAAGGACCTGCGGGACCGGATGCGCCGAGAGAAGTACCTGATCCAGGAGATGATGTATGAGGCCGAGTTGGAGCGATTGCAGAAGGAGAAAGATGAGAAAAAGAAGAAAGACAGGGCCCACCATAAGGAATGGCCTTGAATACAACTGTCTGCTACATTGTTGGATTGGTTGTAAAAGAAAGTAATTATTGTCTTTGTAAGATCATTAGTGTTCTGTTGGGTTTTTTTTAATGTTTTTAAAACTAAGTCAATTACATTTTCAATATTTTTTCCTCTATTTTTTTCATGTGGCGTCAGATACTTCCTTTTAACACTTTTAAGGCCAAAAATGGCTTACAGAAGTGATTTTTGGCTTTTTTATTGCATTGTTCCAGACTGAACTGACTACAATTATAGATCGGTCGATGAAAGACATAATTACACAGCAACCACCACACACCCCTCAAACGATTTTTCCATTCCTGAAATGATTGCAAATATTTTTCTATGAAATTATTCAATAAATATCTGAATCTAATGCTAAAACATAAAAAAAATATCTGCAGTTGAATTCAAGAAAAATAGAAGTAAAAAATATGAAGTCGTCTATTTCAGACCAACATTAGTTTTATTTTATTTTATTTTTTTTTGTTTGTTTTTTACCAAATATTTGATGGTCATTATAGAGAGCTAAATTAAGGCCATAAAGCTTGTTGAAAAAAGCAATTGAAATCGAAAAGAAATCTTGAATCTGATATGTCATTTTGAACATTTCAGTTTCAAATCTCTTTCATTTTGATTTTTCTTTTCTTGTCTTTTCAATAAACTTTATGGCCCCCATTTAGCTCCATAGAAGATGTTTTAAAATAAGCTTTTTCTCATTTCCAGGCTTTCAATTGATTTTTTTTTCTTTTTCTTTTACAGTGGAGGAGTTCTGCATGCACTGGATCTTCAAGTCTTCCTCCTGCCATGTTAGACCAGCACCTCCTGTTGGACAATTACAGAACTGCATCCAACACAGAGCGACCATGGAGCCTCTGTCTCAGAACTCCTCAGCACACGGGACTTTTGGCAGCCAGTTTTGCAACTTTTTCTCTCTTGTTCAGACTTTTAGCAGTATTTGGCTTCAGCTCCTGAATGTAGATTACAAGCAAGAATAAAACGTTATTCCTTTGTAGGCAACTGGAGCTGCTCTGCGGAGCGTAACGAATGATAAACCTTGTTTACATTTCTCCTTGTTTTAGGAGTTAACTTTTTTTTGTTTTTGCTTTATTGTAAATAAAATGTTGAAATGAATGAATGTCAGGCCGTACGCTCTGCTGTAGTGTAGTGCAATAACAATAAAAGTCACATAGATGAGGTTTCTTCTATTGATGCTGCTGTGGTACTTTCTACAGTTTGCTGTAAACAGAGGCTCAGATTAATACCTGCAGTAATAAACATTATTTATTTTGAGTCTCTTTGTTTTATTTTTTTATTAAATGTTGAAATTGATGCTAATGTTATTAGAGTAATATCTTTCAAGACAATTGCAAAACAAGTCATTCTAAAAAGAAGTCAATTCAGAGGTCAAACTATATTATTTTAAATGATAAATATTTAGCTGATTTAATTTTGATGCTTTCACATGAGTCAGCTTTTATTATGATTATTATTATTAAAATTATTTTGAAGTCTCAGTAAATGTTTCACGTGGTACCATAAAATCCAAGACGAATGTTTCACGTAGGAAGATCATTAGTGGCGCACGTCCTCCTCTCCGTTGTTTTTTTTTTTTTTTTTTGGAAAATAAATGAGGCGACAATTTAATCTTTATACAATAGCGCTAGCACAAACTGTTGGTGTTTTCTTGTGACTGAGTTGTGACTATATTTCAGGAACATTTTTACTGACTGCTGTTCTCTCACCACTCTCATTGTGGCTAACACCGGCAATGTGCTGCGGACATTCCTGTAGGTCCATTTTATTTCCCAAACACGTGTTTATCCAACAGGATATCGTTCTGAACATCAAAGTAATCATAGATTAGAGATCAGAGGCTTGTCATCCAACATGGATTACTCGGCAGCAGCAGCATCGCTCCTGCAAAAGAAAAAAAAAATCCTCAATTTTCATTAGTAAAAGCAGGGGACAGAAGAGGCAAACTGTGTTTTGTTCTCTATTGGTGCAACTCTTCTCCCCTATAAGAGGATTATCTCTGACATACGCTCAGGGGTTACATAAGGCTGCCAGAGGATAATATCTGACATTTCCTCATATCCTGTATTTTGGCAGCTCCCGCTATGTGGAATTGGTGTAGCTTAATGAGGTATGGCGAAACAGTGGCTGTGTGGCATAAAAGGCAAGAGGACCTGTCGGCAAGAGAATTAATCAGAGAAACACTCAAGAGAGCTACCATGGTGGTGGCAACATCATGCCGTGTGGATGATTTTTATTTTTTTTTTTTTAGAAACAAGGAAGCAGGTTGCAGTTGATGGAAAGCTAGAAGGAGCTACATGTAAGAAACCCAGTAGGCTCAGCTATGTGTTAGACTGGCCCAGTCAAAGTCCAAATCCAGTTTAAAAAAAGAAAAGAAAAAAAACCCCACCTCATTCTTTCACCAAAACTTTTCTTTTCCTTTTCTTAACAGAAACTCAAAATTGGGAAGTGAGCTAGTTTATTTTACAAATGTCAAATTGTGCAATTTTTTTGGTCCATGGAAACGCAGCTAGTGTTGTTGGTTCCCTTTTCCATCACCATATTCAACAACTCTTTAATTATATGAGTTGCAACGACACATATAATTAAAGAGTTGTTGAAAAGAAAAGGAAAAGAAAAGTTTTGGTGAAAGGATGAGGTGTTTTTTTTTTTTTTTCTTTTTTTGGAAGCATCAAGCATCAAAACGGGTTATTTTGTAAAACAGCAAAGGAAACAACTTCTTTTGCATCACGAAAGTCACATGATCAACAGTCTGAGGTTGTTGGCTAAAACCACAAAACAAGCAGTAGTTGGAGGACGATGGTGCAACATGTTTTTCATTTACTTACCCTGTGAACAAACATTCATGTGTGATTTTTAATTGTGTTTCTTATTTAATGGAATCTCTGCGATTGCGAAATTGTGTTTTTGTCCACGTTAGCGGAATATTGACAGTTTTGGGCACATTTGTAATGGAAACACAGCTACTGTCTCATTAAAGAAATCCGCTTGAGGAGATCTGGGTGTGTGTTTGTCTCTGATCTGATCTGAAAGCGCCTGCTTGGTTCAAAAAGATCTGCCTTCAATATTTAGGATATGTACAACAGTCATAAAAGATGTGCTTTCATTAGATTACGTCATGTTGCTAAACCCTTCTTGAATGTCTCCATCTGCACTTTCATCAAGAATACAAATGCCTGGTGCAAACTTTTCATTTCTTTTGTTCATTCTGCTTTATTTTATGTTGTGTTATGATTTATTCTGTATGATACAAAGTAATGTAGAGTTAAACTTTAACTGACATATTTTTACCCTTTGGAAACGTATATGGTAAATGGTAAGTAATCAACGCTGTAGCAAATCACGCGTTTCGTCTCATCCATAACCTCCATTATTTTTATTGTCCAGCCTGACGCACCAGGAATGCAGCCTGTTTGCGCACAGTGAGACCCCCATGTCTCATCCGGGATCTTCACTGCAAACACCTAAGGGGGTTTAAAAAAAAGGGAACGATGGGAAAAAAAGAATCAGAAATCTCCTGCTGTGACTTGGGTTTCGGTTGCCGGGGCAACGCAGCTGACAAATCAATCACCATTTCCATTCATCTTTTTCCTCTCTTTTCTTTCTTTCAGTGTCGTTTCCTCTGTCCCTTCTTTACACAGTCACTGTTAGAAGGCGCGGGAAGTAAACAATGGAGACAGATTCTCCATTACTATGGTATGTATGTTTTTATTATATTTTGTGTTTTTAAAGTTAGACTGTATTTTCTGTTGAGAGTAAAACTACAGGTTACTAATTTCTTCTTCTTGGTTAATCCTGTGACTTCTACACTCGCCGTGTTTCCAATCACTGTAATTGTGTAATTTGACTTTTCAACAATAAATTAGCTTCATGGAAACATGTCAGTTTTGGAAAGGGAAAAAAAGGGGCAAGTTTTCAATAAAAAGTTTATTGAAAACAAGCCAATAAACCAATTTTGAGATATCGAAATTGGTTTATTTTGCAAAACTGCAGTGGAAACAGCCAGTTGCCACTGGTGAAAACTACAAAAAGAGGACAACAGGAAGCAGGAGGATCACGATGCGACATGTTTTTAACAACTTATCGTGTGAGCAAACTTTATTCACGTGATTTTAATCTTATTTCTTATTTCACGGAAACGGCGCCGTTGCAATATTGTGCGTTTTTTGACATAAGAGGAATATTGACAAAATTTTGCTTTGCTTCAGATTAGTGGCACATAAAAACCAAATGCCGCTTCTCCATGTTCGCTTCTGGTTCTGGGGATCCAGAGTAGACCAGAACCAGAACTGATCTGCAAGGTTAATACAACAACAAGAAATGTTTTTCAAGGCAACAAGAATTTGACAGCAAAGATGAGACTAAATCACAAAAGGATTTGGAAGTATCTATATGAGTTTGACTCCCTGGACGCCCTGCACAGCACATTTCTCTCTGTATTCCAACCACAGCCTCTCTTGTTCTTTGTTATCCAACGAGGGAAAGGCGCCAGGCAGGGAGCTGTCTCCAAACTTTTTATCTTTCATTATGGATGAGGCGATTGCAATGCAGACTTGACCGTGCGTCTCACAATTTTCTCTCTTTGACATCTCCAATGAAAGTTTTACTTCTGAGGTCCCGTTGGCCTCAAAAGTAATGTATATTATGTCAAAAGATAAGAAAAATCATCCTCAAACTATTGCACAAAAAAAACTCGTCATAAAGTAGAAAGGGGGGAATTAAAAAGTTGTTTCCAACGTGTAGAATTAAATTACTGAACCGTGATAATGGTTCAATAATTTACCTTAAGAGTTAGCATAACAGCGCTAAAAATAAAGTTGTATGCAGTTACGCTACACTAAACTAGCCGTGTCACTAGAAAAATCAGCTACTGTGACATTGTATCTGTGGCAAAACTTGAAAATTGATGATCACATTTGATTTCCATTCAGTCAGACTGACCTTGACCTCTTTTGTGAAGAAGAATGAGCAAAAATATCAGACTTTGGATATGCAAAATTGGTGGGAGAAAACCCAGAAAGATCTTCTATAAAGCACTCAGGAAATTACAAGGTGTTCCAACGCATTTAAAGAGACAGAACGATGTTCAGAAAAATGTATTTTATGCAAAGTAATCTAACAATTATTTAGACAAATTGGCGTCAGAATTAGCAGGATAAAGTAGCAGGTTCTCAATGTATTTCAGTCTGATGTCAATTCCAAAGTAAAATCCAAAGTAGAAAAGTGGTACAGTACTTAGAAAAAAGTAATCTTGAACGTAATTGAAAGCAGTTGTTGTTTTCTGTTGGACTTGATGGGTTTGGTGTTTTCGCCGTCCCAGCTTGTTCACAGCCTGCAGCGCCGTACCGATATTAAAACCTTCAAAGACGTCGGAAAGGTACTGCCGTCCCCGGCCTGTGAGCCTGTTTCCACACTGAAATATTGGATGTGACCATAAAGGGCAGCGCTGTCATCGCCTGCCTCAGAGACAGAGGAAATTACTTCACAGATAAGGTTGTCTCTCCTTTTCACCCTGTTTCTATGGAATCTGGGTCAGCAGCAGGGAAAGCACTGGACACGAGTTGTATTTGGTAGCGTCGATAAAAACTGCTTTAAAACTGCAGTATGTAACTTTAATTTAAAAAAATATATGTTCTTACATTTTTGTTGGAAATGTTACCATGTATGTTGTGAGACAGATAACTAATCAGAGCCAGAAGGAAAAAATAAAAGTTGGACTTAGGCATAAAGAATTTTGACAGTGCTGGTCCCCTCAAACAGTGGTTCCAAGAAAAGAGCCATATTTGAAAATGCTAATCATATGGATACATTGCAAGTCATTAATTCTTAAGTCTTGTTGGTGACAAAACTAACTTTCTGAAATAATTTTTGATTCAGAAACCAAATTTTTTATTCCATGGGTTTAGAGATTCTGTTTTAAATTAGGTGATAAGAGGAATAGAGAGTGTGAACATATAGAACATTTATTTAAAACAATTTAATTCCATAGACAAATTAAGTTTGTGCACCTAAACTACCAGTATTAGGTTAGCTTAGCTCCCTAGCTTTTTCTGAAATAAAATAATATCAAAAGTATTATTTAGAATATATAAGGTGGACGAGCGCCCGCGTAATGCAAATGTGCAAAGACGTACAACTTAAATCGATCTTTGAACACTGTGAATCAAATCGGATCTCCCAAATACCAGATAGTATTTTTTTTATGCACTTCTACTGCACAAGCGTTTGAAGTTTTTTTTTTCACTCAATAAAAAAAGAAACTTGCTCACTGCAAGCTAAAGTACAATTTACAATGTAACCCAAAATGAATCACCTTCGCATTGCCCACAGCTGAAAGCCCACGTAAAATTAAAGCTTCACAATGTATTTAAACCTGTAAAATCCCCTTTTTTTAAAAAAAAAAAAAAAAAAAGCTTGTCCTTCACATTATTTTTTTCCCTACACATCTTTCAAAGAAAAGTTACTTTCACTCCGATCCACAGTCATAGTATTTCCATCTCGCCCCATCAACAAATAGCTGCCATCAGTCTCTGAGCTCTGAATCACGTTCCCTCCCGTGTCTGCCTCCTCCGCTCCCTCTGATATGCACCTTAAACCGAGGCTTTTTACCAGATGAAACATCCATTCTCTCCGCTAAGCCCTCTCTTGTTTTCGGCTGAAGCACTTTATCGTTCTGAGCTTTCAAGAACGAGTTCAAGCACGCCGATTTCCACTCGTGGTGAGCTGGAATCTTGCTGCCCGTGCAGTGTGCCAAGCGTTGCCTTCAATTTTCTGTTTTGATTGTCCCATTATGAGGACAGGCGTGGATCAGGCTGTATGGATCGGCCAGTAACTGCAAGCAAAGACACCCACGCGTCCACAAAACCCATAACCCAACTCGTCATATCAAGCTAACATTGAGCACGGCACCTCGGTTCTTCGTGGACCCAAGAATTACAGGATACGACACAATAACACATTTTTAAATTAGAAATCGCTGCACCTGTCCTGGCTATGCCTGCTACAAAGGCATTAATTACTTTATGCCCACATTTCTTAAACTTTGCTACAAATGCTACATGGGCAGTTTTATGTCTACGTTTTTTTGAGCTTTACATCATGTTATAATGTTATTCCCTCATCAAAACCATACCTTGTTGTGATTCTTTTCGAAGGATGTTTGGGAAATCTTTTAATCTCCACGGCAACCATTAAGCTGTGCAGAAATTCCTTGTTGGACCTAACCCCGCCTTCCGCGCACAGCTCCTCCTCTGAGCTGCAGTTTCCAACCCGAGCTTCAAAATCACAGAGCCCCACTCCTCCCCCACTCAGCTCCTTCAAACTAGCCAGCAGTAATTAGCAAACATCTGGTGGAAATGCACATCTTCTGAGCTCAATATGCAAGATATTTCTCAGAGCAACACTGGTAAAAACTTTAAGAAGTTAATGGAGGAGCCATGTTGTAATGACTTCCTGAAGGCGGAGTTTCAAAAAGACTTCTTAAAGAGACAGAGGCCCAATTTCAAAGTGTTGGATTACGGCAGTGTTTCTCAACCCTGGTCCTCACAGCCCCCCTGCTCTGTATGTTTTAGATGAGCCTCTATTCCAGAACAGCTGATCCAAATGATTGCATGACCATCAAGTACTGCAGAAGCCAGTTAATCACCCAGAGATACAATTCAGGTGTGTGGCAGAAGGGAAAAACCTAAAACATGCAGGACAAGGGGGAGGTGAGGACCAGGGTTGAGAAACACTGGATTACTGTCTCAAATTATTTTTAAGCCATGTTTGATATATATGGAGCATTTTTATTATAATTGAAGGTAACATAGCTACTTGATTGAGCTACTGAAATACATAATACTGACCTTTAAGTATTGCAAGGCAAATACAAGCTAAGTAACCGTAATGTAGCGCTAGCAAGCACCAAGTAGTAATTAGAGCTGAAAGTAGTCTTTTCCTTATTCATCATTCATATTGGCCTCCTCTGTTTTGTGATAGCTGGCTGGGTGTTAACGTTGCAGATTTTTAATTTATTGGTCTTATGCTCAGATTTGCCGACGATAACGGTGGTGTTTTCAATTATAACGATAACAGCTGGTAGTAAATTAGTTAAAATGGAACCATTAAAAAGAGCTTACGTGCTGCCAGTGCCTTCCCTCTGAGATGAGCTCAAACAGCTCAGTACTGCTGCTCACCTCTCTTCTCAAAGAAATGAGTAGGCAGCTGCTTCCCTTTACTTAATTTTCTCTCCATTTCCTTTCCTTTTTTATTCTCTCTTCCTTTGAATTTCATTTCTTGAGGACAGACACGAGTTTCTGAGGGAACACAAAACTCAGAAAGAAAATCCAAACCTATGAAAATGGAGGGTGTAGCGCTCCGCTGAGCCTTCGTCCAATTCTCAATTAGCAAGTCTCCCCATCTGTCCGTCCCTTTGAGCCCTTCCTTCACTAAACCTTTAAATTCAAATCTTTGTTACGTGGTTCTTGCTACTAAAAATGTATTTACTGATCTAAAACATTCAGACATGACATAAAAGCAAACAGAAGACATATTTAAGAGGTAAATGTGTTTTCACAGAGCCGCATGTTGCCAATGCAACTTCAAAATAAGCATGCGGCGCAAACATTACTGGATCAACGCCAAACGATATCAACATCTGCAGGTTGTTTGGATTTTGGACCAAAATTTCCTTTTTAAAAGTCCTTTGCAGATTAGAAACTAGAGCCTCTTTTAGTACAGGACTGCCTTAAAGTGTGTTGTCCAGATTTCTGGTAGACTGGATTAGAGACGATCCATCAGCAACACGAGTAAGAACATGAGGTTAATTAAACAATGGGAACAATTTGCTAAATGGATCCATTGTCTTTTTTTGTTTTTCATTAGTGTTCCTATTTTAGTTCCAGCCCACACTTTCATTTTGTGCAGGTGAATTATGAATAGTCAGGAAATGACTGCATTTACATTCGACTCATAGAGTAAATGATTCTGTAGTGCTGGGTAATATTTCCACATGCAATTACTGCATATTTAATAGGATCTGTGATTAATACAGAACTTTGGACAGCATATTATATTAGGCCTTACCACAACTCTGACAATAGTAATTAACTGAACACAAAACACTTTGCCATAAAGACAACAGGAGGCAATTATTGGCATTGTTGCAAACTACTCTGTTGGACTATTAATACTGATTGTGCAGTAATTAGCAGAAATTCAAAAAAGACTAATTTTGCATGTTTACTGCAATATCGCTCGAGTCAGTTCTCACTTCAGAGTACAGTCTGGACTTTCTCCCATTCACTTGGATTCCTCCAAAAGAATTTCTACCCAGCCAGTCAGAGAAAAGGAGAAGTTTTGAATGATGATTTCAATTTTCTGCCCTGTTTTAGAATTGTAGTTTGCCTGTAGTTTTAGTAATGTTGTTTTTTTTTTTTTTTACCAGGCTAGGGTGAATTATTGCCCTTTTTTGTTGTTCTAAAATGAATTGTAAGATTACAACATTTTTTTACAGAATCTTTAGGAATCAATCAGTCCTGGATTCATTAAACTATACGTGTATTTTCTTTTTATGTCCTACAAAATTCGATAGTATTCCTGAAAAGGCACTGTAAAGATTTTTTTAAGACTTTCTGGCCATTACTAAATTATCCAATCTCAGTATTTTCACTTTCCAACAAACTGTGAAGTAGCCCTTCAAAGCTGAGGCAGACTTCATAGCCAGTAGGAGCTAATAGTCAGCCAATCACGTTATCTTCACACTGCCTACTAATCATTTAAATCAGTTTTCATGCTGTTGTCATTTTTCTTATGCCTACCGTTTCTTAGATATGCTTCCACATAAACAAGTTAGCCATTTACTGCTTAAAAAATGAAAACAAAACTCCTTAGATTTGCTGCTTTTCTTCATTCTCATCCATGAAAAATAAGTCACCTAACTGAGGGCAGCAGATCATAAACCCTCTCTCTGTAACAACATAGATTTTTATCTGATGAATAGCAGTGGAAAATGTGTTCTGGGCTTTTGTACAGGACTGACACCAGCAGCACATGGAGAAGGTCACGCTACAGACCTGTGAAAAGCAACATGTCACGACAAAGTAAACAGGAATACCTCAGGTGTCTGTCCAGCACCTGCCTTAAAACTGCTTCCTCTCTGAGCTCATGGCATTTGCAAAATTTATTTTCTGATATTCCAGCACTAAATTTGTTTTCTTTGACATTTTGTTTGTTCAAAACTAGTCACCCATATGCGGTACACCAAATGCTCATAATAAATCATTTAAAAAAAAGCTTTTTTCCACATATTGTGACATAAATTCCATACAATTTAAAGAAAAACTTTTATCTTTGGGAGAAAATATAAAATGGAAAAGTTGGCTTGCATATGGGTGCATCTTCCTAAATTAATATTTGTGGCTGTGACAAAAATAAGGTTTTGTCACAGTGGATGGAGTTATGAATATGTCCACAAAGCCACCAACCTGGACTGAAAAACCTGCAAGATGATGGAGGACGAAGCAAGATTTTATTTTTCATGCATCCAAATCAACAAACATGACTGCAGGGGAAGAAATTTATGTCCTATTCAAAGTAAGGAACTAAATCTATGCAGTCACCAGAGACAAGAAATGACCGTGATAGATTTAAAGCTAAAACAACAGTAAGTAAAAGTATGTGAACTGATTATTTCATGTTTTTAAATGTTGCAATATTGGTGGCAAAAGCCAAAGTGCTTTATAATGGTCTTATGTTTTTCAATCACAAAAAGTGAACAGTTTAACGGGTGTGTAGTCTCTGAAGAGCTGCTGTAAAAAGATCAGTGTTTTGCGGTAGCCTCGGCAGAAGCCTGTAAGAGGATTTCTGGAAAGGCGATTTGTTAACTAAAAGGTTGTTTGTCATTATCAAATCCTTCTGATGTAACATGACTTTTTTTTTTTTTCCACCCAAACCGCCTCTTTTGATTTATATCCCACTAATACCAAAAACACACAAGGCAAAACGCAGCGGCCAAACATGAGAGGACAAACGTGTCGTTCTTGGACTCACCTCCAGCTCTGAGACATTTTACTCCATTTTCATTCATCATGACAAAATGTCACCTTTGCTACTTTCTTCTTGACCATAAAACAGAAAAGAAGCCCCTGTTAGGACAGCGTTACCTAGCATGGACGTGTAGCTGGAGAAACGTTAGCAGATGTGGTGATGTGCTGCTAATGATCAGACAAAGGAAAGATGGAGAAATGTGGGTCACAGTGAGCTCTAGGGCATTGAAGCAAACATCTCTTTGATTTGTGTGATAGTGATCTGGGCTGACTGAAGCCTCCGGGCCGAGCCCAAACACTCCTTCTGTCCTAGCAGATACAGATCGATCTTCAGGGAATCTGTCCAGCGGTGTGTGTAACAAGGTGGACGGGATGTAGGCAAATACATTTTCCACAATATTCATCAAGATTGAATTGTCAAGTGTTTGCCTTGCTGCTGTAGCTGCAAAAAATATACGAATGTTTGGACCTGAACTTTCATGGAGGAGCAGAATAAACTGTATTCATGTCATGATTTATGCTCAAAAGCTATAAAATTGTATCTTCTGCAGCTTAGAGGTCTGCCCAAAAAGTCAGATCGCTCTTTGACTGCAGGATGAAGAGCAGTCAAAAACACATTCAGACATAATACATCTGGTATGTGGCACTGCTAATGTACTATAGTGCCTGTTAAGGTTACAGAAATGAACCATTGACAACATTATTTAATCCCATGCTATGATATGCAGACACTCTGTTTGCGAGTGCTTTAAGTGGCTCCAATAGTAAGGCACTCTGAGTAACATCTTTGAATCATCAGGAAACAACGATCCAAGCCATGGCCAGTGACTCATGCATCCTAATTGTCCCATTAGTGCCCTTAATGGTCCGATTAGAGTAATTGTTCTGACTGGAACTTATGAGCTTCTTACTTACAAACATGTTCAGAAGTGAAGAAGCCTTCTGAATCAGAGGTAGAACATCAGCAGGAAGCAGTAGATCTCCTTACTTAAAAAATAGACTTCATGGGTAAATAATTGACTAAGTCGATTTGGTGGCAAAGTGTATATTGAACACACTCTTTCTTTAAACACACTTTACTCGGCTTATATTCTTCTGGTTTAGATCCTTATAAGTCATGTTTTTAGATAACCTAGTGTGGCTAGTAACTGGTGTAAAAGCAATTTGCATAATATTGGAAAAGCTGAAACGGTTTAGTGCCATTAACTCTGTTTTCTTGTCAAAACCTTTTGTGTATCTGAGTTGCAAAACTCATTATTACTAGATTATTGCCCTACTGGAAGAACCTGAACCTTAAAGCCAATAGCCGAGTTTCCTTAACAAATGTGTGCAAAAAAACACAATTTCACAATTATTGTGTATCCGTTAAATAAGAAACTCAAATGAAATCACACGTAAATAAGTTTGTTCATGTAATAAGTCATTAAAACACAATGTCCTCCTACTACTTCCTGTCGTCGTCTTCTTTGTGGGTTGCACCAGTGGCAACATCCGTTGTTGATCATGTGACTTGTGATACATAAAAAGTGTTCCCACTGCAGTTTTGCTAAATAAACCACTTTATATATGGCCAAAAAAAATTCACCTCATCCTGACACCAAAACATTATTGAAAAAAACAAGAAATTGCCATGTTTCCATTAACCAAATTTATTTTTGAAACATCATCCTGCACAATTATATGGTCGATGGAAGCGCAACTAATGGCAACTACATCTTGTGCACATAGGACAGTGGAAACAGAAAACCCTGGGACAATTGTTATACCTCTTAACAAGATTGAGTGTAAAATCTGATATAAACGTGTTCCGTTAGTATTCAATCAAATGATACTGATGAACAGTGTTAATGTCAAACATGTCATTTCTAGCATGACTAAAAGTCGTTTTAATGGCCAGAGAAGTGTTCAACATTTAATTTACAAACAGGACACAGTTGTTAAGGACTAATCAATGACATTTACAACGGTTGACATTCTACACTTATAAAAACAGTCTGTAAACTCTAATGTATTGACACAGAACACAAGATTTAGATTTTTATCGTTAATCTTAAACGCTTATCTTCTAAAATTACATTGGGTTATTTTGATGGCTTCAAAAAGAAAAACTGAACTTCACTTCTGTTTCTCCATGCGTCATTTCAATGGTGATGTTGAAACAGGAACTATACTGCACAATGACTGCCAAAGGCAATGTAGGAAAATAAATTAAATGTTAAAAGCAAAAACCCCAATCAACAAGCTAAGTGTTGGTAGGATGCGTTGTAAAGACTCATCCAATGACTCCAGTTTAATTGCTAAAAATCGCCAAGCAAAGCTTTGGACTTTGCTATGAGGATTCATGTAACGGTTTCATGTGAACAGTTTTTGAGGTCACACAACATGCTAGTGTCTACATAAAGTGAAATGAGGGAAGACACAAGATAAAGAAACAAAAAACAAAAGGCCATAAGTCTGGGACACCAAAAATAACGAAACACCAGTTTAGCTAACCACAACAGCGCAACATCAATAGATGTCTTTCTCAATTACAAAAAGAAATTATTTGTTGATACATTGAGTAACAAGCAGATTCAGCATCCCAACTTACTGTCGTCACTGACTGATTTCCTGGCTACTGCCTTTGGCACCATCACTCCTTAGGTGTTGCTTCCTCAAACTTCTCACAAATAGTCATTTTCTCTACTGTATGGGCAAAAGTGCATTTCTGCTGTTTTTCTTGCCAGTGAGTTCAAGATATGATCTATTGATTTGGCTGTAGAGATGATATCTGTATCGTCTGATATCCGTCTTGTTCTGCACATGAACACAGGCTTGTAGCATTTTGTAAAACGTTGAGTGGTGGAAATACAGACTTGTCTGTGAGGAAGCCGTTCATCTGAATTTGAAACACAGCTTCTGTTTCATCTGCATCAACTTTTATCAGGACAAGTTCCCACTAAAATATACTGCATTGAAACTAATTCTGAGTTTCTCATAAAAGGCACTCTTCATGACCATATTCACACCAATGCAAAAACAGATTACTCCTACATGCTTTAGCGTTGTGTCTCTGCAAGCCGAGCATCACAGTCCCACATTACCATGAAAATTTCCAAGCAACAATTTTCACTGAACTTGTCATTTGAGAGTCAATAGGCCCACTTTTATGTGAACATAATACATGTATTGCTTTGTGTGTCATTTTGAGCCAACGCTGAATTCTAGTTGAGTTAAATGGACAGAGCTAAAAAAAACAAAAACCAGATGAGGTTTCCAGTTAAGAGCGACTGTATATAAAATCTGTGCTGACGAAAAATATGTGCCCATTTCAGGTTTTGCTTTTTTTGCCACCCAAAAGTGTTTCAGATCATCAAGCTAATTCTAATATCAAAGATAATGTTGTTGCATGCAAAGCCAGTTTCCCACTGATGAGTTCATTTATTAAAAGAGGAAAGTTATTTAAAACAAACTGGCCCTATGTGAAAAAAAAAAACAATTGCATGTTTTGTAAAATAATGAACTTTCTGTGTTTAACACTTTTTTTTTTTTTGGAGAGCTAAGTTCAAATTTACTGGATACGCCCTGTGCAAATTACTACTCAAGACTTTTGGGAAAACATTTTATGGTTGGACAGAACAATGATCCAAAGTACCAGTGAGTCCTCCTCTGAATGTCTCTTAAAAGTTTGCATGTAGGATTGTGGAGTGGCCTAGTCGAAGTCTGGACTTAAATCTGATTGAGATTCTGCCGCATGATCTCAGGTCGTTCAAGCTCAAGAACCTTCCAATATGGCTGAATAAAACAATTATGTTTATTTGTAAAAGACTCATTTCAGGTCAATGAAAATGCTTGATTGCAGTTGTTGTTACACAACAGTTATTAGGTTAAGGGGTCGTTTACTTTTTCACCTTTAGGGTTGTGGTCTGACTGGTTCGGACAGATTTTTTACTTAAATAAATGAAATGGTCATTTCAAAACTGCAGTATGTTAATCTGTGGGTCATTATGGGATGTTTTTGATATTAAAATTTGATTGATGATTTGAAACATTTATAGATTTATAGCTGAACCAAAAGGAACATTTTAAAATGACAAATTCCATGAGACAACAAAGTTATCAAAAACAAAGTTAACAAAAAAGGACAAACTATAATTTTATCCAGAACACATGCTAGACACTGTAGACAGATAAAGTCCTCCAACTCCACTCATCAGTCAGGTGTGAAAATATCCCTACTGGCCCAATTTAAAAGAGCCCTCCCACGTTTCTATGATCTCTGTGATCCATGCATGAACGATTCTCAGAGATAACGGGGACATTTCCATATGAACTCTGAATATAGAACAGACACCACACAGAGAATAGACATAATTTAAATTCTACTCTGTTAAAAGACTGCATTTGAGACAAATTCCCCAACCCAGAATGGACAAGCTACTTCACATAACTCACTTTTTACATGAAATGTTTTTTTCCCTTCCACTTCAAATACACAAAATAAGACTTTTAAGAGTACAGTGTTGTTAAGAAGGTGCTTTTCCCTCACTACACCTCCTGAGCAGGGTCTGTCAGGGTGTGTCCCACTGTCCTACTTCCATTTTTGAGAATTCCCTCAGTGGAAATATGGTCCAATGTCATCACCGGTGTTTTTGGGACGCTAATATCCGAGTCCTCTGCCTGAGGCTCTAAGAACGCTACCCTCTTTCCGTTGGCACGCCTTTGTCCTGATTCTACCTCTCTGGGGTCCGAACAGAGAATGATGGCCCGTGCGCCACAGCCCCTGGAGCCACCGCCCCGACTTTCCCGACACTGGCAGGGAGTGAGGTAGAGGTAGAGCAGGACCAGTATGATGCTGATCACACAGGAAGCAAGGGTGGTGAACGCCGTGTTGAAATGTTCACCGCTGCTGCGACGAGCCAAGCCCGTGGTAGAGGAGACACTTGAGTTACCAACCATGACCCTGGCTTCTGGAGATTCACCTGAATCGTAGTAGCGTCCCCGAGCAACCACACACTCATATATGCCAGAGTCTTCCATTAGCGCTCCTTGGATTTCAAGTGTGCCGTTGGGAAAAACCGACAGACGAGAACTCGGATCACTTGCTGAGGAATTCAGTGCTGTTCTTGGGGTAACCCAGAAGACAATCAACCTTTGCTGGACAGGAAGACCTAATCCAGGACAGGGTACTCTTAGCCAATCGCCAGGCTCTATGCGATAGCTTTGTGCCTCCAGGGGTATGCCTGACAAATCCTGATGTGTACAATTAACCTCTCGAACTGCAGTGCCTCTACATTGGTATCCAACTTGGAAATCCACCAGTGGGCGATACTGTTTCCAAAGCCAGTATTCAAGCAAAGCAATCAATGCACAGTCGCACAGCAAAGGATTTTCCTGCAAATATATTCCGGCATGGCGGCTGACAGACAGCAGGCTCTGGACGGGTACTTTGGACAGCCTGTTGTATGACAGATCCAGGAAGGTCAGGTTATGTGGTCCACCAGGGTCCTCAAAAAGTCCCAGGGGGAAGGATGTTAGTCTGTTTGCAGAGAGGTAGAGTCTCTGCAGACTGTTGACATCACTAAAGGCCCCCGGCATTATTTGGGCAATCTGGTTTCCAATCAGGAGCAGCTCTTTAAGTTCTGTCAGCCCTCTGAAGACGGATGAGTTCAGAACTCTCAACTGGTTAGATGAAAGGTCCAAATGGAGGAGACGTGGTGTCGCAGTGAAGGAGGCCATCTCGATTTGGCTTATGGAGTTCCAGCTGAGAACAAGTGTGGTGAGCCGCTGAAACGGTTGGGAAACCCAGTCCACCTGCAGGGCTCTTAGGGCGTTGTGGCTCAGGTCCAGCCTTGTGGCGTAGCTTGGAAGACCAAAGGGTAACGTGGACAGATTGCTCCCACTGCAGGAAATGATATCACTGGCACAAAGGCAGTGTGGTGGGCAAGGGGCCACTGTGGGAATGAAGCCAAGAAACAGCAGGAGCAGCATGGCTGCAACAGCAGGGTGGCAACAGCTGCCTTTAACATCAGTCTTGCCTAAAAGCTGTGATGCAACAGCGTGCATACTGGACACCGCTGTGACAGGACTCAGGTTACCGTCTCACTCGGTGAACACATATCAGGTTTACAAGTCTCTGGTAACACACTGCACACCTGAGAAACGGAAATGAACAAGGGAAAAAAAGACAAAAGAATCAGAGGGATTGTCTTCTCCCTGTTACGTAATTCTGTTTAATCTAATGAGTACTATCTTTAAATGCTTCAATGCAGGAAGTAGTGATTAAGAAAAGACATAACAATAACAATAACACAATAGGACTGCGTAAGCCAAAAGACACATGATTCTAAAAATACACAAAAGCTTGATCCGCAGCTCTGATGGTGGCTGGCATCACCAACACTTGACAACTGGTGGTACCTGCTGGAACAAGTGTAATCTGATCCATGTTTATAATCCACATCACCAGTTTTCCACCTATGCTTCTTCATTCCCTTACTTCATGATTTAATAAAAAAAAAAAAAAAAATTAATGATAATGCAGTTTTGGTTTCACAAATTTCTTTGTTTTGCATTACAGTAGCCATAAACTAAACAGTCAGCGATTAAGTTGTAGGGGCAATCTTGTGCCATTTGCTTTACACATTTAAAAGCAAGGTGAGCAAATATGGTGTGAGTTTAAGAACAATATATATATATATATAATATATTCAAATTCCAATCTATTTTTAAAACTAAATATGTTCAATTCTACATAATTTCCAAAAATGATTTTGCTAGTTTTCTCAATCTATGTTAAATGGTATCTTCAAAAAAAATGTTTTTAAATGGGGTTTGAAGTATTTCCGAAATAAGTTTCTTAAATATATTCTAACAAAGTGACATGCTTCTGGGTTTACAAAGATCAGCTTGCTAGCAAGTCTGCCTTTAGCAATAGTGCTATCACTGAACTAGCTAAAGGTGGATACAAACTTATGGTAATAATTTCTTCCTATAAGACAAAAACTTACTGTCTTATAACCGTTATTAACATTTGTTAAGTTTACTCATTTATTTGCAATTTAACATATAAACACGTGTGCTTTTCTGTTTGCTGCTGGACAGAAAAAGTAAAAGTAGCTAAAGTTAAACTGCACCAATATAAAGCAGGTCAATTTTAATGGAAATCTTCAGATAGATCCGTTACCAAAATAGAGTAGCGGATGTAATTAAGCTGGCGTAGGCAAATCAAATACTATCTATCTGAGTAGTAATTATGTAGGTTTAATAACAAAGTAAATATTGCAGCTCCAACCTAATTTTAAAAATAGCTACTTGGAACGGTATAAGTTAAAGCTCGTTTTGTTAGCATGTTTGACATTAGCATGAGTGATACGCCTAGATTAACCAAATTTAAGTCTCACTCAGACACAAACTCTCGTAGCTACAAGTCTTGTGATCGTTTCTATATTTTATTCAGTTTATAAATGTATTTATAATACAACCCATAAACACCATTTATAATTTGACATGCCAAACTGATGAAATAAGCCAATAGTCAACAGGTTCAACTTTACTGAAAATATTTAGGCAGAACAAAAATGGTAAATATTGGTAGAAAATGGCCGTAGCTGAATTACAATAACAAACTAAGTAGCTGGATTAGATTTTAATGACTAATATTTAATATAGCAAAAAAATCATTTTTACAGTGTAATGGGCTGCATAATTAACAGGTAAAACCTGTTTTGTTCTAAACTTTACATTTTGCACTGGGCAGAGTAGAAAGTCAGGGAGCTCTGATGAAAATATTTATGATTAAAAGTACATAAAATAAAGCATTTTACTTATGTAATGTTTTATACTTATATTTTTTGTCCTCCAGACACTAAAGAAATTATTAGGCATCTATGATCTTTTACCATGTTATTATTAGCTGTAAAAGTTTACAGTTTCACTGAGACTTTATTAATGCAAAAACCAAAAGACAAGTAATCGATTCAGATCATTTGTTTTTATCCAACTTGTGTTCGGATTAATTAACGCTCTGCCTTCTTGCTTTCACTATTCCTCTGCGAAAAAAAGAATCATGAAAGAGCATTTCCCCCCCACCCCGAGTTCCCAGCTGCCTAACCAAATGGTGTTATATATATATGTATATAAAAAAAGCCAATTCACCTTCTCGTCCACACTGTTGCCTTTTCCAGCCCTCCTGCTCCGACGCTCGGCCGTTCCCGAATCCTAAAACCCTGCAGGGAACTTGGCTCTGTGCGGAGCGAAGCGCGCCGCTTCCAGCCGCTCGGATGATCCGCGCCGACTCTGAGAGGGAAGCGGCTCACCTGCATGTCGGACGGCGTGTCGGTGCGGGAGGGGGGAGGGGAGGGGAGGTCCTGTCCTGGGAGTAAACACGGAGCTCACACAGCGACTGGCGACCCGAGAGAGGAGGAGGAGAGGAAGAAGGTGTTGTAGACGGAGCAACATCAGCATCACAAGCTGATGAGGATGTGGAGGGAATGTTTGATTTATGTGCCGTTAGTCTGAAAACAAGTTATCACGTCCAAGTGTCCAAATAATTCAGGTGTAGGAATAATTTAATTAAAGCTGCAGTATATAACTCTTACAATTTGTTTTATTTCCATATTATTAAAAGCACCATGTCGTGACAGTGTGAATACTGTGACATGGTGACAGTATTCACACTGTCACCGGCTCATGAATCAAACAAAGTCAGAAAAAAAAACAAAAAAAACTCAGGGGTTTTTATCTGCAGTGAGTGGTAGTGTTGTGCTAACTATTTGTAGCAGGTTAAGTTGTGGTGAACCAGCTGTAGTTTAGCAGAGAGTAACCAGGAGGGAGTGAGCACAATAGTGATTGGCAGCACTAAGACCCTCCTCCTGGCTCTGATTGCTTTTTCGATGTGTTTCTGTATATTTGTACTGGGAGCAGACAGAGGAGCTCGATGTTTTTTTTAGCTCCTCTGAAAGATGGAAGGAAGATAAGGGGGAAAAAAATGCAAAATTTAAAAGAAACCGCCTGAATTAAAATGTTTTTTTTAATCATAAAACCTAATCTGTTTGTGATTGGCTCATATTAGACAATATTAGCAAAAATCAAAATGTTACTAGTCAGGCTCATCTTTCTGATTGGCTGCCTGTCAAGTTCATCAAGGATTAGCAGTGGAGAAAAGACTGAAGGAACTGTCCTCTTATTAAGCGAATAATCATTAAATAGTGAAGAAAAGTGAGACAAAAACATTCAAAAAGTCAAGGGGTTCTTTTGTATTTTGTTTGTGGGTTTGCTATCTGGTGCTAATGCTGTTTGTGGGGCTGTAGCATGAAGAGGTTTGGGGACAGTCGAACGATTCGTCACTGGGGTTGGCGTTGTTCCGGGGCAGACTGGGGCGTGTGGGTGGTTCTGTGTTCGCCTGGGGTAGAACTGGGCAGCGGATTGCTAGCCCCTCTTCCTTAGCCTGCTGTCTCACTTGGCTCACTTTTAACCCAAAACCCTTTTATCATGTTTGAGCTGTAACCCATGAAACGGCCTCAGAGTGCCGCACTCTGCCACAAGCAGCCTGATCCTCTGCATTTGAAGCATTCAGATGTAATTGGAAACCAGGGTATCATAAAGTCTGCAGGGATTTCTGAGCGAGCCTCTAAAAGAGCCCTTCGCAAGGACGATTCGGTTCATTAATGATAACATCACTGTAATTAAGCATCTGTGACTTTGAGGGCATCGTTGTCATTCCCCGACCAGAGGGTGCGGTGGGAATCGGTGTTTGGCTTCACCCTACCGTGAAGAAGTCTATAAAACATAAAGCTGTGTGTCGCTAGGCGAGTTGTGGAAGGAAGTAAACAACCAGCTGCAGCTACACCCTTTGGCTTTTTTTTTTTTTTTTTTTTGTGGTGCTAACTGAGGAGCAGCATTTTAGGATTTGCTCATTGGGGCAGAATATTTCAGATGGCACTAAGCTGTGGGTGCAGTTTATGTAATCCTCGTGTTTCCTGAAATAATGTTGATCTGCGGAGCGCCGTAAAGGATAAACCATGTTGTTGTTGTAGGCAGCTGCTTCACTTATCTGAGTATTTGAGGGTTTATTTTGCACCAAGTGAAAGCTTTCCTTGAGGTTCATCAAACGTATAAGCTACAGTTTTGTAAAAAATAAAAAATAAAAATTCTTTACGGATTTCCTCTCTTTTTGCTTTTTTATAATACTTCACTGTTTACAAGTAAATATATTAAGTTTTCACATTAAACTGAATTTTTTAAAGTCTCCTTTCTCTCTCTTTTTTTTGAGTGTGACAAAGAAGAAAACCGAGAGGAAATCTGAAAACGGGGGGGAAATCATTTTTCCACACCTCTGTATGAACTCCAACAGACATCAACTGTTTTTGTTTTGCTTTGATTCCTTATTTAATCTCCCAGACCCGAGCAAAAACACTCGCTGACAAAATGAAGGGAGGACAAAATCAATGACATCCTCACTTCCGAGGACGAGTCAATTCCATTATCTGAAAAGCGAAACGGGAACAACGGCTTTAAAGCCCCCGACTCCAAGCCAATCACGAGGCTGTGGTAATTACGAGCCGTCCACGGGGGACGTGGTGACAGACTGAACGTTTCCATAGCGCCAACCATCAAAGGGAGAGGCCTCCGTGGATTCTCCAGATCGCTCAGTGAGGTTGGCTGTAATGCACAGGATGGAGGGGCTAACACTGTGTGCTATTTGTTTTCATCACCCATGTGCTGAACAGCATTAACACAACACAACACAACACAACACACTGCATCCAGTTCTTCATCCAGGTGCAAATCAGCATCCACTTATCCCTGCAGCAGCTCTGTCTCACCTGGTGCTTGAATTCATAGCTGCGTCTATTTTTGTTCTGCTTCGACTCTGAATGTTTGATTAGAATAGTCCACTACAGTATATACAGTATTAAAGGGACAGTATTACGTATTTGCCAGGCATATACGTAATGTATACCTGGCACAATCAGGTAACTGTGTTAATGTCAGTTGTTGTAGAAATTAGACATACACATATGCAGAACCGTACAGCATTGTGGGGGATGTAGGCACAGGACAGGCCTACATGTAATTACATGCCTACATGTAATCAAAGATATGTTGTATACACAGATGCAACTCTCTCAAAGTGTGGGAGAGTTGGACGTGCAAGAAACCAACAGAAAACCAATTTGGATGCAACTGACTTGACTTTTTACACTTTTTGAGAGTTTTTGGATGGCGAGCCACGTCGCTCCTATCGAACACGCCGTCTGCGTTGTTTCTGATTAGAATGTTGACCGAAGTCGTTTTCATTCCCACCAAATAAAGTCTGGATTCTCCTCGGTCGTTTTCTCAGATCTCTGCTTTTATTCCACACAGACCCCATGAATCCCATCAATCCACACAGAGTGTCCCCCTCCTCTCAGCCCTGATCCACCTCAGGAATCGTCGACACGGACAGAGATTCCACCCTGAATGTGAACTCACCGGCCGAAGATGGAAACCATCACAACACCAAGTGCTGCTGGTCTCGCAGAGGTACTCAGACCTTTTTAGTGGAACTTGAAAGAGAAATTTTCCACTTAGCCGGAGAACGTTTCCGTTCTAAACGTTGAGACGTGTTTCCACTCCCAGCGCGATGCTCTCAGCTGCTGTGACTGCAGACTATCTCTGCTATCTATGAGCTCATTCTGCAAACGCTCCGGCGTTGAACTGGAAACACTGGTGCTGAGACCAGCACAGGTCACAAACTGTCTCCTCTCGGTTATGTTAAGGGGTTGTGAGGTAATGTGCTGCCTTAAATAATTCATACAGAACCTCCCTGCATCCTTTGGACATTAAAAACTGATTTCTAAGTAGTTTCAACCCTTGAATTTTTCACATATTTAATTCCTTTACATCTGCAAACAATAGAGGAATGCAAAGGAGTTTATAACGGTTATGAGGGTGGATCATGATGGGTTTTTTTTGGATGCAAATGTGAAATGAGTATGTTGCAGGATGTCTCTACCAGCTTTTACATATTAGAATTTTTCAGTTTCTAGCAGTTAGATTCCAAGTTTTCGGGTCACAAGTCAATTCAGAACTGATTTTTAATTGAAAAACCAATTTTTCAAACGATCCAGAGACTCTGTTTAAATGATGTGACTGAGGAGAAGAAAAGACAGTGGAAGCAAGTAGAACATTTATTTAAAAGTTCTGTATCAAATTCCATCAGTTTACACTTTAACAAAAATAAAAAATAAAATATTCTGTAACTTAATTTACCAGTACAAGGTTAGCTGAGCTGCCTGGCTTTTTCTCATCTTAAATGCATTTTAAAATCGATTTTTGAATCGATTGTGATCTATAGAATCATTTTTCTGCACTTCTAATTTAGACTATAATACACACCAGTGACTGATTTTAATCTGATCAATGCTTCATATCCAATTAGTAAACATTCCTTACGCCTCAGTCACTTAAAAATAATTGCAGATTTTTTTTTTCTCTGCAACTCTTTCACACGCCAGTTACTTACAGAATTGAGTTAAATTGGACAGAGAGCTTCTGCTAAACTCTGTTTTCAAGCCTGGACACAGAATCTTAGTGAAATTTTACTCTGGGCTTTGACTATACCATTCATAAACAAGAACAGGTTTGATCTGAAGCATCTCGTCGTAGCGCCTGCTGAGTGTTTGCTGTCCTGCTGGCAGGTGAACATTGTGTAACGTGACAAAACGTTGTCTAAATGCAGCTGAAACGGGCTGCTTGTTGCTGTGCGGATCGGACACTGAGTTTGATCAACTGTTGCTTTTGAATCTTGACACAATGAAACTTTTCTTTTCGCTTTTCCTGACCTTCAGACCTGCTGCAGTGGGAGGTATTTTCCTCCTGTCTCCCTTTCAGCTGGTAAAGTGATGGTGAATTTGGTTTTTTTCACTCCTACCAATGACAGTTTTAAAGAAAGAAAAAAAAAACCCTTCGCTTTGTGTCACTGGTAAAAGCTTTTGTGTGTCTGGGTCTGTTTTGTTGCTGAAAGAGAAATAGCTTTTTTTTTTTCAAAGCTCGACAAAGTGTGTGTGTGTGTGTGTGTGTGTGTGTGCGTGTGCGTGCGTGTGTGTGTACACACTTTCAAACACACCCCGCTGTGCCTGCCAATTGAAGTACGCCAATTCATGGCTCGGCATTCTTTGGCTTCACAATGACTTCTTTCATTTCCTTCCTCTGAGCTCCGGGTGAAGATGACCATGGGTGTTTCTTGTGTTTAATAGATAAGGTTCATTTGGGCCGGTAAAAGTTTGCTTCAGGTTGTCCTTTTTCTCTCTTCTTCTGATCTTTTACCATTTCTTTCATTAATTCATTGTGTTTTTTTGTTTTGTTTTATGGTTCATGGCCATAAACTGCTTTGGATAGAGCTTTTGTTTCAGGACAGCAGATGTTCCAGCTGGAACACAGGTCAGTTTTGTCATAGCTTAAAAAAAAAAAAAAGACAGTGGGACAAAATATGTAAGTTTGTAAAACCCCCAAAGGTTTAATTAGCTGAACATCAGCTGCTGCAGAGTCAGAATTATTCCAGTAGCAGCTCAGCATGTAAAATTTAGTCCAGTAATTCATTTTTTAAAAGAGAAAATTTAAATCGTCTGTCTTTTGAGATGCTTTCCTTCCTGCAGTTTCACCTTTTAGTTGATCGTCCTGAATGTAACCAGATTTCTACATTTTGTTACAATTTATTTGTTTCTGTCATTTCTTGATTGGTATTGACTTTAACATGAATCTACCATAAAATTTAGAGACTGTTTTAAAAATATGCAAAAATTATAAGTATACAGACTATGAGCAGGATTAGATTATACAGTATATACAATAGTGACTAACAGATAAAAGTGCAGCTAAGTTTCAGTCCATGTGTTATGAGGATACAGCCGTCATGCTTGTTGTAGATGTCTGGAGGCAGAGTTCAGGAGTTTGACAGCTGTGGGGAAGAAACTGTTCTGGTACCTGCTGGTCTTAGTCTGGAGGCTCCTGTAGCGCCTCCTACAGGGCAGTAGGGTGGAGAGTCTGTGTGACTGGAATCACTGGAATCTTACAGCTCGGAAGAAATGTTATGGTCTGTTTTTGATCTCGCATGCAGTAGGATAAGTATTCATTTTTGCTTACTTGTATTTAAAGACACAAAGCTGATCTTCAGATATTATTGAGGAAACAGCGCCCTCCTGTGGACGAATGAGATAGTTGTTCTTCTTCAAGCCCTGTAAATGAGAATTCTCTAAGCGCTCATTATCTGAATATCTTTCATAACATATTTTAAATATGGACAAAGTGAGAGGATGTTTTTCACTAAATGTGTATGTTTCTGTTTCAGGATCAAAGCTCAGTTTCCGAGACAGGAGAGTTTAACAAAAGGGCTGCGTTCTACCAGTAAAAGTATGTGAACCTGTGATCCATGTTTATGTTCTGATCTTTATCAGATGGCTTACTGTACAGACGACAACTGTCCATCTCAGGTTGTCCTCTCAGCACATGATGACAGATGTGATACGGTGGCTGAGATGGAAGCATTTCCTGAGCTCCACCCAGGAGCATTTTTGGCGTACAAGTCAGAAGGAGAGAGATCTCTCATGTTATCACGAGTTTAAATACTAAAGAGGCATTCCTTGACAGCTCTCCAGTCCCTTCCAAACGTTTCACTTTTTTTTTTTCTTACAAACATAAACGTTCGTCTTTGTCTAGATAAGCCATTAAGACAACACAGTGTAGAGGGGATTGTGGTGTGGCGGCTGTTTCACAAGAGTCTGGCTCTGCTCTTTAGCTCCAGTGCAAGGAACTCTAAAGTCTTCTGCATACCAAGATATTTTGGACAATTTCATGCTCCTGTCTTTGTGGGGAAAAGTTTGGGAATTACCCCTTCCTGTTCCAACATGACCTTCCTTCGTGCTTCAGTACACAAGGAAAGGCCAAGAAAGATATGGTCGTGTAGGTTGGATCAACCAACCAAGCAAGATGGGTTTGGAAGCCTGCACAGAATCTTGACCTCGACCCAAAAGAAAATATTTGGGAGAAGCTGTGCGTCACACACTCTCACAAACAGACTCCTAAGTCCAGAACAGTTGAAGTTGCTACAACTGTTGAGGGTGGGCGGACATCATGCCACACCCAATAGATTATGGGATGCTACTCAAGCATTTGAAGGCAGATGAGCGAAGACTCTTGGCACTTTCCCATTACCCTGAAGCCAGGCATTCCTCCAGCTAGCAATTTAGCAAAACTTCAAAACATTAGAACGGCTATTTTATCCATAGTATGCAATGTGTAACATGTCACATCAATGTTTCCTCAGAGAAAATATCTGTTGAAACTGATGATAATAGTAAGTACTATTTATGGTTTAACGTGGTGTTCCATAAAGAATGTGTTTAAAGATTTATGAAAAGAAACAAACTTTGGTAGTGAAAAGAAACTCAGTCATTATCAGCCAATCACTATCAGTACGATGAACTCTTCTTTGTTTGATTATAAGAGTCAGCAACTAATCCCCTATTGACTTATTCAAAGCATTAGCATGACAGCCAATGAACTGAGTGATAGTATTCCTTGTGCAGGTTCTGTGGTAAAAGCAACTGCAAATGTCATAGATTGTTGTGTGTACAGTCAACACTCCACAACATATACACATACTTCCCCCTCTAGTCTGCGGTGACTGGGTGAAGGTTGCATTGGGCTCAGACATATAGAAGTCACACTGCAATGAGAGACACCAGCAGGCCTGGATGTGTCCTTGAACCCTTTGGATTGTCCTTTCTCATGCAGCGTCCACATTTTGTCATTTTGTCTGTCATGTACGGAGGGTTTAAAACGTAGACAGTCAAACTCCTACTGTTTTTCCTTTGCTGAGCAGCATGTGCACCTTTAGAAAGTTGCATCTGTCCATCCCCCCTGGTCTGACCGAACAAACATTCAAAGAGAGGTGTTTGTAGGTGAGTTTTGTTGGTGCTGATTCCCTCTCTGATAAGGAATGACTGTTGAGAAAAATTCCAGAAGCTCCTGCCATTTGTCATTATCCTGAATGGAAAAGTACAGGGCTCTGGGCTGCCACCCAGCTGCTTGCCTGTATGACAGCATGGCATCTAATTCTCCTGAGCTGCAGCTCTGTTTGTACAATTAGCGCAACTCAATTTGTGAAAACAAGTGGCGCATGACGTTCCATGAGACAAATCCTTGTTTATGAAAACACTTTTCACGAGGGAGAGCTTCCCGCCATGACACAGCGGGAAAAACACGCCAGGGTGTGGAATATACAGGACACAGGTCCTGCATCCTGTATATTCCACAGTACTGTGACTGTTTGTGACCTAAACAGTATCTACCTAATTATAATGGCATATCACATATCATTTAATTTAATGAGTCATGCTGACTCCAACTGAGACATCAACAGATTAGTTTGGGAGTTTTTGTCTTACAAAAACATCAACCTTTGCTTTGGTTTAGCATCAAGTGAAGGACAGGATTTGATGGCCATGCCATTCAAACAACTATAGATCCATCATATATACACCCAAACAAAACTGTCCTCTTGAAAGTGATCGATCTCTTAAGATCTTAAATTTCCTTCTAAGAGCTCATCACACCTCTGTGTTTACGTGCACACCAATCAGCACAAACTTCTATTTTTAGCTCAGCTGAACAATTGCATTCCACTCGGAGGTATTCATAACCCTCAGTTATGTATCCCTCTTATAGGATACATAACTTTCCCTTATGTATCAAGGACTTGATAAAGCCCTGGTTGGACAATCCTGATCATTCCTTTCTCAAGAGTGAGATACAAGAGATTGTCTTCAGTCAGAGGCTTCTTCAAAACCGCTGCTGTACAGACCACTACATAGTGTTTCCGTGCTCAAGACCAGCTTAAGAATACTTTAACACGAGAATACTGGGTCTCGTGTTACGTAACCTTTACTACAACACTGCTTGCATACTAACTATATTTTGACTTGACAAAATGTATATTTAGCATACATCTTATTACATTTTGATTAAATGAAATGACATTAGATTTACCATCAAGTTTCATCGTCTTCAATTCAAGATACCTAGTGAATACTGACTATCTGAAACATATATTTCACATATCAACAATTACATTATGACTAATCTTCAAGTACATTTAAGATATCTCACTTTTTTATGTCCATCCATTCTATTAAATCTGAAATGATACAATAATATCTTAAATATATTTTTAGATAGGAAGTATAAGATTCAACTAGCGTAAATTTAATTCTAGATATCTTGAAAACAAATAATGACTACATATAACTAACTTAGAGATATCTCAGTTAAGTCTAGTTTTGACAAGTCAAAATTCCTTTTCAGACATCTTAATAAGTCAGAGTTATCGTAAATAAAAAAATAGATAGCATTTGTCTTCCAGATATCTTGAATATTGAAATTACTGAAATCTTTAGTAATTATTCCACCTACTCAAAATGTCCCAGATTTACATAGTATTTTGAAATTTCCATAAATTTCGACAGTTGCACATTGTGTGTGTCAAGAAAATTAATTTCAAAAAACACAAATTATGGAGGCAATTGTTTGGCAGCACCAGAGATTCTTGTGCACATTTTCTTATTTCAGATGTGTGTCTGAAATAAGAAAATTTCAGTGTGTGTGTGTGTGTGTGTGTGTGTGTGTGTGTGTGTGTGTGTGTGTAAGTTTGACTAGTCATAGTTAAGTTTGAGATATCTTGAATTGTAATTACAGACATGTGACCCTTAAAACCCAGTGGCGTTATTTGAGATATCTTGAAAGGCAATCTGACACGTCAAAATGTAATCAAAGACATCTTGAGTTCAGATATCTTAAATTACCATTTGGGACAGTTCAAATCCAGTTGTATCTAGTCAAAACTCACTTTTAGATAGCTGGACTGAAAGCAGGTTTATGTTAAAGCGGCCTGCCGTACTGTAAGGCTGGTTAGTTCATGTGATAAGTGACAGTAACAAGAGATCATTTTTGTCAGTCACAAGGTGACAAATATAGCTGATGGATATTCCTGGGGTTGAAAGCGCCCTGTTAGCTTGCGAGTCAGAGGCTTGCACCGCACCATGCTAACCCTGCCAGGTAGCAATAATGTTTTTATGGGAATGGTTTAATTTAGACGTCATGCTATGGATACTGACCGCAGAGCTTCATTGGGTATAGTGTTAGGTGTGATGTTAGAATGTAAGGGAGGGTGTTTAAGACTGAAAATATAATTCAATATTAAAATCAGAAATAGAAGGCATTGGATTGCAGGTGTGGTAAGAAGTTACAACCTCAGAACTGTTGCTAAGTTTGCATGTCAAGTAAACAAACAAGTTTAGCCTCCCAAGATTTTTGATATACGACACTGGTCTTTCAGCCAGCTGACCTGGCCTCTTAAGGAAGGGGAAAAAATAAAAGCATCACATCATTAATTACCAGCTGGAAAAGGAGGCCAGGGTTTATTTCAAAGGATTAAATCACATTTTAACACTATATACAACCGAAGAACCGTGGTTCATGCGTGTTCTGTGCAGATACTTTGGAAGAGGCTCTCAATTAGCAGTAGCTCAGGGCGGCAATTTTTTAGGAGGCTTCAAATATTTTGGTTTTTAAAAGTACCTCCATGTAAAAGTCAAAAACCTTACGTTCTTGAACTGAACAAGCCTTTTGGATGGGAGATGAAACGTCTTCAAGGAACAAAAGAAATCCAGTTCTACTTAAGCACTCAGTATAATCAAACTCATCGGCCCGTATCAGGTGAGGCGTAGTCATTTACTGGATTTTTGTCAAGATAAACAATACTTAAGTGTGTGAGAACTATAATACACCTGTGGCCAAAGACCAAACCAAGTCACATGTAACGGCAAGATTTAATGCTTTCGCCACACCTCCATGTTTTTGCAAAATTTCAGTGATACTGAGAAGCTTGGGAGAAGTAAACGTTTCAACAAAATGAAAGTATTCCCAACACTGTTGAACTTACATTTTGCTAATCAGTGAGAAAATTCTCTAGGCTTTTATTTCCCCAAATGTGTTTCACACAGGAGTCATAGTGTCATCCGATCACAGTTTTCTTAACACGGATTAAGCAAACAATGAGAAAACAGACTAGAGCTATACCCCACCAGATGGCCTTGCAGTTATTCATCTCTCCTAAAACCAAAATATTTCTGTTGTCACGATGCCCCTCGCAGAGCAGTGTCTGACAATCTGCACGTGTTCCCTGTTTGCTCTAAACTTTTTGGGACACGTGTTGCGTCACAAAGGTGGCCCTCCGTCGACCCAGTCGGGTGGGTTCAACGGGGCCAGACCCCGGAGCATGTGAATGTCAACAGCAGCTTCAATGGCCGAAAACCTTCACCCGGAACCATTAACAAACAGGGGGACTGAAATAACACGGCGAAAACCCGTTGCATAATGACTTGCATAACGAGGCTTAGAAATTAATAGTTGGAGCGGAGAAGCGGAAGAATCGGGAAATTATGCGGGGCCTTGTTGTATTGTATCGTGCCTCCGGTATGAGGGGCACAACGGAGGGAGCGGATGATTCATAAAGAAGCCCCCGGTGGTTGGCAAAACCTAACAGAAATGTTTCAATGAAAACATTTACCAGTAATGAACAAAGTCAAAAATTGGGAAAATCTCCATCGTATTAATTCGGGGGAGTTAAAACAAAGGGGTTCCTCAAAAGAGAACAAAAGAAGCTGATGTGATTGTGATAGCTAGTGCTGCCTTTTGTCAAGCTGCTCCTAGAAAGCTCCAACTTTTTGGTATGTAGCTCTATAAGCAGATCATAGATTAGATCAAATCTGCCTACAATGTTCAGGCAGAATAAACCTGTCATGTTCTTGGTTTTCATTGCCTAACAGACGTCTATGCTCTACGATGGTAGGATTGGTGTTACAGAAAACAAAGATAGACCTTTGTGTCAATATAGTTAACCCCATACAGGCATGCGCACCAAATCCCAGTGGCATTTTTCATCCATCTATCTGAAGATTAACATTTGGGCTGATTGAGCAAATTTGAGGATGGGTAGCCATTTTTGGGTTAGATCTGTCTAGATTGTTAACTACAAAAAGCATCACAGAAATGTGCTGACTGGTCGTATAGAGAGGGAAATGCTTCAGGCAGTTTATAACATGATCCAAATTTCAAGAAATAAAACCAAAACAATATTTCAAAATGTAACAAAAGATTTCTTTTCTGGTCAGGAATGAATCTGTACAATTTACAAGCTGCCAACATGGCCAAGGTTTGAACGTTCTTGCAAGTATATTTATAAATGTATACCCTGAGAACAGTAATAAGTTTTAAGTAATAAAAATATATATGATTCGCACTGATATCATATCGGGTCAATGTCGATATTGGCCGATACTCAAAGCTGCAACATTGATATCGGAAGTGAAAAGTTATATCAGGACAATTCTTTTCCAACATAACATTCTGTTAGCTAGAATGGCTAGCCAATTCTAGCCAATCTCTTCTGGGGGATTAGGGTTAGCATTAGGGTCAGATCCCTGTACTCCCTTTGTTCGTGTTTTGAAAATAAGGTTGCAAACTTGTATCTTTGTGTGTCAGGAGTTAAAATCTTCACATTCATTAAATGAATCTGTTTCATGAGCCATGGATGCTAAAGGGAAGTTTGTGGAGCCGGAATAAAATCAGATAAATCAGTATTTTTCCATCTTGTTCCAACTGTAATTGACCTTTGGATGGAAAATATGAGATTTAATTGAGTTCTTAGCCAAACTGCAGCTGAAGTTGTTCTGTTTTATGTAAGTGTTGTGGAACAGAAGGACATCCACAGACAGTTTTCCCCTCATGGTCAAAATAGCATCCATCTGGACAAACATCCATTAGGTGAAGGGTCTTTGTTTGGGTCTGGGTTCCGTCCCTCGGACATGAGAACTTCGTTTTCTGCGCCAAATTCAGCAGACAGCTGTTGGAATGAACGAAAACACAACTTATCCTCCTCCACTGTTTATCAGGCAGAGATTTCAGCACAGAAAAACACAGATGTGGCCAAAGCAGGAAGATTACACAATATACATCTCCTCCGTGCCGCCGGACGTTAAGGTGCAGCTGACTCTGAATTTACCTCTTTGTTCTCCCGAGAAGAGAAGTCAACTCTTTCCACTCATCATTCAAAGACACGGATCAGAAAGTTTTCTTTGTGCATTTGTTTCATCACCGTGGAAGGTTGCATAACCAGAGCTTTTCTGTTTGGCTTGTTTGCAAATTGGGAGTGAACCCCCAGAAACAGGTACCATCCTGTCTGAAATTTGTTTAAGGTATTATTGGTCAATTTCAGGCTCAAATTTCAACCCTTTCCATTCAGCTGAGTTCAGTGGATTGCTGCATCTGCATGTTCCCATGAAAATTTGACAAATAAGAGCGACATTTGTGCAAACTCGCAATCAGCTGGTTTTGCAGAAAATGACCTGTCATTTAGATCACACTAGTTTATAAATATACAATGAAAAGATTCCTCTTAGGTGGTCCGCCAAAATGCCACAATCTTTCAAAATTTTACAATCAAAACAAACTACAGTTAAGATTACATACATACAATGAAAATAACAATTGTCTATACAGCAATATATAATGTATAGAAGATTGAGATTCTACATATTTTGAGACTGTTAGAATCTGAATCAACAGGTCTGAAGTCAGTCAGACAGTCCCATAGCAGCAGAGATTCATGTGTGACACATTCTTGAAGCAAACATTAAAGCTGAGTCAATGATGAACAAACTCTAGCCAGCTAAATAACAATTATCAAGGCCGAGCTAGCGGGACAAAAACAATTAGCTAACAAAATACATAACATGCTACACCATTTATCCAGCCCACACCATCAAAAATGTGTCACCTCGAATCTTTTTTTTTACTTAATTTTCTTTTTCTGCTGTTTTTGTGGGCCACTAAACTTAGTTTAGATTACTTTACTTTTTGACATACCCGTCGGCGGCCGTTGAATCACTCCAGGTGTGACGGTGCAGTTCAACGACTCAGTGATTCTTGAGAATAGGGACAAAACAGGTCCTATGGATAAAGCATGAAATTTGAATAAAATATACACAAAATATATTTTTTTCAAATATCTAACTAAACTAACCTGGGTCATGTGAGCACAACAATGTATATTTTTCTTTTTTTTTTTTTTGCTGAATATTTTTTATTTTAAACATTGTAGTCGGTGGATGATGCCTGTAAAAGCCCTTGTCCAGGAGCAGAACTCAATACATTCTTATAGTTTAAAACAATTAAAGAAATACTAAAATTATATATTATGACAATTAAGTATAAGTAGTCATATAAATAATTATAAAAGTATCGATAAATTGAAATAAAAATAATTTTTAGATATTTTCCAACTCCGTTGAAATTTGTCCTTAATTTTTGTCAACACCATCAGAAATGAAAAGAATGTAAAAAAAAATCAGGCATTATTGGGGGGCACCAGAACTTCTGAGGACCCCATGACATCGTCTTTTCTCTTCCTTTGCTAGGAGGACTAGTTAGCTCCGGTTAACTTAAGTTATTCTTTAGTTTTTTCTTCTGTTTTATTCCTAAGTTGTTTGTCACAACCATGATGTGTCAACTCCATAACTGACAATTTACAAAACTTTGATGAAATTTTGCGAAATAAAAGCTTAATTTTGGTAAACTGTAAAGATTTCATGGACCTGATGAGCTACAATATGGCCTCCTTCAGAATAACATCATATAAATTGAGGTAGTTTGGCATTTTGTCAACTCCGTCAGATGTCAACTCCATCAGAGTTTTTCTGACTCTTTCAGTGAAATTGTTGTCAAATCTCACTTAATTGTGCAACTAATTCATTTTAATGTATTTTACATGAATTGCATTACTTCACATGTACCAAGTTTTTCATTTTACTCAGTAGTTTGTCACCACCTTCAGTTCTGTGTCAACTCCGTCATGCACTGTCAACTCCATCAGATGGACTTTTTCTTGTTTTTTGTTTTAAATAATATTTATTTTATTTCTTGAGAAGCATTTGTCTGTAAATTGAGTAAAAATATCACTAATGGGGTATTTTAAAAATCATTTTAGGTTTATTTTTGTCAGATGGTGATGACAAAGTTCTGGGTCAGGTCGATTAAAAATGTAATTTTTTTTTAAAAATTCGCAACTGGGAGCCTGAAACCTTAGCATCTTCATATTTTCTAAACATTATTTGTCATATTTGCATACATAAGGTTGAGAAATAATAAAAAAAAATATATGGGAAAATTAAAACCCATTTTGTCCCTATTCTCAAGAATCACTGACCTAATGATGACAAAAACTTGCCAGGCAAAGTTATTCTTTGCAGTTTGACATATCTGTATCTTATCTTAATTTTTTAAGCATATAAAAGATCTAATAAATATAAGAGATAATTATGGATAAAGACGGGATATTTTAATTTTCCTGAGGTGAAACTGAACATGCAGCTTTGGAGCCCCCTGGTGGCATTTGCCTAATTCACCGATAAGCAAGAAACGGCTCTTGTTCTTTCAAGTCACACGTCCTAAATGACTCATAACATGCTAACAAATCGGTGTCCAGGCGGAAGAGATGATATTTTACAGTAACATTCTAGATGACATCATCAGTTGTTGGCAAACACTGCTAATCCACATCAGATCAGCTCAATGGGGAAGTATGCTAAACTTTAAATTCCACCTTCCAGTTATCCACTACTCTGAGCTGCCCCATCATAAAATCCCACTAAAACACATTCGTAGTTTGTGGTTGTAATGGAGTAAAATGTGAAACAGGTGTGACAACTTTTTAAACCAACTGATCAATCAACGTAGCTAAAAAAATAAAAAAAAAATAAAAGGACAATAAACGTTATTAATTTGTAACTAGAAGCAAACGACATTGAGAAATGTAAATAAAGTAACAGGAAACAATATAACCTGTCTTCCAGCTACAATTATGTTTATGGCTTCTGTAATCAAGTGGGTCAAACGTGATTGAAGTTGGGAGTTTATCAAGGTTTTAATTATGTTATCTTTATAGTGTGAGGTTAGTGAGGACAAAGTTTAACAACTGGCTCTCGAAGAAGCTTCGGTAAAGGCTTCAACTCTGAACTCAAACAACTAAGTTACATGTATACCTGCATAAAATGGATTTCCATTCCTTATTAATTCCAGGATAAAAATGAAGCTAGGTGAAGCATTGTCTCATAAAGAAGGCTGTTTCAGATTGTTTTTGACAGGTATTCAAAAACAAGCTGAATAACTTTTTTTTGTTGTTTTTTTGTTTTTGCTGTATTATGTCCAACAAATTTAGTTTGACCAATCAGAAACTTTAGTGCTTACTAAAATGTGCTTCAGTTCTTGTGGGGCATGAAACATCCTGGCCCAGAAAGAACTTTCATTTCACTCGTCACCTTTCTTTCAATGTACACACAGACTTAGACTCCTGTATGAAACGTAATTATGCCGCTCTTCTTAGACAGGGGTGTTGAAACATTAGCAGCAGCTCCGAAGAGTAACTTTCAGTCAAGGCCAGTCTTATCAGAAGCTGCTCTAGAACAGGTTTCTGTGTGCACCTCCAAGGATAATGTCCCTATATTCTTTATGAAGAATCTTTAAGAGATTTTGGTCCATAGTAGCTATGTTTCCATTCAATTATCACGGAAATTTTGACCAAAATTTTAAAATGTTGCAAAAAAGAAAAAAAAAAGAAAAAAAAAGCAAATTAGTTCTGTTTCCTTCTCCTGGTTTGGAGCAAATGAACCAAACTATATAAATCGTAATTTCATCAGATGTTGACATTATGTATGGTTGTAATAAATAGGAAGTATAAACTGTAAAACTAGCATGGATCACACATCACAGAAAAGTTTGAGGTTTTGGTTTTGTGCCTCTGGTAAGGCACAGTCCCAGTACTGAACAGTAGCGTTTGCTACACCAGCAAATGTGTCTCCGTCTTCCCTTTTAGCAAATGAACCCTTTTTTGGAAAAAACAAAACCACGTCAAGCAAGCGTTCAAAACTTTTCTGCAAAATTGAGAAATTTATTTAGAATTTTTATGTTTCCATCAACCTTTTCTGATGCAGTACTGTATAAAATGACACTGATGGAAGCATGATTTATGGCAGGACAGCAATACACAGAATTTGCGAGTAGCTATGCTAATGCAAAAAAAAAACACCTTATACTTCCTTATATATAATTAGCAAAGCAGTTATGTGAAAATATTATGGGGCTTTTAAGTTATATAGCTTCTTAATTAATAGTTACCCACACTACAAGTAATTTATTTCTTCAAATATTTAACTAAAGCTTGACAGCTGTGACTATTTATATTCTCCTGGCAACACTTCAATAAAAGCTGGTAGTTGAAAAATTGCCAGTTGTATGTCCTCTGTTATTGCCTCATAAATATTTTTTTTACACCAAGGAGTCATCATATAAGTTCTCTGTGGTATGTTTTGAGAATATAAATAGAACTTTGTGTCATCTTCTGAATAAAAACCTCAAAGTACTCTAACTTACTGAGTCATTCTTGGCTCAGCTCCCTTGACAACCAGTGGTTACCTGATTCCACTGAGGCGTAAAATCGCTCTATACGGAATGTGGGAATTCTACATTGTTGTCGGTTCCTCAGAATATGAGAGTGGAACGTGTGTTGTGCATTCTCAAGTATTTCTCGTGGGAGATAAAAAAAAACAAATAAACAAATTCACTACTTTGTGTGAAGTTAACATTTGCAATCAAACTAGATCATCTCCTTCATCTCCCGTATCTCTGCTGAATGTTTTACCCATGATTCACCTTCTCTGTTTCTTTTTGTCTAAACATTTGTCTCTTCTATGATTTGCTCTCAGTATAGAATTACACTTGTTTTCACTACAAACTCATAAATTCTCAAAGTATTTCACTTCAAATGTTTCGACTCAATAGATGAAAAAACAAGAGTCCCATCCACCTTCACCATCAGACCATAGAACTGACCGTGACCCCGAAGGTAAAGTAACAACAATTCATTCCTTATCTCTGCCAGATTATTCCTTGCAACATTGCAGACGAGCCAGCGTCCGTCCTCATTGGTCGATGAGTCCACCATTGAAATGTGACCAGTGCCTCACAGGGTCAGGGACCACCCTCAATCATCTGGAAAACATGCAGACTTCCACAGAGCCGCCTACTAGAAACCTTACAGTGAAACTGAGTTACACTGGTGTAACTGTTGCTTCTTCTCTTTACTGTACGGCCTTGGCCACCAATTCCAAGTTTCACTTTTTATGTGCTTTCTTGTTTTATTTTTAGCTTGAAAGTTCAGATTTGATGTGTCATAATCTAATATATGCCAAGAAACGGTCACCATGTGTCTGAAAGGTTGAACCCAGCTGCCTCACAGAGGAATTTCGTCCATGAAGCGTCTACGGTCTTGTTCTTGCGTTCGTTGTCCGTTTCTCTGTACCGTAGGTGTGAGGTCTGGATGTAGACGGCCTGATAAACTGAGGGCTTTGGTTTTTGGTTCACCGTGACAGACCAGAGTAACAGCCACATTACAGCAGGCAAGGGGTTGGCATGTATCGTATCGTATCAGTTATCATTTATCGTGATCAATTTCTTATGGTGAGTGTAGGATCAAAGCTTTCTGTTTACTTATGTTCATAACCTTTTCCAACATACGTACATAACCTTTATATAAAAGGTTATGTATCATTTTGAACTCTACGCTGGAGGGCAATAATAGGTCTTTAGGTTGTAAAAGTTGCAGACCTGTTTTTAGGTATCATTAAGGGATCAACAAAAACTAAAATAAGTAGCTTAAAGTCCCTCATAATAGAGAGGAAGCAGATAATTATTTTATTTACAGGGATAGAGTTGAACCTAGCAAAAGCTGTTGATGTGTTTTGATGATATGATCCAATATTAAGGGTGTTGGAAGAAATTACAGGTGTTATTAGCACAATCTATGGCTCTATTGTTGAGGTTGGACTGGTCATTTTGGAAAGTTACAAGAATGTGTGTGTGCTGACTTCCTTATCTGTCGAAGGATATGAAGGCCAGGGGGAGAGGAGGTTTTGAAAACGATCTCTGTTTTGCTGATGAATTTTGCTCTAAATACTTTGCGGTTTGTACTCGTAAGCTGATTGCATTGGTAAAACTTTCCCAATTTTGAACGGCTATTAATCTCTGCACGATTATTTGCAATCCCAAATTTCTAACTAGCTTTGTTTTGAAAGTTTTGCACCATTTAAAACATCTTCTGGTGAAAACAGATGAACTCAGAAAGTGGGAAACCGTCTGGTATTATTTGTGCACCAGAGCATTAGCAGCAGATGTAGCATACACTGCTTTGAACTAGTATTTACCCTCTTGCAGATTTCTTCTTTTTGCTTTTTTTTGTCAAAATTTCATGTTTTGGATCATTAAAACTAACTGAAATCTCAAAGGTAAACAGAGTGAAAACAAAATGTAATTTTAGATTATAACATTTAAAGAAAAGCTATTAAACCAAAACAGGAGAAATATAATTGCCCACTGCATTAACTCCTCAGTTAACAGCGACCAGTCACATTTTTCATGTCTGTTTACCAGGCCTAACCACTGCCAGGCGTGTAGAATCAAAAAATTAGCTCAACTCTACATGTCTGACAACAAGAATTAGGATAAAAGATATTTTTTTAAAAAGGTGATGTATTAAGCTGCCATCTTTCAAACTCAAGTACAGAGTAGAAACAAAGCCTATATGTCTGGCAAAGCGTACAGTTTCTACGGTTTTGGGACGCCATCAAACTGCATCATCCACAAGTGGAGGAAATACAATGATGCCAGTCTATCACAATGACTTAAAAATAAACATCAGTGTCTAATCAAGGAGGTTGCAAAGGAGCCCAGGACATCCAAAGTCAACAGAAAGAAAGGTGATGAGAAAAAATGGCCTCCAGTGGAGAGTTCCTAGGCCAAACACAACACAAAGATCTGCTTCCCATTTGCCGAGGAATCTCTTGATGAGTAATGGGAAAGTATTCCGTAGACTGATGAGATAACACTGTTATGTTATGGAAGAACAGCATCCAGTTACATCTGTTGTAGAATGGGAACTCTGGTGTGTTTTGAATGCATATGTGACAGGAGACCGCCTCAAAAGCAGGAAATGGACTACAGTGGAGGGCATTCTGGGTAAATACAACCAAAACAAACGCAAGAGTTTAGCGCTAGCATAAGAAATGGCTTATGGTCTTTTGCCAAAGACAGAAGGAAATTCGTACAGCTGCTAAATTCTGCCGCTACTTCGTTTTATTTACATTTCGCAAAGGAGGAAGCTGCGCTCATCTTTTCTTCACAGGTTTTCCGTGTCGTTTCCTTCAGAGGACGTTAGTGCAGTGCCACCACAGGCGACGGGGTGGAGGCGGGTTTTTCAAAGGGCTTGGATTGTTGTGAAATTAAACCACAGCAGCTGAAAATGTAACAAATGTTGCAATTTTGGTTCCCAATCGAGCCAAGTCTACCGGACTATCAGATGAGAATTTTGTTTTATTTGTTTCAGCTGAACGTAGTAACCCAGTTCTCTGGTACTCACCATCAAGCAAGAGAAACTTACTCCACCACACTGACAACTAACATTTAATTTATTTTCCAGTTCTAGAACACCTACCTCTTTCTGTTGCCACCCTGGGCAAGTGCCCATGTAGTCCATATCATGGGCACTTGCAGTGTCACTGCTTCCAAGATATGTGATACTGAATAGGTGAAGATGCAATTTACTCCAAAAATAACTGAATAGACTTTAATTAGCGTTGCAGCTCACTGATAGTTTCAAATCTAAACTGTTTAGATAGGGTTAGTGATAGGCTCGAAGACAAAAATTCAGGTTCTTCATGAAGATACCTCATCTCATGAGTGGTGCACCATGTTGGTGATTCCCCTCTACCCCCAGACTCCATAAATGAAATGCATTTCTATTTCAGTTAGTAGGTCACCAGGCCTTGTCTAGAGCCAAGATTTCTGCAACAGGAACACAGCTGAACGTCTCCAGCTGTTACAACCACAAACGTCAGAGAGTCTTCTCAGGATTTAGTGAAATAGAGCAGGAGGGTGAAAATCTAACAAATGAAAATCTAACAAGGTGTACCAACTCCCCTTTTTCTTTTTCTTTTTTTTTTCTTTTTTTTTTGCTGCAAGTCCACTGGTGAACATTTCAATGAACATTTCAACCAGCTTTGGATGTGAAACTATTTCTCAGTTTCCCAGTCCAAGTGGATAAAATGATCAAGTGAAAGTAGTTATAATAAATCCTGCAAGTCCAGAAACTCTATACTTAACTCTGCTCCTTATCTGCCTCAGGTGTATTCTGTCTGCGCCGCACCACGTCTGTAGAACTGGTTGTTCGGTTAGAGAGGCGCTGCCGTCGTGTGAGCGCATGGAAATTGCAAATCATGCTGAACAACTGGCAGCTTTACTTCTATGAAAACAAGCTGAATCCATCCAGCAGTGCCGTCCAAACATGTAAATATCTCATCATACTTGCCACTATTTTCTCCCACTTTGGCTCTAAAATAAACAAAAATGCACATTCTTTTGCACATATGGTTTTTCTTACCGCAGCAACTCGGCCAAGAGAAAACTATTTGTTCATTGTGAACCATGTGAGGGTATCTAAGTTAAGATTCTGTTGCTTTCACAAATGATAAGGCTGGAAAATATTATGAATCTGACAAGTAGATTACGAGTCAAACTAATACTTAAAGAATGAAATTAAAAGAACATAAATATGTGACTCATTATAGAATTCCATTATAAAAACATATGATTGGAAAGATTTCAAATGCAGATAATTATTTTAGACTGTCAAATATACATAAAAGCACAAGTTTAGGATCTATTTATGTTAGAAATTATTATTTTAAATTCTAAAAAATTGTGGAATGATCAAACCTAGAGCTAAGTGTCACAATTCTATACAATATCTTTGCAAAACATAACTAAAAAGTATCAAACTTGGTAGCTCCTCGTAGAATATTACAGTATATGAGACAGATCATTTATTTTCGAAGCACTTTTAAAATAATTAAAACTATGTACTAATGATCCTAATAGATTTGAAATTTGTATTTTAAAAAAAATTAATACAACTGTTCCATTTTAGCTCTTTATATGTTAAAACAAGAACAAAAAAAAGGAAAATTGCAAATGAGACATACAGTACTGAATTTATTCCAATTTAGATAATATATTAACAGAAAGAGTGGGGTCTAAATATAGATCCCTGTGGGACTCCACCACATCATATGACAGCAGACAGAACATACCGGCTTAAATCAGGACTATGCTTTGAGCCAACCTTCACTTATGTCCAAAAGATATCTAGGCCCCCAACCATGAAGAAACACCCTTTTATTGTCCATTGCTGACAACAAAGGGACAGCAAAATGTGACGGTATGCACATACATTTTGTTCACCTTTATTTTTTAGAACAAATAAGCAGATATAATTTTAAAAAGACAACACATAGAAAACATGTCAACACCAATCTTCTGCTTGAAGAATGATGTTGACTGACATGCAATGTTTAAACTAGATGCATCACATTACCGGTTTAATAACAAAGTTGCTACGAAAAAAAAATATTATTATTGTTATTATAATGGAAATAGAAAGCTGCCCAGTGCATAGACACGTTCTGGGAGACGCAATTTCTTTTTACGCCCCTGTTGATACCTTTCGCGTTCACAATTCCTCATTTCTGGTGCAGACTTTGCGCCAAACGTAACAGAATCGCGGATTTTCCATCAGTGACGCAGCGCAGTCGTTTTAAAACCCACTGTTTGTGTAAGAAAAATGAAGCAATGCTGCCTTTGTGACTTTAGGTACGTCCAATCGTTCTTACACCATGTTTAGAGATGGGGGGTGGGGAGGGGAGCTGAAATTAAATGAAAATAAACGCAACAAATAATAATCCTAGAAGTTTATGTTTTTAACAGTGACAACCCAGGGGGGAACATGAGGACCCTCCACCCCTCCCTTCCTCAATCCAGCCCGCCAGCCTCATCGTCAGAACAAGCTGCTTGTAACACGACGCTGCTGCTTCTTCTTGACTCACTCACATGGTAAATGGAAATTTCCATTCTGCTAAATGCCCAGGACCTGAGAATCCTGCTTTCAGAAGTCCACCTCTCCCTCTGCCTGCTGCAGCTGCGCTCCGCCACCGCCGTCATATAAGGTAAGCCCCGAGCATTGACAACCACTTCTTTACTTTGGTTCGGGGTTTTTTCTCCCTCTCTTCTTCCTCCCCAACCTTTGGGGTGATTATCTGGTTAATTCCGGACACCATATTTGACGGTGTGGAAGCGGGCCGTTTAATTCCTGACCGCTCCTCCGCGCACAAGGTTGCAGATCTGATCAGAAAAAAAATGGAATGTTTTTTACTTTCTTTGTTTGTTTTTATCGGGTTTTTAAAAGAAAACTGCAAAATTTCCACTTTCAGTATTTTTATCGGCTAAATCTAAGCTTCCTTTTTCGTTGTGGTTTCGCTGTTTGAGCGCAGCCGCCATGCGTGCACGATTCTTTATTTAGAAAAAAGCCAGAAATCCTGGCTCCTGTTGATGTTTTAGATCAACTTTCTTAAAGCAACCAGTTGATTTTCTGCACCAGAACTATGTTTGCATGCTTCTACTGAGCTTTGCATTCTCTCATCTGAAAAAGAGCAACACAAAGACTGCATCTTGAAGCTTCTTTGTGTCTGCTCCACACACACACACACACACAAAAAAAAAAAAAAATCATATGGACGCATCTGATCACGATTATTCAGGGAATGATAAACAGGGATTCAGATTTATGTAACCAGAGAAAGTAACCAGGGACTAATAGCTGTGCTGTGACTGCAGTCACAGGCTTACTGTCATGCTTTGCTTATGCAACCCGTTTGCATTAGCTTACCTTTAATTTGATTTTCCATAGAACTTAAGTTCCTTAGAACTGATGTTCTGCCCCTGATGTCCACAATAAAACAACAAGGATGGGTTTGATGTTGGCCCGGAGGATTTAGGGCTGTCCTAGAGCCCAAGTCACAGAGGAAACATGAACGGATTGCTGGGATGCTTTGCATACTTGCTTCTCGGTTGTTTACCATAAGTTTTAATGAAGCAAGAACTCTTTCTGTAATCTTCAAATTGAACATTTTACTACCGTGAGCTGGGCAGTTTGCAGCAAAGTCTGGGAACAAATGGCACCAGTCTGGCTTTAAGAATGTATTTGTGGTGACTTCAGGATCTGCCAGTAGCATTCTGCAAACTAAATATACCTCGTTGCCACACAGTCGCTTCTCAGTTTTAAGCCAGTTTGCTTTTTTGCTTTTTATTACTTACATAATAGTTGAAGTTTCCCTAAATTAAGCTCCACCCACAACAGTCTTTAGATTGTTCTAGTCAGAGGTGTAAGAGAAGCCAAGTGGGTGGGGTTTGTGGCAACAGTGGTGATGTAGCTCTTTTAGGCAGACTGCAACAACTTAGTGAACTCCACATCAGTATGATCTCTTCCTGATCGCTTTTTTTTAATTTAGGAAGCACTGATGATTGACAAGAGTTTAGCTAAATAAAATGAAATCAATGAAGGACCCCCCCCCCCTTCCTCCCAAAAAAAGACTTCCTCGTAGGTAGAACTTTCTCCAGTGTCTTTCAGTAAACACCCCAACCCATTGGGGTGTTCACGTTGGAGGAAGTCATTTTTTTCATTCTCCTAATACTCATTAAGTCAAATCTTCTAAGTCTAGAGTCATAAATCTAACATTTCCCCAAGTTGGAGTTTGGACTGTTCAACAACTGAAAATATAATCTTCAGTACATCCACCAAACATAAATCCCAGTGAAAGGTGCCAGTCAATTAGCATCTCTGGCAGCTTTTATATCTTTGAATCGCTGACAGGCATAACACTGTGCAATCACGATTTGTAATCATGTTCTTTTGGTGTTTGAACACACGACAGCCTTTCATTGCTAATGTTTTTAGCACCACAACCACAAGCAAATCCCACTCATCTTCCTTCCTCCAGCTAGAACGTGCTCAACTCAAGGTATCGTATCCTTCCAAGGTTCGGCTTCTGTGACCAACTGAAAACTGCGTTAGACGTCTAGTCAAGGTTTCAGGGTGTTTTTTTAAAAGGAGACAATGTGGAGAGTTGAAGTGAACTTATGTTGATGTTGCCATGACAGATGTGACCAGTTGGCCAATGGGTTTAAGGCAAGAACAGTTTGTAGCCTTCGAGGTGCATTGAGTCAGGCATTGCAGCAAAGTGTGCCAAGACGGAACAGATGACTGATCTTGAGCCAAGGGTACTTCCCTCAGCACAGGGAACTCTTATCAATTTATAAAACCTTACGAGGTTTGTTGTTGTGGCTTTGTGGTTGTTTTTACTTTTTCATATTGATGTTTTTCAATTGACTAACAAGCAAGAGGCATAATTTGTGACACTAAATGCTCAACAAATAGACTTTAGCTGCCATCAAACAGACTGAAAGAGCTTCCGGAACAGAAAGTTCTTTCAACTTCTTGAGAGAAATGGGAACTAGGGGCCTCACTGGAGGACGACATACCTTCAAGAGTATGTAGGGTAGCCATTTCCTCAGCAAGGCCTTTCCTCTGTTTGCATCCGCACCACAAATAGGAGCATGTAGGAGATGTGAAAGCCTGCTGAAGGTCGGCATACAAATCACAATCTCTCTGACAAATTTAGGACCAACCTGCAGGCTTCACTCTGACTTTGACAGACAGAGGCTGCTGGGTGTTATTTAAAAAGCGTCATTTTCTAAATTGTTTTTACACAGGTCAGAGAGCTATATGAAAGAAGCCCAAAGGACAGAAGTAAGGCAATAGAATGTTAATTGTTTTTCCATTACCATGTAAAGCACCAAAGTTGTCGCTGTAGAACAGCGACGGTTCAAAGACTCAGTGAAGTCTTTGGCAAAAATGTATAAACCTTATGACTGGAGAGATCATTTCAAGGGACCAGATTAAAAAAAGATTTTTTGACTTTGTTTATTCCAAACATCCTGCATTTAAAACACACCACAATGACTTCAGTACCAGTACAGCCTAGGTCACCAATAGAGACTGGAATACCAGCACAGATTGGAGCACCTGTTCTATAAATGCTGGAGGCTAGCCATGGATATGTGCTTCTATTTGGCAGTGGACGAGCTCTGAAATGTCGGTCAGAGCCTGCCGTGCGGCTGCTGGCCGAAGCTGAACTGATGTAACCTGGACCGCAAACGACCAAAAGAGCTGCAAGCCAGATGTCGATTCAGTTTCAAGGGAGTGAATATCGATATCACACAGGATTCCGAGCGGCCTTTGGCGGTTTGTCAGGAAGCTGCCGTCACATTCTGTTCAAATCTGGTACAATGACAAAAAAAAAAGCCTTTCAGTGAGTTGAAATGTGGATAGAACCAGAGGCTATGATCAAATCAGGGTAAAGTACGTTTGCTTTTTAAGTTTTATTGCTTTTGTTAATTTCTTGGATTCTTGTATTAAACTCTCCTGTCATCAGTGGTTCAGTCATAATGGTAGATTGTCTCACTGAAAATCCCAGATTTTTTTATCAAAGTTTTTCTTTGCATGTTTTTCATCCAGAAATTTATGCTAAGACACAAATGCTCCTTTAATGCAAACATACCAAGATGTATTTGTGACTATTGGAGTAATTGATCACTTGTATACTCCCAAGTAGAGAGCTCTCTTTTTTTAAAGAAGCTAAAATACCGTATTTTCCGCACTATAAGGCGCACCTAAAAACCTTCAATTTCCTCAAAAGCCGACAGTGCGCCTTATAATCCGGTGCGCCTTATATATGGACCAATATTGAGCCACAACAGGTCCAGCAACGGACCTTACCACAGGGGCCGCGTTTCATTGGCTAATGCCCATTTTAGGTCACAGTGCAGCTACCACGTGCGTGACCGTCTCACAAACACAAGCTACAGTAGTAAACATATGCTAATGTACATTGTGGACCATCAAAACCATGAATGCCGACTTACCCAGCCTTGCAAGAACAATAGGCATCAGTGATCTTGTCCACAGCTATATTTATGCTGAGGGTGTGAGGATCTGCTGTTTTCCTCATCTATCGGTAGCTTTTAGCTGTGACGCGGAGGCATCCAGTGGCTCAAACACCTTGATGTTGTCCAAAAAAGATGACATGAACTTGTTGGTTCCCCTGTCCATTGCCGTGGCTGATATGTTGTGAAAATCCGGCAGAAATGCTACGCTAATTAACTCAGATCGAAATGAAAGACGTCATGTTTACACAGACATGCAGTAGGCTGCTTACGTAGTTGGTCCACTACTGTAAGCAGCCGCCAACTTCTTTTTCCCCCGTAGAAGAAGTAGTGCGCGGTGCATGCTGGGATAGTTGTCAGAACACTGGTTTGTTAATAAAGTTTGATAATACATTTAAAGGGGGGGAGGGGCAGGGGAAGAGAGACAGAGACTGCAGCGGCAGCTTGTCGGTTGGTCTGTGTTACCCAGAAAGCAGTTGGGCATAATATCGCAACACCAACACCGTGAGTGAAACAACGACTGGGCCAGCCTACTATATAAAGTACTCGGGGACCATTTCTTTATTAATGTGGATGTGTAATAATAGAGTATGAAGCGTCTATTCTATGCGCCTTATAATGCGGTGCGCCTAATGTATGAAAAAAGTCCTAAAATAGGCCATTCATTGAAGGTGCGCCTTATAATCCGGTGCGCCTTATAGTGCGGAAAATACGGTAGGTCCAATTTTTGTAATTATCAACTCTCTCGTGCTAAGTACTAGCCTGGTAAAAAACTAACTGTTTGCTCTATGCTATTCACTTTCTACAGAGGTTGTAGAAAAACTTTAAATTTAACTTTTGTGAAACTGGAACATACCTGATTAAGAAATAATGTTTTTTTTTCTTCCAATACCTCCTGCGTTCAGTTACATATAAGCTAAACTCAAGGTTCCTATCATCAGCTGTGTAAAAATGACATATTGCTAAAGAAAAAAACAAGACGCTGGCGTCATTTCTGGAATACACAACGAGAGATCGATAGCCACTGATAAGATGAACAGATGTGGTCCGTTGGGTTCATTGTAGACTAGGGCAAACTGGGGTTATGTACAAAAGGGCAGGATGATGTTTACTTTCAAGCCAGATAGCCTTGAATGTCACTTAAAGAGACTAAAGTCAGAGGTCTTTGATTTATTTCAGACTAATCTCTGAGGTCATAAAACTTTCCATCCAGACAGTTTCAACGGCTCAGAAACCTCTGAGCCATTGTTGAGCTTTTGTTTTTGAAACGTCTTTCGTAAAACCATCCCACGATGACCAAAAGTCCACTGATCCCTTCCATCTCGGTGCACTGTCCAAGGTGTGTTGCACCACGACAACACGGGTGTTTTTCTTGCCTCAAATCACATGGCTGTTGGTTGTACAGACCCATTGTTATTGGTTCATCCAAGCTTTGAGTCCCAAAGCCGACTAACCTTTACGAACGTTTCTGTGCTGTCGCTATGTATCTTGACAACTTAAAAGATTTCAATTCTCTCTAAGTCTGTAATCAGATATCCAAGCAGTTATTATTTCTTTAGGCACTGACCCAACTCAAGTGGACAAATACAGCCAGCAAGATCATAACAGTTGCTGATCATCTGTGTCAGAATGTGTCAGCCTTTGTTTTGAATGTCCACACTTGAAAGTGTCGCAAAGGCAACCGCCCTGCTCCTGGATGTTAACAGGAGTTGAAAGCCAGAAAGACTGGCTTTTTCTCTCTCTCTCTCCAGCTACCCATATGCAAAGCAGACCCCCTTTGTAGAGATGACGGCAGCACTGTTGGTTTCAGAAAGTGACTGAAGAGGTTGGACAGGCAGGCTTCTCAAGAGATATGCAGAAGGAAGTGGAATGCATTACATCAGAAGCACCGATGCTGTCTGAAGTGGAAAAATGTGTCGGCTGTTGGTTTTTAAGTTGAGACAAAATAATATTCCGCTGGCATGAAGAAAGAAATTTTGAGCCAACACACATCTTCTGAGAAAACCTAATGATATGCAGTCGAGGTCTTGTTCTGTACCAGAAATCTCTCTGAAATTTAAATTTCATTTAGCTTTTTGGGTTTTTTTTTAGTTGTCTTAGCTGTTGTGGTGTTCATCCTGCCATGTTAGACACATGCTTCAGATGGTTTTTCACATTTTTCTCACAAAAAAAGTTTGACTAAACCTGAATTTAAAAAATACTATGTGTCTCTATTTAGCCAAGGCACTTATATTCATAAAATAAATGTTTTCTGATCCTGGATTCTTGTAAACATCTGTAGCTTTGCCTCCAGAAAATCTCATTTGATATCTTATTGAGACTTTTTTAATCCAGGTCATGAACAAGCATCAAAATAATCCTTTACTTTATCGACCAGCTGTTAGCCAGTCACAGTAGATGCTTAGCATAATGCTTAGCAGTTATTTAAATCTACTCTTTTAACTTTTTTTTACATTCTACCTAAACTCCTGCCTGATTTTTTTTCCCCAATTCTTGCAGTCAATTTGAATGTAGCAGATACAAAAGAAACACATTTTGAACTCGAAGCACTTATATGGCAACACATTGCTTTGATTATAATTCTTGGTATGCGTGGAAAATGCATCAACAGGCATTCATGGTATGTGTACACCTTAGTCTGGTGAGGGTTTGAGGTCAATATGTGATTATTAGCCTTTAACCTCTTGTGGTATATAGTTAATTAGAGTATAATGGTACAGAAATGTAGTGACTATAGACTGCAACGGGTTAATTGTGACGAGGGTTTTTAAGAACTTTTTTCATCCCAGCATTCTCAACCAGTCTGGTTTTATTCACGGACTCGTGACATAGCTGTACAACTCAATAACTACTTCCTATCCTACTTCAAAATAAGAGCCTCGAACATAGATACAGGGTGCTTAGCAAAAAGGACGTGGCTACAAACATCAATGTCTAACAGCAGGTTCCAGCATTATTGTGACTTTGCCAGTTAGTCAACAACTTTTTCATAGAGCCATTCCGAGAAGATTGGGGCAGTACTTGTCGACGAGAGGTGGGCCCAGAGCAGAAGCCAGAGGCAATAATCATTTACATAAAAGAGACTGAAAGGACAAGGAGGGTTGGACAGAGCACTCTCTGTTCCTGTATACACAGACAAGAACAGTAAGTAAAGCCACCTGATCATTCGATTTGAACTGGAACCCAAACGTGACACCATGAAGTGTTTTTCACAGATCACTTCTAGTGTCGAAGTTCTTTTCTTCTAGCTTGAATATAGAAATGGATCCATGTTCTCGGCCCCTAGAAACATTGATATTTTTAGGTGCGCAACATCTACTATATCTGTCCTCAAACATCGCCATCCTCCAGCCCCCTGTTGGGGTGACGTTAGCTCATTGATGCATTCTGGTCACAGGTGATTGGCTAAATACACATGTGAAGACCCCCATACACTTAACGGACAGCGAAGCCATCTATGGAATGCACCTGTCATGGTTGGGAGTTTACTATTTATAGGAATTTGTGTTTTGCTTCTTATTTAAGGAAACCTCCGAAGACGATACCAAGGCCTGTTGATATGCAAATGTTTGTTGCTGTTTTAACTATTTATTTATCATTATTTTTATATTAGGAAAATTCAGAAATTGTAAGTGTAGTGCTTATCGTGTCAGCAAATAAAAATAGTGTGGAACAAAAATTCCAGACTTTAAAGATAAAAATCTGAACTTCTGACAAAACTCATTACAATAATTTAGAGTTAGTTGTGCTTGGACTTCAATGCGTTAATTTTGAGTAATTGATTACATAGATTTTAATGTGTTAAAAATTTTAAAGTAAGTCAAAGTCATAAGTTGGGGCTGGGGGTTCGTACAAAAGTTCCAAGCGGAACCTTTGTATTTGCGTGTTTCTGGTACGCCCATAAATCTGACACACAAACAACATCTGGAAACAACAGCGATGGACAACTGAAGTCATACAGTGTCACTGGTTTGTTGATATCCATCCTGTCAAAGGTCCAAGTATACTGTAACTATAGCAACATTCCAGCTGCCATGTTGGATTAACAAATGAATCTGAACCCTTTAGGCTTTACAATTCTATCTTTAGGGAACATTCTAGCAGATTTTTCTGACTTGAGTTTCCAAATCTTAATGAAATACCATTTCCTCCATATTCTAGAGGCTGATGGTCTAGATCGAAACACTGGATCAAATATTCGTTCTGATTCTCTAGAAGTTGGAAAATATATTGAAGCACTCTGCACTCATCCAGTTCCTCCCGGCTGATAATTGAGGCTGTTTTTGAGGTACAAATCAGTCCGGCAGTTTGCCCGCTGTACGATCGGTTGGCGTGCGTGTTCTCCGGCGTTACGACACAAACCCCACAGAGATAAAGAACCCCCGCATTGACGCGAACATAACCTTGGCTAGAGCAACATCCCTGCAGCTCTTCCCTCCGATTGGTCAGGCAGCGGCACGGCCTACCCTACCAAACCCCTGACGGTCACTGTCGGTGTGCAACTGTCCATGAGTGTGTACGGCTGACTTCTCTGTGTGCGTGTGTGTGTGGGGGTGTGTGTGTGTGTGTGTGTGTGTAATCAGTTGGCCATTATCAGTAAGTGGCTCTGTTTGGGACTGGTCTCAGATCGGTACCAGAGTGTTTGACCAGACTACATTGTCCAGAGAATAAAACTGATGAACAGGTCATGTGGTGTGTCACATGATCAGATCTTGAGGGCATTGAGGGTATTTAAACCGATAGACCTGATGACTTCAGTCTGATGGTGGCAAATCTGGTGTCACTACCCTTTCTGTCAACTTGTCAGCCCATATGTATGTCTGTCTGTCTATATGTCTATGGGTTTTTCTCTATTTATCTATCTGTCTGTATGCCTATTGTTATGTCGATCTTTCTATCTGACCATCTCTCTATCTTTATGTCTATCTGTATGTCTGCCTATATTTCTATCTAATTTCTTTACAGGGGTCACGGCCCTGTCGGGTTTTTTTTCTACATTCCACGAAGGAGGGGCCCACACACAGTGGGATCGCCCTCATAGGCTGAGCGCGGCCCTCCCTCCTCTCCTTTAAAACGCGACTTCTTACCTGAGTTTTACTAAAGAGCCGCACCTCCTCGTTTTAGTCGCTCGTCTGTCTTCTGTCTTTCGGCTTCAAATAAACTGTTTGAAAAGAGAAAAGCAAGGCGCCGACCGGATCGGACCCTCTTTCAGAACTATCCCAGTAAGTGAGCCTAAATGTTCACTGTGTTAAATATTATACAGAGGGATTTTAGGTGAGGATTTAAAAAAACAAAAATAAAAATGTAGCGGCATGGCTGAGTGTTTAATTTTCATGTTTTCACTGCAAAATGATTGCATTTGCGTGCGTGTGTTTTTGCTTTATTTTGTGGGAGGTCAAAAAAAAAAATGGAGATCTTTTAAAAGTCTGACCCAGGCAATGCCTGAGGGGATTTTACAGATGGCTGATGCAAGAGTTTGCTTTGGGTGGAGAACAGACGAGGAGAGCTTTGGAGGAGTTTTCTCCAAACGTGTGTTTGGCAGAAATCACATTAATATATTCTATAAATCAAAATGAAACATAATAAATTACAACCACTAGATCTCATCATACTGAGCGTATTTGTGCATGCTGTGTAATCACATGTGACTTCTGATGTGTTTACTTTCTATCTGCACTGAAGCATGAATTCATTTGCATGAGGAATCTGTGACGCCTCGTTTAACAATCCAGTTTATATTTTCAACCATCAGCATCGATCGAAGATAAATGCATCTGTTTGACCATGTGAAGGTGGCATACATGTCATGTTCATAGAGCGCATTGACTCACAGTTTCAGCAATAAAACAGGAACCATAAACACAAACGAACCTTTGACAGATTTACAGCTCGGATCGCTTTTTGAATTGACTTCTGCAGTCTGTTCTAGTTACGTTTTGTCTTCTCCTAGATGTATACAGTTCGACTTATTTTATATAGTACATTCCTCAGCATTCTTCTTCTCATGTGAAATTAACCCGGTCGGACGTGTTGATCCCCTTCTGGCAGCAACAGGCGCAAAACTCCCCGTCCGGCTCGTTTCTGCGCCGCCATCGAGGCGGACGCGGTGATTTTAGTGTGTGATCGTTGTGGTAATGGAGCTTCTAAATCTCCTTTAGCTGAAGGATTCAAGGGTTTTTATTGTGACAGGGCTTTGGAAACAGGAAGAGTGACAGTCGCTCAGCGATGCCAACATCATCTGCAGGAAAGTGTCATGCTGTGGGCCAACCTGGTGGAGATGGAGTCACATATGTTTACTTTTGTTTGCATAATGATCCTGCTGTTGCTAAATAAAAACCTTTGTGCTGGTTTCCACTTGACTCTGTTCATGCCGCTGCAATATGATGCAAAGAGTCTGTTGCCCAAACACTTCCTTCTTGAAACTGTTGTTGATTCAAACACCTTATGGCATTTCTCAATTTGTTTTTAAGCTCAGATAACTTGTGGAAAGGAGCTGGTACTGCTGAATGATATTTAACTTGTATATAGAATTGGATATTTGACGTTAAAAGATTTATTGTATTAATCTTTGATTTTTATTTGAGTTTTAAAGAGCATGAAGACACTTAGAAATGGATTTAAATATGTTTTATATTAGTGGAATAGTTTACAGTTCAACTTTTAGGCTAGAAAAGCAGTCAGGTGTGCTAATTGTTAGTATTTCCTCTTAGCATTACAAAGCTAGCAATGCTATCAGCCTGTAATTCTGATAGCATTACAAAGTGCTAGCTGTTGCTTGTAGATATCAGCAGAAATTAGCTAGAAGCTAGTAATGCCATCATGTTGGCTTATAGCTACTAATGCTATCAGTTTCTATCAGCTGCTTTCAAACTCTTCATCAACCTGCTTTCAATCAAAGGTTTGATAGTACAATGATTTTTTTCATGAGTTTTTGTGATTTAACACATCAAAAATACAAATTACTGTAGCTATTTTTAAGTTTTTACATGTATGACAGTCATATTGGATTCTTAGGTTGGGTTTTAAGTTCCAGGCATAAAGGTTTTTGTTTTTTTCTACACCACTATTAAACAAATGAGTATAGAAAAAAAGTTAGCATTAGGCGTGGGCTTTAAAGAGTTACTTTTCAAAACTCCAAAAGATGTTTGTCATTAACCTCCCGTGGTTTAAAGTAATAATGAGATGCCAGAGGAACTGCCAGAGTTTTTTGTGCGTTGCTTAATATATTCTCTTGTAGTGTGAGTTAATGCTTCCCCTCCCCCGTCTGTTGCTGACCATTGCAGGTCAGCTGTCTGAAAGGAAACCATTCCCATGTCTAAAATAAAGATAAATGTAGGATTTTGGAAATGACTTTGACACTCCCCCCCCAAAAAAAAATAACAAAAGATCTAGATACACAGCTACAACGAAACTGAATATTCTTACACTTTGTTCTTGATAGATCATCTTAGCAAAAATTTTGATTGGTCAGATGCTTCTTAACTCATATATGCCACTGTGAGGACTTTCTAGGAGTTCTGAACTTAAATTTTCTTGTGAGGTGAGAAATGTTAGGACAAGAAGGAACCTTTTAATTTTTGCCTAGTGGAAAAAATTAGTTCCTGTCTTTTTTTTTTTTTTTGTGGAGTGTGTAGATGTGCCACTTATTGGTGTCATTAAGGCAGAGTGGACCAACGGTACCATATGTTTATTGCAACTGCTGAAGTTGAGGAACTGAGTGCTTCTTCTTCGTTTGTTTATTGAAATTAGCCGGTCGTCGAACATGGGTACTGAGTTGCTGGTTATATCCAGACATGTAGTCATAGCAACCTGAAGTCACTCTTTGTAGGGAAGAAAAAAAGTGACATGTCTTTACAGTTGGTGTAGTTATTCCCATAGCTCAGACTTACTCGGTTGTTTGTTTCTTCTTTGGTCGCCGTGTACCGTTGTGGATCTTTTTCCTCGGACTGAGTCAAAGAGTTCTTTGTGTGAAACACCAACAACACTGTAAATCATTTTAGCAGTAGCTGCATTAGAGTCATGCCTGCCTAATTCCCTGGCTTTGACCTCTCGATTACACAACATATTGATCAGCAGCACAGACGGAAAACAGAAAGCAAGTACTCAGTTTGGCGCCTCCTGTTCTCTGTGGTTAAATTTGTATTAAACAACAAGTGAAAGTCAACATGCACTTTGATCCTTGTCGTGTCCTAAGCTTTGGTAAGGCAACGTCTTCATTTCAAAGTTATTCTTGGAGATGTAGGACTTTTTTTGACAAGGGTGCTGCTAGAAATCAAGGTGATTAAATCCATAGTGACATGTTTAGCCCGGGCTTTACTCAGGGCTTCTCGTTTTAATTAAATCCTATGAGTTCCTCTGAGGTGATCCACCCAACAGCAGGAGACACTGTGCCTTTTCTAAAGCCGCGCTGGGCTGCACATTTTGATACACCCAACTTTTTAGGAGAGAGGAATTTTTAGACTGGCCTTTACAGCTAAACTGGAAGGAAGCCAGACATGATACAGTCTACTAACATAAGTTAGAAACGCTCTCCTCAAGGTAGCGCCAGAGTGGATCATGGTTCCAGAAAACCGTTTGCAAGGTAGATAGCTCTGTTTCTTTTTCCTTCTTCATCAAGGCCAAAAGGCACTGGGGGAGGCTGATAAGACGGCCAACATGCCGCCATTCAGGTCTGCAATCAGCTGCATATTGCCACTCCTTTTCGTCAACTTTTCGCTTTTAGCCCTTTAGGGGAAGACGGGTTTGGGTGAAGAACTCTGCAGGTCTGAACAGAAACCTAAGTAGCTGAGACTTACATTTGTTCTTTTCTCCATTTTCTTTTTAGATTTTTTTTTTCATTTTCTAGGATATCAACATTCAGTCAAGCTTGAAGAAGAAACATTTTGCGTCAACTCTTTGTGACGACTGAGCGCCGAGCAATCGACCGAAACAAAGGATCCTCGCCTCTCATCCCGCTGCCTCCATCATAATGCCTGGAGTTAGGGAACTCATGGAGCTGAGGAGGGTCCCCATGGAGGCCGACGATGATAGCACCGCCAGCTTGGAGGAACATTTCAGAGGCCCCATTGATGTGGAGAAGTCCACCATCGCCAGGTCAGCAAAAAAATATATGACCAAATAGGGAAGCAGAGGTAACTTTTTGTTACTCTACATATCAGATCATCAAAGTAAAACAGAAAGCATTTTTTCAAATGACAATTATTAAAATATTGAAGGAAAGAAATCTATCCAGACCGACCCTATGCAAAAAAAATATTTTCTCCCTAAATCTAATGCTGTCATCAAGTGTTTGCTGTTTCTAGTAAGGAGCCATTTAAATATGTCTGGAGGCTTTTTGGTCTACTGTTGTTTGAATTCAACTAAATGAAAGTCCAGGCTTTGACGGTGTCACACCAACACCTTTTATTTGCTGTTTTGGGGGCTTGCCATTCAGAAGTACACTTGCTGGTGTGTTTTAGATCAGTGTTTTGCTCCATAAGATAGTAAGTGCTCTTGATTTCTCCTTCTCAAAGATTTTCCAGTAGAGAGCAAAATGAATGGTTCCGTCGCTGAGGACAAGTTGTCCAGGTGCAAAAGCAACATAACAACCTTCAGGGTCTTTTTCTGAAATGTTTTGCTTTAAGTCAGATGTAACACACACACACACCTTCCCGAAACTTTAACTTTTGTCTCCTCAGACTAAAACCATTTTGTAATTATGTTGCACATCAGCTCAGGTTACATTTTTCTGAAATGAACATTTGTTTGATGATCTGAAATGTTTCAGTAACAGGTGGAATCTGTGAAGGGCCTCCAGTATGTCTGTAAGATTCCAGTGTATCCTAAAGATTTGCTTCCTTGGTCTTCCAGCAGTCAATATATAGACGAAAATGACGATGGGGAAGATGACAGGTTCTTATCAAATGGGCTGATGAAGAAGAAGAAATATGAGGAAGAAGAATATGTAAGAGAGCTCATCCGTCACTACAAGTATTTAACCAACATTAAAATAGCAAAACTGTAAACTCTCCATCTTTTCTCTCGGCCAGCATCCGGGCCACGCCTCCTTCGGCATGTCGGTCTTCAACCTGAGCAACGCCATCATGGGCAGCGGCATCCTGGGCCTGTCCTACGCCATGGCCAACACCGGCATTGTTCTCTTTACGTAAGTCCAGAGGCTCCTTCTCGTTGCAAAAAGAGTGTTGTGACATTTATGTGTGCATGACTCACATTGGGAAGTGGCGTTGCTCACAGGGATATTGCTAATGTGTTTATGTATTGACACTTTGCTACTGCGTCACTTAATCATGAGGCGCCATGACGGACGTCAGAAGTGAGGGACGGGAGTATTGAACAGAGCAACTGAGGTTGATGTCTCTGCCTTTGCTTCTACTTGTTCAAGTCGAGTTAGTTGGAGCTCATAGATGGCGGTATTTGCAAAAGTTGGAAATAACCTTCTTCCTCCTGATGTAATCGCCAACTTTGCCTGAATTCACACTACATGGTTCATACCACTACGTTATAAACAATGTTTCCCCTTACACCAGAGCTGACTTAAATGCTTACAAAACCTTTAGCTGTCCTCAGTAAAAGTTATTCAAGAACTTTTTCCCAACCGCGCAGGATCTATGACCACTTTTAAAGCTCAATCAACTAAATAAAAGCGAAATGAGGTTACCACCCGGTAGTTTTGATGGCCGGCCATGGAGTAGGCCGCCTTCTGAAGAGCGCAAAAGGTCAATAACATTCGATCATGTGTTGGTTTGGATGAGGGTTAGTTGTCGTCTTCTTGTTGACTGGTAAAACATTGGGCAGCCCTTCCTCACTGAGACTGGCAACATCTGTCCTCAAACATTATTATCAGGATCAGCTATGAGACAAAGCTCTACCTTCAAGTCCCAGCAGGTTGGGTCGGATCCGCTGCTGGCGGCTGCTCCTGATGTACATGTTCTGTTCCTGTACTTCCAGTATCACCCTCCTGACACAGTTAGGCTATTTTCAGCGGCCAAACGCCTGGATGAGTTGGCATTGCTCCGACATGACTCCACAAAGGTCATGCTGGAACCATGCTAAAGTTGACAGGACACCGTGTCCCACAAGGCTAGCTCACCAAACGACACACATCCCAGAGAGACCTTTCTGTCGTATTTAACTGAAAAAGCATGAAAACGTGCTTCATCTTCACTCTCTGTCCGTCTTTGTGTGCAGAATCCTCCTAGTCGCCGTGGCCATCCTCTCCTTGTACTCCGTTCATCTTCTCCTCATGACGGCAAAAGAAGGAGGTTGGTGTTACTACTGAACATGCATCTTGAAGATGTGGATGTGTTCGCTTGTTTTATTTTAACAGTTTCTTTCTTTAAGTGGGTGGGGAAAAAAGGAATACACTTGATTGTCTTCATGTTTCTGCTTGTCTGCATGGGCAGGTTCTCTGATCTACGAGACGCTGGGGCACAAAGCGTTCGGTTGGCCGGGAAAAATGGCTGCCTTCATATCAATAATCATGCAAAACATTGGAGGTAAATGTGAATTCGTAGCGCATGTGTGAGTCTGTCTGGACCTGGTGTTAGAGTTTGTCTTGGGTCAAATTTATCATAATTGGAACCTTTCAGGAATGTGTTGACATGCTTCCAGCCACGTGCTTATGAGAGCTTTAATGCAGTTTTGTCTACACCCACACTGAATTTAGAAATTTATATTTAGAGATGTAATTTAATCAGAGTACAGGGTTATGTGATTGACACCTTTCACAATTAAAATGAAAGCATTGGATTATGGGCGAAAGATCAACACAAAGTAATGCTTTTAACCGTGAAGCTGAAGGAAGAGATGCAACTTCTTCTGAAGTTTGTTAAAAAAAACAACTTAATATTCAAAAGTGAATATGTTGGTTTGGATTTCTCTTCAGCCTCTCTGCGTTAACACAATGCATGTCTCCCTCAGCATGATGCTGCCAGCACCAGGCTTAACCCTGGGGGAAAATGTGAGGTTTTTGCCACACCTAGCATCTCGTAAACATTCGCTTGTGGTAAACCTGTATGGTGCTTCTCATGAATTTCCTTTCAAAAACGGCTTTCTGTTTTTCCCACGCTCTGTAACGAAGACCAGATGTGTGGAGATCAGTTTAAGTTGGAGGCCTGTTTCCAAATTAAGCCGAGGATCTCTGCAGTTACAGTTAACTATGTTAATGACTCGGGACGAATTCATGCAGATACAAAGTGTTACCTACCGTTGTCCTTGTCCTCTTGCAGCCATGTCCAGCTACCTCTTCACCGTGAAGTACGAGCTCCCTGAAGTCATCCGAGCCTTCTTACACTTAGAGGAGAATTCAGGGTGAGGTCTGCTCTCAGGGATCTTGGGCAGTTTTTACTTTTTTTTCTTTTCTTTTTTCTTCTTTTTTTTAAGCATTCCTTGAACTCTCAGTCTTAAACCTGCGTTCTGTTTGCAGGGAATGGTACCTAAACGGAAACTACCTGGTGGTGTTCGTGTCCATCGGAATTATTCTGCCGTTGTCCCTCCTGAAAAATCTGGGTAAGTACAAATCCTGTTTCACTGCGTTGCATTTGTTCAGCGAGGTTCTCACTAAAACGAGGGGGAAAAAATAGGCTTAAGTAATTACATGAACAATAGAAATGGGTTATAATCTAAAACATAATTCATTTTTTCTCTCTTCAGGTTACCTGGGCTACACCAGTGGTTTTTCACTGTCTTGTATGGTCTTCTTCCTGGTTGTGGTAAGTTGAGCCTGTTCATAATTTCCTGTTAAATTCTTTTTTTTTTTTTTTTTTGGAAAAGATTAGACTTTCTTCTAACATGTTACAATGCTTAATAAAAGCTAGAATTTGAGCTAAAAACTGTGAGTAATGTCTCAAACAATGTTTGACACAATTTAAACCTAAACGTAGAAAACAGTCTAGTGTTGATTACTTGTTACCAAGTTATGGCAACATTCCATGCCAACAAGCGCATTCCATTAACTTATTTTTTATTACAGCACTGTCACTGCATTAATTTCAACTTCATTCTCTCTAGTCAGATTTACAGCTCTCCTAAAAGGTAGCTAGCCAACATGGAAATAAGTTTTTCCAGCCTGTTTGAACATGTTAGGGTTTGTTAAAAAAAAAAATAAAAAAAAAAAAAAAAACAGGAATCTGCAATAAAATGCAAGTAAATGAAAAGAAACACAGTAACAGTAACTCTCAACTTTCCGCAGTAATCTGGAAGAAATTGGAAAATGAGAAATAATTTTGGATGATAATAGAGTAAAATGCATTCCCAGGGACTAAACTTACAGCAAATTCAGTCAAGTGAATTGTAGTAAGATTGAGTCACCTGAACTAAAGCTTATTTTAAAAAAAATGAATGTGAATAAAATGGAGTTTAATTGTGCTTTCAAAATTAAGTTAACAGTTAAGCTAGCATAAGCTAGGTGTATCTTCACGGATCAACAAGCAGTTTATTTTCATTTAGTCTTTGACTTCAGAGAAAAAGCTAAAGTTTGCTATTATATAACATGAAAAAAGAACCAAAAAGTCATTTAACTTTTGGAAATGTAAATTTTCTAGCATGTTAGCTTGCAGCTGCTACCTAGCATGCTTGTTCAAGCACACTGAGTGATTGTTTCATTGTTTCCTGTGCCCTCTAGTTGCCAAAAAACAACATTGCTAACTTAGTTAGCAAGATGATTAGTTTACTAATTAGTGTTACACAGTAATACATGTTCTTTTTTGTAACTATTTTTATTTGTGATATGAACAGATAATGTTATGGGACAAATAATGTGTCTACACAGTTGAAACAAGGTTTTTATATACAGTATTTTTTCTTACTGTGTTACTTGAATCAAACTAAGCTGTTTTTATATCAGTCAGAACTACCAACCAAACTTGTTTGGTAAAGCCCAGTTTTTTTTTTTACTTCTCCTAGATTATCTACAAGAAGACCCAGCTGCCCTGCCCTCTCCCTTTCATGTACTCGTCCAACCTCAGTACGAACGACAGCGACATTTCCAGGCTGTACGCGCTACGACACAACATGTCGCAGTTGGACTTCTCGCGGGCCAACGTCTCCCCAGTGGTCACCAGCAACCAGGGTGACCACCACACCACGAGCGTCCACTTCGAGCCTCACCCCGACGACGAGGAGATGTGCAGGCCCAAATACTTCGTCTTCAACTCTCAGGTAGGGGGCGAAGGAGGGCCAAGAGTGTTCTTTTCCGCTGGGCCTACTTCTAATAAAGGCCGGATTCCAGGAGTTTGCAGAGACATGTTTGGGAAAGGCGGGGTTATTTGAGGCGTGTCTTGGACTATCGTGTGCTTATAGATTCATGCCTGGGCTCTTATAATCATAAATCATGATAAGATTTTGGCTTTGTGTGGACTTAAGGTGAGTCACCTCTGATTCACAAAGGTTTGCAGTTTTTACTGTCCGGGTTCCTACACAAGTAGAAATCTTAGATTCTTTCTAAGTATTTTAGGAGAAGCAGCCTTTTTCACCTTTGACCTGAACGCATAACTCACATGGCATCCGATCAGAATTGAGCCAGCCAAAAAAAGAAAAAGCTGTCTCTACTCTTTGTGCAGGGAACCAGCGTGACTTAGGAAGCACTGAGTGGGTGTTGTCTGTTTTAGTATATTTTCCACGTTTTGCTACATAGAACAAATTTTACTGCATTTTATTGGATATTTTAATGCAATAATCACAATTAATAAATGTTTGAATTTGTGTCCAGACCAACCCTGACTCAAGCTCACTCAGATTAGATGGAGAGAATACCGTTTACATCTTACTACAAAATCTCAATTGGAAATAGGTCTGGACTTAAACTAGACCATTGCTATACACCTCCATGTTTCAGGTAGGGTGGCCAGGACTAACTAAGCAAAGTTTTAAATCTAAACATTCATGTGCATAGAATTTTTTTTTGTTCTTGGAGCATACTATGCATTTATTTATAATATTTTCCATGAATATAGAACTCGGGTTCTAATTTTTGATGGTTTAAAAGTGAAAACTTGTTTGTTAGCATTTGTTTTGATTGTAAAGCTCATCCTTCGGTTTTTTTTTGTTTTGTTTTGTTTTGACCCACAGACTGCGTACACTGTCCCCATCCTGGCCTTTGCATTTGTCTGCCATCCTGAGGTGCTGCCTATCTACAGCGAGCTAAAAGAGTAAGCGCATTTTCTTTTATATTGAGAACTATCGTCCGCTTTTAAAAAAAAAAAAAAAAAAAGGAAAACATTTAGCTGCCTTCTGGCATTGGATAATTATTTGTTTTCTGTGTTTGTAGTCGCAGCCGGAAAAAAATGCAGAGGGTCTCCAACCTGTCCATCCTGGCCATGCTCATCATGTACATGCTGTCGGCTCTGTTTGGCTACCTCACCTTTTATGGTAAGGGCAGTGAGCTACATAAGATGGATATTGTAAGTTATTTTAATAAATGAAATCATAAATTAAAAGTTTTTTTTATTTCCTTAGTTTATAGTCAAAATTGACTTGACATTTTAAGAGTGACAGAAAACAATCAATCTGTGAGGAAATACTTTTTATAAGCACTTTATCCAAACAGTTAGCGTGCTAGCTTGAGCTAAAGTCTGCAGGTAAATTTAAGTCTCTCCAGCTAAAGCTAACTGCTAGCTTTTGGGATTGCTTTAAGTGTGACATGACTGCTCTGTTCCACGTCTGTTGCAGACTTTGTGGAGGCCGAGTTGCTGCACACCTTTACCAAAGTTTACAAGTTTGACACCATGCTGCTCCTGGTGCGCCTGGCTGTCCTCACCGCCGTCACGCTCACTGTCCCCATCGTGCTTTTCCCTGTGAGTACGCCACACTTTGAACACAGCAGCGCTGTGTCTGTTCTGCTCGCTACGTCTTCTTTTTATTATTATTTATTTAATGAGAACTCTTTTAAATAGAGCACCACCCCTTATTGCAGTGCGGCACAACATGGGATTTCAGTCGGTTCCACTTTCATTTGAAAGAGTAACAGTTTGATTTACGTCAGAGCACTTAAGCACACGTAAACACACACCGCCCTTTTAAATGTTAAATGCTATGGTATGTGTGTGTGTGTGTGTGTGTGTGTGTGTGTGTGTGTGTGTGTGTGTGTGTGTGTGTGTGTGTGTGTGTGTGTGTGTGGTTCTCCTTACAGAGTCCGTTTGTGTTCGTTCTGTTTTTTTTTTTTTTTTTTTTTTTTTTGTCATTTTCTGGATGGACTGGTTTTTTTCCGCTGCCACTCTGGGCAAATGAGTAGAACATGTTGTTCGGTTGAAACTCTTCCTGTCGTCATTCAGGAACCCAAGCACACAGCCTATGGTTGTAAAAACCCACACCTCATTATTGCACTAACACGCATTTAACGTCATGTCAAAGATTTCCGCACCACACACTGTGCCGGCTAGTGTTTTTTCTCAATGTCTGCTCATATTGGGTCACATGACGTGCGGCCGCCAAACCTTATCGTCTTACTCATATTCATTCACACATGTGCCCTTCTTCCTACCATTTCCATATATGGTCACAGGATAATTTTAGACTGCCCCTTATCTGACACCAAGAGAACAAAAAAAAACAGGGCCCACTGGTCAGTGGAAGTTTCCTGCCTCCTTTAGGCTCCAGAACACACGCCAACACATGCACACACACACACACACACACACACACACACTTGAGATAATGTTGAAACATTATGTGCTTGTACTGAAGTTGTAATTACACATGGCTGCCACTAAGAGGCAGCACATTTACTTTTTTCATGGTAACTGTATGCTGTACACTGCTGCTTTATAAAAAGTGTTGTTTCATTATTTTAATACAACAGTAGGACTTGAACTCTATATCAGCTTTACCATTTAGTAATCTAGCTGATGTTTGGGTGTTTTCTTTTGCTTTGTTTAGCTGTTTTTCCTAAAGCAAGGTGTGGGAGGACTCCATGTTTCCCACCCTAACTGAGCAGTGGAAAAACCCTCACCCTGACCTCCTGCGAGATATCAGAGGCAGGGAACCGAGGACAAGCGGGCAGGGGGAGGATAGTACATTCCTCGACATATCTTGTCTTACAATCCGCCGCACTAGGGTGTCCGTTCCTCGAAATGTGTTAGTAATGTTGGGAAATCAGCTTCTGGGTGTTTTGAGGTGGGTGAAATGGCTTATGAGGACACAGGCTTGGCTTTAAAAGAACATCTTAGTCGAAACACGATTATAGTGAAAGGAAATTGACCCGGAATGCGACTTTTGGCTGCAGTTGAAAGCTGTAATTAAGCTGGTTACTACATGTAACTTTTTAACTAGCTGTTACGCATTTTAACAGAACTGAGAGTAGCTAATAAATTGTTTAACAGAATGTGCCACACACTAGCTAACGTATCTTCAACTCAACAGTGTTTTATTTTAAACAAAAATAATTGTAAAATCATTTCTATTTTACGGCAAGAATGAAATATTTAGCAATAGTAATGTTTCTTTACCTTTAAATAGTAGAAGCATGCTAGTTTTAGCTATAGCTAAAATACATGTAATATTTAGCCTAAATGTTACCTTCCAGTAACTGTGTACCACATAACTAAGCTATTTGTGCTTACCAATTAAAAATTTTAAAACCTTAACTTAGCTCAAACTAAAGCTAACCCATCTTTATGTTTTTGATAAAAGAAGTAACTTTGAAGTCAAGGAGGAAGAACATCATTTTCCTAGACATAGTTAGCTAGCTAGTTTTGGCAGTTGAATGTTGCTTGTAGTTTTTAGCTAGCTATTATCTGTAATTATGTGTTTTGATCTAATTAAATACTAGCCAGTCATTTATATAAAGAAATGCCAACTATGAGTTAAGCCTCTTTGAAACAACAACATTTGTCTTAATACCTACTTTGTTTTAGCATGAAAATAATCAAAATAAATTAAAGCTAGCTAGTTCTAGCTTTAGTTAAAATTAAAAATATTTGGCTTTTGGAATTTTTGTAGTGCTTGTAAAAAATTGGCTTCTGGACAAAAGGGAAGCATTTAATATATAAAAAAATATAAATCAGTTAGTTTCATCTTCATGCTAAGGAAGTAAGGTATCAACTACCCCTTTAAAAAAAAATAATAATAATAATAACTGAGCTTAAGGTGATACTGTTTTTAAAATTGCTCATTGTAGAAAACAAGCAAAAGAAAGAAAAAAATCTTAAGTTTCTTCTTGATGCTACATTGTTCTATAAAAAAAAACTATGGAAATTACTTTCAGGTAAAAGTTTTATCTTCACGTTAAGGATTATATAATCACAAGTAAGTAGAAATGTGATAAGAACATAAAAGTTTAATAAGAAGCACAGTTGGAATGCATAAATGCAGGTTTCATCAAAAACATCATCAAAATCTCATTAAAATCTTTGTGAGTGCTTTCAAAACTGGTTTTAACCTGTATACAACTACAGCTGTAAAATACATGAGTCATTGGCTTTTCACATAAATTAGTTCTAACGAAGAACCTGTCGCTGTCAGCATGCAAATAAATGAGCCAGCTTAGAGCTGAGGGAGCGCAGTACTCCACTTGGCATTCTTATTAGAGAGTCGCAGGTGTGCAGAGTTAGGAATGTTTCATTAACTCACCATAACTATTCATTCTGTTAATTAAACCGCTGCTGCTGCACAGTGGGGAGACTGATAAAGACGAATGTGCAGCATTGAACCCAAAGAACTGCTTTGTCTCACCGTTGTTCTGCCAAGTTTCCGTCCGGCCTCCTGAATCCACCTGGCAGGTTTTTTGAAGGAAAACGCCGACGACCTTCAGCGAGAGATTAACGTTAGCTTTGTCTGCCGACTGTCCTCGGCTCCCATGGCAACGCAGTAGATGTGAGTGAAGATAACGCATGTAGATGTGTGTGCAACCTGAAAGCTCACGTGTGTGCTGGGGTGAGCGGTCACATGAAGGGCAGACGCTAACGGCGCCCGGATCACACAGGGCTTTTCCTGGGATCCGGTACATAATGAAAGGGCTTTATGTGGAGGCAGACATGTCCCAGTTCTCAGGCCAACCAGGCCACGGGTGAAGGCCACCGCCATCTTACCATCGTAGACATTAAAATAGTTGTTTTAGTAAGGCAGCTACAATACAAATGGCAACATCTAAATGTGGAAACATGAGATAGAGATGTAGAAAAATGTTGAAACGTGAAAATTACAGAAAAAAAATTACATTAACAAATCTAAAACATACAGAAAAAAATGTCTTATTAGAAAATCTAAAATATAATTCAAACGTTTAATCAGAACAAAGTAAATCATGGTTAAAATTAATTTCTACCTTGGTAAAACTTACCAAAAAAAAAAAAGGAAAATTAGCTCAAATAAAATAGAATTATAGATTGCAGTTTTAGCAAATTGAAAAAATAGCTATAACATAAATGAACAAGAATTTGAACATTAAAATGCATTTAGTTTACAAATAAATTTCAAACTGCATGGAAAAGATGGTATCAAACGCATTAATATGAAATTTAATACTCAGCTATTGAAACATTCAAATAAAGATGTAAACTGTGTAGAACTGTACTAGTTGATTAAAATAAAACATGTAATTCATTCTTGGATTTCTAAGGCACTGAATAAAATGACTTTGCAATATAACAAATAAACATACATTTGAATTTCACTTTAAAAAAATCTATTTATTTACTTATCAAAAACTACATTACTCTCCCATTTGACGATTTAATGTTTATTTTTTTTAAATTCTGTAAAAAAAAATCTGTTTTCTAAATATTAAATCTTTAATATTAGTTAGTTGGTCCTGTAGTGAGCCAGTGTCGCCACTAGAGGGCTCACCATTCTACCCATTGAGTTCTGTTTGTTTTGGTTGAAAAAGGGGACTGCTCTTTTTCAGAAGGTTCTTGTTTGGGTGTCTAGTTTCCGTTGATGCTTCAGTGCTTCCTTAGCCCACAAACCCTTTGAGGTGACTTTCCTGTTGAGTATTTTTACTCGTGAGGGACTTTTTACCATTGCTGCCGATACTTTCCATTCTCACTTGCCTTGTGCGCCGACAGTCGAGCCACATGTTTACCTTAGCGAAGCACAAAGCAGAAATATGGTTCAGATCTTACATCAGCCTCAGTGTGTGTAGTTTGTGTTTCACTTTACTTGGGTGTGGAGTGAAAATACGACCCTGTCGGCAGGCGCATACAGCAGACACCTTGTCTTTGGTTTGTTTCCAACAGGCCAAAGCCAGATGTATCCTGCTCAGTTTGGCTCTACAAGTAAATACTAAGGAGCAGAGTGTGTAAATATCACACGGTGAACTCCAAAGGCTTCGTGCCAGGTAGCAGGCCTGTGCTGAATGGTTTGGTACCATGGAGAGAAAAGCAGCATGCAGGCTCGACTTTTCCAGGACGACCAAGTTATGCACAAACCTCTGGGAAGGAGAGAGGGAGGAAGGAAGGCTGATGAAGATCTTAGATTTATGGCATGATATGAGTTTTGGAACAAATGGAGACAATTTCTTGGCAGTGGATCTAATGGTGTAAGCATCTCAGTGGCGCCTTGGTTCAATCTGGCAGCATAGAAAATCAAGATAATTAGAATTTGTACCTAGCAGTGAAGCATAAATAAACCTCTTCTCTAACCCAGGCTTAAAAGACTTGAGCTTTGCCAGCACTGGGGAAGATTTGATACGACCTGGCCTCCTTGAGATGTGCAAGTCATGACTGCTCAGTTGTTTTAAAGCGACACACTTGGGTGAGAAAGGTAAAGCAGAACGATGAGTAAGAATGAAAATTGCCAACAGCAACTCCTGCCGTCCCTCCCTCCCTGCATTTTTAGCCCGCCCTTTTCTCACTGGTGGCTGATGCAACCTCTTAGCCCCATTGCGCCGCGGGAGATAATCCCCAGCCTAAAACACCACTTCCTTTCTACCTTTCCCCCCGTGACCCACCAATCCACGGTGCCTCGGGCTTCTCCTGATCCCCACAACCTTTCCCCCAGTGAGGAGGCTTAACCAGCAAAAAGGTGTCTTAGCTGGGATCTGCTACTTTACCTCCCGTCTTTTCTTAAACAAACACACCCAGTTCAGGAACATACCCATAGACACCAAGTCTGAGAAAGGGAACATTATTCTAATGTCTATTTTGAAGGAAGAAAGTCACAAGGCTGGCAGAAGGGGGGCCTAAATATAGATGCATGCTACTTATGAGGCACCGTGTTGGTCTATCACATAAACCTTTCATTAAAGACGGCAAGGTTTGCAGATCTTATGTGAAAAAGTTTGAAGAGTTGGGATGCAAGCTACGTTCACTGCAGCCTGAAGTGACCAAAATCTGAATCTTTTGCCCTTGTGTGACCTTCATCTGATCTTTTGATGAAAGTCTGAACAACACAGATTGAATATTCCACAAATGCAACGCCAACCGCTTGGCTATGTGGTCCTCAGTCCAACACGCATTCGATCTTTTCAAATGTGACCTTGTGTTTGTACGTACAGGTAGCATTCATCCGACCTGTTTGTCACTGACACTCGACAAATGTCTCTATTCAGCATTCAGGAAGAAAAACAACAACCATGGGGGACGATAATTGTTAACATGCTGGTTCTGGTTTGACAACAACTTTAAAATCACAAGATACAGTCCACCATTACTGTCCATATTTACTTCTGCAAACACTGAGCGTGTTCGCTACATGTGACATTACTGTGTCCTCTACTGCACATGCGGGACATTTTTAGGTTGTTTCGGGTTCACACAGGAGATCTCATAAAAGTGGCATTTAATTCTGAAAATAAAATCACAAAATATTGGAATTGAGTGTTATAGCTTGCAGTGTGAACGCACCCTAAAACACATTAAAATTCTCGTTTGTGTTTGTGAAGCCTCCTTTATGTCAGATGGATCTGTACAGTTCTAGATGTGGCAATAAAGTGCAACCCCTAAACACTCTGACTTGTTTCCTCTCAGATCCGCTCCTCCATCACCACGTTGCTCTTCAAGGGCCGTGACTTCAGCTGGACTCGCCACCTGGTGATCGCCGCACTCATCCTGGCCTTCAACAACATGCTGGTCATCTTCGTTCCCACAATCAGGGACATCTTTGGCTTCATCGGTAAGCCCTGACTCACAGTTTCTTTTATTAGTCTTATCAGTCGGGTGGACACATGAAGCTACCAACGGCAGACGGTCAACACCTCAATGCTAAAAATAATCGAGTCATTTAAACCTCCTGCACTCAAAGAGAAGTTTAGAAGTGCCCTACTTTTTTTCTTTTTTTTGCTTACAGCAGGAAGAACCGCAACCTAAATCGTCAAGGGTCTCGCTCTGCGAGTCATGACTGTCCTCGGTGCAGTTTTAGCTTGGCAGGAGGAGCATTTTGTCAGCTTTTCTGCTTGCTCACTCAATATCTAATAGGGCACATTCTGTAGGAGGGCAGGCAGTTAGGAAGTAAAGAGATATCTGCTGAAGCAACGGGAAAACTACTGCAACCTAACCTACAATTAAGTAGTAAACTATGTATTATCAGTGTACAATATGAAGAAAATTCTAGTCCTCACTTACCATAAATTGCAACCTGTTGAGTGCAACCGGGTATTGCGTGCTTTAATGAGCCCTTCTTCTCCTCTGTTTGCAGGTGCTTCTGCAGCTACAATGCTCATCTTCATCCTTCCTGCTGCCTTCTACCTCCGCCTGGTTAAGTCGTTACCATACAACTCCTGGCAGAAGATTTCGGTAAGTGTGCACTGCCATTAGGTTTATACTGCTCTTCTAAGCTCTCTGTCTTTCTCCACCAAGGCTGAAGTCTTTGTCTTTGGACCTAAAGAGGAGAGAGTTATTTCAGATAGAAACTAGAGATCAGGCCTGAAATCTGGAAGCAGTGATTGACTCAGACCTGAACCTTCAGAGCCACATAAAGACAGTAACAAACTGGGCCTTCTATCACCTGAAGAACATCTCCAGGACTCAAAGACTAAGGTCGCAGCGAGATCTAGAGAAATTTTTATCTTTAGTCGCATTGATTACCAGAACAGAATCAACCTTCAAGACCTCTCAGGTTCTGGTTCTGCTCTGCATCGCCAGAACCAGAACCAAACATGGAGAAGCAGCATTCAGCTTCCACGCACCACAAATCTGGAACAAACCTCCAGAAACAACCCAAATGTAGAGTTACCATTGATTCATAATAACTGGAACTTTGGTCAATATGCTTCATGCTTGATGATTTTGATGATTTCATTTGACAAAATGTAATGTTTATTGCTTGTTTCATAATTGATGACTTTATGATGTTTTTATGGCGTAAAGCAACTGCCTTGTTGCTGAATGTGCTAAACTAACAAACTTGAGTTGACTGATAGGCAGGGAATACATCTCCAGGCGACCCCAGTTTATTGCTTTCTTACCCAGAATCCCTTCTTGTTCCCGTCTCTCTCTCCAGGCGGCGGTCTTCCTGGCCGTGGGGGTGGTCTTCATGATTGGCAGCTTGTCGCTGATCGTTCTCGACTGGATCCATCACCCACCCGGCACCAGCCACGCCCATTAAAGACCCCTCCTCCTCACTTTCGGATTTATATTTAAGAAAGCAGCAGTCATCCCTTTTCCATCCACACCACGATCTTCATCACTTCCCTCGATTGAATTATTCAGAAAATCTTCAGTGCATCGACCGGATATGCTGCATCCTCAGAACATCATTTGGAGGACTTTTTTTTTTTTTTTCTTTTGTACGTTAGAATGTAACAACTTCAGACTTTGACGTAATACGCCGTTACAGGCAGTCTGGAATCATCGTTGCGATGACGATATCGTACTTCCAGCTGTGAAGATACTGAGCAAATCTTTCACTTGAAGAACAGCATTGTGATTGGACCGCAGGGCTGGAACAGGTGATGCCGTTTCCCGCCGTTTTCCTCCTTCTTCTAAAATTAAGCTACATTTACAAATGGAGTGTGTCGTCACCCATGAAAAACAAGCACTTCAGATACTTTTCACTTTATGTGGAGATGCAGTAGACACCCCCACTCATATCAAATATATGCACACATATCAAAACATGTATTTCTTTAAGCTACTGTCCATGAAATTAATCAACAAAGACGGTTAAGCGGAAAAATAATCTCCCCCCCACTTAAATTTATTAAAAAAAAAAAAAAAAAAAATCTGAAACCTTGCCAAAGTCTGCGTTCGTCAGGACGATCGTCTTGGCCAGCTGCGTACAAGAAGGTGCTTTTCAGTATTACTGTCATACAGAACTCTGAACATGGAGGAGACGGATGTACATAATCACCTGTAGCTACTTCATTAAGTAGCATTGTACATATCATAGAGTTCTCTGTTGTTCAGGTTACGCGAAGACGAAGGGTCATTTCAAGCAGCATGCCTACTGGAATAACCTATCAGACATAAAGTAGGACTAGACTGCTGGACGGAGAATCACTTGTGTTGCTTTTACACAGAGTTAGCTGAAACATCCAGAGGTAACTAGAGTTTCATCAGCGAAAGCTGAAATAGTTTCACTAAATATCCGTAACATCTCTTGTTATGTATTTGTATCGTAACTCTTAACTCTTAGTTCAAACATTTATCATGTGAATGCTACATTTGTAGCTAAGTTTGCAGCCACCTGCTGATATTAGGCTGGAGCCCGGCTGACTTTTCTAGAAATTGCAGCTCAGATTTGGAAATGATGTCAGAGACGAGGAACAGCTCATTACTTTAGCTAGGTATCCGTTATACGTGTGAGGTGGCCACATTGGTTTGAAGTTGGTGACTGATGTAATTACAGTTTCAACATGTGGTCCAGTTAGGGTTTTTTCCAACTTGGAAGAACTGGAGAAACATATTTTTCTAGCCTCAGATTTGAGGTGGTAGCTGAACATCAACAGAATATTGTGGTTCAACTGAGAGGAAAACTGAACAAATAGGGGCAGATCAGATGTATGTGAAGGTCTTTACTCAAAAAAATTACTTCTTACATTTTTTTTATTTCACACTTCAGATTTAACTATTTCAAAGTCAAACCAATGAACTACAACTTTTAGAGAAAGTAGTGAAGGATTTCAACATAGTAATAATGTCTGTTACAGTCTGTTATAGTCAAAGTAAGTGCTATGCTAATCAGTAGGTGTTTGATAAATGTCTTTGTAACGCTTTTGTACTTAATCCGTTTTTAAGGAGTAACTTGATTTGCAATTGTCTTTTTCATCATTATCAAAAGCTACAAATAACATCAGCTGTCCCAAAGCATTTAGTTTTAAAGCCCCCAATAATTACCAGTTATCAATAATTTGGACAAAAGTGGGCAAACACAAATGTCAAATTAAAACATCTTCCCATTTTAGCCGTGGTATCATGAATAGCCATCAGCTGGATGCTGCACATCATCCATGCTATGTTTCCTAATTCTTTATTAGTGCAAATTTAAAGCCAATACACAGATATAGGGCTATTGCTAATTTAATTTTATATTCATATTTTATAAATCTGGAAAGTCATTTATGTAGCTAAGAAAAGCTCTCTTAAGAAAATGCTGCATATGAAGTTAATGTTACAGCTACTTGCTGATCCTTGGCAAGAAATCAACTAGCTGTTTATACACAAAACTATTTTATATTCTCAAATTCAAACTCTCAAATTTACAATTTTACAACAAAAAATGTTTGGGGTGGTTAGAAATTTAAAATGAATGTTATACATTTCTAAAGTAATAAATATCCGTTTCCCCAAAGTGCTAACACTTAATATCACATTTTTTCTAAAGGATTTTTCCATTTCAGCTATGCTAGCTTAACCATCTCTGGCTGCTAGCTGTATATCTAGCTCATAAATATAAGACATTTTTGTCTTTCTGCCTTAATTTTTTGCTACAAATTGAGCAACATATAGTTTTTATTTCTCGGAAACACAAAGTAGCTGTTCTTTAAACTGTGATATTTCAAGAGAAGTGACATGTTAAAACGTACCTGGAACACTCACTGTTTGGCTAACACTGTTCAGTCGCTAAGCTAAAGTCCGTTACTATTCAGCAATTCGTTGTTACAGCTGCCTTAAATGCCTATCACCTACATTTTAAAATGGAGACCTAAATTGTGCCTTTCGGATACTTTTTTTTTCTTTACATTTTTGGGATTTAAAACACGTGCCTTTTGTAAAGTAGCTGGTGACGACATGAGAATCTCAGATTCGTCTGATTCCACCTTCAATAATTGTGCCGTTATGTTAACATACCCGAACATACCCCTGCCAAAGTGGACATTTATAGATCCTTTGTGGATCTACGTACGTGAAGCAAATAGATATTTCAAATGAAATAGTGTATTATGTGCATGTTTTGAATTACAAACGTGGTCTTTTTTTGGACAATTGTACATGCTGTGTAAATAATCTTTATTTTATGGTACACCGACATGGTACACCGACATTCATCGTTGAGTGGGTTGTGGGGGGTTGTACTTGAGAAGCCTTTTACAATCAATTGTTTTGTTTTTAGTATATATATATATATATATATTATATAAATGTGGATGAGTGTTAGACCTTTTTTTTTCTCTTGCTGTATGACAGTAGCTTGCTTTCTCTCTCTCTCTCTCTCTCTCTCTCTCTCTCTATGCGATGCGTGTACATTTGTAGAATGTTTTCTCCTTACACACATATTTTTCATGTTTTAGCGTGACCTTTCCGGATCAGAATGCCTTACATCTATTGGATCACAATAGCATTATTTTCCCGAAACACAAATCAGAATTAAGGCAGTACAGTTCAGTTATGCTCTGGGTTCAGTAAAGCTAAATCATGAAAGCAAGACAATAATTTCTTTTTGCCTCAGGATAACAAAAATGCACAACAATATTTCAACTCCCCACTGTACCGCGACAATCGTTCAAAGCTGAAGGTCCTATCTTACAGAGGCTTGCAATGTGTATCAATGCTGTCCTAGAAACATCTTTGGTGAAGTTTCATTTTGTATAACTTTACTTGAATCAAAGCATTTCTTAGCCTGATAAAGCAAAGATGCCTTTGTTATTGAAGAAGTGCCATGAATGTTCAGTATTGATTTTACAAATGTTTTTTGACCTCAGTTAAATGTAAGAGATTCATCGCCTCTTCAGGTTGGGTCGTCTTACGAAGAAGTATAACTACCCACACTACACATTGACCCTCTAAGTGTCTCAGGTCCTCGGTCTGGATTCATTTGTCCCCCACATGTTTGCGTACAGCGTCGAAGAATTTTACCTCAGCCTATGCTGTACAGACAGACGCATTTTGTGCTGGCACAGACAAACGGCCTCCTTGTGCTTTTCCTAAAGCAGACACCAGCAAATGCCGATTCGAAAGAAGGGTGAACCAAACCACCTGGGCCTTAGTTTTCTATGGACCCTCAGGCACGGAGAAGCACTGGCTCAATGTTTTTGCTGTTCCCAGTGTCTTTACTCCCTGCGGATCAGGCTAAACGTTCAGATTTGTAATTTACTTAGAGAGTGTTTTATTATTATTGTTTTTTTTTTTTTTTTGTATCAGTGATGCTGTTTCATTACGATGAACAATAAAAATGTGACAAGAAAAATAAAATTGTCTCGTTTTTTTGTGTGTGTGTCGCTTTTATAAAGAAATAATAGCATATATTACAAATACAGGGTCTTGCAGGATTTTCTAAATTATCACCAGAACTTTCTCATTTGCACTCGGGATCAGAGGGACACTGGTAGATGGTTTGCAGCAGATTTTTACAAATAAAAGTATCAAAACCTGGGTGATTTTTTATTCAACTCCGTATACTGTGTACCCCTAAATAAATTCCATTGGAAAATTTCAACAATTCAATGTCAATAAATACATGAACAGCTGTTATTTAAAAGGTTCGTAGAAATCCTTATTAAAGTCTTTGAAGTTGTAAGACCACAGAATGAAAACAGCCAATGACTTTATGCAGCTATATCTTTGATTAAATCTATAGAAATATGGAACTTCGACTGAAAGAACTAAAATCCCACCTTATCTTTTTTTCAGCAGCAAATTTAAAAGTTTCAGGGATTTTTAGTCATCTTTTGCATTTCCAGGCCGTCTGAGACCCGTTCGTTCATTTTATGGCAGTAATTTCAAAGCTTAACCCTTGTGTTTAGAAATGGGGTCCAACCGACCCCACACCCGTAAAACCTGTATAATTTTCCTCAGTCCTCGCACAAACAAGGGTTAACTTTGCAACAAATTCTGCAAATATTGTGTTTTTTAAGGTAATGATAATTCCAAAGGAATTATGCCAAGTTGAGTGTGAACTAAAAAAAACATATGCAGGGTTTTTTTTTACCCGAACACCTCGTCTCATGGGTGCTGCACCACGTTGGTAACTGCTAAACGCCTCTGCCCCGGCCCCGGCCCCGGCCCCGCGTCTCCACACCTGAAGTGCATTTCTATTTCAGTTAGTGGGTCACCACCAGGTTTTGTCTGGAGCCAAGATTTCTGCAACGCGAACGCAGCTGAACATCTCAGCCAGCGACGACCGGTCTCAGCTGGAGCTGCTGCACCAGCAGCTGTCCTTTAGATGACGGGACATGATATGATATGTCCCGTCCCATATGATATGTCCTGTCCCAGCTGAATGGTGTAATAGTGGCCCACATTTGGAGAATCGCCAGGTTCGCCTTTAGGTTTGCTTAAAAGGGTTTTGTAGATGCAATGCTGTTAAAATGTGTTTGTCCCCTTGCAGATTTAGGCAGTTTTTTTTTTAAATATATAGAATATATATATATATCACCAAAGGCGATACATCTTGCTACTAAGAACACGTTACCGATCCACCATCCTGCTCGGACTGCATTGTGTCTTACCCAGTGTGAATGGTTTTTCGATTATTTGAAACGACAAAGAAAAAAAAGAAAAATAGAGTAAATCTTTGGAGGGGACAATTAGTTTTTACAGTACTGTACCTGTTGACAGAATGTGAACCTCGTTGTTTTTACTGCTTGTGAGAGGATTCATTATTAACTCCCACACAACGAGTTTCTCTGAAATGCTGAAGAATGCTTTATACACTCTGAGAAACTTTAATGCACTCATTAAAGTGCAGTAACTCATTACTGGTAATCATGGTATTCATTAATACCATGAATGCCCTTCATGTTATTAATTTTCAATTGCGTTGTTTCCATTGAATAAGAAACAATTAAAATCACATATTAATAGGTTTGCCATTAAGTCGTTCAAAAACGCCGTGCCATCCTGTCCTCTTCTTTGTCTTTCCCTTCAGTAATTCCAATTTGCGTAGTTAAACCTGTATCCTGCATCTACTCTGGATGTTTCATACTTCCTCGTAATGTCCCAGTTAAATCGGGGAAATCGCACGGATAATCATTCTGTTTTTCCCAAATATTCATTAATGAGTGGAAAAAGTATGACGCCTCCTGATCAGTACTAACTAAACCTAAACTACTGTTGAACACCCATAATACATATATGGAAAAACACCAGCTACGCCCTACAGTCTGTTGGGTCATCAAACAAAAATCCTAATCAAATACATTGTAGTTTGTGGTTGGAATGTGACAAAATGTGAAAAGTTCAAGGTGAATGAATGGCACTGAAAAGCTCAGTTGCTGTTAATCTGTTTGGACTTTCCCATGTGAAGTGAAAATGACTGTTTATTGAATGGACTGGCAATATGTGGGTTTAGATTTTTAACTTTGTTTTTAACTAAACATTTGGATCAAACTTAGACGTGTCTGGTGTCGTATTTGTGACAAAAGACCAGCAGATCTATGCTGTTCTCTTTTCCTGATTCCAGTAGTTGGCTGTCGTTATTTCTCATCTGACCTCTTTGACTCCGACCTACACACACACACCCACACACACACTACTCCTTCTCTCTTCCTCCCTTCATCCCTCACCCCCCAAATCTTCTTTTTATTAGGATTAACTGTGCTGTTCTGTACGGGGGGTAAATTCCAGGAATAAAGTCACCGTTACTAACCTACTGTCTGTGTGGGAAAAATTCTCAGCAGCATCATTCTACAAACTGCAGTCACGTTAGTTTGACACATATATGTATATAAAAGTGAGAGGAGTTGTATTCCAGTCAAGAACAGAGACGCTAAAAGCTGAAAGGACAGATCAGAACCTTAAAATTCTTTCGACACTCTTTCCTAAAAGGAAGCTTTCAATCTTACTTTGAATAATTTTTAGTTGTCAGTGGGCGGTTTTGTTTTAGATTCTGTCAATAAGTGTATAATGTTGACACAGCTGTGTGTGAGCTTCCTAACGTCTCATCCTTCCTCACAGCTGTTCCACATTCTGTTAATTAGACTCACCTGTTCTTCATTCCAGCAGTCAATCTTCCTCAAGGTTTGAGCTGTCTGCATATCGAGGCACTTCTGACCAGATTCATTTATGTTAGTCTAGACCGTACTGTTCATGGTTTCCCCATGGTCCTGGTTTTTAGTTCGGTTTTTAAGTGCAGTTTCAATCTGAACTATGACTTTGCAGTTTTGAAACCAAAGATATTTTGACGTCAGTTTTTTTCTGTATTAAGCTAAAGCTTACGCTGGTCTATCAACTCAATATCATGAACACCCTAAAATCAGAGATTGTAAGAGGCCGTGACCCAGTAGTGACAGAAAAAAATGGAAAATTGTGTGTCATCAGCAAAGTGCAAGATTTTGAACAAAAGTGGTCTGAGAAGGGAGCCTTGATGAATCCCATGTGAGCTTTTTCCTTACCTAGATTTATATTAACCAAATGAAACTCATGAGTTCCTGTCTGCGACATAAAATCTTGACCAAATTAATTAACACAGTGCCAGAAGGTCCAGCCTATAAAATTGGGCGTGCCTACCATACACAGGCACCTGGATCAATCTGATGTTAAAAACACACAACTTTGCTTTCAAAGCCAGTTTTAATTTAAATATTCCATCATGTAAACGGATGATACTCTCCCATGACTTTAACACAAAAGTATCTTACCTACTGTCTAGAAAATATGTTTCGCTTTCTGCTGAAGGATTATTACTATTTTCAGTCAAGCTGTCAGTTTTTTGTCCAAGTTGTCAAACTATTTTTACAGCCAGATTGGAACAGTTTCGTCATTGGGTGACACAAGTCATTCCCTCTGAGACTAGAGGGATAAAAATTAATGTTTTTTAAAAATGGGCAAATTTTATGACATAAATACCTACATAAATGACCAAAGGGAAACGTTGAATACATGGCAGTACACCAAGTTCTTTTGGATTGACCGGCCCTCCTCCTAACACTGTAAAGTGTCAGCCATCCAAGTTGGCTCTTTGATTTGCTCTGACTGCAAGGTGCTGGACGGCACTCGACTCACACAGCGGCAGAGATATCAACATGGTGAGAGAAACCACATCCAGGTGTAACAGAACAACCACTCAGCCTGACGCATACACAAAGAGATCAAAGCTCTGACCTGTCTGAATCTTTAAGGACCACGCGGTTTTGGTCAACAGAGTTCAACAGCTTAAGTGTGTCTCACATAATCTCCATTTGGCGTCATGAGTCAGATGTGGGTCCTTAAGTCTTTCTTCAATAAACTTTTCAGGTGAATTTATTCCAATCCTACGTCAAAGTTGAGTCATTTTGCATCCAAACACGTCCCAGCCTTTCAGCAAAAGCTCTAGGCATTTGCTACGTGTTCAGACGGATAGCGGACACTCTTTCACATGCTACTGTCGGGCCAAGAAAGTTATCAAATGTGTTTGCTGCATCCAGTCCCAAGTACACACTCTTCAGTTTGTTCAGATAAATGGTAACTTGTAATAGAAACAATGACAGGGTTAGCATTACGGTTAAGACGTGATCTCATAGGGATGATTCAGGGTTTGGTTTTTCTTTGAAGACAGGTTGTGTTTAGAGGCTATTGGTTGTCTTACCTGCGGTTAGCAACTCTTTGCATGTTTGTGTTGTTTTGTCCAGGACTAACTGCAAGTCCAACCAAAGGGAATTTCTTGAGGGTAGTTATTTGCGTGGACTAGAGTAGAGTGGTAAAGATCATCTTTGAATCTGTTCCAATGATCTTCCATCGTTAAATTACGACACAACGGGACAGTTAAAGGTTGTCCGTACTGACAATAGGCAGCAGAACCTTTAGCTGATCACAGCTTCAAGCTACACTTCAGAAAGCAACTATCACTTCTTTCAACGGCTAATGTTGGCTCATTTGCTAAACGGCTGGATTATTTATAGCACTGTACTGCATGTGAAGGGATCACACTTCTCAGAGTCTCTGGGTGTCTCACTCCAGGTTGACCGATTATGGACTCCAGAACTCAGCAGGGCAGTGTGCCTTTCATCCTGGCCATGGGTCAGTTCTGTTCTCCTGTAGAACTGTAGAGGGAAGTCCTGGGGGTTTGGTTGTCCAGTCCAGATGGGTGTTGTAGAACTGAATAAGGCTTATATTTGTGTTCCTAAATGAATGAAACAATAACTGTGTCCACAACCTCAACATAGAGTCTGTGGGTTACTCCTGGAACGTACAGATTGGAAACTCTGGTTTGGGTTGGTATTCTAGGCCAGTTACCACCATGACCTGATTTCCGATAAGTAGCAGACAGTGGATGGATGATTGGAAGTAGTCACACCACATGTACGCCCTCAAATAAACTTTTTGTCTGAGTTTCTGCTTCACGGAGTTTTGTATGAATCCAGCTGGACATAGCAGCGGCCTGGCAGCTAGCATCCTTCCATCCAGACAACAAAGCAGCGGCTCTGCTGTCAGATGGGGTCAATCCTGCACTGAGTGCAGTAAGACAACTGTTGCAGACTACCAGCACCATCCATTAGCCAGGATTGGAGTTGGTTGCCATGGAGACTGAACAGAGACTGGAAGAAAATGACACTGTTTGAGTTTATAGAGGTGTAAGAAGGATGCTGCTCCAAGTCCAAGAGCAGCTAATATGAGGAACGGAAACTGAATAGATGTCCTCCAGAATTAAGAAAAGCTCAAACACCTTTTATTTTATATTTTAACATTCTGTAATTAAATTTAAATTAACAACTATATTTATTATCTCTTTGGGATAAATGTAGTATTTTTGAATTTGAATTTATGACATCACATCAAATTTCTTGATACAAACATGTTAAGGTAACAGACAATCTACTACTACTCTACACACAAAGCCCAACATAATCACAATACTTGATTGTGATTAAGTATCACAATCAAGTGAAACAGTCATCCAGGAAATGATTTCCTGGATGACAGGAAATCATTCCTGTCATCCAGGAATGACAGGAATGATTTCAAACAGAAATGATTCCTGTTTGACCCCATGGCTTTCTACACACAAAGCCCAACATAATCACAATACTTCATCTGTTAAATAATTTTATTTACATTTCATTTTCACTTTTGATCCCAAACTAGCTAACCTGCTAATCATTACATGCTTGGTGCTATAAATACACACCCTTAAACATTTTACTGTAAATTACAGTAAAATGTAACACCATCTCCCTTTGAATGATATACTTATTACAGAATGATTTTTATTATTTCACCTTTATTTATACAGATTACAGAGGTACTGATCTTATTGCTTGCATTATTTCATCTTTATTGTCAGTCATTAATAGGCGTTTCCTGAAAGAACAATAAAGATCCCAGAGTGTCAAAACTTCCATGATTCATTTGTTCGACTGATAGGCAGAGTTAACGTTATGAACTAACATCCAAACAATGATTGGGCAACTCATCCAGGAAATGATTCCTGTTTGACCCCATGGTTCAGGTCAAAGTTCACTGTTGGAAGAGTTGTTTTTGTCAGTGGTGACAAATTATACATGACAACATTCTTTAGAAGGATGACATTGTTTCCTCTACAGTTAAATTTTTTGTGTATGAGTGCTCTGACCTGTTGAATCCCACTCAGATTCAAGAATTTAAAGTGAATTCTGACTCTCCTCTAAATCCTGCTTCAAACAAACAACTGACAGATGCTGGCTGGAGACCAGAGAGCATTTTGTAACTTGGTTCGCTTTTTTTGGCTGTGTGTATTTAGCTGTTTGTTTGTTGAGGGTCAATAGAGTTGTGCATCGCTGCACCTTCCTGAAATAATGGCCCAAGTCTTTTTTTTTTTTTTTTTTTTGCCAAAAGATGTTTTAGGCAAAAAAGTAAATAAATAAAATATTTTTGGGAAAAAATTACTTGGGCCATTATTTTAGAAAGGTGATGATATTTTGGTGTCTGATACGAAATAAATACAGGGCCAATATCATTGATGCCAATACTGATACTTTTTCCTCTAAGTTTGATATATTATCAAAATTCTGTCTTTTATTCTGTTGCTTCTAGATTTCCTCTAAGTTAAGCTTTTTAAGTTGTTAAAAAGCCAAGGACAGAACTTGGACAAAGTTTATGGACATCTATAAACTTTGAGGTGGGTTTAACCCTCCCGCTACCCTTGAAATTTGATTGGCCAACCTATCTGGCCACGCCCACCAGAGCTACCAACCAGTTTGTTCATATCCAGAATAGCGTTTTGTCAAAGCTCTGTCAGTAAATGACAGAAATCCTTCTTTTGTTGTTTTACAACTTCCATTAATTATTAATTTTTTTGTTGATTGCTTGAAGTTTATTTGTTTTTTTTTAAATGGGGCATTATAAATGAACTAATACATGAGATTGTAGCCAAGTGGCTAATTTCCATCTCCAGTCTCTTCAGCCTCAGACTACAACTGCGCACAAACAAACTCTTTATAAAGGAGAAACGGGGTAATTAAAGTTATTTGGCAACTTACAGTCTATAATGGTTCAATATTTGAACTTTAAGTTGATAAGTAAGCTGAATAGAGTTAGCATAACAGTACTAAAAATAGAGCTGCGTACAGTTAAGTTACGGTAAGCTAATCATGTGACTTAAAAAAATGATCCACCTTAAACAATTCTACTGCATAGTTTTCAAAGGCTAAGCAGATCCATGTGTTTTGTCTGGTTAAATAGTTTTTATTATTCAAATTATGGTTTTCTGTTTATTATAATCTAAGACTGCAGTGCATTTAGATGAGATCTACCGTACCATCCCTCCTAAGATTTTCAAAGGAAACAATCTAGACTCACCCCTGGTGCCAGCCTCCATCCCGACCAGGAAGGAGACTTATATAGATTTAAAGGACCCACAAAACAAAAAGTCAGGATTTATCATTTTGAGGAGCTTAAATGTGCTGCTTTCATGTGAGGGACGCAAACAGCCAGGAGGAAATATTGTCCGCGACGGTTCAGAGGCTTCAGAACGTCTGAGCCTTGGAGTCTGCTTTATTAAAGCAAACAGGAATAAGGACAGGAATGATCTGGTACTGGAACACATCCAAATGAGTTCTCATGAGGACTGGTTCTGGGTCTGTGTTTGCTCAGCTGGAGTCCTGTTCAGAAGCTGCATGTGTCTTTTCCTGCAGGTAATCCAACCTGTGTGCAACCTGGCATGACTCAGCACCAGCAGGTCAAACTGCAGCGCCTGGTCTCAGTGTTTTCCTCAACACGTGTGGAGCCGTTACATTAATATGCAACAGTGGTGCACTAGAGGTTTAGATGGATGTTTATTCCACACCTGTTCTTTGGTAATATGCTGAGGTCAAACTTTCCCTCCGGGCCAAAGGTATGTTGTGAAATGTAAGAGCAGGAGGTGTGTTTCCGTGACGTTTGTTCAGCTTACAGGTAAACATCTGAGCTGAGAACAAGCGAGCGATTCAAGCGTCCAAAGTTTACGCTAAGCCACGGTGTTCACAACACTTTGACAATGAGAGGGTAGACTTATTTTGGCAACACGCTTACTCACACATCCAGGGATGGCAGCGGAGACCCAGTCATCAGTTGGACTTATATAGGAACAATTCACAATAGTGTGAATCACACAGAAACAAGAGAATTATAGGGGCGGTGTTATGTGTTTTTCATCCACAAAGTATCATTTTATAGCTAAATCTATAAACTGTTACCTTCGGTTGTTATAAATATGCTGTATACGTCAAATATGACTTGAGAGAAATCGGACGTCATAATTTATTGAAGTTAAATAGATGTTTATGTAATTTTTCATATTTCAACGACGTGAAATTGGGTCTCTGTTTCTTTAAGAAACTCCTACTCTTTTGGATACTCCGCCTCCAGGAAGTCTTTACAACATGGCTCCTCTATTAATGTTTTGACCAGAAGTAGCTCATATAATGAGCTCAGCAGATCCCCAGTTCCACCAGGTGTTTGCTAATTGCTGCTGGCTAGTCTGAAGGAGCTGAGTGGAGGAGGAGCTGCTCTGTGAGGCAGAAGCTCAGAAGCTTGGAAACCGCAGTTCCAAGAAGGCGGAGCTAGGTCCACCCATGTGTTTTGCATAGCTAAATGGTTGCCATGGAGATGAAAGGATTTCTCAAACATGCGTGAAAGAATCAAAGCAACACTCCAGGTGTGTTTTTGACGAGGGATTAAGATTAACATGATGTAAAGCTCAAAAAAGGACAACAAATGTCACAGTTCCGTGGTTGAGCAGCAGATTGAAAACTATCCAGTTTTATGTGCTGCTGCTGCTGCTGCTGCTGCTGCTGCTGGTGGTGGTAAAGATAAATCTAGAATAACACAGCCCTTCTGCATGAATACGAAACGCACATGGCTGAAAACAACGAGAATCCTTCTTTAGTCTCCAACACCAACCAGAGTAATCCTAAAGACATCCTGTACTAAGGAAGGTAAAAGATTAGTCAGGTGTTAATCTTTCATTAAAATGCCTTTCTGCTAAAGATGACTGTTCTGTAAATGTGGTTTATGACCAAAGGAATGCTTAAACCAGTGAACCCTGGTTGCCTTTCTGTATCTGGAATTTGTGAGTTAAATCTGACTGAGCTCACTGATACAAGAAACCCCAAGAGATTTTACGATGCAAGTGAAGATGGAGAGTACGCAAACACACAGCATGAGAGCTCTGGGTGTTACTGCAGATCCATCTGAGTTACGGCATTGTTACACTCTGCAGGACGGGGAACAGAGTGAAAGTCTTAGGAAATGGTCTTCCAAAGACAAGAATGTTCCCACACAGCGGCACTGGAACCAATTTGCACATCAAGACACTTTTTCTGCATTATTTTTTCCTTTTACAGCGGTTCACTACATGAAATGAATAACACCTATATCTGCAGGTTTTATTTAGTTAATGGAATTGTTTTACCGCAGCAGCGCGGCTATGGAAGGTGTGTAAAAGAATCATCTTTCTGCCCTACAGCATTGTGCACATGCACAAAAGATGTCCGTGTGTAAACGATAACATCCAGTATGACTATGCCTGCTGAAGAGAAGCATTCCCACAGCATGATGCTGTCTTCACCATGTTTCCCAATGGGGGTTGCATGTATGGTTCCTTTTCATCTTCACACAAAATGTGAAAAGGTTAAAGGGTTATTAATAATTTTCTGATTCACTGTAGCTGTCAGTGTGCAGTGGTTGCTACTAATATTAGGTATTTTCATTAAATAAACAGGAAGTTTAGTGAGTTGGAGTGGGATGTGAAGTAGGCTACACATTTCAGTCATTTTGCTTTCAGTTCACATAAGTTGAGAAATAACAAACACACGACCATCAAAGGGAATATACTGACCTTCGCTGCTACCGCAGCCATAGTAACCATCTCCTCTTATGTAAGCTGCGATAGTGGTTCTTCTTTTAGACGTGTTTGTTTGCTTTTGTGTTGGTTTGTTTTTTTGTGGGGGGGGGAGATAAAAACTTTTTCTGTGGAAAAACCTCTTGCATTGCATAACTATATTCCCGAGCCTGATTAAACTTTACACGTGTGTGCTCGGCCAACACAGCCGGGCCCGGAGGTTAGCGCGCACACAACAAAACCCATCCATCACGCATGCTCTGTCACACCGCTCTGTCGAATACCTGCACTCATAGTAGCATGTACGCATGAAGAACATGAAAGGACTCTTGGGGGGGAAAAAAAGTCACGTCCAAGAATAGGTTCGATGCACTAAAACTGCTGCGCCCATTCTGTCACCAGACTCAATTTATCCTGCCGTTCCGTTTGCACATAGCAGCTTGGTGGATTCTTACTAAATGAATTACTTCCTTAAATATATTTTTATCCGTCCAGGTCTAATCCTCTATGAGGCTTTGGTAGGTAATTTATAATTATGAATAAGGACATTATGCTAAATCCTATTTATAATCATGTGATCAGAACCGCTCTCAAATACCTTTCTGGAACTACTTTGTGGCGGGAACTAATTAATAATGCAATGCCTTGGAAAACTACAAAGCCTATTAAAAACATAACATGCAGTCCTGTAAATGTTGGAGCAGCTCGCTCTGACACGGCGGCCGCCTCAGTCAGATCATTTACAGGCAGCAGACACCTCTTTCTTGCATCAGGAAGCTGTTTACTTCCTTTTTAACTCCGGAAACCATCATACTGAAGGCATTTCGGGTTGCATGTCCTGTGCCGAGTTGATCTCAGCAAACAAGACAGGAAGCTGTAAGGATCTGATTAGGGTTTGCTTTTCTCTTTACGTGAACAACATACATCCAAACTGAATGGTTAACGGGAGAATTTGAGAAGTCTTTTGACTCTCCAGCAATGCGTTGATAAATCCTGACAGACTTGTACATTCAGCCACATTGTCAATGTAATATTTTAGGTGTCGTACGTCTTTGTGCGTGTGGATGGAATGCAGGTTCAGGATGCAGAAGAATTTTATTGACATGAACAATGGAAGGAAGAGGTGGGATCTGACTGTGGATGGAGAGCATCATGGGAGTGCTGCTCTTCCACTGGAATTCTGACCTCCAATTGGATCATTTCCTTAAATGGTTACTTCTGTTTGTTTGTTATCCGTTACATTCCCTTACCTGCAGCAGAAAGATCAGTAGCTGTGTTTCCATTTACCATAAAATTGCTAATTGAAATTCCAAAAGTACATTTTCTTGATGAATTAAAGGATGCTACAACCGGCGAAAACGACAAAAAACACAACAGGAAGTCGTAGAGGGATGACGGTTTGTTTTTGTTTTTTCGGGCAACGTGCAGCTGGCTCACAGCATCACAGTTCAGAAATAGAGTGTCATTCTAACATGTTGAATGCATTGCTCTTCTGCAAAGTCACCGACTACAATTCCTCCAAAGCCCCGCCTACGCATCATAGACAAATATTTGTGCACAAGGAAATTCAGCAAGTGGTAGCTTGTTGAAAAGTAAGTAGATCCTCAGAACAGTGGAAGCTAACGCGCTAGTGAGCCATACAGCGACTGTTGACATTAGCAACACAAGCTGAAAATGTTCATGTCAGAGGGATCACATGCTTTGTTAGAAGATACTGTTCACAATTTCATTAGAAATTATTAACTTTGTTGCTGTTCTGCTCAACCCAACAACTTCCTTGTTGCTACACAGTTTCAGCTTGGTTAACCCTGCTAGTTGTATCAATCTGATTTGTAACCAGATAACCTTTCAAATCATGAGCTAGCTCCACCAAGAATGAAAAAAGCTTAAATTTAACCTCAGATTATGAATTGTGCAATAAGATGTAAGATGTCATATCCCTGTCATTTTCAGATCTCGCAGTTTTCAAATTTAGACGGGGCACTCACGCGGTCAGCAGATTCACCAACTCATCTGATGAGGCAGATATCTTAACCGGCTCGAGGATTGGCTTCGAGGATGCGTTTACTTTTTTACAAAAATATTTCCAGCAACAAGATGCCGCCACGAAAAGGAATCTGCTTTCCAAAAAAGTCTCACCCTACCATCTGACTGGCCCAGACCTAAAATGGAGGCTTGCGTTCTTTTGTTGTTCAGCTTTGGCGAGGCAGTGCCTCGGTTTCCTGTTCTACGCTGACAGAACATGGAGTGGTAATGAAGTCCGTCTGTTTTAGGGTTCAACATATTTTGCAGTGACAGATGGCATTCCACAGGCCTTGGCTGGAACAAAATCCTCCTCTGAGCTCAGACATCATCATGGCTGCCGTCCTTTAGGTCACCAAAGGCGTTGAAGTTGTTGTCATATGGTTGGCTAATTCATCGTGTATCTAAACAATTACAAAACAATTACACAGGTATACCTGATAAAGTAGCTGATGAGTATCAAAGCTAATCAACCTGTCTAAATAAAGGTTAGTGTTTGTGTGTGAGAGTGTAAACGACTGTACCATCAATGAATGATACACCACAGACTGCTTTAAACTGACACCTTTGCCCACACAGTGCCCCGATGTTACGCCGCAGACTGAACCAAGTCACCTTTGTGTTTCCTTTTGTTTCTCTGTCCTTTCCCCGCTGGTGAACAGTGAAATGTTGAGACTGGCTTTATGTTTGAAGAACTACAGGATCATGGACAGATACACAAACACACACGTATAGCAACACAAAGCCAAGCAGCAGGAGCCGTGTGAGCCGTGAAGCTGCGATGAGTGATTTCACACTTTATACGTCTTTCCAACCTGAAAGCACATCTGTGTGTCTTATTATGTTACATGTAAGAAAAACACTCGCTCTGGCTAAACTGGAACTGATTTTTAAAAAAACATGTTATGTGAACTTTTTGACATTTACTGACATTTGTTCGCCAACTATTAACTACAGTTGATTATAATGTTGAGCACCTATAAATGATGATGTGAATCATAGCTCTAAACCAAAGTAATTAGACTCCTGTGGCAAACAGCAGCTTAGCTTCTGTAGCCAAAGAGTACATGCTAAATTATAAATGAACGTCATTTATATGCGTACACCATTCAATGTGGGAGGCGGGGGGGTTAACGGTGATAGTCAGCTAACAGTCAATTAGCCTATGTTTAGGTTAATTGACGGTTGACGTCTGACTCATTTCTTCTTCCTCTGTCTGCCTCATGGACTCGCTCTCTCTCCATGATGGAGGCGATCAGAGAGTCAACGGGTTCACATGGCTGACCAGAGAGCCATCCTGGGTGGAAAGTTTTCGGAGAGCGAGACGGGTGCCCCCCCCCAGCCCCCTGTGGGGCCCCTAAGACTAACGTGATCCCCCCATTTGTGTGGCTGTCATAAAGACTGCGCGCGTTAAACCACTTTCCCACCACTAAGAGGATTACGAAGGTAAAGCTCCCAAATGAAGGGATGCTCTGGTACCTCTAGGCTTTACAAAGCTGAATTTAATAACTTATATAAAGTTGCACTGAGATTTTTTCCAGTGGATCAACCTGGTTGCTTACCTAGATGTTCAGCTAAGATGGCACCCTTGTCTGTAGACAAAGGAACTACGGTACATGGTACCTGTAGACAAATTATGTGTACTAATTATGTGTTTGACTATTGTCTTTGGTTTTCTGAATAGATGTGAAATTATTGTAGTTCTTCAAAAACAAGATGAATAGCAGTCCTTTTGTTAGCAGGCTATTGGCAAGTAAGACAATAGCTAACAGTGATTATCAAGCTAATAACAATCTATCAGTGTTTTCAAAATTCTCTCGGCTCTTTGACATCGCAGTGGGTTCCAGTTGGATTTTCAGAATCCTGAGTCTGAATTACAACAAAAATTCATCCTCAATACTCTTGAGTTCAGTATCCACTATGACTGCAATGCATAAATGCAGTTTAAGGTCTAACTAACTGTTATTACACCAGTGATACACATATCATTGTATTGGTGATAATGAGATTTGTTTACGCCCAACAGAAGGAAAAAAGTAACTGAAAGGAAAGAATAACGTGATTTCTAACCAACATATTTGTGCAGTTTTTCCAACTCTTGTGTTTCCCAGGACATAAATTATCCAAGTACTTCATAATCTGTCCTGCTTTTCATAAATAAAATGCAAGATTAAAAGTCTGAAGTGAAAGTAAAAATCACTTTTTAATTGTAAGTAAGTAAGTAAACTTTATTTCTATAGCGCTTTTCACAGACCAAGGTCACAAAGTGCTGCACAAAGTGTAAAAAATAAATAAATTAAAAGCAACATACAAAACAATAAAACACAGTATTACGCTAAAAAGCAAGTTTAAAAAAGTGGGTCTTAAGTTGTTTCCTAAAAGTGTCTATACAATCCAGAGATCGAATGGTGCAAGGTAGCTCATTCCAGAGGCGAGGCGCCACAGCTTTAAAAGATTTACAGCTTTAAAATTGTGTTTCCACCACATTTGTTTTTGTAATTGCATTATGTTTCTTAAAATAAATAGAAGAAATTGAATTCTATTCAAAAACTGGTTATAACATAAAATCCAACCTGGACAGACAAAGCAACAAAATGCAATCTGTACACAATAAGGCTGTATGGACTCTGTAGGATTTCCCACTGTGTTAGCAGGTCATGTTTAGCTAACTCCTGTTGACGTAGTGACCCTGATCCTCCGGGGTCCTCGTGTCCGATCAGGATCAACATTGCCATTGTGTGATCGTTTGTGTATGTGTTTGAATGACATTACAAGGTACCCAAAAGATAACTCATTTCCTCTTTGGCCAATTGTTTTCTTTACAGTCTGATGACCACAACGTTCCTTTGTGTTGGCAGCGTCGAACAGGGCTTGTTTGGACGCACCCATTGGCCCCAAGAAAAAGGAATGTACATATATATGCAGAGGCATGTCCAGCAAAAATCCCAGCTATTGAAAAGCTAAGGTTCGGGCTTCACAAACAAAATTTAAAATTCATACTTTTGCCAGCATCCAAAGCTCCACTTATCCCCTTCTGCACTCTTTCTGATGGAAATAACCCAGTTACCTCCCATATGATGGACGGAGCCAAATCTTCACATTTTATGCTTGGCTCTCACCAACAAGAGAACAAAAACCCATTGACCTTTTTTCCAGATAAGACTCATCGTGATATCTCTTTCTTGGAAACAAAAAAGGCAAAAAAAAAAAAAGATGTCTGTCTACATTGTAATGAATATCCTCCTCCGTGGTTGATTGTTCCAAGAACACTCAGCGGGGATCAGGTGAGGGAGCAAGGAAACCTCTACTCTACAGGGAGTTAATATGAAAAGTTAATAAATAAACCCCCCGGAGGACAAGAGAGCTTTTTGGGATCCAACCTGGACCCTGAAGGGGGGGACTTAGCGGGAGACTGGCAGGGTTAAAAGTGATGTGCCGGGAGCTATTTATTCGGTCAGTGGGTGACGAACTTACATAAGAACATGGAGGGCTGCCGGGGAGGTGATTAGCCCTGGGGTAATCGGGTACACTCTGTGGCTGAAGGTCGTGGCTAATTAGATTCTGCATTACATGTGCTTCAAACTGTGTAGAAAAAGGTCAACCACCTTCCAAATTGTTGATTTTGACTCATTTTTGAAAAGAGAAGCAAATAATTTCAAAAATCTAAATTATGTTTTCATTTGATAATCACAAGGCCACAGCTAGCAGCGTTACCAGGGGAAGATAGACTGAGTATATCGACTTCAACCAACACAGAACAATGCAGACAGCTGATATGACGATTATAGTGGGTCACGTGATTTGATACATTTGCCTCATTATGCAACGGCGAGATGAAAACCTTTCAGTAGAGGAATTCAGCAACTCCTTAAACTCCTTAAATACTGCAGGATGTTATTTAATCTGTTTCATAGAATCAACGATTCACTTCTTAGAAATCACATTAATATACTGCATTGATAAAATAGGTAAAGAACCACTTTGTTGGCAGCTGAGAACGATTCGATTTGCAGCTGAGTAGATTTGATCCACCAGCTTCTCAGTTTTTCCTTTCATCGGTCTTGAGCTGGTTCCACTGGCACCACTCAACCTTCAGTCAGTCGATTCTATTAGAATACATTTCAGCAACAAGGCAGTTCAAAGTGCTTTACATTGTGAAAACATATAACATCATAAACACATCATACAGTCAACAATTGCGAAAACCAGTAACAGACAGAGGGGTTTTTGTCTTGCTTTAAAGGAATTCAGTGTTTCAGGTGTTTTGCAGTTTTCTGGAAGTTTGGTCCAGTTCACAAAGTTTTGTCTGTACTCTGAGTCTTTGTCACCTGTGATGAGGTAGACTATGTTAGAGTTAGCTGAAAACTTTGCAGGTGGCAACACAAGGAGTACAATGAGAAGTCTGCGGGGTGTCCATAGAGTTCCCTGTGGGACCCCCATCCTGCAGACCAGCCTGTCAGACTCACAGCCACGTGTCCTTGCGTATTGCGGATGTCCAACAAGGTTGTCTAGTGTCCACTGAGGCTGATGTTGGTGGACATCTCTAGATTTCAGGCTGGATGGTGTTCAGAGCATTTGAGGAATCTCTACTTGCTCTACTCTGTGTCATTATATTACATTACAGCTTCTGGTTGTGACGTATGAGAATTGAAGGGCTAGTATTGTTATGGAAATTGTTTTAGACTCTCTTTACCATTAAATAGATTGCATACTTCTATGATAGACTTACTTTACAGGTTGAGGAAGGACGAACATTCGTTCTGAACAGTCCTGGTACTTGTTCTGACGCAGGCCTGCTTGCATTCCTTTAAAGGCAGGGCAGGTTTTCACTAGTTCATTGTCATGGTAAAATGGGCGCTTTCAGAAACTGAGCCATGTTTCAGGCCTGCCATAACAAAAGGCTCAGCTTAACAAACGTTTGCTGGGTTCCTTTTGCACTCATGTCTCAAACATATTAGAGCATGATAAAAAATATTAGCTTCTTTGTTGTAACCTAATAGAAAAATCCCAATTTTAACTGCACGGTGCTTGTATTGTATAAATAGAGTAGTACTGTAGGATAGTCGAGCAGCAGTCTTGGAAGAGAACAGGACATTTTATTGCTTTAGATGGACTAATTACTATCATAAACGTATTCAGGATCAAAGTTATCACCACCTATCAGTTGATGGCATCCTGCAGTAAAACAACTCTGTTAATTATTAGTCATGACAAATTTAGTATTAATGAATTCTTTGTAATCCCACAGTTTTATAAAATACCACCGTAATCACGCTGCCAGAAACAGTGAATGAAAGAAAATTACAAACAATTCATAGCTGATCCCAGGTGATTAACCGTCAATTTACAGAGGATTAGAATTGCTCAAACCAAACAGAGTTAAAGACCATAATTAGTGACGAACACGTTTTAAGTCCACTTTTTATATGACACACATTATATTACAAAGAGTTGATGCGCTTGAGTCAGATTTAATTCCTTTCACCTAGAAAAAGGGTGGTTTTCTAAGCATTACTTAATGACTTAATTAATTCAGTGTATTAAATGTAAAAATAAATTCTAAAGGAGTGTCATGAATGAGAAAGGCGCCCAGCCTGCATTTGTTTCATACAGAGTTTACAGTAAACAGGAGGTACAGTATGAAATATGACTCATAAGCCTCTTTGGAAATGTGTTTATTTCATAGGAAACACATTTAACCTGTCAGAACCACAAAAAGCAAAAAATAGCAACAGGAGACATCGGCAGCATCATGTCTCTCATCATGTCCAGATGACAACACTGAGAATGTTATTTTTATTTTCACCCAAAAAAAAAAGTTGGGTGAAATCATAACATTTGAATTTTATTATGCTGAAAATTACACAATATTTTAATATACTGGTAAGTATTTTTTTTCTTGTTGGAAATGCTGATCAAGTGAGAGAGGGCTCACCGACTCAAAGGACCTAAAAATTCTTGCTATTCTCACCATAGGTAATTAAGTCTTCTTTGTAAGCATGCCGAAAATTCCTCGAAGATTTCTCTGGCGCCTATATGCACCCATGTGGTTTTGATGAGTCGCTTTGTTAGCAGAGGTAAGGCACTTCTTCTGCTGTTTTACTCCCACTCATTTAGATCCAAGCAACCATAACAGTGAAAGCTTTGTTTCCCTAAACTTCTCAGAACTGGCTCTTGTTGGTACGTATGAGACAGTCTGCGACAAACTCAGCATTATTCAAAGAGACCGCAGCTGTTAGGTTCGTAGCAGCAGCGAGAGACGGTCTGATATACATCAACAATGGAACTACTGAAATCATCTTAAATAGAGAAATACATGAAGCAGTCGGTTTAACTGACTGACTCCGCCCTCTTTCACCTGTTCAGTAGAACTTGTTCTACTGGCTTCCCATACAATATGAGACACTTTCTTTGAATTGATCCATTCATTCATTGAAGATCATGATTCATCGTCATCTTTTCATCGGCATGAGCTTTTATGTCATGATCACTCAGATCAAACTCAACCTTTGCCTTATATTTTTACATGTATGATGGAATAAATTAGTTTGCCTGCCCCTCAGCCCAACCTTCCTAAAGTTGCCACGTCATGAAGGAAAGCAGGAATGTGTGTAATTTTTAGCTCCACTCACATGACCAATGAAAATGAATGTGAGGCTGTGAACATTTTGTCAAGCAGCTCAGGCTTTAAAGACATTATCAAGTTTCATAACATGTCAACAAAGATCTCTTTATTTAGATTTGGTCCGTTTTAAGGAGAAGTTCCATGACCGTGGCTTCATATTGTACTTACTCTTCACTCCATTGTGTGCAACTCCTGTCTGTACTTGCATGTCTGATGAAATCTGCTTCCTGTATGACTCAGATCTGTAGGATGGATTATTGACTTGGATTAATCATTAATTCAGCCCTACTACTGTTGCTGCAGGTGCAGAAATAAACTTTTATCAGTAGTAGTAACAGTAAGTAGCTATTGTTAGTTTTATCTCTGTGATGTGATGAAGCCTGCGATGCAGGGAGAGGTGTTAAGTGTGCTAGAAGATGATCAATTCGTCATAGACGGAAAAACACCAGCAATGACACATTTATTAATAGACAACATCTGTGCAACAGTGAAATCGCTTTTAATAGTAGCAGCATCAACTGAGAGGCATCAAGCGGCTCACAAAGTCCCTGCCAGCAAGTGTACTGTTCCTTTTGTGATCCATGCCATTACTAATACATTAGGAAATAGGACGCTGCACATGCATGCACCTGACACATCCAGAGGAGCCAGGAGGATGAGTGAGGATTAGGATGACCGCTGCTCACATGAGGGTGTTTGGGTGTAATCTCATTCAGGCAGGGTGTTCTGGCTTTGAAGCCGCGCTCATGCCCTGATCCAGCCTGACACCCGTCACCTGGGCCCACTGTCATTTCAGAAACTTTGCGGTGGATCTGTGGAGATCAGAGCAGGGAGTGGGTTTCATCAAAGAAGAACAAATTAGAATTTTGAAGTTACAAATACAATGTACACTTGCTAGCTATCTTGTCTAAAGAATTAGCTATGAGTAAGACAAGCTAACTAGTCTCTAATCAGCTATCTAAACTACTGAATTAGCTATAAGCTATGAATATTAATTGTAAAAATTCTCAAAAACAAATAATACAGTACAGCTAACTAAGTTCATAAAAAGACATTGTGTAACAAATAAAAGCTCAAAACAGCTTGTCTCCTGAATTAGCTGTATGGAATGTGTCTTGCTAATCAAAACAAGCTAAGTAGTCTCTAAGCAAATACTTAAGCTGCTACTGAGTTAGCTATAAGCTAATGATGTTGGTTGAAAATTTCTCAAGACCATAAAAAAATTCAGTAAACCTAAACAGATTAATTAAAAATACATTATCAAAACAATTACTGCTAAAACCATTTAGCTTGCTGGCTAGTATCTTAACAGCTAGTCTGCTAAAATAGTTATAAGAAACCCATACAATACTGATTAGTCAACATAAATATTAACTCAAGCGAAAGACATTAACACTAAAGCTTTAACATTGCCAAATACATTAGCCCTGCTAATATATTTAGCTGAGCTAAATATTTTATCCAGCTTAAGACTGTGTGTTTGTACACCTCCTTTTCAATGAAGTCATAAACCACCTTTCATTGTCACATGCAACAATACAGATACAGCAACATATCTGTGTAAACAGCAAAATCCACATATGTTCCTTTTTTATCAAGTGTGGCTGTTAAAAAAGGAACCTAAAATAATTTACATATAATTATTATTCAGTAGCTGTCATCTTGCTTCACTTGGCTTGCCCAGAGGGATTCAGATTTTGTACACAACTCTGTCTGTCACTATCCTAATTGTGTTGCTTCTAAACCAATAATGTTGAAATGATTTTTGATGTTCAGATGTAGCAATCAGGACGTGTTCATATCTGGCAGAGCTGGAACATAGGTTATCCTTATATGCTGATGATGTGATACTCTTCTTAAAATTCTCTGGCCTTTCTTTCTTATTACGTTAGTATTTTGATAGTTTTAGGCTGTAATCAACTGAAATAAATTAATGGTAAGATTAAAGATTAAAACTAACAGAGCATGTTACTTTTGAGTCTAAAATTTTAGGGTGTCAGCATTATAATTTGCTGCCAACTTGGAAAACCTACATGTTCTATAAACAATTCTGGAGCATGAAGCTGAATTAAGGCTCATTACTGCATGACATTGTACCCAGTATGCCAGTTTGGCTATGACTGTAATTCACATTGCTACAGAAGATCCTTCCTGCCCACAGCCATCACCACTCAATTACTGCAACTTTTAATTTCCCTTTGGGATGAAGAAAGTATTACTGAATTGAACTGAACTCTATTAACATTTTAGCAGAAAGCTTTGAAAGCATCAGCATTGATTCTGGCCCAGTTTGTTCGCTGATAATGTCTCAAAACAAAAGATCATGACATTTAAAGGTTGATGACATTTTATTGCACCTTTTCACCTCAGGGGTTACGACCTCTGACCTCCTATGTTTGTCTTGTATGCACACACACAAGCCTTTTGAGATCATGAGATCATTTATGTTTTCACTGGGCATCATCACAGCAGTGAAGACCCCAAAGAACTCGACATATTAGTGAGTTTTACGGACAGAGAGTCACATTACAGGTGTTAAAATTACATTAGCATAAATATGGCATAATGGATATTCAACAAGTCTACTGCTGGAACTGAAAAGCTTTTTTTCCCCCATCTACAATAGTGCTTTTGCAGAAATGGATAGTTCTTTTATATTTTGTAAAATAGAATTCATGGCAGGGTGATTTTCCTTGGGAGGACCTCCACTGGTGGATCCCTGTGGTTTCCTAGTAGCTAGATCTCTGGGTCAGCTCTGTTTGTATACAATAGCACGTCACAGCGTGCGTAAATCTAGCCCAGCCTTTGCTCCGCCCCCCTTCGGAGATCGGAGCTGATGCAATAAAGGGTGAGTCGCAACCCTCCAGTACTGGCTCTTCTTCGGGAACACATCGCATCACCGGAGAGTCTAATTTCTGTCTCTTTCTTTATAAACCAAATTTATCCTTCTTACTCGTGTCAGTCCTTGGTATTTCAAGTATTTTCACTTTGATTACTTGAATTGCTTAGGTTGTCTTTTTAAACATCAGATCGTCTTTTTGCTTAGAGTTTTTCATTCATTTTCTACTCATTTATAAATAACGTAAATAATCTTAAGGATCGACTGATTTTTGTGAAGAAATCGATTGGAGATCTCTTGTTTTGTCCACAAAAGGAAGGATTTTTTTGGGTTTCTTTCCCCCTACGAAGGTAAGAATGCCGGTGTTGAATGAATAGACTGGAAAATTACCAGATGGAGGAAGTGCAGATTTTCAAACCCCCGGAAGCTTAGGACATCAAACTCTTATTTTATTATGATCTGTAATCCGCAAATTGACTATTTATTCATTAAATAATATATTTATTTATTTTTGATTCCCCTGTGGCGAATAATTAAAAACATGACACTTTAAATATTTAAATCTTTTTTTTTTCCTTTAAAAAAAAGCGCGATGCGTCATATGTGAACAAATGAAGCCTTTGTGGTTAATCGAATTTAATGATGTCTAAAGGCGTGTCATATTGATGTCCGAATGTTGCATTTGTAGGCAAAAAAGACTTGCATTAAAATATATAGCTTAAAGAATCGATTTATTTTGAAAAATGTAGAAACAGCTTGGGCGTCAGTCAGAGCGCGAGCCGTTGCGGGAAAAAAAGGCAAGCTATGCCCATAAAAGGAACACACGTGTCTTTGTTTCTGCTGGAGCCGGCTGTGGAAATAATGTCATTAAATGGATCTGGTTGCTCAATCTGGGGAGGAATGGATAACAGCATTTTAGTAAGTCACGACAACTGGAGCACATTTGCCTCAAGATTTTATCCGATTCTGTTGTTTCATGCTCTTAAAGGCTGTTTGTCTTTAAAACTGTTTTAAAACTTTTTTTATGAAGCAATGTAAATAATAAATGATTTTCCGAGGGGCGTTGTAGAGATCAGCCTCTGCGGGTCTTTTTGTCCTTCAGCATCCCTTCCTCTTCAGTCAAGTCTGGTGATGCTGTAAAGACTCGCGCTCCGGTATTTTTCCACTCGCTGCGTCATCACTCAGCCCCTCCCGTCGCTGAAAATATCTCACTCACGCGGTCTAATACTGATGGCGATTTCATCGATGCCTCATCTATCGCTCGGTGCTACCTAATCGAAAACTGTTGCCACCCCAAAAAAACTGCTTAAAGGAAAGATTGGCATTGATGTCAATATTTGGATTGTATTGAAACGAGATTTCAAAATAGAATCTGATATGCTTCCTTTGCATACATTAAAAATAGAACTTCTTGTTTAAATAAAACAGATGACAATCTACCTTAAAAAAACACAGGTAGTACATTTTGATTACCTAAAACGCCTCATCAGAATAAGCTTTATAAAATCCTTAGCCAGCACATCTTATGCACCTACTTGTAATATCAGACATTGTTAAAACCAAACCAATAAACATTGTAAGTGACATGATTTTGATCTGTTCTGATGATATGCACTCTGACACAAGGAATACCTGTCTGCTTGGCCTTATGTTTTATGATTATTGTTGCCAGTAACACACCTTAACAGACAATAAGAAGCAGAGGTGTGGCAGATATGGTGTCAAGGAAAATAAATGTACGCTAAAACACAATTACTTAAAACCTTTTTGTTATGATTTCTATGTTTTCAGCTCTAAAATGCCCAATGACAAGCACGCCGGTTCTAGAACTGAGATGAAATGCCTGAACACTCCTCAAGACGACGACAGCTGCAGCTCCAACAGCAACGACTTTGCGTACCCTGACTTTCCCAAGAAGATTCCTCTCAATGGGTGAGGCTCTTTTTTAACAGGTCTAAAGACCAAAAGAAAAGTTCAATATGTCAGCTCATTTAACACGTCTCTTTCTTCTATTAAAGGCAATACCCAGATGCAGATCCAGAGAGTCAAAACTTCCTCTCTGATCATAACCCAAGCAAGAAGAAGTATGAAACTGAATATGTAAGTTCCAGTTTAGTCACTTTTATTCCACAATGTAGTTTTTTTTTCTGCTATTTTTTTTAAAATTCTGTTTTCTCCTCTTCAGCACCAGGGCAATGCCTCCTTCGGCATGTCCGTCTTCAACCTGGGCAATGCCATCATGGGCAGCGGCATCCTGGGTCTGTCCTTTGCCATGGCCAACACCGGCATCGCCCTGTTTGTGTAAGCATTTTTCCATCACCTAAAACCTGAAACCTCATTAATACCTCCAACATTTTTCAACTCCAATTCAGGCAGGTGTCTCTTCAAGGTCTCAGGTCCTGTTATTCCCAAACTGTGCAAGATAGGGTTTTTTCCCCCTCTGCCAACAGGTGTGTGACCCTGAGAGAGAGGCAACATGCCAGCTCAAACATTTGCAGTTGTTCTGATTTGTGCGTGTTTCACCTACGTTTGCTGTAGATTAGAAATGTTGAAGAGATAAAGACATCTTCAAGGAAAAGCAGATGGTTGGAGGGTTTTGGTAATGGTGACCCCTGTTGGCTGTTCATGTGAACAACTTCAATACTTCTTGTGACATTTGAGCCCTGGGTTTCATCAGACTCTTCCTAGTTTTTTTTAAACAGAACAAAGACGATTATGTTACTGAGGCTTTGTTTACTCTAGTGTATGATGCACAGATGGCATTTGATATGAGGAAGAGAGCTCTACTAACTTTTCATCTAAGCAATGAAAAAGTAGAAGTGATTTCCTGGATCAAGCAGAATGTGGATGTTTTCTCTCAGTTCGCCTCGTGGTCGTGTGCATATCATCAGTCGGAAGCTGTAGGCCACTTTCCAGAGAAGCAGCTTACTGATAATCCTGGTGGCCAGGCGTTACATAAACCAATAGATGCCATTCACATGCTGGGGATCATGAATGGTCCACTGAGGATCTCAGTCTGACGGCAATCGACTAATCTAGGTCAGGATCTGTAGGAAGTTGGACCTTAAAAAACCAAAGTAGCTACTTCTTGTGTACATTGTTGGGTGAAGGCTGAATGCTGGTAGGACAAAGTGGATCCCAACCAGACGTCAACAGAGGCATATTTGCTGGGTTGAAGCTAATTTTGTCAAGAGACATACTAAGGACGTCCAATGAGAGCAAGTGGGCAGACAGTGATCTCACTTTTGCATTGCGAGTCTCAAATGGTTGAGAGATTAATTTCCACCTGGTCTATTAATACATTGGGACAAACTGTACTGGACTTACAGTATATGGGTGGTATTAAGATGATCTTGTGCAGGGAAACCTCTCATCCCATCCTACTTTGCTGTTGCAGTCCATCATTTGAAGGGGGTTGTTCCGGGTTTCACCCAGATTTCACTCTAGATTTATTGCTTTTACATCAAAGTGATTCTGTGCAGACTCTTAGCTGTCAAAGATACTTCCTTAAAAAACTGATGGCTCAGGTTGGGAAGCGGTGATGTGTCAAAAGTCTCTGAAACAAGCAAAAAAAAAAACAAAGAACAATGCGAGGTCTGAGCCTTTCGGACATGCTCAGCAGTTACGGAATAACACCTGACCTTCACGTTAGCTAAAGGTGGGCGTGTTTGTTTACCATCAGGAAAGAACAGTTGTCTTTTAGTCGGCCTTTAAAGTCTCAGGTTCAGCATTTTAGCATTGATCAGGGCCTGCTACTCATTGCAGTCACGTTTTTTTTCCCTTGTAATTACATCTTAGTCATGAGTCTACAACTGAAGACCTTTTCTCTCGCTTGTGTTTACAGGATTCTCCTGGTTTCCGTTGCCATTTTCTCCTTGTATTCTGTCCACTTGTTGCTGAAGACAGCCAATGAAGCAGGTGAGCACCAGCTCCAACTTTCCAGCAACTTCTTATGTTTGATCACATTTAAATGCCAAGATTTAAAACTTTGTTTTTTTTCCTATTTTTCCAGGTGCTCTTGTTTATGAGTCATTGGGTCACAAGGCCTTTGGGATCCCAGGCAAACTGGCTGCTTCCTGCTCCATCACCATGCAGAACATTGGAGGTGAGGAACTGACCTTTAAGTATCAAAATGGCTCTTTTTGTGTTTGCAACTATGATTGAACTGTACCCTACACTCACCGTCATGTGGTACATGTTGGAAAATAATAGATTGTGGAGATGGCATCAAACTACTCAAGTCACTTCTTTTTCCGTAGGAACATTTTTGTTCCTCAATGCCTACAGAAGCATGACTCAGCGTATGTTTGAATAAAACGTACTAACTGCTCTTGTTTCTTTTTAATTTTTGCAGCCATGTCAAGCTACCTCTTCATTATCAAATATGAACTCCCCATTGTCATTCAGTCCTTTACTGGAGCAAGTGATGGGTGAGTAGTCTATTTCAAATTATTTTCTTTCTGATCACCGGTTGTCAAAGCAGTTATGAAAACGTCCCCAAGATGGGTATTAATTTATGCCTGGTCAGTACAAAATGTCTCGCATCAGATGGCTTCATTTTGTACCCGAAAAAGTTATTTTGTTGTTTCATTAAAAAATTTGGGTTTGTAGTGTTTGTCTTGTCCTACATTTTTTTTACAAAATGACAAAAACTGCAAAGTTACAAAATGATGAAATGCCTCGCACGTTTCACAATAAAGGAGGAATATGCTCTGTAGCACCCTCTAGAGGTCGGAAATAAAAAGAGTTCACTTATAGTACTGTAAGAAAACATGATGGATAATCTTTCCAGGATTATGTGCTTGTTCTTTCCCTACTCTTAACTATATTTTTAATGGATTTTTTTATGTTCCAAACTCATTATAAAAATGTAAATCAATCCGTTTAGGTGAAGCTAACTTACAAAAAATCTGTCAAAACAATAATCAGCAAAAGATTAGGCCATATATTTGCGAGGTAGGGTTATGTCAGCAAGCACTCAAAGTAAAGTGGAACACCGCCCAAAATGGCTGCCTGTTGTTTATCTGGAGCCAACTCTCAGAGAAGGTGAAGCAGAGTCTTTGTCTGTCTGTGTGAGCAGCTGTGTCCATGTAGGCGGGACGTCTGGACATCTTGAAGAGATGCCAGCGCCCTGTTACTCAGAGCGGGCCCTTCAAAGAACCCCTTTTAGAAAACACGACTAGTGCCGCATCGAGATGGTGCGCAGCATGAGCTCACTGCGACCTCGCTCCAACTTTTAAAAATTGATGTGGCTCCTCTGTGCTGCTTTGTTGGGCCTATTTCTGGGAGCGATGCTGTCATCCTGCGCAGACCAGTTTCTGTCAGCTATTTGTGATGCTTGTAGGTGTTGTCAGTGCAGCAGTGAAGTTGTAAGCTAACAAATCTCACAAAATGTTTTTGTGTATGTGTTTCAGTGAATGGTACATCAATGGAGATTACCTTGTGATTCTGGTCTCAATTATTGTTATCCTGCCTCTCTCACTACTCCGGAATCTAGGTAAGGAGTGTGTGTGTGTGTGTGTGTGTGTGTGTGTGTGTGTGTGTGTGTGTGTGTGTGTGTGTGTGTGTGTGTGTGTGTGTGTGTGTCTGTGCGCGCGTGCGTGCGTGTGTGCGCGCGCGTCTGCATGTGTGTCATAAACTGTTGTTCCTAAGTAATAATAAAAGTAGAAGCCTTAGAACGGCGATGACATTTTGTCTGTCTCCCTTAGGTTACCTTGGTTACACCAGTGGTCTCTCTCTGCTCTGCATGGTGTTTTTTCTGATTGTGGTGAGTATGACCCCACATTGTTTCCTTATTCCTCCTTTCACAGTCAGATACAACCCATCATTTCATTAAAATCTTCAATGTTTAGTTCATTTAGGCACTGTAAAAATATAGCCCCATCCAAAAATATATTTTTTATGTATATTCCTGCAGGTGATCATAAAGAAGTTCCAGATCCCATGCCCTCTACCTCTTCCTGGAAATGAAACCATGCATATGTTCAACATCACCCCCCACAGCGACAACGCCACTACAGATGATGACAATTGCAAGCCTAAATACTTTGTCTTTAACTCACAGGTAAATAAATCTCTCACAGATTAAACAGGTTTGAATATTTTCAATAATATTCAAAGAATAACTTCTAATCTTTGTATTTTTCCATCTCTCCAGACTGTCTATGCTGTACCCATCCTCACTTTTGCCTTCGTGTGCCATCCTACTATCCTACCCATGTATGAGGAGCTCAAAGAGTAAGTGCTGCTGCATGGATTTAACTCAAACTTTCTATAAGGTTTAAACTAAACCAATGTTATTTTTCTTTAAAGTTTGGTCTGGTGTCTAAATTAAACTCTCCTTCCCTGAACAGCCGCTCACGCCGAAAGATGCAGAATGTGGCCAACGTTTCCTTCCTGGCCATGTTCATCATGTACCTGCTGGCCGCCCTCTTTGGATACCTCACCTTCAACAGTAAGTTGGGCAAGATTTAAAAACTACAGTGTGGTAGATTTACATATATGTATTTTTAAAAACTCAATTTCATAATTAACAGGCAGCTAGATAATAGATTTTTAGGCTAGCTTTGACAACTGCCAAACAGACTACAAGTGAAAATTAGTTTACTTTAGCTCACTTTTACACATTTGCATTGTATAATGTTGATTAATTTACACTGTCCATTGAGAAATAAATAATAAATAAATAAAACAATTTTTTTTTTCTTTCAAATATTCTAGTCTTGAGTGAAACTCCCTTTATGGGTTCACAGGTTATTTACCTTGAATTTGAAATGTTTTAGTAATTGTGGTTTGCAATGTAAAGAGGACTTCAATTAAAAATCCAATTGTATTGATTCAAGGCTGGTTACACAACAGTGTGAAAACACCACCTGATGCACCTGGTGCCAGCATGTTCCTGTTTGACTTCAAATATACAAAAAAAAAAAAAAAGCCAGAAATGTTTCCTGGAACATTGCAACAGTTACATAAGGACTGGAAATCGCTCTTTAACATTATACACAACAGTCTAAGCAGGCAAGGGTGATAAAAGGAGATGTAAGAAAAACATAAATTACATTGCTAATATATGACTGTATTCAGTTTGTCTGAATTATGACAAACACTGAATGTAATTCAAAGTCATCTTATTTTTAGCATAGCTTTGCTATAGCTAGCTTAGCATCTAAATCTCTAAAAAGCACAAACAATTAGCCTCTAAACAACTATGTTTGACATTAATTGTAATTTTGTTTATATCATATAGACCTGCTAATTTGCTCAGTTTGATCCTGAGCATTAAAGGTGTAGAGATGGTAAAGCAAAACATTCATGTTTTATTAGATGGTTGAAGTTTTGGAATTTAGAAATATCAAAACAACATTCATTCTTGTTTTTTATTTTATTTTATTTGTTTAACTTTGTTGGTACTATTCAGAGAGCTGCAAGAAGGTAACTTTATGCTCCTGTAGCTAAATGTTAGCCAACAGAGACTTGGCTGAAAAGCTTCTCTTTAGCAGCCCAATTTTGGCTTCATTTAATTAATCTGTCAACATTTTAAATTCAATTTTAAAAATTAAATATGGATTCTACACATAAAGCCCAAAAGACTTGCATGTTTATTGTTTTACTGAGTTTTAAGTAACACTCATTTATAAGTACAACATTTAGCCTACATTTATCATGTTTTATGTACTCAAAAAGATTAACAGTAGCTTCAGCATATGTCAACGTTTGAGATATTTCAAGAAAATTAATCCTGTTTATAATGTACAAAAGACAGTTTATGTCTTAGTCCAAAGTGTTAGCATGCTAATGCTTGATAATTACATATTATTGGTGTTGAAACTGAATTTAACTAAAGTGATCTCTGTCATATTTCTGTTCAGTCCATGTGGGACCTGAGCTGCTCCACACCTACTCAAACTACTACAAGTACGATATTCTCCTGCTGGTTGTTCGCCTGGCTGTGCTGGCCGCTGTCACACTCACAGTTCCTGTGGTGCTCTTCCCTGTAAGTATTGAGGGTCTACTGTTAATGATCCAGTCAGTCACTAAGACTATGAAGTCCATTGAGCTAATCTTTGTCTGGTTCTGAACAGATTCGTACCTCAGTCGGCCACCTGCTGTTCCCAGGAAAAGACTTCAGCTGGATCCGTCACGCTATCATCACCCTGATCCTGCTAGCAGGAACCAACATTCTGGTCATCTTTGTCCCCAGCATCAGAGATATTTTTGGCTTTATTGGTAAGTATGTGGTATGTTAATATGCATTATCATCTTTCTAAGAGCATTATTGACCTTTGGGGATTAACTTTACAATTATTCCTCATTCCAGGTGCCTCTGCTGCTGCAATGCTGATCTTCATCCTGCCCTCAGCTTTCTATCTCAGACTGGTTAAGAAGGAGTCAATAAAATCCATGCAGAAGATTGGGGTAAGACATTATTAAACATTTCACAATTTCATAATTTTAATCACATTTTGTTTCTGTTAGTAATCTAAGATATTGTGTAACAACTTCAAATTAACTGAAATTATTTCTTCCACCAGGCTATGATGTTCCTGATATTAGGATTTGTTGTCATGATTGGCTGCATGACTCTTATCATCTACGACTGGATCGTGAACGCTATGAAAGACCAAGGTCACTGAAGCTCCAGCTCTTCTGCTGGCGGAGGGGGAAGCTTTCAGAGTCGGACTGCAACAAACACACAGCCAACAGAACCAGTGTGACGAACAAAACAAACCACAAAGACTCACTTGATGCTCGGCTCTGGCTTTCTGAGCAATGGACCGTACCATTCCAAGAGAATGTATCTGAACTCTGTACATTTTGCTGTTCTAGACCACAAAGATGGCGTTTCCCTCTTTTTATCGTAACTTTTGAAATAGTCTTTTGCTTTTTACTTTTTTCTGTTTCATTATTGTGGTACAGCTGTAAACAAAAAGGCCTCACAACACAGACTGAAAATTTGTAGAGTTTCAAACACAGCTTCCTCTCAGGTACAGTGTTATTCGTGGGAGAGTGTAGCTGTGAACTCTGACCTCAGCGAGAACATCCTTCTTAACGAAGTACGTGAATCTCCCAAAAACTGAAACGAAGCCACGGGACATGAAACTTCACGGACAATTTAGTTTCCTTCGACCTTCGCTTTCTGTTTTTGTTCAACTTTACCAAAAACGTGTCTGAAGCTTCTTTGTATATTCAAAAGCACTTATAGCTGAGGCCATTTGTCAGTTTTCACCTAAACAGCACCTTGTTCAGTATTTCTAAGGTCCTTTGATTTCGCTCATAGTGTCAGCTAGCGAATCTGTGAACAGAACCAGACACTGGGAGGTCTGCATTAGATCTTGTTTGATGGGCGTGTGCAGCAACGACACTACTGCTTCGGGAAGGCCGCCAAGCCTTCCGTTTCCATCCAGCCCCCCCGACTCCTGAGCAGGGGCCACGGAGGGAAACCTCGAATGTTTTTTTTCTTTATGGGAGAATGCTTTGAATTTGACCACATACAGTGGTTGTAATAATATACTTGTTACACTTGTTAAACCGCAACAGCTTCAGCCGTACGAAGTCAGGTGCACTCCTAAACACCAAGAAAATACCCAGAATTCTTCAGTGTTCAGTGTCATAGCACAATTCAGTGTTTTACAATGAAGAACAATGGCAAACCAGCATGGATCCAAATCCCAACCGAGTCAAGAACCGTTCATCAGAGAGTGCTCTGTGCTTCCAACACTAACACATCGAGAAAAACTGTGTCATCTATTTATGGAAGGCTGTTAAAGAAATGTAATTTAAACTATTTTAATATATTTATACAATGTTATATGTACATATGTATGTGAATGTATATATATATCTTTTTGTTTTTAAAGATTTTTGTTTGAACAATTTCATGGAGCTCAAAAACCAAATTAGGTCATATTGTGAAGAGTTTGTTCAGAACCACGGAGCTTTATCTGTTCATTTCTTTAGAAACACTGAATATTCATCCTGGATGGATTCAGAGGTTAAAGGTCATGAGTGGAGCCACTTTGAAATTTTTTAAGCCCCTGAAGACAGACACAAATCAGCAAACCGTTTTCTTTGGTCAAACACAGAAAGGACCCTGCCTGTCAGTGCTACACTCTTGTTTCAATGAAACACTATGTACATGATGTAAATAATGTCCCAATAAAATGAACTATGACCTTAAACCTTGACCCTCTGTCTTCTATGTTGTCCTCTATATAAAGTTGGAGATAAATACCCTGGTATTGGTCTAGATTTGATGTTTTCACCTTAACGTGATATTTGCTCTATATTGGTCTTTTATCTCTTAAACAGAGATGAAAACTGTATAAACTGATTGGATTCATCAAGTCTGTATGAATAAATATAACTGAGCATTGCCAGCACAACAATAGGAATTAGGCCTGTGTAACCTAATAAATTTGAAGGAAATATGTTAAGTGGAGATTAGCTACTGTGATTCTCTTCTAAAGCTCAGTCTCAAAGAGGAAGACGGCCTCTTAATCTGACCCGCCACTAAATCCTTTGAGAATAAACTTCATAAATCTTGCTGCTCTTCAGTTGTTCAATACCAGATCGAAACAAATTGGTTTTCTACAGTGGAAGTATATTTACCAAATGGGCCCAAGTACCAGACCCTGTGGTACTCCATAAATATCTAGTGTTTGAGAAAGATTTATCATTGCCTTCATTATCATTAGCATCAACAGAATTGTCCAGACTGTCATCCATCCAGCAGATGGAGGACTGTGGAGAGAGTTCTTGTCTTGCAGGCAAAAAGCTGTGGGTTCAATTCCACTAACCCTTATGCCACATGTTCTGCATTGGTTTAGCAGATGTAAACCAATGCTAATGGATGGATTAATCCATCCATTAAGGATGGATTAATCCTTTCTAAAACTGTGGTGACAACTAAAGTAATAGTTTGGTTGTCATGGGGTCTAAGGCAGAAAAAGGTTTAGATAAAGCTAATATTTTTCAGATCTCCAAAAGTCTAAATACAGATCTTCATTTACCCCAAAAGGTAGCTGCACTTGATATGACAGCGTTACCGTGTCATATCAAGTGAAACTTGATATGACACTTAATATGGGAGTATGCCAGAGGAAGAGAAGGGTGATAGTGGCAACGGCGGTAGGAGTTCACTTTCCTGCAGTGGATCGCCAGCTCGATTCCAGGTATTCCAGCCTTCATTGTTTATGTCCTGACTCCTTAGGCAACTGCCTCGCCTGCTGGCGTCGCGCTAAATTGCAGCCTCGCCTTTGTAGCTAGCCTTCATCAGCTTACCTTCTGAGAGTTCAATTTGATTTATAAAGGTCATTTTAAATAAAATTGATTATTATTAAGACGGTAGTATTGTTACACAGTAAGCTATTCTCTTCCCAATGACGACCTCTAGTGGTTAGTGGTTGATTTTCTCTCTCTGAAAAGTGATGTTTTTTGTATCGATAGAACTTAAACCTTGTGCGTGCGAGGACTAGGGCTGTTGTAAACGAATATTTTAGTAATCGAGTAATCTATCGATTATTCTTACGATTAATCGAGTAATCGGATAAAAAAAATTATAAAATGAAATATTGGTAAATCTGGCATAATACAGGTGTTACTATCAGATATCAATATCAGTCCAATTTTTCATATTTGAGCATCCCTAACAGTTGCTTTTTTGTAGTTTAGAAAACTAACCTGTAACAATAATAGCTCACTTTCTAAGTTAACCAGAAGAAAAGTTATAGAAAAATCTGAAATTATATTGAATTTAATAACAAAGAGGCAGGCTCACAAATATGCTTATAAAAATGTCTACAATCCAGCTTTTAGTTTATGTATTCATCTTCAGTGAGTTTAATAGATTAATTAAACTCACCTTGCCACCTAACCTGTCACGCTTTGGGTTTGAAAATACGGGAAATGCCGCCTGGAGTGGGAGGAGAGGGCGAATGAACGAACGTAAGATGGAGGGGAGGAAATAGACCAGCGGACTGACGAACCGTTAGACCGGGGGACGAACACAGGGGGAAGCAATACGGGATATTTACGACACCTTCACTGGTCACACTCAGAAACTCATCTACCAGCCATGTACGATGCGCTCCGCCACCCGTTTCTTCAGACCGGGATATGAAATTTATTGTGCGGTTCGTCGGTAAAGCTACATTTACACGGTAAGCATCAGCTACTCAGCCGCCCACCCTGTTCAGTCTATCCGCTCACCTCAGCGCTCTTCCCGCCGTTCCTTTCAACCAGCAGCCCCGGAGGAGAAATGCTGCCGTACTCCAGGCATTCCCCAGTCATTTTAAGGATGCTTATTGGTTCCCCAAAAACGATAAAAAGTCGGGCATTATCATCAATCAATAAAATCCCCACGGGCCAATCTTGAAGATTGGACTTTATGCCGCTGAGACTTAGCTTTTGTCAACAACTCAGAGGCGGAAGTGAGAGCTCCGCGCAACGCAAATGAAGTCCCGGTCGGAACACGGTGCGCTAACTAATAAAACATAAATTAACGAAGCTTCGAGGCAGGTAAATTTTCCTCGAGGAATTTTAGTAATCGAGGTACTCGAATCATTCGAGGAATCGTTTCAGCCCTAGCGAGGACTGAGGCAAAAGTCGTGCCAACCTGCCTGAAGAAATGTGTTGAAGTCATCATAACAGGCTTCAGTCACCAACATGACACACTAACAAAGAAAAAACATTTTGGCAGTTTTTAGATATGCCACAGATACAAAACACCAGAGTCAAATGGCTCAATTGCCTCCTCAATGTGAACATATGTTCTCCAGAGTCCTGCTAATCACCCAATTATTGTATTCAGGTGCGGTGCTCAGCGGCACATCTAAATGTTGCAGGACAGTGGCCCTCCAGGACTGGAGTTTGACACCTGTGGCAAAGATCAAGCCAACGGTTCAGCACAGCCACTCCCCCATTTTGCAATCTACAGCCAAAAACTTAAAGAAAACGACCCCCACAGCTAAATAATGTTAACTCAAATGGCCTCCAGATTTTCCTGACAGTTTCAATGTTCGGTTAAGATAATAAATATGCTGTGATATAAAAACAAATAAACGTAAGTTAAGCGAACTATGTATATGAGTCAATACTCTTGCGTAAACGGAAAAATAATCCCTCCACAAAAAATACTCAAAAACATGATCATTTTAACATTGAACTTACCTTTTTATAATAAGCTGCAGACAAGACGCCATACTGCTGCCTCCGCTCCTCAGGCAAACATGACGATAGCCCTACGCTGTCAGGATAGCATACATGCAGTTAGTACGCATGCCCGCGCATGCGCATTAAGAAGTCCGACCGTCAGTGGAGTTGTCAGTTCAGCATACGCAACAAGTTATGACGAAAATAAGTCATTAAATTGTTTATAATATGATATAATATGATAACTAGATAGATATACATGCGTTGTATTTAAAGCAGGTCTGGCTGCAGCTGCAGTTAACTACAACACGCCCGTGTAAAACTCATTAATCTATTTAACCGCTAAATCAGGATGTCATACAGCTGTTCATAACAAAGTGTACGATGATCTACGTCAGGATTCTATGTTGCTGATTAAATAAAATCATATGGTAATGACAGCATATACATGTCTGAGCTAAGCGTATGACTATCGGACAATGTATGCTGATCTGACAGAACACCGGCGTCGGCCAGGGGGCGGGGCTAATAGACCCTTTTCACAGTGACGTTAGACAATAGCCGCCATAACTCGAAGCCGTGTATCTTTACTTCCGGTGTGATTTTGCCTCAGGAAACCTGACTAAAAAATTTACTGATACTCATTATCTTAAGGATATAATAAAAGGTAAGGTTAATAACAACAGCATTTAAGTGTTAGATAACCATTATTACTCATTGTCAATTCACCATTCTCTATGTATATAATAAACAGCCTCCAATCAGAGAGTAAACCAGCTAGCAGCAGCTTTAGCCACAATTGGGAAAATATATACACTGCTGTCTGTCAGTGCTGTAACGTTTAGAGGTTCACTTTCTGTATCAACTTTAATAAAACAGTATTTAAGTGTTAGATAGCCGTTATTAGTCATTGTCAATTCACCATTCTCCAACTGTATTTAAAGGAACCAGCCTCCGATCGGAGAGTAAACCAGTTAGCAGCAGCTTTAGCCACAGTTGGGAAACATACATGTACACTGTGGCAGTGCTGTATTGTTAAATGTTTCAATAAAATCACTGACATCTTCCAACACTGTTGTTTAGAAAAGCATTTTAAATATTGACTTAAGTGCCATCTGCCAAATAATTTACATAGTCTGATGTGATTCATAATTTCTCCTTTTGTTTTGTTGTCCATCTTTCTCAACAGTAGCCTACCTGACAACCTACCATATCTGGGATGGTCTTGTGCCAGTCTGCAGTGAACTGGTGCATGACAGAGGCAGTGGTATACTGTAGTGAGCAGTTTGAAGCAGAAGTTCCACCATGTGATCCACAGCTTTCCCAGCTGAGCACAAACTTCATGCACATGGTTTCGACAGGCACCACAGCAGAATCAAGTGTAACCTGTTAAAAGGGTTATAAAGTTGTTATTCTCCTATGTTATCAATTTTCTACTGCCAAGTCTACAACCACAGCAAAACAAAGTAAAAGAAACTTAACCTTCTAATCATAACATTTGATAAATAGTCATTGGAGAAATGAAACGTTTATCTATCTATCTATCTATCTATCTATCTATCTATCTATCTATCTATCTATCTATCTATCTATCTATCTATCTATCTATCTATCTAAAATAGCGTCTTCCTACTCATGTCTCTATCGTAGCAAGAGTTTGACTTCTCAGGACGTGATGGAGTAGCAGGTGTTTGACATAACTGTTAAGTTTTGGACTTGAGACTAAATGTCACTACTGAGCGGGTGGTGAAACTAGCGTAAGTGAGGAGGGTTTAATAGGATCATGACAGGTGGCAACCCCAATCTATACTATAAAAATCTGATTAAGATTAGGGCCTATATACGTTTTATTTCCAAAACAGAAAGGCTACATAATGTTAGCCAGCTAACAAATTACTATTGCTATCCTAGCATATCAACTAACAGCTAGAAAAAACCAAAACACGTACCTTCGTAGTCAAACTGGTATCAGTCAGCGAGGAATTTGTCCAGTTTAGATTATGCTGATGAAGAAAAATTGTTTGCAAATAGTGATATATCTTCAAATCGTATTTGTGGCAGCTGCTTTAGAGTCCAGAAACAGCGTTAACTACACACACCGGAACTGAAGATACACTGCTTCTAGTCAAAACGGATGTTGTCTGACGTCATGTGAAAAGGGTCTATTAACCGGGCCCAAATAATAAAGCTCATGATAATTTAACTTTACAACATAGACATGCCTGCAACAGCGGAGCTAAATGGAGCAGAGTTTCATCACCAGAGAGAGCGACTATGTCATTCTGAAGTCCATCTGACATGAAGTACAACAAACCAAGAGAAGAACAGAAACATCAGGCTACTGGTCACTAATGATGAAACAACACAAATTCAAAACATGTTAACGTTCCGTAGCTCTAGCTAGTTTGCCATTTGTTGCCAAGTGACTGATGATGATGTTGGTGACAAGCTTTACCCAGAATGCACCTGGCATGTTCTGCCTCCCATGTGGGAGGTTATATTTACTTATTATTATTATATCTAATGATTTTTACTTCATGCTTAAGTAAAAATTAAAAGCATGGTACAGTAAAACTACTCTAAGAAGTAAATATTTATCAAAAAGTTACTAAAGTAACAGAGTAAATGTAGGCTACTCACCTTTAGAGACGTGAACAAAGTGAAGCTATTTAAAAGGGAGGAGACTGGACTCCTGGAGCAGGTGACTTACCTTTTATTGCATCAGCTCTGATGGACAGAGGAGGAGGAAGAGATGGAGGCGGAGACTGGCACACAGCGATGTGCTATTGGTTTAAAAACAATCAAAGAGGGAAGAAAAACAATCTAATAACAAAAAACAGCAAGTTTACATTTCTTACTGATAAAAAAAAATTGGATCTGTGAAGGCATGTTCTGCCTCCCATGTGGGCCCCCAGTAGGTCCAGGCTGGGGGCCTGCTGCAACTCCCACCCTATTTGTTACTCCTTCCCTGATATGATGTCACAAATGTGTTACAATTGTGGGTTTATTTCTAAATCAACACCAGACTGAGTTACTGTTGGTGTTAATTTAGGAATCAATACTGGACTGGATTGCTTTTTGTTGAACTCTTTGGAACTCTTTAGTGAGTGTTAGGGAAACTAACACTAACACTCATGTTGTTGAATTAACACTGTATTTTTAATATTCAACTCTTACACTGGAAATCTAACACTTTTGAATTATCTGTGTGGTCTCATCGTCCTGGCGGCGTTCAGTTTGTCACCTAATGCCGAGATCGACTCAAAACCTCCCGCGATCGATGTGCTGCAGTCCTGCTCTAACAAAACACGTACAGTTCAGAAACAATATAAAATGGGAAAAAAGTGATTTATTAACTGTTTAAGTCGTGTTTTAGATTGTTCTTGAAAAACTAATCTTCTAAAAAATTAGTGGGTGCACTCACGGCTGCACAGTGAACCCATTGATTTTTTTACAGCAGAAAGCCGCTCCCCTCTCTTGCAGGTACCCCCACTAAATCTTTTAGGGGTACGCAGTACCCAACCGTACCCGCCTACTGTCACCCCTGGGTATTCCTTGCCTCAGAATGCATATCGTCAGAACAGATCAAAATCATGTCACTTAGACTGTTTATTGGTTTGGATCATAAGATGTGCTGACTAAGTATTTCATAAAGCTTATTCTGATGAGGCGTTTTAGGTCATCAAAATGTACTATGTGTGTTTTTTTAAGGTAGATTGTCATCTGTTTTATTTAAGCAAGAAGTTCTATTTTTAATGTATGCAAAGGAAGCATATCAGATTCTATTTTGAAATCTCGTTTCAATACAATCCAAATGTATTGAAATCTTTCCTTTAAGCAGTTTTTTTGGGGTGGTAACAGTTTTCGATTGGGTAGCACCGAGCGACAGATGAGGCATCGATGAAATCGCCATCAGTATTAGACGACGTGAGTGAGATATTTTCAGCGACGGGAGGGGCTGAGTGATGACGCAGCGAGTGGAAAAATACCGGAGCGCGAGTCTTTACAGCATCACCAGACTTGACTGAAGAGGAAGGGATGCTGAAGGACAAAAAGACCCGCAGAGGCTGATCTCTACAACGCCCCTCAGAAAATCATTTATTATTTACATTGCTTCATAAAAAAAAAGTTTTCAAATCAGTGAGCCTGACAATAATAATTATTATTGATACTTTGTGTTTTCGATGCTAAAATAGATGTATGTTTACACCATCGCTTTGCCAAGGACTGACCCATGATGCTACTGCCCAGGTTTTTGTTTGCCCAGGTTAGAATGAGCCTCACACTTCCAGTGGTTTCTCATGTGTAAAGTAAGGGCTCTGCTCTTTACTGTCATCATAGATGGCACTTTTGTTGTCTTCTTCTTTTTGATTAGTCTCTGAAAAGTTCATCTCAGTTTTAACATCAGACTGCCTTTCACTAGGCACTGAGACTTAATATTATTAAATATTTAAAAATGATAAAAGGTGTTCGTACACAAACTGTGTGATGCCCCTTCTGTAACAATTCTGTTATAAGATGACCCTCCAAGGATCTTTACTAGACATTACTTCTCACTTGATGAAACATGTTGCTGAGTAAAGATACAGATCAGAGATCAGCGAGAAACAGAAACCAAAAAGTGACTTAAGTTTACGATGTTGCAACGTACATATTCTGTGCCATGTTTCTTCTTGCTTGGTAGAGAAGAGAGTTGGTGTTTAAATACTGATGTTATTGTCTCAATCAGTGTCTGGATATCATAATTTTTGTACCAGGCTTCTAGTTGATGGATATTTTACAGATAAAAAGCAAAAAGAGATTTTATGTTTTCAGTTTTGTTATGTCCCCTTGTCTATTTGTTCTGGCAAATGTGTATAAACTCAGAATGGTTGAGGTAATGTTTTTCAGATTACACTTTCAGTCTATACCTAAAAGCATCCATTATGTCAACTTATTAGCTGACAGACCTACAGAAGAATGACTATTTCCACCGCGGGAAGTTTTTTTATGCTGTCAGTCAACATGACAGACAACAATAAAGTCTATTATTATCTCGGATTAGGAGACAGCAAAAGATTAGCTGATGTAGACAGGACTTTTTCTGTCCATATTCTTTGATATGGACCACTGACTTGTCTGACCTGTTTTTAAAACCAGTCAGAAAAAAACAACTGAAAGTGAAACCTTCAGAACCGACACAAACGTCTTTTTCTTTTCAAACTATACAGAACTTTACATATATTGAGTTTGATATTGCAGCAATAACATGATTTGTTGAAAAAGATGTAATAGCTTTGCTTATATAAGATCTGAAAATAAAGAGTAACAGCCCTGTAGTAAACATGACACTGTTCACTTCAGTAACTGAGGATGAAAGAAATGTCATTATGATTTGAGCCTCATAATTTCCTCTTATTCCAGAAAGTGACCAGAGTTCAGTTTGTTTTCTAAAAATTAACACTTTCCAGTGTTCAGGATGAACTTTAATTACCAGCAGAACGTCTCACTGACATAGTAGCTGCTCTACAGTAACATGGCGATGAGGCGCAACCAACAGGATGTCTGACACAGATTAGAAATGGATTATAAACTAAAAAGTTCTCAATTTATTCATTATCACAATAAAAACTAATATCAATACAGAACAAGTTGCATAAAGTCTATTATTTGTGATAATATATGACTTATCACATATTATCGGCTTTTTTAGTGCATCTCAGAATTAACAAAAACAGATTTACAATAAACTTGTAAAAAGCCATTCCAGTGGGTAGAAGGCAAAAAATGTATGTTCAGGTAAGAACCTCATACTATTAACAATTATATTTAGTTATTATTATTATATCAAATAATTTTTACTTCATGCTTAAGTAAAATTTTAAAGCATGGTTCAGTAAAACTACTCTAAGAAGTAAATATTTATCAAAAAGTTACTAAAGTAACAGAGTAAATGTAGGCTACTCACCTTTAGAGACGTGAACAAAGTGAAGCTATTTAAAAGGGAGGAGACTGGACTCCTGGAGCAGGTGACTTACCTTTTATTGCATCAGCTCTGATGGACAGAGGAGGAGGAAGAGATGGAGGCGGAGACTGGACACAGTGATGTGCTATTGGATTAAAAACAATCAAAGAGGGAAGAAAAACAATCTAATAACAAAAAACAGCAACAAGTTTACATTTCTTACTGATAAAAAAAAAATTGGATCTGTGAAGGCATGTTCTGCCTCCCATGTGGGCCCCCAGTAGGTACAGGCCAGGGACCTGCTGCAGCCCCGACCCTACCTGTAGCTCCTTCCCTGATATGATGTCACAAATATGTTACAATTGTGGGAGGAACTGTCTGATTTCTAAATCAACACCAGACTGAATTACTGTTGGAGTTAACTTAGAAATCAACACTGGACTGGATTGCTTTTTGTTTAACTCTTTGGAACTCTTTAGTGAGTGTTAGGGAAACTAACACTCACTAACACTCATTTTGTTGAATTAACACCAATATTTTAATATTCAACACTGGCACTTCCAAATTTGCTGTGTATGCTCTAATCTTAGAATGAACACCAGTAGTTGGGAACTGTAAAAAAAAAGTCTTTGAAGAGGAACAGAGGGAAATTGCACTTGGTCCTGATAACATACTTGTGAAGGTTTGATGGCAGAGTTTATGACTATGTTATTCAACAAGATCTTCAAGAGTGAGGAGATGAAGTGTTCTGATGCTGATTTTTAACAACAAGGAAGATACAAAACTGTGGCAAAGCTAATGATTCATACAATTACACTGTGGGGAAAAGTGGTGGAAGATAAGTTTATGTCAGAGGTGAGCATTTGTTTCATGACAGTTTCATGACATGAAAGAGCACAACAGACACAATGTTTGAGGAGGTCTGCAGAGGAAAAGATGGAGCTGCATCAAGGATCTGCCTTCTGCCGCTTCTTGTTTGTTCTTTCAGAGCTCAAAATGTTGGGGATGGATAGAATCTTGGAATGAGTGCTTCACAGGGACATCTGATGTTAGATGTTTGGAGATAAAGTGAGAGAAGTCAGACTGAGATGGTCTGGACATGTTTAGAGGAGAGACGATGATTATATCTTTAGAAGGATGCAGAGGTTGGAGCCACAGATTTGTATTCTTCTTCCAAATAGCTATCAATCAATCAATCAATCAATCAATCAATCAATCAATCAATCAATCAATCAATCAATCAATCAATCAATCAATCAATCAATCAATCAAATGTTATTTCTATAGCACATTTCAGCATCAGGCCAAAGTGTTTTACATTATAACAAAGAAAAACAGTGTTTTTAGACTAGATTTAAAGGAAGTCAGTGTTTCAGCTGTTTTACAGTTTTCTGGAAGTTTGTTCCAGATTTGTGGTGCATAGAAGCTGAATGTTGTTTCTCCTCGTTTGGTTCTGGTTCTGGATGCAGAGCAGAACCAGAACCAGAAGATCTGAGGGGTCTGGAAGGTTGGTACAACAACAACCGGACTTTAATGTGTTGTGGTGCTAAACCGTTTAGTGATTTATAAACTAACAGTATTTTAAAGTCTATCCTCTGAGCTACAGGGAGCCAGTGTAGGGACTTTAAAACTGGTGTTATGTGCTCTATCTTCCTGGTTTTAGTGAGAACGTGAGCAGCAGCATCTGGATCAGCTGCAGCTGGAGGATTGATTTATTAGTCAGACCTGTGAAGACGCTGTTGCAGTCATCAATGCGACTGAAGATAAATGCATGGATGAGTTTCTCTAGATCTCACTGAGACTTCAGTCCTCTAATCCTGGAGATGTTCTTCAGGTGATAGAAGGTCGACTTTGTGACTGTCTTAATGTGGCTCTGAAGGTTCAGGTCAGAGTCCATCACTACTCGCAGGTTTCGGGCTGATCACTGGTTTTCAGTTGTAATAACTGAGCATTGATTCTAGTTCGCTCCTCTTTAGGTCCAAACTTCAGTTTTGTTTCTGTTCAGCTGGAGAAAGTTTTGGCACATCCACACATTTATCTGTTCCAAGCATCTATTCAGTGATTGGACATCGTGATGTAGAGCTGTGTATCATCTGCATAGTTATGATCTTATTTCCTGTTATAACCTGAGCCAGTGGGAGCATATAAATATTGAATAAGAGGGGTCCTAGTATTGAACCTTGGGGTACCCCACATGTGACCTTTGACCTCTGATGAGAAGTTTCCGATTGAAACAAAGAAATCCTTGTTCTTTATGTAAGATTCAAACCAGTTGAGCACTGGACCAGAGAGTCCGACCCAACTCTCCAGTCGGTTCAGTAAAATGTCATGGTCAACAGGGTCAACAGGGTCAAAGCTGCACTAAGGTCCAACAGAACCAGCACTGTGGTTCTTACACAGTCCGTATTTATATGGATGTCATTGAACACTTACTTTGACTAGGCCAGTCTCTGTGCTGTGGTGAGATCAGAAACCAGACTGGAAGGAGTCAAAGCGGTTGGTCATCGTTAGGAAGCTATTTAACTGAATAAACAGCTTTTTCAATAACTTTGCTGATGAATGGGAGGTCAGAGGTCAGCCTGTAATTCTGCAGTAGTGATTTGTCCAGATTGTTCTTTTTTATCAGTGGTTTGATCACTGCTGTTTTCAAAGCCATTACTTTTTTCATCTTATCTTCTATTAGTCACTCTGGGTTAGAACAGATACATTTATACTTCAACATCAACTGTAGACTTCAAAAATCATCCACTTTTAGAACAAATATCTACCAAATCTTGACACCTGTTGTCCATCTAAAAAATAAAGTTGACTATTTGTTTTCAGAGTGTCCTGTGTATATAGTCTGGGGAAGTGAATGAAGTTTTCCAAAATCAGCTTCAAAACTGTTGTCTGCTTACTGACTATTCTCTCAGGCTGATATGTGGTTCTGGTGACATATTTGAAAACCAAAGATGTAATTGTTTTGCTCCAGATTTAAAATAATTTGTTTGACCTGACAAACGAAGAAGAGTATATTTCTTACAAGTGTAAGAAATGTAAACTTGTTGCTGTTTTCTTGTTATTAGATTGTTTTTCTTCCCTCTTTGATTGTTTTTAATCCAATAGCACATCGCTGTGTGCCAGTCTCCGCCTCCATCTCTTCCTCCTCCTCTGTCCATCAGAGCTGATGCAACAAAAGGTAAGTCACCTGCTCCAGGAAGTTTCCTCCCTTTTACATAGCTTCACTTTGTTCACGTCTCTAAAGGTGAGTAGCCTACATTTACTCTGTTACTTTAGTAATTTTTGATAAATATTTACTTCTTAGAGCAGTTTTACTGAACCATGCTTTTAATTTTTACTTAAACATTAAGTAAAAATTACTAAATAACTAAATATAATTGTTAATAGTATGAGGCTCTTACCTGAACTTTTTTTTCGCCTATTATTTATACAAATAATATGACTTTATGCAGCTTGTTCTGTATTGATATTAGTTTTTACTGTGATAATGAATAAATTGAGAACTTTTTAGTTTGTAATCCATTTCTAATCTGTGTCAGACATCCTGTTGGTTGCGCCTCATCGCCATGTTACTGTAGAGCAGCTACTATGTCAGTGAGACGTTCTGCTGGTAATTAAAGTTCATCCTGAACACTGGAAAGTGTTAATTTTTAGAAAACAAACTGAACTCTGGTCACTTTCTGGAATAAGAGGAAATTATGAGGCTCAAATCATAATGACACATTTCTTTCATCCTCAGTTACTGAAGTGAACAGTGTCATGTTTACTACTGGGCTGTTACTCTTTGTTTTCAGATCTTTTCAGATCTATGACACTATGACCTTTTTCAACAAATAAATCATGTTATTGCTGCGATATCAAACTGAATATATGTATAGTTCTGTATAGTTTGAAAAGAAAAAGACGTTTGTGTCGGTTCTGAAGGTTTTATTTTCAGTTGGTTTTTTCTGACTGGCTTGAAACAGGTTTTAAAAACAGGTCAGACAAGTCAGTGGTCCATATCAATGAGTCACTTTGAATGCCTAGACTCTAGTGACTAGAGTCGTGTTTCTCAACCCTGGTCCTCACCGCCCCCTTGTCCTGCATGTTTTAGGTGTTTTCCTTCTGCCACATACCTGAATTGTATCTCTGGGTGATTAACAGGCTCCTGCAGTACTTGATGGTCATGCAATCATTTGAATCAGCTGTTCTGGAATAGCGGCACATCTAAAACATGCAGAGCAGGAGGGCTGTGAGGACCAGGGTTGAGAAACACTTTGCTAGACTTCTTTGTTGTCTGTCATGTTGATTGACAGCATAAAAAAAAAACTTCCCGTGGTGGAAATGGTCATTCTTTTGTAGGTCTGTCAGCTAATAAGTTGACAAAATGGATGATTGTAGGTACAGATTGAAAGTGTAATCTGAAAAACATTACCTCAACCATTCTGAGTTACATTTGGCAGAACAAATAGACAAGTGAACATAATAAAACTGAATATATAAAAATATTGATCCACTGCTTTCGTTTTTTTTTTTTTTGCTTTTTATCTGTAAAATATCCATCAACTAGAAGCCTGGTACGATATCATTTTTAAATATTTAATAATATTAAGTCTCAGTGCCTAGTGAAAGGCAGTCTGATGTTAAAACTGAGATGAACTTTTCAGAGACTAATCAAAAAGATGAAGACAACAAAAGTGCATCTATGATGACAGTAAAGAGCAGAACCCTTACTTTACGCATGAGAAACTGATGGAAGTGTGAGGCTCATTTTAACAAAACTAAACTGTACATCCTGTCGACACATTAAAAATAAAATTGTCTTTTCTATGAAAAAGAAAACTCAAGCAAAGGGAAAGAAACTGAACAGGTAAGTTATTCCACCTGTAATCATTTTTCTTTCTGGGACTCCTTGACAGTTTCTACACAACACCAGGGTGATTCTTCTAGTGGTGGGATTCCCTTCAACCTGACCAATAAAAAGCATATAGTTTTTATTTATATCCCATAGCCAAGGGTCAGTCCTTGGCAATGGGATGGGTTCTAGAATTGAGATGAAAAGCCTGAATGCTCCTCAAGACGACGACAGCTGCAGCTCCAACAGCAACGACTCTGACTCTACCCAGAGGATTCCTCTCAATGGGTGAGGCTCTTTTTTTAAAAGGTCTAAAGACCAAAAGAAAAGTTCAATATGTCAGCTCTGTTGTCCATACTTTGATATGGACCACTGACTTGTCTGACCTGTTTTTAAAACCTGTTTCAAGCCAGTCAGAAAAAACCAACTGAAAGTAAAGCCTTCAGCTCATTTAACACGTCTCTTTCTTCTATTAAAGGCAATACCCAGATGCAGATCCAGAGAGTCAAAACTTCCTCTCTGATCATAACCCAAGCAAGAAGAAGCATGAAGTAAGTTCAGGTTTATTTCCACAATGTAGTTTTTTTTTCTGCCATTTTTTATAAATTCTGTTTTCTCCTCTTCAGCACCAGAAGCACATACCGAAGGAGCGCCATGCCTCCTTCGGTATGTCCGTCTTCAACCTGGGCAATACCATCATGGGCAGCGGCATCTTGGGTCTGTCCTTTGCCATGGCCAACACCGGCATCGCCCTGTTTGTGTAAGCATTTTTCCATCATTATCCTAATTCAGCTGAGCGGAATTCAGACAAGTGTTTTAAGGTCTCAGGCTATGACATTCCCAAAGATCAGCAAGAAATGTTTAACTATTCTGTTCATATTGACTTGCAAACAAAGAAGAAAATCTCACCTCCGAAGTAATGTGGCAACCTGAACCTGGTTATCTAAGCTTCTGTAAAAGACCATCTGGAAAAAAAATTTGTTTTTCGCTAGAAGAAAGTTATTGGAGGTTGTTTTGCAAATCCGCCCCCTGGTGGCTGTTCAGTGTATCATGTTTTGTTAGTTACTTAAAAGGTTTCTGTCAGCAAAAGAGTGGATTTAAAAAAAAATCTAAATTCCTATTAGTCATTACTGTGCTTATTGCACAACGTGTATCATTTGGCACCAAAAGACCCATCAAGCATATAGATTTTATTTATTTATTGCCAATAATCACAAGTCATCTTTCACTGAAGACCTTTTCTCTCTCTTGTGTTTACAGGTTTCTCCTGGTTTTCTTTGCCATTTTCTCCTTGTATTCTGTCCACTTGTTGTTGAAGACAGCTGATGAAGCAGGTGAGCAGCAGCTCTTTTTATGTTTCTTCACATTTAAATGTCAAGATTTAAAACTCTTTGCGTTTTTCCCCTCTTTTCCAGGTGCTCTTGTTTACGAGTCACTGGGTTACAAGTCCTTTGGGATCCCAGGCAAACTGGCTGCTTCCTGCTCCATCACCATGCAGAACATTGGAGGTGAGGGACTGACCTTTAAGTATAACAGCTATGCATTGTAACTATGATGCTTCTCTGTGTCCAAATTGGGAGTACAGGCAGAATCAGATAGTTGTTGTTATTATTATTTCTTAGTGTTCTGTGACTTTTTGTTTCTCTCAAAATATCACAAATGACTCTTTTTTTTCTAAATGTGTAAATTTATGCTAGGGATGTTGCTAACTTCTGTGTTTTTTATTATTTTATTTTGTTTTCTTCTTTTTTATCTTTCATGCAGCCATGTCAAGCTACCTCTACATTATCAAATATGAACTCCCCATTGTCATTCAGTCCTTTACTGGAGCAAATGATGGGTAAGTAGTTAAACATTTGGTCATTTTAACAACTAAACAAAGAAACAGCAGAATTGGTTATTTATTGCTTGGCTGCTGTTCACCATTTGCCACTTAATACCTTTATAGGTTTTGTTATTTTAGAGTTGAAATTTCTAGTACAAAATCAAATTAGTCTGGAATGTGACATTCTACAATTGTGCTGCTCAACGTAGCAGCATGTTGGAATTGCTCTGTTCATTAAATTCTGATTTTATCTTAAAAACTTTAATTGCTTTATTTCTGGCAGAAAATTAGTTATTTATGGCCAAACTTGAACCCAACTAAAGCACAACAGTTGAAAAAGAGGAGAGAGAAGAACAATCGAACTCCTCCATCAATGATAATGAGCAATGCGAGTCCAATTTCATCCAGTTGTCTAAAACATTGAATCAACTTGGACTCACCCAGAGTATTGGGAACGCAGTACTATGGAAGCATTCAACTGTAGCGTTTATCTTCCAGGCTTTCTGACTCTACCAGCAGACACAGTTTTATAAAGGAACTGGATTAACTTGTCTAGTTAATAAAAGATGGCATCATCCAGGACATTACTGTGATGTCATCTAAGCAGCCCAGACTTTTATATATAGTTACCACTTATATGAGCAATCAAGTGGTGTCTGCTTGGTCATGTAACAGTTAAAGTGATTCAGTACAGGACTATGGGGCTACACTGGTCATCTGTTTCAGTTATAATATTGGTAAATTCTGCCATAACAGCAATATATCAGATATCAACATCATCTCAAGTTTTCATATTGGTGGGTTCCTAATAATTAATCTTCCGTAGCTTAGAAATACCTGGACAAAAATACACAAAAAATTGAAATTATAATTGATGTAATAATAATAAAAAAAGCAACAGTCTCACAAAGAAAAAAAAAACAGTGCAGCTTGGAGAGAATGTCAAATGACTAATAAGGACAGCTATCTGATTCCATGCATAGCACCAGTCAATGTAGATAGGTGATGCCTATTGGTCTCCTGAAAAACGATCAAAATCCAGATATGTTTTTTCAGTCATAGAAAGCCTCCCTGATTCTCTGGACAGAACGTGAAAAGTGGTCATGTCCAGGGTGACAAAGACATTTGATCACTATTGGAATTCATTTTTATTCACAAACTGATCAATTCCTAAGCATTCCTTGTGTTGGAGACGTCACTGCCAAAGCCCCATAAAATAAGGCTGTTGTTAATTGCCTTCCTGTTTTATGCTTGTTAACGATTTTCTCCTATGATATTGTATTTCTGTGTTAGTTTAAGTCTGTCACATATTAAAGATCGTCTGGTTCCAAAAGAGTTGAATTCATTGACTAACTTTTCTGCCAATCTCTTCTCCACCTCCTGCTTCTTCTTCATTGGTTTCCTCATTCAAATCCCTTTTGCAGTCACACAGGGTCCAAAGCAACATTTCCTTTAATAGCTTGAGGCTACACTGAGCACACTGTTGAGTTTTACAACCTTTTGTGAAAAATTGGTGGTCAGCTCTGAATCTGGAGAGTGACCCGACCTCCTCTGAAGCTGAAAAGTCAAGACAAGTGCAAAACTTTGGTAACACTTTATTTGAAGTGGTTTGCATAAGACTGACATGACACTGTCATGAACATAAAGAAGTCTTTATGACACTTTATGACACTCATCATAAAGTGTCATTTGGTAAATAATGACACTTTTAATGCAAAGTTACTCTAAAAGTTGCATTAAAAATCCATTAAAAATGCCAACTTTACATGATTTTGTAAATTATGATAATTTAATGCAAAGTTGCCACTTTTAATGGACTTTTAATGCAACTTTTAGAGCAACTTTGCATTAAAAGTGTCATTATTTACTGAATGACACTTCATGACAACTGTCATAAACATTCATAAAGTCTTCTTTATGTTCATGACAGGTGTTATGTTTATGACAGTGTCATGTCAGTCTTATGCAAACCACTTCAAATAAAGTTACCAAAACTTTTCATTTTGACTGTTCAAACTAATTAATTATGTTTTTTCAACAGATTGTGTAACAAATATTATTCTATCAATTTAAAGATGTATTTGTATGTGTTTCAGTGAATGGTACATTAATGGAGATTACCTCGTGATTCTGGTCTCGATTATTGTCATCCTGCCTCTCTCATTACTCAGGAAATTAGGTAAGGATGTATTTCCTAAGTAATAATAAAAGTTGAAGCATCATAATTTACAAAATCATGTAAAGTTGGCATTTTCGGACAAAAATCATTTTTCATCTTTCCTCACTAGGTTACCTTGGTTACACCAGTGGTCTCTCTCTGCTCTGCATGGTGTTCTTTCTGATTGTGGTGAGTACAGTTTGATTTCCCCTGCGAGTTAGATTTAGTCAGTCATTTCATTAAAGTTTTCAAATCACTGCTTATTTAGTTTTTTGAATATTGTGAAAAATATACCACAGTCCAAAAATATATTTCTCTTTATATTCCTGCAGGTGATCATAAAGAAGTTCCAGATCCCATGCCCTCTACCTGTTCCTGACACTGGAAATGAAACCATGCATATGTTCAACATCACCCCCCACAGCAACAACACCACTACAGATGATGACACTTGCAAGCCTAAATACTTTGTCTTCAATTCACAGGTAAATAAATCTCTTGCAGATTAAATATGAATATTTTCAATAATATTCAAAGAATAACTTCTAATCTTTGTATTTTTCCATCTCTCCAGACTGTCTATGCTGTACCCATCCTCACTTTTGCCTTCATGTGCCATCCTACTATCCTACCCACGTATGAGGAGCTCAAAGAGTAAGTGCTGCTGCATAGATTTAACTCAAACTTTCTATAAGGTTTAAACTAAACCAATGTTATATTTCTTTAAAGTTTGGTCTGGTAAATAAAACTCTCCTTCCCTGAACAGCCGCTCACGCCGAAAGATGCAGAATGTGGCCAATGTTTCCTTCCTGGCCATGTTCATCATGTACCTGCTGACCGCCCTCTTTGGATACCTCACCTTCAACAGTAAGTTGGGCAAGATTTAAAAACTACAGTGTGGCATATTTAGATGCACTTATTGTAAAACATAAATAATATAATTATTAGATTAAGGCTGGCTTTAACAACTTCAATGGGGCTGCAAGTAAAAATGTGCTTACTTTAGCTAACGTCCACACATTTATATTGTATAATGTTGACAAATTTAACCTGTCCCTTGACAAATAAATAAAACAATAAATAAAATAATAAATGTTTTCTTTCAGATTATCCAATCTTGTACAAAATTCTCACTTTATGGGTTCACAGGTCATTTACCTTAAATTTGAAATGTTTTAGTAATTGTGGTTTGCAGTGTAAAGAGGACTTCAATTAAAAATCCTAATGTATTGATTCAAGGCTGGTTACACAACAGTGTGAAAACACCACCTGATGCACCTGGTGCCAGCATGTTCCTGTTTGACTTTAAATATACAAAAAAAAAAAAGCCAGAAAAGTTTCCTGGAATATTGCAACAGTTACATAAGGACTTGGAAATCGCTCTTTAACATTATACAAAGCAGGCAAGGGTGATAAAAGGAGATGTAAGAAAAACATAAATTACATTGCTAATATATCACTGTATTCAGTTTGTCTGAATTATGACAAACCCTGAATGTAATTCAAAATCAACTTATTTTTAGCATAGCTTTGCTATAGCTAGCTTAGCATCTAATCTCTAAAAAGCACAAACAATTACCCTCTAAACAACTATGTTTGACATTAATTGTAATTTTGTTTGTATCATATAGACCTGCTAATTTGTCAATTTGATCCTGAGCATTAAAGTATGGGTGTAGAGATGGAAAAGCAAAACATTCATGTTTTATTAGATGGTTGAAGTTTTAGAATTTAGAAATATCAAAACAACATTCATTCTTGTTTTTTATTTTATTTTTTTATTTTTTTAACTTTGTTGGTACTATTCAGAGAGCTGCAAGAAGGTAAATTTATGCTCCTGTAGCTAAAGGTTAGCATATACATGTTAACAGAGACTTGGATGAAAAGCTTCTATTTAACAGCACAATTTTGGCTTCACTTAATTAATCTGTCAACATTTTAAATTCAATTCTAAAAATTAAATATGGATTCTACATATAAAGCCCAAAAGACTTGTATGTTTATTGTTTTATTAATTTTTAAGCAACACTCCTTTGTAAGTGAAACATTTAGCCCACATTTATCACGTTTTATGTACTCAAAAACATTAACAGTAGCTTCAGCATATGTCAACATTTGAGATATTACAAGAAAATTAATTTAAAAAAATCCTGTTTATAATGTACAAAAGACAGTTTACGTCTTACTCCAAAGTGTTAGCATGGTAATGTTTGAAAACTAGATGATATGATTGTAGCCATATCATCTGAATTTAACTAGAGTGATCTCTGTCATATTTCTGTTGAGTCCATGTGGGACCTGAGCTGCTCCACACCTACTCAAACTACTACAGGGATGATATTCTCCTGCTGGTTGTTCGCCTGGCTGTGCTGGCCGCTGTCACACTCTCAGTTCCTGTGCTGCTCTTCCCTGTAAGTATTGAGGGTCTACTGTTAATGATCCAGTCAGTCACTAAGACTATGAAGTCCATTGAGCTAATCTTTGTCTGGTTCTGAACAGATTCGTACCTCAGTCGGCCACCTGCTGTTCCCAGGAAAAGACTTCAGCTGGATCCGTCACGCTATCATCACCCTGATCCTGCTAACAGGAACCAACATTCTGGTCATCTTTGTCCCGAGCATCAGAGATATTTTTGGCTTTATTGGTAAATAACTGTACATGTTAATATGTATTATCCACTTTCTAACAATGTATTATTGACCTGTTGGGATTAACGGCTCAATGGATTAATTCCTCCTTCCAGGTGCCTCTGCTGCTGCAATGCTGATCTTCATCCTGCCCTCAGCTTTCTATCTCAGACTGGTTAAGAAGGAGTCAATGAAATCTATGAAGAAGATTGGGGTAAGACATTATTAAACATTTCACAATTTCAATCACATTTTGTTTTTTTTAATAAATTCAATCTAAGATATTGTGTAACAACTTCAAATTAACTGAAATTATTTCTTTCACCAGGCTATGATGTTCCTGATATTAGGATTTGTTGTCATGATTGGCTGCATGTCTCTTCTCATCTTCGACTGGATCGTGAACTCTAAGAAAGTCAAAGGTCACTGAAGCTCCAGCTCTTCTGCTGGCGGAGGGGGAAGCTTTCAGAGTCGGACTGCAACAAACACACAGCCAACAAAACCAGTGTGACGAACAAAAGAAACCACAAAGACTCACTTGATGCTCGGCTTTCTGAGCAATGGACCGTACCATTCCAAGAGAATGTATCTGAACTCTGTACATTTTGCTGTTCTAGACCACAAAGATGGCGTTTCCCTCTTTTTATCGTAACTTTTGAAATAGTCTTTTGCTTTTTACTTTTTTTCTGTTTCATTATTGTGGTACAGCTGTAAACAAAAAGGCCTCACAACACAGACTGAAAATTTGTAGAGTTTCAAACACAGCTTCCTCTCAGGTACAGTGTTATTCGTGGGAGAGTGTAGCTGTGAACTCTGATCTCAGCGAGAACATCCTTCTTAACGAAGTACGTGAATCTCCCAAAAACTGAAACGAAGCCACGGGACATGAAACTTCACGGACAATTTAGTTTCCTTCGACCTTCGCTTTCTGTTTTTGTTCAACTTTACCAAAAACGTGTCTGAAGCTTCTTTGTATATTCAAAAGCACTTATAGCTGAGGCCATTTGTCAGTTTTCACCTAAACGGCACCTTGTTCAGTATTTCTAAGGTCCTTTGATTTCGCTCATAGTGTCAGCTAGCGAATCTGTGAACAGAACCAGACACTGGGAGGTCTGCAATAGATCTTGTTTGATGGGCGTGTGCAGCAACGACACTACTGCTTCGGGAAGGCCGCCAAGCCCTCCGTTTCCATCCAGCCCCCCCGACTCCTGAGCAGGGGCCACGGAGGGAAACCTAGAATGTTTTTTTTCTTTATGGGAGAATGCTTTGAATTTGACCACATACAGTGGTTGTAATAATATACTTGTTACACTTGTTAAACCGCAACAGCTTCAGCCGTACGAAGTCAGGTGCACTCCTAAACACCAAGAAAATACCCAGAATTCTTCAGTGTTCAGTGTCATAGCACAATTCAGTGTTTTACAATGAAGAACAATGGCAAACCAGCATGGATCCAAATCCCAACCGAGTCAAGAACCGTTCATCAGAGAGTGCTCTGTGCTTCCAACACTAAAACATCGAGAAAAACTGTGTCATCTATTTATGGAAGGCTGTTAAATAAATGTAATTTAAACTATTTTAATATATTTATACAATGTTATATGTACATATGTATGTGAATATATATATATATATATCTTTTTGTTTTTAAAGATTTTTGTTTGAACAATTTCATGGAGCTCAAAAACCAAATTAGGTCATATTGTGAAGAGTTTGTTCAGAACCACAGAGCTTTATCTGTTCATTTCTTTAGAAACACTGAATATTCATCCTGGATGGATTCAGAAGTTAAAGGTCATGAGTGGAGCCACTTTGAAAAAATTTTAAGCCCCTGAAGACAGACACAAATCAGCAGTTTTCTTTGGTCAAACACAGAAAGGACCCTGCCTGTCAGTGCTACACTCTTGTTTCAATGAAACACTATGTACATGGTGTAAATAATGTCCCAATAAAATGAACTATGACCTTAAACCTTGACCCTCTGTCTTCTATGTTGTCCTCTACATAAAGTTGGAGACAAATACCCTGGTATTGGTCTAGATTTGATGTTTGCACCTTAACGTGATATTTGCTCTATATTGGTCTTTTATCTCTTAAACAGAGATGAAAACTGTATAAACTGATTGGATTCATCAAGTCTGTATGAATAAATGGTAACACTTTATTTGAAGGGGTTGAATAAGACTGACATGACACTGTCATAAACATGACATAACACCTGTCATGAACATCAATAAGTCTTCATGAATAGTTATGACTGTTGTCATAAAGCGTCATTCGATAAATAACGACACTTTTAATACAAAGTTGACATTATTCAAAATGTCTTGGTTATGACAACTTGGCAACCAAGAAATCATGATCTGACATAAATTTGTTATAAAACTATTACGGATTAAACTTTAAAAATTAGCTTTATTTAGTAATATTATAAAGCTCTGCCATGTTGCTTAGTCTTAATTTTCTTAATTTAATCGATCCTAAAGTTTTACAGCAAGATGTCTACAAAGCACTTATGAACTTAGCATTTGAAACATTATTTAAGGCTGTTTTAACCCTTGTCCGTGCGAGGACTGAGGCAAACGTAGAGAACTGTGGCAAATGATAAAAGTTTTACGTGTGTGGGGTCGGTTGGTATGGACCCCATTTCTAAACACAAGGGCTAAGTAGTGCAATACACCATCTCCACCAGTGAGAGGCAGCAGTCCACGAACAGGCGTGCAGTGTGTTGGTGAAGAAGAAATCTTCCATATTGTGGCGCGAACCTAACACAAGTTATAACAGCCAGACCTCCTGTTTAAAAAGAAGCCGAAGTTTGATACCTAATACATATGAGGTATGTGTCTTATTAACTTTACATTTTCTTTGAGAAAATAACATTGACTATGTTCTCTTTCTCTGTAATGTTAGCTATAAGCAATTCAAGCCAATCCTACCTTCCTGTAAGTTAATGTTAGCTAAAGTTATTAAACACAATTACTGTAACGTTAGCCCTTAATATTAAATATATTTTAAAGACAGGCAAATTGTTTTTTTCCCCCTCCAATTTTAATCTAGCAAATTAAAAGCTAATATATTAGTCAAAGTTTTCCTTCATGTGCATTATTTAGCGACTTGGCTGATTACAGGAAGACTATTACGAAGGAGATGGCTGACATAATCAAAGCAAAAAAAAATTTAATGTTGAAAGAACCTATTTTCTTTAGTTAAAGAATAAGTAATTCTGTTTTAGTTTTTCAATCAGCATTTCAGAGTAACAATATACTGACCAGACGTTAAACCCTCTGTTATCTTAGAACAAGTTATCTTTTGTTTTATTCCAATGTACAAAGGGTTTGTTCTACAGTTATGATGGTAGTTATAAGTAGTCCAGTGTTTTTCACTTCATTTGAGGTAAGACTTAATATCAATAACTCTGTTAGCATTGCATTTGACACTGTAATACTAAATTACATCTTTATAATTGTTGCTACTAGTTTCAATTTACTTGAGGTAATAGTTAAGATTAAAGACACTGTAATGACACTTAATGACTTTGTCATAACTGTTGTTACTTGTTTCACTTTACTTGAGGTAATAGTTAAGATTAAGGACACTGTAATGACACTTGATGACTCTGTCATAACTGTTGTAACTTGTTTCACTTTACTTGAGGTAATAGTTAATATTAATGACACTGTCATAACACTTAATGACATATTCATAACTGGTGCTACTTGTTCCACTTTAGTTGATGTAAAAGAAATTGTTAATGAGTCTGTTATTAAATCATTTGACCGTGTAATAAAGCTTAGTGAAATCTTTATTGCATGTCCTACTTGCTTTGCTTTATTTCAGGGAGTGGAAATATTAATCATTGTTTTGTTAAAGCTTTTGCTAGTGTAATAATTAAATCATTATGACTACTATTATGACAAATTTATGTTAGATCATGATTTCTTGGTTAATGACAAGTTGTCATAACGGAGACAATTTTATCTAGGTTAATGACAAGTTGTCATAACGAAGACATTTTTGGCGAGGTTAATGACAAGTTGTCATAATGAAGACATTTTGTCTAGAATAATGTCAAGCTGTCATAACGAAGACATTTTGAATAATGTCAACTTTGTATTAAAAGTGTCATTATTTACCGAATGACGCTTTATGACAAGTCATAACTATTTATGAAGACTTATTGATGTTCATGACAGGTGTTATGTCATGTTTATGACAGTGTCATGACAGTCTTATTCAACCCCCTTCAAATAAAGTGTTACCGAATAAATATAACTGAGCATTGTCAGCACAACAATAGGAATTAGGCCTGTGTAACCTAATATATTTGAAGGAAACATGTTAAGTGGAGATTAGCTACTGTGATTCTCTTCTAAAGCTCAGTCTCAAAGAGGAAGACGGCCTCTTAATCTGACCCACCACTAAATCCTTTGAGAATAAACTTCATAAATCTTGCTGCTCTTCAGTTGTTCAATACCAGATCCAAACAAATTGGTTTTCTACAGTGGAAGTATATTGTTAATTCCCAGTATTCAGCCACGCCCTTAACTCCTCCCAACTCTAGCAGACTGACTACTGACCAGCTCTCCGTCTCACGGGTCTGAAAAGACTCTAATTCCCGGGTATTACCGCAGATAAGAATTTAGAGAACTTTTGTTTAAGCTGGGCGCGAGAAGGATTCGTCTAAGCTCTGACTACCTTCATCCAGACGTTATGCCCCGCTTCAGTTCATGACTCAGACATCAGAGTAGCCCCGCCGATGTCCGAACTCATGAACCACATCTGTTAACGGTAGCTCCTTCCCTGTAATTAACGTGCACTTGGTAACCGGCTTAGATAATTTTAGTGACTAGGAATAAGTCTCAGGGACATTATTTATCTGAACTAAAGAACTTACGAAGCCACCCTAAGTTACTGGGACCATAAGCATTGAGTTTACAATGATCAGAGAAATTAAATCTAGATGACTCAATTAATTTAACTGTCCACAACATCAAATTAGACTTTAGTAATTTTATTAGCAAGCTTAAGCAAGGGAAAAGACATACAGCATTTCAATAAAAATTAAGTCATTAAAACTTTTAAGAATCATCAGAAATTACTCCTACTTCTAACCCTACACTGTGTCTTAATCTAAATAGAGGCTTTGGGGGAGGCAGTATTACTCGAACCCAGATGCAGAGACGATCTTGGCAGCAGAAAACTTTAACGTCCATGGATGGAGTCCTGTCTTTGTCTTGGCAGAATCCTTTCAGAATAAATCCAAAGTTGAACTGGTGAGAATCCTCTCTGAACTCAGTTCTTTATCCACAAAAGATCTTGGTATATTCCCCATGTCCACTGCAGCATCGTTGTAATCCTTTGGGTTGAGTGCAGGGCCACAGTCGAATCAGAATCCCGGGTTGTGGGTAAACGGATCTTGTTCCTTCCTTGTGCAGCGAGCAGTCGTCCCGGGGTATCATCACGCAGCCCTCCGTTGATTCTGCATCTCCATGTGTGCTCGACTCGAACGCTGCGGAACAAAGAACCCCGATCCTCCTGTCTGGTGTCTTTTTATTCTTATCAGCAGCCACACACTTTCTTTCCTCATGGACGTTTTTACTTGATGTCAACTGTTCTATAGTTAGCCTCAGACTACAGATGAACTTTACTTCTCCTGAGCTGCACTTTCAGTTCCCTGTCTGAATTCTGCACCTGTTTCCTCTGTACTGACTGCTTGGACAGATGATCTCATATCCATCACCATCTTGGAGACATGATGTCTGTTCTAATGACCTAATGTCTTGGTTACCTCTGCTCTCCTTTCGGTTCCTCTTTTCCTGTTACATGACTCTCTTTCTGTCTGACTATGATTTTTTATGATTAAATAGAAAAAAGTAGAATTAAAGCAAAGTTTGCAGGACACTATAACAACACACACAACCAGATTAATTTTATTACCGTCTGACTCTACTGTTGGGTCTTGATGTCACCTGTGTAATTAGTTTTAAAGATAACTTTATTCATTGTTATTAAACTAAAATCTCCAGCATGGGAAAGTGGGATGATCTCGACTTCTCGACAATATTTACCAAATGGGCCCAAGTACTAGACCCTGTGGTACTCCATAAATATCTGTAGTGTTTAAGGAAGGTTTATCATTGCCTTCATTATCATTAACATCAACAGAATTGTCCAGACTGTCTGGGTTAAAAGCAGATGGATGACTGTGGAGAGAGTTCTTGTCTTGCAGGCAAAAAGCTGTGGGCTCAATTCCACTTTCCTCATATCAATGTGCTCCTAAATGCTTTGGTTTACATCTGTTCATTAAGGATGGATTAATCCTTTCTAAAACTGTGGTGATAACTAAAGTAATAATTTGGCTGTCATGGGGTCTATGGTTGAAAAAGGTTTAGATTATTATAGAATATAATAGAATATAATATAGAATATTTTTTCAGATCTCCAAAAGTCTAAATACAGATCTTCATTTAGCCCAAAAGGTAGCTGCACTTGATATGACAGAGTTACAGTGTTGGAAGTATGCCAGAGTGATAGGAAGGGTGATAGTGGCAACGGCGATAGGAGTTCACTTTCACTGTCATTATAAATAAAATTGATTATTATTAAGACAGTAGCATTGTTACACAGTAAGCTATTCTCTTCCCAATGACGACCTCTAGTGGTCAGTGGTTGACTTTCTCTCTCTGAAAAGTGATGTTTTTTACATTTGCAGAACTTAACCCTTGTGCGTGCGAGGACTGAGGCAAATGTAGAGGACTGAGGCAAATGATACAAGTTTTATATGTGAGGGGTCGGTTGGACCCCATTTCTACATACCAGGGTTAAAGTTAAACTATCTACGTCTGTACTTTGCTCTTTTGGAGGCATTACGTTTTTAATGTATGGCAGGACTCAAAGCATATTCAGTTGCAATGACTGCTAGGCCCCCTCGGATAAACACAGCACAGCAAAAAGATAATGGATCGGTCTCACCTGAATAGAATAAAATAAAATAAAATGTCCTGACCTGCAAAAAAGCAACAACAAAAAAGCAAAAAACAAAAAAAACTCCAATGACAATTATTTTAAAAGAAATAAGCATGTACAAATACAATAAAAAGCTCTAGAAGGCAATAATGTTACCCTAAAAAAAAGAACCTAAATTAGAAATGCTGACCCAGGTAACCCAAACAAATTATAGACTTTTCACTTTACAGTAAACTTTCAGTGGTGTGAAAAATGTTTTGCCCCCTTGTAGTTTACTGTTTTGTCACAATTTAACAACAGCAAAAAGGTTGTAAATTACCTATTAGCTTAATTATGCACAGCAAATTTGGAAGTGTTCAGTCAACTCATACAGAGTTGAATTCAACATTTTGAAAGTGTCTATACTGTATTGGTCCACTCTGGATGGTGTAGAAATTACACTTTTGAAAGTGTTATTTGTGATATAGTTGAATCAACACTCACAGTAGTTGAAAAACACACATCAGTGTTGACTTACTCAACACTAGTGCATTTTGTCAAAAGTTAACACTATGAAAGTGTTACTCTAACACAAAACAGTGTAAAGTAAACATTGACATAGAAATCTGAGTTTTGAAATACTACTGGCAGAGTGTGCTGTGGTGGTGCAGGGGATAAGCACAACCCACATTTGGAGGCTCTAGTTTTCAATGCGGCTGTCATGGGTTCACTTCCCGGTCTTCCCCTTCTCTCATTACCCACTTTTTTTTGTCAATTTACTACCAAATAAAAGTCACTAGAGCAATTAAAACCTTTTTTCCCCAGAAACTATTGGCCATCAATGATCCCCAAATTCATTGATGCCACATTAGATGCTACAAAAACACCAGCACCATTTGCAGTATGTAATCACTTTTATTTCAAAACAACATCAAACAGCACTGACAGCAATATACAGCAAAGGTCATACATTCATGGTACTTTGCACTGAAGGTGAAGTGTGCTTTGAAAGTTCATTGGAAGCGGCCATGGATGGTCTTGTGATCACTGATGGTGAAGTGTCTTTGGTGCTGCTCTTGTTTTCGCCAACATGAAGGAGGAAGACTTCCAGCCTGGAAGGAAAAACAGGAAATATAGCAGAAACATTAGGATAATAAATAAATATTTTAAAAAGTAGTGTGAGCAAAACTAATCAGACTCACCTGTGTGTGTCACCGTCATATTCATTCAAATTACTCTGCCCACCTGGTTTACAAGATAAAGCATAAAAAAGTCAGAAATAATTACTAATGAAATTAGTCAGCTTATAGAAAAATTTTGGACAGCATTAAAAGTCGTGCCAACCTGTCTGAAGAAATGTGTTGAAGTCATCATAACAGGCTTCAGTCACCAACATGACACACCAACAAAGAAAAAAACATTTTGGCAGTTTTTAGATGTGCCACAGGTACAAAATACCAGAGTTAAATGGCTCAATTGCCTCCTCACATATGTTCTCCAGAGTCCTGCTAATCACCTAATTATTGTATTCAGGTGTGGTGCAGCAGCGGCACATCTAAATGTTGCAGGACAGTGGCCCTCCAGGACTGGAGTTTGACACTTGTGGCATAGATCAAGCCAACGGTCCAGCACAGCCACTTCCCCATTTTGCAGTCTACAGCCAAAAACTTAAAGAAAACGACCTCCGCAGCTAAATAATGTTAACTCAAATGGCCTGCAGATTTTCCTAACAGCTTTGATGTTTGGTTAAGATAATAAATACTCGTATATACCGTGATATCCAAACAAATAAGCGTACGTTAAGCGAACTATGTATATGAATCGATACTCTTGCGTAAACGGAAAAATAATGCCTCCATAAAAAATACTCAAAAACATGATCATTTTAACATGGAACTTACCTTGTTATAATAAACTCCAGACAAGACGCCATACTGCTGCTTCCGCTCCTCAGGTAAACATGTGACGCAGTAGCGGAACAAGACGGCGTCGGCCGGGGGGCGGGGCTAATGACCGGGCCCAAATAATAAAGCTCATGATAATTTAACTTTACAGCATGGACATGCCCGCAACAGCAGAGCTAACAAGTTTCATCACCAGAGAGAGCGACTATGTCATTTTGAAGTCCATCTGACATGAAATACAACAAACCAAGAGAAGAACAGAAACATCAGACTACTGGTCACTAATGATGAAACAACGCAAATTCAAAACATGTTAACGTTCCGTAGCTCTAGCTAGTTTGCCATTTGTTGCCAAGTGACTGATGATGACGTTGGTGACAAGCTTTACCCACAATGCACCTGGCATGTTCTGCCTCCCATGTGGGCCCCCTGTAGGTTATATTTATTACTTATTATCATTATATCTAATAATTCTTACTTCATGCTTAAGTAAAAATTAAAGCATGGTACAGTAAAACTACTCTAAGAAGTAAATATTTATCAAAAATTTACTAAAGTAACAGAGTAAATGTAGGCTACTCACCTTTAGAGACGTGAACAAAGTGAAGCTATGTAAAAGGGAGGAGACTGGACTCCTGGAGCAGGTGACTTACCTTTTATTGCATCAGCTCTGATGGACAGAGGAGGAGGAAGAGATGGAGGCAGAGACTGGACACAGTGATGTGCTATTGGATTAAAAACAATCAAAGAGGGAAGAAAAACAATCTAATAACAAAAAACAGCAAGTTTACATTTCTTACTGATTAAAAAAAAATTGGATCTGTGAAGGCATGTTCTGCCTCCCATGTGGGCCCCCAGTAGGTACAGGCTGGGGGCCTGCTGCAGCCCCGACCCTACCTCTAGCTCCTTCCCTGATATGATGTCACAAATATGTTACAATTGTGAGATGAACTGTCTGATGTTGATTTCTAAATCTATAGGCAAAGGAAAGGCTAGAGATGTGAAGGTATTGTTAAGGAAGAAAATTATCTATAATAGTTAACTTTGGAAAAAAGTTGGCTCTCTCTCTTCCTTTAGATCCCAGGTCCTCTCGGCGGGCCACGTATAGGCACAAGGAAAACAACAATGCGTGTTGACGTCACAGAATTACAGAATTTAATCCAATAAGAAACAACTTATGAATTAACAACAAAACTGCAGAACAACAGGAACATACATTCATTACCTGAGACAAAAAGATAAAAAGAAAAGGCAAAGACGCGTCTTTGGAGAGAGCTGGTGCAAAAAGGCAAAATAGTGGCAGCTATCTGGCTTATTACTCCCATGGACGAACTTTTATATGTAGGTGTGTCTTTCCTTTTTAATATATTCAATTAAGGCGTACCTCCGCTTGACCAACTGGAAGCTATCTTGGACACTTAGAAAAACTTAGAACTTCCCCTAATTTACTGCTGTGAACAAAGGCCATTTGCTCTTTTGTTTAACAAACGAAGAGGAGAGCCTCATCCTGAACTCCTGCGGTTTTAAAACCATCTAAATAAAAGATATACAGAGAAAAGGATTTCACAGATATGTGTGAAAGCCGGAGTCTCTCCCGCTATCTCTCCCTACATAAATTCTCAGAAACAAACTTAAATTCTGTAATTAGTTTAAGGAAAGTTTATGTTAACAAACCCAGTTTTGCTCCTCTGCACTCAGCACCCCAAAAGATTGAGTCCTGCCTTAAACCAAAAATAACACATAAAATCAACAGAAAAAATGAGGTACAATTCCTTTTTCTAACCTATGAAACATAATATTCAATCCTAAGTATACAAGTTAACACAATCATTTTCCAAAACCCCATTTAGCATAAATCCTGAGTAATTTTCTAATACTAAACAAAACATTTTCATTTAATTCTAACATTCAGAAATAATACAGTTTTCAAATCCATTCATCATCGTCTAAATTAATTCTAGAACTAAATAATACAATTTTCAGTCAGAGCATACCATCAATAACTAAAAGAAATATCTTGTAAATTAACTGTTAGTGGTTCAAAATCTTCACATAACCCAGATGTTCACAGAAGGATTCTGATCTCCTGTGAACTCGGTAAAGTTCCTGTTTCCCAAGGTAATTTAAATGATACTGGCCTCTACTTTCCTGCATATGTTAATCCATGGCCTCCTGTCCTATGTGTTACAACCACAGGGGTCCAAGGAGAAGCTCTACAGATCACCCCATTTTCCCTGGTACTTTTGAATACTTACCCAGCCATAGTTTAATTTTAAATCACTAACAGAAACCTGTTCAAAGTTTAAAGATTTGTTCAAAAAGATTAAACTGTATTAAACACTAAAAATAATCATTTTTTTCTCAACAGTATGTACTGGACAAGAGACACCGCAAGACAGGATACATGTGTCTAAAGAAAGGTGGAAGGTGACATTGCAGGGAGAGTAGAAGCAGAGAATGTAGAGGGCTTGAAGTTCTCAGGCTCAAGAATGAAAGGAAAGGTGTGCAAGACAGTAGTTAGATCAGTGATGTGTGGTTTACAGACAGTAAGGATGAGAAAAAGGCAATTTCAAAATTGGAGGTTTCAGAGCTCAAAATGTTGGGGATGGATAGAATCATGGAATGAGTGCTTCACAGGGACATCTGAGAGAGACGATGATTATATCTTTAGAACGATGCAGAGGTTGGAGCCACAGATTTCTATTCTTCCAAATAGCTATCAATCAATCAATCAAATGTTATTTCTATAGCACATTTCAGCAGCAAGCCAAAGTGTTTTACATCATAACAAACAAAAACAGTGTTTTTAGACTAGATTTAAAGGAAGTCAGTGTTTCAGCTGTTTTACAGTTTTCTGGAAGTTTGTTCCAGATTTGTGGTGCATAGAAGCTGAATGTTGTTTCTCCGCGTTTGGTTCTGGTTCTGGATGCAGAGCAGAACCAGAACCAGAAGATCTGAGGCGTCTGGAAGGTTGGTAAAACAACAGCAGATCTTTAATGTATTGTGGTGCTAAACCGTTTAGTGATTTATAAACTAACAGTATTTAAAAGTCTATTCTCTGAGCTACAGGGAGCCAGTGTAGGGACTTTAAAACTGGTGTTATGTGCTCTATCTTCCTGGTTTTAGTGAGAACGTGACCAGCAGCGTTCTGGATCAGCTGCAGCTGGAGGATTGATTTGTTAGTCAGACCTGTGAAGACGCTGTTGCAGTCATCAATGCGACTGAAGATAAATGCATGGATGAGTTTCTCTAGATCGTGCTGAGACATTAGTCCTCTAATGCTGGAGATGTTCTTCAGGTGATAGAAGGCCGACTTTGTGACTGTCTTAATGTGGCTCTGAAGGTTCAGGTCAGAGTCCATCACTACTCGCAGGTTTCGGGCTGATCGCTGGTTTTCAGTTGTAATAATTGAAGATGTGCACTGATTCTAGTTCGCTCCTCTTTAGGTCTAAAGATAATAACTTCAGTTTTGTTTCTGTTCAGCTGGAAAAAGTTTTGGCACATCCACACATACACATACTCTCAGCATCTGTTCAGTGATTGTATGGGGTCAAAGTTCACCTGGTGTCATCGTGTTTAAGAGCTGTGTATCATCTGCATAGTTATGGTAGCTAATCTTATTTCCTGTTATAACCTGAGCCAGTGGGAGCATATAAATATTGAAAAGAAGGGGTCCTAGGATTGAACCTTGGGGTACCCCACATGTGACCTTAGAAGTTACCAATTGAAACAAAGAAATCCCTGTTCTTTATGTAAGATTCAAACCAGTTGAGCACTCGACCGGAGAGTCCGACCCAACTCTCCAGTTGGTTCAGTAAAATGTCATGGTCAACAGGGTCAACAGGGTCAAAGCTGCACTGAGGTCCAGCAGAACCAGCACTGTGGTTCTTACACAGTCCGTATTTATATGGATGTCATTGAACAGTTTGACTAGGCCAGTCTCTGTGCTGTGGTGAGATCAGAAACCAGACTGGAAGGAGTCAAAGCGGTTGGTCATCGTTAGGAAGCTATTTAACTGAATAAACAGCTTTTTCAATAACTTTGCTGATGAATGGGAGGTCAGAGGTCAGCCTGTAATTCTGCAGTAGTGATTTGTCCAGATTGTTCTTTTTTATCAGTGGTTTGATCACTGCTGTTTTCAAAGCCATTACTTTTTTCATCTTATCTTCTATTAGTCACTCTGGGTTAGAACAGATACATTTATACTTCAACATCAACTGTAGACTTCAAAAATCATCCACTTTTAGAACAAATATCTACCAAATCTTGACACCTGTTGTCCATCTAAAAAATAAAGTTGACTATTTGTTTTCAGAGTGTCCTGTGTATATAGTCTGGGGAAGTGAATGAAGTTTTCCAAAATCAGCTTCAAAACTGTTGTCTGCTTACTGACTATTCTCTCAGGCTGATATGTGCTTCTGGTGACATATTTGAAAACCAAAGATGTAATTGTTTTGCTCTAGATTTAAAATAATTTGTTTGACCTGACAAACGAAGAAGAGTATATTTCTTACAAGTGTAAGAAATGTAAACTTGTTGCTGTTTTTTGTTATTAGATAGTTTTTCTTCCCTCTTTGATTGTTTTTAATCCAATAGCACATCGCTGTGTGCCAGTCTCCGCCTCCATCTCTTCCTCTGACTCCTCCTCTGTCCATCAGAGCTGATGCAACAAAAGGAAGTCCTGACACCTGCTCCAGGAAGTTTCCTCCCTTTTACATATCTTCACTTTGTTCACGTCTCTAAAGGTGAGTAGCCTACATTTACTCTGTCACTTTAGTAACTTTTTGATAAATATTTACATCTTAGAGCAGTTTTACTGTACCATGCTTTTAATTTTTACTTAAACATTAAGTAAAAATTACTAGATAACTAAATATAATTGTTAATAGTATGAGGCTCTTACCTGAACTTTTTTTTTTTTTTTGCCTTCTACCCACTGGAATGGTTTTTACAAGTTTATTGTAAATCTGTTTTTGGCAATTCTGAGATGCACTAAAAAAAGCTGATAATATGTGATTATAATATTATAATATGTGATAGTATATTAATACTAGTTTTTACTGTGATAATGAATAAATTGAGAACTTTTTAGTTTATAATCCATTTCTAATCTGCGTCAGACATCCTGTTGGTTGCGCCTCATCGCCATGTTACTGTAGAGCAGCTACTATGTCAGTGAGACGTTCTGCTGGTAATTCAAGTTCATCCTGAACACTGGAAAGTGTTAATTTTTAGAAAACAAACTGAACTCTGGTCACTTTCTGGAATAAGAGGAAATTATGAGGCTCAAATCATAATGACACATTTCTTTCATCCTCAGTTACTGAAGTGAACAGTGTCATGTTTACTACTGGGCTGTTACTCTTTGTTTTCAGATCTTATAAGATCTGTCACACTATGACCTTTTTCAACAAATAAATCATGTTATTGCTGCGATATCAAACTGAATATATGTATAGTTCTGTATAATTTGAAAAGAAAAAGACGTTTGTGTCGGTTCTGAAGGTTTCACTTTCAGTTGGTTTTTTCTGACTGGCTTGAAACAGGTTTTAAAAACAGGTCAGACAAGTCAGTGGTCCATATCAATGAGTCACTTTGAATGCCTAGACTCTAGTGACTACAGTCTAGTGTTTCTCAACCCTGGTCCTCACAGCCCCCTTGTCCTGCATGTTTTAGGTGTTTTCCTTCTGCCACATACCTGAATTGTATCTCTGGGTGATTAACAGGCTTCTGCAGTACTTGATGGTCATGCAATCATTTTACCAGCTGTTCTGGAATAGCGGCACATCTAAAACATGCAGAGCAGGGGGGCTGTGAGGACCAGGGTTGAGAAACACTTTGCTAGACTTCTTTGTTGTCTGTCTTGTTGATTGACAGCATAAAAAAAAAACTTCCCGTGGTGGAAATGGTCATTCTTTTGTAGGTCTGTCAGCTAATAAGTTGACATAATGGATGCTTGTAGGTATAGACTGAAAGTGTAATCTGAAAAACATTACCTCAACCATTCTGAGTTACATTTGGCAGAACAAATAGACAAGTGAACATAATAAAACTGAAAATATAAAAATATTGATCCACTGCTTTCGTTTTTTTTTTTTTTTGCTTTTTATCTGTAAAATATCCATCAACTAGAAGCCTGGTACAATATCATATTTAATATTTAATAATATTAAGTCTCAGTGCCTAGTGAAAGGCAGTCTGATGTTAAAACTGAGATGAACTTTTCAGAGACTACTCAAAAAGATGAAGACAACAAAAGTGCATCTATGATGACAGTAAAGAGCAGAACCCTTACTTTACGCATGAGAAACTGATGGAAGTGTGAGGCTCATTTTAACAAAACTAAACTGTACATCCTGTCGACACATTAAAAATAAAATTGTCTTTTCTATGAAAAAGAAAACTCAAGCAAAGGGAAAGAAACTGAACAGGTAAGTTATTCCACCTGTAATCATTTTTCTTTCTGGGACTCCTTGACAGTTTCTACACAACACCAGGGTGATTCTTCTAGTGGTGGGATTCCCTTCAACCTGACCAATAAAAAGCATATAGTTTTTATTTATATCCCATAGCCAAGGGTCAGTCCTTGGCAATGGGATGGGTTCTAGAATTGAGATGAAAACCCTGAATGCTCCTCAAGACGACGACAGCTGCAGCTCCAACAGCAACGACTCTGACTCTACCCAGAGGATTCCTCTCAATGGGTGAGGCTCTTTTTTAACATCTTCACAAAAAAGCAAAAGTTTGTCAACTCATTTAACACGTCTCTTTCTTCTATTAAAGGGAATGCCCTGATGCAGATCCAGAGAGTCAAAACTTCCTCTCTGATCATAACCCAAGCAAGAAGAAGCATGAAGTAAGTTCAGGTTTGTTTCCACAATGTAGTTTTTTTTTTCTATTTTTTTTTTTATTCTGTTTTCTCCTCTTCAGCACCAGGGCAGTGCCTCCTTCGGCATGTCCGTCTTCAATCTGGGCAACGCCATCATGGGCAGCGGCATCCTGGGTCTGTCCTTCGCCATGGCCAACACCGGCATCGCCCTATTTGTGTAAGCATTCTTCCATCATTATCCTAATTCAGCTGAGTGGCGTTCAGACAAGTGTTGTGTTAAGGTCTCAGGCTGACATCCCTACGACCAGCAAGAAATTTTTAACTATTCTGTTCATATTGACTTGCAAAAATCTCACCTCCGAAGTAATGTGATGTTACCGGCAACCTGAACCTGGTTATCTAAGCTTCTGTAAAAGACCATCTGGAAAAAATGTGTATTTTTCGCTTGAAGAAAGTTATTGGAGGTTGTTTTGCAAATACGTTCAATGTTCAATATATCATGTTGGGAAAATATTTTTGTTAGGGACTAAAAAGGTTTCTGTCAACAGAAGACTGGATTTAAAAAAAAAAGTGAATTCCTATTAGTCATTACTGTGCTTATTGCACAACTTGTATCATTCGGCACCAGAAGACCCATCAAGCTTATACTTTTTATTTATTTATTGCCAATAATCACAAGTCATCTTTAGCTGAAGACCTTTTCTCTCTCTCGTGTTTAGGTTTCTCCTGGTTTCCGTTGCCATTTTCTCCTTGTATTCTGTCCACTTGTTGCTGAAGACAGCTGATGAAGCAGGTGAGCAGCAGCTCTGACTTTCCAGCAACTTTTTATGTTTGTTCACATTTAAATGTCAAGATTTAAAACTCTTTGCGTTTTTTCCTCTTTTTCCAGGTGCTCTTGTTTACGAGTCACTGGGTCACAAGGCCTTTGGGATCCCAGGAAAACTGGCTGCTTCCTGCTCCATCACCATGCAGAACATTGGAGGTGAGAGACTGACCTTTAAGTATAACAGCTATGCATGTAACTATGATGCTTACATTCATCTACCATGTTTTTAAACTGAAACATTGATTCTCTGTGTCCAAATTGGGAGGACAAGCAGAATTAGATAGTTTTTGCGTTGTTGTTGTTGTTGTTGTTATTATTTCTTAGTGTTCTGTGACTTTTGTTTCTCTCAAAATATCACAAATGACTCTTTTTTTCTAAATGTGTAAATTTATGCTAGGGATGTTGCTAACTTCTGTGTTTTTTTTATTATTTTATTTTGTTTTCTTCTTTTATATCTTTCATGCAGCCATGTCAAGCTACCTCTACATTATCAAATATGAACTCCCCATTGTCATTCAGTCCTTTACTGGAGCAAGTGATGGGTAAGTAGTTAAACATTTGGTCATTTTAACAACTAAACAAAGAAACAGCAGAAATTGTTCTTATTAATTGCATGGCTGCTGTTCACCATTTGCCACTTAATACCTTTATAGGTTTTGTTATTTTAGAGTTGAAATTTCTAGTACAAAATCAAATTAGTCTGGAATGTGACATTCTACAATTGTGCTGCTCAACGTGGCAGCATGTTGGAATTGCTCTGTTAATTATATTCTGATTTTATTATGGAAATTTTAAATCTGATCTTGTTTTTATCTTAAAAACTTTAATTGCTTTATTTCTGGCAGAAAATTAGTTATTTATGACCAAACTTGAACCCAACTAAAGCACAACAGTTGAAAAGAAAATGTTGTAGATGCAGAGCAGGAGCAAAGAGGAGAACATTCAAACTCCTCCATCAATGATAATGAGCAATGCGAGTCCAATTTCATCCAACTATCCAAGACATTGAATGAACTTGGACTCACCCAGAGTATTGGGAACGCAGTATGGAAGCATTCAATTGTAACGTTTATCTTCCAGGCTTTCTGACTCTACCAGCAGACACAGCTTTATAAAGGAACTGGATTAACACTTTATGTCAATAAAAAATGGTGTTCCTGTGATGTGTCTGCTTGGTCATGTGACAGTTAAAGTGATTCAGTACAGGACTATGGGGCTACATTGGTCATCTGCTTCAGATATAATATTGGTAAATTCTGCCATAACAGCAATATATCAGATATCAACATCATCTCAAGTTTTCATATTGGTGGGTTCCTAATAATTAATCTTCCGTAGCTTAGAAATACCTGGACAACAAATTCACAAAAAATGTAAATTATATTCGATGTAATAATAATAATAATAATAATAATAATAATAATAATAATAATAATAATAATAATAATAATAAAAAGCAATAGTCTCACAAGGAAAATAATAAAAACAAAACAGTGCAGCTTGGAGAGAATGCCAAATGACTAATGAATAAGGACGACTGTCTGATTCCATGCATAGCACCAGTCAATGTAGATAGGTGATGCCTATTGGTCTCCTGAAAAACGATCAAAATCCAGATATGTTTTTTCAGTCATAGAAAGCCTCCCTGATTCTCTGGACAGAACGTGAAAAGTGGTCATGTCCAGGGTGACAAAGACATTTGATCACTATTGGAATTCATTTTTATTCACAAACTGATCAATTCCTAAGCATTCCTTGTGTTGGAGACGTCACTGCCAAAGCCCCATAAAATAAGGCTGTTGTTAATTGCCTTCCTGTTTTAGGGTTGTTAACGATTTTTTCCTATGATATTGATTTCTGTGTTGGTTTAAGTCTGTCACATATTGAAGATCGTCTGGTTTCAGAAGAGTTGAATTCATTGACTAACTTTTCTGCCAATCTCTTCTCCCTCTCTACCTCCTGCTTCTTCTTTTTTTCTTCATTGGTTTCCTCATTCAAATCCCTTTTGCAGTCACACAGGGCCCAAAGCAACATTTCCTTTACTAGCTTGAGGTTAGCCTGAGCACACTGTTGAGTTTTACAACCTTTTGTGAAAAATTGGTGGTCAGCTCTGAATCTGGAGAGTGACCTGACCTCCTCTGAAGCTGAAAAGTCAAGACAAGTGCAAAACTTTTCATTTTGACTGTTCAAACTAATTAATTATGTTTTCTCAACAGATTGTGTAACAAATATTATTCTATCAATTTAAAAATGTATTTGTATGTGTTTCAGTGAATGGTACATTAATGGAGATTACCTCGTGATTCTGGTCTCGATTATTGTTATCCTACCTCTCACACTGCTCAGGAACTTAGGTAAGGATCTATTTCTTAAGTATAATAAAAGTTGAAGCACCAGCTTTAAGACAAAAATCATTTTTCATCTTTCCTCACTAGGTTCCCTTAGTTACACCAGTGGTCTCTCTCTGCTCTGCATGGTGTTCTTTCTGATTGTGGTGAGTACGACCCCACCTTCTATTATTTCTCCTGCGAGTTAGATTTAGTCAGTCGTTTCATTAAAGTTTTCAAATCACTACTTATTTAGTTTTTTGAATATTGTAAAAATATAGCATAGTCCCAACACATATTTCCTTTTATGCAGGTGATCATAAAGAAGTTCCAGATCCCATGCCCTCTGCCTGTTCCTGACACTGGAAATGAAACCATGCATATGTTCAACATCACCCCCCACAGCGACAACGTCACTACAGATGATGACACTTGCAAGCCTAAATGCTTTGTCTTCAACTCAAAGGTAAATAAATGGAGGTTAAACAGGTATGAGACAAGCGTCTCGGTGAAGACAGACACTTTTTTCCTCTGCTCCTCTCCCTACCCATTCTCATCCTGCTTGCTCTGTTTTTGTGTTGCTTTTTTGGAGCCTTTCTTTACACATCCTCTGAATCTACAAATGATGGATCTGGTCAGTCTCTCAATGCAATTGATAACATTTTCTCAACGAGAAGACGGGGCACAGGAGAGCCTCTTGTCCTGCGGGGACACACCTGGTGGGATTCACTCTGGATTTATTCATGATAACAGGATTTCTGCTGTTTGGAGCTTGTGGATTCCTGGATTATTGACAAATTTGTGACAGATTTGACTAAACTAGCGAACACTCGGTGTATATTGTGGGACAGAGATGCAAGTTGGATGCAAGTCTGACTGAGACTCGCATCCCAGCTGGGGAATAAAAAATTCACAAGAGGGATGGAATCAATCTTGGAGAAGTTACTAGCTTCGGTTCAGTGGAACAGTCACACTAATTTGGATGATTGGGATAAACCATAAGAGACAAATCTGTTAAAGTCTTTTAAGTCTGCCTGATCTAAACAGTATTTGTTATTTTGAATCTGGCTCCCTGTGGCCTTCTGGTTACTGTGAATCTCCTGGAGTTTATGTCAATAAACTGCTCCTTCCCATCTCCTCACCCTCCTGAAGTAACCTGGGGAATCTTATGGCTGAACTCTCAAGGACTCGCTCTGGATCATTCCACCTTTATCAGAGACTTTATTTGGGAGAACAGGCTGAGAGACATGGGCTGATCTGCAAACATGTCATAGTTACAAACACAAACTCCCTGACCTCAACGCCTTTGCCAGCTTGTCTTTGTTTTTGTCTTGGTATATGTGCCATATCCCACCCAATGTTGTCTTCTCATCCTACTCATCAGTTATTATTTAGATTATTATTTGTTAGAAACTGGTGAGTACTCACTTTTAATCTAGAAAAGGAATTAGAATAAACTTGGAATCCAGAGAGCCTAGTTTGTTAGTCACTCTTTATCTTATTTTTTGCTCACTATTTAGACCAAGAAGTTTAGAGGATACTTACTTACTTACACTTATTTAGCAACCAAGAACAGCAATTAAAACAAACTTAGAATCCAGGAAAGCTGCCTTAGCAACTATGTTTTAGACTCCTATTCTTCCAACCCGGAAAAGAAGTTTCTAGTTTATATATTTTGGATCAACATTATTTTCTTTTTCTTCTTTTGCTCTTTCCTTTGGTTTGTTATATTGTTTGTATTTCCTTTTAGTTTATGTAAAGCACTTTGAATTGCCTTGTTGCTGAAAATGTGCTGTATAAATAAAGTTAATTTAACTTACCTTCTGAATATTTTCAGTAACACTCATAGTATCACTTCTAATCCTTGTACTTTTCCATCTCTCCAGACTGCCTATGCTATACCCATCCTCACTTTTGCCTTTGTGTGCCACGCTACTATCCTACCCATGTATGATGAGCTCAAAGAGTAAGTGATGCTACATTGATTTAACTCAAAGTACTATGAGGTTTAAACTAAACTACTGTTATATTTCTTTAAAGTTTGGTCTGGTAAATAAAACTCTCCTTCCCTGAACAGCCGCTCACGCCGAAAGATGCAGAATGTGGCCAACATTTCCTTCCTGGCCATGTTCATCATGTACCTGCTGACCGCCCTCTTTGGATACCTCACCTTCAACAGTAAGATATACAATAAGATTTAAAAATTACAACCTGGTAGCTTTAGATTGTTAGTATTGAAATGTTGTTAAGATGCGTGTTGGTGTTGGACCTAAATGCAGCATGTTGAGACATTAAGTAGATTTTGAAGATTTATTGAAGAAGAGCTGAACAAAAAACACAGGAATTACAGAATTATTTAAATCCTGTTAAATAACAGGATTTAACAGGAGGATCCAGCAAGGAGTGTGACGAGCAGATAGATATGTAACAGATAGATATGTAACTGTTCTGTGTTTGTCTCAGGTCCAGTAGGTTGATGTCATGACAGTCACATTCAGGTTGATTGTATTTATTCTAACAAACAGGAAATCAAGTTGATGGTTATACACCTGTCCATGAGCTGCCACCTTATCGTGATGGAGGGGTTTGAGTGTCCCAGTGATCCTAGGAGCTGTGCTGTCTGGGGCTTGATGCCCCTGGTAGGGTCACCCAAGGCAGACAGGTCCTAGATGAGGAACCACACTAAGCACAGCCTGAAGACCCCTTATGATGAGAAATAATGTTGGATTTAGTGTTCCCTCGCCCAGACGAGGTGACCCGCGTCCGGGCGGCATATAAAATATGGATTGCAGGTGTGAAGGGAAAGAGCAGAAGGCAGGCTGAGGAGATTATAGACATTCAGGCTACCACAGATTTAGCTCATAGTTTTAGTTCAATCATTTAATTTTATTGCTTGTATACAATTATTGGGACAACAGTCAGTGTACATTTTTTCCATTCAGTTTGTTGAATATAATGTAAACCAAAAGAAAATATAATTGAATATGCCATTATTATTGTTTAAAAACTTCAGGGTAAGAATGGATTATGATGGGAATTTTTTTATGCTGGCTAACCACAACTCTCGAGGTTCCAGGGAGCGAGGTGGGCTTGAAGTGCTAATGCAACAACCCTGGTCCGGATTTGAAGCCAGGCTGGTTTGTGTCTAGAAGAGGCTAATGATAATTCTTACTTCTCCTTAGTACTTTGATCTTCAATCAGTGCCTTGAGGGACGTGAAAATGTAAATATTTAGAAGGTGTCAAATAGGCCTGTCACAATAACAAATTTTGCTGAGCAATTAATTGTCTAAAAAATTATTGCAATAAACGACAATATTGTTTCAAGACCTTTTGACACTGGAAATGACTAATAATGCATGCAATTTCCTGCCATAGATGGATGCACTTTATTTTCAAAAGAACACATAGCACTGCAACTGATAAACTAAACAACCAAAAACAAAAATAAAACGGATTTTCAGTCTCCATTAACAAAAAACGTACTTGAATAAAAACTAAACAACATAAAGCCAAAGTGGAAATAAATACTGCATTCAACCAAAAGAGTGCAGATTATGAAGTCTGCACTATATTGCCCTTCAGTGATCACGAGATTTAAATAGAAGATGGGCACATCCAACTACCTAATGCAGTAGTTCATACTACACGATTTTTTGTCCCTATTTTCCCCTTAAGACAATCTTAGATCATTGGCCGTTCTAAGATTGTCGCTGGTGAATTCGTAACCGATCATCCTGTAGTGTGATTTAGATCGTGGTGGCCGCTCCGATCTAAATCGGGGGTTTTCCCTGACTGGGAGCTTAATGCTGAATGTGACAGGTAGCCAATCAGAAAGCGAGGATTCTCCTCCGTGCTTTCTGAGGGGAAATAACGAGGGGAATCCAAAACAGCTGACACGGCGCAACCCGAAGTCCAGCGGACATCGGAGATAATATGTGGAAACAAAATTAATATTTATTCAACATTTCGTGCAAAGAATATAGAAATGACAATGAGAGGAGTTGGAGCCAAATTGCTACCGCAGTTAATAAACCCGGTAAGTTTTCAGCTGTTCTTCGTTAACGTGACATAAATAGGTTATAATTTTCATTCAGTCAGGAATTTACGCTGACTATAGACACAAGCACCGCAGGTAGATTCTAGTAAAGCATTGATTAATGCCTGGTTTTAAAATGAATTAACTGAACTTGTAGCCATTATTTTGTGCCCATGTGGCTGGACACCACACAGCACGATTGAACCGTTATATCTGGGATTTCTGTCGGCTAATGTGTCTCTCAGGCTTTGAAAATGGGCCGACAGTCGGCCGACAACTCGTGTCGTGTGCGCTGGACATTACACTAATAAAGGGAGGGTCAGTGGAGAACACCGGAGCTGAGCCTTTTTTCATTCAGTGTCATTGTAACCAAAGGACAGAATCTACTCGGGTTCAGATAGCAGTTTACTATCAACCAGTTATGTTTATTACAAGTTACTGGACAGAAACACATCTAACTTCGTCTCAACACTGTCATACAGTTTTCCTGGAAAAACCCACAAAGAGAAAGAAAAAAAAACTTAGATTATAAAGAATTATTTCAGGGTCCTTAGTAAAAAAAAAAAAAAAAAAGAATTAAATTAAATTAAAAGAAGCTGGCCAGCAAAAAAAAAGTTGATATCGGCCACAATAATGCACTAGCAGGAAAACATCATATATCAGGCATAAAGAAGTCAAGCGCTATGCAGAAGGACGGCAGAGACTGGCATGTCTCTACTCCGCAGCAGCTCTGAAACTCTAAAGCCCGGGAGTTTCCCTAGTAACTGCAGTCGGAACAAAGCCGTAAAGTGATGTCGTACTTTGCTCTTAAAGGGATACTACCCATAAAGTAAAAAACAGTACAGAAAAGCAAATAACACAGAACAAACAAATAAATAAAATACAGCTGGGTTACATCATCAACAGAAAGAAAAAAAGACAGGAGGATAAAGCCGACAATTAAAATTAGGTAGATGGGTTTAATTTATTGTGAGATTAATTAATCGACAGGCCTAGAGTCAAATCAATTAAGCTAGATTTGCTTCTTTTAGGTTGGCTTTTAATCTGGTTGTAGGTATGATACTGTCTCAGTGGGGTAATGGGTGGGCAACAGTACAACAGCTTCAGAGAGTTGTGTTCACTATGACTCTGTTTCCTTCTCTGGATGACAGAAAACATCAAGGGTATTGTTTTAGGTATACTACACACCCTGGTTTTATGTATTAGCATGTTAATGTTTAATAATTACATAAAATTTTAGCTTAGTTGCCGTTAAATCAAACTGTTCTTAGCCATAAAAAGTAAGTAACTAGAGTGATCTCTCATATTTCTGTTCAGTCCACGTGGGACCTGAGCTGCTCTACACCTACTCAAACTACTACAAGTATGATATTCTCCTGCTGGTTGTTCGCCTGGCTGTGCTGGCCGCTGTCACACTCACAGTTCCTGTGATGCTCTTCCCTGTAAGTATTAAGTATTGAGGGTCTACTGCAATGTTTTTCAGCCTTTTTTGAGCCAAGGCACATTGTTTTAATTGAAAAAATCCCGAGGCACACCACCAACCAAAAATGTAAACAAAGATAGTCTGTAGCCGCCTATATTACATATGTAGTCGTTCTTATCAAAGTGTCTTGAATAGGAATCAAATAAACACAAAAATGTATAAAAATGTATTTTTTATCACATTTTACATTTCTCATTTCAAATTGCACTTAACATGTCCACTTCAAAAATACACCTGAACAGGGCCACAACACTGTGGTGTTAAATTTAAAGCAGTTGTAGAAAACTTCAAAGTGTTTTACAAACAAAAGCATTCTTATAGCCGGAATACAAAAAATTATTATTATTCTGAAAGAAGCAATAATATCTGGGAAAGATTTCACTTCATATTCTATACTGCCTTCACCATATGAAATGCAACTAGACAGTACAGCTAAACTCTTCCTTATATCAAGACTCTGAGGAAAGATGACCTTTTATCCACAGGTTTATTGACTCCAAGGAAGTGTGAAACTAAAATACAAACAAAAAGGAATACATTACTTTCACAGTCTTTTGTAAACATGTACATATAAGTTTAACGTAGCTAAATTAAATACTGTCCCAAATGAATTAGCAAAGTTGTGCAAACTTACAATAAACATCCAAAAATATTTTATATCTCAACAACCAGAAATAATATAAAAATAATGATGCACAACTATATATTAAACTCAACGTACCTACAATGCTTCGACAGGGCAAAGATGAATGCAGATGGAACTGGATTGATTGAACACACGGGTGACATGAATCTAGCTCTGTCTTGCTTTCTGGCTGAAGCCACGTGACATGCAGCTGGCTGCACCACTCAAAGGGAACGCCCCCACACATAGACACACCCACAAAAATCCCCAACAACACATATTCACTGTTACAATATGAAGAGTTGCATGTACAAAATGTCAATATCTATATTTTACCCATCTAGTGTGAAACCTGTGAATGTTTGGATGAAAACAGCTGATTTCCTGGCAGAAATTGAAGAAAGACAAAGCTCTTCCTCAACAGCTCTCAGTCTCTCTCTGGTTTCAGTTTTTATAGTAACCAGGCTTGAGAAGCTCACTTCACACAGACATGTTGAGGGAAATGGACCCATGTTCTTTCCAACTACTGCTGAGCTTCACTGTCTTTTCCATCACTGTCGTCACAGCCTTGCTAGATACGATGTTCTCACCGCCATAGACATAATACAAGGGCTAGACGCCTCATGGGCCGCTCTCGCCTATTGGAGTTGACGAGATTTAGGGCGGCCATCTTGGAGCGGTATACCACTCCACTCAGCGTTATATATTTGGCAGGCACAATAAAGGATCAGCGCATTTAATAGATCATAACACGCTGAATAGTAATCACATTGTCACGTAATTAAATTTTAGGCATACAGCTATTAAAACTGCATGTATAGGAACATATAGTTTAGCATATTTAAATAATTTTGGTGGAATACAATGTTTTAAAGTATGACATGTTTTGCAAGATACAACCAAAGATGCAATTTATTTTATCTGTGTGTACACATATAAAAGGCTATTAGATTGTGTAAAAATGTAATGAATATGTAAATATTGTTGTCACAACAGATAAGTATGCGTGTGTGTATGTTTGTGTGTGTGTGTGTGTGTATATATATATATATATATATATATATATATCCTCTACCGGGTCCTCTACCAGGCCTCTGGTAGAGGACCCGAGCTCAGAGGATGAAAGAGACCACCCGCGGAGGGTGAGAAGGGAATTTTTTTATATATATATATATATATATATATAAACAACGGTTGAAACTAAGGAGCCATGTTCCCTTCTTAAGCTGAGCATTCAGAAAAACGTTACACTCACTATTTTTGATCTTCATATTTCAAAGAACATAAAACTCCAAATTTGATTAAGATTTGTTGATAATGATAATTAACCAAAGCTACTGAAATTGTGAGTAGGCCTGTTTGAAACATATTCCTGTCATCAAATCTCCGGCTGAAGACCGATAGCTAACATTTGCTGTCATTTCGCTGGTGGGCATAAATACAGTACAGTAATATTACATTCACAACATACTAACAATAATATGTCATTCTTACTTGTGAAAAGTTATCCCCCGGTCCCTGACATCAACAGTTCGTAGATTTAAACACGAATAAGCTGAGCAGAACTGAGGCATCTTCTGTTGTTTTGGTTCAGCAAAGTACGAGGGCATACCGCTCTAAGATGGCCGCCGTATTTCCTGGGCCGGAGTAGCCAATGCGGGGTCTACCCTTATATTATGTCTATGCTCACCGCTAGCTGTAACATTCATGCATCACTAATTCTCTCGTTTTAATGTAAAATGCTCAGTGCCTAATGCCATCTAGTGGCAAGAAAATTACATGATTATGCCACTAGTCACTGCTACAGGAGAAGCTCAAAGATGGCATTGTTTGCAGATAATTCATTTTCAAAAATCTTTTAAAACCAATTACCGTATTTTTCGGACTATATAGCGCACCATACTAGCACCTTCAATCTTTTTTGAAAAAAAAAAAAAAAAACTGGAAGCTGCTCTCGGTTTTCCATAAGTACGGAGCCCCCCAGGGGACATGGGGAATTTTTTTTCTTTTGCGTTCCCTCGCAAAACTTTTGTGTTCCCTCGCAAAACTTTTGCGTTCCCTCGCAATACTTTTGCGTTCCCTCGCAAAACTTTTGCGTTCCCTCGCAATAATCTATTGATCAGTTCATGCGGCATAATTGATACTATAAGCCTTTTTTACGGTGGAAGCCGTACTTTCTGCTTTAATACAAGCTTATAAGGTTTTTCCATGGACTATTGAGTTATTATCGCGGGTAATCAGTCATCTGATTGTGTCTCTATTGTGTTCGTGTCTGAATGGAGGGCTGCTTTCTGTGCCGTTCCATCTGAGCCTTAACAGACATAAACATGCAGTAAATAAATCGATTTTCAATCAGTTTTTTGCACCAAAGCGTTAATAATAATAAACACGTTTTCAATGAGGCTCTATAAGAGCAATATGAATGAAATAAGTAATTATTGATATGACAGGAGCAGCGGCTTTGACACCTGGTGGTGGGCGTGTCGATGTGGGAGTGACTGTCATGAAGTATGAATGGGAAGGTGACGCTGCTGGCTCTGTGTGTGTGAGGCAGCGGGTGAGCTGGGGGGTCAGTCCTCGCAAAGTTTGGAGCATAATAAAAATTTAAAAAATCGATAATTGTGACAGAACAAAGAAGAGGTTAGGAGTTGATTGATACACGGACAGATGAGATTCCCCGAGTTAATCCAGTGCGGCCGTCTACCACCATTAGTTTGCTGTGTTTTATAATAATAAAACGTGTTTATTATTATTAACGCTTTGGTGCAAAAAACTGATTGAAAATCGATTTATTTACTGCATGTTTATGTCTGTTAAGGCTCAGATGGAACGGCACAGAAAGCAGCCCTTTAAACCATTCAGACACGAACACAATAGAGACACAATCAGATGACTTATTACCCCGCGATAATAACTCAATAGTCCATGGAAAAACCTTATAAGCTTGTATTAAAGCAGAAAGTACGGCTTCCACCGTAAAAAAGGCTTATAATATCAATTATGCCGCATGAACTGATCAGTAGATTATTGCGAGGGAACGCAAAAGTTTTGCGAGGGAACGCAAAAGTTTTGCGAGGGAACGCAAAACCTTTTGCGAGGGAACGCAAAAGTTTTGCGAGGGAACGCAAAAGTTTTGCGAGGGAACGCAAAAGTATTGCGAGGGAACGCAAAACCTTTTGCGAGGGAACGCAAAAGTTTTGCGAGGGAACGCAAATGTTTTGCGAGGGAACGCAAAAGAAAAAAAATTCCCCATGTCCCCTGGGGGGCTCCGTACATAAGGCCCCAGCAGAGGGCTGCGTCCTAATAAATCTGCTGGATATATTAAGGACGCAGCACTCTGTCTCCAAAGCCGAACCATGGTTTTGTTCACACCGAGCTTAAGTGCAGCGGATTTATTTCCCTCCTGTACTGCCAGATCGACAGCCCTCAACTTAAAAGCTGCATCATACGAGTTTAAAACATTTCTCCGTCGTGCCTGCTGCTAGCATGTGGTTGTTCTAAATTAAAATTAGCGCGTTCTTCTTTGATTTACAATTTTGACTTCTAATGATTCACTTCCTGCTAGAGAGCCCCCTGGTGGTTGAAGAAAAATACACAGAAAAGCCTCACCGGGCTATAATCCGCATGGTTCAAAGTTTAGGGAAAGCAGCTTATAGTCCGGAAAATATGGTACCGTAGCTGAAACTGAATAATTTCCACGGCACACCTGACGATCGTGGCAGTGGTTGAAAAACACTGGTCTACTCTTAATGATCCAGTCAGTCACTAAGACTATGAAGTCCATTGAGCTAATCTTTGTCTGGTTCTGAACAGATTCGTACCTCAGTCGGCCACCTGCTGTTCCCAGGAAAAGACTTCAGCTGGATCCGTCACGTTATCATCACCCTGATCCTGCTAGCAGGAACCAACATTCTGGTCATCTTTGTCCCCAGCATCAGAGATATTTTTGGCTTTATTGGTAAGTAACTCCACATGTTAATATGTATTATCATCTTTCTAAGAACGTTATTGACCTTTTGGGATTAACTTTACAATAATTCCTCATTCCAGGTGCCTCTGCTGCTGCAATGCTGATCTTCATCCTGCCCTCAGCTTTCTATCTCAAACTGGTTAAGAAGGAGTCAATGAAATCCATGCAGAAGATTGGGGTAAGACATTATTAAACATTTCACAATTTTAATCACATTTTGTTTCTGTTAGTAAACTCAATGTAAAATATTGTGTAACAACTTCAAATTAACTGTGAAATGATTTCTTCCACCAGGCTATGGCGTTCCTGATATTAGGATTTGTTGTCATGATTGGCTCCATGTCTCTCATCATCTACGACTGGATCTCGAACTCCAAGAAAGACCAAGGTCACTGAAGCTCCAGCTCTTTTGTTAGTAGAGAGGAACTGAATTTATTTTCTTTTTTTAACTTTTATTTTAAAGTTGTTGTTTTTTTACAGTACTAAATATGTCCTAAAAAGCACATAATATTTGTATTTTTTCAGGTAAGTCAAACGTATTTAATATTCTTCCTAATGTCCTGTGACTGAGGTGCTAAGCTGACAAGACACTAAATGCTGCAGTTTATGAAATACTACTTGTATATTAAAAAGATGCATATCTTTTTAATTCAACTTTTTTTAAAAACACTGTAAACAGAAATATTTTGGTACGTCAAATCAATCATCTTCTTACGAAGTATTTGATTTGATGTATTATATTCAATGTAAAAAATGTTTAGATAAAATGCTGTATTGAACCTTGATCTCTGTGTTCATCGTGTCTGATGTTGGTCTTTGTTTTCAAATGTTGGGTTTGTAATTAGGAAGACACACCTGATTACTAAATAATGTTCTAAATGTGAATATTTTAACAGGAGGTTCAATGTCAACCTTTCCAAGTTTGATTTTTTATTTATTTTTGTCATCTCAAGAAACTTTATAAAACACTTTCAGTTTATTTCCAGTCATTTAGAACTTTGGTCCACATTCATGTCACTCCTGAGCAGAGGAACCAAACACAGCCAAATGTGTCACAATAACAAATTTCGCTGGATAATAAATTGTCCCAGAACTTATTGCGATAAATGATAATATTGTTGTTTTGAAACAATTTTCAAGTAATGTAACGGAAATGGCATAATAATGGCAAGAACACATTCTTACAAATCAATCAACTTTAAATTTTATTGAATATTTAAACAGGAACTGGATGACATTTAAAAAAAAAACTAAATTAAGAAAATCAACAAACGACAAATGAATTATGAAGTCTCTGTAAACAAAAAATATTCTACAACTGTCTTGTTACATTTAATGTAGCTTGTCAAACTGCCTAGGATTATAAACTAAACATACATGTGTTACTTTCTGCTATGTTGATTTGAATAATACTTTCAAGAACTAGCAGAGCCTTTGGGCTCACTGCATGTAAATATTGCATGTTTACAAACTATTTCAGTTTTATAGGACTTATAAATACTAAGTTACATTTTATTTAGCAACATGTTAGCAGAGTCATGATATGAGCAGAAATTGATGTTGTTCAGTAAAGACTTTAAATACTTTTACCACAATTTATTTGTACATCATGACAAACATTAAACACTTTCAATCTTACATAAAGGAAATTATAATATGTACAAATTATAATAAATATAAAATGCAGACGTGCAAAAGTACATTTTCACATTTGTTCTTGCTGCACTTGAGCAAAAAATAAACTACATTCAGTCACAGCTGTGATATTCAGGAGATGCAGTTACTGTCAATGTGACCATATTTATAAACAGTTAATAAACAGAACTTCAGTAAATTTACACTGCAATTGTTTATCATGTGTCACATAGCAGGTAGTAGAGAAGGAGGTAGTAGACAGCAGGTTGTTGATACTACGGATTTCATCTTGTTATTAATACTTTTGTTGCTGTTTCTGATGCTTACAATGTGTATAATGGAAGAGCTTCATGGATTTAAAATGCTACCACACATAAATACAGCTCTCATCACAGCTGCTCATATCATCATCATCATTGTATGGCTGTTGGCAAACACAAATAACTTGTTGAGCATTTTCATGAGATGATCTGTTGCTAGAAACTGGACTGGTTCTCTCAAAGAAAAATGTTTAAAAACAAATAAATTTAAACTTCAGTAGTGTGTGGAGTAATGTATGGAGTGAAAATAGTCTCAAAATATCTGTGCGTGTGTAAAAATATCTGTGCGTGTGTAATAATGGATTTGTAAACCTTAAAAATAAAATAAACCTTCTCCTACACCTATAAATGTTGAAAAAGTACGCACAAGTCACCTGGTATACACACACAAAACTGCATTTACACACAGATCTGGTTACGAGTGCACGAGTGTTTTTGAGACTCATTTGATGCTTCACAAATATGAGACAATGGAGAATCTTTCTTGTGATTGGTCAAGCTCATATCACAAATTTCCCGGGTGGTTACTGTAATGTATCATACATGCCCTGACAGCGCAATGTCTCGGCTTTTCTGCACATTTGGAATTTTTTTTGATATGTTGGACTGTTCAGGAATTACGGTAATGAGAAGAACACGGTAATGTCGGTGGCGACAGGTTGGTAATAAGAGGGTTAAAGGAGACTTAACTTGGTATAACCAAGTTACCGTGTTCTGAAGGATGCAATGAAGGTTATTTATGCTTTACACTTTCATTATAAAGGAACCAATGAAGTCATCATCTAAATTATCTTGATTTTATGTGCACAATTTATGCTTGTTATAATCTAAATTTATTCCCTCTTGCTTCATTCATTCTTGGTACTTATGATATATTTTTTAATTTCTCACGCTGTTTTATTTGGCATATAGGAAAGTTATATACTGGAGGTTAATCTATGGCAGCCTTCCTCTGTGGCTTTAAAACAGAGAAGCAGAGAGTAAGAGAAAAAAAAGAAAACAAATATTTTCCACTCAAACTATTCTCTTCTCAATGATGAACTCTAGTGGTCAATGTTGGATACTACACAATTGGAGATGCTCTCTCTCTCTCTCTCTCTCTCTCTCTCTCTCTCTCTCTCTCTCTCTCTCTCTCTCTCTTTTAATATTTTATTGGAATTTCCAGAACTACAAGCGAAACATTTTGAGAGTCTATTTCTCTTTTGAAGGAGATCATAGATCACTTTCACCCAAATAAAATAAAACGTCTCGTGGTGAACCAAAGGAAAAAATAAATAAATCGTGAAATTCCAATGACATCAAACAAAGATTTAAATGGCAATACGCAGCCACAAAAAATGTAAATCTCAGGAGCACAATAATATCCTAAAAAGAATTAGAAACAATGACTCAGGTAGGTCACAGAATTTCATAGAGTGGTGCAAAAAAGTATTTTCCTCTTCCTGGGTTCATTTTTGCTTTTATTGTCCCACTTAAATATTTCAGATCATCAAATAATGTCTAAAACTGCTCAAAGACAGCCAAGATAAATACAAAAAGCAATTTTCAAATGATGTTTATGTTCATTAAGGGAAAATAGCTGTCCAAGCTAACCTGTCCATGTGATGAAGTTTTTGCCCTCATGTTAAGTCAGGATTGAACTGGGATGATCCAGATTTTATAGAAAATAAGGCTTAATTTTACAATCCATGCACAGGCCTGGTTATTACCTGATTTTCAGATATATTAAATCATTCAGATACAACTTATGTGCCATATTATGGCCATAACATATCTGAAAAAAAAAGAATCAAACATAAAATCAAGTGAAGTTTAAGGTTGTGACTTTAGGCATCTTCACATCATACAGACTTTTCCTTAAGGAGAAATCGGTAACACTTTATTTGAAGGGGGTTGAATAAGACTGTCATGACACTGTCATAAACATGACATAACACCTGTCATGAACATCAATAAGCCTTCATGGATAATTATGACTGTTGTCATAAAGCGTCATTCGGTAAATTATGACACTTTTAATACAAAGTTGACATTATTCAAAATGTCTTTGTTATGACAACTTGACATGAACCAAGAAATTATCACTGGTATAAATTTCTTATAAAAGTATTACTGATTGCACTTTAAAAATTAGGTAACTTTATGTTATTAAAGGTAAAGTTTAAACAGTAATGATTTCCTGGTTAATGTCATGTTGATGAAAGTGTCATGTCAGTCTTATTCAACCCCCTTCAAATAAAGTGTTACCAGATTGTCTTATGTTCCCAGTTCTACCTCTCCTTTTTTCTGCTCTTTGCAGTGCTGTCGTTTCCTTTCTGAATCACAGTAGCAATACCTGTCAACCAATCACAGTAAAACTGTAAATGTGAATCTGGTCCTGTCTCTAGTCATAGATTTCTCACAATTACAATTTACAAGCCTTGTCATATAAAAGTTTTAAGAAAGAAATCCAAAAAGAATACAAAATACAGAAATACAAAAACTGGGAAGAATACACAGGGAGCCATGGAACAATACAGACCAGGTGACATGAAGCAAACAGAAGGAAAGACGTGAGTGAAAGAGAGCAGGGCAAATACCGGAAGCTTGAATACTAGAGAATGGAACAGGACTAAGAGAGAGAGAGAGAGAGAGAGAGATCTGAACTTCATTCTAAAAAGAATAACGTATAAATAAATGCAAAAAATGTACAACTCCAACCTGCATGAACAAGCAACAAGAAGAGTTTAATGAAAGTAAAGACAAAAGTTAAAGCTGATCAAAGAAAACAGGAATCAAATTTACAAACTCTGGGGGAAAGCAAACACAGGATATGACAACTATCATATCATTAAGCATCACGTGCTGCTTTCTTTTTTTTTTTTTTCTTTTTTTGCTGTTGGTATTTTTCCATTTGACTGTTTGCGATCGTCACAGCGGCTCAGGAACCAGACACCTGCCCCGGAAACCCCCTCCTCCTCCACATGTCAGCTGAGCTGATGTTGACAAAAACAGTTTCTTCTTAGCCGTCTTAACTTTTCTTGCTACTTGGAAAAATCTTTGACTAGTATCAAAGATACTGTCAGTAAGAGTCATCTCACTGACAAATACGGGTGAAATGCCCTAATCCTTTTTACAGTCGGACTTTAAATCCTCCGTTTGTTTTACTTTCATTTCCTCGCCTCAAGGTCAACTTTTAAAGGTATGGAAACTAGTTTGGTTCGACTGGTGGTTTGCTTACTCATCTTGGGGCGAAAAAACAACTTTATTTTGTATGTGACTGTGCAAACTGTACGCCTGTTTTACGCAACAGTGACATGTTCTAAAGACAATAGGTCCGCTAGTCTGGAATCCTGTTGTTCCTATTGCAGAAAAACTACGAGGCTGCTAATGATAATATCACAAATATATGACTTCAGGCAGCTTGATGTGTGATTAATGCATGTAAAACTTTAGAATTTATAACTATTTTAACTACCCAGTTCTCAGCTGTGATCTGCACTGCGTCATTGTTACTGTATTGGTTTTCCTCTGTTCTTACTGTATATCGTTGCACGAGGCCGCTTCTCTTCATTTAGTTTTTTTTTTTTTTTCATATATAAATGACGGGAAAAAAACAACTGAAATTCAATTGAACACAATAATATCAATTCCATGTTTGTGCTTTCTGACTTTTGGTATGGTTTATTTTGCACCTTTTGTGCAAAATATTTTTTTTTAAATCTGCCTAGTCCACACATAACGGGACAGCTGGGAAAACGAATACATTTTTATGCATTTTGGTCTTTCATCCACACAAAACTCTGTTTAATATCACTTAAAACTGTTATTTATAGAAACTCAAACCAAAGCGGGGAGAAACCTGTTTTTGTCTGTGTACACTGGGAAAAATAGATTTAAGGTTCCAGGCGTTACAGTCTGCGATAAACGGTTCTCCAGTGTATCCGCATACATTCTTTGACATGATTCCCAAAAGACAAATTTTGTGTTTTAATAACTTTATATTCTGATACACTATTTAAAAGTAGTTCAGCTTCCAAATGGACCTCCTGGCACCATGTTGCCGCCTCATAACCTTCCCCCATAACTCCCCTACACAGCTCCTTCAGACTAGCCAGCAGCAATTAGCAAACACCTGGCAGAATGGTACATCTACTGAGCTCATTTGTTGAGCTACTTCTCAGTGCAACGCTGGTAAAAATGTTGTTAAAGGCTTAAAATGGGAGCGATGTTGTGAGAAGCGTTCAACTTGATGGCTGACGGCGGAGTTTCAGAAAGAGCAGGAGCTTCTTAAAGAGACAGAGGCTCAATTTCAAGATGTCAGTCGTCTCAAGATTCTTTACAAAATAATTATCCAGTTTATACACAGATATATTAAGTCAATTCAGTTCAGTCATGTAGACGTCAATTTCACACATTCCAACTAAGTTACAGGTGGCTGCAGCTGATCCCACTGAGCAGTCTCTATCTCAGTTTAATACACAGTGGAGCTGCTGGTCCTTATTTTATAACTCTATAAAAGTTATACTTGTTCCCCCAGTCCTACAGCTCTTTGTCTTTGTTGACTATGTGGCTCTGTTGGGTCTTACCTGATCAAGATGAGTAGAGAACATGTCGGTTGTGTATTGATAGGATGCTCTGAAAGGGCACTGTTTTTACTAAAGACAGTTTAGACAGAATGAACTATAGTAATTATTTTTACATTCCCCAATATCCCTGATGGCTTTTCAGCTGTAAAATGCCATACGCTGGTGAAGATGACGACAGCTGCAGCTCCATCAGTGATGACTTCCCTTGCTTTAAGGGCCGTCTGGACTGGTGAGCCTCATGAAAACATGTCCTCACAAACACGTCAAAAGAAGCCTTTAAAACTGTCAACTCAATTAACACAAAACCCTCTGCTCTTCTTCCATCAAGCAAGAAGAAATATGATATAAAATCTGTAAGTTGGCAAAAGCTTTATTTGTATTGCCGTAGTCATTTTTCGTTTTCTTCACTGATCACTTTGTGTTTTCTTCTCAGCCCCAGGAAAGTCCTTCTAGTGGTAGGTTTGATTTCAGCCTATGGTCAATTTGTATTGACCATACAAATTGGTCAATACAAATTGACAAATTGAATTTTACTATTTTAAGCCTCGGTGTCCAGTGACGAGCAGCCTGATGCTGAAACTGACACCAAACATTCGGACTCTACTGAAGATGGTAGACACAGCAACTGCAGCTGCTGCTCTGACGAGAGCCGGAAGTCTCCTCTTAATTTCAAGGGAGAGCAGCCACTGGATGGGTGAGGAAAATCTTAACTGGTGCTGACAAAACAACAAAACTTTACATCCTGCCAATGCATTAAACATGAAATTCTCTCATCTTTTAAAGCCAGGGCCCTAATTTGGATGCAGCGAGTCGAAACTCCCTTCATGACCAAAACCCAAGCAAGGAGAAGGAAAGCAAACAGGCAAGTTGCAGTTTTTGTTACACTTGCAATAATTTTTGTTTCTAGAATCCCCCTGACTGTCCTGTAGTTTCTCTTACAGCACCAGGACGATCCGTCTAGTGGTGGGACTCACTTCAACATGAGCAACAAAAACATGAGCAGTTTGACCCAAGGTCAGCCCTGGCAATGGGACAGCACATCTGGAATTACATGTCTATTACAGCATCTTAAATAAGAAAAATTAATAGGGTTTCCTTATTTTTAGCTCCGGTGCCCCGTGATGAGCAACCTATTGCTGAAGCGACAGTTACATGCCTGAATGCTCTGCCAGAACATGGCAGCTGCAGCTCCATCAGTAACGATCTCCCTCTGCGCGAGAAAAAATTCCCCCTGGATGAGTGAGGCTCATTTTGACATTGTCTTCACAAACACACCAAAAAAACCTTTAAATGCTGTCAACTCAATTAACACAAAACTCTGTGTTCTCTATCAGACAATACCCTGATTCAGATACAGAGAATCAAAACTTCCTCTCTGATCATAAGGCGAGCAAGAACAATTATGAAACTGAAAGGGTAAGTTGCATATTTCACTAGATGTCATTTTCTTCTACTATTACCTGAAAACTCGTTGTTTTCTCCTCTTCAGCACCAGGGCAGTTCCTCCGTCAGCATGTCCATCTTCAATCTGAGCATCGCCATCATGGGCAGCGGCATCCTGGGTCTGTCCTTCGCCATGGCCAACACCGGCATCGCCCTGTTTGTGTAAGCATTCTTCCATCACCTAAAACCTGAAACCTCATTTTTAGCTCCAACATTTCTCAACTCCAGTCCAGGCAGGTGTCTCTTCAAGGTCTCAGGTTCTTATGTTGCCAAACTCTCCAAGATCCCAAGATCCCTGCCAACAGCTCTGTGACCCTGACGGAGAGTCTGTTGATCTTTGAACTTTTAACAGCGTCTATCATGACAGCTCCAAAAAGAGAACGTTCACTTCTAGCAAGAAGGAGGTTATTGTAGACAACTTGAAAGCACACAAGTCATTTCATATTCTACTCTGTCTTGTGCAACCTCCTTCTCTTCCTTGTGTTTACAGGATTCTCCTGGTTTCCGTTGCCATTTTCTCCTTGTATTCTGTCCACTTGTTGCTGAAGACAGCTGATGAAGCAGGTGAGCAGCAGTTCTGACTTTCCAGCAACGTTTTGAAGGTTTTATTGGCTCTAGTGGTCTTTATTTGAGAGTGGTTGACAGGACAGTAGGCAGTGAGAGAGGGGGAAGACATGTGGCAAAGGTCATCAGGATGGGACTCAAACTTGTGAGGTCCATGTTGACGACCAAGGCCTCTGTACATGGGTTGTGCTTTACTCCTGCACCATCACAGCATCTTCCAGCAGCTCTTTAAGTTTAATTATATTTAAATGTCAAGATTTAAAACTCTTTGCGTTTTTTCCTCTTTTTGCAGGTGCTCTTGTTTACGAGTCACTGGGTCACAAGGCCTTTGGGATCCCAGGAAAACTGGCTGCTTCCTGCTCCATCACCATGCAGAACATTGGAGGTGAGGGACTGACCTTCAAGTAGCAAATGTTGTTTTTTGTGTTATACAACAATGATTTAAACAGCTTCACTGAGTCCAAACTCTGAATATGATGGAAAGCAGGCAGACATTGGCAAATAGAGATCAGGATGAGTTTTACATCATACAGATATTTTTTGTCGTCGATTATTGAACTTTTTGTTGCTCACCAGATATCAGGCATTCTGGCTCTACATTTTTAATCAGCTGTACCGATTGTTCCTTATTCTTGTTTTTTTCTCTACAGCCATGTCGACTTACCTCTACATCATCAAATATGAGCTCCCCGTTGTCATTCAGTTCTTTGCTGGAGCAAGTCATGGGTGAGTAGCTAAATTTGACTTTAAAAAAAACTTTTGCAACTGGAATCAGTACTTAAGAGGAAACTACCTGACATGGCAGGTTGTCTCATCACACCTCGGTAGTTTTCACACCTTGCTGCAGAATTTTGCGTCTACAATAACAAATTGGTTTACAGCAGGACATTTTATTCTGACCATGTCTCAACATGAAGGGAACCTTTCATGTCTTCAGTGACAATAGGCAATAGATTTTTGATATTCTACTCTGTCTGGTGCAAACTTGATACTAATAAGTAAAGAAAGTATAGGCACTATTTTTTTTTTTTCAGAGTTGATGAATGATGTAACAATCAGGTGTGCAGAGAGGGTCAGCAGGACTGACCTTCCCTCCATGCAGAACTTGTACAGAAGCCTCCAAACACTTGTTGGGAACCCACACATCCTGGATACAAAAAAAACATTCAGATTTTTACCTTTCTATTACGCAACAACCAGCCGCCACAGAGACATTTTCTTCTTCCACAAATTGGGTAAATAAATCTGATTCTGGATGGATATGGCAAATCAGCTGCCATTTACACTGAACAAAAATATAAACGTGGCATATGGCCTACGAGGATGAGGTCCATTTGCTGTAGTGCCAGTCTGTTGGAAACCAACTCTTAAACGGCCTGTTGGTCAGGCAGTGGACATTGAACCATGCAGCTACTGCTCTGGTGGACGTCCCTGCATCCAACATGCTAACTTGCAACATCTGAGGCTTTATGACTTGTGACAAAATGAGACATTTTGGGGCCTTTTATTGTCCCCAGTCCAAGGACTGTCCAATTGTTGCTTATTTCGTCTGATCACCCGCTGGACATGCCTGACCCATGCACAGAGGAAAAAAAACAACTCACTGAGTAACGCTCACTGACAACAAGTTGGATTAAAAATTACACACAAATCAGGAGAAATATTACTTTTTTTACAATAAAATGTTAAAAAATGTTTATTTACAGTTGTTAACGCCACATGGCAACAGTATTTGATATGGGGCGTTTATATTTTTGCTCAGTGTAGATTACAAACACCAAGCTAAACGTGTTGCTTACCGGTGTTGCAAAAAAGTTGACAAACTAACAGCTAAAGTTGTTCAGTTTTAATTCAGTTTAAAATTTCTTTAATTTAACTAAAGTAATGAATTGTGACTGTGATGGTGATGGGGATTGGATTTAGGATGGGGAGGGATTGCAGCTGTGGAAATGCAGGAGGGAAAGTCTGAATGTTTGTAGTTTTTAACTCAGCTTTGGTGAAGGCTGATGCATCAGGGCAGGAAACAAGATGTTCAATCAGACCTTAAGTTAAAATGTGTGACAAGTACAAAGATCCTGTTTTTAGATTCAAAACTAATACATTGATTTATTTATTTTTATTTATTTATTTTTTATCAGATCAAGTAACAAATAACTGTCAGTGAATTGAGAGACTTATTTTTATGTGTTTCAGTGAATGGTACATCAATGGAGATTACCTTGTGATTCTGGTCTCACTTATTGTTATCCTGCCTCTGTCATTACTCAGAAATGTAGGTAAGGAGTGTGTGTGTGCGTGCATATCATAAAATGTTGCTCCTAAGTAATAATAAAAGTAGAAGTGGCAGCTTTAAAGCAGAAATGACATTTTGTCTGTCTCCCTTAGGTTACTTTGGTTACACCAGTGGTCTCTCTCTGCTCTGCATGGTGTTTTTTCTGATGGTGGTGAGTCCGACCCCACCTTGTTTCCTTATTCCTCCTTTAGTGACTAGATTTAATTGTTCCTTTAAAATCTTAAAACTCTATATATTACAAAAAATATAGTACCACCCAAAAATATATTTTTTCTGTATATTCCTGCAGGTGATCATAAAGAAGTTCCAGATCCCATGCCCTCTGCCTCTTCCTGGAAATGAAACCATGAATATGTTCAACATCACCCCCGACAACGCCACTACAGATGATGACACTTGCAAGCCTAAATACTTTGTCTTTAACTCACAGGTAAATAAATCTCTCACAGATTAAATATGAATATTTTCAATAATACTCGAAGAATAACTTCTAATCTTTCTCCAGACTGCCTATGCTATACCCATCCTCACTTTTGCCTTTGTGTGCCATCCTACTATCCTACCCATGTATGATGAGCTCAAAGAGTAAGTGCTGCTGCATGGATTTAACTCAAACCTTCTATAATGTTTAAACTAAACTGCATTTCTTTAAAGTTTGGTCTCGTGTCTAAATAAAACTCTCCTTCCCTGAACAGCCGCTCACGCCGAAAGATGCAGAATGTGGCCAACGTTTCCTTCCTGGCCATGTTCATCATGTACCTGCTGGCTGCCCTCTTTGGATATCTCACCTTCAACAGTAAGTTGGGCAAGATTTTAAAGCTATAGTACACCTTGCTAATACTAGACTTGAACCCCTTTTACCTTCAAAACTGCTTACATTTTTTATGCTAGTAGCAAAAAGGTGTCAGACAGCCGATGGTTGCTGTCATAGTGATTGGGGTTGATGAAGTGGAAATTTCCTTTCCACTTCATCCTCAACAAGCTCTATAGTGATTGAAATAAGTGTCAAGTTAACAAAGAATAATGGCTGCAGCTGGTATTAACACCCCAGACAAAAGGGAACCTAATCCTGTCAGCCTTTCAATGCCATCAAGTTACCATGTGTAAATGAAAACGGGTATGAATGCATGTGTGTGTGTGTGTGTGTGTGTGTGTGTGTGTGTGTGTGTGTGTGTGTGCGTGTGTGTGTGTGTGGCGTAACAGTAGGCTAATTGGAAGATAGTATAACAAATGGAGTGAAATGTTCAGCAAGCAAAACTCTGGATAGATTTAGACAGGACCAAGTAGCCAGAAGCTAGCTTATCTCTGGAAGTTTTACCTCTCTGTGTACTTCTAGACAAGTAAGACTGAAGCAGTGGTGGAGAAAGTACTCAAAAAATATACTTAAGTAAAAGTACAAATACACAGACAAAAATGTATTCAAGTAAAAGTAAAACTACCACATTAACATTTGTACTTAAGTAAAAGTGAAAAAGTACTGGCTTTTAAAAATACTTAAGTATTAAAAGTAAAAGTACTTGCTGAATAATACCTAATTGCTAATATCATTAAGTGAACCGATCGCATTTAATTTTAACACATCAGAAATGTGCCATTTTAATGAACAATGCCAGAGATAAAGATTATTGTGTTTACTCTGTAACATAGTTTAGACTTAAATATGTGATTCTATGCATCATAATTTCAGGGATGGAAACATCTCATCTCCTGTCCCAACATAGCATGAACTTCACTTTTTTTTGCCACTAATGACTTTTATTTTTAAAGAAATCCAACTGAAAGGGTGGGAAGGGGAGGACATGGAACCAAGGAGCCACGTAGCAGAGTTGTAGTCTAGACCACCGAACCCGAGACCAAGACCAGCGCCTCTCGCTACATGACACAATAAAATGAAGTGCACCTATCAAAATTGATTCTCAAATTGATCTGATAGATCCACATTCCCATAAAAATACCCAGATATTAAATACTTAGAGCTGAAATAAATTTAACTGGTATCAATTCAAACTCTTCTTCATTCTGTTTTGCTTTCATCTCTGTGCCACAATCCACAGAGGTCTCCTGCTGTCCCTAAAAAAACATAACACCCTGGGCAATTGCCCATATTGCCCATGTCAGAAACCACAACTGTCTGCACCATTAAACACAGCAATTAATGGTAAACAACGTTCAACTATGAACCCTGTCCAAGGCGCAACACGCAAGAAGTAACCAAGCAGAAGGAGGTGACTGTTTTCATCCTCCCTCCTGCTGCAACGTCTTCCGCCATGACAGGAGACGAAAACAAAGAGCATGAGCATGCTCTGTATTCTTATGTTCATGATTTATTTATTCGCCAATTATGTTTTTTTTTTTTTATGAAATAAAATAGCTACTGCAGTGTACGCAGAGCATCACAAGAACAAAGAACGGCTCTCAGTGAGGCTTCAGTCCTATCTACCTTAGTAAAGATCCGTCCAGAAGAATCGGATCGTTCCTGAATGTCATATCAATGCAGACTTTGGTCACAGCGTTGTCCCATATTTGCGAAACCTCAGTCAACACCTCCACACAATCATTCAGCGCATGAGTGACAACTTTTATCCATCGCAGATGCAACATGTGTCTCTGTACAGCTAGCTTTGCTAGCATCACGTCCACAGATCTTACCTTTCTTTAAGCTTTCCTTCCAAGTGACGCTAAAAGTTGGACTAAGTCCCCACCGTCACGTTATTACTTGGATTTTACGGCGCCACTTTAAGACCCTGAACTTCACATTTTAACGGACAAAAAGAGCAACGCGGCTTGGATGTAACGAGTAACGCGACAGTTTTGTAGAAATGTAGTGAAGTAGAAAGTACAGATACTTACTGTAAAATGTAGTGGAGTAAAAGTAGAAAGTACCCATTATTAAATCTACTTAAATAAAGTACAGATACACGAAAATTGTACTTAAGTACAGTAACAAAGTCCTTGTACTTTGTTACTTCCCACCACTGGACTGAAGTAAACACCAACACAGACAAAGTCAGAATAAGCTCATGTTGCCAGAGGCCATGTGGTGTTTGTGGGTTCTCAACATTACTAATGATGTAACACAGTGACGCAAAGCAAAAAGAAACAGCTTTTCTTCGGTTATCTACTATCCAACTCAAACAGTTTAAGCACAACAAACGAAGCAATGGATGATTTCTTCATTGTCCCATCCTAGTCAATTATCTGGAGGCTTTCTGAGTGGGTCTGCTCTCAGTTAGTGGTTGGTCTGGACAGGTTTCTCACTGTGATTTCCATCTCCCTTCAAGCGGTGGAGATAGCAACTGTGATGCACTTAGTGAGTCTTGCCCCTTCCTGGAGAATCAATACTTAAACCTACCCCTTGCATGAGCTAAAATATCACGATGCATACGACTGATCTTAGTTTTTCAGCCATATCAGGGACTTCTTAGTCCAAAGTGTTAGCATGCTAATGCTTGATAATTACATATGATTGGTGTTGAATGTAACTAGAGTGATCTCTGTCATATTTCTGTTCAGTCCATGTGGGACCTGAGCTGCTCCACACCTACTCAAGGTACTACAGGGATGATATTCTCCTGCTGGTTGTTCGCCTGGCTGTGCTGGCCGCTGTCACACTCACAGTTCCTGTGGTGCTCTTCCCTGTAAGTATTGAAGGTCCACCATTAGTTATTTGGTCTACAAAGTCCAATGACCTAATCTTTGGTTCTGAACAGATTCATACCTCAGTCGGCCACCTGCTGTTCCCAGGAAAAGACTTCAGCTGGATCCGTCACATTATCATCACCCTGACCCTGCTAGCAGGAACCAGCATTCTGGTCATCTTGGTCCCCAGCATCAGAGATATTTTTGGCTTATGTGGTTTGTAACTGCACTTGTTCTCAACATCTGTCTAACAATTCATTATTGACTTTTTGGGATCAATTTTGCCATTTTTCCTCTTTCCCAGGTGCCTCTTCTGCTGTAATGTTGATCTTCATTCTGCCCTCAGCGCTCTATATCAAACTAGTCAAGAAGGAATCAATGAAGTCCGTTCAGAAGATTGGGGTAAGACATTATTAAAGGGGCAGCATTAAGTAAATTCAACCTTTTTGAACTTTACATCATTTAATGTTATTTCCTCGTCAAAACAAACCTGGAGTGTTGCTTTGATTCTTTCATACATATGTGAGAAATCCTTTAATCTCCCGTGGCAACCATTCAGCTCTCCAAAACACCTGAGTGGACCTAGCCCCGTATTCAAGGCTCAGCTCCTCCTCTGAGCTGCAGTTTCCAAGCTTCTGCTCTACAGAGCTCCTTCAGACTAGCCATCAGCAATTAGCAAACACCTGGTGGACTGTGCCTCTACTGCACTCATTAATGAGCCACTTCTCAGAGCAACGCTGGTAAAAACGTTGTTAAAGGGTTAATAAAGGAGCCATGTTGTGATGGTTTCAGAAAGAGCAGGAGTTCTTTCAGGTTATTCATAAACTTAAAATATACAGTACTAACTACGAAACCATTTCCTGTTTCAGGCCACAATGTTCCTGATATTCGGCATGGCCGTCATGTTTGTCAGCTTGAGTGGAGTCATCTATGACTGGATGTGGAGCAGAGTGTCGGACCAACACGTTTAAATCTCCAGCTCCTGGGGAGTTACTAAAGCACAGGTGGTTTTTACTGCGCCAAAATTGTGGTTGCATCATTATTTCCATAGAAGCAATTTCACTTAAACAGGACCTATTCAAAATGTCTTCGATGACTTTTCTCAGTGTCATTACCAGGAGTTCCAGAGTGTCTGACTTGAGTTTCGCGCTGCTGTTTGTGTGTGGCAGCTTTACTACTGCTGAGAACCTGTGTGCCTACAATTTTTACTTACTATATGCTATTTTTATATATTTAAGCAGTATATATTTCTTAAATATAATGGATTACTAAATATGTTTTTCATGTGAACTACTTTGTTTGAAAGGCTGAGGAGAATTATTTTGGAGCTTCAAATGAATCTTTGTTTTGTAAAGAGTTTTCTCCAAGTGTAGCTATAACTGTTACTTTCTTCAGAGGTTGAGTAAATCATGTTTATGTTTTTTCAATTTATTTAATTGAAAAAAAAACTCTTTATTATGTTACAAACATTTAGAGACTATCTCCAGAACTGAAATGGTTATTAAGTTTGCTGTCCTGTCCTTAGTTGTATATTAGGTACTGTAACCGATAAGCTGTAGATTCTGTAGTGGGAAAATTTTGTGCTGCACCATATAGAAGGTTTTCTCTTGATCCAAAGTTGCTGCATCAGTTTGACTGAATGTAATTCCATTTATTGTCAGAACAATAAATGGAAACAGTTTACAACAGATTTCATTTCAATGCACTTCAGAAAGCAAACTAAATTGATATGCAACATATAGAAATACACTTTGTAATTGACTTAACTCCAGGGAATCAAATAACATTTCTTTTAGATCCAGTTTCATACTGCACAGTTCAAGTTATAGTACAAAGCACCCAAGTTCAGTTGATGCAAATTCATCAAAGTTATCTAAACCAACTCAAACCTTAGTTGTGACGTCACAGCAATCCCTCATGCTGAGCAAGCATGTGGCGACAGTGGACAGCAACCACTTTCTATTGATTAGAAGAATCCTTTAGTGAGGTTAAAATAACAAGTTGCAGAAAACTAAAAAAAATCAACACACTGAGACAGAAGAAGACAAACAAAGACACATTGACAGCAGCCATAGGAAAAAGACTAAAACACTAAATTACTGAGCCCAGTTCTTTATATGAGAGACAAAGATAAAGGACACAAAGTATTAATGTCAACAAAATCAACCTTCAGTCTAATTCTACAGAAATAGACAGAAGGGATTTCTGCAGAATTATCAATGATCACCAAACCGGAAATAAATTAACCTGGAAATGCGCCATCTTGGTAGGCAAACAGTAAACAGCATTACACAGGAGCAGCATTATGAGGATCATTACTGAAGTTTAAATGTATTTCTTTTTTAAGTTTTTTTTTCTGCTCTTTGAAAGAACCAGTTCAGTTTCATTTGTGTTTGCCATACAATGATGATGATGTGATCAGCTGTGAACTGTCTGTATGTGAGGTTGCATAAAGGTCCCAGAAGACTTCCATTGGACACTGTAACTGTAAGCATCAGAAACGGCAAACAAAAAGTATTGATAACCGGATGAAGAACCTGCTGCCGACTGCCTCCTTCTCTGCCACCTGCTATGAGATGATTAGTAAACAGCTGCAATATAAATTTATGGAAGTACTGTTTATAAGCTTTGTGTGAATTTAAATGTGGTCACATTCCGCGACTGCATCTGCGGAAATAAAGCAGCGACTCTGAATGTATTTTTTTTTTCCTGTGAAGGTGCAAGAAATGTGAATATGTACATTTGCTCATCTCCATTTTATAGTTACATTATATACTTTGTGAAATTGTATTTTTTATTCTTTTTGTACTAAATAAAGTTTATTTAAGAAATTTAAAACTGTTTTTACTGAACTACATCAACTTACAATATTTAAGCTCCAATTGGAATCAATGCGGTATATTTGAATTGAGTTGAATTACAAAAATACTATTGCAATAATATGAACAATATGAATAATATGAAGGAAGATGATTAGAGACGTCTGGGATCAGATTCAAAACCTTTATTTTTTTTGTTCACACTGAGGCTTAAATGCGAATCTTGCAACATAGAATGTTTGATTTGTCAAAAAAGCAACACTCACCACAGTGTGAGGGCTAGACAAAGTTGCAAATAAGAATCCGAGAGGTAAAATGATAAAATAAAATTTTAATAAAGAAATTTAAAAAAACCCAGGGAGCCAGGAAACAGACTGGCTAACATAAATCAAAAGAAAGAAACTAGCGAGGACTGAGTGAAAGAGAGCAGGTTAAAAAATGGAAGCTTGGCTACTAGTCAATGGACTGAACTAATTAGAAACAGGTGCAGCTGTGAGGGGAGAGCAGAAGGCAGACAGAGGGAGAGAAACGAGAATAATCAGACCTAACTTTCAATAATAAACAGCAACTAAGAGTCTGATGAAAGTAAAGACAGAAGCTAAAGCTAACCACAAAAAAAAACAAAAAAACAGCAAGGAATCAGATACACAAACACTGAAAAAAACAAAAACAAAACCAGGATATGACGACTGCATTGTTTTTGTTCCATATTTTAAATCAGTTTAGTCGGTGGTCTCATTAATTGCTGCTTTTTGGTTGTTTGACTGTTTCCAGTAGTGACGACACATAAAGCCCCGCCCCCTGACCCTCATGACCCCACCCCTGGATGTCAGCCGATGTCAAACTTTGCCAGTAGCCAGTGAATAACAGAGATCTGAGAGGTGTTGGTTATTTATTGAACAGTTAAATTCTAATCCTTTTCCAGTCAGATCACATGACTTTAAATTCTCTGTTTCTTTCACTTCCTATTTTTCAAGAAGTCGTTTTTGTGGGAAAACTGTGAGCAGCAGGATTCTTGTTTTTCCATCAGCAGGAAACATTTTAAGGACTTCAAAAAAAGGTAAGAAAACTAGTTTAGCTTGACAGCAGGGTTTTTTTTTTTTTTTACTGCTCTTGGAAAAAAGCATAATTTGTTACTTGACCACGTGCAAACTGTGCACCTGTTTTAGGGAACACTGACATGTTCTGAAAAATATAATGATAATATCGCAAATATATAACCTCAGGCGACCCCATTAATTTCAGAAACCAATTCCAGGTGTATGATATATTTTTAAAAAATGTGGCAGAGATATTTGTTTTTACAAAGACCTACATGTGAACGAGACCGAAGTTTAGACCCTATTGGTACCAGGCAGATTAGATACATTTGGAGTCTCGAGGCTCTTTACAAAAAACATACATATCCAATTCATGATTATTACAATGAATTACAATGAATGTAATAATAAGAACCTCAATTTGACATTTCAGCTCTGAGATGACAGACGATCCTCGAGAAGATGACAGCAGCAGGTCCAACAGCAATGACTTTCCGTCCCCTGACCGTCCTCTAAATGGGTCAGACTGGTATTAAAATGTCCTCAATAAACACACACACACAGAAAACAACTTTTTAAGTATTCTCAACTCATTTAACACACAATTTCCTGTTTTCTATTAAAGGCAAAACCCTGATTTAGACGGAGACGGTCAAACCTTCCTCCCTAAACATAACGCAGGCAAAAAGCATGAAACTAGATATGTAAGCTGAAGAAGTTTATTCTTTTTATTTTTTAACACTTTTTTGATAACACTCTGTCTTCTTCTCCTTAGCACAATGCCTCCGTCAGCATGTCCGTCTTCAACCTGGGCAACGCCATCATGGGCAGCGGCATCCTGGGTCTGTCCTTCGCCATGGCCAACACCGGCATCGCCCTGTTTGTGTAAGAACTCGTCTTTTCTAGCATCTAAAACCTGAAGCCTCTTTTTTAGTTTAGCTGAGTTCAGGAAAGTGTTGCTTTAAAAGTGTTGATCCCGTTGCTCCCCAGTCTCTGGAAGACTTGTTGTAACTCTGTTCTGCTCAAACAGGCTTAAATAACAAGAAGTGTCTTGGATTCTTGTAACTCTGTTAATCTTGAAAGAAGAGACATAAGAGGAAATGATAACAGGAACCAGGTGAAGCAGCAACACCACATCTGTTACTGCTGCAGCTGTGCACAGACACTGGCACAGCTGTCTGTGCCAGTGTGGCACAGACAGCTGGCAGGTGTGCAGTGAACAATGACTCTGGTTTAATTATACCACCTTTTTTTATTTATTTATGTTTTCTAAGGATACAAGGCAAATTAGCAGCTAAATGTAGGAATGAAGTCAAGACAAATTGTGAAAATGAGTAAAATCATGAACTTCAGCAGCCCACATTCACTCTCATTTCTCTCTCTTTGATCTCGATGAGAAATAAAAACCAGTACGCCCGACTTTGTGGAGGCTACTGTTCGCACACCAGTGGTGCTAAACACCAGTGAACTGCAGGGGCTCCTCGTCACTCGTCCTTGTTATTCTGGTCTTTTTAGTAGGAATGATGATCAAGTGTAAAACTAAACTGAGGAGCTTACAGCAAAAAAAGGGTCAGGTGAAAAAACAGAGGGCGAGCGTACAGGGAAACAGACGACCATGGAACGAATATAATTATTTAAACATAAGCTATCAGCAAAAAATTCTTACTGCAGCAATTTAGCTATCACATAACTTGTAGCATTTAGCACCAAAGATCCACTTTTTATTTATTGCCATTAAGCACAAGTCATCTTCAGCTGAAAACCTTCTCTTGTGTTTACAGGTTTCTCCTGGTTTCCGTTGCCATTTTCTCCATTTATTCTGTCCACTTGTTGTTGAAGACAGCCGATGAAGCAGGTGAGCAGCAGCTCTGACTTTCCCGCAACTTTTTATGTTTGTTCACATTTAAATGTCAAGATTTAAAACTCTTTGGGTTTTTTCCTCTTTTTCCAGGTGCTCTTGTTTACGAGTCACTGGGTCACAAGGCCTTTGGGATCCCAGGCAAACTGGCTGCTTCCTGCTCCATCACCATGCAGAACCTTGGAGGTGAGGGACTGACCATGTTTTCCAGCAACATGATTGTGTTTTATAGCTTTATAGCTGAATCACGTAACTGTTACCTTCAGTTGCTATAAAAAATGCTACATATCAAACATAATGTAAAAGACATCCGATATCATAATTTAATGAAATTGGGCCTCTGTCTCTTTTAAGAAATTCTTTCTCTTTTTGATACTCCGCCTTCAGGAAGTCGTCAGAACATGGCTCCTCCATTCACCCTTTAACCAGTTAAACCCTTTAACTGGTTTTTACCAGTGTTTTACTTGGAAGAAGCTCCTACAATGAGCTCATCAGATGTGCAGCTCCACAAGGTGTTTGCTAATTGTTGCTAGCTAGTCTGAAGGAACTGATTGGGGAAGGGTTGCTCTGTGATGCGGAACCTGGGAAGCGTGAAGACTGCAGCTCAGAGGAGGTGTTTCATCTTCAAAGGCGGGGCTAGGTCCACCCTGGCGTTTTGCACAGCTTAACAGTTGCCATGGCGATGAAAGGATTTTTCAAACGCACATGAAATAATCAAAGCAACAGTCCAGTTTTCTCCTCTCTTTTTGATGAGAGAATAACTTTTTAACATTAACTTTTTAACTAGAAATGTTGTTTATACATAATACTGCCCTTTAAGTAGTAAAATATTTTTTTATGAGGGCTGTGTACTGTAACTATGATCCTTACATTCATCCACCATGCTTTATTTAACTCAAACATTGTCCAAACTGGGAGGACAGGCTCCAACAGGTGTTTCATGATGCAGCCTTTAGTAAAATAATTTATTATTCTTTTCAGTGCCCTGTGATTTTTTTAGCTCCTGAAATATTAGACAACTCTTTTTATGTGTAAATTTATTTTAAGCACTTTGATAACTACTGTTTTCTCTTCTTTCTTTTTTTGTTTTTTTCAGCCATGTCAAGCTACCTCTTTATTATCAAATACGAATTCCCCATTGTAATTCAGTCCTTTACTGGTGCAAATGATGGGTGAGTAGCGAGATATTTGGTCATTTTAACGACTGAAAACATTGACAAAACAAAGAAATAGCAGAATTGGTTCTTAGTAATTACATGGTTGCTGTAAATTTCATCATTTTATACTTAATACCTTTGCAGTTTTAGTTAAGCTGAAATTTTCAGGTACAAAAAAAATGTTAATTATAAAGTGACATTTTATAATTGTGCTGCTCACGCCGGCAGCATGTTGGAGTTGCTCCGTTACTTATATTCAGATTTTTATTTTTTTTTTCTCTCTCTCTTTGAAACCTTTAATATTTTCTTTTTGGCAGACTAGTTTTGGATAGTGTGCAGATGGAACTTTTTTTATTTTTTATTTTGATCATTTGTTATGCTGTGTAACCAAAGCAGCATGTCCACAGGGTGTCAGTCTCATCTAAAGGCTGTGCAAGAAAAGGCCTTAGGAAGAGTGGGAGAGATGACAATTTGAAATACAGGACCAATTTTTAAAAAAATTACAAAAATGTAGTCTTGATTAAAAGTACCTTTAACACCTGTTTGAAATTTATTTTTAAAAGATACTTTAATCTGACATATGAGCCTGATCGAAACAGACCTAAACTAAAAACTAAACTAAAAACTAAACTTAAAATAAAGATTCTAACAGATTCTTGTTTTCAGTGTCCAGATAAAATTAACTATTTTTTCCTCATCAGATTCTGTCACATATGTTATTCTATCAATTTAAAAATGTATTTGTGTGTTTCAGTGAATGGTATGTCAATGGAGATTACCTCGTGATTCTGGTCTCTGTTATTGTTATCCTGCCGCTCTCATTACTCAGGAATTTAGGTAAAGAGTGTGTGTGTGTGTGTGTGTGTGTGTGTGTGTGTGTGTGTGGGTTTGTGGGAACCCACTGCTCGTTGTGGGGACTGAAGCCTGGTCCCCACAAGGGGAAACGCTGTTTTTGGGTCAGGGGTTAGATTTAGGTCTAAGGTGTGAACTTAGTTTTGGTTAAGGTTAGAATAAGGGTAAGGTTTTGGCTGTAGAAATGAATGGAAGTCAATGGAAAGTCCCCACAAAGATAGCCACGCAAACGTGTGTGCATGAACCCAGTTTTTATATCCTTGTGGTGTCCTATTTGCATCTACATTCTGGTTGTGGGAACATTTTCTTGTTCCCCATGAGGAGAAATGCTGTTTTTAGGCTAAGAGTTAGGCATGTGATGAATAGGAGTAGGGTAAGGGTTAGGTTGTAGAAAATGAATGGAAGTCAATGTTAAGTCCCTGCAAGATACAAAAACACTACTCTCTGTGTGTGTGTGTGTGTGTGCGTGTGTGTGTGTGTGTGTGTGTGTGTGTGTGTGTGTGTGTGTGTGTGCGTGCGTGCGTGCGTGTGTGTGTGCATGTGCGCGCGTGTGTGCATGTGTGTGTGTGTGTCACAAAATGTTGCTCCTTATAAATGACTTTCTTTCCATCTTCCTTAGGTTACCTTGGTTACACCAGTGGTCTCTCTTTGCTCTTCATGGTGTTTTTTCTGATTGTGGTGAGAACTTGAGAACTTGGATAGAATCAACCATTTCATTCATAACCCTAGTTGTTTAGCTTGTAAAATATTTTTAAAAAGACCAAAAATATATTTCTCTTTATGTTCCTGCAGGTGATCATAAAGAAGTTCCAGATCCCATGCCCTCTACCTCTTCCTGACACTGGAAATGAAACCATGTTCAGCAGCACCCCCGACAACGCCACTACAGATGATGACACTTGCAAACCTAAATACTTTGTCTTCAACTCACAGGTAAATAAATCTCTCACAGATTAAATATGAATATTTTCAACACTTGTAGAATAATTTATAATCCTTGTATTTTTCCATCTCTCCAGACTGTCTATGCTATACCCATCCTCACTTTTGCCTTCGTGTGCCATCCTACTATCCTACCCATGTATGATGAGCTCAAAGAGTAAGTGCTGCTGCATAGATTTAACTCAAACTTTCTATAAGGTTTAAACTAAATTAATGTTATATTTCTTTAAAGTTTGGTCTGGTAAATAAAACTCTCCTTCCCTGAACAGCCGCTCACGCCAAAAGATGCAGAATGTGGCCAATGTTTCCTTCCTGGCCATGTTCATCATGTACCTGCTGGCCGCCCTCTTTGGATACCTCACCTTCAACAGTAAGATATACAATAAGATTTACAAACAACATATTACATTGTTTCATTACACCAGTTATGATAAAATTATGGAGAGAGTTTATGTGGTTTTATTTTTGTTGACCTCTGGAAAAACAATAGAGCTATTACATAAAACCAATATCCTAATATTTTGCTAAATAACAAATGGTCAAATACAACACAGACACGATGAGCATAAAACAGGACATACATAAAAAGCTGTTCTGAAAAGGTGTGTTCCGAGATATGACTTGAATGTGGATAAGTGTTTGGGGAGGGAGGGAGCAGCTATGGAGAAGGCTGAGTCCATGCAGGTCTGGTGCTTGGTTCTGAGTGGCATCAGAGGAGCGAGAAGGAGTGTGGCAGTGGAGCAGCTTCATGAGGTAGCATGGGGCTTGGTTAGCCAGCAGCAGAGTCTTGTATCAATTACTTTCCATGATGAACCATAAAGTACGCTGGTACGGTAGTCAAGCCTGGAGGTGAGTAATTAAGTCACAGATGAGAATTTGATCAGCTGAGAAGGGAAGTGACGGGTGGAGATGAGCGATAACTTTTGGATGACAGGAGGCAATTCTTACAATGTGGTTGATGTGTTTATACTACAGAGAGGTTACTGTTGAAGATGACTCCAAGGCTGCAGATGTAAGTGAAGTGAAACAAAGTGGTGTTGTCAGTGGTGAAACTGAAGTTGATGGCAGTTTCCGCAAGGGATCTGGGACAGATGACGATGATGTCTGGCTTGTCACAGTTGAGTTTGAGAAAGTTTGAGTGCATCAATGACAGCAGGACAGTGTGCAGTCACCCCTTATCGGCATAGCAGTGTAAGTGGAACCAAGGAGAATCATGTACAGGATGAAGAGCAGAGGGCCAAGGGCCAAGCACCAAGCCCTGGGGAATGCCTTGTGATTGAAGATAGGTAGAGAAGGTGCAGTTGTTGCTTCTGATGAAGGGTATAGTATTACGTATACTATTTCTTTTGTGTTAGCATGTTAATGTTTGATAATTGGATGATACAACGTTGAAGTTAAATTTAACGTGTCTTAGTCATAAGAAGTAAGTAATTTGTCAGCTTTGACTGGAGTGATCTCTGTCATATTTCTGTTCAGTCCACGTGGGACCTGAGCTGCTCCACACCTACTCAAACTACTACAAGTACGATATTCTCCTGCTGGTTGTTCGCCTGGCTGTGCTGGCCGCTGTCACACTCACAGTTCCTGTGGTGCTCTTCCCTGTAAGTATTCAGGGTCTACTGTTAATGATCCAGTCAGTCACTAAGACTATGAAGTCCATTGAGCTAATCTTTGTCTGGTTCTGAACAGATTCGTACCTCAGTCGGCCACCTGCTGTTCCCAGGAAAAGACTTCAGCTGGATCCGTCACGCTATCATCACCCTGATCCTGCTAACAGGAACCAACATTCTGGTCATCTTTGTCCCCAGCATCAGAGATATTTTTGGCTTTATTGGTAAGTAACTGCACATGTTAATATGTATCAATGTCTTTATGCCAGTTAATTATTGACTTTTTTGGGATTCATTTGACCATTTTTCCTCATTCCAGGTGCCTCTGCTGCTACAATGCTGATCTTCATCTTGCCCTCAGCACTCTATATCAAACTGGTTAAGAAAGAGTCATTGATATCAGTTCATAAAATTATGGTAAGACATTATTTAACATTTATGCCTCTTATTCTACACATCTGATGCCAAAAACATTTTAAGTTGTAGTAAAAGGAAAGCTTTATGAATGGATCTATGAAGTTATTCACAAACTGAAACTTTTCAGTATTAACTGTGAAATGATTTCTTCCACCAGGCTATGATGTTCCTGATATTAGGATTTGTTGTCATGATTGGCTGCATGACTCTTATCATCTACGACTGGATCGTGAACGCTATGAAAGAACAAGGTCACTGAAGCTCCAACTCTTCTGCTGGTGGACAGGAACTGAAATTTATTTTCTTTCAATTTTATTTTAAAGTAGTTTTGCTTTATTGTACTAAAATATCAATTAATCCTAATCCTAAAAGATAGCTTTCAGTTAAACGGCACCTATTTAATATTTACTCTAAACTCCTGTGGCTTTACACAGGTTCTAAGATCTCAGACACTTTGTGCTCAATATAATCTGGATAGATATATTTTAATTACACATTTTGTAAGACTGCAAATAAAAAAAAATTATAGCAACTTTAAATCTAATATTTTTTATAAAGCACTTCAGTGCTGCTACAGAAAAGCTGCCCCGACTAGATTTTCCGCAGCCCGCTGAGACTGATTTATACCAGTCATATTTTTATATATATGCTAACATTTTTGTAAATAAAGTAATGTACTACCTTTTGAACCTCCATTCTCTGTGTTCATCATGTCTGATCTTGGCCTCTATTTTCAAATGTTAGGAGGATTAGTGTAGCTTGGTGATCTGAATACGAAGTGATATCCTAAGTTCTAATATTTTAGCTGGAGTTCCAATCTCAACCTTTCCTAGTTGGATTTCTTCATGAGGGAACATCATGCCAAGGAACTTTACAAGACACTATTTCAGTTGATTTTGATTGGCTCAAATTCATTTAACTACAGAGGAATCAAACCACATAGTCATACAACTTGGTCCAACAACTCAATTTATGCAAACATCTAAATATGAAATTTTGAACAAGACCTGTGGAAATCATTGGATCATTGTAAACTGAGCAAACTATGCTCAGTTTATGTTTTTCTAACTAAGGTAAACATTTGTGCCTACAATGTTCACTTTCCAAAACCTTTGAACATGTATCAGATTTTCATTGCTTAGATAACATTTTCCTATAGGGACAATCTTGACTTGATCTCAGATGACACAAAAGTTTTCTATTACTTCATATCTTAAAAATGTAATGCATGTTTAATAATTTTGAAATTCCAGAGCAGACATTTTTTCAGTTTCTTAAAGTCTCGGCCTTATTATGCTAACTCATCAAATGACGATGGCGCTCTTCACACCAGACCTACTAGTATAGAAGGTCTACTGTAAGTCAAGAAATAGTCTGCTCCTTTCCAATCATCTCCTTTATCTAATTTACATTGGAGACAATTGTCCTCACCACCGGTCCTCTGTAATGTTCAGTTAGCTGTCGAACGCTTGAATGCTCACTAGGAACGCTATCCCCTTGGGAATCCCCCACTAATTCCAATCAATCCTGATCTTATCCCTTTCATTATTTAAAACAAATTTTTTATGAATTTTTTGGGGGGGAACACAACTTCCTTATTAATTACCTTTTTGATCATTTACTGCACTTATGCTAACTTATTAAAGAATGTTTTTATTGAAGTCAACCCAACATACAAGGCAGAGAAATAAAGTGAAATCAACTTTATTTAGATCTTTAAGCCTTCAAGGAGAAAAGATCCAAGTTTAAATGATGAGGATCTAATTAAACATGTTCTATGGAATCCCTTCTGCGCATTTTATTATCGCTGCCCAACAATCTGGTTTCCATTCAGACAATTTAACATTTTTTCCTACAAAACAAAAACATACATTTTTAAATGAGCATTAGGGTTCCCACAAATCCAGAAGCGCTACCCCCACCTTGTGGCTCTGAGCTGCAATTACAACAGGTACCCTCTGATCGACACTGCACAGCAGGAAGCATCTAGTTTATTTCACTACGTTCCAGACAATTTGCACAGCTCATGTACACACACACACACACACACACACACAGATATTACACATTCACCCCCAGACACACTCGCTGCTGATTAGGCATCTGACTTTGGATCCAATCAGAGCCCTGATTACAATCACAGTCCTCAGATTGCAGGCCTTTCATTGGGCTACAGAGACTATTAAAGACAAAAGCACTGTTTTTTTTTGTTTTGTTTACCTTTCAGTTGAAATATTACAGTTTTGTATTTTTTTAAACAAGCATTGATATTGATTCAAGCTATGAAATTAGGATGCTCTCTGCCACAATCTTCAGAGTGCATCTTTAGTAATCTCACTGCACTCTACAGCAGCTCCCCCAAAGTCCCATGATCTAAGCAAAATAAAGGGCTCTTGCAATTACAATTTATGATCAGGTCATTATTTTCTAACAAAATATGAAAATCTATAGAAAACAAATCTTCATTCAATAAAAGGTAGATATATCAAAAAAGGAGGAAACGCTGGCTCTCGCTTGGCTTGGGAGGCCAGATTCCAGCAGGAGGAAATTGCACTTGATCGGATCAGCAGAACGGGTCTGGGAGGGGAAACCGGCGCTCCCTGCAGGTTCATTTCTTGCGGGCGTGTTTGTATTTGTCCACGTATGCCTTCACCAGGTTGGCCACTTTGCTGGAGTTCACCTCTCCGCTCTTGCTGTGGCAGACCTGAGCAGGAAAAGAAAGAAATCCGATCCGATTTCCTGCAATTATCCCATTCTAGCTACTAAAAATGTTAATATTTACACTGTTTTTTGGGGGGCAGGGTGTTTACAGTATATTTATCCATGTTGATATATTGGTTAACCCATTGATGTCCTACAGTGCTTTAGGGAGCAGGGAAGCCATTGGCATAACTGGCCCTTTTTGATCACTAAAGGAAAGCTGCTACTTTATCTTAGGCAATAAAATGTTTATTTCTTATTTAAGAAAATTAACTGATTTGTTTATTTGAATCTTTCAACTTATTTCTAATATTGTCTATAAAAAAGTTTTAAGAAGTGATTAAATAAAAATTGTGCAAAATGAGCCAAAACTTTTATCCAATTAATCAATATAATAATCATTTGTTAAGCGACTGGCAGTCCATCACAAAAAAATCCCCATTAAAAAAAAAACTGAAGTCGACACTGAAAGAGTTTGAATAAACACAGAATAAACATGTTTGATTAAAGTTGGATGCCATTTTAGATCTGACTGCATTTGACTCCCATGTCCCAGTAACTGTTCCTCTCCACTCCCCCCAACATGTCCCTGTAACCGTTTCCCCCCCTCCCAACATGTCCCTGTAACTGATTCATTAGTTAAGCTGTCCTAGTTAAGTTCCTAAAGGTTAGAAATAGAAACTTGTGTGTGTTTGTACCTTCTCTACTGCTTTGCGGACGATCTCCTTGTACTCCTCCTTTGTGATTTCCTTCCTCTGATAAAACGGTTTGATGGCTGTCTTCACTTCGTTTATAGCCTTCTCTTGTATCTGTTGTTTCTGAAGCACAAACAGGAAGTGACATGGTTAGCTGACAGGAAGCTGAACTCGTTCGTACTGGCACAGAGAGCCCTGTTGGGTACCTTCTCTTTTTTGGAGCTGTCAGCTTGGGCCTTGCTGTGCTGGCCGGGCTGGGTGGTGGAGGACGGCAGCGCCTGGCTGGGAGCCGGCTGGACCTGGGACGCTGTGGCCACGCCCACTTTGGTCGGCGTGGGGAGGAGGGCTGGTTTGCTGTAGCCTACGACCGTGCTCACCATCTGGAGTCATACAGAATTTTTATCATTCAGATAGACAACTTGCTACAGCATTTGAAGTTAGCTGCCGTCTCCATGGTTACCGTACCTGAGCCGTGTGCCCGTCAGGCTGAGCTGAGACTGCTACGGTTTGGCCAGCGGCCTGCATGGGCGGCGGTGGCGGTGGGGGAGGAGGGAGGCCCTGGGCAGTGACGGTGGGCACCTGGAGCAGCGGCACTGTGGGGTGGAGGTGTATGGGCACCTGAGGGGGTATGGGGTATGGAGTGGCGGGCTGCAGGCTAACCGGCAGGGGGCGCTGCAGTGGGTATGGATGGTGGAGGACACCGAGCTGAGGAGGAGGAGGGGGAGGAAGGACGCTCAAAACGGCTACCGGTGTGTTACCAGGAACAACCTGTGGGTTAGGAGGAATAGGGTCGCTCTTTGGTGGATCTAAAAGCACAAAACGGAGAAAAAAAATTTTATTTTACAGTTTTTACACATTTTATATACATTGCTACACATTTCCTTATGGTCCTTATATCCGTTTTAAAACAGGAAAAACCTGAGTTCACTATGAATTCATTTTATAAATTATTTATTGGCACAATGGAGAAAGCAAAAGAACAAATTAAAAGGAAGGAAGGAAGATAGGAAGGCAAGTAATAAGGACACAAGGAAAAAATTAACAGCAAAGGAAGGAAACAAATTAGAAAAAAAAGGAAAGAAATCTGAAGGAAAAGAATGAGAAATAAGCAAAGGAGGAAAGAATACGACAGATAAAAGAATGAGAAAAGGAGAAAATAAATAAAATGAGAAAGGAAGAATAAACGAGAAAAACAAGGAAACAAAAAAGGGATAAAATAAATAAATGAAAGAGGAAGGATAGCTAAAACTTGTACTAATACTTTAATACTAAAAGAAATTAACTATTCAAAGATACTTGTTTTCATCAAAATCTTTAAACTGACTTAATTTGTTATCTCCCTTAGTTGCCATGCAACTCAGCCAATCAGCACTGGCAATCCAGACACTGAGCTGCTGCTGGAAGTTTAAGACTAGGGTAACATGGAAAGGACATCTGAAAACATTCGAGTATCGTAAAAAAGTAAAACATTTTTGTCACTAATGTCAGAAAGTCAAACCCATATACAAATTTTATTACACACAGTGAAATATTTAAAGATTTTATTTCTTGACATTTTGATTACCTTGGCTTATAGTTAATGAAAACCCAAAACCTGGTGTCTCAATTTTGAATATTGTGAAAAAAAAGGTTTAACAGAAACCCTGTCACACCTTAGTCGGCTAATTTACTCCTAAGATTTCCTTAGCATCAAAATGTTTTCTCTGTGGGTCAGAGAGGGACACACAGTCATGTGAAAACTAACTGCTGATTGGACAGATTCCAGAAGACAATCCTGGACTACATAAACAAGGAGGGGAAGACACAAAAGGTGAAGAAGCTGCTAGTTCACAGAGTTCTGTATACAAGCATGTTCTAATTGTCTGACAATAAATTTCAGGTTTCTATTATCTATTAGCAATAAACTAAAATATGGCAAGAAATAAAGGCTTGAAATATTTCAATATGCAACAAATGTATACGAGTTTCATTTCATGAATCATGAAAGAAATCTGATTAAAATCTTTTACTCTCTGTAGCTGCAGCCATTTTCTGCTTGCAGTCTCCAGAGTAAATCCTGGTTCCTACCTTCACTCCTTGTCATGGTAGAACATTGTCTCAGCTCAGAATTTAAGTAACTAACGTTTCAAATATATTATATAATATACATTGTGCGCAATTATAAGGAAAGTGAATATTTTTTTGGCATATTTTCCGACTCCAAGCTGGATAGACTTGAATGCTTTATGGATTTAAGTGTAGCAGGTGGTGTGTATTTGTGTAATGATTGAAGGGTGTGGCCTATGGAGGTCAACATTCACTATCAAGGTGTGCGTAATTATTAGGCAACTTTTTTTCCTTTAGGCAAAATGAACAAAAAGAGAGATTTATCTGACACTTAATAGTCAAAAATGACCAAAAGTCTCTTTTAGAGGCGCAGAACTTTATAAATTGCTGAGTTAATTTGGGCCTTGATCACACAATCACTGAACGATTTGTTGATAATAGTCAACAGGGTTGCAAGAAACTTGTTGAAGAAAAATAGTTACATGGAAAATTGTGTTTTTGTGCACATGTAAATATTCTCCTGAGAAACCAAAACCTTAGTTTTACTTTCTTAAACATTCATTTTCAAGGTTTATTAAAATGTTGGAGTAACTGATAGCAATGTAGAGGGTCATTAATAAAAATAAGCCTTATAATTGTGCACACAGTGTAGAAGAATGTGCTTTTCCAAGTATAGAGCAAAAGAAATAACCTGCTGGTGCTGGTGCCTGCTGCTCCTCCTCTTGTCGGTTCCAGGTGCCGGCTCCTCCTCTCTCCCTCTTGGAGTAATAATCCTGCACATCTGCAGGCAGCGTCCTCCTCACAGCCCAGCTGGATGCTGAGGACCATCCCGACCGGTCGATCATGGAGTCTCCTGGCTCCGGCTCTTTCTTCCGACTGCCGCCCCGGTTTTCATTGAAGCGGCTGTAGGAGTCGTTCCCTGAATTGTTGCCTGTACCTGAGAAATTGTTTCTGGGCTGCCAGCGCGTGTCGGGCGTTTCATCCTGTTGGCTGTAGAAGCTGCGGTTGCCACCGCCCCGTCCTGTGCCTCGACTACGGTCAAAACCTCCACGACCCCCCCGTCCACGTGATTCTCCCTCATTTCCGCTGCCCCTTCGCTGGTCTTCCCACTTTGAACCACTGCTGAACCCTGAGTCGCGGCTCCTGTCTTCAGCGTCACCCCGAGTCTTTTCTGTGACCCAGTCAGGATTCTCAGACCAAGTCTGCCTGTCATGAGAGCTTTCTAGAGACACACCATTTTCAAAGCGGCCAGACCCTCCTTGATATCTTCGACCCTCGTAACCAGAGCTACCACTATGCCCAGACTTCCAGCCTCCTCTACGCTCCTTCCTCTGGGGAGACTGCTCTCTAGATGTTGCCCGTTCAGGGCTAGGCCCTCGCCTGTAAGACCTTGTTCTTGATCGAGATCGTGACCGAGATCTGGACCGAGACCGAGACCTTGATCGAGACCGACTCCTGGATCGTCTTCTCCTCCTTTCACGGCTGCGGTCCCTCCTGAAATAGTCTCGGTCTCCGTCCCGCTCCCTGTCTCTGTCTCTGCTGCGAGCACGGGACGATCGACTCGAGGACATGTCATCACGTTCTCTTGAACGTGAGCGTCTTGATGATTCCCTCCTTGACTCTCTCCGAGGCGACCATTTGGAAGATGGCGAGTGGAATCGAGAGCGCCGCTGCTTGCCATTCTTCCTCTCTTGGCTCCTTTCTCTCTCCCTTTGTGGCTTGGAACTGGCATTTTTGTTGACTTGGGTTTCGGGAGCAGTAGCAGGAGTTACTACGTCAGTATTGCAATCCTTGTCACTCGCAAGTTCCTGAAGGGAACTGCTCCCAGGCTCACTTGTGGGTGAGCTGCAGTCCATAGGGACAACATTTGTGTCATCCTTATTTGTGCAATCGTAACTCTGTGTGGAGTCACTGTTGGACTTGACATCATCCTTTGGTGAATCATTCTCTTTTGTTATGGCTTCCTCTTTGCATGGAGATTTCTCCTTGGTTGTGACCTCCTCTTGGGCCACAAAGTCCTCCTTTTTTAAAGCCCCCTCTTGAGGTGGGTCTTTCTCCACTTTCTCTATGACCGTAGAGTTTTCCTTGGTTATAGCCTCCTCAAGGGTGACAGAGTCCTCCTTCATGATGCCCTCCTCTTGGATGGTAGAGTTCGTTAAAACTTCCTCTTTGGCCACAACATCTTCATTGGATGTAGGATCTTCCTTTGCCTGTTCTACAGAACTATGGACTTCTGAATACTCCTGTGATTCAGGAATTCCAACACTATCCTCAGATGTGTTTGCATCTTCATCGCCTATGTTTTTGTCAGATTCTCTCTCAGCTGGGCAATTGGACTCTTTCAAATCTCTGCACATTTCCTCCTTTAATTCGTTAGAAGATTCTTCTGGTAAGGATGCCTCTACTGATTCACACACTTCCATCTTATCATCCAGGTCTGTGTTCTCATCACTCTGAAGAGACACCTGGTCTTCCAGCAGAGACATTTGAGAGTCAGGGGGAGATTGCAAAGTCCTTTCATCAAACTCTCTATCTGCGCTGGAAACAGGGCTGACAGGTTCATCTTTTTGGCTGTGGCTTTCCTCATAGGTCGAAACAGGACTGTTCTGAGTTGAGTCCGTAAAACAGGATAAGTCATTTTTTTCTTCGCCAGCTGTCTCTTCTTGTTGCTTTTCACAAGATTCTTCTTGCGTCACCTCTTTGTTTTGCTTAACACCGTTCGCAGAGCTTATGTCTACTTGCTCATCAGCAGAGTTGCATCCATTCGACTCTTCTTTGAGGGTATTTTCAGCAGTCTGCAGCTGGTCAGAGTTGTTCATATCCATGTCTTCTATACTTGCATTCTCTTGTTCTTCCTTCTCAATATTGTCATCTCCATCCTCCTCTTCCTCACTTACAGGCGGACTACTGCTGTTTTTTCTTGTGGCTTTCCGTTTGCCACTGGCCTTTCTGTTTGTCACCCGTTTCCCTTTCCTCTTTGTTGGTGCTGGAGAAGGTTTGCTCAGCTTGGAGGACTGGCCGGCGGATGAATCGGAGTCTGACAAACTGGCTTGTGCTGGAGATTTGCAGTCTGACGGAGTCTCTTCCTGACTTTTAGTGTTGCGTCTAGATCTTCTGGAGGGGAGAGACTCTGGCTCTTTGGTGGGTGCTTTAGATGTTGATGATCTGCTGCCCCGCTTCTCTCCTCCTTTAGGACACGTGACAGCGCAGACAACACCCTGAAATACTACGGGACAGAACACAACAGTTGATCCTTATTGGACAGTACATAACAGACACAGTAAATAATGGGCAATTGTTTGGAATTAGTAGAATATTACACCTGTGGCACACTACATTTTGCCCCCAAGGACCAGGATTGCATGCCTCTGGAATAGACTAACTGGAATAGTAGTAACAACTAAGACATTAAAAATGTTGTTCCTGGGACAGTTTGACAAGAATAAATCAGCATTTATGTGATTTCTAAAGAACTCTTAGCTCTTCATTATCTCCGAAACATCAGATGTTACTCACCAAAACTACTCGAGCTAAACGATGAGCTGGGGGTGAAGGGAGATGAGATGAGACCAAATGGAGACGAGTTGTTCCAACCTGGAAAATGCCGCCTGCAAAATGTAACAAAACCGTAAATGGACAGTGTTTTATTGCTTTATTCTTTACAATTTTCTCCACTGTTTCATGAGAGCGTCGATATACATCAATAAATTTGAAAATATGAAATTATGCAAAAACTTTGTGCAGTTAAATAAGAATCACAATTCATATCACTGGAGTCCTAAAGAAACATATTTCATAATGATTATGTTTTCTAAGACTAGTGTTAGTGTTATTAGAGAGATGTGCTTTAGTGTCAAATATCACAATATCACCAGCTGGTTTTATTCATTAAGTTACAAAAGTACAACTTTCACTGAAGCTTTCAAATGAAGCTGAGGATCCAGTGGGTATTAAAGAACAACTGAATCACTGTAGGTCAACCTTCCTCACAGCAGGGGTAGCCAGCAGTTTCATTACCTTGGGTGTCCGTCAGCAGGAATGGGAGCAGCAGAGGAGAGCCAAGGGCATCGTTGCGCCTGCAGCTTGCACTGTGTGATTCCAGTGTCGTATGCTAGGTGCTCTGCTAGCCACACAGGATCTGCACTGCAGAACAAGAAAAATAAATAAATAAATAAAAACGGTAATACATATACAATGATAAAGCTACAACCCACAGCCAGCGGTGAGACTTACACGTCCTGTGTTGGTGTCGCTACAGAGACGCAGGGGGGCGGAGACCACGTGCAGCACTCCGTTCCCCTCACCTGGATAAGACATGTGGAACACCGACCACATCAAACAAAGATGCTAAAACTGGAACAAGAGTAAAGGAAACTCTGGAAGACCAACTGGATATTGGATTTTGTTTTACCCAGCAGTGTGAGAACCCCTGAGAGCAAGACAATAGATGTTCCACACAATGCCAGTCGCTAATATTGATTGGATAATCCAGGACTGTGATTGCTGGGGTAGGTCACAGACAAGGTTGAGACTCAGATACAATTGTGCTCAAAATGACGAGCAGATCAAACACTGATTTTGATTAATATTTCTGTGCGACATATTCGTGTAGCAGAGTTACTTGTTAGTAGTTTAATAATTTGAAGGGGAGGGGTTCTGCTACCCACAAAACCCCTCCTTTGTTTGTACCTCAAAGCCATGATGTCGTCGGAAATATTACAATTTGTCAGATAGTTTTGTGCGTCAGATGGAGAATTTTCCAACCTTCCCAGTTATTTGACTCTACTGGAGTAAGCATTTTCACCCATTAATAATAATCAAAACTTCAGATTATTTGGATTTAAATGAGTCATTTTAAGTTTCAAACCACAACAGCAAAAACGTGTTTCCAGTAGAAATGGATGAAGAAGCGCACCTTTTTTCTGTTTCGAGAAGATGGGTCCTCGTCGTTACCTAAAATGAGATATTGATAAGTCAGTTGTTATAAAGAAGAGGCGTTCGGGTTCGGGCACATTTCTGAAAAAAAAAAAAAAAAAAAAAAAAACCATACACTTCCGCACGAGCCCTCTTGTTTTTATGTCAGATTTCCTCTCCATTTTCTGCTGCCGTAATCTCCTAGCAGGCTTGTTTCTGTAAGAAAAAAAGAAATACCATTTGAGTTTAAAGAGAAACTGATCATTCTTTAGTCAAACACCAGAATGTGTCAGGAAAACTCACTTGAGACAGACTTTCTGTTCAGGTTTTCGACAGCAGCAAAAGTCAGATTCTATTTGAGTTGTTTGCCTCCTTACAGGAATCTAAAATAAAAAATAAAAAAAAACATTTCCATGGATCAAAAAATATATTTGCTACCTTACCAATGAGTTCTTTTTTTCCCATTTTTATATCAAAGATAAGCAGGGTAAAAACAAAACATTTTCAAATTATGTTTATATTCAATCAAAGGAAGGAATACAGATGGATAATGGCCCAAAACATATAACGTTTATTAACACAAAGAAGTGGTATATTCTTTAATTGCCAAGTCAGCTGATTTGAACCAAAATGAGCATTTCACTTGTTGAAGAAAGACCCACAAATTTAAAGCCACTACATTAAACGCTTGGCAGGATTATAACGCATTCAAACCGTTCAGACTGCGCCTTGAAAACTATCAAATACGTATCCGATTTAGTTTCACATGTGGAAGTGGCACACATCTGAATTTTTGGGGGAGTGAAAAGATTACAATTGGACTGTTCAGACTGCCATCAAGAAATCAAAAAGCAAAGGTTTTTTCAACCAAGTTTTAGAAATTCACTAGCCTGGTCGTAGTTCACCTTAGCTTATTACTGCCTGACCTGTCGTATCAAGAAATCTCTTCAATAAAACTTCTAATAACATGAAGTAGGTAAAAATACCTCAAAAAGCAACTCATCCTGTTCAGATCCAAAGAAAGTCAACATCGCATTAAAACCATCTGGCTTTTTGTTCAACCTCTACAAATATTATCTGAATCACATCAGACACCTGATCTGCTCAGGTCAAACAGAAACTAGCTCTCAGTTTCATAACAGTGTTATGAAGTTACCAGAAAGTACTGCAGTTAAAGGGCTGCTGACCTGCACGAGGCCGAGGTGGCCGTCCCATCTGTAAACATTAGTGAATGGTCGTCTGTCCACAGGGCACGAGGAAGACATCTGCCATGGTGGAGCAAAGACACCTGAATTTTTCTAACTGATTCAAACAGAGAAAAATGACAAAATGTGTGTTAGTTTACACAAGCGTCACCTGTGCCCATGTGAGGAGGCATCTGAGGCAGAAAACATGGCAGCAGCTGTCCGGCATGGCGAGCTCTCCTCCGGCCAGCGTGCCCAGGCAGACTGGACACTTCTCTGGCTCCTCGCCGTCGGCCCCGTCCGACGGACCCTGGCCCCCTGAACACACAGCACAACAGATTGCTAAACAAAGCATCACTCAGCACACACAAAAAAAAAAACATTTATATGTAATTATTCAATTGATATAAAAGCAGATTATATTAATACTTGAAAAAATGACAACAATCCACTTCAAGGACTTATAGATTTATTATTATTATTTTTTTAAAAAAGACCCAAACATCTCACCACTTCCAGCTCCAGTCATGTCCGGCCCTGGGTGGTCCTGATCATGACGACATAAATGTAAAGATTAGAAAGTTTTCAGCTGGAAATCCATCAAACTGCTGCTAATTTTCCAGGTGGCTTTAAACAATATTGACAACTTCCACTACTCTCTGTGGTTCCAGCTCAGTTTAACAGGAGTCAGTTGTGCGATTTGTCTTCGTCTACCAGTAAAACAACTCAAGCTTTTAATGTCAGGCCTAGGTGACGTAAAGTGTGTTTCATGTCTATTTAATAACTCACTGAAGCAGATCAATAATCCTGCTGAGACGGGATTACTTGAACTGCTGGAAATAGGCTAAAAACATTTAGCACAGCACTGCCAGTTAGCTGGCTAAAAAAGGCGATTTACCAAGAGTTTGGTTAATCATGTGAATTTATGACCTTAACCTATTTTGAACATTTTGTATTGTTGTATTTACATACTGTTGAAAAAACCTGTTTGCCCCTATAAAGACTTGTTTTGGTTTGTTTTTCTGCCAGACTTCCATTTTAGTAAGCAGTTTTCAAATGATGATTTCATGTATTGAGAAAATAAATGCACCACTTGTCCAATTATAAACTGTCTATTTTTCTGCAACTGAGCTCAGTTTTACCAGCAACATCCAGGAGCACACGGACTTCCAGACCTGCAGAGTCAAGAAATTACTGAAAAAGAATCAGTCTGACAACACCAAGTACGACAACACATCTCAAAACGCAACACATCCTGCCTGTAGCTAAAGAAATTTAGTAAAATGAGAAACAAAGTCAGTAATATTCTCAGTCTGGGAAGTGTTACAAACTAGGGTTGTCAAAGATTCTTATTTGTGCCAAAGATCAATACAAACAGATATTTTCATGTTTCTGCAGAGGCTTGTGGGAACAGTCACGGCTCAAACACAAGCAACATTACAAGTAGACCTGGAGAAGAGCCGTTCAACCCTTACAAAAGCATTACTCCAAAGTATTTTGCCAACAAGGCAAAAGAACAGGAAAAGCCCAAAGATGTCAGTAAGTAAGTCGGACAGGATAAGCTAACGCTAGCTTTTTAACCATTTGCATTCTAATAATAGTTTAATCCTGTTGCTATAGCTGTCTGAGTTCCCGTGTCGAGATGGGTTTCGTTCCGTCCTACTGTGGGTATGATCAGACCCAGGTACACATCCAGGGACAGACGCTACATCAGTTGTGAAATGTGAAAAGTCACACAGCTAATGTAGCTAATAAAGCATAATGAGAACAAGCGTACTCCAGTCTGAAGCTAACGATCTGCACAGAAGCTCGTCAGAACCAGTGGGACCCTACCTTGATGACTAATCGTCAATGAAAGAAAATTAAATGTGGGACTGAATTTCCCACTACCAACAGGCTTTAGTTCAATGAAAATATGATGAAATTGTAATTGGTCATCGTTTTCTGTTTACTGGAAAGAACACCAAGGCTTGAAAAACATTTTCTGGTGGTGTTGAAAACCCTCTTTATAATACGTTTGCCACAGTACTCGGGGAAAATATTCAAAGTTATTTCCACCTCCAGACAGCTCGAAAACCAGTGGCCTAATCAAAGCCTGGCTTAAATCCGCCCGAGATCCTGTGGCATGAAGAGAGAGAAGAAAAAGCTACTCAACTTTAGAACAATCCTCTACAACAAAGATCAACTGCTTGATCAAATGCTTGATGCCAGTTGCAGACTGGCACAGCAGTTGTTGGCTTTAGCGAATGATTACTTTATGGCTTTTTTTTCTCTAGATTCATAACATCATTTGAAAAACCATATTTAGTATTTACTCTTTTTTTAAACCCCTTACTAAAGTTTATTTGTTAGTTTGAAACATTAAAATGAGATAAAACAACAAAAACTGAGAAATGTTTAAGGGTGTGGTGGACAATGAAATGTATTCTATTTTATCATATCTAGAGTTTTAAAGAGGTGTCTGATGAATAAATTGCTGACAATGCCATTTTGTAGTCGCTGGTTATTTATGATTCATCCATTCATCCTGATTATGTCATCCATTCATCCTGATTATGTCATGTTGACATAATCAGGTTCCAGTGGATCCCTTCCTGGAGAAAACGGTTGATTATCAAAGGTTAAGTTGGACCAACATTTGAAGATTGGAGGAAGCTGTTGAATCAAAATGAAAGTGAAATAATTTTAGGGTTTGATACCGTCACTCACTTTGTGTTGAAACACGGATAACAATTGCTTAGATTTAAGATCAAATCAACTCCAACTTCTCTTTGGAGAGTTCAGACTTCACTATGTCTGAATCATCGTAAACAAGCCCATCAGTAGCCAATGTTAATGAGCCACCGAGCGAGTAAACTCACTCATCTTGCATAGAGTCCTTCTGGGGATTGAATCAGATTAGTTTTTCATATAATATTTTAATATAAAAATCTATCCAAGTGAACCATTTAAGGTCACACTGACTCAGCCTGATGCTCTGGCCTAAAGACATTCTCATCCACTCCGCTGATATCATGTCAACACCACTGCTGAGCTTTGTTTTTCAACTGTCAACCCAACTTAGTTAATCAGAGGCCATTTATAACAACCGACTAACTGCCGAATCTCTGGCCAAACTTCAAATGTTTAACTAAACCTAAATGTGTTAAACGAGATCCAGCATGTGATATAGGTTTGCAGTTCATATTTTTAAAAGCTGTTTTGGTTAGCACGGCCTCCAGTCTGGAGATACTAAATTAGCACCAACTTGTGCCAACACGACGGTAACAACATGGTTGTTATTGGATAGCAGGACAACTGCAGCTATCTACAACTAAAGTCTTCTGAAAGCTATCTCCGTGTTATTAGTGCAGCGACCAGAGCGCCTGAATACTGTTTATTATTAGCCACAACGGCTGCAATGAAGGTCAGGAGCTAGCTAGCTGGCTACAAGACAGCTAAAAGCTAGCGGCTTTGAACAACAGCACCTGCTTACGTCGCCTGTAGCTCCCAAGCAGCTAGCTTCGGTTAGCTAATGTATACTGTCGCTACTCACCTTTGAACAGAGCTGAGGCTAAATTCTATGCTGTGTTTTTAGCTTCTAAGTCCTTGCTGTGTTGTTCGGCCGAATGAAGATATCCGGGAAGTATTTTTAGCGAAAAATGAGGCATAAATTTCAGAAAGTCTCAGCCACATGTCTTGCAGTCTAACTGCAAAAGTTTCGCTTCTGGCACCCCCTATTGGAAGCGGTGAGCACTACAGCACAATGTGGATTTATCCATTTGGTTTCGTTTACGCACAGTCAGGCTGCAGATAGGACGAAAGGGGACGGCTTTGTATGGAACTTAAACAGTGTCATAATTTCTAAATCTAAATATTTACAGGCTGAGGAGATCCAACCTGGGATCTCTGGATTTTATGCAGGATTTTTTTCTGTGTCTCCTCAGTCCTCTCTCTAATGCTGTTGTCTTATCTCAGTGATGCTGGAGAATCATCACACAAAACAGACACACATTCCTTCATTTCTGTCTAAATAACAGATGATTGAAGGAGACTTTCTGATCAAGTCATCATCATGTCCTCACCGTTTCCACAATCTGTTACAACCAGCAGATTAGCATGTGGAGCAGGTCTTCTGCTTCAATTGCTGGTCAACTCAAGTCATGTGACATGAGTTGACATAGAAATGAAATAAAGAGAAAAGACAACAGAGTTAAAGAGGAAAATATACGTGGACAGCATACAGAACCAGTTTCTAACTTTCAGCTCAACTCTCTGCAGCTATATCTGAAATATTTAGTTATGTTGTGTAGATATAAATGTTACTTTTTGTCAACTGGGTTCTCTTATCTTCCTCCATCTGACTGGTGGTATTGAAGGTGGAAGTTTACAAGCTCAGGAGATCCAACCTGGGATGATCAGAGACATTATTGATCTATAGAATCTGAATCTGGGATCAGAAACCAGCTCTGGTTTTTTAATAATGTTTCTAAAATTCTTTAATATTCAACTTATGACCCATGAACAGGTGGATTTTCAGCATAAGATAATATAGCAATGCTTGGTTTGTTATTGATGGACCTACTTCACGTGATTTGCGTCCCATCCTCTGGTGCCCCCCCACCCCTGTTGCATCAGGAAACTCTTCTTCATTAAATCTCTGGAATTTCAGCAGGATTTTCTGTATCTTCTCTCTCCTGATTGGTGTTTCAGTCATGCTGGTGAGCCAACACATGATCAGACACACATTTCTATCTAAACAGATGATTGAATCAGACCTTCTGATCAAATCATCATCATGTCCTCACCTTTTCCACAACCTGTTACAACCAGTCAGTCAGCAGATGAAGGACGTCTTCTGCTTGAATTGTTGTTCAACTCAAGTCATGTGACATGAGTTGACATAGAAATGACATAAAGAGAAAAGACAACTCTGAAAATAAGTTTCTGTTATTTTCAAAGGAAATAACAGACACTTCAACATCAGTTGATGAATGTAGGTGCAATCAAACTTGAATCTTTGTTGATCAATCACAACAAAGCTGTCACATCAGAGGAATTAGCAGCAATATATGATCATTAACTGCTTGAAATCATTACCTTCCTTATATAGTCATAGCTAAGATTCCCTGCCAAGACTATCGGGCCTGTGGAAGCAGATTTCCAGATCAGCAAGAATTCCATGTTGAGAGATTTAGCTAGAGGTTAGAGACTTCAGAGGCATGAGTCAGGCATTGTATCAAATTATAAGGTTTATTACATGGCCTATGATTTAAATGTCTCTGAATGAGAGCTGCTCCATGTTTCCTATACTTGCAGAAGAAAAAAAAAAAAAAACACCTGTAAATATTTCCAGCTGCGAAAAGCATGAACAACCAACAAGCACTGACATGTCTTAGTGCCCACGCTCTTCATCACCAACACATGGAGGACAATGTACAGGAATAAGCAGCAATAAATCTAATTTGTTTTGTAGTGGCATATTATTTGAATGAACATATGGAAAGGTGCCATTTTTATTCTTCATTAATGAATAGTAAGAGTCTTCTTAGCACCCCTGATGTTCAAATTAAGGATGCACAATATTATCGGCACAGGCCGATATTAGCTGGAAAATTTAATATTGGATATCGGCCATTCCGTCTAAAGAACACCGATATAAAAGGTATTTTTATATGACAAACTAGTGGCAATCATGCCTGCAGCACAGCACATCCAGTTTGCACTGTTGCCATAGTCTTAGAGAGAGCAAATGTCTTGAATAAATTTGACATCAAACATAATGCAAGTTCAAAGTGTTGCATCATTTTCAGCCTCCTTTGTAGCATTTGGTAGCTGGCTAAACTGACAAAGATAATGCAGGATTTTGATTCCACACTAGAGAAAGTCATATAGTTTATAGTAAGTAGGTATAGGAAAATAATATCGGTATCAGTATTGGTTATCGGCCAAATGAGTTTTAGTAAATTGGGATATCGTACAGCCCCCGTTCAAATGAGAAATGATACAAAAGACTAAAGGCCGTCTGATTTTAACTTTTCTCCTTCACTTAAATGTACATTGATGGATATCAACTGGAATCATTTTTTTAAAAGCTTTTTATGCAACCATCAGTGCTAGCACGAAGTGTAGAGTGAGAATCTGTAACAAATGTAGGTGTACTAAAAGAATAACACCTTGAACAAGGGAAAGATCCCTTAACACGTCATCAGTGATGTTATTTAAAAATAAAATATTTAAGCCAGGCACTGTAAACCTGATATAAAAAGCTGCTTTTAGAAAACTTAATTTATCAAAAGGAAATAAGTAATATAAGGAAATTAGTTACGCTAAACTTAGCTGTACGTAAAAATACCCTCTTATGAAATCAACTGTCTCTCCTTTGCTAAACAGATAAAAAGAAAACAGGAAAGAAACGAGCAAAGCCCCAGGCAAAATGTTCAGTGTTTTATTTAAAAACTATAAACAGTCACCAAAGTAAATAAAGCCAATCTCTAACAGACTGTTAGGTCTATGTATAGTCACACATCCTACTGACACCGCAGAAATGAAGATGGTTGGGGTCGCCCCGGTCAGATGCTAATACGACAGGCAGTCAAATGTTACACAACACACGGTAGAGAGGACAGTCTGAGGACGTGAGCCGGAATGTGGCATGGTAGTAAGAATGAAAAAATAGTACAATAAAACTCCACACTATATTAAGATAGAAAAAAGTAGTGAAGAAAATATCATACCTGCACGTAAAGCAAAGAACACAGGAGAAAACCTGTATAAAAACTCCATGTATTTAAACCAATTTACAAATACAAAAAAATTTTTGGTACGCGCACCGTGCCCGTACGATGACAAAAAACGCTTACAGTGGATTATATGTTCCTTGTGTGTGTGTGTGTGTGCGCATGTGTTGAGGGGGAGGAACGTGTGGGGGTTGGGGATTAGGGGAAGAGAATACCTTCAATATTTTTTTTTCTTCTACAAAATGACATGAGATATATTATTCCATACTCTTTCAGCCAGCAAAATGAGTTCTACAAGGTATTATAATACAAAAAATGTCACAGTTCCACAAAAAACTGCTTTTAACCCCATCCCTAAGCTTTACAGCATCAGTACCTTTGCAGAATTATTTACAAGTTTTTAAGTACATTCATCCACTGCTGAGTATAGAATCACATTAGATACAAGTGACCAAGGATCATTAAAAAAAAAGCAAAACAACAAAAACAAACGTACTACTTTATTAAATCCTGTCAAAGTAATGCTTCTATTACCCCACAGAGTGTGTTCTCCAGTGGCTGCATCGGCATCAAAGGATCTTCTTTATATATATTCACAATATATTTACAAGATTCTTTTTTTTTTCTTTTTATTTATTGTAATGGTATTCATTTCAATAATAAATAAGTGAAAATATATTGACTCAAGTAAGAAAACCAAGCTACCGAGTTTCTAAAGAAAAATTTTCTCTGCTCCAGTCGCCGGCCGAGTCGTCCTTGCACCCAACCCTGTGAGAAACCTTCAGTAGCCCCGCCCCCTCCGCGGCCCCGCCCACTCGTGACCCTAGAACTCAAGCACACTCCTGTTAACGGGATCACCAAAAGAAAAAGGAGGAGGAAAAAAACGACAACATTGAAACAAAAATGTGCTCATGTTTAGGGGGGCTTTGTCAGTGGAGTCCCTTGGGGAAGCAGTCTCAAGGAGCTCCCCCTGGTGGGCAGCTGGTGGAAGATCCCCAAAGGCAGTTTCTTTTTCTTTTTTTTTTCTCCCTCTTTTTTTTTTTTTCCGTGTGTGTGATGTAGAGGGCAGGCGGTTGGACCAAGGCTGGCGAGCGAGGAAGTAGGTGAAGGATCAAATGGAGTTTTAGGGGTGGAGGTGGAAGAGGCAGAACTTCGTCTTGGTTCCCTCCTCCTCCGCTTCCCCGCGAGTCCCTCCACCCGTGGTGGACCGGGTACGGCTCGCCGGCGCCTTTGCTCCGCCCTTCGCAGGAGCGAGGGCTAGAGGATGGCAGGGGGTCGTCCTTTTGGCGTTAAGCCTGAAGCGAGCGCGTGAGTTCATAAAGGCATTTGGCGAGCGTGGTGGAGACCTCCATATTACTTAAAGCCAGCACAGAGAGGTGCGTCTCGTGCCTTTTTACCAACCTGAGGGACGAAAAAGAAAAAATCAGCAAAACATCACATGAAACCTGCATAATTAAAATCTGAAATGTGGGAATTCAGGTTTTTCCTACAGTGATGGCTACATTTATTTACTCCTCTGCTAACGACACATTTAAAGTAAAGTAAGAAGACAAGTTAAAAAACAAATGCTATATAGATGCAAAAAAAAAATTGTAAATTGAGTACAATTATTCAATGGGAAAAATATCCAGGTTGGAAAAAAAAAAGTTACAAGTCCATTAATTGGTACCCATCCAGGTAATAGTTTCCCCTTTAGCCAGTATCAGGGGACTTCTGATCACATTTCACAAGGTTGTATCATCCACAGAGAGATGTTTAAGATCACCATGCAAAAGCTGAAAGAACCACTGATGAACAATGAGCAGATTAAGGAAAAAAAGACTCCAGGTGTTTCAAAGACTTTATAATTCAGAGCCTTTGGAAGAAAAAAATGGTTCCAGAGCCTCAGAAATCCTCCATCATACAAAACACTAGTCATTAGGTGCTTTTTCAACTAAAGTATTTCTTTTCAAAAAACTCAATCTTAGACCTATACTCAGATACAGTAAAGTCCCAATAATTTAGTAAATTCCACCTGTTTACATGTGCAATAGGGCTGTAGTGATACAATAATCTCACGATACGATACACGATATTCTGCTCACGATACAATATATATTGTGATATTCCACAAATGATACAATTCAATACACTTTTGCGATTTTCTGAAAGATTTTAGAGGGACAGAGTGATTTTGGTGACATTTTGTGACTGTTATAGAGTTGGATTTAATTAATTTAACTGAAAACTGATTAAAAGCACCAACTACACAATACCTGGCTCTGGTTGGACATGGACACAGATTTAAAGTCGACAGCTGGACAAAATTAATCAAAGAAGTGGTGAGAAAACATGTTCCTTTTAATTGAAACAGTACAAACTGTAGCTTACATGCATTTGTAAAGTAAATAAAGTCCACTAAGTACCCTGCTCTGAATAGTTTGATACCTTTTTAACCTTGACACTTAACATCTGAAGGAATTACTCTAAGCCTGATGACCTAATCACTCTCCCGGCGAAGCAAGCAGTGAGTGAGCAAGGTGACAGTTGGATGTCATGATACTTGCGGATGAATATCGATTTTTTCTAGGAAAGAAAATATCGATATATATCGCAAAATCGATATTACACAGCCCTAATGTGCAATGCATTATAAGGTAGGTGGAGCCTTGTTGTCATGGAGACTTGGTAAAGCCCAAGACGCCTCTCTTTGTGGTAGTTCTCCCTCACCATCCTGCTTACTGTGTGTAGTGGAAACTTAATTAAGGCCTCCCGCCTTCAAGAGCTGAAATATTGCATCATGTTCATACCAGTGGGACTCAGAAGTCATGGATTACTGACACAAAGCTTCTAAAAATAATAAATAAAAGATGCTTATAGAGGCACTAATAACTAATCCTTTTGAAAAACAATAAAATAGACGATATTTTAAGGCTTTATATTAATTTTCACCGGGGTTTACCAAACAATGTGGCCACAACTGTATTTTGTAGATTTAATTATATTGAAGAAGACTTAATTACATCACCACAGTGTGGATTCAAACTTCATTCAGTCAAGCAGGAAACTTACATGCGACCACAGTCTGAGTGCTTGGCGATGTTCTTTAATGTTAAGGCAGCAGTTAGTCGTATGTGTTTGGTCACTGGTCCCTCCTTCTCGTCCTACAGGAAACACGAAATACAAACATCACTTTTCTCAGCAGGTTATCTTAATGAGAAGCTCATTCGCCTACTAAATCATCCGTGCTTTTTTCCCCTCTTCTATAATGTCTCTGCATACTGAAACAGTATTTGTTTTTGGCTTTCTGATTGCCTTCAACAAGCAGAAGTGACACCCAGAAAGTCAACAAGTCTAATATAATCAATTAAAAGGTCTGTTGAGTTTTCCCACAGTAAAATTCAAGCACTTTCAAGGGAAATTTTAAAACTTTTCCAGCACCACACTTTGGGGGAAAAAAAAACAAAAAAAAAAAAACAATACAAATGATCTAAAGCCGACATTTTCAATGCACTATTTTATGATATCTTTTACTACTGTTAATAATACCTCGTGGTGGTATGCTACATTCTACAACAGAGACATGGTAAACCAAAAGGTAAAGAGAAAAAATTTTTTTTTGAAATTTTTGTATTCTATCTGTCAAAAAACAAGAGAATTTTGGTCTGATTTAACTTCAGACAGTGGAAAAAAAAAATCAAATGTATTCTTTTCATCAAGTCTTAGACTGGACTTTATTACAAAAGTGCAGTTTGAATATGAAACACTTTCTAAAAACACCTGTTGAATTTAAAGCTTTTATGAGGATTTCAAGAACCCGCATGAACCCTGAATATAAAAATGGATACCGTTTTTCTTTTTTTTTTTTAAATACGAAAAGTATTGTAAATTCCATCATGAGTCAAAATATTAATAATAATAGTCTTTTAAAAATGTTTGAGGCTGGCTGTACTCACTGTGAAGTCCCTGAAGACCAAGTTTCGAGAACCTCTACGTAGGGCCATGAGAGCTGCGCTCGGATGATTGACGATTGCTTTTGGTGCTCGTTGTGCCGGAGTGCTGCCTGCCGCTGGCGGAGTCCTTCACAGACCAAACACAAACCGTTGTTAGCAAAGCTGATATTTGATAAACGCAGATGATTTTGATTCAAGTTACAAGTCGCGTCAGACGGGAAGTTGCACGCACTGGGAAGATGTCTGATTGGGACTTTGTGCTTGCTGCTCCTCTAGTTTGAGTCCAGCCAGCAAAGCCTCTCTGGAACAGTGTTTATCCTGGGGAAGCAGAGAAGACACGGTTCACACAACGTTAAATACTGTTTTTATATCAAGGCAGTAATATAACAAGGTCAATATTGGAGAGTAAAAATTATTTCTCATCTGGCCGATGATGGGATTTTACCTGCAGATGTGTGATGAAGGACAGTCTCTGCCGGGGGAAAGGTTCACAGCCCTCCCACAGACAATGCCCTCCATACACGTCTTTTCCTCCGTGTTGCGTTGCTGCGTGGTAAAACACTTGAGACGGCGTTTCGAACCACCTGGAAGACACCGCAAACAAAAAATAAAACATGGAAGTTTTTACAAAGACGTGGCTGAAATGATCACACAGCAGGTGAAAAGAGCAGCAGAAGGGGGCGCTGTACCGTTTACACGACTGCCACAGACACTTGAAGTTCTGCCCTGCTTTCCTGCCCGGTTCCGTTGGCGACGTGGGGGTCTGTTGCGCTGGGAGGTGCGGACTGTGGTTGCCTGCTGGTGCCAGCTGCGAGGAGGGAACTGGGGGCGGGGTGGCAGTCGGCTGCAGAGGAGACACGGTTTTAGAAACATGGACGACTGACAAACGGCTTCGTCGGACGCAGGCGTGAGATCAGGATTAGGGCCAATCTGTTGGCTGAGATGTAACCCAGGCCCTTCTCTTGGCAAAGGTTGTTCACTCAGCTGCTTCGCTGTAGGAGGTGGGTATCAGTGAGAGCCACATGGTCTTGACTGGACTCACCTTCTTAACCTCCAAACTTTTAGATATTTGAGAATTTACCCAACAACAGCCCCGCTGAGAATACTCTAAACTCAAAGTACATTTACAGCAAAGATACCAGTAACTTAGCAAGTCAAATTTTAAATATAGAAAATGTCATAGATGACATTAGAACCTTAATTAAGGTTGCAAAGTGACAGTTTCTACATTGTGAATAGGATTTCAATCAAAAACCTTTTCCACACCAGTAGGAGGCGACAGACAGGTGTAACTTTTTGAGCTCATTTCTTAACAAAAACAAAAAGTAGAAAAACGGCTCCACAGCTGAGGTTTCTAAAACAAAATCTATACTAGATATCTGAAAAGTGGGCATCTATACAACCTTTTTATTAATCTCAAAACATCACTAAATATAACAAATAATTTAAAAAAAATCCCCACCAAAACATTGTTTGAATTTTACTAAAAAGATTAAATTCAGGAAAAAAAAAACAAGTTCTGCTAAATACTCATGTTGAGGACAGAATCTATGTCAGTGATTCTCCTTTTCCAGAATTTACTGTCATCAAAAGTCTAACTCATGCGGTAGACCAAACATCAAGTCCCATTAGGAGGAGAACATATGCAGAAATGTGGTTTATGTGGAGGAAACCCCAGAGTGACTCACCGTGGCGCCAGCTGCTTGTGTAGGCGAGCAGTTCCTCTGCTGAGTGGCGTTCTCTATTGCTACTTTGGCTACTGTGCTTGGGTCCGTTCCTGCCGGGACCGCCACCATGGTGGCGCTGCTGCCGGCGTTGTTGGGGTCGCTGATGGTGATGATCCGAACTCCCACCTTGCTGGGGATCCCGGAGGAAGTCGCCGCCGCCGGGCTGCGCTCTTCGTTCTCGGCGGGCCTCTTGAGGCCCCGGGGCTCTGAGGCCAGGCCGTTTGCCGGAGAGGCGGTGGGATTCTGCGAAGCGATGGAGCAGGGCAGCGTGGAGTTGGGGAGCAGTTGCTGTCTGAGCACAGGATTGCCGTGCCCCAGCACCGGCCCCAGAGGTCCGTTAGTTAGTTCCGAGGGCGGCCGGTGAGCTGCAGGCTGGGGTCCGTTGGCCAGGCGCTCGGTCTGCTGGGCTTTGGCAGTGTCCTGCTGGGGAGGGGGCGGACTGGGCAGACTCTGATCTGAAGTCTTTTCAGAGGCGCCCACATCCCCGTTCCCCAAGTACTGTTTGGAAGCAATGTGATTTGGAATGTTTTTGTTAAAGTTGCCACCACTATCGCCCCGCTCAAAGTCACACACCCCATTGACCAGGGTCTTTTTGGGGTCGGCGTTGCCCTCGAGAGGGGCGTTTGGGACTGGAGAGAGAGCCTGCTTCCCGTTGGAGGAAAGGCTCTCCGTTGCCGGGCCGTTGAGTACTCCCTGGCTGTTCCCTGAGTGATATGGAGGTAGATTAGGCTCCACGCACTTCCCACCGTTTAGTAGCTTGGCACCTGCTGCGACGTCCCCGTTCCTCGTTTTGCTGTTCGAAGGGTCTCCTTCTGCCAACGAAGAGTTCTCCATCACCTCTATCTTCCTTTCGTGGATATGCAGCCCTGTGGCGTCCTTGGCCTCTTCCTCCTTCTGACAAATGATCTTGTCTCCTCTGAGGGGAGCCGGCAGTGGCGGTGGGAGCGGCGCACCTGTTGAGACGTGATGGGGGACTGTTCCAGTAGAAAACGGTGGTGGCGGGACACCCGGGGCCACGACGCCCTGGCTGACTGCGGCGACGGCAGCAGTAGAGGTGGTGAAGCCAGTGTTGGGGACCACGGTGAACGTGACTTGTCCGGTTGCTGTGGGGGCCTGGATGATGGCCGCTCCACCCGGCGTACTGGTGGAGATGAGCTGCCCTGGCAGCAGCTGGACTGCTTGGAGGGGCGGGGCACCTGCAGCAGGAAGCTGGCCAGGGACCAGCTGGACGCTGACCGGCTGAGGAGAGGGGTTCTGGTAGATGACCTGTGGGTTGGTGGCTATCGTGTTGTTCGGAGGGGGGACCTGTGGGGCAGGTAGGATCAACTTCCCTCCCGGGGTAGAAGGCCCTCGCTTTGGAAGCAGTAGCTGTTTGATCAAGCTGGATTCAGTGGAGGTAGGTTGAGTGGGAGGAGTTTGGGATATGAGTTGGAGAGGAGGCGGCGGCTGGGGGGGCGGCTGTTGCCGTATCGTGGACAGTGCGTGGCTGACAGCTTGATTGGACTGGACCTGGGTATTTGAGTGAGAGGCAGCAGGTGAGCAGGGACTGGAAGCAGCTCCGGGCTGCCCCGCTATCTGGACAGTCTGGGCACCGGGAATGGAGGCGGGGTTGGCAAGAACGATCTGGTGTATGGCCGGGGTGTAGGCTGCATTCTGCTGGGGATTGGGACTGACTATTACTACGCTCTGTTGAGGCTGAGGCTGCTGGTTGGGAGGGGCTAACGTGGCTGTTGGCCCACCTGACTGGTTTGGTGCTGGTTTGGGAGCAATATTTTGAAATGTTACGCGAGAACCTTGGGAGTTGGCCACGCCCGTTATTCCCATGGCCTGGCTGCCTCCCACCTGGATGGAAGGGGGTACAGAAACCGCAGCAGTAGACTGGGTGTCAACCTGGGGTATTCCACCCTGAGGCCCAGAGACGGGGAGGGTTTGAGGCAGAGGTGGTTGCTGGGTGACCTGGGAGCACACACCTTGTACCCGGGCGGTGAGGATGTGGCCTTGTGGTACTGGCTGAAATAGTGTGACGGGAGTCCCTGTGGGGAGCATGGGAGAGTGCTGCTGCTGAGGCACGGGAGGGGGCGCCGGGTTCTGTGGGCTGTGATTCTGGGCGGCCGCAGCAGATGTTGTGATCTGTACCCCCGGAGCTGTTCGGACCAGGGTTGGGGGTAACTGTGGCGACGCCTGTGGGGGACCAGGGTGACGGGGAACAGTTGGGTGATTTACACGAGAACTTTCCTGTGCGGGCGAAACCATGGGTGGGGCCCCTGGGGGCCGCACGAACTGTGGTCCAGGATTAGGATGTCCCGGTGGCAACCCTGGTAACACAACAACATGAATATTTATTAATATACAGATTAATACAATGTTTCAGAAACTTCTGTGTAGAGTAGTGACATCTTCTACAAACAAGCTTCCCATTAAAATTCCGTCTGCCAGTAGTGAAATATGTGTAATATTGGTAAATGCCAGTCATCAGCCACAACAGCAATATTAACATCAAATATTGATATCAGCACAAGTTTTCATATCGGTGCATTCCTAGTTACAGTTTTCTTCAACACAAAGCATTTTGCTTGCAGACCAAAATCTTCATCAGACCAGAGCGCCTGCTTCTAAGAAAACAAAAACCAGAGGTACCTGGTGGTGGAGCTTGAGGATCTCCAGGTGCTTCGTGTCGAGCTACAGGAGGTGGAGCAGCTGCGGCTGGGTTCTGGTGTTGCTGCTGGGTTTGCTGGTAGTACAGCTGGATGGGCAGAGGGATCGCTCTTCGCCTTATTCCCACCAGGAGGATCTGAAGCGGGTTGCTGGCTTTTGCCTCCTCTTGCCGCCTCATAGTGTGGTTGGGGAAAACCGTCCTGTGCAGAAGAGAAACCTTGTGATTCTACATATATAAGCCCACTTCTGGGATTTATCTACTGATCTTGCCCAGCAACTAAACTAACTTGATCGAGTCGCGTGCGCTGTGTACCTACCGCAGGCATTTTAGGAAGCCGGTGGAGTTCAAGATGTTGCCGCGTCCCATTTTGCTGCATGTGGCCAGGTACTCAGAGTACATTTCTGATCGTGAAACCGAGCCCTCGGGGTTCGTCTCAAAGTGTGCGTTCAGCCTGTTAGAAAGAAACCAATCAACAGGTTTTAAAGTTACCACAAAATAGAAAAAAAAAGTATTTTTACTTACAAAGATCAACATAGATCTAAAAAGCCAAAACTCACCACTGCAGCGTAAACTTCTCCCCATCTAGCTCGACGATACCAGGTGGTGGTGGTACGTTGGACTGAACAGGGACTCTTGTTACTAAGGAGACATTATGAAAGCATTACAAACTGTTTGCCACAAATTTCATTCACAATACAACTGTAGTGCTACATAGATACCCACTAGATGTCAGCAAACTAATGAAGAACCATGTGCAGAAGCCAGGAGTCTCTTAATTATTGTTATTCACTTTTGTTCAAGACTGGCTGGTTTTGACTGATCTGAAGGAAAACAATGGCAACAGCATTTTTTTGTAACAATGACAGTTCTGAGGAACTTTGGAAGAGTAATTTACACATATCTACAGAGCAGGAAGTTCAACACCTTGAACTTTTTCCTGTCACTTCAATGTATTTTCCTGATAGTTTGACACAAGGTGAAGCAAAATTCTTTAGTGGAAGTTTTCAAATTTCTTGCACAATTAAAATCCAAGAAATGTGGTTTGCATTTCTATTTCAAGACTTGCAACAGTTTTAAATTCAATTTAGGTCCAGACTTTGGCTGAGTCCTTTCTAACACATGAATATGCTCTGGTTTTCACTATTCCACTGTAGCTTTGATTTTATGGTTGTGGGCGTCGTCTTTCTGGAAGGTGAGGAATCGTTCTTTGCCAACTTTCAGAGATTTTTTTCCTAACGTCTACCAGCCTAACAGAGTAAAAAGAAGTTAAAAAGCCTGAAGCGTCTCTGAGGAGCCCTTACCTGGAACCGTCGCCCCCTGCACCGCTGCAGGTACCTGCTCCACCAGCTGCGGTCGGACCTCGGCGGCCTGGTCGGCGTTGGCCTGGTGCTCGATCAACCGCACTGCCGTCAGGGCGTCGGGCCCAAACGTGTGGAGGTCTACCGACACCAACCGCACCAACAGGTCTGAGCCGGGACAAGGAAGACAAAGCAGACTCAACGGTGAACTTAAACTGAAATGTACTGCTATAGCATAGTGCTGTGAAGAAATCAAATGTTTCAAACTCATTTTTAGATTAGACAAAGCAAAACTTCTGTTTTTCAATCATTTATCAGGGGAAAATCTCTTTAATCGAGACTTTCAGTGAACATGTACCTATGCTGTGGTCAACCGAGGCGATCTTGCTGCAGGGAATCTCTCCCAGTTGGGCCAGCAGGTACAGAACCTCCAAGGAGGCCATGAGGAGCATGAGGTCCGGCAGAGTGAGGAGCATGATCACCTCCCTGTACGACTCCTGGTCCACATACTCGCAGATCAACACGCCGTTATCGTCCGCTTTGCTCAGGTTACCCAGGATCTCCATAGCTAAGCAGAAACAGACTTTTTAGAAACTCTCAAAACTGCAGGCGTTTCCTACCTACACTTTGACTAGACCCACCTCTCATTTTGAGGAACCTGTCCCTGGACATCAAGCATTTGGTGATGGTGTGAAAGATCAGGTGCGTCGTCCGAAAATCAACTGGATCCAGCTGGAGCTAAGAGATTAAAAAAAAAAAAAAAAAAGACGAGTTTTTAGAGTCTTTATGCAGCCGTCTTATTAAAACCTGATGAAGCTAAGCTAACCACATTAGCATTGCATGCTCCAGTTGGGTGAAACAGGAACTAAACCAGTAACTTTCTCATAGAAACATGGACATTGAGCACACAAACTGAGGATTTTGTCTGGTTGATCTGTAGTCGATACACAAACTGATGACCCACCTCAGCAGCCACGTTGCCCAGCGTGTCCAGTCCGAGCTGTCGGAGTGAGATGAGGTTACAGTGGGCGCAGAGTAAAAGGAAGCGCAGGCACGTTCGGTTGGCCGCCAGCAGCTTGACGTTGGCCTCCTCGAAGGAGAGGTTTCGCAGGATGACGGCGACCTGCAGCACCCGCTGGGCCTCCATGTCACTGGTGCCTGGGTTCCGCGGCGGGTGGAAGAGACTCTGCCAGTGGTCCTCCCTGGACGTACCATCTGTGGTCAGAGCAGAAAGGGCGGGGTCGGTCAGACTAAGCCAAGAGGATAGACTGTAGGACTTAAAATCTAGTTTTGGGACTAGATTTAATGAGAAATTGTAGGTTTGCAATTTGACTGGTCCCAACTAGTTTGAATCTCAAAAATCCAGTCTTTTTACACTCAGGGAATGTAACGGCATTCCTAAATTCTGAAGTCACACTAAAATGAAAACTCTTCAGTGCGGAAGTTGTTACTGATTGAAGTCTCAGTATTTTATGCCATCACCAATCACCACTGAAAATTAATTCAGAGAAATAGATTCAAGAAAAAAAAAAAACAAAAGGAAAAAAACAGCTTACATTCTATAACATTTTTACGACGGAGTATTAATGTCACGCTAAGAGTATAAAACTCAAAACTAAACGAGCAGACATAACACAAGACTATGACTTCATTCTCATTACTACGACTTATCGTCGTATTATTCCGACTTTAATCTTGTAACACTACGACTACTCCCTGCAGGTTCATTCCTGTAATATTCTGACTTCAGTTTTATTCATTCATTCACTGAATGAAGTCTTCCTGGGGATTTTTCATCCTTTGAAAGGATGTTTTTACAATCATTCATCAAAAAATATCTCCAACTTCTGTTGTGGTCTTGTTTAAACCTCATGGAAAATATATTTATTGAGATGATACTGATGATAAAAAGTCTGAAAACTCCAGAAAATAAAAGCTGGCGGTGGTTTTAGAAATGCCAGCTGTTCAAACTAAGCCAATTGCTAATATATGACGCTAAATGTCAATTGCTATTTTCTATTTGCTTTAAAATCCTAGTAAAATCCTAATTTAAGTACCCATCCTTCAATATAAAACACTTATGACTAGTCAAAGGTGTTGTGTACAAATATTCTAAATGCAGGCGTCTTATGAAACATGACAATCTTTATTTCGAGACAAAAAAAAAGTAATCTATGCCATATATTTAAAAAAAATTAGATATTTACATTATTTTTAAAGATAAATTATGATTTAGTTGTAGATTGGAAATTGGTCACACAACTCTGATCCAAAATGTTTTACCTTGTGCTGAGCTGCTCTTGTCCCAGATCAGCTCTCGGACCTCGGCGTCCTCCACCACCTCCTTCCAGAACTGTGAAGGAACAACATGCCGTCAAAACACTGAGCTAAGGATAGACGGTCCACTGTGTAGTGAGATCAGCTACAAACAAAACGATGATCAGGAAAATGAATCGGCATTACTCACTGTCTGACAAACATAAAAAAAATAAAAAATAAAATAAAATTAAAACCAGCAGCACACTGAAGGTCTTCATCATAAACAACAGGAACAGATTCACCACATCGCAGCAGGAGGTCATTTTTCCCACTTCATCCAAATCTAGCTTTTACTATACAGCAGATCGTAGACATAAGGTGAGATTACAGATTCAAACCAGAAGAATGCTCGTTTAAGCTGATTTTACAGCATCAATACTTAATTATTTTGGAGCATTAAAAACCTGCACATCCTCGTCTACTAATGGCCTAATAAATCTTTTCACTTCGAGGACCTAATATTGGATAAATGCCTCAGTAAACAATAAGAGCACCTTATTCCAGATGTTTGTTAGCTGCTCAAGTAAAACAAAAAAAAAGAATCTTTGAACATTAGTGTAGCGTGTTAGCTTAGTTGTTGATGGAAATTTGAGTAATTTGATTTTTATTTATTAGATGTTCAAACTTTAAAACCAGCTTTATTGGAGGTGAGAGGAAACTTTACCCTAACAAAGTCCCGCGAGGTTTTCTCCTTCCAGTCTGTCCCAAACACCACGGAGAAGCTGCCTAGAGCTGGAAAAGAACATAAAAAGGGTTAGAGGGAGAGCCAAGGCTTAGCTTAGTTACTGTTATCTAAATTTGATTTAGGTCCAGACATCTTCTCCCTTCAAAGGCTCCACAACTCCCCCTTGACTAGAAAACTTGGGAGGTGCTAAAAAGAGATCAACATTCATAGGAAAACAAAGAAGAGGGAGAAGGCGGCAGCTGGGTGGTGTTCCTTCAGGATACACAGCATCTAAATTAGTCATCGTCTTTACCGACATAATCCCAAACTGTAAAGCAAACTACTACGATCAAATGAAAGTTGAAGTCTTGTGTGTGGGGGGCTTACAGTCGTCGAAGACGCCGGTGTGGGCCAGCAGCAGCGTGACCAGCTTGGGGTCCTTGTCCAGCTGCATGGCGTGCTTGCTCTCGTTGGAGAGCAACGTGCAAACGTTAACGGCAAAGTCCACTTCGTTGGGTAGGCCCGAGAGCAGCGAGAGCACCAGTTTGTTGTAGTCGCACGGCTGGGTGAAGTCCGTAGACAGCCCATAACTTTGGCGGAGATAGTCTGGAAGAAAAAGAAAGAAAGGAAAGGAGGACATGCATCAGGCTACATGGAAGAGCAATGAAGAACTGAAGATCAAAGTCTGGAAATGCATACTGTCCTCACTCCATTTTGCTTTTCCATACTTTTTCCAAGCAGAATAGGAACTCTGTTTTAAAAGTGTTCAATCTACCGAGCTGCTCATAATCTAAACCCACATTTCTACAGTGTGAGACGTCCTCACCATGTTATCATTTAAGAAATCTCAAATAGAGATGATCCAGTGTTACAAAGCACAATCTGTCAACAAATGTGAGAGTCTTCCCTCTAATCATGCTCGATTTTCCTCAATCCTTCTGTGTGTGTGTGTGTGTGTGTGTGTGTGTGTGTGTGTGTGTGTGTGGGGGGTGTGTGTGTGTGTGTGTGTGTGTGTGTGTGTGGATACGTCGCTTTTTCCAGACGGGGTCTTAACTACAGTATTTCCAGCCCTAAAATGTTTTGTGCTCACAGATATCACTCGGGTCAGTTTCTCCTACATAAGCAACAGATATGATACAACTTCAGTCTGGGAGAAACCGCTTCATTTCATCACTTCCACAGCCTCTTCCTGCCTTATCTCTTTTATCTTCAAAAAAAAAAAAAAAAAAAAATCAGCTTTTCTTTTCTTTAAGTCAGCTCAGCTCAGAAAACCTTCCAGCAGCAATCAGGTTTTATAGACCGCATTTGCAGAACCAAGCATCATGTAAGCCGCTAAAAAACACAATTTACAAGGTTTGCAGAAAGATCTGTAAACAACTCCTGGGAGACATAAAACTACAAGTAGGTCTTTACACAAATCGCAGCAGTGAATACTTCACAAACTCTGCAGAGCATGAGAACTTACTGTCATCTGAAGGGAATGAAAATACCCACTGGCCTGTGTTCAGTTTCCATGGTAACCAGCTACACTGGATGATGGTATTAGACTACTACTAATCACCTTTTTTTGTCAAACATAATGAGCGATTTGAATACAATAAATCTTCAATAAGCTGGGATGAAAACGTATGATTTTTGGTAACAGAGCAATAGATAATCATCTAATGGAAAAAGTACATAAAGTTACATTTTTAGGGGCTGTTGATCACAAACTCAACTGGAAATCTCATAAAATACATAAAATGTTATTCATTCAAATATCTTGAAATGAGACTTGGTTAATTTAAAAATGTTGTTATATTTAAAGCTAAAAATGAGGTTATTGATCATTTACAAAAGTTCTTTGTCTTGAGCTCAAGACATAAAAACAACAGAAGGAAATATGATTTAAAATGTTTGTTTTTTTTAAACAGATGTGCATTTCAGTGCATGTAGTAAAACTATGGAACAGTTTGGATGAGTGAGTGGAAACAAAACATCCAAAATAAATAAATTCAAAATAATATGTTGTTTGCAAATTATATTGTTAATTTAATGCATATGGTCAAGAAAATATATTTTGTAACTGCTGTATAGCAAGTGTTGAAAGAGAATGCATATGAATTAATGATGAAGTTTGAATAAAGTTTTGCTTCATTTTCATCAGTTAATTATTCATCTTTGTGTGGCTGCTGATTGGCTTAAAGCTTTAAAGACTAAAGCTGCTGGTCTAATAATCAGAACAATGTGCTATAGTGAAAACTATGACTAGCTTGTGTTTGTGCATTTTCAATAAACTGCATTTCCCACAGCGGTCGTGTTTTGGAGTCAATTAGCTCACAGAAGCAAGAGAAAGAAAGAAAGGAAGAAAGAAAGAAGGAAAGAAAGAAACTAGGAAAAGAAAGGAACAAAGAAAGAAAGAAAGAAAAAGAAAGAAACACAGAAAGAAAGGAACAAAGAAAGAAAAGAAACAAAGAAAGAGAAAGAAAAAAAACGAGGTTGAGACTAAAAAGGCTGGAGACTAATCTGAACCGAGGTGGAAGGAAAACCAACAACAAGTGCGCCCTTCTTCCCTTCATCAATAACCGCTGTCAGGAAAGTCAATTATCTGAGAGAGCAGCCCCACCGGCCGACACTACAGCCCTGTGTGGCGACGGGACGGCTCGCATTCACAGAGCCGGAGCCCAGATAAGGAACACAGAGCCGCTGGCTTCAGTGGACTCCACACTGACATGCAGTTTTAAATCCTCCGAGCTGGTTTTTCCTCATGAAAACAGCTGCACTCCTGCTGGAGAAAACGGACACTTGATGCATTCATGTGGTGAGGGAAGGAGTTAGGGAGGGTATCCTGATAACCTTGGTGAAAACACAGCAGTACAGTGAACGGAACTGAATGAATCAGTGCTGGAAAAGTGAACAACAAACGGGAGAATAGAATGTGTTTAAAGTAGATAGCGAAGTGCTTTGTATTTTCTGCTGTAAATGCAACGCGATCCCACACTTAGAAACTGATCTTCATGTCAATACTGACTAAATAACTGAACAATCCAGACTTTCATTATTGGAATGATGAAGGCATTCCTTAGGCAAATTAAAATGGTTTGTGTGTTCTGCTAAAATGACACCACAGACCCATTTGTGTGTGTTATTCAGACTACTAATGCAAACATGCAGCATTTATTTTAAATGACAATTCTAACAGTACTGATATAGAAGCCCGTTTTTGTTGCAGCCAAACAGATTCAGAGCTAATTACAGTGCATTTCTATGAGGTTATGAAGTGTAGAGTGGCAACAACAACTAGTCAATCAAATGACCAACAGCTGAAATCAGCCAATCTTCCCCTAAAAAAAGCAGATTCTCCAACTTTTATGCTGCATGAATTCATCAAAATCCTCAACAACGTCACATTTCTCCCTCTTAAGCTTCTGCAGTCCATCATCTTTCATTGGACTAGAGAACTACCCTGACCGGAGTTAAAAACTCAAAAAAACCTGATCCGTTTCAGATTCATGAACGCACCACTCCACAGTGTTACCAGGCAATACTGTTTGGCGTGATTTTATCACTTTCTCAGGTCTAAAAATGAGCCGTTTGCCACAAGATATCAACTTATGGATTGAGTCAGAGCAGACTTCAGTTGTGTTGCCTTAGTGGAGCATGCTGTAGTGGGAAATGTTGGCAAAGATCTAGAAGTTAAGTTAATGATCTACATTGTTTTAAGACTGTTTTTGGACCAAAACTGCAACATCTGTTACATTTTCTCTGCACTGTGTCATATGAACCAAACCCTTTGAAAACTAAATAATTCAGGCCTTATTAAAAGAGTCTTTACTTCACAGCCACTACGGGTCAGTTTACAGAAGATTGTGATTATTTTTTACTTCATTTTCAATTTATTTATTTAAAATCTGGAATAGTTTTTTGTGTCATTGATAATCAATTTGGGTCATTTGCTCTTTAATGACAGATTTCCATCTGTGTCTTTCTGTATATTACTTAAAAAAAAAAGGGGGGCGGGGGTTGTAAATCAAATCTGGGCTGGACAAATTTCCAAATCCACTCAAAGCTCAAAAATGACATTTATGCATCTTTTCCTACAGTAAAAATTAGCACACTGCAATTAAAGAAAGCTCCTTTGGGATCTCCGAGTGTATGAAAAATCATTTCAGAGCAGATTATCCGGAAATTAAAAATACTGAAGCTTAGACAGTTTATGCTGAGGGGACAACATTTCAAAACCCATCTGATTAAAAGAACCGAGAAGAGAGCTTTGATGTTTTCTAAATGAAATGAATAATAATAATTTAAAAAAAAACTGACATGAGATGAGAGCGTCTGAGCCATAGTTATGGAGTTACAGCAAACGAGAGTCTCCCATTCAGAAGGTAACTGGGGCAGCTGGGGCTCAGGAGGACGGTGAGGAAATGACAGACAGGGGGCGCTCTGCTTACCTGATACAACGTGCTGCTGGTAGTTGTAGGAGCTGGGGATTGCACCGACTGGAAGGAAGGCTTTGGGATTCCCCGGCTGCGCCTCTTCATCATCCTCGCCGAAGTGGTGGACCTTCTCGTACTTCTCCAGGTATCTGTGTCAAAGGAAAAGAGGAGCATGGTCAACCTTCCAGTGTTCAGCTTTAATTGAAACACTTTCTGTTTAAGCAAATGTAATAATATGCAGAATAGGAGTGCGTGGTCAATCCTAGTTTCTTTATGGCTGTCTCTGCTTTGGTTTAAAGGTGCAGTATGCATTTTCTCTCCAAATAGTGCCCATCTAAAGCATAATCACGTAACGGTCTACAGTTACTATAAAAACGATGTAGGGATCTTAAATGTGGCTTAAAAATTATGTTTTTGGGATTTAACACCTTGAAACAGTGACTGTTTAAAACAAAGTTTTCACCAGTGTCACACTCTGAAGTGGCTCCTATATTGAGCTCAGCAGATGCACAGTTCCAACAGGTGTTTGCTAATTGCTGCTGGCTAGTCTGAAGGAGCGGAGTGGTTAAGTCACAGGGGAGGGGAAACTTTGAAACTGCACCTCGAAGGCGGCACTAGGTGCATCCAGGTGTTTTGCACAGCTGAATGGTTGCCATGGGAGATAAAAGGACTTCTCAAACATGCATAAAAGAGTCAAGGCAACACTCCAGATATGATTTTGATGAGTAAGCAAAAAAAAAAAAAAAGAAAGTACATTTTATGTAATGCCGCCCCTTTAACAGTGTCTGTTGAAATATTAGCTCAGCTCTTATTTTGAGAATCGGTAGCAGCAGCTCCCTCCCTTCAGACTGCACCGTCTGAGCCAGATTCACATGCTTCTTGTTTCAACCCTGAGTAGCTGCTGGACCCCAAAGAAGTTTCTCTTTTAGTTCTGATAGCAACTGAAAGCAGCTTGCCAAGAAAAATGTGCAACTTCCCAATGCAAGTTAAATTTATTCAATTAAACCAACATTCAAACAAGAACAACTTAAAATGCTCAAAAGTTTTTTTATTTTTTTTATTTAACAAAACAACTGGCACACAGGATTTCCAGACATCCTGGCTGCGTTCCTGACAAATCTCAGCCCATTCAGCCCAACATCCATGAGCCACAACTGCTTTTAGAAAACATCAACAGCTTTACAACAATGTTCAAGTCGGGCAACTTTGACAGCCACTTCAGTATCTTCCATGACTTCTTCTGAAACTACAGGTCTTCTGCAGTCAGTCGACGGTTTTTGATCTACCTTCACAAGAATCTAATTCTAATTATCAATTAATGGTTTATTAGATTAAAATGACTTCCAATTGATTAGTAACATTTGCTTAAACCTTCTTTTACGCAAATGTAGTGCAGCCGCTGGTCATCTTTAAGCAGAGCCAGTTGATACAGAAACAAAGATGGCGGGGTCATAATGGAACCTGAAAGAGAAACTACCCAAACAGAATCCGGTGCGGAATGCAAACTGAAATTTATGCGGTTTTGTTTTGAAACAAACACTTGACAAGCTTCTTAGTTATCACTTTAACAGTGCTGCATGGCAGAGCAGCATCAGCTTCTCAACCAAACATTACAGATTTGCTACAAAACTGACGATAATAGGTCAGAAAAGCAGAGGACTTTTTTTTTTATTTGTTAAATTTTATGAGCATGTTTAAGCTTAATGCTGTCAAAAAAACACTACTTTCAAGTAAGGATTTAACACAACTGGGACAAAATAATGTTCAAGTTTTGTATCTTTTTAATACAGTACATAGTAACCATCTATGTTATGGCCTTTTTGATAGAAGAGAAAAACTCTTTAAGCACATCGCTGCTTATAAATTAATTTAGTTATACGACAAGATCAATCAACTTTAGATTAACTTGATAACTTGCATCCCGACTTGTAAAAGACGTTCAATATCTGATTAAAAACTCACAAAAATTGGCACCGATTTCTTTAATTTTGGGTGAAACATAAATATGAAACCAATCTCATCTGTTCTGCAAATAAATATGAAACCAATCTCATCTGTTCTGCAAAGATCTGAAAATCAGCCAATGTCTCCTTTTGCTCTGCTGAGAAAGAAGGCTGATTAACCGACCCGCCTGCCAGGTCACTGCTGCCAACTTGTTTTTTAGATAAAGTAATACATCTAACATGGGCCTTTTGAACAATCTGTGATCAACCATGAAACTGCAATCGGTGGACCCAAAAACATGTCACCAAGAAGTTCAACTTCAGCCCTACCTTCCAGAAATAGTTCTGAATTAAATGAATGAAACAGATTCATGGCAACATGTAAATAACCAGGACATCATTTCAAACTCTGACCAGCAGAAGCCGAGCCAACATTTTCTAGTCCAGCTAATAAACAACCAGAGTTAGATTCTAAATAACCAAACGCATGATTTCATCACCAACCAGCATCGGGTTGAACATCGAGCAAGATTCAAGAACTTAACAGTCGTCTATACTGTCCAAGACCACCTAGACAAGTTCTCTCCTCATCTTTCCCCAGGTGTTCTGATGCTCCATCTGGTTCTGTTCCCACATCCCTGCTGCTGCCAAACAAACTGATCACATCTCTGCTTTTAATGCAGAGTCTCGTCTCACTCTGTTGGTTCAACAGGCGGCGGCTGCTGCTCCTAAAAGCCAGGCTAGGATTCTGTTCAACAGAACCACCAAAGTCGCAGATCTCTGTGACATTCACACAAGAATGTGACCACTTCGGTCACATTCACAGTGACCGAAACGCTGAAAAGGCCGGAAATAAAGACGAGTTCCCTCTTGGCGAGAGGAAAACGTTTCTCCAAGAACATCATGCAATTTGATAAATACCTGGTAGCGATGAACACACACACACACACAAAAAAAACCCTGGGCAGTGTGGCAGTGAGTCACAGAACGGGTGCCTGCCTCTGAATTAGGCCCCCACTTGTTCACCGAGGTAATCCCCCGCTCGGCACGCCGGACTATAAATACACTCTGCCATCATTTGGAAAGAGAGCGAGAGAGAGAAAGAGGAGGGAGGGAGAGAGATAGAGCTGACTGCATCGTCATCAACCGCTGTCTGAGATAAAAAGCAGGGTGGGGGACGGGATGGGGGAGTGGGAGGGTTGTTGAGTGCAGCTGCACGTGACAGCACTTCCCCTTCTCTTCCCTTCTCTACTCCCCCTACACGCATGAAAAGAGCAGCAGCCTCCTCCTGCGGGAGAGACGTCTACCAACCGACAGAGAGCACAAACCGCCAGCGTTTGCATGAATTTCACTACAACCGTTCAGGAGTGAGTGAGAGAGAGATGGAGCTGTACCAACATTCCCTCCAGCCGATGCAGAGCGTGATACTGCCCCTGTCAGGGCCGTTACTTACACACATCTGGATCGCAGAGGAAGAGGAATCCTCTGGCTTTCATTCCTGAATGCCAACAGCCCAGATGCCCTCACTGCGACATACAGAGATGTAGAAAAAGAGCGGTTTGCTCCCTGCTGGACATGGACACAGACCACTGGTGTATGTTTTCAAGCCGGGTCAAAAAAGTGTTCAAAGAACCATCTTTTAACAAGGTAGAGTCAGACTGGATAGAGACAGAGATGCAGCGATCCAATATCAACATCTGTACAGATATTGAAAAGAATTGTAGATCATTTATGAGTGACAATGTGCCCGATCCATAAGAGCAGATCTATTCAGTAAATTCTGTGCTGTGTGCTCTGACCGACATCATGCTTTAGTATTTATTTTACATTATACTCAGAATTTCTAATTGCACTTTCTGAACCATTTCAAAGGTTTGTTGTCGTTTATTTTTTTAGATGTTTGACCAAAATAGTCAACCTGTTGTTTTTGGCAGTAGATGCATATCCATGACAAATGTGTGAAAAATGTTGTCAATATTCTGCTAATGTCGTTAAAAATAAATAAAACAAACTTTCAACTGCGGTGTTTCCATTAAATAAGAAACAAAATTAAAATTACATGAATAAGTTTGCTCATGCAATAAGTCAATAAGAAACATGCCACACCATCATCCTCCTAACACTTCCTGTTGTCGTCTTTTTCACCAATAGTATCATCTGGTTGGTGATCGTGTGACTCGTTTGATGGGAAAAAAGTTTGTTAAAGTTCTGTGAAATAAACCAATTTTGATAAGGCTGAAAAACCCACCCATCACTTTTAAATAAAAATATTGTTTTTTCTAACTCGATGTTGCCATTAGACAAATTCATGTTCACAGTTCCAATTTGCACAATTATATGGTCAATGGAAATGTAGCTATTCTAAATGTATTCTACATCAGCTGTTCTACTCCCAACTGCACTGACTGAACAAATTAAAGTTGTTTTTATGTGTTTGGCGAAGCTTGCGAAGCTCGTGGTGTATTTAGGTGTGCAGAGTTATCAAATACATTGTATTTCAGTACATTTGTGTCTGTTTTTAAAGAATTAAAAAAAAAAATAATCAATTCATCTGTTTTTCTCCATCAGCATCGACTGATACTAAACCTCAGATATTGGTATTAGAAGTGAAAAAATTGGATTGGTGCATCCTTAGAGATTAGATAGAGCTCTGAGAATTTGTAGTTGAATTCCAAGAATAAAAGTCGTAATATTAGTAGAATGAACAAGCAAGACCAGAAGAATACTTTAAAATTAACAGAAAAGCATTCTAATGAGAGAGAGAGAAAAAAAAACGCTTCCAGAGTTCTAAAGTTTTGACAAATATATCCAAAAAGTCCAGATAAATAGAAGCTGGAAAACATGCTGGTCAAACAACATGGCCGCCCAAACATCACTCTGAACTGTGGAAACCAAAGGGGTGCATGGGTGACGAAAAAACATTTCCAAAAAATTCAAAAACCTAAAGTGATCAAATCAATTTATCACCCCAGTATGATGCTGCCACTCTTCCATATAGGTCAGATTATGGACAGCACAGACAAGAGATGGATTAATAATATGGGTGTAGCAATACAATGATATTCTGACCATGATACGATATGTATCACAATATTTGGCAAACGATACAATTTGCTATGATTCAATGCACTTTTACGATTTTCTCAAAGATTTTAGATGGACAGAGTGATTTTAGTGACATTTTGTGTTCCATAGACTTGGATTTAATTAACTGAAATCTGACTAAAAGCACCAACTACACAATACCTGACTCTAATTGGACAGAGTCTAGCAGTCTACAGCTAGACAAAATAAATCAAAGATGCAGTGAGAAAATTAGTTTCTGTCATTTAATTCATGTGGATTTGACATGAAACTCAAAGTTTCAACAGTGAGCCAGGAGCTGAGTGAGGAGATCATCAGGCTCTGTAGACTCTCAATATGCAAATGAATGCACTCATGTTTTTCTTTTGGACAAACTGTGGCTGCATTTTGGAGTAAAAAAGTCTTTTGGACTATAGGGAAAAGGCTTTTCTACCTTGGCTCCCGGAGTTAGCCGTGGCTGTAAGCTGTTTACTACTAGCTGCTGGGGTAGTGGCTCTGCCTCTCCCCGTAGTGGTCGACTCCGTGCAGCTGCACAGCGCCGCCATTCCCCTGCTTGGATGAGTATCTGCCTCTCAGACTGCCAGGATCTCATCGTACTCTCAGTCTCTGATACTCTTTGTCAGTTGATAAAAAGAATGATCGATCTGCCATCGTCATCATGGAAATCCTCACTGCGCTGCGGATTCCGGCTGCGGGTTTCCCCTCTTCGTTTTCCAGCTCAAAACAAGACATCGCTGTTGCTGCTGCGCACCCGCTTCGGATGTTATCAACCCATGTGCTGCGTATTCATTCTTCAGGTAATCCTTTATATACAGAACAGAAACCACTAAGTTAACAACAAATCACGAAGTGGATGGCAGCAGTCGAACTTTGCGTTAATTTCGCAATCTCGCTGCTTTTGCCACTGCTCCGTTCGCGCCGCTACTCCGTTCCGTTTTTTACATTTGGAAGCTCATTCCCTTTCACATAACCGGAAAAGCCGGAAAAATATGGTTTACTAATTTTAGCATAACTCCGGTTTTATTTGGCCTATTAACACAATTTAAAAACTGGTGTGGAGTTTATAATGTGCACTTTAAGCTCAAGTTGAAAGTGAGACTGGGAGAGGCGGAGCCTTGCTGCTACGCTGTCACAAACCAAACATGTTAAAAAGACGCTAAAAGCCTATGGACCCCTATAGTTTAACGTATCGATACTCGCAGATGAAAAATCGATACCTTCTGAGGGTGGAAAATATCGATACATATCGTAGAATTGATATAATTATACAGCCCTAATTAATAACCAAACAGTCACAAAGTCATGCAGATTAGAATGAGCAACCAACACAACATCCATGTTTTTGGACTTCTACAATGAACATGAAAAAGTGGAACAAAGTTACTGATCCCTTGAGGGAGTTTCATTTTCTGTTACTTTTTTTTTTTTTGCATTAATGTCAAATAAAACTGTTATCTTCTGGGGACTTCATATGCAACATTACAGATAGCTGAATGTACTTGTGACGTGATATGGAGGAAAAGTCCTCAAAGAAATGCATATTCTCTGCTGAATTTGGTTTCTAAAGTGAACCAAAAAAAAAAAAAAAAAAAAAGTTAAACCTCTCAAAGTCTGAACTGTCCTGCTGACAGTAACCATGTTGCTTATCAAGTGAAGAGACAGGAACTCTGTGTTCACCTGGGAACAGTTTCCAGAGCAAAACCCTGATCTCACAGGAAAAGTTGGACAAATCGTCCCAATGGTGGTTTTCTCATGTCTTGCCATGAGAATTCCAGACAATCTGCAGCGCACTGTGTGAAACGTGGAGTAGATGAGAGGAGTGAAAGGTGCATAGAAAGAGCAGAATTGTAACAGTTTTCTGAAAATGAGCTGCTAGCTGCTGGAAGTCATGGAGGAACAAAAGTTTTTAGGTAGAAAAAGTTAAAAACCAGTGATGAAAGTCTCAAACATTTTCTGCACTCTTTTTAAACACAGACAACAAAACAGGATGATTTTTGATGCTTTGAACCGAGCGGGAATGCACCGGCCTTGACCGATTTCTGCTTTTCATTCAATGCTGAATGAAACAGGGTTTCCCCCAGTGCATTGTAAGCCTGGCGGGCCACCAAGCTTTACTTGTGCCCCCACCAGGCTAAGCATTGATTTTTTTTTTTTTTTTTTTTACGTCTCTTTAAAATGTTTGCATTTTTTAAGACTTTATAGTTGGTATTCAGGTATTAATCTTCCAATCACATAATATATCAAGTGATATTTTCAAATTTTCTGTCAACTTTAAAAAAAATTTAACTCAAAAACACAATAGACTGCTGGATGAATGACTGCCCTAGAGCCCAACCACAGGGCTTAGCAAGTTTTCTGGGGGGAACCTTACAGTTTAAATCAGACAGCTACATGTAACAAAATTAACCACAATTATACGATTTTTCAAAGAATGCACGATATTTCAGCATTAGCCCAGTAGATATGGATACATGGAGACAGACAAAAATAGATAGAAATAGAAAAAGATACAGAGAGATATAGATATAATATGAACAGAGACAGATATCAGCTATCAACCCTAGCAGCAATATTAATATCGGTCCAATTATTTTCCCCCTAAACTCAAAACAAAAAGTACATTCAAGAACATCCAGGTTGTTGATGTATTTGTGGATGGAAAATAAAGTGGGAGTTTTCAATCTTGGTGTACTTAAATAAATAAAGAGACGAAAAAGGAGTTTGAAGTTTTATTTAAAGGTAAAGGACATCCAGTGATGGAGTCATATTCACTTTTTTCCCAGATTATAAGTATTATTTCAGCAGGTACTAAGCCTACTTTTCATTAAGCCCTCATCTCTGAATCAAGTGTGTTTTTTTTAATTGTCTGAGGTAATGTTCTAATTTTAAATGTCCTGTTTTCATTACCTGTAAGTGGAAAAATCATCATAATTAACAGATATGGCCTTTCAAACATCCTTCTGTGTATAATTAATCTACAAAACGTGTTTAACTTTGTGATAAAGTTCCTGAAATAAATGGACTTTTCAACAATATGCTAATTTATTAAATTAGTATATTAGGTATAATCTTACATTTCTGTTGGATTCAAAATTCTTTTAAGACAAACTTATTGTGGCATGTAGGCCTGTGACAATATGTTCAACCGGATCATAAACTGCCCCAGAAATTATTACAACAAACGATAACATTGTTGTTTTGAGACCATTTTCAACAAATATATTGATAATAGCATAATAATGCAAGTTCAAATACTATCCGTTTTTTTATTTTATACAGGAGCGCTCATCTGACAGTAAGCAAAAAAAGGAAATTTTTTATGATTCTTCACTAAATGGCGACAAAACTTAGCCAAAAATGGCTAAAAACGTCTGGATGGAAATGCAACGTTGTCATCAATGGAGGAGGCTGTCTGCAGGAAGATCGTTCCATAAAAACAAAAAGACAGAGGGCACATGGAGTAAATAAATCGAAGCATAGGATAAAACTTAAAATGTAATAAATGTGACTTGTTGATGTCTATTTGTGATTCTGCATTGCAAAATAGACTGGAGTAGATCAAGAGGATTATTGTGTTTTTTTTGTTTTTTTTAAAATAATTAACTAATTTAGTAATTGATTAATCGTTAACTGGAGTATGCACTAAAAAATGGCAATTTGCTAAAAGGACACTCAGCAGTAATTAAGCCTAAACTATACAAATATATATATACATCTTACACCTAATATTTAAAAAATGTCTGTAATTATGATTTACCCAGAAACATCTCAAGTGGCTAAGTTTTGGCTTCATCAGGTTCAAATTCTTAAAAAAAAAAAAAAAAAAAGAATGGCACATTTTGCAATTCAACTTTTAATCTGTTAATCCAAAAAAAATAACTAACAGATCAGTCCTATTCTATTGATATCAAGTCAGGCAGCAAAGGTGAAGCTTTTCACATGTTAATGCCAAAACTTTTTATTTTAGCTGCGGATGCCTCCTGTGCAACAAAATGATCATACGTTCACTAAAGGAATGCTACACTGTTGCATACAATGCTACAGCGTTCCAATAAAATGTTTATTTTCATATTTAAAAAGGAATTTAATTGGTTATTTCCATCTTGAGTATTTCTGACATTGTATAATAAATGCTGACGTCGATATATCAAATATCTGCAGAATGTGAAAATTTTGTATCCGATTAATCGATAGAATAATCGATTTCAAAAGTAATCGTGATCCCTGATGCGGATCCTCTGCACACCGGTAGATTAGAGCAGAAATTAATTGTTTTGACACAAAAAATTAATTTTGAATGAAATTGTGAGAGAGTAAAAATAATATTCTGCTGCTGTCTCATTGGAGAAAGATGATTCTACGCATTGGAAGGAACATGAATTATGCCTATTATTATTGGTCATATCTGTGCTGAGTACCAGCATCAGAGGGTCGTTTTCAGGCCTGACATTTCTGCTCCGTCTGGTTCTAAACAAACAGTTGTGTGGTACAACAAGCATCTGATCTTGATGGGATCAGTGAACTCAGGTGTACATTTGGGCATATTTACCTTGTGTGGGCTTAACAATATTATGTTGCTGTATAAATACTGAGCAGACAGGGTTGGAAAGGGCAGCGCGCGCGAAAGACGACCAAAATCAACACCTAGGACCGACACGGAACGCATCCTTAATATCATAAAGTGCTGGAGCCAGATTGTAGCTGCGCTGTCAGGCATTAGGCAGATCTGCCCATCTGCTTGTTAGCGAGGAAGCTGAGAGAAGAAGATTAGGCTATCAGTGGTGGCCCACACTGCTAGAGGGCAGGTCGAATTACAGACGGACCAAAAACACCAAGTCTCCAGAGCCTTCAGATTTTATCGCCGATAACAAGTTTGCTTTACAGTCTGTGAGGAGGAGGAACAGGGAAGCACATCTGTCACAAAATAAAAACAACAGAAAATAGTCACCAACTGGACAGCTCTGCAGCCTTAGCTAGGAGCAAAAAAAAAAAAACACAGCTGAAGGAAGGCAGATCTAAAGGCTGCTCCAGATGAGCAGGAGAATCCAGCAGCAGAAACAAGAAGCGGGGAAACCGCAGCAGGCCGTGTGAAAATCCACACACACTGAACTCATCCAGGAGGTTGAAGTTCAGCGCTGGATTTTCTGGTTCCTCACACACTCCTCTCTCCAACAAGACTCCTTCACACTAAATCAGGGACTCTCTGGTCCACTTTTTTCACTTCTGACATAAATATGAGGTTTAGTATCAGCAGATACAGAAAAACGGAGCTGAATTCACTTAAAATGTTAAGTTGTTTTTTTTTTTGTTTGTTTTTTTTTTTTGAAACGCAGACATAATTGTACTCAACCACAAATTTATTTGATAAATCTGTACCAGCAGAGCACACTTACACCAGTATCATCACAGGCTCAGTCAAACATAGAAAAACAACATAACTTCAATTTGTCCAGTCAGTCCAGTTAGGAGTACAAAGGCCAATAGAAAATAAAGAAACTGACAAAAACAATAAGTTGAGTACTTTAGTTAAACATAAAAAAAACTGTAACAAAGTGCCATTAGTAATTATGAATATAATGTACAATAAATAATAAAGCATAGAATTAGACCACTTAGATCCATCCTTGAAGGACACCGATACCAGATCCAGATCTTTCTTTTCAATATCTGGGCAGATACAGATATTAATATTGTGATATTTTATTTCTTTTGGGATAATTAAAGTATGATTTTTAATTAAACCAAATTAAAACTAAAAGCTTGGAATTTTTGATAAGCAGCCAACTGCAAGATAAATATCAGAGCCCTGCAAATTAAGTTAACATGGACTCCTTATATTTTAGTCATTCTATAAACAACACAGCAGGAAAAAGAACAATATTCTGTACAATAAGCCCTTAAAAAATAAAAATCTTTACGCAAGTAGAAACATTCAGCTCTTTGAATTTGAACCTGTGTCCCGTTGAAACAAAAGACACTGAAGACTTGACAAGGGGAAATGAGAAGGATTAGGACCAAACAGACGATGAGGAAAAAGACGGACGAAAAAGCTGGTGTTTGTGCTGCTGCTGCTTGAAAATGCTAACTGAGAAGGAACACTTATGCTGCAAAGAGCTTCAGTTTCTAACAAGCTGTTAACAGTTAGCATTAGATCAAAACATTTACTCAAATTATTAGAAAAGTGACCTACAAAGTCTTAAATATGCTTCAGTGTCACTTTAAGCATTCATTCATTGTCTTCCGATTTGTTTCGATTTTACATTAGCTCCCCGCTAACGGCAGAAGCTCCCTGCTAGCAGCTGGTAGCTCCGTGCTAACGGCGGTAACTCCCTCCTATTGGCGGAAGCTTCCTGCTAACGGTGGAAGCGTTCTGTTAATGATGATTAGCTCCCTGCTAACGATGGTTAGCTCTAGTAGACAGTAGCTCACAAGCGTCACGTTTGCTTGCTTCAGATATCTTGTGTATAACGTCACAAGAAAACTTTGAGGTAGTTTCTCTCAACCAGACTCTCGTCAGACTCCATGACCTTGACTTCTTGTGTGTTTTCCATAGGCTGGCGTCCACTGTGATCTACGGCCCAGCATGCATTGCACAGATAAAGGAAGAAAAAAAAAAAAGGCGACCTTCAAAAGCAAAAAACAATACAGTATACAGCTGAGGTACTTCTGAGTTCGTATGCATCACAAACTACTTCTTTGAGATTATTAGGAAAAATAGAACTTATTTAGTCAAATATGTTCAACTAGTCATATAAACATTGGAAACTCCTGTTGATTTTATTCTATAATTATCAGAAAGGAACATCTACTTATCTGAGATTGATTTGTTTTTGTAAAGTTACAAATGTTAAACATGTGCTTTGACACATAAATAGAAATAATCTTTAATTCCCTCACTGTGCAGAGGATTTAAAAACTACTCTATCAAGGAACACATTGTTCGTCTTATACATAGCCCCAAGCATTAAAGAAAACCAAAAACCAGTGTTAGCCACAACATCTCAGCTCAGTGCATGTTTAATTATTTTACAGTTGGCGGCAGCAGCAACAGGAATTAAATCATCTTTGATTCAATTTATGTGGGAAGACAGTAAAGTTATCAGAGTTTTACACAATCATGAGAATCTCAAAAGGTGCATCCTGCAGAGTTTAACTGTCAAAACATGCACTGCCACAAAGCACAGTTGGTTGAAAATCCCCGTCACCGATAAATCCCTGAAACTTTGCCAGAAATAACAAAAGCATTCAAATCCTAAGAAATAGACTCTCGAGCTAAGTGCACAACTCGTACCAGAATAAAACCAAACGCACAAACTGAACCTTCAATGAGCTGCATCTCAACTGAAACTTCCTAGATGTCACTGACTCAGAGGCCATGAGGGCAAACGGAGGTTAAACCGGCGCTTCTAGTCACCTGACTTGGGTACAACGCTCTGCAGCTCGGAGGAAACGCCAAGAACACCAGGAGCCTTTCTTCTCTCTCGCAACTTACTGCAACGGACGCATTTTTTTTGTTTTTGTGTGTGTGTGTGTGTGTGTGTGTGTGTGTGTGTGTGTGTGTGTGTGTGTGTGTGTGTGTGTGTGTGTGTGTGTGTGTGTGTGTGTGTGTGTGTGTGTGTGTGTGCAAATGATAGGAAACAACGGTTTGTGTAGAGAATTAAATAATGCGGAATACACAGGAAATATAGGTCAGATGCTGATGCTTTGAAGGGGGTAATAAAAGGAGGGAAGAAAAACGCAACAACTGGTAAGTCGCCTTCCAAACAGTGAATTTCCTCATTTACAGATTAATGACATTCTCAGTCCCTCATCTGAAACGTCTCTCTTTTAACATGCACACCTTCCTCCCCCCCCCAGTCCTATAAAGGGGCCGGACGGTTTCGATTCAGTTGAAACAACTCCAAGCGAGTGTGAGCGGGGGAAAAAAAAGTGTTCCTGGTGATGAGCGCTTGCTTATTCCAGAGCTGCATTCGGATGTCGAGTAAGGCAGCAGCGGGAGCTTTGGCACTCCGAACCGCTGAGTGGGAAGTGTTGACCGGAGACGGTCCGATTCATTCGCGACGGGAAAATCTTTGGCCAACAGATGGTCGTTCCTCTACTCTGTCGGCAAACCGAAAAACGCAGTTTTCGTCCGTCGTCATCTGCCTGACGCACAGCTGGACAGCGGTTGCAGGTGGGCATCAGACCGGATGATCAGGGTTAACCTGATGTTAGCAAACATCAGGTTCCGGTAGAAACAAACACGCTCCGCCTGTGTCAGCGGCGGGCACGCTTCCTCAACTCCCATTCCAATAGAAGACAAACAGCAGAATAACTACACTTGCAGTGGAGCATCAGAGCAGCATCAGCATGTTCTTTTTTTTTTAAACAGGTAATTAAATCTACTTCTATCAGCAACATGGATGAAACTTCACATCAGACTGGCCCAGTCAACGCCCAGTAACATAACAACGTGCATTATTTTTCTTCCTTTTAAATTATGTGCAACTTTGTGTTGATCCGTCACATGAAACCTGAATGAGTTACACATTTTGTGGTTTCCGTGAGCCAAAAGTATGAATTCTTTTAAGAACTGAACATAGGGCTGCAGAAATATATCATCACAGTTTTAGTATAGATGAGGACTGCTTAGAATGCCTTAAGTGTGACAAATTCACAATTTGCATGCTGCTTGATGGTTTCTCACTCCAGGAGATTCTGCCCAAAATGCCAAAGGTCACAGAGTGTCAATAACAGATGAGGAATGCACTATTAATGTATCATAATGCCACCAAATCTTTAAACTGCGGTCTGATCTAGAGGCAGACGAGCAAACTGATACTAGAGAGCTTCCAAATAGAGATTAAATCAAAATATTATCTTCTTACACCAAAAAAAAAAGTTATAATACTACCATGCAAACACCTCCGACTTTAATCCAATTACTTCCAACTAGGTGCCACTTGTTGACAGCACACAAACAAGAGGGCCTCCTTTCTTCCACAACCAGTTGGCTGTACAATAATTATGAATGGCTACACAGGTGCAATCTCTGGTGGGCAGGTGGCAGGGGTGGGAACAATCGTTGCAACAGAACCACACATGCCAGCTGCTCCACTTCCACTCCAAACAGCTGCCTGAACCGCAAGACTGCAAGTGACATCTAACAAATGTACTCCAAACATGCTCAGAAATATTAGTTAAAAATACAACTTAAGTCTCGGAGTGAGTCACGAGTGCTGCTTGCGAGCAGGCTGCATCATGCTGCTCGCATCTTTACATTTGTAAACATTCCGCACATGCTACCTGAACCCGGGGAGGAGAGCAGCTCGGCGGTCCTGCTTACCGTAGGTAGTACTGTCTTAAAGCGAATGCTGCGTTGGAGCAACTCCTCGGGAAATTAAACTCTTCTCCAAGTTCTGCCCATTGGTTTTTGTCAGACACCTAAAAATTGAAGAAGAAGAAGAAGAAAAAAAGAGGAGTTGGTTAGAGAAAAAATAAAAGAAAAAAAAGGGAAGACCTCAAAGAAAGAGCGGTTACACTGAAAGCAGCAGCTCCTGCCAATATCAGCATCGTTTATCAATAACTTTCTCAAACTTCGTCGAACAAACTAAAACTAAATAAACCCAATAAGAAGCTTAGGGTTGCTTAGTCTAAAGTGTCTGTTGTTAAGTAATGCTAAAAATGTACATTTTGGGGATTATAGATAATTTAAACCGCCCGAATCTATTTGGGACATAAACGTTACAGTTGAAGCTAGTTAGCCATGTTGCTAACAAGCTAACTTTGACTTTTCCCTATTTTGAAGTAAAAACCGCTCGAGGCCAAACTGTCCAATGAGCTGTCTCGGTGCGGTTCCAAACGCATTTGCTAGCGGCGAGTCGTTTGGTCTTTGGAGTAAAGTGTCGAGAGCGTTTACTGTATCCACCGACATGGGGCCCTCTGACTGAGGCCTACAGTCTGAGCCCAGCCGTGAAGCCGAAGAAAGATGGCTATGGCGAGAAGCAGAATTCAGGCTTCCCCCTCCTCCTCCCGGTGTAAACTGTGTGTAAAAGCCGGGAGCGACGCGCCGTGTCCCCGCGCGGTGCTCCCCCCCACCCCCAGGCCGGGCTCCGTGCCGATAATCGATGGTGAACGTGCCCGCTAATTTCGAGTCGCTCCAACTGCACTCTGACTCCGCGAGCAGTGGGACTCCTCGATTCAAACCACACAACAACACAAGCCACCACATTGCATAGAGATACATGGCAAACTAGCACAAGGCCAACATCGACCCACTAACGTCTTTCTAGGGGGTACGTGGGGGGGTTACACTTGTCCCGGGTTATCCGCGCGGAGTTCTGAAGCGGTCCAGCCAGCAGTCCAGTGTGGGCAAATAACACTTTAGGTTCCCACTCACCTTAGCGAATCCACCTAAAGAGACGACTCTGATATAGAGAGCATTCAGATCCAGCTCTTTCCCACCCACGATAGGAATCTTCTTGAACGGCGATCTGTTGAGATAACACATGAAATAAATTGACACATGCTTAAATAACACTTCTGGGTAACTCACATGTTTGTGCAATTTGAATTTAAAGTTGTATTTCTTGCGAATAAAGGCGCCCCAATCTCACCCTCTGCTTTGGTGAAATTGCCGCAGCTCGTCCAGGAAAGCCTGTCCTTTCCTTCGCTGATCTAGGAGATTTTTCCCCGTCGAATTTGCCATTGTTTTTGCACGCAAAAACGCTCGAACCCCACTTCAGTCGCTTCCTAAGACACCAAGGATCCCATACTCCGCCGGCGCTCAGTCATTCGCCGAGCCGAGTGTTTAAAAAGTTAAAGAAATAGCTGGTAGCAAGGAGAGCGGCAGCTCGCTAATAAAGACTGATGCACACAGAGAGCAAACCCGATACAAGCTCGGACTAAGTTCCCTCGAGCAGTCCAAAACACGGCCGATTTACCGGTAGATTAGAAGCGCCATGGCTGAAGGTGCTCAATTAGTGCTTTTGGTCGCGGCTGTGTTCGTTTGGAGTGGTTTGACAGTGTGCTACGGACGCAGCTCCGAGGCTATCGCACACACTGTAGAGCGGCAGAGGACCCAGTTCTCAGACAAAAAGATGTGAAGGCCGCGGAGCCCGGCCTGCCACGCAGCGCCCTCTGTGGCCTGTGGCGGTACTATTTCAATGCACGGGCACAGTGACTGCTGAAACAATAGAGACTGTTTTCTTTTTTAGGGACAGTCTGACAATTCCTCTCTCAGAAAACGGGTCAGAAGGTTCTTGGAAGTGTCCCGTGGGGGGATGGGGATGGTACTAATTTAATTACTACAGCTTCGTAATCATTTGAATTAGACGCTTTATGGTGGTATTTAGTATTTTAGGGGTAAAATTACTTCCATGTTGAACTAAAGCCGAGTTTAAAAAGTATTCTGATACACAGTTAATAGCTTTGGCGTTCATTTTAAATCTTCAGTCCGGTTATTAGACACTGCTTATCTCCAGTGAGGGCCAAATTCAGGAGAATATGGGCCCCATGGGTGGAGTTAGCTTTGATGCCCTATCAACACAAGTTTATTTTATGCAGATAAATTATACTTGATTAAAAGTTACATAGGACTGCAGCATTTCACCCAGCTTAAAGACAATAAATAATATTATGTTTACAATAAAGATAAGATTTTATATTTTGGGTAATATTAAGAATTCTTTTTTTTTGTCTTCATAATTAGAGGTTTTTCAAATCACAAAATTGTTGGAAAGGTAAAACAATGCCTTTCCAACATTGCTGTTTTTAAAGAATCCAACTCTGGTTTAAACAGTAGATTTTAGATTTGGAACTATAGACAGATTATATAGATTAAATACAGTCCAGACTCATTAAATCAGAAGTTTTGAATGCTAACCTAGCTAGTTGTAGTATTTACACAGTGCTTACAAGTCATGCCCATATTGTCTGTCACTGTTTCTTTTTTTTTCTACAGAGTATGAACTATTTAAAAGGCTATTTCAGTGCTCACGCAAAAACTACTGTCAGTTATCTAACTGAGAAGCCTAACGCAGCCTAAGTTGTCAACTAGTTCCCACGTTACTTCAAAATAAGGGATTCATCTGTAGGCACAACAGGTTGTCAATCAGAAAACACATATTTGGGGCTTCTAAATGAGACACTGTGATGGTTCAGTATCACAAGATCTTGTTACAATCCAATGAGGTACACTGTAACATCAAGGTCTTTAAGCCTTGCCCACATAAAAATATATATTTTTGGGAACAATTTTTGCATTGATTTCCTTTCTTTAAAAAAGGTCCTTGTGTATATGGAATTATTTGTAGGTATATTCTAATTATTTGCAGAATATTCACCTATTTTTCTGTCGAGAATATTAAGAATATTTGACAAACATTCAGATGGGGAAGCTAAAGTATTTACATGCAATGCTACTTGGCAGATTATTGCTCTGGCGCTTGCAAACCAGCCCATCCAGGAGGACCATTTGTTTTCCTCAGTGGTTATTGGCTATATGAGCCCACATAAAGAAGACTATAAATGTTAGCCAGCTTCTACGGTAGGGCCAACTTTTTCCGCTGTATGAAGTAATGCATATTAAGGTATTTTTGGTGTTTGTACTATTCAAATAGGCATTATAAGCATTATCATAAGGAACTAGAGTGTTTATGGATTTTAGCTAGTTAGGGGTGACTGTTGTCACTAAACCCAGTTTAGTGATCCCCATCTTTTCCATTAAGAACTATTACTTCAGGAGAGTGTCCTAATGGTAACTTCAAAAATCTCACTCATTAGTACAGATGTAACGCAGCAATAAAACTTGCTGAAAGATTTGTCAAGCTATATGTCATGAGTTATGGTAGAAAGAAGAAAGAGTATGGCATAATTGTTTTTAAATGGTAGCTATTGAAATTAAATTCTATCAATTATAACATAATTTCATACAATCTTTTACTTTCATTCTAGAAATGTATAAAATACTGTGTTTCTAAAGCATTAATTCAATAATAAAAATAAATAAATAAAAATGTAAGTTAATTTTGGGGCCCCAAAACTTTGCCTGCCCCAGCCTGCTGCCCCTGCTTAAGTATAGCCCTGTCTCCAATACAAATATTTCACTTTAAAATGTAACACTAATCATATTTTTTTATTATTACTTATCACAATTTTTGTTGAGGCTGGATATTTTCTGAAAATCTGAATTATTTGGCATATTTATATAAATAGTCTTATGTAAGGTTATATATATATATTTTTTGTTTTTGTCAAGCTCAGATATATTATTTTCCTTTCTGAAATCTGTTGCTGCATACTTGTCAGCGGTAGTGGTAAACTGCCACTACCCCTTAGTGACCACCTCAAAACGACTTTATCTCACGAGGGGGACGGTTGAAAATTGCTCCCGATCCCTTCTCGCAGAAACTGCCAAGCGAGCGGATATCTTCTTGATGGGGTTACATTCAACCATTACACGTACCCCTTTGCTCAATGAAAAACCTGTCACAAAATGGCGGAGACGCACGTTAGCAGACCCCATTTTGAGGAATTGACACCATACAACTCAAAAAAGTGCTTGTCGTCCTCGTGCGGTTTTTAAAAGTGTGCTATTTTCGCCGTTAAACTGCGGCGCGCCGGAGTTCACCTCGCGCCTCTTTGGGCTCCCCACTCTGCAATTCCATTTCTGGGCTAACGGACACGCTCTCGCGCTAGCTAGCTAGCTAGCTTGGTGAATGTTAGCAAAATAACAACCGCAGTGCTCTCAGATATCCGTGTTAATCCAATTACTCCTTGAAACCTCACACTAAGGAGAAGGATATCGTCTGTTTTCTTCTATTTTTAGCGAATGGCACCCACTGCATTGAGGAAATAACTGTTCTTGATAGTTAATCGTTTGGAAGCTAGCTATAGTGGCGTCGCTCTCGAGCGTGTTAAATTCCAATCCCTTAACATCATCGCTAATGTTGCTAATAAGGTTACAACAGTCTGTTAGCGACTAAGAAGTACTTTTTTTTATTTATTAGCTGCTTAGTATTAAACTGTGATATCTCTTATACATAAGGTAAACGCGAAACTGTTTAAAATGTCTGCTAAAATCCCCCAAGGTATCCGTGTGTACTACCAGGCGAGTTAGCTGCGGGTTTGTTTACAGCTGTGGAGCGATAACACTGTTTTGTTGGTAACAGTCTTATTGGATGTTTGGCTAATTATAGGTAGTAATCAATATGTAATGCAGGCCCTAGAGGTACCTGTGGCACGACACCAATCATGTTAGCATCTGATATGGAATTATAGTAAACGGCTGTTTATTAAAACAGTGAAGCGGTCAGCTGTTTGAAATCTAGAGTATGTTGACTGGTTAAACCTGGAAATATGTTATACTATCTACATTTTTAAAGCATAGTTTATGATTTCCAATGTGTTCCCTGTTTGTGAAAAGACATGACAAGGACATTTATATTTGGCATTTACATCACCTTAGATGGGGCAAGCTTGGAAAATGCTTTTATTTTGGCAAGTCAAACCTTGATTAAATAATGTACTGCTTAGTGATTCTTTTACACACTGTTTATTATCAGCAAAGGCTTTAATATATTTGAAAACACCAAAAAAATGTGTTCAACGATCACCTACTAGCTCATGTCTTCAGTAATCACCCCTCTGTTGCCAATGTGGTGACTTTTCAGACAAAACATTCTGCCAAAATCGCAATTGACAGGTCAGCACTTTTAAAGATCGGCAAAAAACTGCAATCGGTGCACCACTATTATTGACTCCTGACCACTTTAGTCGTTAATTATTAGAAAAATAAATCACGTAATAAAATATTCTACGCTTATTATGTCTCTGTAGGCATCTAAAGTAAAATTTTAATGTCTTTTATTCAAATTTTATTTAGACTGCCTAAGGTAGGGTCTTGCTAGAAAACTGCCATTTTCAGAGAAGTAAGCTATGAACTAGATGTTTCCATCACCCCCCAAATTCTTCAAAAGCCAGTTCATGATTTGTTAAACCTTTAGTATTCTTATCAAAACACAAAAATGTGAGTTCAACGCTTGTTTTGGCATTCACACCGCCTCAGATGTGATCCGGCTCATAAAGCTGCACTTTATGAGCCGGATAAAAAAGTATTTTAATGCTATCTTATCTGGACTTTAAAGTGTATAATGGAAAACGTTATCAGTTCTGATGAGGTGTATCTTGATGCCTTCTTTGTGCCCAATAACAATTTTATAAAGCATTTGTTTTGTTTGTGAAGCAAAACTTAGAAACTAGTTCTAATCAAGGGTAGTACAAATCCATCCATCCATTTGCTTTCACCCCTCCCAACCCCTTAGTGGGGTCAGGAGGGTTGCTGGTGCCTATCTCCAGCTAACGTTCCGGGCGAGAGGCGGGGTACACCCTGGATAGGTCACCAGTCTGTCGCAGGGCAACACAGAGACAGACAGGATAAACAACCATGCACACACACACACTCACACTCACACCTAGGGGCAATTTGGAGAGGGCAATTAACCTGACAGTCTTGTTTTTGGACTGTGGGAGGAAACCGGAGTACCCAGAGAGAACCCACGCACAGGGAGAACATGCAAACTCCAGAAAGACCGGGGCCGGGAATTAAACCCAGAACCTTCTTGCTGCAAGGCAACAGCTCTACCAACTGCGCCACTGTGCAGCCAGTACAAATCATCATTTGTTTTAATTTAAGCATAATATTCATAATTATACTCCATTTGTATAGTAGGTATTAGAAATGAGTGTGAAGATGAACTCCTTTTTCCTCTGATGCTCCGATCAACAAATGCTGTCCAGTTGCTGTTAGTGAGCACTTGAACGCATCTCAGACGGTTGTACCATCACTGCAGAGGTTCTCATCTGAAGTGACAGTCAGGTCTGGCATATGGTGCAAATGGAAGGGGCAGAAAGCCCAAGTTGACCCCCAAACACCCAGACACAAACGGTCCGAACTGCATCCTACACCCCCCTCTGCCTCCACAGCCTCACTCCTGAGCGTCGACGCTCACCTACCTGCTGGTAAACAGCGCCATCTTCTGGCCGACAGCTTCCACTTCGTGTCATGGACTATTGCCTCAGGAACACATTGTACTTGGACAGATCAGTTGGGAGATTTTTAAACTTGATACTGTCACGGCTGGAGCGAAGTGCATGCTGGGAATCCGGTTGGAGGAGGCAGCAGGTGGCCGCGAGGGATCCTCTCGCGCGCAGATGGAAGTTATTCTGTGTACTATTTTGTTCTCTGTTTTGATGGGATCTCGTTGTTTGGCCTTCTGTCGTTGTACTTCTGAAGTTAGATCAGGACTTTATGTCAACGAGTGTGAATTAAACTTTAATAGACGTGTTATATATAAAAATAATTCACATAACTGTTTTGTGCTGATTTTTTTATATATATAATAAAGAGAACAAAGCCTCAGTGTTACATCTGTCCTGTAGATATTTTATATAACTAACTTAAACTAGAAAACTTACACACACACACACACACACACACAAATATTTTTGACGTACAGTAAATTTGCATATCCATTGAGTCCAGTAGATGGCACTTTTGTTTCATTTTTCACATTTATTGAGAACATTTAATTTCCCATTTACATACTGTTCACTGTTAGGAAATAATACATTTTCCAACATTATCATCCTTTTCATATAACAGAATGAATAATTTTATGACACTGTTCCATATTATTCCATATTCCATATAAGATTTTTTGTTTTTAACCATTCCCCCCCCCTTCAAGCTACATAAGTGAAACATGTGATACCAGATTTTCCTATATTAAAAAAGTTGTCCCATCACATTAATCAGCATTTACTTATCCAAAACAATAAATAAATAAAAGAAAGTTTCTATATAACACTGAAGCAAATATCACTGTGCATGTTTAAAAACACACAAAGAAGAACATGACATCAAGAAAATTAAACCTTAGCATCTTCTTTGTGAGACCAACGACAACCTGTCTTCAGTCACAAGCTTGTTCAGATTCGCTGTAATACAAACTGCTACAGGAGATCCTTCCTGTCCTCAGCCATCAGCCTCTACATCAGTTCATTGACTTTGACTAATAAAGTATTTTCTTTGTCTCTTTTAATCTAATCCAACACTTCCTTGGTGTTTTTCAGACCGAATTCATGATTTCTTTGTAGTTTCTGAATAGTTTTTATGTGACATAATGTGAATCACACCTTTTTGAACAGGTATCTGTTGGATAAATATAGGTGAAAGTTGTCCAAGCCTTCAAGTAGCAAAGCAGCAACCAGACCATCACACTACTACCACCATGTTTCAGGTTGGCACAGACTCACAATAGCAAGGGTGCAACTGAAACTCAAGTCTGACCTACTTCTTCCCCTCAGGACAAAACAGTCATGAACACAAGAGTTTGATGTGAATAGAACCAACCTCCCCTCTGTTTACGTCAAGTAGAACAGCAGTTCATTTTACATGACACAGTTTGTGCCTCTGTAGCAATAAAGAGTCCTGCTGAAAGTCAAGGCGATCAGTGTGGAAAAGGAGTTTGACTAAAAGCAACACTCACAAGTAGAGAATGAATAATAGTGTGTGTGTATGACTGATGTAATGCGACAAACATAATAACAAAAAACAAAATCTTTAATGTGAGCGACAGCCATTTAGATTTTTTTATTACTTAGTTTTAACTCTTATAACTCCTATCATGTAGTTGGTTAGCCTGTGCAGCAGTTTAACTGCATAGTCCCCGATAACCGTGTTAGCTCCGCCCACTGACTTTTATGGTACAGAGCAGACAGGTTTTAGCAAGAGTTTTCTAACACTTTTGGAGACCTAATTTCTCTGTTGGTTTTTTTTCTTCTTTTTTTCAATTAAGGACAAATAAAAAGATGTTTCTCTAAATTGATTGATTGATTGATTGATTGATTGATTGATTGATTGATTGATTGATTGATTGATTGATTGATTGATTGATTGATTGATTTTTTACTAACCTCGTAGTAGCTGTCCAGATAAAATTAGTGTCACGTATAAAAGAAACGTGGGTCGAGCACATAAACTGGCTTGTTTTGTATATTTTTACTTGCATAATTATCTATATTATTTATTTAATTGTCTCACGTTGATCTTGCGGCATAGCACAAGAGCTGAATGGATTTCATTGATGCGAATGGGTTTCTATCATCCAATTAAAACGACGCTCAGGTAGGCCAGAGGTCCCGCCCACAGTCAGTCTCTGCGCTCTGATTGGCTGTTTCGAACAGCGCTCTCCAAGAAATACACAGCTGGAGCAAGAGGGGAGAATGTGAGTAACTCTCTATAATTGAAGCTCCAACCGAAAACTTACAGTGAGGCAAACGAGCATCCACTACCAACTGTGACACGGAGGTTCTAAGCGACACACTGCTAATTCACGGTTCTGCTGGTGAGTTTATTTTACTCTTTTCGATTGAAAAGGATACGGTTGGGAAGATGATGGAATTTTCGCCTGTGTGAAAGTTTCCTCGCGAGGAAACCTCGTGGAGACTTGTAGCATCTGGAATACTGAGGAAGAGTCGAAAGCTAAGCTAAAGTTTGCGTTGGGTTTACCATGATATTGAGACGCGTTTGTCTCAACGTGTTACTTTGTGTCCATACAAAATGGAACATTCGATGAGTTTGGAACAGTTCTGGAAATTTTGAAGGGGTTTATCTGGTTTTATTCCAAAAAATCTGCGACTTGACTTCCTAACTAACTGACTAAACACTGAAAATGACTGACGTTTAAAGAAAGAATGCTCTGTTTAAACCCAATTTCCATCCATATTTCCCTGCCGTCTCCGTTATCCAACGGCTTCCTCGCTGTTTGGTTCTGACACGTCTTTACTTGCTTCTGTTGAGTCTGAGCCGCTGTCTGAAGCGTGTACATATTTATCCCTGGCAAAAAATAAATGGGTAAGAGGATCAGTAGTTTACTAGTGCATGTTTAATCTGTTGCCAGTCTCTGCTGAGCTGTTCTATGATGATGTGCAGTCTGGAATTGTAATCATGGAAGATGTTTTTTTTTTTTTTTTTGGATCAAACCCACAGTGGCTGGTATGTTTCTTCCTGCGGCTGCACTTATGGCTCCAGAACAATGAAGTTGGGCTGTTTTAAATGGATGAAGTACTGTTGTGTGACAATCCTCGTTTCCTGTTGGAGGAAAGAGGATGAAGTATCGACAGGTGCTTCCTTCAAAGAGATTGTCTTCAGGGAAATACTAGACATGCATTATAAGCTAGAGTCTCAGCCTTCCTGGTTAGTGTCACATTGAATGTGAATTTGGTCATTATATTCTGCTGGGACACATCTAGAAGTTGCAGGACACTAAGCCTACGAGACTCGTCTGAAAGTTTGTTCTGATGTTCACTTACTAATCTGTCTGTCATTGAACCACCCAGACGTCTGTCCCTCATTCGTCCATCCAAACAGATTATTATTCCTTCTCCTGTCTGTCCATCATCCCACCTTTCATTTATGCTTCGTCTCAGTCCATCCATCAACCTTCCTCCTTTCAGTTTTTATTTTTTGCAGACTGCATATTTAAAGTCTGACCACTGGGAAACGATCTGCCACAAATCAAAAGCTGATTTCTGTATTTCTTTGATTCATTGAATTCTATGGAAGTTTGAGACTGGAAATGTACAGAAATCCTGTTTTTGGTGGCCTGTTTGTGTCTACATGGAACAGGTTTGTTCATTCTACTGAACTTGTCAAAAGGCCTGCAACTAATGATAAAGTATTCTATAGATTATTTCTGACGGTCAATGGGAGAAAAAAAGGCACATTCTGTATATTTTTCATTTAAACTTATCCAGAATAACAATTGTATTAAAACATCAAAAATAAAGAAATCTGTTCCATCTTTTCAAATGGTGATAGGGAAGGTCATTTTGTTTTTAAATTGCATCAACACAGCATTCCTTCAGTGAACTCGTCACCATTTTGTAGCAAATGATGCATCTGTAGCTAAAGAAATGCCTCTGGCATCAACATGTGAAAAGCTCAGCCCTTTCTGCTTGACTTAACATCAGTGCAGATGCTTTTTATCTTTAGTGCAAAATGTGTATTTTGGTGGGTTTTTCTTATTTATTACTGTTGAGTAATAATAATAATAAATTTAATTTATAACGCACTTTTCATTAACAAATCTCAAAGTGCTACACAGAGTGTTACACTTTCACAAAATTGCCTTTTTTGAGTCTGTACTCAAAAAAGGTAATTTTTTTGAGTACAGACTCAAATTTCTTTTAACTGTTATTCAGTTACTAATAAAGTTGATGGTTATTTCAATAAAAGAATGCTATGTCATAGCATTTTGGGCAAAAAAAATTATTTAAGAATGAAATCAAACATTTGCGCATTTCTGATTAAAAAAAAATATTTTAGTGGTTAAATGACTGTTGTGGAAAACAGTGGATCCTGCTTTCTTTTATAGGTTCTGGTCAGAGAAGAGAGACTTGATTGGACAATAGGTGTGAATCCCTGATTGTTGTTGATGTACAAACAATTCTGTGGGGCCCAACCCTGATGGCCTGGCCATTTGTCTATTGTTAAGGAACGGAGGTTGTTACTTAATGTATGAAATGCAGTCTCAGTTCTGGGTTGATGAAGTATCACGCCGATTGTCTCCTGGATCACAGACATTCTCTACTATTGCGTCACACTGTGGAAGTCTATAGGAGCAGCTTGACCAATCATGATAAAATCATGCAGACACAATGATCTCATCAGACAATCTAAAGCACAAGAGGGGTGAGGAGTACATTATCAAATTTTCCATTACAATGACAAAATCAGCACAATGTACATTTTTATTTATCTGATTAATGTTCAGAATATTGCATTTATTAAAATGATTAATTGCCACCCAATTTCAAATGGGTCAGTTCTAAAGTTACACCTTTAACATCAAAATGTGTTGCACAATTTGTACTTTTAAATGTAATAAACATTTCATTAGAGTAATGCAGCGCTGCCCTGTACCCACCTGTTTCTGCACACTGTTGGTCAGCTGGTTGAAAAGAGGCCACCACGATGTTTAAATGATCACAAAAAGCACAGAGTTTTTGGCATTTGGATGCTTTTCTGTTCACAAATAACATGGTCATACTAGCTTTATCAGACTGATGGATGCACAGCGCTGGCTGCTGACTTTACCTGCATAACTACAGACGTCTCATCTTCTCTTTAACGCACTGCTTTGACAGAACATGGACAGAAACCTGTTGGTTGGAGATCAAAACTGAAATGATGGGTTTCAAAGAAAACCAAGCCTTGAGAGGATCTTGGTACCTCTGCACATTATTCCTGGGTTTTCACTGTAGTAGCAGTGTGGAAACTGATGAGTTTGTCAGAACAACACATTCTTAGTTGGTTAAAGAACTTGGAGTTTTCTTGCCTTTTTATGTTTGTATCAGAAATTACTCCATGTTTCCAAGCGAGGTCCTCCTCCAGATCAGATTCTGTACAGTAAGTCACTGTTTGAGACAAAGCTGCTTCTGGTCGCCTCGTCATAATAAATGAGTAGCAACCTCATTTCCATCAATCTTCATAATCGCCATCTGCTTGATCTTTGGCATCGGGCTTCACATGTAGGACCTCCTAAAGCTCTGCAAAGCTACAACACACATTTACACACACTAACCCTTAATGCATCCCCACCACCATTCTCCTCCTGTGGGCTGAAATCCCAAATAAATGAGGGGTAATCCCAGATTTCATTATCATCCCATTGTGTTGGCTGACTGTTGCAGCCCATATGTCCCTGTGTTCATGTTTAACTCATTAAGTCGTCTTTGTCTCATCTGGTGCTGCTTCTTAAGGGTTTGATAGATGTGTGTAGCTTCTGTGAACAGTTTCAGCTTCGAGTACAAATCATATCATCTAAAGACTCGCAGATTCTTAAGACAGGAAATCCATAACCATTTGTTCACTGGCGCTTCCAATATTCATCTATGGCTTTTTCTTTAATCTGATTTGATTTAGCAAAATTGGGTTTATATTCCAGTCTTGTTAAACTGGAATTATACTACTGAACAATATTTATATTTGTCAAAGCCTGTTAAGTTAAACTTATCTCACCAGCCATGTTTTCATTGGCCATTAAATTGTACAATTCGATATTTCGAAAATAAATTGGCTTAATCGCACCAAATCAGAAAACTTGCTTTTCAATTAAAAAGTTTTGCGGCTAGGGTGAGATGAGGGTTTTTTTGTTTTGTTTTGTTTTGCTGTATCAAAATTGGTTTGTTTTGCAAAACTGCATCACACAATCAACAACTGGAAACCGGATTTTGCTGATGGCGCAAACCACAAAGAAGAAAACGACATGAGGTAGAGGATCATGGAGCAGCATGTTGTCTCGAGTGGACAAGCTTATTCACATGATTTTAGTTGTTTAATATTTAACAGAAAAAGTGAAATTGTGTTTTTTTTTCCTTCTGACATTAGCAGAATATTAACAAAAATTAAAGCACATTTGTCATGGAAACGCAGCTACTGTCGCATATTGTCGGTTTCCGTTGGCGATAGTTGGCAGGCCTGCCATGGTAACAAATTGTCCCAGAAATGGTTGCGATAAACAATATTGTTTTGAAACCATTTTATAGTAATATATTTATGAGAGCATATATTACAAGATGCAAGTTGTCCATCTCAAAGACCTAAAAAACTTTTAATTTTGTACAGATCACTGCAATTGGAAGACATTTTAAATATCCAAAATAAAACAGAAACTGTACATGGGAAATAAAAACCACATACCACCAAAAGGGTGATTTCCCTCTGGGTTTGATAAAGCATTGTTGAATTTTTGAAGTCTCCAAACAATTGCCAATTAAAAATATAATCAGCTGCAACTTTTTATAAATTGATATTTTTCTCTCCTATTTTATTTTTTGCAGGCAGTGTGCAGGTTGGCTAAATGTGCCGTTTCTCCAGTGAATGAGTCATTTGAATGCTTGACTCTGGAGCTTTGAGCCAATTCCTGATAGCTGTATGCAAACATTTAATTCAAATATTTCTGCCATTTTCAGGAGCTCCTCTGTTGCCCAGAACCAGGATTAACCACCAGTCTATTCTGTGACGGTGCTTTTTTTTATATTCTCCAGTTTCTGCTCACTGACCTACAGTTGTCCATTTTCCAAAACAAATTACAGTAAAGGTTAAATCCTCCCTACAAAAGAAGCGCCTACGACTCCTTTGAGGATTTGATTAGATGCAGTTTGAGTTCACCTTAATAAAGCTGGTAACTTGGCAACACCGGAACTATTTGTTTGAACATTTGATTACTAGCAGAGCTCAGGCCCAGTTGAACAGCATTTACATTGTCTCTCTTCACCTGAAGCTGCCATGAAGGGATAAAATAGCTTCTTTTTTTTTTCTTTTTTAATTAACTGAAGGCAAATGTTGTGTTGATTTGCAAACTTTCTGCTTCCTTCCAGGATATGTTTGAGTTCCCAGTTTTGTGTTCGTGTTTATCTTTAAACACACAAGGTGATGCACTTTGCTCTCTATAGATGGACAAACAGAACCAACCAGCTGAAGTAATACCAGTGGAAAGATAAACGGTAGTGGTTGTCAAGGCATTTGTTCCAGTGTTGCAAATGGCCGACCTGCTGTTTCTGTGGCATTTCAGAGCAGAAACGGTTCATGGCAGACATCTTCCCAGGCCTGTCGCACTCTGAAACATCCCATAACTTTGTGGTAGATGAAAAATGACTTCAGAATTGGAAAATGTTTGGTGTAAAAGTCAGGTTTTGCTATCTGGTGTCCATGACAACCCAATGTTGAAAGTCAGGTTCTGTTGAGAGCTCACCATTTTACAGGCCTCAAAGTGAAGATTTGAACAGCTCGTCAGGGCAAACAGAACTTCTGCTCTTCATTATTATAAAATGTGGATTTGAGACCATTTTGTCTAAGCAGAACTTGAATTCTATGAACATTCTCTAGCTAGCTGTAATCTGGAAAGTGTTTCAAAGGGAAGATGTTCACTGTTCATAATCTCAACAGACTGTCACGTGAAACAAAGATAACTGTTCTCCTGGGGGAACTAGATGTGTTTGGTATTTTACTAAAAAAAAAAGTGACTTTTTTTTTTTTTCGTTGTCTGAATCCCAGCAGCTTTTATGTCTGACGCTTTCACCGATTCCATCATCTGTACGCTGACTCATTCTCAAACTTGTTTGTGCAGGATGCTGTTTACAAGGCCGTCTCTGGTGGGTTTACTCCACACCACCATGTCTGGAGTCGGCCTCGTTGTTCCTGAGTTGGCACTGAGAGATTTTAATATCCAGGAGCTGACTGATGTAAAGCAAGCTGTGGATTAGTGTCATCAAATCAAAATTTCATTGGCAGGTGGGGTCCACTCATTCAAGCCCTTAAGATGGGCTTTACTCATAACGTCCCACCTCTAAGGAGAGGCCGCTCCAATAAGGACGGGAAGGTTGAGTCCAGTAGATTTAATCCTCTAACATTTCTATTAAAAACTTCAAGCAGATATATAAACACCTGGGGGCTAAATAACTTTGCGGTGTAATTGAAGCTGAGCCGTTCAGTTCAGGGACATTATTTCCTTCCTGAATGAATGAATGAGTTTCCTCATGGACACAGTGCAGCCAGGCCCCATCTGCAGTGAAAAGGAGCAGGCCTGGCTCTAAACGAACTGCTGCTCTGATCGAGTAATTAAGTCCAGACACAAAGGGCTCAGCAGGAAGGAGTCTAATAGAGGAGGAGCTGCTATTCTCTAGGGACCAGTTTGGTCCAGCAGGACCCCTCTGGACTCCAACAAAGGGGGTTTACTGGCCCACTGCCACTTAACAGGGATGTCGCTCAGCTTTTGTGTTGCCTCAAGTTATTAATCAAGAAGAAAATCGTTGCATTTGCAATGAACTGATTAAATCCAACGTTGGAAGTATGGCTGAAAAGTTGGAGAGACTACGACGGAGTATGAGGGCCACGCTAAAGAGTTTTAAAAAAATGAATACAACAAAATCGAAATAATACGAGAATAAAGTCGTATTACAAGACATATTGTGACTGTATTACTTCTCAAAATATGATTTCACGAAATATTGACTTCATTGTATTACGACTTCTCGTATTCTTTCGACTTACGTTCTCATAATATTATGAATTTATTCTTGTAGTGCTATGATTTTACACTTGTATTCTATTTTATTCATGATTTCTCATAGTGACCATATTACGGCTTTATTCTCGAAATATTGACTTCATTCTTATATTATTACGACTGTTTTCATATGCCTTTGACTTCTTGAAATGTTCTCTATTCTCAGATTATTGCGATTTATTCTTTCGACTTTATTCTCGTGATATCAGACATAAATCGGGATACAACTTCACACATATCGACTTTATTCTCATAAAAGCAGGACTTTATTATTGTAATTTATATTTTTCCTTAGCATGACCCTAATCATTAACAAAACGGTAAGTGATTTAAGGAAATTTGCTCTAATTTTTGCTTCCTACTTTACGTTCACACTTGCACAATAACATAGTACACTGACAATTCAAGTGTTTTAGGATGAAATAATAAATAAAAAAAATCCCTGGAGGGATGAAGAGCCTCAGGTGCAGGCTTGCGTTTTATTTGTATTCATTTTTCTATCTTTAACTCACTCAGCGGCAAATCAAAAGTCCGTCACCGCCTGAACCTTCACTTATTACGTAATGCCCCTCTTCTCCTGAGTTTCTGCACGAGCGCCTGCATGCTTCAGCGAAGCGCCGCGGGCTCCCTGAGCGTGCCACGTGCAGCGTGTTTTGATGACGTAGCGTCGTGGATGTGCTTTGCTGTCTGGAATAGCCCCAATCCTCTTAAATGATTATTGGCTACAACTAGAGAGCAGTGCGACGTATGCGTGTGTGAAGTGGGAACACACATGTCTTCACCCCTACTGAACGCTAAAAAGCACAGACGGGATCTAAGTTTACTTCAGGCTGCAGGGCAAACCGGGGCTCGTGCCGCTTACTCTACCGTAAACTTAGAACGGTTCAGTCTGAAAATGTCTGTAATTTCACTCCCAGAGTGAACTACAGCTTCCTCCCACTAAACCTGACTCTGGTTGTTCTCTGGCAGGTTTGTCTGCACAGTCCACTCTGCAAACCCTTCATCTTTAGGAATGTGGTGTGATCTGGTTTGTGAATGTTCCAGCCTGCCCTTCATCACGTTCCTTCTTTAACGTTTGTCTCTTTTTTACCCAAGCATTGCTGTTTCATTCCTTCCTAATTTATTCTCTGGACAAAGCAACTTTAGCCTTAAGGTATATAATGATATTCGAGTATGTATGAAGTATTTTCTGTGAACTATGGAGATCAGTTGTAAGATCTCATGTTTTGTATTAAATGTTCTAAGCACTGATTGTAGCTCAGAAACCCAGTCATTTGATTCTGATCAAATATGCTAAAATTAAAATAACTGTTTCTGCTTGCAAATTATTTAGCCATATGACAAGACAGACTTGAGGAGGAGTGGCAAAAGCAAATGAGGTGGATTAGCACCGCTTGCCAACAACTGATGCCATCTAGGGCATATTACTGTGGAGTGTCTGCTCCCTGGATATTGAGCTGTTGAGATTGACGTACAGTATTCAGTCAGAGGCTTCTTCAGATTCGCTGGAAGACTGCTAGAGATCTGCTTTGCCAGCAGCAGCACCATCCATGATAACTCTTTTTAAAGATACTTGAATATATATATATATATAGTATTTTTGTATTGAATTTATTTTTTCTTCAGTATCCTTGCAGTAGAGTAGACGTATGAGGTATGCCACGATTTCAAATGATTATGGTTGATGGCTGAAGTCAGATTGCCAGGGAGTGGCATTCCAGCCACATTATGAAACATTGTTGCCAGCATGGGGGAAATGAAGCAGGATGAGCTGTCTTCTGATAACTGGATAAATTGTTACAAACTCAATTTGTAACAATTTTGTGTTACAAATTGAGTTGTATAGAACTTAAAGAGAACTTTATCTTTAACCCCTATTGGTAATTGAGCGTTTATCTGAGTCCAACCTTAGTCTAACCCCACTGGTTATCTCTTGTGCTCGACTTAAGCCGTAACTGCTGAATGGAAAGGGTGGGGTGTCATGGGAAATCACTTTGGAGTGTCAAAAGGGAAATGAATTTTAGAATAAAGCTATCACTGTGTGGACATGTTTGTCAAATGACCGTTGAAGAATGTGCGTGGTAGATCTCCAGGTCAATCAATGCCCTTTCTAGGGTACCATTCTCGGCTTCTGCAGCATAATAAAACCATTTTTTGTTTTTGTCTTCTCTCTTGGCTTCAGTTCTCCAACCCTCCTCTGCTCTTGACATTTGACCGCATGTGTGGGCCCCTTTCATGCTCCAGATGCACACAACTGGAGATCTTGCCAAACATTCGTCCTCTTTTCCGTTGTTGAGCGGTCACCCCTCATGAAAGCCTGCAGAGCTTTCTGGATGCTTCGCTGTTGCAACTCTAAAGGTCTTTCTACCACTGCAAGCCCTGAGGAGGTTTCCAGAGACTTATCTGGCGTTATCATCAGTAGCTGTTTCCATTACAAATGTGTGCAAGTCTTTGTCTATTTTCTGCAAATGTCGCGAAAACAGAATTGTGCAATTGCTGTGTTTCCGGTTAATAAGGATGTAAACGAAAATCAAACTTGAATGAGCGTGTTCACGCGATAAGTGATTAAAAATCATGGCAGGGACAGATGCAAACATTTACATGAGATTTTAATCATCCAGCCATGGTGCAAACGCCTTCAGCTGTTATTCAAACATTGGAGTGACAAACCCCTTGTACTTGAGAGCTTACAGCATTTTAGGAAACTGGTTTTCTGCAGTTTTACAGAAGACTCAGAATTTTTTATGAACTGAGATTTCTGGTGGAACTAGATGAATAGCCCAGGAAAAAAAAAAAAACATAATCCTCCTCCTACTTCCTGTTGTCTTTTTCGCCAGTGGTAACATCTGGCTATTGGTCACGTGACTCATGTGGAAAAAAGTCTTTCCATTGCAGTTTTGCAAAATGCATATTTTTCAATGTGGCTGAAAATCCACCTCATCCTACTGCAAAAAAATGTCTTATCGAAAACAAAATTAAGCAAATTTATTTTAGTTATTTCAATTGGCGCAATTCTACGTTTAATGGAAACACAACTAATGTGGCTGAAAAAGGAAGGCTGCTGGAAGTCAGCTTGGCTTATTTGAGCGGTGAATCTCAAACAAGCCCGCGGTCATTGAAACAGCTGTGGCAAAGCAAACACCTGACTCACTCGTAAGACGTCACGTGCGCTTGCCCTTTGCGCCTCAAGTTTGCTCGTTCCGCAGCAGCTTTGTTTGACTCCTCGGTCCAGACCGAGTTCAAACCGGGAGGTGTGTTGTTGGTGGTGGGGGGGGGGGGGGTCTAAGAGGAAGCGGCAGTAAATCACCTCCTCTACCCCGTCTCTTTCCGTTTCATTGCATCCCGATCGGGGAGTTCCTGGGTCGTAGATGAGACTGGTTAAGAAAACAATGGCTGCTTTGTGTTGGGGTCCCGCTGTGATAGGATTGGTGGGGGGCACATAGATGGTCAGGGCTTAGTGAAGCGTAGCCACTTCATTAATCAGGGTTCTCCTCGTGCACCTCCTCCTCTCATCCCTTTCTCTCTCTCTCCCTCCCTCCCGTCATTCCTTCGCTGGCGTTCCCTCCACCCAGTCGTGGAAGCGGAGGCAGGAGCTGCTCTAGCTGAACACGGTGCAGGGACCTGATTCTGTTAGTCCACAATGTGTCCAGTAGGCTGACAGGAGTTGGACGCTGGACAGGTTTCTTCAGTAGTTTGAGTTGTTTCTGTTCTGCGGTAAGTGAGATGATGTCAGACTCTCCCGTCTACTTGCATCTCCTCTTTTCTGGATGTAGCACTCTGTTTAGGTTAGTTTTTACTTTATTAGTCCTGTCACTCTGTGCTTCAGTAGAAAACATGTTATCTGAATGCAGCACAAGAGTTTTTGCTGCTGATATTCATAAATCTGGGGTGAAAGCGGATCGTGGAGAGGGGGTTGGTATTCCAGGACTATTGTCTCAGCTGTGTTGACCAAATCAGCTCTGTTATTAGGATCTGTGTGCTTGTGATTGCTTCCCCACACCCACTCCCTCTGTGTCAAACACACTCCCCACTGGGACCGCTGAGTGTCGGGGTAAGACTTGTGTGGGAAAACTGGAGAAACCAGCTGTGTCACTTCCTTTGAGAAAAGTTTGAAGGTTCGGTAAAAACAGATGCTCCTTGCACCATTTGATGTGAGTTTTAAACTAATTTATTCCATTTTTAATCATTGTAGTTACTAATTATTCAGAGTTGATGACATGATTCTGAACACTTTAAGCACATCTGCGATTCTAGAAGAAGGTAACTGAGTTTTTCACTCTGCAACAGCATCTACCCTGAAGTGTCACAGCAAACCGGTTGTCCTGATCGGTACATTTACGAATAATAAGGCTGTAAAATTGAAATGATTTTTCTGCTGTTATAACCTTTTGAATGATTAATGTGGCAGATTCCAAGTTTGGGATGGGCTTCTACTGAATGCTTACTGCTCAAATAGTCAAATTATTTTTTTTATCTGTCTTTGAGATCTGATGCATCCGGCTATGTGTTGAAACATTTTAATAAATAACTTCCTTCCTGGTCATTAATTGATTTAAACAAAGTGTGCTCATTTATATCCTTTGACCTCATTAAAAAAACAAATTGATACATGGACAAACTCGGTTTTCCAAGTCGAGCTTATTTTTGTACAAAAAAAATAATCTTACTGAGGAATTTTCACTGCCTTTCAAAACAAAAAAGTTACAATTGAAAGTCTTTTGAAAGTGGAAGGTACAAAACAAAGTTATATATATACACACACACAGTTTTATTTATTTTTTCATTAATTGTCTTAGTTAACAGGACTGCAAACACCCTGTGACTTTCATTCAGTCACATTTTGCCACACCCATTACGGAAAACTGAACTAAATAATAAAAGGTGTTTTTTGAACATTCGTCTTTGAGAATACACGCAAAAAATTCAGACGAGTATCTTAGAAAATGATCGGAAATTGGTGCGTATTGTTTGCAGATGTTGCGTTTCAGTTGTACGATGACTTATAGCTCCTTGTTCTATAGAAATCAGACTTCATTATTTCATTAAAGTATTGTTTTGTTTACAGGCAAGTGGGAAAACTTTTTTGCAAAAAGCCAGACATTATTTTATTTTTAAATATCTACATTTTGTGGACCTCAATAAATTTCAACGTGACTGTTTTAGCTGGAAAGTTTGGACGCAGTTGATCTAAATAAGTTTCTTCATGTTTTGTAGCTGCTGTATTATAAGCCTGGCGGGCCACCAGACTCTACTTGCGCCCACCAGGCTTAGAATTGTGTTATTTACATTTGCCTTTAAGACCTTTTAGTAGGTGTTGGGCATTGTTGACAATGTCTTCCAGTAATGCATAATTTCCCAGTGATATTTTCAGATTTGCTGTTGACTTCAGACTGCCCTGCTAACACCTCCAGGCTTAGCAGGTTCTCTGGGGGAAACTCTGCCCTAAAGATTTGTCTTTATCTCGACAGAATGAAGAAGTGAACTTCTGGTGAACACAATCATGGCTGTCCAGACTGGCATCCAGGTAAGAGCCTGCTTGCTTCACTCAAAAGTTCAGTTTGACGACCACAAACTGTTACATTAGTAAAGGGGAAAAAACAAATCTATTCATAAACCATCTGGGTTTTTCAGTTCCGATCATCGGAGTAGTAAAGACGAATTAAGCAGCTGCTTCAAAACCACCTGTGTCCCAGCATGCCATGCTGCTGTTGTTGTGCCTGTCTGGCGTTCCTAAGCTCCCAGCCTTTAGTTGTTTTCCCCCCTCCACATCTTGTAGGGAGTGGGCGGAATGCTCCTCACTTTTTCCCTTTCCCCTCCCAGCGATGAATCGCAAGTCGTTCCCAAACCCAGAACAACAAGCGGATCGAGTTACAGCCTTGTCCCCGTTCGACACCTCCTCGACCGGCGCGCTCCTCTCATCTGCTCTGGAAAAGCCAGGACTCTCACATTCCCACCACTGTTGGCTTGTGGGAATGTAAAATATGCTTCCCAAGTGCTGATGGCATAACGTGTGGCGGGAAGGGCCGCAGCACGGCGCGGATGTTCTGCAGTTTTAAACGCAGCAGATGGATCCTCAAGATCGTGTTACAAACAGTCTCTGTGGACGAAATGGAAGCTTTGATTTTACTAATCGATTTTTTTTTTTTTTTTTTTTTTTTTTTTTTTTTTTTGGGGGGGGGTGTTAAAGTGAAGTGAGCGTAGAAAGTGGCTGAATGTTTCGGTTATTCTGGGTCTGGAAGGTGAGCTGTGAGGATGCAGTGATGCTGCAGCCTCACTGCACATGTAGAGCACAGTCAGATCAGATATCTGCTCAGCCATGCTGAACGTGAAATGCATTCATGGAAGTATAAATACAATCTGTAAAGGGAAGAACTGCTGCAGAATCCACCGGAAGCTTTAGTTTGGGTTCCGTTCGGCATTTCCAGACATTAAAACCTTTATAATTATACATCTGTCCCGACGAAATCCAAAGCTTTACAATGAATGCCTTCGTCTGTAATGAGCATTTTAGGACTTGATGTGAAAAGGACTAAAGTAAACAGCTCAGGCTTAGTTTAAAGGTCAGTTAGCAGGTCGTGGGAGGAAACCAGCTTGAAAGTTGTGAATTTGCTACTTTGGAAGCAGATTGTTTGGAGGTGGAACATTTGTGTCACATTGAAAAATGTAACTGGTTGTTGTTGACGCTGCTGTTCAGATGATTCATAGACATGCAGCAGGGGGAGGAGCTTATGAGAATGTTTTTTTTTTTTTTGTCATGTTTTTCTTTTCCATCTGATGGCTTGGTTTCCCTTTAGAAAGTTTTGATGTGCTTAGCTTGAGCCACTTAAGATTAAACCACCTTTAATTAGTGATTAAAGGTCAGAATGTTTCAGGATCTGGGGTGTTTGTGGATTACGAGTCCACATTCCTGTACCCAGTGAGATTAACTCAGAACGGCTCTGTTCTATGGGCATTTAGATCCCAATGTTAAGCTGTTCTCACTTTCACTGAGGATATCTGCAGAGTTGTCACAGGTTGGATTTTCCATTTGCTTTTCTTCTTTGAAATGATGTGACACGCACTCAAACCATCCTCAACCCTGAATAACGAAATGCTAAAACCAAAACGTGCATCGTTTGCAAAAAAGCACTATGAATGAGATGACAGCCTCAAAAGTTAATTAACGCACCCATTCTGGATCTAGAACTAAACTAAAAAATATCTATTAAATCTTATCTCAAACAGATGGTTCAGTTTTAAAAGTGACTAAAAGATTTTTGCCATCTGTCCTGTCATTTTTACAGCAGGGAAAGTAGGAAGTTGCAGATTAGTGCAACTTCCTACTTTGCATCTCCTAAACATCTCCACAGTCTGGCCCATCTAATTATTAAAAAAATGGTTTTGACTTGAACTTTGAAAAAGTAGAAACAAAGGTTTACTTCCTAGGGTGAAAGCGTTGTCTGTAATCCTGAGTTGCAACAAGTTCTTTTTAGCGTCATCGTGGAGAACAAACTGAGGTTAAAGCCATCATCATATCGACCTCACGGCTCTGCTCCACTGAGGCCTGAGTCGCTCCCAGTCCATTAATCTGGAACAGAACAATCTGCAGCAGGGCTGCGTCGGTGTAGAACGGACCGTCTGTTCCTCTGCCCAGAAAGTTTCCGGTTTGTCGGCCGGGGCCACGCCATGAATTCGCCGCCTTGTTCCGCAGCACAACCATCCATTGAGCTGCGCGTCTCAGCAGCGCCTGATCACATGCAAACGACACCAAGATTAAAGGCCATATCTGCAGCAGATGTCAACAAGCTGCATGGCAGGAAGAGGGAGGGGTCCATCAGCAGCTGGTTACGTAACGTACGGAGATGTCAGAGTGGACATCTGCAGCTGATTCTCAGGTTTCCCCCTCGGACCGCCTGGAGACTGGAAAATCAGCCAGTGCTTGGGAATGTGGAGGTCCCCTGCTTCTCAGTCTGAGTTTTACAACTTTGTATTGGGGCCATTGTAGATGGAAGGAAGGGAAGAAAAGGAGTACATTTCCATGAAAAACTCCTATTCTAGAAAAAAAGCAAGGAAATTTGAGCTCCAAAGTCAGAAAGTAGTTGGAAAAAGACTCAAATTTTAAGATTCTGAATTTTTATTTTTTAACATTTGGAAATTTGAGTTACAAAAGTCAACTTTTTGAAATTCAGAATTTTTTTTCTTTCTCTAGAAAATTTTTGACTTTTTAAATTCAAATTTTAAGATGCATCTCAGACATTTTCTGGGGGGGGGGGGAAGTTTTAGGAGTTTTTTGGGGGGCAGAATGTACTTTTTTAATTTAATTTAATTTTTTATACATTTTGTTCAGAGCCATAAAACTGAGAACTCCACCCTGCCCCCCCCCCCCCCCGCACACACACTTGGTTACCCTGTGTGACAGACTTTGAGTGACCAGATGAGGATGCTGACTGGGTGAGGCAGTGTGTGACGGCAGGGATGGATATGATCAGACGTTGGCTTCAGGCACAAAGGAGCACATGTTAGGAAAGTACAGCAGCATTAGGTATGTTTTTTTTTTTACTTCCAGATTAGAAGCAAAAATAACACGAGGCTGTGCAGAAAACTTATGATACGGTTGATTATAAATGGATAAAGATGGATTTGTGGCTTTAAGACGGAGTAACCACGGTTACTAGGTCAGGTTGGTGCACTGATCTTCAGTAGAGCTTACATGCAGCACTGTGTGAAGGCTTCACTCTGCATGGATAGCTCACACTAATTATGATCCACTAGCGTTTCCTCACACAAGGAGGAGGAAACTGAACATCATTTGTGCTTTCGTCTTAAAGAAGTAACATTTTGTGGTTCTGTTCCAATAATAAAACTGACCATATAAACATTGTTTCATTTTTAGGTAACTGTATGGCTGTCATCGCCCCACAGATGATGGAATGTTTTTCAAGAGTCATAATGATGACTTGTATCACTGAACTGCACACAGTAACTGCTTTTAGTATCATGATGATCAATGCAAGAAATGCTTGCTTGTAATGCTGCATTAGGAAAATAAATGCTATAAACTAACTCTGTTTAAAATGATGCCTGTCTGAGAATGTTGGGTTAAAAATGGCTAATGGAAGAAAAGAAGCACTGAAGTAAAATTCAGCTGCCCTCATCTACAGTTTTTGTGACGTTTGTGTTCCCACAGACAAATTTGGATCACAAGAAAAGGTTGACTTTAACTTTATTATTCCTATTTGATACCAACTTTTTAAGTTCCTGTATTTGCTAGCTGTGCAACAAGGCTAACGACCACTAAAAGGAAATTATTGGCCAACCAAACCAGTTAGCCTTTGTTTATAAAATGACTAAAATTTAGAAAAATGGAATGGTTTCGGGTATGTTTTTTTTTTTTTCTCTTTTTGGTTGCTTTTCTTTTCAGATGCTAACTTTTCTAAGTTCCTGTATTTGCCAGCTTTGCTGTGAGGCTAACAGACGCAAACTTAATTTCCACCAAAACCTTCTGTCTGTAAAATGACCTCTTTAGATTTACGGTGTTTTTAGTTGCATGTTTTTCCTTTTTTTTTTTTTTTTTTTTTTTTTTTTTTCCCCAGCTCAGTTGATTTATTTTTGTTCTCCAGGTTTGGTTCAGCGAGAAGTTCAACGCCCCCCTGCTGAGTCCCAGGTGCCCCCGCAGCCCGTTGGCTCAGCGCCACGGCCCCGGCCTCTCAAACGTCTTCCAGTATGACCAGTGGCTGGCGGTCCGCCACGAGGCCACGCTGGTCCCCATGCAGGAGGACCTGGCCATCTGGCTCAGCGGCATGTTGGGTGGGTTTAACTTCCACACCAGCTCCTCCTCACACTCCTCAGCGGTTAATTTGTTTTTTTTAGTTATGACACAACAAGGTTTGATCCAGTCAGTTTTCCATCTGCCTTCAACAGTAGCTGTGTGTGTGTTGCATGCCAACAGTTCCCCCCCAGAGGCCAGGAACGTACCGATGAACTATCAATGCGGCTCTCGTGTGTAATCAGATTTCGACGCTTCAATTTCCAAGCGTCTCTTGGGGAAACCGCAGAGCAGAACAGAATCCCTCAGTTTCTCTGCTGCTGTCATTATACGGACACCCATTGTCCATGTGGCACAATGGAGCAGTGAGGAACCCGAAACTGACTCTATTGTTGCTGAATCAGGGTTTCACAGCCTAATGTTTGGCTGCCAGCACGAGGAATGTGGGCAGGTACTCGGCGCTCAACGTGAGTTGGTGCTCCCGTGGACAGGATGGCCTGCATTTCAGGTTTTTAGACGTTTTAAATGGCGAACCAACAGGTGGGATAAAGTTTCTAGCCCTGAGGCTGAGCCCTTTGTTGGGTGGAAGTCGACTTTTACAGAGCAATCTTTGTCACTTAGTGCGGCCGTATTGTTCCCTCCGGCTTTGATTTACAGCAGAGGCAGCGTGGGAGCGCTTGAGCCCCTTGGAGGAGGAAGCGGCGGTGTTTAATGTGGCCTCCTGTTCAGGAACATGCAGAGAAGGGAAGATGTTCCGCTGGTTTGTAGCTTTTAACCGCTCTGTGGTTTTTCCAGGAGAGGAGGTGAGAGCCGAGCTGTTCATGGAGGAGCTGGATAACGGCGTGAAGCTCTGCCAGCTGATCGGCGCCCTGCAGACCAAGGTCGCCCAGACCTGCCCCACAGCGCTACCTAAGGTAAGACGTGAAAACGCATCAAAATGTTTACTTTAGCATTCCGCTTCCACATAAGTTTGACGGTCCGGTTCCTGTCCAGCTCTTCCCTACCAGGAAGGTGGCCTGTAAGCGCGACGCCTCCCCAGGTTCCTTCTTTGCCCGGGACAACACAGCCAACTTCCTGGCCTGGTGCCGCCACGTCGGCGTGGACGACACCTACCTGTTTGAGTCGGAGGGCCTCGGTAAACACCAGAACACGTCCAACCAGACGACTAAACTCTCATTTCATTTGGGACCTTTAGACAAATGTTCAGGTTTAATGTCTAGTCGGGAGAGGAAAGAAGGCTTCAGCCTGGATTCCTGCAGACATGACCTCTGAGGTTGACGTTTGAAATGACCTGCCCACCAGATTTAGTGAACTATTAAAATTAGCTGTGGCTTTTACAAAGAAAGTTGAGTAACTTATTAAAATGCAGCTGTAAAGAAAAGATTCAAGTTTGAGGCCAATTGAAGGTATAATCTTTAACATTAGTCACAGATTAAAAATCTTTTTGTAGATTCATTAAAAGTAACAGAAGTTACAGTGAAAATCAAAAACTTTTTCTCGACGCTCCATGTATCAGTTTATTTAAACGTTACCTGCTTTGCAGAAATACTCATTTCCTTTGCACTTTTTCTCATTTTGCCGCAAAGTTTAAAGTAGGTTTCTATAAGCGAGACCAACAGCAAGTAATGCTTGATTGTCAAGTGAAAATGTTAGCCATCATACCACACTTCTGATTTTTATTTGAAAAGTATATCTGCACTCGGGTCAAAAGTTTTTTTTTTTTTAAAGAGAACACTGGTGAACAAAACGGCACCAAGGCGGTTTGCATCAGCTGATCAAACGGAGCAGATCTGAGCTTTAAGCTTTCAGCCCTACAGATCTGAGCAGCAGAGTCCGGTTAAGCTGGACCTCCTAGTGGCTAAATGGGATCTGATGGCGGGAGCAATCACTCCGAGTGGGATCACTTCATTTGAGTTGATCAAACTCCAAATCCCAGTTTGGAAGGAAACCCAAACATCTGCTGCTCAAATTATTTTTTCCTGATCAGAGTTTCCCACCAGAGAACCTGCTAGGCCTGTTGGTAGAGGCGTTAGGAAGGCCAGCCAGCGACCCGCCGTGTTTTTGAGTTAAATGTTTATCATTGGGCTTTAGGTACTGTTGTCTTCCAATAACGCTTAGATACCTAGTAATATTTTCAAATTTCCTGTCGGCTTTAAAGTCTTAAAGATGGCAAAAATAAAAGAAATTGAATTAAACTGTTTGCACTTCATTTGTTTCACCCCAGGTGTGTGTACAGCAGTTTCCATTACAAATGTGCACAAACGTTGCCAATACTCTGGTAATATTGAAAACCCTCCCACAATTTTGCAGTTTCTGTGTTTCCAGTAGTTAAGAAACGCAATTAAAATCACATGTGAATAAGTTGGTTCACACAATAAGTTAAACACGCTGCACAGTCATCCTGCAGCTACTTCCTGTCGTCTTCTTGTTTGTGGTTTGCGCCACTGGCAACATCTGGCTGCTGACCATGTGACTCGTATGATGGGTGGAAAAAAGTATTTCCATTGCAGCTTTGCAAAAGTAAATTTGATATGACCAAAAAAGTTTTATTGAAAAATGAGTTTTTCAAAATTGGTGCATTTCCATTAAGTGAATTTGACATAAATCAAATTACGTATTGATATTGTCAATGGAGATGCGGCTAATGTCACTGATGTATATTTAGAAAAGAAACAAAAAGACAAATGATGCAGGTGGGGGAGTAAAGCCTGATGGCCAGGCTTATAAAACACTGGAGAAAGCCCTGATCTGATTTTGAATTTTTAAAATAATTTTTATCATTTTTTTTTTTTTTTTTTTTTTTTTTTTATCCTGAATGTTTGTCTGCCGCCTCTTGCCAACGGGTGTTTTCTCTGCTCTAGTTCTGCACAAGGATCCTCGGCAGGTGTGTCTGTGTCTGCTGGAGGTCGGCCGGATCGTCTCCAGGTGAGTTGGCCCCTCTGAACGTAGACCCTTTGAGTCTCTCTTCGGCGCCACCTAGTCCTGACTCGTCTCCGCCTGTCCCAGATATGGGGTGGAGCCGCCCGTGTTGGTGAAGCTGGAGAAGGAGATCGAGCTGGAGGAGACGCTGCTGATGACGGAGGAACCTCCCGCCGCGGTGAAAACCTTCAGCGTGTGCTGCCAGCACGGGGCGCTCTACCAGCCAGAGGTGAGATCAGGCCCCGTTTCCCCCGACGACAGCGGCTGATCCACGTGACGCCCCGCCGGCGCTCTGACTCAGTCACATGTGCAGAGCCACGTCATCGCACACATGCGGGCGCAGACGTTGAAGCGCTCCTGAAGGGGGGGCTGTGGAACCGGTTGGATGAGTTTACGTATTTAGTCTGGTTGAGTGGATGAGAGCGCAGCAGCAACAGTCGGGTTGATTGTTTTCCTCCCAGAGGAGACGACCGCTCTAAAAATAACCAGAGTCAGTGAAGCGGGAAATGGCTTGGATTAAAAACGGACACAGTTGGATTAATCATATTCCCAAATGCATCTGGCTTTAAACTGAGCTGTTCATACTTTAAAAGGTTTTTTCTTTTTTCTCCCAAAGGTATTTATTTCCTATTAACTTTTGCACATTTTGTCAGGTTTCAATTTCAAACTGTAATGCATTTCCTGTACTAAAGTGATCAAGACCCAACAAATGGCCTAAACTGATTGGTCAATCAAGAGGAGGATTATTCATAGGAGCTGAAAGGCTTGATGGAACTGGAGGAGCTGCAGAGATCCACACTGTTATTTTTTAATGAATTTTTTAACAAACCGTGCTGACATTATGGGATACAATGAGGGGAATGCTGGACATTATTCGCATTAGCTGCGTTTTTATGTCAAATGTTCCGCTAATATTGGAATACCAACAACTTCACAATTGTGGTGTTTCCGGAAAATTAAAATCACAGATAAAAATCACACAACCAAGTTTGTTCACTTGAGTCAGTGAAAAGTGTGCTGCACCGTGATCCTCCAAATACTCCCTATCTTCGTGGTTTGCTCCAGGGGCATCATCCGGTTGTTGATCATGTGACTTGTGTGATGTGAAAAAGGTGTTTCCATGGCAGTTTTGTCAAATAAACCAATTTTGGTGCTCTTAAAAAAAAAACAAAAAAAAAAAAACAACAAACACCTCAAATGTCATATAGCACAGTCCTATGGTTGGTGGAAGCACAGCTATTGTCCTGAGATTCGTTCCGACACTTGAAGATCCATCTTCCTTATTGACTCTAAACCGTTTCTGTGTATATCAGAGATGATCAATGATTCTGCTGGTTTGCCCCTGCAGGAGCTCGGCATGGATGACCCACCCTGTAACTGCTCCAACAAGGTGTCCATAGAGTACCTGTCAGAGGGACGCTACAGACTGGGCGATAAGACCATCTTCATCAGAGTGAGTATCTCCGTCTGTCTGTCCCGGTCAGTTTGAACTCGGCTCTGAGTGTTTGTGTTGTTGTGTCAGAGATTAGCTGCTAGCTGTTGCGTTCTGGCAGCTGCAGCGGTGCCAAGTTCATCGCCGCAGGCCGTGGCTGGACACATGTAAGCTCATTAGCCAATAGCAGTGGAAGGTGATTACATCACATCTCCGCTGCTATTCAGGGCACAACGCCTCAGTGCAGACGGGTTAATCTGCATCTGCTATTTTGGGAGCTGAAGCAAAACGGTCACTGCTTGCCTGAAAGCTCATGGTGTGGACTTTGGGATGATGTGGGAATGTTTGTTCCCTCAGATGCTGCACGGCAAACACGTGATGGTGCGAGTCGGTGGGGGCTGGGACACCCTGAGGGGCTTCCTGACAAAGTATGACCCTCTGCGGGTGCTGCAGTTCACCACACTGGAGCAGAAGATCTTGGCCTTCCAGAAGGGCCCACCTGGTTTGGGGGGTCACCGTGCCAACAACGCTCCACCCAATCCCCCTCATATGGACCCTCTTGCTGCAGTTAATGGCCTCATCTCCTCCTCTGCCTCCTCCTCTTCGTCCTGCTCTTCATCGGCATCTGGACCCCCTGTAGGACAGAGCTGCCGGTCATACACTCCCTCCCCTGCCTGCACACCCATCCTGGCAAGGAAAGGTTCTGCTGTGGTACCGAAGAAGAACCTCCAGACAGTGCTGTCCTCTCCCAGGAAGCCCACCCAGCTCCCCCTGCCTGTCCCTACCAAAGGCTCCTCTTCTCTGCCCTCCTCACCTCTGAGCAGCTCCTACAGGCAGGCCCCCAGCCCGGGCAGTCACCGCAGAGCCCTGACTCCATCAGCTTCCCCTGTGGAACCAAGCTCTGCCTCTAAGCTAAAGCCCCGGCCACATGGTCCTACCGCCCACCCCAGGAGCCCGGTCTGCCCCGAGCCTTCCTCCAAATGCCCCAAACCTTCCAGCCCATGTACCTCCCCCACTGCTGTGCACATGTCCCGTCCCACCACCGTATCTGCCCCCAAAGACGTTAAGCCTTCCTCGAGCGCCAGCCAGCGCTCCCGCCTTGCACAGAGGCGCCCTGGCTCTCCAGCATCACGCCTCCGTCTGGAGACGATCAGGAAGGCAAGGGTGGCCACAAGGACTGTGCCGGTACGAAAAACGGTACCCCAGCAGTCCCCGACGCCCTGCTCCTCCCGTGCCCCGACCCCCTGCTCCCAGGCTGGCTCCTCCCGTGTCCCGACCCCTTGCTCCCAGGCTGGCTCCTCCCGTGTCCCGACCCCTTGCTCCCAGGCTGGCTCCTCCCGTGCCCCGACCCCTTGCTCCAAAGCTGTGCCCCCAGCAACAGTAACTTCTATCTGCTCCATATCAAAGGTTAAAATCAAGGTGGCCTCTGCCATCCCTGGGCCGGTCCCAGGTATTGCCTCCTCTTCCTCTAAAGGTAATCAGAAGGGCCCCCCCACAGCACAGAGGACTGTGAAAAAACCAGCAGCTCTGGGGAACCCCAGCACAAAGACGATGCTGAAACCTGAAGCAACGACGACTCAAACCACAACCTCTCAGAGAAACCCAGTGAAGGCTGCAGAGAAGGTCCCACAGAGCAAGGCCAGGAGTGACAAGCCGTACTTTGAATTGACCACTAGGAGGAAGCAGAGAGCCTGAAATGGCGCCATCTAAAGGCTTCATGAAACCAGCAGCACTTGTTGGAGCTCAGACTTTACATTGATATCTCTAATCTGATCATGTTTGTAATTTTGTTTTGATTATTCTTTTTAATGTTTATTTAATAGTCTTTAATTTTTTTTATCTAACTGTGGTCTCTTTAGAGATCAGATTTACATTAATAAACTCAAACTTGCACAATGTTTACATTTAATTCTGACAAGATTTAAATCATAAATGGGTTTTAGAGGGAAATTGTGTTCAACATACTACATGAAACTTTTTAGACCCAACTCATGAATATAGTTGGCTTAACACAAGTTGTACATAAACTTCTGTCTTTCCTTAGCAGGTTACCAAAGTTGGAAAAATGACTAGAAATTATGCTTGAATTTTATTTTATTTTTTTCTTGAGATTCCATTTTCAGCTTGTGAAAACGACTGGATGTCAGGCCACCTAAAAAGTAATCGATGCTTCAGTTTCTCCACATTCTGTCTCAACCTAATTGCAAAATTAACCATTATTCATATTTGGCTTCAACTCTAACTTGTCTGTTTGCCCAGTTGCTGTTACAGGAAAAACCTCCCCACAGCATGAACCTGCCACCACCGTGCTTCACAATATGGGGTAATATCAACCAGATGGTGCCTTTTTCTTTACTCTGGATCAAGGCTGCAACATAATGTGGAAAGTTGGCTGTGAATACTTTCTGGATGTTCTGAACACCAGATCCTCTTACTGGAGGTTGTTACTGCAGACCCCTTCTTGCCTTGTGCCTTTCAACAGAAATCCTCCATTCCTTCTCTCTTACCCACAATTGAGTGGCTGCAGAATGTATCAGAGGCCAGAAGGTGGCGCATCGAGCAGTTGACTCACTTTGGACGGTGTGTGACTTGCTTTTTGAAAAACTACTGATCAGATGCCTTTTTTTCTTTCTCCTGAATCAAAAACACTGAGCAAACATTGAGAGCAGAATCTACTTTGTAAAACGTTTTTTGTCATTTAATTTCTTTTTGTGGTCTAAAATTCTAGTTTTTTATGGTGTTTTATCAAAATTTATTTCTTGGCACTTTATATAAAACTTATGTTGAATGTCTGTTTTTGTCTGATTAATAAATGGATGTTGGTTTAAGATCATTGACTATTTTGTTCTCAAAATGAGAATTTTGACATGAGATTTAGAATAACGATAAACTCAGCTTTCTATAATGGGGTCATAGAAAGCTGAAGAGTTTGACCTTTACAGGTGATTTTTCAGCATTTTTCCTGACCTCTTGTGGTCATAACGTGAAACTGCAATAGTACAGAAAAAACGGTAATGAAAATGTATTTAGTTCAGTTTTTGGATTAGCCAATACTTTAGCATTTAAGATCAATAAGTTAGGATTGTAAGAATCATTAAAATTTTAAACTAGGAAACCAAAGATGAATGTTTTAACTAAAGACTTAAATAGTAAATTGACTACAATCCAAGGAGTCAAGAAGTTGTCTCAATCCCATTTTCAAATTACAATTCTTTCACCACCAATACCCACTGTTAAGCATGGTGTTGGCAGCATTATGAGTTTTTTTTTTTTTTTTGAAGTACTAGAAAGCAAAGGATGAAATATTTTTTGTAAAATGTTCTTAGGTAAAGTTTAAAAGTGAACCTTACTGGGAAAATTTGAAGGGAAAACACCCATTTATTAAAAAGCAACTAACGGCCACAAATGGTGTCGACTCCTGTATTATTAGGCAGTGCAGTTAAATCACATCACAGAATCTGTTCAAAAAACATTGAAGGTATTTTATTAAATATCAATACATTAAAATTCAAATGGGTTAATCTTACAAACATGTTGGCTTGTCTGAACAAAAAATATTCAATTGCTTCAGAAATCTGACCATCAGTACTCAGTCGAAAAGCTGTGTGTAAAAACCCCTGAGAAACGCCATGGCAACCAGGTGCTGCGATGAACTGTTGTCACATTCGCACATCTCAGATCAAATATCAAAGATAACCTGGGGAAATACCTAACGACCTAATGAATCATTTTTTTGTCAGATTTGTTGAATATGAACTTAATTAGAACCTGCTTAGCAACATGAAGTAGGACAGAAACAATCAGGACCAGATAACATCCTTCAGTCTGGAGAGAAAGAAGGAGGAAAGCGTTCCGAGGTGACTGACCTGTCAAAGTTACTTCAAAAGGGGAAAAAAATGTAATGTTTTGATGGTCAAAGTCTTGGCGAACGAGATGCTGTGGGCCAGCTGGGTTCGGATAATCTTTTTTCCGCAAATAAATGAAGTCATGATCTGAGAAGCACTTGTTGATTCAGGTTACCTTTGTCTGATATTAAAACATTTAAATGAACAAAAACAAATCTGTAAAGTTTCAAACACTGCATCACAGCACTAAACAATATAACATCATATAATTTAATATAATCCAGTGTGCAAAATATGACGAAGTCTGCAGATGGAGAACCTGCTTATATGTTTAGTCTTGATTGGAGGAAGCATTTCAAAGCCTCCAGAGTTCTGGATCCTGATCTAAAAGGAAGTAAAGGAAAGAAAGATGGCAGCTCCCATGTTTCATTGTACAGGTAAAAATCTGTGTTGCTTTAAAAAAAGAGCTGAGTAAAAAGGTAGTGGTTGAAGGATTTTTGGTCTTTCTGCAGATCTTCAGTCTCGTATCGTCAGTGTTAAAAGTAATCGAATCATTTCCTGTCCGTCTGCGCCGCGACTTTGCAAAACTGCCAGCAGGTGGCAGTCTGTCACAGCAGCAGCGGTGTGTGCTCGCCCGCCGGCTCCCTCCGCCTGATGAGCTGCCGCACTCGCTCCACCAGGCGCCCGGGCAGCGAGGGCACGTGGTGGCTCGGGTCCAGCACGTTGGTCTTGCGGCGCTCGCGCTCCTGCAGCCACATGAGGTACGGGCTGGGCGGGAAGAAGGGCCGCGAGCGCTCGCGGTACAGCTGCAGCACCACGCCGCACACACCCAGCACCACCCACACCGTGATCATGGCGTAGTCTGCAGGAGAACACAGCGATGCAGTTAAAATCCGATCACGGCTCGTGCCGAAACAAGTCGATGAAAACTCACCGATGGTTTGGAACGGTGTGTCTGTGAAGGCGGCGCTGAAGTTGTTGTTGAGGAAGCGCTTCAGGATGTTGAGCGTGATGTAGGAGAGGCTGGTGTAGACGTAGGCATTGACGGCCAGCACCACGGCGTAGGCCCCGACGACGCCGCACGTCACGATGTTTCCCTGGAGCAAACAGGAAGTGAGGAAAAGCTCAAACATGGTGGTCATTTTTACATCTAGCCAGGTTGGTGGCCCTCTGACCCTCTGTACATCTTCTGGGTGGGAGAAGAATGAGCTACGATTTGCACTCATGTTGCCTTCACTGATAAACAGAAACTAGAAGCATCTAACTTACAAGCTACAAAACTAAACTTCATAAACGTTCAGTTTTTCCAAATGACTATGAATTGCTTGCCCACCAGGGGGCACCAGCGGTACATTCTGATAATCTCATCCCTTTTCCACCGTCTTGCAGTAGCACCATAATTACCAGCAGGTGGCAGCATGGCACCAACTTGTTCAGTAGCTTACAGCTACAAACAAACCAATACATCCACTTTGATCCACTAAACTAATAAAGTTATTAGTAAAGGCATACATTGGCTTGCAAAAGTATTCACACCCTATAACTTTCATAAGGTGGTGCTTCATATAAAAATAAAAAAACGTTGGCCTTCATGTTTATTTAATAAACCAATGCCCATACTTATTTATATTAATCTTCCCTAACAGCTCTGACGAGTTCTCCCACAGCATCTTCCATTGCAGAAATAAAATCTGAAAAGTGTGGCTTACATCTTTACAAATCCCCCTTCACTCTGATACTCCTAAAAATAATCTAGCATAATTAGCACATTAGCACACATTTTTATTTATAAAACACATTCCTTCTCCATCTGCCACAGGCAAAGTGAATGAAAGGCTGGTGTTTTGCTGCACTATCTGTGGTAACTAGGAAACGCTCACCAGACCAAGGTGCTGTCAGATAACCAGAGTGTGAAATATGTTACCTCTCTGGGCCACCGCACAAAGAAAAGCGGAAGTGTGACCATGATGCAGCAGAACGTCACCCAGAAAACCACGTCCGAGTTCCTGAACAAGTCGAGGTCTCCTGTGTCCAAACGGCAACGCACAGATTTAAAAATCAAAACAAGACGAGAAAAAACAGCAATAAGGAACGGCTGCGCTGTAACGGAGAGAGAGGGGGGGATTGTACCCAGCGGGGTGAAGAGGACGACGGCAGCGACGAGGAAGCCCAGCATCAGGCCGACCACGACCACGCAGGCCATGACGGAGCCAAAGCGCCACCAGCTCATCACCAGGACAACGCCGCCCACCACGCCCACCACAGCGGACACGGTCAGCCGGACTGGGAGCGGAGAAATTTTTTTTTTTTAAATAAGTAAATCCCAACTTGTTGACACTGTGTTAATGGGTCAGGAAGTTGGGAGGAGGGTCTTACTGTCATAGTCCAGCTGCGTGGTCCTTGTGATGAGGACGAAGAAGAAAAACACAGCAAAGCTGAATCCCATGCAGAACAGCTCTGAACCGCAGGAAGAGACAAGTACAAATTAACCCAAACAGGAAGTAGATTGACTCACATTGGCTCTGTTGGCTTACTAAAGTGTTACCCTCATCATATGTTCATGCCTTTCTATTGTTTTTCATAGCTTGTAAGTTATTTTTTAAAAATTTTCTTAAACATACATGAATGGTGATGTAGCATGTGAAACCAACGATGTTGTTTGTTAGCATATTGTTTCTCAGTTTAAAAAAAGGCTCATTTTATAGCGGTTTTTTATAAGCGTGAGCCCTCTGTTGATACAAAACATCTGTGTTCACACTCCCTTTCCATTCACTGTGTAGCATTAGGTGGATGTGATGAGAGGCATGAAGCATCTTGAGAATTAACTCCTAAACCAGAAAAACAAGCTATGGACTGAGAAGTAAGACTTCTAGCTGCTTCCATTCACTTCTGCGTTTTGTGCAACTCCTTCACTGCCTGCTAAGATAAGCAGGGTTCGTACACTTTACACAGTAAAATTCAAGCACTTGTCAAGCATTTTCAATCCCTACCACATGACATCATTTATTACTGTTATTAACAAAGTCTTGTGGCAGTATTCAACATTCTACAGCGGTGACATGGCAAACTAAACTATCATTTCACGTCACATAAAATTACTGGTAATTCTAACTAACCTAAAGATAAACTTACTTCAATCTAACTTAAATGTGAGAAAAAAAATGTGCATGTCTTTAATTACGTGTACGTAAAAATCTGGTTTCAACTGTAAATGTTTTCCAAATGTGGGGTTTTAATCAAACATCTGATTACAATTTATCACAAAACTGCTCAGTTTGAATATCAAGCAATTTGAAGGACTTTCTGCAGAAATCAAGAACTTTCCAAACCTTAAAGAGGCCTAATTGAAATGAAGGCATTTTGAAGGATTTCAAGCATCTGTACAAACCCCAAATAAGGTCTTCAGAGTAATAATGCTGGCCAGAACTGGAAGTTTGCAAATTCTGCAAAAATGCAGTTTGAATTTTAGATGTAATCAGTAGACTCAGCAGAACGCTCATAAATCCCTGGTTAGGGTGCCCATTTGTTAGATCTCCAAATTAGAGTTTCATCAAGGGATTCCCATTTTAAGTATCACAAAGCAGGTTCAACATCACCCAAAGATAAGAATACATCTGTTAGTGTGTCGACTCACCACATTTGAAGAATCGATGGCCAAAGAAGCAGACGAACAAGCCTGCCAAGCCAGCTATGGTGAAGAAGATTTTTGTCGATATTTTTCCTGCAACACATTCACACCTAACTTAAAATAAACTCTTTAAAACACTGATTTTAAATCAGTGGCTACGACAGATGCTAACCAAGCGTCTGACAGCCGTCCAGAGTGGAGGTGAAGCTGCAGGCGTAGGTGTGGGCGGGAACGTAGGAGGCGGAGGTGTTCAACATGGGGTCTCTGACGATGACGGAGTAGATGACCCCCTGACCGGGGATGGAGTTGAACGCCATGGCCGTCTTATCCGTCGACTTCAGCGTCACCACCTTACAGGAAACAGGCTGATTGTTTGTCGATGCGTCGCTAAACGTATAGTTTACTCGTCACATTTTGGTTCTCACCAGTCTGCCGCTCGCCGCCATGCCTCGGGTGTTGGCGACGGCCTGGAGGCCGCTGAACAGGCTGCTCTCTGATAGGTCGCTCTCGGGCAGGAAGTATTGGTAGACATCGTACTCCAGGCGCCAGCGCGTGTTGCTTGCTGTTGATGCGTCACAGGCTGCAGGGGTTTGGCCTCTGACAAAGGAAAAAAGAAAACAGAGACACATGAGAGCTTATATCTACCTAAAATAAAAATAAAAAATATCAAAGAATTATTAAAAATACAAATGCTTCTCTGATGGCAGATTCTCTACAGAACAGATTTTCTTCTGCACCTTTAATTTAGACTAATAAGCAAATTAACACAACTTTACATCGTGCAGTTTTGTTCGGCTTCCTCTGAGCTAATTAAACGTACTAGAGAAGCCTGAGGCCGACCACATTTTGCCCAGAAATGTAAACTCTAAAAAATCTCAGTGACTGATTTTGATCTGACTGCTGCCTCATATGAAAACAGTAAAGTTTCCTTACATCTTTGTCACATGAAAGTGATTGTGGATCTCATTACCCACAGTAAACAGTGCTGTTTAATTATTTTTGGTGCATCATGTGCAGACAAAGCAGACACTGACTGAAGCCTTTTCACTTCATTCGTCAGTGCGGGACACAAACGCGATGCGAGCGCTGATAAACAGCTGGCATGCATCAGTCTGCTCTACTTTCGTTCCTGCACCAGTAAGACGTCTGGAAGTCACAAACCGACAGCAAAACGAGTTCCTGACACCAACACGTGGCGGTTTTACAACATTTCAGAGTTAAAATTGCAGCTTTTTAATTCTTTGTGATGAGTTATGATGCAAAACCAGAAATCTTACCAAGTGCTTTTGGTCTAGTTTGTAGTGCAAATATCTTAGTACACTTGAAGAAAGAGGAAACTAACTACAAGTAACTTTTCAACAATATATAGGAGCTTGTTTTAGGTAAACATTTCCTTCATATTAGTAAATAAAGCACTAGTTCCACTGGTAGATTATTTAATTCATAGCAAGAAATTTTCCTCATGTTATTAGTGAAATAGTTCTAGTGGAACTAAGGAACTATTCATTTAAAACAAGCTCCTATTTCTTGCAGAAAAGTTACTTTTAAGTTGGTTTTCTCTTATTTCAATTGTACTTTTGAAGTAGAAACTCGACCAAAAAACACTTAGTAAGATTTTGTGTTTTTTGCAGTGTAGATGTTGATCTAAATTAAAACTGACTTCCTGTTTTCTCTAAAAACAAATCAGATAAGTAGTTTCTAATGTAGCTGCTTGCTAAACCTCGGTGACATGGCAAGTTGAGAGAAAAAAAAGAAAAAACTGTGTTTCGATCTAATGCAGCATTACAGTCCACAAACCATTGGAAATGTTTCCAAGGAATTAGTCATCAAGGTTTAATACTCAGAAATATTCATGAAAAAAAACAAACAAAAAAAAAAAACTGATCTGCTTTGTGTGTTTGCAGAGTTACTGAAGCCTGCAACCAGAATGGCTAAATAGGAAGTGAAGCAAACTCTCTCCGCCTCACCTCTCATATCCTAAATTAGCGGGGCCGAAGCGGACGGTGGTCTCGTACAGGTTGTAGCTGATGTAGACGTTAGGATCCACGTCCAGGCTGGACTCCAGGTTGCAGGCTCCAGGGACCGGCGCTGGGAAATATAACCAAATAAATAGTTTGCTTCTCAGTTTGTGGTCAAATCTTTTGCAGAAACGCGTTTTGTGACTGAGAGAGCGCAACTTCCTGCTCTCCTTACCAGTGCTTGAGTAAGAGAGGAAGACTCCGGTCCCAGAGACGGGTTCCTCTTCAGGAGAAGACAGAAACAAGGAGAGCAGGGTTTGGGCCGGCTGCAGAGCCGAGAGGAGGCCGGAGTCCACGGCCGTTAGGGAGAGACCCTCATCTGGGATCTGGAACACAGACGTCAAGCTCATCCATTCTATTCAGACGCACTAATCAGTCTTGTTAAAGAAAAAAGCAGAGTTAGTAGCAGTTAGGCTGAAGATAAATTTAAAGTTATGGACTAGAGTTTGTTTTAAACAACAAACTCTGCATAAAAATAATTTAAAAAAAAACATAAAAAAAAACCCCATATTGTTGGCACTGAAAACAAATGAGTTTGAGTCTTCTTTAAACTTCCACACTGAAGAGGGTTGGTTATTTCTTCATTAATCAAAATAATATAACTTTAAGTAAAGGGTAGTTATTTAGCCTACAGAAAGATTTTTCCATCACAACTGTATCCCAATCAGGAGATTTTTAAACCGCAATTTTCACCAGAGCAGTAACTGGGGACTAGTCTGGCTCTGTGTTGTCAGACCACAAAGAAACCAGTCAACATTTAACTGCGACTCAACAAAAACCGGCTTGTTGTTGTTCCTCTCCTTCACAGCTTCATTGTAACTCCAGCAACAACCACAGCCTACTGCGGATCCAGCGCAGAGGCTCCATTTATAGGAAATACTCAATAATCCAGAACTGATCAAGTTTAATGTGTCGCCTTCAGATTGCTCTCCATGTCAACGGATTTGATTCCAATTTTCATGATCACAATTCGATTCAGAGACGATTTTTGAGATTCATCATTTCCATTTGCATGATTTATTGTTCTTCTCCATTTCCAAAAACTGGATGACTAAAGTCTTCAGTCTGGTGCTTGGGTCTCAATTAGAGCTTTTTTTGAAGAACAATTTTGCATACAAAACATCAAGAATAATTTCATTTGTTGTTTCTGTTTTCATTATTTATTTTGGATATTTTAACTGTGTCCCACTTTCACTGTTATATATTCATTAGAATTTTAAGTTTGTTGGTCTTTGAGAATGTGTTCTTGCATTATTATGCCATTACTTTAAAATTATAAGTTGTACAGCAATATTTGTTATCGTGAAAGGTGTAGATACAACCAAAAAAAAAAAAATCACTAAAGTAATCAATCAAAGCAAGGAAAAAAAAAAGGGGGAACTAATTAAAGATATCATAAACAAGAAGTTAAAATCTTTAGAATGACTTTGTCTTGTTGCTGAAAAACTCTACTTCCCCTTTTATTTGGACCAGTTTAGCAGACTTGGAGTCGTTTTCCTCTCTGCTGTCTGAAGCAGGCAATTAATCACAGATTTGTTTTCTTCCAGAATAATCAGAACATTCCCCGACCTGCCACCTTGACCCCGCAGGGAGATTTTTCTTTTTCCCTCTGAGACTCTTGGGACCCCATCCAGAAGATTGATTACCCCCCTCCATCTCGTGGAAGACGCTGCGTCTGCTGCTCATGACCTGAGGACTGTACATCAGCTGACTGGGACTTCTCTCAGGGGGTCAGCCGACCCGCCTCACAAAGCCTCATTCATTCATTCCGTGGCAGCAGAACGGTTTTAGCGCACTGCGTGACCCCAAGCATTAGCAGGAGAAATTAAAAACGCACTTGTTTTGCTGATTTAACTCGCCTGGTTCCCTGAATCTACACCTGAAATCACAGGAACATTAAAGGAAATAAAGCTCCTGCCACAAACAGTCCATCATTTATCTGGTAAGTAAATCCCATTTCCTCGGGTTTTACTAAATGTAATTTACTTCAGTGAGCGGATGCATGAAGGTAAAAGTCTGTTCCTCTCACCCTGGTATAGGAGAGCGTGGCGTTGCGGTGCATTGTGTGGAACTGCAGCGTGATGAAGGCCACGTCCGGAGGGATCCGGGTCACCACGGCCTCCACCGTCTCGTTCAGAGAGACGTTCACATTCTGGAACGCCCCCGGCAGGAAGGTCACGTGGTCTGAGGACACAACACGACACAGACGGTCACATGGACGCCCAGGAATCACAATCTTCAGTCAGAGTCTTCTACTGCTGCACTACGACACAGGCTGCTAGAGGAGATAGCTCTTGGCAAGGCCCGCTAGCGTCAACAACGTGAACAGTACGAGTTAACATTTAATTTCCCACTTGGATTACGGAAGTGTTTTTGAAGGGTTCAACAGTAAGCCGGTCACAATTATTAATAAATCAGTTAATGGAATGATAAATTAAAATGAGCACAATAACACTGCAAAACTTTGACACCTGGTATGAACTGTTAGCGTGAACTACCTGACACTTTGGCCTGTTTTCCCTGTCTGAGAGGATTACTGTTTTTCATTGCCATTTTGATCATCAATACTTCATAATCCATTTTAATTATTATTGTTTTGTTTGCTTTTCTATGCTTGAAATGTTTTTTTTTTACTACAAATGACCAGAGATTGGGATTGGACAATTGTTTTTAATTCAAAATTACTTCCCATCTCAAAGAAATTCAAGCTGTCATGCGCTACAAGATGTTCACATTTCTTCTCTTTGACAGTTGTTGATCTTCAACAGTTTCCAAGAAAATCAAAAATCCGTTCAGTCTGAATGCTCTCTTAATCTCCACTGCTGCTAATGGACTAGATTTGATGGAAGACTTTCTTTGATAATGAGTACAAATATATTTTTTGTCAGGCCAAGCCTCAGATATACCAAGATTAATTAAGTGCATCATCTGATCATCTGCTTCCATTGCCTCCCAAGATGTTTTTCTCCCACAAATCAGCAAGAATAATTGGTTAACTATGGATGTTTTCATTCCTCAGCCTGATTGGAAGGAATGAGCTGAAGAAACCAAATCTCAATGCCAACATCTCTTTCTATATGATCGACTAACTTGACTTTTAAAAAATTAATTACGTAAAATATCTAGTTTAACAAAGTAAAATCTACTGTTTTCACCTGCTGTTGCCTCTAAATTCCTTATAAGTGCAATTATATGATCTTAAAACTACTTTACCCAGATAGACTGTGGTTTGCTGCATTTTATTGATTTTCCTTTAGTTTTATTCCACTGACATCAGGCACGTGCAACTTTTATAATTAACTTTTTATCGACCCATTTCTTATAGTGAGGTTAGTGGACTAAAATGTAGTTTTTTAGCTAGCTAATCTACAGCTGCTTTTCTGCACGAGCGGAAATACTTGTCCTGCTAGCTTAACAGGAAAAACCGCAATGAATTCAGCAGATTTATACAGATAAAATGATTTGTGAAAAGATTTATTCTTTAAAAAAAAAAGAGAGGAAAGTACACACTAACACGCCGTAGCCGTGACTGTACTCACTTTCCACTTGAGTTTGTACTTCACACGCGAAGAAGAGCAGCAGCGGACCCCACATCCAGTGAGACATTTCCCTCCGGTTTATCTACCCGACAAAAATAAAAACCTCTTCAACCTGCCGGTGGTTGAAAAATCACCGGAAACCGCGAACTCGTCCGTGTTTTCGTCTCACCAACCACGATAGTGACATAGTGGACAGCTGAGGTATGCTCCCTGCAACAAACCCCGACTTGTTTCCCTCTCTCTGCTCCCTACCGCTGTGCTGGTTCAACAACAGGCTCGTTTTGGCTTGGAAATCTCGCTCCTAATCCCGCGATACTTCGAGAGTTAACGTGAACTTCAATATTAAATGCCTATTTCTTCTTCTTTTTTTTTTTTTTACAAATAGATCAAATAATTAAACAATGACAAAAACAACTGATAGAACGCAAGTGGGAAAAGTCCTAAAATAATATGTGAGGACAGTACATTTTGGTATATATTTCTACATTTGTACCCCTTTCTAAAACTATTTTTATTAAATTATTTTGCCATTTTAAATGACAAAAGTCATTAGATATTTTTATAACTTGGATGAATTTGGGTTACATAAAAAGTAGATTTTTTTTCTTTAAATGACACAGGTTCAAGCCAAGTCTCATATTCTCTCTTGAACTTTGACCAGACCATTCAACATTTTGAAAGCAGCCAGACACACCAAATTTCACTTGGAGGTATCAGAGTAAATTCACACCATACTTCTCAGATTTTTATTTGTAAAACAAACAATGCAAAGCACTGTAAATGAACATATTTCAAGTAACTCATCTTATTTTTAAGCTAATTTATTTTGTAACTGTAAAAGGCTGATATTTACACTGTAGTTTTATTATTTTTTCCCCCATAAATAAAAGAACCTGAGAACTTCTGCTCCTTCTCCGGGCAATGTTTTGAGCAGACAAAGTTTCGCTTCCTGTCCTTAAATCCGTTGACAACAATAACAAGGAGTTGTGAAAGTAAGAAGTTGCGAATACACACACAACCACTGAAACCAAAACAGAGGCAGAAACAGGGGAATACGTGCTACGATTGTTTAGATGTTACATTAAATCAACATGGCCTCACACGGTTTGACCACTGTGGATTTATTTATATAATTCTGTCACTCATTCATACTTTAAAACGACGCAGGCTCCACACTGACACAAGAAAGCAAAACATTACAGCGACAGCAGACAGAGACGGGGCTCCGGTGGCGACATGCGGCAGGAGGCTTCGCCTTGAGGAGTCTGTGGGTGGAACGGCGGCGGCGGCCTGTAAAGGGGCGGGGCTCTAGCTCTTCCGCAGGCTGACGTCGGCGCTGGTCAGCAGTGGAGACAGCGATGTGTTCTCGGAGGCCTCTTCTCTCTTTAGGACGAGGAAAGCCTCACGACTGATTCCCAGCAGCTCTCGGAGTCCGCTGTTCTCCAGCTGGAACACACAAACACAGTCGGTTCCGTGTGTGAGAACTAGTAATGGTCTAGTCAAAGACTGGAGTTAAACCTTACTAACATGGTGTGGTAAGACCTTAAAAATGCTTTTTGTGTTTGAAAATCCTCCTGTGTGACTGGATTAAACCATAAGAAAATCATCTTTTATTCTTTTGTGCCACTTAGAGATAAACCTGCTGGTGTGCTTTGGATTATTGACCTCATGACCTCAGCTTAAGGTCATGACCTCCTGAATGTACATTTTCATTCAGTATTGTCTGACAGAAAGCGGAACATACGGCCCAGTCCAACAGAAACAAACAGAAATCTGGTAACGTAGGTTGAACCATCTGGTGTAGACGTGCACCAATTAATCATCAAAAATTATACATACATGTATTTATTATGTAATTATTTATTACAAGTGTTGATCTCTTTGGGAACAATATGTTACTTATTTTGTATTTGTGTTAACTGTGAAATAAACTATTATTCAGATTCTCTTGATTTTGGAAGAACAGCGATTGGATGATATTTACATGTGAAACTGATATCAACTGTTGTCGGCTGACATGTGCGCAGCCAACAACGGTCACCCCACTATTGCAAACTTAGCAACTTTACTGCTATATTTAGCGACTTCTTAAGTGAAATAAAAATGGTATTGTTCAAAATCAGAATCTGAAAATCTGTCTTTTAAAAGACTGCAGTCAGTGAACCCTGAATCTGGTTCCGCTCCCTCTGGGTATTATGGGTAGCTGCAGCTTTCAGCAAATTTAAGACTTTTTAAGATCTTTTTTTAATGCCAACTTGAATAAAAATTTAAGACACAAAAAACCTATAAACATAGTGGATAATTGGGGGATGATTGGAGTCAGTGGCAAAAACCAACTTCCTCCAGCCAAATGATGATACACTTGTTCTCATGATGAACACAAAAAAACTAGATGCTAACTAGCAAGGGTATATTAGCAAGTAGTTACCAACTGCCTCCAGTCTCAGAATGTGATAAAAACATCTGTGTGAGACTCAAACTTTCACTTGACTGAAAAGTTTGGCAAAAAAAAAAAATACATTAAGGTTTGAATGGCACTGGAACAACATTTAAGATCTGTGATTAGCATATTTACATTTTTGAAAACTAATTCAAGACATTTTAAGGCTATAATTTTAGAAACATGCGTTTTTAAGGAGTCACTCTGGTATAAAATACTTGTAAAACTAAGAATTTCTGAAAGTTGTCCAGCGTTACCTCTAGCTGTTTAATCCTCTCCTCGTCTTCACAAACCCGGCCTTCGTCCACCTCTATCGCCTTCCTCATCACCGAGGCCATCTCGTTTATTTTGTCTATGTGCGCCTGCATTTCCTGGAAAGAGCAGAAGGACATTCAAGTTCCATACATTTTTTACGCATGTTTCTCATCAGCGGATCAGCTCTAAGCAGGTGTGCTGACTGTGGTGTGCTGCTCTTTCAGCTGCGTGACGATGGCAGGGTCCTCCCTCTTGCTGGCCATGAGAAGCCTGAACACCTGCTCCCTGTACTTGGTCATGATGAGCTCCAGTGCGGACTGGTGCTCCTCCAACGACGTTCGGAGCTCTGCAGGAGGAGAGGACACAAGCTTGGTCCTGTTTCTTATAGAATGAGGCCGAGGACACAGAATGAGCGTGAATCCAGAAGTGTTTTACCTTTGTTTTCCTGTTGGAGTTCCCTGATCTGACGGTTTTCCTGCTGGATTCCCAGGACCAGACTGGAGCGAGGTCGATGTCGTGCAACCTGGTTAAGAGAATCGATCTCCTCCTGGTACTGGCAACAGGAGATCACACGTCATCAGCTTTTCATACAGCGCTGCAGCAAACCGTTATTTTAGTAATCGATTGTTCTGACGATTAATTTTGCAGTCTTCTTTTAAATCATGACTATCTCTTTCACCATTTCATATGTACACCAATGTTCACAGACCCATTTGTTCTGGAGAATGCACTATATATAAAATATGCTCCAGCTTTCTGGGAGAACACTGCGCCCTGGTGGCAGCAAGTTTAAAACCAACTTGTTTTATGAGAATATTAAATAAAAGTTATGGAGTTAGGCCGCTTTTCTGAGTGAACCCCGTCATGAATGAAGTGCTTTTGGTCATTCAGCCAGCAACACACTCGTGTCCTACCTGCTTCATGGCCTCCACCCGCTTGTTGAGGGAGGTTGTCTGTTCGATGAGCATCTCTGCGGCATTGTCGTGGTTACGGAGTCTTTCTACTAACGACTTGGCATCTGCCAGAACCTTCTCTAAAGAGCAGTTCATACCTGAGGAGAGACGAGTCGTAGTCAGAACAAATTCAGAGAAGGTCTGAAGAGATCACTCTAAAATGAATTAGTTAGGACAATTAACAACAGAGCCATCTACATGTTCAAAACTCACTCTTTTCTTGGAAGAGAAACATTATAAGTTGTTTACTAAAACCGTTTCTAATTTGCTGAACTATATGATCTAATAAAGAAAGATGGAATCAGATTCTAGAAACACAGTGAAAAGTGCAGGTACAGCTCAGTACTGAAAAATATCATTAATATATGTTACAGTCATATCCAATTTACTTATTTATCTATCCGAGAGCTATTAATATAGTTGTAACTCATAAGATCATTTTAACTTTGGAACAAGCTCAACTGTGCTCAACTTGTTACTACCTGTAAGCCACAATCATTAAACTAATCAGAAATAATTTTACACTGTGTCTAATGGGTTTATACGAGTTTCACTTTTTGAACTGAAGTACTGAAATCGCCATTTCTATTATCAAATTTTAATCTATCTATAATATTTCAATTTAGAAATATCAACTTGTTTTATATTAATATACAAGACAGCTCAGCATATTTTACAAAGATAAAAACTGCTATTCTTAGCTTATTTTAACTACCTCCTCATTTTCTGACTTTAGCTGACAGTTGCTAGGTATGCTAACTAAACTAATACCATCTAGCAGTGGTACAATACACTAAACAATTAATAAAAAATGTTTGACAGCAGCCCCTGTTTTTGCTTATTGTTCAGTGCTCATTTTAAACAACAGGAAATATGTAAAATATGAAAGTCATACCTGAAGAGCTCAAAGTGCAAGTAGACGCTAGTGTTAGCTAGCCTCTTTACTTCCTGTTGACGTTTGGTGGCTGTCATTAGCTACACACTAAAACTGGTCCCCGGCTGAAGTTCTGTTGTGGGCCCGTTCCCTTCGAACACGGACGACAATGGAAGCAGACAGAAACATTCACATTAGCTCTGTTGTCAGGCGACGAGTCAAGAAGCCGCTTTCAGCTACAGCAAACTGAACTCTTCCGAAACAGCCCTGTCTACTTCCGCGAGAGTTTGCGCTCACGCTCTCGCGAGAGAGGACCCGATTTCCTGTAGTGACAGAAAAGATGGCGGATCGGCTAACGCAACTTCAAGACGCAGTCAATTCGGTTCGCTAAACTCTCTTTTTAAAGAAGCTGTAGAAAACGGACATTTTTTGTGCTTATGTGACGAGAACTTGATAGCTCTGATTAAATAAGCAGTAATAGCAAGTAGTAACTCCTCCAAAACTACAGTATACGTGACTTTTCAAGCTATCTAGCTGCCACAGCTAACCACTAGATGCACGAGTCTATGGTTTATATGTAATTTACTTAGAAAGTATATTCTTCTTTACATGATTGGCACATTTGAATATCATATCGTGTTGGAAGCTCTACTTAGACTCGGTTGAAGCTAGGTGGCGCTGAATCGTTGGTGGACTGCAGCGTTGTATTGAATGATAATCTAATCGATTTCTGTATTGATTTTGTTTCTGCTGCAGCTCGCTGATCAGTTCTGTAACGCCATCGGCGTTCTGCAGCAATGCGCTCCACCTGCCTCTTTCAGTAACATCCAGACGGCCATCAACAAGGATCAGCCTGCAAACCCCACTGAAGGTTGGCTCAGTACATGTTCATTACAGCCTCACAAGCATAAGCTAACACAGAATAGTGTTTTAAATATGAAGCTAAATGAAGTAAGGTTTTCTACGTTTTATTTCATGAAAGCAAACATAAACAAATCTAAAAGGTGAGGTGTGTCTCTACCACATTCACATATTTGGTGTTTTTTTTTTTGTTTGTTTGTTTGTTTTTTTTCCAAAGTAGCTCAAACTCAACCAGTTTGGAGGGAGGACATCTGTAAACACAAGTTTTCAGATCTCAATTGGACTTTGACTAGGCCATTCTAACACATCCACATGCTTTGATCCAAAACCTTCTTCTCCAGCTTTTTGCTTCACTGCGGACCGGCTTTGTGAATGATAAGATGTTGGCTTGGCTCTGCTGAACACAGGATAATACTTCTGCTCCACAGATATCTTTCAACCTATGTGCAGTTAGCAGCAGTCGTCCCGCTGCTGCTAACTTAGTCACTTTGTCACTATATTTGGCGACTTTTCAGACAAAAAAAAATTGGAAACGACTGATCAGAAATTTTAAAAATCGGCTTTCATCCAGAAAACTGCAATCAGTTCACCCCTTAAAATTTACTTCTTCTTTTGTTTTGTTCAAAAGTAAATCTTTGATAGTTTATTTTGATAACAGAGCATCAAATAAATGAGTTGACTTCCTCTCTTGCTGCCTCCCCACACTAATAAAATGCAAGTGTTCTCAAGTGTTTTTAACAATTGCAAAGCCACAATGAGGTTTGTGGCTTTATGATCCCAAAATGTGATTCTGCAAAAGGTTTAGACTGTGTTGAACAAAAATGCTCCTTTGCACACTTCATTAACGTTTACAGATTTTTTTAGTTTTTAGTTTACAATGTTTTTTTTCTTTTTCTCTCTCTCTCTCTTCCAGAATACGCTCAACTGTTTGCAGCTCTGATAGCCAGGACAGCCAAAGACGTGGACGTTCTGATCGACTCTCTGCCCAGCGAGGAGTCTACGGCGGCCCTGCAGGTCAGTTTTAAACAGGAGTTCGCGTGCTGCTCATTCGGTCTAGCACGAGTGTCTGTATGTCCAGGAAATAGATTAACTCGCTAAAAAAATAAAAACTTTAAAAAAAAAAGTTATTAAAATGGCAAATATTAGTTTGTAAATGTTGAAAGAATATAGTAAGCTAATTCCATCCCAATAGTTCTCTTTTTCCCGGTTTAAATTGAATAGGTTTAGCGTTACTCATCGCTGTTTTGGTTGGAGATGTAGCTAGCACTACCGATCCTAACATACGTCGCTGCATGGCAGCGTAAGCAACATGGCGATGTGTATGTGGCAATATTTTATTTAAATTTATAAAAAAAACAACCAATCTACAGTATTTTTACTGTGTTGTTTTTACATGGAAAAATAAATATTTCTCAAAGTTTATTGTTACAACTAATCGTGGATCCCATTAAGGTTTCTGGTGGGGATTTCCAGCTTTTGGCCAGCAGAGGGAGCCATCTGGGTTGGTTTCCATTTAGGTAGCCCCAGAATCTGGGAGGGAAATAGTTTGTTCTCGACTTCAAACCAGACTTCAGTTTTTCTTCTAAATATTTTCATTTTGAAAATGCATCAAAAGTATTCATACAGTCAAAGTTCACCATGTTGACTGTTGTTCTTCAGAGTATCACTGATGCTGTGTCGTTCTTATCTGATCAGTACTTTGAGTTTTTCTACCTGCTTTTTGAGATGTAAAGGTTCTCATGTAACACATCACTAAGTTGTTGCCAGACAGTTGAGGAAAAAAATTCTTGTGAAATTGGATCCAGTGAAATGTTCCTTTTTTTTCTCTCGCAGAGTAAACTTTTTTGATACGAGGTCACTCTGTGCAACAATCACTCTGCAAAATTTGTATATCGTTATGCCACTTCCTGGTTGTACAGCTGCTCTTTGTCAGCCTCTGTTTTGGCTGCTTGTGGATGGAATTAGCCTCGCTGCTAACGCGTAGCTCCCTTTTCTGGAAGCGCAGGGATACATGAGATCCAACGTGAATGCCTGAGCCTTCTGGGGTCGCTGGGTAAAAATAATGCAAGTCATGTGAGCATGTGCTTGATATATTTATGGAATGACTACCAAGATGGCTAAAAGAATCAAGTTGGGATCATGCTGTAAGTATGCTGGAGCTCTGCTTTTGTGTCCTGATGGTAGCCTTCACCAGCAAAAGGCTTTAATATGTAAAATGTAGATTTATGTTATGACTGTTTCCCAAAACAGTCATAACCGCCTTCTTGAATTCATGTCCATATAAATAATTATTCAATTTTATGTTACAAATCAACAAAAAGTAAGTGCATAATTGTGAAATGGAAGGAAAACAATACCAGGTTTTCAAAATTTTTACCAGTAGAAATCTGAAAAGTGTGGCATGCATCTTTATTCAAAACTTTTAATCATATAACTCTTAATAAAACCAACTCTAAGAAGCATCGTTTGTCTTTGTAGGAGCAACCAAGGCTGCATTTCAGAACATGAGCTGGATCGTCATGTTCTGAAATGGCCCAGTCAAAGTCCAGGTCAAAATCCAGCCAGGACAGACATATCACAAAAATTTGGTGTATGTTTGCCACATTTAAAAAAAATAAAATACATTACAGGCTATTTGAACACAAGTATTGATCTCCAAAATTACAATCAACCAATTGGATAACAGAACAAACAAAAAAGAAAACATTTTTAATAATTCCTTTTTTTGACACCAGTGGGTTATGTTCTGTGTTTTAATGCACAGCACACTGTTTAAGATTTGTATTTGTAAAATAAAATATAAATCCAATGTACCATTTGTCCTTCCACTTCATCATTATACACCACTTTGAGTTTTTTCCCCCCACATAAGTCCCACAAAAACACAATTTTAGATCCTTAACTCTTAAGTAAAAGAAGATTAAAATCCGACGCAGCGGTTGACTCTGCAGCTCTGTCACCTGTCGCCAGGCGGCCAGCCTCCGTCAGCTGGAGGAGGAGAACCACGACGCGGCGGCTCGTCTGGAGGAGGTGGTGTACCGCGGTGACATGCTGCTGGAGAAGATCCAGAACGCGCTGGCTGACATCGCCCAGTCGCAGCTGCGCACCCGAAACGGAGCGCTGAGCCAGCCTTCACCGGCCGAGTCCTGACGTCTCGTCCTGCCACCAACGGACACTTTTTTGTTTTTGTTTTTTTCCACACGGCCAATGTTTATTTTTCAAAAACGTGAAGATCTCTCCACTGCCAAACGTGTGTCTGGGATGAACAAGACTAGACTCTCCTATATAGTTTAAAGTTAAAAGCATTATTTTGAAATCAAATAATTGAAGTCATTCTGAATTGTGTTTTTCTTATTTATTTATTTTTTTGGCTGGCTTAAGTAAAAAAAAAAAAAAAAAGTTAATTCGGACATTCACCCTAGCAACACGTCCACTGTTATATATGTAGATTCTATGTTGTACATTTCATTTGTTGTTTTTTTGACAATATTATGCTTTTTGACAAATGTAAACACTTCAGTCTGCTTTGAAAAAGGTTACAATGTAAATATGTGATTAAAAATACGGAGCAGCATTTCCACTAACAGCCTATACTTTATTTTAGCTGATCTCATTTATGTCCAACATAAATACTTCATGGATCAGGTCTTAATAGCATCGGGGGGGGGGGGGGTTTGTTGTCTTTTATAAATGAATGATGGGTTCACTCCCACTGTGCTAAACGACAAACTTCAGAGCTTGAAAGCATGTTTAATGGCTTCATATGTTGCATTAAAATGCCTTTGAGAGATGGCTTCTGTTTAGTATCGGATCTAACATCTCTCATTATAAAAAATGGCCTAAAAAGACAAAACAAATCTACAAACCTATGTGAAAATGTCAGGTTTTAGTGATGCAGCTTTTCTTTAACAGCCTTAGAAAGTGAATAACACCTTACTCTAATACTTTTAAGTTTGTCTCATCTGTGCTGCCCGAAGTCACAAAATAAGTAAAGTTAAGGTTACGCATTGTGGTAGTCATGGCAATTTAGGGGAATTTACACCATTTGAACACCAGGAGGCACTTCTGTAAATATGTTTTAAGGTAATGCCTTCTTCTGTGTGTGACATCATGGGGGAAAAAATCAAGACATCAGGAAGAGAACTGTTAAGCTCCACTATTCTGGTTCATCCTTATTCGATTTTCAAATGTCTAAAGGTGGTACGTTCATCTACTCGGTTGTGTTCAAGTGTAAGCTGTATTGGAATGGGCGGCCATCATGCCGTCCAGGAAGGAGAACCCAGAATTTAACCAACCATGTAAATAACCTGGCTGAAGATAGTGAAGGTGTCATTAATCCACAGTGAAATGAGTTCAATACCAAGATGTGCCAATCAGAGACGAAAAGCCAGGTCACAATATGGAGCGAAACACTGCAGACAAAGACCATTTTTAAACGATGCTCTGTTTTTAAAGACCTTTTGTTAAAATAAATATCGTTGCATTTACAAGGAAAATAAATATTGAAAGGTTGAGAACAGCCTCTCATCTGTAAGGTACAGGAGTGGCAGCATCATCATGTGTCAACGTTTTGTTGTCAGAAGAATTCCTGGCGCCCTTCACAAAGTAAAATCTAGGAAATGTAATAGAAACAATTTCATTTTGGCTTTTACCAATACATGTGGAAATACACATTGACCTAAATTAGGAAAAAGTTCATGACAAACTAAGAATAAAAAGGTTGCATATCTTTTATCATGTATACGTAAATATCTGGTTACAGCCATACATTCAGATCCATCAGATCCATCACCAGAAGATGGATGAGCAAAAACAAAAAAAAAAGATGATATATTTGCAGAAATGGTAAATTTACCTAAATCATTGAGCCACTTTCTACAAAACTTAAATACAATAACTAATGGCTGTGTTTGAATCAAAATGCACTTCAACAATGTTTTAGTTTAACCATATTAATGAGGTGGAAGCGTTTGAAAATGACCTAAAAATTAACTTGTTTTTTTACATCACAAAAACCCTGCAGTGATAACAGGTTTGTATTCTTTTTTATATCCTCTGAATTGATGTGATTCTTTCCAAGTTGTTGTTTCCTAATATACAGGCGGGCATCAACTCGTGACTTTTACAGAAAGTAGAACAAAAACTTACATCATGAAAGTGTGAGAGTTTTAGGGAAGTGAGCCCTTATTTTGGTAGATTTCATAATTCTAAAGGGGCAAAGCAGAGCTAGAAAAACAAACTGCTGAGAGGGTAGAAAAGGAGAAGTAGACAGATGAGACTATATCTAAAATTATTTCAATTTTTAGGGCTTTAATTTCATTTGATCCAAGAGGCTTACAATATCTTTAGGTGTTCCTCAAGGAACTGTCTCTGGTCCCATCTCCTACTTTTAATTTTTTTTTATTTTAAATTAGCTGAAATTATCCTTATCTATCCTTGCATAAATCCTTCGGTTGAGTGTTTTACAATTGGCAAAAATATATATAAATGGGATTGTTGTTGCCAAAGACTTTGCTAGCAAAATGCTATTAGCCATCAATCTCATCTTCAAGCATAACGTATTAAAGAATTAAAAGAACTTTTCCCTCCAAATCTTTGGTATTGTGGATCTCAGCAGGACATTCCAGGTAAAATAAATGTGTAATAAAAAACAGATGATCAATAAATGCAAAGGGAATTGGTAATTACTTTATTATTAAAACTAATAAATTTAATGACAACCTTTTTACATGACCCACTGATTATTGTGGGTCAGTTGAGTGTCTTGAATCCGTTTAAACCTGAACTTCACGCAGCATGGGCTGCAGGCCAGAAAATGCACCGGCCAAATCTAAATATAGATGCTGTGTCACAGCTCAGTGGGCCCCATTGATACGAAAAACATAAAAACAGCCTTGTCTGTTGCTCACCACACCCAGACATGCTGGCAGGGAACACCCACCTTTCCTCTATCCCGCGACGTCACAGCTCTAACGGTAAAAGGCCAACCAGCCGTCCAAATAAGGAGATTTATGACAGGAAAATGTTAACGTCCACTCTTAACTTGCTGTGTGCTTTGTTTGGGTCAACAGAACTGGGTTGTCAGTGATACGTCTGTGTTTATCTGTGATTCCCAGGACTAATCAGGTCCATCTTTTGTTGCTCCGTACACATCTGTCCTAAAGACCTTTGGGATGTTTTTTTGTTTGTTTGTTTTTTTACAAGGAAACATCGAAAGCAACCTTGATAGAGTGGCTGCGCTCCCATTGGACCTTTAGAGGAAGTAGGCTGGTTTCCAACTGGCTTTCTGCTTTGCACTTTGATTTAAACTGAAGGCCTAATTTTTATTACCTCGTTTAAAACAATGAATACGTTTGTAGTCAGAAGTGTGAAAGTTCTCCGAAAATTTTCTCATAATGAAAGTCTTGGAGTCTTATCGTGGTTTATGGTTTTATTCCTCAGGTTAATGTACACAAAACCTCCATCTGGTGTAACTGCCTTACTTTTACAGTCAACGGCAATAGTCATACATGTATAATCAATCCCTGATCTTAATTTGCCGTGTCATTTGCAGTGCCATGAAAAAAATGCTCTGTCACTCATATTTTATTCATATATCAAACAGATTCTAAAAACAGAAAGCAAGCTTTCCAACTACAATTTAATTGATTTTGTGAAAAGAGAGCTACCCAAACTGTTATTTGTTTTTCAATTAAGCCCCAAGCTAAGTCCATAGAATATTTTCCCGAAAGTCTTTGTACTTGCCAAGAAATCGTCAGCCATTTTCTTGGTATTTTGTTGTTTTTGTGTGTGTGTGTGTGTGTGTGTGTGTGTGTGTGTGTGTGTGTGTGTGTGTGTGTGTGTGCGTGTGTGTGTGTGTGTGTCTGTTTTTTTTTCTTTTTTTTTTTGACTAACTGGGTGAGTAGTTGATGCAATCTTGCTTTAATTTAGGTAGGCTGGTCTGTGGTGGGAAGGTTCACAACCGTTCCACATTTACTCCATTTGTGGTTGATGACTCTCACTGTTGTTGACTCGAGTTCCAAACCTTAAAAAATGTCTTTGAAACTCTTTCCAGACGTCTAGATCTTTAGCTTCAGGAACAATGTGTTGCCTTTTTAGCCTATTTCATGTGTTGTCAGACATATTCTATTTAAATGATTTCTTCATTCTACACATCTAGCATTAATAAGGCTGGGATATAGCTAATAAAATGTAAATGAAAAACATATATCAATCAAATGTTAATACCTGAGTTAATAAAGGAGACAGTTACCTTTTCACATAGGATCAGATTGGGTTATTTTGCTTCATAGGTGAAAATAATTATTTCAAAACTTAAAAAAAAATATTTACTTGAACTATTTTATCTGATAGTTTTTCAAATAGTTTGAGGATGTGAGATATCTTCAAAGCAAACAGTGAAATGATATATTAGGTGGAAATCTTTTCAGCACTGTAAGATGGAAAAACGATCCCTTTTTAAATTATGTATTGAACTTAAACACAGTGACGCCACATTAGCTATTTTTAGCCGGGGTCCGCAAAACCACAGCCCCCAAAATGATGTAACAACGCTCACAACTGGAGGTAGTACAGTATATTCTTCATAGCTGCCTAGAGGAGAGCAAGCTAGCCGAATAAACCTGCGTCCGTTGTGTGACGGCAGAGGCACTCTCATTGGTTGAAGCACCTGCTCCTCTACGTTGTGTCCGCGTCGTGATTGGCTAGAGGAAAATAAGTCGGGTTTCGGACGCCGCTGATTGGCCGACACTCACGTTTTTCATGTCGACGTGTTTGCGTTGTCAGCCCAGAGCGTCTGATGAGCCCGACGAGCTCAGGAAGCAGCGGTCCCTATTTTATGTTTTGTAGCGACTGAAACGGGAAGACTGGTGATATTTTGAGGGGGTCGGGTAGACAGCTAAAGACGGTTAAATATTTTCTAATAATTTTAGGTTAGGTTGCTGCCAGCGACAGAAGAGCTTTGTTATGATTTTGGCGTTGATACCGGTGATGTTTACTGTTCATCCTCATAGGTCTCTGACGGATAGCCAATATTAACTGGTTCCTCCAGCCTGAAGCTGCCTATTTATTAGGCACAGACCGGATTATTTTACATATTTTTCCCTTATATTGCTGTGTGCTGGCGGCACGCCAATAATTGACTCTGGAGCAGGACACGGAGGTAGGTAAAATACAATAAAATGCATGTGAAATGTAAAATACACCATGTTAATACTGTCTGAACAGTGCTTATTTGTAATAGAACCTCCATAAGGTAAGGGCAAGTTTATTTTGACGTCAAAGCAATTTCGAATGCCTCTGAAAATAAAATAAAATTAAAAACACAAGAAAAAAAATGAACAAAATCCAAAAAGAATAGCTTTAATTCTAGTTTGAAGAAGCTGGTAGGTTAGTTAAGCAATAACAATGACTGCTGTGTAACATTATGCCTGATGCACTCACTGATATTATAGATACATTAAGTCAGACACTATAAAACACTGTGGGCATGAGGGTACTCAAATAGAAACTTGTATCATCAGCATATAGTATGAGATGTAATCTTATGCAGTCTGAGTTCGAGGAACCGTGTGGATATTACATAAAAAGTGACCCGAGAGTGGAGCCTTGAGGACCTTTGATCTACATGTGTATTTATGGATGTAAATAACCAGATGCACGCAAATGCAGTTGTATCTCAGACAGGATGATTTTGATAAGGTGTTGCAAAATGTCGTACACAAGGGCCTGAGTCATTTTCTCACTTAAAATACCTCAAGTTTGCAATACAACGTTAAGTACTAAAAGACCAATTTTATTTAAAACAAAAGCAAATCAGTTCTACTCCAGCTAAAATAATACAGCATATTGATTATTACAGTTATTTAAGATAACAACAATCACTGTTTTTAAGGGAAAAAGACAATGTCTTCTTTCAGCCAATAGACTGTGGCTGACAGGAACAATTTATTAGAAAATTTTGCATATTTTTTTATTTATTTATTTTTTTTCGAGGTTTTCTTTTTTGGTTTAATTTGTGTAAATCTTGATTTTGGCAGCCGGCTCATCCCTAAATAAAAGTGACCCAACAACAAAGCCTTGAGGAACCCCACATGCAAATATTTTTAGAGTTAGAGATCAAGATTAATAAAAAACATAATGCAAACACATTTTTGTGTCTAATGTATAAAGAACACAGACAGCAGCAGAGCGTTGTCAGGGTGGCGTTGTTCTGGAGGAGTTGCAGAACCATCTGCTAAACCAAAACCTGGTCAGGTACGTTAATGTAATTCTCTCTGCAGGTCAAAATCTACAAATGCAAACTTAAACATGCATCATTCGAGTTAAAGCAACTGTGCAACACATTCAAAATGTACCAGATATGTTTGTTGTTCAACTTGGTTAGAATCTGAAATATGCCTGTTTCCTGTTGCTTTTGTTGTGGATGAATTACAAAGTTGTCATTCCTGAGCATAAGCCTAATAATCATTGTCTTATTAAATGATTAAGGACTCTTTTTTTTTTTCAGACAGCAGTAGGTTGGGTTGCATGAAGCAGGTCTGACTGATGATCATTTTCTTGTTTGGGTGTTTTGGGAGTTTTTGCTCGTGTGAGCTCGTGTGTGTTCTCAGTGGCGTCACAAATGAGTCGCCTCATTCAAGACGGAAAACAGTGCTGTAAGGGTGGAGCGCGTCTGACTGACTGGAGAATTTTACACATTCTGAGAAATCCGGGTTTTACAAGGATAAAGGCCTTTTTGTTCGTTTTGTTGTATGTTTTTTTTGGGAGGGGGGAAAACTGCTGTGAATTAGATTCAGCTGGTTACCCGTAAGCCGGTGGATCTCAGCGATTTGAAGAAGCTTTTTAAAATCCTGTCAAAAAGTTGTTGCACTAGATAATTCCCCAAGTGTCAGCACTTGTTACAGGGGGAAATACTTTTTAATCTGTGGGACTGCTGCGGTTCTGCAGAGTAACCAGAACAACCGTCTTGTTGCCATCTTGAACAAATGGAACTGTTCCGTCAGAGCAGTAATGCCGTACCCTCCCTGCTCCTGTCGTTTTTAGTTTTAATGGGCTGCTTCAAGCTTGCATGCTTGAGCTTCTAAACAGTCTGCTTGCATTCATAATGCCTTCCTTGTTATTGCCTGAGTGGTGCAGCCTTGTTTGTTTAGCTACAGGGTGGATCTGGTTAACTTCAAGCCAAATTCAGTCCCTTCAGATGGATTTAAAGGGCCGTGCAGCTCAGCTGGAGTGCAACTAGCTTACAGCCGGTTCATTTTCTACATCCTGCTGGACCCAGGTCGTCCATATAACACCTTCTGACCAGTTCGTAACCATTTCCACCTGTGTGTCTTGCTTCTTCGTATGGGTTTTGAAAATATATTTGCGATGCGTTACTGTTACATATTTACTATGTATGTAACAAGTCTGTATGATTAGTTTCAGTTTTTGAATTGAATAACTGAAATAAATTAACTTTTTAATGGTTTTCCAGATTCCAGACTTTCTCAGGAAAGTTGCTCACGAACTTTCTCAGGAACGAAGTTTAGATGAGTGAATAATTTAAACATCATCATGGCATGTCAGCGGAGCTAAACTGAACGCCCAAGAAAATGTGTGCAGCCGCTGTTTACAGTTGAATCATAACTAAAAAAGCCAATCTGACCTGGACCCGCCCATGTTGTTTTTGTTACATTATTGTTCTCAGTTGAAATGAAAACATCAAAAATGGAGGATTTCTGTAAAGGAGAACACTTAATGCAAGGTTTTTGTTACCATAAATACACGTCATGGTCTTGTATGTGAAAGTAAATGTATTAAAATTTAAATTTCAAACATCATGAGCTGACTTTGAATGCATTGTGAAGGGTTTGGTGGATAAATAAATCCCTTTAGATACCTGAATGTAGAAGTTGCACAGTGAAAACTAAACCAGAAATGTCGGACCTCACTGATTGGAAGAAAAGCAGGGGAAGAGTGGTAGCCTGAGAACACGTGGTTTGGTTTGCTGTGGGAGGAACTGGTGCACTTCACCAATTAGGTTGTATCACAAGGAAAGAACATTTTCTGGAAAAATCGAGACAACAGCTGAAGACTTGGGCACATTTTGTCCTCAAAGCGGATCGACGTAAACACGATCACAACACAATGCTTTGACCTTTAGAATTCTGCATCTAAAAATGAACCGAAGTATAAAAAAAACTTAAACTCCAAGTATAAATAATAAAAACTAAAGAATATTTTACTAACAACTAACAAAAACTATCAAACCGACTGTAAAGACTAATTAAAACTTACTGAATAAGACAAAAAGTCACAATGAAATAAAACTAAACTATTAGTGGACTTGACTCAGTTACACCAGTTCTTTCAGGAGGAATTGTTCCAAATTCCATAATAACCATTCTATTTTACTCAAGTCATTCAGTTTAAATGTAATTCCACTCATACAGCACATGCAATAATCAAGTTCTACCCGGACTTACACGTGGCAGGTAAGAGCCATGGCTGTTTTCATCAAACAATGCTCAGACCAAGAGTAAACGGTGGAAATTAAACAAGCTGCAGCAAAGAGCATCATATTTCTTTAATAAGCAGAATGATATTGATCCCAATAATGAATTTTCCTCCTGCAACGAGTTACCAGAATTCATAGGGCTGCAAAAACCGGTAGCCCTCCTAGAGACACACTGTCTGCATAGGAAGTTAGCATACATTACGCAGTGCATTACTTCCAAATAAACCCATAACCCGGCCTGGAAAATCTGTCATGCCACAGCCAGTCGGTTACACTTTCCTCATTATGTCAGTCTGAAACGCAAGCCGCTCCGCTAACGTGAATGAGAGGAAGGTACGCACTTCTCCCCAATGGAAAGAAGCCATAAGGTTTTCCCAAACGTCACTGCATGCGCTCGCACTAGCTGCGTTTATTTGGCTCGCGCAGCCAGGATCCACCTAATGAGGAAAAACCGGAAACTGTCGGCGGCGGGCTCGTAGAAAAACAGGCCTGGGGTGAAATGTTCCCACTGTCATGGCTTCTGATGTGTTGTGCATTATCACCAGAAAAAACGAAGTTCCCGAGCGCCAAATCTGGTTCTAATGGGAAACTATGGATACCTGGTTCTTCAGCATGAACTGTGGTGTCATCTCCACCTTTATCTTCACCAAACTGAAGATAAAAACAGTAAGCGTATATTTAATATTATCTGTTCAAAAGACCACGTCCCACCGGGAGGAGGTGGGACGAAGACCCAGGACACGCTGGAGGGACTATGTCTCTCGGCTGGCCTGGGAACACCTTGGGGTTCCCCTGGAGGAGCTGGAACAAGTGGCTGGGGAGAGGGAAATTTGGGCCTCCCTTCTGAAGCTGCTGCCCCCGTGACCCGATCCCGGATGAAGCGGAAGAAAATGGATGGATGGATGGATGTTCAAAAGAAAGTACATTTTCTGGAAATAAAAACAATGAGCATGATTGCGAACAAGGGCCGCAGAGGCAAGGAGGACATCTGCCATCTTGTTTCTACTCTCTCTGGGTATTGCGTATCGCCCCCTGTTGATGTGTTGATGACACATCCTTCATTCCCAGTCGACAGATGGAAACGGGCATCGTCTCTCACCAAAGCCTGTGTCATGATTGGTAGAATATCAGATTTTTCAATTTATCGGCCGGTCTCGAGCAATGATTGCCCAAACTGAAAATTATTCAATTCCAAATACAACAGTATTTGTTCCAAAGTAAGCAATTTGTAATATTTTTGTTACATTTAGAAAATGTAAACACATTTATCTTGAAAGGAAAAGAAAGGGTGTCATAATTGGATAAAGGGCTCAGTCTTTCAAAGAAGGATGTAATGAATATTTTTTTTCATGACTTAGCCAGACAGCAGAGAAAAGCCTAGAAACCGGCTGTTACGGCCACAGCTTCCTTGTCGGACCCTAAATGGTTGCATTTAGCACCTTTCCTGCCAGCTTTGTCCCCTCTGCTGTGCATTAGATGTGGGCCTCATCGCTCCACTCCCCTCAGAGGCCTCCGCTCTTCCACTCACCTCCCTCAGTCACCAGCATCCAATCAAAACGGCAGGATTTTAGTTCTTCTTGTATACTGACAACCTAAACCAAGGAAGAAGAAGAAGTGTTGGGCTGTGCTTCTTTCTTACAGTAACCCAGGTTGACAAAACTCAATGAACCCTGAGCCCGTTTTTTCCTTCCAAATCAGGGACTTTGCAGCAGTGATTCAGAGATTTTTCCCTCAGAAGTCAGGAAGTGTCCTGTTGTTGAGGGACCGTCGGGGCCGAAACGGGAAAAGGGCTGGGGGAATAGACGAAACACGGCTCCTATCTCCGTCCTGCAGGGCTTGTTTAATGTCTTTGTGAGCTAATCTAACCCATTCACGCCTTTCTGATGGCGCGCCGCCAAATGTTTTAGCGATATACACGTCCACCCTCGTCCCTTTTTCCCTCTCTTACGTAACGTTTGCATAATCTGCTCTCATCAATATTCAGCTCCTTCAACAGGAGGAAAATTCAACTTATTTCCTTAGTTTGTCTTTTAAGCAGTCTTGTAGTCTTCGAGTTGGGTTTTAATTTATGTAAAATAGAAAAGCAACAATTATTTATGCTGCTGCAAAAATAATGCAACATACTGATTATTAATGATGATATTTTATTTTTCTTACTGCAGCAAAAAAAATTTAACTCAATTTAAATTCTGATGATTCTTTTTTAAGGCTGATTTTGTTTTTTCCATTGCTTTTGGCTATATTTTATTTTTTAATGTCCTGTATTTGTCTTTGAGAGGGCGAACTTGCACTGTTATGCCATTATCGACACAATATTTGAAAATGGTCTCAAGCCAACGATATTATCGCAATAATTTCTGCAACAATTTATCATGGTGACTATTTCAGAGCAGGGCTGCACCGGTTGCAGTTTTCTTTTTCACTGATATTTCAAAAAGCCTGACCTGCTGATGCTGATGTTAGGCAGATAAGATCTGTGAATACGATCAGTTTCTCATGTAAAAACTGACTGATTTATCAGCTGGCCTCATTATGATTCCACCATCCTCTTTACACTCTAGTCAACAGGATGTTTTCCCAATAGTGTCATCAAGATCTTTTTGATTAGCATGTCTGTTCATGGTTTGTTCACCATTTTTTCCTCAATACTCAGGTGATTTTATCATTAAAACTGATGCCGCAAACACTTTTTCCCTGTATTTGAAGGGGAAAGGGAATCATTTGGCTGTCAAATGTGTTGCCGGGTTTTCTTTTTTCTTTTTGGACCTGCCCTGTTTAAACGAAGACCATCAAAATTGAAAGAGTCCACTCTATTCAAACTTTTAAATGTGCACTCCTGAAATAAAACCTCATGGGCCGTGAGCCATCCAGCATGTGACTATCTATTTCATGCAGGCAAAAAAAAAAAAAGTATTTCAGCGAAAAAAAAATCAGATTTGAGCATCGAGACGTGCTGTGTGAACGTAGCCTAAACACCTCTACACTGTAATCCAGTGCTCCAAATCTCACAAGCAAGTGCCCTAACCCGTTCTCGTGGTAACCTGCCAGAACTCAAAACCTGCTTCCTCCTCAACTCATCTGTTTGTGTTTTTGTTGTCCACCAGGATAGCATGGCCATGACGGGAGGGACGGCAGCTGCCCTTCCCATGAGCAACCACACCCGGGAGAGGGTGACCGTGGCCAAGCTGACACTGGAGAACTTCTACAGCACCCTCCTCACGCAGCACGAGGAGCGGGAGATGAGGTAAGCCCCCGGACGAGGCTTCCAAGCGGCTGACGGGAGAGTCGCTGAGGCTAAACGGAGCTGTTGTTTACAGCATCGAGTTTCACTGCTCGGGCTCGTAGATAAGGCAACCGTCCCCGAGACTGTGTGAACAAAACAAACGCCTGTCACTCTCCTGTTACCTGAGGGTTGATCTGTTGCTCAGGGAACTCCTGTAGGAGACACCTGAGTCTCTGTTTACACCAACACCCTACATTAATCGCTCTCTGGAAGCTTCCACTCCAACAATTACATCCACAGGCTTATTTGGAGGAAACTAGAAACTGGAAATGTTTTATCATGTATGTTTACTGTGAGTTTTATGCTTTGAATGACCTGTTTTATGTGGCGTCTTCCTCATTTTAGGCAGAAGAAGCTAGAGAAGGCCATGGAAGAGGAGGGTTTGCCTGACGAGGAGGTACAAATCCAACTTTTTCATGTTCTTTTATATTAGATCCACAAATTTCAATAGATTTATTGGGATTTTATGTGATATTCCAACTTATAATAGCTCAGGATTTGTATTTTTTCCACAAATTAAATCCAGCACAATCAACTGGCTTCCTACGTTTTACATAAATTCAGCTGTAGATGAACTGAATAGACAGTAAAGATGTCCAAGGGGCTGGATTACTTCAGACACTGTACAAACACGAAATCACCTCAGAAACCCAAAATTGTAATTTTTGAAGCCACTTGGCCAACTCAGCGTCTCTGTACCATTGCAGAAAGTGATGCGGCGCTCCCAGCACGCCCGTAAGGAGACGGAGTTCCTGCGTCTGAAGAGGACGCGGCTCGGCTTGGACGACTTCGAGTCTCTAAAGGTTATCGGAAGGGGAGCTTTCGGAGAGGTAGGCCACATTTTTTTAGTCCAGAAATGGTTCAGTGAAACTAAAAGTCCAGTTAGTTCAATTGGTGTGAATCTTGCATAAAGAACAGGGATTTCCTTGTTTCAGTAGATAACTTTTCATCAAAGAGGACAGAAGTCACATATGGGGTACCCCAAGGCTCAATCCTAGGACCCCTCTTATTCAATATCTATCAGTGAAATAATCAAGTTTATTTGTATAGCAAATTCCAGTAACAAGGCAGTTCACAGTGCTTAACACCATAAAAACACAAAAATAAAGTCATAAAAACATCATACAGTCAACAATTGAGAAACAAGATGGCACTTGAGGATATCAAGTGATCAAGTGACTTGACATCATCAAAAGCAAATCTGCTATTGGTTTTCACAACTATTGACTACATGATGTGTTTGATTTTTTTATTCAAAAAACTTGAATGACTGATAAGTTTAAATAAAACAAGACCTTTTTCTTCGTCTAGGTCCGTTTGGTGCAGAAGAAGGACACAGGACACATTTACGCCATGAAGATCCTGAGGAAAGCAGACATGCTGGAGAAAGAGCAGGTGACTCCTGGTTCTGCCGTTCTAAATGCAAGATTACACCCTGCTGTGTTCTCAAGTTCATGGTCGGCTCCCCCTGCAGGTGGCTCATATCCGCGCAGAGAGGGACATCCTGGTGGAGGCAGACAGCGCCTGGGTGGTCAAGATGTTCTACAGCTTCCAGGACAAGAGGAACCTCTACCTCATCATGGAATTCCTGCCTGGAGGTGCTTACCCCATTCTACACATCATCCGATGATATTCGATAAGCAAGAAACATCTCCTGCCCTTCTGTTGCCAGGCGACATGATGACGCTGCTCATGAAGAAGGACACCCTGTCGGAAGAGGCCACACAGTTCTACATCGCAGAAACGGTCCTTGCCATTGACTCCATCCACCAGCTGGGCTTCATCCACAGAGACATCAAACCTGACAACCTGCTACTGGACTCCAGGGTCAGAACCAAACGCATGACCCTCAAACGACTCCAGAGTTGTACGGTTCGAGGATCGTAGTGTCACTGAATGTCCGTTTGCTTCCAGGGTCACGTGAAGTTGTCTGACTTTGGTTTGTGCACCGGACTGAAGAAGGCTCATCGCACGGAGTTTTACAGGAACCTGACGCACAACCCACCCAGTGATTTCTGTGAGCCACATATCAGTCATAAGTAGACTGAACCAAATATCAGTAAAAGCAGCAACATGTAATTGAGATTGTTCTATTTTGTTTTGCACAATGCTTCTCTTCTTTGTTCCCCAGCTTTCCAGAACATGAACTCAAAGAGGAAAGCAGAAACCTGGAAGAAGAACAGGAGACAGCTGGTACGGATCCTTCATAGACTGAAGCTGATGTGTAGTTTTGGTGTTTTCATGCATTCATCCTGTGCAAATGTCAAATTTGATCAGTTCTTTTCCAGATGGAGTTAATTTAAAATCGCTGTCTTCCTAGCATGGTTTCACATGTTGTCTATACATTTCAAACCAGATATTTACATACACTGAATAAAAAGACACAAACATGTTTTTCTCACTGTCTGAAGTTAGATCAAACTTTTATTGTTTTAGTTTAGTTAGAATTACCAGGTTTTTTTCTATTTGCTAAATCCCTGAAAATATGGCGAGAACTGCTTTTTAGAATTTCTCTTTGTAACGTCATACATTTTTAAGACAGATAATACCAATGACACAGATAAAAACTTTTTAATTCAAGGAAAGTTACAAAAACATTTCTAAAATCTGTTCTCACTGAGGTTTCTGGCATTTAGCATATAAAAATTATCTTTGTAATTCCGACTAAGTTAAAACAAGAAAAGTTTGGTCTGTTCAATCGATACGATGAACTTAAAGGGAGTGAGTCGGACCGGTCTGTTCCCTGCTTTAGATGTGATTTTCATATCTTCCATTTAGAAAGCTGGGTTTTGAATGTTGCGGCTTACTTACAGGCTTATTCCACTGTGGGAACGCCGGACTATATCGCTCCTGAAGTGTTCATGCAGACAGGGTACAACAAGCTCTGTGATTGGTGGTCTCTGGGCGTCATCATGTATGAAATGCTCATCGGTAAGAACAGACTTCTTCTTGGTGTTGTGGGATTGATACACTTTACGTTTGAGCTCGCTCTACGACTTTAAGTAGGAGTTCAAACCTCTGTCGATGGTGCTGAGGCGTCACCGTCGTTTCTTCTGTCTGTTGCGTGTTCGGGTCGTTGGCAGGTTACCCGCCTTTCTGCTCGGAGACGCCGCAGGAGACCTACAGGAAGGTCATGAACTGGAAGGAAACGCTCGTCTTCCCACCTGAAGTCCCCATCTCAGAGAAGGCCAAAGACTTGATTTTAAGGTTCAAACATTGACTTTTCTACATTCCAGTCTCACTGGAAGATCAGACCCCGAAACTGGATGTGCTGTCTTTTTATAAGTTTTCAGTTCTGTTTTCGCTTTTCACTTTTCATTTTCTGTTGGCTGTTACTGAAGGTATTGCACTGATGCGGAGAACAGAATCGGAGCTGTGAGTGTAGAGGAGATCAAGAGTCATCCATTCTTTGAGTCCGTGGACTGGGAACACATCAGGTACAAACAGACGTGCTTTTCTAAACGCGGACTCACTTTACATGAAACTTTTATCAGAAGACAGAACACCTCTTGTCTCCGTCCACAGGGAGCGACCGGCAGCCATTTCTATCGAAATCAAAAGTATTGATGACACTTCAAACTTTGACGACTTCCCTGAATCAGACATCCTTCAGCCAGGTTTGTCATATCAGATGTCTCATGTTGACCAGTTATGAGAGCCTATTTTTGTTTATATAGTAGTAAAACTCAGTTTTACAGCGGCTCCTCTCTTCACACATGCATGAGGTCACCTCTGTTGTAAATATTATTATTATTTAACTGAAAACAAAGTGAACTTAAAGGCACAGTGTGAAGAATCTGGTGACATCTGGTGGTGATGTTGCAGAATACAACCCTGACATCACTCCTACTTTCCAACATTGGATCTTTATCACTAGCCTACCTAAGTCCATTGAATAAATTTTCTGTGTGTTTTGAACAGCCAATGCAACAGAGCCTGACTTCAAATCAAAGGACTGGGTGTTCCTGAACTACACGTACAAACGGTTCGAGGGCCTGACTCAGCGAGGCACCATCCCCACGTACATGAAGGCAGGAAAGGCCTGACACGCTCAAGGGAAACAAACACAGAGACGTTTAACGGACACAGGGTCGGGCCGCCAGGCCCCCGCCGGTTCCTGCGGGCCACGCCGGTGCCGCGCCGCGACGTCGGCCCCTCAGCCTAAACGTAACCATCATCACAAGTTATATAGGTCCGCTCTGCCGCCAAGAAAACGCCCCGCCGGAAGGAGCTGGGAAACGATGGAGCGTCGCCGCATTACCTCGGTTGTTTATATTTCACGTGTGCTGTCTCTAGCCATAGCTCTCGGGCCAGCTCTTTGACTAGGACACTAATTAAGCATATCTGCATGTCCAGCTTAAAAGTTGACGGCAGGAATGGGGCTTGAATACGAATCCCTGCTTGCTGCATCCTCAAGTTGATAGTTGATACACTGGCGGTTACATTAACACAGCTGCAAACTGAAGTCCGCTTAAAAGCTCTCAACACTGTAATCAAAATCTGGTTGACTGAAGAGAATCAGAACTACTGAAGCACACACGCTGCTGTGCTGCACGGAGAATTCCAGCACGATTTCCAGTGAGTTTTATAGTTCCGACCTGAAGCAAGTTCCGTTTTTCGATTTTGATATTGATGTTCGGTTTGTCGCCGCCTGCTGTTGCAGCGTAGGCGTTAAAGTGTTTTTAATCGGAATCTCACAATCGGTCTTGCCTGAAGACATCTGGAGTTGTCTATATCTTGTGAGTTTCACTTTTTTATCTTTTATTTGGGGTTTAATTGAGCGTCCTCTGTTTAAGTTATGTAACATCTGAGGATGGATATCAAAAAAGTAAGAGCATCACATTGGGGGTATAATATTTTAGGAATATTATACCCAAATCCTGCTGGAATCCTCCTTTATAAAGGTGGTACACTGGCGTACTGTCGGTTAGATGCTGTAACTCCCTGCAAAGCAACAAGACGAAACTCATAATTCTTCTGCTTAGCATCTGTTGGTGTGAAGCATTGCCAAATAGCTGTGTGTCCTTTTAAGATGTAAAACGGTCAACTTAATGAGTCGCAGGCTCGGCCTCTTGCTTCTTAAGTCAACAAAACATGCAAAAGTGCCTTTTTAAGTAGCTAGATGTATCACTGTAGTTTAGGAAACATTAATTAGGAGGCATTCATTAAGATTAGATTAGCATTAAGCTGATTGATTTTGAGAGAAAAGTAAAGGGGCAGCTTGAATTATATGTATAACAAAAAGCAAATATATAAGCTGGTGTCTTTTCGGTGATTTATGAGGGTTGTGATAATACAAAGGCAGGTTTTTATGGACGAGACAATAAAGCCGGAGACTCTTTAAGCAGTAAAAATGGAACTAAAGTAGGTCAAAAACAGCATGAGAGTGATCTCTCTAGGTTTGGAGTTTTTAATTTTTCATTTTATGTCCATCGTAGGATGCGTTTCAATACTTTTTTTTTTGATCCCTCTCACAAGCACGCAAATGAACAAAACACTCCCCCGTAAAGCCAGTCTTTAACCATGGAGTCTCAGAAGAGGAGACTACAGAGTTACCAAAGAACTCTAATCATCACGTGCCGTGGTTCGAATGTAGCCGTCGCTTATTCTGCACTTAACAGGAAACTACCTTTGAAAAGGAAGTCATTTCCATTTACTAAACTTCTAAAGCAAAATGTGCGTTCGGGCAGTGACATTTCAGTGACATTTCTTATAAGTCCGCTAAGAGTTCTAAGAGAAAATCTATAATTGGGAAGTGTACGGAAGATTCCTAGCTGTTTCTGAAGGCCTCTGCTAGAAAAGTAGTTCTTCAGCATTCTGATCATTTCTCTGTAATGCCCCCGTGTTAATTCTTTTCTTACATTTTCTATGTAAGTAATTTATTTGTCGAGCTACAAATGCCTTGGCCGACTACACTCGAAAATGCTACACAACGTTGGACTGATGAGGGTTTTAAAGGCAGATATCTGTATATTTTTGTGTTATTTATGCTGCTCGTGTTTTTTTTTAATGTATAAATTGGCTTTTTCCTTTTACAGACATTCACTGTATTTTAATTGGCTGCGTTTTATGTGAAATCGCAGCCACTGATGTAAACAACAAACAGAAAGAAAGTTCAGAATCCTATGAACGTCCACGGACATCTCTTATGGGTATTAAGGTTTGCGAGCCCTTTTTTTTTTTAAGTAGACCACAAAAAAATGCCGTAAATTGGTATGTAGATGATGTGATTGGTAAGGAGCAGTGGATTCAGGAGGAGAGAGAGCGAGTTTTACCAGGCAGTTGATGGAGGACCCAACAATCTGTAACAGTGGAAGAAGGTCACCAGACACAATGAGTGCTTTGTGTAGGCAATTGATGACATTGGAGGTTGCATTGGGTGTTTGCTTCGAACCAGGTGCAAGTTCCCAGCAGTATCACACAGTCAAACAATCTCAAATTGGAAAATTCAAACCTCTTGGTCAGTATCTGGTAAAGTTTCCCACGGAGGTGTCTAAATCAGAAACAAAAACTGCTTCCAGAAAACTCTGGGAAAACAGTGAAGTGACTTGAAGACTGACTAGGAAAGGGAAATTTGTTCATGAAGTGGAAGATCTCTTTTTGTGTTGTGAGGTGATGTGTCTCACTGTTTAGTGTCAAATGTCTGTTTTGTGCTAGGATTGACAGTGTTTGTTTTATTTATCATGAAGAAGAAAAACGGAGGGTGAATAGTTGCGATACGTGCTATATTTCACTTCATACAGCCACACTTGACATGAAATCCATTACGGTGTCACTTTAACTAAAGGGATTCTTCAACGAGGTAGTAAAAGGTTCAGGAAAATGTTTCTTTTTTTTTATCAAGCAAGACAATTCATTTGCGATGGACCAAACCAGTTTACTGCCGAGTAACAAACAGTCTTCGGCAGATTATTAAAGGGTAATGCTGCATGTTTCATTTTTGTCAAGAGACAATGAACGCAACTATATCGTATGGTAAAATCAACATAAAAGCCGAAAAGGTGAATGATCCGTATTCCCCTCCCTGTTGAAGGAAGACCCCCCCGGTTCCACGGCTCAGAACTGAGTTATGATGTGTACATACTGCAGTAGACACTTGGAAGGCTACTGTCTGTGGAGAAGAGAAGGGGATGCTCATTAATATATTCATTCATGTTGCTGAGTTTTTTTTTTATGTTGATACACTGTTCAGAAATAATAAAATAAAAAATAAACACTTGAAGTTTTCAATGTCTTTACTGTTCTGGGAAATTCCTTTTTTTTTGTTTGGCACAGGCCATGTAACAAACACCACTGTCCAAATTGATACAGCTGTTAGTCTTTTCCTTCTTCATCTCAACTGTTAAAACAAACTCACTCTAGTCAACAGGGATCAACAATGTGATGTGGTTTAACTTAGCCTTGTCTACCGGGTCATGTCTCCTAGTATCTCTCTTACACTTAAGTCCTAAATGAATTACTTGAGACTTAATTTGAACCCTTTCTACCTTCTAAGCAATGACAATAAACAGAAACCAGGTTCCAACCGAATGAAATGAGACCGTAATCTGTAGCAGATGAAGTTTTCGCAATGAAGAATCAAAACTCTTTACTTTCTCCTTGTTGAGCCACTAGGGGGAGCTCTTGGCGAGCTTTTATTTCATTTTCTGTTTGTGAAGACCTTCTGAAAGAATGAATGGATAAGAACAACTTAATCCAGGCATGGTAGAGATTCAATTACAAAATCAAAGTAAAATCAAGCATTTATAATCGTTAATCAATGCAACTTATTTTATAAATAGTGGTATTTTCAAGTCAGTAGTATTAAAAAATATTTTCCCAGACAGATTTCTTGTTCTTTAAAAGACACCGTGTCCCAAGTTACCGTATGTAGTAAACCGGCAGCTATGAGAAAACGCAGCAGACCTCCATGTGAGTCTTCAATATGTTATGTCAAGAATTGGCCAAGAATTCACGCTGTCCCATCCCACCCTGCAAATCTAGTTAACCGGGTTTCTCTTAATCCCTTACCCCCATTTAGGAAACTGGGTTTCTGGTTTGGACCACGAAATCAGGTTACAACAGAAAGCCAACAGCAAGCGGGTTATTTGCGCACTCAAAAACTCACCTCAAGGAAGAAGTGATAGGGCCGTTATGCTACGACCCTGTTGTTATGACCCTGTTGTCATGGTCTTATTCTGTGGTATCCAATTTTCAGTTTAGCTGCGGAGAAAATTAAACGCATGAAGATGGAAGTAACCTTTAGGGAACACTGAACACTGATAAAAGGTCTTCTGAAGGTCATTTTGTGGAAGTAAAAGTTGACTCACAGAACCTTTAGAGAACAATCCCTGGAGGTTCCCCAGGGCCACACTGTGGATATCAGAGGTAATCTCCAGGAAGTATTCAAAAAAAGTTCCTTGAGGGTTCTTTGAATGCCACCCAGTGAAAATTATGAAAGTTGACAACATACTTCATACTTCATAGAACCTTTACAGACTTTTCCCTGAAGGTTTCCAGGTTTTAATACTGTGATTGTTACCTTCTGGAACCTTCAGGCAAATATCCCCCCAAAATTCCTAAAGAGTAACACTGAATGTTTAAAGCAGGACTTCAAGGAACCTTCAGAGAACATTCTTTTAATGTTCAAGGAAAGCTTTGAGGAACTTTCCTCCATGCTTCTGTTAAGAGAATAACATCATCAACTTCTGGCTCGTTATATTCTCTTGTGCTCCAGGATTCAATGATTCCATGCGTGGAAACAAAACCCACACAGAGATGACAATCAACGCTCCACATCATACATTTTCAGAGTTTATTATTTTTATTTAAAGTATGACATGACATCAACAACACAGACACTTCAAACACACTAAAACAGACATTCATTTACCTGAGACAAATGGAAAAGAAGAAGAAAGAAAGAAAAGCAAAGACGTCTGGAGATTTGCAAAAGCAAATCTGATTTGTTACTCCTGTGTACAAACTTTTATAGTAAAGGCGTATTCTTGTCTTTAATATATTCAAATAAGGCGTATCTCTGCTTGTTCAACTGGAAGCTGTCTCAAACTTTCTTTCAAGTTATATCCTCCCTCGACACCTGTTAAATTCTGAGAGAGCAACTGTCCCTTTCTAAACAACCAAGAACAGAGTTCCTCATTAACTGTCCTGAACTCCTGTTGATTTATGACTTTCTGAGCAGAGAAAAACAGAGATAGGTATTTCACAGATAAGTGTGAAATCTGGAATCTTTCCCATCTTCTCCCTACTCAGATACCTCAAAGAAAAACTTAAAATCCTGTAGGAAGTTGAAGCAAATGTTATCTCCACAAACCTCATTTGTTTTCCTGTCATTCAGCACTTCAAAAGAATCACTCTTGCTGTAAACCAGAAGTAACACAAAAGTCAGCGGGGCAGAATGAGGTGAAATTCCTTTTTCTAACCTATTAAATGAAAGAATCAATCCTGAGTATAAGAATTAACACGATCATTTTCCAAGAACCTTTCACCGTATACCTGAGCAATTTTCCAATACTAAACAAAACATTTTCTTTCACACATTTTCTATTTGATTCTGATAAACTAACAGATATTACAATTTCAGAATGAATTAGTCACTAACTAAAATGATTAATTCTAAAACTATGATTGGACTATTTTCAATCAGAGTATGCTGTTAATAACTAAGAAAAATGTCTTACAAATTAGATAGTGTTTTTAGATATTCTATATTGTAGTATTTTCACCAATCTTCACACCATCCCAGATGCTAGTTTGGAAGACTTTTGATGATCTTCAGTGAACAGAGCAAACTTCTCTCTCCCACGCTCATCCAAGTGATACTGCCTTCCTGCAGATGCTAATTTTATGGCCTCCTGTCCTTCTCTGATAACACAATATGCCTCACTCAGACCTCCCATTTGATCTCTATCCATCTTTCCTTCCTGTAAGTTGAAAACTTACTCATCAATAGTTTTAGATTAAATCATTAACACAAACCTATTCTAAATTAAGAATTTTGTTCAAAATAACCATGCTCAATATACCTTTTTCTCATGTCGTAAGATTAACTGTATTAAACACTAAAAATATTCATTTTTCCTCAACACTTCCCAAAGAGTCACATCATGGAGTAGTTCATCTTCAGGGAACCTTTAGTAAATGTTCTTTGAAGGTCATAATATAAAAAGTACAACATTTGATGTCGGCTCTCACGGAACCTCAAGAGACAGTAAGGGAGCATTTTGTGAAGGTTCTCAAAGTGTCACATTGTGAATATCGCCAATAACCTCCAATTAAAATTCCTTGAAGTCAGTAAAAAGGTTACACTCTGAATTTTAAAGCCAATCTTCTGTGAAACTCTAGGTAATGTACCCAAAGGACCCTGTTGTAAATGTGGAACTTAATCTTTAAAGAGTCTTAGGTATCCCCTGTGGAGGTTATGTGTGGTGTGAAAATTCACATTTCCCACTCCAGGTATCTTTGGAGAGTGTTCCCTAAAGGTCCCCAAGCTGCAGGAACTTTTGGGGGAATATTCTGTGAAGGTTTAGAAAGGGTCCAACTGTAAATATTGAAGCTAACCTTCAGTAAAGTTTCATGGAATGTTTCTCAGAAGTTCCTGAAATATCACATCTTGGATTTTGCACTGTGAAAGTTGAAGGTATCAGGGAACCTTTAGGGAGCATCATTCTATCAGTGTTGCAGCTGCCTTCTGGAAACCTTTAGGAATGTTCCCTGAAGGTGCCCAGAAAGTCATACACTGTTGAAGCTAATATTCTTGGGGCATCTAGGAAATGTCCTCTAAATGTCCCTGTAAATGTTGAAGCTAATTGTCAAAGAACTTTACCTAAAGACTGCAATGAAATCAAACAATGAATATTGCAATTAACATACTTTCTGATTTAGGAATTTTCCCTGAAGGTTATTTTTGAAACTTTCGAACATTCCCTGGAGGCTTGTACAGGGAAACATCATGAATGTTGCTTAACTTACATTCAAGTTACTTTAGAGAGAAGATTCCTGAAAGATTCCGCAAAGGTCACACTGTAGTTGCTGAATGTAACCTTCAGGGAACCTCCCCTGTGTTCAAAAGAGTTTCAAACACAGTAAATCACAGAAAATTCCACTAAGGCTCTTCATGTAAGGAACTTTTCAAAAACAGCAGCTGACTGTTCCTGGCCAATAATCAGTGTGAAGAACACTGTAGAGCTTGTAAGTTATCATTGTCTTCCAGTTGTTGGCTGCTGTTTTCCCTAATATTTAAACACTGACTGTCAAATTTCTTCACATTTACTTCATCAGTTATTAAATAACCACATTGAAATATTTGCTGGGCAACATTCCTCTGTCATGAGGACAGTTAAAGAACATTTCACTCCTTAATCATAAATCATCATGTTAATGTTGATGATTTCAATACGAAGGTAGATTAGATATAAGTTAAATATTTATTATATATGTCAACCTATAAGAAATACTGGTATTGACTCCTAGCATTGCTACTCTGAAACATTAGAATATGTTTGTAAAGTCTCTGTTTCGGTATCACCTGACCACGCTGATGTTCTGATGGGCAGCTGAAGTGCGTGCGTGGAATCGCCGCACTTTCTCCACAGACTCTTTATAAATGGGTTAATGAGCCTCCCGCCGCCACGTGACCCTCGAGTTATATAATATATAGGTCAGCACGTTTCTCGCTGGCACGTGCAGCCTTCTGTCTTACGTAAAGTCTCGTGCAAAGGTCTCGAATAACACTATGTAGGTGAGCGCCGAAGATCGTCGATACTAGTGATGACCTATCACTCCTCATATATATTCCTGATCCTTTGTCCTACAAAACTCCTCAAAGTAAATGCTTTCACTAAACCACACAATAGTCTACTTTTGTTTCCCCGCCACCCCCCCCCCAATTATTCTTCATATTTTAGAATTTGCTATATAAAATCAGTTTACCATTTGTTTTAGAATTTGTTCAAAAGAAATAATCTAAATGCTCCAGCAAAAAGTCCTTAAGTTTATCAGGCTTACTATAAAACACTAAATAAATCAATTTGCAAAGTACTCATATTCAATGCCACCCCTGCAGAACCTTCCAAATGTTCCTGTGGCTCAAAGGTTGTGTTTTATTGCTTCCAGACCACAGCAGGGTTTAAATCAGACCACGCTCTTCTATTTAATCTTTGTTATTTGCTGCCATGCACGTTGTTTTGTGTACTTCCCCATTTACAGACCTAAAAACTCCATATTAAAACTTTTTAACACGTTTGACTCCTGTGTAACTGTGTTTGTGGATTTGCTAAAGCACACAAACAGACGAAAAAAAATTACTTTTACAGTCTACCTAGCATGGATACAATCTTAGATTGAAACTATTGAAAGCTAAAATTATTATAATCCAACAGACTGTCAAAAACATTTTATATGTGAAATAATTAAGTAATGTATCAATGTTTGAAACATACTTAAGTGCAGTATTGCAAATGTAGATGGTGAATTAAAAGTTGAATCCATTATGTTAAAGATATATGTAATTATTTCAGAATCTATTTAGTTAAAATATGCTACAATCTATCATTAAATAATTAAAACTGTTGCTATGGCTCTTAAAACTTAAAAACGTTAAAAAAATTGTCTCATGCCTGTCAGGTGAATTTGTAATCTGTACTCTAGCTCCATATGTTGCTTTTGAAGTAACTACTTCTTCCTTTAAGCATATTAAAGAACTAGACTTACACTCTAAAAATGACAAAATGACAGCCTCTTAGTAGCTTCGGCAAGCATCTTTAAATTTTTTTCTTTTATTAAGCAGGTTGAATTGCACATTTCTAACCAAAAAGGTGCCCTAGCACATCATTGTCTAAACAGGTGAATATCTTCGCTTCATCAGAGAAGAGGATTAGGGCCATGGAAATTCGGATTTCAGAATTCAGATTTGTTTTCTCATTGTTCTGAATTTAATCATCTAAGAAAAAAACACTTCTGAGAGTAAAGTCAAAATTCTGAGAAAAAGAAAAGCCAATTTTTTTCAGTGCCCTTAATCCTCTTCCGTAGTCAATTGTTCCAAAGTATCCGAACTTGTAATTGTGAAACAAATTCTTTCTGTCATTACACTGGCATTTAGTAAAATAAATATTTTAACAATCTTAAATGACCAGGTATAGGAATGGTTTAGTTTGACAAAAACAAAAGAACAAACAAACAAAAAAAAAAAAAAACAACAACAAACAAACATGATTTATAATATATAATTTTTTTTGGATGAAAATTGATTTGAAAAAAGAAACAGAGTGAGACATCACTTCATTCGTTGCTCCGAAAGGAAGGAAGCGAGAAAGCTTGCAGCGGCGTCAGATGGGTGACGCGCTCGGGGCTCTTATTGAGGTCACCGAAACGTTTTACTACACGGGGAGGGGAAGAGGAAATCTTCCCTCTGCGCTGTCGTAAGTGACCTGGCTCTATTCGGCATGAATCAAAAATGAATTTATCAGCACTGCCGCACGCTCACTGCACGCTTCCTGTCAGGCCATTTAATTTCCCTTCAAATGGATTACTTGTCACACGAAACTGCAGTCAGAGATGTATTTTGTTCAGCTTAATCATAGAATAATAACTACTGGCAGAAACTTTGTCGTTTTTCTGTGACTGACTCTATTAAATTACATTTGAAAAAAATATATATCCTCAGAACGTTGCAGCTTTTTCGAATATGGACCTGAATAAACCATATAGGTAGCTAATGGAGGACAAGACCAGCGTGAACTCTCTCCTCCTTTCCCCGTCCGCTATTGAAAATGGGTGTTCCTCTCTCACACATCCCTCACGTTTCTACCCCCACCCCACTCCACTCCTCTCCACTCCTCTCACATCGTTCTGTGTAAAGAAAAAAAAAGGAACTACGCGAGGAGGAGGAGAAGGAGGAGGAGAAGGGTGATGGAGGTGGGGGGTTTGAAAAAAATGAAGTCAATTATACAACACCCCGGCTATCTGAAGCTCCCTCCTTCCCACCATCTCTTTTATGCATTACACCACAACAGCTGGTGTCTCAACATGCGCGGCGGCTCTCCGTAGCCTTCACCGGGAGCACCGGTTCCAGTCCGCAGGCATGTCAACCGGGGGCTCCGACAGCACGGCGGACAAACCGGCAGGTTAGCCCTTATGCTCTGGTTGTCAGTACTTTACTTTGAGTTGATGCTACAGTTTTATGTATTTATTTTTGTTGAACTGCTTCACCTTCTTTCCAATTTCTAACGATAAACATATTTAAATTGAGATGCATAATATTTAAAAGGTCTGTTTTGACTCTTTTATTGTTTAGAGTAATTCAGCTACTTGTCAGTGAGGTTTAGTGTCCCTCTTAATGTCAGGGTTTAGCCACAGTAGCTTTCCGTATGAAACTAACACTGCTGAACTATATTGTTGAGTTATCTCGTCGCGCGCTCCACGCACTTTGTTTCATTCAATGTCCGACCAACGGCAAGCACGCGCATGAAGCGCCTTTGTTGGCTCTTCACCAGGCAACGCTCCAGCAACAACCACGTCAACACCGCTATGACGAAATTTATAGCACCTCCCAAGTTTTACAATTTAAATCATTGTTATATATCTGTCTTTATCTCGAAGCTAGCGGTGAGCCTTTCTTCATGTTTGACCCGACCGTCACCAAGAACTGCCCCAACAAGAGCTTAGCTACTCTGCGTCACGTGTTTCCACGAGATACTGTTTCTCTTTCAGGCTTCCTCCCGAAAGTGGGTCAGTAGATCAGTAGAGCAGCGCTGCCTTCACCATGCAGCAGGGGGAGGCAGCTTGGTTCCTGCGGTGGCCGAGAGCCGCTGAATCAGCTCAGGGAAGAGTGCAGGAATGTGAAGCATGAAAAGACTGAAGAAAGTCCCACAATACTTCCAGGCATAGGAATGTCCCTTGAAAATGGGTTTTGATAAATTTATACGTGACGTTCTGACAACTCAAAACTCAATTCGGTATAAGTCATATCAAAACTCAACAGCAGTGTTTAAATGAAGCCTGGCATTAAAATACATGGACTTTTCCTCAATAAATGGAATGTGCTTGTAAATGAACAGTTCCAAAAATTAAGTTTGGTTGAGTTTTGTTTATTTCAGGCATATTAGAAATAAATAGTTGTAAGTTGAAAACGTTCTGCCTACCCTACATTTATGACAGAACAACTCAAATGTCTGCAAATTAAGATTTAAATAGACAAAAATAATTAAATAAGCTGAACTCCTTGTCTGTCTTGGACAAAAAAAAAGCCTGTATGGTTGTTTTTTTCATGTGCATATGGGCTGTTGTCTTTAACAGGGTTGTCTTGGGATTGATCCCGTTTGCTCCATGTTTTCCATTTCTCTCTCCTTCCTGTGTCTTGTCCAATAGCTGTGTAAAGCAGTGTTTTTAGGAAACTAGTGCCTAAAAACACTGTGCTTATTTTTAATATTTTACTTAAGTATAATTTAACTTAACATTTTCAGGTGCATTTCCCCTACATATCCTTGTTCAAGCATTGAAACTTCACCCGCAATTAAACTGTGAATATATACAGCGGATTGCCAAAGTTATAATTTGCTTGTATCCTGTGCATAAATTAGGTTCACTGGTGTTAGTTTCCGTAATAGTCTTGCATGTCGTGCAAAAGCAGCTCCCGGCATCACGGATATCAAATCATGACCTCAAACTGGGCTGGAGAATAATGAGTCATCCGAGTCTCGCAGCATGTTTACAATGACCTTAAAACAGACCTGGCTCTGGAATTGCTGCCTCAGTTCCTGGACGCATAGATAGCAGCTCTAAGAATAACTCAAACTCTTCCTGATGTTTCACCAGAACCTTGTTTTTCTTAACAGAAGTGAGTGTAAAAGTCAGCTAAATCTCAGTCTTGATCCATATTTTTTGTTGTTTTCAAAAAAAATAACTTTAAACTTGTTGAATTTGTAGAAGCTATTATTCTTCAATCCAGCCGTCCAGGGTTTGATTCCTAATTTTGGGGCATTTGATGTATTTTTTATCTCTTTTTGCCCATTTTCTGTCTGAATAGAGCAAAAAAAACAACAACTTTGGCTGCTTTTGTCACTCATTTTACATGGAATCCTTCAACCTTAATATTATCAAACGTTTGTCAATTTATTATTCAGGAATAATAAAGATTAGACAGATTTGGCATTAGGAAATGGTGATAATTTCAAATTAGAACGTGTGTTTTATTTATAGCAAAATGCCAAAAAATACCCAACAATTTCTTAAGCCTTAACAACAACTTGACAAGAACTCAAACAAATTGTTAAACAGAAAAAACTTAATTACTAGGAAACAAAGCAGACTCAACTACTGGCTGATCAAACTGGTTTGAGCTGCAAGCTAAGTGCCAAATATCTAAAGGTTATCTAAACGCAGAGAGCCTATTAGTTTATTGGTTATCTTAAATTACTAATAATCAAACATCAGGCTAAATACGTCAGCAACGCATAAATGAAAGAAAGCATTCAACATCTACACTACCTCCATGACAGAACGCTGCTTATTGTTTCATGCTTAGCACTTCCTGTGTATAATGCCTCGCAGAATTCTTCAACCAAGAGAACCTTTCACATGTCACGTGGACTTAAATGTGTTTTTTTTTTTTTAACGAAGAAGACTTTTAAGATTTTAATATGCAACGTGAAAAAGTTCACGGACTATGAATACATTTACGACCAAATAATTGAGGGGAAAAAATGAGGTCATATGTAGAAAGCATCCAATGTTTTTTTTTCTCCATCGTCAAATTAAAGGGCTGATTTTTTTTACAAATTTTTAGTGTGTGATTATACTGTAAAAAGTAAGTGTAACCCTTTTTAACTGTGCTTATATTCACGTTTTCTCATGCACATTTGAAGCATCGTGTTGAAGGTTGAAACACATTTGCTGAATAAGTTCTGATGCCTTATTTACACACACATGCCATGTAACAGTCCAAGCCTGCACAGCTTGAGGTTTATAACAGCCACACGTAGTGTCAAAATAACGCTTTATGTAGCTTGGTTGATTTCTCTCCAAACTACTATAAGGAAACATGCCTGATTCACATTTTCTTTTTTGCAACATGTTAAAATTTCAGTCAAAATTGGCATGACAATTGAATGGACTCATAGCTGCTGGCCCATTATATGGGTTTGATGTAAAGTATTAATTAAGAACAAATGATAAATTCACCGTAAGTTAACATTTTTTATGATTTCTTAGAATGGAGGAATCACATAATGTTCTGGTGTAAATAATGTCCTTTAGACCTGAAACAGTTTTTGTCCTCTTCTTGCTTATTTTATTCATTTCCAAGCACTTTCTGTAAAGATCATGATCACTTTGTGGACAGAAAATGGGAAAACAAGCATTCAAAATCCAAAAAAATGCCTGACTACAAAGTACTACAATATTAAGCTACCATTTTCTGTATTTCTGCTGTAGCTTGGCTGTGTGCTTGAAGCTATAGCTGTTATAATTTTACAGCTTCCTAAACTGGAGACTATTTCTACCCATGACTGGGTCTCTTTATCTGCAGGGACCTTATGCAAGTTTGTTTGTGAATTAGCATAAATAAGTGAGTTAAAGACATGTGCAGGCAGTTGTCAAGCAGCTTAGACAATTTTCCAAGGTCTTTTGATTCTAAAGTGAGTTGCTGCATTGTGTTAAAAAGGGATTTTTAACTCCTCTGTGCATCATTTAAACCCAAATCAGGTCGTTTATTGTCCACCAACAAATTCTCTCAAGGTATTCAAGTGGAATTAAACCGAAAATCGTGCTTCCGCCTCATCCCGTCGCTCCCCTCCTGTATGTCGTCACCATGGCGCCCTGCAGGCCTGGCCTCTCCACAGTGCTCCTGTCACCGCTGGAGTGACTCAGTGTTGCCCATATATGTTCGTTCAAAGCACGAAACCTTCAACAGAGCCTTAGCTGAATGACATAAAGGTGGTAAAACCACCTGATGAAGGACGCAGTGTGCTGTGCTGGATCAGCTGCACAGATTCATGTTGGGTGGAGGAGAGAGCTGGTGTTTCCACTAGTGCATCAGTGACCCACTAAACGGCACCGGAAAGATTAAAGAAAATATGTCAGTGAAATTCAGTTTTTTCCCCGCTGCTGGTTTAAATCTTCCTGTGTACTTCCAGGTGTCATTTGAGCCAGAGAGGGGTCACTATGACATCTCAAAGTAATTTATTTTATGTTTAGTTCATAATTAATCCATTTTTATTCAGATTGCTGCTCTGAAGCAATTACTTAGCCCTCCCATGCTCTTAAGAGACAGCCTCAATTGAACTCCGCAAGCTGTTTACCGTGTGTGATGTCTATCGGGTTGCACTGACCTCATGTTCGCTTTTACGAGGTTCTGTGGGTGTGTGTGTGTGTGTGGGCGTGGGCGTGTGTGTGCGTGCGTTTGTTTGTAATACCTTGTGGGGACGATTTTCCTGACACATACTATGTTGGGGGACCTATGTTGTGGGGACACTTGTGGGGACCGACACCTGGTCCCCACAAGGGGAAACCCTGGTTTTGGGCCAGGGGTCAGAGTTAGGACTAAGGTGTGAATTGAGTTTTGGTTAGGGTTAGGAAAGGGTAAAGGTAAGGCTTAGGCTGTAGAAATGAATGGAAGTCAATGGAAAGTCCCCACAAAGATAGCCACGCAAACATGTGTCTGTGTGTGTATGCGTGTAGTTGTTACTGCAAAATCTGTCCTGAAAGCACGATCTGTACCATGAGCTAATTTGCACTCATGTGAAAAGAAATATTTCCAGGAAGGGTATGTTTTTATTGCTTTTTCCTTTTTGTGTGACAATGTAATCATAAAAATAGAATATGATTTAAGGGGAATAACAAGAAATAAAGAAAGTCGACTTAACCGTAAGACTGCTTCTGAAAAAAATAATCAAGTAAATTTATGTACAACAACCCTAACCCTAAGGAAAGATAGGTTAATGAAGTAGTTTTTCATGAGCACATGGTATATAGTATCGGTCCAATAACACTTTTAGTTATTTTCATAAAACGTGATTATTGTAAAAATAAAGGTGTTTTTTTTGTCCGTGATGAGTCCACCACAGGTCGCTTTGATGGTAGCTACTAGCTAACAGTCCAGTGGGTCCAGTCTTATGCTTATAATCTTTGAACTAAATTATGACAATTATTATTCATGTTAATATGATTTGATTAATTTAGAGAATATCAACATTGTCTGGGAAAAAAGGTTCTCTCATAACAAATTTTAAGGCAATTTTAATTTATATAAATAAATATGTTATACTTTGTTGATGTACATTTTAAGAATGACCTGAAATTATTTCTTAAGCGCAAATGAGTCGATTGTACGATCTTGTTTCCAGAACACATTGTTTTGGGAACTGACAGTCTGATGGGACACTCTGCTTCCTCTCTGGAGGATTAAACTCAAAAAGAAGGCAATCTTCTTAATTCACCTAATAAATTACAATTAACCATGAAAAATCCAGTCAATAATTCAACCGAGGTACTATGTCGGTCAGTCGCAGTCAGCTATCTCACTATAAAGTGTTCCTCACGTGCAGGTTTGATTTTTTGTAAATGGATGTCACAATTTAAAGAGTCCACCCGAGAGTTGTAAGTAGGTCAGCGTTCCAACGGTTATATAAGGATTAGGCAAGACACAGAGCAAACCTTATTTACGCACACGTGCCATTTAACAGCCCAAACCTGCACAGCTCGAGGTTTTGAATGGCAGCGTTCAGTCGGCGCATCACAGTTCGCCTGGAAACAGATGACTCCAGAGCAAGACTGAGGCAAAGCATATAAGTTTGAGTGTTTGAGAAAGTAGCGTGGCTGGAAGCTGAAGGATAAAAGAGTAAAAGGGTGAGGGGAAATGGCAGGATTCTTGAGAAGTTAGTGTTTTTTAAGTGAAATACATCTGGAGGGAGATGGGTAATAAACATGAGCGGGTTTTCGAAGACAATTTACCCTAAATTTTCAAAAGTAGTGAGTCACCCAATCATTTCCATGGCTACAGATGTATTATTTACAGCCCTCGGGCTCGATCTGCTTCTACACAAGTTTATGACAGAACGGGACGCTCTCAAGCATCACAATTTCACAACTGGACTGTGCAGTGAGTCCAGTTGGAGAGCTTGGACAGCTTGTTGGTATAGGTTTCTATGGCCAAAAGTTGCATCCAAGCTTTACCTCATCAAATTCAAAGTATTGGATTTAGTAATGCAAAGCACACCACCAGTGGATTCTAGAGCAGTTCTCTGGAGTGGTTAATCATCTTTCTCTGTTTGGCACTCCATTGGGCAAGTCTGGATTTGGCAGTTGCCAGGAGAATGCCACTTGCCTGACTACAATGTGTTAAGTTGTTTATTTAATTGAAGAGATTAGTAACTGCAGGGCGCTGTTGCTTGAAGACAGTAACACTACTGCTTCCTCTGAACGACGAGACTCAGAAGTTCTCAAACCAGGACATCTCCTCTCCACACTTGGACCTGGATGTCCTGTCTGTCAACACCAGTAACACCACCAGTTTCAGGGTCAGCCCTGGTGGAGAACATGCCGAAGGAACAAATTTGACTCTGTACCCTGAACAAGCATACAGTTTTTGCTTTTGGAAACTAGAGACCAGACATCCTCTAGAAGTGATATGTGCATCTCATCTCAATTTACTCAACAGTCCCCACAGCATGTCTTTAGGGACACTGTCATAAGCCGCTACAAACCTGTGAACTGGAAAATCAAACTGAACAGTTGGTCTTAACTAACTTTCAAGCACCCTGGAATAAACCTCAATAGGAACCACAGCAGGCAAAAAACTGTACCTAATTTTTTTCTGCTTTATGTTTTTCTTGACATCCAAGAGTCAGCTGGCATGAGAAACCGCTATGGTTAGTAGGACACAACAATGTTTAAATATGTGATACCGGAAAAGTTTTTTCCCAATGAATGTCAAACACAAGATCTTCCATCAGACTATTGCCCAAAATTCCCAACTGTCTCTATTTGCGTTTTGCATCCTGCTGTTACCCTGATACCATGTCACAGCCTGGGCCCTTTTTGGGCTCCAGACTGCAGTGTTCACTTGCAGCTACATCCGTGTCCTGCTTGTCCTCACATATTAGATCGAGCTGCAGAAGAGGAGGAGGGCCCAATCCAAGCAGGATCCACGATGCCATCTGTCGAGCTGCCAAGGAAACGGAAAGGGGAGGTGGAGGAGAGGTCAGACACCCGTGTACAGTAAGAGCGGGTGTTGTCTATGGCAATAACAACCTTGGTGTCATTTTACTCCTATGTAGTATCATAAACGTGACACTGTCCAATGGACAAATTGTCTCTGTGGAGTATTAAATGACTCACATTGTCTCTGATCTCACAGGCAAAGCCTCAACTTCAACTTAGAGGATGACCTCAGCAGGTACACACAGCCTTCAGGTTATATATGTTGATTATGGATGATACATCAAGTTTGATTTTGATCATTTCATTTGTAGATCTGAGGGAGAGGATCAGCAAGTCAAAATGAAATGCTTCAGGTAAATCTCTATTCATGTGGATCATCTGAGTAGTTAAGGAACTTTTGACGTCAATGGCTCTTCAATGAGTTCTATGAGCTTAATCGGTTCTTCACTGAATTTATCACTTTATTTTACAATCATCAAAATTTAGATAGTAATGATGGAAATATGTACCTACAGGGAGCCTCACCGACAGATTGAAAAACGACGGAGGGACAAAATGAACAACCTCATTGACGAGCTTTCCGCCATGATTCCTGCGTGCCAGCCCATGGCAAGAAAACTTGACAAGCTAACTGTTCTTCGGAAAGCTGTACAACACCTGAAAGCCCTCAAAGGTACTTCATAACAGTTCGCACTGCTGTTTAAAATGTCGGTAAAGATGGTCTAATAGTGGATTCTCTTTGGTTTCAGCTGGGTCGAGCGGTGCCTTTGCCGATGCCAAGCACAAGCCTTCCATCCTGCCTCAGGATGACCTTCGGCACCTTCTGCTCAAGGTAAAGTTCTAAAAGCTAAATAGTTTGATTTGATTATTGGAAAGTCTTGGTGCAATTTACAAGGACAGCACATGAAGTCACCCACTTCTTAGCTCTTAAAACTAGGTAACTAGATAACGTGAGATCAGCTTCCCCTTGAATGACTCCACTTAAGCAATGGGCCTTTCACTTACTTTTGGAATATTTTTGAAAACTGCTTAGTTCATTTTTGACTAACAGCCTATAAACTACTTTAGTTTAAACAAACACACATCACCAACCCTCCACCACTGTGTTTGATAGTTGTTATTAGGAGTTTGTGTTTGTTATGTCCAGATATCTGCACTTTGGTTTTCTCTGTCCAAGTTACATTGCTCCATTACAACTATCAATTTTTCATCAGAAATTTTAAAGCCAAAATTTGTTCTGTTCCTTTCAGAGTTGATGTTTTCTCCTGGCAAGTTTATTAAAACATTCAGTTTAACTATACTTAGCTTCAAAACAGCAACTTGGGATGCATTCACAGAAACCCTGTTTGCCAAACTTTAGTTCGTTTGCCTAAAAAGTTAGCTTTGTTTGGGGAGGTTTGAATGTTTACACAATCTTTGATGTGGAGAAGCAAACTCTTGTCTAGGTTCAATAGAAGTGAACTCTGGTGCGTTTCGAGAGCATGTGTGAATGAAAAGCGGACCGGAAAGCGATCCAAAGCCAGAGAGCAGCCTAAAGAGCAGGGCATTCTGGGTATATGCAACCAAAACAAACTCTTGAGTCTAACACTAAATGGAAAAATATCTTGCTGTGTTTTGCCAAAGACAAATCCAACAACAGCTAAAATCTGACGCCACTTCATTTTTGTTTGCATTTTGGAATGAAGGAAGTTACTCTTAGTGTCTTCTTCAGAAGTTTTTGTGTTGCTTTTTTCTGTGTTTATTGGTGCAGCGCCACCGCAGGTGAGGTTGTAAACATGTTTTTCAATGGGCTTGGTTTGTTTGACACAGTGCAGTGTGAAAGTGAACCGCAGCAGCTGAAAATTTAACAAATGTTGCAATTTTGGTCTTCAGTTGAACAGCCAAGACATGAGTTGTTGCTTTTTCAGTCATGTATTGCATATTCCTAAACCCTCGCCATAACCAGATTATTTTCAATGGCGGTGCAGCAACATTGTACCTCACTCCATAAGTTCTCCTCGCTTGCATCATACCCCTTCCATTGTCTTACAACATTGGCAGTTTCCCCCTTTGAACTTTAAAAGCTTGATACATCTGTTCTCACACTCCTCAGAACAGGAAGCCCATATGTTGTAGCTTGGATTTACTAAAGCCAGTCTTCCTAGTCTGGGATTATGGCTTCGGTCACATGCCTCAACTGTAGCCTACACTTTCCCACAACATGTCCACTTCCTCTTTTTTTTTTTTTCTTTTTACCGGCTTTTTATTTCTCAATGTTCTTGGTGTCTTCATGTCAAGGCAGCAGATGGCTTCCTGTTAGTCGTAAGGTGCGATCGAGCGAAGATCCTGTTCATCTCAGAGTCTGTCTCCAAGATCCTTAACTTCAGCAAGGTTTGTTCAGTCTATACTGCACAGTTTGTTGTCAGTATTTATGCTTGATTTACAAAAAAAAACTAAAAAAAAAAACTAGAATTTTGATAAAGTCTTGACACAAATGAGAATTTACACTGAGCCCATGAAAATGCAGTGATCAGCTGTACCATGCAAAAAATATTCATAGCATAAGAAGTTTTTCTTGTTTTGGCATCAATTTATGTTGTTCTATCCCACAAATTCCCAATAAAATATATTGAAGTTTGTAGTTATAGCGTGAAAAATTTGAAAATTCAAAGAGCATGCAAACTTTTACAATCTGTTTCAAACCCTGAATAATCTTTGATTTCTTTGATTTGGAGTTAGACTCACTCAACCACTAAAACAAAGCCTAAACTCTGTCGTACTTTAAATTGAATATGTACTGATTAAATGCTGAATTACTCGCACCATAAGTTTTACAAAATGAAGTCAGTAATATCATCAATACATGCGTTTCTCTTCCAGTTGGAGCTGACCGGCCAGAGTTTGTTCGATTTTATCCACCCCAAAGACATCCACAAGGTGAAGGAACAGCTCTCGTCCTCAGAGATGCTCCCCCAGCAGTGCCTCGTCGACGCCTCCAGTAAGACTGCAGGCGAAACCGAACTAGAGCAAACCAGACGGGAATCAGGTGCTTTGTGTCAGAACTTGTGGTTTTCTCTGTGCAGCGGGGGTTCAGGTCCAGGCCGAAGCCCCGGCCAGGCCGTCCCACTTGACCACCGGAGCCAGGCGATCCTTCTTCTGCCGCATGAAGCACAGTCGGGTCACAGGGAAGCACGAAGGCAAGCACTCGCTGCCTGCCGCTTCAAAGAAGAAAGGTGAATTCCAGTTTGTCAGATTCCGAAATGGCTGATCTGCTGCACGCCTGCACCGCATTGCATTTGGATTAAATGTTCATAAACTGCCTGAAGTAAGAGTTAGTAAAGTTTGAGGAACTAGATAAAAATATAGGATCCATCAGTTCATAAACAAGGGAAAAAACAACCCAATATTCTTCAGTCAAAACTATTTTGTTCCACTTTTGTGAGTGACTCTAAATATTAAAAAAATGTTTTTTTGTCTCTTTTCACTAAAAATAAAAAGAGACAATTTAAAAGACAAAAAGTAGGTCTGAGTAACAACAAACAAGTGAAATAGTCCAGGAGCTGCTGAAATGACATGAGTCGAGGTCTGGCGCCATCTAGTGGTACAACCTGATCACTACATTGGGAAATCGGTAACCTTCCAGGTGCCTCATGCTTTTATTTTGCACCACAGCTTAAAATGTTGTGTGCATCTGTACTCAACACCAATCCTTCATACAACAACGTTTCACTGCCTTTACTGCTGCATTTTGTCTCTATCAGCTTTGCACATGTGGAGGATTCTTTTTGTTTTCAATTCACCAATTAGTTCATGCAAAACAAACATTGTACACTAGCAAACAGAGGCATTAATCTACAAAATAACCAATTAAATATTAGAACAACCAACACCAAAAACAACAAAAAATGGGTACAAATTAAAACGGATCTAGGACAAAGACAAAAATGTAATTGTTTAACATATGTGGGTTCGAGTTCATTTTTTCTTCTTTCCATCTTCATTTTTTGATATTTTTTATTATTATTATTTTCTTTAACATTTCTTGCTTTAATTAATCTTCCTGTGTGGTTCAGGTTGTTGTCCTCCTGAAAGGTGAACTTCCACTAACTCCTTCTCAGCCTCCACCAGGTGTTCAAACTCTCTGAGGTTACTTACCAACCAACCTAACCCTGCTTTAAGCATCTCTGTTCCTTTTTTTGATGCTGCTTAAACACTAACTTTCTCCAACAAACAAACATAAACTCCCACTAAAACACGTCGAGCGTTGTCACCTCACGCGTTGTTTCTGCCCACAGAGCCCTACAGGTACTGCACCCTCCACTGCACCGGATACATGCGGACCTGGCCGAGCGGCCAGCTGGACCCGGAGGGCGACGCCGCCGACAAGGAGACGCCCAGCCTGAACTGCCTGGTGACGGTGTGCCGCCTCCACCCCCACGTCTCCCACCAGCCCCCTAACGACGTGAACGTCAAGGCCACCGAGTTCGTAACCCGCTGTGCAATCGACGGCAAGTTCACTTTTGTAGATCAACAGTGAGTTTCCACTTTCTAACTACGTCCATCCGCACCATTGATCTTGTCCTCCCCCCCATCCCCTACAAACCCCTTCACCACCACCACCCTCGCCGTCGGTTACGGGTTTGCTCTGAAGCCACGGTTCAGCTGAGAAAGGAATGGCAGAGGCTTGTTGTGGCGTCGATTCCTCTGTCAGTGGAGATAATCCTTTCTGTCTTTGCCGTTGTTTCTCAGAAGAAGCTGTGCGTCTTGATGGCATCACATGACAATCTCTTCTCACTTTTTTGGGAAGTAATTACACAACACCAATAATGTAAAGTGATTCAAGTTTGTCCAATTTCTGGTGTGAAATGTTGAGGCTGCTGTTCAGCTTTTGCTAGAATGCATTTTATTGGACACAATCTTGGGTGGTTGTAGGAAAGACAGAGAATGCCTGAATAGTTAAATTCCACTCCTTCTGTTTCCTACACAGAGCCACGACAGTCATTGGTTATTTGCCGCAGGAAGTTCTTGGCACCTCCTGTTACGAGTACTTCCACCAGGACGACCTGCAGCACATGGCGGGGAAGCACCGGCAAGGTGATGGAGCAAACTGTAATCGTAGAAATCCCCAACTTTCAACACCTGGAAGAAGGTTTTCACGCATCATTTAGAAGTCCTTAGAAGTTCTTTTTGATGAAGTCCAATGTCTTGTGCAGTTCTTCGAAGCAAAGAGAAGATTGAGACCCAGTGCTACAAGTTCAAAACAAAACACGGCCCCTATGTTACACTCCAAAGCCAGTGGTTTAGCTTCACCAATCCGTGGACCAAAGAAGTCGAGTTCATCGTCTCTTCGAACAGAGTTATCTCGTAAGTGTGTTTCCCCGCTCAGATTGGGTTCGTGTTTCATGTATTATATCTGCAAGCTGCAATGCTGCTCTGCACCAACAGGGGGCCTGGTCACACAAAAGACGAAAACGAGGCTGGCAGCTCGAAATCGACTCAGGGTGAGGTTTTCATTCAAAACTGTAAAATCAAGATGTTTTCTTGATCTTGCCTTTCACACTTGAATGTATAGTTTTTCCATCCCTTCCCAAAAGCAGGAAGCTTTGAATAGATATGCCTCATAAAATTAAGTGAAAATATTCCAGGGAAATGAATACTTAATTCTTTGAGGCTTTGCTTTAGCAGAAGAAGCACAGCAAATCCCGGAGATTCCTGGCCTCTCCACTGGTGTGGGCACCATGATCTACGCAGGCAGCATAGGGACCCAGATCGCAAACGAACTGAGCGACACATACAGGTAAAACGCATTTGGTATGATATGTGAGAAATAATGCTAATATTTTTAAAACTAGCATGAATAATTGGATGGTACCATTAAAAAAGTCCAAACAAGTCATACAAATAAGCAATAAGCCATGTAGAAAGACATGAAGGCTGTTGTGACAGAAAATCACATGAAAGGCAGATTTAGGGTGCATTCACACCAGCCATGTTTAGTCTGCTTTAATCGAACTCCAGTCTGGTTGTTTGTGTGCTTGAGGAAGTCTGAATACGTAATCAAACTCTGATGTGGACCAAAAAAAGCAAAATCTGATCCGCCGCCTACAAACCTCAGTCTTGGTTCGGTTGAAGTGAAATCTGGTGCCGTTCAAATGCACCAGACTGCTCCAAAAGCAGGAAGCGGACTATAGCGCAGGGCATTCTGGGTAAATACAATGAAAACAAATGCACGAGTCTAAAACTAGTGGGAGAAATGGCTCATGATAGTTCCCTTGTGAAAAATAAATATAGTATGAATATAAAGTTTTAGCATATTCGAGCATGGTTGAAGCCAGACTAATCATCAGTATGATTGAAGTATGTTATTTTGGAACAATGAATTTTGTGCTTAGTGTATTTTAATTGTAAATAAATTGTAGAAAATCACAGTTTGAAGTGTACTAAGTGTACTATCACATGTGTTTTTGGAACAAATAAAGGTATCCTTTGTACACTTTGAATGTACATTAAAAATATAAATTTTTGCAAATATATGCAAAGTGTAATTTTTAGAGGATTATCCAAAGTATAATTTTAATAATATTTTTAATTAGAACTTAAAGTATATTTCAAAAAAATATATATACTTTTAGAAAGTGTTCCAAAATATACTTGTGTCATTGCCTTCCACGGTTCTTAGTGCAGCGCCACCACAGGCGAGGAGGAGAACAGGTTTTTCAATTGTTTTGGTTGGTTTGACATAGTGCAGTGTGAAAGTGAACCGCACTGAAAATGTAAGAAATGTTGCAATTTTGGTCCCCAGTCAAGCAGCCCTAGACCTTCAAGGTATGAATACCTTAAGCACACATCACCAGAGTTTTATGTCTATTTTTAACAGGGCAAACTCGTCCCCATCGAGTGGAGCTTCTAGTCCATTTGGTTCTGTCCAGGAGAAATGTCCACTCACCAGCAGGAGCGTAAGTTGCCTCACTGCTACTAAAGACCGTCAACCACAGCGTATTTCTGCTTTAACTTTGAGCTTTAAGGTGCCTCTGACTTTTGCAGACTCCCAGCAGAGAAGAGGAAGCAGGCAGCTCTTCAACCTCCCAGTCCCAGGCTGATTCCAGTAAGGAAGCTGCTAAAAGCAGTGGAGCTCCTGAGAGTGAAGGTAGTTTTAGTTTGTTGGCAACTTTCAAACACAACTTCAGTACATCAAAATTGTGTGAAAATCAATGTTTGGTACTCCAATGGATGGAAAATGGTATTTAATAGTTTGAACGACCTGTTTTAAGTAATCAGGTAATCAGGCTAGCAACAATTAGCAGTATAAGCTAATATTTTATTTCTCAACAATGTATGCATTTAAACACAACTGCAAAGTTTTGTCAGTAGATGTTCAGTACTGATTTTAAAAAATTCAGACCATTGAAAGTGAAAGTAAACTATTGTTATTATTAATATTGTCATTAGTATTGTAACTATTGTTACTATTATTACTATTATTATAATATTGTCACTATTGTTACTATTGCAACTATTGTGTTTAGATGGGTGGCAGCCATGATTTGAAACTTGAGACGTATTAGTTTGTGTTCAAATGTAACACATTATGTATTAGCACCCAAATAAACCCAATAAAGCATACAAGTACCTGCTTACAAGTAAACAAGACAGGATTCAGGGACAATAACTTGCCTTGAAAACAAAGCCCTCAGCATTGCTGAAAGTTTTCGATGAGAGTTCCTGAAGTTCATCCCTGTTCGCTGTCCCCCAGGTGAGCCGTCCCAGCTGGACCTGGATGTCCCAGGGCTCAGTAGCTTCAGCAGCGACGAGGCAGCCATGGCGGTCATCATGAGCCTGCTGGAGACGGACGTGAACATGAGCCAATCAGGGGACTTTGAGGATTTACACTGGCCTTTCTAGAGGGAGCTTGGACTCTCAGCACCCGCTCTAAAGTTCTTGTGCCCTTTTTTTTTTCTGCCAAATGCCACGAACCTGTGAACCGTTTAACAAACTGTTATCTGAAGACTTACCTATCCTCAACCAAGTAAAGGTGCTGGACTTGTCCTAAAGGTTGCAACATGTCTTACTTGAGAACAGAATTTTGTGACTGATCGTCTTGTTGGTTTCTTGGTTCTTGCTTGAAGCATGTTGAGGGTAAAGTGCCCCTGGAGCCAGTGGTGAGGCAGAGTCTTCCTCAGCGAGACGTTAGCACCTAAGGGGGGTCTAGACCAACACATTCTACAGAAAACTAAAGGAACAAAGTATTTGCTCTGCTGCCATCAGTTACCAAGGTGGAAGAAGAAGAACGAGACTCTTGACAAATTGAGTGCTGCTATAGAAACTCCTCAAACTTTGAACAGTCGTGTATCCACTGGTACACGGTGAAAACGGTCATGTTTTCCATTACATGGATGATTGTCTTTCTTTTGTTGTTGTTTTTATTTGCATTTTTGAAGCCCTATTTGCAAAACAACTGTCAAGTAAAAGTTCTAAAAGGAGGTGTTTTGTGCAAACTTGTGTTCAGAGATTGTTGAAATAAGAATATTTATCCTTCTAGCTCCCCTAGATTTTGGTGTTTAAAAAGACAGACTCAATCACCCACATGTGGTTTAGTTTTAGTTATACATAAAAATTCTGAAACTAATTTTGTTGTTATTCTAAAATGAGTAACAATAAAGCATCACAATAAACCCCAACGTTATTAGCACAGGACAGTCACTTGTGGGTACGAACCCAATTGACTAGGGTTGAGGTTATTTTGTATATCTGTCTTGCTTGTAGGAAAATATTCTGCCGCTTTTTATCAATTTTCTTTTCCATACTTTTTTTTCTCTCACTGATCAGGTTGGACACACATCCTTACTACGCACTTGACACTGTACCATACACAAACTGGCTACTACAAATTTTTTTGGGCATGTCGGAAGATTTTGCCACATTACTGACACAGTTCACAAAACCCCACATATAAATACATATACATGTCCACTATTGCTACAAAAATGATCCAACTATGGCTCACAAATCTGTTACATTAACCCTTTTTATGCCACTCCATATTGTGTGCTGTGCTATGCAGACGTCTTGATACTTGAAACTGAAAGTGAAACTGATGGCATGTCCAACTTACTGATTGATTCAGCTAATCATTTAGTTGTTATAATTATCTAAACATTCAGGAGCACACATAAAGCCTAAAGAAAACAAACTGAAAATGAGACAGTGACGTAAGCGCAAAGAATAACATCCCAATCCTGATACAGACACACTGTGAATGGCACACACTTATTCCCAATAGACATGGACTATTCCACAATGGAAGCACATCAGAAGCAGCATACATACCTGGATAATGGAGAGTACGGCTTGACAGCATCTTTTCAGTGTTCTCTGGACTTTGGGAAGAGAATCTGACCCACAGCAGCCCAGATCCTCCACCATATTCAACACCTGGCCTGAGGCGCTCTTCCACATGTTCACTCTTCATTTTGTAACAAAGACTTTGGCATTGTCTTTGTCTCACCAAAACACAGGGCTTCAGTAAAGGTTCGAGAAAAGCTTAGCAAACTCCACGTTTACATTTGTGATGGTTGTGCAGAAAATGCTTTTATGTGACATCACTCCCAAAACAACCAGTTGAGGTGTAAGTTGAATCCCATGGTGGTTAAGCTAGCTAGCAAATAGCTAGCTTACATAGCAAGCTTGTTGTGTCATGTTATGCTTAAACCTACAGGGTGAAAAAAGTGTCATATTTTACTAATTAGAAGTTATAATCAAATTTAAAATACTTCAGTGGCATTAATTTTAGAGGATTACTAGGAATTTCAATAACTTTGTCTGGAACGTAGATGTAAACAGTTATATTTTTTGACATGGATGCCCCCCACTAAATAAATGTATCCAATTTAAAGGCTGGGATATTCTAAATTCTTATTTGTGAGATTATGCAACTTCATTAAATAATTCATTTTACGACTTTTTAGACATCTTTACCAATAAATCTTGGTGACACGGTGAAGGCAGATGAACAATGACACAGCACAGAAAGTACTGTCATTTATTTATGCAACAAAGCCAAATTGTACCAGCTTTCTATAAAACATTCATACGTTTCTGTCAGTGGAATGTTAAGGGTAAGTAGAAGCCAGCTGCAGCAAAACAGTAACACATAGCTGTAATGCAATGATAAAGATAATATAACTAAAACACATCTCCAAATTATATTGCAAAAAAGATCTTTATTACCAAATAATACACATTTTCATTTGAATCCTTTGGAAAATATGTAATATATTGTTTTATTCACACAGTTCTTATGTTCTCCACAGTTGGGCTGCTGGACGGTTCATTTCGTCTTTTTCTTGTCAGAAACATTTCTATTTCTTTCTTGCTACGCTAAGCTAGCTTGAGGATCAAAGCAGTTTGATCAATTTGACTGGCAGCCAATCAGAAAATGAGCATCAGAAATAACATTTAAATATATTTTTTAAGTTATATTTTAATCTAAACACAAATATTGACAAACAAAACTAAAATTATGATGAAAAAATTAAGGCAAAAAAAAAAAAAAAAATCGGCATTCTCCTCCCCTCCTTATCTTCCCTCCAGCTTTCTGAAGGCCCCACAGCGCCCCCTAGCAGTCCTCCACTTTGAAAAACACTGAACTAGTCTCACTCGTATTTTCCAGTTCGCTTACAGGCAGAATTTTTTTCCTTTGGTTTGCCATGCAAGCAAAAATGTTTTTTTGTTGTTGTTTGTTTTTGTTTTTTTCAGTCAAGCACTCAGATGCTTTGTGTTTATTTTCATGTGCCTTGTCTTGCAGATTGTTTTTATCTGTCATAAGATGGTGTTTGAATTCACATTTGCAAATACGATTCCTGGGTTGGAAAATAAGCTAAATATTTGGGATCAAGATGTAATCTGTTTTATTTTCCAACCAGCAAACAAACAGCAGTTGTGACACACTGGATCCTCAAATGTTGAAAACATGACATTATTGCCTTGAAGACACATCGCTTGTGTTGTAAATCAACAGAAATGAAATTCTTCATCAATTCAAAAACAAAATTGATTCATGATGTATGTTGGCATGTGTCATATAAGTAGAGCACTAATGGATACTGGTCATATCCTGCGATGAAAAAACATATGTTCTGATGTTTGTATGCTGTATTCAGATGGCTGGCAATGAACACTTTGACAGTAAAAAAGAATTTTTCAGAATATTTAATTCACTCCAGTTTTATTTTCACACCAAAAGTTATTTTAATACATCAGAGGGGAACCAAGCAAATTCAATTAATTGATTGTGGTGCAGTTGCCTTTATTCATCTCACTGTCCTTTGTAGAAGCTTTATTTCCTACAAAGGACATTTATTCGTCTTGCCTTGGACAGATAGAACAGAGGACCTATGATGAGACCAAATTTAGGGAACAGCCTTGATAATTCAAAGAGAGTACACATCACATTGTTCATTGTTGAATGCCGGTAATACTCATAAAGGACAACAGGAAACATCACAAGAACTGGGAGGAAAGACATCACTGAAAGCACCATCACAGCCAGCACGTTACTTGCTGCCCGTCTCTTCGAGGAGGACACACCATGGGCTTGGTTTTGGGCAGAACTTTTCAGCCATAGTGACCGGACCACACCCCAGAGGGAGGCAAGCATTATCAGGAAGAGACAGGATATGATGATAGACACAGGCACCATCATCCTAACCATATCTTGCATCAAACCTGAGCAATGCAAGAAAGCAAAGTTAACAAGACTTATGAGGGAAAAGATTTTCAGACAAAATCTGAGATCCCAAAATGCATCTAGCTCCTGCTCTGGTAAATGTGACACCTAGAGTTTTTCTGCTCTACCCCAGCACTTACCAATGGCCAAACAAAGAGACATGGTGAGCGTCCATGCCGTTCCAGAAACAGCCATGCGATACTCCCATCTGCTCAGCCTCAGGTACAGCACCGGTCTGACCACCGCCATATAGCGCTCAATGCACATACAGGCTAACAGCAGTGGACAACCAATCAGGTTGAACATACTGAAGATGTCTTTTGTTATCTTAATTGCATACGGTGACCTGCTGGACACTGAAAAAGTGGATGGCAAGAGAGTTATGGGTTTATAAGAGCCTTTGGGAGGCTGGAAGTATATTGAGGCAATGCAATGCCAGGATAAACAGAAAAAAAAACACTTCTATTAAATATGAATCAACCATATGCTCAGATCAGTACAAATACTTACCTTCAACAACTGTTGTAACCCATTGTCAGGATGTGCAAAAGGCCTTTAAGTATTTGCATATTCTACAAGTGAAAATTTTTGTAAAATCCTTTTTATAACCCGTCTCTTCCTATAAAGACTGCAGGTATGTTTCCCATTTAACAGTTTATCATGCTGGATTATGATATTGGGCCACACAAAATTATTCCAAATGGATCCCAGGCTACACTTCAATATACTGTTGTCTTTCATGTTTTCAGTAGTAGCTAAAAGAAACGACTTTTGTCTCACATCATATTTCCATCTCAGGGAAACAGGAAGTTATGAATTAGTTCCTAGAAGCTCTGACCAACCTACAAAGTCAAGTAAGACTTTTGACAATTAGGGTGTCTTCCCCCTGCACCCCTCAACAGCTGGAATTTATCCAAATTAAAGGATGCATTTTTATGAAATTATTTTAAGTCTATTTACACAGAGATTGAGTGCCAGAAAGAGAGGGGGAACTTTGTCTTCATTTCCTCACCTGAATAATTAGTTGTGCTGACTGGTTCCATCATTCCATTGTAAAGCAACTCAACAGGCATAATTAGGAGGTAGAGCAGATCCATAAGGACAAGATTCACGCCAAGAACCTTGAAAACAAAGTTGTTTCGTTCAGGTCTTCAGGCAGAAAATCTGAAATTCTCCTTCAATTTCAGGTGCAAAATAATCTTTCAAGTCCCAAACTCATTAAGTCAAAGGTGCATGAAGGATTACTTTTCTTTCCTTTCCTGAAACATGGGTTTAATTTAACATGCATAATTACTTCACTGTAAACTAGTTAAATCTCTTTTACCTGTGAAGCAGAGAGTATTCTCCTTTCTTTAAAAAACAACCAAAGGAGAGCAGCGTTGGCCACCAACCCGATGATCAGGATGGAAATGTCAGTGGCGAACCAGACGTTATTCAGTCCCAGCCGACTGCAGTCCACCATCATGGCGTGTAAATAGTCAATCTGCCGGGAGTTCTCATTGTTGAAGATGTCAGGAAGAAGCATGCTGGCAGTCTTTTGTCCAGGGTCGCTTCAAACAGAGTTCTGTTAGATCAAAAAGTTGTGATAATAGAGATACTAGCAACACAAACATACACTTTACCACTCTGAAATATGTCATGTAACTTAGCACTCCCTTCAAAGTAGACTAAGACTACACAAGTCTAAGCATTTCCCCGGATACAGACATTAACAGTCCACAATTTCCTTACCAATATGTAACCAGGTGAAAAAAAAGAGTACCTGTAAAATATATTTTGAAAATCCTGTTTTGCTTTTATTTCACCTACAGGATGTAGTTGTTTTTTTTGTCAGCATACGTGCTGTTGTGATACAGCTAGGTGTAATACATAAAATTGAAAAAAACCTCTTGCATGTCTGGAGTATGCTGTGGCTCACTCTGACTGAGAAGGACCAGCGAGGTGTACTTGGTCTGACTGGGAAAAGACGGAAGAGAAGGACATTTTTGAGCCAGGGCTGGTTGGCTAAGACGAAGTTGATGGCTACATGGCTAAAGAGTCAAGATTTTCGGTAATTAATGTCTGAAATGTATTATTTTCCATGTACGAAGCTAAAGTAATGATGCCGTTGTCACTTTCTGTTTTTTCTCTTTTAGAGGTGCTACTGCCGTTTTATGTACCATTTTATTGCAGTTTGTCGTGTAGCTGTTGAGGCTGTTAAGGCGCCATTTTGTTGAAGCCATTGCTTGTTAGGAGGCAATTCATGCCACACAGGGCTGTTTTTGCTCCATATCTTGAACTTTATTTTTTATTTTTGCGATTCAGACTGTCAAGTGTCCCGTTTTGGAAGGGAAACTACCGTATTTTACTCCTCTGCCCCATCGTTCTCCCGTATTAATAATTTCCCGTAAATTAGGTCGAATAATCCCTTCGTCCCCCGCTCTCAGGACAGTCAGTTCTCGCTCATTTGGCAGTAGTCGATAGTAAGTACTTTCCCACGCAACATTAATTTTCATAATGTGCTCCATTACATGCATTACGATTCCCCACATGTTCGATTCTGAACTTGACTGCCTCTTTGTATTGAAAGTCTCGTGATCTTTGGCAGTAGCATCAGAAATGCGAGGTGCTGACAGGTTGGGAACCACCGCAGCACAGAATATTTAGCAGAAATATTTTTGGAAGCAGAAATGTGTCACCGCTCATGCTGAGCCTCCCTGCTGAGTTTTGAGGATATTTTCAGACTTTTCACCGGATGTCTGGTGCGCTTCAGTCTTTGGGACAATTTGCTTTGGCAGGATAAATATCATGGAGTGTTTTGACAAAACAGTGTAAACCAAAATTACCTGAAAACATTCTGTTGTGAAATGTTGCAACATTAATTTAGCATGAAGTTTATGTTTAAGTAGTAGCGCCTAACCTGCTACTTTAAAATGCTTTTAAAGTACATTCATGAAAAAATTGGCTTTAAATTACACATAACCAGCCAGCTGATCACTTGCAGTTTAATCAGATTTTCATACTGCAATTCTTTATTCTGTTTGCAAGTGAACGGGAAAAAAAATAATACAGGATCTCTTACCTCTCAAATGTTTCTCAATCTTTAACCAGCCGGTTCTCACTCCTGCAAAACTGTCAGCCTTTACATCATGCAAACACAATAGAACCGAGCAGACACAAAACAAATGAGCAGGTGTTCACTGTTGATTTTTTTTCCCCACCCCAAATGCAAAAATCATCTTCTTGTTTTGTCTGTCTAAAGATGAAACATCCACACACATTCAGATAATGGTACTTAAATGCAAGTTATTTTAATAAAACATAAATAACAAAGCAATAAAGTAGCAATGTTGTTGATTTTTTTTTTGCCATGTTGCAATCAAAACTAAGCAATAGTGCAACCATTTCTAATGGACTGATGTTACTTAATCACACAGGTCAAATTTACAGTTTTGTAAGCAAAACTTTTTGCGTGAAGTGAAGTTATGACTCCTGGAATGAAGCGCTCCCGTTTGAGCTGGAGGAACAGCAGATTTGGTCTGGATTGATTGGGATTGGGGGTGGAATCTCTTTTTAGATGTATGGATATTCAAAAATACTTTATTGATCCCAAACGGAAACTGAATAATGATTATGAATTATATTCCTAAACTCTTCATTTTCAGTGATAACTTTAGAGAATTTCTTAGACTTTAAAGTGGTGCAGTATGCCTGAAGAAGAAATACAACCAGCAACTTGTGTGGTGATGAGAAAACAACTAGGACAAGAGCTGCTTTGACTGCAACTTTCAGGAAACAATAATTCCATTGCTCTACAAGGAGACCAAAGCAAAGTCACAAGATGTCTGAAAGCAGATAGGGTCGCTTGAAAAGATGGACAGCCATTGTGATAGAATTATAACCTTGTATTTTCTGATGCATGGCACATAGCGGGTTGTGTGTACTAAAGGAAAGCAGTGTCTGAGGGTCACATCAGTGTAAATATGGATGAGCTGTAAAAGATTGTAGCATAGGAATGGCAAATCATTAAGAATGGCACAGCATTAGGGACAACATTAAATTGTTAAGCAGAGAGACCAGGGCTGACAAATGAGAAAGCAACTACTCACTTGGTTTAGCATTGGAGAAGCTAGTGACTAGCATGCAGAGGTTGGTCACCCACTGGACTGGCTACTTCCTCTGCTTTCCATTAGCTTGGGTAGGCTGATATTAGCTTTGGAGAGGCTATACACTAGCATGCCTGGCTGGTCATTTGCTTTATTGGATATTTTTCTTTTGAGAATGGTTGTAAAAAAATATCTGGAAGGAGTCAGCGTTAGAAGCTTTGACATGTTCTTTTGACAGTATTGACTGTAATCCAACGTGACACCAAGCATAAACATAGATACGCGATACTGTATTATACGTAGCTGAAGTTGGCTTTCAATTGCAGCTTTCCAATCCTGAAAATGACCATGGTAAGCTTGAATAACATTGCTGTGGGTTGACGTTAAACAGGCTGTTCATGCTTGAAAATATGGCTGAATGTAAACAGGACAGGATAAAATGTTTCTCCACATTGACAGAAATTTTTGCAACCAAAGGTGGCACAGTTAGTCATTAGGTTTAGAGGGTGAATACTTTTTCTCGTAGAGCCGTGTTGTAGAACTTGGTACTTCTTTGAAGAGCAACTTATATTTGATGCTATAACCATTGCCTGACCAACCGCATTGTTTGCCACTGTCAGAAATAAAAACAAGGTGAACATAATAACTTGAAATGAATGAATGAAATGAACATGGTTTTATTTATGTCTATTTATCTTACACAGCATTTCACTTTTAAGACTTAATTAAAGACTATCCAGCTCAAGCGGTTCAAAGCTGAAAGCAGCAGGTTTGTTTGTGTTTTAAGATGTACCAACATAATAAAAAGAAGAGAAAAAACTTCCAAATATAACTTAAATGCATGTACATGTATTAATAGCTAACAAAACAAAGCGTAAGGTTATGGAGTTTATCTACAGTGCTTTGCAAAACTATTTAAACCCCTTGAACTTTTGCACATTTCACCATGGTATAAACACAAACCTTAATATGTTTCATTGAGAATTCATGTGAAAACCAAGAACAACGTAGGCTATAACTATAAAGTGGAAGAAAAAGAAGACAAGACTTTGCTAAATTTTTACAAAGAAAATTTTGTCTTTTGCATCTAAGCCTCTTTACTCTGACACCAATTATGAAATTTAAAGGAACAAATCGCCTTAAAATGATATCTAATTATTTAAGTCAACCTGTGCCAAATTTAGCTTTTTAGTAATTGCAAATAAAATGACTGGCCAGGTAAGAAGAATATGGCATCACATTCCTGCCAAAAATCCTGAGGGGTGTATTAAGGAAACACAACAGAGCATCATTTATTAATCAACAGAGCATGCTTTGACCATGGACATTTCCACTTATTCACAGACCCGTGAATGCAGCACAACAAGTGGTAAAACAATTACTAATAATAAATGAATACGCTCCTCAGAGTTTTTGGCAGAAATGTGCTGCCATAGGAAATATTAAGCAGAGAAGCATGATTAATGAAAGGCCTGTGGTAAAATCTGGAAGAGCTGCAGACATCCACAGTTCAGCTGTGAGAACCTGTCAGAAGAATGATTATAAGTCAATACAGACAAACAGACTTTTATGGAGGAATGACAAGAAGGAAGTTATTGCCACAACTCTTGTTGGGGACACAGGAAACATGGACGAAGTTACTCTGGTCAGATTGATAAAGCCTCCTCTCCATGGGCGTGGCTTTAACTGGTTCTTCCTCAATCGGTTCCAGACAGATTCGTGTCAGGGTAGGATCCTGGACGGATCCAAGATTAGCCGGGTCATGCCAGGTATTGAATGCAAGCGACTCGTTTGGCAGCAGACTGCATTCGTTGATTGGCTCATAGTTCTATGTCACTGGATAGGCATAGGCGGTACTTGCGGAATAGCGCTTACAGTGTAAATGGTTCAGGGCAACGCGTAACAAACGAATATAAAGAGAGACAAAATGATATTATCGACATATTGACCAGAGCTAATGTCCGCTCACATTCCCACATTCCTACCCAATATAGTGAGATACACATTGCCAACAGGCATGTGGCTAGACCCAAACCAGACATTAACCAGCTAGACTGAAAGTTGACAATGGAGAAGGGGCTTAATATCGCACAGCATCCTGAACAAACCGTCTCCAGATTCATGCAACTTTAACAGTTAAAGGAAAGATGGACGGAGGATAAGTGTATAAGAGCAATCATGGAAGAAAACCTCTTAGAGGCTGCAAAAGACTTGCTCACCGTCCAGCAGTACAATGATCCTGAACATACATCCAGAAATACAACAGAACAGTTTAGATCAAAGCACTTTTATTTGTTAGATCAGTCGAGTCCCAACCTAAATCCTATGCTTGCTTCCCAATTCCTATTGAGCTTGAGCATTTGTGCACAGAAGGGCAGACAAAAAGCTAGTAGATACCCCAAAAGTATGACAGTCGTGAACTTGTACTTCATTGCCACCCAAAATGTGGAAGGATGAAAGAGAGACTGTATGTTTACTTTTGCAAGGGACTGTAATCTATACTGCTAGACTTTATACACAAACTCAACAGAGTTTACAATGGATCAACAATAGATTTGCATTTTTTTTACACCACTTTTATTATATAAAACCAGAGATTATCTTAAAAATGATCATCGTCAACATATACTTTGCTCTTTGAACTCTGGTGCTGTAGGACTCAAAGAAAGCTCTATATACTCGATCTAAGCAAACCACTGTCCCCCTGTTGGGGAATGTCACAATGTCTAGTCAGTCAAGCACTTGAGTGCTGACTTTTGTAAGATAACACACAGAGAAAACATTAACAGAACTGTTTTGGTGTTGAAGATCAACTGAGAAGATCTCTCTATATTTTGAAATCCATACAAATAGTGCAAAATAGATTTGTTTAGTGGCTGGAACAACAGCAGCATTCAGTCACAGTGCCGGTTGTAGTCATAGGTCCAGGAAGTACAAGAATATTAAGACCTCCAATCATTAACTTACTCACAGCTCTAGTCAATACATAAGCATCATTTCACTTAGTTAAAACTTAATTAGATCAGCAACACCTGAAAAAAGGCTGATAGGGATCTTCCTTAAAAGCAGTTAATGATAGAAAATACATTAAATGGCTTAGAGCTGCCTAAACACACCTACTACAGCAGGTTTCTCTTACAAATTAGGTTAGTGCACAAATTACAACCCCAGCCCAAGGTCCTTTGTTTACTGGAATGATAGAGTTCCTTGTAAGAAAGCAGAGATGTTGCTGATGGCCTTCTGTTTCACCAACATTTCAGGTAGAACTAAAAAAACTCAACTGTTCACTGGTAAAGTGCTGGCGGTAGGAAAAGTGCTTCAAGCATGCAGTAACAAGGAGTACTTTGTTGTTTGCTGCATTTCCTTCATGTCTGCTTTGGAGCAGGGCATTTTCAACAGAGAAAACGGGAATAAGAAAACCTAAAAGGACTTCTTCAGAATGTGACTCGGGCCTTTTCTTTCTTTGCTCTTCTTCTGCATAGCCAGCTAGAACACCCTGTAGAGCAGGACAACAGAAGACAAAACTACTGCCACGGCCTCTGAGGTGGTGGGTTAGGATTGGGGTAAATAGGAGCTGGTGTTGGGTGGGGGTAAGTAGGCACAGCTGTGTTGGGGTTGGGCGGATACGTTGGCGTGGGGTACTGCGCCATGATCCGTGGCTGGCTTTGGGTAATGGTGTGGGCTGGGGAGGAGCCTGCCGAAGAAGACGGGGGAAGGTGGAGGTACAGAGGAGCCGATGGAGCGGAAGGAGCAGAGGGTGCAGTAGGAGTAGGAACCCTCTGGAGGACGACATGTGGGTACAGCTGGGACTCAGACCGGTAGAGTCCAGGCAGAGAGGTCTTCAGCAGACTCTCCTGACTCCTGAACAGGACACAGAACAACGAGAAGAACACGGTTAGTCAATGCAAGCCAATGTAATGTTTGAGTTCAAAGTGTCTAAGGTTCCAAGACTCAAATGGTAAATGGCTTGTACTTGCATAGCATTATATCAAGTCGAGAGGAGCCCAAAGCTCTTCACATTACATTAAGTCATTCATCAATTCAAGCTTGTCACACGCTAATGGTGGAAAGCTACTGGATAGTTGCTACAGCTGCTCTGGGGCACACTGATAGAGGTAGGTCCAAGGACTCAGTGACAGAGTGTGGAATAGACTCCTACCACGGTCTCCAGTGCAGAAGCACATTCTTTGAACAGATCATAAAATGCCAATGAGATTTGACCATTAGCAGTCAAGGAGTAAAATCTAATATTTTAGTATATTGTCTCCTTCCTAAAATAAAGACCTAAACCAGTTATTGCCAAATGTGTGACAACAAGGTAGTGTATGACAAAGTAGTTTATCATACACTATGTTCAGGTGTAGAAAATCTTGAGTTTGGGTATTATTCTATGTAAACTTTAAAATCATTTTGATTTGGTTTGTTATGGTGGTTTACCGTTGGTATCCTCTGTTCTCATATCCATTGAGGCCTCCTGTCAGGTAAAGGGGACTGTCGGGTGCCAGACGGGGGTTCATCCTTTGGGACAGGTGGAAAATCTTGGGTGGAGGGAAGGCTTCCCACTCTCCCTCTTCCGTCTCCAGCCAGCATTCACTGCGGCGGCCTGATCTCTTCTCTCTGCGTCTGACCAAGACAAAGGTGTTTCAGCTAACTAGAGAACAAGCCAACATGTCTCTCAGCCAAATGCCCAAGCCCACCTGCTCCGGCAGTCTTTCTTGGCACGGTCCCGGCTAGATCGTTCCTGCAGGCAGCAGACGAGGAAGGATAAGGACATGGCGAAAATGACGATGCCACTCACAACTGAAGCCAACACGGCCACTCTCAGTCCACGGTCCTCCGGTCTGGGGATCGCTGTTATAAGATAAAACATGCTTATATTAACACTTCCGATCATTTGTTTTCCCTCTGGACTGGATTGACTTCAAGGCTGAGCCATAAGATAATGACGTTGACCATTAATAATGCAGTATACATAACCACATTCAAAGATGGATCTATGCACCTTCGCAGACGGGTAGGTAGTTGCTCCACTGCGCTTTGCCGCTTCTGACATGGCAGGAGATTTTGTCGCTGCCGACCAGCTGGTATCCCTCCCTGCACCAGAAGGCCAGCACACTGCCCACCGACATGCCTGTTCCACTCTCCACGTAGAAGGAACCCCGACGAGGTGGCAGGACGGGGACGCAGGACATACCTGATTGAAAGGGAAACAAAGACCAAGCATTATCATGTGGACCCTTGTTTTTATTTTTACTCTGTAAAGTGGATGATATTCCAGGTATACCAGGAATACCTGGTATACCTGGTAAAAGTGGTAATAATGACCTTCTCTGCTGTTCTTGTGGTTGGAAGTCCTTGTGACAAGATGTCAAAGAAAGTATGGGTGTTTTAAAACTGGGTTATGATCTATTAGTGTTTGGACTTGGTGCTTCATCCAAGTCTATATTTTGATCATTTCTTGGTTATTTCTTTAGTTTATCCCTTGTGTCAGTTTAGTCTCAATGTGTTTTAGGTTTGTTTCTTTTGGTTAGTGTACCTTTCGGTTTACTGTTAAGTTCAGGTGTCTTTCTCTCTCTTAGTTCTCTTTGTTTTTTTTTTTACCTCACCTCATCCCATCATTATCCCCTTCCCAGCTGTTAATCACTTCCTCTTTTTCCTCTTACCCCAGCTGTATCCACTAACCTGTCATGAACTCTCCTAGTTCCTTTTTCATTTCCACTCCCTCCTCGTTTGAAAATATGTTAGATTTCTATAAAATTATTGTGGATATTCCCACATTACTGGGGATCTATGCAAGTTGTAGATACCACCTCTTGCTCAGTGACTGTTGGATGGAGAAATGGATGGACTGATGAGTAGATTGAAATCCATTTTTTATGCCGATCCAGCCTGTGTAGCAATATTGCATTATGATTTTGCAAAGCTTGAATTTACATAATTCACGTCATGATATTTATACTGTAAAAACAAGTAATGAATTATATCATAAATAAGGAAGTTTTCTGCAGATTGTAAATGTTCTAATGGCTTTTTCGTGTTTCCAGATGTTGCTATAATGAGTAATAGCCAGAGGGGAGCAGGATTCTTCTCTATTACTTACTGTGTCAGCATGAATGTAATCTGGGAGTGTGTGTGCTCGTTTATGAGTGTGTTTGTGGGCCTATGTCATCCCACTGTAAGACCCTGTGAACATGCAGGCTGCTCTCTGCTGATTAGGAGTGACAGATGGGAGGATTTCTGCAATGCTAGAGACAGCGAGAGAGACTATCCCGTGATCTTGTGCAAAGATGATGGCAGTCACGTCAAAGCACACACACCAGACACGTGCATATAGGGATACAGGATAGAGCACTGGGAAAAAATGGGCAGGCTGTTAGTTTTTGTTTTAGTCTTTTTTTTTCTTCTTTTTTTTTAAAGATGGATTTATAACCCATTTCTGTTCCCTTGCATATTTCTTCTTTTATTTTCTTTGCTCTGGTTTAGATCATCAAACCGATTTTACCATTAGACAAAGATACCCTGAGTAAAATACAATGCAGATTCATTATCAGGAGAAAAAAGTTGAGTGAACCTGGCCCTAAAAAAAGTAATTGCCTCCTCAAACTAATGGCCGTCACATTCTGGACTCTTGCTAAACTGTATCTCTGGGATAACATGCGGTATGAAAACCCATCACTGACTGTAGTGAACCATGAAGACAATGTCTGCCAAATCCTCATTTAACTCTGGTTTTTAGTGATTTCATGGGGATTATCGATCATTTTTGCATCATTTCAACCAGGTTATTTAGCCTACATGCAGTATCTGGGACAGAACCTTTTAGGACTGATCATTTTGAAGTGTTTGGAGCATTATATGGTGTAATAAGTAGCAAACAGTAACAGAGTTAAGGAGTTAGGGAACAGAACGCCTAGACGTCCAGAGCCAGAAACTGACGAGGCAGATAAAGCGGAGCGGAGATGAAAAATTTTAACTTGTAGAATGACTCTCCGCACTTTGATTTTCCAGTCAGAAAATATCATTACTCAAGTAGGAATTGGGTGTGCTTTGTAGGTCTGTGCATCACCTCCATAATTCCTACTGCTGAAAACAGACTAGGATTCTCTTTCATGTGTTTGACATATCTAAAACCTGCCCAAAAGGATAAAAATGACTGAAATTTGCATCTGAATAAGATCAGGATATTAAACTGAAAGGAGGTGACATTCATCCGAGTAAATTATCGTTCCACTTTTCGGCAAACGGGGAGCTCATGTATTGGTTATCTGACTGTGCAGTAAATCCCCATTTATTGTTACTTTTATTGGGATTTTATTTAGATCCATCACCAGATTATTGCATCAACCAAAGAATAGAGCAAACAGATAATTTAGTCCTGCGACAGACTGGCGACCTGTGCAGGGTGACCCCGCCTCTCGCCCGGAACGTTAGCTGGAGATAGGCACCAGCACCCCTCCCGACCCCAATAAGGGACAAGGGTGTAAAGAAAATGGATGGATGGATGGGATAATTTAGTCACTGCAGAAATAAAAAGAAGCAACTCTTAAACGATATGGGCCAGGTGCTTAGAGTTTTTGTTGTTTTGCCTTGATCAATTTTTATTAAAAAGTAACATCATGGAGTGCTGTTTTGTCATGACTTCAGATGGGACACATAAAAAATTGTCCCATGCCACGTGTTGAAGTCACACAAGTAAAAAAAAAAAAACACCTAAAGGTGTTGGCATACAGCAACAGTAGACAATCGATTGCATTGTTATGTACTCCAACCACTCAAAGTAATGCAAGTCACATTCAACAACTGATTCTCACATTCATACATACACACTATTGGCAACTTGGACTTCATCTACACTTAGTGGGGAAAAGGCTGGAATTTTCTTTGTCACGTATTTACAGCCATCTCAAAGTTTGTTGTAAATTTGATGATTGCTGCTCTCATATTGTGCCTTACGGTTAGGGTAGGGTCAGGGTAAGGGTAAGGTACACACACCCTATGGAAGACAGAAAGAGTTGGACCATTGCCTGATGCATTAACTCAGTGTAGAAAACCTGAGAGCGTGAGCTGGACAAAAGAAACTCAGGGCAATCGATTGTGGAGACCTCTCCTCAGGCTAAATACTCTTGTCACATCTTTGAGGTCAAGCATTCTTCACTTTTGATGAATGCTTGTTCTGAATAGTGCGTGTATACTTGGATCAGTGTGAATGGGTACGCTGCTTTACTGTTGAGTTACTGTATTGACATTTTAATGTTCCATGAGTGCATTTTATGTACAGTGGGTATTATTATCACTCATATTAATATTGGGTAATTATTAGGGAAAAATGCAGTAGAGTGAGACACATATACAGGCTGTAGGTGGAAAAGAACTAAAAATTATTTGTGTGTTTAGATGAAGAAAAACAACATAATTAATCACATAAACTATAACATTCCCAATTCCATACCTTAGTGGCCAGAGAAAGAGGTACAAAGTCTCCCTGAGGGTTGAAGCTCCTGGTGGGGAGCAGCAGTAATAAAACCTAAAACTCATGCCAATATTATTTAAAGAACATTTCCTTCACACCAATTTGTGGGTCCATGACAAAAGCAAGTGGTTGAAATCAGCTCAAGCATCGTGTGTGTGTGAGTGTTGACTTAGCTCTTTGGTCTATTTGCCTAATCCTCTTGCTTCACTAATACAACTCTGACACATCCGACCCCGGCAACCCGGTAGTGCCAACCAAACATTCACTCTGCACCGTTCTTCTTCATGACTATCCCCACTTGTCTCTGTCAGGAGAGTCACTTGGACTAATCTGTGATTAAATAAAGATTAGTCCTTGTTCCCACAAACCTTTCACAGATAAACCAGAGAACCTTGCTAAAGTTTTCTCAAAACCTGATTTTTTTTTTTTTTGGCCACATTTTGCCAAGTTACTACTAATAACTTTTATGAACATTAATGGGATTTTAGAAGGCAAACTTAACAAAGAGTGGTGGAGGAAAATCATAGTTTTCCAAATTTCTTGGTGTGCATTTGCAGGTCTTTTTGCTCCGATGCTCCTAAATAAAACTCAGAGTAACCAACTCCAACTCCAGTCTGTTTGCTTAGAAAGTCTGGTTCATTTGGAGGCGTGTGAATCCGTAATCAAACTCTGATCTGCCTACAAACCTCCGTCTCAATTTGGATGAAATTAACTCTGGTGTGATTTGAATACATATGTGACTGCAAGTGGGAAAGCAGGAAGCAAGCGAAAGCACAGGGCATTCTGGGTAAATGCAAATACACAAAACAAACGTCTGAGTCTCGCGCTAGCGAGAGAAATGCCTGCAGGTCTTTTACCAAAGAGAAAAGAGAAATCCTACAACCAATAACATCTGGATTTCAGTTGTAGGATTTCAGTTACAGTTTACTGTTTAACATTTTGTGAACTCTGTGTCTTCTTCAGAGGCTTCTGTGTTGTTTCTTTTAACACGAGAAAGAAACAGCACCACCACAGGCGAGGAGGGAAACAGGTTACCTAGAGGGTTTGTGGGAGGCTTAAGGTGTTTGAAAACAAATACATGTCACTTTTTATTGATGAAAATGTTTGAATTGCATGTATCATTTCCATTCTACTTTCCAATTATGCACCACATTGTATTGGACTAACAGAAATCAAGCATGCACGGCATTCTGCGGTTGCAACTTGCTAAAATGTGGAAAAGTTCAGGCTGTACTTTTGCAACGTACTACAGAATATTCCATTCTTCTTTATGGTTCGACCTGAACATATTTATACCAATGTAAAGTCTAAAAACACGTGACTTCTTCCATCACATGCATTCTGAAAAACCTTTATTTCCCCTTTCTCTGCCACAACTCAAAAGATTTCTAGAAATGTCTTAAAGTTGGACATTACAGATCTGAAACACTCCAAACAAACAATGCACCAACATACAAATAATCTGAGTCAGCCTTTACTAGACGCTGAAAGTCGGAACTGAAGCTAATGAATGATGGCATTCATGGCTGACTGCTGACGTGCCCCTGCCACGTGTCCCTTCCTCAGCTTTTGTTTTCCCTCTGCTCCAGATGCTCTCTTGTGTGATCTGACCTCAAACATCATTTCTCTGTGTCCTCCCCATCCGCATATCTATTTCGGTTGCCACTCGCCGATGCGCTGTACCACAACTGATTACCTAATCCCCTCAGCTCTGTCTCTGCTTGCGTAGTGGATGTCCCCAAGCAAACACATGAAGCCGTGGGTATTTTGCCTACAACCTCTGGAGTTTTCATTTACGAACATGAAGTCAGTACCATTTAACAACACCTTATACTTCTTATGCTTTGCATTCTTTCATACACAGAGAATGAATGCAATGGAGAGAGAAAGAGGTACTTTCTCTCTCCATTAACTAACAGCTTTACCTTCAACTGACAGAAGATAATCTGTCCAGGTAAATAGAGCACAAGCTAAAAAGCCAACGTCACTGTTGCAGCAGACGGTGTAAAGTGACCTGGAGCTTTTAATTAGTGTAACCAGGGGAACTATGGGCCAGGTTCACCCAGGAAAACCTCCAAGGTTATATTTTGCAAGCAAACCAAAGTCCTCTGGTCCAGAGCTTGGTAACAGGGTGTGTGTACAACGGGCCTGGCTTTAATCTGTTCTTCTCCAGTAAACCTCAGCCAGATTTATCTCCATCCTGCGCAGTTCTTCCCCATTTTTTGGAACCACCTCAGGGGTGGTACAAGCTGAACCAAATTGCTTGTATACAATACAAGCAATTTGATTGGCAGCAGACTAAATTTGTTGATTGGCCCGTGGATTTACATCAACACCTCAACCACCATTTTCAAATCGCGGTGAGACCATACTAGTTGGCGAGATGTTGAACTGCAAATTGACTGTTCCGTGGTCGAACCTTGAGGTCCAAATGGTTTTGTCAGTTGTGGCGGAAGAACACATACAGCATCAACTGGACTGGGAAACCCGCAACGATCAAATATACTGAGAGATATTGGAGAAACTAGTGTAAACTAGCCAGCAATGTCAACTATGCCAGGTGACCTAGTTGAGTACAGCTCCTCCTTGTTCTTGGCCCACCCAGGTTCCCACAGTCCAGCCCATGTTCCCACCCATATTCACGCCCACATTGTGAGGAACCTACCTCCAAAGTCCCGACCTCTAAAGACGTTAATATTAATCTCCTTGGCAACTACCAATTTGTGGAAACATAACTGCACTGTTGACAAGCGAATATTTCAAATGCCCATCTTGTTTCCAGCCAGTGATTAGCCTTCGTTGCAGTTGCAGATGGAAATGCTTACTCATTGGTTTGTGAATTAATTTTTAACACATCAGTCAAACAATGCATAGGAGGTAAAGGGGGAAAAAAACATATAAAAGTTGCAGGAGAAGCAAAACAGTAATTGTCTCCCTGGTTAAATAATAAACGTACAGTGAATATTAAAGGTATTTTTGTTTCAGTTTCATTAGCTTGTGTGCTGCCATACTTGTAGAATGAAGATTTCACTTTAACAGACCCTGCCTGACTAAATATAAAGTAGATTAAAAGGAGATTTGAAAGCGACACATCAAGGCCCAAAAACAAAGTAATTGATATCAATCTGACATCAGAGGGTTCCAAAGCCATTTAAGGTTTTGGAAAATGCACTGAAAACTTTGATCTATCCAAACTAGTAGACCGACCTTTAAAGTTTCACTTAAAATGTCATACAAGGTGACATTGCTGGCATGGTGGTAGAGTGAGACCCACATGTTCATAGGCTATTAGTACACGAACCAGTTGTCTGGGGTTAGATTCCTAACCTTAGCACGTCACTGCCTGTTTCCTGTCTGAATGCCATGAATAAAAATCAATGTTTCCATGCACAGAAACTTGGATCGAGAGTTGATGTAATAATTGTGGCAAATCTGTCCTATACAGTCAATCAACCTAAGTCTAGTATTGAACTGTGGCATGTTAGTATACAACTTTCTACGCAAGTTTAACTGTGCTACATCTTTACCTTCCTGGTTCCTGCAATTCATTTAATTTCTCGCTGCCTCACCGAAGTGAGGAAGGGGAAGGCTCAATTCAGTCCCTCACTAAGTGTCTTTGTTCAGCAGCCACTTTTAAACTGTGGGAAGGTAATAACGAAGCGGAGTCACTGCCAGCAGCTATATTGGATTGACAGACAGCAGACAGAGGGACGTCTTTGTCCGAAGCTCTCCAAGCCGGCGGGGACCTGAAGTGACGCCAGTGTGAGCTGCTGACATAAATACCTCCGGCTCTTTTGGGGCATGTGTGTTTATATCCAAAGAAATTTTACCCGCCATTCAGGCTGGCAGAAATCCCAACGCTGTCGTTTAAAGGGGGGGGGGAGTTGATTTTATTTATTAATTTTTTTTTTTGCTGTAAAGGATATTTATAGGGATGAGAAATCGCTACCAACTTAAAAACTCACAATTCAGTAAACTTGTCACTACGGATCACAAGTTCTGGACTAGAGGCCACTAACTACACCTAACTTATGATTCTTGACAGTTTTTAGTTCCTGCACATAGAAAGCCATCTCTTCTGTTTTGGTGTGCAGGGTTTGCAAAACTGGCATGTTATGTTGTTTGTCTAACCAATGAGGATTTTTCTCATCAAAGAGACTGAATTGGCTGGTGCAACTTCTTGTCTAAGTAAAGTCGCCTGCTCTGTGGTGTACCAGAGGATATTGCTGTAAATTTTTCGCATCACTCCGAGGCTTGACAATCCTTTAAGCTGGCACACTTCAAAATCCTTTCCGGATTATGTGTGTTTCTGGTTGGGAAGTGGACAAAGGAAAACCTGTCCATCCATGCTTTTGGTTCATCCATAGGGTAATTAGCTTTGTATAACTTCACAATTTAAGTTTATGGTTAAAGTTCAGTTACAATGCCTACAAAAAGTATTCACCCCCTTGGATGTTTTACCCTTTTGTTACTTTTTACAATTTTTTTTGACAAAAATAACTCAAGTATCATAGTGAAAACTGACCTAATTCAACAGAGGTCCAACTAATTGGTGCTAGTCTCAAGATGAGTGGAGTGGAAATCACTTGAGTGCCATGAGTTTGTTTCTAGTGATTCTAATACAAAGACAGCTGGTTCACTGGTTCATTGTGGTGTGTTCATACCAAATGGGTTACACGTGTCAAAAACATGTCTGACGCTTCAAATTCGACCGGTATGCACTTTGAATGCAGATGCTTGACATTTTGCTCTACACCTAGCGTTTTACATGTCAGGCGCGTCTGGCTGACATTCAAAGTCTATGTGGAGGAGGCGTGTTGAGGGTCCGTCAAAATCCCTCTAGCCATTGTTTTCTGTTGCTGGCCTATTTATCGGACGCGTTGGATCCGCTTGACACATCCAATGCCATGACGGGCCCTCATTGTGCCTCCACATAAACTCTGAATGTAAACCAGACGCGAGAAACGCATTTGGTGTTATCACACCATTAATGTTTCTGGCTACAATCACAGTTTTTAAGGGAACACTTATTTTCCAGCAAGACAACAACCCAAAACATCCAGCTAGAGCTACACAGAAATGGTTTGAAATCAACAAGGTGATGCTGCCTGATTGAGACCAATTCCACACACAGATTGATTTGTAAAAGCAACAAACGGGTAAAAATCAAAGGGAAGAATTAATCTCCTGATAGGTTTTCAGAAGCCGTTTTCTTGGTTTTTAAAAAAATATACATTCCCAGTTATGTTGCAACAAAATTTCTGGTCTACAGTCCTTGTTTTGGACGCTAAGGTGAAACTCACGCACAAAGTCTTGCATCCAGCACCAAGAATAGAAAACCTTGAATGGACAAAGGTAATTGGCTTTAACATATATCTGCTTCCAGAGAGAAAATCCGTTCTGCTGTGTGTTAACATGTCAGCAGGATAGTTAGTGCTAGAAAAAACCTGAAATAGAGAAGGCTAATTGGCTTTAACCATAAACTCATTTGACTGAAACCCCGGTAAAGGGTTAGCATCTACATTTAAGTCTTTTGGCCAAACGTCCTACTGGACTCGGAGCGAAGAATAAGCAGCTTACTGTCATGCGGATGAATCTAAATCTGAATTCTTTTTCTTTTTTTTTTTTGGTCAGTATTTATGGTACTGCTAAATTATTCAGCTCTTAACAGCAATAACAGGGCACCTGGTCATGCCTAGAATCTAGAATCAGCAGAGGAGTTGGGTGACTAAAATCTAGACACAGAAAAATAATGTTTAAGGAAAATAAATTCTGAAATAAAATAAATAAAAAAAGTAAAAGAGAGATGAGTGAACTGCAGCCAGGACAGATTAAAGATAGTTCAGTCAGTGAGAGGCCTCATGTGGGGATTAGCACTAACATTACCTCTCGCCTACACTGTTGAGGTCAATAGGTTGTGTTACCGTGTTAATGTCGCAGCTTAGCGCATCTCTAAAGCTGAAATAAACACTACTTATCAGAAGGTTGCTTGCCACTAATCTGGAACACCAGGACATTAAGCAAACCAACACCAACCGAGGCTTCTACCAACTAGACATCCACAAGAAACTTTTAGAGAAATTACTTCCTGGAACTTTATGAATTTTTACTAAGGCCTGGTAATAAGTCATTCATTTGATTTATTTGATTTGAGCTAGAACAGGGATACATCGAAAAGTTGGATGACTGTGGCTCTTGAGGTGTTATCTGAAGAACCCCAGTCCGTTCGCCCATCAATCCGTCCATCCATCTGCCTGTCCGTCCATCAGTTCATTGTCTCTCCATGGAGTTTTGGGTCTGCCTTATGTACTGGAAAACTTCCACAGGGTGGAACCCGACATAGCATCATCACTTGACCCGTTTTGATGTGGAGGAGCAGTAACTCTGCCCCGAGACTTACCTGGGTGACTTACCTTATCTATAAGGACCCACCCAACGAAGGAAGCACATTATAGCTGCTTATATATGGGATCTGGTTCTTTTGGTCGTGATCTGACTCTTGGGAATATAAGTAAACATCAAAATTTAGAGAGTCTGATACATTGACAGCTTTGCTTTAATCACAACAGACCAAACCTTTCTCTACTGCAGTGTATTCCCCCTGCTGGAATAGACTGACTCCTAGCCTGGAAGGAGACTTTCATCGTTTTGTGACTGAGAATCTTAGCTTTGCCCAGACTTATGGTCCATTTTCTCCAAAAAGTGTGAAAGTCTGCATTCCAAACCAGAAAAAATAACTTTAATGCCATGTGAAGTTCTGGATTCTGGCTCAGAATGAAGGAGGTTCCTCAACCATCTACCAATATGAGAGTTTGTGTGCAGTTGTGTCAGTTCCACTGAACAACAGCTGCTGCATTTCCATTGCAAACGTGCTCAAAACTTTGTCAGTGTTTCGCTAAAGTAAAAAATAAACACAATTTCACACTTGCTGTGTTTCCATTAAATAAGGAACAGAATTAAAATCACATGTGAATAAGTTTGTTCATATGATGAGTCATTAAAACATGCTGACTCATCATCCTCCTACCACTTCCTGTTGTCTTCTTCGTCATTTCCACCAGTATTAAAATCTGGTTGTTGATCATGTGACTCATGTAATCTTAAGTGTTTCCATACCAGTTTTTCAAAATACACTAATTTTGATTCGGCCAAACCCCCTTGCCCCCCACCTCATCCTAGCACCAAAACTTAGACTTTTTCTTCTTTATCTGATTTGTCACTTTTTGAAGTTTTGAGCCGACATCATGTCGTCAGACGAGTTTGATTTAACAGGTGTCATGATTCTACAGTACAGGCAGTAATCAGATAATCCAAATTGTCAGTGGTGTGAAGCATCCAAATCTGATGGAGCTAAACAAGAATAAAAGAAATCTGTAACAGAGCAAATATTCTTCACTGCTTTGTAAACTGTAACAAAAGCCACCACAAATAAATGAGTCCAAGTTGTGCAAATAGTACTGCGTGACCCTATGATTGCTTTTTAAAAATAAATGTAGGCCTATTAAATAAAGTTTTCCGGCTCCTTGGGAAATAGCTCCGACTGCCTTTCATTTGTCACAGAATCCCTGGGGTCCGGTGGTGAAAAAGCCTTTCTGACAGCCTATTTAATTGGAATTAATTGTTCTGTACAGGAAGCCAATTTAAAAATGACAAAAATGTCCCAAACATAAACCCGGTGTTGCTGCTGCAACCCAACTCTAAAGCCAAAGAACGGCTTCAAACAAATCAAATGAAATCTGAACGAAGCAAAGTAGTTTACCGTCCGACGAACACTTTGATATTAATCACAGCTTCGGGATTTGAAATGTTCGGAAATGCCCTCACACAGCCGAAGCTCCGGTCTGGTGGAATTCACGCATGTGGTGCAATGTGGCAAGCCAGCTGATCTCTTTGTGTGTGTGTGTGTGTGTGTGTGTGTGTGTGTGTGTGTGTGTGTGTGTGTGTGTGTGCTGTTAAAGCATAAAGTGCTTACTTTGGCTCGGTTAGACAGAAAGCTGCCATTATGAAATAAGCAACTGTGTTTACTCTCTAAACCTTTAAGAAGATTTCTGCGGTCTAAGCGTCCGTTTCTTGTGTTTGTGAGTGAACGAGTGTGTACCGAGCACGTTTTTTTTTTTTTTTTTGTGATCCGCTTTGGGCAGTTCACGTAAGCACGTGACGATGTGGCCGCGGAAAAAACGCAGGACAGGAGAATAAATGACGGAAAAGGAGGAAAAACGAGTCACATCGACAGAGGAGAGTGGAAGCTCATGCTCCAGTGGAAGTGAAGTCATGCGAGCGGCGCTGCAGCGTTCCCTTCAGCCTGAACAGCTCCAGCTTTAATGAATTGTTTTCCACGGCAACACCTGAAGCACACCGCCGCCGACAACAAGCACGCGAGCTCCTGCGCGCCTCACCTCCAACTTCACTGCTGAACACTTTCAGCTACACACACATCCAGGTCTAAAACTAAGAAGGAACCTCATTAAGAAGTAAGCAGCACTCAGGTCCGACGGCACGCCAACTTATTCCCACTCATTGCTGTCCCAGTTAGCATATAAGCAAGTGTCCTTACATGTGAAATATCAATCTGTTGGTGAAATTTAAACTCACTTAGCTGTTGGGTTTTGATTAAAAGCTGTTCGATGCTCTAAAAACATCATCATGGCGTGGCATTACAAAGCAAAAATAGATGTTTAACTCTTTTAAAATAGTCAGTTACACTTGTTTTTTTTTACACGGATAAAAGTTGTATTAGCCAGTATATATTTCTGTGACATTTTTTGTGTCGTTTTTAAAGAAATCAGTGTTTGTGGAGTACCGTTTGAAGTTAGATTCAGTGTTTGGTTCTAAGAAATGTTCAGGTTTTATATAAAACTTTCCCTTTGTGTTTCCTTTTATAATTTGATAAAAGTCTTTATTCATCATCTGTTTTCAGAGTCAAAATCAAAAAGACATTACAGAGGAACATTTTAATACTTTTTATGGCCTGATTACGACATAAATGGGGTATTATATGTTTTCTAGGCACATTGTGCCATTTTATAGCACAATCAAGTAACTATTGCCTTCATTTGTTATAAAAATGCCATAAATATAAACAAGTACTTTAAAAGTTATTTGACTTCACCACTGCAGAGCAGCTGTCCAGATACAACCCAGCTGTGTTCGGCTCATACCTTTGCTTGAAGTGCTGGTGAGGCGCTGCAGTTCTTTTTTTCAATCCTAGTAACTAAGTAACTGTTTTTAATTCCAGAAATGGATAGCATTAACCAGATGTTAGAGAGTAGCTCGGCTTTTCAGGTTTATGATGGAAGTTGGTTGTTGGGGTGTTTTTCCCACATGACAGTCGGTAGATTTGGTTCGATCGGGGACCAAAATTATAATATTTGTTCAATTTCACACTGCACTCTGTCAAATGAACCGAACCCTATAAAAAAATCTGTTCACCTCCTGGGCTGTGGTGGCGCTGCACCAAGAACTACTGAAGGAAACAACACTAAAATCTCTGAAGATGACACTGAACGCAACTTCCTTCTTCATGAAATACAAACAAAAATAAGAGTGGCGTCAGATTTTAGTGCTTGTAGGATTTCTCTTTCGTCTTTGGCAAAAGACCACAAGCCATTTCTCCATGTAGCGCTAGACTTGCACGTTTGTTTTGGTTGTATTTACCCAGAATGCCCTGCACTGTAGTCCGCTTCCTGCTTTTTAAGGGGTCTCTGGTCAGTTTGGTGTTCACATGCGCATTCAAACCACACCAGAGTTCACTTCAGCCAAACAGAGACTTACATTTGCAGTTGGATCAGTTAGCTTTTTTTGGTCCGCATCAGAGTTTGATTACACATTCACACCTCGCCAAACAAACTGGACTTCAAAACAAATGATCTAGAGTTTGATTAAAGTTGTCTAAACAGGGCTTGTGAGAATGCACCCTTAAAAAGATGCAGATATTTAAATAAATGAGTTAAAACTAGGGATGAGTTGACAGTCCTTACAGAGGAAAGTGGGAGGATGTTTGTATGAGCAACATTCTAGAGGACAAACTGCTCAGCACAGCACTGGAAACAGTCAGTGTTGTTCTGTTGAGAAATAGTTTAAATGTTTCAGGCAAATGTATAAATGTGTATTTATATTTCATGTAGTGTTTGTTTTCAGCTGTGGAAAGTTTTGCATTTGCTGAACTCCCCGATCAGAACTTGATTTTCCCGGCTGGCATCACCATGACTGCAGACTACTTCAGGTTAATGCCGGGCTTTGCCACACCAAGACCAATCGTTTTAGTGTGACAGTCAAAAGTCACAACACATTTTAAAATAAACTTAAACCAAGTTTGAAAACAAAACAAAAAAAAAAAGCTTCACACAATCCCAGAAAACTCTCAATGAGTGGCTGACTAGTGGAAGACCCCACCTGTGTAGTTGTTGGTGAAGACCTGAGTCTGCATCTCCGTTGGCGTCTCCGTCTGGTCTTCTGTCGGTACCTCCGCCGGCTCCTCTGTGGACGTTTGAGCTACGGTCTGCAGGTCCGGCTGCAGTGGCACCATGGTGCTGGTCCAGTCCTCTGGCAGCATCGCGGCAGTGGTGGACCGGCTGTCCTCTGGGCTCAGAGTGGAGCCCTGTGCCAGAACCAGACAGCAGAGCAGGGGCAGGAGCAGCAGCATCCAGAGGCAGCTGCCTCCACTCCTCCATCTGTCCCACGGTGGCATGGTGTCAGGTAGTGAAGAAGAAGAACTCTGCAAGAGGGACGAGGACCTGAACTCACAGCCTCATCGTCTGGCTGCAAACAAAAAGGGAAAAATCCTTCACTGGGGGGGAAGTTGGTTGCTTTCTTCTTATCTTCTTTTTCTTTATTCTTCTTGATGCCCTTCACTTCAAACCCTTTGTGGATAGAAGCAAACTGTGTTTCCCCTCATCATCTCGCTGCACTGCATGACAGAGAGAGAAGGGATGTAAGAGACGGCAGCACGTCCGCGTACGAGCCGCATCCAGCTGTAATCTGCCCCGCTCTCTGCTCACTCGCTGTTATTCTCTCTCCAGCCTTCTACTCTTTGTCCCTGGGCTCACTCATTCGCTCAGCTTGCTTACTCTCTCCCTCCTGATCTCCAGCTGGGCTGACTGAGCTGTTGCGTAACACCAACTCATTTGCTGAGCTGTAACTCATGCAACCTTAAGTCCAGATATTCCTGGTCCCTTGTCTACCCTTGAAGCTTGTTTCTCAGAGCACAGTGCAAACTGCCGCTTGTAAGGGAAGACTGTAGATCGAGAAGATGTTAGCTTCCTCAATAGCAACCTGAAGGCGCGATCTCACCTGGTGGAAGGAGGTTTGACAATGAAAACAGCAGCTGAAAACCACTTAACATGAGGGGTTCGTGGTTGAAAAGTCTGAGTCAGTTTCTGTTTCCAAATACAATCCTGACATAATCTTATGAAAGAACATCTAAAAAGGAAGTTTTCAAAAGTAAAGAAGCTAAGCAAACTAGCCTGGCTCTGTGTGAAGCCCTAAACCTTAGCTAGGCCGCTCTGAGCATCAACATCTGTTTGGGATCATGACAGAATCACATTTTTCACGGTTCCACAAGTCATAGCTAGTTGTCCAAAACCTTTAATGCTAGCACTACGGAGTTAGGCTGTTGGTGTTGTTCAACCTTTGACAAGACTAACTTTTGCAGTTTTAAAAATCTTAGTGCACAAACTTTTTTGCTGCTCTGCTCTTTAAAGACCAACAAACAAGCTAACAAGTTTATTTCAGCTAGCTAAATAGTCAGGCTGTCTGCTCCTGCCTAGCCTGCAGTTGGCTACTTAACAGATGGATCTTGAAGCTGCTTACTCTCTCCTTCCTGATTAATTGGAATGATGGATGACATTCCCAGTTTTCCATGGCTAAAAACACTCAAACATTTAATAAAATTTTTAAAAAGGTTTACAGTTAGCATGTAGCTTCAGCACATCGCTTTCAAATTCAAACATCTCACCAATTTTATATGCATCTTTTGTCGTTTCAGTGGTGTGCCTAATTTTATTCAACACTTTCCATTTTAATTTCAGATTTTTTTTCAATAAATAATGAAAAGGTGGAATCTGTCGTGTGTGAATTTGTATAATTGATGTACCCAGTGGAAACCAGGCAATGAGAACTGCATCAGGGTGTACTTTCTTTAGAGAATCCCCATAAGGTGATGTAAAGGAATGTATCATCACGAGCTTATAAAACCGTCAGGATTTTCGTTTTGTTTCATCCATGCGGTGAAAAACGTGACTACAGCACCTTCCTGGCACGCGCTTCCACTGTCGCTGTTTCTTCGTGTGAGCCTGTGAGTGCCAGGGGTGGATGTTCAGGTGTAATGTGATGACCCACAAAAGCTCGCGTTGATAGCTTTCCAGCCTGAAAGTCCGTGCAAAAACTGTGAATAATTTATGCTTCTCGGACCAAAAATAGAAGAGCGACGGACGGGAAAAGATGCTGTCGGTGAGCGAGAGAGGAGCAAAAATAGTGTCAACACAAACAGAAGAAAAAAAAGGCAATTGGAATGGAATAAAAAAAAAATAGAAAACACAGAAGATGATTTGAAAACAGATGCAGATGGAAGGAGAGCTAACCTCTTGAAACAACAAAATGTTAGCCTGTAGATGGGGATGAGGAAAGCTCTGCTGGTGCAAACTGCATTATTTACAGCTACCGCCTTTCCAAAGTGGCCAAAATGGAAAGTTATTTTAAGCCATCAAATGACAGCCTCTTGAATGTTTTCATATCTGCATGTTAAGTCTGAAACATGCATTACTTTTGTGTACTTTAACAAAAGATTTCTAAAAAAAATATAAAATAAAAATCTAAACAACCCTGTAAAATTGCCATGATGTACAATAGATAATAATAAATCATTTTCCATCTTCGTTGTGACATGTCTTCTGTTCTTTTCAGCTGAAAAACCAATGTTCTGGGGAAGAATATGAAAAATTAAAAAGCTGCAGAAGCCTGGCTGCACATAAAGTGACTCTTTGCTGAAGCACCTTTTGAGTCAACTTCAGCAGTTTTCTTTGCTTGGAGGCTCCCTGGATCTTGACTCGCCTATATCTCCCCAACTCCACCTTGCAAACGTTCCCCAAATCTACCAGATTGTGAGAAACTCTGAGCTCCACAGCAGTTCTGCCAGATCTAACTCTGGACTTTGGTTAGGCCAGTCCAAAACCTTGCAGTACATTTGGTGGAGTCACTGTTTGTTTTTATGAAGTCTGGACTAAAACCAAACTTTCTCCTCATCTTCATGTTCCTATTAGACAGGTGAAGGTCAAGGGTCAAAGCTGATTGGTGTTTAGAACTGCTCATGATTTCATCTACCGAACTCCTTCAGAATAAAAGTAACCCCAGATCCTGATGCTGCCACTGTCATGTGTCAAGTGAAGCACTGTGTTCTCCTTTTGTTGTTGTTTTTTGACACATTTTTTCACACAAATGTGCAAGATTTTTATGTAGAATTTGATGCATTTCTTGAAATAAGAGGCTCCCTCCTGTACTTAATACTTTTGTACCCTTTGTTGCTCCATTGTAACCCCGCTGCAAGCTAGAGCCCAAATGAAGCTGAACTATAGGAAAACTCAGAATATTTATAATTGATAGCAGATGTGAGTCTAAGAAAACTGAATGTCTGAGTCTCAGGATGTCCTCACATCTACCAGCAAATTTGTTGGTTTTTACAATTTCCCCCAGAATAGATTTTATGGGGATTTTTCAGGTAAATAATAAATATGCCACATTAAAAGTTGGTAAAGTTCTAAGATGATTAATGATTAATGGATTTATTTTTTTACACCGCAAAATCCTGTTATCTAAACAAAAATGTGTAGGCTTATATTGACATCAGGGATACACAATATATCGGTATCGGCCGACGTTGATAGTTATTTTTATTGGTATTGATCCGATAAGTAAAATTGGGTCAATATGAACTGAACAACAGTTGTTATTGTTGCTGTTTGTGTTTCAGAAGTGGGAGGGATTTTTACACACTGTCCAAAGTGTCGGGTAAAATACAGAATATATTTGATATCTGGAAATATCGTCTATCAGCGATGACACTTATCAGTGCATCCCTTATGGATAGAATAACTCTACACATCTTTGTTTAAACATCAAGCACAAACATCAGTGTAAATCAGAAATAAGTGGTGGAACAAAGAGAAGCTCATAAGGTGTAACAGAAGCTGGTCTGCATTTTGTTTTGAGCATATATGTGTCTGTAGAAATAGAGTTAATGTTTCAAATGTGATGCCAAAGTTTTGGCATTCACCTCAAGAAAAACTGCTTTAAAAAAAACAACAAAGACCAGATGTATTTCATAATGAGCCAAGTGAAACATTTACTTTCAGAACAATTCATGTCAAATTATGTTCTGCACTCAAAAAGTCAGACAGTCTTCTCATCTTACTGACCAGGCGAAGAAAAGCAGTTTAAAACAGTAAAGCGATAAGTCTGTACAGAGGAGTCAGAATGACTAATATCAGCAGTTTATCTTTCTGGATGTTCACAACAGCAATCTGCTGCTCTGACACTATCAGCCTAAACCTCTGTGTGACATCTTAGAACCTGCTGAATACCATTATATAATCCAAAACCCCACTGACTGCATTAATGGCATCTGCTCACGTGTTTGATATTCTGCAAATATGTCTGCAAGCTTCTGTCTGCTTGTGTTTATAAAGAAAGTGAAGGATTTGAGGAAGATTGGGCTTTAGTTTTTTTTTTTTTTTTTTGCTATGGCTGAATAAACGTTAAATGTGCATTTTGACATGCTCTTGATTTTGGAGTTATGGAAAAGTGTTTGGTTGCACAGTTTGTTTTCTAATGTCATAATCAAAATCTTAAGACTTTCCAACATGGGAAACTGTGTCAGTGGACCCCCTCACACCCACACGTTACGTTTCAATAACATTCAGTGAAACAATATTGTTGTCATGAGGTGGCGGTTTGTGGTGGTGAGAATGAACGCTGACGACCCAGGTAGTGATGAAGATGATGACGAATTTAATAAAGAGAGCTCAAACACAGTCCAACACAGGCAGCACGGCAGAGAGTTAGCACACAGCTAATTACCGGTAGCAACTGAAAGAGAGGACTGAAAACGAGAGCTGAACCAACACAGGACTTTACAGTTCGACTGTGGTGGCAAGCAGACAAATGACATACAACGAGGATCCGACAAGAGAGAAAGACAACAGGTGGGACTAAATACACAGGGAGGGTAATCAAGGAATGAGACACACCTGGGAAGCAATCAACGGGGAAGACGCGAAACACAGACTCACAGGAAAGAAACTGAACACAGAAAACCCTAAAAATAAATACACAGAAACACGGATCATGACAATAGTGATATATTTCTTCACTAATTTATAAAAGGTGGTCAAGACATGACTCTCTCTGTCTCTGGGACAGACTGGAGAATGACGCTAATCCTAAAAGCTGTCGCCTGGTGAGTCCAGGTCTATTTGGTTCCACAGTGATTGGAACAGTAGGGCCAAGAAGACTGCTAGGTGAAAGGATTCACCCATGAGGACGATTCAGCATTGCTAAACCTTGAAGAGGTCAAAGTTCATTCAATGTGATGAATGTTCAGGCTGTTCCGCCAATAGATTTCTTTCTGCCTTGGTAGTGAAAACATTTTTTGAGATAATAATCCTAGGATTAATCATGTGTCAAATTGTGAAGAGCATTTGAATCTTTGGGTTAATGCTAGAAAAGTTGAGTCATTTCCAGCTTCATCTCGATTCCATGCCTCGATCGAGACTTCCTTGCTCAAATCTGCCTCAACGTCAGGTCAAAAAAAGTCCACCCATTACTCTCACTAAGCCTTTAATTACAGGGACATTAAGGATATCTCGGGGTCTTGCTGCTTCACAGCTGGGGTCTGTAGACAGAAAAAAAAATCTCCTCTGATTGAACACAGCCTTAAAAACCTGTTTTCTGCCCACCGTCTGGGTCTAAAGCGGCTGACTGCGACTCCCGCTGTGACAAAGCCTCAGGATGATGAGGTCAGGATGATGGAAAGGATTGGAGGGCCAGCGGGGAGTGGTCTGACCCAAACCGGAAGGGCTCCTGGGAAAGCATCCTCAACAAGAAAACGCCACATTAGACGTTCTTGAGTGCTGTTTGTTGATCGCAAACATAATAAAAGACACGCTGTCCCAACGATCGATTGTCACTACGATCATTACTCTTTTGTCACTGCGATCGTTTCATCCATCTCTCTTCAGAAACGTTTGTGAAGAGACACGTGTGATGGAGAAATGGAAGACTTTAGAACCAGAGGCTGCTGTTGTAGTCTCTAACATCTTGAAAACCAAACACAGAACTGTCTGTTAATCTGTCGTCTGAGGATTTGGGTGAAGATCCTGGCTTTGAGTGACTCCATGCAGCTTTGACACTGATTTGGAAGGCAATCAGCTGCATCAGATTAGACCCACGCAGCCAGACGGGGGATAACACATGTAGAGGAAGACTGGGAACTTTTCTTCACTCTCCTCTTGTTCGTTTCTAGACTAGGAAGTCTTCTCAGCCCAGGAGGTAAATCATTTCTGACAGTTTCTGGTTCAGGAGAGGCTTGAGACGAGGAATGCAACATCTGTAGTTCCATTCCCCGTCTCTTAATGTGAATCTCTTCAATGGATTTTTCTTGTGGTTGCTGTGGTTGTCCATGTTCCTGGTACACACCTTTTCCTTCCACTCAACTTTATACCCTGTTCACAATATTCTACTTGTCTGAGATGCTTTATTGTGGGTTTTCATTTTCTGTAAGCCATAATCAGCAAAATTATAAGGAATAAAGGCTTAAAACATTTCACTATAGTTGAAATAAATCTGTATAGTAAATGATTTCCACTTCCTGAAATACTAAGCTTTTTTGTGATATTCTATTTGCGTCTTTTGCTTTAGTTATTTGCAATGTAACCTGTAACACACAAACCTAAAAGTCCACAAACAATTGTCTAATCGTTTGTCAAAAGAAATAAAATTGGGGTGACTTTTTAAATATTTATATTCCTGTCCTTCTCCATGTTTTTAAAAGTAAAAACGGGAAGTAAAACTAACTTTCCTAGAGCACCAATAGTTCAGAAGATAAAGGAATAAGTAAATAAATAATGCAAATTTTGTTTAGATGAATTTGATGAGTTTTTAACTTTGTCTGGAAAAAAGGTACTTTCCTGCGCTGACGCTGTTTATCCACCAGAGGGCAGTATTGTTCCACTGGATACAATCCTGCATTTTGAGGCGCTAGGTTTCTCTCTGGTTTTGTAAAACAGGTTAGAATAGATTTTCTGCTCCCGTGGTTAGATATTATATTTTAATTATTTTTATTTTTTTAAAGATGTATTTAGATGTTTGTTGCCATAAGGAATTAATCTGCTAATCATTTCCCAAGCTACAGAAAACTTAACCAAATCGAAAAAATCAAAATAGAACAAGCTCAGTATTGATCTCCATTCATTTTCCCATCCACTCTGACTGCTTCCTTTGCTCTGCTGCCTGCAACCTGGGCCAGACTTTACAAAGGCCTGACAGGGGCGGTAGCCCAGGGCAGCAATTTGTGGGGAGCGGCCAAAGATTTTTATTTTCTGTTTTTTTTTTTTCAAGAATGCACATTTCACAAATATTGTACTGTACAATAAAATGCCAAGTTATGCGAGTTGTATTATTTTAGGATTGTTATGAATTTAACAATATTTATAAAAATATTTGAAAATTGTGAAGTTACACAACATAGTTATTGGTATTGGGGACAAATTAAACCTACAATGCATCACTTCATACTTTGTATTTTTTTTTAAATAAAATCTTTTCTTTTTTAATAAAATCTAATATCATGTAATAAAAATTATTACATATGTGTTTGGAGAAAGAGAAAATGAGTATTAATATTTTGTACATTCATTAAATGAGGGCTCTTGATGTCAACATTGAATGTGAACACTGAACAATTTGTTAGTCCTACTGTTTTTCAATAAAATAACTTGAATAAATTTATTTAGATCATCCATCAAACACACATGCCACCGTATAACTAAGGTATTCTACAACAAAACGGCATCAAATCTTAAATGTAGCTGTATTTTGTAAATGTAGCTGTGACGACGTCTGATAATCTGATGCGGAACTTCCTGCATACCTTCACAATAAGAGCTGAAAGCCACTTTGAACTTCAAACATACCTCATTAAAACAAAATTAACTTGTAAAAATACAACAGTCTCAGTCAGTGGTGTCCAAACCTCTAGAGCTGCAAAAAAATAATTTTGGCATAAATTCTTTTTACCTGCCCAGCAATAAATGTGACATGTAATGTTTAATGAAAAAAGTAGAAAACAATAAATTATTGTAAGTGGGAAAAGTATTTTTCAAAAATAGATATATTCGGTTTCCTAACTATTTTAACAAAGGTTTTTGCCCTTTAATTTTGTTGGTTATTACAATGTCTTTAGATTCCTCTTATCAACAAAAACATGAACTTTCTTTAAAAACAAAAATCTTGCTGTGTTTAGCGAAGTTTAATGATTGTGTCTGCTCTGGAGTAAAAAGTCACAATGTTATAACAACATTAAAATGAAATTTAAAAAACGTGTTACACCTAACATTTTCCCTTTAAGTTACAGTTGTAAAATGATATTAATGTCATCCTAAAGTAGAATCCATCTGCATAAGCATAAGCCTAATTAAAGTGGAGATCTCGCACACTGCCTTCATCAAACCTTTCCAGCCACCCTGATTGGTGAGGTCTCAGCCAATGAGGGTGGGGCAACATGGAGGCTAATTAGCATACCTATGCAGCCAGATAAAAACTCCCGCAGCTTCACCTGAGCGCCAGACCCAAGGAAGGAAAACAGGAGGAACCTGACTGGTCCTCTCCTCTCACCTCGCTGTGGAAGCACGCAGGGCCAGCTGCCGCTACCACCTGGGTTCTTGTGCGTAAATGCGCACAGCCGAACCAAAACTTTGCGCTCTCTCAGGTGGATCCAAGGCTCAACCCGTCGGCCGGCTGGTGATTCCCTCACGCCCGGTTCCCGCCGACCCGTGTCCGCTCCGAGCCAGAGTTCCGGGTGCCCCATGAGGCTGGAGGCCGCAGCCAGGATGGACGTGTTCAGGAAGCTGTGGAGGGCCAGGAAACTGATCGTGGTCGTGTTCATCCCGCTGTCGCTGCTGCCGCTGCCGCTGGTCCACCCCACCAGCGTGAGTACAGTAAACCACTTTACCCCCAAAAGCATCCAAACAGGTGGAGCTTTTCAAAATAAAAGCGTGCCAAGGAGTTAGTTTGCATGTCGTCGCCTTCCTAAAATAGTGGCATAAATCATTTTGTGCCAGAAGTATTTATTTCTTAATTTTTTTTATTGTATTTTTGCCTGAAACATCTTCTGGAAAGGGGAAAAATTGTGATTTTAATTTAGGAAGGTGACCACATGTCAGAATTAGTAACACATGAGAATATTAAAGTCCAGGAATGTAACATTTTGCAAATTCCTCTGGAATTAAGATTAAGCTGGTTTAGGTTATTAAAAGTCTCAATAAATCCATAATCTAGGATTTGATAACTACCTGCTGCTGGTGGTGTGTGTTCCTCCTGGTGGCCGCACATGGCTCCACAGTCCTGATGGGAGCTCCGTTTCTCTGAGTGTGTGTGTGTGTGTGTGTGTGTGTGTGTGTGTGTGTGTGTGTGTGAGAGAGAGAGAGAGAGAGAATCAATCAAAAGGCACACTGTCCCTCTCTTTGTCCTGCGCTGTCCCTCTCCTCAGCTGATGAGTTGTGTGTGTGTGTGTGTGTGTGTGTGTGTGTGTATTGAGGGGAGACGTCGCGACATGGTGATGAGATGGAGATCAGTTCTGAGCTGAAACTTGAGCTTATTTAGGCGAATGTTTGCCTTTTTTTTGGGGTCTTTAAATAATAATAATAATAATAATAATAATAATAATAATTGTGTTGCTCCAGATGAAACATTCCTGACAGATTTTCAGACTTTGTTCCAGAAGAGTTGGATCTGGTTTGGTTAGAAATGGTCGATTCCAGGAGCTCCTACTCCAGAGCTTTTGGAACAATTCAACTCCTCACCGTCATTAAAGTCGTTTTCTGGTTTATCTGAAACGACGACAAATTCAATCAAAGTGAATTTCTGATGACATTAACCAGCTCCCAGAGATTAGACGAAGCTCTTCCATACATTCCTGACACTTGATGTGCTGCACTGTGTGAGAACTGGACTGTTAGAATACATTCTATTGGATTTAAACTGGCCTTTGAGGAAAAGTTGTAAATAGTTCTGGGTCTTTTATATGTAGATCTGCTGCTGATGTTTATAAAAGACAGTTATTTAATCTGTCTGATAGAAATGGCCTTTATTGTTCCACAGAGGAGAAATTCAGGAGATTATATGACAAAAATCTCGCCTCAAGACAATGAGTTATTTCAAAACTAGTTTGAGTAATTTTGACTTTTTCAAGTGTTAAAATGACTCAATTTCTTGCTGAACCAACTCTGTAAAGAGTTAAATTAACACCAATTCTGATAAGGACCAAATGGACTCGGCATAGTGTTGATTTAACTCTGCAGAGTCTGCATGAAATGTATTTTACTTATCGTGCTGCACAGACGATCTAAATGAAGTCGAGACAAACTATCTAGATTAAAAGAAAATGTTGCCATGGTGACAACGACTGGGTTTGATTACGTTTTCAGTTGTTTTGTCTTCTCATCTTGTCCGGATGGCTCATGGCCCCAAATAATCTGCCTAAGCACTTGGCATGTGGCCAAACATGTTTCCAGTGTTTTTTTTGTCTTAGAAATAATTTGGCATAAACGGCATCTAAGGCTTTCTGTGTCACTCATTGACCAACGGAAACCTTTGCAGTTTTTTATTCCCTTCTTCTCATCCACTGACTGCAGGGTTTTACCCCAGAAAACCTGCTAAGCCCGGCGGTATGGCCGCTACGGCGCCCCGGCCTGTTTGTGTTGGGGAAAAAAACATTTTAATTTACCAAAATTCTGAGGTTAACGAGCGGGTATAATAATTCAGAAATAATGGCGGGTGAGGAAAACGGGCAGGTGTGGTTCAAAGTACCAAACTATAAACCTAGCTTAATGGGAAAGTTTGGAGTCTTTCCCGTTTTGAAGAGTATAGCAGCTCTAGTTAAATTAGAGAGTAAAGCAATGTTTGAAAATCTGGTTTATTGATATTTTTAAGGGACTGCTAAAGTTAAAAACAGTTTCTTCTTAACATAAGATTTTTCTCCCCTTGTTAGATGAATGTACTTGTTTTTTGTTTTTTTTACAGTGAAATTCTGCTGGTGTGAGAGTAGATGGGTCCGCATTTAGGTTTTTACAGTTTAAGGGGTCTACTATACAGCGGGTGTCCTGGTTGTCGAACTTTATTACCCAACGTCCATGTTGTTACGTCAGTGGTGTTGGATGCTTGGCACGAGTGACGGCCACAGGACGTGGCCATTAAAGCACAAAGTAAAAAAAAAAAACTTCATGACAAAGGGGGGAGAAAAAAAAAACAATCCGTGCAATTAAGTTACATAATCAACCCACCTCCATGCTGGATTTTGGCCCCCACGTGGCTTCGTTACGACAACGCGGACCTCAGACTGCGTCAGGAATGCGACAGTTGTTCAGAACGATCCTTCCTCTGTGTGTGTGTGTGTGTGTGTGTGTGTGTGTGTGTGTGTGTGTGTGTGTGTGTGTGTGTGTGTGTGTGTGCTTGGAGTGGTACTGTGTCCAGCTGCAGAAGAACAGAACATCTGTAGGACACAGTCAGGGCAGGTCAAAGAGACACAGAATCAAAGAACAAGCACTTGATGTTCGATGTTTGTGTCATCAGATGTTAGAAATTAGTTGTGGCCTGCTTAACTTTAATATAATCCCATAATGTATATTTCTCATAGAATAGGATGATAAACATTAATAGTGTTGAGAAAATGACTCAAAACGAGACTATTAGCAGTATTTTTTATAAAACAAAGTCCAATTTATTTATTATTTTTTTTTTTTACAAATTAGTTTTGTAAATCACAAACCTTTTTAAAAGCAGTAGAGTCTCCAAGACCTTTTCTAGCCAAGCATGGTTGGCTAACCTAGAACCTAAAAAAAAAAAAAAATCCAGGATAGTGTTGATTTCCTAAATTAGGGTCTTTAGTTTGGTGTAGGACCAGGAAACGATTTGTGTGGATTGTCTATGTTTTCTTTTTTATTGGCATATCTGCGCTGTCTGTGCTTTCTAGGACTAAAAATGTGAAAATGTCAGACTGGATGACTCCAGTATTTGATTAAACAAAGGAAGCTACCCTGATGTAGTATAACCTCTACTACTTTTTATCTGTAAAGTCCAGTCTCAGTGATATCTTAAGTGTTTGTAATGGCCTTTCCATGTGTGCTGGCCTGCTGTCTTTCTTATCTGGTTTTGCACACAGACTGAAACAGTTTATCATCGATTTCATCACTCGCAGGTTTTTAAACCAATGTGTGCTTTCCTCTGTTCCCATTTCCTCATCAGTCGACTGGATTGCAGTCGGCTGATGAGATAATCAATGGGATATTCAGATGGGAATGGTTTGGTTTGATGTCGTTTTCGGTGAATACCTTCCACCCTTTTCAAAAGGTTATTGTGTTGCATTCAAAGACATTCTTCAAGAAAACAGTTTTTATTAGCAGGGAAACCATTCATAGCTGCTTTGTGTCTGCCGTGTTGAAAAGTGTGTTCAACGACTAAAAGCTGTCATGGAAGATGAAATCTTTGAAATGTGTCCCTGTTGATGCTCTTCCTGTTTGAAAAGGACACGTATATCGGGATCAAAGTTGTGGATTTCACAGTGTCTTCCTGTGTCAGGTTGGGGTACGTTACTTTTCCCATAACATCGCCATCTTGCCGGTTCTTAATATGTACTTAAGGATCAATTTAATATCTGGGTATAAAATTCCCAGGTATTAATGGCTCTCTGCAGCAGAATTTCCCAAGAAAACAGCCTTTTTTATCCACTGATCATTTTATGGATGCTACACTATTAACAGAATAATGAGTTGATTGTGTTTTTTCTACAGCAGAATTAGAAATGGTATTTAATGGTGTGAAAACAAATTATATAATAGTCCAACAAGACCGAAGAAAGCTAGCTGGCTTTGATTAGACATAGGCAATCTTCAGAAATTTTTAAAAATTACATTTCTTTTTAAACTACAAATCATTTCCTGTCTGAAAATTTGCTTTAAGGAAAATTGTATTGATGCATTTATCTTCATACGACTAAGAATTTCTCATGTTTCCGATGAAACCACATTTAATCTGAAAGCAACTTTTTATCCGTTGGCCCATGTCTAACTTTTGCCATAATCAGACTTTTTTTACTGAGATGCGTCCGGAAGCAAAGAGTTCAGCTTCCACCTTGTGGCCCTAAAGCAAATCAACTGAATGATAACAGAGGATCGTCGATCAGCAATCAGGACCAATAATCAATTAACAGTGACTGCTCATCAACCTTCTGTGTCTGTTTCCATTTTCTACGTGTTTTTTTTTTTTTTTGTGGCATCTTCATTTCCTCTTTAAACGTTTCTTTGTGATTCACGTGTCAAAACTCGAACAAAAGAGAGGAGCGCTGCCAAAAACAAAGTCTTTGCAAATCTGGGCTGCGTTTAGAAGTGATTTACTGTTTAGTTGCACATTTGCGTGCGAGAACGCTTCTGAGCTCCAATCTTCTCGTTTTGTTTTCAGCTTTATCATCTGAGCTCTTTTTAAGGTTTAAAAATCCACAGGAGAGATTTAGACTCCTAAACCCTGCAGACGGCTCAGAAACAGATCGATAATCATTTTGTCAGAATATTTCTTAGGTTGACCACATTTGCAGTCCTGGTTGATATTTGTGAAGTGGAATAACATAATATACATTTTTAGCAATAAAATCTGAAAAGTGTGGCATTTGTTTGTGTTTAACCCCTTAAAAAAAGAAAAAAAGTTGTTTTTTAGAGTTGAAAACTAGTTTGACACTTTTTATTTAGCTATTTGTAAAATACATTTAAGTGTGTCAGTGTGAAGAAATGTAAAAATTATGACGGGATGTGAATAAGTACGGATTTGGTTTCAGATGATCTTTTAGAAATTAAAAATGTTGCGAACTGAAGCGATGTTTTTTTATTTTTTATTTAGCGCATGGATGAATGAAACGAAGAGCGGAGAAACAAACCTCCGCCTGACTTTGGCAAACTTCCCAAACATTTACGGTCAGATTACGGCCATTTTTAACAGCTAATCGGGCTTACCAGATGTTTTTAACACTTTTCATAATTACTTAAAAAGAACAGAACTCCCTGATAATGGGTGGTTGTTGAAAAGCTCCCTGAAATCTCAGAACAAACTCACATTATCCTAATCCTTGAAGGTGGTGACGGTTAAGTCTGCGCGGGGCTAATGCCGCCTGCGGAAGCACACTGCGTCACCGCGCCGCCCGGCTCAGAGGAGGCTTGAAGTGAAACACGAGGAAACTAAAGGAAGTCAATCCGACTGCATGGTCATGGTGGGTTTTGAAAATGCCACCTAGATGGTCAGTTGGAGGCTTCCTAGTTTGTTTATCACGTGTGTAAAAATGTTTTTTATGAGAGTAACAGAAACTTGTTTCTTGACTGCAAAATTGGGTCCAAATCCTATCCACAAATGTATCAATCCAGTCCAACGATGCAAGCAGACAATCATTCACACCCAATCAAATTCAATCCTACTTATATAACCTTGCAGATTTAGGTTAGAAAGGCAATTTGCAAAAAGTTTATTTTATTTTTTAATCTAAATAAGCTGAGCCCTAAGCAGGCATGCTTTATCTATAGCTTGGTGTAATGTACAGTACGTTTGTTTTTATATGTCTGAATCTGAGTTTTATGTTTTGCTTTGAGGTTGTTGTTTTTTTTTTGTTTTTTTTTGTTTTTTTAGTCCCAATTACCTTTTTCAGTTAGGTGTTTATAGAACAGCCTGAATAGTGAAGCACGGACTGAGCTTGCAGGACGGTGTCCCCCAGGGAACATGGTTGGGAAACAATGTCTTAGTGCAGAGGTTCCCAAACTGTGGGGCGCGCCCCCTAGGGGGGGGCGCCGTGTCATTGCAGGGGGGACGCGGGAAGCCGTCTGGATGAAAAAACAAAACAAAACATGAACACTGTATGCGCTGGGTTTTTACCTTAGAATGGCCAACTCTCTGTTATTCCTATGTCAATTTGATACAGTAGAGGCTTCCACACTTCCCATATCTGTGTCCTCTGTCACTTTTATCAGCAGTTAAAACTGTTTAATCCGTTGTTAACATGTTGTAACCTGTTTTTCTGAGCCGCCTTTAAACGCAACATGAGCGCTACGACGCTCGCGCTGGGTTTCCACCTGTGAAGGAGACCTGCTGCTGCTGTGCAGAGCTACGTAGGTTTGTGTTAGAATCACGGCAGCAAACCAGCAAAACGCAAAGAACTTTTCACAGTTTTTCCCTCCAAACTAACCGACTGAGTTGAGTAAAGCTGTTGGATGCAGGCAATGTTAGCTAAAAGATGACTAGCTAATATCAATACAGAACCTTAAGCTTAACAAGTACCTTGTAGGCTACCGATGTTGGTGTCTATTTTCAGCTACGTACATTCATTTTGCCCCCAAAAAAGTCGATGACCCCCCCGTCACACGCGTCGTTTCAACCAGACAGCCATTTGTAATCCATAGGGGGGGCGCAGAAAATGTTTGGAAACCACTGTCTTAGTGAGATCTTCCTGCAGCACAGCGGTTCATAACCATCTCTTCTGGTGTACTCTGGGATCTTCGTACTTGATGGTGGCTGAGACAGGTGTTAGTCCCTGACTAAAGTCCTGCAGTGTTAGACGTAGGGTCAAACCCTTAAAGCATTGGAGGCTTTATAGTCTTGATGTCAGTTACTTGGTTGTTCGCCACCAGGGTCTCTCATGATGGACGTGTCTTTGTTGTTACCATGCAGATGACTTTGACTACCTGTCTTACTGCCCCAGGGCAGCTGTGACTACTGTCCAGTAGCTCACCACCATCAGCGTGAATGACTCTACAGCAGGGGTGCCCAAGTCCAGTCCTCGAGAGCTACCATCCTGCAACTTTTAGAAGTATCCTTACTCCAACAGACCGGGATCAGCTCTACAGAGGCCTGGTAACGAGCCATTCATTTGATTCAGGTGTGTTGAAGCAGGGATCCTGAAAGTTTCAGGATGGTAGCTCTCGAGGACTGGACTTGGGCACCCCTGCTCTACAGTGATGTACTTTGGCGTCCTCTGGACTCGATGAAGCACTATGCGAGTACAGGCCAGTTACCATTTACTCTCTGTCTGTACTCGGTACTTGGTTGTAAACCTAGTGAGGTTTGCCCTTAGCACTCCGAGACTGAATGTATTAAAGACCTGTAGAGTTGGAAAGGAAGGAAGAAAGAATTCAGAGGAAAGGAATTGAAGCTAGGAGACGATCAAGGAACAACAGCAGATAACCCTTGCTGATTAGTGCATCCCAAAGCGAACCCAGACCATAACGACTCTACTGCCATGCTTCTGTATTGTTACAGAGATGGATACTTGGAAATATCTTTCTCTTTTATCTTCACCTAACATGTCAGTCGGTGCTTAGAGAAGGTATACGATTCAAACAGGTCTGGACATGCCGGACATGTTCCTCCTCCCCTGAGTTTATTCATTTAAGATTAATTGAGCCACATCGATATATTACACTCAACGCTTCTCTTACATAAAACTTCAAGCTCACAAAGCATGTGACTGCTCATGTTTAACACTAAAGCATTTACTTAAGCTGTTATCATTTATTTAATGAAGAACAACCGTTTTCTGCAAGATCGATGGGAGTAATTGGTAATCCTGGCATCTTAAAAATATGAGACTTGGAGTCAGTTTTTAGGGCCAAAGAGCCTGCTAACATCCATGCTAATGTTTAAAGTGCTAGCATATGAGAAGCCTGCATGTTGGCATCTGTAATATTGCAATGAAATAATTTTAAATAATCTTCAGCGTAGATGAGGAACTCTGACTTCTCTACTCTTAATGTTGCTAAACGTTACAGTAGCTGCTGTTTCTACATGGATCTAATGGATTGTTTTGTGGTTTGCAGGAAGCGTGCTGTGCGTACGTGTTGATGGTGACGGCGGTCTACTGGGTGTCGGAGGCCGTGCCCCTGGGGGCCGCTGCCCTGGTCCCGGCATTCCTCTATCCTCTCTTTGGCGTTCTCAAGTCCAGCGAGGTGAGGCTCATGATCCCCCCACACCAACCAGCTGGAGCTTCTTTTCTCTCAGGCTTTTGTGGAAAAGAAAATGTCAATCCTCAGACTTTAGGAAAGACGATATGAAGGACACTAGGAGGAGAGGAGTGACTTTAGGAAGGGAAGAAGAACTCTAGGAAGCATGGAAGAATAATAGGAGGAAAGGTAGGACACTAGGAAGGAAGGATGGGCACTGATAGAATTTTCTTTTGCATATTTATCTGACTGACCTAGAGCCCATCATCCTAACTAACTAACCTTTATTACATAAGCACAGAAAAAATGATCATGTTAGTTGTTCTCATACCAACTTTCCTTTGCTCTTCACGTTCCTCATTAGCCTTACATAAACTTTGATCCGAACGCCTCGTGTGACCGGGCTGGCTCTGTCCAAGCGGTAAAGAATCTGCCGCTGCACTGCTACACTGTAATCTCTTTCAAGTATTTTCTAAAAATATGCTGGCAGAGATTTATGCAACATTTCAAGACTATTATTGTCCTCCACGCTTGAGCTCCACAGGTTAAAAGTAAAACTTTACCTGCCGTTAGGAGTAGCATTAGCGGGAACGTTGACCTGGTTCTTGGAGGTTTCTGCGGTTTAGAGAGCCGTATTAAAAGTACAGCGAGAATATGTTATAATCCTTTCTGACCTTTTACAATTCTTTTGTTCTGTTTCGCTTGAATAAGTCAACATGTAGACTGAAATGGTGGCAAGTTTTAGCTGGAGAAGCCAAGCATGTCTCACTTTGCATAGCTTGTCCACCTGAGAAGAAGAAAAATCATGTCGGTAGATTCTCTCTTTTGGCATATTGCAGCTAAGTCAACATTAAGCTAAACCATATAGCTGGGCAAATCAATACAAAGGGACAAAATTGAACCAAAATGCCATTCAATTATTAATTATATACCATGAAATACATAGATGTTTAATGAATTTATGTAATGGACAATATTTTTACGTCATTAAATCATTAAAATGCCTATAGGTAATTAAATATGTAATTAATTATTTTATGGTTCCTGTTGTTGCTGCATCAATGTGAAATCACCATTGGTCAAACTTGCTCATTCACACCGAGAGGCGGGGCTATGGGAGGGCTGTGGGCGGGGCTATGACCATCAACCAGAGGAAATGACTGATAAAGTCGACGAATTCATACATTTAATAAATTTTTAAATATTTAAACAAAGTCTATATATACAAAGTCTGTGAATTTAATTCAGCTTTTTTTTTTTCATTTTATGGTACATTTCATTAATTATGTATTTATTTAATTTAGTTAAGTTGTTTTTGGAAATCATTTACAATTGTTAGGGTTTTTTTTAATCTATATTGCAGCTTAACTGTAATAATTTTCCTAATTAATTTCAACTTGACACAAAAAGTAAATCTTATGCCATAAGAAAACCTGTTCATTTACATTTAGCAAGAGCCTGTATATCTTCTTTAAGTCTATTGTGGCAGCAATATCAGAACCAAGGACTTAAAGCTAAAAAAAACAAAGTTATTTCTGTTTTGGGGACGACTGTGAAACATCCGAATGAATTTTTGTAATGAAGAATTAAACAACAAAAGTGTATTCAGTCAGAGGCTTCTTCCAAACCGCTGTAATACTGTGAGCTGCAGGAAATCCTTCTTACAATAACGTTTAATTTCCCTCTGAGATGAATAAAGTATTTTTGAATGTGAATTTTATTGAAAGTGTGCCAGATTATTAGTAAAATAAATACATAAACTCCTCCTCTCTGCCAGTACAAAGCAATTCTTCTCTTGACCTGAGTCTTGGAACGGCACCAGTAGTTCATTAGTGAATCATATTCATATTTTTTTTTCTTTTTTGCATTGTTTTTGATTTTTTAGTTTTTGTCCTTTTCTCCTTTAGAAACCACTTCATCTTAATATTTTTAATGGTATTCTTAGCAGAGCGCTGTTTCACCTCCAACTTTCATGGGATAAAAATCACCACTGTGAAAGCAAAACATTAGCTGTTTATCTTTATTAAATTATCAGAAACATAAACCAGTTTAAGATGTTTAGTCAGACATTTTAAAACCATAAATGTGCCTCCTCAAACACTGTTTTAAGATGGCTAATCAAGAGCAGTTGGTCTTTTTGTCTCTTCATTAACATTCAGCTCTTTAGCTGAGGTAAATACTTCGGCCGCAGGAATTAATTAGTCATATTAAAGTTCTCTGTTCAGTTCAGATTGGATTAGTCTTTTTTTAGATTTTAAAGTAGAATGGGTCCAAATTTGTTGAAAAACTGTGAAACAACCAGTTAGCTTGGCGGCAGCTAGCTAACTAGTTGCTGCCTAGATAGCTAGCTAGCTTCAATGCTCAGCCATGTTTTTTTTTTTTATAGCACTTGCCCTAAAAGTACTTTTATGCACCTCACATAAAATGCCTCCACTTCAGAGGGGGTGTACTTTTTTTTTTTCACATTTACATATTTACATATTCCATGTGAAGGTCGGTGCTATTGGTACCCTTTGAAGTGAACAGAACAAACATAAAAAGTTTGTGATTTGATGCAACTCGACTGGAGAAAATCCGTCTTTTTTTTTTTTAGGGGAGAGGTTAGGCGATGGGTGCCATGAACACAGTGGGTGGGAAGTGGAGCAGATTAACAAGAACAACAGTAAATTGTAACTGACGACCCCAACAAGAGAAGGAAATGCTGAAAGACACCTTCTCAAGCTTCCTTAGATTTCCTCTGCTAGCTGTTTTGGTCCATAATTCAGTTTCAATAGTGTCTGCTTTGGGAACTAACATGACCATTTGTTGTGTTTGTGTGTGTTTAGGTAGCAGCAGAGTACTGTAAGGACACCACTCTGCTGCTGATGGGAGTCATCTGCCTGGCCGCCTCCATAGAGAAATGGAACCTGCACAAACGCATCGCACTGCGCATGGTGATGATCGCAGGGGCAAAACCTGGCATGTGAGTTATATACTTAAGATTTTTTAAAGGTTCAGCATTATGTTACATTTTGTTAGTGTTACGTCATGTTATAAAGTTATTCCTTCATCAAAAACATAACTGGAGTGTTTGCCTTGGGAGATTAAAGGATTTCTCACTCATTTCCAAGCTTCCTAGCCTCTGTCTCACAGAGCAACCCTCCCCCACTCAGTCCCTTAAGACTAGCCAGTAGCAATTAGCAAACACTTGGTGCACAGTGAATGTGAACTTCACATTCACTGTGCTCATTATAGGAACTATTTCTCTGTGAAACACTAGTAAAAAACATTGTTAAAGTGTTAATAGAGGAGCCATGTTGTGATGACTTTCTGAAGGCAGAGTTTCAGAAAGAGCAGGAGCTTCTTAAAGAGACAGAGGCCAGATTTCAAGCCGTTAAATTACAAAGTGAAAACATTTGTGAAAGTCCCATGTATGTTCATCTAAATAGTAAAAAAAAAAAAAAACCAGAAGATGATTTTTACTTTGTGACTCAGGCTGGTGCTGGGCTTCATGTGCTGCACGGTCTTCCTGTCCATGTGGCTCAGCAACACGTCCACCACCGCCATGGTGATGCCCATTGCCGAGGCTGTCCTGCAGCAGCTCATCTGCACCGGCCTGGCCGACTCCCACGACTACTCGGAGAGCGGCGATGCTCCAGAAGAGGACAGCGGTGGGTTCAAGGGTTTGTTTCCATATCACTGCACATAGCGCAGTGAAAAATGTAACCCCTGACATATTTAAGCTTTTGCTGATGTTTTAGATCTTCAAGTTAATTTTAATATAAGATGATCTGAGTGAATACTAGAAAATGAACCCTGTTTAGTTTGCTTTATCCAAATTTTTCTAGAGGGTCCGGTTCGTTTGCCCAGGTGTGAATGCACAATTGAATTCTGATGCGGACCAAAAAAATTAACTCAAACCGTTACAAACGCAGGTCTCAGTTCGTTTAAAGTGAACTGTGTTGTGGTTCGAATTCATACATGAATGCCAAGTGGACCAGAGACCAGAAGCAGGAAGCGAACTGGACAGACAGTTTCTATGGTTTTCTGATTCTACACTTCTTTGAGTAAATTTTTTTTTTTTTTTTTTTTTTTTTTTTTTTTTGGAAACCGTTTTCTAAAACAACTTTACTGCAATTGACAGCAATTGATGAAATCATCAATTGAAAATGTACTTTTGAATGAAAATAACCCTGGTTATTTTTGTCTTACATTTAATGATGAAACATTGCCAAATAGGTGTGAACAAAAACAAATCGGAAGAAAACTTTCAGGACTAACAAATTGTTTTTTTTTTGTTGTTTTTTTTAGCTGTGTGAAGGTAAATGTGATGCAGAGAACCTTTTGATAATTTTTGTCTGTTATATTGCAGCTGTTTCAACCAAAGAGGAGAACCTGGACAAGAACCAGCTAGAGCTGCTCTATCAGAATGAACAGTATGTGTGTAGAGTCTTGTTTTATATGTCTTTCTCCTTACTGCCTTATTAATCAACTTTCTTCTTTCACTGTCCACATCTTTATGCTAATACATCCGTTATAGTAAAGATGAATATTGTGTGGTGGATACTACAAGCACAAAATTTGATTATTTTTTTTTCAATGAAAATTATGTATGGTGGACCACAGGGTAATGTGTGTAGTCCCCTTTTGTTTACAGCCAAATTTTCCATCATAATTGATTTTTTTATGTCGATTTATATTGCTGTTTAAAAATATATTTTAGCCATTTTCTGCTGTGTTTGACAATCATACCAATTTTTTTTCCACAATTACTTTCACAAATAATTCCTGTAACTTTTACAAAATCTCTTTTACAAGACATGTTATCTCTCTAAGTAAGTCAGTTTTCTTACCCCAGAGTACTAACATATTATATTATATTATATTATATTATATTATATTATATTATATAATATATTGGCTTTCTGCATATTTTGGTTCCTACTCTGAAATGTTATTAGTCACTTATTACATCTTCAATGATTAAATTTACTTTAATCAATATTAATTTGCTCTCTTCTCATAATTAACTTTGGACATGCATTTTTTCCCCCCATCCGTCTTAAATGAGAACATAAAAACTATTTAAATACATTTCTGTACGTTCGTTCATATTTTATGTTTTCCAAACTTTTATTGTCTTCATCATAAAACAATTCTGGCTGTATTTAAGTGTGTAGTAAATTTGACAGACTTCTTTTCATTGCACCATTTTGTGTTTGCATTTTGTTTGTGAATCTGATTCAGATTAACTGTTTTTTTTTTTTTTTCTCCTTTCAAGGAATGAACGCTCCAAACAGGATGTCTGTTCCTTCACTGAGGTAAAATACAGTTTAAGTGAAGTGCACTGAAAAAATGTTTAATCGCTTTTAAACCTTCTTCTTATATTTCAACCACAAACTTGCATGTATTTTTGTGAAATAAAAAAAAAAACATGCATTTAAATTACTGGCCTAAACAGGAGCGGGCCCTGGGGGTGTGGGGCCTTAGGCAGGAGTTGATGTGGGGCCCCTCTACCTATTAACAACAAAACCACCAAAATTTAAATTGTGACTGCCAATGCAAGAATTTAACAACAAAAAATAATTTTTCAGTTTTGCAAAGCAAATTTCCCAATTCCTTTAATTCTTACAGAAAATATCAAATTAATTCTAACAGTATTCCCATTCTCAATAAACAAATCTAAGACTTTTAGATCTATTGTTTGTTAGAATTCAAGCATCTATCGGGGGCCCTAAGCAACAGCTTAGTTTGTTTGCTGCTTGGGCCGGCTTTGGTCCTAAGGCAAAACTTTAGAGGAAAAAAAAAAATCTCAATGTTTAGAACCAGTCAGTCAGTTTAAGTGAATATCCTCCACACAGCGTGACGTTGCCACCACGCTTTCACGCTAAAGATGGATTTTAAATGTTTTTTCTTATTGTGACACATACGTTTTTTTCACTAAATACACATGATCTACTAATGAGGCGACTTCTGCCCACAAATGGCTGACCCAGATTTTATTTTTGGGGTTTTAGAGCAAAGGTGACTGAATGCAAATACTCTCCACTTTTCTATTAGAATGCAAATTTACAAACCACCTATTCATCCTTTTTCCTTTCACCTCCCAATGAACTTTGTGTTCACCTATCCTGTAAAGTTTGTGGTTGTAATTTAACAAAACATGGGAAATATGAAATGATCAATGGATAAAAAGATGCAAATAATAACGCACACAAATTTCTCCTTTCGCCCCTTAGGGTCAGGCGGGTGAGCCGAACGGTTTCGGTCTTCAGCCCGTCTTGAACAAGACTTTTGTTCGACAGAGCAATGGACACCTACCGCAGGTCGGGGACAAAACGCAGCCCCTTTAAACTCTCTCAGCGGCTCCCCGCAAGTCATAGTGTTGAATTCAGACGAAGCATTCCTGTGATTCCTCTCTAGGTTGCCGTAGAGATCTCAAACGTGAAGCGAGTGAGAGCCAGAAGAGACTCCCAGTACCCCACGAAGAGGGACCACATGATCTGCAAATGCCTGTCACTCAGCATCACCTACGCAGCGACCATCGGAGGACTGATCACCATCACCGGGACGTCCACCAACCTCATCTTCGCCGAGCAGTTCAACACGTAGGTCCATGTTCTGTTTACAGCTTCATATTCAGAGGCTAAAACAACCTTAGACCACTGTGGTGAGCAGGTGGAGGTTTCAGAAATCAACAATTGAGCTTTAACTGGGAAAAAACCCAGAGAGTGAGTATTGATTTTCTTCAATATTAGCAATTTAACTGGTAACAGGTGTGAGGAATTTTTATTCTTAACGTCAAAAGATCTACTTAGCTTAATGTTTGTCACGTTAGCCCAATAGCAGGTTTTGATTTTTCTTTTTTTTATAAATTTGAATTTAACATGTGTAATTCAAAATCTTAAGACTTTTTTTTTTTAGTCAAATGTTTTTTCCTAATTCATTTTGTTGAGAGAGCAAAACGATAATTTGCTTTTATTCTGATGCCAACAGATTTTTATCCAAAATTTCCTGATATTTCAAACAACATGGAAGCTAAACAAATACAGAAGCTGTTACAGTAACAGCAGCTCATAATGACCAGAGATGCCATAATTCCATTTGGTTTTGAACACATGTGCAGCTAGTTTTGGCGACCGCGTTGCTGTGATTTAACACTCTGTGTGAAATCAGAACCCGGGGGCCTTGAAGGGTCTTAAATCAAACTAATCAGCCTGTACAGTCCTAATAGAGCCGATTTTCTCCAGCCAGTGTTTTTAAGCCCCACAGAATGGCCTCCTTCATGTCACAGCTCAGTGGGCAAAGGTCATGCCTTTTATTTTCCGCGCAGTTGGGTTTGTGTGTGTGTGTGCGCGCGCGTGTGCATCTGTGTGTGCGTGTGTGTGTGTGTGTGGCAGAGGTAATCCTAAGAGTATATTTCCGGGAACGGGACTCTTTTGAGAAAGTTAACTCTTTGCTAAAAACAAGACTCGTGATGGACATGTAGAGAGTGCAGTAGCTCTCAAAAGTATGCAAGTCCCGTTTTCTGTGACCAAAAAAAAAAAAAAAATGACGTGGTTGCAGAAATGTCTAAAGTAAAACTTTATCGAGTTAGTCATATTCAGGCACTCTGTCTTCCAAAAGTTCTCCAAAGCTATCAGATTGTGAGGATATCACCTTTATTTTCAGCTTTCTAAAACCAAGCTATTGGAAAACCTTGATTAAATATCTGAGGTACATTCAAAGAAAAGGAACCCCAGAGCATGATGCTGCCACCACTGTGTGGCCATGTGTTTCTTGTTGTTCAGTGCCATGTTTGTATCGTTTTGTCTTCTTTGCTTGCTGGAACCAGATGCAATTTATTATTGCGCCGTCAATTTAATCATGTCACTCAGTCCGATTGGTGCAAGGTGATATTCAGGAAACGTTTCAGGAATTTCTTTAAGAATGTGGACTTTGGACATTCCTAGTGTTGGGGATGTCTGTGCTAGCTACATGTTTAGCATTGAGATGCTAATACCTTCGCTGCTAAGCTAACTCCTTTTAGCACAACAGTAGTCGTTTTTTAGCATCCAATCATACTGTTTTTAGAAGCAAACATTCAGCCATAGTGGACCTTGGGGAACATCTGTCGCTTTCAGCAGATGTTGTGTGTGCGTCAGATTTACGGATGTACCAGAAACATGCGAATACAAAGGTTCCGCTTGAAACTTTTGTGTGCAAAAAAATAAAAATCATTCATGCTAAAATTTGTAGCGCATTAAAATCTACTAATTAATTAATCAAAATATTCTATTTTAAGATCACTTTTGTCCTTGTTTTGTCCTGACTGTAAGTGAAGACGCTGGAAATATTATTAACCACAGGTAGCATAGCTACCGCTCATGGCTACTTGACAGAACCAAATTTGTTTGAATCCAACTGAAGTTTTGGTTTCAGTGAAATAAATCCGGTTGAGTCTGCGGGTTTCCAGTGACTGACTCCACCTGTTGGAGCTCAGATTTGTGAGCCCATCAGCCGTCAGTCTCAGCAGGCATCACTCGGTTTGGAAATGGTTTGGGGTTTGATTGTTGTTTTTCATTCTTTTAAAACGCTAAAAGTTCCCTCACCGTCTCTCTGTCTGGATTTTTTTCCCTTTTCCAGTCGTTATCCGGAGGCGAAGGTGATCAACTTCGGCACCTGGTTCATCTTCAGCTTCCCCATAGCCATCATCATGCTGGTGCTCACCTGGCTCTGGCTGCACTTCCTCTTCCTCGGCTGCAAGTGAGTGCACTTCTTTCTTTCGTTCATTCGTTCGTTCGTTCTTTCTTTTCTTTTTTTTTTCTTCTTCTCACGGTCAGACTCATCCAGGTGTGTGATTATTAGTGTTGCTCACGCTCGCATCTTATCATTACGGTAATCCGTTGGTGTCTCTGTGCTCAGCTTCAGACAGACGTGTTCGCTGAGTAAGAAGCGCAAAACCAGGAGAGAAATGATGTCTGAGCAACGGATCCAGGAGGAGTATGCCAAGCTGGGCCCCATCAGGTGACTGGAGAGGCTCGTGTGGAAAACTCTGTTTTTATTGGGATTTTTTTTTCTTAAGTGACGCATCGACACAAAGTAGCTCAGAAATGTTAATCGTTTTTTTAAAAACTCAATTTTCAAGTCTGGTTGCAGATCCTCCAGCTGGATTTTACCTTTTTTTTTTTTTTTTTTTTTTTTGTTCTCAGTAACTGTGTTTCCATTAACAATATAATTGTGCATTTTGACATTTTGAAATAAATAAATTCGCTTAATAGAAACATGGCAATTAAAAAAAACTTTTCTGATTAAAAAGGATGACATTTTTTTTCTTTCCCCCGTATCAAAATTCTTTTATTTTGCAAAACATCCATTGAAACACTTTTTTCTCATCACACACGAGTCACATGATCAAAAACCGGATGATCATGTGACTCCACAAAAAGAAGACGGCAGGAAGTAGCTGGAGGATTGTGGAGAAGCTTGTCTTTTTTTTAATGACTTCTCGCGTGAACAAACTTATTCACATGTGATTTTAATTGTTTTTATTTTTTTCATTCCACTCCAAATGTACCATCAATTTCTTTGACATTAGCAGAATATTGACAAAGGTTTGGACACATTTGTAATCAGAAGTTAAATCCAACTAAACCTTTCTTGTTTCAGCCAACTTAAAATTACAAAAATGACAAGAACGAGAAAGCAGTTGGTTTCAGGTGTGACCTTAAAATACAGTTAACTCAGACGAGTCAGTTAACCTGTCAGACGTTTGTGGAGAGAAACCCAACAGGTTTGACCCAAGTCAAACATTTTGTACAGTGATGCACATCATTCCTGATACTAACCAGATGAATGTTTGAATTCAACAAAAGTAACAACAATTCTCTAAAAACTGGCAGCTTCCTGGAATTTAGCAAATGGAAATAATGTTAGTAATGCTAACTAAGCTAAAATGCTGCATTTTGTTTGCACTACTTTGTGCTGCTCTTTCTCAAAAAAATACTATTATTAATATTTAGTCACTTTTCTAGTTGTAAAGGTGACAAATTTTGAAATAGAGGAGTTGAATCGTCTGTATCCAACTCGTCTGAGGTCACACCCACATGTAGCTGCGATGCCCACTGGTGCAACAGTTGCTGACGTGCTTTTTGTGGTTGCGTTGCAGCTACCCCGAGGTGGTGACGGGGATTTTCTTCATCCTGATGACTCTGCTGTGGTTCACCAGAGAGCCTGGCTTCGTGCCCGGCTGGACGTCGCTCTTTGAGAAGTAAGCGGCTCTGGACGTCGCAAACACTCCTCCTGTGGTCGTACTTAGTGGCTCCACCGTCCGCGGCGAAAACAATCCAATTAGCACCGTTGCGGGATTCGATGGATTTCTGTTTTTTGTCTCCAGGAAGGGCTACAGGACTGATGCAACCGTGTCCGTCCTCCTGGGCTTCCTGCTCTTCCTCATCCCCGCCAGGCGTCCCTTCTCATCATCCTCACCCAGCTGCAGTAACTCAGGTCGGTTCCCGTGCAACAGCAAAAACTTTTTTTTTTATTTTTATCCAGTGGTAAATCATGCAGTAGAATTTCCTTAAGAATATACAGCAAAGAATTACACAAATATGTTAAAAAACAAACAAACAAGGTAATCAGCTTTGTATTATGATTGTTTTGTTTCTTGTGTTTTTTCTTTTACCTTCAGAAGACAGTTCAGATCCTGACCCTCTCGCCCCCATGATCACTTGGAAAGATTTCCAGAGGTTGATGCCGTGGGAGATTGTGATCCTGGTGGGAGGAGGATACGCGCTCGCCGCTGGCTGCAAGGTAGAATACACACGTCTCTGCTGATGTGGCAACACAACAACATGTACAAACTCTGCCCATACAAATCATGTAGCCCTGCCCATCAGTCAGCCTGGGTTTTCCGTTTATTTTTTTCCGATTGGCCAGATTTGTATTTGTGGGGTTGTTTAATGAAGCGTACCTGCAGGTGTCGGGCCTGTCGGTGTGGATCGGCAGGCAGCTGGAGCCCATGAGTGGCCTTCCGCCCTGGGCCGTCACCCTGCTGGCCTGCCTCCTGGTGTCGGCGGTCACAGAGTTTGCCTCCAACCCAGCAACCCTTACAGTCTTCCTGCCCATCCTGTCAGCTCTGGTACGTATGTCGGCTCCTCCACTTCGCATGCCATAAAAACCTTGCATTAAGTCCTTGACTTTCGCCGATAATGAAAAGAAACGCGGCTAAACGTAGAACTGCTGCGTTAGGAGTACAGTCTATAGAAAGACGGAGAGTAGACAAAGTTAATATCAGTGATGGCTCCGTCAACGTTGTCGTCTATTGATGGATTTATCTGGAGAAGGGACACAGTTAACACACTAGCAGGGAGTGAAGAGAACTTTGAACAGGAAAGACAAAGTACTGGTAGTCAGAGGCAGCCATGCTTCGACTGATGGCTTAATACACAAATGAGACACGGCTAAGCTAGCAAGCTAGCTAGGAGTACCCTCTCCCCCCAAAGTAATAATATAGAAAACACAACATAATTGATTAAATATTAGTGGTTTTTATTACAGATTACATCTCGGTTGCACTAGATAATGTTCAGTAAAACTCAACCACCATGCATTTAAATAAACAATCCCAAATATTTGTAGAACTCTCATAACTGTGGTTGTGAATCCATCTTAAAATACAAAAGCTTCCTCTTTTGTTAATTTTTTTCATCTCCATTCTTAAATTATTTTTCAATCCTCATGTTGTAATCGCCACCTTGCCTCGTCTTCCTTCGCTCCGCTTGATCTCCAACCAAAAGCCACTCTCCCTCGCTACCCCCTTGTAATGTTCCCTCACTGTATCCGTGTTGTTCTTCTTCACCCCATGGTCCAGTCGGAGACCCTGCTCATCAACCCCCTCCACACTCTGATCTCGTCCACCATGTGCGTGTCATTTGGGGTCATGCTTCCAGTGGGGAACCCCCCCAACGCCATCGTCTTCAGTTACGGCCACGTGAAGATCAGCGACATGGTAGGTCTCTGACACACACTCTGTGTGCACCTGCAGCATCAAACGGCTTCAGATTTGTTTTGTCTACAATCAAAGAATAATGTTTTATTTTCTTTTAGAACTGAATGTTCCTGTTCTTTATTTTTTCTCCCCCCCCAGTCTTTTCAGGTCAGTTAATGTGTGTTTATTTTAATCTTCCTGTCCAGGTGAAAGCAGGGTTTGGAGTGAACCTGATCGGCGTGGCGGTGGTTATGTTAGCCATCACCACTTGGGGCGTCCCACTTTTCAACCTGACCGAGTTCCCCGCCTGGGCAGTGGCCAGAAACGTCACCGGAGGCTTATAACCAATGCTGGGCTAAGGCCCGAGCCAATAGGAAGGGGTTGGGGCAGGGGGTAAAATTAGAAAGAGAAGAGGTTTTTATGAAGAAGACAAATAAAACATGACAAAGTCAAAAGGATCGTCTTCCCCAGAAAGAGACTGAGAGAACTGGCCTTATGGAAAGGAAGACGAGAGAAAATGGTGGAAAGCTAGCTTAGCTAGAATATTAGCTTCAGTTTAAGTTGGCCATATTGTGGTCGCTCTGGGGAAAAACTGAACTTCAACTAATTAACTTTACCTCTGTTGCTACAAATACACTGATTCTTTCAAAGAAGCAATACAAATTAGAAAGCTAATTGAGGCAAATTAAGAGCTCATATTGTATTGACATTTCAAGTATATAACAGAACTAAGAGGTTTTTTTGTTTTTGTTTTTTACAAATTTACCATGAATGAAATGTGTCTTAATGTATTCTTTGTACTCTTGTAGTAAACGTTACAATAGAAATAAGCTAACTAGCCACTTGTTAGAAACCTCTTTTATGCTTTACCTAAATGTGCATGTTACCGTAGCGCACTGGTCAACTGGTTAAAGAGAGGTTTCTGCTGTGGTTATGGATGTACTGTATCGATACACTCACTGATTAAAACGGTAAAGAGGAAGAACTCAGAAGAAACTGGCGTAATACTGTGGCGGGTATGTTTCTAGTTTGACTTTTAACACTCTGGTACATCTAGAAGAGAACATAATTTGTCCACAAAAGCCGATGGTGCTGCAGCCAGTGGGCTAGAATGTTCAGCTGTTAGCATAAGCTAATATTAATGACTTTTAGTGGGTCTACAAAGCATCATCTGTGTCTTGTGTACAGATGCAACTACAGCAACAGTTTTTACCTTGATGAAGTCATGATACGGGCTAGTTAAGTCTGAACCGACAACACACCAGCATTCTGATTCATGTGTTTTTATGACTGGAGAAGGTACTGTAAGCTCTTTAATGAGGTTAAAATCTTTTTTTTTTTAAGATCAGAATTAATTATTTGTTAGCCTCTCATTGTGAAGATCTACAAGAACTTCTGTCTTAGCTTTATTAACGTTTTTAACTTCAGACAGTCCTGCTATTAGCAGAACTCCAGCTACAATGCTAGCAAAGATATGAGAAGCTAGCAATAAGTTTAACAGACTAAATTAACACTGGTGAATGCAAACACCCAGCTCAAAATGATCTAAGCTGCTGGAGAGTGATGCTAACTGTATGAAGTTAAAAAAAAAAAAAAAAACCTACATGAAATATTTAGCGTCTGGTGCTCTTTTGTAGTCCAAATGTCTGCTTTACTGAGAGATGGAGATGCTGCTTTTGATGGACAATCCAAAAACCTGGAGCTGTTATTATTGGAGTTAACCTTCAGAAATTGTACTATAATTTTTTCATTCCTACTCCAGTGATCTTCACTCACCATTTTGACTGTTAACTGCCTGTAGCACCATCGCTCAAATTGTGATGCTGCCACTTATCCACTCAGGGAACTGCAACCTGGGGCTCTGGAGTCGAAAGTGGTTATTTGGACCTTCCACAATGACTCTTAATACTTTGGGTAAAATAATGAAGAACCAACTTTTACATTTTTTATTTATATTGTTTTAAATAAGGCTTTAATAGTTTCTGGGGGTTTTCCAGCACTAAATTTTCATAACAGAATGACACTAAAGGTAGCCATAATTTTTTGTGTCTGTTCTCTTTTTGGAAATGTTTTTTTTTATTATTCTCTTTATCTTAAAACAACAAAAACAAATTTTAAACTGTGATCCCCACAGTCTTAAGAGACACTAAGCCTGAATGTACTTTTACAAGTTTTGTTTTTCTGTGTGTGTCTCACTTCGGGAATTGACGGTCTGATGGGACAAACCTCCCATTTTCCCGCTGTTGACTGTGACATCTGCTGCGCAACTCCTGAGCCGCAGTAGGATGAAACATAATGTTTTCCAAAAATTATAAAGTGTCTTTTTTTTTCTAAAGGTCATGTTACACTTGCAGATCTGAGTTTCATTTAGCTGGACTGAAGGCAGAAATGTAAAGGTAGCTGACCCCTGTTTTGACCATAACTAATCTGCGCAAATTATGTCCAATTCCTTCTGAATGCTTGATTTGGATCTCGACCGTTTTTCCCAGTGAGTGTAGTCAACCTACTGTACATATAACCAAATGTTTTTCTTCTATGTTTGTATCTGTGGATAAAAATCTAATTCGCCACACAAGCCAGGGCTTCCATGTGACCAATCATTTTTTGCAGAGGTTCTAAAGCTGATTTGGAGCTTTGCTTTGCACCAAATACCCAAATTATTTTTTTTGCTGCCTGTTTTATTCAAAACGTCTTGAAGTGCTTTCTGTATCAAGCCTGTAATGCCAAAATGTTGGCTGCCTGTTTTAAACCTGGATTCAAACCTTATAAGCTCATTGGTGCCTTGCTGTGATGTTGGAGAACCTCTGTTCACGGCTTACTTTCTTAAATCTTGCACATTGTTTACTCTACTTTACGACAAGAATGTATTTCCAGCAGTGATCGTGTATTCTTTGCTAAAAATTATCTTGAAACTTTGCTTTTTTTTTTTTTTTTTTTGTATTTTTGTCTTGTCAGATCTCAATGTCCTTAAGATCACAGGGAGAAGTATTCGGTTGTTGGATTAGCTCAGTTTTTTTTTTTTAGGTGTAGAAAGTACATGACTGGATTATGTGCAAGAGGAGAATTTATATGAGGCAGCAGAGTCCATTCAGCTCTGGTTGACTGAAAACTGAGTACGGGACTGTATTGTGCAATAGTTTAATCAATCATCAAATCACAATAACTCTCATGGTGGCAAAGTCAGGTTTATCCAAAATCCTCCACTGTACTGAGCAGAATTGCAAAAATATATGCTTTATATTTTCACAGAAAATACAAAAAGTTAAGATGTAATTTGTGATCGTTTTGTACTGCCAGAGACCTTAGAAGTCTGAATAGATCTACAGTTTTCTTTGTGGTTTGTAGATTTCTACAGGGTTCCTACACATTTACGGGGTCAAAATTTCATCTTCAAAGTTCTTGATCAGGTTAACTTCAAAATGTGGTGCTTCCAAAGATCAAGCTAAATGTAAAGGATGATGGACAGAAGGGTTGACTGGAGCATGAGTGGAGGGATGATTGATGCAGTGATGAGTGGATTAGTGTATGAAAAGTAGGACGAATGGACAGTTGGACTGACCGGACAGAGGGGCGGCCTTACAAACGGATGGACCGATTGACGGATACATTTGACACCAAGAACTTGTATCAAACTCCAGACTGTAGGAACCCTGTTTCTAGCAAGTTTCATTGAAGACTTTTGACCCGGAGGCCACACTCCTTTGTAAATACACACTGATTTGTAATATAAACACAATGTGTTTTTTGGGGTTGTTTTTTTTGCCCGTTTCTAATGACCTGTAACATTCTCAAATCAGCTGTTTTATTCTGAAAGGGTATTCATATCCACCTGTTGCGCTAGAGTTGGAAAACAATATACATGTACGACAATAAAAGCCATCAAAATCACCCTGTTGGTTTGATTTACTCCAAAACATTAGCGAATGTTGATGTTTTTTCAGAGTGGTCATAATCCAGAATCTTGAATGCTCTGCGACAGGAACAGTTGATCCGGTTATACAAACCACACAGACACTTCTGGGTGGATTCCATTGATCTTAATCTTCCATTAAGACCAATTTGCAAAAAAAAACAAAAAAAAACAAAGACATTATTTTTGATTTTCTAAGGAACAATGTCCAATAACTTGCCAGGTTCATCTGATCACATAAATAATGGTAAAAGTGAAGGGTTTTCCTATTCACAATGAAAACTCCACTCAGGAGCTCATGTGATTAAAAGTCAGTCTCCAGAGTTCCAGTTTGGAAGGAGTTAGTTTACTTGTGGGCCTTCAGCAGGTGTGAAGCCTTCTCTCTGCATCTTATCTTTGTACTTCAGGAAGTCTCTCCTCTTGGTGAAATATTTCACCTGCCAGGAAGAGAGGAGGGGGAAAAATTAAAGAGACGAAACAAAAGCCCCAATTCTGCAACGAAGTCATCCTGTGCTCTTCAAACTTTGTCGAAGTGTAGTTTGAGTCTTTTGCACAGAAAACGATTCAAATTGTGATCAATTTGGATCTCACAGATTTCTGATTCATCTGTCCATTCAAAGATAAATGATTCACACCAACATACCTTCATGAAGTTTGGTTTGAAATTGGCAGTTTTTAATAACTTTAAACAAGGTTAATCTCCATGAGTATTAGGGCCAGGCTAAGAACTTGTTTTTTAATTACAAGAAAGTTGTACAACAAATAGTACACGAATAAAGTCAACATATGAGACTATGATACTCATCTCTTAACTTAAGATGAGAAACAAATGTGCAGATTAGTTTTATTTTTAAAGAAATTTCAAATTTCCTGAGTTTTCGGCCATTTCTGCTTCAACGAGCACAACGAATGATTAAAAACGAGGAAGAACTTTACCCACTGAGCTGGACATTTTGCCTCGAAGTCTCCCTGGAACTTCTGACAGGATTGAATCTTGTCATTGTTGTCGTCCAAACATTGCCAGAGTTGATCCCTGGCGTCCCAGCAGGCCTTCCTCTGCGCTGAGTTTGGAGCTGCCATTCCTGATCACCTGAAGGAGAGATTAGGAGAATCTATGCTTCAGGAACAGCTGCTGGCTGGTGGGTAAGTTGTTGAAAAACAGCTTCCTTTCCTTTCATAATTTGAATGTATTTTTAGACTACTTTCTGATTAAATATACTTTGAAAAAAATTTCTTACACCGCTGACAAATTAGTAAGTAATAGGGTAAAGTATCAGCTGTCAATTTAACTTCACTGTTACTTACCGAATAAAAAGCTAAAGAATAATAAGACGACTCCGCGGTTCCGACCCACTTCTTCTCTTCCCTTCGTTATTTCATTAAAAAAAGGCTTTGCTTCAAAAACAACGTATAGTACACTTTTGTAACGACATGAAGTGGATGGACGATGTGAAGGACAAGCGCGACAACAACAGCACTTCCTCGTCGCGCGGTAATGACGTATACGTGCAATTACGGGGTTGGGCCAGGTGATGTCGCTGTTATACAACAAACTTGAATACAGAAAATGAAAATTGTTAAATTCTTTGGAAAAAATGTATTTTATTTTTCTACTTTTATGGAAAAACTTAATTTCAATATGGTTCTATTTCATATACTACTTTATTACCGTAATACTCACCAAAATGTTTTCTTTGTGCAATCATTTCAGCTAATTCAACCTTCTTTCTCAGTTTTGTAAAAGCACTACATAATGTATATGGGTTTTTTCGCCCATATATATATATATATATATATATATATATATATATATATATATATATATATATATATATATATATATATATATATATATATATATTGTCTTCATGGAGAGTGAAGTGGAACCACAGTCAAATTAATGTTTAAAAAAGTAAGAATGAGAAATGAACTGGTGAATATTTAGACTCTTGGGTGTTGTTGAGGCACACATTTTCTTAATTTAATGGAAAAAAAACAGTTTAAAGTCAATGTTTACAGTTAAGAAACTGACTTTTTAAGGTTTAATATTAAAAAGAGAGACTATTTGTGAAGTAAAAACAATCTCCACTTGTTTTCTCCAGATATGAAAGAGAGTTAAAGTTAACCAACAAGAATCAAGCTAGCAGAGGAACACATTTTCAGGCGGTAACAATGTGAAGGCAGAGCAAAGTTTTAATAACCACATATGTCTGCATAATAAGACAGTGTGTGAAGGCAGAGTGAAAATGTGCGTTGCTGATTAACTCCTTTGGTCCCTCCTTCAGCTGCAGTGATTGAGAATAGCCCCACTGGTTGCCATGGAGCCCTGCAGCAATCCATCTCTGTCTGTGGGCTTCCACTGTCAGAAGGGAATAAAAAAAAATACACACACACAGACGTAGGGATGAGGCGCTCACCCTCTTCTCAGAAGAGTGTGTTTTGCCTCATGTATGTATGTGTGAAAGATTTGACAGAGTTCCTCTGGTGTCTTCAGGAGCAGACCTCATTTTCTATTTATGCCTCACTCTGCCTGCTGACCTCCCTTCAGATTTGTTGTACACATGTACAGAAATTTAAGACCTAATATTTTGAAGCCAAATCTACTTTATCTTCCCTTTAAGTGAAATATTTTTAACTGAAATCAAATTTGCAAAGAAGAAAACGGAGGTTGATGATCATCCGTGTCGTAGTCCTACTCCTCCTTTGGGATGTTGCGTTGCTCCCACTGCACACCTCGCCACTGTCTCACTGTCCTTGCACAAGTCCTGTATCACTCTCTGCTCTGTCGCACAATATTCTTGCACAACAATGCTAGCTGTTTTAAGTCTTTCATTTGATATTTTACAGACACAGACTGTTGGCCGGAGAGAAGTGATTAACACAGACGTCACGGTTGATCCACCATTAAACATTTTCATCCAAATACTGCAGCCTGCAGTCACCTTCCATGCATTTCCTCCAACAATGCAAATGCCATATAATCTCATATTCATAATCTTTTGATATATTAATGGAGGATAAGCACATGATGTATTCATGAAAAAGTAGAAGCCATGCCTGAGGAAAGTGTGAGTTAGCTACAGGTCAAGATGTTACAAGCAGACCCTTAATTTCCCGTTCTTTGAGCAGATCCTTCTTGAGACTGAGGTGTGGGACGTTCGTAGGACAAATCCCCGACTCAGATGACTTAGCTGTGCTTAAGGTGGAGTCTGGTTAGCTGCCCCATTTTTACCAGGGGTTAAAGACCCCAACGAGACAAACCCAGAGGATGAATGATCTCTGAAACACAAAACCACCTAATGTTCTCAGGAAGAAAGATGGGAGCCATGCCATTAGTGGCTGCCTGGTGAGGTCAGGGTGTTTGTGCTCCAGCTTCTAATCCTCAAAGGGGCCCCTATGACTGAGCCCGACATTTAGGGACCAGCTCCCTCGCCCAAAGCTTTTGGATTTGTAATTAGTATAATCTTAAGAAGTCAAAGAAGACCCACCATTGAAACTACAGATCCAACACACACTTAAGGATGTGAATTTAGGTGTGTGTGTGTGTGCGTGTGTGTGTGTGCATGTGGACTCATCTACATTGCCTCTTTTGGACCTTTTCTGGTATTTTCACTAAGCTACTGAAAACCGGTAGGCTGTAGGGGCCTAGTCATGAGCCCCATCCTAATATGGTGGACCCCAATTTAGATGGTTGGGATTAAGAAAAGTGTTTTTGTTAGGTACAAGTGGAATTAATTAAGTGACTGGAAGTCAATGTAAAGTCCTAATATGGCTAGAAATACAAACTTTTCAGCAATGTCTTACTGTTATGGGAAGATTTACACAAACCTCAGTTGTGTCTGCGTTAAAGGGGCAGTATGTGTTTTCTGGATACTTAGTGCCATTTTATAGCACAATCAAGTAACTATCTTGCCTTCGGTTGTTATAAAAATAGTGTATGTATCAAATTTGACTTACTAGAAGTTTTACTTTGCGATTTAGCGCCTTGAAATTGGGCCTCTGTCTCTTTAAAAAAAATCTTGTTCTTTCTGACGCTCCATCTTCAGGAAGTCATCACAACATGGCTCCTATATTAGCCCTTTAACATTTTTATCAGAGTTGCACTTCCGCAATGAGCTCAATAGATGCCACCAGGTGTTTGCTAATTGCTGATGGCTAGTCTGAAGGAGCTCAGTGGGGAGTCACTGATTTGTAAGGCAGAAGCTCAGAAGACTGGAAACTGCAGTTCTAAGGTAAAAGCTGTGTCTCGAAGGTGGAGCTAGGTCCACCAGACCTGAATGGTTGCCATGGAGATTAAAGGATTTCTGAAAACATGCATGAAAGAATTAAAGCAACACTCCAGGTATGTTTTTGATGAGGGAATAACATTATAACATGATGTAAAGCTTTTAAAATTCTGAAATATTGGCCCAAGTTTGCCACCATTCAAGCGTACACACTGTATGCAGTAATTAGCTGCAGTATTGATCCAAACGCCACATATGTTCTGGACTAATGAGCGCATGGAGAGGTGTTGCTCCACAGCAGCCATTGACCTGCCAACAGCACCACTCTCACCAACAAACACACACACACATCGACCAGTGTTTGTCAGCCCGGTGGTGTCTAGGATACCGACCTCCGATTGGCACCGCTTGAGGTCAATACCATTGTATTGTTCTTTCAGCAGGGATTCACATATACAAATATGCATAGGATCACACAGATAGAAACAGAATTTTGCACTATTATATATTCTTGACCACCTTGAAAAGTATCTTAGACACTAAATACTCACAATCCAGACCTGACTTATTTGAAAGCCCTCTGCAGGTAGCTCAAATGAGAACCATCAAGTTATTGACCATGTTCCAATTGTGGTTTGATTGCACAATCAGAGAGAGAACGGACAGTGGTAACACAGGATCCATAATCCATAGCAGCCTGAGAGCTCGGAAAAAAGACAATCAGTTTTCTGCCACAATGGGATGTAAAGGCAGTTCGGAGACGGCAACATGATATCTTCCTTCATCCCACCTCAGCATCCACTCTAAATGTCGTAAGCTTTCAGCGAGTCTTTCATTTAACAAAAAAACCTCCTCATACATCTTGAACTTTTTTTATGTTTTGCCCAAATTGTCAAAAAGGCTTGACACTGGTGACCAAGAATCAGGCACATCAAGAAGGAGTGAGCTAGTCATTGATTGCAAGGAACACGCAAGGAAGGGAAGTTGAGGTATCAGCAATGAGAAACAGACAATGCATGCCATTCTTTGGGATTATAAACCACTTTGAATTGGCATATCATATAAGATTCCATAAACCTTGTATAACCTTAGACAAGGTTTTCTTGTCTAATGAAATGTTAGACAAGCAAGGCATTGCAGACTTTCAAAGAGTTTTCTCATCGGTTCACATCCGTACATACTCCGCCGCTGCCATCTACTTGCTTCTGTACAAGCCACGTTCTCTTTCATGAGCCACAAACGTGCATTTGGGGCTGCCGGCTTAGACCCGGAAGCAGAGAACCAGAGAGGACATTGTAAGACAAGCGTCTGAAAAAAAAATGTTGGTCCAACAAATGAGACGAGGCTCCTGTGTGAATTCAAGGAGATTATCTCTTTTAATGTATGCTAATTGATGTACACAGTAATGAGAGCCTTGTGTCATTGTGTGACCGAGGCTTGCCCCACACACACTCTGACACAAACACACACACTTCCAAGCTCCCATCAGCCCTGTTGCACCAGTAAAACCTGTTGATTGCTTGTGGAAATGTGCTCCCTCTCTCTCTCTCACAAGACACACACATGCACGTTCAAACACCCGGCAACCCACAACTGTGTACTCCATGGGAATCCTGAAGTCCAGCCGCTGCCAAATCTCACTCTCATCACAAAAAGCCCGCATTGATTCAGATCCTCTTGGCTCACATTCCTGCATCATTATGTGGTACTGTTTCAGTTTTTTCAGACGGTTCACTCTGTGTGGTGCACAGTTTGAAGGTATCTTTGAAGTCGTATTACCATTCCACCATGGCTCTTCTACTTGCCTGAAGTAACACCCTGGAGTACTGATGCCATCTTGGTTGGTTCTGTGGAAAATTACAATGCTGCGCTTTCTAAATAAAAGATGAATCAAAAAAGTTTCCTACTTTTACGTTTTTAAATTTCCCACAAACCAAGTAGCAGAAGCAGCAAACTTGTGGAAGAACGTGCTCTGGTCAGGGAAGACTGAAATTAGACCTTTTGACCTTCATGCAGAACAGTAGGCGTGCTGAAGACTGACACTACATGTAACCCTGAACCTTCCACCTCCACATGGGAGTGAAAACTTGTTAGAGTGGATGTGAATATGGATGGAGCTTAATTCATGGCTATCCTGGAAGGAAACTTCAGCCAATCTAAGTTCTCAAAAGCTCCTTCTCCACAGGCGTGGCTTTAATCGGTTCTTCCTCCTCTCCTCCCATGGTAGACTATTAGCAGGCATTTCTGTTCCTTTAAATCAAGGCTAAAAAGCCACCTATTTAGAGTTGGAACATTGACCAACATATTTGATGTGAATTGACGATTTTGATCATGGCACTCAAAATGTAACGTTTGTTACTGGTTTTTCAATTGGTCACTGTATGTATGTATATTTTTTTATGTTTGTGTTTTTTGTATAGGACTTTGAACTGCCTTGTTACTGAAATGTGTTATACAAATAAACTCGACTGATTAATTGATTGATACATGAGCCGATCCTTCTGGAACCTGAGCAAAAACGCATGACAAAAATGCTAAAAGAAAAGGGTTACACACCTTTTTGTATCATGTTCTTTTGTTAAGGTAGTTAAAATAAAGGGGAAATGAAATTTCTATCAATCAATCAAGTCAAGTTTATTAGTAGGGTAATTTTATTTATATAGCACATTTTCAGCAACAAGGGAATTCAAAGTGCTTTATATCATAAAAACACTTTACAAAGTTGTAAAGAAAACACCATACAGTCAACAACTAAACAAACATTACATTTTGACGAGTGCCTTCACCAAAATTATACACATTTCAGAAAAAAAATCTGAAAGTTCAATTTGCATTTCAGAATTTTATTCTACGTTTGTTCCTTTTTTAATGCTCAGAGTACCCTTTGGCTTTATTTAATATTGTCTTTTTATCACTGCTGTTTTAGTTAATCTATAGATGTTTCTATAGTGCAGAATAGATTTTATTTGGCATTATAAAGGACTATTGGCTGTCAACCAGATGATTAATATTCATCATCTTAGCTTAGGAAAAAATTAAAGCATTTATTAAATAACATTTGCTGAAAGCTTAATTCACACACACACACACACACACACACACACACACACACACACACACACACACACACACACACACACACACACACACACACACACACACACATATATATATAAATATATATATATATATATATATATATATATATATATATATATATATATATATATATATATATATATATATATATATATATATATATGCCATTGTTTTAGGTCATACTAGCCTTTCATTATAAATGGAGAGAAATACAATTTTGAGATTGTAAATGTATGTAGTTTATTTTAAACCCATACATAATTGTTAGGGTTCTATTAACATATTGTCATGGTAAAAAAAAAATCAAGAAGTGTAACGATCAACCTGTATGATATAATATTAACTGTATTTATAACGGGCTGTGTGAGCGACAGGCAGCCAGTGAGTCCCAGCCGCTGCAGATAAATGGGTCCCTGCAGGAAGATCAGACGCACATTATAGGAGCGATTCACTGATTTCCGTTCAAGGCAGTGGGCGGCGCGCGCGCTGTCCGTCTCTTTAATGCGATGTACGTGAAGAGCGCGAGTCCGCAACCGTCCAGCCAACCAACCAACCTGGCGGCGCGCGAGCCCGCTCTCCTTAAACCAACCCAGCAAAACCAAGCCTTGCTGAGCCAGTCTGTATCGAGTCCGTCCCAGCCGTCCCACACACAGAGGACGGGCTCAACGATGTGACCTCTTAGCACATCCGATAATTAAAAAAAAAAAAACGAAAAATATTTTTTTCCCTGCCGGCTTTTTACGTTGAGCTCATCGACACCATGGACTCTACAGCTCTGAGAACCGATGTTTGCATCTGCCAGCTGCTTCTAATCAGCCACATAGGTAAGAGAATGAACTGTTGCGGTGGAGAAAAGAAAAGAGGGGATTGAAGGGTTTAAATGTCTTCTGACTGACATGTGACGATATGAACGCGCTTCATTTTGAGCTGCGCGCGTCTAATGAATTCCCACGGACATCCAGCGCACTTTTCAGATTGTGCAATCGTTGGTAAAGAGTCGCTTTGTGGATTTTAATTCAGCCTCATTAGAATGCGCAACAGCTATATTTATGCAGGGATAGTTTTTCTTTTCTTTTTAATTTCCTGCTGAAATATTTTTTTCCTCTGCAGTCTGTCATGCAAATGAAAATCTCTGGGGTCAGTATTTTTGAACGAACACTGTGAATGACCAAAAAAATGTGATGTTCTGCAGAGGGACCATGTGCAGGACTTGAGATGCTGACTGTAATCTTGGTTACCGCAAATATTATGTTTAAAAAAGAAATCTAAAAATAAATAAGAAGGTCTTTCTAACAAATGACTCTTTTTGTTCCACCTGAATACTTTGTGTCTGAACTATTGCTGGTTAAGTCTGAAGAGAGGACTGGTTTCAGACTTTGGTAACAGGGGGCAAGGTGGGTGTTAACACTGAGGAATCAACGTTATACAGGTTAATTTCTATTCAGACAAAAACATGGACAAATTACTTCAAGTTAAATGTCTCTGAGAACCTTTGAGTGGAATGTCTAGGGCAGGACATTTTTGAAATATTTAGAAACCTGCTGCAAATTTGTTGGGTATTGTTGTGACTGCTGACATTTACATATTTTACAATGTACTTTACACCTGCTGCTGTTCCGGTTACATCTTCTGAAGGTGGCAATAATATGCCTGACGGCAATAATTTTGATGATGATGGTGATTCATTTGTAATGAAAGTGGTTTGAAGTCACACTTGTATCTTTATTGTCAATATTGCTACAATAATTTGCTGGAATAATCAATAAACAATGTTATTTTTTGTGGACAATGCTCTCAAAACTATATTAAACCGACAGAATTGGACTGAAATTATTAGAAAAGATTAAGGATTCTCATATAGTTATTAGGGATTATCATGAGACGGTAGAAAGCATAAGAAAACATCTGAAAATATTCCAGAATATTAAGAAGTTGTGTTTGAATTATCCAAATAGCATCCCTAAATCTTCTGGTGGTTAGACCAAACAATATGCTCAATGACCAATCAGGGACGACCTTTTTATGTACCACTGAAAAAAAAAATTGACAGTGCAAACTGTCAGTGAACAATCCAACGTTCATGGTTTTTGATTACAATATATTTGCAAGGCATTTCTGCTAATGTTAAAAAAAAAAAAACAGTTTCTGCTGTCTTTGTCTTTTCCATCGGTAGTAACATCCAGTTGTTGATCATGTGACTCATGAGATGGAAAAAAAGTGTTTCCTTTGTCATTTTGTGGAAAAGACTTTTTCTAAAAAAAATAAAAAAAAAGTTTTTTTTCTGCAATTGGTATCTTTCCATCAAGTGGATTTATTTTCATAATTCCAATTTGTACTGTTATATCGTTGGTTGAACGCATCTGCTGTGTGTAATTTTTAGATCGTACATCATAGCAAACCTGACTCACTTTACGTTGATAGTCCAGTCACTGTTCAAGTGAAAAGTTGAGTGATTCTGGTTAACCACTGATTGGTTTGTTGCTTCAACTATATTTACCTTTCTATAATTTTTTCCCCACAGAATTTAAAATCAACTTGGAAACACTTTACTCTCTCAAGTTTTTTCATCTTCTCCTAGTTTGATTAGAACTGGGAGAAATCAAAGTGAAGATGCTAACATACTTAAAACTCCCTCCTAACAAGGTTATTTGATTTATTTTGGCATTTCTTTTAAGGAGCGCCAGAAGATAAAGAGTATGACGTTCTGCCTCGGAAGCCAGGATTAGGCTTTTTCCATGTCCTCAACTGGCTTTGATGTGATTTTCTGTGATCATGTTTTACTCAGAGGAAACCAATAGAAACAAGACCCAAAAGAACTGTAATATATGGTAGAAATATGCCAATGTAGAGAAATGGAATGAGTTAAAAGATGCATCATTGCAACCGCACACATCCTCATTTCACTGTCTTCTAATCGCTTTCCTCTATGTCTTGTTATTTGCTCTCTCTCTACTGAAACGAAGTGAACCCGATGAGTACTTCTGAAAACACCGCCTGTCTTCCAGTAAGCCTGGACTCCAAAGGAACACATTTTCATGCCTAACCTCCTTCTCACACTCTGCTACATACATATAAATTGCTGTGATGTTATGGCTGCCATCTCTGGCCTTGTTTCCACCAGTCAGCATGTGCCTCTCGCACCGAGGCATATGCTCTTCAGCATGGTTCCATCGACACACCACGGATCTCTGTAGCTCTAGCAGATGATGCCCGTCAATCTGAGTGTGCGGTTCAGCAGGGGAGAGAAATCATGACATGCTTTCCTTTTTTTCTGCAAGATTTTACGTTAAATATTCAGTACCCTAGAGTTTTGATTTCTTTGAATCCAGCTGCGTTCAGATTTGAAGCTAATCTTCTTGAGCTCAGCATGGTTGTTGTCTATGTGGTACTTTCTTCTAATGTTAACAGCAGACACCAGCCTTCCATTTATCCCACAATATGATTGCATTTGATGCTTTCTACTCATAATTGCATGTGTTAAATCTCACCAGTTGAGATATGTGTGAATACTAAGTGGAAGCTTCTAAATAAAAGGCAGAAAAAGGACTAACAGGAGAGTTAGGGCTTCTTGGCATAGGCTAAAATCTACAAATGAGTTCATTCTCATAATTTTAGGATGGTAAAAACCAAATGCTGCTATACTGATTGGTTAGGTTTTGGGTCACTGTTCAAGTGAAAAGCTGAGTGATTCTGGTTAACCACTGATTGGTTTGTTGCTTCAACTATATTTACCTTTCTATAATTTTTCTATACTCCTTTTATACCCAAAAGGAGTATAAAAGTAGTTGACAAATGTGCATTAAATCTTTTTCTGAAAAGCAAACAACCACCTCAAGTGACTGTAAAAACATTTTTGCAAAATTGGGGAAATTATTATTTTCAGATGCGATACACAAAAATGTTGACAGAAAAATGACCACTGATAATTCAACCCATAAATTATTGGTGTGGTTCCAGAAAAGCCCAGGAAATTCAATCTGTTGTAAGAATGGATTCTCTTTAAGGGTGGCTCAGTGATATTGAGTGTCCACACAAGTCCTCTTTATCTATCAGTAGAGAAATTAGCCTTACAGACAGAAGTAGTCTATTGTGTTGTGTGTTATTCTAACCTTATTATGTTCAGACTAAAGAGCTCCACAGTCGTCTTAACAACCTTTGAATTTTATGTTCTCAATAAAAGGCACCAGGTTTCTTTTTAAAATACTAAGCCCATAAAAGCCAGCGGATAGGTGTAGAGATATTCTGATTAGTGTAGCTTTAGTGTTTGGGCCAACATTGGACACTGGATATTAGCTTGTTGGACAAGTACCACATTGGCAACTTGCAAGCATATGATGTTGGTGGCCATAGTTTTTGTAAAGTAGACATTCATAAATAGCCCTCTGGTGACAGTTCTTACAAGATAAATGATGCCCTCTTCGTTTCACTGAGGGAAATCTGGGCAAAGTGCCACCAAACATTATGTCAGGTTCAATGTGACATGAGCAATCATATGTTCTGCTGGTGGGATGCCATCTGGCCGAGCACTCGATCCAGAGGGGGCTCGTCCGGTCGACATAACGGGATGCCGGATGGTGCAATACTAATTGGCTACAAAATAGTGACACATGCTTCCGGGGCCCCATAGCAAAGCAGAGTGAGTAAATCCATGAATTTATTGGAAGAGCGATGACATAACTTGCAGTCAGATACAAATCACAAGGGGTATGGGAGTTCACATCCAGCTGGAAGGTTGCCTTACAACCACTTTATAATTATACTTGAATGAAATGGCATTTCACTAGTCAGAGTGGTTAGGATGTCTGTCGGTGTTTACTTCTACGGTTCTTCTTAAATGGCCTCATGAGCTATTCTAATGCATTTTGTCATATCAGATCCACAAACCTGAATTTGTTTTAATGGGATTTAATGTGGACAACGTCGATTGGTAGTCTTGTCAAAGCAAGTATATGGATATTAACGCATACTGGATGCAGAGTGTAATTTCTCATGTCCACATGTATTCTCAAATCTCCACTTTGGTCTGAGTTTTAGACTGTTAGAGGGAAATGAATATAGAAGGTGATCTTCCAGCAAATTAAAGTCTGCTGAGAAGAATTGTTCCATTTTGTATGATCTATATCGTTGCTTCCCATTCTTGACTGTCATTCCCAGTTCGTAGTTGCAAAACTCTGCATTTGTATCGCTTTTCACATCCCGTCTTGAGTGAATACTCCACCCAGGTGAGGTGCCACCTGAGGATATATGCTAGTTGTTGAAATGCTTTCTGCTGAGTAGGAATGTCTCCTGCTGGGGAATGAAACTCAAGTTTGGAGCTTATTTTACACAACCTACCTAACTTCAAAGCGATAACAAATCATCCCAACATGATTGATTCAGATAGTTTTCCTAAAGCCGCCTTAATGTTGGCTTTGAAGAGGAAGACACAGGAATGCAGAAAGTTTTATTCTAAACTTGGCTACATCGAAACTCTTCTGAGTGTCAGAAAGATTTAACGATTTGCACTACATAGAAACGTCTGTGTTCAAACAGCACTCTATTACATACATTGAAGATGAACAGTGAATCCAGTGGGATGGTTACCACAGAGTTAGGATTGCTAAAAAACACAGATGTTACTCTGAATAATTGATTGCCTGCTTTCTTCTTTGATATTTTATCTTCTTTTCTCCCCACTTTCTCGCTTTTCTCACTGTCACTTTTTCATCTGGCCTCGCCATCTGAAGCATTATATTCATAAGTGCTCTCATTCTTTAATCCATTTAGCTGCGGTCTGGTCTAACTTTAGCGGCATACGGTCATGGCTATTTTAGCAGACAGTCACAGCTATTTTAAAGCTGTTCTGTGCCATGAGGATGTCTTGATCTTTATGCTAAGGCGCCTGGACAGTGAAGTGGACTCTGTGAAACACTGATCTCGCTACTGTAATGGTAGATTCTTTTAGCAAAGTCAGAAAAGTGTGACAAAGGAGAAAAATAGTTGTTTAAATGGCAATGAAGGTTCTTTTCATATGTCCTGGATAGGGCCCAGAGTTTAATCCTCCCACAGTTTTAAGAGGCGGGGTCTATTGGGAGCTTTTTAGCCTGTGCGCTTTTACAAAAGTTTTTTTATTCGGGTTTCAGGAACTGATAGTCTGACAGGACAACCCTTTTGCTTTCATATTGTCTGACCGTGACATCCGCCGTGCTTGTCCTGTAGGCATCATGCTAAGACTGTGGGATGGGGTAAAATAGTACAAGGACTAGGTCATTAAAAATCATGGCGCCAACGTACGTAAACACTTGCATGAAACATTTGGCTAACAGCCGTGAGACTCCTTGTGTTGCGATGCTGCTACATGCAAACTAGCGTGACTTTTGTGATGCGAATGAAGTATTTCCTTTACAGTTTTTCGAAAAAGAAATCTTGATATGGCTGAAAAACTACCTCTTCCTAGCGCAAAAACATTTTAACGAAAAATGTGAGTTTTTCGCAATTGCTGTTTTTACATTAAACATATTTATTTGTAATTCCAATTTGTTCAATTGAGCAATAGTTAATGGAAACGCAGTTGTTAGTTTTAGCTACACAACTAACAAAAACTATAGTTAAATTTTCTTAGTTCACATTTTTTTAATTAAATATCAGATACCAATAGAAAAATGTAAAATAGATGTTTGGATTTTTAAAAAATACTCAGATAATCATACCTTAATCAAGACTTTAAAGATAAATGTTGGGAATAAATGTGTTAAAACTAAAGTTTTCATTACAAAGTGCCTGAAAAGTAAACACCAGGTTAATAAATGTAATTTATGGTAATTATTAAATTGATCTTTCTTACGTTATATTATAGGTACGTTTCCCAGCATGGTTTAAAAAAAAATCACAATATCCTTTTTAAAAGACTAATTTCAAATATGATTATCAAGTCGAACATCATATTTACAGATTTTCACATTCTTACACAATATGAACCAGTCAGTCACCTGCTGTAAAAAGAGCTGCCCAGAATCAAAGCCGGACATTTTACCTGTCTTTACGATGAATATAAGATCTAAACATATGAATGTTGTCAGGAATAGATAAAGTTTTAGGGAATGCATCTCAGAATTCAATCATTCTAACACGGTTTTCATTTTAAAATATTAAATCAGTGTCATATTTTCAGCTTTTAATCTGCTGAAAGGTTAATCTTGCATTAACCTCCACTATAAATCAAACCTTTTAACCAGCAACACTGGATAACGACTCACACTATGCAGCATTTCCTCCTTTGCCTCAAACACGGCCATATTGTTGCTTTTTATCTGCAGGCTTTCATCAGGTAAACCTAATGTATAAATAATGCTTTGCTTCAGGCAACTGGGTGGTTGTTGTGAGTAACTGAAATATTGCCAGGATCCACTTATTCACCCAGAAAATGTTGGTGAATGTATACAAGGATCTGAATACCAGTTTTATACAAACTCCTGGCTTTTGCAGGTGCATACAAAAATGTTTGTTTCTATATAGTGACACTATCACATTTCCTAAATATACCTCAAAATGGAAATATGGACTTAGAATTTTATCTAGTTTTTTTTGTACTATTGTGATAATAAAAAAAATCCAATTAAATAAACAACAATTTATACACTATACAATATATCACAAATGTTTGTAAAAACAGACTGAATGCCTAGGTGCTTAATTTTATATACCTGTGGCCATGGAAGTGATTGGAACGTCTGATTCCAATATTTTGGATGAGTGAGCAAGTACTTCTTTCATAATGAAAGAAGTATGCAGACTTCTCAAACTGGGACTGAAATATTGGTGATGTACTACTGGTTTGAGAAATCTTTGCTCTACTTAATAAATATAAAATATCTATATTTTACGGTTAACTCCACCCAATGCAAAAGAACAGATCCACACTCTGGGCTCATGTGATGCAACAACTGGGACTGTTTGATGAAAAACAACGCAATACCAGCACTGTAAGAATACAACGGACAAACTGCTAGCCACTAACAATGCCAACGTTAGCATTTCCTTCAGGACTTAAAGCACCAGTTCACAGAATTGTTTTTGTTTGAGTCTAGACTGCTTTTGATAATCTCTAATTTAAAATTAAATTAAATTTCCTAAGAACAACATATTTTTTTATAAAGATTTTTTTGTGCTTAATATTGGATGTGGTGCTTCTTATATGAATAATGTGACAGGGAACTCCACCCACTGAAAAGATAGGGAAACTGATTTTCATTTAGAGTTGAGTCTGACATTAACTTTTGGTATCCTGATTCTCACCAGCAGCCAGGTTGCCAACTCATCACATTATCAAACATTTTTAAAATTTGCTGTTTGCTTCTATTGCTACCATGGGCAACTGCCCATATGGCCAATATAAAAACTGACTACACCTCTACTTATAGTAACTATAATAAAGTTTTTATAATCAAATAGCATCAGTTTTGTGGCAGTTCCAATAAGAATTTCATTTAGTTTGAATAACTAGCGAAACTACTCCGTTGTACACTGAGATGAGGGATTAACAAAGAAACCAAATACATTTAACATTTACATAAAGGAAGCAGCTAGGCATGGGGAGCAGAAAGTTTTCAGTAGAAAAGAATGATGGCAGGATACCAGAGAACAAAAGGTGAAAAGGAGCAGAAGAGTGAAACTAAGTCGCTAAGACCAGCTCTCCGATGTTCAATCATCAAATGCCAGCTCTCTCCCCAGATGAGGAAGTCTGTCTGAAGTTCCATTAGCTGACAATGGCTGTCTGTGTCTGACTGTGCTCACATAAAAAAGCTACTGTTGTGTTTTTTTCTTCCCTTTGGCACCAAGGATTGAGACAACTTCACTACCTTTTAATCTACCCAGATGATGGTCAGCGGAGACTTCAGTGCATACGTCAAAATCCAGGATTTCTAAAGAATACCATCATTGTCCTCTAATGCTCAAAGACTCTTTCAACAGCTCTACTACTGTTAGTGAACTTTGAACTTAACACTGCAGTTTAATTGTTGGGTCAGACTGAACTTTTCCACTTTGTGTGTTATCAAGATTTCGTGTGACAGAAAAACACAAAGTAGGACATAATTGTAAAGTAGAAAGCACATATCAGCTTTACAAAATATATTGCTAAAAGTTAGGGATGCATCGATCTACTTTTTCTCTTCCGATACAGAAACTGATATTTTAGGTTTAGTATCAGCTGATCTTCTGCCAAACTGATACATAAAAATGGTTGAATTGACTTTAAACGTCTCTTTTTTTTTAAACACAGACATAAATGTACCGATCTATAGATATTTATTTGATAACTGCACCAGCACAGCACACTTAAGTACACCAACAGCTTGACAAGCTTGGTGAAACTTGAAATAATACAACTTCAGTTTGTTCATTCAGTGCAATTAGGAGTATAAAAGTCAATGTAAAATAAATAATAAGCTGAGACTGACAAAAACAATAGGTTGACTACCCTGGTCGAACATGTAAAAATAAATTGCAGCAAACCTTTCAACTGGTTCAGAAATGAGGAATTCTAAATATAATGTAAAGTCAATTATAATAAATCATGATGTTGCTCAGAGCACAAAGCATAGAATTAGCCTGAATAGATCTGCCCATATGGATCTGGCACATTGTCAACGATACCCGATCTAGAATTCTTTTCAATATCGGAACCAATACAGATATTAATATCGGATCGGCGCATCTCTACTAAAAATGTCTAGTTGTGGTCCTGATATGCGAGTGTGCTGTTTGTTGTAGCTCTGGCTGCATGTTGGAGCTCACTTTCAGATTCAAAGTTGCACAATTGAATTTTAGGTATCAGTGTTGAATCACCGCCGCAGTTCTGCTAGCTTAAAGTCTCAGCTGTTGCTTTTCTGTTTGCTGCAATGGACTTGTGCCACAGCCCCTAATCCTGCATGTTAGGTTGGTTGTACTGCATTCAGGTAAGAGTGTGTGTGTGAATGGTTGCCTGTCTAGTGTGTGTGTGCTTGCTGGCAACCTGTTCAGGGTTTACCCACCTCTTGGTTGCTGAGTGCTGGAAGAGGTTCCCAGGCTCCTTTTCTGGCATGGCAATGATGTGGCCAACTGAGATGCCAATCTTTCGCCTAGCAACAGAAATATGTTGTAATTTCTGTAAATAAACGTGGATTTTTTGGGGTTTTGCCAACATTGTTTATTTAGGTGTCAAATTCAGATGTTGAATTTTCTTTTTTATGTTTTCATCAACAGTAAAACCCATAAGACTTTTCACTCACTCTTCACTCTTGTGGACTCAGTCCCTTTCCTCTTTCCTGTTGAGTCATTGTAAGAGTGGGCACCCAGCTGTAATTGTAGGATTATTCACATGAGGGCAGAATGGTAAATGATCTCGACCGGCAGTTAGCATAATAGTATAATTAATAAGCTTCTGAATGAGCGTGATAATTTGGAGGGGTTCTATAAAAACAAAATTGCAGCACCAGTTAGATTATTAAAGTTTTGTTTGAATGAGCCACAAGATTTCTGGAACCATGTTCTTTGGACAGAGGAAACCAAGGAAAATATATTTGCCCATAATGCACAGTGGCATGTTTTCTGAAAACCAAATGCAGCACACGCATCTCATAGTGTCCAGCATGGTGGTGATAGGCTGATGCTTTGGCTGAGAATTTAGATTTTTTTGCCCTGAACTTCTTTATATACCTATTCTATAGTCAACATAAAGACGTCTTTCCTACATTTATAATCTATCCAAACCATTGCCGTGACGATTTATAATTGATGCTTACAATTACATAAGTAACATCTCATGTCCATGCATTCAGACTTCAGAGATTCATGGTGCTACACTTTTGTCATTTTGGTCTCAACTGCGTTGAGGGTATCTGTTCTTCTCACAGAGTTTGACCCCGAAGCAACTGTCTGTATTGTTTCCCTTCTGCACATTGTTGGCTTTGTGGGGTTTATTTTTGGCACAGCTGTTGAACTCAAAGGTTAATCCAGGTGCGTGAGCATTTGGCACACTTGCAGTAAGCACAGTCCCCCCAGCTTCCAATTTTTGTACTTTTCACAGATGGCCAACCTGTGACCGGCTGTGGACTCTGGCTGAAGGGAATAAACGGCAGAATTTATGCCACACAGGCTTTATGAAATGAATAAGTTGGACTTTATGGTGATTGCTCGAGGATATTTAACAGTTGTCCTATTTTTAAAAAAAAAATGTTTAAACATGTCTTGTCCAGCAGTGTGACATTGATAATTGTTGTCTGAGTGTCAAGGTGAGGCCCAACAGATTTATTTTTACAAGCGAAACATTAAGCCTCATGATCCTCCACTTGATATATTAACAAAGCTTTAGTAGAAATTGCTTTGGGTTTACAGCAAATGTAATAGAAAAGTTGGTGGTAAAGTAATAAGGGGAAAAAGGGAGAAGGGTTTAAGAGTAGAGAGAAAAAACTTAGAAGTACAAGGAAATATGAGTCAGCACCCTGGAAGTCTGCTTCTACACCTGCAGAAAGAGGGAAAAACGACCCCAAAATAATCATTTATAGCAACACTGAGATTTAGCAGCAGGCAGAACCAGTTTGGTTTGATGGAGGAAGATTTTCTGTGTTCTGGTCATGGAAGGAGCTCAGAGGAACAGAGCAGAAGTCAGCATGTTGGTGCAGCATAAACCTTCTTCTCCTTCTGGGAAAGTTCATTAACGGGCTGCGAGTGTGACCAGAGAGTGGTCAGAATCTTGATCAACACCCCCTCTGAAGCTGACCCCGCCTCCTTCAGACTCAGACTCAGGCCTGTGAGTGCATACATGTGTCTTTGTCTCATTGTCCCAGGGTGTGCGTGTCTGTGTGCGTCCATAATAGTGAGAAACGGAGGGCATGACCCGAGGTGGAAAACAGCGACGGGATGGGGATGGTTCTGTATCCATGGTGATGGAAAGAGTCGGAGTAAGAAGCTGACAGGAAGTCTGAGGTTTCTACACGCCATTGTGAGGCGAGGGAGGGGGGGTGGAGGGGGGAGCTGTTTCTGTTTTCTTGATACTGCGAGTTGTCATGGAAACACATCTGATGGACAGCATGTTAAGCTGATGCTGTAGAAGGGCCCTCTCATAGATTTCCTGTTTATACTTTTCACACTTTCTCAAATTGTCAAATTTTAATATCAAACAAACACAATCGGAGTAAACACAACGTGTCCTTTTTAGGGCTGCAAGTAATGATTAGTTTAGTAATAAATTATTCTGGCAATTAATTGGATTAAAAAAAATTCACATTATACACTTTTAATTTAACCGCTTTAGCCTTTTTCGTACAACATTAAAAATACATTAAAAGATGCAAATAAATAAATGATTCTGTTCCCTTTTGAATAAGAAAATAAATATTTTAGTTCCTAGAATGAAATGACAAAGCATTCCTTTAGTGGACTGGAAATAGGTGAAGATAAAACTGTGCTACTTGAGTTTGGGTAAAACATACTTACAGACAAAGGCATGTAAGGTTTTTATCTTGATTCCAAAATGTATCTATATACAATATTGTATATACAGCTAATGGCTTTTTTTGTATTTTTATACATGTAACAATCAATTACTAAATTAGTTGACTATTATTTCAATAATGATTAATCTGATTCATTGTTCCAGCCCCTGTTTTCTTTTTTTAAGATGGTTTTTAAACCTGTAAACTCAAAAAACCCACTGAAATAGAACCTGTCTGACAACACGAAGTAGATTACAAGATCACAAAATAATGTCTTTGTTGATTCGAAACACTTTGGGTAGAAATAAAAGCCGCAAATTTGTAAGGCTGGCAAACACTTGGTGGCTGAACTGTGTATCTTTTTATAAAGAGCAATGGATGTTCTTTTCACATCCTGCTTTTTCTTCTTCTACAGCTGACCTTAAGATCTCCTGGTTAAAGATGGACCTTTCCATTTAAATCCGAGGAAATCTTCAAAAAGATCTTTATTTATTTATTTTTTAAACCAGGAGCTTGGGTATTAGCTGGCATCCCCGCTTCACTGAACGGCTAGCAGATTACTAATCGCACACACGCACACACACACACACACACACGCACACACACACACACACACACGCACACACACACACACACACACACACACACACACACACACACACACACACACACACACACACACACACACACACACACATGTTTGTCTGGCTATCTTTGTGGGGACTTTCCATTGACTTCCATTCATTTCTACAGCCTAAACCTTACCTTTACCCTTTTCCTAACCCTAACCATCACATACCTAACACTAACCCTAACCAAATCTCAATTCATACCTTAGCCCTAACTCTGGCCCCTGACCCAGAAACAGGGTTTCACCTTGTGGGGACCAGGCTCCGGTCCCCACAAGGAGCGATTGGTCCCCACAATGTAGTATATGTCAGGAAAATCGTCCCCACAAGGTATTACAAACAAACGCACACACACACACACACACACACACACACACACACACACACACACACACACACACACACACACACACACACACAGTATTTTCTCAATTTGTGCCAAGCAGATGGAAATGTAGCATCTTACTGCCCTAACTAGGCATGCAGATTAGTGAGCCTCTCACTCACTCACACACACGCACACGCACACACCCACACACACACACACACACACACACACACACACACACACACACACACACACACACACACACAACTTGGCTGGACATGTGCCATCACAAATTCTCTGCGGATAAACCTATCTGCGGCGCGTCCACGCACCGACAACTTGCCACCAATCAGAAAGCGGGAGCGGGGCTGAAACATTAACCACACACATCAAACGGACACAAACTCGCCTGCTCGTCTCGCTGCGAGTCCCTCAGTGTGATTCTGAACGTGTGTATCCGTTCAGCAGTTATTCATAGCTTCATTTTACCAACTCCCCCCAACCTCCTTCTATTCGCCCGAGCTTTAACTAGAAGCAGAAATTTGAGGTCAGCCCCCCGCAGGGTCTGTACTACTCACAGCTCATTGGAGACATGCAAGCTTCAGGCTAAAATGTGGTGAAAACCTCTCTGCAACTCCGGGCTTTCACCTAGATCTGAGGTTTCTGAAGTGCAGTTGTGGGGGAAACAGCAGAGCTTTGCTGAAACATTTACAGTGAACAAAAAGAGGCCTCTGACACATTTAGTTCCACAACTAGGTCTGAAGCTCAACATCGGCCCCATTCAGGATACTAAACTCTTTGTATCCATGCTGTCGTCTTGTCTGTCCTCTCACAGTGCTACCACTGTGACATCATATTTACAGCAGGAAGTGCTCCCACAATCTGTAAAAATATCCTTATCACTTTTGGGGGATGGGAGGGGGGGTCGGTTCTGTGCCTGTATCGTTAATTTCATTTGTGTACCAATTGCAGTTTTCCACCAGATCACCAATCTTTAAAAAGCTTGACTTGCTGATTGTAATTTTTTTGTCTGATACTAATTTCTGGTGTTGGTATTCTCTCCTTTTGACTGACAGACACGCAAAGCAGATCACAGCTGCATATGTGAGTTTAACAATGGTCACCCACCGTAGCCAACTTAGCAAGTTCAGTAATCTCTCAGACCTTTGTGGAAATGGGTAAGATTGGTGGATAAGATCTGTAGTTGCGTTTCTCCACTAACTGCACAATTTGACTTTTGGGAAATACATTTGCTTAATGGAAACACTTCAATTTTGAAAAAATACTAGCTTTTCAATATAAAATTTCAATGCTTGGCATGATATTTTTTGTGTGGCCATATCAAAATTCATTTATTTTGCAAAACTGCAATGGAAAGACTTCTTTACATGTCACACGAGTCACTAGATCAACAACTGGACGTTGCCGCTGCAACAAACCACAAAGAAGATGACAGGAAGTGGTTGGATATGGAGAGCCATAGTTGGAGGATCATGTTTTTTAATGACTTATTGGGTGAACAAACGTATTCCCATGTGACTTTAACTGCATTTCTTTTATGGAAACATTTCACAACTGCAAATTATTTTTTTATTTTCGACATGTTTTTTCATCAGACGGCCAATTTTTTTTTTGTCTGCAAACCTCAGTTAACACTTAATCCGTTTCTAAACTACTTGACGATTATTTCAGTAATCGATTAATCCGATTAATCGTTTCAGTTCTAACATGTACGTCTTGAACATTGTAAATCTTGCATCTTCTGCCTGTTGGAATATTTCTTGACTCGCATCATTGATTTAACCCTTTGATTGCAGTCATTTAAACTCCAATCAGATGTGATAACAGACCAGTTATCACGTTTCAGTCCTCCAGTGTTCCTGTGTGTGGTTACAGCTCAGCGGACGCTTAAATAATAGAGTTTTATGCGAATATAGTGGAGCCAAATAACTGTAAAGGAATTTGTGATGCTTCATCTGGTTGGATATGTAGAGGGTTACTTGACACTGTGAGTGTGTGTGTATGCGTGTGTGTGTGTGTGTGTGTCAGCTGTTCATCCACATTACCACCTCCAACACAAGTCCCCATTATTTCTTGGTCAACCTTAAAACTCACAATAAAACTTTCTCGCAAGTCTTCCTTCGCCGCTTTTTAAAACTACTGGAGAACAAGATGCTTCACACGCACTAATAAAGACACACACTCTCTCACACACACCCGACACAGTCACCGCTTCCAGTTTAAGTCTGTCCTGATAAAGGTTTGTGTTGCAGCGTTAATGCCGCTGACACAAAGCTCGGTTTGTCCTGCACCCAGAAACACAATCCTCCTACTTAACATGGAGCCTAATCTCAGTGACGGAGAAACTCTGTCGCTCTCAGCTTTTCTTCATCCCTCCATCATCTGAGATGCAGCAGGATGTTTGTACCAGGATGCCTGAAGTCGTACATTAATCAAACCGAGGCCCTGATTAAAATACCAGCTACAGCAGGCCAGTAAAAATTAGATAAAAGGTGAAACAGGCCAGATGGGCAAATGCTGAAATTTGCCATTTTTTAAAGCCATTTATTCTCTTCTTAGGTGTGTAAAAATATCTTAGAATTACTACTGTTAATCTTTGAGGAAGTAGAGGTGAACAAAATGGACTTAAAGTTTTAGCACAATGTTTTGTCGTGCTACTGTGATAATGAGAAAATAAGAACTATTTACTAGAGATGTGCCGATCAGGTTTTTTCCTCCCGATACCGATACCGATCACCCATGAGGGCCGATCACCGATACCGATCACCGATACCGATCACATAATTATTTTTTTATTTTTTTATCATAAACACTACCGGTTACATTATGTGGAAAAAGGAACCATGAATTCACCTTAATTTAGACAAAAACTTGTTTTTAATAACTTTTTTCAAGAAGAAAACTAAACAAAACAGGCATTGTGCAAATTGTACTGCTATTGATAATACTACCTTTAACAGACTGATAACATATGAAGGCTCTGAAGAGGCTAAGTAATGCAAAGAGCCAAAATAAAACCTCTCAACATTGCCAAAAAAATTCAAGTATAAAACTTAACATTCAAAGGCAAAAACAGGTTCCATTACAATAAACAATCCAGAGTTACTGAATGAAAACTTCCTGTTAGCATGGCGGCTAGCTGATTACTGCTAGCTCTGATTGGCTGTTTCTGACTCAGCGGAGTAATTATGCAGATCAGGGAGGAGATCGATTATTTTTTTAGAGATTATCTGTCTCATGTTAGGACAGCGAAAGTTTTAATACGTAGGTAAAATTTATTTTTTTAGGTTAGATGCTGCAGCTTTAAACAGAGGTTCGGTGTGAGAGTCACTACCAGGTGGAGCAGAAGCGAAGCTCCGTCTGTGAAATATTACTACCTGTAGCGTAGCAGCGGTTCAACAGGAGAGCAGAACCAGCGTCTTACATCGCAGCTCGATGACTTAAATAATTTTGCGGGTTATTTGTTTAGCTTTCTGACCGTCATGCTAATCCGGGTGAGTGTTTGTAGCTGTGCGCTGCTTTACCTGATATCTGATCCTCCGTATGTCTTTTTTACTGCAGTGAGCCTCGATGTAGCCAAACTCCGTCAAGTATGTCATTGTTTTTATGCCATATTAGATTTGTTGTGTTGATGCATTTTGACCTGCTTCAATTTTCCGCCGCAACACGCAAACTTCCCCATTCACTCAGTGCGTTATAGTTCCACATCGCTTAGGATTTGTTGCTGCGCGTTTGCGCAGAGTGAAGGAAAGAGGAGACCAGCTGCACAGGCAGGTTGGAAATGAGATGCAGGTGATCGGTATCGGCAACAAGAGCCAATGATCGCCGATCACCGATCATGCACTTTTTCACGAAAATCGGCCCGCTTATGATCGGTGACCGATCGATCGGCACACCTCTACTATTTACTAATATTTCCAGGTAACTATAGTTGTAACATTTGCTTTACATCATGAAAACATAAGAAAACATAAACACATAATGTAGTCAACAGCTGTGAAAACCAATAACAAATTATTTTGTTTAGTGTCATCATTAAAATCATCACAAATCTTGTCAATGTTCCTTTTATTATGGTTAAAAATCAACTCTAAACAGACATAATTTAAAGGAGCTCAGAGTTTCAGCTGATTTGCAGTTTTCTGGAAGTTTGTTCCAGATTAGAAGTGCATAGAAGCTGAATGCTGCTGCTTTCTAGACTAAGCTAAAGATGTTCCTTCATAAAGCTTATAGTTAGACTTTGGTTATCTCTGTTGTTATACCACTATGAGACATAATGACCACTTTTCCTCACTCTGCTACTTTCTCCTACTACTCTCCAATTTTGCTGTTGTTCAGCATGCTGGAGCATCCCAATCCATTAAAATTTTAAAAGTTCATTTACGAAGTAATTGATCTAAAGTGAAACTCATTGAGGTTTATCACAGAGTGAAACAGATTTCAAGTGTTTATATCTGTTCATACCCCCGACTATCTCTTGTGACGTATGGTGGCCATTGAAACACCGAATCCAGGGAGCATCAATCGATTAATCATGATTAATCGATTATTGAAAATATTATTAGCTAAATTAGTTACTGATTGATCGCTAACTGGAGTATATAGACTCTTAACAAAGGTCGTCTGCTGAAAGAACATGATGGTCAGACAAGTAATCAAACCAAAACTGTACAAAACTGTACATTTTGGGTTTAAGATAAACAATCTTCTTTGTCTGTTGATCTGTTTAACCTAGAACTCAAGTGCCAGTTTTAGCTTAACTTGGTTCAAATTCAGTAAATAAAAAAAACTCATACTAAGCACCGTTTTCTACACTGTATGGATGTTAAACACAATGGCTGAGCTTCTCACACATTGATGTTAGAAGTATTTTTTAGCTGCAGATGCATCTTTTTGCTACACAAAACGAATGTTATGTTTATGCATTTTTGGCAATAAAATGTTTGTTTTTGTATTTGAAAAGGAATGTGATTATTTGCATATTTTGATGCATTTCTAATATTGTGTAAAACAAGCTTTAACTGCTCAATAAGAAAATTTGCAGAATGTGCCATTTATTTCTGCATTTAATTCATTAATCTTTAGAATAATTGATAATTAAATAATCAATAGTTGCAGCCCTGCTTGTTTCAGTAATCCTCATTGTCCTTGGTTTGACTCCTGACCTTGGTACCTTCTACCTGCACCCTTCCTTGTCTACTTACAGTCAGGAAAAAAGAAAAAGTTCACTAGCACCAACCAAAAATGAATTATGTAAAGAAAATGCTGAATCTAGTCCAATTTCATCTCTTGAATGTTTTTTTTTCTTCACAATCCTATTAAGACTGTGATCATCCCTGTTGATTGTGTGCATTTTTTGTCACACTTTTTCCTTCCACTCAACTTTCCAGTCTTATACTTAGATACAGCTCTATGTATTTAACTATTTAACCTGCTTTGTCAGCACTTACTTTTTTTAGGCTGATTTTCCCTGCGGAGGCTGAAGTGACTCTCTGCTGGAAAACTGTTAAGTTAGCAGTCTTTCCCGTGATTGCGTAGGCCATAACATAAATATTTCAGTGTATTTATTATTTTTTTTATATCAGTCTCTTGCAACATCATTTTCTGGAACACTGAGTTGTTGGTCTAACTGTTTCTAACCATAATCACTAAAGTGAACAGAAATAAGCGCCTGAAACACATCGTGTCAACAGCATAGTCAGAACGTTCTCTGCTTAAGCAGACGCAGCGGGATAAATCCAGAGAAACGCTAAGTGTGAGAGAGGTCAAGTGTGGTAATTTACCCGGCTGACACTCCACACACAGCTGAAGGCTATATAAGTTATCGTCTGGCCTCTGAAGGCATCCGCCTGTGGGAGTGTGTGTTAGTGGTTTGGCGGCCAACAGGTGTCACGTTTTATGTGAGGCGGATGTTGTGTGTTTGTCACTGACAGCAGCTGCTGCGTAGGGTTACTTTCACTCAAGAGATTTCACTGTAGTTATTTTTATATGTTGTGATCTAAGAAAAGAAAAAAAATGAGTGCTATTTATTATGTGATGACAGTTGGTTAGATTGATGCCATGTTTCTGAAGACGGGGAAGCAGCGAGAGGTTTTGATGGTTCAATTTGGCTTCCAGTCCAAAGTTCTTCAGACAAAAATGGTGCTTCTGTACTTAACATGGGTCAGTGAGAGAGGAGTGTATGAACAGCAGCTTCATGGTAGCAACACAACCATCTATACCATTATCTAATTTATAAAAACAATTGAAATACTATTCAAGAAAACATTTAGATTGCAAGGAATTGTATCTCTTTTATGCTATGCATAACAGTGTACAAGCTAATACTGGCTGGTTCATTAGTTTATTAGGGACATTTGCTTAGGTAACTCGGTAGTAGAAATAACTGACATATTTGTGGTTGATGGTAAAAATGGAGCAGACGTTAATCAGCATGTTGACTGGAAGTGTGGATTAACAGGGTGAGGAAGGACAACGCTACGCTACAATAGCTATGTTTCCATCCAACTGTCACACAAATTCTACGCCAACTTTTAAAATGTCACAAAAAAAGAAAAAACAAAAGGAAAACAAGGCGTGTTTCCATCTACTGATTCAGAGTGAATCAACCAGGTTATGCAAAGCATGATTTCGTCATGGCTGTAATAAACAGGAAGTAAAGATTGCTAACAAGCATGGTGCACATACCTTTTTCCATTGAGGCAATTCCCAAAGTGACCATTTTGACTTCCATGCTAACTCTAATTTCTGGTCAGAATGATGACCTTTGGAACAGAGATATTTATTATTCTGGTCTGGAATCTGGACTAAATTATGATCCCCCTCTGTCCAGTGTCAGAATTCAATGGTTTTACTACCCTTGTCTATAATCATAGCCATGCCTGGATTGGGTAAGATTTATGAAAAGTCTTGTTTGAGGTTAACTTTGAAGCAAGCGAATGGTTTCTCTGTGTTCTTGTGTGAGTTTTAGTGCTTCTGCTTGCACAGATTTATTCATTTTCTTTAGATTTCTTCATTTGAACTCTTAATTTTTTATTGTCGCTGCAATGAGAATCAGATTTTCCAAGTCTGAGGACAGCAGAAAAACATAGATTGCCTCTTGCTGGTTGGGGTCCGTCATTGCCTCAGGAATTTAATACCTCGTCCTGTTCATGAGTGATTGTGGGTAGGAAAGAGCAGGAGAAGGATGTTGTCAAGGGTAAGGCCAGTGATACTGTGGTCTGTTGTGATGGAGAAACAGCTGAATCAAAGAGGGAATATCTCCATGTAATAGTTGGTCTTTAATTCCAACTTTCCTCTATGGTCAAGAAACGTAGATCGTGACCCAAAGAACAAGATCCTGGATATGAAGAACTTCCTCCATAGGGTTTCTGGTGGGGGTGCAATAGACTGGATGATTTGCAAAACCTACATAACTTGTAGTAAATAATCAAATTATTATGTTTCTCTGCTTTGGGTTCATAGAAAACATATACCTTGCTTAACAGTAGTCTGTTGAGATCCCTGATGAAGGCCTTCCTTTGGAAGTTTCTAGGCACATCCCAGGAGGACACCAGAGGGAACACCCAGAACTCCCAGTAAGGACTCATGGCTTTCACCGTCTTGAGAATCTTGGAGAATTTTTTTTCTTGTTCTGCAAAAGAAGAAGAAAAAAATCTGGTTGGCACAGACATTTTTCTTCTTGGGGTTTAAACCCTCTAGCCTTCAAGCATGAATGGAATACTTAAAGCTACTAGCATTCAGCCTCAAGGATTAGATGGTTAAACCTTGTAGGTTTATCCATCCAATCCAAGTCTCATTTTTACTTTTGACCTTGAGTAAACTGTCCTGCTTCAACTTCAGTAACTTTGTAAGATTTCCATTACCGAAAAACATCCTGCTAAGCTAAGGTAAGCTAAGAAGGACTGCATTTGCAACAATCCGTTGCAAATGGTGATCTTTGTAGAGTGCATTTTAAAAAATTGCAGGAGTAAAATCTCCATCTATACACGTTTGTAAGCAAAAGGAACAAACATTGGCCATCCTGGACTGATATAGTTCAACCTCCTGGACTGTGTCTAAGGAATTCTGAAGGGACATATTAGCATTTGTTATGTTTACCTGCAATACATTACAATGCAACATAAGTTGTGTTTTCATTGATTGTACATTGCACAATTTGATATTTAGAAAATAAATTGCTCACATTTGTAATGGAACTGCAGCTATACATCAAGTTCATAAGAAGAGTGGTTTTGGAAAACTGAAGATTTTGACTTTTTTCTGATGGTGACTCTGTCTACAGAAAATTCTCTCTTGTAAACCTTTTGATATCAAGACCTGAAAAGTGTTGGAAAGCAGGTGCAGTGTAGATGGGTGAAATCATGAAGTGATTGGGCGTTGGGCTTCATGCATGTCCAACCTGCACCAATAAAGGCCCTTCACTTTCCTCTGCTCGCTGTAAAACACAGAACCCCCTGCTTTCATCTTAGAATGTTTTTTTTATTTGTGCAATCACCCACTGCTTTCCAATATTCACATTTCTGTCATTTGATGTCCAAGTTCAAGTTTGTTACAGCAGATTTGCATGAATAACCTTAAGAAAGGAATATAATCTATGTAACATTTAAATAAAAAAAACAACAAAAACACTTTTTTTCCACTGATGATTAAGTGTTTGGAAAACTCCATAGTTGAGTATAATACAAACCAATGATTAAAAATATCTTAACCTTATTCTTTTTTTTCTGTTCTTCCTCTGAGTAGGTGGTTTGTAAGGCAGCATCTTTTTGCCCACAAAATGTTTGAGCAAAAACTGGATCTGCAGCTGCGTTTCCAATAGAGATGTGCACAAAACTTTGTCAATATTCTGCTAATGCAGGAAAAACACAATTTCACAATTGAAATAAGTGGAATAAGTTTATTCATGCGACAAATCATTAAAAGACACTTCATAACGTTACCAAATGGAAACAAAATGAAAGTCAGTTTTTAGTAAAAATGGATAGAAGAGACTAAGCATTCTTTGATCAGGTAGATTTTCTATAGCAAAGAGCCTAACAATATTAGTGCTACCTACACAATATTTGGTGTTAAAAGTGGTATATTTATTTTTTATATTTTTATTTTACTGTAGGAATAGAGCAGATTTTGTCCTTATGTTTGACTGTGAAAACAGCCCAGTCTGTCAAGCTATGGGTGATTTTTATTTCTTCTTTTTTCTGCTGGTGCTTCATGGATCAGAGTTAAGTAGCTTAAACACAAAAATGGCTCCTCTGAAAATAGAGACTGCGCTGAAGCTGAATTTGAGAAATCTGTACACAAAGGCCAATAATACTTTACAAGCCGCTCCATAGTAACCTCAGTCATGTGACAGAGGACTCGTGACTGGACTGTAAAAGTAAATGCAGTGAGGCATACAGTATGTCACCGTGCAGTAATTTATGATGTTTACATCCCAGCGCTGTGCACATACTGTAACTATAGGATTATTCACAGTGCGTCTGTGCCACATGTTGTTGGGATGTTACTGTGACCTAAATCTGACTCTGAGCTACACTTTCATCTTCTCTGTGTTTTTCCTCTTCTTTTTTTTTTTTTTAGAGTTACGCTTTGAAAGATCAAACAAAAAGAAAATGCATCATTTTGGTATTTCTCCTTTTGTGTGTGTGTGTGTGTGCGTGTGCGTGTGTGTGTGTGTGTGTGAGTGTGTGTCTGTTGCTTTTTTACAGTTCCATTTAAAATGTTGCAAACTGTTTTTGTTTTTTTTTATGTTCATATAAATAAGCTTACCAGATATACAGCATGGCAACTTTTAGTTCAGTTCACCCACCTATTACATGTTATGCCTAATATATTCTACTCACTTTAATCAATTAGTGGCTACAAAATAGATTTAAATCATTTAGAAAAAAATCCAAACAGTGACTTGCAAAGTATTTTTATTTGTAAAAAAAATCTTTTCTTTCAACTTCACATTTGTATTCCACTTTGTGTTGTTCTTTCACAATAAATTCTAATCAAATACATTAATGTTTGTGGCTAGAATGTGACAAAAAATGTAAAAATTCAAGGGGTGTGAATACTTTTGTCACTAAGATGGCAAGTAGGAAGCTGGAATTGAACCCACAACTTTAAATCTTTGAAACTACAAGTTGACTACACTTCCCACTGTCCCACAGTTGAATCACCAGTGTAAAAAAATGTTTTTTTTTTTTTTTTTATTGAAATGTTATATAGATTCTATTCCTTTCTTAAGGTTATCCATGCAAATCTGCTGTAACAAACTTGAACTTGGACATCAAATGAGAGAAAATATGAAAATTGGAAAGCAGTGGGTGACTGAGTTTTATTTGTTCTGTACAAAACTCCATAGTTGAGTATAATACAAACCAATGACTAAAAATATCTGCTACAATAACATTTCTATCTTGTTTTTGATAGTTCTGGCAGTGGAGCCGCCGGCCCAAGGCCTGGAGAAACTCCCGGAAGAAATGAACTGGTCCTACTCAGGTCTGTTTGATTCTTCTGATGTTTTACTCGTTTGTTGGCTGCAAGTGGAATTTTATTTTCCAGTTTATCGCTTCTAGAGCCAGCTTATCTTAAACAAACTACTTTTTTAAAATTTTGATGTCATGACACGTAATCAATTTTCCCAAAAATAATCACTCACTGACACTGGGACTGCATTCTGTAACTGCAGAGCCCGTATAAGACCCAAACGCCACAGCAGTATGAATATCTGATGAATTGCAGGTATTATCCATTAGCCTCTCCCGCAGGAAAAAATTGATCTGCCTCGGACCATATGGTTCGGTGACTTGAGCTAACTCAGCACGGAGCCCCTGCAGAGTTAAGCTACGATCAGACAGAAACAAAGAGTGGACGCAGACAGGCAGTAAGGACCCCTCAGGGAGCGATTAGAGTTTTACTGCTCAGAAGAGACCCACTGGCCGTCAGCAGGCTAAAACAAGAGCTATTAGGGTTATTAACCTTCACCTCCATGGATCACATTAGCTGTAAAATGCTAAGATGTATGATGATTCCCACTGCTGCTAATAGATCTCACCTGGAGTTATAAAAGCAAACTGTTTCGTTTAGTTGATTAGTTACAATTACATCTTCGGTTTGATCACTTAGAGTGACAGCAATGTGAAAAGTTTTTCTAAAGCCCACTCTCAGCAGATTTCAGCATGAATATTAATGGGAAGAACTGCTGCTTGTCAAATGATGTAGCACAGTATTTTCAGTGCATTACCTCCAAATGATGATAATCAGTACAAGAAATCTGAAATACTTAGGAACCATTAGACACCAAGCCTAATTACAACAGAACAAAAGCTATTTCTACTTGCGAAACATGTTCATTTGAGCAAAATTCAATGGGGTTTATGCTCCCTACTCCCTTACTGACCTACTCCCTTACTTCCAACCTTGGATGAATACAAAGCCAATGCTTCAATCCGTTTCCTACTCATTACTGCTGTTATACGTGACAAAGACTGAATCTCAATAGGTGCACCTGCATTTCATCCTTCAGATTGCTCTGTCTTCTTGTCAGAGCTTTACAATCAATTTGTCTGCCACCTTCACCTTGTTTGTCAAATTGGAATGGGTTTTTTGTGTGATACACTGACATGCATAATGAACAACCTTTCAGCAGCAGAAGGGAAGTGGATGCACATTTTCCTTTTCTCTGTGTTGGGTCTGGAAGTTCATCAACACAAATGAGTTCCTCTGGTAGTTTATTGAGATTCACTGTAACTGTAGCTATCACCGTGACTGTGTGTGTGCGTGTGTGTGTGTGAGTATATACTTGTATGCAACCTATAGAGGTCCATTATAACAATTTTCACCAACAAATGGAGGTCTTTTGTGGAACATGAGGACATTTTCCTGATCTTCACGTTTTTCCAAGTAAACTGTGCTCAAATAAGAAGGATTATTTGTTTATTAACACGGTGGTATGCCTCTCGACGTGAAGGAGCAGCGGCTCTACTCCGAGTCCCTCACGGATGACCGAGCTTCTCACCTTATCTCTAAGGGAGAGCCCAGCCACCCTACGGAGAAAACCCATTTCGGCCGCTTGTTTCCGGGACCTCATTCTTTCGGTCATGACCCAAAGCACATGACCATAGATGAGGGTAGGAACGTAGATCGACCGGTAAATCGAGAGCTTCGCTTTTTGACTCGGCTCTCTCTTCACCACTGTGGACCGGTACAGTGCCTGCTTCACAGTAGTGAAGTAGTGAAGCAGGCTCAGACCTGTTCCTGGTTGTGGGAAAGGTCCAGTGTTCCACAACCAGGATGAAAACCACACTGCTCTTCCTGAATCCGAGATTCGACTATCCGACAGACCCTCTGCTCCAGGACCCCTGAATAGACCTTAACAGTGAGGCTTAAGAGCGTAATCCCAGGTTGTTGAGTGAGAATGATGATTTAATGGTGAAATTATACAAAAATCCAAAGTCCAGACAGCACAGAATGAGTGGAAGGCTAAGAACTCATATCTGGTAGCAACTGGTAGAACAATTGACATCTGACGACAGCAGACAAGACTACTCCCAAAGAAGAAATGCTGTTTTTGGGTTAAGAAATTGAGTTTTGGTTGGGGTTAGGCTGTAGAAATGAATGGAAGTCAATGAAAAGTCTCCGCAAAGACAGTGAAACAAACGTGTGTGCGTGCGTGCATGTGTGTGTGTGCAAAAGTGTGTGTACACAAGCTTGTTTTTGTGTCCAGCTCTGTTTCTCGCCTTGTGCGGTGCTCTGAGCCGAGAGTAAAAGCATTAACATTTGAAAGGACCACACTTCATTGTGAGGCACAGCGCACCGCGTTTTTAGTTAGGTCAGAAGTAAAGGGGGGACTGGGGGGAAACGAATGAAAGGGAGACAGCCAGGGGAACGAGAGAGAGTGAGAGTCGGAGAACTTTCAAGACAAGATACATCCAAATCCCTATAGGCCTTTACAATGAACTCGCCTCCAACAAACCATGGCTGTTCACTTAGATTTACTGCAGCAGGTTTAAATGACTACATGCCTCTCATTAATTGTGCTTATACAGCTACTTACCAACCTGCCATGTAAGAAAGACAGATTTGTTTTGTCTGACATTGAGAATTTCTCACAGAAGTTTTTACCTTTAAATTTAGAAGCTTATCACACTAGACAAACAAACTGGAGTTTGATTAAAGCATACTAAACAGGGCTGGTGTGGTCTGAGATTAAGATTAAGCTAAAAAAGTGTGTGTGCTTGAGCAAGGCAGTCTAAAAACCCAATCCCCAAATTCAGTTCTGTCAAAACAAATGGGCCAAAGTCCCAGCAAACTGTTGGGAGAAGATTGTAGAAGGAAACTCGACATATTTGATACAAAATGTGTTTAAAAGGCAATTTTAATGATCAAATATTAATGAAATGCATGTGAAATTTGTAATTTGAAAATATTTGAACAAAGAAACACAAACAAAAGATGTTTTACCTGATTGTTTTGGCATGTTTCAAATAGAAATCCTTTTGTTGATTACAATTGACTTAAAACAGAAAAGGTTTAGCTTTAATGTTGGACAGAAACTAAATTGCATTTGTACCATATTGAGTGGAAAAAAATGCAACAGTTATTTAAGTAAAAAATAATTGTTGCAGATTCATTTAACAAAACAAATTCTAAATTTAAATGCAGTATTATCAACATAAATCCAACCTAAAACCTAAACAATGGCCTGAAAGTCTGTAAGAACCTCAAAATATCATTAAGATTTATTCATGCTTTAAGCCTCAGAAAAGAAAAGAAACCCAAACATACCTTTTTTTGTGCATACCACCTCTTCTGGGACATCTCTCACTCTTGAGATTAAAAAAAATTCTACTTCTATGTTTCCCCAAGTGGATTCATTGTAAATTATTAATGCTTTTATGTTTTTATTTGGTTCAACATGAAATAATAATCTTCTGGTAATCCAGATGAAGCTTGTTAGGGTGGAAAAAAAGTAAAGTTTTTTTTTTATAAACTTGATTCGCAGGATATTCAAAACGTCTTTTAAAGAGCTACACTCCCATTTGATTTTTCTTTTTTTATCATTGCTATTTTTGTATATTTTTATGAAAAACAGGATTTTTTTAATGTTCAGTGTTTCCATCATTATTACTCTGTGCCTTGTCTCCAGGGGGTCCCTGGGATCCTTGTGCCTGGAAGACACCCCTTAGGGTCCCATCTGCCATGCGTGTTTTTGTGCATGTCGTTGTGTATCCCGTTAACCCAGAATTTCCCCTGCCTGGCAAATTTACTAGGAAGTTCCCAAAGGAATATTCCAGAGTTCACACTGTAACTAATCAAAAGAATTTGCATGCATGTTGTTTTTTTTTTTATTTCTGATAAATTGTTGGTTTTTCATTATTAAACATTTTTTCCCCACTACAGTTTTCATAAATGTGTCATGAACCAAAGGAAGATTATGCAACGTAACAGATTATGCCATTTCAGAACATTATGAGCATTCTGAATCCAAATGTTGAATTTATTACTAGATAACTGCAGCATGTTTTGTCATCCGTCTACTTGTTTTTGTTTCTTTGGCCTCCTGTCGCCTGTTTCTCCTCTTCTACTCACCGAACCATAGCCGGGGGACACGCAGGCTTCAGTTGTGCTTTGTCTATGGAACACACACCCACCCACACACCTTCAGGTTTTAATTATGCATAACTCCCACCCCCGTGTGCTATGCTTGTGCTACGTATTCCTTCACATCTGAAGCGATGTGATTGGAAAGAGGTGGGCTCTGGCAGACGTGGAAGTGATTCATGCGAGTGCGTTTTTTTTCCTCTTTTTTCTTTTTAATTCGACCATCTTCAAAGCAGGAAATACATTGGCTCTGGTAAGGTGACCTGACATAGATCCAAAACCCACTTGGAAACATTTTGTACAAGATAAGACTAGAGAGTTACACACCTGGGAGTTAGTTTGAAACCAGTAGCTTGAAGATGATTTTACACAAAATCCTCATTGTTCTCAACAGGTCATCTAGCCAGAACTCTGTTTTGGTCTGTCTGAACTTTATAAATGTCGTGGTTGAAGATGGAAGTGCATTTCATCAACATTTCTTCTGCCACTTTGTACAAGGAGTTTTGTACTTGAACTTCTCCCAAAGGATGAAATGTTACGGCCAAAGCGAACAGCTTTCTTGTTGTGGCCAAATTTCTCAGTTCTTATGGAACATCTTCAGGCCTTATCATTCAGCTGGCTGATGAAAGAGTAGACTTTCCCTTCACATTTAGGAATTACATAATTTGGCATTTCACAAAAACACCTCTTGTGTTTGACTCTTCACACTCTAATCTGATTTTACTTGACATACAGGCCATGACTTTATGGTCCGTCTTCGGACCGCTGGCCTCATGAACAAGCATCAACTGCACGAACAAAACACTTACCGTTTCCTCGTCAAAAAGGCAGCCGGTCACTTTAATTTACAATGGTTCTCTTCCATTCCTCTCTAGAATATTTTTTCTCTCTTCTCAAGAAAGTTTGAGTTGTTTTGCTAACTGCTTTACACCAGGACTATACCACCACATTACTCTTCAGAACCCAACTGATCAGGTATCGAATTGAAATCTGTTTTCCAATGCAATCACAACCATCATCATTTCATGGCTTTACCTGCATTTGGCCAGAAGCATTCATCACCAACCTTTTTGTTCTCTTTCAGTTTTATTTTAAAATGTGAGAACTAGAAATCTCTTGCTGTGGTGTTTCTACAACAAGATGAGGAGAAGGAGTCGCTTGCTCTATATATTTAGGCTCCTCTCATCCAGCCTCCTGTGCATTTCATCTCTTTATCCTTCAGTACACCACCCACAATGTTCTCAACTGCCATCTTAGTCACTAAATACTCCATTCTGGCTGCTCTTCTGCTCCAGTTGCTGCTCAGTCTGTGCGGCTGCCTCTGGAAGCCTTCGGGGAGTCGGGAGGTAATCATGCAGAGGTGTCTTTCTTCATCCACAAATAGAGGCTCTGTGCTCCCTGCTTCTTGTCCAGTCTTCATCAGCGTGTTGCAGCGCTAATGACAATGGCCGCCACATGAGATGGTTTGAACTGTGAGGACATTAGTGGCTAAACGCTTCAGGAGAGCTCATTTTTACACATCTCAAGTGCCTAGCAGAAAGGTTTGCAGTGCACACTGACTGCCTTAGACTTTAAAGATGTGGTAACTTTGAACAAAAACACAATGTTTTCACACTACTGGAGGATAAACATTTAATAGAAATCAACTGTGCTCTGTTTTGGGGCGTGATTGAAAGGTTTACGCTGTATTTTTCAGGAGCAAATATTGGATATTTAACGGTGAAAGAGTTGCAGCATTTCCCCCAAAGGTGAGCGCTTAGTGACTGCTGTGTGCTGGTGTGTGTACGCACAATTCACCTTTGTAAGGACTTCTTTTGGTAACTAGACTTATTTATTTCCCCTCACTGTAAACTTGGCTAATATACTTGAAGAGAATTGAGCTTTGGTTGTGGGTTGACTCCCTTATGACAACTGATACATAAATTACATTTATTTATTTATAATTATAGTGGGGGTGGGCATTTAGTGTATCTATCATTTTTTATGAAAAATGTCTTGTGATAATCATTTTTGATTCATTAACATAATAAATTTCAGGAAATATTAAAAAAAATTGACTAAAATATTATTTTTACTATTTTCTCCCATTTTTTCCACAAGAGCACTAAAAATATCAATAAATTTGACCGTATGATTAAATGAAGTCTCTTTTTGCATCTTAGTGAATTAAATCACACTTCTTCATGTATGTGGTGCTCTAAAGAAGCTTATTTTAAATCTGTATGTTTTTCAAGAGCAGTATTTATGTTTCTTGCAGTATGAATGCTATGTATGTCCACCAAGGCCACAACATATTTGAGGACACGAGGCAAGAATGAGGGTTCAAAAATAATTATTTTATTCTTAAACTCTCTTGAACTTTTCTTTTGGTTCAGCTGCTTTGATTTTCTGTGAAGAAAGACCCTATACAGGGCCGTCGAAGCCCCTACTAGTACCAGACTAAAGTAAAAAAAGAGCCTATGCAAATAAAGAGCCCTACTTTTTAAAAATAGAATGATCAAATAAAATGTGCAACTAGTGACTGTTTTTGTTTCAAACAACTTTGACTTTCTGTGTTTTTGCTATTTTTCACCACTGCTGTGCTTCTAGGCTTCTATTTAAGCAACGGTTCCAGTTACTTTTTTGCTATTTAAACAACAGCTTAAAGAGCAAAAAATAACGAGCCTTAAAAATCCAAATATAGTCTTCCATCATGTGAAATTCAGACATATAATACAGGCAGACTCCACACATCCTGGACATAAGCTATTTCGACTTTAGCGTGTGTGCACTAACTCAATTTTCTCTTCTTATGTCTATTTGTATTCACTAAAAAACTGCACAAACTTAGCAAATACAGCTGACTGACTGATCTTAGTTCTGATTAGATATCTCAGGGCCCCTAAGATCTCCTGACAAACACACGAGGCCTCTTTTTCCCTCTAAAAATCAGAACGGTTTGATTGATAGACGAGGTGACTGCTGTTGTGTGCGACAGCTCGTCTCTGTATTAGATCTTCTGAATGAATCATGTGCCCGTTTCTCTGCGTGTGAAGCCTCTCTATTATCCATAATAGATTTATTTCTTATCTTGGATTCTCTCTAAATCTCTTGTCACTGTGTCACACTGTAGCAGTCGAGTGTGTATGTGTGGGGGTGTGTGTGAAGGAAAACCTAAATGATATGGGTCAATATCTTCATGGGAAATGTAGTTCTATCTCGGGGAACTGCAAGTCACAAAGTAAAAAATAAATAATAATGTAAATGATTTTCCATCTTGCTTCCAGCTCATGTTTTAAAATTATTTTTGTTAGATTTTCTTTCTTTCTTTTTTTTCACCGTGAAAAGACGCCACGAGTTAATTTAAAAATAACGCTGAATGGAATATGAAAAATAATGGTCTCCTGCGAATGCAGCGGCAATATTGCAGATTCAGAAAGCGCCATTAAGACAACACCAGCAGCCTCTCATTTGAATATTTAATACATATTCAGCTATTTTTTTGCCAACTGCGAAGCAAACAGGAGCCGACAGTCCCCAAAAAACCTCCAAGCCCTGCATTATTCAATCCAACAATCTACCCTGTTTTCTGAACAGTTAGCTCACTCGGCAGAGCGGAGACGCAGAGGTTGACGTCAGCTCTAAGTGGTAGAAAACACACATTACACACATGGATTGTGTGTGTGTGTGTGCGTGTGTGTGTGTGTGTGTGTATTTGCATTGCTTGCAGCTCTGGAGCAAATGTGACATTTCCTACACTACCTTCCTTCCTCTGGAGCTTCTTTTCTAATATTTTTCTTCATCACCTCGTCTCACCCTCTTTGTCCTCTTCACTCTCCTCATTTTCTTTTGTTGCCTCTGACCCCCCTCCACCCTGATACCCCCAAGTGAAAGAACTGGCCTGAAAGGATAAGAATGTCGAGAATAAAAAGAGCAACCGCTGTCGCATCAGAAGAAAAGTATTTTCTTCACATTAATGTTTAAAGAAAGAAGAATTCATTTTCTTTTTGATCTTTACAAAATTTCACCATTCTGATTGTGAAACACGGTAACGGCTTTGGGTGCACTGACTGTAGTTTTCTGGCTGATCACTGATTTTTAAAAAGCCTGAGCTGATCCCAGTTTCAAAATGAAGGAAATTGGTTTTGATTTATTGGAGCACCCCTAATAGAGGTAGGATCAGGGAGGAGAGAGGAGTTCTTTTTTTAAACAGGAACAAAAAATTGGGAGATTTTATATGTTTTTTGATGAGAAGATAATTGAAGAAAACTTGAGGTTTGTTCACTATCCAGCTTGACAATAATCCTAAAAATAAAATTCACCCATAGAGCCACAACAAAAAAAATTCTTAATATGTACATAAAACGTTATTCTATCAAAACTAAACAAGAACTTCTTTCTACTCTCTTTAGGAACCTTTAGGATTTCAGGTAATCCCTGAGGATATTTACATTAACCAGTTACATTAATCAATTACTAACTTTGGAGATCTTCTAAATTAAATCCAACAATAATAATACCAAAGATGGTAGTAAATTACGGATTATTGTGGTTTAAAATTAGATAATTTGTTACGATATCTGAAGTGCTTTTAACGTTCATATGGACTGAAGAATAAAAAGGAGGGTTCCTAATATTCAAATTTTCTGAATCTAAGATAAAAAAAAAAAGGACTGGTGACGCTGGTGACACATCTACATACTTCTTTGTCTGACCGCGCTTGAATATCACACGGAACTTAAGAGACCTGAAAAGTAATTTCCTCTCTGAATCATCCCCATTTTTCTCCCAGCGCGAGCTCGAGCGCGCGCGAGGCGAGGCGGTGCGGCTTTTAAACGAGCACAGCAGTCTTCAGTGACATCCAAGTCGGGCTTTAGGGTTTTTTCTTTTCCTTTTATTCCTGTCTTCAAACTGTCAGCTACTTGTTGCCATGGCAGCGTTATGTCAGCGGAGTCGCTCGGTGTGTGCAGATGTTTCGGCGCGCGCGCGTGTATGTGTGTGTGAGAGGTGATGCTAACAGATAAAGCTGTAGGGGTGAGATGTGGCTATTGACCGCTGACACCCTCCTGACATTTCCCCCCCTCACGCGCCGCAGCACGTGCGCGCGGTTCGCGTGTTTATTTTACCCTGAGCACAAGTGGAGACGGACACGTGGAAGTCTTTTATTGCAGCTGGAATTCTGGACGGCTTTGTTCCCTAACAGAAAACCTGAATAAATATTGCGAGAAATGCGAGTTTAGGCACAGAAAAGGTTGAGGTTGTTGCTTTTATTGTAAGCGGTGCTTAATTTGAGCCTGTCCAGTAAAAGAGGAGGGTGACAGAGATGTTAGCTCAGCTGCTTTACAGGCTGATGTTGTTCCCACTCTACATTTGTGCTCTTTCTCTTTATTTTCAACATACTGACAGCTATTAGGAGCCGGAGGAGCCAGCGTTCTGCAGCTGGAGCTGAAGTAGACTGAAGGATTGCATCAAGTCTGCTTTATCTGTCAAACTGTTGTAATTGGACATTTCTGAGCCGCTTCTGATTTAGTTTGGATTTTTGTTCCTAAAATATATTTTCATAAGGACCTAATAGGGTTGCACGTGCTGATGCTTTCATGTGAAGACAATATTGTCTGGTGATCTTATGCAAAAGGTTTAATAATAAACCACTGTCCTCTTTTGCTCTGCTGTGAGAGAGGTTTGACTGACATGTCTACACATTCACAGTTAACAATAGTTACCAAACTGTTGTCAACTCAAAGATTTTCTTTCTACATTTAGCAACATTACAGACAAAAAAAACTTGGTATCGGCCAAAATCAGAACCAGCAAGTCTGGCTTTTTAAGGACCGGCAATTATCCAGAGAACTGCAGTCGTTGCACCTGTAGAACCTAAATTTGAATGATTTCCGCCTCATGATGCAACAAAAACAACTTAGTTACATGGGCATCATTCTGAAATCCAGTTACATATGTAAAATGCTTTTGGCTATGTGATTTCTAGATCTACATCAAATACAACTACCTAGAAAAGCTGCAGTGCAGCCAAGATGAAGCTTGTTTTGCCCATGTCTCTACCGTCCACACAAACGTCCACGTCCAGGAATGTAAAGCCTGCTCTGCTCTGAATGTGAACCATCTGCTCTGACCTCATTATGCCCATTGTCTTTACTGTACACTGTAGCACAGTACACAACACAAACATAGGCTTCATGAATTACAGGGATTTAGCTGTGTAATTGTATAATTCTGCCATGTCAGTTCTTACAATAGGTTTGTGATCAGGATGCTTTCTGGTGATGAGGAAGAGAGGAGGAGTCTTCCCATTAAACACACATCTTCATCATCAGTCATTTGAAAAAAATACATATGACCTCACCTATAATTTAGTATTTTTGACATATTTGGACATAAGGATATAAGTTTTGCCAATACTGACTAAGTCATCAGGCGCACATGCCTGTTTCATCTTTGCTCATCATTCCATCGTTTAGAGCTTTGACGTTTAATTTGTTGCTCTTAACTGTTGAAGTGAATGTGAACATCATGGTGAGATCTGCCTGTTGCCTTCAGAGAGAAGATTGTAGGAGGTTAGGATTCTGTTACATTCAGGAGAATGTTTCCACCACCAGTTGGGGTTAAACCCACACATCTAACACCGCATCATACTAGAGTGACGACAAATGTGATGCGCTAGTACGTCTTGTGAGTCAAGCAATGATGTTATTCTGTCCCCAAATCAATGGACTGTGTTGTGTAGCAGTAGCTCCACCCTAACCGTACCGTACCATTGTCCTATAGACCTACAATTGAAGGGGGACCAGGAATGGTGTCATACAAGCTGGTTGTATTGGTCGCTTGTACAATGGACCAGACTGAACCTTTAGTAGAACTGGATCTGAAGACAAATACCCAAAACGTACCAGTAAATTCAACAAAGGACTGTCTGAGAGTCGATACACGGTAAAGGCCTATAGTCAATGCCCATATCCTGATCTCACTGAGGTGCTGTGAGGTGAACTGAAACATGCCTTAACGTATATACCTCAAACATCTCAAAGAAGTGTCAATCCTACAAACACGAATGTGTAGACATAATAAACGAAACCATACGCATCCAGGAGACAGCTGTAATCATGCGACTGAATGCAGGTGCAGATCAGGCGCGCTATCATGAATAAATTCACACAAACACACACAATTGCTGTCTGGAATTTCAGCCAAGAGCCTACAATATTGACATGTGCTCATATTTTATTTACAAGTTGCTGTTTTTCTTTGTTGCATTTCACATAAGGTTCATTTTTAATGAAGCTTTAACATATGAAGAAGCACACTGGCTTTGTCTTTCATGTTACGGCCCTCTGACTGAATGTTGTGCTGCTGCTGGTTTGGCTTTGAGTTTTGTTTGTCTCCGTGTTTTCGTGTGTTCATCCTCTCTTACATAATTCATGTGAAAAGCATCCTTATAAAACAAAACACACACACACACACACACACGCACACACACACACACACACACACGCACACACACCCTGACACCGCATCAGTGACTTCCAGCACAATCCATGCTGCACCGTCTTGAAAAAATAAAAAATAAAACGAAGACAAACATGAGAAGATTATTCAGCCAAAAGCTCATTTAGTCATAAACAAAAAAAAAAAATGTTCAGAGAATATCCCCCCTACCACTTCACTGAGCGGCTCATCGGCCTTGGATTCTTTTCTCTACAACTTTGCTGTGAGCATAGCTGGTGCATGTGAGTGGGCACATACTCATACTATTGATAAAAGACATTCTTTTCTAATTCAAGCAATGTAAAGCATTAGGCGTGTTTACTACAGCTTTTTACTTTTTAGTGTTATACATGATCATATAATCACAATGAAAACTCTTAGAACAGATCCTTGTGTTATTTTTGGTTAGCCATGTTTTTCACCCTGGATGCCGTTTTTGCCCAGTATCTTTCCATGTTGAGTTTTTTTTTTTTGTCATCTAATGGGTGAAAAATCAGTGCTTTCTTGGAGTAATTTTAGGGTGGACACTAAAAAATTCCCCACTTTTCCATGTCTTCATCTGTGGATAATGCCTCCCACTGTGATTCTCTGGAATCCCAAAGTCTCTGTTCCTAAATGGTTTTGTAGTCACTCCGTATTGAGCTGTGGCTGCCACTAAATATATCTTAAATGGACTAGTGTTGGGTACTTTTCAGTGATGTTGTAGTTGTTATGTTGTTAGTCGGGTTTCTTTCTCTCAGACTTTTAGGATATTAACTTGTATTATCTCTGTGTTTCTTTCTCTCCTCTTTTCTCCTTTCTCTATTAAATCTTTTCCGCAGCTTTCTATCTTTCTTTTCCGTATCTGTGTCCATTATATTTGAAATACACAAAAAGAAATTCAGAATATATTTTTTATATGTATACAAGCCTTAATGCTTCACTTGTGAAAGTAAATCTCAGGAATTGTTGGCACTCAGACAACAATTCTGACCACCACACTGCCAGATAAACAAAACAAATGTAAACATAAAAAAATCAATTACACAGCAAAAAGAAATGGCTTTGTAACCCTTTTCAGACTGATTGATATTATTAATTTTCCTTAGATCAGGTCATGATGTGTTATTAGACTACTTGAGGCTTAAGGATGCCATCACCTTCATCTTTTGCTCAGATTCTGGCAGGGACACTCCAGTATCATAATACAATTTCTTGTCAAAGAAAGCATGTTGATAAAATGAAAAAGATTACTTTAAACCTAAAATATACCGGAGGTATGAATAATTTTGAACTCAACTGTGAGTGGACTTCCACTACTTTTTTTTAGCAGTACTTACTAAGCTGGTTTTCATACTTACAGGTAGCCTGAACCAGCAGAACTGGGGGAAGAGTTACCCGTCCTGTAATGGCGCCCGGCAGTCTCCTGTGGACATCGATGAGATGTTTACCCAGGTCCGGATGCAGTTCCAGAACCTGCAGCTAGAGGGCTGGCAAATTCCCACATCAGAGTCCACCACCATCCAAAACAATGGGAAGACTGGTATGTTTAAAAGCGCCTTCTTTCATAAGTATAAAACCCCAAAAAGAAAGATTTTTTTTTAAGCAAATCCTAAAATTTGAGTATCCTAGTAAAGCCAGTGTCTCTACAACTTCATTTTTCTCCTGTATAAGCATCGTACTTAAAGCTGCAGTGTGTAACTTTAATAAAAAATAGTTTTTTCAAAATTTCTTGAAATTATTTCTATGTCGTGGTGGTATGATATGAGACATAATCTGTGAACTAACTACAAATAAACCAATCAGAGCTAGAAGGAGGGTCTTAGTGCTGGCAATCACCTCCTCTCCACGCTGCAGCTAGGAGATCCTGTTATGAATGCTAAGGCTAGTTATCATAGCCACCAATTATGTAGAATTAATAGTTTTCCTGTAGATTTAAATTGTCACGAAAGGGCAGGGCCTCCCATGGCTGCAGCCTCAGGCACCTATCTACCCATGTCTTATGTTTTAAGTTCTTTTGGACTTGCTGTACTGAAATGACAATTTCCCTCCTGGGGGGACTGATGAAGGTATTCTATTCTATTCTATTCTGCTCTCTGCCTTTATCACATTTAGTAGTGAATACATGAGTTGATTGACAGCGCTAAGCCCCTCCTCCTGGCTGTGATTGGTTGTTTTTGGTTGGGAGCGGTGCATTTCTTCAGATGGCAATATTAGCTCTGCAAGAAGGAGGTCAATCTTTTCACAGATTATCTGTCTTATACTGTCACAACATAGTGACAGTTTTAACAAATATGTCAAAAACAAATTTTTTAATAAAAATTACATACTGCAGCTTTAACACCGTGGAAACATGTGGGAATATTTTTGATATAATGATTGCATAAAGCGAGACTTGGTAATCCTGAGCTGTGGAAGGATTAAGTTTTTATATGCCCCCTCAAAAAAAAAAAAAACGATCCACAGCTCCAAGATTAATGACACAGTGAGCTGTTGGGAAAGAAACAAGAAGCGAAAGAGACTATGTAATTGCAAGAAGAGCAATGAGAGAGACGGCACCGACTGAGGGATCATGTAATGAAAAGAGAAAAGATCAGTGCTGAGAGGCAGCGATGAACAGAGGAGTCGCTAGAAAAGAGCAGGAGGGAGGAAAGCGAGTGGGGGAGCATGGACGATGTGAAGAGACGTGAAGTGATGTCTGAAGTGATAAACAGATGAAAGCTGTCTGAGCTACTCTATCCTCTCCATCTGTACAATACTGCCTGAGCTGCAAGCCGTGTTGTGCCTCTGTGTGTCCATTGAATGTTAGTGGTATGAAAGTGAAAATGGCAGAAATCTCACACAGCTTGTATGATAAACTAGTCATAATTCTATACCCATATAAATCAAAGTGTTTATAAAACTTTAGGATAGCCTTCATAAAAGCAAAGTAGGTTTTAGAATCTTAATATTTGACTTGAGGGAGCAGTTTTAGACTCAACTGGTGTGTAACTGTAAAAAGATTTGCTTTTGCAATACTGACTCAGCCTATAAACTGCTGTTACACTGCTTCATATCTTGGTATACATGCTGGTGTATTGAAAGGCAAGTTTTATGAAGGGGATTATGGTGAATGAGTCTTTTCATTTTGATGCTTCCTGAACAGTTCTCAACCAACTTATCTGGTAAAATAAACTGTGAAAAATATATAAAAATGTCCTTGCAGCTATTCTAATGTGTCCTTTGGGATCCCGGTTTGAATTTCAGTGTTGCATTCAGGAACGGCTATGTTACTTTTGCAATGCTGTCAAAGTCTCATCGTCTGAAAATGAAACTTTAAATTTAAAATAATTCAAATTAATCAGAAAGTACACACCTTCAGTTTCAAGCATTCTGCATACCGACATGAGTAAATCGTCATCAGTCAAAACAACATGACATTAAGTACTGTTATCAAATGGCTGTTGCTTAAATATCTGAGAGGTTGTGTAGAAGTGGCGCATGTGTTGCATGAATGGCATATGTAAAATTAGGAGCTCATGCAACATATTTTTTTGCGTGTGTCAATTAGTTTCATAAGGATTTCTTAACATCTGAGAGCTTTTAATGAGAGAAGCTTGTGAGAACTACTTGCTATTAGCTTAGTTCATCGATTTATTCATATCGTCATGGGCATGCTAACCTATAACAATTGCTTTGGTGGGAAAATATGTTCTCCCAGCAAATAGTCCCAGAGTGGCATATTTAATGCTGCTTCAACACCATGAGTGCAGTCGGCTGCATGAACAATACATATAAAGGCAACTTCTCTCCGCTCTGACTCCCAGATATAGCTCCCAGAGCTAAATATCTCTCATGAGAGACACACAAAGACTACATTTTATATAACAGCTCTGTCGGGGTGTTGGTGGAATAAAAATCTGTCAGGATGCACGGCACGTTGGTTAAGCATCACTGAGCGTTTAAAAGTTTCAGCACAAGTGAACTTCTAGTGATGTGAAAAATCTACATACCAGCTCAACTGCTCACAGAGTTAAGGTCATTTCTGGTGCATTTCAGAATCTGCAGCGGTCTTTATTTATATTTCAGGGTGTACCTGTGTATGGGAAAGGTACTTTGGGAATCTCAGGGTGTTTTCACACTTGGTAATCCAGTAGACTCGGTTTTATTGGGGCTTTCTGGTTTGTTTCATGAACCAGTAAAGAGCCAAAGTAAATTTATTTTCATTAAGATGGAGTTTTGTTCTGCTTAAACATTTGTTTTTATGAACATTTTAGTGGTCATCAACCTGGAAGGGGACTTCTTTGTAAGTGGAGGAGGGCTGAGTTCCAGGTTTCGCGTATCCAGACTCAGCTTCCATTGGGGGCGCTGTAATACGACGTCAGATGGGTCTGAACACAGCCTGAACGGGATGAAATACCCTCTGGAGGTAAGTGTCAGCAGTACGCCACACGTTTTCTTCTCCAACTCAAACCCAAAGATAACGTTGACTCTGACTGTGTCACAGATGCAGATTTACTGTTACAATCCCAACGAATTTCAAAGTTTAGACGACGCGATGGAGAACGGAGGACGGGTGGCCGCCTTGGCTGTTCTCTTTGAGGTGAGGCGACCTCACTGTGGAACCACCCGTTTCTGTACCTACCCTCAAACAAAGCAACAATACAATCATTCTTTCATTTCCAGGTGAGCCTGGAGGACAATGGCAACTTCAGTCCTATAGTGGAAGCAGTCAGTGGTGTGAGCAGATATGGTAGGTCACTACATGAAAGTCTGAGCTTGTTACAAAAGATGAAGATGTCAAATATTTGACAATAAAACACATAAAGCTTACAGCTTTATCTTGGGTCTACTTCCTCTTAATCTTAATAATTGCAGCTTTAGAGCTCTGGATACCATCAGTTTTCTCCAGGTTTATTTGCCCTTTTACTCAAACAGTACAGAGTAACATAAGGCACTTTTTATGTGTAGATAATCCAAATGTATCGGGTTGTACTAGTGGTATTTGTTTTTTTTAATCTATTTTATTTGTCGACTGTCTTTTTTGTTCTATTGTTGATATCGTTTAACTGCATAGTCAGTTACAGTTGTAAATATATTTACATTAGCATGAACATTAATTTAAAAACAGTAATGGCTCTGCAAAGTAAAAGGACTTCCTGTTTGATTCATTCAGAAATTTGACATAAGCTAATGTTCACTTATTTCTACTACTTTTCTTGGAATAAAAATATATATTTATGTTTTTGTTGGGGTGTATTACACCTTATCAACATTTGAAATAATGAAAAGTGGTTATTATTAGTGAAACTTTGGCCAAATTGTAATTATCGGATCGATACTTTAAAAAAAAAAGACTAATTTCGGCTGTTATCAATGTTAGTGCTGACATATCATGCATCACTAGTTAATATTTTTTTAATGTAGCATTAGCTCTTCTGATAACGATAATGATTTGAATGAATAACCTACAGAAATTCTGTGTTATAAACAGACTAGACAGCAGAACAGTTAGACTTGAGGTCTGACTCCAGTGATTCATTTCCCCAGGTAAGAGAGGATCGGTGGACGCCTTCACCCTGAGCTCCCTCCTGCCCAACGTGACCAATAAGTACTACATCTACAACGGCTCGCTGACCACTCCTCCCTGCTCTGAATCTGTAGAATGGATCGTCTTTAAACACACGGCAGACATATCAGAAGCACAGGTCAGTCGCTCTCAAATGTGTTGCCTGTTTTTTGTAGTTTTAGGTAGGACAAACATAAAGAATGTACAAAATAACCAAATATCTGAAATTTTTATGAGTTGGGATGAGAAGTGCTTTCTTACACTTGTTGCATTCTTTTATTGTATAGTAAGCAGTGATGTAACAAGTTGACGCCTAGAGTTTGCTAACTTTAGTGTGACTTTGAGTCGTAGTGTGAAAGATTTTTTTCATAATCTGTAAACTGTAAAAACAAAGGAGTACAGTCAATAACGTAACATCAGGAGGTCACAGAGTTATTCTAACAGTCACCAGAACTAACAATACATGTAAATGGGGCATTTTTTAAAATACTATAGTGAAATTAAGTGGAATTTGAATATTTTTAAATATATCTTTTGTAATAATAAGTGACTTCAAAGTTACATAACATTGTTAAAAAGCCTGGTATTTAGTGAAAAGAAAAATAAACTTTGATAAATTACTGAAAAACCTTTGGTCATATTACACATAAGATATCCTGTACAATTCAAGTAAAAATCCAACTAAATAGGAAGGAAAAAAAATAATGTTTTGGGTGTTTTTAGTTGAAGTGTGCGGACACCAGGTTATTGAAAGGAACTTTATGATTCAGTTTTCATCTTCTTTTGACTTTACCGCCGCTATCAGTGATGGTGAATCTGATGGACTCAGATATCTTAGTAGGATTTTCCTGACATTTGCTTTTTTTATGCTTTAGCTAAAGCATAAAAAATAAATAATGCACCGATTTTATAAATAACAAAGAGCAGCTCGTTGTGTGTGTCAGTCAGTGACACTGTGAAGGTATTCACCAATCATTTGATCTGAACCAGCTGTGGTCGTCGAGTGGGATTTTTAGTCTGTTGCTGGTTAGCTGTCGCTAACATCAACAAAGACAACATGTTGCTCTAAAGCGATGTAAAGCGAAAGGTTCAGTCAAGATCTCCTCACAGACGGGCTGTTCCTGCTGCTCTTGCTTCTTTTTTTTTTAAACGTTCGGTCGGGTTTCACACTGAAGACGACTGAGCTCTCCCTTTGACGCTACGCAGCGTTACAATGAATAACGCTACCTAGCAGTTATTCATTGTTGCAAAATAATGGAGAGCAAACACTGGTTTGTTGTGTGGATTACGTGTGTGAATGTGCTCGTGATTGAAGCAGGGAGTGAAAATATGACACAGCCACAATCATGCAAACCAGAAATAGAGCAGCCTGGCAGCAATACGAGCCTCTTCAAGCATCAGTTCTTTGGGTTTATTTTGGCGGCAGCATAGAGAGCAGAAACATGTTTCCTCTCAGGCTGACCTTTCCTCCTGCCTGTGTTTCTGTCCCTCCCTCCACCGTCAGCTGGAGGTGTTTTGCGAGGTGATGACCATGGAGCAGGCCGGGTATGTGATGCTCACGGATTACCTGCAGAACAACTTCAGGGAGCAGCAGCAGCAGTTCATGGGCCAGGTGTTTGCCTCCTACACCGGCGTGGAAGACGTACCCACACCCAGTATGTCATCACCCGATTTCAACGTTTTCTAATTTGCCTCGCACAAACAGCACTAAATGAATATGTTTTTGTCACTTTATAATATTTCTACTTGCTTTATCCTAGATGAAAAAGGTCACAGCATAGCATAGCATGCTTTCCTGCTCAGTGATTGGTTGATTTTCAGATCTATAACAGTTCAGCATCAAAACTGGGAAACTTGCATCAACCGACAGCTCTTTGAACTCCCAGTAGAAGCAGCACATCATCATTTTGTAGCATAAAAATAAGTTGGAGCTTTTCACCGCTTTGAAATCTGAACATTTTTGGGAGAAATGTTCAGAATTCTCTGTGTCTAACTCTGTGTCCTTTAAGGTCAGCTGCTTTTTTGATCATAAAAAGTCCTCGACACTCTCCACCTTCATAAAGTCGACCCAGAAGCAAAGTCTGACACGTCAATGGATTTCCACTTTGTAGCACTTTGTGTCACTGCTCCGATCAGCGGATAGGCAATTTATTTTGCAGCTCTTTTAGAAATTGAAATAACATATTCAGATATTCATAAAAGGCTCTTTTTACTTGTAGCAAATTCATGAATGCATACAGGCACACACACACACACGCACACACACACACATGCACGCACACACACCTGCAGCACATACTCAATGTCACACTTACTCTGAAACTGGGCTTTTTAAAATGCAGTTCCGTATTTTTATTTTTTTATCAAGTCACTTAACCTCATAATACCTCTGAAAACTTCGCTGGTATGCGGATGTTTTACCAATGGTGGTGTCAGCTATTTATTTCCACATTTTGAAGATTCACACAATTATTCAAGGTTTTAAGAGAACATATTCATCTCTGCTGTTTCCAGCGTGCAGCTCGGAGCCACAAAACGTCCAGGCCGACGCTCAGAACGACACCACCATCGTGGTGACGTGGGAGCGCCCCCGCGCGGTGTTCGACACCACCATCGACTGGTACACCGTCACCTACCAGAGGCTTCAGGGCAGGGATCAGAACAAACGGGAGTATAGGACCGATGGAGACCAAGATGTGGTAGGAGGGATCTGTCTATGGTGGTGGGGACAAAAGAGTTAACAGTAGTAACTGTAATTACAGATGATGTTTTTGCTCCATTATCTGCCGACCTCACCCCTACATCTGACATGTCAACGGATAATTGATGAAAATAGCATCAGTGCCCTGTTACCTTTGCCTTATCAGTCATTTCCATGAAGTGTTTTGTGAAATGGGCTGATAACTCAAGTTAGGAATCATCATCTAAAAAGGACAGTGACAGGAGCTCTTCACAAGAACGAACTGCAAACCAGTTGAAACACAGACACCTGTATTTCAAAGAGACACCTGTAAAAACCCTGCAGAGTGGAAGCATGTCTTTTGTTCAGATGAGACGAAACTAGAGACATTTATGAGACATTGCTAATAATCCAAAGAACACGGCCTCCACTGGCCACCCGCAGCTGGGAAATCTTTTTAAGATGGAAGAAGTCGTGACCTAAACATATGGCTCTCCTGGTGAGGAACTACCTGCAGGAGAACACAGTGAACTTTATTGACTGACCTGCACAAAACACTAACTTGAACCCAAGTGGAAATGTGTGGCATGAATAAAGAAAAAGCTTGTTTTGTGTCTTGAAGAAGAGTTTTGACAATGATTCGTTTTGACCAAATTGTGTGATTTTCCTTTTTTCCAGGGTGCCATTATCTCCAGCCTGCTAGCTAATAGCAGCTATGTGGTTCAGGTGGTGGCTATTTGCACCAACGGGCTCAAAGGACGATGGAGTGATCAGATTATAGTCGACATGCCGTTAGAAGACCCCGGTACGAACCAACACAGGAGCTCTTTTTATCCGTCGCTCTGACTACGGTCAGGAGTGTTTATTCTATCCCTGTCCTTCCAGAAAGTGACTCCAGCCCCGACACGGTGACAAAGGAGGCTGACAGCCACAGGGAGGTAGGACAGTCTGTTAGCTTAGCTGCAACTGGGCTGAATTTTTGTATCTGCCTTGTTCACATCTGCAGTGTATTTAGTTACATCTGCAAATTGAGTGTCACTGATTTGGCAATAGCTTATAATTGAGCATCTGAAGTCCATCCTAAAGGATGTTGAAGCAAACAAAGTTTTGTCTCTGTAGGGATCAACTGTAGCTGGACCGAAGAGGCCAGACAACCAGAAACAGCTGGACGTGGCTTCAGAAGACCACAGTCCAGTGGAGGAAGTTCCAGCTGACCAGACAAGAGTCTACCAGAACCAACCTACACAACATCAGAAAAAGGCCGCAGATCAAACCCAAATAAACCAACACACTCCAGTCCAGACCGGCAGACAGTTAACGCCAAAGACGCCGTCTGAATCCGTCAACCTACAAGAAGCTCTACCGGACGAGAACATGAGGGAGAAAGCAAGCCCAAACAGGTTGACCCCTCATGGAAGCAACCAGAACTGGATAGAGGACGATCAGCTGATCCCAGCGAACTCACCGTTCACAAGTCCAAATTTTGACAGCACCAGTGCGATTTGGGTTAACCGGATAACCGAGGAGCCAGGCCTTCTGTTTCCAGTTGCTCGGACAACCGTGCCACCCGCAATTCGTCGGCAAATCACAGAAGAGGCGTCGTTGTCAGTCTTGTCACCTCAGGTCAGGATATACTTTACCAATCATCAAATGCTCCGTGTGCTAAAACAGATCTCAGATGATAATAGATTTGACAGTTTTGTCTCAATCTAAACATTTTCTCTAACTGTGGGTTTATGTCCATCATGTCTTCATTTTACAGCCATTAGATCCTGATCTACCAGAACAGGCTAGTGAAAACCCTCCCACTAAGTTTGAGCTGTTCACCCACCCAGTGGAGGACATCAAGGTCACGGACGTCTTCTATGAAGACACAGTCACCAGCTCTCCATTAGGGGTCATCACCTACCCTCCAACAGGTTCTCCTTCTGTGGTTCCAAGTGAGATTTAACTTTGGTTTACATCGTCGTGATCACTCAAAAGTGTGTTTTATACTTCGCTTAGGGTTAGAGGTAGACGCTGAACACTGAAAGTTAGGTATCGGACACTTAGGTGTAGACACTCGACACTTAAGGTCCCTTATTTGAGGTCACACGCTTTGGTTGGTGATTAAAAGAATGAAATTGTGGATACAAGCGGCCGAAATAAATTTCTTCCGCAGGGTGTCTGGGCTGTCCCTTAAAGACAGAGTGAGGAGTTTGTTCCTCCTGGAGGGATTCAGAATAAAGTGTAAGATTATGACTGTAAGGACGGACGGAGTGACTTCAGCGTGTTTCCAGTGTGAGTTTGACTCCATCAGAACCGCTGCTGCTCCTTGTCTCCAAATCTCTTTGTGGTGCTGATGAACAAAATCTCAGGGTGTATGTAATAACCAGGTCCTACAAGGATGGCTGGTATTCTTTGGGTTGCCCAGCTATTTTTATTTTCTAATGCCTTATTGGTGTCCCATCTTGTTCCATTGCATTACATCATTTTCATGCACTTTGTGTCCACAGGTAATGAAGTGCACAAAGACTCGACGATGAACCCCGAAGAGAGTGGAGCCGCTGTAAGCGAACCTCTGCAGACATCCTTTACCTCAGATTCAGCCAGCCCTACCTCAGAGTGGATAACAGAAAACACGGCAACAGGGGGCAACACTCTGTCCGACTCCCTCTATAAATCCTTCACCACCTCCTCTTTGCTCAGAGGGCTGATGCACACCACTCAGCCCCTGTTCAATGGTAAGACAACACTTTCTCTGGGAAAGTCACACATCCCATTAAGCTATTCTATTCCTTTTTTAAATGGCTATTAGTTTTCATTTTGAGGGATTTTACCCAACAGCAGGGTGCTGCAAATGTATCGATGGGCAAACAGCGGGATGAGATTGCAGTGGGTGCTTTTATTTCTGCCTTTAATGACCCACAACTGTGCATCTAATCAGTGCTGTGCCCTGTGATCAGAGGGACGTGATGGGGAGGATTCCAGTGGCGGCCGTGAGGAATAAGAAGATGCTGATTGTGATTGGGGTGATAATTAGGGGCTTCTCGCTTTCCTAAGTGGCTCAGAATGAAATCTGCTTGACTCTTTGATATATCGTACCGCACGTCCGAGTTTTCTGCCTCATAATAATCTACTTGAACTCACTCAAGCTTGGTGATTGGCATCTACTGCTGGGGTCTTGGTCTACATCTGTGTTCTTTTCTGTAGCTCAGCAGCACTCTCTAGTGGGGTTTTTTTGCTACCTTGCTTTGTCTCAACTCTTAAGGATTTCTGGCATTTCTTCACTTTCAAGCAGTAATTCCTTGGCTTGCCTAATGTGCCCTGGTAAAACCCATTCTTCAAATACATTTCTGATTTCAAAAAGGTAACATCTGAAAAAGGATTCCTCTGTTTTGGCTTTTCTTGCAGCAGATAGGCCAATATCCAGGACTGAGGATTCAACAGTTGACCAGTTTTCTGGCTTCGTAGACTCATCCAACTCCCTGATAGAGATGAACATAAACCCTACACCGTCTGTCTCTGATAGGGAACTCTCTACACCTTTACCTCTCAAACCTCTCACCAAATTCTCCAACAGTTCCCATCTCTCTCTTTCCCTCCTGGAATACTTGTTGAACTCTTCACAGCCAAATTTAGAACAGCTACCAATCTCTACTATTTTGAGTTCCCAAGATCTGGTAAATACCACTAACTCTCTCTTTTTGCTGTCTAATTATGGATCAGTCATCGCCCAGCTAGCAAAGACAACCCAACATGAAGAAATCAGTCAGAACAATTCTCTGACTGACGTAAGGAGTCAAGACATTGTTGAATTCTCAGAGCTGATTCACAACAATGAAGAGGGATTCAGTGCAGATACAAATGAGAATGAGCTTTATGCTAATTTAAGTATGTCTATACTTGATTCAACAGAAGAGAGTGGATCGGGCTCTGGTCATGACAGTAACATGTTCAGTGGAGAAATTGGTGAAGTTGCTGAAGCTCAACCTAAATTTTCAACATTCTCAAGTTCAGCTGTTAGCGTCAATGTGAATTATACTCCAGAAAACAGCTTAGTGCCTCAAAGTAAAATATTAGCAGCAAGAGTTAAAAGTGGGGTAAGTAGGAAACTGGGCAGTGAGAAGGAAAATGAGATGAGCGGAGAGGAAATTGAAGAGGAAAACAGTGGAAGTCATGAAGGCAAAGAGAACCCTGAACACAGAGGGTTGGTGTGTAGTGGGAGTGGCAGCGGGGCTGAGGATGGTAGTGGTTCTGGAGAACAAGCGACTGCCGATGATCATGTAAAGACAAAGCAAGACGATGGCGATCAGGAACGTTTAAAAGTGGCACGCAAAAACAGATTTGTGTCCAAGGGAAACGGAACACGCACCAGAAACAAAGTATTAGGATCTGAAAGAGCAGACAGTCATCACCTGACATCCAGGGAAGACGCATTGACACCAGACCAAGCATGGTCTGTGACCAATGACCAGAACCTTCATGTTGGGAATGACAAAGAGCATCAGAACACAACTCTGGAAAGCCCAGGTTTTGGACTGAGGTCTAGTGTTGATACAACAGAGGGATATACTGAAGAGGAAGAACCCGCAGAAGGAGCTGGTCATGGAAGTGCAGCTGAAGACTCTTTGGAGCGTTTCTCAAATGTGACTGGGTCATTTCAGACTGCAGGAGGTTCCATGTTGAAGGATCTTTTCCCTCTGCTCAGGTTCACTGACACTCAAGAAGGAAAACTGGAACAAAAGGGAGGTAACTGAGACACAATGTTTGAATTTGTCTCTTTAGAGAAGTGTAGTAGTTAATGCAAACTTTCCTACAAATCAGTTTAAGTTTAGCACGAGTCTACTTCACCCTTCAGACTTAATTAGGTCCGAAGGAGAAATGTAATTACTGTTACCATCTCGTCTTTTGCATTGGATTTCTTGACTTCAATGAGCAAATCAGAAATTCAGATTCCCCCTAGACGTCTGAGTTGGCGAGAAAGCCAGGATTTCAGCCTCAGAGGTCTTTCCAAGACTCTTTTGTAGACTTTAAACTCAGACTTCTGATTACAAACGGAGTGCACCATTAATCTGTGTCTGGTAAAAATCACTAATGTTTTTTTTTAACAAATTAATGAGCTTGATAACAGCTAAGAATAAAAAGACTTAAAACAGTAAAAACATATATATTCAGTTGAAATATTTATTCACTTAGAGTGAGGCAGAAGAAAGGCAAAATGCTAGTGCTGTGTAGTCTGAAATAAAAAGGAAGAAGCTGCAATGCCTCCTAGTTTAATATTTTTTAAGAAAAGAAACCACATATATTCATAGATTAACTCACATTTCTCTGTGCTTCATATTCAAAGTAACTGCGATTCACACTAAAACACAGATTGGACCTTAGTGTCACCATGGTCAGATTTTTGTTGCAGCACCATTTTCTTTTTCTAAATCCTCACAAAATTCTTCCTACATCCTTTAGTAAGATTTATGACCTTTACATAGAAGTTCAAGGTCTAAAGTAATAAAATATGACACCGTTTTGTGTTTTGGGTTATTTGATTTGACCCATTTTGGACATGTGTTCCTTCTGCTCTTTAACTTGTTTCTGTTTGGTGCTTTGTCGCCCCCTTTGGGTTGAAGGCTGATTGTATCTATGAGGTTTCACATTTAAAAGAAATGTAGCTTTAAAATTAAAGCTAGAGTGTTTGCTTCTTTAAGAAGCTAACATGAGTCTTCATGAGGACATTTTCGTCTTCTTGGTAGCAGCTCTAAACCTTTCTGATGTGCAACATGAGTATGCAGGACTTCCTTCTCTGTTTCAGAGGGCAGCAACAGCAGCCACGAGTCTCGGGTGGGGCTGGTTGAAGGCGTGGAGAAGGACAAGAGGACAGTCATTCCTCTGGCTGTCGTCTCCACTCTCACCACTCTCTGTCTGCTGGTGCTAGTGGGTATACTCATCTACTGGAGGTACAAACACACACCCTGTACATTCTACATCGTGCCTGACCATCTTTTCACGAGCAGTTTGGCGTCTCTGGTTCCAGAAACTGTTTCCAGGCAGCCAATTTCTACCCGGATAACCCCGCGTCACCTAAAGTCCTGTCTGTTCCCTCCACGCCCCTGCTGCTTTCCACAGGTAGGCCACTCAGAGGGGGGGTTTCTTGCTCTTCACCTCATTAAGCACTGAGACAAACTGAGTGTGGTGTTGCAGATTGCCACGAGCCGCTGACGGTGAAGCAGTTTGTGAAGCAAGTCCTGGAGCTCCACAGCACCAACAGCTTCTCCAGGGAGTTTGAGGTGTGTCACATTAAATCCACATGAAAGGAAAACGGGTGGAATGATTTGTCTCAGCTCCCTAATGTGCATCCATGTTTCTTTTTAACATCATGAGCTTTTGGAATTTAATTTGACTCTGTGTGCAGAAAGATATGCTTTAACTTGCAGGGAAGTTCTTGTTTTTTTTTGTTTGGCAGCCAGATGATAATATTTTGTGTTCAGAGAAAACTCCCTGATGGTGGTTTTCAGTATGAATCAAGGACACATCTGCATGTTTGACACTTCCACACATGATCCGCTCACACACACATGCAGATTTGATTCTTTCAAGTGTTCAGTGCCTTGCAAAACTATTATTACCCGAAACTATTTCTCTTTTTTTTCATGTTCCAACCACAAACTTCTGTTTGTTGTTATTTTCCATCATTAAAGCGGACTCAACTCCTGTTTAGTCCACTTTAATCAAACTCCAGTCCGTTTGCAGAGGTGTGAAAGCTCAATCAAACTCTGATGCTCTCTCTTCTTCAGAAGTTTTCGTGTTGTTTCTCTATAGTTCTTGGTCCAACTTGCAAAAAGGGTTGTGCAGGTTTTTCAAAGGGTTTGGTTCATTTTAATGTTATTTTTCATCAGTCCTGAGAAAGATCACTGGAGTATAAATCCTGTACATTTTCCTTTCATCTCCCAGTAACGTGCTAACACATTGAAGTTTGTGGCTGTAGCTCGGTGAGAAACCTCCAGGTTGAATTAATGCATTTGCAAGGCACTGATTGGTCTCCTGTGTCTCCCTCTCATTGTGTAACAGTGTTTCTGTCTTCCAAATAGTCTACCACTGCTTTACACCCCTTAAATTATTAGGAGGCCCAGGCCTTGTTTCACCCGCCCCGTAGAATAATGTTACATCGTCGCTAACGTAGCTGCTAGAATTGCAGGCGGCGGCTCAGGTGGGATGGTGTGCCCCCACTCCCACTCGGCGCCTCCGCTCTGTGTGGATCTGAACCCTACATTCCTGGACCTGCACTGACTCCTTGTCTGTCGTCTTGTCCCTCTGTCCCACTCTCCTTTCACCATCTCCACCACCATCATCGTGCTTTCCGCATCCTCACCACCCTCCATTAGATTGTGAAAGAGTCGTATGAGGTAAGACCCCCCTCCATCCCTCTGCTGCAGAGGGGTTTTTTGTAGTTCTGGGAAGGAAAGGCAAAGTGCCAGCTTACCTTAGCATCCCTGATTTGAGTTGAAAAAGTTTTACATCCGTTCTTCTTCAGCTAGCTGACAGCAGGCTCACTCTGTGTCTACACTGAAGCTTGCTGTGCTCATCTGAACCGCTTCTCGTTGGTTGTGTTGTGCTTCAGGAGGTTCAGGCGTGTACAGTCGACATGGGCATCACCGCCGACAGCTCAAATCATCCCGACAACAAAAACAAGAACCGCTACATTAACATCCTGGCCTGTATGTGTCTGCTTAGTAAAATCAGTCAGCATTTAGGCAGAGCGTCAGCTAACCGCCTGGTTCTCCTTTCCCAGACGACCACAGCAGAGTAAAGCTCTCCAACAGCTTGGACCGAGATGGGAAGTGTGGGGACTACATCAACGCTAATTTTGTCGACGTGAGTGATTTTCTTCTAAGTATTTATACAGTCATAGAGACAGTTGTTTGGTCGGGCTAAAAGGTTTAGAAAAGTTTTTTTTGGGGCTCATTTTTAGCTTTTACCTGTTTCTATTGTGCCTTGCAAAATAATAAAACATGAAACGATCCAAGTCCACCAAGTATGGTGTTTTGTGAAAAATTTGTGTACCACATGTGAATTTTACATTTTTAAAAATAATTTTCAATGTGGTCTTCAAATCTGAAATCATGTTTTTTTCTATAAGGGATTTCTTCTATCCTTTCTTTTTGTATTGTCTTCTCTTTGTCCTTTCTTCTTACTGCCCTGACTTTCTTTCTTAACCTCTGTAATTTCTCCTTCATTGTGCAACCTTTTTTCCCCTCCTTACATCCTTACATATGCTTTCTTTATTTTTTCTTTCTATTTTTGTTTATCCAGGAGCCCATATTTAAAGCCTGGCCACTGTAGAAGAATATCTCATAATTTCATGGTTTAAGTTCAGTGCCAAATCTATGGAAAGTTGAGTTTGCAAAAAGTCTTTATTTTCTATTTCTTTAAAAAAAAAAAAAAAAAGGTGTAGGAACCATTACTGTCAATATGATAGCCAGCAAGTTTGCAAAGGACAACAGTGGGGTCCCTGGGTTGAGGTTAGGGCCACAGCTGACACTACCACTAGCAAAGCGGTCAAACTGCTGCTGCGTTTGCAGGGTTACGAGCGAACGAGGGCCTACATCGCGGCTCAGGGGCCACTGAAGGCCAGCCGGGAGGACTTCTGGAGGATGATCTGGCAGCAGAATGTTGGAGTTATTGTCATGATCACCAATCTGAAGGAGAAAGGACGGGTAAGACCTGACACAAACACTGAAGGTCTCCACCAAGATCAGTGCCGGGTCAGGATTTCATGCCTGCTCCTTCCTCTGCAGACGAAATGTGACCAGTACTGGCCGGAAGAGGACCAGGAGGAGTATGGCGCTTACCAGGTGGCCCTGAGAAGCACCAAGACACTAGCGTACTACACACTCCGGACGTTCACAGTTAGGGATACAGCTAATAAGGTACTTCATATACACATTCCTTATCTCTGATTACCACACAGAGAGCCTGAACCTTTGCAATGTTTCAGTGTTAAATAGTTGATATCATTTGTTGTTCCAGGTGCCACAGAAGAGAGTGGAGCACACGGTCCTGCATTACCACTACACCCAGTGGCCGGACATGGGCGTCCCAGAGTACACTCTGCCTCTGCTGTCCTTCATCAGGGCGTCGTCTCGGGCCCGGACACAGGAGATGGGACCCGTCCTGGTTCACTGCAGGTAGAGCTGAACACAATTTCTTATGATATCAACAACATTACAGCAAATCTGGCATCTTCTTTTCATCTGTCTGTTTCAGCGCTGGCGTAGGAAGAACAGGAACCTACATAGTGATAGACAGCATGCTGCAGCAGATCCAAGATCAGGGAACGGTAAACGTGCTGGGCTTCCTAAAACACGTCCGGACACAGAGGAACTTCCTGGTTCAGACGGAGGTAAAATCAGTCAAACTCCACTGGATAATTCCTTAATATTAATATATTAATATATAATATAAAACGGCAGTCCATGTTTCCTGGAGTTGGTTCGTACTGATGCAGGTCTGTCTGCACAACAGAAGCCAACCACAGAGTTTGTTTGGACCGGACCTTGACCCATTTTTTCAGGTGGTTTCAGTTGTTTGATCCACACCAAATGTGTCAGGTGTAAACACACACTTGGGTGACAGGCAATAATGTGACAGGGGGACATAGACTGAGAACGTCACCTTGTCCAACCGTCATCTTATGTTGGGGTAAATGTCTGATATTTAAAACTCACTGTTAAGGTTTTAACCCAACCTGGCCATCACAATAAAGTTCTAAACCTTCAGTTTCATTGTTCCTCCATATTTTCCAGGAGCAGTATGTGTTCATTCATGACGCTCTGGTGGAGGCCATCCTGAGTCGGGACACGTCAGTCACCTCTGACCTTCTCCACAATTACGTCTCTAACCTCCTGATCCCAAGCGCCACAGGAAGAACGCGCATGGACAAACAGTTCAAGGTGGGGCCTTCATTTGATTCCTTTTCCATTGGTTCTAAGCGATCGTTCTGAAGCTAACCGTTCCTCTCGACCTTTCAGCTGATAAGTCAGCGCCAGGCAAAGCACGCAGACTACAGCACTGCCCTGAAGGATGGCAACGCTGAGAGGAACAGAGCAAGAGCGCTGATGCCTGGTAAACTAGACTTAAAAGAACCCATGTGTACCGCCACATTTTCCAGTAACCATAGCTGGATGTAATATGGTGATATTTCTGATGTACCATTGGAAAAAGAACAGAAGCCCAAGTGGGATCTGTGAGACCAAATAGCAGGGTAGAATCCATGTTTTGCATGGTTGACAGTTTGCTTATGTAGAGCGAGATTGATCTGGGCAGAGTGAAACCTGAAGGACAAGCTTCAGTCTCACTGCAGAACAGTGAGAGTTGGCAGCTATGATGGTGTTTAAAGTGAATGCATGTCAAAATGATGTAAAAGATCAATTAAGCAAAACAACATTTTGGTTTCTTGTGAACTTATGTTTCTGTTGTCTAGTGGAGAGATCAAGAGTCTCTCTGGCGGCTTCAGAATCCAACTCCACTGGCTACATCAATGCCTCCTATGTAACGGTGAGTGACTTTTTACTGTTACTTTAACACTGTCATGTGAAATATTTAGGAGGATTATTCTGAAGAGCTGCAGTATAAGTAGCAATGGTAGTTCTGCTTTGGTATTCGGAGCAGAGGTGACATCATCCTATTGTGGATCAGTTGGTGTAAAACAGGATTGTACTAATATTTACAATATATAATATTACAAACTTAACATCTGGCATTTCTCCATCTCATTGGTAACTGAACATATGCTAACACCAGCCTATCCAATGCTAATGGACACAGGAAGTAGGCAATCCAGTGGGTGACTAGCCTCAGTATGCTAATAATTAGCTTCTCCAATGCTAATGCAAATGAGTCCTCACTTTCTGATCTGCCAGCGCCGGTCACTCAGTTACCAGTGTTGGCCGATCACAAATCAGATCAGTAGCTAGCTTCAAAAAAGATATAGCCACCTATGACAAGGGAGTAGCCACTGCTGAGTGTGCAGTAGTTTTCATTTTGGCCATAATGCCGCGCCATAGGCATCTGCGTTTTGATCTCTAAATGTCAGTAAAGCCCTCGTGTTTCTCTAAACGCCTCTCTGTTGGTTGCCGTTTTTAAAACCCCCCGGAGTTCTTCAGTGTTACAGCTCCAGTTCTTACAGGGACACCACTGCTGTAAAGGTTTCATAGTGAGTCAGACGCCTATGAGCAGCACCGTGGAGGATTTCTGGAGAATGATCTGGGAGCACAACACACACACAGTTATCTGTCTGCCGGACACACACAATCAGGTACGACCTGCTCACACTCTGCCTTTTAAATGAGTTCCTTTAATGCAGCTGCGTTCATGTTTTTATTTTCTAGAATGAAAAGAGGGACTGCTGTGTCTACTGGCCTAGTAAAGACCTGCCATTGATCTTTGATGGATTCACTGTGTCTCACACGGGGGAGGAGCTTGTACATCTGACCAATGATGAAAGGGTTTTTGTGCAGGATTTTACAATCCAGTCTCCTCAGGTGATAAACTCTCACACACGTTACTATCAAACCCCCCAACAGAATGATTCCTGATGCAGTGTCCATGCCTCCCCCCAGAATGATTGCATCTTACACGTACGTCAGTACAGCACCCCCTGCTGGCCTAACCCAGACAGTCCCATCAGAAACAGCTTCGACCTCATCAGCATGGTCAGAGAGCGCAGCAGACACTCACAGGAACTCGTAGTCGTTCACGATCCGTGAGTAAAACACAGAGAGGATTACTGAAAGGTCGGATTCCTTTCAGGAACTAAATGTGTGTTTGTGTGCAGGTTGGGAGGAGCTACATCAGGGCTGTTCTGTGCCCTCAGCACCCTGTTCAGCCAGCTGGAGGAGGAGGGAGCCGTGGACGTCTACATGGTGGCACGGATGACCAACCTCATGAGACCTGGGGTTTTCAATGACATCGTAAGTACTGGAGCGGCGTTGAGTTGTGGAAGATTACTTTTTTTCCTCCCCCAAATTCAAGACATTGGGGTGACCTAACTAGAGTCTAGTTGGGTCACCCCAAGATCACCAAGTCTTCTTAAAAGGTAGAGTCTCTGAGAACAGTTCTTCAAAATATAGTCAGTGTTTTTAGCAAAGTTGAGCTGACTATCCAGGAACGACCCAAGGTATTTAAAATTTGCCACAGTTTCAACAGGTTGGCCATTGAGAGAAATGAAATGAAATGAAATGAAATTTTATTCGAACATGATACAAATATAAAAATAAAATAGTGCACAGTAACAAGGAGTGCATAAGAAAGAAGAGAAAATACAGATTTTTTTGTTTCAGTTAACATATCATGCTCAAAATGGGGTAGGAAGAAACTGGAACCACTTTAAGGTCTTGTTTAGATAATTTAATTAGCTCTACATTCTTAAGAGAATGAAAAATTCATAATAAATAATAAACAAATTGCGGTATTCTGATTTAGTAATATAATTATATTGTGTTACCACCCCCACGCCACTAGAGGCAGTACCAACCCCGAAAAGATGCGATTAAGGAGCAGATTTAGAAGTACACCGAAAACTGCAGAATTTGGTAAAAACGGTGAGCTTTGCTGAAATAATTAAAGACACAAGTTCAAATCCATGCTGAGAGTGAAGCTCCTTCAATCAGTGCTCCTCCGCAGCTCTGATTGGTTAAGCAATGTAACGTGATCCTCTGCAGCAAGTGATGGCAAAGAGGGGCGTCATCACGACTTTACACAAGTGTGTTTTTACCTCCACGGCAGAGGCTCCGCCGAACCCCTGAGACCGACTCACCGAACCCCTGGGGTTCGATCGAACCCAGGTTAAGAACCACTGATATTGAGCTATCCTAAACTTTACTGACACCAGAACATAAACAATTTATGGAATTTACATGTTTGTACACAAAATAAAAAAGTAAATCTAGAAATCAGTGTAATTTTTGTTACATAAGAAGCTGTGATTCTTCCCGGCCCAACCCACAGGAGCAGTACCAGTATCTGTACCGAGCCATGCTGAGCCTGGTGAGCAGCCAGGAGGACCAGAGAGCCCTGCAGAGTCCAGAGACGAACGGGTCGGTACCGCTGGGCCAGTCCAACGCCACAGAGAGCCTGGAGTCGCTCATGTAGCCCCGCCCAAACTCCCACATGCTGGGATGGATGCCTGGGCCGTTCATGACTGTGGAAAGTGAGCATCGTAATGCTTTAATGTCCACTTGGTCAAATTTAACAATTTATTATAATACTCTTATAATACCTGTGATGAGCTTTTCAAAAACTGTAAAGCTCATCACAGGGAAATTGAGATACAGCAACACCTAGAAAGCTGTTTGTTATTTAAAGTGCTCATTTATAATTTTTAATTTTTTTTTTACATATTTCATAATCTGAAAACAGAAAGCAGCAGTTCATCATATGATCCCACGTTTCCCGGGCACCAATTGGACGTGATGACTTTACTGATTTTGTTGTCGACTTTAACCCTAAAGTTTCTTTTAATAATCATGGATAATAAATTAATAGGTTGAAATGTTTATATTTTGTTCATGCTTATGCCTTGAAAGCAACAGAAAAACTGTCATCCCATGTAAAATACTGCAGTATTCCAAAAGGTCTGATTATAGCATTAACATGTTTCGAAGATACAGTGCAGGTCAAAGGTTATGACAGAGTTGTAATGTTTAGTGGCAACTAGCCAAACCTATAGTTTCAGTCAATCTTGAATTAACCAGAGGCCTAATATACATGTTTTAAAAACTATCATGAAAATGTTTGCAGTGACATCACGCTATGTGAACGCACCTACAGTTAAACTTTATTTTCCTCACAGGATTAACCAAACAGTCTGTTAGCATTCTCTCTGGGTGTATTTTTACCTTTGTTGGAGTGAGACATGAAAGTATCTAAAAGGAAGCCATGCTGTTTGAATTCTCTAAATGTTAAGGCTGCTGTCGCTGTTTTTTATGCTGCTGAGTGTTTTTGCATTGCTAAAAAAAAGGGCTTTACGTTGGTCTAAACATGAAGAACTGAAGCTTCTGTCCTGGTATTTTGTTGTGTATAGCCCAACTGTATTGGCTTAGAGGGTGTAAAATTGTCCATTTGCTACTGCGGAAAGATAAAAGCCCCTTCTCCATTGTCAAATCTCACTAGCTGGTTAATATCTGGTTAGGTTCTAACCAAAGTTGGGTCCTTCTCCATTGGCATCATGTTCCTTACTATGTGGGTGGGAAAGTAGGTGGGGTGTGAGCATACAGTAGCTGTGGTTGACACTCCCACAATGTCATTTATACCCTTGAAGGGCCAGTTTCTCCAAAATCTCCAGATATATTTGCTGCGTTCGGTTGAAGCTGCGTGTTCTCTTCCATCACAATTGCTAAAAACATTTGGACCAGAAGGTCTGACCATCTCGCCAACAACTATGGTCTCATCCTGGATTCAAAATGGTGGTTGAGAAGGGTTTGCTGACGTAAATCCATGGGCCAGTCAACAGATGAAGTTTGTTGCCAATCAAGGACCTGCTACTCCATTCTAGAAGTGGTTCCCAAAAACAAACGCCGCAGGATCTGCAAATGTAGATGAATCTGGCTAGGTCTGACTGGCGAAGAACCGGTTAGAGCCACGCAAATGGAGAAGGGGCTGAAGTGAGTAACGTTTTGTCTCTATGTCAGTCTCTGTCCCAGTCCCCTCATTTAATGGTCGCCTGACCAAACTTAGTCTGAATCAAGAAAAAGGGGGCCAGGCTGCCCTGCTGTTGGAGCCATTTCAGACATTCAGGATACTGTGGTGAATGACTATTCGTCAGTGCAGACAGAGCGCCTGCATTGTGGAGTATGAGATTAGGTAATGCTGTTGATGCAGATTCTATAACAATGATGCAGATGTGGGGGGTATATGTACGGTGTCTCAGTAACAAAGTTCAAGACACAGAATTTATCAATGTCTAAAAACATCTGAGGTGAACCACGATGTTTGCTAGAGAACCAAAAGCTGCTAAAGCCATGTCTCTTCAGACGCTACTGATATAAAGCATATACTTATTGAAGTTTCACAAGGATATGTAATATTCTTAAACTTTTGGGTCCTCATTTAAGAATATATTTTTTCTTTGGTTCTCCTTATGCCATCTACTGAGGATAATGAAACGGACGTATCAAAGTGAAGCCATGATGTTTGCCCAACATTTAAAGAATTCAAAGGCGTTTCAGTTATTTCAGGTCCCACTGTTGTGTCATTTAAAGCTCTCGTAAATACTTATGAGATCAGGAGTTACAATGTGAGAAGAGTCTAAATGAAAATTGTATTGTCTGATCTGACCTTTGACCTGTGGTGAAAAACTGCAAAATGCCTTGCTAACCCTAACAACGCAGAATTTACCACATCTAAACAGGATGGTTTCTTTTTAAATGGTGATTCATTATTGTTTGATAAAGAGGTTAGTCACAGATTGGTAACCAAAAACAGCTCTAGTACCTTACCTGGATATGCAGACAATAGATCCCCCCTGTTAAAAATCCTGGTTATAATTTTAAAAAATGAGATGATGAGAAACAACCTCAAAAATGTTCCACCTTTAAGTGTTCACACCTTTACCCTAACCTGTCCTGAAGCACATTTTAATTTGATGTCCATCAGTCAAATGTTGACATGGCAACCCTTGGCAACACAAATGGTTTCTGTCAAATGTAGTTTTATACTCTTGCTTGGTCCAAAGCAATTTTTTTTCCCATGAAGTCATTCTTTTGTTATACATAACTTTTGTTTTCTGAAGTGATACAGAAAATTAGGTTCCAAACTGACAGAAATTTAAAACTTTGCATAATTTCTCCCATCACAGTTTTTCCACATGATATCTTTATATTATATTAAAGGTGGAAAAAGTTTTGAAATGATTTATGATTGGAGGAATTTATTTTGTTTTACATCACAAAAACCTTGCCGTTTTACCAGGGGGTGTGTAGACTTTTATATCTGCTGTTGTGTATTTAACTGAGTAAGAGAGATTAGAGAAATGTCAAGATCGTTTTACAGCTGAAACCAGAAGTTTTCATACACTGAACCATAACTTTATTTTCTTTGATATCTGATAGGAATGAGCCAGAATTCCAGCCAACTAATGTGAATGACCAAACAGTTCAAAGGCAATGCTGCCAAATAAAGAAGAAGATCAAATAAATCTTGCATATTTTGCTACTTTTGTGGCATTTAGCAAATAGAAATCATTTTTGATGACTCTAACTGACCTTAAACAAGAGACATTTAGTCTGATTTAACTGTAGACAGTGAGGAGAAAAATGTATGTAAACTTCTGGTTTTAAGTGTATCCTGTAAATCTTTCCATTCCCTATTATTTTACTTCTTTTGCTAATCTGTTTTTCTCTGTAGGGTTTTCAGGCCTCTGATAGCAGACTGAAGCTGTAGAAATGAGACACAGATAAGAGCAGAAATCATGACGCGGCGGATATGAGATCAGCTCCACTTTGTTTTTGCTTACTTTGTCTCCTTGCCAGTGCCTTTTGTAAATCACATTACTGTACATCAAACCTCTTTTGGTTCATTTCAACACCTACTCTGCTGTGACTCCGCCTGCTGAACACTTAAAAAGAAATCCAAGCAGCACAAGTAGCAGTCTGAGACCAATTTTTATATTTTCTCTTCGACGTGAGCAAAAAAAAACAAAAAAAAAAAACACAAAAAGAAAACTAATAATTCCAGCCGTTCCCTCGGAAACCTGCTACGACTGTTGCAGTTTTGTAAAGATGCAGGAAAGTCACTGATGTTACATCGAGCTCAACAGACTGTGATCCTGATCCGTTTCACCTTCTGCATGTAAATACCCCTTTCAAGGCCAAATTACTGTATGTTTATAATGTACCTTTATATAGTTTTCTATTTTACTATACAAGCTGATTTTTCTAGCCATTTCCAAGAGCATACTTGTGGATTCTATTTGATAAACTTAGCCTGGAAATGTTGATTATGACTATAGTTTTAATGGAATGTTCTGGAGTACGTTTTTATCCCTCTTGTTTATTGTAGCAGCTTTGTGTCTTTTACCTTTGACCTCCAGCTAAAAACTGGGGAAGTGTTTATGTCAAACCATAAAATTAAAAAGATTTGTTTCAAAAGTTTTGTCTCAGATTTATTTTTTGTTTTACATATTGTCAGTTTTAATCTACACCAGCTGCGAGAGCAAAACTTTGTCAATATTCCGCTGACGTCGAACAAACAATTTTGCAGCTGTGGTGTTTCCAATAAATAAGAAATCCAATTAAAATTCAGTCAGTTTTTAGAGAAACACCGTTGTGAAAAGAAGCTGTACTTACCATTTTCCATTGCAATAAAAGGTCTATAGTACTTTTAAACTGATTTAAAATATAAAAGTTTCTGGACTTAATCGTCTTAAACACGAAAAAAACCAGCCACAAACGGTGGGTTTGTCATGCTTTTTATTTTTACTCATGAACTACATGGCATCATCTCCTCCGGATTGAGCTGTACGTGACGCCACGGCTTGAACAAAACGTCAGATAATCCAACACAAGAAGTTAAAGATGAATTCAAACCACAAAAATATAGTTTTCTCTATAATAATCTTAATATTTGTCATGACACATACTGTAGCAGTCTCGGAAGATAAAGTGTATAAAGTGCATTAAGAATGACCCTTACTGTGCAGTGAGAGGATGAATGCCGTCACATTCTGCGTGGGAAGTGGATTTACATACACCCTCTAAAGGAGTTCCTATCAAGTCAAACAATATTTTAAGATTTACGGTTTAATAAATGCTATTTAATGCAGGTTTTTAAGAGCCTGAATTGTCTGTGTGTATAAAAGTCCTCTAGCAAAAAGGTTTTGTCATTATACAAAAATGTAAAGAACGAAATGTGTTCTAAAGCAAATATCTTATTTTTAGAACTTGTACACAATTATTTTATTTTCTAAAATATTATTTTCACAAATATACTTTCTTTTTTAAACAAATATAAACAGAATGGCATCCTAGACAGAGACAGCTACTGAGGAAGTGACTGATTAAAATGGAAAATTAGTGAAAAAAGCCATTGAGTGACAGAGAGATGGAGAAGATGGAGCGACTAACAGGCACACGGCAACACAAACGCCGTATGTGTGTGACGCTAAAACCAATCAATTAGAATTAGTTTTGTCTCAGCTACAAATAAAAAAGTAAAACTGCATTCACATAGTATGCTTGTTTAAAAATGTCAGTTTAAAGATTTATAAGATTCTGTGGATGAAGTGATATTTGACAAATCTGCTTCCATCTTGGCCTAATCTGATTAGCCGTTAGCTTTAGCTGCCAAAAATAAAATAAAAAACTAAGCTTATTTGAAATTACAAATGTTGCTGAAGTTAATAGAACCCAACTGTAAAATGTCTTCTAAAAGATAATGAAAAAATATATAGTTTTAGTTTTAAACAATAAGTCTGTTTCGATTAAAATATACACCTAGGTTTGTACTGTGGACACAACGTGAATAAAGTAGAAAGCTAAAGCTAGCTTTTTAATCAACCATTGCATATCTAGGTTTTCAAGGTATAAAAAGATTTTTTTTTCCAAATTAGATCAAATTCCATAAGATTTAAAAAAATTATAATTCCATCATGAGTTAAACCCAACTGGGCTAATGAGTGAATATTTTAGTAGCATTTATGTTTATTTATTTAGATGACTCATTCTACACTAATACATTTTCTTTAAATTGCAAATTCAGGCAAAGCGAATGTAAATAAGAATCATCCTCTGGTTTCAATTTCTGTTAAAAAAAAAAAAAGTTCTTTAAGGGGTGCATGTAAATCCAGCTGTTTTTTATGCCTCATACAAAGAGCTCACTGGAATTTCCTGGCAGTGACTAGAAATATACAAAATACAAAAATCACTCACAGGAATTCAAACAGAATAAAAGGTGAAGCTGGACTTGATGTAAATGGGTGGTGTCGCTGTTATTTTGGTTGGAACATTTAAAAATCAAAGATAAAACATTATCTGTGGAGGTTTAAAATGCCCCCAAACAGAGCGGAGTGACACAAATCCTAACGAAGAACTGCTTAAGATGATCTGCCTTCTATTTTACACAAATGAGCTTTGATTACAGCTAAACACATGAGCTGTAATCATGTGGATTAAAACCAAAGGCACATTTTGTGATCACATTCAGTTGACTACTGAGGCGATCGAGTCAAATGAATTTTTGGTTTCACTTCCTTTAGGAAATTCAACCTTCTGTTCCCTCTATCAAAATAAAAGCCAGAGAGAAGTAAAGCATTTCTTTTGAAGGTCCCATGTAGGATTTAGTGGCAGTTTTGCTCATTTTCTGCACCGGCCGCTCTTATGTTTGAAGCGTGGCTTTAAAGTCTGGCCCTGCACATGTTTGACGAAAAGAGAAATGCACTCTATGTGTTCTTAAAGACATGCTTCGTAATGTTTGATGAGTTCAAACAGAACTGTTGCTCATTTACATAAAAAAAAACTACACATGTTGCCTTTTATACGAAAACCTTAAGGAGACAGTTCAAGGTTGTTGAAGCGTTATGAGCAGTTAATGTCTTTCCTCTTCATCTTGTAGTTCATGATATTTATGGTAAGATTTAGTTGAGTAATGCTACAGCCAAACTAAAATGACCTGAATATGACTAAAATGCTATGGCTGAAGCTAATTTAAAATGTACTTTCAAAAATTAACACTACAATACAATAACTTTCCATTAAAGAAACTATAATATTTCATAGTTGTTTATTCTGTTTTACTTTTATATCACATGTTCACTGTCAGCCGAAATGCTGTGTTTCATACAGGACGATAATAGGTGGCGCACTGCATCAAAGACCAATTATCAATGTAAATAATAACCAGGTTCTTTAAACAGCCAATCAGTGGAAAGATAGAGATAGTTCAAGGGCCTTTTGAGACTGGAGTTGTTCTAGGCCTTCGTTTTGGCCCCTCTTAGACTAGACATTAGCATTAGCCTCTGAGCTCAGCTCGTGTTGTCTCACACTAAATGAAGCGTGTTATCTGCTGTAGGTAAGATATTAACTGCTTCCTACTCTCCAGCAGGACCTTGGATTAAAAATCCCGAGCTATCCCTTTAAGTATTAATGAATTAATGCTACATTTGGTGAAAATTTGTTTAGTAGATGAATATTATGCACTAAAGCTGCAGTAAAACAAGGCTAAAATAAGCTAACACTAAATACATATCATATAATTGTGTGCAATAAAACATAGTTTAAATACAAATAGTACAGGCAAGAAAATAAATTGCATATATCCTATTTTATGGCATAGATTTTAAGAGAAATTGGCTACACTGCTTTGGCTAAAACGCTACAGCACCACAACCTCCACCTAGTTCAAGCATAAAGAGAGACGCTGAGAATACCCACAGTCTCTCTGTTTTCATAAGATCACATTTTGTGAATTGATGAACGCCACTGAGAGTTAAAACCTGCGGTTCTGGGAGACGCCACACCCATCTGGAGGAACGATAACTTTTTTTTTTTTTTTTTTTTTAAAGAAACATGCTTCGAGGCAAGAGCAGCTGTGAATGTTTACTTTGTCCTGAGATCGGTGAAAATCTCATAAACACATAAGCTCAACACAGGATGTGGTGCTGAATCCTTTTTTCCCAGACTCTGTGTTCTCCTACATGCCTTTGTGAGTTCAGCTTTGATTTCCTTGGCAGCCCTGTTGGGGGGGTGGAAAAAAAACACAAGAGGTGAATCAGACGTAGGTCAGCCAAGCATTAGGTGGCGCTGTGAGTATGGGAGTGGCCTTACAGAGTTGGTTCTTTTGCGCTTCCAGCAATCGGGGTTGAGCCTCTTCTGCTCGTCGGCGAGCGCCTTGGCCTGCTGGGTGAACATGCGGCGTTCCTCGCTTCGCATTTTCTTCCACTGCTCGCCCAGGAGGACGCTGATCGCTCTGCGGCACAGACGCACACGCATGACCACATGCGGGGCCTATTCAAAGCATCTCTAACTTGTAGCTTTCACATGTTGCTGCCACAAACTTGAATGTGTTTCATCAGGACCAGCACAGAGTAGAGCGTAGAAGGGAATTTATTTTATTTTGTTTTTCCAAATAAAAATCTGAAAAGTGTAGTGACAGACCTCGCAATCGCCCCTCGCCCTTTTAGTCTATTACCCCTCAATGAAATGCAATGAAACCCAGAAAATACCAAGCTGAGGGTGAAGTCTGCAGACATATGAATTTTTGTGAGCCTCCATGTTAAAATAAAGTCATGTGGCTCCGCCTACCTGTTATCCTTGCCGGGATACATCTGCGTGTACTCCACTCTGAACTTCTTGGCGAACAGCATGAAGGCATTCATTGGCCGCTTGCACTTGTTGGGCGTGGCACTGCCGCTAGCTTGCGCCTTAGCATTAGCTGGCTTTGGATGTTTGGAGAGGGAATGGCTGGGACTGTGGCTGTCTGAAGTGTGTCGGACAGTAAACAGTTTCTCATTTCATTGTGTGAAAGAAATCATTATGTCAGCATGTCTGAGTTAAAAGTTGGGCCTAATCTTAAAACATTAAGAATTACAAGACCTCGCATTGTGTCTCTGTCGGGAGAAACGGCGCCCCCGCTGGACTGTGAGGCATGTCGGCGTCTGGCCATGCTGCTCAGCAAGTAAACAGCGGAGGAGTCCAGAGGAGTGAAGTCATAACTGCAAAAGAAGCACACTTTCAGAAGAAGAGGAAGGAGAAGCTCTCTAATTGGCCAGTCAATGCTAATGCTAAGTAGCAGAATGTTGTTTTACTGCTCTTGCCAAAGCCCCTTTAAACTCACAGAAGAAGTTCACCCCAAAAGTAGACTGCAAAATGCCAAAATATGAATGTCTGCTTTACCTTCTAAATGTGTCAAACACGAGGGAGTCATCCGTATGCTTAGCATCCCGGTGTCCAGGAGGCAGGCACATATCGCCCACTTCCATTTCATAGCACGGTATCCCATAATGCACCACAGTCAAGCTTGGGTAAAACGAGGACCATCCTGAGAGAAGGGAAAGAGCTTGAATAATTATGTCTTTGGTAGACACTACTGGTACTGCTCATCACCCACGCTGGTACCTTTGTTTTTGACGTAGAAAGGGTGGTCCAGTTGGCACCGGGCCGTGATTGGCGTATGTCCGAATACGCCGGGGTCAAAGATTAGCTGCAAAACGGCCTGACCACAGGACACAGTTTCTTCGTGCTCAACCAGCTGCAGGCCCTCGGAGCCATAACTCTGTACAAGACAAGATGTTCCATGCATTTTGTGCCTCGTTTCTACTGAGCGGTACGGTATGGGTCAGTACGGTTTGGTACGCTAATTTGTTTGCATTGTAAAAGTGGCTCATACAACCAAACCATACCAAACCATTCCTGGGTCCACTTCAGTTGTAAGTCCATAGTAGAATGGTACGGTACAGCTCGGGTGGAGCTACTGCCGTCACACATAGTCTATTGATTGGGGGACTGAAAAACACTCATACGAGAACTAAACATAGAAGTGCTTGTACCGATGTTTGTAGTATGACACAATGTCAGGCATTTGGGTTGAACCCTGTTTGTGAGAATCCAACAAGGAGTGGAGATTCCATCCTGAATATGCTGGACTATGAAATGGCATTCCATACCTCTTCTCTCTCTGCATCTAATTTGATGTACTGGCAGAAAAACCTAGTGATAATGGAGTTAATACTAATTCAGAGAGGTGCCTATGACAGCTGTTGTACCTTCAGGAATCTTGAGCGCTCTTCATCGGCACGGTCTTCTTCACCAGACCCCATGTCCTCAACATCCTGCCAGTCCACACATGAGCCGCTGTGAAAACGCAGGCGAGTTCCTGATTGGAGAGGAGCAAAAACGTTCAGTCTGTATCACTTTAGTTTGGGGAAATGCCAGTTTGTTTGCGTGCTCACTTTTAGTGTAACTGTGCACATACAGGAACATCACAGTCATTGGCACAATCACAGGAAGGAAAAGGGGAAATCGAATGTAGAATACCTAATTACTTTTTCCTAACTCCAGACATTTTCAGTCCCAACTTCCTTGGGTTAAACTTTAAATCCTTTTTGAAGATCACACCCTTTCCTCCAGGATTGTTCTGTTCACAGATCTACCTTTTAGAAAGCAGTGCCAGACTGTGGGTGGACAGGAGAAACTCCAGCCCATGTCCTCATCATCAGACAGGGAGGACCTGGTTGATACAGCAGAGCCACACTCACTGCTCGTCTGCAAATACAAAACAGCCATCAGGCACAATTAGCACCAATCACAACAAAGAATAAGGATTTCTATTACAAAACATAAGTAAAGCTTGGCTTTACCCTGCTGCGATGTCGCTCCCTGCTGTGAACTCTAGAGGGCGACGAGCTGATCGGGAGAGTAGGTGGAGGACGGGCGTAGGTGTGTAGATCACTGCTGGTGCTGGGGATGCAGACTGCAGAGGAGCTAAAAATGTCCAACCACACAGTCTAAGAACAACGGCGCTCTGATTCACATGATGCAGTTATCATGGTTTAAAAGATGTTCTCCAAAGAATCTACTAAATCTAAAGTGCCACCATACATTAGAGGATGTTTCCAACTGTTTCATCTACTTGAGGTGGACTGATTTAAAAAAACAAAAACAAAAAACATTTTACAATAGAATAACAAAAATCAGAAGGTCAGTTTGTTGGTGAAACCTGCAAAGACTCTGCTTTTGCCGGAACACCATACCAGCTTGTGTTCCTCATAAAGAGTGCCAAAAAAATACTCTATTCATTATGGCGTGTATAAATAGCTGCTCACTGTTCAGCTGCAGATCATAAAACGTTTTGACACTCAGAAAGTGACAATTAAGTGTGGATAACTTATCAAATGCCTATTTTCACATCATTGATTTACCATATAGATTAGAAAAGTTCCACCATTTGGCATGAAAGGCTTGCCGTACTTGCTGAGAGCAGTGCACAATGCAACTGGCTGTAGTGATAGTGGTTTACTGCCTGAAGAATTAGTTATTAGTTATTAGTTTATTAGTGCTCCCGTTGTGGTACAGGTGTGTTGCTACTCGTAGAATAAGTTCCTATTTCTGGTGTGGAGCTAAGCGCCCACCTGCTGTGAGGCAGGTCCTGTAGAAGCGGGCTCTGGGGCCCCGTGGCGATGTGAGCCAGCTGTGTGAGCCAGAGCGTCTCTGGAGGCTGAGGCCACTCCTGGTGCGACACACCAACCTCCACCTGGTAAACAGGCGCCGCCGTTAGTTCCTCCTGAACCTCCTGGAGGTCTGGCAGGTCGTCTGGGTGAGCAAGCCACACATTTGAATTACTCAAAAAAAAAACCCAAAAAACAATGACAACAAAAAAGAAGCAGCTATGGTTGCTGCTTATATGTTAGCTACCATATTCCATGAAGCTGTCGCTGGTGGGGATGCCAGGGGAGGAGAGGAAGTGTTCGTCACAGCGTAGCAGATCATGAGCCTGGTCCCCGTCAGCACTCATTCTTCCTGAAGGAAACAGTGAAAAGAAAGCTGAGGATTAGAGCAGCTCATGGAACTGAGTATTAATGAGTCTTTTTCACTGGTTTCCTTCCAGATTTCTAAAGTCTTCTGGGAAAGGTGTCTTGTTGGTACCTAAAGTTGAAGCTAAACTTTACTGTGAGGTGTCATTCATTTATTACTCACTGAACACCCGAGGCTGCCTGGAAGCCTGGGGTCTTCAGCATTGATGTTTTTAAAAGCAGATTAAAAACGGATACTTTCAACCTGGTTTTTCATTGAAATTTAGTAATTGTATCTAATTCACCTTTTACTTTAGATGTCATCATAAAAAAACCTCAATAACTTTGTTTATTCTTCATTTCTTTAATTTATAGTGTTCATCTAGATTTCCTTCATTCTAGTTCTAGAATTTTTATCCATATCGCCTCTAAATTTGACAAATATTCCCCCAGTTTTCCTTTTCAATTTGTCCAGTTATGTCATTTACCCAGCTTCATTAAATAAAGTTTGACTGACATGCAGAAATATTTCTTTGACATTAAATAATTTTTTGTTTAATATAATCTGCTATTACTTTTTGTGTTGTGTTCAAAATATTTTCTTTTAATGTTAATTGTTTGAAATAAAGTAAATTTTTTGGAAGAATAAATACTGTGTTTTTGACATTGACTCAAAATGCAATAAGCTGCTAATTGGTTAGCTACCTGTGTATTGAGTCTGATGGTCAACCTGTTGCATGTTGCAATCATGGGAGTCGCTTGATGGAAGGGGTGGATTTTTCACCTCCCAAACCATGATGTAACTGAAACACAGAGTTTATAACAGGTTTATAATGGATTTGCTTTAATCAACCACATAAAATAAACTGGCATCAGTCTTAGTGTTTATTTATGGTTTAAGTGACATAAGAGCCACATCGATATATATTTACAATAATATAAATCACTTCATTGTGCACCGATTGTTCACTTTCAGAACAAAATCGAACTTGTTTCACTTTTACCTATTACATCACTATTGTCCTGTGACGAAGCCTTGTTTATAAACGTCCAGGTCCAGCACGCATGCGCATTTAAAGTCCATTCATTCAGTACAGAGAAGGACGGAGAATATACACTTTAAATTACAAGTGGAAACCAATGTAATAAACTCGGATAAAGGTATTTTGGAGAGCAGAATGGCGGAATACTGCCCGTTGTCAAAAAAAACGCCACAAATGTCGAAGTCTTTACGTTTTGTACAACTTCAAAGGAAAGTACAGTGAAACACTGTCACGTCGAAAAAAAAAAACAAGAACAAAGGCGATACATTCGGAACTGAGGCAGACTAACTCAGGTCGAGAGTAATTTTCGGAAGGTGAAACAATGACTAGGTCGAGTTAAATGGCTCAGACGTCCTATTGCGTAAAACGCAGTACAACAAAACAACGTCAACAATGAAAGCTTTACGGGAGCGAGCTGCGAAACTGCATTTACAGCAAAAAACGAGCGCTGACAGCTTCGTATTTTTACTCCTGTTCTGAGTTTAGATATATATATGTTCAACTCTGTAACGTCTTCTCAAATTCAGCGATTTAAAAGCCGTCAAAGACTTCAATGAACTTTTCTCAACTCACCAAAACAGTCGCCTTGTAGGGAAAAGGGGGGTTGTTGTAAACATAATGTTCTAGTTACCCTATTGGTCAGACATGGTGTCAATCTTTGGTGTTGGCGTTTCTCATTGGCCAGCCAAGTGTGAGCTTGCGCTCTGTAAAACATATGGGTTGGGTTGGTTTTGATAAAAGATGGTTAAAGTAAGAAATACTAAACACTTCGCTCTTTTATATATTTTTATTTGGTCATTTTCGGTGTACCCATTGGCTTTACACGTCAAATAATACTTTGCCGCAAAGACCAGGCCACAAAAACTCCAATGTTCGTGTTAAGATTACAGTTTAGTATTGTCCTGGAGGGAAGTGAGTTTTTACTGCACTCTACTGGTCGTAGTTTGGTACTATTCAGTGGCAGTGTGCAACATTTACATCATTCAGTTTATTTATTCCCAAACTTGTCAGTGATATACCGAAAATAAACATAAATCTAAAAACAAAAATAAAAAATATAAATATATTTAATTTATACAAATAGAACACATTATGTTGTAAGACGGAGAAAAAAAAGCTTTAGATGGGAATCGCTTATTCGCTTCTTTTCCGGTTTGAGTTCTCAAAATTGTTTCAGCAATACTTTATGCGGCCACAAGAGAGAAGTAAACTCACATTTAAAGTACCCAGCAGCACCAACGTTATCAAACAGTACAAGACAAGATAATGCCAGGTTTATACTTAATTAATATTTAGAAAATGTATTATTTATTATTATTATTATTATTATTAGTAGTAGTAGTAGTAGTAGTAGTAGTAGTAGTAGTAGTGGTAGTAGTAGTAGCAGTATTAGTAGTATTATTAGTATTGTTATTGTTTAGAAAGGTGCATTGTTTTAAAGTGATAAACTATATTTACTGTCAGTATTCAATATTTTTATTTATGTAGTTTTAATTACTTGAAGAATCGCAGCTTCTTCAAACATACACGCGCAGTGTGATTCACTTCCTGTACAGCCGTGTTTTAGTTTGAAGACAAAGCGGAAGTTGCGGGTTGCTCTTCAGTTTAGAGAAAACTTAGCCGGCGAGTTTGACAAGTTCTGGTAGACTTGTGGAGGCGCAGCGTTTCCTCCCAGTAGTTCCTGAGCACAAACTCCAGAAAACCCTCATTTTATTTAATGTTTCCGGGTCTTGTTATTTAGCATAAATGCCGAATTCTTCGTCGACAGCTCCGGGGTTGGTTGCCTTCTGCGTTCCTTGGTGAGTCCTTATTAAAAGCTTTATGTGTGTGTGTGTGTATGTGTGTGTGTGTGTGTGTGTGTATGCGTGTGTATGTGTGTGTGTAGCCACACACGCCTCTCTGCTTCCTGCTGTACCGTTACACCACAACCTGCTGCTGTAACTCACTCCTATGGTGGCTGCGTTTTTTCCCCCATTTGTTTTATCTCTTGTTTTTACCTCTCTGCGCTGTTACTCTTAGCTGCTGTAGACCTCTAGTCTACACTTAAAAGTGCGTAGGACCCAAAACAGCTGACAGAGAGCTATTCTAGTCCATCCATGCTGTTTGACTTTTGCTTCCTGCTTTTCAAAGCTTCCTCTGCTGATGCAGAAAGAAACAGAAGGGAAACTCCAAAAACTTCTTCGCATTTAGTGTAGCGTGAGCAGTTTTGGAATGAGTCCTTCAGGGCTCCACTAACCGAATTGATAATTTCTATCAAAATAAAGTCATTATGGACTAAACATAATGCTGAAGTTACGGTTTGTTCAAATTCTCTCCAATACAAACCGAGGAGTTGTTTATAGCAACCTATTTTTTTAATGGAGTAAAAACATGAAAACTCACTAAGCTTTCATCATATTTGCATATTACCAGATAACATAGACATTATATTTTTGGCTCATTGAATGATCATACTCTCAAAACTGTGTGTGAAAACTTCCGGAAATAATTCCTTTTTCTACATTATCTAAATGTCTTTTTAAAAATGACATTTAGATGTCTTAAAAATGCATGCATTCATCACTCCTTCATTTATTATCTCCATTGTTCCCATTAATAGGTTCAAGACAAAAATAAATCCATGTAATCCACAAGAAATTTTAATAGAAACTAAGAGTCGATCTTAGTGAGAACTTCATCTTTGTTTCAGCCTGGATGGGACTGAATGGTGTAGCACAAACATTCTTTTTTTTTTTGTTTTTTTTTGTTGCACATGTCCCTAAAAGTCCTGATCTCTGGTAGCAGTCAGTCTTGCAACGCATCTAAAGAGGCTTCTGACTGAAAAATGTTACTATAAGACAGTTTCATGACTGTTATGATGAAACAGCTCAATCTCCAGACAGCAGAGATCACATTCCACATTATTATATTCTGGATGCCATCATTAGTTGTCCATAAGTTCTGCTAATCCTACTTACTTGCTTTTGCCTCTCCTCTGTAAACCTTGGCCAGGTTAGAAAGCTGTATTTTGAGCAGTTTGAAGGCACTGTAGAATCCTCTGGCCACATTAACCACAATCTTGTTTAACTCACAACATTAGTGGAAGCATGGTGGTGGAAATGTTATGACTCTGGATTGGCTCGCTGCCTTTTTGATACGAAAACACACATTTAATGTGTGTGAGAGTTGTTTGTAAGGTTCCAGCTGACGGAGAGGAGACACTCATGTGGGATCGCGCAGAACACGCCTGCAGCAAATGCTAAATTTAACCACAAAACCAAAGCTTTGGTCCGACAATTTCTGCCATCGTGCCTGAATAATAATTTGAGTGTTCATCGTTGCTCACTCCAGTCGATCTGCCACTCGAGTCCAGATTGTGGCTACAGACAGATCAGATCTTTGCATTGCGTGGCAACAAGGTGTTTGCATGATTACAGGTAATGATTAACTGCGTGTGTTGTGTCCAAGCTAGGCAATGGACAGGCAGCAGATCCAGGTGAGCGACGAAGAGCGCGAAGTGGCACGGGAAGAAAGCCGCAGGAGGAGGAGGAAGAAAGCCATCACCTCTGCCTCCTCCACCTCCATGGATCAGATCAGCGTTGAGTTTGTGCTGCCCACAGTGGCGCGGGGTGGGAGCAGCCCCGACTCTCTGCTGCTAGAGGTGGCTGGGAACTGGACTGTGGAACAGGTTGGGGATGCTCAGGGATTTCTTTTTCTTTTTTTTTTTTTTTCACTTTAACTCCAGTGAACGAATGAAACATGTTTTTGTTGTTTTTCCAGGTGAAAGCCCAAGTTTGGATGAAGGCGGTGTCTTTAAACCTCTGTCCCGACTTCTACCAGCGCTTCTGTCCTGATCACTGCATCCTCCTCTATCAGAAGAAAGGCACTGTGTGCGAGATCTACGACAAGCACCAGGTCTTCCAAACACTGGACTGTATTCGCTACTGGAGAGGTACTGGTTGCCTCTTGGAGCCAGAAACTATTTCTATCATGACTGAGATTTTTTCTAAACATGTATTCTGACTGTACGGAGTGCAGTATCCCACCTGCAGTAGACAGCAGCCATGTTGGAGAACAATGGAAAAGTTCTCATGGTGAAAAGAAACTAACTGCTGTTTACTACTTTACTTATAAAGTTCTTTAAAACAACAATAGCTGCAATAAATTGCTGTACAGAGAAAAACAATAAACATTCAAAATATGGAAAGGACAAAAACAAAATAATAGAAACAATAAAACACTAATAGAATTAAGAGCAAAAGTCTCAAGGTGTGTTAATAAAACTGTTATAAACACATTTTTCCCCTGTCTTTGCACAATAAAGGAGATCTTCTAATGCATAACTGCATGTGGTTCCACAGAGAAGGAACAAAAGAAGAGCTACATTCTGCCATATATCTCCAGTCAACCCAGTTAGCACAAGGGCTCTCTCTTCATTTTCTCCTGCTTTCATTTTTAACATGGCTTGTAGATATAATGGTACAACTCCGTAAAAATTGTGCGTAAGTAAAACTTAAGGAAAAAGTTGCATTATTTAGTTTGCGCTATGCTTTATACCTTGTAAAACGTGAAGGACTAGTTTCTCTCTACAAACATGAGTAACTGTCTATTTAACACCACCAAGTCCAGTAGAGGCCATCTTTGACTGTGTGAACATTCTTGTAAAGGGTAAAGAAACAAAAAAAGGATTTTGTAAGAGTTTTAATACCAGTTGTGATTTGTTTAGGACATTGTTGGCTTTAGCTTAGCATATGTAGCTTCTTTGAACTACTCCACAGAATCCTACTGTATGACAACTAAACTGTGCCGGTAGGAACTTCAGGTGTCTTGTTTTTTTTTTTCATTTCAATAGCTCTAAAGAAAGACGTGGGTCGAATCCAGCTGGTGCCGCGGCCGCAGCCCACAGACGAGTCTCAGCAGTACCAGCGTTACCTCAACTACCTGATTGGCTACGACGTGACTGACGTTAGCAACGTCCACGACGACGAGCTGGAATTCACCCGCCGGAAGCTGCTGACGCCACGACGCATCGAGCTGTCGGATCGGGACCCCAACCTTTACTCCATGGACCCCTGGGTCACCCGGAAGCCGCTGCCCGAACACCTTCTCTCCAAGGTGTGTTCACTTCCAGAACCCCTTCTTCACCCGACTGACCACCCGTGATTACTGAGAGGAAAAAAGAATTTAGAACACTACAAATAAAATTTGTTTTGGATTCTTCAACTGCAAATGTGATATTTTCCAACCAACCAACCACCTCCGTCAGCTAAGAAGTGCTCACTTCCCACTCCATGCCCACAATGAAGGAGGAATGCTCACTCATGACCTGCGATTTGTGGTGACACCTTTAAAGCAGCGCTGCAGCACGACTCCATCTCATTTTCCTGTTTCATGTGGGCAGCCTGCAGCTTCGAGTGGTGCTGCTCTGAAACAGTTTGTGATGTGCGTCGCTCATTCTGCACCCTGCATGAATGCTTTTCTGGCAGTCAGAATGTGTTTTCCTTCCAGAATCAATGATTCTTGGTGATTTAGGAACATATCATATCTAATATCAATAATTTTCTTCATATTTCCTTCTGACAAACAAAATTATGCCTTTATCTCCATCCTGTTCTCCTCCTTCATTCTCTCAGGTTAATAATGGTTACATCCTGGTTGTGATCCATGTCAGCACCTCCAGCCAGACTATCAAAGTCTCCATTGATGATACGCCTTCACAGGTTGATAAACATAGCTCATGATCCATGCACCACTTCCTGTTTGATAAATATATCATTTCCTGTAGCGTTTCTGTCTTTCTCCTGTTTTTAGGTATTGGCGAGCTTCTTTGCAAAAACGGCCAATAAAAGGGTTTTGTTGGGAATCCCTGAACACTTGAGCGATGAGGACTTTGTGTTGCGTGTGTGTGGCAGGTATGCAGTGTGTGGAAACTCCCTGGGAGACTTCACGCTGGGGTCGGTGTGGTCAGGTTGGAGTTGGTTATTGTTGTTTCTGTCTCGCGCTAAGAGAGGAGTATTTGTATGGAGAGAAAGCCCTGCAGAGCTTCAACTGGATCCGTCAGTCCCTCAAGAACGGAGAGGAGATCCACCTGGTTCTGGAGACTCCTCCTGACCCGGAGCTGGATCTAGTCCAGCGGGAGGACTGGGCCCAAGTGGATGACTGCACAGGAGTCGCAGGTTACAATTTGAAACTCCGCTGTTAATTTATTTCTACTTGGATGTGAGCTGAATTAAACTCTAGAGGTTTATCACAGGCACCCACGAACAGCTAACCATTGCTGAGAAAGACCATGAGCGAGTGTTCACCATCTCCATGTGGGACTGCAACAGGAAGTTCAGAGTCAAAGTGCTTGGAATCGACATCCCGTCGCTCCCCAAAGTCCCAGAGTTTATGGTGTTCATCGAGGCCAGCATCTTCCATGGGCAGCAGCTTCTGGCTCAGGTTGGACACATTGAACGTTGAGCCTCCCATACACACTAGAGAGACTTTTTCACATGTTGTCACATAACAACCACAAACCTCAAAGTATTTTACTAGGAATTCATGTGACCAACACAAATGTGGAAGGATGTTTTTACAAAGAAAATGATCAGCTATATTGTATTTGTTCATCACTAGCCTGGTTTAAAAATAACAAACAAAAAAAAAGCAGCTTTTTGTTCTATGCTTTGCTTCATCCAGAGGGTCTGGGACTTCGGCTATTGAAAAACTGTTGAGCGGTATTGGAGAATTGAAAGGTGGCTAAACTCTTAAATATATAAGTAAAAGAAATAACGCACAGAGACGTAGTTCTTGCTGCTAGGCCATAGACGGGCCGGAGATTTATTACACTACCACGGATTCTTCATTACAATTTCATCAGTTCAATACTCAAATATCTTCCAAAGTCTCAACAAAAAATCTCCCCGTATTCTTAACATCACCCTTTTTTATACACTCTCATCTTTACTGATGTGAGTTTGGAAAGTTTCAACCAATGGTGTTGTTACTCTTGATTTGCATAAAGATTCTGGCGTGCCTTATACTAAGTGTGTAGTGGACGACCTTTAAAATATTTGAGACCTCATGAACTCAACATCTGCTCCATTTCAGAATTTCTGAATAGGACAATTTATCTTGGATTGCTGATCTTATCTGTCAACCAGCAATCGTTTCCAAGTCATTTTTTGGTTCCATTTGCGCTTTGTACGCAAATGGAAGGAAAGGAGTCAGGTCAGTTTGACCTAGAGAGGTGCCAAAATCCTTTCGCAAAAACAACTCCTTAAATAATATTTCCACTATTACAGCGGTTGACTGCGTCGAAGTTTGAATTTTTACCCAATTGCTAACATTTGGCTGTGATTTATGTTCAACGGTATAATTATGAGAAATTTTGTGCACTAAAAGCAGACTATTACACTAAAACAGAGCAGGAAATCAATGTCATCATTCAAAACTTCTGATTTACTGATTGGCCCGATTGAAATTCTATTGGAGGAATCCAAGTCAGTGGGAGAAATTCTAGACAGAGCACTGAATTAGATGAGAATCGAATGGAATTGTGTATGGCAGTGACCAGAATCGTCTCACAAAATCACCACAAAATACATTGCCTATAATAAGTTATGAATGCACAGGCATTCTCCATATACCAAAAACCTGCTGCTGTGACAAAAGTTGAGTTCACACACAGTTTCCTGCTACATCTTCCCTGGAAACTATAAACCACCATCAATCCTGTTAAACTATTCTGAATTTGCATGATCAGCTTCTTCATTTTGGATGTGGTGTGAAGACAATAAACACTGTGGCTGACAGCATGAATACAGGCCAGCATTGTCCTCCGATTCCTGTAAACATCATTTGAATCCTGGATGTAAGGCAGCTGACTCTTAAAGGGACCATTAAGGGTTTTTTTTTCGTGAAGTTATGAGCAGTAACTGCATTAAAACCCTAAATGACATCAGTGAACTCTTTTAGGAAAGAACAACTTCCAAGACGTTTAACGAAGAAGTGCTGTGGAACTGCTGGCTGGAGTTCAACATAAAGATCAAGGACCTCCCTAAAGGGGCACGCCTCAACCTGCAGGTACATCTGGTTACCTTCATTACTGTTTTGTAGATTTTGTCGTGTTTGGTTAAAATGGGGTCGCTTGGCTAGCTCTGAAACACTTTCACTAAATCCAGGTGATCTGTGGGAAGCAACCCCAAACCCCCAACTCCAAAAGCTCCTACCATGACAACACATCAGGAAGCTCCACCCTTGAAGGTAAAATCCAGTTTCAGCACTGATTGCCAATGAGTCAAGCTATTAAATTTAGAACAGCGCACCTCGGCCATTTTAGTCTCGGACAAAGAAGATGTGTTTTTGGGGAAACATCTGTGTACCTGAACAGCTGATTTTGCTTGTGATCGACTGATTTATGTTATAAAGACGTACAACTTAATGCCTACCGATAGTTATTTCCCAACAGCAAATAAACTCAAGATGAAGAACTGTTGTAGATGACACAGAACTGATGGAGTGACTGTACTAGCTGTTTGTGACAGTGTTTCTCACCATGGCTCAACAGGAGATTTAATCCATTCACAGGCTTTTCCAAATTGGAAAATTAACTATAGAGCATCGATGAATCAGGATTTTTACCAAACTGATTGCCGAGCGGGAACTTGGCAAGGTAACTTTGTGCTAGCTTGTGCTACCTACCATTGTCCATAGCCAGAAAAAGAGTCCTCTGTCTTTCTCCCTTCGCTTAAGTTGCTTCACACTGTACTTCATTAGCAAAAGAACATTGAAACAAAGGTCCCAGGACGTCCTCATCTTTCAGCATTACACGCTCTTGAGATGCCGCCATTCCGTCATTTGCGATCAGTGCCATTTGCCGCCATCAACGAGGGAGCCCTATATCATCGCAGCTCTTTGTCTGGCTTTCAGGAAAGACCAAGAACCGCCTCCTGTACTACGTCAACCTGCTCCTGATCGACCACCGCTCCCTCCTACGCCAGGGCGAGTTCATCCTCCACATGTGGAAGATGCCCGAAAAGAGCGAGGAGAGCAGCAGCAGCATCAACGCAGACAAGCTCACGTCAGCCACCAACCCGGACAAGGCCTCCTCCATGGCCATCGCCATCTTGTTGGACAAGTACTGCTACCCGGTGGTGCTGCCCAAGAGCAGGGAAGTGGGCAGGGACTGTGGGGCCGGCAGTGAGGAGGGCGACGGAGGGGAGAGAGGTCAGAGAGAAATGCCCAACCACCTGAAGAAGCAGTTTGCGGCGATCGTGTCCACCGACCCCTTACATCCGTTGAGTCCAGAGGACAAGGAGCTGCTGTGGCACTTCAGGCATGAGTGCATGCGTGATCCAAGGTACTCGTTTTACTTCCCAATAACATTATACTATACATTTTTCTTTTTGCTTAATTTATTCAATAATCATGCTCAGGGCTTACCCAAAGTTGCTGGGCTCAGTCAGATGGGGGAAACAGGAAGACGTCCTGGCTACTCATCGCCTGTTGGATCGTAGCAATGCATGGGACACCAGGTAAAGTCGACACGGCAGTATACATCTCTGTTTGTAGTGTTGATGTTGTGTTGACCTGCTGGCACGTTGCTGCTCCTCAGTGGTCTGGATGTTGGTCTGGCAATGCAGCTGCTAGACTGCCACTACTCGGACGCCCAGGTCCGATCCATGGCCGTGCGGAAGCTGGAGACGCTGGAGGATGATGACGTCCTCCGGTATCTCCTCCAGCTGGTCCAGGTGGGTCTTATCTCACGTTTGTGTTTATCTGTTAACAGGCATTACAGCTAACCTGAAGCTGCAGATGGACAGTTTGAAATAAGTAATGTCTGAAAACCCGTGTTACATTAGAGTCTAAACTTTAGGAGATGAAGGAGGTTTGTGGTCCCGTCACTTTTTTAGAGGAAATTAGTTTCTGTTCATCTGTCAATGTTCTACATAGAGCAAGTCTATGGGATCAAAGGTGTGATTCTTCCTTCCTTCTTTGCTTAATGTCTTTTTCCTCCCTCCGTTCCTTTCTTTGATGCATGTTTTCTTCCTCACTTCCTTCCTCCCTCAATCCCTTTTTTCCTTCCTTCCACCCTTGTTTCCTTCCTTCCTTTCTTCCTTCCTCTTTTATTTCCTTTCTTATTTTCCTTATTCCCTTTCTGCCCCTTTTCTTTCTTTCATTTATTCTTTCATTCTGTCTATCTTTTATTCCCTCATTCTCTCTATCTTTCTCTTTCTCTCTCTTTTTGCCATTGTTTTGCATCTCACCTTTAAAATCTCTGAAGTTTCAACATGAAGAACATGAATGGATCCTATCCTAGAAACACAGCTACAACAACACATAGGTAGCCATTTGCACTAATAATAATAATCAATCCATAATCATTAAACCAATTCGGTGAAAGCAGCAGCTGCTGTGCATACCAAGTACTGTTAGTGCTGGTCCTTCAGACGGGTGTGTCTGAAATATGAACTCTAAATGTGGTTCTGGTCAGAGTTAATAAATGAACAAACTGAGCTGCTGTTCGTTTCACTGAAGGCTCCTCATGTCTCGGTCCCAGCTCACCAGCCAGTGGGAACAGCTGACTCATGCCTCATGCTTCTCCTCGCTGTGTTTCCATAGTCGACTCTGCGCTCAGCTTTGCATGAGCAACAAGCATCAGCTGAGGCCAACAAAGGGCCCTTTGCTTGGATAGGAAAATGAGACTTCATCTCTGCATGCTGTGCATTTTAATCACCGATGGAGGATTAGTACTGAATATTTATATAAATACTGATATTGAGGGATGAAGTGCTCTGGAAATGTGTGGGACTGACTCAGCAGGCAGCCTCACGTCATCCTGTCTGATCTATTTTCGAACGCCGCAAAGTCTAATCTTAGATTACTGCTGAATAAAGAACGGGACTGAAAACACAGACGTTTAATGTGAAAAATAAGTACGTTTTAATGTGAAGGAAAGCATTTTTGTTCCCCACAAGCTGTTCAAGAGGTGGAATTTCAACTCAAACTGCTCCCAATATTTGGCCTTACATCCTCAGCTCACCCTACAAATTCCACCAGGTGAGCACAATAGGCTCTGTGTTTTCACTTCCTTCATTGCTACAGTCAAATTTGTTTCAGTTCTGTTCAGAAATACTTTATTTATCCTGAATAAACTCACATCATTGGGAGGCTGATGCTGTGGACAGGAAGGACCTCTAGTAGCAGTCAGTCTCACAAAAAACAAAAAAATTACTAAAGAATCTTCTGACTAAAGGCTATCATGACATGCTAACAGCTCAACAGACGATACTCAACACTAACTTTGTGCAGGTTGTGGACTGGTTGTCTGGAAATAACGCCACTTCCTGGTTGAAAGTCAACAGGATGACTTTTATGACATAATAATCCAGCCTCTTTATGAGCTGCGGTTGTTTATCACTTATAAAAACACTTTTATGTTTGCTATATATGTCAGAGCACAGGAGGGTCAGATGGATATGAGCTTTGTTTTACTTGTTTTGCTTTTACTAATGTGGGAAGTTATAGAAATGCTAGGAAATATTCAGAAATATTTACATGTTCAGCTCTCATCTTGTTTTTATTTATTTTTAGACAATAGACAGTGGCTTTATTACAGCTGAACACCAAAAAAAAGGAAAAAAACCAGAACACAACAGCAGCTTGTGTTTCACCAAGTGTTCCCAAACCATGATACTTGCACTTCTGTGCTTCAGAGCAGGTATAAGGTTATTTTCCTGGACTGCCAAGCATGTCCTCTGCTCTGTTGTCCAAATAATCCAGAAATGCATTTCTGTATCTGTTCTTTCTGACAAGCTAAAAGTCTGTTTATGCTTCTGTTGGAGCGGTTTGTTTTCAGGATATACTGCTTAAGTCACTCGATTTAACTTTCCTTCGCTGTAGACTATTATTTGTACAGTGGATTTCATTTTTTTTTTAAAGCTTCATTAATTTTCTAACAAAAACCATAATCTGTTACAACCTTTGAAGGCCTAAAACAGCTCTGTTGGTTTTCAGTCCTATTATTATGTCAAACAAATTATTTAACTTACTTGTGTAGTTATTGATTTAAATTCTTTTTACCACAAAATACACTTGTGTCATCTGCAAACAGAATAACTTTTGGCAGTTTAGAAACATTTTTACAGATATATGAACTTTTTTTTAATTCAGTTGTGAATTAATTTTCTGGTTTCTGTCATCTGCCTTTAAAGGGAGCAGCAGGATGATCAAAACCTAAAAATAATCTGTCTCGATTTAATCTTAGTTGGTTTCAAGCTATCTAGGTTAGGTGTTTTGGCATAGTTTCTATGGTTACAGTTGGTAATTGTTGAGCATATAAATGTGAATAAAAGAAAACCGGTGCATTGTGACAGACAGACATGTTTGTGTGTCCGTCTTCTCCTGCAGGCGGTGAAGTTTGAGCCATACCATGACAGCGCCCTGGTCAGGTTCCTGCTGAAGAGAGCATTGAGGGTAAGCTCCACAACAACAAGAGTTGTTTACACTTCATACGCTGCTGCTAGTATTATGACTAGATAAATCAGCCATAATTTCATTCATTTTGGGAGACGTAAATTGGCCAACACATGTGAGGCTGATCTTATTCTCCGATCGTATCTACCTCTGCAAAGGTCTGGAAATCAGCCACTGTCTCGTTTTTCCAGACAAAAAATCAGAATCAGTAGATCAGACTTTTTAAAGATTGATGATTGGCTAGAAAACTGCAATTAGTGCACCCCTGTTATAACATAATAAGGAGAAAAAGAAAAAAAACGTATGTTAGCAAAGCTGCATCTAAATGAGCCACCAGACTTCAGGAACCATGCACTTTGGTTACAAGGAAGTGAAAATGTACATGGGATTAAAAAAAAAACCCTATGATATTTCTAGTGTAAAATCGACACGTATCCTTAAATAAACTTGTTTCCCTTGTTCTTTTTTCAGATATTTCTAAACATTTCTTCCTCTCCTCAGAGTAAGCGCATCGGCCATTTTCTGTTCTGGTTCCTGCGGAGTGAGATCGCCCAGTCCATGCACTACCAGCAGAGGTACGCCGTGTTGCTGGAGGCCTACCTCAGAGGCTGCGGGGAGAACATGCTGCAGGACTTCAGGAAGCAGGTGAAGAGTCTCCCCTTTACATTCAATAATCACAAATGATCATCAGTTAGCAGAGTGTTATGATAAAAAAAAAAGTCATTTGGAGTATTTGTTCCGTTTCTGACAGCGTCTTGTTTCTCATCGTTTTCTGGTAGAGCCTCCTGTTGATGTTTTCAGTTTTTTTGATCTCTTTGGACACAGAGTATAGTTTTTATAAACTTGACTCTCTACAGGTGGAGATGACTGAGGCCCTTCAGAAAGTCACGCGTGAGATGAAAGCCATGTCTGCCGACAAATACGATGTCACACAGCAAGGTGAGGAGGAGGACGGCGTCCATCACGTGGCTCTGAAATCACTTCTAACATATTTATAAGGAAGATTTTATTAAAGTCACTTTTATTAAAGTTTTGCAAGCATCACAACAAACTTTGATGGATTTTGTTTAATCTTTAACTGATAAAACAACAACACCAAAATCAGTTAAATTTGGGAGATTGGTGATTGGCCGATACTTACATGAGAAACTGATCTAATCCACTGATCAAATCAACCTTTTTTCTTGCTCTCTGTGTCGGCTATACTACACACAGACCTGTTTCCATAGCAACTAGCTGAGCTGACAACATCTCCACTTGTGTATCAGGTTTTGACACCAACAGGCAAAAATTTCCCACACAAGGAACAGAACATTCAGTCTGTTACAGTTTTATGTTTTCAGTCTTGATGTTTATCTTGTGATTATTAATAAGTGATCGTTGATTAGCTAATTTAAACCTCTGCTCTAATGATCTGTAACACACTGAATCCTGCAGCTTATCTACATGTTAAGATTGTCAAAGTCAAGCTAGCATGACCTTTTTCCCTTTCCTTTGCTACTTTTGTTTGAAATTAAAACTTTATCCTGACCTTATCTAGTTGTCAGAGTGTTGACAATTAGTAGCCAATATTCTTTTATATATCAAGTGTACATTTAAGATTTAGCACGTTACATTGATAACAGTTAAAACCAAAGCTGGTCATTGTCAGTGAACAGTTTTTTGCCCTAGTAGGGATCTTGGGGGTGGGATCTCATGCATGTGACGTCATGTTGTAACGTCTCTATATGCTCTAAGTTGTGTTGGTCTCTCACATAAAATGTCACTTTAAGTGTGAGACTTCCTGTGAAGCTATGTGTGTGTGTGCTGTGTGATTGTCAGTTGTGATCCAGTTGCGTCAGAAACTGGAGACCTTGCAGTTGTCGGGCCTTCCGGAGAGTTTCCGAGTCCCTTACGATCCTGGGCTGAGAGCTGGGACTCTGCTGGTGAGACACACACACACACACACACACACACACACACACACACACACACACACACACACACACACACACACACACACACACACACACACACACACACACACACACACACACACACACACACACATCTGCACCCATAAGGACCAACATCGAATCAGCTTTTTGCTGTGCATGTGCAGATTGAGCAGTGCAAGGTGATGGCGTCCAAGAAGAAGCCGCTGTGGCTGCAGTTCAAACGGGCCGACCCCACCACGCTGTCCAAAGACCCCGTGGGCATCATCTTCAAGGACGGGGATGACCTGCGACAGGACATGCTCATTCTGCAGGTGGGTCGGCAGCCATTCGCACCGGTTCACACAGCCAGAGGTTCCAGGAAGTCCGCTCACGTCTCCGCTCCTCCTGTCAGATTCTGCTCATCATGGAGTCCATCTGGGAGACGGAGTCTCTGGATCTGTGCCTCCTGCCGTACGGCTGCATCTCCACCGGCAACAAGATCGGTCCGCTACACTCTCTTACACCCTTATATGCTTTATCTGCGCTACAGCGCCCCCACCCACTTTTTTTTTCAAATTTTATTGTCACAAAACAATAACCTGGATAAATCCATCTAATGTCTGCTATCAGATGAGGAATGTTGTCCCTTTAATCCAGGCACATTGGAGAGATTTTCAGTCTTCCACTTTATCTCAGTCAGATTTAAGTCTAGACTTTGACTAGACCAGGGGTTTGCAGCCTTTATAGCCTCCCAGGACAACCATTTGAAACTCGTTTAGAACCGCAAATGTCACATGAGCGTTTGAGAACAAAAATCTTTTTAGATAAATATCTACTTTAGACATTTTATCTCTATATGTAGTATTTAAAATAAAAGTAAACAAAGAAGAGGACGGATATTTATGTTTTAAAAAATCACTTAGATTCCAACCTAATGACAAAGTAAACAGATCTAACAACATATTGCTGCTGCTACTTAAGTGTCATTTCATGTGGGAATTTAGTGCAAATGTTGCAGGAAGAAAACTGAAAAACAGTTAAAAACCTTTAATATGTACCCAAAGTTATTAAGAGCCTTTGTGGAATGTCCAAAGAGCCACTTGCAGTTCCAAAAACCTTTTTAGATTTTCTTTTTTTACTTCATATCATTTTCCTATTGCAGAACACAAGTGAATTTGGACTTATGGCCACAAAGTGACGGCCAGATTCCCTCCAATAGAGCAGAATTCCCTGTGTAGGGTTAGCCTGCAGCTGGTCGTCTGTTTCCATAACTTTCCGTTCTGCTTTTATTGTCCCTGTAGGAATGATTGAGATCGTTAAAGACGCCACCACGATTGCTACCATCCAGCAGAGCGTCGTCGGAAGCACCGGTGCCTTTAAGGACGAAATCCTCTACCAGTGGCTGCGGGACAAGTGTGTCAGCGAGGAAAAGGTGCCCTTCATAAACACAAACTGGATGTTTCTGCACAATACAAAACCACCAGCAGGGGCACTGCTGAGCAAATATAACTAAATGAATACCTTCCATCATAGAAGAAAACAAGAGTCACTTCTAGTCCTAAACTGTTCTAGTCCTCCAACCGCTGAAATTATGCTTTGAAATAAAAATCAAAAAGTAAATTATTTTAAAGAGAGGATATTTTTTTTCTTCCATTTACTATTTATGCAGTATGCTGATTTTTCTCCATGAAGAAAAATTTCTAACAAAACATTCAGTTTTGTGTTTGCAGTCTAACAAAAAGCTTAAAAAAACTGACTTTAACACAACATTTCGAACAAAATGGCACAAAATCGGTTGTTTCAGGGCACAACAATCACAAAAAACATGGCGACATCCTGAAGGGACTGAGCAGTAGCGTTATGTAATCAGAGCGTTGCTTCGTTTCCTGCTGCAAGTTTGTTTACCAAATAGTAGGAAGTAGCTTTAGTTCCTGACAGGAAGGAAGCAAGGCCACAACACACACAGCTGGCACAACATGCAGCCTCAGCATGTGACTGCATGTTTTCAAGCTTTGTGTGTGTCTGTGTGTGTGTGTAGTTCCAGCAGGCCGTGGAGAGGTTCCTGTATTCCTGTGGGGGATACTGCGTGGCCACCTACGTCCTCGGAATCGGAGATCGCCACAATGACAACATCATGATCACAGAGTCGGGTAGTCTGTCTGTGTTTAAATATAATATTGCATTTGAAAAAATGATCAAAATCCGGGCAGCTGAAAGGATGTGCGGACGGTTTCTGCAGGGAACCTGTTCCACATCGACTTCGGTCACATCCTGGGGAACTACAAGAGCTTCATGGGAATCAGCAAGGAGTGGGTTCCCTTCGTTCTCACGCCCGACTTCCTATACGTCATGGGAACGTCGGGGAAGAAGAGCAGCCCCCACTTCCAGAAGTTCCAGGTGCGAGACTTGTTTGTTGTTTTTTTTTATTGTGGATGCAGTCAGTAACAAAATGACCGCTCTTCATTTTCCCACGCCGCTGCAGGATGTGTGTGTGAAGGCTTACCTCGCTCTGCGGCATCACACCAACCTGCTCATCATTCTGTTCTCCATGATGCTGATGACCGGTAAGCCGCAAACATTTTCACACCACAGGTTTGTCATGAAGTGCAAGCTAACGCTTCATTATAAGCCTAAATTTAGAAAACCTTACCTACAGTTGAAACCAGATAGTTTCATACACCTAATAAAGAAACATACATTTTTCTCACTGTCTGAACTTCTTGTTGTTGGTTGATTAGAATTACCAAAATTATTTATATTCGCTAACTGCCAGAAAACTCAGCAAGGACATTTTTTTACTTTCTTTGTATTTTGTGTGTTAGCATTTAATTTGAGAAGGAAGGTAATTTATCTTAATAGGATTTTTTAGACATTAAAGTTATTTGAATTTTATTTATTTTTCTTTTTGTTAAATTAGACATTTAAAAATATTAAATTTTGCTATTTTTGTTTTAGTTTACCTCATTGCTGCTGTAGCATGTGGAATACTACCACAACAAAAATAATTAATAACAATAATAAATTATATAAAATCGGGAATTAATTTTTTTTATTTATATTGTTTTTGTCTCTAAAGCAGTGCTGGAAAAGTTCGAAAACTTTTTGAAAATGCATGAAAAATGATTGAGTTTTACCCCGCAAGGGGTTTAAGTGACAAATCCAAATGCAGACTTCTACACTTTAAATGAAAATCTGAAAAGTGTGGCATGCTCTGTGATGTATTTGTTGAATCAGAATAAAAGTGCCTACAGTTATGCAGAACCTACCATATAGAGTTCCAAAAAATGTATTGAAATTTGTGACTGGAACAAAAATGTGAAAAAGTTGAAGATGCGTGAATTCTTCTGAACATCCAAACAACAAAAGCGCACCATCGTTTTTTAAGACTCAGATCGAAGTTGTTTCTTTGACGTTCAGGGATGCCGCAGCTGACCAGCAAAGAGGACATCGAGTACATCCGCGAGGCGCTGACGGTCGGCCGCAGCGAGGACGAGGCGCAGCGCCACCTGCTGGACCAGATCGAGATCTGCCGGGAGAAAGGCTGGATGGTTCAGATCAACTGGTTCGTCCACCTGGTGCTGGGGATCAAGCAGGGCGTGGAGAAACGCTCCACGTAGATGCCACCTCCTGCTCAGACGGCGACAGCTACATTTCTTTATTGTTTCAGAACTTTTCCCTTTTTATATATATATTTTTTTCATTGAATTAACAAGGTAGATACTAATTTTTATTGTAATTAAAGCAAAAAGCAAGAGAGAGACTGTTTATATCGCACTTTAAAAACTAAGTCGAGACCATATGCGCATAAACAGACTTTCCTAGAGCTTTTTTAAACCAGTTTCAACATGAGATCAATAATCGGTGCAGCTTTCAAATGAGTAAAATTGTAAATTTTATTGTATTGTATTTGTTTTTTGTTTTTTTTGTTTTTTTTTTTGTTTTTTTTTTAATGAGAACCAATCCCCATCTCTCCAAAATGCAAACATTTTTTGGCTCTCAACTCTCAGAAGCATGAGCTTCTTTAAGAGCTGAGGTACGGGGTAAAGATCTGTTTTAAAGGGGCGGTGTTATGTATTTTAAAAGGCACATAGTGCCATTTTATAGCACAATCAAGTAACAGTAGCTGTGTTTCCATTGCAAATGTGCTCAAAACTTTGTCAAAATAACACAATTTCGCAATTGCAGTGCTACCATTAAATAAGAAACACAATCAAAATCCCAAGTGAATAAATTTGTTCAAGTCATTAAAACACATCACCCAGCTATCCTTCAGCTACTTCCTGTTGTATTTTTCCTTGTTGTTTGCACCAGATTCATCATCCAGTTGTTGATCATGTGACTCGTGTAATGAGGGGGAAAAAGTGTTTCCATTGCAGCTTTGTGAAATAAACCAATTTCAACACGGCCAAAAAAACGGAACGCATCCTAGTGCCAAAACTCGATCAAGTGATATGATATATGATGAATGAAAATGCAGCTTATGTTGCTTTCAGTTGTATACATCAAACCAAACTTAAATGAAATTTGACTTTGTAATTTTAATGCCTTGATGTCGGGCCTCTGTCCCTTTAAGAAGCTCCTGCTGTCTCTGAAACTCCGCATTCAGGAAGTCATCACAATGTTTCTCCTTTAAGTTGTTTACAGCCGTTCTGAGTATTTCACTGAGAAGTAGCTCGTATAATGAGCTCAACAGATGCACAGTTCCACCAGATGTTTGCTAATTGCTGCTGGCTAGTCTGAAGGAGCTGAAAGGGGGAATCATGGAGAGCTTAGCGGAAAAGGCAGCACTTGATGAGACCAAGCGTTTAGGCACCCCAAATGGTTGCCACTGGACACTAAAGGGTTTCTCAAACATGCATGAAAGAATCAAAGCCATACTCCCTGAATGTTTTGATGATGGAATAGCATTATGATATCATGTAAATCTTAAAAGTTGCTTTTACATAACACTGCCTCTTTAAAACCAGTATTTGTGTTCGAGTTTCCTTTAAAACACACTGGAAAGAGTCGGGTTGCTTCTTGGAAAAAGCTTGAACATGTTTAGTAAATAAAGACGAAGAATCAAGAGTGCATCTCAGAGTGTCATTATGAGCTTTGTCCACCAGATGGAGCACTGCAACCAGCTCACCTCCACTCACCAACAGCCTGACTCCATGTAAATCCACTCTTTTCTTTCTTACTTTTCTTTGTGTTCCTCCAGATTTTGCTGCTTGTGTTTCCCTCCTCTGAGTTCTCAGCAGAGAGTGGGTGTGTGTGTGAGTGCCCTGCTCTGTGAACAATAGATGTTTTCTATCAATCCGGCAGCATGCAGTGAGGGAATAAGTGGATTAGACAGCTTCAAGTGCCTTTTCTCCAAATGACTTGATGGTTCGCTCAGGATCTGTTATGTTTTTTACCTCAGAAGCTTTATAAAAAAAATTAAATAAATGCATCTATAATATGGCCTTAACGTGACTTCCAGTAGATTTTCAGAAATCCTCTTGTATTTTCTCTTCTCCCCCAGCAGACATGCGCCGTAGCTTTCCACAGGAGAACTCCCTCCGCTGTCACGGGCCTGTGAGGTTGGTGTGGGAGGCAACTGGAAGAAACTGGAGGGAACTGGAGCATCCGCGATCGATTCACTCCGTTTTTCTGTTCCATTTTGTTCCCCTTCAGGAAGACTTGAACCAGATCAGACAACGAGGGAAATCACTCGGCCCTGCGTTAGTGTGTGTGGGTGGGATTTTCCAGCTGCTTTACATCTCCAAGCAGAGACTATTTGTCCTGACCTCGCTTCTCTGAAGGGTTACTCTGAGGTTAGAGGGCGTAATTAGTGAATCCAGGCCAGGGGTTATAGTCCTTCAGAGGCAGCAAGGTGCCTGAATGTATGTGGTTTGTGGAACATAGCAATGTGGATGGAAAGGCTGTTATATGTGTGTGTGGGTGGGATTCACTCTGTTTATGGTGGGTGTCTTAAGTGGCCCAATAGCATAAATACACATTTAATGCTCTTTTTCTCAGCAATCAGGGTTAGGTTTACAGTGAAAATCGGGGAAAACAAAGTACATCTTTGATTTTAAGGATTTAATAAAAAAAAAAAGATTCAGAATAGTATAAAGACATTTCAAATCACACATTTCACTGTACAGAAAGCAGTCATTCAAAACAATATCCATTCTTTCTATATAGGTTCACTCTAAAAAATGTTAAGAGAAGTTGACTACTGCTGATGTTGAACAGAATAGAAATAAATGTCCTTTAGTGTCCCACCGTGGGTAAATTTAGCTACACCAGCATGAGGTTAAAGAGAAGTAGAAACATGCACATTCACACAAAGGTTAGCCATATAAAAATAGGAATAAGAGGCATAACCGTTAATTTTACAACAAAAGAAAATAATACAGTAGGCCTACGGATATTAAAAATGACACTAAGGACAAAACAACTGTGCAACCCAGTAGAATAATAAAAAAGAAAAAGAAAAATGTATATAATGTGCACCTATATTTGGGCATAAAAAACAAACTACTTATTTATCATTGAGCTGTCCGCAAGGTCAAATTACATCATTTCAGTAACTGACTCCCTCTGCGAGGACCGAACTTTCTCCACTGTGTACCTCTGAAATTTTGTACCTACCACACAAAAGGTTCCGTGCAGAAAAACGTGGCGGACGAACAAGAGCGCCCCGTGGTGGAGGTTTGCAGAGAAGAAGGACATTGTCATAATTCCATCCGTATGGAACACCATGCTCACAGTTGTCTCCATGTTGCTACCAACTGTTTCTTTTTAATTATTATTCTAAAACTTTGTCAGAAATGTGCAACAGCATATTAGGACCATTGTCCTAATAAAAAAATATCAGACATTTTCTAAAAAATCAGGACATTTTTGAACTCAAAGTCAGAAATTTGCTAGAAAAAGACTAGAAATATTGAGATTGAGCTCAGACATTTTAGAGAAAAAACCTCGGAAATCTCTGAGTTTCAAAAGTCAAGTTTCCAGGTTTTTATACAAATAATTTGAATAATGTTTCTTGGACAGATGAGTTTGAAATCAAGTAATCTGAACACCAGGACAGCATGAACCAAGACAACATATACGAACAATGAAGCACAGAGGTAGAAGTGTCATTATTAGAGATTGCTTTGCTACAGTGACTCCTGGCTAGCTCGCCATATTAAATTATGACTAAAACAAGGTTATTTGTTCAATCTTATGTCTTTCACTATGTACTTCTTTACATTGGTCTATATTACACAAAATCCCAATTAAATCCAATTTTGTCTTGTGGTTTTAGTCTGATAATGTTTCGAGGTGTCTCCTGCCTGTGAAGAACTTGAGAAGCAGCAGCCACAAAAAGCCAGCGTACAGAACAAAATGGACAACATGACCAGTGGGCAGCCTTCAGTCTGAACTTGACCTCTTAGCAGTTTCCCCGATTACAACACCTAGCCGTTTTCATTACAACCATTTAATATTTAACACCCTCAACACGACTGTACCCACAGTAACCGGAGACAAAGCATGAAGGTGTGTGTGTGCCACATTAGATATCTTTACTGACAGGAAACGAAGGCTTGTGTGTGTGTGTGTGTGTGTGTGTGTGTGTGTGTGTGTGTGTGTGTGTGTGTGTGTGTGTGTGTGTGTGTGTGTGTGTGTGTGTGTGTGTGTGTAACCTGACGCTGGCTCTCACACTCTATCTGTATTTAGCATCAGTTACCATTGGGTAGGACAATTAGTCACCCAGGAGGGTTGCCAAGCAATTAAATTGGTGGGAAATAGAGTGCACAAACACATAAGACTGTGTTGAATTTATTTCATTAATTACCTCATTAGAGGTGGAAATGTACACTGTGTTGTCGGGACAATTTAATTGACAGTTGTAGAGGTTTGGGCGGAGTTAACGTCTGATTTAAATAGCTAACATTACTATTGGTATATTTAAAATGAGGGCCTGCGGATTCCGTGATTGATTTAAAACTGGAAAGTGGAAAAATCATCCAGTGAAATATAACACAAAGAAGCTCCAGCTAGATCGACTAACTAGATATGAAATATAATTCTGGACATGCAAATCCACCATCCTGACATGACTCTGACTATTTAAACCCTACTTTGTGTTTATCCTGAGAAGTTGCAGAGTAGGCGGAGCTATTTGTGGATCTTGGATTGGCATGAGACTAACTGCTGTTGTAACTCGTCAGCCTGAGGGATTACTAATAGGAGAGGATATTTTTGCCAAGGCCAATGCCCTGTGTTCTCTTTGTGTGATCTTTCTGAATGAATGCTTTCACAATCAACGAGGAAAGACTCTATTGGTTATTCCCATATCCCAAACTGGACCGATCCCTCTTCCTGGAGCCTTAACCAGAGAAATATCGTGCTCTGGCATAATCTAATGTGCCCCCTAGTGGAAGTTAATGATATTCCAGATAGAGTTCAACATGCAGACTCTATTTAACACCAACTCCAAGTGAGAGATGAAGATTAAGTTGTGTAAGAATCATTTTGGTGTTATAAGGCTCCTGCATGTTTATCGTGTTGTACATCAACAAGCCAAAAATGTTGAAATTGAATTTTCCTGCATATTATAAACCTGCAGTTGTTCTGTAGCACAGCTGGCAATTGCAGTAAGCTAGTGTTTTAAACACACAAAAGCTAGTTCATGATATTGTTTATGATTTATTGATTTTTAGCTTTTTGACAGCCATTTTCACACACGAAAGTGTCTTAGCTATTAGTGATACTGGGAATTCTATTCTTATATAATACTTAATATACATAAGTAATATTATTTCTGAAATTACAGAATAGCAAAGAATATTAAATGTCATAAGTGGAGAGAATATATAAAACATACTTGAAATCATATCTTGTCTAAGTGTGAGCTAGCATTAGCACTGCAGTACAGCTAGCAGTTGAAGGAAAGAGATTTAGCAGTTTTAAACACATACACACATCCATACACAAACATTAGACTGTATGTAACTATCGCAAAACTCATTTTATATTTTCAAAATATTGAAATTAATGACATTTTATTTTCAAATTTGGATTTGATTTTTGACCTTTTACTGCCTTTAGAATGAGATTATTGTTCTCGGTTGGTGCAAAACGTTTTGTCCTAGAGGAAGCTTACATCCACCTTACATCTCATCAACTTTGAGTCCATACCATGATGCTGCCACCACCACACCTTCAGAAATGTCCAATAAAATACTTTTTTTGTTATTAGTTTGGTTTAGATATTACATTTTCCTCCTGATATTCTCTTAAGTAATACTGGAATCAGTTAGCTGAAGATTTTCAAATGTAAAGGAGCTAAATTGCTAGTTTCTTGTCATCTCTTTCAAAACCTTGACACTTTGACCTCATATTTACAAAATTGCTCCACCTAATCTCCTATTTTTGGGAGAAATACTCCTCAGTTGTAATCTGTGCCATGATGACTCTTTCCTTGTCTTAAGCTCCATAAAGCCGACCTTTAAGACCTCGCAGGTTTGCTGCTAAGCCTAAACAGAAGGTCCAATAATTAATGAACGTTAGAAGGCCCAATAATCTCTGCTTGGCTCCTGTAATTCCTCAGCCGAGCGCCCAATCAGCCGCCCCGCTCTCCTACCCATGAGTCCACGGTGCAGTGGCTTTAAGTAAGTGTGCACAATAAGCAGAGAGATGCAGAGATTGTGCGATCCCACCGGCCGTTTAGGAAAGACTCTTATCCTGGAAGAGCTAAGCTTCCTCTGAGCTGAGGATTGTTGTTGTTATTGTTGTTGTTCCTTGCAGCCAGGCAGCATGGCCGACTGACCGGACTCTCACAGGGAACAGGAAGTCAGTCGGAGCCGAGGTGACATGGCTCTCCGCCGGTCGCCATCATCCACCTGTGCAGGTGAGTAACCAATAGGAAACATTCTTCTCTCTCCTTTGTGTGGCCTGACCTGTCTGTCCCTTCCTGCGCCTCCACCCAACAATAGATGGATACTGCTGGGTGTCAGCAAACCCTCTGAGGGGTTGGGGCGGGCATCACCAGCTAAGATGTACAGCTGTTTAGTTTCATTCAGACTTTGACGTACCAGCATGCCTTGTTGGTCCATTTGAGAATAAATCAGTTCACTCTGGGAGCCCAGTGATTCACATTCAACTGGAAACGAGACGAGCAACCTGAGATTTCTGAAATATTTATTTTAATTGGTTAAATAGAACATATACCTCATTAGATTTTTTTAAATGGGCAATAATATGTGTTTTGCAGGCACATAGTACCGTTTTATAGCAGAATCAACTAACTGTTACCTTTAGTTGTTATGAAAATTGTATATCAAATATGACTTTAAAAAATTGACTTCGTGTTTTGAGCCTCTGTCACTTTAAGAAGCTGCTGCTCTTTCTGAAACTCCACCTTCAGGAAGTCATCACAACATGGCTCCTCTATTAACCCTTTAGCAACGTTTTTACCTGTGCTGCACTGAGAAGTAGCTCATATACGAGTGACCCCCCAAAAACTACAATGACTCTAACCCCAAAAAAAAAAAAAAGATTCAAGAAAAGTTATGAAATAAACAAAACCATCATATTTCCAACATTATTTCCATGTGAGTCGAACCGAAAGGGCATGCAAGCAAGTTGGCCTTGAAATCTGACTCATTCAGACCACAATTCCAGCAATTTATTTTAAGACATCTGTTAATATTCTAAACCTTTGACCTCATTTGTACAATTTGAAGACAGAGAAAATTCACCTCTGAATTTGTAAAAAGTCGAAAAAATGTCATCATCCAAACTGACTTAAAACAGGGGGGGAAAATAATCTTAATTTCAGACAAAAATGAACACATGCAGCCTCTAATTCACAGCTATGTTCAAGCAAACACTCATAACAGCCTCTGCTTCGAAACCTGCGGTCCACATGAAGATGCGTGCAGCTGTAGCGCATTAGTGTTCTCTCTGCTCAGCAGTTAATAACATGAAAACCAAAGACAAACAGGCCTCTGGCTGAAGTTTCCATACAATCAGTTAGACAGCATGTGATAAAAGCGTCAGCATGGAGGCTTTGTGCCACGCTGCTGCCGCTGCACATTATCTGCTCCCTGGAAGATGGCCTTTGTCTCCGCCATTACAATCAAGTGTGAAATAGAGAGAGCTTTTTTTTTTTTATTTTAGAGTCGGTTGGAAAGCTAAATGAGGCACACTTAAGAGAAATCTGTTACCTTTTCAATTCCAGAACCTAATGTTATTATCTTTTTCTAATTTTGCTTTCCAGGTGTATATATAGCGCCTTTGTATAGCACAATCAACTAACTGTTAACTTCAGTTGTTATACAAATGCAACATATCATCACCTTAATAAATTAAAGGCCTAAATCTTTTTTGTTTCTTTTTTTCCCCATAATCGATTTTTACAGAAAAAAATCACAATCTCTTTATTGTCAAAGGATGATTTTGTAAGAAAAAAATTAAAACATCACTTTTGGCAAAATTCTTTTACTTATTTTAGGAAGGTGGTGATATATAAAGTATGACTTTAAAGAAATTTGACATCATAATATAGCGTCTTGAAATTGGTCCTCTGTCTCTTTAAGAAGCTCCTCCTCTTTATGAAACTTTGCCTTCAAGATTTCATCACAACATGGCTCCTCTATTCACCCTTTAACAACATTTTTACGAGCGTTTCACTGAGAAGTAGCTCCTGTAATGAGCTCAGTTGATGCACAGCTCCACCATGTGTTTGCTAATTACTGGTGGCTAGTCTGAAGGAGCAGAGTGGAGGAGACACCGGGGAGGACTGTTCACTGAGGCAGAAGTTTGGTATTTTGGAAGCATTTCAAAGGCAGACCTAGGTCAACTCATGCGTTTTGCACAGCGGAATGGTTGCAATGGAGATTAAAGGATTTCTCAAACATGCATGAAAGAATCAAAACAACATACCAGGTATGTTTTTGATGTGGGAATAACAGTACAACGTCATGTACCGCTAAACCAAAAGTAAATTCACATAATACTGCATCTTTAAAGGAAACTGGTCTCAATAGGAACTCCAGTTTTACTGATGTCCTGTTTTATACTTATACTTTTGGGATTACCTCAATCATCCAGACCCCCCCACCTCCCTTCTCATCAGATGCAACCTGGCGACCTCCCAGTAACCGAGTGACTGCGCTGATGTCAGTCTGTTGCCTTTGAATGTTTTAGAAACACAAGTACGACCCTTGACCTCACGGCCGGCTTCGTTGTTGTAATGGATTTGAATAATTTTTTAAAAAGACGAAAAAAAAAAAAATACAGAACACATGAAGGGAGCTGTCCATGGTGCTGAAATGAGAGCACCGCTTGTGGCCTGGTGCGTTACTATGGCTACAGCTGTCTGTATCCCTAAAATAACCACACACACATATGCGCACACACACGCACAAATGCAGTAACCTTATTACAAAAAGAGAGAGGAAAACTAGCAATCTGTTTCTGACAGCATGGCAATCAGACAAAGATGGAGGAATATCTGTTTTGTTGCTTCGATTCCTTCAGGGAAGCAGCAGGAGGAGACGAGGCGTCTCTAAACACTCAGCAACAAGTCTTCTACTGATGTTCGCCTCTACTGTACATACAGTAAAACCTCAACCAGGAAGTTCGTGGAAGCATTGAACAATTCCACATTTTATAACATCAGAACTGATAACTTTCAAGCATGTATTCACTGTGTTTCATCATGTGGATGTGCAGAGTTAGTTTACCCTCAGTTTATCCTCCACTTATACTTTTCTGAGTTTTGATCTACTCTACACGTGTTCCTACACGGTTTGTGGCTAATTGTAAACGCCCATATAATTGTGAAATTTGAAATTTAGAAAATAAATTTGCTTAATAGAAACACGCTAATTTTTTTTTTTATAGTTTTTTTCAATAGTAAGAATTGGATAAGGTGGATTTTCGGCCGTATCGAAATTGATTTATTTCACAAAACTGCAACGGAAACACTTTTTTCCACGTCACCCTAGTCACGTGACCAACAACCGGATGTTGCCGGTTGTTGGTCACAAACAACTGGCACTGGCACAAACCACGAAGAAGAAGACGTCAGGAAGTAGTAGGAGAATGATGGCGCTGCATGTTTTTAAAATGACTTATTGCGTGAACAAACTTATTCACATGTAATTTTAATTGCGTTGCTTATTTAATAGAAACACCATAATTGCGAAATCGTATTTTTTTCCGAAATTAGCGGAGTATCGAAAAAGTTTTGCGCACATTTGTAATGAAAAAGCAAGGGAACTATTTCCAGTAATTGACACTGGACTGAACGGCGCTCTGCTTTATAAGTCCAAAGGGTGGAAATACGTCTCCGAGACGCCGTGTATCTCATGGTTTTTTTCTTCTTCTAGTTATTCAAGGAAAAACGGAGAAGTGGGCTTTTCCTTTTCATTGTGCTTTTAGACTGGCTTTGTCACTGACTGACACACGTAACAATTTGCTCAGTGGGAAGCGAAGCTTTCATCCAGCCACTTAGCATATCTGTAGCACCGAGGAACACTTAGCATCAGCTGGAAATGAAGCCGGGGGAACACGAGGGCTGCCCCCACGTCTCTGCAGCAAAGCTCCGCTTCATCTGCTGATCACAGATGCTATGGTTTGCCTTTTTAGGGCTACATGTTTGTACACTTCAGTCACTTAAAGTCTTAGTTTGATATTTATGCGTTTTTCTTAATCATTCGGTAGATTTTTATGTTTATTTCTGTCACCAGTTGAGTGGTTTGCAGTCTACTTGGATGTGAAAAACTCACCCTCTGAAATATTTCAAAATGTATTTTTATTGAAAAATAAATGTTAAAATAAAAAACTTTCTTTCTTTCTTTCTTTCTTTCTTTCTTTCTTTCTTTAAATTTAACTGATTTAATAATGTAAATATCACCATATTTAAGTTTATATATATTTGCTACCTGCATCATGTCCCAGATTCTCACCAGAACCTTACAGTTATGTACGACTGCTCACTTTCTGAATAAAATGTCTTGCAGAGCCGTGGTCCAACGGTGCTGGGTTCAGCCGGGTGTCCACTGCGCTCAGCGAGTCCTCGTCCATCCACAGTGATGCCCCAGGCCTCCTGACCCGGGACTTCCCCGGCGCCGGGCTGAGGCCCATGCCCTGCAGCGTCCTGAAGCCTCAGAGCCACCAGGAGGAGGCCGAGGCTGAGGAGGCTCAGAGTTTACTACAGGTAACGGCAGCCTGGAGCTGAAACTGTTACTGTTCACACCAGCTGAGTTTATACTTTCACCGTATAGTTGCACAATTTGACATTTCGAAAATAAATTCACTTAATGCAATATGCTAATTGAAAAAACAAACAAACTTGCTTTTCAATAAAAAGTTTTGCTGCTTGGATGAGGTCTTTTTTTCTTTTCTTTCTTTTTTGGTCGCATCAAAATTGGTTTATTTCACAAAACTGTTATTGAAACATTTTTTGCATCATGAGTCACGTGATCAACAACCCTCTCCCACACCTACGGGGTCAACGACTTCATGGTGTTTTGCCCCCGGGGCGCCAAACAAATTTATTGATGTGTGATTTTAATTGCGTGTCTTATTTAATGGAAACACTGCAATTGCAAAATGATCTTTTTTCGATTTTAGTGGACTACTGACAAAGTTTTGTGCACATATGTAATGGAAAACGCAGCTACTGTTTGGTAGGTCATGCAAAATATGAGAGCCCTCTTAAACTGAGCTAATGATGAAATATTTCCTGTGTTTGCAATGGCTTTCATTTCATTGCAGCATTTAATGAGATGGCAAGAGATGTCTCATTAGAAACACTGGAGATATCACTGTGATAATGATGGAGGCATACTTTTTTGGTGCTTATGCTCTGGATCTATCTGAACAAGTCTACTTGAAAATAAAGCAGGTCTTATATGAAACAGAATGAAGTTGATGCGAGATTTAAGCGAGCTCACAGTGAAGGCTGATACTAGGTAATGTGACTTTATAGGGAGTTTGTTTAGAATGTTGGAAATTAATTAATTTATATTAATGAGTCTGTTTTGTTTCTGCAGTACAAATTAAATCTGCAGAACACAGGGAAGTGGTTATTTCTGTTTTGAATATTCATTAGTGTGGGTGGTTATATTACTTCATGAATTAAATCATTATTTGACAATTCCTCTTATATAAATTGATTATCTGTGCCTGATTAAAAAATAATAATAACAATTGTTTGGTAATCTGAAATATTTAAGTACGACGAGATAAAAACAAGAATAATTTCCTATTGTTTTTTTTTTTTTTGCTTTTTCATATCCCAGCATCGACACTGAAATGTTGCAAGCTTCTACAGGAAGTTAGTTGAAGCAGTTTGAACCTCAATGAACTCTAGTTTCTAACTAGTGTTTTTTGTATTAATCTACTAGAAATACCCTGAAATTAAAAACAATAACACTACTGAACCTGAATTTCTGCTTGTTTTTGTTGTTTCTATACAAGATCGCATTAGCACTACAACACAGGCAGCTGCTACAGAAGATTAAAAAAGGAAAAATAGCAGTTAAAGTTTAAACCTCCCTGACTCCTTGCTGGAAAAGCTGGTTTTACAAAATAGTTATGTATATTTTGTTTTATGATGGAATTATTCTAGTATTGAAGTGCTGACATAAGAACAATGCAACCGAAACTGAATTTCAGCTCAGTTTTTGCCATTAGTGCTGTAACACAGCCAGCTGCTGCAGAAGATTAGAAAAGAGGAAAAATAGCAGGTAAATCCTCAATGACTAGTTCTGCAACATAGTCTTGTATTTTTGTATTTCAATTTGCTATTTTAGTGAAACCCTGAAATAAAAAAAATAAAAAACACTTAACACTGTTATTCAATCTAGTATTAGCGCTATGGCAGACCTATCTGCTACAGATGAGAGAAGAACAAAAGTCGCAGTTAAAACATCCATAAACTTGCTTCATTTAATGAATGATTGGAATGACTATAATTGGGGATTTGCATAGTTTAAAAGCATTTAAAGTTTGACATTTTTCCTCTTTAGTGAGTTTTACTGGGAAAACAGGAGTATAAGCCAATTACATCGCAGAGTGGCGAAAGGAGGCATGTCTGCACACTGCAAAAAACCATCCACCTCTTTTTTTTATTTAAACCAGGCAGGAGAAAGTGTTAGTTATATGAAAGTTTCTCCTCCTAGTTGTGTTTTTTTCATTGTAAAAAACAAAAAAATCAAATTGCGTTTGGATTATTTTTTTCACCAACGCTAAAGCCACTCGGCAGTTTGAGATGAGTTGGTGCTTTTTTTTTTCCTTTTTTTTTTGCAGTGTGTAGAGCGCCGTCGGTGCTCAAGGCAGCCTCCACATCACCCAGTTGCGTAGAAGAGTGCGGAGCAGCATGAGATCAGGCTCATAGCACCTGACGCATCCCTCTTAAAGCCCAAAGCGATGAGAGCCGGAGCGCAGGGGCCGGGGCTCCTGCTGCTGGACGGGGGACGAACCGGGCCGAGCTCCGGTGTTTAACGGGGCGGGGGGCGATGGGGAAACCGGCGGGGGAGATGAATTCTGCTGCGTTTTACTGCAAAACCCGGCAACTTTCAATCCCGGTCTGGTTCTTCTTCTTCTTCTTCCTCTTGTTGTTCTTCTTCTTCTCTTCTTTCTCTCACTCTGTGTGCATTTGAAGAAGCGCAACAGCATGCAGGTCTCCCCGAGCGAGGACAAGATCCCGGTAAGCAGCGGGGGTCTCCCCCATCCACCGACCCACTCCTCCGCTTCCTGTTTGAGCTGCTTTTAGTGGAGTTAAAAAAAAAAAAAAACACCCGCAGCTGTACTTTTAATCTATCTGTTTTCACTTCTGGTCACCTTCTGATAGACTTCTGTTAGTTCCCCTTTAAACAGTCCTTTTCACATTGTAGTTCGTAGTTGTGGTTTTAGCGCTGTGAATCGGTCCCCTCCGCCTCCAAACAAATACTAATTAGCCTCGTAAATCCTAAATAACTAGCAAAAACTCCATTAATGTATTTATTAACGTGGGTGTAAATTAAATACCGAAATAAAGAGGAACATTGACTGGAACTAAGAGTAAGGATAAAAACATGCTCTGATCCAGGATTTTTGGGTTCCGGTAAAAAACAAAAAATCTGTAGAAATAGAAATTTCTGCTGATAATGCAAATTTTCATTTGCATTAGACGAAATATCTACGTCTTTACGTAGATATTTCGCAGATGTATTTATTTATTATTATGTATTGTCACCTCGTCATTTTTTTTGTCGAAAGTGATTTTTTTTTTCTCTAAAACGTCTTTTGGAAAGAAAGGTGGAGATGTTTTTTAAATCACTTCTGGCAATATAAGTCTTAGGCTACTATTTTACGTAGGTGACGATATTTTTATTATCTCTTAAGTTGCTCCAATTGCTGTTGCATTTATATTCGCAAGCAGAACCAGAGGTGGTTCTAGACCGAATTCACGAGGGGGCCAGTATGGAAGGGTGGAAGAGTTTTTTTTTTTTTTTTTTACAGAACAAAAGAATAAAACAAAAAAAGGGATAAAATGTCATCATTTACTTTTAAGAGAGCCAAGGAGCCACTTGTGGCTCTGGAGTTGATTTAATTTTTTTTGTTAAAATTGTAGCTTTCTCTGTATTTTCTAGACTATACACATTCCTGTGTTGGGTCAAAGTCTTCCAAAAGGTTCCAAACTTTCCCAAATTATTTATGCTACATGGCAGATGAGAGGTTAAAGCTAAAAATAAATAAAATAACTTTTATTAAACCCGTATCACCAAGATCTGATGCAAGAATGATGTCAGTTTCATGCTCAACGTTAATATGGATGGGGATGCTTTTTACTCACTTTCCTTTGTTCCTGTATTATATTCATGAAAATACTAACCAACAATCCCATGGTTACTATTGACCATTTACGACGTAATAAAACAAAGTTCTGCTGAGGATCATTATGGGGCCCTTTGGGGAGCCCCCGGAGGACCCATCTCCAAATCCCCCTAGGAGCTCCTTAAGCTTTGGCTAAGACAAACATCTGTGCCTCATAAGCTTTCTTGGTAATGGCTCAGTCCTAGCGGGACTCTTCTCAGAAGTCTGCTTTACATATTTCCAAAAAAAGGGAACAGAAGCATCAAACAAACATAAGACCTCAGGGAACGTTTCAGGAGCTCAATTATGGTGGCAGCATGCATCCTGCAGAAGTGGCAGTTTCCGGCTCAGTGGTCAGAGCTCATTAACATACATATATACATATTTTTTTTAAAATGCATTGCATTTAAATTTGAAATCTGAACTTCTTGGCTGCCGAGTGGAGTGCCCAACTTTAGATCCAATTGTATGTGGGTGACATTTATTTTTATCCAGACCAAAAATGTGCAGGGACCATCTTTAATTCTTACATTTTACTGTAAATCTAGTTTCTTTAACTTATAGCTCAAAGAGCTCGGCATAAAATCATATTTCCAGTTACTTGGTCATTAGAATATTAAGAATTTACCTTCTTTTAAATTGTTCTATTGAACTTTTTTATAACAAATAAACTCGCTTACATTTTCTTTCTATCATCTACCTCAACTGTTTCCATGAACAAGTTTGAATTAGGAGTTTATAATCCATCGGACGCTCACACACCGTTTCACAGCTTCTCACATTTATTTGTGTTTAAAATTTAGTAAAACATCAATTCCTCCTCACAAGATTTTACATCAACTTTTTTCCTTTGTGATCAGACAACACGGTACAATGGGATATTTGCAATGCCTCTTTAATAATTTCAAATGAATGAATAAAAAATTAAGACTTAAGACACCACATTTTTCTGAAGTGGTTACAAATTTTACGTGACGGGAAAGTGTCCAAAATTGGTAATTGTGTGTTTTTTAACTTTCTTTTTTATTGTTCAAACGATTTATTTTCATGAGTATCTGTTGACATTATTTGGATGTAAAACCAAACATCAGTAATAGGAACTCAGAGCTGAAGTTCAATAAAATATGAATACTGTATTTTATTGGATATAGCAATAACGTTGCTATCTGTAGCACTCTAACAGTTAAATTAAGTTAACTTTTTTAATCTCATTGTATGTGAGAGTAGTGAAAATAAATAAATAAATTCAACTTAAGCCAAATTTCTGCTTTTCGTGCTTTTATTTCTGTACAAGCTAGCATTAGCATTGCAGCACATGTAGCTGTTATGGACAGTTCAAAACTCCCATGAGCCATTGCTTCAAAAATGTATGAGATTGTAAATGTTACGTTGGTTTAAAGATTTAGAAAATATTGTTAGGATACAGTCTTCTAACATTCTGGAAATTGGAACTTTATTTTAATCTTGCACAAATCTCGCTTTAGACAGTTAGCTGTTAGCTCTAGCTAACATTTACACATACTTTTTACGTGTGTAAAAGTGTGTAGACTTTAACACAGACAGACACACACACGCACACACACACACACACAAAAAATAGCTAACATCAATGTAGGTACAATTTTGGTTGCTCACAACATTTTTTCAGAACTCCACGCCTAAAAAGAAACAAAATCATCAATTTCATTTCTTTTTTTTTTTTTTTTGGTCAAATAAAAACAGGGAGCTCAGGTAACCTAACCTCATCCCTGGAGACCCAGTAGGCAAACTGAAAAAATACATCTGCACTTTCAAGAATGTATTAAATTCATAATACATTCCATATCTATGTAACCCATTTGGAACAATAATAATAATTTCAATCAATAGGGTTTTTAAATTTTCCTTTATTAATCATACCACAGTCCAGCAAACCAGTGATGTATTCCTCTACAATCCTGTGACTAAGTCAAAATCCTTAAATCAGGCTGGTGTCTGTACATCTTTACCTCTTGCTGCTTCCACGTTTAGTCTCCCTCTATACTTCCCCCTGTCTAAATAAAGACTAAAACAGGCAAAGGTGAGCTAACTGCCCACTCTGCTGCTGAAGGTTCTCACTTCATTGTTTTTGAGGATCTGCCAAAAGCCACTTGTGTCTGCCTGTGCTGACACAGCATCAAATGTTTAAGTTTGTTCAGTTATTACATAACTCCCCTGAAGCCTAAAGGTTTGGTTTTTCTATTTTTGAACAATTTGTGTTTGACTTGTGCACCTCATTACGACTGCATCCTGATGGAATGGTAGTTTGGGACTGGCTTTACTGAGGCCCTGATGCATCTTTTCACAGGTTGTAGATGCACCTTCAAGCCCTCAAGCCAGCAGCGAAGGTCTGTACTTCTGCGATGGCCTGCGGAAAGTGGACTACGTTCTGGTTTTTCATCACCGGCGGCATGGCTCCCTGCGATGCACCGGCACCGCCTCGGTTTCGCAGGATCAGCTGTCCATCGTCTCAAACGGCAACTTCCCTCCAACGTCGGGCTCCTCCGATGCAGCGGCTAGACAAGGAGCCGGCCTCCGCAGGGAGGAGGCGGCGAGCGTCGGGGAGGTGTTCATGGAGCTCGGAATGGCGAGGGGCAGCGAGCCGATGGAGGCCGCCGACCACGAGATGCACCTGATCAGACAAGAGTTTGAGGCCAACCTCCTGGAGGCGGGTCTGGAAGTGGAGAGAGACAGAGAGGTGGGTGTCCTGCTAATGTCTGGTTTTGGTTTTTGAGTTTCTCTTGGAAAGATTCTTGCTCTTCTGTCCCTTCCTGTGTTATTGTTGTGTTGACACTCCTGTCTTGCATCTGAAACTGTTCCTAGGGTGGCAACCAAACTGTGTTCTATTTGACATAACCTAAATCTATTCCTACAGAATGTGTTTTCCAAAACAATTGGATGACTCAACATTGGGTAATTACATTGACGTTAGTTCAGCCTCCCTCTAGTTACAATAGTAGTGGATTAACTCCTGGATTAGGGACCAGCGGACTGCACCATCCATGATGTGCAACACCATGCATGGTATGGTCCTGTGCTTTCCAGGTCTTGTTGGAAACTGTTGCCAATGAGAACTTTATAGAACCTCACCAACCAATCCTGTCCTGTGATTAGAGCAACAGTCTTTCTGCCACATCGGTTCTTGAAGCCTGAACCCAGATGTTTTTTTATTTTTTTGCGTCACATTCATCCATTTGCAACGTTTAGTCAGATCATGCTGATTACAAAATGTGCTAAAGACATTATTTTTGGGTCATATTTAGAAGTTTTTTTGTCTACTAAAGCAGTCTTAGGTCAAAGGTTTCAACCAAATACGGGTAAAGACATATCTTGACCATACATGATGACGGTCTGATGAATGTCTCTCTTGCTAATCGCTCTGAGCTGGGTTTATGTCTGAAGGGTTTCTTGCATCTACAGTCAGTTTCTTGTCACATGATAGAAGCTCTATTGAAGATCAACCTGTGCAGTGTGTGTCTGATCGTAGAGGCTTTCCAGAGACCGCGGTGGGTTCTGTAATGACAGTTTAGAGAGCTAATGACTTCCTTTACCATTTTGCAATCTGGTTTCATGGTGAAGTTGCTTGGATAGATGGATCTGGGCATGTTTGTAGTTGTTTTGAATGTCTTTCACTTGACCTCTTTGGATCTCATTAATGGTGTTCACTCTCACTTGGGTGCTCTAACATTTTTCACATGAGTGTAAATTGCTTTTAATGCGATGAAATCTGGGCTGACAGTGATGATACGGGGCAGATTGTAATTTCAGCCAACACAGCTGCTATTCGGACCTCGTAGTGTCGATTAACTTACTCAGGCCTGAAACGGGTAATCTTATTTTGACAAGATCGCCTTCTCTGTGGTCCATTTTGTGTGTCTCTGTGCCCTAACTTAGAACAAAGGGTAAACAACACAAACACACTTCTTGTGAAGGTTGAGTGTAAATGGACCACCTCTGCACTCAAAAGTGAGTCATGTAGAAAAATGAAGAGTAACTCCCTTAGCATTAGCATTTCATACCTGTGCTGCCAAACAAATATAGGTGTGTGCATGTCTAGAAGTATGCCGGTGCTGGGCAGCAGCCAGTTGGTAGTGTGTGTACTCCCCAGGGTTGTATTAATCAGACTGTTGACATGGCTGCTATGGAACCAAAGCCAGTAGAAGATAAGCTCACTGACTAATGGCTCCTTATCTCATCTCATGGATTGAGGTTTAGATTAGGTCTGTCATTCACAGTAAAGGAATACTTTCATTCTAATATGTCTTTCATTTGCATATGGGAAAGGTAGTATTACAAAATTGGTTTCATGTTTATTTATCGGTGTTCTTGCTGCTTATACTGTCTGGATGCTCTGTAAACAACCTTGTGAGGAGTAGGACTATCCCAGCGATTAATTGTTTTAAATGTTCCTCTTTCTCTGATTTTAATTACCCAATATTTGAGCCAACACAGATAGAATGGCTTTGTTCACTTTCTCCGCTGACATTGCCAAACTACAACCTTATAGAGGAAGACAATTCTAAAACCAAGGTAAAAAAAATCAATGTCATCGTTCACGATTTCTCTTTCTGCTTGCTGATTGGTTCGGTTGAAGTTCAGTCGGAGAAATTCAGCTCAGTGGGAGAAATCCTATCGAAAGGAAATAAAAATCAAGTGAATTTGCATCGGATGGCAATGACTAGGTTAGCTGATGGAGCTAACTGCTGTAGTTTCATTTGGACCCCTCTGCTTTTGATTTGCTTTTTCACATCCCCTATCAGCCGACTCACTGTGTTTTATAGACAGGTGTAGTTCTGTCCTCCTCAGGCCATGTCTGAAGTCTTGGTATGACTGCAAATTTGAGCAAATTGAGGTGATTAGCAATGCTAGTCAATCTTGTCTTCCCAATTTTCGAGAGAGCTTAAAATAAATGGGTCTCTGTGTCACGTCATATTTGTCCTCCAGGGAAACAAGAAGTGATTAAAAAAAAACATTTGCGTTCCATTTATTTTACTGGACTTTTGAAAGCGTCTACTTTTTAAAGAACCTTCCCTACTCTATTAAATTAAAGTTTGTATTTCTCTTAAGTTTTGGTATTTCTACTGATATTAATTCAAATTTTATGTAAAGGCTTTTTAGACATCTTTATTAGGGAGTGTGTCAATAAATGTGGAGGGTGCTTCACTATTGCATTAATATATCTTGCTCCTGTCCTCTCAGATATAATTAGTGGAAACCAACAAACAAATAGTAAATATATTTGCTGCTGCCTGCTTAGCATATGTTTGGATTAGATGGATTTTAATAACCATTTTAGTTCCGAGGGATTAAGGTTAATCATAGAGCTGGGTTACAGCTGTGTGGTTTAATGAGTGTAGAATCGGATTAACACAAAAACAAGGAATTTGAAATATCAACTGCAGTTTAATTGAATGTCTATGGCTGAAGTTGAGGTTAATAAATTAATAAATTAGAAATATTACAAAAAGAAAGAAGTCTTTCTTTGTAGCAGAGGTGTAAATAGACATCTGCCTCCCAAGGCAGAAAAATACACAATATTATTGAGTAGTGTAGACCGTTTTAAAAATTCAACAGGAAGCTCCAAAGATAATGCTAACTTTAACGACATTAGCAGCTAGTGGTTAGCAGGCAGGATTGTCTCATTCCTAACAAAACAAAAGCATTTTATCTGGCATTCTGGTATTTTTTTTCTATCTAGTAACCAAAATGTTACCAGTTAAAGCACCTAAAGGAGACTTTCTTAATCCTGATGTAACCTAAAAGTGTTAGCCATCTTGAAGCTGGTGGCTAGCGCCGTTAGCAGCTACTGGCTGGTGGGCCAGGATTGTCTCATTCCTAACAAAGCAATTATTTTTTTCGATAATTAACTCAAAAAGCTTAGCTTAGTAACACGCCATGAAACATTTTAGCTGCATTTAGTCGCGTCTACTAACTTCTACTTCTACTAGTTTGTGAAAGATAAACCTACAGTAGTAAATTGTCAACTTTATATTAATTTGGTCATATCTCCAGGAAGTGAGTAAATGATGGAAGAACAGAATAAGGTTAATTTTTCAGATTATTAATGATGACATAACATAAGAGAAAAAAAGCTGACCAAGTAATCTCAGTGTTTGTTTACTTGCCTGCGTTATTGTTTGTTTAAACGAAACAAGTCGGCTTATCGGTTGTGTAGCGTGTTTCACTTCGGATTAATACGGATCCTGAAAAACCAGCCGGCACCACTTGTTGACAGAACCTGTGGATTAACACGATGACCCCTGCTCTCCCAGGAGCGTCCTCCTACAGATGAATTTAATTAAATAATTAAGAAGTGGAGCTTGGACTTTAATTGAATGCTTATGGCTCAAATTGAGGTTAATATGTCCAATCTGTTGGGACTAGAAACAGAATAAGTAAGGAGGAAACGTTTGCTGGAACTGACAGTTCATAAAAATTTTCTATTCAAGTGGGACTGTATAACTAATAATAGCTAATAAATGATGTCTAATCTTAGGTTCTTTTGTTTGTGTAAAGAACGTGATTTGATTACCCTTAAAAACTGTGACTGTTTTTGTGATTAAAAGGATAAAAATAATGCATTTTATAGCAAACAAAAAATTATATCGGATGTTCAGCCGGTTCTTGGTGCCATAAGTGTACATTTTCCGATTATTTTAGTTTGGATGTTTCTATATATTTCACTATGAGATTATGTTATTGAAATATAATCTAGGTTTATTTTCAATGCTTTTTATGCACCTTTTCCAGGGATAATGATAAATGTGGGAGGGAAAGTTTGAGGGAAGTACTATGTATTTTCCAGGGACATAGTGCCATTTTATAGCACAATCAAGCAACTATTTTAACTTCAGTTGTTATAAAAATACTCTGTATATCAAACATGATAAAATAATTTTGACTTTGTCATTGAACACCTTGAAATTGAGCCTCTGTCTCTCTAAGAAGCTCCTGCTCTTTCTGAAACTCTGCCTTCAGGAAGTCATCACGACATGGCTCCTCTAATGAGAGAGTGATGAGGGGAGAAAAAAAAAGCAAAATTTAAAAGTGAAATTAATAAACTGATTAACCAGGTGCTAATCTTTCCCAAAGTAGATCAACACAAATCAAAATAAAAACATTTCTATATTTAATCATAGGAAGTACATAAATACACCACCTGCTAGTCAGGAGAGTGAATCCTACACAGTACACAATATTTTCCAAGTAACATAATATATGCATGCACTTCCTCCATTTTGCTTATAGAGACGAGTTATAAGGCACTAAACATAAAATGAAACATTTTCTCCGGCTCCTCAGTAGCACAGCTGTTGTTGTTACATGCAGGCAGGTAGAGTGCGTCACCTCGGCATGCTGATTGTTTGTTTTTATTTAATATGAACAAGAGAATTCGGTGAAAGTGTAAAGAGATGATTGGAATGGACGTAATCATGATGAGATGCTTTAGTCACAAAACTACTGCTTTACAGAACAACACAGTCCTTTTTAACCACAATGCAAGGGTGTAAATTTATTCAGAAAATGGCGTTATATAACACCTGAACTAGGAGCTCAGCTCACTAATCTTCAGTCTGGATATTTAAGGACAGTACTGTTGCTGTGGTTGGCCTTAACTGACCCAGGTTGGAACAGTAAAGCAGGAAAACATGAACGCCTGATTAACCCTGGCCTGTCTGAATCGTTTCCAGGCTTACTTTACAGCTGCAGTATATAACTTTTACAAAAAATATGTTTTTTTTTTTCCATATTTAAACTGTCAACATGTGACGACAGTTTGGTATGAGACAGATAATCTGTGAAAAAATCCATCTTGTCCACCTTCTCCCTGAGCTGCTATTACTATTTGAAGAAAAGCAGCGTTCCTGACCCAAAACAACCAGTCAGAGCCAGGAGGAGGGGCTTAGTGTTGTCAATCAACGTCCTGTATGATGTGCAATGTGCTAATGGCAAAGAAACAACTTACCATTACTGGAAAATTGTATCAGTGGCCTTTTAACTGGCTTTAGCTTTGGTGGCAAACTATGTTGTGGTGAACCAGCGGTAGCTTAGCAGAGAGCAAAACTGAGGGTTGAGCATAAGAGTGATTGGCAACGCTAAGATCCTCCTCCTGGCTGTGACTGATGTATTTCTGTAGTTAGTATTGGGAGAAGGCAGAGGAGCTCTTTTTTCACAGATCATTTGTCTTTAATTGTACTGTCACAACATAATGATAATTTTAACAAAATAATATATATAAAAATATATATATTTTTTAAAATAAAAGTTACATATTGCAGCTTTAATGTCATATGTTTTTAAGTCCTGTTTGTTACATTCAGTGAAAAATTAAATGATATTTGATTTGACAGAGGCCCACCATGAAATTGGGCCTCTGTTCCTTTAAGAAGCTTCACCCTTTCCGACACTCCTGTCATCATGTCATTACCAACAACTCCATGATGCCGTTTAGCAGCTCAGAAGTCATGCAATTCCACTAGGTGTTTGCTAATTGCAGCTGCCGCTAGTCTGGAGGAGCTTTGGGTAAATATGTGGCACTTTGCTTGAGCAAGTGTTCAGGCTTTCCTGAATGGTTGCCACAGGAAAATCTTTGATTTCTTAAGCATACATGAAACATTCAAGGCAACACTACAGGTATGTTTTTAATGAGGAAATACAATTATAACATGATATTAAGCTTAAAAAAATCAATTTTCTATAATACCGCCCCTTTAAGAGTTATGGTTCCAACATCAGATCACTGGGATATACATTGTTTACTGACCCAATGCCAGTTTACCCAAGGGTCCACAAGTTTCAGGATGAACATTAAAGCCATAGTACTTGAGGCAGTTACCAAAGCATCCCACAGTGAATCAAAACAGTACTGGAAAATTATGCCTTACAAATGACCCAACACTGTACACCGCCAATGCAGGGCAGTTGCACAAAATGCTGTTTAAGAACAACATCCAAAATCACATCGTACAACATCCAACCCAGTCTCCTCATACACGCACGCACGCACGCACGCACGCACGCACGCACGCACGCACGCACGCACGCACGCACGCACGCACGCACGCACGCACGCACGCACGCACACAGAAGCTGATCACCTTGTCATACTCAATAAAAACACTTCCACACCCCTGGCTGCGGCCTAGTTAACCCCCCCACAGAGATGAAGAGATAATTGGAAATCATGACGCTAATTAACCTTCTCCAGGGTAAGGGTATTTATATCCTCCCCTTTTTGACGGAGCGACCAAGAAAAAAGAAAACGATGGTGAGCGGCGGCGCAGAGCCGGGGCGGACGAGATGAAAGCTGATTAGCCAGGTGGTAAGAAATGATGGGAGAAAATAGTTAGGAAATGGGAAGAAGGAACCAAGTTAAGGAACATCAATAATTAATTTTCCATTGCCTAATTTTCAGATTTAAAAGAGGGACGAGCAAATGAGTCCGTTCCCGACTAGAGGTTCGGACTCTATAAATGTACAGTGGTACCAGTGGGTTAAACTGAAGCTGCAAATCTTTTTGTAAGGAGTAAAATAATTTCACTTATATATTGATTTGTGTTGGCTGACTAAAGAGTTTTTAAACTTGACCATATTCACATATGGTCAAGAGTTCTAGAGTTCACATACAACTCTAGAATTGGGTCCAGATCAATAGTTTCTTTAAGTAGTTGGTTCTGTTGAGAATTGGGATTTATTGTGAAAACCATTAACTGTAATTAAAGATGTTTTGCAAACAAGCATGGACCTTAACATATAGTCTCCTTTCAGTCTGACTGAGATTGAGAAACTTTGCAATAAAGGACAAAGATCTCAGTGTCTAGATGTGCCAAACAGGTGGAGACATATTCCAGATAACTGGGAGCCTAACTGCAGTGAAATATACTTCAGCCCAAAAGGACAAAAAGAAAAAATTAAAAAGCCACAACAGCAAAAGCCACATTGGAAGCTATGCTAAAGAGGTTGTTGTAATAAGATGAAAGTTATGCTAAAACAGAGGTTATGCTAAAATGGGTGGAATGCTAATACGGAAGTTATGCTAAAATAGAGGTTATGATATAATGGAGATAATATGAAAGCTATGCTAGTAAAAGCTATGCTAAAATAGAGGTTATGCTATGCTTAAGTGGAAGTTAGCATAGGTTGTGCTTGCGAGCCTTTTTATATATTCCATAAATTCTATTTTTGTTTAGATTTTGCTGTTGTGTTGATGCTTTAGCATGTTGATGACCTGTCTGGGCCACCGTAGAAATGTGTTTTGAATTGGGGGGGCTTTTGAGGGAGTGGTTGGACGGTTGTAATACAAGAAATGTTAAAAACCACGTTTCTGTTTCCTTCCATCTTACATTGAGTTGGACTAAAACATTAAACAAAATTTTGCTTGTGACATTTTGTTTTTAGTCAAAACTCTTTAATCAATCCAAGAAAAAAAAGTGTCAAATCAAACTTTATTCCAAAAAACAACTTCACTCCAGAAGTTTCTTCACTTTAGTCATCCTCAAACTCTTGTCCAACTTTCACAACATTGATCTCAGTTGTGTTTTGTGTGGTGGTGAAGAACAGGCACATGCACAAAATGTACCTTTCTTTCAGTTCTAGCTTTGGCAGGAGGCAGAAATTGGTTGCTACTGGTTACAGATTGGTTAGAGCACAATAACACACTTCTCAAAATAGCAAAGTGCAGGCATCAACGCAAATAGCAGACTCCGAGCATTCACAAAATAACGGTTTTTAGTTTGATCTGTGGTCTCCGTCCGCCATAGATCAGGGTTTCTGTGCTTTTAGAGGCCTGAGAGATTCCTTATACGGAAATGATCCATACATGTGATTTTATTTGAAGGGAGAGCAAAGTGACCTGGCTCCCCATGTGGGACAAAAGAGAACATGGCTGGAAGTGAGAGAGATGTTAAGGGAAGGTCAGAGGAAGAGAGACAAGCAGTCAGTCAGTCAGTCATGAAAGCAGCAGAAAGCACAGTTTGGGGAGGTGAAAGATCTCAGCAGAGAAGGAGTCCTGAGAGGAGAAAAGGACTCGTCTCAGATTTCCATTGTCGGCCATGCCACCTTTCTCCTCTCCCATCACTCGACCCTTTCTACAGAAGCTGGAGGGGGTCTGAGAAGGCTAAGGTTACCTGGCCGCCGTCCCCCGCTGCCTCTGCCGACTTTCATTCCTGTTTAGGCTAACAACCAAGACCATTAAAGCGGCGGCGTAGATTTTACAGGATAAACTTTCAGCACTGAATGCAGCGAATGCACTCCACACTCTGTCTCATTACATATCTATACCCCACGGCGGAGCTCCGCTATTCGATCACGCACCTCTATGGTCCTATTTTAGGGAAATAATTGTCATCTTTTGTTAATGCGTCTTATTATAATGACTGTGTGGGCCAGACACAGTTATTCATTAGCAGAAGAAGAAGCTAAATAAAAATGTGTGAGGAGCGGACTGCTACAGACAACAGCCTCAGGCGGCCCGTCAGCGTTGGTCACAGCGATCTGTCATAAATACTAGAGGAACGGTTGCCGGGCAAGTTTGGTCCGCCAAAGAGTGGGAGTGGGTCGGAGCAAAGACAGGGAATACTGGCACTGATGGCAATTCAGTTCAGTTCAATTGAGTTCAGTTCAGATCAATTTGTTTCAGTTCACTTCAGATCAATTCCATTCAATTCAGTTCAATTCAATACTGAACTTCAGATCAGTTCAGTTCCAGTCAATTCAGTTTAGTTCAGATTAATTCAGATTGGTTCAGTTAGAGGACAATGAAATATTGACATAACTGTATCTTCAATGAGTTGCTGTTCATGCTTCAGCTTTCAGCACCAGCTGATCTAAATAAAGTCACCCAGAGAGTTTTGTCCTGCAGGTAAGACATTACCTGCTTCCACCTCCTGAAGAATCCCTCTCAGCCGAAGCTTCAGACGTCAGACATGAACTTGGAGCAGCAGGAACTTAAAGTGAATTGCGTTTTGTATTTAGGCCTCTTGCTAAAACAAAGTCTGCTATTTTGGAAGGCGAAGCTGCATTGACAGATGGTCCGTTAAGCCATTTCTGAGCAGCAGTTGGTTTCAGCCAAGCAGGCTGGTATTATATTTCACAGAACAGAAAAGTACATGCACACAAATATTTGCGAGGAATCAACTGTTTTTTTTTTTTTTTTTCAGCTCCAACGTGTCTGGGGACATTTTTTTTTTCTTTTTTTTTCTGTTCCTGTCCAGTTTCTTTTTCAGCTCCGTTCAAACGTGAAACGTCTTCTTCTCTTTTCTTTGTTTCCTGTCGGCTTGGCAGACGAAGACCCACGGGCCCAGCTTCACTCGGATCCACGCGCCATGGCCCGTGTTGTGTAGAGAGGCCGAGTTTCTCAAGATTAAAGTTCCCACCAAGCAGGTGAGATTCAGGTACACCTCTGACGCAGACCGGATTCTAAAAAACACCAAACTGACGAAATTAACTTCCAGGCTTCATATGAAGTGCTGTACAGTCATGATTTTCACATTTCAGGCACAGACTTTGAACTGGAATTTATGCGACCGACACATAAAGAAGTGCATAATTGAAAAATGATACATGATTAAGTTCAGTTGAAATCTTTTATTGATGTACCACATTTAAAATAAATGCAATGATGTAAAGTTAAAAAAGTTTAAGTTAGTAGAATCTATTAGCATCAACAAGAGCATCCAGGAACACAGCAGGGGTCTAACTAAGACAGACAAGTCCTGATTTATGTTGGGATATATAATGTAGAAGCTACCAAAAGTGAACAAATGCTGCACATCACCCTTAACACACCGTCTCTATAGTGAAACATGGTGGTGGCAGCATTATTCTGAGATGGTCCCTTTCTGCAGTACATTATTAATAAATAACGTGTCATATTGGGAACAAAAGTTTTAGAGGTTGTGAAAACTTGAGAGCTTCACCATGAGGCAACAGCTGCAGTAAACGTTCTAATTTGAATAATGAACTAAACTTAAAGCTCTGATTGATGACTAGGATCATGTATATGATCAGATTTAAATAATTTTTTCTAAAGTTCCTCTAGTCGACCTTAGTTGTGAAATGGAGCCTTATAAATAAACGGAATTGAAAAAACATTAATTAAATGTGCTGATTTGTGTTAGTTTGTCACATAGAATGCCATTAAAATACATCCAAGACTTTGATTGTAACTTGCGTGTAAATACTTTTGCGACGTGCTGTCGATGTAGGCGACGTGTTGTTAAAAGCATTCTTATGCTTAAAGACAACTGAGCTGCAGTTATGTTTTATGGCAGAAAATGTGAGAACAATTTTGGAATCTGATTGATAAAAAACCCCCAAACTAGAAAGAAGCTGTCTGAAGAGACGATTCCCCTCAAAGTCTAAAGTACTTCTAGTGTCCAGCGCTGAGTGACCAGCGTGTCTGTTGTCTTGGTTTTTCTCAGAGTTACGAACTCAGAGAAGAAAGTGGTTTTGGGTCCAGTATGAGCTCAGTGTGGAGGAAACTGAACCAACCCTTTGAGCCCAAAGTACCACACCAGGACCATGGCAGCACCAAGTTCCTGTCCCACTGCTTCTCCAGGGACAAACTGCACATGTAAGACTCTGTCCATCCGTCCATCCGTCCATCCATCTGCTATGTTTTGCTTGCCTTATAACCATTTACTGAACTATATTTACTTGAGTAACTTTCAGGAGTACTTTTACTACGTTGTACTTCTTACTTTTTTACTCTTGTCATTTCATTATGAAGTATTTCTACTCTTACTTGAGCAGCATGTCTGGATTCTCTTCTCTCTGAATGAATCACAAACATGTTTTAACCAAAAATTCACCAGGCACAGACACACACAGGCAGCTTTTACTAAAGTTTTATATGTTTTTTTGTTTTTTGTTTTATGGAAAGAAACTGGTTTTCTTTTGCTCGATTCTGTTATTTTTTGTTACTTATATGAATTATTGTCATTTTGGTCTTTAAAATACCAAAATTTCCACTTAACTTTATATTTTGATCTGTTTGATTATGTCATTTTTAAATATTAAATGATTTATAATTTGATCAGTTACTCAGTACTTGAGTAGACTTTTTACCAAATACTCGTTTGCTGTTGAACATGTTGAAGTAGTGTTACTTTTACTTGGGTATAATTTTTGGCTACTCTACCTGCCTCTGCTTATAACCAAACATCACCACGTTGGATTCATCTCTTCGTCTCCTTAGCAACACCTGGTTGCTACTTTCTCCCCTCAATCCAAACATCTACTCTGACCGATTCTGATAGTTGTATCTGTGCTGTGAGGAAGCCTGAGCAGCCAGAGGTCAAGGGTTGAGGTTACTGAGTGAACCGCTGAACAAGCAACCTGAGCATTAACCTGGACACTTGTTCAAATGAAGTATTCAGGACGAGTTTTGTTTCAGGTTGTCCTTTTGGTAAATCAACTCCTCTCTGCGTTTCCTCCGTTTTTGCACAGGTTTGAATTTTGCTGTGGACGTATTTTTTATCTGCTGCTCTTGACAAAAATAGGTAGAGGTCAGTTCATTTCTCTGGTTTCAAGGAGAGCTTTTATGAGTTTTTAAGCATTGTCCACGTTTTCAATGAGGTCGAGGGGAGGCATTTGGGAGAATGTTAGCTTTCATTATGTATTCCTAAAACCAACTTTCTTACATGTTTCAGAATAATTTTGGAGCATCAAGGTTTGTCCAAATTGAAGTTATTTGGTTTCAGATGGAAACAAGTTAATTAGGACACTTTTACCCTAACCCTAACGCCTCTATAAGGATGCTACAATGTCACTGGCTCTGTTTCAATCCAATTCGAATTCTTTAATAAACAGGAAGTAGAAGTTGCTAACTTAGAAATGGAGTGCTCCTTTCCATCCTGGAGGTTCGGGCTGGGAAGGTTAGCTAGGTCATAACTCATTCGGAAAATCTGAAAACCACGTAAACCTTTTTGTGTTTGTCTTTTTTTAATGCACTTTTTGAAGTACATGTTAAAGAAGGCTAAAGGAAACGGCAAACTTCAAAATAACTTACTCAAGTTCGCAAAATCATTTTTTACACGAACGCTTGGGGTTTTTCTGAAATGAGTTAAAGTGCTGAAGGGGAGATGGCAACAAGTTCTGATGTAGCAAATGACTGATCCATGCTAGTTAGCACCCTGCACTTCCATGCGTTGCGTCAATGTCTGACGAAATGACGGTTAGCATAGCCTGATTGGTCCGTTCCAAACCAATGGAACATCGCCACATTTTCAAAGTTTGCAATTGAATCTAAACATAGCTGCTGTTACCGATGTCCAGAGTGGACGAAGAAACGAAGACAAACGATTACTTCCTGTTTCCTAAACTCCATTTGGACACAATTGGAAGCTCCAACAGGACAGGGATCTTAAAGATACATCAAAACCAGATGTGGAATCTAAATTTTTACAGGTTTTTACTTTAAGCTTCACAGCTTCAACTCTTTTCCAGATTTGTGAACAGAGAATTATTTAAATAAATCACTTCTGATCTCTGCTACACTTCAGACTTGTCAGGTTCTGGTAATGGTGTTTAATGGATCCATAAGTCTTTCAAACACAGCTAGCTTTGCTCTTGACTGACTAAATACTGTTTCAGACAGAGGTAATGGCACCTTATCTTTTTTCTTTCTTTCTGACTTCTCCTAATTTGATCTTGTCAAAATGGGATTAAAAGGCTCAGAGAAGTGCTATGAATGTTTTTAAATAATCGTTGAACCATTTGTTTGACAGCTTTTATTTATTTATTTATTTATTTTTTTTATTGTTCCTTAGTTGTGAAATGAAAATGGTTCCCCTCAGATTGGCACAGTACATTCACTCCTCCTACATGAACTCTCATCACTTGATTTGTATGATTTTAAATACAAAGAAGCGCATCCATAACAACCTGCTGGCTGTGTTTACTTCAGGTACAATATCACGTCTAAGGACACGTTCTTTGACAACGCTACAAGAGGCAGAATAGTAAGTGTGTTATAATCGCTCATTTATTTACCTGTGATGGAGTATAAAGAGTGACGTAAAGGGAAAATAAATATGTGGAGAACAGAGGAGAAAATGTTCAACAAAACATTTTGAAATTTCTAGATGAATTGCACATATTTGGAAGAAAAAAAAAAACACATACCCAAATTTTGAAAAGTTGCGCATTTGCATGAAAAAGAGACAATTTTCCACGATTAAAGGCAACAATTTGTGTTATTAGGTCTAAAATGTTCTGTGACGTTGTAAAATAAAAAAAATACATGAAAATTTTTTTATGGAAATTCTTGTAAGTTTGTTTATTCTTAAGGTTATTTTTTTTCAATTCATTATTTTAAAATATTTAAAATGTAGGTCTAACATTGAACATTTTTATGCCTTCAATCATGGGAAATTGTGATCTTTTATGTTGGAAAATATTCATGTTTTTTTCCCTGAAATACATGAAATCAGTCTAGAAATTTTAGAGACTTTGGCAGAAATCTCCTCCTCTGTTCTGTATTTTCGTTTAACCACAATGACTCTGACTCTGTTTATTTCCAAACTGATGGTCTTGAATCTTTTCCAGGTCTATGAGATCCTGAGGCGGACGGTGTGTGTACGAACATGTCAAACCATAGGTGAGGAAGCTGCCACAAAAATTTGTGGCGGAATTTTTGTAAAATTATGCCACAAAGCAGAATTAAAAAAAAAAAAACATTGTGAAGAAAGATAAAGTCTTAGGTCTTAGGTACCCAAAAGTTGATATTTGAGTCAAACCAAATGAACCCAAAGCAGACAAACTGTCTTGTGATGTCGTTGCATCACAACCACAAACTGGGTGTTTAATGTGACAGACCAACACGACCGGCTCCCCTGCTACTGCATCCCCACATCATGATGCTGCCACCACAATTTTTTCTAAACAGCTGCACTACAAAATATACAATATTTAGATTCTGATTTTTATTTTACTTTTCACCTCCATCCATCCAGACTTGGTGTATTCAATCTGAAACCAAAGTATTCCCTCAGCATGATGCTGCCTCCACCATTTTCACAAAGTCAACTTTCTAATTTTCCCTTGACCTAAAATGCATCCCCTACGTTGTGTTGGTCTGTCGCTTAATACCCTCATGAAGTACCTCAATATATATCCCATTTAGATGCATTTAGAGCTAGGCTAGGCTAATTTAGCTTAGCTTAGCTGGGAATTTTTCTCCCTGAATATTTTCATTGAGACAGTTGCTCACCTCAGTTCTGTTTGACTCTCCACAGAAACACAGCAGCTCACTAGACGTTCCACCAATATCAGGACTGAGATAATTATAAATATAATAATATTACCTCAGCGTTAATGTTTGTTGTTGCTAGCAAGGCAGGAAAAAGCACCGGCTCTCCCCAAAACAGCCGTGCTAGGAAGCGGGTTAGCTGCATGTGTAACATGTACTGTACTTGGCGTTGATGTAGTTTGTGCGATCCGTGGTTCCTCTGTGGAGATGAGCTGACACCCTTTTCATGTCCAGTGTCCCCCATATGTCTGGTTGGCTGGCCCATGGCAGCAGACGGCCTCAGCCAGCGGGTTCTCACAGGGCTGCAGGGGAGGAACGGTAGAGAAAACAGAGCTTCATCTCTCTCTCTCTGACCTTGCTTTTCCTCTATTCCCTTCATTCCTCAGCGGAGCAACACACACACACACACACACACACACACACACCCTGTTGCTCTGCACCATCTCCTCCACAAGTGGGTCACACTTCCTAGGTCAGCTAAAGATTGGAAGCAGGGGCCTCTGGGAGATGTGGTTGTTTCTGTCTGGTTGAGTGTGTGTTCATGCGTGAGGATGGGTGTTTCCTGGGTGTGGTGTTTGTTAACCACACAGGTGTTCTCTGCTTTTTAACAAATCCCCTTCCATGGACTAATAACGCTTACACTGTCTTTGAACTGCATTGATTTTACTTTGAATTTAGCATGAGCTATAATGGAATAAGATCATATTCTTGTAACAGAACATCTTAGTCAGCACCCAGATCTAAACCTTATAAATATGCAGTAAAAAGTGAAAGTATATGTTCTCTTCATATGCCCTTCTGACTCGATCATTTTTTCATGCATCAGCTCACAAAAACAAATAAAATACAACAAGTTTTCTTTGTAAGTTCTTCAGAGATTGAATAAAACGTTCCTAAATTCAAAAATAAAAAGACGTGTTGAACTTGTTGACATAGGTTGACCTTTACATTTTAATCATCTGAAAAACTCAAATAACAGAACTGCTTTACTATCTGTTTTTCCCCCTCTGACCAGAGGTCGAGTTTCTGATTTAAAACCTGCTCCGTTTAAAATAAAACGTGTGACATGATGTGACCTGACCTGACCTGACCTCACCGATGCCCCTCCTCTCTTTTCCAGGCATCAGCACGTTGATAGCCAAGGGCGTATATGACGCCGCCTTCCCTCTTCATGATGTAAGTGTGAGCCGTGAAGTATTGACTTAAAACTATTTCCTATATCTGGCTGAAAAATTACACGTGATTTAGTTTTCTCTCATTTCAAGCGCACTGAGAGTTGCAGCAGAAACGGCCGGGTGGGATTCTGTGTTTTTGCCGTGAAGGTGGAGGAGATGCATTTTGTTTCACAGATTATGTGTCTCATATTAAACTGCCACTATTTCATGGCAGTTTCAACAAGTATGTGAAAAGGATATTATTATAAAAGTCAACATATATTCCAGTTTTTTCTTGTAAAATTTGATAATTTCTCCTGATTGCATTTCTTGTAAAATAAACTATCAGTTTACATTTTTTGTATCTGTATTTGACAGATTTCCTTCCTTCATATTGATATTTATTCATGTGGATTTTTTTTCCCATTAACAATCATTTGAGCTTTTAAAGTGTGACTAGTTGTTTTTCCTGTGTTCTGGTGTTTCCTCATGTCTGTCCTTTTGCTCCGCAGGGTGACTTTAAGGTCACTGGACATCTGGAGGAGCGCAACGACAGACAGGTGCTGCTCCGCTTTCACACCTCTGCCTTTTCGTTCAGTTTGGTTTAACCCTCCGTTTTCCCTCCTCCTCCCCTGTTCCATCTGCCCTTAAAAGAGACGCTAAACTTCGACGCCGGACGTCGAACGCGACCCCTGGCCGGGGCCCGGGGTCGGGCCGCTTGCAGCTCGAACCCCGAACCCTGGCCTGGCGGATATCTAAGCGACGGAACACACGGGCCTTTCCGAACAATGGCAGTTCTGTTCTCCTTTCGTTCGCATTCGTACGTCGTCCCATCTGCCTAACACCGGCACAGATTGGAGTTTAAGTCGAGCAAACGTTCCTCCCAGGCGGAGCGAGAACGAGAGATGGAGAGAGAGAGAAACGGTAATCTGTTGACTGAAAGTCCAGACTGGAAATAAACCCGCGGTAAATAAATCTGTCCAAAGTATACCACAACATAACAGAACAAGCAGGGATGGGAATGTAAATTAGGATAAACAAAACATTTTTCAGTTGCTACACAGGCTTTCATTTCAACCCAGCCGGCGTTATGTCTTAGATTTCTGCTGCGGATTTATAATTTAACATTTATTTAACAATTGTACCTGCTTTTAAAAGCCGTTGACTCATGTATTATAGCATGTTGAGTCAGTATGAATATGATCGTAATTCAGTTTTTTCTCTGTTTTCTGATATTCTGTTCTAATGTTTTCTGTACATGTCGCTGCTGAAAATGAGAATTTATTCTTAATTGACTGACCTGGTTAATAAAAACAAATTAAAAAATAAAAATGAAGAATAGCCCAGAGAACAGAGATATTTTACATACTAATATACTGCATATTTTAAAAAATGATTAAGACAATCCAATAGATACAGCACAAAAGAAAAGTTATGATCTACTTCACTGATATTTTTGGCCTATGTACAGAGGCGCAAAAAGTGGGAATGCAGCGTATGCAACGCATAGGGGCGCAGCACCAGAGGGGGCGCCAAAACCCCGTCTGGAGGGGGCGACGCACCGATTATGTTTTCCCATACACTTCAGCGCGCCTCAAGCTCCTTCACCTCTCGCACATAACGAGGTAAATGTAGCGATTTTTACACTTCACATAGCGTCGCCTGGGGTGGGGGGACGCCGATTTATGTTTTCACATCCACCTGAATAATGTGCAGTTGCGCCACTGCCTATGTAGAGAAGAGAACTAACTCTGGTCTTTACTGTTCGAAGGACATGCAAAGAGAACTCCAAACAAATGTCTCAGATCAAATGGCCTAATTAAATCCCGGACCTGACTCCGACTGAGCTGATCAGTCAAGAAATGTCAGTTTCTTTACTTGAAAAACGAAAACTCATCAAACACGTTGAATTTTGTGGCTACTGTAAGAGTGGAAATACTAGCAGCCTAGCAGCAAGAACTATGTCTCCGTTCGTTATTTCTTTTACTTATATATTTAAGAGTTATCCACCTTTCAATTCTCCAATACTACGAGAAAAATGGCAAAATGTGCAAAAGTCTAGTCAGTTCAAGGTTTGCGATGGTTAAAGCCAGAATGTTTCTCCTAGATGCTGCAATAAGGAATAACTTTGCTTACAAAGTGGAAAAATCTGGACTATTTTCAAACACTTGCATGTCTGATTGGAGGAACGGATAAGCAATCTCAAACGAAGCACAGTAAAAGCCAAAGTGACAGTAGTTTCACTTCTCTCTGCGTTTCTGGGCATAAACACAAAGCGTTTCTGGAAAGCGCTCCGTGTGCGGTGGATGTTGTCGAACCCGACACCGTGTTTCTGCCGGGCCGTCTTCCTCCCACCTTACCGGGTTTCACTCGTCTTCAGGATGGAGTTACTTACACCGCAGCTCCTCCGAGGCTCAGCTCGGCCAATCAGGAGGCGCCTGCCTCCGGATCAGCTGTGCCTCTGGAAAAAAAATAAAAAATGTTTTTCAACTTTCAACATGACAACACACACCCACATTGACTTGACTCTGAATGTTTTTCTCTCTCTCTCTCACTCTGTCTCTCTCTGTCTCTTTGTGTGTGTGTGGGTGTGTGTGTGTGTGTGCACTGTCAGGTTCTTTTCGAAGAGTGGGCAAGATACTCGGCCTTCTACAAGTACCAGCCCATTGATCTGGTCAGGTAATGTTGCAAAACAGAAGAGCCGGCTACCCCTCTGAACACGGTTCATCTCATAACTACCACCGAATCTACGGTTATAGAAAATACTGCAGTCTGTCAGGTCATATTTAATTATACTCAGAAATGCATAATTAATGTTTTTCTCAACAGCTAGCTAACTGGCTATTTGTCATACATTTTGACTTTTCTTTTCAACTGAGTTCAGGTTTGTGACTTATTGCATTTCTATTTATTTCTGAAGCCACAATCTGGAGATACGTAAAAAAAAATGCAGCTATTGGCAATGAAGATATTTTGCATGGGAAGTTCAGAGTTAACAGTCTTTTTAGCGCAAATGTGAGTTTATTAGTCAAACATTTCTCTAGCTGTGTTTCCGTTGACCGTATAATTGCGCAATTTGACATTTTGAAAATAAATCCACTTGATGGAAACGTGCTAATTTTGAAAACACTTGTTTTAAGATCAAAGGTTTTGGCTCTAGGATCAGGAGTTTTGTTTGTTTTGGAGATATTGAAATTGGCTTATTTTGCAAAACCGAAATGGAAGCACTTTTCTTCACATCACATGAAAAAAGCGTGGTGCAAACCATGAAGAAGAAGACGACATTTGGGAGGATGATGGTGTGACATGAATGACTTATTAAACAAAACACAAACAAACTTTAATCGCGTTTCTTATTTAATTGCAACAATGCAATTGTGAATTTGTGGACTTTTCAACATTTGCAGAATATTGTTAATGTTTTGCACATATTTGTAATGGAAGCACCGTCAATAACAGTCTATGCATTAAGCAGTAGCTTGGAAACCCAACAAACCGGCACCCTACTCTAGGTTTTAAAAGCGCTCTGTTGCTAATCTAGTTCATCTGAAAGACTGATTATTACAAACATTTTGATACAAATCATTTGGTATATTTAACTTCTGCTCTTGGTCTTGACCAGCAGTGTTGCTCGCATGTGCACTTTTGGAAAAGCATCTACTGATTTAAATGTTGCCAATCTTGAAGACGTCAATACAGACTCCACATTGCACATCATTGTATGTATCTGCATATTGAACACCGACAGACAAAGATCCGACCAGCAAATTCAAACAACATTCCTCCATTAAGTATTGACGGAGAAGTATGAACAGAGTATGATTTATTCTTGATTTGTCCTGCACTGTAGAAAGATGAAACCGTAGACCACCTCCTCGTTTTACTCCTGCTTTTTTTTTTGTTTCATGTAGATATTTTTTCTTTCGCTCCTCTAAACCCCCTGTCTTCCCTGTCCAAAGTGTGAATGTCGTTCTCTTCATGTTTTTGAGACGTAGATGAAGCGCTGAGCCTCGTCTCAATAAGCCAACTCTTTGATGAACAGTTTTAACCCAAAAACAGAACGCTCAGGTACTGGGATAATTCTCACCCATGAACTGAGGAAGTCTTTTGGATGAAGGGAAGCAAGAGAAGAAGTTAATTTTCCTTCCATTTTGACAAATAGTCCCCAGTTACATTTTAGGAATGCAGAGATTTGCAAACTCATCCTCGTCTCACGTGAGCCTGTCTTGTTTTTCTGCAGGAAGTACTTTGGAGAGAAGATCGGCCTGTATTTTGCATGGCTTGGTGTTTACACCCAGCTGCTCATCCCGGCCTCCATAGTGGGAATCATCGTGTTTGGATACGGCGTGGCGACGGTGGACACTAACATCCCCAGGTACAACCGGTTACCTCGAGCCGTTCTCTCACAGATTTTAGTCGAACGTGTAAAACGGAGCGGGACGGAGGCTCGCCGTAAAACAGTGGAAGAGTCTGAAAATGAGGGATCTCTTTTCAGCGTGTGCTCATGTTCACGAGCCACACTCACACACTCCACTAGACAGGGATTGCCCAGATACCTGCTGTATCTGGCTTTAGTCACGGCCGTGTGGGAGGCACAGAAGGTACGGCTGGCAGTGTGTGTGCGAGTGTCATGGATTCAGCCCACACCGACTATGAATAGGGTCAAAGTACAAAAGCTTGTGTGGTAGTCAGGAGTTGAAAGTCCCATTCATTTCTTGTACGCACATGTAACAGACACGAGCATCTCCTAAAGTCTTTTTTTTTTTTTTTATGCGGGGATTGAAATCACGGTTTTGTTTTCATGCTGCGCACAATAAGCGTCGGCACGTCTGTCGGCAGGTTGAAGTTCTCGCCCTTCCTTTCCTCCCTCCATCTCTCCCTCTTTGCAGTTTGGAGATGTGCGACGAGCGTCTCAACTTCACCATGTGTCCGCTATGCGACGGCGCCTGCGACTACTGGCACCTCAGCACGGCCTGCGGCACCGCCAGGGCTTCGCACCTCTTCGATAACCCTGCCACCGTCTTCTTCGCCATCTTCATGTCTCTGTGGGGTGAGGTTTCGGGTTTGCGCCAGTGCATGTGTGTGTGTGTGCGAGAGGGAGACAAAAGAGGACAGGTGGGGTGAGCATGAAGGTGCTCATTAATATCTTACGTCCTCTCTCGCCTCAAGTGGAGGCGGACACTTGTGGCGACAAGCTAAATCGGCACGGGAGTAAAGTTTCAGGAGTTCAACAAAAGAAAAACACACACAGATATTTACACTTACTGTTTGAAAATACACTTTTTAAAAAAATACAGAGGTTGACATAAGCTAAGATTGCTGTCTGAGTGTCGTTATCCTCCATGAAAAACGCTCTGCACTCACAGGGGCTGAAAAGCCACTCAGACAGGAAGAAGCCATGACAGATCCGATGCAAAGCACATATTGGATAAGTTATTTTCTATTTAGCCAGAGTGACTGGAAAAGCTACAGAAAGGTGGTCAACATTTGCAAGAAATAATAAATATCTCTCCATTTAGTATTGAAAATGATGTAAATAATTTTTTTATCTGCCGTTTTTGATTAGAACATAAGTAAAAGACAAACATTTAACATGTTTCATTATCTTTTGAGTGGTCCGGAAACAAAGATTTTGCTTCAGTGATAACAAAATTATATCAAAATCTGCCAGAGGTATGAAAACTTTTGGGCTTAAGAAAAAGTTGGAGGTTTTTCCCATATTTTTTTGTTTTTTAGCGGTAAAATCCTGTTTTTTGGTTTGTAGACAGCAAAGTTTTTGATAGAATGATTGACTGAATTTTTGTGTGTGTGTGTGCAGCTGTGTTGTTCCTGGAGCACTGGAAACGGCGACAGATCAGCCTGAGTTTCAGCTGGGATCTGACGGGAATCGAGGAGGACGAGGTAAAAAAAACAACAAAAAAAAATCACCAAACCATCTAGAAACTCAGACGTAGATATTTACATACAGATCAGCTCTGATCTACAGGGATAATTGATGAGAACAGGGCGTCATGTGGCTCGTTACTAAGTACTAAATCAGCTGCACAGATGCATCATGGGAATTTTGTTCCATAACTGAGCTCCTGTTTTGTTGTCAGGAACATCCCCGGCCAAAGTATGAGACCATCCTCCTGGAGAAGCGACAGAGGAAGCAGCAGCAGAAGAAGAAGAAGAAAAAGAAAAAGAACGAGGTAGGAACTTTAAAACATGATCGGAAAAGGAATTAATATTTTTTTTACTCATTACAGCCTCATTTTTTCATGTACTTTATGATAGACACAAACCAGCGCAAAGTGAAAGGAAAATCCTCTGTGATATCTAGCAGCTCTGAAGTTACATGTTAATTTGCATTGAGTCCCCTTTACTCTGACACCACCAAAAAAATATTCCAACCAGTCGCTTTCAAAAAAAGACCAAGCTGGCTTTTTATTATGCTACTTCTCATTCAATACTTTATAAAAATCACCCTTTTGATGCAAATCTTTCAGGTCTGCAGTTTGACTAAACCATTTCTAACAAAAGAATATGTTTTAATGGAAATTTCTTTCCCCTTCATCACAAATACGTTCCAACTTGTCTGCTTGATTTTTGGTTTCCTTAACAATCCCTTTAAAGTAAACCTAACTCGAGTGTTAAAGAGGCCAAGCAGCCATATTTAAGGCTCATCAGCTATCAGCTAATCAGAAGAGACGTTGGTGTCTTACTCAGGTTGGAGTGATAAGCCCCGCCCACTTTGGAACGGCTACATATTTGGTGTTTTGGGGAAATTGCAGTCGGTCATTTTACAGTTATGGATTCAACATGTTGGAATGACACACAGCTTCTTCTGAACTGTGTGACGCTGTGAGAGCTCTGGTGGAGCCAGCTGCACATTGCCTGGAAAAAACAAAAACAAACCACAATCCTCCTACCACTTCCTGTCGTCTTCTTTGTCGTTTCCGACAGCAGTAACATCCGGCTGTTGATCACGTAACTCCTGTGATGTGAAAAAAAAAGCGTTTCCATGGGAGCTTTGCAACGTACATCGATTTCGATGCGTTTGAAAAAAACCACCACACCCTAGTGCAAGAACCTTTCATCGAAAAACCTGAGTTTTGTTTTTGAAGTTGTCATGTTTCCATTAATCACATTTATTTTCATAATTACGACTTGTGCACTTCTATAGCTAATGGGTGTGGGTTAGGGTTAGGATGAATAGGGGTTGCCTTGCGGCTCAACCCTGGCCCCAGTGGCTGATGCGAAGCCGTGTTTATGTGTATGTTTTTGTTTGTGACTCGTCCCTCTGTCTTGTAGCCAGAGAAGCAAGAGGACGGGACAGTGACAGGGAAGGACAGATGGAGACAAAAACTGTTGTCTGCCATGGCTGCAGGAGTACCGGTAACCCTCCCTCTCTCCTCTCCTCTTTTCTCCTTAGCGTGCCTTCCTTCCTTCTTTTCCTCTCCTTTAGTTTCCTTTCCAGCAGGCTGCTGTCTCTCTGTTCTTCTCTTCCTGTCCCATCCTCTGGCTGCTGTGGTTTCAGCACAGAAGGTGCTCAGGTATCTGCTCAGGTATCCGTTTCCTTTTGCTTTCTTCGTTTATTCTTTGGTTAACCCATCCTGCTGATGGTCCTAAATTTCCTATTTATCCTTTTGAGTTTTCAAACTTTGTTTTTTTAGTTTTACTTTTTATACAACACATAAGGCAGCACACATGTAGCCTGATGTTGTCAGTTATTGAAGCTACCCACGCTTTGATAACTGCCCACGGATAACTTGCTCACTTAAGAGGCTAAAGACAGTTTAAAATATTAATTCTGTTATCAGAAATCAGAAAACATCTTAATTTGCAAGTCAAAACTGAACAAAAAAAACAATTGAGATTGAAAGTAGGGGTGGACATTAATCATATTGTATATTGAGGATATTTATTTTATTAATCAGTAACAGTAACTTCCAGTTAATGTTTCAAAACCCCAAAAAACTCACTGTATTTACATTATCAACAACATTCCAAAATATGATTTAGTACAGTGACTCTGTGTGGGTCAGTGAGAAGATTTACCTTTATTTATGTAAGTGGTGTCCTGAAGAAACCTGTTTAAAATTTTAAGCTCTGTTTTTCAAGAGGCATAGTTCTGTTAGTTTTTCAGTCAAGCTTCTACACCACAGAGCTTAGCTTCAATTGATGCTAATCGTTTAGCTTCTTTGCCTTTTCAAAGAAGCTAACTTCGGTCGTTTTTCCTTCACATAAAAAGAAGCCATCAACCTCATCAGTTTGTACCCACTCTAGTTATATTCAGGTAAACTTAAATCAAAAGAGGTGAATTGACCCAGTTCTGCCATTAGCAACACTTTACAGCGAACCTGTCTATATTTTATGCTTTTGTTTACTCTACCTGTGTTTTTTACGGGATGTTCTGAACTAAAAAATGTCTGCAAAGTTCTGATAGAGATTCTATTAATATTACATTAGACCTATTATAGGTCTGTATTACCTGGGAATAGCTAAACCACAAAACTCATGTTTATTGCTAGCAGTGCTAACTATGCTAATCGAGCTAATCGCTTATACAACCAGCCAGCCGTCAACTAATTTCATTAAATAGGTTAAATTAGACAGTAAAATTAAACAAAGGTTAAAAGTAAACGTAAAATCAAGTGCTAATATAAATTAATTAATGGCAAGAAGGTTAAATCTAATTTTTCTGAATGTTCTTATTGGGACTTAAGTTTTTTTCAAGGGTTATTCAACCTGCCACTTTGTGAGCAGTATGTCACCTTACAGCTTGTCAGTCAATGCTCATTTGTGGATAAAATAAAAATTAAAAAAACTGAGAGAGATACAAGACAAAGAAACACAAAACACAAGCGACTGAGAGGCTTGGAGAAGTGGAGGTAGGAAGAAAAACAGAGGGAGAGCGCCTGAGTGGGAGTGATGCATGCTGGGCAGGAAGCCAGGGGTAAGATTAGTGACCGTCACTATGGCGACACACAACTCTCCCTCTCACGCACACTTAGCAGCCCTTGGCTTTATTACCTGAGACACAAAAATTGTGTTATAGGTTCAAACCAAATTAGCTTTCAAAGGTCAGACAGAGCTGCATGTTTCACCGCTTAGTGGAGTCAGTGCAGAACATTTTCAGCACTCGATACAAATAAAGCCAGCCATCTATTTTTGGAGTCAGTCCAATTCATCTAAAGTGAGAATTGTGTTTAGGACAATGGGGCAATTTTTTTCATTCCAATTCGCTTTTGCTCATTGAAGTGAGCAGAAGGGATTAAAGTTCACCATTCTAGATTTACACGGTGGTTTCAGACCTGATAGTCTGGTGGACTTGAGTTGGGAGCAAAATTGTAACATTTGTTACATCATCAGTTGGTACGTTTCACTTCCACACTTCACTGAATAAAATGAGCCAAACTACTTGAAAAACCTGTTCACCTCCCCATCTGTGGTGGCGCTGCACAAAGAACTACTGAAGGAAACGACACAAAAACCTCTAAAGAAGACACTGAGCGCAACTTCCTACTTCAGGGAAATGTAAACAAAATGGAGTGGCGTCAGATTTTAGCGCTTGTAGGATTTCTCTTTAGTCTTTGGTAAAACACCACGAGTCATTTCTCCCGCTAGTGCTAGACTTGTTTGTTTATGGTTGTATTTACCCAGAATTCACTGTGCCGTAGTCCACTTCCTGCTTTGTCTCTGGTGGTCTTGGCGTTCACATACGCATTCAAACCACAGCGGAGTTCACTTCAACCGAGCCGAGACCGAGGTTTGTAGGAGTAGAGTTTGCTTTTTTGGCCAACATCAGTTTGATTTATAACTCAAACTCTCTAGATTTTCTTTCTAGTCTTTCGAAATTATGCTTCAAAATTTTTATACTCTTAAAAACCAAGCATTTTGATTTGCGTTTGTACACTTGTGAGAGTGGCTATTGGTTCAAAATTTGACATGCAAATGGAGTGGAAGATGAACCAAATCTGCCCAAAAACACACACGCACACACACACACACACACACACACACACACACACACACACACACACAAAAAATTAAATAAATAAATTTTAAAAAATCCTCAATTTCTGCTAGGGCTCAGGATGAAATAAAGCAATTATTTAGTGTTTACATGATAAACAAAATGTTTATTTTGACTTCCTGTTTTGCATAAAAGGGAGCGTAGGAGCAGGCTGGTCAGAAAGAGACCTAATAACAGAAAATAAAAACCTGTCACTGGGTCTCCGTCATGAGAGCTTTGCCGGGCTCTCCTCAGTGGACTCCACAAGCCAAATATAACGCCTGACCTAATTTACTACCTCCTCCGCTGATGGCTGTCCCCACGCACACACACAGACACACACGCACACACACACGCGCACACACACACACACAGACACGCACGCACACACACAGACACACACACACACACGCACACACACACACACACACACACACACACACACACACACTCCGACTATAACTTTGTCTTTCCACGTCCCCCTCTCTTGACTTTGTCCTCTTGTTCCAGCTTCTCTTGGTTGTGATTTGCTGATAAAAAAATCAAAAGCTTGAACTTCCGGTTTCCATTCAAATTCAACGTAGCCGTTTACGTCCATGTGAGGATGTTCTCTTCTGAGTGAAGTCCAGGCAGCTCAAAGTGCTGGTTGCACTGTTCCTTTACCTTCACTAGATGGCAGTGTTGCTTTAGGACTGATCACCACTTGCTTGCTGTTCCTGCTTATTCAAAATATGTGACATTACTCCATGATGTGAATCAGGTCAGATAAGTTGAGATGACTTGAAACAAATTATGACTTTTTTTTGTTTGTTTTTAAGAAATTATCCCAAATTCCTCCAAATATGAGTACTATGAGAACATTCTGTATTAAAGTAATGGCAATAGAGGCTCAATTGAGACTTTTCTCTCCTGTTTCTGTCATTTTTTCCTTATTATCTCTTTTGAAGTTATTTTTTATTAGAGATGCGTCTTTATTTAGTTCTGTTTTCACCATAACTCTAGTAAGTACATTTTATTTACACCCCTTGACCTTTCTTCCATCCTTCCTTTACCTTCCGCTTATCTGGCGCCGATTCAGCAAACAGAGGTCTGCAGGTGTTTGTCTGATTCTTCTTCACTTAAGCTGTTTTTTTTTGGGGTCTTTTTTTTTCTTCACTCCAGATCTTCCAATGAAGTTGAACAACCTTGACCTATTGCTTAGCAAACTGGGAACTCTCTCACTCTTTTCTCTCCTCTGTCTCCCTCTCGTCTTTTCAATCAGACGGTCGCCGAGAAGTTGACGTGGAAAGACCGTCTCCCTGGATACTTCATGAACATTTCCTCTATCCTTTTCATGGCAAGTCGAGTACAAGTGCTGTGCTTTATACAATACACTTCCTTGATATTTACCATACCTTAACTAATTGTCAAAGCATTTTCTTCTCACTTTGCTGCCAGTTTGGACTGACGTTTTCAGCGGTTTTCGGCGTAATCATCTACCGCATCACGATCTCGGCCTTGATGGCGATGAGTCCAGACCCCGAGATCAAGTCCAATGTCCGGGTGACCGTGACGGCCACCGCTGTCATCATCAACCTCGTGGTCATCCTGATCCTGGATGAAATCTACGGCACTGTGGCACTGTGGCTGACGGAGCTAGGTACAGAAAGACCCACTGACCTCTCATCTAAAGCCGTTTTCATTGGTGTAGATTCTCAGTTATGCAGGACACGAAAATCCTACATGTTTAAAATCAGGCCGACTCAGAACAATCACACAAATATGGCTGTATAGGTAGAGCTTTACAGCTTTCCATATGCTCTATTTGATATATACATATATGTGTAAAACCTGAACATAAAAAATCCTCAGTTTATTTTGAATGTAATGGGCAAGGACACAGAAAAAAACGGGAGGGGAAAAATTGAGAAAGTTGGATAAAAAGGTTTAAAGGGAATGAAGGAGATGAGAGTAGAGGACAAAACAAGAAAAGAAAAGTTATTTTTACTTAACTAGGAGGCATAATTGGCACAAACGGGAATCAGAATCAAAATAAATATTAGGGCATGATGCTAAATTTTCAGGAAATAACACAATTCAATTAACTTATGCCTGGGTCAGTTTTACTGCTGCTGATTGCAGTAACTCTTGAAATGACTTGTCTACAGAGACTAATAAACTGATGCTTTGTTATTTAAGGGTAAAAAATGTAAGTTTGAAGGGATGGCCAACTGAACTTGAGCCGCAGAGGGACTAGTTAAAAAATCTTAACACACACACACACACACACACACACACACACACACACACACACACACACACTCCGATGTTTTTAAACATTTGTTTTACACAATGAGCATGTGTCTGCATATTTGAGAAAAATGTAGATTTTTTCTCCTCCACTTCTTCTTCTTGGACAGTGTGATAAAACTTTGATGTTTTCATGCTCCAGCTCTCTCATCCGTCGTCCCCAGAGGTTTCTACGACATTCACATCTATATTCCCAACCCCAGAAATAGAGGCAGAATTCAGATGTGTAAAGAGGGAGTGTGTGTGTGTGTGAGTGGAATCAAAAAGACAAGGGCCAGTACACTAACCTACTTCCACTGATGTGTGTGCTGCTAAGAAAAGTATTTTTCCATTTACAGATTCTTTCAGTTTTTACTTATGTTTTATTATATTTTAACGTTTTAAATCATCAGACAAAATTATGATTAGCCGCATATTATGACTCAGTTTCTGCCCTGATGACAGCCAGACTGGTAGAATGGAGAAATCTCTTAAATGGAACCTGTCTGACATCTTGACATAGGATAAAAGATTGCAAAAGTAACACGTCATGTTTTGATCTAAAGAAATTCAAGAGCAGATCAACAAAGTTATTGACATCTGAGAATGGTTACAATGCCAATTCTGAGGCTTGTGGGTACAAGAGTACATTGATAACACGAAAGAAGTCAGAACATATGAGGCCCAACTGGACTCTTTTTCCTTCCCGTGACCCTGACTGGTCTGACTTTGGTGTTGAAGGGTTTTCTAACCACTTTAGGCATCGTGCAACTACTGTTTTTTTTTCTTTTTCTTTTTTCTCAAATAAAATAAAAATATGATTTGGGGTTAAGTTTTATCTTCAAAAGCCAATGTGCATATTAAAGTGCTGTCTTCTTAAAACTTTACGTAAATAGTAATATTAACTTTTTTTTTTTTTTTCAGAGATTCCTAAAACGGAAACCAACTTTGAAGAGCGTCTCATCCTTAAGGCCTTCCTGCTCAAGTTTATGAACGCATACGCTCCCATATTTTACGTGGCTTTCTTCAAGGGACGGTAAGACGCGAATCCTCGTATGCATGTTCCTGTGTGTAGTTTGACATGATGTTGAGCTGTGGGAACCGTGTATTCACGCAAAAACATAAATTATTAATGAAGAAAAAAGAGGCCTGTCGTTGATTTTTAAAGATTTATGTTATGCCAAGAAGAGTCTTTTCTTAAACAAGAAATATGTTTTTATTTCTTAAACATCTGTATATAAAAGAAATGATTAATTAATTTTGGTAAAACCAAAAAAAAAAAAAAAAACATACCCCATGAATGTTACCTTTTGTTTGCTCTTGTAGGTTTGCGGGTCGACCTGGAAGTTATGTGTATGTCTTCAATGATTATCGCATGGAGGAGGTTTGTTTCTGTAAAACCTTAGCTAAGAAGGTCAAGTATACGAGGATCCTGCACGGCTCTGGAACTGACCCTCTGTGTTTCCCTTAGTGCGCACCAGGAGGCTGCCTGATCGAGTTGTGCATTCAGCTCAGCATCATCATGCTGGGCAAGCAGCTGATCCAGAACAACATCTTCGAAATCGGGATCCCGTGAGTCGACCGCTTTCTTTTTGCTTTCTGTGCCATAGCTGGACCTGAGACTTAGACGTCTGACGGTCTAAACCAGCCCAGAGGGCAGCTGTGAGACGAAACCTTTGCAGAAGTTTTCGTCTTTACAACTTCAAATTTCAATGCATTTTATTGCGAAGTAGTGCATAATTTTTAAATGTAAGGAAAGTGATCCAGCCATCCATCTGCTTTTTGGAGTATGCATTTGCAAAGTGGCTCAAACTTTGTCAGCTTGAATGAAGGCAGTGTGTGAACAACAGTTTCCAAGTTCTTCCACATATTCTCAGTTGGATTTAGGTCTGTACTTTGACTGCAACCATTCCAACACATGACAATACTTGGACTTAAAGCACTAAACTGAAGGGGTGTGTGTTTAGGATCCTGTTGTTTGTTCTGCTTGAAGGGATTTTTCTATTTAAGTTTTTTCCAGGATTCCACTGTATGTAGATCTTCCTATTAAATCTAAACATCTTTTGTGGCTGCAGATGAAAAGCATCCCCCCAAGCTGCCACATCATGCTACTCTCAGGGTTGCATGTTGAGGCTGCTGTGTATTTTCAGCTTTTTTTCTGCAAACAGGATTTAATATAGTTTTCTTTCAATGACGGCTTTCATCTGGCCGCTCTTAAAAGTAAATCATCTGAATTTCAGTTGCGTAGTCATATTGACCTTTTGTCCCAGAAGGTAAATCCCCATACACCAAAACATATTCCGATGGACGACTTGGGGTTCAGTGTCTTGCCAACAATCTGGACTTGAACTCAAAAATCTTCCAACTTTTTTCCAATTGAGACAGAACAACTCAGCTCCTCTACGAACATTAGATTCCAATACTTGTTCTATGAAAGGAGAAGATGGAGCAGCTCCGTACCTTTGGCCTCTTGGCTGCTTCCCTGAAGGTAGTTTGTTGCACATTGTTTTATTTTGTGGTATTCAGAGTAAAATTGTGTTTCTGACTGCAGCACAACAATGTCTCTGTTGTTTTTCTGTGTTTACCATGAAGCTCCCACTCACTCACCCGTGCTCGATCGCAATACTGCGCAAGATTCCTTCTAATAACATTTCCTCTGGGTCAGAACGGAGGTGCACCATTTTGTCTAATTATAGCTCAGTTTTTACAAGCAGATCCAAAGGGTCAGACGTCAGCTCTGTTTATATCAGCACCTGGCCTGAGGCAGCATTGTTACTGTTGCTATAAGCACAGCTTAACCCTGCGACCCGTTTGATTGGCCTCATCAAAGGTTCTAGTATGCGTGGTCAATGAGCTGTGACACACGCAACACAACTTACTACGTTCCGTCAAGTGGTCTGCGTCACATTTATACGCTTCAAAGTTTTCACGCCTGGTAGGAAGCCAGTGGTTTACTGAAGAACTCAACATCAGAGGTCTGGTTTAGAGGAATTCAGGGGTTACAGTTAAGCTACTCAGCAAGCATGTGAAGTCATGGCCAAATGTTTTGAGACTGACAGATGTGTCCTCTGGCTATAAAACTTTTAAAATCTTTTGTTTTAGTCTAGAGTATTTACTGGGATGTTGTCCAGAACTTTCATTTTACTCAGATTGCTTTACATCGTCTCCACCAAATTCTAATTAATGGTGGTCATTTCCTATCTGATAAGAGCTTGGACTTGAACACAGTATCTTGACCACTTGAACCGACATGTTGTGATGTATAAACACTTGGGGTTTGGGAAACTTCCTAACCAAAGATCCAAAATTTAAAAGTTCCAATATTTGAGCCACTGATGAAAGCTCCACAAGGTGATGCTAGTACTATAGTGTTTCAACAAAGGGATTGTGTGTCTTGGACGATGTTTAAAGTTAGTTGACCTGCTAAATGGTCAAGGAGTCAAAGACAGTTCTTCTGAGACCAAAACCAAGACGGCATCCTCCAAGGCTCAAAACAAAACCAAACCTTCAAAAACCAGACCTTCCAAGAGTAATACTCTACATTCCAAGATCAAGATCACAGCCAGACCTTCCAAGATCAAGACTGGATCTACCAACACCAAGACTGGACCTTCGATAAATCAAGACCAATACCTGACCTTCCAAGATAAAGACTAAAACCAAACTTCCCAAAACTAAGAGCAGCCCTTCTAAGAACAAGACTGAACTTTCTAGGACCGAGACCAAACCTTCCAAGACCAAGACCGGATCTACCAACACCAAGATCGGGCCTTCCAAAAATCAAGACTGTTACCTGACCTTCCACGACAGAGACCAAGACTGGACATCTGAACACCAAGACCAGACCAGGCAGAATTGTGAGTAAGCAAACCCCTTTAAATGAGAATCAACTGAACACATGGATAGTTTTAGGTTGCTTCACTGTTGGTAACACACAAGACTCATCATTGTGTTTACCTGTTCTTTTACAGAAAACCGATTTTTCTATCCAAAACAAGTTTAACCTGAGAACACAGCTTTTGACCTGCTGTCCATCCTTGTACATCCTGCAGAGTTTCAGTCTCTGCTTTATGTTTTTCTTGAACAGCGCTGCCCTTCATATCTTATGGCCACCGTCCAAAAGTTTTCAACTCACCGCCTGCAGAGACATGTTCATCCACCTGCTGCCAGTAATAAGCATCTTTGCACTGGTGGCAGCAAAATCTAGTAGACTATTTTGGTTCTTGGAACCCTCTACATCTGAACCCTTCCACTTGAATTTCTTGGTGTTCTTGGAGTGTAGTATATTTTGAGGTGTAGTATGAAACCACCTTTTGAGGTACACACACTCGGTTTCTTGTTAGCACAGAGAGCGACGCAGTCAATCACAAAACAGCAATTCATTGGTGAGGGGAAGAAAAGACGTTAAAGAGGCTTTGAACATCTCACTGCATTGTTGTTGCTAGAAACTTTTAATCTGTCGAGATTTTCACAAAAATGTTCACACAATCACATTTCAGGCTTACAGACAGTAGATTATAAAGGAGAAAATATTTAATGAGCAGCAGCGGGGTGCATGAAGGCCAATAGGCAGACTGCAACAAAATCTGTATGGTAGTACAGATTTCAAATATCTCAAATATCTGTTCTCATACTCAAACTATGCTCCCGCTTGCTTACAAACGCTCTATGTTCCGTTGTGTTTCTGAACTCTCTTTCAAATATTCTCTGCTACTATTAATCATTTTGCTCCTGCTCAAACTTGCTCCCTGCATGCTCAGGTTTGTTCTCTTCCAGTGGAATACTTTTTTTTGTCTCTCAGAAAAACGAAGCGGTGACTTGGTTTACCATCTGATCAAGTACAGGTCCACTGAGGTCCACCTGTTGAATTGCTAGAACTTCCCCAAGATGATGTCAAGCTGATGGCAAAGAGTGAGCTAGAGGAGAAGGATGCAAACCGGGTCTGTTTTTTGCTCAAGAGCAGAATTTTGAGCTTGAGCGTCCTGTTGCCAAATTGAACAATTATGAAAGAATGCTTCTCTTACATCAGCACTTGAAATGCACACCTTGAAACAGATTGGCTAAGACTGGAAAACTGGAAAAGCGTTTCCTTCGTCAGTGAGTCTCGCCTACGGCTGGGACATTGAGATGGGGGATTTGGCAAAAACGATATAACACTGTGGATACATGTTTCCTTGGAGGTACAATGCCACTTTTAGATGTCCAAACATAAGTAAAAATCTGCATCTTAGTAATCTATAAAGTTAAACAATTCAGTCACCATAAAAGCTAGAAATGCAAAGTTTCTAAGCAACACAAATTACTTTGCGAGTTGAAATCTTTCAGCTCCACTGCAGAATGAACGTCTTGGTTTGACAACTTCCAACAACAGATTCCGTTCATAGAACACAAATAAGGGACAGAGTATTCTCAAGGCAACATATGGTTGCTAGGCTGGGCCTTCGTATCCTCCCAGAGGATACATTTCTGTGGAATATTCACAGTGACGTCCTTCTGAGACCCAACGTGTCTCTGAAATTGACTCGCTTAAAACAGCCTCAGTCTGATGAACGAGAAAACAGGTGAAATGATCACATGTCACATGCTGCGTTATCCCCCAGAATATTTGCATGCCGTGCTCAAAAAAGGATCGACATGGTTAGCAGCCAGTCAGGTAGGCCGTGGTGTTTAGCATGTGGGAGGCTCAATGTGTGCCACGGAAAATATCCCCCACACAAACCAAACCACCAGCTGCAGCCGGAGTCTTTAAACATGGCAAAAGAGACGCATGCTTTCATTTTATTAACCTCTTTCCAATGTTGGCAATTTGCTGATATATTTCTAATTTGTTATTGTTCGACTTCAGTGAGTCTGCATGAACTGTAGCCTCAGTTTCTTCTTCTCCTCTGTGAGGAGTTTAGATTGGTCTTATATGTATGCACTGCAAAACCAACAATCACGCATGTTTCCATTTTCACTACAGGTTTTACAAGTTTCGAATTCATACAAACACCCAACCACACACCCGCCATACAGCCTGCGCACAATGTCAGACGTGTGTGACTTTGCACAGGGACTATTAATACGTCTTCGCACTCGGAGAGAGCACGTCTTTACTGTTAGACGACAACCACGGCTGTTTGACATCATAAAGTCTTCTGAATTTTTAATTCAGAAGAATCAAAAATAGTGACACCTGTAAACCCTCCGTCTCATTTCTGTTGCACCGATTCAGGTTTGCATGTCTGATAAGAGCCAGTCTTCCTGCCGTAACTTGCCTTCAGAAGCAGTCAGCCTCTGGTTGTTGGAGCGATGGGATTCCTCTGAGATGTTTGCTTCTGAGGCGCTGTAAACATTTAGACTTAGCTCATGACGGAGTGCTGCAGACTTGCTATGGCTCACTGGAAATAATGTCGTTTTACAGTCAATGCAGCACGTTGACAATGTTGACTTGAGCAAAAACACACGTTACATGTTTTTCTGCTAAGTCTGCTTTTTGATCCAATTAATGTTCATGAATTTGAATACAAATTTCTTAGTGTCTTGCAGGATTGGTTTAACCCACTAGGAACATACTTTGAAACAGTTTAAATGTTTTCTGACCTCATGAGTTTTGTGCCTCGTCGTCGTATATTTTCATCCTGTTAAAACACGAAACGCTGAGGCTGCTGAAAGTAACTGGGAAAGCAAACTGTCACGGCTTTTTAACATTGGGTCTAAATGTTAAGAAAGGAAAACTCAAGTCCTGTTGTGTCTATGAGTTTTAGCATATTGATTATGTATCGTGATGAGGAAAGGTCAAATTTTTGTCGGATGCAGAGACTAAATTAATATTTGCAGAGACATACCTGATCTTTTTCAGATATTAAAAATGGCTTGACCATTTTGGGCTTAAAGTTCAATTCGCCATTTACAGTTTGGGATTGTTACCGATTGGTCGAAATGGTAGAGGTGAATCAGTGTGAGGTAATCCTCACTAATGTGGTTGATTTGACCAATTTAGCGTGTTAGCATTAGCCTCCGCGGAATCTGTGTTTGCATAGGGCTTTAAGGGTTAACAGAACTAACTTTTGAGTTAGTGGTATGCACCACTAAATTACTCTCATTTTATTTCATGTTCACTCGTAGCTTCTTGTCAAATTGTAAAGGTAAATCGATGTGAGGCAATTCTCACTAATGTGGCGATTTTAGAGGATTAGCGCACTGGCATTAGCTTCCATGTAGCGCTGTAACGTTAGCGGAAGATATTGTTCATGCTTAGTGCTTCAGGGCTAGCACAACTAACTTCATAGTTAGAAACGTGTTGTCAGTAGTTCATAGAATAAAAGAAAGACGTACATTTTACTCAAACATATACTTATAACAAGTAAAATCAGAGAAACCAATAATTTTAAGTGGTCTATTAATTTTTCCCGATCTGTATCTTCAGACATAATTGGAACATAAAGACACACAGCAGCTTTCTGGGGGCTAAAAAGTCAGGCCACATTTCACGAAGCAAAAACCCGTTTTAAGACAAACTGAACCTCTTGACTCCTCTGGTTCCTGTAGGAAACGTCCTAAGCTGCTATATTTTGTGTAAACATCACGTCTCATGAAACATTTACATAACATTTGCTTTACAAGTGCAGGACTTTTTGACTTTTTTTTAAGATGGCAACATCTTTAAGATCCAAGATGATGCTAGCTCGACTCTTTTAAGAGAATTTCCATCTAACTGTGTGGTCTGCACACAGTCAGAAATACTTAAATCTGACAGGGAAACACAGAATCCCTGCAAGGTGGAGTAGTTTTAACACGTTGGTTGAACAGCTCCCTATGTCTTTGGCTCAATCTGAACAGGAAGTTGAAGAAGCTGATCCGCACGCTGAAGGAGAAGGAGACGACTCAGAAGGAGAAGGACGAAGAGCGACCTCCCCGGCAGTGGAACCTGGACTACGCGCTGGTTCCGTTTGAAGGCCTCACACCAGAATACATGGAGATGAGTGAGTCTGCATACACACACACCACACACACACGCACAGAGAGAGAGAGAGAGAGGAAACGGCCCCGGGGACAATGAGAAACCAACAATCATTTTAATTGAGTTTCCCTGAACATCACACAGAGCTATTACATAATCTGACCCCCTCCACACACACGCACACACACGTCCCGCTCGTAAACACACGCAGTCGGACCGAAGCGCTTATGGATCCGGGATGTTCTGGAGTTGTTTGGATGGGAACTGCTCTTTGAAACTGATGGAAGTTGTTTAGATCTCATTTCACGAAGCAAATGGTGAAATCTTCAAAAAGAAAAGAAAAGAAAGAGAGAAAATGGGAATAGATACTCGACCATGTATATATGCTGCTTTCTGGAAGCTGTAAGTAAGCAGATAGGCTCGGTGTTTACACCAAACCCACAGTGTGTCCATGTCAGCCAGAAACCGCAGCGCATAAACACAGGCAGATAAAAGCTTTCCTTTCCCCCATGGATACATGTTCATTGTGACAAATTATTTAACATCACTCTAATGTTAGATAGTTTTCACTCTCATGGTCTTGTTGGTAAATAGTAAAAATATATTATTTGCTGTCATTTGAAAAGAGTGCCAACTTTTTGTTCAGGACAGATGTAAAAATAGTTTCTATGAAAAGTGTTTGGCTCTTTCTATTTTTGATAATTTGCCACACTTAAATAATGATCAAACGAATGCTAAATTTGAACAATTTAGTATTACTACACCTTTATTCAAGCAGATAAAAAAAAATCAAACAACTGATGGAGACTAAGATTTTTTCCACAAAGGTGACCTGGTTGAGAAAGGCAGCAGCACATGGATAATAGGCAAAGACAAATAAACTAACAATATATAAAGTGCAAACAACAAACAGAACAAAGCAGTTTCCATCTCATGATTCCATTTATAAAGACCTTAAAATTGGGCCTCTGTCTCTTTAAGAAGCTCCTGCTCTTTCTGAAGCTCCGCCCTCAGGAAGTCATCACAACATGGCTCCTCTATTAACCCTTTAATGTTTTTACCAGCATTTCACTGAGATGTGAAACATTCAGCAGATGGTGCAGTTCCACCAGGTGTTTGCTAATTGATATTAGCTAGTCTGAAGGAGCTCAGAGGAGGAGCTTTGTCTCGAAGCTCCTCCTGTCCTCCTCCTCTGAGGAGCTTCGAGACGAAGCTCGAAGCTCCTCAGATTAATTAACCCTTCTAGAACCGAACCTGTCGCCGCCGACATGTAAACATTTGCAGTACCGTAATTCCACCACACTTGGCGCTATCTGAAAAATTCCAACGGTTTCTGAAAGGGGAGACGTTGCACTTTCCAGCCAATATCGGGTTATTACGGTAATTTCACAGCTGCAGCTGCAGAGAGTGAAATTAATCCGGGGGGCACTCGTTTAATAGACGGTAAATTGTGAAAATGACTTGTTGGATATTGAAAGTTCCAGTTGTTATGGGTACATGGGTAAGTATATCATCTCACAGGACATTTAAATAACTACTTACAATTAAAATAAGGAAGATTTATATAGGCAGACGTTTGAAATTCGGGTCTAAAAGGGTTAATCTGCACAGATTAATGACAACCATTAATCTGTGAAGGTGTTTGGCACAGATTAATGGTTGCCACGGGAGATTAAAGGATTTCTCAAACATGTATGAAATAATCAAGGCAACACTCCAGGAATGTTTGATGTGAAAATGACATGATAACATGATGGTAAAGCTAAAAAAAGGTCCATTTTACATTATAGTGCTCAATTAAACAAATGTATTTTTGTAATCTTCCAGTCAAATGAAACAATGTCATTGTGGTTTCACTGAAGTCCAAAACGTCTAGAATTGATTAGAAATTAATTTATTTGAAATGTTTTTATTTTTTATGGGATGAGATCTTTTATCCTACTTCATGTCGTCAGACAGGTTCTATTCAAGTAAATTCTCGAATGTACAGGTATGGTTAGAGGCTAATAAAGATTACCGCAGCTTTCCCTTTCATTGTTGATTTAATGATGTTGGTAATTACAGTTAATACGGTGAAAGTTTTCACTTTCCAAGATGAAGACATCATTTTAAACCTTATTCCATATCTGGTCTGGATGTTTTTGTCTGATATTAAAACATTTTTAATCTGAAACATTCAAGAGCTAAACAAAAGAGAAAAAAAGAGAGGAAATCCATCAAAAGGGTAAACACTTTTTATGTCTCTGTGTTTTGAACAGAAGCCAATAAACTATCGCGATCTGTCGACAAGTATCCAAATCTCATAGGTTAACAGCATTACAAGTAACAACATGCAACCAAAGACTTTAGGAGGATCAGAAGAAGTATTTCTCTTCTCTGTGAACTTATCGGTCTCTGTTTGTGGAGGAGTTTCAGCCAACATTGCTTCAGTTTATTGAGGTTATAGGTAATAGATTTTGGACAGCTCTATTCGGATGTCTGACTTAGAATCAGTCTTTCTCGTGATTTTTTTTTATTTTATTTTTTTTACTTTTTTAAGACTTTCTCTTATAGAGAAGCTGCTACGCTATGTGACTCAGTTTGGACCAAGCTTTTCTGTTTCTATACCTGCAGCTGCTGTTTCCTCTGAAAAAGCCTAAAGGAGAAGACTTGTTTGGAAGGGTTACCATGAGAACGCCTCATTTAATCAAACATGAAATGTCAGAAATACCAGAGACATTTAAAAATGCTGCCCAGCTCGATTGCTGATATGTTATTATGAGTTTTTATACTGTTCATGAAGAATGCTGTAAATAATATTGTGCTTTTATTGTGAAAGAGTAAATGGAAACGGATTTTTGAAAAATGATGCACCTTTTACTGGGTTCATTTGGAAGGTCCCCGAAATGTTTCCTGTCGGAAACAAACGTCTGAGTTGAATGAAAACTTGACAAATGTGACGGATTTGCAAAGCTGCACTTTAATGAACCACAAAACACCAGCAATGAAGTCAGAAGAAAGGCCAAATATGGGAGTCTTCACACCTGGAACAGCCTGGAAAAAACCAGAAACAAGTGTCAAGTTTTGAAACTCAGAAATCTCCAAGTATTTTCCTCTACAATTTCTGAGATTAATCTAAAAGTTTCTGAGCAAATTTTTGACTTCTCACATTCAGAAATGTTCTTGATTTTTTTCTAGAAAATTTCTTAGGTTAATCCCTTTTTGTACATTGACCCCTAACTATCTTGTTGTGGTTATAAGTGTTTTTAGAGGGTATCTCAAGTATTTGCGGATGTTCTCTATTTCTTGGCAGCTGTTGACACAAACCTGTGAATATTGAGGGGTCAGCTGTCCTTCAGTCATCAGAAGGACATTGATAACAAACACGGCAACAGAACAACCAACCAAGAAATGAATGAAGTTGCAACAGTCAAAGTCCAGACCTCAACTCAACTAACATGCTGTGACCTCAGTGGACTGATGGATTGTTTTCAACAACATAAATCCTGTATAGCATTTCAAGATGGACAATGACTTCTTCAACAGCTGGGCAGATGAAGACGTTTGATTTAGTTGAAGGACGTTAAAGCGGAGCGGTGACTGATGGTTAGACACTGTCACGTAAAACAAGATGCCGCCATAGCTTGATATCTTTGATGCTTTGCTCCTTGCTGATGGGGGTCAAAGTTCAGCAACAGGACAGCAGAAACATCTAAATGTAAATTGTTGTTTTGTGTTTATTCTCCAAACTACAACGTGCAAAAAGCTACAAACCCACGTGGTGAAGCGTTTTGTAAGGTGGAAACATGGAGGTACCAGGCAAACGTTTCAGGTCTTTAATTACATTCCAGATTTTACAGCTTGAAAAGACAATTTTATGTGTTGAAAAGGGAGATTTTGTTTGACACAGGAGGGTGGGAGGAAACCCGCCTCGGGGCGCATCGCAGAATGTCAGAAATGTCTGCGTTCCACATGGAAAACACACACACACACACACACACACACACACACACTCTGACAGTCATGACTATGAGCGGACTGTTGCCGTTCGCAGGGATTTTTCTACGTGGGGCCTGTCTGTTCCTGCGCCGCCTTTGTGTGGCTGGGCCGGACCCGGCGACCTCGGCTCAGGTAGACGGCGAGGTTACTCTGAGCCTGCCCCGTAGCGCTCGGTGCGCCACTGCCGTATTCTCTTCCCGGCCGCTCTTTGTCTCGGCGTGGTGTCCCGAGGTGAAGCCGTCAGTCTCCGGCTCGCTGGAAATCCCCGTTCCCACACTGCTTAGGTTCCAGCGCTCCGATCGCAGCAACGCGTCGGGGGGCCCCGGCTGGCCCGACTGCTGCGTTCGTCTCGGGTTTCCTTCTGCGCATTCTTAAGACGGAGGTGAACCGATCATTAATCAGCAGAGATAGACACAACATTCTCATTGATCAGATATGCTTCCCCCTTTGGCAGCAGATGCTAAATATTCATGTTTATCATGGTGAAATCTAGCACCTGATATTTACCAGCAATATTCTCCAATCACTGGCAAGAAAGATCCAATCTTACTGCTCTTTGAGGGAGAACTCGGAGGAAACAAAACATTCAGTTGTTTCACTTTGAAGCAGCAAAGAATCAGTTATTTTAATTTACAGCTGAACATTTTTTAAAAAAGAAAAGAATCGTCCACATTTAAAAAGAAATCATGTAAAAAGTACAAATGAAGCTTTTACCTTTCCTGTTCAAAAAATTAGTACTTTATTGAAAAATTAATTTATTAACTTTTTACACATTATATAGATTTATTACACACAGATGGATGTTTAAATGCTTTTATGCCTGTTCATTATTATCATTTAAAAATCATAATTCATTTAAAGTTGAAATGTTACTTCAGACTAATAAAAGTAATATTTTTAATACATTTTTTTAAATGAAAAATGTTTTTAATACCTGCTTAACCATTGTACGTGCGAGGACTGAGACAAACGTAGAGGACTGAGGCAAATGATACAAGTTTTACGGGTGTGGGGTCAGTTGGACCCCAACCAAAACAAGGGTTTTAAAAAGGTTCTGTACTTTTTTATGAGCCTCACCAGGACACATTCTGATTTATTGAATATGACTGCTGCTTCCTTCCTTTGACTGGAGCTTTTCATTAATATGAGTTCTATGGCTCTCCACCCAGGACATTCCTCATGGGTGGTGGGGTCGGCACACAAACATGTCAAAGAAAAGTGGCATCCTAAACATTTTCATGAGGAGTGTGTGTGTGTGCGTGTGTGTGTGTGTGTGTGTGTGTAAATTGTATCTGAATGAAGTTCGTCATTTTAATTTGGTGCTAAACACTAAAGGGCTAGTTCAGTGTTTCCAAGGACAGCTTAAAATAATTTGTTAAAAATTTCAGGAATGTAGCCTGCAGAAAATCCATAATGTTGGATTTATGAAAAATATGACAAAGCAGCATGTTTTGGAAAATGAATTATCCCATCTTGTTTCAGTGTTTATTCTCATTTTAAATTCTTTCTTTGCGTGTTTTCTCCAGTGGAATAAAAGTTTCATGGATCAACAGCTGTCTTTCCAATAACACAGGGAATTAATTTTAACTGTACATAACAGAAGCAAATAATAACTTTTTCTGTTTTGTTTTGGTTCTACATCTCTCCACAGTTATCCAGTTTGGCTTTGTGTCTCTGTTCGTGGCGTCGTTCCCCCTGGCCCCGCTCTTCGCCCTGTTGAACAACGTCATTGAGATCAGGCTGGATGCCAGGAAGTTCGTCACAGAGTTACGCAGGCCAGTCGCTGCTCGAGCTAAAGACATTGGTAAGCTCATCCAACTTACCAACAGACTGGTACAAACATGTAAAAAAAAAAAGTTGGAGTCAAACATAAATTCGTCAGTTTCAGAAACTGATGGTCTGACGGGAATAATTCAGCGTAAAGTATATTTTTATCATGAAACATCCTAGTCAAAGGCCAGTCCTAAATCCAATTCCACTCTGTGGCGATATTTGAAAACTACTGTTCACATACTCTTTGAAGCCTCCAAAATGAGAAATGTTTAGATTTGTAAGCAAAATAAACCTTGTGAATTTTTCGTTGCGTCAGTTTTTCATATTAGTTTTAGTTTGTATTATTCCTCCATTTTCATAACATCTCTAACATTTGGCCCAGTTCCATGTAACCGAGGCCAAACCTCCTCCAAGTGCGGCTGACCTACTTACTACTCATTAATACTTCACACAGCCCCACTTGAGCAGAAATATCTCAAAGTTTAGCAGACACACACTCAGAGAAATCAAGAACGTTCTGGAAAACAACTTAGAAATAATTTCTCCTGAATAAAAATACTCTAAACGATGATGACACTGCTGTAATGCTGACGTCACTGTTCTCTCGCTCTCTCCCTTCTCCAGGCATTTGGTACAACATTTTGAGCGGAATGGGCAAACTGTCAGTAATAATAAATGTAAGTATGAACATAATCGCAGTATTTTTTTTACTAACAGTTAGTTTGTTAAAGTCAAAACCTTCCTCTGAACCTCTGGAAGTAACATCTCTATCTCATAATCATACTTTAGCTTAATGCTGTTAGCATTCAGCTCGCATTCCTTTTCAGTTCGTCCAGTCTCCAGGTTAAATGCATTATTTTCAAACACAATTACGCGATGTAATTAAATAAGAATTTGGGAGGAATCTCTCTGTTTTCCCACATGACCTGCTGGTAAAGAGTCTTAGTCATCACTTCTTCAGCCATTGAGTTTGTTTTTTTCCCCCTTTTTGATAAAGATTATGAAACTAAGAAGCTTAATGATAAAATGGTAAAATGTCTGGTCGTCTAATATATAATGCTCTCCTGCTGAAGCATTCAGAAATGTAAATCTGGTGAGGTCAGCCTTGGGCTGGGCATCTGTCCAACCAACCAAATCCTTTTCTGTTTACTTTAATACTGAAGAGATTTCTGAAGGTTTCCAAATCAAAGGACAGGAGTTTGAATAAGGTGGAGAGATGGACAAAAGGACTGCACTCCTTCGTACATGCTGTAAAAACAAGGAGACGGATTGCAGTGGAAAGGGAACGCAGGTCATCAGTCCATATTCAAAGTCCGTTTAAGCTTCAGCAAATTTCAGCAAAGTGTAAAGGTTTTAGTTTTGGAGCCTGTTTCCTTTTTTGTTGTCGGCAACTAATTTGTGCAAAAGGCTTTTCCAGATCCTGTAAATCTACTATTCTCCTTCATAGATCTTCAATAAGTGTCTTAAGTTTCCTTTTGCTTGGAGTATTGTTTTAATTAGAGAGGGATGCAAGGAAAACTCTTTTGGACTGGCAAAGAGGAACTTACCCACCGTCAAGAAGTCGACTTGCCTCGGCTTGAAGTGACCCAGTTCAAACAAGACAGTAGCTGCGCTTCCATTGACCGTATAGAAACATGACAACTTTGAAAAAAACTCTAATTTTTCCAAAAAGAAAAGTTTGCCAAAAACAACAAAGTGGGTTTGTTTTGCAAAGCTGCATCGCAGGAGTCATGTGATCAACAACCGAATGTTGCCACTGGTGCAAACCATGAAGAAGACGACCAGAAGTGGCCAGAGGATGACGACACGTGAACAAACTTATTCATGTGTGATTTTAATTGCGTTTCCTTTTTAACAGAAACACAGCCATTGCGAAAGTGAGTTGACAATGTTTGGCACAGATTTGTTATGGAAACCCAGATTAGATGATGTCTAGTCAATGTTTTCATCTGGAAGACTTTTTTGGACATGTTCTGGAACCAATTCTAACGTATGTTAGTCTCCATCATACTTTCACATTGGCTCTGTTGTGGATAGCTTTGTATGTATCGTAACTTTAAAAGTTCTCAACCTTTTCGATGACTGACGCACAAAACCAGCCACAGATCAAATTCAGTCCAGACAAAATCAAGAACCTCCATCCTGCATTCTATTTTTTTCATACAAATTTTATTAAAATGGAGCTGCTAGCAAAGGAAACACTACAGATAGTCTGGTATGTTTGGGTCCAGCAGGGTGCCAGTGCCAACTTCAAGAATGATTTAAGATTTTAAAGGAATAATACCCTAAAAATAAAATAGTCTGACTCAGTTTTTTTCTCTGGTTAGGCCTTTGTGATCGCCTTCACGTCAGACTTCATCCCTCGGCTCGTCTACCAGTACATGTACAGCCAGACGGGCACCATGCACGGATTCATCGACCACACGCTCTCCTTCTTCAACGTTTCCAATTTCAAGCCTGGCACCGCGCCACACAGCTCAGACCACGGAGACATCACTGTCTGCCGGTACGAATCCCACCACAAAAAGAAAAAAAAAAAAACTCACTCAGGCCTCTTATATCTTATCAAATACTCCCAGTCGTTACAGTGTGTGGCTTTCAGGAACGAAACACTCTTTACATGTTTGACAAAGATCTTTACTCGTATTGTACCTTTGAAAAAAAAAAAAATTAAAAATAGGTCAGTTCATATCATGATTAGCCATTCTCAAATAATGAGGAGTAGACAATGGATAGATGAATTAATGTGATATGTCGAAAATGTAATTATCTTGTTTCAGTCAACAGAGGAACCTTTTCTTAGTAATTGGAAGTGACTTTATTCAGAGAGACAGTTATGTGTCACAAGGAACCTCCAAGTCATTCTGTGCAGAAAACCTAAAAGTCATACTAAAAACCAGGAAAATCTCACAAATGTATGTGTATTACAGAATGGTATATTTAAAGGCCAATCATCATAATCTGCAGTCCAGAACAGCTTTGAGCAGATGCTGAGATGACTAGCTGGTTTAACTGGATTTCAAATATTACCTAAAGCACTTATTCATTGTAATTTAATTTTGAGTTAAAGACACAATCAAAAAAATAAACATGCATTTATTTAGTTTTCAAATGTTTATCGCATTAAACATACTTTTTATTTTATTTTTTTTTGCAATTCTGCTCTTTGGAATGTAAAATTAGTACAACAATCTGGTATTAGCATGGTAATTAGCATTGTTAGCGTCTCTGGCAGCTAGATGCAAACTGCTGCTTACATGACTTTGTAGACTTTGTAGTTTGTTTACTGGAGTTTTAAAACAGTGTCACTTTAATGAAAGTGGTTTGTCCTCCTTTAGCTCCTATTCCATAAGTTTGAGTTTTATTGAGGTTTCTTCAAAGTGAGGGAAAAACGTCAACCCTTCTTTCAGGCAGTCGACAAGCAGTGCGCAGCAACAGACGGGGGATGGAAATGTTATCAAAATGACTTAAAAATGTCAATGGCAACAGAACTCCAGGAAATTAGAATATGCAATTCCATAAAAACAAAATGATGACACTTTTTCTTTTATTTTTTAACCACCATAACTTTTCTCAGTAGTCTTAGTGTCGGCCACACACCCAATCCTGCTTGGGAGAAAACAACAACAGCATATTTTTGGAATGTGATGTGTATCGTCCTTTATTTAGAAGCTGTACTTCACTATTTCTGAAGCTGCAGTTACAGTTATAATCCTGTAAGTGTTGGAACTTTAACTTCTAAAACTCAACCGGAATGTCTACTAATGTAATTTGCTGAAGCCCCCTCTCCATTGTCAAGTCTCATTTATGGTTCAGTTCCAGCCACGTTTGGTGCCTCTCCACTGGCAGCGTGTCCCTCACTATGTGGGCGTGAATACTGATAGAAACTTGGGCGGGAATGTGGGAATGTGAGCACACAGGATCTGTCGTCGACACTCTTGATGATGGCATTTTGCATCTGTAATTTTGGATGACCAGTTTCTCAAAAATCTCTTGCTATAATTGTTCGTTTCGAGTTGCCCCATCCAGTTGCAACGAGCTATAAGTGCCGCCTTAGATCATCCAATCACGTAAACCCATGAGCCAATCACGGAATGTCGTCTGCTGCCAATCAAATTTCTTACGCACAATTCCTGGCCAGGACCGCAGGTAGTTCCAAAAAACATGGAGTTTATCTTTGGCAAATAGAGTCTAAATATGGTCTAGACCAGTGTTTTTCAACCTTTTTTGAGCCAAGGTACATTGTTTTAATTGAAAAAATCACGAGACACACCACCAACCAAAAATGTAAACAAAGATACTCTGTAGCAGCCTATATTACACATATAATCATTCTTATCAAAGTGTCTTGAATAGGAATCCAATAAACACAAAAACATATTTTTATCATATTTTACATTTCTTATTTCAAATTGCACTTAACATGTCCACTTCAAAAATACACCTGAATAGTGCCACAACACTGTGGTGAGTGATGCATGAATGTAGTAACATTCATGCATCACTCTTGTTTTAATGTAAAATGCTCTGTACCTACTGTCATCTAGTGATAATAAAATTACATGATTACGTAGTCACTACTACAGCAAAGACATAAAATATTAAACATAAAAGGTTTAAGGTTGAAAACACCTTATTGCCAACACCACAGCTTTTTTAATTTAATAATGTCAATAACTGCAAAGACAGTTCACCATTGTATCTTCAACGCATTTTTGCTGGTGCCAAAGGCAAGAATCTCCTTTAGAATGTTAAAATAAAGAGCTGTAGTGGGAAAGGTCACGGATGACGGCGGCCATAGACAGCCAAGGCCGACCTGCAGTTACATAAGTCGGCGAAGCAAGAATGCCATCTTTGTGCTGGAGTGCCGTGATGCGTCACACCAAAAGTATGATGAGACCCTTTACGCCTGTAACGGTTATTAGGCATGAAATTGGTAACAAATGTCCTAAGAAGGGTTTTTTTTGTGTCCAATATGTACATCGCTGTGTACAACAGCTGTTCCTTGGTTCAAGAGCCAGTCATCCAGCTCTTGATGTCAAAAACTCCATGAAGTTAATGTCTTTTTATATCCCTTTTGTCATCCCTCGTTGATGTTGGGATTGTGGCTGGTATGGATGAATACATGTCACAGGACAGGCGAATGAATGGATGCATGGTAGTGTCAAGCTGAGTAGAAAGGAAGGGTGGGGGGGCTGACAGCATTGATGAAATGATCAGATAAGAAGGCAAAGAAACTAGGCTTCTTTTATAACGAGGAAAAGATTAAGCATGATGGAAAGATACCGGGACGGCAGAGAGCAGAGGAGGAACGTATCCGCTCTGGGTGGTTTTTATAAAGATAGACGGAGTGACAGAACCATTTCAATTTTTAATCAGATTTAAAAACAGCAGTATGATGGACTAAGTCATAATTTCTGCATCAGCGGACTGCACGCCTCTTCAGTAATGTCGTCAAAGCTTCAGCGTTTTGTATTATTTTGGGATTTCACGTAATTTTTACGTGACGGTTGGCACAAAGTAAAAGGAGACTTCTCGTGGCTTTAATTCTATGCCAAATGTTTTTTCTAAATAACGTTGAGAACTGTTTGTCGTTTTCCTTTAACTTCACAATTACACTGTCCTTTGCGGTACTCCCACAAGAAATAGGAAAAAAGTGTTGTAAGAATCAAGGAGTGGGAATGTGAATTATGGTGAATACGAGAAGCCTAAGTAGATGTAGGTCTTCTTGGAAAAAGACTTATTAAAGTCGTCATCTGAATCACGGAGGTAAGCATGGTGTGCTCCATAAGCCGAGGGCGTCAGTCAAACAGCCAATTACTTAATTTGAGTTAGTTAAAATAGATTACAAATGTGCACGTGTACATTTTAGACCCAATTAACCGCTCTGTGTGTTTGTGTGTGCTCAGCTTAAAGAGAGCTCTGTACTTGTAATTCTTCACTACAAGTTTTAGTTGGTGGTAATGAATCTGTAGGTGACGTTCATCCTGATTAGCTTAGTGCTACTTTCTAAATTACTGACAAACTGTTGGTGCGTCTGTATGGTACAGACTTAGTTAAGCTCATCTATCAACACTTCTGTCTTTGAGCTAATTTACAATCGTAACACACACACACACACACACACACACACACACACACACACACACACACACACCCCCACACACACACACACACTTGCCCTGTACTTTGTGGTTTTGTGCTCAGTTTGTACTCGGGTGTCTTCAAGTGAGCTAGCTTAGCAATAGCATACCGAGATAGCGTCGCTCATCTTCTCCATTTACAAGAAGGTAAGGATTTTAATATTCCTCCACCTTCTGTTCTATTATTATATGGAAACTTTGCTAGTATTAGAGGCTGGGCTTAAAAACTGCACCTCAGAGACACTGAAAACAGAAGTCCAACCAAGAAACCTAAGAAAACATTTTGACAGGTGATTATTTAACTTCACTAAATATTTTCCACTATCAGGACGACATTCAAATTAATTTTCTTTGAAGGAGGACATAATTAAGTATAGTATTGAAAAGCTTGGAGTGTCTCTTAGTATTGACTTGAATGAATAAACCCAAATGTAGTGCAGGGTACACTGAGGAAGGGCAAAAATAAAAACTCAAAGTGTACAAAAGGTCTGAAAAAAGACATATCTTAAGAGTTAATGTTGCTAGAGTCTAACACTGAGGAAGCCTCAGTTTTTTTGCAATGTTTTTACAGCATCCAGATGCTGTAAAACGTCCAGAAAGAACCTTGTTCTGCTTCCCATCGCCTCAAACGAAAGAATACATTTCTCTGTTTTGTTAATTACAAACAGGCATTTTTGCCTTTTTTTTTTGTCAAGTACCAAAAAACTGCTACACAAATAGTTTAAAACATGGTGAGTCATGTTTGAAAATGACGGTGTGTTTTTGGCGAGCAACCGTGATCGAGCTGTATAGCAACTTATGAACTGATTTCTGTCTTCAACAAAAGCTACATATACAGGGTGACAGATACAATACAAAGTCCTTCATGAAGGTCCTTCTCCTGCCTTCGTCGACGTCTATAAATCGTTGTATAAAGTTTGCTGCTCTGACATCAGGCTGCCTGTGTTTATGTTCTTATCGCCCTGAAGTCAAGCGAGGGCCAAGCAGCTATGTGAAGGATTATTGGGAGGTTTATTATTGGACATCTGTTCTTGGTGCATCAGGCGAAAATATTTACTCTTCATTTCATGAGCTGCAGAGATGAGCTCTGCTCAGAAAATTATTACCGCAGAACTAATAAGAGGGAATCCAGTAAGCATCATGCCGCAGATTTTGGATTTTGCTCGACTTGCTAAATTATTTCTGTGTATGTGACATATTGACGTGCGTTATTTACCCCTTTTTAACATTCAAAAACTCAAGCAGTCAGAAGTTAAGGCTCCACATAACCCGTTTTTGCCTTTTTAAAACCATATGTTCAGTTGTTATTGATTTGCATTATCTAACACTGGCAGAAAATGGACATCTGCGTTTTTTATTATCCACAGAAACACTTGTAAGAAGGCTTTTGGAATTAATCTGCAAACTCGCATGCAACTTCCCTCAATCTGAGCCTTGTGTTCACTTAGTTACATTTATGTTTTACAAATCACTGCTGAGATGAGAGAGGAGGCACGACATTGTTGAAGATCACCAGTAGGGCACGCGGTGGATGTAAACACATAAAACTCATTCTCCTTGGTAAAGAGAGACGAATTGAACCATGTAGTGAGTAGATGGTTCTGTTCAAGGACAGCTTGTGTGCTGTACTACAATTTTATTAACAAGGCCTCAAAACCTGGATCTCCGTATGGGCGCCATGGGGCGTCAAGTAAGGTGACAAACGAAGCGGAAGAAGCACCAGAAACTACGACGGTGTATTGTACTTAGGAAAACAAGAGGAATACATTTTTGTCAAAAAATCTCTGACATTTTCTAGAAAAAACTTGTACCGTATTTTCCGCACTATAAGACGCATCTAAAAACCTTCAATTTCCTCAAAAGCCGACAGTGCGCCTTATATATGGACCAATATTGAGCCACAACAGGTCTAGCAACTACGGTAAGCAGCTGCCGACTTCATTTTCGCCCGTAGAAGAAGAAGCGTGCGGTGCATGCTGGGATAGTTGTCAGAACGCTGGTTTGTTATAAAGTTTGACTTATCTACCTACCGACCGTCTAGAATCAGGTCATCTGCAGGTCATTTAGCACCACGTTCTCCACCAACATGCTGTGCGCGAACGGAGAAGGGTGACTATCGTCCGGCCACGCCCCGGTCCAGTCAGAAGGCTCTCCTCGCCGACTGGAGTTGGACTGTTTTGTTGACATTCTTCATGTCAACAAAGTGGCTTTAGACATTCATCCATGGTGCTTCAACTAGGGTTACCAACGGACCAGCCCCTATACATTTAAAGCTGGAGGGGGCGGATGAAGAGAGACAGAGACTGTGGCGGCAGCATGTCGGTTGGTCTGTGTTACCCAGAAAGCAGTTGGGCACAATATCGCAACACCACCGCAGTGAGTGAAACAATGACTGGGGCAGCCTACTTTAAAACGTACTCGGGGACCATTTCTTTATTATTACACATCCACATTTGTAGAGTACGGAACAAATCACATCCCATATAGGCTCAGTAAGTGATGGGTGGCAACCCTAACTGTAGTGTGTATTCTATGCGCCTTATAATCCGGTGCGCCTTACAGTGCGGAAAACATGGTAAATGTCTTGAAAAATTTGCAAATTTGCTAAATAAACCAAAAAAAAACCCTCAGGTTTTCGTGAGGCCCCCAAACTGATAAAAATGCAATTATCAAATAAGTAAATAATTTGTAGGAAGCAAGTACTTTCTTTTTTTTTTGCCAAAAGTATCTTTTGAAAGTAAATGGGTGGTGATTTTTTCCCTCCCCCAAAATCACTTTTGGCAAAAATGATTTAGTCCATTATTTTAGGAAAGTGGCAATATCCATACAGGTAGTAGCAAATATTTTATTTTCTAGTTGTTGGCTGTCCCTCCCCTTTCTGCTACCCTGGGCAACTGCCCATATGGCCCAAATTAAAAAGCACCATTGGTCATAAAAACCCACTTGAAAAAAATTAAACTAGTCAATTAATGTAGTCTGTTCCCAGCATAACTGAGCAACTCAGGATTATCTTTCTTTCCTCCATCTATGTAACTATGACAATAGACCCAAGAAAAAAATATCTTAAAAACTATGGGACCATAAAGCAGTATGGAGCATTACCTGTTGGTTCTCTCTCTCTCTCTCTCTCTCTCTCTCTCTCTCTCTCTCTCTCTATATATATATATATATATATATATATATATATATATATATATATATATATATATATATATATATATATATATTTTTTTTTTTTTTTTTTTTTTTTTTTTTTTTTTACATACTGTTCTCCTGTCCTAATTCTGCTTTTTCTTTTTTTGCTTGGGAAATCTCTAAATAAGAAATGAGTGGATGGCAGATCTGTCATACCAAATGAAAAATCCATGCTCATCCATCCAGAAGACGGAATCAGCCCTGACATAAGCCATGTATCCTGATAGGGTGTGTGTGCTTGTGTATGTGTGTATTTCTGGGATGGGAATGCTTTGACCCTTGTTTGTCTGTAAATATATTCTGGGATCCCAGGAGGCACGATGTTGGAAGCAGTATCTCACTCACACATGAGATTCGCATTTTTAACCTTTAATCCATGAATCATACAAACCATAATCACATTTCAATTCAGTTCAAATCAAAAACGTACTTTATTCATCCCAGAGGGCAAGTAAATGTTGTTACTCATATTATACAATGAAAGAGTTGTTATAGACGCTGATGGCTGTGGGCAAGAAGGATCTCCTATTGAAGTCTGTATTGCAGCAGTTCTGAAGAAGCCTCTGACTGAAGACACTCGTATGACAATTACATAACAAGGATGTGTCATGATGTGCGGTGGTTGGAGGTGAGAAAGACGCCGGTGAACTCAGGTAGTCATGATGAAAATGATGTTTAATAAAGAACCAGGAAAACAAACTCAAAATCACAGGAAGCACTGGGAGCAAACAGACGACGAATGAATGACGTTAGACGAGGACAAGAGACAAAGACAACAGGTGGAGTTCAATACACGAGGAGGGTAATCAGGAAACTAGACACAGCTGGGATCAATCAACAGGGAGGACAGGACAGAGACTCACAGGGAAACAAGACTAAACCCAGAAAACCTCAAAATAACTACATAGAAAAACAGATCGCAACAGGATGGTCAGGATTGTCTGTAATTTTCTTTTTTTATGAAGAATTCTTCATATTCTAAGAAATGTTTCTGTAATTTGTATGTCAACTCATACTAAGAGAGACCTGTAAAATAAAATAAAATAAAGCATACACTTTTTTTTTTTTACAATATTCATTACAGTGGAGACAAATTGAATACTAAGAGATGAGCTCCAGTAACCGAACTGTAGATCTTAGTTATGTGATGTGCTTCAGTCTTTCAAAACAAAAATCTCAGATAGAAAGATTGAAATAATATAACAGATGATGCATATTTTAAAATGCTAATAGCACAGCTAATTATTTTGTTTAGCATCTGGTGCTGTTTTGTGAACTTTTTGTTGAATAAACGTCTGTGTTGAGGCTTTCGTTATCGACTCTTCAAGAATTCCTCAATTAGATAATTCATTCACATTCACATTGGTTCCCCATAATTGAATTTCAAGGAAAAAATAAATAAAAATACATACAGGAACAAAATGAAATACAACCTTAGAGATTGTATTTAAGCACAAATACAACCTCTAAGGGTATTTTAGAACTTTCAAATAATGTTAAACTTAAATTGATTATCGAGGGTTGTAGTCTTTAAGGGCAGACGCAATTTAAATTGAAGTTAGCGCTATAGCATTAGCGCACACCAAATGCCATATTGGTGTTTTTCCTTAGCGTTAGCAGAACTAATATTTATGATTACCGCATTAGGATTAGCTTAACTAGCTTTTTTAGCTAGCGTTGCCCACCACTTCTTTTGAGTAGCTGTCTTTATATAAAAAAAAAACTTTTAAACAAGCATGTTTAAAAAAGTTAACTATAAAACCCAATGTCTCACTAATTCATCTTATGAAACAATACGGAGCCCCAGTTGCTGTGGAATACCTCTGTTATTGTGAAAAATGGAGCATAAGGAAAACACACACATGTAGATCTATAATTCTTTTGTGACAAACATATGCATTTCCTTTTTAATTCAGTTGAGACAGATTAGCTTGAAATGCTAGGAGAACGGCAGGAAGTGAAGTCCAGATCACATTAGAAGCCGACCTTCGAGTAAAACACTGTAAAATATTGTCCAGTGAAAGATGAATAGATTAAAGGAGACAAAGAGGGGAGAGGAGCTCAGTCTCTCAAGAAACATTCCTCATTTATGACTGTATAAGGAGAAGGAGTCAGCCATCATAAGACCCTGCTACAACACACACACACACACACCCTCACACACGCTTAGTGTTCATCCTCCCCTCTGTTAGCTACATCCTCTTCATGTCGGCCTCACTGAGACGCCTCATTCAGAGTGTTTTATCTTCAGAGGAATTTTTGCATGGCAGGGTGTGTACATGTGAGCGACGCTCTGCGCCGCGCCTCGGCGACCGTGATCCAAGCGCTCACATTAATGTGACGTCGTTATCTGGTGAGGTCAGCTGCCTCCCGTGTTCCTCTCCGACTCTCGCTAAAAGATTCTTTTATTTGTTTGCATCGTGAGCGACTTTGTCTAAACCCGATGGAGTTTTATTTTCGGGCCGCACAACCTTTTATGGACTTTGTTTTGGAGAGAATATGCTTGTGATTTAATAAATTTGAGAAACGTGATTGATGGATGACAGAAGAAATGAAGGAGCTCTGTGATGTGAGCTGAATTTGTTTGGCAGTGGTTAATGCTTAAAAGGGAAAGTGGTTCTTTTTTTTCCTGACCTGGCTTGACAGGAAACTTGATTAGCAATAAAAATGATTGGAAACACAATTTTATTTTTAACATTAAATTCAAATCCTGTGCAAATGCCAGTGTAAAACATTGAGTTATGAAAATAGATTGTACAAGTTTATTGAGAAAAACAGAGTGAGCGTATGAAACAGTCCATTGCGGCCACGTCGCACCAGACCAGTGATGGGTCAGTCTCGTAGTAAACGAGTGTTTGTACATCTACAGCCCTTCTCCACACACATGGCTCTAACTGGTTCTTCCTCCGTCAGCCCCAGTCAGATTCGTCTACATTTCCATACATCGAGCGGCTCGTCTACGTTTTTAGGGACGTCTCCACGTGATACAGGCCAGTCTTGGAGACGCGCACAAGCGATGTGATTGGTGCAGACTGCGTTCACTGATTGGCCTGTGGGTTCGGTGACGAGTCTGCAGTAGTTGGCAAGATGACGCGCTGAAAATCGATAACTCCATGGTCAAGCCTCGAGGTCCAGACCTTGTTAACAATTATGTCGGAAGAACGCATCCAGCGTCAAACTGGTCGACCAAGGATGCACGTAAAATGCAACCAACCAATGATGCTGCTCGCTCATGGTCCCACCCATATTCCCACATTCCCACCCATATTCACATCCTCATGGTAACGGACACATCGCCAATGGAGACATACCCAACTTGGTTAGGACTGAACCGGATGTTAATCACTTTACGAATGTAATGGCTTCTGGTAGCTTCATACTTGATTCTTCTCAAATCCTTGGCAGTTATTTGGTTTTTTTTTCTCGACAAGTTTCCCCAATTAACTCAGCGATTTAAAGAGTTCTGCATCCCTCTAAGAAACTTTTGATCATTTTTGGCTCTTAAGTCTCATTAAATCTTTGTTTTGGCTCATTTTGCCTGAAGAAAAGAAGCTGCCTAATAATTACACACACCTTGATGTAGAGTGTTGACCTCCTCAGGCACCACCCCTCCATTATCACACAGACACCTGCTACACTTACGTCCACGTCTATTCATAGAAAATATACCTAAAAAGGATTAATCACATGTAATACTCTCTAATTCTATTTTTGGCTGATTATCTGTAAACAAACAATATGTCAACTGTTGGATTTTTATGCTTTTCATTTTTATCCTTCCAAGTGATTTTTGGCTGATTGTGAGACAGTTTGGATTTGTTCTCTGTGATTGATTTTCTTGGTCTTAACGACTTCCTTTGTTGCCTCTCTTTGTATCCCAAATGCAGTAATTCGACTTAATGCTGGCTGGACAGTTTGCTCTGTAGATAGCAATGGGTTTACAATGCCAGCCTTTGTGTCATCACCACTGAAACTTCTCTGTATTGATTACTCCAAGACGATTCATTGCTCAGAGATTCTCTTCTGATTAACAATGAGCTGAGCCGTGCCAAGGTTAGCCTAGGAAGGAAAATTGCATCTTTTATTCCACATCTCATGGGGAAGGACAGATAGTTTTAGACATATTTGTTAGAACACAGTCTAGACATTTTGTTTCAACTTCTCCAGCCATCATTCATACATACATAAACTTATTTTCTTAAAGATTTAATGATTCCGATTGTTTGTACCCTCAATTTCACTAACGAAAGCTCTTGTACATATTTTAGCAGATGGACATTGATTTATTACTGGTTTGACTTATTTGGACAGTTTTATGTTTTTATGTAAACATAACAGTGCGGTGATTTAAAAAACAATGAAATAGCTGCACAAGTTTGAATTTATTGGGGATTTTTTTGACAATCACAAAGGCTCCAAATTAAGCAAACAGGCTTAATCACATACATACCTAAGTATTTTAATAGGTAACTCTTAAAACAATGGGAAAATCAAGTCAACACATAGAATTATATATTTGCACCAGTTAGTGAAAGTTATTGGTGCCTTTTTCTAAAACACTGTTAATTCCAAGGTCACCAGTTTAAGCAGCTTAAGGTAAAAGCCAAGAATGCTGTACCAGTTATCCAGCATGGTGGTTGTAGCATCATGCTGAGGGACTGATTTGGTTCTGCTGTTATTAAAATATTGGTACATTATTTAATGCTTACCAAGCATTCTTGTCTAGTTTCTACTACAAATATCTAAGTTCACTTGAAATACAGCAAAACTAACTTTGAAGTCAGTTTTTAGTAAGATATAGGAGCTTGTTTTAAGTCAATAATTCCCGAATATTAATTTTAAAAAAAAGTTTACGAAGATATTTGCACTAGAAACTTGACAAAAAAATATTTGGTAAGATTTAGTGTTTTTACAGTAGATGCATTTCAGATTTCAAAAACCGTTAGCTTTGGCGTTAGCTTGAAATGTCCTGAAGCTGTTCAGGACGTTATCTTTAGTTTACAGTTGTCCTAGTCCAATCTGATCCAAAACGATCTTTCCCACAAATATATCTGTCTTCAGATGTAAAGTGCTAGCTTGCAGCATGTGGTTTTAGCAGTCCTCTGTTAGCTTACTTGTGCTAACTAACAGGTTTTTCGTTTTCAGCCAGTCTGTATCTGTCCCTTAGTTTTCCTCTCATGCGTCTAACCGACCGGCCGACTGCATCCCAGTTATCGTGTAACTTGAATGAGGTAACCTGGTTGAAGTTACAACGTTAAATTTCTCTTTGCCATTGATAAAGTTCTCTTCACTGAACTGCTGTGTCCTCAGCAGAGACGGACCGACTGGAGCTTAAACGTTTGGTCAGCCGATGGACAGCCTGTTGGAGCTTTAAATACAGTTTCCACTTGCCTCTTCTGTTCCTGTTTAACCTTTTTTCATTGAATGAAATGTAAACACTTGATGATAAGTGTTTGGATGAGTGACATAAAACTCATAAATGTTTGTGTTCAAAGTGAAATAGTTCCATTGAGAAACTTAGAGATAATCATCTCTAGATTTAAAGTTTTGACTATTCTTATCTTCTTAAAGTGGATGAGCAGCATTTTACTTTGAATTTCTTTATTCTGTCTCTCTGTCGGCCTCGGGCGTTTTCTTCACACTTTTTCCTTCTTCATTCTGAGCGCGCTGGCTCTTTCTCAACGTGCGTTTCAGGTCGTCTACTGTTTATTTTTGCCTGCACCGTAAAGATGATTTACAACAAGGCAAACGAGAGAGAAGAGTGCAAATAAAGTTGGCTGCCTCTTGAGCCCAGACTGAAGCAGAGAGGAAGAGAAGAATATTTGAATCAGCATCTGTCCTGGATAGCTAAAGAACAGGAAGATGTCTTACAGGATTGGGGCCTGTTTGGGGTTTCCTGCTCTGTTCATTTTATTTACTCCTTTACTTTCCCTTTGGGTTTTAAAAACACAAAGGTACTAGTACTTCTTGTTTGTGTTTGTTTTTTTAAGGTACAAGGACTACAGGGAACCCCCCTGGTCTTCTGATGCGTACCAGTTCTCCAAGCAGTACTGGTCCGTCCTGTCTGCAAGACTGGCCTTTGTCATCTTGTTTCAGGTATGGGTTTGTTGTGTTCCACTAATGCCTGCCATTCACGCAGCAATACCTCAGAGAACACGCACAGCTAATCCAAAACATTTGGTTCACAATATGCTCTTATGCACTAAATGACCTCAGACAGACAGTGAACAGCTTTTGTTGTCTGGTACACAAACATGTGGCGACCAAATGTTAGGCTAAATGTTGTGGAATTATTACTCTAGAACACAGGTGTCCAAAGTGGGTCCTGGAGGGCCGGCATCCTGCCCTCCAGGAGGAGATTGTTGTTGTTACAACAACCTCCTCAGCAAGTCAATGTTCTCCTTAGGCCTTCTAACGAGCCATCATTTGATGCAGGTGTGTAAAACCAGGGAGAGAACTAAAACATGCAGGATGCCGGCCCTCCAGGACCCACTTTGGACACCCTTGCTCTAGAATGTCTTTCGCACATATTTGGCTGTTTACTATTTTTTTTTGGTCATACTATTACAGGACTTTAAGATAGAGATACAGTCCCAATTTAACTTTCAGACTCATTGTTTTTCTGGCTTTCCATCTGCAGAGGTGACGTCACACTGTGTGTATGAGAGCCAAGTCACCAGGGTTTAAATATGTCTACGGATCTATAATAACTCTGAAGAATTTTGAATTAATATGAGTTGCAAGAACATTTAATTTCCCCTCAAGATCAATGAAGTATTTTTAAGTAAGTCTTTAGCGTCTTATGTTAGCGGTTAGCATGATGTGCACCATTAGCTCACGTACTGTAAACAACAGTCTCTGTGCGTATCACCTATGGAAATTGTAGATTGTTTCATCAATTCTGGGTTTTACACAAAGGCTGCTGTTGATTCCAAATCCAGCAATATCCATAAGACAAAAACTTCTAAGGACAAAACAGAGTGACCCTACAGAACATGCCAAACTCACATTTTCACTAAAAAGTTTTGACACAAGGATAAGGTAGGTTCTCTGTAGAAATTGGATTAATTTGCAAAACTGAAATGGAAACATTGTTTTTGCATCAAACGAGTCACATGATCAACAACCAGAAGTTACGAATGGCGCAAACCACAAAGAAGACAACGACAGGAAGTGGTTGGAGAACGATGCCAGTTTTTAATTACTTGTCATGCGAACAAACTTATTCAGCTGTGATTTTAATTGTGTTTCTTCTGTAACGGTGACTTAGCAATTGCAGATTGTGTTCTTTTGACACTAGCGGAATATTGACAAAGTCTTGCGCACATTTGCAATGGAAACGCAGCTAATGAAGAAAAAATGTTCAGTTTATGTAAATATCTAATTTCAACCGTACGTTAACCCATGCTTCCCTCTCCCTCCCAGAACTTGGTGATGTTCCTCAGCCTCATGGTTGCCTGGGTGATCCCAGACGTCCCCAAGACCATCGTGGAGCAGCTCAAACGGGAAAAGAAGCTCCTGGTGGATCTGTTTCTGCAGGAGGAGAAGGAGAAATTCCAGCTCATCCAGAGCCTCTTCGTCAAGCCCAACAGCCAGTCGCCCGCGGCGGGCCAGGCTTTCCCCGTTCTGGGCAGATACAGCACCCTGCCCTCGGGCCCCACGGCCGGAGACGGAGGGGGGCCGAGGGCGAGGAACAGGGCCGCCAGCTTCAGTCAGTTCAGCGACAAGATGTCGTCGTTGCCCAGGAAAGAAAACGCAAACTCAAAGCACACAGCGGTGTGACGCGTTCCGTCCCGATCGGGGGGATTAAGCTTAAATGGGGCCTGTAAGCCAACGGACTCGGCCCTTTTCCTGTGTGTTACCTGTATCATTTGTGTCCTGGTGTGTGTGACACGGTAGTGCGGTGGTGATGTCATCACAGGTCTCCTGTAGAAGTATAAACTGGTCCTTGCTGGCCTCAGTGTGTGGATCTTTAACGAACGGCTGTGTGAGTGTGCTGTTCCGACTCGCACGACTGTTCACCTGACAAAGTGTTGTCATTTTTTTCCCTTTTTTTTTGTACAAACTATTTAGTGAGGCACATGAGCTTCATAGCGTAGAGAAGCAATAATTACTATATTAGGTTGAATAAGTGACCAGGAACCTGGAAGAACTGCAAACCGACGGATTGCTTTGATAAGAAACACTAACCCACCAACAGACTGACGAACATCGTGGCTTAAACTTTAGGGCTGTCTGATCTGTGATTTTCCTACTTTGTTGTATTTTTGTTTACAGATTTTGTAGCTCTCACGACATTCCACATTTTCTGGACTGTTTTTAATTCTCTTTATAAATTAGAAATAACTTTAAAAGCGGTTTACCCAACCAATCGTGACCGGTGAAGACGGCTGCTGGTTGGTTCTTTTTGACCCGCTCTAAGTACTGATGGACTGGGAAAATGCCAATATGGCACACTGTGGTGCCGTTCACCTCCTTCCAAGCTGTAGAATCAGAACTCCATGATCTGTGACGCTAAGAATCTCTTCTGAGCCATAAGGAACTTTTGCTGCACTCACCATGACAATAATCCACGGGGATGGCCACCTGTGAATGAGACAGAGCTGAACTACACTCACTGTGTTTATGCTAAATTAAAGAAAAACTACATCCACATTCCTTTGTAATGAAACAGTGGCGTTCTCCTGGGATCAGGGTTCAGACCGATGACCTTCATGTTGCGTTGGTGAACTTCAAAGTCTTCAACTCTTCAGAGACGCTTCACAGGTTCTTCCAAGAATTCGCACCCCTCGAGTTTTTTCACATTTTGTCACATCGCATCAACAAATTTGAATGTTTATCAGGATCTTATGTGATAGAACAACACAAGGTAGTTCATAATCGTGAAGTGGAAGAAAGAAAACACATTGTTGTGTTTCCTTGCAGCGAGAAGACGTTTTTCTGCACTGAGTTTGCATGCTCTCGCAGTTCAAGCATAGACTCTCTCCGGGTACTTCTACTTCCTCGCACAGTCCAGAAACATAACTCTTCAGTTAAATGGTTTATCTAAATTGTCCTTAGGTATGAGTGTGTGCGTCCATGGTTCCCTGTTCTGTGCTGAGATGTGCTGGGAACTCGCCTAAGGGTATTCTGGTAAAAGCCAGACCCTTGTTCTGGACTTCGCTTTGTCCAGAGAGTCTGGGCTCTCGGCTGTTGAGAAACATTCGCTTGCTGGAGGAGTGGATTTTTAAACAACTGGATCTCATTTTACCCCGTCGCTATCATTTGGCTGTGACATATGTAATGCTCTAGCTTGCTCAAGCTTACCGGAAATTGTGTGCGCTGTAAGCAACTCCATGGGGAGAAATGCCAAGACATCTTTGCCAGCAATAAAATGTCTTAAACATTCGTCTCGCTCCGACTTTAATTGCTCGATGCGTCGTTCACTTCCTCCGCTGCCACTTCCTCATTTGGCCCGAGTGAAATTCACCTGTAGAAATCTAGCTCAATCGGAGAAACACTGAAGGGAGATGAGAATTGAGTGGAATTGCTTTGGAAAGCAATGACCAGGCTATTCTAAGGGGCTCTCCATCTTCTTCCCAATGACCGCTGAAGATAACCGCCCTCATGATCCTGCAAGGACAAGACAATAGATGAATGCTGTCCCCAACAAACTATCCAAACAACCATCCATCTGCAAGACATCTAGAGTGATTCTTTTAAATATATACTTAAATATTATAATATTTCTTTCACTTCATAAATGTGCTTACTCTGTGTTGGTCTATCATATAAAACCACATTAAAGCACTCTGAAGGTGGTGGTTATAACATGTCAAGTGTAGAAAAGCATAAGACATTTAAAGACTAGCAAGGCCCTGTACATCTGATGCTTTTAGTAAGAGTTCTCTAGCAAACCACAAACTGTCATTTTTACAGCAGCGGTTTTGAGAAAAATAACACGACACAATATAGTTGTTGTATGTTAAAGTGGAACTGAAATGTAAGCTGTAGTTTTGCTGTAAGCACTAGAGCTATTGTGAAGGAAAAACCTTTCAGAACAGCAGCGACGCTCCTCAGTGTTCAGTTCATGAGGCCTTCTGGAGCCGCCGCAAGAGTATTTTTATTGCTAAGCTTTATGATTAGGTATTCTACAAGCTGCAACAAAGTAGACGTTATCTTAAAAAATGTTATTAAGTTTTGTAAAGTCTGTGAAACATTCTGCTGTACTCAGTATTCAAGAGAAACCTACTGTGCTGTTTGTCCATGGAATAATGTTATGTTGAAGTAGGCTTGTTTTATGACCAGGTGATTAGATCTATAACCAATATTTAAACAAAGCTGAACTTTCCACTACTACTGTTATCTAGAAGAATCATTAGTATGGAGAATATGCTCATTGACAAACAAGCTGGATGAAGGTCCGGAAATACATTGAAATGGATCTTGTTGAGGAGTATTACAATACCTAGGATCTTGGACCAAATGGATGAGACAGCTTACTGTACGGGTACAGCAACAGCCTAATGGGCTCGACACATGGTTAGCTATGAATCGCACATAACGCGACAGTTTCCCATCATTTGGGTGAACCCAACACACAGGACACGATAGCAACATCAGCAGCGCTTCAAAGTTGAACATTTTCCCAACTTCCTTGTGTCGCGATGCTAGTCCGCATTTGCTTGTCTATGTGTATGAGCTTGAAATTCCACATGCACTAATTTCATTGGTCGCTTGGCTGCAGCAGAGCAAGTGGTTGACGCCTTATCGCGCAGGTTCCTTAGCAAATGAATAGAGGAAACAACATTACCTCTCATGCATCAAGCCCATCATGTCTGGGTTCACCACCCCTTTTGGCCTTGATACAGCTCATATATTTGGTGCAACACAAGTCATGCAATTAATTTCATGTGAGGAGAATAGCAAAAGCAAAAGCATAGTCTGCATGGCTCACAGCGTACACACCGCATCCCCGAGTTTGTGGGAGACTTTCATCTCTCTTGAAAATTGTTTACCAAATTTTGTCCATCTCAGACCTCAGACCAGTCCTTCCAAGTGCTCAAGATTTTTGTCAGTGAGAGTTAAGATGTCCCCAACCGATGTGACACATCAGAATGTAAGTTTAAGGGCATTCATTTCTGTTGTTCAAATCACAAGGTAACCAATAAACCTAACCTTTGTTCTATTTGAAAAAAAAAAAACAACAGATGGGGCTTCTAAAAAATAAAAGGTCTCAAATATTATCACCTTACAAAAAAATGGCCTAAGTCATTTCTTGATAAAAGTGACTATTTTTGGTCAAACCCATTGGATGATGCTGGTTCTGTGTCAACGTTGACTTTCTAAACAAGGACTGGCTTCCATTCCATTTAGTTTATGGTTGTTAAAAGATTACTTCAACATACATATACTTGTAAAATTAGACTTCATGTCACCATTCACAATGACTCAAACCAACATGGGGACGTCTCAAACACCAAGCCACAGCTTGTTTCGTTGGGGTTCAAAGTGAAGCTGAAGACAAAGAAGAGAGACATTTTTACCACCAAAGTGTACCAGCTCCAAATGTCCTCACCGGTGTTTAAAAGGGAGGTCAGGGCAAATGAAAGAATGGGAAAGTAGTTGGAGTGTGGATGGTAGTGATTGGGGGCCGTCCTTAACTCCACAAACTGCCGAAATGCTGTAAAACTGCGATTCTGTTTCTCGCGCCTTGGTAACTGTTCCTTATTTCCAACTGAAGACAACATGACAGGACTCAGTCACAGACTGTTATCTTTACATGTATTGAAATCTCACTTTAGGAAATTGTGATAAAAGGTATATTTGCTATATAAGTTTCTGTTGTTGATCTTTACCTAAGCTGGTGTACAAATTCCTAAATACAGATTTGTTAAATGGATTCAAGTGCATTTTTCTTTCCTTCTCTTGTTAATTTTTTTCATGGAGATGTTGAAAAATACAAACATTTATTGGGTAATCTAATGCTTATAAGGCTCTTAATTATCCAGTAAACTCAAAACCACAATTTGATCAATGTTTCCAACAATATGGCAGTCTTCTTTTTCTTTCCAGCCATCAAATAAAATTCTGAACATTATGCCCCCCCCATAAAACAACAACATTTTAATCTCTCTCACTCAGACCAAGTCTTTGAGATTTCTGCTTCCTCGTCTGAAAATGAGAGTGAAACGATCATAAATTCACGCCGCGGTCTTCGTGTGCGATTCGGTTCCAGCTGTGAACACAACATGTGGAACTCAGCAGCTACAGCATCGCATCACGAGCCACTTGCTTTTACAGCGGTACGGTTTTAACCGCCACCGGCTGCCGCGCCGGAGCTGGCGGTTGAGCAAACCGACATCCTGAAAGTGGCATTCTGGGACTCGCATTCCTGACATTTACTGCTCTGTAGGAGGAACACTGCCATGCGCTAATGAAGGAGATGTCATATCCCAGGAACTGCTGGTATGTCCTTGTAAACTACATCTGGATGTGCGGCAGTTTTCTTTTCCGTTCTGATATCCATCAGCTTTTTCTGTGACCCTTTAAAAGCGTCGAAGATTTGTAAGAGTCAGGTGGGCTGACGACCTTTTAGTCCCACTCTGAAGGCATGTGAATATTTATTGTATTGTATGAGACACAGTCAGACTTTAAGCCGATAACTTATCATGATCCGTCCTGTTTGAAAACACAATTCTGAGAAACGGGATTATTTGGAGTGGAGATAAAGGAAGTGAAAGCAGGAGCGTTAGAGGGAATCCTTAATAAGCGGCAAAACATGGGAAAGTATTTTCCCTGCTTTACAAATTCATGTTTCCAAACATTTAGTTTTATTTTTTGAAAGAACAAAAAGTTCCCCCAATTTGTGTTCACCGGTGAGTCAGTAGCTGCGTTTCCATTTACAAAATGTGCATAAAACTTTGTCGCTACTTCGCTAACGTTGAAAAAAAACACAAATAAAACCACACAATTTCGCAACCGGTGTGTTTCCATCAAATAAGAAGCGATTAAAGTCGCATCATGTGAATAAGTTTGTTCAAGTGATGCGTCATTGAGAAACATGCAGCAGCATCGTCCTCCAGCCACTTCCTGTTGTTTTTCTCGCAAAAGACGACAAAAACAAAGTGTTTCCATTGCAGTTTTGCGAAATCCACAAAATTCAATATGGCCGAAAAGCCGCCACATCCTGGCACAGAAATGTATCAAAATAATAATAATAATATATATATTTTTTAATTAACATGTTTCCACTAAGTGAATATATTTTCGTAATTCCAGTTTGCGCAATTATATACTCAGAGGAAACAGTTATTGTGCTTCAATAGGAGGAAATTCTAAAATATATGAGAAACGTCAGTCTGGAAGGAATTACAAAGCTATTTCCACCACTAATATCCACTAAGGGAGAAATAGTGGAACAGTGGTGAACTTTTCCCAGGAGTGGTCAGCCAATCAAAATGACTCAAAGAGAACAGTGGCGAATCACCCAAGAACAGAAGAATCCAGAGCAACATCTGAAGCTCGCCTCCATTATGGTCAGTGTTCATTATTTAACACAATGGCATCCAGCACCAAAACCACCGCCGAGCAAAACAAACCCCGATTCCAAACAAACATCCTGATCTGCAAACATTTTGGGAAAAATATATTCTGCAGACAGACAAGGCTAAAGGGTAAAGGTAACGGCTTTTCAGAACGAGCTGACATGGTGGTGGAAGCTGCTGAACAAAGCAGTGTTCACATCGTCTCTGTTGGAATGTAGAGAAGAAGTTGTTGGTGTATTTTTAAACACAATTCCAGACCCTTGCAGAATATTTAAAGCATTCTACAGAATAGGTTTACTAAACTTTACATGGCTTTTTAAATTGAAATGATTGTATCTTCTATCTGTTTGGGAACAGAACCTGCTCCTAATGAGCCTAATTAGAAAGATGAGTAGCAGAAAGTGAAACGTCATCCGTCTGCATTGTCTCCTTGCCTTTGTGTTGGTGTTTTATTGTTTCCTGCCTCTGGCTAATTCCTGGCCTGCCCACATTCGTTTCATCCAAACTCCTCTTTAACTCTGGAAAACTAACAGGTTCACTCAGACACCTGTAGATATAAAACAATCAAACTGAACATGAAAAACAGAATACTATATGAAATCCTACATCTAAGATGACTGCTTTAGATTTCTTTTTAATCATCCGTTAACTCTGGCGGCGTAGCTTAGCTTTCAGCTCAGCAGAGATCACTCATTAATATTCACATTAATATTCACGTCACAACGACTCAAGAAGAGCTTGTACATGTTCACCAACATGTGTGTCTAATTAGCCCTTTGCATTCTTTCCCCTTTCTACACAGCAGGCACTCAGACGTGTAGAAACGAGAGAAAACAGGTTAAACTCATTTTTAATTATAGCGTTCCATCCGGCATCCCTACTTGGTACAACAGAGAAACACGACATGAATGGAATCCATTAAGTGATTCATTTCAAAGAATGAGTGGCAAAAACAAAGCGTACTATAACCATATGATAGAGCTGGAAAACCTAAACTCCAACCTACATCCTTTAGAAACAAATCAAACTGTGTCCTAAGACGGCCAGCAGATCCAAACTAAATATTAAGTTAGCAGAATGAATATATTTAGCTTAATAACTGAACATTTAGCTTGATAGCTCAATACTTAATGAAAAAGCTTAATATCTAGTTTACCATCTAAATATTTAGTTTATTCTAAATATTTAGCTCTGAGACAGCTGAAAAGTGTAGCTTAAATAAAAATTTAGCTTACAAGCTAAATATTTAGTGAAAAAATATTTTGCTAACCAGACAGTTAATTTGAAGCTAAATATTTAGCTAGCAAGCTAATTGATTGACAAAATATCAAGCATAGAAACAGCATATTTAGCTCTCACTTAAATATTTAGCTCTGAGATAGCTAAATATTTAGCTTAACTAAAAATGTAACTTACTAGCTAAATATTTAATAAAAAAAAGCTCAATATCTAGTTTACAGTCTATTTAGTTATTACCTAAATATTTAACTGTGAGCTTGATAAATATTTGGCTAGTTCCAAGCTACGACACTTTATATTCTGCATAATGTATTTGATTATTTATCTTGGTAACTGGGCATTTAATTTGAAGCTAAATATTTAGCTAGCAAGCTAATTGTTTGGTTGACAAAATATCTAGCATACAAACGGCATATTTAGCTTTAACCTAAATTATTATTTAGCTCTGAGATATCTAAATATTAAGCTTTGCTAAAAAAATTGTTTGAAGTTAAATATTAAGCAAACAAGCTAAAGATTTAATTCTAGCCTAAATATCTCTTAGCTAGACATTTTTAGCCTTTGTGTGTATCTTTACAAACGGCTCCCCACGGCCTGCTTATGTTCATACGTAGGATTACTCTGGAGCCGACGAATCACTTCAATACAGGATTTTTAATCTCTAAAAATGTGTACAAGTCTTCAAGTCTTCTTCAAGTCACTTTATGTTTTGCATAATCTATTTGTTCCAATATTCCTGTAACTTTTCTCGGCGCACTTGACCTTCCTGTACACCGCTTAATATTTTCCGTCTCACTGATACGACTTCTTTCATATGTCAGTCTGATTCATGACCAGGTCACACCTTAAACGCACACAGCTACGCATAAAACATCCACACAGAATGTTTAAATCATGCAGGTGAAAAGTGCTCTGTATGTGTATTTGCACATATTCCACGAATAAAAGGAAGTGCATACAAAGTAGGAAGTTTAACACCCACGCTCCGCAGTATAGGGAGCCCAGCTGGGACACGCCCTGTTGTCCATCCATCTGTGCAAATACATTAACTTTTGAAGTATGAAACCAGGGTGCGTGGGTTACTCAAAGTCTTTCTAGAACTCTTGCAAAAATGATTTTCTTTCTAAACTTAGGCTGGCTCATCTTTGAACAGTAGAAACTGAAATAAAACAAAGACAGATAACCTGGAAATGTTTTTATTATTATTATATTTAGATTCCTTGGTTGTTCAGACTGAGGTTGAGGTTCAGACTGATAAGTATTTTGGTTGGTTTGGTGTGAGAGGAAGCATCAATATGTTGGGAATTATTCCATGTTTTACAGTTGGTCACGGTGAAGAGCACGTCAGGCTGCGCTACGCCGTAAAATGCCCTGAAAACCTGGTTAGAGTTCATGGTATCTCCTTAAACTACAAGGATCAATGGTGGTGATCAATGCTAAAAAAAAAAAAAAAAAACTAGCATCGTTGTGCAAGAATAAAGTCAAAATAAAGCCATGCAATTACGTGGATAAAGACAAATTGATACAAGAATGAAGTAACATTATGACTTTATTCTTGGCTATGAGTTTATTCTTGTAATATTTGTATTATTATTTTCTTAGTGTGGCCCTATTAATGCTATAAGATTATTTTCAAAAGCTACTTTCAATCTGATAAACCAGCCTGACCAGAACTCCTCTTCTAATTCACTGAATCTGACTAGTAACCATAAAACCAGCTGTAAATCAGTTATAGTGACAGTTTGTACATCTGTTTTTATTCACTCAGTCTTTAGTACACATGATTTATAGAAGGACTAGTTAACAAACTAAAGTGTGTGAAAATGATCCAAGTCGTGTTTAAAAACATAATTCTGTCTTACGTTTGAGGCTGGCCCTAAAGTTTCAGGTTTCATGGACGGACAGACGGACCCCAGCATCCCGTCAACACACACAATGAAACACACACACACACACACACACCAATGAGACAAACTGTGTATACACATCCACAGAACAGGATAGATTTATAATGTGTGTGTGACATAAATCACACACAGATAACTTGAAACAATGGGACTTAATGGTTTACAGGCTCAGCCCGCCTCATGGCAGAATGTTAATCGTTGGTTTTCTTTTATTTTCTGTCAGATTTTTTCTCATCTTTGATTTTGACATTAAATTGGGGTTAAGAAACATGAACCACTGACACTTTAATCACGCTGTGGGACCAGCCAAGGGTTTAGTCACACAATTAATTTAAACGTTCCTCTTTTCCAAACCCTTGTAAAGAATCCTGAGTTCTTTACTCCTGTATAGAAATCAGGATTCTTTACAGATGTAAAGAATCCTGCCCTCCCAGAGGCAAAATACAGATGAATATATAGGGTAGATATTTCTGCCATTATTGTTTTTTTATGTGAGAACTAGAACTAACACACAGACAAGGAGGAAGGACCCAAGTAACAAAGGGAGGTAGGACACAAGGAAGGAAAGAAAGACTCAGTTTTATCAGGGGCAGAGGAAACAGAAGTAAGGATGGAAGGAAGGAAAAGACGTACAGACACACGGAAGACAAGATGGACACAAAAAAACCAATAGACGTCCTTTATCTATTTCTGAGACTTTTATTCTGAAGTAAGAAAGGAAGTGGCTGTTGAACAGCTGTTGTACGGACTGGATCAATCCAGTTTTAAAGGACGACATTTTTGAGCTTTACATCATGTTATAATATTATTCCGTCATCAAAAACATATCTGGAGTGCAGCTTTGATTCTTTCATGCATGCTTAAGAAATCCTTTTAATCTCCATGGCAACCATTCAGCTGTGCAAAGCGCCTGGTTGGACCTAGCGCCGCCTTCAAGTATGAAGCTCCTCCTCTGATCTGCAGTTTCCACTCGGCTCCTTCAGACTAGCCAGAAGCGATTAGCAAAGTCATCTGCTGAGCTCATAAGAGCTACTTCTCAGAGCAACGCTGGTAAAAAATGTTGCAAAAGGGTTAATACAGGAGCCATAATGTTACGACTTGCTGAAGGTGGAGTTTCTGAAAGAGCAGGAGCTTCTTAAAGAGACAGAGGCCCGATTTCAAGAAGTTAAATTATGAAGTCACATTTCTTTTAAGTTGTGTTTGACATGCACAGTATTTCTGTAACAGCTGAAGGTAACATAGTTAATTTATTGTGCTATAAAATGGAATTATGTGCCTGATTTCCCTGATGCCCTCGGGAAAGAGGTTCCGCAGCATCCGGTGCAGGTCCACCAGGTTCCGAAACAGTTTTTTCCCACTTGCCATCAGACTACTGAACTCTAAACCGCACTGCACTTAAAATTTGGTCTCCACTTTATGCCTTGCACATGTACAGAACTAAATAATTTCTATTTTAACTGTCATTCCTGCACTTTATAGTTTATATTTATATTCATATTTTTATATTGTATTTTATTTTATTTTGGAGTAACCTCACAACATTGAAAGCTCAAAACACTGTCCTGAGCCGTATGCAACGAAATTTCGTTCTGTATACACCTTGTGCATGCAAAATGACAATAAAGTCAATAAAGTAAGTAAGTAAAGGAAAACACATAAACATATAAAGCGTTTCATTTGCTATATTTTGGAAGCTCAAAAACCTTGTAAACTGGATCTACTGCTGCATCTTTATTTTTCAGTATAACGTGAATAAAATAGCTTCATGTCTCATGAATGAAACTCTGTACAGAAACTTGTAAATTCTAACCTTATGCGTACACCATACAGTTATAGTTATGACTCTTAAAGAAACTCTTCACGCCTTCGCCCCGGTGTGCTGTGATACGTCTACATCCTGGTAACAAGCTGGTGGACGGCGGCGCCCTCCATCCTCTCCTCCTCCGCCAACACCTTCCTCTGGAACTCCTGAGGGACGAAACAGGAGAGCTGAGAAGTTACGGGATTTTATTTTAAAGGATATTGAGCTCTAAGCGGAATAGAAAAGATAATCAGAGAAAACAGATGACAAACTTCAGTGTTTCTTATGGTCGTTTTATGTAACAAACCAACACAGAGTAGAAAACAATTCCAAAATGGATGGACAAGAAATACTCCAATTCTCTTTGCTAAAATAGATCAAACTTATTCCAGTATCATTTTAACAGACCAGGTCTTGTTTGGGCCTGGAGCAGGAGTGAACATCCACCCAAAAAAATTCTAGAAAAAATGAGAAAAAAATAGTTAGAGAAAAATCTTTTTGCGATTACTCTCAGAAATGTCCAAAATACTTTATCAAAAATGTAAACGATTAATCTAAAGTTTTCTGATTTGGAGGGGGGCGGGGGGTTTCTAGCAAAGTTTTGATTTTTCAGACTCAGAAATGTTCTTGTTTTTCTCGAACATTTCTGAGACAAATCTCAGAATTTCAGATTTTTATTTTTTTGGTGGAAAACTCTTTGAATTAAAGGGAAAAAAGAAAAGGAGAAAAACAACAGGGATAAGATGCAGATTAAAATGTGAAGAAACAATCGAACAAACATAGAACATAGATCTGTGTTTTGTTTCAAACACCATCAAAGAAACAGTTAAATGTTCAATATGCTTGTTTCTTGTCCAGAACCAAACTTCATTATTTCCTTCTTGTTCAGCCAGCCTGTCATCTTCTCTAACTAAATAAATAAATCTGACTTTTCTGTTTGTTTGATTTTGTTTCTTCCGTTCGTCTCTCACCCTGAAGCTGTGGAGTCTCGTCCGTCTGTCCTGCAGAGTCTTCTCCTGCCTGGACGTCACTTCTGCTATGTGCTTCCTCCACTGCTGCTCTCTCTCCTGAAACACCAGAATTTCCCACAGTCAACAGTGATGAATTATTAAATATACTGTTAAAAAGACGGAAGGAAAAAGTACGGACCCAGCTATGCCTCACTGCCCTGAGAATTACAAAATGAATGTGAAAAATCAAAAAGATTCCATATTTGACCTTGACCATCGATGACCTTTTACAGTTGCACTTGGTGTGATTCTTTGTAAACATGTGACCACTTGTCAGAATGCTGGTTTCCTTAAACGTTTTAAACCACTTTGAATAATAAACTCAAACTTAGCGAACTGTTTGATATCTACGATCAGCTGGAATGTTTCTGTGATTGAATCAAAATGACTTTTCTTTGTACAACATGTGTTTTAAATCGGCACTATAGTGTATATACAATGAAATGAATATAAAAGACTTTAAATCCATTGGTTTCCTGGCACTTTCTTGGCTTTTAAATTGGTCCGATTGCAGTTTTCTGTAAAAAGTCTGACCTGCCGATTCCGACTGTGGCCGATTCCAATTTTCTGTTCTGGTATGTTGCTAAATATAGCAAAAAATTGTTGAGTTGGCAACAGTGGAGTGACTGAGGTAAACATGCAGACATGACCTGTTGGGCCAGACTGTCGGACCAAAAGAGGACAGAGGTTAATCACACCTTTGCCACGCTAGATCAGATCGGCTAGATTTACATGTATCGGCCGATCACCAATCTCCCAAAATTAAAGAAATCTGGGCCAATTTATTGGTGCATATGGTATTTCACACATTTGAAAAAGATTGAGGTTTTATTTATACCTGTTTGGTTACATTGTCCTGTTAAATCACCTGGTAGTACCCAGTATGCACCCACCCATCCCAGTCAGTTTTCTTATATCGGACAGTTTGGATGCTGATGTAACCACAGCAACCAATTGGTTGCAATCACCAAACTTCAAAACTCTGAGTGATGCTTGTAGAAGATGCCAGTCTCCTCAGCCCAGCAGTCAGCAAACTCATTCTGCTTCGCTCCAGGCTCCCAAACAGACGTGTGGTGAAAAAACCACTGCTGGCGGTTTACCCCTGACCTCACAGTGGTCTCTGGTGGATCCGGTTCCCTTCTGTTTGTGTGCTCTTCAGGAAAATTTGTAAAAGACGGAGAGGACTGGAAATATGTTCTCCTTCTGTATAGAAGGACTTGACATGGATACATGTGAAATGGTCGGTTGCGATTGCTCCAAATGACCCGGGCCTGCCATCTATTAACATTTCTGTCATGCTGCGTACTTGTGTGTATGTGCGCGGGTGTTTCAACAGCTGTAGAGGGTGGAGGAAGTTGATGTGAGCAAGGGAGACATTTAGCTCAATGTCTGTCACTTTAAGGCGGAAGGCGAGCTGACACACATGTGGAGGAGGTGAAATCAGGCAAACCTCCACATCCTCAAGCACTTACTTGAGAGCTACTTTTGCCAGTAGACCTTATTCTGTATGTGTAATAATGCTAACTTGTCTAATCTGTTCATGTATGTGACGTTGATTTAGCTTCAGAACTGACAAGAGAAAAGTTACAACAGCTGCAGATTAATAAATAAATTTAAAGTATCATCTGCGTAACACATGAAACCTTTTTGTTGGGTTCCAACTGGGGCATCACTTGGTCCACCCAGACGTTTTGCACAGCTGAATGGTTGCCATGGGAGGTTAAAGGATTTCTCAAACAAACCTAACTTTTAGGATTTAGATAATGCAATCAAAAGATGTACACCAATATCTACATATGGACCTTATAGAGGTTCATATGTAGAAAACTCACAGTGGCCAGCGTCAAACTGTAACTCGGACAGAACGCTGCCCACAGCTGCACCGGTTCTCTCTTCCCCCGAGAGATGGGTTATGATATTCAAAAGTTGACTCATGGAGTCATGTCAGCCACTTCGCTGCAGTTACTGAAATGTTCTTGTTTGGAGTTTGCAAGGTCTGGCCTTTGCTCATGCAACGACACTAGGCCAATCAAGGAACTCAAGTCTGCTGTCAGTCAAACCGCTTGGCATGGCAGGATCTGATATCGGCCGAGACGAACTGAGGTAGAAGCAGTTACGACACTGCAAAGGCAATTAATAGTGTGTTGTGGAGCAAAAGAAGTACTCTGAGTTTTTTTTTTTAAATCTCAACCAACCAGCAAACCTGCCTACCTACTTTCCTTTGCGGCAAAATAAAATGCTCTAGGAATATGCCATATTTACTCATTTTTTCTGTCCCGAGAGGGCTGGTGGAATTTTGTTCTCTTGTTTCTGAAGCAGACTATTCCTCTAACTAACCTTAAAAGTGCATTTCTAGCTACATTAAGTCTGCATTTGAGGTTTTGCCAAAACCCTGAACTTCCAATAATTTGCGGCTGCACAAATCTGGTTTAGATTTGTTGCAATCAGAAAGAGTGTGTATGACTAAATGTTTAGGTGGGAGTGTAACAGAAAGTCCACTGACCTTTTTTGTGAGGGTAAATGTCTTTTTATTTAATTTCAGACCCTAGCAGAAACATTGATGGCCACAGCAGGTCAGGTCCCTCGCCGGTTTAACACACTCCTGTCAGAAACGAAGCCTTCACAGCTGTTTTTTGTGTGTGTACATTCCACATCTGTGAGGGTGACCATCTGTTTTGGCAACTGTGTATGTTATTTTGTTTGAGTCCACACGCCGAACACGCAGATTTCTTTTTTTTTTTTTCCCCTAACGTGCCAAATGTGTTCCTGCCGCTGCTTCGTGTGTGTTCGTCTATGCAGGCGTGAACTACTGATAAGACCTGACTGTGGGCCAGACTTATCTTTCCATGGGAGTGAATCTGATTTAACCCACAGCTATGAAGTGAACCTGGATGGGAAATTAACACTCTTTGATGAGGGTCAAAAATAAAAACTCTGGTCCACCTAAAACCCTAAGTCTTGTTTCAGTTGATGTGAACTCTGGTGTGAATGCCAAGTGACTTCCTCCAAAAGCAGGAAGTGGACCACAGCACAAGTCATTCTGAGTAAATACAGCCAAAACAAACGCTCAAGTTTTAGCGCTAGCAAGAGAAATGGCTTTAACCAACGACAAAAGACAACCACTAAAATCTGATGTCATTTCATTTTCATTCACATTCCGTGAAACAGGAAGTTGTGCTTAATGTCTTTTTCAGAGGTCGTTGTGTCGTTTCCTTCATTAGTTCTTGGTGCAGCGCCCCCACTGGCGAGGAGGGTACAGGTTTTTCAAATTGGTTTGTTTAACCCAGTGCAGTGAAAGGGAACTGTACCCTTTCACACTGCAAATATTGGAGATTTGGTCCCCAGTTGAACTGAGTCTACCAGACTATCCAGTGTGAAAACACCACAAACAAGTATGAGATCTGGACTATTTACAATCTGTAGTCCAAAATAGTAAATGATGCCTGGTGAGGCAGGAACTGTATCAATCTTCACTAACCTCGTGTTAGTAAACCCATTTCCTGTTGTGAATTTGGGTTAGGCAGTTATGGAACTGATCCAGTTCACTCAAGTCACTTGCCAAAAATAAAACTTGCTCCCACTGTTGGTCCTGACGGCGACAATGAGCTCCTTACAAACCAGTTATTAACAGGAAGCTTCTGATGAAACACTTGAGGGCTTCGATCCAAACTCCTGAGTGCTCTGCCTCCCCCCAAAAACCCGGCAAACTGCTAAGTGCGCCGACGGCCAGAGTGATCTGTCATTACACCCATCAGCTTCAGTTACTACTGCTTGGCTGCTGCATGAAACCTGTGTGTGAGTCTTGGCAAAGCATGTGGTCTCTCATCATGCTGGTGATGACAAACAAGCTGCCAAGGTTTAGCCCATTTCACTTAATAACTGAAGCTGCTACATTGAGCCGAAGTTTGGAAATAAATACTGTTTGCTTTTACAGATGTACAGACTTGTTTCGTGTGTGTGTGTGTGTGTGTTTGATAACCTTCTTGCTGACTTCTATTGCTCTGAGTCGTTCTTTTTCCTGCTGCTCCCATTCCAAGCGCCGGCGGGCCTGACGCACGCAGACATGGACGATCAGAAATGTCGACGTGGTGACAGTTGATGTCCTGATTGGTGGCTGTCGTTCCTCTTACCCTCGCCTCCTTTGTGTCTTTCCAGTTTTCCTCCAAAGCTCCCCGGTCGTCTGGGGAACCTCTGGTCGAGCTTCCTGACGCTCCCAGAAATGCGTAGTCCTCCTCTTTACACAAACCCCTCATTGACTAGAATCAGGCGGACAACTTGCTTCAGAATCAACCAACCAAATATCTCAAATTGTAACTTCAGTGATGCCGATGCCAGGTCTGGCATTAGCCAAAATAAAGTGAAATGTCTTCTGCAAGTTGGACCCCAGACCTTGTTCAAATGAAAGGAATTTGGTGTGAGATATTTTGTGCTGCATTTGTGCAGCAGAATTTTTTTTGTTTGTGCTTCTATCATTTAAAAAAAAAACATCAGTATGTGTGTCCAGAGGTCATCAAAGGTCAACCAGTCAGTCCACATTTACAAAAAAATCAAACAAAACGCAGAGCCAGTCAACTGTGCTACGTTTGGGATGCAACAAAATTTGTTTGTGCTGTTATAAGTTTTAAGATAAAAAAAAATAAAAAAATAAAAATTTTCAGAGGTCACGAGAGATCAAAATGACAGTGGCACAAAACAAACAAAAATGTTTGCTGCACAAACGCAGCACAAATGTTAGACATCAGTTTCGTTTGAAGGAGGTGGGGGAGCAAACTTCAGGTATTTCCTGATTGAACTACTTAATTCAACTGTGACTTTACACGAGCAGCAGGTCAGAATGTTTCAAAAGCAGAGAAGCCACTGTGAAATGCTGCACAGCCACTTGCTATATGAAGTTAATAACGCAGAAGTCAGTCAGTCTTCACATCATAACTAGTTGTTTTTTTTAATAATGGATTTTTATTTGATAGTATTAGTGGTGGAGCATGATTAGAATTTTTAATCAAGTGAATTGCAGCATAAGTAGTTAATTGCAATTTTTTACATCTTATTTTAAAGCTACATACCAACAAAATAAGCAACATCTTCCATTAAAAATTAATAGGAAAGCAATCTCTGCTATTATTGTGCATCCTTCAAAGGGAGGCCACGACAAGTAGCAAACACACTGCTGCACAGGCAGTACAGGATTAAAGCATAATTCATATAAATAAAAGTAGAACTTTACACACCTTAGACATGGGGATACTTTGGAATCGTTTCACGTGAGACATCGTTGCAGGAGATGGTCGTACAGCTCCCTGTTACGCAGACAATTGTGATTCTTAATCTATTTTAAGATGTGGAATTAATTCGAGCAAACCCTGAGCCCAAGGAAAAGATCATCCACTCACCTGTTTGACCAGATAAAGTGACAACCTCAAGGCTTCCTCTCTGATGTTGGGCTGTTGTGGATCCATCTGATCGACCTTATGGAGGTTTTTGACCAATGACCACACACTGCTTCCATTCCAGTCACTTCCACAGCACAGTGGCAAAAGTGACACTTGTTCACTAATAAAAACTCAAGCGGCTAAAAGAGAGCATGGGATCATTATGCTGGCATGTAGCAATATGCTAGCTACGCCTGAAGGCTAATAAGTAGAAGGTTTTGTTCTTCTCAGTTTTGTTTGCAACCCTTGCTGATTTGATCTTTTTAGTAATTTTTTTAAATTACTTTTTATAAAAAGGAATACAAATAATAAAAATTGCAGTGAATTGAGGAAAATAATGCTACATTGATCAGATTCATGTGTCTTTGTAAAAGAAATCACAAGTATATTTTCACTCATCACATCTTAACGGAGGTAACAGGATTTACAGCAGGTTGCTAACGGAGACCATCCGACCAATCAGATTCAAAGTGACAAGAATGGTGACAGCTTGAGAATTGTTTATGTGTAGTATTTCTATTTAATAATGACAAAATGGTTTTGTGGCTGTCTTGAGAAATGACAACATTCTGGTTACTAAGGAAATTTCCTCCCTACTTAGAGGAGACGCTGAGTCTACTTACCTGAAGCACTTACTGGGCGTCAGTTCAAATGAAAAGGTTCTGCTACATTCAGTACACTCACAAAGTAGTTCTTCAAGAAAAAAATCTGGAGGGGATAAAATCATAAAGGGCGAAAAAGCTGCACATCTGAAGATGAGCAACTATAATAAAAGTGTTACATTTTTGTAGATGGTCCATATTCAGGTAACACTGCAGTTGGGTCAATTGGAGGAGTCTGCCCAGCTAACACAGGATAGCATGAGTAGAAGATTAGATGAATGGAGTTAGCTTATGTCATGAAACTCAAAACATGCTGGATATTACTCCCTTGTTGCTTTTAGCTAAGGAGTGCTAAAGAGGCTTAATCATGTTCGGGCCCTGTCCATTTGGTAGGTCACATCCAGCCATGGTGGCTGAATCTGATCCAGTTAAAGTTAAAGAGAGAGCAGGGTCATAACTTTAATACTTTGTTGGCATAACCGCATGGACAGTTCTCTGACCTCAATCTCTCCTTGGCCTGTGCGTGTGTGTGTGTGATTTGTTAGCTAACGTGTTAGTCTGGGCTGATTGTTCCACGATCCTCAAGGTGACGTTACATTTTTAGATTAGGATTTGGACTTAATTTGTTGCTTAGTTTTTGTAAAACTAACAAACATTCAAATATTCAATGCTGCAATGTACTCCTCAAACTGAGTTATGATTAGCTTCAGACATGTTTAGCATGTTGGGTACTTTTACCGATGAACATGCCTCACTGTAAAAACCTTAAAGTAGCAAACCAAAGGTAAATATAGTCAAATACCTAAAGCATGATATAATTAATGTAAGCAATACAACCAGCAAAGAAGCAGATTAGGAAACATTTTCATTGTGCGTAGAGGCTAACAGTATGCTAACAATCTCAGTATGTTTTCATTTGAGAAATACAAGAGCCAAAGCTGAAAGTAAGTCCTTTAAATGTTCTAATAATTATAGGAATTTTGTTTCGTTTCATTTTTTTAAAATTACATAAGAGTTTAACTCTATGAAAAAGAGAGGAAGTTGTTACAATGAGTGATCTAAAAAAGGGAATAATTTGCTACATTCCAGCTAATGCAACATTAGCTAGCTGTTAGCCTGGTGTTCTTTGGATTGAGGTGTTTGGTTAAGGAGACTTTTATAATGCCTCTTGCCTTGAAGTTTGGCCCAATAGAAAGACTAAGAAATGCGAAATGATTATTTTCTTTAATGAAACAAAATCAGGCTACAACAACAGAAACAAAAACAAATCATCTAAAGAGGCTCTATGGCAGGAGTTACCTTTTGAAAACGTTTTTAAAATAAAAAACTTACAAAAAGTTATGCAAACAGAACTGAAAGTACCCTTATATTTATCTGTTCAGTATAAGCTATTTTTTTTAATGCAATTTGTATCATGTTTTTGTGCTGAAATCTGTAAGTAACATGTTACATAGCAGGAGTCCAGCACCTTGTAAAAGGTTGGCAACAAATTAAAAATCTTGCAAAGATTTAGCTGAGAAAAAGGATCAAAAATGTTATAACCACTGTGATTATTAAAGAAATCGATCAGCAATACCTTTTATACAACCATAAATGTCACTTTTTAGTTGTCACTTTTAACACTTACAAATACCTCAACAAACTTGGCTATTATGATACATTTGTACTCAACAGTACAAATTTATAGACATATTATAGTAAAAAATAAGTAATCTGAAATCTCACTCTGTACAGCTACGGAGGAATACAGAGAACCTGCAGAGTTTATCTGATGAACGTTTCATGAGAAACGCATAGATTCATGTACATGCCTGCAAAAATTCCTGCATTTATCTCCAGATGAGATGTGACTGTGCAAAAAAACAACAGCCAAACAGTAATCTATTACTGTTTGGCTGTTGTTGTTTTTTTCAATCTAAAAAAGGGTCATAAAACCAGTCTGGCAGAATTTCTTTCAATGTGCTTGTTGTAATATTGGCCCATTTCCTCAGGAAAATAAACCAGACAGTTCACTTTCAGGTCTTGGCTATAAAAACTTAGCTTATAAAAACTGTTATTTCAGTACTTAGGTACTGAAATAACAATAGTCTAGGCGTTTTGACACAGTAAGACACAATAAATGTATGAAATAAACACAAACAATTTCTCACCAAAATAAAGGAATTTTATTAACAAACAACCTTCCAGGTAAAATACTTTGATATACAAAGGAGCTGAACTAGTAACTCTCAACTAATCTACTAACTAAAGTGAAAAAATAATGGAAATTAATAAACTAACAAAAGTGAAACAGTAAAATTTTTTTATACAAATATAAAAATGATAAATGAGAATAGAACCAATAAAATGATGTAATGATGTCACTGTTTGGGGCAATCTGTCGTTGTTGATAAACCAGATTTTTTTTTAAAGAGGCAGTATTATGTAAAATCTACTTTTTTTCAGCTTTACATCATGTTGTAATGTTACTCCCTCTTCATCTAAAACACATGTTTGAAAAAAATCTTTCAATCTCCCATGGCAACCATTCAACTATGGTAAACGCCTGGGAGGACGTAGCCCCGCCTTTGAGACGGAGCTCCTCCTCTGTTTCCAAGTTTCCATTTCACAGACGTCCCATCCCATAACTCCCCCTTTCCAGAGACACTTCTCAGTTCAACGCTGGTAAAACGTTGCTAAAGGAGAAGCCATGTTGTGATGACTTCCCGAAGGCGGAGTTTCAGAAACGGTAGGAGTTTTTAAAGGGACAAGGCGTCAAGTTACAGTCTTTCATGCCATACTTGATATATGTCGCATTTTTATAACAACTGAAGTTAACATATTACTCAATTGTGCTATAAAATGTCACTATGTGACTGGAAAAAAGGTGAAATTTGCTGTAGGTTTACACCCAAATCTGTATGACATAGAAAAAGGTCAAGTAAGGTTTAGTGTAATTTAATGTGAGGCAGTGAAGATCTGGTTTCAACTGTAGATCCATCTACAAACATCAAATGTACCTTTAGTAAAGAGCTGAATATAATATTTTAACTTTAAAAGTGGAACTGGAAACCAAACTCGGAGGAAAAATAACAATGTGCCTTTGCGAAGCAAAACATAGTTAACGACATCTCTTTTGGTGAGACGAGCGTGAGGCCAGTGTTGTCTTTTTGAGGGAAAGATAGAGTCGACAATAAGGAAGAAAAGATAAACATTGAGTTTTATGACCAAACTGGGGCTTTGAGCAGCAAGAGCCAACGACGGACTATTTCTGGCTCCCAGGTCAAGGTTCTGCTTGAGCAGCGACTAAAATAACATTAAGTCAAATGCTTGTGGGAGCGCGGGTTCTGTTGAGCAGATCTCTCCTCGCCGAGGCCGAGGGCTCAAACGTGTCCCGCTGTCCTGCGCCGCGACCGCGCTGCGGCGTGACCAGTCCTGTCGGAGTTGACACGTAGAAAAATAATCCAAACGATTCTTAGATTTCAACGAGTTCTCTGCAAATCTTTTTAAAAACAAACACACGAAGCCCCAGCGTCCAGAGGTTAAATCATACAACACAGTTCAAGAGAATGGAGGGGAATATCCCTGTAAAAACAATTTGCAGCATGCAAAGTAGGTTTTCAGGGGAATTGGAGATGCTACATAAATCAGAGCTCTGGGAGTTAGTCATTGTAAATGCATAAGGGAATTCCCAGCATACTGTAAAGCTGCTGTGGAATCGGATTTATTGCAGTGCATTTCCGCTGCACGAGGCAGGTTTTGGTCATCATTTCTTATTTAATAATTACATTTGTTTGCTTTTCCTCACTTTTTGTAACATTCTCTCTGTGAGTTGACCGCATCGGTCTCTGACATCATCAGTAGGGCAGGTGTTTAAATGAGCTAATCAACCACAGTTTGTTCAGGCGATCTGCCCTGTGTTTGGGAAATGTTGTTTGGTGTTGAGTCCTGACACATTTGGGGAGTTGCTGTCTGTCAGTTGCTATGGCAATGAGTCTGAGTGTAGCGTAGCTGGCACAGAAAGCGAAGAAAAATAAAAATAAGTTTTTTTCTGCGTTCATTCCTCTTTGCTGTGGCGCTCTGCTCTCTTTACGTAGTTGTTCTACTCCCAGCGTTCTGCTCACGCACAAAGTAAACAGTATCATGCAACATGCCTAAAAAACCCTCTAAGCACTCACACTTATTTTTTTCAAGAGTTTGTCCTGTATTGTTTTTTTAGGACCATATCAAGCTTTAACCTTTTTTTGCTTTAGATCATTGTCCTTTTGCTCGTTGCTTGTGTGTAACCTGGTAAGCTAAAGCTAAAGCTGACATGCCGGCGTGGAAAACAAAAGCTGATGCTGTTTTAGCCTCCGGGGAACTTCAGTGTTGTGAAAGTGAAAACAAGTCAGAAACATTCAGTGGGAAAGACCTGCACACACACGCACACACACGCACACACACACGCATGTTTGTGTTGCTATCTTTGTGGGGACTTTCCATTGACTTCCATTCATTTCTACAGCCTAAACCTTACCTTTACCCTTTTCCTAACCCTAACCATCACATACCTAACCCTAACCAAAACTCAATTCATACCTTAGCCCTAACTCTGACCCCTGACCCAAAAACAGGGTTTCCCCTCGTGGGGACCAGGCTCCGGTCCCCACGAGGAGCGATTGGTCCCCACAACGTAGTATATGTCAGGAAAATTGTCCCCACAAGGTATTACAAACAAACGCACACACACACACACACACACACACACTGCTGCAGCAGCAGCAGAGCAAAAAAACAAAGCCAGCTTTAGCATCTGCTGGAATTCCCGTAAGTCAGCCGCCATAACAGCAAGAGTCTTAGTGCCAACATCCATCCTGTTCATTTCATACGGCGCAGCCACAAATCCAGACATCATCTGGGTATTAGGATTGAACAGGATTTGAGGATTGTCTTTAAAACCAATGGCTTCCAGCAGGAGAGAACTGCATCCATATTTGGCCAGGTTGAGAAGTCTTCAGATTGTCTTTTTTTAAAAATGTCTCAATGAATCATCATGAAGCCTAGCTTGGCCTCTGCAGACCTTTTAAAGTAAACTCCTTACATATTCTGGATGGATGGATGGATAGATAATCACACCTATCACTATCCACTGAAAATCAAGTGGTGGCAGCATCATACTGTGGGAAGCCTGGTTGAGCTACATTTAGAGAAAGATTTAGGGGTTGCACAAAATAATCCTAAAGAAAAAATCAATATGTCTGCGTTTGTTAGAACGACTTTTGTTTGGAATGGCCCAGTTAAAGTCCACACCGAAATCCACTTGAGAAGTGAAGCTGTGGCAACATAAAAAAATAATGTTCAAAACGTAGTTCATTTTGAGCTTTTTGTAAAGAAGAAGGGGCGATAATTTCAGCCCATGGCCCATTTTTCAGATCTTATAAAAAATTGAAATGAAAACCATCTGGAGTTTTCCGTTGCATTGATCACAACGTGAGATAAGAGTTTGCATAATGTATCAATAAAGTAAAGCTGAACTCGTATTAGTGATTTTTGTTTCCATGACCAGGTTGTGATCGCCGACTCAGCGTTCTGCATCAACGTTAATGACGTCACACTCTGAAGGACCTGGACCTGAACTTCATCTCAGACATGGTTCAACAGATGAGACAGAACTAATTCAACATGAAGCTGTGAACTTTGCTCAGATATATTAGAATGAATTCGCTGCTTGTTAAGGATGAGCCGGCGTGTCGCTGTCGCTGCAGAGACCCAGTGGGGGGTTTCGGGGGCAACGCTGCGTTCAGTGTCACATGTTCAGACTGCAGGGCAGCGACCGAACAGCTCAGCACACAGGAACATCTCTTTCCTCTTTTCTGTGACCCAAGTCTTTCTGCTGTCAGACTTTAATGTAGAACTCACTCACTTGCTGCGTTTCCAATACAAATGTAGAAAAAAAAAAACCTTGTCAAAATAACACAGTTTTGCATTTGTGGTGTTCCCATTCAATAAGAAATGCAATTAAAAGAAATCACACGTGGATGAGCGCCGTGCCGCCATCCTCCTACTGCTTCCTGTCGTCTTCTTGGCGCCAGGAGTCACATGCGGTTGTTGATCATGTGACTCGAATGACGTGAAAAAAAAGTGTTTCCATTGCAGTTTTGCAAAATAAACCAATTTCGATACAGCCTTGCTCTAGTGCCAAAACAAGTTTTCTCCAAAACTGCCGCATTTCTGTTAGACAAATTTATTTTTGAAATATCAAATTATGCAATTATATCATAATTTGACATAAATCACAATAAACGATTATGATATGCATGGGACTGAGTAAAAATCAATCCCATGCAAATGTAACATTTCATAGAAAGTTCAGAAAACAATGTTTCTCTTTAAATTATTCAACCTTTTTAGACTCAAGTTGTTTTAAGATTGTTGAAATCTGTTTTGGCCTGAGCCTCCATTATCATTGGATTTATGCTAAATGAGTGTTAGCTACTGCAGTTAAGATATTAGCTGCTGTTATTGGAAATGTTGTACATCACAACACGTTGTTTGAAAGATCTTTCAAATGATACCAAGATCATCTTCATTATTTAAAAATAATACACTTTTGGGATGTTATAAATGCTCAATTCTGGGTTACTTCCACTGCCTTAGTTGACAAGAAAAAAGAAAATTCAACACAAAAACTACCTACGAGACGAGTGGGTCTGAATGTATTCACAACTCTAGTCATCACAAACAGAGCAAAACCAAGAGATGGGGACCAATACGATACCACAGGATTACATAACAGTCCTAGGAAAACATCAGTCATGTTGGTAAGTTTCAGACTGAATGATAAGAAGGACCAAAACAGTCAATGCATTTGAAACAGCAAGACAAGCATAAAAAAGGGAAAAGAAAGGGATTTTGGAAATCACCCATCACATTTAATCGTCTCATCTCAGAGCCACAGGCCATAAATTCCTTCCAAATTATCTCTGAAAAGTTGGAGATATCTTCAGAACAAACAGGTTATTATAAGAGAAACAGAACTTTGCTTTTAATTCTGTCAGGCTCTCAGCATTTCAAATCTAACAGTCGAGCTCTATTCTAGCTAGGCCGACGTCTAATTCATGAAACGTTGACAAATCTCTTAAAGTCGTGTCCTTGTTGCAATCCAAACAGCTCTGACCTCTGACCTGCAACCTGAAGCTGATCAACAGGCTGCAGAATCATCTGAAAATTCCTAAATAGATTTTAGTGTCTTAGAGCTGAGAATTGTTGGCAGAACTCAGCAGAAATGGTCTGGAACCACAAAGCCTCGTTTTTCTGTACACCCCTTCAAATAGAGTTACCAAAAAAAACCACATGACCCTAAAAGCACTCACACAGACGGCCTTACCTCCTTTTTTAACCCTAAAACTTAATTGTTCTTTACTAAACTTGTGTAATTGCCACTATATAAGTTGATTTACCTATATGTATTAAAAAAAAAAACAAGCACCAACACAGGTGTCAATGAAGGAATGAGAGGAATAAACTCTTGAAGTCCAGCTAGTCCTCTTTACACCCACGTCTGCCAAGCCATGTTGCCAAATGCTGGAAGAATCCTATTTCCCGCTTTAATCCATTGTCTTTTCTTATTTGTCAAACATGCAACAGGGATGCGAGTTAAGAGCCTAAGACCCAGGTCAAGCAGCTTTACTACCACATCCAGTGGAGTAAGTAAAAAAAAAAAAAAGCCATGAAATTTGTTGGGAGCGTTTATGTTTTATGTCAGCAGGGAGTTCACAACCAGCGGGCTAATAAAAACTACGGATTTGTGAAGGTAGAGAGGAGTTACAAGAAAAACATTGATATATATATATACACATATAAACATTCTTGGCTACTTCAACCATGACTGTTTACTGTGATTCCCCGATAATGCTGATTGGACCTCCAAGTTGTCACGGAGATTAGACAAGTTGGCGTTGTTGGCAAATTTAGTTGCCACTGTGACACCTAATTGCGCCGCTTACAGGAATCAAAAAGAAAAGCGTTGGTACTTTTTCGTACCGTTCTGTACGTGTTTTTGGACAGAACTACCTTTGCGGTTGAGCGCACAGGAAGCCAGCCCAGTGGAGGTGTTGCTGATATGTTCTCCTCTGTAGCCTGACAAAGTGTTAAGATCCTCTTAGAGTGGAGATTACAGCCGCAAATCCCAGCTCTGCCTGTATGTGCCTCTCCTTAAGACAGCTTTACCCTTCTGCAAAATTCCTGGGTCATTAGAAGTAACACACTCTGCTGCTCCGTCCCAACCGATCCACTCCGTCGTTTCACGTTGTTTCCAGGTCAGACACCTCCACAAAGAGACTGCTGCTTGTTTTTAGCACAACACTTGCAAACAGTCCCTCAGTTTGAATTTTACAGGATTTATATTTGCTTTAATGCCTCTTAACCGTTTACGGGACAAACCACGATCTTCTTGTAGTGGATGACGAGGTCCAGGCAAAATTCCTGTTGAAAGCTTGACCTTTCGTCTGGGAAGTAATAAAACTCATTGAAATGGTTTGTTTCTTGCCCTGGACCTCACTTGTTACTGAACTTCCATCAGATTTTAATAGGGTCAAGTTTGGAACCATTCTAGAAGATTAAGGTTAACGTACATGATCAGGTTTGATGAGTGTTTGGAATCCCTGCTCTGATTGAGCAGCAAGTTCTCCCCGAGAATGAACTGATTCAACGTAAAGTTGAAGAATTTGGAGCTTGTCCTCCTTTGTCATTACTTCATTACAATCTTCCACAGTAGAGCAGTCTATCAGGTAGACCCTTCCTTTACGCTGCTTGACAGTAAAGGATTCTTATAGCCATTGTTCGGCACACCTAGCTGCATTAAAGTTTTCCAATGTTTTTCCAAAGAAATGAGCGCCAATATATTTGATCAGAAAGTGTGATGACTACAAAAACCGTGTGATTCGATTGAAACATTCATCCAAAGATATTTGCTCCTGAAAAGCTTCTGCACCCAGTTCTCGATTTTTCAGTTCACTGAAGTTCTTTGATGTATAGGAATCACATTCAAATATAGGATTGTGTAAATGCATCACTGAGAAGCCAATTATGCTAACCCTACTTGGACGTACAGTTCTGACTGCAACTGTACTATCCATGTTTCCATCAACGTATTTTTATGCGTAGTTTGAAGTATCGCATCAGAAGCGGTTGATGGAAATGGCAAAATTCAAAATAACTTCCTCAACTTCGCAAAAAGGTTTTTATTCTGAATTGAGGTGTTTTTTGTTTTGTTTTGTTTTGTTTTTTTTCCCCCTTTTTTAATAAAGAATTGATGCCCAGAGTGGGAGATGGACACTCCTGCTCACAGGTAGAGTTTTGTGCCTCTAGTAAGACATGAAACTGAAAATTTCAAAGTTCACACCTCCAGCACGGAGGGAAGAACGGTGGCCTAGAGTGACCGGTGAGAGGCGCTCCACGCTGGGATGGGTGTGGTGGAAAGCTCCCATTCACCATGCCTTACCAGGGGCATGAAACTCAGAGAAATTTCTAAGTTCAGCTCAGATATAAATTATCTGAGATGTTTGGTTGGTCCATGCTAGTTTGCAACCTCTCCATCTTGTTTGCTACAGCCACACGTAACGTCAACATCTGACGAAACGCTTTGCATCGTCAGGCTGATTCACTCCAAACCAGTCGATGGAAACACGCTGAATGTGCTTTTTTATTACATTTCACATTTATTTCACTTTTCTTGAAATACACTTTACGATTCCTTGGAGAAATACCTACGATCCTTTACATGTACTCATCATGTAACCTTAACCTCGTGAAACAAGCAGGTTCAGTACGGGTGAAACTAAATTCAGCATTGAACTGATGGAGAGTAGATCATATCTAGCCTATTAAGGGACCCGGTGAAACCAAACGAAGACGGTCACATTTCCGTTCAAAGCTCCAAGCACATTTTTCCTTCTGGTAAAAAGAGATCACCAGTGCTGAAGAGTGACTAATCTGGTGCTTGAGTTTAGATCAAAACTGCCTGCAGGAAACATGTGTTTCTAGTTCACACAGTTCAGTGTCATAATAGCAGAAGGCCCTGACCAAACGCTTACACTCACTCCCTTATGCACTAATAAAACTAAAGTAAGAGCTTGTGTTTGATATGGTGTGTGCAAACATTGTATGTTAAGGCACAGACTTTTACAGATCCTGGACTACAGATGTGGCAAAACATTTTAGCATTCACTATTCACAGTCTGCTGTAAAATTGTCCTCACATTCATTGTTTTGGTTATTTCACATGATTTGATTTATTCGAGCCATAATCTATTTAATAAAATAGGTTGAGTTAGTCAAGCTTTGAACATTTGGTGGAGGAATGAACACTTCTTTTTCCCCTCCCACATGGAACTCTTAATGACTAAAGTAAGAAGAAAAGTGATCAGCCGCAGCGCGCTGTTGGGATTTTATGTGACAGACCAACTCAAAACTGGTGCATAAATGTGATATGGAAGGAAAATTATCCATGATTTTCAGCTTTTGATAGAAATACAAATGTTGCGTGGCATGCATTTATATTCAGGTCCTCTGATTCCATATTTTGCAGACTAGCAGACTGTAGTTGCTTGTCTTTAGAAGTATATATTGTGTTTTTGCTCGCTCTCCCATGTGAAATGATTCAAGCTCAGACTGAATACAGAGCGTCTGGACATCAGTTTTTATGTCTTGCTACAAATTTTCAATACGACTTGGATTTCAAGAATTTTGTAAGACTTGAATCATTTTGTAAAAGCACTGTTTAAGGTTGCTGATTGGCTGAAAGTTGAACCTTTGTCCCATTATCACACCTTTTCTGCCAAATGGGGTTCCCAGAAACATAAAACAAAAGATACAAAGACAAACTTTACACCTCATAAAAGACAGCTGATGTTGTTGGATTAAATATGAAAACATAACACAGCCTCAGAGAATAATAAGTACTGTGTCACCAAGCAACATCAATGGCTTTCCTTAAAGATGACATGTTTTTCTTCTATTTTGATATAACTATATATTTTAGACTTAGACGCACTAGTTAAAAGTTCAAAGACCATAGATTCCAATCTACTGTCTCTGAATTGAAAAGTAAGACCAAAAAGAAAACCACAAATCTACATCGGTTAGCGTAAAGCCCTGTTTACACAACAACGATCCAATGAAAATGTATATTAACTCGTTTAAATGACCATGTTTCAAGTACAATCTTTACTATGTAAACAACACAACAGCAAACGTGGAAATGGTGTAATTCCCTTGCACGCCACTAGCTGGTGCTATATTTTTTGAAACTCAAACCTTTCTATCTGAAAACCGCTAAAAAAGGTCAAAATGGCAGAGAATAAAGTTTGTCTATGGACAGACAACGAAGTTCAACTATTGCTCAGAGTGACTTTGAATGTCTAAAACCACAAAATTTCAAGAATATGTTGACCGGGAATTATGTCTGTCAAAGTACACGAATATATATAAAGATTACTTGGAGCGGGAAAGGACGTGTGGTGCTAATTTTCTTTGAGCTGTGCGAGGAAACCAGCTACTTAGTGCCCTGAATTTGGCTGATTTTGACCCCATCACCGAGGAAACCACCCCTTTGAACTAACACAGTTCACTCCCCTTAAAATGTGCGTGCGTCATTTTGTAATTGTCCACATTCTCTCACAGTACATATTATCCTGTAACTATCCTTAAGTTTGCCATGGAAACGTGGATAGAGTTTGTGTCTTGTGCTAACTTGTTGCCAAGGAAGTTGTTAAAGTGAACTTTAAGACTCAGGTGTTTGGTGACAACCTTATTCCAAATGTCACAAGCGGAGATAAGGTGTTGATGGATTTATAGCACTATTAAATTGATCCATAACAATGGTTTATTTAAAGCTTATTTGTACTGGCATTGTTACAATAAGATGCAGAAAGTTGCATTGTTTCTGCCGTTGTCTCACTAGGCAACGCGTTAAACTCTTGCCAGTTCTCAGATTTTAAATGTCTGAACCAACCACCATTAACGACACAATTACCGACAAGGTCTTGGAAACATTATATATTTGGCCAGTTTTGTGAGGAGAACAACAAAAGCTCACAATAATAAGATAACAACATGTTTAGAAAGCGTTAAAAATCTTTTGTCTAAATACAGTACCAGTAAAAACATTGTGCTTAATCGTACTCATACAGAACAAATGGGTTTCTCTTGAAGGATTAAAGAAAAACAAAAATTTTTCCTTAGAAGAAAGTTTTTATCTGTTATTGTCAAACTTGTCAACAGAAACCTTTGTTCAAATGTCTAAAAAGTCCTAAATCTTGACAAACAGACTAGTTTTAAAGAAACGCAGTCTGAACTGTGAAATATTGCTTTGCCTCTTAGAAACCACAGGGTGAAGAAACAAACATGCTTCATTACGCATATCTTTGAGGAATTTGATAATGACTGATTCATATCGTTGTCAATCGTGTTGCTTCGGCTGCATGACTGAAACAAGACCTTGTGCTTTTCTCCCTGCTCTTGAGCTATTTTCACTGCAGACATGAGACGTTTTGATTACGTTTTTCCAGACATAATTGGTCTAGTCATTATAGAACTTACAGAAACGTATTTCCAATACCTTGTCTTGTTTCTAGCTACAAACCCCTTACTAAAAACATTGTGGCTCATTTATTGTACCTTTGAAATGATCCCAATTCCAACATTCTAATGTTCCTTCTTGTGTTAATGACTGTCCGTAATAGAAAACTAAGCGATAACTATCATTGAGTTGTTAAATCAATGCTACGATCAGGTTGCACCCTCAGGGACCACCTTCCAGTAATTTCTACAAACATTATTGGACTAGGCTTTTACGTTTTTGCACCTAATTAGAGCCGTACTCTTCAATGTGAATCAAAAGCTGACATCGTCGGAACCCTGTACTGCAAAAATACAAAAATGTATCAAGTAATTTTGGTCTAGTTTCTAGTGCAAATGTCTTCATGCACTTCAAATAAGACAAAACTAACTAATAAGAAACTTTTAGCAAGATTTCAGAGCTTGTTTTAAGTAAAAAAAAAAAAAAAAAAACCTTAACATTGATAAAAAGGAAATTTTAGTTCCACTAGCAGATTTTCTTACACTTATGGGAAAAAATATTTTGCTCTAAGTGCAATAATCTGCCAATGGAATGAGTACTTTGTGTTCCACTGCAACCTTCTGTATCTTATTGTAACAATACCAGTACAAATACATTTTAAACAAACTTTTGTTATGGATTAGTTTAAAAGTACTATAAATCCATCTCCACTTGTAACAGTTGGCATAAGGTGGTCGCCATCAATATCTGCACTAGAAATTAGACCAAAAACACTTGGTAAGATTTTTTTGCAGTAAAAGCATCATGAGCTCACATAGTTGTCAGCATGATTAATTGTAGCATTACCCAGTTTGACAAATCAACTTTTCCCCTGATTGATAGAGCGCCGTATTAATCAACACTAATGTGTTTTGTTGAGATTTAATATAGCAAATTAACACATAATTGAGAACTGGAAGGAAAATAATGCATGAGTAACGCCAGCTTCCACTGATAGAGGAGGGTGGATCAATACAAAAATATCAATGATATCGTTGCCAAGTCTACCACTAATACCAAACCTTTTGGACTTTTGAAGCTCATAAATGTCCTGCTAGAAAATCTCAGACCAATCTCAGTTTTTTGGCAGAAATTTACTCTTCCTTTATTTTCTGTTATAATGGCTCTAATACGCCATAATCTTTGACAGCAAAACGAAGAGTCTCACTGGCTGAGCATGTGAGACTTTAATTTGGTCTTAAAATGAGCTGATTGTGCTTCTGTGTTACAATTTAATACACAGGATTGAACACATGCCTGTGTTTACTATGAAATTACCTGAAGGTAAGTAACCACATAAACTCTTTTGGTCTGTGAACTCTAAGATGTGGGATTTAATCCTAACAATGTAAACAAGGTGAGAAAAGAATCTTCCAGTGTGCTTCTGAAGGGAATCCCCTCAGTGCTTGTCTGTCTTCTGCTGCAGAACTCTGTGTAACTTTGTGGTTTCGAATTCACAGTTTTTATGCCCTGGATTGAGCTGGTGGCTGAGAACATCACAGCAGATGATTCACACTATTTTTATTCTCATAAGTTCTCTAAATAAACCCTCATGTGTTACTTCCAGCCAGGCTTGAATCAAACCTCCAAACAAAGAAATAAATATTTCAATCATAACTCCAAATGCAGTTATGTTAGATAAATTAATAATTATATGTCCTGATGAGTGTCATTTGTCAGATTAAAAGTAACGTTTGAAATGAACCTTTACGCAGGCAGGTATTAAAGGTCCTGTGTGTCATTATGTGAAGTCCAGCAGCTGACATCAGCACGTTCAGCACAAAAACTTTTTTTTAAATGTGATTTTTTTTTAGCATATATATTTGAGAGGATAGAGAAGAATTCTCTCAACATGCAAAAAATATAAAAAAAAATCCCAGTGATCTTTCTAGTCTTTATGTGGACCCTTGTCAGTTATCGTTCATTAGACTAAGTATTGTTCAGGATAGTACCTAACCTTTACTTTAAAATAAAAACTCAATCCCACTAAAAAATGTTCAACTGTTAAACGGTGTCATGTCACAAAGAGACAGCTAGTCAGATGGCACAATTAGCTAATTTTAACAAATTAATATTAACTGAAAAAAAAATGTTAATACCCAGGAGATAGAAAACTACCGAATTTTTCAATTTTTCTCAACCAAACCACGGCCATGTTTTCTACAGAATTTACACTGGCATCCAAAATGGCAGAACCATCTTAAATTATTTCTCTCTTTTGGGTAAGCTAGCCTGTTAGCTAACACAGGTAATCTTACAGAGTCCTTTCAGTTTTTGTTTTATGTTCAAGTAGCTAAATTTTTTTAGGTAGGTAGTTCCTAACTCTTACTCTTTTTATTAAAAAAAAATTGTAACTCACATAAAATGATCAGGTGTTAAACGGGCTCACTGCCAACTGCCCCTGAAACGATGTTGTTCAAAATGGACAAACCTGCGAAGTCGCATTTGGGGAAACATAACACGAGTCACTTCGACCAACCATGAAAACTGTGAAATCAAAACAGATTCGGAAGGTAAGCTGTGAAAAGAAGAATAAAGACATTTATTATCCTCTTACATATGTTATCTAATCTTTGGCACTGTAACAATTTGAAATGGGTCTTATTATTATTTTAAATATAAAATTTCCAACTTTGGGATATATGGGCCTTTTATTCAAAGGATGAAACAAATGAAACCACAAGAAGCAAAACTTGACCGCTGGTCGACATCACGGCGAAGACACTGAAAAGATTTCTTGATGCACATCTTGCATTTTGGTTGTCTAGCAACCTCTGATTGTGTCGCTGGCGGGTCGGCGGGATGGGACAGGTCCCTGCTGATGGGTCACCTAACTACGGACTCGTTGCCAAAACGTTTATGGCAACCGTTGCTGCCACGTCCTGCTACTCACACTTCAGTGAAGGCACTTACGAAGTCTCGCTGTGAAGCACCTCTGCAGCCCCTAGCTTCGCATTATAGTCTTAAAGTCAGGTTTAAGCTTCGCTTCTTTTTTTCCTCATTTTCATTTTAAGGAATCTTCTGTCAATAAATAACACAAATATATTCATACATCATATAAAGATAGATAACCATGTATTCACTACATGCATTTCATATAATTTAAATAATTTATATGTACAGTTCTCCGTTGCGCAGTCCTCGCCCTCTCGAGTTGAGTTCTTTCGTTACAGCTTGCAGCACATTGGTTTGAAATCGCATTCAAATCGACCCGGGACTTCTTCAGATGTGTTGTTTGGAGCAGAACGTCGTGGTCCGCTACCACCGCACCTAATCCTGTGGTGCGGTTTGCTGTGGAAGTAAAATCCCAGAAAAAGAAAAGTGGAACTCCACTGGTTCTGGTTCTGAGAAACTGGAATTTTACGTCTTGCGTTTTCTCCTCGACAACGCGCAGACGCAGGAAGTGTTGATGCGTATCCACCTCCAGCCCACCATGCCGCTGTGGTCCTGCGTCAGCGCGCGAACAAACGTCTGCGTCGTCTTGCACTGAGAGCTCCAGTTTTTTTCGTCGATTCCCCTGCACTGCCTTTCTTTGGCTCTGGACGGCTGGTCTTCGCCCCGACAGTTCGTCTCGTAGAAAAACTGCTTGACCTCCCGCTTGTCGAAGGTTTTAACTTTGGCCATGACCGTCACGTTGATTCCTCGTAGATCCATGGCGCTGGTTTTGTCCATCACCCACTTGCTCTCGCTGTCGCAGACAGAATACTCCCCGCGGTAACTCCGGTGTTCGGCCTGCCGCTTCTTCCGTGTTTTGTTTCCCACCGCCGCTCCCTCCGGCCCGCCGCTCACAAAGTCGTCCGCCAGGTACAGGGGAGGCGGCTGGAGCGGCGGCCGGTCGCTCAGCACCACCCGCGGTGAAATGTATCTCTTGTGGTTCCGCAGAAGGTCAGAGTTCACCAGCGTCACCTGCTGCTCCACTGCGCCTTCGCTGCTCCCGCCGCTGCGGCCGCCCGCGCCCCACGGCTCGCCGTCTTCCTGCTCCTTGAACGGTAAGCTTGGCCCCGAAACAGGGAGGATGGGATTGTGGTGCTTGGCATCCCTGCCTCTCCCCTGCTGCCGGTGGCTCCCCGAGGTCCGCTCCCTCGTCAGGTCGGCCTGCAGCAGCTGAATTATGAGGGAGTTCAACGGGTCGGGGCTCGGCGGGTGCTGCTGCTGTCCCTTGTGGCTGCTGTTTATGCTAGATGCTTGAATACCATACAGGTACACAAGGGCCATCACATACAGCAGGATGGACATCACTAGATTCACCTGCAAAATCTGTGAAGACATAAAAAGAGAAGAGATATGAGGTTTGTACCCTTAATATGTCCAAATTGGATTTTCTTTCATTTACAGAGGTACAGTGCCTTGCAGGAGTGTTTGTATCATTTTACAGCTTTACAACTAGCCTGGCCATTGCCTTCCTGTGCTATTGGCTTGATTAAAATCACGCTTCGCAGACAGTCTTGGCTTTCTCCCATTCACTTGAATTCACCTGGTAGAATTTCTACCGAGCCAATTGTTGAACAGAATCTAGTTATTGGTCTAGTTTCTGCTAGACGAGACAAAACTAATTTACAAGTAACTTTTAACCAAGAAATAGGAGGTTGTTTTAAGTTAATAATTACTTAATATTGATGAAAAAGAACTAGGTCTACTGGCAAATTATTTCACTTAAAACATTTATCCCATGTTGGTTGAATTGTTATACCATTGCATGTAATCAAAGTGAGAACCTTTCTTTCCAGTACAGAAATTTGCACTATTTTGTGTTCATCTTTTAAATACTACGAGAAAACATGGAGGGTATGATTACTTTTGTAAGACAGACCTTTTGAAGAAAACGCATCATTTATTTAGCAATGGGTCTGACTTCCTTATTTGACTGTTTTCCAATACGTAGTATTAAATCTAGATCATGAAAAATGGGGCCCAAGAATACCTTTTATGTCATCAAACCGACTTTGTGCGTTTTCATTTTCAAAGCGAGAGAATAACATGAAACGAAAGATTTGCGTGGTTTAATAATTCTCAACATAAGAGGTGATTTCAGCTTCAAAAGCATTTAAAACGGCTGATTTTTAACACAAATCTAAAACACTCGCAGCACGAGGACGTGCCTTCGCCTAAGCATACATGCTTGGGAATTAACATGCGGCGACTTGTGTAACATACCTCACTTCCACGAAACATCCTCAACTGAAAAACATTTTGCCCGCTAGCTCTCTAAAAGAGGTTGTTGACATTGTCTGTTCCAGCATCTTAACCAGTTTAAGTAGCCTCATCTGTCGCTGTTGTTTCCCACAGAACCACGCTTTCAATTCAGCACATTGTTCACAACGGGCAGAACCAGAACAATATACACTGCTACAAGTCAAGTGTCCCTGTTTTTTTTTTTTTTTTATTCCTCTAAGTTAAAGTTTGAGCTGCTTTTGTCAGTTAAATCTTAGTTATCTTCAGCGATGTCGTCAGGTAATTGTTCATTGTTTTTTTTTTTTTGTTTTGCTTTCTTTTATTACTTAATCTCTATAGCTGGAAGGCTGTTTACATGCGTTCTGGTTCTGAGAAAGTTGAGTTTTAGATTTTTGAATTCTAGGAAAGGTGTTGGAAAAGACATGTCTGATTTTTTTTTAATTATTATTATTTCACAACCGCTTTAACCCTGGTTCAAAACGTAAAAAAAAAAAAAAATCTAATGAAACGGAACTGCATTAGCATCTGGAATCATGAGCTCTGAAGTTATTAATCTCCATTAAGACTGGCAAAAAGCTAAAACAAGTGGCGTCCAAGCTTTCTGCCTCAAGGGCCAGAAATGTAAATACATAAAACTTAAAACAAGCTAAATAAACCTCTTTCTTAAAAACAGGAATCTGTAAATACTGTCAAATTAAAAACAGAGTCTTTCATCTCTAGAAAAAACAAGACATTCTTCATTGTTGGGTCCTGTCCAGGTTTTTTAGAAAAACATCCACTAATAAAAAACCTAGTTAACAAAACATCAACACTATGTTCTGTCGACGTTTTCCATTAAAAAAAAATTGTAATTAGTTTGTATCTTTTCCCGTAATATTTTTATTCCGAAGTATACAAACCAAATTTATGCCACACCAAATCTTTTTAACCTGTGGGGAGTACATGAGAAAACCGGTGCAGGTAGAGGAACCTTTTTCACAGAAAGGCTTAGATGTGTCCCGTAAACACAGCTATGTATTGACTAAATTAATTCCTTAATATTGAACCATTCATTTGATTTAGGTGTGTTGGAAAGACCAACACCTGTAGTACACCAGGACTTCAGGAACCCTGGTTCCCAAAACGGTCAACAGACATCTACCATGGAATTTGAACATTTTTTCATTCTAAATTTGGTCTTAAACTCTTAATGCTGCATTGTAGCAAAACATTGGTACATTGGACAGTTTTGTGCTTTAAACTCTTTGGGGATGGATTTAGCAGAAGGCCCCTTCCTGCTCCAGCGTGACTCTGTGCCAGAGCACAAAGCACGACACCTGAAGACACGGGTGAGCATGTATGCTGTTGAAGAACCGACTGGCCTTCAAAGAATTCTGACGTCAAACCAACAAAGCATGTTTGGAATGGATTAGAGCAGACACTGCAGACAAACGTCAGCGTTCGCCCACAGAAATTGTTCCCACGAGAGCAGAAGCTTCTATAGCCACGAATGGGATGTCACTCAACACTTTCAATGTCTAATCTTCAACCTCATTATAAATGTATGTCTACAACAAGGCTGCACGTAGACTTAACATTAGCTGGTGTCTAAAACCATTGAAATCAAATTATTTGGTCAATGGGTTGCAATAGAAAAAGGCATGATAATTGCAGAGGTAGCCAAAATGTTGCCTTGTTCCAGTGTTTGTTACTTTCATGAGGAAATGTGGCAAAGACATGATTTATATAATCATAAGAGGCAAACAGGAACAAGACGAATCACTTAAAGGCCTGGTTAACTGTCAGGAGGTCCCTCACATTTCACCGTCAAGTGATTTCAGAAAGCCTTGTTTACAAGATAAAAGCCGTGTACGCCACACTTAATTGGATAATTGTTCTGGGGAAAATGTATTTTTCATGTGATATTCAGATGGTACCGAGACCTGAAAATAGTCCCAGAACTGGGTGTATCCGGAACACAGGCCTTTGAAATGCCATCAACCGGCCTAACTACAGATGACTGATTAATTTACTGTGAACCATGATGCTAATTTGATTTGTAAGGAAGCACAGACCTTATTGAAGATTATTCCATGGTGTCTCTCCAGCTAAAGCACTGCTTTGATGAAAAGTAAATAGAGCAAAAGCTATATCCTGAGTTCAACGTGCCACAGCTGAAAAAGAGACGTTTTTATCTGACTTCTCTTGTTAGACGAGCCATAAAACGTCCCAAAAAAGGTCAGAAGTTTCACCGTGAAAAATAGCATACTTTTTTCCTTAATTAATAGTTTTCCAGTTTGACAGTTTAACCTGCCTGAGTTACGGTTCTCTGCAGCTCCATCAGTTACCACATTACACAGGTGGACTCTAAGTTTAGAGACTGAGCGATCTGAAGGGACTTGTGTTTCTTAGGTTGACTCTTAGCAAAGGGCGGTGAAATGTTACGGTGGCCCAGAAGGGTCAGCAAAATGCAAAACCCACAACACCACGGTAAAAAAGCCACAATGAAGTTATGCTAAAATGAAATTCACTGTATGCTAAAGCAGATTTTTGGCCAAAATGGAAATTAAGCTAAAATAGAAGTTGTGCTAAAACAGATTTGATTTTAAAATGGTAAAATGAGTTTATACTAAAACTAGAGCAAACTAAAACAGATTTTGTATTAAAAATGTAAGTCATATTAAACAGAATTTAAAATGGGAGAGATCCTACAGAAAAAGTGATGATAAAGTATCAATTCTGTTTCAGCATGGCTGCTGTGGCTTTTGTTGTTGCGCTGAGGCTCTATGGCCACCATAGAGTTCAAACCCATATCTCACTTTTCATTGGCAAAGACAATTCAAAAACATGCAGAAGGTGAAATAAGAAACAACTTTATGATTCTCCCTTTGGAGAGAAATAACAAAATACAACTAAATGTTGGCCTATCGCATTAAAATTCCTATGAAATATATTTAATCTTGTTAAATCATTTCACAGTGTGGACAGTTTTCTGCAGGGGGAGGAGAGGCAGCAGCTGAATGCTGGATTTTTACATTTACTTTCCTCTCACCAATCATTCCTTTGACACAAAACAATACATAAAATAGAATACAGCTGGAATAAATCATCAGTGCCGCTAGCTTGATCCACAAGGAAGGACATATAGCAACCAAACGCATTCAGCCATCTGCTTAGCAGCCTGTTTAAACACCATTTGTCTCCTGACAGAAGCAGCTTAGAAAGGTCCTGGCAGCAGAGACAAAGCAGAAAGGACCCGGCTTGTTCACTACAATGAGAGGCAAGGACCAGCTGCTCAGGTGGAACTGACTCAAAAAGCTTTTCTACATAAGATCTTATGAGTAGGACGTTTGACCTTTGCCTTTTTTTAAGTAGCAGATATAGTCTGAGACCCCTAAATATAATCCAGCCCAACATTCAGCTGGACTGACAGACCAGGAAAAAGAACATCAATGACAGGAACAGCAAAGAGGCTGAGAAAATACAAGAAAACTCCTGGAAGAAAGTCTGTTTAGATTGATGTCAATATGTAGAAATTTTTGAATGCATTTTTTTCCCCTCACACCTCAAAATGAACCACTACCTAGTGTTAGTCACAAACGTCTCATGGAACATCCTAATGTTTGTAGTTATATAGTGATGAAATCTGAAAAGATTCAAGCGATGTGACTGCATCTGCAAGAAACTTTAAACTCAAACTTTATGACTCAGAATGATTCATTTATTTGTTTGACATTCAGAAAGTCAGAGTCAGGCTGCAGCAGTCTAACAGAAGAAGTTGGAGTCTTATAATCAACTGCAATATCAAAATCCAATATGACGACTGTTCATATCAAAGATAATGGAAATTACATCAACAAAGTGTTTATTTGCTCTTCTGGTTCTGGTCTGAGTGCCAACAGACTGACTTTCACAGCTGCAGTGTTACAGCTTGAGGTCACTTGATATGTATAAATGCATGTACATATAAATATAGAAGAAACTAAAAACTACTAATTGATTTGGGTTTTTCGATTAATCAACATGGAGATGGAACAGAATAGGGGGGAGTTTAAAGGGAACGAAAGACTAGAGGAGAGAAGAATAGAGAATACAAGAAAACATTGTAGCAGTCTGCTATACCTGCAGAAAGAGAAGAAAACCCCAGAGAAACCACAGCGACAACCAACATATCAATTACAACAGCAACATCGCTGAAACACACTCTGCCAGTTGATAGAAGAGACGTCTAGTGGCGACCGCAGAATCTTTATCTGAAAACCCCAGGTATTTTGAATTTTGAAATCGCATAGAAACCACATCATTACTGGCTCGTTTTGGTAATAACAGTTCGCCTCATCACAGAGCATGACAATTAGCAAATCTGAACTGACTTACCATCTCATTGTCAGGATGTTATAGATGAGAAACCTTCATATGCCTTAAAAAGTTCTCCAACTATCGTACCATATCTGGTATACGTACAACACACACACTAGATTTTAAGAGAAGAAAAGGATCCACCTCCAGATTAGCATTCTGGGATGTGCTAATCATACAGTGTTATCTGACTAATAGGAAAATATATGAATATGAGCAAGTAAGGACAGTTTACACACACTTCTTAAAACGAGATGGATAATGACTAAAACAAGTTTTATTTGGTTCTGCTAAGTGCTTCAATATGTCTCTTCAGCTCCCTTCCACACTTACAAAGGTGATGCTCCTTACCAACGAACACCTACAGCCAATACAACTCAAAGATCTTCATTGCCATTTTTCAATTTTCAACCATTTTTATTGCTTGGAGAGAGAAAAAAGAGCCACAAATTGTACAGCTTGTTTTTAAACAACTAGATTTTAGAGAAACGACTAAGAAGATTCAGATCAGGACGACGAGCAAAACTGTAATGAGAAAATACCAAACAGTTGACCGCCGTTTGCTGTAGATACGATACTGACCGTATGGAAGTACCTACCATAGAAAAAAACGCATCAATGTAGTTGACTGGAAAATTTTGATTGATTAATAGATGTTGGTGTATCTGTATGTACACAGATTTAAGAAAGAAGAAGAATACTCAACCTCACCAGGAGCCAGCTAGCCATTAAAACTTATGACTGATACATACAGTCATGTTTTCTTTTCTACTCCACTCTTTATCTGGGGATAAAGTTCAGTTTTCTTAAAAATGTACTCAAATGTTTAGAGAGCTGCTAACTGAACTATGAAGAAAATAGTTCCTTGTTGTAGAATAAAAATGCTGAGGCTAGTCAATCAGCGAGTTTAAGCAAAGCTGCACTAAAATGATAAAGGTCCGATTCATGTGTGCACTATTTGATGATTTATTTATTATGTCTAACTAATCTCATTTTGGCAACAAAAATAGCTACATAAATGCAGCTGCAGCGATTTAAATGTTCTTAATGTCACTCAGGGCTGAATCTGCAATTGGTCATTATTCGATTTGTTTAATCATGTCAGCATGTAGATGAATTACCACTGAGCCTGAAAGACAAGGCAGAAAACACACCCAACGCTCCATCACAAGACCGACAACAAAACACACATCTGAGGTCAACACTGAACCGTTTCAGATGAGTTCCTCCGTTTTTAGAGGTCTTTTGTTGCAGAGGGCTAATATTAATGCTCATAAAACGGTAAGATTTTAGCCAGGGTTATAATAGTTTCGGGGTTTTCATTATAGTGACTTTTTATCAAATTCAGTTAGTTTTAATTTGATTTTTTAGCATGTGTTTGCTGGTTTTTATGAGGCATTATTAGTCAAATATGGTTTAGTTTTTACTAGTTATAGTACCAGTTTTAGTTTTTTCATACTTTAGTTCATTTTTAGGTGCAGAATTCCAAAATGTCAAAGTGTTGCATTGTGATACTGGGTACATTGAGTAAGGAATACATTTTCAAAAATTGTATTCAGTTATTGTTGGAATTTTCTCCCAGCTTTTACAGATTAGCATAATTACTGCCAGGAGGAGTTTGCCAACAGCTGACGCAAACCGCTGACGCAAATGTCAATTTCACATTCATATGCTACATATAATACATTCATAAACACAAAAACAAAGAATACTATATTATATATAATATTATATTATATATAATAATATATTATATATATATTAAGTATGTTTTAATTATTTTTTATAAACGCACAATATAGTTAAAGTTAGTATAGTTTCTCCCAACTAATTACAGTTTTTTATTGTTTCAGTTTTCGTTAGTTTCAGTTAACTATAATAACTTTGACGTCAACTTTGTGGCACTCACAGGACGTAAAACCCAAACTTAAAGCACAAGGCCATTGATTAGAAGAACTCCAGTCTTTAGATTTCAAATTACATTTCCCTCCCCTCACACCTCCAACATGCCTCACTCGTTTCCCCTAGCAACTCTCAGAACTGTCTCACTTGTAGTTAGCTCTTTAAATGGAGGTGAGACTTAATGCTGACGCCAGGATTTCTAACTGCATCCAAAGCTTTGCTATGGTCATTTAATGGTAAGGCCTCAACTAACCCCTACACACACACCGGGGCTGCATACACACTCACACACACACCTGTGAGAGGAAGGGCAGATTTCTAAGAAGAGCATGTGGTGCTGCAGCAACATTGTCTCAGGGATGTAATAGGTTAGAGGCTAATGTTGTAGCTTCACACCATGTGAGCTTTTAACACCTAATTGATAGGATTGATGCAGATAATCACCCTTAAGGTGACAACGTGTCAGCAGGAACACTCAGGTTCCCTGAGTTGCTGCAGCGGCTTCGTTACCGCGCTGCCTTGGCTAATGAGAGGTGACATAACTCGGGTTCCCCGGTTTATGTAAATCAAACATTGATATGGTGAGGTGTTTAGCATGTGCCAACACGTTCTGTGCAGAACGCCAGTGGAGCGTGCCATAAAATAAACACAAAATTACCTCGAAGCGCTGTTGGACGATGTGGATCACAAGTTAATGACACTTTCTCAGCTAGCTGTGAGTTCATGTGCAACGCATCTTGAGAGCGACGATGTTTTATCCTTGAGCTGTTTTCAGTGTTTCAAATTCACACTACTGGTTGAAACCTCTATCTTGTAAGCATGCTGGTCGCATTTATTCACTGTCCTGTTAGGTTTTAAAGGGGCAGCATTAAGTGTTGTCCAGGCACATACTGCCATTTTATAGCACAATCAATCAAGTAACTATGCTAACTTCAGTTGCTATAAAAATGCTACAACTTAAAAGAAATTTGATTTTGCCTTGAAATTGGGCTTTGTCTCTTTAAGAAGCTCCTGCTCTTTTTGAAACTCCGCCTTCAGGAAATCATCACAACATGGCTCCTCTATTAACCCTTTTGATGAGGGAATAACATTGTAACATGATGAATAGCTAAGAAAAGGTAGATTTTACATAATTGTGCTCCTTTACTGCATACCTGGCATTTTCTGGTTCTGTAAAATGCTAATGTTTATTTGCAAAGCTTTAAACTTCTCACATAACACTGTTCGGTCCTTTTGCTCAAAACTATGGCAGAACATTAATCAGAGTAACAACCAAGATCTCCATGGTAACTCTGGAGGAGCTGCAGAGACTAACAATTCAGATGGAGGAATCCATCAACCAAGCAGCTTGAAGCAGGTCGCACAACTTTCACTTCTGCAGTTCAATTAAACCAGTTAAACTCTAAATGTCCAGTCTTGTGGTTTCATTCAGCAAACGTTGGGGTTTTTCTTTCCAACTAAATTATCAACGCACTGAGAAATATGTTTGCAAGTTCCTGCGGTTGCTGTTGTAGATACGAAATTTACCGGATCCTGTAGCGCCAGTGGCAACACAAGTCGCATCATGTCATCAATCTATGTGTGTGTGTGATTCTGGGATGCTTGTGTGTAGCTCTTAAATGTTTGCTGAATCCTACAGAATGAATCACCACTCCTCCAGAGAAGCCAGTGTGTCTTTCACATGCTCTCTACCTGTAGCAGAAGTGCAGGTGTTTGTTTGCACTAGTGCAGTAAAAGATTCATATCTTTTTTTTCTTTTCTTGCAATATAATCTACTTTTGTTTTTTTTCCTCACTTCAATGCCAGCGCAAGTAAAAGTGAGCGAAGGGAAGGATCCTCTTCTGTGATTGGCTCTGTCTGCCTGTGCAGTATCTGTGTTTCCAGTACAAAAAAATAAAATGTGAGGTTTTATTTTAAGCTGGCATGTTTTCATTACGCAAATTTATTTTCGTAGTTTCAATTTGTGCAATGTTAAGAGTTAATGGAAACACAGCTAGATGCATACGTTTAACGTGATGTTTCAGTGTGATGTATGCAGCATCAGCTGCAAAGCAAGAACTGAGCACCCAAAAGCCTGTAACACATGCATAACCCAGTTTGTATGGAATAGGTTCTACAAGTGAGCCAATGTGATGCACTGCATTTATAACAAAAAACATCCAGTCACAGCCAGATCAGAGCATTAACCTCCTGAACGGAGGAAATGGAAAATGAAGCCTCTCCTGGTTACCTCACCGTTTCCCCAAACAGTGTTCCCTGTTTTCACTGATTCTCCCAGGAGACCCATGGCAGACGGTTATCAACCGTGTGAGAGTCTAACATGACAAACACCGATGACGATGTCCAACCTGACCAAACAAAATTATATCTCAACACAATAAGTGCTGGGATACATAACGGTTCACCAAAATTGACCCCATAATTTCAACATTTTGCTTCAGAAAAGTTAAAGTTTATAATGACAGGTGCTTCTTCTTTTTTTTTTTCTCAACATTTATGTTTGCGCTACAGTTTAAGTAAAGTTGAACGTCCTTTCAAAGTTTGAATATGTCTGAACATGCCTACTTTCTGCAGCAGCGCCTTCAATCAGACGAAGCCCAACCTGCTGCTTCAGCTGTTGCTGCTTAAAGATGGATTACTTCTGTTCTCAGTGGATTCACTTCTACTGATTTACGTTGGAATTGGAGTGAGGCGAAATACAGCTGAAGAATGTAAATGTGAAGCAACCACTGAAAGTCCAGAAGGTTGTGATCCATATGCTGGTAAGCTAAAGCTCTGGGAGGATGGAAATCCTTGACCCATACCTTGGACTACGACTGACCAGAAGAAACATCTTGTTCAGAGAAACAAGTTTTGTAGTTGGACTCGTTGACAAGTCAGATAAATAAGCCGGTAAACACAATCAGTCACTTCTTTCAGATCATCTGCCCAATCATTAAGAGTGACATTATCCTGTTAAAGATGCAAAAGTTGATATCTTCAAATGTGTGTAATCTGTATCTGCTCAGCAAAAAACATGCCAATGTATCACATGTTCTAAGAATAAGTTCTTCTGATGCCACGGTGATGTTGGTAGTGGCTCAAAAAGATTTCAAATCTGGTTAAAAGCAATCTGAATAAGTTTTTATTCAATTTTTAAAGAGTTTATGTAGAATCTATTTGAGTTCTGTAAAGGCTTAGAATTAGCTAAGCGTCAGCTAAAAATGCTAATTCTTAGAAAATTAGAATTAACTAAAAATGTGCATTGTTAGCAGCTAACAGCTAGCTTCAACAAAACAAAAGAGCTTTTTCTGTTTTCTCTATTTCAAAATCTAAAATATTTACTGTTACAAATCAATGCTTATTCTTTTAAGCACACTTAGATATTTATAAAGCTTTATTTTTAGCTTTTGGAAGCAGCGCTAAGTTCTTTGCATGAATTTCATATAAAATATGCATAACAACCTCAGTCTCTGGGTGAATCAAACCTGAAACAAGTTGTTCCACATTCATGTTGTCCTTCAAGCAGTTTGTAATATAAAACCTTCTATTCGCTAAAACAAAATGTTCCCATAAATTTGGGTATAATCGTTCCTCAATCTCGTAAACCCAATAAAACATGCATCGTCTCGTCCAGTGAAGAAGATGTCATTACCAAATAGATCATTACCATTATTATTTTTTCACGAAACACCGACAACCGACTATCAAGAACGTTGTATACCATGTTAGAACAGCTACTGTGGAAGCATAACCAAACAAAAATATTGTCACAAACAAAAATAAAGTCACAAACTATAGCTGATTCCAAAAAAAAAAAAAAAATCCTACTTACTTCTGATTGCCCCAGTAAAATGTGGATCTTATCATGAAAGAAATATTTTATTGGCAGCAACGGGAGCAAGTTGGCACACGTAGGTCTAATTTACACGGTGGCGGATCACAGCCGACTGGCATAAATCTGGCAAAGAGGCAACATCATCAGTGCCAATAGTAGTTAATTCACCACAGGCTGCTGGAGGAATATCACAGAATCGCTGTAAAAATACTGTAAATCACGCCTCGGGACTTTCCTAAAAGGAGGATTTTCTTTGGCAACAAAAAGAATCGGAGTCTTCAAAATATAAAATAATAATAACACCTCCATGCTTGCTTGTTCTTACTGTTGAATCATAATGCTGGAAGAAGGTTTGCTTGTAGTTTACTTTCTCTGTGTGAAGTATGGATATACTGTATAGCCCTCAGAAAGTTGTGGTATTATATAACTATTAGGTTATATATCTTCAGGCAGTGAAGTGCTGACAGGACAGTTTAATTACAATGTTCATGTAAAGTTTGCAACTTGCAGAAAAAATAACAGAATTTTCAGCATCCGGGTCATTTTACTGGTGATTTTTCTGAGTCATTTGTTGAAATGTTGTATGTATCATCCATCAATTAAAGCATCCGACTAGTTAAAGGTCCACCATGCTAACCAACAAGCCACAAAACTAACCAAACAAACTGGACAACCAATAAAATTCTTAACCAACTAGTCAACCAACCATCAGATAACCAATTAACCAGCAATCCTCAACTCCTACTTTTTTTTTTTTTTTTGTCAAAGACAATTAGGCCAAGTGTGTTTCAGTGTTTTCACTGGTTGTATATTTGAAACTCAAAGGTCAGTTTCTGGTTCCTTTGATTACACCTAATCTCACCTGAACTAGATGCACTTATCACAATAAAACAAGTTTTAATGTGTTAAGATAAAGAGATGAATAATTGCTAATCTCTTGATAATGGCATTAAAGAATAATTTGAATGTTTCCGGAAGGAAGTGTGGAAGAGGATTAAAGGATTTTGAGATGTTGGGATTGAACGGATTGTGACCAACACATCACTGTTTAACCTCTGAGCTAAAGGCGGCCAGCTTGGTCAGCTTCTCCAGATGCAGCTTTGAATTAAGAACCAGCTGTTTATTAAACTCAGTAAATGGAGAGTATGGCAGCGGTAAATATCAAGACAAAACTTTACCTTTCCCTCTAGTCATAGACTGATTGACTTGCAGTTTTTTTTCCAGAACAAATCTGCTTCTGTTGGATTTTACCATCCATTATTTAACTTATTTTTTGTCACGTTCAAGCTTGACTTAACCAAGTATCTCAGCTTTTGGTTGTTCATCCTAAACATGTAAAGGGAGTCGCCCCCAAACAAATTAGCGATGGATGACTGCATTCAGAGCAGAAGCAGGTCTAAACCAGCAATTCTACCAAGGAACTATATTTTATTAAGATTCTGTCTTAGTTGACTCATCACCACTTAGTGCTAAAAAAAAAGAGGCAAATCAATGAAATTTAAATTCAAAATGTTGCATCTCTAACTGTATGTCACTTCATACAGGGAACATGGAAGCCACGTTTCCAAATGCTACCAAAGTCACAAGTTTACTCCTGATGCCTATGGAGTCAATATTTTAATGTCCTTCTTTTATTTTATTTAGAAACCCCAAAATACACTTAAATTATTGGCCTCAACAGTATTAAAACAGATTATTTGTTGATCTGAAAGTCTGGGTTCTTGCAACAATTACGATGAAGCAGATGAACTTTTGGAAGACGTTTTGTTTGAACATAATAGAAAAAAGTTATGTTCTGAATCACCAACAATTCCTATCAAAATCAGAACGTGAACATGCTAATGCTAGTCTTCAGCTTCTGGAAACTACTGTAAAACGTCATCGTAAGTAAGGAAAAGTTGAATCTACTGAAAATCCAAGCTGTATTAGGAGGACACAGCTTTAAACAACCCCCCCCCCCCAAAAAAAAAAAAAAAAACAATCAGAACCTAAATAGATTTCAACAACTTCCTAATTGTTGTGAGAACCCAGGTGTTCAGAGTTATCAAGGAGTTCTATCAAAATGGAAGCTTGACATTCCGACAACAGCCAACAAAATCATCAGCAGTGAGATGTTTATTTAAAGAAAACTGTAACATGTACGAGTCAAGTCTGATGTATCTGTGAGGACAAATTTTAAAGCTGTGCATGTTTTTGGTGAAGTATTCTTAGAACATCTAAGGTAGGTAAGTTAAGATAACACATCGTTTAGCTTACTTAGGCTTAAGTTTAGCTTAACTTCCTTAGCTAAGCTTTATAGGTAGGACTACACTCAAGAGAGTATTAAGTGACTTAGATCAGTATTAGGAACAAAAAAATAATTATCTGAAGCTGTTGGAAATCTTTCCGTATTAAAACGGATTAGATTTATGTAACAGACTGAGCAAACCTGAACTGTACTGAATGTTACTAAAATAAATCAGATTGAATTGAAAATGTGATTTGAATTATTTAAATGAGTAATTCAGTTAAATATTTTGAATCTCCAGGTTTTATTTACAATACTAACTCAAATCTATTTTATCTTTATTTGCGTATTTCCAAATGCTAAGCTGATCTGTGATTTCAATAGAAACGACAGTCTCTTATGAACTTAAAAATAACACAGGTGAATGACTGATAGGAACTCTTACAGACGAGTCCGGCTGCCTGTCAGAAAACCTTGGTAGGAAGCTGAAGGTTTATCCACCAGGATCCCTGCGGTTAAATGTCTCTTGATGAGGCTGGATTGGTGGTCAAAGTCACATACGCTTCGATTTGGAGTCAGTTACATGTTACAAAGCTTTGCTGATGAGAAATAAGTTAGTAGCCATCATAGCACACATAAAGAGCCGATGGTAGAAATGGCTGGTCTTACCCAACTGAGGCAATATTGTAAAAGTGTCACATTTCAAACTTTTGAACCCAAAATAGATATTAGACCAGTAATGAAACCCATGTGTGTTCTGTACAGCCCTAGTCAATATTAATTATCATCAAACAATAACATTATACAGACACTCAGCTTTGACCCTCTCGTTGGGGGAGGTCTCCACTGGAAGTTGTTGCATCAGGAAAACCACAGCTGTACCATTCCGAGGCCGTGAGAGGGATGATGGCGTTGCCACGGAGAACCCGGTTACAACCCCCACCTGCCCAACCCGTCCACCCGCCCACCCCCGGTCGGGATCGTTTAGCGACAGACTTAGCGCTGTGAAGCAGCGTGCCAAACCCAGCAAATCCTCCAGAGGGATTTTCACCCTGCAGTGTCTGAGCCCGGTCCCTGCTGTCCGATTGACTCCAGATGTTTCTGCACATATAAGCCACATCCAGGTCAGTCTGCAGCGTGATCTCCAGCCAAGCATATGCCCCCACAAATACTAATTCTTCCAACACAGACGGAGTATTAAAAAAAAATTAAAAAATGAATAAAATCCCTGTGAAACACTGTATGAGTCAGAAGTGATAACCCTAATCATCTATCTACATGTGCAATTTAAAAATTGCAGTACCACCGATGGTCCCATGTCATTTGGAAGTTATTTACAAGTAGCCACATTTATATATTACTGGAAAATGTCAATTTTTTTTCATCAGTACAGAAAACTGGTCTGCAGCAGAACAACCTGGCCAAACAAACACTCCTGCAAATAAGAATATGCCAAACAACTCAAAACCACTCATAACCTTCTTATTTCTCGGTCTGTGTGCCAGCTATGCTACATGCACACACACACACAGAGAGAGACTCGTTGCTATAGCAACCGACTGACAGCAACGCCACTAATGTATCAGAATTCAACACCAAAAAACACGCAAACATTTCCCACACAAAGAATGGGCTCAATGTTTGTTGTGTGATTTTTAATAAGTGATGTTTGAACACAGCAGTGGCTGATTGGCTCATTTAAAACACCTGCTCTATTGATTTCTAGTCAGAGAAATCAAATCATATAGCACATCGCAGCACCAAGGCAGTTAATTGTGCTTTACATAACAAAAATACTCAATTACAAAGTTATGAAAAAAAAAAACAGCATACAGTCAACATTTGAACAAGCATTATACTTTGATGAGAGCCATCACCAAAATCATACACATCAATTATGGTGGTCAATGTTTCATTTACTATGGTTGCCTTGTGAACTAAAACACCAAATTCTGCAGCACATCTACATCATAAGGTTGTCAAAGTCAAGCTAGCGTGACTGACCGACCTCCCTCTCCCTCGTCATTTTTTTATTAATACTTTTTACTGACCTGTGAAATGTGATACCCTTGAACCTTGTTATATAGTTATAGTGTTGACCGTAGTAAAACATTGCCTTCCTTTTTCATATCACACACATTTAAGATTTAGTGTGTTATGTTGACAACTTCACAGCTAAAACCAACGATGGTCACTGGTGGGATCTTGTGTGTGTGATGTCACGTTGCAACGTGTCCATAACAGAAACGAAATCTGAAAGAAGGCAAAATGGATACAGTATAGCATATTTATTATTACAATTACATAACTATAATATTTGTTTTTAAAATACTAGACTTTAGCAAAAATATAGCTGGAGCACCAACATAATTTACTATTACTTTTTAAAATAAACATACCAGATGCACAGAATATTATCTTTTTTCAGCAGATCTGCTTGTGTGTGTGCCAACAGTGACGGATGATAAGTTGCTCATATTTCCACACCTTAACTGTTGATGTTTTAGTGATTTGAAATATTTACAAACAGATGAAGTCTCATTTGAAAGCCAGGGAAAGGCCTTCTTTTACTCAGCTGGTTGCCAACATGTGGGGGAGGGGAAGCGTAGCTCTCCACTGTGCTACATGCAGCTAAAAGAAAACCCCAGAAAGTCCATTACATTCCCCAGTATGTCTTTAAAAAAAGACTGAGATATGTTTTTGAAATGTCAACTTTTTTAAACATTGATATATCTTGATACCTGTAACTGCCACATGCCTTCTTTCGTCCGTATGGTCGGCGTAGTTGGGAGTTTACGTGTATGTATACAAGACCCACAGAGGGTCTACCAGCACAGACATTCTACATTGTAACTGTACATTGTTTTTGTCCTATGCCGTACAGTCTATTACTTCCTATTTCTATTATTTTATTTTTTTTTAACTTTTCTAAGAGTCTGAATGTTTCCATAAATCTGTCAGTGCACCATGACTAAAATGCTAGCTGCGCTAACCCTAAAGCACCAATCATAAACATTGACTCTACAAGCGCTAGACCGCCAAACCAACACAGTATGAAGCAGAAGCTAATGCTAAAGGGCTAACTTCAATAAAAAAATATATTTACCCTTGAAAAACTACAAATCTCGAGTAAAAATGAATTTTGAGATAATGTTCTATCATGCCCCTATATATTGTATTCATATTATTAAATTATTAAATGTTATTTCCTCAAGTAATGGAGGGGAAAAGAAGAGAGAGAACCTGAGAGGAAACGGAACTGCTGCATAAACGGCCTTCTTTTACTTCAAAATAAGAGCATGAATACACGCACAGTACTTGAAGAATTTGAGAAGTCGATGTCAAAAACGTTGACACAGATGTCAAACTTTATTCAACTGATAGTTTACAAAACAGCCAAGTAAATCAGCACATCAGAAAAATGTAACTAGAGGAAACTAAGTGCACTAAATATTTTCAAAGCTAGCAAAAGTGTTAGCACTAAACAAAAAATGAGTTCTGCTATTGGCACATTAGCAGGCATGTGCCTCTCACTTTATTCTATTCAGTTCTATTCTAATCACAGTTCATGTGTTTTTGAATATTGGACACCATTATTTCACAGGGTGTCCAAAACATCAGCCATCTGTATGAATCAATTTTTCATAAACATGAGACCGTAATGAGACTCGCACTGATGTGAAATGTAAGTTTTCCCATCAAAGCCTCAATAAAAATTGAGGCTTTGATGATCAAATTTTTCATTGGCAAAATTTGATCTCTGGATCTGTAATTGATAACACGTTTGATCTGAGCGAATCCGATGCCCCTGAACGTACACAGACGAGGCCGCTAAGGCGTGAAGCTCACCCTGCCACCTCCACCTCTCACCACCCCGTCTTTGAACCCCAGAGGGTGTCAGGGTGAGTGCAGGGAAGGGCAGAATTCCAGTCATAACAGTGAATTACCCTCTGAATGTTTCGCAGCCCTGAGCCAGGTGACTCATCGGCATTCACGGCTGATTATCTCCTCAAAAAAAAAAAAAAAACGGGTTTGTGCCCGTGCATGTGTTGACGCAGAAAGAAAGTGGCTTTGTTGCGGTGAGCGTTTTTGACGGGGGGGGGTTGTGAATCCACAGCTTATGCAAAGGAACGTTTCTGAGAAGGTGTAGGTCAAAGTGTAACGCGTGTGGACGGAATGTTCATCCGTCCACACACACACCTACGGGTACATTTCCTTCACGTATGTCAAAACTCACACCTTGTAGCGCAAGTAAGAGTGGTCTGACTTCTAAAAGGCGGGAGAAGATGAATTTCCTGTTGACTCTAAACGCTGCAAACCGTAACGAGACTCATACTGATTCAGTTACAGTGTCATTTTTAACCAGAGACGATGACAAACACGGCACCGAAGTTACAGAAGCGGACAGTTTAATGGAACTGCATCAACTCATATTCTGTTGCTTTCAAACATTAGATTGTGCAACTGTGGATTCATGGGAACGTCTGTCTTGGCCAGACCTTGGACTTTATAGCTGCTTCCTGTCCATCAGCAGGTTCACCCATTAGCAGAAACCAATGCTAAGTTAGAACAAATGAGCACATATTCATACTGTAAATGTTTCAGACAAGACTAATGGGTGTCGGGCAGATTTTTTCTCTCCTAGTGATTCATAATGTGACCTTGTAAATCACATTTTTGCTTTGGAAAAGTCTGAAGCTGCCAGTGGATTTGAATGATTTCCCCTTTCAGGATTTAAAGAAAACCCAAATACAGTTTCCTAATAAGAAACATAAAGTGGCAGCATTAAGAAAACATACTGCTCTACGCATAATGTTTACAAAAGTCCACCATGTTCAGTTGAAGTCACTTTTAATGCAGTATAAGATACTCTGACATTGAACATTTTATGTCTGTCTCAGTTTTACAAAAAATCTTTCTATTTGGTAAATAACATAATAATAATATAATGTTTTAATAGATAATTCTTAATACTTTCTTTAAAATCTAACAGCCATAAAGAAAAAGGAGATTCCAGCCTACCAGAATTATTCCAAGCCTGGATCAATGACTCAGACTCAGGTTTGTGTTCAACAATAAAAATTAGACTGGGTCATTATGAAACAGTTCCGTGGCCAAAACCACTGCTGACGAACGGGGTGGGAGTATCATGCTGTGTGCGTGTTTTTCTGCAGGAGGAGCGTCCATTTCACAAAGTAGTAGGAGTCATGACAAAAAACAAACTCAAACATATCAAAATATTGTAGCATCTCAAAGCATCTGGAATGTAAAGCTTTGGTTCAAATGGGTCTTCTACCCCTAAAACATACAGCCAAATGAACGACAAGCAGGTTTTAGACAACAAAGTCGATGTTTCTGGGAGTCGGGGTGAGAAGCTGGCTCAGTTAAAGCAGCTCTGTCTTGAGGAATGAGACATAATTCCAGCAAACTACAGGAAGAAAAAAAAAGACGCAAGGAAAGGAAACGCAAAACGTCTGAGCTGGATGATACGTTTTAAAGGCAATTCTGTCAAATATACAGAAGTGTGTAAACTTCTGAGTTTAAGGAAACTTAAAGAAAGTTCTCTACAGTTTCTGTATTACTCTTTCATTATTCTGGTAATTAACAAATAATAATCCTACCTGAACCAGGAAACGTTTATTCTGACTGAGCGTTGGACAGCGAGAAAAAAGAGGTTGTTTTTTTTTCACTGTTGAGAGGATAGGAAAATATCGGATATCGACATTGACCCAAATGTTCACATCGATTCATCCATACGTTTTGTGACCCTTTACTTTGCACAAAAATATTAATTTACTAATGATAACAGGCATAACGATTTATAACCTGTAGTGTTATTTAGATTTTGAGTAACACACTAGATGTCAATTATTGTGCACAACGTTGTATTTTTATCAACACTCAGATTATATTTAACTGGTTAATTCGTCAGATTATCTGTTGGGGTAGCTAGCCTGCAGCCTGCTGCTTTACAGTAATGCCAATTGAAGAGGAATGATTGTAGTAGTCACTGTAGTACATAAACTGGCCAGTAGGTGTCACATCATATTGTCAATCTGTGATGTACATGTATCCTATATGCTTTGAAAATCACCTGAAAACTTTAGTATTAAATGAAATTAACACTCTGCACTGTTTTTTTTATGTAACAGGTGATCAGCAAATGGCAAAGCTATAATCTGAAAAGCAATATTGTGATGTAATGATAGGTGGTGAAGATCGTCTCTATATTAAAACACAGAAAAGCTCTTTCTTGTACAAGTCAATTCTCAAATCAGTTTTGGGAAAAGTTTGGTACCACATCTGTGTAGAAACGCAGATGTTGTGCGTTCCATCTACAAACTGCGTCATTCTGAAACCTTGAACCTCAGTCAGTTATTCAGGTTAGATAATATCATCATTGTACAGAACGCCGCATCATCCCTCGTACAAGTTAAATCATTTTCTGGTCTTTTATGCTCCTTGGATTAAGTCTGTTATTCTGGGAAGAAACACTCCCAGCTTCAGGTTTGTGTTCATTAGCAGTGACAGTTGCTTTTAAGTGGCCAAGTGAAGCAAAACTATGAATACAAAATCCATCTGTCACAGAACCAGACATGCTGGTTAGCTAATAGCCCAAGAGAGTTTAGTCACTTTTTTTTCTTTTTTTCTTTTTTTTTTACGCCGATTTGTCAGGAAAATTCGGAGTCGGTCAGAGATGATCGGAGGATGGATGGAACTAAAAACAGGGAAGACAGAAGGAAAACCTGTTAGAGGTTGAAGAAGAATTGAGCCTGGGGCAGATATTCACTTCCAGCCGCGAAACAACCCCAAACATTCCTGCTGATGTTGTCTGAACTTGAGCTGTTCTGCAGAGAGACCTGGGGAAAATTAAATTCAGGATCTAGATTTGAAAAGCCGGTAGCAACACAAACAGAACTGTTGCTGAAATTTCAGTAAAAGGTGAAGGGATTACTTGACGTAGGTCTAATTAAAACACACCAAAGTTTGGAAAGTTCCTGGGCAAAATGCGAACCCCCTAAAATTACCCCCCAAAAAACTTCAGGGGTATGAATAGATTTGCAACTACTTTCTGTTCTAATAGCATCTGGATCCTCGACTGTCACTTTCCAACTGTCTCTTCTGAAGCTCCGGATCTGGAATTCCCACTTTGTCAGCGCTGCCAAGTTGGACACAGATCCCCGTTTCTTAAAGAGTTTTTTTTTTCCCAAGCACACAGTTTACATGTGCAACAGAGAGAATCAGGAATAGGTTACTACCCCTCGACAGCGTGAAAGCGATCATCATAACAGAGCACAGCGCGGGAGAAAACATATTTCAGAGCTGTCACACTTCAGAGACGGCGATCTCAGAAGTGAAAGCAGCTGCGGGATTGTTTGTGTGGCGATGCGAGCTGGGAGTCTGTTCGCACTCAAGCTGAGAGTGATTGCCACAGTTCGGTCTATTGGATAAGCAAACACGGTGGTTATTGGTTTAGTCCTTGGGTGAAAGAGAGGAAGTAACAGAAAAGCGAAGGCCCTTAATCCACGTTTTTCTTCTCCAAACAGGCCAGACAGACGCAGTATGGCTGGTTGGGGGAACGTTTCCGCCCGGGTTTCTTTAGGTACAAAGGAGAGGAGGCCTGTGTTACCTTGATGTGGTTCTCTTTGTACTCTACATCTGACAGAGAGCATCATGACTGACACCCTACACACCTACGCTGATCAGTGGTAAGGGTCTCCCCTTCTCGCTGGCCTTTTTTTGAAATGGATCTTCTGCTTCTTTTGATGTTTCTCAACCCCAATGATTTGCAGTCACATCTAGACAAATCTTAGATTACATCCCACAATCCCTCCTTCAGCCCCCTGCCCCCAACCCCTTGTGGCCCTTTCCAGCCGAGCCTCCTGGTGGGAACGCAAACAAACACGGAGCTCAGGAGCAAGTTTGACGATTGGGGAATGTCCTATCTGCAAACTCGGTAAGATGGGGTAAATGGATTGCCAGCAAAGGTTGTGCGAGGTAGAAGAGGGACAGAGCAGTAATAGTTTACCAAACAAAATCAGACAAAGAGATCAGGGGAGCTAATCCAGCATCAAGCCTAATACAATCACTGAAGCAGGAATAGACTGCAGGGCTCAGCAGAGGCTTTGGCTCGTGTGTGTGTGGAGCGTTCCACCATCCTGGACGCACACACACCACTCACAAAACTCACAAATGGCTGTAAAACTAAAAAACATCATTATGTTTGACTTGAATTATGATAAACGAATTCTTGATTGATATATATTGATACTTATTGAGAAAACTGACCATACTTTAGGATTTTTTTGCATCGTTACAAGCTGTTGATATTGACAATATTACTCTAAACTAAAGAAGTTTATCTGTGGCTCATTGTCATAAGCAGGAAACGTCTCGTCTATCACAACAGTAAGTCTACTTTACTCATTAATACTGAAGGTTTTTCTACACCAAGATGACAGTCAGAAATGTGGAATGTGTTGAACTTCATCTGTCATCCATCTCATGTCATTTGGTTTCATCTCTGTGATTGGTTCAGTCACGAAGGAGCTCTGTGGCTGCCTGTTCAGTGAATAACTGCTCAAGAATCAAGCAATGCGAGCAACACGCCCTAAATTTGCATGCTACACAAAGTTTCTTCCTGTTTATCTTTCTGAACTAAGTAATACTTTCCCCAACAACATGATCCGACAGAGTGACGTCTTCTGGTACGCCGCGTTGTAAGACCGATTCCTGCAGAGAGAAATCTGCTCTGGTGTTAGGTAGATGCTCTGACATTGGGAGACCCAGCAGGGTCTGTGGCCGCTGATGGTCCTGACTAATTCGCATAGCAGATCTGGGACGAGGCCACACTCCACCACCGACTAAGGAGGATTGTGGTCTTACGCACAACTCAATCTGTATTCTCTTGTGATTGTGATCTTGCTAATCTCAAGAAAATCCTGCTGTCTCTCGTGCCAACTTGCAATAGGGGTTAATGGAGGCAGAGCGGGTTACTGCCCCCACCTCCTCCACCGCCCCTGAGGCAAACAAGCAAGTTGGGCAAGATCCATAAAATCAAACGGAACATTACGTAGGCAAATCTGAAGACGCACACGTTTGGCATATTACTGTTAAATTCTGTTCAAGAGCAAACGAGTCAACTGCATGATGTGTCACAGCAGTAGAGACGACACACTGTTTACAATCCTCCCTCAAGCAAAGTATGTACCACACTTCCTCAAACAAGACAGCAACCTAGATTGACAATACACTGACATTTTTATACAAGACATTATTGAAGCCTGTCTGTGAATTTGTCAGTAATTCATGGAGCTATAAAGAGTGCAAAAAATATATAATAAAATGGTGGTCCAGCTTTGCATGCCATGCTTGTAAAACTAGTCTAGGTCATTCATATGAATTTGCTTATCTATCAAATCTTTGTTTCCCCTTTCAAAAAGGGACAATGAACAACACATAATATGCCAGAGTTAGCCTTGAAGGCTAGCTTTCATCTGTAGGCCCTCAAGGTAAATTCAATATAAAGATAAATATACATTCTTACAAAATAAGAAAATAAAAAATGATAAATAAAAAGCATTTTTATATAAAAAGAACACAATAAGTTACAAATTCAAAAATAATAAAAAGCCATAAAGCACAAAAGTTTACCACGACACAAACAATACATAAAAAAATTAAGTTAAAATCACATGATTGCATGTGACCTGATTTGCACGCTGCGCTGAAACAGCTGGCAGCGTCAGACAGAGCTGCTTTCAGAGTTCATCTCATGTTAGCTGAATTATCAACAAGTCCTATCAAAATGCAAAGAAGCCATGCTAGTGTGATACACCATAAAGTGGGAGAATTTAATTATCACTTGGTGATAGTCCAGAAAATCTGTTTAAGGAAATATACGCCACCACACAGAAATTAATAGTATTGCAACTAATTACATATATGGGTTTAAAAAAAAAAAAAAAAAAAAAAGGGTAACGAAGGTTCGGGCAACGTCTCACCAGGAGACCAGAATTGAGGAGCCCCGCCCCTCGCTCTTCAGACAGAGTTTGGGGAAGAAGACGGCGGTTGTCCTTTCCTTCTCTCACTGACTGTTCGTCATTACAGGTTAGTAGTGTGAAGCTGGTGAGGGCTGCCCCCCCTTTAAAAATGTGGAGTAACAATGTATATTTGGATATGATTTGTAATTTGATGGATAGATGTGCTGAAACATTGAAAATAAATAAAGAAAAAAAGGATTTGTTAGGATCGCAGTTAGCTACATTTTAGCTACAACGGTCGCATAACGGCCGTTCTGAAGATCGCTACATGTATCTTTTTTAGCTCCGTTCCACTCCCCGATTAAACATTGGTACCCTGAGATACATTGTGTTGTTTTATCTGTTAAAAAGGAGTTATTATTATTATTATTATTATTATTACTATAGACGTTACTTTTTCTCCCTTGCTATGTAATCAATTAAACTGTAGTTTATTCAGTCGGACAGTAGTTATTGAAAACCCATTAGAGCGAGCTTAAGGTTTTGTCCATTATTCCATCTCCCTCTTGCAGTATTCAACATAATTAATCCTCTTATTTGAGAAATGTTTTTTTTAATGTATATCGCTGCACTCTGGATTGATTGGTGAGAGTTGATACCTTTTTACGCAGGTGAAGGCTGTGTGTGTTTTTTTTGTAGCAGAAGAAAGGACACAGGAATGTGATTGTTCTAGGAAATGTTAATAATTTCATAATTTCAATAATTTGTAATAAAGACAGAGTTTGGGGAAGAAGACGGCGGTTGTCCTTTCCTTCTCTCACTGACTGTTCGTCATTACAGGCTCTCCAAGATCAAGGGAAAGCAGAAAGTCTTCAGAAGAAGAAAAAAAAACGGAAAAACAAAACAAAACATCATTTGTTATATTTGTCACTATAAGTAGAGACGTGTAACACTAGCATTAGCCTAGCACTTAAAAATACTACTCCTCGTGAACACATTGTCGGCAGGAGCAAGATGACGTGGACACAAACTGAGCATCAGAACGAAAACAATCCTGATGATCAAATCCCAGCTTTTTTACAGTTAACATAAAAACATCCATATTTGAATTTGCGCAAACACAGTAATCTCCTCTCTCAATTATTGTGATTTGCTCGCATGTATAAAAGCTAACATTGAGATCATGCTGCATCCACATGATCCCTTATTCAATTTACGACAAACCTAAATGTTATCATCTTTTTTCTTATTAGCCTCTCTCTGTACATAAAACAAAACGCAGTGTATTCACTAATCGGGCCAAAGATGAACATGATTCAGTTGTGGATCTTAATGATTTCTCTTACATCGTCCTGCTGTCACTCATGTGAGATTCAACCAGGAGGCTCAACTAAGCGGAGTGAACTTGGTGGAGCTGGAGAGGCAGTTAGGAGAAAAAAAAAATTGGCACCAGTGTGGAAAATTACAACAGCAGAGCTTGTATTGTACAGTAGTAGAAAACCCCCCAATGGGCATTCATTTCAGCTTTTAGCAATTAATGAATCACTGGAGAACAGTGCTCACTGCACCAGTCTGCACAGTAACTTCAAACGTTGCAGTGAAATCTAATCCAAGACGGCGTTGAAGGATAAGAAGACTGCATGCGACTGTGCATTGCTCCACCCTAAAAGGTTTCAGTGAAACAAACACATTACAAACACTAATCCATATCACATGGCCGCAGACGCAGCTCCTTATTTGGTCTTTGCCAAACGAGGGACAAACGAGAAAGTCAAAATAGGATCGGCTTGCTTTCTGGTTCTCCAAATACCTCAAAAAGTAAATCCAATAACTGAACCGCTTAACTAAGACACAGGAATTTAAAAAAAATTGGTGTGCAAGCTTCTTTCGTTAGTGCGTTTTTACACAGGATAAAGCAATTAGACAGCAAATATTTCCCGCTAAGCTGTGAAGTGTAAAGCCAAAAACAAGACTCTACTTGTTTCACAAGAGTCTTTATGAGGATTTATGATTAGATTGAACTGCATGAAAACACAATGCAGTTATTATCTCGGGTCATCACAGGTGTAAAAACCAGTGAATTTCAGGATACAAGCTGCCTTTCCATTGATCATAAAAGATGCGCAAACTGGAATTATGGTGCTAGTTTGTACATAAGCAGAGAGAAATTGAAATGTAGCTTCAGCTGTGTTTTTTCCCCATATTTTAATACGCCTCTATAGCATTTCCACATCAAGGTGTTCAAAACCTCATTTTCAAATTTAAGTCACTCTGTTGTAATTCCCTGAATGTATCAACACAGATCCTCTGTGGTTTATTGTTCTATAATGAACAATCAACAGATCTGAAGGACATTAAGTCAATCAGCAGCACCAGCTTTTCAAAAAGTAAAGCTAAAAATGACTCCTAACACATTTAAAAGTCCTATATCTTTTCAGAGGCTAAATGTTTCATTTTAGCCAGACATTTTCACAGATAAGTTAGATTTATGGTTGATCTCGACATTAAAATGGCGTAGAATGCGTAAATTAAATGAGAGCTACGTCCTACACTTCCAGTTCAATTTAGCTTACTTCCATTGCAGGAAGTCGCATCGTTTCCAACATTCAGCCGAGTTCTTGACTTCTTGTCGTGAACTTCTCAAAATTGATTCTGTTGTGGGGGGGTTGGCGGCAAAAAAAACACAACATGTCATCATAATGGCTTCCCCAAACTTTTGCTTGGGGAAAAAAAATAACAAAAAAAAACTATAAAACAGTTATTGCTGGAAAATTTGGAAAATATTGGTTGAAACCAACGATGGACCTGTGGGTATACATTCCTTCAGTGTTACGGATTTAACTAGTAACACTGTTACATACATTAGATAACAGACTTTCTGTGTGGGACGGACTGCGTCCCATAAATCTCACTTCCTGTTCTTCCTCCGTCATCAGAACGATGTTAAAACTCGACATGAAGACATGAAACCCACCTCAGAGTCTCTCACCGTGACAGTCTGAGCTCCCGCGGTTCTTTTTGTCTACGATGTTTTTGTAAAACAAACATTAAAAAATTCACTTGAAGCCCACTGCACTGAACTGCTGATAATGTGGAGAAACAGTAGCGTTTTGTCCCAATTCACCAAAATATAAACCGACTATGGTAAAGAATACTGAATCTAACAAACAAACAGAGAAATTAAATGAACCCATTTTGTGCTCCAAACAGCTCAACCCTAACCCTGAAAGATTCTTTTTGGGGTTTTTTGTTTCGCTTTTTGATTATCAAACTAATTTTAAAACCAAAGGACAACTTGAGTAAATACAAAAAGCTGTTTTCAAATGATTATTTATATTATTAAAGTACAACATTATCCCTAACTGATGAAGTAGACCTGAGTAAGTCACGAATGACATGTTTTTGACCCATTGTATTTTTGAAGAAAGCAGAATTTTCCCAGCCTCTCTGAGACATGATTACTGCCAGACCTGCAGGTTTAAGAAAAGGTCGAGAAAAGCGACGCATCATGTGCAAACCGAGAGAAATTCAAGAAAAGAGGTTCTGAGGCTCTACTGTGAAACAACAGAGCGTTTCCTTTACAAACGTCAGCAAAACTTTGTCAATGTTCTGCTAATGTTGAAAAAAAAAAACACCATTTCACAATTGGTGTGTTTTCATTACATAAGTAATGGAATTAAAATCAGGTGTGAGTAAGTTTGTTTCTGTGATAAGTTATTAAAAACATGCTGCACCATCATCCTCCAACCACTTCCTGTCGTCGTCTTCTTCATGGTTTGTGCCAGTGGCAGCGTAGTTATTGATAATCAGACGTGTATGATGGAAAAAAGTGTTTCCATTGTGGCTTTGCGAAATACACAAAAGAACCATCCCAAAATCCGAGGTTGTGGTAAAGCAAACCAGTTAAAACAGGCTCTGGTAGCAGACCTCTCTGGTGGAAAAGCTCTAAAATTAACAAATGTAGATTTTCTCCTTTTCTGCCCAAAGATTTCTGGGAAAATATTCTGTGGATTCATATAAGAGAAACTTTGTGAAATGTTCATGTCATTAGATCTGATTTCAAACTAACACAGATCTTTGGAAAAACACCATACTGACAGTCAGACACGGCAGTGGCAGTGGGATGGTGTGGGGGAGCTTTACTGCTTCATGACATCACTTCCTGTGACCGCTGGAGCCATGATTTCTGCTCTAACAGAAGATCCTGAAGGAGAAAAAGCCTGACCATCACTTCATGACCATACGCTCAAGGAAAAAGAAAAAAAGCTTTGAGGCAGCAGTAATCCAGAACACACCAACAGATTAATCTCTAAATGGCTCAAAAAGCTAAATAATGGTTTTGCAGAAGCCTAGTCAAAGTCCAGGCTGGATAAAATCAAGTGGAGTTAGCTTAAATAGGGCCTTCTATGTGGCTGAATAAAACAATTCTACAAAGAAAAGTGGGTCATAATTTCTCTAAAGGTGTAAAAGACTGACTGATCCATGATGAAGCTGTAACACATCAGCATCAGGTGAAGGGAGTGGTTTTAATTTTACATAGAAATAAGTTAGTTTGGATAACATTTTTCACTTGATAAAAGCACAGCTTGGAAATTACAGTCCATCCTTGAAATTCAAATTTGTTTCGCTAAAAAATTTAAGTGAGACAAAAACAAACAAAAAAAAAACAGCGGGAAGTACATAGCAACATAACTATCTAATTTAATGTTAAGTGACATCGTCGTGGTGATCAAAACCTACGACGACATATTATCAGAAACATTTTCCAATTTCAAAGTTTTTTCTAAAAAATTTCTGAGATGAATCTCAAAGTTTCTGAGTTATTTTGCGCAAATTTGTGACTTCTCAAACAAAGACATTTCTAATTTTTTTCTAGAAAATTCATGAGACTAACCTAAAAACGTCAGTGTTTTTTGGCAGAAATGTACTCCTCCTTTCTTTCCATCTACATCAGTCCAAACATGCCGTTGTAAAGACCAGACGTTTGACCACAAAACTAAAATCAGCCGGTCAACCCACCACACCAGTCTTCTGTTCTGTTTCCCTCCAGGTAGAGATTCAAACTAGGATTAGTATCATGTTAGCGTTAAGGTCAAACCAAATGTGCGGACAAGTGTAGCGGATTGGATTTGTGCGGGTTGAGCTTCAGAATGCGTCTAAAAGCAGCAGGTTTCGCCTGCGGGTCATCTGAACATCTGCCGGCTCAGATATCAAAGGTGGGTCCATCAGTCTAACGTATGTCACTCCGAGGTGTCTCCTTCTGAGGAGATAATGAGGTGAGACTTCCTGGTGGGCTGCATGCAGTCTGTTAGCACGGTGGTTTGGCTCAAAGGAAACTGAAATACTTTAGATATAGCATGTCAGGTGTTGCCGCGGTGAGGGGTCAGCTGGGTGAGTCGGCAGCAGGTTGGAGGACAAAATGGGAAACTTTTGGCCTCAAACAGCACCCTTCTTATTGGGTCGTTTTTAGATAGGCTAAAAACATGGCATATCTACGGTGGCCCTGAAGTGCAAACCACATCAACAAATCACTCAACACTAGTTCAAATTAAAAAATACAAGATATTAAAAAACACATTAGCTAAGATCAAGAACAAATTAGGGAAACACAACATCCTTCATTTGTAGTTGTTGCTCAACTACAAATTAAATGAAATTGTAGTTGTTGTTTATGAACATCTATAAATTAGAAAACCACAGTGTTGGCACATCATCACAAAGGATTTCATCCAATCAGCGATCTCTTTGGTTTCCCACTGGGACCTGCCGCTTAAATTTTGTTAATGTTGTCGTGTTTTCGAACATGTAGTTGTGTTTTTCAGTTTTATCGTGTGCAGTGATTTGTTGATGTAGTTTGAACTTCAGGGCCACCGTACATGTCAGCTGATTTAGATTTTTCTATTTTTTTTTTTTTTACTATTTGCAGATTAAAAGTCGTAGTTATGATTGCTTTATGGTCAATGGACTGAATTTCTACAGATCCATTCTAGTCATACAGACTGACTACTCAAAGCGCTTTACAGTAGTGCTGTGCTCACACACCAGAAAGGCAATATGGGGTCAACTGCCTTGCCCAAGGCCACACCAACATGTGACAGGAGAAAGCTGGAAATGAACCTACAACTTTCCGATTGCAAGAGGACAATTAAGCCACAGTCGACAACTGCCTAAACATGAGCAATTCAGTTTTTTCAGTAGGGATTCATCCCTTAACAAATCTAATTCTCAATAAGATTATACATATCCTCATAACCTGCATTTGCATGGGGTGATAAATTGGGTTATGTTGGAATTTAGGCCAGGAATTGGCTGTATCAGGGTCAAGTACTTTATGCAGAGGTCAAGAGTACAACAGAGAGAGGTTGGATGTAAACGGAGTCGGAAAACCAGGGAAGGTAAAGATCCGGATGGTGGGTTTAAGGAATCATATGTTCCCCGTCTGTTGTGTCACTGGGAAAGTAAGAAAAAGACAAACAGGGAGACTTTTGATTGTTGCAGTGCTGATTATTCCATCCCGGCTGCACTGAGCTGCATCCGATCACACTTCCACTGATCCACCTCATCCACATCCTCGCAGTATGTTTTGCTCTAACTAGTCATAAGAATGTGCAGCACATAAACACTCTGCTAAATGTGTAAACCATCCCAGAGCAGCCAGGACTGTCAGACTGCAAAGCATACAGTAGAGGAGGAAGAGCAAACAGTAGAGGAAGTGTCGAGAACACGCCGGGAATTTCACCTCCGACTTCCGTAACACTTAGGAAAGCGTAAAAGATCGGGTCAGAAAACCTTAAAGCTTCGTCATGATTCAGGCTCTTGACCTAATATCACTTTAACACAAATCTTTGTATTGTTTTAAAATACTCGAGTCCCACTTGACTTTATTATTAAGAGCCGTTGGCGTTCTGAAAAGCAAAGGCAGCTGACAAGAAACAGGGCCGAGTGTTTTCAGAAGAGGAGAGATGGGTGCAGCCCTGCTGCTCTGCAGGAAGGTTTCCTCACAGTTTGCTTAGACTTTGACACTCAACATTTGTCTTTTTTTTTTTTTTTTTTTTTTTGCCAAACAGGATTTTGGCAAAAATCTTGTATTGTTTTCAATGAAAAGGTCATTTTTACAAGCTACAACCGACGGCGATCATCATAGTAACACTCATATACTTCCACGGAAATAATTTAATCTAAAAGTGGAAGCTGTGTAAGGGTTTATAAATACATGAGCCACTATCTATGAAAGTTAAACTGACGTTACATAATAAACATCTTCGGTTTTGAACTTGTTTGACTAGGTGTTAGCATGAATGCTAAACAGCTGAGGTAGATCTTTACCTTCTTCAGTACAGGCAATAACACAAGGAAGCATTTTCAGAGCACTATTTTGGTATTTCTGTTCGATCAAATAAGTAACATTTTCATCGTTTTCAACCTGCTACTATAATGATCCCTCCAGTTTTTCATGATTCCAAGCTTTTTTGGAGTGAATTCATGATTGTCAGTTTATTGCAAATTTTCTTAGCAAAAACAGTCAAAATGTTGAGTTTACGTGACTGCCAACTCCCACCTGCAGGTGGCAGTGTTTCTTACTTTTCTCACACTTTTGCCCTGGCCTGACTTGATGTCCAGCTACTGTCCACGATCAATATGAAGAGCAAAATGTAGGTTCTTCAAAATATAAAATAAAAATGTTTGTCCAGTCTGTCTGATTGTAATGTTTCTTCTCATCATTTTTCTTTGTATAGATTTTTGGAAGGGGTTTAAATTAAGAAAAAATATAGCAAAGATTTGTACGGTAGTGCCAAAAAATTAGTGACTTTTTCAATTACAACAGCCCACACGTGGCTTCACCTCAACAGTTCACGCACCCGTCTTCTTCCAACACAATTCATTTTGTTCCTTCATTTTCATACCTGTACATTTATAACCCTGTCTTCAAGTCGTGGTGTATTAGAAAACAAATTGATGGACGGATGAATTCTCATTTCATTCAGTCGTTCTAAACTGAATCATTCCCTCGTCTGTCTGTCTGTTCTGACCAGAGTGAGCTGGACCTGATCCTCCAGCTATATCCCTCAAGTCAAACCTCAGTGACCATTACTCACTTGTATCATGTCCATCAGGCTAACCCTGTTTGAAGCTGGGACTTCAGAGCGCTCGCCCCAATTATCTTCTTAAGCCGCTGCTTAAAGGGGACTTCCCCACCGAATGAGGTCAAAATTCTTTGAAAGAGACCCGATTTTCCTGTCATGATCACCTATCAACTTAAACTGCTTCGCCTTGTTTTCAGACTTTTTCCTTGCAAATTTCTGGAAGCGGGGTCGTGACATCATGCAAGTAAACGTCACTCATTAGTGGAGATGAACAGCGAGCGGAATGCGTCGCCCGCTGGCCCGGTCGGACATGGAGCGGGCTTCCATCACATGCGAAAATTTCCACAGCAACTTAATCAAAGATAAAGCTTCAAAGCCCGACCACACGGTAATAAATACGTCCATCACTGTACGTGCAAAGTTCAGAGTCTGACATCGGTCCTTCTGAGAACGAGTTTGCACTGCTCTTGATCTTTGACCTTTTACTTCCTGGCACAATCAGTTTGAAAGTTACACCTTTTTTTTTTTCCTCTGTTTTTTGACTGAAGGATTTACAGCATTATAGTGCCTTGCTAAAGTATTCACACCCTAAAACCACAAACGCCTGCACATTTCATTCAGACTGCGCAATTGTGAAGCGGAAAGAGAATTATATATATATATATATTATCATTTAAAGAAAACCTAAAAAGTGTGGCATGCTTTTGTATTCAGCCCCCTTTACTCTGATGCCTCAATTTAAAACAGAACTAGTGAAGTAGGCAGTCTTCTTGATGACACACAGGAGTGGCTGCATCATGCTGTGGGAATCATTTTCTTGAATTTGATTAGTAGTAAGTGAACCATTAATCAATATTTGATGTATATTTGCTTGATGGTTTTAATTATATCTGACAAACTGCAGTGTTTATTACTTGTTTCATACTTGATGTTTTTATGATGCAAAGCACTTTGAACTGCTTTGTTGCTGAAATGTGACATGTGACATATGCCTGACTTGACTTTTCCTGCTAAAGAAGAGAAAGCCCACAGCATGATACAGCCACTGCCATGTGTGTTTTTATCACCCATCGTCAAACACAGGTGTTTATTCAGAGGAGCCTGAATATAAGTACATGCTGCAGTTTTCAGGTTCTCATTTAATCAAAATGTGAGCATGTTCTCACTAGCTGTTTCCATCGACCACACAGTTAAACAACTTAACATTTTGAAAATAAATTTGCTTAATGAAAACACGGCAATTTACAAAACAACTTTTTCAAGAAAAAGTTTGGGCGCTTGGATGAGGTGTTTAGTTTTAGTTTTAATTTCTTTTTGGGGTATCGAAATTCATTTACAACTGCAACGGAAACGCTCGAGTCACATGACCAACAACCGGACGTCACAGGCGCAAACCACGAAGAAGAAGAGAACAGGAAGTAGTTGGAGAATGATGGCGCAGCATATATATTTTTAATTACCTGTCGCGGGAACAAACTTATTAATGCAAACGCCACTTATGTTTACATTACTTATGCGAAACTTTTATTTTTTGTTACATTCGCGGAATTTTGACGAAGTTTAGCGCACATTTGTAACGGAAACGCAGCTACTTCCTTCGCTCCGTGTTTCTCTCTATTACATAAAATGTCAACAATACACACTAATGTTTGCGTTACTCTTCAAACACCTCCCATTAGCTCCACCCTCGTCGTATTGACTCCCCATTTTGTTTTCCTTCCATCTGTTTATCTAAGTGACTCCCTCAGTGCTGCAGGTAAACTCGCAGCTGGAGCCTCTCTCTCTCTCTCTCTCTCTCTCTCTCTCTCTCTCTCTCTCTCTCTCCCTCCAGACGGAAGCCATTACCGGATTCAAGTGTTCATAAAGTTACATTATTGTTTTTCTTCCACTCCATTCGAGGCCTCTGCAGCAGCAGGAAGGCTCCCGACAAAAAAGGGCCCACAGCGCCCACTCAACCGCACATACTGCAGATTGGGGAGGAAACTTAGAGGAAAGAAAAAAACTGTTCAACTTTCACTTATTTTAGTCCGTTTGGGTCATGTCCCACTTGTTTCAACTCGTTAAACTCCCCCAGAGAACGTTCAGTCTGACCATTTCTGAGCGGGACTCTTCTGCATTCACCAAACAATTATGCACGCATGCAGTAGGAGGCGGCGCGGCTGAGGAGGGGGACAAATAACCCCCCATTGAAGACATAGCCCGCCTTTGTTTTGGGACTCATCTGTTACAGATCAGCTTTCACACCTACAAACCGGCGCACGGGGGCCCCGCAATTAGCGCGTGGGGAGCCTGAAAGGCGCAAGCTGAACCGCTGTGGTGCGCACTCCCTGCAGCACCTGCCTTTCCGACTGCTTAAGACTTTTAAGAACTAATGGAGTTGCTGACATTCATGTGCATGTCAGTGTGTGTGTTTCGGTGTGTGTGCGTGTGTGTTTGGAAATACCCATCCCTTTTGTCTACCTGCACACAGCCAGAGAGGCGAGTAAAATGAGTGCGCCCCCGCTGCGCTGCCTTCAGGGAGCGCACGGTGCGCGTCTCACGTTCTGCTCCGTTTTCCTACTGGAATTCAGCAGTGACCTGCAGAAATGAGCGGGTTTGCCCATTTCTGAAGGAACTAAAATGTAAAATGTGACTTTAGAGCGAAATATACAGTCTCTGAAACCTTTTCAGCCTAAAAGGGAAAAAAACTCCAAATCTGGCTAAAACGCAAAGAGCGCGTCTTTGGAAACTTTGGAAACGGAGCTGCTGGAGGATTAGGTTCACTTTCTCTGTTTCTATTGGATCAAATTTCTGTCTTGAAAGTAAGAAAAAAAAAGAAGAAGAACTTTGTGCCCAGGAAAAAGCACCACAATTGTGGTGGGGGGGAAAGGGGGGAAGAAAAAGTGCTCCTACCGTAATAAAGGTAACCATAGCATCGGCGGGTTAGTATCCAACACAGTCGACATGAAGGTGATTAATTCTCACACAGAAGCTTTTGGCGAAAACTTCCCACTTTCTGAGGACTGCCGCCTGTCAGTGCGCCACACTGGATCTGTGCAGGAGAGGAGAGGCTCAGGGTGTGCGCAACTCTCTCTCTCTCTCTCTCTCTCTCTCTTTCTCTCTCTCTCTCTCTTTCTCTCTCTCTCTCTCTCTCTCTTTAAAGGACAGATGGCTGTTGGCGCAGGAGAGTCTCGCTTGCATGCAGCTCTGGACGTTGTGTCACTGGAGAGCCTGCTGACATGAATTAGGACACCGAATTAGAAACGTGTGTTTGGAGTGAGGGCGTGCGTATCAGATGAAACCAAAAGTCACGCACGCACGTGACCTTTTTCTTTTTGTATCGCAAAAGGTGAAAAGTTCAAAGTTTCGAGAAACAACAACAAAACACAACACACACCTATCGCCAACGAGCTCTTCCCGAGCGACTGACTGCAGGGGCGATCAGAGACTGTTGGAGGCCCCAAGCTGTGACTTATGGGAGCCCACCTGCAGAGACTTACAAAAAGTAGTGCAGTACACACACGCGCACACACACACACACACACACACACACACACACACACACACACACACACACACAATAACATTTTGCACCACTTTGTGTTGGTTCGTCACATAAGGTTGGATCAGAACTGATCTACCACATGTATCTAGGACTGTTTGCTTTTCTTGCTGCTTTATGGATTCATGATGGATGTGTTTGTTTATTGTCACACAGACTCGCTTTATTGTTTCTGAACGTAGAGAACATCTGGTGTTCCTTTTTCCATCATGTCTGAGAAATACATGCATGCTCCCTTTCCACCCTGCTATGTGGTTAACAAAAGTTTTTTTTTTTTTGTAAATGTACTGTAATGCCCTTGAAATTCCTCTGCAGATGCACAATGCGTATTACTAATTCATGATGCAGGATGTTAGGCATTCATGTTGCTTGTGATGGGGATACTTGACAATGTTTTCTTTTTAAACCATTTCAGGAAAATAACAAAAGCAGAACAACACAAATACATCTTTAACTCCTCTGGTAACTTTGGGATCAGTAGAAAATATTTAGTTAATTGCAGCTTTCTGCTTCTGTCACTAGATGTCACTGTGTCAAATACATGAAGCTTTTAAAGGGTCAGTATTATGTTTTTCAGGCATATAGTGCGATTTTATGACACAAACAAGTAATTATTTTGACCTCAGTTATTGTAAAAATGGACATTAACATATTTTTTAAACATGCATGAAAGAATCAAAGCACCACTCCAGATTCATTTTTGATTATGTAAAACTAAAACAAGTCTATTATATATAGTACTTCCCCTTTAAATGAGGGTTTCAAACTTTAACTATAAGCTCTACATCTGCTTACACTCATAGACACTTTTACTTGACACACTTTTTTTCCCTGAGAATTATTGCCACTCTATTTCTTTTCCCTGCGTATGACTAAGCATTAGTCATACATCACAAGAGGTCCCTTAATGCAGCATTGTAAATGTTTTATCATTACAATGCTAACATTTTTAGCTAGCAGGTCCTGGAGGCTCCCCCACAAGACATGACAACCGCGTTATTACCCCGAACCGAATGGGAAGTCATTAAATATGTAGGAGGAGGGGAAGTTTTAGTGGGAAGGAGCTTGGAAAGGAGATGAATATCTAAAAAAATGAACAGACGATGGAAGAACATGCTGAAAAGGGAAGATGGGAGTGCTAGTGCTCATAATTCTGTTAGAAATTAAACTGCAAACTTCAGGAGACAAGAATTTGGAATACATCGAATCCATGCAATGTAATGTTCATCCATCAAAAGCAGAGAGAGTTAAGGAGACAGAACTGCATCAAACTCTGGTACCATCAGTGATGTAATGTCCATTCATGTGTCTGTGGACAAACCAGGTCTAAACCAAAGCTTTTCACACATTTACAGGTAGTGACATAAGGAGTAAAGTACTATCAGGATTATTGTAATTAAAAATAATATGTAATCAATAGCTGGACCCAAACTCCTACATTGAAGTCTGAGGCTCCAGTGGTAAAAGGGGGGGCATTTTTTTTTTTACTGTTCATGAATATAAAGCATGACCTGTCGTCCCTACTGATTTTCCCTTTACTTTGCCTTCTACTCTTTGTTGTAGATTCATATTTTCTTTTCAAATCCTTGTTAAATTTCCCCATCCCCAAATATGATTTATATACACTACATAATTAATGAGGTGAAGTGTAGATTTGCTGCCAGTGGCTGAAACCAGGAGCGAAACCAGCTCAGCTGCCTCCCAGACATGTAGACAAATATACAGCGGAAGTAGGGAGCAGTGTGGTCTGTGTGTGTGCATGTGTGTGTGTGTGTGCGTGCGTGCGTGTGTGTGTGTGTGTACCAGTGAACACACTACCTATGGCTCTGACAGCGAGGAACGTGTTTAACAGTTCAGAGCAAACACAGACCTCCCATTGAGGGGATGTGTTTGTGTTGACACGAGCTCATAATGGACCACTGGTCTTTAGGAAGCGGTGTGAGGACCGTCGGCCTTCGTCTGACAGTGGGTGGGTGCAATTATTTTTCCTTTCGGGGTGTTTGTATGAAGAAGTGAAGAATAACAGTTTTCATCAGCCAAAAGGTCCTTGATAATGAGCTTACAATTTATGTCACTACAAAAGTAAAAACACATGAACACATGTAGCACACACTTGTTGACACTCCTGCTTTTAAGACCTTGTGTGAACCTGTTTTGCTAATTGGACGGTTTCAAGACTTCTGTGATGTGTCGTAAGCTTGCTATAAAAATGAAATATAAATGTTAAATATGACTTAAAAGAAATAATTTAACGTATTGACGTTAGGCCTCTGTCTCTTTAAAAACACCTGTTCTTTCTGAAGCTCCACCTTCAGGAAGTCATCACAACGTCACTCTTCTATTGACCCCTTAAAAATGCTTTAACCAGCATTTCACTGAGAAGTAGCTCCTGTAGTAAGCTCAGCTGATGCTCAGTTCCACCAGGTGTTTTGCTAATTGCTGCTGGCTAGTCTTTAGGAGCCGAGTGGTGGAGAGCTGCTCTGTGAGGCAGAAGCTTGGAAACTCAGAGCTCAGAGGAGGAGCTAGGTCCACCCAGGAGCTTTGCACAACTGAATGGTTGCCATGGAGATTAAAGGATTTCTCAAACATGCATGAAAAAAATCAAAGTAACACTCCACATCTGTTTTTGATGAGGGAATAAAATTCTAACATGATAGAAACCTCAAAGTCAATTTTACATAATACTGGCCCTTTAAATGAATTTATTAGAGAGAATGTATCAGCTTTATAAAAAGATAAGTTATATGTCTTATACAGATTAAAAACACTTGTTTATGTAGTTTGCCAGTTAGTATTTAGCATGACATAGTTTAAGGGCCACCCGAGCCTCCAGGTTTCCATGGCAGCTACTCCTTATATCCAATCTCCTGCTTTCTCTCAGTCACAGCAACAGTTCTTCCCTGACTTTAGCCAAGTACATTTAGTTGTGAAATGTAATCAAGCCTCAGTGAAAGGGGTTCAGGGGGAGGAGTGTGTGTTATTGGAGAGCAGCGCACCGTGCAGCAGCTTTCTTTTCCTAAGCAAAGCCCTTCATCCCGTCTTCCTCTTGTTGTGGCTCTTGTCCGTCGGCCATCCTATCTATCCATCGAAGTGGGTTTGCTTTAACTTGGCTAATAGGCTGCAGATGCTGATCCGCATGGAATATCTACCATATCTCAGTAAACACTAATATTTTCCACAGCACCTCCATGACAGCGAGACCCAGAACGGCCAGAGAACAAACAGACTCAACATAATAATAGCATTTAAACTGCAAACAAAACAAAAAAAGAGCCAGTTGTGAACATCTAAACCAAACACTCTGGCTTTTTTTGGAAAGCCATAAAAATGTTATCAGAGAAATTAATTAGGATGAAAAATCTACCAGCTCAAAGTTGTTTTTTTCTGCGGGTGATCCAAGTTCATCATGTTTTTCATTCCCACAGAGTTTTTCTGGCAGCAGAACCCGCCGCTTATTTACTTCCAGCGTTCGAATATGAAAGAATGTTCAGCTGGCAGCGGTATTTACTAATGTTTATTGATATTAAACATGAGGCGATCACGTTGTTTCCTAACAAGTAAGATAGCTACAGGATATTACTGACACATGAACCGTTTTTTTTTTTTTAATTTATAGCTTCTTTTCCCACCATTCAGTCAGCTTTTGATTTAATTTTGGCATCTACCTTTAAGGAGTCTTGTTACATAACATGTCCCTTAATATTTGAATCTGAAATGTTCTTTAAAAATCAGATTGTAAGGACTTCTCTTACCTTGTTTATGTGATCACACAAGTTTTATTCTATTTTAGTTCTAAACCCTGTATTCAACTTTCCAAAACTGGATTTTTCTTCTGGAGAAGACACTCTTCTCTTAACCTGCTACTGGGTCTTAAGCTGAAAAAACAAAACAAAAAAAAAACTAGAAATATCCTAAAGAAAACTGAAGGTTTTGAGGTCAAAACTGACTTCAAGATTTTATTCATCTGGACCACATCTTTAGTTTTAGCAACTGGCTAGCAGAATGCTGCCGCCACCATGTTTGACAGGGACAGTAAGCAGTGGTGGACACACCTCCTGCTAACCTGCTAATAAAGGAGCTAATATTTCGCTTAGCGCTTTAGCATTTTTGCTAACTCTGAAAACATTAGCACAACCTGAGTTCATTTTTCCAGATACATTTCACTGTTATTCATGCTGTTATTTTGAAATGGGTGAAGACTACTTAACCAGCAGCCCTGTTTCCTCTCATTATGTTCCCCCTCCTAAGAGAAACTTTATTGATAAAACAGCAAGTACAGAACAACTGAAGGAATTAGGGTTACAGAAGAATACAACACTGACATGAGCAAACAACCACGGGAACAAGGCGCTGGTTTTTATCTGGCTACTCTGGGACGGTTCAAACCAGAAAATAGGTTTAGGAACCAACATTTAGAAAGTTGAGAATCTTAAATGAATGTGTTAGTAATATGAATATTAATAACAGCTACTAGAAGCCTTGACTGCTGATATCAAGATGAGGCTGGCAGCAGGTGGTAAACCCCCGTACCCTAAAGTTGGGACAAACCGTTATCTTTGTGTAGTTTATTCAGTTTGATGTTCACCCATGGTTGGGTTTATAAATATCAAAGGATGACATTTTCCCACAATCATCCCTTTTCCCCGGAGAAGCTGTGGGTATCTGAAGGGGTATCCGAAAAGAAAAACAATCCTCATAGCAAGTTCTAGATCTCTCAAGGGACGTGTCCAGGAAAGCATCGTAATCAGACACCTGAACCACTTCAGCTGATTATACCTTAAGCCCCCCATGGATAACGAATCTCCTCACCTATCTCTAGTGCCGAGCCCATCCACCTAATGGGGGAAGATAATCTCAGATACTTGTAGCTAAATCTTGTTCTTTCGTTCATGATCAGCGTAACCTTAACTGATTGTTTGGAAGATGGGAGGACCACAACAGATCTAGTTCTCCTTCACCAAAATAGACCAGTCGTTACTGTGGATAAGCTAGGATAGTTTGTTTGATAGATGGACATACAAAAAAAAAACTGTGATCAAGACTCTCAATCTCTTGATCCCAAACCCAATGGAGTGCTCCACCTTAGCAAGCATATGCCATGGTACAAATAGGACAGTAGCCACTAGAGACCTGAGCCTCTCATCTGTCTAATAAAACAATGGAAGCATCCATCTTCATCTTCCAAAGTGAAGTGATTTGCTTTGAATGACAATTTCTAGAGTATAGACACCACTTTGTAGTAAAAAGCATAATTATATTTATGGTTTCCACATTACTGTCATGTCTTTTCCTTCCCCTTTTTGAATGAATTACCGTGAGGCTTCTTCTCTTGTTACCTCATCGCTTGTAACAGGTTATTGAGTAAATGTGTGTGGCTGGGATCCTTGGCCTGAAGCTGAGTGAGAATGGCGAGTAGAGGGGAAGGGATGGAGAGGGGGTAATGTAAAGCAGAAGAAAACAGAGAAAGCCATGAAGACACTAGTAAGTTTGTTTGGTGAGGGGTTACATACAATACACGGACAAAAGGGACCTAGAAAGGGAAAAAACATGTGATGATGGATTGCCAAGAACAAACAGAGGAACGGAGAAACGGGTGAGGCAAGGAGCAGCAGAACAGACTTTACGGCTATCTGGATCAGATTTCCTCCTGCTTTTTAAAAGTTCTTTGTTTTATGTCGTTCTCTCCCACACACATCCATAAAAATACAACCAAAAAAAAAAAAGAAAATTCCCTCCCTAACAATGACTAGAAACATGGGAGTACTACGAACATGAATTTATAGAAAGGAAACCAATGATGAAGACTTGAAAATAGTTTGGTGGTTGTAAGAAACACACACAACCAATGAACAATTAAAACAACAAAAACTGGTAATTAAAACCAATTTTGAAAAACAAGCAGCTGTGGGAACAGTACTTCCCTTGTGGCCTTGCAATTCCTCAGCTCTGCATTTCTCCAACGGACGTCTGTAACGCCCACCAATCGCCCATCTAAACTGCTTCATTAGCTGTACTACGACTCTACCTCACATCCAGTCAACTACTGCAGAGATCTGACAATAACTTCATCAGCTATTCTTTTTATGTCCATAAAAGATTTTGGGTAGACATTCACAAATCAATAAAGAACAGCTAAGTTTAATTCATGTAATTAAAATATGCCGAGAACACCTCCCTGAGTATCCCCTCACACGTCCCAGGTTTTATGATTTACAGCATAATGTGCAATGCAAATGTACATCACTTTTCCAATTTGCTTTGTATTAAAATATTGGTTCAATTGGACACACACAACCAGAGATCATAAATGTAAAAGAACAAAATTTGCAAAAAAAAAACCCGACATAGTTTCAACATTAAGGTTTGTGAGGCTAAAGATTCTTCCAGAACCACAAACGTTTGTATTTTCCCTCACGACGTTTAGCTCTTCTTCTCTATAATTAATGTTGTCAGCTTAATTTAGCCATTTACAATAAACAGAGAGGACAAAGTGGGAAAAATGTGGAAAAACACACATAAAAACGGCTTCATTCTTCTTGTGGTTTCACACAAATGGATAACATGACAATGGCTTCTGCTTTTAATTATCTCTGCATATGCATTACTGGAGACAATCTCAGTGCTGTGAGATATCGACATCAGATCCTGCAAACAGCGACAATCCCATGACTTAGCTCAAATGTCCAAGTTGTCCATGCTCACCCGTACAGTGTAGTTTATCAGAATTCGGGGCGTGGTCGATGTGTTGTGGTCTTTTCTCTCCCACACATTATGTAGGTCATTGTGTGTTATATGAATAAGTTGTTACATTTTAAATATGTCTTATTTCTTCAAACATAAATCATCTAATCAAATTCAGAACACTAAACAATACAATAAGCAGCATCGGCAAGTTTATTTATGACCCACAAACGCCTTATTCTTACAGATGTGGCACCATTTCAAGGATACATGGCTGGTACATGAGTTTCTGAGTGTGACGAACAAAGGTGGCATAAATATCCCGTATTGCTTCCTCCAGTTCTTACTTTCGTTCCCTGGTCTACTGTTGTGTCCCCCCCACACACACAACAGGTTTGTTTGTTCGTATTTCCACCCCTGTCTTACGTTCGTTCTCCTGCCTCCTCCCCCTTCTTGCAATACGCTGTCCATCCGTCCATCCCCCCAGCACTCAACGGTATGCTAGACCCCCCAACCCTCTTCGCCCCCTCGCACTTCTAGTGGTACACTAGCCAACCCTCAACGTCTCTCCTTTGCCCTCTCCTTCTTCGCTTCCCCCCTCACCCCACCTAACGATACATTAGCCCCCCACAGTCCACCCCCCACTTTCTCTCCTTCTTCTTCGAACCTCTTTTAACTATACTCTAGTCCCCCCCAGTCTGCCACCGTTCCCTCGGCCCCCCATTCTGACTCTTCGGTAGGCTCTACCCTCCTCGCTCTGACTGTAACAGCGGATGACTAAAAGTTCCCGGTATTCTCAGATCCAAAATTTGTAAGCACTCTAAAGGCCATAATCATCCACTCACGTGAGTTGTGAAGTTCTGCTGAAGAAACGCATCCAGTTTTGACACTTCTGACAACGTGTCTCTCTGTTGGTGAGAAAAAATCCTGTAAACACCGTTAGGCATGAGGACTCGGAGGCTGGTCCTGACTGGGAGGCAGGTCATGACTCGGAGGTCTGTCCTGACCAAGAGGCAGATCCTGACCAGGAGACAGGTCCTGACCAGGAGGCAGGTACTGACCAAGAGGCAGGTACTGACCAAGAGGCAGGTACTGACCAAGAGGCACGTCCTGACCCGGAGACAGGTCCTGACCAGGAGCAGGTCCTGACCAGGAGGCAGGTACTGACCAAGAGGCACGTCCTGACCCGGAGGCAGGTCCTGACCAGGAGCAGGTCCTGACCAGGAGGCAGGTACTGACCAAGAGGCACGTCCTGACCCGGAGACAGGTCCTGACCAGGAGGAGGTCCTGACCCGGAGGCAGATCCTGACCAGGAGACAGGTCCTGACCCGGAGGGAAGTCCTGACCCGGAGGCAGATCCTGACCAGGAGGTGGGTCCTGACTCCTCCGAGAATAATCGAGAACCTGTGTGTTCACCAGTTGGACTCTCACATCTAGCGTAGCATCACAGTAGTGTGATGACAAATGTGACACAATACTGTCTCATGTTTTGTAGTAGAGACATTTTTCTGTCCTCCAGTCAATGAACTGTGTTGTGTGGCACTAGTAGCTCCACCTTAACCATTTAGTACCATTGTTTTTTGGACCTACACTAAATGAGTTTATTCAGGACTTCAGTTCCAGATAAAAAAATCTAAATAATATGTATATATATTTATATATATTCAGAATAGTGAAGTGTTTCACAAATAGCCAGTTGGTACCAGTCAGCTGTATGGGCCACTTTTACATTGGGAACAGTCAAAATAGCCTACAAAACTGTACCAACCCATGCTTCTCAGTGGAAAGAGGCATTAGAAGTCCTACCATGGTACCCGGAGGAGGGATGATAGAAGTGAATAATGAGGCCAGGAAGTGTAGGGCGAAGATGGATGAGAGTAATGAGGTGGAGGACAAGAGATGAAGACTGTAGTGACACCCAATGGATAAATAGGTGGGTGGTATTGAAAGCAAAATGAAAGGTGTTATGTTTTATGCAAGAGAGTCCAGTGCAGCTGCAGATGGTTTCTATAGACACAGAAAGGTAGTATAAAGATTTTAATACTGTAAAAAATGCACTAATTGTGAGGAATTATTATGAGAAACTTAATAAATTTTGAATACATCACAAAATCAAGCATGTAACCTGAAGTGGGCATAAGGGAAAAGAGTCTTTAGAATTAAAAAAAATTGGAAATGAAAGATTGGTTGATCATCAGACTCTTAGTGTCTCAGTGATTTTTACCTTTGGTGTCACTCTGCCTCCTGGAGCTCCTAATTTTAGACAGCTGTTTCTTCTCCCGGCGGCCGTAACTTCCTGTTTGTCTGGTGGGAACTGCGTGGACGCACACACGGACAGACAATGGTGTTACAACTATTTTCATCAAGTTTTAATAAAGCATAGAAAAAAGTGAGCAAACAGAAACAACTGCATTTTTGGGCTGTTTATATGTATTTATAAGTTTAAAAAAATATTATTAAATATTTGTTGTGATATTTGTTTAAATCTATATTTGTCTAAATAAGTATTAAATATTGTAAAACTGACATTTATGTAATTATTTAAACGTGTTTTTTTTTTCATTGAGTTTTGGCATTTTTGAACTTCCGTAGAGCCAATTATTTTAAAGTTATTTCAATTTGTATTGCAGTTACATAAAAATGGAAGTGCTGATAAAGTGACTGTAACTTTTTCAGACATGGATACTGATATATTCCAGTATTTAGTTAAGACTTAAGGCTACTGTGGACACCCAGTAGACCCGACTGTTCAGGGACCACAGCTGTCCACGAATTGCTAAAATTCAGAAATACTAGATGCTCTTTAAAGGTGCATGTAACTGCGTGTTTCAATAGTGCAAACACCAAATATACCTTAATATGAGCACCAACAAAGAAGTTAACTTCTGGACTTGTTTGGCTAATGCTTTTCCTCATCTCTCCTCTCACTGGTACAGCCAATCACCGGCAAGGAAGACAAATGGTGCTCCTGGATTGCTTGCTTTGAAAATGCAATGCAAGCAGTGTGCTAAGTAGCATTGCGCCTTGGTACTTCGGTGGTTCAAGTTGCATTTTCTTTTGAATATTTCAGATATGCTCTACAAAAAAATTTGCAAACAGCCAAATTTTCCACGAACAATTTGGAGTTACGTTCTGTGAGAAAAAAAAATCCACAAATAGGTGAATCTGCTAATTCTGAACCGTGAATAGTGGGGATTCACCGTACCTGGGAAAAATGTGAAGACATGCCTTATTTTCGAGGCTTGCGTCTCGATTGCAACTGGTTGACACAAAGCTACCGACAGGACCCGGCAAACCTCCACAAGACGTACCTTTTTGGCCTTGCGGTGCTTTTTGTGTAATAATACCACTACCAGCCACTCTTTACCTGTCAGCTTTAACATATTTACATATACACAGGGGAAACTATACACTATATAGCCTCTGTTGTAAGGGCAAGCGCAATAGCATGGATCACTTCCTTAAAGCGTGAGATTGTGTAGGAGAACAGAAAGGGGAAGGAGAAGCAGGGGAAGACAGGTAGAGGCAGAGGGACGTAAAAAGGACGGGGAGTAATTCAAAGCCGCAGCTTTAGTTTACCAGCCGTGGCAGCCAGACGGCAGGAGAGCCGCTGCATTAGATCACTCAGCCAGATAGGAGGAAAGGAGATGTGTTTTTTTTATATGTAATCTGCATTTGTGTGAGCGTACAAGAGCGCTGGAGAGTTGACGGGTTAGATTGCCCAGAGAGATAACTTGGCAGTTCCCATATGGGAGCAGGACGGTAACAGGTAACATTAGAATAAGTGGTCCTCGTGGAGTAAATAAAGGCCTCTCTTCTAGAAAGGGGAAGTGGGATTGGGAAGACAATTGGAACGTTTATAGAGCTGGGAAAGGCCTTCTGGTTTCAGGGAGTCGGCCATCAAAGAGGTAACACGTACTGAAGTGAAATATTTGCAGTTTGGGATGTCACAAGTTATCAAAGACATTTGGTTTAGTTTCTTCTGAACTTGCCGAGACCAAATGCAGCCGAAGAGTCGGACTCTTTTCAAGAGAATCGTTACAGCTTTCCACAATCCTCAGTTCCAGGAAGTCCCAGGAAATCTCTGTTTTATAGCTTCACTGGTGTATTCAAGAGTAGATATTTGTCTCCCAGCTGAAGCAATAAAATCCACTTTTTAACGGCATGGATAATAACTACACACGCGCACACACACACACACGCATGCACACACGCACACCCACACATACATATATATATATATATATATATATATATATATATATATATATATGGAAGCTGCTATAAAGCACATTTTCAGGATTTCCTGAGTCCATTCAGCTAAGATAGAGAGACAACAACACACTGTACAGATGCATCCTGTTTAAATTCACACGGCTGAACACGTGAAAAAGTGTTTGCTTTTCTATCACTTAAAGCTCCAGTATGTAACTTGAATGCTAAGGCTAGTTACATGGCCACTGATGATGGCGGATAAATGGTTTTTCCTGTAACAGTAAGTTTTCTCTCTGCTCTTAGCATATTTAGCAGCACATTCATAATGTTCTGGCTCTGACTGATTGTTTTTGTTCTGGATCGATTCATTTCTTAGCAAGAGCAGCAGGAGGAGGAGGTGGAGGAGATCTTCCTCTTCACAGATTGTCTCATATTATACTGTCACAAAATGGTCACAAATATTTAACAAATATGTAAATAGCATTTTTTGGTAAAAGTTTCATATTGCAGCTTTAAATGTTCCAGATAAAATCCACAAAAAAACTATCTACTTTGTAAAAACTCACAGCCTCCTTACTAAAACGTCATATAATCAAGAATAACATTAAAAGGAAGGAACCCGTTTGAAAACGTGGAGTAGGCTACTCAACCATGACTTCTTCGTCCTTTACACCAGTAGGAATCTTAACACTATCTTGGTAAAAACCAGTCTATACTTCGCTTCATTCAGAGGGTCTGGACCCTTTTCTACTGAGAAACGACAGCTTACTGGAGGCGTGGACTCTGTTGAAGTTTGAAATGATTGAATCTGATTTTATCCAATCACTGACGTTTGGCTGTGACTTATGTAGTACGCCAGCTCCATCACGAAGGAAGCTATGCTATGAACCTTACCGAAAATCAGGTTCTCCACTGTGAAGAGAGAAGTGCAGAGCCGAACGATGTCTTTGCCAGAAATAAAATGTTCGAATCATTCCTCTTGTTCCGAATCTCAATATTTTGAAGCATGGCTAACACAAACCAAATAGCTTTGTTCACTTCGTTCGTTGCCAAACTACAACCCTATATAGGTGGACTACAGTTCTAGAACAGCACAGACAATTCATGTCATCATTAACAACAATCCTTCTGTTCACTGATTGGCCCGGTTGAAATTCAACAGGAGAAATCCCAGACGGCGCACATGATGAGAATCTAAACCGTGTAAGATGGCCAGGCAACCTTACAGCTAGCTTACAGTTAGCCTGGCCATCTCCAGGCTAGCTGTAGGCTAGGTGTTTTGTAAGCTAGTACTAACCCCACAAACCCCCATTTAAAAAATTCAGAAATGTGGGAAACTCTAAAAGTAATGATAATAATTTACAGCTTCACTCTTTCAATTTCCTTTAAACTGGTCAATTCTGTAGCTCAGTCCCTAATATTATTGTTTAAAAACGAAAGTTTTAATGTGGCTGAGCCAAAGTTGGAAGCACAGAGTTCAACATGTGTCGTACATCTAGGTAAGCTGAGCCCTAAACCATTAATTGGTCCTTCTGTTCAATGCAGACATGAACTACATCATGTCACAGGGGGGAGATTAATTCGCTTCCGTATAAATACTAACTGTTCTAATTAAGAGGCAGGCCATGGAGTGCTTGGTGAGAACGGGGGAAGCATACAATAGAGAGGAAAAGGGTGTTGCCTGCAGAGAATTAAATGGGAATTTAGAGTGACAAAACAGTTGGTAATCAACAGTGGAGGTAAATGCAGGCAGGAAGGGTGTAATAAACGAGGACAAATGCTGTGTCCTCTGGGACTCACAGGGAGGGATTTATCACCTATTCAACCAACCGCACACTTTGCTTTATTTCTACATTAGGCTTCAGTCATTCACTGGTTTTTGCTGCTTATGGTCAGGCTCATAACACGAGAAAAAAAAAAAAAGGATTTCCTTTGCTATTTTAGAAAACCATCATCACAACCTCACTTCTACAATAAACAAATTAGACACGCCAGTGAGATAAATGTAGCACAAAAATGTTTCAGAGAACGTTTGGAAGTACAAACTTCTGCTGCTTTAGTTAGTTTTTGAGGGAATGTGAGGTTTATACAAGTGCATCAATTAATAAATAGTAGAGAAGTATGAAGGTAGTGATTTGAACTCCAGGTCCTTTTGAAAATGTACGGGTGGTTCTCAGTAAATCATGGGAAAAATAATTTATTTAAGAAATTGATATCAAAAAGTGAGCTCATCAAATAATCTTCCTATTTATTGGAGTTTTATCTTTTTAAAAGAATTGCTGAATAAATTACAGTTTATATATATATATATATATATATTATTTTTTATTTTTTATTTGTTTTTATTACGGTGTAAAAAACTGGAATTATTTTTAAACTGATACATTTTTTCTAGTAAATGTTGTGCCTCTTAGCTACTTTGCCAATAATCAAACATAAAAACTAAAGCAAAATCACGGTCTATTAGGAGAATAAATGTCATTTAGTTAAGAGGCAATATGGCCTTTAACTTTTTAGCTTTATATGCAAATCAAAAGTCTTGGACAAAATTAATTTTTGTAATGAAAAGAAAAAATGATAAATGGTCATTGTCAGTGTTTTCCATGTGCAGCTATAACAACTTTTCCTTCCTGGTTTAGAAAACGTGAACTGGGATAAAACTGGTTGAAAGTCATGGGAATGGAACCAGGTTGACCCACATCAGTAAATCTGCCTGTACTTCTTCTGATTTGCGTCTCTGGGCATGACTTTGTTGTTTATTTTTTTTACTTATTTTGTGAAAATCACATGGATAAATTACAAAATTACAGATAACTTATGCCTTAAAAGAAAAAGGAAAATCCCCAAGGAGCCATAAAGGCTTTGAGTTCAGTTCCCTACGAAGTTAATTAAAAGTGTCACGGTAAAAGTTTCTAAAAATTTACAAAGATTAATGACTCAACTCGGAAACATGTCGAAACTAAATCAACTTTGCTACTACAATATTATGAACATATATTATGAACAACAAGAAGAAAATCTGACTTAAGCCAATGCAGAAGGAATTATTGTCCAGACTGACCTGAAAGATGTTTAAATGCGATCTTTGGGGAAAAAAACTGTTTTTGTTTTGAACTTTGCTTTGTCAGGCATAAAATGATGTTATGCTGAAAAGCAAATAGCTACTATAAACTAAGAGATTAATATCAAAACTCTATTTCAATATAATATACCCACAAGAGCACAACCACATCTCCAACGCACATCATGTGTGTCACAAAAAACCAGAACAAACCTAAACCACACAAATGCAGGCCACAAAAACACCATAAATAATAAAAATTACTTAAAGGAACATCTCAAGCTATGCACAGTGCGTACAGCTGCAGGCGCTGCTGTCATTATTAACAAACGAGCAGCGTACTCCCTCAAAGGACAGTTCTTGGTGACTGTCGTGTGTGGGTTATGTCTGTAAAACTTCCACATTTTAAAACAAATAGACAAACTTAGACAGAAGAAATGCAAACACTTCATTTCATGTCTTAGAAAATTATATATAGTCTAATTAAATCTTAGTATAGTATTTGCTTCTTTTTGTTTGGTTTGTTCTGCTTTTGCTCGACCTTGGGAAAAGTACTTTACGAGTCTTTACTGGAACCAGCGTGATTCAGGGCTGCCAGTCATCGTTTCCCTCACTGCCAAAAACACCAAAGCACAAGTCACTTGAAGAAAAGCAGCACCTGTTTAGAGATTTTATCACACAAATATCAAGTGCACCTGTAAGAAAAAGGGGGTGGGGGGAAACTGCCCTGTGCCAGAATAAATGCATGTCTGGTGACAGAAACACCACACCTGACCGTTCACCAAACACAGACTCTGCAGTACACAAAACACTCGGCCTCAACAATGTATCAGAAGTTGCAGATGGGTTTGTGAAGAAATGTTAATGGACTGATGAGACGAGATGGATCCGTAGCATTCACAGTTCTCAGCACAGCATGGAAAAGTTTGTGTTTGGGGCTTAACTCTTCAGTCTGCTTCTGGCGCTTACTCAGCTGTCTTTATTGAAGTTGGCACTGACAGAATTCAGTAGTGGGGAGGTGTTTTATTTGGCTTTGCACAACGTGTGATTCATCCTTGTGGTCACACCTTTGATCTGCAGAAAGACTCTGCACTATTTACCACATGTGATCCGGAGCTTTTATCAGAGAGTGACGCATTAGATATAGACATGCGAACGCCAAAACCAGAATCAGCTGAAGGTAGTTACTCTAAAGGCGACAGAACTTTTCTGATAGAGCTAATAAATGAGTTACCGTGTCAGTGGGTCTTAGATTTTATTCTCTAATTACTGGGGGTGTAATGAGATCTTGTGGCAGGAGATTTCACGATATTAAAATGCCACCAGATTTCTGGTCCAGTTGAAGTCTTCCTCCTGTTCCAGGCTGTTTGAGACAAAACTCTAAGCTACAATTACAAGCCCTGGATAAACACACTTTTTACACACCTTATATCTATGTTTGAGACTAAAATTTTAGAACTACTTCCTTTTACACAGTGAAGTAGTTCTCAAATGGATGTTTTCATCCATATAAGTCATGCTGCCATGGATTTATTTGGACATGGCAAAACAACGTTGCCCCATGAGCTCCCAGCATACTGTACATTCACACCACTGCTAAAGAAACAAGGCAGTTCTGATTAAATACCAGCTTAATTTCAATGTAAAGCTGTGCAGTTGGCTTAGAAGGCTGGATGGTTGAAACTGAAAGTGAAACTAAAGGAATCACCTGCTGATTATTATCAGTCCACCAGTCATGTTCAGTCGGCTTTAACCAAACTCTAGTTGGTTTGCCAAGAACGTCCAGTTCGTTTGGTGAGGTGAGAACTAACTCTCACCAAAACAGCAAACTGTAAACCTCGGTCTCAGTTTGATTAAAGTGAATGCTGGACGCATATATGGATGCAAGTGGACAGGAGAGCGCTCCAAAAGCAGGAAGTGGATTACATCAAAGGGCATTCTGGGTCAATAGGAAGAAAAGAAATGCGCCAGTCTAGCACCAGCAGGAGAAATGACTTGTCGTCTTTTTTCAAAGACAAAAGAGAAATCATAGAAATCCACTCCATTTTCATTAACATTTTGTGAAGGAGGAAGTTGCGCTCAGTGTCTTCTTCAGAGGTTTTTGTGTCGTTTCCTTCATTAGGTGTTGGTGCGGCGCCACCACAGGCGAGGAGGGGAACAGGTTTTTCAAAGGGTTTTGATTTGTTTACTACATTGCAGTGTGAAAGAGAACCGCATCAGCTGAAAATGAAACAAATGTTGTAATTTTGGTCGCCAATAGAAACAAGTCTACTGGACTATCAGGTTTTAATATTAACACCTAAGCAATAATAATATGCATTTTACATTTACACATATCATATAACTTCTTGAACAACTTAAGCTACAATCAATCATAGGCTCTATAGGCTTGATTTCGGGTGTACTGTACACCCGAAATCATGGAGCTCCTGGAGCTCCATGATTTACCAAAATGTGTAGCATTACCATTTTGCGTGTTCACCTCTAGTCCTTCTTTGGATCAGTGTTAACGACTGTTGACCAGAGCAGACATCCCACAAGACCTTCAGTTTTGGAGGTGCTTTGACCAAACCATCCAGTCATCACAAATAGGCACTTGGCTAATTTGCTTGAATCCGAACTCTACCCATAACGCATGGTGCCCCACTAACGGGTTCTACAATGAAAACCTAATCAGTGGTTTTCAGTCCGGACTAAACCTGGACCGGTGTAGTCCGCCTTACTACAGATTATCTGGAACATCATTCGAGATCTTCAAAGCCTTTCCTCTTTTTCTGAAAACAAAAAATGAAGGTTTGCTTAAACCTTACTAAATTCCCACAAATTACTTCCCTACACTGTTCCCACTGACTACAGCATCAGTATCTTCTTTGACTGTCACCTGGCAAACAGATGCCTACATTTCTATTTTTTTCTATCCCTTTTTATTGTTACCTCCAACCTCTAATCAGATGTTCCTTTAGTTAAAGGACAAAGGCATACTTTCAACATGTTTGCAAATGAACGACACACCTGCATAAGGCGGACAAGTCTTTGCAGAGCATTCTGAGTCCTCTTGCATGAATGAATTCTGCATACAAAGTTGACGTTTTGATCTTCAAACTGAGGACTTGTACGGCAAATATTGCAAAATGTCAGCCAGTAAGAGTCAGTAACCAGCAGAGAAGAGGGATCGATTCATTTCAGGAGATACATTAATACCAGATCTCTGCCTGTGGCCTGCTTTCTGCTCTCTGTGTGAGGCAGCCATTACCATACCAATGACGAATCACGAATTGCAACTGTGCGTGAGGAATGCAGGCACATAATTACACCTGGTGACTAAGCTAACAAATATTACCTTTTATCAAAACAAAATGTTTTTCTTTTTCTTTTTTGCGGCTTCTTATCTGACACTTTGTATTTTCTGCCATGTTTTTGCAAGTGATAATCTCTAGGGCATTTCTGAGTTTATTTTTCTTATGCCGTTCCTCCAGCTTTCGACGCCTTGGGCCGACTCTCAAAGGTGCAGGGATCTCCCACTCCATTTTACTTACAGTTATTTTTTTTTCCCCAGTGCAACTGAAAAGACTCAGCAATACCTTCATATTGTGCACCTAAGTCGTTACTTCTGCAGAAAGCACTTTGTCTTACTGACAGAGATCTTTTCAAGAGTTATTTGCTCAGGTAATGTTTTCCACCAACACCCTATTTCTCACACAGGGTGTTTCCTAAAGTCTGACCTTGGTGTCAGCTTCACACAGATGGTACAGAGCAACAATATGCATCATTTTTAGCCTCAAATTCCCAGAAATGTCTTTAGAGATTTGATTTTGGATGTACACGACATTTAAATTGACCATATAATTGCACAATTTGACATTTAAAAAATAAATCTGTTAAATGGAAACACACCAATTTAAATGAAAATTGTTTTTTGATGGGAGTTTTTTTTTTTGCCACTAGGTCGTATCTAAATTGGTTTATTTCACAAAACCGTAATGGGAACCCTTCCTTCAGCAACAACCAACGACCAGATGATGCCACAGGTGGAAACCATGAAGAAGAAAAAGACAAATTTATCCATGTGTGACTTTAATTGCGTTTCTTATTTATCGCCATTAGTGGAATATTGACAAAGTTTTGCCCACATTAAAGATTCCAAGAAAAAACAACAACAAAAAAACGTTTTACATCCTTTCCTTACAAATTGTTTGACTAAAGCTCTGGCCTTGATGTGGATCAATCTGAGAACAAGTAGTGCTTTAAATGCACCATGTTCACCACCTTTTGAAAACACATTGTTAAAGTGTTTGTGTGTCAATATAAAATGTTTTAATATAAAATACTAGCAATCAGCAAAGCATTAACATTCCTAACGTTAACATGCGTTTAGCTTTCAAAAAAAAATTTCTACTGTTTTATTTGTATCTTATTTGCCTTCTTATCAGTTTACACATGATTTCCAGAAGACTTGCAGATGGCTGACACATCGCTATGGCCACCACAGTTTCCAAATTACTGGGAAAAAACATCTGGGAAACGAGGTAATTGTCTGGTTTGGTTTTAAACGTGTGGTTAACTTGCACATGTTAGGGAGCAATCAAGGCTGCAACTGAGGCCTCGAGTCAGTTGGATACTTCCCAATTCTTCAGCAGGCTAACTGCTCTGTCTAGTGCAATATTTTGTTTTACCACCCTGGTAGTGACACGTTTGGACAAACATGGCCCCTGATCTCCCACATAAACCTAAAGCAGCACTAGAAACCATGGAGAACACACACAGTCACAAATCAGTGTGCCGAGCCCTTTTCCTGTAGGTGTTGACATGCCACACTACACACTCCTGTACATTATGTCTAAGTTAAACGCTCTCCAGTCGGTGTTAATCAGCCAATAGCAGCAGGAGTTCATTCCTTTGCTGCAGCTTCCTGGTTTGTTTGCTCTGCTGATGAGGCGGAAACACAGAGTACACCCTAGTGGAAATCACTTGTGGACGCTTCCAAGTATGTTTTTGATGATGTGTTGTTTCTCACTTTCTCATTTCAGCAATAGTTACCTCAGCAAACAGGCTCATTTTATTATTAGTTAACGAGTTAGACCCCACTTTACCTTTAGGGCTGCCTTCATGTTTTTGAGTGATAGATTCAAAAAGGTGTCAAATGTTCCTGCAGATTTGTCAGCTACACATAATGTGGATCTCCCATCAAAAATATATTCCAGTCTTGAACATAATGCATAACACTGTAGGATGCAGAAGCCATCAGAAGATGTCAAAGGGAAGGATGTGGTCAGCAACAGTAATACTCAGGTAGGATGTATCATGTAGGCTGTTTTCACACTCATAGTCTGGTAGACTCGGTTTGATTGGGAGCAAAATTGCAACAGTTCTTCACCTTCATAAAATAATGACTTAAGTATTTTTTTAATTTTGCTAAAAGTGATTTTTGGCAACAAAACAAAAAAAACTTTTCCTTTTCCAGTAGATGATTTAAGCAAAATAGTCACTTTTGACAAAAAAAAAGGTTTAGGACATTGTTTTAGGAAGGTAATGATTAGTTACATTTTCAGCTGGTGTGGTTCATTCTCAACCTGTTCCCCTCCTCGCCTGTGGTGGCGCTGCACCAAAATCTAATGAAGCAAACAACACAAAAACCTCTAAAGAAGACACAGAGCTCAACTTTCTCCTTTATGAAATGTAAACAAAATGGAGTGCTGTCAGATTTTAGCAGCTGTAAGATTTCTCTTTTGACTTTGGTAGACAAACAACAAGTTATTTCTCCTGCTAAGGCTGGACAGGTACATTTGCTTTGGTTGTATTTACCCAGAATGCCATGTGCTGTTGTCCAGTTCATCCCACAAACAAAACAAGCCTGTTGGGATGTTGGTAGTAAGGAAGTCTAAAATGAGCCCCCAACTTTTATACCACCAACAGCAGCCTGACCATTTTCCAAAGTGTATGAATTCCTGTTTTCACATTGCTTACGACGATGTCTAACCCGACCTGCCATCAGAATCTTGCAACCGCAGTCAAGACTCAATCAGCCCAGGCAACATTTTTCCCCATCTGCTGCTGTCCAGTTTGAATTAGCCTGTGTAAATTACAGCTCCCAGTTTTGGCCCCCATGGCGGTCTTCTGCTGATGAAGCCAGTCTGTGTTGAGGTTTCACGCGTTGTCCTTTCAGAGATGGTGTTTGTCTATGTTGGGTGTATAATGAGTGTTTTCAGGACATTTATTCACGTTGCTATAAACTGAGTAATCTGTCATGACACCTGATAGAATCAAACCTCATAAATTGCCACTTGGCAGCTTTTGAGAGTTTGAAGTCCAAACTGAACGTCATCCCAAAGGCAGATGTTTTCAGGGACGAGTCAGTTATTTTCTTGTTCTTGTGCCGCGCGACATCTGTGAAATACTGGCAGAAGGTCTGCTTATAATTATTAGCTACGCTCGCAGGAAGTCGGTTAATGTTCCAGGTAAAGCCGGCTGACACTCAACGAGCTTATCGGAAGCTGGATTTGCTCTGAAGGCCCGTCGTCTGTCATCAGGCTTCATCCTATCGGTTGAGTTCTAAACGTCCCGCAGGAATGCGCCCTGACCGGTTAGCCGCGTAGCCACATCGTTGACAGTCGGAGACTTGTTCCTTTCCTGCGTTTAACTGCAAACAAAAGCCGCAGCTCAGCAGTAAAATCCTTAAGCTGCCGTGTCTAAAGTCAGATTTTATGGTTCTTTGTGTCTGTTGGCAACTGTGTTATTTTTCAGCAGTTTGCTCTCTTGAAAAGCAGCTGGCTTTGTGTTTAGTTTAGCATTCAGACACTAGAATGAATGATTTGATAATTGTTTTTTTTTTCCTTTTTATAGTCTTATTAAAGAAAAGTTAGGCTTATAATAGTCGGTTAAACCATGCCAGCTGTGGTAGAGTGGAATTAAAGTGGAATGAATGGCCAGACAGCGGAGGAGACAAGAACAAGAGCTGCGAAGTATTCAGAACTTGCAGACAAGTTAAGAAAAGCGTGGAAGTACATTTCGAACACAACAAAAGAGGTTTTATCAGCAGAAACATGAATTAAAGACGACCGATGAAAGCTGCAAAGATTAAACTATGACGGCGGATTAGGGCCCATGTAGGTTGAAAAAAAAGTGTAAATTTCCGCTGAAAAAACTCAAAGTGAGATTATTCTCTGAAAGTTTTTTTTAGAAACAGCAAGTACATTTCTGAGTTTCCAAAGCTGGATTTTGTCCAACAAGTTTTCAAACTCCATTAAATTTTCTTATTTTTTTTTTTCAACAAAATTTCTGACATTAATCTCAAAATGTCTGATTTTCTTTCTAGAAAACTGTTCAGAAATTTTGTTGTTTTTGTCTAAAAAATTTCTTGAGTTTTTTTGGCAGAAATTTACTTCTTTTATTTTCTCCCTCCTTCCCCATCTGGGAAACAAATAGAAAAATATGGTAAAGAATGAATTTGGACCTCTTTATGAATTGTTACCTCCATTTCATCATTTAAAGTTTTTTGGCTTATTGCATTTCATTTCTGTAAACAAAGCATTTCACTTACTTTCTTGTAGATCGTTCTTCATCTTGTCTGGCATTGAACATTTTCTTCAGAAGAAATTAGGCTCGTCCTTCAAGACAGTTACAAATTTTAGTCAAGCCTAGAAGTATCAGCTAAAAGCAAGGTCAGTATCTGGAAACTCATCGACTCCAAATGCTTCAGAGAAGATTGTTCAAATATCCAGACAGAATCATTCCAGAAGTTTGATGTTGGCTCCAAAATGTCTGACTATGCTTCCTCTGCAGTTTGCAAAGCGAAACAAAACTGAAGCAATTATTCAGGAATGATGAAGAGTCCGCTGTTATGGCTGGAGATGACTGGTTTGGAGTGATGGACTCAGACCTGAACATTCAGAACCACATAGAGACAGTTACAAAGTTGGCCTTCTATCACCTGAAGAACATTTCCAGAATTAGAGGACTTATGTCTCAGCGAGATCTAGAGAAACTCATCCATGTTTATTCCTGTGACTGTTTTCACAGGTCTGAAAGTCAGACAGCTAAAAATGTATTTTATCACAAGTTGTTTCCATTACAAATATGCACAAAACGTTTCCATATTCCGTTAATGTCGAAAAAATACAATTTTGCATTTGCAGGTACTTCGTTAAATAATTAAAATCACACATAAATAAGTTTGTTCATGTGATAAGTCATTAAAAAACATCTTCTTCTCATCACTTCCTGTCGTCTTTGGTTTTGCCAGTGTAGAGCTGCTGGTTGGTCATGTGACTTGTGATGAAAAAAAAAATCGAGTTTCCATTGAAGTTTTGCAAAATACACTAATTTCAATACAGCTGAAAAATCACCTCATCCAAGCCAAAAACTGTTTGTTTTTGAAAAATGTTAGTTTTTTTTCAATTCCATTAAACAAATTTGTTTACATTTTGTTTAATGGAAACAAAATGTTTACGGTACATTAAACATTTTGTAAATTTACAAAATGTACATTAAACATTTTGTAAATACATTAAACATTTTGTAAATGTTTAATGTATTGAATTAGCATAAATATGCAAATTCCAATTTGCATATGTGATCAACAGAAACGCAGCTACAGTTAAATTGCATTTTAATAAGGCAGTTGGACTGACATGAGACAAAAATAAAGTTTGTTTTTTTTTGTCTCAGATTAGGAAAAAAAGACAAGAAGTCTATAAAGAGTATAAATATTTTTTTCACATCACTAAGATCACAAATACAAGTCACAGTGTGAGCGTTTTCTCCCCCAAAGCTTTGAATCTCCCGTGTTTACAGAAGCAGGATAAGGAAAGTTCAGGTCTGTTAAAGGCTTTTCTCTAATGAGGGAACTAGGATGAAATTGAGGAGCTGAATTGTTTGAAATGTCCACGTGTGTGTCGCCGGACCTACAGCATGTGTGTGAAAATGAAACTCTAGCTTTCACTTTCAGGTCTGACCTCCACAATTACTTCCGTCTGTCAGTTGTTTGTTTTCCTCTTCGTCTCTGGATCACACACACGCACACACACACACACACACGCACACAGATGTCGGGCAGCAACAGAAACCGATTTTTCAAGGTCAATTCTTCAAAAGCTGAATTACAAACTCGCCTAATTTATGTTGTGCTGATAGGGAGCGACGGCTGTCTCGGTTACCGTGACGCCCGGCTGCCGTGTGTGAGGTGGAGGAGGCAGGGAAGATTCCTTTAGAAAATGCGTCGGCCATGCTGGTGTGGATGGAAGACAGATGTTTTCGCCCTGCAGGTGATCATAAATCCTTTCTTGCTCTGTCAAGAGCCCGACTACGACCCTGACCTCTGACCCCTCCCGAGCCTCTGGCTGTTACGGTAAGACCCTCGGTTCGTGTTCCCGTTTGGAATGTCCACGCATTCCCGAACGCTGCACATAACAAAGCGAGTTTAACAGCCAAACATGTCGCCTGAGTCCGAGCATTCTGCAGCCTCAAAGAGTCATTGACCAGAAACTGGAGGAGGTTTACATGACGCTCGAGACAGAGCTTAGCAACGAAGAAAATTCTCAGAAAGTCTTTTTTTTTTCTTTCTTACAGGCCAGTTATTTCATCCTTTACTTCAACATGAATAATCACACCTCTTCAAGTTCTCCGTGTTGAAGAGGTATGAATATAAAAGCAAAAGTTTTCCGCGACAGCAGCAAAACTTGAACATTTATCATCTTTCTCGTGGCACGTCACGTGCCCCATCTGTGTGCGCGAGCTCAAAGTTTCAACTACGCCGGATGAGGACAGGCGGCGTAACGGTCGCCTCATCGCACAAGTTCCACAGGAAATGAACGGCGATGGACATTTCTAATTTAACGTTTAAAACAAAGTGACTTCCTCTAAAGTTTAAATCTTCCTGAATATAAGAAAATTGGGAATCTTCAGGCATGCTTGGTTTGAGTCAGTAAAACATAAAAATACTAACATTTTTAAATATTAAATACTTCTTGAAAACTTCCATGCTGCCTCAGGTTTTGATATGGTATGTGTGGGCAGTTGCCCAGGGTGGCATCAGAAAGGGGCATGGCACCCAAGAACCAGAAAATAAAATATAGATCTTATCTGTCAGTTTGTCTTTGTTGCTGTGGAGCGCTGGGAGACGATATTACCTGTTCTCTGCTACAAACAAAAAAGAAAAAAGAACAATCAGATAATTTCTTGCATTTTAATTGGCTGGAGTGCATGCATATTTATACTTCATGCATACGAAGTTAAGTGTAGTGATTAGTCATGATTAATCACACCGATGGTGTGTGATTAATCTGATAACATTTTTTAATTAATTGACAGCGCTGGTCTTTTATTAAAATGACATGAGTCACACCGCTGTCATTTTACAAATGAGTCAGTGAGACTCATGGTTACAGTATGAAGTCTACAAGGCTGCACGGTCTACTGTCACTTCATTAAATCAATATTGTCATATCCGGTCTTATGAGGATAAATCAAAGGAAAAGATTCCTGAAGCTGATTACGACATGAACACACGGTTACACTCTGGTTCTACACTCTAAAAAGTGTTTTTGGCTGTAGTTCATCTTATGGACTTATTTACATTAATTTAACTTAATTCTTTTGCTTTTGCTATGACAACTTACTTTTTTGTGTTCATTTAACTCAAAACTTACAAATCTTTAACCTGAAGGAACTTTTCACTTTGACTTTACTTAAAACAATTGAGTTCAACGCCAGTTTTGTATCCTAAGTCTGACCAACTCAATTTATTATGATCATCCAACTCAATTTACTAAGTTCTTCCAACTCAATTTGCTAAGTTTTTATAACTTAATTCATAAGGGGGTTTAACATGACAAATTTAAGTCATTCTTACTCAAATCATTTATTTTGTTCTAATAAACATTTAAAATCTCTTTGATTTAATTCTACAGAAAGTCAACTCAAACTTTTAAGAAGTTCCAAACTAAATTTAAATAATCTTTTTACAGTGTCATCTAAATACACAAATCTTTTCCTTAAATAACCTTTTTCACTTTGACTTTACTTGAAATAATTCAGTGTCCCATGTCTGACACAATGACTCAAGCTTACAGGGACACATTCCCAGTAAGCGACTGTGGCTCTGTGGATAGAGCGGTCGCCTTGTAATCGGAAGGTTGACGGTTTGACTCCAGCTTCCTCCTGCCGTATGTTAATGTGTCCCCTGGGTACTTAATCTCAAGTTGCCAACCAATCTGAGCATTAAATAAATGTGTTATTATGTGCTTTCAGTGGTCAAAAGTGCTATTTAAGTTTATTTACCATTTTTGAAGTAAACTAAATGATTTGAGTAAGACTGACTTAACAAATTGAGTTGGGTGATTATAATATATTGAATTGGTTAAACTTAATAAATTTAGTTGGATAAACTTAATTGAATTGCTTGTTACCTACAGAAGCAATTCAATTAAGTTGGTTCAACTTTTTTCTTTTTAGAGTGTACCATATGCGTTTTCCACATTAATCCCGGCGCACATGTCTGCACAGGTTCTTCAGAGACTTCCGTTACATTTCATGCTTAACTGAAGTAACCCCATAAGCGAGCCATGTTGTCTCTATAGATGATCTAAAGCGATGGAGTCACATGCCTGCTATTGACAAGCTGCTGCTGAGGCAATTTCTCCAAAAACACAAACCCAGGCCAGACCGTTTGCAGCCTTTTCTTGCTTGCAATGCAGGAAAAACTGGAGACGACTTGATCCAGGCTGAGAGGTGAGCGGATCGAAGGGACAGATATTTGCAGGAGATTATTGGATGGTCCTACTGGTTGAAGAGGATGGTTTGGAGGTAGGGAGGGTTGAGTAGAGCCCGAGGCGTTGATCTGTGTGGTGAAACGCTAGCAGGGGTGAAAGGTTAGGTTGGCGGGTTCGAGGAAGTAGTCCAAGAGATTACTGAGCAAAATGATTGAGGGGACGTCACAAGAATAGAAGGACAGAAACAAGAAAAGACTCGAGGAAGAAAAGAAATAAGAGCATAAGAGAAGAAGGAAGGGATTAAAGAAAAAAAACTGCAGAAGAAATAACAAGGGATGAATGAGAAGAGGAAGAAAATATGTAGGTCCTCAGACTCCGACAGTGCAATGATTACTAAAATCTGGAAATACTCAGTCCTTTTTCTGATTCCATATTTACCCAAACCTGGAAAATATTGAGATCAAATCAAGCAGGACAGATGTCTGACAGCTGCAGAGAGGCAGTTCTCCAACAAGAAACGCCCTACTGCCTTCCTCATCCCATTCAGTCTGCATGGTGACAGACTGTTACATTTATGCTGTTACAGTACAACCAGAAGGAAACTAAGGTTGCATTCACACCAGCTCTGTTTGGTTCACTTTAACTCCAGTTTGTTTGTGTGGAAAGTCCGGTTCAGGTTGGGGAGGTGTGAACCCACAATGGATCCAAAGAAGCAAACTCTGGTCCGCCTAAAAACCTCGGCCTCTGTTCGGTCGAAGTGAACTCTGGTGTTGTTTGAATGCATATGTGAACGCAAAGCAGACTGGAGACCGCTCCAAAAGCGGGAAGCGGACTGAAGAGCAGGGAATTCTGGGTAAATACAACCAAAGCAAACACACAAGCCTAGTGCAAGTGATACAAATTTCTCGTGAAATCCTGCAACTGTTAAAATCTGATGCCACGCCATTTTTGGTCACATTTCGTGAAGAGGGAAGCTGCAGAAATGCCTTTATCAGAGGTTTCCATTTTGTTTCCTTCAGTTTCTCTTGGTGCAGCGCCACCACAGCCAAGGAGGGGAACAGTTTTGTTTTTGTTCAAAGGGTTTGGTTGTGTGAAAACTAAACAATTGTTGCAATGTTAGTCTCAAATCAAACTGAATCTGCTGGACTGTCAGGTGTGGAAAGTTTCAAACAGCTTTCAAAAACTTTCTTCAGAACGCATTGGGCTAAATGATAAGAAAACATTAACCCTTCACTGTCGACGTATAAATACTGATACGACCTTCAAAGTAATTCCTACTGATCACATGACTGTTTTCCTCTCTGTGTGTAATCTTGTCCTCTTCCTCTGTCTGTTCCCAGGAGGAGAACATTCCTCCTTTTTCACATCCCTGATTCAGAACAAGAGGGACGGTAACCTCACACTCTCACAGACACAAGCGCAAAAAGTAACCCTGGCGCAACCTTTCAGGATCGGTTACCGAATTAGCATTTCAGACAGGAGCCGAGTCAGAGGGGAAAACACACGATTTATTTTTCTGTGGTTCTTTTTTAATTTCCCAATCAGTTATTTTGACTCGTTTCTTTTCTCTCCATCATGTTTTAACTGACAGCAGAGATTTATCACGTGCAAAGATCTCATTTTAAACATGTATCCTCAATTAGCATGTAGATTTTATTAAAAGTAAACTTCTTCTGTTTTAGGTCAGTTAAAATTATGGTTTTTATTACTTTAATGCAAAAATCACAAGTGGTGCGAGTTTCTGATAGATGAACGTTCCAGGTAGCTGGAACTTGGAACGTCACATCCGAGGTCACAGCATTCCAGTTAACATAGATGAGGAAGTTGGGATTTGAACATGGCGACGACAATGTAGATGTTCACAATACTTCTAATGAACATTGTTTTGATATGACGGTACATTAGGGCCGTTGTAGATGGAAAAAAAAAACACAAATAAAAACTTCTAAAATTTAGATTAATCTCAGAAGTTTTCTAGGGAAAAAAACTTGGGAAATTTCTTAATCTCAAAAGTAAAAAAATTTGCTAGAAAAAAAAATCTAATTTTCAAATTGAAATGATAAATTGTCTAGACAATTTCTGAATTTCAAAACTAAAAAAAATGTTTTGAATTTCAAAACATTTCTGAGTTTTCAAACTCAAAGTTTTGGAAAATTTCTAAGTTTGAAAAGTTGAAAACTTTTGACGTTTCAAACTCAAATTTCCAAGTTTTTTCTAGAAAATTTCTAGAGATTTTTTGATAAAAATGTACTCCCCTTTTCTTACCGTCTACAATGGCTCTAATTCGCCGTCATAGGAAAGCGTCATTAGTTTGAACAATCACATTTAAATACAAACAGCATGCAAATATCCAACCCTCCATAAGCAGACAGGATCTGTGTTACAGATAAAAGTGATTTGATGTAAAATCATCTCAACTCCAGAAGAATGACAGAAAAACCTCAGACTCTTCAGCCAGAGCTGGACACGTTTTGTTCTGTTATTTAGAAAAGACCTCATTTCGCTTATTGTAAACTTCTGCAATGACTTTTCCAGAAATCATCGCAGATCTAAGATAGTGGGAATTCTGCACTCACACACACACACACACACACACGCACGCACACGCGCACACACACATACACACACACAGTGAGCAGGACATTAAAAGCAGTTGGCCACGTCTTGACAGGCTCTTCTTCTCCCCCACGAAGGACCGACAGAAGCCATGAATTATTTTCGCCGTCCTGCTCTGCGTAGACAGGCGAGGCAGCAGATGTAGGGCAGCATCCTCTACCTGAATGAAATAAAAATGTTTCCATATTAAAGCCGTTTGCTGCTGCAGCTTTAAACTAGCAGCTGCTAATTTAGTTGGACCATTTTACCTGCTTTATTTCCATAAATAAAGCAGATTAAAAGAAAAGTCACCCAAAGCATTACGGTAGCCATGCCCCGCCCATATGTGGAGCGAACAGCCATGAGGCTTTGGGAAATAGGCGATAAAGCACCTCCCAGATGGTTGCCATGGGAGAAAAAATAAGTAGATTTTTAATAAAACCTCCGCATTATGGAATCAGAACGAGTTGTGGATCCTGAAGCCAGCTGGGTAGGAGCCGCTGCAGGAGGACGAGCCCATCTAGAAGTGCTTTGAGAACCTGAGTTCACTGGAAAGAGTCAGAATGCTTCATACTTTAATGTCAGCGTCTCCATATACCTGCATCATTAACTGGTGGTTGCCTTCTACTTTTAAAGTGAAACTTGTCTCCAGTAGATCACACTTTCAAACATATCAAACTCATATATTTCAAATCCAGGCAACATTATACGGCATGAAATGTGTGCAGACAGGAGTGTGTTCGAGGTGGATTTTCTGTGATGTAGAGACAGATTGCCAGTTTAAACCTACAGCCATTCTTTCAATAGTTTTTTACTGCGCCACGAAAAGCCCACCAGTCTGCAGACGCAGCCTTTTATGGGTATTTTATTGGGTGAATGTCAGAAAAAATGTTGGCATTGTGTGTTTCTGCGGACCGCAGCGATGTTTAATCTCAGCTTTTTAAACTAAACATCAATCTCCATCTTCCCCAATCCATCAGATGCTGAGATTTTTGTCACGACCCCTCGGCCTCAGATTCTTTCGCTTATTTGTTCAACATGCAGGATTTTTGAAAGGGTGCACTTTAAGCCAAAACACAATCTCCTCCTGACTTGCATCGAGTCATAATGTTATGTAAATGGAGACGGAGGGAACAGCAGTTACGCAGAGGCGGCGTTCTGCTCAGACTCTGGCCATTTTCATTAAATCCGTTCATTACTGTGGATGTTGAGTGGATGTGGTTACAGTTACCAGCGATGACATCAGCACTGTGTGCTGCAAAAGTGAACTCTGCACCGCCTGGTTTGATTTATTACTCCCCATCAGAACAATAAAATGAATAAAAAAAAGAGAAAAATCTGGACGTTAATGTGTTTTCACTTTCATTAAAAAACAAAAGAGAAAAATCAAAAGTCGCAATGAATTGTGCTTGTAGAACTATATGTAAATACGAAGGTCTGGACTTTAGCGTGTTAAAAAAATTTTACGCACCTAAACTTTTTGTTGTTGTTGTTAATCATGCTAAAGTTCTGAGCCGGAACCTTTGTTTTCACATTTCTGGTACGCCCATAAAACTGATGCACGCAAACAACAACGAGAGATGCTTTATTTGTTTTTTATTTAGCTGAAGGTGAAGCTTAGAGAAATGTTTTTGGCAGCTTCCTCGCAAACGGACGGATACAGGAGGAGCCGGACGAGGCAACATGGAACGAAAAGAACACCTTTTGGAGCAGCCGTCACAAATCTCGATCTAAGTATGAAATCTATGGGCATGGTCAAAAAACATGTGTGAGAGCAAGACTACAAAATGGAGGAATGGGCCAGAGTTTTAGCAAACTATTGTGAGAAGCTTGTGGAAGGAAACCAACAGTGACCTCAGTCACTGGGTTTCTATCCCAGAGAAAAACAGGGACAGACAATGCAGACCCAAAATAAAGGCTAATTGAGAGATTAAGGTTAAGACTCAATTTTTTTGGACTGTGGGAGAAAACTGGCAAACCCTAAAAAAAAAAAAAAAACTATGGAAAATCTTTTTTTTTTTTTTTTTTTACTAGGTAATGATTCATAAAGAGAGCGCCTTTTCACATGACTAAAGTTTCATAACCACAGATAGCTGTATATCTCTTGTGCCACACAGTAGCCCACTCTGGAGCTGGTTTACAGGGGAAAATGACAAACTGCTATTTCCCAGGAGAGAAATATAGGACTTTAAAAATAAGTCCTGGGACCGGTCTTCTCACTGTTGACAAAGTCATCTTGGAATCCACAAAAAAGTTAAAGTGACACGAAAAAGCAATTGCTTTTGCTAGAATTAATCTCCGAACCTTTCTCCATTTTATTTATACACTGGTTAACTTGTTGAACGTTGTGGATCAATCAATCAAAAAAAAATATCTTGACATTTGGGAAGAGGAAGAAGAAGTCTGGAAATAGCTTCCAAATGTTTTCCCACATGAAGAGGCTACGTGAAGTAGCTCCGCTGATGCCAGGGGATTGTGTCCTCTGATTCAGACATACAGAGGAACGTATTTTACGTAAACAATGGGAGAGAGTGCGAATGGGAAAGACACTGCATCCCTTCTGGATATTTACATCAAGCCATCGACACATAATGGCTGAAAATCCTTCAACGGTCAAAGTAAAACCCAAAGGGCTTCGTTCTCACATGGACGCTCTGCATTAGAAACAGATGATAAAGAGGAAACTCAGCATGATCTGAGCTGCAGAGGCCTACTGTTGAACTAAACAAAATGTATAACAACCTGTAAAATGAATAAATAATTATAATATTCATCTTACTGGAAACGCTTATTACTCAGATACCATCACTACAAACAACCTGTACGGTATATAGGAGTGTTGGTGAACATTTAGTCAATGCTGTCCAAACTTTTTACCACAAAATTGTTGAAAGAGCTTCAGGGACGCTTTTATTAAACTGAAAAGATTGATTTCATTTTTTCATTAGGCTTATTTGATATGCATCATGGTGCTAATAGCAGCACTTATCCAGAGATGGGCTTTTCTAAAACTAAAAACTATTAGGAAGTGAAATAGTAATAACAGTGGAAAAATAATAAAATATTATATGATCAACATATGCAAAAACAGCAAAGAAATAGAAAATATGACAATAAAAAGGAGACATGTCGGGATAAAATGCTGTTTTTGTTTGTTTTTTTAATATAAACTGGTTATAGACTTTAAATTGACAGGAGTGAGTTAGTTGTTGTTAATCGCCTCAATAATATACTAAAAAAATTTTTAATAAAGTAAAATAGTCGAAAACTTGTAGAAAATGTCCTGATTTGTTCTGGATTATTATTATTTTTTTACATTTGACAGCAAAGGTTGGGCAGCGCTTGCTGGTTTTACTAAAACATAATCTATGAAAACAGGAACATTGCTAAGAAGAGAAAAATACTTTGTCTTACACCTAAAGAAATGTCTACAAAGATTTTTATTTTGGAAATTGGAAATTTTGATGTAGAAAAATCCATCAAAAGTGAGACAGAGGCGTTGACACTTTCTGGTGTTATTTCAACAACTTCATGTAATCAGCAGCATTTGGAGGCTGCTTTCAATTTTACATGCTGTACGTGTCGGTTATGTGCATGACATGGTAATCATACAGTAAATCTTTTCCCCTGTGAGGCTCGTCTCCCTTTACTTACTGGGAAAGAAACGACTGATGAAGCAGCAGCTGACGAACGACACGTGGGACTCTGTCCCCGGTCAGTGTGAGAACGTTGGTCACTCTGTGGGAACCACAGCGTGATCCACTCCATTTGACTTTCTGCCTGCTCTGACTGTAGATTCTTCAGATTACTGTAAAATGTCTTCGCTGGACTTTTTACATCCAGCCTTTTATGCCATCTAATATGTGTTTTCGATTGTTTTCCACCTGAAAGCAGCATTCAGCTTCTATGCAGCACAAATCTGGAGCAAACTTCCAGAAAACTGCAAAACACTAAATTCCTTTAAATCCAGCCTGTTGCTGTTGAACTACAATAAATGTAACATTGACCAACGTATTTGAGGTGAAACGACGGCATTTGACAAAGTGTAAAATGTTTACTAGTTTTCTCATCTGTTGACTGTGTGGCATCTTTCTGACTTTGTATTTTTATGATGTAAAGCACTTTGAACCACTTTGTTGCTGAAATGTGTTTTACAAATAAATTTGATAAATTGATTTAGCAAAAAAAAAGAGATTTCTCTGAGTTTCTGTCAGAATACGTCAAAGTTTGTGTTTCTTAAAGAGTGCGAAGCGATTTACGACAACGAGGAGAAACTGGAGTCTGAGAGACGTCAGGTGGTAGAGGTGGACTGATGGGACAATGGACTGGACTGATGAAGGGACAGGGAGCAGCTGTGAGGGCAGAGCAGAAGGCAGGCTGAGGGAGAGGGAGAGAGAGAGACACGGCACAAGAGGAGCAAACAAACTGGCAAAACAGAATTCTACTGGAACAGAGTAACCAGTAACCATAAGGAATAAACTGGAACTAAAATGACAGAACAGTGATATAAAGTAAGAAACAGAAACAACTCTGATCTAATTAAAACAAGAATAACTAAGATGTTATACAAACCTAGAAAAAACAGAACAACCCAACATCCTGGCATCTAGATTTGTCGTAACAAATCTAGACCTAAAGCTTAAATGGGGGATTTTTCTTGTCATTCAGTGTAATGATGATATGTCTGACATGTTAAATGCAAAACTAACCACATTATTAGATCATATTTTGTCTAAAATTAACTACTGCTGATGTTCCTTTTCATTCTCCAGTTGAATATGAAACATTTTGTAAACGATAGCATCTATTTTATTAAAAGCTAGAGATAATGGTGTTACTCCAAGTCCGCCTCTGATTGGATGAACAGTTCCTCCTGACCGCTCCTCCTCCAGAGGCAGGATGTGGAGGAATAGAGTGAATTATTGAAAGGTGGTATATATTCTGCTCTTAGTCATCCTTAATAATAATAATAATAATAATAATAATAATAAATTTGATTTAAAAGGGACAAAGTACATCTCAAACATAAATGTCACCATGTGATGTGCTGTACCAGATTGTAGCATATGCTGATTCACATCTGCAGTCCCTTGTCAAGTTAGCTTATTAGCTATCACTGTATAGCTAATAGGGATGATAATATATTAGTTTAAAACCACAAGGAATAATCATGAACCAAATGAACTTACAGCAGCTACAGAATAAATCTGTCATAAGTTTCAATCATGATCACAGTGAGTGAGCTGGTCTGCAGTCGTCTCTTCTCCGGTGAGCGTTAAGGGTCTCCACCTCGTTTAGATTAAAACTCAGAGTCTGGGTTTTATACAACATCCTCACAGGGTCTTTCTGTTTTCTGTTCTATGTAAAGGAAGGTGACAGAACCAAACAAACAGCTTACTGAGTCCTCAGAACCACCAAACAGACACAACTGAAAAAAATCCTGTGACTTCAAACTTCAACCAACTGCAGAATAACCAGCATCACTTCATAGGAGTCCTCATGTGTTAGGATCGGTTTTGCTCAAGGTTTCTGATAGCAAACGTCTCATTGTCGCGACATATGAGCTATAAAAGAAGCCAAAGAGTTTATTTGTAAAGCCTCCGGCCCATCCGTCCCCCGTTATGTAATCAGAAGTTTTAATAGAGAATCTCTTTCATAGACACGTTTAAAGCACAGCGCCACGATTCACCCAAACAGGATGAAACGGAGCTGATGTGAGGCTCAGTCAAAGCTGCAACTGTGAAACATAATGCTAAATAAAGAAAAACTTTAATCACAGATAGAGTCACAGCATTAGGAACAGAGGTTCTGACTAGAGAGTGGATTTCTACCAACATGTCATCTGCTCCAGTTTCAAACCATCCCAGTGAAGAGGTTTATGATTAGTCACACTGCAGACGCTCCAGGTTTACTGCCTACTAGAAAATCTGTCAAACCTTAAACACGTTTTTGCAATCAGAATGTATTCAGTGCATTCAGGGAAACCGACGCTCTGACGCAAAAATGCAGTGCGAAACCCAAATAAAGTTTTTACGACATTCCACAACACGTTAAATCTAATTAAGATAAATTTTGACTCATTTATTTCTCAAATACTTTCAGACGGCTTCATTCCGTGGTTTGGCCGTCCTGCTGCCTGAGCTTCACTTTATTAAAGGAGGCTGACCTTTAGAGAGAAAACAGCTGGAGTATGTTCAAACATATATAAGGGCTTCAATAAAATGACTGAATAATTCAAACTGGATTTATGCAAATCCTAAAGTGAAAGAAAACATCTTGTAGATTGTCTTCTGGTCTACGTCTCTAACAGCTTGTCACTTCTACAGCCCCTCACATCTCTCTCCTCCCTGCTTTCCAAAATAGCACAAGCCCAGTCAGAGTGGATGGAGAGTCTGTTGAAACCAGTTTTTAAATCTTACTACAGATTGTCCATTGGATTTAGTTGGAGACTTTGATTGGACCTTTAAACCCTTGGCTAAGCGTCAATCCAAACCATTCAATTGTAGCTCTGAATTTACACTAGGGGTCATCATGATATGAGTCTTTTCCATTAAATTCTTTTTTTTTTTTTCATTTATTTCGGACATAAAATAAACAAATAAATAAGAACTGAGTGGAATTCTGATCTCCCTTAAAGCTGCAGCATGTAACTTTACATGTTGTCACTATGTTGTGACAACATAATATGAGACAATCTGTGAAAAGATCGGCCTCCTTCGAGAAGAAACGCACCAAAAACAACCAGCCAATCAGAAACAGGGCATGATTGACAGCGCTAAGACCTGCCTCCTGGTTCTGATTGGTTGTTTCTAGTTAGCACTGGGAGAAGGAGGAGGAGCTAATATTTCCACAGATTATCTGTCTCATGCCGTACTGTCACGACATGGTGACAGTTTAAAAAAAACATGTAAAGACATTTTTTATTAAAAGTTACATACTACAGCTGTAAGTTTTTGTGTATTTATTTTGTTCATTGAAGCACTTTGTGATTTTTTATCTTGAAAGCTGCTGCATACATAAACTTTTACACAGTTCCTCATATCCTAATGAAAGGGAAACATTTGCCCCAGTAGTCCATCTTCCTGTTTCCTCTGATCCGTCCCAACTCCTTACTGAAGAAAAGGCTTCCCCGATGCCGATGTTAGGGTAAGCATATTCAGGTGCGACATCTTGTTCAATCTTTCGCTACCTTGTCCCGTTAAAATACATAGAAATTAACGGTTGCAACACAACAAAATGTGTCTGGATTCCTTGCAAAAGGCTCTGCTTATCTCGTAAAAGTCAATCTGCGATAAAGGATGATCTGTGGTCGGAGATAAACAGAAGCTGCTGATGAGTACGCTGCTGGGATACAAACAGGTTGTTGTTGACCATGACCTCGTGAGGATCGCTCCGGTTTGACCGTAGGTGACAAAGCAGTCAGGACCGCTCATGAAAATGTCACGCAGTTCTCAAACACAGCGGGGGGTTTCATCCGCCGGGTCCAGTGAGATCATCCCAGAGCCTGTGGAGGGCTTTGGTTGAGCTCAACAGAACGAGGTGTTGCATAACGACTGCTTTTCAATAAACATTCGGCCCACAGCCGTGACCTTGGGCTGCGTCACACTAAGAGCCCATTTACTTTGCACCCTCAAACAAACTGCTTCTTCAGTCATCAGATAGTCGAGTGACTCCACTTATTTACATGAAGACAAATATAAACATATGATTTAAATGAACTTAATTATCCCCTGAGGAGGTTCAGTGCTGCTAAGATTCATTGTACGTGAGGTTCAAAACGAGTCTTATGATTTACCAAACCAATCAACCGTTAATCAGACTGAGACAGAACAACTTGTTAAACATTAAACTGGGATACACTTTTATTATCCTTCGATTTATTACTTCCATTATTAATGTGGCCCATGAAGAATTAGAATTTAAAAATTGGAGCATAAATAATTCCGTAAGTGTATATCAGCATGTTGTCGTGCTAAGAGACAGTAAAAATAGCAACCAAGGACTGATTAAACCAAGCCAAAGGTTCATAATATTTTTCATTATTTTTCACAACAAAACTGGACAGAAATATAAAGATTTCTGCTTTTTTGTCTCACATACAAGTTTCCTTTCAATCATTTTTATATCAGTTAGTAAATTTAAAAAAAAATCTCAACAATCTGTACCAATAAGGCCCAAGTTGAAGATACAGTTGGATACCCTGTAAAATCAGAAAACTCCTAAACCTGTAGAACTAAGAAATACATTAAATAGAACCAACCTGACAACATGAGTTCAAAAACACTTTATTAATCCCAAAGGGAAATAAAATGTTGTTGTATCTCATTATCCACTTCGTCAAAGTTCTTCAAAAAGTCTACGCTGATGACGAACAACTTTACATTTCTATTAGTAACTTGACTATGATCCACTAGTCACCGAGTCAGTGTGTCAGAATTATTCATGAGTGTATGGTTAAGAACTTCTCCACCTTAATGCCAAAAATATTTACCTAGAACCTGTTTGACAACATGAAGTAGGTCAACAGATCAGAGGTTTGATCGTCAAGATTAACTTTCCTTCTTCTACTTGCTGTAGATGATTGAAGCCTCTGCTCTCTACCAAAGAAACTGCAGTCAACAACCTGCCGGTATCACTGTGTAACCTTCAACTTTAACGCTCGAGGTCACAGTTACGATATCTGGCAGAAAGTTCATCCAAAGAACAGAAGCATGTACACACACAAAATGGCTAAAAAAAACGAATAAAATAAAAACTCTTGTGGAAAAAGAATAAATAAAAATCAAGTTTGAAACGTTGCCCCAAACATAACGGACTTATTATCCCAAATATGTCAGAACCAGCTGCTGAGGGGAAGCTGCGCCTTCGCATGAGGCCGGGACGCTTTAGAAAGCTTTTTAACCTCAATTAATGAAATCATTTGAAAACTGCTTTTTTAATTTTTACTAGATTGTTTTTAACTGACATCAAGTTTTCATTGATGATGTGAAACATCCCAGATTGAGGAAAAAAATTTACATAAAAACAGCAGAAATCTGTTTGGGGGCAAGCACAGTTTTTGTGACAAGAAGAGTTTCATGCTTTTGTTGAGTCAGGTTAGACATTATGATCCGTTTGTAGAACAGGGTGAACCCCTCGGGCCAGTCCAGGCTGTTCTGGATGTTGATTTGGCCAATTTATGTCACAGATGTTAGAATAAACAATATTACAAAGAACATTTCAGAGAAACATCTTGATTTTTGATCAGAACTTTGTAATTTTGTGTCCCGAGACGCCTGAAGGTCACAGTTGGTTCAGACAGCTGGAGCTCATGTTGGGCCGGTCCGTTTTAAAGCAGCTTCCACAGAATATGCTCCGAAACATTTGTGACACGTGTTTTTTCATCAGCCGTCTGCTGAAGAATGTTTTTGTGGGACAAAATCACCTTGCCAACAAAAACACAAAAATAAGAGAAGACAAGAGAAGAAATATCTTTCATCGAATTCCCTGAGCGCCAATAAAATAAAAATGTCCCGGCCTTTCACCTGAAGAGAAGTCGACTGGTTTTGAGTGTTTGCAGCAGAACAGCAAATCAAATCTACCCCAATGCTTTAAGTGAACTTAAACTCTGGCAAAACTATAGCAGGCAGCAATAAGGAGGAAATATACAACTGTTGTTGGAACAATATGATATTTCAGAATAATCCATCTGGAAGCAGAGATGAGAATTTATCAGTGCTCCTCTGTCAGCATGCATAGATTATACTCAGTTACCCACATACTGGTGTTAGACATTAACCTAGTAAGGTTATGAAAAAAATATAAGCATCCTGCAAAATGTCTGGGAATGTGACTCTGTCTCTGTCACGGCTTGAGGTTTTTCACCTTTTGTCAACCTGAAACCACAAACCTTGATGTATTTTGAAGGAATCTGGTGTTTCAGGTAGAGCAGATTTGGGATGTGAAAGATTCCCTGTTTTCCACAAGCAAATTTATGGAGTTAGATAAAACATTTAGATAATGGTTTAAGGAATTAAGTCTGGAAATGCAAATATCGTCCATACTGTACTGAGAGCTAGAAAGTAATGAAATAAAAATTCTACACTTTTCCAAATTGTGCAGTAACACTGACTTAAGGGTCTTTGTGAGCTGAGGTTTATCACACTGTGGAATATGTCCCAGTATATGAAAGTGCAGAAATGGAAACACATTCACAGTCATATCAGGTTTCTGAGTTCAGTTCAGAGCAACCAGTTGACCCAACATGGCTGGATTGAAAACCAATGTGTTCATGTAATAGTTTTAGCATGTTCTATACCCAAAGTGGAACCACAACCCAGGAATTTATTTATTATTATTATTTTTAGTGACAATAATTGTTGACTGTCTAAGCAGGAACTGGGGTGACTTTCAGGTCCGATATCACAAAGCAGACAGGATGTTGACTGACTGGCAACAGGACTAGAAAATAACGCTTTACCTGCCTGGTTTCACAGGCTTTCCTCTTCACAGGCTCAGACCTCGACTGTCTGGGAGAGAGAAAAGTGTCTGTTTACCGGGGATTGTTTCACCCACAGAACCAAACGGAGAAGGGAGTTCTATACACCGGAAACCAAAGGAGGATGAAGTCACAGGGAGCAGGAATGCAGGAAGAGCAGAGGGACAGGCGAGAGAAACAAACTAACCATCAGGTTAAGGTAGGAGCTAGCAGAGGAGCAGCAGGAATCAAGACAGTTCACAAAGGGAATATGGAAACTCACTCAGTTGAGCTTTGAGCTGGAAGATATATCTGTTACATAACTCAGCTCATTGTCTGCTTGGGAAGAACCTGCTGCAGGACAAGACGCAGGGCCAACTGGGAGTACAACGGCAGATTCAACTGGTTAGGACAACCTGTGCTTTGCTTTGACTTTTGGGCAAGTCGTAATTGTGAAAACGGATGAAGTAAGTTACATAACCAAGGTTGCGGCTTTGGACAACAATACGCTTCTTCTTCTGTTTATTTCAAAAGTCCTCTGGGATGTAGATTAAGGCATAGTGGGTGAAGTGGCTGACAGAAACGTCATTTATTTATGAAAGGAACCTCCGGATGTTTTAGGTTTAGTAAATATTACAGCAGGATCTTTGGCGAGGCAAGAAAACTTGAAGAGTACAAGAAGACCCCTTAGTTCTTTGGGGATTTACTGGATACCATAATCTATTCTTTGATTAATTGATAAAAATGTGAGACAGTATCATAGAATATTACCATAATAATGTGAAATACAGTTATGGATACTTATGCATGACATTGTCATTCATAAGTTTTCTTTGCAGTTTTCTGCATAAATGACTCAATTCTCCTGTGCTGAAAAGCTACATGGACATACTCATGCTACACCAAGACGTATCATCGGTTAAAGTGCTGTTGACTTAAGTTCGACTTCATTTGGTTGCAACTTGACCCCTAGCAGGCATTCACTTTTAAATCAGCAGCATATTTTAGTACTTGGAGGATTCTACAATAGTCTGGTAATACTCAGTCACATGCCTCTGTTTACATCGAAGCGTTTTATGGACAGAGCTCCGAGTCTCCAGTACTCTGAGTCGGAGGTGTATCGCAAACTTCTGGTTAAATTACATTGAGCAGAGCCAGCTGGCGAGCTAGCTAATGCTAATCATGACCTCTCATGCTAAGCTGTTGGTTAGTCCTCATTTCTATCTGAAATAGAATAAATAGATTACACTTAATCAGTGTAAATGTGAAAAAAGTTTGGACAAATTGAATAGACTAAAATGGACTGCATTAGTTTGTTTCAATACACTGAACACAGGAGACCTGGTTTCTCCTGTGTTCTCCTCATTTAGGTTTCCAAGACACTTTACAGTTTTTACATATTTTTCATCTTTATTGTTTGTAGCATTAATTTGTCTCTCTGTATGACAACAGATTTAAAATGATATTGGCTGTCATGACTGAGTGTCCGACCAAGGCTAACTGCAGATTGTTGCGGCTATAAGATTTGGATCGCCATGGAAACACCTCTGGGCACCTGATGTCTTGAGAGCCATGAAGAATCTCCCTTTGACTTGTTCAGCCCAAATTCTCCCATAATCAACAGTTGTTTGCAGAACAAAAGTACGCTGAGGAAGTACATCCCTACTAGATCACTACAGCTGGAAGACTGGCCTCTTAAATGTCACTTTGTTAATCAGTTCTAGAAGTTTGTGAAAATTTCATAGTAATTATCTGTGATGGACTGGCGACCTGTCCAGGGTGTATTCCTGTAGATCACCCAACAATCTTTTTGATAGAGACCCTGACTGTCACTGAGGAGAGGAAACCCATTCCCCATGATTCTTTTAGGTTAATAAGCTTTTTATTATTTAGCAGACCATTCAATTTTAAACTTTAAATTCACCATTACCAGAAGGTCAAAATAAGCCAATTTAGTTTTGTGGCACTTTAGCATCATTTGCTAAAGTGCCACAAAAAGTAATGTAAGACTTAAAGCAAGGGTTTGATCATCTAAGTATCCAGTGTAACTATAGTATTCTGTTCTATGTCATCAACAGGGACAGAGACAAAGAGCAAAGCCAGGAGGCCTTTAAATAGGCCGGTCACTACTGTCCTCCATGAGTTTACAAATATGAAACTTTCTCACTATAATCCACTTGAAATCCATATTTTCTCTTTAGCACCATGTGAACAGAACAACCTTTGACCTCTGATAAAAACAGGAACAATATAGAAGGAGGTGAGGCTCAATGATTCTCTTCCCCCCCCCATTTCTGGTTAGCTTTATGTTACTTTAGCCATTTTCAAATTTTTAATTGTTGCTATGTCTGATTTGTTTTATTTACTGCTGCATAATCCTAAGGACCCCAAGGGAAAGAAATCTTTTTTTTATGTTCATTTTGTGAAACAAAATAACAAAGCAAACAGATGTTGTTAGAATTTCCCAAACTGGTCAGGCTTCCTGTCCTGTAAAGTCGATGTTCCTGAGCGATGGCAGTGAAGCTATTTCTGCTGGACGATGTCCAACTGTCTGAGTGATTACTACCAAGGAGAACATAGGAAGCTGCTGGGTCAGCGCCAAGGGTCAGACATCTGTCAGCGCCATAAGCTCCTTCTACCACTTGATCTTCATATCAAGCTGTGCATGAGAGAAAATATGCTGTTGTTTATTATTTCATGTCACTTAAAAAAAGCATTACAATGTTATGAAGGAGTTTAATGGAAAACTAAAGATCAAGATTTGCCCCTTAGCAGTTTTTTTTTTTACTCTAAATTTTTCATATCATGAACCAATTTTTATGATGAAGCAAATATAACCTGTCTACATCTGCAGTAGTTTTCCAATGAGGGTTTTTACTGAAGGGAAACAAAGCAACCCAAACTTAGATTTGGGGTATTAAGCTCCTTTTGTAATAACTGCCACTAAAGCCTTGTTTCTTCTGGTAGGTCTGGTTTGGGATGCCATGGCAGCAACACATAACCGCTGCTTTAACAACTGAAGCAAAAAAATATTTTGTGTTTAGTAAAATCAGGTCATATAAGTGACCAGTACCATCCGGTTCAGTTGTACAGGATGGTACAACTGAATGGAAATGGGACACCAGTACCAAACGTTTAGGGTGGAGCCACTGAAATCACACCACACAATCTATTGATTTGAGGACAGAAAACTGTCACTGATTGCAATAAGCTCAAGACTTTACCGTTTAAAGTCTGGCTTTGGAAAAGTTAGCATTGAGCCTGAACAAGCGGTGGTGGTTTTGTATCTGATAAGCGTGTTGCTGCAGTATTCTCCAAAAACAATTGCCTTCATAACCTGTGTTTCCATTTCCAATGTGAGCAAAACTTTGTCAATATTTCGCAAATGTTGAAAAACCACAAATTCGGAAATGCTGTGTTTCCATTAAATAACAAAACACAATTAAAATCGCATGTGAATAAGCTTGTTCATGCAATAAGTCATTAAAAAAAAAAAATGCTGTGCCATCATCTTCCAACTACTTCCTGTCTTCTTCTTTCAGGGGTTTGCTCCAGTGGCAATGTCTTGTTATGGAAAAATTACAGGTTTTTCCAAACTGGCGTTCATTAAGCCGATTTATTTTCACAATGTCAAGTTGCTATAGTTGGTTCATTCAGATGCCAACAAAGGTTGACCTAAAATGTCTAGTTTGAGTTTCAGTCAAACCACCAGACAAATAAACAAGAAACCCCAGTGAAAGGTTTTCTTGTTTAGTTTGTTTTAGAGCTTTAATAAAATAGCAAAAACATTTTATTTATAACACATTTTACATGGAAATCTCAAAGTGCTACAAAACATTAACCAATGTAAAAGTAATAAATTAAAAAAAAATCAGTCATAAGATCTTAAGAACAAGAATGTTTTCAGTTCTATTTAGAAAGACTCAGAGGTAAACAAGCCTCGGTTTGCCTTGTGAATCTGCACCCAGCTGTCTGAAGGATTTCATGGTCTTTATCGGCTTTTTCCCTTATGAAATGAGATCATTGTTTGAAAACAGTTTTCTGTATTTAAGGAGGTTATCCTTGTCTGATGTTAAAAGTAGTTTGGTGTTGTGAAACATTTAAGTATGATAAAACATCTAAGTGAGCAAAGAATATTAGATGTTTTCAACCTTTTTAGTGTTAATTGATGGACTCTGGTCTGTTAGGAAATCACCTTTTAACCCTTCTGGTTTGTTCAAACACTGTGGAAAGTGTTACAACATCTTAACCCACTCTAATTAAAGAGTAAATGGGTCTTGACAATCACCAAGGGTCATTTGACAGGACAGCAAATTGCATTTTGCAAAAATGTCTTAACTTCTTGAAAAATGAACATGTTTAATTCAACATTGCAGATAATGCAAAGGTGCATAAAACCACTATACATGACAGGATGAGGGCGCCATCTTGTGGACACAACCTAAAAAAAAAACAAGCCAGAAGAAAACATTGATCCAACAACTGGAGGTTCGACCAAGATGGCGGCTGGAGCAGAGGCTCCTTTTCGAGCTGTTGTGCCAAATTATTTGATTGGAAAACCCCCAACTAAACGCTACACCGTTTTTATTATATACATTTTTTAAAAATAGGCTCAATCCTTTTTTGAAGACAAAATGTTTTCTTGTGACAGAAAAAGATCTTCTAAAAAAGAAAAAGCTCACCAGCAGCAACTTAACGACCAACCTCTACTGTATTAAATATGCTAAAAACTAAAGTGAGTCGCATGTATACTTGCTTCAATAGTTCAAAGAAATTTGAGCACATTAAATCTGAGCTCAGCTTTAAGTCTAAAACCTTATGTCTGTTATTAGTTCTAGAAAATGGAATAATGTAAAAGTGTTTTTTTACCGTTTCCCACTAATTCTTTTTTTTTTTGGTCTACATTCCACAGTGTGGAAATTCCACAATTTTTCCTTTTCTGGCTTTGTATTATCCATAACCATAGCACTGCATATTGTTCCAAAAGACTTCAGGTGATGTAAATAAAAGTTGGATGTTCTGAATTACTTTTTTTATTGTTGTTGAATTTTCTCTATAATCCATCCACAAAGTCTTTAATGTGATGAAACTATATTTAACTAGAAACTATTGGCTGGCCTGCCTGGTACCTTCGGAGGGACTGAACCGATATAATCCACCACTGTGATGTTACAGGAATACAAGCCACCAAGGCTATAAACAAAAACAAAAAATATTTAAAGATTGGACTTTAAGTGTTCTGCTCTAAATGCGCCATTCAGATCTGGTAGTTAAACGGATCCATGATCAGTTATAACAACAGACTTTATTTGAGACATTTATTTTAGATGTAAAAACAATGCAGTAATAATTTTGTAGACTGTTTATTTTCTATACATTTTAATAAAATATTGTCACACGAAAGTCGCTTTGAGGATATAAACAATCGGCACGGGATTTGGTTTTAGCTTGTGAAGCTTGGGATGTGGTGGAACGGGAAATTCACATCATGGATGTGCAGCCGACAAATCTGCAGCAACTGAGTGATGCTATCATGTTAATATGGACCAGACTGTCTGAGGAATGTTTCCAGTATCTTGTTGAATCTAAGCCATAAAGGATTAAGGCAGTTCTAAAGGCAAAAGAAAGTCCAACCCGGACCTGAGTGAAGTTGCCCCCCCGCCCCCCCCCCCCACACACACCCCTTCTTCAAATCAGACAAAATTGCTGTTAATGGACTCGACTTTGTTTGTGCAGCAAATTTTTTTGTGTCAACCAGGTCAATCAAAATGACCTTTAAACTTTCATTAATATCTTCAAAGCCAAAGCAGCACAAACAAAAACAATTTGCTGCACAAACCAGCACAAACATAATGGAGTTGATTGATGGCAATTTTTTTCTAATTTGAAGAGGGTGGAGGAGCCAACTTCACTCAGGTCCAACCCGGTACTAGCAAGGTGTACCTAATAAAGTGGCTGTCAGTGCAGTGTATCTGTTCAACAGAGAGAGAGTTTCTCTGACAGGTGGAGATTCTTTAGACTCAACACAGAAACACTGAGGAACCTGGGAGGTGGAGTGAAAATCCAGGATAGAGAGGTACAATGAATTTGACTTTGAATGTGTGGAGGAGGATCAGTGAGTCAGAGGAGACTCTGTAGAAGGACAGAATGCCAGCAGGATAGTCCACATACACTGATACTCTGTTAGAGACGGAGGAGGAGGAGATACATTGGTCGTCATTGTGCCAGACAGAGAAACCTTGATGATCAGAGCATCTCAGAGTCCAGCACTGATTCAGATCATACGCAAAGTATCTCCAGTCTCCTCTGCTGATTCTTCTGTAACTCACTGATACATCAACACATCCGCTCCACTCAACCTCCCAGTAACAACGACCAGTCAGACCAGTTCTACACAGCACATTAGGATGATCAAATCTGTCTGGATGATCAGGATTTAACCGAAGCTTCTCCACACATGTCACCTTCCTCCCGTCTTCAGACACTTTGAGGTTTCTGGTCGCTGTGATTGTGTCGATGGCGAGTTGACAGAAATCTGGTGGAGAGAAGAAACACAATCCAGCTGCAGTTATTGATCATTTATTGAAGCTGATGATGGTTGCTGAATGAAAGATGTGACAGTTTTAAGATTGTTGCATGTGAGCTGCTTTGTTGTCATGAATCAGCTGACATGAGGCCATGGTAAGACCACACTGCCCCCATGTGGAAGTGGAGTGAACCTCCGACAAATAAACATGGATAAGCTAAAGGAGGAAGCTCACTGTGTTACCTCAGACATTTGGTGAGACATTTTTGCCTCATCAGCTAACATCAAGGCAAAGAAGACAGGCAAAATATTTTGAATGAGTCATACAGTGGTGCAGTTGGTAGAGCTGTTGCCTTGCAGCAAGAAGGTTCTGGGTTCGATTCCTGGTCTTTCTGCATGGAGTTTGCATGGTGGGTTCTCTCCGGGTTTTCTGGTTTCCTCCCACAGTCCAAAAACGTGACTGTTAGGTTAATTGGCCTCTCCAAAATTCTCCCAAGGTGTGTGTCCTGTCTGTATCTGTTTTGCCCTGCGACAGACTGGCAGTCTGTCCAGGGTGACCCCGCCTCTTGCCCAGAACTTTAGCTGGAGATAGGCACCGGCAACCCTCCCGACCCCACTAAGGAACAAGGGTGTACAGAAAATGGATGGATGACTCATACATCAGATCCATGAAGTTATTTACAGGAAACCACAGAAAAACTGAGCTTAAAGCCCAAAGACCTGAGGAGCGCTAAACTGCTTTTGAAAAAATGAATGTGTTTCATACGAGCATGTAAAGGAATTTTGAAAGGGGGAAAAATTATTTTTATACATTTTACCTTCAAAATCTCTTCAGCTACATGATGGCCATCTACTCTTTGGTGGCTGTTGAAATTCATTTTTGTTCGTTAAATAACATGTTAAAGTTTAACTATGGTGCTTTTATTGTCTCTGTTTTGCATGAATATTGTCAACAGTCCGGCTGCACTAATCTGTCCACTCAGACATCTTTTGCCCACACAATTTATAGAACATGCAGCAAATACAATCTGCAGCACCTTTTCTGGCTTTAGACCCAGAGCTTCCAGACGAAGGTATACTGTGTCATAACACCTATGTTGTCCTGGTGCTTAAAATTGGCATCGCTGAAGGATGGTTGGCCTCTATTTTATTATTATCATTAATATTATTATTATATGTTTCCTAATCTTCCAAATATTTGACGATAGTTGTGTTGGGCGCATTTCATACTTGCAAAAAGCCTGTGAGAAACTACTTAACTATGTTTTTATCACATTCACTTCCATGTCAGGCTGTGTAGAAATATATGAGCCACATAACTTGAAAAGTTATAAAGAAACTACTAATTTGCAGCCACAGCACACAGTTATTGTTTTGGCCCAGCTTTACACATTCATCTTTTATTGAATTGCTAAGCAGTGTAATAATGACAAAAACCTTCATTCAAACATGTTGTAGTTATTCCATTGAACACTGTGGTATTCAGTTGTTGAGCTCAGCTGCAGGAATTTAACCATCTTTTACATTTTTTCCAGACTCCGTTTGTGTTTTGGAAGTGGAATGAACTTTGTTCTGCCCTCTAAGTGATCTGGGTAAAGAGAGTATCAAGTGCATGTTCCTCACTGATAATGTCAGCCATTTTTTCAGATTATTTTCCACCAAATCCTTATGAGCATTGCACATTTGTAATAATAAACCCCAACGCTTTGTCGGAGGTTCAGTTCCTCCAGGAAAGGAGTTTTTAATTTTGGAGGAAACTAGACCAGCAATTGGTCAGACACTGAAACACACACTGGACTGATGGACAGGTGATGTCATGTCAGATGAAAAACACACTTACACTTCCTAAGACCTGGTGTCAAACTTTGGACTCCAGCAGGCTCCACCCTGAAAGAAGGAGGGACGTCAGATCATCAGTGTTTTTCAGTAGCAAACATGGACATTATATGTCTCTCTGCTTTTCCTCCACTGAGACAGGAACAGTCCAACATATGGACTCATTCACTTGTTGTAAACTTCCAGAGAAAGAAAGAGCAGACATGGGCTGTGATGATGATGAAGATGAAAACATTTCAAACTGTGGTGGATGTAAGATGGACAACTCATTTCTCCAAACACAGGAAAATCTCCAACAGAGAGGAGAAAGGAAATCCCTCCATAACAACCCGAAGAAACTCACTGAAGCCTAAAAGGACATCAGAAAACTAAGGAAACATTTCTAGAAGCCAGCAGGTGGCGCTGACTACATTTACAATCAGACCAAGAACAAGATGCAGTGTCCTGGAGTAAAGGGTTGTGAAAGTGTCCAAGGAGCATCTTGAACAAGGTCTCCAGCAGATAAAACAGTCCAAAGTCTTTGTTGCATCTTCTCCTGTTCAGCTCTACATGTCTGTCAGACTTCAGCTCCTGCTGAGCCTGGAACAGACTCAGACTGTCAAACATCCTGACATCTTCAGGGTTTCCCTCAGTGTATTAGGTAACACTTTATTTGAAGGGGGTTTAATAAGACTGACATGACACTTTCATAAACATGACATAACACCTGTCATGAACATGAATAAGCCTTCATGAATATTTATGACTGTTGTCATAAAGCGTCATTCAGTAAATTATGACACTTTTAATACAAAGTTGATATTATTCAAAATGTCTTTGTTATGACAACTTGACATTAACCAGGAAATCATTACTGATATAAATTTGTTATAAAAGAATTACTGATTGCACTTTAAAAATTAGGTAACTTTATGTTATTGCAGGTAAAGTTTAAACTTAAGCTGTGTTAATTTAATCTTACCTACTTTACCTTTTCAAAAGGCTGCCATTTTACTTTTATAACTGCATGGTGTGTTTTATTACACTGTTTGCCCAGATAAGGGGCACATTATGCACGTTCTGTTTTGCAGTGGATTTCCTCCCGCATTATTTTCCTCCAACAAATTATTCCAGTGACTGAAACACATACAGCTTTTAACCTTCGTCTTCCCATTTCTGACGCTGGAATTCAATATCCTCAAGCTCTGAAATATCAGGCAGCTACAAACCACATGTTAGCTTTAGTGGCTAAGTGTTGGCTATAGTCCATTGTCGCCTTGATATTAGCAGGAAAATGAGAAAAATAATCACTGGATTGTACGAGCTAATTACTGGACACAACGGCACACAGTAAAACTCAGTTGTACCAGGAGCTCAAAGATATTTGAACTTTTGTGTCTTGTTCACTACAGCTCTTGCTATGGCTAAAAACAATAGGAGCAAGAAGGACCCAGAAACAATCTATGTAGCGAAAATTTAAACAGAAGTACATCACCACTACTCGTGGCATATAGGCCATTGATAAATTATTGAAATAACATTTACATCCTCATTGACGGAAAATAATGGAGAGAAATCTGGTTTCAACAGCATTAATAACATTGTACCCGAGAGTCGTCAGGTTGCAGTTTGGACTCTTCAGTCCAGCATAAAGAAGCTCCACTGCTGAATCCCGAAGGTTGTTGTGACTCAGGTCCAGTTCTGTCAGACTGCAGGACTGGGAGCTGAGGACTGAGGTCAGAGCTACACAGCTTCTCTCTGTGAGGTTACAGTCACTGAATCTGAGGAGACAAGGAGAAATATCTGGAACAATCAATCCATCAAATAAAGCTAAGAAAATCAAGAATGCAGTGGTTTGTATTCAAAGAGTATTGTAAGGAAGGTTAAATTTTATTAGACTTTGAGTTTGGTTTTGTATTTTAGTTCTCCGAGCCTAAATTAGATCAGCGAATGCAACACAGCTCTGGAGGGAAGGCTAGTATCGCGAGATCGTGTTGTTCATGTTGTTGTTGGTAATGGCTCTCACTGCTCACTGCCCGGACATTGCTAAATGCTGTCTGTGCCAGAGCTAGAGGCCAGAAACCACACAGTTCTTCCGTTGAAACAGCTCAGTTGCCATTGTAACTCATTGCTGCTGGAAGAAGTAAAGTTCATGCAAGAAATCCTTCTTTTTTTTGTCGTGAATCTTCGCTACCCACACACCTCCGTCACACCGGGAACCAAAAGCACGACAGTATAAAAGGTCGAAAGACAAAAGTTGATCAATCTATTGTTGAAATAATATTTACATAATCATTGATGGAAGGTAATGGAGAGAAATCTGGTTTCAACAGAATTAATAACATTGTACCTGAGAGTTGTCAGGTTGCAGTTTGGACTCTTCAGTCCAGCATAAAGAAGCTCCACTCCTGAATCCCGAAGGTCATTGTTACTCAGGTCCAGTTCTGTCAGACTGCAGGACGAGGAGCTTAGAAGTGAGAACAGAGCTCCACAACTTTTCTCTGAGAGTTTACAGTCACTCAGTCTGAGGAGACAGTGAGAAATATCTGGGATTAAAGAAGTTGTCATCCATTCATGATGGATGAAATGAAGTTGAGAAAAACAAGAAGCAATGGTTTGCATTCAAAAGAAGAAAATGTCCACAAACAAAAGTTGATCGATCTATTATTGAAATAACATTTACATCATCAATAGAAGGTAATGGAGAGAAATCTGATTTCAACAGAAGTGAGAACATTGTACCTGAGAGTCATCAGTTTGCAGTTTGGATGATTCAGACCAACAAATAGAATATTTGCTCCTGAATCCTGAAGGTCATTGTCACTCAGGTCCAAATCTCTGAGACAGCAGGACGGGGACCTCAGGACTGAAGACAGAGCTACACAGCTTGTTTTTGACAGTTTAGAGCAACTCAGTCTGAGGAGACAGGGAGAAAATCTGGAATTAAACAATCATCCATCCATCCTGGATGGATGGATGATTGTTTCATCATCCAATCTGGTTTCAACAGCATTAATAACATTGTACCTGAGAGTCGTCAGGTTGCAGTTTGGATTCTCCAGTCCAGCATAAAGAAACTCCACTCCTGAATCCCAAAGGTTGTTGTGACTCAGGTCCAATTCTGTGAGACTGCAGGACGGGGAGCTGATGACTGAGGTCAGAGCTTCACAGCTTCTCTCTGTGAGTTTACAGTCTCTCAGTCTGAGGAGACAAGGAGAAATATCTGGGATTAAATAATCATCCACCCTTCAAATTAAGCTAAGAAAAACAAGAATGCAGTGGATTGTATTCAAAAATGTAAAGGTCAAAAGACAAAAGTTGATTAATTTATTGTTTAAATAACATTTATATAATCATTGATGCAAGGTAATGGAGAGAAATCTGGTTTCAACAGCATTGAGAACATTGTACCTGAGAGTCGTCAGTTTGCAGTTTGGACTCTTCAGTCCATCATAAAGAAGCTCCACTCCTGAATCCCGAAGGTTGTTGTTACTCAGGTCCAGTTCTGTCAGACTGCAGGACGGGGAGCTGAGGACTGAGGTCAGAGCTTCACAGCTTCTCTCTGTGAGTTTACAGTAACTCAGTCTGAGGAGACAGTGAGAAATATCTGGAATTAAATAATCAAAAATGATTTTCTTTTCAGTCCCCAATATTCTCATTGGAAAGATTGATGGAGGGTTTTTTTTTTACATGTTATTTTTTTGTTATGAACTTTTTCATTATAAAAAACTGATCATATTGATATGCATCTAATCATTAGCAGATTTATCATGATTAAAAATAAAAGCAGTAACAACGTGTGTCCTTACAGAGCTTTGTTGGAGGTTTTAACCACTGGCAGCAGCCTCAGAAGAACCTCCTCTGAAGCAGAGTATTTATTCAGGTCAAACACATCCAGAACTTCTCCTGATGACACTAAGATGAAGACCAGAGCTGACCAATGAGCAGGAGACAGTTCATCTGTGGAGAGACGTCCTGAACTCAGAGACTGTTGGATCTTCTCCACTAGAGAACGATCATTCAGTTCATTCAGACAGTGGAACAGATTGATGCTTTTCTCTGCAGACACATAATGACTGATCTTCCTCTTGATGTACTGAACTGTCTCCTGATTGGTCTGTGAGCTACTTCCTGTCTGTGTCACCAGACCTTGTAGAAGTCTCTGATTGGTCTGCAGTGAAAGTCCCAGGAGGAAACGGAGGAACAAGTCCAGGTGTCCATTTGGACTCTGTAAGGCCTGGTCAACAGCTCTCTGATGGAGATGCTGTATTTTTAGCTTCCCCTGAAATGAAGGCTGGTCAAGTGTTGTTAGTGTTTCTTCAATTGAAGGCATGTTAGATGTTGGGATTTGTTTTAATGTTGCGATGGACTGGCGACCCGTCCAGGGTGTACACTCCCTCTTGCCTGAGTTCCCTCGCTGAGGACGGGCACCTGCACCTCTCCAGACCCCACTAGGGACAAGGGTGTAAGAAAATGGATGGATGGAGGGATGGATCTTTTCAAATGAAGGCATGTTAGATGTTAGTTTTTCTTCCATTGGGATGACCCCCAGCTGTTGGTATGGACTCTGTAAGGCCTGGTCAACAGTGCTCTGATGAGGAGACTTTAGTTGAGGTGTATTAGGTAATGAAGAACTATATATTTTTTTTTCTTCTTCGTTCCTTATTCTTTGTTTCTTGACTCCAGAGTTGATGAAGGTCAGATGAACATGAAGAGCAGCCAGAAACTCCTGAACACTCAGATGGACGAAGCAGAACACCTTGTCCTGGTACAGCCCTCTCTCCTCTCTAAAGATCTGTGTGAACACTCCTGAGTACACTGAGGCTGCTCTGATATCGATGCCACACTCTGTCAGGTCTGATCCATAGAAGACCAGGTTTCCTTTCTGCAGCTGATCAAAAGCCAGTTTTCCCAGAGACTCAATCATCTTCCTGCTCTCTGGACTCCAGTGTGGATCTGTTTCAGCTCCTCCATACTTCACCTTCTTCACTTTGGTCTGAACCACCAGGAAGTGGATGTACATCTCAGTCAGGGTTCTGGGCAGCTCTCCTCCCTCTCTGGTCTCCAACACATCCTCCAGAACTGTAGCAGTGATCCAGCAGAAGACTGGGATGTGGCACATGATGTGGAGGCTTCGTGACGTCTTCATGTGGGAGATGATCCTGCTGGCCTGCTGCTCATCTCTGAATCTCTTCCTGAAGTACTCCTCCTTCTGGGGGTCATTGAACCCTCTGACCTCTGTCACCATGCCAACACACTCAGGAGGGATCTGATTGGCTGCAGCAGGTCGTGTGGTTATCCAGAGGAGAGCAGAGGGAAGCAGTTTCCCCCTGATGAGGTTTGTCAGCAGAACATCCACTGAGCTGGACTCTGTAGCCTCAGTCAGGATCTCCTTGTTGTGGAAGTCCAGCGGAAGTCGACTCTCATCCAAGCCATCAAAGATGAACAGAACCTGGAAGTGTTCAAAGCTGCAGATTTCTTTGGTTTCAGTAAAGAAGTGATGAATCAGTCCCACCAAGCTGAACTTTTTCTCTCTCAGCACATTCAGCTCTCTGAAGGTGAATGGAAATATGAAGTGGATGTTCTGGTGGGCTTTGTCTTCAGCCCAGTCCAGAGTGAACTTCTGTGTTAAGACTGTTTTCCCAATGCCAGCCACTCCCTTTGTCATCACTGTTCTGATTGGTTGATCTCCTCCAGGTGGGACTTTAAAGATGTCTTCTTGTCTGATTGTTGTTTCTGGTCTGTGTGGTTTCCTGGATGCAGTTTCAATCTGTCTGACCTCATGTTCATCATTGACCTCTCCAGTCCCTCCCTCTGTGATGTAGAGCTCTGTGTAGATCTGGTTCAGAAGGGTTGGACTTCCTGCTGTAGCGATTCCCTCAAACACAGACTGGAACTTCTTCTTCAGACCAGATTTAAGCTGATGTTGACAAATTTCAGCAAGATGTTCTAAATTAACAGAAAACATAAAATCAGGAAGGAAACAAAATATTTTTTTTGAAGAGGATTTGAATAAATGTGATTCCATCTCTTCAGACATCAGTAAACGTGTGATTTATCCATCAGGTTAAATCTTTGTAGAAATCCTCTTACTGCTCTGCAGATGGTCAGCCAGCTCCCCCTGCTTCATTTTCCTCAAGAAGTTCAGTGTGATCTTCATCACTGCCTCTCTGCTGCTCCTCCTCTGCTTTTCATCCTCACCTTCTAACTTCTCATCATCTCTCTGACTCTCTGAGCATTCTGGGTAATCTGGACTCAGAACCTTCTGGATCTTCTTCAGCTCGTTCTTCACAAAAGTGACAATGTTTTCCTCCAGCAGCTGGAACAGAATAATAGATGAAGGAAACATCAGACTGAAATCATGGAGCCAAACATCAGATGGATGTTGACTGACTGTCCTCTGGTCTACAAAGTGCAATATGGAAATGACTGAAAATAATCCATGAAAAAGTTATTTTTGTACATGTACAAACCATAAATATGGAGTCCAGCTGTGTTTGGTGCTGCTGGGCAGATGGGCCACTGGGAACCTCTGAGCTCTGCTGGTCCACTCTGTGGAGGAACCAGGAACAATAAGGAAGTCGGGAAATATTCATCCAGCAGCTTTCACAGAAGAAATCACCAAGAGTTTCACAATAAGAGTCTTCAAAACTGAAAAGCTGAGCATCACATGAACACAATACATATAAGTTAAAAAGAAGAAGATTAAATAAAAGGATGACCACAAATAACACCCCCATTGTAAGGATTTGTTTTTTCTGTGTAGGTTTCTGTGTTCAGTTGAGTCTCTGTGTTGTCCTGTCTACCCCTTGATTTCTTCCAGCTGTGTCTCATGTTCTCTGATTACCCATTATGTATTTAATCCCAGCTGTGTTCCCTGCTCCTGATCAGGTCCTTGTCTATACTGTTGTTTGTCGTGTCAGCGTGTCTCCCCGGTGCCTGTTTTTTTGAGTTATTCCAGATGCTACCAGTTCTGAGCTCCTAGCCTTCTGTTCACCTGTGCTGCCTGGATTTTTGTATTTTGCATTCCATCTTTAAAACCATCATCATTATTGCACCGAACCGGGGTCCACAGCTTCCATCCTCACCATTTCAACCACAAATCATGACACCCATCACACATTAGTTTGGCTGAGTTCCAGTACATCTCACCAATCATATGGTGAAACTTTCTTTTCCTGCTGAACTTGTATTACAATGAACACAGGAACCAAGTCTTGATAGAGCAGACTGGTTTTACCATGCATTTTCCAGTGGGTTTTGGAGATGCAACACTGCAGAGTTACAGGCCAATATCCAACCTTCCATTCATCAGCAAAATTATTGAAGAAGCCGTTTCAACAGTTTAGTAGCTTCGCAACAATGACCAACCGCTTCGAGGTTTTTCTGCCAGCTTTCCGTGCTCAACATAGTATGAAGAGAGCTTCACAATTACATCACATAAATACACACTGTGGAAGAACCACACTGCTGGTTCTGCTGAATCTCAGCGCAGCATTTAACATCATTCATCATGACATATTACTGAAACCATATCAGAGTTGGGTTGGACTCTCCGGTCCAGTGCTCAACTGGTCCAAGTCCTACACAAAGAACAGGGATTTCTTTGTTTCAATAGGTAACTTCTCATCGGAGCGGACAGAAGTCACATGTGGGGTACCCCAAAGCTCAATCCTAGGATTCTCTTATTTAATATCTACATGATCCCACTAGCTCAGGTTATAACGGCAAATAAAATTAGCTACCATGACGACACGGATGATACATAGGTCTACATTACGATGTCACCAGATGACTCAGAACTCATCCAAGCACTGAACAGATAAATGTGTGGATGTGCCAAAACTTTCTCCAGTTGAAAAGAAACAAAACTGAAGTTATTATCTTTGGACCTAAAGAGGAACTGTCAGCATGCAGTTTCAGTTATTGCAGCTAGAAACTAGAGATCAGGTCTGAAATCTGGGTGTCATGATGGACCCTACAAAAACACATAAACAGAGTTACAAAGTCGGTGGACTAAACATTTCCAGGATTGAAGGACTGATGTTCCAGCAGCAACGCCAAATTCATTTGTGAGGTTGGGAGGCCATGGAGTGTTTTGTCATCCCTGTTACGCACTTTGAATGTCAGGAGTGCACCCTTGTTCAAATGACATGATAGCACTTGTCAATCAACTCAGTAGGTTTGTTGCCATTTGTCCTGAAGTAAACATCCCTGACCTGGAGAACAAAGTTGTCAGGTCTATCATGCACTGCGTTTTGGTTATTTATTTGTTGATTTTTTGCTATTAAATGCACTGCAATCATAGAGATTTGGTGGAAAAAGAAAAAATTGTTAAAAGTTGTCAGTGGGGAACATGCACAAGGCATGCTTTATCCAGAACATTTAGAGGGCAGAATAGTCTTTATTCCATTTTCGAAACTGGAGTCTGGAAAAATGTAAAAGATGGATAAAAGCCTGCAGCCAACCTCATTAATACAGCAATCAACGGTATTAAAACTCCATGTTTGTATGAAAGTTTTGTCACCATTACATCATATGCTTAATTGAAAAAAAAAAAATAATAAAATATATGTCAAATATCCTAAAGCAATCTCAATTTTGAGCAGCAGAACAATCTAATAGTTGGAGGGCATCATCACATTACTGCGCAGCACCTCTACATCTGGATGCTCTGGGTCTAAAGCCAAAAGGCTCAGATTATATTTGCTGCTTGTTTCTCAAATTGTGCGGGCAAAATATGTCTGAGTGGGACAGAGAATCAGCTGAACTGCTGACAATATTTTTGCATTAAAAACAAAATGAAAAACACCACGATTAAACTTTAACATGCTTGTTTTTTACCAGACAAAAATGAATTTCAACAGCCAACAGAGACCTGAAAACCATGAGTGGCCATAAGTATCGATGGCTACTGAGAGTTTTCAGGTCTCTGTTGGCTGGCTTTTGGATGAGCAAAGATAAACAACAACAAAAAAAACTATTTGCACAATTATTTTTTGACCTGAGCAAAAATGATCTGCTCTGGGCAAAGTGTGGGTTGGCATTTGGTTCGGACTATTAACGGACAAGGGAATGATTTAGTTGCATGCAGTCTGTGTAAATGTCTGATGGGACCAGCTGATAGTCAGGGCAGGGCCGTAAAGTGGGGGGGCCAAGAGCTGGTACCTCCTGTTCCGGCACCTATGTGTTCCAGCAAGTTATGGAGAAACTCATCCATGTATTTGATAACTGCAACAGTGTCTTTGCAAGACTACCTAAAAAAAAATAATAATAATAATCAACCTCCAGCTGCAGCTAATCCTGCTATTGGTGTTCTGACTAAAACCAGGAACGTCACCCAGTTCTACAGTCCTTCCACTGGCTCCATGTAGCTTAGAGAATAGAATTTAAAATTCTCTTAGTTTATAAATCGGTGAACAGTTTAGAACCAATCAATCAATCAAATTTTATTTGTGTAGCACTTTTCAGCAGCAAGGCATTTCAAAGTGCTTTACATAATTCAAATGAAAACAGCATGTGACATTGAATAAACAGTGAGAAAGAGAAAGAGATTTTGAAAAAGATTAAAAAAGATAAAAACATTAAAACCCCTTTTAAGACTTCAGTTAAACGTCGTTTAACTGGGGCTCTAACCTTCTGGGACTTTAGTCAAAAACGCCGTTTGACAAGGACTCAAACCTCTAGGTTTTTAGTTGAAACGCCATCAACTGGGGCTCTAAACCCCATAGGACTTTAGTTAAACGTTGTTTAACTGGGACGTTTTCCGGGCGTCTTTACATTATTAAAACGTAAAAAGTGAGAAAGAGAAATAAATAAATAGATAAAAACTAAAGATAAAAACATTAAAAACATCGAAGACATCAAAACCCGCACTCTAATACTAGTTTAGCCATAAGCAACTCTGAACAGGTGGGTTTTAAGTTGAGATTTAAAGGCACCCAGTGTTTCAGCTGTTTTACAGTTTTCTGGAAGTTTGTTCCAAATTTGTGGTGCATAGAAGCTGAATGCTGCTTCTCCTCGTTTGGTTCTGGTTCTGGGGATGCAGAGCAGAACCAGAACCAGAAGATCTGAGGGGTCTAGACGGTTGGTACAGCAACAACAGATCTTTAATGTATTGTGGTGCTAAACCGTTCAGTGATTTATAAACTAACAGTATTTTAAAGTCTATCCTTAGAGCTACAGGGAGCCAGTGTAGGGACTTTAAAACTGGTGTTATGTGCTCTATCTTCCTGGTTTTAGTGAGAACTCCAGCAGCAGTGTTCTGGATCAGCTGCAGCTGGAGGATTGATTTATTAGTCAGACCTGTGGAGACGCTGTTGCAGTAATCAATGCAGCTAAAGATAAACGCATGGATGAGTTTCTCTAGATCTCACTGAGACATCAGTCCTCTAATCCTGGAGATGTTCTTCAGGTGATAGAAGGCCGACTTTGTGACTGTCTTAATGTGGCTCTGAAGGTTCAGGTCAGAGTCCATCACTACTCCCAGGTTTCGGGCTGATCACTGGTTTTAGTTGCAATAACTGAAGCTGTGCTTTGACTCTAGTTCACTCCTCTTTAGTTCCAAAGATAATGACCACAACACATTAAAGTTCTGTTGTTGTTGTATCAACCTTCCAGACCCCTCAGGTCTTCTGGTTCTGGTTCTGGTTCTGCTCTGCATCCAGAACCAGAACCAAACATGGAGAAGCAGCGTTCAGCTTCGATGCACCACAAATCTGGAACAAACCTCCAGAAAACTGCAAAACTGCTGAAACACTGAGTTATTGAGTGCTTACTGGGAGGCAACTGCATTTTGTTTACAAAAGAAATATTAATTTACTTAACAATCCATTCAGCTCATTAACATGTAGCAAAGAGTCAGTCAGAGTGAACAACAACCTAATCTAAATATTTCACTTCAACTAGAGCAGGAGTGTCCAAAGTCGGTCCTGGAGGCCCGGCATCCTGCATGTTTTAGTTCTCTCCCTGGTTTTACACACCTGCATCAAATGATGGCTCATTAGAGGCCTAAGGAGAACACTGACTTGCTGAGGAGGTTGTTACAACCACTAAGGAGAAAACTAAAACATGCAGGATGCCGGCCCTCCAGGACCCACTTTGGACACCCCTGACCTAGAGACTGACAGATCTGAGCTGCTAAACATGATGTAGCAGCATCCAGGATGCCTCCAACAACAATTATTCTTTCACTGTTCTGGAGAACATTCAACATATACTATTTCACATATGAACATGGAAAAATTTAGAAAAAGAACTGAACCTTTATTTTAAACATTTGTTGAAATAAAAACATTTCAGACTGAATCGGTTAACTGACCAGGTGGCTCCAGCTCACCACTCTATGGTCCAAAATATATTTTTTTTACTTTTTAATTAATTCACCAATTAGTGCATGTGAAACAAGCATTACTGACTAACAAACACAGGTATTGATCTACAAAATATCAAATAACTAACTAAAAAAGAAACAAATAAAAAAAAGAGATGCACATTAACATGGGCAAAAGACAAAACAGAATATAACCAAATGGTGTCAGAACAAAAACAATGAAATTGTTTAACATATGTAGGTTAGATTTATTTTATTTTAATCTTGGCAGTTATTTTCTGATCTGCATTACTATTTTCCTTTTCACTAATATTCCTAGTGTTGATTAATCTTGGGTCACAGATATTTTGGGTAGAAATGAGACAAAGAGGCAGAAAAACAACAACAACAAAAATTAAAAATAAAAGCATATGGCAGAACAATAATTAAATAAATTAAGGATAACTAAAAAAACATGTTTTGTGATGTTAATAGTAGGATCTCCATTTTCCCCTCTGCTCTTAGTTCCTGCAGTGTCAGTTCCTGATTCATTCATCACAGTTACAGCAGGTAGATCCAGCTCACCTCTCTGATGGTGAAGGTCCAGAAGATTTAAAGTCGGCACCAATATCCTTTGACATGTTGCTCTTAAAGGACACACAGCTGGGTTCTGGTTCTGGTTCATGAGTAAGCTTCAGTCTTTTAGGAATCCTGACAAAAAAAAAAAAAGCTATCATTAAAAGACATTTGAATAGAGTGGAGTTTTGCATAAAAAATATTTTCTGCACATCTATAAACTCAAGAGCTGTGAAACAACAGAAAGAGACAGTTAAAAAAAATATTCTAAATAATTTCTCATAAATCTAGTTGTATGTGCTCCAAAGAACTGGCGCCCATGTTTCACATATGATAATAGAAATGTGGCGGAAGGAGCTGAGCTCCTGTTAAAAACATGTTGGAATCAAAACATTTCAGACTGACTCAGTTATCACTCTTACAGCAGGTAGATCCAGCTCACCTCTCTGATGATGAAGGTCCAGAAGATTTAAAGTCGGCACCAATATCCTTTGACATGTTGCTCTTAAAGGACACACAGCTGGGTTCTGGTTCTGGTTCATGGGCACGCTTCAGTCTTTCAGGAATCCTGACAACAAAAACCTCTCATTAATACATTTAAGTTTTACTTGATGAGTGATGGAGGATTTTCTATATGACTGTAAATTAAGAGAGCTGTGAAACAACAGAAAACGAAATATTCTAAATAATTCCTAACAGAACCCGTCAAATGTAGTCCCACCAAAATAATAGCATTCCAAGGTTAAGGTATCAGATATTTACCGTAGATAATAAAAACATTGAGATTACAGTCACATTTTTCAATTCCAAATAAAAAACAGTTTTACCTGTTAAATGAAGGATCAGATTTACTCAGAAAACAAGACAAATTCAAACACAAAGTGTACCATTTTACAATCTTCAGAACTGTAATTTAAAGCATAGTGTGGTTTCTTCATGTTTTCAATTAGAATATCTTGCAAAAAATTTAAATAAAATCACTTTCAGAAATTGGTGGTTTTATCGTTTTTTCAGGTTCTGCTCTGGTCTCTTGTTCCAAATGTTCTCTTAGCAAGTCACATTCAAAGTCTTGAATAATCAGTCTGCATATGTCAGAAATCTGATTATTCTACATGCTCTGAACAGAGCACTTCATTCACAGACTGCAGGTTTTACTTTGTGGCAGCTCCTAAAGGATTTGCCATTGCTAACAACCTCCAATATCCAACTGCAGTGGCATTTGTTCTTTATGTCTTTATCAACAAGTTCTGTGTCTTCCAGTGGCTTCATATCTGTGATCCATGCTCAGTGCCAGTAAATATTGGGTGAGAATCAATACAAAATATTGATAATGTCTTTATATCAAGTTGGTATCAGTACCGGATCAATACTAGCAGGGTTTCTCCCAGAAAACTCGCTAAACTTGGTTTTCTGGGCACCAAGGGTTGACAGGAAGTGTAAAAATATTACTGGGTAATTATACATGCTACTGGAAGACATTGCCAACAATACACATATATATACATCCAGGAGGCATCCTGGACGTAACAGCAACAACTATTATTTCCTCTTCCACTGCTGTGGTTCTGGAAAACATTCAACACACACCTCTTCACATATAAACATAGAAATGTGCTGAGCTAAGTAAACATTTACAAAACATTAATAAAAGCACTTCTGACTGACTCATTCGTCACAGTTACAGCAGGTAGATCCAGTTCACCTCTCTGATGGTGAAGGTCCAGAAGACTGAAAGTCAGTAATAATATCCTTTGACATGTTGCTCTTAAAGGACACACAACTGGGTTCTGGTTCTGGATTCAGTCTTTCAGGAATCATGACAAAAAATAAAGCTAATAAATTTAACGGAATTTAACTTTAAATATGATTTTCTATATGACTGTAAATTAACAGAAAAGAAAGTTCACAAATATTCTAAGTAATTCCTAACAGAACCAGACAAATGTAGTCTCACTGAAATAGAGAATTAGTACACTACTAGATATTTACCATATCTAATACTTTAATCTTGGTGACTTTGACATTACGGTCACATTTTTCAATTCCAAATAAAAACAGCCTTACTTGTTCAATTAAGGATCAGATTTACTCAAGTGAAACTCAGATCTTTTTCAGAAATTGGTGGTTTTATTTCACAAGTCTGCTAAATAATTCCTCAGAAATAACCGTGTGTAACTCCCTTCCCTCCAGAAACAGCCATTAGTTTCAGGAAGCTCGTTCCCCAGTTTAATTAGGAGCTGCATACTTTTAAGCACACTGCAAGACAAATGGAGAGAAAATTATGCTCCCACATCTCATTATTCATAGAGGAGGATAAAAATAATCTAAGGTTTCTTTTTAGTCTAGATGTCAAGCTTACATAAAGTCACAGAGCCTTCTTTTTTCTCACATTGCAGCATTAATGACTTTATGGGATTCTTCATAAATAAAATGTTCAGTCTTTATGAAGCATCAAAGAGGAACAGCAGCTTCATCACCTGATCTTTGTTGACCTGATACAGCCTGAACGATGAGTGTAAGTAGCTCTGCGTAGTTAGGGATCTCACCTCTGACCTCTGGTGGTTTCAGATGGAGGGACTTCCTCCTCTCTGTCCTCACACTGATCCATGCTGCTAAAGTCACATACACATCATCTCTCACACACTTTCAACCTTCATCTGTAGAGGAAACACAAATCATTCATCTGCACATCAGCTCTGATTATCCTTTACATCATTAGTTTTAGGGAAAAAAAAGATCAGCTGTTCCTCTTCTGATTGGCTCTTCTTCACTCCAGTGTCAGTTGAATGTAGACATCAGCTCTTGTACTTCTACTAAAAGTCCACTAGATGGAGTAACTGAGCAACACACTGACGCTGATTCAGTCTGAATTCACTTAAGGAACTTTTTTATTTCTCCATTATCAAACTCGACAAGTGGATTATCTGAATCATTAAGATGATGATGATGATGATGATGATTAATTTAATAATCTGACTGCACCAAACACATTTCAACCTTAATGCCATTTTAATTTGAAATGGAGGACGCAATAGGAAGCAGCTTACTACTTCCAGAAATGAAAACATGACGCACTTAGTTCAGCGAAGAAAACAAAGAATCAGATATTTAATTCCACTTCATCACTAATGTAATAATCATGTAGATTTTTCTTCAAATAGCGGAGATGAAACAAACAGGGAAGTTCCTAAAAACAAAGTTAAAGTAGGAACAATATTCGAACTTACAATTTGTTCAAACAGCGGTGTTGAAAAACATCTGAACATCACAGACAGAACCGGACGAGATTCGACCTTTTTTCTTTCGCTTTCTTGTTCGAGGAAACTTCCCATGTAAAAACATTAAATCCCCGCCCCTTCAGACCATAGACCAATAGAGCTTTGGAGTTGACGTCACAGGATATGACGTTTTCGTCGCTCGGCGCCATGTCTGGGGTCCACAGACCAAAACAAACTATTCAGAACACCGGTGTTTTCATTGTGTTACCAACCGCAGTAAAGTTGTTTTCAAGTTGGATACTGGATAAACCGAGCTCCACGGAGTAAGAGACGTTCAGCTCAAGGTTGATCCGATTTATGAACGCTAATTTCGGCCAGCTGTTCTTAAGTCTCTCCACAAGCGCTCGGAGTTTCACATTGCTGCTGTCAATTTCCGAACACTCCTGTGCATAAATGCTTTGTCTTGTGACCAACTGATACCAAAAAGTGGACACGAGGCACACTATCCTCTATTAAAATTTTAAGTCATATTCAATAATTTTAATATTAAATGTTTTCTTCAGTAGCTTCCAAATTGTGTCCCATTAACTCAATCTGCTTGAAATTGTTCTACTAGATTGTATAGATGAGGCACACTCACCTTTATTACATTTGAACACCTTTTATATATTTTTTAGCTATTTCTGCAGTCAAAATTTTGTATTTTTCTTAGCTTGTAGGTCATGTAACCTATTAACTCAAAATCTGTGTACAATTATTCTATTAAACTATATAGATTAGGCATATTTTTATTCCATTTTGACCCCTTTTTTATTTTTTAACCAGAATTATATTTAAAAAAAAAAAGAAAATTCATAAAATGTATTACCTCAGATGATCATCACTTGTTACCCGTAATGTTCAATTGCATAAAATTCTAGGCCAGGATCTATGTCATTACATGTTCACTTACCTGAAATATGTTAAATACAACAAATATTTATTAAAGTGTGGTCTATTTCATAAAATTTGTCACCTTTATTGTTTAATTGCACATTAAATGTTTAAAGATGGGCTCTTTCATCTGGTTTGTGTCATGATGTGGCGGTGGACACAAATGCAGCAGGCAGTGGACTTACTTTATGTGGATGTAGAAACAAGGCTGATCTAACAATAAGAACTAAGGAACACAGAGCAAGAGAAACTAGAAGATCTAAACAAAGAAATAACCCAACTAGAATGACACAGAAAGATACAGACTCAGACATGGAACAATAACTGAACCTATGGTGATCAAATTAAGAAATAAACATTACTAGAAACCCTGCAGGGAGGCTGAAGTAAGAAATAACTAGAAGGATAAAATAGAATAGTCATTAAAGAAGGCTTGACATGGACTCAGACAAACAAGGAAAAGCAATAATATTATTCTAACTACACTAAATACCATGAACCACTTAAGTGAATTGAAACACAAAGTTAATAAAATGAAAAGCAAAACAAACCCAAAAACCCAGTGTCTTGACAGATGTCTGATTATATAATTGTTTACTTTAATCACATAAAATATTTATTTAAAAATATAATCTCATTACATGTATGTTTATTACCTGAATATTTAAATATCAAATTGTTACTTAAAATGTGATTCTTTTCTTCACGTTTACATGCAACTTGAAGTGCTTGAATCAAACGATTCATGAATGTTTAATACATTAAATTATTAAATGAGAGAACAGCCGCTTCCAACTGTATTTCAACACAAATGGTTCCTGTTCCTCTTCAGAGTCTGCAGCCTTGCTGAGCTCCTCTCCTGGTTTCTTCCTCCTCAGCCTCTCCAACTTGCTCCTCTTCTGTTGCCTCTGCTACTGTGTTTTCATTATTTACCTCTTCTGGGGTAAATAATGAAATCAGTCTCAGTAACCTGTTGATGGTTTTGCTGTATCGCCTCTTTAATTGACGCCCATGTCGGTCCGATGTTGTGGCGTTTACCTCAGTGACCCACATTCAGCGCTGGACCCCAGTCAGGATTGAGCTCATCCATTTCATACGTCGGTTTGCCTTTAAGAGGACATATCAGAACACATCGCTATTAAAGCTGTAAATTTGATAACATTAGTAAAATAGTTTACTTCACAATAATGTAATAACCTCGATGTCCACTGACAAAACTCGGACTATGCTACATAAACAATATTAGCCCGAGCTAAACAACAGAAACTGAACGTAAGAACACTCGGACAAAATCATAGAACAACATTATGACACAAAACCAACAAAGCAAATTTAGACACTCACCAGAAAGGAAATGTCTGGAGGAAACTTGTAGGTATCTGGGGATTTTGGAGAACGTGATATCAAGACGTGTCACCGCTGATACCAGGACATTCGTCTTCTTTTCGTTAGCACCGATAGCTTAGCCTCCTCACGTTGTTTCCAAGCAGGATAATAGTGAAACCAAAGTCCGTCTTATATCCTTTTACCGTTTCAGTCGTGTGATCGGACATTACAGACAATAACGTAGCAAGTTCGTACCATAGCTAAATTATTTTAAGTAACTTGGATAGAAAAAAATCTGCGAGACTGTTTTTTTTTATACTGCGAGACTGTTGTCTATGGACCCCTAAGATGGCGCTGATACCCCTCCGACTAGAGCAGTGACGTCACGCTCCAAAGCTCTATACGTAAGAAATTTAATTGAGCAAAAGTAATTAACAAATGAATTAGGTACAGAAGAATAACAACCCAGGTTGTTACAACCAGGGTTGTTAAACAGATCAAAGCAAAAATTCATTTTTTTTCATTTTTTTTTTGTTTTTACAGTGCCATGTATATTGAGAGACTTTTTGTTGGTATAGTCTTATATTTAGAAAAAAATAAGATGAAACTATTTAATCTGTCAACGAGGAAATTTTCCTTCGACTCTAAAACGATAAATCATATTCATGAATCACATTATTACACGGCCCATCTGTGACGACGATGCAACAATAAGTAGCCTGCAGAAACTTTATGTGGCATACAATAATGGCATGAGGGTTAAGAAAATGAAAAGGTATGTTCTTTTGTGAGGGAATTTATCTTTTACTGTTGCAGTAATGCCAGAATTAATAATAAGTAATAAAGACGTGTGGTACTCTGATTTAGTAATGTAATTATATTAGTTATGTTACCACCCTCACGCCACTAGAGGCAGTCGCAAGCCCGAAAAGATGCGACTAAGGAGCAGATTTAGAAGTACGCCGAAAGCTACAGAATTTGCTAAAAACTGTGAGCTGCCGTGAAGTAAATAAAATAAAGAAGTTCAAATACATTATGAGAGTGAAACTCCTTCCTAAAGGTGAAAATATATCACTGATTTCAAAAGAAAATAAAAACGGAAGTATAGAAAATAGCGCCCCCTTCACTTCCGGATTGCAATGGTCCCATTTCCAAATAAGGTATGAGACTGACAGTGGCCCGTACCCGCCCCTTTCTGTTTGCTGCAGCGAGGTGTACTTGCAGCGACGTTCTTCTCTATTCATGCATGGGGTGAAACTCAAGCTCTATGCATAGACCACTTGCTGGGATTTAAATCCTTCTTGTTGCAAAGCAATAGCACAAACAACTCTTCCATCAATTTCAAATTATTTGCAAATAAAAATCTGGAAAGTGAGGTGTGCATTACCCCTCCTTTATTTTGATGCTCCTATAAAATCAAGTGCAGCTTATTGTTTTTTGAAGTCATCCTACTGGTAAATAGAGTTCATGTTCAAAACAAAGATTTTAAATTTTGATCAGTGTATATTCATCTGCTAAAGTGATCCAGTCAAAGTCCAGACAACAAGAATGTGGAGGAAGAATTTTAAACTATGTTCAAGTTACAGATATTTATTTTATATAAAAACCAAACTTTCTGGAAATGTACAATTTTTCACTACATTTTCATCACTTTTGCTTTGATGAAAATAACTCGTTTCCAGCAGATGGCACAATTGCACCAAAGTTCTCTTAAAATGGCTTGAGAAGAATAAGGGAGTTTTTATTACACTCTCTTTACATCATAAACTTAGTTCAGCAACACTTATCATAATGAATAAATAACTGTAATTCTGATACCACCGAGTCAAATAAAGCTGATTTCTTCACACACATATATTGACTTTTCTATACATTTTAAACTTTTTTCTTGTCCATCTTCCTGTTAAGCATATAAGATTGTAAAAAGTAAAATAATGATAAACTATACTTACAGAATTAATGCTAGGCTCAGAATGAAACAAAAAACAAGAATGATCAAATGTTTCTGGACTCAACACAGAAAATGACTTGTTGAATCTGTTTAACACGGACAGGTAAAAACCTAAAGTCTCAAAGTGTCAAATTATTAAAACTGTCACATTTCCTCACACACTGCATCCCACTGCCTATGTCCCCTCTCCATTCAGGTGACCCATAATCCTATTAGTCAGAACATTTCCTGTCTATAGTCTAATTTGCAGCCAAAATACAGCTGCAGTCACCTTGTTGCTGCCTTGGTGAGGGACGATTGCAGGGAAGTTGCTTCATTTCCTGTCAATGCCGCAACCACAAGGCAATCAGCCTGATAGCAAAACTGAAACTTTGCTTTCTTTGAATTTTTCAACTTTTAATCCAGCATTCATGGTTCTGTCAGTGACAGCAAGACATCCATGTTCTGAAAAGGGATACTAACCCCACACCATCACCAAACCAGCACATTGTTTGATTGTTGTTACATTGTTCTTCTTTCTGAAATGTTGTGCCAGTTTCACCCAAGCTGATGACATCAGCCTCATTAGCCACAAAGTAGGTTTCCTGTAGCCTTGAAGAACGTCAAGACATTTTTGGCAAATCTGAGACAAACATTTGTGTTATTTTTGTTCAGCTGTGGCTCTCAGCTTAGAACCTTCCCAAAGATATAATTTTTGTCCAATCTTTCATTCTGACAGTTGAATTATGAACACTGACCTTAACTGAGGTTTTTGTGGCCTCATGGATGATATTTTGGTAGGCCGTGCAACTCAGCCAGGCTGTACCAAACTTTCACCTAATGACACTTCTTCTACTTCCACTGCCAAACCACAACCATAGACTGACTACAATTCTATAACGGCACAGAAAATCAATGTCATTCACAATTTCTCCTGTTCACTGATTGGCCGAGTTGTTGAAATTCTACAGCAGAAATCCAGCTGAATGGGAGAAATCCCAGACGACCCACTGAATCATCATGAGAATCTAGCAGAATTGCACAGGTAGGCAATAACTATATCCAGACTGATAGATACTGACTGTGGTTCTTGAATTTCTCTAAATTGGGACACGATGTGTTGCTTTGTGTCAACCGTGCTACATGTTGTCATACAGGTTCTGCCAAAGCAGTTTCTCGATTCTACAGGTCGGACAGTAATCAGAACTGGTTGTGGAATTTGTGAAATATGACTCAGCTTTCAAAAAAAATGTGGATAATCCTCAAGAGGATGGTTTGGGAGGGTAGCTTTAACTTTACTCCATTGATATTATGTGAATACTGGACATTTTTACTCAGATGATCTTGGGCTATTTTTTTCTCAATGATCCAACACATTCAATCATAACAATGTGAACACTTCATTAAAAGATGCCTAATTCAACAACCTAGACAGGTTCAAAGGGGATAAGCTTTGGTTACTATATGCAGGGAGTTTAATCTCTTTACTTGAATGTTTGTTGGACTTCTGTTAGATTTCTATTGACTTTTGTCCACATAAGAAACTTTTTAAAGATGATTTTCCAGCATTCATCCTCAAGAGGGCGCACATCCCTTTCATAAATGCACACACAACAGCTCCAGATTCAAGTAGAATACTTGGGTTTTCCTTCCTGTCACATGAAAGGTGACTCACTATGAGGGTGGTCAGTGAAAATGAATCATGGCTGATATAATCGGTCATTGTTTGTATTTGTGTGTGTGGTGGAGGGGATGACGGGAGGCCGTCGTGATTTTAATCTCCGTCCACTGGAGCACAGTCAAAGTGAGCAAAGGCTTTCAGCGCAGATTAGACAGCATTATGAATTTAACAGGACGCAGCGATCTCGATGCTGACTCAGAGTGAGACGGTCAGATGGACAGACGTTCCCACTCAGACGGTGAAAGGGTCACAGAGAGCACATGCTCCTTGAACCTACATGGAGTTTAATCTGCTGATGGATTGTACAGCTGGCTGTCTCGTGGCTATCTGTATTTTGTCGGCATCATTGTGCTATGTCAGAGAACATTCATCTGAGAAGACACTATACTACTATAACCTTACTTTATTCAAACAGTCTGGCTGGTCCCTTCGACGATATGTTGGATTTGAACAATGGAACATAGAAGATCGTACAGTCTAAGATTTGAATGGACACTAGGATGTACATGAAGCACCTCACAGCAGGCACCGTTCATGTGGACTCTACATTCTCAGACCCCCTGCACTCTTAGGCCCTCATCATCCCCAAAAAGTACCTGTCCTTGCTGTAACCCTAACTCTACTCTACTCTTACCCCTTACCCTACTCTTACCCCAACCTAACCAAAATCACAAACTGCATTGATAATTCATTAAATTACATCTTGTTAACAATCTTATACTGCATCATGAACCAAATTTAAAATTTTTTTCTTTATCCAGGTGCTGGAATTGGTGTCAGACCTCATAGTGGTTTAGTGACCATTACTCACAGGTGCAGCCAGAAGGCCTGTGGTGGTTATGAAGAAGCTACAGAGAGCCATACCATCAATTGGGAGACTTAGATGACCAGAGAAATATTAGTCATCCAATCCACACATCTGGCCTTTGCAGAAGGATGGCAAAGGAAGAAACTTGTTACAGAGGAAGTCAAAGGAAGCACTGTTTAACTGTTTACTTCAAAACATTTAGGGTACACAGCAAACTTGAAGAAGGAGGTCTTATACATAGATGTGACCAAACGTTTTTTTTTTGTTTGTTTGTTTTATTGGCTATGGTAGCCTTTATTTGAGGCCATCAGGCCAGGACTCAAACCTGTAACGTTTCCATCAAGTTCTAAAACTTCCATATGTGGGTTCTGCTTAACCCCTGCGTCACCACAGCACACCCAAAAGTTACGTTTTAAGACACAAAGGGCTATATGCAGCAGAAACCACACACTCCACCTCATCCTTGAAAAAATTATAATAATGGCACCATGCTTCTACCACCGAACAGGGAAGCCAGCCAGAATTAAATGATAGATGGATGCAGATAAATACAGGACATTGTGGAAGCTGCAATGGACTTGAGTCTGGGGTGGAGTTTCACCTTCCAGCAGGACATAGACTTTGTGTCTTGTAATGTCCAGAAGTTCATAGAATCAAGAGGAAAGTTGAATTTCTGCTTCAAAAGTCTGAAAGCCCTCTTCAGACCCATGTTCAAATTGAAAGGCTCACATGGGTATTTCTTGTATCATTGAGAAGTATTCAAGCCAGTTTGAGACTCATTAAATAAGTTCCACTGTGGGTATATCAATTATGTGTCAGTGGTTATGATACCATGGTGTTTTTCTAAAAATAACACCCTGAAAAACATTGTTAACCAATTTCATCGGTAATAATAACTAACCTTGCTAAGAAGCAAATCCTACTGGATTTTTTTTTTAATTGAGCTTGGGTATGATGCAATTTCCATCTCCAAGTTGTAAGCTTTGTCAGCCTAAGTTCTGACAAATCACAGACTCACTCAGTGGTTAAGTAAAGATATGAATTATGACTAGTTACATGGTTCACGGTTACTAAACATAAATTCAGCTGAGCTTTCTTTAATTATTATTTTGAGAATTTGGACTCATGTCTTAGTCACAAAAACACCAACTGAGACAATCTTCTTTGGAAAAGTGGAGTGATTTGTCCAGAAACAGTTCATAGGTCCACAAATGAAGCAGTCAAGGTCAAAATGATTTATACCACTAGCATACATTATATAGCTTTAAAATGATTTTCTTTCAATTAATAATTCTGTTTCTTATAAAAAGTGAAATAAGTAGCTCAATGCGATCAGCTGGGCAGGATTTACCATCTGTAATAATAAATTGGAACTGACTGTACAAATAAACTGAATTTCATTGACATAGCAGTCATTGGAAGGCAGAACAAGTGTCGTATTTTGGTTCAAGGTTCACCAGATGCTTATTTTCATGCCACCCCCAACTTCACATTGGTTTATCATATGAAATTCTAATAAAATATACAGAAGGTTCTGATTGGAATGTGACAAAAAATGTAAAAAAAAAAACAACCTGAGTATGAATATCTTAGTAAGGCAATGCAGTTACTGTAGGAGACCAGTCAGGATGCCTGACCAAAGTGGAAACACATCAAACCAGAGTTTCACATTCACAGGTTTACAGCTGATTGTGTTCTTCTGGCTGATCTTGAAAGAAGGGATTTTTTGAAGTCATGACTTAGGGAAATGTTGTTCTGTTGTTGACACCGACTTCTCCATTCACTTCCTGTATGTACTAATAACGGTGTAGAGTGAGGTTCAACACCCAACAACAGCTATACATTTTAATCTGCAGGTCATGAGTAAACATTTTTGTGGTATATGATTTTACACAGCATCACTAAGTGAAATAATTTAAATGTTTATCAGAATACAAAACTGTCTCTGTGGTAGCTTGTTTTTTTAACAGTTTGTGTCCAGGATGTGCGGCGTCTGCCATTTCCTGACCATAGACCTGTAAAAGTCCTAAATGGAGGGTCGGTCAACCTAATATTCCTCTCTTGGAGACTTGCTTGTTGCAGTTTGGAGAAAAGATCATAAAGGATCAACAGAAACAAAATGTTCATTCACATGCAGGAAACTGAGTAAACAGCAGTAAAAAAAAAAAAAAGTCAAAATGGGAAAATCTGGAAAATAGCAAGGTTGTAGGAAAAGGTTTACCGCATCTATAAACTGATTCTGATTAATAAATGGTTGAGATGGGTGTCCTGGTATGGTCATGATGTGATATTCTGACCAAAGTATTTCACAAAGTTTTCTTGTGACCTTGAAATAATGTGTCAATTTATAAAAAAGAGCCTGATAGAACCAGTGGTGTGAGGCCACAATGAGAATGGTGTTGCTGTCCTTAAGGTTTCCATTTTGAAAAGCTTGATAAGGTAAAAATATGGAGAAAAAAAAAACAAAAACACGTTCTCCCAACTCATGACTACAAAATAAGCAGGAATAATAAAATATGAACCCACATTTGATTCTTGATAGTTTTCACATGAAATTGTGGTGATAAGTTGTTGAAAACTCAATAAAGTCACGTAGAGAGTACAATCGAAGATTTCTAAAGAATTTCTATGTACAGAGGACAAATGTTGCAACACAGGGAACTCAGCTGCGCAACAGGCAAGATTCAGAATATTACAAAAGCAGCTAAAAGAATCATTTATTCCAGCATCAATACAGAAGTTAGCCTTTTGTACTTCAAAAACTTTTGTGTTTCCCACAGCTTGCCTAAAAGAACTTCCTCAAAGGTAACTCCACCCTGCAGTTTGGAACAATGAGTCTTTTGCAATGAACCAGATTGATTAAGGTGATTATATGCGGTCTGACGCAGGCAGCTTGAACACACCAGAGGTCAAGTTGGGGATCAGGCATTGTGGTGTCACTTGAAACATTAATTCCTACAAACTGTTACAGCATCTCATTCCAAAAAGGTCATATTTTCCCACAAAAGCTGTAGTTGGATAAGAATTTTTGTTGGTTTTACTTAATCAACACCTTCACAGTCATTTAAAAGAAATTAAGATTAAGATGAATGTCTGTTGCACTTCTAGCACAGACTCCCCTGAGAGGCTAACTGTGAATCTGGATCACTGAATGGTATCATCTTCAGTTTTGCCAACAAATTCTGAATATTTTGCAGATAAATTAATGAAGTAATGAAAACCTTGGGGGCTCGTCCACAGACTGGTGGTCACCATTAGCCCTGGATAAAGACATGAGCTGCCTAATCCAGAGAGTTTGAAACAGAGCCAGTAGGGGTGCACCAATTTCTTTAACTTTAGGAGATCAGTAATTGGCCAATCTTATCCCTTGATCTTATCTACCTCAGCAAAGATCTGAAAATCAGCCACCGTCCTCTTCTGCTGTCCTGTGAGCGAGGTTTGACTGTTAGCCCCGCCCACCAAGTCATGTCCGCACATTTGCAGTTTACAATAGTCACCTCACTGTTACCAACTTAGTGATTTTCTTGCTATATTTAGCAATATTTCAGACAAAAAGGTCTAAATCAGAATCAGCAAGTCAGGCTTTTTAAAGATCGGAAATCAGCAATCGGCCACAAAAAAAACTGTGATTGGTGCGCCCCTAGCCATAAGACTTTCTTTTTAAATATTGTGAGCTCTAGTTTAACATTTTAATTTCGTTGGCAATATTGCTCGTCGAGAAAACAAGCAATATTTGGAACACTTATCTGAACGTCTGCTGGTGCATTTTGTTCCCAAAATCTTTTATCTCGTGAAATTATTTCATAGCTGCCAGGTAAGTTGTTAAAATAGTCTGGCATTAAAACTGACAGAAGAAAACAGCATCTGAAGCATAGCCAGCCTACAGTGCTGTCTGAATGAAGCAGCACTCTATTCAAAGCACATTTCTTGCTTGCTTGCATAAGATCTTGAAGTCAAAGGTCGGCAGGGAGCTGTTGCTTGTACACAGGGTGACACATTTGGCTCCAAAGGTGAGAAACCTCTGACGTAAGGCATCTCTGTGTTAACAGACCTCATTTCAAGGGCAGCTATCTCTTTTACCTGTATCTATGAAGGCTTGTGATGTTTGTATGATTATATTATAGCATAAAACCTAATGCTTGTCAATCTGATCAATACGGAAATCAGACTTTTTTTTCATAAATCTTTCCTTTAATACCAGTCTAATCGCACAAGAATTCCAATGTGCTTAATGTACCTGTTCAAATGGCAATAAATTCTATTCTATTCTATTCTATTAATTCCAAGTCCTGCACTTTGCAATTGTTTTGTCCACCTACAAACACAATAGCTAGACGTCACTCAGCTAATGGGCTCTTGGCTTATGGAGGATGTGTCACCTTGTCTGTCTGGGTCGCAGACAGACGATCATGCCAGTGTTTTTCCTCTCACCTAGCACACTCTATGGTCTGTCCCAACACAAGCTACTGCCCGATACACCTGAACTCACTCAGGGCAATCCAATTATCCAATGTGGAAGAGTGGTATTTTTCCACAGTCTCTCTTGTGGAATTGAATGACTAACTAACATGGCTAACTGAGGCTGCATTGTCCTTCGTTTTCACATCCAAACACATGTGACCTTATTAAATGCAGTAAACAGGATCAATTAAAAATGTATTTATTTAGAGTTTTTAAAAAGATCACCCAGTGAAAACCACAATCAAATATTTAGTGTCCCACAATGGAATGTGCTGCACGCCACTTAACCAGCATCCGTACTTCGAGCCATGCTGATATTTTCATAAGTGGGAATGATTTCAAGGTTGCATATTATTTTTCCCGTCCAAAAAGCCAGTAGAAGGTCGTTTCACTACAGTAGATATTTCTACATCAGTATTGGGTCAGAAAAATGCAGACGTTCCTTACTGGCAGTTAATTTGTTGTGTGAAGATGGAGACTGCGATGGGAAGACTCCAAAGAAATACAACTCCTCTGGGCATTGTTGGCCTTTTGGGTACAATTCATGACTTTTATGCAAATAAAAAATAAAATCATTCAGCAAAGAAATTATGATGTCCCCCAAGGTTTAACTTTATGCTCCACTCTTTTTAAACTCGGCTGTCCCTGGGGTAATGTAATTGGCAGATGTAGGATAGATTTCCCCAACGTTATGCAGATGATATTCAGTTTTTCTCACTGTCTACTGATAAAACAGGGCCATTAAATAACCTTTAGCAGTATCTTCAAAAACAAAACGTGGATTGCAGATAATTATATACAGACTAATAAGAGAAAAACAGAAACTCATCCAATTAAGGTCCTGACCCTTACACCTGTGGAGAGGGGAGAAGAAATCTTGGTCTTATTTTTATATTTCCAATTAAAGGCAAAAACATGCATCTATAGTGAAGTATTCACTGAGTTGTAATTATGTTATTTTCTTAAAAGCTTATATGTATCTATTTGTATTTAGCTATAATTTTTTATATTTTTTCTTAAATTATATCTTTGAGCCGTACGCTTTGCAAGACTCAAAGCATGAGTCTTTTAAAGGCTGTATGTTTTTACCAATTTAATATTTTTATCTGTTTTAAATTCGAATATGTTCACAAATACAACCCGTTCTCTCCTTTTAATGGTTTAATATTGTTGAAGATGCCAGAAGTGTAATAAATGTTCATTTTTCTTAGCTACGATCACTTTTTATATGACAGCCATTTTGGATATTGATGCCAAGATTTGTGATAAACTTCCAATGTGAGTGACGAGTCCACTTGATTTCCTCCAACTTAAAATTCTGACACTCCAGAACCAATTCAAAGCAGGACAACTATTTGGCCATTAGGTCAGCCAATTCAGAGCCTACGTTTGTTTTATCATTACCGTGACATGGAACTTAGTGCAATCCAGCTATGTGATTGGACTAGATTGATATAATTTGATTATACATTTCTACAGTTAGGTAATGATTGGATTTGTTTGTCTTGTAAAGTGTTTTGTGTTGGCATGCAACTTACCACTAGATAAACTTCATTTCATTGACTTATGCTTTAAAACAAAACAGATGCCGGCATTAGTTGCTTTCACAAACAAGATGACATTGTTATATTTAATCGCCCAGGGCTTATTTTTGTTTATTATATTCATCACATTTTAAGTAAAGAAAGAAATAAGGAAGTCTGGCCTTGCTTCTTGCTTTGCTTCATTGAGCTGCCTGCACAGCACTGAAGAACAGATCTTAAACAGCAGCTCTGAAGGTTTTCTATGGTGCTTGAAACGAGTTGCTAAACTGGGTTTCTGTGGGAAGCCTCTGAGAATTGGACGAGTTCCTGCTCATTGTGGAGATGCTTAATCAGACTGGAATTTGGGCTTTAGATGCCTGGTCAAAGCCTTAGTCTCTTTTCTTTGTGCTTTTCTTTGTTGTGTGAAGGAAGAGAATTATTTGGTTTGGAAGGCGCCACTAGCAGGGAGATGTGGAAAGGAGAGGGCCCTTGGTCTCTAACACTGTCCAGAAGTCAAGAGTTCCAAGCAAAATGTATTTTATGTAATTCTCTTAATTACTTAATGTTGCAGCTTCTTTCTTTTACTAGGGATAATTTAGGTAAGTAAATAATATGCATGAAGCATTTTCTCATTTGCAATTCAGATAGCTCGGGATTATTGCAACAAGCCCAGAAAATTTGCACCAATAAACTGAAGGGTGGAACGAGTCAAAACAAGAGGAACAAACACAGAGAAGGCAAACACTCAAGAATGTGTGAGCAAAGGGAGCAAACAGTGGCTCTTCAAATAAATGGCTTAGTTGCAACAAATTGGTCCAGTCAAAGGGAGGCAAAGAACTAAGAGCAGCATGAGATAGTTGATGATACATCATGACAACCACCATCAGATACTATGGAAATCTACAACACTTGTAGATTTTATGACCTTTTGCCTTCAGATATGATTGGTTCCCTTTTAACTGTTGAGACAACCTGGATTTCTCAAGGCGTTGACTTCATTAGCTCCCCTGAAAGTGGGGTGTGCTATCTAGGACCCAGATCCTGTAAGTCTTTTAAGGTGGAGTCTGCATGGATCAGACTTGTTTGTCTTGCGCATCCTACAGATCCTGGATTGGACTTAAATGTTGGGAAACTGAAGGTCAAGCCAACACCTACGAAGGGCCTGAACTAAATGACCTGTACTTGTATAAGGCTTAATCAAGTCCAGAGGACCCTAAAGCACTTTACACTATATTTCACCCATTGATCCACACACTCACACACTGAGCATGGTGAGCCACAGTTGCCACCACCATGCAAATAGAAGTTTCTCGCACAAGGACACAATGACTGAGGTGGCTGGTCGCGACGACACATTCGCGCTTTTAGATAGATTTTTACCCAGAATGCAAATGGAAAAAACCGTGAGTGAAACGGTGACTGGGACTGACTAGTATATATTCCATTGAGGGAAAGTTAGTTTCACATCTGCTCAAGAACCCCCCTGGTGGTTGAAGAAAAATCCTCATATAAAATACAATATATGAAAAAAACACTGAATGCTCTCTGGTATGAGGAGGCGGGCTGGATCCAGCATTGTTCAGGGGGCCGGACCAAATGACGTGGCAGGGCCCGCGGGCTGTAGCTTGGGGACCCCTGATTTAAATGATTGTTTCACTTCTTTAATGTGCAATTTGATTTCAAATTGAATATCAAGTCTGTTCTTTTGGGTCAGGTGATTGGTCATAACGGTGTGGAGAAGCGTTGCTTCCTGATTTAACCCGTGTTAAACTAATCTCTGGACAGGATTTTTTGTAAACTTCCTCAGTGATGTTGGCTAATAATCAAAACAAAGCCTGGATTTTCCATATTTGTTCAATGACTATTTGGAAAAAGAAAGACAGGATGAAGGAATGGTCTAGCCAAACTTTCAGTCTTATTCTGACTATAAATGTCAGTTGTGTTACACTAAACACATCAACACCTACAGCTAAATTTGACACCTAAAAGACAAAGATTAAGATGTATTCATCTGCTTGATGTGTGATGACCATCTCTGTTCAGTTTATTCATAACTTAATTAATGACCTAACAATGGGGTAATTACATGTAGGCTAGGTAAAACCATCATTTTAAAACTGCATTACTTGGTTTATATTTTACAACTTGTTTAATGATCTAAAACATTTGGGTGTGACAAAAAGTTTCAGCTAAGGGACAAATTATAACTGGTCTTCACCTTATCTGGGCAAAATCTAAACGCACATTGACCCAGCTTCTTGTGTTGTAAATATTGTGAAACTTTAGTATTACCCAGACCTAGAGGGCAACAGAAGGGGAGTTTGAAAGTACGACTTTCTGTTTTTAAAATTGCTTCATAGTTTCTTTAATCATTGCTTGGAATTTTTCTTAAGGGTTTGGCGTTACCAACATATATTACATTCCTCCTGATATGTTGCTGAACCAGCCTTAGTGGTTGCCCAAATAACCGTTAATCCATAAAGTTTGAAAAAGACCACAGAGTACTGAAAAAAACAACAACAACTTTAAACGTTACCCAAGATAGGAGTAAATAAATGCGCCTAATGAGCACTCAGACGACAAATAGCAAGATGCCGCCACATGGTTTAAGTTTAGTGGACTGAAGTTGTGGAAAGAATGTGCGTAACAAGCCTGACAATCCTTTTCCTAGGTGTTGTTGGCTGTTGTTAATAAGGTCAAGATCACATAATCGTGAAAAAGTGAGGGAGTCACATGTGAATTCAATTTGTAATCCTGCTTTACTCAAGAAATAATGTAATAGTTAATTTGGTGTAAACAAAGTCTAACATAGTTTGTTAGACTGCGGTATGAAAACAGTTTCTGTTTTCCCCTGGTGAAGGTTTTTCTGAAGGGGACTGGAATGCCACAAAACAAACACGAAAAAAACTGTTGACATCTTTGAGATTCAGCCAGTCAGTTGCTCTGGAATACGTTTGTGCCATAAATATTTATGCTTATTTCTTCCCAATCAAATGATTGGCAGTCTGTCCATCCATCCATCCATCCATCCATCCATCCGTCCATCCATCCGTCCATCCATCCATCCATCCATCCATCCATCCAATGAGGTGCCAATTGTTGTATCTTTCTACTGACCTAAACACACTTATTATTTAAATTATTTAAGAAGATTTGTTGGGACACAAAGAGCATTTGTGATGCAGTGTGTCTGCTCCATTCAAAAAAAGCATTGTTGTGATAACCTGCTGAAGGGGGAGTGTCAGAAAGAGAAGGAGATCCTTAAAGAGACAGAGACCCAATTTCAAGGCGTCAGATGCAGCTTTCATGCAAAATCAAATTTCTTTTACTTAGTTTTTTATGCTGACATTTTCCTAACGACTGAAGGTAACATAGCCAACAAAATACTTACTACCTTAAAATCTTCTGCTTGGAAACAAAATACAGAATTTCTGTTGTGCAATTTAAAGCTAACTGAAAATATGATCTGTGGAGGAAAATAAACTAGTTTATGACCAAAATACAATTCTAGCTGTATGAGAAATAGTGTTGTCCCACAACAGTGTTCTACCTTTAAATCATGGTTCTTGCAAAAGGTCATGTGTTAAAGGAAAACAAGTACCCCCTGAAAACTGAAAAGGTTCCTGCACCGGAAATGGTAATTAAATTTATACAAATTCAGTTCAGTTCAAAAATGCTTTATTTATCCCAGATGGAAATTAAATGCTGTGACTCATATGATCCACGTATCCACTGTGGATGGTGATGCTGTGGGTCAGAAGGATCTCCAATATCAGTCAGACTTGCAACAAATCTGTAGAAGCCTCTGACTGAAGACTGTTGCTGCATGTTCTATAATCGAGCCCCTCATGTAGCAAAATCAGAAAGTTAAAAATGTAAAGAGGAAATCCTTCCAGCTGCACAGCATCCAAAACCAGAGGGAATAATTGTCCAAACATGCAACATCTCAACCAAAACAAAGAAAAGTCTACAAAAAGAGCAAATTAGAACTGGTATAATAGAGCCACTCCAACATGATCCCACCATGAGTGGTGAACTTCTAGAAAATGTAATTCCAGAAAGACTGCACAGCAAATTTGGAAGTGTTCAGTCAACTCATACAGAGTTGAATTCAACATTTTGAAAGTGTCTATACTGTATTGGTCCACTCTGGATGGTGTAGAAATTACACTTTTGAAAGTGTTATTTGTGATAGAGTTGAATCAACACTCACAGTAGTTGAAATCAAATACACTTCAGTGTTAATCTACCCAACAACTAATGTATATTGTCAAAAGTTAACACTATGAAAGTGTTAATCTAACAGAATGGTGTTAAATATATATTAACAAAAAAATATGAGTTTTGAAATACTACTGGCAGGGTGTGCTGTGGTGGCGCAGGGGTTAAGCACAGCCCACATATGGAGGCTCTAGTTTTCAATGCGGCTGCCGTGGGTTCACTTCCTGGTCTTCCTCTTCTCTCATTACCCACTTTTTTTGTCAATTTACTACCAAATAAAAGCCATTACAGCAATTAAAACCTTTTTTCCCCCCAGAAACTATTGGCAATCCCCAAATTCATTTTAAAAGACATTAGATGCCACATTAGATGCTACAAACACACCAGCACCATTTGCAGTATGTAATCTACTTTTATTTCAAAACATCAAACAGCACTGACAGCAATATACAACAAAGGTCATACATTCATGGTACTTTGCACTGAAGGTGAAGTGTGCTTTGAAAGTTAATTGGAAGCGGCCATGGATGGTCTTGTGATCACTGATGGTGAAGTGTCTTTGGTGCTGCTCTTGTTTTCGCCAACATGAAGGAGAAAGACTTCCAGCCTGGAAGGAAAAACAGGAAATATAGCAGAAACATTAGGATAATAAATAAATATTTTAAAAAGAAGTGTGAACAAAACTAATCAGACTCACCTGTGTGTGTCACCGTCATATTCATTCAAATTACTCTGCCCACCTGGTTTACAAGATAAAGCATTAAAAAAGTCAGAAATAATTACTAAAGAAATTAGTCAGCTTATAGAAAATTCTTTGGACAGCATTAAAAGTCGTGCCAACCTGTCTGAAGAAATGTGTTGAAGTCATCATAACAGGCTTCAGTCACCAACATGACACACCAACAAAGAAAAAACATTTTGGCAGTTTTTAGATGTGCCACAGGTACAAAATACCAGAGTCAAATGGCTCAATTGCCTCCTCACTGTGAACATATGTTCTCCAGAGTCCTGCTAATCACCTAATTATTGTATTCAGGTGTGGTGCTCAGCGGCACATCTAAATGTTGCAGGACAGTAGCCCTCCAGGACTGGAGTTTGACACCTGTGGCAAAGATCAAGCCAACGGTTCAGCACAGCCACTCCCCCATTTTGCAGTCTACAGCCAAAAACTTAAAGAAAACGACCTCCGCAGCTAAATAATGTTAACTCAAATGGCCTCCAGTTTTTCCTGACAGTTTTAATGTTTGGTTAAGATAATAGTCGTATATACCGTGATATCCCAACAAATAAACATACGTTAAGCGAACTATGTATATGAATCGATACTCTTGTGTAAATGGAAAAATAATGCCTCCATAAAAAATACTCAAAAACATGATCATTTTAACGTGGAACTTACCTTGTTATAATAAGCTGCAGACAAGACGCCATACTGCTGCCTCCGCTCCTCAGGTAAACATGTGACGCAGTAGCGGAACAAGACGGCGTCGGCCGGGGGGCGGGGCTAATGACCGGGCCCAAATAATAAAGCTCATGATAATTTAACTTTACATCATGGACATGCCCGCAACAGCGGAGCTAACAAGTTTCATCACCAGAGAGAGCGACTATGTCATTTTGAAGTCCATCTGACATGAAATACAACAAACCAAGAGAAGAACAGAAACATCAGGCTACTGGTCACTAATGATGAAACAACGCAAATTCAAAACATGTTAACGTTCCGTAGCTCTAGCTAGTTTGCCATTTGTTGCCAAGTGACTGATGATGACGTTAGTGACAAGCTTTACCCAGAATGGACCTGAAGACAATAAGGACGATTCATTTGTAGTTTTGTGTGTCATAAAGTTAAATATAAGAGTGAAAATAAAGCAAGTCATGTGGCACAACATTTTATTCAATATTTTACACTCACTATGTCACTAAAATCAGTCAGTCTGGTAAGGTTTTTAGCAACCATGAGTCAACAACGGAGCACCCTGCTATATAATCTTCTGGGTTTTCAACAGAGGGTTCTCCTTTACTTTATTAGTTGTTATAAAGAAAATGTGGATCTCTGAAGGCATGTTCTGCCTCTCATGTGATCCCCTTCTAGGTCCAGGCCGGTGGCCTGCTGCAATCCCCACCCTACTTGTAGCTCCTTCCCTGAAGTGATGACACAAATGTTACAATTGTGGGAGGAACTGTCTGGTGTTGATTTCTAAATCAACACCAGACTGAGTTACTGTTGGTGTTAATTTAGAAATCAACACTGGACTGGATTGCTTTTTAACTCTTTGGAACTCTTTAGTGTTAGGGAAACTAACACTCATGTTGTTGAATTAACACTGTATTTTTAACATACAACACTTGCACTGGAAATCTGACACTTCCGAATTTGCTGTGTGAAGGTAAAAAGTAAAGAGTCTCCAGTTTCTTAGGTTGTGTCCTCATGGTAACTTCATTAAAAGATCAAAATAGCTGTTTTCTAAAAAACAAGGAATAACACATCAACAAATAACATCATACACCTCAGTTAAGGACATACACTTTACAACCTCTCTGTAGCTGCATTTCTGTAGCGTAAATAGAAATTACAAAAATAAACTTGCTTAACAGAAATGCAGCAATAAAAAAAGAAACATTTTTCAGTAAAACGTTTTTGCGCTAGGATGAGATGGTTTTTCAGCTGTAATGGAATAAATGTAATTGGCAAAACTGCAATGGAAACACTTTGTTCACATCACACTTGTCACATGATCAAATAAACTGATGTTGCTCCTTTTGGAAATGACAAAGAAGACGACAGGAAGTGGTAGCAGGATGATGGTTTGTTTTTAGTTCTTCAGGGATTTTTTTTTCCAGGCAATGTGCTGCTGGATCCACCAGAGCTCTCACAGCATCACACAGTTCAGAAAAGGTTGTGTGTCATTCCAGCGTGTTGAATCTGTAACTCTTCTGTAAAGTCATCGACTTCAATTTCGCCAAAATGCTGCTCCCAAGTAGAATAAGACGCCGATGTCTCCGATGATTTTTTGATAGATTCATAATTCATCGCTGAATTATTAGTGTATCTCAGGTAACTGCTTACAGCCGTCACTGCCATGACTTTTAATGGCTTATCACGCGAACAAGCTTAATCACGTGTGATTTTCATTTTATTTCTTATTTAATGGAAACACTGCAATTGCAAAATCATGTTTCTTTTTACATTCGCTGAATATCGACAAAGATTTGTCCACATTTGTAATGGAAACACAGCTTATGTTGAACTGCAATTGACATTCACAGTCAATTTCCTCATAACTAATAAAAGGACAGCTCATGAAATCTTGAAGAGCAAGAGAATGAAGCAGCTACTCTTGTAAAGTGAGTGGTGAAAATTAAATCAAGATGTCTGTTAAATAGCTGCAACATTTTGGCACCTCCATCAATAAATCGTTTCCAAGTCAATAAGTTCTGCTGCCTGGAAATGCAACTGAAGGATTTTATATGAAAGTGCATGTTGTCATCAACTTCTCCAACTCACTGACCCCATAAATGGTTTGGAAAGAACTGCAGAAACAAATTCATAGCCCCAAACTCCGCTTTTACACCACTCTGCCCCGCTTCCCCACCCCAGCCCACCCCGAGCACCCTCCTGTCTCTGCCGCCTGGCTGAGACTACGTGAGCCTCCACACATCACTGTCTGGGCAGAAAAAGTTGTGTAGAGAAGAAGGCAAAAAGGAGAAGGAGGAAACTGTATGAGCAGGGCGTGTTCAGGTGGACGTGACTGCGGTCACACGGAAAACCCAGCCCCATCACTTCTCTCCCTTTCCTCCGGGTTTCTCCTGTAGATGTTAACGTTGCCATGGTCATCCCATTAGTCAGCTATCTGTAATCCCCTGGTCATGCAGGGGATTTAGAAACAGGCAGGATGCAGATATAACAGGAAGCAAGTGGCTTTGACACACTTTGTGCCAACGCTGCGCAGCGACATGTTTTTATTTTGAGGTGACGCCATTCTGTCAATCCAGGAAGTAAACATGAGCCGCAGAGTGAAAGTTGCTCTTCTCTGCAAACATATTTGTCTAAGTTGCAATAGATGGTGTTTTGCGACATAAATAACTAACCTTATTTATTTATTTATTTATTTTTTACATTATAACAACAGACTTCAGTGGATTTCAAGGGCATTTTATGTGATGGCCCAACACCCACATCTGTAATCAATCCCTCAGAGTCTAGACTTGGTAGAAGTAGACCTGAGTGATCTGAGTAAAAATCGTAATAGAAGCATATGACAGTGGCGTGCGGTGGGGGTTCAGTGTGTTTAAGGTGCTTTTTAAAGTACGTAATTAAAGTGAAACCTTATGAGACTCATCACGGGTAAACAACGACCTTTATTTTCATAATAAGAATCTTATATAAAATTACCTTAAATGTATCGAATAGAGGACTATATACTACGGAGCCAGGGGACATGGGAAATTTTTTTTCTTTTGCCTTCCCTCGCAAAACTTTTGAGTTCCCCATGTCCCCTGGAGGGCTCCGTAATATACCAGGTCTTCATGGAAAACACTAAATTAAATTATTACTGTCCAAGACCCTCCTTCTGGCTCTGATTGGTTGCATTTCTTCAAACGACAATAGTAGCTCAGGGAGGACGTGACGGATTGGAGATCAATCTTTTCACATATTATCTGTCTCATTTCATACTTTCATGACACGGTGATGTTTTTTAACAAATATGTAAAAAAAAAAAAAAAAAACATTGGTTACTGCAGCTACTATTGAGAAGATGCAGTGTACCCAAAAGGTAGGTAGAAATATGAAAACCATATTTTGTTTTCCTTCCACTTCACAATGATACACCACTTTATTTATCACATAAAAATTCCAATAAAATACACTGACGTTTGTGGCTATAACAGGATGAAATGTGAAAAAGTTCAGGAGCTAAACATACTTTTTTACTAGGCATTGTAATTGCCAACTTCACCAACAGCTCTGTAATCTTCGAGGACATCCAGGCTCACAAACCAAGGCAGAGTCAGGAAGGCTTCACCAACCTCTAATTAGATGTTGTTTGTTAGTTTCTATTTTAACTGGTGTTTTACCACCTGCACCAGTATCATTTACAGACATTCTATTCTTGAAAGGTAAGAGTTCACATTAACTTATTTACCAATATTGTCAGTTATAAATTTAAACCATTGCCTGTAAGAAGCATGTAGTCAGTTTTAGAATTTATTATTTGAACATCTCATAAGTCAATAACATTATGGATGTTTTAGCATTTTTCTAATGTCCTTTATTGTTGGGAGGCATGGATAACATGGAAACAGTAGTAAATGAACACATTGATGTTCAATATAGATTAAAAAAAATGAATGGGAAATTTTATATTTCTCTATATATGTGTTCTGCTTAATGCACTTTAAGGATCTAGAAGGGTAAACCAAAATAAAAGTTCAAATTTAGAAAATTGCTGTTTGCAGAGAGGCTTTACTGATCAGAGTATCGCCTGAAGTACATAAGCACAAGAGTTGCTAAATGTTGCTAAAAGTTATTTGGATTGGACATTTTAAATCTGAAGTACCTCAACAGTTCAGTCATTTAATCTCTAGTAGTCTAGCTACCTGTAATTTTAATGTGAAAAATTCATGAACTTTGAGGAGTTCAATGAAGTCTGAAAAAATATCTCTATTTTCCTTTAACGACTTAAAGAAAAACTCCTATCAAATCCTATAATTTTCCAGACAATCACTGACTGTTTAATGACCTCATGGAGTTTTTAATACATTAACTAATTGATTAGCTTCTAATTCTGGCTTCTGCTTTAACATATTTTTTCATATTAGTACTGAATATGTTGGTAAAGTGACTTTTTTCCTATTTTTTTCAAAACAGTAAATCATGAGACTCAAATCATGTCAGAATTTTAAGGAGCTATAAGAATTCCTTTCTTCTTAAAAATAAACAGGATCTAGAGACAACATGACACGAGGAAGCTAAAGATCAGTCAGACACTTGACACAAAACAGAACTCTTCACTTCTTTAAATCTTTCTCTGACTGGAACTAAAACCTTCTGTATTAAATAGATTAAAAAAAAGAAATCTAAAATCTATCTCTACAATATATTCAGTCCCCAAAAGCAGATGACTCAGTTCAGTAAGACATTTTCCTGAGAGCGATGGAACTATGCAGAGAATCACGTAAGAAGGCTTTCATTTTGCCGTGTGTATATACAGGGATCACATGTAGTCTATTTAATCGGCTCTGCTCCATTCAAGGCTCACTGAAAGACTTATCCCCTCCATTCAGCACAAAATCTCTTCCTGAATGGGCTGCTGCACAAAGAGGGATGGGTTTTCACCTCGCTGCAGCAGTAATTCAGGTAGCACATTCTTTAAAGGACAAAAGAGAAAGAAAACAAAAAATCGTTTTTATTCTGTAAAAATGTGAGCATTAAAAAGGAGTAAAAGAAACAAATATATTAAAAAAAGTATTCATACTACTTAATTTTTTTTTTAACACTTTGGCATTTTGTGTGATGGACTAAAACAAACTGTCATGTAGAATAACGCAAAGTTAAGTTATCATTGTTGATGCATGCTAGTGGCAGCATCATGCTATGGGGAATAATTAATTTGAAGCTGTGACATCATATAAATGGATGAATAACAAGGTAAAAGTACAACTTTGAAAAATAAAACCCTACTTTTTTATCTCCTATAACAGGTTAAATATTTTTTTACTGTGTAACTTTATAAATGGCACACCATCCTCAAGAGTAGTACTCTGGGACTAATGCCTGAAAACCTACAGCTACGATTGTAGCTGTAGACTAGTCAAGGTCTGGAGATCTGATAAAAAAAATAATTAGATAAATAATTAGGGGACAATTATTTTTCCCCCTTTAGGCCAAGTAGGTCTTCATAACTTTTTTGGTACCACATAAGTGCAATTATCATCTTTAAAAAACTGCGTTTTGCATTCATTTATGTTGTCTTTGTCTCATATATTTGAGTGATTATTTTTTTCTATTCTTATAAAAATGGAAAACCAAAATCTGTAAGGTGGAAAATATTTTTTAACAGCACCGTAAATTAGTATCTTAACTGTAAAACACATAATTCTCAATAATTAAACTTTGAAACTCTGCTGGTTGTTCAGTTCAAGCATCAGGTTTAAGGCCTGTCTTTGAGCTGTTTCCACCACTTTCCATCTGTCAACAACCTAATAGTTTTATTGCTTCCTGGTTACCCATTAGGTTTCCAAAAGGTGGAAACATTTGGTTTAAATGCCCACAGAGCAAACTGACACAACTAAAATGTTCCACTTTAAGAAGTCTGCAAATGGGGGTTTGATGCTGCTAAATATTTTCAATTCTGAAATTATTCTAATCCTAGTTGAAACGCTTCACGGTCCTTGTGAATGTGAAATGTGAAACAGTGCAGATTGACCAAAAGTCCCCACTTCTCTAAAATGTCCTCGAAGCACTGATCTATGGTCTCATACTGGTCCTCACATCATAAGTTCACCAGAGCACAACACACTTGATGTCTTCCACTTGAATGTGGTTTTTCCTTCAGTCTTAATCATGACCAGACCGAGTGCTTTTGCTCCGTCTGGTCACACTGTGGCCAGAGAGTCTATGTGACTGCTGTCAGGTTCACCACTTCAGCGCTCCTCCTACTTGAAACTCCACAATTTAACACACACACGCACACACGCACACACACACGCACACATATTTGTCTTTCTATACTTGTAGGGAAACTGTCCTGCCATCCCCCATTTTGGGAGGTAACCAGACTTATGTCTAACCCTAACTATCAACATACAAACCCAACATTTATCTCAACTTAAATCTGCTTGAGATAAAAGCTGATCGATTTCTTTATCCAATTTTATTCACTAAGTCTACTGAAGTAGACTTAGTGTTTGCACTTTTTGGAGACAGTCAGTAGGGCAAGTTGGCACTAAAGTTTGCAAGTATGTGAAGGGAACAGAAGCATGGATGTTGCCCACAGCCAATGAAAAAAGAGGGTAGGATAAATTTGTTGCAAAATTATAGATACAAAATGCAATAAATAAAAGATAGGCATGATACCAAGTATGAACTAAATAATTGCATTACAATGTCGATTTATGCAGAAAGCCATGAAAAAAGAGCCGAAAGCCAACACAGAAACAAGAGGAAACTCTGAGTCTTAACTGATTAAGAAAAAAATGTATCTTTAAAATAAGTAGAACATAAAGTATCAGTTTGAACATGAATATAAAAATGCATTTATCACTAGTGTAGTGTTTAAACACTATATTTATATCAATAAGGCCCATTAAAGTCATTCCAACACTTACTGACAATCGTTAAAAAATTAACTGTTACAAACTTCCAACTGATCTTACAAAACACTGTCAAAACTATCCAAATTCACTTGAAGGATATTAACAATTAGGTATTTTAAATACAATTTTTTTTTTAATCTTAGAAGGGAGGTGAAAGAAACATCATCTGAATTTTGAGAAAATCTATTACCTACTGGGAGAGGGCATCGTGAAAGATTGAAGTTTCCATGTAGGTTTGATGCGTTCATCTGGTTTTCATTATGTGGTCTGTGATACTGCAGCAGGCAAGGTTGTTAAGTGTGGAAAACTTCTCTCTTTTAGTCACCAAACAAAATTCTGTGGAAACCAATCTGTTAGTGAACATAACAAGTCTAACTCTGAAAGTTCTGGTGTGTGTCCCAAAGTCAATAAGCACCTCAGCCATTACCCTAACCTGGAACCCTAATAACAACGCTCTGCTACACTGACACCATTATTTCTCAGTACCAGTCATTGTTGAGAAGGTAGATGATTACTCCTGAAAAGGTCATATAAAGGCTAGCTGTTATGTAAACAAGTGGACACACACATTATGGTCAAACACCTGACTGAACTTCCAAACAAACTTTGCATGCAGACTTTGCATATTGTCGGCCACTTTCCCTGTATGCAAGTGAGCATCTATCATTTTGCATCCAATTTCCTTCATGACTTTGCTTTTCTCTTCTCTCAATCTTTATTGCTCCTATACTCTGTGAGGTGAACTTAATGAGGTTCTGCGTGCTAACAACATGTTGCCTGGGCAACCACAGCCTGTTCCAGACTTGCATGTGGCTTGCATTTGAGAATGTGTATGTGTGTGTGGAGGGGAGAGGAGAGGAGCTGCTGTGTCAGGCTTCTCAATGGTACATGGCCTCAGTGTTAACAAGCTTGGCTAAGACACAAATAGTCATTTAATTCTGCTGTGACGAAGGACTGTGATTGATCCCTATCAGTCAGGTTACTAAAAGCTGCACACCAACTGGATCATTTGCTCTGTGAAATACCTTCCATCTAATACCTAGAGACTTGCAGAAGAAAAAAAGGTTATTTGCTTAATTTCTTTCCCAGACTGATTCGTCTGGAGCAGACAGGGTGTCATGTCTCGCTCTCTATGCTAGTCTCTGCACAGAGAGACAAGCATATGACTCAGAGGCTTGTCTTCTACTTACCTAGCCTGTAAATGACACGAAATAATCTGGTGTCATACACAGTATGCGCATATGCTTGCACAATCAGAGTCCCTTGTAAAAGTATTCAAGCGACCCATCCACATCGCTCGAGTCCTCAGATAGGGGTTAAAACCCTTAGTGTCAATGTATTTTTAAAAAAGCTTATGTAATAGACCAGGGGTCTGCAACCCTAACCCTCCAGATCTACCGCCCTGCTCCAACAGCTGAATCAAATGATTGAGTTACCTCTGCAGGATGCCAATAAGCTTGGCGAAGCTCTGATATTGAGACATTCATTTGATTCAGCTGTTTTGGAGCAGGGTTGCATCTAAAACTTGCAAGACAGTAGAGATCGAGGACTAGAGTTGGAGACTCCTGGAGCAGCCCAAAGCAGTGGCTAATTGTGTCAAGGAAAAAATGACAAATGGTTGTTTAGATTCTGGCGTCTTTCAGGCAAACTCTACAATGGGCTGCAGTTGCCACTGAATACATCTTGTATTAACTTGTATCGTACTTTTCAGTGATGTTGCAGTTGTGATTCATGTAGTTTGTTGCTATGATTTCTCAGTTTAGTTTTGTCTTTCTGCAGGTGTTGACTTCTTGTCTTCTGCCTGAATGTTATTTTGTAACCCCCACAAATAGTTTTAAATACAATTTGCACATAACTGTTTTTGTCCGTTTGAATGCCTAATAAAAAAAAAGTGTTAAGATCAGTTCCTCTGTATTTGAGTCATATTTACTCTCAATTTCTTGGATGGTTACTTTTGAGTAAAATTATGAAATGATGCTACTCAAGTACATTTACATGTTAATTCAGTACATTTAAATCTGCATCATGTTTTCCCCTAAAAGTCCCGCCTCCCCAAACAGTTTCTGAGACCATCTTCCTGTCTGCAAACTGACAGATATGCAGCTTGTGACTCACTGCATGATTCATCCGAATGAGATAACAATTGGAAAACTGCCATGAAGTCCAACTATTGCAGAGCGAGTCCTTATATGGCAAGGAAAGGAATTTCAGTTATACAGAGGAATAAGGAAAATACACTCAACATTTTCATCAAGTGAATTTATTGTTCCAATGCAAAAAAAAAAAAAAAATCTGTACAACATGTGCACAAGACGCCTCTCGCTTTAGCCATTCAAAAACTACATAAATATACAGAATATTACAAAAAGAAAATTCAAGTTTCTCAAGCAGACATGTTAACAAAATATTAACTGAGAAAATGAACAGCTTCTTTGATCTCAGTCAAACATATTAGTACAAAAAAAATGACCCATCCCCACCACGACTCCAGTCACATCCCAATCCAGTTTCTTCATATGTACACTAACATTTACAGAGATATTATTAACAGCACGCAGTGTAACAAAAATAGGTGCTTCATTTTGTGCATAGCAGTCAATGACAGCAAAACAAATTTAAATAATGTTCCATAAACAATATGTAATGTGGTAATGAAACTACACAAAAAAAAAAATACTCAATACTAGACAAAGTAGCGCATTGAAATGATATGTAGAGTTATTAGGTGAAATGTTCTCCCTCTCATTGAGGAGTTGAGTCTGGAGAAACAAGAGAAGCTGCTTGGGGCTTGCAGAAAGCAAGCGCTACAGGCACTCTACGGCAAAACCAAACCCAAGAAGAAGAAGAAGAAAAAAAAAAAGTCACCGCTGTGCAAAACGTTGCTTTGTTTGAAACATGTCAGCATACAGAGGATTCATCGTTACGATGTGGTAAGGAAAAGGGTGGGGGATAATATTAAAACCTCCTGTTAGTGATTTTAGTCTTTGGTCTGAAATGAACCGATATCTGAACAGGTGAGCCAACAGGAAACTCCATTTTTCCAAAAATTCTCGTGAAAAAATTAAAAGAAATCCCATTTGAAGTGATAAAGATGTAGCAGATTGTGTTGCTGTGACTCGCCCACGCCGTCCACTAGCAGGGCAGCAGGATGTCATGGCAGACAGAGGAGCTTCTCAGGTTCTGCAAGCAAACACACACAACAAAGAAACGCTTAGATTCTTCTCGGATAGCATCAGCCTGCAGGTATGCACCGAGAAGCTGGCTAGAGCTGTTCCAGCAAGCACTATGGCCTCAGGCTGGGCCTGGGAAAGTTCATGTAGTTACATCATCCAAACATCTATTTTTAAAGGAAATGAGAGGTTAGCTATCAGGTGTGTGAACAGGTTCTCTATTGTAACCAATATCTTTAGAGAAGTTAAAAATAAAAAATAAAAAAAAAAAACACACACCCTGCAGCATGGTTCATACTTTCCTAATGCGACATCCAAACTAGCTCAAACTGGTCAACTGCACTCATGTCAACAAAGCTCAGTGATGCTGCAGGTTGAGGTAACTTAGTGGAAACCTTTTAGTAGAATCTGGATTATATGTTTAAGGCTTAATATTGCTGCTAAAGCAGATGGCTGCAGACTTAGCTAGATAGCAGAATAACATGGCAGCAGCTACAGCACCATGAGTATTCACACCCCATCAGGTTTCACATTATGCTAGCTAATTAAAATTAATTTTATATAAACGGAGAATCGGAAGTATTGTAGAAAAAAAAAAAAAAAACTCTATAAAGTGTTTAACTTTACCGTTACCTCCAAATAAAACTTTATGTTAAATAATGTAAGGAGACCTTTAGTGTCAAGAAAGGCACTTACAAATAAAATGTATCGTTATTGCGACCAACCACATTCACTCAGAGTTTAATTTTGCAATTGGCCTATTATAAGAAATAACCTAATGGGATGTAAAAACAGCAAAAAACAAAAACTAGTTTTTAAATATTACAACCAAAAATTGTTGAATTTCAGACTGTGCAGAAACTAAAGTGTGTACTAAGCTAGTCTTTATGAAAGGCTGAAAAGAAAAAAAAAATGGGCAGAATATAAATTTGTCCAACAATTTTAAGAATTATTTTGTCCAAATTTCTTTGTTTAAAAACACACAAGATTCTGTTTAAAAAAAAAAAAAGTAAAAAAAAAAATATAGGGGTGTGAATACTTTGATATGGGACTGCCTGGAACAGCTGCTCAGATTTTGCAAAGTGTTTACCTTTGAAAGCTAAGATGGAAAACCACCTTTAGGTAGTGGAGGATGGTGCGTCTTTAAGGAGCAAAACACAGGCCAAAAATAAACCAGACACACAGAGTCAGCAAGAAGCAGTTAAAGTGGGAGGTCGGGGGCAGGGGGTGGGGGATGGGGAGGGGAGAGAAAAGAAACTGGCTGAGACAACACTGAAGAATCACAGGAATGCAAGGCTGGGAAGTCTGACTTCCACATGGACAAATATGTACACTTTTCACTTCCAGAACAGTAGATTACATCACTTCCCATGATTCAACTCTGGGTTGTACAGTAGTAAGAGGAAATGTAAATAACTACTTGTTAGGAAATCTACTTCCCTTGTCGTTTGAGTATTATGGGAAATTAATGGATGTAAAGCAAACAGACAAGGAAAAAAAAAAGATCCTTGTTAAATACTTACAGGCAAACTTTGCCCAGCCAGTGCTGTGAGGAACAGAGGAACAGAGGAGGAGAGGAGGGAACAAACGAATGAGTGAGCAGACATGCAAAAGGCTGAGAGTGAGGAAGCAGACGCAGGAAGAAGCCCTACATGGATCTGGACCATGAGGGCAGGTGGACTGTAGTACCTGTCCGGCCAGAGCCAGGGGAATGTGAGTGGAGGTGCAGAGGGCCAGCGACGCTACGGAGCCGGGCAGCTCCTGGATGGGGGCCTCGTCCAGGTCCTCGATGCGAGGCTTCTTGATGTGGGACTCCGGGCTGGTCAGGGGGGTCACACTGTTCCTCCTGATCAGGGTGCCGGGACCACGCTTCACTTCCTGTGGGGCGACAAAGACGAGCCGTCAGCCTAAAGAACGCCTCAGCAGCAGAGGCCTTCAGCAGGCGGGCAGGTGGGGTGGCGGCTGACCTCAGGTCTGTCTCTGTGCGTGTTCACCGCCTCCACATTCAGGGAGATAGACTCCACTTTACAGCCGTAGGCCACCGGGGTCAGCTTCAGGACCGTGTGGAGGGGACACTTCAGGTACGGCATCTCATCTGGAGCCACATGGAAAAGTTCACACTTTAGAAAATTCAAAAAGGCATAGTTTGAGATTTTTAAAGATTCTACAGGGTAGTTTTCGTTAAAGCGTAAAATCAAAACTGGACCACTGAAGACAACTACGACAAAGCAGAACAATTAGTTTCTGCAAAACACCATTTCCTGAAACTTTAAACCCAGAGCCATGCTAGCATCAGGTGGCTGTTCAAGGAACATTTACACAGGAAGTGGAGGTTTGAGGCAGCACCTGTGTTTAATCACTGAACTTATGCTAAGTGAAAATGATGATTGGTTTGGATCATGTAGTTTTATTGACCAAAACCAATTTGATGTTTGAATCTGTTCAGCTAGTAGAAGTCTGTTTCAGTCACAGTTCCTCTCCAGTTAGCCATTAGCTTTAGCCTCTGGGAGTCAACCAATGTGGATTTATGCTAAATAAAAATACAAACAGAAGAATCTAATCCCCTCAAGTCCTCTAATGAACATCATGTGCATTAGTTCCTACCTGCACTCTTATCAAGGAAGTAAGCAAGAAGACATCGCATCACGGCCTGATGGCAGACCACCAGCACGTTCTCCTGCCTCTCCAGCTCCATGATGACCGGCTCCACCCGCTGCACCAGGTCCTGGTATGACTGGAATCAGGACAATTGACAGGTTGAAGCACTGATCTAAACTCCACAACCTGCTCCACCTGTGTTTGGCCATGATGGGGCTGGTGTACCTCTCCGGCTGGGTAGCGGTAGTAGTACTTGTCTTCATCTCTCAGTGCAAACTCTTCAGGGAATTTTTCCTTCACTTCATCATACGTCATATCCTCACACAAACCCTAAAAGACAACAAAAGATGCCAATCAGATTGGGGAAGGAGAGTTAAAGTTGCTACTATGGCGTTCCTCTGGTCGACACTCACAGCGTCGATCTCGTTGAGCGCCTTCCATTGCTCGTATGGGACCCCCAGGTGCTCGGCGGTCTGGATGCTGCGGCACAGCTGGCTGGTCCACACCTTCAGGTTCTTCAGCTGCTGCTCATCAACGAACCGAGCCAAAGCAGCTGAAAACTAAAAACAACAAGTCGATTAGCATCCCGTTTCATCATTTAGCCTGGGTTTTTCCCTTGCCAGTGACTGGTTGTACCTGTCGGCCCCGCTGCGACAGGCCCGAGTCGCCTCCCAGTCGGCCCTCCAGGTTGTCTTTGCTCTCTCCGTGTCGACACAGGTAGATGGTGCGCGGCTGGACATGGATGTTCATCAGGTAGTAGACAATTTTGCTCTGAATGTGATCTTGGATGCGGTTGACGAGAAAACGGCGGCCCACGTCGATCACCTTGATGAAGGAGTGATCCCTGCAGGATGACAGGATGAGTGCTCTGCCCAAAAGGATGCAGTTGAAATGAAGAAAAGGCAGAGAGGACCCCAGCCTACCTGTCGTACTGGTCCGGATCCAGAGGCTGGTAGCTGGTTCTGTAACATTCGATCCGTTTCTGGAAGTCCATCATGGCTTCGGTTTTGTTACAGTCCTTGTAGTCCGGACAGGACACCTTCACTTCCTGTACGGGGAGGAAAACTGTCAGACGGCAAACCACACGCCTGATGCCAAAGGAGATGTGAGCATTTATTCATTTTTTATATCCAGTGTGCGATCAAAGATGTGGACCTTCATCATCAAGTGTCCTAGTCTGAAACTCACCATTATGTTTGACGCAATCACACTGGGATCCTCACAGACAGACTCAATAAAGAAGATCTGGACAGAATGAAAAAGTGAGCCAATTCAGTGAATCGCTCTAGACCTGAAACACAGTAGCATCTGTTACCAAGGCAACATACCTTAAAGTCATTCTCGCTGCCAAACTTTAGGATCAGATCCCGTCGATCTCTCGTCGTATTCGTGGCGTCAAACACCTGAAGGAAACACCAAGAAGGTCCAGTTATGGTCTGTTTGGTGGGTGTTCGTGGAGGTACAACATAAATAACCAAGAAAACTCACCGCCACTTGGCCCCCCTCATCCTTCAGGTAGGACTTGACATCTCTCAAAGCTGCTAAGGCACATTGCCTGAAGAGCAAATGCAAATGTTAGTCAAGCCAAACAACACAAGAACTGAGACTCTCAGTTGAGGGGAGACTTACTGCCTGATTTTCACGGCAGACTCGTTGTCAGGCTTGAAAAAGTCATAGGAGCTGTAATTTTTGACGGCCTCCCTGCGGTACTCCCCGACGTTGAAGACTGCAGAGAAACAAATATGAACGCTATGTCCCCAAGAGAGAAACATGATTCTGTGCTGTCTGCTCAGTTAATTAAGGGGGCACCGCATCTCGTTGTGTAACAGAGAAGTTGCTGAGCTCAAGCAGTACGCAGTACCAACCTTTGGTGGGTATGCCGATCCAGTTGAGGTAGCGGGTCAGTTTCTTGGAAATGTACGTCTTTCCTCGAGCGGGCAGTCCCACCATCACGATGACGGTTGGGGGGTTGGCGAAGTGTGGGGCTCCGGTGCCTGCAGGGAAGGAACGGGTCATGAAAAATGATCACTTACTGATCTAAAATCTGCACTCAGCACGGCAGACTGTTTTCTGCTTCAGACTTCTTGGAAGTGATTGACAGTAGAAAAACAGAAACTGAATCCGTTTAGAATTCACCACGAAGACATGATCTTCATATTTCTCTACATCCCATCAGCCAACACATGGCTGCTTGCTGCCAGAATTACCTTTTACTTCCACCTCACTGTGCATTTGACCTACTTCGGGATATGCACTGTCCTACAGAAGTCACAATGGCTTGTTTTCATTGGCTGCCCACACAAAAGAGGGGCTGATGAGTTTAAACCTTTTTAAATTAAAAGAAATCCCATCTTTTGGTGCGTTCTTTGTCGTCACAGCCACTGGGTTCATCAACACAGGCCATTAATTCCCTGGTAACCTCCTGAGAGAGGTAATTTACACTTCGTCATTGCGTCGCTTAATCTTGTTTCCACAACATCAGTTACAATGCCTAAACGGAAAAACGGATCAAACTCTTAACTCCATTTTCGAACAACTGATTCATCACACCCACTTGATATGTTTACACTGGAGTTTTATTTATTTAAAAAAAATAAATAAATAAAAAAATCAAAGGCACTACAAATATTCCAGTTTGATATTCCATACATTTCCACAGTTACATTTCCAGATCTTCCTTGCCGTTTTTGATGTTTGACCTCTTACTTGGCTGTGTTCTAAAGGTACATTTTACTAGTTTTTTCTTGGCAGCTGAATCAAATTTAGGTCAGCAGCTTTGAAAATTCAAAACCTCAAATATCGTCTGCAAATATCAACTGCAGTACCGTATTAATAAAAAAAGGACTAATTCACAGGATAATTTGTCATCTGTAATACTTGTTTTTGTTAGAAAAGACTCAACGTATTTTTGTAATTTTTACTGCAACCTAAAACCTTTATTCTTAATCATGTTTTATTTAAAAGGATCCCGAAGTCATTTGTATCCCAATAAGTTTGTTTTTTTACTTCTTAACAAAATAATAATAAAAGATGAAACAATAAAACTGTATAAAAAGCCAAGTGCTCATGCAATTCAAGTAAGTTCCCAAAAATCTATGAACAGTCAAATTTCTTGGAAATAGTTTTTGTATTTTATTTAAAAACAAAGTAATTTAGTAAACAAGATCTTTATCCAAGTTAAGAAAAATCTAAATAAATTTTTTTTTCTAAGTGCATAAGAACCCTGTACAATACTGATTAAGTAGTGGGAAAACCCATTTCTGGGGTTTTATGAAGTGGGATTGATATGCAGCACGAATAGCTCTTATTTATAAGGGCAATGAAATAGACTTTAAACTGCACAAAGTCTATTTGTGCAGTTTACTTTAAACAAATACTTTAAAGTATTTGTTTGAAATACTTTAAAGTATTTCAAACAAAAGTATTTGAACAAAGTAAAAAAAATTAATTGTTCTAATTCTAAGCCAACAGCCATCTTTTTGTTAATTTGTCTACAAAGGGCTTCCTAGTATGTCTCAGCTGCAAAGACAATTCCATCATCATTTTTTTTATTTTGTCTACAATGTATTTTTGTAGACAAATTATTGAGTGTTCGACATACGGCAAAGTCACGTCGTCACGCATCACGTCCAGGAATCGGGGGCGGAAAGGGGGGGGTTTACCGTAGCCATGGTTACAGGAGTCTCGCTACTTCCCAGTTCAATAGGGGCATGATGACGTAGAACATGTGCCGACAAACACCACCAATCATTTGGTTAGAAATTTAAAAATGCCGGTGTCTGCGTAGCAGGTGCGCTGAAGGTTTTATTACGGTAGGAGAATAGGATGTAACGTGGAGATGCTACTAATGCGGTAAAACGGAACCGACGTGAAGTCCGCCATTATGGTGAAAAAAAAAGGCAAGGTTTGGTATGGAGTTGAAATTATGTAGAGAAATGACAGAGGAAAAAAAACCCAACACATATTTGCACGAGGATAAGATCACGCGAGAAACATAAACGAGTCTTACCTCTTCGCTTGTCATCCTTGGTGGGAACCCAGATCTTTTGGATCCTGTTCTGGGTGAGCTCTCTTGGCATTCCTCTAGGGCTGGATAAAAAGCACACAGCTACGACGGAAGCGAGTCGCTTAAATCCCGAGCTTTGAAATAAGAACGCTTAAAGAGAGCCGGATAGTATTCTGAGCCGGAGCTCCGTTCACTGTGTCCTCAATGCTGGCTGCGCTGAGCTAATCTGCCGGTCTGAGGCTCACATCCTCTATTTAACCACGCCTAGCCGGCCGGCGAAGCAACGTGACTCCTGTGACGAAAGCAGCCGTAAAACGTTCACGCACAAACCCACACACACGAGGGGACTCTGGCCTGTGACACACACACATACAAACGCATATAGGCCATCACAGCGCCACCCCGTGGTGAACTTATTTTCTTCAACTGCACTATTTAAAAATAATACTTTAGGATCATTCATCCTAAAGTGATTATTTACGTCATTTTGTTGCGTTTTATGAGAACAAACACATTAATTATTACATAATTAAGCTGTATGACATGTTATTTTATATTCGGATAAGTGTGTTAGATAATGGATGGATTCATTTTGCTTTCTTTTTGAGTTCCCCCCCCCCCAAAACAACACAATTGCGTTTTTGTCTCGTGGTAATTGCAAACTAGTTTGAAATTAGTTTTTCTGACTGAAAAAAAAGTTCGCAGTTTTCAATTTAATTTTCATTCTTACATTGTAATGAACATAAGTTGAGTTTATATATATATATATATATATATATATATATATATATATATATATATATATATATATATATATATATATATATATATATAACTTTATTATTAGTGCAGGAATTGCCCGACTTCAGAGGAAACCCCGTTGATTGCGTTTCTGTTTCATTGTCAGACCTGGGGCAGACGTGCAGAGCCGCACGTCCACGCATCCCGCTTCCACAGGCTGTGCTGCGTGACTCAGGTTGGGCATAATTACACATAAAACATTCGGCTGCAAGCTTAACTCTGCATTTGGATGAAATGTGCTTTAATTGGAGTGATCACTATATTTAAATGTTAGGATTAATACTAGAGTTTTTCAACATAAAAGAATAAACAGTAGACTTTGAACATAATAAATGACTAGTCATTTATTATGTTCAAAGTCTAATGTTTTTTTAGAAATTGATTTATGATCTGTTGCTTAAAATATTTTTTTAAGCTCTGCCATGTCTGTAAAGGTCTGTGCTTTGTACTATTCCTGTCAGGATGAGTTTTTCTTGCATGCACTTCCCCCTCAGCATCCAGGCAGGGATTCAGCTGCAAATGAAAAAAAGGTCAAATAAGGTGACGCGCTGCGTGCCGCTGCAGTGGTCTGCAATGGAGACGCTCTCATGCAGCGACTCTCTGAATGCATTCAGTCTCCGCTTATCGTGACTTTATTTGCTTTTTTTTTTTTCAGTTTCGTAAAACGATGTACGCACAGTGGTTGTTCTTGCATGAAAAAAGCGCGGCACAAATATAACACACATTAAAGTTGTCAAAAACTTTACATTGTTGTTTTTAATGCTTCATAGTATCTAATTTTCATGGCAAAAAAAACCGAATAAACACATCGCGTTTTTATGAACAAAATATTTTTTTATTGAACTTCACCATCTCTGCAGAATTTGTGTATTTTATAATCCAGTTAATGTATGGTTAATCTACATGTCAGTTTTTAAACTATAAATGATCAAAGACAGTCTGTTGTCCTAAAACGTAAGTAAAAGCTCTTTTTGATGTAAATGCTGCCAACAACCATTACTCTCTACAATAAGAATTTCAGTTAATTTAAGTTACGACCAGATTTAATTTTCCTTTGGGATCAATAAAGTTTTTTTTTTATTTGAATTTAAATAAGCACATTATATGCATTTTTAAAAATCATCCTACTCAGTTGCATATCCCTCGGTTTGTGCGTCTGATATTTCTACTCCAATAACCACACAGTATCTTCCTACAATCTTGTACAATATCTTATTACTGCTACTGTTGTTGTTGTTACTCTTGTCATAAGTCAGAAATGTATGCCTTTCTGTTGTTCATCAATCTTTAAAAATTTAGCAAATTTCCACCGTTGCTTTAACCTGGACTTTGAACTCTCCTCTCTAAAAACTGGATCATGTTAGCCACATCCATTTCCTGTCCACTCTGTATGCGGGTGACACTCTTTTTCCCTTTGGCCACCTGAACAAACAGGAAGCTGGGTGACTCAGAAAAAGTTAGAGCTGCGCATACTGAGTAAGTCAGGCACGTGAGACAAAAATGCAAACATTGTTCATTAACTGACAAGGACCCAGTCTGAAGTGGGCGAGGCATTAAATCTGTTGAATGGATAATTACCACAAACAGAAATTGGAGAAATGCATGTTGTCATCCAGAATTTAAATATCCACAACTCATGCATTACCAGAAGTAACTTATCACTAATTTATTTTGAGGCATCTTTTTGTAGGCAGCGTCTCATGTAGGTAAAAGTTGTTTGTATAGAAAATGTTTAGAGTGAAAAATTCTTTATTTCTCAATATAAGCAGGTTAAAAACATTGAACTTCTGTTTTCCCCTTGCAGACTGTTGTAGTGAATTTGCCTCAAACCGCCTGCTGTATGTGGTTCATGCAGTTTACCACTAACCCTGTTGATATTTAAAGCAAACCAAGGATCAAATCTGATTCATCTTGCCATCAACTAGTGGTCACAGTTATGTCAAAATATGCCTGATTTTCATACTAGATTCTAAAATTGAAATTCTACAGTCAACCCCCAAAATATTGGTGGTTCTGTATTTGTGGATTTTCCACCGAGGTCAACTCTAATGTATTTGTTGTACCAGAAGCAGCAGTTTCTTCTTCATTTACAGTCTGGCGTGAAAATAGACTTTTTTATATATGTCTATATTAATATAATTTTAATTGAATGATGTATCAGTTCAGGCAGTCGGGGCCAATCAAATCAGTTTATTCAGGTGCTGGCACACTTGTATGGTTTATGTTATTTGTGCTGTTTAAATTTCAGAGGACATGAAAAGATTTTTCCTTTAAAATGTTTGGAAACTGAATTTCCTGTTATTTTCTCTCTTCACGATTGTGTGGTGCTCCATCCCATAAAATCCAAATGAAGCACACATAGTTTGTAGCTACAACATTACAAAACATGAAAAAGATGCAGATGCTTTTGCAATCCACTATAAATTTGGACTGCTTTCCTGCAGGGCCCTTGCACCTTTTGAGTCATAAATAAAACAATGCAAGATGAAGAGCGCAGGCATTTATAAAGTCCACCATGCTGCCTGAGAAGGAGAAAGTTTACCCCACCAAAATAGATCCTTGCTGCTGTAGCAGCCTCTGCTCTCGTTAAAACCTCAGCGTTAGCATACAGGAGGAAGTGACAGTGATGGAGACTACCTCAAGGGGATAAACTGCTTGCCTGCCTTTAAACAAGTTTTCACAAAATTAGCTGCTAACTCATGTGGGGCTGCAGTTGAGAGGAAGTAATTAAAGCTTAAGACAGGAAAACATTTGATTAAGGTTTTGGACTGTAACGGATTTTACTTTGATTGATGTTTTCCATCTGGACAACCTTTCTACTTTTATTTGTTCTATTAAGTTTTGCTTTCACCTATTTATCTATGTACCATTTAGGTATTGCCAAGTGTTGTTACAGGATGTGTCTGAAGTGTGATTGGGAGACTTCTGTTTTGGTTCTATTGTTGCCTTTGGGATCTTCTGTCTGAAGCATGACCCAGCTTGACCCCCGCTCTGGCAGACGTCTTCAGATTTGACTGTTTTATAATGTAGTTTGCAGCTTAAACCCATGAACAGAAATTGCAAAAAGAAGTAAATACTTCTTCTGCTCAGAGATATGCTGACTAATTCCATTGCCAATCCTTCTAGCTAACTGTAAGTCAGATGTGCCTGTATGTAGGTCAGGTCTCATTTTCTAGAATCCTTTTGTGCAGGCATATGTAGACAGCAAACTCTGCAACAAAAAGAGACCTGGAGGTCTGCAGACTACAACACTGGCTGATCGGAAGGCAAGAACATCTTCAAGTTAAACAACATGAAGCTGGAACTTTTTAAAAGTGTTTGTTAGAAAAGCAAATGTTGGAGTTGCTCTGTTGGAATCTGAAACAAAGTGATTAAAGATCCTAAGATTATTGACCTTGTTGTCCAAACAGGCAAGGACAACTCACCAAGAAGATCAGGGGGGAAAAAAGAAGCTACAGTGAGAAGCTGACAGTTTCTCAGCAGAAGACCTGCAATCAGTTCGGAACGATCTGCAAAATGTCAGCAAATAAAGAAGCCCATCCTCCACCATCAGCGGGATTCTCATCTGGTATTTAACCACAACAGCTTCTGCTGCAGGTTTGGAAAGGCAGCCATTCACACCTTCCAACAGCTTGTCCACACCTCACTCTGAGACAAAAGCTCCCCATTCACCAACCTCCCTTCTCTCCTCAGACCCCCTGCCTGTACTAGAGGAAGACATCAATAGTTTCTTTCACCATCGGAAGACTGTTTCCCCCTCATGCATGAGAACCTTTGTTGACACACTGACCCCTATCTTTACTCAGATCTTCAACAAGTACCCTCTTGCTTTAAGCATTCCATCATCATCCTGGTCCCCAAGAAACACATTTCCCCAGGTTTAAGTAATCACTGGTATGTCATCCTCACTTTTGTCATCATGAAATGCTTCAACTGACTCAACTGGAGAATTTGTAGGTTATCGGATGGCCCCTGCAGTTTGCTTTGTGTGCAAACATGTTGGCAGATGATGCAGTCAGCTTGGGACTACACTTCATCCTCCTCCATCTCCACCACCCAGGGATGTGCACCAAGCCCGATTTCAGCTTGGTCTGCAACACCATCAACCCAGACATCCTCCACCAGAACCTCAACCAGTTCATGGCCCCGTTGGATCACCAGCTTCCTGACATACCAGGAGTACAAGATGAGGGTGGGAATCATCTTCTGACAAGAATCATCAGCACTGACACCCCCCAGGGGTGCACAGACACCCCTGGGGGGTATCCTCTTCCCACTTCTCTTCTCTCTAAACAAAACCGCTGCTTGTCAGTGGACTAATCTGTGAAATAAAGATGACACTGTTGGCCTCAACCAAGACAGAGATAAATTTGCATACAGACAGGAGATGGGTCGATTGGTGCAGAACCACGTTACTTAACCTGCTCAAGACAGGGGAGATGATGGTGGACCTTGAGAGAACTCACTCTCTCCTCTTGCTATCCTCAATAACAAAGTGTCTACTGTGAATCACTTCAGGTTCCCAGGAACCACCCTTTCTTGGGATTTCTGATGCCTCACACAGAAGAAGGTCTTAACTCATACATAACCATGTTTTTAATCTGGTCTGTTTGTCCATTACTCTGTGGTTTGGCTCATCCACAAAACAGCACCGGTCCAAACTGTAATGAACAACTAGATCATCAGGATTGACTTTCCCTCCATCCCTTTTCCCTGAGTTGGAAAAAGGCCAGCCAACATCTCTGCTGAACCCACACATCCTGGACACAACTGTGGACTTTTACCTTCAGATCGGTCCTATGGAGAGCCATCTGCAACAACCAGCTCCCACAGGAACAGTTTCTTCCACGAAGCTGAATACTTTACAGAGTACCAAGATCGTTAGGATGCATATTTGTACTATTTCAACCTCATCTTCCTCGTCTATAAAAACACTGTACATCTGCATATTTTGAAGAAATAAAATGTCCACAAACTTAACAGTGTTGATTATGATTTTAGCCTACACAGTGCTGTCGGAAAGGTTTTATTTAAGAGAACTTAGGATTCTACAAGTCTGGTAGTAATCAAGTATGGATGTTTCTCTTGAACTGAAAAACATTAAATATCTTTAATCTCAGTTCATGATTTAACAAGATTAGGGGGGGTTGCTTTCACCCAAGGATAATTTAAACAGCCCCCACACCAATTTAAAAAACACCATCACAAACAGTTGTGACACAGCAAAAATTGAAGAAATCAGAAAGGGCACTGTACCTTTTGTGTTAATATGCAATCATTTCCTTATTACCCATATTTCCTTGACCTTTGAACCATGCCATATAAATGAAAAGATGAAATCCTTGAAATGGGTCCTCCTTCACATTTCTGTTTCATCATCCAACCTCTGGGACGTCTTCTCTGGCTCACTTACATAATCTCTGAATGAGGCTGAGGCTGCGTTCACTGTCCCAGTCCCCTTCCTATAATCTAGCGAGGCTAAGTTAGGACTCCTGGACCCCAGAGGGACGCTAAAAACTCAGGAAAGGAGTATTATGTCAGAAACTAGGCCTCCGTGGCGCTTACAGGATGAAAACACTGAGAAAGGAATCCTCACCCAAAAGATTGGTTTACACCTTTTATTTTGTATTGGCATAAAGGTATTTAATAATCACAAGAAAACACTAGATGACAGAATCATTATTACTACATATACATTGCTGTTTATAAAAGAAAAACATATGTACAGGTGGGGAGGTTGCTGTCGCCTCACGGGGTCAGCTGGAAGACATCACACCTGCTCCCCGAGATCCAAAACACGAAACTTGTCTAGATTGTAGAAGCAGGCCTTGACAACTCGACCCCCGAAATAACGTCCATTTAGATCCACAACGGCTGCAGAGGAAGAGGAGGTCAAAGGTCAAACGGGGTCATCAATATTTTTTAGAATCATCACGCCTTTAAACTTCTGCCCTGGTTTAACGTTACGTCACTACAGGGCCTTGGATTATTCCCCTGTCATGACCACAAACCTCAGCGTATTCTACATAAGTGTACGGAAAATTAAGTCTTTAAAATAGCAATATGAAAAAGATCGGCCGATTACCAATCACACAAAATTAACAAATTTTTGACATGTTTATCAGAGCGCCCCCACTTTTAAAGGTTCCTACCAGCTGTGCACATCAACAGCTCAGATTGAGTTCAGTTTTCAAGTCCTGCCACATATCCTCAGCTAGATTTAGTTTCAGACTTTGACTAGGCCATTCTAACACATTATAACAACTTAATTTTATCCAAATAATTCCATTGGAGCGCTGGCTTTATGCTTAGGGATGATGTCCTAATGGAAGCAGAATATCCTGTCTCAGGTGGTTTGTAGTTCTTCTCCAGATCTCTTGTCTATGCTAAAGAAAAATGTCCCCAAAACATGATACAAATGGAAACACCACACTTTTTAGATTTTAATTTCTCAAAAAATATTGAAAAGCACGTGTTGTTTTCCTGCCACTTCCAATTCTGCACTAGTTTTGTGTGGGCTTACATAAAATCCCACGAAAATACCAGGAAGTTTCTGTGGCTGTGGATTCACACAAGGTTTAAACGCAGAACTATTTAAAACCATTTGTCACACTTTAACCCGTTCGAAGAATCTGGTAAAAACGGAACCGCTTTGTTTCTTCCCAGAATAAAGATTTTATTTTTTAGCAACACACACACGTTGTCTAGGATGTGACGGCGTGTGTCATGCAAGAAGGAGTGACAGGGTGGCACTCCCTCAACAAGTTGAAAGTTCACACACAGAAACGGGTCCCGTCCATTTACTTGGACAGACATTCAGCAGAACCACCTGGTACAGAATCATCACTGCACAGCAACAGCAGCGTGAAGACAACCGGACGCACACTGAGACTTCCTGTGAGACAGCAGGCTGAGTTTAACGCTAAATGTTGTCACATCCTGACTTGTTTAGAAGCATAAAAGCAGAACACAGTGAAGCAGAAATGTACTTAAAGCAGACTAAAACTAATTTTAACAAAGCTGAAAAAATTTACTTTAAAAAATGGCTCCATAAATTTCATAAATCAGCTAAACATAGCAGCACAAATTGACTTAAATATTTGCATAAAGTTACATAAATTTACCTTAAAAAAGTAGAATAAGTTAACTTTAAGACAAAAGCTGAATAAATTTACTAAAAAAGCAAAAGGGGCTGAAGTCATTAAAGAATTTGATAGATTTGCAATTGTTTACCCAGAGCACAGAAATATGAGGATTCTCTAAAATGAACAAAGCAAGAAGCTTGTTAGATTTTCTTGTTTCATTCACTTCTAATCTATTCAAGAAGAGAGAAGAATAAAACACTGCAGACAGGTTCATACTTCTGATTTCCAGCAGTTCCTGGAGTCTAATGAAACTTATTTCCAGCAAGAAATTAGTCAATAGTTTCCTATTTACAGATTTTTTTTCATATTTGATTTTGAATTTCGAGAGCTGGTGTCAGTTTTTGAGACTAGTGAACTCTGGTGTGGTTCCAATGTGAACGCCAATCAGACAGGAGACCGCTACAAAAGCAGGAAGTGGACTTCAGCGCAAGGTATTCTGGGTAAATGCTCGAGATTAGCGCTAATGAGAGAAATGTCTTGTGGTCTTTTACCAGAAACAGAAGAGGAATCCTACAACCCCTAAAATCTGACGCCACTCTATTTTTGTTTAGATTTCCTGAAGAAGGAAGTTGCGCTCAGTGTTTTCTTCAGAGGTTTTTCTGTTGTTTCCTTCAGTGGTTCTTGTTGCTGCGCCACCACAGGCGAGGAGGGGAACAGGTTTTTTTTTTTTGAAGGGTTTGATTTATTTGACACAGTGAGGTGTGAAAGGAACCACAGCAGCTGAAAATGGAACAAACGTCACAGTTTTGGTCCCAAATCTAGCCGAGTCCACCGGACCACCATGTGTGAAAACTTTAGTCTCTCTGGACTGGAATACTATTAATTGCTTGTCTTGTAAAATGAAAGTTGTTAGAAATTGATGCTACATAAAAAACACAAACTGAACTCAAACTGAACCTAGATAATGAGAAGATTTTTTTTTCTCTGCCCATCTCAACCCATCTTCTCGGTGTAACCCGTTCTTTGAGAGCGCGTCCCGCTTTCTCGGAGCTGTGATGTAAGCGCGGTTCTGCCGGTGCCGTAGGGAGTCATGACATAACACCGCAGGGAGTCGAGTCTCACCTTGATTCCGATCTGGGACGACCCAATTAAGAGTGGGACACACTTTCGGCCCACGTTATCGGAGCGGTTACACAACGGCGAAAAGAAAGCGAGGCCATTACGTAAAAAAATAAAATAAAATAAAGTTTGCCTTGGGTTAAACAAACGAGGAGAAAACGGCGAGTAAACGCTGACCTTTGATGGCCGACTCCACCCGCTCAAATTCTAGGAATATCCTGACGGCTTCATCATCGGGAACGTCGGCGATCTGTGAAGGAGAGCAACCTTGTTTATTGTCTTTTATTTATTTATTTTTAATCACTTTGGATGAACTCTGTTGAGATTTATTCTCCACACCTCAAAAATGACACATTTCACCACTTTGCCGTATTTCTCGCACTCTTCTTTCGTCTCCCCCTCCAAGTCTTCGTCCACTTCTCCTCGACCCACCATGTTCTGTGAAATCGCAACACATTTTAGGTTTCTGCTTTTTTCTTTTGTTTGTTTTTTATAAAGTACATCTTCTGGGAAACAAAAAAACTAGAAAAACACAAACGTACCCTGAGCAGAACCACTTTGGTCGGGTTTTTCAGAATCTCTGTCAAGGGATTGGCCTCCGACTTCTTGGAGGGGTCCGCTGATTGGCCAGAAACGCATAACAAGACAACATTTACAGACGTGATAAAGATGTTTACTCAAGTCGTGAAACTATTCGAGCTGACGTTGGGTGTACTGTTCTGATACGCCGGTTGGAACAACGAGAGGTTTTATTGTCTCGCAGCACGGCTGAGGAACGACTGGCTGGGTCACTCAGCCGTGCTGCAGTTGGTGTTCCAGGAAAAGTGTCAACGAAACGCAGGAAAGAGATAAAAGTCTGATTAAAACATTAAACAGAGCTGAACATTTGATCTGTCAGGAGACGCCAAAAGTTCACTCGGTTTCAGAACATTTGTCCAGTTTCAGGTTTATACGTCTTTTAAGAGTTTGCCTTTTTTTTATTGCTTTACATTAACAGATACCAACTACAGGAGAAAATGAATAGAAATGGGAAATGGAAGCTGATATCAAACTGAAAAATCAGATATTTTTTTGTCCTCATCAATGAACGAATCATACTGACCGGCTGACCACAACGCTCCTTACTGTTGCGGCTAATGGTTTTATGGCTCAGTAAACTCTGTTGTGGAACACCTAGAAATAAAGGAATAACCACATGTGACGTCTGCTGTCCAATCAGCTCACAGAGCTGCTTTTAGACGTATGAAAGATGAAGGAATGAGGCTTTTTTCTAAGTATTGCTGCTTGTCATCAGTAGATACAGGTTAGCCACATTTAAAGTAGGTAAAATATTATTTACACTGTTTCTAAAATAAAGCAGATTTTTTTTTACAATTGAAATATGTCTATTATTTATATTCTGATTCATGACCATGAACAATAAAATAGACAAGTTAAATTTAATAGTTTTGCTTAAAATGCTTATTTAGCAGAATATTATTCTTTTTTTTTACCATTCTGTTCTGAGATGTTAGAGGGTTAACTAGTCAAGCTATTTGTCTGACTAGTCTGATTCAGGTAAAAAAAAAAAAAAAAAAACATTTAAATTTTTTTATTTTGGCAACTGCAAATATTTCCTAAGGTGTACATTTGACATAATTATTATTATTATTGTTATTATTATTATTATCCATGAACAGAACAGAGTAGCAGTTTTCTTTCACCCAGCGGTATAAGCTGTACACCACCATGGGGAACTCCAGGATTTTTACCCTGGCATCTGATGAAGGGATTTTAAATGGTAGGAACGGTATGTGCTGGAAGGCCTCACTGCTTCATCTTCACCAATGGCTATTTCTGACTTAGCTTTATAAATCCTGCTTGAAACTGTGAGAAGCTCCTGTTTCTTAACCCTGACGCCAGATGAGAAAAGCCAGTCAGAATGATCAGCAGGAGGATGTATACATTAGACTGGTGATAAACCTGTAAGAAGGCATAGCAGTGTTTCTGATTGATCCTCCTGACCTCCTAGCAACAAAATCGCTAAGACGGCAATAGGAGTTACTGATAGCCACCCGGTGGGCAGGTCTGGTCATGGTAAAGCAGAAGGGGACATGAGCTGCGTTCTCAAAACAACAACATCATCATTTATCGCAGAGACAATTTATCTTCTAGCAAAGTTTGTTGTCATGACAGGCCTCCTACTTGTGATTAACATATTTCAGGCATACTCACTTAAAAAAAAAAAAAAAGAATTTACGACATTTAAGACTATAATTTTAGATACATAAATTTTAGGTCTTTTTAAGGATGTTGTCGGCCTGCCAGTTAATCAGTACACACCCACCATGAGACATGATAATCTGGCCCAAAACTATTTGAAAAAGACAAAAGACACACTCTGAGTGGAATGGCAAAACATAACATGCTATACAGGTGAGAGGTGTAAATATGTGGTTAGCAAACTAAAATACATGAAAAATAAAGGGCAAAATAAGAATAAGAATGAGGTTTAGATGGAGGTTTTTAGGAAACATGCAGCACTAAAACAAATCTTGTTCTGCATTTAACTTCAAAATTTAGCAAAACAACATTCTAAAACCAAAAAATCAGTTCATGACAGTGGAACTGGAAGCACTAACACACATGCAGACGCACTTTTAAAAAAGCTAGACATAAAACCAGACAGAGCGTTCCACACACAAGAGTAGGACAATAGGATGGAGGCCAACCTGCAGAGCCTCCGATGGAAGGATCAGCAGCCCCTGACTGGCTCGACCCTGCTGCTCAGTCGCACCAGCACACACACACACACACACACACACACACGCATACAAAATAAAACACATGCACACAGAGTCACTGTAAAACATCCACCTGCTGCAGAATGACACCGTCTTACTCGCTGTGGCAGCTAAAACGTGAAAGAGCATCAATGATGAAGACTTTAACATCAAGAAGCAGATGGAGACAGAGAAGCAGAATTAGCCGTTCATGCTGCCGACGGATAAAAACGACACCGAGCTAACTGTGGAAACATTTTAACGGTGAGAATTAGAGACGTACGTTTTTCTGCGGCGTCCCCGATGATGATCTTCCCCCCCCTCTTGCTGGTCTTCTCCACAGACAGCGCCGTGCTCAGGCCCTGCTCATGCTTGCCGAGGCCCTGGCCCTCTTTGAAGCCGTACTTCTGCATGATCTTATGGGCCACCGTACCGCTGTGGGGGAGAACACTCGTCAAACGGGGTCTTCTTGTTCTGAAGCTCCCGAACTGAGAGAAAGAGGCTGGAGGACTGACCCCATGTTGGCCAGGAAGGAGCTGGTGGGGCCGGGCGGCGAGCGCGGCCGCTCCGAGTCCTCGTACATGGGAGGAGGGATGGCGGCCTTGGCACCTCTGCCGGGACGACCTTCGTCTTCGTAGGCGTACGGAGCCGGGCCTGCAGGACAGAACAGAACCACTGCTGCTGGAAACCGGGACTGGACAATACTGCCCTCTGCTGGATTCTAACTGGTTTAAAGTCTCCTTTTCCACATTTTAAAGGATTCACCATTTAAATTCTAATGCATTGATTTGATAGATTAAACTGTCTGTGTTACATTAGGGAAATGTTCAAACTCTGAAAAATGATGCCTCTACAGGGTTCCTGACATTTTTCTAGAATCAGCCAAGAGCAAAAGAAAAAGAAGTAAAGAAGTAAATAAATAAAGGGTGAAAGAAAGAAAAATAAAGAGCCAAAGAAAAAAATACATAAAGGAACAATCCAGGTTCTTGTGTCCAAGAAGAAAGGACACAAGTAAGTAAGGAAGAGAATGAAGGATACAAGGAAAAAAGTGAGACGACAAGAAAAGTAGGAAGGTTTAGAGAAAAGGGGAAGAAGAAGAAGAAGACGACCATGAAAGTGAAAGTACAGAGTTTTTCATAGTCTTACATTCTGATTCCATACTAATCCAGACCTGGAAGGAGGATGGAAAGCTTTTCCAGACGGCACAGGAACTCTGAACCTCACAATAACAAACTGGTTGTTGGGATGTTACAGAAAGTCCAGACCAACACCAGGCCGTCCATCACTTATGAAGCACATTTGGAAAATGTTACAGTTTCCAAACACTTTGAAAATAAATTCCTAAAAATAGGCAACTTGCAGAACCAATTTCTCACAACAATAATTCATCTATAAATGGCCATAATTAATCATTGTTTTGTTTTTTAAACCCTGCTTGGTTCTCCATCTCCTTCCCCTCTGTTCTCTACAGCTCAGTGAGGGGTGTGAATAGTTCAGCCATGAGTCGCCACATTTACCTTCTCTGTCCACGAGCGACGAAGGAGGGGCAATGGCTGCTCCGCCCATACCTGGAAACCATGGAAACAACCCGTCACTTCCTGTTCCCACATCAAACACATTCAGGATGACTTCACTAATCATCGTCTAGGCTGCAGTGACACTTAGTGGCTCAATGTGAAAATCAGGCAGAAAACACTTCATAGGTGGGAAATTGAATATCATCAAAAAATGTATTTAATAGGAAAAATTTAATTTCAATTTAAACCAATTAGATAAATCCATAAACAACATAATGTAGTTCAAGTGTTTATCTTGGTCATTTTTCTGATGCAGTAAACACATTAATCTGCCCTAAACTCTGAAATGAACTTTGCTTCACAATTGTCTCAAGAATGCAGTTCTCCATGCTGACATTTTTTTTCTCTACCGAATGTTTCCACTCAACTTTTCATAAAAACAAAACAAAAAAAAACAAAAAAAAAACACACTATTACAATAAGCAAAAATAAATGCTTGAAACATAAAACTCTGTTTATATGTAGCTTGCATTATGAGTTCAGTCTGAAGGATCTGAGACACGGAATCAAGTGGAAGGGCTACTCTCTGACACTGACGTCCAGAAAATGCAACTCTGAGGAGGGGCTGCGGAGCACAGCTGGTTGCCATGGAGATGAACTAATTTCTCTAACATGCATGATGAGGGAATAACATTATAACATGATTTAAAGCTCAAAAAGGTTAATTTTACATAATACTGCCCCTTTAAGGGGAGCTTCTTGCTCCTTATTGGTCGATAAACTACATATCCCCGTGGCAACAAGTACTCACTTCGTTTCCTCCACTCTTTCTCATACTCTTCCTCCTCATCCGAGTCTTCTTCTGTTGCCGGGAAACGAGAGAAGCCGCTGGGAGCGCCGCCTTCGTGTCTCTCTTTCCTCCTCCTGAAACACACCAGGTTTCAGGATTTGGATTGCAGACGTTCAGATTACATTTTAAAGTTTTAAAAAGTAAAAACGTTATTCACTTTTCCCTCTCTTCGATCTCCTTCTGTCGCTCCTGCTCCCTCTTGCGCTGCATCTCTTCCCGGTGGCGCTTCATCACCTTCTCGTAGTCGTTGGGGAACATGGGGTCGTACTCGTCGGCCAGCGGGATCAGAACGTCCCCGGAGGAGAATCCGCTGGGAACCGCATCCTGAAGGAACCACATCCAGTTTAAAAAAACAAAACAAACAAAAAAAAAAACATTCTAGGGAATCTGCTGGAGCGCGAGGCGGACCTTGAGTCCAACGGCGGCGTGTGGAGGAGTGTCTGTGCTGAGCCGGTCGTCACTGGAACCTCCTCTCTTCAGATCGATAACAGGAGCCAGAACGGTGGTCTGCTTCATCCGCTGAGTCTGGAACACAAACATAACATTTGTCAAACATCTAATTCTTTTAGTATTTTTGGCACTATTCAGACTTATGTGATTCTTCGACACATTTAACTGAAACCGAGCAGGACAGATTTTCACTCTGTCCTGCCCTCCACACTCCAGAGTTCCAGTTGTTAAATCCCTGAGGGAAGTTAAATACTGCTGATGGCTGTGGGCAGGAATGATTTCCTGCAGCAGTCTGTATTACAGCGGTTCTGTATAGGCCTCTGACTGAAGACGCCTTGTTGATGTGTAGCAGTCTCATGATGAAGGTTCTCAGAGTTGCCGTTTATTATTAGAGCAGCAGCTAACGATTACTTCAGTAATCGATTATTCTGACAATTAGTCTAATAAAAAATTTGAGACATTCTGCTGAATTTTTTTCTTAACCATTTAAGCCTTTTTACACAATATTAGAGACAAATTAAAAGATGCAAATGAGCAAATAATTTAATTACTTTTTAAATAAGAAAATAAAAATTAGCTGACAAGTGTTTCTGTAATCCATAAATCGCAATTAATCCAATTAATCGTTTCAGTTTTAGTTATTATTTTATTCAGTTTCTTTAGATGTAAACTTGTGAATTATGCTTCCAACTCAATCTCTGGTGGCATTCAGGGTATTTTTTTTTTTTTGTGAAAGTCAGCGATTTCTTTTCAGAACCTTTTGGACAATTCATTCGACCACACTTTCAACATGGTTCAGGGTTCAGGCCACACCTGGTTTTCAAATATATGCTTTCATAACGGATCCTAATAGGTTGAGACTTCAGCAGCTATTAAAGTAAAAATTTAGTCTCTAGTCTGTATAAAATCCCAGGTTTAGTTCTCTGATTAGACAGATCTTGTGTTTGCTTGAGCAGTTGGGTCCATGTTGTAAAACATGCATTCTGGGAAATATATGCCCCTGTGCTAGTTGTTAACAAAACACCGGAGCTGTTGCACTAGTCCCTGCTCTGCACCATTCCTGACAGCATGGTGAGCTACCTTAGCCTGGGTCAGGGCCGCTTTCTTCACTTTCAGCTGAGACTGGAGCAGCTTGAAGTTCTTGGACCAGCCTTCGGTCTTGGTGTCGCTTGCACCGACACCGAGATCATCGTACAGCGACATGCTGCCCCCGGTCAGTGCTGCCGCTTCCTGCAAACACACAATCACACACACACAGGATTGGGCTTTCATTCAGACTCAGAGGCTTCGGTTTTTGTTAGAAACACCGGTAACACCAACTAATGAACCAAGCTAGCACGCAGGTAGCATAGCTAGCTCACATCAAAATCAACAGCAGTTTAAATTGCCTGATATGTTAGCAAAGCTGACTGAATGATTGTTACAGTTTGCTAACATTTAGCTAAAGCTAATATCACTGCTGATCTATGTTCTCTTGGAGAAAATACGGGCAAAAATATATAATTATAGGAATTCGTTTTCAAAGTTCTTATAATACAACCATACGGATATCTAAATTAGACATAAAAGGCTTTAGCACATTTTCTTTACCTCCCCTCGCTGTAGCTTGCGCGACGGAAGCAGCGGAAGAACAACAAGACAAAAAAGAAGTTACGTAACAATGTTTAGCGCCGCCTAGCTATGGGAGGATTTAGTAGATTTATGTTTATTTATTTATATATTTTTTTAACTTTATTTGTCGACGTAAGATTATTATTATTATTATTATTATTATTATTATTATTATTATTATTCATCCATCCATTTTCTGTACACCCTTGTCCCTAGTGGAGTCGGGAGGGTTGCTCGTGCCTATCTCCAGCTAACGTTGCGGGCGAGAGGCGGGGTCACCCTGGACAGATCGCCAGTCTGTCTCATTATTATTATTATTATATTATTATTATTATTATTATTATTATTATTATTATTATTATTATTATTATTATTATTATTATCGCAAAATGTTTCTGTTTCTTTTTAATTCTGCAATAAAGGTGGCTGACTTGACTCGAGAACACCAGCAGGTGGCATAACCTACCAAAAAGATAGTCGTTCTAACTCTGGAGACTTCTCATGGGATGAGAAATGTGGCCTCACTTCTTGGACTTTGACCGTCATCAGCTATATATACTTTCACCTGACTGTGAAAGAAAGACAGTACAGTCTTTCTTTTTTCTCAACACAAGAAATGCAATAGTTGTAGTGCATGTCCAGGAGACACCACAGTGGCTTTTACCTCACAGACTGTTGTCATCATGTCTTCTGCTTGTACATCTCTTTTAATTACACTTTTTCCGTCCACTCAACTTTCTTTTCTGTCAAAAGGAACTGTGACGTTCGTCCGTGTACACCAAAACATGACCATAAAAAAGAAAAAGGAAAGTAAAACTAACCGAAATAAAATGTTTGAAATTATCCTTACTGCATGTGCGTCTTGAATCTATGTTATACCCTAGTTTCAGTTTTGCAATTAAATCACTAAAATAAAATGAGTTTTTGATTATTCATTGAGTTACACCCTAAACTTGCACGTATCGTTTGCCGGCAACAACAAAAACTACAAATATGGCGTCGATCTAATCAAGCCAGAAGTGCGCCGCGACTTTATTGACAATGCGTAACTGAAAGTCGGTGAGTGTGAAAGTGAAAGCGTGAGCGTGACAGCAGCGAGCCCCGCGGTGGTGGCAGCAGATCACTCCCTGACGATGGTCTTACCGGCTGTGGGTTTCCACGGGGATCATGTTGTAGAACCGCACCGCGCTGGCAGATGGATCCAGACCGATTCTCCACTTCTGTCTGCGTCCTGATGGTGTGTCTTCTCGGAACGACGCGGCTCTCCAGCGTCGGTAGGGACACAACGATCTCGTCTATATTTACACTGTCCTCTATTTAAGTAGTATTGTCTGTTAAAGTTAAATCTCATGCCTAGAGTTAAATCCAGGCTATTTTGAAATACATTTGTTTAAATATTTTTTTGCGTGGTTAAATATTGTTTTGTTGTTTACTTTCTCTATACCAGGTGGAGCAATGGTTTCAAGCGTCAGTGTAAAATTACAAAACAAATAGCACAGCTCAAGTTCTTTACGTGTAACAGTTAGTGTTTTTGAAAAGAAAAAACAACTAAATTAAGCTAATAAGAAATGTATTTGGTTATTAAACAAATTTGAATGTGTAATTTGACTAATTTTAAGGTTTTGCAGCAAACAAAATATTCTGATATAAATAGAATTTAATCCAAAAAGTTATATGAAATTATATTTTATAAAAGAGACAGCATTTTTAAGTGGTTTTTCAGAACATCTATGAATCACTAAATCTAGCAATGTATATTTATATTAAGAAAACATATTGCTCTATTAGTGTTCTGTTTATCTGTGGAATAAACTACTTCCTCTTTGCAGTTTACTTGTGCTTAAGGCAATTTAACGTATGATCCAACCATTAAGGTTAATGGATGATAAATCTGCTTTAACATCGGTAATGACCGATATTAATAAACAACATTTGTTTCAGCCTTGAAACAAACACTATGTTTTATGCAACAGTGTCAAAAGAGTACAGGGAAACATAACATACATAATATCAGCTATAAAAGCAATATCAAGGTCAGATATTGATATCGGTGCAAACTGTCATATCGGTGCACCCTAGTTCAGATTGTCTTAGATATTAGAAGTATTATACAATAAATAAGTTAATGTAAATCAGTTTGCCAAGCTGTAATTTCTCCAAATGTCCCGGTTGCACCTTGCCTTAAGTGGCACCGAGGCAGACAGGACATGGAAGGTGACCTTATTTCCACCCCATCTGGGTTCAGATTGACTGACGGTGCCTAGCAACACGTCAAAACTCTGAAAAACCTCAACAGAACTGGAGACAATTCCTGACTGTACATGCAAAAAAATCCAACTGAGAGGGTAAAAAGATTTGTTGTTTCAACTGGCGCTCATTGGCTCCCTAATGATGCCTTGGGCGTTTCCCAATGTAACCAATATCTAAAGCTGCCACTGATAACCTTACGGTCATGGTTGTAAAGTTCTTCAGTTTTATGTTTCAGGATGTAATGTTTATTTTTTTCTTCTTTCTGTTAAGCTCTAAAGTTATATAATGTAAGCTTGTTTACAAAACACAATCCACAGCTTTGCCAGCTGTCTTTTTCTAACGAAGTCAGTTGTGTAAAACAGTGATTGTAGAAGCACATGTGGCAACAGTAACTTCAAAGTAACTGTTTTCTGTCGATAGTCATCAATCTCTATTGTTCCAGAATTTTGGTCAACCTTTTAAGTATAAAGTTCATTTCAGATTTTCATTTCTGATGAATAGCCTAATTTGAGCTGTCAGACAGATAAGATAGCATCACTGTAAAATCTAAAATATGCTGGTGGTTAACTTAATGACTTGCCCTTATAATTCCTGTGTTAGCTGCTTGGTTTTCACCAAACATGGCTTTGTGAAGACCAGGCTTTCTTAAAAACTAATTGTTCTACTGCGACTTCAACATGTGGCTTGCTAATGTGCTAAAGGTTCTGAGGATTTTTGTATTTGTTTTGTTTTTGTTTTTTTTATTTCTCTTAACATTGCTAAATCTGACAATAGGAAAAAAAATCTTAACTGTGTCTAATGTATTCCTTTAGCAAATAAGCTTTAATCCTCACCCATCCACCCACCACAACTAGTAGTTGGTGTGAACACCTCAGCGTCTGGTCTCAGCTAGTTAATGAAGTCATCATGTTTCATTCAGACACAGCTCTGTAAATCTAAATCATTTCTCTTCGCATCCCTTCCAAAAATGTGATACGTTTATCAACCGTCTGGTCACAGACTTTAGCATTCAACATGCTAACTGTCACCTGTCCAGTTTGAGATGCAGTTTATTTTTTTGTTTTTTTATAGGATTTTTGTGTTCTGTGGTCTTCCATGCTACTTGTTGATTAGTTTTTTCTAGCTGTGCTGTCTTGAACTCTAATTTTTAACAAACTAACTGAAGTTTGCCGGGTTTAAGGTGCAGCTCTTGTGTTATTCTGTCATTTCTTTCACTATTGGATGCCCACTCCTCACTCTTATAGCTCTTTCCAGATTGTTAAACTGCTACTACTGCTTCTCCAACATCATTGCTGATATCTTTTCTTCTTGATGTTCATGTAAGCTCCAGAGCCACAAACTATCAAAATGGCTCCCATAGAGGTATTCACACATCTTAATGATCTATGAATGAACAGCATTTAGGTAGATTTCAATAACTGTAGAACTGGCTTGAGACCTGAATGAATGACTTTTACATTCTGAGGTGCAAAACCGGAACTGAAAAGAGCACCGAGTTTCATTTTACTAGAGAAAGAGGATGTGAAAATCAAGTCATGGCATGACATTAGTCTTGATGTTATTTTCCATGTCTGTATTTCTCTTCCAGGCCACTGCGCATGTCCAGAAATTCCCAGAAGAAATTTTACTTTGCAACCAGAAGCAGGAAACTGCTTCAATGTTAGCTACAGATATCGCTACACGTGCATTCCTGGTTACGTGAGGAAGGCCGGAACGTCGAATCTCATCAAGTGCAGCAATCATTTGCAGTGGACCACTACCAAATTTCCACTGGAGTGTATACGTAAGAGCGTTTTCCTTCTCTTCCAACGTTTAACAATGAAACTATATCAAGTTACCAACATGAGGCGTTGGGTTTTGGAGAGTTTCAGGAATAGAAACTCGACTAGGACATGTTTTATGGGTTGGTGCCCTTCTATCCAGGAATACTAAATCAGAGTATTGTTGTGAGATGGCACATATAACATGAGAAACCATTTTTGAAGGGTGAAACTGGAGAAACTAGTTTGAACCCCAGGGAACGCAGCACATGGATGTCTACACATGGAACTGGTGGGAAGAGATTCTGGCCTGCAGCTTTTTGGGTTGTTACTCCTGCTGACACATAAGAACTGAAGGCTACGTGAAAACAATGTTTAACATCCCTCAAAATGGAGTGAAATTACAGTCTAAGACAAGGATTTATAGGAAGCTCAAGGGGGTGGGTAGTAATTGGATCTAAATCATCCTGTGTGGGAAACACACAGGATGATTTAAGTGCCTTCGTAGATAGAAAAAAACAACAACTTGGAAGTGTCTGAGTTTGAAAAATCTAAAAAATGAGAGAGAAAACTGAAATTTTGAAATTAATCTCACAAATTTCCTAGAAAAATTGTGAACGTTTATGAGTTTCGAAAGCTGAAAATTTTTGAGTTTTGAAACTCAAACATGTTCATGTTTTTCCAAGAAAATTTCTGACAATATCAGAAAAAAAATGAATACCTACGTTTTTCTGCAGTATTTCTGAGATAAGTCTCAAAATTTCAGAGGTTTCAGTGGAAATATGCTCCTTTTTGTTCCATCTGCGACGCCGTTGTAGAAACCAAACCGACTGAGAAAAGAAGCAACAAGAAATTAAATCCAAATGATGTTAAGCGAAGTTGTGTAAGGTAAGCAAAAGCCAATATGGAACCAATAAAAACTTTAAGAAGTGAAATGAAAGGAACACAAAACCCTCACTCAGCCTGTAAACCATGACGGGACCAGCTGCTAGTCTGAGCTAAAAATAAACACATATTTCAACAACCAAGTTTGAGACATTACATTTTGTCAAATGCTATCATCAAAATCATCAAGCAAATATACATCAGATACATTGAGAAATGTTCCAGTTATCATGGTTCAAAGGCAGCTCTAAGCAGGCGGGTTTTCACCCTTCATTTAAAGGAACTCAGCATTTTGACAGTTCTGCAGTTTTCTGGAAGTTTGTTCCAGATTAGTGGAGCATAAAAACTGAATGCTACTCCTTATCAGGAGTATCTTATTTTTCCCATGCATAATTATGCATGGGTAACTGCTTATTCTAAGCAGCTACGTCTTACCTGCCAAACTCAGCTCCTTATTTACTATAAATACAAATGAGTCGCTCCCAAAAGATAACAGCTTGTCCAAGAAATGGGTCAAGAGCAGTGAAGTTCTATTATTTTTAAACAGTTGATGCATTTTCTAGTTCATCCAAATGCTACTTTATGAACCTTTAAAACGTCGTCACATTTGCCTTCGGCAGTTACTTACACAGAATTATACAGGAGTTACATAATCAGTGGCGGTTGGAGGTGGTACGCCATAAATTATCGTCCTATGCAAAACATGCACCGAGTATGAAATGTAAAGAGTGACTGTAAAGAAATAAAATAACTTTCACTTAATATTGTTGCTTTTTACTCTAGTGTCAGATCTAACAGCTATTCTCTGTAGGAACACTTGGCATGTCTCTTTTCTGTATGTTTCACACAGGAACATTATAGGGAGCGCGCCACTTTCTTTATACCTACTTTTCCTGCTTAAGTAATAGCTGATTGCTTTGTGAATATGCAAACATGGTAATTCAGTTGAAATTATTTTTTATTTCTATAGCACCAATTCACAACAAATCTTAATGTTGTGAATTGACTTTTTACAAAAGAAGTCATTGCAATTAGTTACTGCTTTATTTCGAGCCACTTAAAAGAAAATAATGCATATTATAGACCATAGTAGGAAAAAAAGGAACAATATATATATATATATACATACCCACTTATTGTCTTGTTTTAAGGACAAGACATTTAATTCACGTTTTATATAATAATACTATATTTAGACATAAACAAGAATGCATTTAGCTGAAAGACATCACGCATACATTCCAATTGATCCTTGTTAACAAACAGTGTATTAACTTTAGTTCATTATGCAAATTAGTTTAAAAAGTGTTCTATTTAAAGAAACAGAGCAGATGGCATCAAGTTGTTGATTTACTGTTTTAAAGATTCATTAAAAAACTGGGAGCATAAACCACTGTGACGTTTCTGGGATTGGACCCCGTTAGCCGGCCTTTGTCTAGGACCCTCTTAGACTAGCTGTTTGCTACACATGATCGAAATTCATGCTGAATGAAAACGTTAAATGACTTATCTACTACAGGTAGGATGCTAACTGCTAATAAATGTTTAACTGAATCCCCCTTCAAACCTCCTGAACTCTTCCGTTTGACCTTGAAATCAATGAACTCGCTTTTCTTGTTCCAGCTCATCCAGACTCAACTCCTCCACTGCCACCACACATTCCAGGTATTAAACTTTTTTTTTTCTGATGCTAAACATCAGAAAAAAATGCAGCTTTATTTTATTTTAGTTAAAATTTAAAGACTTATTAAAATATATTTTAAATATAAGTGCATTGCAACAAGTGTTACGGATTCCCTTAAGCAGACTATTTCTGTTTGCTAATTCATTGTAAATGTAGATGCATTATGCTACCAAGGCAGTTTAATATATTGATATTGATGTATTGCTCTTTCACACTTTTAGTCTGTCAAGTTATCTGTCATTGAAGAATGTTCATCATTCTTTTGCCTGCACCAGCTTGAATTACACAGTACGTTAATACCAAAGGGTAAAAGGTGTGTTGGAACAAGGTCAAAAAGATTGAAGAAGCTTAGCGTTGGTTTTCCAAGTTTGATATTATTAGAAAATAGAAAGTTTCTCGAAAGAGAACTGAATACACCCAGGAAAAGGTATACTCAGAGTTATTTCAGAGCTGTTAAACCCTCTGTTCCTCTTATTGCAGTTTCTTAGGCTGGATCTGCGGTTCTTACACAAGACCTGGTTGAACAACAATTTGCTGAACTTCCTGTTTTTCTCAAAGTATTGTAAAGAATCTGAATTGGAAAAGTGTGTCGTAGAATTTGAAAAAGATCTATGTTGAGATGACCAAAACATCGGTGGAAGAGTTCTTCAGCACACTGCTGAATCAGAAGCCAACTTGACCTTGTGTTGTTTCATGAGATGAGGAACATAGAAAAAGAAATTAAACAAAACAAGGTTTTGTGTTTTGTACTCAGATGTTCAGAATGCTGATGGAAAAATCTGGACGATTTAGTCTGGAAGTATGGAGCTTTGAATCGTTGATTCAGAAGACTTAAAGCATTTGAACCAAGCTAAAGAAGCTCTGAAGTTGGGAAGTTGCATTTAAACTTTTATCTAAAATATGAATGGGTTGTGTTTTTCATATTTTGTTTAGGTTTGCAAATTCATCTGTTAGATTCCTGTTAGATTAGTTTTAATAAAACATGACATTAGTCAATAGTTGATAAGTTACTCAAGTCAAAACACTGTACAATAATAATATGAAAACCGTGTTAAATTTGGACGTTTTGTAGGAATGGTTGCGTATCATCTGCATACAGTGAAACTTAGTGATTGAGTTTTATCTGGCTTTTTCTTCTCCTTGATTTTTTTTTTCATTATTTTTATGCCCTACTGTATTAACTGATAAGCTCTGCAGTTGATGGATGAACTATTAACTTATTCTATTTCAGATGGTTCAAGTATCACAACTGCGCCACCAAACTGGCCAGGTAGGATCAATGTGTACATTTGAAAGAACATGAATATTATTTTTGGTTTTTGCTGCGAATCCAAGGAGGATTGCTTTACAAATACATTTTGTTTATATATCAACATCTAAACCCGTATCCCTGTAGTTTATACTTGATCAATTTTATAACTTTAAACATAAAGTAGGTTTTTTAAGTAGTTATGTAAACCAAACTTTTTACAGACAGTGTAGGATTAAGATTAGTCAGGCTCTACTTCTCCAGTTCTCAAGTTTATATTTGCCTAAATTTCATGCTTGAAATTAACATATGAAAGAAGTTTTAGACTGTAACAGTATTTGTAGGTATGGCATTAGTTACAACATTTAATTTCCCTTTGGTAAAAAGTATTTTTGGATTGAATTTAATTGAATTAAATCAAAAGTTTAATATTTTTTCAATTGTGGTGAGTGTTGTAACTTTTTGCTGCTGCTTGTTTTGATAAAGCAGCAGAAACAAGACACAGGCCTGCTAAAGAAAATGAAACATGTTGGGTTATGTTTTCGTACCAGCACATGTTCTGCAGTGGTACTTTTATCTATATGTGGTTCGAGTTTGTGCATAAACACATATTTGTTATTTCACCTAGAGGGCAGTACTACATGTTTTTAGGTGACAGGCTGAAACATGTTAGGATGTGGGCTACAGTAAATAAAGTTTCTAAATGTTGTAATTTCAGCTTGAAACTCTAACCTTAAAAGTTTGTTTTCTTTCTCTGTACCTTTGATGTGCTTTCCTGAACTCCTCTTGATTAAATTGAAATGAAACAGATTTTTGACTGAATTGGGTTCAGTTAGTCTGATGAAACCTTTTTAATGTGGTGAAGTCTGGTTCCATTTGTGCTTATTAGCTTGAATTGCTGTGACTTTGATGTAGCTTAGCATCTTCTAAAACTGAGGAAGTGGAAAATATAACTATGAATTTCCATTAACTGTGTACAAACTTGCACGTTCTTTAATTGGGTCAATTAAATCCACATTTACTCCAATAAATATAACCAGTGTTCAGTGCCAGCAAAAAAATATCCCTTTACAGATTTTTTTCTAGTTTTTTGTTTTTTCTGTTTGTTAGACTTAAATATAAGTCTAACAAATGTAAAATAAAGAAGATATGAGTAAATGTGTAAATTCAAAATTCAATTTCAACTGACTTTTTCATTTGTTATGGGGAAGAAAAAGCTACCCCCACCAACCTGGCCCTATGTGGAAACATAACTACTCCCCTTGTCAAGTCATGACTTTAGGGTAAGCGAACCGATTTTTAGTGTTTTTGATTCATTTTCCTCCAGGCATCGATACTGACAAACCTGTAACATCAAAAATATCACAGAACGAGAGCCAGTCTGATGAGACAGCCTTAAAATTGTCATAGTCGACTGGACTTTGTTTTCTCTTTTTTAAATTTTGCTTCCAACTCATATTTTATTTTACTCCTGTGTTTTGGGTTATTAGTGTTACTTTTACCCCAATTTTTTAGTCTTCAATAGCTGTTTTCTATTCGCTCATTCATTCACCCATGTCATCCTATAATCATCATCCCCAGTATAATTACACCTCAGTTCAGTTACTCCTCGTCAGATCCTCTGTTATCTTTCATTAGGGATTTCCTGATCCAGTATGCTCATTTTACTGTGTTTTTCCACTTTGCTTCTCCCGTATCGTCTCTGAATCTGAGTCCCCAACAATAGGTCTTGACAGGGCTGCTGTCAAGACATGACAGCCGTCCTGATCTGAAAGTTCCAAAACGTATGAGAAGCAAAGCCACCGACATCTATCAGTCTGGGAGCATTTGAAGAGAAAATCTGTGGTGTGATCTGAAGTATCCCGTTCATGCTAGAAACCCCCAAATGGGACTGAGAAGCCACACTGTGTCCGACTCATCAAATTCTTAGAAATTACACAACTGGTTGTAAAAAGTTAATGAATGAGTAAAACCATCATCTGAACATGCTCCGGGTCTCATTGTGATTTGTTTTTGCAAAAAATGTTACTGTTGGTGTTAAAAGAAGCAAACAGAAACACTTAAATGACAGCAGAAAGAGAGTTGGTATTGCTAAAAAAAATATAATAGATGGTTGCTTCTTTTTCTATTTTGCAGGAACTTCCACCAGCCATCCGACTGGAAGAACCACTACTGAAACTACAAGCTCAGCTAATATGGAGCAAAGTACATCAGGTAAGAAGCAGTGAATCCTATCATCGACAGCTGCTTTTGTCCAATCAATCAATCAATCAATCAATCAATCAATCAATCAATCATTATTTGTGGAGCACCCAAAGTGACCAAAGAGCTGTACAGGTACATAAGCGTCTTTAAGTGACCAAAAAAAGCGCTATAAAAATATTATGTATTATTTTTATTATTATAAATGAAAACATGACTATAAGACACAAACACCTACAATAAAACAGTCAGCCATTAGGGGGCACCGATTGCAGTTTGCTGGTCGATCCCCGATCTTTATAAAACCTGATCTGACGTTTCTTGACCAATACGGGCTGTAGCAGCTCCTCAGCACTTGGATTAATTTGCGCGGTCTCGACGGGTGATTTTCAACGTTTGTTTATTTTTCTTTGATGTGGACCATCAGTCATCTCAATCATCTTGATTACCTCAGTCACCGTAATCACTGAGAAAACTAAACAGATATACAAATATTAGAATATAAACAGAAACTTACAACACAAACAACAAAATAAAACGTACCTCCCTGCTTTCACCGGGAACACTAAGTGTTGATAGTGCCAAGCACATCTTTGACAGTTTGTTGAAGTTATTCATTGGTACAATGATTTGCCAGCTTTTATAGGGCCTGCCCTCATTTAGCTACGGCAGCCCATGAGGTACATAACAAAAAAATCAAAACTTTACAAAGTGAAAATACAATTAAACAAAACAAAATACAAACCACCAACAGTGCTAATCAAACAGACAAATATTAAACAATCTGGAACATCCTTAATTTAGAAAATTCACTTCAAATAATTTACAATAAATAGTCTACAAATTTGAATAATTTAGGCAACTTAATTTAAATGGTTCACTATCCATTACATGGGCCAACACCTGTATTGTGGCCCTAAAGCACTGTCGATGTTTCATTCCAAACTCTATTAGATAATGAGGCGTCTGACTGTTTAAATATAAAAAACTGACAAAATTAAAGTCTTGTCATCTCAGTATGAGTGTATTCTCAGTAGTTATCCTGTTTTGTACATTTAGGTAGGTATTAGTTCTTAACTTCTGGTTAGTTAGGTTGTCGTGCCACAATTGCATATCTACAGTAATTAAGATGTTTGGTTTCCATTTTTAGAGTAATTTTGGTAGACCTTCGCACCTGAGAAGGTCTGGATTACTAGAGTCCCAAACCCTAAGAAATGGCTTTACATGATCTCATACAACTTACATTTGAAGTTTATTAAAAATATGAATTCTGAGTCCTGACAAAGATGTGTAGGTTTAGAATACAACTTTGCATGAAAGAATATATTGGTTTCATTGAGGTTTCTTTTATTTTCAGATGTGACATTTTTTTATAATTAATGTGGCAAAATAATCTTTTTGTGTGTAGGAACTGAAAATACAACCACAGTGGTTTCCTATGAAACTCAGAACTCCACATACTCACCAAGTAACCATAGCATCGAAAACAGCTCTATGAAAGACACCCACACAGAAACCTACACAGGTAATTCTATATCCTGACTTTCTGGAAAAATCTGGCTTGATGCTGGCTACAGTTATTGACTCCTTTGGTAAAGATGTGTAAACAGCCTTAAAATAAATGAATCTGGGTCATTTGTCCATATCGCCATCAAATGTGGAAAATACCCAGGAGAAGGTCTGTCGCCTACTGGTGTTGTACATAGGCCTGAACCCCCTCAGCTAAATAATCAGCAAGACTGGCTATGGATACTAACTCAGAAATAGGCCAGCCTCCTCTACATGGATTGAGTTGAGCTGTATGCTAAGAGTGAGCGAGACATTGATTCACTGGTTCACACCACCAGTAGGAACATCAGAATACCATTTGGGTTGGAGAAATGTGGCCACATGGTGACTAAAAAGAGGATCAGATAATCCACAGAGAGGGAATTGCACCCCCAGAAAGGAGAATAGTAAATGTTGAGGAAAATAAAGCCTTGGAATACCTTCAATGAGTAAGGTGAGTTCTGGGGACTCTGCTCAGTGACAAGAAGGAGGTCTGTGAAGATGACACCTGTGTCTAATCAGATACCCTGCTAGGGTAATAAATTGATCAAGCACACAAGCTTCTTACCATTCATGGTGGATTCCACCCCAGATCCAGTATCCACAAGCTGTAAGCACACAGAAGGAGGCAGAGGTCTCACGAGCATCAGAGATTAAATATCCAAGCTCCCAGAGTACCATCAGGACGATGGCTCCAAGGGATGAAGCACTCGGACAATAGAAAATGGAAGAGAAGGAGGTGAAGGAACCATCATGGGAGGATAAACCCCTTCATGGAACGTACCTCCAACAGACAACTGAAGTGGCCAATATGACAAAATCCTACCAATGGCTGGAGAGGGTTGGACTGAAGACAAGGCATGGATTTAATCGGTTCAGGCCAGATTTGTTTCCATTTGCAGATCCTGTGTGGATCCTCCCTGGGTTTTGGAACCACCTCAGGCATGGTTACAAGCTGGTGATTTGATTGGCAGCAGACTGCATTTGTTGACTGGCTTGTAGCGTGACATCATTGGATGAATGAAAGTGGTACTTGCAAACCACCATTTTCTTTTTTAAAGGCTGCTCAAATTGAGAAAGACAATTTGTGCGCACGTGTTCCTCAATTTGGCTAGAACCAAACCAGACATTAATCGGCTAGAGGGAGACTTAACAATGGAGAAGGAACTGAAGTAGCTGCTATACTGCACAGAAACATCTGTGCAAAGTACAAACTGGAGAAGCCTACATCAGTGTGGACTGACTGATCTAATAGGATTTCTACATTCTAATGAACCAAGTGGCAGGGCTTCATGACTTTTGTGTGCAAGACTTTTTATACTTGTGCTTGCATTTTCAGTTTGAAAGCTGGACTTCATGTCTGTCTTCTCAAAACTTGTAATTACTGAACTCAAACCTTCTGCTCGCTCTCAAATGCTCACTGTGCTTTCTCAAACCTTTCTCCTCACCCTCAAAACTTGTCTCTGCTCGCTTGGCTTGAGACGAAGAGCCACTCGCCCCGCCCGGGAAGTCGAGGGTGGGTGGCTGCATCTTGTGTGATTGCCTAACAGCGAGCCATATGTGGTGGAAGGATGAGCTTTAATCTAGCTGGGTGGCCTGTGTGTGAATTAACACTTAATATTAGGTCATTGTTGTTTATTATTGGAAACAAAAGGCTGGAGATTGCTCAACAGAAGTTCCCACAAACTTTGATCAACTCAAAAAAAGAAACTTTTCTTCACAGAAAATAAATGTACTCAAATGCATTTGCCGATTTCTGAAAAATTGAGCACAATTTTATGGTGCTGCAGTTTATTTTAAGGCTTGTTCCACATCTTTATCAGGGGACAGAACAACATTATGGTTTAAATAAATGTCATTTAATGTAAAAAAAAAAAATCTATAATTCAGAATCCATTATATTGCAAAAATCAACATGATTATATTTCCACTATAACAATTTCTGACAGTAAAGATGATAGAACAAGTGTTTTAGCTGAGTATGTTTGTTTCTCTCTCTGTTTCCTGTTAGCAGCAGACGCCAAAACAATTGGCGTCGCTTTATCTGTGGTGATCCTCTTGGTTTCCATGAGTGGCATCATCTTTGTACTATATCGAAGGTAAGCTGGAAAAAGACAGAGATCTCAAAGATTCGTGCTGACAATAAAGTCCCTTTTTGTTTTTCTGCCTTAGGAGAAAAAGACAGATTCCCTGTCGGGAAACAGAGGAGATGCAGCCAATGAACAACCCCTCCGTGTTGTAAAATTTCTACAGAGTTTTTCCAGAGGAACTGCAAAAAAGAGGAAGGAAGAACGAGCAGCCTGTATTTAAAAATGAATGTAGCCACTGTGATATCACCCTGATGTTTGTGAAATGCTGTGTTGAAGCCTGGAATCTGTCGTCTTGTCTACTTTATTTAAACAAAGAGGGCAGATTATCTGTAAATACTTTATCTTCAGCTAAGATTTATTCAACATATTCTGCTGGATGTTAAATCTCCAAAATGAATGGAGGGGACGGGGGTAAATTGAGCCAAAGGGTAAGTTGAGTCATCAGTTGTTTCTAGGAAACTAAAAAAAAAAAAAACCCAAAAAAACCATTGATCATGTGACTAAATATGAGGAAGGCATTTTTTTAATGAAGTTTATGACTGTAAGAACCTCATGAGGAAGTGACTACACCTTTATTTCTCTTTACCTACCGACGTTAAAATTACTCTAATCACTCCAGGGTGGAGCCGTAGCGACGGCGCTAACGCGGTAATAAGCGGGATAAAAACAGTTTTTCCCACATGAAAGTGAATTTAGTCTATCATGAGTTTCATAAAAATTGTGTTTAGACCAAAACAAATATTTTTACTTTTGATTTTTACATCAGTCGAGCAACAATATGAAGTCATAAATCAAAGATAATTTCAGATCAAGTTCAAGTGCTAACTTTGGGGTAGCATTTCAACTGCTGGCTGAGATGCTACCATCGAACCACGAATTTGAAACAAGAATCCAGTTCTAGTGCCTTTTTTTGCTCCAAATTTTAATGTTCACTTTCCAAGCACGCTTGAAAGCATTCTGTTTTCTTCTCTTTCTTTTTTGTTTTTTTTACTAAGCAGCACGTTATCTGTTGCATCTGTTGAATTGTGTACAACTACAGCCAAACTTACCCTACACCTATGCTTGTTTTACCTCACATACGGGGTAAGTTGAGCCATGAGAACTTTTAAAAAAATAAATTTTATAATATTTAAATATTTTACACTATTTCCAATTATTTGAAGGGATGCATAACATCCTTAAATATATGTAAACATATAGATTAAAGCTAATATATCTGCCTTGATGTATTAGCTAAACATGAAAAATGTCTCCTTACCCCAGTCTCTCCAAAGTACACAAATCAAAACCATAACTACCCATTAGAACTCTATTATCTTCTTACAGGAAAAAATGTTAAGTTTGATTGTGTGTGTGACAAATAGTAGATGGTTTTATACAATGTTCAAACGTAGGATCTCAATCCGTGTGATTTTAGTGATATAAAAGAAACTTTGATGCTGCTAATCCATCGGGCCAGCCAGAGACAGCCCAAGATCGTATGGGGCCCGGATCAGAATTTGATTTGGACACCCTCTAATAAATAAATTTTATGGATTTTTTTGTTGTTGTTAGGTTTATTATGAAGGGAACAAAATAATTTTCTCAACTCTCATGTTATTCACATCATATTTATTCCATTGCACAAAAGGAAGTAAGCTGTTATCTCACTGACCTGCAGGTACAGTGTGCATGAAATGTAACTACTGTATAAAAACAGCAGTTGAGAGCTTCCCCACAGCATGACGCCTCCACTGTCTTGTTTCACCACAATTAAAAAAAAACAAACTTCTATCTTGGTCTGGCTTTGTTATTAATGTGCGCTAAACACGTAAGTTCAAGTGTGTGTGGAGAAAGATGAAGGCAAACAACATTATTGAAATTTAAAACAAAACAAAAAAATCACTGGCCCTTTAAATCGTCAGTGCCAAATTCAATTCCCAAAGTGAAATGAAATGTTGCCAAAACTCACATATCATCCAAGTATCTTCAAAGAGTCATGGTGGATGGTGATGCAGTGGGTAAGGAAGGGTCTCCAATAGCAGTCAGTACTGCAGTGACTCTCAACAGCTCCCTTGTGCCTTAGGCCTCCTCTATGGCCAGCACAGTGCTTAATCGATGTATATTTTATAATGTTTAAAGTCTTTTTTGATTTCAGTATTTTTATTCTTTTCAATCAAATCACTAATATCAATGGTGTGCTTTAGTAGGCATGCACGGTTTCACTCTTTAGCCTTAATCTATAGCCTTAATCTTACGTGATGCCTCATAACTACTTCGTTGTAATGTATCAGTGAGATGCACTCTTTAGAACACTTTCATTTGTTGTGACCCTGTACATATTCTTATCTATTGCTAGACCTAAACATTCATGAAATATCAGAAGGTTGGCAAACATTTTGATATTGTTTATACTTTCTAGACTGTCATGTATTTTGAAATTAACTGGATTTAATAAACAACTAAATATTTACGTCTCGTTATTATGGCATCCACCGCAGGGGTCCAACTCTGCGGTGGACCCCTGCAGAGTTAGGGTTGGTCTCTTATGATTTTTAGATCTGTCTATGCACAGACTTAAATAATTAGGTCATAAAAATTGTAAAACTTGCTTGCATTCTGATGAGGCAATCCAACTGTTAGTTGGATTGCCTCATCCAAACCAACTAATCAGCATTCCATTCAGTTGGAATGCTGAAGTCTGAGTGACTCTTAGCTTTAGATGGTTAGCGGCTAGCTAGTCAAAAGAACTAGATGCTAGCTGTTAGAGTTTTGAACTAGCCAAAACTGACAATGTTGTTTTACACTTAAGTCACAAACTAGTATTTTATTGGGATTGTATGTGCTGGACCAATATTAACTAGTTCCTATTTATGAAAGTGGAAGGAAATGATACGTGGCTGTAAAAGAAAATGATTTTGCAGCCTTTAGCAGGTTTTCTTGCAGGATTCCAGCTTTAGGTTGCATCCATCTTCCCAGTAGCTATGCCTCTGTCCCTGTTGAAGAAAAGCCACAGCCATGTTTCACTGTGGCAATGTTACGTTTAGGGTAATAAGTCTAGTTTTCTGCCACACTTAGGGTTAGGTTTGCACTCAGACCAAACTGTTTAATTTAGTTCTCTTGGGACCAGAGCATTTCCTTCGTCTGTTTGCTGAGTAAAATTTCATTTGATTTAGCTGCCATTGTTTTGTCAGACGATGAAGAATGACCTTCATCTGCCAACTTTATGAAAATCTCTAATTGATGGGTGCCTGCATGTTTACATGCAACTAATGATGTTTACGTCCTCCTGTCTTTGGAGGATGTAAACTTCCTCCCCAAACAGGATGAAAGTCTTATCTGAGCTCTGACACATTTGTGCAAGTTCCCAGCACTAATTTCAAAGATGAACTGCTTCGGATGATGATTTTGGAATTGTACAGTGAGATTGTTTATTCCTATGTAAACTCTAGCAGGCGCTTTCCTTATAGCTCAACTCAAAAGTAAACAAATGAGTGGTGGGGTGTCGCCTGGATGTGTCAGCAGACCATAACGGAGCCAGAACAGAAACACATCGCCACACTTCAGTCAGTTTAGAATACATAGTTAATCTGGCATTCTGTTTTCGAAGGAACAGCAGAAGCTGGAGTAACCCCGTGCATACAGACCTCACATAGAGCCGAACCCTCTGGGAGGAGATTGCAGTAATCTCTGTTCTACTATGAAGCCCATTCATTTGTAAAAGTGTCACAGTTCTACACATAAGTTGCTAAAATAAATATTGTGTTTAATGTAATTATTAAAATCTAAACTGAGATGCACTAATTAAGCAAGTAAATGCTGCGATGATCCAGAATGAGTCACTTAATTTATTTTCTATTGGGTCTTTAAAAACACTTACACTGCCTATTTTAAAAGTTCAAACACCAAATATACCTTAAAATACCTTAATAGTAGAAACCGTCTTAGCACTACCATAGAGGAAAACATCCACTGTCTTTCATGTCTTTGCTCTTGGGGGTACAGCCAATCAGAAGCCACGGAAAATCTATGGTGGTCTTCGATTGGCTGCTTTGCAATCAAATATTTGCATATTTGGAGGGCATATGGTCGTCAATAAAAACCTGTGACAGGTGTGACGGGTATTATTATAAATGTGCGCCCATAATTCCATAATTCTCGCACTCCTTTTCATTGACCAGTGTTGAACTTGTGCATCTTGAAGCGCTCTTAACAAGCTGCACCGAACACCTTGTTTGAATTAAATATGCGCAGACGTTACTGATTAAGTTGTTCTTTTGAAGTTGGTGAAGTCTAATTGAAACGTGATGCGATCCCAGAGAGGTTTGCAGAACTTCAGAGAGGGAAGAGATGAAAACGTCCTCAGAGTATTAACAACATGACTGTTTGATGGCTGCAAAATGTTGCAAAAATGCTTTGGCCACAACCTCTGTCGAACTTTTTTGCAGCTCCTCTTCCCTATGACCTGTTGATGAATTGGCAGATTGTTGCTTGGGAACCAGATGCTCTAAAATACAAAGCAACATGTTCTACCATGGAACTGAACTTCAGATTATTTGTGGAAAACTCACTCGCTGACAGGTTTGTTTGTAGTGCAAATTTTAAAAAATATTCACAAGAAAATGCAACTCAGAAAGTTGAGATACCGGGAAGGAAATGCACTTGGCATGCAACTACATGCTGTTTTCTTTGCTTCTGAGAGGTGTCACCTCCACACCCACACTTTCAAATTAAATGTTTATATAAAAAAAAACAGCAGCAAACATACACGTTTAAGTTAAATGTTAAACTTGGTGATTATATTGCTGAAATAAATTCATTTATGTGGAAAAAAAGCCAAGAGAACCTTCCTCTCTTTGCTCTGGTGCTCTCGGAACTCAAGACATTTTACAGAAACCCTACAAACAAGTGGTTCTGTGTTTGATTGACCAACGATCTGACCTGATCTAACACCTACATCTTCTACTATGGATGGGAGGATCTCAATATGACAGTTTGCAGCTGCTTTTCTTGTGTTGTTGCCAGGCCACATTGTTAGCTCCCATCCCTCATTCCAGGTTGTTTTCATAAATGACTCATGAGTTATGGAGAACTGTTCATTTCACTGCGAGGAGTTTCTCTGATCATGTTTGTCAGCATCAATCATTTGCCAAAGTATAGCTACGTGATTTCATTGTGTGGCCAACCAAGGAAAAAAAAGGATTTATTTATCCCAGGGGGAAGTTTGGGTCTCCATAAAAGCATCAACTAAAACATAAAACATGCATTCATGCGAGCATTAAATGCTAAAACTAATTTCAGGATCCACCGTTACAATAGCTCATAACAGTAGATAAGTAAATAATTCTAAGTGATACATATTGAAAAAGATTATATAAATGATCCAATGAAAGCTACATGCTGGCAGAGTCAATAAAGTTCTTGTTTGTGCTCCAATGAGTTTCTTCTGCATAATGCAATGCACCTCTGCACACATACGCTAATAATTAGCTGGAATCTGGAGGGAGTTGGTGGAGTTTTGCAATGTGTGTCAGTGGTGTGTGTGTGTGTGTGGGGGGGGGTGTGTGCGTGTGTGTGTGTGTGTGTGTGTGTGTGTGTGTGTGTGTGTGTGTGTGCGTGTGTGTGTGTGTGTGTGCGTGCGTGCATGTGCATGAGTGTGTGGGGGGTTGTTGGCTGGAAGCAGTTGTTTCCATTAAAAGTGCTACTGGACTCCTATTGGCCGTTAACAAGCTCCGTGGATCCTGTCAAAACTAGAAAGTTTAGCAGAAACATGTGACTCCTGTATAACAACCTGAACTCTGCTGGTTCGTCAGGATTGTGCAAGGCAGTTTAATTCCTCTATGCCAGGACAGCGATGTCTTATTTGTAGAACTGTCTGTTAAACTGCTGAAATATTTTTGTTTTCTTCTTCTCATACGTCTTAAAATGTAAAAATGTAACCACTTTTTTTTTTAACATCTTTTCAAGTTGGTGTAGTTTGGTCCTATAAAAATGAAAACAGATCATTTTTTTTGCCTCTATTGGCCTGTATTGTCAGGAAAGTGGGTTGTGCTAGATGGGAGAAGACATACAACAAAGGTCAACAGGTCAGGACTCGTGTCCGTGACAACCACGTAGAGCACTGAGGCCTCCATACATTGGTCATGTGCTTTACCACTCTACTGCCACGCCCACAAATGAAAACTGATTTGATCTGATTGGTAAAACAATATTTAATCCTTGTGTGTGTGAAGACTGAGGCAAATGATACAAGTGATAGGGGTGTGGGGTCGGTTGGACCCCATTTGTAAACACAAGGGTGAAGTGAACCTTAGCTTAAGGTTCAATTTATGAGGCCCTTTAGTGTCCAGAGGGCCACATAATGCAGGCCTTGAGCTTTGCACCTGTGTCCAATGTACAAACACACAAAACTCAAATAAAACATATGTTTTTAAAGGTTTTGTGGCACTATCCAAATTATTTTAATTCACACTTATTTCATCAATGACATTAAACAATGTTACATATTAAAAACAGAACAGCTGTTTAGTTCGTAGGTTTTCTAGCCACAAGCTAATTTGCAAAATTAATCTTTGGTTCAACCATTCTTAAAACACAGCGAGATTAAAATGAAAGATTCCTGTCAACACACACACACACACACACAGAAACACACAGATTTTCTTACTATTAGGAAGAAAACATTACAATGCATATGAGAAAAAGCTAATTGTCCACAACACAGCAGGTTATTCTTTAGCTGGACAGGAAGAAAGGCAGAGAGAGAAGGGGAGGACATGCAGAAAATGCTCCAGGCAGTGGGAATCGAACCGGGGAGCCTCTGCATGTGGTGCTCCTGGTCCACAGCTGAGCACAAAATAATAGATTTTTAGTGCTTTTTGCAAAAAAGAAAAAACAAAAAATCCATTTAATCTCATTAAATTGAACATTTCTTGGCTGAAGGTTGATGGCATCAAATAAAGTGAAGGTAAACGGTATCAAAGCTCATTTTTGCATGTAGCCAACCAAGGCCTGCATATTTCTCACTTGAATGAATTGTTTTGTTTAAAGATTGGATTTAGTGGCTTCCAAAGCCGCTTTGCCCATTTCCCTCATTTCCCACATAGAGGGATTTACTAATTTCCTCCAGCTGATGAGGATATTTCGTAGAGCTATTTGCTCTATGAAAGTGTCTATGTTTCTTGTTTTTTTTTTTGTTTTTTGTTTTTCAGCAAACACAATACATCTGGTCAGAGATGATGAAGCCTTATGGGAGACTGTGTGTGATGTCATGTCGTTTTGAGGCCAGACTGAAATGCAGACTTAAGATTGGGATGAACACGGAGAGTGGATTTATTAATACAAACCGAAAGACTCGCAAAACTGCCGCTTGCAAAGAACACCAGAACAAACCTCAGTGGATAGACAGAGAAAGTGGTGGAGAGCAACGAGGTGAACCAGGATTAAATACACAGAGGAATGAGAGCAGCGATGGAGGCAATCAGAATGAAATAAAAACAGCTGAGGGGAAATTGGAAGAGACTGAGGAAGAGGAGATCATTAGAAACAGTTGTGCTGAGGAACAGGCAAAATTGTGGGAAGAAGGAACTAAAGGTCATCATTTATTTCATATACAAAAGAAAGTAGGGAATATGGAAATAATTGGAGAAAATTGTAAAGAGCAGGTAGTAATGACAAGATTGCAGCTCGGAGATACTGGATTAAATAAAACTTTACATTTGACAGGTAAACAGCCAACAGGTAGTTGTGAGTGTGGCAGGGATGTGGAAACAGTAGAACATGTAATAATTCACTGTGAAAATAATAAGTAGAAAGAAGAAATTAGGAAATATGATATAGAGACATTAAAACTTAATAAAATATTAATTAAACATAAAATAAATAAAGCAGTTATTAAATTCTTTGAAGGAAACAGGATTATATAGAAGACTTTAGATTAAAGGGAGGTACTCTGGTCCACACTCCAGTTTAGATGTCATCCGCCAGTAAAAATCAGAAAGAAGAGGAACAGGCTACACAGGGAAACCAGAACCACAAGGAAAAGAATAAATACTAAGCTAAGTGAATAAAGGGGCAACATAGGTGAATAAATTAACTAATAAATGGATTCACTTAAATGGCAAGATCTAAATAAATGGACGAGAAAGAGATTATGAAAATAGAAACAGAAATAAACCCAAAGGTCCTACAGATCATGACATATTGGCTTTATGGACAAGCAATAAGAAGAAAATCATTACTGAAAAAGTCTTTTCTTACAAGCAATGAAGGGAGCAAGCATGTGGACGAAGGTATTCAACCAAAAAAAAAAGGTACCAAAGAAAGAAAACAAAGTTAACGTAACGAAACTACTCTAACATGGGCAGGGCTGCTCTTGTAATAGATTGTATTAAATCTGGGTTTTTGGATAATATTCACTTTAAAGAGGCTCATCAGAGTGGAGAATTTTAAAACACGGTTTGAACCATAGGGGCTTGATAGTTTTATTTTTTTATCCACCTTTCAAACCTTGGGTCAGCTTGTCTGACTGAGATCCAAGATTTCACTTACGAGAGAGAGAGAGAGAGAGAGAGAGAGAGAGAGAGAGAGAGAGAGAGAGAGAGAGATTGCACTAATGGAACACTGAAAGAGAGAAAGTCCTGAGAGAGAAGTGTGTGGCTAAGTGTGGCTAGATGCTAAGTGTGACGCTAAGTGGTGCACTTAGCCACTTAGTGTGGCTAAGTGCGGCTGGATGCTAAGTGTTGTTAACTGTGGCTGGATGCTAAGTGTGGCTAAGTGTAACTGGATGCTAAGTGTGTCTTGATGGTAAGTGTGGCAACCACCATTTAGTGTGGCTGGATGCTAAGTGTGGAGGCTAAGTGTGGCTAAGTGACATGTAAGTAAGGCGGGAACAATCCAACAATACCTTTATAGATGAAAATGTACCACTGCATTAGTCTATGGATTCATAGTGACAGTCAACTCACCTGAAAACATAAATTCCAGTGGTGAGTGAAAAATGTAGACGTTATGAACCCTAATTCTCCAACATGCAGACAGAAGGAGTGTTGATAGGAACAACGTAATTGTAATCTAACGAAGGCAGGAAGGTCTTTAAAACAAGATCCTTCCTTGCATTGAAAGAAAAGCAAGATCTGTTCTGCTCCTAAAGAAAAACCCTGGTTTTGATCTTCAACTTCTTTGGAACTTAAGTTGATAGGTATTTTTCTCGAACCTATATAAAAGACCACAGACAACGTATATGAATTTTATAGACAAAGCTTTTGCAAAAGGAGAACTCTCCGCCACGGCCTCTCCAGGCCGTTCACAGAGAATTCTGATCTCCTTCCACGCGAGCCCCTGTTTTATTGTCAAGCAGAACAACCAAAAGGGGCAGTCAGGAAGAACAACAAAGGTCGTATAACTTCTAACCTAAACAAACCAGCCAGGTGTGATATCTGATCTACGGTCTGAGCTCAGTTCAAATCTCGGTCAAACTGTCAACAAAGAGGGAGGATAAACAAGAGACAAAATACGACTGCTCACAGGCAGTTAGGAGGTATTCTGGTTGATAAGAATTAAGGTCTTGGAAACACAGAGTTAACTGTCTCACATGAAGATGAAACAGTCAGTCGTAACCTCCAGGTCAGTTTATACACACATAAGGAAGAGAACACTTAAAACTAAAAATCACAACAATACTGATTAACATTAGACTGAATATGTACTAAAGTAATAACAAAATGATAATACCAAAAAATATCTAACATAAGTGAAAGCTGAAAACTGTTAGAAATGATGACCTTTAGTTCCACATAAATCAAAGGACTAAAGCACCGCTGTCCAGTAGATCCAGCTTTCTGGTCAGTTAGCACTGCCACAATTATTTCCATTTGCGGAAAACCTCAAAAATGAGGTGGAAAATTTGCCTATTCATAGATTTTCTGTAGATCATATCTAAGACAAACAGACACACTTTACAAGAACAATATCAGTTCTGTTCTACTCCACTGAGCTCTTTGGTTCACATGTGCTTTTCACAGGACAAGCTTTCCCCTCTTCCAAGCAATTCAAAGAGACTGTGGATCACGTCCAATCAGCATCTGGTCTTCTCTTACGCTCTGTTCAGAGCCCAAAGTAACCCCCTATAACTTATGCGACAGCAGTTAGGAAGAAGGCGACAAATGTTAAATTCTTGCAACATTTGCTTACTTTTCCCGTCCAAGTGCACTCCTGTAGCAGATCAGAACCATATGGCATTGGGTAACGAATGGAGAACGGTTGGGAGAAATCCCTGTGGTCTAGTTTGTTAAAATGTCCAGAAGCTGATGTCTAATGGAGTTTTAAAAAAATGCTTTTCACATTCAGTTCTTCAGTGACTTAGGTCCGACTTACATTCTGTATGAATGTAAGTCCATTCAGTTAAAAAAAACAAAACATTGCACTTTTAGTTATTGTGCACGTCAAGGAACAATGTTTGGGCTAGCCTTTTTTGGCACTGAATTCTATCCCTGGGGTCAAATTTTCCACACTACAATACTTTATCTCACTACTTTACAGTTCACTTGCAAATTTATTTGACTTAATTTCAGCTGTTATTACATTGCCTTGTAAACATTAATCGGTGCGTATACCCTTAAATTACTTTAAATAAAAACAAAACACATGGTCATTTTTGGCAATGCTGTAAACCGAGATATTGACACTAGGCCTTTTATCCTTTGATTGCAAGACAAATGTTAAAAAGTCTCATTTTGTAGTTTCTGTAAACAGTGTGAGTAAGTGCAACAGTCCAAGCCAACTTTTCTAAGATAACTAGCTAAAGTGAAGCCAAGGGAGTAAATTCCATCTCATTATTGGGGAGCCAATAAACAAGGAAGTTTCTTAAGCGTAACTTTGAGGGGGTCAGAAAAGTTACAGTGAATTCTAACGTGGTTTAAAAAGTTTTTAATGTGTTCAAGCTGCAGGAACGAAAACGAGTAGTAAGTGTTAATGTGAAACAAACGTGTTTTTCTCAGTAAACAAACTGTTGAGACCCATAGAAACTAAAATTAAAACAAACTAAAATCTAAATGTTGTTTAGATATGAGTTTGATTCAGTGTCACTGATCTAATCTTCTCTGCAAAAACTAAGACTCTAAATAAAAATAAGTTTTAATGAGTGACTCCACTTAATAAAATTCCCCATAAATAGATTTATTGTAGTGGCTCTCAATATAAGTTATGTGATATTTAAATTATAACTTAAGTTGTTTTATTTTAAAACCTTTTCTGGTTTTCCCCTGTCCTGAATGGCTGAAAACCTGGTAGGTGAATATCTGGGAAGTAAAATAACTTCAATTTAACGCTCAAAGCACCAGGGATTTCATGGAAAAATATTCAGATTTGAATGCATGGTTTTGAAGGCTCTTTTAAAGGCTCTCTCTATGATTGAGATATTTGCTACCAGAAGCTATGCCTATCAAAGCAATGTAGCCAGTTTTGCTAGTTTTGATTTCAGGCATAACAAGGCAGTTTCTCATGATTCAGCCAAAGTAATGAAATGAACAACTGCAGTCTGATTTTTATTAATGTGTTTCTTCCTGTTGAGCAGTGAAAGTAAATAAAATGTGTTACATGTCTTTTGGTTTGAGTATTTACTTACTGGAAGGTATTTTGTTTGTGCTGCAGAGCCACAGCTAACAGTTAGCTCCTCTCTTCAGCGGCTCTAACGGAGCCTGAGCCAATCAGCAGCTGTTGGTCCTCCCACACTTTACGCCATGCGCACACACCTAACGACAATATATACAGATCAGTTAACCTGACAGTCAGGTTAATTGGACTTTGGGAGGAAGCCGGAGTACCCGGAGAGAACTCACCATGCACAGGGAGAACAAGCTAACTCCACACAGGAAGACTCTGGGCCGGGAATCGAACCGAGGACCTTTTTACTGCAAGGCAACAGTGCTACCAACCGTGCAGCCCTTTTTAAATAATATTCAAATTTATTGAATATGATTAAAATAATTATTAAGGTAAGGTCGGGGACAGACCTTACCTTACTAATTAGAGGGATTTAGTGAAATACTGAACCTGAGCGTGGAGCCGCGAGCGTTCTCCGTCGCCATCAGCGAGTGTCTGTGGCCGTTCACGGCCGACAAACGCTGGAGACAGACCGTCTTCCACTGAACCCGTCCTGCTGAAACGGCACCAATCCAATTCAAGCTTCACAATGAATGTTTTAGTCTTTAGAGGGATTAATTAGTAAATCCCTCTACTAATTAGAGGGATTTAGTGAAATACCGTACCAAGGTTTTATAAGCACCATTAAAAAAGCCTTGTAAGAAAACTGCCCCTCCTTTTCTGGTGCTTTTCTTACGGAAGAGGATTGGGGCCACTGGAAAAAAAAATAAAACAGTTCTGAGAAAAAAGTCAGAATTCTGAGATTAAAGTCAGATTTTTTTTTCTTTTTTCCAGTGGCCCTAATCCTCTTCCGTATTTTCCAGATGACGTTCAAGACACCACACGATTATGTTGTCAACTATTTCGTGCTCCATGACAGCCAGAGTCCTTCCATCAGAACAGCCCAAGGTTTTTGTTAGGTCATGGAAAACCTTTTTGGTCAGACCTGGAAGCCATTTTTGCTGGATTTTGATCGGCTCTCCTGTAAGATGATATAATTGACCTAAATTAAGCTTAAAATGTGAGTCTGCATAGAATTAATATAGATAATGTGTTTTAATTTAGTAACTGAAATACATGAACTTTTTAAGTAATCCATCTATTCTCTATCTTACACGTTTATCCGAAGAGAGGTCATGAGTGGTGCTGGTCCATCTCCAGCGGCGAACACACACACACACACACACACACTGAAGCCATTCCAGCTGATGTTATTCATCTGTTGTTTTGCAGATTGGACAGCTGCATCTTTGTCCCTTCGGTTTCAAATCATCCAGTTGGTCAAAACTGCAGCGGTACAAAAAGAAAGGAGCACATGTTGGCCTCTCTACACTGACTTCCGGTTGCAGGGTTCAATTTCATGTTACTTCGTTGTTTTTCAGTCCCTGAAAGTCGAGTATTTTATTTTATCTTGGCTTCCGTTAATTCAAGTTTCAGGAAAAGCCACAGGGCTCGGTTCAAAACGGATGGCGTCCCATCCAAAGTCTGAGTTCGAACCTTATTTGGTCACACTGAACATTTTTATTGCACGTTGTCTTTGATTTTAGTTGAATTTGGTTCGTAAGACACTTTGTGCAACAGGAGTTGCTACATAAACAAACTTGGACTTGACATTTTGCCACATTATAACCACTTAGTTCTTATAGTTTTTTGTTGGATTTTAAGAGACAAACATCCAGTAGTGCATGGTTGAGGTTTTATGGCAGCATAATTTTTATAGCATAGCTGAGTATTTCACAAGAAAAAAAATGCAAGGTGGTCTGAAGTTAATCTATTAATTACAATAAACTTGAACATAATTACACGTTAACCTAGTAAAGTGAGCTTTGGTTTCCTGTACAGCTGGGATTTCAGCACCATCGTCAAACGTTGGAAAGTGGTAAGAGTGGAGAAAGGGGAAATGGCGCCCTCTGGTGTCAAGTATTTTGTTAGGAATTATTCATTTACGCTTTCCTGATTTCTGTTTTACCCACCATGTGTTCTGCCCTGGGCTAATCTTCATTCCTCTAACTGGATCTTTAACTTGTCAGCACTTAATCCGTTACAGAAAAACATGAAATAAAAAGCACACATTCCAGTCACAACACTGGTAGAATCACTTTTTATTCACTGGTCAGTCAGTTCTTTATGCAAACTTGGGTACAGAATGACTCAATCAGTTGACTGGGTTGCCATTACCATAACCGTACACTACAGAGTAAAACACCCTCCCACATTGTTAGTGCATCATCAGGTATATTTACATTCACCATAACAACTAATGTGCCAAGATTCTTTGAAAACAATGTCAGCAATTATTAAGGAATGTTTCCTGAGAACTACATTAGAAAAAGGCTTGATGCAATTAAATGTTCCTAGTTATCACTCAAGGAATGTCAAACATTAAACAAATCTCATGTTGAGAATGAAAGACATTGAGAGCAAAGGTTAACGTAGTTAGATTCTGCCCTCTTTCATTATTTCTTTACAGCTTCGTTGAAACGACTAACGAGACCAATATTTGAATATCAGATTAATTTAGATTGATAAGCACAAATCCATACGTTTTCCAAAAAATTCCCATCAAAATAAGGAAAATCCTCAAATCCAAAGGCACGTGTCGCAGTAAAGCAGAGCTCTTCCTGGTTCCATCACTGCTTTAAGACGGGCAGCTCCCTGGGCTTGAAGAAGGCCTGAGCCATTCCCATGGCAAAGATGTAAACTTTGGAGTCCACAATGATCTTCTCCCTCCGGATCAGGTCTGGGCAAAAAAATCAGGGTTAGCTACATTAACAGTAGCAGCTCAACAAATGTGTATATTAAATCAGTTTCACTCAAAAACTCAAACTTATGTTATCTAGCTTTGAGGGCTAAAACGATTTATCAGATTAATATAAAAAATTCTCAGCTCCATGCTAATTCACTGAGACGAATTTGAACGTGTTTCACGCCTGGGCTGAAGTCATTTTTTCGAAAACCTACCGTCGATTTTGCACTGGAACTCATCGAGTGGTAAAAGGATAACTTCGACAAACTCTGGAAAAGACGATTGAGGTCGGCGTGATGATTTGTGTCCAGAGAGAAAAATGCATTTGTGAAGAAAAAACAAGATGAAACTCACCTCCGTCACCTGGAAAAGAGCAGAGGAGAGCCAGGTTAAGTCACTGGAGGAGCTGAATGCTGCACAGAGTTTACAGGTGACCTATTGACCTGCATTGTTCCATGTTGGGATGAAGAGCTGGAGCATGAACTCAGCTCTTTATAGTATGAAACAGATTTTTAAATGAAGCTGGACTGCCGGATGATGAGCTAATGGGTCCACCTGTTGCATGTTAAAACAGGCAACGCTTTGCAGCAACTCAAAGCAGTTGCTTCTGTGTTTGGCATCGTATTTATGCAGGTGACCAAATTTTGAGCCGACTTTCAGACAGGTGACATCATATCTCCCTCAGTTGCTATAGCAATAATTAATTTTATTTGTCTAGGTCATGTGGCAGCAATAAGCCTAAATCATCACTTTATGTTGACAGTTGATGTTCCCCCAACGTGGTGCTATGCATTATGGGTAAAGTAATTTTTCCTGTAAGTCTCCAGATTCATTTAGAGCTAACTTTTGCAGACTGATGTCGTGCTGCCATGTGGTCAGAAAAGTGCAAGAAGTCCTGTTTTTATAGTAAATGTCTGACTTCCTGATTAATTCAGTATAGAAATTAAGAAGCAACAACTTCCTGACTCTGAAAGGCAGCAGCAGGATTCATTTTAAACATCTCAGGTTAGATCTAAATATTAAGCTTCACACTAGCACCACTTACTGGTCAATTATATTTTGCTTTTTAATGTCTAAACTTGTACTAATGAAGGATTTTAATGGAAAATCTCTTGAGTTTGTTTTCAGTTGTATTAGTAGAAAGCCTGGGAATGACCATAGAAAATAAATAGATGCAATGTTTATTGACAATCTGTGATTTCTGGCTAGAAATGTGAGAAAGTTCTCTGCAGAAACACAACAAAACTAACCTAAAACAAGAAAAACAGTCAGAAAAAAATGTGGGTTCAACTATAAATAACATTTTCCAAATTTAGACTTTTAGCCAAATGTTAGATTGCAAATTCAAGTATTGTCAAGAATTCAAGAACCCGTTCAGAACCTGAAAAAAGTATGTATGTAGGGTTGGAGTTTTTGTTAAACTCAAACATACGTTTTGTTTCAGCAAACATTTCAGATTTTAAATTCCTTAGCTTCTTCAGTCACCTTAGAATTAAAGTTCTTCTTCTCTTTTTTGGCCTTTAATATGAATGTTTTAAGTGTTTTTAAAACCCCTGCTCACATTTGTTTTAATTTTTTTGCAGAAGTTTCTTGTTGAAATGTCATTTTATTTCCATATATTTATTGTTTTGACTGAGGAAACCTTTGAATACGAGAGTTTCTGGGTTGTCAGTTTATAACCGTTTGACTGTTGGTGTGTTTGTGGACCAGTGTGTCCTCACCCAGCTGCTGTGTGGGGTGGATGTTCTCCACATCGTCTCCGTTGATGTTGACCAGGGCGATCTGGGTGGTGCAGTTGGACAGCCCGGGGTCCAGGCAAGTCACTGCAGTCACAACATGCAACCGTCATCCCACTCCCACCGGCTTCAGATAAGATAGAGGAGCTACTGCAATCAGATCCACATCACTGTGTAGAAATACCTGGAGTCACTCCCACCACTTCCCCTTTGTAGCCGGTTTCCTCCTTCAGCTCCCTCAGCGCAGCCACTGCTGCCGTTTCCCCTTCATCAATCAGTCCTGAACACAGCACAGCCAGAAACATTCCAAACTTTACAGCATGGGACGGGGGGCAGGTTAGTTAACGGGACAGATTTATTACAGAGGCCTAAAATGTGGAGGGTTTTGGTTTGTTGGAACGGGACCTGCTGGAAACTCCAAGGTGCTGCCTCCCATTGGAGGACGGAACTGCTTCACCATGACGACGCAGTCTTTATGGAGCGTCCGTTTCAGCAACGCGATGATTCCTACTCCGTCTGCCTCCGTGTTGCTCCTCCTGGTCGTCCGTTTCGCCGTCTCCCAGGTTCTTGGAGTTTGCAAACACAGACAGGAAGAAACACCATGAGCCACTGATTCACTTCTTAAAGGGGAAGTAGTATTTATTTTCCAGCCACATAGTGCCAGTTTATAGCACAATCAAGTAACCATGTTACCAACTGAAGTTTAAGGACTTCAGTTGTTATAGAAATCCTCTATGTATCAGATAAAACTTAAGAGATTTGATTTGTAATTTAACACCTTGAATTGGGTCTCTGTCCCTTTAATAAACTCCGCCTCCAAGCAGTCATCACAACACGGCTCCTCTATGCACGCTTTAACAACGTTTTTACCAGCATTTCACTGAGAAGTAGCTCCTCTATAATGATGTGCAGTTCCACCAGGTGTTTGCTAATCGATGCTGGCTAGTCTAAAGGAGCTGAGTGGGGGAGTCACTGGGAGGGCTGCTATACAAGGCGGAAGCTCAGAAACCTGGAAACTGCAGCTTTCAAGAGGAGCTCTGTCTTGAAGGCGGGGCTAGGTCCACCCAGGCGTTTTACACAGCTGAGTGGTTGAAATGGAGATTAAAGAATTTCTCAAATACGCCTGAAAGAAACAAGGCAACACTTCTAGTATGTTTTTGGTGAGGGAATAACACCATCACATGATGAAAAGCTGAAAAAAAAAGTCGATTTCATATAATAATGGCCCTGGAAAGCATATATGAAGGCTTGAGCACCACCTGGTGTTTCCTGCAGGGTCCAGGTATGTGGTCTGTTCCAGCTTCACCCATTTCCCTTCTGCCAACACCTGCATCACAAACGGTTGGTAAGACAACAGGCAGAATGAACAGTTTGCTCTCATTTAACTCATTCAATGTTTTCTTCCATTAAACTAAAAGCAACTTATTAGGATTTTATGAGATCACAATGCGTTGTACATAAACACCACTGGCTGGTAGCTCCACTATTATCCACTTAATATCAGTCTGTTATACTTGTGTTACTCCTTTAAGAGCAGAATCGCAAAAGGTGATCATTTGTGCAATGCGTTATCATTTCAAAACTTTTTCATGAACTGAACTCCCTTAAGAATCGCAGGACTTTATATGGATTAATAGAGACTTTCTTAACTACCCATATCTTGATGTGGGTAGAGTATTTGCAGTTCAGGAAAAAAAGTACAACAATGTATGAGTACCACCAAGAAATAATGTGAGCCAAGTTCATACCACTGATTGCAAACTCTTCTCCATCTCGTCAAAATGCTAAATAACGGTGGCCCGACATATTGCCTGCTAGGCTACATGTACTGTCAGTCTTATTTGAAATTAAAACCTGCATTTATCAGTTTCAGTAACATGCTGTGTCAAGTGATAAATTAATAAAATTGTTTTAATGTTCAGCACTGCATAGGAATATTCCAGATCTTTGCGTAGCTCTGTATTAGAGCGAAATAACAAAAATTGTTTAACTGATGACCTTTTTTTTAATTGTATTCAGCAGAATAATTGTTGCTCTTCTTGTTTTAAGTAGTTACATCTTGTTACACATTCTTGTTTGAAACTGGGTGATGGGGCTGTGGTAGCTCATCAATAATTGGGGTCCTCAAATCAGGTCCTGCCCAGGGCCCCAGTCAATCTTGGGTCAGCCCTGTTAAAATACGTCTGAATGCTGAATATTAAGTTATTTTAATGACCTTAAACACTAGAGTCCCCCCCGCCCCCCAAAAAAACCCTCTTATTTCATAAAACTTTCTGAAATGACTGGTCAGGACTTTTCTAGTTTAAACATTCTTAATTATAATTATGTAATATTCACCACATTAAAATTTTACTGCATTGATAAACACAACTGTTAAAAACAATTACAACTACTTCCTATTTGTCGTATAGTATCAGAAAAACTCAACAAACCTCTTCTTTGATTATATGTGGTGTTGTTGTCACTTTAGGGTCCTCGGGGTTGCTCATTTTCACTATAAAAAATGCAGGAACGTCCAGTCAGAAAGCCTGTACAAAATTAGTCTACTGTTAATTATATGTGTAAGCAAACATCGTTTAAAAACCGTAAGTTGCATTTTAAAGCAATTTTAGACAGTCCTAAGTTACCCAGTTAGCTGCAACAACACAACAAAAACTGTCAATTTGTCCCCGTTTATTCAACATTATTCTGGTTCAGACCGGTTTTCTGTCCGTTAAGCAGAAGCTGTAAGCTCTGTAGTTGAAAGTGGCCCAAGGCTTCGTAGTCTGCTTATTTTAAGCATTATATTTTCCTTTCAACTAAAAGAAACTAAACTTAACTCACGTGAAATCCCAGCCGTGCTTAACTAGCAGGGTAAAGAGGGTAAAGTTGTAGTGATGAGTCACTCTGACACCACTTCCTGTTGAAGGGAAAACGTCATAGACGAGTTTTTTTTTTCTTATTTATCTGATTTTTTTTTTTTTTTTTTAAATGTCGAAACTTAAGTTATAGCAAAAACATATTTTAACAATAAATTTTAAAGTGTTCTCAATTTTGCTGAACTTTTCTTGGTAGATAAAGACATCATCACATAATGTGATGCTCTTTTAGATTAGTAAATGAAAACAGATATAGCCAAGAGAAGCATTGGATAATCATTTAAGCTCTTCATTTTCTGTTTAAATCAAAGCTGCTGACCATATCAGCGACTCAGAAGAACATTTTTTCTTTTATCTGTTTTAAAAATATATCACAGATTTTTACTTTTTTTCCTTTCAATTTTAAAAGATCTAAATTGGCTACATACAGGAAATAGTAAAGTAATAAAATATTTTTGAGAATTATTCCTCTAATGTATTTATAAGAAATAGTTAATAATAAAATTGTTTTTGTTTTATTTTGTTGCAATTGTAATTTTCTTAGTAAAAAAAATGCAGTTTAAAAAGTTTAAAAATAAATCATCACACTAATAAACGATCTATGTTGCGTGTACGCAGTCATTTTACGTCCTTGTGTGCATCTCCAAAATAGCTCCTCCGAGAAAAAGGAAAACATTTCACACAATGCACAGTTTTCTAAGTTAAATAGATATAAACTGTTGTATTTAAACGAATGGGAACATTTTTTTGATATTTTGAGACTGTAAACGAATTTTGGAGACCATGGCAATTTTAAAACGGTCGAAGGATTCGGAGGACATTTAGCGACGGACATGTTTCCTTCTCAGGATCTTACAGCATGAAGAAGGAGCAAGTTGTCCACTGTCAGTTCTCTGTTTGGTATCCGATATTTAAGAAGCACACAATAAAAAGGTAAACGCCAACGGTTTAGTCGGAAAACAGGCTGGGAGCGGTTTCTTGTTTCTGTTACTGTAAAAAACGACTAACGTCAGCAACAAGACACATTTACACAGCTGTAACCTCTGTTTTGTTTGTGTTATTAAATATTTGTCCAGCTCAGGTTAGATTCTCCTAACCTCCCTCTGCTTTCATTATCTGTTTCTGATTAATTTATGTCTCGTTTCTCAGTCTGATCCTTCCACTGCCTCAGAATGTAATAGACTATTTACTGGACGATGGGACGCTGGTAGTCTCTGGAAGGTATGAAATCACACAAACACACACACACACACACACACACACACACACACACAAAAATCTACAACCAGAAATAGAACAGTTCCCGGAATGGAAAGTGGACTGGTGCATGTTTTCATTAACAATGGTGCTGAGCTTTACTTGGAACTGCAGACAAGTAAAAGTCCAAATGGGGATCAGAAACAACATAAACAATTATCGAAAATGTTTTGTAGAGGATAATTATTTATATCTAAATGCTTCTATAAACTATATTCTTAAATCTTCCTGTGATTGAAATCAGCTCATTTTAACATTTCTTTCTTTTTTAATAACCTTTAAAGGTTAAACATTAACTAAACATGTCATAATAAGCAATTAAAATTTGCTTATGAAAATAAATGAAAATTAGTTCAATAATTTCCTTTCTGATTAATATATTTTTGATGAGCAATTTTATTCACAGAGGCCTGATCAGTTTTATTTTATTTTTTTTCAGTTAGGTGTGATTTTTATATTCATTTTATGTATTATTTTTGGTTGTGTTTTATTGTAGACATTTAAAATATCAGAATTAGCCTTTATTTTCATTGCAACGAAATTTGTTTCAGTTCAGCCCATCCAAAAAACAAAAAGACAAATAACATAAGACATGGGTAGAATTGGTGTACTTTAGGCTGCAGCCATCACAGGAAGAATATTTTCCTGTTCCAGTGTTAAGTGCTATTTAGAAAATTAAAGATTATTTGTCCTTGAACTTTCATTATTACATTTGCTATCGTGACAGGCCTGGTGTTCGCTGATTGGAAGAAAAATCTGACAGTTTGTAGTTTCTGACAAGTTACTGTCTGTTTAGGGTTCATCAAGCTAAAAATTGTTTGAGTTTTACCGAAGAAAAAAAACAAAAAAACTAGCCATCTTTATCTGTACAGCTAGTCGTAGATCTATGCATGAACAATATCTAGTGAGACAGTGGCGAGGTGTGCCGTAACAGTGATGGATATCTTCTTCAGCAAGTCATTTGCGTGTCCTGCCGTGTTTACAGGTGAGGTCAGGCAGAGATCCTGGTGGACTTTTCTATTTACAGATGACATTGTGATGTATATGGACAGTAGGGAGTGGCAGAAAGAGAACCTGGAGAAGTGCTAGTTTGCTCTGAAAAGAAGGAAAATGAAAGTGTGTAGAAGACAACAGGTGGAACAGGTTCTGGATCTGGCTTGGAGTTTAATTCAAACCTTAAATTTTACACTAGCGCTCCTCCTTTTGTCTCCCCAGTGATCACAACTCTCAGCCGATACAAACCAACAACAGCGAGTCAGATGCTGAGGAAGACATACAGGTAAGGTCACTTTGAGAATGGAGAAACTTCACTCATCATCCGATTCAGCTTTTGTGAGGGAAAAGAGGTTAGCTTGTTATCACAGTTAGAAGTTAGCACAGAGTGTACTCTCAGCTGAATGTGGTCTGCTAAAGTTTACAACGAGTGAAAAATGAAGCATTAATCAGCACATTTTGAAACCTGATGGTTTTTCAGGATAATTTCAAGTTCAGTTCAGGACTTTTGTTCACTTTGCACTGGAGCCGTCTCTGTTTCAACATCGACTGGTCAATACAGATGAAAGCACCTCTTCTCCACCAATCAAATTAAAGGAAATGAAGAAACTATCCCATAAGCAGAGAAGAGTCTGATCCTTTTGTCTCCCAACAGAATGTCTGTCAGAAAATGAACTTTTACAACAGCTCCTGCTGGACCGAATAGGTTTTTACCCAACTCAGTGCAAAGTGCTCTCTGAAATTTTCTGTGCATTTGGAAACATGAATTAGCACAATCATACATTATTTTGGTATAAAAACATTAGTAAATAAACAGAATGTTAGGCTACATAGTGCAGTTAATGGCTATCACTGAGGAAAGAAAGTAAATTAAGTCTACAGCACCATATGTTATGTTATGCTTTATGTTTTGATCTTTAAATTTGGACCATCTGGCCATTTGTGTGTATCTGGGTTGGTCAAAAATATTAATTTAGATTTGGTGGACGACTGTATAAATGACTATTATACACAATCACAGCAACATGCTGCCACCACATGTTTGAATTTCTCTTCCACAGACATTAAAATCTAATTTATTTTCCCGCTGATTCCCACTCTTTCATATTTCCGTTGCTTCTCTACTCCCCTCTAGTGGTCGGATGACGAGACGACAGCGATAGCCACTGTAAGTAGTTCAGTGGACGTGTTTTCTTGTTGGAATGTTCGTCTCATCCGGATGAAGGAACATGGAAGATTTTCTGGATTTATTTCACAAAAATGTTTTTAAGTTGAACTTATGTTGAAATGCTACTATTGAAAAGAATAGTGCATCATTGTCTACCTATACCTACTGAGTGTATTTTGCTTATATAATTATTATATAATTATAATATAATTGTGATGCCTTTTCCAAGGCTCCCGAATTCCCAGAATTCACTTCTACAGTCCTGGAGGCCATCAACGCCCTGGGTGGGTGTGTCTTCCCCAAACTCAACTGGAGCGCTCCCCGGGTAAAACACACACAGACGACTGAGCCTGCTAATGTAGCGAAGCATCCGGTAAAGCTTCTGTCACCTGTGACCTCTGACAGGACGCCAACTGGATCGCTCTGAACAGCTCGCTGGAGTGCCGCAGCCTCAGCGACGTCTTCCTGCTCTTCAAAAGCTCCGACTTCATCACACACGACCTCACGCAGCCGTAAGACCGCACCCGGTTGTTCTCCCTATTGGAAAAGCATTACAAAATTATTTTTTGTTGTTATGTAAATCTTTGGGGGGTGTGGGGGGGAATTATACAGCCCCTGAAATTTAATTTTTTCTAAGTTATATTAGAATTTAGTCTGCTATAAACCCCATGTTTTATTTTTATTTCTGCTTTAATTGTTTTTTTGTTTTTTTACAGTGGTTTTGTGTCCGTCTTCCCCTGTGATCTTTGGTAGATACAGCTCTGGAAAAAATTAAGAGACCACATAAGATTATTAATTTCTCTGATTCTACTCTTTATAGGCATGTGTTTGAGTAAGATATACATTTTTCTTTTATTCTATGAACTACTGACAACACGTCTCCCGAATTCTCCAGCAAAAACTTTGTATTTATTTGCAGAAAATGAAAAATGGTCAAAATAACAAAGAAGATGCAGTGCTTTCAGATCTCAAATAATGCAAAGAAAACATGTTAATATTCATTTAGAAACAATAAAACTAAAGTTTTAACTCAGGAAGAGTTCAGAAATAAGTATTTGGTGGAATAACCAGGAGGTTTTCAGTGGGCTTGGCTCTTCATTTTTTCCAGAGCTGTATGTTCTGCTGTTACTGGCAGTTATACCAATTTGATATATTTTTGCTAAGTGTATTAGTTACAGAGAAATATTTAATATATATTGTCTAGAAAGATTATTTAAATATGAAATAGTTGTTGACATTTGTTTTACATGTTTTTATACTGTTTTTCTGCTGAATAAAAAGTTAGAAAAAAAAACACTGCACAGCTGTGCACCATGGCAACCCTCAGAAACTACAGGAAGATATGAGGACTCGAGACAACAGCATAACATAAGTGGAAAAAGCTGAAATATGAATTTTATGAATCCTTCTCTTGGAAAATCAATGTAAAGTGAAGACCACTGCTAGCTAAACCGCTAACTAGCCTTGGCGCAATTTGCTTTGCAGGTTCCTCCACTGCAGTGACCAGGACTCTCCAGATCCAGTCATCAGTTATGAGGTACTTTAGTTTTCATTTGGAAATATGTTTTGATATTTCAGCTCCAGTGTATTCATATGTAGGAGGCTTTTTTAATACACACAAAAACACTTATAGCAGCAGGTTGATTTAAAAAACACAAATCACTTCTGAAAATTGAAAAGAATTAATTTTCTAAAAAAAAAAAAAAAAAATCCCTTTTTTTCCCTTTTGTGGAAAAAAGAAAGGACAGTCTCTGAGTTGTCAGGTTATAAATAGCCCAACATTAAAAGTCCTGATCAGGTTCTTAAATGTGCTTAAATACAGAAACACAGAGGAGATTCTACTCCTTCATTTTTATTCATTTTTGTGTCATTATTGATAAAAATTCAATATTTCATAGGAACTTGAATGTAGCAAGAATGAAAAGCTAGAAGCTAGTCTAAATGCAGCATGGAGACCAGTTGGTATACATTTATGTTGAATCATAAATGTCAACAGCGCCGTCATACTTAATGCTGATTAGTTAGTATTTTTGAATTAAGGCTGTAACAATTAATCTCGATTAATCGTCCAAGAAAAAAAAGTCAGCTAATTTACCAATTAATTGCTAACTGCTAAAATGCATTTGCTGAAAGAACAACACACAAAAATATACACATTTCTTTAAGATTTAAAAAATGATTTTCTGTAAATATGTTCACCCAGAACTTCTCAAGTGGGATAGTTTTAGGATCACATGATTCAAAATCTCTAAAAAAGAAAAAAAAGATCTCCTAATAAGCACCTTTTGCTTTATTAATAAAAAAAAATCAGATTAACTCTACACTGTATCAATGAGTCAAGCAGAAAGGACTGAGCTCTTCACATGCTAAAAATTGTTTAGATGCATTATATTTATATTCATTAGGCTTTAGTGACTACATGAAAAATCTGCAGAATGTACAAATGTTTTCTCCGACTAATCGTCATAATAATCGATTAACTAAAAATAATCGTTAGTTGCATCCCTGGTTTAGATGGTAACGGTTGGTGTCCTTGTGTCCTCAGCTGGTGTTGAGGAAGTGGGCGGAGCTAATTCCTGGCGGAGAGTTTCGCTGCTTCGTCAAAGAAAACAAACTGATTGGTAAGAAACGAACCCTCAGGCTCATAACTGCGGCATCCGGCAGATGTTTGGACGCTCTATGAGAAAAAAAAAATTGAATAACAATCAAAAGCATGAGTAGAAAGCGTCTTCTGCCGAAGCAGCATTTCGGTGTGCGCCTCCGAAAACTGGAGCGCGGGCCGAGTTTGAGCCTTGCCCTGTGTTCGGCGGGCTAATTATAAAATCCAATTTGAGCTGCGCTCACTGGCGTGTGTCTGCGCGATCCGGCAGCCGTCTCCCAGAGGGACTACACGCAGTACTACCAGCACATCCTGAAGCAGGAGCAGCACATCTCCCAGGCCATCCAGGACTTCTTCAGCCAGCACGTTCAGTACCGCTTCCTGGACGAAGACTGTGAGTCATTATTTATTCACGGCGATACAAATGAGCTAATTACGCGGATGGAGACGGGGGAGAGATTAATGAGTCTGGGTTCTTTCCTGTATTGGAATTTTAATATTTCATCTCAAACGGTTCCTTTGTTGTGTGAAAGTCAAGAAAACAGTGAAATAACGTCTCTGTCTTTTCTTCTTCTTCTCATTTCCAGTTGTGTTTGACGTGTACAGAGACAGCCAGGTAACTCTTTGATCTACTTTAGGAGACCTCTTGGACTTTTCCACATTTTGTCAAGATGCAAACACAAACTTTTGAGTTTTATGAAGGTTTTCAGCAATAGATTAACGGAAAGCAGCACCTAGTTGTACGCTGCAGGTTTTGTCCTTGATGATGCTAAATAAAATTCATTCAGGGCAACACATTGCCCTTTTTATATAAACCCCTGATATAAAAAAAGTTTGTTGGTTAAATGAAAGACTAACTTTTAATTCTATTTTTAAGTTTAAAAACACAAAAACCAAACAAAAAAAACCTATTCTGCATTTTTTTGCCCCCCTAAATTCTATATTTATGGAAAACAAAAACACTAAAAGTTTAGTCAGAGCTACAGTGGAAGGGTTTGAAGATGCATACGTCATATTTTAAATTGTTTTTCATTTTCTTGTGTTTGTTGCTTTTGTTTTATTTTGGATAGTTGAAATGTCTTCCAGGTTCAGCGTTCTTGTACCAAATCAAAGTTAATTGAAATTTGAGAGCCATTATTAAAATGTATTACTTAAAAATTATCTCAAAACAACAACATTATGGTTTATCATGATAATTTTCACCCTTTTCAGATGTAAATTTTCAAAACAACCATGTATTGTTTACCTCCTGATTCACAGTTTGGAACTTGGCTTGAATTCTTTTTGCATAAAAAACCCCAGTAGTGTTTGTAATGTGACTAAAGCTGAACAGGAAGCTTACGCACAGATTTTCTTTTATTTATTTTTTTTGCAGGGCAGGGTGTGGCTCATCGACCTGAACCCATTCGGAGAGGTGACCGACTCGCTGCTGTTCAGCTGGGACGAGCTGATGTCTGGAGAAGTCGTCGACCATCAGCAGCAGGTCAGCAAACCCACTTTTTACCCAAAGCGTACTGCTTTGGCGACACCGACCCGGATCCCTCCGTGACGGCTGGTTTGTGTGGCAGGACGGCCCGGCGTTCCGCTACACCACGAGCGAAGTGACGGTGCAGCCCAGTCCGTGTCTGAGCTACAGAATCCCGCGGGACTTCGTGGACCTGTCTGCCGGAGAGGACGCCTACAAGCTCATTGACTTTCTGAAACTGGTGGGTGATGGTGTCTGCACGTTAGAAAACACAACAGAGATATAATAAGAATTTAAAAGCAGTTTCCAAACTAGCTCAAAAGTTGCTTGTACACCAGTGCAGTATTGTGCAGGTGCTAAAGCTAAAGTGCTAATCCATTAACCCGCTAACTTGAATTTAAATTATATTTGCCCTTGAAAGAATACAACCCTCAAGCACCAATTTAATTTTGATATTATAATTTAAATGTTCTGTATTGACCTTAAATATTGTATTTACGTTTATATCTAGTTCTCTACAGTCTGTGTTTTATTTTGTTCCTGTATGCTTGTTGCGAAAAAAAGAAAACGTGAGGAGAGGAAATGGAACTGTTACACCCACTTCAAAATAAGAGCAGAAATATGAAAGTCTAACTGCCCGAGGAATTCAAAAAGGCCAAGAAAATTTAGTGTCCTGAATTTATTTGAAAAAATTAATTTAGGTGAAGCTAAATGCACTAAAAATTTTAAAAATGAGCAGAAGTGCTAAACAAAAAATTAGCGCCATTATTAGCATAATAGCAGAAGTGTGCCCACCTCTACCTAAAAAGAAAAAAGACAACTGATTAAATCTGATAAAAATTATTTGGAACTACTTTCTATTTTTTTTACTGCATCTTTTTTCTCTCCATTGTGAAAAACAAAATAGACCAACTAGTAAAGACGAATTAGACGCAGCTTTTTTCTATATGTGTGAAGTTCACCACCAGGTTGGGTTTTTTCTTATACATGTGCTCTGTACATTGCCTGATGTCTAATAATGTTTCATTCAGATCTTCTGCTTTCTACTTTGTTCAGACGAAGAGCCAGCAGGAGGAATCCGAAGAGGAGGAGGAGAATCCTCCACAGTGATGTCAGCTTTTTGTATAATGTGTGTGAAGAGACTCGTTTCCCCGCTGTCATTTATTTTTATAACATTTTCTTGTCCTCACGCTTCTCTGTACCACATCTTCTGAACCGAGTCACGGCTGAGAAACAGAACTTAAGTTACTGAATCATGCTAGCAACTCCTGGAGATCATATTTTTCTTTCAGGTTTTTCCTCTCCTCTGTAACTGTGGAGGGTCTCACTTGCCTGCTTTTATATATTGAAATGAGTGCATGTAGAAGGTATGAACAGTTGATGTGGAAAAAAGTAGAACACCCCAATAAATATTGACTTCTTCACACATTTGTTTTGTTTTTATCTCTGGGAGAGAAAGTGATATTAATGGGCTTAAACATTAAAAATTAACCTTGTTTTACTCATTATGTGTGTGCTTCATAGCTGAGGTAAAAGTTAGGATACCCTTATGAGATCCACATCTGGGATTTCACTTGGCCCAGAAAGTTTTCTTCTATTATGTTTTTGCACAGTCTCATTTTAAACACTTGGTCCCTGGACAGGTCCCCAAACCATGACACCATGTTTCAGTCGGTATAAGGTTTTTATTCATGCTGTATTTGGTTGCTGTTTTGTGCCCAACTGCTAGCATTTTAGACATATCTGTCCAAAGAACATGCCCAAACAATTAAGAAATTATATGCCTTTATTTTAAAAAAGAAAACTACTGACCTGTTTGTAAAATAATATAGTAATTTAGGGAAAGCTAAGTACGCTAAATGTTTTCAAAGTTAGCAAAATGTGCTGAAGTGCCCTGTTTTGGCTGGGAAACTCCTGTGTTTTACTCCCCTTTCCCGCTGGGCTCCCAACACCCGTACCCCCCAACTTACATTACTTTCCAACTGACTGTGACAGTAGCACCGTATTCTCAATCCAAAACTTGACAGGTATGCGCTAAATTAGCTCAGCTATTAGCAGAAGTGTTTCCACCTCTGTGTCCTTTTTTGACTACTTTTGTCAAAAGAAAAGTAATAGCAGTAATTTAGGGGAAGCTAAGTGTGTGCTAAACTTTTCCAAAGTTAGCAAAAGTCCTAAATTAGCTCTGCTATTTGTGGAACCATAACTTCTCAGCTTTTTAAAAGCGATTCTAAAATTATCAGGACCTATTTTGACTGCTGCCTCTTTTTTTTCTCACTGTGAAAAATGAAGTAAGCTAACTAGCAAAGATGCTACAATGGTAAGTTTGAGTGTCCTCATGTAGACTATTGTCTGTCCAGTGAGATGGCTGATTTAGACACTTTAAAACCATTACCTCCTTCTGCTGCAGCCTTCTGTCAATGTCTGAGGTGGAAATAAAATCAGGGAGAAATTTACTCCTGTACAAACATTGCATTATTCTGTTGGTTATCTGCATTGATGTTCTTTAATTTAAAATGAACCAGAGCATGTTCGCCTGTTTACCATTGAAACCTCTTAATCACTTAGTCATCTATAATTTATAATAATTTATCTCTTCTCCTGCACCTCGAATTCCCACCGAGCCCTTTCGACACACTCATTGCTCCCAGCTGCCTCGGGGCTGCTCTCGGTCAAGTCCCGAATCCCGATTCTTCCCACCATGCATTGCTGTGGACACAAGCTCCAAAAAAAAAAGAAAAAAAAATACATCACCCTCTCCCATTAAACTTCTTGTCATATTGACCGGCTGTTGGTCCAGCGGGCGCACTAAACAAGCGAATAAGAAATTGATTTAGCTTTTTACGTAACGCTTCTCATTATGCTGGGAGCTAAATGAGCTGTGCGCGCGTGGGACACGACTCCAGTCACCCCACCCAAGCTCCCCGCCTTTACTGGATTTATGGAGCAATCATTTGGCGAAGGAGGAAGTGAGGGAGTTGAGAGTCGCAGTACCTCAGGGGAACTGCTGTAGACACGCAGCCGTGTATGAGACACAACTCTTGTTAGTGCTCATTAGAGGGGGGGAAAAAAGGACATTTGCCAGCTAACGTGGCCCACAGTAATCTGGGAACCGGACAGGTTTGACTAGGACACCATGATAACGCATCACAACATTTTTTGGAAATCCTGAGCACATCGTGTTTTCAATCCATTTTAAAGGTCAGATTCTTGCCAGAGTTAGGCAGATGCAACTTAGATGATCCAATGACACAAGAACTGTCCCGAAATACATTGATAAAGTGTTCTTTTTTAGCAAACACTGTAATTACCAACCAGGTGCTAGTGATGAAAAGCATCCAGTGAATAATCACCACATACAGTAAAAGCAGATGGTGGAAAGACATCAGCAAAGACCTGAAAGACGGAATTCATAATACCCATCAGCGTGGGGAAGGGCGCATCTCAATAAATTAGAATATATCCAAAAAGTTTATTTCAGATGTTTAGTTTTTATGATTATTGCTTACAGCATTAATCAATTTGGGAGATGTGAATCCAACCAACTCTGGTCCACCTACGAACCTCTGCCTCAGTTCAGCTGAAGTGAACTGTTGCAGTTCGAATATGTGAATGCTAAGCAAAACGGAGAGACCAGCCAAAAGCTTGAAGCGCAAGGCATTCTGGGTAAATACAAGTAAAACAAAAGCTGGTCTAGTAGTCAGTGGGACAAATGAAGGAATCCTACAACCGCTCCAACCTCACTCTACCTCATGTTTGTTTACGTTTCTTGAAGAAGGAAGTTGCGCTCGGTGTCTTCTTCAGGGGTTTTCCTGTCGTTTCCTTCAGTGGTTCTCGGTGCAGCGCCACCACGGGCGAGGAGGGGAACCTTTTTCAAAGGGTTCGGGTCGTTTTGACACAGTGCCGTGTGAAAGTCAACCAGCTGAAAATGTGACAAATGTCGCAATTTTGGTCTCAAATTAAACGAAGTCTATTGGACTATCAGGTGTGAAAACAACTCTATTCTCCTGCTGATTAACAAACTGATTGAGAACATAACGCTCGTCGGGTAAAGTGTTGTTCTGTAAAGCTTCATCGCTGCCTCCCAGCGGACTTGTTTGTGTTTGTCTGGAGCTGCCAGGAATACGTCCTCTGCTTAACCCCTGCTCTCTGTTGACCTTCAGCCTGGATCTACCCATCCCAGCATCTCTCCTCTCCTCCTCTTCCCTCTGCAGCTGGGTAATCATCTTTCATCAGGGGGGGAGATGAGAGCTGCTGACTCATGGTAAAGGATTAGGATGAGCAGGAGGAAGAGATGGGTGGGTGGGGGTTGAGAGAGAGAGAGAGGAGTTTTCCGTGGCTGCTGCTTCGGCTGCCGCCGAGGAAGAGCTGCAGTAGTTTGCAGCCGGAATACTCATGAGGAGTTGCAACACATTGCCCCCCCCCCACCCTCTGCCCCTCTTCACTCCCTTCTTCTGCTGTTGTGTTTTCCTCCAGGATTCCACATGCACACAGATATAACAAGGCCAGAAGCTGGGTGTAGGCCGAGCTTTAGCCATGGCACGACCTCAGCTGGCCTGAGCCCACTCACCACCCCCCTTCATCAGCTTGCAGTTGTCGCAGAGCCTCTCTGCAAACTCCTGTCTTTGGTAACCCAGGTGAACATGCAGCTGCTGCAGCTGGGGTCCCTGCTAATCTCATGGGGTTTGGGGGGGGGGGGGTGAGGGTGAACTGTAGCGCCTTTGGGGGATTGCAGAAACTGTGAAGGATGCATGGCGGTTGTCAGCAAATTGGTGCATTGCGAATTTGCAGCTTCAGCTTGCAGGCCACACACACACACATGCACACACTCATGCTGTTAAACAGGATGCATGGACAGCAATCCAATCAGCTGCTTTTTTTCTTTTTCTTTTTATTACTGTCATAACAACATGGAGTGCTGTAATAACGCCACAGTCGAAAATGCATTTCGGAGGTTAAGTAGAGATGGTAAGAATCCCAGAAAGGCTTTGCTGGGGGGGTCAGGGAGCTCATCAAGCTGTCACACTGGCATCAATTAACTGCTTTAAGACAATTGCAGGTGGCATTACAATTTCCATTAAGTTACACACAGAAGCTGCTTCATGTAGGAAACGTCAAGGAGATACCTTCAAAATAAGATATCACCGCCTTCCTAACATAATGACTGAAGATATCTTTTTGCCTAAATTGATTTGTTTTTGTCTAACTCATCTTTAGGCAAAAAAGAGGTGATGTTTTTTAATTCATTAATTATTTCCAAAATCACTTTGGATCACTATTTTAGGAAGGTGACGATGTGTGGTATGACAAAAGTAGCTTTTTCTAGAAACAGGAAATCGTATTTGAGTTTGATTTGGCTATTAATACTTTATTCAGCAAGTATTATTAAAATATAAATAGATAGATAGATAGATAGATAGATAGATAGATAGATATATAGATAGATAGATAGATAGATAGATAGATAGATAGATAGATAGATAGATAGCTTACATACAACATTCCAGAGCAGAACCTTTGTAATCGCATGTTTCTGGTACGCCTGTAAATCGGACGCACAGGCGACATCCACAAACAACAACGATGGACGACAAAGTTGCTTCTCCTGGCACATTTCTTCTTATAAAATGGTCTGATGGGACGCTGGAAAAGACTATTTCAGTGTTCCAGGTGTGCTAAAAGAAATTAGCCTGTTAGCAAAACTATTCCAGCCTAAAATAGCATCTCAGTGCTAAACATGTTGCAGCAACTCAGGCATCCCTAATGCTAATGTTGCCAATGCTATTTTTCAAAGAAGCTTAATTAATGGACAGAGGTTCCTGAAAGACTTGAAAGATGAATGGGAATAGTAGTACTTTGTACCAATCTGATGGTTGAATAGCCTACATTCAACCATCCTTGTTGTTGAGCTCATGTCTATTTATCCAACAATTCAGCAGCAAAAGAAAGTCGTTTTTGAAGTGAAAATGTTGCTTACCTTGTCAATATTACATAGTTTTATCTGTGGCTTGAAAAACAGCAACCTTTTATTTTGAAAGAGCTTTCGGAAGTGCTCATATCTCATTGTGAACTTGACAGCTTGTTTTCCGCGCGGTGACAGAGAGAGAGAGAGAGAGAGAGAGAGAGAGAGAGAGAGAGAGAGAGAGAAGCGCAGAGAGATACGGTAACCTGCAGGAGGACTCACATGGTCCTGCTGCAGCGGACCATACACCACCACAACTCTCAAAAACCTCTCCCACTCAAGTTCTTCTCTTTTTTTTTAAATTCTCCCACCGTACCATCTTATAGTTTTGTTTGTCTTTCAGAGGAATTTCTTCTTTTTTTTTTTTTTTCGCATCCTTGCCACTCGCAGCCCGGTCTCGGCCAGACTCGCGTCGGCCGGTGAAACAGCGTAATGGCTCGGGAGAACGGAGACACCGGCAGCGGCGAGACGTGGAAGAAACAGGTCGATGACATCAAGAAGATCTTTGATTTTAAAGAAGTCCTCGGAACGTGAGTAGACCGCCTTAAAAGCCTGTTTTATATTCCTGAGGCATCCTCACCCGGAGTCTGTTTGCGTCTTCCAGGGACTTCACAGTTACACTTTGATACTACGTTTGAATAAAAATGACTCTTTATACTTTATTCCTCTCTGTTAAAACACTGTAGCATTGATAGGGCGCTTGTTGGGTGTCCTGTGTGAAAATACATGCGCTGCAGTCTTTAGTCGGAAGCATAATTTCAGGCTCTTAATGATTCTTCATAACATTTTAACAATGACATCACAGCATCATTGCTAGTAGGGCAGCTTGATGCTCCCAGGCTTGCGTGTTATTCATTACATGGAGTTAATCATTGTAACCATTCAGTTATCAGGCTGAGCCGTTTCACTAATTCCCCTCTGGCAAGAACACAGCTTTCCCACTGGTTGCAAATCACTCTATTTTAGTCTAAGCTGGCAGCCTGGTATAATGCACAAAGCTTCTACTACTTCTTTATTTTACAAAAAAAAAAAAAAAAAAAAAAAGGGAAGGAAAGAAACCCCACAACAACAACAAAAAACAAGGGGTCCACTGATAAATCAGTCCTTCATTTTGGGAAGTTGGTGATGGGCCAAAGCTTTCATGTGAAGCCGACCTGATCCATCTGAAAATCAGCCGCCGTCCTCTATCGCTCTGCCAACAGTCACCCCATTGCTGCCAATTTTGCAAATTTGTCACTAACCTTCCCAACTTTTCAGACAAAAAAAAAAATCAACAGGTTGGGCTTTTTAAAGATCTAAAGCTCAGTGATCTACCAGAAATCTGCAAATGGTGTATCCCTAAAAAAAACCTTTTACCTACTGTGAGGTAAAATGTTTTATTACATTACAACTACAAATGTCAGTGAAGTTTATTAGCGTCTTACGTGGCAGATCAACGCAAAGTGGTGTAAAGTTGTGTAATGGAAAGCAATTGTTATAGTTTTTAAGGTATATCTAAAGAAAAATTGTATTTTCATTCAGCCCTCTTTACTCTGATACCTATAAATAGAATCCAGTGCCACTGGTAGTCTTTAGAAGTCAAATAATTAGTAGTAGGGCTGTTGTAAACGAATATTTTAGTAATCGAGTAATCTATCGATTATTCTTACGATTAATCGAGTAATCGGATAAAAAAAAAATTATAAAATGAAATATTGGTAAATCTGGCATAATACCGGTGTTACTATCAGATATCAATATCAGTCCAATTTTTCATATTTGGGCATCCCTAACAGTTGCTTTTTTGTAGTTTAGAAAACTAACCTGTAACAATAATAGCTCACTTTCTAAGTTAACCAGAAGAAAAGTTATAGAAAAATCTGAAATTATATTGAATGTAATAACAAAGAGGCAGGCTCACAAATATGCTTATAAAAAATGTCTACAATCCAGCTTTTAGTTTAATGTATTCATCTTCAGTGAGTTTAATAGATTAATTAAACTCACCTTGCCACCTAACCTGTCACGCTTTGGGTTTGAAAATACGGGAAATGCCGCCTGGAGTGGGAGGAGAGGGCGAATGAACGAACATGGGGTGGAGGGGAGGAAATAGACCAGCGGACTGACGAACCGTTAGACCGGGGGACGAACACGGGGGGAAGCAATACGGGATATTTACGACACCTTCACTGGTCACACTCAGAAACTCATCTACCAGCCATGTACGATGCGCTCCGCCACCCGTTTCTTCAGACCGGGATATGAAATTTATTGTGCGGTTCGTCGGTAAAGCTACATTTACACGGTAAGCATCAGCTACTCAGCCGCCCGCCCTGTTCAGGCTATCCGCTCACCTCAGCGCTCTTCCCGCCGTTCGCTTTCAACCAGCAGCCCCGGAGGAGAAATGCTGCCGTACTCCAGGCATCCCCCCAGTCATTTTAAGGATGCTTATTGGTTCCCGAAAAAGGATAAAAAGTCGGGCATTATCATCAATCAATAAAATCCCCACGGGCCAATCTTGAAGATTGGACTTTATGCCGCTGAGACTTAGCTTTTGTCAACAACTCAGAGGCGGAAGTGAGAGCTCCGCGCAACGCAAATGAAGTCCCGGCCGGAACATGGTGCGCTAACTAATAAAACATAAATTAACGAAGCTTCGAGGCAGGTAAATTTTCCTCGAGGAATTTTAGTAATCGAGGTACTCGAATCATTCGAGGAATCGTTTCAGCCCTAATTAGTAGTTTCCTGTTTTTTAAATTTTTTTCTTAGTGTAAATTCAGTTTTTCTGTGAAGCTTTTGGAGTTTAAAAATATATTTTTAGACTCTAGTGTCCTTTATTGAACAACAAATAAACTGGAGAAGGGGAAGACATGCAGATGTTGGGGAGACGGCAAATTTGTGTCTCATCTCTAGTCAGATGAGACACAAACTGTAGCTTTTTGGCCAACATTCAAAATGTTCTGTTTGGCAGAAATCTGATATGATGATCACCCACCCGATCGTGCAGGGTTTCCCCCAGAAGACCAATGGTAGGGCTGGTAGGAACGTTTTGTTTAGGAATGTTACGAATATTTCGATTGGATGAAAAGACCTGTCTGTGATTGGCTGGTCATGTCACTCATTTCACTGTTAGCCTAGCTTTAGCCTGGGTGACGAAATCCTGGTGACCCGTCAGACGTATATGTGCTGGTGAAAACCTCGTGTTGTACTGGCTTATGGGCGATGGTAGCCTTCAGCATTTTCATTTCAGAGCCTTCCCTCAGCATGAGTTCATTTCCAGCCGACCCAGCTCTTTGAATGGAAGGACGTTAGCCGCCTGCTCACTAGTGAGTCCAGGTGGATACAGAGAAACTACTATGGCAAGAGTGGAAAACAAAAACACAACACTCTTTTACTTGCATATGTACATGGTGTGTGTGTATTACCAGCTGTAAATAATCCGTCTTGTCCAAGGAATGATACTGGCGAGAGAAAGTTGTGTTTATAAGCACCTGATAAACCTGGTTAGCGCAGCTAGTGTTACTAGGCCAGCGTCCAGCCACAGTTTCTTTAATTTTGGAGATCGGTGCTGAGCTGAAACCAAACCCACCTCTGCAAAGGTCTGAAAATCATACACTCTCTCCTTTTGTTCTGCTCTGAGAGGGAACTGACAGACCTGCCTGCACATATGTGGTAAACAACAGTCACCGACCTGCTGTCAACTTAGCAACTTTCAACTTTGTCCCTATATTTAGTGGCTTTTCATGCAAAAAAAAAAAGTTGTGATCGAACAAGATCGGAATTGGCAGGTCAGGCCTTTCGGACAGAAAACCGCAATCAGTGCTTCCCTATTTTCCAGTGCATCTCTTATCATAAACACACACAACAAAAACCCCTCTTTCACACCTTAAGGAAGCAAACAGCACACATCATCCTTGATGATGACTGTTAAACTGAGGTGAATTTACTCACCGTCTTAAATCTCCTGCTGTTTATTTGACCACACACACATCTTTGTTTGGTTTGTCCTCAAGCTTCATTGCAGTGGTGTTTCTGTTCCAGTGCTGCTCCATTATCCCAGCGCTTGTGTTGGTTCTGTTTATAAAGCGACTTGTGATGACTTTAAGTAAGGTTAGGCAGCAGCAGCGGTGGTGGTTGGAGGTGTGTGTGTGTGTGTGTGTGTCTGTGTGTGTGTGTGTGTGTGTGTGTGCGTGTGTGTGTGGAGGGGGGATTTTCTTGTTGATGACAGCAAGACTTTAGCAGACAGCAGGAATTACAGCCTGAGCTGCAGCGGTATCACTGTCAGGGTCGTAAGCCTTTTCCTGTGGGAGTTCGAGGCTTTAGGAGAGGAAGCTCCCAGGTAGGAGATGTTTGTTTTCCTTTTCAATCAGGTGGAAATTTCACTTTAAACCAATTCTCTGCATCCACTTCCAGTTTAGAGGAGTTATCTTGTTTGGAGATTGGTGTAGATTGGGATTAACGATGAATTCAGAATTTGGGAAGTTCAAGAAGCAGGGTTAATTGTTTATTTTTTTTCTTTTCGTTTTTGCTGCGGCGCAGCTGAAACTTGGAGCAGATGTGACTCACGAAGACACCTGCTCACTCAGGAGGCAGAGCGGCAGTGATCCGAGTCGGTTCTGTTAGCCGGCGCCGATGATGGATGTTTGTAACTGATGCGTCAGCAGAAAGCGGGAAAGCAGGATGTGTGTGTGTGTGTGTGTGTGTGTGTGTGTGTGTGTGGGGGTGTGTGTGTGTGTGTGTGTGTGGTGGAGGAGAGGCGGCTGCATTGACTGACTCCCAAACAGACTCTTGCTTTCTGTCCTGGAACCAATCAGATAATTGTTGTTGCCTGAGGCGGGTCAGCTGGTTTCCTGATTGGCCAATGGACGACCGCAGGCCACTTCCTGCAGCAGAGAAGCCGCGGTGTGTTTTCTGCTTCGGTAGGTTTTGACCCCAGGAAGTGATGTCAGACACCTGACACTGCCATCCCTGCATCCTCTGGTCCGACTCTCTGCCTGAGCACCTGAACGCCTCACCTCTTCAGGTTTATCAACCTCAGAGGGGCTCAATTAGAGCCGCAGCTGTGTGCAGAGTGATGTGTTTGAGTCTCTCCCTGGTGTCTGATTACCCCCCACCCACCCCCCTGGTGTGTGTGCCGTGTGGGCCCCTGTTCCTCACTGATCAATTATTCAGAAGGAACAGGAGTGTGTTCTTTGTTGCATGTGTGTGTGTAATCTGCAGGTGGGCTGCACATCTCAGCAGGAGAGGTCACTGTGAACTGAGGAAGTGCAAAGGAAATAGTTTATTCAAGAGAGTCTTGATGTAGTTGGTGGGAAAGTAAAAATACACATAAACACATAGTTTTTTAAGCACATTATCAATCCATTTGTTGCTAACAGTAGTGAATCTGATCACTAAGCACAAGGCGTTATGGTAGATGAGGGAATTCAAATATAAACATGTCACCAGCAGGAGACTAAAATTCAAACAGTTTGATCCACCCAGCATTTATAAGTAGGGTATGGAAGACCAATCATACCAAAATGGAATTCAATCAAAAGTGGCAAAAAGAAACATTTATGCATTTAAATTAGAGGTGCAGAAAAAACAAATCTGTTCTATAAAAAATCACAAATCGTAGTCCTGGGAATCCTGAATCGATTTCGAATGTCTTCTAGCTCCAGTGTTAATGATGTTTAACATTCAAAGTTTATTGATTTTGAGAATGCGCATTAAGGCATTATCATTATATCACTTGAAAATGGTCAGTATTATAATTTATTGCAATAACTTCAGGGACAATTTATTGTAAAACAAAATTTCTTATTGTGACGTAACCCGTACAACAACAGTGTCATTATTTCTTGACTTGAACTTGACCCAGAGTACCTTCTGTTGGAACGGCATTCATCTTGTCTGCATTGAGCTAGCTAGCTAGACGTTGCCAGCTAGCAAAGGGCATGCCAAAGCCCTACATTAGCCTGGCTAGCTCAGCGCTGGATTTCAGGTTGGATGTGACTGCGGAAGACCTTTTCAAAGGAGGAGAAGTGTGTGTGTGTGAGGATGGGACAGGAAGAGAAATGTGATGGTAATGCATTGTGGGAACGTTACAGTGCCGTCCAGGGCACGCTGCCCTTAATTGATGCTCCACTTCCCCGGCGCCGGCACTGTTCTCAGTTCACCGTTTCTGGGACTCCGCAATCCACATCCCTCCCAAGTCATTTTGTCCTCTCTTTATCTCCTCTTTATGTCTACAACTCTGTCCTACATCCCCTCCCCACCACACCACCAACCCGCGTCTAACTCTGCCTGGTCTCTCTCGACAGTGCAGAGTTGCGGTGCCAGCGTGCGTGACGGACTTTTCAAAGTTCCTTTCACTCGAGGTATAAATAGGATCTTAAAAATAGAACAAAAGATGATTGTTAGCTTTGTAACAAAGCCAGCTTCATCAGTGGACTGCCAGCCTACGCCCCGAATGGTGCACAACAGCACATGTGCAGTTTTCATAAGAAAAGACGAGATGTACTTTATTGATCGCAGAATCTGTTTTCTTCTTGTTTTTTCTTTTTTTTTTACCAGTTTTGTTCTCAAGTCCATTTTATAAAATGAGTAAAAGGAAACATCTGACGTTTGAGTGCAGTGAGAGAATGATTAATCTGCATTCAGCCATTTACCAAATGACTGCAGCAGTCGTGGTCATTAAAGAATGGCTCGGTGCCACACAAAAAGGATGAAAACACAATATGTGTGCACATCATGTTTGCTTCCCATCCCAAGCCTCACGGTCCCATTGTTTCTACACTGAGGCTGTAAAGTCTTTTTAAAGAAATCAGCAAAATGGTGAACCAGTTTGTGGCAAAATAACAAAGATGTTTACTCTGGGTGAACCTTTGGGGCAGCAGGGGAGTCCTGGCCGGAAGGTTCCTCAAATTTTTTCACATTTTCCTTCCTAATGTGGATTTTATGTGACTGTCCAACACAAAGACACACTGCATACTTCAGTGGGGGGAGGCATTGGAAAGGGGAATTGTGCAAACATCAAGGAAACTTTTATTTTTCAAGTTTTTTACTGCTTTTATAGATGTGGATTCAGTGAAGCAGAGATGCCCTTGTTTGTTGCTGAGACCATAGAGGCTATGTTGCTAAAGCCAAAGACCCGGTGAAGTTGCAGCTGAAGCTGGTGAGGCTTCAGCTGTCAGCAGTCAAACCTGCTACTCAGCAAGGAGGAAAACACTACTCCAAGAGAAACACAGAAACAACAGACTGCAGTTTGCAAAATGTCCACAGGAACCTTCATATTTAGCAACATGTCCAAAATGACCATCGCTAACTGATGCACTTTATAAAATAGATGGAATCATGGGGAAAGAACATTAAGTAGAAATATTGAAACATCTAAAGATCTCAAACTTGGGCTCAGATTTGTCTTCCAAATGGACAATGACCTTACACTTACAGCCAGAGTGGTTACAAAGTGGCTTCAGGAGAACAAAGTCAATAATACATAGAATTTGTTGGCAGATCTGAAAAGGTGTGCGAGTGTCGGTTCCACCAGCGCTTTCAGGAAGAATGGACCAGAACTAATGTAAGAAACTTGAGGAAGGAAACCCAAAATCTTCGACTCAAGTCAAAGGCAGTGCTACCGAATACTGATAAGATGTATGTAAAGTTTTGATTTTGAAAACATCTCTGACACTCTCTCATTATTCTGACATCTAGCAAATAGAAATTATTTTACTAATTCCACCAAGAGAAGTTTGATCTGATTTACCTTCAAACAGAGCAAAAGAAGGTGCATTTATTGTTTGATGTGTGGAACCTTCTGGTTTCGACTGTGTGAGCGACACTGTTGCTCTCGAAGGTTTGAGTTTCTGCATTTATTGTGAAACTTTGTGTATGAGGAGAAGTGTGCAGGAGGGGTGGGGGGGGACTTTCATCCCAGACTGACACGTGGGTCCAGAGTATTAATGATCATAAACTTCAGTCCATTATCGGATCAAGGCTCTATTTTAAGCCTCTCTGTGATAACATCCAGCTTATAATGTCCCCGATCTGGGAGCCTGTTGTTTCTGCTGCTGCTGCTGCCACCGCCACCCGTTAGACAGCTGTATAGATTTATGAACACAGCTGCATGTGCCAATGGGAAAAGGTTAGAAATGTCTTTTTTTTTTTTCAATAAACAAAACATAGGAGGGAATGAGTTGGACTTTGCATACTCGGACAATCTCCGTCGGAGGGTTGTTTGTCCTGGTCGAAGGACTCGGTTTCAGCGCTCTTGTGCAATCCCAAAGGCCCTCGACAACAACATCTGCTCTCCGAGAGTGATACAAGGGGAATACAACCTGCTGGGACGCAAACGCTTGTTGTGATGAATGGAGCAGCTGGTGGGAGACGGCCGCATATTTAGTGATCAAGGACGACAGCGGAGCCGCTGGAGGTCAGCGACGTGAGCTGCGGAGCTAACTGCTGTGCTGCGGGCTATCGGCCTGGTTCACAACACCGTTAGGAGTCAGCAGAGGACGGGGCACAGGAATTCGTGTCAACATGAATCAGTACCAGCTCTCTGTTCAAGAGAGGAGGCGCACTGGGGTTAATAAAGTGTTGTAGTCGACCATGTTGTGGTTTGGAACTGTACTTTATTTTGAGGTTATGAAAAGTTGGTTTATGTCTGATATCCGACTGAAGTATCAGTTGAACGTAGATTTAGAACAATAGTTGTATACAGTGCCATTGAAAAGTTTTCCGTCTAGAGAAGCACCAATCTGTTTTTTTCACTTTCTTATTATTAACTTATTCAGAAAATGTACTTCAATCTGTTTAGCTGTTAACACTTTAGGGCTTTAGCTCTCGGAAAAGCCAAAAAGCACTTCAAGCTAGCATAAAAACTATTTTTTTGCGAAATCTAAGAAGTTATTTATTATTTTGCCGTTCCATCAACCTTTTCTAACGAGATAGGAAACACAGTTAATGACTAAAACTTAAAGTACAAATTCATCTCTAGCCTTCATATTTCTCCTTCCAAGGTAGCATGCTACCAGTATGTGATTAGCACTGTGCAGAACAGGCTTCATTTTGCCACACATCTCAGAAAAATTAAAAGACATTTTCAGGAATATGTTGCTAGCAGGCAAACTGTAATTGTTCTGACACCATGTAATGCTAATGATTCTAACAAAGGAACCAGTTGAGTGATGTGAGGTCTACGTTTGATGTGTTTCCATCTCCACTTAAGCGCTTTAACTCTTTAGCATATCAGCTCTCAAAAAAGCCAAAAAGCATCTCAAGCTAGCAAGGAAACTTTCCCATAAACCTTTTCTAATGCGATAGGAAACATGGTTAATGAATAATCAATAAAACTTGAAGCACAACTTCATCTCTAGCCATAATAACAGTCTTCATATTTCCCCTTCCAAAGTAGCATGCTAACAGCACGTGGTTAGTGCTGTGTAAAACAGGCTTCATTTTGCTCCGGAATATTGTGTTGTTTTTAAAATTCAGGGAGTATTTAATTTATTTTCTTTTCAAGGATTTTTTCTGTATTCAAAGAAGATTTTGCAGTGATGAAGAATGGATCCTCTCTGGAGCTAAGCAGTGAAACAGTATCCCCCTCTCAGACTTTGATTGGGTTATAAACTGACTGATCAGGACTCTAGCCACTCTGGGAAATGCTTCCAGACTGTGTTGTTTTGTTCGATTTCATTTTCGATCTTCTCAAACATCGACATTCTCTCGAAGAAGAAGAAGATTGATTTGGTAGGCCTGAGCAGTGGCTGCTGTGTTCACATGAAAATGTACCAGATCTGCGTTTTTAAGTGCAGGAGAAGTTAGCAGTCGACCCTGATTGGCGATTCTGCACTCGCCTGAACGGAGGAGCAAATCACAAAGCAGCTTTGCATATTTTCTCTTAAGGCTCTGGTGCTTGTGATGGAGGCAAAAGAAAATATAGCAAAATAATGGAGTGGAGGAGGGAAGAGGACAAAGAAGAAGAGATAACGGTATGGAAATGAAGAATTGTATGCGAACAGCAATAAGGGATGGAAGCAGGAGCTCACATAAGCCTGAAGGGAGAGGGGGGGCTTCAGGGGCCCTTTGGCATTCATGTTCCACTTCTGAAGGATAAATATGTTGGAAGTGGTTTCGTTCTGCTACTCGATCTCTCCTTCCACCATCTGCTGTTGTTGGAGCCAAGAAAAGCTTTTGTTCTGAAAAAAAACGACATCTCTGTTTAGAGCTGCAAGGCATTCAAGAACCTAAGTGGTGTCTCATTATGTAAATTTCAGAACAGAGGCTAATAGAATCTTCACACGAATGATTTTGAATCTGTTGGTTCAGTAATGAACTAATTGTAAGCAGCAGCAGCAGCAGCAGCAGCGATGGAGGCAGAGCTCAGGACCAGCCAGGGGGATGAGGAGCTCTGCTCAGACTCCAGAATGAGATATTCGTCAGCCGGCCTCTGTTGGAGGCCGTCCATGTTTCCCTATCCATGCTCCTTTTGGAAGGATTAATCCATGGCATGAACAAGGAGATCTGGGCTTTCTTTTCTAATCATTTCCTTTCGTGAGTCCACAGAACGGGTTGGAATGGATTAAAACTGAGCGTTCTCATTACGGCTGCACCGATCGCAGTTTTCTGGCTGATCGCCGATCTTTAAAAAGCCTGACCTGCCAGTTCTGATTTTTGTAAATGCCTATTTTTTTGGTGTGAAAAGTCTCTAAATAGAGCGACAAAGTTGCTAATAATAGGACTTCATTTGCATAGCACCTTTTAAAACAAATGTCACAAAGTGTTTTACATAAAAAAATCTATTAAAGCATCATAATCGACACAAGAGACACAAAAAGTGTACCAAATCAATTAAAATGCATAACAATATAAGACAAAATGAGATAATAAAAATACAAAAGAAATTTGAATATTAAAAGCCTTATCATAACTAATGATTTAAAAGCTGTTTAATATTTTTAAGTAATATTTGGGATAAGTTGGCAACAATGGTTTAATATTGACCTCACATGTGCAGATGTGACTTGCGTTTTGCATGTTGGGTTTGATCACCAATCTCCCAAAATTTAAAAAATCTGGGTCGATTTATTATTCAGCCGGTTTATCGGTTCAACCTTAGATCTCATAGCTTTTAAAGGAAGTTTATATCAGTTGATTTTACAGTATGATAAGGTTTCACATAGCTGAGCTTCGAATTGGCTGACTGGTTTTGTGCGACCACAATCACATCATTATTTCCGGATGTGCTGATGGCTGACAAATTGAAGCTGTCTTCAAAATATTAAGTGTTTCAATATCAACACAGTATTTTGCTCCTAAACCTGTTCTTCTCTGGTGTTTAGAATCCTTTAGCAAACAAACTATTTGCCAAAACTAATGTCAAATGTTTCGGTTCAGTGCAAGGCAGTGCAAATAGTTATGTCACTACTGATTTATCTAAGTACCACATCGAAACCTTAGAAGTGTTACAAAACCTCTGCTTCCCAGCAGAGTCACACATTGTCAACCAGAACACACTTTAAAAACTGTTGGGTTACAAATGGTTCAGTTAGAGTTATTTTGCTAACCCAGACCTGGGTCAAATATAAACCAGTCAAGCCCTTTGAATTGACACAGGACGGTGAGGTTGTGGGTTCATAACTGTAGCATTTCTAATCAAGACCATCTCCAGCTGGCTCATGTCCACAATGAACTAATAGTACCATATGAAATATTGCCTGTGTGAGTTTTTTCACCAACACTCAGATGTCAGATGGGAAATTTCACAAAACACGAGTTCAGAGTAAACAAAAATGGCCAACTGGGAAGAAGGAATGACGATAGTTTGTGGTCACATTTAAAGGACACAAAACACTACAATGACGTCTTCAACATCCACTGAACTTTCTGTACTATGAACTTGTTTTGTATTCTGTATTCTGTATCTTGGGTTCCCTTCTTTGCTTCTGTCACCTCGCTTTCTGATTGGCTACCCGTCTGGTTTGTCCCTGGAACACCACACCACACCACACCACACACATTGCGACATCGGGCCATGCAGTGGATCTATATTGACTTTAAGACCACTGTTTTGGTCAAATGACATTGGTAAAAATCAGAACCTTGAACTCTCAACTATTGAGAAACGATTACCACCTGAAGGTGTGGACTGTGTTCAATCTTGAAATGAGTGGATCTGATTTTACCCAACCACTAACGTTTAGTTTGGCCGTTAATTGTGTAATGCGCTGGCTTACCGGAAATTGTGTGCATTGTAGAGTAAACAACCCTGTGGGGAGTAGGTCCATGACATCTTTGCCAGAAATAAAATATCTTAAACATCTCTCTGGCTCTGATATTAATTGCTCAATTTTTGGAAGCAACTTGAACTGATTGGCTTTGTTCACCTCCTCCACTGCCATTGCATTGACGGGAGATGAGAATTGAGCGGAATTGCGTAAGAAGGCGATGGCCAAGCTAACGTAGAGCTTAAGACAATTCTTCGATCAAATTATGATTCCTTTCTATTATCCTGTCTGATTCCGCTGCCACTTTATAGGTGGCAATAGTGCATCTTTATGACCTTTGCTGAAGTGTACACATAAGTGAAACAAATATCAAGAGCTCCTAATAAGGCTATTGGTCAAGCATTTTTTTTCTGTTGTGCTCACTATACAAAAATGTCACCACAACCTTTTTAGGGTCTTATCCTAAGACACCCTGGGTAGTAACATCGTGTACTAAGTAATATTTGGCAGGCATGCGACAGGGTCGCCGTGGTAACCCTTAGCTGTTGCCCATCAGATTGTGAACGATGGCCGCCGTTAATGGAAGCAGTCCTGCCGCAGCGCCGCGGCCGACCGCCGTACACTCTGTCTTCTCGACAGGTAATTTAGGGCAGACCACCACTTAACACACAAACACAGGGAGAAGACCCACAAGAGAGCAAACACAAAGAGACATGTATACACAACTCCAACTGCAAGAAAACCTCTGGAAGCTATGACACACACACACATTATAGTGCTGTTAAGTGAAACACACACCTTTACGAGGGACACACACACACACACACACACAGCTACACCATAGAGGCTTTTTCTGTATTATAGCAGACCTACTTTTACTCAGTCCCATTACTGTACTCAGATAAAGGTGATTCAGGCTTTTTTAAAATGTATTTCTCCTTTGGCCTCTGGAGTTACTATGCATCATAATTTTATTGTACTGCACAATGACAGTGAAGTATTTTATTTTATCTGATGTGTGTGTTGTTGTTTATGAGGCCTGTCGTGACCCACTTACACAACTTGTCAAGTCGCCCTTGAGTTGAACACATAGCGACGGCGTGCAAGCGCACATAGACACAAATACAACCAGTGGCGCAAAAAGTGGGTGTGGACTACACTGGGGCGCCACGCTAGAAGGGGCGCCAAAATGATGACAGGAAAATAATTTCTGTTTGTTATATTCCATGTTTAACAGCAAGGTTATTATAGTTAACTAAAACTAACTAAATAATGAAAACTAAAGTTGACAAAACATTTTTGTGAACTGAAATAAATAAAAACAGTTATTAATGGGGAAAAATTATAACTGGAACTATATTGTGCACTTATGAAACTAACAAACAGAAATTAGAAATTAGCCTTTCAAACTCAGTGTGTTGTTCAACAACGATTGAATACATTTTTTGAACATTTTATTTTCTATTGAGTATTCATGTATGTAAGCATAATCACAATAAAATACTTTGACGTTTTCGAGTCCTGCACCTCAAATTATTTTAAAGTCATATTTGATATGTACAGCATTTTTATAACACCTCAAGCTGACATAAGTGTGCAGTTAAATGGCACTGTGTGGCTGGAAAAACCTAATACTGCTCCTTTGTAAATTGAAATAATCATTTGAAAACTGTTTTTTGTAATTACTCAAGTTAGCTTCATCAATTAAAATTTGTCTGATTTGTTTAATAAAATTTGATTGTTTCACGTCTCATGGATCTCTCGAAATTGATTAATTTAGTTTGCTTCACCATCCATTAAAAGCTTCAGCTATCTGTGTTTTTTTCTGCAACTTTTCCCTTCTACAGTTTATTCTTTCACTCAACTTTCCATTAATACATTTGGCAGACAGTACTTTAACCTGTAGTTTTCAAATTGAACAGGAATAACCTCTGAAATTGACTAGTGTGTGAAGTAGAGATTATGGGGTGTGTTACATTTAAATATCAAGGAAATCCAAAGTGTAAACTGATCATGTTGAGCTCTTATGTTCTCAGTCAGCTGCTTTGGTTGGACTAAACACTCCTGTAGTTTATCTTGGGAGTTTCTAATTGAGTAATGAAGTTTGTATGATTTTGGGGGAGGACAATCACATCATCCCCCCTACAGCATTAATAAAGCCTTGAGTCACTTCTAATAAGCCGAGCTGCTGCCGGGTACATTTCACCAAGCAGCCTTCTGCCACTGTTTACACTCCCTTCTCATGTGTGTGTGTGTTTCATTAGTACGTTTGCGACATTGGAGGGTGATTAGATGAGTTTGTGTCTGTTGGACTGAACCCAGTCAAACTTCTGTCTTGTTAACACCTGTTCCTCCATGTGTGACTTTGTCAGGGTGTAACCACGGCTTACCGGAAAATATTTGTTTTTCTGCAAAACAGATGCAGCAAAGCAGCCGTAGGGGGGATTTAAAGTGCGACTAGTTTAGGCAGAAGGAAACACATGTACGGGCATGACGGCGTGGCTCGGTGGAAACGGTAACGCTTGTTTTAATCCTGGAACACAGCTCTGGATACATGGTTAATCTGTGAAATTTGTTTCTTTGCTGACAGGTCTATGTTGTGCAGATTTTATGTTTTTAACTGACTGAGAACAGTGGTAGATTTTTATTATAGGCCATATGGGTGGTTGCCCAGGGTGTTATTACAAAGGGGGTCAAATTATTTATTTATTCGAATGTGATTCTGCCTTAAGTATTAGTTTAACAAATAGTTGTTTCTCATTGAAATTGTATAACAGTACTTCAGCTCATCTAGTAAAACTCACAGTGATGTATTTCACACATTTATTTTTGTTCGTTTTGACAGTTAGTGATTTTTAACTAATAAAAACCCCAAATTCAGTTTCTCAGAAAATCTAAATATCTCAAAACTATGAAAAAGTATTTATTTTCCATTAATGTGAGTCTAATATAAAGTATGTTGGCATACTTTACAATGCATGTACTGCAGTTAAAGTATTTATTTATTTATTTATTTATTTATTTATTTATTTTATTTTTCTGCAACTAGCTATGAAAGTTATTATATCATAGGTATAACCTTATCAAACATAGGCCATGTGGGCGGTTGCCCAGGGTGGCATAAGAAAGGGGATCAAACAATCGAGAAAAAAAAAAGTCAGTTACTTTTATCCACCTGCAGTCGATGGGATGTTGGAACTTCCTGCGTAAAGACAAAAACATGGAGACTATTTTATTTCCTTCGGAATGCACTATATTTTATCCGACCCCAAAATTTACAGAAGTTCCAGCATTTAAATCAACTGGAGGGCTGCAGAAGAATTAGCACCATTGATTCAAGAACTTCCATTATAGATAATTGTCTGATCTTGTCATGAGGGCTTGCAGTATCATCACAAGTGGTTATTGTCTCGATTTCATTTCTAATGGTTTTGCATTGCATGTTCATTTAAACAAAACTGGCTCTGTTAGTGACGAGGAACCCTGTGGTGTTGCTACCTGGAAGTCTATGAGGATGTCAATCCTGTTTGTGTTTTACAGTAAAAGCTAAACTCAAACTATCCAGGTTACACACCTAAATGCTTCCTCTCAGGGCTGATAGCATAAAAGGAGTATTTCCTTTCATCTCGCTGTCAGCATCTTGGCTCCAGCTATTAGAGCAGGCGACCTCCGCCGTGCCCTGTAATGTGTCAGGTCAAGTCTTTTTATCTTCAGCCGTAGCTGCCTCTTTTCTTCTCCTTTTCTACTTTTCTCACCACTCCCCCTTCCTCTCTTTTTGTTCCTACATATACCTCTCTCTCAGCATGACCTGAGTCTGAGGGTCTGATGCTGCTCTGCTATCGCCAGCTTTTATCTTTTGCCGTGTTTACGGTCCTGTGTCTAAGTACAGTTACCACATCAGCAGTGCCAACAGGAACCAATTTGTAACAGTTGATCAAATATTTTTGACTCTTGGATTCATTTCATTTTTTTTCTTTTTACTGATCATATGTGTGTCATTCGCCGTCATTGTCATGTGGACACTTGTAAATGTTTCACCCCAACTCTTAACTATAGAATTGTAATGTACTGATGAGTTACGTTATAAGTAATAAATGTGATTCCCACATTTATTTGTGGATATCACAGGTAAATGTGATTTCCATGGTGATGGATGTCAACATATTGAAAGTCTTGTGAAATCCCTGTGGTGGTTTGCACTGTTGCCATGGAAAAAGCCGTACCTTGGTGGCTCAGTCAGCATTGGTGGATCTGCGTCGTGTTGATCTGAGTAAACATAAAAAATCCGAGGCGACGCCTCACCCTGTGCATCTGTACCGTTCTCCTGGCCCTCGGTTGGTGTTAATTTCATCAGGATTCTTGTCAAGTAGGTGAATAAAACAAGTGAACTAGAAACAAGTCAGTGTAACATAATCAGGACATTATGAGATGCAGGGTAAAGACTTTAAACAACTCTCTCACTACCAACACTGATATGTATCTACTGAAATGCCCATTATGGAGCCTGTGTGAGCTGTGGAAACTTGTCAGGTTTGGTTTCTGATGTTTATTAGATGGTGAGTCAGATTTGATAAAACTGTAAATTGAGAAAATTCTGTGTATGGAATGTGAGCTGCAGCTGTCTGATTTATTTTTATTTTATTTTTGTTTTCGGCAGACCTATGAAGACACTGTTGCAGTAATCAATGCGACTGAAGATAAACACTTGGATGAGTTTCTCTAGATCTTGCTTGAAAATTAATTCTTTAATCCTGGAAATGTTCTTCAGGTGATAGAAGGCCGACTTTGTAACTGTCTATATGATGCTGAAGGTTCAGGTCAAAGTTCATCTCTACTCCCAGATTTCAGTACCTGATCTCTAGTTTCTAGCTGTAATAACGGAAAATGTGCTTTGACTCTAGATTGTTTAGAGTCCTCTTCAGGTCAAATAATAATAATAATAATAGCTTCTGTTCATCTGAAGAAAGTTGTGGCTTATCCACAATTAGATTGGTTCTAATCATCGACTGAGCACTTGAATGGGTTCATAGTCTTTTAGTGACATCATACAGGGATGTTGGACCTGTTGCCCAGGCGACCCTTTCTCTGATAAGCAGAAGGCAGTAGTTGAATAGGAGAATGTATGATGTGAGAAAATCATCATAAGCCTTTTTTTTCTTTAAGGAGCAGCATTTTGTCATAATGTTATACCCTCATAATAAACATTCCTGGAGTGTTGCCTTGATTCTTTCATGCATTTTTGAGAAATCCCTTAATCTCCTTTGGCAACCATTCAGCTGTGCAAAATGCCTGGGTGAACCTTGATCCACCTTTGAGGAAAACTCTCCTCCTCCATGCTGTCGTTTCCTCCTCTTTGACTCCCCAACTCAGCTCCTTCAGACTAGCTAGCAGCAACCCTAACCCTAACCCCTAACCCTAACCCTGAGCTCATTATACGAGCTACTTTAACTTTAACTCTGGTTAAAAATTTTTTTAAAGGGTTAATAGAGAAGCCAAGTTGTGATGACTTCATGAAGGTACAGTTCTGAAAGAGCAGGAGCTTCTTAAACAGACAAAGGCCCAGTTTTATCTTTTAGCATTTTTATACTTGATTGTGCTATTTAATGTCAGTATGTGCCTGGAAAACACATTATACTGCCTCTTTAAGAAATGAAATAATAGGTAGGTCCGATATTAAAACTTGATTTATCTGAAACATCTTAATGTAGCAAAAACAGAAGAAATGTGTAGGAATGTATTACAGTAGTAAACATGAACCAGGGAGAGCTTTACTTTGCCTACAGATTGGAGACAGCTTTTGTCCAGATAGACTTCTGTTTCTCTAAATCTCCGTTTTGGGTTTGTCTCAAGTTTTGGTTTTACTCTCCTGATATCCTGGCATGCAGCTCAGGTTTTTTTTTTTTTTCCACCATTGTATTTGCTTGGTTTGCTTTCAGCTGGTAGGGACATCCTTCACTGGTTTGCATCTTGTTCAGCTTGCGCTCCGGCTGCCTGTTGGATGTGCTGCGGTTGTGGCGGCACAGCAGTCAGGAATTTCAGAGGGAATTCTTGTTTGGCGTCTGTTCTGAGGTTTGTCATTCTAATAGCAGAGAAGACTCGTCAGACCTTTCATTTCAGCGCTCGCTCCCTCTTGTTTTCATCTTCTGCTATCGGAGCCCCAGTTAGAATACAGACTATAATTGGCGCTTAATTGCTGCCGTGGCAACAGGTTTTTTTTTTTCTTTTTGAGCCTGCGAGCTCCGCTACCAAACCAATATAGTGCGCCCACACTTTTCCATTCCTCATTTCCATCCAGGCTTGTGTTTTTGGTGCAGGGATAAACGGTAGTAAACTTTTCCTACTAATCACGCCGCTCTTTGTGCCTGTGACATATGTGTTTGCATTCTGCTCCAGTGCATTTACACACCAGCTGTAATAAATCCCCATCCATCACGCCTTACCTCCTGTTGTCATATTGATTCAGATCAGCAGCTTTCCCACCTGCCGTTTGGAACACCAGCAATTATCCAAACATCATTTTAATCCATTTAAAGTCCAATAAATTTGAAAGTTGAGTCACATTTTCCATATTATGTTTCTCTCTTCTAACCAGTAGAGCAGATTCCTGTAGATTTAGAAACCATTAGGAGTTCTGAGTGGGAACAAAATGTGTCTGGGTGTTGTCAGAGCATCCTTTTAAGGAAACTGGTGGAGGTTTTATGAGTCATTGTGTTGACTTCGAATTTCATGGAGTCAATCTGGAAGGTTTACCAAAATCGATAAATGGCTAATTCAAGACATAGCACCAGTTTTGTTTTTTGTTTTTTTGAAGCTTAACAACTTGGACACATTTTCTGTGTCATGATAATACATTCTGCTGGACGTTGAATTGTCTCAGTAATTATTGCAATAAACAATACTATTGTTCTTTGGAGATTATTTACTGGTAATACACTGATAATGGCCCTGTAAACTTTAATTTCTGTAAGGAACACTTAATACTGGAACTGGAGGATGTTTTAAATATCCAGTAAAACAGAACAACCAAAAACAAAATAAAACAGCATTAAACACTAATTCCAATTAAAAACATTAATAAAATGGACTATGATATAAAGAAAACTTCCATCAGAATGAATATTATCGAGCTCATATTAATTTACCATGCAGTTAACTGATTAATTGCAAAATTGGAAAAAAATTCTAGATTGGATATTGTTGACAATGTGACCAATCCACAAGGGCAGATCTATTAATTCTAATTCTATGCTTCGTGCTCAGACCGATGTCACGCTTTATTTATCTTACATTTTATTTAGAACTTATAATTGCACTTTCTGAACCATTTGAAAGAAGGTTTCTTGTAGGTTTTTTTATATATATATTTGAGCAAGATAACCAACCTGTTGTTTTGTCAGTTTCAGTTTTTCTATTATTTATTTTACATTGGCTGTTGTACTGACTGAACAAATGAAAGTTGTATCGTTTTTACATCTTTGGCCAAGCTTGTGAAACAATTAGTCTATTTAAGTGTGCTGTACTGGTGCAGAGTTAACATATAAATTGTAGTACAATACTTCTATGTCAGAGTTGTTTTTAAAAAAGGGAATTGCTTCAAGTCCATTTCAGCTGTTTTTCTTTATGAGATTGTATTGGACGACATTAAACTGCAGATATGGATATCAGTGCATTGCTAGGTACAGTGGAGGATCTGTGATGCTGTGGGCCTGTTTCTCTTCCAAATGCCTGGGCAACCTTGTTAAGTTGCAACAATAGTAATCGAATTGTGATAGTTATGCAAATTGATTTTTGACGCACCCCTACTTACAGCCCTCCAATGCTATTGAACTCAAGATATTCTGCTTATTAGAGTTTCCAAACCTCTTAAATCTTTCCATTCTGCTTGTTATTCCCTTCAGCTCATTTTTCCAATGTGCGTCGGGTTTCCCCTACATGTTTTTCCCCTCTTCAAGCGCATCCTAGGAAACGGTAAATCGGAGCCTTCTTGTCACCACGACGACACACACCTCTGGCAGACCGCTTTGTATTCAGGGAGCTCAGGAAGATAACGGTGTGTGTGTGTGTGTGTGTGTGTGTGTGTGTGTGTGTGTGTGTGTGTGTGTGTGTGTGTGTGTGTGTGTGTGTGTGTGAATACGGCTCTGACGTTAGCGGCGAGCCGTGTGATTGTCCTTGTCCACGCTCAGTCATTATCGGGCCTTTTGCTGTGACGACGTGTGTGTGAACGACCTCCATTCAGCGGCTCCCATTTCTGCTTTGATTAAACTGCTAATTATTGACGGGGCAGGAGCAGACCTGCTGAGCTGCATGTGTGTCTGTGTGTGTGTGTGTGTGTGCGTGTGTGTGTGAGCCACGTTAACAGATTCTTTCACAGTTGTCTTTGGGTAATGTCTCCTGTCCTTCAGTTCTTATTGATTGTTGGAGATTTTATTGTCAGCATAAGACTGAAGTTGTGCATCTTAGAAGCTATGCATCCGGTTACATCTGGAATTTAGCTAGTTAATCATTTCAGAAGAAGAACAGTTAAACATGGTGGTGGTAGAGTGATGGTCTGTGTCTGCTTTGCTGACTTGCTGTAATTGGTGAATCCACGAACGTCTCCTTTAGGACGTTCTCCTAATGGAGAACATCAGTTTGTGACCTTAACTCTAAGCACACTTGGGTTCTGCAGCAGGACAATGATCCAAATAACACCTCCATTCTGAACCGCAGAAAATTAGAGTCGTGATTCTTATGGGAATCAATTTTTTCGACACACCTTCATTTAAAACCTGTCATGATCCGTGTTTCTGTGTGTTGTTTTTTTCTGTGTAGTCCTGTTCACTGTGAGTCTGTCTCTGCGTCTTCCCCGTTGATTGTTTCCCAGGTGTGTCTCATTCCCTTGATTACCCCGTGTGTATTTAAATCCACCTGTTGTCTTTGTCTCTCGTCGGATCCTTGTCGTTTGGTTGTCGTATGTCGCCTGTTTCTCCGTGCTGTTCCCCGTTGTTCCGTTCTTGGATTATTTATTATTAAAATCATCACTTTTCACCTACCTCCTGGGTCCGCGTGTGTCCTCATCCTCACCACCAACCACCATTCCTGACAAAACCCTCAAACCCAGTTGAGTTAAAACAAGAGTTTCCTCTACAGTGATGGAAAAGATTATTTAGGTTTCCATGCAACTGTCATGCAAAATTTAAGTGGACTTTTGAAATGTGGCTGAACAGCAAAATACGAATTTGGTGTAATTCCATCTACTGGTTTGGAGTAAATCAACCAGGCTACACAAAGCATAACTTCATCAGATTTTGATATAACGCATGGATGTAATTAACAGGAAGTAGACGTCTCAAACTACCATGGACCACACATGTAAAAAAGATGAGAGTCCTGATCTCCGTGGTGAAGGTTTGGACTTAAAAATATCTGTCGTGTTTCCAGATAGGCACAGACCCTCTTCTGGATCTCAATGGGAGCATTCCACCACATCCATCCCAGCTTACAGTACCTGTCACCGGCCACTGTAGTCTGCAGCTCTCCCCTTTGTCACGGAGGTTTGAACTTTAAAGTTTTAATTTTCTTTCTGTGCCTCTTTTAAGCCACAGACTGACCAGTGGATGTGAGGATTTACTACGTCAGAACTTGATTGGCAAATATGTTTCCATCTCCCCTTTAGCACTTTTTCAGAAAAACCCACAACCACCGGAAGCGAGCGTTAAAACCTTTTCTGTGATATTGTGTTAGTTTTTTTTCAAATTTTGCCATTTTCTATCAGCCTTTTCTAATGCGATACTTCAAAATTTATTACAAACGCTCAATGACAGTTTTTACCTCTACAGGTGGCAGAAGCCAGTATGAGGTTTAGCCTTTCATTTGAGACCAGGTTGGTTTGGATTAATGTCTTTCTTTAATGAATGAAATCATCATTTTTGAATTCACTTTGGTTATATTCATCAGACCTTAAATTTTGTTTTGTTGATCTGAAACGTCTGGAATAATTGGACTCATATATTTTGACATTGAGGCGTAACGTCTACCAATGCTCTCTACAAGAAATATCGAAATAAAAATCTATGAAGTCAAACATGAATTAGATGATTTCAAAACCTTTTTTTTTTTTTTTTTTTTTTTTTTTTTTGAGTGGATGGATTTCCAGCTTGACGTCGACGGCTGCTGTCTGTCCCCACGTCAAACGTGTCACTTCCACCTCGTCGGCCGACTCCAGTCTCTCCCTCTCTGTGTGTGTGAGCATGTGTACGCCTTTGGAGACAGACTGTTTCCCTGTTGGATACGCGCTCCATCGCGAAACACTCTCGCACACGCCATCGTTGCCAACACTGTTTTTCTTTTCTTTTTCTTTTCTCCCCGGCAGCAGAGCAGCACTGACACAATTACACAGGTTCATAGAAGAGGGAATTCAATCATCGTTGCCGTAGGTAACAGCAGCAAAGCGGGGACTTCCAGCCAGTCCAAACATACGTTGAAGTCGGCTGCCGGTCCTCCAGTCAGGTGGACCCCGCTGGTCCTTCAGCCTGTGCTTTGGAGTTGCAAAAGCAAATGACTTTCAGGTTTGAAATAAAGTAAATTTGTTCTGATTGTGCTTCTGACATGTTGCCGTATGCAGTTTTTCCCTCATTCGCATTTTCCTTATGTTGCTTCTGTGTAATTGTGTGATTTATTGGGATTTTCTGTGCATAACTGTGGAAGTGGAAGTGCATCTTATTTAAAATGTATCTTTATTATTATAAAAATTTATTTTACATCAAGGTACAAGATACATCATATTACTCATTACATTAGTGGAAAAAATATAAATCAGGGATCCAGAGCGCGTGACGTCACGTTGTGTCTGTAAGTGTTTTTAGAGGGGGTCTCACATAGTCGCAGGTTTCAGCTGTTCACTAGTGGTTCTGGTACCCGCTGTATGAAACACCGGCGGTCCACTGTGTGTCCTGTTCTACAAGTTATTGTATGTTACGGACGCAGCAGCCGAGTGGATGAAGGTGTCCTGGTCAGATGAGTCCAAAATGAAGCTTCTTGAACAAATTCCAGTTCATAAATTCCAGTTATGAGAAAAAAAGATGTTCGACAAAGTCCTGACTAACTGTAATTAGCAATAAATATTCAGCTTATATGTACGTGGCTAAGTTAATAATCTCGCTTATTAACGTGATTGAGTTAATGTTAAAGGGAGAAGACTGGTTTTGTGCGTTTTCACAGCCTGAGGACCAGATGTGCTCTTTAGTTTGTTTGTATGACATTTGATGCTCATCCCAGGAGGCAGCAGGCTAGAAAGGCCGAGCCTGGGAGTGTTTTTTTTTATCTTCCATGACTCTCATGTTTGCTCTCGGCTCCCTACCACATTAGAGCTTATTGTTCACTGAACAATATTACTTTCCCCATAATCAGCTGTGGTTTTGGCCTTGAAAGGAATATAGTTTCCACTACGTGTTCGACTCCCTCTAACTCAACCTACGCGCAATATTTTATAGATTTTTCTTCAGATGAAATTGAGTAATGGACTCTACACTTGTTCAATGTGAATCTAGACATGAATCAAGAATTACATATTTTTTCCAAACAAATCTGGATGAAACTAAACATTGGCTTTATAAAATTCCAGATTTCCAAGACATAATCAAACACATACTGCCTTCGAGGGTGTCATGATGTATGTTTTTTTGTTATTTATTTATAAAATAAATTTATGTAGAAGGAGCATCAGGAATTAGATGAAACACCTTCATTGTGTGTGAAAGCAGACAGGTGTTGTGGTACAAAGTGCTGACTTGGCATGTATGCCTAAGGTGGACGAGTGTATTTATCAGACAGTGTCCACTGATTGTTTTTGCTTCACTTGTTCTGTAATACTCTGCTGTCGTTTGCAGAAAGAGTTGTGTTTCCATTACAAATGTGTGCAACATTTAGTTCATATTCCTCTAATGTTAAAGAAACAGAGTTGAGAATATCCAAACTGAAACTAACTTCACCGCAGTGTTTCCACTTGCTTCAACCTGCATTATCGTCTCAGTTGGACATTCAGGACAATACTGTAGAAAATCTGCACAAACTGAGATAATGCTTTGCATAGCCTGGCTGATTCACTCCGAAATCGCCTTACTTACACTGTCCTGGGGTTTTTTCCCCGCCATTTTAAAAATTTGATGAAAATTCACACGACTGTGGAATGGATAAAAAGTGAGAGTGAAATTTTTCACTCTGTGTTTGAAGAAAAATAAAAACGTTTTCATGTGGCCAGAGCTGAAAGCCATTACTGTCGTATTTCCTTGCTCCTTGACCTGCAAACTGACAAAACTCAGCAAAGGTGGTAAAACAGATCTGCGGCCTTGGAGAGAATACATGTTTAGTTAGGAAAAAGAAAAAAAAAAGAAAGAAAGAAAGCAAGTACCAACAACCTCTCCAGCTCCCAAATCTGTTTCCTTGCTAACACCTCAGAAACATTTCTGCTGCCAAAACTCAGACTGTGAAATTTCAGCCTCCAAAACCACGGCAACAATCTGTGCAGAGCTCTGTTGTGAGTCTGCTTTTTTTCATCACACATAAATGCCTCTTTTATCGTGGAACACAAACATTAGAGAAAGAAAATAATGATCCCGACACAAAGCGCAAAGGTAAACAGGTTGCGACGCCTCTTGTGATGATTAATGCTGCAGCTGTGAATGCCTCACAGCCACCGAGGGCGCCCATTCATGTTGCTCCATCTCCGGGGGTAATGAATGAAACGCTCCGAGCTTTGTGTGTTGTTCCGAGTTTGTGTGTAGGCGTGTGTGTGTGTGCGCCTTACAAATTGCATGTGTCGCTCGTTTTGTCGGCCCTTGATGTCACCAGAACCCCAACATCCGTTATCGGGGCTGGCAAGTGTGAGCATTCATGAGTCAATTGAAGTAATCTTATCGGTTTGCAGACAGTCCACCTCAATCGCCCAGGGCAACAGACGCTATGATCACTTGTCACTCTGAAAGATTTGCGAGAGACTAAGGGAGATTGGCAGGAGAGGCGGTGGAGGTGAGAAGAGAGAGGGAGTCATTGCTAAACAGATGGAAATGCACCGACTGCAGCAGGGCAGCGACGGGCAGCGGGTCTGCGTTGGCATGCGGGCACCGTGAACACGGCTCTGCCTGCAGGCTGATGGACAGCTCGCAGAATGTGCCGCGCTCTGACTGACTCCGGGGCTTTCTGTGAGGCACACATTGATGCAAAAAAAAGAGAGAGTTCATTCACAGCAGCCGCTTTTCACTTTGAAGGAGAAGCCTTAAATACACATGCACGCACAGAAACACCAACAGTCACATTCACCAAAATTAACTGTGTACTGGTATCTAGCAATAGCAAACTCAAGTTAAATTTGTGTCACAAGTACACTGCCATGAATTAGTTTTACCTGTTGAATTACTTTACATGAGCTCAGGTGTGAATGTTTTTTTAATTCTTTATTTTTTCACTAAAAGTAGTTAGTCTCACAACAAATACGAGTGTGGCATGATTTTGACTTCCGAGGTTGACACAAACGTAGCATTAGCCATGCTAAAAATCTTCCTCCATTGAGCCAGGCCATTACCTTCCTACACAATTCCTCTTTATTCTCATCTCCCTTCAGTGTTCCGTCTGGTATTTCCCCCATTGATTTTGATTTCTCTGGTTACATTTCAACCAGACCAACCACCGAACAGATGGACGATTTGAACAATTAAGGTGGGAGTGTGAGGAATGGTTAAGATCTTTTATTGCTGACAAAGATGTTGTTCAGCTCTGCATCTCAGTGGTTGATGGTTGTTTTCAGCTTATGCAATTTCTGGGTAGCTTCATAGCGTAGCTGACGCATTACAGCCATCACGGCTAAATGTTAGTGATTGGTTAGAATCAGATCCAGTTGTTTCAAACCTCAACAGAGTCCACGCCTCCAGGAAGGGTCTAGAGCCTCAGAACAAAGTGAAAAGTTGAACAAGAGGCCGTTTTTTTTTGTTTTTTTTTTTTTTTACCAGACTAGTCTCACATATGTATACTACCACATTAGCTTGGATTCCTACAGAACTTGTAGACAAATTTTGTGAGAAAACAAGGAAATTGAAAGGCTCTGGTTAGATTGCTAGCTGAATTCCTGCAGTCTGGTTGTTCTCGCTGCGGGTTGCCGATACCACCGAAAAGAGATAAGGGCGCATGCACCGTGTTTACTCTGATACGCCAGTGAGTCTGAGGGCAGATCAACAAAGGAGCCACCACTCGCTTCAGGCAGATTAACTCGCAATGGGCTCATCTTCATTCATCGCCCCGCTTGTCGACACGACGCGCACACACACACATTCACAAAACACACACACAAAGGGATCTTAAGAGCTGAAAAACACAGATGTTTGCCCTACTGCCGGTGCTGTCCTTTTATGTCGTTAAGAAAGGAAAGTCGAAAGTGTCACATTGGTGCACATTCACACAGCAGTGCAATTTTCCGAATATTTCTGATGACTGGATAAACATTGCACTTGTCGTGAATTGCATCTTTAGGACAAAATAGCTGAAATCATGAAGCATGAGATTGAAATGGAGTGTGTTTCCTTTGTTCCGTCAGAGGGGCGTTTTCAGAGGTGGTCCTGGCCCAGGAGAAGCTGACCGGCCGCATGTTCGCCGTCAAATGCATCCCCAAGAAGGCGCTGAAGGGGAAGGAGAGCAGCATCGAGAACGAGATCGCAGTGCTGAGGAGGTGAGCGCAGTCACACCACCACACACACAACTACTGGTTACCGGGGAAACTGTGGATCTCCTCTGTTACTTCCACGCAAAATACCCCCCACCCGCCTCCATACATCCATCTATGCATCCATCCTTCCCCTCCCCTGTCAGCCCTTGCCTGCAGGTCACGATGCACAGCTCAAACACACATCACACACACCAGGGCTGTGCAGCTTCACAAACACAATCGGATCAAAGAAAATTGAGTTATTATTGAATTATTTTGACCTGTAGTTTCGGGAGAATACTTGTCCATTTTCTTTTAATTTTGAAAAAAAAAAAAAGTGCCGTTAGATTTATAAGCAGAAAACAGAGAGCCAACAAATCGGTTGTTCTTTAACTTAAAACAAATGAAATTTCGCAACTTGCTAGACTATTACGTACTGCAAGTTATGTTTAAATACATTAAGATATTTACAGAAAACAGAAAAAAAGTCTGTTTGACTGTGGACCCAATCCGTCTAAAGGAACCAAGGAGATACATTTTTACTGAAAATAATAAAATCTAATATTTTATCAAAGAATAATGAACTACATTCAATTAGTAGAGTACTGAATCATTACAAATATGTATATTTTTTGTAATTATTAGTTTTACTTTGCCTTTTTTGTGTTTGCATCAATATGTATGGTTGATTTATACTTGGTTGCTTATGGTGTAGTGAATTGACTTTTGACAGAAGGCGTAGATTACAGACGCACTGCATGTTATTGTTTACATCCGGATATTTTGCGAATGTGCACAACGCTGGAGGACGAAAAGATGATTCTTTTACTGGCCATCTGTAGCTGCGCTGTGGTGGTAGAACAGTCCCATTAACAAAATGAAACCTGCAAATGTAGGTTTTATCAAATTAGAAGAAAAAAAACAGTTCAACAACTAAAAAGCACTCATACTATTCTTTTATCTTGCTCTCTGTATTGGCTACACATCACACAGACCTGTTGCTATAGCAACTAACTGACAACAACTCCACTGATGTGTCAGGATCCAACACCAAAAAACATGCAAGCATTTCCCACACAAAGAACAGAACATTCAGTCTATTACAGTATTATGTTTTCAGACCTTATGTTTATTTTGCGATTATTAATAAGTGGTCGTCTGAACACAGCAGTGCTTGATTAGCCAATTTAAACACCTGCTCTACTGATGATATGTCAGAGAGTTGGTGTGTGTGTCATTTAGGTTTTTACTGAACCTAAACACACAATTCCACATCATATCTACACCTTAATATTATCAAAGTCAAGCTAGCATAACAGCTCTCCCTCGCTATTTTTTCCTTTAAATATTTTTTTTCTGCCCTTGTTATCTAGTTGTTGTAGTGTTGACAATTAATAGCAACGGTGTCTCTTTTTATTTTCTATATAACTTGTACTTTAAAGATTTAGCGTGTTATGTTGACAACTTCACACCTAAACCAATGGTAGTCTGAGCAGTTTTCTGCCATCCAGGAAGAAATGCGCAAGTGTCTTTTATAGACACTTGCGCAACGTGACTATAAAAGATGTTTTTCTCCCAACTACTCCTTTGCATTCAAAATTTTCGTTTATGTCACCATGTTTATTTTAAACTATAAATGACTTAGATAAACAAATAATTAAATTAATGATTGTTATTTTAATATAAGGCATGTTTTTGCACAATGAACCCCTGAATAGCTGTGGGAAAAATTCAGGCCTCATATCAGAAATCTGTATTCTTTGTGAATGGACAGAGCATCACGCCTGCCGAACCTCCAATTAGGGCTGCATATCTCCCAATCCAGCTGTGAGAACAATAGTGGATCTGAACGCTCTGAGCATTGGGGACAAAGACGACTCTCCCTCACCACCGGTCCCACCGCGGTTAGTGTCACACCAGCTGCTGCCCGTTGCACATCCTGGTGGCACCGTAATGACAGAAGATGTCTATGTTTAGCAGTAGAAAGTGGCCCCAAAGGCAACGCCAATGCAATGTGTAATTTCAGCTTTTGAGGCTGATGCTGGGAACACAAACGCCACGCCGATCACAAACCCCTGAATGCAGCTTGTATTTGTGCGTGCGTGCGTGCGTGCGTGCGTGCGTGCGTGCGTGCGTGCGTGCGTGCGTGCGTGCGTGCGTGCGTGGTGTTGATGTATAAAACCGTGCAGAGCAGCTTATGTTTTGACACATATCATATGCTGCTAGTGTGTGTTGGTCTTTAGTCGTGCGGTTCAACTCTGCCAGACTCAAGCTATTCTGCTTTTGTGTGGAATGTGTGCGCCTTCAAAGACAGGAGTTTATTTTTCACTCGTAGCCCCAGGCATCAAATATAAATTAAAAAAATATTTCAGATCCCTGTTTAAAGATTCCAGTCTGTGAGAAGAAATAATTATTTCATCCTTTATATGCTTCAAATAAGAGGAGCCGATGAAAAATGTATTTTACTGGTAAGGCTAACATGTATTAATAAATCTTGAAGGTTTTCACAAGTTGATTAAAGCTACAGTTGAGCATATTGGACTGTATGAACTTTCTAAATGTGTGCAGAAGATTGGAATTAATTGGACTGGTCTGAGTTTCATCTAAACCCATATAACTGGGCTTAAATTGGACCTTGCAAAGTGCTCTGAGTTTGGATTCTCTGTAATTTGGTGCTCTATAAATAAATAAATTACAGGGATCCAAACACACATCTCTGCTGGGTGTTCATGGGGTTGTAAGTATGCATTAGACTTATTTACCAGATACATTGGGGGAAATATTAGATTCCTTGTTGATTTTGAATGTTTCTCTACGAGTGTGTGTGTGTGTGTGTGTGTGTGTGTAATTTTATTGTGGTTCTACTTTAATATAACAATATCAGCCAGAAATACATTAAAAAAAACAAATAATTTGAGAGTCACTGAGGGGAAATTGTGGTTCAAGTTATCTATTCATGTGGCATACAGATCGATCAATCAGCCAATCGACTGCTGGTACTAATGACCTCAGCTTAAAAGAATACCTTTCAACAGAATTGATTTCTTTTTCATTCCATACCATAGACCAAAGAACTGTCAAAGGAATGCTAGGAAAGGCTAAATATGGTCTTTAGAGGAGTTATTCCTGAAGGAGGCTGTGTGTTTTCACCTTGGCGTCTATCCCCTCCGTAACACAGCCAATACAATCTACCACTAGAGTCTTGGGGTTGAGATCATGGGCGTTGCAAAGATAGGTAGTTGTACTGTACTGTGCCATCACTGTGGCCCCTGTCTGTCTCCACGCCATTGTTCCAGGTTCATACATCATTCCATTCAGTTCATGAGCTCTAATACTTTCACTTTTCATACTAGAAGCAACCCATAAGTTACAAATCAAAGCTTTGCAGTAAAATGTTGCTCTGGTGACATCTTCCTGAAATGATTGCCTTAGCCAACAACTACTACTAAAATCACTGATGTAGAGATACAGAAGGTTATCAGGGTTCCACATTAGTCCAGCTGAGATAAAGAGTAAATGAAAGGTATAGATAGGCACTTCTCTATGCAGTCATAGAGAAGTATTAAAGTGATGCACTTGTGTATGCTGTGACAATAGAGAATGATGCAATTAAATATGCTGAGGTTACTAATTTGTCTCTGCAGAGGGACATTAGAGAAAATTGTAATTGCCAATAGTAATAAGAGAGATAGACAGAGAGAGAGAGAGAAAGAGAGAGAGAGATGCTGACATTCATTTCGATAAATGGATGTTATTACTGCAAACGGTTCAGAGCGTCCCTATGTGCAGTGTAAGACAGTGGGTCGCCTTTGGAAAACCTAATGGATTTCTTTACAGCTCTAAACAGGCAGATATTATTTTTGCTCTATAAAGGACAAAGCTTTGCTTTTTAATTCAATTCAGTGCATTCATCTCAAGGCAATTTACAAGGCAAAATGATCCATATAATGTCTAATTATTAAGAATACAAGATGGTTCAAAATTAGTTCACATGAATCCTACACACAAGTCAAACCCATTTATTTACATTTTACACAAAGTGTAATTTAATTCATCCAGAAGATATTCACACACCCTCACTTTTTCCTCGTTACATTACGTTCAGTTTGCCTTCTAAAAAGTAAAATCAAAGTACCCGCTGTTTACAAAGTTAAACCATGCCTTTAGACATTTTTCTAAGTTTGTTAAAAATGAAAATAATAGCTATATCAATATTCACAGCCATTCATTCAAAGTCTGCAGTGGTTCACCACATCAGGAGTTCTCAAACTTTACGACCAAATTCTATGAAAGTTTATGTTTTTATATAACAACATCCACAGCTTCATTTTCTGCGCTGTGGTGTTCGGTGGATCCAAACCAAAAGACTTGAGACATGACTTCAACGTCTCATAATTTCATTCGGTCTTTTGCCAATTGTCTTGGAAACATTTTTCGTTTTGAAGTTCAGTTCCTCTTGGTGGCTGTTCTGGCAAACAAAGTTACAGAATAGATCTTGATTTTACATAATTTTACTTTGTGATTAAATTTGACCATATTTGACTAAGACTCGAGTCAAGTCTGGTACGTCTTGCCTTGGGACTTGACTTGGCACTGCCATGTCTTTACTTTGTTATTGACTCAAGACTTTGGTGGATAGACTTACGGCTCAGTTGTGACTTACAAAAATCCGTGGGTCCAAGCTTTGAGTTCAAGTATCAAAGTCTTTTACTTGTGAGTGGTAGTATGATGGAGTGGGAGTAGAATAGACAGATTTGGACCTTGGCTGCTGTAGCATGAGTGCTGCTCTGGCCAGGTGGTCATGTTGGTCATTCTTGGGGTCCCACAGAATGAGGTGGAGAGTCACTAAGTGGAGGGGTCTTTACATTTCCATCCTGGACTTGCATGTGATTGTAGATAAGTGGAGGACAATGAACCAAAAGCAGAGACATTATGATATCTAATTCCTGGTGAGAAATTTCTCAAAAATATTTGTCAGGAGAATTGTCTCCAGGGGATTGAACGTCCAACCAAGTGCTTCGTTGGCCAAGCACTCGGGGATCAGTTAGTAATTCAGTCAGTAACCTTCCAGAAGTCATGACGCACTAGAATCATTCCTACTGAGATTAAAAGATCTCAGAATAGCTAAAATTATCCATTCTACCAAGGGAAAGAGAGGCGAATTATTGGAGTCAAACAAATGGTTTAGATGTGGGGATTAAGAGATTTCCAAGGAGATTTCTTGGTCTTGAGTTGCTCTGACCCAGCTGTTGGGTTGTTTCTTTACAATCAGGACATGTTTGATTTCCATACATATCCAAGAAGTCCCAAGAAGAAAACAGGTGAAAAACATGAAAAGGCCGTAAATTCCCTATTGGAACAAATGGTTAGGTATATTTTGGAAGTGCTACCATGCCATTTTCTCGAGATAGAAACAGACTATAAAGCTCCGCCACAGCAGCTGTTACAGGAATCCATGAATAAGAGCAGCTCATAGCAGCATGGAGCCTGAAATGTACAAGAGGCTTTTTGTGAATGGACCCTGACTCTGGTCTGCCATTACACCCAGACTGTTGTCTGGAGCTCTTCATTATCCCAGGCAGGGCTTAAATCCAAGCATTATCCCCATTCAACCTGCATTTGTCTGTGAGTTCGTATGTGTGTGTGTGTATGAGTCGTGTCTTAGTTTTGTGGCTCATCGCTTGCCTGCTGTCACAGAGATCATACACTCTGTAATAGGTAGTAGATGCCTCACCTGAGCACCTGTTGTGAATGTTTGTGTTAGCATGTCATACCTGGGGGAATTACCTCTATTTACAATGCAGATGATCAATCCATGCGCCCACATAAATTCAGTCGTGATTTTACCAGCATAAAGCTATTAGGGTAACGAATGTGCACCACGCGCACACACACACACACACACACACACACACACACACACACACACACACACACACACACACACACACACACACACACACACACAAACACACACACACAGATACACACATAACTATTTGAAACACCCTTATCATGCTGCTGTAACCATGGAGAGTTTGAGGGAGGGAAGTTTGAGGAAATTAATCCAGGATGAAAAGATTTTTCATTCTGATTTCAGTGTTTGCTAGCTGGGTAAGTCAAAAGAATGAAAGTGCAGAAAGATTTCAACTTAAAACAAAATCACAATCTACATTTAAAGCTGCAGTATGTAGTATCTCTTATTTTAAAAAAAGTTTTACATGTTGTTGATGCTGTCACCATGCCATTACAGTATGACAGATCATCTGTGAAAGGATCAATCTCCTCCACCTCCTCCCTGAGCTACTGTTGACGTCTGCTTTTTGTCGGGAGCAGAGCATTTCTTCAACTAATCAGAGCCAGGAGGAAAGTCTTAGTGCTGTCAATCAACATCCTGTACTCGCTGCTCGATGAGCTAATGGTGGAGAAGCAACTTACTGTTACAGGAAAACTGTTTATCCGCCATCGTCCATGGGCATGCGTTCACAACAATCTGTTTCAACAAATGTGTAGAATTTTTTTTTTTAATAAAAGTTACATACATAACTTTAATATGTATGTAACTCTTAACATACATATGACATTTTAACAAAAATTAAGTCTGTTTTCCATGTAGTCATGGTTTTTAACTGGCCATCTAGTACACATTGTACCATGATGAAAAACTGCATTTTCATTTTTTGTATGTTCTACTTTGTGAAACCACATTTTTCTCTATTTCCAACTACAGCTGTTTTGGGGTGCTTCTCTATCAAATAGGCACATCTAGAAATTGAAGCTCTTTCTTTGTATAAAAGTTCGAGCTCAGTCAGTTTGAATGGAGAGCTTCTTTAAATAGCAATTTACAAACTATGGGACAATGTCTAAGTTAGATTTAGGTTTGGACTTTGGGCCATTCTAACAAATGCAAGGTTTGATCTAAGCTGTAACATTATAGTTTTAGGTGAACCTCTGAAGTCTTTAGCAGCTTCTACAAGTGTAAGGAGGACAATTCAACAGATATTATATGAAATAAAGAGCTTTACTCTCGGTTTGTGTTTGCTTTGCAGGATCAAGCATGAAAACATCGTTGCTCTGGAGGACATCTATGAGAGTCCGGACCACCTCTACCTAATCATGCAGCTGTGAGTTAAACTTCATGCTCATTTTGGTGTGTGTTCTCAGAGGTGGTGCAATCAGTTGATGTGTGTGTTGGTGGAGCTCTAATAAAAGGGTCTTCCATCTGTTTTAGTCTTGACTGAAGCTTCCTTGCACCCATGCTTTTGTCCTCCTTTGTGTTCATGTTGAGGAACATTGCAAGCATGTCCCATTTAGATATTTAGGGATTTGTTGAAAATTAAAGTAAAATTGCATCTGGATAGTAAATGGAAACCTTCCGCCCTTCGGTGGAAGGTTAGAGCTGCTTACGTAGGAGAAGTAGATTTGGAGTTTTGGCACTGAAGCTGGAAACGGCCCTATCAAGTTCAGGTGGAAGTCCTATCTGAGGATTATGTAAGTGTAGCTGTTTCCAAGTCATTGTCAGCGGATTATCAGTAGTCACAACATATTTGGGTTCCAATGCCACCTTTCATAAAATCAAGAAGTCCACCCTCACAATAAAGGGTAAATAAATGCTGAATTGCACTTAAATACTGTACAAAAAATGTTTTGTTCAAAAACAAAAGCCGTGTCCTCATCAGATCCGTCTTTTCACATTGATCATTCCCTCTAGTATTTTACAATTTGTGATCTTTTTGTAATCGTATTGATTAGATGGAAGGAAATTTTCTCTTTTGTGTCTTTTCTGACTGTTGAGAGTGACGGGTTCTTTCACCGACCATTTCATTGCATGTTTCTGCTCGAGTACCTGTTGCGTTTTCTGTGACTCGGACAGTCCTTACGGTGCAAACCGAACTTTTTTCTATCGCTCCTTCAGCCAACTATTACATCACCTGAAGTCCTTCTCTTGACGATCCTCCAAAGGTTGTGGCTTTAGCTAAGCTGATAAGCTTCAATGTTAAACCCAGTTAACTGAGTATTTCCGTTTCTAATGCAGATACTCCCACCTGTTGTTTCCAGAATGTCTCGGCTTGCATTAGAACGCCGTAGAATGTTTTGTTGTCCATCATTGTGTCTCTGTCATCTGTTAATGAATGAGTCTGTCACTTGGGCTCTCCTTTGTTTTCATAGCCGAGGCTGCTGTTGTTTTCTCATCGGGTTTTCCACTATCAGAGAGATAATCAGGGTTGTACATGTTCTGTTGTCCGGATGTTTCCAATGAAAAGCTCTAAAGTTCTGTAGTTAAACAGTTGGAGACAGAGAACGTCTCTTCTTGTCTTCCATCTCTACGTCTTCTTTCCTCTCCTCTCTCCCACCATCTGTCCCTTCTTTCATTTCATTGCTTTTCTCTTTCCTTTTTTTCCCCTCACACCTTATTTCCATCTCTATCACCTCATGCTTTCCCTCTGGCTTACTTGCATTTTTTTATTACTTGCCATGTTCATTTTTGTCCCCAGTCGCCATCTGTTAATGGAACATGGGTTAGTTTCCATAGTTACAGGGTCAAAGGTGAGCAGTGGGTATTGACGCTGCAGAATAACATCGAAAAATGAGGCTGTTGGAATTTTCTTTTTGCTTAAGACGGGAACTGGCACCATTTCAGTTCATAAGGGGGGAAATGGATGAATGCTTCAAGGACATTTTGTACTCTCCAGATATGAATGAATGAAACTTAACATGCAGTAATCGGATGAAATTAAAGATGACAATATGTGCAAATTCAAAGATGTGATACTTACAGCGCCTTTCCCTCTTTTGTTTTGGTTTTTCAGCCAGCCACTGGTAGGCCTGTCACGATAACAAATTTTGCTGGACGATTAATTGTCTAAAAAAATTATTGCAATAAATGATAATATTGTTTCAAGACCTTTTGACACTGATTTAATGGAATTGACTAATAATATATGTGATTTCCTGATAGATACACCTTATTTTCAAAATAATACATAACACTGGAACTGATAAACTAAATAAGCAAAACAACCAAAAACAAAATGAATTCTCAGTCTCCATTAACAAAAAACGTACTTGACGTATAGCCACTGGTCATTTGTGCAACTCCAGAGTATTTTTTCCAGCTCCAACAGAATACATACAATAAGTGTATTTCAGAATACCTAAAATACATACTGAAAAAAAGAAAATGGAGCTCCAACGTATAAAAAACTGAGGTAATTTGTTACATGTAATCAAATTAAGTTGGTCAAACTTAATTTATTCATATTTGTTTAACATGACAATTTAATAAACTTAATATATTTACTTGGATAAACTTAATTTGATTACTTGTAACAAATTAAATATTTTTTTTAATTTCAATCCACTCCCATCTACTACAACATAGACATAGACAGACTATACTGTCATTTCACTGCACAATTCAAATGTACATATTAAGAAACATTTTGTTGCAAGACTCCAAAAAAGTGATAAATTGTTTGTGATAGGTAAGCAACAAATTAAACCATATTTTCCTCACAGAGGTTTTGGCAGAAATGTTAAGGGGATAATTCGCTCCCAAATTCTCATGTTGCCTTGTTAAAACACTCTCTGTGTAAATTGGTGCTACTGCCAGATAGTTAAATTGATATATTAAGTTCATGTCTATATGCAAATTGAGATGCGTCCATCACAGTTTTTGAAGCTAATTTTGATTATTTTTGTTACACCCTAACCTGACACTACCAAATCTGACGTTAAGCTAGCAGGAAGAAAAGCATGTTTCTTCTCTTTTTTTGTGACTGAAAGTTAAAATCTGTTCATAATTAAATGTTTATTAAACATAAGATGACATCCAAGGCAACATGTTGTGAAACTTGGCTATCTTGAATTGCTTAGGTAAAAAGTTTCATGGAATGGATGTTGCTTGCTACTCCTAGACCCCGTACATACACACAGAGATGCTACTGGATGGATGTTGATGGAAGTGTTACTGAAATGTCACAGCAATGACCCAGTGATACAGTTGGTTTATCTCATGATGCACTATTCAGATGCTCTATCTGCATTAATGAAGATTAATATAATTAATTATAATTAATATACCTCAACATACCAAATGCTTGAAGTGACTCCAACAGCAAGACTGACCAGCCTATTTTTTGAATAATTCAGCGAAGAATTATTTGACTTATTGAGGGCAGTCGACCGTTAAATATGGAACAACAATAAAAACACCATGATGTCACAGCAAAACGCACCCTGTCCTGATGAAGGAGCACATTCATCCCCATCCAAACATTATATAACATGGTGGATACTATATACTTCATAGACAATAGAGCACTTGATGCTTCACAAAATTGGCTTAGATTGTTAATATTAAGAAAAAACACAATTTAAGATAGTCAACATACTGGGGAGGACAAGAAACAGTGCTTTAATTCAATATTTGTGGTCAAATAGCTTTAAATGTACTGTTGCGTTAGACTCTTACTGTTGTGTAATTTAAGGAACCCTCCTGCTATAATCAATCATTAATTATATATACCACAAACAAAGTCAATGTTACACCGCTGTGTAACAGAGTAGTTGCTGTGACAGAATTCGCTGAATTTTCCTTTATTATGTAAGCATAGACAAAATGATTTCTTTTCAAAACTTTCTCAAGCATGTTGTATTAGCAATTCACCAATAAGCACTGATAGTATTACAAACATGCATCATCATTCTTTATTTCTCCTGTTGTAATCAAAAGGTTTGAGACTGAGAATGTTGCTTTTTCACTCATTTGTTGCTTCAGGTTTTATGGGGGCAGTTTGTATCTAGTACAAATTGCTGTGAGGAGTCATCAAATGAAATGCAGTTAGCCGCAAAGGTAATAAAAGTTAATGAAAAATACTTCAATCATGAAAACCTCTTAGGAACTGTGCTTAAGCCCTGCCACTAATTGACAATAAGCTAAGGGGAAACTGTTAATGAAGACCAGGCAGCTGGTATCACTCTGTCATTCTGATTAAATCAGATGGACAGAATGGCTGCTTTAAAGGAGTTGCTGTTTGAAATCATTCTTCCTTTGCAAACCATGGCTACCTCCAAGCAAACACATGCTGTTTTTATGTCTTTGCTGCAACTCTCAAGACTGCACCAAAAGCTTTGTTCCAGGAGAGACGTTAGCTGCTGCAAAAACAGCTTTAAGACACCCAAGAAGATACCAGGAAATTGTTGTAAGGGAGATTTAACTCGGGGAAGTGGTGACCAGAAAAGTAAACTCTGGTGCAGTTTGAATGCATATGTGTATGCAGTGGCGCAAAAAGTGGGTATGCAGCGCATGCAACGCATAGGGGCGCTGCACCAGAGGGGGCGTCAAAACCCCGTCTGGAGGGGCGGCGCGCTGATGATGCCTTCGCATACACTTCAGCGCGCTCTTACGCTCCTTCACCTCGCGCACATAACAGGGTAAATGTAGTGAGTCTTCGTCTCGGGGGACCGGGGGAAGCGCCGATTTATGTTTTCGCATCCACCTGAATAATATGTAGTTGCGACCTTGTGTGTACGCCAAGTGGAACGGAGGCCGCTCCAGTTATAGGAAGCAGACTATAGTACAGGACATTCTGGGTAAATAGAATCAAAACAAATGCTCACATCTAGCACTGGATGGAGAAATGGCTTGTCTTTTGCCAAAGATGAAATTGAAATCCTACAGCCACTAAAGTCTGACTCTACTCTATTTTTCTACTTCATGAAGAAGGAAGTTGCACTCAGTTTCTTCTTCAAAGGTTTTCATGTTGTTTTCTTCAGTGGTTCTTGGTGCAGCGCCACTACAGGCAATGAGGTGAACAGGTCTTTCAAAGGATTTGGTTTATTTTTAACAGTGCAGTGTGAAATAACCACAACATCTGGAAGTGGAACAAATGTTGTAATTTTTTACCCCAATCAAACAGAGTCAACCAGACTGTCAGGGGTGAAAGCACTCTAAAACTCTGCCATGAGTAGAGAATAGCATCAAAATATCTCCCAAGAGCAACTTTGTCTATTGATGCAGGAACAATTTAGTGATATTTTTTTCCCCACTATATTGCAATTGAGCACTGGTTCTAAAAGAATGGAATGACTAAGACCCTGTTCATACAGAGACGCCTTTAGGCATATCTGCAAAAGTTTGTTTTGTCTTTTAGACTGTGCGTCCACACAGATCTGGGGTGTGAGACTCCAGAAATTAGTATTTTTGAAATTGGGTCTCAGAGTGGATACGTTTCCATGTGTACATGCCAGCTGAGTCTTGCCATGCCAGCAAGTTTTAAACAACAGAGTCGTTTAAAACTCTGTTGAAGTTTTAAACGACTGGATCTTATTACGCCCTGCCGCTAACGTTTAGCCATGACTTAAGTAATGTGCCAGCTCAATGAAGTTTACCAGAAATTGCGTATTTACCATGTGGGCAGTAGGGCAGGAACATCTTTAGGAGCAAGAAAATATATTAAACATTCTTCTTGCTCCAACTTTAAGTGCTCAATATTTGGAAGCGTAACCAATACGGACAGAATGGCTTCACTTCCTCTGCTGCAATTGCCAACGCGACAAAAATCCTAAAACAGCGCAGAAAATCAACATCATCGTTCACAACATTTTCTTCTTCTTCTGTTTGCTGATTGGCCAAGTTGAAATTCAATCAGCAAGAGAAGTCAAACTCAATGAGAGAAATCCCAGAGAGAGAACTGAAGGGAGATGAGAACAATTCATCATATCATAGGAACCAGGCTGGGAACAAACATACTTATGTATAAAACAGTATTTCCTTTATTGTAGTAATAATAGTGGAAGGTTTGAAATAACCTTTTGACGTATTTTAGCTTACTGTACTGACATGAAGTACTTGAGTGCAGCTTAAATCTGAACATAAATCATTGCTCAAACAGGCTTATGCATAATCTGAGAGACTCTTTGAGTGTCTTGACTTGTTGATTGATTCTTGTAGTTGTGCAGCTTATTTTATTCCGTTACATATCCTTCCCCCCCCCTTCTTCTTCCAGTAATGTTCAAGCACCCTCCTGCCTTATGCGTAGACAGATGTTGAAATATAGAAGACACAGTGAGAGAATTGGAGGGAAGCAGTGTCAGTGCTGCAGTCTGCTCTCATTTTCATCGCCGAAATGTATTGTAGTATGTGCAGCGGTTTAATCGTGAGGTATTGTCTATCCTCTCTAATAAAAGATGACACCCAAACCGTGTCCTCGAGCTTCTGTAATTACCACGCTGGTTCTGATCTCTAAGTAATAAGTAGCCTCGTTTGTTATAATTATGCACATTTACAGAAATGTCAGTTTTCCTTTTTTTTTTCTCTTTCCAAACTTCCAGAAATCTCATTTAGGGAGCAAGGGTTTGGTGTAATTGCAGCACGGCGGATCAATGCGCTCTTCCCCTCCGCTGCCCTTCAACGCGGCCTGTCTTACGTAACCCCGAGCCCAGGGAGCCAATCAGTCCATGTTCCGATGGAAATCAATGCCAACCCACTGCAACTCTAAATGAATGCTGTTTGTTGTGAATTAAATGTTAAAGATGAGATCCATTCAGCAAAAGGAAAGAGGGAGTCTGGCTTTCAAGAAAAAAATAAAATCCAGATGAAAGTATTTCAAGTTAGACAGCTACCTCTGTCGATGCGGGCATTAGTATGCTTACTGCATTCTGCCTGGGTTCCAGTTCCTGGTGCTAAACTCGCATAGAAGCTGCAAAACAGTTCCGAGTTGGCTGCTTTCGTTTCAGCGTTTAATATCGCGATGTTGCTTCACACGCTTTCGCTGAAATCCATTGTTTGTGTTATTAAAGTCATAACTTCAGAGACAGAGACATTTCATTTAAAGCTAGAAAAAAATCTCAAAGAGCGACTGGAAGTGGTCGACAGAGTAAAAGAACTAAAATCATCAATAAGTCTTATTTCTCATTATGCCAAACAGCACACTTAGGATCAAAAGTAAAATAAATTAAAGAAAAAATAAATACCATTATAAGAAATGATGCCTGTTCATCTTCATAATGCATAAAAATACTTGATTTCAAAGAAATGTTTTTCTTTGACATCTGTTTAATAATCCCTTATTTATATAGGAAAATATCTTGAGATTCGTTGTCTCATTTACAAGAGATGCTGCATACATCAACAACAAATGACATGAAAAACTGTCATTTTTTCATGTCATTTGAAAAAATGTTAATAGATTAATTTGAAAAAGTTAATAAATTAATATAATTTATTAACTTCTAATAATCAATACCATACATTATCAACTGAGTTGATACAAGATGATTAAAAGTACAAGGGCGGGAAATAAGGGTCGGACAGGGAGGACGTGGTGATATATGGGTCTCAAATATGAGATATTAAGTTTTCCTAACTTAATGGCTGTCCTACAGTGCTCATTATAGCTGGAACATAAACTGGAAGCAGACATTCCTTGGAATGTAATGCAATATTAGTTACTGACCATAATAACTATATTAATTTACTATATTGGCCCAAATTTCCTGTGCATAAATATTCTGTTTCAGCTGAGGTTTTTTTTTTCTTTCTCTCTCTTAAAAATAACACTACAGCTCGCAATACTGATGCAGGCATTTTTGTTTTATAATTTGATTAGGCTGCAATACATTCCTATCACCACAAGGGGAGCTATAACTCCGATAGATCTCCCGTTTTCTTTAGTAAACTGAACAAAACATCTTTATTTTATTATTGTCAATTTTTTTTTTTACAAAATATGTTAGAATATTTTATAATACTTCTCCAGTGATTAGAACTAAATGTACATATTCTGTGACAAATCAAAAAATACGGTATTAAGATGAATATTTTGTGTCAGAATAAGAATGGTTTTATTTGGCCAGGAAAACAAGAAATTTAACTTTGGAAAAAATAAAGCAAAAAATAAAGAAAGACATGTTCGTATATGTATATGTACACAAAATGCCTGTTTTAAAGGTGGGTTGTGGTCAGTATAACAACCATTTGCTGACCTAAAATTAAATCCAGATTTTAAAAAAGCGATTTCATTACCTTCTGTTAGCTTATACACAAACTCATAGCAGCGAAAGCCTAAATCAGGCCAAGTTATTAAAACCTTTACCTAATATCCCTCTAACTGCTTTATTAGGTTATGTTTGCACAGATTATGAATGTTATGCTGATGAAATAATTACTGTGTGTGAATAAACACAACCTTGATCAAGAAAAGCCAAGGTGGACGGTGTTGAGTGCAGCAGTGGCTTATTTCTCCCTCTGAAGGCAGCTATTGACTGCAGCAGCTCCGGTCAGAGACCTGGATATGTTGGTGTGATTATAGCCCTTCATCTCTGCCATGATGAAACCCTCTCTCCCCCTTACACACACATGCATGGACACACACATAAAGGCTCGCTGTCAGCCATGATGCACAACCATCTTCTCCTGAGAGCATTTAGACTGTGTGCCTGTTACCAGATCAGCTAGAAGAGGGGAAACGGAGAGTCGGTGAAAAGGAAGGAGGATGGACAATTCCAGCGTTTAATCTAAGAAGAAGGACTTGGGTTTTTGTCACTGTTTGGTTGCAGTTGAAAAAATACCTAATAATATGTCTGGAGCCCAACTGTGATGGTGAGATGACAAATGTTAATCACCACAACTAAGAAAAAAGGTTGACAAAAAAAGAAGATAATGAATGAAAACTTGTAAGTTTATGTACTATTATACAGGACAAGGCTTCACTAGGAAGTTTTCTAGTGTTAGGATTAGAAACATGTTTCTGAGGTAAAAAAAAAAAAAGTTAAAGTTGACAGAAAAATTTTAAATATCACTAGTTAATTACGTGTTATTGGGAGACATTTTAACAATACTTAAACACCAACTATAGTCTTAAAAAAGGCAAACATAAAAAAATACAATTAAAATAAATATCAATAATTTTTCTAATTCAGTTGTTTCATCCTAATTAAAGTGTCCAAATTTGTTTAATCCCTTATCCATGACTTGTCACTTTATTTGTTGAAGTGTTTAGACCGTCTGTGTGTGTCATTTTGTCCTTGCTTCGGTGTGCATGTAGGTTTGTGTGGGAGTTCCTGTATTATTGCCATGCTCTCCTTACGCAAACGCTTATGCAACCATGCAGCCTGGTGGCTGATCTCCCTTTTGCAGTCTGCGCATAAGTGTGTGTGTGTGTGTGTGTGTGTGTGTGTGTGTGTGTGTGTGTGTGTGTGTGTGTGTGTGTGTGTGCGTGTGCGCGCGCGTGCGTGCGTGTGTGCGTCCGTGTGTGTGCGTGTGCATGTGTGTGTGTTCTTTTTTATGGTACATGTAGAGGGCATTTAAAACTAATTTCACCAAAAAACGAGGTCATTTATGGGAAGTGAGGACATTTTCCTTGTCCTCACTTTTTTTCAGTTGGGATGCGCTCAGCTGGTTAAGTTAAGAGGTCTGGTGTAAATTAGGTTTTGTTTTATGGATCTACGCTTTTTGCACTTTATCAAGTCTACAGGACATCATAGTGCTTCACACTACATTCAATCATTCACCCATTCACACACACATTCATCCACACATAGGCCTGACACGATAAGAAATTTTGCTGAGCGATTAATTGTCTAGAAAATTATTGCGTTAAATGATAATATTGTTTCAAGACCTTTTGACACTGACTTAATGGAAATGACTAATAATGCATAGATTTCCTGCCATAGATAGATACACTTTATTTTCAAAAGAACACATAACACTGGAAATGATAAACTAAAGCAAAACAACCAAAAACAAAAATAAAATGGATTCTCAGTCTCCATTAGTAAAAACCGTACTTGAATAAAAACTAAACAACATAAAGCCAAAGTGAAAATAAATTCTGCATTCAACCAAAAGAGTGCAGATATGAAGTCTGTACTATATTGCCCTTCAATAATCACTAGATTTAAATAGAGAAGACGGCCACATTCCACTACCTAATGCAGTAGTTCACACTACACGATTTTTTGCCCCTATTTTCGCTGGTGATTTCGTAACCGATCATCCTGTAGTGTGATGTAGATCGTCGTGGCCGCTCCGATCTAAATCAGGGGTTTTCCCCGACCAGGAGCTTAACGCAGTCTGCTGAATGTGACAGGTAGCCAATCAGAAAGCGCGGATTCTCCTACTGCTTTCTGAGGGGATATAACGAGGGGAATCCAAAACAGCTGACACGGCGCAACCTGAAGTCCAGCGGACATCGGAGATTATATGTGGAAACAACATTAACATTTATTTAACATTTCGTGCAAAGGATATAGAAATGACAAGGAGAGGATATGGAGCCAAATTGCTACCGCAGTTGATAAACCGGGTAACTTTTCAGCTGTTCTTCGTTCACTTGACAAAAATAGGTTATAATGATTTTCATTCGGTCAGGACTTTACGCTGACTCTAGCCACATGCATCACAGGTAGATTCTAGTAAAGCATTGATTAATGCCTGATATTAAAATTAGTTAACTGGACTTGTAGCCCAAAATAATGGCTGTGTGCGCTGGACATTACACTAAGGAAATAGGAAGGGAAGGTCAGTGGAGAACACCGGAGTTCAGCCTTTTTTCATTCAGTGTCATCAAGAGAAAGAAAAAAAAAAAAGCAGGAAGAGACGATAAAGCCGATAATTAAAATGAGGTCGATAGGTTTATTTTATCGTGCGATTAATTGATTTGTTGTTTATCGCAACAGGCCTATCCACACACACATTAAGGATAGGGTTAAGGAAAGTGTCTGGGTTAGACATAAATACACTTACTAAAATGAAAGAAAGCCAATACTCAAAGTTCTCATTTGGATACAAGTACAAGAATGCATGTGTGTGTGCTTTATCCCTTTCCTGTCACTCCCAGACAAGGCTTCTCGTGAAAACCGACTGTCCTCTTTGAAGAGCGACAGAGAGGATTAGCAGTTAATTCTGATCCCCCTCTTTTCCAGAAACTTCATTAGTTTGACTTCAATAAGCTCTAATCTGATCTGTCGCCATGACGACGCCTAACAGATGCTAAAGGCGGCAGGGTTTGCCCTTGCTGATGTTTTTGCCTGTGTTCAATGCACTTTTTTATGTCTGTGTTGTTGTCAGAGGCTTAGTTTTAAAACATGCTGGATATAGAGGCAATTCTTGAAAAAATAACCTGATGCAATGAAACTGTTTTTAAATTATCTTTGTATTTTTTTGTCAAAGTGCTGTACCTTGAAAAAGTATGACCCTATAAACTTTTCCACATTTTATTGAGATTTTTTTGTGACATACAGAGACAAAGCTGTACAATATTATAAATAGGAAGTAAAACAACAGGTTAGTTTTACACAGAAATTTGAAGGTGTAACCCGTCTGGAGTCTATACTTTATAGAAATACATTTGTACTGTAGTTTACAAGTTCTTTGAGATTAGAATATGTCTTTGCAAACTGACTCACTCAACAAGAAAAGTATAGATGTTACAGAGCAGCATAGGATGCTGCCATTTACAGATTGATATTAAAGTTAATGAACAATAGGGGTCAACAGTATTGTCACAAGATGGTAACAAGATGAAGGAAGCTAATGGAAAAAAAAAGCACAATTATTAGCGACAACCTTTAGTGGGGTATTGACTGAAATATCTATAAAAAAGTTTGTTTGGAAGTGGAGTCGGAGTTAAGAGTGGTGGGATTGTGATGTGATGCACTTCACTAATACAGACTTCTTTCATAAGTTCATAATTGTAATTTTCAGACAAGATCGGAATTAGTTTGTTCATGCTGCAGTGAAAAAGTCAGATAAAAGGGTTGGATTTGGAAAAAAAAAAATCTGATTTAGGTCAAATTTAGGAAAAAATAAAAATCAATTTACATTCTACTTGGGGGAAAAATTAAGTTGGATTTAGGCCACATTTGCATGCTGCGAGAAGGTGACCTTATACTTTTTTTGTCTACTTGAGTTGTGGTTCTGCAGCTCCTCCAGAGTTACCTTTAATTCCTGGTTGCTTACTCTCACCTGAAACACACTGTCTCCGAGGTAAAACATGGTGGCGGCAGCCTAATGCTGTGGGGATCATTTTCTTTTGCTGCAGGTGGAAATGTGGTCAAAGTTGATTTGAGTTGGGGGTCCCTGAACGTAAATGCACGCCACACTTTTCAGACATGTATTTCCAGAAACATTTTCAAATACTTTCTCAAGATAATGGCATCTTTGCTAAATAATGATTTTGTAAACATTGAAGGATTCTTTTTTTTTTTTTTTTAAATATCAAGTGTAAAGCGTAAATTAAAGAGGAACACTAAAATCCCTTCAGACCTTTTTGATCAAGACTACTTCAACAGAATACACAGGCTGACATAGAGACTGTCCTCCACCAGGAGGAGCCATAAGTTTGACTAATAGCAGATAAAACACAGCTCACCTGGATAAACTGTGCGTCATTTAAACCTGAACAAGTTATTTCATGTGGCAAAGAGTCATAAAACATAAAAGCAGTTATTGCAAGAATCTCCCAGAGGGGAGAAGTTTTATATGAACTCGAGTTTTTCTTGGATCAGATAGGACATTTTCCCAGATGAATTCCATGTGCAGACACTAAGAGCGCTTGGTTTATTGCTGCTTGGGCTAAAACAGCAAATGAAACCAGGATTAGACATTCTCACTCCTCTGCACCATGGAGTGGGCTTCCCAGCTTCTGATGAAGTTTTTTTTTTAAGAAAAGTATTGATATGTTTGAAAGCATGATGCATGCTTTAGCTCTGCAGGAACACGTGTGTCTGTGTGTGTGTGCGCGCACGTGTGTGTGTGTGTGGGGGTGTGTGTGTGTGTGTGTGTGTGTGTGTGTGTGTGTGTGTGTGTGTGTGTGTGTGTGTGTGTGTGTGTGTGTGTGTGTGTGTGTGTGTGTGTGTGTGTGTGTGTTTGTTGCACATGCCTCACAGGCTATGACTGGAAACCTCTCCACCTCATAAATAACCTGAAGTGCTGACCCATAAACCCCCCAGCGTCTTGCCGTATATTTCAATGAAAAGGACAGCCATGCAGGCATATTTTTGTTGGTGGATCTTTTTCCAGTTGTTTACACACACACACACATTATCTCTCTCGCCTCAGGGTGTCGGGGGGAGAGCTGTTTGACCGAATTGTGGAAAAAGGATTTTACACAGAGAAGGATGCGAGCACGCTGATCCGACAAGTCCTGGATGCCGTGAACTACCTGCACAAGATGGGGATCGTGCACCGGGACCTGAAGGTTAGACTGGCATACACACACGCGCACGCACACACACACGCAAGCACGCACGCACGCACGCACGCACATACACACGCTTATGTGCATTCACCTATTACATTTAAAATTCATTGGAGTAATCTGTTCTCACTTAACATTAGAAATTAGGGGTCAACATGTCACCTGCCAGCTGTTGGAAACAGAAAAGTGCAGAATAAAGCTCTACACTTTGACGAAAAAGCTACTTTTTTATACGTTCTAAAGTTGCAGCTTGCCAGTTTTGATTAAAAAAAATATGTCAAATCAACAGTAAACTACAGTTCCCTTCAAAGCTATTCAGATACCTTGAACTTTTTCATAATATTTTCAAACTACAAACTTCAGTGTATTACAATGAAATTTTATGCAACGTAAAGTAGGAAAATTATGAAGGTGTTCTAAGTGTTTTGCAAGCAGGAATCTGAGAAGTGTGGTGTGTCTTTTCTATTAATCCACCTTATTCTATTCCATAATTACCAATAAATCTGGCCTTTATGGAAGTGTGGCAAAGGGAAAGCCTTTCTTTAAAGAAAACTGTAAGAAGTTATGTTTGATGTTTGCTTCTATGGAGGATTGATGCTGCCAAAATTGGTAATTGAAGAAATGTCATAATAAAGTAATTAATGTGACAAATATTGCATCAAAAAAGTAAAACAAATGAAGCTTTCACTACTTATTTGATTATAAAGTTTAATTGGTATCTAATTGTTTTATTGGTTTCTTTTTTAATTATTTTATGTTTATATATATTTTCTCACTTTTTCATATTCTGTATTTATTGAATTTTTTTTTAATTACTGTGACTTTTTCTTCTTCTTCTTCTTCTTCTTCTTCTTCTTCTTCTTCTTCTTCTTCTTCTTATTATTATTATTATTATTATTATTATTATTACTATACTTTGATTTATTTTCTCAGACAATGCAAAGCGGAAATATTCCAGGAGAAAAAAAATCAATATATGATAAAGAAAAGTGACGGTAAATAAAAAAGTACTAAATAAATACAGAATATGGGAAAGCAATAAATAATGAAATAAAATGTGACAGCAAATGGTGCTCTGGTCAGACAAGTTAAAAAAATGAACAAAGCTGGTCAACTCTTAATGTCAAGAGTTTAGCATATTAAAGGGAACTTCACTTGTACAAAGTACAAAAATATCAAGCTTTCACAGAACAGCTGTGTTAGATGAAATGACACACTCTGTTTATTGATTAGGTGTCTTCTAAGGATTGTTGCTTGTATTGAATTTTATTTAGGTGTGGCACAAATTTTAGATTTTCATTTGTAAATATTGTTGAAATGCATGTTAGGTTTAACATAGCAGAAAAAAACACAACAATGTTTTTTCAATAAAAATTTTGTTGGGTTTTTATTGGGAAAACCCTACAAAGTATGATGAGGTTCATATGGAGGCCCATGTCTGACGTGAAAGGAAAAAATAAACGCCCAACAGGAAGTCATCATTTCTGCTAAAATATAGTAGAACAGACGCTACCATCTGTTCTTTTACAGTCATAATCATGAGATAATTTTTACTTTCTAAATCATAATTATGAGATACAGTCATAATTATGAAGTTCAAAGTCATGATTATGAGATACTGATAATACTCATAATTATGAGTTTGAAAGTCATCATTACAAGTATTAGAACGTGTAATGATGACTTTCTGTTTGGCTTTTATCTTTTTCTTTCATGTCCAAAATCGGCTTCCGTAGGGTTTGACAAAATGTGGACATTTCCAGGGCATGAGAATGCTTTTGCAAGCCTCTGTGTATAAATTAATCTATTAGAAAGCAGTGGATGTGAAAAAGCTTTTTTTTTTAATTCCATTCTGTCTTCCTGCAGCCAGAGAACTTGTTGTATTTCAATCCACAAGACGAATCTAAGATCATGATAAGTGACTTCGGTCTGTCAAAGATGGAGGGCAGTGGCGACGTCATGTCCACAGCCTGTGGGACGCCAGGATACGTGGGTAAGCCAGTCGGACCTCCCACATTTTTAACATTTAATTTTTACCCCATTAATCAATCAATGTTCCTGTTTGAACTCACAAAGAGAAGACAATCTCATGTCAGCCAGTGGTAAATAGCCTGTAGTTGTACAGCACCAGAGGACTCTAAACCACTTTACATTACATTTAACAACCACACACTTTATTAATATAAACTTATGATCTCCAGCGATTTTTTTAGTTGCCAGTATAGATCCAAATACTAGCATTTTTGCTAACAAGACAGCTGAAATGACTTCATCAAAGCCTGACTACATGGTCCCTCCATGCTTCAACCAGGACCTCAACTTACTCTGTATAAACTGCCACGCCAGCCTACAGGAAGTTTTGTTCTCTATTGTTCGCTGCTTTGTGCGCCAGAGTAACTCACCAAGATCCAGCACCGACACGTTTCACAGGTTTTTCGTTCTGATTTTCTGTCGTTGTTGTACTGTTTTCTAACTGTGGAAAGGTGGCTTCAAATATCTGTGAACATATCACAGCTGAACTTTTTTGTTTCACTTTTTGTTCAAGAGGCAATTTAGTTCTTAACATGGTGGGAAGCATCAATTCTATAAGTTTAGTCTTACTTAAAAGACTGTCAGCTATTAGCTATGTTTACATCAAAATGTCATGCAAATTCTGCACAAACTTTTAAAATGCTGCAACAAAAGAAAAACTAAATTAGCCATGTTTCCGTCTACTGGTTTGGAGCAAATCCGCCAGTCTGTGCAAAGTGTGATTTTGTCAGATGGTGATTCTGCAAGATGTAGAGGTTGCAAGCTAGAATAGACCACACATCTTAGAAAAATGGAGACTTCTTCCCTCCAAACTGGAGCTTTGAACTTAGAAAGGGTTCTATGGTTCGTACCTCTGGTAAGGCACAGACCTGCCAGTGGAGAGGAGCTTTCACTATGTCAGAACTTATCCGGCAAATGTGTTTCTGTCTCCCCTTCAGCACATTAACTCCTTTACAACTGAAACTGGTCAGATTCCTGGAACCCAGCATGGCTTCACTGGGTTTGTGCTTGAAAAACACTTTGTTGACACATTTTTCTTTGTTATTGTTCTAATGATTCCAGTGCATTCAAAAAAACACACACACATACACACTGTCTGAAACATCACTGTTGTTGGGCTGTTTTTACTCCAGACGTATGGTATCTATTTATAAATTAGGTTGCAAATAACCAGAGGCACCAAATGAAAACCAGATCTGAATGATGAGCACTCCAACTTTCCACTTCTTTCTTTTACCATATTTGCACAAAACTTTCATTCACATTTCTCTCCGGTCGGCCTGTTGCCGTCTCCAGTGGAAGTTAAAATGTAGCGGCTGTAAAATAGCTGAAAGTGTTGCTGCAAAAACAATAGAAACTCCATATCGGGTTCTGATTATTGTCCCTGATTTATTTATGCCAATAACAACAGCTCACAAACATTGCATGTACGCTTCAGCTTCTTGCAAGTTTATCATCCTTTGAGCTGAGTTTTCTTCGCAAAATACCCCAAGATCAGTTATGCTAGATAAATACTGCCTGCGGACGTCACCTTATGAGTCCAGCTAAAAGTTCTCATTTGGATTTATGTCTGGACTTTGATTGCACCATTCTAACAGATCCCTGTTCTTTAAAATTAAGCAATCTGCCATAGATTTTTCTTCATGTTTTTATAGTTGTCTGAGTGGAAAGTGAATTTGCAGCAACATATCTGATCCTGAACGGGGCAGATTGATGTGGACTTAAAATCTGAACGCGGTATCTTGTAGTCTTTTTGTGATAATGAAAAAAACAATGTATTATTTCTTTTTTTAGGTTACTGTATGTCAGTGACACAACACAAATACTGTCTTGAAAAACATTCCCATTTCAATCAGGCTTCTTCAGGACACCACTTAAAGAAGTGACTGTATTAAACCAGTTTTTTTAATTCACTGAAAATTATTGATGCTGTTGTGGAGACAATAGTGAACATAATGTTTCTGATTATGCTGACGATGAAACATATTGAGAAAACTATAAACCAAAATTCTCATCACGATAAATTGTTCACGCTAAGCGAAATGATAAATGCCCACCCCTGTGCTGAAGACAGTTTTAGCAGAGATTCCACTAGGAATCGTGACCTCAGTGTGTAAAAATTGTTTTAAATCCAAATCCGGGAAAACAGAAACACTCACACAGGCTTTCACAGTGAGTCAGAACGGGCCAGTAAACACCACAGTGTACTCATTCCCCAACGGGTGTCGGGTCTCCCTTCGTGTCTGGGATGTTCAGGCTCACATCTGAACTGGACAAACACATTTTTTTCTCCGTCAGGTAGAATCCTGAAGCCGTGAGAACCTGGAGCTCCAGCAGCAGCTTTCCCACCATAAAACCAGCTGCCATGTGATTTCCATTTGGACAGACATGATGTCTCTGCATGTTTTCCCTCTTGTCAAGTCCATTAAATTGTTTTTATGTAAAAAAAAAAAAACAAAAAAAAAAACAGTTATGTAAAAGTCACATGAAACACTAACACATGAGGTCCATTACTGTCTTTTTGCCTTTGTCTTTCTCAGCTCCAGAGGTTCTTGCACAGAAGCCGTACAGCAAGGCGGTGGACTGCTGGTCCATCGGAGTGATCGCCTACATCCTGTGAGTACCAGCCCTCCTCACAATGTTACACAACTCCTCAAAACGTCACACCAGCCTCACACGGGCTCAGTAGATGGGTCGGTATGACAGAAATCTGTCTGAAGACCATCCAGATAAATGATTATATTTTGTTTCAGGAGGCTGACTGGGCCTCCTGTTTACCTACTAAGTTAAACTTGATTTATGGTTTTTAGGGAAGTACCAATCCACTCTTTTCATTTCCGATACTGATACCTGAGGTTTAGTATCGGCTGATACAGATCCGATGCAGAAAAACAGATGAATTGACGTGAAACATTCCATTTTTTTCTTTAACACAGTACATGTACTGAACACATGTACTGAACTAGACATTTATTTAGTAACTATCTGCACCAGTACATCAACACGTTGCCAACAGCTTCACAAGCTTGGTCAGACATGTACAACACAACTTTAATTTATTTAGTTAGTCCAATTATGAGTACAACAGCCATTGAAAAATAAATGCTAAATAAACTGAAACTGACAAAAACAACAGGTTGACTAACTTGGTCAAACATGCAAAGATAAACTGCAACAAACCTTTCAAATGGTTCAGAGAGCAACTTACAGTTATGATTAGCTTCCTGGTTGTGTCTGCTACTCTGCTTGCTTTTGAAATCATTTAACTAAAAATGTTTGGAAGTGTGTAATAAAATATGTATAAAACTATCAAAGCTTATAAGATTATGCTGTTCGTTTGTTGTACATGGGTCTCGCTTCGTTGGCTTTTGAGAGTTTGTACGATGACATCACAAGCTTTGAAGCTCACAGGACTAATTACCCGAAGCAGTTACACAATCGCAAGCAAACATATATTTGGCAGCAAAACATGATCTTATCAGACCAGAGAAGATTAGATTTGTTTTCAACGTTTTTGACACTTTCCAAATATGAGCCAAGAAATGAAATTAAAAATCCAGAACAGCATTATTATTTGAACTAAGTCACTTCTTAGATTTTCCTCTGATCAGTAATGCAAGCATAATCATTTAATACTGTTGCTGATTGCTAAACAGATCAAAGACAGAAAATGATTGTTTATTCACAATGAAACTTCATCATTTGCCTATTCAAAAAGCAAGCTGACATTTAAGGAATATTAGCATTTTCATGACGATACACTATCCATATATTTTGCACAATTCGTCTTGGTATTAATGTGAAAACATAGAGATCCTTAAAGAGAACCTTGTGGAACTCAGATTATGTGGTTCTAAAAGGCTAACGCTAAACAAGTGACTTTTACATGTTGATCTTTATTTTTCTGAAGATGAATTAGCACTTTTGCTTTTTTATTTTTTTTATTTTCGTAAAACAAAATCATGACTGACGTTATGAAAGGCCTGAAAAAAAAGCATGTGATTAATTCAGGTCAGCTATTTTTTTTTATTGCCAGTATGCAGCAAATTTCAATCAATCAACCAGTCAGTCAGTCAGTCAGTCAGTCAGTCAGTCAGTCAGTCAGTCAGTCAGGTTTATTTTTACAGTACATTCCAGCAACGGGATGGGGGGAAGTAAAAAAAAAACAAAAAACGTGACTTTTAAAAAAAAAGTGCTTTACATCAAAACGTTTTTGCGCTAGAATTAGGTGGTTTTTCAGCTGTAGATGTATTTTGCAAAAAACTGCAACGGAAACATTTTTTACACATGGCACCAGTTTTTACACAGTTTATCTGTAGCATCCTTGGACAATGAGTAGCAGAGCTCTCACAGCATCGCACAGTTCATCAAAAGTTGAGTTTGTCTTTCGTAAGAGTTGAATCCATAGCTGCTCTTTTTCCACAAAACGTTGCGTACATACGTAGCCGCTCCCAAGTAGAAGAGGCTTGTCGCTCCAGCGCCTCAATAAGACGTCAACATCTCCTCTGATGACTGGAATATGAATATATCTCATATTTGCATCATTCACCACTATGATTTTTAATGATTATCTTATGAACAAGCTTATTCAGATGTGACTTTGTGTTTTGCATTTAACAGAAACACGGCAATTGCAAAATTGTGTTTACTCAACACTAGCAGAATATTGAAAAAACTTTGCGCACATTGGTAAAAATGGTCATGGAAACGCAGCTGGTGTTTCTCAGCTTACTTTCTACCTCACTGCTCATTCTCACATATTCCTCTCCATATCATGTGGGTTATCAACAGAGTGAGATATTAAGGGTCAGAGGTCAGCATCATGATAACAGGAGTCAGAGGTGGGAGAGAGAGTTGCCAGGACAGTGATTGACGCGTTCCTTGTACTGACCGCTCAGTCAATCATCTTTTTTTTTCTAAACTCCTGGCAGCACAGTGTGGGTGTGTGCGCGTGTGTGTGCGTGTGTGTGTGTGTGAGCTCAGGGAACAAGCAGCTCCCTGCTCATAATTAGCGCTGGGATTCAGTCCTTGTTAGCTTTTAGCTGCTGCTCAGGTGGAAAGATCGCATCAAGTAATCATCCATGAAAATCAGCCGAGATCCGTAGTGCGCGGTCATGGATGAGTGTTCAGGAGACACACACCAGGACTCGCCTTCGTCCTGGTGTGTGTGTTCATGTTAGCATGCGTGCTAGATGGAGTGGAGAGTCAGCAGAGTGACAGGTACGTCTTTAATCAAATGGGAAAGCAGGGAAACGGACAAAATGCTTTTCTGTCCTCGCGGCAGGTACAGTCCCGGTCCCTTTCTTCCTGGTGTGTTTTCCCCTTTCTTCCTGTTTTCCGATGTGAATCGATGGAGAACGGTATTTTAATGAGTTTTATGAAAGTCTCTCGGTGCGTCCAGCTCTTTGGTAATGAGGAGCAGATGATGTTTTTTTTTTTTTGTTGAGCAGCAGCTCCGACATTGTTCTTAGTTGGCTCATGTTGAACAATCAGACTGGAACGTCTTAATAAATAGTTTTTACCCAGACTGGAAACCAGTACTCTGATATTAATGGGATTAAGGTGATTCGTTTTGCTGAGTAAGAGTAATCGTATAAAGAGCCTTACAAAAGTATGTGTAAGTCAGGAACCTGGCCTCTTTTTGTCTTGTTACAACCACATGCATTGACATTATCAATAAAACTGAACATTAAATATTTAAATATGCATCCCATAGTTTCTTTGTTGGCTAAATGACTGTTGTTTCCTGCAGGCTGTGTGGTTATCCTCCGTTTTATGATGAAAACGACTCTAAGCTGTTTGAGCAGATCCTTAAAGCCGACTACGAGTTCGACGCCCCGTACTGGGACGACATCTCAGACTCCGGTGAGCCTCAGTCGTCTTCTTCCTTCCTTCCGCGAGTGTTCAGCCGTTTCCTTGCTGCCGTGGGCCTCCGATGCATCACACACCACTTCCACATCACAGTGCCTGACCTCATTCTACAGGAACAATCATGTTTATGTGCGTTTGTGACTTGGGTCATGTGTCGTCGCCATGGTTACATGTGAACCAGCTGTGTGTGTTGATGTCTGTATTTCTTGATGATTAAGTGCTATTTGTGTTCTGTCAGGTAAAGCTGGTGTTCACATAGTCTGCTCAGACCAGTTAAAGAAACAGTAACAACGTTTAGCCCAATGTGAAACCTTGCGTCCGCCTCTTAGAGCTCTTAGCCAATAGAAAGCCACATAGATTTGCTCTGGTCTAGTGGCATTAACTGATCTTCCAGTTGGTCCTAATAATCCCACATATTTATGTTTATACAACAGAAAAGGTCTTTTAATGGCATATTTTCCAAAGAACCAGTTTTCCTGTAAATAGCATCCAATGGTTGCTATGGAGACTTGGTGACTCTAAGTAAGCTTTGGAGATTTAGCTGTGTTTGACTTTTAGGCAGGTGCCTATTGTCCGATGAAGATCAAATCCCGTAATGTCTCCAGTGAGTAAGGTCTTTCCGATTTTTAAGCGTAACTTAAAAAAAAAATTGGTTTGTTGTGGCACGTCATATTAATAACCTCAAGGAAACGGGAAGTTATGAGTTTAAGTTGAATTTACAAACAGAAAATATTTGTTAAATTTAAGCAAATTCAATGTTTTTTTTTCAGTGTTCAATCCATTATCTAAAGCTGCATATGCTTGCAGGCATTATCAATTTACACTGCTATTCATGCCTATTTTTGATTTATATTGTTTTATTTTTTCAGCCAAGGACTTTATCAGCTGTCTGATGGAGAAAGATCCATCCAAGAGGTTCACCTGTGAACAGGCCCTCAGACATCCCTGGTGAGGGAAACACACAATGTGGAGGCACCGGCGGGACGGTTACAGGCAGTAAATGCATGTTTGTGTAAAAATGTAAATGTATGTTTAGGATCGCTGGGGACACGGCACTCTGCAAGAACATCCATGAGTCAGTCAGCCGGCAGATCAGAAAGAACTTTGCCAAGAGCAAATGGAGGGTAACTTTTGCCCATTACTGTAAATTATCTCTGTTATTCAGTCTCCCTGCTGCATGTCTGCAGTTTTACTAGGTCAGTTTGTATCCGTTAGAAAGCTTCTCTGTGGTATTTTCACTGACTGAATGTAAGAATATTACAATTTCTGCATTTTTCCCATCTTTTCTCCTCCATTTTCCTCCCCAGCAAGCGTTCAACGCCACCGCTGTGGTGCGCCATATGAGGCGACTACAACTTGGCAGCAGCATGGGCAGCAGTATGGACGCCTCCAACCCCAGGCCGAGCCAGACGCAGAGGCCAGCCCAAAGCCAGAGCCAAGCGGGCCAGAACCAAACCGCTCAGAGCCAAAACAGCGGCCAGGCGGCGCCAAGCCAGGCCACCAACAGCAACGCCAGCAAGAACTCCTCCATAGATAACAACGTAGCCGCTCCACGCAAAGAATGTGAGTCAGGAATGCCAGGGGGACAGAAATGTCTGAGAGCGTGTTTGTGACTGGTGCAAAAGAAATTCCAACTAAAAGTGATACAAACAGAGACTGTAAGGTGTTTGTTTTAACATCCACCCTTAGTTTTTCCATAACATTTATGAGGGAAAATAATAGAAAGGTAGTAGTGATCAAACCATCAGCAAGTCAAGATGGAAACTCTACAGTCTCTTCTGAGCCAGAGGGAAGGTCAGTGTGGCTCATTAGAGAGAGCTGTTTGGAGAAAACCTCTCAAAAACAATGTAACAGAACGACTTTATGAAGCTTCTTTCAATTAAATCAGAAGCTGTTTGGAAAATTACCAATTTGAGATTTTTTGGCCATGATGCATTGCACCATACTTGGAGAAAACCAAACAGGTCATCAGCGGAAAGATCTCACGCCAACCGTCAAAGTCTTGGGTGCGTTTTTGGTTTAGGTTATGTCCGACAACCAAATGTTTAGAAACCGTCGCTAAGCTTTGCCTCCTGTTGCTAGGTCTCCCTGCGCCCGTCACCCCTTGCAGCCTGGCATCTGCCGCCTCTTCCCCGGCTGCCGGAACAGAGCTGAACCGGCCCCACCCGTCGGCGGTGCCCGCCCCGATGATGACGGAGACCAAGTGACGGCAGGTCCCGCGGGGCACCAGCTGGGAGGCCACGGCGCTGTGAGGAACGAGAGAGTCTAAGGTTTCAACAACAACGTAAAAAAGAAAATGTGAAAAGGACGAGCAGAGAAGAGCACGACCGTACTCTTCACCGTCCTTCCCGCTCTTGGATGCGTTCTCTCTTGTTGGATATGCCGCCCAACTAGTTCCCTGCCCTGCTCGAAGGAGAGCAGAGGACTCCATTACCCACAAAACCCTTACCACGATTGACGCCGCCATTGCCATACGTTACGGCCACCAGGATAGCTTGCAGGATTCTTCTCGTAGCATCAAGCCATCACTGACTCTCACCGAGCAAGTCTGCATGGTCGGCTGCTCTGGGCTTACTCTGCAACTTTTGGGGGGGAGGGGCTTATGGAATCTGGGCTGTCCTGTTTCGGTTTATTCCGATTTTTTTTTTTTCTTTTTCAATTTTTGATTGTTGGCAACTGGATTGTTTGGTTCTTTCTTCTTCCTGTTCATTTTAAAGGCGGCATGTGTAACTTTCAGAGCGTCACCACTTTGGTATGATTACTGTAAATAAGCCATAGTTGAGATAACTGACGAGGAGTCGGACCCTTCATCGCTGTTCTTCTGTAGGCATTCCTCTCGATGACGCCCCGTTTCCCATAATTCCGTTGTCTCATATCACCTTCACTGCATTCTGTGTTTTGAATATCGAAGCGCAGTCGGACCGTCTTCTCTGCAACGAGCCCCCTTCGTTTGCGCAGACTCTACCAATGTTGATACGTTTGGGTGAAAGTCTCATGAAATCTCCTCAGCTGCTTGTTTTCGACGTTCACGCTTGCAGAAGTGCTTTAAAAGTACCATGTGACTGTTTGGAAATGTGGAGACATGCGCTTTATCTTTTTGGCACAGGGAAAGGTCAGACATGTTGTCTCTGACCAACTAGCTGCCATGCACACGGATTTATCAGACGGACGAAGAAGGAAAAAAAGAAGATTGTAAACCTAGAAACACAAACGGATGTCTTGTAAAGGCTAACTGTGTGAAGTTATCGAATTCGTTGGATGATTTTATTTTTTTATTTTTTTTGTAACAATCACCCTTTAAAGGAGACACACAGAGGAAGCTGCAGACTGCAGAGAATAAAATAGATCTGTGTTTACCTGAGAACTGCCTCCACATGGGAGTGTTAGTCACTATGAAAGAGTTAGAGACCCGCTAGCAGTGCAAGAAAGTATTCACACCCTTTGAGCTTTTTAGTCACATTGCAACACATTTCAGCAAGTTTGTCATGATGCTGCCGCCACCGTATTTCATCAGTCATTATGTAATGTAGGTGGGGGTTCCCAAACGTTTCCATAACCTCTGACCGGGCCTGCCGCTCCCTAACAAGCCGACCGGCAGAACTGCTACATATAAAGAAACATCAACTTCTACAATGTTTATCTGCACGTATTTTTCACTATTCAATAATTATTACATGGGTTTAGCATAAATGCTAACCTCAAATTGATCAATTATAGCTTGGTCAATTTGACTGGCAAATAAGAGTTAAATAAATTACTTTAACTTATATTTTATTGTAATGTTTAAAAAAAAGGAGTAGATTTTATTATTTTTAAAAAATGATTAAAATGATTTAGATTCATTTTTCTGTGGTTTTCATCTTCCCTCCATCGTTCTGTGGCCCCCTAGTGGCCTCGGAAAATATACATCGAAGCTTGTGCATGCAAAAGTTCAAGGGATGTGGATACTTTTTCTTTGTTTAAGTGCGGACGTGTTGGGTGCAGGACGGGAAGGAACCAGTTGCGAGCGTCAGGACGCCGTCCTCCCTGCCGTTTGTTCCCCTCTCTCTAACGAAGCCATGATCTCACCTGCTGGTTCTTTAAGCTGTCCTCAGGGAAACCTGCAGCTGCACTGTGAGCTGGCTAACTCCAGCTTCCTGTTGGCTTTTTCTTTTTTCCTCTTTTGTTCACAGGAAGCGTTCTGAGCGTGGCTGCGGTTTACGATCCGAGGTTTAAGATCTGAGCTCGGCTCTTATCCCGTCGCATTAAAGACGTGTGACATGAACTTTGAGGATAAAGACAAAACTGGTCCTTTCTGTTGCGGACTTCTTGAAACTATTACCTGATTAGATATAAGCTAGTTTTTTTTGTTGTTGTTTTTTTTTTAATATTAGCTTTATGGATTTGCTAGCTTAGCTTCTTTCCTTTAAGTTTTCTGTGTTTAATGGTCGTTTTCTCTTCTTATTTTTAATTACCCTGATTTAAAAAAGCCAACTGGTAGTATTCTTTGTTTATTATTATTTATTTATTTTTAGACACAATTCAGAACCAGAACTGTTCACTGCCAGGTGCTCACTCTCACACACATATCAGATTGTCAAGTCCTTATTAGATGCAAATTTTTTTTCTAATCCCTTTATTGTGAAACGTAGCCAAAGACTTGTTTGCTTTTTGTTTTTAGACTAAATTGATTCATGTTGAAGCGGTTAAAGCAGAGTTACTCTGAGGTGAAGTATTTCGGAACACAAGCTAAAACTAAAGGGCTGATCTCCATCTGCAAACTAATCTAGAAACCTGCTGACCTTTGACCCCTTCTCTGGCCGTATATCTTTATTATCCCCAGTCGTGCTGCTAAAAGAAGAGGGGCGTCTCGGTGACCGTTGGGTATGAAAGCACATCTGGACCCGAGGGGTTGGCAGTAAATCAAAACGCAATCTGCCACATCGTTTGGTACGTTAGGAATCAGCTGAGCTTGATTTAAAGGGACCACAGTGAGACATTTCTGAGTCCAAACGTTGGTCGCAGAATTTCATTTTTTTTTTAATTATTTGCTGCATGGTTTGATCTTTTTTTTTTTTCTCTGCTTTGCTGAAGTTTTTTTTTTTATTAGTGCTAAAACTCTTCTTTGAAGGTTTAAGGTCATTATTCTGGACTATTATTGGTCACTTTGGCTGTAGCTTCACTGATGGTTTGCATACAGTGTGTGTAGGTAAAGAATCGCTGTGTTTCCATAACAGGAAACGGTTGACGGTCTCCAGGATTTCAGTGGCTATTTTGCAAATATGTACCAGTACTACTAAATGTTAAACACAATTTTTCATGGGACAGTTAAGATTTTTTATTTATTTATTTTTTTCAGTAATGTTCTGTTGAACGGTAACACACAACCTTTAATTGTGAGATATTTTAACATGGTGGAAGTCCACATTTGTTTTTTTGACGAGGCGTAAGAAAAGTTTAAAAGTTTATTACATGAACCGCTTTGAGGCTTTTCACGTTGGAGTCTTTTTAAAATAGTCAAATTGCGCTTTGGTCATTTCCTGTCTCAGACTAGCTTATTTGCATACTGTATGAAGACCCAAAGAAAGTTACCTAATTCAGTTAAATTGTTAACTGCTTGCCATATTGTAACAGAAACTTCTAATGCCTTTGACAGCCCAGAATAGAGTTAAAGTCATTCTGGAAGCATTTTAATGGCATTAAAATGTTGATGTTGGACATCGACATTATTATTCTGGCTACAATGTCCATAAATAAGTTGATTCTAAATGTTAATACTTTATATTAAATTGGTCTATAATTTAGAAAATATACCTCCCACTCAAACTAATTAATACAAAAGGCCTCATTCACTCACTCACTCACACACACACAACACACACACACACACGTTTCATTTACTGTATCATTTCAACACAATTATGCAACATACCTCCAATAATATGACATTTATATCTTAAACAGCTGATTTACTTCATGCTGTTTCCAATGCAACACGTCTCCACTCAGAATTAAAGACGGTAATTAGACATGGCAGTGTTCGGTGTGTTCTCAGAAAGAAAAAAAATCCAAAAAATGATTCCCAGTTTTTCCCCCTAGTGATGTCTTCTTCCATTTTTCTATAGAAAATCCCGAAAAATGCGTTTGTTGTGTGTTTCTGCGTAACCGAGGGGAACTTCTAAGGGCTTTAGCCAAATGATCACCTTAATCTTATTAATTGCTGTGACCGTATGTGTTACAGTTGATTGCTATGCATTTGTTTTTGTTTGTTTGTTTGTTTGTTTTAAACTATACTGTTTTCTCTACTTTTTCTTAAATGCAGGACCAGAAAATGCAAAGATTAGCAGCAAAACAGATTCCCTGTTACGTGTTCGACCGTTTCAAACATTTGCCTTTTAGAATAAAATAGAATAGAAATTCCTCACTAATTGCTCCTAAATAAGGTAGATTTTGTTTAGATAAAATGTAATTCCCACACATAGGGATGTTAATGAAGCCACCAATTCATGTTTTGTGTTCATCTGACATTAAATGTGATGTCCAGGCTGTAGACTATCAGCTGAGAGGAAACGGAGGATCATGCTCCTCATGTTTTTATGTTTTTGTTTTGTTTTTGTTTAAAAAAAAGAAAAAACATCTGAATGAATCTTTTTTTTCACATTAATCATGCTACTGTAAATAGATTGTGAATATAAATGATCTTTTTGGAGATATTTATGGAATCTGTGGTTGAGGAGTTTGTGAATGGATGAGGGAAGCTGATTGTATCATCTATGGAATGTTTAATGTTAAAACAACAAAAAAAAGAAAAAAAAAACTGAACTCCCCTTTACTTCCTCGCTGCTGTAAGTTTTCAGAAACACCGTCAGCGTCCGTCCAGCCGAACAGAAACAGCATCACTTACAGAACTCAGGCGTATGATTTTTTTTAATTTAATTAAATTTTTTTTTTTTTTTTCATTCTAAAGGAAGAAATCCAAAGCTGTGATCGACTCAGAAACACACTGTTATGGACTGTTTTGAACTCACTCTCCTTTGATTTTTTTTTTTTGTTCTTTTTTTTTTATGAAGATGCCGCAGAAGTGCACCACCGCACACAGAAAAAAAAAAAACACAAGCATGTTGGGGAGAAAAAGTGCTTCTAGAATTCAGTCTCACATTGAGTGTTTGCATTATCTTATATGCCCTTGTTACGGTGTTAATATCTCTGTATTGTGTAAAGATATACACAGTTTGACATGCATGAGCCCTCAAATAGCAGAGGAAGAGTTTCAGTCCTATGAACAGGCAGAGTGTTCAGGTATTTTTACTGAATAACTCATAAATATATCAAACTAGAGTTTAGACAAAGAAAAGTGACTAAAACATTGGAAACTTAAAATATTTCTTTTAAAGTTGCTTGTTTGAGCAACTGTTCTCCGCCTGCATTCCAATAACCACCTTAATGCAAAGATATTCATATGCCTTGAACTTTTTCCTGTCTTGTTGCGCTACGATCACAAACATCCACAAATCGAATCGGGATTTTATGTCACAGACCAACGCAAAGTGATGAATGACTGTGAAGTGAACAGAGAATGAGAAATGGTTTCCAGTTTTTCAAACTCTTAGCATATTTGGTATGCATTTACATTCTCTCTGAAGCCCCTAAATAAAATAACCTAATTAGTTAAATAGGTTTTGCATCCACTTCATAATTCTGTATGTTTTTGTGTTGGTCTTTGTCACCAGCTTTCAATAATAACATTGAAGGCTGGTTGTAATATGTAAAAGTTTGTGACTGAGTTTAAAGGTGCAGCATGTCTAGAATGGGCCCCAGAGGGAAAAATAAGTCATGGTTTTATCTGACTGGTCCTGTCTGCAGACTTAAGACAATTGGTAGTGATGAAGGCAGTGATGTTTTTTAATGACTTATTTACGCGTTATTTTAATTGTGTCTTAACGTAAAACACTGCAATTGCAAAATAGTTTTTTCGTCATTAGCGGAATATTGACAAAGTTTTGCGCACATTTTTAATGGAAACAGCTGCTGAGGGTCCCTCACCCAACTGACTCAGTAGCTGTGTAGTCATATTCCCTTTTAACACGCACAGTTTCATTTTCACCAGCAGTTTTTGGTCAGGGAGTGGCTAAAAACAGAAGCATTTTCAGTCGTTTGGCTAGCTTAGGAGGCCAATTAGCATATGTTAGCTAGCAACGGTACTGAAAGGATACAAAGACAAGGTGTCAAAATTATTAGGTATTTAATTGTAGTTGACTCCTTAGCATTAGCATGCACTTCTATCTTGCCTTCCTTTTTATAGAAAAAACTAATGACTCAATGGGAGATTTACTTACTTTTCGCTGATTTAGGTGAGCATCAAGACATTGTGCTGATATGAAGGTGGCTTCATACAGTTTGTTTGCTGCTGAGGTTCTTGTCAAGTTAGTGAAACAAAATATTGAGAATGTAAACACCTAGTCAAAGAAGATGGAAAAAAGAAACAAGCAGAAGAAATAATCTTCTTCCCTACTCTGACATCAAGCTAAAGCTAACATCTATTAGCCAAGACCAAAATGCTCAAATTACACTGGGTGGTTGCGCAGAAACTGCTACCTTATTAAAGGTGAAAGGGGTGCACCCGTAATAATTTTCCCACATGAAACATGAACTGAGAAGTGAACATGTAACATTTTCCCACATGGAGCAGCTGCCTGATATACAGAAGCATTTAACTGCTGAAACTTGGAAATAAATTCATTAACAGTATCTCTTTGTTATAACGTGCCATCGTAACAAAAATTTTCATTTTAACGTGATATAAAAATATGCTCCTCGGATGAAAAGGCATAAAGGGGCTGGCCGTGACTCCTTCTTCTCATGCCGTTTCTTCTGGATGTTGTTTTACTCTTACAACCTTTCTTAACATAAAATAATATATTTTGTTTTTAAATGAGATATAAATCTTGTAACAAGTTTTTCAAATCTAGTTCAAAGAATAAAGTTTTCTCGTTTTAATAAGCTAATGATCCTGATTTTCCAAGCTCTGTCAGTTGAACGCTTCCTTAGGTATAAAGGCAGAAAAAATTTTTTTTTAAATGTTATACTTGCTTGAGTGACCTTTATGTTGTGGACAGGCAGTTACTCTGAAACTTCCTGAACTGTTCTCTCAGTTCAGGAAGATTACTGTTGGTGTACCGTCTTTTACTTCCTGTTCCCCTGTAAATAGTCATTGACCTCTTTGGAAGTTACTGCTTAATAAAAACATCAGAACTATAGAAAGGTTCATAAAATAGCACTAGCTTAAACCCCTATTACATTTTGGAGATAGTAGTTGTAAACAGCTAGCTCATTCCTTATAAGGTTTTAATAGATTTTCACTTTACAAATTCCAAATTGTCCCTTCAATAGTTTCATTATCAGACATACAAAATGTGATGAAAGCCCTGCAGGATGTAGGAGCTCTGTCTTTGAGAAGAGTTTGGACTGAAACTTTCTCTGCTGTTAGCCGGGGCCCTGTGTCTCTCTGTGGTTGTCCTCGTCCAGAGCCAGCTCAGCTAGCTAGCCGGCCGTATTTACTCTCTGCATGTGACCACAACAAACTCCCATCTTGTGCACCATTGTCGCGTTGACGACACCGGAGCGGGCGCCGCCTGCTGCATTTATTGTGGTGGGATGATGATAACGACGACGATGATGATGATGATGATGATGACTTTTTGTTGATGGGGCTTGTGTTTGAGATGCCTTCGACAATCATGTTCACATATCAGACCTACCATGACGACACAGGCTGGAGAAACTGATTCTGTTTGTTATTCTGGAATAAAACCTGAATGACTGTATGCTGACTACTGTCTGTGTTTGTATGGATGTAAGGTAGTGTGACTACAGAGCAGTCACACTCTATAGTCTTCATTTACAAAGGGGCAGAAAATTCAGTCTCAACACATGCAAAAGTGGTAGATGCAGTTGAAACCAGATATAAACATAAAGGGACTAAAAAGACACAAACATTTTTTTCTTACTGTTTGAAGTTAAATCTGACCAAGCCTTTCTTGATTTAGCTTAGTTAGAAATACCAAAATTATGTCTATTTGCTAAAAAGCCAGAAAAGGTGGTAATACTTTTTTTTTTTTTAGAATTACTTTTTTGTAACTTTCCTCGAATTCGAATGTTAAACACATCAAGGTCGTTTGAACTGTATGACTTTCGTCAAACCTTTTGATATTCCCTCCACGAGCTACACTCAGGTTATGTAAATATCTGGTTTCAACAGGCACAAACCAGCCGGAGAAACACGACAAGTTGCTTTCTAATAGACTTAGTTTATTTGGAAAAGTGTCAAAACTATATCAAAAATAAGAGGGGGGCAAAACAGAGGTCAACATAGCAGACATCAGCTCAGGCAGGAACACGGAGAACAAGGGCACAAAGTGACCAACACAAAAATGCTTCATTTATCTCAAAGGGAAATGAAATGTCATAAATCATACATTCAAATATCTTCAGAGGTACTTTAGTCCTCTCCATCCTTGAACAGTGGCTGACTGTTGACACAAAAATCTGCCAAATAAAACCTAACAGGACGAAAAAGAAAGGTCAGTAGTGTATTACTCAATAACCTATAGGAAGCCCCATTGGGTCAGGACTATCTGCCCAAAGAAGAAGAAAAACTGAACAACAAATAAACACCAAATTCCCCTTACAATCAGACAGTAGTACGACCCACTCAGTGGTTCTGCTATTTCAGGAGCTGATGCAGTTTGGACGCTTTTCTCTGATGTGTCATTAAACTAGAACTCAAGGTAACTGGAAACCCCAACAAAGACAAATGAATCTTTTCATTTCTCAGTCTACAACAGACTAATAAATAAAGGTAACATGATGTGTGAACTCCAAATAGTCCAGTAATAAACAGTCAGGCTAATAAAACACTCATTTTACGTTGTGGTTTTTATAGTACACAGAAATCTGAAATGTCCAGTCATATCAATGTATGTAAAAAATAAAAAAATTAAAAAGTAAGCATTACGATTCAGTCTGAAAGACAATGTTGAACTTTTCTCATACTTCATCATTTTTGCTACTTTTTCTTGATTTGTCTCTAAAAAACTTGAAATGACACGTTGACGTTTCTAACTTGACAATGTGGAAAAACTCAAGGAGAACTCACGTTCTCCTTGTGACACATGGGAGGTTTCAACATGGCTGAATTTAGGGCTTTAGCATTAGCTTTCAGGAAATACCATGCCGGTGTAGCTCTTTAGCATACGAGACTGACATTCATTCGTCGGTCTCGTACGTTGGTTCTCACCACTTCTCCATTTGTATGATTAGAAGTGGTGAGCATCCAGACCAACATTTACTCTTGATGTGCTGCATAGCAGATGTTTGAAAGTCAAAAGACAGATGTTACAAACACTTAAGGCACACGTTACCTTCAGTACCCCTTGGTAGAAAAAGGCTTTTAGGGTTGAAAGAGTTCAGAACATGCCGCAGGCAGATGTTGCTAGCTTATAAAAATGGGCGTTTGGCTTAGGGTGGGAATCTATAGGTATTCATTGTTCTCCCTGAAATGTTCCTGGCAGTTTCACAGCTTCTCACCAAAGGAACTGATTTATTTATTTATTTATTTATTTTTTTGCTAATAGTGAAAACATTATGGTTAGATGATAATGCTAAGTCCTCAGGTGGCTAGCGGTTAGCATTTGGTGCTTAAACTTTCACTTAATGCTAACTTTTTTCTTTATCATCACAATTTCAAGAAAATTAGTCAAATAAAATAATATTTTTTTAAACTGCCTAAAATCACCTTTCTCTTGCACATAATGTGAGTGGAATTAAAGTGGCAGTGTCCCAGAAAATCAATTTAAATTACTGCCACAGATTCTGAAATGAATTATTTCAGCAGTGATTAGGGTAGACAAAATAATAATAATAATAATAATAATAATAATAATAATAATAATAATAATAATAATCAAGTATGTGTAAAATGCATCATTCAACAAAACTCCTTGAACAAAATAGGTATTTAGTGGCTAAATAGTGTTTGGTTAAAATATTTGATGTATTGTTTTATTTAGAAAACAATACAAACTTGTAGATAGAGTTGACTGTATCTGGCTGAGCGGTCTGCCTGAAGGCCTGGCTTCGTTCATCCCAGATATGCTCCTTCATTAGCCGGCCTGGTCTGGCTTCCCACAGGTCCAGTCTCTACACCTCTGCCGCTTCCTCTGACTCGGCTGGAGATTATTCTCCCTGTTATCTCATCTCAAAAACAGAGGAATGAAAACACACACACACAAACACACACACACACACATTCACACTACAAAGCTCAGGGATTAAAAGCAGAGAAAAAGGAGAGGACTAAATCAAAGTCTCTCTATGCCTTTTCTGCCTAAGTAAATAGAAAACGTCCTACATGAGGGAACAGAAGTAAATATTTGTTAAATCCTGTTCCAGCAGATGTGCTTGTCGGGCTGATGTCAGGCTCACAGCTCTAATTGCTTGGAAGTGCTGGAAGCCACTGATTGCTGTACTTGCTAAACAGATTTTTCTCTCTTTCCTCATCTTTAATTCAGCAGTTCAGCCACTTTCGTCCCACTTATCTGTAACTTGTCCTCTTCAATTTCAGCATTCCTGTCGCTAAAGACCCTGCTCACATTTTCTATCGTTCTTCGCAAAGTAACACATATACTGCAGCTCCTAAAAGACTAATTACAAGCCGATATCTGAAGCGGCGAGATAACACACATGCCTCACAGCAGTCAAAACGTGTTTTGGAGTTTTTGCTGTGTTCAGAGATCAACCGTGTCAGCAGGACTGGCATACCAGAGTGTCTCTTCTCATCATTTTAGGGGACAAACAAATGGTATGTTCCCCCCAGGGAACTGCTTTCGATCCCCTCACTGAGGCTGGAAGCTACTGGGGAATTATTATCTTTTGTAGGAATGTGTCCTTTACTTTAAATCAGCTTTTTGAGCCATTTTCATTTAAAATTCCACAAGATGAAAGCGTTTTGCCACCTACATTCTCTTTCTTTTGAAAGATTTGAATGTGTTGTTGGGTTAGATGACCATTATCACACTTAATGGCACAGTCATAAGTAGCAGCTTTGGTCAGTGATTTTGAATAACCGGGTGCAAACAATTCTCGTCTTTTGTGGATTTTTTCTAACCCACGTACGCTGATAGTTATGGATCCGATCTCAAATAAATACAGACACCAAAACTAACAGGTTGATCCACTACTCTCCTAATGGGCTAATAGCGGAGCAAAGTTTCAGTTTAGCGTTTATGCTAACTTTGAAAACACTTTAACCCCCTAAATAATTTTTTTTAGATAAATTCTAAAGCACTAATTTTCTTGGCGGTTTTATAATCTTTCAGTTGAATGAAGACATCTGTGTTAAAGGTATGAATCCTTCCAGTAGTTAGCAGTTTGTTTCCGCTTGTCAGTTTCTATCTTTATTTTTTTTAAATCTTTATTGCACAAATGGCAAATATACGACAAATGAACAAATAAGGTAAACAGAAGGACAAAATACTTCTACGAAAAAACATGCAAAAATTCACACATATGAAATGTTTTGAGACCTTCACGTTCTCCTTGTGACATGGGAGGTTTCAACATGGCTGAATTTAGGGCTTTAGCATTAGCTGTCAGGAAATACCATGTTGGTGTAGCTCTTTAGCATTAGCGGAACTAATGTTTATGATCAATACTGACTTAGTGTATGTTTTCTATGACAATTAAATTTTTCTTTCAGAATTCATTAAAAATGTGTTTTACAGGGCTAAAACATTCGGCTTTTGTTGCTTTAAAAAAAAAACATCTACATGCTAAATCCGTTTACATTTGCATCACACTATTAACTCCTCTGGCTGAAGAGTGTTGCTGTATGACAATCTTTTAACATATTCACAGCTCACTTTCCTGAATGACATCATCAGTTGTTGGCCAGCTCTGCTAATCCACCTCACTTGCTTTTGCTGTATCCTCTTTAAATCTGTAATTTGGGTCACGCCGTCCAAAATATTAGCGATGCATCCATGAAATAGCTAAAAAGCACAAAACATTTTGTACAAAATGAAAAAAAGTGTTTTGATGGGCCAGACTCCTCCAGTCTGCCTCCCGCTGAGCTTCAGTGAATTGTTTTCATTTCATTATGAAAGATCTCGTGACACGATGAGCACCAGCTCCTTCCACTGCTTTCCCGTCTAAATCAGAGGAATATCTCAGAGACACCATGCTGTTCAGAAAACCACGGCCCACATAAAAACATTCCAGTCACACACACACACACACACACACACACACACACACACACACACACACACACACACACACACACACACACACATAATTTTCTATAATACAAACACATTCACATCTACACCTGCTACGGCGTCTCTGATCAGCCTCTCTTTAAACCTACTGTGTTTGTGCCTCATTAGTTTTTCCGCATTCCATTGACGCAGATTTGGGTAATATTTAAAATATTATATTTAAACATGTTCAAAGCAGTTTTCATCTGTATGAAATTGTCTGTTTTTTTCCACGTTTACGTGGCATTTATATCTGGTAGTTTAGCTGAAAACAAGTAAGTCTACAAAAGTTGACATGATGTTAAATAGGCAGTATTGTGTTAAAAAAGCATCTTTTTTATTAGCTTTTTATCGTGTTCTAAAATTATACCACCATCAAAAACATACCTGGAGTGTTGCCTTGATTCGTTTGAGAACTCCTTCAATCTCCCATGGCAACAATTCAAACAAGTCCATAAATTTTAAATTCATTTTTCATTTTTAAAGCAAGTGCTTACTTTATAGAACAACTTTTTCTGTAAGTACCACAAAACATATGAGACAATTTATCAAGTCATTTTAAAACAGAGTAAACCTGCTAGCATTAGCCTAGATCTTTAGCAAACTCCTGCAATGAAAACATCAACAACAGGAGCAAGATGTGAGTTCACTGAAGACTGTAGCTGCATGTGTCGGGTCAACACGTCCTTAGAAATGCACTACATGATGTTAGGATACATGTTTCAGGTGACATGTTGTCAGAACTTAGCTTTGTGCTCTGAGTAGCATGTCAGCTAATGCTACGTTCTGTTTACATAAAAACATGGAGCTGGGTTTGACGTCACACTGGAAACAGTCGTGTTCCAGTTGAGAAGTCAGGATTTCTGACTTACTGTTGTCAACACGAGAAGCGGCCATTTTGAAATGAGAAGCCGGGACTTAAAGGTCCTATCTGGGGGTAGTTGGCACTTCTCCCACATTCCGAGTGGGAAGTCTGAATTCAGGAAGCGTTTCAGTTGATTTATCCGACTTGGGAAGTTGTAATTTCTAACTATAAATGGAGCGCAACATAATTTACTGTCCACCATCTTGGAAGACAAAAAGAACAAAGAAATACCTCAATGCAATGCAATTAGCAATCAGAGACAAAGAGATGAAAAGAAGCATTTTTATGTTTGTGAGTCATGATCATAACCAAAGGAATTATCAAGAATTGTTGTTGGGCGTCATCAGGTGGTACAGTCTCTATGATCAAAGATGAGAAGCTGCGAAAATAAACTTTGACTAGCATTGAGTCGTGAAGTTTTAAATTTATTTACAAGAAATTTATCTGGATGAATACTTTAACATTTGGTGTATTCATTCATAAAAGGTATTTGTCCCTTGCAGAAAGACTGTCCCGCAGTCTCTCCATCTCCACAGCCAATTTTAGGTCCATTTAGAAGATAATAATAAAAAAAAAAAATCAAAGCTGCATCCTCTCCCGTATCGCTGTACCTGTGAAGGCCCCCAGTGACGGCTCCTCCTGCGTCACTGCGTTGAGGTGACGCCCCGCCTGCCTCTCCGCTGCCCTCAGTTTCTCCTGCAGCTCCCGTGCCTCCTGCTCTGCCTTGCGTGCGGCCTTGCGGGCGTTTCTCAGGGAGCGCTTCACCTTGCCAACACGCTCCTTCAGCTGCCGGTTCCTCCTCTCGGCTGCGGCCAGGCGCTCCTGCAGCTTCCGGCCCCGCTCCTCCTCCTCGAACAGAGCCAGCTGCACCGAGGAGCACAGCAGCTGGAGCAAGAAGAGAGGAAAACAGAGTGGAAAAACCAAACCACTGTAGCTAACAGCTGTCACAACATCAGGTTCTGCTATGTGAGGGGGTAAAAAAATAGGAACTTAGGGTCCTATTATTTATCTACACATACAACCTGTTCCCAATTCTACTCTATAAAAAATACTTAGAGAGTTCATATTATATCTGGTTGTTAGTCTAACAACCACATACTTTCCTAGGATGTCCTAGATTTTTATCTCAGTGGGTGACACCCCACAGCCTGCCTTTACCCTGGTTGACGACCTCTTTAGACTCTTCAAAACCTACTTCAAAAGGGTAACAGCAGGTTCAACCAATGAGACATGATGCACAATACAGAGCTCACACAAATGGAACAAAATTTTAACAATATATTTGGGGAGCAATAAGTACCAACCACATTCCTCTCTTTACACCCCCTGCCTAGACTTTAGATCTACGATGAAGATGTAATCAGCCTTCTCAGCATCAGAAGACCAAAAAAGCTCCCTTGTCTAAATCCATCACCATCCTCAACAACAACATGTCTGGTGTGGATCACTGCTGGTTCCTATGAACAACCCTTTCTTGTGACCTCTGATGGTCCTTGCATACAGATTATGTTCAGAAGAAGCAACTGGACTTCCTGCAACAACTTAGGGCAGGGATCCTCAAATCCAGACCTTGAGGGCCGGTGTCCTGCTGATATGCCTCTGCTTCAACATGCCTGCATCAAATAATCTGGTCATTAACAGGACTCTGAACAACTTGACGGCACCAAGGAGGTAACTCAGCCAGTTGATTGAGGCGTGTTGAAAAAGGTACATACTTAAAAGTTGCAGAACGCCCTTGAGGACTGGATTTGAGGGACCTCTGACTTAAGAAGTACAAACTGTCACAGGAGCTGCTGGTCATCTTCCACACTGTGTGATTTGGCTCATCCACAAAACAAGACAAGTCCAGGTTACAACGGACAATCAGGTCTGCAGAGAAGCTCATCAGGGCTGACTTTCCCTCCATTCAAGACTTGTAAAGATCTAAGGTAAGGAGAAGGGAAGCTAACATGTCTGCAGACCCCACATATCCTGGACACAAACTGTGTAGACTTTTACTTTCAGTTCGGTCTGGTGAAAACCAGTTCCTTGTTCTAAGTTTTGCTCTGTTTGAAGGGTCTGGACCCTCGACCGTTGAGAAACGATTGCTTGCTGGAAGCATGGCCTCTGTTGAAGTTTCAAATGATTGGATCTGATCGTGCCCCATCACTAATGTTTGGTCATGATGTATGTAAAGAGCCAGCTTGATGACTCCTACTGGAAATTGTGTACGCTACAAACAACCATCCCCCACTGCAACAAGAGAAGCCTTGAGCTAGACGACATCTTTGTCAGTAATAAAATGTCTTAGACATTCCCCTCGCTCCGACTTTAACTGCTCATTATTTGGAAGGATTGTCAACATACACTGAATGGCTTCATTCACTTCCTCTGCGGCCATTGCCAAACTACAACCATAGGCAAAATTTAATTCTAAAATGGAGTATTGAGCATAAATGAGTTGGAAGGCAACAGCGAAGATGGTGACGAAGCACTTTTTGGAAAAACTGAGCTGCCGCAGTCTGGCTGAACATCAGCACCATGAATATCTATTTTCCCTTTTGTGTTTATTTATATTTCAAATATCTCCAACAGGACCAAAGTACAATCCAAGTCAAATTCTTTGTTTGTGTGAACAAACTTGGCGAATAAAGCTGATTCTGATTCTTAATAGAGTAAGGGTTTCTTAGAATTGGCTTATCTGTGATCACTTGTTCTGAACTTACACTAGTCACTCGGTGGTCACTGCCTGTGTGTGAACCAATGAAAACCAAACAACTTTTGGTTTTGTGATAATATTTTGTAAGCTTCGTGGAATTCCATGTGAACTTTGTTTTCATTATTATAATCTTCTTGGATCCGAGAACAGAGCACTGCAGAGTCTTCAAGGTCTTCTACTATCAGTAGGTCTGTTGCAATTAGCAACATGCCTGAAACAACACACACACACACACACACACACACACACACACACACACACACACACACACACACACGCTATTGTATCACATTCTCATGACTTGACGTGTGCAGATGCTGGTCTTCCAGCCGTGGTCTTAACATGTGGCCAATTAGATTGCATGCCTAAGTCCAGCCTACTGTCTGGTGAGTACGTGCACAAGAAGATAAATGTGTAATGTACTCTGATTACTTTGCTCTTTCTGTTGTGTTCACATTCCCTAAAGGGCGCAGTGGTGTCGAACATTACATGTGGGTCAAAAATAAATTAGACATTGACTGTCTGATGTATTAGAAAAAGCCAATGTCTTGTGAAAACTGACTCCAGCTCTTTGTCTTGGGCTGTTAACAACAGAACCCGGTGGCAGAAGAGGCTAACATGTTTCACAAATCATAAAGAATCTGTATCAACGGTAGAATATTCCAGTCCAGGTTTGACGGAGCCATGTACCCGACTAATCCTAAAGTGATCCTGGCACAAGAAAAGAATTGAAAATGTGGGACGAGTTTTCAGAAATCTTAAACTCTCAATCAGTGTGGAAATAATCCAGTTCAACTTTGACCCCTCTACAGTCATGTAAACAAATTATATACATCCTAAAAGGGATTGAATATTTTTCTGATATACCTGAATAGATGGTACTTCTACATCAGCAGCTGTGTTTCCATTACAAATGTGTGCAAAACTTTGATGTTTCACTAATGTCAAAAAGTGCATCGTTTCCATTAAACAAGAAATCACACGTGAATAAGCTAAGTCATTAAAAAAACATGCAGCGGCAATATCCTGCCACTACTTCCTGTTGTCTTCATTGTCTTTTCCTGGTGTGATGCGACAAATGTGTTTCCATAGCAGTTTTGTGAAATACAAAAATTTTCATATGGCTGAAAAGGGAAAAAAAAAAAAACTGAAAACAAAAATCTATTTCAGAAGGGCACTTTGTTGGTCCAAAAGTCGAAGGGCAGGTATTTTGGCATCTATAGCATCTATCTGTTCATGCACCTGGTTGTTCTAAAATTGAACACATACACAATGTTTATGTGCACACGTGATTTTAAAACTGAGGTACATGCTGAGCTGGGATCTGCTCATATCAAGGCGCTCAGTGTGATATTGTCACAACACACACACACGCACACACACCATCTGTGAAAACATCCGGGTGTTACCCTCCTGCTGCTGGGTATCATCTGGATAAACACTCTTTAGAGAACATGTAAAGACATACTTCAGCACTATTTATCTTCAGGTTCATGTAAATTTACCCAAATTAATTTAAGAAAACAAAAAAACTAGTGTTTTAAATTGCTTGCTATGGCCTAAAATCAGGACCCAACCCAAGTTTTTAAATGTGTTCATCAATTTGTTGTTAAGAGTCACATTAACTACCACTTTACTACTCAAACTGGGTATTTCAATCAGTTAGACAACTGTAATAAATCATAAATTGGCCTAAAAGAATTTAACAACTGTTAGCTGTTTGGCTAACCTGGACGATTTGAGCTGTGGAACCAAACAGAGAACGTGGAAACTGGAAAAAGGGAAGACGTTCACATCAGAAGATGTTGCCCCATGTCTGTTGACAGACGGCAACATTTATTTAAAAATGAAGAGGAAAATATAGTGACTGGTAAAACGTTGGGTGACGTAACAAAAGAAAGATAAATCATTACCAAACTTTTCTATCGAGGGTTTAAAGGTACACATGTCTAAAACCAAGACAGATTAGTCACATTTATAAGTCACTTCCAGAATATTTAATTGTCCAAAAATCCTCCCAACTGCCAGTACCATATTGGTATTAAAAAATACAACTTAGAAATTTTTCCAGATTACCCAAAGGTGAGGTATACCCTCTGCTAATCTAACATCAGGTTGCTGCAGTAACCAGTTCAGAGGGGCTATCATTCAGAACTGTCCATTTCAAGCACAACTCAATCGCTAAGCTTCATCAAAAAAACAAAAAAAACTACTTTCAATCATATCACGACAATGACCCAAAACTAAAACGAATTAATCTCATGGAAAAATTATGCAAACGCTCTGTCTGCGCCGATGAAGATTCCCTCACGTTGTGATGCCAGGTGCCTGAAACTGAAAGTGAAACTGACACCATGACCTAATTTCTGATTAACTCGGCTAACAGTCATCGGACTAGTTGGGGGGTAGAGACGCAGGAATGGAATTCCATTCCCAGACTGTTAACTGATTCTTAAATATGAACAAAAAGTGAATACTTACAGGAAAAACAACAATTAATTCCACACTATTGATCCCAATGTGCACACACTAATCAACCAGGATTACATTAAATGGTTACTGGCTTGTATTTGTGTAGCGCTTTTTCTAGCATAGGTGACTCCAGCTGGTCACACATTCACACCCTGGTGGTGGTAAACATTGTGACAGCAGATTAAATGTCTGCTATAATATCATCAACAAAGACTGCATGATGTTTTCCGTCGGTCCTGATGACCTGCGCACCACCAAATCAGTAGGCAAGATGCTTGGTGACGTGTTCCTTTATTCTGCTCTGAAGAAGGTCATAGGTCAGGGGTTAGAGGCTGTGCTCATTCTGAGGATGAGCCTTCACATGTAGAGACCATAACCCAAAGGCAAGGCAAGACCAAACAGCTGTTCTGCTTTGGGGATGAGGAGGAGAGCCAGGCGAAAGAAGAGGCTTTTTTAGTTCAATTCTTGGTAAAACAGTTCAAGATTTCAAGATCTCACACTTATTCTTCAACTGTGGTTTAAATTCCCCTAATATTAGAGTAGGGAAGGGGTTTGCTAGTCGTTTCAGGTGCGTGGGAACCAGATGGACAGAGGAGGCTTCCTCCGCAACACTTTCCTGCCAAGCCTTTAATTAACTTTTGCTCAAAGCCTCGTCTTATCATTAGCAGTCAGAGCCGCTTTTTCATGTTTTGTTTTTTTTCTCTCTCTCTATTTTACAGCCGTGGTAACAGCAGCACAGCGTTAAACTGCATAAATATTCCTTTAAAAGAGTGTTAATAGTTTATTGTCAGGGAAAACTCAGGCTCTAACAGCCATGTTCGCGCCTTTAAGACTTGTCAGACTCACATTAACATTTTATGAGAATGCTCAGAGGGCTGCCTGTTTCTCTCAGTAGTGAAACAATGAAGTTTACAAAGTAACACACACTGTGTGCGTGCGTGCGTGCGTGCGTGCGTGTGTGTGTGTGTGTTGGGGTAATGAAGGAAAGGAGTACAGAAGCAGAGCAGAAATGCCTCCCTGCTGGTCTGGATCTTTCTTCCCACTCATCCCTCTTTGTTCTTTCTTATCGTTCTTCATCTCCCAACCCAAACACACACACACACACACACACACACCCACACACACACACACACACGCACACGCACACGCACACACACACACATGCACATAGACCAAATAATCAAAATGAGAAGAACTTTCCTGTGGCATCAGCTGTGAAGACACCAAAGTGTGTGTGGACGGGAGTTCATTGGACACACTTGTTGTTCAGCAGACCACCACACCACCATTGTTGGAATAGTTTTAGATTTTTCATTCTATTTTTTGTGGGTTTTTTGTTTGTCTAATTCAGTTAGTTCTATTTAGTTTTTAGCGTTTATTTTCTAGTTTTTATTAGTTATTAGTTAAATGTTGTTTGGTTTCAGTTTAGTTTAGTTACAGAAGCAGTTTTAGTTTTTTCATACTTTGGTTAATTCTTAGACACAAGAATTCAAAAACAAAGGGTGTTATATCTCTAATTTAAGTATGTTTTAGTTTTTGTTTTTATTGTTAGTTTATAAATTACTGAACGGCTTGGCACCAAAACTCATTAAAGATCTGCTGGTGTTGTATCAAACTTCCAGACCCCTCAGGTCTTCTGGTTCTGGTTCTACTCTGCATCTCCAGAACCAAACGCAAGGAAACAGCATTCAGCTTCTATGCTCCACAAATCTGGAACAAACTTCTAGAAAACTGCAAAACATCTGAAACACTGACTTCCTTTAAATCCAGACTTAAAACACGCCCGTTTACAGCTTCCTTTTATTCTTAATAACTTGACCAATATATCTGATGTACATTTGCTTGTTGATTTTGATGATGGCATTTGACAAAATATAATGTTTATTACTTATTTTTAGGATTTGTTTCTATAAGTGGTTGCACATGGTTGCTGAAATGTGCTGCACAAATCAACTTGACTTCTTACTTCCCCACTATATGTATCAAAACACATAAAAAGTCCAGTGTTGCTATAGGTAAGTGTGGCTCTCCAGACACACAGCCTCTTACCCTGCTGTCCTCCTGGGTCTCCCACTCTGGGCTGAAGGTGTGGAACGGTTGGCTCCCTTGACTGCAGTTGGAAAACTGGAAAAGGCTGGAGAAGGTGCGTCTGTTCTCCACCGTGTCAGGGAAGACTGCATCCTGGAAGTTCACACCATGAGGCAGGATGCTGTAGTTCTCATCCATCCTTAGGAGGAGGCAGACAGGACAAGAGCGAGAGGACATTCAGAATCCCGTGGCTCTGATCGGAGACGAGACTTAAATCATAGTAGCACCGCACCTGAGGAAGAAGAAGTAGGAGTAATTTTCCATCACGGTGTGGGACTGGCAGGACAGGTACCCCAGCCCGGTCAGGTTGAGCCTTGATCCGGACGGTACCTCCAGCATGCTGCCCCAGGCCTGGTCGCACAGCAGCTCCACCTCCGCCGAGTACAGCAGCCCTTCCTCCGCGCTCAGGTAGTCGTAGCCGAAGGGCAGCGAGTTGTGCGCGTTGCCCGCACCGAAGCCCGGCGGCTCCCGGTGGATCGCCAGGACCCGAGCATACACGATGATCTCCGCCAGCTCCGCCCGGCAGCCCTCGCTCAGCGGCCGCCACTCGGAGGGCAACTGGCAGCCGTGCGTAAAAGTGTCCAAAGTATCCAACTGCGCAAAAACGCACAGCGTCGCAAGGAGTAAATTCGAGAAGATCATTCCGAAAACTCTCAAAATTCTACTGCTGGTGTTTTGGAGAGGTTTTGCTCGTTTTATACTATTTTTAAACTGTTATTTTCCCGAAACTGATTCTATACCACAGTTATGTAAAGTATGCGCACAGATTTATCTACGGTTTGATTTGGTTTGGTTTTGCTATGACCTGAGCGCTGGAGGATGCTGTCCGAAGTCATCTAAAACAAGGTACCTACAAGGCTTTGAAACGGCCAGCGCTCTGACATTAACACACCTTTCAGTGTCGGAAACTTCAGGCAGTCTGTGCTGCATTCACTGACTGATGGACACTTCAGGTATTTGGGATTCCCATCTGCTTTGGTGGACAGGTAAAACGGAAAACATACATTTTATCGCAACAAACTATTATTATCATTAACGTTATTTCATATTATTAGTACTACTAGTACAATGCCTACAGTTTTTTTCTGTTTGTTTCTGTAAATATTATTTAAAGTGCTGATATTTAATTTAGGAATTATGGAAATACTATATTATACTAAGAAGAAGTAAACTTTAATGTAGATGGCAATATAAAGTTGCCATCATATTTTCTGCTTAAATTACAACAACTATGGAAATCATATGTACAAGAAATTCGGTAGCAACAGTAATGGTTTCTTGGTACGCTCCAAGATACTCATTCCGTGAGTTATTTTACAACCCTAGCAATTAGTGTGGGGTTACAACAGTCTTACAAAAATACAAATAAATATTGTGAACGTAGATACTGACGCGTGAACAGTTCCTGACTGAATCTATCTGCAAGTGTTTACTAAATTTATACATTTATATATTCAGTGTATACACTGAAGAACACGATTCAGCTGAGTTCAAAACCTGAACAGCGCTGCCATCTAGCGGACATTTGTGTGAGACGTGAAGGTTAGGATTTAAATGAATCAGAATCACCTACGTTCAGTGGCCTTTTCATAGCAAGAAAACCGGCTTATCCAGGGCTTGTTTTTACTGATGACAAGTCTGTTACGTCACTGGAGGAATTTTTTCCCAGCTCTTGGGCCACAAGTAAACTGTTTTTACTCATGGCACGCTTGAGGTCATGATCCAGCATTGGATTTAAACTCACACTTTGATCAGGCCAATCCAAAACAGTCTATTTTTTTTTTCTTGTTGAGTGAATCAGAGGTCTGTCAAGCCACAGAATAATTTCCCCTGGGGCCTCTGGGATAATTAGATGCCTTTTCGGCAAAAGTAAAGCGTTCGTGTTCTCTTTGGTAAGCTGTCTTTGACTTTTGAAAAGTCCCATGGATGCCATTTTGCCCGATATTTCTTTACTATGGAACTTTTCTGGGAAAGAAGGAATGCCTTTATTTCTTCAATGTAGAACATTTAAAACCACACATTAAAATCTGAATATTTTCCATAAAATCCCTGGTGCTTTGAGCGTTAAGTTGAAGTTATGATACTTCCCAGATATTCACCTACCAGGTTCTCAGCCATTCAGGACTTAGGAAAACCAGAAAAGGGTCTCAACAGTTTTTTACTGAGAAAAACACTTTGTTGTACATTAACACTAGTCATTTTTGTTCCTGCAACTTGAACAAATGAAAAACTTTTTCAACCATGTTAAAATTCATTGTAACTTTCCTTGTTTATCGTCCCCCCAATAATGAGATGGGATTTACTCTCTTGGGCCCGTCTTTTAGCTTATCACACCTATATTGATGTGTCAAACTACAGACAGGAAAGACGTGATCTGGACTGATCTATATTAAACAGATATTCTTTAAAAAACATTTTGAGATCTATTAATTTACACCTTTATTTATGTACACAAAAATAGCATTATGTACATTATGTACTTTTGCATTCCAAAAGTACATAAGTACAAGTTATACCTGGCATATAGACTAGCCAGATATAACTTGAATACCCAACTTTGAACATTTATTGTTTAAAACAGGACATTATATTATTTTTATCAATCGATTTTTGATTAAGGGAAACCCCCAAGGTGTCTCTTGGTGAGTTAAAGGTGACAAATGTCGGGATTTCCCATTATCAGCTGATGTCTTGCCACGTGACCTTCACGTTAGAGTTTCGCTGATATATATAGCATGTTGATGGACGTTCACCTGACGCTCAGTCGTTGTGGGAGGCGCTGTTCACTGTCAGATCTACGCTCTGGTCTTTAACGCCATGTAGAGGAAACGGAAACCTCTGTGAAAAACCCAAGTCACCGTTCTTTGAAGTTGGCAGTGTTCACAATGATCTAAACAGGAAGTGAAGCTGCACAATTTCACAACAAATGCTAACAATTTTTTTTTCTTTACGGATTAGCAAAGGTTCCAGGTTGGGGGAATCGAACCCAGGACGGTCCTCTGAATAATGGGGGCTCGCTCTACCTCTACAGCAAGCAGCACCCAGCACCCCAAGTATTAGCATTCCTGTGAATGTGAATTTGGTATTTTATTTTGAAAGTCTCAAACGGAAACCATTATAGTTTTGTCGCTCAGGAAGGAACTTTACGATTTCACCAACCAGCCTCGGCAACAGAGGCTTGGTTGACTCATTTCGGCCCTTTTCTGAGTCTCTCTGTGTTGTCAGAACGAATAGTTGTGTTGAGATTCTGTTCGACAGCTGGAAGCAGGTGAGTTAAACCCTTTAAACTTGTTTAGCTTCGTTGTGACGCAGTTTGGCTTTACTCAAACCACACCGCGTGTTTCACTTAGAGCTAACTTTTTTTTTTGGTGTTTAACTGAAAGTTGCAAACATGTTAGGCTGACCTAATTAAAGTGAAAGTAACATATCGTTTCCCAGTTAAAGAAACTCAGAAAATCATGGCATTTATTTATTTTATCGCCGCAGAGGGTTTTTTTATGGCTACAATTTAAATACTGCTAGTTTTAAGTAGCTTCATCCAGTTGGTGTTTTTACTGCGGCGTCATAAGGAAGTTATGCATATACACTGATTGTTTACAGTGACATAATTGGTTGAATACTCTGTTGGGACGCGTTTGCTTATTTATTGTTCATTTTTGTCAAGCCAGTTGACGATTATGCCAGCTCTTGCTTCTGTTATTGTAAGAAATGTGTCTCGATCAGCTGATTAGGTCATCTGAGCTGAGTCATTTAATCAGGGCGATGATGTTTTACATTATTCACTTACAAAACGCCATTGTAAACTTGTTAACCGCCAACATTTATAGGTAGAACAAATCTTGAAAACGTGTAAGAAAAATAACCTCGAGTGCTTAAACAGGCACATGTTTCGTGCATCATCAATAGCACCGTCATTATACCAAAAGTCTTACTTTGCACTCATGATGTGACATATTTTGTACAATTCAATTAAAAAGCAAATAAATCGGTTAGAGGAAAAAAGGTTTTGGAAAATAATAAGCTGCAGCTTAATTATGTAAGTGTTCACACGCTTAAACCGCATTCAGTCTTGTTAGGTTGCTACCTGCCTTAAATTAGAGAGAATCATATTCATCCTAGTTAAAGTTGAGCTGTTCCATCAGGATTAAAAAAAAAATTAAAATAAAAAATTGGCCATTTGCATCTAGATTCCCAAAGAAGTGACAAAGGATCAACATTCTGTCATTCTACAAAGGTATCAAGCAGGAGAAGGGCAGACGTTTTTTAAACAAAACAACCACACCTGGCTGGGATACTTCAGAACTTTGTGTAAATGTGTATGTTGTTCTGATGAAATCAAATTTAAACTTGTGCCCACAAAGAAATCACCAAAAGAAAACCATACCCATGGTGAAACATGGTGGTGGCAGCATCATGCTCTGATGGTACTTTTCTTCAAATGGAATTAACCTTTTTGTTAGCATGGATGTTATTAATAGCTCCAAATATGATGCGGGTTTTAACCCAAATGCTTCAGGTGTGTACTAAAAAGCATAGATCTTAAGGCATCCCATAATCGTTGCAAGTTCTGAAATGAGTTCAAATTTAAATCTGGCAAAAAATATTGGGGAATATATGAAGAAAACTGTGGAAAATAATGTAGTTATACCATTTATTTTTCTTTTTGGTTGAGGAGCCATGTGGAAAATTTACTTTTAGAATACTCTGCCCCCAAGTGGTAGTGGATGGGACTGCATTCCAGTTTGGAGATAGCACAAATTTTAAAGGACGTTTAGATTTTATTTTACCCTGATTTAGTGTTTAAAGGTTGTGTGTGTTAAAAATGATCAGCACCAGCAGCAGATGGCTCTCTTAGCATTTTCTTTAAGGCTAGCTTATCTGTGTACAGCTAACGCTATTTAGAGCAAAGCCAAAAACAAAGTGGATTTCTGCTGTATTCCAACACTTAACATCTTAAAAAAGCAAAACCAAATCAAGTTTATTTCAACTCTGTGTTTGCTTAAGCCTGTGTGAAATTCAAAATAAGAAAAAAATACGGGGAAGATAACATTAAGCTGTTTATTATATCTGAGTGTTTGGGGGAACTTTTGAGCTTTGTCTAGTAAACTGGTAGGTGTGTCTCAGGCAGAACATTTTTGGGATACGTAGGACACCGTACTCACGTGCTGCAGATTTGTATCACTATAATCATGGGTGTTGTGACGTCTGACATTTTCATATTTACACTGTACTTTAAATGTGGTAGATAAGAATTTTCCAGATACAATAAATGACAGCTACTTCTGGTTACTTCTGAGTACTTTTCTTTTTCTTTTTTTTTTCTAGAAGCAATTATATTATGGGTTTTTTTTCCACGTTTTTTTTTCCTATTACTATTATCAAACAGGCTGAATTAACATTACTATATGAACCATTCATTCAAAACTAAATATTGAAATGTATTATTATTTTTCATTGACAGTATTGAAAAGCTGTCTTTTTTTCATTATGAATAACTTCAAATGTTAGGTCTAATTTTGTCGCCTGTTACTTTAAGATGATGTAAAGTTCTTCAACATCGTAACTTTGAGCTAAAAAGGCCACAATGGCTTCACAATATTGAGGTATTTACAAAAACATGATTTTGTTATATAGTACAGAAAAGCAGCATTTGTTTATTATTACTGCTGATAAAATGATATAACACTAAGATTATTACAGTTATAATAAAGTTAATGTTATTTAGTTGGACTCTGTTTTTGTCTTTGTTGTAAACCCCCACCCCCCAAAAAACACATTGGCAACTAGCTAAAGAGCAGCATCATGCATGGGAGGCGACCAGGAAGCTGTGGTTTCTTTATTTTATTTATATGTTTTTCAAATATATTAATGTTTGAAAAACATAATATGTTTGGTTCCTTTGGTACAGAGGAACCATTTGATTACTGGTTCCTCTGTACCAGTAATCAACACTGTTTATTATTGGTTAAAACAAATTCCATGTTTTCTTAGAATAGCACCGCTAATGTTAGCAACATGTTGCGGTAGCTCTGTCAAGCTAGGTCTGATTTGTACTTTTTGTAGAATTTTGTTAATGTTTTTTTGGTTTTTATTCCTTTAATGTTTGGACAATTATTCCCTCTACTTCTAGATCCTGTTTTTTTTTTGGTTTGTTTGTTTGTTTGTTTTTTCACTTTCGGACTTCTATGATGAGTAACCACAGCAACAAAGTATTATTTTTACAACTGAGAGTAGCTGATTAACATCTAAAAACACCTCAAATTAATTCTGCATTTGCTGTCTGGATGTTTAGCTTTTACCAAAATAAATAAAGGATTTTTCAACTAAGTTTAATAGATTATATATTTTTTTCCCAATTCAGAAGTCTTTATAAGAATTTCTAAGTAAAAACATCTCAGTCATTTTTTAATGCATTAAAGACCCAGAACTCGTCTCCATTGGAATAATATATCACAAGCTAACGCTTCACTTTTATTTTAATTGAAAGTATACATCATCTTGTTTAGATTTATTGAGATGTTTGGTGTTGAAGTGACGTAACGTTGCTAATCTCTGGCTCCTCCCAGTCGGCAGCATGGCGTCAGGAGGCCCCATGGTGAACGGAGACGTCCCCCGCCCTCCGGGTCAGCCGGGCACGCTGGAGGAGACGGTGCAGCAGATGAACATCCTGATCCAGGAGAACCGCGACCTGAAAGGTGAGAGATTTAAAACGGCTTCACTGAAACTGAAACACAGCCACACGATGGCTGAGATTTCGCGCTTCACATTCCGTCCACCAGAGGCGCTGCGTCAGACCAACCTGACCATGAAGGAGCGCTTCGAGGGCCTGACGGTGTGGAAGGAGAAGCAGCGGCAGGAGAAGGACTTCCTGGAGAAGCGTCTGGAGGAGGCCCGGCGCTGCATAGAGACGCTGACCGTCCAGAACCAGGAGCTCAGCAGGAGGCTGGAGGCAGGGGGCGGAGCTCAGGTCAGGACCACACCCACTTGTTTCATCCTTCTGCCGGCTGTCTCCCAGCCGAAGCCGCAGTTAGACCGTATCGGGGGTCATGTTGTTGACGTGTGTCACGGTGTGGTCCAATCAGAGCGCGGAGGTCGACGCCCTGCGCGCCCAGGTGGCCCGTCTGCAGGCGGAGAAGAACGACCTGGTGGCCCTGAACTCTGAGCTGCAGCTGAAGGCCGAGCAGGGAGCCGAGGAGGACTCCTTCATCGAGATCATCAGGGTGTCGGTGAGGAGACACACACACACACACCCCAACACACACACAGTGACATACCCAGTCACTCACACAACAGGAACTGATTTATTACTAATGATTCCTGCACAGTTTCATCCATCCAACCATAAATTTTGAAGTTTTCTACTTGGACTTTAAAAACGGACTAATAGAACTGAGGAGCCAGGAAAATTGTGTCTGGGGAAAAAGTGCTATTACGACCTGAAGAACTGTGTGGGAAAATCCTGATGTGTCACCGTGTCCCGACTCAGGATGCAGGTGTGGAAGACGTGAACCAAACGTGCGGTTCGGAGCGCATCAGGCGCCCCGACCTCAGCATGACCACTTCGCGGCAGGAGAACGAGGAGGCCACGGTGAGCCGGTTGCTGCAGTCGCTGAGGAACGAGACGCAGAGATGTGAGCAGCTGCAGAGCGAGCTGCAGGCCTGCACTGCCAGGTACAGAACCATGTGGACCGATAATTAGATCACAATATAACGGTACTATTTTGATGGTGATAAAGATTATGATGAGAAATATATATTATTACTTATTTTTCTGGTGATAGTTTTGCATGATTTTCTAGAACAAACTTGGAAATTTCCGAGTTTGAAAAGTCAAATTTTTTCCATGTTTGAAACTAAAACTTTTCAAAAGTCCAATATTTTCTAGAAAGTTTCTCAAATTAATCTCATAATTGTTTGTGTAAATTTACTCCTCTTTTTTTGTGCCTACAGTGGAAATAAGCTTCTTCTTGGTGCCATTTACTTAAAACAAATGTGATTTATTTCACTAAGTTGAGCACAGCAATTGTATTTAATCATAATTTATAATTTGCTGATATTTGTTGATGATCGCAAATATAGTCTTTCCAGTCATACAGTCGATTTTGTTTTAGGTTTAACATCAGTAATTCAAATTAATCATGACAATGATGAATTAAAAGATGAAATTTTTTCCGATAAGTGATAATGTGATGAGAAACCTTTAAAGGACTGATGAGTCGGCGGTTTAACACAAAACATCATCACGTTTCTTTTGCTACAGAATGTCTGATTTTATCCAACAGAATCCAGGATCTGGAGGAGAAGAACCATAAAGTGGAGAAAACCATGAAGACCACCCAGACGGAGGTGAAGGAAGACCCTGCCAAGGAGGAGAAGGTATGTGTGTGTGTGTGTGTGTGTGTGTGTTTATTCATTTCCTCCAGCAGCAGCAGGTTGTGTTTTAACTGTCCTCTGCTTTAGGCGGCGTCTGAGGTGGAGAACCTCAAGTCTCAGGTGAGGACGCTGTTCCGGGACCTGCAGCAGGCGCAGAGCAAGCTGGACGAAGCCGAAGGCATGAAGAAGAACCTGCAGGACAGGTTAGCCTGCTATGCTAACTCTGTGTGCATCACAACTAGGAAACAGACACACAAACAACAGAAAGATGACCACTTTGTGTGTGTGTGTGTGTGTGTGTGTGTGTGTGTGTGTGTGTGTGTGTGTGTGTGTGTGTGTGTGTGTGTGTGTGTGTGTGTGTGTGTGTGTGTGTGTGTGTGTGTGTGCGTGTGTGTGTGTGTGTGTCAGGTGTCGGGAGGTGGAGCAGGACGTGGCCACGCTGAAGGCCCAGCTGCTGGAGAAGCAGGCGGTGCAGGCGGAGAACGAGCGGCTGAAGCTGCAGCTGGGCAGCCTGCAGGCGCAGGGCCAGCTGGAGCAGAAGAAGGCCGACGACGACAGGTTGGTGCAGACCAGCCGCACACAAACGGGCCGTTGCTATGGCCGATGGCAGTGTCATGCTGTGGGGATGCTTTCAGTCCAGCTGGAGAGAGTCGATGGAGGTCCAGACTGACTTGCAAGACTGACGATAAATACACAACTAAGAGTGGCAGTGGTTAGATTGGCCTAGTCAATGTTCAAATCTAAGTCCTAATGAAAATCTGCAGCAAAACTTGAAAATGGATGTTCACGAGCTAAACAGCCAATCTGATCGAGCCTGAGCTGATTTACAGAGAAGTATTTCTAAAAAACATATACCTTCTAAAAGCAGGTAGCAGAAATAGAGGGAGCTGAATTGAGTATTTCAGATATTTAAAACAAAACAGTAATCATTAATTATCAATATAGACTGATATAAAATGCTTATATTGTGAGACGTTTTTCAACCCCAACATGAAGTTGTTTGTAAAACATTCTGGACTCATCCAGACGATCCTGCTCCTTCCTCTTCCTCACAGGAACAACCTGGCTCAGCTGAAGGACGCGTACACCAAGCTGTTTGAGGACTACAACGAGCTCAAAGAGGAGAAGAAGAGAAAGGAGGTGTGTTTTCAGAGGGTCACTCTGGTGTTTTCTGGTTTTCCTCTGACTAAATGCCAACATGCTGCGCTGCCCTGCAGTCCCACATGGTGGAGAGGAACCTGGTGGAGGACCTGCAGCAGCGGCTCACCGCTGCAGAGGAGGCGCTGGCCGTCAAGCAGAACAAGATCGACGACATGAAGCAGGAGATGTTCCAGAAGGAGAAGGAGCTGGAGACCATCTCTGTGTTCCAGGCTCAGGTTGGTGCATGTGGTTAGAAAACAAAATGAACCCAGGAAAACACAGCGATGTGAACGTACCAGCTACCATGCTGATTGGACGAATCCATAGACCAAAGACGATAGGCCACGCCCTTCACCAGCTGTTTATTGTTATTTGTTTTGGCCTGTGAGTTAATCTCTTCTTTGCGGTAATAAGAAGAAAATAATAATTAAAAACGCTGTTTTTAATGGCGCAAGCAAACTTTTACATTTCCAAGTGTAGCAGCAATTTTTTTTTACTCCAACCTGGAACAGAAAACCAGTAGGTCCAAAAAATAGATTTATTTAAATAATAACCGCCATGGTGGAGAGTGACAAACAGAGGCTGGTTTTTCCCAGTTTAATCCACTGCCTGCTTTGCAGACTAGAGGATGACACACCAAATACAAAACGAAACAGAAACTAAAATGAAGAGAGGGATGATTAGTAACTATTGAGCAAATTATTTCCCAGTCCCAGACTGTCTTCCTTCTAGTTAGAAAGCCTGTGGAGAATAAAGTGACTGGATGACCTGAGTTTGTAGATTTTTTCTAAAGCCTGTTTGACAGTTTCGGTTCTGTCCCGGCCCACAGGCCGAGGTGTACTCCTCGGACTTCTACGCGGAGCGAGCGGCCAGGGAGAAGCTGCACGAGGAGAAGGAGCGCCTGGCCGCGCAGCTGGAGTTCATTAAGAAGCAGAACACGCAGCTGCAGCAGGACATGGACTCACTGGGCCGGTACGCAGCGCTCACACAGGAGACGCCCTGCTTTCAGCTCACCCAGCAAAAACAATGGACTTTGTCTCCCTCTTGTGGTCATTTTAATTCCAACGACCTCCAGCGGATGTATCTGATCCTCTCTTACTGTCCTCCAGGCGTTCTCTGAATGAAATGCAGCGCAGACACGGATCCAGTGTATCCGGCTCGCATGGGCCTGATGCAAGTCTTGTAGGAAGAGGTAAGCTGAGTTTAGTTCTGCTGATAAAGCCACACATTTTCCTTTGACATAGTTAACAGAGTAAAATCCCTGAGAGCGTTCTTAACGTGTGAGTGTGATTCAGGTACTGACTGGAACCAGGGCAACATTCCTGAACACGCCTGCCCCAAATGCAACGAGATCCTTCCAGACCTGGACTCCCTGCAGATCCACATCATGGACTGCATCAACTAGACCTTCCTCACCTAACCAGGAGCACCTTTACCCAAGTCTTCCTCTGCTCTCGCCCATACTGTACCTCCCTGTGTCCTGTAGGATCCAAAGATCTCATAGTTTCTGGATGGAAGTCTAAAGAGGCTTCAACGATCCAGGCCCGCTGTAGTTTGGGGGTTGAAAAAGTGCGTACCAGCCAATCCCAACAGTTGGCTTTTGATAAATCCAGCTGGAAATAAACCCTCTTTTTTATATTATTATTGTTATTTTTTGTTTTAGTTTGTTCAGTTTGTAAAAAAAAAAGTAATCTTTCTCAGAATGTATAGATTTTAGGGCAACATTATCACAACTTAGCGCCATTGAAAAAGGCAGGTGAAAAAAACGTCAATTTGCCACGTAAATAAAATCACCGTAAATGTTGTAAAATGTCTCATCATAGCAGGACACGAGTAGGAAGCATATATGTCACATTTAGGAAATGTAAAGTGAGCTCCTGTTCGTTCTACAGCCAACTGAAACCTGAGAGAGCAGCAGAAGAGTCTCCACAGTGCAGAACAGCATGAGCCAAAAACACTAGCGTGGATTTTATTTTTCTTGTATGTTTGTAGTAAACCAAGCAAACCGAAGGTTTACATCGCCACACATGCCAGTTGCTATCTTATGGCACAATATTTAATATTGACGATAGCCGTCAGAAATCCCCTTTTAAAAGTCAAACGTTTGGTTTTCACGTTGCTCCACATCCTGTCTCAAAATTACACTGTAGAAATCTTTCGTGCTATTTTGTTATCGTTTTTTTTTTTTTGACACGTTTTGTCTTGGCATTTCAGGCATTCCATATATTGAAGCTGGTTATGCTAGGACAGTCTTTTAAATCTAAAAAAATATATATTAATCTACTAATTTAATATAGATGTCACCTTAAATCTTTTCCCATCTTTTGGTCCCTTTTTTTTTTTTTTTTTACCATAGTTGTGGTTTGTAAATACTGGCCTGGGTTGGTACAGGAGCCTGGCTTTGCATGAAAACATTCTACCACTCCTAGTTGTGCAATTACATATGGTTCAGTTAAAGAATATAAGAAAATGTTTTGGGGTTTGTAATCTCTGCGCGATCTGAGCTGAAAAGTGAGAAAGAATGTAAATCTGCATGGCGGACATGTCCTACCATGGTACCAAGTGTGCATCTTCTAAATGCTTTGAGATTTTATGGAGTCTCTGATCATCATTAAAGCTCCTGATTGGATTTTCTGTAGGTCTGGAGAGGATGGGTAATATGAAGGCGCATATTTTCTTTCTATTAAGCAGAAGAAATTCTGTAATTAGAACATAATATATTTGACCGATTTATGAATATCCAGGAAACTCTGTCAGTTCTGTATACCTTGTAAGTTTTAAAGGTTTGGAATTCTGTGAGAAAAAAAAAATCTAATAAAATGAGAGAATTTCTGTCTGAGTTTTACCTTTTCATGATTTACAGTTAACAATTAGCTTTTCTTTAGATATAGATTTTTTTATTGTTTAGTTTTTCTTTTATTTTGAAGCCAAAGGTTTAGATAGGCAGTCATGGAGATAGCTTTATAATAAATGGGGTTTTGCCATATATCAAAAATATATTGTAATAATGGGAGTCAGCAGGAGAAAAGTTTTGGGCAAAGATTACATGTGAAGATACAATAGAGGGGACAGATACATTTTTAAATTAAAAAATAATACAATGGAAATAAACATCTTGAGAATAAAATAAAAGGTTTGTAAAATGTACATATTTAGACAAAAATTATTAGGCTTTAAAATGAAATGAGAATACACATTGGTGAATGCGCAAATTAAATCAGATCCCTGTAGTACTTCATAAGCTGTTATGGCCACTCTTGCATCACAAAAGGTCCAGAAAACAAAAATGCCAGAGTAATTTATTAGCAATTATTTTTAGCACAAAAATGTTTCATATCCACCCTTTAAAAATTAACTTAAATATTGTCCCATTTAAAATGTACTTTTTTGTTAAGCTAAAATCGAATAAAGATTGTATAATATTAATATATGACGCTCAAATACTTCTCCAGATGACAAAATGGTCTAAATCCAATTTTCTTTTTCTACTCATTTTTTTTAATGAGGCATATCACTGGACACCCTTCTCCTCTTTGACAATACATTGGGTCCTTCGTTTAGCGCCAGTTTAGATTTTCCTGTGTGAGGAAGCAGTTAGTCGATTCTGTGAATGAAATTAATTACCGCCTGGTTTGGTCGGGAAGACGGTCCTAAAGAAAACAAAGTAATATTTTATGAGGTTCTAATATTTGGTTTGGTGTCACCGGCAGCAGAAGACAGGAACCCGAGCAGCGACGAACGGAGGTAAGCGTCGACTTTCATTTGGAGTCAGACATGGAGAGAAAGTACTTTATAATAATAATATAAAAAAAAAAAAAAATTGTCAGGGTGTTCGCGAAAGTAGAATGTATTTCCGTAAATAAACAGTGTTACTTTTCATATTAATTTTAGACGTGCATCATGTGTTAGCTGTTTGGATTAGCATTTTACTACTGTGACGTCGGTGAAGAATGTAATGCATACTTGTTGAAAACATTCCGTTTCTCACACCTCTAACCTTTAAATACATGGCGGTTCTGCACCAGTCGGGTTCAGACATCCTCTGACAGGTCAGCTTTACAGGATGGGCCTTTATTCATATTTTTACATTCAATATTAACATAAATTGTCACACAACTGATTGTCAGAGACACAGAGCCTGCTGGATGAATCTGAAACAGCCAGGCATTTCACAGTGATGTAATATGAATAGTTATGATTGTCTGTATAAATGAATTGATTTTAGGATCTGCTAAAATTCAAAACTTTTTTTTTCTTTTTCACAGTTTATAACGTAACAACCACAATTTTTAAGTTTCTCCTAGATTTTGTTTTCATTTTATGAATTCAAAAGCTGAAATATTTCTGTCATCTCAGATTCACAGATAATTAAACTTTTTTTCATGTCAGAATTGCCATCTGAGATCAGCCGCAGTCAGCACCTCTAAAATGGACAGTAAGTATTAGAAAGTTTAACACACATTAAAGTAAAGACTTTTGGAGTTTAATACTTAGTGGCTTTTTTCCCCCTCAGGTGAGGACGACCTGGACATTCTGACCGCGCTCCTGGACGAGAGCGAGGAAACCGGCGAACCGCAGGTGGACGATTTGGACGGGCTGTTCGATGAGGACAACGGAGACGATGAAGAGTACAAAGAGGACGGCGAGGGGACGGACGCCGTGTCGGAACTCTTTGGGGACGTTGAGGACATTGAAAACGAGGAGAAGGATGTGAAGGGAGAAGGAAGTGAGAGAGAATCCTGCCCCGACTTGGACAGGTCCAAAGAGGATTTGCAAGGTTTGTCTCACATCACTTTCACTCCAGATTTGATTTCTGTTCCATTGAGGATTTATTTATTTATTTATTTGTTTGTTTGTTTGTTTGTTTGTTTTGCTTTATTAAATGTGTCCCTGTGTTTTCTGCAGAAGAGCTGAGGAGGATGCAGGAACAGATGCAGAAGCTGCAGCAGCAGCTGCAGGCGACTCAGAACAGTTCAGCTTCTCCCAAAGCAGGGAGATCAAAGCCAACACCGAGCCAGAACCCAGCGTCCAAACCGAGCCGGGCCAAAGCTGAACTACAAGCAGGTAAACATGTTGCTTAGCAACTCTACTGAGCTCTACTGCACCGCTGCTGGAGGGCCAGGAAAACACTCATTGATTGGCTTTTAGGGATGAATTCAAACCTTGTTGGTTGTGATGTGGAATGATTAAGCAACAATAAACTTCTTTTTTTAGAGCTTATGTATTTGTTTTTATCATTATTTTTATATAATTAAACATCAAAGTTCGTTTCTATTATTTCTGTTTTCTTTTTGTTACATTCGTAATTATGCAACAATAAATGCCTGATTTAAGATTATTTATTAATCAACAAATTTCTTTTATTATTTTGGTTTCATTTTAGTATTTTTATAATTAACAGTAAATGTATGTTTTGAGGAAAAAAGATTCCTTTTTTAACTATTTTATCATTAAAAACTTTTATTTAATTATTTCTTATTTATTAAGCCAAAATTAACAGTTTGAATTTTTCATAATTTATTTGAAATGTTTGTATTTAAGCAAAAAAAAGGTTATTTACAGCAACACATTTTTACTATTTTTTGTATTACTTGTTTAAGCCCCATTATAATTAAGCAATAATAAACTTTTAAAATGATTTTTATTTGTTTTGTTACATTGTTTTACAATTTATAATTTGCTTTATTTAGTTATTATGATTTTTTTATATTTATGTATATAAAAATGCAACAATAAACTCCAATCGTTTTTAAAATCAATAAATCGGAGCAGAACTTTGAAACCTAAAGACCCAGAGTAAATACCATCGGTGCTGTAAACTCGTCACCAGTTCTGTATTTCCAGTGGATGTTCTTGTGACTTTTTCTTCCAGTTTCAGCGTCTTTATCCGCTCCGGCCACAGGGGGGAGCTCCAAGCTGCAGGAATCCTCAGACTTCCTCTCTCAGCTCAGCAACGCAGACTCATTCAAACGTAAACCAAGAGTGGCTCACCAAGCCAGAGCTTCACCTCCAGGTCACACCTTCACTCTTTGACTCACCCTGGTCTGCTCAGCTCTGAATGAAAGCTGTCCTTGGATTTCATGTTGTGCATATGTTCTGTTTTCAGAGTATAGGAAACCACTGGTGGAGGTGAAGATCGGCAGCTCCTTCCAACCACTAGAGAGCGCCAGCGAGCCGTGCGATCGCCTGCTCTCACCCCCTCCCTCCCACACTCGAACCACAGCGGGTGGAGAACCTAAACCATCTAAGCCAGCGGCTCTGCCTCCTGTTCCTAAAGACGTAGGGGTGGAGAAGTACTCAGGACTGCGGCTCAGGTCAGAGCCGCTAGCCTGTGTAATGCTATTTAAAAACATAGAATTAGATGGTCATTGGTTCACTGAGTTGTGGAGCACTGAGGTCTGAACCGATGCTTTTGGTCGATGCTTCATCAGGAAGCCGCGGGTTTCCTCAAGCGAGATGGAGCGAAAGATGGCCGACCGGCGGCTGATCCGGCTGTCCCAGGTGCCGGAGCGGCTGAAGCGGGAGAAGCTGGAGGACAGCGACTGGGTGACGTTCGCCGTGCTGGTCAGCAAAGCTACGCCCCAAAGCAGCAGCAGCGTATGTTCTGATGCTTTATGTTATTACCATGACCGCCCGACCCTTGACCTCCCATTGGTTTCATGACTCAACCTTCTCTCTGCAGGGCAAAACCTTCAGCGTCTGGAAGCTGAACGACCTCCACAACCTGGACGTGTTTGTGTCCCTGCTGCTGTTCGGTGACGTCCACAAGGAGCACTGGAAGATGGAACCTGGCACGGTCATAGGAATCCTGAACCCCAACCCCATGAAGCAGAGAGACGGCTACGACGGGGTGAGGTACACACTCTCAGAGTGTTTTCACACCTGATAGTCCAGTAGACTCGGTTTGATTGGGGACCAAACTTGCAACATTTGGCCCATTTCCAGCTGGTGTGGTTCATTTTCACACTGAGTCAAACCATCCAAACTAATTTTTCCCTACCTGTTCCCCTCCTCACCTGTGATGGTGCTGCACCAAGAACCACTGAAGGAAAAGACAGGAAAACCTCATAGCAAGACACTGAGCACAACTATCTTCTTCCCAAAACTAAACAAAAACGTAGTGGCCTTATATTTTAGCAGATGTACAAGCTATTTCTCCCGCGAGTACTATGTTTACATGTTTGTTATGGCTGTATTTACCCAGAATTCTTTGTGTTAGCATCTGCTTTCTGCTTTTGGAGCAGTTGTTGGTCTGCTTGATGTTCACATATGCATTCAAACTGAGCCAGACTTCATTTCAGTTCAACCCAGGCAAATTTTTTTAGGATGACCAGAGTTCTATTGCGTGTTCCAACCTCCCCAAACAGACAGGACATTCTGGGCAAACCAACTAGAGTTCAATTAAAGCGGACTAAACAGGGCTGGTGTGAATGCACCCTTAGAGACTCTGAAACAGAGCTTCATTCCCAATCGTTCCTCGCTGCTAACACCCTGGTTGCCCTGCAGGTCAGTCTGACGGTAGATCATCCTCAGAAGGTTCTGGTGATGGGGGAAGCTCTGGACTTTGGGACCTGCAAGGCAGTGAAGAAGACCGGGGAGCCGTGCTCTCAGATCGTTAACATGGTAGCCCTCCGTTTGCCGCAACATTATTGTTCCAATCCGGCTGTCTCGTCCGATGCTAACCACCTGACCCTCTCTGCAGTACGAGTGCCAGTACTGCCAGTACCACGTCAAGGCCCAGTACCAGAAGATGAGCTCCAAGAGGGCCGAGTTGCAGTCGTCGTTCTCTGGGAAAGCCCCCAACCGGGTGAAGGGGAGCGGGAAGGGGGGCAGCCTGAGAGAGCGTCTGTGTCAGGACGGCTTTTACTACGGGGGGGTCTCCTCTGCTGCCTGCGCCGCCTCCCTGTGAGTCCTGGTGAAACTACAATCCAAGTTAATGTTCTTTATTGTAAAGGTTCTACTCAGCTCAGGCTTAGTTTCACAAAAAAGTCTGGAATCCATGTAGCTGAAATTACATTTTAAGGCCTTAAAGTGTCTTTAAATACATTAAATAAAAGTTAGTAGTGGCAGGACTATTTAATCTCATATTTAATTTATTTATTCTTTTCCTCATGGGACTGTCAAACTCTGTCAGGCAAGAGTTTGAGTTGCCCGCGTACTGAGTTGAGGCAGTTGAGAATACCACTACCTAGCTGCTAATATACCCTTGCTACCTAGCTAGCTACTTTTACATCAATGATGGGAAAGTGAAAATTCATCTCCAGTTAGCTGGACAACGTTCGTACATTTCTGTGAAGATGCAAGTCTTCAATTCCATTCATAATGGTCTTAAAAAGCATTTTAAATTTGAGTTGGTGAAACATTAATCAACCATGAATATTGTATATGTATTTTATATGACAGATCAACACGGAGTTGTGCATAATTGTGAAGTAGGAAGAAAATTCTGCATGGTTTTCATATTTTCTTTTTACAAATAATAATCCAAAGCATAAGCCATGCACTTCATGTAGGATATTGAGCTGTTAGCATGTCATGGCAGTTATGAGTCTGTCAAACAGCAACAGTCTTGAGTCAGAGGTTTCTTCAGAATTGTTGTAACACTGACTTCTACTGGACAGTCTGCCTGCCAACATCTTGAATGTTGATGTTTCCAGACTCTGGCTGAGCTCTAAATGTACAAAGCTCCAACAGACTCATTCACACACCATGTTTCAGATGTTTGTTTTGTAAATAATGTTGAAATTAATTCGGATTTCTTTTAGTTTTTCAGTAAAACACATCTGCAGCTTCAGTAACTAGTGAAGTGTGTTGCAGGACTGCATCTAAACCGACCAAACTGGTCCAGAAAACCCTGGATAAGCTGTTTGTGAGAGGATCGGCTCAGCTCATCAGTCAAGCCAAGAAGATCGGTACGCTGCCTGTATGCTTTACCTCAGCTCTCAGCGTTTTCGCTTTATGTCTTTAATAAATACAGAGAAAAGTTGAGCTGTTTATTAAAAAAAATCTGATGTGAGACTTCAGTTTTCTGGCGATTACCAGGTATGCAGTCCGGGGAAGTTTCTGGATGCTCCAACGAGTTTAAGAGCCTGATGACGATACCAACCCCAGGAGCTCTGCAGCTGAAGAAACACCTGGAGCAGGACAACCAGCTGGGTTGGAATAATAATAATAATAAATATTAGAATAAAAATAACAATACTCCTCCTGAACTTGATGTTTGTCCTCAGCCTCCAGAAATACATCCGGAGCTGCGCTTCAGTCCATTTCTGCGTCCGACCTCTTAAAGCAGCAGAAACAGAAGCAGCGGGAGCTCCTGGAGAGCCGCCGGCACAGAGTCCAGCAGAGGGCGCTGCAGAACCCAGGAAGCACCGCTACAACGCCGGGCCGAGCCGGTCTGACGTCCCCAAAGGCTGCCTCGGAGGTTCCCACGGCGACGTCGGACGCCCCGACGTTGGGCTGCGGCTTCTCCAAAGGGGACGACATTCTCTTCTTTGACAACAGCCCGCCTCAGGCTCCGCCCCCTAGCGCTCTCAGCCTATCAGCTGCCAAGCTGGCCGCTCTGAAGAAGCTGAGGGGGAAAGGAGCGGCGCTGGAGAGGGAAGACCCCAACGCCGTGAAGAGGAAGAGGAGCGACAGCAGCGACATCAACGCCCGAGTAGAGAAGAATCAGACGTCCCCAAATGGTGCGTACAGAAGTGTTCACACTTTAAGTTATGATAAATTGAGTTCATCTAAAGTTAACTGATCTTATCGACCGGCTAACAATTAATTGATAAGCAGCAATTTTATTAAAAACCTGCATTTTCCCTTGTATCAAGATGGCCTGAAGTGTTTCTAAAACATAAAGGGCAAATTTTTCATAATACATAGAATTTTTATAAAATTAATACAATTTAAAATTTTGTATTAAGATTTATTAAATACTGACTGAATAAACAGAAAATTGTGGTTTTCTCAGAAACTAAGATATATTGGTAAAACATAAAACATGACTTTCAATATATGTTTTCTGATATACTATTTATTAGCTCACCTGCTCTGGGATCACAGATGGAAACCTGTTTGAGCTAAATCTGGTGTTGGGCATCTTTTATTAATATTTTTTGCACATTGTCCCTGTTTTAAATAAACTTATTAGCTGGGAAAAAAACACCTAAATGTCATAATTTGATTATATATCAAACTTAAATCAAAGGTGACAATGTCAGTGACACAAGCTTTGCATTTATTTTGTAATCTTTTGGCAAAAAAGGAGGTGGTGATTATTATAATGTTTTTTATTTGCAACAATTACTTTTGGCAAAAATGACAGGCCATTATTTTTGGAAGGTGACTATAAGTGGTATAGTCACCTCCTCAGCTTCAGAAATGCTGAGGACAAACTATTGATTCTGCTTATGCATGACCAGTGGCGCCCTCTGCTGGATGGCTGCCAAACTACAACACTGAAAGAAGCAGATATTTTTTAATCAATTTGAGACTTTTTTAATCTAATAAACCATTAATCATGAGTTCATTAATATTTGGTATCCTTGGTTGAAATGATTTCTGAGTACCTAAAGAACTCCTTTGTCTCACCTGCTCAGGCGGGTCATCCGGTAACGAGGAGGAGGAGCCCGCCCTGAAAAAGAAACGCGAGCAGCAGCGCTACGTCGAGTCCGAGGAGTTCCAGAAGATCCTCAGCGCCAAATCTCGTCACAGCGTCGCGCTCCAAGCGGTACAAACAGAGATTTTATTACTTTTTTTTTATGTTTAGCTTTAAGGAGAGATCCAGATAACTGAGGCTGCTTCCTGCTTCCTGCAGTCAGAGTACCAGCTGCAGGAGCGCTACTTCAATGTTCTGGTGAAGAAGGAGCAGATGGAGGAGAAGATGAAGGCAATCAGAGAGATGAAGTGTCGGGCTGTCACCTGCAGAAAGGTACACCGTGGCGTTGCCGTTAGGAACGCCTCCGTCTGTCGTTACGGAGTCTGATTCTTTCTCCACCTTCTCACTCCTACACCTCCAGTGCAGCTACACCTACTTCAAGCCGGCGGATCGCTGCGTGACTGAGAACCACGAGCTGCGGTGGCACGACGCCGTCAAGCGCTTCTTCAGATGTCCCTGTGGACAGAGGGCCATCGCTCTGGACAGACTGCCACACAAACACTGCAGGTAACCCCGGAGACCCCTCCTCTTCTTCCTCTTCCTCCTCTTCACGCTCACCCAGAACCGCAGACTAAACTGAGCTGATGTCATTTCCAGCAACTGTGGGCTGTTTAAATGGGAGCGAGACGGGATGCTGAAGGTAAGATGGAACCGCAGGAGAGGAGAAGCACAATGCATGCTGGGAGATCTGAGCTGAGGTTCTGGATGTTCTCTTTCAGGAGAAAACTGGACCCAAGATTGGAGGAGAGCTTCTCCAGCCTCGAGGAGAGGAGCACGCCAAGTTCCTCAACAGCTTGAAATGAACTCTCACCACCGAGAGGAACGAGTGTTAAGTTTTTAGAATTATGTAGCAACATTTTTTTTTAAATCAAATTTTAAATTTAAATGTTTTTTAAAGAATATTCAGACGTTTTAGGTATTGAATTTGTAAACAGGCTGAATAAAGCAAGACTTTACAAAGTGTCATGTAAAAGTCTGTTTTTATCCTTTCTAATGGAAAAGTTAACCTGAAAACTTTGGGTGTTAAAATGAGAGAAAAATTATTGATATAGTTTTTTATTTTCCTCTACACTGTCTTTTAAGAAAAACAAAAGAGAATTTTTTCATCCACTTTTTCAATTTCTCCAAAGTTATAGAATTATAGGATTATTATTTAGTAACTTATTTTTCCAAAAGTTGACAAACTCAAAATATAATGGCCCTGATTAAAAAAAGAGGTCAACTAAGTGTAACCCTACTCAAAAAATAACTTCTGATTTAGGAAAAACACAGAAGTATAACTTATGTCAGCACAAGCTGATAGACAGCGCTAAGACCCGCCTCCTGGCTCTGATTGGTTGTGATTAATGGCGGAAGGCGGGGGATCTCTTTTTTCTTTTTTTGTAAACATGTCTCATGCCACAATGTCACGTCATAGAGACAGTTTCAATAAATATGTAAAAACATTTCTTATAAGTTTCGTACTTCAGCTTTAATACTGTGGAACAGCTCACAGTGTGTTTAGTATTTTTACATATAAAATGATTTGTTGCAGTGTGGCAGCAGCACCATAACTATTAAAGTTCAAAAACTTGAACACAGGAGCTTCTGTGAAGTCTTTCAATTCAAAATAAGAGATGACATCGCTCTATAAAAATACAACCTTCTGGCTCTGTAGGATTCTTGGAACAGTGAATTGATGCATGGAATCAATCAGCAAACGCTCTCTACCACTTTGTGTGTGTGTGTGTGTGTGTGTGTGTGTGTGTGTGTGTCTGTGTGTCTGTGTGAACTAGGTTTTTATATCCTTTTGGGAACCTATTTCTGTCTACAATGTGGGTATGTGGGGACCATTGGTCCTTGTGGGGACATTTTCTTGGACCCCATAAGAGGAAATGCTGTTTTTGGGTTGGGGGTTAGGTATGTGATGGTTAGGGGTAGGGCAAGGGTTAGGTTGTAGAAAATGATTGGAAATCAATGTAAAGTTCCCACAAGTCACAAAAACACAACTGTGTGTGTGTGTTGGCAGCTGTACTGCCAAATCCATTTGGCTCTCCTGCAACTCTTCACTTCAAGACCTACAGTACCCAGTGCAGATATAAAATAACTGTTGCTCTATGGTTTTCTTTGGGATTATCATTTCTCAGCACTAATACTTTGTCTTCTTTATATGATTTTCTCACTCCTCTGTTGGTCTTCCATCCAGTGTGTGTCAGATATTTCCTCTCTGGAATGTGAGATTCATTGCAGCCTGATGGCTTCAGCAGCTTGCTTCATTTTTATTTTTCCACCCCGCTTCCCTCCTTTCAAATACTCCAAATACCAGACATTGTGGAGGCAAGGTAGCCTCATGGAACCTGGTTTTTATTCCTTTGCAACTTAAATACATGAAAGTCAGCACAAACCACACAGTGCCATCAGCTGCACTGTGTAGTTCCTACAGTATGCACATGTAAGAACCATTTTAAAAAGCATGCAAAACTCATAGCTTCCCATAGAAAAACTGCACAATTAAAACACTTTACACATATGGCACAATTTCTAAATTATGAAAATAGGATAAGGTTTGTGGAAAACTTAATGTAGCTTAATGTCTTACACATGTGAATAACTTTAGCGCTTGCTCTCATATATCAGCCATTTGCCGCTGATACAGGCGCCTTGTTGCTATAAAGAAGAGGTGGAAATCTTTACACGAAGTCACGTGTTCAGTGAAACCAGTAGAATCGAGGATAGAGGCCGTCGTAGTGATACTCTCGCAGCTGCTCATTCGTCTCTCTTGACCTTTCATTTACTTCTGTTAAAAAAAAGACATGTTATTGCAGCTTGTAGCGTTTTAGCTAATGCTACTTTTGTAAGCTAGCACATTTCCTGATTCTAAGGGTGAAAAAATACCTATGAAGAACATTAACTATGAATTTACCAAAGTTGTGATTCACACATATTTAATCATTGCTAATATTTTTCCAGCTGCTGGATTCCTGAACTGTTTTGATACCAAAATGGTGGGAAAGCTGCCAACTAAGTGGAAGCAACTCCAATTGGGTCCTTATTTAGTTTGATTTACCGGTTATAAATTATATGTATTATATTCAATGTTGTTTTTATATAAAATACATTTTTTGAGAAACATTGGCTTACATTTTCTTTGAAATCTTAAACTCAGTTCGCCAGAAAAAGCTAACTGCTAAACCAGTTCTCTGAAATGTTGGGCCTCCTCAGAGACTCGATCTCAAAGTAGAACCCAAGTAGAAACGTAGAACCATTACTTGTAGAATGAAAGCTACTCTAACACAGCTTGGAAAAATTATTTGACATAGAGCCTTAAAGAATTAGTTCTGTCACCACTCATGATTTCAAAGTTAGTTGTCACATAATGTCATGTTGGTCACTTTGCCAAACATAATCAATATCCTTCCTTCCTTGTCCAATTTTGCCTCTACTAACCATTAAATACATGAGCAATTTAGTTGCACCTCTGATTTTGAGAAGCCTGATAAGCCTTTCTTGGTATCCAGAAACCATCATTGTGCTCTGTTCACATGTCTTCTTTAAGATGCTGGTATGCCAAAAGTACCAGTGATGGTTGGCTTCCACTTTGCCTCTCACACTACTATTCTTGCATGTATAGGGGGCAATTTTGGTTTTCTACCACAACCTTCTTTTAAAGTTCTTGTATTTTTAATCATACGTTGTTGGTACTGCAATCAGGGATGCCAGCCGGGAGATCTTGGGTATTGCTTTCTTGTCTGCAGGTTTTTCAATTTAATTTCAAATCAATTTAAAGTACAGCTGTAAAACCTTTTACACCAGAAGTGCCACTACGGGTGTGAAGCAATTTTCTGTGGACACTTCTTTAAAGATGCAAGGATTTTGCATACCTATCTTTTCATTCTTTTTTTTTATGGTATTTCCCGTCAGAAGACAACCAAAGATAATCCCTAATGGTTACACATAAATGAAACTGGCAGCTATCTTTTTGTTTTCTCCACGAGCCTCCCTGAACATCCTTCATATGAAGCCAAATCACATTTTTATGGTAAATAGTTCTCAGTTTAGAAACTGTGACTGCAACCATATCACAGCTTTCTGACCACTCCGGAGATGATTGTCAGCTTTCGGTGGACCGCAAATAGATGCTTTGAATGCGCGCGTCGTCCTGCGGTCCAGAGGAATCATCCTCTCCAAGTCTGAACTGAAGCTGTTTAGCTGCTTCTTAATGCATTGTTTGTTCAGCCATGTCGTTAGAGTGTTGGGTTTTCTGAAAGCATGTGCTGGGGTCTAACTTATTGTCTTACCATCACGGTCTTCCTCAAGGTAGTTCTCGTATTCGTCTCTCTGTTCCTCGTTATACTCCCTCCTTCTCTCGCTGGCAGCTCGCTTCATTCTCTGCTCGGCTGTGGGGGAGAAAAAATAAACACATTTTAGTCTTTCTTTTTAGTTCAGGTTAAAACGGGAAACTCGTATGTTTTATCAATGGCGGCGGAGGAAGTGAATGAATCCGTTCAGCCAGCGTTGGCCACGCTGCCAAATACTGAATTAACATGAACAGCTGCCTCGTTTGGTTTGGCACTTCTCCCTTTGCATTAGAGGACGGTTGTTTACAGCGCAGACAATTTCCAGTAAGCTTATTTTTTCCCGGTAAGCTTCATAGCCTAGAACATTTAAAACCTCAACTCTGTTAGCAATCCTTCCTCTAAAACCCAGACCCCGAACCCGCTGCACAAAGCAAAGCGTAGAAGAAAGAGGCATGGTTTTTATCAGGCTATACTTATACTTGTTCTTTGTCATCTCAGCTTTCAAAATTCATTGTCATCCATGAATACTGTATGTGGATTGAGGCTGATCTCATAACAGCTGAAAGGTGGATAAAACCTTTGGCAGATCAGCAGTAAATTTAAAGTCTCGCTTCATTTGTCGCAGGGTGGGGAGGCCTATCCACCTAAAAACATCTAACCTGACAGAACTCAGGAGAACAAGAAAGCATCTGAACTAACTTAGACAGTTTTGACCAAAGGTATTTAATTCAAGAGTCTCATCAGATTTATGTGGTATTTACTCAGTTAATACAGGAAACCAAATATACTCAAATGAGTATAAACACCTAAATAATTAAGTGAGCTGGGTTTGGCTTTATGTAATCTCTCTTTACTTCTCTTTGTATCAAATCAGCAGTTCTTTTCCATGCAGGCAGAGCATGGCTGATACACGCATTAAACTTTATTACACTTTTAGGTGTACCCCTAATTTAACACAAGTGGCAACAAGATATGGATTACATCATAGTAAACACACAGGTCTGCTTTCAGTCTGCCATGTCACTGTTCCTCCAAAGCAGCCAATGATAAGTTAGCTTGGCTGCTGGAAAACGTCACAATTAGGCTCAAGCTAAGCTAGCGTTATAAACTGCTCCCCAGATGCTTTTGACCATATGTAGCTTTTTGTTTATTGTATTTTCCACAATGAGCGCTACTGTTAAATTATTGGCATTTATCAAATAAATAAAAAGACACAAAAATTAAAAATCCAAGATGTTTGATTAGCACTGTTGGATGTTAGTGCTATGACATTAAGTTAGTGGGTATAACCTAATGGTGTTTTTACGAGCCATGTTATTAGCTCGGGGAAAGGCTAATGATCTATTTTAAAGTTTTAAACATTGTGCTGATATCCTGTGCTCTATTGGCTTTGGAATGACATCACACCAAATTTAACTGTGTTGCGATTTTAAGTCTGAAAACAAATGGGATTTGCTAGCTCAGTGAGCTGGCTAACTACTGTTACCATTACAAGTCGGTAAGAATGTTTTTCTCAGTGTGTTATGTAATGAAATGGTAAAGGAACACATTGACATGTTGTCCAGAACGATGTGTGTAGCTGGTTTAATTGGTTATAAATTGCCAGAGCTTCAAATAAACAGGCCATTATTGCAGCTCTATATATTTTTTCTCCCCCCTCCTTCTAAGCTGCCAACACCCACAACACGCACAAAGTGTTCCTGAGAACCTCCACCCCTAACCCCTTGGTTTGTCTTTTCACAAACAGACTAATGCTGGTCGGTAGGGCAAGAGCTGTTTGCGGCCCAATTTCAGAATGGTACAGATGACCTGCCAACACAGACGGCTGTTGCAGATAGACTCTTAAATAACTTTTATTGCTAAGATTTTCACAGACTAATTAAAATCCTCTTCAAATGGAGACTGTTAACACAAAGTGTTTGGTCTTTAACAGCCATGTCTTTTGCTTTCAATTTATTTTCACAGTAAATCGGACCGCAAAGATCTGGTGATTTTACTCAAATTCAGAGATGGCCACACCCAAATTGACTAAATACTGCAAGTGTTTTTAAAGAAAAAGTGACTCAATCGCTGCACCCTGAAGTTGTTGGTTTTTCCAAGACCAATAACATAATTTAAAAAAAATAACAATTATCCCCTAAAAATTAGTAAGTTATGCTTTCCTGCTAACAAGGCAAACATGCAAGACACTTTTTTCTGTTTTGCATTTGCAATGATTTACAAATCCCTTGTCTACAAATGTCTGGTAAACATAATAATAATAATAATAATTCTAAGTTTTGTGGCCAAAGAAAATGTTAAATGTGGCAATTTTTGGTTGTGGCAAAAGGTTTTGAACGTATGAGAGAAAAAGATTTACAGATCGCAAAGTATTTTAAGCAATCTGTCGTATTAAAATCTTGGCTAGTGACGCTAGCCAATCAACGTGATTGGCTAGCCTGTCTACAGCTATGTTTTCTGAAAGTGCTCATACTTTGGGATGCCAACTCCCCGTTAACTGGATTTTCACAGACTAATTAAAGTTGGCAAATGAGTGTCAAACTTGTTCTGGGCGCAACGGACAGATTACGCCCCCCATGGTGTGCTACCCTGGGCAGTGAGTCACATTAGAAAACCTCTATTGGGCACAATACTGGTTTACTACTTAAAATCAGGAGCATTTTTACTCCTGAGTTATTCACAAGTGAGAATTCTGTGACTTATGTAACATCATACATCTGAAATAAAAATGATTGGAAAAGTAACTAATTCTATACAAAGTTTAGAATTAGCTACTTTTTAGCTAATTAGAAATTTTCAATATTTTACATTTATGAGAACAGCTGTCCTCTGCTCTGACGGATACAGACGTTCCTATGCATTATTGACATGAGCTGTAGAAATGCTTAAAATTAAGAAATTCTGTAAATTCTTCCGACTGCAGCGTGTCTGGGTTTCAGTGCTTTGAAGTTGCTTTCTATATGGCGGTTACTGAAGAGGGAACGTTTTGTTCCGAGAAACCCGACAAGGCAGAAGTCGCTCCACAGTATCCTGTGACTCCTTGTGCAGTTTCCAGCTCGTGTGAGACTCTGTCTTGGTGTCGAACCACAAATAGTGGAGCGTCTGTTATTCTCCTGAACGTTGACAGCTCGCAGTCGAAACAAACCATATCACCGTCCCAGTCTCGCCACAGACCAATAAATCCACCGCTCTCTATCTCAGCTCCTTAACGACAGGCCAAATGTGTCTGATATAGGCCATAACTACTGCTGCAGCTACATAGGGGCATGCCACAGCAACTAACACCAAAAATAAATCAAATTACCCAAACAAACCTGTTATTCCACTGTGGCGATAGACATGGCTTAGGCCAGCTTTTACTACACCTACCTTGGACCTCGGCGTAGGACTTGGGTGAACGGCGACTGCGGCGTTTTTGACTGAAGAAGTTTGAGGCGTCTGACTCGGCCATAAATACCTGCCGCGCAGCTCCTGGAGATGACAGGACGGGGAGTTTAAACTCACATAAAAAATGAGGAGCTGTAGACGGTAAAGGCTGAGCAGACATTACCTTGAGCATCTGCAGGTTTGGAGTCATCCCGAACCGCGGCGCTTTTCACCACACTAGAAACTGGAAAGGATGGAGGAAAAAAAAAAAACTGGTATCGACTCTTTAGATTGTATTTTAATGATATTCAGGGTAGAATAATCGGGTAAGGTTTGAACAGTTTTCACACTTGTCTCCAGGGCCGGTCAAAGCCTAGGGCCCGAAGCTGATTTTCATTTGGGGCCCACGATGCCAACATGTCAACACCAGATGATTGATCGTTCCTAAGCTACTCTATGTGTAGCATACATACTATCATTAGTATCATTACCATTAGCATTAAATATTTCAGTGGCATTTAAGTGTGCCATATTATTTTAACTATTTGAATGTAACATCAGCTGATAAACATTAAATTTACAGTAAACAATAAATTATATATTTTAAATTTGCCCAAAAATGGCAGCAGCTATCAGCAAGAAGAGATTAACTAATTATTTATGTGACTATAAAAATGATACAAATTGGTTTTCCATTTGTAAAAGCATTTAGTTTGTATTATTCATTGTTATGATAGCAAATGCCTGCAGCATGATAAAGCACCAAAAATTTGGAGTTTTTAGGGGGCCCCTGGTGGTGTCGCCTTTGGCCGGTCCTGCTTGTCTCAATATGGGGCGATTGCAATGCAAAGGAGAGTAAAAAGTTCTAGACATGCTGTTTTTAGTGTTTAATTCAAATCAAAAATACTTTATTCCTTCCAAAGGGAAACTAAATGTCATATTTGGAAAGCGAGAGGAAATAAAAAGGAACTTCAAGTCATCAGATGTTTGGGCCATTATTGGCTATTGATGTAATCTAAATACATTAAATTAATTAAATTATAAATTATCTAATCTTTTTTTAATAAATGTGCCTAAATTAGAATAAAATCATTAAACTCCATAAGTGAGATGGATTCATCTTAACTGTAAACTTTTTAACTTTGTTTCACTGAAAATGGGCAAATCTGCTCCATGGCTAACTTTTACTACCAACAGAAAGTATATGTCTTAGCGTTTTATAGATTTAAACATTAAAAGCTCATGGTCAGACATGTATGTTGTGCAGTTTGAAATTTGAAACTGATTTAACCACCAACTCCCAGAAAAGAAAACTGTATATTGTTAAAGCTATCGCTAACGGCAGCCATATTGCAGCTAAGAAAAGTTCACTTCATTTTTCTGGCATAAACCAGCTTGGACATTTTTACTTTTAACTTCAAATGGGACAACAGTCACTTGATTCATTTTGAATCTTTTTATCCTTCGAAAATTCATGACATGATTTAACCTCTTAATTCAAAATTATAAAGCAATTATTATTCATACTGCACCTAAAATAAATATTACAGGAAGAATATTATGTATAACATTAATTATTTGTTTTTAAGCAGAAATGTAGAAAAAAAAACTAAATTTAGTATTTTTTTTAACAACTTATGTTCAAAATATGATAATTGTTGCCTTTTTGATCCTTATAGAGTAACAAAAGTGTAACAAGCTAAAGATGTGTGAAGTAACTGCAAAACTTTTCTAAAAAAAAAAAGATAAGAAAATACAATCATAGATTTGAAACTAAGATAAAAAATAGTTCTGAATTCTTCAAAAAAAAAATTTTTTTTTCTTCCAACTGTGAAGGCGGGACGTTGCTGATCCCTTCCATGCTGACAAGGTACTTACAGGTGATGATGAGGAGGATGGAGAGCGAAGACAAGACGAATGCTCGAGTCCACGACATTCTGAGGGAGAAAAGCCAGATCCGTGTAGGACTGAACAGCACACCTATCAGAGAAAGACTGAGGCTGGATGGAAGGATGGACGGGAGGAAGGTGGGCGAGCCAGGAAGGGAGGAGAAGAGGAGGAGGAGATGGAGGGAGGGGAGTGAAAGGTTCATCCAGTGGATGAAAGCTGATGGTATTTCCATTGCTACTGGGAGGGAAAAAGAGAAGAGACTGCACCACTTTGAGCACCTGATTTTTTTTTTTTTTCATGCTGCCACTAAAATGGAAGCTATTGGGGGAGAACAAAGATCTGGCATGAGGAGGACGCGTTTAAAAAAATTATGAGTCAAATCTTTAACTGATGTGACCACAGCAGCAGTTCATTAAAGGAGCAGTGTTCTGTAAAATCCACTGTTTTTGAGCTTTACATCATGTTACAATGTTATTCCTTCATCACTAAAATACATGAAGTGTTGCTTCGATTGTTTTGTGCATGTTTGAGAAATCCTTTAATCTCCATGGCAACCATTCAGCGGCACAAAAGACCCGGGCGGACCAAGCTACGCCTTCCAGACGCAACTCCTCCTCAGAACTGCAGTTTCTAAGCTTCCCTCCCTGCAGCTCCCTGACTCCACTCCTTCAGACTAGCCAGCGGCAATTAGCAAACACCTGCTGGAACCGCACATCAGCTGAGCTCATTATAGGAGACACTTTGCAGAGCAAAGCAGGTAAAAACCTTGCTAAAGGGTTAATAGAAGAGCCATGCTGTGATGATTTCCTGAAGGCGGAGTTTCTGAAAGAGCAGGAGTTTTTAAAGAGACATAGGCCCAATTAGAGCCATAAGCCATACGCATTTTTTTTTTCAACCTAGCTTATTAAACTGCAGAGGCCACAAATCCCTGCAAATAGCACTTTGTGTCTTTTCTAAGCCAACAGTGGATTTGTATGATTTTCAAATCTTTTGATAAACTTCTTAAAGAGACAGCTAGACTCCTTTTAGAAACTGCTCACTTCTTTTTTTTTTAAGCAACGATTTAAAATGTACTTCAGGAGAGGCATGGTCAGAAACCAGTGTGCTGGTTCTGTTTTTAATTCCAGGAGGGAGTGAGGGTGGAATCTAATCCGAGGGAGAAGCTGTCTGCTGCTCCGCAGGACGGGAACCACTCCCAGCAGGAGACCTCAGCCCTATCCTCATCTCTGTCACTGTAATTCCACTCAGGTTAGATGAAAGCCTTTTTGTATTACTGGTCAAACAGATCTGAGGCCATTTCTTTCACCAGCCAATCAGAGAGGAGGCTCCTCCAGGAAGTCAGAGGCCAGCTTGTAGTGATGAATTCAGCATCCTGTAGAGGAGAGAATAATTGTACCTTACATACACAGAGTGACATGCTTTATGTAAGTTTTCCTTCCAGGCAGATTAGCTGCAGGTGGCAACATCTTTTTGCAGCACTGAAGGCCTTCATTATCATTATCATTCCAGATATAAGCGATCATTCTTTTACCTAGACACCATGTGCCTCTCGCCTTTGTTTAAGCCTTCAGCAGATTGGAAACTGCTGAACTGGAGGTGCAAAGTAAATTGGTCTCTGTAGTTTTCCGCCTCAGATCTGATCGGATCTGAAATGTTTCTCTGGTGAAGGAAACTGGGCAACGATGACTCGGCGCTCTGCCCAGACAAAAACTGGAGCAGACCGTAAAGTCTGGTAGTGATTAAAGCCATCGATGAAGCTGGATTCAAAGCCTTGTGTAAGAAAACAGTGAGCATTGTGTGGATCTTTTATTTTTTCTGAATGCAAATACTTGACTTAAGATTGGCATTTTCAGAGTCGATATGGCAAGGTTTTCATTGTTTTGTACGGAAGCCCGGCAAGATATCCTTTTTATACTTTTTAAGTCTGGCAATCTGTTTTCTTGCTGTTTGAATGTTATCTGCATTTTGTTTTAGAAAAATCCAGATTATAATTTTTTTTTCCCACATGGAACATTTTGGGACAGCGGTCCTTGGAAACCAGGCTCTTGAATATCAATGCTGTGGTTTAACTCCAGCTCCTCTAGTGGTAGAATTAGATGTATTACAAGAAAAACACTTAACACTTTTTTTTTACAGAAATAGGGCAAAGATGTTAGTTTATAGTCGGCACAGTTGATCAGATTTTGTAACTACTTTTGCTTCCAGGACAAAAAAGTTCAATTATGTCAAAAGTGAAGCAAAAAGCTTTGAAACTTTTTTGTTTTAATTGGTGATACCTTTAAAGTTATAAGTAAAAGAAAATTTGGTCAAACTAAGTGAGAATGGGTCTTTTGTAAAATAAATAAATAATTTGCCTTTCCGGGTTTCCGTACCGTCCCACATGCATTCTCCTTACAAGTGTGGGACCTTTTAAAGGGGAATGAACAGACTTTCCACTGTACCAGATTTATTGGCCAGGAGCATTTTTACAACAAACTAATCCAACCAAACCCACATTTTCTTACTTTATGAGATGAATTTAGTTCAATAAATCATTGGCATGTGTAGTGTGTCTGATTTAATGATGTAAATGTTGGCTTTTGTGATGTTGCAGTCATATTCTGAAGAAAACAAAACTGATTCCAGTCATTGCTGAATTTATTAGTCACCATAAATTATTTTATTGTTTATAAGGTTAAAAAAATACTCAGACTCTTAAAATAGCATTAAAACCTTAAAAATCACAGTTAGCATGTTAGTAAAAATGCTCTAAGGAAGATCAAGGCCTCTGCTGGCGTAAAATGCTACAGTCATTTCAACGTTGATTTCATTGTTTCTTCATCCATCGTACCTTCATTTCCACCCCCCTCTCTTACATACATGACATTTCTAATGATTTACTCATGATAATCTTAACTTACAATCTGTTTGAATAATGTTCCTTTCCTTTCAATTATGGTGAAAGAGCTTAGTCATTAGTTTTTTTCTTCTTTTTTTTTTCTTCTCTTCAGCAGTCGATGAGTCCTCAGAGTGAAGTCCTCTCTCCCTGCACCAGGCGACCCCTGAAGGCCCACATGTCCTATGGACAAAGCACACAAACCCAGTTCACTACTATTTCTGGTATATTCCAATCCCATGTTGTCCACCTGACTGCTGTCAACACCTGAGGTTTTACTGAAAAGTCGGAGATAAAATGACACCTATTGCAATGTTGATGCTTTTCCAAACACACACACAAAAAAAAACAAAAAACGGCAAACGTTCAAACGTGAGTGTGGGAGCTAGCATACAGCCTCCAGACGACGTTAAAGATAAATGCAGAAAGAAAACAAGAATGGCCAAAATTGGAGTCTTTTGTGTGGAGTGACATTAAATTTGATGTTCTTCTCCGTCACATTTGGTTATACAGCTAAAACATTACAAACTGAACATCCTCCAGACCTGTAGGTGGCGCTAAACATGGAGTATGGGACCTAGCATAAAGCCTCCAGACAACATTAGCGCTAAACACAGCAAGAAAACAACAGTGGCCAACATATCTCCCTGTGAAGGGGCCAAACACAAAGTAGTCCAAAGTTGGGAGATATAATGAAAAGGATCCAGGCATTATTGAAATCAGCTAATGAAAAGCGTCCCCATATCATGATTCTGCCACCACCATGTTTCACCATAGAGATGAAAATGTTATAAATTAAATGATTTTTGGAGTCAGTTGAACACAATGGGTTTTATTTACAGTATCAACAGGAAAAGACTTCTGACTTATTTCTGAAACATTTTTGAAAGATCCTTTTTTTTTTCTTTTCACAACCAGGTGTTACTGTGTGTTGGTCTATCAAATAAAATCAGATCTAAAGCACAAAATTCTGCTTTAATATGAGAACATATGCAATAGTTCAATGAGTGTTAGTATTATTCCCAGACAGTGCAGTGAAAAGTCTTCTGCAGGAGTCCGAACACACGTTTTTGATGCTCTCAACATATATGCAGCTGATGATGCATATAGACACATGGAGCTAATAGCGAAAATTCAAACTGGAAGACTCCATCCCCTCCGTTCGTCCATCGGCGTCATGCTCATCTCCGACCTCAGCGCTGGACCTCACCTGACGTGTCCAATCATCAATCAAGTTCAGCATAAAAGGATCCACACCCAAGTCATCGGCCGCTTCCCAGCTGCGTTCAATCCGTTCATCTGCTCGCCACAGCTCCTCAGCCAGCACGTCTCATCTTCTCCACAGCTTCGTGATTCTCCGTCCTTCTACCTCTCATCCTGCGTTGGCCTTTTCTTTTCCCCTCAGACGCTCCTCTGTTGCAAGAGATGTTTCTCCCGACCTCAGCCTCGATTATTTCAAGCAGGCTCACCCGCCTATCTCTCACCTATCTGGGGTTTCCCGTACTCCTCGTCCCACCTTCGAAAAACGTCATAATAAGCCCCGTCACCTCGTTACCTTTTAACTTTTGCCATGACGCACGACGCAATTGCTTCCCGCACAGTCAGTGAGTCCAGCTAGCTAACTGCGGAGCTCTACGTGGAGGAGACAGCCTGTTAAAATATGCCACGTAAAAGACGACAGAAACGAAGAGAGGATCCGACGGAAGCAGCAAGGCCGTCTTCCTTCGCCCGCCAAGGTCTCGCTGCACCGATCCACGTCACCTTTTTCTCCCAGCTCACCATCCATTCTCCCTCCATTTCTCCACCACCGCTCTCGCATCGTCTTCACACCGTTGCCACGCGATGGGTCAGCCACGTCAACAGCTTCTCTCTCTTCCGCATGCCGCCATGGTCAGCACCTTTCCGGATTTCCCTCTCTACGCCCATCTCGGGCTGTCGGGGTAAGACGTAGCATTCTCATGTCTCATTCGCATTATTACGAACTGCATTTCAATTAGCCTATTCTCTCCCGAACTCGTAGGCCACTCAGGCTGCGCCCAATATTCTCGAGAGCTTTTAACTGCATGTTGAAGAATCGATTTGTCGTGTTTGGGGAGGCGCTTTAAAACGCCATTCGAGCTCTAAGATTCTTCACCGGGTTTACTCCCGTGCGACAGCTAAAGAGACCTGCTGCTGCTGTCTCAGCTCCGTGTGTGTTCGAATTATGGCAGCAACCAGCAATTCGCAGAGCTTTGCACAGTTTCCTCAATTAACCGACTGAGTCGAGCAAGCGTTGGAGGCAGGCAACGTTAAATAATAATGAAAGTTTATACAATGTAGCACCTTCAGCTCGTCGACTAGTGGCCTGTAGCCCGCTGATATGTTCTAAAGAGTGTAGGACCCTCGTTATTGAACGCTTTGGAAATGTCCTCGTATGGGTAGTTTTACTGCAGTGTACCTTCTGCCCCCATAAGCCAATGCCCTCATGTTAAACTCGTCTGGAGTCGGGGCAGCCTAGAGGGATTACTCATTCATATATCAGCACTCGTATGCGCACTCAGCTACTGAGAGCCATGCAGCCCATTGTCTCGGGTGTGTCGGCTACCGCATTTTTTATTTCAGCTCCATTATCAGCCAACTTGTCAACCGAAGACTATGCTGTCTTTGACTGTGTCATAATTCAAGTCATATTGCCAATTGTCTCTGCACGAGTACGTATTAATCATCCAGTAATTAGGAGTTTTGCCTCAGTTGTGAGGCATCACACGCTGTTCAGTTGCTGGCCACAGATCGTGAAGTTGACTTAAATCCCTCCATGACAATCTCGGTACAATCGTTCCAGACCTTATCAATTAAACAAGCCATGAATTCTCGCTTGCATCATCCATTTCAGCAGCTCAAGTCCTCAGCATTTTCTAACTCGTTTCACTGTCTAACCTGTTTCCGGAGAGTAATGTCAGCAAGCGATCCCGATCATCGCTCACTATAAGTTGTGTTTTAACTATAAGCCAATCCTCCACCATCTGTCTCATGTCTTCTATCGCCACCATTTAATTTAGCATACCTGCGTGTTGCATCTGGTCATTTTAACACCATTGCCGATAAGCTATCTCCCTGCCTGTGCTGTGTCCAGTCCTGCTATTAGACAAGTCACCCATTTCAAGCTTAATCTCATCCTGCCTGTATATTTCCTCAGTTTTCATCCCCATTCTGAGTCTCGGCTTTTTCTTCATGCTCATCGTAGTTCCAAGCCCAGCATGCATGCAACCTTGAGGGGAGAGAAAAAAAAAAAAAAAAAAAAAAGTCTATGTTCGACTACGTTCACCAGTCTCGAGGTACTCTCTTGGCCTTACGCTAACATCCAGTGCCAGACGAGCACTGCGCAATTCTCTGGTGGTGGTTGGTCAACCTCATGCAAGTGAATGTTATCCTGTCAATATTTCGCATATCTTTCCCCTCTGTCCTTTACACCCTTAATTTAAGGTTTCTTTCCAGTCTGTAACACCCAGCTGGCCTTCACCCTCCTGACTAGCTCTGTGCCTTCTCAGTCACTCCCTCAAGCTGACCCGTACCCCCAGGCTGGCTCCGCGCCGCCTCAGCTGGCCCATGTCCCAGCTGTTCCTTCTGTCTATCCAGCGAGGCACCTCTCCAGCCCGCACCTGTCATTCAGCCTTTCTCCAGGCTATTCTGCTGCCCCATACCCCCCAGGCCGGCTCCGCGCCGCCTCAGCTGGCCCATGTCCCAGCTGTTCCCTCTGTCTATCCAGCGAGGCGCCTCTCCAGCCCGCACCTGTCATTCAGCCTTTCTCCAGGCTATTCTGCTGTCCCGTGCCCCCCAGGCTGGCTCCGCGCCGCCTCAGCTGGCCCATGTCCCAGCTGTTCCCTCTGTCTATCCAGCGAGGCGCCTCTCCAGCCTGCACCTGTCATTCAGCCTTTCTCCAGGCTATTCTGCTGTCCCGTACCCCCCAGGCTGGCTCCGCGCCGCCTCAGCTGGCCCATGTCCCAGCTGTTCCCTCTGTCTATCCAGCGAGGCGCCTCTCCAGCCTGCACCTGTCATTCAGCCTTTCTCCAGGCTATTCTGCTGTCCCGTACCCCCCAGCCCGGCCCCGCCCCGCCTCAGCTGGCCCATGTCCCAGCTGTTCCCTCTGTCTATCCAGCGAGGCGCCTCTCCAGCCCGCACCTGTCGTTCAGCCTTTCTCCAGGCTATTCTGCTGTCCCGTACCCCCCAGGCCGGCTCCGCGCCGCCTCAGCTGGCCCATGTCCCAGCTGTTCCCTCTGTCTGTCCAGCGAGGCGCCTCTCCAGCCCGCACCTGTCGTTCAGCCTTTCTTCAGGCTATTCTGCATCCCCACAAGCTGACCCGTACCCTCCAGCCCGGCTCCGCGCCGCCCCGTATCCCCATGGCTGGCCCCCATTCACCTGCCCGGCTCCGCTCCATCCCAGTAGCCCCCAAGCTGTTCATGCTCACCTGCCTGGCCCCGCCATCACATTAACCACCAAGCTGTCCTGCTTCCTCCTGCCTGGTCTCACTCTCGCAGAGTATTCCTCCGCTGACTCTGTCTCCAGCCTGGCATCATGTTATGGTTTATCACTGCTGGCCTTCTTCCACCAAGTTCCTCGTGGCATCTGTCACCTCATATCTGTTCCTTCCATCAGTGCCTCACCTTTTCTCGTGATCAACATCCCTATTGGCTGACCACTTGTATGCTGTGCCTTTTCTTTCCTCTCAGCATTCTCCTCCTCCTGTCCCCCAAATCAACTCACAGGTTCAGAGTCCCACTATGGACTCTTTGCACCTCAGTTTCCGCGTTCCGGGCGGAGCGGCTCGATTGTTTCAGATCCATTACAATTATCATTTGCACTAGGTGCTTGCAGTGCTTGGCCAAGGTTGTACATCGATCCGAAGCCCCAACAAGTCAGCTGGAGAAATGTTTAAGATGCACGCCTAGTTATACATTCACTGACACGACAGTGAGTTTTACTTAAACTTTGTGGCTAACATTAACTTTAGCTTATGCTAGTAGGCAATATTCTCTGCCATTGTTCTTGTAAAAATGTGCTAATTAAGTATCTAAACATTCTAACGGACATGTATTTATTCTATTTTCAAGTCGTTAGTGTCAGAGATTAACGGGGGAGGTTACGGTTCGGGCTTTAGCTTCCGAAGCCTGACGAAGCTCAACAAGCCTCATAGCTTAACAGTAGCCCAGCTCTGGTGTCAGAGATCTGCTTCAGCTGACCGTTCAGGTTCAAAGTTGCTGCTTTAGAGAAATGTAACCATGTTGCTTCATGTCTGTGTTATTTCGCTTTATTACCTTTGCATGTTTCTTATGAAGAGCTCAGATAAGACGGTGTTTACAGCAGTATGTACAGGTGGATTAGTTGCCCTTTCCCTCCTCTCACCTTAGGGCCTCGGCCCCGGCCTCAGCCCCTTTTGGGGGGGAGAGCATCCCTAATCAGAGTCGGGGGCGTTCACCCGAGATCACAGTTCAAATATTCCGCCGGGGCTCGAGTGCCAAAGAACTGTCATTCATTTCCTAAGAACCGTTATTAATTTTGTCTTTAAATCTTCAATCATTCATTTCTACGTCCGAGTTTTTCGGCATGTCCCAGCATGGCCTGCCCTACGGCTGGCCCATGTCCTAGCCTTCCTCTCATTGTTGGCCCATGTCTCAGTTGTTCTTCGCTCATATTTTCAGCAGGGCTCCCATATAGCAGGCACCTATCCTCCAGCCTGTCTCCAGATGATCGTGTCCCCCGAAACTGATCCCATCTCCTGCCTGGCTCCGCGCCTTCAACTATCCTTCACTTTCTTGCCTGGTATTTTTCAGCCTTTCTCTTAGAATGCCTTCATTCTTTGAATGGGCTTCATGATATCATGAAAACCCCTCTAGCAATCAAATTTGATTCCTCCTACCAGCTTCTCACCTTTGTTAAGAAAATAAATTTAAAATAAGCTAATTTTAAAACTGAGCATGTCTTGACTCAAATGGCCTAAATTGTGGTTTTAAATCAGTGACTTATTCTGGCCTGTTGACCTTTGTTTTGCCTGTGGCTGCAGCGGATGGTTTGCTAGGATCGTTTGAACTGCCTTTTGTCTGTGTGGAGAGCAGTACAGGGGAGGTTCCGGCTTTTCGCGCCCATTTGTGAAAGGCCGTAAACTGCAGGGGTTTTAGGCTTCAGATAAGGGGCCAGAGATGGCTCCTGGATTGGATGAGCAAAGATACGCCTTATTTGAATAAATTAAAGGAGATAAAACTTTCTACACAGAAGTAACACATTAGATTTGCTCTGGCAACTCTCCAAAGATGTCTTTGCTTTTCTTCTTCTTTCCATTTATGTCAGGTAAATGAATGTATGTCTCCGTTGTTCGGTAGTTTCTGTGCATTGTCTTATATTGGATTAAACTCTGTAATTCTGTGACGTCAACACGCATTGTTTTCCTTGTGGCTACACATGGCCCGCCGAGAGGACCTGGGATCCAGAGGAAGAGGGAGCCAAACTTTTTCCAAAGTTATCCAATTTAGATATTTTCTTCCTTAACACCTTCTAGACTTCTGCACTCGTTTGGCGACTACCAGTACTGTGATGTTTCTCTCCGCACCCTCAAGGCAGCTCACAAGTTTTAGGTCCCCCTTTTCTTCGGGCCTCGGCCCCGGCCTCAGCCCCTTTTTGGGGGGAGAGCATCCCTAATCGGTTATCGGGATGTTCATCGAGTTCACATCAAATCTCGGCTCAGATCAGCTGCCGGGGCCCGAGCGCCAAAGAACTGTTATTCATTGCTGTCATTAAATCTTTTAATTGTTCCTTTTTCTTCGTCTGAGTCTTTCCAGATTGAAATGGAGCTAATAGCGAAAATTCAAACTGGAAGACTCCATCCCCTCCGTTCGTCCATCGGCGTCATGCTCATCTCCGACCTCAGCGCTGGACCTCACCTGACGTGTCCAATCATCAATCAAGTTCAGCATAAAAGGATCCACACCCAAGTCATCGGCCGCTTCCCAGCTGCGTTCAACCCACCACCTCCCCTTCTCCACCCTCATCCTTTGGCTCCAGGATGGCACTCTTTCCAGACCTCCACCACCAGTGTCGGGCCCCGGGGGAGAGCATCCCTAATCGGTTATCGGGATGTTCATCGAGTTCACATCAAATCTCGGCTCAGATCAGCTGCCGGGGCCCGAGCGCCAAAGAACTGTTATTCATTGCTGTCATTAAATCTTTTAATTGTTCCTTTTTCTTCGTCTGAGTCTTTCCAGATTGAAATAATGCTTCTGTTTTTAATTTCTTGCACTATTCTTTCTTGTAAGCAATAACACATCAGATAATCATGCTGTCAGTCCTGACAAGGTCAAAATATAGTCATGAGGCTGTGATATCCATAAACAGATGATGCTCCAGTGCAGATTAAGGCCTCCGAGGTTCAGAAATTAGCGATGAGCGATATTATAAATGCACATGGAAGCGGTCGGATTCAGGGACATTGCCTGGCTAAAAACATCGTTCTTGATTCTGCATTATCCAGATATAAAGGAATCCCGTCAGGCGTCTCACTGGGTTAAGAGTTTAGGAATGCACTTGCAGGGATAAACTTCGAAGCCCATCAGGGAGGCATTGATGCTAATGAGTGGGCTCAGGTGTTTTGTGAGACGGCCGGTTAAGATTAAATGTAAACAGTAATGAAAAAGTATGAGACCAACACAGAGGTGGAGCTTGGATGTCTAACCTTGAAGGCCAGTTCGTTCATCCCGTATTTCTTCAGCGCGATATCTTTCACCTCGTTCTCGATGTTTTCCTGCGTGGTTCCCCTCACATCGATGTAGTAGCAATCACCGCTGGCATAGTGGCAAGAGATGGCCTGGGAAACACACACACACACACACACACACATATTTCAGAAACTGTCCTCTTTCGTATTGTAGACCCGCTCTAATGTTTCCAACTGCATTTTAAAAAATCCTAACTTTACCTATGAATATTTTTCCAGCTCTAGATTGTACCTGTCCTGGTTATCAAAACCAAAATGGGACAAAATAGAATTGCTATAAAAAAATGTAGACAGTAAAGAATTATTTCTATGCTTTTTCTACATACATTTTTATGTATCCTGCACACTTTGTCAACAACATATATGTAAATAGATAAAAAGAAATAAAATTGACAGTTCAAAAATGGTGCAATAACCCGGTTGCATCCATCAGGTCTGAATCTCAACTTTTCATGACTATTTTTCCACTATAATGTAATGTTTACATTTATCTACAATGAAAAAAGTAATAAATGAAAAAATAAATAAATTCATTAGCAGAGTGTGGTGGTTAAAAGAGAAATGTCTCGTCTTCACAACATTTTCCATTATTAAATGATGATCATTTAGAATAGTTTTCAACACCTTGAGGTTATTTGTACTCTGTTATGTAGGAATAATGCTGCAGATATTTAAGTTATTTTTACAGTTTTCTGAATGAAAAATAAGTCCCTGCATGCATCATGTGTTTGAAGAATAAAGTGCTGCCACCTGCCTTCAAAAGACACAAACTGATTCAAAATAATAAACATGTGTCCAGTACAATCTCAGTATCTTTTATTTACCTCTAAAAAAAGATGAATAGATTAAGTTTATTGTTGGATACTTAGGAGGACTGGAAAGTCACCTGTTTTCAGCTTGATGAGCCTCAAATTTCCAATCTCTTTCTGACCCGTGAATGCACCGTATCTAACAACATTCTTTGAGGCTGGAAATCTGCCCCAAACACCGGCACCTCTGTGATCAGGACCGGCTTTCCCGACACACTCGGTACCTTGCGGAAGCCCTGCGTCTGGTTCATGCCGGAGCCGTGGATGAGGAGGGGATGGAAGAACACCGTGTCGCCCTTTTCCATCTCCACGTACAGCCTGGGGTGGTTGGGGTCGTAGTCCCGCACCCCGTGGTACATTTTGTTCACCCCGCCCTGAGAACACAGAGCCCTGGTGAAGCACATTTACAGAAGTTCCCAGCGGGGCTCCGAGGTCGGCTCCAGGTGCGTTACCTCCCAGTCGGGGTAGTCGTGCTCCTTTAGTGTACCCTTGTGTGTTCCGGGCAGGACCACGAGGCAGCCGTTCTGCCTGGTCACTCGCTCCATGGCGGTCCAGGCGCAGACGATGCGGTCTGTCGGCCGGAAAGGGAAGTAGTGCAGATCCTGGTGCATCGGGTGGCGAGACGTCTTCTTGCCTGGAACGACACGAGCAGCAGCAGCTGTCAGGATGAGGTTCACAGCCAGGCTAGGCGAATGCTAGCGCTAAAGCACGGTAGTGGAGGGGTGATTGCATCACCTGCATCAGGAGGTTTGTTGATCAGCATGGTGTGCATGGCCATGATGTTGGGTCCGGTGAAACACTCCACATACTTCAGGATCTGCCGCAGAGAGACACCAGATGGGCTCAATGGTGTTTTTAAGCAAAAAACAAACTAAGATGTTGCGGATTTTTTTTTAAGCAAGAAAATATATTACATTTGTTTTTTTGTTTGTTTGTTTTAAAAAAACACAGACTATCCTGATTGCCTTTTTATTGAAAACATAGATCATTTCAGGGTGTAACAAACACTCATCCACATGAGAATCCATTTCTTCCACTGTTTCTGTTCCACCCTCATTAGAGCACATAGACCAGGTCAGAAAAATTCCCTAAAAACTTTGGTGTCTGCTACTTGGAGCTTAATGTTGTTCAGCTCCATTTTAATGTCTGGTTTAGATCAGAAACGTAGCAGCGTGGGCCTTTAAAGCCCATCTGGAATCCTAATTTACCTTTATAGCAACTGAACAACAAAGAAAAGAAAACTAGGCTCCAAATTATATAGTTGATTTTCTTTGAACTTTACTTTGAGAGGCCACCATCATCCCTGTTTATCCTATTTAGGTCCTCTAGTACGTCTGAGAAAATTCTACTCTATAAATGACAGAGTTGTTGATTTTGAGGAGTATCTTTAAGATTTGGACTCAGACACGTGAATTTGAACAACTGCATAAAGTCGGTCACTAAATCAGCTTAAATGGTTTCCTGTCTAAACAGGAAACAGACAAACGTATTTATTACAATGAGCGATTATAAAATCCTGCTATACTTAGATTAAAGTATTTTGATTATAAAATACTCCTTTAAATTGGGACAGAAAACATTCTCCAGCTGACTTTTATTTTGAAAGGACAGCGTAATCCCTTTTTCTTCACCTCTTTATTTGTGTTTTGATCATGTAAAATACACTTTTGAAATGATTCTACATGGTAAAATTGTGATGTGTTGAGTAATTTTAAGCTCTACATTTGAAAGCCCAACATCACAACTTGTTTAGATTCATTAGAATCCAACAGTTTTTATTTCCAAACTCCAAACTACGTTTCCTGTTCAGCATGATGCTGACACTACCATGTTTGAAAGTGAAGGTGTTCGGTGTTACATTTTACATTCTATTCTTTGCAGCATTAATTACTGGTAGTTTATTTATATTAAGATGTTTTCTTTTTTTGCTTCTGCTTCACAATTATGCACAAGTGTATCCTGGTCTTTTACAAAAAAAAATGTATGAAAAACTTCAACATTTTTGCACTGCCCTGTATTTCCCTTAGTTTATTCGAGGGAAAGGCAAATTAAACTCCAGAGTTTATCCTGTAGATAACCTCAATGTGACCACATGCTGTTTATGTAAGACGACCTGGGTCATCTCTGGCGTTATGGAGTCCTGCTGGGTTCAAAGTCCATTCAGTCATTATTACATCACTAACAAGACACCTGGAAGAACATCTTCTAAACGTACACTGCAGACTTCAGGGCCGTACCTGAGGTAAGGCACAGTAACGGAACAGCTCGGGGTCTTCCTGGAAGTCCTGGAGTTTGGACACGGCTCTCTGATCCGGAACAAACTCCGACTTGGCGATCGCCACGTCCCTCATCACGATCAGGCCCGGCACTTTGACTTCCTGCCGACAGATCCGTTCGAACTCCTTCCTAAAGAAGATCCAAATTAAAGAAGTCCGACGCCTGATTGTGACGAGGATTTAAACTCTGAACTACTCCTGGAATTAACTAAATGCATTTACTATCCTTAAAGCAATAAATAGTATGTAGTTTGAGTGACTTGTAGCTTTTTTTGTTTTACAACCACAAACTTCTATATTTCTTATTGGGAATAATGAAAGTCCAATGTACAGCGAGAGGTACAGATGTGTGGCTAAATTAAAGCATTTTCAAGTGTTTCAGTTGCCTAATCAAATTCCATACCACAATCTGATTGAGAATTTGTAGCAAAGTTAGAAATGTATGTCTTCCCATCCAATCTGACCGACTTTTAGCTATTTTGCAAAGAACAGGCAAATGTTGTCAAGTTTTTTTCCGGCCGGGTAACATCTTGTTCAGTTGTAGCCTACATGGATGTGTCTACATTGTACTGTAAGCGCTAAGAAGCCTGGTTGCATCTACACCATTGGGCGACCAGTTTCTCTGAAATCTTGTGGTATATTTGTTCGTTGCCCTATCCAGTTGACACTGAATGCGTTCTCCTGCCACAACTGATGAAAAAGTCTTGGACCTAAAGGTTTGACCATGGGATTATCGATTTGCAGTTTGCCAATTCACCAACTGCTACGGTGTCATTGCAGGTCAAAAATGGTGGTTGTTCAAGGAGTTTATAAGAACTTTACTGATGCAATGACCGGCGGTCAATAAATGCAGGCTACTGCCAATCAAATTGTTTAGGCGCAATACCCGACTTTTACCAATCCATAACGTGGTTACGAAAAACAGGTGCAAGATCTGCAAAAGGTGACAAATTGGACCAGGATGGACTGGAGAAGAGCTGGATGAAGAACGGGCTTTAAAGAGGCAACAGACCAACAGTGGTAATGACAGCTGGGCAGTACTGAATCAGTGGAGGCTCAAGATCAATAAATGTGTTTCTTAATTCATTCATCACATAAAAATGAAAGACTCAGCTGTGTGGGTTTGAAAAGAATGGGGTGTGATTATGTTTGGAACTGTAGAAACTCAACTGTACCTGAATCTGTCGATGTCCGTCTCAGACACCAGGTTCTTGATGAGGAGGAAGCCATTTTTCTCGTAGAAGAGCCGCTGCTCTGGCGTCAGTATGCCTGTATCAAATGAGTATCTGTGCAAGAACAGGATGACACAAATTAGATTTGAAACAAAGTTACTTTAAATGGCTACATCTGTTAGTCAGAAAGCAGATGAGCTGTTTGTGTTTAAGATGAAGAAATGTTTCCAGGATGTTAGGTTGGAAAAATCATACTTTTTTTTTAATGGACTTTGTGCAAAAGTTCTTGCAAAAAGGGAAACTGAACACAACAAACTGGGTCAAAGGTGAGAGAGCAGCAAGGTGCTTCCTCCTACCTCAGTTTCTGAGGGGGGCTGTAGGTGAGGGTCTGAGCGGATGTTGGGGAGGCTCTCTGAAAGTCAGTTAAGGAAAAACTAGATACGAAGACAATATTTGTGCAGGTTCTTTCATATTCTTAACTGTTGTATAACAGCATTTAATTCAATCTGAGGTTTGGACTTTGTCTGGTCCATTGATTTCTTTGATTGATTTCTTTGTGGATAATGTCCTGTTTCATGACCCAGTTTGAAGGGAGGCTTCATGGATGCAGAGCAGGACCAAAGAGTAGAGAGAGAAGGAGGAAGTTCAAACTCTCTCTTCCACCCTTTGTATCCTGTACTCCAACATTTCTCTGCCTGATTTTCTAACCATACAGCCAGACAGATTTAAAGAACAAAAGCAAATGCAGTGTATTTGCTTTAGTTGTGTTTGCCAACAACTGATGATGTCATCCAGGATAAAGTTACTGCGGAACAGAGTCTGCTGCTTGGATTAGCATGTCATGACAGTCATGAAACTTTCATACAAGCAGAACGTATCATCTGCAAAACAGCGAAAGGCCGTTCTGCAGATGGCCTTTAGGTTTTCTGAAAATTGAGCCTGTTAAAGGAGAATAAAACTGAAACGGACTCAAGATGGAGCCTTGGGGAACCCCGGAGTCAAAATTGAATACCATTGAATTCAATGTATTTGCGAAAATTAAGGACGAATTTGAACGATACATATGCGATGGTCCACAACTTTAACGAAAGACGCAACAGAACCAGGTCAGCAGAACTGCCGGAATCAATACATTATAAATAAAATCCTCCTAAAACAGCCGAATTGTGGCGCTCTTTTAAACCAGACGGACGATTTTAAAACACATAGAAACTGCTAACGTCTAGCCCTGACCTCTGCCTGTGTTTCAGCCGCTATGGGAGCTCTGCAGCATGTCCTCCTCCCGGAACACGTTCAAGAACATTCGGATGTCTCAACAGAACGAAAGGATACGATCGAAGCCGTAGCTCCGTCCAGGTGATGGATCACCGTCCGGAGTCTTTCCGCAGCCCGAGACATCTTCCCCGCTAGCAGCCGTCCGCTCTCAGGGACCGACGGACAAAGGTTTCCTATACGCTGGTTGTACTGGGGGAAATAACATCATACGTATGGACTGACGTTACGTAACGGTCGCTGCAGAGTTGTTAAAGGTGGACTTTGGGTCGCTGTTAGGAAACACTTTTACATCGAATGTCAAATTTAAGGCAAATACGTAAGCACAAATGGAAGGGACATGAAGGCACGTATGAGTTTTATGCAGTAGTTATAACAACATATATGTTTCCAAATGAATGGTCACTGCCAAATAATTTATGTTGCTGAAATAGACCTTATTAAAGTCTAATACAAGCTATACATTACTAACTTCAACTACTCAACGATGTCGTGAGTTTTATCAGCTTATGATTAGTTTTTGAGAAGGAAAACAGTTTTTTATTTACACAGACAAACGCGTAAACATAGAGCAGAGATAGTGGTCAAAAATGTGATTGGTTGAGAATTTTATTCCAAACTATTTTTCATAATTTGTATACACTGAATAAAATAGAAATTACGCATTTTATACGAGAAACTGTTAAAAAATAATTTGCCCAGCAGGGGGTGCCACAACACAATGAACTTCCAAGCCACTTTCGAAGTGCGGTAAAGAGTAACAATAATGAAAATGTATAATCAAATTAACAATATTAGACCGAATATAAAAGTTTTTTATATGATCAAACATCATGAAATAGTATCAAATAGTATGACTACTATCAAAAACTATCAAATGGTTTTGATAGTAGTGAAGTAGTTTTTGAAATCATATTGTGACTTATAATTATATTTGTAAAACACTGAGACCTAAATGAAAAATGTCATGAAGGGGTTGTAACATAGGACAGTCTAATCTCTTACATGTATCTGAAAAAGAAAATGATTTAACTACAGATAAACTATAACGATTAAACTTATTTCCATAGAAAATCCAGACACCTTAAAAAGGATCTAATCTTCTTTGGTTGAATAAAGGAGGCGCCCAAACGTTTTGCCAAAGGGACCAAAGCTGTCAAATGAACAGTAGCTGTGGGCCACAAACGATTTAATAAAAATGCAAAAACAATGTGTTGCTTCAAAAACACTTCATTTTAGCCCAGGTAAATAAATCTTCACTGGAAGTTTGCAGTCTTTACCATGAAAGAAAGCAAGAAAACTTGCCTAATAAATGAAAAATGTTTTATGCTTTCCATGTTAGCAAACGTTTTGGGATTGTGGCCACTCCTGCCCTGCAATGGTTCAGCGAAGTCAGTGTGTTTTGGGTCATTACCATGTCACAGGGTCCTGTTGTACTTCAACTTTCGTTTTTATTTTATTTTTACACCTTGTCATGGTGGATAAGCTGACCATGCCCTGCTGCAACAAACGAGCAGGTTTACAAACTGTAAAGCATCTTCATGCTTTACAGTCTGTAAGGGGGTTTCTAGCGTGCTGTATTTGTTTTATGCTAAACATGTCCTGTGCTCTGGTGCCAAGTGCTACGTTTTAGACTCATATGTATGATATTACTATATCTATATTCTTCAGTCTGACCTCTGTTTTTCTTAGCGCAACAGCTTTCTCCTTGAATTTGACAGTTAAACTTTTCCGCCCTCTTCGCTTTAGTTTTAGCATTGGCGTTTTAATGCGAACACTTTGACCGGAAACGCAGAAACCGCTTTTATTTTGAAATCTCTCGCAGAAAACAACACACCAGGCAGCGTGGGGCGTGGTTTTATTTTGAAAAGTCGACGGAAGTTCGTCTCACCTCGCCGTGGGACTCTGTAGCTATCGGTTGCACCACTCCCGTGTCTGTCGACGTTAGGTCCTCCTCCAGCGTCTTTAAACTGCCTCCGCCGCCGAACAAACGACATTTTTCGGGCACCTCGTTTACAAACACGCCTCCCTTTATGTGTGTTTCCGAGGATATTTATCTCTCCGTGGGAGCCTCTGGTACATAACGCGAAAACACAAGCGGAGCTGTGTTTTTTTTTCTTTTCTTTTTCTTTTTGTAAGAGCCGCTGCTGACCGTGGTGGGCGGATAAAGGCAAGCCGAGGAGGGCATCCGGCCCTGGCAGCTCCGGGGAGTCCTTCCTGGAGGGACAGGATTTACCATTTTCAGGTAAGCCGAGCTCAAATGTCCTCGCGCAGCCTGTCCGATAATGGACACGGCGACGTTGCTTTTGTCTCGACGGAAAAGGACGAAGTGTTAATAACTGGCTGTGTGGTGCGTGGGGATGAGAACGAAGAGGAAACGGTAGCTGAGAAACAATTCAGCCAGAGCAATGCCATTGTGCGTGCTGTGTTCACTTCATTATCACAGAGATGCCGTTGGTTTGTTCACATTACATTTACATTTTACAAAATGATTACAAAATCATTTTAAACGCACAAATATAATACCTGAACAACATGGATGATGGTTGCACCTTTATGCCATTTTTTCTGTAATCAGTGATCTTTCTAATTTAAAATAAACACATTTCGTTTTTATACTTAATGCATGTTACCATAATAATGCTGCACTATTTCACAATGCCTTCTAACTGGAGGGATCTTAAAAGTATGCAAACTGTCACAAGTGGGTGTTTACTTCTAAGCCTCCGGCAACACAACACTTTGACCAATTAAAGTCATTTTACTTCGAGCCTGAACTTCTTCCTTCTGTTGCATTAAAACCCTGTTGATGTTTATTAAGGCACATTAGAAGCAGGCATGCTCTCTTCACGTTTGCCCTCCTCATTTGTGGATACGTGCATCAGCATCAGGAATGCACCACCCCTGCTGTCTCCCTGGCAACGCTGAGATGTTGTAAAAGGGTGTAATCTTCCCAGAGAGCAATCTGTGTTTGAACGATATTGAAACGACTCTGCTCATCAGTTTTCATCAGTCCATATGAAGGAGTGAGTGAGTGAGTGAGTGATGATGATGATGATGATGATGATGATGATGATGATGATGTTGTTTTCATGCTATTATTATTATTTTCATGTCCAGTTTCATTTACATCTGTTGTCCTTCATCTGGAACAACAGGATGTTTTTGTTTTTGTTGTTGTTTTGGCATTGCATGGAACTGAATGTGTGTGTATTGACCCACATTGAGATCTAGGCTGTGGGTTGTGGAATTGATGCCCCCTTTCTGGTTCCTGCCCCATAGGATGGAGTAATTACCCCTGTCTGTGTCTGTGGGGCATAGGCAGAGTTAGTATTGATTGGCCTCTGCATTATGGAGCATATAGAGGGAACATAGAAACTGCTTGGTGTGATGAAAGAACATAAAGTCCCACTCCCAGTTTCTATTCTTGATATATTTTTGGACAAATAAGGGTGGTGTTGGTATGATATGGTTGGGGCTTCAGTTTGTTTTTTTATTCTGTGTCCTTTAAAAATAATAATAAAAAATATATATGAGAGATAGATAGATGGATATATTTCAATTCAAAAAATACTTTATTTATCCTAAAGGTTGTAACATGTTTGATCAAAGTATCTTCAAAGAGTCGTTGTGGGCAAGAATGCTGCGGGTGAGAAGCATCTCCTGTTGCAGTCAATCTTCCAATGAATCTGAAGACGCCTCTAACCAAAGACTGTTGCTTTATGATAGTCTTGTGCTAAGAGCTCGATTTCCAGCCAACAGAGACAATATTTCGCAGTTCCCATTGACCATATAATTGCTCAAATTGAAATAACAAAAATAAAATTGCTTAAAGGAGCAATGTTTCTTACCATAAGAAGTTTTTGCGCTAGGATAAGGTGGGTTTTCCAGCCAAATTGAAATAGCTATATTTTGCTAAACTACAACGGAAACTCATTTTCGCATAACACAAGTCACTTGATCAACAGCCAGATGTTACTACCATCAGAAACGACAAAGAAGACAACAGAAAGTTGTTGGAGGATGGTGGTGTCTTAGTTTTTTTTCCCAACAATGGCTCCATCAGGCTAAAATAAAAATCTTCTTGTTTCATCTTCCCATAGTGGTAAACAACTGAGTCTCAATCTTTCTTTGTGTGATGTGCTCTGAATTATCTTATTATTTGGTTATAGTGTAAAAACACAACACAAGTTTTTGAGGTAAGCTTGTTGAAATGTTTAAGTTAGGATTATGGAGGCATATTGAACGAAACAGTGTTTGTATCGATGGCTGGAACACTGGAGTCTAAAGGTGAGCCTATCTAAACTTCTGGACATCGGCCTGCCTGAGACTCTGTTGCTATAGGCAACCATTCCAGAAGCTTGCAGCGCTTTCTCTCTTTTTATGTAATGCTTAGTTGAGCCGATGTTTTATTGATTAGAGGAGTGTGTGTGTGTGTGTGTGTGTGCGTGTGTGTGTGTGTGTGTGTGTGTGTGTGTGTGTGTGTGTGTGTGTGTGCTTTCAGTTACTTGTGTGTGCATGTGTGGCTTTTGTGTTTGGGCCTTTCAGACGACCCATTAGTCTAAAAGCAGAACATATTCAAAACAAAAAAATTATAATAATCTGAAAATAGTTCCTTCCACTAAGTGTGTGTGGTTTGTTTTACTTTAAAAGAAGTGCAGAAATGGTGCAGATTTTTCCTCACTGCTGACTGTAGTGTGCTGCAGTGGACTTCTGTCTAATTTTTAGACGTTTTTGCTGTCTGGTTCAGATTTTCATGACAGATGTTAAAGTTGATCAACGTTTTTCTTTGAAGAAAGAGCCTCATACATTATATATTTCATCAAAATGAAACATATGTCTGACCCTTTTAATGTTTTGCATTTAACAAAATCAAATTTATTTTGTTTGCTTCAACAAAATTTAGCATGTTTTAGTTTTTTGTTTGAACAGATAACACAATGCCATGAATTTTTGAATTTAATAATTAAAAAAAATCCCATAATTGCTTTTAACTTGGCAATTTTGGTCCTTAGGATAAAAAGTTCAGATGTCACTTGGTTAAGATTTTAATGTCCTATTCACAAATGTTGAAACTTGTAAAGAAAAATCCAGAAATTATCCACAGATCTCCGATCAGTGCATCTCCAGAGGAAGCCACTGGCTTCTGCTGCCACTGTTAGCTAATCTGTGCATGTATGACATGAAGATGCTAACAGAGTTTTTTGCTACAGGTACAGAATGCTCATATTCTCTCAGTAGTAAAAATAATCTAAAAAAAAAAATCAAAATTATTGCTTTAAATCACTCTTAAAGACCAGAAAAGTATCAATTAATCATTTGGAGACTACCTTTCTTTTCAAATTAGCTTTTTAACACAAAAATAGAATTGTTTTCACGATTTAAACATCCGTTCTAACTCTTATTGTTCCAGTTGTTGCTATAATAATTGCTTTCTTCTTGTATGTTAACATGCATTTGTATGAGGAGATGAAAATGGAACAAAGTTTTTGACCTGATCTCTTTCTGTCCATGTACATCATAAACTGGAGGTTCTAATTGTTGGCTTGCTTTTGAGGGCGATCCATTTATTCCAGGGCTTTTCTGCCTCAGTCCAGTTTGTATGGGCATACTCACACAAGCGGCCGTCCGTAGCTATACGAACGCACACATACACACACCACTGAGAAAGTTATGTTAGTCATGCAAGGAATGTCAGTTGTTGGGAGCACATTGTCTTTTTTTTTTCTTTTTTCTTTTTTGCACAAAACCCCAGAGGATGTTTCCCACTTCAAATAGAGTCAGACTTTATTTACTATTGTAGAAAAACCCTTCATATTGCATTCATTTGTGCTGTTTCTTATGAATTTGTTGGCTCATATTCTAACTTCATGCGTCCTTTTTCTCTGCCGTCAGTCCTTGGACAGTTGCCCTCTTCAAGCCTTGTAAGCATGTTCTCTGGTGTGTGTGTGTGTGTGTGTGTGTGTGTGTGTGTGTGTGTGTGTGTGTGTGCTTCCTGCACGGAGGATTGAGCGGGGTGAGATCGGCTCCTAATCCTGAGATTAGGCCGTGGCGTCGTAAGAGCAGCAGCAGACGAGGATTAAACACACTCGCATGCACACACTCATAAAGGTTACGCGTTCAAATAAACATGCTGCTCATTCATAAAGTTGCTTCCCCCCACTGAAAACTCAAGTGGTATCATTTGACAGTGAAATATTCATCACAGAGATGAATATTTCAGCGGATGGAATTTCACTCTTTTTACTCTGCCTTCAAACTACATCAGTGAAGTTTTTCAATCTGGTTTTCCTTTTTCTCATTTTAACCTGGGCTCAGTGGCAGGATGAAGCATTAAGTTATAAACCAGGTAACCCACCTGAAGTCTGGCTCCTCCTGTCCTTTTCTTGTCAGAAACTTGTTCATTCTGCTGCTGCTATGCTAGCTTGAGAAGCAAAACAGATTAATATATTTGACTGGCAGCCAATCAGAAAGATGAGCATGGCAAATTTCAATAAGTTTGTTTGATTTATATTTTAAAAAATAATTTTATATTTTAGAATCTTTTATCATCCTTCCAACTTTCTGAGGCCTCCCTAATGCCTTTTGGTGATCCCACAGAGGGCTGCGGCCCCCACTTTAAAAAACACTTAGAAGGTACAAGTGTCACACTAATATGTGTACTATGTACACATCTGCTGCCAGATTGATGTTCAAAGTGCTTCTCAAATGATGCAGCAATAACCCAATTAAACAGTTAATATCCTGCCAATCTATGCAGACACTTTGTGTGCGCTGTTGAAAATTCATCTCATCTCATGATACTGAAGGGTCTGATTCTGTGTTACCTGCTCTAAGTATTTTATTATGCAGTCTATAAATGTTCTAGACTGCATGTTGGGAATTAAACTTTCCTCTCCATGCGTAAAAATGAAGGAGACAATTATGTGACAGCCAAAGTAATGTACCCCGTACAATCTTATGGAATATAAAGATTTCTTTACTATTATAACTTCTCAAGTTTAGCGTCACAATGAATGATCACAAACTATTGATTCAAGCTGATAACCAGAGATTCTGAGCTACGTTTTAATGACAAATGTTGTCTTTGGTGGTCAGTTGCGAGTCATGACCCTGGCTTTAGTGGATCAGACAACCCACTGATGCAGGAAGCGCATGTTGAGGAGTTAACTGTGTTATTCTGACCCCTGCCAAACTTGGAGGTCATGGCTTCCCTTTTGAGATAAATGTTCCAACCACCTGCAGTCTTTCTTCTAACGACTTGAAGCTTTTAAAGCCTTTCCATCCTGATGTATCTCTTTTTAGGTCAACAGTAAGCAGGCTGGTTTGTTTTTCCTGTTTATGATGTTTAATTCAGCAACCTATTTCCTTCACTGCAGAGAGTAAATGTATCTGCATGCTGTAGCATATTAATTCAAAATACATCACTAGGTTTTCATTGCGCTCTTTTAAGACGCACTACTGTACATGCAACCAGAGAACCGCTGGGACAACATGTCTCGGAAGCCCCCTGTGCAGAGTGTTTCTCGTAAATTGTGGCTAGCTAGTGAGTGACACCAATTCAGATTAATATTTTCTTTTAAAGATGAGCTTAAAGTATTGGTTATTCCTGGCATTGTGATGCCAGAAATGTTGTAGAATTTTAAATAAGTTTCCAAAACAAAAACGATGAATAGGCAAGCTTTCTGAATTTATTCTTTGCAGCTTTCTCTACTTTTTGAAAGCATATATCTAAAAAAATAAAAACTATTAAAAGCCTTCAAAATATTTGCTGATGGTAACGTATTTTGTTGATTTTGGAATTCTTCTTCTCCCTGACCTCTAACCTACCAGTTCTTTTGGCAGTACTCACTTCAGATTGGACTCATTTCTAAAATCTAATGACAAAGTGCTGATTAAGTGAAATGAAATTTACTTGAATGAATTTTAACATCCGACCGCCTTACCCCAGAGTTTAAAGGTGACCTCCTACTTCAGTACAACCAGTTCTGTGGACTGACAGTCAAGTTATGATTAAAGGTCAGGCTTATTTGGGGCAAACAGCCCCAAGTCTCAGTGGAAATGAAAAGGCCATCAAGATGATCATTTATACCAGATGTTAAATGCATTTTTTAAAACTGTAGATGAGTGATTATAGTCTGATACTTTAATTTGTCTGTATTGCAGAAAGCTCACAAGCACTGCATATGGCAGTGGCGTCCAAACTTTTGCACAGCAGGCCAAATTCACAAGTTAAAGGTACTTGGAGGAATCATTTGTCCTACCAATTAAAAACACAAAACTATTTAGTTAGAAATCTTTTCTGTTTAGCTGCTCAGCAATAAGTTAAATATGCAATATTTAATGAAACAAAGTAGAACAGAGAACATTTTTATAGGGGTGAAAAACATATTTGGCATGTTGCCTTGTTTTGAGAAATCCTTTAATCTCCATGGTGACCATTCAGCAATTCAAAACACCTGGCTGGACGTAGCACCACCTTCAGGGAGCTGCAGCTTCCAAGCGTACGACCTTCCACCTTACAGAACACCTCTCCTCCACGACTCCTTCAGACTAGCCAGCAGCAATTAGCAAACATCTGGTGGAACTGTTCATCTGCTGAGCTCATTATAGGAGTTACTTCTCAGTGCAATGCTGATTAAATACATTATTAAAGGGTTAATAGGAGCCATTTTGTGATGACTTCCTGAAGGTGGAGTGTCAGAAACAACAAGAGTTTCTTAAAGAGTCAGAGGCCCAATGTCAAGGTGTTAAATCAGGAAGTAAAATATATTTTATGTCATATTTGATACAACAGTTTTATAATAACTGAAGGTAACATAGTTACTTCATACTTTGCTTATAACTGAACTCTAAAGCATCAAAGCTGATAGTTGCGGTTTATTCCCCAGTTTCCAGCAGTCTGAACTCACACAGATCGAGTCCACATCTCATATTTGGCAGCTAAGCTTTAAGTCAAAGCTAGCCAGCCAGGTTGCTAATTTGACAGTAGCTGTATTTGTAAAACACTCTACTAACAAAACAATCATTTGATGGAGTTGTTTCCGTGTCAGATAGACACGGCGGCTATAATTGGTACCTTTCTGTAACGTGATGGAAGCAGGAGAGCGTCGGCGCCAAGCACAGTCAGCTGTAGGCGTCATCCTGTTCCCGAGTACACCCCGTCCAACACGACTCTCACCATCTGCCCGCTTCGCTCAGACCTTTTCTCTCCACCACTTCTCACCTCTCTGCAACAACGGAGCAGATTCCGCCGGCTGTTGGATTGGAGTCAGCTGTGCTTACATGTTGCTCTACACATCTCCCACTCCTCTGAAGATCAGCTGGTGGAACCGGCCATCTCACAGTCCTGCCTCTGCCTGCTCAGTTTCTTTTTTAAGCTCCAAAAAGGAACATGTAATTACAGCCCCTCTGCCCCCCGCGCCTCTCCTCCCGCCAGGCTAATCATCACCTCTCAGACAGGCGTTATCTACAATCAGAGCCAATAAAGTGCATTGAAAGTTCACAGGAAACGATGGCTTTTTCTTGCCGCAGTGTTGGAGCCAATTGCAGCTCATCATTCAATAATCAAACTCTCCATTGATCTGTTGTGTACTTTTTCAGCAAATCCTGAAAATGTCCTAACTACACAGACTTGATGAAGAATTATTGAGTCAGCTTTTGGTGACCTTTTGATTTGACTAGCCAAAGCTACGTTCACACTGCAAGCGTTGATGCGTGAACAATCTGCTGCCCCGCAGTGACCTGCAGGCGCAGAAGATGTTCAGTTAAGGTCAGAATTATTACCCACCCTGATGAAATCACACTGAACTCTTACTATGCCCATGGAAATGGCCATAAAAATTTGTTCACACTTGCATTTATTCTACAAAAGCAGAAGTAAATCCTTTACTAGGTCTGATCAGTAGGTTTTATTGATGCACTGAATGATGACAAGGCCAACATTGTTGGACTTCTTGTGCTTTCTAGACAACTCTATTCAGTTAATTTAAAGCCACATCCGAATAGAATAGAAATGAAGCGTTCTTTATTTTAACATAGTGGGGAAAAACAAGCAGCAAATTAAAGGTAAATATTAAAGAGATCCATTTTTAGCTAAAGTACATGTATACATATATGGTGTGCTCTGTTTAAAAGAAACTGGCAGAAAAAAACAGACTTTTTACATGACATGATAAAACAGTCCAAATGACAGCAGTGATGGCTATAAAGCAGAGCTGGACTCTTTTCAGTTCATTGAGCTTTAAAAGAAACGGCCCAGACAACCATAGAATGTAGAGACTACAGAAGTCAGATTTATCATTTTGGCCTGCTGCAGCTGCTTTGGCTAGCTTTGGTAACAAAGAAATGCGCTCAGCGATTAATAAGCACCATAAAAAAGCCACTGCATCATTTAGTTGGAAATGACATTTTATTGCAAACTGGACACCAAAATAAAATAATTTGGCCTTCCTGAAGGATCCAAGTTCATGTCTATCATCCCCTATGTTTTTTGAAGTCTTTGACCTGCAGCTTTAATTAATCACTGCCACATTGTAGTTTTATAGGCACATTGTATGAATTGAATAAGACATGCTTTCTCTACAAGTTAGGCTTTCTCTATGCAAATTACACTTCCATAATGACAGATAGTGAAGCAGTTTGTCACATTTATGTGAAGTTTTAGAGTTTTTTGTGTTGGTGACCTGGTTAGTTGTGTAATGAGTTTGGACTACAATTGATCATCTCTAATTATTCATCTAAAAAATCTTGGAAAGTTTACCAACATGTAGAGAAAGCATTTGGTTTGGTAAACTTTCCAAAACAACCAGTACTGAATGAATTCTAGCTTTGCTGTTGTAAAATAAATAATGAATACAAAAAATCCTTACTACATTATTTTTCTTTCAGACGCCCCTTTTCTTACCCCCTTGTGCTTACTCTTGTTCTTGGTTTTGATTTTATTTTTCTGTAAATACATCACCAAAACTGAAAATAGCCGAGTCAGCCTTTTCCCCTCAGTCGCTACTTCCCCACCAAAGAGGGCCGTGGTTAAACGGATGTTTATGGTGGTTCTGACGTCTGACTGTCTGACCGGCCGGGTCACTGGATGGAGCCTTTTGAGCTTAAAAGTTACAGATGTCTGTCTGCAGCTGGATTCCAGATGAATCTTTTAATTGTTATTTACAGTGGAAACCAGAAGTTTACATACACCGCATTGAGACATTTTTCCCCTCAATGTCTGAAGTTAAATCAGACCCAACTTTTCCATTTGAGATCACAATAATTTGCTGGAGTTCTGGTCCATTCCTCCTGACAGAAGAACTGGACAAAAACACACTGCAGTTATTAAAGTTTCTTGGCTGGCCCTGCTGTACAGTGAAGAACAATAGCAGGTTTGTTTTACTTTCATTTCTTTCATTGGAGTTATTTGAAACTTGCTCAGTAAAAACGCCGACACGATGAAGTAACTGTTAACTTTTGTTAACAGTTAGTTAACCAAATATTACTTTGACTTCAAAATTTAGTTTACGCTGTATATACCAAATATGACTTAAAACTAATTTTACTTAATGCCTTGAAATTGGACCTCTGTCTCTTTAAAAACTTCTGTTCTTTCTCAAACTCCACCTTTAGCAAAGTTTTTACCAGCGTTGCATTGAGAAGTAGCTCATATTATGAGCTCAGCTGATGCGCAGTTTTACCAGGTGTTTGCTAATTGCTTCTGGCTAGTCTGAAGGAACTGAGTGGAGGAGTCACAGGGGAAGGCTGCTCTGTGAGGCAAAAGCTCAGAAGCTTGAAACTGCAGCTCTGATGAGGAGCTGCGTCACCCAGGTGAAATAAAAGCACGGTGGTTGACTTTTAGACCTTTGCCGAGGTTGATAACATCGATGGATAAGAGCAGCTTCACATGTAAAAATCGGCCGATCACCGATCTCCCAAAATTAAGGTAATGGGCACAGATAAATTGGTGCACCCCAATTGATAATATTCACACCGTATGCTCACTATTGGTTTGCTGTAGAAGCACTGCGGTGCAAAGAAGTCGACTAGAGCAAACCGCAAAAACTAAACTGTGGTTTTTAAATCAGAGCCCTGAGCCGACACATGCAAACATCCTGTGTGAGGCGAAGCTGCAGGATGATCACTCTGAGCGACTAAACGTTTGCATTCCTTTCTTTAGCCGTGTTTGTTTAGCCACAGTGTACCTCTTTCCTGATGATGCGGGCAGCGTAGTGTTACCTGTGAAGCAGCAGAGCACCCGGCTCTCCGCTGAGCGCTTGGCCTCCTCCTAACGCTGTGTATGATTATAGCCGGCGTGAAGACGTGATAAGAGGATCAGCTCTTCTGCACGTGAACTCTGTTTTGTAATTGGAGGATGAATAAAGTCTGTTGCCTTTGGTGTGACCTCAAGCTTCTCCCCCCGGCTCACACACACACTCATACACTGTACATATATCTCTTGAGTGTTTCAGTCTCAAACCTCAGCTTCTTCTTGCAGCAACTGGAGCATCCGGGCGTACAGTCAAACCTTTCCTGTCAGCTGAGTTCTCTGTGTGGCTGCGGCCTGCGGTCTTTCATCATGTGGCAATAGATCGGTGCTGTGATGATGCACCGTGTGCATTTGTTTGCATGTGCAGAATATGAGAAATGCTGCAACTTCCTTACCTGAAGGCAACATTTCTTCATTAATCCTGCTGATCTATCTTCTTTGTTTTCATGGCAGCTTGTCCTGTTTTGATATGCCAAGTTTTGGAGGCATTGACGTAAACCCAACAGATAATACTTTGGAGGTAATTTGGTGCTTTTAAAAAAAATGGTTCTCTGTATCATTTGCTCAGCAGCCTCCCCTCCAGGGTTTCCTAGAGGATGCCAGTGCCAGATGGGGCATAAAAGCCCTCCTGTTCTGGGTCTACCCCAGGGCTCCCCACAGTTGGATCAGTTGGACGTGCCCACCCCCCCAAACTGTGTCTTTGCTTTGTAAAAAGGCACCAGCTTTCCTCCTGGAGGCTGACCTCAGCCACAGTTTAAACTCACTTTTCTGGAAAACCGTCGTTCACATTGGTCTTTTTTTTTTTTTCCCCCAATGTCTTCTTCTGTGTTCCAACAACAACTTCAAGACTTGGCACTGGCGTTTATAACAACTAGGAGTCCTTCCTTCCTGCAAATTACACTTCCATAATGACAGATAGTGAAGCAGTTTGTCACATTTATGTGAAGTTTTAGAGTTTTTTGTGTTGGTGACCTAGTTAGCTGTGTAATGAGTTTGGACTACAATTGGTCATCTGTAATTATTCATCTAAAAAATCTTGCCATCACCTTAGCATCATTGTGCCATTTAGTTGGTTTATTGAAAAGCCTGTCATGTGGGAGCAAAAGTGAAGAATTGTGGAACATCAAGTTTTTCTGTATGTTCATCATCACTGTCAGGACAAGCAGTGGGCGATATAAACTTAGGATTTTATCACAATATTTGTCAGTACAACTGTGAATAATGATGCAAATTGGGATTAAGAAATAAGGGAGGAAATATTAAAACTAACCTTTTAGTCAGTGTTAACAATGAACTGAAATCTGTTGTGACAACGATAAATAAAAATTCTTCTCATGATCATATATTTTTCACGATAAACAACGACCCTTAGTCAGGTTGGGGTTTTAGTTTTGCAATAACCTTACCACCATATATATATGTTGGCCTAATTGGAAATGAATTTCAAAGCTATAATTATTAGTTAAGTTAATCAGAAAGTAGGTCATTCTGTCAGTTTCACTTTAATAAATCTTCATCAGCGCAGACAGTGTTTGCGTAACGTTGCATGAGATCAAGTTTATATTGGTTCGCTATGCACTATTTGGGAAGCGGTTATGTAAATACTGTTGCAGTGTTGCACATGTGCAGAATAAAAAGTGTGAGAGCTGCAGGAAAAAAAATCAGTGGCATCATGATGAGCTACACCAACGCTACCGAAAAGTACGGCAGATATGAAGAGGTTATTACACACCTGCAAAGCTTAACAAACATATTCAGTACATGGGAGTTAGTTTTATTTTTTTCATTGTTGGTTTTCTCAACAAGCTGAGGCGTCCTGATCGAGCGTCATGTCAGCAGGATAACCCGACACGTGCTCAATTCTGCTGCTTATAATGTAAAAACTTTCTATTTCATTCACTTTCACTTCTTCTCCAGAACTCTCTCCTCGGACATTTTCACACTGCTCGTTTCTTCTTCTTCCTCTCCTCCCTCGCATTCTCACCCACAGACACGTTTTCACCCTTTGTCTCACTGGAGGTTTTCCTATCGATGTGACCACATCAGGCTTTCTGTGGAGGTCATTCCTGCTCACCCCTCTGGCTCAGTCATGCTGCAGCTCCTCGTTTGGTTTCCTCCTGACCCAAACAAAGGGTCTTTCAGTGGAAAGCGCCCACTGCGCTGGGCAGTGGCACTGATGTTCTGTTTGTGCATGTTCTTTACACAAACACGTACTTGTGACTGTACTCAGCTGGGTTTGGATGGAATGGGCGCTCGGAGGCCGAAGACGGCGGCAAAGATCCAGTTGCCATTTTAGGCCGGTTGATCAGGATTCCTTCACCGTGCTTTGCAAAAGTTGCACGTTCTGTCACTAAAATTATAATGTTCATGTGTTTAGATGGGATTCTGTAGACAAACACCAATGTAATTAATTTACTTAATTTGTTTCTGTAATGAGAAACAGAGAGATTATATTGACATTTTCTGAGACTTTCCTGTACTGCACTAAGCAGAAAGCAGTTATTTGCGTATCTAAATGCACCATAGAGCTGTTAGGCTGTAGGAAGGTGAGACCCCTGCAGTCTGTTTGAAGTCTTTGTGTTGGACGTAGTGGTGCTTTGATTGTAACATATAGCAGGGAGACTCCAGGGTGTGTGTGCACCGCTGTGATCATCACATCACAGGGCTGACTGATGCTAACCTGAGGCACCACCATCATCATCATCATCACCCTCAGCTATCTTGGCTGTTAATACACCACCTATGTGGGTTCCCTTGTTTTTTTTTGTTTTGTTTTTTTCTGTAAATTCTTTTTTAGCTCAGCTCTACTTTTTCAGCTGGGTCCCTTGGATTCCATGGGTTGATGTTCTGCTCTCCGTACAGTGTAGGCAGTGAACAGGCTGAGAGGGTGGGAGGAAACGGTCAGGATTTGTGGACAATTGAAGGATTACATAATTTGCAAATGTTGTGAAACCAATGTGGAGAATCAGGTGAGCCGTAGATGGAACAGGAGAAATGTTAAAATATTTGATCCCGTATAAGACCGGATCAGTGTGGTTCTATGGTTCAATGTGAAAAATATCTGGCCTACTCGATCTTTTCACGTCAACACCTTATGTCTTTCACATGCAGCTATTCTTATCCCTCTCAAAAGAGAATAGGATGACTATTAATAGATATTTAATAATTTAAAAATGTATTGTAATGCAAAACAGTAACAAGTCAAATAGATGTTCAAAGTGCAAATTAGGAACTTTGCATATTGCAGTCAGTCTTGCAATAAATCTGAAGAAGCCTCTAGCTGAAGACTGTCATGAAAAACTAAATTTCTGGCCAGCAGAGATGATGAAAATTAACAAAAGTCAACAAACAGAACAAATCAGAAGTAGCAAAACAGAGCTTCTCCAGCATGCTGCCACCATGAGATTAGCTAATGCTAGCCTAGCACAGCTAGCACTTCTAAAAGTCTTACAGATTGAAAGACAATTCTCTTTTTGTTCTAGAACTCAATGAAATGAATAAATAAAAAAAACAAATAACTTCTTTTTTATTATTTATAAAATGTCAAACAAATGTATAAACTACATTTGCATAACTCGGATGCTTGGTGGCTGGTGTCACTGATGTCAAACTGACCTCTAGTAAATAGTTCATATTAGGAGAGATTTAAGCGGAGTGGCGTGATTGCTTTTTGAGTTCAGCCAATCATCTTTTATGTGCACTGTCTTTAAAAACATAGTTGTTGCAACAAAACTGATCCAAATCAAATCTGACATAAAAGTTTTAAAGCGCTGAATAGCCTCATGGCTAATGTAAGCGTGAATAAAACCTTGGCATTGATTAATGGGTCTCTTGAACACGTGAGATCATTTTTTCCCTTGGGCCGGTTTTGTCTCGTCCTCCTAAAAGATGGAGATGATTTCATCTATTTTAAACCGGTTGTGATTCTCATATGAGTGCCTATTTTAAGAAGCGGTTCTTAACATCGTTAGCTGCTAGGTTTCTTTATAGGAGATGGTGTTGCTGGCGACGGGTCGACTCCTCTCTGTTCATTGTTCCTGCTCTGATTCTGTCAGAATAAACATCTGTAGCTCTCTCAGAGCTATTTAAAGGGGACATGTCCATCTGATTTAGGATGAGAAAAACGGCATCTGCTCAAACGTATTATCTTTGTAATATATATTCAGCACAAAAACAGATGTTTTTCTTTGTTGAAGTCATGCATTTTTAAGTAGCCTGTTTCTTTCCCCTTAAGGTGCCATAAGGAGTTCTGTGAAGCCCAATTAGGCCAATTGCAGATATCTTTGGCTGAAAAGCTGCTAAATATAGCAACAAAGTTGTTAATTTGGCAACAGTAAGGCGACTGTCGTTAACCAGGTATGTGACCTTGTGGGTGGGTCTGTCAGTCAGTCAGTCCTCTCTCATAGCAGAGCAAATGGGGCTGATGTTCAGACCTTTGCAGAGGGTAAGATTTGTTTAGCATGCAAGTATCGGTCAATGACCGGTCTCCCAAAATCAAGGAACTCGGCGATGATTTATCTGTGCACCATTATCAGGAATCCTGAGCACTTTTTGATCATTTAAATTAATTTACAATAAAGTTTACACCAATTTAATGTATGATTTTTAGCGCATAGAAAGAAAATCGACTACAATCAGAAATGTCGGACCATGCACCAAAGAAGACTATAAATTGGTATCGACTGGTAAAAGCCAGATTAGTGAATCTGTGATTGTGTTGGGAATTTTGATGGGGGCTGGTGGATAGCTTAAAACCCAAAATGAAAAAAAAAGTTGGCTAGCCCTAAAGCACTAGTCATAAACATTAGTTCCACTAATGTTAGCATTAGCATTACACCAACATGGTATTGAGCAGTAGCTAATGCTAAAGCGCTATACCAACATGGTATTTAGCATTAATTAATGCTATTGTGCTTCACCAACACTGTTTTTACCTAGTGCTAAAGTGCTAACTTCAATTCAAATTATAGCTATAAAATATAAAATGGGAAGTTTTTCTATGAACCCAATATCTTTCATCATCTTGTTGTGTCAGTTGTGTCGTTGCATAGCTAAATGCTAAGTTTCCAGTATACCAACGTGCATGCCTACTGAAATTTTCTTGCATATATTATGGGCAATGATTCATAGCAGATGTTTCCTAAATGAAGAGGGAACTACCTGTATGATACAACCTGATCTGGATCAGCCAATCAACCTGAAGTTGGTGTTGTTGGTTGATTTTAACTGAGGTCCATCAGATTTCCCCCCCCCCCTTATTAATTAAATGCCAGAATTTCCATTATTTTCCGTCTCTCAACCAAACTTCTCATGAAAGCAGAATTCAGCTCCTGAAATCTCTTTAAACATGGAGTCTGACTGCCACGGCCTGAGCAAGTCCCATTCCCCAGCAGTACTGTACATGCCTGCCCTCACTCTGCTGATTTCATGGCTCTTAACCAAACACAAAGACTCAATTATGGCTCTGCTTTCAGAAATAAACTCACATTTTCTCTCCATTTCTTTTTCTCCCCCTCTCTCTGTTCTTCTTCGCCCATCTTTTCACACTCTTACTCCTCCCACTCAGTCACTTTCAGCCTCATCTCCAGGATTGAACTTAAAAAAGCCACATTTTCCATTTCATTACCTCACCCTGATTTTAGGAGTTACAAAACAAAGTGGAGGGGGTGAGACGAAGGCATGGTAGGAGGATTGCAGAGTGGGTCATAATTAAGCGAGTAATTAGGCCTCGTCCCCGGCAACCCTCGGCCCACCTTCTCGTCCTTTGAAGTCCTCTCCTCCAGACTACCCAGGGTGCACTTGGGAGGCATCCAAAGGAATGGGGGATGTCGGGAATGTGGGTCAAAGCGAGTGTGTGTGTGTGTGCGTGTGTGTGTGTGTGTGTGTGTGTGTGTGTGTGTGTGAATATCTGGAGATGCTGCTGCTGATGAAAAGAGAGTGTGTGTTGGTGGTGGGGGGGCAAAGTTCCCCTCAGCGCTTCTACCTCCTTTTGGTGGGTTGCTTCTGATCCTTTTCATGCTGAAATCAATTCCCCGCCTGCATGCAGACACATCATTCATATGTGCCAGTTTTGATACACACACACACACACACACACACACACACACACACACACACACACACACACACACACACACACACACACACACACACGTCACATGAGTCCCTTTGTTTTGGTTTGGTGCAGAGATAAAACCCTGCTCTGTTACACTTCTGTGTTTGGGGGACAAAGAGCGCTTATCTCATAGACTGAGTGTGTGCGCACGGGGCGGGAGGCGGGTGGGAAGAATTTGATTGTGCGAGTTTTTTTTTTTGTTTTTCTCGGATGCAGTTATTTTACTTTTTTTCCCCCATCTTTACAAGCTGCACTTTCAGACTCGTAAAACTGTTTCACTTTCTTGTTTTCCCTCCCTGGAAAGCTTTATCACATGGGGCCACCAGGGCCGGCATGATGCATTTCCTCTGGAGCAGTGGTCACTAACACGTTGTCGAGTAGGATGGTGAAAATCATTAGGAAAGAGGGTGAGGATAAATATTTAGATGGAAACAATATTTTCCAACAGATTGAAATGGTTAAACATTTGTTTCTGTATGTGGTTATGTCAAACCGAACTTTACACTATTTCTCTTTGAAGGAAATCCCTAGGTGTCTTTCAGCATAGTTCATGATTTCAACATCCACTGCAATGTATTAGACACAGATTTCATCATAAAAACTCCTTTCACACTAATTGGTAGTCCTGCAAAAGTACAAAAAAAAAAAAACTTACAATAAATTAATTTTCTTCATTTGACAAAACTCAAAAATGTAATGCGTGGATATTTGGTTTGGAAAAAAATGCACTATAAAAACAGCGATTGATGACATTTAAAGTCACAATTTACATAATTTGTTGAAAAAATATATTTGCTTAGTGAGGGAGGAGTATGGAAGCCCATTTCTGTCATGAAAGAAAAACTAAAAGGCCAGGAGGAAGACCCAATTTTGTCTTGTAGACACAATTATGAGATTCAAAGTCATAATTAAGAGATATAAAGTCACAATGTTGGCTTTCAGTTATATTAGGCAAAATTATCATTTCAACTTTCTAAGTCATAATTGTGCGATTCAGAGACATGATTTTTTATGAGATACCAGTTTCTCCAACGACGAGCCCCGTTGGAGAAACAGTGTGATTTTCTATCTCCTAGACTTTGACTTTAGACTTTGGAAATGGGTTTCCATAGGAGAGCGACATGCATACAACGGACAAATAACACGCTTATACATTCTACTGACCACTGTAGAAACCTTCATATTTATACTAGTAAAATGGTACAGAAATGGACAGAGAACTACGACTTTGATTTGGAATCAGGAAAACTGTGAAATTTGGTCATAAAAACCATGTAGGAAGCCTGCACTTCCTCTGTTGAATGAATCAAACATTTGCTGATGATGGTGTTCTGTTTACACCAAGGAGTAAAAAAACATAAATCTATTCATGATAAATAAAGCAAATGGGTTGTTTTTTATTGATGTTCTGAAGCTGGTGGAGGCTTGATGCATCCTAAAATATGTCTTCAACCACCGAAGATTATTATTATTATTATTATTATTATTATTATTCTATGGCATGCCCTCAAGACAATATAAAACTAAGATGACTTATGTGTTGGTGCGAGCTTGTGATGCTGATTCATTAAGAGCTTCTCGCCATGTTCTGTCATCAATGACAAATTGTTGCAGGGGTGTGTGTGTGTGCGTGTGTGTGTGCGTGTGTGTGTGTTGACTCACAGATGGTGTCCCTTTTGTACAAGACGAGCTAACAACCTTGACAGAGCCCGATGGAGGCGGACGGTACCGGCGGAGGGGCGGCTAGCTTCTCATCGCAGCTTAGAGACGGGACGGGCGGAACGTTTCTGCTGCTGCTTCCTCACCCCGTTTCCTCGAGCCGTGCTCGCATGCCCTTTTCTCACACACACACACACACACACACACACACCCCCACACACACACACACACACACACACAGTTAATTGTGCAAAGACACACTATTGCAATAACAGAGGGTGACACAATGAGCAGGGACCGGCTCGGAGCAGATTGAGCAAGGTGTTTCCTGTGACCTGGACGACTGCACACAACACACACACACACACACACACACACCCTTGGTGCTGGGTCTGCCAGCCCCTCCTCATCAGATCTTAATTTCTCCCTCCGTACCCATGTGAACGTGTGTGTAGGTGAAAAACGGCTATGTTGCAGGCTGTGATGCACATCCTTTATTTATGCTGTCTTCATGCTTTATTCATGCTCTGTTCAGGCATTTGCAAAGTGAATGAATATTGGATTAAAAGCAGCGTTCCGTTATTCATGAGTGGGGATATTTTGGACTGTGCCGGTGCCTTGTGTAATCCCCCGTCTGGCATATTGCAACATTCAGCAAAACTACCCTAAAATACTGGACTTCTTCACTTAAAACTGACTGTGTGTGTGTGTGTGTGTGTGTGTGTGTGTGTGTGTGTGTGTGTGTGTGTGTGTGTGTGTGTGTCCGACAGGCTGTGAACTGCCCTGCTATGGAGAAGATGAAGAGGATAAAGAAGCGCCTGTCGTTAACTCTCCGGCCCAGTCTGACAATCGACGAATCTCTGTCCGAACTGGCCGAGCAGATGACCATCGAGGACGGTGGGACGAAGGACAACGGTAACAACCTGATGACTGTAAAACCTCGTTTACTCTGGTCCCTAAAGTAGGATGCAGATTTTGCTGAGTTGCCATCCTGTCAGATAAATTGTGCCTGAAATTATTGCGATGGACGACAATATTGTCATTTGGAGACCATTTTAAATTAATATAATATAATGGCATAACGGTTTGAGTACACCCACTTAAAGATCACAAAACGAATATTTCTGTAGAACATTTAACACTAGGACCGGAAAACATTTTAAATATTCAAAATAAACCAACAAAACAACAATAGTTAGAATGGATTGTGAAGTCTCTGTAACCATTATTGCGCTTCAGAAAGATACGCTATTCAGTTTAGACAGAAAAAACAGGCAAAAGTGTCGGGTAGTTCAAACTAGCTACTAAGGTTTTCAGGTTTTCTCAAAATGGCAGCTTTCCAACAACATCAAAGGAGAGCATCTCTTTATCAGCTGTTGTCCAAATGGAAATCATCATTCAATTGATTTATTACTTATTGTGACAGGTTTAGCTATACTTACATCTAACAGGTCTGTCACAGTAACACATTTTGCAATTCCTTACCATCCTTTTGGATTCCAAATGACTGCCTCTACCAAAGAAAGGGCAGCACATTTTCTTTCTGAAAATTAACATGCCAAAAAATCTCTTAAACTTTCAAGTGTCCAATCGCATTACTGCCCTCAGCATAAAAACACGTGTTGGTATTATTTCCTTTAGCCCTTTAGAATTATTGGAATAATAAAAACAAATTCATGGTTTAAGGAGAAACGAGCAGTGAACTGTTGCCTGAGGAGTGGCAGTGAAGCTTCTCCCTCCACATGTCTGTCAGCAGCAGACATTTAACAGCTCTCTGCTGAGCTTTCTGGGTCTTGACAGCTCTCAGGGGTGCTGAGATTATGAAGCGCTGATGTCCATGAATTAAGAAAGATGGCTCTGTGAGCGAGACAGTTGCAGCTGCAGCGGCTTGCACCGAGTCGCTCTGCATCAAGTTATGTAACAGAATGGAGCTACTTCACCAACACACACACACACACACGCACAGACACAGAGGGAGTCTTGTATCGGAGATTTCCGACGACGTTATGTTGACTTTTATTACTTTCTTCCTGATTCAAATGAACTCGATCGTAGCCAAACCCTGACCTCGTCCTATACCATAAAACATGATTCACATCTTTGTGCTCTGCTCCTTACCTCACCAAGGTGACGGAATAACAGACTGAAGACATTGGTATTGCCTGCCTACTCGCACAAAAAGCAGCAAATCTGTAGGGAACAGACACCCACTGTTCAGAAAGACCCGCTTTTATTCAGTCTTTACAGTTATATAACGTCCTGCTTGGTACCACAGCTACACACAGCCAGGAAGCCGTTGGATTGACTGATACATGAACACAGTCTATTGCCACTTATCGACAGCTTTCAGAATAAATGGATGCGCATCCATCTTTTTCAGCACATTTGCCTTTTCAGCCTTTTCCCTGTTGCTTTCTGCTCAGAATGACTCACTAATAACAGAGTTTAAGAATGAGCTGCAGCTAGTGAAGCCACATGAATTAGAGACACTGTAGCAGGTGTTGGGGTCAAACCATACAATCTTCACGTCTTTGAGCTGCATAAAGCAGTACGAGGCTAAACTATTCCATTTAAGTGCTGAGCAGAAGCAAAATGTTTGACCAACAGGGCACCAGTGAATTCAAACCATCTAAAAGGGCAGAAACACATAAATTCATACTTAAAGAGTAGAGTGAACCTGAACAGTCACTCCACTGAAATCCAGAAATTCCATTAAAAAAAATCTCACTTTCAAGATTTGTACCACCTCTAAAGGTGAGGTGCATTCATCTTGTAATTCCCCTGTGTTTTTGCCCCTGAAGGCAGCATAGTGTTAAATGTAAGGTTAGCTTGTAGGAACATGACAGAGACTTTGAACATAAAGTTTTAAAGAGCAGACGTGGAGCAGATGGTTTGTGGGAGCAGATAGATAATCTGCAGACTTGAGACTTACTTTTATAAGTCAAAATGAAACAAAATGTATGAATTTAATGTTGAAACTACCAGTTCATCCAATTTTTGAGAGAAAACCTGGTTGGGTCATTTGCTTACCAAAGTTTGTAGTTGAAGTTCCAAATGAATAAACTAAGGCTGATAGCCCATTGTTGTCTGTTGCCCATCATTCTCAAGGGAGGAAAATATTTTAATGTTAAGATCCAGTTGAAGGGATTTCCTCACCTGGTCTGTAACCTTTGTATACACTTAATTTTCTTTCAATCCATCATAGGTTTTGGGTGGAAAAACAAAATGTACTAATTGTTGGTTGGTAAAGATGCTACAGGGTTAACTCAGCATTAGCCTAGCTAAAGTCTGGCATAAGGAGCCAGCTTGCTTTTCAACAGTAGCATGATGTTAATATTTTTGTTTATGAACAGGTTGTTAAATATATTTCTTGTTTAAAAAAACATAAACCATGTTTAGGATATTTTATGTTTCGTTGATTATTTTTCGTCAAGCTAGCTCAGGGGTGGGCAACTCCAGGCCTGGAGGGCTGGTCTCCTGCAACTTTTAGATGTGTCTCTACTTCAACACACATGAGTCAAATAATGAGGTCGTTAGCAGGACTCTGGAGAACCTGACTGCATTTAGGAGGTGATTCAGCTGTTGGATTCAAGTGTGTTGGACCAGGGAGACATCTAAGAGTTGCAGGACATTGGCCCTCAAGGACCAGGATTGCCCACTCCTGAGTTAGCTGCTACTGAACATAGTTAATAACATCAAAGATTCACAACAAGTCTACAAACATTTTTTGCTGTCCTGCTTTTGTAGAAAACAAAGTCAAGTTACCTTTCATGAACAAGCTTAGAATATTTTCTCCCAGTGTTCCCTTCATTGGTTTCTTTTCTTTTAAGTAGCAGAACAATTAGGACAGCTACTAGCTACAGCTGCTAATAAAGATAACATCAAAGACTAAGCCACATTTAGTCCTTGTTGAGATTTATTTTGGGGGTTACAGTGGCTACCTTGGTTTCAGAGTAAAGAAAGTAAACATGATCCATAACTACTGGTGTAGCTTAGCATTAGCATTGCTAAATGAGTAAACACCAAAGCAGCTCACCCCTTTTTCTAAATTAGCTTATCTGTGTTTTTATTGACAGTCTGCTAAACATATTTGGCATGTCAGTCACTGTTTTAGATGTCTCTTCAAATGCCAATTGACTTGGCTAGATACTTGCTTACTTTTGTTAACGTATTTTTTTTACATTAAGGGTTTCCAATGCGGTGTATTTGATGAGAAGCGGCTGGTAACATTGTCAGCTTGACTTGGTATTGGCTAAGCTCAAATCTGAAACACAAAAGCAGCTAACCTACTTTGTAGCATGGTGTGTTTCTGAAACCCTTGGTCTGTTTGGCATGTTTCGCATGTGTTCCTTAATATTTTCTTTTTAATTGCCAGAACTGTAAGGCTCACTGCCTGCCACACAACAAATTCTGCAGAGTTAAAGCAACACTATGCCGAGTCTGTTTGGTCCTTTTCAGAATCAGCATTAATTGAACTCTTGCAAAGTTATTTCAACAATAGTTTGAGTAGTTATAACTATTTCAAGTGTTAAAATTAAACTATTTCTTGTGGAAATAACTCTGAAGGAGTTAAATGAACACCAATTTTGATAAGGACCAAAAAGACTCAGCATAGTGTTGATTTAATTCTGCAGAATTTGCTGTGCACTTCTGTTACCAGTTATTTATGTCAAAGGTTTGCAACATTATCCAGGTGATGTAATATTGAAGCCACTGTTTGGCTTAACTTGGTTTTGGCTGGAAATGCTGTAGTGGTTAGCCTGTCATTGTACAGCACTGGGACAAACATCTAATCTGTAAACAGTCAAGTTTATTTTTATGATCAAATGTTCAGTTTATCGGTTAATGTATCTCCGTAATTATTGCTGCCTGCTTGCTTTATTAAACGTTTAAAATAAAACATTTGGAGCTTTTCCTTTGACACATACTTATGTGGCTTTTTATAGTTTAGGCGGGCTATTGGTTCTGTTTTAAACATGTTGGCTTAAATTTAATATAATATTTTGTTGTTTTGAATGAATCCATGCCATATGTGATTTATGAAATGACTAGAGTTTGACTGTGGCTTCATTTTTCCACCTGAATGTCTGTTTCCCCCGTTTCTTGCATCGATTTTTACTCAGCCGCCTCGTTTTTCTGCTGCAGAGCCCTTCATGAGGAATGGCCGCCCCCCCACCTCCCACAGCATGCACTCCTTCCTGCACCAGTACACCGGCTCCTTCAAGAAGCCGCCGCTCCGCCGGCCGCACAGCGTCATCGGTGGGAGCCTAGGATCCTTCATGGCCATGCCCCGCAACAACGGCAGCCGTCTGGGTGAGCCTCGCCAACACAACACACACACACACACGAAGGAACGGAAGGAAACAAGCAGATGGCATCCGGCAGCAGACAGGAAGCATGTCATGATGCTGAGATTTCCACCCTCCTTCCTCACATATGCAGATACACAGTCGACAGAATGACTCGCCGTCATTCCCATGAGCCAGCTTCCCCGTGACCCCCCTGGTCTCCCCCACCCTCCTGCCTGGGCTGCTAGATGTGGGACTCAGACAAACGTGACACAGCTTCCTGCGTGAGCTGATTCATCTCAGCTGAGCCACGCAATAGAATATGTCAAAGCCACAGCCGTTAAGATGATTCACAGGACATAAGAACCAATTATCATTTATATTATTATTTACATGCTTATATGGTATGATAAATAATCAGACTAGGAATGGGGATGCACCGACCCACTTTTTTCCCTTCCAATACCGATACTGATATGTGAGGTTTAGTATTGGCTGATACAGGAAAAACAGCTGAATTGACATAAAATGTTTTACTTTTTTTTTTAACACAGACATAAATGTACTGAAATACAAATTTGTTTGATAACTCTTCACCAGCACAGCACACTTAAACACACCAACAGCTTCACGAGCTTGGTCAAACATGTAAAAACAGCATAACTTTAATTTGTTCAGTTAGAAGTAGAACAGCCAATATAAAACAAATGAGAAACTGACAAAGACAATATGATATGTAAAAATAAACCTTCTATCAAATGGTTCAGAAAGAGCAATTAGGAATTCTAAATATAACATAAAATAAACAAAGTATGATGTCACTCAGAGCACAAAGCAAACAGCTTTATTTAAAGACCTGAGATAAAATGATTGTAACGCAGAGCGCTGTTAGAAAAGCAGCTTTGCCTTTAGCAGCTCTGTAAACAGTAATGCCCGTTTATTGTGGCCCCAAACGACAGTATTGCCTCAACACTTTCAGGAATCACCATGAGGTAATTCAGAGGATCCATCCCTGACACTGCTGAGCAGCAGCTACATTGTTTCAGTTCTAACCTGTGAAATATTGTAACGTATCTGTGGTGGATTTAGCTTCACAGGTTAATTTGGTTACTTTGCGGCTTTTGTTTAAAGCTTTTATGCAGCTCAAGTTTGTTTCGAGTCAATCTAGAGAATCAATGTGTGAAAGAAATTCATGTTGCTATTAGAAATGAAATAACATTGATGTTCTCATAACTAGTTTAGGTTGCCTCAGTAAACAAGTTATTATTTAAAGGTCCTGAGCTGTGCAAACACACTCTCATTTCTCTGCTTTTGCAAAATAAACAAATTTCGATACAGTCTAAAAACACCTCATTCTAATGTCAACAGTTTTTTTATCAAAAAACTACTAATTAAGCAAATTTATTTTTGAAATGTAAAATTGTGCAATTATATGGTCAACAGAAACACAGCTAGGGTAGAAGAAGGGTAGAAAAATAAATCCAGAAACATGAATGAAATAGAATTATGTGGGTTGGTCCTGAAGTAATGAATCAATGAATCTTTGCAGTGAATTGACTTTGCTCATTTAAAGTGCCTTGAGATGACATTTTTTGTGCTATGTAAACACCTTGAATTAAATTAAATTTTTACTTTTCTAACTTCCTAAGTTTATTCTTCTACCCACTCATTTGATCGTTTATTATTGAGCATTATTTGTAATTTATAACGCTCAAACTTCGAAAATACGAAAACTGTACCTTTTCTAACCTCCTGTCCTGTAGCTGTGCTGCAGCAGTAACATGCAGATTCTGTAGTGATTCTGTCCTCTTAAAGAGAGCAGCCAATAGTTTTTTGTTTAAATCTCTGCTTGTTAAAGAAACGCCAATGTTCCCAACTAGCTATACATTAGACATCAGTTATCCTCCTCCTCTTGTTCCTATGATGCTATAAATCAATCATCTGTACCTCAGCATGTTTCCTTCCTGAATGCTGCAGCTGCATTGTCAGAACCGTTCTGTCCAACAGATGGTCCACTTCTCTGGGCCCGGAAATGCTACAAGGACCCATTGAGCCCCACACTGGACCCTGTCCCAGTTAGAGGGACTTGGATGTAAAAAGGGGACAGCTAAGTAGGACGTGGATGTTCCACATCTAGCTGTTGCACTCTGTGTTCATTATCAGACATGCTAATGAGGAGGAACAGAGGAGGAACAGAGCTCATTCAGAGCTTCAGAATGAGAAAGGGAAAAAAAAAAAGGTTGTGTTAAATATTCAGGATGAAACACTGCAAAGTGAATTCAGCGAAAGTTTGTTGAGAGAGAAATTGGTTATAAAAACCAAACAGACGAAGTTAACGGAGAAGCGGTGTGTGGATGTTTTAACAGAGTCGGCTGATGGAATGAAAACAGAAAGTCTGGGGTGTTCACACAGGAGGAATTCTGGGAGGGAAGAGATGGCGGAGAGGTATGCGAAAATAGATGAAGGTTGAGCGGCGAGGAAAGTAGGACAGATCAAATCAGGCAAAAGAATCTGGAGAAGATGTACACGAGTTAAAGAGCAGCGCTGAGATAAGCTGCTGCCTGGTGAAAACCTCAGGAGGAAGAGGAGAAGATTGGAAGAGACATATGGAAGAAAAAAAAAACAAAAAAGTAAAGATGTTCTTAAGTTTGATTTTCCATTTTTGATCAGTCATTTTTCTAAAATAACAGCAATCAGTCTGTTCATTTGATTTTTGATGTTGGATTAAATTGTTGCAAAAATACTGGAAATCTGACACAGTTATGACTTGATTTTTGAAACAATAGGTGAGCAGAGCTTATTGAGTAAAACGGATTAATTTTAAACATAAAGCTTGAATTATAAAGGCAACTCTGTTATTGAGTTAGAAGGAAAGAAAACTACTAAGGCTTATCTAAATAATCTATAAAATAAGCTTTTCTGTTTGTTTTTTGTCATATTCACATGTTTCAGATCATTAAACATGTTTTAATGTCAGACTGAGATTTTCTGAGTAAATAAACAAAGCTATTTTCAAATTATTTTTTTCAAAAGTCAGAATTATGAGGGTAAAGTTAAAGTTCTACAACTACATGATTTTATTAAGGGAAAATAAATGGAATGATTCAACAATAAAAAAAATTGAGAATGATGGGATTTTCCGATCCCAAACACACTGTCCTGATGATAATTGAGGAATAATTAGAAGAGGATGAAATTGGCTTTTTATCAATGAAGCCTAATCCAAAACTGAAAACAAAAGAAGCATTAGTAAAGCCCCACCTGCAGTATTCCAGCTATTTTTCAAAATGAAACATGTGTTCCCTATGATTAAAAAAAAAAAAATCTGCCCGCATGGATTATGAAATTAAATCCAAAATGTTTAAATGCTGTTACTGGGTGGCGATAACTCAAGTATGCCTCAGAATGTGGAGGACAGGAATCCTGTGTGTTTTCTTTCAGGTTAGTTGCTTTTCTCCTTCTGCTCATGTTTAGGTTTATTGAAGTCAAAACATAGTGATACGCATGAGAAAAAAAGCTGATAAATACCAACCTTATTGTTTTTAATTGGTATATTTATTAATTTTTTGAACAAAACATTCAAGAAAAAACATTACATGTTAAAAAAACCACGCAATTGTGTTTTATTGACGACTATCTTTCTTGACGCCCTTCAGGGATGTACAGAAATCCAGAGTTTCATCATCATGACTGGTGGTATCTTGATGGATTCACTGATTTTATAGACGAATCTAAACGTTTACATGTGTTTCTGTGGTTTTTGCACAAATCTGATCAAATATGACTTATCAAATGGGCAAAAGAAAAGAGAACAAATTTTCTGCTAGCAGTGTTGTGTTCAAGACCACCTAACCCGAGACCAAGACAAGACCAAGACCAGAGTGTATCGAGACCGAGACAAGACCAAGACTTTTAGGGTCCGAGACCAAGTCAAGACCAAGACCGAGGAAAGTCGAGACCGAGTCAAGACCAAGACCAGCGGCCATGCTACATGACACAATAAAATGTAAAATATGATCGAAATTGCTTCTCAGAATAATCTGAAAGATCCATATTCCCATAAAAACACCTAGATATTAAATACTTAATACATTTTACCAATATTAAATATTCCATTTCTGTGTTATGTCTCTGTGTGATGGTCTCGTGCCATCCCTAAAAACATAACACCCTGGGAATTTGCCCATATTGCTCATATAAGAATCCACCACTGTTGCACCATTAAACATAGCAATTGAGGCAATGCCCTGATGGTAAATAACACTCAACTATGAACACTGACCAAGGAGCAACAAGCAAGAAGTAACCAAACAGAAGGCGCTCATCGGGACTGTTTTCACTCTCTCTCCCAGTACATGAAGCCAGGTAGTCTGACACCATGGCAGACATTACAGCTGCCACTTTGAACAAAAACAAAGAGCAATGTGCATGCTCTGCGTGCTCTTTCGTTCTTGTGTTTTAGTTATTTGTTCATTTAAATATCAACGTACATAATTAAATAATGATGCAGTGTACTCAGAGCATTACTAGAACAAAGAACGGGTGTTCTGTCAGGTCAGATCGTCATACGCTTAACACGAACTCACGGTGTTCTGTCAGATCAGCATACGTTGCCAGATAGTCATACTCTTAGCTCAGACATGCATACGCTGTCATTACCATATGATTTTATTTAATCAGCAACATAGAATCATGACGTAGATCATCATACACTTGGTTATTAACAGTTGTATGGCATCCAGCTGCAGCCAGACCTACTTTAAATACACTTTGAAACCACGACAACGCATGTATATCTATCTAGTTATCATATTATGTCATATTATAAACAATTTAATGACTTATTTTCGTCATAACTTGTTGCATATGCTGAACTGACAACTCCACTGACGGTCGGACTTCTTAAGGCGCATGCGCTGGCATGGTACTCACTGCATGTATGCTAGGAACATAGAATCGTGACGTAGATCTGTTATTAACAGTTGTATGGCATCCTGACTTAGCGGTTAAGTGAGTTTTACACGGGCGTGTGTTGTAGCTGACTCCAGCTGCAGCCAGACCTGCTTTAAATACACTTTGCAACCATGACAACACATGTATATCTATATAGTTATCATTGAAAACAATTTAATGACTTATTTTCGTCATAACTTGCTGCATATGGTGAACTGACAACTCCTCTGACGGTCGGACTTCTTAATGCGCATGCGCAGGCATGGTACTCACTGCACGTATGCTATTCTGACAGTGTATGGTAATCTGATAGAACAACGGCTCTCAGTGAGTGACACTCCAGTCCTATCTAATAAATAAAGAGCCGTGGAGAAGAATCGACTGTTTCTGAATGTCACATCACTATATTGCAGACTTTTGGACATATGTTGATGTTGACTGACCTGCGACAGGTCAGTCAACATCTCCGCACAATAATTCAGGCAGTGAGTGACTTTTTTTCATCACAAATTCTTATGTGTGATGAGTGAAAGGTGGGGAGGGGGGAGGGGGAGAAACACGTAGTTGCTTGGATTTTAATCGGTGAGTTTTGCATCCACTGAAAACAAAGATGTTAACAAATAAACTGGACAGTATGCTGCACGTTTAGTGATATTTTCACAGTTGCGGTCTCGACTGGTCTTGAAATAAAATGCCGAGTCCTCAGAGCCCGAGACCGAGACAAGACCGAGACCAAATACGGTCGAGTCCGAGACGAGACCGAGACCTTCAGAAAACGGTCTTAAGACCGGACTCGAGACCAAGACCGATCTCGAGTACCACAACACTGCCTGCTAGGCTTGATTGCAAGCCTAGCAGGAAATTCTCATATTTGACTCCTTTCCTGCTCCTCTCCTCCCACACCTTTCTCTGCGCACTCAACAAAACCCCTGGATGGAAATATTGTCTGATTCAGACCTTTTCCTCTTTCTGCTTTTTTTTTTTTAACGGAGGTCATTTCAGCAAACTAAACTGGTAATTATATACTACGTCGAACAGTCGTGGTACATAGTCTGCTTTCTTTTAGGAAACAGCAAATTGGGGTGGAAAAGGTAGAAATGTTTTGATCATAGCGGGAGGTGGCATAACTTTTAATATTTTATCTATAATAATATAGATGTTATGTTCAAAATTGAATCTCCCTTCAGCGTGCTGTAGTGGCGCAGGGGCAAAGCACAACCCATGTATAGAGCCCTTGGTCCTCGTGATGGTGGTCACAGGTTCAATTCCCGGCCTGGTGACATTTGCCGCATGTCTCCCCTTCCCTCTTTCCTTTCAAATAAAGGCCACTAGAGCCAACAAAACCTTTAAAAATAAAAAAAATTCAATCTTCTCCAAGTGTCACGTTTGATGACAGACTTCATGGTTGGAGTCGCTGACACATTGATGACAGAGCTGCTCAGCCATAGCCACTCATTAACTGTGTATATATATATGTGTGTGTGAATGGAGGAGAGGGTGGGCATGGGGCTTGTACATACACACATTTTCTCCAGCTGGGTTTCAGTAGTGGTGGGAGTTTTATTGCCTGGGAGGAAATGGAGCAGGCTGTGGTTTCTCGTTGTAGCCCTGGAAGGAGGACTTTCAGCTCCATGTTCGTTTGATAACCATTACTGTGTCGAACAGCAAGGCATTGAGTGAATGTTTGAGGTGGGAAAACGCCTGCTATGAAATCTCTTTAACTTAAATGCAAAGCCTTAGAAAAACTGCAGCAAAACTTGAGGCAAATGGTGCTCTGTTGCTGAAAGTGAGAGCTTAAGCGGTTTGTGTCCAGGGTGTGCGGGGTCTGCAGAGAGGTTATCTACACTTTTTCCTGACCCTAGACCTGTACATCTCCTGAATGGAGAGTTCTAGAAATCAGAAGTGATCCAGGACTTCCAGAGTGTTTCTAGAAGTCAACCATCTTCTCTTTATTGGGCTGAGCTCTAGGCAGTTCTGATCAGACCACTGGGCCAGCTGATCCACCTCCCACCTGTATGCAGACTCACCTCTGTCCTGGATCAGACTAATAGCTGGGGTCATATGCATGACTGCCTACTTTAAGTGCAAAAAGGAAATGACTCGGAGGCCCTTTCTCTCACACACCACATAATACTGTGGTGTTTGGACCTTCAAGGGCCAGGATTAGCAGCATAGAGAAGTTAATTCTCTAAACCTGCTCAGCTACAGTCTGAGCAACAATTGAAAGGTTTAAAACGACTGACTTTGTGTCAATCAAGGCTGGAGGAGAACCTGAGTTTATGAAAGCCACCAGTAGATGTACAGGAGTACCACAGAGTTTTAGGATGCATTCACTCTGTTTAGTCCACTTTAACCCAACTCCAGTCTGTTTGCCTAGAAAGTCCGGTTCATTTGGGGACGACTCAATGCACAAACTCTGATGTGGACCAAAAATCCAAACTGATCTGCCTACAAACCTCGATCTCAGTTCAGTTGAAGTAAACTCTGGTGCTGTTTAAATGCGTATGTGAATGCCAAGCTGACCGAAGACCACTCCAAAAGCAGGAAGTAGACTGCAGCACAGTGCACTCTGGGTAAATGCAACCAAAACAAACGTGGGAGTCTAGCGCTAGCATTTTTGTTTACATTTTGTGAAGAAGGAAGTTGCGTCCATGTCGTTATGTCGTTTTCTTCAGTGGTTCCTGGTGCAGCGCCCCCACAGGTTACAGGGTAAACATGTTTTTCAAAGGGTTTGATTCGTTTGACACAGTAAAAGTGAACTGCAGCAGCTGGAAATGTAACAACGGTCAGGATTTTAGTCCTCAGTTGAACAGAGTCTACCAAACTATTAATGTGTGAAAACACCCAACCTGGAGCAGATCTGATTTATAGTAAGAGGCTCTCAATAAATTTTATTTGAAATAACCGTGCGGTTGGTTTACTTTTCTCCATCCAGACATTGTCCATGAGAACCTGAAGATGGGTTCTGATGGGGAAAGCGACCAGGCTTCAGGAACATCTTCAGATGAGGTCCAGTCCCCGACGGGCGTCTGTCTGAGGAACAGAGTTCACCGCCGGATCTCCATGGAGGTGAGACCCTGTCACATGCAGACACACACACACACACACACACACTGCAGTGGGCTAAGAGGGGGGCAGGGCCGGTAACTGACTCCTCGGCTTTGGATGTGAGGATACTGATATCTGGGATGCTCCCTGGAGAATCTGGTAGAGAGACTGTATGATTTTTCTTCATGTCAGCTGTCACAGCTTGAGAGCAGACTGGAAAATAGATTTTCTACCAAGTGGGCGTTTAAACACATGGCTGTCATCGGCTCCGATACTGGAAACAAGCGCGGTCCATTTTTCTTCTGTGGTCAGGTTCAGCCGTGTTAGATTTAATCAGTAACGTTTTGATTTTTTTTTTATCAAGAAGAAAATCCAGAGAACCACCCAGAGGTGTCAGATATGACAAATGGATTCAGTCCTTTTTTCCAGCTCAGCTGTAAGAACAAGAAGAGCTCCCATCTCGGATAAACCCTCTCTGGGTTTATGAACGCACACGCTGACCCTCAGCATCATTACGTTGCTCTGCCTGCTGGTGTGTTGTTCCCCTCTAGTGATTAAAGCAACCAGCTGAGGTGGTAAACCAGAAATGTGTGTGTTCCAGCAGCCACTCAGCCTGGAGGTGTACTGCCCCCTGCTGGCCGAGAAGAGAACACAACAAATCAAAACCCGGCACCTCTGATGCTAATGTGGGTTCTCGCTCACAACTACACACTGACCTATTTTTCACTTGTTTTGAATGCTGGGTGCAGAACAGAAGAGGAACTCAAGGATGTGGTAATGATCACTTGACCCAACACACACGCACACACACACAATCAGCAACATATTGGGTCTGTTATGTGGAAGTAGCAAAAAAACAGTGTTTTAGTAATTCTGTTCAGAACACACAAAGTTTGTCCTTATAAACACTCAAAAATATAGAAATTAAACCAAAACAATTGTACTAATTTGCAAAGAGCTAGCTTATTACTTCTTCATCTGTGCCTCATAAAATGACTACATGAGAAATGTGATGTTGATACAGAGCAGTTTATTTCCTGTTTCCTGCTCTTGTTTTTTTTTTTCTTTTCTTTTTTATTCTGAACTTTCATGATTCAGAGTAAGAATGCAAAATATATCAGCACAAAATATTAATCTTTTTTTATCATTTTGATATTGGTCCGATAAATAGAACTGGGCCGATATTAACAACAATTCACAACTTTTTTTTTTTGAGGTTGGTCATTTGATGGTGATGCAGAGCAGCATTATGGGTAGCTTAATTGAAGTAGAGAAGCAATGGTGAAGTCAGCAGTGCGGATGTTTTGTTTTTTTTCTTCAAATATTGAAGAACCAAAAACGAAATGTTAATGTGATATCGGCCTCAATACTCTTATCTGTGCCTGTCTACTTCAGACCATCAGCATCTTTCCAAACCAATGTGGCCCAATGAGGAAAAGTAATCAATCCCTTGTTGAATCATGAATTAACTTAAAACTAACCACATTAGAGTATAATTTAACTTTCCACCAGCAGTCCTGACCCTTAAATAGTCTGTCCCAAACATGAAGTAGACTGTTTGTTTTTAGAAAATGCCCAGTCCTAGTCTGTTGATTATATTTATGATGATGGAACAGAAAAGGCTGTTTTTCTTGGTACACCTACTAAACAACTGGTAGATGGGGTTTAATGGTTGTCATGGAGACATTCAGAGTCCAAAAATAGTCAGTAATGACAGAAATAAAGCCAGTTCAACATCTTCCTATTATTTAACTGTGAGTAAGTTGGTGGAAACTTCTGTAATAAATAGAATATTTGAAGTCCGGTCTATACTGAGCATCATTATTCTTCAGCCAGATGAAAGTGTTGCCTCGGTTTCAGACAGCTCAGGTTCTGCTGGTGAGACGTTCAGAGAGTTTTCTCTCTCTGAGTTGTTAGCTGTCACGCCTCCTGGTGTTTAGCTTTGATCCTGAGGAGAAACTGAAACTTCTAGACAGGAACGGCCCTGCTGCCTTCAGATGACGAGGTGTGTGTGTGTGTGTTTATAAAGTAAGTCTTTTTAAGCTTCTGCTGCAGTCATGCCAACACGAGCGGTCCTGTATTTTTACCTGATGGACCTCATCTGTCATTGGAAGTGGAGAGTTATTTCAGATGCTGTATGAGTGTGTGGGTGGACTCAGAGTTCCATCTTCTCCTGGCAGTAGTCACACCCCTTAACTTACTACCTTCATCATGTTGCAGCAGCAAACATCAGTGGATTTATTGAGGTTCCCTGTGACAGACACCATCCATGGTAGTGGCTGCACCGTGCTATGGCGATGCATTTTTTATTTTTTTCCCCTCCTTTTCCAGCAAAAGCGACATTTTGACTCAAGGGAGCTGAATATTACCGAAGAGTTTAACTGCCAGAGCTTGGAAATAAAATTGGGAGCAGCAACTTGTTAAAAGGAGAAAACCTTTTTGTTATAACGAGATGTAAAACTTCTTGACATGAAAATGTTTTAACAAAAAAACTTTTTCATTCTCACAAGTTTTCCATCTCTTTATAATGAAAAGGTTTCATGTTGAAATGAGAACATTTTTCTTTTTAACAAGAAAACCTCGTTATAACAAGATGCAAAACAGATTAAAACAATAAATAACCTTGTTAGAACCAGTTAAACTGAGAGTTCCTCATTGCTCTGACACATTAGAGTTTTCTCATTTAATAAGATACTACTCCTGAATGTATTTCTGATCTTTGGCAGTTAAACGCTTCAGTAGGATCTCCATGTGTCTGCCACACCTGTAGCACATTATGACAAAAATCCATCTTTTTTGTTCCTTCATAAAACTTTTTGCTACTTCGTGTTGGTCAATTAAGTCAAATCCCAATTTGCCACACAGAAGTTTGTATTTGTGATGTAATATAACATAAAAAGGGTGTGAATATTTATCTAACTATATATATTCATGTAGCATGAGCCAGGTTGGAGAAGCTAGTCTGTCCTCATGCTGTGATGGGAGCAGATTGCAGAGCAGCAACAGTGGCTGTCAGCCATTAGCTCCTGTTGGTACCTAACCGTGTATATCAAAGATTAATGAATCCAGCTGGTGAAAATGGACGTTGCTGTTCTCATGAGGTGAACTGATGACCCCGTGTGCTTTCAGGACCTGAACAAGCGTCTGTCGCTGCCTGCTGACATCCGCATCCCAGACGGCTACCTGGAGAAGCTGCAGCTCAGCAGCCCGCCCTTTGACCAGCCGCTGAGCCGCCGCTCCCGCCGCGCCTCGCTGGTCAGTTCCAGCCTCCTCTCCCTGCACTCGCACACTCATTACCGAGGTTCCCTCTGGGCTGGTTTCCACGGCAACTGGCCCAGCGAGAGGCAAAGAGTCCCAGTTGCTCGCCTCCGACTTCCATCAGATCAGATTATGAAACTGCTGAGGGAGATCATATTGCTTTGTTGCAGATTTGCTAATGAAAAATGTGACAGCACTTATTAAGAAGCAATAAATGACTCAATAAATCAGTTAGCATTATTATGGTCTGCATGCTGGCTATTACTGGCATGCAATTGCGACTTGCATGTTGGGATTGCCAGTAGGATGTGGGTTATCACTAGCATGTTGACTAACAGTGACTTACCTCTCTCAGTATTCTAACATTAGTGTACAAGCTAAAATTAGCCAAAATGCTAAGGTTACCTTAAATGGTGTAGGTAGAATATGGGGCATCACCAGAATGACATACTCTATTTAGTATGATAAACATAGCTAATAATTCAAGAATTAGCAAAATTGCTTATTTTAGCTATCAGGCTAATGTTAGCATGGAGGCAATCACTAGCAGGTAGAGCAACTAGCATGTTGACACTGCCAGTAGGATGTGAGTTATCACTAGCATGTTGACCAACTCCACTCTGTGGAGTGCATAAGCCAAAACTAGCCAACGAACTAGATAACGAAATGTCACGAAGTACAAATCAGATTTTTACTTTTGCGTTAAATGTGTGTTTTATATTATATTCATCACCAATGTCAAAAAAAAAAAAACATTTTCACTTTTTTGAAAGATTCACCAAATGCACAACTCTTAAGTAGTATAATATAATTAGTATTTCAAAAGAGCAGAAGAAATGTAATGTTTTTTGAACAATAACAATATTTGTTGTTAATCTGTTGCTAAGAGATGAGCGCGTTTTCTGATAACTAAGTGAAAAGGATTGCCATCTGATTTTTACTTTTGCAAAAGTAAAAATCAGAAGGCAGTGCATTAGCATTAGCAGTGCACTCACCACATTAGTAGTAGCCTTTACTCAAAAATAAGCTTTTTAGCTTTTTTGTTTATTTATTAGCCATCTTTAGCATGCTGTATGGAAGAAGTCAATGTAAGACAACATGCAAGTTATACCTCATATGCCACTGGCAACATTTATGCTAACTTAGCATTTTGGCTAATTTTAGCTTGCACACTAATTTTAACATACTGAATCGAGTAAGTCCTTGTTACTCAATATGCTCATGACTCTCCACAAGCTATTGAGTACATTGTAGATCACTTTAGCATTGATGCTAATTTTTAGCATCAGAAAGCTGGGTCCCTACCGCAGGCCCCGTTTAAATTTCTTCCGAAATTTTCTAGTTATTATTACTTCATTGAGTCTGATAAACATAGCTAATAAATGAGAAACCAGCTAAAATGCTTATTTTGGCCATCAGGCTAGTGTTAGCATGGGGGCTATTACCAGCATGTCGAAACTACCAGTAGCTAAATTCTTTTTGAAAATGCCACATTCAGAACTTGATAAATATTTTTCTTGTCATTCTCTCCAGTCTGAAATTGGCTTTGGGAAGCTGGAGACGTACATCAAGCTGGACAAGCTTGGAGAGGTGAGGAAACCTTGAAGTAGCATTAGCAGAAGAGGAGTTAGCATACGCACGCCTCACATGTCACCGTTTGTTCCCTGGAATCACTAAAACCCTGCTGTCATGTTTAGGGGACGTACGCCACGGTGTTTAAGGGACGCAGTAAGCTGACGGACAACCTGGTGGCGCTGAAGGAGATCCGCCTAGAGCACGAAGAAGGAGCTCCCTGCACCGCCATCAGAGAAGGTGACCCTCACCGTTGATGTAGAGCTGAGGCTCGACTGGCGTACTGCTGCAGTCTGATGAGCCGTCATAACACCACTGTTAGCACCATTCCTTTGGCCAAATGTTGTCTTTCCTTTGTTTCCTCACTTTACTTGTGTCCATCTTTCTCAATTAGATCCTTTCTTCAATTTCTTCCTTGTCTCCTTCCTTCCATCCTCACTCTTTTATTCCCTTCCCTAATTCTGTCTTTGCGTTTTCCTTTCTTTTCTTCTGTCCCTTTTTCTCTCTTTTCTTATCTCCTCCCTTCTGCTTATTTGTTCATCCTATTTTTCTTTCAAGCACTTCTTCTGTCCTTTATTTCTTTCTGTTCTTCCTTCCTTACTTTCTATCTCCTTTCCAACTGTCCCTTCTTTCCTTCTCCTCCTTCCATCCTTATTTCCTCTCAGTCTCTGGTTTCTCTTGGTGTACGCCCAGCCTGCCTGCTCTACACTTCCTCCATAAATTCAGTGAATGTTTGGATTTTATATTTTCGAATGAACATAAAGGACTTGGAAGCCTTGGAAAAGTTTTGAATGTTTACCGAAAACATTTGCAGTGCTTAATTGTCACAAGTGGAATATCCCCAAAGCCATAATTTCCCAGTGAACACAGGAAGTGTATCCCCTAATGACATGTTTGTTGTTTTGTCGTCTTCTTCTGTTTCTCTGCAGTGTCACTTCTAAAAGACTTGAAACACGCCAACATCGTGACGTTACACGACATCGTCCACACGGACAAGAGCCTCACGCTCGTCTTTGAGTATTTGGTAAGCATGATGTCACACCAAGAGGAACCCGATATGTTGCTCCATCCTTAGTTCTTTATTATGTCGATTATCTTAAAGACATTAAAAATATTTCCATCCATTATGCTTTCATTAGGTTTTTCCTTGAAAAACCAAAAACAATCATCCAACTTGTGCTTTTTTATTTAGTTTTTAGTTGTTAAATTGTTGCTTTATTTTTTCATTTGATGTTTACAGTCTTCTGTAGCTTAAAGCCACTTCCTGTTTACTTTTGATCAATATGCATTGTTCTCTGAATAGAACAGACGATTAACTATTCGTGGCAGTCATGGTAGTTGTGGTATGATCTCCTCCTGCAGGATAAAGATCTGAAGCAGTACATGGACGACTGTGGAAACATTATGAGCATGCACAACGTGAAGGTGAGCATATGATTAATAGACGACTTGGACAAATGTCAGATGAACTGCAGAACTGAAGAAACACTGCAATGAGAAATATCAGAAACAGATACCAGCAATGCAAAAACATGACTTTATTGAACAAAAAAAATAAAGTTTAATTGAACCACAAGACAAATAAATCATGATGACACATAAAGCATTTCATTTATAATGAAATAAAACGGTAGTAAAAGATTACACTGGCTAATAATCGGTTGATTAAAATCAAATTAAACTGAATTAAGCTCAATTAATTTGGGTCAATATACGGCTGAGTTCCTAAAGTTCAAGTAGCAGTCACCCTAAGCCTTCAGGTTCTCAGGAAGAATGTTGAGGCAGTAATAAATGAACGATGCCTCATCATGAGTTTTAGATTTGACTTTTGGCTTCTAACAACAGAAGGCCTCTCTAGGAAGGAATTGGGGGATTTGCTTGGTGGAAAGTGATTACATAGGCTGGATTAGAGTAGTGAGACCTTTAAAATCCAATAGAAACACCTTAACATCAATTTTATGAAACGGAATATTGGTAGAAGTGCTTTCTGATCTTTGCAGTTGAATTTTGTATTGTTTGTAGTTGAGCTATGCTCTTCTTAGGAAGCTCTAATAGCTAAGCATTGTAATAGTCTGTTATTCAAATATGGATTATAATATCTGAATTGTATGGTTGCTCAGAAGGGTCAACAAAATGCATAATCCACAACGCAACAGCAAAAAAAAAAAAAAGCCACAAAGGAAGCTACGTTAAAACGGAAGTGATGATAATCCATCGCTAAGATAACTTCCATTCTGGTGAGATTCCGTTTCAGCATAATTCCGTTTTAGCAAAAACCTGATTATGAAAAACTTGTTAGGATAACTTTTGATTAGCATCACTTATGTTTTAGCATAAACCCTGTTTTTGTATAAATTCTATCTTAGTTTAAATTCTGGCATTTAACAGAATTGCTGATAGACTCTGTAGCGTAGCGTTGCTTAGCCGCTTTGGCTTTTGTTGTGTTATGGCTTTTGCATTTCGCTAACCTCTTTGGGCCACCATAGGTTCAGAGAGAGAGAGAGGGGTTCGGATGATGAAACATTTCGACATAGTGAGATTTTATATGTAAGGTTAAAAAAAAGTCATATTTAGATCCAATTCAACATTCTAAAATTTGCAAAGTTGCTCAGACTAAATGTTTGCTCAGATGACAGTAAATTCATTAGATCCTGAAATGTGTGTTTTCAGATCTTCCTGTTCCAGATTTTACGAGGGCTGTCTTACTGTCACAAGAGGAAAGTTCTCCACAGGGACCTGAAGCCACAGAACCTCCTAATCAATGAAAGAGGGGAACTGAAGTTGGCTGATTTTGGTAAGAGGAACCTCAACAGCTCCTGTTCAGTCTGTGTGAAAGAGAGAGAGCTGATAACAGGAAGGCAAAAAAGTTTTTAGCATAAATTGGCTGAAAAATCAGCTCCAAAACTGCTAGATGCAGGAGGCCGTTTCCGATGGAAACGCTCCGGTTCCAGGCTGCTGATGTGTGCCAATGCTCTGCAGGTCTGGCGAGGGCGAAGTCTGTCCCCACCAAGACGTACTCCAACGAGGTGGTGACTCTCTGGTACCGGCCTCCTGATGTCCTCCTGGGATCCTCTGAGTACTCCACACAGATCGACATGTGGTAAATCTCCCATCATGCCCCTCTTCATCAGTTTCCCCCATGGTAACAGTGAAGCAGATGGAGTCAGATATATATCTAAACCCAGAGAAACATCCGACCACGTGGTGCTTTTTCCTTCCTCCTCTTCCTCCTCTCACCATGTTGCCTTGGTGACATTTCTCCAGCCCGCTGTTATTCTGCCAGCTGATTGGCTGTTTGCTTTGCAGGGGGGTGGGCTGTATATTCTACGAGATGGCTGCAGGTCGGCCTCTGTTCCCCGGCTCCACCGTGGAGGATGAGCTCCATCTCATTTTCAGGCTGCTGGGTGAGGATCCCATCCTGAATGCGATTGTCATGGTAACGCTAGCTATTAGCCATCTGACTGTGTCTGATTGGACTGTTACTACTTCAGGCACACCCACAGAGGAGAACTGGCCAGGAATCTCCACCATTGAAGAGTTTAAATCCTACAACTTCCCCAAATACAAACCACAGCCGTTGATCAATCACGCACCCAGGTACACGCTGCTGCTTCTTCTTCTTCTTCTTGTTTTGTGCTCGTTTATTTCTCGTTATGCACCCACTGGCTGGTTTGAATGCGTCCAGTGATGTTGTGCATTTCTGAGTGTGTTTGGCCATTTCAGGCAGGAAATCCTGCCGAACATTAGAGCCGGCTGTGCGCTTCCTTCCTCCCATGAGTCCTCCACATTCCCATCAGCCCTTTCTGCTGGTAGATACTGAGCTCTTGCTCTTCTCTTCTCCTTCAGGCTGGACAGCGACGGTATCGAGCTGCTGCTGGCGTTCCTCAGAGTAAGTGTCAACCCACGCACAGCGCACACGTCTGGGACTAGGATTAATTTAGTGGAAGGTTGTCACGTTAAAGCCACAAATAAGATGCTTAATAATTATCCGTTGCAGTCCTCCGTCAGGATATCTGAAGGTAAATAGTTGTTTAACTGTGAAATTAAAAATGTTGAAGCTTTTTTCAGAGGCTTAGTCTGAAAAGTATTTGAATACAAGTAGGAGTGCATCATTAATCCGACTAGCCAATAAATTTTCCCAAATTTCCTTTAACAATATTCACCCCACTATTGCCATCTTAGCAACTTTGTCAATATATTTATCAATTTTAAGATAAAAAAAAAAAATCTGTGTCGGCTCAAATTGGAACCAGCAGGTCAATCTTTTTAAAGATCAGTGATCGGCCAGAAAACTGAACATATTTATTGGCGCCCCTTTATGTGTAGAAATCTTTCTATTAATTCTTCTTTTATTGTAATAGAGTCTTCTTAGCATTTCTACGTCCATCATGTGGTTACTTCCTGGTCAAATTGCAGGAATTGGAAGGGTTAATAATGAAAAATGAACTTTAGTCAGTAGAGATGTAACAAAATATCTGGTTTCTCAGTTATCTTCTGCTGATAAGATAGCATGTTATTTTATTTCAAGGAATTATTCATGCCATTTTCTCTAAAAAGTTAAAATGCACCAATATAAAATCTGGAACGTGAAAGAATAAATTATAAGTTTGTTTTTTCTGAAATGTTCGGTTCAAATTTCTAAAGAAATAAAAGATACATTTACTTGAAGTCATTCTATATATCTCTGCTAAAGGTGCTAATTAGTGTTGAGGGTGCCATAGTTGATTCCCCACCAGATCCCAGTTCCCTGTTGTCACATCAGTTATCTAGATTTAATCATGTTGGATCTGAATTCAGTCAGTACCACATGCAGACAGCAGGGGGTGCAGTTATTCACCCTTAGGAATCCACATGTGCTTACTCTGCTGTGTTTCACCACTTTGACTCATAATGTGAGTGAATGTGAATCATTCACATTTCTCTAGTGGGTGATGAATCGTTGGACTTTTGTGTGTCTGCAGTACGAGTCCAAGGCGAGGATTTCAGCTGATGAGGCGATGAAACATTCCTACTTCAGGCAGCTTGGGATGAGAGTCCACACACTGCCTGAAAGTGAGCACACACACACATATATACACACACACACGCCCTGTGCAATCCCAGCTTCTGTCTGCTCTCCTCAAGCCTTCCTGCATTACTTGTTCTTTGATTTCCTGTCCCATGTTGTGTTAAGTTAGCTGTCTCCTGTGTTTTAGCTACCTAAATGTGTTGCATTGAGCTAGCTGTTTCTTGTGTTTCAGCTAGCTACATCTGTTGCATTAAGCTAGGTGTCTCTTTTGTTTCAGTTTGTTAAGATGGCCATCTCCTGTGTTTCAGTTATTGCAACGTGTTGCGTTAAGCTAGTTCATTCTCTGTCTCTCTAGCTAAATGTGTTGCTAGGTGTCCTTCGTGTTCCAGCTAGCTAACATGTTTCTTTAAGCTTGCTGTCACCTGTTTCAGCTAGCTAAAGATTTTGTGTTAGGCTAGCTGAGTATCTTTCTTCACTGTATTTCAGATGGCTAAATGTATTGCATTAAGCTGCTGTGTTCCAGCTAAAGTGATCAAATTAAGCTAGCTGAGTTTCTGTCTCTTCCGTGTTTCAGGCGTGTCGATGTTCACGTTAAAAGAGCTGCAGCTTCAGAGGGACCCCGGCTACAGGAACTCCTCCTACCCCGAGTCAGGTGGGCCATGAATCTCATTTCATTTCCCATAATTCAAATGGAATCAAGTATCAATTGAAACTCTTCTTGTATCTGAAATTTTCCGACTTTTAGCAACACCACCTCTAGTTTTCAACTCTCTAACATTTTAGTTTTCAAGCCAAATCACAGATGTCTGACATCATCAGTAACTATCTTTGGAGTTTCTTGCAGTTCTGATTATGATGGCCTATAGATAATGAAAACTCTAAATTCATTCTCTGAAAAAAGTTTTAATATTATAAAAAAGTTAAATATTAGAAACTTATGGTGTCACTTTAATCAACTGATTTCCTCAAAAAGATTGAGTTTAAATTATCTTTAAGCTATAATCATCAAAAATACAAGAAATATTAGCTTAAAGTACTTTACTATATATGACAGGTTGAAATTTCTGAAATGAGACCAAAAAAATCACAATGTTCACTTTTTTCGATGTGCTTGTATTTTGGTGTAATGAGGCCCATGGCATCATGGGTATTGTTGTTCCAGGTAACGGCAACATCAACAGAAGGCAGAGCATGCTTTTCTAATGTTTCCTGAAGAGGATGGTCAGCCGGCCAGCTTCATCTGCACCTCCCAGCAACTCCTCGCATGAGCCCACCTCCCTGTGGAGCGTCTCTCCTCACTCCCTTGCCTGGACTCACTCACACACGTACACACACACACACACACAATGCTGAATGAGTGACTTTGAGTCAAAACGCTTGGAGACTGTTTATTTATTGGAGTGTGAGGTTAACTTATTTTGCTGCTAAACTACTACTGTCTACTATATAACATGTCTGTGTGTGTATGTGTGTGTGTGTACACGTGTGTGTTCGTGCACATGATGTGAACTGAAGACGCCATGCACAGTTAAGTGGTCTGTTTAGGTTACTGTTATTTCTCCTGACTATAATTCTTTGGTATCTTTAGTTTGAAAGTCAACGGATGTTGATGTCGACGCTGTGATGAAGTTGTTTCATTGTTGTGCTTACAGAGCAACGGCTGCAGTTTCTTCAAACTTTTTATGCATTCTGTATATCTATACATATATATTTATGTGTATATATGTACATGTATATTTGGAGATTGTTTTTTTTTTTTGTTGTTTTGTTTTGTTCTCTTTCCTTCGAGCTTCCGTGACTGATCTATACAAGGTTTCTACATTTCAAAAAGCTGCAGCACACGACAGTGTTGACTTTGAGGGGAACGAGATGATGATGATGATGATGGATTTCCCATCTTAGATTTTTTTTTCCCCCCCAATGTGTTTCACCCCAATGTGTTTCAGAAGAACTGTGTTTCTCTGAGGGCCCGATGGCCTTTGGGTGGTTCCACTGAAAGTCTGAGGGCTGAGCGAAGCTAACAGTTTTAGCCGCTGGGTTTCTGCTCACTCTGGTAAATCTACAGGACCAAATCTGACGGAGACAAAAAATGGAAATAGGCATGGGCTGGTGTGAGATTCTCTATAATAACCATGATTGAAAAACTAAACGGTATCCTTGTGTGTTAGGAAAACTTTCTAACATAATCTTTCATTTACTTGGAACAGCAGGAACTATTACTTCATATGCTACAGTTATGTTACTTTAACATATTTTTATTTTCATACAAATATGGACTAAATGGTCATTAAATTTAATATTAAACACACTCTGCTCTTTGCAGAGAAACAAATCTAATTACCTGGTTAATCTGTTCCGGTAGCCTGCAGCCTGCTGCTTTACAGACCTGCCAACTGTAAATTTAATACAGAAATGTTTGGTTTCCACACCATGCTTGTCTGAAAAATAGCTCCAGTCGAGAAAATCACAAACATCCGGATTCGTTTAATTGAGTTAAACGACACAGCGCTGCATTACTCTGTCCATCATACACAGGAGAAAACTCTGGTTGGCCTGGCTCCTTAATCTGGGTCTTCATTTATCATGGGCACAAAAATTAGCAGTTTTTGAAACCGTAGCTGTTTGAAATGTTGGTGCAGCAACATACCAGAGACCAGCCCATGCCTTGTTGGGGAGACAACCGGACAGCATTGTTGAGTAATGAGAAAAACCAGAACCCGAGATAAAAGCTTGGACAAGTCTGCAAACCCTCCAAATGTCGAGAGCCTCGATGCAACTGTACATTCAGAAATTTTACCCTGCACTCCAAGCGTTTGCATTTTTTCTTTTTTTTTGTTTTGTTTTGTTTTCATCAGGGACATGGGCCTCAACACGGCTGAGTTTACCCAACAGTATTAAGATGTGTTCTGTGACTTCTCCTCGGGAAAACAGCACCAATGTGGATGCTCTAAAAGCAACAATTTCCCACTTCATGTCGAGCCACAGCATTTTTACAACACAGAGATTAAAACTCAAGACTTTACTGCTGATGTGTTGTTAGCAACTGACAGTGATGCTAAAGATGATTAAACCTGTTTGCGAGTCTCTCTTTTAAATACGTTTACTGTAGCAATAAGAAAATGTCCCTGAATGTTTCTTACATGACAACTGATGTTCATTGCATTCCTGGGGTCAGATTTTTCCCGTGTTGACCATCATTAAATATCAACCGCAGTCGTTTTGCTAAGTTTAGAAAGTACAGTTTGCAGGAGCTAGTGTAATGCTATCGCTTCTCTGTCTATAAAACTAAACCCTGTTTTGACATCTACTTTGTGAAAATTTATCAGGCAGCATTAGATGTGTAGTGAACATTATTTCCCTGCTAGGCTAACTTCAGCAGATTTCTCTTTTTATGCTAACTTTAGGTGCGCAAGCTAGCTGTGCGCTGAAGCTAAACATACATGATGAGGTATGCATTCAAACAAATTTAGGTCAATAAACAGTGTTTGTTTAAATGTTATAATCTCTGGTATAAAGAAGAATATATACTTTTTGACTTAAGAGGTACATCATTGGTGTGAATAACTATGCAGTTGAAGCTATAGGTTAGCTTAGCCAGTTAGCTTTAAATTTAGCTAAAAGAGTTTTGTTGAACGCTTGGCAAAAATGTAACCGTAGGGTTTTTTTGTTTATTAAATGCATAACCAGGAAAAATTTAACGTTTAACAGCTTCACAAGGTGAACTGCTAATAAATCAGAAAATATTAAAAGCTTATTAAAAATAAAAGACTGGGAGTGCATTAAACATCCAGATAAAACTGAAAGTTGTCGGGGGATCAGAGGGAAGTTTTCTTTTTGCTCTTTTGTTCGGCGGCCGACTGAAAACTGTATTTTGTGACAGGAAAAAGATTTGTTTAAGCGACACTAGTGTTCTTTGTTTCAGATTAGGTAGCACATGCTAGAAGAGTGCTGGAAGCACTGGAAAAGCTTGATAAACTTATATCTGAAATAATTAATGTAATAATATTAACATCAAACACAGATTGCAGGTAATGGTGCAATGATCCAATAAACAATACAAATCTTATTAATCTAAATGGTATGAACATGCACTCCTAATTTGAGATATTAAATTGTGATTACACAATAAAGTACATACATGACATACTGTAAACAGGAAGTCATTATATTAATGGTATATTTCCTGTATTACTGTAATTTTTAAGTTGGAAATTGGAACCATGTACTTCTAATTTTTCCATAATTTTTTTGTGTATATTCCACTTTATCCAAATTAAGGATTGTTTCCCTGTGAACTGCAAACTGTGTTTCTGCTAATATTACTTTTTTGTACATGAACAGCAGTAACATGCACGAAAGGAGATTTCTAAAACGGCTTAATATTTATCATTGTAAAACTGTACTTTTTTTCAGATGAATGGATGATTTAATGTGTTTTATGTCTGAGTGTGTGTGGAAATGTTTGTGCCTGATGCATGGAAGGCCTGCTGTGTTGTCAACTCAAACTCTCTGAAACACTGAGCTGCCGGTGAACAGTTGATGTGTGACTCTTTTTACTGGAACTATTTATTTCTCATAACCATCAGAAGTAAAAATTTAAAAATTTGTTTCATAAAACGCTTGTGTAACAGTCATTTTCTGAATAACGACAGAAAAGGTCTTCACGGTAAACACATTGGAAACCAGAATACTGTTTCTTTTTTTTGAAAAAGAAAGTAATTTATTTAAAAACACAAAATAAGAAACTAATTAACATGGATAATTTGCTGTCATATTTCCTAAAAAATAAAACAAACAAACAAAAAGAAACGGGAGCAATTTCACAGCTACAAAAAAAGCTATTTGTGCAGTTTTGGCCAAGATATAAAGCTTTTGACACATTTACAGAAATCTTTCATCATAAAAGCTACAGCAAAGATTGCTTAAAAGTACAGTACAGTGCAAAAATAATAAAAAGTATAGAAAATTGTGCATCAATTTTACACTGCATTTTTACTCTGGCTAGCAGATGCTTTGCTAGGAGTCGCTTATGGTCCCATCTCATGTAGCCCAGTTTTATGTTTTCCAGCGTTTGATAAAATTTTATCCTTAGCCTTTCCGTATCCAGGAAAGAGAAACTGGTCATTAAAAAACTGTTGGCAGTTAGGTGTGACAGAAAAAGATGCCAGATCTGTTCAAAAGTGACAGAAAACGTCATGATGTTGTTAGATTCTAATTATATATATATATATATATATATATATATATATATATATATATATGTATATATGTATGAAACCTTTTTTTGGGCAAAAAACTTATTTCTGAATGTAAGGTACAAGAAAGTAATTAGCTTAGCTTTAAGATTACAAAAAGGTGGGAAAACACCTATTGTTCCCGTTAGTGAGTATAAAGTTTTAAGCTATCAAACACATTTTGATAACTTACTTGATCATTTAAAACTTTTGAATACATAAAAAAGCAAAAGCCTTAATCTGCTGTCTAGACATGGGAACTCGGGTTGCATTTAGTCTCCGAAGGCTGAGAGAAGTTTTCACAGTTCTACTTCTCAACTGTAATGCTTTCTCTTTTAGTTCACACATGTTCAAGAATTACTTCACATCCGAGGCAAAGACATTCATGGAGTTACTCACGACGGCTACAGAAGATGGCAAAAGAAAAGATGTGTTCTGCTGAGGTTTTACTACATTTGGGCAGAGACTGGCAATCAAACGAGATGAGAGACACGGAACACTGACGCCATGTCAGATGTTTTACCACAAGTACGATGGGGACCCTGAAGTAAACATACAAACCAAACTATGCTCTTCTTAGAGAGCAAATCCTCAGAGTGGAGCTCCAGTTTCTTCTGGAATGAAGGTAGCAGTCTCGGCTGTAAGTATACTCAGTCAGGTTGAATTTCATCCAAGCTTTAGGATGGTCTGCTCCTTGATGATGATCTGACCGTCCTCAGCCCCTCTGGAACCAGCTTCCTGCTGGCATCAGGACTTGTGGGAGCTGGACGTGAGCAGTAGAGGAGAGGGCGTGTCCACGTTGGAAGGAGGAATGGGAATGGCTCCATTCATCAGTGTGGGGAACTAGTAAAGTGCACAATAGGAAAAATTAAAGACTGTTTTAGCAATTTATGAAGTTTTTCTAGCGAGACCTGTTTTGGCCAGAAGTGAGTTGCGCTCTACCATCGACCTGTTCACGCTTGTGATTACAAATTAAGTCGGAGTGTGTGGGGATTAAAGTTTCTGCCTTTTTTTGAGAGAGGTCTTTGAAAGAAATTCATGTACTTGGCAATATCCTCTAGACTTGATTTGCTGGCAGAATCCCTTTATGGTGTGTTTGGTTTATTTGAAGTCCACTTCAGCCTCAGCTACAGTTCAAAGGGTACCTACTCATAAACAAGTATGCTTAGACTATTATTAGTGCTGGAATAGCTTTTAGGGTTAACCAACTTCCCATCAATATGCATGGCGTCATCTCCGAAGGTCAAGCACTGTTAGCTTTATGATTTCGGCTTTGGTTGAATACCCACAAACTTTGGGTCTCGGGTAAAGATAGTGTAGATGCATTTGGGCCTCGTAAATGTTTGGGTTTTATGACAGCAGACGAACAAACAACATTTTGACAACAAGGAGGAATTTGGGTTATCTTGGTTCGACATAAATTACAAGGTTTAAAATACAGTTGAATAGCTACCTGTATATGAGCTGAAGGGGTTGAGTCAGATGATGTGGGTATTTCTGATTAAGCTGAACCCAGGGGTGTTTAGGAAAACCAGGCATCCGTTGAAGGATATCGCCTCAAACACAAGAAAGGAAGATTACCTGGAAGAGTTGGGCGTGGCTCTGCAGTTGGGCTGGGCTCAGAGGTCCCACTGGACTCAGACCGGACCAGAAATGGATGTTGGACAGCAGAGGACTGGGAGTTAGCAACAGACCAGATGGAGTCTGGAAGGTCGGGGAAATATAGAAAAAAAAAATCAAAGTAAAATAATCCACATAGAGTATGGAGAAGATGGTTAATTCTGGCAATGATGACCAACTTATAGCTTCTTCAATCCAAAAAAGTTTCAAAAACAGCTTTTCATCTGAAACTTTGCTCAAATGAAGGAACTAATTCTTTCTCAGGCTAATTTCATACCTAGATTTCCTAGCATGCCTTAAATGCCACAAAGTTCTTCCTCACTCGTCCCGTAAATAGTTATGAAGCTCCTTGTCAGTTATTAGTCATTCATCAGTCAGACCATTTCTTGTAATGTCATTAGGTAATTCTGTTCATTTTCTTTCAGCTATTTTTAACATTTCATTTTAGGTGGTTTGATGGTCTTGTTTGTTTATCTGAGTTGGTTTCCATGTCACTACAAGGATCTTTATTTTGGATTTGGTTTTAAAGCAAATGGGGACAAATTTCAAAGAAAGTATCAAATCTCTGTAAACGTACTTCCTGTTGGTTTGCTAGGGAAGGGGTTCTAGTTACCAAAAGGAGTAGGTGTTACCATTGACATATTGAGTAATGAGTTCGGCCTCCACTTCCTTTGGTTTCTGTCAGTGATTTACACACAGCAGTATATGATTACTCAGTCTGGATAAGAATGTCAGTTGAGGGCCTGAATGTAGTCAGTCTGTCCTGTTTTGGTCAGCGAGCTGCTGCCAGTGAATCAGGAGCGTCAAGAACATATGGGTTCACTTAGAAACCTCCTCAGTCCTCCCTCCCCTCCTCCTTTTCTTTCCGCTCACCTCTCTCCGTCCCCTCCCTGTCTGACTTCCCGCATCAGAAATGTCTCCTTCCTCTCCTCTGCCTGCTACCTATTACAGACTGTGCTTCCAGGGAAAGTTTGGGGAGGTTTGGTGATGTTATTGGCTGTATAATGTTGATTCATACCTGTGTGGTCAGAAAGGCGGGGGTAAGAGACCCAGAGGGCAGCGCCGGGCTGTTGAGGGCAATGGAGACGAGGTCACTTCCTGTCAGGAGAAGAGGAGAGGCAGAGATTTCCAAGCCTTTGGGTTTTCTGCCTTTTAAAGGGTTACTGTTGGCCAACCCCCTCCTCTCTGGTGTTCGTGTGCACCGTAGCTTCTCTCTTTCCCTCTGACCAGATGACAAGTTTAAAGGTTGAGCACTGCATTCGACATCTTCAGTATCTGCACTAAGGCTCTGCCCCCTTGCCCGTATGTGGGCGGGGCTTTGGGATGGGGACAAAGAGCTGGCCAACCGAGGAGACAGCACAGAGGAATTTGGGCTGTCTGTCGTGGATGGAGGTGGTGTTGGAGGAAGGGACGAGTGGCCGCCGTTGGTTACGAACCGGATGACGGAGGAGCTTTCCTCGCATCTGGGCTCCTTTTTGATTGGCCGCTGCTGTTCTAAAGCGTGCTGCAGGGAGCTGATGGTGAAAGAGGAGTATAAGTTGGAGTGGCGATACTGGTTTCTGTCAGTCCGATCCTCCTCTTCAGCTTCAGGTTCTGACGTCGTCCCCCCAACCTCCTCGCTACTGTGACCCGACTCCACAACTGCAGGGTCCATCTTCAGAATCTCAGGGAACGAGACAAACTTGTAGACAAACTTTTGACCAATCACCTTCTTGATGATGTTCTGCAAATAGGGAAGAAAAAAAAAGACGTGTCAACTTAAACCTCCATTTTGCATCAGTTTTGTTTGTGTTGTAGTTCACATGCGCATACTTTGTCGTAGTAGTAGCGCAGCGCCCTGCTCAGCTTGTCGTAGTTCATGTTGGTCTTGTTCTTTCGCAGCCCCCACAGTTTGGCCACCTCCTCAGACTTGAGCAATTTGAACTCTCCATCATTAGACGTCCAGCAGATGAGATGTTTGTGGCTCTGGTCAAGCAGCAGCTGGAGCAGGAATTGCCAGAGGGTGATGGAGCTCTCCATGACGACACAGGCACTGGGGGTTCTGCAACTGGGAATTAGACAAGCACCGAGTTAGGATCCAAGGACTCTAGGATTCTTTTTATTGTCATACCAGCTTTGGTTGTTTGTGGTATGAAATTTGGACTATTATTGTTATTATTATTATTATTATTATTTATTATTAGCTAGCTTAATCTAAGTAGCTAACTTACTTTAGCTATCTACCTTCATGTACCGAGTTTAATTTATCTAACTAAGCTATCTACCTTAACTTAGATAGCTTAATATGCTAAATTAAGCTAACTTAATGAACTAAATTTAGCTGATTAGGCTGTACTTAGCTAGCTAGCTTAATTTAGCTACCTTACCTGACTTAATTTTGGTAATTAAGCTAGCTACTTTAATTTCACTAGCTAGCAAAATTTTGCTGGTTACCTTAATTAAGCTGGTTAAGCTAAGAGCTAAACTCGTTCAAGCATTTAGACAGAGGGGTTGGATGCACAGTTCAGGAAGGATTTTACTGTTTGTAAAAATGTCTATATCTACACAAGCTTTGGGAATTGAATTTAAAAAGGTGGAGGCTTTTTAAAGCCACTGGGGTTGCAGGTGGAGTAGATGGTGACAACAACATTAGCGCCATCAGAATTTAAAAGAAAGAGATCCTGAGTAGGTCTAAAGAAGTTACAGAGGTTAAAGAGTCTCAAAAATAATTGTAACTCGGATTGTTTGGAATTCTTTGTTGAAAAATTGCTTTTGGCATCAAAATTAATGGCAAAAATGTTATCTTTTAAGATACATTTGCGTGGAGATCACCACAAATAACCATGTGAAAGCTAAAGCGTGCTAAAATTAGCAGTGCTCTTCAAGTTGGCAGCTCTAGAGAAATTAAAGTAAGCATAAGAGCAAAAATGTTAGTGCATGTCCTCTGGGTTCTGGTACCGAAGGGCTTATGTTTGCCACATGTCACTACATGCAGACATGGTGGCATGCGGTTTTGCTACTTCCTTCCACAGGTTATATACAGCTGGTATGACCATTTTCTACTAATTGACTCCTGTTGGATTGTAACTACAGATACCGTGCCTTGTAAACGTAATTCTTACTCCCCTAAACTTTTTTACATTTTTTATTACAACCACAGATTTGATTTTATTGGGGGGAGGGTTTTCCCCTCATGTTCTCATCCATCTCTGATCAACTTCCACAGATAAATTAATTAGTCCCACAACATGATGCTGCCACCACCATAGGGGACGAGGAGGAGGTGTGCCCCATTTTCAATATTACAATACAAAAATCAACTAAAATACATCAAAGGTTGTTACTGAAAAATGTGAGAGTCTAAAAGATTAACATTTTGCACAGCACTGAGTGGAACAAATTGTAATAATTGTTGCTCACAGTGGCTGGCAGGCTTTTCCTCCTTCAGTATAGCTTCATATTGACTGAGAGTCAGTGAGAAAGGTCCATACGTCACATGGCTTTCAGATGTTTCCATGGTGATAAAACAGGATGTGGTTAGTGACCCTTCTGCCAAGACAAGCGTGGCCCTAACCGACGTGTTTACCTGGAAACCGCTGACTGCCTGTGTGTGTGTGTTTGTGTGTGTGTCTGTTCCTGTGCGCGCTCTGAGAACTGTAGCTCTGCCTGCCTTCATAAGAACAACATATTGTGCAGCAGCGGTGGAAATATGAGAAATGACTGTTTGTGAATCTGTTTGTCTTTGTGAAAGGAAACCAAGCAGCAGGACAAAAACGAGGGGAAAGTACAAAACAATGACCCACCAGCCTCGCAAGCACACAACTGACCGAGTTCTCGCTTCCTATTTCCTGTATGAATGTGTGCTGCTGTGTGTTGGCGCGTGTGCGTGCGTGTGCGTGTGTGTGAGGTGACGGAGGAACCGCGGTGATGTCTAACTGTCTACAGGAGGACTTCCTGTCATTCAGCTTCAGGGGCGTCATTCCCGGTGAGAGGCTGTCCAGGACTTCCTGTCGGAGGGAAGCACCGGGAACAAGCGCACACATTCGCTGTTTGTTTTTAGAGCTCAGTTCTTACAACACCCAGCAGATGTAGAAGGTTTTTTTAAGAACACACACACATGCACACCTAACGTACATAGGTGTCCTTGTACACATTTTGGGAAAACTTTCAGAACTGGAATGTTACCAGTTGAACTGTTCCAAGTCTTCCAAGAACCACACTGTATTTAGCATCAGCTGAAAAAAATAATAAAGCATCCTGACAGCATGATACTGCCACCACCGTACTCCATGATGATGATTTATTCTCATTGTTTCCATGTCGCCCAAAAATGTAACCATCTGACCAAAACACCTTCTTTTTCATCTTTTCAATCACACTGATCATACTTCTGCTAAAATAACCACTGGAATCGAACATTGGTGTCCTGATATTAGCAAATTATGTTACCTGTTAAAGCAAATGTTTTAAGATTTGATTTCAAAATAAAAGCCCACTGTTTGAGCCCGTTTCCTCTCCGTTTCTGTTCAGGTCAGCAGGAAGAACCCAAACCATGACTCTCCTTCCATTTTCTCCGCTCTGATTAAAAAAAAAAGTCTGAGTGAGGAGGGAGTAAAGGGGGCTCTGCTGGAACTCAAACGTCTCTTTGTTTTGCGGCAGTCTGTGACTCATTTTCAAGATGTTGTCTGCTGCCAGCTTCTATCCGGAAACGCATGGCAATTAGTCTGCGAAGTCCAGACAAACCAGAAAGTCTACTAGCAGGTTTTAAAGGAGCCACGGCTCATTTTTACTTCCCTTCCCTCACCAATTGTCACACCGACCTCATTCTAGATTCCCCCTTTAAATCTGTGATAGTGTCACGCATAAGAACGCTGTTTGGTTGGGGAAACCTTTTACACATTTTTACGCACGGCTTTAACACTTTACGCACGTCTTCTCTTTTTATGCGCTTTTCAGGTTGGCGGTGTGGATTTGCGCTTTCCGTGCTCAGAAATGATTTTTGAACGGATCACAAGTTTATTTTTTGTTTTTTTTTTAAGTTCACTTCGATGCTGCCTTTAGGTAACTTTGAGAAAGTTGGAGACGGAAGGAAAGTTGGCACCTACCCAGCTGTGAACGGCCGCGGCTCCTCTCTCTCTGTGCGTCTGTCCGCGCGTGTCGTGGGAGTTTGGCTCTTAAAGCAGAGCGTGTGTGTTGTGTCGGGGCTCCATGCTGCTGCTGCCGCTGCTGCTGCCCCGCTGTCTGAAAGCGGATCCGCAGCTTTTCTCTCTCCTGCCTCAGAGCAGGAAGTCGGGACGCGCAGACGGAGAACGAGCGCACTTCCTCTGGAGCAGTATTCCCGTCTGTGTAAACACACACACACACACACACACACACACACACACACACACACACACGCGCGCGCGCGCGCAAAAATCTCTATTTCCTATAAACACGCCCCTTAAACCACTCTCTCTCTTGCACACACACCTACATATGCATGCGCACGGACGCTCGCGCAAAGCACACAACTAGACGTTGTACACACTGACAGTGTAATCCTACTATTACACACACACACACACACACACACACATACACAGAGAGAGAGAGAGAGCTCAGAGCCAAGTGACAACTGACGTCACCCTCTTCCTGCTCACCAGGAGGGGTTCCTGTTTCTAAACACACACACACACACACACACACACACACACACACACACACACACACACACACACACACACACACACACACACACACACACACACACACACACACACGCACGCGCGCGCGCGACCTAGGTCAGCCGACCTACCGGAAATGTGAAAAACATAGCCCAGCATTTGAGTTCCTTTTATTAAAATGTACCGTTTTACTGGTCAGATAACATTAAAAACTCGATTTAGTGTAAAAGTCATTCTAACTCTGAAAGTGTTTAACATTTTGTCCACTTCAATCAATTTCCTTAGGATTGTTTTGTTTTGTTTTGTTTTGGGGTTTTTTTTTCCAGCGCAGCCCCACAGCATGGTGCTGCCACCACCAGGGGACTGAACACATGTGCATGAATGTCACACTTTTCAGATTTTGTGTTTTGAAATCATTTTTAAAAAACACAAATCATTTAGAGAAAATACATGACGCAACCCAGAAGCAGTTTCTCAACAAGTCGGTGTGTTTATGCGGTGACTTGAATGTTCCACATGTTTTCCAATAAACCACAGACTTAAATATGATTTACAAAACCCACAGGTTTTGCACATTCATTTTTTGAAACCATATCACAAAGCTTAGTCAGCATCCATCAATGGCAAATTTCGTGTCTGGGCAAAACATTCTTATTTGCATTTAGGTCTGAACTTTGATTGGACCATTCTAGTGAATAAATATCCTTTGATCTAAACCATTTCTTAATTTTGGAGTGTTCATGAAACACTCCAAAACACTGAGTGTGGGAAGCAGTTTCATGTCTGCTTCCCACACAACAAGGCTTCTTTTGGCTTTCTTTCTTGACTAGGAAGAGTCTAACTAATATGAGGAGATTATTCAGAGTAGATGTGTAGGCTAAATGTGATGGAAGAGATTACTGAATGGCACAGTGGTCCACAAGAGTTAGGAAATGAAATCATTTCAAATAATATATACTAAAATGTGCTTATGAATAGGATTTTATCACTTACTTTTCTTTTACTTAATCAGTCTGTTAATATCTGTTTTATTTTGGCACCTCTAAATTTCTTACAGGTGTAAAGTATACATTTGTGTATTTTATGGAGGATTGCATTGAAGTACAAATGAAAAGCATTTGCTGGATTTGAACAATAGACATTTTTACATCGCACTGTTACATTCAATTCTGAACAAATGTAAACTTTTAAAGAATTTTAATTCTTAATGCATTATGAAACAATTACAGCAAATATTAAGGTGCTCACTGAGGATAAACACAGAGGAAGTGATTAGTGCGGTGTATTAGGTGACAGTTCATATTTTTAAAAATAATAATTATTGGTTAGTTTGCTAAATAACTTAGGTCGTTGGTATTGATGAATCTCCTTTGTTCTCTTCTTCCTTCCTTCCTAACCTTTTTTTTTTTTTTTGATACAACCAATACTTACGGAGCCCCCCAGGGGACATGGGGATTTTTTTTTCTTTTGCGTTCCCTCGCAAAACTTTTGCGTTCCCTCGCAATAATCTATTGATCAGTTCATGCGGCATAATTGATACTGTAAGCCTTTTTTACGGTGGAAGCCGTACTTTCTGCTTTAATATAAGCTTATAAGGTTTTTCCATGGACTATTGAGTTATTATCGCGGTTAATCAGTCATCTGATTGTGTCTCTGTTGTGTTCGTGTCTGAATGGTTTAAAGGGCTGCTTTCTGTGCCGTTCCATCTAAGCCTTAACAGACATAAACATGCAGTAAATAAATCGATTTTCAATCAGTTTTTTACACCAAAGCGTTAATAATAATAAACACGTTTTCACTGAGGCTCTATAAGAGCAATATGAATGAAATAAGTAATTATTGATATGACAGGAGCAGCGGCTTTGACACCTGGTGGTGGGCGTGTCGACGTGGGAGTGACTGTCATGAAGTATGAATGGGAAGGTGACGCTGCTGGCTCTGTGTGTGTGAGGCAGCGGGTGAGCTGGGGGGTCAGTCCTCAGAAAGTTTGGAGCATAATAAAAATTTAAAAAATCGATAATTGTGACAGAACAAAGAAGAGGTTAGGAGTTGATTGATACACGGACAGATGAGATTCCCCGAGTTAATCCAGTGCGGCCGTCTACCACCATTAGTTTGCTGTGTTTTATAATAATAAAACGTGTTTATTATTATTAACGCTTTGGTGTAAAAAACTGATTGAAAATCGATTTATTTACTGCATGTTTATGTCTATTAAGGCTCAGATGGAACGGCACAGAAAGCAGCCCTTTAAACCATTCAGACACGAACACAATAGAGACACAATCAGATGACTGATTACCCGCGATAATAACTCAATAGTCCATGGAAAAACCTTATAAGCTTATTAAAGCAGAAAGTACGGCGGCCACCGTAAAAAAGGCTTATAGTATCAATTATGCCGCATGAACTGATCAGTAGATTATTGCGAGGGAACGCAAAACCTTTTGCGAGGGAACGCAAAAGAAAAAACATTCCCCATGTCCCCTGGGGGGCTCCGTAAAATACTTAACAGAGTGAGAGGTCTTTAGTTTTTCCCTCTCTCCGGTTGAGTTTCCTGTTTCCTCTTTGGCCCCGCCTCCATCTTTGAAACGTCAACAGCGCCAAACTTTCGGGGTCCTTCGTGAGGGGAAAATGAGCGGCAGTGTTGCGGGGCCGCAGTGGAGAAAGGTTCACTCCGTTACTGGAGTCGTTCCCCGGTCCAGGCATGGACACCGGGCGGCGGCAATCCGCGAGCTCATCATTGTATTCGGTGGCGGGAATGAAGGGATAGCGGAGGACCTCCATGTCTACAACACGGGTGAGCTAACGTTAGCTGCTAATGTTTTTAGCTTGTAGCGGAGGAAAGTGGCCCAGCTCTTGACACGAAGTTTGTTTACTTACATAAAACTGTACCATATTTTGCCACTTGTCATAGTTTTATTTTGTTTAAAGCCAGTTTGTTAAAGTGGGTTCAGTAATATTACTTTAAGTGGCTAAACTCAGTTGTCTCCCTCTGTGTTTTAGCGTCTATCGCATACATTAGTAATGGACGTTAATATTATATTTTGCATCCCTGAGAGATATTTGAATAATATTTTTTAGGGTGAAATAAGGAATCAAAGAACCTTTAATTTGAACCATTTAAGGTGAGACTTTAAATCCTAAGAAATGCATGGTGATGGCAGCATCATGCTGGACACTCCAAAGTTAGTTTTTGAACTAAGAAAGCAGATGATCCTATCCTGTTCAAAATATCTGGACTATGCTTAAACGCTGGCTTTAAAAGAGCTCCACATCTTCTCATAAAAGTTAATTCTGCCACTTTATTGCCAGAATATCACTGATGATGGCAAAAAGCATCAAGTCAAGTGGGAACTCTAAGTCAAAGCTGTGGAACCATGTTTTAAAGCAGCAGCTGGTTTGATACCTGTGTTGCTGTTTTAGTCTCCAAACAGTGGTTCCTCCCTGCTGTGAGGGGGGACATCCCACCTGGGTGCGCCGCTCATGGCTTTGTCTGCGAAGGCACCCGGATCCTGGTGTTTGGTGGCATGGTTGAGTATGGAAAGTACACCAACAGCCTCTATGAGCTCCAGGTAAGTCAGGTGTGTAGTTGAGCGCTGCTGTTGCTAGGTAACGGAACCTTCCAGAGCTGCTTGTGTTGTCCTTCTCAGGCCAGCCGGTGGCTCTGGAAGAAGCTGAAGCCCAGAGCCCCCAGGAACGGATCCCTGCCCTGCCCTCGGATTGGACACAGCTTCACCCTGGCGGGGGGAAAGTGTTACCTATTCGGGGGCCTGGCCAATGACAGCGAGGACCCCAACGGGAATGTACCAAGGTAACAAAACATCTTTCTCGGCTGCTTGGTTGTCTCTTATCTTGAACTTGAGTTTTCAGGCATCAGATTTAAGATGCTAACCATATGTTTTGGCATCCCTGCTGCTAATCTTATGAAGTTGAAGCAAATAGAGAGAAGAACCTTTGCTCTGTCTAGTCCTGGTCCAGGTGTTCAGTGTTGACCTGGCTGTATTTTTTGATTAGTGGTCAGATTAAATTGCCTGGTCAGTAATTAACCAAAAAATACTATAAAGAGACAGATTAAGCAAAAATTTCAATCCAGAATCCCTTTTCCTGCTAAATTATTGAACAGACGTTGCTTGCGGATGTCGCTTGTGCGTCAGATTTACCGGTGTGCCAGAAACAAACGTATACAAGGTTCCAGCTGTAAACTTTGTGCATAAAAAACTAAAAAAGTAATTTAATTGCATAAAGAATGCGTTAAAGTCCTGGCCTTTATTTATTTATTTCAATGTATCCCCCTAAAAGTTCCAATGACATTTTTTAAAGATTTGGATAAAGCAATATCTCTATTCTTATGGCGAAAGAAGGTCCCAAGAGTTAAGCTTCTTACTTTACAAGCTCCCTATGCTAAAGGAGGATTAAATCTTCCAAATTTTAGAGTGTATTACCTGGCTTCCCAGTTCCGTACTCTATGGATGTGGACTCACTCAAATGATAACAATGTGAGGTGGGTCTCAATAGAACAACAAGAATTGAAATTCGGATCATTGGCAATCATCCCTTTCTTGAGTTCAAAAAAGCAACTCTCTACAATTACATCAAATCCTTTAATCTTAGCTACATACAATGCATGGTTTCAGCTACATGCTTTCTTGCACCTAAACATACAATTATTGGTTAACACACCACTTAAAGATAACCCCAGCATTCCCCAGCCTATAGCAGATGGAATATTACAAACCTGGGTCAGAAAAGGTATTAGATTAGTCGGTGATCTTTATACCAATAATGTTTTTGCCAGTTTCGATCAATTATCTGAATTTTATGACTTGCATAGACACAGTTTTTTCAAATATTTGCAGATCAGACACTGGATTAAGAGTCAATCATTAGAAATATTTCCAGATAAACCAGAGGAAACTTTACTTGAAGCATGTTTACTGGATCCAAAACGTATCACTACAAAAGGACTTATCTCTTGTGTTTACAGAATGGTTCTTAACTCATCACCAACTTATAACAAATACTCGACAAAATCGAAATGGGAATCTGATTTAAACTGCAACTATGATGACAAAAACTGGAGCGGATTACTAAACTCATCTCAAACAATATTAATATCAACAAAACACAGGCAAATTCAATTTAACATTTTTCATCGCACATATTATACTCCATACAGGTTGAATAAGATGAATGCCAATATCACTAACAGATGTCATAGGTGTAAGACGTCTGTAGGCGATCTCCTTCATATGCTTTGGAATTGTGTACACTTGCAAATCTACTGGAATAATGTAATTCTGATAACATCAACAGTTTGTGGGCTTCCTTTAGATCCTGACCCCAGGATTTGGATACTTGGAGATGTTATGTCCTTGAAATTGAATTTTTGTAAGAAATACTTTGTTTTATTAGCATCATCCGCAGCAAAAAAGTGTATACTTAAAAATTGGAAATCTATGGAGCCTCCAAACAAGAAACATTGGATCAACGAACTGTTATCATACTGCACTCCTGAAAAAATTCTCCACTCGATACGTGGGACATTGGCGAAGTTTGACCAGATATGGACTCCCTTCCTGGACATCCTAACCAGAATGGACCTGAGAGACTGATCTGTATTGATCTTTACTGTCTTGTTTTAATTCTTCTAATATTTTTGTTGTGTTCTTTTCTCTTAACTCTGGCCTTTCAAAAGGTGAGTAGTGTTAAATGTAATATTGCTATATGTGTTACTACATGGAGAGAGTGGGTGGGGAGGGGGTGGGTGGGTTTTATTTTTGGGGGAAAAAAAAAAAAAAAGAAAAGGAAAAATATTGTACACTGGATGTAGATTTTGTATGGATGTGCATTCTGAATAAATATAAATATACAAAAAAGTCCTGGCCTTAATTTTAGATCATTGTCCGACTGAAAAATCTAGTGATGACCCAATCAAAACCAGAGACCAGCAGGTTTTGATTTAAACATGGCCTGTGTGTCTGTGAGGAGGATCTGTGATCATCGGGAAGAACACGGATCCTCCGCCGTAAACATTTATCCATCTTTAGAGTGTCTGCTGTTGAGCTCCATCTCCGTCTTACCTGACAGAGCTCCAGTTAGTTTAGCAGACTCTGTTTTTCTACTAGTGGTGGTGGGACAGAAAAGGTTGCCGTGGCGATAGCTTTAACGTCACTTTCTTAGTGTTGGTGGTTTCTGGTGTGATGGATTGAGCTGTGGTTGTTTTCAGGTACCTGGGGGACTTCTATGAGCTGGAGCTGCAACCTCTGACGGGAGCGAAAGGCTGGAACGTTCCCGACACCAAGGGCGGCGGTCCGTCGGCGCGAGAGTCCCACACCTGTGTGGCGTACGCCGGCCTCGGCTCGCCCAAGCTCTACGTGTTTGGGGGCATGCAGGGTTGCAGACTGAACGACCTCTGGCAGCTTGACCTCAGTAGGACTTCCAGTTGTTCATGAGACCGTTAGCGGCTCATGTCCACGAAACTGATGTATTCTTCTTCTCTGCCTCAGGCTCCATGGTTTGGTCCACGCCTGAAACCAGCGGCTGCACCCCTCTTCCCAGAAGCCTTCACTCTGCTAACGTCGTTGGAAACAGGTGCTGCAGGCTGAGCCGTGAAACACAGTAAAAACCGAGTGGTTCCACCTGTAAACACTCCCTTTTATTGATCTGTGTGCAGGATGTTTGTTTTTGGAGGCTGGACTCTTGCGCCGGAGTCGGACAAACGGGTCACCACGGCAACAGAGTGGATTTGTTCCAACTCGTTGGATTCTCTGAACCTGGGTGAGTCATCCGTTCTCTAGATCTGTCTTTCTCAAACTGTGGACCACTAGGGTCCCCCTAATGGTCCGAATGGTACTGCACAGAACGAACCATTATTAGCTGTGACGAGAGTTCAAAGTGCGGCACATACAGTTAGCTTACCAAATGATTGTGTTTAAAAATAATAATGGGTAAGTGGCATAAGACTGGGTGACTCTAAATAAAAGCTGAAGAATTCAGGAGGATTTCATGCCAGCAAGAATATTTTTTAGTTTTTGGGGTGGGTTGCAGAACTTTTTATTGTTTATAGATCAACATTATGATACATAGCATGCCACCAGCACGCAGGTCTAGGTCTGCCTGACCTGAGGCTGCTCTGAACGCAATATGACGGTGAGGAGGCTGTGAGCAGCGCTGCGCCCAGCGCTGACTAACTGCATTTGTAGCACCTAAAATAAAATATTTATTGATGTCAGACTGAAAGAAAACATTGTGTAATGTCTATTTTTCTTTTATTATTTTCCTCTGAATTACAAAAAATGCACATGGTTTCCATGTGGTTGACATCATTAGAATCCACATTTTCACAATCTGTAAATAACTCGAATAGACTTGTTCATGTTTTTTTTTTGTTACAGCAAGTCACAAAACAACAAAACAGAACATTTACAAAACTAATATTTTCATTTCAGGTTGTACACATTAAGATGATCTTGTTGCGATTAGTCAGGTGGTGCATGAGTGTTTGTTAAATGAGTTAAATTGTCCTCAGCCTGAAAAAGTTTGAGAAACACTGATCTAGAGGTAAAGCATCCCAGCTGGAGGTTGGCACGGTAACCATTGCCGGTGTTTTTCCGTTCTAAGACTCGATGTACTGGGAGTGTGTCGGCCCGGAGCAGCAGGACGACGTTCAGGCCCAGCTGCAGAACCAGAACCAGGGCCCGCAGGCGGACGACCCATCCGTATACTGGCCCCGAGCCAGAGCCGGCCACTGCTCGGCCGCCGTCGGCTCCAGGCTGTACATCTGGAGTGGCCGCGACGGCTACCGCAAGAGCTGGAACTACCAGGTGTGCTGCAAGGACCTCTGGTATCTGGAGACAGGTGAGGACGGAGAGGAGACGCAGCTCAGCCTTTGGTAAGGAAGAATGACATCCCTGTCGTCTGCTGCCAGATCGTCCGACTGCACCAGAGGGAGTGATGCTCATCAAGTCCACGGTCAGCGTGCTTCATGTGGCGTGGCGCCCCCTGGCTGCAGCAGACTTCTACATCCTGCAGATCCAGCCAGTGGTCCGCTGTCCAACCACCAAACCAGTTCAGCCGACTGGGACAGAAGGACAAACTGGGACACGTCAATGTCCTGCAGGTGAGACGATGCAAAGACTCAACAGGTCATCAGTGGCCAGAGAGAATATTCAAATCAAAATGAAGTTTTAATCCTGGTGTTACTGTCAATAGACAGTGTGCGATGCCGCATGTTTTGGCATCAATCTATTACCAAGTAGATACATTTTAAATACAAATATATTTAAGGTTGATACATCATGCTACTTTTATCTTTTGGTGTTTTTATTATTTTGCCTTTGTTCAAACCTAGGACAGAATGTAAATAAAGTTTACAGGTGTCTACAAAATTAAACCAAGACAATAGAAAAACAACAGTTTTGTGTTTGTTTTCTAAATAAATGCAAAAACTTATAATTTGAGAGCAAAATGTGTTTTAAGGTAGAGTTGGGAAACTATAACACAAAAATAAAATATAATTTCAAGAAGGAATCTGAAACTAAAGTATTGATTTTTTCAAGCTAGTGTGGATCCGATATTGATACCGACTTGGTATTGATATTACTGATATTTGGATCGATCTGCCCTCCTCCGATACCTCGCCCAGTTGTTCTATACTTCCTCTAGTTTCTTTGTTCCACAGAAAGTACTCCCAACCCAGAGTTTTTGTTTTTTTGTCTTCCCATGTGTTATTCTGGATGTTTGTTCCCGTTAAAGCGACTGGTTTCTCTCCACTGTCGCCCGGTGCTTGCTTAGCTGCTCCAGTGTTTTCTGGCTGTGTTTTCCAAGCAGGAACCTTAAAATGGACTGAACTGAACCCGTTTGTCATTGGTGCCTTGTGATGTCGTTTTATTATCAGAGCTGATTACTTTTCTGTATAATCTATTATTTTTGTAGGTCCTCAGTCCCTTCAGAATCCAAACGAGGACCCGTCCGGTCCAGAACAGAACGCATCGGCCCAGGTAGGTGTGACTCATCAGCATAAAGCCATACTGAACTCTAACACCATCATCCTGATCTTCACTCACACTTGAGGTGTGAATATGTTGGGATTGAATGTTTCCTAATAATTCCAGGACTCATCAGCTTCATCAGGTGAAACCAAAGCGGAGGAGCAGAGTGCTGGGAGAGAGTCTGAGTCCAAACACTGTGGTTGGTTTCTCTTCACTGTCCAACAGGAATCGAGTCAATTAGGATCACCTGCCTTCCCTCTGCTTCAGCTTTTCGTCTTTTTATGTTTTAGGAGGAGCGGCGATGGAGGACAGCAGCTCAGCTCAGTCAGGTAGGAAGGAGGCTCACAGAGAAACCAGATCCTACAAATATCCAAACTAAACATCTTCTCTTTCTGCTTCCAGACAAACAAACTGCTCCAGGTGACCAGACGAGGGATCTGTACGCCATCACAGATCAGGTCAGGTCACATGCTAAATACTGTGAGCCAATTTCAGTTTTCTGGCCAATCAATGATCTTTAAAAAGATTTCCGATTTCGGTTGATTTTTATTTATTTATTTTTTTTCCCTCCTGAAAAGTTCCTCAATAAAGTGACAAAGTTGCTAAATTGTCAAAATTTTCCAAAATTAAGTAAATCAGGGCCAATTTATCTGTCCAGCCCTAGATTTTATGATCACAAAATGTATCATAGTCTCAAACAAAATGAGTGGAACAGTCAAAGCAAAATAAAAGTGTGCTCACTAACAGAGCTCCCTGTGGGCTTCTAGAGGTTCCTGATCTTTATTCATCACTGATAAACAAGGCTTCAAAACAGAAAACAGAACATGTACAGGAAAGAGAAGTGACCCAAGGACCGAACCCTGCGGTACTCCTCTAGTGAGCCAGAATCCCGTTAACAACCCAAACAAGCAATCTGACCTAGTTTTCACTTTGGTTTTGGCAAAAGCCTAAACGGTGTGAAGACTTTTATCGAGGCGCTGCGGCTTGTTCATCTGGATGTGTTGTGCTGCCTTCAGGGTAAGGAGAACCAAGATGGCTGCTTATGGTTCGATGTTGGCGTGTTTAAGACGCTCTACTGCGAGGTCAGCCACTACTTCCTGCCAGCTGAAGACCAACAGGTGGGACTCCTGAACAGTAGCGAGCTAACAGAGTGTTAGCGTGGCGTTGACCGACCTGTGTTTCTGTCAGGCCGTCCCCCAGAGGAAGCTGCCCAGCCCTCAGGACTACCAGGGCCGGGAGAAGCAGCCGCTGACCCCGGGTCAGATGTACCGCTTCAGGGTGGCTGGAATCAACTGCTTCTCTCAGGGAGACTTCAGCCCAGCCAGCGAGTTCAAGACCTGCCAGCCCGGCTTCCCCGGAGCACCCGCCGCCGTCAAGATCTCCAAGGTAACGCAACAGCATCTCCTCTCAGTAGCTACGTTTCCATTGACCATATATTTGCACAATTTGACATTTCAAAAATAAATTTGCTCAATGGAAACATGGCAATTTTGAAAAAGGTCTCATTTTTGACAGAAGTTTAAGTGCTTCTGTGAGATGCTTTTTTTTTGGGGTGGGGGGTGTTGTATTAAAATTGGTTTGTTTAGCAAAACTGCAATGGGAACACTTAAATCTTTTGCATCACACGCGTCACATGGTCAACAACCGGATGTTGCTAGTGCTCCAAACCATGAAGAAAACGACAGGAAGTAGTTTTTTTAATGACTTATCATGTGAAGAAACTTATAAGTGTGTGATTTTAATTGTGTTTCTTATTTATTTAATGACATTAGCAGAATATTGACAAAGTTTTGTGCACATTTGAAATGGAAATGCAGCTAGTGGGAGGTAAGAGTTAGCTAGAGGGTTCTGATAGTCATGAAGGTTCTGGTCCGGTGTGGTGTGTTCAGGCCAGCGATGCGGTCCAGATCACCTGGGAGGCCCCGACGTCTCCGTCAGGTCGGATTCTGGAGTACTCTATGTACCTGGCGGTGAGAAAGAGCCGGTCTGGCTCAGAACGGCCAGGGCAGATGGCCTTCATCCGGATCTACCGCGGCACCAAGACCAGCTGCTCGGTCAGCTCCTCCCACCTGGAGAATGCCCACATCGACAGCTCGGCGTCCTGTCGGCCCGCTGTCGTCTTCCGCATTGCGGCCAAGAACGAGCAGGGCTACGGACCGGCCACACAGATCCGCTGGATCCAAGGTGGAACTGCTTCCTGCTGCACATCTCTGACTTCCTGTTCCATCTCCACCTGAACACCTCTGATCTCTGGGTTTTAACAGATCCTATCAAACTGCGGGGCTCTGCTGCCAAACCAGACGGCAGTGCTGAGGCTGACCCAGACGCAGCTGACAGGTAAACACTCTGGAAGAGACTGTAGTTAGATTATCAGGATCAGAAAATGAAATCTAGTTTGGAACAAATGTGTTTTCAGATTGTTCCTTATCCAAGTTTACCTATCTACCTTTTTTCCTTCATTCCTTTAAACTCATGGAATCATGTTGTTTGCTCTTCTTGCAGCTCCAGCTGAGGCGTTTCTGGAGCAGCTACAGGAAAAGAAATCCCCTCAGGAAGTCAAACTGAACATTTCTAAAACATTTTTCCTAATTTATTTTTCTCTGATGAAACTGTAAATAGATTCACAGGCCGATTTAACCTCCAACTGTTTCGTTTAGCAACAGTTTTATGAAATAATCTCTAATATGAAGACGTTGTCAGATGAGATGCATTCAGTAATTGTTTTTATAGACCTGGATGATGATTTAATCATCATTAATAATAAATAATTATATATAGATATGACTGAAACACCAGGAGGAAACACTAAGCTAATGAAATCTGCGCTCAGCAGAGGTTGGGTTCTGATTCACTTTGGTGTTTTTTCTCCTTTTAAGCTGGATGGTACTTCACACGTCTACATGATTCTGTTTTTAGTTTTGGATATCTAATGAAAGAAAACGTTGCTTTCCATTTTGTTACAAAATCAACAAAACTGTATCTCCAGCAAATCTTAAAAGTTCTTGTATTTTAAGGCAGAGCCAGTCCAAGATAGTAGGAGGCCTCAGGAGAACTTCAGTTTGGACCCCCACTCTAGTTCACATTATTTATTGAATTAGGTTATTTTTCTGCCTTATTCATTTGATGTGGCAGTTATGTTCACTCTAAGACTTGGTTATGTTGGGAAACATAAGCTCATTTCTGTAATTTGCTTGATTAAGGTAGTAGCAGGACTATCAAACAATACTACTACTGTATTTTTACTTTTATTTTGAGTTCCCTTAAGAGCTATATTTTTATTTTGTAAGTCAAATTCACAATAAAAATGATTAATAATTTGAAGCTTAAGTGGGAAATTGTACTGTCTTGGAGACCCCTGCTGGCCTGGAGGACTCCTAACAGCAGTGCACACAGTTAGGCTGGCTCTGCCTCCATCTATCACCCTAGGCAAGGGGTAGGCAACTCCAGGCCTCCAGGGCCGGTTTTCTGCAACTTTTAGATGTGTCTCTACTTCAACACACCTGAGTCAAATAATGAGGTCGTTAGCAGGACGCTGGAGAACTTGACTGCACTCATGAGGTGATTCAGCTGTTGGATTCAAGTACAGGTGCTGGTCATAAAATTAGAATATTGTGATAAAGTTCATTATTTTCCATAATGTCATGATAAAAATTAAATTGTCATATATTTTAGATTCATTGCACACCAACTGAAATATTTCAGGTCTTTTATTGTTTTAATTTTGATGATTTTGGCAAACAGCTCATGAAAACCCAAAATCCCTGTCTCAAAAAATTAGAATATTATGAAAAGGTTCTCTGAACGAGCAAGAAAAATAATCATCTGAATCAACAAAGTAACTCTAAACACCTGAAAAAGATTCCTGAGGCCTTTAAAAACTCCCAGCCTGGTTCATTACTCAAAACCGCAATCATGGGTCAGATTGCTGACCTGACTGCTGTCCAGAAGGCCATCACTGACATCCTCAAGCAAGAGGGTGAGAAACAGAAAGAAATTTCTGAACGAATCGGCTGTTTGCAGAGTGTTATATCAAGGCACCTCAGTGGGAAGTCAGTAGGAAGGAAAAAGTGTGGCAGAAAACGCTACACAACGAGAAGAGGTGACCGGACCCTGAGGAAGATTGTGGAGAAGGGCCGATTCCAGACCTTGGGGGAAGCAGTGGACTGAGTCTGGAGTAGAAACATCCAGAGCCACTGTGCACAGGCGTGTGCAGGAAATGGGCTACAGGTGCCGCATTCCCCAGGTCAAAGGTCAAGCCACTTTTGAACCAGAAACAGCGGCAGAAGCGCCTGACCTGGGCTACAGAGAAGCAGTACTTTGGACCACTGTTGTTCAGTGGTCCAAAGTACTTTTTTCGGATGAAAGCAAACTTTGCATGTCATTCGGAAATCAAAGTGCCAGACTCTGGAGGAAGACTGGGGAGAAGGAAATGCCAAAATGCCAGAAGTCCAGTGTCAAGTACCCACAGTCAGTGATGGTCTGGGTGCCATGTCAGCTGCTGGTGTTGGTCCACTGGGTTTTATCAAGGGCAGGGTCAATGCAGCAGCTATCAGAAGATTTTGGAGCACTTCATGCTTCCATCTGCTGAAAAGTTTTATGGAGATGAAAATTTAATTTGGTCTGGAATCGGCCCTTCTCCACAATCTTCCTCAGGGTCCGGTCACCTCTTCTCGTTGTGCAGCGTTTTCTGCCACACTTTTTCCTTCCTACTGACTTCCCACTGAGGTGCCTTGATATAACACTCTGCAAACAGCCGATTCGTTCAGAAATTTCTTTCTGTTTCTCACCCTCTTGCTTGAGGATGTCAGTGATGGCCTTCTGGACAGCAGTCAGGTCAGCAGTCTGACCCATGATTGCGGTTTTGAGTAATGAACCAGGCTGGGAGTTTTTAAAGGCCTCAGGAATCTTTTTCAGGTGTTTAGAGTTACTTTGTTGATTCAGATGATTATTTTTCTTGCTCGTTCAGAGAACCTTTTCATAATATTCTAATTTTTTGAGACAGGGATTTTGGGTTTTCATGAGCTGTTTGCCAAAATCATCAAAATTAAAACAATAAAAGACCTGAAATATTTCAGTTGGTGTGCAATGAATCTAAAATATATGACAATTTAATTTTTATCATGACATTATGGAAAATAATGAACCTTATCACAATATTCTAATTTTATGACCAGCACCTGTATATTGGACCAGGGAGACATCTAAGAGTTGCAGGACACCGGCCCTCAAGGACCAGGATTGCCCACTCCTGTCCTAGGCTGTGCCAGTGTTATGTGCATAAAGGGTGTGTGTGCCGGGTGTATTGGATAAAGGGGAAGCTCTTGTCGTTGGTGACTGTTTACTTTAAAGAGAATCTCAGACAAACAGGAACTGATGCGAATGGCACGGGATCTCAGCTTCCTGTCAGGGCGCCTGAAATACAAACTCTTCTACAGTCTGAGGTCAACAACTGTTTTACTCACCTTCAGGGGAAAAACAAAGTTCTGATTATAATGCAATCTATATATGAATTGTATAGTAGTTTAATACAAAATAGTTGTATTTTTTTCCCCAGGAACTTTTATTACAAAATATCCAAAATTATGACTTTGTCTTCTTATTTCGGAGTCCTCCATTTGGTTACCAATCTCTAGCTTGTTTGGAGTTCCTTTCTTCCATTTGTTTTTTATCTGCAAATGTTTTTTATGCTTTAAAAGAAAATATTCCTGGGAATGTCGATTCTTCAATTTGACTCCAGCGGCCAAACTGGAATCAGCGTTTTAGCATCTGTGTTCCCCAGAACTACATGTACTTTAGTCACTTCTGGACAAGCTACAGAGAAAATTAAATGTATTCTTATTCAAGATAAATAAAGTTGATAATATCCCACAACATGAAGGTACATTCATTTGTTTCCTGATTATTAGAGACTGTTTTGGGACGATGCTGTCGTGTTATTCTGTCCTTGTGGCGACAAGCAAATGTATTCACACCCTTATTTGTCTTACACTCTCTCAAACTGTTTGAGGAAGCAGCCATGTTTTACACTGTAGACCAGAAGCAAAGATGGAAGAGTTCCATATGTTCACATAGGAAAAGCGGCTTTGCTGTTTTTTGCTGGACTGAGGCTTAAATAAACCAAGCAACTGCTTAGGTCATCCTGGCCAGGAGAGGGCCTCCAAGAGCCCTTATAGTCTCACATAAGACTTTTGGCAAATGCATATTTTTGTGTAAGTGATGCACAATTTGTATTTTATCACCTGTAGCATTCTTTTTGTATACGTCAAATTTCTCCCAGTTTTCATACAAGAGGAGACTTGAAGTCACAGTTCCGATTTGCAAAGTTTGAGTTTGCCAAGCAGCCACAAGTTCAGGTTTTATTATTCAGTTTAATTCAATTTAATGTGTCCTTAATAATTCCAAGGTAAATTTTGACAATGGGATTTCTTATTTTCTCAGTTTCTCCTGAAGATATCATAGATGGTTAGTTGTGTCCAGGAAGAATCTCCTGTCGAGTTAAGGGCCTGTACACAGGAACAGAAAAAGAAACGGACAAGAGTTTCCCATGATTCCGTAGTTTGTAGTTTAGAGCACCTTGTCAGCTAGGCTACCTAGCGAGCTACAAAATAGTGGTGGCTCTGTAAAAGAGGTAAGTTATCTTGTTCTGTTGACAGTTTAAACAGATCAAAGAATAAGTAGCATTTACAATATAGTTTTTGCAATTGTTTGGATTTGAGAGTTAGAAGAATATTACTGTCATTTTTGTAAATCACGTTAGCATAGTTAGCTTATCTTCAAAGCTAGCCTACTCTTCAGGCAACACTTCGATTCGCTGCCTCAACATGTTTTAGTCATGAACGGTGTGTTTGATATAACATTCAGAATTAATTTATTTTTCAGTCTTGTTAAAAGAAATGAGAAAAGATGCTGAGTGTCCGATAATGCGCACAGCGTAGACGCTAGTTAGCATGTCATGCTTCGGGGCGCGACATTCAAACATACGTTAACCTCCAGTGTTGTCATTACCCTCAATGTGTTTTTTTTCCCCGTTACAATTATTAGGAAAGGAAAACTCGCCGAGAAAGACACTTATTGTGAGCCTTGTTGCTTTCTAATTCTGATATTCCGCATTAATCCAGTGGCTGTGACCAGGTTCAGAAGAGAGTTGGTATAATTGTAATCACAGACTCTTGTATCCATAATAGCAGCAGCTGCCGGGGAAACGAGCTAACTAATCACTTGAGACTGATTCAGAGCTGAGAGCTGATTGGAACAAGAGGCTTTAGGGACTCGAAGCCACCATGGTTACTGACAACAAGACGTGAAGCTGAAGCCAGTTTATTCACCACTGAACTGCGTAGAGATTCACTCCTCCCTCTCACACAGACGCGGTGAGTTCTGCTGCTCCATTCCCAGGTAGTTTACTGTCGGGTTTTGCACCTGCCGCAGGTGAGATGGCCTCGCTTGGGCAGCCGGCCTCTATGGTCGCCAACCTCGTACCGGGGATGGGGAAGTCTGCAGCCGTGCTGGGTCTGTCCGCCGGGCTGGGGGGAGCGGAGCTGGAGCTGCAGAAGATGCTCATCGACGAGAGGATCAAGAGCGAAAACCACCGGACCAACTACCAGACCCTGAAGGCTGAGCACACCAGGTACAGAGGAGGGAACTGCTACTGCTTTGTAAAAAAAAATCTCTTCTCAGAACTTCTCCACTTGCAGTTTTAGCTTCAAATTTTGTAAAGATAATCTCATATTAAGCATATTTTGCTATCCAATTATTAATTGGTTAATTAAAAAATATTACCAGTCTAATGTTGCTGAGCTTTGTTTTAACTACAAACGATCAAGCATTCACTAAAGGAATACGTTGTTGCATTTTATGTAATATAATATTTCTATTAAAAAAGAAATTTAATTATTCATTTGTTTTTCTTTTCTGAATTTCTAATATTGCATCAAACAGGCTTCAGTAGGTAAATGAAGATCTGCAGAATGACCGTTTGGAATTATTGACAGAATAATTGATTACTAAAGTAATCGACAGTTGCAGCTGCAGATCAACGATCTGAGCGGAAACGTTCAGAGTTTTTGTGCATCAGTCAGGCAGAAACTTTACAGTCGACTCTCATCCTCTGCCCCCATTCCCTCTATTCCTTTCTTGTAAAAAAAAAAAAAACTAAATAAAATCATTTTTAAGAAATAGGATCAAGCAGACGTGTTTGGATCTAATAATTACAACTGAAGCTGCGTCTCCTCAGTCAGAACCAACTGGGGGGGGGGGGATGTTCTGATCTCCAGCAGATCGGCTGTCACATTTCTGCGTCTGTTTCCGTGTCCAGCCTGCAGACGCAGTTCACCCACGCTCAGGGGGAAGTGAGGCGCCTGCTGAGCGAAAAACAGAGCGAGCAGGAGAGGCTGCAGCTGCTGCTGGCTGAGCTGCGGGGAGAGCTGCTGGACAAGACCAGGGAGCTGGAGGAGCTGCGCCTGCAGGTACAAGAAGAAGAAGATTATGATGCGTTTTTTTTCTCTACATACAGAGGTGATTTAGAAACAAACTGATATCGTTTTGTTGTTTTCCTGTGAGCAGGTGATGACCCCTCAGCGGCTGGAGCTCCTCAGAGCTCAGGTGCAGCAGGAGATGGAGGCTCCGGTGAGGGAGAGGTTCAACAAGCTGGAGGAGGTGAAGCAGACGGCAGCCAATCATCTGCAGCCTTTTCTCCTGCTGTTGGTCTGACGGCGCCTCTCCCTCTGCTCTGTGTGATCGCTCCACAGGAGGCGGAGAAGTACCGGTCTGAGTACAACAAGCTGCGCTACGACTTCACCGTCGTCAAGTCCCAGCTGGAGCACCAGAGGGAGGAGCACAGCCGCATCCTGGAGGAGAGGAGGGTCCTCCACGAGGCCGAGGTGGGAGTTCACCCCCCAGCTGCAGCTTCTCTGTTATAGTTCACTTTGATTTCATTCTGACTCTTTGTCTGATTCAGTTACTTTGAATTAGTTTTTAGAGTGTTTGCTAGTTTTTATTAGCTAAATATTGTTTAGTCTCAATTGAGTTTTTATTACTTATAGCAGTAGTTGGAGTTTTGTCATACTTTGGTCAATTTTTAGGTGCAGTTATTGTGGTTATGTTTTCATTGATTGGGTAATAAATGCTCAACATAAAATACCATTTTCAAAAAAATCTATTCCATTATTGTTGAACAACCAGCGGACTGGAGTTTTCTCCAACCTAACCTGGTGGAGAGCTGATTTACCAGCAGATGATGTAAGCTGATTATGTGGAGGAAAAAAGTCAATTCCACATCAGTTAGAAATTCTAGTTAGTTATAGTTTTCCCCATTAATTACAGTTTTTATTTATTTCAGTTAGCAAAAACGTTTTCTCAGTTTCAGTTTTTGTTCTTTTGTTAGTTAACTATAACAACCTCGGCTCGGTCGGAGTGGATGGTGGTACCGATGACCTGCTGACCGTCTGGTTTCCTGCTTCAGGTTGCCCGGCTGGAGAAGGAGCGGGAGGAGCTGGTGGCGCAGTATCAGGATTCAGAGGCCCTGTGTGACGGGAAGCGGGTGGAGGCTCTGCTCAGGGAGAAGGCCCAGCTCCACCAGAGGCTCAAAGGCCTGGAGGCGGAGGTGGCCGAGCTCAGAGCCCAGAGGGACACGTCGGGTCAGCAGGCTGAGAGCGTGCAGCGCATCCAGATCAGACAGCTGACGGAGCTGCAGTCTGCGATCAAGTCACAAGAGGTGGAGCTGCTTTCATCGCCCTGCCGTGTTCGGTAGGATCTGATGTAACTTCACGAACGATGTGTCTGACAGGCGGAGCGTCAGTCGCTGCGGCAACAGCTGGACAGGATGGAGAGCGAGCTCCAGCAGAACCACGAGCAGAACGGCCAGCTGACTGGGAGGCTGCACCGCGCTGAGAGGGAGGCCAGCGCTCTGACCGCTCAGGTAGCTGCTCAGCATCCGGTCCGAGTCTTGATGCCTCAGGGAGTCGCTGCTGCGTTAACGCTTCACCTCTGACTGCTGGCAGATCGACAGCCTGAAGCATTCACACAAGCTGGAGCTGGCCAGCGTCAGGCTGGAGTGTGTTCGCTCCAAAGGAGACATGGAGAGGGAGAGGGACACACTGCAGGGACAGATGGACGGTACGGAGACACACACACACACACACACACACACACACACACACACACACACACACACACACACACACACACACACACACACACACACACACACACACACACAGTAATGTTTTTGTCACTAGTGGGGACTTTCTTTTATTGACTTCCATTCATTTTCTACACCCTCTTCCTAACCATCACATACCTAACCCCTAACCCTAAAACAGCATTTCCCCTCATGGGGTTCAAGAAATTGTCCCCACAAGATCAATGGTCCCCACAACCCCACATTTTAGACAGAAATAGGTTCCCACAAGGACATTAAAACCTGATTCACACACACACACACACACAGGGCCTTGATTGATTGATAAACTGGCGCGGTTGACTTGATGATGCGTTATGTATATATTACCCATCAAACATTTCACTTTTCATTTTAAGTTATAAAAAAATAAATTATGACCAATCGAACTTTAAAACTAATTTACAATTAAATTATGGTACTTTTATTGCATACGTTTTATTTTTTGTGTTTAAAAATGTCATTGACTTTGGAGTTTTAAGGATAAAATTGGAAATTCTTTCCTGAAAGGCCAGATCTCCTGTCATATTAAAAAGCTCACAAGTGGCTGTTATGTTTAAAATGATTGTTTTATCTCCAATAAGGTTTTGTTGGTTCATAACGTTTTTATTAGTAGACTGGAGACTCACCAGATCCAGGCAAACTGTTTCAGGTAAGCGTCCTGTCAAAGTAAGAGTTCCTGGATGGTAAGTGTCTGAACAGAAATGTTCAGGTTTTACAGCAGACTTAGTCTGGACTTTGACTGGACCGTTTAATACCTCAACATGCTCCGATTCACAGCAGGTGTGGGAAGTGTTGAGGGTTGATGTCTGCATGTTCTAGATGTTTCCTCCATTCAACAAACCTGAATCAAATGAGTTGGTCATTAATGTTTAGTTGTTCTGCCTGGAGGAGAATCTCTGTCAGCTCAGCTCTGACTGCCTTCTGCTTCATGTGTTCTGTTAGTCTGTCGGTTTTCTGCTTCCTTCTACCATAAGAAAAATACTTTCCCAAGAAACATTAAATCAATGTTTTTCTTTCCTAAAGTCTTGCCTGGCTAAAGTCAGTTCATTCATTAAAGCTACTGTACACATCACAAATAAGCTGTGTTCATCTTTTCCAAGACGGGAAGCATAATGTGTGTATCTGGTTTGTGTGTGTGTGTATGTCAGGTCTGCAGGCAGACGTTGAGGTGCTGAAGGCGGCGCTGGAGCGAAACAAGGAGGTTTTGTTGGAAAAAGAGAGAGAGATGGTGAGGAAGGTGCAGTCGGCCCGAGAGGAGGAGTTCCACAAGATGGCCACCTTACATGAGGAGAGGTGAGAATCAGTTCATGAACCTGTTCCAGAGTGAGTGAGTATGAACGAGTGAGTCCTGTTAAATCGTTCTCCATGTGTTTGTTCTAGGCTGGAGTTGGAGAACCGCCTGGCAGTGTTGGAACAGCAGAGGGCGCTGCAGGACTCGTCAGATCAGGCACTGAAGGAGGAGTGGGAGGAACGACTGTGCAGCGCTCAGCAGGGAGAGGAGTCGCTCCGCAGAGAGCTGCAGAACCTCAGGTCAGCCGGGCCGGGCCGGTACTGTACACCACAACCGGGGCCCTTTCTAGCTTTGTGGAGAAAGCTAGAAAGATTCATAACCCTGTAGATGATCCACCAAAATGCCACATTCTGTTTTCCAAGCATAACAGGCTGCAGTTAAAAAACCTAATTATTAAATATGTTAATACGTCAAGGCCAACTTATTATTTCCCCCATAAATTGAAGACTTTTTAAGGATGCACAAACAACCTGACGTAATCTTTACATCTTTATTTTTTAATAATAATAAGCATATAAAAAATGTGACAAGTATGAGATGACTACAGATAAAGACGTGATATTTTAATCCTGCACAAACGACCCCAAGCATGGGCCTACTGCAAGTAGCAGTCTGGTTAGTTAAAGTTCCTGTTTCTGTTTCTGTGGTTTGAGACATCAGTGTTTCATGTTGGTCAGTAAAGTCTGGGGATGATGTGAGGTTCCTCTCTGCCAGCGCAGCACAATAACCACCTAATCTCAATTTATTCTAGAAAGTCCTGTTTTGTGTTTCTTAGAAACAAAGTGCAGCAGCAGAGTTCACAGCTAGAGGAGCTAGAGAGACAGAAAGCAGAGATTAGTGACCTGCAGCAGGTGAGTCTGCATCTCTTTCTTCTTTTCTTTGTGTTTTGTTTTAATGGATTTGATTTCTATCCTGAATATTGTTTGAAACAACAGCAGAACCAAGAGCTCAGCGTCCAGCTGGGGGCGCTGTCGCGCTCTGAAGGCGAGCTGACGGACGCCAACCAGAGACTGAGGGAGACTCTGGACAGAGTGAGGGAGGAGGTGCGGGCGACCCGGGCTCAGGCGGAGCGGAGCCAGCATGAGGCGGAGAGGTGCGGCCGCTCGCTCTCCGCCGCTTTCTGTGCGTCTCCACATCTTCACGTTTCTGTGTGGCTCCACCTGCAGGATGGTGGAGGATCGGCGGGTCGAGTGGTTGGAGGAGAAACATCGGCTGCAGGAGCGAGAAGCGGAGCTGCAGCAGAAATACTCTCAGGCTAAGGAGAAGCTGCAGAGAGCAGCAGTGGCTCAGAAGAAGGTTAGTTTTTAAATCTGAACATGTTGAGAGTTTTTGACACTAAGGCTGAAAGCTGCAGCTGTTTGTCATTTAGAGGAAACATCAGACGGAGAACAGAGAGAAGAAGCTGCACAACAAGATCCAGCTGCTGGAGGCTAAAATCGAACAGCTGGAGCTGGAAGCTGCTGCTGCCATAAAGAGGTGGATGTCACTCCATCATGTCTGCAGCTCCTCTGTCACACATCACTTATTTATAATATTAATATTCTATTCTTCCAGACGGTCAGTGTTCTCAGAGGAGCAGGCGCAGCTGAAGCGGAGGCTGAAGGAGCTGCAGCGACGACACGACGAGTTCCGCTCCCTCCTGCTGAGCGGGCAGGGCCCCGCCCTCATGACCTCCCGGCTCTCCCTCGGGGTCGAAGGGCGACTGGCTGCTGACCTGGTGAGCTTCAGACCCTGAGGCAGCACTCAGGAGGCGGAAGGACGTGCAGCGCAGGCTGAGTGTCAGGAAATGAAAGAAATGTGACGCTGAAAAAAAGCAGCTGATGCTTCTTTTGTCTGGAACTGGAATGAGATTATTTAAAAGATGATCACAGGGGGAAAGTCAGTTTTCATGCTGTTTATATAGAAGATACTAATAGGAATTTTAGAAAAACATTTCTACTTAAATGATGACATCCTAGCTTTATTTATTTTTTTGATCAACTCATTACTCACTAGTTCAACTGAAGCCAAAGTTCTGGAACCTGCGTGGAAATTCCTAAAGTAATTGATGAAGGCCTCACCACTGACTGACTGGGATTTAATGTCATCCCTGTTTAATCTGGAATAATCTAGTGCAGATTTTTCTAAGAATCGTAGCTCATGTAGAAAGAAGAAATAGAAATGTATAAAATGTATATTTAAATGTTCATATCGTCATAAAAACTAACCAGTAGATTGTAGGTAATAGCCCTGATGTAGGCAGAGAACCTAAAGTTCTGACAAAACTCAAAGTATTCGACTCCCTGATCTATAGAAAGTGTTCTGTGTTGAAGCTTCCTATACATTCAGCTGTGTGTGAAACACACTGCAGAGGAGATGATGGGGGTGATTGTGTGTGTCCTGCAGGAGGGAGAGTTCTCTCTGCTGCAGAGGAGACTGGAGAGTCTGGAGAACGCTCAGCAGCAGCAGCTGGAGGAACTGGGATCACTGGTGCAAAAGGAGCACGATGAACCTCCCAAACATGACCCCCTGACCTCTGACCCTGTCACTTTGGACTTGTAAACATTTTGTAGTCAGACGGTGCTTTTCAAGTCAAGTGCATGAAAATGCTTTGCACAGATGCGAACCAGTTTGTTGTTTTTCTTCTGCGCCTTGAACAAAACTGACTCAGGGTCCAACGTGTTTAAACCAGGGGTCAGAAACTCACTGCTGCTGAACTGAACCTGCTTAAAAACGTTTTCTAATTTAGCTTATTTTATGGCCAAAAAAAACTATTTTATATCATAAAAAAAACTAAAGTTTTACAGTAAAGAAATGTTCCTTATGGGAACAATTTATATTTATGCAAAATATAAAAATGCAATGTACTTTTAAAATATTTAAGTCTCGTGCCATTAAGTTCCGTTGTGGTGTAGAATGTATCAGCAGCTCGCAGACCCCTGGTCTAAACCACAGAGGAGGAAATGATTTGTATGCAGCTGTGACAAAAAGCTCTACATGCTGCAACTTACACATGAAATGTACAGATTATTTTTACTTGAACAAATACTCAGGGCTCTTTGTGACACTTCCTCTGTCTTAATGTGATATTAAATGCTTCTGTTCATCAGGCGACTTCTGTTTTAGCTCCTGAAACTTCCCAGGGTTCAGTATCCATCGTCTCTGTTGGTCACAGACTTTCCCTGAATGTAAGCAGCTGATCTCTGAAACAGCTTCAGCTCCATGTTTGCTTCAGGAGGCGACAAATGTTGCCACTTCAGTGTTTGTCATCTTAGGTTTGGAAGCCGTTCCTCCCTTCCTGTCGTGGTTCACTTCAGTTCAGCATCAGCGCTCAGTTCCAGGAGCAGCTCTTCAGTTCGTCAAACAAATCTTTGACATGCTGCAGTTGCTCCAACAGCTCAGCGGGGGCGCCGTTACTGGACAGCTTCTCTTTAATCTGTGGAAAAGTCCAGATAGATGTAATGTGAACTCATTTTCCTAAGATCCACCAACAATAAACAATAGGTTTCTCGTCACTCATGTTTGTGCAGCTTCTGTTATGCTGGGCAGTTTGAATCTTCTGTTGGAAACATCTGGAAAGCTGATAAGAAAGAAGTCCTGCTCTGCAGAACAGAACCGGAAGCAACACGCTGACATGAAGCAAAAGAAGAGCTTCTCATTTCCTTTGCTCAGCGTTTCATGTGATGTTCAGTTTCACAACTCGAGTCGCTGCTGCAGCTTTCTACACCTCTGACAGACGTGTGGAAACAGCAGAAGACCCCACAGTTTCAACACGTCCAGAATGTGACTCCACGTTTCTGAGAGGTGGATTAACCAGAAGAGTAAATCTAACCCATCAGGGTTTCCTGGCCTGCATTAGGCCGTTTGTGCAGCTGAAAGTCTCCCAATTTGGATTTGTTGTCTCCAGCAAAAATCAGATGGGAAGATATTTGGTCATTAAGAAAGCAAAAAGCTCCATTAGGTTTGTGATTCTGCCCTCAGCTTCCAGTCTGTCAGCAGTGCATAATGGTTCTAATCTGCAGCGCAACTAATTAAAATGTGGATTTTTAACTGACAGTAAAAGCATCCATGAAGCTGGAGCAGTGGAGTCGAGGTGGATGTGAGGACTGACCTCTGTGAAGTATCGCTGTGTGAATTTGAAGAGTTCTCTGAGGGCTGCAGCTTCATTGAACTCGCCTTCATGTTTCTGAAAAAACCGAGAAAAAAAGGGAAGTCAGTCATCATGGCTGCCATGAAATCGATAACCTTTAAACATCAGCCACCTCGTCTCTGTGTTCACTGCCTGAACCACTGGAGGAAATCTCATTTCCTCCTATTGTACAGTAAATTTGCCACTGACTCTTCATACTGTACCTCTGAGTTAATTTATTTCATTAGACTACTGTGATAGTTTCTGGTTTCACAGCTTGAGGTCAGTTTTCTTATACGACCATGATGGCCGCCATCTTGATTTTTTTTTCTGTCTACTTTTTTTTTCCCTTCTACAAAAAGTAAGACATTGGAAACATCTACAGCAAGTTAGGTTCTTGTATCCCCCTATGAAAGAGTTTACTGAAATATTTAATGGTAAACATAAATTTCTCATTGGATTTGTGTGAAACTGGACTTTACCTTGGACTCTCCGTTCAGGAAGTCTTTAAATTCAGCGTCGCTCACTGCTGGCTGCTCCCTGATCTGCTTATAGTAAGCCTTCACTTCCTGCTTGAACTTGGGGATGTCTTTGGCATAGAGCAGCTTGTTGGTTGGCGCATGCTGTAAAACATTAAGGTTCATTAGAAGTCATTTTTTGCGGTCGCACATTCCTTGGAGTCCTGCCATCTGTCGCGACAAAAAAAAAAAAAGAAGGAAACGGCACTTCCTGTGATTGTACAATAGGAGACAAATGTGCAAAACATCTTCACCTTCCCTAGCTGGATCTCGCTCAGAGAAAAGGAGTCCATGAAGGCCTGAGCGATGACCGACAGGCAGCCGTCCAGGTGAGGCGTCTTCTCCATGTCGAACACGAACTGCGGGTTTTTCAGGATGTTGATCCAGAAGCGCAGCGGCAAGCTGGTGTGGACAGAACAGCTTCTGTTTTAATTGGTTTCCTCAGAGTTCGCTACTGTCCAATCAGACGCTGGGAAGCTCATCCGTACCTGTTGGTCTTCCAGATGTGTCGGACGTCTGGGTCGGTGATCTTCATGTTCTCTGCCTGAGCGTCCAGGAAGTCAAAGAAGTACTTGATGGCGAGGGGAGCTTTGTTCTGGGTCATCCCCCAGATGGACCTGAAGAGATTCTCCACGTATGAATGAACGGCCACCTTAAAGAGACAGGACAACACAGGTTAACACAGGTTAATTCATGTTTCATACTGAAATGATCCAAACGTTGTCTGTTGTTTCAGCTGGTATCGGTTCTGTCTCCGTTTCCTCTTGCCTTGGTGGACAGCAGCTTGGTCAGGTACACTTCCTTCAGCTTCAGCTTCTTCCTCTCTGGGTTCTTCCCGTGGTCCTCCTCCACATCGGGGTCGATCTGCACCACGACACCAAAACATCACATCAGATCCACGCAGTAACTACACTGGTCCATTAGACAGGAAATGCAAACTGCCTCCTACCAAATGGAAGTATTTTCCAGTGAAGTTTTCGTCGTCTAGGTGAGAAAAACAGAAAATCAAATTACAGAATTATTTTTATTTGGAGCCAAACATCAGAAATCAGAACGTTTTGCACACATCCTGATTATACTGATCTGAAATAATATTTCATCCAACAGATGATGATGCTGCAGTTGATGGATGTTGATGTCAGAAACATGTTCATTAAAATAAATGATGTTAATAAATGATAAACAGAGTGCAGCCTCATCTCATAGTGAGATTAATAGGAATTATTTTCTTCTGGTGACTAGATTTAATATAATCACTGAAATGAAGACTAAATATTGTGATTCTAAGTATGAGTCGATTTTAGCAGACATTTATTGTAGCTACTGTTTGTTGTGAGGAGGCCTTTACCTCAGAAGAAACACTAAATTTAGAACATCAGAGATGATGATGATGATGATGATGATGTTCACACCTCAGAGGTTCAAAGGTATAAAAACATGCGACATGAATCTGCCACAGATGCTTTCCGTGGCTGAAAGCGAAGCCATGACAGAAACTTAGTTCTTACCTTTCACACTCCCCTGTGCGCTGAGTGGAGGATGAGTTTTCTTTGACAGCACTTTTATGGTGGCCCCATCATTAACCTAAAGCAGAGCAAACTCAATATGTTACACATGGAAAAGCACAACCACAACAGACTCAACCAATCACCTGGCCAGTGACTGGAAACAAAAAACGCCTCTGAAGCGGCTAAAGACTGAAACCTGGTTGGTTTTTCTATTTTCACTGATGAGTCAAAACTGAAAACCATCTTTTTTACTCTGCAATCACATAAACATGACACCATGTTCTGCTACTCTGAGTTTCCAGTTTAGTAAAAATCAGATAAGCTGTTATCAGATGCGTTGCTCATCTTGCTACATGTGGTGGTGAGCCGAGAAACATCTCATACGGGTCCAAACGAGGGGGACATGAAGAAGATGTTGAATATCATGACTTGGAAGAATGTGTGTTTGCCAACAACAAACACGGTTTGTTCTACTGGGTGTTATTTTAGCTGCTTTATTTCTCATGCACTTAAAGCTCTGAGTTCCCAGAGTGGCAATACAAATATTAACTGAATTAATTACTAGTTAAGTCAGTTGGTTGGAGCTACTTTAAGCCTTTCACATGCTGGGGTGAGTGAATCTTCATTAGTGCTGACTGAGGGTCTGCAGAGCATTGCATGTGATTGGAGTATAACTGGAAGATTTCTACAACATTTGAGTAGGACTTCATTTATTGACTTTGTGGTAGCAGCACATGTACTTAGAGTGTGTAGAGTTTTGGAGTTAAGAGACTTTATACAACAGACTTTAAAAAAAAAAACTGCAGCATCAGATGCAGCAGTGTTATTTTACTAAGGCAGCAAATCTTCAGATGACACATCTGAGCAGCAATGCAGAGACACACACACACACACACACACACACACACACACACACACACACACACCCAACCTGCCTGGATACATCAAAGCCCACATGAAGTGAAACTTCATAAGTTGAGGTGATGGTACCGTCTGATGATGGTTCAGACTCAAGAAAGTGTTTTTTTTTATTGCAGCTGTGTATAAAAGAAATATTCAATCTCTATTTTCTTTTTTATTTTATTCACTCAGTTCTAAACACCAATAGTTCATGGAACAACTAAAAGAAATTCTGAATGAAAAACAACAGACAAATGTATAAACTTATATCTGAACCCTATTTTCTACTTATACCTAAATATTAGCACTGGGTGAACTATGGTGGTGTGAAAAAAGCAAAATGTATTATTATGTTTACAGGCAAAAGGAAATGTGCACATCCATTGTTGTTTCCTTGGTTAATCATGTGAACAAAAGCCACATGAGTGAGTCAGCCCAGGACTTGAGGCCGTGACGTTTTGAGAGCATCTTCCCCACACAGACGGTGACCCCTGGCCAAGTCTCCATGGGGCCCTAAGTGGCTGCTTAGTTTGCTTATGCCTTGGGCCGGCCCTGCCCCTGAAGCCATTAGAAGCCATTAGGAGACACTTTCTTCTCATCCATTTGCCTTTATAATAATAATTATTATTATTATTTTCTTTTAGATAAACAGCTTGACCCTTTCTGGATGCGATGACAAAAAGATGATGGGATTTTTCCATTTCCTCTCTGCACCATGCTGTTGGCTCGGAGGACAAATAGTTTCATTCTGTGTAAACTGGGCCGAGAGTTTGAAAGAAAGTAGAAGTGAAACCGAGTGAGCGCGCTCACTCGGTTTCACAGTGAAGCTCCTTCTGCTTCACCTTAATGCAAGACTTTCTGCTCAGAACAAATCTGATGATGGTTTAAATGAACTTTCCGTAACATTTTAAAGTTACATTTACCTCAGAAACTCTGAGGTAAATGTGTATTTGCTCCCTGTTATAGACGATGATGTGTGTTCTGCTTTAACTAACCGGACTCTGTCAACCAGCACTGACTCAGCGCTGCAACACGACCTGCATTCGCTGCACTTAATAGAAGTCTGGAGCCACAGCCCACATGCAGACGTGTTCATCCTCCTACTTGATGACTGAAGTAAGACTGAACTGAAGTCGTCTTTGTTCTCACCTTGTAATGCCTGAGTGTGTTTAGCTTCGTCACGTCCCCGATCACCTCGGAGCCTCTGTCCACCTCCTGAAGAGGAAGAAATGATCCGTCCCTCTCGTACTCTGGTAGAATACAGGACAAAAAACCTTATTAATTTAGATATTTTAGTTTCAAAACAAAGTATCAACACGTTTGCCTTCCGGCCACAGGTCACTGCAGGAAGGGGACTTTAACCACAGTGTGGTTTATTTCTAGAAAAGAGAGCGTTTCCTAACGCAGAGGAAAAGTTGCTAAATTACTCAAACAGGAAGAAAAGGGATATTTGCTGAAGAATGGAGTAAAAATAAAACACAGTTTGGTTTTCTGTCACAGATACCGGCGTCGTAGTTTAAATGATTCAGGTGATTTTGGCTCAGTGGGTAAACTGATGACCCTATTATGAAAAGAATCAACTGGTTTTCTTCTGTACTTATTTCAGCATTTTAACTGAGGATGAACTGGTTGCAGTTTTCTGACCAATCGACACTCTGTAAAAAGCCTGACCTGCTGATTCCGGTTTTGTCTGAAAAGTTGCTAAATGTAGCAACAAAGTTGCTGAGTTGGCAGCAGTTGGGTGACTGTCGTTAACGGCTCACGACAAAGCAAAGCAAAACGGGCAGAGGCTGATTTCAAGGCCTCTGCAGAGGTAAATAAGAGCAGATGAAGGAAATCTGGGCTGATTTATCCGTGCACCTCTAATTTTAGCAGGTTGTTTTTAAAACAAAGTGTTTCTCAAAACATTTATCAATAGATCTATCAATGACACAATCCAGAGAACAAGACCAGAAGCAGGTTGTTCCAGCACTGGTAAATAGTTCTTTTCTATAATCCACTGAATCTTGGATCTGATAGAAACCCAACCTGCTCACCTTACATGGATCCTACAAGTTTCTTTAAAAAAGTCTTCATCTGTGTTGCACCTGAAATCTTACAGATTTAGATTCTTCACTTTCCACAGGACAACTGCAGAGATTAAAACGCATTTAAAGACATAATCTGGATGCTCTGATAATCTGGTGGTTCCAAGTGGGCCAGACTGTCTGACTCTGTGCTGACCTGGTTCACATCTTACTTCACAGATCAGAACCAGTTTGTGTTGTTAGGTTATGGTGAACAGATCACACCATGTGGAGAACCTCAAGGCTCCATCCTTGGGCTAATTTTAATCATCATACTGTTAACTCATTTTGTGAAGTATTACAACTTCTCCTGCAGTATCTGGACTGATGACATGCTGCTTTTGACATCACTTGGCCCATACTGTGGTAGTCAAGAGGACAACAATAAACAGGTGAATACTTTCATTTTCTTGGGTCTAAATACATTTCAGAGTTGGTGGTCTGGTATGATCCATGTACAGCCCTCAGTTTATTAAAGACCTCATAGCTTTAAGGTTTATTTTGGCTATGATGGCTGTGTCAAGGACTAAGGTCTCCATGTGTGGGTTGTGCTTGAACCCTGCACCCCCCCAACTTTACTACATCTGAACCACAAAGTTCTATAAATTTTCCTAAAATTGTCATTCCTTCTTGTTTGTGGTTTATGTCGTGTGTCATTGTTTTTGGTGCATCAGGTCTTTTATCTGCTCCTTTGTTCTTCCTGTGGAGGACCCTGTGTGTGAATCCTGCAGGCTGCAGCACATTAGTGCCAGTTTCACTCACCAACATTGACATCTCTGATCGAGGTGTTATACGCGAAGCCAAACTTGGTTTTGAAGGTGTTGAGGATCTTCTCTTTGAGCTGCTCCACGGTGTCGCAGCTGAGGGCGTCCACCTCCAGAGGCTCGCTCACCTCTCCATCACTGCCCACTGCGAACAGCACCTTCAGCTTCTGGAGGCGCAAACACACATACGATCTCATTCATCTTTTTCTATGCCTGCATAATAAAAGAATCCTTGATCAATCACAATCACATGTCAAATCTATATGTTTTTGCTCCTTTCTCGTCGTACTTTTGTGTTTTCAAGTAATTTTTATGTTGATAACCTGAACAAAAACATAAGATACACTTTTCAAATAATGGCTATTTATTAAGGGGAAAAAACCTCCTATCCTCACCCACCTGGTCATATGTGAACGTATAAATCTCTCCAATCATGAATAGAGTTTTAAGACCAAAACCCCTTCAGAACAAAAGTGAAAGCTTTAGGAAGATCTGCTTCCTGTTGCATCTGCTTTAAAACTAACAGCATCCAGAAAATGACAAACTGAACATAAAACATGGTGGTGGTAGGGTGATGGTCTGGGTCTGCTTCTGCAATCTGGATCATTTCTCAATTATCACGACGACATATTCTGAAAATCCTGGAGGAGAATGGCAGCCCACCGGTCCAATGCAAACCTTCAAGATTGCGCCCAAATGGATGGGAATAATAAAACACTAAATAAATGTTAAAGTGATTTTCAAGACTTTAAGTTCTGTTTATTTAGAAATTTTTAAATGTGAGTGGGATCTCTTCCATGTTAATGAAATGATCTGGTGTCATACTGAGTTCAGTTGCTTTTCAACAAACTCAGGGAACCTATCAACTTTAGCTTGGAAGTCTGCTGGCAGTTTCTGATACTCCAATGTCTGGAATGACTCTGCTCCACCGGCGAAGTGTGCAACAGGGCGGCGCGAAGCAGAGACGCATGTAGTAAACCTGGGGTGAGAGAGAGGCGGTTGCGGTGCGTGTCGCAATAACAGCAAGACGGCCCATCTGCAAAATCTTTTCCATTCATCCTGTGGTCCTCGAGCTGTTTGCAGATGGTCACTATCTGCAACCATCACCATCTGGTTGTAGATGGTGATCAAGAGTGACTTGTAAAACATACAAGTTGCTCCTGACTATAAAGACAGAAGATCAGTCAAACTATAGAAAAATAGTGCAACTGTATATCTGATGTTATCACAGATCATTAATTTGATGCAACTAGCCACACATTTACTGACAGCTGTGTTCTGAATGATAAATCACTGAACAGCACTATTTAACACTTAATGCAGTTTATTTAATGCTATCAGTTTACTGATCAGAGAGCTGCTAAATGTGTAAAACACCACTTTCACCAGCAAACTGAGCATTTTATCACACTTCAGACATCTCACAATATGGCCTTATCAAGTCTGTAGTTTGATTTTCTACTTTTCCAAACATTTGAGATGTTTTCTGATGGATCTGCAGATTTTTTTAATGATAAATGGGAGGAAATTTGTTGTGCTATGCATGTTCAAAGGAAAGAGAGGAAGTTAGTTATCAGTTCCTGTTCCTGCAAATAAGTTGGCTTAGTTCCATAGATGCATTCACTTCAGTGATTATACTGAAACCTTAATAACTTCACAATAATAAAAATTAACACTTGGTAAAAAGAAAAAAGAAAAACAAAAGTGTAAAATGAGTCTATTTGAAAATGTTTTTGTTGTTAAGACAGTTTTCGATCTAGACTCTGTAGTTCTGTTTTAACTAAACCAGAGAAACCAAAACAACAGAGAATTAGGAAGCGTTGGTTTGTGGGCTGCGTCGAGAACCATGCAGAGTTTTAGCATGAACCATGAGGCCATGCAGACATAGAAATACCTCTTAAAATAGTTTTGAGTTTTCCGTTACAGTTTAGTTTAATTTCGCTGTGACTTTTTGTTAAAGTGTTTTCTAGTTTTTATTAGTTATTATATTGTTTAGTTTTAGTTTAGTTTTTATAACTTGTAATATAAGTTTTTTCATAAAAAATTTCACATCAGTTCAAAAGGCTACTAAATAAACATTATTTATTTCAGTTAAAAATGGTTTCTCAATTTCAGCTTTTGTTATTTTGTTAGTTTCAGTTCACTATAAGAACTTTGGTGTGTGTGTGTGTGTGTGTGTGTGTGTGTACCAGCTGGCTGAAGTCCTGAGCCTGCCACAGCAGCCAGTCCTCGCTGAGTGTGTACAGAGCTTTCTCCGTCACGCAGTCCACCGGCCCTTTGGAGATCTGCTGTGTGAGCGCGCTCACCAGCAGGAACAGATGCTGCCCGACACTTTCCTGCACAACACCAGAGATGAAAATAAAATAAGAACATCAGCAGCTGACTAACTTACAAACATCAGGTTTGTGTAGGCTCGAGTTTACATTGAGCTTCTGGTTGCATGTGGTTCCTGTGGTTACAGAAAATGCTTGGCTTAGAATATAACAGCCACAATTAGCATCCAGCTTAGAGGCATCTTAATACATATATAGCTGTAATAAGCTGTGTGGTTTTTTGCACTTGTTTATCTGAAAAAGTTAATATCAAATCATATTTTAATATCAAAGATGACCTGAGTAAATAGAAAAAGCTGTGCTCAAATAATTATTATTAAGAGCAAAAAAGAGTGAACCAAACCAACTGGGGCTACATATGTGAAAGAGGAAATGGCTCCTCTGACTGCAATCTGGTCATCACCCTTGAATCTGGTCGTCACCCTGGTAACAGCAGCTGCTAAGCGCTACTGTTACCAGGTGGTGAATCTTTTACATCACTGTGGAAAAGTTTTAGACCATTTCTCTTTCCATAATTAGTTTATTTTGGCCACAATGGGAGGTTTTCAAGCATCAACACCCAGACTTTAACTAGGCCACTCCAAAATCTTCTTTTCTTTCTTTCTTTTTTTTTTTTTTTGCATTTCTAAAGTGTAACAGGACACACACCTCCCAAAATGTTCAGATTAGTTCACAGATCCTTTTCTAAAAGGTCTTTGTGATCGTAAACATGACTTAGTGAGGCAGAACGATGTGCTCTCTTCGGTCAGCGGTGGTTTTGGTGTTAGATCCGACGCCATTTTGTCACTTCTCTTTCTTACTGCCGAGTCATGACCACCAACCTTAACTGAGGTAAGTGAGACAAAGGGGTTTAGATGTTGCTCTGCATTCATTTTGACAGAATATTTTTTCTCAGGGCGTCCAGGTTGGTCTGGATGGATTCATCTTTAAATAAATTAAATTGTTATTTTATATTTACTTAAGTTATCATTGTGTGATATAAAGCTGTGCTTTAATATCACACAATGACACAATGTCACATTTCACTGTGAAGTGTGACAAACAAGCAGAAACAGAGATAATCTGTATTGAGTGGGGACATTTTAGCAGCTCTGTGTACCAGACAAGATAAGAGATAAAAATACTGAACGATGCACTAATTTTATGTCCCCTCTGATAACTGTCCGTAGCCATAGTCACGTTTCCTATAAATAAGCAGGGAAGTAGTTTTTTAAACAATGTTTTAAGTTGCTCTTCTGGGTAAAGAAAAAACATTCGAAGAGTTTCTCAGTATTTCTTTTCCCATGCTTGTAAAAACTGTCTGAACCGAAGGCGTCTGCACTGATCAATGTTCATTATTTTACATCTTAACAACAGAAACCATCAGATGTGCAACAAAAATCGTAGATGGAGATAAATGAGTGAGAATCATCAGACTGGGATCATAGTAGCTCCACTTTCTCTGTCTAGCTACACAGGAACAATCAGACCGGTCAGACAGTTTTCTTGAACCGACCCGCAGGAAGCCGTAGAGGCAGACCGACACCCAGTTGGTCAGCAGCTTCTCCACCGTGGACTCGGTGCGCCTCAGCAGCAGTTTGGGCTGAGTGGCGGCGCTGTTCTGCTGCATCAGGTCCTTCAGCAGGACCTCCATCACCTCCGTCAGGTATGACAGGTTGCCGTGAAGCGCCACGGTGAGCAGAGACGCAAGTGTGCACCTGAAGGAGAGAGACATTAACTGAACTGTCCACTGCAGAAACACAAACCTTACCAAGTATGTTTTTTTTGTTTAGTTTTTAGTTCAAATAAGATAAAAACTCACTCACAAGGAACTTTCCTGCAAGTTATAGGAGCTGGTTTTAAGTGAATAATGCTTGAGTATAGTTAAAAAGTATCTAAAAAGGCGGGTCTTAGCGCTGCCAATTACAATCTAATGTGGCCCAGCTCAGCGTATACATGAGGATGATTGACAGCGCTAAGCCCCTCCTCCTGGCTCTGATTGGTTGTTTTCTGTCGGGACTGGTGCATTTCTTCAGACGTTAATAGCAGCTCAGGAGGAAGTGGAGATAAATCTTTTCATGGATTACCTGTTTTACCTGTTTCCAAAAAACATTTTTGTGCGTGTTTTTAAAAAAAAAAAAAATTACACACTGGATCTTTAAGGAATTATTGACTCAAAACCAGCTACTATATCTTCCACAGATGTTACTTTTATGTTAGTTTTGTCTGATTTCAAGCACAAGAAACAGAAACTTCCTGGTAAGATTTGATGTGTTTTGCAGTGATAAGCGGTCCGTTTGTCCATCCGGGTCATCAGATTTACTTGTCTTTGACGGTGAAGCTTTTCTGCTCCTCTAGCGCGTGCACCATGGTGGTGAGAAACAGCTGGTCCTGGATCAGCTTGGAGAACTTCTGGCAGTGCTGATCCAGCTCCACCTTCTCCACGTCCTGATTCCAGATCAGACAACAACAAATGTCACTGACGCTGTGTGAGAGCATCAAAAAAGAGCCGCAGCTGCCATCCATGCTTACCTGACCAATGTCTTTGATGCACAGCTTAATTAAAGAATCACTCTGGAAAACAGAAGGTAACTGTTATATATCCGCAGGGTATCAGTGTGATTGGTGTTGCAGCACACGGCTTGGTTTCACCTCAGGGAAGAAGGTTCTGGAAGCAAAGTGCTTGTAGTCCAGGAAAGGAATGGCTCCGACGTTTTCCATCAGGTCAGCCTTTTCTGTCTGCAGATCTATGAATCCTGTGAAGGAAACACAGAGTGGAGGAAAGGCAACACTAACAACCACAACACGGCTAACACTTCTTGTTCTTATCAGCTGGTAACGCGGAAACGCAACAATCAGTTTGCAACATCACAAAGTTTATTGATACTTTATCTGAGTAGCTCAGCAAAAGCTGCAGTCAAGCATGGGTTTCTGAAAATGGCTTCCGTTTACCGTCAGCTCAACTGGAGCAACAATTTTCAACTTGTGAAAAAAGGAAGCGCTTCAAAAAGGAACTGAGTTTGTGTTAGACGCCCAGGGAGGTGGAAGAGTTGAAAGCGAAGTGGTTGAAAAGGGACAAAGTGTGTAAACGTTTCATCATCAGCTCTAAACAGAAGCCAGTTCTCTGTCACTGGAGGGGCAGCATGTCACACAGAACCTGTATTAACATGTCAAACTTTAATATATGATTTATTTCTGTTCTCAATGAACCAGAACAACATGAACACAACGTCTCCATGGAAGGTGAAAACAAACAGCAAATATTAATATTTCGCGGCGTCTACTTCACTCAGTTAGGCTCATGAATCATCTGAGAGACAAATAAAATTCACCTGAAGTTCTGTTTTGGAAAAGATTTAAGCCAACAACAACAACAAATCCACTCTAAGGACATCAGGATGTTATCTTGGCTTCACTAGCAGGAAGTTTGTTTCTGATAGGAAATGAGATGGGGATCTTTTAAGAGATAATAAAACAGTCAATGATTATGAATATGATCTGCTTTCATTGACATTATATACAAATTGTAAGTCAAAACTCATTTAACCATCTTAATGTTCAGTGGAACAATCTTTAGAGACATAACAGCCTTCACACACCTTCAGCTGCGTCCACAGATTCTCAACCAATTCAAATTATAAATGCTTCATTGATCCCAAAGGGAAAGTAAATGTTGCTGCAACTCAAATTATTTGAGATTCTCTAAGGAGTTATTATAAGTGGTAATGGCCGTGGGAAGGAAGAATCTCTTGTAGCAGTCAGTATTACAGCAAACTGAAAAGGTCTCTGACTGAAGGCACTGTTTCTATGACAACCTCATGAAGAGGAAGGCCAGGGTTGATTCTATGACTGGGTCACTTCAACATGTTGAACAAATTAAACTATTGCTTAGAACCTAATCCACCATTGGTAATGCTGAGTCAAACTAACTGACCTCAGCGTAGGACGTGTTTAGGATCAGATTAATACACATTAAGCCCTGATGAATGCAGCAGGTAACAGAGAACAAAACAAACCTATTACCAGACTCAGAATTAAGGACTGACCTTGTCTGATGTCATTCCTAATGTCACACTCCAGGTTTTCCATCAACTTGTTCATCCTAACGGTGAGCTGCTCCCGTTGTCTTCGGTAGACGAAAAACACCACTGAAACGAACCAGCCGACATGTAAAGAGAAATATCCAGCATGATGTTGGTGGAGGTCCAAACCACGGTACACTTACCAACCAGGGTGATGGGGATCAGGAGTATGATGAGCAGTATTAAAAAATAATGTGAAGATGATTTGTTCAGTTTTATAGATTCATCTCCATATGTTACCTGTAACAGACCATAATCACAATAGTTGGTAACACTTTATTTGAAGGGGGTTGAATAAGACTGTCATGACACTGTCATAAACACCTGTCATGAACATGAATAAGCCTTCATGAATATTTATGACTGTTGTCATAAAGCGTCATTCGGTAAATTATGACACTTTTAATACAAAGTTGACATTATTCAAAATGTCTTTGTTATGACAACTTGACATTAACCAAGAAATCATTACTGTTTAAACTTTACCTTTAATAACATAAAGTTACCTAATTTTTAAAGTGCAATCAGTAATTCTTTTATAACAAATTTATATCAGTAATGATTTCTTGGTTAATGTCAAGTTGTCATAACAAAGACATTTTGAATAATGTCAACTTTGTATTAAAAGTGTCATAATTTACCGAATGACGCTTTATGACAACAGTCATAAATATTCATGAAGGCTTATTCATGTTTATGACAGGTGTTATGTCATGTTTATGAAAGTGTCATGTCAGTCTTATTCAACCCCCTTCAAATAAAGTGTTACCCTTTATTTGAAGGGGTGTAAGACTGACATGAAACTGTCATACGTATGACATAACTCCTATCTTGAACAGGAAGTGGTGTCTTCATGAAGGTTTATGGCTTTTGTCATAAAGTGTCATTCGGTAAATAATGACACCTGTAATGCAAAGTTGACACTTTTAATTGACTTTTAATGCAAGTTTTAATATAACTTTGCATTAAAAGTGTCATTATTTACCGAATGACTCTTCATGACACCAGCTGTAAACATTTATGAAGAGTCATTCATGTTCATGACAGATCAGGGTTGCTTATTCTGGTGATCTGGGTGCTAGGGCAGTCATTCATCCAGCTGCCTGCCATGTTTTTGAGGTAAAAGATGTTTATAGTTGACAAGAAATTTGAAAATATCACTTGATAGTTATGCATTATTGGAAGACTGGAAGATTAATACCTAAACACCAACTATAAAGTTTTTTAAAAACCAATCATTAAAAAAAACTAAAATAAATGAACAATCCTAAGCCTAGTGGGGGCACAAGTACAGCCTGGTGGCCCGCCAGGCTTATAATACACTGAGGGAAACCGTGCAGGTGTCATGTCATGTTTATGACAGTTTCATGTCAGTTTTATGTACACCCCTTCAAATAAATGTTACCCAGTAGTTCATAGAACAAACAGGTGGTACAGCTTTAACTAATGCTGAAACTGTTATCAAGCCAAAACATTTTCTAAAGCATCCATCTCATAAAGCATAAAGAGTCACAGTGAGCCACCAGACAGATCAAGCTAACAGGTTGAATGAATGCTACAGAGACATTCTTATAACATAAAGATACTGGATTTGATTCTAGAAGAATCTGATCTGGTGTTTTTGTCATTTTCAAATGTGAAAATAAAATCACCCTGAACACAAATAACTGGTTGTGTCAAACTTTGACTATGCCAGTTAAAAATGTTCCTTTTTTAAATTCAATCCATTTTGTGTTTTTGCATGGAAACCACAGAGCAATTTGGGCCAGCTTTGTACTTTGTAACTCCTGGTTTTGTTTTTTGATCAGCCAAAGCTCTGCAGTTTTCCTACATCCTGCTGGTCAAACTCATGGCTCCTGTTCTGTTTCTTTATCTGTTCCTGGTTCGACTTTATTTTCTGCATTGTCCAGTTTTCTTGCTCCAGGCTTCAGTTTCTGTAGCCTTTGTTTTTATACAACACTAAAGTCATTTTAGTTTATCTGCTTCCATTAACATGTTCTGTTCTGTTTTTTGGTTCTTCTTAACCAAGTAATGTGAGAAACTGATGGGGAAAGGCTGAAAAACACAGGATTTCAACAGCACTTCAAATTATTAAACCTATACTATTATAAATGTAGGATTCACCTTGATCATATCAATGTCAGAGCTTTGCAGGTCTTTGATCTCACAGATGAAGGTTTCTGTCTTGATTTCTTCAGGTATTATGATGCAGGAATGTTCAACTTCATTCTGAATTCCCACAACCAACAGCTCAGCTTCTGTCATCTGCAGCTTGTCTGCCTTTTTCTGAAAGAACAAAACCAGTTTCCCCTTCAATAATAACATCAACATGTCTGAGTGAACAAATGTGGACAGAACCTGCCGTACCTGAATAGTGATGCGGACATCTTTCCCCTCCTTCACTGCTGTGAAGCTGGTAAACTCTGGGTCAGGATAGTAAGTTATTTCCTTAGAGCACTTCAACGTTTCATTGGCTACTTTCAGAAACACGTTGCTGCTGGACACCGGAGGGTTTTTGGCTGCAGGTGTTTCATAGACGAGAGTCTGTTGAAAATAAAAACGTAGCACCATGTAGTTCACTGTATGCTGATAACAGAGTTTCTGTCTGCAGAGTTACCTGATAGCTGCTGCTCATCAGAGGCATGACTTCCTGCAGGGTGGGGCTGTGTGTGATCCCCTCCACCAAATTCAGGTGAGTCCCAGAAATAGTGACCTTCCTGCCCCCACTGGAGGACACAGATCAGTTTTTTAACAGCACAGTACATGTGATTCTTCTAACTGTAGATTTTTATTCACATTCAGTGGTTTGAAAAAGTATTTAATACTTTATCCATTTATTCTGTTTCTGCTTTTGTCACATTTAAATGTTTCAGGTTTTCAAACCAACCAACCTGGCTCTATGTGAGCCGTAATAACTGGCTGAACTTCACTCGCTCCTCTTAGCAGAACTGTTTTAATTTTCTGGAGGGTTTTTGAACATGAACACCCTGGTTAAGGTCACACCACAACATTTCAGTCAGATTTAGATCTAGACTGTGAACAGGCCAGAAGTAAAATCAGTTGTGGTTTTGCTTGTACACTTCACTGTCTTGTTGAACAACAGTAACTGCACTTGAGCTGAAGGTCACAAACTGACGCCTCGTCTTTCTCCTTCAGGATTGTCAAGCAGGAAGCAGAACTCTTGGTTCCACCAACTGGTTCACTGTCTAAAGCAGTAAAACATTCCCAAAGCATCACACTACCACCACCGTGTTTCACAGTCGATATGATTCTTTCTCTGAACTGTTCTGCTAGTTTTAAGCTATATTTAATTTGACATTCACCTCCCACATCTTGTCAATCCACAGAACAGTTTCCACAAGTCTTGAATCATCAAGATGACTTTTTTTTTTTTGGCAAATCCAACATGGACCTTTATGTTATTTCTGTCCAGCAGAGGTTTTGGTCTTAGAACTCTGGTCTTTGTTATAGAATCAAAATGTTTTTTGTTGTTCTTGGTTCTTTTGTAGCTTCCTGGATGAGTCATCAATGCCGGTCACTCTTGGTTTGAACTCTAACTCACTCATGAAGACATGTGTTGTTGTTTTTAGCTCTTTTAGCTCATTTCATGCTGTCAAACTTGTTTATACAAGTATTTTCTTAAATTCTTAAATTCAATACTTTAAGAACACTTTAAAGTTTTTGGCCTGAATTTCTTGTAGTTTGTTCAATTCCTCATTTTTTGGCCTCCATGTTTTCATTTGTCAGTTGGCAGACAGGAAAGGGGCCCAAGGCAAGAAGAGGAAGACATGCAAGAAATTGTCTGATTACATTTAGAACTGGGCTCATGGTGCTTCACTTCCTCCTCAGGAGTTTCATCAGCTGCAATACTGCCTGACATATTAATAAGTATGTCAAACAATAAAAAGCTAAAATACATTTAGCTGTTCAGATGTAGAAAATATTCCATGAATGTTCAACTCATGTTTTTAGCAATTCAAATTGAGAATGACTAAAAACACCAATGCTTATGGTATTGTTATTCTTATTTTTATTTTCACAACAAAGTATCCCATTATGTTTCTGAAACTGTAGAGTAACACTAATGGATTCAGAGTCATTGCATTTAAAGGGGAAGTAATGTTGAAGTGAAATGGGTTGTTCAGGAAGTGTCAGTTTTCACATGTAATAGTTACTACAACAGTTGCTTCAACAAGTTTCTGTAAACTACACCAGTTACAAAGGAGTGGGGGTCAAACAAAAATAAAAAATAAATGGGGGTCTCTGGCTTTTATTGTCCTTTTTGAAAAAAGGAACAAGTTGGGAATGAAAGTGGAAGTCGGGTAATACACGTCTGTTCAAAAACCTTATCAGCTGGGTTCAACTGTTCACATTTTCAGCTGACCACTGATTATTTAGTTGATTCAGATGAAATCTATTTATTCTCTTGATGATCAGCAAAAATAAGATCCAAATGGAAAGGAAATGTCAGCACATTGCAAAAACACAACATCCTACCAAACATTTCTGTATATTTACTACACTTGAAATGAGACACAATCAACGTAAAAGTTACTTTTCAGCAAGATCTGTAAGCTTGTTTTAAATCAATAATTCTTGAATGTAGATAAAAAGTTCTTGTTCCACTGGTAGATTTTTTTTAAAGATTGATTTAAAACAAACTCCTCTTGCTGAAAAGTTACATTTAAGTTAGTTTTGTCTTATGTCTGTCTCAAGTGTAATGGGATGTTTGCACAACAAACTAGACAGAAATACTTGGTAAGTTTGTGTTTATTGCAGTGAGATGCTGTGAAGATCAAGTGTGCAGGTTTCCTTAAACAGAACAATCTGTTAGAATCCACATTGTGGTTGGGGAACAATTAAATGCTTAGTAAAATTAAAAGTCAAAACTTAATTTCCATAATCAAATGAATTTCCACACATGAAGGAAACCTCTGAACACCTGACTCACTATAAAGTCACAGTGTCAGCTAAACATCAGGTCAGCTGAGAACTTGATTCAACAAACATCAAGTTTGTCAGGAGTCAAATGATGAAGAACAAAATCCATCAAGAACACATAAACTAAGACTGGGTTATAGATTGGTTTTAGAGGGTACATCTGATTTATAAAGCTTAAGGAGGTTCAACAAAAAAAAAAAATCAGGATGTGTGAAGTTTAACCTGGCCTACAGATCAACTTTTGGTTTAATAAATAAATTAATATTATATCAGTGCATGGTGTTCTGCAGATGCTGGAAATTGTTAATCTATATTTTTTTTTACAAAAAAAGTTTAAATACCTTCTCCAGCTGCTGCTTGGTGTAATATCAGTGCAGATTGGTGATGATTGATAGGTGATGGTGAAGTTGCCGTGGCAACTTCCGTCTGGCAGGAGAACACAGACTTTGACCAGGCCTTTAGCTTCTGTGCTGGGAATGTGGAAGGTCAGACTGGAGCCGTTGTTGCTTAACACAGGAGATCTGAGAACACAGAGAGAAAAACTGAAAACTATAAACTAATATCAAATGTATCACAAGTCAAATCACGTTTATTTATGTAGCACACTTCAGCAACAAGGCAGCTCATAATTCTTTACACCAATAAACATGATGCAGTAACCAGTTATGAAAGAAGTAATAAATATGTGAGCTGTAAGCAAATTCACTCTGAAAACCGACTGCAAGATGCTAAAAAAATCTCCTAGAACAGGAAGGTCACCACAGGGCCCACAAGCTCCTGCTGCTGTTCATGTGAAGGTGCATGTCTGACCAATCAGACAGAGGCTGCACATGTAACTTTTTCTGCCACATAACGTAAGAGGAGCTATTAGAGGATTAAAGCTGACCTGGACTGTGACCCAAAGGTTACTGAACCCTCGTCTCAGACAGAAAACACACTTTTAAGTCATTCAATGTTTTCTCTGTAATTTAATAACTTTCTTTACCCTAAAAAAATGAGTGAACATGTATTTTAAAGGACACATAATGTTTCCACATGACTGCAGTAAAGAACAAAACGACTCACTCCTTTGGGTCACAGTCCAGGTCAGCTTTAATCCTGACTCTGGTCACATCTCTGAGGTTACGACCCGACAGCACAGCCTGATTTCTGCCATAGAAAGACACAACACTGGGAGAGACGGAGAAGATCTCTGGTTCCTGAAGGAGCAGGAAATACAAATGTTTCACATTACCAAAGAGTTATACTGAAAATGTATGAGGTGTCAGATTAACAAAAAATGTGACTCACAGAAAAGTTCCTCCCAAACTGCCCAATGTTTGCACAAATGTCCTGCAGAAGGAAAGAGATTATATTTATTAGATCATTTTATGAAGCTGTTCCAGTTGACATTAGTTCTGTTTAACACAGAAGCTGTTAAAAATATAATAGAAATTAATGTTAAAGAAATGTAATTATGTCTATCATGCACTATCTGAGAAGAAATTTCTCTAAATTTCATCTAAAAACATAAAATATTTCATGATTACGTCGCTGACTGCATCAGAGGCCCAGGAGCAGCTGTTCTGTCTCCATCCACATCCTGCTCTGATGCACCGCTGACACCTGGACAGAAAACAGGCCAGTCTGACCTCAGCTTTACTCAAACATTATGATACATGATACAGATTCATTTAGAAACAACAAGCTCAGTGATGACATCATTCATGTTAATGAAACATTGAGCAGAATGAAGCTACTCAGGATTCAACACTAATCTTTTCCTTTCAGCTACAAAAGGAAACAGATGATTTTACCTGCATGTAATCAGTCAGATTTAAATATCAGCTACAATATTTGTATTATTCAGATTTAATGCAGAGTAGACCTCCATGTTGTTATGAAAACACTGGAGTTAATTTATACTGTTAGACTTTATGATGATATTAGTTGTTATTAAATCTGTATCCTAAAACATAAATGAACTTACAGGTGAAAACTTGGTCGCCCCTGGATACTGGAACACTTGATCATCTTTATTTTTTCTGACAGAGATGTGTCTCCAAGTCTGATCGTCACGGTAACATCAAGATCTGAAAATCAAAGATAAAGTATGGAACTATAACAGCTGAAACAAAATGTTTAAAGACTTCCTGACCATCACTGACCATCAGCAGGTAAGGGGTCATTGAGAATGCAGGTGCATTGTGGGTACTGTGGTTTTGGTCCTTGTTTTTTACAAAGCTGGGTGGAGGTTGTAGAGAAATCACAGGTGAAGTTAGACTGAACCTTCTTCTCTATAGTCAGGTGTGATTGGATGATTATTTTCATCTGAGAAAAGAACAAAAATAAGATGATAATAACTGATAGTTCCAGATGAAAAAAAGTCATAAATATATTAATAACTCACCTCTCCTGTGGAGTCCTTCAGAAATCTGTGAGAAACTATTTCCTGCTTGGATTCATCAGGGATGGACAGCCTCTCTGAACCTCTGCAGTCGTCTTTAAATGAGCAGCTGAAAAATGTAAATGTGTCATCATAGAGTTGAGATGAAGGATGGAGCTGAGATGAAGTTTCTCTGACCTTTTCTCAGAGACACACCAGACACAGAATGGATCCTGGGCAGAAAGACAATCCTTCACATTTTGGTAAGTTCTGCAGTTTGACACTGGAACACGTTGAACCTGGAGCAGAACACCATGTTTCAGAAACACATCAACAGGCAGGGTAAGTGAACGCCACATGAAGAAGCTCCAATCTACCTGGTTTTTAAACGGCACATAGAGATGTTTCTGATCCACTGGATCCAGTTGGAGTTTTGGAAACACTTTGTTGTCTCCACTGGTTCTGAGGAGGATCTGTGGACAGGAGGGCTGGTACTTCCTGTCCACAGAAAGCTGATGACAACGACAACAGTGTAGGTTAGAGGTAGAAGATATATTAAAGAAACAGGGTTGGATGGATGGATGAAAACATTACGCCAATAACTCAATTACTTAATCATTGACATAGAAAACATGAATCAATGATGTCAGGGTAAACTAGGAGTCAGTCATGAACACTGATTTCCTCACAGTTGATCTCAGTTTTGTATAAATGGCCTATTGTGAATGAAATATCGTGAAAAGTGACATGCAGAGATTCACAGAACAAGTGAGAGAATCTGCTGCAGGACAATCATTTGTCATGACCACTACAAATCTGACCTTTTTAGGAAAGTGGCCAGATGAAACTATTTTTGAAACTTGATTTTCAGAGACTACAGCAAACCTGTAGAAAAAGGCTCTCTGGTCATATGAGATCAAATGTACATTTTTGGCCTTTGAACAAAATGTTGTGTGACAGAAATCTCATATCTTTCCCTTAACAGACAAAGTGGTGGCAGCATCATGATATAATGTGAGTTGATGGGAATACAAATGGATCTCATTCCAGGGCGCTCCTGGAAGAAAACCTGTTGGAGACTACAATGTTTTTATAATAGATTAATCTGTACACAGTACATGTTGAAGTCTATTACATAGATCCCATTCATTACACCTAACACGTCTGTTAAATGTCTAACAGTATGAAACTATGCAACATGGAAAACTTACAAACATAAGTTACATGTCAAAAACACTCTATACGTTCATTCTTGTACTATTAACTAAAGTCACAATTGTTCATCAGTTTTAGACTTTACTGTGACAAATTCAGAGTTTGTTTCTTTCCTCCAGTTGTTAGTTTCCTACCCACCTTGATGAGCTGTCCATCTGCTGTTCCAATGAAGAAAACCATCCAGTTGTTCAGCCTGACAGCCAGAACAGAACTCATGAGGTTCTGCTTCAAAAGCACAACCTTTGGGTTCAGGAGCGGAACTGACTGAGGAACAGAGAGAATCGTTTCAACATTTTGTCTCTAATTTATTAACTAAGAGAAGATTTATACAATTTATATAGTTTTATAAATTGCAATAAAGAAGGTTTGGGTCCATTTTAAATCAGCTTAGTTTTAAATGTTTATATGACATATGTAAAAAGACAAAAACACTCAAAAAAAAAAAAATATATATATAGCCTATATATATTTTTTTTTTGAGTGTTTTTGTCTTTTTACATATGTCATATAAACATATGTTTATATGACATATGTATATGTATTAATATACCCATATTAATACACATATTCAAGTTTATCACAATTTTTTCACACAATTGTTGCAATTGTGGAAAGAAAATACAACTCAGTTTAATTATAGTTATTGAAAAAGTGGACTGGACTGATCTATAAATTAATACCAATCTCTATATTTTTAAATATAAATTACCCAATCATTCATAATTGAATTTTCTGTCTGTTTCAGTTCAGACATATAAAATACTGAAGATTCTCAGTCATCCAGGACTCAGTGAAACTTTACATGTAAAACAGCAACATTACAAGGTTATGTTTAATACAGCGACTTACTGGGTTGTTTGGCTTGTTCACCGATGTATAAAAGTCAGGATCTGTGTTTGCCTCCCTGCTGAGATCAGGACTGATGTCAAACAGCAGCAGCTCAGTGTTTTCTCCTCCTTTATCCACACTGAACACTCCACTCCACAGGACCTGCTGTCCACCTGGGACGACCGAGGAGGCCAGCAGTCTGCTGCCTTCACCTCCAGAGGAACTGAGAGTCGCTCCACGAAGAGACTTCAGAGTGTCACTTTTACTGGTTTCAGCCTGAAGCCAGATCAGACGGACTTTGTTGGTTTCACCTCCTGATGCCACGTTGGAGAACAGATACACTGTTGAGTTGATCTGGAATCCGTCCACAAAATCTACATCAGCTTCAGTTTGGATCCCAGGTTTATCACCTGACTGATCAGACCAGGAAAATATTTCCCCAGACTGGTTTTGATTGGTGTTTTGAAGGTTGATAGTCTTTGAATCAGTGCTACACTCTGTCTTGTTTCTATGGTTCTGTATCGCTGTCAGAATGTAAGTCTCAGTCTGACCTGAATTCTTCTTCACATCCACCAGAAAGCTGACAGACCCACTGCTGCTCCTCTGAGGTCCCACCTGGATGTGTTCACTGTAAACCAGCTTATTGATGTTCTTCAGGTCCAGAACTTCACAGAAACCACAGAGTTTGTCCGTCACACCACAGCTGATCAATGTGTCATTCTTAACAAATGGTAATAAAACATTAACTCTGAAAGTTGTGTTCCAGGCCTTCTTCATGGGGTCTCTGTAAAACTCCTCTTTATCCGGTTGGTCCCCTCTCTTTAAGATCCCTCTCTGGGTCAGGCTGTAGATCAGAGTCAGGTCATGGCTCAGCTGGTAAAGATTCTCCTCTGTAGCGATGTAAACAGAGCTGTTACCCACAGTGAGCTGACGGAGATCCTCTGTAAAGTTGAAACCTCTTACAGGTTCTCCCCAGATGGAGCAAAGCAGACCGAGCAGAAAGATCATCTTGTACCAAAGGAGGCAGCTCTGACTGAGAGACACTGATGGACTGTAGACACTGTGGTCTCTGTGTCGACAGAGATGTGCGTAATGCTCTGCGGCTGTGCTGAAAGGAGAAGTGCTTAAATTGCAAGGATATGAGCGAAACCGGAAATAAAAACTAATATTTTATAAAGATTTTTGCAACCATGTCACATGTTTACACAAATTAATTTGCCTGCACCACACTCTTGCAAGCTTGTAAAGATCCGCAACAAAATGCGCACCTGTGAGTGATCGCTGGCTCCCTCCTTAAAAATGATTTTAAAAAAAATCTCGTTTATGAATAAGCTTTTCACAATTTGTCTTTTTCATTGTGCGCGTCCCAAAACTAACAGACCATGATCCATCATGAAATAGCTCAAATCAAATTATCCTGAGAGTCCCGAAGAGCTAAGAGTATCTCTGAATTCAAGGCAAAGCGTTTTCCTGATAAAGGGTGAGTTTCGATCTAGTTTTTATTAGAACTAAAGCGCCCTCTAGTGTCGGGAACTTCTCGTTACTGCCACCCGACCGATTCCTACTTTTTGCTGGTCCTGAGAAGCCTTATGATCTTCTTGGTGAAATGCCTTTTTACTTACCCTGCTTCAGATTACCTGATGTCCCACCTGAATTCATCCTACTGTTCATGGAGACGCCCTTCAAGGTGCTGTTGGCGTTCTGGCAACTTAATCAGACCTCTAGGCAGACACCAGACCCACCACAAGGACGATACATACCTAAATAATAGAAGCTTTAAAATATTTTACCGATGTGGTATCAAAGACACAGATCTAACAACTACCAGTGACTTTAGTACACAAACCAATCAAGTGAGACAGCAACGCCAGAATACTCTATAACCATTTATCTGCCCATTCATATAGAAAGCTATACACTAAAAAATAAAACGTAGATTTTACGGTAAAACGCCGGCAGCTGGGGTTTCCAAAATTTCACCGTAGAAACACACACACACACACACACACACACACACACACACACACACACACACACACACACACACACACACACACACACACACACACACACACACACAAAAGCAACAAAAAGATTTACTTTTATTTTTTTTTTACCCGTAATTGTTTTTCCGGCAACCTCGGCTGCCGGGCGTTTTACCGTAAAACCAAACAACAACAACAACAACAACAAAAATGATTTTACCCGTAAGTCATAATGGAGTCTAATTTCTTAACCGACATGCAGAACAGCAGGCGGAGAACAGAAATCAGTTAAATAAGTTTATTGTAAACACAAAATAATGATCACCAATCGGGTTCTGGGGAAAGTCTGCAACTTTGCATTAAAAGTGTCATTTACCGAATGACACTTCATGACAACAGTCATACATTCATAAAGACTCCTTCATGTTCATGACAGGTGTTGTCATGTTTATGACAGTGTCATGTCAGTCTTATGCACACCCTGTCAAATAAAGTGTTACCTATGAAATTAATAATCTTTATGTAAGACTCCATCAAACGATCAGTGATGGGCTGGGTGAATAGTTTCTCTAAATCACCCAGGTACCCAAAACATCTAACCAGTCGGATATTATTTCATTCTGTCCTGTGTAAACACTGTGTGATTGCAAAACTGTTTTGTTTCTATGGTTTACTTAAAAAGATTAATACATTTTAGTTTCCTTCAATGTCAAAGTCAAAATCAATCTATTAATTTCTATGTATCTAATCTTATTTATTATTGCAAAATAGTAGCATCTTGTGCCAAAACTTTCTCCAGCTGAACAGAAACAAAACTGAAGTCATTATCTTTGGACCTAAAGAGGAGCGAACTAGAATCAATGCACAGCTTCAGTTATTGCAACTAAAACCAGTGATCAGCCCGAAACCTGGGAGTAGTGATGGACTCTGACCTGAACCTTCAGAGCCACATTAAGACAGTCACAAAGTCGGCCTTCTATCACCTGAAGAACATCTCCAGGATTAGAGGACTAATGTCTCAGTGAGATCTAGAGAAACTCATCCATGCATTTACCTTTAGCTGCTTTGATTACTGCAACAGCGTCTTCACAGGTCTGACTAATAAATCAGTCCTCCAGCTGCAGCTGATCCAGAACACTGCTGCTGGAGTTCTCACTAAAACCAGGAAGATAGAGCACATAACACCAGTTTTAAAGTCCCTACACTGGCTCCCTGTAGCTCAGAGGATAGACTTTAAAATACTGTTAGATTATAAATCACTGAACGGTTTAGCACCACAATACATTAAAGATCTGTTGTTGCTGTACCAACCGTCTAGACCCCTCAGATCTTCTGGTTCTGCTCTGCATCCCCAGAACCAGAACCAAAAGAGGAGAAGCAGCTTTCCGCTTCTATGCACCACAAATTTGGAACAAACTTCCAGAAAACTATAAAACATCTGAAACACTTAAAACCCGCCTGTTTAGAGTTGCTTATGGCTAAATTAGGGTTAGAGTCCCAGTTAAACAACGTTTAAAGTCCTATGGGGTTTAGAGTCCCAGTTTACGGCGATTCATAAAAACCTAGAGGTTGGAGTCCTTGTCAAACAGCGTTTTGACTAAAGTCCCAGATCGGTTTTGAGTCCGAGATAAGGACAGGGGTGCGGGTGTCGTCCCCCCGGTTGAAAGGGGGTGCTGGTTTTAATGCTTTTATCTTTTTTAATTTTAATTTTTTTCCCCAAAATCTCTCTGTTTATTCAATGTCACATGCTGTTTTTTATTATGTAAAGCACTTTGAAATGCCTTGCTGCTGAAATGTGCTATACAAATAAAATTTGATTGAATTTGATTGATTGTTCAAAACGTCACTGAATGGTGGCAAAATTTTGATAAGAGTACAAATATTACTTTTGATGTATATTTCAGTGTTTTTTACACTACACTGTGTTGCCACCATGTTTCATTGTTTTTATTGAATTGATTAATTTCAAACAAGGGCAGTATTTACACGTGAACAATTTCCAATGGTAAAGGCTGACCTACTTACTTATGAAAAGCATTAGTTTAATTACCAGCTCTGTTAAAAAAAAAAAAAAAAAAAAAAAAAACTTACCTTAATTGAGTATCATCAGGAAGAGGTGAATCAGAAGAATAATGGGAAATAAAGACAGTCTTTGTAGACTTAAATCATTACATCACTCTTAATCTCAGTGTAAAAGAAATTGACAACATAGCTTGAGCGATTAATGGAAATTTTTCAGTTCCACACCTACAGTCTATTTGCAAGGCAACTTTATTTGTATACCACCATTCAGACACAAAACCTTACAAGATAAACATATAGCTCTATAGAAACAGTAAAAAAACAACAAACATTTAAGATTAACCGTAATACAAATATGGGATACAATACTGTAAATGCATAATTGTAAGAAACATATGGGGAAAAATATCATTTTTACTTTTAAGCAAATAAAAAGATAAAAATTACTCAAAGAAAACCAAAAGATTTTTAACCACGAAAGGCAAAAATTTCTGTCAATGTTTTCACTCCTGACTAGTGTAATCCTATAATGCACTTTAAAATATATAATTTTTCCAAACAGTGGGGCACTGCAGTAATTTAACAACTCGAATGTCATATGATCCAGATTCCCCATTGTTGGTCAGGACTGTGGCAGCAGCATTCTGGATGTGCTCCAGCTTTGCGACTCTTTGCCGACATTAAAATAATTCATAATGAAATTAAAGGACTCAACATTTTTTCTCCATCCATTTGACAGAAAATGCTAAACTTCTTATTTTTTTTTTTAAAGTTGCCTAATGTAGTAACAAGCTTTTAAAATAAACGTAATAACACAAATTTCTAGTATTCTCATTTTAATCTTTAAAGTCTAATGGAATGTTGATTTCTAACCACAAATTTTCAGGACCCCCCAAAAAATGACATATTGCTTTTCTTCATTAAGTTGGAGGAATTTCTGGCCTACACTGAATGAAAGGCACAGTGGCCAAGTGTCGACAGACATGAACAGTTGTGTCATCAACATTGGTATGGTAACACAATTTGTACTGACTTTCCTTTCTATTTTGATAGCTAGTGCTTTCAGTCTTAAGGAAATTCAACAGTTCCTAGGTGCCATTTTCAGCCATTTAGTTCACTTATGATTCAGGAAAGATCCATTTGGATGAGAAAGAAGCATGTTAGAATATACTGTAAAGTCTAAAACTGTAAGGACAAAGCATAGATCATGATGTACACATTCAGAATCCTACGACTACTTGTTCCCACTGATCCTCTGGATGAGAAATGATCAGTAATCAGAACTTGTTTGTCTCTTTTGCCACTGACAGAAAACCACCAGCACTGAAAGAAACCATAAAACTTCATCAATAACATGGAACACAAAAGCATCACAATCTATACCCCACATTCTGACCAAAATAAATATTAATTAATAATATTAATACACTGGGGAAAAAACTAAAGCATTTCAAAAATACTATTAAGCATATTTAGAAAACTTACCAGTAAGAATAGAACATTTGAGAAGGAAATGTAGAATCAGAAGGCCCAGATGCAATGAAGACAGAGTCTGAATGAACACAGTTGTGCCACCATATTTAATCTGGAATCATATTTAAATACATTTTCAGTTATTGGAGAATATTTATGATAATTATACTGAGGTAAATTTCTGATAGAAACTATGAAAAGATGAGAATGCATGGAACGTTTGTGTAGTTTACTCAAACAAAGTTGTTTGGTTCAACACAGTAAGAACATTCTGACAAGAAAAGAACAAAAAAAGGTTCTGAGTTACAGCTTAAAGATGTTTCATTATGTGATAAAAGTCAACATCTAGCATGTTTTGAATTCACTGATTAACTTTCTTGCTTCAACCTTTGCTGTAAGCAGTATTTTAAAATGTTAGTAAAAATTAGCAAAAAAAAATCTACAGGGATTAATTTCAAAATTTCCAACTTTACAAGTTGATGTATGAGCAAAGGTTGTATGGGAATGTAAAATGGCAGCTATTGGTTCCTTGGTGGTTATATTAGCAGAACTGTAATGAGGCCTTGGCTGTATGCACATAAACATCTAGCTGTTATAGATCTTTTAGGTATTTATCAAATCAGCTGGGATGTTTGGGAGTTGCTTGTATCCTCCCCATCTTTCAGTATTTGCTCCTCTGTTTAAGTTTCTGTAGCTGCCAGTCAGTCCAGCAAAGTAAGCAAAAGAAAATCATAATCCCCAAAAATTAACTGAACAAGCATAAACACAAAACCAGACCAACAAAGTGCAACTAAACTGTTAAATTACAACCAAATACTAAAAATAACTCACCTTTATAGCCCTAAAGTTTGTATTGTTAACTCCTTGGATGTCACAGATAAAGGAATCTGTTTTGTTATGGTTTTCTTTTACTTTGTCACAGGGATGTTGCTTTTCACCCTCAACGCCCCACACCAGCAACTCTGCTGCTGTCATCTCCAGTTTATCTGAACTTTTCTGAAATGAAACAGAAACAAACTGTAGCCTTTTAGAAACTCATGTCACTTGTTGGGTAATTTTTAAAAAATACTTACATGAATAACAACATGGACATCATTTCCCAGCCTCTCTGTAGTGAAGCTGGTAAACTCTGGATCAGGAAGGTATGTTAGTTTGACCAAACAGGCCACTGTTTGATTGGCTACTTTCAGAAAAACGGTGCTGCAGCAAATCTGACCGTTTTCTGCTGTAGGCGTATCATAGATGAGATTCTGCAAATTATTTTAAAAATGTTTGGTCAAAGAGATTTTATGTCAAAACATTTACAATAGTCAGATAACACGTACATTTGTATCTTTTCAGACACAAACAGTTCATCTTCGTATCCTTGAAGTAAATTTACCATCTCTGCTGCTGTACATCAAGGCTCAATGTTAAGACCCCTTACATTCATTATTTAACCGTTCCACATATACAGACATGTGAATATGCATTTCTTATTCCAGAAAGACAATAATAATTTTACTGTTATGCACAGGATACTCAATACTATAGCCCCAAAACCTTTTGACCCATTCACCTCTGACCATATGTAACAATCTCTCTCTGTAGTGAAGCCATGATTTTAATCATGGTTCACCTCCACTTTAGTAGTAGCAACATTCACCTCATCTGTCGTTTGTGAAAGCTGTTTATTCTCTCCTGTGTTTTATTTTAGCAATTGTTTTATATCTTACGCAATTTGGTCTTGGATTCAAAACGGTGCCTTTAAAAATATATTCACAACAAACAGATTGGATCCGTCTGCAGAACTACCTCACTGCTGCTGTTCCTGGGAAGCAACACTTGCTGCTGGGCGTGGCTCTGCATCAGCCCATCCACAAACTCCAGATGGGTCCCAATGAGTTTGACCTTCCTCTTCCCACTGCAGGGCATGAAGCAGCAGTCAGATTAGAGGACATTTGATATACAGAGAAGGTGTTCTTTACTCATCACTCTAACACTCCCACTGCCTTATTCCACATAAAATGCTAAGTGCCGCTGTATTCAGGTGCTCATAGGACATGCCATGTGCTTACAAACAGCCAACTGAATTAAAACAGATGTGCTTTAAACTGTTCAAAAGGTAAATTAAACATGAATGAAATATTAAGCATCACAAACCGTATTCTATTGCTGTGTTGAAAAAAAAAAATAAAAAAAAAATTGGACGAGAAGATTAAAGTTCCCTTCCAAACATGTAAGTACAAACTATTTCAGAGTGACATTCATTATTGGGAACATAAGCAGGCAGATATCAGATTAGTCACTAAACAGCTGATTCACTTACATTTATAGGAATCTCTCATGGGCAAGTTGTGACTTTAGAACAACAAATTACTGTACTAGAATTGACTAGCTTTATTAAAAAAAAAAACAGTAACTTTAATTTTTGAAAATTGGAATGATCCATTCTTTTTTAGTTGCTTAATGGTAAAAAATAACCTAGCAGGGAATATAACTGTAGCAAAAAACCTTCATGTGTCTTGAAAGTGCTTTCCAAATATCTCTTGATCTAAGGAAATGTAATAGTTGAAGTTTCTGCAGCTATAGGTACGAGTCTTGTAGTCAAAACTTTCTTTGAGGAAGTGACTCCTTCACACCTCCTACTTGTGACTGACGCAAGTCACAAGTAGGAGGTGTTGAAAAACTGAAGAAGTTAAACACGTCAATTAGCAAGATGTCGCCAAAAGACATCTTGGCGATGTCTTTTGGCGACATCTTATTAATAATAATTAATTATTAATTATTATTAATAATTAATAATAATTATTAATTATTAATATAATTAATAATTATATTAATTATAATTAATATAATTAATTATATTAATTATAATACTACGTACAATCTCTGACCACTAACAGTTACATTGTTCTAGTATCTGTTTGGACTCAATTTGCCTTCACAGCTGCCTTGAGTCTTTGCAGCATAAACTTAAGGTGTTGGAAACCTCAGAGACTCTGGTTCATCTCGACACGACAGCTTAACTCAGTTACTGTAGAAATGTCAATTACACATCCAAGATAATCAATCATTCCACATCCCAAAAGTGCTTTTATTGAAAAAAGTCCAAAGTCCAGGGAATCCACTGTAGTGCCATGAACTCATGGTCTTGTTTGTTAAACCAGTTGGAGATGATCTGAGCTTTGTGATGTGGTGCATTGTCCTGTGAGACGTACAAACAGATGTTGGATACCTTGTGGTCATAAATGGACTGACTCTGTAGCATTCTCTAGTAACAGTGACTACTCAAAGCACTTTCCACTAGAGTGCCCTTAATTGGACAATTAAGGGTTTCCATCTGTAGCTGATGGAAACTTTTGCAGGAATGTTCAAATACCTCCTCCAGCTGCTCCGAGGTACTATGTCAGTGCAGACTGGTAACGGCTGATAGGTGACTGTAGCGTTTCCGTGGCAACTACCATCAGGCAGAAGAACACACACTTTGACCACTCTCCTAGTTTCAGTGGTGGGGATGTGAAAGGTCAAACTGACACCAGTGTTGTTCCACACAGGAGATCTGTCCAGAAAAATCAGGAAAACACACAGAAAGCAAAATAGTAAGAGTTAAATCGAAACAAGAAGATGTAAGAAAACTGAAAGGTTGACGGAGAAACTTTCTATTTGTCCACATTTTTAAAGAAATTTAAAACAGCAGCTGTAGCCTTCAATTAGCTTATGTTTTATGCATCAGGAAATGGGTGCAGTTATTGTGGTGAATGTGAATAAACCGACTGGAGAGTTTCTGAAACAAAAACTAAAGCAAGTTGCATTTTTAGCTAACAACCACTTTGGCTGTTCAGTCATTTCTTTACATTTATGTAACAAATATCTTTCTGTCCATTTGTTAATTGTCAGTTTTTTTTCCTTTTTCATGTTAGACATTTGAATATTTAGTGAACTTGAGAAACAAAATCTGCTGACAGAAACCTTTGTAAATTTCATGTACATAAATGGTAAATAACCAAATTGACTATAAATGGTGGCGGCACAGATGATGATGTAGATTTAGGGTGTTTAAGAAAAAGAAGCTTGGAATACCAAGCATAGCAAATAATTTGGGGAAATTATTAGTTTTGATTGATCAAAATCAATAAAAATGATACCTGCTGTCAATATTTTCAGCAAAATGTTTTTATTTGTGCAAAGGAGGTTGGCAGCAAATCAAACGTTGTTGCCAATGAAGTGGGTCAGAGTGCATCTGTGGTTATAGGTGTTTGTGGGTGGGGTAGATGGATTCTGCAGGGTCACATGCATGCATGACTCTTTCTGATTGAAGTCCTTCAAAATGTTCATCCTTGCTGAGTGTCAAGACTTCCTGTCGACTCTTCCTCTGTTTAGTGTTAGGTTTTCATTCTTGACACTTAAGCTTCTGTCTCGCAGCTTTCAGGCCACTTGGTTCTCAAGTTTCTGTTGTCCTTGAGAAGCAGATGTGCCTGAGAATGATATTTGGTTTAAAACTCTTTGGGCTCTTGAGCTTGTAAAAAGTGTATCTTGTGTATGCCTGTTTGCATATAATATAATAAATGTTCATCTCGCAAATTATTTCCTCCATCAGTTTACGTAAGACTCATTCCGCCTGGCCTTAGTTTTCTGAGTGACTCACTCCTGAGGACTACAGTCCATGTGCGTCGAGATTCTCACTCCGATCACGTTGCTCAGGTTCTGACCTGACAACAAAGCGTGGTTTTTCCCATACAGAGACACAACGCTCGGTGTAATGGAGACGACATCTGGTATCTGACAGGGAAACAAAAGATATTTAGCATTCATCCATTATGCTTATTTGATGACGTACTGAATTAGTTTAATACAGATTTCTCAAAAACCCATTCTACAGCTTTTAGATGAGTCAAATGATTCGACTGTTAGCAGGGCTCTATAGAACATGACTGCATGCTGAGGAGCTCATTCAGCCATTTTGCTTCAGGTGTGTGTGACCAGGAATGCATCTAAAACTTACAGCTATTCAGAAGGAAAGAGTTTGAGAGACCTGGTTTAGGATGAGTGTTAAGAATAATGTGCATTAATATAGATTCAGACTCACAGAAATGTTCATCTCAGCTTCCATCTCCAGGCAAACGTCCTTCTGAGTCTGCACAGAAGATGTTGAAATAAATAAACAATATTGTTCTGGTCAGGTTACTACTGACTTATAAGACTTACTATGATGGTCATGACAGTAAACATTAGCAAGTCTATATTTAACAAATGCAGGTTGATTATTACATTGTGAGTAAGTTCACTGGCCCAGGAACAGCTGTTCTCCATCCACTGGCACCCAGATCTGATACACTGTCGGCACCTGAAGAGAAAAACAAATCAGACTGGCTTTGAGCTCAGCTTTTGGAAAACATCAATACCACAAACGTGTGGAAACAGATGTTAAATGCAAGAGCAGAGGCATTCTCCCTGAAGAAGCACTGGATGAGCTACAGGTGCATCATTCAATACATGGACAGCCCACTGATATCCTAACAGCCTCCAACCAAACAGAAACAGAATTTAAAGTCGGCAATAAACCCAACATCCACGCTGAAGGACAGTGGAAAACTTTAATGCTAATGCAAGGGGAAGAGAAGCAAAGATTTCATTTGAGATGAGACTTGCACCAACAGCCTTCTTGTCATTATTAAAAAACAACAACAAAAACAACCTCCACCCACAAGTTTAGTTTTTTGAGTGTATAAATGAACTTACAGATGGGAACTTGGTTGTCCATGAACACTTGAACAGTTGATTAGTTTTCTTTGCTCTGTCAGCTCAGATTTCCCAACGTTGATGTTTATGGTGACATCCAGGACTGTGAATTAAGAGTTTTATAAAACTTCCTTTAAGAAAGCAATAATTCATGTTTTTTTTTTAGCTAAGAATATGTAAACTTGGACAATATAATTGGAATAATGTGTTGAAAATAGCAGCAATTTTGAATCTGTTTTCTTGAGACAAAGGAAGCTTTAAAGTCGCAGAGAACATTAATAGATATGATCATTTTAACTGATTTCACTGAGACAAGAAAAAACATAAATCTGAAGCTTTCAAATTGATAAAATGTGTTTCCACACAACTGAAAAACAGAGGATGACTTTTTAATATCAAACCTGTTCAACTTTTCTGCCATATTACATTTAAAAGACAGAAGCAGTAAATGTTATTTTACAGATTATCACATTGTTTCTGTCAGTTCTAGAAAGAACTGACCTTTACATATTCTAAACGATCAGGTTATTACATTACTTTGATCATTTAACAAAAGCTGATTACCATCAGTCAGAAGAGTGTCGATAAGGATGCATGTGCACTGAGGGAACTGTGCTGAAAACTCCTGCTGCCTACAAATCTGACTAGAATTTGAAGAGAATTCACAGGTGAAGTTAGACTGAACCTCCTGCTGCACAGTCAGGTGTGTTTGGATGATTACTTTGACCTGAGAAAAACAGGAATACAGAAGAATAACATAATCTAAAAGAACAAATCAAATGCAACTAAATTCAGTCAGTGTTTGAAACAAACCATTCCACTGGAATCCTTCACAACTAGGTGGGAAATCATTTCCTGTTGAGGTTCATCAGGGATGGAAAACCACTCTGAGTCTGTGCAGTGGTCCTCAAATGTACAGCTGAAAAAGTTCAAATGAGGTTTAAGAAAGTTCAGGAATGTCTGAAGGATTCAGCGGTAAGAAGTTCCTGACCTGTCTTCAGAGACGCACCACACACAGAGGGGATCCTGTGCAGACAGACAAGCCCTCACATCTCTGTGAGTGCTACACCTCGACACTGCAACCCGCTCAATCTGGAACAAAAACACACTCAACATCTGAAAATGTATGGGTACGCTTCACGAAAAATAAATAAGATAAAATAAATAAAACACTAACCTTATTTTTAAGCTGCAAATACACATGGTTCCGATCCACTTGATCCAGATGGATTTTGGGAAACACTTTGCGTTTTTCACTCTCTCTGTAGAGAATCTCTGGACAGGTGGGCTTAAAGTTCCTGTCTACAGCAAGCTGATGACAATATAGACCATAGTTACAGTATTTATGGGAAAATTAGGAACTGAACATGTCAAAGTTATATTTCAGCAAAAATAGTTTCCCCGAACACAACTGGTGACCAATAAGTTACCAACGATGTCCCACATGGATCGATACTTGGTGTCACCTTTTTCTCCGTTTATATTAATGTAGTAAATTCAACCTGGACAGACTCACATGGTGCACATAATACTGTGTGCATTTCTCATGTAAAAGTTGCAAAAATTATTTGCACACTTATTTTATGAGGCGGCATGTTTTTTTTAAAACCTGTAAAACAATACTTTCATTAGCTATCATTAAACATTGTGATAAACTGGTGGTACTCAATAGTCGTCAGTGGTTTACAAAGCTATATAAAGGCAAGATGTTCTAGCACATTGATGCTTGCTTTGAACAGCAGCTACAGAAAAAGGAGAAGTGTTCAGAAACTAAAGCAGACACTAACGGCTACTGGCGGCTTCTTTCCCTCTAAACTGATCTAGAAATGACATCAAACTCAGACTTTAAGACTTAAATGGAAAACTGTCACTGAGTCATGAAACTTGTACATTTCAAACTATTATTAGCAATACTAGCTAGCAACAGTTATTTCAAATATGCTGCTGCATTATCAAAGCATCAGTATTTACTGAGATGGTTCATGTTGTGCAGCACCAGTCTCTGGAAATATGGTTAAAATTCTAAAAATCTTGAGTTTCTGTGCTTTGCTATGTTTTGTGTTTCCTTACCTGAACTATATAAAAATGTGAGCTGCAAATATTTGAAACATAGCGCAATTAGATATTACAATTCTAATATCAAAAATTATAATGAAACTTTGGTTTCAGAAAGCAGGGTTAACAAGCTGCTCTGAATAAACCGACCCAGCTCTGTGATACTCAGGCTTTCTGGTTTCAGAACAGGAAATATTAACTAGGTAACTCGATTCTGAGTCAAGTTACCCCTGAGTTAAGCCGTGGGCACATGGATAGAAGAAACTCATCAACAGAGCGCAGATAAGGTGATTCACCATGGCAACAGAAGAAAATAAGAAGCTTGAAAGCGTGCTTTTCTCACCAATGGAATTAGAATTTTAATGACAGAAAAGGAGAATATCAAAACATATTTCATAAAAACAAGCAGTACTGTTTCTTTAAAACAGCTAGAGTTAGCATGACAAAGACAAAATCAATGCATAAGTGTGATTTAGCAGAGTGAGTATTGTTGACACTATACTTATTTAATATTCAAAAAGAGAGGATAATTTTATTTGTCTGAAGATGAATGTCTATTGTACTACGGAAACCAAAACATGAGTAGATTATGTTTGAATTGTCAAAATGTTACAGCAACTACATTATTGCTTTATTAGTCTTGTGGCTCTGTAACTTTAGGGAACCCCATTAAACGGTGCTGCCTGTGGTTTTCAGACAGCAAGCTGCTTATAAACTTAAGTCACAATGATCCAAGTCTAACAGTGCGAGAGCTCTCATCAAAAAAACTCAGTTATAATATAAAATTTGTCTAAGCTACGTGTGTAGCGACACATTGTCATTCTGCTAAGAAGGACCTGATTATTTTTATGCCTTATAGGCACCTCTACTGTACAATAACAGTAACATTTTACAGTAACTTTGTTTTTAACAGTTTTACAGTATCATTCCAGTCAGGATCCTGTTGGGATTAACATGAAGTGCAGCACTCTCTCCAACATCTACAGGCTGCTCCACTAAAGGACACGCCATTTCTGACACTTTCCTGTTCCAGCTCTCACAAAACGATAGAACAAACTCAGGGTTTGTTCAAACAGTCCTGTTAATGAGCAGCATAGGTTCACAGGGTAAGTTGATCCAACGGTTATCTGGCTTTCTGAAACTGAAAACCCAGGATATGCATAGTTGGGCCAGAACTTACGCAGGATTTTCATTTATTCTGCTTTCTGAAACGGGGCTCAGATGTCTTATAAATAATAATAATTTCTTTTTCAGAAACTAAAGAAATAATTTCTTCACACCACTCCCCCCTCCCCTGCTACCACAGCTGAAAACAAAAACATCTTTTAATAAAAATGTTTTTATACTTATCATGGTATTTTTTTTAGATGTAATGTATTGCATTCTTCTTTATTAGAAGAATGGAGGAGTATGGGTGGTTGACATCCTGTCATGTCAACCATGTCAAGCATCTTGCATTTAAGACTCTCACCTTTCATCACAATGTGTCCAAACTCCAAAGCCTTTTTAGTCAGGCTGCTGTGTGTAGAGTTAGACTTTCTTTTTCAGTAGATGGGAAAAGGAGAATTCCAACATACTCATTTTAAAGGCAGAAACTCATTTACACTGAAACAAATCCTCCCGTCTCCAACAGTACTGCAGTATTCAGTAATTTTCTACACACCTTCATAAGCAAACCGTCTGCTGTTCCAATGAAGAACACCATCCAGGCCTTCTGCTTCATCGCCAACACAGAGGTCATGTCATTGTGTTTCAGAAGAACGACCTTTGGTTTTAGATTATTTGGTCCTAACTGAGAAACAGAAACAGTGATTAGCTCTAAAATCTGCCTACAGAGAAGAGTTGCAAACATTTGGTCTAAAAAAATGCTACAGATTTATTGAAGGGAGAATAGCCGATGATCCTGTAGAGCAGGGGTGTCAAACTCAATTTCACCGAGGGCCACTTCAGCATCTTGGCCCCCCTCAACGGGCCACATTGACGGTACAGATCAGGAGTGCATCCCTGCTAAAACACCCCAGACAAAAGGTTGACTTCCCTCTTTCAGTTCTGTAGAGGCTTATCAATGGTCCAGGTGTGTTAGAGAAGGAACCATCTAAAGTTGCAGATGGTAGCTCTGGAAAACTAGACTTGGGCACCCCTAGCATAAATGTATAAAAATACAATGTTAAAAATAAATTAAACACCTCATATTGTTAAATAACTGATTTTATGTATTGGAGTTTTAAATATTACATTTGACTTTCCATGGATGTAAAATTACTGCTCAGTTTAAAAAGTACAATATTTAAATCAGTGTTTAAAGGTAAGCAAACAAATAATAAAAACAAGTCACATGGGCAGACATTATAGACTTTACGCAAAGATTTAGTATCAGAGGCAACTGAAATCAAATAATTTAAAAAATCCATTCTGAATATCATCTCATGGTCTCTGAACTAAATGCGTCTTTCTGACCGGGAGCTGATGGCGTGTTGAAGAGTTGTGGACCGGACGCTTTGGAGCGTCTGGTTAGGAAGCCATTACATACAAACCTTTGGTTGAAATGGCTCGTAAGTTCAAGTCTCCATTACAGAGAAAACTAAAGGGAATGCAACGTTGTGTTAATCCATTTGAGGAGCCGGCAGTTTATCTTGAGGAAATAAATGACGATGCAAAAGTTAATTAGACTGTAACATGCGCAGTCCGCTGCTCAACCACTGCGGATGCGGCTCCGCCGCTGCGAAGACTGAGAAACCGCTGGGAGTAACTCAAACAGCGGATTTAACAAATGGAGCCTTCTGGGTTCACGTTACCCAGGAGAGCGGCGCTCTGGAGGAGCTGCAGACGTAACATCTGCGAAACCAGCAAAAAAAAAAAAAAAAAAAAAAAAAAAAATCCTGGTAGAAGCGCACACCGGACCGCGCAGGGTAAAACACTCTCAGAGTTCAGGTGAACTGTTTGGATCAGACAGATCCAACTGACTGATGAATTAGCGCAGATTTTTCTGCAGATGGGAACCAGGAGGAAGTTGTTCAGACCCCAGCGGGTGATTTGATGCTAATCTAAGTGAAGTCGCTTAATTTAATTTATTAAGCGTTATTGGGGCCTCAGTCAGTTGATTTTGTCACTATGGATAAAAAAATGTAGATACATTTATCTGCTTAATTTGTGATGGGATCTGGATTCATGGTGAATATTAACTAAACCGCATAAAATGCGACTAAATAGCCGATGTTAATATGATTGTAATTTCACGGATAAAAATAGTACATGACCGATTTTTTTTTTATGTTGTCGGTCAAGATAACGGATAACAAAAAAAGTCTAGCGCGACCTGCCGCCCTGACACCAACTCACACATCTTCATTCACAGTCTTACTTGTAGATCGATTTTTCTTTTCTTGGACGCTTTGATGTTAGCTTGTCGACGTCTCAGTTTTATTCGCTGGGAAAATCAATAAGCAGCTTGAGGTGACTCTGCTGCTCTCTAGTGGCGAGAAGCCGTATTGTTGGCTGGTAACAATCGAAATGCATTGTGGGAGATGTAGTTTGTAGTCAATTCGTGCTCAAAACCTATTTTAAGTCAATCATCGGCCTATAAAATGCTGGGGCGGGCCACATAAAATGACATGGCGGGCCACATGTGGCCCGAGGGTCTTGAGTTTGACACATGTGCTGTAGAGCATCAAGGATCATACAGTCATGTGTTAGATGATGTAGAGTTTTTAAAGGTTAGGGTCGAGGCCACAGGAGGATTTGAATGAACATACTTTTTGTAAAGACAACAGAAAACATTGTAGCACACCACAAAACAGTTCAGTTATGAAAATATTTGTTGCCATAGTGAATACTATCCATAGAAAGCTCAAATGCAGTTAGAAAAAAATAACTTATTTCTGTTATTGTGCAGAATCAATGTGAAGGAATAAGAAAAGCTAAAAAGCAAAAAAGCCACCAGGAGCTTTTCTAGTGAACAAAGAGAAAAATGTCCTGACTTCATTGATGTCTATTTCATGGAGTAATGTAGTAAATGAACTGCTTTCATCTCATCCTTTTTAGACAACATGATCAACACTGAAACAAAAATGATTATAATATGATTTTATAGCAGATAAAAGCTTTACCATGTGTCTCTGGCAATGAAATGTCACAAAGGACTTAGCATCAACTATCATCAAGCTCAATTAGTGTTTATTATTATACACTAATAATAAATTTGAAGTTTCATTGCAAGTTACTGACAAAGGAAATGTGTCTTTGCTAATCTGGTAAAAAAAAATCTGGTAAAAAAATATTAGAATATATATCTGAAAAAAAAATAAATTTTGTGACTAATAAATGTCAACCTTTGATACATCAGATCCACAGCAGGAACCCCTCATGGCTCCAAGCTAATCAAATGGAAATTTTAGTGCAGAAAACTTATAGATTGGACATCTAACATGGTAACATGTTTTACCAATTCAGTAATTTGTCACAAAGGGAAATTTAATAGAACGTCCAAGATAACATGTTCAACTGAACATAAAATGACTAAATTTCTTTCCTTTATATTTATATTCACAATAACTTACCAAGGGATCTGTACTTTTTGGTGTGTTAAAAAAGTCTGGATCTTTATTCATCTCCCTGCTGAGATCAGGACTGATGTCAAACAGCAGCAGCTCAGTGTTTTCTCCTCCTTCATCCACACTGAACACTCCACTCCACAGGACCTGCTGTCCACCTGGGACGACCGAGGAGGCCAGCAGTCTGCTGCCTTCACCTCCAGAGGAACTGAGAGTCGCTCCACGAAGAGACTTCAGAGTGTCACTTTTACTGGTTTCAGCCTGAAGCCAGATGAGACGGACTTTGTTGGTTTCACCTCCTGATGCCACGTTGGAGAACAGATACACTGTTGAGTTGATCTGGAATCCATCCACAAAATCTACATCAGCTTCAATTTGGATCCCAGGTTTATCACCTGACTGACCAGACCAGGAAAATATTTCCCCATGCTGTCTGTGATCTGTGTTGTGAAGGTTGATTGTCTTTAAATCAGCGCTACACTTGTCCTTCTCTGTCTTGTCTCTATGGTTCTTTATCGCTGTCAGAATGTAAGTCTCAGTCTGACCTGACTCCTTCTTCACATCCACCAGAAAGCTGACAGACCCACTGCTGCTCCTTAGAGGTCCCACCTGGATGGATTCACTGTAAACCAGCTTATTGATGTTCTTCAGGTCCAGAATCTCACAATAACCACAGTAATTGTTGGTCACACCGCAGCTGACCACTGTATCATTCCTAGCAAATGGAATTAAAATATTGACACTGAACTTTGCATTTAACAAATCCGTTTCTGAGATTGATGAAACTCCGTAACACCCATCCCATTGTCGTCCTTCAGGATCCCTCTCTGGGTCAGGCTGTGCAGCAGAGTCAGGTCATGGCTCAGTTGGTAAAGCTTCTCCTCTGTAGCGATGTAAACAGAGTTGGTGGCCACTGCCACCTGCTGAATGTTTCCCTCAAAACTGAAACTTCCATCTTCCTTGTGACTCCACGCAGTTTTGACCCAGACAGCACAAAGCAGACCGAGCAGCAGGATCATGTCGCACCAAAGGATGCAGCAATGACTGAGACACTGAGGGACACTGATCTGTGGGTCTCTGCAGAGATGAGAACTAAAGCTAAAGGTGCTAACTGTGGGAGGAACTGAGCCCACACAGCAGAACCACAAATAAAAATACATGGTTTGTCTCACGTAGTTTGTAGAGATTGGAGCACAAATATAGATTTATATCACAATGTTGTTTTGTTTGTTAAACATGGCAACTTGATGTGCATTTCTTTTAGCCCAAAGCATACTTTCAGAAATGGAGAATATAAGCAATCCTTGATATGTTGCATTTATATTTGCATTAATTTTGTCTTTGCCTTGATTTAGGTTAACAACTGTGACAATGTGTGATGTATGGCAGATATTAAATTACTTTTGATTAAATGCTAATTATATCAGCAAACATAGAGCATCGCTTTCCATCTTTGGCAACAGTGCCATCTAGTGTTAAATCTCGGAAGCCCACTTTAAAATAAATAAATAAATAAAAAAAAACGTTAAAACATGTATGTACTTATCCCAACTGGGTTTGGTTCTGAATTGTTTTCTTGTAACACCATATCTATACACAAATAATGTCTAATGAAATAAAGAAAACTGCTTTAATTTTATCCTGAGAAAAACAGTAGGGTATGCTTTTGTTTTTAAAATATATTTTATGTAACCTACCTGGTAAGGTAGGCTAAGTTTTTAAGTTTGCTGTCTAACCAAACTTAAAAAGAAGGGAAAAAAGAGAGGAAAAAAAACCCCAATATTGTTTACATACCAAATAGGTTGCTTACCTACGAATTCAGCAAACCCATGTTAGTTTCAGAGACAGACTCAAAGGTTATACATTAGAACTGCTTAATGGAAAAGGAAAATAATAAAGACAAATGAATGTTATAAACAAAGTTTTTTAAGTTGATGTACTTGATATGACTTGAAGATGACTACACATTTGCGTTTGTGCACAGATGTCCATGTTTTGTTTTCTTGACGCTCTTGACTTAAAGACACAAATGTAATCGTATGAAAACACAGCTGTGGATCCATTTTGAATCACTTTAAAAGCGAGTTAATATCTAAAATTGTGGTGTGTGCTCATTTCCTTCCTCTCTCAGCACATCGTTCAGCAAAGACGTAGCGCTTTTAGCCACATCTCTGTCGACACAGAGACCACAGTGTCTACAGTCCATCAGTGTCTCTCAGTCAGAGCTGCCTCCTTTGGTACAAGATGATCTTTCTGCTCGGTCTGCTTTGCTCCATCTGGGGAGAACCTGTAAGAGGTTTCAACTTTACAGAGGATCTCCGTCAGCTCGCTGTGGGTAACAGCTCTGTTTACATCGCTACAGAGGAGAATCTTTACCAGCTGAGCCATGACCTGACTCTGATCTACAACCTGACCCAGAGAGGGATCTTAAAGAGAGGGGACCAACCGGATAAAGAGGAGTTTTACAGAGACCCCATGAAGAAGGCCTGGAACACAACTTTCAGAGTTAATGTTTTATTACCATTTGTTAAGAATGACACATTGATCAGCTGTGGTGTGACTGGAAACAAACTCTGTGGTTTCTGTGAAGTTCTGGACCTGAAGAACATCAATAAGCTGGTTTACCGTGAACCCATCCAGGTGGGACCTCGGAGGAGCAGCAGTGGGTCTGTCAGCTTTCTGGTGGATGTGAAGAATTCAAGTCAGACTGAGACTTACATTCTGACAGCGATAAAGAACCATAGAGACAAGACAGAGTGTAGCACTGATTTAAAGACAATCAACCTTCACAACACCAATCAAAAACAGCCTGGGGAAATATTTTCCTGGTCTGATCAGTCAGGTGATAAACCTGGGATCCAAACTGAAGCTGATGTAGATTTTGTGGACGGATTCCAGATCAACTCAACAGTGTATCTGTTCTCCAACGTGGCATCAGGAGGTGAAACCAACAAAGTCCGTCTCATCTGGCTTCAGGCTGAAACCAACAAAACTCAGACTCTGGAGTCTCTTCGTGGAGCGACTCTCAGTTCCTCTGGAGGTGAAGGCAGCAGACTGCTGGCCTCCTCGGTCGTCCCAGGTGGTCAGCAGGTCCTGTGGAGTGGAGTGTTCAGTGTGGATGAAGGAGGAGAAAACACTGAGCTGCTGCTGTTTGACATCAGTCCTGATCTCAGCAGGGAGGCAAACACAGATCCTGACTTTTATACATCAGTGAACAAGCCAAACAACCCAGTAAGTCGCTGTATTAAACATAAACTACTTTCAGTGTTGATGTTTCATGTCTTGTTTTACTGAGTCCTGGATGAGAATCTCCAGCTGAGTTTTGCATGATTCAAATGAGACAGAGAATATTCAATAAGTGGAAAGGTTGGGTAATTTATGTTTATGATGTAAAGGTTGGTATGGCTTCATGGATTAGTCCATTTCTTTTTCACTTTTAAATAATTTTAAATAAACTCTTATTGTGTTCAGTTTTTACCTTAAATTAAACCATTTTCAAAAATTTTTTAACTTTACCATCTTTATGAATTTTGGCAGTGTCTACATGTTTGTGTTTGTTTAGTTTTCTGAGTGTCATTTTAGATATAAAATATAGTCATTCAAAGCCAGCTTATTAGAATCTGTCCCAAAACCTCTGTATAAATCTTCCCTAAGTTTACAATTCAAAGAACAAGACAAAATGTTGAAACGATTCTCTCTGTTCCTCAGTCAGTTCGGCTCCTGAAACCAAAGGCTGTGCTTTTGAAGCAGAACTTCATGAGTTCTGTTCTGGCCGTCAGGCTGAACAACTGGATGGTTTTCTTCATTGGAACAGCAGATGGACAGCTCATCAAGGTGGGTAGGAAACTAACAACTGAGAGGAAAAAAACTGTTTTAGCAAAACAAGTAGCAAACAGAATTTTATGAATCATGTATGAACACCATAACTATGTCACTGTGAAGATGACAGGGTTTAACCTGGACAAACCCCACAGAGGACCAGGGATGTTATTTAAATAGAAACACAATCCAACAAGCTCTTTGTTCTTTAAGAGCGTCTTTCAAATTTGAAAATTATTATGCTAATTGTTATACAGCCTCAGAAAGAGATGATTCAAAATTAAAATAGGATTCCATTCAACCCTGTTTCTTAGATACGTCTTCTACCTCTAACCTACACTGTTGTCGTTGTCATCAGCTTTCTGTGGACAGGAAGTACCAGCCCTCCTGTCCACAGATCCTCCTCAGAACCAGTGGAGACAACAAAGTGTTTCCAAAACTCCAACTGGATCCAGTGGATCACAAACATCTCTATGTGCCGTTTAAAAACCAGGTAGATTGGAGCTTCTTCATGTGGCGTTCACTTACCCTGCCTGTTGATGTGTTTCTGAAACATGGTGTTCTGCTCCAGGTTCAACGTGTTCCAGTGTCAAACTGCAGAACTTACCAAAATGTGAAGGATTGTCTTTCTGCCCAGGATCCATTCTGTGTCTGGTGTGTCTCTGAGAAAAGGTCAGAGAAACTTCATCTCAGCTCCATCCTTCATCTCAACTCTATGATGACACATTTACATTTTTCAGCTGCTCATTTAAAGACGACTGCAGAGGTTCAGAGAGGCTGTCCATCCCTGATGAATCCAAGCAGGAAATAGTTTCTCACAGATTTCTGAAGGACTCCACAGGAGAGGTGAGTTATTAATAAATTTATGACTGTTTTCATCTGGAACTATCAGTTATTATCATCTTATTTTTGTTCTTTTCTCAGATGAAAATAATCATCCAATCACACCTGACTATGGAGAAGAAGGTTCAGTCTAACTTCACCTGTGATTTCTCTACAACCTCCACCCAGCTTTGTAAAAAACAAGGACCAAAACCACAGTACCCACAATGCACCTGCATTCTCAATGACCCCATACCTGCTGATGGTCAGTGATGGTCAGGAAGTCTTTAAACATTTTGTTCCAGCTGTTAAAGTTCCATACTTTATCTTTGATGTACAGATTTTGATGTTACCGTGACGATCAGACTTGGAGACACATCTCTGTCAGAAAAAATAAAGATGATCAAGTGTTCCAGTATCCAGGGGCAACCAAGTTTTCACCTGTAAGTTCATTTATGTTTTAGAATACAGATTTAATAACAACTAATATCATCATAAAGTCTAACAGTATAAATTAACTCCAGTGTTTTCATAACAACATGGAGGTCTACTCTGCATTAAATCTGAATAATACAAATATTGTAGCTGATATTTAAATCCTTTTGTAGCTGAAAGGAAAAGATTAATGTTGAATCCTGAGAAGCTTCATTCTGCTCAATGTTTCATTAACATGAATGATGCATTATTAGTGCAGCTTGTTGTTTCTAAATGAATCTGTATCAAGTGTTGTAATGTTTGAGTAAAGCTGAGATCAAACTGGCCTGTTTTCTGTCCAGGTGTCAGCGGTGCATCAGAGCAGGATGTGGATGGAGACAGAACAGCTGCTCCTGGGCCTCTGATGCAGTCAGCAACGTAATCATGAAACATTTCATGATTTCATGAAATTTAGAGAAATTTCTCCTCAGATAGTGCATGATAGACATAATTACATTTCTTAATTACATAATTACATTAACCTCTATTGTATCTTTAACAGTTTCTGTGTTAAACTGGACTAATGTCAACTGGAACAGCTTCATAAAATGATCTGATGATCTCTCTTTCTTTCTTTCTTTCTTTCTTTCTTTCTTTCTTTCTTTCTTTCTTTCTTTCTTTCTTTCTTTCTTTCTTTCTTTCTTTCTTTCTTTCTTTCTTTCTTTCTTTCTTTCTTTCTTTCTTTCTTTCTTTCTTTCTTTCTTTCTTTCTTTCTTTCTTCAGGACATTTGTATAAACATCAAGCCATTAGGGAGGAACTTTTCTGTGAGTCACATTTTTTGTTCATCTGACACTCACCTCATACATTTTCAGTATAACTCTTTGGTAATGTGAAACATTTGTATTTTCTGCTCCTTCAGGAACCAGAGATCTTCTCCGTCTCTCCCAGTGTTGTGTCTTTCTATGGCAGAAATCAGGCTGTGCTGTCGGGTCGTAACCTCAGAGATGTGACCAGAGTCAGGATTAAAACTGACCTGGACTGTGACCCAAAGGAGTGAGTCGCTTTATTTTTTACTACAGTCATGTGGAAACATTATGTCTCGCCAATGAATGTACAATTCTTCTAAAGTATGTGAGCCAAGAGATCTTTGGATTTTACTACTAAACTAAATGTGTATAATATATAGATTTCATACACAGTTGTACGTAGAATATAACTAACAGACCAAACCTTAGAAATTCTCAATTTAAAACTCAATGCTTTTAAAGCAGATTAGTGTTATTTAGCATATTTAGCAATTCACAATTTTAATGGTTTTATATCCCTTTCATGCATGAATTATGATCCTTTGTGTCAGGATTTTTTTCCAATTTTTTTTTTGATTTTCTTAAGGCATGAAAAAAGGTAGGACAAAAATGTAAAAAAAAATATTTTATTTTTTTTCAGGTGATCATTTGTAATTTTCTCCAAATATAAAGTTGTTATTGAAAAATAAATCAGTATCTTTAGGGGTCATCTGATGTCACAATATTTTCTTTTTTACCTGCAAGAGTCGTCTACAGTAGAAGGTGGATCAGGGTTGGTTGGCATACTTTTTGTCTGTCCGCCATATTGGATTTAACAAAAATAATTTGGAGTTGATGACCAGTAGTTGATAGTGTATTTTATGATACATTAGTGTCCACTTTAGTGGTCTGTGTGCATTTGTAACATAAAAATCCACAAGAAGCACAAGAAAATAGCTTTTAGATACTGTCCACTGTAGTGATCACTATGCTTTCTCTCTTGCTCTCGATGAAGGCGGACACTTTTTTCCTCTGTTCCCTCCCTGCCCATGCCTGCCCTGTTTGCTCTGTTTTTGTCCTGTCTTTTTCTATATTTTTGGAGCATTTCTTTGCACATCACCCAAATCTACAAATTATGGATCTGGTCAACTGATCTCTCAATGCAATTGATCAAATTCAGATTCACCCTGGATTTATTCATTATAACAGGACTGGAGCTTGTGGATTCCTAGATTATAAACAAATTAGTGACGGATTTGGCCTAACTAGCGAACACTCGGACTGTTGGTGTGGACAGAGACGAGGACTCTAAAACTCACAAACGAGTTGGAATTGATCTTGGAGACTTTGCTGGTTTCGGATCAGTGGAACGACCAAACTAATTTGGACAATTGGGAACTGAGATGTATCGGAGAGACTTTAGGGAAGATTGAAATTTATAATCTCCCCGACCTAAGTCATTCTGTTTCTGAATTGGCTTTCCCCGTGTCACCTTGGAAGGGCTGCATATTTCTAATCTCCTTGAAGATATGTAAACATAACGCTCTTTCCCACCTCAACCCCCTCCTGTATTCATGGAGCTGTGGAGCTGAGCGCTCCCAAGGACATCATTCCCCGATAAACAACACCTCTATCGGACTTTGCCAGAAGGGTCAGCAAACTGGTTTCATGGCCCTTTGACATCACCGCCTTCACTCAAGTCTCTGTTTTGCCCTTTGTTTTGTCTGAATGTTGCGATTTGCCCTAATGTGTCCTTTCTTCTTTTTTGTTTTTCTTCTTTCTTTCTTTCCTTTGGTTTGTTATTTTGTTTGTATTTCCTTTTAATTCATGTAAAGCACTTTGAATTGCCTTGTTGCTGAAAATGTGCTATGTAATTAAAATTACCTTACCTTACCTATGCATGAAAGCGATATATAGAAAACATACATTTTATTCCAGTCTTATTTGCACATTTTATCTGATATTTATTTTACGGAATTTTCACCTCTTTCTTACTCAGCATCCATTAGATTGAACGTTTTCAAACACAAGTGTTTTCCTATTGGTTCTTGAAACGTTCATTCTTTCATTCTAATGTGCAAAACTTCCCAAATATTATGTATAAATGATTAAAAATACATATTTTCAACATATGTCTGATATTGCTGAGAACCATGATTCTACTTTGTCAGTTTTATGGGTTTTTGTGATGCATATGACAGTTTTTTTCTCTCTCTGTGTTCTCAGATCTCCTGTGTTAAGCAACAACGGCTCCAGTCTGACCTTCCACATTCCCAGCACAGAAACTAAAGGCCTGGTCAAAGTCTGTGTTCTCCTTCCAGATGGAAGTTGCCACGGAAAATTCACCATCACCTATCAGTCTTCACCAATCTGCACTGATATTACACCAAGCAGCAGCTGGAGAAGGTATTTCAATGTTTTTGCTAAAAATATTGAGCGTATATGGAACCAGTCTGTGACATTAAGCTCCAGTGTATTTACCTTAGTCAATAAAACAGTGATGTCTGAAGCCAATTAAGTTTTATTCAGAGACATATTCAAAAATGTGGTGTGGTGTTGGTTGTTCATGCTTCAAAATCTAGCAATGAAGCTGAATTAAAATAATTCTGCAAATGGGAGTGAAAAAAATCAGCAGCTAATTGTAATACAACCAGTTATTGGGTTTAAATCATAATTAACTCCTTCCATATAGGCAGGTCGGTTTGAAATTTTTTTTAAAATAAACTAATCATCTGAAAACTGCATTTGGTTTTTATTTAGGTGATATCTGATGACATGTTTGAAAACCTGAACAATTTAAATGTGACAAAAGCAGAAACGGAATAAATGGATAAAGTATTAAATACTTTTTCAAACTACTGAATGTGAACAAGGGTTACATTCAGTGGTTCAGTTAGAACAATCACAGGTGGTATGCTGTTAAAAAGTAAAGTGTTTGTCCTCTCTGTGTCCTCCAGTGGGGGCAGGAAGGTCACTATTTCTGGGACTCACCTGAATTTGGTGGAGGGGATCACACACAGCCCCACCCTGCAGGAAGTCATGCCTCTGATGAGCAGCAGCTATCAGGTAACTCTGCAGACAGAAACTCTGTTATCAGCATACAGTGAACTACATGGTGCTACGTTTCTACTTCAACAGACTCTCGTCTATAAAACACCTGCAGCCAAAAACCCTCCGGTGTCCAGCAGCAACGTGTTTCTGAAAGTAGCCAATGAAACGTTGAAGTGCTCAGAGAAAATAACTTACTATCCTGACCCAGAGTTTACCAGCTTCACAGCAGTGAAGGAAGGGAAAGATGTCCGCATCACTATTCAGGTACGGCAGGTTCTGTCCACATTTGTTCACTCAGACATGTTGATGTTATTATTGAAGGGGAAACTGGTTTTGTTCTTTCAGAAAAAGGCAGACAAGCTGCAGATGACAGAAGCAGAGCTGTTGGTTGTGGGAATTCAGAATGAAGTTGAACATTCCTGCATCATAATACCTGAAGAAATCAAGACAGAAACCTTCATCTGTGAGATCAAAGACCTGCAAAGCTCTGACATTGATATGATCAAGGTGAATCCTACAGTTAAAGTGGTATAAGTTTAATTGAAATGATGTTTTTTATTTGCAACTACAACAGCTTTACCAATCAGTCTCTCACATTACTTGCAGTAGACCTTCTCCTGATATGCATTTATAGTTTTAACTTTTCTTCTGATTCCAGCTCAAAAGTCTTTTTAATTAGTTCTGTCTTTCTTTTCAAGATCAATTATGGAGAAACATGGATGAATCTGCGTGTTTTGTCTTCATTTCATAAAAACCTCCTGATCCTGCGGCTCTTGCTAATACCCTGCGTTATCGCTGGTAAGTATCTGAATGAGGATGGCTGATGTTTTGATCCACCAGCTTATTGCACCAAATAATGTCAGACTTTTTATCAGCATTTTCTACAAGTAAGCTATTATAACGAATGCCATGTTAATGTGGTCATTTGTCAATGAGCAGGACATTTCTATTTGCTCTTTTATACAAATCAGCATCAATGATTCCACTCTGAACCTGTTTGTCTTTCAGTGTTGGTGTTTATTTGTCTGCGGGAAAAACGAAATTCACGGTTGAGAAAAACCAAATCTGATCACCTGGAACTGGAAGACATTGCTGAATGAAGAGGTTGAAGAGCTTTGTACTTGACAGCTTTATGTGCAATGACATTTCTGTAGTTATGTATCTCGGTGAATTCAAATGACATGATGACTTGCCATGCAGCACCTTAAAGCATTACTATTTCACAGGAAGTTCACAAGAATAACCAAGAAGTACTCCCATTATTTTAAGGTGCCATAAATATACACAAAACATTTCTTCATTATGGATTTAATGAGTCATTGTTTACTTTAAAGATTAGGCAAAAGCAAAACAACGTTTTAAACAACACTTCTAAACCAGAACTATCAGTCTTGTTTAGGCCACAACCTACTAAACAATTAGTCATTCAGTTTCTAAGCGCTAATAGAAAGTAATTTGACATACTCCTAAACAAACTGTGGTGGTATAAAATTGTACTGTGTGCTGGTGCATGTTTATTTTTATTATGTTTATTATGTTATGCATTTAGCTGCAAAACAAATTGTCCCTTGGGGACAATAAAGTTTATCTGATCTGATCTGAGCAAAGCTCTGATGCACATTAATGTAGAACATTCTGGAAGCTCATGTCAATTCTGCCCATTTTCGCAACATAAGTGAAACAGCGAGTTCCTGTTTGCATGGTCTGTAAATACAACGTCCTCTTTAATTAAGTCAAAAGTTTTCTTGTGCATTGTTGAAATGTCACAGTTTAAAAAGTGTCAGTTTCATTCTGTGGTGACTCATTTTACACTCAGAAACTGAACACGGGGTGGAATACTTAGTCCTCCACAGAAACATGAGAGGCTGATAAGTTCCACAGAAAAAACTACGTTTGGAGTGTCTAAAGTGTGACACGGGGGCCATTTGTGGCCCCTGGAAGAGTTTTGTGTGGCCCTGGACCCAGTTCAGGAATGGCTTAAGTTTATACTACAGCAAACTGATGCAGTTCAAGACTTTTTGTGTTTTTCCTTGTTTGAGATTTTGAATTACAAATTCAGATCTTAAATATTAAAATTTAGGTACAAAGCAAATGTTTTTTGCTTCTATTAGCCATAATCTTTTCTCTCTTTTTTTTGCATATCATAGTAAGTAGGGATTCTCCTGCGACTTTATGCTCAAAAACACACACTCAGTGTCATGCTCACGAACACAGTGTGTGTTCTTGTATAGTTCTTGTATAATTAGATTCAAATTCTTTAGTAAAAAACAAACAAGTAAATAAAAAATAAAGTGCTATTTCTTCTGCTCTTCATAAAAGCCTATACCTGAAATTAAGGTGCTTTTTTTTTATATAACTGAACACTGGCTTTAATGTTACGGTTCTTCCTTGTGAGTGGAGCGTCTTCACTTCAAGTCTAAAAACCAACTTTAACAAATGTCACAGACAGAGAAACTGTTTATCATCAGAGGGCGACAATCACACCCTGAACCAAATACATCAACTATATTACCTAAAATGGTAATGTCAGCAAAATTTACTTCCTTTTTTACTGTTATTTTTGTTTTCAACTGCATTTTAAGCACACATATTTAGAAATGTTCTTAACTTCAAATTTGCCATGACAACAGCAGCAGACGGGAGAAGTAGCCTTTAAGATAAAAATTAAAAGTGCTACTTGCTCTGATGCAGGGAACACAGAATCTAAAATACAGAGAAGACAGAAGAACTAAGATCTATAGAATCATGATCAATAAGAATGTACATTCAGATGAAGCTTTTGTTCATCAGATATGAAGTATGTTTTAAAAATAACCTATAAGCAGAGATTAAACATACTAAGTATAGAATTTTTTTTTTGGTGGTCTGATGTGACTTTCTAATATTAAATTCCTGGTTTTATTAAATAAGTGGAAAATAATCATATAAAACAGCAGAGCTGGTAGTAACTAGTTATGTTTACTTGAGCAACGTCTTGGAAAAAATTAACTTGTATGAGTATTTTTACTATGCTGGACCTTTTACTTTTCTTACTTACTTTATTTCACTATTATGAAGTAACGCTACTCTAACTTGAGTCAAAGTAACTTTACCGAATGAAGAACAAGTTTGTTTTAACCAAACGTTCACCACAAACCTAAAGGTTTTGTTAGTTTCATAAGTTTTATATTGAAGGAAATTGATTTTTAAAATTTTTTATTTTACCTCATTTGGTTGTTTTGTAATTATGTTATTTTATATGGTAATATTTACACTTTGATTTTAAATTACCAACATTTCCAAAGAACTAAATCTTGGTCCGTCTGATGATGTAGTTCTTAAATTTTAAATGATTGATGTTTTGATCAGTTACTGAGTAGTGGAGCAGATTTTCATCAAATACGTTTTTACTCTTAGTTGAGTCATTTCTAGGACTGATACTATTTACTTTTATTTCAGTAAAAATATGTTGAAGTAATAATAATATGATTTTATTTATAATGACCTGTATATCATGAGATCTCAAAGGGCTACAAAGACTTAAACAAACAAAAAACAATTACAATTGTAATAAGTTTTTTTAAGTGGACTATAATATGAGTCCACTTATCTGGACTCATAGAAACGGTTTCAGAAGCAGTGAAACCACTTTGTTCATTCTGACTGAAAGCAGGCTGGTTCTTCACTGCACTGATATTGTTCATATGTACACACCAACTAGTTACTGAGCAAAAATAGAGTTTGACATGAGGTTTAATTTACATTAAAAAAAATCTCTCCCTCACCCGTAGCTGAGGAAGTAACTATCGTACTGACCTTAATGAGCTGCCCATCAGGTGTTCCGATGAAGAAAACCGTCCAGCTGTCCTGCTTCACTGCCGACACGGAGCTCATGTGTTTCTTCTTGAATAGAACAGCCTGCGGTTCCAGGGGCCTCGGTTCTGACTGAGAAACAAAAACATGAAACATGAAAGGTTTCCTGAAACAAATATATAAATAATACCCATAAACTAACTGATCCTGCTACAGGCACATTTTAAGTCAGCCATGTTTCTCCATCTCTACAGTGTATCGTATCAAAGAAAATTACAAAAATAAAACTTCGAAACAAAATGTCAACACTTTGTGAAGAATAACATAAAGGGTTAAAGTTTTATTTTAAGTTACATGTACGTTATGTGCAATTGATATTTAGTTGAAAAAAGAAAACAGTTTGTTAATGTACACATGAACCACCAGTAGGCGGGCAGGTGATGACAGATTCTGACTGCGTCTCTAAGGCTGAGCCCACATCACTGAGGAAGCTCATTTCAGCCACTCGATCTGATCATGTCATCAGCAAAAAGCAAAGAGACTCCAAGGTTCACAAACCAAACATCCTTCTTTTTGTGACTGAGCCTTAAAAGTCCTGTTCATAAACAGGGTTGGTGTTGACGGACAGCGCTGGGGGGTTTCTGGTCAAATGTCCCATGGACCTGAAGTCTGATTAGCTGGTAGCATAATGCCACCCAACTTGCATGGAACCTTATTCTGACATTCGATGTGGTGAGCCCACATAGATGTGTTTCATTCTGTGTTCCTATGTATTATTATTTTTTAATATTTGCACTTGATAATCCAAAACTATTTAAGTATGAAAAACAACGATGAACAGAAGAAATCTGCATAGGTGTGAATTTATACACACACAGAAAAAAAAACACTCACCGGGTTGTTTGGCTTGTTCACTGATGTATAAAAGTCAGGATCTGTGTTTGCCTCCCTGCTGAGATCAGGACTGATGTCAAACAGCAGCAGCTCAGTGTTTTCTCCTCCTTCATCCACACTGAACACTCCACTCCACAGGACCTGCTGACCACCTGGGACGACCGAGGAGGCCAGCAGTCTGCTGCCTTCACCTCCAGAGGAACTGAGAGTCGCTCCACGAAGAGACTTCAGAGTGTCACTTTTACTGGTTTCAGCCTGAAGCCAGATGAGACGGACTTTGTTGGTTTCACCTCCTGATGCCACGTTGGAGAACAGATACACTGTTGAGTTGATCTGGAATCCGTCCACAAAATCTACATCGGCTTCAGTTTGGATCCCAGGTGGACTGCTGTGGATCAGAGTGAAGTTGGGCCACAGCTGATAAAGTGTCTCTGCTGTAGCAATGTAAAGATTGTTGGTGCCAATGCCCACCTGCTGAATGTCCCCTTTAAAGGAGAATTCACCTTTCTCCTTCAGACTCCAAGCAGGTTCTCCACAGATCAAGCAGAGCAGACAGAGCAGCAGGATCATCTTGTTCTGATATACTGACAGACGCAGGTCAGTTTGATGTCCGTGTCTCTGCTGTGAAACGAGTGAAAGTGCTGCATCTCTTTGAAAATGAGGAGGGGCCATCTGCAAAATCACAGCATCTCCAGTTTCACTAGTGATAAAATCTAAATGTTCAGGCTGCATTTCAGCCAAAGTCTTGGCATCAGTGAGAGTCTGTCAACGTGTTTCACAATTCAGCTCTTTTTCAGAGAACACTGGCGGTAAATCAACAGAAAAGCTCTGAGGTTCAACCTTTTTATTTTATATATCTATATATATAATTCTTTAAGTTACTGACTGCATGCTATATGCTCCTTGAGTCATTTAACTGATCAGGTTTTTATTAGTTTGAAGTGTGAAGTCAAAAATGATGTTCTAGTTTTAAAGGGAGATCATTTCCTGATCTGCTTATAAACCAAATATTCAGTCGTCCCCGAGACCTGGAACTTCAACTGGATTTCACTTCATAAACAGGAGCATCTCCATCATCCCTCTCATCCTCTTCATCCCCCTTCCTTAGTGTTTAAACAGAAAACACAAACCTTTCACAGCTCATTAATTCCCATAAAGATGGCATTTTGCTTATAGAGAGCATGCAAAAAAAAAAAAAAAAAAAAATCAACCAGCCTAAGTCTAGAACCTTGTGGAACAAACACAATTGTATTTTTTTAAAGCGTTTTGTTCCCATAACATTGACCTCTAATAAAATTATGTGATCACATTTGTGGTTGTTCTTTGGCTTAGCAAGACATACTGCATATTCACAACTCTTTAGCCAGATGCTAAATGTGATCATTAGCCTGACTGTAAACTGACCTAACAAACCACAACAACAACAACTGAACAGTTTCCTCAAGGAGTGAAGATGATAAAATAGAAATATAAATGAAATGATATCTTGGGTCTTTTTAAATTTGAATACCTTCTTAAACTTATTTTCTGTTTCATCTGACAGTTTCTTCATCGTGAGAGTTTCTTCGGCCCAGTGTTATCTCCACCTTCTGCGGTAACCAAAAAAAAAAAAAAAAAATGCACACAGCCTCCTAAAATATCTCTGCTTTGGTTCCGTTTTAGACGTCAAGATACATGCCTGCAAAAGATGCAAGATTTCCTGAGAACTACTTCAGAAAGTTATGCAACATTTAACAGTTTCCGTACCCGTTCATCACACCTTTGATACAACCTCGAATCGAAATTTTTACAGAGATATTAACTTAGATAAATCTGTTTATGGAGCTTTTTTCATTAGTGTTAGACATTAGAAAACATGCTTATAAAAGTTTGGATTTTGCATTCATATTAAATTCAGGCAAGGCTGTTTTTAAACAACTTAAGTGCATGCACTACAAATATGTGCAATTAGATCAGGTGCGAGAATTCAAGACATCTTTGCCAAATCTGTAATATTATGTTCAGGGAATGTATTACACAGAATGATGTTCACATTGATACAGATTTATGCATTAACTCTGTTATTAGCCAGTTCATGAAGTTTATTAGTGATGATATAAACATTCTCACCATCCATGTAGGCCAGAAAAGCTTAGACTATATCAGAGGTTCAGAACTGGCTGACACACCACACCACAAAACTCAATTCTACATACCAGTAGCTTGCAGATATTATAAGTTTTGCGTCTTTTTCATGGTACAGATCTTGCAGCTTTGGCTAAAAACAATAGGAGCAAGCAGGACCCTGAATCAATGTATGTGGCATAAATTTAAACAGAAATACGTCACCACCTCTTGTGGCATATACCTTATTAGAAACATGGTGTCATAAGAGAATCGGAATAGTGGAAGATCCATCAGTGAGATACAATCAGCAACAAACCGGGGAGGGGACATTGTCCACATTAAAAACCAGCCTGGATGTCCAATGAAGATAAGGTCATTTTATTTACTTAGTACATTTTTAGCAACAAGGCAATTCAAAGAACACAGTGTACTCTTCATCGCGTGTGATGAAACATGAGAGCTCACCACATTCTGGCTCCTGTTTGTGATGTGGTGAGCCGAGCAGCAGCAGTTACAGCTTATCTATCACATGTTGGCTGGTGTGTGCCGAGATGTGGCCATGATGTCCTTATGCCAAAGCTGAAACCTCATCATGCTCTCACTGGGGGGACAAGACTCCATTTTGTTACAAATCTATTGGTTCTTCAGCTGCTATCCATCCATTCATTGCCTTTATCAGCTTATCATTGCTGATGTATAAAAGAACGTTTGCAAGAGAAAAGATATGAGAAAAACCTGGAGGCAGTTCCAGGATGGAAGCCACCCTGGGCGGCTGCCCATGTCGTTCATATCAGAAACTGCCAGTGATCATCTGTTTGATAATTATTAGCTCATCAGCAAATTTATCAAGCTTAATTTTTGTAGTAAATGAGAAGGTACTAATCATATCACATCAGAGGAAAAAACAAAGGACTGAGTAAACATCCCTGAGGGCTCCCATCCATTCATCCATTTTCTAGTGTCCCTAGTGGGGTTGGGAAGAGTGCTGGTGCCTCTCCAGCAAATGTTTCAGGCGAGAGGCGGGGTCACCCTGGACAGGTCGCCAGTCTGTCTCAGCCTGAGGGCTCTCATGCTCCGAAATTGATACATTAATAGATTATTACTGTCATGATCCGTGTTTCTGTGTGATCCTGTTCCCTGTGAGTCTCTGTTTCTTCCCTGTTGATTGTCCCAGGTGTGTCTCGTTCCCTTGATTACCCCAGTGTGTATTTAAGTCCACCTGTTGTCTCTGTTTCTTGTCGGGTCCTTGTCAAACGTACGTCTTACGTCCTGGTCTGTGTTAGTTAGCCGGCAGAGTAGAACTGGGAAGTCCTGTGTCAACGTCAGCTCTAGTTGTCAGTCTTCTGTGTAGCAGTGCTACCGGTATTAGCTGCATGCTATTCTCTGCCATGCTGCCTGTATTGGACTGTTGAGCTTTATCAATAAATTCATAATTTTTCATCTATAACCTGGGTCCTGTGTCTCTCCTCACCACTATAAACACCAACTCATGACAATTACTTAGAAGAGGCATATGAAGCATATATAGATGTTGCATATGTCTTATGTTGCAACATCTACATAAGCAACATAGCAACAACATAGGCCAACAACATCTACACATATGATTTCTACTTATTTTTGACACAAATGGAACCCCTTACTAATGGTGCCTTTTTAAAAATGTACCTTACAAGTGTTAAAAAGAAAAGTGTTAAACATGTTGACTAAATGCTACCAAATGTTAAATTTGTATAACTTTCTCAAGAACTGCAGTCATAAATGTTTTGCAGTTTTTGTTAACATCTAGAATGTGGTTATAACCACTGACATGTCAGAAAGCTATGCACAATTTCTGTCGTCACCACAGCAGTTGGTGTGAACATTGGTTTACAGAGTTTCACAGAGACTTCCTGATGAAACAGAAAATTTAAGAGACTATTTTTATAACTCCGTGCAGCACTTTATTCTTGTGTTTTCTTCTATAAACAGTGAGACGTGGTCTGGCAGATTATTTGTTTCAGTCAGGTTTCCATCATTGCTCAGGGTCAATGATGGAAGCTCATTATCACCATCCAGGATGGATGGTGATAATGAGCTTCTTGCATATCTGACTAAAGGATCTTGAGTGTGCATCTTGTTAAGCCTCAGAGCCACTGCAGCATTTATCAAAAGTTTATTGCAGAGACTATTAAAAAGCATAAGAAAAACAATGCTTAAAAGATTCAAGTAATGCTTGTTCCGTAGAGATCTAGACTTGGAATGATCTAATTAATTGTTTTATGCTACGTTTAAGAATACCATATTTATGCTGACGACAGCTTATTTTGTCTTGAAATAATCAAGTTTACTTACATAGCACATTTCAGCAAGAAGGCAGTTCAAAGAGCTTTACTTCATGAAAACATAAAAACATCATAAACCCATCATACAGTCAACAACTGAAAACCAGTAACAGACATTGCATTTTCCAAACGACATTGATAAAATCATATCGATTGGTCAATGTTCCAATGCTTAGAGTTCAAAAGCAACTCTGAACAGGTGGAGGTTTTAGCCTTGATTTAAAGGAAGTCGGTGTTTCAGCCGTTTTGCAGTTTTATGGAAGTTTGTTCCAGATTTGTGGTGCATAGAAACAGAATGTTGCTTCTCCATGTTTGTTTCAGGTTCTGGTTCAAATGCAGAGCAGACCATGTTCTTCAGGTGATCAAAGGCTGACTTTATATGACTAAAATAAAGTGAAATATTGCAGTAAACTACAATAAAATACAAATTTCTCAGAGATGTTGAAAAATGATGTGGCAATTCCAGCTGGAGACAAAATGAGTTATGTTGGTGGATTCAACATGTGCAATATTGACAATGGGCCATATTTTTGGCTATTTATGTTACAGATCTGAATAAAAACTATGGCATTTTGAGCTCACAAGAGCTTGGATCTCATGAGTAGAAGTGTTTTATAGCAAAAAGGGGACAAACAAAAAGAAATTATAGAACAATAAAGTGACAGGATTAAAGGTTTATATTTTCTATTTAAGTACAAGGAGAATTACGATCTTTAATAATTTCATTTAACTTCGACGTTATGTGAAAATCTGTTTTTGACTGACAAATTGGATGAATCTTTAAATATATTTCTCTGCATCCCTCAAGAAAAATTCTGAGAAATTTCCAGATCTACAGATCAAATAAAACAGTAGTTCCAGATTTTTAATTACTTTTAATACAAAACATAATTTTTTCACTTTACAGTTCAATAAAAATCTGTTCAGTTAAATCATGCAGAAACAAAGTGAGCACATAAAAATACATCTATGAAAAAGGTTGAACAACAAAGCTTTTATGATGAATTTGCCTTCAATATTCTTTAAACAGGACTTTGGCTTAAATGCAACAAGAGAAGATGACGTGAAGCTGAGCTCCCTCCCCTCTCACATCTAACAGAGTTGCAGCACTTTTACCCCCATTTCTGAGAATCAAACCGACCTGCAGGCTGTCCTTATCTCAGAGCCGCTTCCTTTAGAACAAGATGATCCTGCTGCTCTGTCTGCTCTGCTTCATCTGTGGAGAACCTGCTTGGAGTCTGGAGGTGCAAGAGTTCACCGTTAAAGAGGATATTCAGCAGGTGGCCGTGGCTAACAACAATCTTTATGTTGCTACAGTAAAGACACTTTATTGGTGGGTCAACCTGAATCCCGACAAGAGACCTGAGACAGCTCAGATTCCCTCAAATGTTATCATTCACATGTTCTTATTTGTTAAGAACAGATTGATCAGCTGTGGTGTGAATGAAAAACGAAAATGTTACTGTGAGAGTCGGGACCTGGAGAACATCAATAAGGTGGTTTCCAGTGAAAACATCCTAATGGGACCTCAGAGGAGCAGCAGTGGGTCTGTCAGCTTTCTGGTGGATGTGAAGAAGAATTCAAGTCAGACTGAGACTTACATTCTGACAGCGATAAAGAACCATAGAGACAAGACAGAGGAGGACAGGTGTGGCGCTGATTTAAAGACTATCAACCTTCACAACACAGATCAGAAACAGAATGGAGGATTATTTTCTAGACTTGATCAGTCAGGCAGCAGTCCACCTGGGATCCAAACTGAAGCTGATGTAGATTTTGTGGACGGATTCCAGATCAACTCAACAGTGTATCTGTTCTCCAACGTGGCATCAGGAGGTGAAACCAACAAAGTCCGTCTCATCTGGCTTCAGGCTGAAACCAACAAAACTCAGACTCTGGAGTCTCTTCGTGGAGCGACTCTCAGTTCCTCTGGAGGTGAAGGCAGCAGACTGCTGGCCTCCTCGGTCGTCCCAGGTGGTCAGCAGGTCCTGTGGAGTGGAGTGTTCAGTGTGGATGAAGGAGGAGAAAACACTGAGCTGCTGCTGTTTGACATCAGTCCTGATCTCAGCAGGGATTCAAACACAGATCCTGACTTTTATACATCAGTGAACAAGCCAAACAACCCGGTGAGTTGCTGTATATGCTGTGTAGCAAGACATATTTATTCCAATTTAATTTGTTGTCATAGTTAAATATTTCAGATTTTTAGTTGCGTAAGTCATTAAGCAACTAAAAATTTTATGCAATCCAGTATAAAGTAGTTTTAATTTTTAATTAAAATTACAACATTTTAATCTAATTTTGTAATAATTGTGATTGGTCATAAGTTAATTGTAAAAGAAAATAAACTTGGACAACCATGTTGATATTTTGCTTCAACTAGTCCGCTTCCACCATCTGGTTTTGTATCTGTAGGAGACATGGATACTTTTAAAGAATATTTATATGATGCGGTGTGGAATTATGTACATTTGTATTATTATAACTACTGTAAAAATGAGTCTAGGAAATGGCCAATAACACCTGGGTGGAAATTGTAACAGTGTTGTCCACAGAGGAGGCTGTCAGTAATTAGAGGAGTGATGCAGAACAAAGTGGGATGAGTGTCATCCAGTAGTAACTTCACTTACTGCTGTAGTTACTATGGTAACTTAATGTAACAGTGTTTCAGTTGGTAGGTGGTGTAGTGACTAATGTGTATAATGTTAACTTATGTTGTTCTCCTTCCTCAGAATAATATTTGCATGTAGCCATTCACATCATCTGTCAGTGACTTTAACTTAAAATAAATCAAATAAAACCATCTTCATTGTTGTTTATTAGGTGAAGACATGCATGTTCAAGAAGGACTTACATTTTTCAATGAGCCTTTTTGACCAATATAAACAAAAATCAAATAACCATATTTACTCAACCTACATTCAGCCCAATTAATAAAGACTATAAGGAACATTTTATATTTGTAAAATATTTATCAGATTATCAATATTCATCAGATGTAATAATGTGTCTATTTCTTAGTCAGAACCGAAGTCTCTGAAACTGCAGGCTGTTCTGTTCAAGAAGAAATACATGAACTCTGTGTTGGTGGTGAAGCAGGACAGCTGGACAGTTTTCTTCATCGGAACAAGCAACGGGCAGCTCATTAAGGTCAGTGGTTGTGTTTCAGGAACAGATACTACATCTCACTTAACAGTACATTCATCCATTCATGCACACATTCTCACACTGATGGTGACACTACTACATTATAGCCACAGCCAGAGGAGATCCTAGCCGGTTTGGCACCATGGGCGAACAGCCCCCATTAGCACCCCAAGAAGTTTTTTAATGACTAGAAGAGGCTGGACTGAAGGACAGTACAGTGGTATTAATCTAGTCAGGTAATAAACTTTCAGCACAAGACCAACAGAAACCAAAGTCTACCACAGCAAACATAACCCAACAGGAGTCCAGATGCCCCGGAGACAATACAATCAATCAAGTTTAATTGTTTAGTATATTTCAGCAACAAGGCAGTTGAAATTGTTTCACATTAAAAAACACTAAAATAGTAACTATCTATTCTGTTGTCAGCTTCCTGTGGACAAGAACAATCATCCAGCATGTCCAAAGGAGCTCTACAGGGCCAGTGGGAAGGAGAACGTTTTTTCAAAAATCCTTCTGGATCCAGTGGATCATAAACACATATATCTACAGAGTAAAAAACAGGTAAACATTTTTGTTTTTTAGTTGTTCATGTTGTTTGTACAAGACTGTGTGTTAAAGTGTGTCTGAGTCTTTGAGTTTTCTTCCAGATTAAGCGCGTAACAGTGTCAAACTGTGACGAATACAAGAGAGTAGAGGACTGTCGTACGGATCCATTCTGTGTCTGGTGTGCCTCTACGGAAAGGTCAGAGAAACTTCAGGTGCAGCTGAATCCTTCAGTAAATTCTGAAAGTCGTAATGACATATTTGAATTTCATTTCAGCTGTACATTTAGTAAAAATGGCTGCAAAGACGACTGGTTGTCCATCCCTGATGAATACCAACAGGAAGTGATTTCCCACAGAGTTGTGAAGGACTCCACAGGAGAGGTGGATCAATAACAGACTGATGACTTCATTCGGTTTGAACTAAAAGTTATTTATTTCTTCTATTTGCTCCTTTCTCAGGTCAAAGTAGTCGTTAAAGTACATCTGACTGTGGCACAGAAGATTCAGTCCAACTTCACCTCTCAGATCTCTACAACCTCTGAACGGCCTTGTAGGCAAAATGAGCCACAACCTCAGTACCCAGAATGCACCTGCATTCTCTCTGACGATCTTAATGCTAAAGGTCAGTAACGTTTGGTAAATAAATTTGTCATTGATCCTACATCATTGCAAAACTCCTGGGCTTGCATAATTTATCATCTGGCTTATCATTAAATATTACAAATGAAAACCACAATAATAAAAACTGAAATTTACATTAATTTTGATTACAGTATATTTAAAAAGCAGGAAAAGCTGACAGTAAAGTCATAATGGAGCTCAATTAGTACAATCTTGTGTGAAAGCCATCTTTCTGACAGGACATGATAACCTGTTCAGTCAAATTTCATTTATCCATTGTGATAAATGAATGATAAATCCAGTGTGAACTGTTATTTGTTGATACTGTATGCATGAGGCTAGACTAACATACAGCTATGTTGAAATCTCTCAGGGTTCACTTATCTGTCGTAATGCTTGATAAGAACTATTTATCAGCTTGGTTGCTATTCATCCTGTCATCAATGTAAGGATGCAAAAAAGAAATAATTTTTCACTGTACCTTTAAAAAAAGAGATAATTTTATATGCAGTGAAATTCTGCCAAGAAACTCTCATTTCCTATCGTATTGATGTAACCTTATGTTGTATCAAAGCAGGCTAATCTGATAAATCTACCTGGTAAGAAACACTGAACCAGTTACCTGGGTAACCAGTGACTAAATCTACTTTACCCAGAGTTATATACTCTTAACAGTACAAAGATTACTTGTTTGTTTTTACTTGTTGGGTGTAACACAAGTGTGTGTTCTCTCACCAAAATGAACAAATATTTTTGGTGAGAGCTAAATAGTTTATTTAGTTCCAAGACTAAAACTATTAAAGTGGTGAAGTCTTCCTGTGTCCTACAGTGTATGTCAGTACAAACCTCCATGTTGCTCCTTACTGCAACCAAAAGCACAAACTCTGAGAAGAATTATCTATACTCTGCATGCAGCCAATGTGACATCTGATAATATTTACATATAAAAATACTTTTACTTTTATTGAACAGAAGTTTAAGTACAATTTCAGTAGCGTATAAATTGTAAGGTTTCCCAGCTTCTTTGGTCTTATTTATATATTTAATGTTTAACTAACTAACTAACTAACTAAAATAGCCTCCTACTGTCTATATGTGCACAATGCTGTACGGTGTATTAAAATGTTTCCTACTATACAGTATTTTGTCAAAATAACTACTGTGACTTTTTCATTTGCAGAACTTGATGTCACTGTAAAAATTACATTCAGCAAAACAACACTGACAAAGCAACTACAGCTATTTGACTGTTCTAAAAGTTCACTCTTGTAAGTTCATTTACACTTTACAGATTGAAAATTCCATGATATTTTAATCAGCCAAAAATAAATCTTAACCTCAAAAGTTTTCAAATGATAAATGTAGTTATTTATTTACAGAAAGGAAACTGGCCTGGGTGAATGTGAAAAAGTAATTAAAATGAGAAAAAAAGACAGAAATCTTTTGTGTGTTTTTGTACCGTTTGTAGAATAATTATTAGCATTGTTGTGCACTGATGTATTACTACAACTATGTTGAGGACCATGTATGTTGTTTTCTCTGTAGATGTCAGCAGTGCATCAGAGCTGGATGTGGCTGGAAGGAGAACCGCTGTACCTGGGACAGTGAAGGAGAGCGGAATGTAATCAGACCTTTTCAGATGGTTTTTAAAAGAAAGTCTACAAGTTTACCTGTTATGTATTGAGTTTTAAACCAACATCTGCCTGAAACAGTTAAATACTGACTGGTGAAAAGAAGCAGGTTACAAAATGGAAGCAGACATTTGTACCTGCTGAATTTGTTCCTGTTCTTTGTTTTGTAGGACAGTGTTTGCCAAAAGTCCTCCTCTAAGGCAAACCTTGTGGTGAGTCTAAATGTGGATAACTTCCTACTCTCTTCTGATTCTCACCATAAAGTAAGTTCAGAATAACACCAGAGAAATTAAAACATTGAGGCAGTTTATTTTGTGTTTTCTGACAGCAGCCAGGGAACATCTCCGTCTCTCCCAGTCGTGTGTCTTACTACGGCAGAAATAATGCTATTTTGAGAGGTCACAACCTCACAGATGTGATTGCTGTCAAGATCCAGGCAGAAATGGACTGTTTACCACAGGAGTAAGTCACAACTCTAAATCTACCATTTATGAACATCTAGCTCAGGTAAAAACATTTTTAAATGTTGGGCTCAGGAAACAATTGATCCAGAAAGAATGTCAGCCTTGACATTTGTGAGTCTGATTTTCATTCTTATGATATGAGATCTAAAATTAGGTTGTTTCCCCTGTCCCAACATGTCTGACTGATTAGATCTCCAGTTTGGAACAAGACTGGTGAGAGTCTGACGTTCCAGATTCCCAGAAGAACCAATGAAGCTGAAGCCAAAGTGTGTGCTGTCCTGTCTGATGGGAGTTGCCATGGCAATGCTGAAATCATCTACCAGTCAGCACCATCTTGTAACAGCATTTCACCAAACACTACCTGGAGAAGGTATACATCCCTTTTAGGACTGAGAGAATAAAATAATAAACTAATTTAGTAATTGATTAATTGTTAACAGGATTATGATCACCATTAGTGATATACAAACAAACCATATAACCTCAGGTTGTTACCTTACTTTAAGGTATAAAGACACATTTTAGAAGAGGTAATGTTGACATATTATACTGTGATTTGATAGAGGATAGAGGTTTAGAGCTTCATAAAAATCTCTATCAAATTAATACTCAAATTAAAAGTGCTTATTTTTTTAGGCAAACCTGAAACTTTATTTGTGCTGTGTACCCTCTTTATTTACTTTTTTCCGAGGAACAAATATATTTCCTATCCTCTCAAAAATCACAGATGTTCCCTTTACAAGGACACCAGAAGTGTCCATATGTGATTGCAGAAATATCCACATTTTATAATGGGTATTAAAATAGCCTGATCTATTATATAGATTATAGGAGAGATCACTATTGAAGCAGCAGCACAATGTGAGTTGAAACTCTAAACTAGTTAGCATGTGTTGCCTCATTTAATGCAAATATTACGAATGATTTTAAGGTTTCCTATATAGTGTCTCTTTAAGTGCAGTGTCGGTATTGATCATACATTCAGCACCAGCAAGGATTAATGGTTAAACTGTAAAGGAGAGTGGATAGTTAAAGTATCCTAAAAAAGACCTGAAACCATAAATTCATCTAAAATGATTCCACAGTTGGTTTGTTGCTAATGTTTACAAAATACTTAAGTGGAACATCTCAGCAGCTTATGTTTTATTATATTTCCTATTAAACAAAGGCCTGGTGAAGACAAACTATTTCATATGTGGATAATTCTTACAGGTCTGTAATGATTTTCTTCTCTCATATAGTGGGAAGAGGAAGATCACACTTTTTGGATCTGATTTGGATTCTGTGGAAATGGTCATACACAGGTATTACCAACACAGGTATTACCATCAGGAAGAAGCAGATCCTGAGAACAAAAACTCTGAGGTGGGTTTATGGACACAGACACATAGGTTTGCATTTTAGGACTTACTAGGACTTTGTATTGACTTCCATTCATTTTAGCAACTGCCTAATACAGAGATTTTTCCTAACCATTTATATATTAGGAGTTGATTAGAATTTATAAACACTGATTCCATTATCGATCTCACTTATCAGTTAGATTCCTTATCAATCCTTTTATTGATTCTAACTGAGTTGGGACATAAACTCTTTAATTCAAAATACGCACCACTTTGTATTTGATTCAAACTAAATTAAAGCTGACTTAAAATATAAGTCGAATGAAATGCACCTTAGCTATTTTTGTGCAGACAAATTTGCATGCTTTCCTTTTCAGGAAGGATATTTCAAGATATTTCAGATGTTATTTTCTCCTGTGTAATTTTCCTCCTACCTGTCTCGATGGCAGCAGTTACCAAAACTGTGTGAGAGCTTCCCTCTGAGCCACTCTGGCACTAGTCCTCAACTAGTCATATTCAATAGATTAGAAAATTAATAAAAAGTTAATATATTTCAGTAATTCAATTCACTTGGTAACACATTTTATAGGTTAATGCCCCACAGACTGACAATTAACAGGCTTTATTTATTTTATGATAATTTCATGGTTAAAGCAAAAAAAAAAAAAAAAAAACAAACAAAAAAAACATGATATTAGAATATTATATCAGACCAACAAAAAATATTCTTAATGCAGAAATGTCTAAATTATTAGTAACCAGCCATCCATATTTTAAAAAAAAACTGTAATTCTGTTGGTAATAGAAAAACTCATATTGGTCTTTGCATCAAAAAGTTTTCATGATCTCTGACATCACATTCATGTCCTAGAGTTATTATTTTCCTATTTTGTTAAGATTTTATTACATTAGGTTGTATTGCAATGTTCACTTTAGTCACCAACACATTCACCTTCTTATCCTAAATTTAATAACTGAATGTTTTAAAATTCTCTACAGAATTTCACCTATGAAACACCTGAAGGACAAACTGCCTGGCCGTACTGTCGCATGTATTTGAAAGTAGCCAACGAAACATTGTATTGCTTAGACATACGATACTATCCAGATCCACAGTTTCCCACATTTATATCAAAGAGGACAGGAAACAATGACCAAGTCATGATTCAGGTGACTTTTTTTATTTGCTTTACTTTTAGTATCTAAATGTGATGAAAATTTCAGTTGTAATTTGTTTCTGCTCTTTTCAGTATCTAGACTGGGGCCTGGAGATGACAACAGAAGAGTTATCAGTATGGGGCGTCAAGGATGGCAGGCAATACCCCTGCATCATGAAGGGCAAAAATAAAACACATACGGGGGCAAAATATTTCATCTGTGAAATTCAAAACACAACTCATGTCAAATTTTCTCAGTTAACGGTAATATTTTTAATCTGCAATGTAAAATCTAAAATTTGTGTGGTGATACATTAAACAGTCCTAGTTTACAGCAATGCTGCTTGTCATTTAGCTTAGGCCATTAAAATGTTTAGTCTTCATGCTGATACGGCTGTGATTCTTACATATAAATGGCAGCCAAATCTAAAGTCATATTGTATAAATACAACCTTTTGTTCAAAAATATAATTTAACATAGTGTTGTCATTTTTTCCTCCAGATTAAATATGGACGAATGACAGTTCAGGTGGGGAATCCACCTCTGACTGATCAGTACCTTCTGATGCTGCGCCTTCTGCTGGTTCCCTGTGGTACTGCAGGTAAATCTGCTCAAAGTTTCTGCAAAACTGTTTTAAACATGTATTCCATAGTATTCATATATATCTCAGTTTCATTAATGATGTTTTCCTCTATTCACAAGTCAATGTGATGTAAATAGTGACTGAAAACCGTTTCTGTTTTTTTTTTATCTCTTCGTTGAATGTCTTTCAGTGCTGGTGATCATCTGTCACTGCCTTGCTATGAAGAACAAGCCCTGATCATTGGCATCTGTTTCCTCCTCAGAGTTCCAGGAAATACATAATTTGTTAAATGTTTGATTCATTGATATTAGATATGATACAGCTTCTTGCAATAATTACCTTTATGTTGAAGAGTTGCAATTTTTAAGAGGGAAAACCTTTTTCATGTTTTCATTTCTTGCATATCTTTTGCCATATAGAAAGCTAACAGCATCTGAGTGACCAGACCATTATGATAGAAACAATTGTTGTTTAGAATAATGAAGAAAACTGCAGCTGGTTAATGTAACACACCAAATAATCTGCCAGTTTACATGACAACATGTAATCTGCTGGTGTGTATCTCCAGATGCTGAGGCTTAGCAGTTTGTTGCTGTGTTTGTTCAGTTGAATCAAAAGAACTGAGTCATTCTGTTCTGTAATTCCACTGTTGATATCTAATCATCTTGATCAGAGATTGCATGTTGTATTTTACAAAAAAAAATTCCAGCTTATTGCAAATAACATGTTTTGGACAACAATGAAATCTAAAATTTGATCAAGGACATAATTTTCTTTTGATTTTTTTGTATAGATTGAAAAATATTGCAAAACTAAAAAAGTTTATATGCATCTTAGATCCTTTAGAAATATATACTTTTTGTTTTATGCTGGCCTCTAATGTTATGCTTGCTTGTTGATATTTGGAAATGTATGTAGCATATTTCTAAATATGTAGTATAAATGAGTGAGTGCATAAATATTCATCCCCTTCAAAGTGAGTGACCCAAGTCAACACAGGTGAGTGTGTCAGTCAGGGGATGGATAGAAAAAAAATCTCTAAGGCTCTGAACATCTTGAGTTCAGTTCAATCCATCAAAGAATGGAAGGAATATGATCAATGTGATGATGAGCCTGGATCTGACGACCTCTCGACCAAAGAGACCATGAAGGAGAAGAACATAGAACCTAGAAAGTTTGTAAATGACAAAGGTAAAATTAAATATCGAGAAATCCTGGAAGACAATTAGTTCCTCTCTGCCAGAGAGCTACGGCTTCAAAGAAGACTTATCTTCCAGCATGACGACCAAAGCGTCCAGCTGAAGCTACACAGAAATGGTTTGAAGACAGCAAGGCGGAGGTTCGGGAATGGCCCAGTCCAAGTCCAGACACCAATCCCAAACAGAACTGGTTGCTGGATTTGAAAATGGCCGTTCATAGCTGTTCCCCACCAACCTGACAGAACTGGAAGAGTTCAGCAGGAAGAATGGAGGAAACCTGAAGATAAGCAGCCTGACAGGCTGACGACACGCTGTCATTTCATCTGTGAACACTGGCTGGAAGGAGGAGAATATTTATGCACTTTATCACTTATTTCATGTGACATGTCTCATTTGTCATCTTGTTAAAATCAGTTTTCACTTTAACATTTGAATTTTTTTGTAAATTTTATTGATTATTAAAACCAATAAAATGCAGTGAGCACATTTTGTAGGCACTGTGGTAAATGTTTGCTGTGCTTTCCGTCTTCCTCTGAGCTTTGGATGACCTGATGGTTGGATGTTTGGTTGGACTGTGGCCTTTAAAGCTTCTCAGCAACAATAACTTATATTTTTATCTTTATAAAAGTAAAGAGAAATATTTGTCAAGTGTTTTTACAAGAGATCAATGATACTTATGGTTTGTTCTGGTATCAACCGATATGTGCAATATGTTCACCAATCAATTAAAGATGGTCATTTTACTTTAGGTAGAAAAAAACAATATACAAATCAAACAGAAGATGTAGCACTAGATAAAAAATACACTAAATCTATGTTTTTGTTTCTTTTCTCAAAGAAATGGCTAAAAATGTTAATCCTACATTAGTTTAGTAATTTGTCTAGAGACGGCTTGGTGCAAATCTGCCATCTGCTGGTGAAAACAGGTACAGGTTAAGGTTGGGCGATAACCAAGACAGTGAATAAATCGACACTAATAAAAAATAAAATAAAAAACTTCACAACTCAAAGGGTTTTTGTATGTGGCATCAAAAACAGCTTTAGTTACTTTTTTCCATGAGGTATGCATTTTGGCTTCAATTAAGTGTTATTACAGTAAATGAGAGAGTAACTCATAGGCCAAAATAAAGAAATTAAAAAAAATAAAAATTGCTCTTGAAGGAAAAAAAAAAAAACAGTGAAGGGAGCAGTCTGTGATTAATAAATTAGTCCAATCGCCCAACGTTGGCACAGTACTGGAAAAGAGAATGTGGACTCATTTGAACCTTCAAATGGTTGAGCATGATTTGGGCATCATGGGTTTTTTGGGCCCAAGATGCCCAAAAAAACAAGCATGTGTTCTACATGGATCTCTGCTCCAGAGCATGTGATTCAAATGATTGCAATATCTCTACAGCAGGCCGCAGTGTTCTGCAGAAACATCTTAATAAACCATTTAGTTCAACACCGAAACAAAGACAGTGAACCCTGAGAAACATGGTCGGGGATCCTTCAAAAGAATCATAGAACACCTTTGGGATGAACAAGAGAACTAACCCCAAAAATGTTCTGCAATGAAATTTCAAGATGAAGAAAAATTAAAAATAACTGGAGTGATTATATTAGCTTTTATTAAATGAGCTGATGGGTAAAAAACATTTGTGATCATTTCCAAAGACGGCATTAAAACTGAAGCTCAGGTGAAACCTGACAGCAGCAGAAGACTTGAAGCTTCAATGTCTTGATTTCTCATCCTGCAGAAAGAAAGACAGAAAAATACAGTTTGTGTTTTAATCAATATTATTCACAAGAGTTTGAAGCAACTTGAACAGTAAAATGAGGCAGTAACCTTGATGACATCAGCCAGCTCCTGCAGGACCACTTCATATTGCTTCTCCATCCCCTTCAGGCATTCTGGTTTTACTAACTGCCTCTGAATCCCGGGGCTTCCTGCGTCCATCACCATCCGAAGGAAATTATTCTCCTGATGGAGGGAAGAGAAACTCAAACCGCTAAAGAGAAGCATTCACTCTGGTCTCAGTTTGTTACTGATCGTCATTTCAACCATGGACACTGTTATTTTGGCCAGAATTTAAAACAGGGCTAACCTCCTTAGGAACTCAATCATCATCTACTAACCATATGAACCATATTTTAAGTAGTAATAAATGTAAGCGTGTCCTAATTTATTCTTGACAGAACTCCCTACACTCTTCTCCTCTTTCCATGAAGCTCTTCTCATTCCAGATCAGTGACTGTACCTGAATCCTGAGCAGAAAGGTGAAGGCCAGTCCAGGTTTTCCAGCTCTCGCTGTTCTTCCGATCCTACGTGACGAGAGACGCCAGGACAAAAACATGACTTTCTGACAGACGGGGACATAAGGGACAGTTTGAGGGATGAGACAGCGGAGCTGCTGACCTGTGAATGTAGGTCCTGATGAACTGCGGGGCGTCATAGTTGACCACACATTTGACATCTTTGATGTCGATGCCTCTGGCAGCTGCGTCTGTGCTGATCAGCCTGCAGGAGGACAGATCAGGTGGTCAAACAAGCTGCAGCACAAACAAAGCAAGACCACAGAAACAGAGACGTCAGATTCAGGAAAAGTCGCCATCGGCTCGGTGCTGCTGTGTGGATGCAAGTGATGTGAAATGGATGCTTTGCTCTCTCAACTCAACAGGAAGATGAAAGAACTCAACACTGTCAGAGAGCAGAGAGGTTTTAATAACCAGCTGCAGCATCACAACATGGCTCATGTGGAAATGAATACAGAACCACAGGCTACTGCAGGACAAACTGACCACTTTTCCTTCACTTACTACTTCTTCTTCTCTCTAACTTACACTATTTGATGTTATTTCAACTGTTAACTTTCTGTTTTATTTCCTTTTTTCTCTCTCCATAGCAGCTAACCCTGGCCTGGTGTTCTGTTGTGGATGTGGCGTCTTCCTGGAGGATGGGATTGGTTGAGATAATGCTGCCAAAAAACAAACATTCTCTCTCTCCTTCTGTTAACGTTTTGCATTTCCTTAACGCAGAACGTTCTCCTCATCAGTTCATCTGTTCCTGCTCTGTCTTCTCAGACCTCCAGTCAGTCGTAGCAGACGGCAGCTTGTACCGAGTCAGGTTCTGGTTCTGCTGGAGGTTTCTTCCTGTTAAAGTGGACTTTTCCTCTCGACTGTCGCTAAATTCATGGTTGGCATGAAGACCTGCTGTAAGCAACCGTCTGCCGTCACTGACTCAATGCAGTTTGAGTAAAAACTTTTCCAACTAATCTGAGTGACAAATTGAGCTTAATGAACGGTTTGATAACTCAGATCAACAGGAACATGTGAAACTGAATTGAAACAACTATTTTTGTAAGTGGTGAAATGCTGGCGTCGCTATCGGAATAAACTGAATCGACTCGCTCTCTGTTACTGGATCGATTCTCATGTCAGTGATCCAGTGTGCTTGTGACTCACAGCTGGATCTTCCCCTTTTCAAAGTCCTTCAGGGTTTTCTTCCTCTCACCAGGAGAGAGGCGTGACGAGAACTCGGCCACCTGCACTCCACCAAACAGCTTCACCAAACAGTAGAGTCTGGAAAGCAGATGAGACGGATCAGACGACACACTGAGAGACACGAGTCAGTCAGCCAGTCAGTCAGTCAGTCAGTCAGTCCAACCTGTGTGCCGTCTCTCTGGAGTTGGTGAAACAGAGGATGGGGCGGAGCTTCAGATACAGGACGAAGTGAAGGATGAGCAGTGGCTTCTTGTTCATTGTACATGGAACATAAAACTCCTGCAGACCAAGAGGAATCATGTCAGAGTTTCACTCTCCAGCTCCAGTTATCGGTTTGCCCTTCAAGTCAAAAGGCAGCGTCTCACCGTGAGGCCCTGGGGGAAGTCGAAGCGCTCGTGTTTGTGGGTGGGCTCTGCTGGCGTCGTGCTGCTGGAGGGGGAGTGAACGGAGCTGAAGAGCTGGGGCTGGTGGAGGCCCAGCTGCTGCAGCTTCTCCGGGTTCTGGGTGAGCGTGGCGGAAAAGAGCAGCTTCTGGAGTGGCATCTGACCTGGAGACAGACTGAGACGAGACGCAGCGCGACGTGAGGCCACGATGTATACGCTTCACTAACAACACGACTCAATCTATTACAGAAGAAACCACCAGTCCTCTGACATTACAACTGTTTAACAGCATTTTGTGCCAAAATGCTCAGGCCGCAGCCATACATTAGCTTAGAAATCTGGATTGATAGAGTAATCGATTTATTTTATTATTACTTTGAGGTAGATAACCCTGGTCAACAGCCAAAGAAATTGTCTGGAGCTTTAGGGTCATTTTGATGAGCTGAATCCAAAAATCACATTGGTTTTGCTCAATCAGGTCAACTTTCTGAACTATGGAGCAACAAGAGCATCAACATGCAGGACTTGTTCTCACATCTGGAGAATCTGATCAATGAGTGATGAGCAGGAGGAGAGATTCATCAGGACAGGGAAGAGACGGAGAATTTTACACAATGAAGACCTGATGATCAATTCACATGTACTTACCCTGATCAGTGTTTATTATTCAATTTACAGAAATCCAAGTTTGTAACATTTAATTAACACACTTTATATTAAAAAATTATTTCTCCTAAAACCTTGAGATGAGAAATATTAACAGAAATGGTCTGATAATGTCACAAAAATGTCATCAATTTAGTCAGAAGGTCAGATTTATCAAAATAAAAAAAATAAAATAAAATAAATAAAAACTTGAACTGATTGAGAAAAATTTGTTATTTTTGGATTCAGAGGAGCAAAATAATCCTAATGCAGTTGAAAAAACATAGATAACTTCCAAAATCTATATTTTTTGTAACCCCTTGTGATCAGGTGGAAATGATCTTAAATAAAGCCGAGGATGAAAATGTCAAGTAAACTTCATGTTCTCCTCCAAGCCTCTTCACTGTAGTAAGTAAAACAATTTAACAGAATTAATTCCAGGACTCACATCTGAACATTCATGACATTTTAAACTGGGATCTCTGTGGTAACTCTGAATAATCTGTGAATAAACCTTCACCTGAATGCTGCATGCAGACAGACTGCTGCTGTTGTCTGACCCACCTGGCTGCTGTGATGCATCCCGGCTTCGTCCTCCTGAACAGGGTTCTGTCCTCTGGTCCAGCCGCTGAGCAGTACACCGCCTTCAGCACCTGGCTGAGCCACAACTGGTGCATGCTGTCGATCATCCTGTCGGCCTCGTCGATTATCTGAGACGCAGACAGAAAAACAGACGCAGCATAACATCAGAAAGCAAAGATCTGCTCTATGCAGCGAGAATACTGGGATTTTTAGGAACCTACCAGAAACCGGAGATGTTCCAGGCAGAAGCCTGGGTTTTTGCTGATGTGATCGACTAGTCGACCTGGAGTTACGACGACTATGTCTGCTGTGCTGCACCTCACACTGCCTCTGAAACAGACAGCAGGTTGTCGGATTTGGATTTGCAATACTGCTTTTTTAAATGGGCACTATTGTATATTTTCCAGGCACAAAATGCCATTTTGTAGCACTAATCAAGAAGTTATAAAAATTCTGCACATACCAAACATGATACATTTGACTTTGTAATAAAACATCTTGAAATTGGGCCTCCGTCTCTTTAAGAAAATCCTACTCTTTCTGAAACTCCGCCTTCAGGAAGTCATCACAACATGGCTCCTCTATTAATCCTTAAAGTTTTTACCAGCGTTTCACTGAGCAGTAGCTCCTATAATGAGCTCAACAGATGAACAGTTCCACCAGATGTTGGCTAATTGCTGCTGGCTAGTCTGAAGGAGCTGAAAGGGGGAGAGGAGCTCTGTGAGGCGGAAGAAAACCACAGAGCTTGGAAACTGCAGCTCAGAGGAGGTGTTTTGTCCTTGAAGGCGGGGCTAAGTCCAACCAGCCGTTTTGTACAGCTGAATTGTTGCCATGGAGATTAAAGGATTTCTCAAACATGGATGAAAGAATCAAGGCAAAACTCCAGGTATTTTTTGATGAGGGAATAACATCATAACATAATGAGAAGCAAAAAAATTTCAGTTTTACAGAACACTGCCCCTTTAAAGTTACTCAGCTTGAAAACGTTCATTACATTATATTTAAGGCTCAAACCAATAAATGAAGACTTGCTCTTAGTTTGCCGTCCTCACCGTTGCTCCGAAAGCGAAGCGCACTCTGCAGCAAATGACCTCTGACCCCCCAGCATGACCACTTTCACAGGAGTTCCTTCGGCGTACGACGCAAACACTTTGTAGACCTGAACCAGACACACATTAAGGTCAGAACACTGTGAGGGTTTAAGAATGTGCAGAAATGATTAGGACGTTCCGACCTGCTGGGCGAGCTCTTTGGTTGGCAGCACGGCCAGAGCCCGGATCTCACACACCGTCCGCTCCATCAGAACCTGCCAGGAAACACACACGTCGCTGGGAAACCTGCACCAGCAATGCTTGATCAAAGCACCGCAGAGGAAATGCTGGCTGCTCACCTGAATGACAGGAATGACAAAGGCCAGAGTTTTTCCGCTGCCTGTTGGTGCAGAAACACAGAGGTCTCTGGGTCTGTAGCCTCCTCGACCAATCAGAAATCCGTGCTGAGCGCCCTCCAATATGGCCGGGATCACCTCTGCCTGCACTGAAAACAGATCACAGCAGGATTATGACTTGGACGGTGAACGATCAACCACTTTTATTAAGTAAAATGAGGACAGAGTGGTAGAAAAGCTCATGAGGCCTGGACTGAAACATCTGTTCCAGTCATACTGCACCACTTTACCATCACATGTCTGACACTGCTTGATACTTTAACTAGGCCATATTTGGTTAGACTGGATGATTGTACTCACAGGTTGCATTTCTTATAATCATTAGGAAGTAAAAAAGGCAAACATGAAATAAAATAACAGTAATAGTGAGTTTGCTTATAACTTGGTTAAAACAATGTAACTGAGGCCCTGGGGATTCTTACATGGCCACTTTCTCTCTCACTGCAAGTCATTTCCGATCTACAGGGTTGAAGTTAATAAACAGAGCTATGATGAATCAAATCACAGGCTTCATTGTCAATAGCTGCTTCCCAAAGTAACCTACAAATAGCCCCAGCTGACCCCTGGGTGAATCTACCGTACCTGGAAAAAAGTGCTGGATTCCATTCGCCTCCAGTTTCCTGAGGAGCTGAGCAGAAACCCCAGAAACAGAGGAGACAGGAACCAGGTTGCATTTAATGTCTCTGTGAATGACGTCGGGCTCAGCGAGCCACTGAGGCAGGACCCGCTTTGCCTGGAGAAAAACAAAGAATGTGGAATAAATGGCAGGAATCCTTATTTTACTGGGTTAGGGTTAGGGGTCCCCCCTCCCCCGATACTATCGTACCTTATGGACAGGTCTGCTTTCAAAACCGCCGAGGACACGGAATCCTGTCGCTGCAGACGAGTCCTTGTTTGGCTCTTCCACTTCCCGCTCCGTTTCACACCTGCAGCTCTCTGGAGAAGCACCCACCACTGACTGACCTGAGATCCAAAGATAAAATGACATTAATGGAAGAAAAGTTACACAAAAAGTAAGAAGACATCAAAGCATTACTGTGTGACAGACAGAACATTCAAACAACTTTTGTTTCTTCTGTCCAATGTGTATTGCTAGAAATATCAGCATCAACTAGTTTCACTGGGAGCAAGAGGTCAAACATTTTACACATGTTCTGGGTTTGTTGCACCTCAGGGAGACAATCAGGGAGAACGCAACATCATAACAACATTTTGCTGATTTTCTGCCCTCTTGCAAAACAGATCTGGAGCTCAGTTGAGTTTTACCTGGTTAAATAAAGGAAAAAAGTGACAAAAACAATGCCCAAGCATTCATGTGACAACGAACCAGATGACTTCCACAGTTCAGTCACATGGAAGCCTTTTGTCGTCCTTCCTGTATTCTGACCATAAAAGAACTGGTGTTAACCTGCTACATTTGGTGCTTCAAGCAGGATAAAGTTCTGAAGATGGACCCAGATGGAGAGACGTGCTCTAATACGAGACCTTTATGGTAAACATGCTAAGCAATATGATCTGATGTCTTTGAAGTCATCTACCCAGGTCGTCCCTTTTTATGGAAATGCTACAGGGGGACACCCACAGCCTCTCACAGCCAGCAGGGGGAGTACAAACAGCAGAGACACTTCCTGTTTGCTGTAATAGAGATATGACCAGTTAGAACACACCTGCTCTGCTGGGAAGAAGTAAACAGAGTGGAGGATTTCACAGCCATCGTTCACCTGAATTTACCTGAATCCAACCTACTGGGAACCTCAATCCACTCACTGCATCCACAACTGGGACTTTAGCAGGTGGAAAGAGAGACGCTATTCCAAGCAAAGCTGCCTCACAATATAATATTTATTGTTTACTTGTAATCCATAATGTCTCACAATATGGATTGCACAATTATGTGTTTAGTTTATGGCAATCTTTGAAAAGGAATGTCAGGAGTTATTAATGGTGTTTATTAGGGATGCACAATATTATCGGCATGGTATCGTATTGGTCAATAGGGTTACGGCCATTCGGTCAACATAACTCACTGATATAAAAGACGTCATTTTGTATGAAAAACCAGGACTGTGACGTCTGCAGCACAGCACAACATTAAATGTGTACTGTTTGAGTGTTGTCATTGGCTTAGAGAGAACAGATGTCAGGGATAAATTTGACATTAAACATAATGTCAGTTGAGTTTTACTCAACTGACATTATGTTCAGTAAAACAATGTTTTACTGAACATTTTCAGCCTCCTTTTTAGATAAATTTGCATTTGGAAGCAGGTGAAACTGACAAAGATAATGCAACATTTTAATTCCACAGTAGAGAAAGCCATATAGTTTCAGTAAGTAGGTATAGGAAAAAATATTGGTATCGGTTATCAGCAAAATGGGTTTTAGAATATCAGCATATCGGCTATTGACCAAAAATCCAATATTGTGCATCCCTAGTGTTTATTCTTGTTAGTTCCATCTGTTTGTGGCGAAACAGTTGCTAGTAGTTAGTTCCAGTTGGTCTGCTGAACGGACGTCTTTCAGACTGGGATCTCTTCAACATTGATTTTTAAGTGTTAGTCATTCATGAGAATGACTAACACTTTAAATCAACCAGGGCCCAGAGACAGCATAGTAATAAAAAAAATTAAAGTAATCTGAAACATGTGAGCCTAATGAAGAGAGAGAAAATCCCACCCGATTCCTGACTCGTCTGGTTCTTATCCTCAGCTCCCTTTCTCTTCTTTTTCCCCGCAGGCTCAGAGCTGTTAGAGTCTGCATCAAGCAAAACTCCCGCTGTTGATTTCCTCTTCTTCTTCTTCTGCTGCTGTTGATGCTTTTCACTGCTTCGTTTCTCGTCTTTGGTCTCTGACGGAACTTCCTGCTGCTCGGTTTCTTCTTCACCAGTCCGTTCTCTCTGCTTTGCTAAACTCTGTCTTTGCTTCTGTTTCACCTTCTGCTGCAGTTTGGTCAGCAGCGCTTGGGAATGGGACACCTTGGAGATGACGCCGTCCTCGTCGTCTCCAAGATACCTGAAAAGACGAATAAACTGATGTTACAACTACAGGCTGCTTTCAATACTACAAACTTATAAACTCTTCAGTAGGTCGATATTTGATTTCTGTTGGTTACAATGTTGTTCTATTCAAAAGCTACAAAACATTTGTTGTATCAGTTTTTGATATTAACAGTCCTAGCTGATGTTCTATTTTCTTATTTAGTTGTATTATGTGTACTAACTAGAAATTGACCCAGTCTGACATAAGATGCTCCAGGACTAACAGGTTGTACTTACCTGTTGACAAGAAACAGAGACATTTCTGCTGGAAGACCAAAGCATTTAGATTAAAACAATCCCATTCAAACGACCAATAGCAGCGTATGTCTCCTAGAAAAGTCACCAACTACTTCGACTCAATAAGACCCAATACTTGCTCCTCTTTCAAATAGTTCCTGTCCTAGTTTAAGAAAAACGCCGCCATACTTTGTGTTATTCTCTTTCTTATTCACGTGCGTCAAACGCGTGCTTATGACGCAACCAAGTCCGTCGCACTTGTTTGACGATCTTCTGGACGCGACTAACCGGCTAACCACTAACTCTTGATACTTATCTATTTATTGAGATTAATAATAAATATAACTACAGATTTTATGAGCTCATATTTGACTTATTATGACATTTGATATTAGAAGACAAAACATAAATAGTCATTCCAAAAATATTACATCCTTATTTTTCCCACCACCGTGTGTGGTTCAGTCCACGTGATGACGTTGTCCAATCAAATTAAAGCGGTGCATGTTTAAAATGTTATTCTATCGTCCCTTCAGTTATTCCGTCGAGTTCCCTGAAGAAGACATGGCGGAGTCTGCTGTTAAAGTTTGTGTCCGTGTTCGTCCTGTTGCTCAGAGGTGAGTTTTCCTGATCCGAGTCACTCAGAAGAAGAGTTTCCTTCCTCACCCAAAGCTGACGTTAACTGTGTCTGTATCATGTTTCTGCTTTTCTGTATGAAATGTTTACATTACACCGTTTTAGAATTCCATAAGAACTACAGAGAAGTTGCCTTTTTCTTTATTTTTATCCCGCTCAGCTATTCGTGTGAGACGGAAGCCGTTAATAGCTCTGACAGCAGGGAGATTACGTTAGTTTCAAGTTGGATATTGAATTTTCACGCCGTCTAGCTCAAGGTTGATCCGATTCAGGAACGCTAACTTCGGCCAGGCGATCTCTGCTCCCTCCTCTCTCGCCCGGATGTTCTCACATAAGGACAGTCAACAAATTTCCGAACCAAACATTCCTGAGAAACAAATATAGATGTCTTGCCTTGTGACCAATTGACACAAAACCAATGGTAATTCATACTACTAGATTCAATTACCAATCACACTCCCATTTCTATTGAATTATCAGTCATTTAAGATTTTGAATCATTTTAATATATTTTTTTATTTTTCTTTAATAGCTTCCATGTCATGTGATCCATTGACTCAAAATTAGTGTTAAATTGTTCTACTGGTCTGCCATTTTAATTCCTGCACATGCACTGATGCATGAAGAAACTGCTGGACAGAAGTATTGATCCACTACCAATACACACCTGATATCTATATTTAGATCAACATAACCCATATAAATAACTGAACAAATTACTTGTTGTCAGTAAGTGTAATGAAGTAAAGGTTTATGAGCATAAATTAGACATATAGTTGAAATTGGAAGTTAACATGCATCAAATAGACACATCCACCTTTTGCTCTTCTCACTGTCTGAAGTTAAATTGGACCAAACTTTTTCTGTTTTAAGATGTTTAGAATCAGCAGTATTTCTATTTGCTAAATATTATAATCGTGAGAAATGTCAGATTTATTTATGCTCTTCAAAATCAGAATTTTGCACACAGAATGATTAATTTCTCTTTAAATGGTGAAGGTCTGGATGATGTCATAGCCATGGAAACTGATACATTTTAATTATCTGAAGGCTGGCAACATGCTGCTTCCTGGTTTGACACAATGAGAGTCATAATAAATCAGGCAGAGAATTGTAGAGCTGCACAAGTCTGGTTCATCGCTGGGAACAGTTTCCAGCTGCTTGACGTATGTCTGTTTGAATCTCTCTGTAGTCATTTTTTTAAAATTATTTTTTTTATTTTCTTCTTCCCAATTCTTTTCTAAGGGAAGAAAATGCAGCTTCAGAAAAGGCTCAGCCTGTCCAAGTGTTCTGGGAAACTGACAAGAAATCGATTCGTCAGATTGATGATGGAAATTCCAGCAAGTGCTTCACTTTTGGTATGCATCAAATCATATACAGTGTTACAATTGTGTGTGTGTTTTGTGACCCACTAAGATGATTTTACTGGCCAATTTCGTCCCATTTACAGACAGAGTGTTTAGTGCTGAAGAATCTACTAGCCAGCTGTACCAGGACATTGCAAAGCCTCTGGTTGTGTCAACCGTTGAGGGCTACAATGGTATGTAATGAAATGAATGTTCTGCTCACTGTTTTGCTGTGAATCCTCATACTATCAAATCAGACATGATAGTCTGACTCTATTTGCACGGCTTTGGTTGATGCATGTTCTTGTCAGGAACCATATTTGCCTACGGTCAGACCTCTTCGGGGAAGACGTTCACAATGATGGGCAGTGACCGTAACCGTGGAGTCATTCCTCTGGCTGTAGATGATGTTTTCCAAACTATTAAAACGGTAAACGGCTCCGTGAGACTCGCTGTAAAAGTCGCCATGCTAGTTTAGTCCGTTTACTGTCGGCCGTGTGTGTTACTCTTCTAAACAATCCTCTCCTCGTTTCATCCAAAGTTTCCAAACAAGGAATTCCTTCTCAGAGTGTCCTACATGGAAATCTACAACGAAACGGTGACGGACCTGCTGGTTGACAGCTGGAAGAGAAAACCTTTGGAAATCCGGGAAACTATGAATGTGAGGGTTAAATGTTTTCGTTCGGTATGGGAGTATTTGCAGAAACTATGCTGCGTAGCAGACGGTCTCTGATCAGTGGATTTGTGTTCACTGTGTAGAAAACGGTCTACGTGGCTGACCTGACCGAGGAGCTCGTCACAACGTCTTCACAGGCCCTCGCCTGGATTAGGAAGGGAGAAAGTAAGAGTTCAGTTTACCAGCGGTGAACTTCTCTGTAGCTTCCTGTCAACACATTGTCTTCATTTTGTTTGCCTCCAGAGAACCGTCACTACGGAAAGACCAAAATGAACCAGCGGAGCAGCCGCTCACACACCATATTCCGTATGGTAAGCAACAACTCGGCATGCAGGATAACCTGGAGTTTGTCGCTGTGACGTTTTCTGACTTGCTAATGATTCTGTAGATCCTGGAGAGCAGAGAAAGGAGTGATCCAGCATCAGGGGAAAATGCTGATGGAGCCATTATTGTTTCCCATTTGGTAAGATTTTTTTTTTATTTGACTCTTTTAAATATTTATACTTCTGATTTTGGAGAGGCAAGTTAATAATTTTATTTTTTTGTTTGTGTGCAGAATTTGGTGGATCTCGCTGGATCTGAGAGAGCCAGTCAAACGGGGGCAGAAGGTAAAGTGGAGTTACTTCTGTCCATCTTTATGGTTTGATTTCTAGCTTTAGTTTAAAAGGTTTTCTTAACATCACACTTTGAGTCGACATTTCAGTTTTTCTTTCATTTAATATTCTTTTTCTTTCAAATCCACAGGTACTCGTTTCAAAGAAGGATGTAATATCAATCTCAGTCTGTTTATACTGGGACAGGTGATCAAGAAACTCACCGATGAAAGCCAGAAGTGAGTAACCATGGCGATTCAGTTTACATCAGATGCATTTTGATTCCTCATCCGTTCTCTGAATAGGGTTTTGTTCCAACATTCTGACTCTACAGGTTTGATAATGATTAACTTCATTTTTCAGATAAAGTACTTTAAACAAAAAGTAATCATGAAATTGTTTATTTCTATACAGCTTTTCTAACGACTCACTTAAAATGAATCAGGCAAAATTACAAACAGAACTCTTGAGTATATCAAACAAATATTAATAAAATGTCTTTATGACTCAGGTTGTCCTGGTTGTGTACCAGCCAGCAGATCTGCCTTGCAGAGTTGTATTTATCTTAAAGTTTTTAATTTTAGTTGTTTCAGTTCATATTCCAATATTAGGGGGAATATGAGGGTCAGAAGTTTACTGTATTTTAAATAAAATTAATCCAATTCTGAATAGATCCTTTATTTTTGAATCCACTGATTTCTGGATTTGTCGAAACTCTCCAGAGGTTTTACCAGCTACAGAGACAGCAAACTGACCCGCATCCTGCAGAACTCTTTAGGAGGCAACGCTAAAACGGTCATCATCAGCACCATCACGCCCGTTTCTCTGGAGGAGACCCTCAGTACTCTGCAGGTTTGTCTTCATTTCACAGGTCAACATAACCTTGAATGTTGCCTATTTTACATTTACTCTACATGAGACGTTCTACTCAAGTTGTCAGAATGCACAACACTCCAGTATTCAGATGAATTCCTCATGTTCAGTTTGCCAGCACCGCAAAGAAAATGAAGAATGACCCTCATGTGACGGAGGTATCGGATGACGGCGCGTTGCTCAAGAGGTATCGGAATGAGATCGTAGACCTGAAGCGTCGACTGAATGAGGTTAGAATGATTAACTTCACCGGGCTTCTCCGATTTGACTCTGATCAAACTTCCTTCTCTGCAGCTCTTTGCTTTGCTTGACTCGTACGTTCGTCTCTTCCAGGTGTCTTCGGTCACACAGACCACAGTGACGGAGAAAGAGGTTCTGTCTCAGCTGCTCCAAGAGAAGGATCAGCTCCAGAGAGAACAAGAGGACCGGATCAGAAACCTGACCAAGCTGCTGGTCACCAGCTCCAACCTGGTGTCTGTTCCAAAGGTCTGTCTGTTATTCAGCAGAGTTGTTGTTGTTTTTTTCTTTTTCTTCGGCAGAGTTTTGCTTTCTTTTTACAGAAATCTGTCTTTACCAGTTATTTGCAACTTCAGCAAATAATGTGATGAGTCATGGCTAAAAGATGAAAAAACAAAACAAAAAGCACTTTAATTAGAAGCACAACTGAAGTTCAAATAAAAGTGTGTTTTGTTTGCCTGTTTAGACGTTGCAGTTGGTGTTTGGGTATCGTTGACATTCAGTATCACATAATGACCTTTAACCCAAACGCAGCTGACTGATGGTTCTGCTAGGCTTGTTTAGCATCAGGGTTAAACACTCGCTAACATGCCAGCTGTGTTCTGTATCAGATGCCGAAGCGCCGGGTGACCTGGGGAGGAAAGATGCTCCACGGCCAGCCGCCGGCCTGCGACGACGACGGGATATCTGACATGAACGTGACTTTCAGCAGGAAGAGGAGAGCTGATCGTTTCTGTTCTGGGGATCTAGGTGAAGGTATGGAGCGACGGAAGATGGAAATCTTTCTGAATGGTTGGTGTTGGATGATGGACCTGGGCTTTACTGCGCTTTGTAGCTGACGAAGACTTCTACCCTCACTGGGGGATTCCTGAGGAGCCTTCAGACGAGATGGAGATGAGCCAGAGCTCTGTGACTGTTCGCAGCTTTGGGGACAGGTGGGCTTTTCATGAGGTCACCAGTAGACCTGTCGCAATATAAATCACACAATAAACTAAAACGTACTCGATAATCTCCATTTGTATGGAGATTATTGTTTTTCTTTCTACCCAAAAACTGGATGGTAAATGTTTTGGACTCAACTAGCTTCTTTTTTGAAGGACAATTTTGTTTAGAGACTTCATGATTCATTTGATTTATTTTTATTTTTTTAAATGTCTTCCATTTCCAGTGTTAAATGCTCGTTTAGAATTTAAAGTTTATTGCTCTTTGAGTATATTTCTGCTGATATCACTTTAAAATGACCTCAAAACAACAATTTTATTATCGCAATAATTTCTGGGACAATTTATCGTCCAGCAACATTTGTTTTTTGTGACAGGCCTGGTCACTAATGGATCACACAGTTCCAATGATCATACTACACACGAACTATTAAACTAAAGGCTAAACTTAGGAATAACTTGTCCCTCTTAGTAAAAGGCAACGTTTACTAAGCTTCTTGTGTGTTTATCTCTGTCCAGTGACCTGGCGTCTCCTGATCAAAGATGTGCACTTCTAGAGAAACTATCCAACCTGGAGCATCAGCTCGAAACGGAGCGTCAACAGAGGGAGGAGGCTGTGAAAACGGCAGAAACCCTGGACTGCCGAGTCGCAGAGCTGCAGGTCCAGTTGGAGACTTTGCAGAAACAACAGGAAACGGAGAAAAAGCAGTCTGAAGAGAGGTTGGCAAACCTGGAGGTGCAGCTGCAAAACGAAACCCAGCAGAAACTGGATGCCTCGTTGCAAATGCAATCAGCCGAACAGAAGGTTGCCGAGCTGGAAAAGGTTCTGCAAACCGAGGCGCAGCAGAAGCTGGAAGCCACCGCCGTGTTGGAGGTCAAAGTGTCGGAGCTGGAGAGGCAGCTGGAGGAGAAGAGGCAGTCTGAATCTGAGCAGGTAGACTGTTAGACCAGGAGCTGCTCTCTGGAGCAGTAATGTTGAGAGGGTAGAGTTTTTATTTTTTATATATACTTAATATTGTCTCTTGCTTGTATTCATATGTTATATGCTTTTGTAGGAATATAAATAAAAACTGCAATGATGCTTCTGGATATAAAGTGTTCCAGTTTGGGTTCTAATCCTAAAGTCTTGTCTTCCAGATGAGGAAAGGCTTTGCAGAGAGTCTTCAGCTGTGTGAAACCTTGGCGTCAGAGAAGGTAACGAAGCCAAAGCTGCTGCTGCTGCAGAGCCACAACCTCCCTGTGTGGTGATTAATACATTTATAGGAACTCCATAGATTCTGCTTTGAACCTTTTCTGTCATGATGTTCCGTGTCCCAATAAGAAATGATGTTATTACTTTAGCAAACTCTTTCACTCAAAGCTTCTTCCAAATGATATGATGATGCATCTAAAGCCAACAATAAGCCACTTCTTCACTTTACTGTCTGAGACGAGATTAGAGGAGGAAAACCAAGATGGCCGTCTTGGGGACTTCATTGCTCACCACATCATTCCAACAAGGGATGACGGTGCAGATCACATGTCCTGCATCTGTTCCACAGGAAGCGGTTAGTGCCGAGCGAGACCACCTGAAGCAGGAGCTGGGGATGTTCCTGGAGCACACACAGAGCCTAGAGAAGGAAAATGCTGCTCTCCTTCAAGAGCTGAAGGAGAAAAAGGATCTGGAAGAGTTCAAAAGTCTGGAGCTGAAGTTCATGGAGGAGCAGGAGGTAGATTTCAGTTGAACGTCTTTGTCTGCAATAAAGTAATGAGAACCAGTTTTTCATTTGGTGATTTATGGTGTGCTCAATAGACTGCATTAATATAATCTCACTATTTTGTAATTGTTCCTCTGTTACTGTTTGTTTACAGAATGAATTGCAGAAGGAAATATCTAGTCTAAAGAAGGCCATCGAATCGTCTGAGCAACAGCGCCTCCAACTGGAGGTAATGTGTTAAAGTGTGGCTGTGATACTTTGGCACATTTCTCATGTAACCTCTTTCAATATTTAATTTAAAGCCAAATGAACATTACGTGTGTTCACTTTAGTCACAACATGATCTCTTCCTGTTGTCATTTAATGTCAGTAGACGTGACGGTAAACTGTTGGCTGTGTCTATTTTGAACAGTGAGCACAAGATGGCTCCGTGTTTTTCTGGCTCCAAAGCTTTGAAGTAAATGCAGATCCTCCCATCACCACTGAGGGTCGGTTCAGAGCGACGTACCTTCCTTTGTGTGTGTGGTGGGGTTATGTTTTCGCATCCACCTGAACAATATGTAGTTGCGACCCTGTGTGCCACCAGTAGAGCTAACCTACTCCAACTTAAAGCATGGATAAAGGATCACATGTCACTGGCATACAAACCAATGAAGAACATCTGCCAAAATACCAACAGTGAAATCTTAGCCTGATTGCCACTCAGCACCTGCAGGATTGCCTAGCAACCACAGACTTGTACATTTTCTGGCACCTGGACCTGGAGGTTTTCACCTCAGCAGTCAGCTACATCCAACAGTAACATGTTTTTTATCTTTTCCCTTCATGAACAGGTTTTAGTAGTTGGGTCAGTCTGGGTCACTGAGCCAGGAGGAAATGGTTTAAAGTGATTATTTTCTCTCCAGATGACCCTGACAGCCAGCAAGGAGAATCTGGAGGCTGAGCTGACTGGATCTGTTCTCCAGCTGCAGATGGAAAAGCCCAGCCATCCTGAAAAACAACTGAATGTTTCTTATGACGACGTTGAGCTGAGCGCTCTGGATGACACGCTCCCACAAAGTAATGATCCATGAACTGGGACGGGTTTCCGTCTGTGACATCAGATGGGGGTTTCTGAACTGTTCCACGTTTCCAGATCTATTAGGAAGTGTGAAAGCGGAAAGCGGCGCCATCAGCCTGCAGGAGGAGCTGGCTCTGTGTGGAGGGGCAGAGGAGGCTCCAAGGGAGCAGCAGGAGGAACAGGCTCCACCTCAAACTCCTGGAGATCAGGTGGACGGCTTAACTCCTGCTGGCTCCTCTGCTGCACCCTGACTGCACCGCCACATAATCTCACATTCTGTAATTCTGGTTTCAGAGTGGAGACCTGACGGGGGAGCTGCAGGATGTTAACAAGACGACTGATGACCTCCAGTCAGGTCAGGCTGCGCAGGAGACGGAGCTGAAGCAACAATGTGCTGATTTAACTCAGCAGCTTGAATCGCTGACAGCAGAGCAGAGACAGAGCGACCTGGAGAGGAGCCGGCTTTTAGCTTCTTTGGAAGAGAAAGACGCAGAGGTGAGCGAGAAACCAGGACTCAGTGTTGCTCAGTTGGACTCCATGCTGCAGCTTTTCTGCTCTCTTCATTCTCCACTTCTTCTGTGGTGTTTTACCAACCGCTTTTACGGGGGTTGGGAAAACGCTGAGCATGCTCTCTGTGTGTGATGTTGTTGCGCCCTCTACTGTGCATGCGGGACACATTCAGGCCATTTGTGGCTCACACAGGAGATCACATTCCAAATATATGTGAATGACAACGGCGATAAAATAAGACTTGATTTAAAAAAAATAAATGAATCAGAATTGGGTCACTTCAGGCTGCAGTGTGAACACAACTTTAGTCCCCATCTTCCATCCTCATCCAGTGCAGATCAGTTTCATGAATAAGCTCGAGTTGTTGCCAGTTATCTTACTTGATGGGAGTCTGACTGGGTTAATATGAATGTGTTAATAGCTGAAGCAGATGGTTGAAGCCCTCCAGCGTGTCGAAGCAGAGAGGGAGGCTCTGCTGATGGAACGACGTGTTCAGAGCTCTGAAGATGGAAACGCAGAGACTGACGTTCTGCTCAGGTCCGTTCAGGAAGAACTGAGGGAAGAAAAGCAGAGGAGCTCTGACATGAAGACGGCCTTTCTAGAGAAGGAGTCCGAGTTAAAGGAGCATGTGAGTGAAGTGTTGACTGTGCCCTGTCCTCCCTGGCTCCGTGACGATAACTCTGCCTCTAAACAGATGCTGAGGCTGACGCAGGAGCTCCAAGATGGCAGCAGGAGCTCCACAGAGGAGGTGGAGAGGCTGCTGGCTGCGGTCGCCTCTCTGACCGCAGAGAGGGATCAGCTCAAGCAGGACCTGCAGGAAAATGTAGAGCTGGTAAACGAACACGTTGTCTGATTATATCGGCATTAAACACCTGGCATTTAAAAATACCTGAGCATGAGGTGCTGTTACCATGACGGTCAGAAAGCCGAATCTCGTCTGTTCTGCAGATGATCGAGAACCAGGAGGAGCTGAGGAGCGTCCTGGAGAGGAACCGTGAGCAGGCCAAGCAGATCAAACGTCTGAAGTCTGAAAACGTCTGCAAGCAGGAGGGAGGTCCCACTGAGACGGAGGCACAGGGGAGTGTGAGTGTACCAGACACACACCACCATCTACACACACCTTCTACACACAGACAAGCTGCTGAACAGTTCTGTCCTCTTCCTGCTGGTTCTGAGAGGACAGAGGAGACTAGGAAATAATCTAACATTAGAATATAAAAGTAGAGTAGCTAAAGAACTGAACTAGAGTCAAGATGTCTACTCATGTCAAGTGTTGTCTGATTCTCTGAGAATCTTCGAGGGCTCGCTTTGCTCATAAAACATATTAAAGTTCTGTTTCCTGTTTGAAACAGATGACGGCTTTAAGTGAGGAGCTGAGGGACACGCAGGCAGAAACAGACGGGCTGCCCTCCCAGAGCGCAGTCACTCAGACCCCAGGGGAGCTGGAGGAGCTGCGGGGCAGACTGGCTGCTCTGACCGAGGAGAGGGAGGAGCTGCTGCATGCTGTGGAGAGGCTGAGGGGGGAGAAGGAGGAGCTCCGATCACAGCTGGAGGAAAAGATCCACATGGTAAAAACACAAAGTCAAACTCTCTGAAGGAGCCCAACTGCAACAAACGTCATTTACGTTTGGAATAATCCTTCATTTGAGTGAAACCTGATGAACCCAGAGCCTCAGTGGTTCTCACAGACCCTGTTCTCTTGTAGATGCAGTGTGAGCTCCAGCAGCAGCAGCAGCAGCTCCTCTCTGAAGCAGATCCACTGAAAGATGAGCAGGTTCCACTTCATGCTGCTCTGTGTTCTGTCTGGTTACGTCTGCTTTTCTCCCGTTCTTCAACCCAAACGCTTTCCTGTCTGTTCTGGGCTACAGATCCAGCAGCTGGAGGAGCTGGAGCGTCTCCGGTCTGTTCTTCAGGAAAAGGAAAAGCTGGTGAGCCGTTAGACACACACTGGTTGTTTTCACCCACTGAAGGCAGGCGGCAGTCTGAGGGAGACGGCCGAGTCTGACGTTGGACCATTTGTTCTGACTGACTCAGATGCTTGAGAAGCAGGAGGAGCTCCAGGTGTTGAAGGAGAGCAGGGAGCGCATGGAGGAAGAGATGATGGAGCTGAAGAGTCAGCTGATGGAGATGCAGAGCAGCAGCAACACACACCAACAGGTACAACAGAGGAGAGCACTAAACGGGTTTAGCTCCTAAATATCTTGATGTTCATCTTTTATTAAAAAAAGTCCATGTTCTCCCTTCATTTCTCCTTCTTGCCAAGTTTGCTGAGGAGCTGGAGTGTGTGAAAGCAGAGAAGGAGGGTCTGCTGGCCCAGAGGGATGCTGTGAGCCAATGTTTTGAGGAGGAGCTGGAGAAGCTGCAGAGCTCCCTGGATACCGTCAGTCAGGAGAGGGAGGAGCTGCAGGAGCAGCTGAGACAGAAGCAGGAAGCTGAAATGCAGCTGCAGAGAAGAACAGAGATGTTGGAGGCTGAGGTTTGTGATCAATGGAGAGAAATTCTGTTCCCTCAGGAAAATGTCAGTTTTTTTTCTTTTTTTTTTTTTTTAGTTGTCACCATAATTTTTTTTGTTATTTTCGTAATTTTGGGGTTTCAAACATCAGCTCGTTCCTCTGTCTAGTTAAAGTTTCAGCGTGGTGCATTTTATTTCCCATCCTGACTTGGTAGAGAAACTTAACAGCAGCAGATCAGAACAGACTGACTGTAGAGCTCAGATGTGACCCGAGTCTCATTGACCACAACAAGCTGCTGACGTTCTGTGGTGAATCCAAACATCCAGCATACTGTATCTAGTTGAGGTTTTTTTTTGTGTGTAAATGGAATGAAATGCAAGCCGTGTCAAACTGCCGGTGGCGGCCATCTTGTCCACTGTCTCTGTGTGAACAGGTCAGGGATCTGAGCATGTCTGTTACTGAGCAGAAGAGGCAGCAGGAGCAGCAGCTGCAGCAGCTTGGACAGAAGGTGAGCTTCATTCCTGCTCTTAGTTCTCACTGGTGGGTTTTAGTGTGAACTTCTTCAATCTTTTTGTCTTTCTTTGAAGGCTTCCTCAACAGAAGAACTTCTGAAGGCTCTGCAGGATGACCTGCACCAACAAAGACATGTAAACTCTGAGCTGAAGAAAACGAGCCAAGAGGAGAAACTCTCTCTGGAGCAGAAGGTTAAAGTCGGGCTTTGTTTTCATCTCTCCTCCAGAGCTGTTCAGCTCCACTAACCCTCTGTGTTTTACTTTACTGTTCTGTTACAGATAACAGAATTATGTAATAACTTGGAAAGTGTTGAAGCAGAGAGAGACTTTCTTCTGTCGGATAAAGAGAACCTGCAGAAGCACAAAGACGAGATGGAGAAGCTGCAGCTCAGCGTGACGACTCTGAGTCAGAAGAGCGACCTGCTGCAGGAGGAGCTGGAGGGGCTGAGGGAGGAGAAGGAGCAGCTGGAGGCGCAGCTGCAGGACAACATCAACATGGTACGTGGTCCGTTCTGCCATGGCTGCTGCCATCCTGCAACTTTTAGATTCACTTCTTCTCTGACACACTTGGATCAAACCTTTTTGACTCGGGCACTTTCAGAGCAGGAATGCATCTAAAAGTTGTGAGATGGTAACTCTGGAGGAGTCCAGATCTTAAAGGAATACCTCCACTAACTGACCTCTGGTTGTAGGTGTCAGCCTTCCAGGAGAAGATCACCCAGCAGGAGCTGCTGATGATGCAGAAGCAAAAAGAGAAAGACGAACAAGAAGCAACATTTCAGCAAAAAGTATTTTTCCACTCATTTTTTACACAGTTTTCAGGCTTTGAGTCGGTTCAGCTGAAGTGCTTCAGTCTCATGTTGGGAATGAGAACTGAGGAAGCCTAAAATGTCCCTGCCTTACACAGTGGCATCAGTGTTGGGAACCAGAATATGGGTCGATGTTTGGTTTAAGGAATTGTAATCAACCATAAGCCAAACAAAGTCTCTCATGAAAGAATGAATTCAGACGATGAGCAGGAAAAACTCTTCACACGACAAGGAGTGATCACTGACACTCTGATTTCTGATCATGTAATAATTGATCAGTGGTTTTGTGGGATTTTTTTTTTTTGCTGTTAAGAGCGACAGTGAACGCCTCATTGATCAGCCGTATGGCGCTGAACTGTTCAGTCAGTGGCCTGGAGGACTCACTGTTCGTTACTCCCACTAGTGGCAAACTGCTGCAACTACAGCTTAATGCCTCCATCAGTCCCAATAGAAGTGCAGCTTAAAAATAAGTTTTATATAAATAAACTGGTTCTGCTCTGTTGACGGCTGTGGAACGTCTGCAGACGATGAGGCAAAGAAGGATTCTTCATAAAATCAAGAAAACGATGGACAACTCTTACTATCGCCTTCATGAGACTATTGGGGAAACTGTGTCTTTGATCAGAGGCTTCTTCAGATTCACTGTAATACAGACCGCTACAGGAGCTCTATGCTGCCAGCAGCCATCACCGTCTATGATGACTCTTTAAAGGATCTGGATTTTAATGAGTTACAACATTTAATTCCCTTCTGGATCAAAAAGTATATTTGATTTGAATTTGGCTTGATCTGAAACTGTATCGTAACGACCTTCACAAACACACACACACACACCGTATGTTTACTTTTGCATGTTAGGATGAAGTCATTTTGAGTTTAAGCTCCTCCAGTCCCGCCTGGTGGTTTCTGATCTCTGCTTGTTCCTGCTGACAGAGGCAGAACCTGCAGGAGGAGCTGCAGCTGCAGAGGGACAGAAGAGCTCAGTCCGAAGCTGAATGCGACGCCTCCCAGCAGGTCTGTGCAAACGGTCACATTCTTGGTTTAACTCTTTTTAAATTCCCAGAGCCTTTACTGCATGCTTCAGTCTAAGCGTGGATTTAGAGATGTGCTTTTGGTCGTTACAGTAAAATCATTTATGAAAAGGTTCTGGTGTTTGGCTCTTAAAACAAAACTTTAGTCTTTATTTTATTTATTTTTTTCAGCTGCTCAATGAAACAAACGTGTCTCTGTCAGCCCTGAGGCAGCAGCTGAACAACCTGGAGCAGAAGCCCAATGCACTCTGGGAGACTCTGTCACACCTGCAGGACTCGGCGGATCATCTTGATGTAATTGATTAAGTTTGATTTGTATAGAGGCCATCCGACTGATCATCATTTAATGCTAGGAGATATTTTCTGATTCTTATGTTCCTAAAACTGTGAAAATTTGTCATTCTAGACGACCTTTGGAAAATTCCAACAGTTTAAAGAAATGTGCACAAAGACGGCCACTGAAACCCTGGAGAACGTCCTGAAAGTCCAGTGTTTCCTGAAGCTTTCTTACCTGAAAGGCCTTCCAGAGTCCAGGCTGGTTGTCTACGGCAACGTTTCTCAGCTGGGATTGCAGACCTGCAGCAGTTTCACAAAAGCTCTTGTACTTAATACTCTTGTTCCTGTTTTCTAGAAGCGGTTTAAGAAATGTTGACCATTTCCACTGGAAACTGAACATTTCTGCTCTCCTGATTGTTAGGGACAGCTCCTGGTGCATCCGTGTGTCTATATGAAAACATTTGAGCTGGTGGTGAATAGAGACCTGGCTGTTTTTGAGGAGAGACGGCTGCAGGACTTACTGATGTCCAGAGTTGGCGCTCCTAAGTTTTCCATCAACATTGAGGATTTCCACTCCCGGTGGAATCGGAGGCTCTCTGAGCTTCTGGACAAACGTCAGCTCTACCAGCAGGTAACATCTGCTCCTCTAATGAACCCGTTTAGAAAGTTAACATGGAGTTGGAATGAAGCCCCTTGTGGTCGATAAGGTACTGCATGTACAGGACGGTTTGTCAGCGCTGCCGTTTATTCCAAAGAAAAGCTGAAGTTATTGATGTAAAGAAAAATCCAGGAGTATCCATCTGATCTGAGGAAGTCAAGTTATACCTGCTGATGTCATTCAACAATTTGATTCTTTTTCATGGCGTTAAAGTATCTGCCTGTGGAGCTGCAGTGAGTGTAGGTGGAGTTTGGATCTGACTGCTGTTCAGCATCTGCCCCGAGTCTGTTGTGGGTCTGAATGACTGCATTCAGCTCTTGGTTTGACATGATGCATCTCGATTTACTCTGTAGAAAATGGAGAGCATTTTAGAGAGGCTCCAGATCAACCTGACTTCATACATCACAGTGAGACAAGCTGAAGTTCAGGAGAGGCTCAAATTCAATGAGTCCATTGCAGCCGCCTCCAGCCCGCCGGTCATCAGCGAGCTGGAGAGAATCCTCAGCCGGGAAGCTGAACGGAGGAGACTTGTGGTCCAAAACGGGACGATCCCTTTACAGGTGCCCTTTACCAATAACTAATGCTTTGTTTCTTCTAGTAAGGGTTCAGTGCATCTGATTTTGAATATTGCATAATGCTAATGTTTGTTTTTTTTAAATTTTTTGTCTTTCCTCTCCGGCTGGCTCTGGTAGGTCATCAGTGATGAGCTCAGTAAGATTTTGGATGAACTAATGCAGATGGATAAATGGACAGATGATCAGCTTACAGAGGAGAGGAGGAAGACTTCATCACTGCTGCAGCAGCTGGAGGGAACGCCTGTGGAACCAAACCTGTCCTCGGTCCAGGACTACCAGCAGCTTCAGCAAGCAGCAGGAGAGCTTACAGTGAGTCTGGTTTATAGAGGTCAGCCTCTTCAGTCTGGGAGGAAAATGCTAACACACCTGTTGGTTATGTGTGTTTCAGGCTCTGCAGGAGCAGCTAGAGGAAGCGACGGCTGAAGCCAAGAACAGGGAGTCCAACCACAAGCAGACCACTCAGCTCCTGCAGACTGAACTGCTGGACACTAAAGTTCTTGTAAAGGAGAAGGAGAACGCAATCCTGACCTTGAAGGTCAAACTGGAAGAGTGTGAAGTATGACTGAAGTTTCTCCGTACAGGTCCTGCTTTAGCATTTAGCTTCACGTTGCTAAAGCCGGTTGTTCTCTCTCGTTTAGAAGAAGGCATCACTCAGTGCAGCTCAGCTGAAAAACCTCCAGAACAAACTCTGTGAGGAGGAGGTGAAGCTGGCCTCCATCACACTGGAGCACCAGCAAGAGTAAGAGCCCCTGGATTTATCCGCTTTATTTCATTTATCCGCTTTACTCTTCAAACTGCAGAGTCAAGACTGCAGAGTTGAGGCATCAATGTGTGTGAGGTTTTCTTCATTGAAAGCAATGAAGAAAAAAGTGAGGCTTTCTTTTTGTAATGAAACATTAGCTGGATTTTTTTTTTATGGCATGGAAAGTCAGAAGAACTAGCAGAACATTAAATGCAATGTTGCTCAAACCATTTCAGAAGAGTCCACAGAGCAGAACTGTTTGGACTGAAGAGGCCACAGACACTAGTGACGACTGATTAAGACCTGCTTGTTGCTGTGATGTGTTAATGTTGGCTCTGCTTTCAGGATGGAGAAGATGAAGACGGTGCTGAGTGTGAAGGAGGAGTCTCTGAGGAAGCTGAAGCAGGATCTGAGATCACAGCATCAGGGCGAGGAGTCCTGTAAGTCAGTCTGTAGAGAATCAGCTCAATATGTCACAAAATTTGGATTTTTTTTATTAAACTACATTTCCCTCACAATTCAAGGTGAAATGGAAGCAAACATCAGTCATGAATGTTATAACTCTAGTTCGTATCCAGTAATCATTGGAAACGTCTTGCTTTTTGTTCTCCGTTTAGTCCTCACAGGGAAGGAGCTTCACGCTCGACTGACCAACCCCAGAGGTACGATGATCCAGAGCAGCATTCTGCTGGAGAAGACCAGGCTGGAAGAAGAGGTGAAACGGCTCCGGCTCCGGATCACAGAGCTGGAAAGGTAACGGGATCAGTTTGGTTTTTATGTGCTGTAGAGAACGTCAGAAAGCGCTTGGTTTGGATCAGGTTCATACACTTTAAAACAACCTAACTGGCGTTGGGACTTCTGCCTTAGATTGGTTTAACTCTAAACAAGATCTCAGACAATCAAGTTTGTTTGTACAGCACAATTCAAAGTGCTTTACATCATGAAAACACATGGTGACTGTGAGCAGTGGTTGCCGAACCAGAAGAAAAAACTGCACCAGTGCTGTTGGTTGTGATGCCGGGAAAGTTCAGGCTTCTGACCTCTGACCTTTCTCTCATCAGCTTGGTTTCCTGCCAGCAGGAGGAGACTGCTAAGTGGAAGAACAGAGCAATCAGTCTTAAAGGGAAGAGCAAAGCTGAGCAGGACAGGCAGACCTCCCCCTGTACTCCTAAGAAGAGGGCCCTGTCTTCAGCCTCAGACTGCATCTTGTTCAGCCCCACCAAAAAAAGTTACCTTCCTCCTAAGAAAGCCCTGGATTCCCCTCGGAAACTTGTGGCGTCTCCTCGGAAGCCTCTGGTCAGCGCAGCCTCGCTGCTGGACACTCCCAAAAGCAGCTTTTTCAATGCAGGTGAAAGTTCAGAGCTGCTGACCAGAAACTGTCCCACACAGTTCTTTGATAACTCCAGCCTCGGACTCAAACCAGGTAGGTTCTTGAGTCTAATAATATTCATATTCTGTTGTGCCACTTCCAAATTCTGAAGTAGGAGTCTAGATTTCAATCTGCTTTGGTAGTCTGTAGTCTGATCTGCTGGTGTTTAAGTTTTTATGTAAATTTATGATTTTCATTTTATTGTCTCTTTGCAGATGAACCTGCTACTGAAAAACTGGACTTCTGGAAAGATGACAACTGCAAGACCCAGTGAAATAAATTTGAATATATTTTAAATGTGTAAGAAAAAGAATTCTAAATAAAGTTTGTTAATTAATGCTAAGAAAAGCTATCTAGTTTTACATGTGACGTGATCAGTATAATACCAGTCATTGGGACATTTACAGGAAAATATTAATACGAGAGCAAGGTGGGAAGAAGGGATTATATACAGTAGTTTCCCGGCCAAAACAGATGTGCTTTATGCTGCGGTCCAAATTATTGGTACAGTATTTTCACTATTGTTTGCTATGGGCCGAATCGTTAACGGTTGCGATTCTGCAGTAACTTCTATTCACAGCCGCTCACCTCCAGCCTGGGTCAGATCCATCAGCAGTGGTGCGAATGCTGTGGAGCACAAACACACCACCCCCTGATAAAACAACTGGGGGGAGACCTTAAAGATACTTGGGGCATCAAGGATAAAAGGGGCAAAGGCTCAAGTTTCCTCTGCCCACACCTTCCAGCCCCCATGCTTTTATTTATATATATATATATATATATATATATATATATGATTCAAAATGTATTTTAACAAGGTTTCCATTCATTCAAATTCTGTCACATATACTGTAGAACCACATATCCAGCAACTTCTACTTGAGAGCAGATTTTGAGTAAAAAGTTTGTTCTTGTTGAATAATGACTGAATTTATTCTTTAAAAAAAAATAATCTCCAAAACCCCATCAAACAAACTTTCCTGAAATTACATAATTATGGAAGACCTTTTTGATGTTTTGGATGCATTTTTAAAAATGTTTTACGATATTGTTCATATCAATATCAAACACAAATAAAATCCTGCAGGTTTAGTTATAAAATATTAAGAAGGAAGAAGAAATTTTACGAATTTTATTTGATGAGCGCGATTTTGTGGCTCTTAAATTCGTACGACTTTGAGTCAGCTAAATTGTGGAATCTCCGTTTTCCGGCGCAGGACCTTGTGTTACCTCGTCCTGCCACTAGATGTCACTGCCCCCTCTCAGTACAGACATGCGGCGGTATGCAGCAGCAGCAGCCGCCCGGTCACGGGGACTCCTGACAGGGACTCCTGCCGCTCCCCCCCCCCCCTCCCTCCCTGTATATTTCCGCCTATCCGGCGTTTCCAGAATTCATTCATCTCTGCCAGAGCTGCGGCTCGGTCTGCTCTGACAGCATCCTACCATCCATCCACTCGTCTGTCCACCAATCTGCCTCCATCCCTCCTAATCCAGCTGCGCGTCGTGTTCGGATCTCCATCTCAGAAGGTCAAACATCCCTTTCATCCACGGAGCCAACTTTTCCTCTTCGTTCCTCCCCTCCTGATCCGCGGGGATTATTTCTCCAGTCCGGTGAGTCTGTTATTTCTTGAAGGTGCATTATATGTGTGTGTGCACATTATATGTGCAGGTGTGTTATATGTGACCGCGCCGCATTATTGAGGTGTGGAGCAGAGCGGACCTGAGGCTTAACATTTTACCCGGAGGGGGAACCTTTAAGGAAGGTCATGGCATGTTCTCTGTGAGATCAAAGATTGTCTCAAAGCAAAACGGACTAAAGCCGTTTCTATGGCAAAGCTTAACATTCAATGATAAAATATGGAAAATAATCTCGCTAAAATAAAACTGACAGATGAAATGAACTGCATCGAGAGCAGAGAAAGAAACTGTTTCATAGTATAATTCAGATATGCAAACTAAATTGTGCAGTAAATCACATTTTCAGGCAAAAAGGTTGAGTCTATGTAAGGTTGCACTGGATTTTATTGTAGGGAATCAAAGTATCAGGGAGTCGGTATTCAAATTTTCCCATGCAATTATTTTTCTTGCACATTACAGTTATGGACTACAGTACCAGTAACTGAAATCAGAATGTACAAAAAAGTGAATTTTATTTAAATTATTGTCTACAAGTCTCTTTAGTTCCTTTCTGGGCTTCTGTTGCTCAGTTCAACTTGCTGTCATGCGTATTTTTCGTCTCCCACTTCAGGATCCAGGATGTACTAATTGGCATTCAAGAGCGTCCCCTAGTGTTGCATAACAGGCCAGACCTCAATAGGATTAGGAGCCACTGCACAGGTGTCTGTCTGCCAAACTCTGACCCGAGAAAGGATCTTGGTTCGGTCTCAGGAAAGATACAGATCGATTTGGACTGGGTTCAGTCTGAGCCTGTGACTCATGACGGCCAAAAAATAAATAAATAAAAGGAAGGGATGACAATAAGAACTTCAGTTCCTATGTCTGGTATGTAAAAAAACAATGTGCTAAAGGTATATAAATCATAATTATTACAACGTAACGCCTGGAATAATGAACTGTAGTCTCACTAGTTGTTTCCATTAAAATGAGTGATTTATATATTCTGATCATGGTGTTTGAAACACATTTTCGCTACTCTTGTTTTTCCATTAAACAGGAAATCCATTTAAAATCACATGTGAATAAGTTCGTTTACCCAAAAATGTCATCAAAAGGATGACGTTTTGCAGCAACAGGTGTAAGCATGAGATTTCTTTCAGCCTGAGGAGGCATCTGTGTCTTAATGTTTCTGTCGCTACTGTGGAGCAACGTGTGACACGATGTTTCCACCGCAGTTTTGCGAAATGCGTCAAACCTTTTTATTGAAAAACCTGAATTTAACCAAAGTTGGTGCATATTTCCACGAAGTACATTTATTTTTGTACTTTCAATTTGCACCATTTTATGGCCAATGAAGATGCAGCTAATAACTTAATTGCCACTCAGAAACAAAGTAGCTTTCACCAAGTCCACAACTTGAAAGCAAGTTGAAAAGGCAGAAGGTCAGGAGAAATCTCTAAGCAGTAGTTTGAAGACCATATAAACTGGCACCCCACCCAGGAATATAAAAAGCCCAATAAAGAACTGAGGCTGTAATTGACCTCAGTGAAACCTCAGATTTCTTCTGTTGTTTTGAGACAAACACCAATGCTAACTTAGAATAAACCCCAACTAATCTGATCAGTAGCTTTCAAGCATTCATTGTTTCGAATATGACACTTTTTTCCTTATATGAGCCAGTTGTTTAGTCAGGCTACTTGCTAAAATAGCAAGCTATCTGTTGGCTATTTAGCAAAGATGCAGCTTGAAACTTAGCAGATGTACTTTTAAAACGCTGTTCTCAAGCCACTCAGGTCTTTAGGCTCAATACTGAAATGTATTTATTTTTTCATTTTGCTCTTAATTCATTGTAACAGTATTTTGGCAGTTTTGAAACATTGCTTTCTGAAACAGGTGTACAGTATCGTACTGGTACATAGTATAATGATGCCAGTTTTAGACTCAGCAAACACAGAGACTGGTTCAGATTGGGATCAGCTGTGAGGTTCAGACTCTGTTTTAACTTGCAGTAAGTAGAAGGTTACTTCTTCCATTGAGAAAGCTACAAATTTCACAAAACAAACAACTCGGTTTAACCTTTCTAAGACGTAGGAAGCCTTTCTCCACTCACTTTCCTCCTGCTGCTCTGCGCTTCCCTGTGTGTATTTTGGTGACAGGCGTGTGGTTTGCCGTCTTTCTATAGTCGGTGGTGCAGGAGATCTCCTCCCATGGTTTGGAGCTCTCCGGTCTGTAATCTCTGAAAGCCACAGCACCACCACCCAGATTCATTTCTCAAAGTAAAACTGAGACAAACCCCAGCTGGGCACTCGGAGGTGGGGAAGGGGGGGAGAGAAAGAAAACATACACACATGACCTATTTGCCAATTTGGATGTGGAGCACAGTTCCATGTGGAGCAAAAACAGCAAACTTGCACATCCTGGATAAAACATTGTTTTTTATATCTATATTTCTGAAATCAACATTTTTCTCTCCAAAGGTTTTGAGAATATTTTTAGTCAAAGCCAGGATGACTACAGTGGATATTAAGATGATTTTATGACATAAAGTCTGACAAGAATTGAAATGCAATAGAATTAATCTATATTTTTTAAATAACTGAGTGATTGTCTTTAATTTTTTTAAATCAAATCTCGACATTCATGGGCTCCTCAAGATTGCCTTAAAATACCTTTATACTTTTCTTAATTTATCTGCTTTGAATGTGATTTTTATTTTTTAATAAAACACAACAACAAATCTTACCATATTACTGCACCAAGAACCACTGAAGGAAACGACATGAAACCTCTGAAAAAGACCCAGAGCGCAACTTTTGTTTTCACAAAATGTAAAGAAAAATGGAGTGGTGTCAGACTTTAACGATTGAAGGATTTCTCTTTGTTCTTCAGCAAAAGACCACGATCCATTTAACATGCCACTGAACCGCAGAGTTCCCTTCAACTGAGCCGACACCGATTGCTAAACCCATTGTTCTATTCACACATCCCCAGCTGAACCGGACTTTCTAGGCTAGTGTTCAGGTGAGCTTTAACCGAACGCAGGATCTGAGAAAATGAACTTGTGTCTATGTAGAACGGACCAAAGAGCGGCCAACAGAAACATCACTGCTTCATAATAACAGTGTTCTTAACTGCGATTGTCTCCGACATGTTAGATATAAACCTCTGGACCTTACTGATACAGATCCATTTACATGTTTTTTCTGCGTCGAGTTGATCAGTTTTTTGCTCCTCTTGCAGAATTTCATTCTAGTTCTTGCTCTAACTTTAGATACTATCACTCCCTCGTACTGCCGACATGAGGCAGGCTCTGCACCGGTGGCAACAGGATTCTTTAAGAGATGGGACCCTCTTCATCAGACCTGGATAAATCAAATTTAGCAATCGTTCACATTATTTGGACATATTCTCCAAGCAAGTTTTTATTCTTGCCGTCTCTGGAGATCTTTGACTCCCAGAGTTTTTGTTGCACTCCATTTTTTTGTGTTGCGTCGTGAGAAAAAGCAAACAAGTGTATTTGCGTGCTACGTCCTGTTAGCCCGATACCCAACACTTTTGGTTCTAGCATCCCAAATGTATTCTCCTGACTCCGTGAGCAGAGTTAAGTTCAACAAAGCCTGTCCTGGCGCGCCCGGCCCTGGCCTGGATGGAGCTGCGATAAAGTGGATAATGATCACCCTGTCTGACACGCAAAGGGTGGCAAACAAAAACACCACTGTTTCCAAAAAAAATGTTGCAGCAACGACGTCTTTTGTTTTGGCTCTACCTGACTTTAAACGTCTCATTTTTCTTCGCCCTTTTTTTTTCTTTTACATTTTATTCTTTTTAGCAGAATCTGGACTCGACAGCTAAATTAGGAAAATCCTGGTGTGACGTTAGCATCGGTCTCTCCTTTGACGAAGTACATGGAGGCCATAATGGAAAATGATGAGGAAGGAATGATGGAGTAGGGAGACGCCGCTTGTGCAGTTCCTCTTCTTTTCCTCAAAGGTGGTTCCCTGCTGCAGAGTCTTCATCTGGTTCGTTGCAGCCGGGTGAATTAGAGCTAAAGCAGAAACTGAACATAAGAGCAAAAATATAATCAGTTCTGTTTAAAAGTCATTAGAACACTGACCATTTGATGCAAAAGTTCTAAACCCTGTGTGGACAGGAATTCGTTTTCTCTACACTGTTTGTGTTTCAGAGGTTGGGAGAGAAGTCCTGCTGAGGTTTGCAGTGAAACAGGATATCAGGACTAAATATTAGCGTTGTTATGGTTACATTATTACTTTGCCATCATAAACCCAGTAGAGGAAGAGACATCCTTGCTGGCGTGTGAAAACTTAAGACATCATTAAATACAATTTTCAGTTCTTAATGAAAAACTTTCACATATTGATGTCTAATCTTTTTGTGCTAGGTTATTAATCTGCACATATACAAGAAATAATCTTGTCAGCAAAATGCATTTTCATGTTATGGAGAAGGTTAGGACACTTCTACTAGACTGTTCCTTGTACAGTGAAATAGCTGATTGCTAACTGGTCTTTTTTTTTTTAGCTCTGCTAATGCTGCAGCGCTACACCAACACAGTTTTTAGTGGAAGCTTTTACTAAAGCGCCAAGTCCAATTCAAATATCTGCCTATCTCAATATTGAGATTCAAGTAATATCAATAAACAATCAAAATTATGCCAAATGTCCATATATCTAAGTATGTAAAAAAAAAACAAAAAAAAAACAGACTTGCAGCATATTTTCAACCAATCCATATATGGAGTTCAGTGGATTGCTTGGTATGTCATAACCACATGCAGCTGCTTGTAGAGGTTCTCCTTATGTTTTCACATGGCTACAAATGACGGACAAGTGACACACCATAATCAAGGCATATGGAGGTTAATGCACTGTGTGTGTTTGTGAGGCAGGAGGGAAAAAAAACAAACTGGAAACTTGCCACTTCATAACTTCAGCCGGTTTGAAGAACAGATTTCTGGCAGCGACATTCACCAAACATATTTCAAAGGTTTTATTTTTCTGGGCAGAGATGCTGGAATTTGATTGAAGTTTGCTCTCATTAATTTACTGCATCTCATTGGGCCAAAACTATAATGAGTAAAAACACGGCTTTACTTTTCCCAAAAGCAATTGATGTCATGGGACTTTTATTAGTTGGGAAATTCTCTGCCTCCTGCCATCTTTTTTTGTGTGTCTTACTGTTGTACATGACAGCATGATTAGACTTTGACCTGCTCGCTTGTTGCTGCCTGGCGTTATAATTTGATTCAGAATGAATCCATAATTAATTATTTACGGCGGCTCCTGGTGGGCAGTGATCACTGGCTTTTCTGCTTTGGTAATGAACAACAAGCTGTTAACATTGTAGGCTACTTTTAATACTTTGTTTGAAATGTGTTGAAATAGACAACTTAAAAAAAGTATTTTTGCCCCTTTTTCAGTCTGGATGCACCAATGAGAAGCCTAAGATCTGAATCCTTCAGTTTTCTCCTCAATTGGCTCTAATTGCCTAAATATTGAAATATCTGGATTTTTTAAACTCATTTGTTAAAATGATCAAAACGAAGAACTCCCACTATGTTCAGTCTTAAACACACAGCAGGTTCGCTAATTCACTTTTTGAGTTTAATAAATAGATAAATGTTAGGTACATGTGAGTTAAAGCATAAATAAGGATAATGTCATTTTCCTTCATTTTCTGTTGAATTCAAAACGGCCACTGCTGTCATAAAACACACACAGCATGTTTTACCTCTGCCATGTTTTTCCTATATGTTGTCATGTTGAAAAACATGCTTGGTGGATCTAAACGTGACAAAACAAATGAAATTTTGTGGAACATCGAGTCCTTGAAGTGTGTGTCATTTTTTAAATTTGCTTCCGTTCCGAATAGTACATGTGTATTGGGATCAAGGCTGTGGAGTTCAGTGCTAATCAGTCCATTCTGTCTATTATTTTTCTTTTATAATTAATAATCAAGTAAATGAATGAAACATCATCGCCCTATAAGTGCACTCAAGTGGTTAGATAAATATTTGCTGAATTATTCAGAAATTAGTTCGAGTCATCGGTTTTGTGGAACAGTTAAAGATTTGCAGACATTTGCAGCAGGTATAGCAGCCTTGGAGCGGCCCTGTCCCCGGGGTTTACACAGCAATGTTACAGGACGTCTCCTCCGTACGTCAGAGACCACACCAGGCCTGGAAACAGCAGGGTCGCTCTTGGTTTGTGGTTTTTATGTCAGCGCCGTGTGTACTTAGCACTGACTAATGTGACTGCTCAAATGTTCTTCATAGAAACGCGCAGAGTATTGGCTTGTTTTGAAATGGAGCCGGCTTCGTTTTAACAGAGCGTCATTCTGCAAATGCTGCACTGATTTTATACATTTGAGACTTTTATCCAATTATTTGTGGAGTCTGAAACATTTTTATATGTAGTCTTCAACAAAACATAAAACGGGTGAAACATCAAGTGAGAATTTTCTAACATGATCTGTGATTTTGAATTATGTTTCATTTCTGAATTAGACCATGTTGTAAAGGTTGCTTTGATCTACAACTATTGAACCATTCTAGGTTTTATTGAGCCTCTGTTAGCAGAGAGACTCAGTTTGGTTGTTTGATCAGAAAACTGCCAACTGCATGTGCTCTAATCTATACCAGCAACACTTGGACTTGTCGTATTATCTGGGTGAAGTGACTTATCTGGAAGGCTCATTAGTTTTCCTTTGGAGTATCGATTTTTAATCAGACTGCCATCAGTGTTTGTTTTCTTGTAAAAAAAAGAAAAAAAACTGGAAAAGAAAACAGGAGAAAAACAGACGGGGTTGAGGAGAGAGGTTCTGATTTAATCATCTGGGGAGAAAACTTCACAGCAGCTTGTTTTCTCATCAAACAGACCGGTGCTTAGTTGTTTAAACAGACTGCTCTTGTGTTTTCCTTCTCAAAGGGCAATTTAAACTCCGTCAGCGTTTCTTCATATCATGAGGCTTGTGGCTTCTACCTCCGATCGTCGAGGAAAGACGCCGTTTCTCTGTGAAGCTCAATTTAAATCTTGCGACGTCGGCTTCACTTGTGCATTTTATGTGTTAAAGTGTCATCCAATAATACGAGAGGAAGTCTGTTAAAAAGAAAATGGATGAATAAACAGTTCCTTCAGTCTTTTATGATTCCACCATTGTGTAAATTCATGCAAATTTCCCATGAAAATAGTAAAAACATTGGGTTTAAGTCACACTGCCTCCCACCTGCAGGTGGCAGTATTTCTTACTTCTTCTATGCTGCTGCCTAGGCTTACTTGAGGTACAGTTATAATCCATGATCGGCATGGAAAGTAACAAAAATTTAGCTGTATAAGTTCTTTCAGGAATACAAATTTGCTTGTTTAAACTGTCCAAACTTTTAATCATCTTTCCCCCAAATGTCCTTGTAAATATTTCTATAGTAGCGCCACAAAATTAGGGATTTTTAAGACAACCCCCCCCCGCCACAAAAAAAAAAAAAACTCAAGCAATTGTAAAATCCTGCAGGGGCTGAATAAAGTTACATAATACTTGTTACTTAGAGAGAGTTTTATCAAACATACAGTTGTGATAATTGACTTTCAAGTGGGGAAGGCTTGGAGGAAAAATTAGGGAAAAACAAAAAAATATATATTTTTTGTTAGAACAACATAACCAATGTGTCCAGTGTTGCTTTATGGTGGATTAAAATAGAAGAATTACCTTAAAGTCTCTCCGTTTCACGCAGAGCCGTCGTGTGTGACGACTGAAATCTTTTATTACCTAAACGACTGAAGGTGATTTCACCCTAATTTTTGCCAAACTTCAGAATAAAAAGCAACAATCATCTCTTGGCTGGAAGCACAAAGGACAATCGGCCAATCAAATCCGTCTCCTAGAAACCGTTTTCTCCAAACGCTGCTGTATTCAGACGGCTCAAAGTTGGCTTGACTCATCAAGGATTTGTTCAATCACTGAAAAGTGAACAAAGCTCTCACTCACTTCACTCTTACTAATCAAATTACAGCGTCACATGCTGCCAAGGAACTAAAATTTAAGAATCACAATCAAATGTGACGGGGAAAAGTCAAATGAGGGTTTCATCCGTAATGGATCTGTTGGTTCTGTAATGGAGTCGTTCAAGCTGTCACTCTTCTCATTGACCTGTCTCCTCAGCTGCCGTTTCCTCCCGGCCCGATCAGAGGATGGTTGGCTGAACTCTGAGCTCACTGATCGGCCGGCTGAGCATTGCTGGTCGCAGCTGCTGTCATGGCCAAAAGCCCCGAGGTGAAGCTGGCTGTGTTCGGCAAGGCGGGGGTGGGCAAGTCAGGTAAGCCTGCATCATTTTGTTTTGCAGAATCTTCATAGTTCATTTTATTTGTTGTCTGTTGTTTGTTCTAGTTTGTCTTTTTGGCTGTTTAGAAACATCCAAGACACTGGACCATTGGAATGCCAGTGGATCTAATCAGATTACACATTTTTGTATAAAAATGTTATGCAAAAACCATCATACTGTATTCTAACTCTAGAGTATTGTACTCTCAGTACCCAGGACATTAAGTGCAACATGTTTGGAACTTCAAATTGGAGGTACATGCTGACATCTGTTTCTCTTCCAAGATCACCTACATAAATAAATAAAAGTTTTAGTCCACTCAACAGTTTGAGGGCTGATGGTTGCTTGTTAACTCATTATATATTTTCATCTGCCTCATCTTAATTACCAGTGTTGTTGTGCCTTTTCCATCAGCACATACCCCGTCCGTTTCTGTAGTCATTATTACAGTAGGTGGTTGTTTACCGTCCCTCTGTACATGCCTTCACTCCCACAGCTCATTTTCAGCTGCGTTCCTCCGTAAGCCGAGGCAGCGCAGCCTCCGCTGGCGCGCCGTACGTTTTCTCGGCTGTAACGCGGTCCGTATGTTTTCCTGGCAGCTGAAGAGACAGATTGCTCCTGCGTGGAAATCAGATGACAAAAAACATGCTTCTGGATTCCTTCCACCCCGGAGGAGGCCATTAAAATGTCAGAGGAGGTCAACTCCAGTGCAGTCCTCAAAAGCGTAATTACAGAGCAAGAGAGGCTGTAAAACATGGCCATCATAGCTAACGCTGTCAAACGTTGAGTTCTTCCAAGATTTTAAGTCGGAGCTTTTCTCCGCAATCAAAGCCTGATTGAGTCGAGTTCCTTCCCCAGAAAACCTGGGATAACTGACAGTGTCAGTTGGGATAACTGACAGGATAACCTGTCAGTTATCCCAACAACCTGCGTCTGCCTTAATGCATCACCGCATACAGACAGGAGACTCAGAGAAAGCAGGGAGGAAGTGGAAGGTGGTGATCCAGCTTCGCCCCTTGCTGTAGTAAACAGCCCATTTTCCTTCAAAAGGAACACCCAGAGGACGTTATTGAATTTGAAGTCCTGCTAAATCATTCTTAGCTCAGATCTAATTTCATAACTCAAACATCACAGAAAGAAGAAGAAAACACAACTGTCTGTTTTTGTTGGCTGATGAATCCCCTTCTTTTCTTCACCGGCCATTATCGCAGAGGGTTTCATGATCTCCCGGTTAGCCATCAAATGAAATGCAGGAAATGTATCAAATTCATCACATCTGCAGTCTGGCTGCACCAGAAATATCATGAAATATCTATCATGAAGCAAATTAGCCTCTGAGTCAAAATGTTTACAACTGTAATATATCTGCAAAACTAAATACCAGACTCAGTGTTTCCCCCAGTGCATTTTAAGTCTAGTCTTTACTTTCTCTTTAAGCGTCGTATCTTTGGTGTAACGGTTGAAAGTGCCATGGCGACATGTTAGGTCTTTACTTGAACACAAAGTTGTGTCTCTTCTTTTTAATCACCGTAACAGCTGCCTGTCTCTACCGGTCTACATGTTAACAACTTCACCAAATAAAGCACCATGTTGTGACTAAAGGATCAAAACACGATGGACGCTTACATTTTCCAAAGAGGGAGACAAAAGAGGTTGCACGTTCAGTCAGCTGACCGGCAAGAGCGCGTACCACCGGGCCGACGTCGCTGACGTTAGCAGAGCTGTGGCTAAGTGAGGCAGAGTGCTAGCTAGCCTGGATGTTAGCATATTGCTAGTGTCTCACACACGCTTAATGTGTGTTCTGGCACAGCTTTAGCTCTGTATCGGCACTTTTTTTTTTTTTTTTTTTACATTTTTTGTGCTTGCCCATTTTAAGGCTATAGTTGGTGTTGAAGTATGTTCAATTTCTTCCAATGTCGCATAACTACGTCATTATGCTTTTAACTTTTCTTTTAACTGTTAGCACTTTTTAACACAAAACGCAGAGGACAGCTGGTGGACTACCATAAAGAACCCAGTCCGCCAGGCTTAGCAGGCCTTCAGGGGGAAACCCTGCTACTGCTTAAGCTAATGCTATGAAACAAACACCAACGCTGTACGATACTTGATGTTCTGTTAAATAAAACTATTATTTGCAGAACACGCAGCTCTGCTGTTACCCAACTCTTCCCTTAGACTCCCTTTCCTCTATTTCACATAGAAATGTGGAACCCAGCAGTTTGAAAGCGGCACTTGATGCCACATGCAGCCCCAGTGATCTCTGCAACAACAAGCAGCTCTCCTGTAAACATAGACCTTTAATGGAAGCCTACAGATGCTAATGAATTTGTTTTGTCCTCGGTCTGCAAACATGTGGATTCAGGCGGTAAATTACTCTCCCTCTTTGTGAACAATGTAGCAGGGAGGAAAAACAAAGCTGATTTACATCTTGTTTTGCGTCTGCGATGGAGGGAGAGCGCCGGTCTCTAGATTTGCATTTGCTGCTGTGGGTCACGGATTCGACTGAAGATGCTTTTAGCGCCTCAGAGAACACAACACTAAAGGTAATTGCAATACTTTTGGAAATTTAACTGCCTGTGGGGAAAAAAGTACCACCATTAGTGTTAAACAGCCCTCATTAATGAGCCTTTTGTCATCGCACTGACCTCAGACAGCACTACCATGTGGCGCCAGTGGTTTCTTTTTTCACTTCTTGGAGATCATCCCTAATCATCGGCTTCATACCTGCAGGGTGTTTGGGTCTTGCTGGGGGTTTTCCAGGCCTGCTGGTTCTGCTCTGACCTGGACTCCTGCAGAGCTGCTCTGCTCTAATACAGAGCAGAGTGTATTAGCCCCAGTGTGGCTTCTGTTGGCACTTTACTGATTCTCACTTTATTGACTCAGCAGTGGAAAGTGAGCAGAGGAAATAAGAAACATTTAACCAATTAGGATCCTCCATCTTTGGCTTTGGTACATGCATGTAGAGTGCTGTGGAACTGTATTTTTGCCCCCTTACAGATTCCTTCGGCCTTTGCTTGTTTTTTCGTCAGACTTAAACGTCTTGCATTGTTAAACAAATTTTATTATCAGACAGCAAAGTTATAAAAAAGTTTTTTTTTTTTTTTTTTTAAAGGAGGGAAAAGCTGTAAATACCAACTTGTCCCAAGTGAGAATGTAATTAGCTCTCAACCGAAGAAATTAACTGGCAAACAATGTGTTTCCATCCATGTTTATGCACATTTTGAAGCTTCATATTAGAAGAGGTTAATGGAAATGGAAAGTTCCAAAATAACTTTTGCAATTTTGCAAAAATATAAAAAGTGTGTTTTTGGTGGTTCCAAACAAAAGTTAATGCACTAATCAGGAGATGGAAACACGATGAAAGCATATCCTGATGTGCAAACTTTCCCATCTCTTGTGGGTCTCTGTCTCACCAGAACTACCAAACTTGGGAAAATCCAATCCAGACCTCCATCTCAGAGTAGAGGACTCTCTGTATTTCTTGTGGTTCATGCTGGTTTGCAACCTCTACTTCCTGTTTATTATTATTATTTTAAAAGTTCGCTCAAAATTTGCATAACAATCATATGGAAGCGTAGCTACTGAGTCTTTCATTTTATATTTGAACTTAGACTAAAGTCAGAACCTTCATTTTGTTTTTCGAGTCAAATCTTAAGCTGCCAGTTGTAAACGTACGGCTGGACAATCTGTGTCAGGATTTTCTGGTAGAAAGAATTTTTGGTTTCATCAATTATGACAAGATATCCAGTTTTCTGAATGAGCAGAGCAACCCCAGATCCTAACACTGCTGTCCGTTTTATGCCAGATATCACGGGATACACACTGTCCAAAGACTTCCACTTTTCTCTCTTCAGTCCACTGAATATTTTCTCCAAAAGTCCTCTTGTGTCTGGCAAATGAGACTGCCTTCTGTTCTGTTTGGATACCATAAACACTGATGTTAAGGGTGCTGCATTCCCACCAGCCCTTTGAACGCACAACCAAACTCTGATACGGACCAAAGAAGCAAACTCTGTTCAACTTTGACTCAGTCAGTTTGACTACCATGCGGACCGGAGGCCGTTCCTGAAGTAGGAGGCGGACTATGTCTTCTTTCATATCCATTGCTGAATGTTTTTAGATTGAGATTTGATCCGTTGCTTTGTGCCACCTTTTAAGCGATCATGTTGTCAGACAGGTTCTGTTTAAGAGATTTCTTTGTCGTAATGGTCTGAAATAATCCAGTCTGGGTGAAACTGAAAGCAGCCTTGTGATTATCTTTGATATTCAAAATTATGTAATAATACCAACCATTTAAGTGAAAAGCATCAATCTGTTTGGAGGCAAATGTTCTCTGTGATTTAAAATTGTCCTGGCAGCATTTTACAGAACGCCCTGGAAGTTCTTTAAAAGCAAAACTACCAATGAAAAAATTCTCTTGCACGTTCTACTTCCACTCCTTCTTTCAATGGGTATGAAAGTGAAAAATAACAGAGCAATGCGACAACAAAAAGGAGAGCAACAACAATGGACTGAGCCAGCATGTGTCTGCCAGTGAAATACCATGTTTGCTTTCTCCGGCGTTAGCAGTGAACTGTGACTCAGCTGGATGTACAATGTAAACAGTAATTCAGAGGCCAGACAAGAGAAACAAAGCAGCAAAAACAAGTCGTGACACAAAACTATTGGGATATTTTAATCACCATTTTTATGTTCAAATTTGTTCAGAAAATACCCCAAGTAAGGTTCTGGTACTTGACCTACGTGCCTTAAATTGAAACAGAAGATTGTGTTTGAGTTGTTGCATGGCAGATCTGAAGCTGAGAGAGTCCACAGCCAAGCCAGTCCTCTCAGATCACCGTTTAAGGAATCTGACAGCTTCTGCTGTCCAGCAGACGAAGAGACGTCCCACCAGTGGTCTTCAGTGGGACTTCTCGCATGGCATCATCAAGAAATGAAAACTTTTACAGGCAGACTTCAGGCATGAACACCTGGGAATTCAGCCAGTTTTTGAGATCCATGTTGGGGTCGGTGTTGGCAAAGTTAGATTTTGTCTCCGGAATCACATGTTCTAAGGGTAGCGTTGGGGTGTTGTCCATAATGGCGAGGTTTCAATTCGACGTCAAAGGAATTTAATTCCTTCAGTACTTTCTTACTTTGTTTCTCTCCATCCTCCCCCACTGTCCTTTCTCCTGCTTGCTGATCTGCCGCCTGCAGCTTCCCTTTCTCCTCAGAAAGGAACACAGTGTCTCCAACGTTCATGTTTCTTGTTTAAACTTTTCTGAGGCCGCGTGTCCGACCCAGACCTCCTTCATCTTTCTGTTCACCTGACACACACACACACACACACACACACACACACGCACACACACACACACACACACACACACACAGATGACTAAAACTGGGTTCTGCCAGATATAGGATGTTCACCCTGAACTGAAGGCTAACCAAGGTTTCTTGCTCTGACTCAGTCCACTTAGCCGGTCTTCCCCTGACACGTTGTGTAAGGTGTGTGTCCGTTAATGGAAGAGATTGCATCACAAGCAGGCGGCCAGGTGTTTGTGCTGCTTTCACCTTCTGAACTATTATTAGGATCCACTTCTGGCTCTCCTCAACTACATTTTATTTATACTTTATTGTCCATTATTCATTCATTCCCTCTGAAGGCTGCCTGTTCCTGGCCGGTGTGTGAATCATCAGTTATTTTCTGTTCTCCTTCTAAAAATCTAATAATAGGAACATCATCACAGCTTTTGAAATTTCAGAATAGTACTCTCAGGTATGATGTTTTTTGGACATAAAAAGCATTTTAAGAACCTGACCAATATACAAACTCTCTGAGCAACCCGTTTACCCTGCTCACCTGTGGCGGCGCTGCGTTAAGAACCACCAATGGAAACATTTTTGGTCCACATCAGAGTTTGAGTGTGCTTTCTCACCTCCGCAAAGGAAGAACCCAAGTCTAGAGAGATTTGCAGGAAAGGGAATGTTTAATAAATGATAAACAAAGAAAACTTACAAACTGCAGGAAGGCTAGGAATGGGAAATTGGCAGAACACCAAAAATAGATGGACGAACCAGCGAGGACTAATACAACCTGGAGGACTTAAATACTGAGTTAGAGGTGGAAGTGACAAAGTGACCAGAAGAGCTAATCATAGGAGAGTAGATGCAGCTGGGGAAGGGAGCAGGTGGAGGCGAATAGGGGGAAGGAGAAGCAGCTGTGAAGAGGAGCAGAATGGGAGGGTGAGGGTGAGGTGAACAGGGGGAAGAAACCTGAACCTGATACAAAAACTTTAAACGCTAAAAATCAGTAAACAAAGAAATGTAAAACCAATCAGAACGGAACATAAACGAAAGTAAAAGTCCAAACACTTACAGCTCATAACTGGTTCTCCTAGGTCCTGCCTCTTCTGTTTCATTTATAACTGTACAGGTTTTCTTACCTTGTATTTCAGCTGCAATTTTTTCTTTTTTACTTTGGTTTTTATTATTTTTGCTTACTTTACTTTCATTTGGGGTAACACTGAAATTACACCACTTTGACCATAAAGGATTATTCTATTATATTCAGCACAGGGCTCTGGTCGGTTTGCTCCACTGGACATTTCATGAACCTTATAAAATGACAAACCGTCTTGCCCAGCATTCATATCCACAGTCTGTAAAGGTTTTGCAGTGATCTGCAGTTGGAAACGACGCCACCTTCACTCATATCAGCTCCTTTGTCTCTGAGCTGCTGGCTGTCCAGAGGACGCCACCTCCGTCTGTAATCAGAGAAAAGATCGCTCACTAAGGTGTGGTTTCAACATTTCAGCCCTAATCTAACCCCGCCTTTATGAGTGGCTCTGTGGTGCTTTTGTTGGAGGCCAAATTAAAGGGATGAAAAGGTTGTTTAGCTCCTCACGCCCTTCCTGCTGAAACCCCAAGAGTGACAGCTTTTGTCCTTTTGCATATCCAGAGACGGGATCCAGAAAGCCTCCGCGGTGTTCTGTTTTAGGAAGCCGCAGGGCCCCGAGGAGAATTAGTGCAACCCCAGCTTGTCTGTGTGAGTTTATGAGCTCACCCAAACCAAACCTGGGGGAGGAGGGGGGGGTTTATCTGACCTTTACTGTCATTCAAAATGAACTCGATATGTACCGTTGTGTTTACACAAAGGCATTTCAGCCTTCAAAGTGCGTCCAAACAAAAGCTTTTAAAAGGTGAGGTATTGTGTTTGTCGGCTCTTTGTTACCATTGATGGGATATCTCAATCTCCTAAAAGCACACAAAAAAGTAGAGATGCGTTTTTCTTTACTTAGTATTTAGAAACCTTTCTGGTTTCTGCTATATTTGACATTTCAGCAGCTAAGACTTTGAAAATATCTTCTGTGTCATCAGAATGTATGTTTTGTCCCACTTTTCAAAAGAAAATGGCTTGAAGTTAAAAAAAAGAATCATCCATCTTATTGTTATCAATGCACAATTATCATATGATTGTACTAAAAGGTAAATTAGATGTGAGAAAAAAGCCACCAAAACTTTACTAAATCATGTTCATAACCAGCTATCTATAATATCATGTATGAAGTTAGGAAAAAAAAAAAGCAAAGCTGGTCCTCAATGAGGTTTTGCACTGATTTCACCCCCCGTCTCATTAGAGGAAATTGTGTCTCCAGCCCACTAACGAGTTTAGAGGCAGGAGAAGAAAGTGATGACTCATGCTCTGATAATCAGCCAGCTGTAATTGGAACTGGAGGCCGACGGAGATGATGAGATTTGTTCAGTTACTGGTTCAGTGTTTTGGAAATTATCCATCTTACTTTAATCTGCTGCATTGTTATCCCTTTAATGTCGTCTTGGTGTTAGGGGGAAATAAAATTTAAATGGGTACAATATCATTGAAGACAACAAAGCAACTATTTATGTCAATTAACACTGTCATTCTAATGTATGCTTACTTAATATACATATAAAAATGCCAAAGTGACAGTGATTCCTAAATTTAACAAATACTGAGTAAGTATTTATCTCTTTACTTGCTCAGTAAAAGCACATTAAAGTGATGAACACTAGCAAATTTACATATATCTTATACAAACATAGTTAAACCGAATATCCCCACCAGGTTCAGAGTCGATGTCACTGGAACTTTTATTAAAGTTCTGGAGTTTTGGAGGGAAACTGGAAATTAGACGAAGCTAATAAAAAAAAGACAAGTTTCCTAAATAACAGAGGAAACATATAAGCTGCTCAGCCATAAAAACAATTTCAAAACCAGATATCAAGAAGACACAAAACTAGTTTTTCTTAGAAGATATAATATCAACACCTGTTGCAAAGAATAAACCTGTTAGAACCGATGTTCGCAAATATTGTCCTTGCACAGTCATGGTTCAGATTTTGTCTGCTTCTCTTTTGTCCAGTTGGTTTCTAGCTAAGCAGAATGTACTGAGGATCAGAACGGCATTATTGAAAGAACGCACCTAACAGGGTTGCTGACTGTTTGTGTTCTGAGAGATGTTGTTTTCCTTCGTCACGTATCTGATTCCAGGCCAGAGTTTGACCATAAATCCTCCTGATCCCCAGCTGACACAGAGTGAACTATTTGTCCTCGTCTGGCCCAGACGGCAACACCATTAATCGTGGGAGATGACATGTTTACTGTTGCCCTGTGTGTTATTGTTACACGGCTCACATTGGACTTCCCACATCCGTTGTTCAAGAGTAGGGTTCCTTAGAGGGAAAACGGGGCTGAAAGCACGCTGATTGGTGAGCTGCGATCTGATGTGGAATGGTAATGAAAGATGTATGGCTTGATTTCTATCTATGTCTGGTAGTAAAAATAGGTTGGATTTTTTCCTGCTCTTGCTCCACAGACTCCCACTCACCCCAATGGCAGATATACATGCTTGTCCTTATCGAGAAAAGGGCCTTATGTCTATCAGGCAGGTCTAGCGGGGCTCCATGCTTGTGGTTTGGGATTGAGATGTCCCCCTGGGAGGGAGTGGTGGTGACAGGAATTCTGGGAAAGGTCTGGGATTGGGAATCATGGTCTGACCCACTGTTGAGGAAGTGGTGATTTTGTTGCTTTTGTGATTAAACTATCCCAGCAATCAACAGTCGAGTTGAGTCTGTTTAATGTTCAGAAAGTTCAGTCTGCTATTTCCTTCAGAGCCGAAGCACAACAAGGATACGGTGCTGCATCGTTTCTGATCTCTTTTCATATTGCTCTGCCTGCTCCAGTTTTTCTGTTCCTGTTAATAAATTCACACATCACGCTCATCCCGAGCTGCAGCCTGCAAACTTACACCTCATGATATCCTTAGTGAGCAATTATCCTTGAAGCTCACCAAAGCTGTCACCATGACTATAAGCTCTCGTAATGTTTCCTTTAGCAGCTGATTGGATTTTCTGAAAAGCCTTAAATCAATAACTAGAGCAAAGAAAATGTGATCTATAATCCTGCTGTCGATACGTCTGATAAGAAGCGGAGCGGATATTGATTAGAGGAGACGGCTCCATACATTAATTCTCATCCCTCGGTCTCCTGACTCAGTGATTAGTCTGGTACTATCCACCTGTTTGACAGAGGTGGAGCAAAAAAATGAGAAGTTTTGGTTTGTTCATACACATCCACTTTCTATTAGCACACTTTTAGAAAACAGCCAGGTTTCGCAATACTGTTTGCTACAAATAGTAAATGAACAGACAATACAGAAAACTCTTCTAGTCATACTGACCAAGCAAAGCAGTTCACACCAATCACAATCACAAAGGTGCAGACATTCATAGACGAACACAATAATTTGGGTAATTTGGGGTTAAGTGTCCACCACAGTGGTCTCAAACTGCAGAGTCCTGCAACTTTTAAACGTGTCCCTTGTCCTACATGCTTTAATTCAATGGATAACCTGCCTCCTGGGATGTAGTCCTACTCCCATTAACAGATATCTGTTAATGAACTCATATTGGAGTTAGGTGTGCTGAAGCACAGACATCTAAACGTTGCAGGACTCTGGCTCATCAACATGTGGCAGGAGGAAGCTGGAGTCAAACCCACATGTAACCCGGGTGTAAATTTCTAGCTTTCACCTACTAATTTTCTCCGGTTTCTCCAACTCTTTATCAAGTCACATGATAATCCTGATAATAGTGTTGCTCTCGTGAGACTATGAAGCAGCCAATCACTGCTCAGTTTCCAAAGTCACGTGTAGTATTGCAGCCTACCGGCTGGCTATATTAATTGGAGCAGGAAGTTTGAACACTAGGATGTGTTGAGGGGAGCAGAGCTACAGGTTTGTCGAGAATTGTTCTTTATTTTTTTCACCTTATTTTCTGAGCTCAGTGCTTGCAGTGTCCTGGTTCTGTAAAGGCTGCAGTGATCACTATGAGTTGGACTAGGGAGACCATTCCCTCCGGAGCCCCTTCGGGTGTATCTCTGAGACTTGTCCCGCTCATCAAAATGCTCCAGGTCCATGACTGCTGAATTACACCCATTTGAAGTGCATGTCAAACTCACCGTCCATTACAAATCACTTTTACCTGGTGTGATTTCTGGACACCTATTAGAAGGGAGAAGTGGGTGAAATAATGGTGTCAGCTGAACTTGGAGACAACTCTTCCAACTCTGGGGAGAGGACGAGGTTGGCCATCTCTGAGGTGGTGGTGGCACCACTGCTGGGCAACAGTTGGGTAGAAAGCTTTACATCCTGGTGGTGTCTTCCTCTATATTGCATTCTTTAAATATACTACACACAGCTTTTATACTATAAGACAACTACTGTACCCACTGAGCAACGAATGTCACATGATTGTAAATGCCGTAGTTGCATAGCTCTAGCCATCTGCCTGAACGGTGAAAGATGGTCTTTACCTAAACTTTCCAATAGAATAGGAAGCCATACCATTTTGTCAAAAATCTGTCATGACATATATTATCTCTGAAGGGTTCTGGTAAAGTCTTCTTGGCGCAGTAAGATGCAGAACACTGAGTAACAATCTGTTCCCCGGGGTTTTTGACAGCCCACAAAACTTTCTCAGCATTGTGGTGGGTGTTTATTGGAGTTATAGCACTACATGTCTTACCCTTGGCTGAAAATGGGGAAATATAATGGCAGCACATCAAAGACCTGGAGTGTGAGGAAACCATTGAAACCTGGTCATCAAGAATTTGCTGACCTCAAACCAAGGCGCCAACCCTTGTCAGAGTCGTATTAAGTTAAAGCAATTTGATTCAATCTGCAACATTCTATTGGTAGAAGTGTGAGATTTGTCCTGAGAAGGTCATTTAGAGGAACTCCAGAATGCAATTTAGGACAAAAATGTGAATAGCTGAAGTTTATTTAATCTTTAGCATTATTATTATTATTATTATTTATTTATTTTTTTCCATACAGAAGTCAAAAATAAAGAAGAATTATGCACAAAACTAAAAAATAAAACAAGACAAAACTAGCATACAATAGATAAACAATGTTTAAATGACTTCATTTCAGGAACATAAAAACTGCATGGAAAAAAAGTGTGTGAACTTATTATACACTAAAGCATCATGAAAACCAAAGCAACAGAATCTTTCCTGAATGTTTTTCTAAAACATTTCTTGGAATTCCATCTAAGTCAGTAGACAAAAACTGTGTAGAAATAGATTTGTTTTATACACTTTCGCTTTATTTTAAGAGTTAAAAACACAGTTTTGCTTTTCACAATCATTCCATTCCTGAATCCCTCTAGCTGAATCACAGGTAATGTAAGATTCAACAAGGATAGATTTTTGTCCCCTAATACCTGGAATCATTAATGAAAAACTGCTTTTTTTCTACCCACATTACTTTTGTCTGTCATTAACACTTGTGTGATCATGTGAAGTGTTTCGTGTTACAAGAATCAAAATCAAAAGAAATCTGGAAGAGGGACAAGTCCTCATTTTGACTTGTGTTTTAATTAATATTTTAAAAAGATTTTCTTCTCATTGTCACCTTTAAATTGTCTGCCCTCTGCTTTTCATTCTTTTCTGGCATTTTTCTGGTCCATCCAGTCCTCTCTGGGTCTTATCAGCACAACCTATTGTATGACATGACCCAACATGACACTAATACAATAAGTACAGAACCTGACTATGGCAGCCTCTCTCTGGGAGAGTCTCTGAAGGGACATTTTTCCTACAAGAGGGAACCAAAGAGCTGTGGGTGTCCGTCTGACTCCCTTAGAAAATCAATAGGGACCGTTCAATGAGTAACGCAGCACCGGCCCAGAACAGAACCATAGGCGCCACTAATTGCTCCGGCTTTGTTTGCAATTAGTCCAGCGCTCTGCTGCTAATGCGATTAGGTCACTTTTGATAAAGGAGGTTTTAGGGAAAACATGTCCCCTGGATGATGCGTTTGATGATCAGTTCAGTCTCGGCACAAACTGGAAAGCAGCTCACAATGGAAGAAAAGCTGAAACATGAAATCACAACAAGTTTGTTTTTAACAGATACATGGTATTAATTATGTCAACAACAGAAAGGAGTTGTTTCATCCACACAGTTTGTTCTGGAGAAATGATACCAAATGTTTGGGCACGTTTAGTCTTTGAATACTGCAACTTTTTCATATTAGTACTTTATGAAAGTACTAATATGAAAGTATTAGTACTAGTATGCACAGACATACTAATATATGTCTGTGCATTTAACCCACAGATATATATTACAGTGGATTAAAAATCATAGCATCTCCACAGTACTATCCACTTTCTGTCATTTAAGCAGCAGTTAAGCTCTAATATGATTCTACAGACTGCAGTGTGTATACTGGGCCTGAAAACTAAAAAAAATGCCCAGATTTTCTTAAATCAGTGATCGGATCAATACGTGAAACCAATCTTATCTACTTCTGAAAAAGCCTGAAAATCAGCTATCCTCTTTTGCTCTACTGTGAGAGGACTGACTGACAGACCGCCCACCAGGTCACATCTGCATATTTGCGCTTAAAAATAGTCACCGCTCTATTGCCAATGCAGGGACTTTGTTGCGATATTTAGTGTCATGAAAAAAGAGAGAAAAAAATTGGTATTGACAAAAAATTGGAATTGTCCGATGAGGCTTTTTAAAGATTGGTGATTGGCCAGAAAATTGCAATTGGTGAAGCCCTAATTTGATTTTATCACAATTATAGTTACAATGTTGTAGGAAAGAAATCCCCATGAAAAATGGATGGTTAAATTGGAAAAAAGAAGCTGTTTGGTGGCAGCATCATGGTATGGGCTGGTTTTTCTAACAGTGGAACAAATGAATTAAGCACTAAAGATGGAAAACAACTGTGATCCAACAGCTATGCTTTCAATCCTGAGACACAACTGGACTTTGACATACAACACAAATCAAGTCAGACTAAGAAACGGATCAATCAGATGAGCAGTAACCTTTCATAAATGGTTTTCAGATGTCTGGCATCAGTCCAATCAATAAAATATATAAAAAACCACAAGCAAGTCTACAAACCGAGTAAAGCAACTGATTGGAGCAACTTCTAATAATGTCCTTAACAAAATTAGAATTAGTTTACTAGGGATTACATTTGTATAAAATTGCATTTTCTTCTTGTGTTTTCCCTATTTATGTATTTTATGATGAGCTATAGCAGTATGTACACAGGTAGGGGATTTCTTCCCTCAATATGTGTCCAAACTGATGCACAGAAACGAAGGCTCCTCACTGCCATGTGTACATTTGTTTTCAAGTGGCGGTGAAAAGCTGGAGATCCAGTTACCCCTAATAAGGAGAGGACTTCACACCCCATTGATCGCTCCGTCTACCTGGAATCCAGGACGCTGTCACAGAAATTCAGACCCAAACAACAACTGAACAGCTTGACAAACGATCTGCTACTCTTCGGCTTTTAGCTCATGAAAACACGAGGAGTTAGAGGAGAAAGTTAGATGTGATTTACTGGGCAACAGAATCAACAAGAGAGGTGAGGAATGGCACGGCTGAGTACTGGACCTGTTTGGATAATGAGATGGGCCTTTCCTTGTAGATTTGACACATCCAGATCGGTGGCCAGCCCCAGCTCCCCTGCTTTCAAATCACCTGGCTTGACTTCTTTAGGAGCGTAATGAATCGTGACACAGACACTCCGGTTTACACAACAGTTTTTCTTCCTTGTCCTTTCTGCGGCTAATTGGAAAACAGGCCCGGCTAAGATGGATCTTTGGTCACAGTTCAAAGAGAGCTTTCAGGAGTAATGCTGCCTCTCATCGTCCCCCTCCAAATGGGACGAGTTTACATGAGGACACAGATACTCACTTGGACCACCCAGTCAATCATAAAACACTTCAGGACACGGCGGCTCTCGCAGGGAACTGAAGCTCTGCCAATCTGTAGCAGCAGACCTCTGCAGTGGGATCCTGCTCCTTTAATGTGGATCATGTTCGTAGAAATGAGTTACAGATGAGAAGAAGAAGTGGTTTTCAACATTATGCACTCCTTAAACAAGCAGAAAATTAGGCAAAAAATGTTTTTATGGTTCACATATACCATACCCAGTGCATTCTAAAACAAGAACCCTGCCACCCACCAGACTGGAATCAAGGTATACTTCAGTTGTAAAAACATCCCCCTTTGGAGCTCGCTATAAAGGAGGAAATTACCATTTAAATTTTCTTAGCTGTGCACCACCTTTTGAACTTTTGGGCCGGTTACTGGTATCGCGCTCTACCAAGGTTTTGGAGTTATGATGTGAAAACTGGCAAATTTTGAAAAAATACATGATTCCTGTGGTTTAAAGTCCTTATGTTTACTGCAGAACCTTTTGGGGTTGATGGTGCAAAGAAGGATTTTACATAAAATTAAGACGTGATGGAAAACCCAGACCGTCCTCATAGAAAAACAGAGTGACTTAAGTCAGAAGATTCATCAAATTCGTAGCAGTAAAGAATGCTACAGGAGATGTTTCCAGCCCACAGCCATCAACATCTACAATAACTCTTTAATTAAATCAGTTACAACATTTACATTGGGACAAATAAAGTATTTCTGAATTGGAATAATAATATGTTTGAGGAAATGTTAGAGTAACTGGAGATTTCTTGTGAACATGGAAAAGCAGCCTTGAACAGAGGAGGCGACCTCAGGTTTTATCTTTCTAACACCTTCTCATGATCTTGATGACCTCATTAGTGATAACAATGGCCTTGTTAGTGGCCTCTGTTGTCCTATCATTGTGATTGTTTCTGGTCTGATACCTCCAACCTAACTGTCAGAACTGAAGAGACCTCCTGGGTAAGAGTCTAAAACGTCATCAAGATAACAACACAGTTGAGTTCAATTAAAACTCTCAAGGTCATCGACCAGAAGTTCTAGATAACGCTACTTTAACTGTCGTAATCTGTATGTCATGATAAAATAGCAACAGGAGTATTAATAGTTGTTTTTCTGTTTGAATGAAAAGGAGTTTAAAGAAATCCCTGAAGTTAGGTTCTTTGAGACTTTAACTAGTCAGTAACATTTATACTTAAAGTGCTACACGTAAGCTTTAGCCTCCTGGAGGAGCTAAAGGCTTGTCTAATTCAGATTCAAATCACCTCCTCAGTGCAGTCCTGCTAATGATCTCATTATTGTGTGTGTTGAAGCAGAGACACATCTAAAGGCTGCAGGGCAGCGCCTCCCTGAGGACTGGAGTGGAAGACCCCTGCTCTAAGACTATAATAGATCATTACAATGTGAAACACATGCATGCAAAATACTACAGGCTGTTATCGTTCCAGAAGAACTATTGTTACAAAAGTACAGAGGTGTAAAGAAAACGAACAAGCTTAAAGCTAAAGTGAGGAGTGTTTAGTTTATTCTCTTTTCCTAGTCATTATTCGTCTTTAGCCCTTAGCCCTTAGCGTTAAATTTTGATTCCTTTTTTGAGAAAAAAAAATTCTTAAAATAACTGAGCAGATTTTGCTATCAAATATCAGATTTTGCTGCAAAATAACACCTACTCATTGAATCTCAACACCAGTGTATTTTATTTCAATTCTTACAAATTTGAACCAATTTGTTTTTTGCAAACATTGCTCAGAGGCAGTCGGTGAATGAACTGCGCTAAGCGGCTAGCCCCTTCCTTCCCTAAAATCTCTAACCATGTTTCAGGATGTCTCTGTTCTTTAGGGTATACTTGAGTCCAGATCAGAAGAGTCTAAATATGTATGTATATATGTATGACTTTAAACTGCAAATAGTAAATGTAGTTTAGACTCCTTTAAAAACACCAAAATAGCCCTTTAATGTACTGGTAAATTATAAGCTGCAATTTCAACATCATCCACTGCCCAAGGTGCAAAGAATTATTGTCTTATATTGTTTTCATCATTGACTGGACCTGCTAATAAGCAATATTTCCTTTTGCACATTGAAAGCATAATGTATGTCTTTCTAAAGAAAGAAACATCACTACTTTTACTAGTTATTTTAAAAACTATCTACTAATGGAGATTTATTCTTATGAATACTGTTCACAGCACCCTAATGTAACACATTCAGCCATTTCCATTTTCATTTTCATTTCCATGTTGAATTAAATTCTATGTTTTTTTCTCTCTCCATGCTTGTTGCGGTAACCTTCCCACCCATTACCTGAACCAAAGGCCGACCTTGTCGCGCTCATATAAAAATGCATATTTACCACCAGCTTCTGCGGCCTCCCTCTCTCTCCCACAGAGCTGTTTGGCCTGACTGATAAACAGATAATGACAGTCTAATTCAGTCGGAGTAAAGGGGCTCAACATTTCCGTGCAGCAGATCACTTGCTGATGGTAAACCATTAGGGCAGTGAGTCACAGGCTCTCTGAGGACGTCCATCTTACTTTAACCATGTACATGAGATACTCTGGATGAACTCTGGAGCTGATGTCTCCTCCTGAACGGCTGTCAGAACTCTGCTTTAATCAAGTTGAGCCAGTCAAACAGGTATAAGCATTTAGATTAAAGTAACTTGGTTCCAACAGTTTCCTGGTGAGTTGGGTATTGCTTATAAAGGCAGCAGCTATTATGATGTTGTGACTGAAAACACCCAAGACACAAAATCTTGTGTGGAAAAAATGTTTAACAATTTTTTTTATCACTGTTAGCTGTTCAGTTTTAGTCTTATTTTCATGTCAAACTCAGTTTTTCTTCTTAATTTTGCAGCGTTGGTGGTGAGGTTCCTGACCAGACGCTTTATCTGGGAGTACGATCCAACACTGGGTAAGACTTGCATTTATACAGTCGCTCACATGGTATATCATCATTTCAACTGTTACATTATTTCCCCAAAGCTAAAGTGCCATAGTCAACATTATAATATACATATTTCACTATATTTTCTGCCATATAACATCCTGAAATTGTTTCAGTTTGTGCAAAAAAAAGGGAGGGCATTCACAAAATAGAACTTCCATAAAACACAATGGATTGCATTGTTTGATTTAGAGCGATGTGCTTTTACATCAGACAGTCTGGATTAATGCAGTCGAGATTGGCCCTTTCACTTTACGATACTGGTCAAATCGCTTTCTTCCACTATAATTATATGAAGCAAAGACAAAGTGTCTCATCTGTTAGGCCCTTTTCATTTCCTGGCTCTACAGAGCAGATGAGAGGCACTAAATGCTTCCCTCGGTGCTCTTTTCAATCCTACATCAGCTTATTTGGTGACATGAAGAGCAATCAGCTGCAAAAACACACAGCACTCAGGAAATTATTGCATTATTCTGAAACTACATAATGGTCACAAACGTATTGCCATTACAATCTATCATATATCACAAATATGGCTTAGATATTAACTTGATTTAAGTATTAGAGGTTATAAATTCAACTAAGGTGATATTTCTCTGGCAAGGGGTTTATTTTTCCAGAGCAATATTGTACTTCCAGAGTGATTTAATGTTGTCCTGGGTGCCAGCCTCATTCTGGGTGTACGCTGAGTAAATACCAAGCGCTGAAATCAAGAAAAGAATAATAACTGCCTCCTTGGTTACCACAAGGGTTGGCGTCATGACCAAGAAAGCCCAGCATGATGTCCATAATGGGAATAACAGCACTGCCGGTGGGTGTCTGTTACCAATCAGACTCTCTGGCTGAAATTACCCATGAAGTGGTCGAAACATTATTAAAATGCTATTATGAGTACATCACACAGGTAGGGGTGTGTGTGCAGCCTGCCAATCTTAGAAAGTGGAGATTGCTGCCAGAAAGTGGGCTCCACTTCATCCATCTCAATGTGCCTGCCGGCGGCTACGGCTGAACATCCGTCTATATTGTCTACCTGTTTGATTTAGGGTTATTGATGAGCTGAGGTTTTTTTCTCCCACATACAGAGAATAACCTTGGATATCCCCACAACTACTAACATAGAGTGTTCTTTTGATGAAGTGACAGAAGTCACTCCATTAGTTATAACTGCTGTTGAGACTGACAAAGAACAAAAGTGTTAATTTGGTGGAATGTGACTTTTATTTGCTCTAATTTGTTACAGGCTGCAGGTAAATTAGATTTTGAAATATTGGAATGTAGCATAAGCAGGAAGTTCATCATAACAGCAATAAAATTGTACTGTCAAACCCAAGATGTGAAGTGACTCTGCAGCAAGCGAATGGAGTATGTCCGTCCAATACTACACAGCTGAAACCAGATATTTGCATTTACTAAACTTCCCCTTATTTTTTAGTTCTTTCTTTAAATTTAGAAGTTTACACACAGTAAAATTTCCATCGATTTCAGCCTTGGTCATGTGGTCTGTTTTGATGCTGAACTTGAACAGATAGACCCACACAGGTTGACAGGTGATCTGAATCTTCTCATCTTGTAGACTGTTTTCCACACAAAGGAATCAGGTCTTTGGATCCCATTTCAACAGTCAGGAGCTCTTGACTAAATGTCTGCACATTGGAATCCATTAAATTGCTGAGTAACGCTCTGATCATAGTAATGCAACTCAATGTTCGGGTGTCTTCACTTATTCATCATCAGAAATTACTTTTTTAATTTGATTTTTCATTTACAACTATAAAGTGGTTTGTTCTTAAGTTTTTATTGTTCGCATGTTTAATTTCTTGATATTTTTAAAATTTGTGTTAAAGATCCAAATGTCCAAATTAGTAGGGAAACAATGAAAAACCCTTCTGTTTGCAAATGACCGAAAATTGGACAATGAACAGACCATTCTGTCTGATAAAATCATACTTAATGTGTTTTAGAGTGCAGAATGCAAAAAAATGATACTGGTACTTATGTTTTACAAAGCCCATCTTTTGATCTATGTTTATGGTGTCCTTGGCCGGCACCAGCAACTACCACCATGTGTGCATAAATGCTAAAAGATGTCCAACTGGGTCTCAGTTAAAGTACCAGAGTGGGGAACAGCTGCCATCGTAAATGCAGATGGCCACAATATTGGAATGGTTATTGCTTTCTACATATCCTCCAGCAGAGTTTAATCTGCTGGCACACAGAGAGGAATCTGCACTGCTTTGACATCACTACAGCAGCTGCGTCCCGCATTATGCAGCTTCCCAAAGTTCAGGGGAATTTTTGCAAGAGCAGTTTGGAAAAGGAAGCACTGTGGAGCGTGTGTGAGCTAAGGATAATTTAAAGCTTCTGAGTGGATGTGTTGGTGGACTTTATGAACAACTTGAACTGTGTGTAGTTTTGTTAAACGGAGCCTGGAGTGACACTTTGTCTTGAACTCATTCCACCTTTAGGAAATATTTCACTTTGTTCCAAGTCATTCCAAGGCATCTTAAATCCTGAAAAGCTCTGAAAGGAGTAACAGAAACAATAAACAGGGTTAGATCGACTGCAGCTGACAGAGTGATGGCTCCTGAAATAGGCTGCCGTCCCAGCAGTCGCAGCGTGATGCTCACGCTTGCAGCCAAACAGCTGCACACGCTACTTCCCCTGGCTCCCAGTGACATTTCATTTACGTCACAGGTACGCAGTTTGTCCCCAGGAGGGCCAATTGCACCTGGGAAGCAGCAGGGGAAGCGTGCACAATCAGACATTTAAAACTTCTCAGTTCTGAGAATCTATGCTGTCAATTATGAAGTTGACATTTTGAATATGTTAATAAGTTGCACCACGGAGTATATCTTTAAATTACTAAACCTGTCGATGTCGGAGGTTAGAGGAGACTGGTTTGAGGTGTTACAAATGCAAATATAACTCAAATGATTGCTAATTACATCCAACACAGAATTCATTTAAAGCTGAAGCAGACGAGCTCCATTAGCATAAGACTCCGGGTGCTGCTCCTACTAGTGAACCACAGAATTCTGTGACTACAATCTACACACATTAACCAAATATTTCCAATGATGACTGAAAAACATTGACTGGTCCAGTTAGTCTTGAATTCAGCTGCAACATTTAGATTTGAGGGTTTGATTTTGATCTAAGCTACCTAGTTTATAGTTTGAACAGTGGGACTGTGTCCACCCCTGGAAGGTGACCTCTGTGGCCCCCTAGAGAAGACCCTCCATCCCTTTAACAAAGGATGATATAAATCCAAAATTTAACAAATAAAACATAATGTGAAAATAAAAAAAATCATATTTTATATATATATATATATATATATATATATATATATATATATATATATATATATATATATATATATATATATATATATATACACACACACATCCTTGTACTTCTATACAAACGGAGGACTTTGTATCGACTTCCATTCATTTCAACAACTGTAATTATGCTTATAACCCAGACATATTCCTAACCCTAACTATGTAAACCAAAACTTAATTCACACCAGACTGCAAAATTCAACCAGTAGAGTGCAGTGGAACTGCAAATAAATAAATAATTAAACGAGGCCCAGGAAAACGTCCTCACACTCCACTAATGACCTCACTGTGTTGGTAGATGTTGTGAAAGCGGTCCTCTTTTGTAGCATTTACAAGTACACACAAAGAGCAAAGGGCACACTAAAATGCTAATAGCAGAGGTAATATTATTTCATAAATTCCATGTTGGTGTAATGCTTTAGTGTTAGCGGAACTAATGTTTATGATTAGGGTTTTTTCCAGCCCTATGGGTCTGCTGTTGTGTTTGAACACTGCAGCCTGTTTGGGCATCAATTACTAACCCTCTCCTCATCTTCTGATAGTTATTCAGCCAGATAATGTTACATTTCATTGGGTGCTGTGGTGATGCACAAATTACATAAGGCATCCTTAGTCCTCAATGTGGCAGTCGCAGGTTCGAGTCCCGGCCTGGTTACCTTTACCGCATGTCTTACCTCTCTCTCATTTCCTACTTTCCTGTCTGAGCACTTTCAAATGAAGGCAGCTAGAGCCAAGAAACATATATATATATATATTTTTTAAAGAATGTTACATTCCATTGGTTTAAAATGCTTCTACATTGTACTTCAGTCATGTTAGTTTAAAACAGTCTACAGCTGATGTTTTCTGCAATTGTTTAGATTGTCTGCCCCTGTGGTAAAAGCGGGAGTAAGTTAATATTTTCATCTCTGAAACCACAACTTTTAGTTCATAAAAGCTTCTGGCTCTCACTCTCAGGCACCCAGCAAAACTTTAGTCAACATTGTTCAGCATAAATGATCTACTGTTTTTGGCCCTTATGGCTAAACTGATTAAAAAAACAAATCTATGTAAATCAAATTTCTGTGAAAAAGAAGTTCTGGGAAAGAAAAACTGTTGGCCTAAAAATAATGTGTCCAGTAATGTATTCACCTTTCCAAGAAATGTGTATTGTACACATTTTTTCAGTTGACATGGACGCACATGGTGTGTAAACAAAAGCAGTGTTACTTCTCAGTCTTATTAAGGAAGCACCTTTTCAAAGTAGGAATAACTGACTGTTCTGTATTAAGATAACTGACTGTTCTGTATTAAGAGAAAAACATCTTTTTTATTTTCAGTTATTGTGTGAATGACAGAAAAACCATCATTTTTCTGCTCATGCCAGAAATATCTGGGTATCTTGGATAGCTTTTTCCCTGTATAAATGAAATCATTTGAAATCTGCTTCATGTATTCACTCAGGTTATCTTTGTCTTATTTTAACATTTATTCTACAATCTGAAACATTAAGTGTGAAAAAAAGGAAAAACTGTAGAAACATGCAAAGAGAGCGCTGTGTGTCATTTGTCAATACAAGTACTTGTGGAGGAATTTTTCCCTCCATTTCAGTGGTGATCATAATTTCCTTCTCTCTGAACTGACCAACTTAAAACTGCAAACGGACGAGTTCTCCTACATCAGGATTTGTCACCATCTACTGATGAGTCATAACCGAACAGAAATTTTTAAAGTAGAGCTGAAAATAAAAAAAAAACTATCTGATTGTATTTCCTTTTTTTTGTGGCCTACAGAATCTACATATCGTCACCAAGCCAGCATTGACGATGAGGTTGTCACCATGGAGATCCTGGACACTGCAGGCCAGGTGGGAAAAATTATCAACTGAATACTTAGACACACAGCAGGGTGATGTAATTTGAGGATCATTTTCACTCTGCCTGTTTTGTACACCTACATTATGCTACATTTACTTAAAAAGAAAACATTCCGTTATCTAACACTGAAGAACATCTGACCCCGGCCTTGTCTTATTAACTTTGACCATAATAATGTCTGATTGGATAATTGCTCCAGCATCCTCTCTAATCAAAACCATTCACTGGCCTGATTAAAACCGGGGCCCCTGGGTCAGAATGTTTTTATCTGACATTATAACTGTGTCAACGTCATGTTCATTTTATTATTGTATTTGAACAGTTCTTTTCCTGTGGTCACCTAATTACACAATATGGGAATACAACGACTGAACACAATGATCCCTAACTCAGAAAAACTGGTTTTCAGTTTCAGACGTCTCACTGAAAACCTTCAGATTAAAGGAAACAAAACGAACCCATTAACAACTGAGGCTCTGATCTGTCATCATCTGAAAACTGAGATGTTAGTCACAACACCATACACTGAGAAGGCTCCAGCCAAGAACTTAAACAAAACTCCACCACTGTGGTTAATGCATTTAGAATCGGTTGTCTAAATGACTATTAATTTCTAATTCAGCAAATCAGTTATTGAAACATTCCTATATCAAAATAATGATTTTAACCTTACTTCTGCTTTGAATTGTAAACTGGTTGTTTGTCCACAGGCCATTGTTGTCAGTAATTTAGTCTGAAGCTAATCTTAATTAGTGTAACGATAATTTAAACTTCTTTACAAACTCTTCTTAATAGTCATGGTTTTGCAACATTTACATGTGTTTACTGAACTCTGATTCTATGAGTTATTTCATGTTTTATTCTGACACATTTTGGTGCAAAATAATAATTTGAATGGTAATTTGGCCTCTTTTCTAAATTTCTCAAATTAACCCTTGTTTCAAAACTTTCATGGTTCAAACTATATGTCACTTGTTCATTTTTACTGTTTGCTTTGATCATTTATTATTTTAATCAATAATTTTTGCTTCCTAGTTTAGCTGAGTGTTACTGGCTTAGTGAGTTTGTTGGTTAGACTATTTTAGTTGGGAGGGTTTGAGGATTTTTGTTACTAAACTTATATATATTTTAAAACTTTTTAAATCTAAATAATGAGCTGAGCTTAAAACATTATTTGATAACTAGCTCAGATGGCGCCTCAAAATCAAAAACTGGATTGAGGCACTGTATGGAAGCCATGAGAGGACATATTTAGAGACCTTTTCCGTGATCTTGATCTGGCTTTAAGCTGAACATTTAGCCTCACTGTGCATACTCCACCTGTGTCTAATATGAGTCTAAGTGTCCTGAAGTGCTCTGTGGAGCACCGTTACTTGGAGAGAAGCAACAGTTGTTAGAAGGAGTGTTGGTTGGATGTGAAAGTGAAGGGCCCTTCAGGAAGGTAATTTCCTGCAGCCCAGCAGGAGTGCTGCCTCGCTCCGACCGTGAGGGAGCGCTTGCGTAAGTCCTCAGGAGAAGATAAATATGCTGCAGTGCTGCGTAGGTGTTCTGCTGGAGGCTGATTTCCCCTTCGACACTTCAGCCCAGTCATCTCTCCGTCATTACAGAGAGGGCTATTTTCAGTCGGGCGTTAGGACGAGGTCTGCGTGTTTACTGACCAGACGGTGCCGGATGTCAGGAATCTCCTTCGCACTGATTGGGCACTCTGGCTAAGCAGGATTCCTCCAGAAACACCAGAAATCTCAGGTTTAAAAGAGAATCAGTTGCATGAAGCGTTCCTTACAGGAGTTGGAGCAGATGCGTTCCTAAAGTGGCTGCAGAATTCAGTTTATGAGAAGGTTTTGAGGTTTTGAAATATTGGCTTGTTAAACACTGGCTATACAGTATTTTCTGCATTATCTGTATTCCCTGTTTGTTTTTTTGTCTCTCACTTAAATCTTTCAAATTTACATTTAATACATTTTCAGTGCTAGATAAATTAAACCTAAGCTATCTAAACCAACACATCCATGTGTGAAATATAATCAGCCTCCATGTTTAATCATCTGTGATAAAACTAATTTTATTTAGTTCACTGCCTGAGGGTCACTGTGCCATCAGTTGGAAGGTAAGCCCCTCTGCTGCCTTTGCCCCCCATCGTCTTCGTCCCCCTAAGTTCAGACCGTTCTGTTTTCAGAGACTGATTTTTTTTTTTCCGGAGTAAAAATAGGTCAAAATCACCTCACTAAAACATGATTTGCATTCTCGATTGTGCTCGAGATAATTTGACTTCATAAAAGATGACTTTAATGCCACAATATTACAATTGGAAACCAAACTGTGAAATACCACTTAAGTTTTCATTTATGAATATCAACTAATGACATGCGTGACTCACATGAATGGTGAGATCTGTGTGGAAAAAAAACTTTTTCATGGGGAAAAAACATCAGGCAGGACAAAATGCAGCAGTAAAATCTGCTGGGATTAAAATGGACGGAGCCAGACATTGATAAGCAGTAGGAAAGAACATTTAGAGGATTTCATGGAACAAAGTCTTGCTTTTTAAACATTTCACACTAGATGTTATATTGCCAGAGAAATGAATTATTCAATTAAATAATTTGGGGAAATTATTTGTGCACTTGGATGGGTTATGACAATGACTTCTAGCAGAGTGTGGTCAAATTATTATGTACATAAATCAGTATTTATAAACGAACAGAGAAAATAATGCAAAAATGAAAATACTTACATCTACCATATAAGCTTAAAATTAATCAACACTAAGTAAGTACCCATCTTATTTAATGTCTCCAACTGGATATAGTTTCAAATGCTGGAGAGGAAAACAGTTTTATTATGTTTCTATCTAAACTAAACTATTAGATTTCAACAAATGCATGTTCTAATGAAGAAGTTATCCAAAGAGCTCTGTTTCTAGCCGAGGGATTAAGAATAAAAAGGGTTTCATAAACTGTTTTATTGTGCTTGGATTAGGTTCCTTAAAGAAATGCCTTTCCTGGAAAGAGATGAGGGAGAGAGATCATGAAATCTAAATGGTGTCTCTGGGCCCAAGAGCATTTTATTGCTCATGGGGAGATTTAGGGCCTGGTGAGTTTCTTCTGCCTGGGCTCTGCTTGAAAGCAAAACAAGAAGAATGCTTCTTTCTTTTTAAAAAAGTTGCTAAGATAATGTGCATCATTACCAGGAGATTGTATAACAATGTGCTAGCTGAAAGTATTTTGTTGACATTCATGTCTCTAGAAAGATTACATCCTTAATATTTTTGTGAGATTTTATTTGTCTCCAGTTGCTATGTTTGCAAGAGAAGTTATCTATCTCAGCTGTGCACTAACCGGCTTTTATTTTACTCATTAAATTTTGTCCATAAAATAGAAAACCACTTCTCTGCTTTATGCATATGTCAACTCTGCTGCAGGGCTAGCTTTGTTTCATCTGCAAACAGAATCAATAAAGGGAGATTTATGCTTAGCTCTGCTATTTTTTGTGTTTATTTTTGTTTTCCTTGCTTACCAGTAACAGCTAAAAGGTTTTTAGTACTTTACAACATGTAACAACTTTGTTATCATCTCTGGCTAGGAGAATAAAATCATATTTTTGTTGCTGTATTGGAGTAAGGAGGTTACAGTTACTGTTTAGCATTTAACAGAGTGTAATGATACCCAAACATCTGATATTTTGTGAAATTTTATGGGTGTGGCTGATGGTTGTTCTAGCTAAGAGTTAGCTTGGCTAGCAGCCTCGTTAGCAGAAGGAGCTAGTTCCTTTTTATAGAAGAATTTTATAGAATCTTATAGAAGAGCCATTGATTAAACATTTTCAAATGACAAACTGTGAGACCTCTGATGGAGCCAATCGTTCCAGGAGGCCAGTGCCTGAAAATAAATACAAACTGCTGAGACTCATGATGCGAAAAAAGTGTCTCCATTGCAGTTTTGCGAAATACACAAATTTTGATACGGCTGAAAAACAACCTGACCCAAGAGCAAAAACTTTTTATTGACAAATGTGTTTCTTCAAAATTGGTGCCACAGGAATCAAAAGATACCTAAACTAATAACGTAATTGTTGGATACTTCGGTCAAATTTGATTCAGTGGTAAGTTGTCTTGGCTTGCTCGGATTGTGCACCTTTACTGTAAAGACCATGTCAGGAATGTTTTTTCTTCACAGGAGGACATCCAGCAGAAAGAAGGTCACATGCGCTGGGGCGACGGATTCATCATTGTCTATGACATCACAGATCGGGGAAGCTTCGAGGAGGTAGCCCCTCTTCGAACCCTCCTGGAGGAGGTGAAGAAACCAAAGAACGTCCCTCTGGTGCTGGTGGGGAACAAGTCCGACCTGGACCACGTCCGCCAGGTCCCCACAGAGGAAGGCGAGCGGCTGGCGGCTGAAATGGCATGTGCCTTCTACGAGTGTTCGGCCTGCGCCGACGAGGGCGGCGTAGTGGCCGAGGCGTTCCACGAGCTATGCAGGGAGGTGAGACGCCGCAAAGCCGTCCAGGGCAAGGCCCGTCGCCGCAGCTCCACCACGCACGTCAAGCAAGCCATCAACAAGATGCTGACCAAGATAAGCAGCTAGGGATGAGTCCTGCTGGTGTCCAGTGATAAATGGACATTTTCTATTTTTCTCATGGAAATAACTGAGACAATTTCTGACTGCGAAATGACTGACATGTGGCTAACTTCTAGTGGAATCTCCATGTTCTATGACTGATTGACATTGAAGAAGCCAGCAGGGCTGAGTTTTCTCTTTGGAGGAGCCAGAAGACATCAGTCTGCTGAGTTCTTAATGTTTCCTCATTCAAACCTTTAAGCCAGGGGTCCCCAAACTTTTTCCTGCGAGGGCCACATAGCTGTTCCTGTCTCTGGTTGGGGGCCGGTCTTAGGTCTTAGGTTTTTGGAGAAAGAAACCTTAGAAAATTCTTATCATCGGGGTTTGGGGGCGGCTGTTCTGTCTTTTAAACTGTCGAACGGGGGGGGGGGGGGGGGACACACATTCGCGCTTTTAGAAAGATTTTTTACCCAGAATGCAAATGGAAAAAACCGTGAGTGAAACGGTGACTGGGACTGACTGGTGTATATTCCATTGAGGGAAAGTTAGTTTCACATCTGCTCAAGAGCCCCCCTGGTGGTTGAAGAAAAATCCACATATAAACCGGAAAATACAATATATGAAGAAAAAAAAACACTGAATGCTCTCTGGTATGAGGAGGCGGGCCGGATCCGGCATTGTTCAGGGGGCCGGACCAAACGACGTGGCGGGCCGGATCCGGCCCGCGGGCCGTAGTCAGCCCGCGGGCCGTAGTTTGGGGACCCCTGCTTTAAGCTGATTCAGTGCATGGAGTTACATGGTAGCTTAATATGGCATATCAGTTATATGTTGAGGCTCCGATATTTCTGGCATGAGCAGAGGTGTGACCATTTTACCATCATTCACACAAAAATGTAAAACAATTTCTTACTCCAGAATGGCCCGATATTCTTATTTCAAAAAGGTGTTACCTTAATAAGCTTGAGAAGTGATCCTGTTTTAGTTTAGTCAGTTGTCCATGTCAACTGAATTTGTAGTTGTAAGAACAAAGGTCAGTGTACCACCTGACCAGCGGTGCACAGCATCAGTTGGGGGAATGCAAGTCCTGTGTTACTCTGTTTTCCATCCAGCCAAAAAAAAAAAAGCAACTCCGGAACTTCTCTGGAATCTTTGATCTAAAGAAACGGCTTAATGGAAACCTTTAGTGGTTTTAAAACCTGATACTGGTTAATGAACACATGCCTAGTTGAGTCTTTTGGCTTTTTATTGGTCATAATTTCCTTTATATCTCCCTTTAAATTATTTTGTAAGCCATGGGATTTCTAAAACTGATGCAGGCGGGGTATCCAACATGACATGCACGGAATCTAAGAGTTCATGATTAAAAGTTGCTTTATTGCAGCCGGTCTCAGTGGGATAAATGTGATCTGCTTCAACAAACATGAGAACTCTTCTGGCAACAGTGATTTAAAAAAAACAACTTGAAGTTCAGAGGAGTGTTGCTTGATGAGGATGGATCCCAGTGTTCTTCACTGCTCAAGTGTAAGCTGAACTAAAAAGAGTCTGACCTGGACCAAAACCTTCTTTTTATAGAAGAATTTTATAGATTCTATATCTTATAGAATCTGCTGCCTGGTAAGGATGGAGGCTCCATCCTGGAAAGCCGCTCTGTAGTAAATACATCTAAGTTGGATTAACATCTTCGGCTCTGCAGCGGACTCTCAGGCCCTCTGTGTTTGTCTGGGACGCACCAAAGCAAAGGTCCAGATTATGTCGGAGCTCATGACTGCAGGTTCTATAAATACACAAAGGGAAGCGACGCCGCGTTCAGAGGATTTCCTTCTGTTTACTCTTTAAACAGCAGCATCTATTAAATGCAATGTTTGTGTTTGTTGTCTGATCTAAACCAATCGGCTGTACACTTGGAATTAAACGCTGATGTATCCGACCTGTCCACTGAAAAATAACCATTAATGTCAATATATGACTACATGCATGGGCTTTATTTATTTATGTATTCATTTTCCCTGTACTGTTCAGCGGCGGTATTTGGAACAGATTTACTTTCACAACTGGAATGTTAGAGCTTTCGTTATAATGCCCCACTTGATATAAATATAAAAATTAGAAATTGCTTTGTGTTAATTTCAAATGCAACAGACCCAGAGACAAGAAAAAGGAAAAAAATGGAAGTGAGGAGAAGTAAAAAGATAAAGTACAATTATCTGCTTCTACACCTGCAGAAAGACAGAAAACAGAGAGACGATAAACCTCAGTGACAAACATTATAACAACGTCACTGAAGGCTCATGATGCTCAGTAGTGAGATGTATTCAGTGGCAGCCACAGACCAACATGGTGTACCCACCTGAATCTATACCAAGAGAATATCTGTGTGTGTATGTATGAAAGTGTGTGTTTTAGCATTTTCCAACTTGTAATGCCCATTTGTTTCAATAGATACTACTCTATGAGGATCCTGGCTTTGGGCCCCATAAAATGAAGTGCTGTACTTTGGTTAAGCCAGTTTAGGTGTTTGTTTAGAACTAAGGTGTGGATCAAGTTTAGATCAGGTTTAGGGTTAGTCTTTTAACAACTGGTGAAAACTGAATGGTAACTAATGCAAAGTTCTTGTGACAATTAAAAGCTAGTGTGTGTGTGTGTGTGTGTGTGTGTGTGAGTGAAAGTACACTTAGGTACATAAGGTTTCTCCATAGGAATATTCAGTAGTGTCTGTGAGGAACCGCAGCAAGTGTTTGCAGGGAAGACCAGTGCAGGGACAACAGTGACCCTCCCTCAGGGAAGAGCAGAGGAGACCCCCGGGGGAAACACCCAGCAGACGAAGCCCAGAAGAAGAGCCCTGCATTGCTGGAGCAGATCCAGCCCAGAACTCAGAGACCCCAGGGCACCAACCCCCAGCACAGGCCCAACAGAGCCAAGTGCCCTGCCTGATGGCCTCTAAGGGGACAGTATGAGGAATTTTCCAGGCACATAGTACAATTTTATAGCACAATCAACTAATTATGTAACCTTCAGTTGTTATAAAAATGCTATAAAACATAAACGAAATTTGACTTTGCAGCTTAATGCCTTGAAATTGGGCCTCTGTCTCTTTAAGAAGCTCCAGCTCTTTCTCACACTGCCTCCATTAAGTCATCACAACAAGGTTTCTCCATTACACCGTTTACAAACGTTCCCAGGTGTTTCATAATTGATGCTGCTGCTAGTCTAGAGGAACTGAGTGGAGCTTGATGAGACCAGAACGTTGCCATGGGAGATTAAAGGATTCCTCAAACATGCATGATAGAATCAAGGCAACACTGATGAGGGAATAACATTACAGCATGATGGAAAGCTTAATAAAAGTCGACTGTACATAATATTAGCAAATAAGTTGTTACTTCTTTCAGTAACAACTTCCACGCCAAAGACTATTGATTTTAGCATTACCTGTTGGCTTTTAAGTACGGTGCATTCACAGACCAGAACAAAAAGGGGATTTTAGAGTTTTTTTACTAGCTAATCACCCACAAGAAAAAAAGAAATAAAAAGAAATTGATGATCCATAAGATATCTCACTGTATTACGATTAATATTTTTGATGGAAATAAATGCCATCAGTACAGCAGAAAGTTCACCCTATTCCCCATGCTGAGTGGATTATGAGTAAAAAATCACAAAATCTAATTACAACCCAGCTCTACATCAGCATGGGTCAACGATAGCATCACAATCATTTTCTTTAACCAAACAAACGCTCTTTTAAAAGTCTCCTCTGGTCATGTTACAGGCATTCAGAACTTTATCTAGATTTGGAATATAAGTGAGTCCTAAATTTGATTTTAAATATCCATTTCTGTTCCTCTAAGGTCCACATGAAAGATCTATCAGCTTGTCCTCCTCAGTCTCGCTCTGGCCAAAACCAGCAAAGCTGAACGTCACTCATTTCTGGTTGTTTTAAAGGAAACCTCCCCAAAGTACACCATGTTACTTCAGATGGATAACCGGCTCAAGGAGAGAACATTAAAAAAAAAGAAAGAAAAAGAAAAAAAGGTGCTTTCTTTAGTCTGGGTGAAGCAGAAAGGAGTGGCTTTCTATCTGCCAGATAATTACTAGTCAAAAGTTTCACCGCAGCCACAGAGCTCCTCCTCTTCCTGAGCAGCTGGGGGGGAAACAAAACAAAACAATATCAGACTTCATGTTTAAATCTGTATAAACTCATCTAATTGCAAAACAACTTCTTGTATTAAAGTTAGACTCCAGCACTGTGCAGTGGCTGCTCAGAGCAGAGTGTGCTGACAGCTCCCACACAGCCGCCTGCTGTCAGACTAACTGGAAAATCTTCCTGCTTCTCCAACCTGAAGCGCTTTTCCCTCCTCCTGCCGCACTGTTCAGCCTTCACAGTAATATATTCTCCAGAGGTTTCAGCTCCTGCTTCCAGTCTGTGTTGAGCCAACCAGTTCAGGGAGACATGTTGGAAATGTGCAAATACCAATGTGACTTTATCAGGATGTTTCTATGGATGGCTAAGTGACGTCCTCGTGTTTCCATATTTAATAATGTTTCCAGAATTAAATAAATGTTATGGTTTGCCTCTGCTGCAGGTGAATTCTTCGACATAAAATCAGAAGAAAAATGTTCCCGTTTTAGAACGGGCTTACTGCAATTATTTCTATTTGCTCGATTCTGCAATAATTAAATTCTAAATACTCACTTCTCCCGAATGAAAATTAAATATTCTAAAATTAAAATGTATAAATAAAGGTGAAAAAAATCGTATAACTTATATCATTCAAGTAGCTTCAAAGAATCTGTGGATGGTGATGCTTATCCAGCTCATTTGCTTTTGCCACTCCCCTTTAAGTCTGTCTGGCTGTTTGGCAGAGAGATGCTGCACATGAAAATATTTAGTAAACATGATGACACGTGAATTTTTCCTCGTTATTTTTGAAGGGAAACAAACATCTCTGGAGTGAAAGTGATTCCCACCAGAGTCCGTACTTCTTGTTTAGATATGCAGCCATGGGGAGAGAGAGCAGTCCAGGGACCTCAGTCCATTTTTAAATTGACAGGCAGCGTGACTGAGAGGAACCCAGCAGATGATGATCCATTTGCACACAGACAGAAGGCCCTGCATGAGCTTTTCTGGGTTTACTTTTGAGGATGCATTCGGTGGCAGACATGTTCCCCACACGGCGTTAGGTTTTCCTTCAGAAAAAAAGGAAAATCAATCAGGGAAGGATGAGAGCTTCATAGCAGAGGAAATGAAAAGTGTGCAGAGGGATAACATTCCCTGTGTAAACAGGCCAGCTCTACCTCAGTCCAGTCTCTTACCAATAACACACAGTTCTACTGGAAGTGGATCAGTTACACTCTAAGGCCGAGGAATCCCAGCATCTCTGATTTGGCTGAGAAATTCCTCCTCAGCTTGTATCAATCCGGATCCTTCAAATATTTTAGGATATAGGTGGTTTTATTACCATGTGTACCACACCCTACATACCTCATCTGTCTGATAAAAAGAAGCAGATGATGTAATTCACATCTTTCAGTCTGGAAATGCTTTTAAAGTAGTCCACCGGTAGCCGGGGCGACACAGGTGGGTCCAATGAGCTGGACATGGAAACTGACCTGAGACAGTACAGGACTGGGAACCAAACGGATAAACAGGCCTGGCAGGAATCTAACAAGTACAACACTGAGCAACTAAAGTTAGCAACAGTTCAAACCCCATTTATGAGTGGATTTTTGATGCTTTGTCTCCTTCAGCAACAGTTAAATATATGAAATGAAATGGCTGAGTTGATAAAGACCCCAAATTAAGAATATTGGACTTTTAGGTTTAACTAAAACATTACTACTGCCATGAAAAGTTTAGGAGATTTGCTCTGAACTTTTTGTTGTTTAATCTTTTATTTGTAATACTTGGATAATGAAGCTGCTGTATCTCTGCTGTTGCATCCAGATCCAGTTTATGTAGATGAACATTTAATGCTGAATGTTCCTCTGTTTGCGTAGAGCAAAAAAATGGAACCTGAACTTCTTTGACACAAACAGTTGGGAAGTTTTATCTCTCTCTGCCCATCGGTGTTGTACAGGGCATTACTGTCCCCATGACAACCAAGGTCTTCTCTGCTATTAAAGAAACTCTCTCTTTGATGGCCGAGGTTTTCCTCTGCGCGCGCACACACACACACACACACACACGCACACACACACACACACACACACACACACACACACACACGCACACACACACACACACACACACACACACACACACACACACACACACACACACACACACAGAGGATTCTTCCAGGTAAACATACAAAGATCTACCCACACAAACAGACATTAAATGCATTAAGTGCCACAGTGAACCATATTTTTTATTCTGAGACTTTTATATAAATTAATTGAACATAACACTGTCAAGGTTACATATAAAATCTCCACAGCAGATGAATCCAGTCTGTGCTGCAGGCTGTGAAACGATGCTCTCATGCTAGTGAGGAAACCAACATTAACCAGAACATTAACCATGCTGGAAATTCGCTTTCCAGCATTCATGTCACTGTTTGGTTAGATTAATGGACGTTTCCTTGGTTTCCTGATACAATGTTTTTACTTCCGATGTGATACAGATATTGCAGCTTTGATTATAAACCAATACTGACCCGATGTGTTATCAGCAGCAATCATACGTACTTTTATTACTCTTTTTATAGTGAGGAATGTTAGAAGAAGCTTGATCAAGTCATATTAATCAAACAGAGAACAATAGTCAACAACAATAGGTAAGAAAACAACTGACCCATTTATTATGGGATACAAGCTGTTGGATAGAAATTCTGGAGCGGAATGCTTCTAATGGAGCGCTTATGTTGGAGATTTCAGATGCAGGCCAATATAATCCGATACACATTTTTTGGATAATATCGGACCGATTTCTCATATCAATATTGGATCGGGACAAACCTAATTTTCACTCTAAAAATGTGAAAGAAAATGGTATGGCATCTTGTTCTCAAACTTGTGAATAATGGAGTGATTTTAGACGATGAAACTCTCCATTCATCCATTGCAGTTATAATTTTGGGGAAGTGTTTAATTGGTTGCAGTTCGCAGGTTTAGACACTAGGTGCCACTATCTTACACAGTGGAGTGATGATCTGGTCAGTAATGCATCACTGCTACACAGATGCTGCCAGCTAATTGACACAGTGAAGACGTGTTAAAAGCTTAATAATAAATGAATATAATATTCCAAAAATACATTTATTTAGTGGAAGAAAGTTTTTTTTTTTTTTTTTTTTTTTTGTCAATATAACAATGACAAATTTCGGCATCTTTGGCTTACCATACGACATGCCTATATCACTGGCAGAAATTACACCGCTATCCCAGGGCTTGTAATTAAATAGAAAAGTTACATTATATTGCAACTCTGCAGAGCTACGCTGCATAAGACAGCATTAAAATCCAATATCATCCATCCACCAAACTTTACACTTCAAAAAGTCCATACAGAGAGGCTGTTTGTCTCATCAGGGGACATGTCTCCACTGCAATGGTGACTATGAGGGTTCTTACATAGACCAGCCAGAGAGATGCTGAATGGAATCCAAAAATAATCTTAATTTATTACAAAAAAGTTCAAAAGTAATTAAACAATGAAGAACTGGGCCCAAAAACTGAGGTCAACATAACAAACTACAACTCAGGTGTTAACACAAAGAACTCAAGCACAAAACTGACCTAACAAACAAGACATGAGGGGAACTTAAATAGTGGCTGATCAGACCACTGCTGACACACAAGGGGTGATTAAACATACAAGATCTTAAACAAATACTATCAATACAATGCTAAATCTTTAAATTAAACAAACATTAGAATGAAACTACCAAATAGAAGAAACATTAAAGAAATAGTCAAATTAAACTAAAGAAAACCAAATTTCCTCGTTCTCTGGCAAACAAATGGAACGGCCCGCTGAGGAGGTTTACCAGCCATATAAGGACGTCAATTAGCTGGAGCTCTTCTGTGACCCTCCAGCAGCTCCAAAGGAAACTGGTAACTCAAAACAAATAAATTAATTTGTTGCATTTAACAAAAATATAAAGAACTGACAAAGTTAACTAAATGTGTGCACTGTAAATAGTTAACTAAAGAGTCAGGCTAATGAAAATAATTTTCAACAATACAAATCTAAACTACTCACTAATTAATATCTAAATTAATGTTAAGGATGAACAAAAAAAACGATCACCATTCAGGTCTGTGTGACAGTAGGGTCAGCTGTCACAGTGACAGTGACCTTGTTGTTGAAGTCAAGATTTGGATTCAGGCCATTCTCTCTTCTGTAGCTAATCTGAAGGTCACACGAAGTTTGGAGAGCTGTTGCTATGACTGCAGGAAGCTGGGAACCTCTGCTCTGCTGATGCTGCTCTGTGATGTTTCTGCAGATAAATGGCTGTTGCTCCTGTTTTCCACTCACTGGGGAATATTTTGGTGGGCAGATCGATCCAAATATCGAATCCATAAATACCAAGTCAGTATCAGTATCGGTCAATGCTTTACTTTCAGACTCCCTCTTGAAATTTCCATTTATTTTTATGTTGTAGTTTCTCAACTGTACCTTTAAAAAAGATTTTTTTTTTTTTTTTTTTTCTCAAATGAATTTTTTTACACTTTCAGGGGAAACACACACAAATGAGTTGTGTTGTATTATTTCTACTTTTCTTGTAAATATGTTGTGAAAGTATTTTGTAGACACCTATAGACTTTGATATATGAAACACAATTAACAAAATGATTTGTATCTGTATTGGCGATATTGACCCTCTATTTGGCATCAGATCGATGATCAAATTCACAGTATTACACACCTCTCTCTATTCGGTAGCGAAAAATTATGAAATGTCTTATTTTCACAGGTGGTCTCTGTTCTTGATAACATTCTGGAATTCACTAGCAAGAAAAAAAATCTTCATTGTGATGATTCCATTCCAGCTATAAGATGTGAAGCTTTCACACATTTTTAGCATGTGCAGTAATTAATGCGACCTGTATGGTTCCTTCTAGTGAAATTTTGTACTCTGTTGTTCCAGCTGTTGCTAAGCACCGTCTCTTTGTGTTCTTCCCTTTTAGACATACCTGACAAACACTTTTGTGTTCAGCCGATATGACTGTAGCTGCACCTCGGAGCTGAGCGCACATCATCACATCGCTATGAGACGAGACAGGAGAAAACATTTTCACTGAAGAGCAGAGAAAAAGACGAACATCTGCGCTTAAATATGATACAGTGACGAGGAAGTGAAAGGAATTTCATGTAAGGAGAGAGAGGGATCAGAAAGTGTTTAGCGTGGAAGGAGAACGCCCCCTGCTGGTGAAATTAGAGCCCTATTTAAAAGAAAATCAGCCCACAGCATATTAGGGAAATTGTAGACGGAAGAGTGAATTTCCACCAGAAAAATAGCAACTCAGAAATTTTTAGATTAATCTCAGAAATGTTCTAGAAAAAAAATAAATAAACAAGGAAATTTGTGGGTTCCACATGTTGAAAATTTGCAAGAAAAATAAATTTTGAGATGAATCTCGGAAAATTTGTTGACAAAAACCAAACAAGAACATTTCTGATTTTCAAAAGCTGAACATTTTTGATGTTTTAAACGCAGAACTGTTTAGAGACTGATCTCAAATCTTTTTTCTAGGGAATTTTCGACAAGCTCACTTTTTTTCTGGTGGAAATGTACTCCTTTTTTCTGTTTACAGCTGTTTACAATGGCCCTAATAGGCCATCATAGATTTAAAAAAAAAAAAAAAATTTCTTTCTACTGGCCTTTATTTGAAAGTGCTAAGACAGGAAAGTAGGTAGAGAGAGAGAGAGAGGAAGACATGCAGCAAAGGTCACCAGCCCGGGAATCAAACCTGCGATGGCTGAATCAAGGACTAAGGCCTCTTTATATGTGTTAGCTTATCCACTGCGCCACCGCATCACCCCAGCCATCATAGATTCTTCTTTCTGAGTTGGCCTGATTCCCGTCAGGTCCCACTCGCTGTCGTGTCGATGGATGATCCCACAGGCAGGCAGGGACCTGCGGCACATCACAGGTTCCCACATTCCCCCTTAAAGACCACAAAAGAATTCACACTGGCAGCAGATTACCATCAGGCTGCCAGGGGCCTGGTATGCAACACGTGTTCTGGACTGGGTGGGGGAGAGGAGGGTACATGTGAGCGGCAGGACGTTTCAGGACGCAGAGAGCTGTGAGGGGCCTCAGAGGCTGACTGACACACGGAGCAGGGAAGAGTTCAGCGGCTCTTTAAGGAGCCCATAAATCTGTTCTTATGAGGTGAAAGCTTGCTGAACATGGCAGCAAACTGGATCAGAGTGACAGGCGTTAGAGATAAAAGCAGCAGTAAGAGGAATGAAATGTTGGACGTGTTACGTAATGCTGGATCTTATCTGAATCAGCGGCCGCAGACTGGATGGGAGCAAAGTTTTCAGAGACAACAGCGCAGCGTTTCATCTTCAGCCTCTCATCCACATGGGTTTTTTTTTTTATTAAGATTTGTTAGAGATTAACAAGTCATGTTAGAAGAGAGACAATCTTGAAGACGCATTCACTGACTTGTTAATCTAATATTAGCTAAAATAGATTATCATACCGGGAAACTTCAAAAATCTAAATTTTTTATTGAGCTCTTGGAACTTTAATTAGCTTCTTAAAATGCTTCCACATGACTGGAGTCCATCTGTGCATAAATGTGTCATCCATACTGCCGTTCTGTTTTTGTGTTGTTTATTGTGCAGACAGACATGCTAGCTCTCTTGAAGACTTGTTTCAGGTTTGTGGTAATTAATTTGAATAAATAACCGAGGGGAAAAAAAGCATGTTTAAAATTAGGATCTGATTTATTTAGGGAGTCATAGAGGCTGGTTGTCTATGACAAAAAAAACGTTAAATCATGAACAAAGTGTGATAAACTACATTTGTCTTTCAGGTTTGCTGACCCCATTACTGCCAAACGTCTTGAATAAGAAGTTCAAGACAACACGAAGTTGGGACACTGAAGTCTACTTCGGCGTCCCAAAGACATTTCTAAAGTCTCTTCTCCATGGACGTAACTTGAACCAGTCCTTCCCCGATCCGCCCCGACCAGATTCGTCTCCATCTGGAATAACTTTTGGGACGGTACAAGTTAGGTACTGAAGACTACATTTGTTGATTGCAAGTATTGTCTTTGCTCATCCACTGATCCTCGACCCAAACTCCTCGAACAATAACATCTCAACCACCATTTTCAAACCAAGACGAGATCATAGGAGTTGGCAATATTATGAGCTGCAAATCAAATAATCTTTGGTCAAACCTGGAGGTCCAAACCTTTTCATCAGTTGTGACAGAAGAGCACATTCAGTGTCAACCGGATGGGGCAAACTGTAACGAGCAAATACACAGAGATTTCAGAGGAACTGGCTACCCAAAGGCACATGAAGACATCATTGGAGAGTCGACCACAGCTCTTGAGCGCTTACGGTGCCCCCAAATTCACACCCACATATTGAGGAACACACCACCAATGGAGACACACCCAACATGGTCACAACCAAAACAGACAATCACCTGCTAGAGTGAGACCTGACAATGGTGAAAGGGCTTAAATGAACCATTGTGGGAACCATTCACAAATGAAAGATTCGTGTTCGAGGTGAGTCTTTCCAGGGTCGAAGTTACTCCAAATAAAGCATCAACAAGGGGAAAGAGCAACAATAGAAGAAATTTGTCAAGGGAGCAGATACACTTTCTGATCAAAGCATAGCCGTCTATAGTTTTCTACTCAGATGTGCAATTTTCTCAGAAATAAAGGACATCTGGTGTTGTTTGAAAAATAAAGTGAGCGAGTGTGTTTTATGCATTCACAGCCTAATGTGGTTCATTTCAGAGTGTGATTTAAAATGGGCAGAAGATGAAAGGAAGCGCTGCAGTCCAGCAGGTTCCTCTTTGAGGCAGCTTGTAACGCGCCGAGCTTCATGCCAAAAGGAATAAAACAAAGAACTGTTCTAAGATGAAGGGATATTTAGGATTATCACTGCATTTTCTGATTGTTGCAGGTTTTCTCTATAGAGACTCAACATTTTTCCCGCAGTGACCATAAATGGAGAAAAATTGCCTCACGTTGAAAAACAGAGACCAGAGGACAAGCACAGGTATATTAAAAGTTGTTACGCTTTATTAACCAAAATCCTGTTTTTCAGACAAAAAGAAAAAAAAATTCATAAAAGTATAGAGATCATGTGAATAATGGCAATATTAATAATAAATTACGGAAACACAAGAGATGCATCGCAGGTCTCACAAACAAGCAGCCAGACATTAAGGTCACATGATCACTAAATTTACACACCTGAGGCACACAAGAAAAGTTGGTTTCCATGCCAATGTTTACAGCGATATACAGAACATTAATACACTGAAAAACCTCACGACACCAGCCGTCATTCAGCGGGGAGGAAGGAACACGGTGGACCGGATGACTGCCAAAGGAAATCCATGCTGTATACACACATCACATTAAGAGTTAGCTTGCAGTACATGGCAAGGCTCTTTGAATGCATATTAGTTCAGTTAGTTTTAAACATTATGATCAATAAAACGTAGCTGTATTGCGTTTCTTTTTTTTTCTCCAAAGAAGCGAACGAGGACGTGATGCGAAACAGGTGCACAAATACTTGAAGTTAAAAGTAAAAAAAATAAAGAAAGAAAAAACAGGCCAGCAGCAGGGCCGTAGCAACCTGCCAGGCTGTCCTGGGCTGACAGACAAAGTCTGGCCCCCCTCAGGACACCTCAAGATATTACTGATGTTTTTAAACACTATTTTTTTTAAGTTCATCAGCAAGTGGCAAAATATTCATGTAATAGGAAGCCCACTCTTAACTTAAACAGTAAAGATAAAGAACTGACACAATTTGTTTATAGTGGACCAGATGGAACCAGAGGTTTTTGGGTTTTTTCATAATTAAATTCAAAAGGGAGGAAAAAATGCCTACCGCACAAAGCATTTATTTTTATTGTTTGGACAAATATTTAAAGATAATTAAAATCCCAACGTTAATTTGGATTTAGACTATATAAGACCAGTAAAAAACAAAAAAGAAAAAAAAACAGGACGCTTATCAAATAAATGTTGCCTGTAAAGACTTTCTGGTCTTTTGTTACACTTTGTCCATGTTAAATCATGAAGAGGTTTCTTTTTATTTTATTCAAGGAGAACCTGAGTAAAAACAAAATGTGTTTGAATTTTGTGAAAAAGTAAATGCCCCCTAAACCTAAATCCTGCTTTGTTATTACTTGCATTCAGTCTTTTACAAAATTGTTTTACTTCAACCACAATAAATGGTTTTCAAGTAATAACGGTTTGTTAACGGTCATGCCCTTAAATGGACTGAGGTTTGGACATTGACTAGGCCATTGCACAAACAGTATTTTGCTCGTTTTTGAGCCACTCACTGAATTTCCAAAGTCTTAGTAATTACTTTGTTAGATTGCAAAAACTTTATTTCTGATCCAAACCTCAATTTCTCCAGATTGAGGCATAACTGCCTTGCTTTTTGCTGTCTGTTAACCTGCTTCGTGCTGTCAGACAGGTACTATTTAACATGTTTTATTATTCTACAGGCCAGGCAGGAAGGAGGCATGTGTGCTGCTAGTGGAACCAAACCAGTTAATTCAGGATTTGACAAGGGAGGCAATTATATTTTCACATTGGGCCAACTGGTTTGGAAGTTTGTGAATAAATAAAACTCTTTACTCAGGTTAACTCACGTAACAGTTGCAATATAATTGTCTGCATAAGAAATATACGAGCCTTAATTCATTTATCTTTATTAAGTCAAATTAATTTTTCAATTATTTTCAAATTTATCAGTAAACTTCCACTAGAGGAGACTGAGGCTCCCAGAAGAGTGTTTTGGGAGTCCCTGATCATTTGGTATATCACACTCCACTAATTGTTGCATGCAAGGCACACCGGCTCCATCCTGTTTCATTTGAAATCATACAGGATATGATGTTAAGATGGTGATCATCCTTAGGTTAATATCACACACACTATAACGTTTTTCTAAAGTTTGCATGTCAAACTGGTGAAGGGAGTTTGAATGTCTTTGCACAGATCATGAGACTCCTTGTATAAAACGATCCTCGCTTCACAAAAACTCTACAAGTACAGTCAGTTTATGAAAGCACTGCTAAGCCTGAGGTAGGTACAACATTTTCAAGCTTGGTTCCAAACGACTCAAACATCGAGTGTGTCAAACTAATGAGATTATGTTCTTCAGCTCGAAAATAGAGACCACTGAAACTACATGACACCAAGTAGCTCAACTTCCAGTTTGAAGCAAAGAGAAGTGACATCCAATGCTTTCCTGACAGAAACACAAATCAAACGGGAAACCTTCAAAAGAAAGAAGCATCAACTGCTGAGTTTCTCTGCAAGGCAGGAGAGGCCACGGACACAGTGATTATAGTAGCTAACGGCTAACGCGCCGCTTTGTGAGTGATGTCACAACTTTATTGCGTGGCACACAAGGGATAGAAATCCTCATTGCTTGATTATGGCTTTTCATACTGGTGTTGCATGCTAAACAGGAGTACAGTAAAGATAATGAGATGTATTTTGGTCCATCTTAACACAGTGAAAACAGATAAGGAGTGACTGCGAAAGAGTTAAATTACAAGACACTGAATTTGCAGAGCAACCCTCTGAGGCAGTTATTGGTGGCGTGGGCCCTATATGGGTTCAGCGCAAGCATGATGGGGACTAACTGGGCCTGGGCTCTGAATGGGCTTCACATATAGGATCCACTTGGTCTGACTAGATACAACTCACATAGGCAGAACCAGCTGAGAGCTATAGCTTTGAGCTGAAATGGACATTAAGAAAATCAGTTGCACATCAGGGATCCATATGGGCCACATTTACATTTTTACCCATGAAGTCAACTATCCTGCATCAAACCTATAAATGATCAATATAGGGCCAAAATGTAACCCCAAAAAAATCCTCTATTGGCCCCTTTTTCTGCCCTTGTTGGCAGCTTGCCACCACAATCTTATACAAATTTATGTAACTGGTGATCATTGTGACTCATGGAGCTAATAGCAAAAATTCAAGCTGGAAGACTCCGCCCCCTCTGTTCGCCCATCGGCGTCATTATCATCTCCGACCTCAGCGCTGGTCCTCACCCGGCGCGTCCAATCATCAATCAAGCTCTGCATAAAAGGATCCACACCCAAGCCATCAGCCGGTTCTCAGCTGCGTTCAACCCACCACCGCCCCTTCTCCATCCACATCCTTCGGCTCTCCAGGATAGCACCCTTTCCCGATCTCCACCACCAGTGTCGGGCCCTGGGGGAGAGCATCCCTAATCAGTTATCGGGATGTTCATCGAGTTCACATCAAATCTCAGCTCAAATCAGCTATTGGGGCCCGAGCGCCAAAAAAACTGTTATTCATTCCTGTCATTATACCTTTTAATTGTTCCTTTTTCTCCGTCTGAGTCTTTCCAGATTGAAATAAGGATACACAAAGTCACGTATGGGTAGATGGAAAAATTAAAAACAAATTTCAACCACTAGAATCCAGTTTGTCCTCTGTTTGACTCAGTCATTTCTAAGCTAGCATAAACTTGAAATATTAGCTTCTTACAGATGTTGTCTGGTTAGCTTTGGAACTAAAAAGACAGCTAACACAGTAACAGCTATCTCAGCTCAAACTTGGACCGTATTACACCCACAATTAAAAACTGTTTCTCCTGGCTGGTGGGTATTATAATAAAATAAATGAATTAGACAATGGGTTTAATGAGTCTTTTAGAGTAAAAGCTAACATTAGCATAACCACCAATATAGCTTCCTACAAAAAAACCAAACTATATTTGGGATAGAAAAGCTTTTTGCACATTATTATGGGACCTCAAATAAAAAAAACAAGTGAAGGACTTCATCTGTGAAATAGTTTGAGCTTTTACATGCCAAGTGAAAGAAAGGGCTTAAAACAGACAAACAAAGCTTACATGGGTCTGCACTATTGTGTATTTTTCTACTGTTATTTTATGCAGTTGTATAAGTGTTTGTGTGTTTCCTCTGTTTTATTGCTTGCTTTAACTAGGGCTTTTGTATCTGCAGTTTTAAAGGTCAACTTTATTAAACCCTAAGCAGGGCTTTTTTATGTTATTGGTGTGAATAAAAGCGGTTTATATAAATTCAGCATCACTTTATTTCTATTCAGTAGTTAAAAAGGAAAAAAAAACATCCCAGACTAAAAAGTGGTATAAAAATGAGTAAAAAATGTAAATATTAATTAGGTCAAAGCTGATTCAGGACAGATAGCGCCGTTAACGTCATACTGCTCTTCAGAGGTTTCTCCCTTCAAATGTAAAACAAAGTGTCTGCGAAGGTAATATGATGCTAATTTATAACTGGCTAACAGCAAACTATGTAACTATGATTCACACATGCAACTATTCAAAACCAGAAAAACAGAGCCACTGAAATTAATTTGATTTATCTCAATGTGATTGACATAAAATACCTGGACAAGGGCCAGGACTAGGGCTACCACCAGTAGCTCAAGCAGGGAGAGGACAGCCAGGCCACTGTGGCAACCACAGCTATTGTTTGTGAGCATAAAGTTTACCATGTAAGAAAATATTTACTTTTCAAGCTTTAGGAATCAGTACAACATGTCTACTGATCTATGCATATCATGTTATGGTAACCATTCTCTCTGAATGATCCTCTTGTGTGTTTATTGTTGCTAACCAGCTTCAGCTGACCGAGTTTGATTGGAAGGTTTCCTCGGAAAGCCATTTTGACAGCTGTTAGTGGTTAATTGTTAAGCCACATTTGGTAAAACACCAAGTGATTATGTAGAGAAAAACTTAAAACTCTCTTCAAATATTGTGGTGACACGTAAATTACAGTATATATATATATATATATATATATATATATATATATATATATATATATATATATATATATATATATATATATATATATATATATATATGAATGCTGCCTGAAATATGTTTTGAGTTACAGTTTTTGTGGCATGCTATCAGCTGAAGGTAGACTGGCCTCAACACAGAGCTTCTTAAGCTCTCCACAGGGTGCTGGTTTGATAGGTCTCCATGCTACTTGCTGTCACATAACATTTCTCCTGACTTTCTTCTTCACCTAGGTAGATGAACAACAGAAATCTTCACCATATGAACTAAAATGCAAGCTGAGGACTTTGCTATCATTGCTACTGTTTTAGATGGAAGCTGTGACTCCTGCGCCCAGTGATCCAGATGTAGTCAGGACTCTTCTGCATCTTTCAGGTACGTTCTCGGCTCTATGTTCTCGTTGTTTTCTTTGGCAGAAATGGATAAAATCTCACACTACATGTCTGAAAACAGTTGGAAAATTGTAATATTTGCCCTTTAAAGCAAAGTTGTCATTCAGTCATGGGTTTGAATACCTTTTTCCTCGTGTGAATGACAGATGAATACACAATGGCTGTATATTGTTTGCAAATCTGACCTTCACCAACGTTCATTTCTCGGAAAACCTGCAGCACGCAGTGAGACTTAAGGACTTCTGAAGTCAACTCACTTTCCAGGAAACATTTTAACCTATAAATAAATCACAAGTCTTCAGAAGTTACGACTGCCTCAGCTTTTCAGTTCGACTCCATATACGGCTCTGAATTCCAAAACAAGACGTATTGCGGAGCACCTGTAAATTCAGCTGACAAGGGCTGCAGAGAACAGAGAGAAAATATGGAACATTCCGGAATATAAGAGAACCTTTTCTGTCTCAACGGGGCCTCGCTGCTCACCGGTATGCAGCAGTGCGACAAATGCTTAAAGGTGAAACTAACCGAGCTTAGACAGATATAGAGCAACTGAGCTGTGATGGAAGACGACGGCCATAAGCCAGGACAGCATTCGCACCGGGTAGAAATGTTTCTACCAGCTGGCTGTTTTCCTGACCCAGTGCAGAGGGGTTTCTCTAAATCTGCCATTTAAAAAGCACTTTGGTAAAGTTAGGCCAGGGGTAGAGGAGTCACTGCGTCACACTCTGGATGTCTGAGAAGGTCTGCGACTGCTGGCTGAGGTGCTTCAGAGCTCGCTGGTGAACTGTGACTGTTTGGTACGTTTACGTACACCAAAGTGGAACCGCGTCGCCGTCTGAAAATAACCCGGAAGCCATGTGTCACTTAAAATGGGAAAAGATGAAGAGAGACAAACGGGAACATGGTTGTACCAGCTGCACAGGGAGGATGCAGAACAACAGTATACCAAGCAGCACAAGCTACCACAAGAGGATTTTCTGTAGTTACAGCAGTCAGCACTAGAAAGGCCAGACTTCCTCGAGTCATCAAATCTAAGGGCGTAAACGGGTACAGTGACAGTTAGGGCAAAATTTATGAAGCTGTGAATAAACAACATCTTGTAAATGTCTTAATTTTACTTTGCGTCACGTTACATCCATAAACTCTAATGGTTATTACTATTTAAACCTGTTTATTTTTCTTCTGCTTAGAAGCTGTTGTTGATCTCTGCTGTAAAATTTCAATACAGTGAAGTTTTTGGGTTTTAACGTGACGAAAGTGTGAAGAATAATTTTGAAAGGCACTGTATTACCTTTGAAAGTTGAACTTCCTCCAAGATCCTGAGGATCTCTTGGCCTTCGTAGTGCTAACTTCACTAATATTCTGAGAACAGCAGATGGACAACTGGATTAATGCAAAGAAAAAACACAAAGCCGAAGTTTGGAAGAGAGAGGAGACTCCGTTACAGATGAAGCTATTTTTTTCTCTTTTTTTCCCCCCTTTTTAATTTTTTTAGTCTTTGACCTGACGTCCAACGTGAAGCTCGAGGGGGACGGAGCTTCTTCAGTCAGAGAAGAGGCTAGCGAAGGACTGCCGGAGGCTGCGGATGGTCTCGGCCTTGGCCTCGTCATCAGTCAGGCTTCCCCGTAACGTCTCTGTGAAGGTGTTGGTCAGTGACTGGGATTTGCTGCACAACAGAAAGAACAACGGTCAGAACTGGGCAATGAGGAAAGGGCACCGACAACCCTTCATCTAGTTTGAGAAGAGAATCCTGCAAAGGACAGAGAGGGGAGCGGAGAAGGCGACTGAAGTATCCCCAACCGAATTTTTGTTGGTTTTATTCATTTTGCACTTTTTACACAATTGATTACAGACATGAAGAGATAACAAAAAGCCAGCGCTCTGCAGTTTGGACTTACTTGAGATGAGGGGACTGTTTCTGAGATCCAGGCCCAGAGGAGGCTGGGATGGGGCCGGGCTGGAAGGCCTGGCTGGGAGAGGTGGTGGCAGAGCGCGCTCTCTGAGGCGAGCCCTGGGCCGACTGCGATGGAGAGGCCGAAGCAGAGCGGTGTCCGCCTGGAAACACACGTTGTGTTTTACCTCAGTGTGTCAACAACAGGTCAGCCGTTACTCTGAGGATTAAACTCACCTCGCCTGGGCTGAGTGGTCTGAACATGGAGGGACACAGAGAGAGAGAAAGGTTACGTTTTTGGAAAATACATTTTAAAAAAATCCACTGAATCTTCTGGGGGTCTGATGCATTGCTATAGCAACAGCAGTTAATTAAAGGTCTAGCGAGTGAGACAGACTGACATCTAGTGTTTTGCATCCTAAGCTGCAACAAACTGAGCACCTTTTAATCCAACTGCAAAAAAAAAATTACACTCATAAAGAAATGTATTAAATCCCCTAGTATTACAGTACCGTTTATCATACACATTGGGAAAATATTGCTGAACTGTAATTTACTATCTTTGCAAAGTCCAAAAACAGATGGTTGAGATTGTTGCTTTTAATGCTCAAAATGTTTTTTCGTATCATCTATAAATGCTGCACTTGTTGTTCAAAATATGATTGAATACAAACACTGTGACCTGGTGAGTTGAACAGTTGCACTGTTTAATGTCACAAGTTATAAAGTAATATTTAATAATGTTACTTTTTATTTTTTTCATGCTATTTTTATATTTGCAATGCTGAATGCAGTGACAGTTTATGATTATTTCATATTTTTTATCATCACTTATATAATGATCACAATGAGGAGTTAAAAATATTTGAGCTTTTTCACTGATAAGTACTCCAGATTGTTTTCACATCAATCTGTCCACTTAAACAGTCTGTGGGGATTCTTGATTATGTAGAAAATAAGCTTGGAACCTTAACACATTAATTTCAATTTATTGATTACCTGGAATTCCAGGTGTTAAAAATATAACACAATTTAATGACTTTTTTTTTCTCTTTTTACAAAGGTTACATAAACCGTCATAAAAAATTTGTATGTTTCTTGTACAACAGACATCCGTAAACAAAATTGAAAATGTTGCTTAGTTTGGCTAAACATACAGTAGTTTTCAATTAAAGTTTGATTAATTAATTACAGTACTTGCAATAAACTTGATTCAAAATTTGAACCAAGTCTCACCATTAGCAGAAAATCAAAATCATAATTATTGTAAGTCAATATAGCTTGACTTTATAATTCCTTCAGAGAAACACATATGTATTGCACTAACAACTGCAACAGGAAAGTTCTGTTTTATTCCATTTTGACTTTTTGGCACTAAAACCCATCTATATTGAAATGAATTTTATGATCTGAAACATTTCAGTTCAACACAAAAAATTATATCAATTACAAAAGTCAAATCTATCAGGGTTACTTTTTTTTTATTTATTTTTTTTACAGCACTATATATGTTCATATAGTGGTTACCACATCCATTACTGCTTTATTAGTGAGCACTACAACCTTTTATGTCGTATTTAAAAAAAAAAGAAAAAAATAAGTTTTAGCATGAGTCGTTCTAACAGCTGCATTTGTACCTTCACAGCAGAAGTCTGAGGTGTAACAACTCCCAGCAGCACCTGCGCCATCTTGTTGATGACCAGCTCTGTAATGAGCTGTTTGTCCTCCTCCACGTGTTCACCAATCAGAGGCATGGAGCTGTCCATCACCTGCAGACAGGAAATGTTAAAATAGTATTAACCCGCCACTAGATGGCTCTGTTGTATCACTTTGATAACTCAGAGTTGAGTGACAGTGAATAAAGTCAACATAATAAAGATGAGTCCGTTTTTCAGGTCACACGTACGACTCTGCCGTTGAGGTCAGAGGATATGAGCTTTACAACCCTCTGCAGACCTCAAGTCCAATTAAGAGCCAGGTGGGATCGACTCCTCTGGATGTTCCCATGCACTGTCCACCAGAAAGGCCCTCAACGTGGATATGTCCCAGTATGTCCTCCGAACTGGGACAATCACTTTGGTTTCCTACAGTAGTTTTTATTCGGATACAAACTGGAGCTACCTCGCATAATTTCACGTTTTTTTGGGGGGGTTTTTTGCCTTTCATTATGCTCTAATAATGACTTTCACGGACTTAACTCCATATTTACATGCCTCTGTCATTTAGGAAAACTTTAAACGAGCTTACAGTTCACAAACCTAAAATAGGTTACTATTACCTTACAGCGTAAACATTCAAGTCAACAAAATTCCGAAGCCCTCAGGTCATAGAGCCGATGTACGGACTGTAGGAGACCTGGAGACCTGATGACTTCTTCCCTACAAACCAAATCAAGTACCAGCGGGAAATGGCGACTGCTGGTTCTGCTGGTCCTGCTGGCACCGCGGCCGGCTGCGACGCCGATTCCGGTCACACCGCGCCCCGGCCGCAGGCTGTAAACACGGGTGCGGGCATGGATGCGTGTGCCGGTCCTCTGGCTCACGGTGTTTACCGAGCACAGGCCAGTCATGTGTTACAGCCTCGCTAGGAAACTCCTTGCTGTGGCTTTTATTGGCGCTTTTGGATAAATACTTTCTCAAGAGGGGTCCTGTACTGTTCCAAACAGTACAGGACTGTCAAGTGCTACGTGACTTTTACAAGCATAAAAATAGAACTGGAAAAAAGAAGAAGAAGAAAAAAAAACAGCTAAGTGATGGATAAATTGTTACTGAAGTAGAATGCTGAACCTATCTGGGCTAAGATTTTTCTTGTGCCTTGGTTCAGACCACAAACATTTATATGAAACCTTTAAAAGCTTAAAGTAGCAACGTTAATTTGAGCTATTATCTGTTAAGACTATAAAGGAGGGCATTAAAAACCTGTAGACATATTCAATAAATTTGAAAGTGCTTTCTGATGAGCCTCGTTTGTCAGACTGAATGTTCCTTCTAAACCAACAAATGGTAAAGCTGCAATATATAACTTTTATAATTTTTTTTGTTTGTTTTTACATATTAGTTGAAACTGTTGTAACAGTATATAAGACAGACATTGTGTGAAAAAACATGAGCTCCTCTGCCTTTTCCTAGTACTAAAACAAAAACAATCAGAGCCAGGAGGTCAGTTTTAACTGTCAATCCTCCCCCTTTGCTCTCTGGTACCTTGCAGCTAGCAGAACATGTGAATGCTATCCTAGTTAGCATGGCCACCAATGACAGCGGATAAGCAGTTGTCCTGAATGGTAAATTGTTTCTCTGCCATTAGCACAGTTAGCATCATTGATTGATGGCGCTAAGACCCTCCTCCTGGCTCGGATTGGTTGTTTTTGGTTGAGTGTGGTGCATTCCTTCAGATGGTAACTCACGGAGGAGATCAATGTTTTCACAGATTATCTGTTCCATATTACACTGTCACGCACGACATGGTGACAGTTTTAACAAGTGTGCAAAAACATTCTTACATATTCCACCTTTAAGCAGGTATTAAGCAAACTTCATTAAACTCATATTTCTGTATTGTTTTTCTTCTGTTTGACATGATGTAATCTTACATCTGTGTTTTTATTAATAATAATAATACAATTATAATTTTATTAATTCATTTCTATAAGCAGAAAATCATAATTACACATGCACCTACATGAAAATTTAGGGTGAATATCAATATACGATATTGCCAATAATCAATATTTACAGATATTTTATATATCCATATATATCCACAATGTCACATGCTGTTTTTATTTTAATTATGTAAAGCACTTTGAAATCCCTTGCTGCTGAAATGTGCTATACAAATAAAATTTGACTGATTGATTGATTGATATATTTCTTCTAAGGCTAGGAATTTAATGCATTAATTTTAATTAATTACGTAGATTTTAATGCATTCAAAATTTTAACACAATAAATAACTTTTTTTTTTTAAATAAGGGTTCCAACGGGAAGCTTTGTGTTCACACGTTTTCTCTACACCAATGAGTCTGACGTACAAGCAGGATCCGTTAACAACAGTGAAGAAAAGCAAAGCTGCTTATCTTGGTCCACTGGGGTTTTTGTTGCCTTGTTGCCTCAAAAAACTATTTGATGGGACACTGAGTTGGCCAAGCTTAAAATACTTAAAAAACGTAACAGTTTTTCTTTTTAATTTCTCAAATAAGGTTAAAATTTAGGAAGACTTCATCAGGTAGCTGGTGTAGCACGTGGATAATGATAGATTGGGAGTACATGGGCTAAGTATGGAAAGATCTGATGGGAAAGTGGTTTTGGAGGGAAGAGACACAACCGAAGACATAAAGAATCATGAATGCAGAAAAACAAAAACACAATGTGGGAAACTGAAAGCACTGAAGCACAAATTAGAGTAATTCTTTTCCTGTTTGTGCCCATTTTCTTGGCAAACCTCTGGTGGTGAGGAGGGGTGTGGCACTGTGTTTTGGTCAGTTAAGTCATTGCCGCACAGGACTGAGCAGAGGCCTGGCAAACCGTCCCCAGGCTCCACTTCAAACAGTGTGTGGTGGCAACTGGAGCCGGGATCCACCCTGCTGATTTATTAGGATCCAGAGTCATGCAGCAGAAAGCTGGGGCCGCTGCTGGAACACAGAGGTGTTGTTCTAGGCTTTCACAAAGCAGGAGAAGTCCGTCTGTCTGGACAATGCATTCTGTTCCATGGGAAAGTTCCTGGACACTTTTATTTTGGAACTTCATCAACCGCAATTGATGAGAATTCTCTTGGCATTATAGTGGAATCCTCTTTTGACACTTTAATCCTCAAAGCATTTTTACACCCGTTTTGAAATGAAAGTTTGTTTTTTACTTAAAAGAGTTAGACATACAACAAGCTGCCAAGCTGCAGTGAGCTGGTTGCATTGATGTGCACACCTTTAAACCAACACTTTGTTGAATCACAAGATTTTCCTGATGGTTTCATTTGTGTCCTTTTGACGGAGAAGTTCCAAAAATTTAAATAAGGATACAAAAACTCCAGACATATTCATTGTGGACCCTCATGTATTCGTGGGGTTAGTAATCAGAATCCCCTGTGCACAGCTAAAATGCTTAAATACTTGAAACCTAAGAACTATCTTTTTTTAATAGTTGAAACGTCAAATGTACTTTATATGCATTAATACACACGTTGCAAATAGTTTTAGCCCTACTGCAGAAGCTAACATTGACCGTCTTCATAGCTCCAATCTTAGGGGTTTAGCCAATCAGCAACAAGGAAAATGAATGATACTCCTGGATTGGCTGCTTATCAAAGCCCAGCCAAGTAGCCAATCTTGGTATTTCACCACATCAAGCTGCATTTTATTTTCAAATATTTTAAATAGAGTCATTTATCCATAAATAAAAAATAAAAATCCTGAACCACAAATAGACAGTGGTCCATTGTCTCATCATCAATAACTGGAGAAATGATGAACCATATTCTTAATGAACCTGGATGTTTCTCCAGAATGGACAAAAAGACAACATGGAAACCAGTCAGGGAGGTCAGTGAGGCCAAAAACAAAAACAATGCTTGGCAGCACAAAACAAACAGCACGCCCATGTTCTCGTTCCACTTTTAAGTAGAGCTGTGGAAAAATTGAGTAAGATTGTGCATATCTTTGAGAGTCCTGGCATTACTGCAACATTTAAACATGTTTCCACATTAGTCCTTAAAGTATCAAAATGTAGCTGAGCTATCACTTGTACCATTTTTGGAACGTTATAAAGTTCTTATCTGGACACTTCTTAAAGTTTCAACATTGCATCGTTGCATTTATTCACTCAGCTGCCCTGTGACGCACTAAACTCAAGATTTCGTGACACATCTTTACAAGATGATTAGCAGAAAAAAAACGTCATCAGAAAACATCACATTAAAAGTGGATCACTTTCGATCCAACAAAAAAGTATTTAAGTGTTATCTAAACCAAGTTGCTATGGTTTTGTTACATATGGCTAGATAAAGAGAGCAGCTGCATTTGTAAACATGGTTGTTCTGGTACTAAAGAATAATGGACTGGAGCCCTGGTCGCCAGCTGGGCCATAAGCGCCACCTATAGGGTCACAAAGAAATGTTACATTTTACACCTGTGAACCAGAAGGGGAACGGGATGGCGAAGATTATCAAAAAAAAGCCACTGAGACACCGAGCGTGTATGAGAGACTCAGTAGCAATGCTTCTTTAGGGAACTTGGTGACAGTAATCCATGAGTCAGTCGTTTAACAATCTCCTCTAAGTGGATGAAGATTTTCAGCCAGCTGCTCGTCTGTAAAAATGCTTATGGAGAGTTTTTAAAACAAAGAAGCATGACGAAGCTGGTTCCAACCGGCCAAAAAAGGAAGAGTTTGTACAAGTTCAGTCCCGACTTTATGGAGTATGATGTTATAAACGTAGTCCGAGCAAAGAGAATAGTGTGTCGGGTGTGGATTGTTCAACCAAGCATGAAACCTTCAAAACCAGGGACAGCCTGCTGAGTTGCTTCAGTAAGCAAGTCAGAGACCAACGTGCAGAATGTGCAGAGGACGGAGCTTCTTAAGATCCTCTGACCTGACAGGAAGTTCTCACCACAACTCCCATGCTCTGGTTACAGCACGGCTTGCGAACCTTGAGGACCTGCTTTTGTCCTTAAAGGAAGTGTCATGATCTAAAGGTGTTGGAACTTTAGTTTCATTTGTGGTTCTGGTTTGTGATCACATCTTTATTGTTTACGTAGATCTTCCATTTTAGTTCATTCCTGGCGTTAGCTTAGATTGTGTCTTCGTTTCCGCGTTGTACTTATTTACTTGGAGTTCGTTTCAGGTTCTGAATTTAACTTTTCTCTTCATTTCTCATCGTTCCCTCAGTCTGCCATCTCGTCCTCCTTCCCAGCTGTTTCTCGTTTTCACCTGTACCTTGCCCTTTCTCCAGCTGCATCTACTCACCTGTGATTAGCTCCTCTGGTTCTCCTGTGATTCTCTGCTCCATCCTCAGTGTTTGTATATCTTCCTTTCTGCACTGTTCTCCATGTGTTCCTCAGTCTCTTCCCATTTCCCAGTCAGTTTTCTGATCTTTCTTCCTCATCAGTGTCTTCCCACAGTCCTTTGTTTATTTTTCAAATTAAAACCTCTTTGCTTTCTATATCTTTCTGTACTTGGATCCTATCTTTTACACACCATGACAGGAAGGCTGTAAAATCTGAAGATTTCTGCTGAGAAACCGGAAGAAACATCTGAGGGATTTTGAAGTGTTTCTCAAAGAGACGACTAAAAATAGTAAAACAGAATTGAAATTAACCAGAAGTCCTAAGCATCACCAATCAAGTTGACGCATTAATAATGCTTTTTATTTTAATACTTCCACTATCAGTTTTCACTATAAATGAGATGGAGTGCTACTTGATTTAAGATAAACCTGATAAACTACAATTTACTGTTTACTGAGATACATTCCTTTTAAATACGTATTTCTGCAGAGAACTCTGTGAAAGTACACGACTGTTTCTGTTCAGGTTTTACAATAGATTGAACTTTGGAGGTCTTTGGAAGTAAAAATCTGAGTCTGAGTAATGGAGCGAGAAACCAGATTAAAGCAGTCGAGTAGAATTCAGACTACCGTCAATGTTATTTAGGATTAAACTGTATTAAATTACTATGACATTGCATCTCTGTGCGCAACTCTAACATCATTTAGGATTACATCATTCTCATATATGACGTTTTAATTCATGTCACATGGCCAATGTATTAAATAAACCCAGTTCAAACTGCGTGGAGCGGCGGCTGCTCATGCTGAGCCAAGTCACGTCTTCCCTTCATGAGGTGCCACAAAGTTGCAGTTCGCAGCAGATTTAATCAGCAGAAGTCAACCGAGAGCTTCTGAGCGGCTCATTACTTTTTACGAGGGAGAAGTGTCACCGCCTTTGTCTTGAACTAAAAACAGAATCCAAGGCCGATGCACCGACATCTCTTCTGCGGTTTGCTATATTGCATCATGGGACGTCCAGATGGGGCTGGACAGGGCGGGGTAGAGCTGCTACTTCGCTGCGTAACCGCTTTCTCCGTCCAAAAACTCTGAGGCAACGCTTCTCCAGGGAGCTGCGGGGTATTCGCTGAGACAGTCGGAGTGCTTTCTCCACGGCTGACCTCACCCAGCGGGAGATAGAGAGCAGGGTGACGTCCTGCTCTCGGGCTAAATACGGGCGAGTCAGACTTCAAGGCAGAGCAGCAACTAGGAACTGACACCGTCCAGCTGCTCGTCTCGAGTCGCGTTTCCGTTACAAATGTGCACAAATCTTTGTTGATGTTATGCTAACGTCGAAAAAACAGTTTCACAATTGCTGTGTGTCAGTTAGATAAAGAAAGGATATTAAAATCACACGTGAATAAGTTTGTTCATGCAATAGGTCATTAATATTGTGTTAGATTAATAACTCAATCATGGCTCTAGCCGTCAGAGGAGACATCAGTGTCTTATTCAGGCTTTGGCGCAACAAGCCCAGCCTACTTGGCAGTGGTTGCGTATGCGTTTTAGGAAAATTGTAGTCAGCATTTTACAGAAGAGTTTTGGATTCAACATGTTGGAATGATTCAACTTTTCCTGAACCGTAGCAACCAAGCAAATGAGCTGGCTAGCAGAGCTTGCTGACAACTGATGCCGTCATCCAGAACATGTTACTGTGCTATATTATCTTAAGCTAAGCTGCTAGGATGTCATGATAGTCATGAGACTGTCATAGGAACAGTCTTCAGTCAGAGGCCTTTTCAGCTTCGTTGCGAGACTGACTGCTACTGGAGATCCTTCCTGACCTCATTATCTTCATCACCATCCACGACTCTTTGAAGATACTTGGATAACATGAGTTACCACAACATTTTATTTCCCTGTCTAATGAATATTATAAGTATTTCTGAGTCGAACTGAGTCAAACTTTGCTTCAACAAAGTGTTACTGTAAGGGTGCGCACACTTCTATATCCTGTACAAAAAGTATTAGGGTAATTTATCTGGGAGTTTTGTTTCATTACATAAAGTTGACATTTTTAACAGAACACATAGACAAAAAACTGTAAGAACTTCTAATTGGAATAAACAGTTAGATTTTGTTTTATGTGTTAAATGTCACTTAAACACGGCTGCAGCGGCAGCCTTCCAATCAGAGGGTGTTGCTGCTGCAGCATTCCTGCAGCAGAAAGCCCCCAAACATCCAGCCGCTTCAGGGCCGCTCTGCTTGCCTCCGAGTCAAAACTGAAACTCCAGCAGAGTGGTAAACACACAGCGGGGTGACACAACCGCTCACTTCTGATGTTTTCATTGTGCTGACTGTGTTTGGTCTGCAGACTAATTATTCTTTCAAGGCTCTCTTGATCATGTGCCACCAAGTGTGGCTACACCCATGTCTGCTGTTTGTCACCACGGCCCCCAGATTGTGACCTTCCTACTTGTTGTATAATCAGGAAAAAAAAAAACAAGACGAAGTCCAAGCTGATGTTTCCAACCTGCAGCTGTGAAAAGGTATTTGAACCTCTGAGCAGATTTCTTTTCTGTTTTTCTGTTACACATGTTTGAGATTGTCACATAAATATTAACATTGAGCTAAGATAAAATGAGCAAATACTAAAAACACTTTTTAAATGAGGATTTCATTAAGTAAGGAAAATCATGTATCTAAGCCTATGATAGGGGTAGTAGAGAAGGAGAAAAATTAAATTATGAGAAAAATGTTACACCAGAATAAAGTCATTTAAAATAAAAAAAGACAAAATAAAGTCGCAATAATACAAGAATAAAATGATAATATTAGGAGAAAATGTTGTAGTAATGAGACTAAAGTTATATCATTTTGTGAGGAAAAAAGTCATTTGGGAATTAAGTCATAGTATTAAAAAAAGATGAGAATAAAGTCATTATAAAACAAGAATAAACTCAATATTACGAGAAAAAAGTTGCAATATTATGAGAATAAGTCAAAAAAATATGAGGGTAAAGTCACGATATTACCAGAATTCAGTCCTATGTTAAAATGATTAAGTAATAATTTTATGAGAATTCCAAAGTGAATAAAAAAAAAAAAAAAAAATCAAATATGAATGAGGAATCTTGAGGACCATTTGAAGTTGAACTCTGGTATCTATTTTAGAAATAAGTAAATTCTTCATCTTTTAACACATAAGGATCAAATTAGCAGTAGCAGTTAAAACGACAGAGCTAAGAAGAAAAAAATCCCGAACTAGACGAGATAGTTACCTCACATCTTAAAGCTTATTTGCTCTCACAGCGACTTTTTCTTGGTCATTTTATAACTTTCTTCTGGGAACATTGAACCTTTATTATTATTATCTTTATTGTACGTTAGTCGGAATTGCATTCCAGGTTTTAGATGTTCGAGGGAAAACTTTAGATGCAGATGTCTGGTTTGATGATAGTGATAAAAAAACAAAAACAAAAAAAAAAACAGAAGAAGTCCATAACTGGCCAATTAGTTTTTCACACCACTGTGAGTAAAAGTCCTGCGTAAAACGGCTCCCGCTGTTGCATAACGCAGCAGGTTTCAGCCGCCTTTTGCGTCAAACCCTTTCTTGCGTGTTGCTTTTCGGGAACGCACACTGACCTCGATAATGTAGTCGTTGCCATCTTTTCCATGGACAGCCTTCACGGCGCAGATGTCGAGGCCACCAAACATCTCAGCACAGGAGTCCACCCACATGCGATATCTGGACGAGTCACACAAAACCCCCCCAAAAAAACAAAAAAACAATTCAACAACCAGCAATGACTGGAGGATCGGAAAGTACACCCAGTTATAAAACAGCACGTCTGTTAGAACACATCCAAACTTCTCGGATTTCTACTCAGAAACTGACGGCAGCTATGAAATATCCAAGAAACACGTTTGTCTGTGACGGTGGACATTCTCGTGGGAAACTTCGGGGCGGCTGACCTGTCCGTCATTGCGATCTGCTCCAACATGGCAGAACCCGTGTTGGCCTTCCAGTTGCCAGAAATCGATGTCCTCCTAAAAATCCCCCCACCCCAAAAAAGAGAAACGGATCAGAAAAGAAAACAGCGAACCTCATGAGACAGCTATCACACATTCATCAGTGACGGTGACTGCCGTCCACACCTACCATGTTGTTTGTGTCAGGAGCCAGTTATGGGCCCCTGCTTTTATTGGTGAGACTGGAGGAAATGGGGGAATCAGATAAGTTCTATCTGGCTTTTCTGTTCTTTCTTTTTTTTTTTTTTTTACTGGTAATTATCAAGATACGCAGACATGAAAATTAGAAGGGTGTTCACTGGAGCTTTTTGCAGCTTTCACGCTCGACAACTTTCTGTTGCTCCCAAATGGTGTGAGTTAAATAATACTGGAAAATGAAGTTGGCTACTAGCTTGTTCTGACATCAATACCAAGGACACCTGAAGGCTACGGGCTAAAGCCAAGTGGATTTGAGAGGCATCTTATCACAGGGAGCAGGTTTCAGGGTCTGTTCACGGGCTTTGTTTTTTTTTCTTATTGGTCATGTTTGACCAATACAATCTCCTAGAAATGTAGGAGACAAACCAGACATTCTGGAAGAAAAATGTCTGGTTTGTACATCTTCTTTCTTTTTTTTTTTTTTAAGTTATTTTTAAAGCCTTGCAGTCGTAACCACTGACATCACGACTGCAAGTGTTTCGGGGTAAGTTTCCTATTACGTGAAGATGTTTTTTTTTTTTTTAAATATATAAAGTTTTTTTCAAAATACAACATACAGAACTCATACACAAGAGTATAAAACAAATACAGTATATATTTAACAGATTATTGTGTAAGGAAAAATATACTGTTAGCAGTAGGACAAAATGAAAACAAAGACAACTAAAAAATTAAAATGAAATAAAATAAAAACGAATCAGGGTAATTATCTAAATAACTGGCTACTCTGCACTGATTACCGTTTACACTTCAGGATGGTCCCACCTGTCTATAAAGGCTCAGGACTTTATAGACTCAGAGGCAGAGTGAGCATTGAGATCGATCTTAGGCTGAGCGAGAAGGTCCAAAAATGGCTGCCGGATACTACAGAACTTATTAGCAGAGAGCGTGATGTCATACTGCAACTTCTCCAAATGGAGAATCTCAGTAAATTCAGCTAACCACATTCTAAACTGAGGAATTGTGTCAGTTTTCCACAATTTTAATATTACTTTCTTGGCTATTACAATTTCACCCGCTGCAGTTCCTGAGTGAAAGAGAACATCCACATGGAGATATTTTTGTTGGGCCATATAAAATCCTTATAAAGCACACTAAAATAGTAACATAAAGATATCTGACGAAGGGGAATGATTTTTTTTTTCAAGGCATTATCAGTGACATCCTGAGTCTTAAAAGACTTAAGAAGAAGACATTCTGCCCTGGAACTGCACTTGCATTAAATCGTAAAAACACAATCATCACCTCTACCCTTCTGGTAACGTTCATGTATTCCTCTTGAGACTTTCGTGCATCTGTTATCTCTAAGCTCTATCAGACTTTGCATCAAACCAAACGTAAAGTAAACCTCGTACATGTAAGCCTTGTAGTTGTTGCCGATCTTCTGGATGCGGATGTCGTACTTGGACTGGACGTAGGGCTCGGTGGTGGCGTAGGTCCCGGCCAGGGCCACCACGCTGGTGATGTCCTGGAAGTCCTGCTGGTTCTCCACTTTAATCTGCAGGAGAGAGGCGGCTCGTTAGCGAGGGGCTAATTACAAAGCAAGGCGCCGCTGCCAGAGCCGGCAGCGGCTGCTACCGAATCCCGCAGGAATCTAACACTCGTACACAGGCCGAGTAATGAAGGGTCCCTGGATGGAAACGCGGCCAGTGGCGGCTTTGAACTACGTCACTATGGAGTTATTAGGCTGTGGACTGTAAACACAGACCGGAGGGAAATGATCAACTCTCAACACGTCTGCAACACGACATTCATTTTTCACAGCATATGTTCGCCTGGGAACTGTCCTTTAAACCATTTGTTTTCTGTTCAAATTCATGACACCACATCTCTGTTGAATGTAGGTCTGCACTTTGATTAGGCCATCTTATAACCTTTTCTTTTAAACTTTATTTGTTTCATTCACAGGTGGCCTTGTCCTGTCAATATCTTAGGTATGCTTGAGCTTAAACTACTCTTACTACTATAGTTGTTTGTTGGAGTCATGTCACATCAGTTTCTAAATGCCTGTTTGTAGGAGAATATTTTAAAGCTCTCATTATTGATCTATAATGCGGTAAATGGGGTAAAATGAATCATATTGATTTGTTTGTAGACTCCCGAGGTTGTCACAGATCATCTTACTGATTGTTCCCAGAACTGGACCTAAACAAAGTCAGGCAGCATTTAGCTTCTGTAGTAACCAGATCTATCTCTAGTAATTTGTTATGTAGAATATGTGATGGAGGATGTGACCTGAGTTGGATGATATAGCTCTAAAAACACTGTTGGAGAGAAAAATATTAACAACAGACCACATGTTTTGGCTGGTGTCCTTCATCAAGGTCATGCAAGCTGAAACAAGTTGATCTGTTGCTATGACACTCCTTGTTTGTCTGTTTTTTTCTCCTTCTTTTAGATTTAAATGTTGCACTAAACGATGAAGGAAAGAGCATCTACATGAAAAACTATACGATTCTGGAGGTTCTCCGTGGTTTCTAAGGCTGTTCAAAGGCAAAGTCCAAAAAGCACCAGTAAAGTCATATGAATTTTCTGGGTGGATCAAAGAGCTCCCGTTAGCGATGACGCAATAGAAGCAACACTAGGATAATAAATTGGGGGAAAACTGAACACGACAGAATGTTCCCAAAACTGTAAAAAAGGTTTCAAAAGCAGGGCGGGACATTAATGTGATTCCACTAAACAGTGTTACTGTCAGAAGATGAAAATACTTGTTAAAACCAACAGATGAAGCAGCTAATAAGTCATTTGGTGTCACAAATTAGCTTAAGACACAGAGGAGCAAATTACTGACAATGACACAACCATGACTTAGCTACACACCCTCTGAGCTCGTTAGAGTCTGACGGGTAGAACAAAGGACTTCATGGATGCTCCAGAGCTTTCTGGAATATTCTAAATCCTGACAGGAATCCACCAGACAGACGAAGTGGAATCTCCCTGTCGGAATGAAATAAATCGCGAAAAGAGAAGCCATCTGATAACTTTCCTTCTGTCACAACTATTGTGTAACTCCATTACTTCACACAAATAAATAACAATAAAAAACTTTTTTTTTTCTGTCAGGAAAGACTTGTGTATTGTTCTTCGGGGCGTTATGCAACCAGTAGACATAACAGGGATTTTGTCACGGCAGTCACTTTAGTCAGTCAAACTGTGAAAGACGAGAACAAGTGTTTGTTTAAAGTCCACTGAGAGGCTGAGTCGGCCTGCACCACATCCGTCTGATTTCTGTTTCCTGTCGGAACCAAAGACTCATGAAGGCTTCGGTAAGAAGACGTCGGCTTTACCTGAGAGGAATCAAAACAAACCTGAGAGTTTGTCTGGACATTCTCTGGCTCCGTTCAGTAACTTCCAGACAAGAAGAGATAAAAATACTCAATATTTATTTAAATAGCATCTTAATTTGAATACATGGTGTCTTTTCAGATACATGCTGCATGTATCTGAAAGATACATGCAGCATGTAAGAAATAAGGTTTTATTTCCAACTCAATAAGGGTCTGACATATATGGAACGTTCTGACTCTGTAAAATGTTTTTCTGTAATAACTGGAGATAATTACATAGAAGGAGAGTTCCAAGCATTAAAGTCAACACAGCTTCAATACAATGCACTGGTGATTATAAAACACTCAATTACAACAAAGATAAAGGTTCAAATAAAGTGTTTTAATATTTTAAAGAGCTCACCTTTCCCATACCAGCATGAGCATGCCCCATCTTGACCACCACAGGGAATGAAGGGGTTGTGATCTGCAGACAGGATCATCATCACAAAACCATTAATAACAAGAGATCAAAAGGTTTTTTCCTGGCTCTTTTTTACTTTGACATCATTTGTTAACCTGCTTAAGTTTGACATTTTGAACTAAAACTACATTTTTTTTGCCAATATGTGCGCAATAGAGGCTAGTTGTCAACACAACAGTTAATGAATTAGAAGTATTATTATTAGCCTAGAGCAGTGACGTGCGGTGAGGTTCATAGCTGGTGAGGCACCGACTTAATTATTTACAAATCTAGACCCCTGTATGTTATTGTTTACATAAGGAAATTTGGCGCATGCGTACAATGCTGGAGGGCAAAAAGACTATTCGTTAACATGTGATGCTCAGCCGCGCCGCCGCCGCAGAATAATTCCGTTATCTCAATGAAACTTAGACATGTAGATATTATTAATTTCGTGCTGTACTTAACACCAAAGGGAGAAACCGTTAAAGTACAACTCAAAACCACGTCTTTCTCGCTCTCTGTATCAGCGTAGCTACTGTATGGCTAGCTCGCTGTTACTGTCTCTTACTCTGCAGTTGTGGAGTCACAATGTCTGGGTTATGAGCGCCCCCTACCATGAGGCAGGAGAACTACCTGCCTCACCTCGAATCTGTTTTCTGCCGCGTATGATCGCTCCTCAGCATACGAAACACGTTACACACACAGTTAGTTACAATAAAAATCACAGTACATTAAATACATAAGCTAAATTATGGAAAATCAGTTCATACATTAAATGTTTTTAACCATTTTATTGGCGACGTACAGACAGGAGGAGCATGCTCTCAGAGTGGCAACCGATGCAGTTAGCGAGAGGTTGCGCAATCCCAGGTGAGGCTCAGCTCACTGCTTCCTCACCGGCTTCGCTTCCAAGCATTTGAATGCGAAAATTCAGCGATTTTTAAGGAAAAAGACATCAGATTTGGTTAAATTAAATGGAAAATAGGTACTTTATAGTACAAACCACAGGGTGAAATTATCTTTATAAATGACTTTATTATTATTATTATTGTTTTTCCATGATGACAGGTGAGGCTCTGCCTCATCTGCCTCCCCTGACCGCACGTCACAGGCCTAGAGAGTGTAAACAGCATGTGAAACTAATTCAGGAACAAAAATGCATCAATTCCATTTCTTTCTGTATTAATTAGAAAAAAATATTAGCAGCTAATGGTAACTGCAAAGCTAACAGTGAACATTGCAACAGTGATGGACTTTTTACTGAAATCCTACTGATACATGTTAATACAATAAAGTAGTTATTCCAAGAAAACAATATAAAACTTGACCAAAAGTAAATTTTATCTTCTCCTTAGCTAACGGCTAATAACATCAGCCATTGTTAGCTAAGCAGAACAACGGCTAACAACATGGTGTTGTTAGATGTTAGAATAAAAAAAAAACAGTATGCCAATGTGAACACCTTTCCAATAGTACTGTAAATAAAATTAAACAGTACTGTTGTGTGTTTTTACAGTAGATGAGATGACAGCAGAAATGATGCTAGCACTTTTACAGAACTTTAAAGATTTACAAAAAAAAATCCACCGTATTTGTCAGTATGAACACCATTCTATTCTCAGATACAGCTAGTGGAGCAAATACTGAACATGGCAACATTTTTCTACATATACTGTATTTCTAACATGAAATTTACACTAAACATTAATAATAACCAAAGTTATTCACACATTCAAAGAAATCAAATCAAATTACTCTGATAATACACTTGTTTGCTTGTATGATGGAACATTCTATAAATTTCCATAGATCATTTGTCAAAATAAAAAAACTTCTGAATATGTGTTAACATTTTTACATTTCAAACAAGCAAATTTTCATTGAAAGGACACAGAAAAGATATGATTGCCTTTAATGTAGATAACATCTATATGAAGTGGAGGATAAAAACACATGTACATAAGATACCAGAGTATCTATGCGTTTAAATATCAGTTGTTGGGGTGAAACTATGACACATCAAACTGGTTAACCCAGCCTGACTTTCAACATCTCTGTTTAGGCTACATTTTGACTGCACATATGGTCTAAACAGCGACCAAATTTTCAATGTATATTTTCGGGGCATTTAAGGAGCCAAACAAAAACGTGATGGATTTATGTTGTACCAAAAAAAAGGAGGGAACATAAATTCTGACTCATAATCTTGGAAGGGGAGGTCAGTTAGTTGTCAGACAAAGGGTTTAAGGAGATTCATATATTATCTCAGACCTGTAAATATCCAGGAAGTCAGACGTGTGGTGAACACCACACAGAGACACGATCAAAAGCAGAAACTTCTCCCCCTTGTTTGGGATTTGGATTGACCAGAAACTGACTGGCTTTCAGGCCGTCCCACCAAACCGAGTGCTGACTGGCACTGGGAGGAGTTTGGAGAATGATGGTTGGTTCCATTCTGGTGTAAGGTTCTGGGAAGCTGAGTGGAAGGCCACATGTCACTGGGAAGCGTCTGGACAGGCCAGGCAGACCACAAACATGCCATTTCTCATCATTTGTAGAGTTGAAGTAGATGAAGCATCTTCAAACCTCCATGCGGTTACATGCCCCGCATTACTCTAACAAAATTGGAAAATGGGAACCCCTCTAAAGAGGGAGCTTTTCATTTTTCCCCCTTCAATACTCGGCTACACAAAAGACTTTTAGGTCAATTTTCCTCATATAAAAATGTGTGTAAATAACTGTTCAAAAGTATTGAGTTGTTACTATTGCAGACATTTAGAATGTAACTATCATACACTTTTGTTCTTGTAAATTCTCTAATGCTGCTGTATTAAAAAACCTGACACCTGGTTCTAAATATGGAGGAATGAAGGATATTTCTGGAACATCATGTCATCCCATGACTGTAGAGTCACCTCTGAAGTGTTCCTGTTCTGAACAGTGCGTCTGTGTTGGGATCAAGGGTGTGGATTTCGGTGTTATGCTCTGTCAGAGGTAGGTTTGTAACTTTCACCAGCTTCTCATTTTCTTTTCTTTTTTTTGTCATATTCACTGACCGTCTGGGAAATAAACATCAATGTTCCATAAATGATCGCAAGTGATCAAAATATAGCCAATTTAATCCAAAAATAAGCCTTGCTGTCAGCTTAGGTTTCACTTTTACGTGTCAAGAATGCTATGCTGAGTAAAGTGTTTGCACAGCGTGAATAATCAGAGTATGTAATGCTGTCACTGAGTCCTGGCTGCAATATTTGAGACCTAGTCCGGTAGCAGTGGGCCCAGTAGGTGTGTAAAAGCAGGACAATTGTGCTCCTAAAAATAATCCGTGGCCATTGGTGTCGGCATTACTTGTGCAAGCTACAGTATGAAATACATTGTTCTCTTATGGCTTCGCGACTTCCTGCTCCACTGAATGGAAGGGAGGATATGCAGCAGTTTGACAGCAGTAAGAATACATACCCCAAAGATGGCCGCAGGCCAAATGGACAGAGGAAACATAAGAACAGACTTTCCAACAAGGAAGGAAGTATGCTATCATTTCATGCACACCCTTCCCTGTCAGTATAGATTGGGCCACACAACGCAGCGCTGCCGCCAAGCTGATCCAGGCCTTTGGCAGGCCGAGGTGATGGAGGGCGCGAGTACAGCTGATACTGACAAGCTGTGACCACACAGGCCTGAACGATGAGCTGTCAGCGCCCAGTGGCTGCACAAGTTTCCCTGTTGTCACTTTTACCACTGCATCAAGAATAATTGTTGAAATTCTTGAGAATATGCAGAGCGGCGAGATGAAATATGAGGGCAGCTGATTGTCTCCACTTCAAGAACAAATTGTAATGTAGAAAAGCCAGCGTCCCATCAGAGTGAAGTCAAGCTGCCTTCATGATGTGAAGAAAGACGTCAAGGTGTGTTCTTTGACTTGTTTGCGTTATTTTGAAGCAAGTGAAGCAGTTCTTCAGTTGATGCAGGGAAACAATAAAGAAATCTTGTCAACAACACTATTTCAAAAATAAAGAAATTTTCTCCACTTTAAACCGTTTGGGATTTTTGGCAACCAGCAGATAAAATCATGTTGTACATCGACCCTTTGCACATGACGTCACGCAATTCAATTCTTCATGACGGATGTCAAAACAGCCTTTGTGCGCAGAGTTGTCGCTTTTATTTACCTGATTCCACTGTAAAAATGGTCAAAGGGTGCTGCGCGGTCAGCTGCACAAAGACAAGGATGAAAACGGTGTGTTAAATTCTGACGTCCGTCATGATGCCTCAATGTGATACGTCAATTAGGTGACGTAGTTGCAAAGGGTCAACAGACAAACGGGGAAGGATCTGTAGCCATCACAGCATCAGTCATTTTTGTAGCTGAAGTCTCTGTCTGCTCTGAAGCTTCCTGAATTGATGAAAAACTGAGATCTTTTTTTTACTGTTTCTAATAAACATGGAGCGCATTTTTTTACCTCTAGCAACAAAAAAGGCAACAGATAATTGTTACCCGCCATGAAATGGATGAAAAAATGGCTGTGATTGAAACACAACTTAAAAAAGGGACAGTTAAACTAAAGTCAGGACTTTAACACATTCATTTTGATTAGGTAATTACATCTATTTTAAAGTTAAACATTTTTTTTAAAATTTTTTAACTTTAACTGAAACATTTGTATTCACACATTTCTGGTATGCACATAAAATCTGACACACAAGCGACATCCGCAGTGATGGACGGAGAGCTGCTTCTACTGGCCCACTGAGTTTTTTTTGCTTAAAAAATGATCTGATGGGACTCTGGAAAGGACTAAAAGCAGTTAGCCAAAGACTGAAGCTATTCAAACCTAAAAGAGCATCTCAGTGCTAAACATGTCCAGCAGCACAGACGTCCCCAATGCTAACGTCAGCGTCCACAGTCCACATTTGTAAAGAAGCTCCATGAATGATCAGGACTTACTGAACACTGGAAAGATGAATGGCTAGAATAACACTTTGCACCAATGTGATGGTTGACCGTAGTGTTTATATGAGATCTGTGTCTCACAGCTTTAAGTTCAGCCTAAAGCGCGAGGTCTACGGAAGTTTACAACCTTTACAGGAGCAACGTGTGCGTCACATGGCGCATGATACGGAGCCGGAGGTTCGACACGTATCTGAGAAGAGCTGGGCAGAGGGGGATCTGTTTGCCTCATGTCCATGGTGGACAGGGCTGGGGGAAGGGGGAGCCGCCCACTCTGTCTGGACACGTTCCTTCCAGTCATTCCCATCGTCATGGCATTGACGGCAGACACGTCGAGGTGAGACGACCACATCCTCTGCGTCTGATCAGACAGAACCATCAGACGGTGGCGGGCCCCGCCGTATTGTTTTTGCTGACCACAAAAATATCTGTTCCAGTAATAATTCAATATTTGACAGCGAAAATGCCTGCAATCTTTGCAGGAACTTCAACCGGACATCCTGAGTGTTTATCATCTGTGGAGCTGACGAGCATTTTCTGTTGAGGCAGACGCATTGTTGTCCTCGTCAGTCACATCTTCCCTTCCTTTAACACTCGTTGAAATAAAGCACTTCCCTTGACAGGTTCTTCCATTTAAGGCAATCTGCAGAAAGTCCTTTTGAGCAAAGAAGGACCAAGACATGAAAAACATGCAAGCTCAACTCCACTAAAACAAAAAAAATTTCAATATTGATTGGCCTCTTTATTGTAACTGGCTTTCAAACAGTTTTCTGAGCTTCAAACCACCAAGCAGAGTTGTAAGAAAATATTCTGCGCCTCTGATGTGCATTATAACTCCATCCTCCGCCTCAGACACGAGGGAGTCGATTTTATGGGAGCAGTCTTTATTTTTACAGAAATTGATATATATAAAGAGACTGTTCAACAAAACAAGTTTCCGCTATTTCGAGAAAGTTGGCACGCGGAGGCCTCCGCAGACCCTCAGATGCCACTGTTCCGCTTTCATCTGCATCCCTCAGCTTTTGATTCCGAGAAGGAAAATCTGTAAAAGGCATCCCGTGTGGCAAAAAAGGCTAAGAAAGAGCTAATTATATGGTGGGTTACTTCACCAGTCTAGGCTTTCTTAAACAAATTTCAGTAAATATGGCTGAGGATCATACGGAGTACTTCAGGGAAACCCATTCACCAACAACCCTCGGTTAGACTGGATTTGCATAGTTCGCTGTATGCGAGTCAAAACAAAGACATGCTCAGGCCGGGGCTGGTGGTGAATCACGGTGCTGTGTAATATACTCTGCTAAGCTGTTTTCATTGCTAAAAATTACTAAAGTAATGTTCATGTTTCATGTTTAGGATAGTGGTGTGAGAAGACAAAGACAAATCAAGATTTTTACCATTTTGGAGGAGAAACCAAGTAACATCAAGTCATATTTGATAGATTTGAATGTAAATGAAAAGTTTGTATGTTTTAATAACTCAATACTTGAAGGGAAACTTTGACTTTTTTAATATTTTGTCAAAAGAGCTACATTTTGTTGATCGCGATTGATGAAACAATAAAAAGGGTGAAACATCCAAAGGGATGAATACTTCACATACACACTGTATGCTCATGTTTGTTGCTGTGGTGTTTTGGTTCGGTGTAGAAGCAGACTGCTGCCCTAGTATTCTCTTTCTCCTTCTTCCTCTCCTCTGTTCTTATTGCCCTCTCTCATTTTTAACTTTTGATCCATCTGTCCTCCACTGCTTTTTCTCTTTTTCCCTTCTTCCATCTCTGTCATTGCATTTGATATAAAAGGAAGGCAATTTCTGATAGATTTTTTTTTAATATTGTATCAATCAAGTAGAGCATTTTAGAAAAAGCCGTAATGCTTTTGTAACCTGTTGTTCTGTTGTGCTTCTCCTTGACACTCAGTTCTGAGTGCTGCACTGCCAGACATGACATGTTTAAAAAGCAGAAAAACATATACTATAATATTATTATACTACAGATGCTCTGTTTAAACATTTGGTTTTTCCTTCTAAAACAATGCACAAATATTAATAAAAGATCACACACTTATTTAAAAAAGGTTGTTTTGTGCAATAAATACTTGGTTTCAACAGTAGTTATTTATGCTCAGATTCATTTGTCATGAAACCACAACATTATTCAAAGACCAGTCGAGCAAACTGAACCCAAAACCTAGACTTTCAGCTGCTAAACTCATATTGCTTTTGTCGCAGAGCGGTGGGAGTAAAACCCCTCGGTGGATTGCACATGCTGCGTAAACCAAAACACATGGCGCATCCATCTCGCCTTTATGATCTCTTAATTTTTACTATGGCCTCTCAAATCTGCCACATCAAGAGGGAGACATGAGGCGCGATGGTTAAGGCAGACGGCGAGCGCAGGGGGACCCCGACCCAGAAGCCTTTTCAAGTGTCCGTCTGCAGCGACACCAAAGACGGCCTTCCCACATCAAGCGCCACCTGTGGATTAGGAGGGCTTCAAGAGACAAGTAATGGTTATGATGAAACTCCCTTTAGAGTTAGAATTTATACACCTGACAGAAGGACTTGTTTCAGCAAATTTTGGCTCTGTCATTTTTAAGGAAAAGCAAAGGAAATTGTAAAGTTTGGTCAAATATCAGGCTTCAGTTGATCACAAATGTTACAACTCTCAGAAACATGTTGTGTTTGTCTTTAAAAGTTCTCTACCTAAGCTCAAAACAATACGTCAGAGCTACCGTAAGAGCAACACTTATGACTCATTCAGTAGTTTCTGCATACACTGCCATAAAAGACATTTACAAGTTGTCATAGTAACCCACAGGGCTAACACCCACACCAAAACAGCAGCACATGCCACTGTAGTGTAGTAAAAGCCACCTAATGTGTCTTGGTAATTGATGTTGTGGAATTCGAGCTCATATGTCTTACATTAAGAGTCTGTTCCTGTGCAATTCCATGAGGCAGCCAGCTGTCTGGAAAACACAAGTTAGTCCTGGAGGATGGAAGTTTCCAGGGTGGAAGCTTTCTGACAAACACAAGGTGGTAATGGAGAGGCAAAGGAGGCAGCCATTGCTTTATCATCAAACCTTATTTTGTGTTTGGAAGATCCAGAAATAGACAATGTATTTGGGTGTACAACGGTTCATGGTTCGGGACATTTTTGGTTCATCTCAATCAAGAGAAACAAATAAGTGGCCAACACAGAACTGATAGGAAGGAAGGAAGGAAGGAAGAAAGGTAAGGAAAGAAAGAAAGAAGAAAGGGAAGGAGGGAGGAAGGAAAAAAGGAATGTGAACACCAACAAAACAGAAATCCTACATCCTCTAAGATCTGAAGCTACTCCATTTTTGTTTACCTTTTATGAAGTAGGAAGTTCCACTCAGTGTCTTCTTCAGTGGTTTTTATCTTGTTTCCTTCAGTGGCACCACAGGCAAGGGAGTAAACAGCTTTTTCAAAGGGTTTGGATAGATTGATATGCAGCGGCTGAAAATGTAACAAATGTTGCAATTTTCACCAATGGACCTTACCACAGGGGCCGCGTTTCATTGGCTAATGCCCATTTCATGTCACAGCACAGCTACCACGTGCGTGACCGTCTCACAAACACAAGCTACAGTAGTAAACACATGCTAATGTACATTGTGGACTAGCAGACCGGCAGAAAGTTTTTGCGTCAGGACTCGAAAAAGAATGATTCTCCACTGTCAGTGGAGTATCTGTACAGGCGATGTCAGGTATCCTGATCGTATTTGTGGAACTAAAATTCAGATTTCCAAAATCTGAAACGGGATGCCTTGCTTGGATCAAAGCTTGTGCACGACCGCATTTGCAGCTCAACCGTCATAGGATCAATAAGAACAAAGGACTGTGTGCTGGTGTATTATTGCTTTGCTTTCTTTGTGTTTAGTGAATGAAAAGAAAGTCAATAATTAACACATCCATTATGAAAACCTTTTAGCTAAGTACAGCATAATGGCAGTACGGATACAACTTCTACACCTTGAAGCCTGTCTGTTACACAGTCTTACGTTAGCTGAGCAGATCAATATGCAATGTGTACCGTATCTGACATACATTAAAGATTTTATTTGACCTGAAAAGGCTTTTTACTAAACTGTAATCGTGTTAGCCACGCTAGCACCAAGTACAGTGTATCAGGCCTAGACACACTCAAACATTTGCCAACAACAGAAATCACTGATTCCAAAAGTAACCCTCAAAACCATGAATGCCCGACTTACCCAGCCTTGCAAGAACAATAGGCATCAGTGATCTTGTCCACAGCTATATTTATGCTGAGGGTGTGAGGATCTGCTATTTTCCTCATCGACCGGTAGCATTTAGCTGTGACAATGTTGGAGGCATCGCGTGGCTCAAACACCTTGATGTCGTCCAAAAAAGATGACATGAACTTGTTGGTTCCCCTGTCCATTGTCGTGGCTGATATTTTGTGAAAATCCGGCAGAAATGCTACGCTAATTAACTCAGAAATACTCTGCAGAGAGTCAATCGAAGTGAAAGACGCCATGTTTACATAGAAACTAAGCTCCGCGAGGCTTTGTTTGTGAAACATGCAGCCACGTGGGGTTTTCGAGGGCGTTTCTGGGCGGAGCTTGGTAAGGTCCATTGAATAGAGTCTACCGGACTGTCAGGTGTGAAAACACTCAGTCTAAAACCTTAAAGCCACTGTAAATGATATGAGCCAGTATGTTTTCAAACCCAAACAGCCCAGCGCATTTCATTTAACTGAAGAAAGGTATGTCTAAAAGTCAATGCGAAATAGATGTCCAGATTGTTACGTTTTGCCATTTATATCCTGCTTCCCTGCGGTTTTGCTTTAACAGGAATCTGAGCAGGTCCTACCAGCACTAATCAATTCAACGACATATTTTTCTTTTTATACGAAGAGAAAGAACAGCTGGGCTTCCAGTGACCCGGCCCTGGAAAAGCCATACGTCCCACATTCCTCTCAATCAAGAGGAAAAGTGAAATGTCTTTCCCATTTTCCAGACTATATTAGGCCTCGGAAAAGAAAGCAGTGGAGAAAGAATCGGTCTGGCCAGCGTAAGATTCCCACTCCCATCATCTATGGAGGGAACGGAATTATTCCGTCAATCCTTTCAGCTTAGTGACTTTAGCTGGCAAAAACAATCACCAGTCCAGACATTGCACCTGTGATGCTGGGGACAACTACCCAAGCACATGAAGAAGGTTAAATGTGCTTTTTCCAAACACTACCCTGTGTGTTCACACAAACAAAGGTCAGAGGTCACAGGGACCAACTGTTGACAGTTGTTGCCATCCCTCAACTGCCACCAACCTTCCCGATTATGCGATTTCCAAGAAAACCTCCTGGTTTCCCACCTCCCCCCACCTTTTTCCTGCTTCACATCCAGTTTCCAGAAAAGACATTTAATTAGGAAAACTCTAAACATGCAGCTTTCCTGTAACATCCAAGACATAAAACAGACAGAAGGAGTCTGGATTTGATGGAGTGGACGGATTGCTGACTTAACTACGTTTCCACGAGGCTCTAAAGTTGCACGGTTCGCCACAGCTTTGTGCAGCACTGTCTGGAAGATCACAGCTCGCCAGGGCATAAATCACAACCCTCGGAGCTGGTGAGGAGCTATTTTCAAATGCAACAACAGGCAGGAACAGAGGGAAGTCACATGCTGTTTAAAGAGTAAACTCATCCAGCCGACTTCCCCTACAAAACCATCTAATGCCGATCTTGCGGCAGTTAGGATAAACAGCGTTCGGATCTTTCCTCTCCACTTTCAATTTGAGATTTTACAACATTTCCGTCGCAGTGTTCCAGGTGTTTACAGCTCCGAATGTTATGCCGACTGCAGCCCAAGCCCTGAATCCATTCACAGAATTAAAAGATGCAGCAACAAAACTGTGATGGGTGCAAGCACAGTGCGTTAGAAAATGACGTTTCCTTCTCTGTGTTGCTAATAACGAGCCGAAAAACAGAAAAGAGTCGATGCACGAGGCAAGAGGAGTCAGCAACCTTTTTTTTTTTTTCTTTGACAGCAAAGGAGGGGCGGTTGAGATTTTTTCGACTGGGCACATACCAAGGTTCAGCCCAAATGTTAGCGCTGGCGCTGCTTTCAATTAAGACACAGCACACAGGGAGGATAACAGGGGGAAACATCAAGGAGGAAGATGTTTGGGAACAGCTGGATGCGGCGAAGCTAGTCTCTATTTATTCCGGCTGTGTGAGCAGCAGGGATAAATGGGAGGGACTGTGTAGTACAGTGCACTGCAGTGGGACACTACATTACATGAAAAGTCATTCAGATCAGCTTAAAGTCCTCTTCACGGAAAGAAAAGATCATTTTGAGAAGTGAAATAAAACAATTTAGGGATTTATTCATCTAAAAATGATATAACATGTGTTCAATGTTTTTCAAGAATCGGAAACCTCAGATGGAATGTATTCTGGGTTTGACAGATGTGCGTTGTGGTCCATGTCCTGGAGACGTCAATGTGCGACTGCATCCAGTCCACAGCTGGTGAATTTTTACAGAACAAATGAGTGTCTGAATATTCTGGTAATACGACTCTATTCTCATTATTATAACTTTATTCTGGTAATATAACTTTATTCACGTATTATTATGGTATTCTGGTAATGATTATTTTTGTAGTACTACGACTTTATTCAGGTAATATGACCTTATACTTCCATCATTACAACTTTATCATTTTAATAATACTTTGTCATATCATTACAACTATTCTGATAATGACTTTACTCTCATGTTATTGCGACTTTATTCTCTCGTTTTTTGACTATTGTACAAGTTTGTTTTCGTAACAATCTCATTTTATTCTCGCAATTTAAAAACAAAAAAAATTCTTCGCCTGGCTCTAATACTCTGTTGTATTATTTTTGCCTTTAAAGGAGCAAACACATTTTAAAGGCACTGTAATTCAGTTATCCTTGAGCCAGAAATCCAAACTGAAACATTCCTTCCTTAAGTCCCAAAATCCAGATGAAAAGCACAATGAGGCTAACAAAACTGCCGTAAGTTTCCATGAAATGACCAACCCATGCACAACTAATGAGGAGAAACACCAAGAGGATGATTGTGTGTGGTAAAACTGAGATAACAGGCAGATACCCCGACATGCCTGACAAAGTCTCTGTTTTAGAAGCTGTCCAAACACCATTATGAATCTCCTAACAGCTAAAATAATAATTGCGTAAGGTGACCCTGTTACCACGCTGTGGATAAATGTTTCTGCAGTCCCTTGTCAGCCTAATGGGGGATTCCAGTAACATAAATAAATGCTGGTTGACTTGCCTCCTGCTGTGGTTTGTACAGCAAAGCATGGTCAGCAATGGACAACAGAACCCACACACTCTGGTCTGACCGGATGATGGCTGATCACTGCCCACAGAAAGAGTGACACATCCGAAAGAGAAGGAAAACTCCCAACAACCACTTAGTCCAAACAAATAGTACTGGAATACGTGAGATGTTTCATAGAAGAGTTCTTTGATATTCATCTAAGAGCACATTGTATGTATGTTTGGGTGTTTAACAGCCTAGTTACAAGAAATGGAGGGGGAGGGTACTCATACTCTGTAAAAACAGTATGAAGTACTTGCTACTTGGAGCATACTGCCACTGCTTTAACTTCTAAGCGATTTACCAAATGAATCATCATCACTAAGGCTATTAATGGACAATCTGGGAAAGTGTGCACTGTAATGGTGGAATGAGAACAGAAACGTTGCTCATACTTTGCACAATCTAGGTGTGGTCAATGCTTCCTTCGGCCTCATGAAGTAATTATTCTGAACCTACAGATATGAACCTGAGGTATTGAGACTCAACACTCTGCATCTATGTTTAAGAACCAAGCACGACCCACGTATGGAGGCCTTAGTCCTGGTGCTGGTGGTCGCAGGCTCGATTCCCAGCCTGGCGACATTTGCTGCATGTCTTCCTCCTCTCTCATTACCTTCTTTGCTGTCAAAATACTTTCAAATAAAGGCCACTAGAGCCATCAAAACCTTAAAAAGAATCAAGCTAGCAACACTTTGTCATGCTAGTACTACAGACGTCTTCAGCACTTTTAAATTGTTTCTGTGGCAACATTTTAAGTATTCAGTACTCACAAATTGAACTTACAGAGTAACAAACAACATAGCAATTATTGGCATGAACTGTGAGAATGTCAGCGCTAGTTAACCACTACATGCTAGTGACAAAATTACAATAACAGATTCACTGATTTTTCTGTGGAATGTAATTACCAATTATTTGCAGAAAAGCCATTTATTCATAGATTGTAGAACACACACAATTGTTTTTTAAATTGGGGTTTAATGGACCTTTATAGAGTTTGTGAAAGCAAAAAGGGAGTATTTTGAATGCTTTGTTGAAATATGGACCAGATTAGAATTAGACAAGTTTAAGAATCACGTATATTACTAAAGAAACTATAATCCAGTTCAGGTTTGACTAAACCATAAAAAAATAAAATAAAAAAAAAACAAGAAAGTGAAGTCCTAGTTTTCTACAAAATATTGCTGAAACCTTGCCCCAATCTTATGTATCAATCACCATGTATCGTCTCATGAGCTTTATGCATCTTCAAAATGATTACCACAGAAGAGATTTGCAGCAATGCCTCATGGAAGTTCTAAACGGCTGCTTTTCTAATTTCCTCTAACAGTTAGCTGCGCTGCAATCGGAACAGCAACATTACAATCTGGTTTTCACAGTGGAGCATTTTAGCAGAAAACAGTTGATCATTTCCACTGATTAAATATATTTCTAAGAACATAGAGCTGCCTCCATGCATTCTGCACTTCTCACACTCTGGTTGGAACCTAAACGTTAGGCTCTCCAGATGTCCAGGTATTCACATAAATGTAACATCTGAATTAGGATAAATAGATTAAAGATTTAAAAAATAAATAAAAAATACACACAATTTTATGAGTAGACAGATAAATATATTTTCTTCATTTTTTTTTCTTTATTAACTTGGAAATTAGGTCCCACTATTTAAAAGCTCATCTTTTATTTTTATACTTTACGAGTGTGTTGCTGCTGTCATGAGGTGAGTAAGGACATTTGCTTGGCTCCAAGCAGGTTTAATCAGAGACAGCAGAAAGTGATTAAGTCCTTTATATAAGCAAACGTTCTGTTGATTAAATGTAGTTTGAATGTAACATGGATTCTATTTATAGCCTGAATTAAGAGCTTTTTCCCTGGAACCAGAGGATTCATTTGTTTCAGCAGTTACTTCTGGACTTCTTCACCACCCACAGAGACTACAAATACATGTTCCTTTCAAAATAATAGCTTTCCTATTCCTATTCCAAAAGTGAAATGAGTCGTTTCCTGTTACACGCAGTCTAGCTATTGGGTCAAACTGAAACTTAACATACAGCAAAGCTTATTTAAGTTGGGGGGGGGGGGGGTAATGAGTGATATCAGCTCTAAAATCAACCCACCTCTCTGACAGACTGAACTGTCAGCTTTGTGTCACTTCCCCCTCCCAATCCCACCCCAGTTCACTTGCCAACCTCTGACCTGGTTGTGACTCACTTGAGCATCTTTAAATGATCTTTCTCCCACGCACACCTTCCTGACAATGCTCGGGTTTCTGGGAAACACTGATTCTTTACTGTTTTCAGAGCGGAAGACACCTGTATGAATTTACTGCATCGTCCAGATGGCTTCCAGTTGGGGCAGGTAATGGGACAAAACTTTATAGAGAAGCAGAAAAGCTAAACAGGCTTATCAGCCGATGTCTCATTTTCAAAATGGGCCCTTAATTGCTTTTGGAAGCCCGTCTTCAATGATTCACCACTTGTCTGGGACTAATCTGTCAGTCAGCATAGGCGATATTTTGGTGCAAAAATAAGTGGCTGAAAAAGAATTGTTCACTTTTCATTAGGACATCAACTTTAAACTTATGACATTTGGGGCTCCATTTAAACACCAGGCTGTCACTGCAGATGCACCGTGTGCAGATGCTACAGTCCTGGACGCTGTTGTCCTGGGTTTGATTGCTGGTCTTTGGCCATTTGCCGAATGTTTTCACCCTCTTTCCTGTCAAACTGCTGGTCTTTTTTAAAATCTTTTTTAAAAAATTAACTTTTCAAACATGAATGTTTACTGCACAAAGATGAATCCCATCCATCCATCCATCCATCCATCCTCTGCATATCAGATATTGGGTCAGGTTTAGGAGGGAACCCCAGAGATCTCTCTGCCCAGCAAAGTTCTCCAGGTGTTCCCAGGTCAGAGGTGAAGTATTGTCCCTTCTGTGAGTTCCGGGTTTTCTCCAGGGTCCCCTTCCATTAGGCTGTGCCCAGGACACCCCCACAAGGAGGCACCCTTTGGGCATCCTATTGGGCACTCAGCGGTGCCATTCCAAAGCCAGCTACTTATAGAAAGATAACTTGGAAGCTGTCATTAATCAAATCACCTTATAGGGACTATACTCCTGATCATAAGCACAAATCATGCCTGATTCCTTCTGAAGAAGCAGCAGTTCTACTTTCATCTCCCACCAGAAAAAGAAGTTGTTTCACCTCTTCTTCATACATGACTCAATGCTAGAAATTAAACTAGAATCATCTCAAATTCACATTGGAGACCATTACTGTGTGTCTGCTGTTTCACAGCTGGTCCTAAGTTAGTCAGCTAAATATCAATATGTCATAACTAATGTAATTTTACACTTCTGGAAACATTGTTTTAGATCATAGATTTACCATTATAATAAGTCCAGCTCCTTAACAATAACTATTTTGACTTAATGGGCAAATGTGTTTTGTAGATAACAATGAGTTCTGAACACTGCTTCTTTGCAGAAGTTACGCTACCCTCCAGCTTTGTTTTCCTGCTTTACTGTACTCAGCATTGTACCCATGGAAGCATTCCCTCACCGCTGAGGAATTCTAGAAAACTATTTCCATGCTGTCATGAGTCCATGTTTATGGTCAGGCCTGGTGTCTCATTGTCTCATGCTGTAATATAACGTAGTCATTTTGTGGGGTTTCCTGACCACACACACACCAAATATGGACAGTGGAGTATGGCGGGGAACCCTGCATCTGAACAGCGAACGCTGCGGTTACACTTGGCCCGCCTGAGTGGCAAACTGCTGACCGTTCATCATATTTTATTGCAGGGGCAGTCCGGCTGTGAGAGGGATCGTGGGTTAGGACCGGGCTTGTGTTTCCCTGTCTGATGTCTTAACTTTGAGACAGATGAACGACATGCCGGCATTGGAAACCGGTGAACATCTGCTGGACTGCTCAGGCACTGCGGACAAGGTCTCCACCAGGCCTTGACATTTTTGTGCTTTTCAATGAGCCGGGTGTGGACAAGGACAACAATCACCATCAAAGTGTGCTGAGAGTTCTCAGATAATGAACTTTGAGGTCATTTCTAACAATTCAGACCACAAGCTTTACAACAAAGATACGGATATTTTGGAGAGCACTTGGCGGCTTTTCTGACATCGTAAGGTCTTTCTAGATATCAGGATGAAGTGGAGTGGTGAACTGGCCCATTTCTTGTCATTTGAAACAGGGACCAAAATCTGACAATCTTCTTATTATTGTGGGTTCTATTGTTTTTTTAGCATAATGAATTTGGTTGAGCAAAAGATGAACAGTTAGACACATGGTAAATATTTTCCTCCAAACCAAAAACTTGTTACTTGTGCATCTCTGTAGTTTCTTGTGCTGAATTGGCCAGCCCAATTACCATGGATGTAAAATTCACAACGATCAGCTGAGGATTCCAGTTCATGAACCATGGGAACCAAGAGTTAAAACAATTATGAGCTGAAGTAATCAGAAAATACGTGTGACTGATGTCAACTGGACAATTCAGCAAGCAACAGTTTGTCAGTCTTCATTAGTGCAGACAAAGTGTCTGCATAGCTTAGCATAAGATAAAGTAATATTATGATTGTTTCATTTCTGTGTCGTTTGACTCTGCATCCCTGCAAATATCCCTAAAACTCCCCGCTAAGTCAACAGATTTTTCAAAGAACTCATAATTTTTTACATCAATAAATAAAAGCCCATCAATAACTGACTGTCGCAACATATTCTTTCCAGCGTTTTGATTGGTCTAGACACTGGAAGCCTTAAGAATGCCATTTGGCTAGCTCAAATACAAGGTAAACTAATTCCTTAATATTGTAGGATATTTTCAGATGTTTTCTTACGTTTCTGATGTTTTCTGATGTTCCATGATTATTCCTAAAAAAATATATGACAATCCCTAATCATATTTGGATAATTTTTATCTAATTTGTCATAGTAGAAAATATTTTGCATATTGCAAAAAATCTTCTTTTTTTTAATTATTCCAACAAATTATTGCAGAAGTACTTACAATAAAGTGTGACCTAAAACCCCATTTATGAATAATTAAAACCTGTACCAGATTACAGTTGAAACTGCAGGAAGTTAATGTAAAGCTTTACTCAAAAGAGAGTAAAACCAGAAGTACGGTTGGTTTCAAAGGCCTGTTAGCCTACTACATCATCATCATCATCATCATCATCACAATCATTACTGCCAGGTTCATCACTGTCCTGTTCAGAAGATGAAACCATAACTGCAGCAGCTGTAATTTATAGTATGTATACATTTCTGTGGTTTTCCTCATTCACTCTTTCAGTCAAAGATAAATTGGGAAAAACAACGTAGAGTGAACCTCCTTAAAATGGTTCATTTCAGAACTAAGCAGCCTAAAATCTCCACCATTACTGGATGGGGACCAATATAGAGTCAATGAATCTTTTTATGTTTCTCCTAAGGGCTATGCTACGTATACATATGCCTATAAATATCTGGTCACGGTTTGTCCTTGTGGGAGGACTTCCACTACCTCCACTGAGCTCTGCAGCATGGGTCAACCCATCTGTCCTAGTTATCAGGAAGGACATGTGGGTTGTTTACCAGGAGATGAGTTAGTCCGGCCCGGGCGGCGTCCCCCCGGTGACCGTCGCTCCCGGCGGTGCCATCTTTTCAACATCCAACTCTTCCTGTGGCGCTTTGTCAGTGGAATGAAAGGTATTTCCTCTGAGTCACTGCTCTGCTCTCTTTTAGTCAACCCAGGCCTTAAAGACCTGTGGGACACAATGACAGCTGGCCACTCTTAATTCAAGCCTTTTCCTCTCTATAAAACTGGACTGCATTATGCTTACCGTATGCTGGCCTAGTTCGGCGACATCATTTCCACAGGGTCTTTTTTTTTTATTTCTGTTGTGAGTTTCAAGTGGCAGTGGCAAGCTGTGAGAGGCACACATAGCTAGATCGCTAACCCATTTCCAACTGTTGAGTTTAAGTGGAACGTGGCGTTCTAATAATCAGGTTACATGCATTCGGCAACGGCGTGAACATCAACAAGGTTCTGGTGTAATTGGGGACGAATACGTGACAATGTTTCTGTCAGACTTTGCAGAGTTCATCTAAATTTCTTTGTTTCCTGCTTCAGATTCTGTCCTTAACTTTTCAGCAGGGTTGGCATCAGAGGTTAGCGTTAGCATGCTTCATCCATTCAAACAACCAAACGTGTTCAAGTTTCAAACACCTGACACAAACTTGCCAAAGGTTTTGTGGTCAGGTGAGACAAACATCAAATTCAAGATGCATGTTTGGAGGATTCTGTACCAGATGCAAGACATGTTGGTGACAGCATGATGCTGATGCCGGTGATGTGCAAAAGCTGTGTACCTACAAAAACTTCAAATTCATCAAATAGCAACAACTTGATAGTTGAATCTTAAAAACAGACACTTAAACATTTGGCTTGGAATATATTAAACTTCTTGAATGGCCTAGTCCAGGGGTCAGCAGCCTTTTCAATTCAAAGAGCCACTTTTGCCATCACTGCTACAAAATGAAATTTGCCTACAGTCGCTAAAAAAAACCCAAAACCAGACATGTTTGATCATAATACCTCTTTTTCTTATTGGTATTATGATCACAAACATGTCGGTTTTTAAGAGCCACAGTACAGGGGCCAAAGAACCACATGTGGTTGCAGACCCACGTCCTAGTCCAACCTTAGATCCAACCTCTTTTACAAAGTTGTGGATCATTATTAAAAATTGAGCGTGTGGCTGGAGACCGCGTAAAATGATTGGAAACTCAAAAAGAAAATGGGTCAAATATTTAGCCTGAATTCTGGGGAGGCTTGTTGGTAAATACAAGTGAACGGTCAAGGTGTAATCTAATAAAGGATTGTAAATCACTTGTTGCTGCCTGCTCCAGTCCAACAAATGAGTTTTAATGAAGTTTGTCTTTTATCCTAAAGCCATTTCCCGGCAGTTTGCCCTTCTAAGCCATCACAGAGCCCTTCTCTTGACTTCTCACAATTCCTGTTGACACAAACCAGACGACGAGCTTAACTCATTGCTTTTCTGTCCAGATTAGAAGGAACATAAACACAGCAGATAGCCCAAGGGAGATGGTGCAAGTTCAAGTTCATCTACAGCACTTTTATCAAAGAGAAGGTTATTCAACGCATTGCAAAAGTATCCACACCCACTGAATTTTTTTTTCTTTTTTGTTTTTTTTACATTTCATCACATTAAGATAATCTAACCATACGGCCAAAGAGAGATTTAGTGAGGAGCAGCAAAAGCAAATGAACTGGATTAGCAGTGCTAACCAACAGCTGATGATGTCTGTCACCGTGATGTAGTCAGATGTAGTCAGAACAATTGCTTATTCCATTAAAAGGGGAGTATTATGTGTTTTCCAGCCACATAGTGCCATTTTATAGCACAATTAAGTAACTATATTACCTTCAGTAGTTGTAGAAATACTGTATATATTAAACATGGCTCCTCTTTACCAACGCTTTTACCAGTATTGCACAAAGAAGTAGCTCCTATAATGGTCTCAGCAGATGGACTGTTCCACCAGGTGTTTGCCAATTGCTGCTGGCTAGTCTGAAGGAGCCGAGTGGGGAGTTGCAGGAGAAGGCTGCTCTGTGAGACTGAAGCTCGGAAACTGCAGCTTTGAGGAGGAGCTGCGTGTCGAAGGCGGAGCTATGTCCACCCAGGCCTTTTGCACAGCTGAATGGTTGCTATGGAGATTAAAAGATTTCTCAAACATGCATGAAAGAATCAAGGCAAAACTTAGGGTGTGTTTTTATGAGGAAATAACATTAGAACATGATATAAAGCTCAAAGAAGTTGATTTTACGTAATACTGCCCCGTTAATATCAGTTTCACTTTACATTCATATAGTAACTGCTTTTGTTTCAGCAAAGCAAAGATACATTTTCGTATTGGGGAAATTATCATCTTCATTTAAAACTTACTTTGATCCCAATTCGGTCCAACAGAAAAATATCTAAAGTTTACAAGTTTCCTCCTAACTGACAATGTACAACTCTGCTGTTGTAACAAAACTATTCACCAAGATAGCTTAATCAATAAAAATGCATGTTCTAAGTGCCTGTTAATAACAGCTTTTTCCCTTTGAAAGCAGAAGTAATCTGGTACATTAGAGATGTATGTGAGGAACACAGCTTCACCTCTTCATACAGGAGTGATGTCATATTACTTTTAATGAATCAGTCCTAACTTCCTGTAAACATGGCTCTTTTTAGTTTCATTTTCACAATGTTTAACTCAGGAATGTCTCAGAGCAAAGGCTGGAGGATGAAATAAAATGTAAGGAGTTCCATTAACGGTGATGAGTGTCAAACCGGCTCTGGACCATCGAAAAGGCCACGACTCTGATAAACCAAGATTATGATGATGAAGATGTGGAATTTCCACAGATGGTGAAGGTCCTGCTTCTTTATCTGCTGGTCTGAATCCAGAATGAAACATACACACAAAATCAAAAGGAAACTCAGTCTTTTTAATATTTAAATACGAGTCAGTGACTAGTAAACATGTAATCTTTTACAGACGTTCACCTTTAACGGTTATTGTGGAATTAAGCTAGATTTCAAAACAGAAACTTGGATCTGAAGCGTATCCTTTCTATCTACAAAAGGAAGTGTCCATCTGGCCAAGCAGCCTCCCTAAACTCAGATAAGCGTTAATGAAAGCACATTAAGGGTCAGAGTTCCCCAACCTGATTATTTCTGGTTGCTTACATAACCGCGAGGAGCTTCTACTCCTGACTCGGCTCCCTCTGTCCCGCTCCAGATAAGCTTCGGCAGTGATAACGCCGCTCCGCTCAAGGCCGCACCGCAGGGAGGGAGGGGAGCTTAATTGGCTCATTTGTACTGAGAGGAACTTGAATGAAGTCTGATCAGAGAAAAAATAAAATAAAATAACGGGCTTGGTCAAAGCAACTGAGTATTCAGTGCCTTTATTGAAGATTCAGAACTTTAATGACTCATTAAATACAGAAAAAAATAACACAAAAGCTCATTTAAAAGCAGATTAACTGGGCTTCGGCTGCCTTTGCATTGATTCAGCAGTTTTGAAGATGAGTTAAATTTCAAAGCTGTTTTGGACTGTGTAGTTTATTACTACCTGGGAAGGGTGGAGGATACACATCCGGTCTAGTTCAAACAAAAAATGGAATTTAATATATGGAGAGTGGACAGCCTGTGGTTCAGTATTCACAAAAAAATTGCCTTTCCACATATTTTTTTCTAAAATATTTGACAGAATATGCAGTTTGGGAAGCTAAAGCAACCTAGACACAATGCTACTTGACTCACTTGTGTTTGCAAAGAAGCCAATCCAGGAGCGACATTCATTTTCCCCAGCACTGATTGGCTGCATCACCAACAGCCAAGACCAGACCATGAATGTTGGCTTCTGTAGCAGAGTGTTTAGACAGCTTCCACTGAACATATTAATGAATATTAAAGTATATTTGGTGTCTGAACTATTAAAGGCAAAAGAGGGAAACCAACTTCAGCGGCTGCTTTGTCCAAACTACGAATAACCAGACAGTGGACACCTGTATCCATGAGAGCCGCTAACTGAAACACTAACTGAGCGTCCATGTGAAGACTTAATTATTTTCTAATTAAGTCTTTGAACGTCATTTCATTGATGAACTGGTCAAAGGTCGCCATCTTTGTTGTGGCTGGTAGAGCAGACTGGAGCTACATATGGTGTAATGCTAACCAACCAATAAGAATAATAACAAGTTGAAATCTTAAGACACTGCAGTCCTCATTTGCATAATGATGCAGAAATGCATAGGTAAAGTAAAAAGAGGAGACGGAAGAATGTAAAAACAAATGGAAATAAAAGGAGTGGTGGCAAAAAAAGAAATGAATTGAAGAGACACAAATGCACCTTTAAGTAGAAGAAAAAACAAAAAACATTTTTTTAAAACTGTAAATTTTAAATCATGCAGTTAAAAATATAATTTGATGCAACTGCTGAAAAGATGAAAATGTGTCAAATTAAAAGACATGAGGTAAAGCTCTCAATTTTTTAATTAATTGGTGCATTTTAAGTGCATTGATCTATTTATCGAGTCACTTATACATTTCTGCTTGTATTTTTAATTATGTTTGTTTTGGTCCTCCACACAAAGCCCCAGGCAACACTGCAAGGACATGGGGTATAAATAATGGATTTTTAAATTTTATTTATTTTACAATTTTCCTTTGTTTCTTAAATTGTTCAAGATGCATATCAGATTAAAGGTAAAAAATGTAGAAAATCATTTGATGTCTAATTTCTTTCAACAAACCCAGAATAGGCATTTTAATATGAGAGTGTAATCTCTTTGGATTTACTGTACTCTCTTTAAATTCACTAAATTGCTTTATATTGGATTTAAACTCAATATCTCCTGTGACCTGCAGCCACTTTAATGCAATGAGCTATATTTGGATTTTCCAGTTAATTTAAATTAAATATATATATATATATATATATATTTAGGGGGAAATTAAATTCTAAGGGAAGTACAGTGTTTTTGCTTGCTTTTAATAGTTTTATGCAGGTTACAAGCCGTGTTTTGCCAAGTCTAATTATCTCAAAATATGGTTATAAATACATTTTATCTGATTTAATCATACATAAATATTTGATTAAAAGTAACAACTAAATATTGAAAGGCAAACTTATTTTTTTAATTCAACACTCTGTTACCCTTCTTAGGTGATGGTAAAAAAAAAAATTCTCCGCCAGTCATTCAGTGTTTTTGCTGTTACTGTTTTTTATTTGGTTAAACTGCGGGGGGGAAGTAGGAAAGTTTGAAGAGCGACGTCATTTTTAAAAACTGAATGGCATCACCGGGCTCTGATTGGCCGCTGCGGCCGCGAGCTCCAGAGTCCGAGAGAGGGGGGCGTGTCTGGGGCGCCGTATATGAGCGGCTGTCCTCCTGTCCACCGTCAGAAGGAAACGCTCACATAAAGCGGTGCGCAGCAGCAGCAGCAGCAGCTCCCTCCTGGAGGTTACACACCAACAGAGAGCCACCTCCGCTTCTTCTGCCGCAGCGGACCCACTCGGACTCCAACACAGTTTATTTCTTCCAGCAGCAGCACAGAGAGGAGCGGAACTTTGGAGACATGCAGTCTGTGTACCAGCACCTCATCAGCCTGCTGTTCGTCTTCAGCAGCCTGCAGGTCCCTCAGCTGACCGAGGGCTGCTCGTGCGCGCTCACGCACCCGCAAGATGCCTTCTGTAACTCCGACATAGGTGAGTCATTAATTACGTGGCCTTGTTGCTCGCTTTCCTTTCATATTAACGCGAGGAAACGCTCAGGTCAAAGTGACGCATGTCAGCGCGAGGAGGACAGAACGCACGTGAGCTTTGGTACACAGTAAAAAACTTGCAGGTCGAGTATCAGAGTGTATAGCTTGTTACTGTGTATTTGTCCCTATAGTATGTAGTAATTTTACTATTCACGGGAGCTATATTGCATTAAACGACGCAGATAACTTCATAGGCAAGTCAGATTTTTAAAAATGGGTATGGCTCTCTACCCAGGGCGGCATAAAATAAAGGTTTTGTTTTTTGGGGGTGGGTTTTAGGGATGCTCCGATATGAACATGTGTGGCGATATGACCATCTGATATAAGTATTGCCATTATAGCGGACAACTGATATTTACAGATATTACATGTATAATATTCTTCTTTTATTTGTCGGACTGATACCGATGTTAGTGCTAATATATTGTGCACCCCTATTTTTATGATTTGCTCCTCTGCAGTCAAAGATAAGTGGGCGTCTCCTGTGTTGTATTGTCGGTATTTGACTCAGCTTCTGATTGGCTGCTAAATTAGATTAATCTGTTTCACAGGTTTCAAGGGGTTTGTGACAAAAATTGTTTATAAGACTTTTTTCTTTTTTTGTTTAATGTCAAACATTTATATTTTTGAGTAATAAAATCCTTGCTATTATTGGGCCTGATAGTAAAAAGATTGCCGTTTGTTTTAGCAGAGAGAGGTTAGTTTGGGGGAGTATACAAAGGAAGACTTGGAGACTGCTTTAAGGTGGAGGGGTGCCGATTATGCAAGAATACGCTCTGAGTTTAAGTTTTAAAATTGCACCTATACGCTGCTTTCATGTTTTTACAAGATCCTTATTTGTCTGCACATGGTGGTATTTCTGTGATGGGCAGCCAGATATCGCCGAGCAGCGGTACAACGGGGGTCACACAGCTGGTTTTACTACCTGGATATGCTTACCCTGGCAGCCCAGAATAATATGAACTCGGGATCTGGCTTAGCACTAGGATTAGGCGATTGAACCCTGAGGGGAATGAGGCCGTGTTTAGGTGGGCGGGGAGGCGGGGGCTGTGTGAGGGAACTGAGGTAATTCAGACAGGACACACTCTCACATTGCACCTGAAGTTTAATTCCTTTCAGGCATGAAACCAGAGATTCTATCAGTATGCTTACTTTGAGATGATCGTTTTACTTTTATTTAAAACTAAAGATTAACACTTGATTATTACACTGTATAATATAATGTTAAGCTATCAGTTTGTACATTAGTAGTACTTTTTAAAGCCTTTTAATTTTATTATAATGTGCGAACAAACAAACACTCTTTCCAAATGCCAGATCAACAGCAGTATACCACAGTAGAGGTGTTTAGATGTAGATGACAGTTTTGTCTAGCCCTGAAATGGGCGGTACCCGACCTTTTAACAGGTCTTCAAATAGACGTTTACCCATAAAGCCCTTTAAGGACTCCGCATTTAAAAAGAGAAAGTCTTAACTTCTTAACTTAAGATACTTCAAATCTCCAGGAGAGTAGATGCACATCCAGCCAGTGACCCAGTTGGACCAAGTCAAAATGCAGCTTCCTCAAACTCTAATCCGCCACCTTTTTAGCAGTTTGGATGGCTCATGCTGCTGGCCCCTGCTGAGACTCAGCTGAGTAGAATCTGGAACTGACTTCAATGGGGACAGTTCACAAATCCCATTTCCAAGGTCATGGCTTGGCTTGAGATGTGCTTCCGAGTTCCTTGAGAAACTCCAAAGCATGGAGCCGCTGCGACTCAATAATCTGGGTCAAGCTTGGACATAAAGAATGCCATAATAAAGTTTTTATGAGACAAACAGTCCTATTTTTATATCCACAAGTCATTATTTTCATACATAAATGTCTTCTGCTTCTAAAACACAGTGGCTAGCAACCATAAGTGGTGCAAACATTAAGGTGACGAGAGAGAAATGCTGTAATTTACTCTGTCGACATCAAAGGCAACAAGCCTGGATCTTCCCAGTTTCAGACCTGAAGGGGAGTTCAAAGCATCTTGCTCTTGTTTTCTTGGCCCTAACCCATAATCGCCCACAAGCACACCGCTGAAAAAGAACGGCGAGGATAAAGCCCTGGAAACTGGGTTGCTGAATCCTCTCTCTTTACGCTGTGAAATATTTCAACTGAAATGTAGAAAAACACAATATCCTTGGAGCAGCAGAAGATGTTTAGGTAGCCAACTGTCTTAAGAGACTTTGGGTACAAAAAATGTCATTTCTTGATGTTGCTTAATGGAGCCATTCAGACAGCTAATTGGCTCTGTTGAAGCAGGTCATTCACTTGTCTAAAGGTGTGGCAATTATTTTCTCAACAAGGCCTTCCCTAAGCCAGATCAGAGAAGACTGACGCATCAATGCAGGTAAAAGGTGCTACAAGGTTGCAGCCTGGTGTAGTTGTAAAGAAGTCCGTTTTGTAGAGGAAACATCTAGAGTCAAAATGTATTTTGCTTTGCATTTATTCTGGCAGTCAGTCCTCGGCTCCCTATCTGCAGCAGAACAGGTGATTGCTTGATAAAGCGCATGCAGTCTAGACTCCTGTGGCGAGAGGCATTATGTAAGGGCGGACGGCTTCCAGAGTTTTCCCAAAAGTCAGTTGAAATACGACGAGATGTCAGAGTCGGGATTCCGGACAAGCCTGAGATGTTTGTCTCCTGAGCCGAGCGTATCAAATCTCCAGCCCACAGCCCCCTCCCTTCTGCAATGACCACGCACTTGTGGAGGCCAGTATGGGGGGCTGAAGACAATGACCCAACAGACACTCATCACAGCACTATAATATGACACAAAGCAAAGAGCTGATCACGTTTGGGAGGTTTAAGAAATATCCACTTGCAAATCTCAAAAAATGAAGTTACTCTGATGTATGATATTACAGAATTACGACTGTCATTGCAACAGCATGTTGGAGTTCCTCTTATGTTAGTTCTCATTTGTTCTTTTTGTAGACTTTTGTCCATATTCCCTATGCTTTTGAATGCTGTTCATCTGGAAGGATGAACAGCATCCTTCCTTCCAGACTCTTACTTTTAGAAAGCTATGATATGCAACCATGGCAGCAAGGTATTGTTTTTGTTAGTGGGAACGTCTGATTAGTACCTCAAAAACTCAATTAATACCTGAACTACAACTCCTAATTCCAGAGGAGTTGAAAGAAGGCTTTATGCATGCAGAGCAGGACCACAGAAAAAGCAAATGAGGTGGATTAACAGAGCTTGCCAGCAACTGATAGTGTTACCCATGACGTAAAATGTGGAATATCGTCATTTATGCGATTAGCAAGTCATGACAGTCTGAGGCTTTTGTCAGATTCGTTGCAATGTTGATCCTCCCTCCCACAGCATCACCATCCACAACTCTTTGAAGATACTTGGCTGATGGGTTACAAGATTTAATATCCCTTTGAAATGAAAAAAACATTTCTGAATTAGAGCTTATAGTTAGAGCATCCTGATAAGAACCAACTCCACATCTGCACAACCAATCAGCCTGAAAGGAGAATCTGAAACGTAGTCAGCCAGTCAGCAAATGGCAAGTGAGTGCAAAAGATAAAAAAAATGTAAGATGTAAATGCAAACTGGGTGCCTGAGAAGCAAAGAAAATACCAGGTGTTTGACAAGTTATTTCTTGGGCAGTGACCACAAGAATGGCAACTGTAGATTATTGGAAAACTTTCATGAGAAAGCAAAATTCATTGATATAGCTGTAATAATAACTGTCCTAGTGTATAGATATATCTATACACTAGGACAGTGTATTATGTATTACACACATGGTTGTGTACCTGACAAACACAAACTAACACAATTATGTGTTGAAATATTCAAATAAATATTCAACACATACTGTGTGTCATATTATTAGATTCATTTTAACACACAATGTGTAAAATTAACACAAAATATGCTTTTAATTTAATAACACATTTTTTGTGTTCTTTTTTAACACATCTTTTTTTAGAGTATACTAGCTAAACTGAGTGTTGAGTTTAATTTGGGGAGATATGTAGGAGTATTCAGATTACTTGTGTGTGTTGAACCGTTGTTGTGTGACCTGCTGTCTGACAGTGCAGTGTTTGCTGCTTGGTACTAGGGGATTGAGGATTGGATGAGCTAGTGTGTCAAGGTGGGCCGTGACTTTTGAACAGCTTCAAAACTAAAAATCTATTCCGCTATACCATTCTTGCAGTATGATTTTTCTTTTACGGCGGTCCAAGAACCGATGATGCATGATGGCCAAGTGAGGAAAAACCTCTGACTTTACCTCTGGATCCGTTCTGGTCAGGAAAAGAACCTATCCAGCCATAACTAGGAAACGGAAATATGAGAAATGGCTAGAGAATAGCTGCCAGAAGAAACAATAATTATGGTTTTATGAATGCATAGAACATAAGCAGGAGGAAATGAGATGGTGATAGTTTTTAGAAAAGACTTGACATATATTTAGACATCCTGCATAAATGTATTATATATTTTTTTTGTTTGTCCTGTGGTTTCTTTCTGACACGAGGTTCTACAGCCAGAGGACACTGTTTATTTTTGAGTGTGGTAAAGTGTTAGAAATCCTCTTCCTCCCACTTACCTCCTCATACTTGGATAACTTCCTGCAGACTGAACTCAATAACTTCTCCTTGTGTCACTTTCTTCTTATTATTATTCCTCTTTTTCCACACAGGCATGCACCTATGTTACACAGTAACTCAATCCTTGTTATGGCTGCATTTTGTCGCATTCTACGTAGGCTGAATTGAATGTTTAGCATTCACATTCAATCTTTTTTATAATCCCATGCTCTAGGCAATGGAGGCTGAGTGAAAAATGGATTCACTTTATTTCTGTCACATCCTGGTTACCTTTCTCACTATGAAAAGCCTCCCACTCATGAGACTGCATAAAGATTCCTCTGCAGAAGAGGATCACCACAGTAACCTAGAATTTTAAACTGGGAAGGGGAATTTTTTTTATGCAGCATCTAATTGATAACTTAAATACTGACTTAAATAATCAATTCCTACCAATCTAACATTAAGCACAATAAAAGGCTTAAAGAATTAATAAAAATCTGTCTTTGAAAAGAAAAAAAAAGCTTAAATGTTAAGCAAAAGGGATTCAGAAGCACCATTAACTGGGTTGGCTTTGGCCATCATGTGGCTAGTTTTTTGGCTTGCTACCAGATACATTTATTGCATTCAGCTGCAGCTAGATGTAGTTTTGGTGTTGATTTTTGAGTTATTTTATCTATAAAATTTGTGAAAAAACTAATCACTACATCTGGTTTTGCTAAATGTTGTAAGCAAAAAGCGGAGGAATGCTTTAGCTTCTTCATGCTAATTAAAGAACTGTCATATGTAATTTTTTAGGACTCTTTAATTTGCTCATAATCTGTATTGTTATGTTACTCCATGTCACATAAACTATGAGAATTTCACAGCAACTAACAAGTACAGTGGACCCCCAGTATTCAATGGGGCAAGGGGCCATGACGGTCCTCAACTAGCTAAAACAGCTAATACTCAAAATTCCTTATGAAATAATCTGTAACTGCCTATTTTAATTGTTCAAATGCCAAAAAATACATTGGTATGCATTAATATACACAATGGAACCCATCTTGGCAATACCACAGAAGCTAATATCTTCAGTCTTCCTTATTTACACTTGAAGGTACAGCCAATCAGCACCAAGGATACTGAATGCTGCTTTTGGATTGGCTTATTTGCAGCCTATAGCATGTCAGGTATCAATATAGCATTTTCTTTTGAATATTTCAGATGTGCTTTACAAAAACAAAAATCCAGAACGGGGTAATTTCAGGCAGCTGACCAGCAGCGCATTGCCACATGCAATGGAAAGTCGGCCCTGTATAACTTTAACGCTTCATTCAGACAGAAACAAAATTGCTGGTCATTCAACGATTGTTTCTCAATAAAGCTTATTGTAGGAACGATAAAAATGTAACATTTTTAAAACCCTTTTTTTTTTCACTGCATTGACTTCAGCCAGAATATTGCATTGTTTAATTATACAACATTTAGGGAATACTCTTTGCAACACAGAGCAAGATGACACAACTATCCTGGGAGCATATTGGTTCAGTGTGACATCTGTACCCAGCAGAAGCAGGTCACTGCAGAGTACATCCACCAAACCGAAAATGCAACCCCTCTAAATCTCAGACAAGTGCTGGTAGTGCTGCTCTTCTGTCCAGAACAGCTGGAGCCTTTCACAGATTCCCATTGGAAATGGCACCATCGCTGCCGGCCAACAAGAAGGATCTTATATGGACATGCGTCGGTTGATTTATCTGAGGTTCTTCCAGCTAGAACATTTGTTTTCGAGGTCAGACCAAAGTAGGAAAAATGGTTCTGCAGTGAAAGGTTTAAGTAATGATGGGAGGTGTATTTAACTGAGGCAAAAGGGTCCCGTTATGTCTGCAAATTCCTTAGTAATTGTTTGCAGCAGACATCTGTCAAACAGAGTTTGGGTACATTTAGCAGAGGTCAGTTTGTAATGGAGTGCTTTTGGACGAAATTAAAAGAGTTGATAGATTAATGGATCAAGGAAAGTTCTAGTGAAAGGTCAGGAAGCATGTGGTGGGTAGGAAGTTGTTGTGCACTAATCCTGACATGAACAATGTTGCCTTTAGATGGGTGTGCATTCTAAAATCTATTGCTTTTAAAATGATAATTAACTTCAAAAAGACTCATTAATGGTCAGAAACTGTTCAGAAAATAGCTGAAAAACATTCAAACTAGATTTTAGTATTTTCCTATCCCGATTTCCCATAAAAGTTACATCCCTCAACTTCACAACATCCATCCATCCGTCCACGGAGGGTACTCAAGATTTTCCTTCATTTTCAATCGGTTCATGCTCTCTAACAAAAAAAGTTAAAACAAACTCATTTCAAATTGGGGCCTTCACATCCAGAATAAATTTGCAGTGACCACAATATAACTACTTCCTGTACAAGGTGCCCACTTCTCATTTGCCAGCTTGACAAATTGAAAGCAGAACAGAAGGTGACATCCCTCGTTTGCCTCTCTGCGGCCAATAAAAATGAATCCTGATTATTTTCTCCTCTTTCTGTGGAATGCAAGCTCCCCGAAGAATGTGGGAAGGAAATTCCATGGGGAGAAGATAATAAACAAGACCAGTGTTAGTTGTGTCTGCGGCTGCTGGGGTTTGGGGCAGCAGGTGAACTTCAGAGGGCTGATGGCTTATGCAGGACCCGCATTAGGCCCCATCCAGCAGCTCAAATAAACGCTCATTTCTACACTCCCTGTTCCAGACGTTTCTCAGCAAGATCCATTATGTCAGAATCAGTTAAAGCAATCGGTCACTTCCAGGTGTTTTCAGCTCATTTATGTGCATGAGGGTTCTCCACACTGATAGTACACTCCCCCCCCCCCCAAAATGTTCTTTCTTGGTATATGTCTTCTTCTCCAATTCTCATTTAAGTTTTCCATGAGAATTCCGAAGCGGTGTTCCTTCCGGGGCGAACAATGCAACGATGCAGGAAATCAGATAAACAGCTTACCGGTGCAGCTAACCTGGTTCTAATGCACTATTCAGGAGGTGTTTAGAAATGCCCGCTCTCACCTGTGCGCAAACTAATATAGGGTTAAAAGCGAAAGCACACTATTGAGTTCTAACAAACGTCCGTTTCTTTCTTTACAGTGATCAGAGCTAAGGTGGTCGGCAAGAAGCTGCTGAGAGATGGACCTTTTGGAACAATGCGCTACACCATCAAGCAGATGAAGGTGAGGATCTTAGATTCCCTTCAGTCCTCAATGTTCGTCTTCGAAGCATGAAGCTAAACAGAAACTTTGAGAACCTTTCAGCTAAGACTACATGGTATTGAATAATACAATTGCAATCATTTTTGCACCATTTGTAATGAAAATCTTTATTTTTAGCGTTTTAGCTAACTTTGAAAATGTTTAGCGCAGTTAGCTTACCCTCAACTAATTTTTGCAGATAAATTATAAGGTACCAAGTTACTTTAACTTTCAGTTGAATAAAATTCATGTGTGTTGACAGTTCTGAATCCTTCAAGTAGACGTTCATGCTCTTATTTTGAAGTGATTGAAGACTGTTTACGCAGCGGTTCCGTTTCCTCTCATGTTCTCTCTTCCCCGCCAATAACTTTATTTCAAACAAGAAACGTACAGGGTCAAAATAAAATACGGACAGTAGAGAATAAGATTTAAACAAATACAATATCTGAGGTCATCATACAACATGTACATTATAATGTCAAAATTAAACTGATGCTCAAATGTTGACATGTTTCAAGGGCAGATATAATTTGATGCGAAGTTATCACTAATGTTTATGATTAGCACTTTAGCATTTATGTCCACTAAATACTGTGTTTGTGTAGTGCGGTAGAGTGAGCAAAACTAGTGCCGGTAATTAGCACTTTAGGGGTTAGCACAGCTAACTTTGTTAGCAGTGTCTACCTTTTCTGGTCTGTGTCGGGTCTGAGCATCTACCTCAGTGACCTCAGCATAACCGAAAACGAATAGCAGCAAGTTCTGCATTCCAAAGACTTCTTTACATTTTTAATTCTGGACATACCAACATCAGAATAATGATGTACAAGTGAAAAAATCCACTGTCTTACCATCAACTAAATTAAGCTACATTGGTTATTGGAATTATAACAAACAATGTTGTCCTGAAAATACTTGAAATTAGAATTCATATTGTCAAAGCACATATTGTAATAACATATTTCATTTCTAATCAAATTTATGCAATTCCAGTTCTCTACAGAAACCAGAAAAAATACCCACTGCTGTTTTTTCCTAATGTAGTGGGTATAGCTCTCTGACAAACTGTCAGAAAAAGGAATGTAACTGGTAGGTTGATAAAAACTATGGTTTTGTCTTATGAAAGTTTTTATATTATTATTTAGCTGTCCAGTTATTCTACCACCTAGAACGGTCATCTAAAGGTTATCAAATAGATTCTGAAAATTGTAAATGAAGGCAACTGGTGCTTAGCTCACAGAAAATACAACATTTTTGGGGAAAAAATAAAATAACTTTTCTGTATGCTTCAGCATGTTAAATTTAATAATTTTAAGTCCATTATAACTCAACGTCAAGATCTACTGAACTGCATAAAATGCCCCCTATTTGAACCAAGCCTTTGTTTGTTTAGGTGAATTATAAACCTAATCTTCACCCAAGATTGACCCTTTTTGGTAACCTACTGAAATCAATATTCTTCTTGCCAAACGTTGTCCGATATGCTCAGCCGATGATAGAGAAGTTCTTAACCTCATTTTAAAGCCATAGATCCAATTAAGACCAGAAGCAAATTTCTAAATTAAGAGTTGCTAGAAGAGAAGTCGTACATTTAAGACTCATTTTGATAAATTTAGGTCATTACATGAAAACCTTCACTTTTGAGATACAGAACATTTATGATCGAAATCTGTAACTGAATCATTGCTAGTTTGAGCTAATTTGATGTTCACAGCCACATGATTAATGGTCTCTAAACTGATAACATCTAGTCTTACTGTTATTGTTAAACTCCTTCTCTTTAATGCTGGGCTTTTAATGTAGAAACCCATTTAAAAGCAATGGCGAAACTATAATATAGGTTTAAGAAACTTACACCAGTGTCTCTCCAGCCTATAACTAAACGCAGACTGGAATTCCAGTCCTGGAAGGCCGTCCCTCCTTTTCTCCGGATCCTTACATAACGCTCCATATTTCTGACAGATGCTGACATCGGCCCGCTGCTTTGACAGGAGCCAGGCCGAAGGATTAGTAGGCTTATGGGTATTACAGCTCAACCAAACTCCTCGCACCGAGAGTAAACATTTTGTCAGAGTCACGCACCAGCATCTGTACAACAGTGGCCTTTTTGTTATGTATTATGACTGTTTGAGCTTATATAAAAAGCAAAGCATCCTCCAGATTTCCACAAATCCTATGAGACGAATCCCTTTGGCCTCCATAAAGCTCCACAGCTTCTGGCTGAGGTAATAGTTTGTTCCGTTTTTCTGGGAGCACCGAGTCTAAACAGGGATTTCCTGTTGTTCTCAGAAAAATACATTACACCCTTAAAAAAACAGAGAAGGAAGCAGACCTCTGAAAACAGACTTTAGGCTGTGTACCTATCACAGTTGCACCACGTTACTCGTCACGTTATCTCGGATTTCACCAAAAGCCGAGCCTTCAGATTTTCATTCCCTCGCGGTACTCCCTTAAAATAGTCATCTGATAAAGCAGGAGTGTTCTTTCCTTTTCCTTGTTGTTCATGTGGGGACTTTTGAGTGTCGCTGAGAGAACTCTAGCACTGTTTTTCCAGTGCCTTGATTCCATCTCCCCTTTTTTTTTTTTCTTTTTCAGATGTACAAAGGATTCGAGAAAGTTCAGCATGTGCAGCACATCTACACGGACGCCTCCGAGAGTTTGTGCGGCGTCAAGTTTGAGATCAACAAGTACCAGTACCTGATCACAGGTGAGCTGTCTAAGTCATACTTTGAAAAAAGAATGCTGCTTGACTACAACTGCATTTCCATCGACCATATAATTGCTCAATTTGGCATATTGAAAATAAATGTGCTTAATGAAAAAGTGTCAATTTCGAAAAAAAAAAAATTAAATTAGACTTTTTGTCGTTAGGATGATTCTTGGTTAATAGAAACACTGCAAATTGCGAAATTGTTTTTTCGACCTTAGCGTAATATTGACAAACTTTTGCACACAATTGTCATGAAAACGCAGCTCGTCTTTGAGCAGTATTTCATAGAATGAAGGCATAATATTTTTATTCAATTCAGTAAAATACACCAAAGAATTTGGTTGTAATGTAAGAAAAACATGACAGAGTTCTGCACTGTTCACCCCCCAGTAGATGAGATCCACTCAGCGCGGTGAGATGTAGAGAACATTCTGGTCGGCTCCGTGTTGCCAGGAAAAGCTGCTTTCCTTCCAGAGTCCAGCTACCGGCATGACGACTGTTTGGCCCCCACTCGTCCTGTCCCCCAGGACTTCATTTGTCTTCTGACAAAAACTTTTCCCTCTATTATTAGACCCTTTGCTACTGTACAGAGGCGTTTTTTTTATTTAAGACTTCCCTTTGCGTCTCAGCAGTTTTTTCTCCTTCACAGCTTATAATTACCAGCCAGCAGGAAGCGGCTGGCATTTTCCAACACAAGAACTTTATGAGTTGCTATTTCCAACAAGGATGCTGTTTACTTTGGACCCTGCAGCACTCAACTTATATAGGTGTCAGTGAGTCCCCAACCTGTAAATACTGTAACTCCACCGCACGGCGCAAGCCAACGAGCTGGCGTTGCCAGGCAACTACAGCTATGTTTACCCAGTCCGGTCACGGGTGACATCAGTGGATGTCTCTCTCTCTCTGCCCTCGGGGCGGCTATAATAAGTCGAGCCTATAGCCTCCGCTGGAACACGGAGGCCTGCGGGATGAGCTATTGGAACCTCCTTTGATCCGGCTTTAGGGGGCTCCATACTGATTAGAGTTTTAGGAGCGAGTTGCACTCTCACTGCGACTCCACGGTCCGGTCCCGCAGCTTCAGAGGACGGGCTAAACGGGACAAATTTGTGACCTGTTGAAATGCCACTTACCGACAGCACTGTGAAGGAGACAAATGGTGACAAATATCGTCGCTCCTGGAGGCTCACAGCGCTGGAAGTGGTCTGCTGCTAAACATAGACATCTGATGACCTCCAGATATTCCAAAATGGGGGTGTTGGTTTATTATGGGATTGTCTTTCTGTTGGTAAACGAGTCAGGATTCTGAAGAGAAATGTTGGCAGAATCCTGACTTACATTCAGGAGATTAAAAATGAGCTGAACTATAAAGCTCACTTTACAGTTTACCTTACCTAAAGTAAGTTAAGGTGTGTAAGTAGACACGCTATTTGCTTGTTCTGGACTAACAGATATAAGTCCATTTTCAACTCATCTGTCCAGTGAAAGTTGTTCCAGAGGCTCTGATCTTTCTCGATGTCTTCTCTGGTAAACTTTAGTCTAGCCTTCATGGTTTTCTCATAGAACATCTCATCTGAAAGTTAAATCTATGTTGACTATCCAAGTGTGGAGGCATATACTTTTATAACAGCAGCAATAAGAGCCTGTATTAGGGTGGATATAGTTTATCGTTTGGAGTGCAGCGATCACCGATCCTTAAAAAGCTCAACTTACAGATTTTGATTTGGACTATTTTCTTTGTTTGTCTGAAAACTTTATCAAATATATTGATAACTTTGCTAAGTGGACAACAGTGGGGTTGTTGTTAACAGAGCATGTGGAGATTTGACCTGGTGACTGATTCTCAAACCTTTGTGCAGACTGACCGGTCAGATCTCCCAAAATTAAGGTTATCTGGGCTGATTTATCGGTGCACCCCTTTATGTTGTTTTCTAGTTGTAATAATTTGAATTTATTGCTAAATTCTAATTATTGAAATGCATTTGAAAATATGTGCAGGTTGGTGGTACAAATTTACAAATAAAACTTCATGTAATTTGTCACCTTCAAAAGTCCATGCAGTCACAGTTACATGGACAAAAATGGTAAAGAAATTGTAAATCATCAATTTACAATTGATGATTGTAAATCATTGTTTTGTGTTAACAAAACATTAACACAAAACATTGTGTTAACATTTTAAATCCTTTTTGTTTATCCCCACCTGCTGCAGTGACATTGTAAGATGTCTCTGTTTACACCACGTTAAACTGCATTTCCCCATGCAGTTGATGCCAAACATGTCTCGATTTTCTCGACTTTTGTTTGCCAGAGACAAAACCCTTTGATAAAATCCTTTGCGGTTTGAGGTTGTATCTCTGGAGGAACGCTCTGCTCACCTCCTTCACCCTTTTGCTCCCCAGGTCGGGTGTACGACGACAAAGTTTACACGGGGCTCTGCAACTTCAACGAGCGGTGGGAACGACTGTCGCTGGCGCAGAAGAAGGGCTTCAACCACCGCTACCAGCTGGGCTGCAACTGCAGGGTGAGTGAAAACCACGTAGAGCTGACGGGAATGAGACGAGCAAGCAGGAGGGAGGATGGAAGGCCAGGCTGGAAACTCCGTCAGCCACTACTAGAGGGGAGATTTAGTATTCATGGAGCCACTTTCACAGTTTCCATCCATTAAATCATCCGTTTGACCTCCACAAGCCAAGAAATGAAGATATTTTTATGAACATTTTTACGGCCTAGTTTCCACTTTCAGATTTCAGGGATGTTGAATAGTGGCAGAAATGCAGAAAAGAGCCAGTTTTACTGCGATCGCTGGGAATTAATCAACAGCCCTGGAAGCAGCTCCGGTTTTCATTCCCAGCTTCTCCTGGCTGCAGCGTGCAGCTGCTGACCCTGCCGCTGGGCGCCGTCCTGGACATCTGTTAACACACTCAGCCACTATCAGCAATAAATGGATTAGCAGAGGGAGCCTTTTGTTGGCCATGCGGGTCAGGGCGGCAGCCGCCCTGTCACCCAGACCAAAGACGACCGAGAATGATAGAACATGTTTCCATGTTAGCTCCACCTCTGACTTACTGCCTTTAATGAGCAGGAAATGAGTCGTAGCGCTCGTACCAAGCATTCTGATGACGGTTTAACACCGAATAACAAAAATGGGAAGTTCTCTCTCTAAAATGTGTCGACTGAATTTGCCGGTGCATTCATTTCTGAGACGAGTGCAGCTCTTTGCAGCAAGTGATTCACTTTTCCTCCCACCACATCTAGCCTCTTTTCTGTTCGTCACCTCTACGAGTGGCAGCGTGAATCCTTCCCGTCAGTCGGCGCCATTCATTCATCCGGGGAGCGGCTTCCCCCCCCCCCCACTTTTATGTATAAGCACCTGGCATAATGACGCACATTTCAAGGCAGAGTGGAGCCCGACTAAATCCTTAAACTACCCAAAAGTTGAGTGCATTAGGAAGACGCTTCGTTTCACATTCCTCAGCACAAAGCACACAAGCATCAGGGCGAAATTGGCAGCTCCGCTCTCTAAACGGTTTCCTTTTACTGAACCACCTGATCACCACAGCTGGATAGATGAGATGGGACATGTCGGAATATTTTACTGAATTCAATTCTGAAGTTGCTTTTAACTCCTTACATGAAATCCAGTGTCTTTCACTTTCTCTGATTCTACAGTCTTTTCATCTTCATAGCAAATATAAATGCATAAAATCTACTTGGATCCATTTGTAAAGCTTTCCTCACCAAGCATTCAACGATTCCAACCTCCTTAATGCCAGTTAAAGTATTACTTATTACAAACAAAGACAGTGATGATTAAAGTCTTTGATATGTTCAAACATGACCAACATAGATTGGACTGCACTTACAAGATGAATTTGTATTTTATCAGGATTAATGTGTTTTTAAAAAGCCAACATGGAAGATCTAAGAGCTTATAAACAGCTTTAAAGAAAAAGATACCATCTAATATTATGTATTTATATTATATTGGCTTTTTTAGTTTCAATAATTAGGCCCAATTATGGATTATGTATTTTAAAAAGACAATGGTTCATAATCTAGTTATGATTTGACTATTAACAAAATAGTAGTAATAAAAACATCTTCTGAGTAATTGTGGTATTATTTACAGAGAGTCAATATTTTTACTAAAGCATAAAATCATGGAGTCTTCTGTGATGTTTTAACTTTTATGATCAGTGGAGACAAACATGTTTAATATGCAACATTTTCACATTTTAAGACTTAGTGTGATAAATTGAAATGGGTTTAAATTAGAAACTCTGTAATAAATAATAAATTAAGAAAGAGAGGGGTCTCCATTTTTCTAATGCTAAGTGTGTTAGCCTTTATTTATTCCTGTCAGCAGGAGCCTAGCTTGTCCCTGTCTGTATATTTAAAACAGAAGTTGTAAATAGACTGAACAGTAGAAAAAAAAACAAAACTGAAATTTACTGTTTTAAATGAGAATGAAAGCCTTCCATCGCTATGCTACATTCACTAGCATCCTGAAAGAACTAGCTTTAGCATATGGATTTAGAGATTGTTCTATTTTTAGTGGTTTCTCTTTTACCCTAATTGTTTTAAATGCCAAGCAATTTTTGAATGAATTTTCTCTATATAAGAGCTTTATTTGAATAGGTCTTGACAGTTTGTTTGTTTCAGGCCTCCGTATTTAGTTGTGTTTTTCTCTGTCGGTAGATTAAGCCCTGCCACTACCTGCCCTGCTTCGTGACTTCGAAGAACGAGTGCCTGTGGACGGACATGCTGTCCCACTTTGGTTATCCCGGCTACCAGTCCCGACACTACGCCTGCATCCAGCAGAAAGAGGGCTACTGCAGCTGGTACCGAGGCATGACCTCCCGCGATAAAACCATCATCAACGCCACTGATCCCTGATTCCAGGCACACCACGCCCAGAAACCAACGCTCTCCCGCCCCGTTTCTGTCCCCCATCTCAGATTCCTCTTACTGGACTCGTGACGGCCTTCTTTAAAAAGGCAGAAAAGAGCAGATATAATACAGTGCCTGTCTGTAGCACTTCTGATAGAAAAAAAACAAAAAACAAAGCGTCGTTGTAAAGGTTGCCCTTTAGACTTGTAAAGTTTTCCCACTTCAGTCAGCTACCATCGTGTTTTAATCCGTGGTAGAAACGGTAGACGTTTATCAGACGTTTATACGGGAAGACCATTATCAACCTCGGTTGGGATCGTAAAATTGAAAAAGTGGCACCGACTTTAAGCAGCTAATCTACTGATTTGATTGATATCTTGCCAATAACACAGACCATCTTCTTAAAGTAACACACACCAAATTAAAGATTGAGGTGAAATCTGTTCACAATAGTACACCTGCTAGCAGCACTGCCAAAACACTTCTCAATAATGATTTTGTGCCAATATTGAGGGATGAGAATTATACTTGTTAGATTCAAATTCTGAAAATGTAGATTCAGATCAGCCATGTTGAGTTTTACTGCAGCATCCGTCTTTACCACGGCTGTACCTCGGCTTCCCTGAATGTTTCTAGTGCAACTCACCTACAGTTGCACCTCAGCCCCGTACTCTTCCTCCTTTGTTGTGCATAGATTATCAAACGTTAACACCGATTCAGTGCCAACAGAGGGAGGAATTCTTTTTTCTTTTGAGTTGTGATATTTTATTTTATGCTGTATATAAAAATAAGCTAAAGAAATGCTGAAATCTCTATAATGCATTTATTTATGTTTATTGGATTACACAGTAACCCTGGTATACATGCAAAGACAGAATTAAAAAAAGTACAACACATCAAATCAGTCGGTGTGAACGACACGCATTGAAATTTTAAGGTACTTTTTTTTTGTTCGATCATATTTCCCTTGGCTGGTACTATTCAACAACTCGGTGATAGTTCAGTTTAAACAGGTTTCACAGTATGAGATATTTTCTAAGTGTATATTCAATCTTTTGTATTTAACTATTTTAAATGAACATTATATATAAATATATAAAAAAAAGATAGTAATTTTATTGTCACTAAGATCATTCTTCTTCACCTGCTCCAGTCTGGATTTTTATTTTTTTTTCTTGTTAGCTTCCTTTCAGTCCATTCCATTAGCGGATGCTGATTTGCCTCAAATGGATTAACAACCCTTTTTTAAAAAATCAGCAAAGTTTCTATTGAAGGCCTAAGAACCAACATTATTACTAAGTTCTGCCAGTAGGATATGATGCTAAATGTTAGCTTTGCTAACACCTGTTAGCTAAAATGCAACCATTTGTTTTTCAACATTTAGCCTCGAATTTTTAAACAATTATATTTAAATAAAACTTTAGATTCTTGCGAGACCTTTTACCCAAATTTCTTGACAATCTTAAACTAAGCTAACCAACTGTTAATTATAGCTAGCAAATAAGAAGCCTCGACTTCTTCAAGCAACACAAATTTAAGTCTTTTTTGTGGGCCGAATTGTCTTCATTAGTGTCCATAGGGTTCCTCCTCCAGTTGTGGCATTTCTGTGTCATTATTTCTGTGGTTTCTGTTTGTGTAAATATACAGTCTGCTTAACACAGAAACAATTGGTCAAGTTCAAACTAAAATGGAAAAAAAAGAGGAAAAACTGAAATCAAGAAAGCTGTGTACAGTCTGTGTGTAAGCACTGATTCCTGAATTGTGTGGGGTGGGTGGGGGTGTTACCATGTAAGGGTAGATAAATGTTTGACTTAATTTCTGTGTTTTATATTTTTATAATAAAGAGTCAATGAAAAACGGACCAAACAAGGCTTTTTGTGATCTCTTGTGCGTTTCAGGTGGTTTTCTAAGGAATAACTTCAGAAATCACTCACCATTTGTGTGTGGTTTGGGTAGAAGGTTTGTTCATTTAGGGGGAACTTCTCAGGGCCGAGGGAGTGGTAGAGCTTAATCATTTGAGAAAACTGTGAAGAGAAATAAACAAGAGGACAAAAGGTGTTGGGTAGAACCTGCAGCTGTATGAAAAAGCATTTAGAAATTTCTCTTAATTTAGCTTTCTTCACCCTTAAATATTGTTTTTTAATGAAAAAAAACTTTAAAGTCAGACGGAGATAACATGAATAAGTCCAAAATTAGATGATTTCATTAATAAGGTGAAAAAACTACTCAAATAACCAGTTCAAAATTGCATTGAGTATTTTACTAAGGTTTTCTATCACTCTCCTGCAGTCTTGGTGACCCTCAGGACGAGTGCGGCAGTTGGTTCCCGAAACCACAAAAACAAAAAAACTTGTAAAACATGGGGTCAATGCGACCCTGCCAGACCGCACGCAGGGTCCAAATGACCCAGTCTCTTACGACCGCAGGAAGGTTAATGGATATAAAATTAGCATGATGATCTAAGAGTGACAAAAAAATTTAGGAACAGAAATCTGTAAGACAGCAATGGAGCTAGCGCTCTATACTTAAGGACATTTATGATTAGGATGTCAGCTGGTTGATGGCTCATCTTGAAGTTACCGTCTGGCACTGGGATAAAAGCTTTTCATTGTCTGGAAATTTAAGGAAATGGGACTGAAACGGTTGAGATCCACCCAGTCAGAGCTGGTTCTACCAGCCGTTGTTCAAACAGCGTGTTAAGGCAACATCCATGATCCCTTCTAGAAACACTGGGCGCCACACAGACAGTGAGTTGAACTTATCTTTCATTGTAATTGATTTGTACGGGCAGATCCAGACTCTAGGGATACTATGCAGTGATTTGACCACCACGGGAAGCAAAAGTACCTCTACAGACCAAACAGCATAAAAGTGTCAGTCCTGGTGAAACATACTTTAAACTCAAATTGTACCTGACAACACCGCATTCATGAAGCCACACAGAGCTAAGCATTTACATGTTTTTCACTGGAGATTTCTGGCTTTTCATTTCCTACAAAGCTACTAATAAGTACAGTGACAAAGACCTCCTGCTCCAGGCACAGGTGTTCCTGCTCCATGTAATGGCCCTTATAAATCAGCCAGAGGCAGCTGCTGAGAGGGTAAGTCTGAGCACCCTATGGAGGTTAAAGCAGAGCAGGGAGAGCTGTTTAAGACTGCTTACCACCCAAGGTTTGCTGCAGAAATTATATAGAGAGAAGAGGGAGTTGACACTCGGCACGCCACCGAAATGCAGGCCGATCACAACATTCCTGAAGTCCTCGCCAGGAATCATGCTGTAGGCGTGTTGGCGAATCAGGACGAAGTCTGGCTTAAAAGACCTGCAGACAGACATCAAAGGAACCATGAACGTGTACAGATTGGTCAAATTTAAAATGCATTAGGTGAAAGGCCTCAGCATCCAGGAAAAACCATTTGGCTCAACTGATCGGATGGCAGATTTCAAAACCAGATGGCAAAGAGTTGTGAGAATTTCTTGAGGTGGGTGGTGGACAGAAGAGCGCTATGTCAGAAACTCTCTGAAGGACTAGTTTTTATTTGTCTATAAGGACGTCTGAACACCTGATAGTCTGGTAGACTGGGTTCGACTGGGCACAGAAATTGCAACATTTGCTACGTTGAAGGAAGCAACATAAAAACCTCTGGAGACACAGAGCTCAACCTCCTTCTTCAAGAGATTTAAACAAAAATGGAGTAGTGTGAGATTTTAACGGTTGAAGGACCAAAAGCCATTTCTCTCACTACCGCTAGACTCAGAAGATTGTTTTGATTGTATTCACCCAGAATGCCCTGCACTGTTGTCCGCAGCCTGCTTCTGGAGTGATCTCCAGTCTGCTCGGCGTTCACATACACATTCAAACTGCATTCACTTCAACCAAGCCGGTTTTTAGTCAGACCAGAGTTTGCTTTTTTGGTGAGGTTGGGCATCCACACCTCCCCAAACAAACTGATCTTTCTAGGCAAATAAACCAGAGTTTGATTGAAGCGGACTAAACAAGGCTGGTGTGAATCTTCATCGCATAGGTGGTTACGGTTATGCTACAGTTAGCAAAAAACAAACTGAAAATCTATGCTTGTTTGTTATAGCGGCAATGTAAGACTCCCAGACTCCACTAAAGGCTTTTTGTGAATTTGGAATAAACTTAGAGGATAACATAAACTGACATTATCTGTTTAAATAATAGCACCTGGTTGCACCCTAACCCCATTTTGAGTTAGGTATTGATAAAAGGCTGGCACAATGAGTCTGGGTGAAAATCAACCAAAAGTACAAAAGGTACAGAACAACAAAGAGACACCAGGACTCGTCTCGTTGTCCTCAAATTACTTAAGTCCGACTGACGTTAAAAAAAAAAAAAGATTTTAAAAATGCATCAAATTACATTGGTACAACTACTGTGTTCATTCAAAAAGTTAAGAATGTCATGTTTTATTAAAACCTAGACTGAAGTTGTGAAAAGTCAACTTGATCTCTGGCTGATCACCAAAGACAACATGAAGCAACACTGCCAGAAACATACGCTGAACAGGATCCGTGTTCACACCGTCACCGAACCTAAAATACTTTTGTGCAACTCAGTTTATGATCAACTTAAAGAGAACAAGTCCCAGACCAAATCCTCATCCGTCCACAATGATGCCTGACAGTTGGTGTGCCGTTTGTGTTGATGTGCTGCATTTCTTTTTGCATCCACGTTTATTTTAATACAAGGCTTACTACCAGTAGCCTGTTCAAACAAACTGTACTGGTTCAAACGTTTTTTCAATGGTGGTTCTATTATGAACTTCAACACTGAACATGCTAACTGAAGAATGGGATGGAGCTTTTGTTTTCATTTGCAATTTCTCTGACATTTACAGCAGTCTGACTTCTGACTGAATTTTTATCAATCTGGACCTCAGATTCTTTGGAAGTAACCTTCCAACCCTTCCCATGTTGTTTGGCAGCAGCAGGTCCATTGCTGATATTGTTCATCTTTGGCATTGTGCAGATCATGTTCCTCTAAAGTCCTAAGAAATCAGGAAGAATCCACTCAGCTGGATCATATTTGCTGATTAACGTTTCTGTTAATCGGAAGGTGGAACAGACCAGATCATTTATATGTTGAAACCTCAGAGCTGCTTACAGTTTCCTACAATAAATGACAGACTGGATGCATTTTAGTATGCAGTCATCATGAGTGACATCTTTCCTTAGTGAAACATCCCATTGCGACCTGACTGTGTTGGGGACAGAAGTCTCCAGCACTTCTCAAACTCTGTCAGCATATGAACACACACCGGCTGGGGTGTGTGTGTGTGTGTGTGTGTGTGTGCGCGTGTATGTGTGTGTGTGTGTGTGTGTGTGTGTCGATGGTCATGAGCTTCATTAGTCTCAGACTGTCGGGCTGAATAGGTGAAGAACTTCTCATCGATCCAATTAGCCTGATCCTTCCTTTACAAACTGTTCTGGGAGTGAATCCAAGTGTTTCATGAAGAACCTGAAGTCCTCAACCGTTTCACATTTATTAGAATAAAATTAGACTCGCATACTTTTGTTTTTTTTTTCCTTCAATAACTTGTTTTCCGTTTTGCTTTCCTTAGATTTCATGAACTGATGAGATGAGCAGGTTATGTCATCTCTCTTTGGGGATTAATTAACTGGCTGAGCAAAGGTCATGCTGGCTCTCCTTCTCATGTCGCCAAACTGAAAGGCTGATTCAGGGAAGCATTAATCAGAGAGGCAGCAGAGAGGCCCAGGGTAGCTCTGGAGAAGCTGTAGAGATGTGCAGCTCAGGTGGGAGAATCTGTTGACAGGACAACGCTACAGAAGTTTGGCCGTGTAAAAGAAAAACCGCTACTGATCCTTGAAAGAGATTCAGACGTAGTCCTGTTAGTACTTCTCTACAAGCCACATGGGACACAAGCAACATGTGTCCCATGTATAACGCTCTCTGTGTCTCATTATATTTTACATTGTCATCATTCATATTTGCTCTTTCTGAACCATTTGAAAGAAGGTTTGTTGCAGTTTATTGTTTTCATGTTTTACCAAGGTATTCAACATTGTTGTTTTTGCCATTTTCAGTTTCTACATTATTTATTTTTACATCAGCTGTTCTACACCTAACTGCACTGATTGAACAAATTCAAGCTGTGTTGTTTTTATATGTTGGACCAAAGTTGTGAAGCTATTGTTGTATTTAAGTGTGCTGTACTGTTGCAGAGTTATCAAATTAATTTGTAATTTGGTACATTTATGTCTGTGTTTAAAAATAAAAAATAAAACGAAGAAATGTTTCAAGTCAGTACATAGGTTCTTCTGTACCGGATCGGTATCAGCCGATACTAAATCTCAGATATCGGTATCAGAAGTGAAAAATGTGAAGAAAAGAAGAGAAGGAACAACTATGAACATACCCCAGGACTGACATGTCTGTGACTTTTCTACAGTAAAATTAGTGCCAAAAGATGATGTTGTATGTTTTTTTTTAATCAACATTCCTTAGACTGGAAGCTATTCATACTTGGGACAATGCGCTGCCATTTGGTCTCCAGATCCCATTATCATGAAGAATCTCTGACCTTCTAATAAGCTCTGAAGGAATATGTGTGTTCCAGAGAGCATTTTTCTCCATAAAGGCCCTGTGCTTGTCTCAAAAGCTGATGAAGGCCTTATCTTCCTCCATCAGCCTGTCTCACGTTGATAAGACTAATCGCGGTAAAACTCAGTGGGAATGCCACAAATGTCAAACAGTACATACCGAGGCTCAGTCCAGGGTGGATACACAATGCTGCATTGTGCTGCGGGGGCTCTATGCCGTCACAGGGAAATGCACCTTACAGAGAAAACTCTCTGCTTTCCTGTTAACAAGAACAGATGCCGCTGCATGACACCAAAATAACATCTAGGTTTGTTTTGAGACTTTTTGGACTTTAAAGGTCAGTACTTTGAAGAAAATATTTATACCACTTGTGCCTTAGCATTACACAAGAAGAAAGACTCAAACTCAATTTCGTTTCAGTCTGATCATTCCCCTTTCAAGGGGAAATTTCCTCAAATGAGACGACTTTTTGAAATAACTTATCTTTCTATGGAGTTGTGATTTTTCGGATTGATTCCTTCAGACTATAGCAAATCATTATAAGATATATTATGTAGAAAAAGAAATGATTGAGAGCAGAAGAATTCCTGAGGCAACCAAATGATCGGCAGCAAGGCATTACATTTCGTAAGCATGTCCAGCAGCTCTTTTTCACTATTACGAAACAATGTTGTATTGACAAGAATGCTGGGAAAGCTGAAGTCCTTTCAGCTTTCAGAAATTTTCCCTCGAATGAATCATACTCCAACTAGCACAAAGACTTACCCAACTATGAGAGTCTCTGCTAAAATCTCTCATTGACCGTTGCCTAGTAAATGGAAGTTGCTCACCAAAGCCAACATGGTTCCTGATGATTTACTGACCAGTTTTAGTCTCTAAGGTGGTTCTGCTGGACAGCTCATGTTTACCCCTCTGGTTCTGCAACAGCCCCCTGAGGGGAGCATGTTAATGCATTCTACATTAAGATTATCACAATGATCGGTTTGGCAGTCGAGTAACACATGTAATGCAAACATGTAATGAAAACCAGTGCACTACCAGTGTGGGCTGAATGGGTTAACGATGTTCATAAAGGTCATTACAATAATCGTCTGTTGGCTTAATCATCAGACCCTCACATAAAAACCCAGCTGAACCTACTAAAAGGAAGTTAGATTTTTTGACTTTCACTATTATTGCGGGTGTTAGGGTCCTCGCGGGCGCCGTAACGTGTGCTGCAGCAGCATTAATTAAGCCCTCTAAGAGCAGTAAAGAGAATGTTCCTGACAGTTTTACAACTTTCGCCTCACATTTCATCCCCTCTCCCCCATTTTTAGTTTGGGGATCTGGTGACAGCCCATGATACTTATGGTTCAATTATCTTAGCAAACCACTTCCTCGTTAAAGGTTTACCAATCAAGTGAGAGACACCGATCAGTGCTGGCTAATTGTTTGTTGTGCATTCTTCTTTTAGTACAGCTGGGAATCTGTGGTTATGGCAGAAAGGAGACAGGCTGCTCTCAGGCTTCTCATACTTTGGCTGCTGTCATCTGCTGTTCGGCCAGATCAGCATTCCCACTCTGAGCGGAGAAGCTTGATGGAGGTTTTGGCAGCGAGAGCCAGAGAAGCCAAAGGGCTGACTGCAGAATTTCATCTGGAAACAACATGCCACAACTACTGTACTTTGTGGCATACCGTTCTGCTACGCTACACATGCCACGTTGCACACTCAGCAAATTGCTACAGACGGTTTTGACAACAGGTATTTGCTTGTTTTCATATTCCGCAGGTAAAACTGAGTCTGTGTCAGTCACACTCTGCCTTAGGAAAGGCTGATGTTGTCTATACCTGCTGATGTTGGAGCGATCCAATGAAAACTGAGTAATAAAGCTGAAAAGTAACTGAGTAAATTTGAAGGAACATTCGCATTGAAGGATATTTTTCCTTCCAATAGCTGGTACAGTGATGTTTGACATGTATTATGATAAATGTGGGTCTCAAAGCTCCTCTGGTCTGTCATTATGTTCACATGCGTCTTGAGGAAAGCACATTCACACACCCTAAATAATCATCAGACCCTCACATAAAAACCCAGATTAACCCAGAAGGATGTTACATTTTTTGATTTTTGGTTAAAAAAGAGGGATTTATTTTTCCACAATAACTAGAGGAAATGATCTGGCATTATGGTTGATGCACTTTCAAATTTGAGAAAAGAGGGGTAAGGTAAGGGCTCTCCAAACTGCCCAGGTGACACCATTTACCATCTAGTTGGCTAGTGTTGGATGGGGCTGTATGATGTACAATAGATTTTTTTTTTAGCTTGATAATCATGTTTTAATGTCTTAACAAAGTTGGCATGTTGCTTCATGCGTTTCATGCATGTTGAAGCTGCGGTTTCCATGCTTCTAACCATCAACCTCACAGAGCAGTCCTCCCTCACAACTCCCCTCACTTATCTCCTTCAGACTAGCCAGAAACAATTAGCAAACACCTGGTAGAACTGAGCATCAGCTGAGCTCATTACAGGAGCTACTTCTCTGTTCAGCTCTGGTTAAAATGTAGTTGGAGGGTTAATAAAGGAGCCATGTTGTAATGACTTCCTGAAGGCAGAGTGTTAGAAAGAACAGGAGTGTTTTAAAGAGACAGAGGCCTGATTTTAAGGCGTTAAATTGCAAAGTGGAATTTCTTTGTAATATCTGATTTATGCAGCATTTTTATAGCTGCAGATACTCAATACTTTATTGCATATAGTGGTATAAAATGGCACTATGTGCCTGGAAAATACATAATGCATAATACCAAGACAATGCCAATATCGACTTTTTGGGGGGCAAAATGAATGTACGTAGCTGAAAATAGACACCAACATCGGTAGCCTACAAGGTACTTGTTAAGCTTAAGGTTCTATATTGATATTAGCTGCCGTGATTCTAACACAAACCTACGTAGCTCCGCCCAGCAGCAGCAGGTCTCCTTCACAGGTGGAAACCCAGCGCGAGCGTCGTAGCGCTCATGTTGCGTTTAAAGGCGGCTCGGAAAAACAGGTTACAACATGTTAACAACGGATTAAACTCTGTCACTTTTAACTGCTGATAAAAGTGACAGAGGACAAAGATATGGGAAGTGTGGAAGCCTCTACTGTATCAAATTGACATAGGAATAACAGAGAGTTGGCCATTCTAAGGTAAAAACCCAGCGCATACAGTGTTCATGTTATGTTTTTGTTTTTTTCATCCAGATGGCTTCCCGCGCCCCCCCCCCTCCAATGACACGGCGCCCCCACAGTTTGGGAACCTCTGACTTGGTGTCTGTTGTCACCCATCGCCTCCACCTTTATTCGCACACGGTGCTCCAGACATGCGCAGTGGTTTCCTCTAAGCCAGCGCTTCTCAATTCCGGTCCTCAGGCCCCCCTGCCCTGCATGTTTTAGGTGTTTCCCTACTGCCACACACCTGGATTGAATCTATGGGTGATTAACAAGCTTCTGCAGCACTTGATACCTGCAGAAGAGGTAATGAAATCATTTAGATCAGCTGTTGTGAAATACAGGCACATCTAAAACATGCAGAGCAGGGGGGCCTGAGGACTGGAATTGAGAAGCACTGCTCTAAGCGGGAGAAGATGTCTAACTAATCGATAATAGCTGCATAAATCATAAGATATGGCTACATGTAAAACCAGCAGCGCTTCGCTTTCACAGACGGTGGGGACTTCGTCCAACTTTTAGCGTCACTTGGAAGGAAAGCTTAAAAAAAGGTAAGATCTGTGGAAGTGATGCTAGCAAAGCTAGCTGTACAGGGACACATGTTGCATCTGCGATGAAAAAAAGTTGTCACTCATGCGCTGAATTATTGTGTGGAGGTGTTGACTGAGGTGTCGCATTTATGGGACAACGCTGTGACCAAAGTGCAATGTAGTGATATGACATTCAGGAACGATCCGATTCTTCTGGACAGATCTTTGCGCCATTGGAGAGTGTTCATAGTGTCGTTTACCGTAATGTAGCGCAGGGCGCTGGTCTTGGTCTCAGGTTCGGTGGTCTTGACTACAACTCTGCTACGTGGCTCCTCGATTGCATGTCTTCCCCCCCCACACCTTCGTTCCATCCCCCATCAGTTGGATTTCTTTCTAAATAAATGTCACTAATGAAGTTCATGCTATGTTAGGACAGGAAACAAGATGTTTCCATCCCTGAAATTATGATGCATAGAATCACATATAAGTCTAAACTCGTACAGAGAATAAACACAATAAGAACATGTTTAATCTGTGACATTATTAAAATGGCACATTTATGATGTATTCAAATTAAATACTATTGGCACACTTAATGATATTAGCGATTATGTTATGTATTCAGCAAGTACTTTTACTTTTAATACTTAAGTATTTTTACTTTTACTTAAGTAAAATGTTAATGTGGTACTTTGACTTTTACTTGAGTACATTTTTGCCTGTGTATTTGTACTTTTACTTAAGTACATTTTTTGAGTACTTTCTCCACCACTGTGTCAGACAGGTTGGGTTTCAGTATTTTTGTCCCCCCATCCCCCACATCAGAGTGTGAGTTTGTCTAGTGACACTGAAACCAAAAGTGCAATTTCATAAAATATCAACAGTAAATAATATTTTCACTTAATGCCGTTTTCTTTTTGATAACTTTTAATCATTCTTAACAGAACAAGTGTTTACTTTCCACCCTGGTTGCTCCCTAATGTATTCTGACACTACATTAACATTCTTTTTTTTACAATGCATAGCACATGGACAAGTGTGAGAGCAGTGAAACCACAGAACTGTGAGAACAAGAGCTGCTTGGTGGAGCCAGCGCAGGGCAGCATGTCTGCACAGAGGGGTCAAGGGTCACATCGGCCAGGAGACACGTGGAAAAGTAGGAGCCTGCTTTAAATATGGCTTAAAAAATAAACCCGGCATTTGTGTGTGTGTGTGTGTGTGTGTGTGTGTGTGTGTGTGTGTGTGTGTGTGTGTGTGTGTGTGTGTGTGTGTGTGTGTGTGTGTGTGTGTGTGTGTGTGTGTGTGTGTGTGTGTGTGTGTGTGTGTGTGTGTGTGTGAGTGCCATCCTAGAATGATCACATGCACTCAAAGAAAACTCAATCACATGGCGTGTGTTTAATTTGTGCTTGGGAAGCTGGTGTTTATGCATTCCTCTGGCGCAGAATGAAACACGCGGCTGTCGCAGACATAATTAGGACATAATCTATGAAATGGGAAGGATCTGAAGGGTCTGCTGAGTTTTTAGCCAATTCTTTTATCCAAGCTATTCCCCTGCGGCTCTTTCTGGGAGGAAACGCGGCAACTAAACGGAAACAAAAGCAACTTCTAGAAGTTGAACTTCTGACTTTATAGCTGTGGGACCACTAAGCGTTATTAGTCATGTCCCGGTGGGACCGGCTGCTTGAATTGACCATTATTCTATTTGTAGACCAGTTCAGAGTCATAAGTGATAAGCAAAGTAATTTGGCGGTGAACGTCAGTGTTTGTGAGCGAGGCAGCAGTCACACCATCTGAATACAATTTTGCCGTTCTATCATTACTGAGATTTCACGAAAAAAATATTCCATATCACACAATAACCTCAGTGTCAGGGCTGGAAACAGGTTTCATTGTTAAGTCGGCTGCTTTGGAATCCCCGAGCTGACGACTGTCCTCAGGACACAGTCAGGCCCCTTCCTGTCACTGGGTGGTTCTGAGGCTGAGATCCAACATTTAAGCAATATTCATAAAGGCTAAAATGTTTCTGCTGAGGCAATGTCCTAAAAATCAGCAGGAGAAGCATTGCTCCAATTTTATTAACTGTTGAGATATAATGTGTTGCAAACATATTTGAGAGGGATGCTCTACTTTAGCTAGAGCAGGGAAGCCAGTTACAGTAGATCTAATACAGTCCAACCCTGAAAGATTAACTGCTTAAAGGGGCAGTATCATGTTAAATAGACTTTCTTTGAGCTTGACATCATGTTATAATGTTATTGAGTAAATTGAGAAAAATGTGGTTCTAAAAACAGTCAACAGTTCCCGTCAGGAATCCGTTCCCTTAAGGGAATTGTTCGACCTTGGTCAAACTGAAGTCATACATCAATTATCAATCACATGATTTCGGGACGTTTGTTTTCACACACACCTTTTATCGTCAAAACACGCCGAGCCGAGCTCCTGTGAAGCCCCTCCCACTACGGTTTACATCATGGAGTTTGGTCATAATGATGGTTTACATCAGTAAACACAGTGATCACAGCAGAGAGGAACCATTATTACAAGTTCACAAATTCGGAGGAGGAAATAATGATTGATGAGTTACAACATTTTATTTTCCATGTTACTGGAATCCCAAAGGAAACACATGGAACGTGTTGGTGGGATGTTTATCCGCTGCATCGGACCAGAACAGAGCGGGAAGAGTTCGGTGTTTTAGTCCAACAGTACTTACTTCCTCTCAGCCTCAGACAATTGTTCCCCTAAACTATCCATCCTGCTCTGTGGCTGAAAAAACGGATTCTGGAAGTTGAGTAGTTTGGTCTGTTTTCCACATAAACAAACATTCCCACAAAATGCTGACCAAACTCACAATAGTTTCACATGCAGAGGGTGGTGAAACGTTCACCAGGGAGGCTGTGACAAGAAGGGACGGACGACCTGAGGCTGAGAAAAAAAAGACGCAACTTCTGTCACACAACTGTGACAACGAGAACTGATGTCGGCTCAGCTGAACAGAACCCTGTATTGTGGGTCATTTCAGCCAATATCGTTTCATCTCATCTCTTCATGTTTTAAAGAGACCAGCTAGCACAAGAAGAGCTACAGTCACCTACAACTAAATGCAAAGACAGCACTTTTTCCACCTGCTTTAAAGTTATGATGCACGTCAGTAAAACACAAACCAATTAACCCAAACACTAAAAATATACGTCAAGTGTGGAAATGGACGGCACTAAAAGTTTATCCTAAATTTTTGGTTCTTCAAGCAGGCCACTTGCAACTGCGATAATGCACACCCCTGAAATTGCCATGACGACTGCAGTTTGGCATATTGTGCTGCACTCATTCAGATAAAGCAGCACCATGAGGTCATCTTTCCTACCAGAATCTGTTGTTTATCTGTGATTCTCTCAGCAGTTACCTCACCAGACAAAGCAGTCCCTCTCCTGGCTGCATGGCGCTCATGCCTGGTCACTTTTTCATTCCATTACTGACCTCAAATGTTTTCAAGACAGGTTTGTTTGTATGGAACATTTGAGCCATAAGGAAAGTTAAGTGCTTTACATAATAACATAATTGTATATGGTGAGTATTAACAGCAAATGAGAAGCAAACATTACATTTTCACAAATGCCATTCTCAAAATCATCAATAATGAGGAGTAGACTTAATCAATATTCCGGTTATTATTAATCAAAGGCAGCTCTAAGCAAACGGGTTTTTAGCCCTTGATTTAAAGGAACTCAGTGTTTCAGCTGTTCAGTTTTCTGGAAGTTTGTTCCAGATTTGTGGTGCATAGAAGCTGAATGCTGCTTCTCCATGTTTGGTTCTGGTTCTGGATGCAGAGCAGAACCAGAATCAGAAGACCTGAGAGATCTGGAAGGTTGATACAACAGCAGACCTTTAATGTGTTGTGGTGTGCATTGATTCTAGATTCTTCTCTTTAGGTCCAAAGATAATAACTTTGGTTCTGTTTCTGTTCAGCTGAAGAAAGCTTTGGCACATCCACACATTTATCTGTTCTAAGCATCTGTTCAGTGATGCTCTCGTAATGTAGAGCTGTGCATCATCTGTGTAGCTATGGTAACTACTCTAATTTCTTATGATAACCTGAGCCAGTGTGGATGTTAAATCATCCCAGGATTAAACCTTGTATTGACTTCTGTCTGCTCTGATGAGAAGTTACCTACTAACACAAAGAAGTCCCTGTTCTTTAGGTAAGACCTGAACCAGTCAAGTCCTGGTCCAGAAAGTCTGACTAGTCACTTAGGAATATTAAAATGACTGGATACAGTGAAGAAATAATTTGTGCCATCAGAAACTCGACAAAGTTCATTCTCCAACTGTGATTTTTCAGGTTTTTTTCCTTCTTTTGTTTGTTTTCCTTGACAAAACTGCACCATCTCTCCTGAGCGTTACCTCTAATAACTCACCTGACGACTTTGGAGCCACCTTTGTTGACCTGCATGTCCACCATGCATCCTGAGTTGACGTAAGAGGCCAGGTTGATCTCTGAGAACTCCGCCTGGGAAACCGAAAAGCAAAACCCAAGTTTAGATTTTTACAGCGACATGAAGCATGAGGTCACATGTATGTGCCGCAGATGAACCCCTTGACTCAACACTATTTCTTTTGGCCTGTTGACAGCAATACGTCTACATAACGTTAAACTAAATTGCTTTCTTACGTCACCATGCCTTTCTGCATTTGCACGGAGTTGAGCAGAAGACAAGACTGGGAGAGACAGAGCGAGCTGGTCGGAGAAGGCAAATTGAGTTATCCCCAGTCTCTGGCCTCCAGGACAGTGAGGGCCTTGTGAAAGGCCGTAGCTTGGCTACTTAATGACTCACTCAGACTCCCAGAGATTCTCAAAAGGAAGGGACAACAACTCCACTTCTGGGAAAGGAATCTTAGGATGTGTGGGACCAACAAGCAAAAAAAAAAAAAAAAAAACATTTGAAAATTCAAGAAATGTATAGATGGCATTGACCAAAGTGGAGACAAAAGAACAAACAAAAAAGACCATTAAGGTTTGTTTCTTCCAAAAAAATGTTTTCATGAAGGGAAAATTCAAGAAATACAAGTTTAACATACATGCAGGAAGCTGTAACGTACAATCTGTTTTACCAGCTTAAGTCTACAGACAAAAGCTCACTGTATGTGGAACTCAGTTTCCAAAAGTCATTCACATCTTCATCACACATTGGGCATGTCCTGCTATTCAAATCAGACCCAAAAAATCTAAAAAAAAAAAAAAAATAACAAGAAACCCCTCAAAAAAACTTTACAAACAAAAAAAGTGTCCTGATTTCCCCCTGCTGACAATCAAACCGGCCTGTGATTTTTCAGTAGTCTCTACCACCATGACAGCCACTCTGGTATCCATAGAACTTGGTGGAGCTGCAGCTTCTGTGCTTTCAGACAGCGACACGTTCTGCCAGGGTTTCCTGATACTAGACTGACCCCGTCTTGAGTTCGGCTCCACTTTCATTTCATCGTTCCACTGAGCAAAATCCTCAAACCCTTTTTTGGCATCAACACGTACAATTGGGAGCAAACTGGAGCCGGCTCCTCTTCTGTTTTGGTGTCAGTAGTGGTCAGGCACAGAGCGCTGGAGTGTTCAGTATCTAACTGTGAAAACTGAAACCTCAGGGCCTCTGTTTTCTTTTTGTATCCTTTTACCTCTGCATGCAAAACAATGATCTGTTTTTTTTTTCTAAACTTTTCAGATGGTTTTCTTGATTTAGCCGTATATTTCACATAGGATGGATTGAATCATTTTTAAAGCAAGACTCCACTACTCGCTTTGAAATTGAATTAGAAAGTCAAACTATTTAAACTGTTCTTGTGTGATTTGTTGGAGTTGAATAGATGTAGAGACAAGTGGAAATGTGAAAGTTCTCCTTCTGGCAAACAGATGTGAGTGTTTGTGCTTCACCCCGCCTTACATTCCATCTCACTCCCTGAGGTCTATTGATCAGCTAACCCTGGTGGCTCTGAACACCAGGATGATGGTAACAGGGCAGTGGCATCGGCAAGCAGATAATTCTTTTTCCCATTTCTAAACCATTTCAAACTCCCTTTCTTTTCTGGCTTTCCACACAACATAAGTTTTCTGGATGCAGCTGGTCAGCATTCCTTCCATCATTCCTTTGCACCAGGTAGAGTTTTCCCTGGAGGTACGCTGAACGGCAGCAGGTTGACCTCACGCAGGAATAGCTGGTGTTTGTTGGTCTTTACATTCCTTCAAAGCATGAGACATGACACAAATGGCACAATAAATGGACCCTGCACAAATAGCCTGCTGACCATGTGTGGGAAAACAAAAATTCAGATGGGCAGGTCCCGGTCAACGCTCCAGCAGAACACCGTGCAGAAAGCACAGCTGCATTTCATTTAAAAGTGAGCGCAAGAAGCCTGAGTAAATGTTGGACCGAGAGTCTCTTACTGACTCTTAATTCTGCTGGGTGCAGCCATAAAATATCAAAATATCTCAACAGATAAATGATCAAGTGACATTATAAGCCATAGAAGTGTCAAAAACCGGAGCGAAGAGTTATCTGCTTTGCTGTTAATGTCAAACAACAGTGCTCTGCCAATGAGCATGAATCGTTTTTTGGTTTTTAAAGAAATCACTCAAATTATGCAACGTTTTACAAACTCAATTTTTCTTCTCTCTATTGAAACTTTTCCCACCGAGTCTCTGGGGAAATCTCGAAAGCAAAATTTGCATATTGAAGTACTTCTCTGCACACATGCACCGCACATGGCTAACGGTACTTGGCACTCCACTAATCAAAGAATTAGGTTTACGATTTAAGGCTTGATGGATTAAGCTCTGGACTGCCTCGCTAAATAAATAGCTAAATGCGTGAGGGAGAAACGTTCTGTGGCCGAGTTGTATTGGAAACATTTGCATGAAGCATAGGGAAGAACTTCAGACTGTTACTTTTCTATGACGGGAAAATCATTGGGTCGGTATAAAACATAAAAGCTGCTCTAGTCAATTTGTTTTCTGTCATTTCCTTTTGATCCTCATGCAGGGTCACAAAAGTGCGTTGAGATTATGTAACGCCAGATTTATCAAGAGCCTCAGTTTCTCTTCATTATGCCATTTTAGACCGTACTGTCCATCAGAACGCAGCAACAGAGAATCACACCTGCATGACCTCTGCCCTATTGGTCGGTCCTAGATTGATTCTTTCAGCTTGTTGTGATCCAGGTATCCAAAAGGTTTCTTGGCCTTTCACAATTGGCCTTGCAGTGCCAACAATCTCATCATGAGTATTATTAAGCAATCCAGTTAACTGCATGAAAAGTTGCAGGTAAAGTAGCCGTATGCTGACTCTTCCTTCCTTAACCAACACATCAGGTCATGACACAAACATGGAGATCTTGCTTTAGGTCTTAAAGTAGAATTTCAGCAACAAATACTTAGTTTGTGTCCAAAATGTGGACAGACAAAACTCCAGCAAGTGCTTCTTGCTTTGTATCCTTAAGGCTAACAGCCATGACACCAACACCAACATGATGTTTTTTGCCTGTAAGACTAATGGTCATGATGTGATCAATGCCTCTTTGCCTTTAAGGCTAATAGCCATGACATCAACAGGCTCTTCTTGCTCTGTGTCCATAAGGCTTGTAGTCATGATGTCGACAAGGACTTCTCGCTTGGTCATGCTTCTTATCAACAGATTGAAAGAGTGCCATCCCAAACATACGACAGACTTAAGACCTAAGCTGATATGAAATGACTCATCTTTTACTTCTCAGAGGTTGCCAGTTCAGATCTTGGCCGGCGTGTTTCTGTGTGGAGTTTTCAGATGTTCTCCAGATTTGTGGTTTGTTTTTGTTTTGTTTTGTTTCTGATTGTTTCTCATTATTCTAAAATGTTTCAATCACGCTCTCATTTCATTAAATAAATGAAATGAGAGCGTGATTGCCTTGTTGTGCATCTCTGTTTTCGTCCATGTGATCAGACAACATGTGCCGGATAAATCCAAAATCCATTGAAATGACTTTGATTTGCATGTAAAGACGGTACATTAATAACAAGACAAAGTCAAGCTGAAACTGGAAGCTAACTTTTAAACATAATGAAGATTGAAACTATTCTTTAAACTGACCTTTCACAACTTGTGCTTCTTTTATCCTCCAACAGCAAGTCCAGTCGGTTACTTTCTACACTTTTCTGTGCTTTGATTGGCATTTGATATTTTAAGACAGCTTTGTCCAACCTTGGACGGCCTTGAATCCATATAAAGAGGAAGTATTATCTGCAAGTTTCTCTACAACACCCAATCACAGTGCTTTAACCCAGTGGTTTCCAAACATTTTCTGCGCCCCCCCACCCCCTATGGATTACAAATGGCTGTCTGGTTGAAACAACGCGTGTGACGGGGGGGGGCATCGACTTTTTTGGGGGCAAAATGAATGTACGTAGCTGAAAATAGACACCAACATTGGTAGCCTACAAGGTGCTTGTTAAGCTTAAGGTTCTGTATTGATATTAGCTAGTCATCTTTTAGCTAACATTACCTGCATCCAACAGCTTTACTCAACTCAGTCGGTTAGTTTGGAGGGAAAAACTGTGAAAAGTTCTTTGCGTTTTGCTGGTTTGCTGCCGTGATTCTAACACAAACCTACGTAGCTCCGCCCAGCAGCAGCAGGTCTCCTTCACAGGTGGAAACCCAGCGCGAGCGTCGTAGCGCTCATGTTGCGTTTAAAGGCGGCTCGGAAAAACAGGTTACAACATGTTAACAACGGATTAAACAGTTTTAACTGCTGATAAAAGTGACAGAGGACAAAGATATGGGAAGTGTGGAAGCCTCTACTGTATCAAATTGACATAGGAATAACAGAGAGTTGGCCATTCTAAGGTAAAAACCCAGCGCATACAGTGTTCATGTTTTGTTTTTGTTTTTTCCATCCAGACGGCTTCCCGCGCCCCCCCTGCAATGACACGGCGGCCCCCCTAGGGGGCGCGCCCCACAGTTTGGGAACCTCTGCTTTAACCTATTTAAACACTATGTGGGGGTGGGAGCTGAAATATATGTGCAAATGTTAATCCTCTTTCCACTGGAAAAAAATAAAAAGATAAACTCCCACTTCTATCTAGTGAATGTATGAATATGCTCAGACACTCCTAAGCAAATTTGCACACCCAAGTCAATTCTTCCTTCTTAGCTAATCCCATCCCAAACATGGAGACCTACGCTGACTTTGGCTGTGGCAAAACAAAACAAGAGAGCGGGCAACTTCCTGGCTTCTCTGATTGGATGGTTAAGGATGAGAGGAGACTTAACAGCCATTGTTATTGGGCAGTAACAGATGCAGTGGTTGGTGCCCAGAAGGCCCAGGAGCCAGGAGGAGAGGTTTTCCTCAGCACCATGGATACCATCATGGTTACTCATTCAGACACTAGTCTCGGAGCAGCTCTCGCCCTGGGAAAGGAAAACAGGAAGTGATACATCGAAGAAATGCTTTCAGACCTGACTGTTATGTGCTGAGCTCCATCCACGGCCAATTCAGAACGGCTTTTTGATCTGCCGCTAATAAGAGCCAAGGTTTGGCTTCGGAGTTATGAACAAGTTTAACTCAATTTGAACTCAACAGAAACAGGTACAGTAGTAGACATAGTGTTTTAACACCAATTAGAGAAATAAAGGAGAAATTTACAAGTAATTCTTTTTATTCCTGAATAATTGTTAAGACACCGATGTTGGATTACGATGCTTTGCATGAAGTTTAAGCTTTAATTCATCCCAAAAGTGTTCCATTGAGTTGAGGTCAGGACTCTGAAGGCTGGTCAAATTATTCCACAAACACATTTGTCCATATCTTTATGGACCTTGCTTTGTGCAGTGGTGTGCTGTCAGGGTCCGACAGCAAGAGGTTTCCCCTAAACTCTTCTTAGAAACTCAGGGACATGAAATTGTCCTAAAATGTCCTGATATGCTAAAGGTCTAAGCTTAATTCCTGACAGAAAGCCTCACACCAAACGTTGTACTCGACAGTGCAGACAGGCAAATGTCTTTTTCTCAAGGGAACAACCAAATTCATAGCCGTCCAGAGGATTGCCAGACTAAATAAACAGTAGTTCCTCCAAATACGATTTGTACATTAGTATATTGTTATTTGATAAAGTGTGTTACTATTAATTCCTTCAACTCTTAAGGGAAATTCAATGTTCGGCTTGTGAAGATTTTTTAAGACGAGTTATTTATGTTTTACAATTTATTTTCTTTTGTTCTTTAAATTTGTACTGAAATGGATACCATTTTTGAAACTAAACTTTTAATTTGGAACTATATTATGCTACAATAATTAATGATCGAACAGCTCAATGCACAAGAATATATTGTGAAATTTTTGTCCATATTGCTTAGCTCCAGATATTTAATTTGGAACTACATATTTCAAGAAACTAAATATTGAATTATTTAATCTCACATTACTTAAATCTGAAACTAAATTAATATTGTAAATAAAAAAACAATATGATTATGAATTTTAATAAATTCCAGATACTTTTTGCATTTCTAATGGTTAAATAAACAAAAGACTGGGTGAAATTAAAGGAGTTTTCTGCAGCACTGAATACATCAGAATGATTTAACACATGGGTCACACAGCATCAGCTTGGGCTGCAGTATCTGTCACTAGATCTGTAATTTTTGTAATTTCGAAATAACCTAAATCACAGACCACTTCAACTGTAAAGTCAGGATTACAGTAAGTTACTCACACGGTCCAAATTATTATCGGCTAATCTTTGCCAAGTACTGTGAATTTTACGTTTTCCAAAGCCCTAAATTATAGAATTTCACTCTAGGGGCGTGAGGGCAATTGGATAAATCAAATATCTGCAATCAGTAACAAATCATCTGTCAGGAGCTCGCTCTGCACAGATTCCTTTTATCAGAGGTGAAAATCAGCTGGAGTAAAAGGGGCTACTGATAACATCCAGCTAGCTGCCTGGGAGCTGGCATGGCTGCAACCCAAACAAGCATCAATAACTGTGAGGCCACACGGCTGCTGAGCAGATGTTGCCCCACAAGATCCTAAACAACAGAGGTGACCCTTGTTCCAGTTGGGACTGAGGTACCAAACACAAACGGTAGAGATGATGAGAAAGTAGCACTGACACAAAATCTGGTTCGGATATAACAAACTAATGAGGGTGTAACGATGATGGTACAAGTGAAGACAAAGTGAAACGCCGAGTTCACATGAAAGAGATGAGACTTTTGTTTTCACTTGTACAATAACGGGTCTAAAATTGAATTTCTAGTTAGTGTAGAATATCTCAGTTCAGTTTTGACAAGTCCATATACTGAAGGTTTGCCCTAAGGCGGTCCAAATGCAAGAAAAAGCATTTCATTTCTTCCATTTTCTAACTAGACTTCCAGAATTTCAGATCTTACAAGAACCAAAGGGTCCTCAAAAACTGGTGAAAACACATGATTTAATTTCTGTTGAGCTCCTCTAGTGTTCTCCATGTATGTGGGCTACGGAGGACTGCAAGACAAAGGCGTTTTACTGCAAATGAGCAAATAAAGCGTAACCATGGAGACAAGTGTGCCTAGTTTGGGAACCTCAGGACCTCATGTGGTCCTGTTGTCGTTCACTGCTGAGTGTTGAGCCGCTAGGATGAGAGTCGGCTCCTCCGCTTGACCCGAAGTGATGAAATTGGTTCTCAGATGTGTGACAAAAACTGCATGAGACTTTGTTTGCAGGGAAGCGTCCACCTCCCCTTCGTGGCACAAGGCCTGGGTCGAACCATTTGTGTATTGTGTGATTGCAACGATATTTTGCATGAACTAGTCCGCTTCCACTATCCTGTTTTTCATACCCCATAGATTACTTTTGAGAATTTCTTCCTGTCAAATGGCTAAAAGCTCCTGGACAAATTGCAACCTTGTTGTCCATGAAGGAGGCTGTCTGCAGAAAGGCTTGGCATTCCCTCTGAGTGTTTCATGTGCAAGATGGAGAATGCAATGACAGGGTGGGAACCTCGGCAGGTTGGGGGGTGATGGATACTGCGGCGGGAAAGTGTGCAAAATTTAAACATTTTGCATCAGCTGTTCGGCAGCGAATGAAGTATGGGAGAGTCTTTAGTCAGAAGTGATTGTTGCCAACCAGAAAATGTGAAGTGCTCTCTCTAAAGTGGGAGTCAGCTTCTGCCTCAAGCAAAGGACTTTAGGTATTTCGGTGTGATTGCGGAAGGACGGACCAGGAGATAGACAGACAGATTCATCTGCTCGAAAAGCAAAGCTCTTGATGCACTGGGCCATGAAAATTCTGACCTCGTGTATGTTCACGAGACATGCATCATGACCGAAACAACAAGATCCTGGATACAAATGAGCTTCCTCTGAAGGGTGGAAGGACTCAGCCTCATCAATTGGTTGATGAGCTCCAATAGTCGGGAGCCAACTCAAAGTAAAGCCACTGGTTCTCTGCGTCAAAAGGAGTCAGTTGATGTGGATCAAGAGGGCCCCTGGGCATCTCCCTATGGAGGTTTTCTGGCCACGTCTCACTGGGCCAAAACCCCCCGGAAAGACCCAGAACTCGTTACAGGGACCATTTATCCCATCTGACGCCTTGGGATCCCCCAGAATGAGCTGGAGGATGTTGCTGGGGAAACGGATGTCTGGGTCTCCCTCCTAAACCTCTTGCCTTTGCGCCCATGGGTACAAAGATGGATGGAAACACGGTAGCCGCATGTGTGATCTGGGGTTACTTTTCAGTATGATGGAATTAAAATACGATCACTATTCGGTTTTAGACCCAAGGACTAGAAAAAGAGACTGAGCACACGTCCAAATTGGCAAAAACAACAATTTCATGAAGGTAAAATTAATGTTTTGGATGATCCAGGACTAAATCAGACAGAAAACCAGTAAGGTCTCAGGAAGCAGTGGATAAGAGATGTCCTCACAATTTAATATATATGGAGAACTTTGTTCAGCCTTTTGTCCCAGTCATTGCTTTGTCTTGTTGTGACCGCCTGTGGCCCCACAAACAGACGTTTACTGGTCAAAGCGAGATTCCAGAACTTAAACTTCAACGTAGGTTGTGCAAAAAGGGGAAAACTGTTAGCTATGGTGAAACTTTATTTATTTATATATAAAAACAGGCTTGCATTACGCCCATCTGCAGCATCCCTTACTGTGGTAGCTCTGTATTTAAGCATGGAGATCAGACCTTATAAGGAGGCGAGCACACTGAAGAGGTTTGGTAATGATGTGGGGCTGCTTCAGGGAGCTTACCACACATTATTAACATGACAGATGGGAGATAGCGTATGATTTCAGAGTCAAATGTCAATCCGTGCAAGACATAAATGGGATAATCACAAGGTGTAAAGACGTGATGAGAAAAACAGCTTTTGGGGTCGACTTGAACAGCTTCAAGCTGCAGTTTGGCTCTATATGGGTGCTGACGAAGGCGAAAAGAGACGGGCTGGAGACAGAGCGGAACGGCTTTGGTTGTCATGTTGCATGTCGTTCGCTTTTCACACAGTCTTCCTAAGGCTTAGCAAAAGCCACAAACAGTCAATGAAGATTCTGGCTAAGGATTAGCAATTAGCAAACTGACCTTTTATCCAAAGTGCAGAAGGCTTTAGGGAAAGGGTGTTGGGTCCAACAAGATGCAAGTAGGTCAGTCTCCGCTGGGTACCGGAGTGCTCGTTTGGTCCCCAAATTATCGACTTAACAGGCCCAAATAATTCTGTCAAGTCTTCATTCAGCTTAATAACCACAGCTCTATGGATATTCAAAGTAAGACGACTCTGATTTCACAGAAAAGTCTCTCAAGTCGTCCGCGTCTAAAGATGTGACCACAACAGTGGAGAACTGAGCAAATGGCCAATAAAAAAAATAAAGAAATCACCCATCCAGCTTTCTGCGGTTCTTTTCTTCTTCCCCCGTAAACACTCCACCAGCATGTTTCAAAGACAGTTACAGTCCCAACAATGGGTAGGCCAACAATCCTCCGGGGTAGAGCTGATGCTGCTCACACTGTCGATGCTGCAAGTCTAGACATATAAACATGTTCCTGTGGATTCAGTTTCAAATACTGTTTGTTTAGATGGAATTTGTTTTATAGCGTTTAGATCAACATCTGAGGAAGCATCACTTTGATGTGAAAAACTGGATACGTCTAGTCAGTAAGTGAAGTTGGTGGAGAACTTATCAGGAGCTGCAGTGGACGGCCGACGAGGTGATCTCAGCTTTGAGAATCGGGGAGAAATTCTCATTTGGGAATCAAGCTAGCAGGTAAGGCTTATGGATGAAGACAGACAGAGATTCCTTGAGAAGAAACTGTTGGAGGCTGCAGAAGATTTGAGAATGGAGTGAAGGTTCACCTTCGAGCAGAACAGTAGCCCAAACCATGCAGGTGGTGTTACAATGGAACGGTGTAGATAAAAATATGTTGATGTATTAGAATGGGAAGGTCAGAGTAGAAATTGGCCTTCACTTACATTTTCCATTCAGTCTGACAGAGTTTAAACTGTTTATTATGAATTTTAGTTTCTAGATGTACAAATGATGGAGACATAACATCTTTTCTACTTCTCAGTTATGTACACTAACAGTAGCAAACATCTTGCTGTTAAATACCTGGGAAGAAGTTGGGTTTTTTAAATTATTTTTTCTAAAGTGTTGTTTCCAAAGTTAAGTATTCAAGTAAAACAGTTCAAATGGATGAACACAAATTGTTTAATTCTTTAAAGAACATGTTGCCTGCAGACTAGTTCATATGAAATTTACTCTACCTGCTCAACTCGAATCTCATATTCTCCGTTCAGCTTCTTTCCCCGAAAATACTTGGCCCTGCATAGAAGAACAACAGAAAAGGGTTTGATGAAACATCAAAAAGCGGGATGCCCAACACATGAAGCATGACACGTACAAACACATCATTACCAAACACTGCACAAAAAAAGGTCTATTTCTTCTCTCACTGTTTGACATTAGCACACCTTACCTGCTTTAGGTTATTACTAATGACAGGGTTTCACTATAGAGAGTTTCTAAAACTTAAATGCCAAACATTTACATTCATTTTAAATGACTTCCCAACGGTTTTCCTTTCACAAGTTTCTCAACAGTTTGCTGGAATTTTGCCAAGTTGGGCTCAAAACAGGACGTCAGAAGACCGCCGATCACTGATTGGTTAGACTGGTTGGTCTGCGGTCACGACATGGATTTAGTATATTTGGAGCTTAAAGGAAAGTAACACTAAAACTGACACCATAGTGTAATAATGATGTGCAAATATTTCTGTGCTTGTTGTGCAGCACTGTCATGGAAAGCAACTAGAACCATGCAGAGTGGAGTAGACCTTAGTCAGGCCGCTTTAGGTTCCGGTCGAATCGGACCGGAACTGAGTCAGATTTGAAGGGCCCAGGCCCTTTGCCCTCACACAACTTTTCAACTCTGCTTGTAAATTTTCTGAGATCTGAGGCTTCTGACTTTGTTGCACTTGAGTCACTTTGACATTAAATCAGACTAAGCCCTTCCTGTTTAGTTACAGACAGCGAGGGAAAACAATATCGTGTTTGTATCTGGTCCCGACTGCAGATTGCCTTCCTGCACTACAAAGTCCATACTGCACAAAACAACCTTAAAATATCCATGTTTGTTTCATTGAAGTCGAGCTCAAATTTCACTAGACCGTCTAAAATACCTGGCAAGTAGGAAAAGAAATGACTCACTTTTTCCATGGTTTTAGAACCTGACCTTTAGGGGATTTCAAGTAACTGGTGAGAACTCCACAGTTTTTTTTGGGGATTCTTAAAAAATTCTGGTATCCTCAGACACAGGTCACTTACACTGGTCAAGAGCATGAAATCAAAAACATTGAAAAGTATACAGAAATCTGTCTGTGATGCACCTGCTTGCTTGAAGGCTGTTCCAGTAACAGAGTTATCTCCCTTACCATCAGACATGGAGGGTTTAGATTTAGCAAGAATAAAGGGATTCTTTGTGCTATTTTAGAAAAAAAATTTACTAACATTTTCCTACATGCTTAATTTATGCAAAAACTACGCTATCAAATCTGTTTCTAGCTAGTCCAATCTTGCTAACATGCTAACAGCAAGGCTTTGTCAATATCCTGTATTATGACTGCCTGCTTTTAGCTTCAACTTTCTGATTTAACTCATGAGTCAGAATAGAGAAAACAGATACCACTGTGACTCAAGACTTTTAAAAGGTCCTGAGTCTTTAATTTGAAACATTAAAGAAAAACACGAGTGGTTAACACTGAACATACAGCTGAGGTTCATGGAAACAGCATTGTTTTAGTTATTTCTCCCCCCAAAAAAATACATATTACATTACAAAGTTCTGTAAATAAACGGCTTAAATAAAGGTAATTAACTATTCTGGGAACAAACTAAGATCCATCTAGAAAAAAAATGTACATGTGGTGTTGATCTGGGAAGAAAATGGGTAGAAAACTGGACCCAGATGAGATTGTCCATATTCATTGGCAGACGACAAATCAGAGTAAAAATTAAGACCAATAATAGTCCGTAATTTTAATCTCAATAAAGGACACGTCAGGGATCCACAGAAAAAGAGCAATGACATGTACTACCCTGTGATATTAATAAATAAATTAGTTAAATCTTCTACATATAATAAAATGGCAACATGTGATCAAAATTCCAAAAGTTTTTTCTAATTTTGTCTTTGAAGATTTTTAGCAGCATTAAGAATCTAAGGAATGAAACAAGTAATACCAGTACTAAGATACTATTAGACACCCAGAATTCAGGTATAATTGTAGAAATAGTCAATTCTGTGCAAGTATTTGCATTATGCAACTCTAAATGAAATTAGTTCGGATTACAATAAATATATAAATAATGATACATGAGCTATTTTTAATTATTAGGTACATACCCCAACAATATTTTTTTATCATGAAACAATATTTTTATTGTGTTTACTGACAGATGCCTCGACTCTACAGTCCTATTTGAAACTCTGCAGGATGAACACCAGTGACTTAAAAAATATCTTGAAATGCAGTTTATAACACTGATTTTATATTGCAAACAAAAGAGGCTATGAGCTCATGGGATTGTGCAGCAAAGGAATTTAGCGGTATTTAGCATTATTTAGAATAGTAGTAAATAAAAAAAATAAACTGGTTGTTCACAAACACATTTTCACTCAATTTCCAGTCCTGTCTGAGCAACAGCAGCATCAATAAGATAATCAACATATTTGGAGTGAAAATTATGTCCCATTCCTCAAGTACCTAGCATTAGCATCATACCTAAATTTACTCTAATGGTAGGTTTAATGTTCTAAGTAATATAACATCTGACTGTAAAAAAAACACTGAATTTTATTGTACAAGTGGATATAAATTCCGGCATTAAGGAGTGAAGCAGAATTTCAAGGTCAAACTTGTGATGTTTTTATTGTTTTTTGTACTGATACTAAAATTCATATCTGATAATATATTATCTCATTTGTTTTAAGTCCAACTATTCCATGTGGCTTGGATGTGAACTCTGACCTTTGGCATGCACAGGGCAGTTGACAATCTGTCTCGGCCTTCAGGCTGAAGAGTTGAGGAGCTGATTATCTAGGTTGCATGCTAGAGGCCTTTTGGTACTCTGACAGACTAGCTAGGCCGTCTTATCTTTTTAATCTTTTTGCTCTGCAGCATATCTTCCCATTCTATGACATTTTTCCCCGAGAGCCTCAACCTGAAAACACCTTTTTCTGTCCGTTCTCTTGATGTCCCCCGTCATACATTCGTCCCTTTAGCGCCGATCTTTCATGTTCATCACATGCACTAATGATCTTCTTGACCCTAAACTCTCCCAGCTGCTGTACTGGTAGATCCTGAAGCACATCATTTTCCACAACTTAAGAAGCCGTGAATCCTCAGAGGTCGATGCTTCCTGTCACCGAGGACTACTTTTGTTGTCAAAAATGTGAGTCAAGATCATTAAGCTCACTCACAAGCAACGGCTGGTATGCGGTTCCAGGTATTGCAAAACATGCCGTCACTTTGATCAATGAGCAAAGGCTTCACATGTTCCGATCTGCACATCTAGCCCATGTCCAGATCTCGATCCAACCCACACCCTTAATATAAACACCATAAGGCTGAATTCTTTCCATTTTAAACATGAGAATATGTTTAATGAGAAGTGCATGATTCATACTTTTGGACAAAGTCAGTTTCCCTTTGGGGGTTTTCCTTCTCTCTATATCACACATCCCTTTTGGATCCAAACAAACATCGCTCAGTGCTTTAGAGTTTGAAAACCTTTTTGTTTTTTGTGTTTTTGAGATAGCTTTAGTGTTCCCCTCAACAACAACAAAAAAAGCAGCAACACTTGACTTCTACAGTTCCAGTATTTTCAGGCACTGCAGAGTGAGCCGACAATACCTGAAACATATGCATTCATATTGGCCTCTGGATCCTCAAGAAGAAGCGCAGGAGTGGCACTGAGGTGAGGGTTCCAAGAGGCTGACCTCCCTTATGGCAGCATCTGATCTCCATCTGCTGCTCTACAGCTGCTATGTTTCACTAGCCTCAAAGCCCAAACATGCAGATTTGAAACGCTTGATTCTGACATTAACAGTGAGAACACTTCGTTAGTCAGATAAGTTGATGGGATTTAGCTGGTTTGTCTGCAGTCCAACAATTCCCACCAGCGCCTCCATTCGCCTACGCCCCAAAGGACAAGTTTATTGTATGCAGTAGAGCCAAAGATGTGCAGGAGAGAAGACTCAGGAAGTCCCTGGTCTAAAATTGGAGGAAACACCAACCCCAGATGAGTTATCCTTCTATGACTCAACAATAGAATAATAGAACAGTTCACATCAGCAAAGTAGAGTCAGCCAAGAAAAACAGCAGCCCCATGAGCCCCAAAATAAATATACTCCATGTACATTTTCATCAGAGTTACACAGGAGACCATGACTTATTTCAACAACCCAAAAAACACTGTGAGCTAATAGTTCATAATAACACATATACCCACACACACACACGCACACGAATACACAGCGATTATTGTTCCAACACAGGATCCCTAAACTTTGGAGTCATTTATAATTCCTTCAGACACCGAAAAATGTACTACAAAATGGTCTTAAGAGTCTATTTTCAAATTTCACATAAATAATCATTAAACTAGTGGTTTGATTTTTTTGTGTGTGCCCTTTGTAGTAAATTCAAAAGCAGTAAGCCCTTATATGATGAAGGAATCATTTTCAAACTCATATGCATGTTAGAAAACAATCATTTTTATTTGATAAAGGCCTGGGGACTTAAGTTTTACCTCTAACCTGACATTTTTTTCCATCAGTATTGCCCATGTAGACTATTGATCATCCAATAAATATGTTGTGTACAGATGCAAATGTAATTGTGATACATTGGAAAAAAATCACAATTACAATTAAATAATTTGTTCTTGACACTGCTGACTGTTCTGAACCTAAGAAAGTCCTGCTCACTGCCTCTAATCATCCAAATGATTGGTTGATTCATTTTTATGTTTCCATGTAACATGCTTGTAAACAGTCCTGCTCTAGGATTCTTCATGGAATTTCGGGATCAAATATTTGCAGAAAGTTAGCATTAGGGTGTTTTCAGACCTGGTGGTCTGGTAGACTTGGTTCAATTGGGGACCAAAGTTCCAACATTTGTTATATGTATATTCAGTTGGAGTGGTTCTCTTTCTCCCTGCACTGCGTCAAACAAACCAAACAATTAAGAATACCTGTTCCCTGTGGCGCTGCACTAAAAACCACTGAAGGAAATGACACAAAAACCTCTGAAGAGAACACTGAGTGCTACTTCCTTGTTCCCAAAAATGTAGAAAAATATAGTCTGAGAAAGAAACCTGGTTCTTAACAATTGTTTTGTTTTTGGTTTTTATTTTTAGAATAAACCAATTCCAGAAGCCAAAACTGAACTGGGAATACCTATAGCAAACCAATGTGATGGAGTAATAATACATTTCTAATCCTTTTCATCTTTTCAAATCAAACTTTGAAAAGATTTTTTAAAGAAATATTTTTGATTTATTGACTAAAATTGTGTAATCAAATGATGTCAGAAACAAACTGGATTGAAGGTTTCCTTAACCTTCCTCATAACTTTACTTTTTACGCACTTCCTCAAAATAGTTCTAGGAGGCCTGCTAATTCTTCTACTATAGTTCATGAACTTTTGCCCTCTTCTTGAGGCACAGCACAGATTACCAAATCCCCAGAGAGAATTTTCAGCTCCTTAATGCCAGTGTGTGGCCTCCCTACTTCTTCTGTAGACATAACGTTAACTTAAACCCCGTCTTCATATAACTCTGGGTAAGCAGAGGTTCTCATACCATTCTGCCGTACATAAAGATGAAGTAAACACTTTGCCAGAGCTGGACTGAATTAAGCAATCAGGTGCTCGTATAATTCTGAACACAGTGCAAACAGACTGACAGATACTTGGCCAATCGGCCTGCATGCCGGCCTTAAAGAGAAGGAGAGAGGGAGACATGGAGAGAGCAAAGGAAGAATTGTTGGTGGTTGTGGTGATGCTCTCAGTGCTCTGTACTGCTATTGTGCATCAGTCATTGCTGGAAGCCAAGGCTGTCAGGACAGAGCAGGGTTTCCCCAGAGACCCCAGACTCTCTGCTGGAATGACCAGGAGGAAATTCAGCCTCCGGGAGCGGAGGACGGGTGGACAAAATGCCCATATAGCCAGGACTTCTTATAGAACCTCGAAAAACCGATGAGTAACTTATGGCAGTATCACAGGACAGGACTGTGACACGGACATTTGATTTGGCTTTAGAGGTATTCACTAGTAGCCTGGCAAAAACCAGTCCTTGTTCTACGCGTTGCTTCATTCACAGGGTCTGGGCCTTTGGCTGAGAAGCGACTGCTTGCTGAAGCTCGAAACGATTGGATTTGATTTCACCCAATCGTTAATGTTTTGGCGTAATGTATGTAATGCACCGGCTTGACGAAGCTTACCGGAAATTGCATGTGCTGTAAACAATTCCATGAGGAGCAGGGCCACGGCATCTTTGCCAGAAATAAAATGTCTTAAACATTATTCTTGCTCCAACTTTAATTATTCAATATTTGGAAGTGTGGCCAACACAAATTGAATGGTATTGTTCACTTTCTCCACTGTCATTTCCAAACTACACCCTGCAAATCTTCGGTTTGCTGATTGGCCCGTTTGAAATTCATCTGGAGAAATCTATCCCAATGGAAGAAAGCCCAGAGAAGAACTAAAGGGAGATCAGAATCAAGCAGGATTGTATAGGAAGGCAATGACCAGACTAATTCACAAGTAATATAAGCTAATACACATTTAAATCCTGTTTGAGTCTTTTATCCAATTTGCAGGTCTGCCAGTACTCAGACCAGGAAGAAATTGAAGCAAATCAGTGAATTCATCATTTAACATCAGTTTGATGATCTTATCTGAGCTTTCTGAGTCAACCAAACTAGATTACAGTTCTTAAAAGGGAAAGTCACATCTCATTGGCATGCTCCAAATATTTTAGATCCATGGCAGTTGCTGAAAAGCAGGTAGTTTAGTGGTGCACGAAGAACACCATGTTCAACCAGCGTTGCCAAAAAAGCAGTCAGAAATCTGCCTTTAATGGGGTTTTTTTAGCACTTTGCTTGAATCTTGGAACTGAGCAGCAGCTGTACAGAACCTGTTTCTTCCTCTACCTGCGTCTTCCAAATCGGCCTCGAAGATGACATGTGAAAACTTCAAACACGTTTATTACAATATGGGAAACTAGTGCTTGTTGCAACCACAAGGTGGCAGAAAAATATTAAAGTTTTAAAAAGTGACCATACTCTACAGCTACAACAATGTTGGAATCAACGATCAACCGTAGTGCTTTTAATGATACCAACATTATTTCTGCGTAGTGTCATGTAGAAAGTAATAAATAATGAATCTGAATATGAATATAAATGTGCAAAGTAATTAACAAAAAGCCACAATTATGAAGTATTGGAAAATTTTCTCAGGCTGCACAGAGCAAAGAAAACACACAATACTGTCCTCTTCCCCACCTGTAGCCGTTTACCTTTTCTCCCAAGAAAGTATATTTAGCTCTGTTGAACAGTCTAACTATCCAGCAACTGCCTCATAATACATAAATTAACATATAGTGCTGACATTTATGTACTTTCCATAAAGAAAAAAATGCATTCAGAAAGATACATTTAGCAGGACAAAAATACTGTACAGGGACATTTAGCAGCAGCTAAACTTTAATATGGATTTAAAGACTGTCGTTTGGCGCCATCTGCTGGCAGAAGCTCTTCACTGAGAAGAGTTTCTCTGTGAGCCTTTCACTAAACTGCACTGCCACCATGTGGCTAAAAATGGAACATACGGAATAATATCAAGTATATTTTATGCATAATGGAATGTATAATCACTTTACAGTTCCCATTTCATTCATCAGTAATTGCGATTTGTAAAACTATTTCCATTTCTCTCTTTAATATTAACTTGTTCAAAATGTATTTTTAAAAATGGTAAAAAATAAATAAATAAATAAATAAAAACAGTAAATAAATAAGCAATCAAAATACTGAGAGTTCTTGCATAAAGGAAGAAATACATATCTAAGTTCTTATATTCTCAAGCTGCTTTTGTTACATTCTCAATATTTGAATACATCATAGTTTGCAATTATTGTCTGTGTTGAACAATTTAAAAATAATTTCATAGCAGTAAATGGCAACTTTAGTGTTTTGGGGGGCTTTGAACCCATTTAAATCTGAGCTCTTTTTCAAAATTTGCAAAACAAAATACAGATTCAGTTAGTGAGGAGTGAAATTTTTATTGTCCATGTCAACAATAACTTAAATTGGATATTGCTGTAACACAAAGCAAAGTCCATAGAGACATAAAAGAGAGTAGATAGAGTGTGGAACAAACTGACTGTCCTAATCTAAATCTGATTTAACAACTTTGGGATGAATTAGATCAGTGACTGTAATCCAGACCAAACAGCCAGACATATTTAAAGAGGAGCGTCAAAAGCAGAGGAGGTGGATTAGCGGAGCTTGCTAACTGATGATGTCATCCAAGATTTGCTACTGTGGAAAATCATCTGTGCTGGTCAGATATCGAGCTGTTAGCATGTCATGACAGTCATGCAGCAGACTTCAGTCAGAGGCTTCTTCAGATTCATATCAAGACGGACTGCTACTGGAGGCCCTTCATGCTCACAGCACCTCCATCCACAATGGATTAGATGATATGAGTTACCACAACATTTAATTTCCCTTTGGGATAAATAAATAAAGTGCTTTTGAATTAAACTAAGCTTGCTCCTTCTGGAGGTTTCTGCGTTGCTGCATGTGATCCAAACTCCTGCTGTTCCTGAAGCAGCGCGGCGGCTTTGCCCAGAGAGGCTGAACCAGGCTGGAGGCCTGCGAGTGACAGTGATCCCCTAACGGCTCATTTCATCCAACACAGGGGTATGCAGGGGCATTTCAGCCCGCTGGCTCACACAAAACACGCCACCCGGCTCCTCAAGAAAAGACCCGAGGAAATCCGAAACACTTCATTACAGCTGTCAGTGAGACGCTTTAATTTAGTGATCAATTTCCAACCCTGACCTGATCTCCTCGCGGTCTGCACATAATCACCCCTCTGCTGGTGCTGGAGATAAATTTCAAAAGGCTGGAAATGGGCTCATAACAAGCTCGCAGAAGTCAATCTCTCTGAAAAGACGACACAATAACAATCCATGAAATGCATGAGAGCTCTATTGATTTAGTTAGACAGGGAAGATAAACCAGTAGCTGACCTGAGCTCTAGGAATCCATCAGCAGCTTCTAACACACACAAGTGTGTGTGTGTGTGTGTGTGTGTGTGTGTGTGTGTGTGTGTGTGTGTGTGTGTGTGTGTGTGTGTGTGTGTGGCTCCACTGACAGATGAGCCAATTCTTTCTCGTCTAACCTCATTCATTTTTCTGTCACCTAAGCAGCTAAGTTCTCTCCTCTGGTTACCATGACAATTTCCATTTTGGCACAGAGAGCTCTGGCATGCCTAACGAGCCCAAGGACGTGCAAACCCATCCAAAATAACGTGACGCTCTGCTGCTTTCGCACAGAAACAAAAACGACTTTTATTATTAGAATATATGAACAGTTTGTAGTTCAGGCAGTATTTTATCTTTTTAACATTGGAAATACATTTCATGGTTGTGCCCATAAGTTACATAAAGTTAAATTTTTTTTAGTGGAGGCAGTATTATGGTATGGGAAAATATTTCTCTACGGTCATCTGCCTGAAAAATGATAATACTATGTAATATCTATGCAGGGCTGACCCAAGGTATATGTGAGTTAAGTAGATGGTTACAGCCCCCAGCTGCACCAAGCCATCATGATAAAAACATTTCATATACATTTCAAATAATTTAGAATAATACAAGCTAAACGCAATTCTATAAGGAAAAAACATTTCTATATTATTTTTATAGTTGCTACAGAAATAATTGTTAATCTGATCTTGAAATTGGCTGCTGCCACTGCTGGGGGAAAGTAAATTTAGTGTTTATCTGCTGATGTTGCATTCAAATAGTTATAATATGGCACACTTAAATACCACTTTGCATTTTAAAATCCATTTTTTTTCTCTCTTTTTTTTTTGGTTTGCTAGTCCTGTAAGGTAAAACTCAAAAGTCATAACAGCACTGGTATGATATAGGCTAATTAGAAATGATGCTAATGATAGTAGGTATCCCTCACACAGAGTGGCTTAGGAATTATAAAGCATCTGGTGTTGGTATAATGGGGCCCAAATAAAAATCTGCTTGGGGTCCCAAAAAGGCTCGGACTGGCTCTGCATATCCTTGAGCAAAAAGGGGGGGGAAACGCCTAAAGTTACAAAAACTAAGAGCTACTAGTGTTGCACTCACCAGTCAGTGTGCTGATCATCAACCACCAGCAGGATCTTGGGTTTGCGTACCGCAGGCTTGGCGGGCTGACCGCCTCCAGCAGAAGCGACCTCAGTTGCCGCAGTTCCAGCTGACTTAGCGTGAGCAGCGGCGGCGACGTTCTGGGCCATCTGGGCACTCTTCACCACGCTGGAGAAGGAGCTGAGGAAGCTCCCCGAACCCGCTGCTGAGGCCGGGTTCGGGCCTGAACCCAAGCCCGAACCTGAACTCAAACCCGAGCCTGAGCCTGGGGTCTGGCTCGGGAGGCTCGGGGGCTGGCGCCTCTCGGTGGCCGGGGAGGCAGGAGATGAAATGGATGATCCGGGCGGGGCTGGCCTCTGCAGATCCATCATGTAGCCATTGGGCAGGTTGGCCACGAAGCTGCTGTCAGACAGGCGCCGGCGAAGGTAGTTCATGACGACGGGCTGGTGGGTCGGTCAGGCCAGAGGAGGTGAGGGGAGGAACAGAAATCCTACAGAACGACACACACACACACACACACAGCGGCTCCGTTTACAGCCAACGCCGGCGAACACAAAATTCAGTTTAATTAAAAATACTGAGGTCGCTAATTTCTCTCATTTTAAAACCTGGTGATTGTTTTTGTTGGGTATATTTAAAGTATTAAACAGAAAATGCAGTCCAGGAACCTTAAATAGGCTAGCTAGCCGTAATACCGCCTCCAGCAGAGGCTAAGGTATTAGCTGGTGCTGGCAAAGCAGCCAATCGAGGAGGGAGCGCCATTTATTTTCCTTGGCAGTGATTGGCTGACAGAGCTGAGGTAGACGGTAAGTGTTACTTTCTGCTGTGGTGCCAAGACGGTGATAGGGGCATAATCAGTGTTTGAATTATCAAAATAGCCAGCTATTAACTAACAGTACTTGTAATTAAATTTAGGACCTATATCTCGTCAGAACGAGAAAGTTAAAACGAGAAAATAACGATTTGCAAAACATGTGAAAATAGGAAACTCTTGTTTTCTAAACAAGAAACTTGTCGGTTTGAAGTTTACTTTTACAGTCAGGATTTGTTGAAAAGTCACAGGGTCTCACACTCCCTTTCCTCTAAAAATCCCAAGAGGTTAGTCTTTTTAATATTACAGCTTTACTCATTTAAAAAAGATATTTTGGTTTTAAAGAGATAAATATCGTGATAATGTGTTTTCTTAATCTCATTAAAACAATGTTTTTTTGTTTAAAGGAGAGTTTTGGTAAAGTATACCAATTGCTAAAGAGAACTATTTCAGACCAGTATGCTAAAGCTACATTAGAATTATTAAGTTTTGGCTTTTTGACCAGTTTCGTTTGTTCGTGCTCGGCTCTGCAGCACACTGTGTCTGTGAAGTCGGTTTCTCCCGAAGGTCCAGCTCCAGTTAGTGAAGGCGTCCCGTCCCGTCTCTCACCATCTGGTTGCCCTCAGAGCATTCCGGTTCTTCGGTCCTAGCTTCAACAATTCGACATGACGTGGAATCTGCTCATCTGTGTGAACGTGCTGCCAAATAATTCAGTGACACAGAAGTGATAATGCGGAGCTGAGCGAGATCCACAGTGATGTTCTTTATAAAGTGCAGAGTTCATATGGAAAGATGTAGTTACATAACATCTGTGATGCAGAGGAGAATCTGGAGCAGATTAGTGAGAAGTACAGTGACGCAGGCTTGCTAACAGAGGGGAAAGCGAACCTTTACACCTGATTAAAACTGAGCTGCTGTTTTAAAAGACGTGGCGTCTCCTCTGTGTTTTGTGGTTAAAGACTGAGGAGGAACTTGGAGAGCAGCAGAAGCTGGACGAGATAATGGAGGTCAAGTGTTAAATCATCATGACAAGTTAATCACCACCAGTAATTGTTTGATAAGAGTGAATCTAACCTCATCGTCTACAGACTGGAGACAGAAATCTCTCTGGGTAAAATGTTGGAGCACACCTTCCCTTCAGTGATGGATGTAGGAGGCAACATGGCCGCCTCCTAACGCCACGTCTTCTGGTGATTGGGGGAATAAACTCTTTCAGGTTTCTCCACCATATCTTTGTTTTATGAAGATCTGCCCAGCATCACAAACATTAGAATAGTTTTCATCCTGATGGCGAGTCATCCTGGCCGAGTCACAGCAAAACCAGCCTGTTCCAAAGTAATCCACACCTTGTTTTTGTTTTGAGCAAACTTTTAAATGCCCCAAAAAAGAAGATTCGAATTAGGTGTGTCGCCTTCTGCTGGTTTGGAGTGAATTAATCAGTCTATGCAGAGCATAATTTCGTCAGATGCTGACCATACTTATGGCTGTAATAAACAGGAAGTAAAGGTTGCTAATTAGCATGGACCACACATCTCAGAAGAATGGAGAGAATTCTGCTCTTCAAGTCAGAGGTTTGGTGCATCTGGTAAGGCACAGACCCGCTGGTATTCTGCTTTCTACTAGGAAATCCAGAAGGAAAATGTCTGACCATCAATTTTTCACTTGAAGCCCAAACGAACTTGTATTATTCAGCTGGATAATAATACAAAACACGCCAGCAAATCCTCCAATCAATTAAACAATTTTGAAAAGTATGGGTCTAAGTTCCTACACAGCAACGTAGATGGTAGTTGATGTAAATGCTTAATGGTAGATGTTACCACCAGGAGAGACAAAGCCAGGTACTGGGTTTTGGTTGGGGTGTTACCTTTTCACATGAGGTCAAGGTTTGAACAATTGAAAACGACATTTGTATTTATGTAGTCATGTCCTGCTTTTAAAACTTGTAAAGCCAGAGATCTTTAAGAATGACAAAAGCATTTGAAGTAAAAATCTATTTGAGGCCTCTTCAATCTCCAGTGTGAGATGATTGGATGGTGGGGGATGGGGTGAGGTGGGAGATAAATTGCAAGCATTAAAGCAAGTCATCAATACAGAGACTAAATGCCTGAGTTGTGAAGTGTGGAGAATTGCAACATAACTCAAGATGACAAATGTGTGTGAGTCACACTTTGTACTGATATGAAGGAGCTTGACACCCAGTTCAATGCTGACAGTTTACAACTAAGCTTTGAGTCTAATGAGAATTATCTAGACTGCCACCGCGCACAACCAACAAGCCACTGAACAATTCAAAACTTTTCTATGCAGATCGTCACCTAAAAACTCAAACTTCATCCGACAACACTTCTGAACATTGTCGGATGCGTTAACATTCAACATATCAGCAGTTGGGTTGAACAATGGTTCCCGTCACAGAGTGACATCGTCTTCCCATTTTGGCTGATCCGTCATAAAGCTTATAACTTGAGTTAATGTAGAGGAAACTGCAGGAAAACAAACAGAACAGCTGAAAGCAACAATTACAACCATGGTGACTGTCAGTGTCGCCACCAGAGTGATAGAAAATCACTATCATTGCTCCACTGGTACTTTCTCCTCTTCCTTAACACCCCATAAGCTGCTTTCTGCTGGAGCTGGAAGCTGTTAAAGCCACTTCGTCTTTGCCTCTCGGCTCTCTGCTGAATATCCACAGTGGGAGGAATCCACAGGAGGCCTTGCTGCATTACAGCCAACCTTGTAGCAAGCAGAAGCTTAGCAGACTTTGTCAGCAGAGAATGAACAGTGGAAAGAGGACAGGTTAACTCTCTATTGGATTTAGGTCTCGACTTTTGCTGGAGAACTTTAATCACACCATTATGCTGTGATCTAAGCCAGTCTTTCTCAAATTGGAATTTATGTCTGCAGGAATAATTTTCAGTTTCTCTGGATGAGCTGCAGAACTGTTATTGTTTTTAGAACCGCCAATGTCTTTTTGTGATTTCCATGTGCTTGACATTTTTAAAATCTGGAAATAATTCAAAATGTTCCAAGTAGACTTGCTCATGGCTTTGTCACGACCAGGCACATTTACAAAACAGAACCACCCTTCTTATTAGGACGAGCAAAGAAGACAATAAGTGAGTTAAGATACTAATATTTTCATTGTATTATTTTCTGAGAGTTATTGTGTAATTGTGGGGCGCAATTTTAAGGTAGGTGGTCCGTGAACGTTTGCTAAACGTGCTAAATGGTCTTCAACCTGACAAAGTTTGAGAAACACTGAACCAAGTCCTTCTATTAAGTTCTTCTCTCTGCTGGACGAGAAAGCTTTTGTTGCCCTTTTCTAGTGGTTGCATTGCTGCCATTGTACCAGTTCTACGTGCTTTCAGTGCTGCAAGTTCTAGCACCAATACGGTCATCTCATCAGAAGCTCATGGAGGCCAAACATCAATCAAAAACTTGTGGATACCAGATTTAAGGTTCTAGAACCAGCTTTGTGTTTGATGTGTCTGAATTAGGTCCATGACCTTGAGCCAGAAAAGGGCATCATGCCCTGTGTGGGTAGGGGACAAGGTCAATCAATAAAGAAAAACCAGAACCAGAGATGCCAAGATCTTATATGATACTTGATGTTCTGTTTCCAGAGGAGAACAGAATGTGAATCCAACCCCGTACAGTGTGGATTACTTTGAGGAAGGATTGGAGAGGTGCTAACACACTGACAGCAGGCAGGGGGGGCAGTAATCACATGTTTCGCTCTCTAATGATGGGGAAGAGCGGGATAATGCCGCAGTAGACTCTCGAGCCCCCCCGACGTACAGCGTGCCTTCTGCTATGTTCAAAATATCTTGTAAGTGAAGAAACCCGCAGCTCCTTCCCGCTTCACTCGCTTTGTATTTTTTTTCTTGTTCTTCACATCCTGCCTGTGAATCCGTTAAAAGTAGCACATAATCCTAATGGCTGCTGTGTGAATTTGCACATCGAAGCCTGACAGCCGTTGATTAGCCGGCAAAAGCAGCACAACGTCCATGACATCCTCCAACATGGACTGTTCCTGTGACATGCTAGTGGAGCATGAAGTGTTAGATTATAGCAGTGGGGTAAATATAGATCTAACATGATAAATACTTTTTATTTTTCCTGACATTCTGAGCTGATGGAGTCGGTCGGAGCGAAGGGTCGTCGGCAGGACGGCGGGTCAGAAACAGGCAGAGGAAACTGAGGAGAAGTGGGAAGACAGCGGAGCCTGATCCAAAAAGAAGAGGAGGTGGTAGAAGCCTGCCCCTGGGCATTATGGGAGATTATTAATAAATGTGTGGGGCCCACTGCCAGATGGATTATCACGACAGTTTCTATTTTGGAGTTTTACATAAAGATCTTCTTAGATTTAGAGCTCCTGTAATCACCGCAATTACATTTAGAGAGCAGATATTTACATCCATTGAATAAAGAGACACTGGAAACTTTTTCCCTTCCCATCTGACATTAAAATCAGACTTTTACTATTTTAGGTTAACTTATGTTACTGAAATTCTTTGTATTTGTTAAATGTCAAGATAATAAGAGTGAACTTCTACTCTTTATTCAAATTCAGAATTTTATGGCATTACAAAGCCTTTAAACAGTTTGGGGTTTTTGTCACAAAGTGCCTCATATTCCGCCATATTTTTCAAATAAAGAGATTCCGACTGTAAAGGTAAACTTCCGACCGCCAGAATGCTTCTGCAGCCACTCGGCAGCCCGGGTCTTCCTAGATTTTTGCTTGGACATGAAGGCCAGTCGGACCTCAAAGTAAGACACTGACCTCATATCACCACGGTGACGTCAACAACATGACTCATCACCGTTTCTCTGCTTTAATCACACAACTACTGATATTGCACAGAAAAAGAAAATGGAGACAAAAAAGATGCTGCTCACCAAGCACTTCCATCCCCACATATTGTACATGTACCAACATTTGATCTAAAAGAATCTGCTGGCCTATATTTTCATTTAACACCTATTGATTACTAAAAGAAACAGATTGTAATGACAGTATTAGGAGTATCCAAGGTCTTATTTTGCTGTGTTACATTGCCAGTATTTAGGGCAAGTCGGTTGTGTGTTGACTGAAACATCTGCACACCCGCCTCTACTGCTCTTATGTAATCATTGTTTTGACAGCTATTTTAATGAGGGATTATGGCTGTTTTCTAAATCTGCATACTCATGACAGGTATGACTGTGATATTAATTTGAGTCTTTTCTATTTATTCATTTCAGCCTTTGTCCAACGAAACACCAATGAATTGGGGTTTGTGATGTTCCCTCTTCAACCATCCAATTTTTGTAGATTGTTGCTGAACATTTGGACACACATAGCCAGAACATCATGATCTCTATGAGTTCTACTGTATGAAACTATTTGAGACGGTCTGGAATAAAAAAAAAATTAAAAAGATGAACGCTGAAGCAGAATGAGATGCTGAAAGAGTAATATCTCATAGTTCTACAACGGACTGGCAGAAATCTTATGAATGTGAATTTCTTGACCTGGGAAAGTCCTCAAGGCAGATAATTTTTAAGATGCTGTATGGTGATTTGTACCTGTAAGAAACCCCTCAACGGTTTGACCTTCCTGTTCCTCTTGCCACTCTTTGGTCCTGCTCTGCCGCCATGATGCCGCCTTTCAAATCCTTTGGGATTTGGGGTTGAAATTTTGTTATTTTTTATTTTAGTTTTAGATTTTCTCAACAGCAAATATATAGGGTGCATTCACACCAGCCCTGTTCAGTTCACTTTAATTGAACTCTGGTTTGTTTGCCTGGGAAGTTCGATTTGTTTGGGAAGGCATGAACACTAAGCAGACCGAAAATCACTCCAAAGGCAGGAAGTGGATTATAGTGCAGGGCATTCTGGGTAATTACAGCCAAAACAAACGTGCATGTCTAGCACTAGCAGTAGAAATGTCTTGTCTTTTACCAAAGACAAGAAAGAAATCCTACAACCACTAAAATCTGATGCCACTCCGTTTTTGTTTCCATTCCATGAAGAAGGAAGTCGAACTCCGGGACTTCTTCAGAGGTTTTTGTGTCATTTCCTTCAGTAGTTCTTGTTGCAGCATCACCACTAGCGATGGGGGAAGAATGGGTTTTTCAAATGGTTCATTTGACACACTGCAATGTGAACGTGAACCACACCAAATGAAAATGGAACAAATGTTTCAACTTTCACCAATCAAACTGAGTCTACCTGATTATCAGGTAGGAAAACATCCTACACTTGTCAACCAATATGTCCACAATGAATGACGCAGCATAAATGGTCAACTTCCTCCACTTCCTCCGTGCCTTTGCTCGTTGGTGTCTGGTTGCTGCAGGGGGCTCTGTGGAAGCCTGCTGTTTCTTTTAATGAGCCGTGGAAAACTTGTAAAACGCTCACTTGGGAGGACTCTATTAGACGTAGGGTGTTAGTGCACTGAAAGAAAGGCATGGTGTGCAGCTACTTTTGCTTCACTGACATTTTCAACAAAACAAGAAAAACAAACAAGTTTATAGGAATAAAAATCTTTCCAGCTCATGTTTTTTTTTTCCTTTTGTAAATGCGTGCTCTGTTCAAAGCGAGAGGAGCCGGCAGTGATGAGAAAGACGCCGCTGAACTGTGAACTGTCGTCCACTGCAGAGCCAGAACTAGCTCTGCGACACGACAGACCGTCTCCTCCAGCACCGGCAGGCCGGCGAGGCGAGGTGTCACAGCCGAGTCCCCACACAATGACCTCCCAGCACTTCTCACAGCAGACGCCACATTAGTTCAAACACACACACTGTAAAAAAGACACACACACTTCTTTGTCCCTGCCTGGAGGCAGAGGACTGCTGCAGTCATAGGAAGGCTTCATTAGAAACCTAAGAAAAGCCTCTGATTAAAAGTAAGAGCTTTTAATCAGAGTTAGAATAATTAACAAAAAAAAAAAAAAAAAGGAATTCTCTACTAGATCAGTGGAAGATCTGCTGGAGGAGCTTAACTGCAGGTTTTTTAGGGAGTCGAATTTAATTTGATGATTCTGGAAAGTCACTGAGGAAAATATTGGCTTTAAAAAGCAACTTCCAAATTTACCTACTAACGACCCACACAGTGTCACCTTCCAAACAAATATGCATTTATAGTAGAGGATGGAATTTAGTGCATCATCTATAATTTATTGCAAAGAAATTCTAGGAATTTAGCTTTGTTGTTGTCTTGAAAGAATTAAACTTAAACAAACTGACAGTATTATCAGACGTTAATTTTACCGTTTTCTTCACCGTTTGTCCCACGAGAGCGTCGGTGAATATCAGTACGTTAGAAAACGTGAATAAATGCAGCCACTGTGTGCAGCTCAGTGATGTAACGGGTGTCCTGGAGAAGCCGGTTTGAAATGGGAACGTTTTTCAGAAACAGTGTTTGTGCTGCCATGAATCAGTGGCATCAGCAGAGGAAGTCCACAGGGTGGACAGACGAGGCCGAGAAAAACTGTAGGTGAGCACAGCTAAAATAAAAAAACATTAATGATTTATATGTATATATATTTAAAATATAATATATATATTTATTGGTTTTTACATTTATATCTTCATAGAATAATACTGCAGGACTATGATTTTAGGCTTAAAATTTTCTTGGAAGGGAAGGCAACAGGGTGGCCAGCATTTTTACAGAAGTGGCCATAACAGTATATGGTGATTGTAGTGCATATTATCCACTCTTAAACTGTAGGATCCCAACTTATCCTGAGTGGTTGGTCACTTGTTGGTATTAAATTTGGACAAAAAGGGTTGGTTTTATTTCATGAACTCCTCCTGAAGCCAGAAGCCTGTAATCATTAACACACACACACACACAAGCACACGCACACACACACACACACACACACACACACACCTCCCCGCCCCGTCCTGCTGGGGAGCATCTGCTGGCTCAAATGTAGATAACTGGTTATGGGCAGAACATACCTCAGCCTCCTGATGGCCCCATTAATATTTCATGAGTGACTTTGGGAGTATGACATCATCATCAGCAAATATTAGAACTGAGCACAGATATTAAATTCAGTGTGCGGCTGCAGCTAAACTCTGCACAACAGGTTAGAAATCTACGTTTTTTGGTACCATGGAGTTACATTTACGCAGATTTAAAAAAAACACGTCGAAATTTAAACAAGTCAAACTGAAAAAACGGTCTTTTAAAAGTTCTAAGGCAGCTAAAAATATACTGCTCAAAAAAATAAAGGGAACATTTCACTTTAATTTTGTGTGTGGCTCCAAATCCAGGCCTCCATTGGTTAATAAATTTGATTTCCATTGATGATTTTTGTGTGATTTTGTTGTCAGCACATTCAACTTTGTATAGAACAAAGTATTCAATGAGAATATTTCATTCATTCAGATCTAGGATGTGTTATTTGAGTGTTCCCTTTATTTTTTTGAGCAGTATATATATATATATATATATATATATATATATATATATATATATATATATAGAAACAGATCTGAAGAAAAAATTCAATATCAAAAGATTAAGGATTTTTTTCTTATTTAATAAAGTGAAACTTAGATGTCATGAATTTGTTTCTTGTACTTTGGATGATTATGGTTTATAGATTATGAAACTCCTAAATTCAGTGACTCAGAAAAAAGCATAGTCATAGGAAGTTGAGTGGAAGGAAAAGATGTCCTAGGAACAGGTGCACCAGCAACAGGGAGAAATGAGAGGATTGTCAACCATATCCTGAAAATCCTAATTGAATATGAAAAATATGGTACAAAATCCTCAAAGAGGTTTACCCCAAACATACTGACTGTTCTGCACGCTTAATAGAACCAGAGTTTCAAGTAAAATATGAAATATCACTTTAAACTCATTTTAAAGGTGAACCAGAAAGCAAGTCTAATTGACTACTTATCTGAAACTTAAAAATGATAAAGAGTCAGTACGAAAATTTAAATATTTTAAGTAGCATTTTTCATCTCTTTACTTCTGCTGACTTCATCCAATTAGCAACTCAGTGAAACTGAAAGCAGCCAGCTTACAGTCCTTCACTCACTTAATAATAATAATAATAATAATAACTATTATTATTATTATTATTATTATTATTATTATTATTACTTGGTGATTTTAAGGAGAATCCAAAGTACAGCAGGACGAGTTGATGAAGACAGTCCAAACAAATACAGAAGTAGGGGCAGGTGGAAGGGGCAGAGCAGGATAGACAAGAATCCAGGTGAGAACAGATATGCACAGAGGTAACCAAGGTAACGAGGAACAGCTGGAACTAATTACAGAGGAGAGACAAGAGCTGAAGAAAAGAAAAATCAAAATATAAATAAAACCCAAACAGAACAGTATCAGCATCAACACTGAAGGTTGTTAACAGCATTTAGACATGACAGACAAAAAATGACAATATTTAACTTCTGTATTTGTTTCTGCTCTACTCTGATTAGCTGCAAACGTCAAAACTTCTGTAAGATCAAAGAGAAACGAGATAAAAGATATCCACCTCAAGTAAGACGCTGACTGTGTGCAAACGCTCAACAAAAACCCAGTTAAGAAGAAAATACGATAAAAATCGGAATTATTCCTTTGAGCTGCCGCATCTCGGCACAAAGGAGAATCCACTGCAGCTCTAAGAGTCAAATATTCCTCCAATGAAAATAAAAGTGACGTTAGGATGATTAGAAGTGACTTTCTGAGCTGGATGAAGATGAAGCAGCAGCAGCTCACCGGGTCACGGTGATGAAATGGAGCCATGCCCCCCCTTCTCCCCGCTCCCACAGGAGGGGAGTGTGCGGGACTGTGGGCTGCGGGGCCACGGCGGAGGGAATCCCCGCACTCTGTGCCTCAGACAGGCTGAGCAGAACCCAGAGTCCCTGAACGCGTCCCGGCCAAGCAGAAGCCTGGTTCCAGGAAAGCACGCTTCTTTCTCCAAACAGCAAACCTCGCGACAGGGAGCGATAAAACACAAAGGCTGCAAACAAAGAGGCGGTGCGCGGATTAAATGCGCAAAAACGCGCAATTTACCTGAGCGACTGGTGAAGATGAACAAGTGTTGGATGATGACCCTTCTTCTTCTTCTTCTTCTTCTTCCTCGGATGATGCTGATGCTGCTGCTTCTTCTTCTTCTGCTCTCCGATCCGTGGTCCTCCTCAGGTTGTCAGCCAAACCCCTTCCTCTCTCTCTCTCTCTCTCTCTCTCTCTCTCACACACACTCTCTCTACAAGGGATGCTGGGAACGTGACGAGTGTACTGGATTCATTACTGCAGTCGGTTCTCGCAGCTGATTGGCTGATGGATTAATTAAGAAATTCAAAGCAAAAAATCATACACGCTTCTGTTTATTTATGAACGTGCTTTGTCTTTCATCGGGATTTTACGTGATTGACCAAGACAACATAAATGGAAGTAAGTATATATATATATATATATATATATATATATATATATATATATATATATATATATATATATATATATATATATATATATAAATCTGAAAAGTGTGGCTTGTTTTGTGTTTCCACAGAACAAGCTCAATATTGGAGCAGCTTAGGTGCAGTTATGGCTGGACGTCTAGAAACAGATGATTTTATGTTTCATGCCTCTTTGCTGGAGATGCTCAGCTGCATTTAAATGTTTAGATGTAGGCCACTTTATTACATTGATATGCTCTGATTTAAACAATGTGGTTGGCATGTTTTTAGCAGCATCTTTCATTTAATAAACTCTGACTAGATTCTGTCATATTTTATTTACAGCTGATGGAAAAAATTATATTTTACATTAAAATATGACATCAGATCAGTAAAATATTTGGATACAAAAATGGATATAAAAACATGTTTCATACTTGCTTAAAGGTTGTATTTTTTATATATAAATAAAAATTCCCCTCTCACCCTCTGTGGGTGGTCTCTTTCATCCTCTGAGCTCGGGTCCTCTACCAGAGGCCTGGGAGCTTGAGGGTTCTGCGCAGTATCTTGGCTGTGCCTAGAACTGCACATTTCTGGACTGAGATGTCTGATGTTGTTCCTGGGATCTGTTTGAGCCACTGCTCCAGTTTGGGGGTGACTGCCCCGAGGGCCCCGATGACCACAGGCACCACTGTGGTCTTCACCTTCCAGGCCTTCTCCAGTTCCTCTCTGAGGCCCTGGTATTTCTCCAGTTTCTCATGCTCCTTTTTCCTGATGTTGTGGTCACTTGGTATTGCTACATCCACCACAACGGCTTTCCTCTGTTCTTTATCCACCACCACAATGTCCGGTTGGTTCGCCATTACCATCTTGTCTGTCTGGATCTGGAAGTCCCACAGGATCTTAGCTCGGTCATTCTCCACCACCTTTGGGGGTGTTCCCCACTTTGATCTCGGGGCTTCCAGTCCATATTCTGCACAGATGTTCCTGTACACTATGCCCGCCACTTGGTTATGTCGTTCCATGTACGCTTTCCCTGCCAGCATCTTGCACCCTGCTGTTATGTGCTGGACTGTCTCAGAGGCCTCCTTGCACAACCTACACCTTGGGTCTTGTCTGGTGTGGTAGATCTGAGCCTCTATTGCTCTGGTGTTCAGGGCCTGTTCCTGGGCGGCCAGGATGAGGGCCTCTGTGCTGTCCTTGAGTCCAGCTTTCTCCAGCCATTGGTAGGATTTCCTGATATCAGCCACTTCAGTTATTTGTCGGTGGTACATCCCATGTAGGGGCTTGTCCTCCCATGATGGTTCCTCCAGCACCTTGTCCTCTGTTCCCCATTGCCTGAGACATTCATTGAGCACATTGTCCGTTGAGGCTTTGTCCTTGATGTATTTATGGATCTTGGATGTCTCATCCTGGACAGTGGCTCTCACACTCACTAGTCCTCTGCCTCCTTCCTTCCGGCTCGTGTACAGTCTCAGGATGCTGGATTTGGGGTGGAACCCTCCATGCATGGTTAGTAGCTTCCGAGTCTTAACGTCCGTGGCCTTCATCTCTTCCATTGGCCAGCTAATTATTCCGGCAGGGTATCTGATTACTGGCAAGGCATAGCTGTTTATTGCACGGATCTTGTTCTTGCCATTGAGCTGGCTTCTCAGGACTTGCCTTATTCGTTGGAGGTATTTGGCTGTGGCTCCTTTCCTTGTGACCTCATCGATGTTGCCATTTGCTTGCTGTATTCCCAGGTACTTGTAGCTGTGCTCTATGTCTGCTATTGTTCCTTCTGGGAGTGATACCCCTTCTGTGTGGACGACCTTCCCTCTCTTTGTAACCATCCGGCCACATTTCTCTAGTCCGAATGACATCCCAATGTCAGTGCTGTAGATGTGTGGATCAGTGAGTCGATGTCTCGCTCGCTCTTGGCGTACAGCTTGATGTCATCCATGTAGAGGAGGTGACTGATTGTGGCCCCATTCTTAAGTCGGTATCCGTAGCCAGTTCAGTTGAGCTGCCAGTCGCTCATGGAGGGCAGTGAGTTTCTTTAGCCAGTAGGCATGGATCATGTCAGGCCCTGGTGCTGTCCAGTTTTTCATACCTGAGGTTGGGAGGGAGCAGGGAGGTTGCTGTGGTCCTCTCGCAGAGAGGTTAGCCACTGTGCATTGCTGTTGTGGGACGCCTCCCTTTCCCATATTCCCTTTCTTTAGGCGGCTGGCCAAGGTTTGTTTGGCAGTTTCGAGTGCTTCAGGTATGGGCATCTGGCTGTAATTCTTGGGTACTGATCTTTTCATTGCACCCCTTAGGAGCTCTGACAGCTGGCTCACTTCCCTCCTTGTTATCTTGATCTTAGCCTCTAACCGTCTTTTCCATGATGGATATTGGGTCTCATGGTTGCTCTTATAGCCAAGCATTTCAAGGCTGAGTTGTATATCAGCTCATTGGTTTCTGTTATGGTGTTGGTAGTGTTGGTTCTCAATGCTGCATTCACATCTTCAATGAGACTTTCTGATGGTACTTCACTCAGCCGTTGTAATTGGCGTCGGGGTTGCCTGGTGTTCATTCGGGCCACGATTCTCTCTCTCAGGTCAGTTGCTGTCTTGTTCAGTTTTGATAGTTCGTTCATTACTGGGGCTGCATACCCAGTCTCGGGGTGGGGAGTAGTTAACTCCCCCCTGACCTTACCTTTGGGCTCCTCCCTTTTGCCGTAGCATTTGTGTTGTACCTCGTCAATCTCAAGTTGTGATAGTAGTTGCCGTTTGCGGATGTTGGAGCACTGGTATATATATATATATATATATATATATATATATATATATATATATATATATATATATATATATATATATATATATATATATATATATATATATATATATATATATATATATATATATATATATATATATATATATATATATATATATATATATATATATATATATATATATTTATATGGTGAAGTGGGGCAAAAATATTTCAACAATACTTTATTTATTCTCAAGAAAACATGAAGATCTCATACCATGCAAGTATCTTCAAAGTTGCTGGGTAGGATCTCCAATAGCAGTCAGTTTCACAATGAATCAGAGTAAGCTTCTGACCGAAGACTGCTATGGAATGCTAGCAGCTCAGTAGAAATGTCCTGGATGACCCCACCTCTGCTAATCCACCTCATTTGCTTTTGATACAGCTCTTTAAATCTCTTCCTGCAAATTCAAGAGTTATGAAAATACTTCAGAGCTTTATTGTTAAATGATAACTAGCTGTAGAGCTTTCGGTGCATCAGGACAGTGTAGATACACTGAGTACATTTAGATGCTGACACAGATCTCATGATGTGAGCTGAGCTGACAGGAAACGGCTGACATGAGAGCCTGCTGAGGTTCAGGTGACAAAGCAACAAAGCTACAACGCAGTGGGAAAATGAAATGATTGAAGAATCATTTTCTATTTACAGTAGTAACATTTGATGACTGAGCCCAGGCATCACTGATGTAACCGGCTGCAACTCCCAAAGTTTTAGGCTGTTTTCCCGTTTTTTCTTCTGGATTCTTACAGCTCATGTAGCAGAATGACCAGAATCTATGACCAAAGCATCACAAACATGAAGCTGGATGAATGGAGACTGAATGAAAGCTTCAAAAAGTGAATCCAGTTTTTTACCCGGCGCTGCAGCAGCAGCAGCTCCTGCATTTTAGATTTTCTGCTGATTCATTCCAGATTCAAGCTTTTTTTTTTTTTTTTTGGATTTTGCTGTGCATCAGTGGAGCAGCTGTTGCTCCTGCATGCGTCTGGGAAAACTGAGAAGAGAGGAAGGAGCAACCGTCCACAGAACAGCACAAACACCGACGTCACAGCAGCACTCATCATCCTCAGGAAGTGTCCAATTTCATGGAGTTCCCTAAAAAAAGTCCAGAGCCAGTTGAAACGTTGTGACTTAACCTACAATGAATTTTATAAAATCAGGAATTTTATAAAGGTCATTTTGATTTAGTAAAAGTGGGGGCTGGTTTAAATTTTCATTAATATCTTCAAAGCCAAAGCAGCACAAACAAAAACATTTGCTGCACAAATGTAGTCGAGTTGATCGGCACCAATTTAGTCTGATTTGAAGAAGGTGGGGGGAGGGGCCCTGAGATTTCAATTGGAAATATAAAGGACTTTATAAATAAATACATTATTATTGTAATTAATTAATTTAAGTTTATTTGGTAGAAATAGACACATTGACAGACAAACTGAACAGAGCAGCAGTCACATGTTTGTAATTTGTTAAACAAAACATCTAAAAACTGATATAAAGTGAAGTGATAATCATGTAAAATAGTGCAACATGATGTTTCCAGTATATACACAATCATGAAAATATTAATATTTTATCCATATTCAGCTTTTTATTCCATACTTCCCCAAGTTAGAAAACACCCAAGTCAACCCAAATCAATCTCAGCGCTCATCTAAACTTTCCCAGGCTGCGTAGCAACCCTGTCTTCTGTGGGCCTCAAGTGGTTTGGTATAAATCTGATGTGGCTCCTTAATAATCAGCTGATCAACAGACACATTACTGATCTTCTAGAACTGAACCGGCGTGACTCAGCAGAGCCTTCACACTCAAGTGAGACAGTGAGGACGGCCCAGAGACGAGGACAGGACTCTCATTTCATGAGCTTGTTTTAGCAGGAAACTGAAACGGTGAGGTTTATCATCCGATGTGATGCAGGGGGAAGAGAGGAGCCGGGAGACCACACAGCAGCAGCCACGTCGTGCACACGACAGGAAGTGGCTCCTCAGGCTGTTTAATGTCACTGGATATTTCCTGCCAGTGGGGGGGAGGGGGGGCTGTTACGTCCTGCAGGGCACAGCTGCAGTTCCCACTGAGAAGCTCCATCTTAATGGGCTGCAGAGGCATAATGAAGAAAACACGATGCAGCGGTCATGACAGTCTAATCCAACCACCCTCCACCAACTGTCTGCTTGTGATCCGATCTACAGTCACGACCATTCATCTTTGTTTATATGAATGAAACACAGTAGGAGCTCTCAAATACCGCAAAAGAAAGAGTTTATTTATGCAGCACCTTTCAGCCAACAAGTCAAAGTGTTCAGAAGTTAAAAACAAATTAGATTAAATTTAGTCAGGTTTAAAAAAAATAGAAACTATTTTATTAGCTGCACTAACAAATTTCATAAATAGGATGTTCAATGAAAAAAGTCACACAAGCTCATAGTAGGAAGCAACTTTATTTTGAAATGACCCAGGAGGAAGCATGAATTTACACAGTAAACAAACAGATAAACATCAAGATTTGGAAAATCCTCTATTCAAGTCATTACTTTATATATATATATATATATATATATATATATATATATATATATATATATATATATATATATATATATATATATATATAGTGAATAGAAAAATTAAAATCTAATTTTTAAAAAATGTTTTTTTTAAAGGGACACATACATTTTGTGGCTCACGAAAAGCAGTGTTAGTTGCTCTAGTTCTGTGTAATTTGATTAACAAATCAAATTGGAAAAACCAGACGAACAAAAACTCATTATGAGGTTTTGAGGGTTCCACAGTTCTGAACAAGACAAATAGGAAACAGAAGATGCTGTAAAAGTGAAGGTTGTCAAGGCACTTAGCATCGAACCGAGCTGTTTCAGCTCGCAGAAAAACAGAAGAAAAAAAAAAGAAAAACAACCAAACAGCATATAGACAACTAGACACAAGTTTGAGTGCAATAATCTGTCATGTCAGAGGAGGCGCTGGTGGGCACAAAGATCCCTTTTTCGGAGTTTTAGCCATACCTGTCAAGTCTCACATTTTGGTCAGGAAACTACAGTTTTTTACCGCCCTCCCTCCACCCCCGCCGGGCTCCCATACTAATGTTCCCCTGCTCTTATGTTACTTTAATCCCCCACAAACCCTCCCGTCCCCCGCTGACACCACCGGACGGCGACATTTCCCGTATTTTCAAATCCAAAACTTGGGATGGTTTTATGTCATTCCAACACTCAGATGTTGTTTAATCAACATCTGATGCAATTTATCATTGCGTGGGAGGCTGCAGCTCCAAGGAAGCTGCACTTTAAAACGTCTTAAATTTTTTTTTGTTTTTTTTTTCAATTTACATGGCTCTAAAAGCACAATATGATTAGTATCAAAGCAACATAACATTTGACAGAAACATGAAATTTTCTCACGTCATTCTAAACTCGTGTGAAATCATTCATTAGCCTCAACCGTCAATCAGATCAATGTTTGACGTATTTTCAAATAAACAGTTTGTCGCCCTCTACTGGCCGGTAGAAGATCGTTTAAATTCATTTCAATTTAGTTATATTGCACCAATTCACAACAACCTGACTTTTTGTCCCAAGGCACTTCACAAAAAAATCTTTTCATTTCAATCACACACTCATTCCAGCTGATCCTAGTTATTAAACACGCAGCTATTCAAAGTAGATTAAACATTCATATCTATGGAACCCCAGCAGATTGCACTGAGTCACTGGCTTGCAGCATTCCCTCCTCCTGGACCAGCACATAACTTACTTTTCTGTTTTGTTGTTGACTTTACAGCAGTTCCTCATACTGAGGATGCATGTAGGGACAGTGGAGAGGAAAACTTCCTGTTTAACAGAAGTAAGGAGCCTCCAGCAGAACCAGGATCCTGACTCAGTGCAAGCGGCCGTCTGCCACAACGAGCAGAATGCACAAAAAGACACAAATGAACTGTTAAAAATAAAGAATAAAAGTTTCTATCAGTTCTTAATGGCTGACCAATGTAGAGTCTATTTATCAATACTACATTTTGGTCTTTTCCCACACACCAACCATTGATATTGTCAATGTGATGCGGCTACCTGCTCCCTGAATACATGACGTACAGTATTAAACGTGCTAAGTTAGGGCGGTTAGAAAACACCTTGTTGTTCCTGGTGTGTCTCAGTCAAATCAGTGCAAGAATTCTGGACTTGTCTGATCTGATTCATTAGGTGCTCCTCCTACATTAAAGTAGTAAGAGTCCATTTTCTCAAAGAGAAATCGTTGGTGGTTGTCGTTCACGCGGGAACGAGATTTGAGAATGCTCTGCTTTCGTTCTTGTTTCAGCTTTTTGTCCACAAAGGAATGGATTAACATCTAGAAACACCTATCAGAATGAAAAACATTGTGAAATGCCACTCTTGTGTTTATTATGTAGCAATCCAAAACTAAATGTTTTCAAATCGATTGTAATAGCTCCATGGCGCAAACTTTATGCGCTTGGTCCATGTTGCCTTCTGGTGTTTACTGTTATGTTTGTTTTATCGCAGCAGTATTACAGCGCCATCCTCTGGATAAAGAGGTCTAAAAAATATTGCTTTTGAGACTTTTTTTCTTGGAACCTTCAAATAGACAGTTTTTGCTTTGACTGTGTACCTCACCGTACCCTAACCATCAAAAAGCACGCTGGAGTTGAGATGCAAACACCAGTGGTGACAGTTAGTCGTGTTTTTGTGGAACTGATGGATGGATGCCCTTCTTGTACAAAGTATATGTCACAGTTACAGTCCAGCGTCGGTCCTTTATGTATGAGTGACCATCTGAAGTGTCATTTAATTGTCCATTTTAGTCTTCGCTTGTATTTTTATTTTTCCTTCCATAATTTTTAATATTCTAGACACGTGTGCTGAATATTTCTTCGAGTTTACCAAAAGACATCATTACCTTCTTTAGACATATTTTTGTTTTAGATGATTTTTGAAAAAAATCCACTAAACGTCCTCCACTGTTTACACCCACCTCTTACTTAGGCTATGACACAGGAATTGTTTGAAGAGCTGGCTTGACTCGACGCTGCGCTGCCTTGATACACTGGTGCACTACTAAATATGTCAACTAGTGGGTGTGTGGTCTTGTATGTCAGCAGGTACTCAGGATAAATCTGGTGTTTCTCAAAGACAACAAAAATGGAAGGATTTCTGACGTCGTTGACACAGCTGTCGTAGAAGTTTATGTCTCCACCGTCTTTGGACGGAGGTCGGACGTAGCTGGAGTCCCCTCTTGTGTAGCTCCCCACCAGGACACGAGACACAAACATGGTTTTGACATCAGAGTCACCAGTGTAGCTGTGGGAGTATTTAGCGTCCCGAGCAAAGTAGCTTCCTGTGATTGGAAATGGAAAAAGAACCGGGAAAGACAAAACACACGTTGAGCTTTACGGCAGTAAGAAAGGCAGGTCTTTTTTAGTTATGGAGATTTTTTAGTATGTTCATTTGAATGGCATCTTCTCTTCTCCAGTCCCATGGTACCATGCCATCCTTCAACTGATATAAAAATTCAGAGACACTATAAAAAGTTAAGTGTATTGAAAAACGCTGAAGTATCTTTTACCGTACATTGTTTGTTACAAGTGTTGGTACGGTAAATTTTGAAAGAAACGGCTCCTCATACACTGGGGGAACCCTGACTGAACCATCATCTTTAACCCACCTTTGCCATAAGCTGTTCCATTAACTCCACAGATCCTCCAGTCAAAGTTGTTGAGACAAATGGCGTTGATGTGTTTCGAGTCAGTCCCATGAAAAAGTTGCTTTTCTTCCACCTCACGTCCTCTGTTGTTGTTCTTCATCTGAGTCTTTTGCCTTTAGGTAGAAATGTTGCAAAGGAATGTCCTTTAAAAACATGTTTACAGATCTAACATGTCACCAAGTTTCATCTGAAAGGGAAACTAAAGAATAATGCTAAATGTTGACATGAGGTAGTTACTAGAGGATATTTATTAAAAGTATGACTAGTTTAAAAAAAAAACATTTAAAAAAGAAAACTGCCAAAAAGTGACCAAAGCCTGAAACTGAATAAAAAAACCATCCAAGTTTTTAACTTTGTCTGTAGCATACGTACAGCTGAAAGGCTTCCCAGAGCGCCTTGTTCTGAATCCTCTCTATCTTGACAATATTGAAGTCTCTCAAGGTCGAATGAAAACGTGCTTCAATCTTTTGAAATTCATCTGAAGTGCGCAGGACGGCAACTCTCTACAATACACAGAAACAGGAAAGTTTTAGTGGCCGTCACCAGGACCAGTGGATGGAGGAGAAATGTTAGATCACTGAATTATTCTGAAAATAAATGTCATTCGCCAAGTCGGCAGAGCGCAAACAGTGAAAAATAAGAAAAAACATCAAATTCTGAAACAGGAAATACTTTCAGCTTCTCATTTTGGGGTGAGTGTCAGAACGTTTAATTTTAAAACACTATTATGACACACAGCAGTGAAGAATGTTTTGAGAAATGTAAACTGATGAGTTCATTTTAGAGGATCTGTGTCAATATATGGCTGCATTTAACAAGTATTAGCTTATTATGACAATTATTAATTTAATTCCATATAGTAGTTTTTTTTTAGTAACTAAATGTGTATTCCAGTTATATTTGCTTTTGCAGGTGAGGTGTACAAAATATCAGAGCAACATCCTGTAATATTTATCTAAGTTTGAAACGTTCGCCCTCCAGCCCCGGTTCCCTCAGTGTTTCCTTTCAATATAAATTCATTTTATTTGCTATATAGCAAATTCTGGGCATGTAAATTTATAGTAGGAAAATACTGAAATAGATAACCGCTTACTGATCAAACAGAGAACTTCCACATTTTCCTTATATGAGTGAGTGAACTCTTATTTTATACCAGCAGCTCTGCAAGAGGGGAAACCACAGTTCCAGGTACTTTGGCTAATCTCAGAATTTAGTCCATCCTGGACATTTTCTGCTTTAAGCTTTTTGCACTTCAATGATCAAATCATGAAGCTCACTGTACTCATAACTCTTCCTCACAATCTCAGATTCGAGTCTGAGAATCCGAGTTCTTCAGAAATGTTCCAGTTATGTGTCCCATGTTACTCATTTTTATAAATGAGAAAACTCTGTGTTTTGCACACATTCATTGTGGGGTAAACCAGTGGTGGTGACTGAGTCTTACAGAAACTTGAGGAAGATAGTTTGGACTTTTACACCCTTAATTTGCTTTCTGGAAAAAGAATATAATTCACCCCATTTCCACCACAGAGTAGAGAGGCAGGAAACCCTAACCCTAACCCTATAGTGAGTTTATTATACCGAGAATCCTGTTGGAGGGATCTGCGTCTTGTCCCAGTGGTCTGGCACAGGAGAAAAGATTCCTGCAGGCCTTCTGCAGGGATAGATGGTGAGGATGAGTTTCATGTTGAACCATTTTAAAACACTGAGATCACATTCACAAGCAGAGGACTAACACAAAGCTGCTTTAGGTCACTTTCCTCAACCTACCTCACTTTCTTGGTTCGGACATCAGCAGCAGACACAAACAGAGGACGTCTGCTCACAAGCCTTTTAGTACGGTAGTGCTTATTTGTTTGAATCATGTCTGAAGGGAATAAAGGCATATTAACTGAGGTTGTATTTATTTGTTTTTTGAACCCATTTAAAATGTCAAAGTCTTGTGTTTTACCCTGGAAACTAAGAGAATAAGACTGGGAGCCAGCAGAGAACTCCACTTCGCTCTCATTGTCCAGAAACTTCTGCTCCAGAGTTTCACTTCTGATGTCTGATGATTTCCTTCCGGCGCTCTGCAACACAGTGTTGGTGGTTCTGACTCAGAACATGGAGAAAAATATCAGAAGATACAGCTAGCAAGAAATTTCACAACACAAGTAATTTGATGTCTGGGTTAGAACGAGACCCTGACAATAAAAATGACCTTCCATTGGTGCCGTGCTACCACCATGTCTGACCACAGGGATGGACGGTGATGTGAAGCAGTAGTTTTCTGCCACACACACACACAGGAAGCTTCTGTATACTTTGATTTTGGCTCTGACCAGAGAATCTCATTCAACTTGTTTGCTGTATTTCCTATAAGGCCAGAGGTAGGGCTTCCTGCAGCTTTCTTGAATCAAATTAACAGACATGGACACTTCTGAAACAGATTTTTTTTTTTTTTTTGCCTTGTGATATTGAGCACAAAATGAGTAAAATCTTGATACAACACAAGTATTTAGAAATCATATAAAAACTTCATGTACTCACATCTGAACCGTACAGGTTCCACTTTCCAAACTCGTCCTGCCAGTACCAGAGCCACTCTGTGGTGTGAATGAAGGTCGGCTCAACCAAAGAGTTCACCGTAGTGAGCCGCCGCACTTTGTTCCCTCCTCGAGTCATGGTGTCAAAATGAACAGGCGGACTGCCGCTGCTGCAAACACAAAGCAATGCTTTAGTGAATTTACAGAAGATGCAATAAATGTTATAGTTGTTAAACTCATGACCATCATTGTGGGAGTTCTTCAGTGTAGATGATGTCTGTTTCATATTTTGAGGGGTTTTGTCCAAATTAAATTTTAAATGCTACAATTATTTCCCATAGAAAAGCTGTGCAAAACTAAAAAGTATTTAATATAAAAAAGACAATCTAAACATATTTATATGCTTTTTGCTTAACTTTACAGGCCAGCCACAACAATTATGAAGATAACTTTAATGGAATGCAAGCTGCCGAAAAAGAAAAATGTTGAAATTTCTGGGCTACTGTACAATACATAAATATCCAACAAAAATAATAACCGTCCACTAGTGACCAACCAACCACATCAACCAAGTTTGGATATTTGGGGGATTGAAGCATCAATGTTCTGTTGAGCTACTGCAGCTTATTATACTGAAACAGTAAATGTGAATCTCTGGCAAATGATTAGCATGTCATAGGTTGATAAATATAGCTAAAATGGAAAAAGTGGAATTCAGAAAAATAGGAAAAGTAGAATTTGGGAAAAATAAAAAAATAAAATGGAATAAGGAAAACAACACAACAATTTCACAGCGCCATAGTTCCAAAGTGCTGCTTCACTGCAGAGAACAAACAGCACACTTCCTACTCCCTGCAGCTCTTCCCATTCTCGATCATTCAAAGAAAAGGCTTCTGAAGCTCCAGGTGGCTGTATTGCATTGATCAATCAAAGGAATAAATCTTGATCAGGGTTTGCTCAGAATTCTGCAGAAGGAACCATGTAGTTACAGGTTCCCCAAGGCAACCGATGGCAGCTGCCACCACACCGAGGGAGAAAGAAGCATGGCAGCCGACGATCGTTTGAAAGCTAACATTTACTAACCAAAAACACACTGTTAGCCACAACAGCTAACGGCTCTCAACACAAACATAACCTAAGTTCCCAAGAGACAAAGTTCATCTAGTAACTAGTAACGTGTTGACAACCCAACAAGGAGACTTTGCTAGCAGACAGTCAACACCACAGTTAAAGAAAGCCTTTTTTACACACTTAAAGAAGGCAATTTGTCAAGAAACCTGCATGGAGCCACTCAGTTTTTTCTTTCTGTAACAGCTGAGAAGGTGGTTTATGCCCGGTAGAGCAGAATACCTGTACGTGTTGCTGGGATCGCAGTATTCCTTTTCAATTGCCTCGTTATCAGGCAAGGATTTCCACTGGCCTCCTTCCTGGACCTGCCATCTGTACGGCATCTTGTCATGAGCTTTAAAACATTTGTCTGAAAAAAAAATTAACAAATGACAAATAGTTTAAAGAGCCAAAACAAGGAAAGCAAACAGGTACTATGGGGAATGACAGGCAATCACGTACCATCATGCTTACAGTGGCCTTTAATGAAGTACATGCATATCTCGGTTTTATCTAGTAAAAATGAAAAAACAACAAAATTAGCTTTTTATGCACTTCTTTTGATGCATTATTTCTTCCCATTCTATAGTTTGTGTATTTACCTTTGACATTTTTGGTTTTTTGTCTGCTTTTCTGCTCATCTGCTCCATTTCCCTCTTGGCCACCAGCCGCACCAATCGGGTTTCCCCTCATAGCCCTACCAGATCCCCCCCTCATATGGAGCCTCAGTGCTTCTCGATTTGCGTAAACGGACTTCAAGCACTGAATGATGCTGTCGGGCACCATCTTATTATGCAGGCTTTTTATTGGCTGAGGAGCAAAAAAGTCGTGGGCTCTGGAGCAGCTGCAGCTTTGGGTCAGGTACTTCTGGCAGATGTGGAGTCTTTCACAAGCTACACCGCTCGTACACCGGCCAAATTCTCCATCACCGTTATTGTAATCAAAACATATCTGAGGAAAACAGAGGAAAATGTTCAATTACAGTGCAATCAAGTGTAATCGTTGTTTCTGATGTGAAACTTCAAGAGGTGAGAATGTAAAAACGTTGGTGGACTTACAGCAGGCAGCATGGAGTTGTCGCTCTGCAGCAGCAGCGTACACAGCTCCGCCCTGCTCAGGCCCTCCAGCTCATGTTCTATCAGCAGCCTTTGGTTGTAGTCAGAGTTCAGAACGTGGGGGAAACTGCAGCCTCTTCTGTTGGGGAAGAATACAAAGTTTTTCATGACAGATTGAACTCTTGTTCAGAAAGCAGAGCTGGTCCAAGAAAAAAATAAAAAGAGTAAGATCCTTTTAGAAGTTTTAAAATATTTTTTGTAAATGTCGCATCATTCCCAGTGGGATGCAGGGTTTCCCCAGAAAATATGATGAGTCCTTGTGACACACTTGTCACATTGGCTTCAAACATTAGTTGTTGGGATATTACCTAACACTAATAATCTGTTGGTACATATATTTACTTTGCTCAATTTTCTCATATTTCATTTTTCTATTTACAGGAATACCATACCCTTTCTTTTTACTAAAGGTCCGCCGATTGCAGTTTTCTGGTTGATTGTGGATTTCCGATCTTTAAAAAGCCCGACCTGCCGATTCCAGTTTTGGCCGATATTGAATTTTTAGTCTGAAATATTTGTTAATATAGCAATAAAATAGTTGCATTGACAACTGTGGGCTGACTATTAACTTCAAACAAGCAGACATGACCTTGTGGGTGGGTCAGTCATTATTCCACTATGTTTTCAGTTGCTGTTTTTTACAGGTAGAGCATTTTGGCTGAATAAAAACGGTTTAGAAGTAAATTCAGAGGTTAAGACATATTCCTGCCAATGAAATGGTGAACCATTTATAAGATTTGCCTTTTGATAGCAATAAAACCCATGTTGAATTTTGTCATAAGACTTGTTTTGAGCCCTAACTTTATAAATGTTTAATGTAAACTGAAGATTTTAGAATTTAACAGCTTTATTGTTTTTCATCTACTTACCCTACATAATATTGGTAGCATTAAAAAAATATAGCTCCTTATACAAAAACATGCTAACTCTAAAAAGGTAAAACACAATCTGATTTTGTCAACAGTACAAGTTATGCGTCATTTATAGGACTTATCAGAAGCTAGCAAAGAAAAACAAAAAACGAATGATTAGTTGATTTTTGTTTCAACGGTCATTCAGATACAAGTAGATTCATGTATTTTGCCATGGAATAACGTCACTTTGCTACTTTAAATTTAAATCACTGTCAAAAACTTTTCAAGCCTGTATTTCGCAATTCTAGTTGAATTCTGAGGTCATAATGCCATGTCTCTTATGTCCGTTTATTTATTTATTAGCTTACTGAAAATCCGCACGTCACAAGATCAAGGTATCTTTCTCCGCAGCACGTGAACGCACCATGGGTAATCAACGAAGACAACAAATAAAAAGGTAGCGTTCAGTTAGCTGTGACAGCTTCCGTTTTAACTGAATATGGTTATAGCTTGAAAAAAAAAAGGGTTTACAACCATAAGGCCACCAAGTTATTTACCTTTGTAGGAAGTGACAGGAGCCGGTGTAGAGAAAGTTTTTACACAGGTGTAGCCCCCCGCAGGACCCCGGGCAGCCTTTCTTCCTGCACAGTCTCAGGCTGGTCCTGGCCACCACTCTCTGTTGCCCATTGCTGGAACACAAGGCAAACTTGCTTTGGTTGGAAATCACCTCGCTCGTGGACTGCCCTGGGAAAAGGTTGTACATCAACTCTTCAGCATCAACTGCTCCTTGATTAGCGCAGATGAACTTTAATATTTTAGCCTCCATGGCTCCTCGGCGGCTCTTCAAAGGGCCTTTTCGCCCGGACTGCAGCTGTGGTTGCGGAGTGACTCTGGTAGGAGAGTATGAAATGCTCGGTGTTGTTTGGAAACCGAAACTGAACTATATTTAGACAGGCGTCACCCCGTAATGCTGCAGTTTGCCACTTGAGGGCGTTATTGTGCAGAATGATTTTCTCCAAGGTTTGGAGAAAGCGATCCTGTGCTTCAAAAGAGAATTATGTGGACAAGATATAGGGATAGCAAAAAATATAAAGTGGAAATTATCCAGTCACAGAGTATCATGTTGTTTCATACTTCTTTAAGCTAAAAAGAAGAAAATAATGTTTATAACTCCCTCCCTCTAGGGATCTATTGTTTAGAAAAAAACTCAGACGTTGTGAGGAATGGTTTTAAAAGGAGCTTTTCATTGTGTCTGTGTCCAATAATTGTGAACCAATAATTGTTGATTTTAGTTATTCTCTTTGAGGCCAAATATTTTTCTTCATTTTTGATATTGCCTGTCATGAATGCCTAACATTAGGGCCAGACTAAGAGATTTCTTAATGACAAGTTATATTAGCAAAATAAAGATACAATATTAGCAGTCGTAGAATTACAAAAAGTCGTCTTTATAAGAAACATTGATAGTTATCAAGATCTGACGAGACCAGCTCGTGATGTTTGCGATTGTCTCTTCGAAATAGAGCCATTTCCACACTGACCTAGTACTGCTACTCATCGTAAGGAATATATAGCTTTTCCTTCAACTTCAAAACTAATGGCTACCTTGTGTTGGTGTGTCACATAAAAAAATCCAATAAAATACACAGACGTTTGTTATGATGTGAAAACACTCCAGAGGTGTTTATACCTGTACATTCACCCACCAGTTCTGGTTCCTCTCATCCTCAAGTTTGTTGGTGAATATAGAAACTCAGAAGCAAGCAGCTGGTAATAGAAAATAACTTTATTTTGATAAGACACAATCACGTAATTACCATTTTGATTTTTAAGAGGAACAGATGAATTTACTGGCTTATGAAAGGCAACTTTGGCTTAACTTTTATTGTTCTGGTTTCATATAATTTTATTAAAATTAACAAAATGAATATGAAAAAAATACATCAACAACAATTAGAAGATTTAGAAAGCCAATAAAAACTTCACAGCTAAGAAATAGCAAAAATAAGTTTGGAATAAAAACAGATGCTGTAAGTTATCAGGGCTCTTAACAGAGCACTTTTTACTTGGGGGGCTGGGGGGGGCATAGGGAGAGGAGAGTTCTCAATGTGGAAAAAGAATCTCCGCAATTGGGTATACTGAATGATTGAATGAGTGCAATAATGTGTCATGCCATAGGAGGCGCTGACGAGCACACTGATTCCTTTTTCGGAGCTCGGTCTCATTTCAATACCCTAACCAACATCTGATGGAATGTATTGTTCAACATGTAGAGAAACTGCTCTAGGGAAGAACTTTAAAGTTTACATTTTTGTTTTGTTTTTCAGTTTATTCGCATCTAAAAGAATTTAAATGATTAGTGTTACAGCAACACAACATTTGGCAGAAACACCTGAGTGATTCTCTCCTTTCATTTTAAACTTATCGTGCCGTGCCAAATCATTAATTTGCCCCACCTTGAATCAGACAAATCAATGTTTGGTATTTTTTAAAAAGACATGTGGTTTTGTCACCCTCTAGTGGCTGCTAGAAGATAATTTAAAAGAAAAATAAAAGTTTTTATCGGTTAATAAGCAGTGGCTGATGACAGATCAATGTAGTGTCTATTTATCAATACTACACACCACACCAACCATTGATATTGTCAATGTGATGCGGCTACCTGCTCCCTGAATACATGACGTACAGTATTAAACGTGCTAAGTTAGGGCGGTTAGAAACCCCCTTGTTGTTCCTGGTGTGTCTCAGTCAAATCAGTGCAAGAATTCTGGACTTGTCTGATCTGATTCATTAGGTGCTCCTCCTACATTAAAGTAGTAAGAGTCCATTTTCTCAAAGAGAAATCGTTGGTGGTTGTCGTTCACGTGGGAACGAGCTTTGAGAATGCTCTGCTTTCGTTCTTGTTTCAGCTTTTTGTCCACAAAGGAATGGATTAACATCTAGAAACACCTATCAGAATGAAAAACATTGTGAAATGCCACTCTTGTGTTTATTATGTAGCAATCCAAAACTAAATGTTTTCAAATCGATTGTAATAGCTCCATGGCGCAAACTTTATGCGCTTGGTCCATGTTGCCTTCTGGTGTTTACTGCTACATTTGTTTTATCGCAGCAGCATTACAGCGCCATATACAACTTTGGTATTGGTAATGTAGCCTATTTGTAATGTTTTTGTCTGGATAAAAATGTGTAAAAAAACAAAAAAAAGATGTCTTCATGAGCATCTTTTTAGAAACCTCAAATAGCTTTGGAGTTGACTGGATGAGATTCCATCGCTATATCACTCTTGAATTCACTGTTTAGCCTTAAATAGCCCACTGAAGTTGGGATGCAAACACCAGTGGTGACAGTTAGTTGTGTTTTTGTGGCACTGATGGATGGATGCCCTTCACGTACAAAGTATATGTCACAATTAAAGACCGGCAGTCCAGCCTTCTATGGCTGTGAGCGTCAGCTAACAGAAAATCATTTAAATATGACTTACTGCCTAAAGAAAACGCTGCCGTTTCTCTGAGTTGGCCTGTCAATGAAAACTAAAGCACTAAATGAAAAATCACTGCAATAGGTCATTTAAAATGAAAACGTTTCAAATATTTCCATTAAACTGTCAACTTTGCCTTTGCATGTATTTCTATTTATCCTTCTGTTTTTGGATTATTTCCTACATATGGGTGGAATATTTTTTAAGCTTATCAAAAACTATCATTTCCCCTTCTGATCTGACATATTTTTTTGTGCTAATGTTTAAATAAAAAAACTTCACTGAACTCTCTTATCCGTTACGACCTTTTTCCATTTCATAGCTGTGCTTAGGCTATGACACAGGAATCATTTTTTTTGGTCGGCTTTGAGGGGGATTTTGGGGAAGACAAGGTGCGTTGGGAATCATATCTGGTTTGATACAGTGAAGAGGTTGTACTGGGTTGATACGATGATGAACGGGTTAGATACGGCGTCGCGCTGGGTTGATATGATGAAGAGATGGTTTGATTCGACGCAGTAGTAGGTTGATATGACGATGAACTGGTTTGTTTTGACACTGTGGTGGGTTGATATGATGAAGAGATGGTTTGATTCGACGCGGTAGTGGGTTGATATGACGAACTGGTTTGTTTTGACACTGTGCTGGGTTGATATGATGAAGAGATGGTTTGATTCGACGCCACAGTGGATGGATACAATGATGAACTGGTTAGATATGATGCCGCACCGTATTGATGTGATGAAGAGATGGTTTGTTTCGATGCCGTACTGGGTTGATACACCGGCGGCTTAGGGGCAATAACTGGTTTTGGTTGCTGTGCTGATGTACTACTAAGTCTGTCAACTAGTGGGTGTGTGGTCTTGTATGTCAGCAGGTACTCAGGATAGATCTGGTGTTTCTCAAAGACAACAAAAATGGAAGGATTTGCGATGTCGTTGACACAGCTGTCGTAGAAGTTTATGTCTCCACCGTCTTTGGACGGAGGTCGGACGTAGCTGGAGTCCCCTTTTGTGTAGCTCCCCACCAGGACACGAGACACAAACATGGTTTTGACATCAGAGTCACCAGTGTAGCTGTGGGAGTATTTAGCGTCCCGAGCAAAGTAGCTTCCTGTGATTGGAAGCAAAAAGATAAGTGAGAAGAGAATATATTTTAATGGCATCTTCTCTGGTCAGACAGTATCACGTCAACCTTCCACTAATATAAAAATTTCCAGACACTCTAAAATGTCATGTGTAAAATTTTTTAGGGCACTGTAGATGCCCTGAACCATCATCTTTAACCCACCTTTGCCATAAGCTGTTCCATTAACTCCACAGATCCTCCAGTCAAAGTTGTTGAGACAAATGGCGTCGATGTGTTTCGAGTCAGTCCCATGAAAAAGTTGCTTTTCTTCCACCTCACGTCCACTGTTGTTGTTCTTCATCTGAGTCTTTTGCCTTTAGGTAGAAATGTTGCAAAGGAATGTCCTTTAAAAACATGTTTACAGATCTAACATACTAAGCTAATGTTGCCGAGCTTCACCTCAAAGCTAAATGTTGATATAAGGTATTTACTAGAGGATAAGTATTAAAAGGTTCCTTAAAAAAAACAAAAAAAAACATCAGTACAAAACCATCCCAGTTTTTAACTTGGTCCATAGCATACATACCACTGAAAGACTTCCCAGAGTGCCTTGTTCTGAATCCTCTCTATCTTGATAATATCGAAGCCTCTCAAGGTTGTTCGAAAAAGTGCTTCAAGCTTTTGAAATTCATCCGAAGTGAGCGGGACGGCAACTCTCTACAATACACAGAAGCAGGAAAGTTCACAGTGGCAGTCACCAGGACAAGTTCAAATCTTTGGATGAAGTAGATATATTGGCCAACTTTAAGTCAATATGAAGATTAACATAGAAGGTGTACTTCTAGGTCTATTTCTGTCAGAGCAGAAATAGGATCGTCTAAAGCCACAAATGCAAAAAGCAAATCAAGACGAAACAGAATTTAAAAACCATGTGGAACCTCCTTCTAGCAAAGGAAAAAAGGCTTTTAACAGTATTTACATAGTATTGTAAAAGTGTGAACCGTCATGTACTTCCACATCTAGGTAACATTTTCTTTTTTGCAAAATTTTGACTTCAGTCTACTTTGTTTAAAACTCCTGCCACAATTTATCTTCTTGCCATGCGTGTTAGCACATGGAACATATATTGTGCAAGTTCAAACTTAAGAAAATCAAGTGGACTTTTAGGAACAAAGTCTGGTCATACCTTTCACGTACATTAGAAAGTTCTGAAGTTCTTAATATGAGAAGTGCATGTATATTCAGATCAAGGGCGTGAAACAGTGTTCAACAGAGTCAGGACTGAGTTTGTTTCTGCTTTGGCCTTCTGGAAATTAAATTTTAATATCCTTTGAGTGCCAAGTTGTTTTAAATAAATATTAACCAAATGAATCAAAGTAAGTCATGCTGTCATTTTCAAGCATCCAGGATCTTGAGTTCAGAGAACCTTCATCAGTGCAGACTACGTTTGCATAGTGCTGCATGAGATCAAAGAATATTATTGTGGTAAAAAGTACTGCACACACATAATGTGAAAACATTGTAATTCACACACTTGACAACCTGACCATTCGTTATTGAGGCCACAAACACACCATTTTACTGTAGGCAAATGGAGATAGCAAATGTGGAATCCCTATTCTGATAGGACGCTGGATAAAGATTTATATTACAAAAAACAAAAACAAGTCACAAATATGACACAAATCTATTTTATTTACCAAAACAACAGTCTAGCTTTGTAAGATATACAGCAAAAACATAAAATGACACTGTCACACCTCTTTTATAGATGCAAGTTTATAAAAAGAAAAGCATTTTGTTTGCTTTGACGTTTTCTGTGTCAAAATAGTAAATATATATATAATTTGATACAGAACAAAAGAAAAAGCACAGATACATTTTATGCTAAGTTGTGTTGCATTCAATGTATTTCTGAAACCTTCTGTAATCCCAGTCATCACTTCAACTTTATATCGACTCATATCTCTGTTCTGTTTGCACTGGCCATCAAATCCATAGTTGCACTGGAGTCACAAGCAAATAGCACTAATGATATGGAGATGGTGCAGGTTTTTATCTCTATGGCTTTAGTTGCTTCTTATTAGCCTTTTTTATTAGGAACAAAACAGCTGTGAACAGTGGAAAGAATGTTTTTGTTTTTGCTCATACAGTCGATGTAAAATGCTTTGGCTAAAGTAAAAGTAAACAATTAAACCGATAGTTTGTTTAAAGTACAGAATGAAAGTAGCAATGGATGACGCTCACAGTGAGCTCTAGGTCCAGATAAAGAAAAACCTAACAAGTTCCTAAAACCAGTAGGAACATCTCACTGCATAGACTAATACAATCAGACTGGTGTTCCTAAACAAAGTAATGCTCTTTCATGCACACAGATAGCAGATTCTAAATAAAATCATAACAAACGGTCCCTTCAACTAAGTCCCACTATATTGCCAATGCATATTGTAAAAATATAAGAGTTCTGTTTCAAATCACAAACAAGATTATATGAAAAATTTACTTCATTTATTTGTAGATTTCAGAACATCAGACTATTTACACAGCAAAATCCTTCTCAGACATTCCTGCCCTCTTCAGGAATGTGTCACAGTTGCTTCATGTCCTGCATCACAACTACCACTGTTGTGTATTCGATATTCAATGCGAACTCTGCGTCTCAAAAAGCGCTACCGTTAGAGAATCTGATGCCTTCTTCACCAACGTTCCTTGTTACTTTCATCCTCTTATGCTCAATTCTGGTGTTGCTAAAGAGTGTTGGTAACATCAGAAGAAATTTGGATGGATGCACAAAATTCTCATTTATCAGTTCTGAATCACTTACACAATTATTGCATTAAATTGAATCATGAATTGCAAGTAAAATATGTCAAATATTTCACAATAATCTTTTTTTTTTTTTTTTACTAGAAATTCCAATGTGTTTTGTGTAATCAGATCATCTAGAACACACCTTTCTGAAACTGGATCCAAACCACAGATGCTTCATTAAGAGAGCAGGAAATGATAGCCTGGCCTTCCTGCACAATTCTCATCTCCCATCAGTATTCTGTCTGGGATTTCTCCCACTGAGCTGAATTTCTCTGGTAGAATTTGTACTGGACCAATCAGCGAGCAGAATGAGGATCTCTGAACGATGACAGATTTTCTGCACTGCTTTAGAAACGTATTCTGCCTGTAGTTTTAGTGATGGCAGCGGAGGAAGTGAACAAAGTTGTTCAGTCCGTGTTGCCCACATTTACAAATATTGAATTAACATTAACAGCCATCTTGTTTGGATTGGCACTTCTCTCTTCACAGTGGAGGATGACAGTTTACAGTGCAGGGAATTTCCAATTAGATTCATATCATTGAACTGGAGCATTACATACGTCATGGACAAACGTTAGCGGTGTCGTACAATTTAAAACCTCAACAGAGTCAACATCTCCAGGACACAATTGTTTCTCAATAGCCACGACCTTCTGGTCAAAGCAAAGTGTTGAACAAGGAGCTGGTTTTTATCAGGTTATGGAAATGGTAACAACTTGTAAAATAAAGTGGCTTAAATGTCACTAATGCCACCCAAGTTTTAGCTTATATTATTGTGCTGATTTTGACTCTTACTTTTGAGAACCCTTATCTTAGTGAGGTAAGCTATTGTTATGACTGACTTTTTTAAAGACTCAAGGAAGATAATTTGGCCCTCTACACCACTGTACCTCAATCTTGAAAAAAGAAAACGTTCACCTAATCCCATTTCCCACAAGTCAGAGTGGAGAGGCAAGAAACCCAAACCCTGTGAGTTTATTATACCGAGAATCCTGTTGGAGGGATCTGCGTCTTGTCCCAGTGGTCTGGCAAAGAAGAGTTTGCTGCAGGCCTTCTGCAGGGATAGATGGTGAGGATGAGTTTCATGTTGACTTAGTTGAACCATTTTAAAACATGGAGGGCACATTCAGAACAAGAGGACTGATGAAGAACACTGCTTTTCCTCAACCTACCTCACTTTCTTGGTTCGGACATCAGCGGCAGAGACGAACAGAGGACGTCTGCTCACAAGCCTTTTAGTACCATAATGCTTATTTGTTTGAATCATGTCTGAAGGGAATAAAGGCATATTAATTGAGGTTGTATTTATTTGTTGTTTGAACCCATTTAAATGTCAAAGTCTTGTGTTTTACCCTGGAAACTAAGAGAATAAGACTGGGAGCCAGCAGAGAACTCCACTTCGCTCTCATTGTCCAGAAACTTCTGCTCCAGAGTTTCACTTCTGATGTCTGATGATTTCCTTCCGGCGTTCTGCAACATAGTGTTGGTGAGAATCATATTAGCCCTGATCTTTTCCACCAACATCGGCTTCATTTAATTCCATGATTACATAATACTGGATTAATACAGACTGATGTAAAGATGGACTTTATTAGCTAATTAGATTGTTTTTTTAAGGCAGTTTATTGAGGTGTATACAAATAGTTGTTTTAGACATCATTTGTAAATTAATACAGGAAATGACTGATGTGGACCTATGTTTAAAAAGAAGGACATATTATCAGTTAAAGCAAAAATAGTGGCAAGGAATTCTATATGAGATTAATTCTGCTGATTACTCAAAAGGTTTGCAGTGACAGGAATCATGTACTTTGTGATTTTTTTTCCTGTCCCTGAAAGCACCAGCAGTGGCCATTTTTAGCCTGGATCACCTCAGCTGGCTCTGCTTGCCGAGTCAACGTGTCACTGTGCGTATCGTCAGTACGCACTCTGCTGACACATCGGCTTTTTCCTTGTTTATCTGCTGTTGGCCAAACCAGATATACGTGTAGGAAGTGCTGTTCATGTTTTTATGACGAGGCATTGCTGAGGACTATAAACTTTGATTAGGTCATGTGTCCTCAACATGAACATAAGTTCTCGGACATTTGGACTGATCTGCAGTATTCCTTGGGCTCACAGTTAAATCGGCTACATTTAACATTTTTTTTTGGTGTTATTGATTTCATTTAGTGAGTTCAGGAGTTTGACCAACATTAGAAAACAATGACTGTTTAGTTGCTTGTTGTCCCCCAAGTCTTGTGACTGATTCCGATGCAAACCTTAGCGTTGACTGCTTCTAGTTTGTTTGCTCTTCAAACAACTCTCCCAAACAAACCACATCTATTCAATATTTTTAAAACTTACCATCATGAACTTTAACATTTAAGATGCTAACTCAGGCAGATAGATGGGTTCTTGCAGTTTCTCAGGGATCCTCCAAGCTCTGAGCTTTGGGTTGGATGAGAGGTCAAATGTTTTCCTACTTGTGAACAATTTATGCTGACTGAGAACAATGAATTATGATTTGTAATAATACTTCCTACATTGTTGCGTGGCAACATTTGCTTCTGTATGGTTACTGCTGTTATGTTGCCACCCTAGTGTTAACCCACCTACATCCTCCAGACCAGCAAACTGCCAAGACCTTTACTTTTGCATTTGGCGGATGCTTTTCCTTTTTTGAAAGTAGCTATGCGTTTTTTATGACTGAACTGACAAGCATGGATACTTTCAAAACTAACTTTTCTCAATTCTGATTTTGAGCACAAAATGTGTATAGATGTTACACTAGGACTTCATGTACTCACATCTGAACCGTACAGGTTCCACTTTCCAAACTCGTCCTGCCAGTACCAGAGCCACTCTGTGGTGTGAATGAAGGTCGGCTCAACCAAAGAGTTCACCGTAGTGAGCCGCCGCACTTTGTTCCCTCCTCGAGTCATGGTGTCAAAATGAACAGGCGGACTGCCGCTGCTGCAAACACAAAGCAATGCTTTAGTGAATTTAGAGGAAATGCATACATTTTATATTATTTTTATAATTTGAGTGCATTTGTCCATATTTATTTTAAATGCTGCAATCCTTTTCCAAAGAATAGTTGTGCAAAACATAATATTTCACATACCATTTTAGCATAACTACGATTTTAGCATAACTAATGTTTCAGCATAACTTCCATTTTAGCATGCCTTTTGGTTTAGCATAACTATTAATTTAGCATGAATTCCTTTTTAGCATAGCTTCTGCTGTGGTTTTTGTTGTTGAATTGTGTATTTATGGTGACCCTTTTGGGCCACCATAAATACATAAATAAATAACTGACAACAACAATAATAACTACTCAATGACTGACCCTGGCCTTAGAATTCAATATGGCTGCCCACCAGACCTATGTAATTTTTCTACCATGTTTGGACGGAGAAAGTTTTATTTTTAGTTAATAAAGTCACAGAAATGGATAGTAACATTTTCCCACACAAAGAAAAATGTTCCAAATTGGACAATAAAGTATCTAACCTCTTTTATTAAAAAAAGAGAGTGAATGCTGTTTTATTTGCAGCTCTGATGTTATTTTGAAATTGCTGGCTTATGGGGATGGTACAACTTGGGAGAACCAGGAATCCCCAAACTGTGTATTAAATAATGTTTAATCACTGCAGATAATTCCAGCACTGGTGTTACTAGTTTATACCTTGCTTGTTTTATACTTATCTAATTCTAAATGTGGCCTTCATGCCAACATGACATTAGAAAAATTTATTTTTTTGAGTGTTTTCATAAAAAGATCATAAAATAATGAAGAAAATGTTGGTGTTTTTAGACTTCATCAATAGAATAAAGTTCAGATTCTTTGAACAGAAACATTTTCTTTTTGGAGTCAAGCAAACAAGAAGCTCCATAGATAACTTTAAAAACGTTAGCAGCTAGCTGTTTACCAGTTTTTTCCACTCTACTAAGGAATCAAAATATTGTCATAACAATGATTTAAGGAAGGCAAAGGCTTCTTAAATGCTTTAGTAACTTGTAACATGTAGTCAATCCAATAAAAGAACTTTGCTAGGCGATTATCAAAACAACAGGTCAACTGGAGAGCTACTTTGTTTCTTACTGCTAAATAATAGTCTCAAACAGGATGTGAAGCTGAAACCACTAAAACTTTGATTTGGGGCTCATAGCATCAGCTTAACTTTAATTCACCAAGAGAAGTCACATGCTGACACAGACTTCACTTTATCGAGAAATATCACGGCATTGTCATATTGTAAGATATAGTTACAGACTTAAAAAGGATGATTTGTCAAGAAGCTTGCATGAAACCAAATAAAAACAGCAATTTTTTTCCTTTCTGTAACAGCTGAGAAGGTGGTTTATGCCCGGTAGAGCAGAATACCTGTACGTGTTGCTGGGATCGCAGTATTCCTTTTCAATTGCCTCGTTATCAGGCAAGGCGTTCCACTGGCCTCCTTCCTGGACCTGCCATCTGTACGGCATCTTGTCGTGAGCTTTAAAACATTTGTCTGAAAAAAATAACCATGAATGAGAACATCTGAGGCAAAACAAGGACAGGAAGCAGGTACCATGTGGAATGATGGGCAGTAACTTACCATCATGCTTGCAGTAGCCTTTAATGAAGTACATGCATATCTCAGTTTTATCTAGTAAAAATAAAAAAAAACTAAATTAACTTCGGCCTAGCTCTTTGAAACATTATTTTTCCCTATTCTATAGTTTGTGCATTTACCTTTGACAGGTTTGTTTTTTTGTTTGCCTTTCTGGTCATCTGCTCCATTTCCCTCTTGGCCACCAGCTGCACCAATCATTTCATCGACGGCAGACGTTCTTCGGAGCCCTGGTTGGTTGCCGCCTCTCCCTTTATTCGCTGAAGTCCGATTGCGACTTCGACTGCGTTTTTTCCTCATATTGCTGCTCGCCTCGGAGTCGTCAGCGGCAGCAGAGACGTCACTGTTTGACGAATTAAAACTTGGCGGGGGACTCTTGCTTTGGCTGTGCAGGTTCAAGCCACTGAACTCACCCCAGATGTCACCAAAGGAAGTGCTTCGTAGCTGCGTGATGTTGTTACCTCCATTTCCGCGGCCCCCTCTGCTTCCCCTGGTTCCTCTGAACCCCCTGTAGATGGTTCTCCCTCTCCCTCGGTTCCACTGCCTCTGCTCCGTATTCAAACCACAGTCACTTCTTGAATCGAAATCGCAGCCAGCACCAGAGACGTCACTGCTGGATGACCTGAAATCTCCTTGCTCACTCTTGGTTTCAAAACATCCTTGTCCAGTGACCGTAGCCCACCAATCAAGGTCTCCCACGAGGTCACTATGGGTGGCTGTTTCTTGCTGTCTGGAGTTTCCTCTATTCCCCCTGCTGCCCCTCATACCTCTACCTCTGGGCCCTCGGTTGCCCCTATTTCCACCTCTCCCTCTGTTGCCCGGCCTGCGACCTGAATTTGGCCCATGGTTGGAGCCGTCGTTGCCCCTGTGACCCCTACCAGCTCCGCCTCTGTCATAGTACCTCAATGCTTCTCGATTTGCGTAAACGGACTTCAATGAGCGGAGCATGTCGTCGGGCACCATCTTATCGTGCAGGATCTTCTTTGGCTGAAAAGCAGTAAAGTCATGGGCTCTGGAGCAGCTGCAGCTTTGGGTCAGGTACTTCTGGCAGATGTGGAGTCTTTCACAATCTACGCCGCTCGTACACCGGCCAAATACTCCATCACCGTTATTGTAATCATGACATATCTGGGGGAAAACAGAAGAAAACGGTCAAATACGGTGCGATCGAGTGTAATCGTTGTCGTTTCTGATGTGAAACTTCATGAGGTGAGAATGTAAAAACGTTGGTGGCCTTACAGCAGGCAGCATGGAGTTGTCGCTCTGCAGCAGCAGCGTACACAGCTCCGCCCTGCTCAGGCCCTCCAGCTCATGTTCTATCAGCAGCCTTTGGTTGTAGTCAGAGTTCAGAACGTGAGGGAAACTGCAGCCTCTTCTGTTGGGGAAGAATACACAAAGATTCATGACCAATTTAAAAAGACGTGTTTATCAATTTTAAAGCTATTTTTGTACACGCTGCATGATTCCCAGTAAGGATGCACTGTTACAAACATTTTGGCCAATAACTTTAACCAATATTAATATTACTGTAATGGCTGATAACCAATATTGTTTAGGTTCTGTAAATTTCTCTAACCTCATGGTAACACAAGAAAGTGACCACGACACTTATTGTGCTTCAGTTAAAAACTCCACATTCCTACGTTTCGGGGTGAAATGATTCCTCAAATAACTCTGGTACCTCGATTACTAAAAATTCTCGAGGCAATTATCTGTCTGACGAGTTGAAGATATGTCAACTGGAAATGTAGGATTGTCTGGTACTGTTCTGAACTGGTTCACGTCCTTTTTGACAAACCGGAAGCATTTTGTTTATGCTCATAATCCTAAAGCTGAGCAAAGAAATATCACTTATGGGGTTCCTCAAGGCTCTATTAATGGGCCTCTTTAATTCAACATCTGTCAAACCAATCTGAGATGATGGGATTTATAAATACCTAAATTAAATCACACCGATGTACAACAGTTACGTTGTTATGTCAGCATTGTCATTATAATATCTATTATGCCCAAGTATACCATTTAATATTTCTTTCCATTTATGTTGAATACTAATAAACTCGCCTTTCCTTGTTAGACACAGGTTGTTGGGATATTACTTAACATAAATTGTCTATTTGTTAATGTATTTATTTTATTTCATTTGTGCTCAAATTACTCACACTGTATCTGAATTTCTTGTTGTGGGTTTGCTTTTTCACAACACACAGCACTTTAGAGAAGCAAGGAACTTCTTCATACATCTTGAAGGAGGAATTGAATCATTATTCTACATTATTTTCTGCTCTTGCTTTTGAAGGGGAAAAATACTGCTTTAAACAATGACATACTTGAATTTTGACTGAATAAAAAAAAAACTAAAAGAAGGTAAACTACAAAAGAACATATTGTGAAATTTGTGTGGTGATAGAATTAAAAACCATGCAAAATTGTTGACATTGACATTTATGTTTTGGGTCATAACTTTACACATGTTTAATGTAAATTAAAGTCACTTTTACCTTTTAGAATTGTGGGTTTTACGATGCAACTGATTTCTTAATTTTTGACTTACATGTTTAAAAGTGGTTTTCCTGAATTAGTTTGTTTATTAATTTTACCAACACACCTCATTTTAATTTTGAATAGGCTTTAGTTAATTGTGGCAACTGTTTATGGGCAGTGATGTCACTGGTGATGAATAAATTTTGCTAGTAAGATAAAATGCCAGAATAAGAAAAATCTGATCAACTTCAAATTTTTGTGCTGTTAAGTTCATATTTTCAATAAATATAAAAGGAAATTCAAAATGTCAAGCTCATTTATATTTTTGATTATATAAATGGTGTTACACTATAAATAAAAAAAAGATAAGATAAAATGATTACTTGTTTTTCCCGTACTGGTTTGATTGGATCCAAAACACGCCTTGACTTTAACGATACTTCTTTGTTACAGTAGGAGCAGGTAAAGCTAGCTTCGACTGTAGAAAAATAAAACACTTGCGCAATGACGTCACTGTTAACTTTGAGAAAGAAATCACAAACACGTCATTTCAAAACTCTACTTGAATTATAAGGTCATACTGCAATTTTCTGATGTTTTTCGTTTACTCGTTAGTCTTTTACCACATCTTATCTTTTACCACAACACTTGAACGCACCGCGGTTGATAAGGCCTTTGACCAGGCACACTAATAACTCGGACAACGCCGTTTAGTTAGCTTTGACAGCTCTAGTTTTAACTGAATACGTAAAGACGTGGCAACCATCTCGTTTCCCTTTAAAGCAACCCGAACGTCACCAAGTTATTTACCTTTGTAGGAAGTGACAGGAGCCGGAGAAGAGGAAGTTTTTACACATGTGTAGCCCCTCGCACGTCCCCGGGCAGTCTTTCTTCCTGCACAGTCTCAGGCTGGTCCTGGCCACCACTCTCTGTTGCCCATTGCTGGAACACAAGGCAAACTTGCTTTGGTTGGAAATCACCTCAGTCGTGGACTCCCCTGGGAAAAGGTTGTACATCAACTCTTCGGCATCAACTGCTCCTTGATTAGCGCAGATGAACTTTAATATTTCAGCCTCCATGGCTCCTCCAGGAGCGCTTCCGCCCTGAAGGCAAGAGGCGAAAGCAGCTGTGGTCGAGAAGCCGCTCGGTCCAAGAGGAGAAGGAAATGCTCGGTGTCGTTTCTGCTGATTGGAAACCGAAACTTAACTTTTTTTAAGGTAGTACTGCAGTTTGCCACTTGAGGGCGTCATTGTGTAGCATTTTCACAACCTTTCAAGGCCTTTTTGTTTCAAGAGTTTTCCTGTGCTTTAAAAGTAAACTATGTGGAGTCGGAAGAGTTAAAGACGACGAAATTTCCTTCGTCTTTAGCCTTAAAAGAAACATTTCCTACCAGAATCTCCTATTTTCCAATCTCCCTCAGTGCCAGATAATACTGACCTCATTCCATCCTAAATACATCCAGCTGTGCTTTTGAATTGAATTTTGCTTAGATTTTTCCTGTTCTTTTTTTTTTTTTTTTTTTTTTTGTAATGATAAAACTCATGGATCTAGTGAGAGTTTCAGTTTTTAAAGAAGCTTTCCATTGTTTCTGTGCACAAAGTTGAGTTCCTGAACTGAAATATGTTTGTTTTAAGAAACTAGTGATAACTTTTATTGAGACTTCACAGTTTTCTTCAAATAGTCGTTTCGACTCTATTTTAAATGTTGTGAACCATTATTCACAGTGGATTTTGTTGTGTTAAAACCACAAATGTCAATGTACTTTATGGGATTCATGTTTTTTGGTTTTGTTTTGTTGTTTATTTACACAAACAGTGTTATGTATATTGACATTTTTTATACTGATATGTTCAAATAAAACCCAGTGCAACAGAACGTACTTTATAAGTAAATACTATGGAAGCATTTAACTGCCAGAGTTAGGAAATAAAAACAGGAATGGTATCTTTAAACAAGAAACCTTCTAATTCAGACGAGATATAAAACACATACTAACAAGAAATGTTGTTTTAAAAAAAAATTTTGTCTGATTAAACCAAAACATGTGAGAAACGTCTTAACAGTAAAATGGAAACACTGTGGGATGTTGTTTTGAGTGGGATGGAGAGTCAGAGGAAAGTTTTTTCAGCCTTAAGAAGTCATTTTCTGTCACAGAAGCATATTTTCATATCTTGTTAAAACCACTGTAGAACAAACAGAAATATGCAGACCTTGGAATGGTTAGTAGTCTGCCATTTAATGATGCAGCACAAGCCAAGTAGTGAGTAAACGTTGTTTACTGGTTCTCCTTTTGGACTTTTGTAAATAATTTGTCAAAAGTGTCGTACCTCGTACAACCTGTTTGATGTGTTAGGTTTCTCCAACATAGTGTAAGTGACGTTTGAAAAAATATTTATGAATATTTTCGTGTGGTTGTTGCTCTTTGAACTGCTGGACTGCATCATGCTGTTATCACCATAAAGAACATATATTGCATTTAAAATACAAATTTTAAAAAATTAAAAGTGGACAGGTTAAATTCAATACAAATACCTGCCCTGATGTATTGTGTAAAACAAAATTCACAGTGGCGACACCCAATGGAGATGATGGGGTACAGGAGTCCATTCGTTTATTTATATGTTCATCCTTCATCTCACCCCTTTTTAATATCAATCATGTATGACAACAACATCATAAAATTCTTCACTTTTATGGTGACAGTGGCTCTGTGGGTAGAGTAGTCATCTTGTGATGGGAAGGTTGTAGGTTTGATTCCAGCTTCCTCCTGCCACATTTCAGGCACTTAACCCCAAAATCTACCGATATGAATATCAGTGTGTGCGAATGGATGAACGTGACTCTGTAAAGTGCTTTGAGTGGTCAAAATGATTGGAAAAGATTTTTGAAAGTTCAGTCCATTCACCAAATATAATGTGTGTTTCTGATTTGAAGTTGTTCCTCCATACTGTCAGAGGGGCAGCAAGTTACATCAATGAAGTTTTCTTCCCTTTACATTGCTTGTTAGGTGTGAAACTGACCAGCCAGAGAAAAAAAAAGTTTTTGCACATTTTTCAGTGGCACACAAGTTCAAAAGGTTATTAGTGAAAACCTGCAAATTTGTGGAATTTTTTCATAGAGATTACATCAAATATTCAAAATAAATTGCAACTTGGGAAAGTGCCAAGTCGTAACCCTACTTAACACACTATTGGTTGGTGTTTGCAGAGCAATCGATCCAGGAGCAGCTTTTATTTCGGTATCTTCAGGATCAAACATAAGACAGTGTCCCCTTCTGAGGTAGAGTAAAGATGGTTTCCACTGTGCGGAGCTAGGTCCACCCAGGCGTTTTGCACAGCTAAATGGCTGCCATGGAGATTTAAGGATTTCTCAAACATGCATGAAAGAATCAAGGCAACACTCCAGGTATGTCTTTGATGAGGGAATAACATTATAGCATATCAAAGTTAGCTACATGTAAGTGCTTTTAGAGGAGGATCTCAAGTATTCGTAGTATTTAGCTGTTTGTCACGGCCTGTGAGTACTGTGGGTCTACTATAATGCTAAAAACTATCTGTACATCATCAATTAATGTTTAATAAATATTTCAAGTTCTTGATGTTTTGTGGCATGTCCTTGTGTGTGGGATTTCAGAAACAGGGGTGTTACACATGCAAAAACCACCACTGGACTCCACTAATCTGACCTTTATGACAGAATGACTAGCAGAAAACCTGCATTACAAGAAAGAATTAGCAGTTTGCCACAAGCCATTTCAGAGACATGGCATGCATGTGGAAGGAAGACTTCCAGTCAGATGAGACAAAAGCTCGCCTTTCATGCAAAACTCATAGCCCCAAAGAAAAATGGTGGTGGTAGCATTATGCTGTGGGAGTGCTTTTCTTCAGTAGGGACAAGGAAACTGGTCAAATCCATTGGCAGGACAAATGTTACATCAGCTATTTTGTAAATTTGTGTTTTTTTTGTCACATAAAATCACAAAGGAATACACTAAAGGGGCACTATTGTGCATTTTCCAGGCAAAGAGTGCCAGTTTACAGCATAATGAAGTAATTGTTGCCGTCAGTTGTTACAAACATTCTATTTATATCAAATATGACCTAAAAGAAATTTGACTTTGTAATTTAAAACCTTGAAATTAGGCATCTGTATTAGCCTTTAAACGTTCTTACCAGTTTTTCACTGAGAAGTAGCTTATTTAATGAGCTCAACAGATGCACTGTTCCACCAGGTGTTCGCTAATTGCTTCTGGATAGTCTGAAGGAGCTGAGTGAGGGAGTTGTGCCCTGTGAGGTGGAGGTTTGCAAACTGCAGCTCAGAGGAGGAGTTCCACCTCGAAGGCGGAGCTAGGTCCACCCAGGCGTTTTACACAGCTAAATGGCTGCCATGGAGATTTAAGGATTTCTCAAACATGCATGAACGAATCAAGGCAACACTCCAGGTATGTCTTTGATGAGGGAATAACATTATAACATAATGTAAAGCTCAAAAAAGTTAATTTAACATAATACTGCCGCTTTAAAATTTGTTACATTTCAACATGAGAAGTTCAGGTATTAATACTTTTGCAATGCGCTCTAGGTCCAGTCATATTGTTTATACTTTTGCTGTTTCATTTCGCTCAGCAGGGTCTAATTAAAGTATAGAGGTTAAGCCTATTGAGTAACCGCATTTGCTTTAAGCTTTGATTTAAGGAGTAAATAGAAAACCAGTCTGTGTCAGTGTTTCTGTCTCGGCCTGTCGCTGAGTATGTGTGTGTGTGTGTGTGTGTGTGTGTGTGTGTGCAAAGAGATCTGCCGCGATTTCCTACTTCGGGTTTCCCTTTAAAAGGGGGCAAGGCTCATTGCTGGGAATTCACGTCATTTCGCCGTTTTACACACATCCAGATCAATGAGAGAGAGACACAGAGAGAAAGAGAGAGAGAGAGGAGGAGGGGGGGTGTTTCTCTCTCTTCCAGGAAGGGATTATTAACCAGCGCGCTGCCGACATGTGAAAGAAAACACACGAAAGACAAAAGAAGTTTTCACACCGACAACAGCCGCGCCATGGACCGGGCCAGCAGATAAAGAAGACAGGGGAAAAATACAAGCAGAAGAAGCGGGGCTACGGGAGAAAAACAACTTCTTCCATAGTGACGAGACGAGCGCTCGGTGTGCCACTCCTGCCGCTGCAGCTGTTCGGGCTTCTGTGAAGGAAAGTGACCGACACACGCAGAGAGAGAGAGAGAGAAGAAGAGAGAGAGAAAGAGAGAGAGGGAGAGGAAGCACGACGGAAAAGTGGAAGGAGAGGGAGAGAAGTTGTCGGGAAGATAATGTCTGAATCCTCCTCCTCTGCTGCTGCGAACAAGGTAACACCGTCCGCCAGGCTAACCGAGCTCCTCTCCTCCAGCAGGAACACTTTCCGCAAACAAGAGAAAGAAGCTCGCGCTGCGGACGCACGCGTCTGTTTTGTTGCTCATCTGTTGCTCGCGGCTCGCTCCACGCGCTCCGCTCAGCTCAGCTCAGCTCAGCTCGCGCTCATGATGATGGTGGTATTGATGGGAAGAGGTCGTGACTGTCGGGAACTGTTTCATTTAAAACAAGGGGGCGAAAGGACCGCGTGAGAACATGAACATACAAACAGAGCTTATCAGAGTAAGAGCCGACTGAACTCACTTTACTAACACTGCTGTAAAACCTGAACTAATGCGACTGTAGCCTGCATAGAAGTGTCGATTTTACATTTAAAATACATGTCGAAAACAACAGCTTAATCTGAAATAGCATTAAAACGGCTGCAAAAATTTAATTTGGGTTTAAGATCGAAACTGTTTGTTACAGTGTTTTAAAAGCTCGCGTACAGAGGTCATTTGTTAAACCAAGACTTTATTTTGAAACATGTTGAAACACGCAACTCAAAATTACACATTTTTCCACCTATTGCCCTGAAACTGTCTGATCTCCTTTTTACTAGTTAGAATAAATGCCAGTTTATTGACCTGTAATAGCCCCTTTATTCACAGGAAAAAGTCATGTTTGTTTTTGTGAAACATGGTGCTTTCACCACTACTAACGACTACAGAAAATAATCTGCCTTGAAGACAGCCAAAACCCTGACATAATTTACACATTTTGAACAATTTCTGATGGAGCTGTGACTAATCAGGCACCAAATCAACATATTTCTGCTTTGTAGGTCATAATTTATTCCAATTCCTGCTCATCTCTAGACTTTATACTATCATAATGTAATTTTAAAAAATCATCAAATGATATTCTGGGTGTATTTGATTTAATGTATCATGCAATTTTCTTGAACATTTCAATACAGTAAGTAAAATACTGATTTTGAGGGGATGACATGGCCAGGAGCATAATTACTAATCAAGCGAATTGAGGCAGCTGCATAAAGTACCTACTAGAAATAAATAGCTACATAAGTGACACACAGCAGGGATATGAAACAACTAATCCCCAGTAAAATGTTTATTTGGTTTTCGAATGAGCCAGAACAATTTATTTATAAAGCATAATGATAATCATTTGTGCTAAAAGAATCACCAGAAAGCAGAACAGATTGACTCGAATTCCTTTGATGTCCTCTGATCAGTCATCGGCAGGTTGAATACTAAAAACAAAACCAAAAGAAAATTGTTTTCTTTATGCATTGAACATATCAAAACTGAGAACTCCCTCTCTTGTCAGTCTATAAATCCATCGGCGAAAAGCATAAACTTTGATGCTCATTTTTGAGTAGATCCAGTTTAACTACAAAGTGGCTCTATCTGTATCAGCTTCCCCATCTGTAAAAGCCTGAAGAAAACAAGAATGAGAAATGCGGCCTGATATTGGTGACTTTTTTATAATCAATTGTGACTTTTAATACTCTCTGTTCACCATCAGCCGAACACCATTTTGTGTGAAGTGTCTGGTCAGGCAGCACATTTGAAGTTCATTATTTAGGTCTTATAGAAATCCAGAAAACAGTCCTAAGTGGGAGATGTAGAGCTAGAAATACCAAGGAGTCATCAGTGTAAAATGTCTCTGTGACCGACATCGAGCGATGTTGCCATGTTTATGTGGGATGCTCATTACTGAGTCTGATAAGCGTTTGACCGTCCCCGAGAAGTTCCACCTCCGGCAGCTGGAGAGAAGACGGCTGTCCAGCTTCCCTCCCCTCCCCCACTGTTCACCTTCTCACTACGGCTCTGCTCCATCACAGGTCACCTTCCCTTTGACTTTATCACACGCCCCAGCCTTAACTGACCCAGTCCTAGCCGCACGAAGACTCGGGGAAGTGAATTTTTAGACAAGCGGCAAGATGGGCCTTTCCTTTCCAGCAGGAGGAAATAGGGGAATGAGAGATTATTGCTTGGCTTCCACAGGAAATTCCTGGTACATGCTGTTGGTATGTAAGGCCTGTCAACGGCTGGGTAGTGACAGGAGGCTGGAACCCAAAGGCAAAGCTTCAAATATGTCTGGAATACATTTTTAGTCAAAGGAAGGGAAGCTAATGAATGATATGGGCTTCTTTCTTAATCAGGACTTAATGGCAACAAAAGCCCCGGGGGGAGACAATAATAAATAGGTGACAGAAATTGTTTGTCAGACAGATTGTGATAAACTAAGATTTTACGAGAAAAAAATCTAAGAAAATTACTTTTCAAAAACCTGCAATAATTTATCTAGCAACACCTAAAACGTACAAGACGGATTCACCAATTAAACAGCCGGTTATTAAAATCAGACAGTTTTCTCTTGACTGGCTCTGACCGATAATTGGTAGCTCAGACTGAACTTTTTTCCCACCCTATTCAGTAAATGCATCACAGCTGAAAACGTTTAAAGTCTGAACCGAACTCTATCAGCTGCCACAGACTGAGTACATTAAAGATACATAGACAGTGATTAATTTTCACCACAGTTCATTCCTGATCAGTATCTTCTTTTGATTGAATGCGACACAGTGAGTGAATGAACGAACGAATGAATTAAAATACTGATCTCCAGTTTTCCTCTAGGTCTGACATTCGAATTTCAATTTTAGTTTACACCGTTTTTTTCTGGCTATAACACAGTAAACATCTTCTGCAGGTTTTTGTATGCAGGTAAGACATGAGATTACAAAACGATCCCCATTCATGCACCAAATCTTTTACTAAAAGAGTTAGTGCTGTAATTGCCTTGGTGGTTTTTGGAGAATCTGCTGTGCAATAGAGACCTTTATCTGTCTTTAACCTCTCAAGAGGTTATTAGCTTTCTACTTGCTCATAAATGTTAAACTTAACTTAGTGACAGTCAGGATGCTAACTCTGGTCTTGTTAAAGTAGCAACCACCATGACAGTAGAATAGCTGATCAGTGGTGACATTTTAATAACAGGGACTGAAATAACCCCACAATATTGGCAGAATATCAATATGAATACTAAACCTGAATCCTTTAAAACTGCGCTTTGCTCATAATGGTCTATTTTGATATTTCACACACTAAAAATGCCTTAATATGCATTAATACGCACAGTGGAAACCATCTTCATATCATATCTAGAGTCTTCCTTTTTTACGTTCTTGGGGGAACAGCCAATCATCACTAAGGAAAGTGAATGCACCTTATGGATTGGCTGCTTTGTAAATGGTAACCAACAGTGAATCAAACAGCATTTTTGCAGTTATTCCAGCTTTATAAGATATATTTTATTTAGAATTTTTTGGACATGCACTACGAAAGAAAATAACAGTGGACAGGCAACCTTTTTGTGAATAATTTGGAGTCACATGTAAAATATCAATACCCTTGTCTGTCAATCCCTACAAATTGGCTAATCTACTCATTCCTAATGTAAACGCCTCAACAAATGGCATACGCAAAGTAAAACAAAGCTTACAAAACGAGTTTGCATCTGTTAAATTTGAATCAGCTCATTGGATGTTAAAAAAAATGTTTTTTATTGGTTGATAAAAGTTTGACCTGTGCATCTTCAGTCTCACTGCCTTGTTAAATGATTATGCTTTGAAAAATTGAATAAAAGTTGAGTGTATGTTAGCAAAATTGCGAGATTAATTTGCTAGTTGATATGAAATCAAGATGAACTTTGCTCTGTTTTCTTTGGCTTCCTGGAGAAGCTCTTGGAAGCTGTCAGCGCACCTCATTGGACACTGAAGCTTGGCTTTTTCACACAATATTTAACTTGTTCAAACAATGTAAGAGCTGCTTGGCAATAAGTTACCCTTAAACTACTGAAATGTCAACATTTTTGCCATTTCTTGTGACAATTTCAACAGATATTTTCTGGAAATGTCAAAGCCTTTACCAGATGTTTTTTTTTTTTTTTTGGAAGCGTTTAACCTGAAGTTAAATCAAAGTTTATTGTGTTTGTTCCTAAGAGTCTAAAGTTCAATCTTGCCCGACGGTGCAGAACCTCGGTGTCCTGCATAGCAACACATGTGCTGAAACATGTGTGGCATTCTGTGTCCTGAAAGCCAGTTCATGACTCAACAGGGCAGTGTGGCGGTTTATTAGCGCTGCATTTTCCTCTGGCTGCAGCGGTTGCTGTGGGAGCACGGCGAGGCGAGGTGAGCCGAGGGGGGCTGGCGGCTTGGCGGGGCGGCTGTTTGGGTTCAGGGCCGGTGCATCTCTCGGAGCTTTGTGAGCCATGCTTTGTGTCTCTGTGTCTATTCATAGCAGGAGAGGAGCTCTTTCAGTCCTTCCGCGAACCTGCTGCCAAACTCCACTTCCTCCCCCGTCCATGCTCCCGCCGCGAGGCCAGCCAGCCGAATGGAGGACGAGCCTGCCAGGCTGCCTGCGCACCTGCGTGAGTCATAAAAAAAAAACACACACACACTCGCAAAACACACAGATGACCGGTGACTCTCCCACACACGTATCGATCGCTCGGTCATCTGAACAGGACAGATGGGCAGATTCAACCCCCCCTCCCCTTTCGGCTTTTCATCACTTGGCCTATGTTGTGATCCTTTAAATCGGTTTATTTTCTTTTTCAGACACAAGAATCAGTTGATATGTGTGGGAGGGATTCTCCTGTTGACACAGTTTGAGCTTCTGGAGATTGCAACGTCACAGAAGCAAAAAAAACGCTATTAATTTAAAATATTACAGAATATAACCCATCATTTCCAGTCAGTCCATTATCACAGCTGAGGTCAAACTTCTGAACCTGAACTGATGGACCCACTGCACCGGAACGAGCAACTGTACCTGCGTTTCCATTGACCGCAACATTTCGCAAATTTTAATTACAAAAATAAATTTGCTCAATGGAAACATCCCAACTTTGAAAAAAAAAAATCACCTCTTTTGATATAAAGCTTTAGTGCTGTGTTAGCTTTTTGGCCATACCGTAATTAGTGTATTTCGCAAAAAAGCAATGGAAACACTTTTTTCACATCACACAAGTCAAATGATGAACAACTGGTTACAGCTAGTGGAAAAGATGAAGAAGACGACAGGAAGTGATGGAAGGATGATGGTGCAGCATCGTTTTTTTTAATGATTCACATGAACGTGTGATTTTAATCATGTTTCTTATTTAATAGAACCAACACAATTGTGAAATTGTGTTTTTCCTACATTAGCGGAATATCAACAAAGTTTTACCGACACTTGAAATGGAAATGCATCCATTCAGATAATATAGAACTGAGGGAAACGGGGCTCAGAAAGAACATAGAATTTAGGCGTAGAGAGGGAAGACACTGCTGGAGGAGGGGAGTAGGAGGGCCGCGGCGGCTGACAGCTTGTGGAGGCGGAAAAACGTGTGGTACTCACATTAATCTTTGTTTTATGTTTTAGCTCAGCCCATTCATTACAAAAAATCTTTATTTCCCCCTTCTTCTAAGTCTCGAATTAGAGATTTCCTTGATTGGTGTGGTATGTACCGACAAAATGACTCCATCTGTTTGATAAGCTGCAGTAACAATGACTGGTGCAAGTGGAAATTCGAGAGGCATTGCTGTGGAATAGAATGAAGTTGGATCAGTCTCACATTTTTCCATTGTTTCTAAATAGATCAGTTGAATTTTCCTCTTTGAAGATCAGCAGAGCTGCTTGAAGCCCTTCAATATAGAAGCTTGGAAAAGTAGAACATAATTTGTCCCCAAAAAATCCTTCTTGTAAGCTTTTTTGAAACTAATTTGAAGTCAACTTCCAGTTACAGACGCAAAACTCCAGACAACAAAGCATTGCTTAAGCACAAATACGTAATATTCTAACATTGTTTTGTTAGGGAGACCAGAAAAACCACTGGAGTCAGCATTTTACACTTTACAAACGTTAAAATATTTCACATAAACAAATGTGCTCAAATCATTGTTGGTATTCCACTAAAGTCGAACAAACACAATTAAAACGCGATTAAAATCTCATGTGAACAAGTTTGTTCATATGAAAAGTCATAAAAAATATGATGTGTCATCAACCTCCTAGCACTTCCTGCCGTCTTCTGTTTTGTTCGGCCAGTGGTAACATCCGGCTGTTGATCATGCAACTCATTTGATGCGGAAAAAGGTGATTCCATTGCAGTTTTGCCGAAATACACAAAGAGAGACCACCTAAAAAAAACTTCTTATCAAAAGACCTACGTTTTTTTTTAAATTGGCACACTTCCGTTATTTTTCAGAATTACAATTTGCATAATTTGCATAATTTTCATGTCAACTGTACTCACTTGGAAACCCAACTGGATGGATATTAAATGGGTAGCTGGTACCAAGTACAAGTACTTAATGGAAAGCCCTAGAAAACAAGTCAAATTAAGCTACGTAGGTCCTTGTGAAAAAGTGGGCGAATGGTTGAAGTTTCAAATCCACGATAAAAAGACCATTCCTACAGTTTAATGAGATGCCAGAGAAAGTAATTGAGTGATTTGAGATTTCTGCTGTCATATTGAGTATAGAATAAAATTTAGCACGATTTAGCACCTATACGCCAGAGTTTGGTGTGTTTCTGTCATAATGTTATGTCATAATGAGGCCATGCATTGTTATTGAAGGGTTTTGTCCTTCTTGTGGGGATGAAGGCATTTCTCAAAGCGGCGCTGTGTATACCAGGGACTTTTTTTTCTGGAAACGATAAACATAAGAAAGCTTTGGGAAAACATCTGTTTTGATGTGGCACAGACTGTCAGTTTGTTAGTTTACAAGACAGCTCCTTTGATTTTCGGATCATCCATTGTTTGACATTTTACTGGGAGCCTAAATTGGTGTGAACTGCTGAGAGGAACTTTGTTTCTATTGGTTCCTGTGAACACCTAGAAGGGAGTGACCGCTTACTCCTCTGCCAGAACCAATAAATACCAACTGCAGCTTTTAAATGTTCCTTAATTGGTTGCATTGAACTTTGCAATGGCACAATGTTTATTTTGCAGTCGGTTTTGGCTGCCCTATGGTCATTCATCGTCTCTCACCCAATCAAATGGGAGGCGAGGCTGGAGCGGAGCCAGCAGATAATCCAACCGTTCAAAGAGTAACCCAGACCCGCCGGATCCGTGCACCTGTCAATGTTTAACCTGTGTGTTTATTTATTTTTTTCTCACAAGTGTGAAGTTCAGGGCTTTCTGCTGGGCGTTAGACTGGCTGTAGCTGGATAAGATGAACAGGAAACTCCCTCAGCGCACTTCCTCTTTTGCATTGTTGCAGAAAAAGGAAGAACGCTGCACAGGTCCGCGTTGGGCTTCCTGCTGCGTGAACCGTCGGGTCAGTTCACATCCGCAGACATGTGGAAGTCCCACTTTGTTTTTTAGTCATGTGTCAAATAAAAGCTCTTTGCGCACAGACCCATGCCACACTTCGTCTCCAGGCCGGAAAAACGTCCCTTCTTTCATTGTTTGGTTTGAGGCTTCTGCTGGCGGCGGATCCCTTCTCCTCGCTCAAACAGAAGGCGACTTGTCTCGGCCGTGGCCGATCCAAAAACACCTCTGCTTGTCCTTTCTCCAGTTTTCTGTGCAAACAGCACATGCTGGAAAACAAGCTGCCCATTAACCCCCCACACTCTGAGTGAGAGAATATCCTGAGGGGAGGCTGGGGCTGAGGGAAAGAAAAAAAAAAAAAACAAGATGAGAAGGAGGAGGTGGAGTGGGGTGAAAAAAAAGACAGAAAGAAAAAGAATGAGGGAGGAAATTGCAGTGTGGGCAGAAATCCGCCTTCTCCATTTCCTGGGGAGGAAGTGGATTAGATCGGAGAGAGTTGCAGCCTGCTCCTCACACTGAAGAATGCTACCAGACTTGATTTTTAACCCTCTCAGTCACACTTCTCTGGAACGCTGCAAAGATGTATTCAGAACCACTCTCCTTCTCTAACAATCTAAAAAAAAAAAGTCCACAGTATTGATGGTCAAGGATGCAGTGTGTTCACTTCTTTTGGTTATGAATTAATTGTAACATATTTTTATCTAAGAAAGTTTCTAACAAAGAGATTTCAAAATGACCTCCCATCCTACCTAACCAAGGTTTGATGATTGTCCTAACGACGTCAAACCTATCGAAAAATCAATATTTTCAGCCAGTATTGACTTTTTATGCTTGCCTACAGTAATTTCTGGCCACTGCTGATTTGGCTGGTATTCACACTGCATGATAGAACGGCACAGAGTCACTAGCCTGGTAAAAACCAGACTGTGGTTCTACGCTTTGCTTTGTGCAGAAGGCCTGCACTTCTCAATAGAAGTCATTGCTTCCTGTGGATGTAGCCTCTGTTGAAGCCCAATCGCAAACGTTTGGCCGCAATGCACGTAAAGAGCCAGCTCAGTGGTAAAGGAATCTAACAGAAGCTAACAGCAAATGCATACGCTGTAAAAAGCTAACACTCGGGCAAGCCCCTGCCTTTGCTATTAGCGGAGCCAAATGGAAATAGGATATGTTTGTGTGAAGTTGAACAATAACATTGTTGCCAGCAATAAAATGTCTTATTCCTCTTGCCCTAACTTTTGCTTTGTTCACTTTCTCTGCTGCCGTTGTTAAAACTACATGCAGTCTGCAATTCTAAAACAGCGCAGAAAATCAACGTAATCGTTCACAACTTCTTCTGTTTGCTGATTGACCCGGTTGAAACTTAACTGGAGAAATCCAGCTCAATGGAAGAAATCCCAGATGGACCAGTGAAGGGATATGAGAATTGAAACGAATTGCCTTGGAAAGCAACGACCTGTCTTCATAATCACAGTACCCAAAAAACATTGTTAAACAAATTGCTTAAACAAAATGATTGCTTTTATTTGAAATATAATCCCCAGTATTCTTTTTTCTGCTCCTGAAATAATTGACATTCAGAAGCAATTTATTGATCCCAAAGGGATCAATAAATCACACCACAATTTATTGATCCCAAAGGGAAATTAAATGCTGTAACTCACATCAATTCAAATTCTTCAGAGTTATTGTAGATAGCGATGGATGTTAATGCTGATAATTACAGGCATATTCTCATTATCCATAACATTTATTGACTGCCCGCCTTTTTCATGACTGGAATTTTTTCCAAGTTTATCTTTGCTGTAACCAGGACAATAAAGTAGTAGCCTTCCTTCAGCCAGCTGAGCAGCAATGTGCAGCCTTGCAGTACAGACCCGGAAACTGAAAAGGTCAGGAATGGAAAATTGACTTTTCACATTGTGCGATAAGATGGATACCAAAATCTACAAAGGTTATGGATAAACTGAAGACCTGGATTTTTCTAAAATCCAGAATAAATATTAGGGATTCACGATATATTAGCAATAACGTCGGTATTGGTCATTTTTTAAAAACATATTGTACATATTTAAAACCTAATAAATGTGAAAAAGACATTTTAATGTATCCATTTGTCATGCTGCCTCGTAAAGCACACTGAAATAGATGAAGAGCCTTTGGACTCCTATAGATAAAAGCAGAAATCAATACGAATAACTGACTTTGAATCAAACCATGAGCCCAAAATTCAGAATCGAATTGTGAGATAGTATAAGATTCCCACCCCGACTAGAAACCTTAATGGAAGTAATATTGAATTGACTACTGAAGGAACAATTTGTCCCACGTAATATAACTCGGCTTCTAAAAGTTTCCTCACACAGACTCTGATCAGCTGAATTTGTCGGGTTCTAATTTGGTCCTGAACTGGGTTTGTCGGTCAACGCAGCGCCATTGGTCACGAACGTGCCACGGGTGAGTTGCATTTAGTTAAAAAAATAAATAAACAAAGAAATAGATTAATTATTTAAAGACCTGCGTCACTGAGTGATGCTCCCGATGCACAATAAACACGGAATGCAAAAAGAGCAGCGGCTGTCGGAAGGGAAAAATCTTCCAGGATGGTTAAAAAAAAAAAAATCTATGTCCATGGAAACAAGGCTAGTTTCCTTGGTTTTTGTATGTGTATGTGTGTGTGTGTGTGTGTGTGTGTGTGTGTGTGTGTGTGTGTGTGTGTGTGAGCTCACAGCTGGGTTTGCACTGTGCATGCTTGTATGCGTGGGTGGATGAGTGTGAGTGAATCTTGTGTCTTTGTGGAAAGCTTGCCAGAGGTAGTGTAGGTGTAGACTGTATGCATGCCCCCCCACCTCCTCAGCTTCCTTTGGCCGCTGTTTCTTTATGGTCTATTAGCCGTTTTACTGTGGGGGAGCTGGTGTCAAAGAAGTGTGTGTGTGTGCGTGTGTGTGTGTGTGTGTGTGTGTGTGTGTGTGTGTCGTGTTTGTTGGGTCTTTCTGAGGGGAAATTTCCGGCCCCTGGAAGCAGCTCTGTCCTCAGGAATTTCCTGAGTGGGCAGACGTTGCTTCCTGAATAAATGTTGTTGTTGTTATGTGCATGTGTGTTAATCCGAGCGTGTGTGTATGCGTGTGTGTGTGTGCGTTGTAACTTTTTTTTTTCTCTTGTGAAAGGGAAACTGTTCTCACACAGGCTGACGAAGCTGAGCGCAGCCCCCTTCTCTTCCTGTTCGCGACTCACTCCACATGGCGCTTCTGACGTGGGGGTGGTGGGCTTGCTGTTCTCATAACATCACAAAGCACACACACACACACAGCCACACACGCAAGCGTCTATGGTGCGGTGATTTTACGCTTTTATAGGAAATGCAACTAAAGCTGCAATAACTGGAAATTCTCTTCCTGTTGTTAAACGTCGTTTAATAGAATTCCTTCCATATGCTTCCCAGACACTTTGGATCTTGTGGCTCTTCCCTGCCACATTGGAAGTAATGTGTTTTTGTTTGTTTGGATTGAGGAAAAAGACGAGATGAACAGACCACCCAGTCATTTATGCAGCAAAAGACTTCAAGGACATTTCCACCACCCAAAAAAAGATTTTGACACTTTGAAGAGTCAAAACCATCAAAAGCAGCCTAAGGACTGACGATCTGCGTCTCGGCTTTCATTTCCTCATCAGACTGGATTTCCCACAGTTCGGCTTGGCAGGAACCTTTTAGTTGGACTTGCTTCAGGGTCCAAACTGAAAACGTTTTCTGTTCATAAACACAATTTAGCAAAGTTTGCATGATCGTTCATGAGCACGGGGCATGCCTGTGCTGGTGCGAACAGGAACCGGGGCCTTAGTTGATTCTCGGAAGAAAATACCAGATAGCAACATCAAAAAGACAAGGAGAGGAGCAAAATGGTGTCTCAAAGACAAAAACATGAGTACTGGGTATAATACAAGATATTATACTAATATATATATATAATTAGTTACATTTTATATAATACATGTATAAAATTATATAATATATATTATATTATGTATAATATTGATATAAATAATTAGTATAGCACTAATTATTCTAATTATTTTTTACTTTATTATTACTTTTTTTACTTAATATATTTGTTATTTATGTACTTATTTGTAATTTTTGTTGTGTGCTATGCTGGAACAAACAACATTTCCCCTCTTTGGGGATTAATAAAGTGTTATTATCTATTACTTTATATAATAGAATTATCATACTTGATTCAGATGATTCAAATTCAAAGAAACATCAGCACAAGGAAGAATAGCACCTTTTTGATGCTTGAATAATTAAGAAAACTAAAGATAAAAACATATGTGCCTCTGAAACCTGTGTGAGAAGCTAATAAATGTAGCAGGAGTGGACAGTGTCAGGACGTCAGGTCTTGGCAGATTAGTCATTTCAAAATCATGAGTCGTTTTGTTTGACACGCTGTTACAGTTTTAACATTAAATTGGCACTATTAAAATAATATAAAACTAATTTAGAAATACGTTCAATAGAAATATCTGCTAATCGGTGAATCTGCAAATATTTTACAATTTAGGCAGGAATCTAACGTAATCTAGCACAGAAGGCATTTTGTGTTTGTTTACCATAACTACTAATAATGTTAATAATACATAAAAGAATCGTATAGAAAAACCAGTTTGGGCTCAGTTCAGGTCTTAAATATGTGCTTCATGATAAATTTATATTGTAAATTTATATTCTGAATATACTGGCAAAAAAAATAAAAAATAGAATTTACCTCCGCCATATTTTCCCAGCCTTAGCATAGAATGATTTCTGAACATGGAATTTGCTCTGACTTAAAGTCTTCAGGATAAACTGAGACTATATTTCTCACAAATGTAGCTGGATATCAGCTCTTAGTGACAGACAGCTTTAACAAATGCTTACCAAGTCGGTGTACTGCAAACAGCATGCTGATTTGGTTGAATACAAATCATCAGTGTGCAAACAAACATTCTTAAAACCTTTGGTACGCCGTTGTACCAGTAAACGACACATGGCTAGTCCTGGCATAGGCTAATGTAGCTTTTAAAGCAGAAAACATTAAATGTAACTTTATGTGGAATCAACGTAGCAACCTGATAGAACTTGCAATTTACCTAAAGTTTGACAATAATGTACAGCTGAAGATTAGCACTGCCACTCAGTCCGGAATCACAATGCAGTTTGCTTCTGGGACATGAAAGAGGAGATAGTTAAACCTTTAGAAGAATTACAGAAAACATTCCTCTTTGATTTCCTAAAGATTGCACTTTGCTTGGCGAAATTGGCAACCTTATTAAGCTGACATTGATACAAACTGTTTACATTCTTAAGTTTAGCTTCACAGAGACTTTATTTTGGACAGATGAGCACACCAAGTTGATAAGCTTTTGTTAAAGCTGTCTGCGTCGCTAAGAGTCGAGGTGGAGTTACATTTCTGAGAAATACAGTCCGACTATCCCAGAAGCTCTGAGTCAGAACTTGACATTCCAGAATACATTGGACATTTCTTTGACTTTCAGTGCTTTGTTTCAGTATTCCACGATTAAAACAAGATAAGTTCACTCTTCTGGCTTTCTATGAAAGCTTTCCACAAAAAAATAAATAAATAAAAAATAACATACCTCGAAAGAGAATATGTTATTATAGAAAAGCAGATAGAAGAGCTTTAGGGTGCTTTCACACCAGCCCTGTTTGGTCAGTTTGCATCAGTGGACTCTGATGCAATTCGAATACCTGAGTTAACACCAAGTGGACCGAAGACCGCTCCAAAGGCAGGAAGCGGACTATAGCGCAGGGCATTCTGGGTAAATACAACCAAAATCAAACACACAAGTCTATTGCTAGTGGGAGAAATGACTCATTGCCTTTTGCAAAGACAAAAGGGAAATCCTACAACCACTAAAATCTTGATACCCGTCCATATTTGTTTCGATTTTGTGAAGAAGGAAGTTGTGTTCAGTGTCTTCTTCAGAGCTTTTCGTGTTGTTTCCTTCAGTAGATTTTGGTGCAGCACCATCACAAGCGAGCAGGTGAACAGGATTTTCAAAGAGTTAGATTCATTTGATGCAGTTCAGTGTGAAAGTGAACCGTGCCAGCGTGAAAATGTAACAAATGTTACAAATTTGCTCCCCAATTGAACTGAGTCTACTGGACTATCAGGTGTGAAAACAGCCTTAGATCGCTACTTTGAGGAACAGGAGATAAAACCAAGTTCTTCTTTCCAAGAAACCCTTGTTTTATGTCACCAATATGCATCCAAAATCATTTCCATATTTGTTTAAATTGTTACATTTGATACAAACTGTATTGATGTTTTGGCAGCAGCAGGTTTTATTTTATGCCTAAATGGATATTTGCATTAGATAAGATCAATGTAAGCGTTACCCTACTTTAAATACTAACTGCCTATTGTTCACCTGAAGAGCAGTATCGAATGACCTGCACACTGGTGTGTTGGTTGATTCAAGACAACCATTGGTTGCCAGCCTCCTTTGAAGTTGCTGCATTTCCTGAAAAAAAAAAAAAAGAAAAATTAAGGGGGAGAGGGAAAAAAATTGGCTTCCAAAGAGACAAAGAAGAGTGGCAGTTGGCGCTGGATTCAGGAACCAACCGTACAAGAGTCGGCTTGCTCCCACTTTCAACAGCTTACTATCAAAAACAGGTCGCGCTACTTCCTGGCCATAAAAGTTCAGTGTGATTGATGAGCTGCTTTATGTTTGTTTTGACTGGATGGAGTCCAGTTTAGCCGGACGGAGACAAGCACGTGCATGTCGGTGGAGGAAACACAGGATGTATGGGAGGGTTGAGGTGGGGGCGCGGGTACTTTTGACTGAAAAGTAAAAGTGTGTGTGTGTCTGTGTGTGTGTGTCTGTGTGTGTGTGCGTGTGTGTGTGTGTGTGGATGGGGATTTTTCCCTGCCACACCCACCTGACAGGGAATTAATGCGCACAAAGCAAGGAGAGATGAATGCTAAGTACATACTAGAGTTAGGAAATGTGCAACTCTCATCCTCTCATGTTCCTGAGTCAGGGTGTTAGTGGGTCACCTCCTTTCTCCCTTCTTCTCTGTCTGAAGAAAGAAAAGCCTTTTTTCGATGGAGATAGTAAAACTTATGTCCGCCTACTTCTGGGATGAGAGAAATTGAGTAATATTTACTGAAGAGGCGGGTGACTAAGTAACTTTGAGTTTTCTCAGTGTGGATATTGTTCATCCAGGTCGGATAAGGAGAAAATGTCAGACCAAGATGGATATGCATCGGCTATGTGTGTGTTTGTCAAGACCTGGAGTCTGGTGTTTGAAAATAATATCTGATCTGACTTTCACATCCCGTTAATCTGTGATTTAGTTCCAGTTTCACATGTTAGAAAAGGAAATGGAACCCTGAACAATATGATGCACCTGCATGACTCAACAAGTAATGTCTGGAAAACTTTACATGTATTCCGATCAATATACTGTACAATATACAGCACCAGAACAACTACAGAGGAATGCTAGCTTAACACAAACTTAAGCGTAATCTTTTTGTGGCCGATCCTACAGAACCCATCTGGTGACATGGTAGGAAAAAAAAAAACTATTGCTGCCACGACTTGGGTTCGAAAAACCCACAGTCTTACTTCAAAATATTCAGTTATCAGCAGGAGTATGAAGTATTGCCATGACGAGAACAAACTAAAGCCCGAACAGTCCAGAACAATAGGTATTCATGTATGAAGTGACCAACACTACAAATGTATTTAAAGACCAGCTCCGGATCTTATTGGAGGATATACTAAATAAAATTATTGCTCATCATTGACAAATTATTAAAAATATTGAAGTTCACCTTGAAGATTTCTAGTAAGGCAGCAAAAACAAGCGGCGGTGTTGCGGGTGGGACTGGTACCACGGTATTGGACGGGACCTTGCGGGGCAGAACGGACCTCATTAACTCATCTGACTGAGAGGGGAAGTTAACGGCTTCTGTACCGCAACAACGAAACAAGATACCGATGATCTCATCCTCCTCTTCCTTCCATTCATCCCAATCGCTTATGAGTTGCCATGGCAACTTGAGAGCTGCGTGCGTGTATGTGTGTTAGCAAGCATTAGCGGGGGCCTGAGAAACCACAGAGTGAAAATTATGTGTCATCAGAGAGGATTAGGAGCCCACGGTTTAGTCGAGGGTTTGGGATCCTGCTGCTGTCGTGCTCGAGGGTTTTTTTCTTCCTCCTCCCAGAGTAAACACACACACACACACACACACAGAGATGCGCACGCGTGCACACACACATACACACGCACAGACACACAGATATGTATACAGACTCATGAACCTCTTTAATCTGAGATGTGTTCAGCAGGGAGCCTGATGAAACGGAAGTCTTGAAATTGATTTTTGTTCCTGCAACATGCAACAAATCTGGTTCAGAGTTTGTAACAGAAAATAGACAGAGGAAATTCACCAGCACCAAATAGTGTGTGAATGCGCTGAAAGTGCTCTTCTTCCTCCTCTGTTAACTGACCATGCCGTCCATTTTCCTCCCCATCAGTGGCTTTAATGCTAAGATTCCCAAAATATGTACTGTTCAGGCTTTTAAATTCATAGTTGATTTTGAATCGACAGATTCCTGGCACCCATTACTACTTCCATGCAACAAATGTAACTGAAGCACTTTGTTAACTTGATCAAATTGTCTAAAAACTTTTTCTTAGTTATTTGTGACTTCTTGTTTCTCTGTGGTGGAAATGTGACGTAACCCGGAGTCTCTTCTCGGTCATTCAGGTTCGGCAGATTTGTGTTTATCTTCATAAGTCAGGAAATGGCTACAAGGGAATAAATACTCGCCCACATTTAGAGTCAGAGCAATAATTAAAAAGTTTTAAACAACCGGAGCTGTGACAAACACTGTGGAGACCCTAGTTTATCTTTCCACCGCACATAGGGAGGAGGATGGTAAAGGAAAATAAAGTCTTCAAAGCTCACTGCAGCAAAGGCAAAGGGTGACATTTGGGGGTCACCAGGTCTCCAACCATTAGCATTCCAGCTGGTTGTTTGAGAGTACATTTTCTGTCCTAATATCATGAGTATAAATCTATCTATATGCTTATTTTAGTTGAAACAACAAAGTTCATTCCAGGGACCGCATAATGTCCCAGTGGAGAACCCCGAGGAAGTCCACATGCGACTCCCCGATGGCACCTTACATCACCGTAGTAACCCAGCCCACTTCAAAATCCTGACAAAAGACACAATAAAAACAGTAAAAAAAAAAAAAAAAAAGTTCTGCCCAGATTAGTTAGTTCAAACCAAGCAAGAACTCCCAAACCGAGGCAACCCACTGTAGGAGAACACATTGCTCCCCCGTGTCCAGGCCATTTATGTGTGTTTTCTACTACTGGGACTTCAACAGAACTGTTCTTTGGTTTTATCTGAAATATACAGACAGGTGGGAAAGAAAGTCACTATGGTGGAGGATCTGTCCTGCTATGGAGCATCCCTGTAAACATCATCAGCTTGGGGAGCATGCAAACTAATCAGCAATTTTCCCTTAGGGATCAATAAAGCATATTCCATTCTAGAAGGTATCACATTACAAGCCTTTGAAAATATCAGGATCTTTAAGTAAAGATCTGGTAGCTTTGGGTAGGAAACTAAAAATAGGCCATCTATGGAGCTTTTAGCAGAAGAATGATCTAAAACATGTGGCCAAGTCAACAGAGACACAAGACCAACCTTCTACCATTGGCATTTTAGGATGCTTTCACACCTGACAATCTGGTAGACTTGGTTAAATTGGGGACCAAAACTAGAACATTTTCATCTGTTTGCTTTCTCGCTGCACTGTGTAAAAACGAACCAAACCCTTTGAAAAACCTGTTTCCCCCATTGCCTGTGGTGGTGCTGCACCAAGAACGACTGAAGGAAACAATGCAAAAACCTGCCTCTAAAAACACACTGAGAGAAACTTCCTTCTTCACGAAATATGAAAAAAATGGACTGGCATGAAATTTAAATGGTTGTAGGGATATCCTTTTGTCTTTGGCAGAAGATGATGAGTCACTTCTCCTGCTAGGGCTGGACTCCCTCGTTTGCGGTGTAGTTCACTTCCTGCAGCTGAAGCGATCTACGGTCCGCTTGGCATTCACATGTACACTAGAACGCACCAGAGTTTTCTTCATGTGAACTGAGTCCTAGGTTTGTAGGTGGAGCAGAGTTTGCTCTTTTGTTCTACATCAGAGTTTATTTGCACATTCACACCTCCAAAAAAACAAACTGGACTTTCTAGTCAAACAAACTAGAATTCAAACTACACAGGGGTAGTAGGGTGTGCTGTGTTCTATGCTGTAGTGTTCATCAGGAAATTTCAGAACCAAAACTTTTACTTTTAGTGGTTATTTGTGGTTTCTGTAGCATATTTGGCCGACGCAGTTTACTCCTAAAGTTGTCAGTGATGCTTGTTACTAGAAACAATCTGTTACTTGGATTATTATAATTTCTATGCAGTGAACCAATAGCTGCTCCATGAAGCAGGAAGTCTTTTGTATGTAGCATCTGTTATGGACATGTGGGCCAGGAAGACTGAAAAAGAAAAAAATACTTGGTTTAAGGTCTTGGTGACAAATTTAAAGCCACTTCTGTTTTCATATTGGAAGCCATTCTAAATGTTCACTTTGACTGACGGCTTGTGAATTTGGCATCATGACTCCCCAAGGCCATGTAGATGTCAGTATCTATGGGCGGTTGACTTTAAGTATGTAGCAGTGTTACATATTGTTATGAAGGAACTTTTCATGAACCTGTTTTATGCTCTGATCCGCCTTGTGGACTTTGCTTACTGTGCAGATTAGATCCTAGAATAAACACAAGTTGCCACAGAAATAAGTTAAGGAAGGAATTGGAGACTGAACATGACGTTCGGCTCTGGAAACTCGATCTGGGCTCCGGATTAGTTATCCGTTTCCCTTCCTGTGTGCCTTTCCTTCCTCTTCTTGCATATTTGTTTAGTCCTATTGCTGTTTTATCCTTGCTGCTTCAATTTATTGTCTTGACGCACCATCCGCTGCTGCTCTCGCCACACTTTCCTTTCTGTTTCCTCTCTTCCTTTTTTTTCGTCTCTGTGCCGCTGTCAGTTGCTGAACCTCCCTGCGCTGCTCTCTAACCCTGCCACAGGAAGTTTCCTGTGCTGAAAAGGAGCCCACGCTGGATTACTTCCTGCCAAAGAGCGTTGTGGGACACGTTTGTTTGGGCCCCCTTCTTCCTCCTCCTCCTCCTCCTCACTCCTTCTGCTCCCCTCGCTGCTTCCTCCTCCGGGCCCCGTGCAGATGGCCGAGGCCGGCAGACCGGATCTCACAGGGCTTTTGGAACAGGCGGAAGGGCTCTCCGGCCCTAGAGAGAGCATACCGCAGCCGTGACCTCTTGACCTGAGCTTCACTTCTGCCTGCCCCATCTTCACTGCTCTCACAACTCGGCCACGGGAGACCAAAGTACAGCTGGTGCACGTCATGCAGATGGCAACTTGATTCAATATTAATAAGTCGGGGATGCATTCAGCTGTATCACAGTTCTATTTTCCGCTACAGAAAGCTACAAAGTCGACGCATTTTGATGGCAAATTTGATTTGTGCTGAGCTGATTTTGTCAATGAAGCAGAAACCCAACAAGAAAATAGGATCCAACTTTTTTTTTGTTTGTTTTTTTATTCGCAACCCTTGTTGTCTTGAAGCTCTTTAATCCCATTTGCAGACACCTTCCTCAGACGACAGGCTGAGGGTCAGAGCTGTGCTTCGGATAACCTCGACCCTCCCTGCCTTATCACCAACTGAATATAGAGGAGTAGAAGGAAAGGGAAGAAACAGAAATCTGACAATCTGGACAGAGTGTCATTTTAGATCGATTGCTCTCTGAAAACTTCCTTTGTTTGACATGTTGGGGTGAGCGGAAAGCGAGGGGGAGGGAGTGGAAGCAGACACGGTTCTTATTACTCGTGTGACAAGTGACATTGGCGGCCAAAGATAACAGCTGTCCGACTCCCAGAGGAAGTGTTCGAGTCTGTCCGATAAGTCAGGCGTAAGAAGTGAGCGGCTTGTGCTCGGCGTGAGCGTCGGGGATGTTCTGATCAGAGCGACGCACGCTTAGCGGTTTGGTTTCACCTGTGCGAAACAGAAGAGGATACAGGAAAGAGAGGGGAGGTGAGCCTGAGTCATACTGTAGATCATCAGGTTCCAGCAAGAGAAGAGTGATGTGATGAGGCGGCAGTATCACATGCTGACTGGCATAAATGCAGGCCAATATCGGTTGCTGAATGTTTTTGGTGGTCGATTTGGATACATTTGACATTTTAACCAAAGATCTTTTTGGTAATGATCTTTGAGGCAAAAACAAACAAACAAAAAAGTTATAACATTTAAATTATTTTTCATTCAGATTTAGGTATGTGACTTCATTGCAAAGGGTCTAGCAATAAAAAAAATGCAGAAACATTTTCTAGGAAGAATGTCAGAAGCATTAAGTAAATAATGAATATTAATTTTCCCCACACGGTTATTTCGTCCTTCCGCTGTCTTAAGATCTTAAGACAGACCCTGCGGTCTGGTGGCGTTGCACTGACCTCACATGGGCTTTTACAAGTATTTTTTTGTGTGTGTGTGTGGTTCTGGAAATTGACAGTCTGACCAGACAATCCTCCGCTTCCTACTTATCCAACAATGACATTTTCCGTGCTTCTCCTGAGTGTCACGCCAAGACGACGGAAGAGATCAGCATCTTATAATATGCTTTCCTAATCAATTCTGCTTGATTCTTCTGTCAGTGCTCCGCCGTGGCTTTCTCTGGTGGAACCTGGTCAATCAGCAGACAGAAGGAGTTGTGAATTATGTCAATTTTCTGCGCTGTTTTAGTATTGTACTGTAGTTTTCACGTTGGCAGCGGAGGAAGTGAACGAACATGTTGAGTCTGTGTTGGTCACGCTCCCAAACGGTTCACACTCCTTGTTTCAAATTGTCCAAGGTAAAACAGTGCTAATGTTTGTTTAAGAAAATGTAGAAAGGATGGGATTGTTTAGTAGAAAAGAGACAGTTATTGAACTTTTTTATTTTAAGCTGTTTTAGATACTCATCCTGCTTTTCTGTTTGTTCTTGACTTTTTGACATTTAACCAGAAAAATCAAAAACCAGGACAAGGAAATAAAGGAAATAAACAAGTTTTCAGAATATTTAATAAATTTGTTTAATAATAATAAAAAAATAATAAAAATCCAGATGATTTAAAATTAGAGATTCTTCAATGAACCACGTTTTTCAGCAGGGTCATAGAGTTTTCTCCTAACAGGGTATTTTCTGCACTTTTTCAGGTGACTGTAAATACTTCTTGGTCGTTATAATAGATTTTTTTACACTCTTGTTCTCCGGGCAGTGAGTGAAACACGGCGGTGTGAAGAAAGGAAATAAAACGGCGACTGGTTCACTTTCCTTCGCTCATTTTTCCTATCATGCGTGTCTCTGAAAACAAACCAATAAATCTTCCATCCGCTGACATGTGTCTTTAGGATTAACAGAACAAAACAGCAAAGTGTATTATAACTATATATGTGTGTGTGTGTATATATATATATATATATATATATATATATATATATATATATATATATATATATAAAACATATATATATATATATAACATATAACATATATAACATATATATATATATATATATATATAAACATATTTTTTTTATTCATTCTGCAGTTTTATGTCTAAACTATCATTTTTTAATCTTTTATTCTAACCTCTTCTCCCTCTCTGACTCCGTCTCCCCCTTCATCTTTTTTTCTTTATCTCTGCTGCCATTCCCGTAATCACTCCCTCCTTTCGGCTTTTATCTCCACTTCCTCAATATCCTTTTTACTGCCTCCTTCCTCCCTGCCCTCCCCCTTCCCCGCGCTCTCCTTCCTGCCTTTCCTTCTTTCTTCCTTCCTCCGCCTCCAGCATCACTGCCGCCTCCCCATCCGTCTGCTTCTTCAACACTCAACTCGTTTTTCTTCTTTTCTTTTCCTTTCTTCTCCATTTTGTTGCCATCTCCCCCAAAACCCTGACTTCTTCTCCGTTCTGCACCTCCAGGCCTGCAGCCAGTGTTTTGGAGCAGGGAAGACGTGGCTCAGTGGCTGCGGTGGGCCGAGAAAGAGTTTGCGCTGCGGCCCATCACCAGCGGCACCTTCCAGATGAATGGCAAGGCCCTGCTTCTCCTCACCAAGGAGGACTTCCGCTACAGATCCCCTCACTCTGGTACTACCTTTTATGTACTTCTGGAAACAGGAGCACACTCCCAGCTTTGAATCTATCAGGGAAATATTCTCAAAATGAGTCATTTCAGCCCACACTAGGAAAAAACCAAAGACTTAGCAGCTAGAAAGGAAATGCAAATCACAGATCATTGAATTACGGGGAGGAAAATAGTTGCAAGTATTGCAAAACCTGCAGAAACATTAGTTTAGTCTTAATTTACAATAACTATTAGGTCAGTCTCATTCTGAAATTTTCTGTTCTTGTGCAATTTTTCAATTGCTCATATTAAACCTCCAAAATGGAAAATAAATCAGTAACGGCAGCAGGAGTAGATGATGTGGCTGTGCGAGGTGACAGCCGAGGGATGCAGCTGTTACAGAGCGACTGCTGGGGGAGAGGAAGTAGGAGACGGTTCATCAGGAAGTAGAAAGCAACCTCAACTGTCGCCCGAGCAACACCAGTGGAGAGGCACCAGAAAAAAAAAATGAAATATTGAGCTGATTTTCTCCTTCCGTTTCTGCTATGTCAGGAAGATTTGAAAGAAAAAAGTCTCAACTGTGGAGTAGAGAACATCGGGAGTTTCAGGCTCCACACAGGCGCTGTGTGATGTGGTTCAGGATGAAAGTCATACGAGAATAAATAAGGCTCTGATAAATCTAGAAATGAGGTCAGGGATCAATCCAACTCCAAGGCTGGACAAGATGCTACTTTTTTATTCATAGCCTCTGGTTATTAGATTTAATAAGTAAAATAAAAAATCCTCCAAACTTCATCTTGCTTCAGCTTTAGTTTTAAATTATTTTGACATTGGTCATTAAATTTAATGAAGCTGGTTCTGCTGGTACCATGGTGACTGTAAAACCATTTTCATAGTCTATTTTATTATGCTGGCACTTGTAAAATGACACCCATTGCCCAGTGTAACAATGTTTCAAAAATTAAAATTCTGAGGTGTTTTTTTAAAAAAGCTATTTGAACTTCTTAAAAAGCAAAATTTTGATTTTTGCTGTTTTAGTACATTTAATATTACGGTGAAACCAACATAGGCAAAACTCTTGACAGACAAAGAAAACATATTCTACATTTTTGCTGTTTGGCTCTTGCAGTTACGCATGGAAAGCAATTCCTACACATGCTCAAAAACTCTCACTTTTGATAACTTTTATTCCCTCAGTCTTTAACTGCAAACTGACCAAATGGAGTTTGTTAAAGTTTGAGGTGTGTCTGATCTCTGGTAGCCGCCTGTTTAACAAATATACTTCTAGCTTTCTAACTGGTTTTAAAACAACTTTTCCTTAATACCAGTGAAGGGTGGGGCCCTTTCAGTTTCCATGTTGGTTTCTAAACACGTCTCGTAAAGTAAGAAAAAAGTTGGTGCCTTAGCACAGTCAGCTAACTGGCAGTGTGCTGAAATTATTCTACGCTTTGCACAAACAGAGTGACTTGAAAATAGGGACTTTGAAAACTGGGCCATAGATAGAAAGGAGTTGGGTTTTAGTGAACTTTTAACTCTTCCAGGCATATTTGAAAACCATTGAAAGTGATTGTGGGAAGGTATGTGGGACTTTGACTCGAGCTGTTGGCTGTAGTCATATCATCCTGCTTATAAGCATTGTCAACGGCTCCTAAAAATGTTTTCACCTTATATGATGTGTTTTTGAACATTGCTAGGTTTTATTGTCATGTTCAGCAAATCTTTAAAACTAAATAGGAGCAGACTTATTTCCTGGCCTGAAGGCCAGTGAAGTGACCAACCTGACAGCTCACCTCATTTCCATTTCAGCTGTGAGCAAACAAATCTCCCATCCTGTCAAGTAATCGATGAGGAGAAAAGTGGGAGGAAATGATTCATGATCTTCTCGGGTCATATTAGGTGTTTCGTTCACAAAGCCTGCCTCATAAGGTCAGATAACTAAAATGGAAGGGGATTTTTTTTTTTACATCAGAATTAGTTGTTTACAGCAAGTGGTTAGTGGTATCAGTCTAAATCTCACTTTAGGGAAGAGAGCAATTTTCTGGCTTGTGATGCGTCTATTTCCTCCTTTGTATGTTTATAGGCACAGAGTTCCCATCAGTCTCTGGGGTTTCATGCTTTGCTTTGTAGAAGCTCCTAGACGGCTGTTTCCTTGTCATGGAATGCATCTCTGAAAGACGGCATAACTTACATCATGGAGAGTGTGAGCCATAAACCAATCACTCAACAGATATCATGAAATTTTAAATATCCTGTTTATGTCTTCAAAAGGAAACTCTTATTTTGAGCACGTATTAGTTTTTTACAAGCAGACTATTTTAAATAAAGGAATCAGAGAAAAGAGCAGGAAGCAGGAATTTTCCCCACACTGCCAGAAAGTGAGAACTGAAAGGGTGTGTGTGTGTGTGTGTGTGTGTGTGTGTGTGGGTGTGTGTGTGTGTGTGTGTGTGTGTGTGTGTGTGTGTGTGTGTGTGTGCACTCGCACGCGCGTTTGTTTGTGTGTGTTCACCCTCGCTTCCTTTATGAGAATCATTTCCTTGTTATGTTAGGCGGTTCAGAGCGTGAGCCGGGTGACCGTGTGTTGGTGAGATCACACCATCCGGTCTGGTGGCTGCTTGTGTAAATGTTGAGGTTGGAAATCATTGAGTGACCTTCCTGCTCAGGCTTTGTTCCTGCCCTCAGATGCTGCTCTACAACCAGGAGAGTGCCAGGATCGTATGCACAATGGTCCTTTTATATGTTCATAGATTGTTAGTGACTTTCCCTCGACAGTCCAGTTGATGGTTTCTCCATTTAGTCAGTCATTTCCAATCTCTCTTATTGTCCATTTTCTGTTTATGCTTTTTTTTTTTTTTTTTTTGTCGTACTTCAATGTTTGAAATAATCTGATTTTGATAGCAAAATGAAAATCAATAAAAACGTCACTTTTCAATCAATGATGTCTTTTAATACATGCACAAGTCTGTCCAAACCAACATTGTCTTTTGGGAAGAAGTAGTAGACCCCACTGGAACTTAGTGGAACGTTAGCTACATCTGGTTCACTATCAGTCGAGCTTTTAGAAATGAAACATACATAAAGGAAAAGACGGTGGTGGCAATGTGATGGCGTGGTCTGTTCTGTGGGTTTAAGGCTACCACACACTCAGGTGTATGATGACTCTGCAGACACTGACCATGGATGGTTGAGATTTCATTGTCAAGCGTACAGATTGCCTACATTTCTCATAACAAAGTTCTTAATATTCAAAGCTCAGCAAGTTTGACAAGCTAGTTTGGCACCTAGCAAGAATATGCAACTAGCACTTGTGTGTTCTTGGGACTGGTTGTGCTGACTCTTAAGAGTCAGTTTGCCGACCGATACCGAGTACGCGGTCACAGAGACCCCCAGAAACCCGGACGTTTTTACTCTGCAGAGGTTCAACTCAAACCGGACGTCCACCAGACATGTCCATGCAAACGTCCAATTTATGACTGCGTTGGAGTGGAGAAGCAGGGCTAGACACCCAACTAGCTCATCAAACGTACTAGTCTCCATTGGGATTGAGGGACATTACAAAATTTGTCATGAGAATTGATGGAACCATGAATTCCCCTGCATAAAAGTTTTGTGACCTAGAACTTGGGTAAACTCGTTTTATGCAACAAAGAGATGATCTCAAGCACACCAGCAAGTCCACCACCCGACGCATTTAAAAACAAATGAAGGTTTTAGAGTCTGGAGTTAAATTCCACCCTGAACATTCCCTTCATGATCAAAAAGCCTCCACTGTGGATCAATTAAAACAATCCTGCAAACAGGAGCTGTCCAGATTTCCTCCATGGTGACAGGAAAGTCAGTTGTTGGAAATGTTTGAGGGCAGCCGGGAATACAGAGTCACAGAGGAACAGCATTCCAAATATTTCCTGGCCTTCCTGTTCTACAACATCAATCATCATTTATGTTAGAAGAGGTGAGAGCTCAAAAGGATAAAACAGAGAAACTTTCATCTACTCCATTGTCTTGCACTCTGTTGCAGCATCAGTGAACTGCAGACATGCGTCGACTTGTCCTTTTTTTTCAATAGCTTCTAGCATTGATGTGCTTTACAATCTTTGATGGGAAAAATGGCTAACTTAGAGTCTGTCCTTCACTCAGTAATACCGTCCACACCCACAACTGTTTTTCTTGGAGGTGTGTGGTGGCACTTACGATTGGAAATAGATCTGATTTTGAGTTTCAGACTGGCTAATCAAACTGGAAATTGAAGCTTACAAGCTAATTTCTCAGAGCATTTCCTGTTTTATTCATACAGCTCTTAACTTTAGATTTGCATTCAGATGAGAAAAAACATCCCTAAACAATTAACAGTCATTTGGAAGCAGACCACTGTTAGATTTTATTAAGTAGAATTGTGGTTTCAGGCAGCCAAAGCAACAAAGAGGCTCTTTAGATGAGTTTGTGGTACAAATTTGATTTGCCAATCAAGAGGTGGATGCAGATGTACAATTTTTAAAAAAAATCTTGATGTGACATTTTCACTGATGTTGCATTTTAAGAATGTACGGACAAATTGAAGATTTCTAAAAATGGAAGGTACAGCACAAAGTACCGTAGTCACTTTTATCAACCATGTTTTTCCTGATGATTCTAAAGGAGAACCACCAACAGACGAACAAACATAATTTGGTTCCAATTTAACGTTTGCTTGTGATTCATTAAAGTGATGCTGGAATATTGTGTATCCAAGAATAATACAAGAATGTAGTAACCTCTGATGAGGAGTCACTGACGTATACTGAGGCATTGATATTGCAGACGTTGGTTTAAATACAAACTGAATGCTATGAGCTGGTTGTAGTAGGTCCCAGTCTATGATGTCTTCACTCTCTGGGGTAGACTATCTAAGAAGTGTCTCTAGTAACAGAAGTATTGTTTGTTTGATGAGTCCTGTCCTGAATTGCTTAAGCCAGAGCAAGTTTGAGCAATAACGGCAGCATCGTTTGGGCTGGATCCTGGAAAGCACAGAGGAGAAGAAGAAGGGGAACCGGACACTGCGTCTGACGACACCGCTAATGTCCCACATCATGCAGGCGTCAGATGTCACTGGGAGACATATGGTAACCTATGACCTTTTGCTTTCTGCAGGGGATGTCCTGTATGAGCTGCTGCAGCACATACTGAAGCAACGGAAGTCCAGTGTGTTTTGCCCGTCTGCTTACTTTCCTGGGAACTCTTTCCATTCACTGCCTGAAAGCGCCGTGCAGCATCTGAAGCTCGAAGGTCAGTCCTCCCTACACTAGCTTCCTACTTCAGGACACACTTCAGGTTTCTTTAGCCTTTGTTTGGAGACTAATGATGACTACCAGTTAGAATTAGAGATGCACCAATCCAGTATTAATATCTGTATCGATCCCGACATTGAAAAAAAAAAAAAAAAAGATCTAGCTCGGATATTGGTGACAATGTACCACATCCATAAAGGCAGATCTATGCTTTGTGCTTTTTGTGACATCATGCTTTATTATTTATTTATAAATAAAAATAAATAAATTTGTTACAAAAGTACAAAACATGCTTTTGTAAAATGGCTTAAAATGCCACTATATTGCCTTTAAAGCACTATGTTGGGTAGGCTGCTTTAGTTATTCAGTTCTTACTTATAGTTTTATTTTGGGCTGAATTTATCGCAATTCAAACTGAGAACAAAGTTGCAGTGAATGCTTGATACGGCTTCTTTTTCCTGCCATTAATCTGAAGCCTCTAGCTGAGCTAATCTGATGCTAGCAGCCAACAACAAATGTAAGCATAATTAGCCACCTACTGGATTTTAGCTAGTTTTGGTCAGGTTCCTTTGAACCTTTTACACCTGCCTTTTGTATAATAAATAATGATGTGAAAAATAGACCTGAAGTCATTTTTGAAGCATTTTGTGATGTTTGTTGCTTTTTAGTAATTAATCCTTACTTTTAATTGTATGGCATATACACTAGCATTGCAGTCACAGGGCTACCCAGAGCTCATTTTCAGCTTATAACAGTGGCAGAGATTTCCAGCTAAATTATGCTTCTTCAAGGAAAAAGATCTCTGAAAGTCAGAAAATCATCTCCTGATCTCGTATTTACTGCCTTACAAACTGATTAAGATTAACCAAAGTGATTAAGAGTTCTAGGGCTGAAACGATTCCTCGAATGATTCGAGTACCTCGATTACTAAAATTCCTCGAGGAAAATTTACCTGCCTCGAAGCTTCGTTAATTTATGTTTTATTAGTTAGCGCACCGTGTTCCGGCCGGGACTTCATTTGCGTTGCGCGGAGCTCTCACTTCCGCCTCTGAGTTGTTGACAAAAGCTAAGTCTCAGCGGCATAAAGTCCAATCTTCAAGATTGGCCGTGGGGATTTTATTGATTGATGATAATGCCCGACTTTTTATCGTTTTTGGGGAACCAATAAGCATCCTTAAAATGACTGGGGGAATGCCTGGAGTACGGCAGCATTTCTCCTCCGGGGCTGCTGGTTGAAAGCGAACGGCGGGAAGAGCGCTGAGGTGAGCGGATAGACTGAACAGGGCGGGCGGCTGAGTAGCTGATGCTTACCGTGTAAATGTAGCTTTACCGACGAACCGCACAATAAATTTCATATCCCGGTCTGAAGAAACGGGTGGCGGAGCGCATCGTACATGGCTGGTAGATGAGTTTCTGAGTGTGACCAGTGAAGGTGTCGTAAATATCCCGTATTGCTTCCCCCCGTGTTCGTCCCCCGGTCTAACGGTTCGTCAGTCCGCTGGTCTATTTCCTCCCCTCCACCCCATCTTACGTTCGTTCATTCGCCCTCTCCTCCCACTCCAGGCGGCATTTCCCATATTTTCAAACCCAAAGCGTGACAGGTTAGGTGGCAAGGTGAGTTTAATTAATCTATTAAACTCACTGAAGATGAATACATAAACTAAAAGCTGGATTGTAGACATTTTTTATAAGCATATTTGTGAGCCTGCCTCTTTGTTATTAAATTCAATATAATTTCAGATTTTTCTATAACTTTTCTTCTGGTTAACTTAGAAAGTGAGCTATTATTGTTACAGGTTAGTTTTCTAAACTACAAAAAAGCAACTGTTAGGGATGCTCACATATGAAAAATTGGACTGACATTGATATCTGATAGTAACACCGGTATTATGCCAGATTTACCAATATTTCATTTTATTATTTTTTTTATCCGATTACTCGATTAATCGTAAGAATAATCGATAGATTACTCGATTACTAAAATATTCGTTTACAACAGCCCTAAAGAGTTCTAGTAAACATTTAAACTATGCAAAGTCCTCCAAAATATGTAAGCAAAAGCGTCAGCTTAATAAAAGTGTAAGGCAGCGATGGAAGTACCATTAGACTACTTTGTTGGTTCTATTCGAGGAAGTGCCGACCAAGTTGGTGAAATACCTGAAACTGCTTCCTGGGTCGGGTGGAAGAAAATGTGACTCGGCAGCAATCAGATAGGACTGAGCCGTAACTCTGGTGTTGACAGTAAAACCTGCTCCACCAGGAAGTGCTGATGTAGTTAAACAATAAAGAGTTCATGCAAAGTGACTCATTCACTGTGGTGAGTTCCTGCTTTGTTGTCGGTGCCCCTCTTAGCTATTTTCCTATACCACTGATCACTCACGTGCAGGTACCTGGAACCTGCAAACCTTCCTAAAGTTTCAGAGAAATCTAGAGTGTCAACATTGTTTCCACACTGAATTAGTTTACTCTCAATGGTTATTTAAGCTCTGTTCAGTACTTTTACATTTAGGAGTTATAGAATCTGTCCAGTTCTCAAAAACATTTGCAGATTTAAGTCGTTGCTGCATTTATTCCACGTTTCCTGTCTCATTTGCTTCCTTTCCTTCCCTCATTCAGTGATACCTTTGTTAATTCCTTCCATCCTTCCTCAGCACCCTCTTGTCTTCAGATCTTCTCCCTGAAACATTCGGCTCAGTCTCAGAGTGACACTAGTGACATCTAGTGGAATATTTGTGCATGTGCGACATCTTCAGTAATGAAACCGTTTAACTTCCCAGCAGTTACAGGAAATGTCCACAACCAGGAACACGCCTGCATTATAAAAATCAATATTTGTTTCTCCTCCTTTTCCTTTTCAGGTGTTTTATTTTCTGAGAATATCCATCTAGTAAAGATCAAACATTTGCTTGAAGTTGTACATTTGAATGTAAAAGCTGTGGTTAGTTGTAGGAGCGTTGCACTGCTGCCGCTGCTGGTTTGAAGCCGTTACATAAATATAAATAGCTAAAATCCAATATGTCTGCCTCCTCAGAGACGGTACGGCGGGCGCCACGCGGTACAGAACCCCTCCCCCAGAACCCGCCCACCATCGAGCTGAGGCACCGCCGCTCACGCTCACGCTCCCCCCTCAACCCGGCCCTGAGGCGGTCGCCCCAGGAGCCCAACCGGCCCCGCTCGGCCAGCGAGGACCCCCTGCAGAGCTTCTCCCAGCTGCCTGACAGCAACCACCACCTGGCCGAGGAGATGTACCCGCTGTCCGTGTCTCCGGCGGCCCCCAACGGGCCCTGCGCCGCGCCCAGGGAGGCCCCCAGCCCAGGGCTCCAGGAGGCGGGGCCGCCCCGCGTCATCCAGCTCATGCCCAGCACCATCCTGAACCCTCTGCTGCTCAGCCCCGGCAGAGGCGGGGGGGCCGGCCTGGACTTCAGGCACAGCCGTGCCGGGCCCCCCTCCCAGGTGGTGATGGAGAACGGGCGTGAGAGCAAGGTGCATGCGCACCACCACCACCACCACCAGCAGCAGCAGCAGCAGTTGGCCCAGCAGCAGCTGTTGCAGCAACAGGAGGAGGCGCTCTACAGGAACCACGTCATCATGCCCGTGTCTCCTCCAGAGGAGCAGCAGATGCCCATTGGCCGGATAGCAGGTCATTACATCACTTCCCGTCCTTCATCTCAAAACACCAGCTGCCTTTCCACTGACCACAACACAGCTTACTGGAATATCACTAATAAATTCACTTAAATCTGCAACATGTAACTTTTATAAAGAATGTTTTTTACATGTTTGTTAAAATTATCGCCATGCTGTGACATTATGAGACAAATAAAATGTGAAAAGATTGATCTCCACGAGCTGCCATTGCTGTCTGATGAAATGCACCAAAAATAACTAATCAGAGCCAGTAGGAGGGTCTTAGAGCTGTCAATCATTCTTGTGTACATGCTGCAGAGAAACAACTTAATAGCATTCACAATATATTCTGTTAGCTGCAGTGTAGTGGAGAGCATTGTGGTGGGGGGAGAGTATGAGCAGCAAAACAAGCTTGTGATTGACAGTGCTAAGGCCCGCCTCCTGGCTCTGATTGGTTGTTTGTGGTTAGCACTGGGAGGAGGCAGAGGAGCTTGATTTTTTTTTTAAAGTAATTATTTCATAATTCATGACAATTGCAGTTTCAATACATATGTAAAAAGTTAAATACAGCAGCTTTAATGAAATAGTGACAATTTCAAAAAACAGGTTTTTCAGTGTTTGTGTGCTCGGATGAGGTGGTTTTTCAGTTGTATCACATTGGTGTGTTTATCAAAGCTACAATGGAAACACTTTTTTCAAGAGTCACACTGGTTTGTATACACACAGTGTAGGGCTGGACAATAAACCAATAACAATATATATCACAATAGACATGATCAAAATCAATAGATAATATATCCAATAGAATACTCAATAACTTAGCTGAACTCCAATCCAAAAGGACTCAGCATTCTGGGAGATGTAGGCAGAGGAAAGGTGTTAGCCGCTGAGCCTGTCATGGTGAGCTAAGCTAGGAGCGTGGCATCATAACCAGCATGGAGTGAAAACTGTGGCTAAAACAGAAAACGTTATGCCACCACTGTGGCAGTATTTCAAATATTTACAACAAAAACCTGATCAATAACCATCTATAGACCGATATGAAACCTTTATTTCATGATTATAACCCAGCTCTAATGTCACAGCATCACAGTTAATAAAAAGTTGTGTTTGTCATTTGAACATGTTGAATCGATCGCTCTTAGGTAAAATGGCAATTTCCCTAAAACGCCGCATACGTAGACACTGAGTGTCGCTCCAACGCCTCAATGATGGCTCAGTGTTGAGAGCTAGCGCCATGGCTAAAATATATATGTTTACATTCATCACTGCCATGATTATTAATGATTTATCACATGAACAAACATATTCACGTGGGATTTAACTATAATTTTGTATTTAACAGAAACACCACAATTGCTACATCGTGTTTTTCGACGTTAGTGGAATATCTGGTGATAGAAACCCAGCTAGTGTTGGGAGTGTTTTTTTGGAAACGGCGTGAACTGAGCCAGAGCGCCCCCTGTGTGTTGTCCCCAGATTGCAGGCTGCTGTGGGACTACGTGTACCAGCTCCTGTCAGACAGCAGGTACGAGAACTACATCCGCTGGGAGGACCCCGACAGTAAAGTCTTCCGCATCATGGACCCCAACGGTCTGGCCAGGCTCTGGGGGAACCACAAGGTAAAAGCACCACTTCCTGTTCCTTCATGGACGCCAACCCCAAACAAACATCACACCGTTATGGCGACCGGCCTCATGAAATGGGTTTTTCTGCTGTGTAATCTCACAAAGAAATATGGAGAAAAATGGAGACAAATCCGACTTTTAATTGAAGTCGATTTGTTCAGAAACTTTAAAATCTGTAAACATATCCATCTCTCAGTATGATTTGTAAACATGGGGTTTTGGTCCCCCTCTTAATGAGAAGTTTCAGACGCTCCAGTGAGATGAAAGGAGAGTTTACTGTAAGCGGGATCCTCTGGAATGTACTTCTATCATTGTTCAGGGGCCAGAAGAGAGAAATGCTGGAGCTTCCAGATGTTTTTCTGTTTTACTAAATAAATATTGCTTTCTCTTGGAAACAAAAATAACTTTTAGTGGCTTTTTCTTTGTTTATTTTGTTTTAGTGTCCTCCTGTCTGTCATTTCCTTCATATAACCTTCCTTTCTTTGTGCTTTTCTTTCCTTTCCTTCTTCCTTTTGTCCATATGTCCTTCTTTTGTGTTAATTAATGTTGTCTTCATTTCCTTCCTTCATTCCTTTTAGACATCCCTTCCCTCCTTTCTCTGATTTTTGGAGCTTTATGTTTACAGCATTTCCTCTTTAGAAAGTACCTGCCTTGAATCTAATGTTTTTTTTTGTTTTTTGTAAAAAGATTTTTGACCTCTGACCCTGTTGTTGTTGACCCCCAACAGAACAGAACCAACATGACGTACGAGAAGATGTCGCGAGCACTGAGACACTACTACAAGCTGAACATCATCAGGAAAGAGCCCGGACAAAGACTCCTGTTCAGGTAACACTCCCCCCTACACCCCACACCCTCTTCTCTGAGCTCTAGATAACCCCTCTCCCCCTTCTGCCCCTCAGGTTCATGAAGACCCCCGATGAGATCATGAACGGCCAGACGGAGCGGCTGGAGCACCTGGACTCGGACACAGATGAACAAATCTACATCAAAGAGGAATGCTGAACGGCTCCGGGGTGGGGTGAGGGGGGATGGAGGTTAGGGGTTTATGGGGGAGGGGGGATTCCATGGACTACTTTACTACAGCCTCAGCCACAAATGCCTTTCAGAAGCAGCTTAATAAACGCCAGGAGTTTGGCTCCCATCGGTCCCAGAGGGAGAGGAAGTGAGATTTGAAATGCCTCAGGATGAGCTTGTGACTTCCTGTTGGAAGGAGCGTTGTGATTGGTCGGAGGGACGCTGCTGAGAGGACTCTTTATGTTTCTGTGCTGCAAAAAGCCAATCACTTGTGCTTCTATGATTCTTTGTTTTGGTTTGTCTCTCCACATGCATTAGATCTTGGAAATTTGCTACTTGTAAAAAGAAAAGTGTGTGTGTGTGTGTGTGTGTGTGTGTGTGTGTGTAAGACAGGACTGTTTTCATTATGGAATAAACGTTTTTGATCAAACTGAACGTGGAGACTGGAGATGTCATTGCAGGTGCCTTAAAGATCCTCATGGTGGCAGTAGAGGTCAACCTTTGCTATGTGGGGATCAGGTGCAGGTCTGTTCGTGGCGCGTGCCTTTTGAATTAAAGTCTCATTTACGGTTCAGGCACAAAGCCACGCCCACTTTCAGGGGAAACCGGAAGCTACGTTTTTAAAGAGCCGGAAATTTGGGCCCTTTCAGTTCAATACGAGGCTAAAATAACATAAGTATACAATTGATAATGTTATTTTCTTCTATATTATTTTATCATACGGTAAATATACAATAAATTTTTATAGGCAGTAAAATCGTTTTAATAGTTTTTATTGAAGTTTTAGAAAGTTGAATATCAGACGAGGTAAACAATTATTAACTATGTTAATTTTCTGATAGCAAGGTGTTGTATATGAACATATAACAACTTCACTGAATTTCTAGATCAAACTATTCCAAATCTATTTTATATATGTTTGAAACTATATGACTCTGGCTTATAAACTACATAAAGTTGAAAAGGAACTTAAATGTAACACATCCAGCACCACATAAAACACCTTGAATAATGAAATAGATAAAGTTAGAGAGAAGATGACCCTGGGGTTGTTTGTGTAAAATGACATAATTCCAAAGTTTTTCTATGTGAAACTTTAATGACGTCACTTTATTGCCTGACTCAGGGGTGTCAAAAGGCCTGGGAGCTTTTTGTGGCTCTCCGACTGATTTTTTGTTTTGTGTTTTGTTTGTGTCCCACAATTTTGGCCTTTGTGGTAATCATAAAGTCATGCACAATTGTGACTTTATTCTCGTAAATGTATTTTTTTTAAATTATTATTATTTTTTCTAAAATAATAAGTCGTTTCAGGCCTTAATACTCCGTCTAATACTAATAAAATATTTTGGGGCTGGGGATTATTTTTATGGTTTTAGGGACAGTTTTCTTTTGGCTGATAGGTGGCGCTGACCGCATAAAGCTGATTCTTAATAATCATCTATCATTTTCCCCCAATTGACAAACCTAAATGCATCACTCATTATTTATGCCTAGCGTCACTTGCCTGGCTATAATCATGATCTTCGTCTCAGTCAGTGCTAATTAGGTCCTGGGCTCGCGCTGCAGACCGTCTCAGTAATCTGATTACTGCAGCGGCGGTGCGCTCCGGGGTCTCCATAAAAGTTGGAGCGCGCAGAGCCGAGCTGTCAGACCGCGAAGAGCCGCTGCAGAGCATCCACCTCCGCCGGGGCTGAGCCCGAACACCCGGACACGTCACGATTTCTGATTGATTCATTTGATCTATTTTAATATTGATTATTTCAGAAAGCTGCTGGGTGTTGAACACGCACCGCCGTCCAAAGGCGCGCCGACAGGACGCAGAAAGGCTTCTCTCCTGCGTGGACTTACCGGGGCTGGGACACGAGCAGCGCGGGGCGGGACTGCCATGGATCAGATGCTCTTCTGTTAGAAAGCTCCGGTTCTCAGTTTGATTTCACCTGGAGGTGTTTTAAAATAATAGAAAAAGACAAGTCACCCTTTTCCTCCTCCTTCCTTTTTTTCCGCCCGTTCTGGATGCAAATGTCTCCACATCGCAGACGCGCAGCTGGATTGTAGCGGCGGCCCCACCGATGCTTTAAACGGGCGTTAAGGTGCGGGACGGGAGTGGGACACAAACAGGTAAGATTTCGGATCGAGCCGCACCGACTCATCCGTTTCTGTGAATGTGTCGAGTTATTTTTCTTCGTTTCCTTGGAGATCTGAGGGAAGGTTCGCTTTGCGCGCGGCGAGAACGCACACCCGGAGGCATGAACACCAACAAACACCCGGCAAAATTCAGAGATGCTAGAGGACGCAATACATTCTGATGTGAGTTTTAGCTGGACAGAAACACTGGATAGTTCCATGTTGTCTTTGGCTTCCCTGACTGCAGTTTCCACAAGTTTGCTGCTGTAATCCACTGGACCAACCGCGGCTGCTCTCATGAGAGCCGCCTGCCTGTTTATCCAGCCAGTGATTGAGAAATCAGGCTGGTTCTCAGAGTGAACAGAGGCTGACACACTCCTCCAACTCCAGTCTGGAAGGAGCGGTGTGTGTTACTTCAGATATGATGGGAGGGATGCTGGCAGAGGCAAGTCTAGGAAGTTTGGAACCGTCTTGATTGATGACGTCAAAAACAAATTTGTGATGCTCCTCTTAGATATTAAGCTCCATCTTAAGACATTTGTAAGTCAATAAAAGCAAAAAAATTTGCAGCAATTCAGATTTAGCAACAGAAAATTCTAAGTAAGTTTAGTGGAAGGAAAAAGTGTGGCAGAAAACGACTGTGGAGTAAAATCCACTGAAGACGTTGGGGGGATTCAAAAGGAGTGGACTGCAGCTGGAGTAAAATTAATTCAGGAAGATTCTTCAACATAGATACATTTTTTCATTGGATCACAACAATGAATCTATTAAAAATCAATTTTATTGTTCTTATGTAATATTTAAATTTCCTGATGAACTGACACACAAGTATTTGTAAAAATCTATGCTGCACATTTCATGCTTTGACCTGAATAATTGGAATTAAAATGAACTTTTCAGTGATTCTGTACAGATGCACCAGCACTGGCTCCTTTTAAAGGCACACTGCACTGATAAATTGTACTTCAAGAATAATATTAACTAAAAGCTAATTAAGGCTTTTTGTGATAGATGAATAAAAAATTGTTTTTTTTTCACCATGTCATGATAATAGATTGTTAAGATCTACTGACAAAATGGCATAAATCCTTTCCCTACTGGCTGTCAGGGTTAATAAATCCAGCAAAAGTTCATATTCATTGATTTAAAACATAACTTCCAGTTGGAAGCATCTTTTCTTCTACCTTGAATTCCTATTCTTTAAAATTATTATGTAGATAGGATTTAAGTACTAAGACCAGGCTAAGAAAAAAAATCATTGTGAGAAAAAAGTCATAATAAAATGGGAATGAAGTTATAACATTACCAGAATAAACATAAAAATAAGGTAATATTTTAACAATATTACCTTATAATAATATAATAATTATAATAATAATATTTTTAGACAATGAGTGTTACAAACAAAATTAAAACAAAGTGAGGAATGTGGATCGTCTTGTGAAGTTCAACTTTGGTATCATTCTACAAATAAGGTAAAACTTCCTCTTAACACATCAGCGTCAAATTATTGTGAGTAGCAGGACTTTGTTCAAATGACTGAGTCTGTTTAGGAGGAAGAATCTAGTTGGTCTCCAAACCATCGAAGCTTTTTTCTTGTTAAACAACTTTTTTTTCCCTCAGAGTTTTACGTCTTTCTTCTGGGAGCATTGCACCTTTATTCTGGTAATATCATGACTTTATTCTCATAACAACAACAACAAAAAAAAAAAAAACAATAAACAAAAAAACTCAGTCAGGCCCTAAATACTTGGTCGTAGTTCAGCCGGTAAGGTGGGTATAAAACATTTGCAGGGGTGCCTACAGGCTGCCCTCTGGGGGGCGCCACTGGAGTCTCATTGGGTTTACAGGACAGTTATCAGCCTGCAACCTCCTGCACTGACAGGCTGCATGGTTTCCTGTTGGTTGGTCTCGATCCAGGTGTTTTCTCACAGTCTGGTTTAAGAAGAATCCAGACCCTCAGAACTATAAAGGTCTAATAAAAGTTTATTCCAGTTCTGTTATGCAGGCTGAACACGGGACGGGCTTCAAAGACAAGAAACGACAGGAATATAAAGGAAAAAAAAGGAAACATTTTTGAGGTTTACAACATGTTTCTGTTGGTATACAGAGTGCAGAGATGTACATATATTAAAATTCACTGTATGGATTACTTTGTTTGGAAAGACATGAAGGAAATGTAAAAACATAACTATCAATACATGTATCTATAATAATATGCACACGTGCATTAAACACCTTCAGCGGCTCTATATGCTTTGAGATTTTCCTCAGCTAACAGTTATTTCCATTTATTAAACGTTTAGACCATTAATCGTAGTCAATACACAGAGTGAGTAAATATTTTTCTCAGTTATCACCCAGTTCCCATTTTCCCCTTCTTGGTTCCAGAGGCTGACAGACAATATGAAGCAGCACAGACTGGATTAGGTTTAAATTGTTCAATTAAACGCTGCAGAAACCATCCACAAAAAGATGCACAGACCGAATTAATACAACAGGCTGCCACACACTTAATACTTGAGAGCACAACTGGAAGCTGCTTGACTAAAATCTTAAGTCAAAGTTATCTTAAAAAGCATCTGAGGTCAGAAAAAAAGATGGAGGGAAATGAATCCATCAAATATCTGAACGACGTGGTAGAATTTGGCTTTTAAGAAGCGACGTGTGAAATAAATGTTTACAAAACCAATTAAAGCGCCAATTACTGTTCACAGCTTGTTTCATGCACTAACTCAACTTCCCTGCTGACTGCAATTACCAACAAGCCTCGTATTAAATATGAAAAAGGAGCAGCCTAAGTGCACGGCTTGCTCTGTTAAAGAGAAAGCAGCCCGAAGCCTCCAGACGAGGCACGTCTCACCAAACCATCACCTGGAGGTAAATACCACAAGTCCAGGCGAGTTAGAGGTTATTAATGTCTAACAGTTCTTACTGCTGCAAAAATACCCAAAATATGTATTATTACAGGTATATTCTTTTAAGAAATACATGATTAACACTGGCTAGATTTAGTTCACTATTATGATGTTCTGTCAGCCAGCTGGCTTGCAGTGTGTAGCCAGAGAAAAATCCCGTCACACTGGCGTTTTAGTCAAAAGACATTCACCATGGGAACAGTATGATGAGAAACTGTGACAATGTACTTTATGGAAACCCTGGTAACAAAAAGCTCATGTCTGAACACTAACAATTACAATTACAATTAAAAATGTATAACATGATCTAACTATTTTCACTTAAATCAGAAAAGCACACATTTTTTCCAAAAATGGCTCTGAGTGTTACATTGGTAATAATACAATGGATGAACAACATTCAGCAGTTGCTCTGTTCTGTATACAGAGAAATTCCAGTCAGTAACCGTTTTCCCATCAGTGTTTTTTACCCCCCACATTTTAAAGTATCCTATTACATGGTAGAAATCTCAAAATTTAAAATAACGTCCTCAATTTTACAAAAATGTTTTTTGCTCGTTTGAAGTGGTTTTTGGCTTTTCCAAAAGAGTTAGATGTGAGATGGAAACACGTTTGCTGAATAAGTTCTAACGTAGCGAATGCGCCCTGGTGGGCCAGAGCCTTACCAGAGCCACGAAGCACAAAAAGATTTGTAAGCTCAAACCACCAATTCAGAGGAGAACTGTCTCCAGTTTTCTGAGTTGTGGTTCATGCTAGTTTGTGGCTTGTACTTCCTGTTTGTTATCGCCATACGTAACATCAGCATCTTAGCATCTTTGTGTAGCCTGCTTGATTCGCTCCAAACGTCTAATTCACATTTTCCTTTTTTGTAAGATTTTAGTTCACTCAAAATTTGGATGACAACTGAACAGGAACATAGCTTAGCGTGGTACTTTATTTTTGTATATTTTTTGTCTTTTTAGACAAAATTTTGAAACCGTAACACAGGGGTCCCCAAACTACGGCCCGCGGGCCGGATCCGGCCCGCCACGTCATTTGGTCCGGCCCCCTGAACAATGCCGGATCCGGCCCGCCTGCTCATACCAGAGAGCATTCAGTGTTTTTTTTCATATATTGTATTTTCCGGTTTATATGTGGATTTTTCTTCAACCACCAGGGGGGGGCTTTTGAGCAAATGTGAAACTTACTTTCCCTCAATGGAATATAGACTCGTCAGTCCCAGTCACCGTTTCACTCACGGTTTTTTCCATTTGCATTCTGGGTAAAAATCTAACTAAAAGCGCGAATGTGTCGTCGTCGTCGTCCCTCCCCCCCACGCGCGACAGTTTCAAATACAGAACAAACCCCCCCCCGCCCCCTCCCCGTCGACAATATTTTTCTACGTTTTTTTCCTGCAAAAACTAAGACCGGACCCCGACCACAGAAAGGAACAGCTATGTGGCCCTCGCAGGAAAAAGTTTGGGGACCCCTGCCGTAACAGTTTAAAACCTTGGCATACCTTGACAGTTCCGCTTACTTTAAACTTGAGTATGACTGAACGTTGGCTTCTTAGAAAATTCCCATCGAGAGTTTCCTGGTAGCAACTTTAATTCTTTTCAATTACTTTCCCATAAAGTCAAGTTTTATCTAATCTAATCTAGTGTTACTTCCTGTTGTTTTATCTTAAGACTTGAGCCACTGAATGAGTATATCATCGTGACATCTAGATCTTTTTTCTTCAGCTTTACTTGTATTGGGGCAGATGTACCTGATGCCACATCTTTAGCTGTATGAACTGGTTGTTAGCCCAGACCAGGGCCAGTGGCCGCTTCCATCAGCAGATCGCTGGCAGCTGCTGTGAATGAGTGGGGTTTGGGGCTTCTGGCTGAGATCAGACGGACCCCTCCTAACCTCTCAGGATGGGTAAAGTGGTGCCGTCCGTCTGGCCAGCTCTGTGCGGATCAGCCAATGTCACTGGACCGGTTCCGTGACCTCCTCTTGGTGCTGCCTCCTCTTCATTGATCCAAAGCTATGACACGGAGGCTTCACGGTCTGCTGCCCCACGCCGGCTACGACGACTTGGCGCTGCCAGCGAACAGCTGTGACACGAGCAGCAGGGAGCCTCAGAATTTAATTATTATTATCTTTCTTTGATTTCTGGATCTTAAGAAACTTTGCAAAAAAAAATCAAAAATTCCTTCACATACAAAAACACTCGTCTGGTCGGAGATAGAAGAAGTAATGTATCTGTTCCATGTGAAAGCAGCTTTGTTGATCACTCAGGATGAGCCTTTTGTTTAAGAGTCTCCAATGAAGCCGAGGGTTTCATGTTTAGCATGCAGTGTGCTTGTTCATTCCCTCTTGATGGGTGAGGCGGTGCCACCGCCTTCTGAAAACCACTTGATTGGCACCTCTCTGTGGAGGTGTTTGATTGAAGTTTTTTTTTAGCTCCCTGTTCCTCGTTTGTCTCGCTCTCTTCCCTCTGTTCTAATTTTAAGACAAATACTAGAGTGACTGAGCAAACAGGAGCTTTATAGAAAGAGCTGGTAGACAACAAAACTTTTAAAAATATCCAGATTTTTACCTTATCATCGTCTTTTGCTGATGGCTTTTCTTTCAGTTTTTGTGTGTTTTAAGTGTCACGGTGCTCCTGTCTAGCTAGCACATTTGGTGCTAAATGCAGTAGTTCTATAGTATGTGATGATGATGAAAATCAATACATGTGTATGAATATATTTCATTCGTTTCATTGAGACATGTAATGTCTTCTTCCATAAATAGAGTACAGATTTATTCACACACACAGATGTTCTCACTTAGTTAAGGTCCATCGCTGCTGGAATTTTCTTTCATTAAGAATTTTTCAATGAAATTTGTGAAGGTAGCTCTGCATCTTGTACTCGAAAAAGATCTACCAGTGGAATATAATATTGTTTCAGTTGGAGAGCTTAGTTAAGGGTTAGCAACCCGACATTCTGAACGGCTTGTCTACGTTTGTTTCTCTTTATAAAAATCCTTTAATGGCTGCACAGATTTTGCACAGGTCTGCAGAGATCAAAGGAGAAATATTAATTTCTTCTTCATCTTTCTTGAAGCAGAGCAAGATAAAAGTAAAATCCTGCCTTGATCATATTTTTGTAGCACCGAGAAGCAAAACAAGCAGCCGGTTTGTCAGAGTCTGTTCATGTAGTCAAGATTTTCCCTCTTAAACGCTCTGAAAAAACGACTTTACAGTCATTGCTCCTCAAATTCCCAAATACAGTTACAAATATGAACATTTTTCACTTTTTATGTGTTTGTAATATGGGAATAAAACTGAAAAAAAAAATATTTTAGAGTCAAATAAACCATCCATATGTTACAATCCTAAGAACATTACACACACACACACACGCACACACACACACACACACACACACACACACACACACACACACACCCACACACAGTGTGAAGAAGTTACAAATGAAGATAATGAAAAATGCTTCAGATTTAGAAGCATCTCAGTTGCCTTTCTTTGTTGATTTGCTGTATTGGGAGGAATGATGAGAAGTTTATTGCTATTTCTGGAAAAAAAAAACAACTGCTCTTCTTTTTTCCTCAATGGAGTTAAAATACCCCTCAGTTGTATTGTAATATGGATTTTTATAGACGTTGTTAAGAACCATCCCTGGCAAGATAAAACTTTTATTTCAAGTCTAAACTTCGAAGCAGGATTTTCTCTCCAACTTGCCTCGACAGTTTTCTTCTCTTTTTCCTTCATTTATTCCCACAGCCCAGTTCACTTCTTATCAGCGGAGCAAGTTTTATAATTGTCGGTGCATCACTACTGAGCCACTTCAACACCGTAAAAAGCCTCAGAAATGAGAGCCTGTCATGTCTTTCCCATTTTGAAAAGTGGTTCAGGAAAACGGGACGATGACTCATCATTTTTATTCCCCAGTCAACCACATTCTGATCAGCTTAGAATGCAAAAGTATCAATAAATAAAACAATCAGTTGTGTTTATTTCATTTTAAAGGGGTTTTTAGAGGTACTATGTAAAATTTTGAGAAAAAAAATCATTGAATTAATATGGATTGGATTTTATTCAAATAATTGTGGTAGAAAAACAACATTAACGTTTTACAAACATCTTTACCATGTGGGGCATTTATGATGGAGCGTCCAGATTAAAGCCGGATGAAAATTAAAGGTAATGTTTTCACACAACCAAAGTTTAATACAATTAGAAGTAATAACTGCTAACACAGGATGCTTCAATGGCTACTTATAATAAAAATAAAATTTCCAGAAATAGATTAAACTACACTGATATCAAATTGGATTAGTTGGCATGAAATTAAGCATGTTACTTTTGTTCTCAGTGCTGGACAAAATATGAAAGAGTTAAGCAGACATGAATAGGGCAAAATTCATGGCCATAGTCATGTTAGTTCTCAGAACTGTCCTCCAGTTAAACATGATTCTGTTTCATAGGATGAGGAAAGAGATGGAAGGACAGAGAAACGGAAGAGGAAGAGAAAAAGACAAGCTACGAATAACTAAGATCCACTCGTCTGTATCCAGGTTTTCTTCCCTCATGTAAGAGTTTTATCTCTTCGGTAGCGACTTGGTGTTGATCTCTCTGTGGCCCACTAACTTCTAAACATGTGCCCGTCACGCAGGATAACTCCAACCGCCTGGAGCCTCCAAACAAACCCACAGTCACAGAAACATCTTCTTCTCACTCTTTTCCTTCCCTCGTCTCTCCCTCCGATCGCCTGCCCTCCATTTCATTTTGATGGCTGGTGCTGCGGTGTGTGCAGAGCTGTGGGGCTCCAGTACTTTCATGATGTGAGCCAAAACTCATCTGGGACGCAATATCCTGTTTACCAGCTCTCAGCAGTCCGAGAACCACAGAAAAAAAAAAAAAAAAAAAAAACTGAGCTGACTCAGAAGTTCAGAACTCATTATAGCTTTCTCAGGTCGCAGTCAAGGTCGAACGTTTCTCCTCCTCTATCACGTTGTCTTTGGAAAACAGGCTACTATCAAAACAAAAACAATGACTGAGACAGACGGGGTCTCACATGCAACCCCTGCAGCCACACCGATACGTAAAATAAAATAATTGATGTTGATTTTATACTGAAAATGTTTGACAAAAAAAAATTTCAGCCCTTAAAATGTATTGTTACCTCTAAAACTTTAATCATATTTAAAAGTGTTTCAGAGGTACATTAGCCCTCAAACATACACACTGTAGCATCTGAGAACATTTTAAGAATAACTAAGCCCCAAATAATTTTTGCTTGCTGAAAAATGTTTAAATAGATTATTTAGGGTTCCATCTTTATGTTTCTGTGCTAATTTCAACATTTTGGTGTTAATTTGCTTAGTTCTGCAATAGCTGGGCAGAAGAGATTGAGCAGCTAAAGCTTTCTAACACAGCTGGTATTGCAGAATGTTGCACAGATCACCTTGTTGGGGCACAGAGGTTCCGGGTGTTTAGTGGTGTATTTTCAGATATGGGAATGTTTCCAGGACGCCTAACTGCTAGACCCAGGGGAGGCAGTCATGGATCTGTATGAAGGCCAAGCAGCCAGTCAGCACCGCAGTGTTCATAGAGGTATAGTGGCTGCTTTTCCCTCAGTGAAGCCTGCACACTTATGAGTGCACCATCATAAGTCTGCCCACGAAATCCAGACCTGGGCAGATTGAGCCTCAACAACCCACCTGATGCCACCGTAGTGCCATGGCCTGTTGAGTCAGGTACCCCTTGGTCTACTTTGCACTGACGTCTGGGTTCAGCACCAGAAATGTCCAGTGTTCCATCAAAAATGACTGAAAACTGGACAATAGAATCTGACCTTGATTTTACTTGCAATTTCTTGAATCATTGTATTGGCCATGTTCTTCAGAATTTCATTCTGTTCTTTGGGTCTTGTGTAATGGCATCGCCCTCCGCAGCCCTAAGTGAGAAGCTGATCAATTGACCACTTATCAGCGTAGCTGTGCTGCTGTCTTACCACGTGTCTCTTAGAACTAACATTTTTTTGTAAACAATGATGCGTCGCCTCTTGCTGCCATGTGACTTATAGCTGGACAGTGATTGGATACAGCTCTCAAAGTTACATTATGAGGTTGGATTTTTTGAGTTCTAGTAAACTTTAAATCTCTAATGACATTTTTTCATCTTCCTGCATCTGGTTTTTGTCTCGTTAAAGACCGATTTGAAAATCCTTTGCTGCAGTAAAAATACAAGACTCACCTCAATGTTGGACTGTAATGGAACCACGGAAAATAATTCAGATCATTATGGAGGCTGCCAGACTTGGTTGGTGGTGAATTTTTTTTATTAAGTCTTAATTTATTCAAAACATCACAAACAAAACAACTTACTGGAAGACATTTTACAAGTAGGTAGAAATAAGAAAACTGGTGAATAGAATAGTATCAGAACTTAAACTTAATGTTCAAAGTAATTTATTAAAGTTACTGTTGTAAATAAATATGTCTTGATTTGTCAACATTGTTAACTGATTTTGGATTTTGATAACGTGGGTTGGATGTAAATTGTTTGCTTTAGGTATAAATGCTACTATGTGATTTGGCAAAATGGAACCATAAAATCACCTAATTTAGACAAAAACATGCGCAATACTTGCAGGCACTATTCAATCAAAAGGACAACTGAAAAACCTGCAATCAGTAACAGTAAGTAGTAAATTTTGTTGTGTTAATGCAATTTGACGTGTTTCACCCACAAGGTATTTTTCCGTGGGAAGACGCAAACTTCCCATCAGGTCTCAGAGCGTTAAACTTCCACACAACATTTCTTAGGATTTTCTGCCGTGCGCTTGTGCAGTGTGAAGGAAAAGCAGGTTGTGAAGTATGAGGTGATCGGGTTTTGTGATCGGCAACCAATCATCATGCACAAGTGATCATGCACTTTTCCACAGAAATCGGCCAATTATGATCGGGGGCTGATCAATCGGCACACAACTACAAGCATTCCCTGTGAACAAAGGGAAAGGCTTATTTTCAAGCAGGTTTCAGAACCAGATTTTTGTGAACGTTTCCCAACTTGGTAGTTCTGCAATAGTTTGCTGGTTCAGGTCCTGATATGAGCATGAGACCATGTGAACCAGTGCTTGTCATCAGACTGTAGCATTGAACTGATTTCACTTCTTCTCCCACATCCTGTTGTACCTGGCCCATTACCACATGTCTTTGGTTTCTTTTTATGAGTTTAACTTTTATAACTGTAAAAAGTAGAGCTGGACAAAAAAATTGGGCATCACACTTGATAGTGTGCAAAGGAGGTCAGGCAGACATATGAACCAGATGTTCTGGAACAGAGACATGTAAAATATGTAGGGCAGTGGTACCTGATTACTAGAATTCAGACACACTGTTGTTGAGGAACAATAAAGCGCAACCAAATCCTGCCAAGAAAAGAAACTAAAGTCTTCTGAACTACTTATAACCCCGTATAGTCACGCAATACCTTGGATATATAAGTCCCTGAATCACAGGAGTTTCAGGACAGAGAAGCAGAGTTACATCCGGAGCTGCACAGCAACTTACAGACGCCAACATGAAAGCTCTCGCAACTTTCTTGGTTTTGCTGAATTACTTTACCAGATGTCATGGTGAGTTCTCTTCATATTTTCAATTCATAGGGTGATTAATACCTGTCGTTACCAGGCACCTTACAAATACATTCCAATTTATAATTGGAAGATGAAATAGTGTTTTATGGATATTTATTCCATTTATTTTATGTGGTTCTTCTCTACAGGTTGGATCTGCACTACTGCTCCTGAGCACGCTGCTGCAGCCCAGGTTGATGCTGGCAATGGAATGGTTGTGATGACTGATAAAAACTCCAACGCCTTCTTCTTGAGTGATTCAAGTTGGTCCAAACTGGGCTCTGTTCCTCTCAAGCATGTCACAGTGGGATATGCAGGTGTCTGGGGAGTCGACCTCAACAACAATGTCTATAAATTTGCAGCTGGTGATTTCTTTCCTACTCATGGTGAGTATTATGTTTCAGAAACAGATTTTACAGGTTGGCCCTGATTCAAAGTTTTCAATAGTTTAGTGATGCTGTTTGTCTCTTCAGGTCTAGAGTTAATGCAGGTGGATGCTGGAGAAGGTCAGGTAGTTGGAGTTACCAGCCAAAACAGCATCCATTGCCTGAAAGCCAGCAGTGCCTCTTCCATTGAGGAGGAGGGAGTCTTGAACTGGAACACCATTCCTGGGGCATTGATGTATATGAGCTGTGGTCCACTCGGATGCTGGGGAGTGAACTCGGGTCAAAACATCTTCTTTACGGTAAACTTTTGTCTTACATCTCTTGTAGCTCCTGATATAACTCTCATCCACTAGTAACCATCTTTACTGTTTACTTTAATAGAAAGTCTCACCAGATAACTGCAGCATCAGTGGCTGGCGTCAAACAGATGGTGCTGCTGTAAAAGTTGAAGTTGGGACTGATGGAAGGGTCTTTGTTGTAATTCAATCTGGACATGTCTATGAAAGGTAAACTCAACAATTTTGAAGTGCAAGTGCAGACAGTACAGAGAATATGACTTAGACTAGAACAGTTCCAAATAATCATCTCTCTCTTTCCAGAACTGGTATCTCTAAAGCAGTTCCTCAGGGCACAGGTTGGAGCCAAATCACCTTTTGTGTGTCCATCAAACACGTGACCTATGACCTGGGACGTCTGTGGCTTCTGACCAACACTGGTGTCATTCTGAATTGCATCTAATAACCAGCTGGAAGTCTTCACTTCACACATTCTGTTCCTTCTGATGAATTTTTTGGGTTAATCCCATGTGTGATTTATCAGTAGAGGATCTAGAACAGCAGAAGTCTCCAGGTTAATCATGATAAGGGTTAAAAATCAAGGTGGGGATAGAAGTTAGTGTTAAATGATTATGCTATAGAGGATTCCAAGAATGCAGGAAATAAAAATAAAGTTTAAAGTAATACGTTTTGAATTGACATACAACAGTTAAGTTGGAAGTTTTTTTTGTATTGGTGTTCAACCTTTCAGCCTTTACAAATAAAACATTAAAATGTGATTTTAAGGAAACAATAAACTCTTCCATTGATCAACAGAATGTGTTTGATTGCAATTATTCTTTAAGACTGGTTTGTTTTACTCAAGGAAAAACAATTCTCTCTGTGTGTCTCTGCTTCTCTCTCTCAAAGTGCTAATGCAACACAGTAAAGTACTTCCAGTCCTAAACAAAAGAGCAGGTAGAAAGCAGCATTACAAGAGATTCTCATGCATTTTTTTATTTTTTCTTCAGTTACTTGCAGTTGATACAGTGTCTAATAATTTTTTACTAATGAAAGAGTAAATTGTACAGTCTAGTAAAACTACTAAAGTATATTTTCCCCCTCAAAAAGTTACTCAGGTAAATGTAACTGAGTAACTAGTTTACTACTAGCTGTGTATATAGGTCAGTTCACTTTGTAAAGTCAAATCTTTTGGATGTTTTAGCATCAAACAAACTTGATTTCTGTCACAATAAGAATCAAAGCTAGTTTGCTTTGAAACAGCTAAAGTTTTCTCAGCACCATATAGTGGTTCCCCAACTGCTAACACCATGTAGCACTGATTTTAAGGAATCAACAGGGTTAAAAAATAATTCAACTAAGGAGTACATGCATTTCAATCCTTGGACCTCCCTGATACTCTATAATTGCTACCTTTCCACCTGAACACAAAATATGTCCACCTTACTCCTCTGCATCATGGATCATCATTAACCAACTCTCTAGCTCAGTGTTTCCCAACCCTGGTCCTCAAGGCACACTGCCCTGCATGTTTTAGGTGTTCCCTTGCTTTAGCACAGGTGATTTCAATTAGCAGGTATTTGCTTGAACTGCAATCAGTTGAATGAGGTGCATTAAAGCAGGGACATTTCTAAAACATGCAGGGCAATGTGCCTTGAGGACCAGTACCATGTTGGTCACCGGCACCAATGGCAGATCCAGTATTGAGATCTTGTTCTTGACTCACATGTTAGATTTAGCAAATGTTTAATGCTGGATGCCCTTCCTGACACAAACATGTACATTTATCAGGGCTTGAGACCTTCAAAAAAAGACACAATGTCCCCTTTGTGGCAGCATTATTTGGCTGCCACAAATTCAGATTATTATGGAAGCTGTCACAAACTTTGCTGATAGTGGGTGTTTTTATGAATTAAGTCTTAATTTATTAAAAACTATCCAAGCAAAATCACTTACTGGAAGCCATTTTACAAGTAGGTCAAAATAACAAAAATCTGGTAAGCAGTAAAGTATCAGAACTTAAACTTAACGCTTAATTAATTTAACACTCATTTCCACTATAGAATTAATTAATTTAAGTTAGTTTTCTTTATTTATTCATATCTGTCATCACTGTGTATTGATTTAGCATTTTGTAAGATTACAATTTAAGTTTTTGATTAAATTTTTTTTCCTGCAATAATTTCATTAATTACTGAAAAGCCTGATGTCACATATTTAAGCAACATATTTCTAGTTTTGTCCTTTTACAACATATTATTCTCTGAATCTGGTACAAGGTTACCAGAATTTAGAAACATGGTTCTGAAAGAATAAGGAAGTGCAACGAAATAAGGAAGTGCAACCAATTCCTGTCCACAAGCTAAATTCCTCTGAAGTACTTATAACCCCGTATAGTCACGCCATACCTTGGATATATAAGTCCCTGAATCACAGGAGTTTCAGGACAGAGAAGCAGAGTTACATCCGGAGCTGCACAGCAACTTACAGACGCCAACATGAAAGCTCTCGCAACTTTCTTGGTTTTGCTGAATTACTTTACCAGATGTCATGGTGAGTTCTTTTCATATTTTCAATTCATAGGGTGATTAATATCTGTCGTTACCAGGCACCTTACAAATAATTCCAATTTATAATTGGAAGATGAAATAGTGTTTTATGGATATTTATTCCATTTATTTTATGTGGTTCTTCTCTACAGGTTGGATCTGCACTACTGCTCCTGAGCACGTTGCTGCAGCCCAGGTTGATGCTGGCAATGGAATGGTTGTGATGACTGATAAAAACTCCAACGCCTTCTTCTTGAGTGATTCAAGTTGGTCCAAACTGGGCTCTGTTCTTCTCAAGCATGTCACAGTGGGATATGCAGGTGTCTGGGGAGTCGACCTCAACAACAATGTCTATAAATTTGCAGCTGGTGATTTCTTTCCAACTCGTGGTGAGTATTATGTTTCAGAAACAGATTTTACAGGTTGGCCCTGATTCAAAGTTTTCAATTGTTTAGTGATGCTGTTTGTCTCTTCAGGTATAATGTTAATGCAGGTGGATGCTGGACAACATCAGGTAGTTGGAGTTACCAGCCAAAACAGCATCCATTGCCTGAACGCCAGCAGTGCCTCTTCCATTGAGGAGGAGGGAGTCTTGAACTGGAACACCATTCCTGGGGCATTGATGTATATGAGCTGTGGTCCACTCGGATGCTGGGGAGTGAACTCGGGTCAAAACATCTACTTTACGGTAAACTTTTGTCTTACATCTCTTGTTGTAGCTCCTGATATAACTCTCATCCTCTAGTAACCATCTTTACTGTTTACTTTAATAGAAAGTCTCACCAGATAACTGCAGCATCAGTGGCTGGCGTCAAACAGATGGTGCTGCTGTAAAAGTTGAAGTTGGGACTGATGGAAGGGTCTTTGTTGTAAATAAATCTGGAATGGTCTATGAAAGGTAAACTCTCAATGAATTTGAAGTGCAACTGCAGACAGTACAGAGAATATGACTTAGACTTGAACAGTTCCAAATAATCATCTCTCTCTTTCCAGAACTGGTATCTCTAAAGCAGTTCCTCAGGGCACAGGTTGGAGCCAAATCACCTTTTGTGTGTCCATCAAACACGTGACCTATGACCTGGGACGTCTGTGGCTTCTGACCAACACTGGTGTCATTCTGAATTGCATCTAATAACCAGCTGGAAGTCTTCACTTCACACATTCTGTTCCTTCTGATGAATTTTTTGGGTTAATCCCATGAGTGATTTATCAGTAGAGGATCTAGAACAGCAGAAGTCTCCAGGTTAATCATGATGAGGGTTAAAAATCAAGGTGGGGATAGAAGTTAGTGTTAAATGATTATGCTTTAGATGATTCCAAGAATGCAGGAAATAAAAATAAAGTTTAAAGTAATACTTTTTGAATTGACATACAACAGTTAAGTTGGAAGTTTTTTTTGTATTGGTGTTCAACCTTTCAGCCTTTACAAATAAAACATTCAAATGTGATTTTAAGGAAACAATAAACTCTTCCATTGATCAACAGAATGTGTTTGATCGCAATTATTCTTTAAGACTGGTTTGTTTTACTCAAGGAAAAACAATTCTCTCTGTGTGTCTCTGCTTCTCTCTCTCAAAGTGCTAATGCAACACAGTAAAGTACTTCCAGTCCTAAACAAAAGAGCAGGTAGAAAGCAGCATTACAATAAAGATTCTCATGCATTTTTTATTTTTTCTTGATTTCTGTCACAATAAGAATCAAAGCTAGTTTGCTTTGAAACAGCTAAAACTCTTTCATCACCATGTGGCTACCCAACTGCTAACACCATGTAGCACTGATTTTAAGGAATCAACAGGGTTAAAAAAAATATCTAAACTAATGAGTACATGCATATCAATCCTTAAACCTCCCTAATACGTTATTGAAAGTTTTTCTCTTAAACGTAAAATGGTTCTTACTATTTAAGAAAACTCATTAAAAACCCTTCAGACTCCTTAAACTCATTACTATGACTGAAAACACCTGATGCTATAAATTAATTTGACAGCATCATATTTGAAATGTTACTCAAATATAAAATGTTTTTACAGTAAGATGCTAGTCATAGTTAGATAACTGGATGATAATAGTTATCAAGATGACTATCATGGTTAAAAGTGCCACAATATGTGGAGTAAAATAAATTAATATGCATTACCACCTGCTAAATTATATGTTTTACTTGATGGTATCAATGTCTGACTTTTCACATGTTAAAACATGTCCTTTGTAATAAACTAGACATTATGAATAATGTGCTGTCCTCGCCCTGACTGTTTTACTTTTCAGCAGTTAAACAGCCAGATAACGAGGCTCCAATAACCAAACGTATTTCTTTTTTTTCACTTGTTTATTGAAGAGTGGCCTCTGACCACTGCCATATCTTTGGTCATCGTAAACTGCAACATACCAGGCTTGGTATTAGCTAATGAACATAGCAATTAGCCATTCTTGCTGTGAGCTAAAATAAAACATTTTCCTAAATAACTTCAGCGTACAATTATTTACACCACCGTTACATAAAACAAAGAGACAGTTATTATTTTCACAATTAACCAATACTTACGAACAAATCTTGTCTGAACCACAATGTATAAGGATATTAATTACCGTAGCATAATTCCATGAACTGCATTCCACCATCTTGGATCTATTTTCTTTTTTAGCGTCAGAAAACAATATAACAAAGTATCCACCAGGGGGTGCTCTAGTGCGGTTTTCAAAACCTTGGTCCAGCTTAACTTCCAAAAGGCAGCAAAAATAAATAACATCCTGTTGTTGCATTTTGCTCTTCCTTAGAACTCCCAGACAAATCATTACTCAGCTTTTGCAACAATATTTCTTCCCACAACCAAGAAAGCTTCCAGGATGTCTAACCTGCAGACAACCTCTTGACTGTCTCTTATGTTGATTTTGGGAGCAATGGTGAACAGAAAGCAGCTGTAAATGTAAATGTGGAGCTGTGCTTCTCTTAGACCCAGAAAACTGGTGTTTCATTTAAAAATGATAGAACTTATCATTGAACATTTTTTTCCTCTAGAAACAGTTTTTTTCTTATGGAGAATTTAAAAACTTCACTTTGCAGTGTACTTTGATTTTGACTCTGGATTCATACATTTTATTATATTTTGACTACTCAAAAACTTGAGCACTTCACACAAGCACTGCTCATCAAAGAGGTCAGAGGTAACGTGGTGTACCCCAAGGTTCAGTCTTAGGTCCCCTCATATTCAATATTTATATGCTCCCACAATCTCAGGTTATAACAGGAAATAATATTAGCTACTATAACTACGCGAATGATATACAGCTTTATATCATCCGCAATGTCGCCAAGTGACCTTTGACCCCATCCAATCACTGAATAGATGCTTAGAACAGATAAATGTGTGGATGTGCCAAAACTTTCTCCAGCTGAACAGAAACAAAACTGAAGTTATTATATTTGGACCTAAAGAGGAGCGAACTAGAATCAATGCACAGCTTCAGTTATTACAACTAAAACCAGTGATCAGCCAGAAACCTGGGAGTAGTGAGGGACTCTGACCTGAACCTTCAGAACCACTTAAGACAGTTACAAAATCAGCCTTCTATCACCTGAAGAACATCTCCAGGATTAGAGGACTGATGTCTCAGTGAGATCTAGAGAAACTCATCCATGTGTTTATCTTCAGCCACATTGATTACTGCAACAGCGTCTTCACAGGTCTGACTAACAAATCAAACAGTAGCAGCTGATCCAGAACGCTGCTGCTTGCGTTCTCACTAAAACCAGGAAGATAGAGCACATAACACCAGTTTTAAAGTAACATAACACCTACACTGGCTAACTGTAGCTGAGAGAATAGACTTTAAAATACTGTTAGATTATAAATCACCGAAAGGTTTAGCACCACAATACATTAGAGATCTGTTGTTGTTGTATCAACCTTCTAGAACTGTAGCTGTAGCTGTAGTAGAGCTGATCATTAATAGCAAAAAACATCCTGTTCCCTTTTCAGATTCTTTGCTTAACTGTGTCATTTTCCCGACCACCGATATTCCTAACTCAATGTGAAACAATTGAGCAACAATTGCTTTGTTGCTCAATTGATCTGTTGAGCAACGTGTGACACACGGCTGCAAACAGTAAGTCACATGATGTCCAATCCACCAGGCCACTAAGAGGACTTGATATTTACCTTTTTGCAAGAAAAAAAAAAGAACAAGCAGTCATCCACAGGATATTAATGCTTTGAACTAGGGCCGTTATAAAAGAAGATTTTAGTAATCGAGTACTCTATAGAATATTTTTATGATTAATCGGATCTCTCTGTCTCTCTGTTAGCTGTAAAGCTGTCACCATGGCCTCACACAATTTAACAATGCTTATTTGTCTCTCCTCGCCTATGTAAGAATGGAACATACACACGTCATCAAGAGATTTTGGTGAATATTTATTGCTCAGAGATTTATTCAAGAATGAAAAAGTCTGACAATGAAGTTTTTCCCAAATTTGTGAAAAGTAGGGAATAAATGTTGCCTTTTAATTTGTCTTCAGTGGTCCAAAGTATACATCCATCTATGCCCAAGGGCCAGATTTACTGAAACCCAACAGCTCAGTGGCCAGGCATCCAACAAAGTATGTGTTGTTTCATGTCTGGGGATTTTTCAGTATCAGCTCCCTTCGTCATGCTTCAAACCAGATGACATCGTCACATCAAGACGACAAAAAGCCAAGTTTCATAGAAAATGCTGTCAGTTTTTCCACAAAATCAACATTTCTAAGTACCACATTAAGTTAGCTAAAATTATGCAAATTGATGAAAAATTTGAACATCACTGACAAAAAATAAATAAATAAAAAAAAGCATTGGAGCAGCTCTGTCTCAGGCCAAGTCCACATGTAATCAGATATCTGGAAAAACGAAAGCATTTTTATGTGTTTTAGGCTTTGAGAGGCTGAGTGATATAAAACTCAATTTTATATTACAAAATATGATTATTTATAAAAACTCAGACAAAAGTGGATCTGTTAGTCTTAGTCAGTGGATCTCCTTATGCAAAAACATGTTCTCATATTTAATGGACATGATGACCAACCTACCAAACAGCCTTTGTTGAAGGCTGAATGTTGATTTGATAAAGTTAATAGACATGGTGTGACGTGGTGTTTTTAACTCACCGCTGAGTCAGGAACAACGAACACGCTGGGGGATGTGACACTGGAGGGATTTCATCCGCATTGCCACAGCTGATAGCCCAGCTAAAAGCTCGTCCACTTTGCCCGCCGTTGATGGTGCCCCGTAGGTCACAAGCATGTTTACACCGTCCAAGTCCAAACTATTGTTTTTGTAAAATCGAATTTTAAAAATCCACAAATATTGCAGTGGGGCTTTATCCTTCCAATGGAGCCCAACAGATCCTCTCTGAAGCAGTTACCATTAAAAGAAAAAAAAAAAAGTACAAAGTTGAGCCATGTCTGAACTATCGGTGGTCTCATGGAAAGAAGCTCTGGTTGCTGTTAGTTGACTTAATCAGCACCAGTTGAAAACGCTCATAATATTCTTTTGGAGATACTGTTTGCTAGAAAGCATCTGAAGAAGCTGAGGTCAAAGCCAGAGGTTGGATTTAAATATAAAATAGATGAGAATTAAATATAAATTTTGAACTGATAGCTTTTTTTATCATTTCATCACTTGAAGATATTGAAAATGTTCTCCCACAATTTATTTTTCTAATTTCGATGTAATATAAACCTCTGCAAGAGCTCTTTCCTGCCAACAGCCATCACCATCTAACAATCCATTTTTGAAGAATCTGAATTAATGAGTTACAACAAAAACATTTAATTTCCCTTTGGGATCAATAAAGCATTTTTTTGAATTTGAATTGGATTTTGAATACGAGGTGTCCAGTGTAAATGGGCAGAGAACTTGGAAAATTGCAGTCTAAAAAAAATAATCTAGAATTTGGTCTTGAAAAGGGTGAAGGAACCCAGTTGCACAAAAACTTACAAGGTATTTTATGTGCAAAGTCTTCTTTCCTATGGACTCATTTTATTGAGCTGTGTGCCTCGTTTGGCTCACTTTGCATCCCGGGGCCATTTAACCCGGGAGCTGTAACCTAAAGACCTGATAGTGGCAGGCTGTGGCTTTCAATCTGACTGCGGGCCCCCACTTATCTGTCAAATAAGCTGTTTTAATTGCATACACACAGAGCCCTATCGGGCCATGTAGCGCGCTCAGAGATAAGGGTTACACAGAGTCAGGCATCAGTAACAGGATAAGAGGACCGCAGGAAAAACAGAGCTGCTGGGTCCCAGGAGGACATCAGGTCAGGAAATATCTATAGCCGCCCTATTAATTTCAAACTCACAAAGCCATTTCTCTGTGTTACTGTGGGGCTGGCGAGATGGCTGCTGTTAACTGAAATCAAAGCATTTTTAAACTGCAATGACAGCGTGCTGACATTATCTGTGACCGGCCTGGGAGGTAGAACTATGTAAAACAACCTTGACAATAACGGCAATTTTATGCATATGTACAGATAAGAAGGGAGGAAAAAAAAGGACATGGGGGATGTTTGCTGTTATTCAGAATTTAAAGTAGTGAAGTGGTCAGGACCTTGTCATGCTGAAATCAGAGCAAACATTAACAACACACCAAGGACAGGACGCGCTGGGAATGGCAATGCTTCACTTTATCAGAATTACACCAAAATTCACAATGTGTGATGTTTGTCTTACATTTTTACACGTTTTTTACACAGTCTGGATAAAATATTAAATATGATTTTTTTTAATTTGTTTTTTTTTAGCTCTGGAAAAGAACAAGAAAAAAAAAGCATAGAACAATTAGGATTTCCAGCCTTTATTCACAATCCTCGTCTTATTAACACATTTTCAACAATACATCCATCCATCCATCATGGATGGATGCATCTTTACATCCATCCATTCTACCATCCATCCATCATCCATCTTTACATCCATCCATTCTACCATCCATCCAGCCTTCAGTTCTTATAGGTTCCATATCTGAAGTCAGACCTCAGTAGAAATATTTGCCATAAATCCGTCCTAATATGCATACTTTCAAACTGAAACCAGAACATTGCAGGCCTTTTTAAAAGATGTTTTCTGACGTGTGTGTTTTTAGCAAACATCCCAGGCTCCCGCAGCCTCCCATTCATGGAGGATTTGGACTGTTGATGCTAACACCGTGTATTGTTTTGACCCGTTTGGCCCGCATGAAGAGCTAGTCAACACTGTAGCTGGGTAAATGTCAGCAACACTAGGCTTTTAATGAGACCAGAGACTAAGGAGGGGGCTGACACCATCATAGGCTCAGTGCTGAGAGCCTCATTTACATTATAGCAGGCGACAGCCGGAGAGAGGCGAGCGGGAGAGAGCCAGCGAGACGAGGCAGCAGGAAATAAAACATGTTGGTTTTAGGATGGCAATATTTTCTCAGAAGCACAAATAAGGTCGTGTTTACTGAAAGCCTTAAAGCACAGAACACTGCTTTGATTTTCTTTCTTTTTTTTTTCTACGCTGAATGAATTCTGCATCAAAAGAGCAGTTTTGTAACAAGTTGATAATAATTGTAAAGGTATTGGAAGATTTACAGCAAACACCAATATGGGGGCCAGCCTCAGAAGGGCACTGTTGCCATAGTAACTAAATTTGACCACATTAAAAGTATGTCTAAAAGCACCGAGAGGAAAGAAAATGCTGGTTATAAACCTCCAAACTGTACGAGTCCACGAACCAGTGAGGTGGTTTCATTGACCCGCTCCATCCACCAATGGGAAACAAGATCACAAGAACTCTAGTGTCGACAAATAATTACTGGCAAAGTTGATTTGTTAATTGGCGTCAATCATAGTTAAATTTAGCAAAAGTACTTCATCTTCAGTTCATGGATCTGAGTCACAGCTAAGGTTATAAGCTGAATTTGCCAAATTTGAGTTAGATTACCCCAGTTATGCTATTATTACCATGCAACTTTGGAGTTAGCAACCATTCAGTGCGATAGTGTTCCATCATAGAGGTGCGGTTCCTATCAGATGTTCAATTCAGTTCAAAAATACTTTATTTGTCCCAAAGGGAAACTGAATGTCGTCACTCATATCTTCAAAGAATCGTGGAAAGGAAGAAACTCTGCTCAGTATCCGGGCAGCAGAAACGATATTCCAGTAACTTCTCCTGAACAACTCCACCAGTTGTTGGCGAGCAGCACTGCTAATCCAGCTCATCAGCTTTTGCTGCTCCTCTTTAAATCTCTGTCTGGTCAAAGAGAGATGTTGGAGTAAGGGATATGATTCACGTTCGCTATGATGCTTGGAAAAAATGGTTTGAACCTCCTGAGTTCAGGTATTTTTTCAGGTTCTCAGATGCTAATTAGAAGCTTCAAGTTGTCAACAAAATACCTTGCTGCCATGGTTACGCATCACAATCCCAGTTGCATAGTGTCCAAAATCAGAGGGAACGATTGCCAAACATCCAATGCCTCAACAAAACATTATCAACACGTCCTGCAGAAAGAAGTATCATAACAGAACTACTGCAACATGGTGCCACCATGAGCGACACAACTCCAGAATAATACAATAATTACACAGTATGTAAATCTAAAACTTGGCAATACATAAAGCAAGAATCATTAAGCATCATTAGGAGAATCAAAGACTGAAGTTGACCATAGAGATCGGAGACAAACACCAGGACCTCTGTTTTGTTTGCAGATCTAGGAATAGACGATTACAACTAATTTAAACTGATTAGATGTTTTATGATGAAAACAAAGATCAAAAAAGGTTTTTGAAGGTTTCTAAAGTTTTTTTAAGGACTTGCATTCCACTTTGTGGTTTTTCAAACGGAAGAAGCCTTGTTAAGAGCTGCAACCAGCACCTTTACAAGGTTAGCAAAAGCAAGAAATCACAGAGCAAAGCTATGATTTGAAATATTTGATTCATGGTCTATCAAAAAACTATATTTAGCCTATTTCCAGATGTGATTTTGCCATGGTAATATGTACATCCACAGGTTAACATTATTTTCACCAGTGCTCTTCCAGACTCTTGGTTTATGTACGTTTTTGAATTTGAAGAAAGTAACCCATTTCCTTTAAAATATCTCTAATTGTATTTGCATTTATCAAACAGACGTCAGTTTTTGGTAATCGAAACTGGCCTAAAACATAAAAGTTTTAGTCAATGTCGGACAATGAGAACAAAGTCCATCTGGTTCCAACAATAAGTTGCTGCACTGGTGTGTATGTCCCACAATGGTAACATTTTTCTTTAATTTCCTTTTCTCCTATTAAATTAAAAGTATTCTGCGGCATGCTTAAATCTGCTAAATCTGCTACAAAGCCCCGCCGTAAAATTAAATGCCACATGCTAGAACGTCTCGTCTTGTCTGTGATCCGGCTTTCTTACATCAGCTGCCTTTCTTTTAATCTGAAAGGAATAAACTGAATTTGTGATGAAGAATAGGCAGCAGCGGAGGCGGCGATGAATAAACGCTACATCACGTCCCTATCCACTCTGGCTGAACGTCAGGCTGCTACGCACTGGTGGGAGAGAGAGAGAGAGAGAGAAAGAAAGAAAGAAAAAAAAATCAGAGAGAACTGGAGTTACACCGGCTTCCAAGTATGCTGTCATGCCAAAAATGAGTAACGGCAAGCCTCCAGATTACAGAGTCCACAGAGCTCCTGGTCTCTGGGCGCCGGATCTGTTGATGTACAGCCAGATGTTGCAGGTGCCTCCTGAGACTGCTGTCAGTAAGGGGGAGTTTCTGAGAAGAATGTTGTTCAGATTTTTGAATGTGTGATTTTGTTCAGCGTAGCAATGAAAATCTTAAGTGAAATCCTTTCTGAAACCCTTCATCACACAATCAATCAAATGACGATGTTAAGAGTTTCTAACTACGGGCTTTCACAAACTCAGCACATCCTTTGAAATATTTAAGTTTCTACACGAGTTTCTTTGCTTTTATTAGCTACATTTCCATCAAACTGTCATCCAGATTTTGAGCAAATTTCTTGAAATGTTGCAAAAATGAAGAAAAAAGAAAAAAAGAATATTAAGTATGTTTCCATCTACTGGTTTGGAGTGAGGGTGATTTCATCACATTGACGCTATGCATGACTACCAAATAGGAAGGTGATAAACTAGTGTGGAGTACACATCTAAGAAAAATGGAGAGAGGTTTTCGGGAATGTGTTGCTATAGGGCAAGTTGTAATTGTAACATTTCTGATAACAGTTGACATTTACAAACTATCAAGAGAAGAAGACAAATAAATACAATTCTAATGATTCTAACAACTGAAATACTTGATCAGTCATGTGAGGTAAATGTTCACTACGTCAGAAAGTATTCAACAAATGTGTTTCCATCTCTTTAACACATTAACTCTTTTGCAAACTTTCCTCAGACCACTGTGGGAGACTGGAAAAAGGGTTACAAGAAGTGTGTTAAGGTGCATTCACGCCAGCTCTGTTCAGCCGACTTTAATCCAACTCCAGTTCGTTTGGTGGGAAAGTCTGTTTCATTTGGGTAGGTGCCAATCTATAGTCAAACTCTAATGTGAACCAAAACGGTGAACTCTGGTTCACCTAAAAACCTAGATCTCCGTCTGCTTGAGGTGAACTCTGATGCAGTTCGAATGCATATGTGAACGCCAAGTGGACTAGAGACTAGTATTGTAGTACCGCTTTTTGATAGTCTTGGTCTCGTCTTGGACTCAAACGCATTTGGTCCCGGTCTTGTCTCGGGCATTGAGGACTTTGAATTTTATTTCAAGTCCGGTCAAGACCACAACTGTAAAATTATCACTAAATTGCCAGTATATTGTCCAGTTTATTTGTTAACATCTATGCAAAACATACCTATTAAAATCTAAGCAATAACTTGACTTACTAATTACTTGTGTCTGTTATCGCTGTCCCACGTCGCCTCCCCTTTTCACGCACGCGGCGCTCCAAGACATGCGCAGTGGTTTTCTCTGAGCGGCAGATGTCTGTCTAATCGTCAGTAATAGAATTCCGCTGCATAAATCATCAGAAATCCGATGGCGACTTGTACATTCAGCAGCACGTCGCTGTCACAGACGGTGTGGACTACGTTTAACTTTTATCGTCACTTAGAAAAGAAGCTCATAGAAAGGTAAGCTCTGTGGACGTGATGTTAGCAAAGCTAGCTGTGCAGGGACAAATTGTATGAAAAAAGTTGTCACTCATTGCGCTGAGGCATACGGACAACGCTGTGACCACATTCTGCAGCAATATAGTGACGTGACATTCACGAATGATCCGTTTCTTCTGAACGGCTCTTTACTAAGAAGATAGGACTGGAGCCTCACTGAGAGCCGTTGTTTTAACTTGTAATGCTCTGTGCACACTGTAGTAGCTATTATTATCTTATTTAATTAGATACATTGATTTAATTATCGAATAAATAAAACACAAGAACGTAAGAGCATGCCGAGCATGCTCATTGCTCTTTGATTGTTTTCGACACCTATGGTGGCAGACATTATAGCACTGTGTGCTGCCTGGCTTCAAGCAGCAGGAGGGAGGGCTCAAGTCATGGTGAGCGCCTTGTGCTTGGTTACTTCTTGCTTGTTGCTCCTTGGTCAGTGTTCATATTTGAGTGTTGGGGCATTACCTTAATTGCAATGTTTAATGGTACAGACAGTGGTGGTTTTTGATATGAGCAATATGGGCAACTGACCAGGGATGGCGCAACACCTCTGTAGATTGTAGTACAGAAATGGAAGCAAAGCAGAATGAAGAAGAGCTTGAATTGATAATGATATTGGTTAAATTAGTTTAAGCTCTAAGTATTTAATATCTAGGTGTTTTATGGGAATGTGGATCTTTCAGATCATTTTAAAAAGCAATTTTGATCATATTTCACATTTTATGGTGTCATGTAGCATGGGGCGCTGGTCTAGGTCTCGACTTGGTCTCAACCTCTCTCGGTCTTGGTCTTGACTTGGTCTCGGGTTAGGTTGTCTTGACAACAAAACTAGTTGAGACCACTCCAAAAGCAGATTTAACATAGGGAATTCTGGGTAAATATGACTGAAGCTAACACATGTCTAGTGCTTGTGGGAAAAATGGCTCGTGGTCTTTCTCTTTCTTACCAAGAAAGAAAAATCCTACAACTGTTAAAATCTGATGCCACTCCATTTTGGTTTACGTTTTTACTGAAGGAGGAAGACAATGCGCTCAGTGTCTTCTTTAGAGGTTTTCATGTTTTCTTCTGCAGTTCTTGGTGCAGTGCACCCACAGTTGAGGACAAAATGAGATTAATATGTTAAAATAAAAAAATTAAAAAAGTGGGCATCTTTATTCAGTGACCTCATTTTTTCGGTTACAAAACTTCCGTCTCAATGGAATCCTTTCTTTCCCACCTATCCAACTCTAGTTATCCACAGGTAATTAAGGCATGGATGCTAAAACATTTAAATTCAATAGCAGCTGATCTATAATGATTTAGCTTTGTGCTTTTTCACCTCGGGCAAGCATGAGTTTGTACAGTTTACCCATCTCATAAAGAGGAGTGAGCCTTCCGATGAATATGTATTTAACGTTTGTGCTTACGAGGCTTATACCATGCAGAGTGCAATCACTTACCTGTCCAAACAACATGTCAGCAGCTCGGAGAGTGACAGGCCCTTTAATGTCGGCATTTGAGGAGATTTCAGTCACCGCTTTACCAAATGGGTAGAGTCATGAGGCTGTGAAGGCTTTTAAAGGGGAACTTCTGAGTGATAGTAATGAGCTGTAGGGAGACAGCAGCGCTGTGGTTTTAGTCGGCACGGCGCCCAATTATCCGCCAGCACCTGTCGAAGTCGGTCGTGGCTCTACGGAGCCGGGCTTTCAAACCACATGCATTTTGTCCCACCCCTCTGCTATATATTTTCATCGCTCCTATAATGAGAGGGGGTTTGTTATGGCACAACTACAATGACTGATGTATCTAAAAGAGGTACTTTGAATTAGATTTGCTTGTTAAATTAGCTTCTTTTTCTCCCCTCCGAATTACACCCACTGACAAACACGAAGACATTTATCGCATCCTACATATCATATTGCATGTCTGCAAGTACATTTTATTTGGCTTAAATTGTACATTTCAGTTATAAATCTAAATGTGCTTCTTAAAGACGGAATAGAGATCAAAATACCGAAACATGCTTAAAAAGATTACTGCAATCATTGAAAAGATGCTAAAAAAAAAAAGCAAATTTGAACCAGGATTCAATTAGATGTTGCTTAAATTAGTCCAGACTCTCAAGCTAATGAAAAAAAAAGGAATTCCATTGATTGGCTGAAATAACTTCTAAATTCTAAGACTGGGTTCGTGTCAGAGTTCAAATGTCCAACTTGTTCACAGGTAAAAGGAATTTTGTTCTCGAAGACACCAGCTAAGTTTTCAATTGTTATGTGAATGCTGGACAAAGTTTTAAAATGCTTCAAAAAAGAAAATGCGAATTAGACATTGTTCCATCTAAGTTTTTTGGAGTGAATCAACCAGGCTACTGTCAGGATGGGTGGTGGTAAGGTGAGGAGAAGACGCTGGGACCCAGGATGTAGATGAAGTAATGGTTTTAATAAAGATAACTCGACAGTCCAGAACAGGCAGCACAGCAGAGTCAGCAACAGCTAATACCGGTAGCAACAGATAAACGGACTGATACGCGAGCTAACACAATCCAGGACTAATGCAGTTCCACTGGAGAGTGTGGCAGGACAAACTTAGACGTTTGACAACCATAGACAAGGATCCGACGAGAGACGAGGACAACAGGTGGGTTTAAATACACACTGGGTAATCAAGGGGATGATACACACCTGGGAAACAATCAACGGGGAGGACAGGACAGAGACTCACAGGAAAACAGGACTGAACACAGGAAATCTCAAAAATAAACACACAGAAACACGGATCGTGACAGCTACGCAAAGTATAATTTTATCAAATGTTGACACTACACATGGCTTTTGTAAACAAGATAGGATGGACCACACATCTCAGAAAAATGGAGTTCTCCCCTATAAGACAGCGGTATGAACTTTAAAAATTTTCCCATGTTTCGTGCCTCTGGTAAGGCAGTGGGCAAACACCAGTGTAAGGAAGCATACATCAGAACTTATTCATCAAATGTGTTTCCATCTCCATTTAGCGCATTAACTTTTTGTCAGGTAGACAAAATCACCTTGAGATGGTGTAAAAACTTTTTTGCAAAATTGGGGACAACATTCCTAATTTTGACATTTTCATCTACCTTTTCTCATGCAAAATGTGCATAAAATTGAAATTTTTCTTAGCCAGTTAAGTATTTAAGTGCCTAAGAGACTTTTTGCAATACAGCTGAATGTCATCTGCATAAAAATGATAGGGGATATTTCAAAATTACAAAACGAAATGTCCAAGGGAGGTCTACATGTCAAAAACAGATCAAAAAAGGGCCTTGGTGTACACATTATATCGACTGATAGAACGCTTGTGAAGTTAATCAAACCATATTGGCTTTTTTATTTATTAGGAAGGTTTAGTAACAGTCTGTTTTATTGTCAAATCAACCGTAGTGTAGAAAATACAGAGGATGTGATATAATTAAAGGCACATCACTGGTCAAAGTGATTAATTGCGCAAAGTGAAAATGGCTGTCAATTAAAAGTATAACACTGAATATATTTAATTTTATATTTTAAAGTAACTTTTCTAGAGTTCATTCGGATGATACTGAAATACATTTTACACATGTTGTGCATTTCCTTAAGTTTCCTGATATGCTCTTGGTGGGGGCAAAACCACAAACATCAGCAACTTTTCCTCGAAACTTCTTATGGACAATTTCTCAGCATCTTTAAAATCCTGTCACTTATTTTGGGGATCTTCTGGGTTTGAAAATATCTCATTCTGTGCTTCAGATTTGGAGTGGAAAAGTGTGTCACTCCTCAAGCTTGTAATAGAAGGAACCCCACAATGACATTTTTATCTTCTCTCACCATCTTGTTGTGCGGTAGCATTGTCTGTCTGTGGTTTCGAAGGCTTGGATGAGTTACACACGAAAGCTACTAAAAGATTGATGGGTTTTTAACCTCAGTCCATGGTTGAACTGTAAGTAACTTGTCTATTTTTATTCTTGCTTGTTTGATTTTTGATATTGTACGACAAACCTTAAAAAAAAAGTCGTCTGTTCTTCTTGAAGTGCAAAGATTTAGTCAACAAACTAGCATCGTGCCACCATCCTCTGCTGTCTACAGTTCCAGCTGTGAGAACTCATCTCCAGCTGAGTATTTGTTGCTATGAAAAAGTTTTAGCTGACTTGTCATCACATTCTGAAAATCTCTGATATTAATGTGTGAAAACAAGTTTCGACACCTGGCACACTTCTGAGCTTTGTTTGAGAACAAGCAACCCCTCACCTGTCTTACTGAAAAACCTTCTGAGGTACATTGAGTGGTTATTCTCACCCAATGTACCCTGATGCTCTGGAAGACCAGCTCAGACAGTTCTTGAGGGGACATGAAATTGGATATAAGTGTTGACGTTTGTTGAGAGTACAGGCAAAAAAAAGTTTCAGGCACACTGAGTGATGAACAGCATGTTAACCATCAGAAAAAATGCACTGTTTTGTCCGCTTGCTGAAATTTTTTCTGCAGCTGTACGTGACACTGCAGTGGACTCACAACTGTTTCCGCTTCAGTAGTTGTGGATTCACCTATTCGACAATTTTTCTGTGGAACATATCTCCAAATTATTCATGGAAAATTCACCTAGCCACAGATTTGTTTGGAAGGCAGAATGCTACTTGGCTAGCTGCTACTTGCAGAGCAGCAAATCCCAAAGAACAGAGACATGGTACACTGTAGAAGTTAGCTGTGCCAAGACAGCTTTGACTCTGTTTATCAATGAAAACTACTAAAACGGGCAGTTTTAGATGTTTTAGAGAGGGGTTCATGTATGTAAGCTATTTGGAGGCAGCTGTGGCCCCTAAAACCTGCAAACACCAGGGGTCATGAATGTTGCATCTGGAGGGGACATAGGTATTGTGACACACAGTTTTCATGGTGTACTCTCAGCTATCAGTGTTAGTGATACCAGGAATTCCCATATCTTAACCTGCAACACAGGCATTCAGGTATTAAGTGTACCACTTATGTCCTGCTCCAACACTCTCTGCACTAAAATCAGCTATCTCTACCCAGTTAACCCACAAACCCCAAGATTTACAATAGCTTGATACTCCACTGCCACTGTATTTCTGTAAAAAAGCTAAATCTGATTAGATACTTTGAAGGCAAAACACTGAATTCTCCAAACTAAACATGGAGTTTACTTTGGGGTAAAATATACATAGTGGGGAAAAAAATAAATAAATTTCAGCAGTCCCAATGTATAGGCAGCTTGTTGTAGGCTGAGACTCAAATAGCTGTTGTATCTGGAAGTTTTACCTCAGGCATGGGCGTAGGAAGCGGGGGGGACGCGGGGGACATGTCCCCCCCAATATTGGAGAGAGCCACATTCGTCCCCCCCAATAATTTCACTGCAGTTGCGAAGAATTTTAAAATCTTCCACTCGCGTGCTTTTATTTGGAAGGCGCATAACAGCGCATTCAGCAGAGCGCTTCCTGCCCCTCCCCCCTCTGAACGGCTCAGAGTAAAGACAGCAGCAGATGGAGTCAGAGAAACTCCGTTTGAAGGAGGTAAACTGTCTGTCAGGGATGTTGCCATGAATATCGCTCGTTTATAACATCTTGTTGTCAGTTTACTTTCATATATAGAACTAAATCTTTTTGGTTTAGCTGTTTAAATTCTGGAATAGTCACATGTCCAAAATTTTACCACTAACTTTAACAGTTAGCTAGTCTAGTCACAATGATTTAGACTGAAACAGCAGCAAACTGAGCAACACCTGATCATACTCGACCACTTAACATGTGTTTTATATTATATTATATTATATTATATTATATTATATTATATTATATTATATTATATATTTAGGAGAACAGCAGTGCTACAATGATGTTGAAGAAAGGTGAAGAAGCTCTGGTGAGGACTTCATTTAGTTTATTGAAATATGTATTAACTGTTTTTAATTTTTAAATAAACTAAACTATTTTATTATGAGAGGAGCAGGTCAGGGAAGACATAGGAGAGCCAGTTGATGTTTCAGGGTGTGAAGATATAAAAATTATATTAATTATAATAGAACCAGAAAGGAGAACAGGAGGAGACTTATGTCAGGTTGATTTCTTTCAACGTTTCAATATTTTTTCATTATTTCCACACCATAAGGTTAATGGTTAGAAGACAATAAGAAAAGTGCTTGAGGAGAGGTTTAAAAATAAATTAGTGAAAATTTTTGCTACACAGTAAATAGAGTTGAGATGTATACATCTGAAAATTAAGTTTAAATTCTCATTCTGTATGATAAAAACATACTTTTTAGATTTAGTTCACATTCTGACACTGTACATCACTGTAGTGTCTGTTGTAAATCCATGAATCCATGCAGGAACATCAGGCTGCAGAAAGTCAGAGGGAGGCAGAGACAGAAACACATATCTGTAGATATTTTAGTTAAATGTTTGCGGCTGAAAATGACAGGAGAAAAAAAACATTTAGTCTTTTTGCCTCAGTGTTTTTTATGAATCTTTGGTAAGTTACTGAATGCAAGGCTGGAAAGTGAGACTGAGTTAACATTGAGGAGCTAAGGTGTCTGTTAGACGTGAAAAGTATAAGTTTTGTTTATTTTGTAGATCAAACTGTTGCACTGATGTAGAGAGATGTTCAAGAAGAACAAAACTTATTTTTTAGATTTTATTTTTGTTGGTCAAACTGCTGTATTGAGTTTAAAACTGTTGTGTCTTATTTTATGAGCTGTTTTCTACTTTGGTTTTAGAAATAAGTAGAACCTGTTCAATTGCAAGTCAATTTATATCAATGCATTTTGACCAATAAGATACATCAGAATCTGGTCGGCTCTGTGCTACCAGAGTATGTAGCTTGCTAGTTGTGAGGCAAATGCTAAAGTGAGTGTTCATCCTGGAATGACAGTCATTATACTGCATAACTTTAATCTGATTATTGGATTGTAAATAGCAACGTGTTAGAATACTTGTTACTGAAACAAGGGTCAGATTAGAGTAACGCGTTACTGATGTGTTGATGGCATAATTGTTTGACATTTCTGCTCAAGCTATTTACTCATCTGTCAGGTTTCCGATATGCGTCCCCCCCAATGACAGACTCGTTCCTACACCCTTGACCTCAGGTGTTTTAATGCTGGTCTTGTTGCACTTTTAAGTTCAGTTCATTAAGATTTACTGTCAAAAATTAGAGCAGCTTAAGGTCACAAACAACTTCATCTGTAAAATGTTTTTCTTTTGCGTTGGCTCTAAGTACATTTAATAAAAATAACTTGCTAATCAATAGTTGCTGTGGCCCTCATCTAGAAATCAGATTTGGACCTTTGGACCAAAGCTTCGGCCTACGATGATCTACCCACCTTACATGCGCCTCAGTTTTACGCTCAAAAGACGGAACAAGATACTGATTGAAAAGCAGCCTCACAGTAACCCTTCTCTGACCTCAGGATAGTATTTTTAGCTCTCACCTTCACTCAACCTGGAGTTCTACAAGTTGTGTAATGATGTAATGCATGCCTTTATATTTGGTACATGTGTGGAGATTTAATTTCTCCAATATTTCAGATTGACACATACACACCTGCCCTCTAGTGTTTCACTTGGTGATAGATTATGTAATAACTTGGCAGAATGTAATAAATTGTGTCTTTACATGGCATGGAAACGCAATAAAGTCCACCCAGGCAATCAATTCTCAGATAACATAACATCCCAATATTACATTATCTGCTAATTTATCTCAGTGCGAGACGCAACATAATGTTAAATGATGATCCAATAATATTAAAAGCAATAATAAGGGTCGATACTGTTATGGCTCGTGTTATTAAACTCCCTCTTTTCTTACAGCTTGTCACATTTTACACCGAAGTATAATAATAGAGTCAGTCAGAGATGTGCTGTGGCCCGGACTTAATTAGCACCATTAATCAATAATCAGTTTTTACCGGAGCAGAGGAAATTTCATTTAAATTACTGACATAAATCATGCTTGTCTTTATGTCCCAAAAACTTCTTGTGACAGCTCATAATTTCACTCAGTTAAACAGAAGATAACTTGTGTGAAAGTGAGGCGGTGCAAGAACTTGTTTAGAATTTTTCCCATTGAAAGACTTAACCAGAATAGTTTTTTCTTGAAATTCTACATTAAATCTGTAGAGTCTTACGATAGAATTCACATCTTTAGTCACTAATTTTAATGTGTTTTACTTGGATTTGTTTTGTAGTAGTTCATCTCAAAGTGGTACAAAACTAAGAAGGATGCCAGGTTTTCCGGGGGGGGGGAGGGGGGGGGGTGAAAAAAAAAGCTTTTTTTTATTTTATTTTTTTATTCAGCATTCTTTAATCTGATACCTACACAGAGTAAAGATGCAGCAACCATGTGGGAGAATATGTTCTAGTCAAATGAGACCAAAATTAAACTTTCCAGCCTGCTGACATTAGACACCATCATTTTAGTATTTGTTGATTTTTTTGACAGAACGTAACTCCAAATAATTTCTGAAAAATTCACCTGTTTGCTGATTTTTTTTTTTTTTTTTTTTTTTACAGCGCATGTTGGGCAGCAATATGTTTGGTTTGGCTATAAATAACCAAAAATAATTGCTGCGTCTAATTATTAATAAAATTAATGATTTAGATCAGAATTACCAAGGTGGTGCACCACCTGATTATTAGAAAACAATAACCAAATAGTGCTGTCTCACTTATCGTCTATAAATACCTGCCTGATAAGGCCTGGGTAGTAAAATAAGTCAGCAACAGAAATACAAACAACATCTCTATTTGAGGAGCTGCAGATTAAAGATTCCTTTTGCAGAGTTAAGCAGAATTCAGAATTTTTTGGAGTGCAGGGGAGCGTCACTTAAAGGAAAACTCGTTGGTACTGACCCGTTTTAGACCTTTTAAAATGAAATTGAAAACCATGGAGTATTTTGAAAGGTGTAATGAAGTTAAAGGGGTGGGAATAATTTTTGCTAGGTGTTGTACATGACCACCTGTGTGAATATTTGCAGACCCCTGCTCTCCCCTGCTTCTCATTCCCTCCGTTCAAATGACACAATTTCCCTCCTAATCTGGGATCTGAAGCGCTCCCTGACTGCTTTAAATGAAGAATTTCATATATCTGCATTCGTTCTCGTATATCACATTTTCCCTGACAAAAGGGGCCCACCGTGTTCTTAATCACTTAAATCCACATGGAATCGGGCTCAGCCATCTTAGCCAGGGCCCTGGATCCATTAGTCCCTTCTCATTCCAGAGGGTGGAAGTGGGAGGAGAGGGGGTGGAAACTGCCAACCTATTAGTTCTGCTATGCTCTGCTAGATTTCCATAACCTTCCATTTCAGCGTTTTTCTGCCAGAAAATGGGAAAAGTTGCAGATTAATTCCAACTAATCCCCCAGTTTTTTTTCCCTCTATTGCCTTTAATTACTTGTTCCGGCCTTTGACACCCTGAATGGTCATCAGCATTAAGTTGACTTAGCGAGGCACTCTTCGTATTGTTAAGAAAATGGCCTCGATGTCTCTGTTTGCGGGTCTGTCTTGGGCTTTCGGAGACTCTTTTGATTTTCTTCCTGTCTCTTTGTCTCCTGATTGAGTCGTTTCAATAACACCAGATTCGTCTCTTGTCCAGTTTGATGAATTCGCACTCCAGTAGAGAACCTATTTTCTCATTCCATGGGCCTTTTGGTTCAATTTAAATCTCGACTCCCATTCTAAACAGGATGAAGATTAGAAGAAACACGCCACTGATTCCGTTTGGTGGGAAGTTTCGTCCAGCGCAGCAGTCGTGTCTTACCTTCACTTCTATCCGTCTTGTTCTGAGGTTTAAACGTTAAAAATATGGGGTGACCCTGCGCTCACTTTCTCCTTGAAAACCTCTAGCGATCACGATGCGTACAAGTGAATGTGACCGCTGAGGCAGAGCAGCCTCTCTGTACCGTTCAAATGACCCAACGGAGGCATTCTGATGCCATAAATTAGTCTGTCACTTAGCTTGGATTATGAACAAGGAGCCTTTGCTAAAATAACCTGAGCCGAATTGTTCCATGATGTAAAAAAAGAATCATACCTCATTCCACTCAACTTATTTGTGAAATTAAATTGATATACCTTTACCCCAACTGTTTCCCCTCAGCCTCCTGGCCCGACATTTTGGTATCTGCTGGCCTTTAAAAATCACAGCCAACTCTGGAGTTCTGCCTTTACTCTGACATGCTGCAAGGCTGACAAGAAGAAAGTGAGAGATAAGAGGATACAAGGAGCAGTTGATTAATGCCTCATGTCAGTGAGGCTTGTCATCTGAGGTGCGTTCGCGACCGTCACCGTGTTGCAGAGAGAGGACAAGTGTAAATACTACCAGAGCAGCAGAGGCTGGATGATATCGTGGTGTGATGTACTGGTTTTGGCTGGCACATGCAGTGCTTGGATAAAGTAAATAACAAAAAGTAATTTTCAAATGATGACTTTCAATCTGTTCATATGATTGATTTGAATTTTTTTATTTTTTTGGTTATAAATTTCTTGGAGATAAAAAAAGGAACATATCATGCCCTCAAGGGGAAATTTTCCATGAGACCAAAGTGACATTGAGAGCGACAACATAAAAGAGACTGAGGAAGTGTGTGACTTTAGGCTGTTCAGTTCTGACACGGAAAACGACGACTTTAGTGGTTTGATTGCGATCGATTACTCTTCCCGGTAGGCTACTGTACTGTTGTTTTAAGCATTCGATTGTACAGGTACATACTTCATTAAAAGTTCGAGCAATCTTTCTGTTCACCTCATTACAACGTGAACACCTGCAGTTTGTGTCCAACTGTCTGGTTACACGGAGGGAAAATTACCCACAGCACAGTCAAAGTCTGAATTCAAATCCAATCTTGAGGACCTTAAACAGACCTGATATCAGATTTATGGAAGTTGTTGCCACTCATGGTGTCACAGGTAGCTTAGGGGGTAATTACTTTTTCACATAGAGTCAGGCTGACTTGACCCTGACTATAATAAAATAAAGCCATAATTGAATACTGGTTATTGTATTTCAATATCTTAAAATATATTGAAATTAGTTTTGTAATATGAAGCATTTAAGACTGACAAATAAAAAATAAAAAAAAATCTGTGGGAGACAGGATTTATTTTCTGCTTCAGCAGTGTTTTTCCTTACAATTTTTTTTACATAAATTATACATTTTGCAAGGTTGACATTTTATCATCCATATTTAAAGGGCAAATACAACCACATTTTACAGCCTAAAAACCTTAAATCTTCAATGGATGAAACATAAATAAATCTCTATCTGCAACCAAACCGACTTTTCTAAGAGGATTGTAAGAAACTGAACTCAACACGACAATGATCTTTCGTGCGTGTGATTTTTTTTTTTTTTTTTATGTAAACAGATGAACGATCGCTGTCACTCCCCAAAGCAGTCACTTTTTGCTCCAGGATTATGGAATGATTTGTTTATGGAAGTTTGGTTCCAAACAAAAGAACTCCATTTTGGGAGTTTTCTGCATATGAGACAGAGGATCTGACATCCCCCTCCACCGGTGGCTGACCATACTTCGAATATACTAACTCCTAAAATATATACGTTTAATCCTGAGTATAACTTTGCTGAGAAAATAAGGAGACAAAATTAGCTGTCAAAACTTGCTTTTTCATGCACCACTCAAGGTTGAGTGATTATTTACATAAATATCAATCAGTTATTCTTTCATTATCTGCAGCTGTTCAACAACACTGCTGCATAACTTTGACAGAAACCTGGAAGTGGGAGTATATAACTTTGTTGCTGACTTTCTGACCAGTACAACAATGATTTTGTGGTTTTATTAGCAGTTTTTATATTTTTTTTCTTTTTTGGTTTTTAATAGTCTGTCTCCATCCTAATGTAAAGATAAAGAATCCTACGTCCAGATTGACATCTTAATATATTTTTGCTATTTTAAATAACCTCGTAGTATTTTATTAATCAATTTCATAACTATTTAGATCTCAGTGATGTCTCACTTCATGGTTCAATTGTTTCACAAAGTATTATTTTCCAGTACCTTTTTGTTTTTGTTAAGACTGCTATAAATGAATCAGACATTGACGTCTTCATCTCTCATTCCCCTCACTGCTAACATTTTCCTTTTTATCTTAGTTTTTTGTCTTGCGGATTCTAATAACCCTTTTTTTTTTTTTTTTTTTTGCCTCTGTGGCCTCAAATCTGCCGGGAAGGGATCAAATGTTCCTGACTGATGATAATTGGCTAACAGACTTACTAGAGCTTGGAAGCTAATTAAAGAGTATCATAATCACCTGTCAGCTCCTCTGCTGTTGTCTGGGCGGCACAGAGACGTTTCATTAGTCGCCTAAAAATAGCTTCCCCCCTCGTGTTGTGACACCTCACTCCTCACCTTTCCCTCTCATCAAAGTGCCCGACAGCCGACTCTTCACGTTCTCTCCGACACTCACCGGCTCCAGATAATCCGAAGTGGGACGTTTGTTAGGGTTTCCGATCACACGCCCTGCACAAAGTGAACCGAAGCTGAGCTCGCTTAGTCTGTCACTAAAGAAGACATTTATAGTCGAGGAGGACACAAATAGGGAAGAAGAATGGCTTTTGCCATTGCTCATAAAACGTTCTTCCTTCTTCTTCATACAGTTTCAAATCCTCTCAGCTGAATTCACACAGACCCCGTTCTATTAGCATTAGCAGCTGCGGCAGTGACGCCTTCTATTGGCATGCTCCTCTAAGAGGTTTGTTTTGGAAGCGTTTTATATTTTCTCAAGATTTAAACTCAATTATAGGTGCATTAATATTTCGCAGGGATAAACCCAACGTGTCAGCGGCACCTGTAGGTGTTTTATAGGGGATGAAAGGCAACAGGAGGGAGGCGGGGGCTATCCACACAGGTGCGCCACTCAAGCATCGGCCGTTTGCTCAGTAATGATGATAAATGGTGCTCTATCTCGAAGCATAATGTGTTCCTTTTCTCCTCTCAAACTCACCACAGAATCAGAGATTTAGCTGTAATTTATCTGTGTATTGTGAAGCCACTTCAAAACACAACTAATCTAATCAGGATTTCATTAGTTCACACAAATGTACCTTTCCTGGGAAAAAAAAAAAGGTAAGGCGCAGAGCAAGAGATACCGTAACTCTACCATAACTTTATTATATTTAAAGCAATATTACGATCTGTCTGGTGACAACGGATGCACACACTCAAACCTGAGGTAGTTTATATTTGACAATAAGTAGGGTGTAATGACACACACAAGCTTCAAAACAAGACAGTGCGCAGTAATGTGATGGGGAAGAAAAACATTGTGATTGGTCCCAGTGCCAAAAAAATATTTTCTAAAGCACAGAACACAGTTTGTGAGGTTTCAAAACTGCTTCATATCATCTTCTACAACATTGGAGTTCCCCACAGTATATTGTTGTCTCCCTTCCTATTCACCACTGTCAACTGCGGACTTGTAGTAACTGTTCCAGTCTGTGTCATTTGCAAAAGTCCTCAGATGGCGCAGATATGGTGAGGTGTGTGGAGGAGGGACGGAAAGTGGAGGGCAGCACTTTGGTGGATAGTTTTGTTGCGTGGTGCAGAGAGAACCAACTCCAGCTAAATGCAGACAAGATTAAAGAACTGATGGTCAGTTTCAGCAGTAAGAAAACATCTTTGCTCCCAATCTCCAGATGTGGAGCAGGTTCTATCCTACGAGTACCTCGGTTGGTCTGGAGGCTACAGTGGGCCATGAACCCTGATGTATTCTACAAAAAGGCCGTAAGCAGACCATTTCCTATGCAAGCTCAGCAGATTGTTCTTCATGTTCTATGAATTATTACTATCTAATTCTGTCTTCAATGCCACGGTGTGCTGGGGTGCTGCAATGAAGGCGAAGGACTCAAACAGACTCAAACACCTGAGTGAAGTTGGCCCCTTCACCTTCTTCAAATCTAACAAAATTGGTGTCAAACCTTTGTTCTACACTTGTGCAGCAAAAATTTTTGTCTGCACTGCTTTTACCTTGGAGATATTAATTAAAGTTTAAAGGTCAGATGGTACAAAAGCCTGCCACATTACCCAAATCTAACAACATTGGTGTCAAGCGTTTGTGCAGTACAAAATTTGAGTTTCAGTCGCTATCATTTTAAAGATATTAATGTTCCAGAGTTCATCAGAGGTCAGGGGGTGATTGACTTCTAGTGACATCTGGAAACTTTTGTTAGTAATATCTTTAAAATGATTGCAGGAAAATCACAAATTTTTACTGCATTAACGTAGCTGAGCTGATTTACACCAATTTAGTCTGATTTGAAGAAGGTTGGGGGGCGACATCACTGTTCAACAGACTGACAAAGGCTGAGTGAGTTGAGATCGAGCTGGATCCACTGGTGAGAAACGGAATGCTGTTCATTCTGACGGGAACTAAAAAGTGGAGCAGACTTCACTTTGACTGGTAATATTGCTGCACTCCCAGCCATTTTATCTGGAATTAAGAATGTAGTTTTCACAAATAGAGAAGCCCTACTGTCTTGTTAGTTATTTATAGCCGGGGTTCTGTCAGGTTCTGGAAACCAGAAAGTGCAGAAATAAGCAAACGCGCAATGATTAATAATTTATGTAGTCGAGATGGTTATTAACTGTCAAAGCCTTACCTTATGGTCCACTCAAACAGTTTGCTGGAAAAAAAACAAAAAAAAAAAAAAAAAACAGGACAGCTTATGCTTTATACCTTGGCACGCTGGCAGCTCTCTCTGCTGGGAACTTGCTGCTTTAAGCAAAACCTGATGTCCACATATGTCTCAGTGGAGGCATGAAACACTGAGGACGATGTTCTCACACTATTTTCTACTTTCCCTCCTAAAATATCATGTTAGAGCAACGGGGGTAGGTGATGCATCACTTTCCTACTTTGGGGAGAAAATATTGTACTCACTGTCATGAAACTTAAGAAATTCAATACATTTAAAATATGCATATCATGATTATTATTTATACTACTGGCAAAAATTCAACTTTCAGCTATGAATGTTTGGTCCTTAACTCTTCTGAGTGAAAACAAATAGATTAGAGGTTAAAAACTATTGCTTAGCAAAAAAAATGTCACATTTGTCTCATATTTCAAGAACAGATATTACTGTCTTTTGACCAAGAGTAGAAACTGAGCTTTATAAAATGGCAGTTGACCTTTAGAGGTCTGTGTCTGGGATACGTTTATGTGGGGTGCACCAGGGCTCTGTTGTTGTTCCACTCTAGTTCACACTGTATTTGCTGCCTCTCAGTAATTTTAGTGAATTTAAGAATGTCTCTGAGGATTTGTATGTGAGTGACCTACAGATATGCTTTTAGTTTAACCCTGATCCATCTGAGAGTGTCAAACTCTGAGACTGAATTTCTAAAATCAAAGACTGGCTGGAGTTAAATGACACAGACAGACATTGCTTTCGCTAAAGTGGCTAACTCTGTTGGTTCCCTCGTTGTGCAGCTAAGGCTGGCTTGGGTTGTTTTCCATTTCAGAAATAAAATCACAACTTGAGCTGGAAATAATTCCTGTAAATCTATTTACAGTCCCTCGTAAACCATCTATAGGTCGTCATCAGCTAGCCCTGAACGCATCAGCCAGGCTACTGACAACAGCTGGTCAGTTCGGTCACATAACTCATGTCTTTACACTGGCTTCCAGTCAATGATAGGATCCAATATAAAGTTATTGATATTACATACCCTGCATGGTCAGGCACTTTTATTGCTGTCTGACTTGCATGCTCTTAGTAGGTCCCTGAGGTCATCTGATCAGGGTTTGTTGGTTTTCCTGCTGACCAAACTTTAAAACTAAAGTAAAGAAAGTCCTGGGATCTGTTTAGAGGCACTTTTTCAATTCCAGCTGTATACAATGCATTTTCTTTGAATTACTGGATTACTTTACAGTGATATTTCTATTGTATGAGTGTGTTTTAGCTCCTAAAGTGCTTTGAGAAGCGCTATAAATTCGACTTATACTTACTGGTTTTTAAAAAGAACTCTGATACAGTTTGAAGCTTTGTGGTGAGCACTCTCATTTGTAATGGTATCAGGTATTTTGGGCATATTTGTCTCTTCTTTTGTGTCCAATAGACATTTTTTGGACTTTGTAGATTTAGGGTCTTTCAACACATAATAGCTTCAGTTCCATTGGGGGCCAAAATTGCAACATTTACTACATTTTCAGCTGCTGGGGTTTACTTTTCACTGCACTGTCAAACGAACCGATCCCCATGAGTAAGCTGTTTACTTTTCTTTAACATTCAACCCATGCAAAAAAAAAAAAAAAATACAATTCAATTTTCAGCGCATGACAGCAAAAATATTAACTTGCTGCTAATTGTTGACTAGCAGGGATATTTAGCGTATGACTCACCGGAGAGTCACAGCGAACAAATAAAGTGATTAAACCCCAAAAATGGATTACTTCAGATTTTGGCAGACAGACGGGGAAACAGAAACATGGTGTTATTCTTCTTTGTTGGTTGTTTTGCCCACATGTCCGCCGCTGTAGCTTCAGGGTGCTTTACATGCACTTACTGCCACTTTGTGGCGACATGTAACACAGGCTAGGATTTATAGCGGCGCAGTCAATTTCTGTTCTGTATGACAAAAAATTTCGACTCTTCAAACTGCAAAATTGTCAAAACTCTAAATTATTATTTTTTTTTTACTTTTGAAATTACATGTTTTTTTTGTAGAAAATGTCAGTTATTAATCTCAAAATTTCTGAGTTTTTTGTCGAAAATATACGTTTTTTTTCCATCTTCAATGGCCCGTATACACTGTGGTAGTTCCGTCTATGAACCACCAACTGGGGGACATTTTCATCAATCAATAAATGCCCTCCTGATGTCCCCAACAGAACCTGAAACAAGGACATGTCCGGGGAAAAGAGGGCCCTACCTTACTGTATGTCTTGAATCAGAGGTACTGAATGTATATGTAAGTTCAAAAATATTTAATTTTGTAAAACATTATTAAATGTTATGGTAGAAATCCAACACCATGAAGCTCAGGTTTAAAGTTTTATATAATCCCGTTCCACCACTGCAGTTTAAAATGCTCTGTTCTCCAATGTGTCACAAACGTGTTTATTTTTACCAAAATGTTTAGTCTACACTCATCGATAATTCATAAAGCCTCAGCTGAGAGAGCAATTTAAAAGAGGCAAACAACAGCCGTCTGCGCTATGAGATCATTGCATAAAAAAAAGGAGGCAAACTGTGATCTTTGAGAAAGCACCTTCCTGCAGAGGATACCTCGCGATATTTGATGAAGCGACAGACTGAAATAGCATCGCTGGATCATGACAGTGATGCCTAGACAGTTTGATCAAAGCAAAAATAAGGTTGAGACCGTTTGGCTGCTGCGGTTTTGACGAGCGCTGCCTCTCAGATAGCATCTGGATGTGTCGTTGCGGAAGGTCATTCTGGTGGTCAACTCTCTGAGAAGGCACTTAGTGTCAGTGTCAGGTGACAGGCCTGGTGTTTGTGCAGCCCGGTCCTCTACTTTGGTGAAATCTGAAATCAAGTTCTGGTCACAGCTGGAGGTGTCCCAATCAGTTCCTCTCTTTTTATGTGACCCGGAGATTACGTTTTGTCATCAGTACGGCCAGTAGAAAGCTGTGAGGTGACCCCCCTTTTTTTAGGGTTGATTGGAGGACGCAAAAGTTTCTACACCCTTTGACATATTCCACTTTTCCTCACATTACAACCACAAACACTGAACACAAAGTATCCATATCATAAAGTGGAACGGCTTTCAAGATTGGTTGGACAGAGAGCAATATTGTGTGTTTTCACATTTTACCACAGATTGACCATTGGAATCAAGTCTAAACTTTGACTAGGCCATTGATCAAATTTGTTCTCAACCTACAAATATTTGAGGAAAAATGTATATTTTGCTGATTTTGTTTTTCTTTAAAAACTCAAACATTTGCAGAGATTTACTCAATAAAATGCTTGAAGGTTTAGTTTTCTGGGGATCTCATTGGATCCATGGTTTCCTAGATCTGCTTCACATCAGTGTTGCAAGAAGTTGACCCACTTCTGGCACCAGTGTGCAGGAATTCCAGCCCGGGATGATTGGATTGCAATCCTTGGTTTTGCTTCAGAAGCAGAGCGTTTGATGTCAGACCCACCTTTCTGTGGGATTAAAGTCCAGAGATTGAGCTGGCCACTCCAGAATGTTAATCTCGTTGGTCTGAAACCAAGATGCTGTCCTGTTGGAGCTTTTCCCCGCCCAAGGGCATTATCTCTCTATTGTAAGGAAACAGAAACAATTAATTGTTTAGGGTTTTAAGTAGCCCCAGTTTAAGGACCACAGGTTCAGTTCACCTTAAAGTTGAAGTTGTCCAAAGTCATCGGTGATTTTGAGTAAACTGTTATGATGCTTTCCTGTTTGGACGTTTAGTGTTTATTTTTTGATAATTTCCTTCTAGTTCATTTTCTCATTTCTTGCCATCTTAGTTTATACCTCATTTCAGTTAGTCTCATTGTTTATAGTTTTAATTTGTTTCTTTAGATTACTATTTCTTTTTGTTTATTGTTTACATCAGTTTCAACTTCTTTTCTGATGTTCCCTTTGTTTTATCTTTCATTCTGCTCCCCTTACCAGCTGGTAAGTCATTTCCTTCTTTGCCTCTACCTGCTCCCTTCTCCAGCTGCAGCCACTCACCTATAATTAGTTCTTCTCCCCTCAGTATTTAAGCTCCTTTCTCTCCTTTCACATTTGCTGGGCCCTTTCTGTTTGATCCATGATTTCCGGTATCAGTTTGTCCTCATATTCTTGTGCCTTCCTGTGTATTTCATTTGTCTTTGTAAGTGTTTAGATTTGTAATTAAAGGGACCTTTTTCAGTGTGAACTTTCCCAGTGCTTTAGTTCACCCTCTGACTCGCCTTTTGTAAAATAAACATTCAGCTAAGAAAACAAAAACTAAAACATCGCTGGGTGAAGTGTTCAAATCGATACATCAATTTAAAACCACAACATTTTTGAAGCATATTAGTTTTGTTACTTTAGGAATTGAAGATGAGAAAAAAATGTTTCATTCTCCAGCACATATCCACTATTTTGGAAAACACTTAAAATAAAATTCTGTGAAACTTTCCAATTTTCATTGTTAGAACTGTAACCAGCATCATCCGCCACCCTAAATGTGGGTCACCTGTTGGCCTTCATAGAAGAAATGAACTCCTGAACGTATGAGTGGAAGTATAGTTTCAGCTAAACAGTGACTGATCTGGTTATTGATGTTGGACTTCTGTTATCTTGATAACAGCAGCTGCTGGTTCTGTTGATTTCACTAGACCTAATATTGTCAGACATCCAGCAGGAATGATGAGGAAAGCTTGAAAAGTCAACTTAAGTGTTGCCGTCTCCTCTGCAGGCTGCTGGGTAATAATTTGATTAGCAAGTCGTCATGATAACGTGCTAAATCAGGCCCCTCTTTTACAGACGTAGGTTCATACATCAACGTCGGCGTGGCTCTGACAGCTGTCTTGTCTTGTTTATGAAGCGAATGTAGCGGGATTGGTGGCAGATGCCTCGCAGGCCGCATGACATAGAGTGGGCAAACTCCCTTGTTTGGCTTGACAGGGTTGAGAGCTCCCCTCCTCAGCTGTCAGGAGGGAACATCTGTGTTTTGGTGAATGAGCGATGTTTGTTCTGCGGCAGGAGCAATCGGCCGCCCGCAGCCGTCCGCAGTGACAGCCTCTGTCACGGTCCAGGGATGGAGCGGGGGGATAGAGATGGAGGAGAGGAATGGGAGGGGGTGTAATCCCTGTATCCAATCCCGGCTGCGGAAACAGAAACGCTCAGCGTTTTATAATTTAGGATGTAACTCCTTTTCCGGCCCTGAAATCTCTGATTCTGTGGATTACACACTTGCCATATGCAGCTCTGCTTTTAAAAGGATTATTGCCGAGATAATGAAACACTTTAAGTTGACGCGTACAGTAAAGATACCAAATATGTGTTGATACTTAAGACCTCTAAGGCTCTGAAAAAGAAAACGAGCTTCACAGTGCAAAGCAAATTGCAGGGGACAGATTTTATGTTTATCTTTTAAATAAAGAAAGTATCACATTGCTTACAAAAGAGCAGAGTGTAAAAATTGTTGTCTGCCTGAATGGTGAACCTGGTGGGCAGAGGTCCGTTCAAGTTTCCTGCAGTCATTTCAATTCAATCTGACGCTTCAACTGATCCTATTTATCAAACAGTGCATTAAACTCACTTAGTTATTCAGTTTAGTTGAAAAGTTTCTGTCGAAGGAAACTCGGCAGGTTGAGTTGAGCCATTGACTTGCAGTATTTACTCCTCATGGACCAGCAGTGGGCGACAGTAGGCAGTTGTGTTGTTGACTTTAACAGGAGGATTTTCCCGTTAAAGGGAAAAATCTTGTGCTGAGTCTGACTCAGGACAAGCAGCCGTCTGCCACGACTGACTGGGGGTTTGAGAAGACAGAGCAGAGACATAAAAACACACAGATGAGCTGATGAAGGATTTTTTTCCCTATGTTCATGGAAAATAAAAGGTTAATAAGTAGAACAATTAGTTGATGGCAGCATTATCTCAGCTGATGAAGGTAGCACAAACAGAATGTCAGAGCAGATACAACTTCTATTGAGAGGAAACATCTGAGAAAACATAAAGTTAGGAGCTGAAATAAAAGCAAATTATGCAAACTGGGGAGTAGTAAGAGAAGAACATGAGAAAAAGGCAAATGAAATTAACAAGAAAGTCACTGCCTGTCCTTACTCTAGCTTCTGCGATCTACGCATGAACTTCCTGATCAAATTGTTAGCAATTCAAAAAATAATTTTTCTGAGCTGGATTCTTGTCTTTATGTCTATGAAGGTGAAATAAGATGAAGGCAGATGGAAGAAGAATTGATGAAGAATTACTTGGTGCCGGTCCATATCTTTAAGGTTTGGCCATTCTTCATCAGAAGGTTGAAATCGACTCTCATTGATGTAATTGTGTCATCTGACTATTTTGCACAGAACTCTGTGTGATGTGTCGTGTGATCGCTCAGAAGTTTGTCGCCATGTTTTATGCAGGAATTTACTAGGACAGCAACGTTTATTTCTCATCAACTAGTCCTCTTTCACTATCCGGTTTGAGGAACTATGTTCACTTATACGATTCTTTAAATGCCAACAAAGACTCTTAAATAGCTAAAAACTTATGGATGGAAATTGCAACGTTATTGTGCAGAAGAGGCAGTCTGCAAGTAGGTGGCGCTCTCTCTGTAACAGTTTACCTATATGCTTAGGGCAGTGGTTCTTAACCTTTTTTGAGGTACCAAACCTCCCAGTTGCATATGCGCATTCACCGAACCCTTCTTATTCCAACCCCCACACCCCCGACACACAAAATACTTTGCGGTATTCTGATTTAGTAATGTAATTATATTAGCTGTGTTACCTCCCCCACGCCACTAGAGGCAGTAGCAACCCTGAAAAGATGCGTCTAAGGAGCAGATTTAGACTATAAAATTTGGTAAAAACGGTGAGCTTTACTGAAGTAATTAAAGAAACAAGTTCAAATCCATGCTGAGAGTGGAACTCCTTCAATCAGTGCTCATTCGCAGCTCTGATTGGATAAGGAATGTAACGTGATGGCAAAGCGGGGAGCGTCATCACGACTTTACACAAGTGTGTTTTTACCTCCGCGGCAGAGGCTCTGCCGAGCCCCTGAGACCGACTCATCGAACCCCTGCGGTTCGATCGAACCCAGGTTAAGAACCACTGTCTTAGGGTGTGACGTACACAGAAGCAGATGGTGTGTTCCCAAGTGGTCTGCGCTGTGTGTGAAAGTTGTGTGTGAATACGAATGTCCGCAGCCACTGACCACGTGTCGACTGTCTGTCTTCAGATGAACTGTGGTAGAGGCTTTGGTCAGTCTACTCACACCACAGTCACCACACAGTGATGTTTGCGGCACATTATTATTGAAGGGCTGAAAAGAACTTCCTATTCCTTCAGTTGATAAAGCAGACGCTAGATGTCACTGGCTGGAGGCAGTGTCTATCTCAAGGTCTCAAACATGCTCTGATATATTCTTAGCAGGGAAAAAGACAAGATCGCCTCCAGCCGAAACGCTTACTGAGCTTCCTGACCAGCAGAGAATGATAATGAAAGACATGAAACTAAATAAATTCTTCATAAACACTGCATTTTGAAAAACACAGCATCCTGTGTTAAATAGTTTCAACTCATGGTAATACGATGTAGGTCATTCAAGTGTAAGTTCCCTGAAAGAAGGTCTGACATGGCTTGTGGCAAATTGTAAACCAGACAATTACAGGGTTTCTTCAGCAATGGTTTTCTTCTTGCCACACTTCCATAAAAGACCAGATTATCAGTGGTAAATGATGGTGATGACACATAATAAATGCTCTCCTTGGCCTTCACTAATGTTCTCTGCAGTCGTCCCTACACTTTCTATAAGCTGGACCCTAGTCAGGTATTGTGCATAAGGAATTTGATTGACAGAAGACTGCATTTGCTGATTGGTGCGTGGATTTACATCTTTGGATGAGCCAACACGGTGTCACAACTCCTCAGACAGCATCTCAACCACAATAAGACCATAGTAGTTGGCGAGACAGCAAACTGGAAATTGATCATTCCTTGGTCAAACCTTGAGGTCCAAACAAACATCGTCAACTGTAGGGGAACAGCCCGCAATGAACAAATATGCTCAGAGACTTTGGAGAAACTGGCTGGAGAAAGGTCCAAAAAAACACAACCTCTCGCATGTTTACGGCCCGCCCACATTCACGCACAAATAGTGAGGAACACACTGCCAAAGGACACACGCTCATCTAGGCTAGATGAGCGTGTGCTGCGGGGAGCACACGCAGCACACCATTTACCAACAAGAGGACCTCAATAAAACCCAGAGGCCTTAACAGAACAGCTGTGTTAATGCTGAAACTAAATCACATACATTTTATGTAGGGGCATCAGAGCGCCACTTCACAGGAAGGAAAAAAGAAAAATCTGAAAAATAATAATGAAAAAGGTTTGATGCCTTCAAACCATAAATTTCTATGACACAGAAACAGAGGGGATCACAGTTATGCCTTACTTCATGTTCGTTGACCGTAAAATCCCAGTGGAAGACGCAGACTTTTAAGGGAGAACAAAAAAGGCCAGCTATGACGTTGTGGCTGTCCCACATGGTCATCTGTAGGAATATTCAACACAGTTACTCTGCAACACAGCCTGAGAAAATCTGAGTCTCTTCTTGGCAATAGAACTAGATTACTGGGTGTGCTAGATCTACAGTATGTGCATTTTGCCAGAAGATGATTAATTTTGTTTTGGCTTGTGCGTCTGAATGATTCAGAGCCCTTTTTTGTCAGCCAAAACTCATACAATTGCTTTTCTTTTTCATATTTTTACTTTTAATTAGAGCGTAGGGATTCATAGTATGCGTTCAGTTCTTGACCTAGATCGTGGTGAGGGCGGCACCTGTCATTTTTCACTTTATTTTTTCGTGAAGCTGCTTTCTGGTTTTCACCATTTCTACAAGGACCCGGCATAGATTCCAAGAAATTTCATTTGTTCTGACAAAACTCAACCTTCCTCCCACCATCAAACCTCAGCAACAGCATTCCAGCTGGTTCGAAAATAAAGTCCGGGGTTCATGTGAACTGTGAACTTAGAGCATCTTTTATTCATTTCAGAGCCTTGGATGTTAGAAACGCTCAGCTTGAATTACCGATTGCCTCGTGATTGAGCCGCTCTGACGAACAGTCAGATTGCGGTTTTCCCTCCGGCTCCCTCTCTGTTTCTGCGTCACAGAAATCTTTCAGGATTTGAAGGCATCACACCTGCTATTTTATGTTTAGCTCTTTCTGGTTTTCTTTCAGATGTGGAACTAAGCAGCGTTTCATTTTAATATGTTAGGAGGAAGAAAAGGGCCAGAGCAATGCCAGTCCAGCGTTGTAGTATTTGTGGGTGCCACGAACACACCACATCTGACCTTTCACACACATCTACAGTCCCGTAAAAAAGTTTTTACCCCCTTACAAATTTCTTTTGTTGTTGCTTTTTTTGTCACTCTTTGTCGAACAGAAATTACTATCAGACAGAAATATCCTCAGTCAATACTGACTGCATTTAAAAATTTTTTTTTAATCTTTTATCAATTTAACACTCAGGATGTGTTCACATAGAAACAAAATTAGGTGCATCCATCAAGGTTCTCAGTCGTTTAGGCTGTGCGTTCACACGGAGTCTTGAGTATCATTACAATTTCTCCAGCACATTCTGAGAGCTTTAGCATCTAAGCCACTGAAAGTGTCCATATGGTGCTCATCAAGTGCAGTTAGAGACCATCCAACTGGGAAAACATATCATCTCCACCATAAATAGTGCGTCCAAGCTGTCCTTTGCATTTGAGATATGACGGTATGACACGAATGGCTCAAAAGAAAACAAAACGAAGATTTTAGAGTGTCTGGAAATCCTACAGCCACTAAAATTTGACTATTTTTGTTTACATTTTGTGAAGAAGGAAACTGTGCTTGTTTTCTTTGCTTTGTTTCCTGGTTCTTGATGTAGCACCAGGTGAACAGGTTTTTCAAAGAGTTTTGATACGATGCAGTTTGAAAGCGAACCACACCAGCTGAAAATGGAAACAAATGTTGCAATTTTGGTCCCCAATCGAACCGAGTCAAACAATCTGGTTGTAAGTTAAAACGAATGGTAAAGTCCTACTTCATTTTTTTATTTTTTATTTTTGGCAAACTCCCTAAATCTTGATCAATATGCCAGTTTTCTTCAAAAGCTTTGCTACAATGATAAAGATCTATCTATCTATCTATCTATCTACATAATAGTGCATGTATTTTCATATGACTCTTCCAACATAGCGCACCAAATAAAAACACAACTCTCCTGCTGTCTTTCCCTCCTGTATTCCTGAAGCCGGTTCAACAGGAACACTGAGAGGAACATGGATGAAAATGTTCGATACCAAGGTCAATATCTGTCGCCCCGGAGACGCCGGGGCCCACGACAGCTTGAAGTGATCAACTGCGGTTATCAGGCGACTCGTACTTTGGCCTTTGCTGTAAACAGTAAAATGATTTTTGAAAATTTAGATGGATGAGGCTGGAAATGAATCCATAGATTTTCACTTCAGGTATCAATAACTCATTAACAAAATGGTATTAAACAGCAGCTCGACATTTATTTACCTTTCGGAATTATCAACTTGCAAACACTTTGACCTTCTTTGTGAGTCTGTCATATTATTTATTTTGCAACACTTACTAGTTACAAAAACTACACTATAAAATTGATGCAATTAGAGTATTTGTTTTTTTTACATCACTTTTTTGCTGTAGTTTGCAAAAGTATAGTGGTTCGTATTTTTTTTTTTTTTACATTCAAATGTATTTTATTTGGAGTTTCCTGAAAGTCCAACACAAAGTAACTCATATTTGTGAAGTAGAAGGACAATGACCAAACGTAAAATTCAGTTTTTGGTAATGTTTTAACGTAATATTCAATTTTTACCAAAAACTCCAGTTTAGATGTAGGTCTTCACTTTGACTGGGCCATTTTAATACATGCATATCAACGGATCTATACCATTCACTTTATCACAGCAACAATGAATGACAAAAAATGTATTAACTGTTTGTCACTGATCATTTTAAGAACATTATGTTCGGTTAAGCACAGCTCACCAATGAACAAATGTAAAGGAAAAGAAATCCAGCCCGACATCGCAGAGAGCAGGTGAGGAACAAATTCCCTTGTGTTCCTCCTTCTTTGCAAAACAACGTTTGCTATTAATAGGCCAAGGTCGATGGAGTCCTTCACTCGCTAATGAAAAGTACGGTGGCTCTGTGCAATCCCATCAAAGTAGGAAAATAAGTGACACAAATGGGACAACAATGAGAACAGAGGTCAGAATCTGCTTAAAGCCCTTCATTTTGTTAAAGCGCTCGCTGAATCAGACACGCTTTACAGACGATCGCTCTGAAACGGCACCTGCTTGCAGTCGGACGCGCTTTTCATTTGTACACTGCCGAAAATGCTAAAGATGCTGAATGTGTTGGAATTTCTCTCCTGCCTGAGCGATCAGACGGGGGACTTTAGGAGCTAAACTCCCACCAGAGCAACGCAGTTCCAGCTCTGCTGAAATGGCTGTGGGTGGGTAATATGAGCAGGAAGGGGTTAATCTTAAACAGCGTGAGATAATGTCGAAAGCAAAACTCTGAACTTCTCAAGCTAATTAGGTATTGACTCATTTAGAAAGAGGGCTGCCAGTTTACAAAAAAATGGAAATAAGAAACACTCATTCTAATTTTCTCTTAGTGAAGTGGGAACCAATTAGCTACACGTGGAACTACACACACACACACACGCACACATACACACCGGTTTTTTTTTTTCCCTTGAACTCAATAAATAAATTAGGTTTGTATTTTAGGGTCGGTGGAAGTAGAATTTCTTAAATGTCAAAAGTAACTGCAAAATTTTTATTTGTCCAAGGTGCAAAACAAAAAACAAGTAAGGCAAGAAACAGTAAAACAATAAAAGCCCACTGGCACCAAATTGATCCTTTATATCAAATACATAATAATAATTATATTACCAATGTTTATTGATCTTCGAGAGCTCACCCTCTCAAATACCAATAACCTGTTTTTTTGTAGTGAGCACTTAACTGGAGGATGCTTTAAATTTCCAAAATAAAACCCAACCACCAAAAATGATAAAATGTAAATAAAGTGGATTATGAAACAAAATTGTCTTTCAAAAGAAATCAAATTTTTTTAATTTTTTATTATGCAATTAATTGATTAGTTGCTTAGTGCAACAGGCTTAAGAGCAAAAAGGAGCACTTCTACCTGACAGGAACACGTGTTCGTCAAACACGTAGTCCTCCCTTTGCTACGTTTTCATGTTGTCACCTGGCCTAAGTCAGAATCATCTTATGGCAAAAAACTACATAATCCATTATTTTAGGACGGTGGCTATTTGTGGAAACATACCAGACATTAAAATTTTTATGAAATCATCATTGTTCAGGGTTTCACCTCGTCAGCTGACTGTATCGTTACTGGGTGTTAAAACAGCTGAAGTTCATCAGCAGCTAGCTAACAACGCTACGGCTAGCCCGTTCCTGCCAGCTGCAGAGGAAAAAGGGGGCATAACTGGAAATGTTTTGATATATTGTTTTGTCTCAATGTCAGAACAGGTGAGAAAATATATTGGACAACGTGTCAAGTTTAGGGGTCATATATATATTGCGTCTGTGGAAAAGTGTTATTTCTCCACCAGAAGCAATAAAGTCGACGTTGACTCCCGGCAGCGCTGCACCGCCCTGCTAAACTTTCCCAATCGATTTTTTTTTTTTTTTCAGGAAAAACCACAATGGGAACAGGACCTGCCAATAAATCTATTTCATATCATTTCATAAAATTGTTTATCGCTTCTTCCGCTGCAGCCCAAGCAGAACCTGAATGTTGTTTTCTTCCGTTTTAAGCTAATTTACCCATCGACACCACGGGACCAGAGGACAGCCAACCCGACTCGGTGAACCGAAGCAGGCAAATCGTAGAGAATACTAAAGCGGCTGGGCTGAAATGAGATGCGTGGTTGTTTACACGACTAGTGAAGAGTCCTCAGGTGGAGCAGGAACTCTGCCTCCTGGCAGCCACAGAAGCACCATGACAGTCGGGGGGATAATTACACTTTTCATTTATACTTGGGTTTATTAGTGTTTGTTTCTGCTCGCCTCCTTACTTACTTCACCGTGCATTTCATGTTTCCTGCTTGTGGCAGTCATCTGCATATCATTATGTGTTTATCTAAAGGCTCTGTTCTGTGCATGCATACATTACACACAGAGAAGATATTCTCAGACTGAAATGATAATGAAAAATTTTCCAGCTCAAGTTTTTACTTTGTTTCTCCCCAAAAGCTAATTTGAGTCCTCCGTCATGTGGCGCATTAAATGTACGATGAAACGTCAAGTTCAGCTTGAATAAAATAACAAAAGAAAGCAGATGTTTTTCATTCTTTCTTTGATGCTTGAGACCAAATTTCACTGGATATTCAGAACAAATTCACAATAGTCTTTCCTTGACCAATTTCAACTATTTTTACATAACAAAATAACAAGAGAAGAAGAACTACCGAAGATGCTGCCATTGTGTGTTTCATAGAAAATAAACAGCCTCACTTGGCTTGAAGAGAGACAAAAACAAATTGTAATTTATTTGACTTTATTGTAGAGGAGGAAGATGCAGAACCAGACTGCAGGGGGCGATTAGATATTTTTTCGTTCAAACACAGGGAGACGTTTTTCACTGTTTCATCAAGATGCTAGTTGGAGGCTTTTGACATGACATTGAACTTTAGCTTCTTTTTTTTTAAATTGGATTTTCATAGTCAATTCATAAATGAACATTTAATCAACTAAAAAATGTTCCTTGATTAAATAGATATTTTATGTTACAAAATGAAGTTAATTGATTTTTTTGATTATGAGAATTGGTTAAATGTTGAAAAAAATGCAAAAACAGAAATAATCTCTTAAAACTTTCTCACTGAACTGTAAGAGCAACACATACAGAAGGCATGTAAATTAACATAGTCAAACCAACTGCTTGATATGCAGTCTGTATGGGAGCCGATCTCCCATACAGACTGCATACACACACACACACACACACACACACACACACACACACACACACACACACACACACACACACAGCACATTTAAACAGTGTTCAAAATGTCTAATGAACTCTGGCTGGATCCTATTATGTTTCCCTCCAGATAAGAATGTGCGGTGCGTCTCTGAGGTTGATACAAACCACCCAGTCAAGGTTAAAAAATAAAACGGCCTCAAAGTGTAACAAATACGAGGTGACTCGCGCGCCGCTGCGCCGGTGACGACACGGTGCTTTCAGGGACCATGAGATGTCATTTACAGAGCAGCGCGCGCAGACGGCAGTCAACAAATGACGCCGCGTGGCGTTCTGTCGTGCACTCAGTCACCGCTGACTGTTTTTTTTTTTCCTTCTTCACACATACTCATTGCTGTGAATTACATAGAAACGTCGGCCGGCCACCATCTCCACCCTGCCTCCATTTCAGAGAGCAAACGCCGACTATAAATCTGTTCCCATGAACATTAGGAGACAGCAGGCAGATAATAGGTTTATAGCTTGAAGGCCACTTGAGAAAATACACACGCTTTACATTACATGGCTATCACACTCCACAGTCAGGTCAATTTCCTTCCACGTATCTCTCCAGTTACCTTGTGTTCGCTGGGAAGCCAAAAAAATATTTCTGCTTTGCTGTATGATGTGAGAAAAAAAAAATCATTTATTAAAGTAAAAATGAAACTTTAGTCTTTTCTTCCTTGTTCTCAAACTTTTAGTTGTGACATCATTGACTGTGTCGTTCTGCTACCTGCAGAATTTCACCCTATCATTCACGATTTTGTGACAGTGATGTGCTTTCTGGTTTATAAGAATAAAAAGTTTCTAAAAAAATAAAATAACTTCACCCCTCACTGCATGCAGATGCATTTACTGATGTACACTGATCTGAAAAATTGGGCCAATGTCCAAAGCTGATGTTGCTCTTGTGTCTGATAACCAATATGTGCCGATATTTTATAAATTTCACTACACTTTTGACACCGTGAAAAGCTCCTTAGCTTCAGCTAAAACTCCCACAATCCTTCACTGCATCACAATCACTGTCACACCAAACAGGTACCATGTTTGGTATTTGTTTTCTCCCCTTTGGTTCCAGAAACACGAACTGTGAAAAGCTGGAAATCAATACTGACTGTTGGTATCGGCCCAGTTTTACTTATTGGACCGAAATGATTTGTTAAAAAATGACTAACAGTGGCCAAAATGATATGGAAAAATGACTAGCATTGGCTGATACACGTGTTAAAAAACGACTTACACTGGCCGATTCCAATATGTTAAAAAATTACTAACGTTGCTAAGAAAAAAGACATACGTTGGCCGATACCAATCTATATTTAAAAACGGGTTAATGTTGTTTTGTAGATATGTTAAAACTTAACTAATATTGACGATACCAATGTTATGCCGATATATCGTGCATTATGATTCAGGACTTCATTCACTGCAAATCTGTAAACATTACATTTCTGTGTTTGTATTGGAGTTGGGACGAACAAAGTCCTCCCCAGAACGTTCATGTCAGATATAGTCTGCAGTTTGTTGTTTGGAACAGAGTTTTCTGAATTATTTTTTATGTTTTGATGTTTTTCTGTAGAAACTACTCTTCTAAGAGTTTGATTTTTAATCCATCAGAGTGACGAAGTTGCTTCTTTACATGTTAACAGTGACATTCATTTTTACCTATAATAATAATTTCTCTCCCCTGCTATTGAAGTTATATAATCCAGGAAACATCTTACAAGTTTATTATTCATAAAGCTAATTTTCTTAGAAGTGAGGTTTTTAAGAATGGACAAACAGGAAGATGGTAATTAAACTCATCCTTCAGCAACACATTCATGACAGGCGTCAGTTTCTAATTGCAGAGCCCACTAAAACATGTCTGTCTTGGGTTTTTTTCCCTCCCACTCAGAATTCCTCTGCGATTCTGTTGGGTACAACAAAACCTTCATAAAAGGTCATGTTTGCCCAGCGAAAATAAACTTAATTACACAAATAATCTGAGATCCCTGATGAGGTTCAGCCGATCTATATGTCAGCGCAGCCGGCGGATGAGAGGCACGAGGCGGCAAATGAGGCAGAAACGCAGCTTGTAACGCTGTACGCGTCCGCCATGCGATACGGCGGTTGTTCCGGTAATCACCGTGCCGCTCCTGCATCCTTGTTTGAAATTTGATCGTGGCCTGTCAGTGATAACGGCCCGCGCCAGATGGTTTAACGCAGCGCGGCCTCGGCTTCATGCACACTTCATTAGGGAGAGGGGATGCGGCGGGAAGAGACGCACTTTTGGAGAGATGAATTCGGTGCGGAAGCAGCAGCTCTTCACCTGCTGCCCATCACTCCTAGAAGCAAAGGACAAGAGGAAAGGGGCTTAAGCTGCAGATGCTCAGGGTGTCACGAGCATTGATAATAGTGCAGTGAAAAAGGATTTTATATATTTGTCTCCTCTACAGATTCTGGTTTATGTCACACCTAAACGTGTCAAATCATCAAATGTCATCAAACTTAATTATCACACAAAGATAACTGAGTAAATAGATGATACAGTTCTCAACACTGCAAAAACACAAAATTTTACCAAATATTTTTGGTCGTGTTTCGAGTGCAAATGTATGAGTGCAGCTAAAAAACAGATAAATCTAACTTAAAAGTAACTTTTCTGAAAAAAAAAAACCCAAACAAACAAAATTTTTATATACATACATTTATATATAGTTTTAAGTCAATACTTCCTTATTATTGATGAAAATGTACTAGCTCCACAGGCAGCAGGTTATTTCACTTATAAGATGGAACTAGAACATTTTCATCATTTTAAAAGTTCTATTGACTCTAGACAAGCATATCTTGCTGAAAGAAGTTAGTTTTGTCTTATTACAAGTTTACAAATATATTTGGACTAAAGACTAGACCAAAAAATACTTGGTAAGACTTTGTGTTTTTGCAGTGAAACAGTGATTTTATGAGGGGGGGAAACAAACAGCCAAACCAAATCCAAACTGTGTTTAGCCACATTTTCAGTTCAGTTTCAGCAACAGTCATACAAAACCATTCAGTTAACCCTAACCCTGACTTGGTTATCTCTGCCTGGTGAACATTTTGTCTGATGATCTGAACCTCCCTTTCTCTCCTCTCTGTCGCAGGATGAGTGAGCGGTGCATGCAGATCAGAAGCAAAGGGGCTCTTCTTGTTATGGTGCTTGTGGTCGGAGTCCTGGAGCTGTCCAAGTCGACAGAAGGGACGACAGGTGAGCCCCGCAGACACAAAGGCAACAACTGCTTTTATTATGCAGGAAATGGGGAGGAAAAGCTCTCCATCTCTCTCTCTCTCTCTTGGCTGTCAGCATCTGGACTCTTCCTCCCATGGAAACATGGCGGTAAGGTCACATCTGACTGGGAGGAAGGCATTATTCTTGGGAAAGCAGAGTGAGTCAGTAATTTGGCAGGGAGAGCGAACGCAGCGCAGCATGGTCCGGCAGAAATATGCAAAGTGAGCAATTTCCGTGCAGCCTGCTACAGTGACTTGCAAAAGCATTTCCATCTTTTGAACTTTTCCACATTTTGTCACATTACAACCACAAACTTTAATGTATTGGGGTTTGACGCTATAGACCGACGCAAAGCGCTGCGTGACGGTGTCGATTATTTGAAAATGATGAGGCTGAAGAATGTTTTTCTCTTTCTTCTTTGGAAGTAACTCAACCTCAGTCAGTCCAGATGCAGTTCCTCTGTTGGATCTGACTGAACCATCTCAGCACATGCTTTGGACGGCAGTAGCTCAACGTTCCGGGTCATTGTCCTGCAGCAAGACGAACATCTGCCCCACTCTCAAGTCTTTTAGAGCTTTTTCAGGTTTTCCATCTAGATGCTTAAATCCAGTTTTGTCTCTGAGTGTGCCTTCACACCCGCCCTGTTCAGTCCGCTTTAATCAAACTCTAGTTCATTTGCCTTGAAATTCCGACTCATTTGTGGAGGTGTGAATGCATAAATGGCCAAAAAGTGAACTCTGGTCTGCCTATAAGTCTCGGTCTCAGTCCAGTTGAAGTGAACTCTGATGTGGTTCAAATGCCAATGTGAACGCTAAGTAGACCACAGACTGCTCCAAATGCAGGTAGTGGACTATAACGCAGGAACTTCTGGGTAAATACAACCAAAACAAACACTTGATAGCTCTAGCAGGAGAAAAGAACAAAGAGAAATCGTCCAACTGCTAATATCTGACGCCACTCAATTTTTATTTGCATTTCTTGAAGAAGAAAGTTGCGCTCTGTATCTTCCTCAGAGGTTTCCATATCATTTCTGTCATTGGTTCTTGGTGCAGCGCCACCACAGGCGAGGAGGTGAACAAGTGTTTTGAAGGATTTTGTTAATTTGACTGTGCAGAGCGACAGACGACCACAGCAACTGGAAATGTAACAAAATGTTGCAACTTTGATCTCTAATCAAACCGACTCTACCAGACCATCAGGTGGAAAAACTCCCTTAAAATTTTGAGTTATTTCCTTCCTACTTGGTACTAGATGGATCAGATTTTGGAGAGGAAATGGATTCTACAGTTAAACCATAAGCACACATATTTATATAGAAGAATGAAAAACATTTCTCACCTTTTCTACTGTTATAAAACATTGATCATTATGGCGCTACTTTAAACCGGTGTTTACTGAAGTGAGGTTGTATGTGTTATAAAACAGTTTAAAAACCACCTGACCACATTATCTAAGATTTTCTATAGTGCAGTATACATTTAATATGTTATTTTTCTTCACCCTACAGAGTCAAATACATTCAACAAGTTTTATCTCACCAAGTCTTATCATATCTAACGTAGTCGTGTTTGGAGTTTGCAGCGGTATTGATGGAAAACCAGATTAGTGCAGAAACAGGAGCCGGTTTTTCCATCCATGTCGGGATGTAAACATGTTTTGCTGCAGAAACTCATCTGATTCATAGGGGATTCTTTTTTTTTTATTAAAACTGAGTGACTTTCTGCGCAAATTTGGGATGGCATCGCTGTCCTTGTCTCCTGGAAAACATTGGCTTTATGAATGTGAACGGTGTGTTTCTGTGGCACCTGCACGGCTTGGCATGATGAGCGGTTTGTATGTCCAAGACGTTTTGGTTTGTTTTGCAGAGGGAACAGTTTGATCCGATTGTGACAGCAGACATTTGCATGTGTGCAGGAAGGTTTTCTGAGGTGGTTTTGAAAGCAAAAAAAAAAAAGCGTCATTACCTAGAGACAAAGTTTTTCAAATTGCAAACAGTAAAGCATGCTTTGGCAATTACATTGTTTTAAATATCAAAAATCAGTAAAGAAATCAAAATGTTAAAATAGAAACTTGTTTCATTTTTGCACAAAAACATGGAAGATTGCTTTAATTTTCCTTCCATGTTTATGTATTAGAAATTTGCTTGAACTATTACTACACAGACTTTAATACTTTATTTTTTTGTTGTACATATAAACGTTCTGGTTAATTAAAAGTATTTTCCAGCATCTCTTGATATAATTTCATGAAGCAAAAATGAACCCCATGGCTGGTACGTCAGATTTGTGGATGTACCAGAAACGTGAATACAAAGGTTCCAAAAAAAATGGACAAACTACAAAACGATACTTATTTTATGCGTTAGTACAGAAACACTCAGCCTCAAATGCCTTCTTACCCTTGCAGGGTGTTTATGGTATGGCATGTTCTATCTTTGCTATTTTGATGAACAGCTAAAAAGAAAATGTTTTTCTATTATGTCTTTGCATACCTTATGGAATTAGGAAGCACAGACCAATTAAAAGTTCTTGCATACTCTTTAAAAAAGCCTCATTAAATAGAAAATGCTTAATTTTCTTTAAAATGTACCAGTATATATATATATATTTTTTTATTATTTTTGACCAGATTACATTTCCCTGTTAGACACATTTTTAGTTAGATAAAAACAAAAGTGTTATTTTTTTTAGTGAGAGATTAAGTTGCTACAACAAAACTTACATTTGTTTTGAGGCTTATTCAGCGAAGAGTGAGTGTTGATTTTGACTCCAACAAAATCTCTTAAAAAGCAGCAAACAAACCCTCTTTGTAATTGGAAAATCTCTTCATTTTTTTATACTTATAAAACTAGCAAGGCCACGACTGATCTGGAATTTCCCATTCCAAACAGAATTTTTCATACTTTACGTCCATCTGGCCAACTGGGAGGAAAGAGTTTAAATTCTGACCTTCAAGCCGCACCGGGCCGATCCCGGCAGACTCTTTCCAGCCTTGATTTTCAGCCTCCATGACGGCGAACCACTTAGCAAAAAATCAAAGCACACACTTTGTACAAGGCGGCCTTGAACCTGCGAGGAGTGAAATATATTTGACAGCTCCTGCTCTTTATTTTCAGGTATTAGTGGGTCCGGGGCGCCGGGCGGGAAGCCGCCGATTCACTTTGCAGTATATCACCTGAGGTGCTTTGCATACAGCTGTTAACGTTGCAATGATGTAGAACTTTGATGTTCTGACTTATAGCCGATGCTGTCCGCTCCAAAGATCATTACTTCCTCTGCGCCTTCCATTTTCTGCAGTTTGCAGTAAAAATGAGTTATGTAAAAAAAAAAAAAAAAAAAAAAAAGCACCTGGTCGAAAAATAAGGAAGAAAAACTCTGCCAGACGTCACCTGTACGCCAACTTTAATGTCATTTTTAGGCTTTTCACAATCTCAAATCAGTGCTCGGAAAATTCCCCCATATGGAAGGTGGAAGGTGCTACCCGGTGCTGCATACAAACTTATGCAATGATCACATTATCATTCCCAACAGCTTCATGAATAAGACAAAGTGAGCGTTCTGCTTTGGCAGATTCTCCAGAGACCGATGTATAAACGCTTCTTGAGTAGAATCTTTTCAGCTCTGCACCAGGAGAGGAGAAGAAACCTTTCTGAAAGCTGATTTAGAGCCACAGATGGAAAATAAAAAAACAGGCTGCTTCGACACCAGGGTCTCATAGTTTCTGTTTCTGGAAGCGGAACATTTTTTTAAACCGAAGAGGATCAGGGCCACAAAAACACAAGAATTCTTGATTTCAGTCTTTCACTTTTAATTTTTGACTGCCGTGTAAAATAGACATTAATTGCATTAAAAAGTTGAAATATGAAATTAATTAATCAAAATGAACACATTAAAGTTGCAGCTCTCATACTGTAATATCAGGTGTCCCTCAGGGAGCGATGCATGGTACCTTGAACTGTATTGATAACTTGAATTCTCACTTCGTTTATCCCTGGAGGAAACATAAACAGATTTAACATCCAACATATAAAATATGATATTGTTGAAAATATGTTTTAATGTTTGACTGTAGAAATCAATGTTTAAAAAAAAAGAGGGGGAAAAAAACTTGTATAATGCATGTATAAGGAGCTCCAGGGACATGAATTGACACGTTTAATAATAAATTAGCATCTATGTTCAACAAAATTCATTGCAATAAGGTTCAAATTGTGTGTGGTGATATTAATATTGGCATTAAAAAAACACATTATTAATACAATCTGTTTTCTTTCTCTAGTAATTATTAGAACCAAGTAGAACATCTGGTACGGCTACTTTAATGTATGACATCTTTTGCCTGTTTCTGTAGTTTTTCTAAAACAGAAAATCGTAAGTGGGACTCATCTGACAAAGAACACCTGAACTGCTGCCTTCAGACCAAACTACTTAGGTAGTGCAGTGGACAAAAGCAAAGAATAGCTATTAGAGATTATAATCCATTTTTTTTATTGAGATTCAAAAATATGTTGCATGACTGAAAGGCATTCCTATAAATACCGGAAATGATTCTCTGAACAGTCTGTAATTCCTGTTTCCCAGCACACAACCCGATCCTTGTGTCTCCTATAAACACCGCCGTTACGACTTCCTCAATAAAACATCTCCAGCTCGGTTCAAAGTACAGTAAATGTCAAACTTTCTGCCATTTCCAACATCAAGTATTAATAACTTCCCCCAGACTTTCTCCGGAAGCACATCTGAAAGTTTCCATGCATGGCTGCTTTTCCTCTTTGCCTTCGCTGGGAGACGGTGAGCGTGACAGCAGCAGTAAATACCAGGAGAGAGGATGGATGGATGGATGGATGGATGGATGGATGGATGGATGGATGGATGGATGGATGGATGGATGGATGGATGGATGGATGTTACCGGCGACATGCAGGCCCCAGCTGGGAACAGATGCACGTTTAGCCACCAGGACGCAGCGTCCCGCTATTTAAATTCCACCCTGTCATCCTTGTCGTCTTACAAGATTGGAGAAAAAGAGATGAGAGACGGAGCAAACGGCAGCGTGAGGGCTCCTCTCAGCGGGTTTAGGACCAGAACGCAAAGATTCCTCCGTGAAGCACTTTCCCTGCGTGTTTTCGCTGCTGCAGGGGAATCTGGGCAGGCATCCAAGTGGAACTCCAAATCTAGTCAAAACACCACAGCCTCTCAGCGTGAAACTGCTGGCAGAAATTCCCTTTCAAGCATCTGCAGCGGTTCGGCACGCCGCGTGTTTGTCTTTCATATCGCTCCGTGTTTGGCAGCCGGCGCATGAGTAAGGCTCCCACTAATTTAGCTCGACTACCTGCGTCGTTTTTAATGCTCCAAGAGAAACAGGTGGGATTGTAAGCGGAGGCAGGTTATCAAAAGTAGCAAATGACTGTATAATCAGAACAGCAGTTCTATTCCTGCTCCTTCGCTCTTAATACTGGATCTGTCGTTTCCTGGCATCTTTTTGCTCTTATTTCTTTGAAGCGGACAGCAGTTAAGCACGAGGCCTTTCTCAAACTGTAGAGTATTTATTAGGATTTTGAGGGTATAATTGTGAAGTGGAATGAAATTAGTCCATGCTTTAATTTTTTTTGTACATATTTTATCTCAGCTGCCTTTTATTTTGATCCCCACTAAATACAACCAGCACAAGCAGTCACCCAATCAGTGAACAGAGTCCAGAAGTGGAGTTGGTGAACTCTGGCTATGTACCGCCTCTTCTCCCCACAATCCTTTGCTGCATCACTATCACAACACATGACCAGTCTCCCCCTGTAGAAACAAGCAGCAACAAAATGAAAATTAATATCGCTCGTTAATATCAGCTGAGTTTTATTTGTCAAACTGGTATTGATATTCTAAGAAGTGACCATCAGTGGATCGTTTTTGTTCTGCTTCATAAACATCGACCACTAGGATGGTGGCTGTGATGCTGCAAAATTTGAAACAGTGCAAATAAGTCTGAATGTCATTGGACGGCCCAGTTAGGAGAAAATGAAGGAAACATTAGCTGTAGTTAGCTTGAACCCAAAAAGCTACTGAATAGTTTGCCACATTATTTTGTGAGAGCAAAGATGATGATTCCATTAAATCCTCCGTCAAACCGTTTCCATCCGTCAGTCCAGGAACCTGAAGCTGAAGCTGATTAAATCGGATCTGTTGAGATCTTACAGTGTGAACAATTAAGCAACAGTTTTCATGCTGTCATTTCCACACTTTCTGTTTACCCCAGCAGCAGATAGTCCCTCTGCAGGGAAAAAAAGACACCTCATGAAAATGTCACATGCAATTAAAACAGGATGGGAAAGCTCATCCTCTAAATAATTCAGACAATGGAGCGTGATCTGGAAATTGACTGCAAATACTGCAGAGCTGCACTTTCCTCCTCACATATTGGAGATTTTTACTTAAAAAAAAAGCTTCCTTCTTCTGAGGAACTATTTAAATAATGTCACATTTATTGTATCATACTTTTTTAAGCCCTGAACTCTCTTCAACACCCCCGTCTTTACTACCTCAGAGGTTTGCAATCCGGTCCTTGAGGGCCACAGTCCTGCAACCTTGTAGCTGTGTCTCTAGTTCAAAAGATGTGAATTACCTCCTCGGTTCAGTCAGGTCCTCCAGAGTCCTGATAATGACCTCATTATTTCGTTCAGGTGTGCAGAAGAAGAAACATCTTCAGTTTACAGGACAGCAGGCCTGGAGGACTGGAGTCCAGCTCATCCAACACTCGCTGCCGTTCGTCCTTAAATAAGAGTCACTTGGTTGTTCACTGATTGAAGTCCACACTGCTATTTTTAAACACACCCCTTACAATTCTGATCAGAAATTATCCATTTACACAATATTAGCAGAATCTTCCACTGCTGGACTATGCATAAATTACAGAATTTGAATTTATGCATAGTCCAGAACTACACCCAGATGAACTGCTGCGTAGCAACATCGGTTGTACAAAAACAGTGACAATGCAGTCTTAAATAACAGAGACAGTAGTGACACCAAAGTGACCTATTATGCTCCCTTGAACAGGTTAGGATATGTCTAACCTGTATATGGACTACAAAATATGTTTATTATTATTATTTGCATAAAATCATTCTTAATGTGATATTAGTTGTGCCTGCATTAAACTCCTTTCAGAATGATTTGTTTTAGGGCCTCTCATCATGCCCCCCCAACTCAATTTTTACACTCGCACCTGAAAATGTCTGCAAACAAATCCGTAATTACATTGCCGTATGTGTATGAAAAGCAGAAGTGGAGCCTCCTGTACAACCAACAAGAATGCAGCAAGTGGTTTCTGGATGGAAAGTCAGTAACAAAACACTCGTCTTTTTCAGCAGCCATTATGCAGCACATACAGCGGTGAAACCAGCTGACTAAACATGCGGGAGCTCAGTTTGTGTTGCTAGGAGACAGGCTTGGTGGTACTGGTGTTGCTGGGTGATGGGCAGTGCCTACTGGTTCGTCTCATTACATTCCAGAAGTTTTTGAAATGGCTTGTTTTCCAGACAACAAAATCATAAACTCAGTCCCAAAAAAATGACCAAATGTTTTTTGTTTTTTTTAAAGCAGTAGAAACCGAAATGTAAGTACAAAAATATGCAAAATGTGAATTTTGCATTATATGTCTCCATTAATCTTAGAGGTTGTATCATGACAGAATGTATGAAAGTTCGTGGGGTGTGGATACTTATGTGCATATACAAATATTACATGTCCTTTTAAGGTAATTTAGTGGTTGCCTTTCCTGTGTTAAGTGACATAAATATTGTAACAAAGACCACAGAGAGCCATCTGTCTCAGGCCTAGTCAAAGGCCGATGCCGTGCATGTTGAAGGTAATTCTTCCTCTTTCCTTTGTTCTCTTTCCCCCACAGCTGCGCACCATGTCCGGACGGGGACCTGTGAGGTGGTGGCGCTGCACCGCTGCTGCAACAAGAACAAAATCGAGGAGCGGTCTCAAACAGTGAAGTGCTCCTGCTTTCCAGGCCAAGTGGCCGGTACCACCAGAGCCGCCCCGTCCTGCGTCGATGGTACAGTCCACTCACTCAATTATTCATTAGGAATCTTCTATTCTATAGATATAGATGGAATTCTGTTTTTTCTTTTGCTGATGCTTCTTTGTACAAGTCTTGAGGAATAGACTTGCTGATCTCATCACAGCTTCCTGAACACTCAGTTTGAAAAGTTGGAAAAGTCCTGAAAGGCTGTTGGAGCAGAACGTGTTCTCAGGTCACCTTTTTTCTAAGTTGTTTATACATTATAACTGTTGCTGTTACCGTTAAAGGAACCATACTGAGACCCAACTCACATGAGAGGGATCGGATCATTTACACCTGTTAATGTATCGAGAAAGAAAGTGAATCAAATTAGCTTACGGGTCACACCTCAGCATGTCTGTCTGCAGCTTGAAAAATGGGAGAAACATGAAGCTTAAAATAACTGATGTTATGAAATCTATAAGTGGATGTGAGAGAAGAGTTCAAATTCTTGATTCGCTCATGAGCTTCACTTCTTTCTCATTTTTCACTTCTTAATATTCCTTCAGTTTACATTATTACTGCATAATGTCATATGCAAATGAGGATCTGCTGGTTTCAGGAAGTCAAATTTAAGACGTTTTAATGCCACCCTGAATGAAATTTAATTTATATATACATATATTTATTTTTTTTTTTTTATTTGGAGAATTGGAGGATTCTGTTGTATTATAACCAAGCACACCAAAAATGGACATTTCTGGCGTTTGTTTCTGGCTCTTGGCAGTGGCCTCGTTCTTCTCACAGTACATTTGCGCCGGAAGGGCCTGACCCACAGGAGGCGACGTCGCTCCCTCTCCATTCATTTCCAGTGGAACTAGCACAAAGAGGCAGCGATCCTCGTGATAGCACTGCTGTTGATATCGATTCACATACCAGTCCTGTTCAGTCCGCAACACTGTTGAGTGCCTAGTAAGTCTGGTCCGTTTGGGGAGGTGTGACTGCGCAATCAAACTCGGATGTGGACCAAAAATATGACCTGCAAAACTCGGTCTCAGTTCAGTTGACATAAACTCTGATGTGGTTCAAATACATATGTGAACGCTAAGTGGAAACAAACTGTAGCACCGAGCATTCTGGGTAAATACAACCAAAACAAACATGCAAGTCTAGTGTTAGCAAAAGAAATGGTTTGTGGTCTATTGCCAAAGACAAAAGACAAATCCTACAACAGCTAAAATCTGAGTCCAGTCTGTCGTTTCTGTTTCATGAAGACGGACATTGTGCTCAGTGTCTTCAGAGGTTTTTGTGTCGTTTTCTTCAGTGACTCTTGGGGCAGCGCCCCCACAGGTGAGGATGTAAACGGGCTTTTCAAGGATTTGGTTCATTTGACAGTGCAGTGTGAAAGAGAACCCCAGCAGCTGAAAATGAAACAAATGTTGCAATTTTAGCTCAAAGTCGAACCAACACTACATACCAGGTGTGAAAACAACCTGAAAGGCATTTTGTTTTTACTCTTTTCTTTTAGCTTGATCGATTAAAATGAGTAAGACTACACAAAGTGATGTTCGAGTTGAATCCAGAAGCTCTAGAAAGGTACTCCTGAAGGCTTTATTAGGCCTGAATGAGTCAGTGACCCAAAGGGTCTCTTAGCATGCTAATATGCCCGACTCCCAGACTGTGCCAAGGTGGCAGCTTCACTTTGGTTTGAAAAGCGTTGCTTTCTGGCGAAACTCCGGATAGCTCGGGTTTGACCTATTCCCTGACATTTTAGTATTGACATTTTCTGCAAATTAGAGCTGTGAGCCACCAGTCTCAGTTTAAAGCCCCTCCGTTGATCTCAGGGAGAGAAAAAATGATAAGCACTTAACCTTTTAATTATTCTTTCCTCTACGACCAGGGATTACCTTTAGCTCCTCTTCGTGTGAGACAAGCTCCTCTTCATATGAAGATAAATGAACCTCCAGACTTCTAAGAAAACTTGCGTCTGGGAATTTTAGGATGGAGCAAATGGAAAGGCCGTCATTGGGAGAAAAAAAAATCAGTGGAGACATGAGAAAAAAAACTACATGCACCCCATAGTTTAGACTTGTAGAGTCACCTGTATCAGCAAGAACTTTAAACAAGTGGTTTTCTGTGTTTTAATCACTCTCTTACATAACTGAACAGGAATTACGGTCCAGTTTTTGCAAAACACAGAATTTCATAAAACGATTATGGGTACATTAGCTTACCATCTTATGACGCCTCGTCATCTGATCTCCAGTAGTCTCTGGTACTTTTCTGCTGTATTTCAACTATACTTTGTTTTTCCCATGACTGGAGTGGCCGTCATGGTAAGTTTTTCCCCCCCTTCACTCTGTAGAAGTACATAAGCTTTTTAAAATCTATCTTCACGGCATTAAAAATAAGTGTTTTCTGTGATTTATACATCTTCCCACTCTAATTTCTTAGATTTTTCCACCTGAAAACAGTGCCGCTCCTAAGTACATGCGCAAGTGTGTAAGCAGCAAGCCAACAGGCTAAAAATTGCTCTAAAATGTTCTACAGGCTTCAATATGCGAGGGTTATATTAGTAAAGCTTGTGGTAAGACTGTTTAGAAGCCCACATGTTGATCATTAGTCAGAGCTTTCAGGTTTGGTTTCCAGTTTTGTGCTTTTAGGCTCTCTGCTGTCTGCTGTTTTTGGCTTCTGAATTGGCTACAGTGTTCTTCTTCTTGGCAGATCTACACGGTTTGAACACAAATCCCCACTGGCACATGCACTAAATTATTTTTTGATTCAAACTTAACGTATTTCTAAAACCTTACATAAGCAGTTAGTAGGTTTTTTTTTTCAAAGCTCATGAGTTTCAAGCTAACATGAAATAAAAATATGAACTGAAGGACAACTAAAAGATTTCAGGACTTGAATCAGGTTATGTGTCTGGTCTGAGCCGTCGCCGTGTTTTAAAGCCCTATTAACTCTAAGTGAAATATAGTCTCTCCACTTTGTTTGATCATCAATACTCCCATTTCATTTTGTTGTAAAAACCTTTGTGGCTTTTTTTAATAGCAACTCCTTCTGCTTGGAGTTGACCCGAAACTCTTTTTACACGTTTGTGTTCCACAAATTGATTTCCTCCCGTCATAAAGCCTTCATTCTTTGCAGTTTTACCATTGCAGGGGATGCATTGTGTTTGGATTATAAAAAACCCCTCCTCATTATGAAAAGCATAAACGCTGCTGGAGGGGGCTGTCAGACATGGATAATGACCCCTGTAATATGCCAGACTGTACATAGAGTACATCTGCTCTATGCTGTTTGTTTAGGAGGCGAGTGAAGATGCATCTGCTATCACTTCCCTACCCTGACACATCATATTGAGGCTGAGACTTGTTTGCATATTCAAAATAGATGTGTTACCAGAGAAAAAGCAAATCTTACATCACTAACCTAAGAAGGCTGTCAGACTGACATGGCTTGATGGGAGCTTCTTTGATGATCTGAAGAGATTCCACCTTTCAGGCTCCTTGTGTCACAGGCGGAAATGTGTTTGAAACACGCGAAATGACAAGATGGCAATTCTAAACACCCACTGCCTCTACATGTTCCAGCTCATGAAATAAGGAGTATTATCATGGTTTCAGACTACATGTTTGTCACAATGGTTAAAAATATTAAATCCAAACTAAAATTGAACTCATTCACTAACCGCTAAATAATTCCATTACCAGTGTTATATTCAACAGCTTGTCTTTGAATTTCCCTTTGTGTCATTTGAGGCAGCGTGGTGAGAAACTTTACTTCCTCTTTGTCACAACACTGCATCTCAGATTCAGATACAACACAAATTGCACAGATTGTAATTAGTAATTACTTTGACTGGCTTTATGTGATGCGGTGGAGTATGGGACTTCTGATTACTATTGTAACAAAGTAAAAGCAGTCGGAAAAACAAAGGTTTGAACCCCAACTTCTTTGAGTTGCTGGTGATCGAAGGCAATCAAGCAGCTAAGGATATTTGTTTTTACGAGATATTTTTTTTTTAATGACACAATGTTTCTTGTGGTCTGCTGTACATGGGATCTTTAAATCACTTATTTCACCACATGGAAAGGGACATAATTCTGCCCCTTTCATTTTTTCCTTCCTTATTCTTTCCCTTTTCACTTTTTTCTTTTAACTTTTTCTTTTTCCTCTTTTGTGAAATATTAGGGGCAGTTTAGTTTACTTTTACATTTTGTATATTCTAAGACATTTGATGAAAAATTAATCAAATATGTGGTATATGTATATTATGTAATTCATAATATTTATTGTCCAAATTAACCACATGCTTTTTCAATGGAGTCGTAGAATGGAAACCTAAATAGTTTGTTTCCGGGTAAAAACTGAGAGGAGACAGAAATAGTAATGAATCTAAAACACCCAGCCTGGTAAAAAACAGTTGCTTGTTGTACACTTCACTTCGTACAGACGGTCTGGGCTCTCAGCTGTTGGGAGATGATTTTTTTCGTAGAGGTGTTTGAAACTCTCTTGACATTTTAAATGGAAGATTACAAAACGTAAAACATCACAGAAAATCGATGTCATCGTTCACAACTTCTCCTGTTCGCTGATTGGCCCCGTAGAAATTTTACCAGAGGCGATCTTTGTGAACCAGAGAAAGCCCAGACTGTCCGCAAAGTGAGACTTTTAACGAAGTGGAACAATGAAGGCAATGACCAGGTTATGAAACAACAAACCAACACGACATTACACCACAGGATTCCAACCAAACTTTTAAAAATCATTACCAAAAGGAAATGGAACACACAACAAGATTTTCTTCATATTGGTTTGAATTATTAAAATGACAGGATCATTTTTTCGTTCTTTTTATGCCATGTCCAGCCTCCATAGTGGAGCAGAAGTGGTGGTGCCAGATGCATCCGTGCCTTGATGGGGAGGAATGCAAAGTTCTTCCTGATCTGAAGGGCTGGAGCTGCGCTACAGGGAACAAGATTAAAACCACCAAGGTGAGCAGAGAGAGAGAAAAAAAATCTGTTTTTATCTCTTTATTGATGCCAGAATCAGAACTGTTGAATCCGGTGTGCAGCCACTCGTCAAGGTCAGCAGGCTGTGACTTCTGTTCCCGTCGCCTCTGCCTTTAACTAAAGACCAGTGTTTGCAGCCAGTGCTCGGACCCCTGGGGTCCAATAATCAATGCGCTGCCATGTCTCCTTAGCACTTTCAGGCCACTCTCAGCACCCAAACTGGCCAATTACTCACTCCAGTTACTTGCTTTTAACATTGTAACATGATGCCTGTATCCTTCACTGTGTTATGACTACCCGTAGACTTCAGTTCTGCCTCTCTCCATGTAGTTAATTATTTAAACCGCCTGCACCACACCTGCCTGGAGCCGGGAGCCTGGAGCCTTGGGCTATTGATTCTGGGATCGGTCCGAACCTCAGAATATATATAAATATATAAATATATGTGGAATTGTTTTCTTTTAGTCATCAGGGTTTGGAGAACATCCACAGATGCCCTGGAACATATTTCTATTATTATCAAATCTCGCAAGACTATTTTTAACACTAAACATGTCTTTTGTGTTTCTTTTATTATTATTTTATATGGATCTCTGGAAAGATTTCTGCGGACAGAGACCAGCTTTGGTAACGTCAGACGCTCCACTACAAACCCCAGGTGAATTTGTTTTCCTCATCTATTCTTCTTATTATTATCTTTTTTATTGTAATATTTGATATACCTTATTCAGGTATATAAGGTATACCTTATTAAGATGCTCCTTGTTCAGATTCCCTGTAGCCCTGCATTCCGTGTTAAAAAACAACAGAAAATTCCCACGATGAATCATTAATGCAACTTCTGATCCCCCGTTGTCAGATTGTATGATTTAGGCACAATTCCCAACAGCGGAGCTACAAGAGGGATAAGGGAGCAGAGGAGGTACATGATCCAAACACACCACAGCGACCTGTTCAAAGCTCCGTCATTACCTCCAACATCCAAGTCACACACCTTTGAACTCAGTTAGAGAGACAACACTCCTCTCACTCAAATCTTGAAACAGCAGGAGGTCACACTTTGTTCGTCACCTCTGCGTCGCTTCTGGAAAATAATAATAAAAACGAGAACAGGGAAAAAAAAAATCAAGACAACATAGAGCTGGGTCTCCCAGCTGTACTCATCTTCATGAGTCTGTATCAATCACACCCCGTTGGAAAAACTCAGCGAATTCAACGTGTTTGGCAAAGCAGAGACTGGCTATTAGAAAGCCTGGGGCGCAGCGCGGATTTCAGACGTGATGGGAATTTTTCTACGTTTGAAGCCTCAAATGGAGGCAAGAGGTGACAGATTGAAGAGTTTCTTTTCCACGGATAAATACAGAAATCCACAAAGGTGACAAATTTAACCTGCGCTGTCGGTATTGCTTAGAACTTGAGGGATGAAAGGGAGAAAAGAAAGCACACACAGGCAAATGCAGTATTAAAAATCCTGAAGTCAAGTTTATTTGTATAGCACATTTCAGCAACAGGGCAGTTCAAAGTGCTTCATGTCGTAAAAATACAAAGTCACAGAAGACACCACACAGTCAACAATTGAAACATTACATTTCGCCAAGAGCCATCATTTTCTTAGAAGTCTTATGTTTATTTACGTCAGTTATATGTCCTATAAAAATGATTAATTATTAGCGACTTCCACTATGAACGCCGCAGCAGTTTGTTCTGAGATATCATGAGGAGAATAACTGAAGTGTTTGGTTTGATGTTTAGCAAAATCTGCAATGTATTCTACAAGGAAACCACAGGATTCAACTGCATCTAAAATCTGTTTTTAGTAACCATTGTAGAGGCCTTGAAGTTAGCCCTAAAACAAGAAGACGAATTTTTACTGCTTCTGTGTGAAATTAACGATACAGCCATATTTAATTGCAGACATAATAAATACTGTTTTCTGTTGGTCCATCAAGTATTAAACATCTCTATAATTTGGACTTTATAAAAAAGAAGAAAAGGCTTTTTGAAAATGTTTTTGCTTACATGCAAGGAAACAGCACAGCACTAAGCTAGCACAAGTTAGCTAACATCCACTTGAACGTGTTTCATTCAAATGATCAGTTTTTCAGATCTATTGACCATTACCTTTTTTTAGCCAAGATTCTGACTAAAAATGTTAGCCATTAGGTCTTTTAATTAAAACTAATTGAAGACATAATGGCTATTTTTCCTGTCTGGTTTCCGTTTACTTCCTGATTATTTTCCTCTGGTCAGTAAGCTACGTTTCCTTTTTATTTACTTGAGTCTGGTTGTAACATTCAACAATAGACGTTTTGCACTACCATAATTACTCACTAATTTATTCCCAGAAGGACAAATAAATTAGCTGTATTCACCTTTGATATTATCGGCGGACATATTGATTATATTATGATTTGTGTTTACACTTAAAAATTGTGAGTACGCTTTTTATTTTTTAGACTCTTTTTTTAATCAAGCAAATTACTTTAAAATATTACTAACAGTTTGATTAAAGGGAATAAAAAGCAGTATCTCACTGGTACATTTTCTCTAAGAGCAGTGTTGACCTGTGGCAGAAATTGCTGTTTTGTCCAAATCCTAAAACATAACAAATGCCGAAAGTTGGCTCTGCATTCTCTCTGCTGTGTTTTTGCTGATTTCACGGGTGAATTCTTGCCATATGATGAAAAGCCCAGTCATAGTAGTCCGAACACAAAGCATATTGCTGAGAAGGACGCGGCGGTGTGCCAATTACACAGCTGAATTACAGAAACACAAGCCCCGCACCTGCTGTGTTAAATCTCTCAGCCACGCTCACTTCAGGCGCCGAATGGAAATGAATGCTTTGCCGGTTAAATTAGCACTTGTCATCCACCAATTAAACAAACCTAACACCTAGGGAGGACTTGGTTTTTCCTTCCTGTATTTTTAGCTTTGTTTCAGACACTTACTCAGAACGCCGTTAATGATTTTTTATCCCCCTCCTCCTTGAAGTGAGACAGGCTATAGATCGATCTCCGGAGACATTCTCGCTTCTGACAAGAAGCAGCTTAGCTCTTTGTCTTTTCAACCCGAAATTATTCTCAAATTAGTACCACATTAATCACCATGGCAGCTCAGAATGTAAATGACTCTGTGAAGGGGAGAATTTATTGCAGCCGTACCTGTTTGGAAACTGCATTACCCTGGTTTTCCTCGAAACGTCCTGATGGTTCTTTGCCTGTTTCCCCCCCACCCTTAATTGGAGGTGATTTAAATGACATTACACACTCAGCCTTGGTCAAACAACCCATTTGAGAATTAATCTAACCGGGTTGTCACAGTTGTCTGTTTCGTATCAAAAGTTCACCATCAATAACAGCGCCTCGCAAGTCCGGCGATGGCTTCCCGCGGTCCGTCAAACCCACATGTCCTTTGACAGCCGACTGGAATAGATAGCGGACGTTGTTATGAAGGTTGTTACGTTGTGCTCTTCAAGAGTCTTTTCCAGAATGTACTTTTATAGGAGCAGAGGAGCTGCCAGTCAGCCACCGAGCTTCATGACAGGCAATTTAATCTCAAGGAGAACGGAGGTCTTCCCAAGTATCTGACAGCACCGAACTACGAGTGAAGGGTCTGAGATGTTAATGCAAACCCAGCACTCTGCTTTTATGCTAAACAGAATGAGAGGATCTAATAGGTACACACACATCACTGTGTAGGAATACTCATTTTCTTTTTATGTCACTTTTTGAAACAGGAGTTGTATTTTATTGTTATATAAGACATCTGTAGAGATTTTGTGTTGCTTTAATAGGTTGACCACTGACCGCACTTTGCAACGATTCTTATCTTCCTCAGACTTCTAGTTTTTCGCAGTACAACTACTAAACATAAGTGGATTTTATTGGGAATTTTATGTGATAGACCAACAGTAAAGTGGTATATACTTATATAATAAAAACTAAATGTTTTTCAATGTTTTTTTCCAAGTAAGCTTCTGAAAAATGTGGCAGGTATTTGTTTTCAGCCTCTGAGTCCAATAATTTGTAGAATGGATTTTTCGCTGCAGTTAAAACTGCAGATCCAACTAAACTCAGTGTTAACGTATCATTACAAATATGTGCAATACTTTTTTATATATATTCTGCTAGTGTTTAAAAAAATAATTTCACAACTGCTGTGAAAGAAGAAATGCAATTAAAAATGACATGTGAACACACTTGTTCATGTTACAAGTCACTAAAAATGACCTATCAGGTGTGGACACTTGTCCACAAGCCCCGCCTACCTGGGAGTGGCTACATGTGCAGCATTTTGGGGAAATTGTAGTCTGCAATTTTACAGAAGATCCATGGATTCAACATGTTGGAATAACAAACTCAACTTTTGATTGTTGTTGCAACACCTGAATAAAAGACACCTACATCTGACGAGTGGCAGCGCCGTGGCAGAATTATAAATATATCTCATGAAACTGTTTATATCTGTTAATGCCATGATTTTAAATGACTTATTCACATTTGTGATTTTACTTTCAATTCTTTTTTATTTGCAAAATTGTGTCTTTTTGACGTTGCACACATTTGAAATGGAAATGCAGCTTATGATGACTCGATGTTGGTGTCGTTTCCATTGTTCTGAGTTCCTCTCTGTTTTCTCCCGTTGCAGGTGAACGCCCCTTTATGGTCTGGAGGATCATAAAAGGAGACAAAGACTAATATGAAGGACTTTGCTGTAAATAGAGACATCCTTTATTCTGGACTAGAGATAATCTTTCAAGACTTCTGAAGGAATCCTCATGAACTTGATGGACGTCAACGTGAGGCGTACCGATCTCCCCGCTCTGCCTTTTTTAAGGACTCCGTATGATTAGCCTTACTGGATGCCAGGACCAGTTCTCTGATATCGTACTGCTTGTAGTGGAATACTGCAGTGAACTTCGCCTACATGTTCATCTTCTTGAGTAGCGCCACCTTTACAAGCGGTCTTACACAGCAGCTGTTTCATTGGGCGACCAACGGATCAGTGTGTTGTACAAACTAACACATTAATCGGTCGACTACGCTTTTTTTTCTCTGACAAATTGCAGTTAGGAAACTTGGGGGAGCAAATAGTTAGTACAATTTTCAAAGAAATAAAATTTGATTATCCATCCATGACATGCAATGCTCAACCAGATACTCTATGGACTCAAAGACTCAAGGGCTTAGCCCAGGCCCAGGCAAGGTACAGATCCAACGTAGAATTAAAGGGAATTAAATCCATTTACAATCTATTTCTTCTTCTTTAAGTTTCTAAGCCTTCCCCCCTCAAACTGTATTGCTGCTTTCAAGTTCAGTTTCTTTGGTAAGATGAATGTAAATGACAAACATTTGGATGATGAAAGTGTTTCCCAAACTGTTTCTAACTAGTGACTAAAGTATGATTTGCTAATGACCTTTAAGTGACTATCGCTGACACTTCTTTAGTCTGTGTAAGTGATGACATTAGTAATAAACAATGGTTGTGTAGCTAAAAGCTTTTGTCTTTTTACTGTCTGCATAATAAAAAGCACCGAGCCGTCAGCACAGAGGAGACAGCATGAGGTCACCACTCTCTTTTACAAGAGGGTGCACGTTTGTTTTTATTGCAGAAAATGTATTTAAGAAAGATCAACTCTCCACACCAAAGCAATGCCAAAAATGGCGGGCGGGATCCAGAGGATCAGCTGCTGATCACAACAAGAAATGTAAGCGGATTCCACCTTCCATGTGAGCAGTGGAGAGAACGTTGCTGAAGAATGGAGAGCCGCACACATTACCATGGCAACCTGGCCCCGACGACGCTCAATCCTATGATTAATAAACAGCATCAGGGTCTAAAAGGCATTCAAACAGTGCAATATGGTGAGTAAAGTTTCATTTATTTTGCCTCAGAGTTAAGATTGGCATAAGGAATAGTATATTCCATTGACTCGTTTCGGTTTATTATTATTTTTTGCTTGCATATGACGTACAGATCACAGTAAGAGCAGTTTATTGTTTTTCTCTTTCCACCAAAAACTGGATGACAAAAGTCTTCAGTCAGGTACTTTGGTCTCATAACAACAATGTTATTGTTCATCATGGCGTGTATCATGGCCGTCACTACATACACAGGTTCTCTGAGTTTCCTCTTGAGCTAATTTGGATATTAATGGATGTTTATGTACATATACATAATCTTGCCAAAGATTCTCAATTGGATTTAGCATTTTAAAACATGAGTGTTTTGATGGAAGCTGTTGTGGGCCTGACATGAGTTGCTGTAACATCTGAAGGCTTTTCTACAGAATCAGAGAGAATGCTACAGTTCTTGTAGCGGCCGTAGTTTTTATTATTCCTGCAGAAATGCACAAATACTTCACCTGGAGAGAGTGTTTCGTTTGCCAGCTGATGGCTTGATGATTGCATCAGAGAGTTTGCTATTGCTGGAAGCGAGGCACATCTGTGGAAAAAAGAAACGGCAACATTCATTAGGTATATATTTCAAGCATACGCGGAAATGTCACAGAGTCGTCTGTGTGCTGCTGGGGAAGAAAAGAAAAGAAATGATGCGATCAGATGAAACGTTCCCCGCCTGGCAGGTCGCATTCTCTGCTTTACTCCCACCTGTAAAGTTCTGTAAGAATATGTTCAATGCGATTAACATCCACATTTCCATACCATTTATTCCTCTCGGCTGAGTCCAAAATTGTCTTTTGTTGTGTAAAATGATTAAATGAAACAAGTGAAGATGCTGATAGCATCAGTGGTTTACAGCAGGTCTGCATAATTAAATTTCTCTTCCCAGAGAATCGATAAGCTTTATTCCCCTGGTGGACTGTGTAATTACAAAAGTCTCTTTGGATTATGAAACTATGCAGCATATGGTAAGACGAGGATATGTCTTTGATCTGCTCTCGTAAGGACGGAGTTAATAAGACAAAAAAAAAAAAACTAGGAAGGAGAGAACTGCCTGGCTTACTTCATTTGACTCTCTGGAAAGTAAGCAGAGATTTAAAGTGGGATTCCTCCAGCTCAGCTGAATCGACTCAGATGCCAACTCCCTGGAAATGTCAAACTCTCCTGGCATGCAAGGCAAGCCGTGTCGTGGCTGTTTGACTAGCACAGAAAGCATTTAGCTAGAGGATGCCTTTGGTTGGGAAAAGAGAAGGTTCATGTCAGACGGAGGCAATCGTGGCATCTGACGAAAAATCCTGCAGGCACCGCTTGTTTTCTCTTCTTCCCCAACACAACTCTCACTCCGTTTGAACGTGTCTTGCAGGCAAGAAAACAGATTCAGTGCCGGTTAGCTGGCAGACCTCTAACAGTTCTACATGTTAAATTGAAACCAAAGTCTGTTTAATGGGATAAGTCATAAATGGGATCTACTAAATCATTATAATCTACTTACCTCCAGTAGATAGTTCCACATATATCCAGATTAGCTGGTCTCAGACCGCTAGTCCAAGATTGGCAGAGACCAATGGAGACTTCATTGGCTTAGTCTTTAGAGAGCGAGTATAACTCATGTCCAAAGTCTTCTTTTTTACCCCCTTGTGTTATTCAAAGGCAAGTCTAACTCCAGGCAATGACTTTGACTGGAGTTCAAGTCAAGTCTTCTGTCTTTAGAAAGTAAGTTTAAGTCCAGAGTCGATTTTGTGGGTGAAGAGGAACTTGAGTTTGTCTGAGATTAAAGTGTCCTCCTGTCCATCACCGCTCTGCCTGGAAACCCTTCACACGTTGTGTCCTCAGGACGCGTTTCATACAGTTATTTGTATAAACAGCTGTCATTTTTGAGAATGGAATTGTTTAAAGATGGCCTCTTGTCCATTTCTATCCTAATTTTAGCCATTTTTTTTTAAATTGTTTACTGTTTAGGTTCCTGCTTTACACCCAGCTACTCCATCATGAAAACACACATACATGATACAGCCTCCAAGTCCAAGAGTCGGGATCGTAAATAGTTATTTACTGCTGGTGAAATATGAACTTTAAAACTTTTACCAGAACCACACTTCAGAAGTTTCCTTTTGAAAACTTAATATGCCACATCACTCATTTGAAATCTTGTAATTTTAAAATGTCCGACTCTGTTATGAAGCCAAATCAGATCCACACTGTAACCGCACATTCAGATTTGTTGAAAGTCCTTTAAAATCATCTGGCCCAGCGCCTGTAAAACTGTGAGCCGAGATCCAAATGGACTCCCTGGATCACGGCTAGAGCCTCCCTTTATGACGAAGATATGACATTTTTTTAATCAGTCGGCTTCCCAGAGCAGAGAAAAACAATATCTCACTTGGGTCTCCCACTAAAACCCGCTCTGGAGTGCCTCATCCAGACATGTACATTCTGTGTAATGTTGTGAGATCTGTACGTGGGAAGACGTTGTAAATCACATATTCATTTAAGGGAGGACTGTGACGCTGTGAATCTGCTGGAGTTAAGTGGCACTATGGGCTTTGGGGAGCGAGTGAGCTGAGGCCCTCTTTAAATAATCCAATGTAGTCCATCCATCCTGACTAAACAGGAACACATCCTCAGCTCCTCCCATGGGATTGATTGTATTTGTTACCCTCAGCACTGTTGGCTGTTAAAGAAATAAAGTGTTCCCTTAGCCACAGGAGAATGGATATTTCACTTACATAATACTGAGTAACAATAAAGGACGGAAAAATAAATCACATTCAAATGACGTAGTAGAGGTAACAAAACACAAAGGCTCCGTTCACACTGCAGGTCTTTAATGCTCAATTCCGATTTTTGGTGAAACCCTCTTTTCTCTTTTTTGGTGGTTGTTCATATTTTCAAATACATGCAACTTGTATGTGATCTCCTGTGTGATCGGGACAATCTGAAAGTGTCACGTATCCACAGTAGAGGGCGCAGTGACGTCACAGAGTGTGCTCAGTGTTTGCACAAGTAAACATGGATGGTAATCAGGTCCCTCCTGGGCCACTGGGTTCCGTCTTGATGGGAAATGTTTGGTGGATGCAGTTGCTCCAAGAAGTTCCTGGAAGCAGCCTTTCAATTTGTATGCGTTGTGTGGGGTACGGTGAATATGACTAGCATGTAGTTGTGGGTGCAGGTGTGCTGCAGTGAACGTAGCCTAAATACAGTAAAGTATCAGGAAAAGTCGTTGATCTCAATCTTCATCGTTCTCCTGCACATTACAGCTACATCACATGGAAACAATTGTGTGTCTGGAAAAGTTTATTTTTGTCAAGTATGATATGCATCCTCACAGATTCGCCGTCCTCAGAAACCAGAAACTGTAATTTCTGAAACCGGGTCGCAGAGCGGATACGTTCCAGAGCAGCAGTTTTATGTTTCTGTGTTCATGTATATTTTTAAGCTAAGACATCGAAGCTCCATTTCTTTCTCTATGCCGTCAAATAAACACGGCACCTTTCTTTTTGTGTGTTTGTCGTTCTCTGGTGGTGTTACAGCGCCACTTATTGGCTCGGCATAACTACTACATCATGTTCCAGATTGACTTTTTTTTTTATACATATCATTTATAAAATATACTGATCTCAGAGTTACTTCGTCACACACTTCCTCAGTTTCTCTTCGTCACTTTCTTCGCAAGTTAATCCATGTATTAGCTGTGTCGTTGTTGCCACACTGTTCAAAACGTGTTAAAAAGTCGTGACTTATGGTTTGAGAAGTTACTGCACAGTTTCTTTCTTTGAACAGGCGCTGTATAAATGAACTGTGCTGTGGTTGTAGCTCTGAACCAGATCTCCTGTTTCCACCTGCTTGTCCACTGCCTCGCCCTGCAGGCCAGCATAAGCAACATTCTGTATCTAAATAACAGGTGGATTGATTTCCCCAGACCAACATAACAGGCTGGAAACGAATTCACCACACAATAATTACCACAATCAGCAATCTGGATAATAAATATTTAAATGAGCTGAAATGGTCAGTGCTCCAACCTCAGCAAATTTCCGTCCGTTTTCTGGGTCTCACAGTGACGGATCACTGTTGCATCCAGGAGTTTTTGTTCTCTGTCCTCCGGGTGTCATCGCTATATTCAGTTATGGGAAATTTGATGTGCAACGGATCCCTGAGCACGTGCGCCGACCCAAGCCGACGCTATCCGGTCCATCTCGTGCCAATAAAGCTGAGCGTTCCCTAATTAGGACCAAGATAGATCGCGCCTGTTTTTGTGTTTTTCCCCGGGCTCTGTAACACACCCCTCTCAGCGCCGTGTTGGATTACACACGGACAATAAAGAAGACAGGTGAGAGGAACTCACTCTCATTCTAAACGGAACATTTTAACTTCTTGCTTCGTTGTGACGGATGTCCTCACTTCTCAGACCCACCAGAACCTCTGTTGAAGAGGATTGTATGTTATTTGCAGCAGAGCTCAGAGTGTTGTTCACAGCAGTAAAAATACACCCAGCAAAAATCAACCAGAGCTTATTAAATGTATTTTAGACATACCTATAGTGGTTTTAGTCACACATTAATGCTTTTCCTTCTTTTTTTTTAACCAGACACTGTGGAGCTGGAAGGATTTTTGTTACTCTCTTACTTTTTTAAAAGTATTTATGATGTGTAACCATGGCAACAAAGTATTGTTTTTACAATTGGGAACATCTAATTAGCATCTCACAGACTCAAATGATGCCTGATGTAGCATCAATTTGAGGCAGATTAGCAGAGCTAGCTAACAACTGATGGTGTCATCCAGCACGTTACTGTGGAACATCTGCTGCCCTTGGGTAGACTGTTAGCATTTAGCATGCCATGACAGACTTTAGTCAGAGGCCTTCTCAGATTCACTGTAAGACTGACTGCTACTGGAGGTCCTTCCTGCTCACACCAACTCTTTGATGAAATGAGTTACGATCACATTTCATTTCCCTTTGGGTTAAATGAAGTATTTTTGAACTTGAATTGCACTGAAGTAGGAAATGCACAGGATGTCCTGATGTGGAGAACACAATTAGCTGACAGACGCACAGCAGGCTTAGCACCTCCTCTGTTAATGTTTCGCTGCAATTTATATCTTCACCAAGAAGAAAATCTGTCAAGGCTCCACTTCTGGAGATGCGAACGGCTTTGCATTACGCCCCAGTGAGATTTAGACACAATGAGCACCGAGGCATCTGGCGTTACGTAACATCCGTAGAAATCATTTCTCCCCTCAAAGCTGCCTCTCCTCTTTGTCTGCCGCTGACTCAAAGTTTGGAGTCTATTGTAAAGCTGAAAATTGGCTGAATTCTGTCAAAAAAGGGACCAGCAAATTAAATCCTCTACATCTACTACAACAAATCAGATAAATGGACGGCGGCCATAATTGGAGTGAGCCATCTGTGTTCTGAAAGTTACCTGCGTCCAGCAGAGAGAAGCACAAAGAAAGGAGGCCCTTTGACGGTCTTGTGCTTAGCCATTGTGTCACTTCGCCGCTTCAATTTTATGATCTCGGCGCCTGGGATGAATTTGCTATCATTAAACTGAGCCTGCAGCAACAATGCCGCGAGAAGACTGACAATGGCCAAATAACGCTCGGGAGAGAAAACAGGGGGTTTTTTTGCGTGAAAGCAAGTAATTTCAATGACTGTCAGCTTTCTGGCGCCTCATCAGAACTGAACAAATGTGTCTTTTGTCAGTTTTGTCAGTGGCTTTGTTTCCTGAATCTGTCTTCATCCGACTGATCCAAACATGTCATCTAGGTATGCCTTCATATTCATCAAGGCCTGGCTTGACATATTTTTCCTCTAATACGACTGGCTGCTTTCTGGCACTCATAAAAGAGTCGGTTATTCCCGGTCCCCCGGTGGAACCCCCCTTTTTTATTTTACTTATTCAATTAAAAAGAATAAAATATGAAATTAGATATTCACAGTGCTCCTTTTCCTCTGCACACAATCCATTTTGTTCCCCACACGTTCATGCTTTATAGGATTTTCAGTCACAAGTTAATTAATCAGGTGGAGGCGGCGGGGGTTACTGTAACCAGGACTAAACGACCCACATTTAGCTCAAACGAGAAATGACTCTGACGTGTCTGAAGGAGAACAGGCAGCGCCGAGAGCCGGGCCCTTGGTGTTCTACAGCAGTGCCCCCCCGTTTCATCTCCAGGCGGCTTTTAACAAGATAAATCCTCCTCTGACAGTGACCTGAGATGAAAGTATGAGACGTAAAGCCAGGAAGAGTTCAGGGAAAGTTCTCTGGCGCCCCACCTACCCACCCACACAACCCCGCCTAAACCTCTCTCTTTAAAACTTGGCTCCCAGAGCCGAGCGGGTCGGCGGCGGAGCGTGCTGGGGCCGCTGCTTCGGGCTGGAAAAGTTCCTTCGCCTCATTTCTAACTTTGCGCTTGATCCCATGAGAGCGGCCCTGCGGAGGTACTGAAGATGCCGTGGATTGACGGCTCTAAGCTCGCCGACTCTTTGTCTCACTTGAACTTGGCCTTTTCTTTTGTTCTTTAAGCTGAGGATTCACACGTTTCTACAGCTCTATTTGGACGCAGGGCTGGTTTTCTGCAGAGGGCAAAGGGGGAAGATGCTTCATGAGCAGCAAAAGTTGTTCAGTGAGGTTCAAGGAAGGAACTGCTATGACTTTAATGGTTTAATGGTATTAATGGTTTCTAAAATAACTGTCAAATTAAAGATTCAAATCGATGGTACGACACAAAAATACTCAGCATTCTACTGAAGTCATTGATCATTTCAGACTCAGTGTGGCAGTTCAGTGCAAAAATGTCAGGATTCGATGCACTTTCCATTAAGAATAGGAATTAGGATTAACTACTTAAGTTTACTAATTAGACTGATTCCGTACAGCAGGTCAGACCCAGAATCCACCTGAAGGAAAATGTATCCCATCTGACCTGGTAATGCCTTAGGATTCCCTCAGGATGAGCTGAAGAGGAAGGTTTCTTCTGGACCCTATGGAGATTAAAGTAGGGATGACCATTTGACTAATGTGAGGCTTACATTAAATCCCAAACAGGACACTGAAAGCAGTGACTCCGACACTGATCATAGACAACACCTCAACCAGGACACCAATCCAATGTTTGGCGTAGATCAAGACAGCATTGAGAATTCAAGACTTCAAAACTTTATGATTTTTCCTTTACCCCAATAATATTACAACCTGTTCACAACCAGTGTTGTCACAGAAACAGTAATTTAGAAGCCAAATGCCCATTTAATGATAAAAAACAGTTTGCTAAAACATGTCAGACCAGGCGGTCCCAGATGTTACGTCTTTATTTGCTTCTCCAGTCTTTCATAATCTGGTAAACACGTCACTGAAGTCCTTGCAATACCCAGCTGGTTCAGCTAACTGATGGCTAAAAACAAGAGAAGGAATCCAAGGCAGAGACCTTCATTGTGTGAATCATTTATAGCAGGCTGAATCTTTTAGAAGAAAAATTCTTACTGTAGGACTGCCTGTGTCAACAAGCATTGCACAATTTAAAGGAAGTTTGTGCACAGAAAAGAACTAAGGGTTTTGATATTCCAGGCAGATCTGTTCGGTAGAAGAAATCAATGCCTGGGTTGAGGAAACTTTTTGAAATTCTTTCTCTGAGACAGACTTTGAAACCATGATTGTTATGTCAGTTGGTTCAAGGTGGCCCACAAGGTGAAGGTTTTTCTTTTTTTATCCCCCCTCACTGTGTTCAAACCGCAGCTGATGCTTCACTAATTCTGTTGGTGAACTTGGTTTGTGAATCCCATCCAGACTGCCACATCTTAACCCGTCTTGCCTTCCTGCTTCTCCTGCAGCTGTCGTTCAGTCGGATTTTTCAGCGTACAAACTGCATCTGACTGGATCAATGTCAGGTCCGTCATTGATGCTGATTGTTTCTGCAACCCGGGGGATCGTTGCTGCTGTGCAACACCTGAGACAGCGACTGTCAGATAAAGACTTGGCACTGACTCAGTTGTACTAACTGAACATGTGTAAACAGTATCCAAGAATATTTTACCTTAGCAAAGCATATTTAACTTTGTCTCCAACTCACCTGCCTCTTTTCTGTACAGCAATAATAACATCATTGGATCTTATAAAGCGTTACACAGATGGTTTTACTCCCCTCGGGATGGGGAATGCTTGAAAATGAAAGTGATAATTTGGTTATTAATTAATGTGCCTTGATTAATTCAGGCAATAATTATTTGATGTGGTCGGGAAAGCTTGTAGAATATTTACTCCCAGATGGTCAGTTGATGTTTTCATCAACAAGGCTAACGGAGAACAAACGTTGACGGAGCGTACCAACATCTTTATATTTAGGGCGCTTGTGAATCTCATCAATTAAAGTGAGAACAAGCTTCATCTATTAGACGTTTTTCAAAATGGCATGCATATGACAATCTGCCATCAGCTTTAAGGAAAGTTGTTTTTGTTTTTTCACCAGGCATCTGTTGCTGGGTTGGTAGGAGGAGCACATGAAAATCAGGAAGCCCAGAACTTTGATTCTGTGTTTTGTACTGTTCTGCTTGGTTCGCACGTCAAGATTTTTAAGTTGTTGGACAATTTTCAAAACTGAAGAGAGCACGCACATGACAATAAAAAAAAGTTAGGAATTACAGGTTTGGTCGTAGCGAAGCCACACGTCAACCGACTTCACTCACCAGCATTCAGATTTAAGACGGGAAATGTCACAATGTTTCTCGAGACCAAATGTAAGCTGAGAGTAAACAAACATGGCTGACTGGGAAGACACTATAGTGACACTTTTTGGACTATTCTTTGTTTGCTTTAGCATGACATCACAGGTGTGGTGTTTACAGAGGTAAAATGAGAGCCTGTTTAATGTGACCAATCAGAAAGCAAGCTTACAGAAACATTGATTTCTAAATAAAGAAAAAAAAAAAAACAGCTGCCATGGTACACCAGAAAGTCCCGTGGACATTGAAGATATCTTTATATTGCTTTTTTCTCTGTTAAACATAATCCACAAACTATAGCCCTGGGTTCTTCCCAGTCAGTCATCTTTATTTACACCCAGCTCACATTTGGTCTTAAGAGGTTTTAAGAGATTTCCCGTCTGGCATCTGAATGTTGGCGAGTGAAATTAGTTTGTGTTCTTTGCTCCCGTGACTTGACACCACAGACTGTACGATCAAACATCTTTAATCGTCGTGTGTGGGGGTCTCAAATTTTGAAAACTGTCTGGTATTTTTAAAATCGTGTCCTGTGAAGCGAGCATTAAAGACCTGCAGTCAGTTAAAGCTAAAACTGAAAAACGTCCCAACTCTGTGAAAAACCATCTCTCAGCCAACGTAACATCAACTCTACAGATGTTCTCTTCTCCAACCTTGTATGGCCTAAATTTTTAAAGGACGGCTGTGATTTGTTTCTCTTTCGAGACTTCCACATCTTTTGGCAACAGGGTTGCACATGAAGACACGAGTCATTTTTATGAATTACGCAATTAATTTGAAGAGCTGCACCACTGTCAGCATGAATGTGCCATCCGGCGAGACCTTGTTTGCCATTATTTATACTGCGTAACATGACAGGCCCTCATTAATAGTGTTTGAGGAGTTAGATAAAAGGCTTGCTAATGAAAACATCCCCTGCTGCTCCCATCAGCATATGGGGAAATGACAGCAGATCCTTTTAACCCTTCGCTCAGCGTGTCTTGGTGGGGTTGGAGAGCCGTGGGATTTATGGGCCGGCTCCCCGGTGCTGATCTTTCCGGCGGACCGCCTTTTTGTTTTCCCCACAGACACAGCGGTAAGGGGTGACACCGCAGTGGACACCGGCTGCCGGGATGCCACATTAATGAACGCTCATTTCCACTGAGCCGCCTCCTAATGAGAGCAGCAGGCTCTTATTAGGAGAGCCGTGTGCGAAGTACCTGTGGGGTTTGACATAATAACAGGACGCCTCAATAACATTCCAAATGAAGACAGGAAATCAAATTGGGTCCCTGAAAATATTTTCTCGTCTAACCCAATCTCGTAAGATGTGATTCACCCCCACTTGTAAAACTGATAGAGTCTTTCAGAGCTCTGCTGCACCCCGTCGCCCTCTCTTGTCGCCGCACTCACATTCTGGGCCAGGCTACATAATAAAAACAATGGCTTAGCATAAACTAGAATGGTTTAATTTTTTGGAGAACATGTGGATTAAAGTGATTACACTAGACCATGTTCTGTATCTTCACTGTATACAGGATATGTAAAAGAACAAGAGATGCTTTACTGCTAAATGTCAACACTACGACAACTAGGTAGCAAGGTCAGGAAAAAGTCTAAATAGCAGGGGAGAGGGAGGTAGGTCTGTTACGCTAGCTTGACTTTAACAACCTCAACATGTAGATGTGCTGTGGAATTTGGTGGTTAGGTTCAGTTAAAAAATCATTTATAAAGGCGATCCACATGCCAACTCTGACAGATCATCAGTAGAGCAGGTGTTTCAGTTAGCTAATCAACCACTGCTGTGTTCAGACATCACTTATTAATAATCGCAAAACAAACAGAGCCTGAACACATAATACTGTAACAGGCTGAATGTTTGCATGTTTATTGGTGTTGAATGCTGTCGTCAGTCAGTTGCTACGGCAACGTGTCTGTGTGTAGCATAGCCGACCCAGAGAGTGATAAAAAAGAAGAATCGGAGTGGTTTTGGATTGTTCTTAAATGGTTTTCCTGCATGATTCTTCCTCTTTGCTGTGGCGCACTGCGCCAAATTAATAATACCTAATCTCCAGGTTTCACTTTGTCAGTGGAACTGGTCCACTGCAGCAGCGCAGCTTTGGATAGCAAATAAAAGAATCATCTTTTTGTTCTACAGCATTGTGCGCATGCACAAAGTTTCCAGATGTAAACAATAATATGCAATGTGAAACTACACTTAGGTTTTTCACAGTCCTTTATTAGAAGGAACAACTTTCAAGGTAAAAGGTTTCAAGTCATCAAGATTTACCATCCAGCTGTAGAAGCTAGGAAATACTTTTCTCTTTGTTCAGAACCTTTGCTGGCCAAAAGCCCAAAATAATCAGCACAGAGTTGTGAAAACATATTGTTGGCCTACTGATTCCTGGATGTGAAAACCTCACTGAGCTCCGGCTGCTGCTGTAACTTCGTAAACTGGCTCCCAGCAGCAGCTTATGGAACTGTCAAACACTCTCCAGAGGAAAAGAGAAGCTGTTAATCTTCACATTTCCTTCCTGAAGCTGGACTGGATCTCAACTCTTCTCTGAAACAGAGAATTGAACCAGATGAGAGTTTGGTGCAACAGTCAATCAGAGCCAACCCTGGTCATTTTAGGAAGACCCCCCATCAGAACAGGAGATTGAAAAGCAGAAAGTCCAACTCTGTGGAGTTTGACCTGCTTTAACAAAGACAGACCCTCCAGTCCTTCTACAGGCCGGCAGAGCAATTAGGCAAGATCTACTTTGTATATTAACACGTCCATGCATGCTAAGTTAACGTACATGACATTTTATATGAATGCAGACTTTGCTTTCATTGAAAAAAGTCACAGCCAGGGCCGGATTTACAAGCATGTGGGCCCCTGGGCTGGAGTCAGTTTTGGTGACCAGGAAAATTATTTTACTAAGGCAAATTACAGAACATTATTAGGTGGTCCTACACACCAGCTTATATGTGTAGGTGTGATACAAAGTGGGTTTAATAGCCAATAAATTCATGTTTCCAAAGAAATTTACTAACTTTATAATTTTCAAATTCTTCAATATTGTTTATATTCTTAGAAATCTTAAAATAATACAACTCACATGACTTGGGCCTATGAGTTTTACAGAAAGTGCAATGTTTGCACTTTCTAACATTTTTGGCAGACAAGCAGAAAACTAACAAGGATTGAAACCGAGGATTTTCCTCTGCTACTGCGTTTCAGTTGACCTTGAAATTGTGCAAATTTTAATTCCGGGAAAATAAATCTGCTTAATTGAAACACAATAATTAAAACAAACTAACATTTTTTGCTAGAGTTTTTGCTCTGGAATGAGGTGGGTCTTTTTTTGTTGTTGTATTGAAATTTCACCAAAACTGCAATAGAGACACTTTTTCATATCGTACAAATCATGTGATCAACAACCGGATATTAATACTGGCAGAAAAGACAAAGAAGACAACAGGAAGTGGTTAGAGGATGATGATTTTTTCAGTTAATTATTACATGAACAAATGTGTGATTTTAGTTGCATTTCTTGTTTAATTTCTACATCTCTAACACAGCCTGACTAGGCTGTTGGTACAAAATAAGTCACATCATTTCCGTGATGAAATGCGTTTGAGTTTGAAATGATGTGGCGCAGACCTGTAATCTGTTGTGTGCGGCAGCAGTACAAGTCATAAAAATGTTTTAATAATCAGCTCCAGTTTATTTTCACATCTGAGTCAGGATGCATCAGAGACGGTTCACAATACAGGGGTCAATATGCAGATTCCCGAGTGCCTACAACCGAATATTAGTCATTGGTTCATTATCATTTCAAGGAGCCAGTTAGTCATTATCTACTGATTCGGACTGACTCCTACAGACTGCATCATGGGTAAATCAAACACTGGTTTTAGAAGTCAAATCATACAAGTTCTAACAGAACAGAACACAGTGACCGGGGATGAGGCACCGCAGCGTTTGGACCTTCTTCCTGGAAAGACAGAATGTTTGGCTTGCCGGCTCGAAGCTGCAACTATCGACTCCATGATGCCGTCAGAGGGAGCAGGTGTCGAGTCAAAATGAGAGTCTCTCTCATCTCGGCGGCGCTCTCCAGCAGAACCAGAGGGCAGGCTCCGTCTTACCCTCTTCATCACTTCGGGAGGAGGAAGGAACTGAACCAGCTGTTGGCTGGAGAAGACTATTTTCTCAACTGGAAGTGTCGCCGCGGCGTGGCTGTGTGTTTGATCTGTGCGATCATGCTAGCAATCGAAAGTGTCTGGCCAAAGTCACAGATGGTGTTTGGAGCCACAGGCACATGGCTGTCACACAGGCTCAAGGAGCCTCACCGCTTCCACCGCGTCTTTGTCAATAAAAAAAAAAAAAGAAGACATCACAGACAGTCATCTACAGCTATGAGAAAAAATAAAGACAAGAGCCTGTTTCTTAGCATGCCTGGATATTAACTATATTTTAAAAGGACAGAATCATGCATATAGTTCCATTTTAGAGCAAAATCCAGAAACTGAGTTTTTATAAAAATGCTATATATGTCAATTGACTTCAAAGAAATTTGACTTCATAGTTTGATGCCTTAACATTAGGCCTCTGTCTCTTTAAGAAACTCCTGTTCTTTCTGAATCTGAGCAGATGCGCAGTTTGCTAATTGCGGAGCTAGGTCCACCTAGGCATTTTACACTGCTGACTGGTTGCTATGGAGATTGAAGGATTTCTCAAACATGCATGGAAGAATCAAAGCAACACTTCAGGTATGTTTTTGATAAAGGAATAACATTATAGCATGATGGAAAGCTAAAATATGTCAGTTTTACATAATACTCCTTTAACCTTACCTGAGAAATGCAGGTAATCTAATAAAACAATTTTGTATAATGCTATTTCACAAAAGCCATTGTCATTCATTGAAGAAAGATAATTAAAAAAATTCAAATAAAAAAAAAGGAATCTAATAAAAATTACAATTGCCAAGGCATGAAAAAGTTTAGGAACCAGCGATAAAACCTGCATGGCCTAATGATATGTGAACTGTCAGTCCTAAAGGCCTTCTTTGTTGTTTTCATCTGCTCAAGTGTGTTTTTAGAAGGACACCATGAACACCTGATAAAACGAACAAAAGCCAATTCATGCCTTTTAATTCAATAAATGTTCTACAGATACAAAAACTTCCCTGTCCTTTAGTTCGCCTCACGATCTTTATGTACTGAGGGTTTTTTTTATTTGGCTTTTATCACACGTTCTGCCACTGAGAGGGACCGAAAGTCAAGAGGGTTCAATAGGCATAGTGGGACCTCACAGAAACCAATTATACACAGGCTCCAAAGCCTTTATTTCTTCACTGCAGCTTTGAATGTTTTAGATATTCCATGATGAATTACCACAACCAAATGAGAGAGAGAGGGAGAGAGAAAATCCAGGAGGATTTCTATGCCTTGATTCCCTGAGGGCGCTCAGTGTGTTGGTGGAGCAGTGTACGTTTCTCTGGCAAGCATATCTCCTCTCCTCCGCCCACGCCCGTCTCTTAAAGCGAATCGAGTCCCAGCGGAGGAGTTCCTTCATCCAGCCAGAGCGCGCGCGCTCTCATGTACCACACACCTCCTCTTAATTAAACAATGGCAGCAAGCGCTGAAAATGTTGGTTTGAGACTGTGGAGGCCATGTGAGAGAAAGAATGAAAAAGCCAACGTTGATCTCTGAATCATAGCTAGAGCAAAAGGAACTTGTGTTAAAATGTGACCTCTTGCTGCTTTCTTATGCCGCTCTGGTTGTAACATTGCGTATGATATTTTGTCCTGTTGCGTCCAGGTTTCAAACATCTGACACTTTACAGGATATTAGGAAAGAGAAAAAGGAAATAGCATAGACCTTAGAGAATTTAATAAATACAAAAGAATTACATATCAAATGTTAAAATATGCAAGTTTGTTTCTGCCTTTAGATTGAAGTTGAACTTTTTTATATCACATCCCATTCAAATCACGTCTTCGATCTCAAACAGTTCATTAGTCCAAATCTGTGACGTAAACCAAAATGTTTTTAGTCTTGATTTAAAGGAGCACATCTCTGCTTTTCAGGGAGCCGACGAGCATAGCAGCTGAATGTTGCCTCCACCCGGTTTAATTCTGGTTCTGGGAACACCGAGTACGTCTCTGAAGACCTGAGGGATCTACATGGATCGAACTTGAAAAGAAACTCAGAAATATAATTCAGGCCAAGACAAAAAGAGAGCCGGTGAAGTGAGTTAAAAGCCGAATCAATGTGAAATGATCCACTTTCCTGATGTCGGTCAGGACTCTGACCTGCATTTCACATGAGCTGCACTTGCATTGAGACTAATAAAGACACCATTATAATAATCTAACCTACAGAAAATAAAGGCAAGCAGCAGGTTTTTATGGCCTCTTTTCAACAGGAAAGCGTTTATTCTGTCGTGTGTGTGGTTCATTGTTGCGTTCCTATATGATCTGAATGTATGTTCTTGTTCTGAACATCCAAAACCTTGTTTGGACCAGTTCGGTTCAGATAGCTTAAGCTCTTAAAAACTGGTGGCTCCGCCGGGATGACAACCCCCCAACACATCAGAGTATCTTTTAAATGGATAGCTGTAGAGATTCTGTTAATAATTATCAGACATTCAGTCAGAATAATGCTAGGAGCTTTTTTATGGCTATAGAAGAGGGAATTGTAGTTTGCAACTTGCTAAGGATTACTTATAATATAAGGGCAGCTGACATGAAAGACAAAATCATGATGAAGTTGGAGCTGTACTATATGCCCAACATGTCTTCTGATAAAACTACAAAGTGGATGTGGGTGAATCACTGTAGTGTAAACCAGCGATCCTCAAATCCAGGCCTGGAGGTTCGGAGTCCTGACTCTGGTGTGTCGAAGCAAAGACACACAGGATCTAAAACTTGCCAAACACAGACCCTCTACCTCTGGATTTTGTTTCATTTTGCTGTAAAAACACAAACATGATGTTATTATCCAATTCACAGAGAGAAATGCAAACTTTTTCATTCCCCCTCTCTCAATTTTTGATTGTATGATCCCAAATCTACAATAACTTGGTGTTATTTGTCATGTCGGGGCCTTTATTAGAACTATGTTATTGCTATGCTTATGATGTGATTAACTTTGCACATTCAACAATTGGACTTGAAGGGAAAGGCACACAAACACCAGCAACATAATTAAAAACTCATGACGTCTCGTCTGATATTTAATAAAATGGAAACATAATAAAAAATAAATTGATTTAGGTATTGATACATAGCAGGAGAATAATTTGCATGTTATTGGTAAGCATGAAGAACTGAGTGAGTCACTTCATCATTTTTATTTGCTTAATGATGCTGTGCTGCTGTTTTTAATTGGTTTTCACCCAACGGGTGTAAGTGATGCTTCATTAATGGTTGGTATACTCAAAGTAATATATAAGAGCATTATGAGTCCACTGTTAGATCTACAAATTTATATTTCCATAATGCCACAATAATAAACCAGTTAATTGTTTTCTAGGTTTGTCAAACATGAAGTTTAGATATATTTGTACAATCAGAACATTTACGGATGCATTTACATTCCTTGTTTGTTTGTTTTTAACACTTGTCTTAAGTTGTATGTGATGACTCAAACATTTTAAGGTTCCTTTCAAAAGCTTCTCATGATAGTTGGCTGGAGTTCTGGTCCATTCCTCTCAACAGAACCAAAAGCACCGAGTCAGATTTGCAGGCCGGCATGTTTGTAGTGCACCCCAAAAACTTTCTATGGGACCGAGATCAGAGCTTTGGATAGGCCACTCCAACACACTGAACGTACTTTGTAACTTCTGTTATCAGGCTTGGAATCATTCTCCATTTTGAAAACCACATTTTCACCCAAACATCAACTTCCCAGGTTTATGGTTTACAATGTTTCCATAAGACGTTCATTCGTTGCGATGCCATGTGTTCTGTGAAATGCACCAGTCCCTCCTAAAGCAAAGACTGATTCTGGTACGCAAATGAGAGTTTTTCCCTCCAAATGAAACTGATCTTTATGGCCAAATATTTCAGTTTTACTTTAATCTTCAGGACATGTTTCTAAAAGTTACGATCTTTGACCCTGAGTGCGTTTGCAAATTGTGATGTTTTCTATATTGCTTCCTTCGAGAGAAATTCAATAAAGAATTCGTTTCCATGGTTACATAAACTGTCCTACCAGCTTCAGGTAACATCTACAGAAGGTCTGTGGCTTTAATTCTTGGACTGATCCGGAGGTCTGGACATTGTCCCCAAGAATGAACCGGACATGTGAAGGTCCGTTGTTAATTATGACATCTTACCTGAATTCTTGAGATTTTTCCATGACACTACACAAAAATGTGTTTGAGGTACTGCCTTAAAATACATATTTACTCATCTCATTGTACATAAATTATCGAATTTAAAGAAAGTAACACAAATTTCTCTTTCATGAATTCACTTTGGTGATTCCACCCAACCTAAAATGGGGGACGACTGCGTTGCACCAAATCCAGATGTCCTTAATTCACTTAATTCATCTTCATGCTGCTCTGAGTTCAGTTTGTCTGCTCAGTCTGGGGTTTGAACCTGGAGGATCATTGACCATCTGCTTCTGTTTCTTCCCAGCATGACAGCGGCCACTGACCACAAGTTCCCATCAGCGTTTGTAAGATAAAGCTTGGCACATGAATTATCAATGGTCATGAATACGAGTTTCTTTTCCATCAGATCAAACATTTCACAACCGCAGACACAAATTTATCACTTTGGCCTGGATTCTGAGGAGGTTCCTTTTCATCTTGAAAGATTATATTTTGAAATCACTGGAGGTAAATCTCTCTCTCTCCCTTTGATAGCAAAGCTAAACTTCTCTAGAAGTCACAGTCCTAAATGCGAGGGAAAAACTGAAATGTAATTACAGAACATATGCTCAAAAGGAGTTGTACATTTTCACATTTTGTGTTGATTCCCCCCCCTCAACTGTCTGCTGTGGGTGGACCTGGGTCACCTACAGTTAGACTTTATGTACAAATCACATGACTGCTAGAGGATTTTATTTCAGGGGTATCAGAGTAAATTCATACAATGAGGTGACAAAATGTAAAAAAAACTCAGAACTGACTCTTTCGCTATCTCTATTGATTTATTCTTTCACGTTAACACAACTTGTCTTTATGGAAAAGGCAAAAAAAGAAGTTTTGATCTCCAAATGACGTGTCCAATCAATTAGTTGTAGCCTAATTGATTTGCAAAAGGGACATTCCTCTTGGCCCCTGGGCAGAGAGTTTAATTGTTCAGTAAGTGGGTTTGGAACAGAACCAGATGATTTAATTAATTTGGTTTCTCCGAAACTAATTGTCGACAAAATTTGAAAAATCAACGCTCCCCCCCCCCCACACACACACCCAAAAACATCTTTGAGACATGCGATGCAGAGGAATAAACTGATTTTACATCCCTGTGTTGTTCAGCAGATATTAAAGATCAAAGCTCACCACACTGTTCCGTTCCTCTGTTCTATTTACGAGAAGGAAACCGAGACTGAATATCTTGTAACACTGCAGAAAACGCAGTAAATATGAATCAGAATCAGCACTTTTAAGAAGTCACCTACAGCTGACTTTGACCTGACGGACAGACATCAATCCTCTCCTTCACAGGTTTTAGTGTTGAAATCACCTGAATACAAATCACCTGAAGGAAAATAAAGGTGCAAACATCCAGAAACTCTCTCTCGTGGTCCATGTCCCATCGTTGTATTTTATCTACAACAAGGGAAAATATCATGTTATAAGAGAAAAAAAATTGCTTGTGGAACCAGAACTTTTTCATCAACATTAAGGAATTATTGACTTAAAACAAGCTCTTATATCTTGCTGAAACATTACTTGTTAGCTTTGTCTTATTTCAAGTGTACTAAGATAATTGCAGAAGAAGGTGGACACAAATACTTGGTAACATGTTTTTGCAGTGTACTTAAAACAACTTTGAGATACAATGGTGCAATAGGGCAAAAAAAAAGAGTAACTTTTTTGCCAAAAAAATTCTAATCTTGAGATTAATTTCAGAAATATCAAGGCAATTTCTGAGTTTGAAAAGTCAAAAATCTGCTAGAAAAAAAACTGAAATTTCCAAATGAAAAATGATCAGATCAATCTCAAGACTTCTGAGTTTCAAAAGTTGAAAATTTCTGATTCTCAAAACTCAGATTTTAAAATTAATCTCAAATTTTCTACAAAATTTTTTTAATAGTTTTTGGCGGAAATTTAATATTCTTTTTTTTACTCTACAGTGGCCCTCTTTTGATATGTTTGTCTATATATATTTTTTTTAATTAGTCAAGTCCATCAAATTTAAACGGCCTTAACGCTGCAAAATAGTCTGAAATCTCCATTTTGCTCTCAAGAGTTCACAAACTCAAACACGACCTTAAACAAACCCCACATTTGGTAAAGAACAGAAAAGTAATGACGACATTTCAATGCAAACTCCAGTCAGGCTCGAAAGCAAATAAACCAAAAGGAGAGGAAAAAGTGAGGTAAGGAGAGCCTGACTGAAGGTTAAAAAGTCACCGGTAACAAGGCGGTGATGTATCACTGCGCCTCTCCCTGCAGCGGGCCCTCAGAGAGCCGCCGTCCGCCGTCACCTGATTGTTTTTCACCTTGTTTACAGCCGCACTCCTTCATGGCGCTGCCTCCGTCTCCCTGCGCGCGCCGACCCGTCTCATTGCGTCCATCTCAACGAGGCATTCGGGCGAGAGAGAAAGCGCGCGCGGGACGGGCGGGAGGCAGGTAAACACGGGGACAGGTGAGGAAAGACGGTTCGAAAACACGCGTGAAGTCATGCGGCGTTGGCTAAATGTGTCCTGACGTGGAACGAGCTGGTGTTTAGTGTGGAAATGAGCGCGAGCGTGTTTGTCCGTCTGAAGCCGCGCCGCTAGAGAAGGACGGAGTAACACCCGGTAGGAGGTGTCGAGCTGCTTTAGATTAGGAATGATGTCTCTGAGAAACAAATTGTCGAAGCAAGGGCTTCATTATTTTCCACTTGTTTGCAGAAACACACACACACACACGCAGTCATTATCAGCATTAGAAATGCATCAAGCTAAGCTTTTCTGACAGCTTTTCTAGCGGTTTGAAAACCAGAGATCCTGTTGTGAAATCGACACTGGGATCAAGTCTTTCACTCGAACTGCTTCATTTTTTTTTAAGTAGAACCACTTCAAAATCAAGAAATACAAAATTCAGATTCAGTTTTGCCATTGAGATTTTTATACATATATATATTTTATTGGCCTTGCCTACAGTAACATAGAAACCTTGGATTGCACCTCTCATCCACATGCAAATGGTAGGTTTCAAACATATTCATCTCAAACTGCCATGCTTTCCCAGGGTTCTGTTTTTTTTTGGACTCTCTTTTTTTAATGCAAAATGTCTGAATGCATGAATAAAAACCACAAAACCCACATCAGCTGGACTGTAGATGGATGGATGCTGAACCATAAAAGGAAATAGATGGACAGATAAAGCAACTAAGTGGATGGAGGGATGGATGGACAAACAGATTGGATGGATGATTGATAAAATACAAACTGGATGTATGGATGGATGATCAGAGATGGTTGGATGGATCACATTTTTTAGTCATATCTCTTTTGTCTGATGGTATTTTAGTCAAAAACTTTGACTGTCAGCCTGGAGGTCAGTCCTCCAGACTGATCTCAGTAGCAACAGAACTCAAACTAAGCAGTAAAATGACGCAACATGGACGCCTTTGCTACATACAGACAGTTGGACACTTGGACTAAAAGCAAGCTGTGCTTTAAACGTAAACCCCATGAGAACTGCCTGGTGACCTGGAGAGGAGTCCGTCTTCAGCTCCTTCTGGGTTTTTTTCCCCCCCATATAAAGTCGTAACATCAGAAATCAGCCGGAGCACACGGCCTTCCACACGGTCATGAAAGCACGACGAGGAGGTTTGTGTTCACAAAGCAGTGACTTGTCACATCTTGGTTTTGGCCTGAGACAGACAGCAGAGACGTCTGCAGTGACAGCTGATCCTCCCCTCGCCACACGCCGCGGACGGCGCAGAGCGAATCATCGATCTGTGCCCACTTCCCCACCCTCCAGACCCCCGCTCACCGGCGCAGCCGCTCACGATTAGCTCGTCACTCTCAGCATTTCTGGAGCAGAACTAATCAGGCTGGAGGAGAGCGGAGGAGAGGAGAGGCTAGCCCCAGCGCCAGTCATGCGTGACTTGTCTCACCGATGTATGCAAGAGGCGGCGAGAGGCACGGCTGAATTGGATTTTATCCGCACAGGCTCCCCACCGCCGGTCCCTGCTGCACTTAGAGACACCTGGAGTTCATCTGTCTTGTTTGTAATTGATCAGCGAGAGTGACAGACTGCGGGAGGAGCTGATTATGTCGTAATTAGTCGGTTCAGACTCCAGTCTGTTAGGCACCGACAGCGAAGGCCGTGGCGGTGCAAAAAAAAAAAAAAAACTCCCTCTATTAATATTCTAATTGAGATTTTATTGCAAGGCAAGTGCAACAGAATAAGGGTGAAATATGAATAAAAATAAGCGACGTGTCAGTGAAAGCACCTGTAAACATCTAAGGTCATCAGTGACTAACAGCAGCTGCAGAAACAGACACTCATCCATCTAACATGCATTATTTAGCCTTTTTCTCTTCTTACAATTAGACATGTACAACCAAACGCAATGTTTTGTACCACGCCATTATTCATTTACGAAGAATGAAGACGAATGGCAGAGCAGGTCAGCGAAAAATGTAGAAATAAGAGAGTAAGCTGAAACTCTTGACACGCTTGGAGCTTTGAGGCGAGTCTCTACCAGCGGTGAAAATCTTCAGACTTAAAGTTTAGTCACTGGGAAAGTTTGCTACATCAGATCTTATACTGCAAATGGGTTCCCATCTCTGCTTTAGCGCATCAACTCTTTTTCCGTAAAAGCCACAAAACACCCACGGCGAGCGTGAAACTTTTTTGTGAAATTGTGGAAATTCTCAAATGTTGCCGTTGCCATCAGTCTTTTCTAATGCCGTATGTCAAAATTCTCATAAAAAATGTTTATAGAAGCATGGCTAATGAAGTTATTCATTAGCTGGTTCTGACTTGAGGACGAAGGCAGCAGATATAAAATTATTGGACAATGGAAAACTACTCAGCTAATGCTTTAAAATGGAAACCAAAAGCATTGAAGACAGAGCGCCATGATTCTAAAGAATAGACAAAAGGCTGCAGGCGGATCAGAGAAGGTCTGCAGTTACCTGTTGGCACTGTAACAATTAGAAGATTACCATGCGAAGCCAAGCCATCAACAAAGTTCTGATAATTAAAAAGATCTTACACTAAAGAGAAATGATGCAACTGATGAAAGAAAGATTGATCTTGTTTTAGTTCAGGCGCCTCAGAAGGTCTGCAAACACTGGAATCAAGCCACAGGACATTTTAAAGCATAGTGGCTTATGGCACTGGACATGTTTACCATGGATTCCTGAGAATACCACAGAGATCCCCTTGAAATGTGTATTTCATAGAGATAACTACCCATAACACACAGCGTCTTGGTTACGTCATCAAAGTTATAGTTTTATTGACCAGCAAACTGACCGGCAAACACTCCCAGACGCACCACCAGCCTGCAGGGATACACAGTTATAGTCAGAGGATGGATGGAAGAAATGTGCAACATGGTGGCAGAAGTGGGTCAAGGCCAGGCAATACAAATGTGAAGCAGTTTAGAGGAAACCACCAAGACGCCGCCAATCTGCTGTAGTTGTCATGCCAGGCCACTGTCTGGCACTGTGACTTCAGCATGTCGTCGAAACACACACATTTTAATCTTTAGCTTCCACCTCATTTAGAAAACAGTAACCCGTCTCCAATAAACCATGTAACACGAATTCCTTACCAGATGTGTTAAACTGAAAACGTTAACTCGCGCTCCTGACACATTTCAATCCGAGAGCTGGTTTGAAAAAGTGATGGTGTCGAGATCCAGAGACGTGTAAACGAGGAGCGGGATCGCAACAGAAATGTTTCACTGAAGGTAATATTCCTTCATCCTCACTAGAGTGGAAAATAAAAGTTATGTCATCTTTTGATTTGGAGCAAGATGTCGTTTCTATCTCGCCGTAACAAAAACCTTCAAATAAAACTTGTTATACCAAAATTTATATATGTCATCGTAATCCGTCAGAAGAACGTTTGTTTCTTTTAGGTTATTATTATGAGAAAGTCTCATTTCAACAAAATACTGCTGCTGTTTACTGCCTTACTCGGGCAGTGAAATACTTCCGTAAATTTGGATGGATTCTACTCTATTTTAATCCTCCATGGAAAGCTGATCCTGTTCACCGTCTGTATCCCAAGATAAAGAATGAAAACTGAACAGTATGAAACGCTGGAAGTCGTGTAGCATTTTGTTCTGTGAATTTTTTGGAACAGTTTTTGGATAAATGATAAGGCCACTAGATCATGCTTCTAGATCTGGTCCCGAGTGACACACATTGTGACTGTGTTAAATGTACTTTATACATATACTTTCTTTCTCTGAGGTAAAATAAATAAATAAATTAATTAATAAATAGAAATCGGCTCCATGAGCACTTTTAAACTAAGTTTAGATGGAAGTCAAGACGTGGTCATCTCTTCTGCTTCGTATTCTTGCCTGAATGAAGCCGTTAATGAATAATTTCTCTCTCTGTGAGGGGCGGAGCCCGCACACACACACACACACACACACACACACACACACACACGCACACACGCACACACACGGCGGCCGAACCGGGTCACTTTAATGGGCTTGAAATTAAGCAAAGAGATGAGAAAAACCAACATTTGTATGTGCGCAACTATTTCTGCCTTAATGAGCGCCGTCTGCAGCCTGGCTGACGGCGCGGTGTAAAATCAGCCAAGGTGAGGTGAGAACTCAGGCATTAACACCCGTTTCCCCCTGATTCAATGAGTCAGAGACGTGGCAGCAACCAGTCTGGCTGCAGGGGGAAAGTTTCCCGCTCGCATAACCACTTTACTCTATGCAAACATTTTTCTTCGGAAATTAATTCAGTGCTGCAAATTTAGCAGCATAAAATATTCACATTATTTTAATATTTCAGTGCAAATAATGAGGGCTCTTGACCTATGAAATTTAAATTTAATCAGCACATGCAGAATTTATTAGCTGCATTTTTCCTATATCTGTCCAGGAAATTTTTTGTGGTAATACAGAATCCTCGCAAAGCACACAGTAATAAAAAATATGTCCCTTAATAATGCATGAATGCAAGTGGGGGGAAAAAAAAAATAATTACGCAGGGATGGTAACGGCGTGTTCACACACAAATAAGTCAGAGACGACGGGAAAACGTACTGAATCCAAACAGGTGTGTTCTGAGTGCTAAACGTGGAGAAAAAGGAGCGAGCATGAAGCGTGTGACAGCTCCATCACAGAGAGCGGGCTGAAGGTCAGGCGCCCAGTAATTGCTGCGCCCAGTTCTCATTTGTCTTAACCAGGGGGGGGGAGTTGCGTTCAGATATCAGCTGCAGGTGAAAAGGTGCTTGGCAGGCCGTCATCCTCAGTCACCTTCATCCCTGTAGACATCAGCACCATGAAGGAGGGGGAGCGGGGGGCACATGGAGAGCAAGGGCCGCATACTCACACGGGTAAGTCCCAGCTTTGGAGTAAATAAAATGTTCCACACATTTTAACATTCCAACTCACAAAGCAAATGACTTAAAGGATGAATGGATTTGAGTTTGTGGGTTTGAAGTGCAGCTTCACCTGAAACGTTGCACAACAGCAAAGTAAATCATCGCTTTACAATTTGTCCAGAAATTATGTTAGGGGAAGCCAAGTGCACTAAACATTTTCAAAGTTAGCAAAAGCTAAAACAACAACGTTTGTTCCACTGTTAACATGTTAGCGGATTAAGAGAAGTGTGCCCATCATTGGTGCAGAGACGCTGATTGTTTTAAGTCGCCTTCATCAGGACTTCATTTCAAGGAATTCTTATTGAGTGATCAGAGGGTTTCTCTTTTGTTTCCTTAAAACAAATAAAAAACTTTTCCATCTACTCCGTCCAGCACAGACATCTCTAAAGCCTGTGAAAAAGGGATTTTTCCCCCTTTGTCTAATATTTCCTGTGTTTCATTATATTTCTGAGACTGGAATCCAGAATGTCTTTGTTCTAGCAGGCTTGCTTCACTGTGATAAATAAGTTAAGGTTGAACAGCGGTTGCCCTCATTCCTGTCAATAAGCCTCACTCAGCAACATGTGACTATTAAAGTTGCAAAAGTGGGAGTGGGAGCAAGGAACAACTGAATCATCCACTGAGCTTACATACCTCTGTGTTCATGTTTGAACACAAAAGAAAATCAGGTTAAAAAAAAAGAGAGATGAAGTAAATTAAAAAAGGTTTTTAAGGGAAAATATTTCATGTCGAGGCACAAGACGTCAGAACGAATGAAAGACTTTCCTTCCCGCACGAGAAGCCATCTGCCGCATCTCAAGTTTATGTTCCGGAGTAAAAGCAAATAGATTTAATCACTGAAAACAAGAAGAGTCTTTGTTTTATCTTAAGGACCTAAAATCACTTTTGATGAGTTCACATCTGTGCTGTGTGACGTGTGGAGTGATTGATCCTACTGGGAATCAATCACTCCACACGCCCACATATAGAAACAGAAGCAGCTACTTTCTGGGAAAAATGAAACCAAATTTTATAAACTGCAATATGTTCAGAGGAAAGTACACCGCACAGTAGTTTCTTTGTTATAATGGTTTGATTTAAACACCCTGCTACTGGAACAAAGTGTGCTTTTGAAGGTTTTGAATCAGTTGGGGAGGAAGTCTTCCCTTAATATCTGTAGCTGAATGCTTAGCTTCATTGTGCTGTAGCAGCAGTAATTTAAAGATGCAACTATACAGTCAAAGTAGAGTTTTCCATTTTTACAAATATAAGGATTCAGAAATCATACAGCATGTTAAGACTGTGATGAACGTAGAGTAATTTTGTCCAGGTTTGTGTTCAGCGTATGGCTGATTCACAGTGTTAGTGGGCATTATGGGGTTGACGCGACAAATGACAGAGAAAATCATTTCCCAACACACAAAACGTGGTCGCGTCAGCAGCAAAAGTTGAACTTTTTTTTTTTTACTTTCATGCATGGATTTCACCGGAGGAAGTGAAACGGTTGTCACCTCACAGTGAAAGCAGGTAATGAATGAAGAGGGAGCAACGTTTGTCTCCTGAGTGTCAAGGCCTTTAGGGAGCACAACCTCTAAAAGCTGAACTTTACAAATACTACAGACAACCGCTAAATACACTTATAACCACCTACTTTAAGAGTTCAAACACCAAATATACCTTGATATTCATTAATACAAGCAGTGTAAAGCAGCCACTCTAGTAGCATTTCTCTTTGTGCTGATTGGCTGTACGCCCCAAGAGCAGAAATTAGCCTGTAGATGTTGGCGTCTGTGGTAGAGCTGACACGGTTTCCACTGTGCATATTAATGGTACAGCTACATATTATAAACATTTTCTGAGAGCATCTTGAATGTTTGTACATTTCAGTTTTCGGTCAGTTTTGGTCTCGAACTCCTGTGAAACGTGTACAGTTCCTCCATAAAGGGCTGGAATTCCAAGATTAATTTAACTCCATGCTACAGGTCAGTAAGCTAGCATCCATCACAAGGGAAAATACTGATTGGTTTGTATTTTCTGTATTTGACTTGGACGTCATTAAAATGTCTTGGACACATCTCTGCTGTCACAACCTTAAGTTAGAAGTGGCAGACTTCCTGGTGCCGCAGAGAACTTTGATTGTCTGCCAGTTGAGAGACGAGAGGCTAAAAGTGTGTGTAGACAAACTTTACAAGGAAAGAAAAAAATCAATTGACGTTAGAAAGACATTATGGTTGTACAATAAATTGTCAGTTTAGGAACATAAAGCATCTATAAACCTGACGCTAACGATCTAAATCTGTGAGGCACAGCAACTATTTACAACTGGATTTTAAGGCTTGAACTGCACACGCTTGCTTTCAGACTGATGGATGTGCATCCTCGACTCGACGTGCCTATCATCTCATCACTATCTTGCAGAACATTGCTGTCCCTCGAGGGCCCGGCCCCCCAGGGAGAGGAGAGGTCAACCGAGCAACTGTGGATAAAATCAAAATGTTTAGTCAATATCTCAGCCAACAGACACACCTAGATGACAGCTCATAGCTGAAATCTTAGGAAGTAAGCTTGTCCTCAGCTGGGGAGATAATATTGATCCAACCTGGAACACAAAAGGTCTTCCAGCGGCCGGCAAGAAAGCGTTAGAATTTTTTTGCGTTATCATTCTTACATTTATAGCATCAAACATTTATTATTACTTTAGATCATTAACCCAACAATATATTGTTATAGATTATTGTGATTCTTAATTTAAAGTGTTCTAACTTCCTTCTGTGTGTATAAACTGACCTGGAGGCCCCATCTGCCTGTTCGTCTTCATGTGAAACAGTTAACTGTGTTTCCCAGACCTTAAATTATGTTTCCACAGGTGCCTCCTTATCAACCGGAATACTCCCTACCTTAGAAACTGCCTGTGTGCAGAAGGAGTTTGTTTCTCCCATCTTTCTTTCCTTTCCTCCCTCCTATTCTCCCTCTTTTCCTTGATTATAAAAGACGAGCTCAAACTGGAAGTATCCAGAACGCGCGGTGGGTCCGCTGCGTCTTCTCCTTTCATGAAAGCTTGGTAAAAACTCACATAAGTTGTCTGTGGTTCATTTTACATAGGTTGTCGAAAAATACCTATCAGGAAGGATCATAAAAAACATATCAACTCGCTTGCTATTTTTTAAACCTAGTGAAGGCAATCTGATTGGTTCTACTTAAGGAATACATTTTAGGAAGAGGAACGAAGCTACAACCATGCGGCAAGGCAGAAAAACAACTTGGGCAATAAAAGAGGCTATTTGATCATGTGTAAACAAATTGGCTTAAGCCTTAATTTCAAGGGAAAAGACGGATAAGAGATATTGATTCCTATGCATCTTTCACCTGCAATCAGATACTGTACAAATTACCTTTTGTCAATTTGTAATTATATAGCTGAATGATTTCCTGGCAAAGCTCTTTTACTGATGAAATGTGCTTTTTCTTGGCCGATGCCTCAGCCAGCCATGCGAGATGGAGAGACGGATCAGACAGGCGGGGCTCGGATCTAAATATCTAAAAGAGCAGAGGAGGTTTTTCCTTCCACCTCTGAAGTGTGAATATCACGTCAATAATGCATTTCATTGGGGCTCATCAGTGTTGGTCTGGTTGTGAAGTCAGTCAGCATCGGCCATGGCGGCGGGCCGCAACCAGACGTTGGGATGTGAGGGTACTTCAGCTTCCGTTTGGCCGTGGTTTTCCATTGAAGAGGACAAACCTGCACAAACCCTAATGGATTTTCTTTAAATGTTTTCCTCGCTGAAATAAAAACAGAAAAATAAACAATGCTCTGTGTTGTGTAGCGTACTGCAGACTGATGAATTCCGGTGGCGGAAAGTGAAAAGCGTTCTTCCTCTCCCGCTGAGGCTTAGCTGAAATCCGAGCACTGCCCTGCTGACGGCTTCTGCTCCTTCAATACATTTTTTTTTTCTTCCAACTCTATAATGACTGCATCAGCAGAGGATGGCGCGGGAGAGAGACGGAAATGGCAAAGGGGATAGTTCTTGCCTTATCTGCCACCTCTGTCTCAGGTGAATTGCAGGAGATTTACCTATTGTCATGGCAACGCAGAAATATTCCAGTCTCGCTGTTCAAATATGGGCAAGATGGCATAAGACTGCTACAAGACAATTTTATCAAATTAGTGGTATGAGGCATTGATCAAAATGTTGACTCCTGAGACTTGGCTCAGTCTTCACAATTCACCAACTTCTCAGGAGTAAAAACTGATTTTATGTTAGACTTTTTATAAACCAATAGTTAGCATACTGTGGCATAAGTGTGGACCATCTTATTCTTCAATTCTTGCAGGTTTTAGGGCCTGCACAGGAAGAGAGAAATATGGATTTCAGAACACTGACACCTTCACTTAAACTGTCTCTGGTTAAATCTCCAATTCCCCAACAAGATACAGTATCCTTTGACAAGAAAACAAAGGGTTTAGATTGCATGGGCTCATTTATGTATTATTAATGGAAAAAGTGTTGCAGCTTTTGCATAGCGTTATGCTGACCTTGATCTGCCTTTGACACCAAATAGTTGTGAGCGATTGAGTCGAGGGTCAAAAGACATTTTGGTGTCAGGTTCTTTAAGTGGAGCGACGGCGCCTCAATGGATTTGATTTGTTAGTCCAACACATCTCACCTCAAACAGATTAAGATCTGAGAAATTGAGTCAACACCTTAACATTTGTGTTCGGAAATGGGGTCCATCCGACCCCACACACGTAAAACTTGTATCGTTTGCCCCAGTCCTCGCACACACAAGGGTTAAATCATTCCTGAATCCTTTGTCTTTTGTACTGTTGCACATTATTCTCCTGAAAGAGTGACTAGTGCTTCCTTAAAATGGTAGTGAGTGTTTGGATGTTTGTTTGAAATATTTCAAACAGCTTCAAAACCAGAAATGCCCAGGCATAATGTCACGTGACACGCTACTGGCTAGCATTTGCAAAGAGGCAAATTCTAGAGAGACGTTCATTTTCTTTGCTGCTGATTGGCTGCAACCTGAAGAACAGAGAAAAGGAAAACATCTGCATTGGTGCCAACACGCTTTCCACTGTGGGTATTGAAATGTATATTAGGTGTTTGAACTATTATAATGAGCAGGTGTAAATGCATTTAGAGGAGGTTGAATGTATTGGACTCTAGTCCCTCTGTATATCAATACCATCTGATCTTATTGTTCAGCACATTGGGGAAATATGCCATGAAGAAATCTTCTTCTTTTAAACTAAGCAATGTGCTTTGGTTTTTAAGTCCAACAGTAAGTGAAAAACAACAACTCAACAACTTCAACCTAAATACTGTTCCTAATCAAGTGTGGAAAAGCTGTGCTTTTACAAAATCCAAGAGTTTTGACTTTTTCAGAGCCTCTTTATGCTCCTATTATCATTTATTGATTTTTTCCCCAAACTTACTCTTCATGTAATTTTTACAAATCAGAAATCCTAACCTACTTTTTCATGAGTTTTATCGTAGTCTAATAATTGGCTTACAGAGGTAACAGTAAGGCAAGTTTGGCCTCCATCTCTGTTGACAAACAAGAATCCTGATCATCTGTTCTTTAGCCCTGGGGGTGAAGAACACTTAGCATGGTACCTGCTAAGCACATGGTTTCCTGCTTCTGCTCCAGATGCAACAAAAAGCCTTTCTGCCAACAGCTAAAATAAAAACAAGAACTCTTAAAAAAACAACAACATAGCGTTGTACTCAGCCTGGCCTCAATCTACGGTTGTCTAAGTTGCTCTTTTGTGAAAAACGATAGAAATGTTTCAACAATCTCCAAGTGTGCTTTAGAAGTCTCTGTTTACTAGAAATTCAGTTTATGTTCATGTCTCTAAACATTAGTTCAAATTATACCTGGTTTCTTTCAAATAAGCATTGAAACTGAATCCAATTTATTTATGTAGCGCCAGTTCACAGCAAATGTCGTTTCAATTCACTTTACAAAAAAAATTTGAATTCCGTCTCATACTTTCCAATTGATCCCAGTTATCAAACAGAGCAGAATGCTCAAACCAGCAGATTAGCACAGGAATGGACAGTGAAATGACCCTTTAACGTACAGCTCTAGTAAACTAGCATCAGAACAACAGCAGGATCAGACAATGTGTAGCTGAAACTGAGGAGCATTTATACTGGAGACCTGATTAGTGGATGTAGAACAGGTGAGTGAATGGAGAACAGCTGCACAGGGCAGGAGATGGAAGCACTGAGGTAAAGGTAACACTGATGACCACCAACACAGAAATAAATGAAACAAGGTGAAACAATACAATCAAAATCAGCAATCTGACCTAAGTCCATCAGACTGACATTAGCAGTGAGCTACTTTATATAAATATATATTAATATCTCCCACACATGAATTAGAATTATTAATGGCTTTGAAAATAGTGTTACTATAAAGTCTGTGCAGATTTCTTTTTTCCACTTTCAATAATGTTTTAAATAATACTTTTACCTGTGCTTTTGTACAACAATAGCACAAAGGGGAAAATATACTCCGAACCTCTACATTTGCACATTCAATAGCTGGCTCCATGCAGAGCTCTGGTTAATCTGGGTAAAAGGTTCGTAGTGTTCCTCACCAGAGCCGGAAAGCACAGCGACGATCTGCCTTTCACACACTGTTCTGCACTTACTGGCACCTGGGGTTCTTCTCCCAGTAGATACGAACACGGTGACTGAAGTCTTAAAGCATCGACCCCACACGGTCCCCTCTCCCTCCCATCGCCGTCCCACTCCAGAAGTTTGATAAAAACTTGCAAATTGTCAAGAGTCTAGATTTCCATATGGAGGACTTCATTCATTGTGGTTTAGTCTCCATGTGAAAATGTATTCAAGCTTCCAGGGCAGTTTGTACAGGGTGTCCGCGCTTCCTAAAAAAGTCTTAAATTTGTGTATCTAAAATTAAGGCTTTAAAATGCCTTAAATTCATTTTTTTAAAGTGACTAGAGCTTAAATACATTAATCATGGGTCTTACATTTTAACAAGCAGACCTACTTAACCACATATATATCGTTTTTTATTTTTCAAAGAGTAGCTGCTAATATCTTTGCTGGCTAGATAGCTGATCTTATTATTCAGGAGAAATATACCATGAAACCATCATCTTCTTTAAAACTAACCAATGTGTTTTGGTTTTTGAATCTAAGATGGAGCATAGAACAACAACAACAACAAAAGTCCAAAAGCTTCAACACTCAACATGCAGTCTCCACCTTAAACTCAAACCAATCATCTGAGAAAACGCTGCAGTCTTACACAGGATAATCCAGGACTTTTGACATTTTTCCTGCTAGCTACCAAGCTAGCTTTATTTTGCATCTGTCATGGGTAGGTGCATTTTCCTCACCAGTTGGCGTTTGTTCGCCATTGACTCTCTTCTGTTGCCAACCCATATGAGGCTAGGCGAATTCTGTACAAAAAAACCCCAAAAACTTTTAAGCTAAGTAGAGAGCCATCTGCAGTGTGAGAAACACATCAGCTGCCAAGATCCACAAGATTCCCAAGATTCCCCAAACATCCTCTGTGTTCCTAATGTCTTCTGTCGTACATTTCATTCAACGTGACATTAAAAAAACCTTAAATTTACCTGGCATCCCTGTTGTAGTTAAATAAAAACACGAGGCTTGTAGATAGCATGAGCGTCGTCTTGTTTCTTGTGTTTGACTTTCTTTTTTGAGGGAAACAGGATATATTGATAAGACTGAGGAGAAACAGCTTCTCTGTTGCCTTGCAGTCTGACCCCCACGCTTCACCACAACACAACACGTCTCCACATATTAAAAGATTATGCCGGTCAGAGGTTCCAGATACTGTGACAACTAAGCGAGACGTGAACCACAGCCTAAATCTCATATTAGCTTCCTTCCTTTATCTCGGTCCTGAGGGAGAACTTGTTTGTAAGCGTCATTCAGGGTCCAGCAGGTCTGTTTCAGACTTATCCGAGCGCCATCCACTTCCTCCTTCCATCTTTTCTCTCCTGCTGAAAATGCTGCAATTTCAGTAAACAACTAAGGCAACAAATGGAAATCCCAATTTCCCACAAAGAGAAATAGGAGGATATTGTTTTAATATTAGCAGGGAGGGAACAATTCGAACGGGCTTGTGGAGAAAGATAATTGGGACTTTTTTTGCTTTGCAGAGCTGCTCCATGAGAAACCGAAAACATTTGTGTTGCTAAAATTACACGGAGGAGTAGTCCAGGTTGTATTTTACAACATAATTTGCATTCTCACTGTGAATCAGAAAGTCTGAGATTTAATGCTTCTGAACAAAAGAGAAAAACATCTTAAAAACAGTCAGATCAGGAAAACATGGTGAGTTTAACTGACTGGAAAAGAAATCCTGATAGCTAACAAGGGAAATTTTGTACACAAATCTGTAAAAAAAAAAAGAATAAAAAAAACATTATCTCTTGACTAACTTTCCTGCTATCTGCTTTTGATATGAAAATACCATGGAATGTGCTGAGCTAAATGAAACACATGATATTTACATAAACACTTTAGTTTATCTTCATCACCCATGCATAATGTTTTTCCCTCATCTCAAACATACGTGGAGTGTGTTTCTTCTTGTTTCTTTTATGCATATTTGAGAAATTCTTTAATCTCCATGGCAACCACTCAGCCATAAAAAAACGCCTGCCTGGAACTAGCTCCGCCCTCAGAGCTGCACTTTCCAAACTTCCAGCTTCCGTCTCACAGACCAGCCCTTCCCCTTACTCCTCCACTCAGATCCTTCAGACTAGCCAGCAGTAATTAGCAAACACATGATGTAAGTGAGCATCTGCTGAGCTCCTTATAGGAGCTACTGCTCAGCTCAACGCTGGTAAAAACGTTTCTAAAGGGTTAATAGAGGAGCCATGTGATGACTTCCTGAAGGCGGAGTTTCAGAAAGAGCAGGAGTTTTTAAAGACCCAGAGGCCCAATTTCAAGATGTTAAAATACAAAGTCAAATTTATTTTGGTCCATATTTGATATATATCCAGCATTTTTATGACAAATGAATGTAACATAATTACTTGATTGTGCTATAAAATGGCCCTATGTGCCAAAAATACCTAATTCTGTACCTTCAAAATAGAAATTCATAATGTCGGTTCATATAAAATGTCCATTTATACTTATAAACTTAATAATAAAAATAATTTGTTCAATATTACATTTCAACTTATTTCTGTAAATGTACCGAAAATCAGCCTGACTAAATATTCTCTCAATTGCTCATCTGAAAAAGTAAATCAAATTTTAAGTTTTTGGAATATGTTTAGACTTCCTAGAAACGTCCAATATGTCTACCAACGTCAAAGCAAGGAGAGAACAAACTCAAATAAGACCACAGGAAGGAGAGCGATGCCAGGCTGACATTGTCCACCTACCTGGAGCTCCAGAAAGCCCAGGGAGCCTCGATGTGTTCAGGTTTACCTTCGTTCACCACTTCATCAGCTGCTGCTCCATCAGGACGCCTGGCAGCACAACACCAAGCAGCTGGCAGGAGTCTGAGAGAACTGAGAACACAGGAAGTCCTACTGTTCTGCTTTTAAATGTCTTCACTAGAATATTACAAGTAAAGAAAAACAATTTCAAGTTTATTTTTTAATTAAAATAAGAACCATCTGTGACTCAAACTGTCCAATAGAGGAGCTGGAGTCAGTTTGTGAGTTTGGCTCGTAACTCATTGGTGTCAAACCGACTGAAACGCAAAGTAAAAATACACCGCCTGGACTTTTTATTTTTTTAGTTCTGGACTAAAGTAAATGAACAGCAGGTGTGATTGCATCCCAGCAGGCGAGCGCCGTTTGTGGTGCATCCTGCTCTGTGCCGTTCACATGGCAACGAGACCCTCCAACCCGGAGAGGTCGGCCACGCGGGAATTCCTGAAGCTGGGCTGTCAGATCTGGCAGCCACTCAAGCGTGGTGTATGGAGTAGCAGGGGTAAAGAGCAACATGGACACACACACACACACACACACACACGATGTGTTCTCTCAAATTCCCAAAATCCATCAGCGTTGCTCCCCTTCCAGCTCCAGCGTTACACACATTCTGTGCGTCCCTCTCTTCCTCCATGAAACTCCGAGGCCGTTGCCTCGGAGTTTCACCCAGGTTAAACTGATATTCTCTGGGGCCGGATGGGTGGCCGGGACCCAAACTGGCAGGAGGGAGCCCACGGCTTCAAGGGATGCAATTAATCTCTATCAAAATTCCCCTTTTAGGTGTGATTAGCAGAGAGCTGGACGAGGACGAGAGGCGCAGCTCCCCGGCAGCGTGCAACACTGAGACGGGGGATAATTTGTCTCGCTAACGAGGATGTAATATTGATCAGGATGCACAGAGAGATCACACAGCTCTTCAGGACCATTTTCTCCCATCATATTGATTTCAAACATTCAAGCAAGTCAAAGCATGAAAAATTGATCATCTGCTTCATGAGGGGTTTTTGTTGTTGTTGATCTCAGATTTTGAGAATGAAGTCAAATTCTTAAAGTTGGGTCAACCCAAAGACCTTTTCATTGGGTTATTTACATCCAGTTAAAAGCTTTTTACATTTCTTCAATTTTATTGTCAGGTTTCCCACAAAGCTTTGCTGACCCCTTCAGCCACTTTACCAGTAGAGGGCACTAGCAGCTAAAAAGATAGTAACTATAAAGCACTAATCACAAATATTAGTTCCACTATGCTAACATGGGTTAGTAGAAACTAATGACAAAGTGCTGCATTCAACCATGTTGAAAACCATAGCGCTAATACCAACGCTAATGCTAAAGTGGTAAATTCAAACACCATGTGTCACATAGAGAATATCAGGAGGCTCTCAAAGCAATTCATGTATATTTTTTGTATATATTTATTTAATTAATATCCTTGGTTGTTTGCTCATATCAGTGTTGTATTCTTCTGTACACCTCCTCCTCGGGGAGGAAAAAGAAGTCTTCACCAGATTTAAAATAAGAGCATTAACATAAATGTCAAATTAACCCTTTATGCCCTAAATTTAAAATCTCCGCCAGGATATTTTTTCTTATTTTAATTCTATGCAGTTCTTTAAATGTCCTTTGAGTAAATATATATTTGCTCATGTATCCCTAAAAACTGGAACTTTCAGTCTGTAGCACTTTATTTTTGCAATTTACCGTCTATTAAAAGAGTGCCCGTCAGATTCATTTCTATAATAACCCGATATTGGGTGGGAATAGAAACGTCTCTCCTATCAGAAACCATTGGAATTTCTCAGATAGCGCAAAGTGTGGTGGAATTACGGCGCTGCAAATTTTTCTGGATCGTCAGCGTTCCGTTTCGTTCTTACAGGGATAAACCAAAACTTCAACACAGACGTCAAAACTTTATTCAGCCAAAACTTTGCAAACCAGCCGAGTAAATTGGTGCTTTAGAATGTAAACATAAAAATTCATTTGGCAGGTGAAGTGTGCTGTTTTTAAAGTTAGCAACATGCTAATGTGCTAAACAAAAAAATGACCTCTGCTATTGTTTTCGATTCAACGCAGTCATGCACAACACAGACTTCTGGGAACTCTAACGCACGATTCTAAATCCTCTACCAAGACACTACCCAGTAATGGCAGACTTCATCTAACTCTGTTGAAAGAATAATGAATTAACTTATGTTTTTCTTTCACTGAACTTTACTGTCGAGTTCAGTGAGAGGAAACAACTGAATCCAGACCACAGTAAGACGTTCCATTGATGTAAGAAACTTATGGATATAAAAATCTTTTTCTTAATTTTTTCTAAAAATCTAAATTAAGACCATCAAAGCCCTTCATTTGAACTTCAGAGAGACCAAACACTAAGGTAATAAATATTCTCAGTGGTTTAAGTCTCTCCTTGAGTAGTTTGCTGTCTTGTTGAAGTCTAATGTTTCTGTTGTCCATTAACTTAACGTAGCTCATCTCTCCTCTGCAGCTACATGAAGAATTATCCACAAAGATCCAACACTGCCGTTTCCTCCTGTGACATCACAGCTCCGTTTCTGGTTATTTCTGTTCTTCATGCTGAACACCGTCTCAGCCTCACGCTGTAGAGTCGAGTTCCCCCACAGGGATCAATACATTTTTATAAGATCTCATGTTGTGTTTGGAGATTTGATTCAAAACCAAACACTGAGCATAAGCAGAGCTCAAGGAGCTGCTTCCAATTCATCCGTTTCCTCTTTGCCGAAGACCCCGAGACCCACCGGAGCCGAACCCTCTGCTGGTTCTGAAGTGGAGCCGTCGGCTTCCCGCTCCGCCCCGGAGCCTTTATCTCTCTGCAAAAACGGTACAGGTGGAGGAGAGCTGAACGGCACGCGGATCTGAGCCGGTTATTTCCAGTAATTAGCAGGGCGTTCTACATCATTAGCCTCTGAGTGAGCATTAATAAAGGGGCGTGTTGGAGTGGGCCAGGAGAGGTTATCTAAATGCAAAAGAGCGGTCCATCTCGCACAACTGCGCGTGGAGCTAAATGTTTGATTCATAATCTGCTCGTAATGAAGTCGGCTGTCAGAGCAGAATTTCCTCCTCGCCTTGTTCCGGCGGCGCTTTGCAGAGGCTTGAAGGTGAAAAGCAAAGGCAAAAACAAAAGCTTTAAATATTAAGCAAATGACTTTAAGTGCATTCGCTCCAGCAGGTTTTAAGCTGATTACCAGAACCCTGCTGATTTCACATTGTCATGTTTGTTGTGCTCTTCGCTGAATTGAAGCATCCAGCAGGAGGAGTTCCCCAGACTCACTGCTTCAGTTTCCGTAGATCCTCGATAACATGACCGCAGACGGCCTCTTCAGAGAGCTGGATAATTTGTATCGCTTGGATATATCCAAGGATTTGGACGATATAGATTGGAAAGGTGTACCAGATCTTCTCATTAGCTCTACTTTCCTCCTACATGAAGCTACTAAAGAAGCTACTAAAGAAGCTAAAACGGCCCTGAACTATTTGGTCTTCTTCACAGTCCCTGCAGGATTTTGTTATCGCTTTTGCAATCTTTAGCAATCAGAATCATTTATTTTCTGGCGCTACTTCATCAAGTAAGGCCTGAGGCGGAAGTAGTAGAAGTAAGATATACTGCCACCTGCAGGTGGGAGTTAGCATCACTTAAGAGCAATGTCTGAGAATTTTTGTGGAAAATTTGCAATAAACTCTTAATGTGGGGATCTATTGAATTTGCGTGAACGTATTTGAATCTAGCTGCTGAAACCTGGAGGGACTGTCTGTGACATAGAAAGTTTTTGGATCAGTGGTTCTGTGTTTTTCTCAAATGGTTGCTCACACTGGTCCAGGATTCTTCTTGCTTAATTTAAGAATCAAGATTGAAGAGTTAAAATATTGAAATAGACCTTTAGAGCGAGAAAGTCACAGCCTAACTACAAACAATAGACATGAACCTGCATGTTTAAACGTCTTTAAGGGAAATAAAAGATTCATCTGTTCGGCATGGATTTAAATAGGAGTTAATATCTACTATGTGTTCTAGTTTATAGTATTTTTTCCATACAGCAGCTTTTATGTTACCTGTGTTTCAGGACCAGTGTATTAACTTTGATTAATTACATAGAATTTAATGTAATTCATCAAATGTTTTTATTACTATTTTTATTGTTCCACATATAAAACGTTCTGGATGTGTCCTTTGTATTCACGTTTCCGGTACTGCCGTAAACAAGCGATATCCCCAAACAACTAAAAGCTCAGCTACTATTTGAGCTTTTGACTTGCTAACTAGCTTCTCCCAGTTGTAAAAACAGTACCTTGTTGGCATGGTTATGCTATCAGAACGGTCAGTAAAAAAAAAAAAATATACACTGCTCAAAAAAATAAAGGGAACACTCAAATAACACATCCTAGATCTGAATGAATGAAATATTCTCATTGAATACTTTGTTCTGTACAAAGTTGAATGTGCTGACAACAAAATCACACAAAAATCATCAATGGAAATCAAATTTATTAACCAATAGAGGCCTGGATTTGGAGCCACACACAAAATTAAAGTGAAATGTTCCCTTTATTTTTTTGAGCAGTATGTATATATTACCACAGAAACGCCTTCAACTCCACCGCATGAGCAATTTAGAAGATTTTATAGACCATAACTAAAACTTATTCAGTTAAATTATGACTTACAACAAGATGGCAAACTGAAAAATTAAAAATGATTTCTATATGGTGGAATTCATGCTACGTGAGTTTGGTTAAATTTGATTTTTAATCTTATCAATCTGTAAACACCTTCATAAAATAAAGGAACAAGTTATTTTTGCCAAAAGATGATTTAGTAATAATAATAATAATAATAGTAATAATAATAATAATAATAATAATAATAATAATAATGATGATGATGATGATGATTTTGGCAAAAAATGCCATTATATCAGGAAGGTGACGATATGTGCCATGGTAAAAGGTAAGTACTACACCACAGTTATAAACTTGGCAACACAATAACAACTACCCTTTAAAAAAACAATCCTTTAAATAGAACTTCAATTGAAAAAGCAACAAAAAAAAAAATCCTTTTAGGAGCAGAAACACAGAAAACATGTTTGGCCTGCTCATAACAACCTGCTGGTCCCAGTTTTAACACGGACCTACTGATGTTTTGAATATAAGTGTTGATTTTAGCGGTTTCGTGACGGCGCTGCAGACCGTGGCAGCTTGTCAGCGCCGAAACGAGGGGAGGCGAAAAATATCAGCGGCGTCTTAATTTGATGCTGAAATGTGTGACGACGCGCCGTAAACGGGTTTTCACCGTTTTAAACCAAACCACACGCTTTCTGACGCAGGGGACACGAAGCTATTGATGACATTAAGTTTCACATTCCCTAAAGAAAAATGTGGGGGTGGGGGAGTGCAAAGAAAAAACGTGAGTTATGTCCCATACAAGAAATGAAAAGTAAAGTACAGAGCGAGGCAGCTGCCCGGTGTGGGTCTGTCCAGCACCGGTGATGTGGAGATCAAATGGCCCGGCTGCCAGTCAGGACGACCTGTGGCGGCCAGCGCCGCCTCCCCCAAGCTGCCCCTTGAAAGGAGACACAATCCCGATAAATGTATTCCTGTCAACATTGCTGCGATGCCTTTTTAATACACTCCCCAGAGGATTCAGGGCAAGAGCAGCCCGAGTCAAACTCCATTTCCCTCGGCTGAAAGAGAGACGTGACAAGAGCCTCGCTGCAGGTCAGGGACGGTCACCGGCAGCGCGGCAGCACACACCGCGGAGGACCGAGAAAAGGCTTTCTGTTTCCCTCTTTCTCTCTGTGATTATGTGATTTAAAATCACACACGGTAAACTCAAGGCAGTGTGAACGGAGCCGGGCCGGACCGAACCGTCGTTTTGTTTGTTACGGCTCCAGAGAGCAAACGGGCTGAGAAAGGTGTGGAAAGAGCAATTTTAGGCGAAGTCGCACTTACAGCACAGCTGGCTGAGTTCAGTTCACACCGGAGGAAAGCGAGGCGTATTGGAGGGAAAATGTCAAAAGACGTCTCTGGTCTTGAGCCTCAGGGCTCATCACTAAAGCAGCTGTGTGACGGTTAATGTAACCTTTAAGGATCTGGGTGAAGATTCTCAAAGAACTTCAGTTTCTCTTCAGAGCCGGTGGGAACAGTAGCTCTGTTTCTACAGAAGCATCACAGTAAGGAGTCGTCTTATCAGTAACTGATTTTACAGATTCCATAAGCAAAGTAATTACATTTCATGATTATGGCTGAAAGCTTCTTGGAGGTGAATTTGAGAAAATACAATAGTTATCAAATTTCAAGAAGGAATCTGAAACTAAATAATTGATTTTAAGACGTTAGTATTGATCGGATGCCGATGCCGACTTGGTATCAATATCAGTATCACCTTTAATCAGCAGCTGAATGTCTCACTTTTTTACACATAAATCAGCTTAGGCCTAGTTTTATTTAATTCCACTGTCACACACTCAAACTGAGAAAAATATTTTCTACAAAATAAACATCACTGTTCATGTTCAGGGTGTGCATGTTGTTGCCACGCTGCCTACCATTTGTTCTTATTATTAGATGTCTAATCTAATCTCTTCTACAGGTCATCTGAAGGTCTCTCTGTTGTCAGCCAAACTAAAATCAAATGTTCTGTGTCATGTCCTGATATTACAGTAGAACAACTTTCATGATGAGCCATCCATGGATTTTATGTCACTGAGGCATTGATTGGTTAAAGCCTCTCAGGTCCCTTCAAGTTCAGCTAAACATGTTTGCTGATTTATGGGGTTCCCAGTTGGTTTCATGTGAAGCAAAAGTTTTATGCCGGTTAATAAATATGCAACCAACGAGACAACACGAGGTAGTTAAAATACCTCTAAAACCAAGTGGGTCAAATTTTCTATTCCTGTCAAGACCTCTGCTGCTGTCTTCATCGACGTCTGAAAGGTTAATGTGTTGGACTGAATGCTGAGAATCTGAGGGCAGGATGGAGGCCTGCCAGCAGCATGAAATCTCCCCTTAGTGTTACAATTTTATTTCCGTTGTACATGAAATCAGAGAAAATAAAATGTTACAAGTTTAAGAAAAAAAACAATTCAATGCTTCTGAACATTCAAGGGATTAAACTGGAACAACGTGACGAAGCTGCGTGTGGATATTCATTTAAGTCACAAGAAATAATCACATTTCAACTAATCTCAAGGAGATATTTTTTTGTTTTTATCTGGACTGAGTTTCTGTACGTTATAATTTACCTTCCCGTGCTCCTCTTTTCTGAAGATCCTAAAACATTCTTTCAGAAACAGATGCAAACACCCTGCGTTTATCCGTAACTCTGCTGGGTCAGCCTCTCTTCAGAGCGTTGGGCTCAGATCAAAGCCGGGTGGACGAGCCCCCGTAGAATCAGAAAAGGATTACAGTGGAACGCCAGGTTTGGTTGGCTGCCAGCGGGCGACTTCGCAGCAACTTCTGTCAGAAGGCACTTCTTTATGGTAAATCACCGACAGTCCATATCAATAATTACACCCCACAGATTTCAGGCCTCTAATTTTTCTATATGAAACATCCCTCTGCCGGAGCAGAGGTGAAGTTCGCTGTGTGCTGGAAATCCTCTTTTTTTTTTTCCCTCAGCACTTGATCCTAGCTGACAGGCCGAAGTCAAATTTAGCTTGACGAGTTTGTGATGTTGAGCAATTTCATTTCCTCAAGATGTTTCCTGTAGTTTATCAAGCCGTTTACGTCACGTGTTACAGCAAGCACCTGCTCTAAACACTCATCAGTAAGGGAAAACATATTTACACATTATACAATAAGAAAATATTAAATTCCAGAGAATAAATAAATAACTTCATTGTATTTCCATACATTTCCACTTTAACAGATTGTACATGAGTAAGTGGACTTAACCCTAACCTTTCCCAACACCACATGTAGGATTACTCTGAAGTAACTTTTAATGGGAAAATGTTGAAGTAAAAGTGATTTATCAGACTGTCTTTGGAAAAATATTGGAAAGTATTGTGGTGACACATTGGAAAATATAGATTTTTAATCTAAAAATAATGAAAAACAGGCTGATTGGGTTCACTAGTGTGTTCTTATGTCCCTGGGTGAAGTACCGGTCTGTTAGGTCTCTAAAAACCCTCTCAATTATTTCACCTTATTTCCTCTGGATGTGCAGAATTGAAAATAATGATAATAATAATCATGCAATCCAACAGATATAAAAATAACAACAACTTATAGTCTGTATTTAACATTGATAGAAATCAGAGATCTGTAGGTTGTGTTACCTGTTGGTTGGGAACTGACAGTGAAAAGCCCAACATAATAAAACCACCACCTCCACAGAACTAGACTTTATCTGATTCTACATACTGATTATTTTCCCCCAGAATAATAACTCCAACACAACCTCCATGTATGCTGTTTAAAAAAATCAAGTGATATCTCTGAGAAAATGGAAGATAATTTAAGCTTCCCTCTGGGTGTGTTTCTTTTTTCTCGGTCTTTATGAAAATGCGCTTAAGTGAAAACAGTTGCAAATGACCTTCATTTGCTCTTGGAGCTTTGATGTTTTTTTGTGTTTTTTTTTTTACTTTTGTATAGAGTTCTGAAGAGCCTTTTTACCCAAAGGGAATGTGTAATTTCTTACTAGGAGGGTCACTGCCAACCAAAATACAGTAAAGTGTCTGGAGTCTCCCAGGACTCTTTATGCACAGCAGGACATTTTCCTCATTACACGCATAACATTTATTTTACTGTAAATAAATGTGACCAATAAAACCGAAGGACTTTTGTTTCTTCTATTCTGTTTTTACTGTTGATTGAAACATTAAAGTTCACCATTTCACCCCCAATCAAACCTTAAGATTTATATAACTAGAATCTTTTAAAACTATATTTCAAAACCAGGCTAAATTCATATTTCCAGCTACGACAAATCCTTGAGAAATTCCACTTCCTCTCTGGCGCTGCGGCCGTACGAGGTGCAATCAGCGTCCCTTCAGACCAAACATCCCACATCTCATTTCTAACAAATGATGTGGTGACAAATAACATGCAGGGTACAAATGCATTTACATATAAATTAAAGCCCAGACTCCGGCTCCGGCTGCACACGAAATGTTACGTTATGAGTCAGTAATTTAGACTAATGACTGCAATAACAGCACACTTACTGTAAGACAATGTAAGTAGATGGCATTTGAATGTGGCTCGCGACAACAACGTGATGCTAATTTGTTTGTTTTCTGTTGCCCGTTTAGAGGCGAGACCAGAGCCGAGCTCATCTCCATGCGTTTTATTGATCCCACTTTGAGAAGCTTAGAGAGGCGCAAAAGGGCTCATTGTGTGTCTTTATTTTTATCTCGTATCTCAGTGTGGAAACGTTGGAAACGCGAGCTGAGCGTCGTGTTAGCGCGTCTTCAGAGGGATCAGCTAACGCGGTGGGATTATTTACAGTTAGCGGAGGGGGAGATCTTCACTAGAGGAGTTGATGTTAATGGTTTCCAGTTGGTCCACGCTTTGCTTCCTGATTAATTAGCCGACACAGGAGAGTCAAGCTTCAGGCTTTAAATGCAGACTTTTACCCCAAGTGGACAGGAAGTCGTGTTGTATCTCGTCATCAGTTTGAAAAGAAGAACAAACACTTCCAGAGGTCATTAAAAGGTCAAACAGCCAGTCCACATTTACAAAGTCAAATGGAATATGGCGTCCATCGGCTTTGCAGCAAACATTTTTGTCTGTGGCATTTCAGTTTTAAAGATTTAACCAAAAAAAGTTTTCCAAAGGCCACCGGAGATCAAACTCAGTTACAAAATTGATATAAAATATTTGTGGTGGTTTGTGCAGCACAGTTGACTGACACCAAGTTTGCTTGATTTGGTGAATGTTGGGGTGGCTGGTTGACCTCTGATGACCCACATTTATCAACATCTTTAAAATGACAAATAGCACAAATATTTTACACCAGTTTTGTGTAATTTGAAGAAAGTAGTGGGCAGGGAGGAGTGTCAAACTTCCCTCAGGTGGACATCCATCCATTATTAATAAATATCTTGGATTTCAAACCAGTATTGCACTGATACATGCCTACAACCATATGCACTGATCCTGAGGTTTAGTTTTTAATTAGTTGTGAACATGGTTCAGTCAACCCAACGAGACGCTAACAGGAGCTAACAGCAAAACATTTTGTTTCTCCAGGAGTGAAATACAAAGTCGATAAAGTGGTAAAAATAAAAAAAATCGTTTAAATGGTGAAAATTCCCAGTTTGATGTAGCCCAAATTTTAAAACATAAACTCTTCAGTTAGCTTATTTGTCACAAATGGATGTTAAATACAGACATGTTACATTAGAGTGGGACGCCTTTAACTCCGCTCACATCTCGGTGACTGAAGTGTGTTTTGTCAGCTTAACAGACTATAATTTGTTGGTGTAAAATTCACATTTGGTTGCATCACTTTGCAGCGTCTCCGCTGCCGCTCTGATGAAACCGTAAACTGAACGCCGGGGTTCGCGTGGCACATCTATTGATTGCAGTTTTGCCTCGGCAGCCTGCTGCAGATGGCTCCCACTGCGTGTGTGGGCTGCAGCGTGATTAGGTCGGCCGTGACAAACGCAGTTCTTTAAGCGCAGCGCCGGGGCCCTGCCGGAGTCACGCCGGGGGAGAATGTGAATATGCCTCCGACCCGGCCTCCCAGCTGCGCCTTTGGAGCCCGGCTCTGCTCGCTCGCTCATCGGAGAGGTCCATGTGTTTTCCCGAAAGCAGCCGTTTCGTTGGGACAAACTTTAAAACATTCTGATGGTAAATGAGAGCCGATCTCTCTGCAGCATATGCTGCAGCATATGCCTGACGTTGTGTTTTGGTCTATGGCTGTCGCTCTCTCAGATGGGTGTTTTTTTGTTTGTTTTTTCTGTGGAAGGAATTATTTTTGACAAGCTTCCAGTATACCTTGTTCTGGAAAATGGGTTGTGTTACTGACATGGTTGATTGTATGAAAAACGTTAGGATAAAAAAGCTAAATAATAAACACACTGATTAATAACACCGGGTGTGTCTTAATAAAGATAAAAAATAAAGATAAAAAAAATACGTTGAAAAAGTTGAAAACTCATATATGTATTCATTAAGTTAAGAATTTATGTTCATTATTTTTTTTATAAGACCAAAAAAATAAACTTCTACTTCAGAAATGTTATATTATTACTACACCTTGGAATATAGAGTCAATATAAAGAAACTGCTGACTTCAACTGAAGGAGGACCACACACAAAAAGCATAGCCAGGTATTTTGATAGAAAGTTGAGTGGAAGGAAAAAGTGAAGAAGAGAAATGTACACCAGAAGCTGCAGTCCTGACTGAGGTTGTCCCAAAGAAAAGAAAGTCTGAGGTTGAGTTGAAAACATCAGAAAGTATCGGAAAAAACAAATTTTTTCCTTCTCAAACAGTGGCTGGCGCTACGTCCTGGTGTTGGTCCGCTGCGTGTTACCGAGTCCCAAATCACCACAGCCTTCTACTAGGAAATGTTGACGCACATCTTAGTTTCCTCTGCTGACAAGCTTCAGAGCAGAACAATCAGAGTATGATTTTTTTTTTCAGGACTTGGATGCACTTCTGTATTTTTTCTCACTAATGCGTACTTAGCTGTGCTTATCAGAGTCATAAAAATACATTTGCTTAATAGAAACACACCAATTTAAAAATAAAAACTCAATTTTTGATTAAAAATTTTGCTGCTAGGATGAGGTGTAGGAGGATTTTTTAAAAACTTATTCATATGGGATTTTATTTGTGTTTCTTTTTTAATGAATTATTTTTTAAATCAATTGCAATTTTTTTTTGTTTTAGTGGAATATCAACAAAGTTTTGTGCAGTTTTGTAATGGAAGTGCAGCTAATGTGAGTTAACTGCAAATTTCCCTCGAAAATGGTCACAAACATCAGGTTAAGGTGTCTCCCACCTCCCACCTGCAGGTGGCAGTGTGTCTTACTTCCACCACCACACTGCCTCAGCCTTACATAGTCCATGATCAATGTGAAGAATAACAAAAATCAAGCTATTTAAGTCTGACAATGTGTCTCCATTGTGGTTTAAACTCATTTAGATTCAGCCTGTCCAATCTGCCTGCTTCCTATTTTTCCTAATCTTTTTTTTTGCTTCCATATGTACATTTTGGAAATGGTTTAATGAGGAACAATTTTCGCAAGAAATATCGTAACCACAAAAACCTGAAGGGTCTGCTTCAGAGCTACTGTATGTGGGTGGTAGGAACTCTTGGATTATCTTCTTCAAAAATGGGGCCATTGAAACTTAACTTTGGACAAACAGCCTTGGGTTCCATTTTTTAACAATTTTGTAACAGAATGTTACCAACAGCAGTCAAACCCGACTGCTCCTAGCTAACCCACACTGAAGACACTTTTACTTCAAATGAAACAAGACATCATTGCAGTTGTATCAAAAAAACACAGGATTATCGCCCCGGCCCCCCTGATGAGGTGATGAATTATTTCCACACCAATCTTCTTCCAAAAACAAACACCCTTTAATCTTCCTCACCACCCGACTCCGCCTGTATCAGATGATTTTTTTTTCTTTTGGGAAGGAAGACGCTGCTTCAGGAAATCATTTGTTTCCTTTTGCAATCTGGCCCGCTGTGGGACCTTCACATGCCCAGCAAAGGCAATCGTTAAGAGCCTCTTTTTTTTCCTGCTGCCATTAAGGTCTAATATATCAGCCGTGCAGTCAATTGTTCTTGACAGGCAGCTTCTTGAACTTGAACTGGGTCATCTGGTGACAGATAGCATGGCCTGTTTGTTCAATTTCCTCCTTTACAATGGCAAAGTGTGTTATTATAAATCAGAAGCGGATGCGTTCATCATGCGTCTTGTCAGTGGTGGTGAGCGCTACGTGGCGGGTGTGTGTGTGTGTGTGTGTGTGTGTGTGTTGCAGAGCGATTGGAGAGTTAGTAGAAAAAGGGCAAATAGGACAGGATGCAAGCTGAACATGTGTTCAGTTTATGTTAGCATGAGTTGTCTCTACGTGAGGATGTGTGCTGCGTTCACAGGCAGACATTCTAATAATTAGCTACATTAACAGGAAGGTTTTGCGTCTGCTTAAGCGAAGGGGTAAATTTTGGTCAGTTTGGTCACATCAGAGGCTCGGCTGTGTCCAAGCTTTGATATGACAGAGATAATAAGGATGTTATTGCTGAAGTGGACCAGAGTTACCTGCGGAGGATATCTGTCCTCGTTTCCCATCCACACCGAAGGCAACATCTTCCCTTTTAATATGACAAGTAATATTTGAGGGGACGCACATTGCTGATATCTGGAACCAATAACCAGCAGCGTTTTCATGTCAAGATATTGTGTTTTAGTGGCTCCATCTGAAAACAAGCTAGGACTTTGACTTTGAAGTTGCTTAAGTAAGTTTCAGACGTGGATGTTTGGTAGTGAGGTGTGACTGAGTTCAGGCTGTCTTGTTCTTCTCCTCAGTGTCTTTACTTCAGACGATAAAGATGCAGCCAGTGAGCCTCCCTGTAAATGGTTGAGCCTCGTCCATCCACAGGTCAGCGGCTGGTTTAGGGTCAGACGTCTTCGCTGTCCTTCATGACAGACGAACGCACGTCATGGCTGCGTTTTTCTAACGTTGAGACTCCAGTGCTGCTCTCCAGTGTGTGTGCAGCGCACAGAAAGTTTTAAGGCTTTACATTATTGCCTAATATTTTTTGACACTTGCAGACACTTTAATATTTTTCTACCTTATAAATTTTTTGGCACACTCCCACACAAAACACGAACAGTTCCTTTGCATTCATAACTTAACCAGCGACCCGGAACATTGAGTAATGCTTCGAGTAATATTGATATAATATATTAGAATATATTTCAACATTCTCAACTCCTGTCTGATTTTATTAGGACTTGAGTTCTGTGGTTTTGTGCTCAGCAGCAGTAGTTTTAAGTGTATTCTCTAAAAAACGATTCCATCTCAAACTTTGCACCTTGTAAATCGTGAATCAAAGATTTTCAATCTTACAAACAAACCCTGAACCTTCAGCTACAGCAACCCCAAAAGAAAAAAAAAAGCAAAAACAAACATCTGTCATTCTTTTCCTTCAGCTTCTCAGATTCCCGTGTCAGATCTACCTGTAATGGACGGAGCAGACGGAAATACGTCCTGACACGTTAAGTTGTGACTTGATCAGATTACACAGCGTGGCACCATTAATGGACAGGCTAAGTGTTTTTCTGCCTGAACCGAGAGCCCAACAAGATTTAGTTACCAACCAAAGTCTGTGACCTTGTCAGCCTCCATCATGTAATAAAATATTGACAGGATTTCAGTCAAACATCAGCTGAGAATTAACGGAGGAATCAGTCTCACCCTTCAGGAACTGCTTGATGGTTCGGGTTCAGCCTGGTTCCTTCTGGAGCGAGGTTTGCTGGCTGGAGAAAATCTCTGCAGACTTTTGCGAAAAATGTTCTGACAAAATTAAACGCTATATACTTGATATCCATCAGTGTATTTTTGTGGTTGTTTCAGGGTTTAACCTGCATGGTGGAGTAGTTAGCAAACCGAAGACTGACTTCACATCCCAGCGTTTGGTCTTTCTGGATGGAGTTTGCATGTTCTTCTTCATGGTTCTCTCTGAGTTCTCCGGCTGCCTCTCACAGTCCAAAGACATGGCTGCTGGGTAATTAGTCTTTCTGTCTTAGCTTTACCTCTTGCCTCTGGGTTACCAGAGATGGGTTCCGGTCCCCCTAAGATCCTGCAAGATCAAGGAAGAATAGAAAACGAACGGATGGAATTATTTTGGCACTAGTGGTCTTGCTGAACCGTAATTTGTTAGGACACAGAGTGGAGAGAGCAGAGGAAACTTCTGATTTTAGGGGACTTTCAAAGTAGCAGGAACCAGCTGTTGGTCCTATGATGGCATTTTAGGATTTCTGGAGACTTCTTTTTGTCTTGAGGGAAGTCTTCTTGGGGGAAAGTTCCTTGAACATTGGGCATGTTGGCACCTGTCTTAAATGTCCTCAACTTGTAGATTATTAAAATCCTTTTAGACAGCTGTAAACCCCTTAACTCATAAGCTGCTCTAATCTTGTTTCTGAAGGCCTCAGGCAGAAAGAGGCAAAGCTCCATTAAAATGTTACGATGCTCTAATCATCTCCACCTGATGCGACGTACCTCTGTGTCATTTTAGCTGCTTTACATTGAAATAGATCCTAATTTTTCTCTTGCTGAAAGTTTTTTTTTTTTTTTGCTACATTTAGGTTTTGTTGAATTTAAATTTGTGTTTGGTTGTTTTAAAGCAAAATCTCAATTAGAAGCTGTGATGTCTTCTGGGCCTTCTTATGCTTTTTGAAGGCGTTAGAAAGTAAAGAACTTAAAGTAAGAAATAATCTCTGATTTTGCCATTTAGCAAATAGGAATAATTTTGATAATCCTTAGAGACATAAAACAGGACAATGTCAGAATGGTTGTGTTTTTATAACATTCTTGCGTCTTTCTCTACAGTGTTCCTGTAAACTCAAACTCCAAGTAACACGGAACCATATTAACATTAATAAACTCTTGAAAACAGTTGGACCAGCATGACTGTGTACTGGAAGCTCATCAATTATTCATGAGATATAATGAGCGGATAGTTGCCATGAAGGGGACGTGTCAATGAACACCGGACGTGGGGAAAGCGGAGCCGAGCGAAACGCAGCGGAGCACCGGGTTCGTTTCAGAGAGACGGGCGTCCACATCGCTGCCAGTTCACACGCTTCACAGGGGAGGAAGGCTTCCTGAGGAACGGCCTCCACCTTCGCTCCGGCTCGCTTCAGGGACCCTGTTTGTAGTTTAATGCCAGTTTGGCCCGTGGACACATCGAGTTCTGCCACAACAAAAGGAGACATGTTTGAGGGAAGGACAGGGACGGCTTTTAAACAGAATAGATTAAATGTCTTCCTCAGCCGCTCTCACCTCTGCGATGGCTGTCCTTTGAGTTTGTCTCACGTCCTGAAGCCATGGCGCTAACAAGGCTCTGTGTGTCGCCTCTAATCACCCCGAATTTGCTCCACTGTCTGACAGAGAAAATACCAGTTAGAACCGCAGCCACTTGGAGGGAAACTGGTCCAGCAGATGAGTTGGAAAAACTCTGGAAGTGAGTTCACTGCAGTTTGGAAAGTTGTTCCAAACGTTATCAGCATTGATTTCAGAAGTGGAAACCGGTTCACACATCGTCGCTACATCCGACTTTAAGAAACATCAAACCCATTCTTTTGTGCCTCCCTCTGTTTTGTGGGTGACAAAGTTAAACTGCGTGTCACGTCAGTTAAAGCTTCTTTAACGCAACAGTTACATCTCATTGAGACTGCTGTGGTTCAGCTCTGGTGTTTGTCCTCTGTCCTTATCGATACCAAGTCAGTGTCATTTAGAATCGAGTTCTCTGCCCCACCCTGAGCTCTGTGTGTGTGTGTGTGATGTGGAACGTTCTGTAGGGAGGCCGCGGTTCCCATCAGCAGGGTCAAAAGGTCAAGAGGAGCGTGTCAGATTCACACTAAAGAGAAAGAACGGAGTCAAGGGAAGAGTTGCTTTCCTCTCTCTGGGGACCAAACTGAAGCAGTGGAAGCCATTGATGCCACCTGATCTCGTAAAGCAGCAGAGCAGCGGCGGGCGGCGGTGCCATGAGGCGCCAGGTGACCCTGCAGCAGACCGGACGGAGGGGTCAGCAGAACCAGGCGGAAACTTTCCCTTCAGGGAGACATTTGGGAACAAACTCAAAGCTGTTTGTCTGTGACCGTTGTCCAGTCCATCGTCCAGCATAACGCAGCTATGGAAGATGAATCTGCTCAATATTACAACTTTTAAAGAAAAACAAAGCTGATAAATGATGTCCCTAATATAAAACGCGTTTTCACACATTAATACACAGGTTTAAGATCATATTCACCTTTTAGTTGAAATTAATTGTAACCAAGACTTGTTCAGTAAAACTTCAGTAACTTGATTAAAAATCTATTGTAATTCAGATTAAAGGAATAAATTCATTACACAGTCATCCATGTGAAAGGTTTATTTCTATATTTATGGCTTACATTCTAAAATTCAGTTTCTCTTAAACTTACAATATTCATAAGCGTAATAACAGTAAAAATGTGTCAAGTTCTGGACATGCAGTCAGTATTTGGTTCAGGCTCGGTTTAAACATGTGGCATGTGAGCTGTAGCTCATGTTACTGACTCAAGAATCTCCACAGACCTTTTAATGAACTTTCTTCATCCTTACCTTAAAGGCCAATCACCCTTGTTTTCCGCACCTTTTCCTTCCACTTAATTTTCTATGCGTATGCTGGATACAGCGCTCTGGACAGCCATTTTCTTCAGCTGTGACCTTTTGTGGCTCAGTCTGCTGGTGCACGGTGTTCATTACTTTCTGCTTGACAACAGGCAGCAGCCTTTCAATGAGTAAATGATTAAAATTCAATCATCTAAACCCAGCGGTGCTGCCTGGATGTTTCAGTTGTTTTAGCAGACGTGTACAAGCTTACATTTTGACGGATACTCAACTTCTATTTGCTTCAGTGAGTTTTGGAGAATTTCTTTAACCTCCTTTGCTATTCTGCTCACTATATGTGATGGAAAAATATATTTTCTTCTAGACTTTTTCTGACTTATAAAGTTCGGCAACGACTCCAGTTGAATAGATGAATGGCCAGGTTTTTTTTTTTTTTTTGTCTTTCCTCTTTTGAAAATTCACCAAGGCCAAGAAGTCTCTGTTTGTAATATCCTTTCTTTATCTTATAAATCATTAAACACTGGCACCTTTAATGCCAGTGTAACCTAGGTTACACTGAACTAGTATTTTTAGGTTACAAAATACTAATTTTTGCTAAAAACTAGTATTTCTCCCCATTAAATTAATGTATTTGTGGTGATCCTGGGTGCTCGGGTGGTTTTCCTGCTGCTTCTCGCTCCTTCCACCAGGGGCCGCCTGGTGGATGATCTCTGGTGGGCGTGACCAGGGACGCTGGGATCCGCACACCTGTCGGAGATTTTTCATCTCCGAAGAGGCTTAAGAGTGGAGCCAACCAACACATCGATGCCAGATTGTTAACCAGTAATGGTACTGCAGGCCACCACTAGATCAGTTAGTGATTCCTCTGAGAACCTTCCACTGACACCTGTTGTGTTTACTCGTTTCCAGACAACCTCCTCGAGACGTCCTGGGTCAACTTCCGAGGCTTTGAGTTCCTGGCTGTACCTGACCCTCTTACCCTTCGCTGGTTGCCCACCTCGATCTGCCCCGCTAGGCTGAGGTCCGCAGCTGTCCGCCCTCTGACGCCGTCTGGTGGGTTCCCCCTACACCGGCTGGTCCGCAGCAGATTACCACACCCAAATCGACCCCAGGAAATACCAGTATCCACCCCCCGCTTACCTGCCGCCTGACAGTAAGATCGGTCCCGCTCGTTCAGAACCCAAACATTCCACAGACCCTTACTCATCACTCATCCTCTCTTCCAGCCCGTTCCTGTTGCCGAGTTCCTTGAACCCTGCTGAAGCTTTATTGTTTTGTTTTGTTTTTTTATTAAACATCTTTTACTGATACCTGGTTCTCTTGTTTCTGCATGTGGGTCAAAAAGTTACCTCCCAGCATGACAGAACAATCTGGCCAAGACACTGACCCAGCGGAAACCCTTAGGAGAACCATTCGGGAACAGCACACCATTATCCAGACGCATGACTCTGCTCTTAAGGAGCTATCAAACCGCCAGGCCGAGACGAATAGTCGGCTTGATGAACTAATCACCTTTTTACAAGCATCTTCTCGGCAGGCCACTGCTCCCGCTGCAGCTGCAGCTTCAGCCCCGGACCCAGCTGCAACCCCGCCTCCGGCTCCTCCCACTCCATCCAGTTCCGTGAGTACCATCCAGCCCATGTTTTCGGGAATACAACCACTCAGCCCAGAAAGGTTTGCTGGAGAAACGGGTAGCTGCAGAGGCTTCCTGTTGCAGTGCTCGATTCTGTTCAATCACTCGCCCCAAAGTTTCCCACATGACAATGCTAAGATATCATTTATCATTTCACGATTATCTGGACAGGCATTGTGTTGGGCTGAGTCCCGTTTCCCTTCCTGCTTGGATTATGGTTGTACTTTTGAGGAGTTTCTAAGGGAGTTTAAGATGGTTTTTTCACGTGACGCTGACAAGGCCACTGATTCCCGAGAGCTATGGTCACTCAAGCAGGGACAACGAACTGTTTCGGAGTTCGCCATCGATTTCAGAATAAAGGCCGTGGCTTCCGGTTGGAATCAGGCTGCACTAAAGAGTGCCTATTTCCACGCCTTAACTGAACAGATTAAGGATGAACTAGCGACACTTGATGAGCCAGCTACGTTGGATGAATTTATAAATTTAACCATCCGGCTGGACAATCGCATTCGTGCCAGAAAAAGGGAGAAAAGCAGGGCTGATCCAGCTGTAAGACTCTTTACCGCTACTCGCACATCACCCCCTGCTGCTCCACCACCAGCTGTACCCGATCCGGAGCCCATGCAGCTGGGGCATACGCGTCTGACCCCAGAGGAGAGACAGAGACGGTTAAGGTCCAAACTCTGTTTATATTGTGGGGACTCTGGTCATTTCATTTCCAACTGTGAGTTACGGTTAAAAGCCCAGGTCCGTCAGAGGTTTTGAGGAGACTGACGGACCATCATCAGGACACTCCTCACCTTTTATTACCAGCGACCCTGTTTTTCAAAGATCAGACTTTTTCTGTTTCTGCCATGATCGACTCGGGGTGTGAACAGAACCTTTTGGATTCAGAATTCATCCAGCAAATGGGAATTGAGGCCGTTCCGCTCGCCACCCCTTTACGCGTGTCTGCCTTAAACGGCAGAGCACTCACTCAGATTACCCACAAGACCAAACCTGTTCAGTTAATAATCTCCGGCAACCACAGAGAAACTATTTCCTTCCTTGTGTTCCCGGCAGCTGGGACCCCGATTGTTTTGGGATTTTCCTGGCTTCAACAACATAATCCACACATCAACTGGTCACAAATGTACGTTGAATCTTGGTCACATGCCTGTCACTCTAACTGTCTCCGCTCAGCTGTTCCCCCGAGTCCTCCGCCGGCTAATCCACAGGGAGCGGACCCACCTGATTTGTCGTCCATTCCCGCTGAGTATCACGATCTCGCTCCTGTGTTCAGTAAGTCCAAGGCTTTGACTCTACCTCCTCATCGCTCGTATGACTGTGCTATTGATCTACTTCCAGGAGCCCCTTTACCGGACAGTCGACTATTTAACATCTCGCGTCCGGAAAGGGAGACGATGGAGAAGTATATCAACGAGTCATTAGCTGCGGGTATCATACGCCCCTCTTCGTCACCTCTGGGAGCCGGGTTTTTTTTTGTCAGCAAGAAGGACGGTTCGTTGAGGCCTTGCATTGACTACAGGGGTTTGAATCAGATCACTGTTAAAAATAAATACCCCTTACCACTCCTCTCATCAGCCTTTGAACCGGTGGTGGGTGCCACAGTTTTCACTAAACTCGATCTCCGGAACGCTTATCACCTGTTACGCATTAGACAAGGAGACGAGTGGAAGACTGCCTTTAAGACCCCTATTGGTCACTACGAGTATCTAGTTATGCCGTTCGGGTTGTGTAATGCTCCCGCATTGGTGAATGATGTTCTGAGGGATTTTTTGAATGTGTTCGTCTTTGTCTATTTAGATGACATTTTGATCTTTTCCAAGGATCTGTCAGAACACAAACGCCATGTCCGCCTGGTCCTACAACGACTCCTGGAGAACAAACTCTATGTAAAGGCTGAAAAGTGTGAATTTCATCAGCCATCAGTGTCTTTCCTGGGGTTCATTCTTGAGGGCGGACAGGTGAGACCATCTGAGGAAAAAATAAAGGCGGTTTTGGATTGGCCCGTTCCTGAGACCCGAAAGCAATTGCAACGGTTTCTTGGTTTTGCCAATTTCTATAGAAGATTCATCCGAAACTATAGCCAGACCGCCCAACCCCTAACCGCTCTGACTTCCACCAAGGTTTCATTTACCTGGACGTCGGAGGCAGATGCAGCCTTCACTAGGTTAAAGTCTCTGTTTTCCAGTGCACCTGTCCTCGTCCAGCCTGATCCCAGTAGACAGTTCATTGTGGAGGTGGATGCATCAGATGTTGGTGTTGGTGCCGTGTTATCTCAAGTGTCCGGCTCTGATCAGAAAACTCACCCATGTGCCTTTTTTTCACGCAGACTAAACCCCGCGGAGCGGAACTACGATGTGGGAGACCGTGAGTTATTGGCCATAAAACTTGCCCTGGAGGAGTGGCGGCACTGGCTGGAGGGTGCAGAACACCCCATTTTGGTTTGGACAGACCATAAAAACCTTTCCTATTTACAGTCAGCCAGAAGACTCAATCCCCGTCAGTCCCGTTGGTCCCTATTTTTCTCCCGTTTCAATCTCTCCATCACTTACCGGCCAGGTTCCAGAAACGTTAAGCCAGACGCACTTTCCAGAATTCATGCTCCTGACAACTCTGAGAAGGTCCCAGCCACCATCCTGCCTCCTAGCTGCACTGTTGGTACAGTTACCTGGGAGGTCCAAGACCTTATCAAACAAGCACAACAGTCTGAACCTGACCCTGGAACCGGCCCACCTAACAAGATTTTTGTCCCTACCTCAGTAAGATCTCGCTTAATTCAGTGGTTGCACGCATCTAAGCTTTTCGCTCACCCTGGCGCTAGTCGGACCATAGCATTGGTCTCTCGCCGTTTTTGGTGGCCGTCTCTGCACAAGGATATTAGAGATTACATCTCGGCCTGTCCTACCTGTGCCCGTAATAAGTCTTCCCATCAGCCACCCTCTGGTCTTTTGCAGCCATTACCCATTCCCAAACGCCCCTGGTCCCACATTTCCATCGATTTTGTCACCGGGTTACCCCTTTCCAAGGGAATGACCACCATCTTATCGGTTATTGACCGTTTTTCTAAATCCTGCCACCTTATTCCGCTCCGTAAACTCCCATCTGCTTTCCAAACAGCCCAGCTATTGGTTAAACATGTTTTCCGCCTTCACGGCATCCCACAAGACATCCTCTCTGATAGAGGACCCCAGTTTACATCTCAGGTCTGGAAACACTTTTGCACAGCCCTCGAAGCTAAGGTCACACTCACCTCCGGTTACCACCCACAGTCTAATGGTCAAGTTGAACGGTTAAATCAAGAACTTGAATCTACTCTACGATGCCTCACCGCTTCCAACCCCTCAGACTGGTCTTTGTTTCTGCCTTGGGTAGAATATGCCCATAATTCTCTTGTTTCAGCTGCCACTGGCCTGTCTCCCTTTGAGGTCTCATTGGGTTACCAACCCCCCCTGCTGCCCACCGATGAGACGGAGATCGCTGTGACGTCGGTTCGTCATCACATCCGTCGCTGCAAGGCCATTTGGAGACGGACGATCTCCGCACTCCACCGCACGGCTGACCAGAACCGCCGCTGGGCCGACCGCAAGAGACGACCAGCCCCTCAATACTCACCTGGACAACAGGTTTGGCTCTCAGCTAAGGACATTCCCTTGAAAGCAATGTCTAGAAAACTCTCTCCCCGTTTCATCGGCCCTTATGTTATTGATTCCGTCATAAGTCCTTCTGCTGTCCGCCTCCATCTACCTGCCTCTCTCCGTGTACACCCTACCTTCCATGTGTCACAGATCAAACCAGTCCAGACCAGTCCTTTGTGCCCTCCGGCCGAACCCCCTCCTCCCGCCCTGGATGTTGATGGGCACCCGGCTTATGCGGTTCGCCGGGTCGTGGCCTCCCGTCGCCGGGGTAGAGGCTGGCAGTACCTCGTGGACTGGGAGGGTTACGGCCCGGAGGACCGTTCTTGGGTACCTGGTTCGTTCATTCTAGACCCCTCTTTGCTTACTGATTTTCAAGCTTCGTCTTCTGTTGGACCGCCGGGTGGCGGTCGTTGAGGGGGGGGTACTGTGGTGATCCTGGGTGCTCGGGTGGTTTTCCTGCTGCTTCTCGCTCCTTCCACCAGGGGCCGCCTGGTGGATGATCTCTGGTGGGCGTGACCAGGGACGCTGGGATCCGCACACCTGTCGGAGATTTTTCATCTCCGAAGAGGCTTAAGAGTGGAGCCAACCAACACATCGATGCCAGATTGTTAACCAGTAATGGTACTGCAGGCCACCACTAGATCAGTTAGTGATTCCTCTGAGAACCTTCCACTGACACCTGTTGTGTTTACTCGTTTCCAGACAACCTCCTCGAGACGTCCTGGGTCAACTTCCGAGGCTTTGAGTTCCTGGCTGTACCTGACCCTCTTACCCTTCGCTGGTTGCCCACCTCGATCTGCCCCGCTAGGCTGAGGTCCGCAGCTGTCCGCCCTCTGACGCCGTCTGGTGGGTTCCCCCTACACCGGCTGGTCCGCAGCAGATTACCACACCCAAATCGACCCCAGGAAATACCAGTATCCACCCCCCGCTTACCTGCCGCCTGACAGTAAGATCGGTCCCGCTCGTTCAGAACCCAAACATTCCACAGACCCTTACTCATCACTCATCCTCTCTTCCAGCCCGTTCCTGTTGCCGAGTTCCTTGAACCCTGCTGAAGCTTTGTTTTGTTTTGTTTTTTTATTAAACATCTTTTACTGATACCTGGTTCTCTTGTTTCTGCATGTGGGTCAAAAAGTTACCTCCCAGCATGACAGTATTTAACATTTAAATTTGGAGTTTTCTAAATTTTTAGTTTGAAATCTCACCTGAGTGTCCAGTCATTGTAAATACTGTTTGTTACAGTTCCTGTAAAAAGTAAAGTTTTCACCTCCTTGGATGTTTTACCTTTTTTTATTGAGCTTACAAATCAGTCATTAGCAACTTAATTTGGTTTTGACAAAAAAAAAATGTATCAATGTGGACAAAATGACAAAAATATTTACATGAATGCATGAATATTCACCCCCTTTAAAACCTCTGGATGCAGCTCCATCCCACTCACGGTGAGAGGCTGAGGACAAACTGACTGGACCTCTGTTGAATTAGGTCAGAAGCCTTTTGGGGGGTGAATAATTATGGAATCACTTTTTTAATGGTGATTGTTGTTATTTAGTAGAAACCAATTTTTACTTTTGTATTAAAGGTTTTATTGTAATATGGTTTTTATTTAAGACTATTTTATTGGTGCTGATTGATTCAGAAAAGCAATAAAACGTCCAAAGTGATGAAACTTTTTATCACCTCTGCATGTCCTGATTCTGGTATATTAAATAAATGTGACAGTTTTTTGTTGTTATTGCTCTAGTTTACACTCACACACACACACACACGCGCACGCACGCACACACACACACACACACACACACAAAACCCATCACGAAACTAATCAAATATTGTTCAGTTGTAGTCAGTCTATTTCAGCGTTGGTAGAGTTAAACATGTCTGGTTCCCTCAGTGCAGAGGAAGAAAAACAAACAGAACAGCAGCAGACCAAGGTGAGCTGGAATATACATGGAGAGCAAAGACATGAAAGTTGGAGCGGAGGATCAATATGTCTTAAAAAGTCCCTGAGCAGCAGGAGGCGGTGGCAGCACATCTGAATGGATGGCTGAGAGTCATCTGAGCCGCGCTAAATAAACTCTGTCAAAAAAGAAAAAGTTGAGTTTAGTCCCAACAGCTGAGACTTTCTCCCTCCCTAAAACCAGAACACAGTCGATATTAATGTCCAGCCTGACTGTATACTGATACAAAACTAAAATGTTCCTGCCACTTAAATGTCTTCATATTAGGATTCCAGACTGCAATAGATTTTATGAGTCAGACCAATGTTAAGTCATGCATAATGGTGAGGTGAAGTTTATTTCTGAAGCAGGTTTCAGCCTCCATTTAAAGGAGTTCAGGGTTTCAGCAGTTTTGCAATTTTCTGGAAGTTTGTTCTAGATTAGAGGAGCCTAGAAACTGAATGCTGCTCCTCCATGTTTGGTTGAACCAGAAGACCTGAGTGGCCAGTAAGGCTGATGCAAAGACAATAGAGTTACAGTGTATAGATTTAGTGATTTATTAACGAAAAAAATGATTTTCATTTCCCTTTAGATATGCAGAGGCGACCAGCTGCAACAAAAAGTGGATCCAGTGAATGTTAATTGAATATTTATTAATAAATGTAATTTAAAAGTATGCCACACTTTTGAGACTTTTATTTAAATAAAAACATTCATTTCATTTCACAGTTATATGCTGGTTTTGTTGGTCTATTAAATGAATCTCAATAAAATCCATTGAATTAAAAATGCAAGAAATTCTTACAGTTGTGAATACTGCAGATGGAATCAACTGGTCTGTAGAGGCAGATTTAGTTCCTGGAACAAACAGAATAAAAAAAAGGAGTGAATGAATGTGATTTTGTTGATATACAAGCCGACTGGTTTACCTTTCAGACAGGCGACCTTTTCACCTCCCCGCCTGGCATGAAGGATGCAGCCTGCTGCTGCATGAATCCTGGCTAACCTTGCTGCATGGACAGGAATGGCCCACGTAAGGCAGCACTGCCTGCTCTGCAATCAGTCAAAATGTGGATTTTTTTTTTCAGGTTTAGAAGAAAAAAAAATAAAAGCTTTATGGTTTCTGGTCTGGTTTTCATCACAGAGCCTCTCAGAGAGGAGAAAAAAACATGCTGCAGTGTGAAGTGACTGAGGTTTATGAGGATGCTGACTGACCTGAGTCTCTGGAGCTCACAGACTGGACTCTCATTCAATCAGGTTTATTTGTAGAACATTTCAGCCACAAAGCAGTTCAGAGTGCTTTACAACTGGGAAACGAATAACATGAACATGTTGGTGAATGTTTCATTTGTTTTGGTTCAGAAGCAGCTCCAACCAGCTGGGTTTTACTCTGGATTTAAAGGTACTCAGTGTTTCAGCTGTTTTACAGTTTTCTGGAAGTTTGTTCCAGATCTGTGGCGCATAGAAGCTGAATGCTGCTTCTCCTCGTTTGATTCTGGTTCTGGATGCAGAGCAGAACCAGAACCAGAAGACCTGAGGGGTCTGGAAGGTTGATACAACAACAGATCTTTAATGTGTTGTTGTGCTAAAACAAAGAGGAAAGAGACAGAAAAGCTTCCAGCTCCGGACCAACAACTGTCAGCAAACCAAGTCTGAAAAATGAAAGTGTCCTGCATCAACTTCCTGTGTTGTTCCTGCAACTTCCCCAGGAACCGCAGTCATCGGTTTTCCATGAGGGATTGATGAATGGTGCAGAGTTTGTCTTTCTGGAAGACAAAAGACATGAAGATGTTTCTGTCTGTCTCAAAAAAAAAAATCACCTCGATAAAACTCTCCTCCTGTGAAGACAGGTTCTATAAATATCTTCCTTGGAGTTCAGACAAAATCAGGCCTACAGCGCCCTCTATGTGTAAAACATGTGCTTTTAAACGTGATGGAGGTGATCCCTGCACACAATGTGGCCTGTTTTGTTGGAGCTGAGGCGTCACCACCGACTTCCCTGCTGTTGATCTCCAGACAGCCGACACTGAGACGGAGCAGAGACACATTCTGATGAGCCATGTCCATTACCGGTCAAAGGACAATTTTCAGCACATAACTGAACATGTTTAGCTGGGGGTTTTTTTTCAGTGTAAGAATCGAGAAATCAGAGCAGCGACTGTAGCTCCAGAAAATAATAAGAGAAACCTCAGAGCCTGGAGGAAAACGGAGCAAAAGATCAAACTAATAACAAGCGAAGAAAAGGAAGGTCAAACTTTTCAAACCAAGAATGATTTTGTTAAAATACTTGGAGTGTCTGTGAAGATGAATTTTTAATGTCTTTACTGATTTTTTTTATTTTTATTATTTACTTTTTTGCAGACGGAATCGCAACTGAAAAATAACATGCAGTTCATTTACTGACATGATCACACAGGTTAGTTAGTGTTAACTAACAGGATTCCATGGAGAGTTTCTGAGGAGTTAATAACCTACCTTCAGTAAATATTGAACTCTGATTGAATTTTTGCTTCTCTACAGAGCAGTGGAAATTTTTTCAGTGTTGAATTCTGAAGTCAGCGGTTTTAACAGACACAGAGACAAGTCATAGAAATCTCAATTTGGAGAAAATTTGTCTTTAAAAAAAAAAAAAGTTTTCACATTTTTATTTTTGTGCATCTTCACAGGGTTTTGATTTTATTTTTAAAGTCAAAGAACAATTTTCAGCACATAACTGAAAATGATGTGGTGCTACAAAGGACGGCCTTCAGTCTCTTCACTTTGGCTACGTGTAGACAGGTTGTTTTAAAAAGCTAAAGCTAAGAGCTAATGCAAGCAGAGCTAAAATAATCTGTCCTGTTTTAAAACATTAGCAGTCCACTCAAACTATTATTAACCTCTAAACATTTGGCTTTATACGTCACCCAAGACGATGTTAAGTCAAATTCCATGAACTCTGAAATATTTAATATGAAAAACCAGGTTAAAAAGCACGACACACTATTGTAAAATTATTTTTTTGTTATACTCTTGAAGTTTATATAACTTCAAGAGTTATATAAATGAGACAAACAGTAAGGAAAATGAATCACTGTTTTGTTTTCTTTAATTAATTACAATGTCGATCAAGAAATGTTATAATTTATACCATAAATGATTGTGACAGATTAAATTAAAATAGAAATGCATGGATTCATAAATACAAATCTTAAATGGAAAATTGTATCATGTTTAAAAGCATATTTAATAGTTTAAGTATCTTAGAGGGAATCCGGAGCAACATTTTGCCAAAACATTACATTTAAGTAAATATACAGTATTGATGACACATTCATATAAAAAAAGACAAAATTTAGCAAAGCGTTTACTAAACTGTGTCTTTTTTGGCTCTCTAGAAGAAATATGTTGAAAAAGAATTTCTTTAAAAAAAAACAAGATGCCGTAGAGCTGAACTCTACATCCCGTTGCTGCTCTGAAACATCCAGCTCCCTGTAAAACCAGGATTATGCGTTTTTAAACTGAGCTTCTGACACACGGGTCCAGTGAAGCCCTGCATGTGAGCGGCAGGAGACCTGCAGCCGGAGCGAGCAGCCGCTCCTCACTCAGCTCCCAACCTGCCGCTGGAGCAGACAGATGTGCTGATGCGCCATCTACAGCCTCAGGCGCTGTTCTGACTTCTAAAGGCTTCCGCTGTCAGAGCGGAGCGCAGGGAGCGCATGACACAAGAGTTAAATGAAGGTTAAATGGAAAGCACTTCAAAGTGGGAGATCTCTGCAGAAAAAATAACGGCAGGAAGGTTAATGTGTGTCTTGTTGAGACGCCGGAGCAGCTTGTAGCTTTTGGCCATATCGGTTTGAGGTCCGGTTCGGGTCAGATCGCCTCCGGGCCGCCGCTTTTATTGGTTTGGTACGCACAGCGGCTGTATGCTGCATGATAACAGGGCCTGATTTTTTTTTTTCCAGGTTAGATTGTACTCTGTTATTGCTTCAGAGCATGTACTGTGTAACCAGGGGCTGGCAGCAGTATTGACTTAGTATGCGCTGGATATCAGCCAGCTGGCAGCGCCGCATCTGATATGAAGTCTGGCCCTCAGTGATTGTTGATGCAACGAAGCAGAGAAGAAACGCAGGAGCAGAGCCTTTCCTGACTGTTTCTCTAAGACCCATGCTATGTTCACAGGTCTAGTCGCTTTAGATGAAAAGTAGCGAGTGATTAGAACATTTTTGATAATCTTTTCATTATTGTTCTGTTAAAGGTCAACAAAATGCAAAAGCCACAACAGAAATTATGGTAAAATGGAAGTTATGCTAGCAAGTATATCACAACTTCCGTTTAATCTTCTGTTTTGCGTAAATTCTGTTTAGTTTCTTGTTTAAAATCATAACTTTTGTTTGGGGATACATTTTTTACTTTTTGTCTTTTTATGATGTAATTGCAGTTTGAAAGGTGCTGTACAAATAAAATTGATACAAAAACATCAGTTTTAGCAAAACTTCCATTTTAGCCTGACTTCAGTTTTAGTATAACTTCTGTTGTGACTCTTACTGTTGTGTTGTAACTTTTGTTGTTTTGATGTGGCTTTTTCCGTTTGTCCACCCTTACTGTATGTTTCTAAGACACTAAATGATGTTCAAATAAGAAATTATTTCATTTTTTAGGTGATTTCTAAGTGGTTTGAACCACTCCCATTTTGCACCAAACAGTTAAACAAAGTCCTGCACATCCTCCAGAAAAAAGACTTTTGTTTTCTCTCCCAGAGCTGCAGGAACAAAATGTCATCATGCTGTGCTTGTGAGGTTTTGGAGTTCCTGCAGCCTCTTCTTGACACATAATCTGCGTGTCAAGATTATGTGTCCAACACTTATTGTGTGACTGGCCAGAAATTTAATGTGTGGTAACTACGATAAGTGATGCTGCAGAGGGAGGGGCCTGTGAAGAGTTCCCAAGAGTTCTGCGGTTGAACTCTTATGAGGTATGAAATATCCAGGCCAGAAGGAATTTGCTCAAGTAAAACTAATTTCTCAGTTCTTCTTAGCTTCTTCTTACGGTTAAGACCGTAACCGACCCCACTTAGGTCAAAGAGGACTGCTGGGATTTCATTTTACTAGTAACATCGTCTCAGTGTCATCACATCACAGTCGGACAGTTGACATCTTATCTGAACGTGGAACAGTTTGGTTTCATGATGGCAGCAAACTAGACTTCCAGCTGAGCATCCTGGTCACTTGGGGCTGCAGAAGGCCACCATATCAGATCATCTTTGACCTTGGAGCAGACAGAAAATGCCAGGCAGCCTCTTCAGAAAACGTCTTTGAAGATGAAACCCTGGAGTGACTGTTAAAGCAGTGAGCTGTCAGAAATCAGGTTAAGGCTGGAGTTCTGACCAGAAGATGATTTATGAGTGCAGATGTATCACACAGGCTCTGATCATAAATCATATCTTAACTTGTTTGATTTTCCTTTTTCCATGTTGAGAGATCACCTGATCATTTTAGGATAAAAATTCAAAGCTCAAACTTCTGCCAGTTTTATCAGTTTCACTTTCAGCTTCAAGAATTCTGCCAGTGAAGGTTATCGGTGCAGACAGAGAGTTTGCATAGTGTCACATGAGATTAAGTAATGTTATTATTGGGTTATTGCTGCAATATTTGAAAGGCAGTTGTGTAAAGTGGTATCTGTGGTATATGTGAAGTATGAGATCTATTGTGCTCAAGCTGCAAGATTTCTCAGCAGGTCCACACAACTTGTGGCTTAGCTAGTTACACCTAGCTACATGGTTGAACTTCAAGGCAGATGCACAATAGAATTATGAGGCAGTGACATCCACCGACTATTAACTAACTCCTGGTTGTTTTTTGATGTTCATGTTGTGCTTAACTGTTACTTTGAATGTACAGTCCCTTAACAAAACTAGTGGAGAGAAAATTAATTGAGCTAAAGCTACTGGAGTAGCTTCCTCTAGAGAAAGGTGGCATCTCCTCTGATTCCCTTTATTATTTAACCAACGATTGCCAGTGCAGTGTGGTTGGTGTGAGAGCTGGAGTCACAACTAATTGTCAACCACCAGAACTTAAAACAACCAACTAAAAAGCTGGCAGCAACACATGAAACACTGTTTGACGATTTTTCGATGGCAGTTTTATTCTCCATTCGTAACCCAACAACACCTCCAGTGGACCTTCACACAAGAGGTGAACTCTTGCATCTTCACAGTGACCCCTTACCGCCCGAGGGTCTTCAGCCATCACTGACACACATGGCAGCACCAAAACACTGCATACTAATGAGACACCTGGGAGCCGTAGTCAGGGAGCGGTCTTGTTTAGCTCTTTAATTTGTGGACTGGGGAATGTGGCTGAGCAGAATTAATGGAGGGATGAGACTTGATTAGTAGCTCTCTAATTGGTGGTCCGGATGATCTGGACCCATCAAAAGCTTCATCTAGGAGTCCAGAGAGGAGATGCAGATCCCATCCTGATCATTTCACTTGTTGGCTTGTTAAAAGATTAAAGGATCAAAGTGCCAAAATTCTCGTTGTCACAGTTGTGTGACAGAAGTTGCGTCTTTTTTTTCTCAGCCTCAGGTCGTCCGTCCCTTCTTGTCACAGCCTCCCTGGTGAACGTTTCACCACCCTCTGCATGTGAAACTATTGTGAGTTTGGTCAGAATTTTGTGGGAATGTTTGTTTATGTGGAAAACAGACCAAACTACTCAACTTCCAGAATCCGTTTTTTCAGCCACAGAGCAGGATGGATAGTTTAGGGGAACAATTGTCTGAGGCTGAGAGGAAGTAAGTACTGTTGGACTAAAACAGTGAACTCTTCCCGCTCTGTTCTGGTCCGATGCAGCGGGTAAACATCCCACCAACACGTTCCATGTGTTTCCTTTGGGATTCCAGTAACACGGAAAATAAAATGTTGTAACTCATCAATCATCCTCCTCCATATTTGTGAACTTGTAATAATTGTTCCTCTGTGCCATAATCTCTGTCTTTACTAATAGAAACCACCATGATGTAAACTGCAGTGAGAGGAGCTCAGCCTGGTGTGTCTCATCGAACATTCAGACCGAACATTGACTGTTCGACTCTAGTTGTGACAGAGACTGCTTGTATTCTCACACCATCCTTTAAGGTTGCCTCAACCCCTCAGCATGTTCACACCATGCTAACAGAGTTGGCTTTTAAATAATATAATGTCATTTTGTATATGTGATGGGGGTTGTCAATATTCAAAATGGGGTCTAACACGTATTCCTGACATATATCTCATGATTTAGACACATCATGTTCATTTTATTTGGGCTTGTCAATTTGTTTTCTGGTTGGAGAAACAGAAGAGACAGCTGTTGGTATTTTATCCTAATATATACACTTTATTAGTTCAGAATGATAGGTGATGCTTTCTTGGTAGCATTAGAAAGACATAAGTCAGAATGCTTTACCCGTGTGGTTGTTTCCCTCATGACAGTTGCAGAGGTAGTGGAAGGACTGACACATACTGAGAAAAGTCATGCGAAACAGAAGAGTTGACCTGACGAGAAAGCATACAACATCTGCTACTGGACTGAGCACAGCACACACACAGCTACACAACTGCCATAAAAGTGGTTATACACAGAATATAGGTGCAGCCATAAGTATAAGTACAGACGGTTGGAATATATGGAGATCAAGTGATAAATGTGCTAGTGAGATTTAGCATTAGCATTAGGTTAGCTACATAAAACAGTATTTACAGGAACAGAAAGACTGCAGAGGTTTGTAAACAGCACAAGCTGGAACAGATATCAGAACCCCATCAGAAAACACCGTCATGTTCACGTTCAGTTCGCACAGCACAGTAAGGCACAGTTAGCTAAACAGCTAAAGATGTTACAATCCGTTAGCCTACCAGTAGCACACTATCAAGTCACTAAAACACAAACTGCTCTTCTCTTCACACAGGAACATCAGCTCAGAACACACAGGGTGAGATTGATTCAGTAGATGAGAACTTTGACAAGTTACAAAAAATACCATGAAGAGACAGAGATAAACATGGCTTGTATTTAGACATTTTGGCTCATTTGTATATTTCTTTGGAAACATGAGAACGTAACGTGGGAAAAGCTGGTTGTATTTTATACACTTGCATGATAAAGAATCTGCCCATTCAAGATTTATTAAAAATGTTTCAGATTGTCAGACTAATTTTGGTATCAGATACAGATAACTGGAGGAAACACAAAATTCAGTTTTCAAATTAAAACGGTATTTATTAAGGGTAAGAGTTATCCAAAATACCTCGGCCCTTTGTGACACTGATCCGTAAGTTAAAACATGAATAATCTGTGATCAATTTTACTAGACACACCAGGGCCTGAGCACTGCTGTTTGGAGTGGCTTAGTCAAAGTCTAGACTTACAAACGATTTAGAAAACCTTCCATCTGATTGAAAACCCCTCAGATGTGAAAAGCTGTTACTGTGGAACCACCATCTTTATTGTTTCACACAGAGTCATGTTGGGTTGGACAGCTTCCAACTGTAAAAATAAATTCAATATTTAAAAACTGAATTTTATATCACCTTCGATTATCCTGGTCTGGTATGAACATATTATTACTGGACCACTAGATTATTTCTGCCTCTTTACATATTTAACGGTGTGAAAAAGTAACTTCAACTAGTCAATCAAAAGAAAAAAAAGTTTAAAAAATAATTCAAGGACCATAAATCTTAAATATGTATGAATATGTGCCAAAAGTAAAGAGAGCATTTATTGGTTTTCCAAGTCATTTATGTCTACAAAAATAATCCAAGAGGGGGATATTAATCAATATTCATGTTAATATAATATTTTGTTCAAATTTAAGCAAATCATAAAAGGTATCTTTTCTTTCAGAAAATACAAATAAATATACAAATAATAATAAAAAACCTTTTAATTTGATAAGGCTATTGGTGCACATCACATTTTATTTGTTTATATATGATTTAATAAATAACATTTCATTTCCATGACTTTCTATTGGGCTTTACACATAAAAATAAATGCACTGCACATTAAAAAGTCTTTTGAGATTCATAGCATATAGATATATAATATACAGCATCAGTTGGGCTTCCACAATTCAGACTAAATATTTCAAGTAAATCAGATTTCTTCTGATCATCAGAAGTGCTTCAGTGCTCATTCTCTGCTACTATTAAAAAGCTGAATGTTAAATTTAATTCATTCATATATTCTTTTGTTCTGTTTCAAAAGATAAACATTCTGTTGTATTTTTACAAGAACATGTAGAAGTCATGGATCAGTTTCTGAAATAAAACCCTGGAGAGGAGAAAAACAGATTTAAAATCCGGTTTGAGCGGTCTGCCGCCAGCAGGGGGCGGTGTTATTTGGTAGACTTGATTGTACAGACAGTTCTACTCACTGAGCGCAGGAGAGGAAGGTAGAACATTTCAATACGTTCAAATCTCCCAGAAACGGTTATTTATTTCAGCAAGTCCAATTCAAAACCTGAAACTCATATTTTATAGATTGATTGCACACAGAGTGATACTGAAGTGATTATTTATGGTCATTTTACTGGTTATGACTAAAAAAATAAACCAAACCAACTGTTTGCAATGTTAAATGAGAAACGTTATGGACAAGTTACAGCCAACACAATCATGGGTCAGAATGCTGACTACAGTTTTATCTTCCACAGAAGGTCACTGCTAAAGTAGAAGGCTGTAAGTGTTAGCCAAGAAACACAGGAAGTTAAGTGGAAGGTAAAACAAGATAAATAACCTTAAAGCTGTGAAGCACTAGCCATTTATCATAGCACTTTTCAACTCATCTGGATTTTTACATCTGATCATCTCCCTCTTAGCAGGTTCAGATTTTTCTACCAGAGTTTTTCCATCCACTCAACTTTCAAATTATATGCTTGACTTGTCTTGAGTAACATTTGAATTTTGGGTTTTCAATAACCGTTAACCATGATGTTTAATATGAATAACTAACACTTGAAACGTATCAGTCTGTGTGTAAAAGATCAGTGTATGAGTTTCACTTTTTCAACTGAATCAGCAAAACAAACTCAACAACATTCCATTTTTCCATTCTGTTGTATCTAAGTGACACCAAGTTATAGTCTTAAAAAACACACACACACAGTGGCTGAAACCATGAGCAGAACAGGCCCTGGTCTGACATTGGTAGGGATCACTCTGCCTTCAGCAGCAGATTCATCTCATCAGCTCATTAATCTGAGCGTCATGTCGACTCCTGGGTAATAACAGAATGTGGTTTAAGGTGTGCAACACAGATGGACATGTATTTTCATGATTCGCGGTACATCTGTTAGCTGAAGGCAAGAGAAAAGCCAAGACAAAGGCGTCCCCTATACCCCCTTCTTGTTAGTTCATGATTGCTTTCAAAGATCAAATTCATTTTGAAATCAAAAAGTGTTTGAATGTTGTTTTTTCTGCATGTAACATCTTTGGTGGTTCTTGCATGAACGGTGTCACCCAGGCGGACCCTGAGATCCTGACCCAACCCACAGCCCAAAGTCTGAAAATTCACAAAAATAATGTTTTCTATATTCAGGGTAAAACAATTCAGTTCAGGTTTGATGAGTTAAAACTTTGACCTCGTGAGGATCGAGTGTTTAGCAACACCAAACCAGCCCTTCAGGTCTGTTTCAAATCTGAATTATAGCTGGAATTACCTGTGGCCCATTGTCATACTTACAGTAGTTATACAGTGATCAATATAAAATTGAAAATGCAGTTAAGGAATGAAAAACATGTGGGTACAACTGACACTAGCTGCGTTTACATTGACCATATAATAGTGCAATTTGACATTTTGACAATAAAATTGCTTAATGGAAACACACCGATTTTTGAAAAAACGAATTTTTCCAATAAAGAGTTGAGGTGATTTTTATTTTTTGGAAGTATTGAAACTGGTTCATTTTGCAAAACTGCAATGGAAACACTTTGTTTACATCATACAAGTCACATGATCTACAACTGGATGCAAACTATGAAGAAGAAGGCAACAGGAAGTAACTCATGGCATGGCATGTCTTTTAATTACTTATCGTATAAACAAACAAACTTATTTGTGTGTGATTTTAATGGTGTTTCTTATTTAATAGAAACACTGCAATTCCAAAATTGTGTTTTTCCGACATTAGCAGAATACCGACATTTTCCGCACATTTGTAACAGAAACGCAGCTAGTGGTTTTCTTGTGCTGCCCCTTGGCAGAATGGCGCCCTGGGCAGTGAGACGTATTTCCACGATTGTCACTGAAAAGCAACGGAAAACATGCTGCATGTCTGTGTGTGCACACCATACGCTACACAAGGCTGGATTACAATTTCCAGTTAGTAGAAGAAGTCTGCAACACGTAACATTCAGGAATGGAAATGGTTAGTCAGTTACTGAAACAACGAGACACAGAACAGATTCACTTAAAGCTTTCACATTCCAACGCGGATATGTTAGGAGACAAATGGAACAGGTGTGAGTTTCTCTTTATCGGAGCAGGAATAAAATGTTTCACATTTAACACAGTTTGTCATCTTCATATTGTTCTGTCGACTATTTACTGTACAACTACCCTGCAATCGTTACACTGCATTTAATTTTAAGGCAATGCATCACAGACTGGACTGCCACTAGAAACACATTTCCCTGTATATTTGCATTAATATGAGAGAGAGTGTATTGCTCATGGGCTCTGCCTGTAGACGGCCCCCAATACACAGATGGGGTTTTGGTCATTAATACCTTATTAAGGCCCACAGAGGAAATTACATTCAACCGTAATTAAATTCAGTGAATTGCAGCAATTTTAAAACAATGTCAGGGGTTGAAGTGTGGCAATTTGACATTTAGTGCAGCATACTTGATATGAGAGTGGGGCTACTGTACCCAAGACGGTTAATGCAGCATTTTTTATGACTTGATCAAAGGTTTGCACAGGTTTTACAACACAGCTTTACAGTGCTCTGGAGGACAGAGAAATATATGGATACCAGCATCACCAGCTGTGACCACATCTGTTCAGTTTTACAGTAACTGGGGAACCCAGTCGGAGTCAGTTTTATTCTGTTAAAACTCTTTTTATAGTGTTTGAAGACAAAAAAAAAATCAGCATCCAAAGCAGCATTTCTTGATAAATTCTGAAATACCCATGTCAGGCCAGTAGGTGGCAACACTGTCAACATTTACTCCATCAAAATACAAAAAGGAGAAAAATTAGCTATACTTTAGCTAATTTTGTCTCTGACACCAATTGCTATTTTTTGCTTTGTCTGCAGTATTTATTCTGTTATTCTCATCTCCACTGTTGCCAATACTCTCCCAGACTGTAGGAGGCAGTGTAGGGCACTTATTAAAAACACAGTTACCATGAGTGGTATTATTGTCGTCATGGTTCGAATCATTATGGCGTCTGTCTTTTCGAACCTCCACCAGGAGGCGCTCTTGCTTGTCCACCATGTTTTTCGTGAACTCTCTGCGTATTTACTAAGTTTCCGAAGTGCATGGTGTCGAAAATTTAGTCCGCACGGACAAAACGTAGAGGGGCGTGGTTATTAAAATGATGCAATTTCAACGCCCTGTGCCCCACGAACCTGTCAAGCACAAATAAAGCATTGCACTTAACAGCTTATTTTCATGCCTTATTACATGAAATAAAGAGTCCAAGATCTAAAGTCTAAGTCAAGTATTGATGTTTCAAGATGCAAATTTAAGTCAACTCAGAAGTGTCTGTTTTCATGACTTGAGTCTAAGATACATACTGTCCTAATATCTGTCATGTGACCTGGCCCATGTTGGTTGCCAAAAATAAGATCAAACATATTCACTTTTGCAGCAGTGATGCAGGAAACCACAGTAAGTTACTTCCTCGTTGTGTATTTTGAGCGTTGTTCTGTAGAAGGTCACTTTGACTGCAGAGGCTTTTGACATCTTCTTGGATAAGGGAGTGGTGTACCACCAATACCATCAAATGGTTTGCTGTTAGGTGAAGCTATAATGTGTTGTGAAATTTGCTTTCACAGAAATTACTGACTGAGAAATAATCACTGACACACAAGACCCCAAGTTCAACTTTTTGGTCCATATCTGAGCTCATTCACACCTGACCAAACAAACTGGACTTTCTAGACAAAGTAGACTTTGATTAAAGCAGACTATAGAAGGCTGATGTGAATGCACCCAATGTATTTTTTAACAACTGGATCTATGTTTGATTTATTTAATTAGCACACTAATTGAACTTCTGAAGGGTCTTTAAACTGTGGAAAGCATCTCGCTTGTATTTTATTCATATTGGAAACCAGGTGAAACCAGAATAACAGACTGATGTAGCTTTTGGGTGTTTGAACCTGGATGGTTTCAATTCAGTCAAAGTGAATCAAAGTAATTATTTATTTCATGAATAAAAAAAACACTCCAGTGGATGGACCTTAAGTACATTAAAATCAGCAGCATATCTGCTGATTCGCGCTTATGGAGAATTAGTGTGGAAAAGATAGGAAGCTTTGTCTGTAAGTTTCTTATGTTTACTGCCTTTTTTTTTACAGTTGTAGTCACAGCCAGTGCGCTATTATAAACAGATACTGTACCTCACCTTCCCTACAACACAATGGTTGCTTTGGCAGTTATTTTCAGAGAAGTACCAAGGAGTGCACCAACCAGAGTGTGGTTGATCAGTGAGAGGCAACTCTTGGCTTGGAGCCCAGTTGATTTATACTTGAAGGTGTTGAACGGCTGCAGCTGGGGTGAAAGGTCAAGGTTTGGCAGTGCAGAACGGTTTTAAATGTTGGTCTCTCTTTGCATGGGCTCTGCATCTGTTTGGTTTTGGTCGGTCAGGTCTTCGGAGGCCTGGGCCGCACCGTCAGCCTCCTTCTCATCCCGAACTCGGTCGGGATCTTCCGTCTCAGTTCGTTTGTACATCTCCACCTGCTTACGCTCACGCTCCAAGAGTCTGTAGTTAATGAAGTTTCCAATGAAAAGCCAAATACTCGCCAGGATGACAACACTACCACAGCAGAAATACATGTACTTGTAATTTTTGGTGACGTCGACAAGTTTCCCTGAAAGAGAGAGCGAAAGACGGTTGAGTTGCATGCAAGTGAGGTCATCAAGTCAATATTACATTTAAAACAAACCAACAAACAAAAAGTGTTCAAAGACAGGAAAACTACCTGCCAATGGTGGACCAATCAGAACAGGGCAGCACTCTATAATTGTTGTGAGTCCCACAGCACTGGAGAACCTTGGAGCTCCAACCAGGTCCATCAATGTCTCAAACAGCACTGAGCTTACCATGCCAAAAGCAAAGCCAAAGAATACTGCATACACCACCAGGCCAGTGTAGCTTTCCACTAGTGGGCAAAGGATATGGCACACCCCATTGTACAGCACAGCGAAACTGAAAAAATACTGGATCTTGGGGCGAACCCATCGTGAGTTGGCCAGCAGCCCCATGGAGGGTCTGGCAAACATGTCCACGAAAGCCAAGACTGAGAGCAGGAGGGCAGCAGAGTATTCATCCACACCCATGTCTTTGGCATAGGCAGCGAGGAAGACAATGGGTGCAAAGAAACCCAGGAACATTATGACGTTGCCTGACAGGTAGATGAGGAAGCCCCGATGCTTGAACAGCGTCAGGTCCAGGTACTTGTTGACTATCTGCCAGAGGCTGCGCTTTTCAGTTGTAGTGGTGACGGCGGCCAGCGCCTCGTCCTTCTTGACCTTGCCGGGCGGCGGTCCAAGCGGCCTCATGAGGGAGCCGGCCACGCAGCAGTTCAGCAGCAGCCCACCCAGGATGAGGAAGCTGCCTCTCCATCCAAACTGGTTAAAGAGGTACTGGTTGAGAGGTGCAAGAGTGCTGAGGAAGACTGGGCTGCCTGCCATCGCTAACCCATTAGCAATGGGGCGCTTCTTAAAGAAATATTTGCCTATCATCGTCAACGCTGGCTGTAGGTTGAAGGCCAGTCCAAGTCCTGCAAAGATGTACATAAAAAGGATATTCAGCAATGATTAGTCCTCAAGAAACCAAGTAAAGTAACATACACAGATTATCATTACTTTTTTCTAAATTACTGTTGAAACTGTCATTTGATGAAGAGAAGTACATTCCTTTCAAATAAAACAAATAATACGTGATGTATTCAAGAACTTATATTCTAAAGACCATCTGATTTCATATGTAGTTTCTGTCAAAAACTGGTAACCGTTTCTATTTCAGTTTCAAAATGTAACCATGACGCTGAATGCATTTGAGTTTCCAAAATATAGTAGTTTCTTGTTTTTAATATAAACAAACTCCACAGTAACATCTATGACCATTTGGCTGCATAATAACAGTATGACAAGTCAGTTAAATTACATATTAAAGATTGTTTGTGTCATGGAAACGTCAAATAGGATTATACTTTTTTTTTTATAGAATGAATACAACTAATTATCACCCAAACATTTTAGCTCATAAAAGATTGAAGCTGCCTTCATTTTTAACCTACACACATTGTGTTGGGATCATTTTAAAGTTATATTGTGATTACTATTAAAGTTCCTTTTATCAAATTTTTTTTATATATATATATATATTTTACAGTAAATACATAAATACTGCTAGAACAGGGTTTCCCAGCCCTGTCTAAGCTGTCTAAGCAAAGCCATTGCTAAGCTTCTGCTTGCTAATGTTAGCATTTAGCACCAGAGAGGCACACATTCCTAGATATTTTTGTAGCTTTTTACTAAAGTGTTTTTGGTGATTTTTTTGTTTAATAATATAAGTTTCTCACCATATAGTGAAAAGTGGAGTCAGCTGTTATCAACCCGTTCAGTATTCTGCTAATGGCTGCTAGCTCCTACACAAACTTTAAATGCTATAAGCTAAACTTTATCTTGTTGTACTGTCTCAATATTAGATTTATGCTTATTAACATCTTCAGCTGTTTTCGGGTAATAAATTCAGTCTAGTATATTGTAATTTGCTAGACGTCCATAATAGAAAGTTGGAAGATAAAATAATCAAATCTAAAAATAAAGAGCAGTACAATGACTAAACAGATTAAATGATGCAAACATGTTTCTTGCTACACCAGTTTTATTTTAACTTCTCCTTAGCGAGGTGGAGGCTAATCCCACCGTCTCAACATGGACTTCCTGAAGTGGACAGGCTTACCTCCGATGACACCGATGCAGATGTAAAGCTGCATCACGTTGGTGCAGAAGGACGCTGAGATCATGCCCACGGCACAAAGGCAGCCGCCCATCATGACGATGGGTCTGCAGCCGTACGTGTTGACCAGTATGCTGCTGATGGGACCTGCAGCGAATAAACACAAAGCACACAGAGGCGTACACTGAAGGATTTAATCTGAAGACTGGAAACAACAAGCAATGTCTGCTACCAGCGACCTTTTCATATTATCGCTTCAAATCTGTGAGCGATGAGCGGCCGTGTGTGATCACTCTGTCAGCATCAGAGGAACATGTTAGCTGCCTAGCAACAATATCATCCTGTCAGATGAGCTACAAACTCCAACAAACTGAACAACTAATCAGACCCGTTTCTACGTCTCTCTGTTGCGTTAGATTTACTTTTTCACATAAGAAACTAGCCTGACTTTATGTTTTCGATCATTGTCAGAATCAAAATATTTCTGTCTTATTATAATTAAGATAAGACAAAATTATTTTCCTCTTTATTATTATTATAAAGAGGGAGACAAATTGCAGCTTTATTGATTTATTTACAATAATAAAGACTATGCAGCTTTTAGTACTGGAGTCTGCTAAACTTTTGAGTGCATGAGTGGCAACCTGAGCATGAAATTTCTTTCTTTTTTTTTTTTTTGGTACTTTCTTAGCCTAATATTTTTGCTACCACCTGGAAGATGAGTTATATTCCTAGCAGTTCATAATAAAAAACCACAGACGACTCTGAGTCATCGCTGAAGTCGCTCTTGAGGAATCTCTTCCCGACCTTGAGGAAAGCTTCCCTCATTACCATTTGTATTCTCAGGGGGGGGGGACCTGAAATTGGCAATGATGAGGACTCGGCTGATTACGCCATTTCTGGCTGGGAGACGACAAGCGTTTTGCAAAAAGAGGTTGACTTCATTTCTCAGTGGACCAAAACCCAGAACTATCCCAGGACCTCCACTGTACCGGCCTGTTTGTCTCGGCATGGAGCAGCTCTACACATTTCATGAGTAGTAGTGAACAGAAAGCCATCATGGTCCTATTAGACCACCATCACCATGTGTCATTAGGTGAGTTTCCATTGACCATATAATTGCAAAATTTGACATTTTGAAAATAAACTTGCTTCATGGAAGGATGACAATTTTGAAAAAAAAAATTCAATAAAAGGTTTTGGTGTTAGGATGAGGTGTTTTTTTTCTTTTCTTGGTTGTATCAAAATTTGTGTATTTCGTAAAACTACAATAGAAACACTTTTTCCACATCACACGAGTCACATGCTCAACAACAGGATGTTGCCGCTGGTGAAAACCACGAAGAAGAAGACGACAGGAAGTGGTAGGAGGATGATGGTGCAGCATGTTTTTTAATGACTTATCAGGAGAACAAACTTAGTCATATGCTACAATAATTGCGTTTCTTATTTAACGGAAACACAACAATTGCTAAATTGTGTTTTTCCAACATTAGCATAAACTTGAGTATTACTTCACCACATCTAGATGCCTAAATATGTTAAGTTGCTGCCATGTTATTCGTGTTAGCAAGTAATAAAGTAGAGGCTAAGTGCACATTTAAAAAACGGGCTTCCTGTTAAAGGGAGGATAAGCTGGAAGATAAAGAAACAAAAACATGTAGTTGATATGTTGGCTTCTATCAGGCAGCTGCTGGTTTTAAATGTTCCATGACTTTAGACTTTCCATGACTGAACATGAATTCAACAGTTCAGTCTAACAACAAATGCTCCATATTGATCTTAATCACACTGCTGCACTGGAAAGTTCAAACACGTCACGACATACTACATGTTTTAACTAGGTTGGATAGCTGCAAGAGTTTCTGTCTGAAGTTTCCGACTGCTAATTTTATAACCTGTCAGTGTCACCATACCTCATTCTACTGAAGCGTTTTGTTTAGAAGTCACTTCGTTTTACAGATCGTCTACATAACCAGTTGTACTACAAATCCTGAAGAGGTAGACTTTAGTCAGTCTGCATACATGGCTGAGTGGTGAGAACATGATTAACAGGTTCGCAGGAAACAAGGAGGAAAACCACGTGGCTGATTTCAGAAGTCAAAGGAGTCATTTTGAATTTTGTTGGTGCTTTAGAGTTCAGGAACTGAAGAGTTGCATTACCACGTCCAGCTGTGGCATCAGATAGGCAAAGTTGCTGCCTCTGGCTATATTTGACCCAGAGGTAGCATTTTATACTCATAACATAAACAGTGTCTATAAAACTCTGATGTTAAAGTGCAAACTGATTTCCACCAAATAATGACAATTGAACAAAACATTTTTTTCTATCCATCCCCTGACTTATACTTTTCAATAAACGTTTCTCTGACTTGTTTTGTCTTCATGCTGTCCTGGTAGCCAGGAATACTGATGAACACACACAGTAGTCTTTAAACTACAATCACACATTCCACTCATTGTGAGACTACTACCACTACCTGGTTGGATCTCTGTTAAATTAGGTCCATCACTTTAAAAGGTGACATAGGGGTCCCCCACCTCTCATCCAGTGATAGACGCCACTCCTAAAAATTCTTAAATTCATCTCAATTTACTTGTACAATTTTAACTTCCTGAAGCAAATAAAGAATTGTGAAAATATAACTGGTCAAGCATTTCTCAAGGCTGTTTTGTTTGTGCAGCTGACTCTTAGTTTTGCATGTTGTAGACAAGGTTAGCACAGGGCAGTGCTAATAAGGGAAAAGGTCTTTTCGGCCATTTGGAAGGACTGGATTATTACCTGCTGGTGTCTGCTGCTTGGCTCATTACCAGCTAGCCTCCCGGTAATGGCGGCGCTGTGTAAACAGCACACAAAAAGCAGCTGCAGGGGAATTAGAAAGGTGTTAAACATTCAGAGTGATGGAATCGCCAGTGTAATAGGCAGGACAAGAGAGCAGGTGTTTAATGAATAGCTGATGAGTTCAATCAATATGAATGAGTGAGTAACAAGAGCCACTCACTTAGTACCTGCACATATTGACGGAGTCAACACATGATAATGACATTCAGTCTGTGGAAAGCTTTAAAAAGGAGATCTGAGAGTCGGGATCTGACCACTTATCTGCAGCTATTCCCCCGCTGCAGTCTGTTAGAGGCAGGCCGATAATGAGCAACAAGCAGCCAACCTTGTCGGCGTTGGAGTGTTTTCTCACAGCTTCAGAGTTTAAGCTAATGAATACTGCCCATGATGAACAATCAGACACATTCCCTCCAGTTTGTAGCCATCAGATCCACTGTGGATCCCTCCAGAAAGTCTGGATTTGCAAATAAAAGACCACAACAAATATAGCCTGCACTGCATCGTCAACATACTTTTTAAGATTTACTAAATGTCTCTTTGTTCTTCTATCTGCTGTGTCCAACTATCCAGCCTCATCATGCTTGTTCCTGACCGGCACAGATGGCGGCAGCAGCAGAGGCTCTGATTGGAGGATTACAGCGTGGGCAGATGGCAGCCATGGTGGGTCTGGGTGAGCGATCTGCTGAACGCAGACCAATATGCCGGGGCCCATGTCCGGCTCACGATCAATTCCCACCAGTCAGAAGCGTCTAATGTTTCAGTCACCTGTCATCTGATTGGCTGCCTTACCCAGATTTTTAGCAGGGTTTAGTTAATCCATCAGGGATTAACTGAAATCACTGATCGTGATTGAGATCTGTAGTTGATATTGTACAAACCACCAGGCCTGAACTCTAGTCGTGACAGTCACTTCCATCGTTTTACTCTCTGCCAAAAGGGACTTGTTCAGGTGTAGGGTCGGGAAAAGGGCAGCTAACATCTCTGCACACCAAACACATGCTGGACACAAACTGTTCGGACTTTTACCTCTAGGACGGCGCTACAAAGCCCTCTTTACAAAAACCAACTTCTTTTGTCAAAAACAATGTATATATACCTAGTTACAAAAAATGTTTATGTATTTGTTTATATTTTAATTGTCTTCATTGTGAGCAAAAGTAGATCTGAAGTCAAATATTCTTTGCCTCACACAATCATATAAAGCTGATTCTGATCATCTAAAATCAGGTTTTTGGTTAGTAAGAAGACATAAATTTAATGCCAATTACTCTTTGTCTTTAAAAGCATATTAAAGTTTGAACTTGTCCAATATGTTACTGCTTAATTATTTTGCTAATAATTAGCTTAGCTTGAGAAGCTAAGCTAATTAAACTAGGCTAATCTGGGATGAAATATGACTTCAGATTTAACTTCCCGCCATAAAGAGATCTGTTCAGTTTTACCCAGAATGTTATTTCTTCTCTTGATTTGTCACAAATAAAAGTTATTATTATTGGACCCAAATATCAATGTGGTTTAGGTTGTGTCTTTGTTTAAGACTCTTATTTTTGAGGAAGAAAAGAATTAGTTTTTGATTTGCCCTGTGGTATTGTAAGCAACGCAGCATTAGCAGCTCGCAATGCTAAAGGCTACTTCCTAGCCTTACAGTTATTTTAAATGACTACAGTTGATCATATCTATTTCAAAATCTAAATCAGTAAACAGTTTCACTTTAACACATATTAAGCTATGTTGTCGGTCCTATCTAAAGTACAGATAAGTATGTTAAACATGAGTTTAACATGTGACAGGTTTACAGATGACAGCAGATGCTTTTGCTTTCAGGACTACTTACCTGCTGCATACATGACAGCTAGCATGATGGAGGAGATCCAGGCCACCTGGCTGTAGGATGCATCGAAGATGATCTGGATGTCTTTGAAGAAGACTGTGATGGCTTTGGGGAAGGCGTAGGAGAATCCGATGGAGATGAAGGATCCCAGCACCACCGCCCACCCCCACCCACCGTCCGGTGGGGGCACGGCAGCACCTGCGGTGGGGGGCGGCATCACTGGCCCACCTTAACGCTGAGTTTTCACTGTAGAGACACATAAAAAACACAAGGAAAATCAAGATCAATGAGTAGAAAACTTAGGTAAGAAGCTGTAGTTTTGTGGATTGTTTTTCATAAATTTGCACCTTTCATTGTTCTGACTGAGACTTTGGACAAGACCTTCATCAGTCTTTTATTTCACAGTTGAAGTTCCTGAGCTCGTTTATGATGCTAAGATGAGCCTTATTCAGCAGCACTATCAGTTGCTACAGTTACCATTTAGAAAGTGTGTTTACAGGAAAATGTCCCTGATTATTACAGTCAGGCCTGAAGCTGTGTGTACAGTACACACACATCCAGGAGACAATAAAAGCTCTTTCTTTCCTGTCATCCAGGTGTGACAGCAGGCAGGCGTAAAGCCACATTCCGAAGCTCCATGTCCGGGTGCACAAAAAATACACACACACACTGACGCTCACACACACACATGCACACGCACACACACACACATGCATACACCGTGTGTGTGTTTGCTTGAACTCAATGTACCTGAGAGAGCAGGCCCCACCCCCAGTTCACCTTGAACACCTCCCTCCTCAGGAGATAATGGAAACATTACTACGTGTGGGGGGAGGGGTCAGGTGACAGAAAGGTAAAATCAGGTCAGGTGGAATGTTTCTGAGCAAACACACCTTCATTACCAACAACCTGTTCACAGACGCATTGCAAACTGTGGAGGTAATACCAAATATTTTCAGGTGTTCATTATCAGTCAGCTGTTGCTTTGGATTGGAATTAGGTTAAAATGCTGGCAGACCGCTTTGCTTTTACAAGCTATCAGCCAGTTAGCGTGTTTGCATAGTAAGATGACATGCAAACCTGAGGAAAGCCAGTTTGACGTGCTTTAACTATACATGAGCGGGATCATGTCTGAGCATTTTAAAGGTGGGAATTTACCAAAGGTAATACTGGGATCATATGTATGTTTATCAACGGTCCAGTCTACAGATTACACATCTCCCCCAAATTCTTACATTTAATTCAGATTCCCCTTGAGACTAAGACTACCTACTTTTTTCCTTCCATTTAACTTTCCATTGATATGATTAGATACAGCACTCAAATGCATTTTTAAGGTTTGGAGTGAGTCAGAGATTGGACAGCCATCAGGTCATGATTTTGTAGTCCAGAATAAAATGCTTCATGACTAAAAATCTTTTTTTTTTTTTTTGCTGACCTGAGAAACAGAATTTTGTATTTCATTCATTTTCATGGAAGCCACAACCATGAACATGAAGAGAAATAACCACAAATTCTGACTCTGTGTGATAAATCAACGGACATTTTGAGGTTTTGAATCAAACTGCAGCAATAAATAAAACTTTATGATAAAAGTCTAATTTAATAGGATAATTAACTAATAATTGTCCTAATAAATTGTAGTCAAATGGAGCAATATGAAGACATAAGTAAGTAAATTCAACCTGTTCATTTGCTTTTTTATCATTTAAATTAGAAATATACAATAAAATCAAAGACAACAGCAGAAAAAACCTGAAGTTTCTCAAAATTCGACTTACCTTTATAAACTATTTCTACTGTGCTCTCTGCTGTCTGCCATGAAGGAAAACTGTTTAGCCACTCAGAGTCGCTTCAGTTCCAAACATCTGGTTAAACATGTCCAAAGTGAACTTATTAAACAACTATTCACTGATTTGTCTTCTTATCTCTCGCCATTAAATTCCCTAGATCGAGAGCAGAGTGAAGTGTGTGGCCTGGAACGAGGCGGCGTGTGTGTACCTGAAAGCAGAACCGGCAGGATGACTCTTCACTTGTCAGACTGACGGAATGACTCGTGACAACGATGTTAGAGAGAGCAGGCTGCTTTACTTCCTGCTCTAATCTGTTCAGGTTGTAATAAAACCAGGTCAGTCTATATAAAGCAGCAGTTACCTGAACACACACTGGAATGAATTTGACAAATACGATTTGCTTTGTCTTAATGAAGGGAGATTTTGACTGAAATAAATGAATCAAGGTATTATATTTAGATGACTGGGTGATCATTAGTACAAGCCGATATGTAAAGATGATGCTTCTATGTGTTTTTATGATGTAAAGCACTTTGAAATGACTTGTTGCTGAAATGTGCTGTACAAATAAAATTTGATTGAGTGATTGATTAAATAATGTAAAAAAAAATAGCTACATAGCTACCCTTTCGAAAGCAGATAACCCTGCTTGACGGGCCAATCCAAGCATTTAGCTTACAAAAAGTAAGTGAATATTCATCAGTGCTGACTGAATGTCTGCATAGGGTAGAATGAGATTTAGTAATGATATCCATATCAGTTCAAGCTATCACAGTATTAAGCACTTTTAATCTAACATTGTAAACAAGAAATTGTTCTGAATGTTTTGTCTGGTGGCATAAAGATTTAACTACCAAACTACATTTTTTTACAATTTCAAAAAATTGATACAGAAACAGATTCAGAGAAAGATGACACTACAACGTTTATTTTCCTAAAGCCATTGAAATACAAGGCAGATACCTAAAGGCAGAGTTACTCTCCCTTTAAGTCTTTTAGTTTCTGGCAGCTTCTACTTTGTACCATAAAACTAATGCATCAATAATTTGACTTTATATCCATTTTCTATGATAATGTTTGAAGTCGTGGCAGGTTAATCCAGCAGTTAAAGGGGTCTGGATCTGGATCCATCACAGGATTAATTGATATGAGACCAAGAGCAATTTAGAACTGTTATTAACCATACTACGAGTGTTCTTGAACTGTAGAGTGAGAATTTTACAGCTTCAAATGGCTTTACTGGGAGCATGACTTCATAGCTGGGGAAAAGATTGTGCCTCAGCCGAGTGTAATTTGGAGTATCAGTCCCTTGTATTTCTGTTTTAATCAAAGTTAGAGATTAAGCTTTTTTTTCCCTACAGCTCCACACAGAGGATCTAATCCATGCTAATCAGATTACAGACAGCAGCTCTCAGCAGAGATGCTGGTTTGGACTGAACACAACGACAATGCATGCCGGTTTCTTGTAATCGATAAGCAGCTTAAGTTGATAGGTTTGAATATGAAGCTCCAAATAGAATGACCATAAAAAGAGCAGCGGGTAGAGTTTAAAAAGGGAACAGTGTGGCTTTGCAGAACGTGTTCATAAATGAGCCATTTGAGTGCAGAGGAAGTCAAGCAAAGTCACTCTGTCATTACAATGTCAACATATCCTAATGCTGCTTCCAACGGCCACAGTCAATAAGGCCATCTCTGCTGTGTCCTTCACTGGATGGTTCCGTCAAGGCATTGGATTAAATCAGCTGATTTAAACTGACACAAACTGACCTAAAAATGTGATCCAGTCTGTAAAAGTTCAAAACTATGGAAGTGTTTTACTGTAGGAGCTTGGAATTCAATTCAGAAGTGGTGTCTGGTTAAAACTAGAAAGTTTTCTTGTTCTAACCAGTTTTATGTCTTGTCAGGCATAAAGGGGCTCACTATGACTCTCTTCACCCCGTTTCTTCTAGATAACATCTAAAAATATGACCTTTTTTTCTTAAAAAGATGATATTTTGGTTTTAATGACATGTACATATGATTACAACAATTTTTAAAAAATCTATTTGGCTATTTCTAAGAGCACACCTCCTTTCAGAATCAAATTAATTTGCCCATTTTCATATGGTGATGCAGGTCCTGAAAAGCAGTGAGCGGTTGAATTTATTCTCATAGGTCCTTGACCATATGACCTGTGAGAATATGATTGTGCAATTTGACATTTCAAAAATAAAACTGCTTAATGGATATATGTCAATTAAAAAAAAACAACTTGTTTTTCAGTAAATGTTTTGCCGCTAGAATGAGGTGTTTTTTTATTTTATTTTTTTAATTTTTGACTGAATCAGAACTGGTTTATTTCCCAACACTACAATGGAGACAATTTTTTCACATCCTACGAGACACATGGTCAACAACCTGATGTTCTACTGACGCAAACCAGGAAGATGACAGGAAGTAGTTGTTGCAGTAGTTGTTTGCAATCATAATACAAATGCATTTGTTAGACACTGTGCATCATCATTAATATATCCTGAAATCTCACGCGCTAAAATTGACCCAAGTGAAGCACGTCACAAGGACAGAAGTTGAGCGATTCATCCAATCAAACAAATTCAGTTATATCTAATATCATTACAACAGCATCAGAAAGACTGAACAGAAATAGAAAGCAGTTTTGAGTCATAGAGGGAGGACATGAGTACCATGGTGCCACAGGTTTGTAAACTCTGAACAACCTGGAGCCATCTTTTTCCAACAAAAAGCCTGACTAAGGGCCGTCTTCTAACCAGAACGTTACAGAAAATCAGACTTTTAGCATTTCAGTTGAACAGCGATCTGATGAACAGGCTTGACAAAGCGGTAACCCGACCCCTACAGTCAGCGGGTTCCAACGTGACCACCCCCCCACCCCCCCTTCAACTGAGTCTCATGCTGGGACTTAAAGTTATGGCAATGTAAGCTTAGCTCTAAGGTTACCTCAGTGTAATAGCACTCATTTTGTTTGACAAAGAATTCATGATTAACATAATTATGGACTCTGAAGGTTGGACTGAAGCACAGACCATTTACAGTAAACACAACGGTCTGTTCGTCACGATGGTTCAGGCAAACACACTTGACCTTGAGTTGGAGAGCGCAGGAGAACGGGCAGAGAGACAGCAGCCCCTTCTGAAAGCTTCTGTCTGTCTGTTAAATACGTTCAGGTGATAACACCCATTCTGCTGAATGGTCAGCCTCTGCACTTTGAAGATCATGAGCTAATTCCTGAACAAGAGCCTGGAATGGAAAGTTCCCCTTCGGCTGTTCAGCTGTGTTCAGCAGCCAATCCAGGGCTTTCTTACTGCCACACCTCTCTGACCACATGGACAAGGTCAGAGGATTGAGGTGTTTCTACTGCTGTAAGTTAGTAACTAAAACCTTATTTATAGAGAACCTTTCATAATATAAACACCACTAAGTACCTATTAAATCAAGACTTATTGATTAAAAATATGCATGTCGAAGTTTTGCGTCCTGCCCATTAAACAAGGAAATGAAAATAGTTTTTATGGTGAAAATATAAGGGTAAATTCAAAATTAGACGAAACGGCCATTTAAACTAGGGCTGTTGTAAACGAATATTTTAGTAATCGAGTAATCTATCGATTATTCTTACGATTAATCGAGTAATCGGATAAAAAAAATTATAAAATGAAATATTGGTAAATCTGGCATAATACCGGTGTTACTATCAGATATCAATATCAGTCCAATTTTCCATATTTGAGCATCCCTAACAGTTGCTTTTTTGTAGTTTAGAAAACTAACCTGTAACAATAATAGCTCACTTTCTAAGTTAACCAGAAGAAAAGTTATAGAAAAATCTGAAATTATATTGAATGTAATAACAAAGAGGCAGGCTCACAAATATGCTTATAAAAAATGTCTACAATCCAGCTTTTAGTTTATGTATTCATCTTCAGTGAGTTTAATAGATTAATTAAACTCACCTTGCCACCTAACCTGTCACGCTTTGGGTTTGAAAATACGGGAAATGCCGCCTGGAGTGGGAAGAGAGGGCGAATGAACGAACGTAAGATGGGGTGGAGGGGAGGAAATAGACCAGCGGACTGACGAACCGTTAGACCGGGGGACGAACACGGGGGAAGCAATACGGGATATTTACGACACCTTCACTGGTCACACTCAGAAACTCATCTACCAGCCATGTACGATGCGCTCCGCCACCCGTTTCTTCAGACCGGGATATGAAATTTATTGTGTGGTTCGTCGGTAAAGCTACATTTACACGGTAAGCATCAGCTACTCAGCCGCCCGCCCTGTTCAGGCTATCCGCTCACCTCAGCGCTCTTCCCGCCGTTCGCTTTCAACCAGCAGCCCCGGAGGAGAAATGCTGCCGTACTCCAGGCATTCCCCCAGTCATTTTAAGGATGCTTATTGGTTCCCCAAAAACGATAAAAAGTCGGGCATTATCATCAATCAATAAAATCCCCACGGGCCAATCTTGAAGATTGGACTTTATGCCGCTGAGACTTAGCTTTTGTCAACAACTCAGAGGCGGAAGTGAGAGCTCCGCGCAACGTAAATGAAGTCCCGGCCGGAACACGGTGCGCTAACTAATAAAACATAAATTAACGAAGCTTCGAGGCAGGTAAATTTTCCTCGAGGAATTTTAGTAATCGAGGTACTCGAATCATTCGAGGAATCGTTTCAGCCCTAATTTAAACCCAAGACTCCTAAGGGTTAAGAGCTCTCCAAGTCAATAAAAGAGTCTTAAAATGCACTCTGAAATAAACCACGGACCTTTGCAGACCTGTAGGCAGTGGGACTCAAATGATTCTGATTTAGCCAGAAGTTTGGCAGCAGCATATTGAATAACCTGCTACTGTTTTATGGAGGTTATGCTAACGTTTTGTGAAAAACGGTTTGCAATACGCAGTGACAAATAAAAAGGATGACTGTTTACTTTGGTAATAATTATCAAATGACAAGAGCAGGAGTGAAAAGTGCCACATGTTCCAAATAATTTATTTTTTCTTTATTTCGGAAAGATAAGCATTTCCATTTTTCTTTGTTTAGCTGAAGACAACCACCGAATGTTCTCTGTTTGACTAAGACTAAACACTTCAGTAAAATGTAGTTAAGAAATAATATTTACAACTAAACATCATCTGTATAGCAGTGATACCAGGTCCAAAGAATTTACCCAAGAGTGAGCAGATATAACAAAAAAAGCAAGGACTCCAAAATAGAACCGTAGGTACACCAAGCGGGCCTGGACAAGGACACAAAGTTCTGTTTGCTAATGTAACTGAGTGTTGTTACCAGCCCAACAGAGCTGCTATAAGTCAAATAACAATACGCCCGGGAAACAACTAAAAACTATAGAATTAATATAATCAAATACAACAAGAACTGCTTCCTTTTAACTACACAATAAGAGCATAAAACATTGATAGAGTTTCTGAAGAAGTAAAATGGCTTCTGCTACAAGTGCCATTTTTGTTCTTCAGGTACTGTTGTCCTGAGATGCATTCAGGTGGTATTGCAGCTAAATGTCATTAAATGTCACTATTCTCTAGAGCTTAGACAGCAGCATCTTACCCCTAACCACCATCATCAAACTTGGTTTTGTAAATAAAGTATAATGAGCCTGCACAGATGTTGAAATAGGTCACTGCTTTTCAGAAAACCGCAACATGTAGACATTATCAACGGAACTGTTTAGGACCCTTACACAGGAGAAACTTCAAAACAGACACATGAATATGAGCTGTGAAGGTTCCAGCTTGGCTACAGGAAGTGGCTGCATCTGGCCAGCATGGTATTCAGCACATCCCATTATAAACCCGCTCAGTGTTGTTTTTACACTTGACTTTGTGTGCAGATTCAACAGAGAAGATAATGATGTTAACAGTGAGATATGGGAGGTAGAGCTGTCTTATTTGTCCAACACATCCCACGGATGCTTGACTGGGTAGAGGTCTGTGAAATAAGCAGGTGAAGATAGTATGACAAAGTTCTTGTTAGAATCTCAGAAGCAGTTTTGCTTTGGGGAAAGGCCACAAAATGGTCTGAAACATCACTTAGCTAGGGGGTAGATGTCAAAGTAACATCCATATGGATGATAGGACCAAAGGTTTCCCTAGAAGGACATAGAGCACCACACTCCCTCTACTGGTTCACCTTCTACCTAATATAAGTAACAGACTGTGACTCAGATGTCCAGCCATCTGACTGAGTTTGGTCCTGGTCAAACTCACTCAAATTTTTTTTTTACCCCATTCCATGCTACTAAAAGAAATTTTGAAAATACAACCCAAGGAATTTTTTTTGTAAGTTTTTCTTAATGGAACTTTCAGTCGCCAAAGCTCCGTTTTTGGCAAGCATTTCCATGGTACAGTCCAAAGCATAAGACCATCATGTCAGCAGGAGGTGAGCAGTAACTTTACCCTCTTCAGAGTGTTGACCGAGATCTCACTCAGTGTGTAGCTTTAAAGTGTGTAGCTTTCAGCAACAAAGCTACAACCGATGATTATGTCACAGCACCTGAATTCTCTAGATACAGAACCACCACGAGGTCTATGAGAAGGTGCGCAGTGGGAACATGAGGTATTGGTTTATTTTTAGCTGTTTGAGATTGGTTGAACATACCGGGTTATACTGTAACTGTAACAAGCTATACATCTGAACAAGCTGTATTTCATTGATGCAGATTTCATTATTGCTTTTGAGGCGGCAGAAACCACAGCTGCACTGGGTGTTTCAACCCACTGTTCTAGTCATAGACCTCAGCTAACATCACAGCGTTTACTCTGGGAGAATGAATCCTAATCACTTGTAAATCAGAGAACATTTGCAGCCTTTAGAGATATTTAATACTTGAACAGACTTGAAAGACACACACACAGTAGTGGTTTCTCAAAAGTCTGTTACTAATCAACTATGGTAATAGTTTTTTATATATCTCAGAACAATAATAGTTTAAATCTCTAAATTTTACTTTAAAGCAGTGGTTCTTAACCTGGGTTCGATCGAACCCCAGGGGTTCAATGAGTCGGTCTCAGGGGTTCGGCGGAGCCTCTGCCGCGGAGGTAAAGACACACTGTGTAAAGTCGTGATGACGCCCCGCTTTGCCATCACTTGCTGCAGAGGATCACGTTACATTACTTAGCCAATCAGAGCTGCGGGAAGGAGTTCGGTGAATGTGCATATGAAACTGTGGGGTTCGGTACCTCAAAAAAGGTTAAGAACCACTGCTTTAAGGATTTACTTGGAGTTTACATAAGTCATAAGTCAACTCCAAGGGAGGGCCTGTAGGTCACTTATGCCAGTTAATGGATATTCACTGCATTCATTCCACTGTAATGAAAAAAGAAATCCAACCAGCCAATTGGGCATGCTTCAAACTCCCTTACTGAATAAATAAATAAACTACCTTCTTTCCAGTGCCTTTTTCTGGGGTAAATTTCTAACATGGACAACCGTTTTTACCTTGGTAAATGGAAACAGAAGGGGGAATTATAGAAAACCGCACTGATTGTGGAAAATATTCCATAAGAGGAAAAAATGCCTCAACATATCAAAAAGGACAAAATGTCCACATGCTGGTAAACATGTAACCCTCAAAATTCTGTCGTATAGAATAAATAATTAGTATTATTCACTTCACCTCCTTGTCATTATGCTACGCCTAAATAAAACATAAAATGCTACACTCAGAAAGATGGGAGAGAAATGTTGGACTTCATTGATTAAATATCTTCATTTTACAACTTATGGCCACAGAGGCCGCTGTTGAGTAACTTCACAAGAGTGATGTCATGATGCTCTGTCACGCTCATTTTGAAAGAGGTAAATTTAAAACAAGAAGCTAAGTCCACATTCCGCTTTATAACCGCTTTATTCCTGTAACCTTTCACCTACAGGTCAGTAAGACGGCTAAACCAGAATATAACTACATCTAAGCGGAAATACCACATCCTGAACCCGAGACAACCTGCTGCTTGGAAGCCACTCTTCATCACATCCTGTTGTGGAACAAAAATTCACCATGAGGTTATCTACAGGCAGCTCAGTAGCATAAAATTCTGCTACTGACGGTGTGGAGCAGTGATTCCTCTGTGAGCGCAGCAGCTTAATCATACGGCGCTGCTGATGTAAGGACAGAGACCGGATGAAGCCAGCTTTAATTCCCATGGCCTGTATAGAGCTAAACAGGAGGAGACTTTAAAATTCTAACATTTGACACTCAGATGACCGCCTTTCTCCACGGGCACGTGAACGCGTCATTAAAAAAATGTCTTCAGGCATCTAACAAGGAAACGCAGCAACCGGTCGCTATCTGTTAACTGTGCCAGCGTCCTCAAACAAACCGACTGATAATGTCCAGGACCACCGCCAGAGACACGCGGACGTCTTCCACGGTTACCTTTCAGATGAAATGTAGACGTCCGTGTGTGTTCACGCGCTGCCTGCCGGGCTCCGTGACCTTGCCGCGAAAAGATGCGTGTGTCCGTGGGAACGGGGTAGATGCGACTTTGAGTTTCCTGAGAGTGTCTGAGCCCGCTCAGGCGCAGAGGCGGCGGCGAAGCAGCTGCAGGTGCTACCGCGTTGCGGAGGGCGGCGCTGCGCTGAGCGGCGCGGCGCTCCGCGGGCTCTGGAGCAGATCAGGGCGGCTCAGACCGGCTCCACCATCATATCCTCATCTTATTAAATATTCCTCCATCATGCTGCTGAGCATCGCAGAATGCAGACCAGACAGCCGCAGAGCAGCATTTTCTTCACATCATAAGCCCAAACTTTAATGCATTTAATGATGACAAACACAAACATAATGTGGAAGTTTTAGGAAATAATATATGGTAATTTTTTGTTGTTTAAACAGTAAAATCTGAAGTGTAGGGTGCATTTGAATTTACTACCCTTTATTTTCTTGCACCTACAAATGTACAGTGTACAACTGAAGAGTCCATCTGTCTAAGTTAAGCTTCCTTTAGCCAAACTGTGAAAAACTTAAAAGCAGAATCAAATAGAATATACTTTATTGATCCCCAAGAGGATGTTGCTTATTTGTCGACAAGCTACTCCATCCAAAGTGTTAAATATTAGCAAACACATTTAAAGTGTGTATTTACAAGTGTGATATAAGTAATTTAAATATGATGTAAATATTAAATAAGTAAATAATAATAATAATAATAATAATGATAATAATAACAGAAAAAATGCCACGCTGTGGAACGTTAGAGAGAGAGACATGTTAAATACAGTCATCTTCTTCAGTCAAGACAGAAATGGCCCACAGCATGATGCCGTCACTACCATGTTTCACTATAAGGAATGTATGTTCAAGGGACTTTGCATAGTTTTCTCTACAGTTTTGTAGGAAGGTCAGAAATGTCTCTTTTTGTCTCATCTGACCTTCTTTGAAAGTGTCAGTATTCTTTTTCCCACATGTTCATAGAAGTAGTTTTTTCACCTGAGCTGTGCAGCTACCCCAGAGTTGCGCTACTCATATTAACATGTGGACTAATTAGGTTGCTTCTAACTCTGCACAATAAGTAAATAAATATCCTGTCGACAGATAGCTGTATATCTCTCATTTTCCTCCACATGGAACAGAGTATGATGCTGCCGCTGCCAGGTTTCACAGTAGAGAGGTCATGCCACACCTGTTAGACTTTTGGATTTTAATTTTTAAGAATTTTCAAGCAACAGAAACACCTTTGCACTCTTTAGAAATTTCCTGCGTATCAAGTGTTGAATTCCTTTTGGATCTTATCAATTTGCGTTTTTTTTTTCCTGCAAAATAATTGGACCTCATGTCAGGAGCATTTGATGACATTCTGTCCCAGATTCCTCATCTGATTACGCCCAGATGTTCTAAATCCTTATTTGTATTTCCTGTAAGAGATGAAACTGCTTCCTGCAGCCGATGGAGGTTCACTTTTAAACACCGGCTGCATTTCTCAGAGAGGTGTCGTTTGTGTGTAAAAGGAGTGCCTCAACCGCCAACATCAGATGCAATCTGGGTCATCTGATCTCAATCCACGGGATTAGTTTGATCACTGAGAAGCCTCCGCATATGGTGCTGGAAGAAACACGCCTATATAATGAAAAGCCAGAAAAATGTACACCTCTGAATTTAAACTGCTGCTGGAGAAGATGGGCACTTGGCCTGTTCATTTAAAAAAATAAAAACAAGACAGAAACACTAAAATTCTGCTTTGTTCTATCACTACAAAAATATTTTCTGAGCTGTGTAGTTCTATATAACTAATGTGAGCTGTTCTCAGCGCTCTGCAGGTGCTGCCAGATTGTTGTTCATGAATTATTTTTGTCTTTACAATGCACCAATAAAAAGGTGCAATAAAAGTCCTCTGAAGCCGAGCAAAAGAGCCATTCATGCTGAGTCATGCTGTTTTTTCCAAAAGCCTGACTCAGCATTTGTTCCCAGATGAAGGCAGGAGACATTTTAGCTGGACAGGTCTCGTGGTATTCATCTAACTGGAACAGCATAGCTAAACCTTTGGAAATAGCTTAGCCTTGAAAGTCAAACTCATGTCTTAAATTAGAGGGGATCATTGTTTTTGTTGCACATGTACCAAATTACCAACAAATCAGACCTACTCAAGATTATTTCATCAGCACCGAGTTTGTACAGGGAATTTGAAATCAACGTTTGTTTTATATAAGTCTCCCATTAGGAAAGGTTGGTGAAAACAAAATTCAAAATTACGTCCTAAATTTTGCAAACAAGTTTTTACGCTTGCTTTGGGTGTTTTTTACACTTCACTGAAAAAGAGTTAATGAGCTAAAGGGGAGATGGAAACATGTTTCCTGGATAAGTTCTTTCATGTCAAACACTGAGTCCAAACAGAGGAGGACTAGCATGGACGAGGTGGTTCATGCTAGTTAGCATCCTCTACTTCCTGTTTCTTACAGTCATTCAGAGTCAAGGCCTGACAAAGTAATTTTCAGTTTCTTTTTTTCGTTTTTCTTCTTTTGGCAACATTTTTAAAAGTTTGCTCAAAATTCAGATGACAGTTGAATGGAAACGTGCCTAATATTTTCACCTCTGGTGAACAGTTTGTAGTTCTTCTGACTCTGACACATTCATACCACAATTTAATTACTATGAGTTTTCCTCAGCTGGTTGGATGTTGGAAGGTGACGTGACAGAAGGTGACCTTTTAGAGAATCCTATAGCAGTCCATCACTGTACTGTATGTTTGGCCTTTTCTACCATTTTTTTCATAAACACACTGAACTGTTGACCAATGCCTTGTTTCCGTTGAGCGGTATGATATGGGTCAGTGTGGGTCGGTACGCTATGGCAAACCCAAACATATAACTTTAATCTTACGAAAGAGCTTTATGGGGCTATTCTAGTGAGAACTTGCTGCACTTACATCATATCAAAAGACTTTCTCATGGGAGGAGACGGATTCTTTCAAGACCAAGTAAAAACAATGGAAAACTAACCCATTAAACCTGGGTTAGCTGCTTTCCAAACACCAGCCAATAGCATGTCAGGAAGCATAGCGTCTAGATATTTCAACATCCTATACTGTTTTTTTTCCTAATACATTAGAAATGTGCTACAAAAAAATCCACAAAATAAGCAGATTTTTCAAGAATAATTTTGACTTGTATTCCACAGGAAATCTGTAAATAGTTGAATCTGTGAATACTTCTGGATGTTCGCCGTGTTAGAAAAGTCGCCATAAGGCAGTTTGTAGGCAATGATGTAATTAAAAACCTGTAAAAACTGAAAGTCTTCATTAAATTTTATTGCAAAAACTTGAAAAGTGAAGCTGGAAGTCTACACAATAAAACTTTTATTTAAAAAAAAAACATTTTATGAAACAAACATATGTCAAATGTTGTTGTGTTGCAACAGTATTAAAAGAAATCGTGTCCATTTGAAAAATATTTCAAAGGAAAAAAAGTTGAATTTGAATGAGTAGGGAGAGAAGTGCAGGGTTCAAACATCCTGACAGATTGCAGATGCAGCAGTAATTTGACAGGAACTGATGTCGTCGTTCTTCCTGTCGGAGCTTCCTCTCAGGAATCTGTTCAGTCTGTTTTTCATTCAGGAGGAACGTGGAAATGCTACTGAGAAGTCTGGAAAACTTTTTATTCTCACCGTAAACACAAACGTTTTTATTTTCTGAACATTTTCACCTTTTCTTCTAAACAAACACAAACTTCAAGCCAGACGATGTTGATTTTATATGAAACACAATGCAAACAAAGTTGAAGGGAAATAGTGTTACAATTGGATTTGGGTCTATACTTTGACTGGGCCATTCTAACACATGGATATGCGTTGATCTATTCTAAACCATCTATTGTAGTTCTGCCTGCATGTGTAGGGCTGTTGTCCTGTTGGAAGGTGGACCTCTCCCCCAGTCAGTGTTTTTCTTGTTCTTTCTAGAAGTATCAGATTCTAAATAAAATTCAAATTCATGACACATTTTCAGATTTCACTTTGAAGGTTTTAGTTTTCTTTTCTTTTAAACCATGCATAATTTCCTTTCCACTTTATTATCTGCACTGGTTTGTGCCGGCCTGTCATCCGGAACCATAATAAAGTACAATAAAGTTTGTAGTTGTGATGTGACAAAATGGGTGTGAAGACTTTCAGTTTTCAGTGGCTCTGGTGAAAAACCTCTAAAAGGAAATCAAACATCTTCAACAGTGGCATCATTGTGATCAGTCAGAAATTCCAGCATTTTGTCACTGTGTGATTGTTTCTAGCAGCTGACACAAGCTGCTGGTCTTGGCCTTGTCTGATGAATATCTGTCAGCCTGCAGGCTGATAACTGATGTCCTGCATGTATCCATGCGTCGTAGCGGTTGCCTATCTGACTGCAGCAGACTGACACATTGTTGCAGAGGGAAACATTCTTGAAGCTATGTTGAGGAGCAGAATAAAGCCATGGACCAAATTCTACAAATACCTAAACTGACGACAAATCTGTGGAACGTGACAAGAAGATAAATTTGACCTGTGGAAGTCCTCACCTCACGTCTTACAGAACTTCAAACTTTACCCTCTCATGAGCTCCAAATCAACTTTATCTACTCAATTCTGACTCAAACAAAAATCCCCCCAAAAAACAAACAAAAGACCAACACATATAACAACTGAAAAATATAGACGTTTATTTTACTCAGAGAAGAGTTGTGTGTGTTTGTATTCAGTCCCCTTCACTCTGCTACCCCTAAATGAAATCCAGCGGACCTAGTAAACAGAGTCTAACTGGTGTTGGTGTTATTAACTCTCAGTCCCAGCAATGATGAAGGCAGCAGCACAGGAAGCAGCACCAGAGAGCTAGAGACTACATCCTGTTTCAGATCAAATATGTGTCAATTACTTTTCACTTCCTCTGTTTGGGTTTCTTGCTCATTTGTTGGTTTGTCTGCCTGCAATGTTTTCCAAGATTTTCAGGCAGATTAGAGTTTGCTTGTTTGAATTCAGATAAGATAAATATTGTATTTGTCCCCATAGAGAAATTGATTTGTGGTTTTAAGAAAGAACATAAAACAGCTCATTTGCCGCTAAGCGCCTCCTGGGCTCGACGATCTACAGCAAAATGTGAAAGTCTTTCTGTCCTTCATCACCAAAACTTGGATTTGGGTCGTTCAGCACAACCCAGCACAAATGTCAAACATATTTCAACATTCTTGTGCCTGATTGCTAGCACGTCTATGTGTATGAGATCAAAATTTCAAAGGCACAAATTTCGCCGGCTGGTTGACTGGAGGAAGACAAGCGACAGGCGACCGCGCAAGTCCCATAGGAAATGAATAGAGAGGGATTGACCTCATTTACCTGTGTCCAGTTCTTCACACTGTCACCCACGCTACAACACAAGATATAGAAAAAACACAAGTACATACAGAGCAACTGGGGTCAGTTACACCACAAACTGACCTGAAAGCGCTGCTATGGAACAACTCGCAGAGCATCTGCTAGCATCTGAAAGGGTAAGGCACCAACCTACTTAGAGACAGCCATCATCTAATCTGGGCAAAGCAAGGAGAGCAGTAATAAGGGTGCATTCACACCAGCTCTGTTCAGTCTGCTTTAATCCAACTCCAGTTTGTTTGCCTATGAAGTTCGGTTCATATGAGCAGGTGTGAACGTCCAATCAAACTCTGATGCAGACCAAAAAAGCAAACTCTGGTCCGCCTAGAAACCTCAGTCTGGGTCCGGTTGAAATGAACTGTAGTACTGTTCAAATGCATGTGAACACCAAGGGGACCTGAAGACTACACCAAAACCAGGAAACAGACTACAGCACAAGGCATTATGGGTAAAAACAACCAAAACAAACACGCAAGTCTAATGCTAGCTAAATAGATTGTGGACTTTTACTAAAGACAAAAGAGAAATCCTACAACTGCTAAAATCTGATGTCACTCCATTTTGGTTTACATTTCATAAAGAAGTAAGCCGTGTTCAGTGTCTTCTTCAGAGTTTTTCGTGTCGTTTCCTTGAGTGGTTCTTGGTGCAGCGCCACCACAGGCGTGGAGGGAAACGGGTTTAGTTTGTTTGACACAGCACAATGTGAAAGTGAACCACAGCAGCTGGAAATGGAACAAATGTTGCAATTTTGTTCCCCAGCAGAACTGAGTCTAACGGACTATAAGGGGAAAACACCCCAAGAGAAGCAGCAGAGAGACCCATGGCAACTCAGCTCAGGTGCAGGTAGAGGGAAGCTGCCAGTGGTGGACTTCCAAACTCTGGCTTTTTATCAAAGAACAGCAAAAAGAAAAAAATTGCCACAAGTCATTAAAAAATGGAACCTTTGGCCTAGATGCAAAAGCCTGACTATCAAGGAAAATTCTGTTTATCATCAAAAAAGCCCGTCACTGAGTTGAAACATGATAAGACGGAGCTAAATAATGGGAAATCCTTGTAGAGAACTTGTTTTGAGGATGCATAAGACTGGAGCAAAGGTATAAAATCTTGATAAAATTCAGTAAAGTTTGTGGTTGTAGTGAGATAAATGAGGAAACGTTCCCTACCCGGTTCATAGAAGAATCTCCCACCTGCTTTTGCTTTGTCTTTAAACACGTTCCCAGTGCCGGGCCAGGTGTTTGTTTCCACCTCAGGATAGGCACGTGTTGTGTTTTGCGTGGTTTCATGTGACCGTCGCTGTTGGAACCTGTAATACTGAGCTCTGCTGATGGAGACTGGAAACACACAAACATGGCCGCTCCGATTCTAGAGGCTTAAAAACAGAAACTTTAGACAGGCTCACGCTGCTGAGGCTCAGAGGAGGACGCACAGAGCAAATATTATATATAACAAACTGTTTTAAAAAGGTCTCTCATGGCCATCACACTAACCTGTCAACAGACCTGGATGTGATAAAAACATCAAGTTCACTGTTGACACCAAAATTCAGTTTCTATACAGAACAGAGGCTGAATCCTCCACAGCAGGGTCAGGGTTAGAATGGACTCACCGGTCTGAGAGGGCAACAATGATTCACTTCAGGTTTAATATATATGTATATGTAGGATTATAATACTACAGGTTTTTATAAAATCTTTTATAAAATCATAATCAAGAGCCAGAAAGTGAGAAAAGAGTCCTAGATGTTTAAAAAAGGTTCAGACATGTAAGAATTAGGACACACAATGTTCATAATATCCAGATATGTTCTAACATGTCTAGATATTTAATATATGTTTTAAAGGACAAAATAAACCAAAGTGAAGTATTTAGCAATTTATGAGTCTGGTAAGAAATTTAAAGAGACCTCAAAGAAATTTGAATTCAGTTATAACGCAGTCTGGAAAATAGTCGCGTTCACCCTGAAAGAAGACAGCAAGATGCTGAAGGAACTGTCCAACAAGTCTCCAATCAGCAGAGGTGGGCAGGGCAGAGCAGTGGTGCATCATGGGACTTGGCAGCAGAGGTGGACAGTAACTATAGTTACATTTACTTAGATTGTATATTTTACCTTCTGTAAATATTAGTTTCGTAAGTTTCTACAAAATAAATGATGTACAAAATAATTTCTTCTGCCTTGGTTTGTAAACCAAATTTTAAAATCCATATTGAAATCGTATCTAAAACATCTCTGGATGTAACTATTGAAGGAAATAACAAATGCTGATATCTGAATGTCTACTTTTGAGTTCAGTTCAATTTTTATAAATTCCTCATGAGCTGGAATTCTGGATTCAAGGCAACTATTTCACAAATCATGTTCAAATATAAGATATCATCCCTAAGAAATTTCATGTAAATAAAAGAAAAATATCATTAATTTATTCACTTTAATTGGTTAAAGTCTGAGCATAAATATATGAATGGATGTTTCAGATGTATTTGTTTTTCCTTTCAATGAAGCAAAGTGAGGAAAACGAGTAAACTTCACACAACTTAGACTAATATTTTCAACCAGTAGAGGGCGCTGGAGTAGACTTCCTATGAAGGTCAAACGAATGTTTTTTTGTTTTTTTTTGCCGTCCTTGACAGTATGGCGGTGGGGTTTAAGGCTTAGTTCAATAGTCTTTGGTTGCAAAATGTTTACATCTTTAAAATATATATTTTTAAATTTTTTAAAACAAAGTCAAACAACCTAAAAGAAATTGTAGAAATGTAATTCTAGTTGTCTGAATGGTTGTGTTCAGTGTTGAACTGTGCAGTTCACTCCGTCACCCTGGACGTCAACCCGTCACATCTGCTAAAAACAACCCGTCTCCTGCATCCGACCATCATAAAGTCAGGTATGGTGAAAAAAAAAAATTCACTAGGTAAAAATAAAAAAAATCTGTTTTATATTTGACAAGATTTTTTTAACCTGTTTGTCGCGAGAGGACCCAAATTTGGGTCCTCTGCGCTTGCCGCAACAAGATCGATTGAAAAAACATGCTATACATTTATCAATATAGGCATATTGCATATCCACAGATCGGGAAAAAGCTCTTCTAAATGATACAAACAATATTTTCTACATCAACAACACCCAGCCTGAACACGAAGTAGCTTGGTAAAACGAAACGTAATTAGATGCTAACGAGGCTAACGAGGCATACGCGGTAAAAAAATGCAACAGTGAAAGAGCAACTATTCCCAAAGCCCACAAACTATCAATCAGAGTAAAGCCGAAGCTCTGCCGTTTCCAACAATACCAGAATCACCACGCTACGTGCAAAACTCACTGAACCAGCAGCTGAAGAAGAAAAAAAGAAATAGCTAATTTCACGAAGCGAAAAACATAAATTCAGTCCTACCTTTGCTGTTTCGTGGTCATAATCCTTATTAGACTAAATATTTCCACTTGGTTCGATAATCCATTTTCCCTAAGTCCATCTCATACTGTTTTCGGCTCTGCCCAGAGCCTCTTCCGCCTCCTGGGCTTCCATATAAAAATGTAGAGGCGAACTCCGTCAATGCACGTCACATGCGTTTCCCGTCCTCTAATTGGTGAATGGCTTTAGTTTCCGTATTAATGTCAACGCCCTCGGATTCTATTGGCTCTGACGGTTCGAAAGACGTGTCAATCATCAAAATTGGCCAATGGGATCCCGAGAAACCGCCCCGCGTAGGTTTGCATATCTGTATTGAGAACTGCATGGTTTTACTTGCAGAGCGCAGAGCGCAGACTAGAGACTCCAGGAGGAAATTTTTTTTCAAAGGAACCCCCAAAAACAATTGTTATTAGATGTAATTACTTATCTATGACAAGTAATCATTTATTCTATAAGAATAAATAATTGAAACAGAACCTACAGAAAAAAAACTGAGAAAGTTCAAATGGCACAAATTGTGCCAAAATGGCTAATTTGGAAGGTCCGCCTAGATTTTTATCAAGTAGTACCTCTCTAAAACTCATGTGATTCACTTTCTTTCCATGAAACTTGGCACAGTAAAAGGTCAGATTGTGTACTGTTGTTTACTACATCCAAAACATGTAGTAAACATGCTTTGAAAGGAATCTTCATATATTGAACTGGGTTTTTTTTTGGCGGAAATAGATATTTTGCTTAATTTCTGCTGTGTATCATATTAATTCACTTTCCTCAGTAACAGGCAGGGTGGGTTTTAGAGCTGTAACATATTCTCTAGAGTCTTGCCTTTATTTTGATACCAAAACAATTAAAATAAACTCTGTAGTTCTTGAGATACATTCAATTCATTTTGGGCATGTATTTTCAACCATATTTCTCAAAAAGAGGCCTAGAGATGAAGAGTAAGATGTAAACGACGTCAAACTCATGGCCCGTGGGCCGAACACAGCTCACCACAGTTATTTGTGGCCCTCTAGACTCCAGAGGGTCACTTTTATAGAGCTTTCAATAACATTTGTGTTAAGTGTTTTATCATTAAGTCAAAGCAGTTTTTACGTGTATAATGCCAAATTATGTCAATGTGAAAGACATTTTAATATAATTTGATTTTAGGAAGTACTCATCGAATACAGAATCAGCTAATTATTGGTATTCTGACAGTTTGCTAACGGGTAGTTTCACAGACTCTAAGATGGATAAGAGAAGTTATTTCCACTAAACTGGGTAAGACTAGCAGGTAGGGTTTTAGGGAGTTCCATTTTTTTTTTTTTGCTGATATTCTTTGTTCAATGAGAAAAACAAAGTTAATTTTTGTTTTTTTGTCTTTAATTGACCAGACAGGAATAAAACACAAGACTCCATGTTATTATTTAAGGGCTCATCTCTTGTTTTTCCAGGACTGCACAGCAAACCGTTTCACCATTATCACCTCTACCTCTAGAGGGCACTATGTGCCTTAGTTCAGCCATTTTAAAGTTGGCCCTCTGACTTCACATTCGTGCAGGGCCATGTTTGAGTCTGTCCTGCTGTGCTTTGGAGAGAAGAGAGAGAGAGAGAGAGAGAGAGAGAGAGAGAGAGAGAGAGAGAGAGAGAGAGAGAGAGAGAGAGAGAGAGAGAGGATCTCTCCACACCTCCATGTTTACCTTTCCAGTCAGCTTTGTTTTCACAAAGGCAACTGAGACTGTTTGGGTCAGAAGTGCTGCAGCTGGAGGGAGGGTCGCCTTTTCACCCCAGTCCCCCCTCCTTACCTCCATCATCTAAAGAATGGAGACACTCAACAGCTGTAGCCTTTATAACACCTTCAACACCTGCAGCAGGCCTTCTCCTGAGAGATGTTTTCATGTTGTGCCTTAGTATTTACACTTGTGTTCTATGGATGTGTTTTTTTTGGTCAGTTATAGCAAGAACCTGTCACATGACCCTCTGTGGAATTGTGGAAAAGCAGTATTTACTATAGGTTCTGAGTTCAGGACTCAAAAACAAGAAGGAAACTAACAAATGACATAAGGAAACAGAGGAGCTAATTACAAGCGAGTGGATGCAGCTGGGGAAAGGAGTAGGGAGAGGCAAATGGTGGAGATGAACCAAAACAGTAAGATATAAGAAGATAAGAAACTACCAAAACAGAAACATAAATGAGAGTAAAAGTCAACACACCAACGGCTCATAACGGTATTATAACCATAAACAGATATTTCATGCTTATAACCCGTCACCTGTGGCTGAATGTAGGAAGTAATTCCTCCAGAGTCGTATAAAATACTCATCAGCTGTTATTGCAAACGCTTGATGGCGACTGCTACAGCCGAAGGCGGCTCAAGGAGTCATTAGAGGAAATGGTTGTTCACATTGGGCCTCGTTGGTTTAGATGAATGAAATGATCATGTGACAACAACTGTTTAATATCATCGTCTGAAACTAAAATGAGTGTGAAATACTTTTAAAAAAAAATTAGTCTGTGATTCTGTAATAGAAAAGTAATTTTCCACATCATAGTAACCACATTATTTTAATAGCACACTAGAAAATAAAATAAAAAAACATTTGAATTTGAACCATTAATTAATTTAAAGAAATGTCTGGTGGCAGACAACTCCATTTTATTCCCCTTCTGTCCACTATCTTCACCTTGTTGCCTTAAGATTAAATATCTCGTAACATTTTACAATGTATTAATTCCACCACCAGGCGATGGTGACGCCATGTTGGAAAATTAATCTTTGTAAGACCCCTAAAATAGTTCCCATTTAAGGTGGGTGAACGATCCAACGTTTCCATGGCAACACAGAGACTGATGAAAGTTAAGGAAAACTTCTTTAAGATTTTATGGTTGCTTCATGTTAATACATTAGTTTATCCATGCATAGAAAAGAGATGGAGCCCTTGATGGAGATGGAAACACCTTATCCAGAAACAATAAGCTCAAGCTGGGTGAGAGTAACACTCGTTGTTGGTTAGCAAACAAAAGGTCAGGATGGAGAACCAGAGGAGGTGAGAGGTGGAGGGTAAACATTGATGAGATGAGCAACGGGGAGTTTGTGGAGGACAAAAGTTTGGTGGAGGGGCCTGGGTGGGATTTCAGAGTTCCTGTGGAGTTCTGAAGATTCTCCGTCCCCCTTCTGTCCTGTTCATCACCAGGCAGAGCTGAAACTGCTAACACTGATGACGATTTACTTGTAGATTACTTTCAAGCTGTTTCTTTTCCTAATGACGTTTTTTGAAGAAGTAAACTAAACTGAAATTGATCATTTGTATTTTTGATGGCGGTCATTTTGATTTATTTATATTTTTTACATTATAAGCACATTGGGATTTTCTGGATCAGATTTACACAAAGTAGTAAATGATTGTGAGGTGGAAGGAAACGAAACAGTCTTTTTATAAATTTCCTCCCCAAAACAAAAATGAGAAAATGTCATCAATGAGACCAAAACTGACTTTTTGACCTACATACAGCACTAAGTTCATTTTAACTTATCAAGTCTTACTGGTACAAACCACAGCATGTATCTGTTTCATTGGGATGGATGTTAAATGACTTATAGAGAGAAATATTTGCTGACAGAAAACTGGACCAGATGGAGCCAATGGCTTCCATCAGGTGGAAGAAAAAAATATGTATGATGTTGCTACAGAACGTTCCATGGGGGATGGTACTTTGTGTTACCAATAGAAACTCTAGTTATTATAGATAGCAGGCTAAATGTGAAGATCAGGAGATCCCTGAACACACCTGTTAGACAGCTGCAAAATGTCCATCGTGTATGCTCATAATGTCTACTTAGTGGGTACAAAGTGACCTCACGTCCCATGACTTTACCTAACTAACTTTACTTTAACTGTCCTACTGGCAAGAACCAAATGCCTACTAGGTACAAACTGACCCATGGTTGGCATAAAGTTTCTGGCGTCACCATTTTGTATCGGACACTCAGTATGATCACATCTGCAAATGTCCTGAGTGAAAACCTGTCAGTTTCCACAGGACTTTCTGTGAAGATCCACTTCACTGGATACGCTTCGAAATGTTTACCTTGTAAACCATTTTGAGAAACATGTATGCCTTTCCTCTCACTTTTATGCCTATGAACTGCCATGTGTTGGTTTATCACAATAAGTACGTTCATTTATGTTTGTAGCTGTAAAGTGATAAAACAGGAAGTTCAAAGGTTGCAAAAGTCGAGTCAAATGTGTGTCATGTGTCCCAGTTTTTAACTCTAAAAAATCCCAATGAAACTGAAAACAAGCCGTCTCCCCCGCCGACTCTCCCTCAGTTATCTTCCATCAGACCGCCTTACTTCCTCTGTTCTATGCAAAAATGAGTGACTTATTAACCGTGCCTGGATTTCAATTGTGACCTCATGGTGACCCGTCAGTGACCCGGCAGCCGAGAGGTTTCATCTACCCGCCGCGCTTTGAAATGCAAATGCAATGACTCGTCACACACAGTCCTGACATTGTTACCATGCCAGAGGTTGTTGGGTTTTCAGCTCGGACCAGCGGGTGAGGTGGATCACACATTTTTGATTGTTTGTTGACTTTTCCTAACAGGTCATAATGATCAGTTTGGGCCTGAGGCTGTTAGTTAACAAGCCACTGGAGCTCAAATGTGTGTGATGTTGGTTTCGGTTATCCTTTGAATTTCATTTTTTCATCTTCACTCTTATCTTCCCTAACTTTTTACAAGTGACCCCATCCAGGATGTAGCCCAAAATACTTCTAACCAATGTAAATATCTAAAAGTAGTCTTACCTACCCGTTTCTTCCTCCTCACTGTTTTAACAGATGTCCTCTAAAGCCACCAATTCTTCTCGGTGGGAGGCGTAGTGAAGGTGAGAATGTGAGCATAAGCCGCTCCTTTTGAATTTTAAAACCAGATGTTAACAAAAAATAGCACTGATGAGAGGTAAAAACAAAAAGATTGAAACTGCAGATTAAATTCTAGTGACATGAAAGCTGAAATGAAAGCATTTTCAGGTGTTCAACATGAATAGGTTTTCTACAAACAGCAGTTTAAATTCCTAAAGAAATCAAAGCTGTGTATGATGGCCGTTATGTTGCTAACTCATTGACTTTCTTGCTATATTTAGCAACATTTCAGACAAAAAAATCTGTAATGGCCAAGTTCGGAATTGGTAGGTCTGGCTTTTTAAAGATTGGTAATCAGCAATCGGCCAGAAAACTGGGTCAGGCCAGGGTTAGGGTAGCTAGTTTGAACTATTAGAACAGGAAGTTATGAGTGTTCTAAGAGGAGGTATAAAGTTCTTGTGTATTTCAAATATTCAGTGATGATGGCAGTTCTTAACCGTTGTACTTACTGGTGTATTCTTGGCCTGGCAGAGTATTTGGATGGACTGTCATTTAATACCAACTCCTGGTGCAGAAGCCAGACCAGAATCAAAGAGCTTCTCATAATGCAAAAACAAAATACTGAAGAATCTCTGGGTGATAGTTGCTGATAGAGATTTTTCAACTTTTGAAGCTCAGAAATCTTGTTTTATTTTCTAGAGATTAATTTCAAAATCTCTTGTATGCCATCATATTAAAAGACAGAACTTTTTGAAATGATAAGATTAAAACTGGTAATAAATGTGTTCTGAAGCACAAACATTTGAATGTAATCACATAACTTATGGAGCCACAATATTACTGGTCCAATCATTCATTTTTGGTATAAATTTCTATTTTTAAAACAGAAAGTTTGACAGAAATGACTGTTATAGATCAATCTGAGGGTAGTGTGTTCACTCGTTGGCTCGTTATTACTAATTAAAGTGAGCAGTGTTGGTATGTGTGGTAAAGGTTGGTGGAAGGAAACAGCAGAAGGTTGATTTGAAAGTGAAATTGGATATTGAACTGAAGTGACCTGCCTGGATCTCGGTCAGTGTGTTTGCGTGCTGCTGGATTATCAGAGGAAAGGCATGTCAGGGTATCAACCACTAACAAATTTGGGACAATTGAGTATCAAATTAGCAACAATATCAACTCAGGGTGAAAAATAATTACAATCAATACGATCCCCAGGCTGGAGTCTCTACGTCCTTGAACAATTGCTGGATGGTTCTGCTGAGTTTTTTCTTCTTGCAGCTGTTTTTCATATTTAGCTAACTTGTATTGATGTCTGTAATGATTCCCATATTAGGAAACAAAAGTTCCCTTCACACCGATGTCAGGAGCAAATGAAGTCTAGGATTAGTAGCCTGCCTGAAGTCAAAGCTGTTGTTCGGTTTTCAAGCATGCATGATTTCTTAGAGAGCGTGGAGTTACAGGGCGAAGTGGTACATGTTGACCAGTGATATGGCTGCCACACTCCATGCCAAAGTCAGTCGTCCCATTAATTACAAGAGGCAGGCGTCCTGACTGAGCAGTGCACACTGCCCCCATTTATCCCCGCTGACCTGTTCGCACAGCGACCATTTTGTGCCGGGCCCTGAGCCTTGTAATTGGCTGCAGCCGCACAACGCAGACCTTCACACGGGGCCACTCTGGAGGCTCTCAACCGCTCGTCCACATCAGCCTCACACAGGCTCGGCCTTCACAACAGTCGCTCTGTTCTGGTGCTTCAATGCTCCTGTGTTGTGAGGAGATTGGACTGTACAGTGTCGAGGTTCATTCCAGGTGCAAAACCGTATTCTTCCCAAACACCTTACCTAGAACACAGACGAGCACCTTCAGCAGAAAGCTGAGACTGAAGAGCTGTTAACGGAGGAGTAACATTAGCCATGTTTTCATCAACGTTTTTTACCAAAGTGCATTTGGAAGCATCATACTGGAAAAGGTTGATGGAAACTACAAAATTTGAGATAATTTTCTTCAGTTTTGAAAAAAAAAAAGTTTTTAGGCTAGCTTGAGGTGGTTTTAGCCTTTTCTGAAAAGGCGTTAATGAGATGGAAACACATTTGTTGAGTAAGTTCTGATGTAGCGAATGCTTCCATTCTGTGAGACATTTTAATAGTTTGCTTAACAATCAAACGGAAACTTAGCTATAAGCTGCATTTACATAAATTCCAAAAATAAATTTGCTTAATGGAAACACAGCAATTTCCTGCTGGTACTCTATTTTTTTTACTGATTTATGCTACGGTGTATTACAGCCATTGTAGGTAGGAAAATGAAAGGAAGAGAAAATCTCAGTCCAGAAAATCTTGGAAATTTTGTAGAAAAAATAAGGACATTTTCTGAGTTTGAAAAGTTGAAAATTTGCTAGAAAAAATTAGAAATTTTAACAATATCAGAAATTTTCTATCCAAAAATATGGAAATTTATGAGTAGCAAAAGTTGAAAACTTTCAACTTTTGAATAACAAATTTTTCCATGTTTTTTTCTTGAAAATGTCTGAGATAAATCTCCAGATTTCTGTGTTTTTCGGTGGAACTTCAGTCTTCCTTGTTTTCCATCTACAGTACATCTATAGATTTGGGCCAATCAAGTCTTATGAAGTACAAGTGATTATGACCTTGAGGTATTTTGTTTGGACCGATTTGTTGAGTTTGTTTGAATTCCTGGAGGATTTTTTGGAGAGCAGACGGGAGAATCTGACCAAACTCTCCTCATTGATGGGCTGATTGCTTCCTTGTGGCTGGGAAAATTAGAGCCATTCTCAATTCAAGTGACTAATTTCCTTCTTTAAAAAAAAACTTGAAAAAGCCTTCACTGCAGTGTTTTTTCCGCTGTAGTCTGCTGGAGAGTCGTCTCCAATGATCCTGTCATGCCTTGCACATCTACACAGCACACAGCAGCCGTGAAGCGTGCCTCGGCCCTCACATTCCTCCCCTGGTGAAATCATTTTTTTTCTATCCGCCGCAGATTTGTTTGGTCACGGCGGCGCCTGCTTGATAGATGTGTTTCTGGCTGTGAAACACCTCCTGTACCCTTCGTCACATTAGCCGACATCACCTCCAGCGAGTTTACAGCGAGCCTGCGAAGTTCGTCAGTCGGTCCGCTGACTTCGCCGGAGCCTCTCGTGGAGAACAGCCAGAGACGAAGGTAGAAATGTAGCGGAGACGCTAATGCTGCGCGTGGCCCGCCGCCAGACATTATGCTCGAAATAGCAGCAGTGTTGAAAAATGACTACCCAGCATGCTTCGCTCCAGGTGTACAGCTTTGCCAGTACAAACACTCAAAGGGGAGGGTGAGGGGGTAGGAGAGGTACAGCTATGTGTGCTCAGGCATTTTCCAAGAACTCCACTCAAATAAATGAGAATATTCGCCCAAACATCTCAGCTTTCAGTCCTTTTTGAACCAGAAGTCAGAATGTACTGAACCTGTTGAGTTTTTTCTTTGGGTAAATGTTCTTGTACTTGACCGTAACTTAACCACCTAGTCGTGTAGAAATGTACTCTCTTTCTTAGGTTGATAAAATAAACCAAAATACCAATGAGTGACAGAAAGATGGAAAATCGCTTCAAAGCAGATTATAGAAAATGACTTTAAATCGTTGGTTGTCAAATTGGGAGGAAATGACTCCAGTTCAGTTATGAACTGACACACAGCTTTTATATAACGTCACACAGTTCCCTTTGACTTCTCCAGCTCGCTTCCTTATTTGTACTTACCCATTGCTGTTCATTGTTTCCTACTTACATTTTTTTTGTGCGTTACAGAGTTACAGTTGAAGCCAGATATTTAAATACACTAAATAAGAAGACACATACTCTTTTTTTATTATTAGCTTGAGTTTCAATCAAGCCAAACTTTTCTTGAAGCTTGTGGAAGGAAATCCAAAAGGTCATGGACTTCAAAAGACAGTTATCCCTAATGCTGAGCAAACGTGTGTAAACTTTTGAATTCGAGGAAAGTTACAAAAAATTTCTAAGCGTTTTCTGGAATTCAGCAAATAGAAATAATTTTGGTAATTCTAACTAAGCTAAAATTAGAAAAGAACATATTTAACTTAAGACAGTGAGAGAAAAAAATATGTATGTGCCTTTTTATTTGGTGTATGAAAACATCTGGTTCTAACTGGAAAAACTCTCAAAACTCGGAGCACCACATGGCTCTCATGGTGGTAGAGCAGAGGCTACAGTCCTCCACAGCCGTCCCTGGTTGGAAACCCGGCCCCGGGCTATTTGCTATTTGCCCCTTTTCTCTTTACTTGTCCTTTTATCCAGCTACTGTTGAATGAAGGTCACTAGTGGCATGAAAACATTTAACAAATACTAAAATCGTACATATTTTATTTCTGTGTATTTTACATTTGGAAAAAATTGTATTACATGCAAATTTCTAGCCTGGTTAAAACCAGCCCGTTGTTCTATGCTTCTCTTCGTAAAAAGGGTCTGGGCTGCTGAGAAACAATTGCTTAGTGAAGGCATGGAGTCTGTTGAGGCTTTAGATTTTACCCAATCACTAACGTTTGGCTGTGACGTATGTAATTGCCCACTTCGACTCTATACAGCTTACCAGAAGTTGTGTGAGCTGTAAACAAAACATCCTTTACTGCGAAGAGAGACGTGCTGAGTAGTATTTGGAACGAATCTGCTCACTTCCTCCGCTGCCATTGCTAAAACTACAGACAGACTACATTTGTAAATCCATGTCATCGTTCACAAATTCTCCTTCTGACCACTGATTGTCGAAATTCTATGGGAGGGAATCCTAGTGAAAGGGAGAAGGTCCAGACTGAGCTGTGGAGCAAAATTTGAATGAAGTGGAATAGCACAGGAAGACAATGATCAGGCTAATGATTCCCATTAGCTGTAGTAACATCCTAGTTTCATTGTCTACTGTTACAAAGTATAACCGACGTTATAAAATGAACTAGCACTTTACAAAATCAGTAGTTAATGTGGGTGTGAAACTTCCTCGTGCTAACTATGAATTGATAAACGGTCCGCACAAAACATTATGAAGAGGTAAAACCCACAGTCCTAATATTCGAAAGCAAACGCCTTACATCTACTTTCCACTGGTTCTTATCCTTGTAATCAGCTCCAGGTTAACAGACTCCCCCTGTAATCATGGGTATTTACTGCCTCCAGCTCAGCAGGACTGTGATGAAAATGTCACACCTATTTAGGTATTGTAATGTTCACAGTGTGGGCTGCACTTTGGGACGCATAAATAAACACAACCCTGAAATGTTAACGTTTAAACAGAGAGGCTGACAATGCCAGCAGTGCTTGTTGGGAACAGCCACTGCAGATTTATTTTGGTCGTTTTGTACTGGACTCTCTGGGTTATGAATGGTCCAATCGACCGAAGGCAGCGTCAGGGTAACCATGAACCAGTTTGTAGACAATCATTAACTTTTCTGTAAACTCAAACTCTACCTCAAAGAAATATGTTTATGACTCCAGTAAATAATATTTACCAGCTGGAAGTAACTAAGTTATTTTGGTTTGATGCGGGTTTGTGTTCTGTCATTGTTGATAAAAATCAACTGGCCCAAACAGAGATCAGAACCAAAATGAATGTTGCAATAAAAAGATAAAAATATACAGTTCAGCTAAATTACATGTGAAATTTGAAAATGTTTCAACTATTTTCAAATGAAATTTTTAAAATGGACCTTTATCCGGACCGAGGTTGAGGTTTTTAGGTGGATCAGAGTTCGCTCAGAGTCCCACCTCACCAAACCAATCAGACTTGAAAAACGAACCGGAGTTTGATTAAAGGGGACTGAACAGCTGCTGTTCAGTCTGCAAGTTCAGTTTTTGTCCCTTTCACCCTTTAAAATGAAACTTTCTGGTCAGATGAAGTAATTATAGTCATACTATGCTCCATAATATGTAATTATAATAAACTACAATACAAAAAATGATGTTATAGTTGAAGTTCATGGGTCCATTATTTTAAGTTGGTTGTAATTGGGTTGATGTGTGGTCATGGTGTTTCGCTCGCATAAAATCTCCATATTATTAAATTAATTATTCTAATGACAAAGGGCTCTGGTGTCAGACTACATCATTATTTTAATACTACAACTGTAATATGCAGAGACAATTTCCATAGTTCATAGAAAAGCAACACTGACCCCTTTTACTTTCCCCCATAAACAGCCGATCGATGGGGCTCAGCAGCCCACTTTCCTTTGAGCTCAATCAAATTTATTGACACAGTTTAATTAAAAAAGAGTAAAGGCAGCAGGAAATAGAGTCGGGGGGGAAATGCTTCCTGCTGAGTTTGGCCACTAGAAAATCTTTGATCAATATTGTCAGATGCCTGAAGAGCATTTTGTCAAAATATCACAGGGAAATTTTTTATTAAATGGAGATTCTTCAAATGAGAACATCTGGTACCATTTTCGAATTTGTGGATCATTTATTCACACAAATAAATGGCTCCGACATTTTCACCACGAAGTGTGTGTGTGTGTGTGTGTGTGTGTGTGTGTGTCTGTCCACAATTTGCTTTCCCACCATTTGTCCTCAATTAAATACAAATGAGTGGTCAGCTGGCCAAAGGATAAGTTTCACACCTCCAGGCAGTTTGGGTAGAAAACAACGAGGCTGTTTATTTATGATCCCATAAAATCTGTTTAATGTACTGAATCATGTTAGTTGGTGTATTTTTTTTTTCTTTTTGATGGTTTGAGGGAGGTTCTTATAGTCAGGATGTTTATGAAAGACACAGGAGAATGAACAACCTCTTTAACTCCAGACTTTGACTAGGCCACTACCTTAACTTTAGCCTTCTGAGTCATGGTTAGAGGGCAGAGTTCATGGCTTCATCAATCAGAAGTCATGTCATTTGGTAAATCACGTCTCAGACGCACTACATTATGACTTTTTCCAGGATTTTAAAATCTGACATTTTATTTTTTTGTACAACTCAACATTTCAGGACCATAACATCAGACTGCTGTGTGATTGTGTCCACCAGTCCCTGGTATTTTCATTGGTGTACTAAGCCGTTACCATGGAATTCTGACAAATGGAACAATTTTTTAATCTACCATAAGTAAACGGTTTTATTTCTTTTTTGATCAAGCCTGCTTTATAAAGCCTCCGGCAACAGCTTAGATTGCACTTTAAATGCTGGTTTAAAGTGCCCAAGTTTAAAGTGACACCCCCGGCACTTTAAACCAGAGGTGTCTGAAATGTGGCCTGGGGGCCATTTGTGGCCCACAAAGTGATTTTGTGTGGCCTTCGATCACAATACAAAAACAGCACAAACTTGGTTTTTTCCAGGAGCTTAATGTTGGAGGCTGATGGAGTTAAAAAAATTAACTTTTTACTCCCTTTCAAAGATGATACAGACACATGAAAGTCTTCTAAACATGGAAAGTACAACCCAAAGTAGTCATGGTCATCTTTTATTAACCATGTTATCCACTTTTAATTACATTTCATAGTAAACAGGACCACAGATATACAGTGACTTTTACTAGAGCGCAGACATTAGTGAACTTCACTAAATAAGGAAAGAATGTTGTCAACTCCAAACCTGTTCTTGTTGCTGAGAATAAACATTAAAAATAATTCTTCATTTTATTTAAATATAGTGTTGTGTTAGTTGCGCAGATAAAAATTTTGCATTTTTATTGATTCAATTACTTTCCACCTCTTGGCCCAGGAGGTGAAACATTTGGACACTTCAGTTGTAATCAATAAAATGAGAAGCTGGTCGCTTGGCAACCAGCATCAGCAACGTATTAAATGGAGACATGCTGAGCGCATAGTGTGATAATTGATCTCTAATTGAAAAACTAAACAATTTCAGATTGAAATTGTTCTTCCAAACTGGAAGATTTAAAAGAGTGCTGCTTTCATCTGTGTGTTGGTCGACCGGCCAGCAGGTCTGTGGAGTCGAGGCGGTGAAAGCGTAACCTTGGTCAACAGGAAACGGCTCTACATTTCGCCCGAGGGGACCCGACACATCTGCCCGAGTATGAATATCACATGAAGAGGCCTTTTTATGTGGAAATTTGGAAAGTGCGCTCGTCTTTTAACTTGCAAATGAGAAAATATCAGCTGGCCGGCAACAGCAGAATATTAATTCAAACCTTTATTGTCAACTTTACCTTTGAGGTGAATGAGGTTGGTTTGTGTTCTGCAACAAGGTTCTGTCTAATTAACGCTTTTTATGAATAACGTGCAACGTTGCAGCATGCTGTGAAAATAGGAAGTGGACAAAAACCCAGCCTTCATCCTTATCCCATACAAATAGTCCAATTTAGTTCGTTATTTCAGCAAACCACTCAACGAGCGCCGCTTTCTCCCTTCAGTTTGGGTTAAACTGCCGAAGGTGAAGCAGCGCTCGCTCGTTTCTGTAAATACTTCTGGTTTTCTGTGGCATTTCTGACAAAAGCTTTACTCCTTTTGGGCTGAACACCACATCCAAGGCAAAGAGCGCAATTAAAATTTGAAAGTTTGCCATCCTGTAAGGCAGAAACCACAGACATACCGTAGATGAAGCCAAGGGCTTAATTAGACGTCTGACTCTGCAGAATTTTTGCTCAAGGACCAGAACTTCAGCACATTGTTAACAAGTTTATGTGACTCACAACTCTAAAGCTAACTAATACGGTCATTATTTGTCCAGCTGCAACTTTTCTGTCATGTTTTATTTAACTAGGTAAACCAAGAGGCTATAAGGAAGCCTGTTAGATCTCCTCCTCGCATCAACAGCAGCAGAGGTGGAAACATGTTTATTTCACAAAACAGGCGTAAGAGGGTGTCTAAAATCAATGTCACATGCAGCACCTTCAACATGAATTGGACAAAATAAAAGTGCCTATAGAAGGTAAAGCTTAAAATGATTGTAAGAAATACTGCGAACAATACGGGCATCGCCACGTTGAAGACTTTTGTTAACTGGAACGCTGTTACCACGGGTAACGGGAACAGATTACGAGTTCTTAAAAGGCATTGAGGGGCTGAGGCTCCTTCTGACTCTCCTTTCCTTTTTAGACAAGATCAGATTTTGGTTTTAACGAGATGTGAATCTCATGATAGCGATAAACAAAGCTTCTCGATTTAGCAAGATACAGGAGTAGTATCTCCTTTAAATTTTCAACTTGCTGTTTAGTTTCCATAAACAGCTTCTTCCATTTCTTTGTGAAAGTTACAATTTCCAAAGTTCAAGTTAGAATAATAAACTAATTTTCCCGGATGAATAAATTTTGACTTCAAAGGTTTTTGGTTTCTCTCTTTTCTTGACGTTAAATCCAACATGGCTTCCCTGTTTATAAAACAGAAAAAAAACGTCATTTACTCAGTAAATCTCTTATTTAACAGGATAGCATTTAGTCATTAAAGCAGAGCCAGACTGAATAAGACTGAAGAGTTTCCGTTTGCCTCACTGCTTCAATAACTTCTACTATGAGAAATACGGCGCCATCTGCTTTTGTTGCTAACAGTAGCTAACCGATAGCAGTGGTGTCCAAACATTTTGCCATTAGGACCAAAGTGTTGTAAACACTTTGAGAACACAAATTAAACAATTATCTGCTCAAAAATAAACTGAACATACAAGAATTTATTATACATATATACTTATATATAATTATAATAATAATAAATATGACTATTCTTATTCTTATTATTATTATTATTATTATAAATATGACTATTATTTTTTTATTATTATTATTATTATTAAGATGGTATCAATGTGAGACATGCGTATCATTTCCAAGCATGTTTTGGTGTAAATTTTCTCTTTTTGTCTGGCAGATTGGATTTTGGCACCAGCAGCCCTCCTGACCCCACTAAGGGACAAGGGTGTAAAGAAAATGGATGGATGGATGGATGGATGGATGGATGGATGGATGGATGGATGGATGGATGGATGGATGGATGGATGGATGGATGGATGGATGGATGGATGGATGGATGGATGGATGGATGGATTGGGAAGTACAGCTCAGTAATTATTCCGAATTTGGAAATTCAGAACATTTATTTATTACATCTTCTAAACCTACCACAAAACTACTAATAATTGTAAATTTAATAATGAAAACCTCAGTCATAAATATTACACAACTGATGCAAAAAAAAAAAAAAAGAAAAAGGAGAGAAATTCCACCTATTACGTTGGATTTAAAGCCAGCAGCTGAACGGACTCCATTTCCCATGCGCCCCTGTGGTCCCCGCCCCACGCATACCTCTGGTGTGTGCTCATGCGGCGCTGTGGGGATCCCGCACAGGACGAGTTGCCCCGACAGAAGCGGCGAAGAGCACGGCACCAAAAACTTTCCACACTGGAATGGGAAAGTTAGAAAGGAACGGTTTGCTTTTCTTCCTCACAGATACGATCCGAACAGGAGGAAGGGATTGGATATAAACATCGAGCCGGTGGATAAAAGGATTAGTTTTTTTGGGGGGAGCAGGGTGGTTTATTTCATTTTTGGACTGAAGATTTCGCACTTTGGATCGGCTGCATCCGAAGATTAAAAAAAAAAAAAAAAAAAAACACTGAGGTGCGATCGCCCGTGTGGAAGAAAAATGCCTTCCTCTCCGCAGCCTCGCAGTCTGGTGAGGTTTGCTGTGTTTTTTCTGCTGTTTGTGGGACTGGAGCGTGGATCGGGGGCCCACGCTGGGACGTGCCCCCCTCCCTGCGTGTGTTTTGGGGAACTTGTGGACTGCGGTCGGGTGAAAAGGGACCGAATTCCAGACACGATCCCGGAGTGGACAGTTCAGCTGTGAGTCCTCGTGAAGAGAGCTTTTCTGTTTTCTGTGGAAACTTTGTTCCTATCATTTATGACCATGAATGGTTTGTGCGCTCAGTGTAGTACAAAACGGAAAAGAGTAAGAAATCACAGAATTCAGTCGTGTCGACAAAATCCCTTATTTTTATTTTTTTACTATGGTTTATGGTTTAAAGATACCAATATTTATAAAAAGTCAACTTGAATACTGTTATAACCACACACAAAAAAAAACTCTTTGATTGTGTGTCATTACAGACAGATCTTGGGGTGTCCAGAAAGGCGCCTATAAATAAAAATTATTATTATTATTATTATTATTATTATTATTATTATTATCTTGCATGTCGTTTACTCAGTGATCAGAGTTGTCTCAGTTTTTCAATCATTCATCCTGAGAAATAAATGGATGGATTTTTCATAAATGCTCCGATCACTCACCCAGAGATCGAAGTTGTCAGATTTTTCAAAAGCAGCATTGATCAATCGCCTACAGGTCAAAACTGGCTCCATTTCCAGAGATGCACTAATTAGTCAGGTGGACATTGGAAATGTTGGATGGACCTACAGATTCACCAATCAGGGATCAGAATCAGCCAGTTTTCCGCAGAAAAAGTTTAGGGACCTTTTGCTTTAATGCAGAAATGGGAATAATCTTGCATTTTGTTTGATCGTTTTTTTATTTGAAACTACTCTAATCTACAAACCTGCAGAATATTGGCATCAGCCAGGTGAAGTGTGATTGGTGCATTCCTAGTTTTATCTAAAGTCAGGTTATTTTTCTCTCCTCCTGGCAGGCCTTTGTTGTGGCAGCGGTTGTAATTACAGTAACAATCAACTACCTGATCCCTCCCTTTAGAAGTAATTGAAACAAAGCTGCTGCTGTGTTTGTGATGTTTTACAGTGGAGTAAGTCCGCAGTGATTGGGTCGCCTCAGTGCGACGCCGTGCCTTCAAAACAATTCAAGCCTAAATCTGCAGAGTTGAACTTTTTCCCGAAGTTCCACCGTCTCGTCTTGTGTGTTTTTTTCCACTGGCTCCACAGGCTGAGTCCGGCCTCCGGTCTCCTGGAGCCACAGCAGCATGCACAGCCTCAGCTCTAAACTCATATTCCTCTCTGTCTTCTACTTTACAGATAATTATCCTTGGTGATTTTTTTTTGTTTTGTTTTATGGGGCTGTGTTAGGATTTAGCACTTGACTCAGCGCCTGCTGAAATTCAGTTTTTCTCTTCTGCTGCTCTGGAAACTTGTGACTTGCCAGAGAAAACAGACCCAGCCTGCGCCTCACAACCAAAAAAAAAGAAAAAAACAAAAACTGGCCTTCCAAAGAAAATTGAGAGAAAAGGAGGGGGGGGGTAAAGTTCCACTCAGGGGGAAAAATTCTTTTCACTCTGGCATGCTAATTTACAAGTGGCTCTCCAGCACATCTTAAACCCCTTAAACCGCCCGACTCTTTGTTTTCCAGCACCCCATTATTTCTGCTGAATTAGCAACACCGGGGCCAGCAGTGGTACTGATTAGGGAGGAGCGTGTAGCGCTGGGCTGCAGAAAACTCACACTGATAGGGAAAAAGAGGATGAAGATTAAGCCAACAAAAACAGAGACATGTTTTCAAATTACAGTTTGAAAAGGGAGGAAAAAAAATGTCTAAAATCGTTTCAATACAGAAAGAAATTAGCTAAAGTGTTTATGTTATTACAATGATACAATGCAAAAAAAAAGAAAAATCATTATATGATATATACTTTTATTTTATAAAAGTAATATAAAATACTTTTATATTACTTTTAGGGATGGACTGATATGGCTGATCTCAATATCAGATATTAATAGAAATAAATATCAGTTGTTAATATCAACCCCGTTTTATTTATCAGACTGGTACAGGCATGGTAAAAATGACTAATATTCCCCGCTACCGATGTTAGTGCCGATTTATTGTCCATCACTAATTGCTTTAAATTGAATCCTCGCTTGGTTTGAATGACTCTTACAAAATATGACACATTAGCACCCGTAGGCTCTGAACAGACCAAACCACTTTGACCATCAACCTTCTGCTGGTAGATCATTAGAGTTATAAAACCACAGCAAATTTCAGTAGAATGATTATAAAATAAAAAAAATCCTAAAGTCAGTCTGTGGCCCGTTTGAATTAACGCAGGTGGAAACATCTTGCCATAGAATGCAATGATTTTTACCAAAACGACCAAAACTACCAAGGTGAAAAAGTTCAAGTGGCAAACTAATAGGACAGTGTTATTAGTTGGACTAAGACATCAGTTTTTATGGTTATATAGATATTTATAATATTGTTCTACATTGTCTAGCTAACCATTGGGAATGTGCGACTGCCCTGCTGTGTCCAACATTTCCTGCTAGAGGCTCCACTACAAAAATATGAGTGTCTCAAAAATTTTAACAGCAGTGCTTTAGCAAGAGTTAGCTAAAAAGCTAAAGCCATCTAAAATACTAATGGCATCTGGGAGATGATAGCCTAGATATCATCTAGACTATCATATGTTAACAGCAGAAAATTATCTTTTAGTTAGGGACTCAGAAAATATTGGGTGATATAGATATCTGATATTAATATTTCTATTGTAGCTGAAAACTGATATTTACGTTTCCCGATCCTTTGGACACAATTAAACAAATAACACCTCTGACATTGCTTCTCTACTCCAGTTAAACACAGGACAATGTCCCCATGACCACCAGAAACACAAACGGGATTAAGATGGACATAAGCATCGGTTGTTAAGGACTAAAACTGACCAATACTGGTGTTAATGCCGGTACATCGGGCATCCCTACTTTTTGTTACTCCGTGTATTTGATTTGTAAAAACCCTGTTTGTGTTGCGATTGAATATTCAACGTTTAAAGTGTTCCACATCCAGCTGAACAAGCAGAACTGGCTGAGCAGGACAAAGCTGCAATTGTACAAAATGTTGACGTAGCAAAAGATCCTGGAGCTATTTTAAAATTGTTACAATCAATCTACCAAGTACTACAAGTAAAAAGTAGCGCTCATTAACAAGACGGAGCGAAAGGTTGGCAGTCATAGTTTCACAAAATGCCAAGTTGCTCATTCAAGCCAATGTTCTTCCACTGTTGGCATCTTACCCCAGGTGGTGTACCGCACCGCAGCCAAAAACTGGAGAAAGTTAGAACATAATATTTAAGGCATTAACATTCCCAATCAAGCTGCCAAAAGAACAAAACTTCTTTGCCCTTTTTCTCTGGCATTGATATGAGCAAAAGTAGAAAACCCTACAAATATAATCATGGAGGAAAAACAAGGAGCAACCAAGGAATGATTTAGTCCATGACTGGTTTCTGGCTGCATGCATGCTGGAGTCCTGCTCCAGAGTGTGGAGCATTTATAATTTGCACACATAAAAGAAACATTTGTCAATACAAATACTTATTTAAAAAAACAAACAAATATACAGCAAATTTAAAAAAAAGTGTAAATAACAAATATTTCTACCAGGATTACAGCCAACAATAGTTCAAATTTACTACTTCATTTGTTTTAGGTAATGGATCAAATTCAAAAGCTACAATTAATCTAAAAATTAAAAAATGACAAACTTCTATCGATCTAAGTTCCATGGACTGAGGATGGGCATTAATTATAATGTTTCTCATTATTGTGAAAAAAAAATTCTCATCAGGATTAGAATTTTGATTTATCTTGACAACTAAAAAGTCCAATTCTGACAGCAATGTCAAAATTGTTGTTGTTTTTTTTTCCACTGTTGGTTCCAAGAGAGAGTCAGCAAAATTTCATAAAATTCTAAAATATGATTTAGTGCAGTTCCTGAGCGAGGTTTAGTGATAAAATGTATTATTATTATTTTTACACCAGTGGTGTGTTAAAGAAACCCAGTTAAAAATTGGTATGTTTTTTTAAAGAACTGCATTTGTTTGTGGATCTTTCATAACTGTGGCACTCAGAGACGGCCATCATTAACCTGACAACCTGGTAAACAAGAAGCTGTTTTCACTCTCAGCACAATGAGAGATGCGCAGCATGTTGGCATCAACAGTTACATTACAATCTTGTAATTTTTTTACGTTATCATTCCGACAGGTAAAATTGAACCGATATTAACAATCAATTATTATTTCAATGTTGTGATGTCAGTGCTGTGGTTGTTTTTTCACTGTAGAAAGGGTAGAGATATATATATCGTATAAGATATTGGTCAATATAAGTTATCTGCCATAACACCTAAAGATATCGGACCAAATTTTCATATCAGTGCATCCCTAACCACAATAAATACCACAAAATATCGTGGCAAACTTTATTGCTCATCTTTCATCAGGACGTTTCACACTTCATAAAAGATCAAGTACAGAACTCCTGGGAGGTCGTCCTAAGCTCCTCCCACTACAGGATTTTATTAGCGGTGCAGCCCCGCCCATTCAAAATCACACAAACACCGTTGAGCATCAAACAACAACTGGCTGCAAGAACAGACTGATGTCATTTTGTTCTGGCAGAAACGGGCCAGGTTTTTTTTGTGTGTTTTTTCCCCGTAACGTGATTACGTTCAGATTTATTTTTCCGTCAAACGAGAAACAAACACGTAACCTCCTCCACTGCCAGTGTCTCTCGGTGTGAACGGTAACGACACGCTCTTTCGGCTTAAAGAGAAGCAGTTTGCGGTGCCAGATAAGGAAGTGGCGCAGTCTGCTTCCAGCGGGGCAGCAGATGCAGGTCGCAGCCTGTACGCCAGGCTTCGTGTTATCTTTCTTCACTCAGAGCTTTCTTTGTGAGGGAAATGGAAGTGTAGGGTCTGCTCAAGGTTTATCTTTGGAGCATGATAGGACACCTCCAGTGGCGGGGCGACAACAACAACAACTTATCGTTGGGACATGGAGAGAAAAAGAGGAGGGAACTGAGGGGTGGGTGGTGGGGGTTTGTTCCAGCAGAGTAAGGAAAACTCTGCCTGATGTGTTCATGAAACCTTCAAAACAGACCCAGAAAATCCAGCAGGTTGTCTCAGAGGTACAAAAAGTGTTCCTCTCGCTTTTCCCAGCATTACAAACACATTAGTAGTTGTTAGGTCCCCCCACTACGCTCCCCTCCTATAAGAGTTTCTTGATGGATTCCAGATGAAGGAGGTATGAAAAGAAAAAGAAGAAGAAGAAGAAGAAGAAGAAGAAGAAGAAGAAGTGTCTGGCACCACAGCGTTGATCGTGTGCAGCAGTGCCAGTAACGCTGCCGCTTTATGGTGCATGAGGCTCCGCTTGCCAGAGTTCTGCTGCTGGTTTTAAGGCTCATTTTCAAAAACAGACAGCAGACACAAGAGCACAACCCAAAGCCGAGCTGCAGCCAAGCCCAGGACCAGGCCAGACCGGGCCGGGCCGAGTGCAGCCCAAATACGAACATGACTCAGACCAAAGCAAAACACAGCGTCGGATACACGGACACACAATACACAGTCTGTGTGGGCTTACAAGTCCTGTGTCAGTGTCACTCAGTTTATTACAGTGCAATAATTATGAGGAAAATAGGATGGTGTCAGAATATTTTCCAAAAGATTTAATGAAATATATAATTGGTGCATTTCTAAAAGCAGGAACTTCAGCAGTTATTCCTGCTGCTGACAACCAACGTATTGATTATTACAGTAATCAGCACTGATTGGTGATCTCATCAACCAGCAGAAAATGTAATTCTGCATGTGCTTTGATGCATAAATGGGAATTGTCTTGTAATTCTGTAATTTCCTGCCTGATTCCAAATTACAATCGCTCAAAGAATCTACAGTCAGGAGGTCAAGAGGTCAGGAGGTCAGGCCTCAAAGAAACCCAGAGATCACTAACAACCTGGATTAACCTGACTGGTCCATCTCTCTTAATAATCTTAAAACATTTTTTAAAATTATTTTTCATTCCGACACATAGACTAAATTAAATGTGTGTAACAAACATCCAGTAAATTTACCAAATTATTCAACCTTTTTCTCGTTTGACTCCATGTAGAGTAACATGAATTTACGAGGCTGATTCATCTTCGCCAGACGGTGTTTGTGTTTTTTGCGATCGCCTTATGGCTGAGGTGGGTTTTGAAAAGCTAATGCAGTAAAGGGGAGACAGAAACAGATTTTCCGGATACGTTCTGACTTAGCAAACATTTACCTCACATGACTGATTAGCTGTTCCTGCAGTTAGAATCATTAGCATTGCATTTTTTTCTCTATGTCTCTTGAAAGCTTGTAACATCACCAATAGTTAGTTGACATGACGGAAAAATTACAGTCTGCTCTACAACACTTTTCCAAAAACCTCTCTCTGAGATTTTCTGAGATTTGTGCTCTATGCTAGTTAGTAACCTCTGACCTCTGTTTCCTGTTTATTGCAGCCATGCGTAGCGTCAACATCTGATGAGATTGCACCTTGCGTTGCCTGGTTGATTTGCTCCAAACCAGTAGATAGAAACACGGCTCATATTTCTTTGCGACATTTTAAAAGTTCGCTCAAAATTCATGTGAGAATTAAATGGAAACAGCCACTAAAATGACTTTAGACTGCAGGACTGTAAACTGATGCCTCTAACCAGTCCTTGCACATTGGTAAACCATGATATTAGCAACAATCTAAATGTGTAAAACACAATGGACGATGCGCCATCTTTTTCACAGAACTTTAGACCATAGAATGGAGAATTTTGTTGGTTTTGAACTTTGGTGTACCTCGATTCCAGTACCCAGCTTGTGCCTGTTAGTACAAGCTGGTAATGTTTTCTGCAGGTCATTATGGAAGATTGGAGCTTGTGAAAAGTGCAGTGTGTTGATGTTTACTTCTTCCTCCTTTCACAGGGACTTGAGCCATAACAAATTGCAAGTACTCGACGGGAATTTGTTTTCCAGACTGCCGCATTTAAAGGAACTGTAAGTGTAAGACAATTAAAACACTGGTGCTCTCAGTGTTTACCCAGGTTAATAATAGTCTTTTCCATCCTTCGATGTACTAAATCTAGTGGTTTTCTTACTTCGACAGAAAGCTGAATCACAACAAACTGGAGGCAATACCAGATCTGGGTCCTTCTGCTTCAAACATCACAACCCTCATTCTGTAAGTAAAGGCTTTTGGTTAACTGTTACATTTGTCTATTGTCGCCTCATCCTGGTTTTGATGATCGTTCTCTGCCAGAACTATTGCAGTTGGTTAAACTCATGAGTTGGGAAGTTGTTTCTCCCAGCTCAGCCAAACCCAACTGACTGGGCTAGTTCCCAGACCGGCCAAGTGTTTGCAGACAAATGTCACCAGGACGAATGGAAACATTTTTCTTCTGTCTGGAAAGAGACTTCAGCATCAATTTAGTTCCACTCTTTCAGAGGAGAAGTACCAGAGATCAGCTTTCAGACAAAAAGAAAGCCTCTTGACTTGTCATATTTTATCCCTTGCAAACTGTGAGCTCGTAATCGTCTGGAATCTTGTTTTGTAAGACGTGCTTTCAGAATCACACCAGATATTAGTCTGTGAAACCTCAACAATTTTCATTTGGTCTGTGGCGCATTTCTCAAAACTACCCAGTGTGAAGTTGTTGCGGAGGAATGTAGATGTTGCTAGATGAGGCGTATTCCTCATCAAGCCCCGACACGACAGTCGGCAACAGCCGCAAGCCGCCACAGTCAGTCAGTCAGTCAGTCAGTCAGTCAATTTGCTTGTAGTTTTCAGAAAGAAATCTCACCTCCAGCGACAATTAATTTCAAGAAGAAAAGAAACATGAGCTGGATTGCCATTCGAAAGCCTCCAACAGTGTTCTTCCAACAGGGACGTGGAACTTTTAATATGGGTTTGGGTTACATTTGAATCCTTGCTTGGCTTCTAATTTGGCGAAGTGGCTCAGATACATTAAAGTACCTCAAGTGAAAAGGTATGCCTTTCCCTTAATGGTCATAAAGGAGTTTTAGCATTTTAATGAGCACACCAAGTGACTAAACCTCTACACCTCTGAATTTCATGATTTCCCTACAGTAACATAATATACAACACTATTATGTTATCGGGCAAAATTCCAACAAATTCCAATTAGAAAAAATCTTTTAGTTTTCCCCATGCCCGAGGTCCGGTCATTCACTCAAAAATAGGCGATATGCAGGACTCCACTTCCTCTTGAAGATGGAAAAGAGTGGATTGCTGGGCACAGTCACTCAGAGAGTGGACCACTGACGTGAGCAAAGAGCCGTCTTGTAATCAGAAAGTTGTGAGTTCAATTCCAGTTTTCTCTTCTGACATGTCGACGTGGCAAGGCGCCGACATCCCAAGGTGTGTTACGATGTATGAATGTGTGTGGCAAAAGTACCCCTGTTACTTAAGTAGAAGTGTGGAGACTTGTGTTAAAAGTGACTGCTAAAAGTAAGAATACTGACTAAAATCTGTTAAGTAAAAGCAAAAAATTTGTACTTAAGTGCAAAAGTAAAACATAATTGTCACCTTCAATGATACAAAAAAAACTTCTAAGAACATCAAAAATGATGTTGCATTTACACCCTTACAGCTGCTTACCTGGAAGGGTTTCTGATTTTCAGATTTGACAAAGAATTTGTGAAGGCCATAATGAGCTCATGGTCTTTATGTTGGCTGAAAACACAGAGCATTTGCTACAAATTATTCTTGGAGCTGATGAAATGGAAGAGTCCTCTGAGACTGCGTTCACACCAGCCCTGTTTAATCCGCTTTCACCGAACTCTAGTCCGGTTCGTTTGAGGATGTGTGAAAGCGTAATCGGACTCTGGTCCGCCTACAATCTTCTGTCTGGCTTCAGTTGAAGTGAACTCTATTAGATTATTTAAATGCCTAAAATATATTATCTTATCTCAGCACTATGTATCTCTTTTCAAAGTTTTACACAATTTAGACATAATTTGGGATTGGAAAAAAGAAGAAATATAACAGAAATGGAAGTACCTTAGATATGTCAAGTTAAAGCGGTGCAAGCCTCATCTGGCCTACAAACAAAACATATATTGTTATTATGGGGTGCCAGTATGCCACACCGATTACACCATGTATCCCATAATGCTTTGTAATGGCTAATTGTCCATCAGACATCCTGTAGTTGTGGGAGTTTCTGTGAGGGCTGTAATGGTTGTTTGTACCGACACATGCAGGAGGTTTTTGTGCGGAACTAAGTGTACAGTGCAATGTTCTGTAGTGCAACTTTAAAACGTGACACCAGAACAAAACTATCATTAAACTCTGCAGTTTGGAAAAAATGAAGGTTTTCATGCAGTGATGGTCAAACCAAAACTTTATGTAATTTATTATTTAAATTTACATAAAGTAAATTTAAATAATAATCTGACAGATTTACATAAAGTAAGTTACTTCTACCACAGCAGTAAGTGGGAGAGGAGACTTTTTTTTATCCGTTTCTCTTAATTAAGGCAAACCATATGCTACATACCAAAGTGCTCTTGACCCACTTATTTTTGTCCAAACTCAAAATTTAAATACATATTCATTTTATTGGTTTGTGTTTGAACAAACTGGGACAAGAACTAAACTTCACCTTGTTTGCTTTCACATGCTATCTTCATTAGCTATCACCTCTTCCCCCCTAACATTTAGCAGTTCGGTGTGATTTCTTTTTTCGTCGTCTTCTTTTTCCACCAGTGGAACATTTTTCCAGAATTTCTCTCTCTCCTTCAGTTTCTCCAAGTTGGGAGGGTTGTAAAGGGGAAAAAAAAGGACCTCAGGGTATCAAATACCACTTATTCAAACAGCCAGTCAGACATAGCGGCAGCTCTCGCCGACTTCTTTGACCTCGCAGCTTAAAGTAAAAACAAACGGCAATAACCCTGCAGCTGGTAGTAATTGAGTCGTGATCATCTTAATTAATTGAACAATTTCCTTGGAATTTATGGAGGGGGGTGGGGGGGTAGACCCCCTCTTCCAGCCCCCCACCAAATCCCCTGTGTTCCAGAAAGGTTCAACAAATGACCGTAGAGATACCAGGTTAGATTAGGTCTACAAGGGGCTGAACTTCTTGGCATCTCATCAGCCAAGATGAAATGCCTTTTCAGGACTTTGCTGAAAAGGAGAATTAGAAACCAAAACAAGTATCATAACAATCTTTTGTGACGTTTCTATAAAATATGTGTGTGATAAGAAGTCTGTAAGAAAACCCAGGAGTTTTCATCAGTCAGTTTGAAGATTCAAGACAACAAGCAGCCCCTCATACTCTTAGAAAGTTTCTTTAGCTAGGCCAGCCAATGAGCTAAAACGCAGAGTCTCGTGTGTGTAAGATATCTGACAAGTTTAATATGGCGTCTCAACAATGAATGCAGCGCTGGTTTTCATTACCGGCGCCACGGCTGTGAGAGGGAGTCATCAGATTGCGCTTGAAAACTCTGTTCTTTTTCCAATAGGAAATGCCACACACACACACACACACACACACACACACACACACACACACACACACACACACACACACACACACACACACACACACACACACACACACAACCCAGACACACCACGAGTGAGACGGTTTAAAGGAAGAAGAAAAAAAAAAGCTACTTTCCATTTGAAAAGCGTACTCTATTAAAATTATTTGCTGCTTAGTGGACATGGCTTTACTGAAAACACATGTCAACAACAACAGCGTTTGGGAAAGGCTCTCACGATTTTGCATAGTTTGACGGTTTGTGGGGTCTGGTTGAGGGCCCAGAGTGCTGGTAGAGTCTGGCAGGTAGCAGCTTGAGGGAACCCAATCGTGCTTGTATAACAAATGAGAATCTGGGACGTAAACCCTGAACGATTATGAACAACATCTCTGTTCCAATCATTCACAGCCTCTGCTTATCTAGTTTCCCTCTGGTAAAAGCTGGAAGAACTAGTTAAGCTTCAGGTAGCAAACCTAATTCTTCTCCTGCTTGTCTCAGTGACCAGTCAGGAGAACATGAAAACTGAGATACACTTTAGTCTGAGAGCTGAGGGTTGTGGTGCGTGGAGACCCCTCTCCACGCACACAAAAAGGTATTTTATTGTGTTGGACTACGGCTGCAGAACGTTTCAGAGAAAGGCTTGTGTCAGTTACCAGTACCAGCAGTTTAGGGGATAAGAATAATTTCTGCCTTTTCCAGTTTTAAAAAGAAGTGGAAAATAACGATACGGCAGGAAAGGGGGATAAAAAAGGGGCAGTTTCTCAACCAAAACGGGAGACTTGACAGCTATGCCTCAGGTGCACCTGCTGTCTGAACTCACTATCCACCTCAAGACCAGATTATTGTTGCTTAGAGCTGATTTTTCTGATGATGTACAAATTCCAGTAAATGTCACCATTTTTAAAAGTGGACCTTGGCTATTAAATACCCCCAAACCGTGCTAAGCACTCAGCAGCGGGGACAAGGACTGCAGTCTGGTGCATCAGAGGGACTCTCTCCCTCCCGTCCACTCCGCTGCTGAATCCCCACACACAAAGACGGCACTGTACAGCTCTGTTTATAACTAAGCAGTCCCTGCACTGCAATTTAGGAGGCGTGCAGCTCAGGAAATTGCTGGCCTCTGCCGAGGCATGCTTTCACTGAGGGAATGGCATTCATCAGCCAAGTAATTGGCGGGTAACTTTTTTAAATACCTTGTTCGTAATTACCTTATAAACAAAATAACACGTCGCTAAACCTGAGGGTCTGAACAGCGACATTAGTCATGTTCAACAATTAGCTTCCTGTTATAATATATGCAAGCAGCATCAGCTTGGAGAAGGAAAAAAAAGGCATGTCAGAGAGTTTCATGTTGGGTGGTAGGTTTCGTGAGATGTTTGACTTTTTTTTCAGACCGCAGAGGAATTTACAGTCTTCACTGTTTGCATATTTGGGAACATGACACCGTTTTGCGCCACTGGCCAGATACGAAGCATTCCTGCAATTTATAGGAGCAACGGTGTCTGTATTTTCAGAGCAAACAACAGGATCAGTGGGATCTCGGAGGAGCGGCTCGGACCCTTCGCCTCCCTGGAAACGCTCGACCTCAGCAACAACAAAATAGTGGAAATAAAGTCCAGCTCCTTCCCGGCTCTGCCTCTCAAGAACTTGTGAGTTTTATTCTTCTTACATGGCCTGAACTTTCTCTTTTTTTTCCATATTTTGCCATATTTCAACCAAAAATATTTAAGGTAGTACATTAGGATTTCCATTGATTTAAGACAAAAGTAGTTGTGGCATTAAGTGAAGTAGAAGAGAACTGATGCAGCGTTTGGTTCTTTTGTAAGACTCTTCCACTTCACAACTATGCACTGAGATTTGTTGGTGTAACATGATGTTAAATGAACAGCACGTTTCAGCAAGTTCCTCCAAAATCCTTCAGGTTCCTCTGCAACAATCGCATCTCGTCTCTGGAGTCGGGCTGGTCCACCAACCTGGCCAGCACTCTGCAGATTCTTGAGCTCAGCCACAACCGGATCTCCAACATCCCGGCCAGGTTCTTCCAGCTGCCCAACCTGCAGCATCTGTAAGCTCTGCGCTCCTACCAAAGTTGCGTGTTTGATCGTTGCACCTGTTGGCTCCTTCTGATTGAAGCACTGCATTTTTTTTCCCCCAGGGATTTGAGCAGAAACCAGATTCGCCGGGTGGAGGGCTTGACTTTCCAAGACCTGCCCACCCTCCGCTCGCTGAAGCTGCAGAGGAACCGCCTCTCTGGGCTGATGGATGGGGCCTTCTTTGGCCTTAGCAACATGGAAGTCCTGTAAGTTCACCTTATGATCAGCGCACGCCGAGATGATTCCCTTCAAACTTCCCCAGCTGTTGTGTGAAGTGATGCCATGTTTGCATTGTCTGCAGGCAGCTGGGCTTTAACAACTTGACGGAGGTGAGCAAAGGCTGGCTGTACGGCCTGGGGGCTCTGCAGCAGCTCCACCTCGAACACAACACCATCAGCAGGATCCAGCCTGAAACCTGGAAGTGTTGCCAGAAACTCAGCAAGCTGTGAGTCCATATTTTTCCCTCTCTCTGGACTCCTTCCCCTCCCCATATTCCATTCGCCATCTGAACCCCCGACACTCCTACGTGCCGCTCCGCCTCCCCTCCTCTGCTTTGCTTACACTTCAGTTCCTCCCGCCACCAACCAGACAAAGCAGAGTCTCTGTTGCTCTGCGGATCAGTGCCAGTGTTAAAGCTCTGCCAAGTTACTACACACCCCACCTTTTCTGTTCTGCTTTTATGTCTCATGAGACTTTGGGATTTTTAGTTTTACACAGACTTCAATCATTTCTCAAACCATACACGTTAGCTCCTGGTAGGCAAGGACTGGCTAACAGTTTTGAGGATTAATAAGGTTTTGAAAATTTAGCCTTTAATGAGATGAAATAGAAATCGACTGGAGTTTTCTTTAGCACTGCTGACCAGCTGGGGACCCTGTGTAGAAATAGTTGTTTATTGTGTAGTTTGGACTCAGAACCAAACAGCACCTTGAAGACAATGGGCTGCGGTTACCAGTGTCAAGGTGTACAAAACCTTCCATACGTTTGGTTTTCATACCAATGAACCGTTCCTACGGTTAAAAGTCCTTCTAATGACAGACAGATGGCTATAGATTGTTTACAAAAGTTGGGAATAGCTAGCTTAGAAAGTGAACCGTACCGCTGACTTTGTCTGAATTCACATAATGTGATTTATATCACTGGGTTATAAACTGTATTTCCCCTTACGAATGTCTACATGCTAACCAGTTTTTTTCATACATGCTAGGCTACTTGATGTTGAGACATTCTGTTCGTGGTTACTAATGATTAGAGATGTACCTTCTCCATACTGTAATATTTGACTGTCTTACTAATCTTACTTGCTTATGAAGTGTATGAACATTAATCTTCTTATCTGGTAAAAGTTGTTCACTGCTAATCCACAAAAACTCAGGATGCAGGTCCTTAAGACTGATGGCTGCTATCCATCAGCGTCTTTTTTCCTCATCAAACGGTTTCGTGTCGAGGCTTTGTGCCCATGTCCTGTTCTCCAAATTTAGCACCACTTACAGGTCTGGAGGACAAAAAAAACAGCGTCTTAAGCCATTTCTCTTCCATGGGAAATGGTCCGATGTGGGAGTGTGTGTTGATTTTTTTTTGTAACAATAACACGTTAGAAAAAAAGTGATTGTGTCATAATTTACATTTTTGAGGTAAATATAGTGATACATTTAAAGTTTGTCGGTTTTATTCATTGTTATTTTACCACCGGTATCTCCTGCTTTTCCCTGGGAGCAGATTCTTTGTTGTGGCTTTTTCCGTCAGTGGCCGTCTTAATGTTCGCAAAGTCCAGGATGCTTTTGGACTCATTAGCTTCGGGTTTTGCTCTTATCTCATAAACAAGTTGCTGGTGAGCCGGGAATATGTCCAGCCATCTGATTTGTTCTACTTTGGAACAAAAAAAGGTTGTCCTCTATTGTTTAACTACATTCTCCCACAACTTAGCCAAAGAAGTGCACATATTGGTTTTGATTACGTCAGAACCATAAACATTCAATATATATTAATGGAATTTTGTGCAATTGACCAACATGAAAGTGTCTGTAACTGTGAACTGGAAGGAAACTTTTTCCCAGAACAAAATAACACCAGAAAAAAAGACTCTTTGCCGTAATTGGATCTAAAAGTATCGACTCTGGGGACATTAATATATACAAATGCCACACTTTTGTTTATATTGCTGCATGGATATTAGGGGTGTGTTGCTGTGCTAACCTTCCTTGATGTTTTTTTTTTCCTGCCCTGCAGCAACTTGTCCTCGAATCACCTGTCCAGGCTGGAGGAGTCCAGCTTCGACGGCCTCAGCCTGCTGGACGAGCTCCATGTGGGAAACAATCACGTGAGCTTCATCGCCGGCGGAGCGTTCCGCGGCCTCTCCAACCTGCAGATGCTGTGAGTTGAGTTCGAGTTACAAAAGAACGAATTGTAAATGTCACCACTGAGTGTGTACGGAGGCCTCTGGGAAACACGGAGGATTTTTTTTTTTTTTCTTTTGCGTCACCTCTCAAAAGTATTGCGAGGTACATTATTTCCTTGGTCAGTTGGTGACATTTTTCCTGTTGGTAGTCTGAATGGTTAAAAGAAAAAAACAAAAAAGGACAATCCATGCTATCCTTAGCTTTTAGCCAACTCTGGTACTGGAGTGAAAATATTGTGTCTGAATTGCTTTGGGGATGTGAAGTAGATTATTGTCTTGATGTGTTTGTGCACACATACAAAAAAAAGAACTCAGACAGGCACAACCGCAACCTCGGTAACCCCCCTCACACACACACACACACACACACGCGCGCGCACACACACACACACAGACACACACACGCATGCACACAAACACACACACACTCCTCCCCACACCATCCTTTCCTCTGTCCAAATTGCTCTCCCACACCGCATCCACCCATCCCCCCCACCTCCCCTGTTCCCACAGAAAGGCTCAGTAACATTTCCCGTAGCGGAGACTAACTACAACCAAATGTGAGCGGCGCTGCTGAGGTCATCGCAGGGCAGGTGTGCATCTAGGTGGACATGGACTGCTTCAGGGCTTCAACAGTCCCCGGCCTCCCCCTACACACACCGACATGAAAGCACACACTCACACCCTTCCTCAATTTCAACCAGCCACAGCCAAGCATGCCGAGGAGGAAAATAACTGTTTGAAGGCAATAAAGCTGCTAAAGGATCAAAGGAAGCTTTTTTTTTTTCTCTGGAAAATTCTAGGCTTTTGGTGATCTAGATGTCATTTTCTTTCTGTGGATAGCAGAGAGAGAAAGCGTTTGAGTTTTCCTTGCTGAAAAGATTTCACAGAAACATCAGCTGGTTAGATTATGTGGCCACGGTGGTTGTAATTACAAAATCCAACGTCTGACTGTTTAACATTGGGTAAAAAGTCTTATTTTTATGTAGAAAGTCGTAGTAAGAGAAAGGAAAAAAATGACGCGGATAAACGAGTGTTGAGTGTTTTGTTTCCCTGCTAGCATCACATTATTTGGTCACTCATTTTGGACTTATTGCTAAGTTAATATCAAAATCCCACCAAACAGTGATTTTTATAGTAGGTTTATCTTTTCCACCAATTGTTAGAACAGTATCTGTAAAAGTAGCTGGGAAATGACCTTCATGCATAGACTGGGTTTTACTTCCTGTTGAGACGCTTTATTTAGCAGCTCCAGTTTATAATTAAAAAGGTCTTCCAGGGAAATGTAGTCAGTGGGTTCAAAAGCTTATTTTACATATGATAAAACAACAGAATCACTTTAATAGTTCTTACTGATGGTGTTGGTGGTATGGAAAGATATTTTAAAACTTCACCCATCTCCCCCCCGCGCCACCCAACCCCCAAAATAAAGGGGGCAAGTAAATTAATAGGTGCCAAAAAGACCAGAAAGGGGTTTCTGGTTTAAAGATCATTTGGAGCATAAATTCCATGTTTGATTGTGGATTTTTTCTTGCATTGTAATCTCTCTTAAAGGGATCTCCAGAATAATGAAATCTCCTGGACTATTGAAGACATGAATGGGCCGTTTTCTGCTCTTGAAAAGATGAAAACGCTGTAAGTCAGTTGTGTCTGATGGACCAAATTGCCTTAATAAAACCTAAGATCTTGTCGTCTGATGCAGCCTTTGTTTCCATTCTTCCAGGTTCCTGCAGGGGAACCAGATTCGCTCGGTGACCAAAAAATCCTTCTCAGGCCTGGATGAGCTGCAGCACCTGTGAGTCGGCCTCGTGTTTCACTGATTGTTTTCAAAAGTCCGAGCCGTAAACAAAGCGGGCCGAATGATAAAAGGGTGTTTGTTTGAGCCATGCATCCAGACCGTCTTCTCCTTTTCCTCTGCTTTGATGTGGAGTCAAGAAAAAAAAAAGCTGCCATTAGTACCCTTACATGTGAGCCAAAACTATATTGATCACAAAGAGAGACAAAGTGGAGACAACGTGTGTGTGTGTGTGTGTGTGTGTGTGTGTGTATGACTTTTCAACAACTGCATTTGATTCTAATTAGAACCAATGCCAGAGCTCAAAGCAGTTCAGAGTCAGATCTCGTTTGATTAACAATGCGATCTGTTGCCCAGAGTTTTATTGTTTTTTTCTCTCTCACTCTTTCTCGTGATTGAAGATTGTAAAAATCTCTGCTCTCCTAACATCTGATGTCTGCAAAAAATCTCTCTGAGGACCTTATCAGTGCTGATGCCTTGTCTTTGTTTTTTCTTATTTTTTCCTCTCTGCATAGAGATCTGAGCAATAACGGCATCATGTCCATCCAAGCTAACGCCTTCTCCCAGATGAAAAACCTTCAGGAGCTGTAAGTGTCGGCACCACACACCGCTGACTTTCTTATTAATATCGACTCCAAACATCATTGAATAGTTTGATGATATCTTCAAATGTTCTTTGTAATTCTACAACATTGCAGTTTCCTAACTATGTTCATCAGTACAGCTGAAACACAATAATTATACATGTAAAAAGGTATTTTTTTTAGTCTCTGACATTAAATCCGACAAAACTTTTCCCTTTTTAAGGTCAGTTAGGATTACCAAAATTATTCTGGTTCTATTTTCTTCATTATCTAGTTAAACATGGCCTGCACTGTGACGGACTGAAAGGCCGCTCTGCAAGGAAGAAGTCATAGCTTCAAAAGCATGAAAAAAAAATCTGAATATGGTTTACAAATAATTCCAAATATGACGACTTTTATTTCTGGAGACATGTCCTGTGGTCTGATGAAACTAAAGTGGAGGTGTTTGACCATAATTATTATTTTAAACAAAATTGATCAACCTGAAAACACCTTCATATCTGTAAAATACATGCCATGTTACAGAATATCTGTGAAAATCTGTGAAAATACTGAAGTGACATCTGAACATATCAGCCAAGAATCCTAACCCTAATGAACAATGACCGTAAGCATTGCGCTAAATTAGTTACAAACTCAACGTTTCATAGTGGCCATCACAAAGCTTTTGTCTGTGTACACATGCAGCCTGGCCTGTATTAAAACAAATATTTCCCCCTTATTGTTTAAAAATTTATTTCGTACACACACATTTGGTTTCAGAAAAGTTTTCAATTGCATGAACCTGCACAAATCCGCCCCTGTGCACTGTTTTAAACATGCCAAACCAAACCCATAGGGGGCACTGTAGCGCAAAGTCAGCCAATCAGATTGCTTCAAAACAACGATGACTTGCCAAGAGGTTCACTTGTGTGAACGTAATTCATATTGATTAGGAATTACGTGAAAGCAATGTCTGAATATATCGGCACATTATTTATTACATACTGAAATGCAGGAACCTTAAATCCTCATTTTCCCATGTAAACACAAACACAAATAGTTTTCTCAAATCTCCACCTTGGTCGGACTTTGTTGTAAACGATTGTTTTAGTGATATTAAACGGAGTTTTGGAGCGACAAAAACACACCCTTTGTTTTCCCAGGTATTCTGCTATGTGCGAACTAGGCCACCACTTCTGTCAGGAACTAGAACTTCCATTGGAAGAAAGTGAAAATAACCTCTCTGTCTCATTATTCTGACAATGGGCTAACTGATTCAAGACCTCCTTGAAGTAATTAACGAAGCCAAACCTACTTAGAGCAGTAAAGATTTAGTGTCATTTAAAGTGAGGCAGTAACAATAAGTTAGTCTTTTTTTTCCCTATTTTTTAAAATAAATATCTTAATTCAAATACTTAACAGAAAAAAAAAAGTCCTCCTCAACTCCACTTCTTAAACATCTTGTCTTCTGCTAGAACATTAACTTATGGATTCATGAAGCATGTGCTAAACCAAAAGCATTTCTGATACCTTCTCCTCCTGGTAGGCGTCTGAATACCTCCAGTCTCCTGTGTGACTGCCAGCTGAAGTGGCTTCCCATCTGGGTAGAAAAGCAAAGCTTCCTGCCCTGCGTCAATGCCAGCTGCGCCCACCCACAGATGCTGAAGGGCAGGAGTGTGTTCTTGGTACGCCAGGAGGAGTTTGTGTGTGGTAAGTGCATTCATTCCTGATACACAAAAGCCGTTTAAATTGGGTATTTCTCTTCCAAGGCCACTAAATGTTAAAATGTACTAGTTTGTGTGTCATCTGCATACATGTTGAGGTTTGTTCTTGTTCGTCCAGATGACTTCCCAAAGCCCAAGATAACGGTGCAGCCAGAGACCCAGTCGGCCCTCAAAGGAGCCACCGTGACGTTTGTCTGCTCTGCCGCGAGCTCCAGCGACTCCCCCATGACCTTTGCCTGGAAGAAAGACAACGAAGTCCTGAACGATGCCGAGATCCACAACCAGGCCCACCTAAGAGTGCAGGGTGATGCGGGAAGTGAGACAGAAGTCACAGAGTACACCACCACTCTGCAGCTGCGGAATGTGGACTTCTCCAACGAGGGGAAGTACCAGTGCGTCATCTCTAACCACTTTGGGTCGTCATATTCCTCTAAGGCCCGGCTCACAGTGAACAGTAAGTTCGGGGTGTGCTAAATTGTTAGGCACATCTCACCAGACCCTCAACTCCAAATCTTAAACTGTTTTGCTTTTTCAGTACTTCCCTCTTTCACCAAAATGCCAATGGACTTGACGATCCGGGCAGGAGCGATGGCTAGGCTGGAATGCGCAGCTGAGGGTCGCCCATCCCCTCAGATTGCCTGGCAGAAAGATGGAGGCACTGACTTTCCTGCCGCTCGTGAACGTCGCATGCACGTCATGCCCGAGGATGACGTTTTCTTCATTACGGGTGTCAAGACAGAAGACATTGGTGTATACAGCTGCACGGCTCAGAACACAGCCGGAGTTATTTCAGCAAATGCAACTCTAACTGTTCTTGGTGAGAAAGTTACCTTACACCTACTAGACCTTTACTATTCCGTCGTTTTTCACAGTATTGCCAAAGCTTTTCCTGTATTTCTTACAGAAACGCCCTATTTCCTGCGCCCTCTCACGGATCGGACAGTGGCCAAGGGCGAGACAGCCGTCCTCCAGTGCATCGCCGGTGGAAGCCCTCCTCCTAGACTGAACTGGACCAAAGACGACAGTCCCCTAGTGGTGACAGAACGCCACTTCTTTGCCGCTGCCAACCAGCTCCTCATTGTGGTTGATGCTGCTGAGGTGGATGCAGGAAAGTACACTTGCGAGATGTCGAACGCCCTGGGCACGGAGAGGGGGCATGTTCGCCTGGCAGTCCTACCGAACCCCAATTGTGACTCCGGAGTGCAGAGTGGCACAGGGAACGTCATGGGGAGCGGATCAGGGGCAGATGATGATGGCTGGACAACAGTTGGGATTGTCATCATCGCGGTGGTTTGCTGCGTAGTTGGAACTTCTTTGGTCTGGGTGGTCATCATCTACCACACCCGCCGGCGGAACGAGGACTGTAGCGTCACCAATACAGGTCAGAGGTCACTTGGTTTTTCAGATTGTCCAAGCATCTAATCTTGTATTAAAACGTAACCTTGTTCTCCAGATGAGACCAACCTACCTGCGGATATTCCCAGCTACCTCTCCTCCCAGGGAACACTAGCAGACCGACAGGATGCCTACATCCCGTCTGAAAGTGGTAGCAGCCATCAGTACATAGCATCATCCTACAGTGGTTTCTACCTGCAGACCAAAGACATGAACGGTACCAACTCTGGCCTTTTCTTCTTTGACTTTAAAGCTAAACGTATTGAAATAAATTGTAAGGTTTAAGTAACATTATTCACCTTGCTACCCTTGGTAGGTCTTTGTCAGCTGGATACAGGAAGTGAAGCTGATATGGAAGCAGCCATCGATCCTTTGCTTTGCCACTACCAAGGTCCAATTGGCTCGCTGCTTTGTCGCGATACCATATATCCCAGTGACCCATCCGAAGTCTTCGCAGGTTGGTACAAGTCTTGATCCGGTTCCAGAAGGATTTTTAAAAGGGTCGTGTTATGACTTTGTATTGACTTTTCTTTTACTTTACATCATTTGACAACGCTATTCCTTCATCAAGAACATACTTGGAGTGTTGCCTTAATTCTTTCACTCATTTGAGAAATACTTCGATCTCCCATGCGGACATCTGTGTGAACCATCGCCTCCTTCAAGGTGCAGCTCTTTGTTGGAGCTGCACCTTGTTTCCAGTCTACTGAGGCTCCCCCACTCTGCTACTTCAGACTAGCCAGCAGTAATTAGCAAACACCTGATGGAAGTGTGCATCTGCAAAGCTCAATATAGGAACTACTTCTCAGAGTAATGCTAGTAAAAACATTGGTAAAGGGTTAATAGAGGAGCCATGTTATGATGACTTCCTGAAGGCGGAGTTTCAGAAAGAGCAGGAGCTTTTAAAGAGAAAGAGACCCAATTTCATGGTGTAAAATTACATAAATTACATATTTGATATATAGCTTTTTTTAACAACTGTAGTTACTTAATTGAGCTATAAACTGGCACCAGAATTATGTGCATTCGCAAGGTACATAGCAGGGTTTCCCCAGTGTATTATAAGCCTGGCGGCCCGCCATGCTTTACTAGCCCCGCCACCAGGCTAAGCGTTGCTTGTTTACGTTTCTAGGAAAAAAAAAATTTTTTTAATTTAAAAATTGCTTTTTTTTAAAGCCAGGCTGCAAAGAAGCGTCCCTGTTGCTCTTAGCATTTCACTAGCAGAGCAGATTTATTCCTAAATGATAGGTTTATAATAGATAGGTTTATAGTTTATGCATTTAAACCCGAAAGCGTGCGGATCAACCACACAGCTGGCGCCTCTGCGCTTTGCCTCGCGCACTGCCACTGCTTTACCTCAGCAGGATCGCGTGCACCTCCTTTCACTCAAACGGGACACAGGCTGACCTGTATGGATATTTACATCAACTTACTGTACTGTGAGGAATTATGATCCTTTGGAGAACTCTAGGTAAGAGTTTAAAACCAGCTGCGTTAGCTCTGGTTGTGCAGCTTAATGTGAACTGTAGGAATAACTTGTAGCGAATTCAGAGGTGCGCGTTATGGAGTGGTGAGAATGATTTATCTTTGTGAATGAACAATTATATACATCTCTGTGTCTGTCTGACAAACTTTACAGGAACTACAGACGCAGAGCCCAGCGTGTGGCTCTGTGCCTGTAGTCCCTGTAAAGTTTCTGTCTGTGGTTACGGTTGGCCGGAGCGTTTGTGGATAACAAGCAGCGCTAACCTCATCATGCAGGTTCAGCCCGTGAGGAGCTTTCGCGCTCTCCTCGGAGTCACGCATCACGCTGATTTTATATTATTTTGTCTTATTTTTCGGTTACACAATGCATCAAACCATATCAAATGCGTTGTCTACCTGTAGTTAAAGCGCGCGGCTGCACGGAAATCTAGAGAAACTATCCCATAAACTCGACCAATCAGAATTGTTTCTGTGACGCTTAAAAACTCAACAGACACGAAATGGAAGAGCTACTCAAGCCACATTAGCAGCAGTGAATTAAATCTCCAGTTTGTTGCGCATCTCTGCAGCAGATTTAACTCATCATGCAGGGCCAGTCCAAGGCTGTATGAGGCCTGTAGCAGACTTTGACTTAGAGGCCCCTTTTGTTCCTAAAAATATCAGCACCTCTAACAGCTTCTGTGTTAGATTTAGTGAAATATGGGAGAAGGGAGTAGTTTAATTGGCCAGCCTAAAAAGCAATGTTATAATTACAGTTTACTAATTTGTATTTGTAAATTCAAAGATTAAACTCACAGCATCAGATTGTTGCTATGGTAACAAAACAATCCAACTATGAATATTGTTCTTTGAAGTTGTACAAAGTAAACTTGCCAGCACCTTAAAATTTTGCATTTAAATGTTAAACAATTTAAAATCTTTTAATTCATGTATGCCTGAACAATTGAATCAAATTTAACAACATTGATAATCTCAATAAACAAGTGTTACATTTATGTATCTGTGGTCTGTTTTAAAATATTAGCGTTTATGGGGCCCCTGAAGCTCTTGGGGTCTGATGGAGCCGCGGACTTAATTTGGATTAAAAAGAAATGCAAATTTGTTGTTTTTAGACTAGTTGTGGGTTTAAATAGCATTTCACTGGAGATGTTTTCCCATAACATATAATTACACAGTAATACTTTTACATTTCCTGTCAACTTAACATCTTTTAATACAAAAACACGATGGACCGCCTCGACGCCACTGGTTTAGCAAGTTTTCTGGGGGAAACCCTGCATAGTATTGCCACTTTAAGTTCCAGAAAACTAATTAATATAGTCTCTGCCTTTTCACCCTCAGGTTTTTCAATTGACCAAAAGCCGGTTGGCATGGAGTCCTATAGCGGCAGCCTGACCAAACCCAAAATGATGGACATCTTGCCATCGGAGCATTATGACGTGTGCCCGCCCTCTCTGGTGATGCAGCTTCCAAACACCAGCCTAAATCAAGACCCTGCGCCTCAGCAGAGGGACCGGCAGACCACGGCGGATGAGGAAGATGCTTTCGATTGTGGAAAACCTCATAAATGTGCCCCTCCCTACAACACTTTCATGGGTAAGTTGTCGATTAACCAATCTTTTTATCCAGACTTGATTTTGCTTAGGCAGTTTTAAACATGTTTTCCCGCAGGTACATTTGGGAAAGCTCCTTGGACTCCCCACAAGGATCTATACATCCCACCGTCAGTCACATATCATGGGATAACTCTTCACGAGAATCCTTACACTGCTTTGGATATTGACTCGGACCTCGAGCAGAGCATCAAGGACTCATTGGAGCAGAGCGGCCGTGTGTATGAGCAGCCGTTTGACGGCCGTAGAACTGATGCCATCTCACAACGTAGGATGAGCTCCTAGCTGATCCAACTTCCGGTTTTTCATGAGAACAACCAAAAGGAACAGAAAAACATGAACATTTCTACCTCACTGAATGGACACTTTGGCAATAAAGGATGTCTGTAATGTGCAACAAGTGAATGTAAAGGACAGCTTCACGCAAAATAGCACCGGTTATTTTGCTGGAAAAAAAAGATTCTGTTAAATAACATAGATGAATATATACATTTTTATATAAAGTTTATTATATTTTGTAAATTGTTTATAAACAGATTTGATTATTTTTGCCTACTTTTTTTGTACAAATACTTTGCAGCTGTGGCTTTCCATTTATGTCCGCTTTGAATAAAGCAGTGTTTTGCACATGTGTAAACAATAAAACGTGTGCTGCTATGCTCACTTATGGTTTTTCAAATCCTCCAAAAAGATGATCTGTTATAGATCTGAATATGAAACAGATTCATCACTGTTCTCTCAGAGCACAACACACCACCAGAGTGACATTCATATTCAAATACTGTATATGGCATCCATTTTCATCTAAATTCGGTTCAGATTTATCCAATATAATCCAGTCATATATTCAGATATAGGTTTGAATATATATGGTTCCAGTTCACTGTATTCCTAATTATATTGCAATACAGTGGAAATTCAGTTGATTATTTGATGCAAGCTGCTGACAAGTGATCTAATACAGGCAACGGGGACGTCCCCAAAAACTCGCAGCATTCACCATTCAAACATCTGCACATCCTTAAAAAGTCTTAAATTCAAAGTTGTAGGTTTGATTCCCAGTCTGATGACCTTTGCCACATGTCTTCCTCCTCTTTCATTACCCATTTTCCTGTGTAACTCCTCTCAAATAAAGGCTGTCTGAGCCAAAGAAGACCTATTTTTATTTTTTTTTTTAAGTCTTAAATTCATAAAAAACTAAATGGAGTTTACATGCATGACCGGCCTTAAATTGTGTTGAGGGAAGAACTATTTAATCTCATATGTTTTTTTCTCGCAAAGCTTTTCTGTCAGGTAAAAGGTTGAGTTACACTCAGACATTGTGTCCTACGACTTGAGGCGGCTGAGGCTAACTGGATGCTAATATTCTCCTGCTAGCTTGCTAGCTCTTTAGTGTAGATATCATTGGTAAGTACAAATTTATCACCAGTTAGCTGAACAACGATTGTTTTTGCCACTGAGTAGCTTCTGTTGCTAACCCATATGAAGGTAGGTCCATTCTGCACCAAAAACAAACTTTTGCTCAAAAGAAGAAAAACAAAGGAATAGTGGAGCAGCTTCTTAAGTGACTTCCTTCCGGAAAAGGACATAGCTGAAAGGGACATAGCTCTAGCCCACTGCCCATAGGCAGATAAGAGAAGGTGTCTTTTAAAAAAACAAAAAAAAAACAATACCATGAAAAGTTAAAGAGACACATATAATAGACACATATAATAACAGGAGTATTCTGCAAACTATACTTTCTATGAGAAAGAAAAAAATGAGTATTTAAAGTTATTGTCAGCAATACCTTCATCAGTGTTTATGTCCCTTATTACTGAGCCAACAGCACTTCTTATGGGAAACAAAAACAAAAGCAGCATTCAGATTTGAATTTAAAACAACAAAAGACAAAAATAACTCAAAGAACATTTTGTGCAAATAAGTACAAGTTTTGATGAAACATTGGATCATGGTAAAGCTAAATGCTGTAAAAGGGCATTTCCTTAGAGGTTGTTTTAGATCAAAAGCCAGTGGAGGAGGATCCAGAAAATCTCTTAGGTTGCGATAGTTTTCTTAATTTGTCTTATAAAATTGACTTTTAAATGTATCAATAACCTTGCCCTAGAGATTATTAGATGGTTTTAACACCCCACAGCAGGAGTCAGAACAAGGAGAGCTGGAAACAAAGACTACAACTCAGTAGGATGTGGAACATAATTTAGATCACCATGTTTCTCATTTAAAGGAGAACATATGTGGAACATTTTGCCACCAGTAATCAAACAATTGACTAGCCTTAAAACTTTTACATCTCATGTAAAGAAGAAATGGCTCAAACAGAGACAAACATGTTAACACTAAAACTGGTACAGCAGCTAACACTTATTACTTATTTACTGTTACTTTGTTTTATTTAATTTTTCCTTTTTTCCATTTTAAATAACTTTTTTCATTATAGTCTTTGTACAGGTCAACGTCTTGCTTATCTTGAGGTGTTATTCTAATTCTAGATGTTTCTGTGTATTTTTACATGCCGACGTACCTGACGTAGTGAAGGCTCCGAAAGTTTTAAAAAGTTTTACGCCCTCTTGAGGTGGTTTGTGGCATTTCCCAAAAAGAATAAATGCGCTTAAAAGCAGATTGAAACAGATTTGCCGAAAAGTTCCGACGTAGTAAACTGAACAATCCACTGCTCAATCTGTGCCTTACCAGCTGCACGAAACTTGAAAAAATGTAAAAGTCCAGACCTCTGGTTTGGAGGGGACGACTCCCTCCATTTCCTTAGCATGTGGTCCATGCTAGTTAGCAACCTCCACTTCCGGTTTATTATAAGCCATACAGCGTCATCATCTTACGAAATTACGTTTTATGTGGCCAAATCAGTAGATGGAAACACAATTTTTTTACTTTCTTTTTTATTATTTTACTCAAAATTTACACGATAATTGAATGGAAACACAGCTGCTGTTTTACGTCTTGTCCCTGAAAAAGCAAATTTAAATATATAAAATTATATATTTAAAAAAATAACGGGGTTAATCACTTTTCCTAGTTTGGAAAGTTTCTTTTAAACCCTTTAAAAAACTGACTTTTGATTCTAATCGGCTGATTTTTACAATTAATTCACAGAATTCTTAATTCTGTGAAATTAAGAAAACCTAGGAAATCTGTAAGGGAAAAACACAGTTATGTGAAACTGTCTTGAATGTAATGCTAACAGTAGAAATCGAAAAAGTCTTGAAACAAATAAATTTAAATTATGGGGGGGGGGTGGAGTCAGTAAAAGATGTTCAGCATTTTGTAAGTATTGGTTGTGTTCATTTTGTATTTTCTGATGCCTGCTACTTTCAGTGAGCAAAAAAAAGAATATTGTTTTTTGAGTCCAATACAGCAATATGCAGCTCAGCATGGCCGTCATCCCAGAAGCAAAACAGTAATTGAATCTAATTTATTTGGAAGACACCAACCGGCAATTACAAATATTAGCTGTTAGACCAGCGTTATTTATAAATTTATTAATAAAGCCGGCTGTGATTAAACCCAGCTTAAAATGATTATATATAATTTACATTAATGCCACAAATTGCTGTTGAAACAGTGTGGCACAATGTACCTTAGCCCAAGCTGGGCTGTGTGTGTTTGCTGGGTGACTCACTCCCCCTCCCCCCAGCCCTTCTCGCCTGATGGATTGTTGTTTCAGGCCTCTCCTCTTAAACATGAGGGGAAAAAAGGTGTGCTTGTGCATGGGGCAAGCTGTTGAAACTTGCACTTGGAACTTGTCTTGCGGCTCGGCGGCCGCCACAGTGGAGCTGTTTATGAAACGGCAGATTCACGATGGTGGTGCCAGCAGCTCCTGAGAGGAGTGGGGTTTTAATCAGATCCTCTGCTCCAGCTCGAGTCGCTTCGGTTTTAAGAGAAACTAACCGATTCCTAGAGTGGAAATCGCAAACAGCAGAGAAAACTTTCCATGCATGTTCTCATCGAGTTTGTATATGGATATGCTCCCAAGATTTGCTTTTATATGATGTATTATTTTTCACCCATCCCTTTGGCTGAGTAATGCTTAAGTACACCTTCTCAGTGTGGAGTTGGCTGAGTGCTTTGTATGCCTTTGGTCTGTTTAAAAGGAATGAATTCGGGGTGGGAAGGGGGGCGGGGGGAGAGTGTGGGTTGTTGGAAGTCCTGCCAGTTCTTCGAGGAGGCCACGATTAAGACAAGATGGTTCAGCCACACACATCCAAACACCTGGGGAACAGCTGCCGTGCAGTGGCTGAGGCAACAACCAAAGGTCCGGTCCGTTTTCGTCTTATCTCAGCGCCAGAAGAACGCAAACTCCCAACAACCAGGAGGGATTCTGGAGTGATAAATGATAAACGCAGGGGATTCTAATTATACCCCCAGTTCCAGACAATGTGGTGGTATTTACATGAGTGACACGTTGTTTTGAGATGAATTTTCAAAACCTTTGTGTGAGGTCAAGAAGGGATGATGAAGAAGGAGATGTGCGTAAACAGATGTCAGAGCAGGAGAGTAAGGTTTGGGAGTTGAAGAAAGCTATTCTGCATACATTACCAGTGCAGAACAATTCCTTTTGATCATGTTCTTTGGATTTGTTTTCAAGCAGTTAAATAGTCTAAACACTGAGAACATAACGTGAAGTTGAAACGGTACAAAGGGCTGCTCTGGTGGGCGACTTCAGGTTCTAAAGAGTTGTGGGTTTTTTGTGGATGAAATATTTTCCTCATTGCTTTCACCAAGAATCCCCCCTACCCCCCAAATCCTTCCCCCCGATGAAAACGAAAGGGAATCTAAATAAAATCACATTTTAGATTACTCAAACAATGAGAAAAATCACAGAAATGGACACGAAAATGTTTGAAGGTTGATAGAATCCTGTGAGATCTAGTTTTAGTCATGTGGAAAGGGACAAGTTTGAAAAAATATCCAATGAGACATAATTTTCTTGAGCAGTAGCATGTTAATGAACTGATGAATTTCACAGCAAGATGGCATTTGTAGAAAGGGTTTCTTTCATTTATAAAGTGATTGTTTAGGTAAAAGCCAACCCCATGTTTGACGCGTTACTTCGTCCAGAGGGTCTGGACCCCTGTTGAGGGTGTGGAGTCTGTTGAAGCTTGAAATGAGTGGATCTGATTTTACCCCATCGCTAATGTTTGGCCATGACGTATGTAATGCTCTGTTGACCATGAATGAAGTTTACTGGACATTGTGTCCGTTGTAAACAACCATCTCCCACTGCAAAGCGAGAAGAACTGAGCCAAACGACATCTTTGATAGCAATCAAATGTCTTTAACATTCAATATTTGGCCAACACGGACTGAACGGCTTCGCTCACATCCTCTGCAGCTATTGCCAAACTACAACCAGACCGCAATCCTAAAACAGCGCAGAGAACTGATGTTAACGTTCACAACTCCTCTTTCTGTTCGCTGATTGGCCCGGCGGCAATTCAACTGGATAAATAGAGCTCAACTGGAGAAACCCAGTACAAAAAGTAATTACAGGAACCCAGTCTATCTCCAGACATGGAAGGCACAGACGCAGTGGGTAACACTGTTGCATCTCAGCAAGAATGTCCAGGGTTTAAACTCCTGCTCAGGCATTTTGTTGAAACCTCAGTACATCATGCATGAACTGCAGGTGTGTCTGAATGTGTTGTATAAAATTCAGATCATTTTTAAGGTATTGCTTCCACTTCAGTGCTTCTGAAGAGCTCAGTGCATTTCCATGTGTGCAAATTGAAATGATGACCATAAACTTGCTTAAGTTTATGGTCAACAAATTTACGTTTATTTTTCCAGCTGTATCAAAGTTTCCATATTTTGCGAAACTGCCAAGGAAACACTTTTTTCGCATCGCACAAGTCCCGTGATCAACAGCCAGGTGTTACAACAGGTGGAAACAATGAAAAAGATGGCAGGCAGTGGTAGGAGGGTTACATTAAAAGTTGCGTATCATTTTAACGTGTTGAATCCAAAGCTCTTCTGTAACATCGGCAACTACAATTTCCGAAAAACGCAGCATATGTAGCCATTCCCAGGTAGGCGGAGCTTGTGGCTCCACCACCTGAATAAAACACCAATGTCTCCTCTGATTGGCTGATATATGATGAGTGCTAGCACCATGACTAAATTCTGAATATAGCTCATGTATCTGTTTACATCCACCGCTGCCATGATTTTTTTATTATTTTTTGCGTAAACAAGCTTATTCACATGCAATTTTCATTAAATTTTTTTATTGAATGGAAACACCACAATTACGACATTAACAGAATGTAGACAAAGAATTGCAGACATTTGTAATGGAAATGCAGCTGTAGACACTGTAAATAGCTTACTTTGACTGTTTTTCACTCAGTTACAACATTCACACTGAAGAGTGCTGAATTGGATTTTTAAGTTGTCAACTGGTCCTAAGCAGAAAATCTGGCTTACAGCTGTTTGTTCTCCTTATAGTAACCTACAGTTACTGATGAGTTTTATTATTTTTTACCTGATCCTCAATCAAAAATTAAAAGAAAAACTCATCTGAATGGTAAGTTTTCTTCTTGGACAGACAAACCGATTCACAATAAGTGTGTCATCCCCTACACAAAGGCGAGGTTTTACACTTCACTGAACTCTGCATGTTACAATTAGGCGGGCGGCTGTAATTCCCCTGTACAATGGTTTATTTACTCCGTTTAGGAAAGTCTCTGAAATTGCTGCAACTATAAAACAATTTGTGGCCTGACAAGTGACTGTGGCACCCAGGGTTTCCACTTCTAAAAGATGTTTTCTCGTCGAGTCTGTGCCCTGTGACAAGCTTTTGCACTGCTGGGCTCGGAGGCGGGATCATTTCCCCCGCTTTGATTTCGTGTCCAGCGAAATGAGACAGGAAGTCAACTATTCTCGCAGACCACCGGTGACTGGCGAGAGACCACCGGAGCCCTGGTCTCAGATCAGGAGTCTGATCTCCCTTCCCCTGATCTCCGCTCTGTTCACGTTTTGCGGTCAAACCCCCAGATCTTGGGGTCAGCTCCTCGGGTCACGTCTGCTTTGAGGGAACGAGTCGAACACATTTACCATGCCCCGGTCTTATCTCACCACCAGACACTCCGAATTTTGTAGCTAATTTGCTTTCATTGTTGCCAGATGTGCTGACATGCAGGCAGATGTTTGTTGTCACCACAGTTAGAAACAGCTCATAGGAACCATTTTCTCTGTGCTGAAACAGAGGAAATCTGCGGGCGGACTGGATTCTGGAACCCTAAGATCCGCCGATACCAGATTCAAGAAATTACCTTCAGATTTTGGACCGTATCGGATCGTAGATGAAAGGAATCATGTGTAAACGCCGAGCCTGGAGAGATCCCACGGCCGTATAACACGCTCACATGAGCAGCCATCTTTGTGATTCCCAGCATGGATTCCATGAAACCCCCATCAGACCGGCTCTTTTCAGTCTCCCATCCAGGCACGACTCTTTGTATGATTAAAAGCATACACAAGAGCTTTGCATCTTGCAGATGTTGCCATAAATCAAGCGTTGGCTCTGCCTCTGCAACTGGCTGCCTGACAAATGTTCCACAATAACGGCAGGCCCCCCACTCCACCCTTCCAGTAAAAGAGGGAGGAAAAAAAGGGGAAAAATGGGTAAAAGAGAAAGGGGGAAGAAAAAAAAGCCTTGGAATTTCTGCCTGTAACTCTTTCAGGACTATTGTAAAATCTCAGCCGTGTCAGCACAGGTGGAAACCTGACGGCTCATAAAATGGCAAAGAAGGAAAGAAAGGAAGAAAGAAAGAAAGAAGGAAAAATCCCGCCCAGTCTGGGGTTTTTCTGCACAACAATGTCTTAAACTCTCTGTTGTCCCACTGTGACTAATTCCAAACAAATCTAAAGAGTTAAATTAGTCCGTCTGTCTGTGTGCATAGGCGGCACAGTCTACACCCTGGTGCATGAAAAAGGCACAGCGATAATAGCTGAGAGGGAGACTGAGCCGTGAATCACGCTCTGCCTGGAGCGATGAGGAGAGATCATATCTGTAGGCAACATTAAACTCCAGCTCTGTCAAAACGCCTTGAGTCATCCCTGCTCTGTTTAGAATGCTCCTGCCAAGAAACCTTTATTTTTATTTTTATCTTTATTTTATGGTCCTGGTCAATTTTAGACATGACCAAGAATTAGCAGAGTATGGTAGAAAATGTTTTACCTCACAGATTTCTTACATATTCCAAACTTAAACATCAGACAGATATAGTTTGAGTCAATACAACACACGGGTTTCAAACAGTTGTTTCATTTATTTCAAAAGAACATCGCATAACATCCCAGCGTTAGCCGTAAAGCTAGGTATCATCTGTAGTCTCTCAGGGTATAATCTATATAAATACAAAATATTTCAGTGCAACACAAATCAACAGACTTCTTCCAAAAAACTAAGTAACACAAAAGTTCACCACAATACAAACAACACATAAAAAAGCAGAATGAAAATAAGAATCACATGATCAATGTCTGCATATGTAATTATCTAGGAGTTATATGTTTGAGTTAGTAGAAAATGACTTAAATAACTCAATGGTGATTTCATTTATTAAGGGAAAAAACTCATTCCAAACTAACCTGGTATTATGTTAGAATGATGGACAGACTGAGGGTAAAAAGGCTTCGATTGCAGCATTTGTTGCAGCATGAGTGGAAGATGAGCGCTACTGAAAGACACACACATTTGCAAATTTAACAAAGTCTTTCACACTTATTCACTTGGAAAGTTTTGCAAAGCCATTTGTACAGCCTTTGAGAAAAATAAGTTAGTAATTGTGAAAAGAGGGAACAGTAGTTAACTTCCTAGGAATGGATGACCAACCAAGATTAATCTAAGAACGGGTCAACAACTCATCCAGAAGTTCCCAGAAGCAGGAGCTTAGCTGCTAGGCTAACATGACTCTGGATCCAGCCTACAGTGGGGGGTGTGATGGTGGTCTTGGTGTCCTGTGTCGGCCACCAGACGGACCTCTGCGGAATAAAGTACATCTGAGTATATTGTGGCCTTTACCTTGTTGTGTTGAATTAATCATCAGCGGCAGTATTTTTTAGGATTTTTGGAGGCTTCTTTAGCATCTTGCGGTCTGCTGCAAGGGTGAACTTCAGAGTTCCAGTGGCCAGTTCTGGGCATGCTGGCACTCGTTTCATTTAGATCTACTTTTGATCTCATCTCGCCACATCCACAGTCAGGAGTGCATCAGTCTGAATAAATGAGGTTCAAACTAATCAAACAATGTAGGAGGTAACAATGTTCTCACGTGCACCTGATGGAAATCAGTGTGGGAGTGTCCTAATTTATTCCTCAACCCAAAGGGTTTTCCATCACTTTTCATTGTTAACTCATATCACCTGAAGTCCAGAGGTGGACGATGTTTTAAGGTGACTTGTCATAGTGCCTTTATTGTGCCTGGTCATGTTTTGATATGTAAAACTTTACACTCCAGCCACAGTAGGAACATTGGGGATGGGGGGCAGCGGCCATGAAAACCCAATTCAGCAGCAAAGCTGTTTCCACATAACACGGTGTCATGTTGTAACACGTCAGCCTGTTAATAGAAATCTTGCTAAATCTCTTCATGTGGGCTCTTACTCCAACTCTGACTGGTTTGCATTTTCCCCGCTGTCTTAAGAGATGAATGTCTGTTTGATTGCCAAGTTGCAGCACAAATGACTGCAGGGCGATGGTGAAAGATACAATTATTTTAATGCAGTGAAGGAGAGGGATGTGGAAAAGGTTCCTACATCTTCTGCGCAGCCAGCTGACGCCGGAGTTCAGCCATGACTTGAAATACATTGATTCTTACAAAGCGAACATTAATCACAAACAGAAAAAAAAAAAAGATTAAAGGCTGTGACAATGATTATATGATAGCATTGGGTTTGTTAAAAATGTTTCTGTTTTCCCACAACAAAGCCAGTAAATCTTTGTTACGGTTGGCTTTACTACCTACCGTGAGGTCAGGGTCACTCTCTCCCTGACCTTTAACATCTTGGGCATGACCTCCACTTGTGCACACAAACTTGCCTTTCTAATCTAAATACTGACCTCATATAGACAACGTTGCCTTTTAAAATGATATTATTAGCCGAATTTGAAGCAATGGCTTAAGTTAAAGACCTCCACGCCTTTTGGGTGCCACCCAAAGCCGGTTTCCAAAGAGACCCGTTTGACTGCAGCGATGTCTTGATGGAAAATGATGGGAAAGGCTTTGCGCTGACAACCAGCAAAACAAATACTGATGGGAGTTTAATTTCAGGAGAAGCCTGCTGTCAACAGCTCAAACAAATGCAAGCAAAGGAAGGAATGAGGATGGGGGGTGGTGGAGAGAAACAGAAAGGAGAGACCCAAGGCTAACTAACTGAGTGTCACTCTTCAAGAGAGAAGAAGTCGCCCCCCCTTCCCTCTTTTGTTTCTGCCAAAAGCTAATCTGATAACAGGGTGTGATTGTTTCTTTAAGGTGAACCTCCTTTCTATTTACTGAGACCAAGTATCACCAAATGGTGCTTTAGAAACCATTTGGCGCAACGCCAAGCCTCACTGCCCCAACCATAACCCAAAACCCTTAAAACAAAAGGTTCGTCTTGTTCCTGCAGTGAAAATAAAGCTTGGAGAGTATTTGCTAGAGGTCTTGTATCTGGAATGCCAACACTAGTCATTAATGAGTACAATATGGAAAGTTTGACTGGATTTACGGATCTCGCTTGGTGTGTCATGGTTTGTGCATCCAGTGTTTTTAGCACAAACACAACAAGAACACAAATTAAAATGATTGTGACCTCCTCTGTTGTCCCTCCCCCAACAAAAAGAAGGTTTAAAAAAAAATAAAGAAGGTTTGGTGGACTTCTTCATTTCGAATACAACCCGCCAATATTATCACACCCAGCAAGCACTCCATGCATGTTCTGGCAAGCGCTATTGTGCAAACAGCCCTGCTTTTTAGAGCAACTGAGCTTTTGAATATTTATTGTTTGGTTAAGGTTTTAGAGAGAAATTATGACATCAGTCATGGGAGCGATTCAGCAAGACGAAGGGAGGGGGATTTCCCACATTTCCCCCAGACAAACTCAAACTTGAAAAGCACCAATCTGTCCAGACAGACAGTAAAGCCGGGTGGACGGATCCGTGTTGGGCCGACACAATGCTCAGTTTGAAGCTTACTGGTTATCGCTGCTATCAGACCAAACAGCTACTTCTGTTTGTCTCTGCTCAGTTTCAATAACCTTAAAGTCAGAACCAAAGGATGGAAGAGTCCAGTTCAGCCGAACAGGGCAAAAATTCTCAATTTACTGCTCTGCCTACAGTCGTTTGGTTGCTCTTTGTTGTTTAGTTATTGAATATTTCTTATGTAAAGCACCGTGGTCAACCATGGTTGTTTATTAGATGTGCTATATGACTGAGTTTGACTTGACTAATGTCAAATTCAGTGCGGCAAATGTCACAGGTTGTCCTGTCAGACCGTCAGTTCCCGAAACCACACAAAAAAGGAAAATCTCATAAAAGCGCATGCTTTTATGAGCGGGTCCAAATGACCATGTCTCTTAAAAGGGTTAAAAATGAAAAAGTTTCCTCAACCCAAACCCACTCCTTTATGTCCACCAAATAAAAACTTTTCAAAACTTTCAGATTTGTTAGAAAGCAATACATCAGGTTCAAAAAGTGCATTTGGTTTTTGAAAGCTAAGAAAAGCAACAAAAAAACTGTAAGAAAGTAATGGAAGTTCTTCTATAGGACCCCAGTTTAAAGTCTCAGTTTTACATCTGCTAGCTTATAGGTCAAAATGTTTTACCCAACATGAAAACTGTTCAAATAAATGGCGGAAATAGAAGTAAGACATTAAAGGTGACTTATATTTCAGTGCAACTGTACAGAAAACTGCTGAGAAATACAAAAAAAAAGGATCCGTCACAGGCACAATGTGTCATAAGCTAGCAGGCCCACCCAGAGCAGTGACTGCAGTCGTTGTTGTTGGGTTTTTTTCATAAGCTTTTTTATCATCTGCAGTGTTGCACTGAAAATGTTCACACAGCCTCCCACGCTGGCTAAGTTAGCTCCAGATGGAAAACGGAGCCATCTTTCCCACAGAGCGAGGACGGGCATATCTTCACCCATTTTCATAACAAAACTTCAGGAATGTTTTCCAGACTGGATGGAAACAGACGCCGTGCGGCGACTCAGCATCTTGGAAAAATGTCTTGGCGCTGCGGGCTCGCTTTCTGACGCATAAATAAGGCTGTTAAAAATGTTGCCTGCCAGGAGGAAGGCGGCTGTTCGCCACCGCTGTCAACGGTGGGGGAGAAGGGACATTTACAGTGCCTCGCCTTGAAATCCTTCACGTTTTGTCACATCACGACCACAAACTTTACTGTCTTTTATTTGGGCAGTCGTGGGATTGTTGTGCATATTATGAAGAGAAATAAAAAAATAACTATGAAATGTATAAAACGTGTATTTAGTCTCATTTACACTAGCTGCACTTCCGTTGTCCATAAAATTGCGGCAATTGAAATTCCGAAAATTGATTTACTTAATGGAAACACAGTAATTTTGAAAAAGCTAATGATTTTTGATACAAAGCTTTTGTGCTCCCATTGAGCTCCATTTCTTCTGTAACATTTCAACTGGGCTGATCAGAGGACAGAAGGAGCTGAGAACGATTTCGATTTTATGAGCTGAGTTAGAATTGTAGCAGCTGAGGAAGTAAACGAAGTCGTTCAGTCTGTTTTGGCCATGCTTCCAAATATTGAGCAAGAGGAATGTTTAGGACATTTTATTTTTGGCAAACATGAAATCCAAACCTCCAACAACCAATCATTTCTCAGCAACTGAGTGTCCAGACGGTCAGGACTGAACAAGGAGCTGGTTTTTACCAGGCCAACTTTGGTCTGTCCCATAAAATCACAATGAAACAAACTAAAGTTTGAGGTTACGATGTGACAAAATGTATAAAAGTTCACCTTAAAACTACTACGTGTGGCTTATAGGATGTGTGCTACGGTTGCAAAGTCTGAAAAAATTTAAACTTGAACTGAAATGAAAAGTGAGAGAAAGAAGAGGCTGACTGCCGGAGATTCAGGTGGGATGGAGGATAAGAAAGAAAGAGAAAAGGGAGAGAAAGCCTGCAGAGACTAACTTCTATCCCGGCCTGAATGACTATCATTACTGTAATGACTGTGTAATGTTTTCTTTCCTGGACCAGTAATTGTTACCAACCCCTCTGCTCAAACACGCAGGTGGACAAATTGCAGCAGCGAATGACTTTCCTTGAACGTGGATTTAATTATTTCTAAGATCCAGGCTTCGGTGCTGAGTTTTCCGGCTTCAAACCGACAGGATTTGTGCCATAGTTTCCAAACCTCTTCACCAACAAAAAGACAATCTCATCATCATCTTATTGTTTTCATGTCAATGAAAAACATGATAATATTCTAGTCATCCTGTTCTTGAGAAGATCTCAGATGACGATGCTGGAACCGGTGGAGGTCTTGGACTTGACAGGCTGTGTTTGCTTTTGCTGACCCTTTTAAACTTCCATGCTCCATAAAACTCATACACGCCCTACCACCACCTGCGGCTAACTGACCATGACTCTTAAAATCAGCCAGATGTTGCTGCAAATCCAGGATTCCTAAGCCAAATCAGAACAAATACTCATTACTGGTGGAGACGGACTGTGTGTTTTTAAAGATGTGGGACTGCATGTGTTTCAACAAATGATTACTTCTCGTATTCTATGCTGCACTTACGTAGGCATATAGTGCCAGTTTATAGCACAATCAAGTAACTATGTTAACCTCAGTCATTATAAAAATGCATATATCAAATATGACTTAAAAGAAATGTTACTTTGGAATTTAATGCCTTGTTATCTCTTTAAAAACTCCTGCTCTTTCTGAAACTCCACCTTCAGAAAGTCATCACAACATGGCTCCTCTATTAACCCTTTAGCAACGTTTTTACCAGAGTGTCACTGAGCAGTAGTTCCTATAATGAGCTCAGCTGATGTGCGGTTCCGCAAAGTGTTTGCTAATTGTGATTTCTGGGTTTTTTAGGTATTTCTGAGGTCTATGCTCAGTAATGAAGCCACCGTGAGGCAGACCCCTCCAGGAGTTAATCATTTCTGCTAAGTTATGATCACACAAAACCAGTCTGGAAACTGCTGGTATTTTCAAATGTTGACTGGGGTAAAGTTCTACATTTAGACGGCACTGCCAAGACACCTAGAATCTGCTGAAGGTTTCATGCCAGACCTCTAGATGGTGCTGTGATTTTAGCAGGTAGTCGAAATGCTTCCGTTCAGTATATCTACATTAAACACAAAGTGTGTCTCCATCTCTCTGACGAACCAGTCGCCCATGTAGCAGCAGATTTATTCTGCTTCAGACGATGCGTTAAACTGAAAAGGTTAAGTAGCTCAACGCAGCACAACGATATCAGCCTTTTCTTAGCTTTTTTACTGTTAGCATGTGCACTTTCACACTTTTGCTCCAGAAAACTTCCACTCCGTCACTGGGCTTCAAAAAGACAGAGTTAAAGAGGAGAGGCAAAAACAAATGAGGTGGATTAGCAATGTTTCCCAAAAACCAACAGCTTACTATGGAACATCGTCACTGGTGCCCAGAAACTGAACTGTTAGCATGTCATGATGTTCATGACATGCTAACAACAACAACAGTCTTTAGTCAGAGGCCTGTTCAGATTAACTTGACTGCTACTGGAGCATCACCTTCCACTCTGACTCTCTCAAGAAACTTGGATGATATGAATTATGACACCTAATTTCCCTTTAGAATAAATACTAAATAAATTATTATTATGTTGTATTGTAGTGAAATATATATTTGCTGAAAATGATATCAGTTACAAATTATAGTTTTATTTAAATTAGGAATAGAAAATTACTTTCAGGATGAGCTTTGACAGCACTGTTTATCACACTGTATTGCTTTGTAATGTATCCTGCTGTATTCTGTTGCATAGTTTCAAATTGTGTTGGATATGTTTGTACAGTGTTCATGTTCTACATGGCAAAATGTCTCAACCATAGGAATAAATTCATATTCATAAACAGATCAGTACTGGATGTTTCAGTTGTTCCTTTTGATATGAGAACTTACATGTTTCCATATAATGAAAATGTAATTTTGACTTTATTGAAAATGCATTGAACTGTGCAGCAGAGGAAGCTTCAGAAAAAAACTTGGAAAAAAAAAAAAGATTAACTGTGCAAATTAATTTCTGTTTATTAAATAAGCATTGCTTTGAATGTGGATTTTGTTTTTCATTAGCATGTGACCACACAGAGTGGACACGCACAGAACTAGAAAGTGTTTCATTCCATTTTTGGCCATTAGTGTTTCACACACACACACACACACACACACACACATACACACACACACACACACACACACACACACACACACACACACACACACACACACACACACACACACACACACACACACATGTTTGTTTTGCTATCTTTGTGGGGACTTTCCATTGACTTCCATTCCTTTCTACAGCCTAAACCTTACCTTTACCCTTTTCCTAACCCTAACCATCACATACCTAACCCTAACCCTAACCAAAACTCAATTCATACCTTAGCCCTAACTCTGACCCCTGACCCAAAAACAGGGTTTCCCCTTGTGGGGACCAGGCTCCGGTCCCCACAAGGAGCAATTGGTCCCCACAACGTAGTATATGTCAGGAAAATCGTCCCCACAAGGTATTACAAACAAACGCACACACACACACACACACGCACACACACACACACACACGCACGCACACACACACACACACACACACAGAGTCCCCTCCCTCCACCTCTCCTTTTTTCCCAGCAGTGACTTTCAGTCCCAGATGTTCTTTCACAGACCTTCTTTTTTTTTCTTCTTTTTTTTTAAACCCTTGCTAGTCAACTTACTTCAAAAGCAAATTCCCCGTCGTTTGAACCAGTTGCAGTTGCAGCCCTGAACGCAGCACATGTCGTTCAGTAACTCCTGATTTTAATCACATCGTCATGGCTACGGCGGTCGCTTTGACACCCGCAAAACAGCTCGACGCCTTAAACGGGAGAAGTAGAATATTAAAAGCTCTAACACATGACAGGCAGCAGCTGTTATTGTTTTTGGTGAGACTGGAAACATTAGTACATTATTATTTTATTTTTTTCTAAGTGTCCTGACGACATGAGGAGTGTGTTGTTTTTTATTAATAGTAAACTCATCTCATTGTTTTATAGTCTCAGTTTAACAATGTGGGTTTTTGGGTAGAAGCATCGATTCAAAGTCTCTTGACATTTTTTTTATTTTTCAATTTTTTAAATTTACTTTCCTCTTTCCTTTAAAAAAAAAAAAAAATTAAAAACAGCTTCATTCACACAAAGAATTCCAAACCGCCTAATCCTTCTACTAGAAAACAAAATCTAAACCATAAAATGACATGCAGGTGATTGAGGAAGTGTGGCTGACCTCCTGCGTCAGAACATCTACCTTATTCCAAAACACAGGATTATGTAATTATAGCACCTTCTTCTTTTAGAAATTTGAGGAAAATCATTTCTATTTTTTCTAGTTTTTTATAAGTCATTGAGAGCTCAGTGGTGTATTAGATCAGTTTTAAGAGGTGATTCTCTGTAAAGGTGAACGATGTATTAGTGAATTATTACTGATCACAAATGGATGAAGCGTTACTTTGCAACATCAAGTAGCTAAAATAATACCTGATCTTCTCTCAGCACAGTTGTTGATCCTTTTTCTAAAGGTGACATGGATGTTCTGGTTGTTGGTCACAACCCAAGTATGGTGGCTCAGAAGGTTCAACAAACTGCAAATGCCACAACACAATAACAAAAAGCCACAATGGAAGTTATGCTAAAACTGAAGTTTTACATTTCATTTTAGCACAAATTCCACTTGAGCTTTAACTTCCATTTTAGCTCAAATTATGTTTTAGCATAAAATCCAATTTAGCTTAATTTCTGCGTTAGCTTATCTCCAGTTTCAGCATAACTTCCACTTAAACTTAATTTCTGTTCTACTACAAAATCTGTTTTGACATAACTTCCATTGTTGCATAACTTCCATCGTGTCCCTTATTGTTGCATTCTGCTGACCTTTCCAGGCCGCTGTACCCAAGCACAGCATGAGGTCAGGACTTTAGAGCCCTTAAAAGAACACACCTGCAGGGTTTTTGGTTTATAATTTCACTTGAACATTTTCTCAGTATTGACATAAATCTTGCAGGCTTTTCACTCTGTTTCCGTTGCTGTATTTCAGCTCCCAGCTCTCCTGACTTCATATTTGTGGAGCGTGACTCAAACAGCCTGCTGGACCATGTGAAACCACAGCTTTGTGCCCTTATGTCGGGCTGCCATGAGGCGTCCCGGGGCCGGCGCTTTGTAGGACCTTTCCTCTGTGAAGAAACTTTTCAAAAAGCTGCGGCCGTCTCAGCAGACCTCTCCTCCTGTTCTCCCAAGAGTTAAGAATAGAATAAAATGACAGGATCTTTTACTGCAGTTAAAAGTAAGATGTTTATGGACTCTGAACACATTTATTAACCTCTTGAATTATGCCGACTAAGCCTTACTGCACGGGGCGACGGCGTGCAGGAGGTCACCGCTGTTCGTGAGGGACAAGAACAATCAAAGTGATTTCCGAGCTAATGAACTGTGAGATGAGTCACTTATACTCACATTTAGGGAATGACATTTCAGAGAGAAGTGCTGCATCTTGTTGAAGCTTTAAGTTTGGTCGTGTTCACAGTTTGTCAACCTAATGCAGGTCTGAGCTCCTATATCTGCACATTTAATCAAAGATGACACAAATCATGCATGAATGGTATTTAGACAGTATTCATATGAAACAAGTCATGTTTAGATAGACTGAAACTATTTTTTGTCTGTCTGTACATCACATTGAATTTTGTTCTTGTTAAGACAAATGTGGAAGTCATACATTGTTTTTTGTTGTTGTTGTTTTAAGGGATTTCTTCTTTTGTCCATGATGCCAACACTTAACCTCCATTCTAATTAGTTAAATACAGAGTCGCTGAAGCCAAAGGCAGATTTTTACAGCAAAAGGAAACAATTAAAAACATCTTAAAGGGCTTTCACGTCTGGGCAGAACGCAGAATATAACAAGCTGGGGGGAGGATTCCTGCATGACAGGAACCAAGCAGCACCACAGCGACCCCTTAAGGTGCCACGAAGAAGTGCAGCTCTGCTTCAGAGAAGGACACGGTGTGATTTACTGCAGAACATTGTTCTGGTAAGCACGTGCCTTTTCCAACCCAAAGTGAATTTCGACCTGACTGGATATATCCACCACAGATGTCTGCGCGGCCGACGGTAATAGGAGGCTGGACGTTTGCTGACGGTCTCCAGGGAAATCAGATCCTTCACCGTTTTTCTCATCAGCTCCAGCTGCCCTTGAGCAAGGCTCCTAATCAGTGACTGGATGATATTAAAATGCCTGGCTAAGTAAATCGGGTCTGGATGTATGGTGTCATTGTATGGCTTGCCCCACTTTGTTGATCCAACCTTGATTTCACTCCTAAAGCTCATGTTTATGCGCTCGGACATAATGGTCTGTACAGATATGAATATGCCAATATTTGGAAAATTTCAACAAAGCTTCTGGCGCAGATGTAAATTAACCATTTGCAGAAAAAAATCACCAGGTTTAAGCTGTTGGGACGCAATGATCACAGTTCTAGAGCCAATTTTTGACCTTTTGACCTGATGATAGCTGAGCTGCTAAAAGCAGATCCTGCCTCATCAGCAGGCAAATGACGAATGGCGGAGGTCGAAGGTTATCGTTGGGTCGGAGACATCCTTCCAGGTAATGAACAGCAGAATCCACATTGAAGTTAGCTAGATCATCATCAGTCAGAATAATCCAAAAGTTTCAGAAGATGTGACCAGTTTCAGACAGAAAGGTTGGCAGCAGACGGGGTCTCTGGAGTTTCTCCAGCCTACTTCTTGTTTTACCCGCAGTCATGTGAAAAAGAGCTCATGTAATATGAATAAACAAATAAAAAAAAGAAACTGAAACAAAGATCTGTTACATTTTGAAAAAAAAAAATCAACTTAATGGAAATATGACAATCTAAAAAAAAACCCTCTTGTTTATCTGAGATATTTCCTGCAAGGATGAGGGGTTTTTGATCGTATCTGGGAACATTTTTATCACATTACAGAGTCACATGATCAACATCTAGAAGTTGCCTCTGGAGCAAACCACAAAGAAGGCAACAGGAAATAGTTGGAGGATCGTGTTTTTGAGCAGAGTTATGATTTGAATTGCATTTCTCATTGAATGGAAACACCGCATTTGTGAAATTGTGTGTTTTTTTTTACATTAATGGAATATTGATACATTTTTGCACACATTTGTATTAGAAACGCGGCTATAGCCTCCTTTTTATCTGCTGAGAAGGCCTGACTGACAACTTAGCAACAGTTTTCCCACTATTGATAACTTATCAAATTTTTTTGCTAGATTTTGGGACCTTCCATACAAAAAAAATTGGTATTGACCAAGATCAGAATATGCAAGTCAGACCTTTTAAAGATTGGTGATCAGCCCAAAACCTGCAATCGATGCACTTCTAATATTAAGTCCCTTTTCTCCCAGAGATTATTCAAAAAGTCTGAATGTGTGAACATTTTCTTTAAAATTTAAATGGGGTGTCCTAATTTTTTCACACAGATGTACATTGTTCAGTAACCCTGCAGCAGCTTAACAGATCACATCATTGACTCATAGGGTGCTGCTCTATAGGCCCGTCTTTTTCCAACAGCTCAGTCCGCTGTCCCAGTTCCTGTCTGTCCTGTCAGAGACGAGCAAATGTCAGGGAAAAAAAACGTCCTGTAATCCTCCCCTCACACTGAAGACACGGTAATCCCTCCAGCCGTGGATGTTCAGGTTCAGCTGCCGCGCCTGCTGCCGCAGCTCAGCCATGGAAGTGTGACAAAGCCTCCCCAGATTGGAGGACAGCTCTCTGGACTAGCAACACCAGAGAGGAGAGGTCAAAGTAAATTGGCTCACCGGGGAGCCTGGTCCACCCCGCAGGCGTTCGCCCACTCGTCCCAGTGACGATCCCAGTTCCCACAGGTCACCCGCTTAGCTCCGAGATGGACGGCGGCGTTTCACAAATGGAGCGGGAAGGAAAACGAGGTGATCCTCTCAATGTCACCGGAGTCTCACATGGCACAGGGTGTTCACAGGCAGCAAATCTGTTCGCTTTGGCGGGCCTACATGGCGCCGAGGCTTAAGCTGGGTTTGAGGCTTGTCACAAGTCAACGTGTTGCATCTGTAGCATCGTCTTTCACTTTGCGGCTTCTTCAAAAGCAGCTAATTCTTTATCAGAAAAAAAGGTTGAATGGACTACAAATTAGAAAAGGTAAGAAGTTTAATTTATCTATGAAAGTCTGTTTTTACGTGTAATGCGATATAATGAATTGAACTGCGAATGCCAGCTGATACCACATAAAGTAACTCAGTATTTTCTGCTTCCCAAGATCCATTTTCTTTCCTGGGAACTTTGTGTTTGGAGTTTTCACATCGTTTGTTAGACGTGATTTACAAAAAATGTTCAGGAATAGGCAAATTTTCCAAAAATAACTTGGAGTTCTGTCCCACAGAAACAACCTGCCAACAGGCGAATCTGTGAAAGTTAACAGGAGGAGATTTACTTCACAAATAAAACAAAACATCAACTACAACAATAAATGTAAAATAACATTTTAAAAACGTACCGCGGCTGCTGTTTCCAAGCTTCCGCCTCACAGAGCAGCCTTCCCCCTGACACTACCCCACTCAGCTCCTTCAGACTAGCAGCAGCAATTAGCAAACACCTGCTGGAACTGCACATCAGCTGAGCTCATTACAGGAGCTACTTCTCAGGCCATCGCTGATAAAAACGCTGTTAAAGGGTTAATAGAGGAGCCACTTTATGATGACAACCTGAAGGCAGAGCTGCAGAAAGAGCAGGAGTTTTTAAAGAGACAGAGGCCCAATTTCAAGGCATTAAGTATCAAAGTCAAATTTATTTTAAGCCAGAAAAGAAATGGCTAAAATTTTTGATTTAACTATATTAAATCAACAATTTATACTTAAAATAAATTGTTGGTTGTTTTCCTGTGTGACCATGTACTAATAAAATATATCAAATTATTTCAGTGCTTTTTACTCATCTCTAGCAGGAAAACTGCAGTTAGCTGCTGTACCTCTGCTTCCTCCTGTCGCTGCATGGGCTCTCCTCCGTCCACGGCTGAAGAGTTTACCAGATTACTTTCAAACACACGTGACTCACGCTGCACTTTTCAAGGTTAGCTGAGATGGAGGCTGGGGTGTATTAATGAGCCTGTTACTTCGGGGGAGGTAATAAAAAGAAAAGCAGCTCTGCTCCTGTACCTGGGGACGTTGTCCAGCGGTTGTTATGTTAATCATTCGGGCCTAATTAATATCATGCATATTATTAGGAAAATGAAGACCCAAATGCCACCACGTGTTAATTGCCATAGAAGAAGCTTTTTTTTCCTTCTCAGTGAATGTTAAGTTTGCCCTCACTAATTTACCTAAAGCCTTCGTTAGAAAAGGAGTATCTGACGGTTTTTTTTTTTTTTTACATTTTCAGGGGCAGCAGAGGGAAACACACACTTTTTATTTTTTAAAAAAAATCACATTTTAGATTGATTGCAGTTAAGGATTTTACAGGTTGACTGTCCCAGTAAACCTGCGCTCAACGCAGGATGTTTGGTGGTATCAAGAAGATCTACAGTGCACCAGTGTGTGTGCGTGGGTGTTTATGTGGGCGTGTGTGTGTGTGTGTGTGTGTGCGCGTGTGTGTGTGTGTGTGTGCGTTTTGAGGGGATTTCCTGATGTAATCTCCCCTTCTTTCATTTCTAATAAACCTCATTCAGCATGCCACAAATCCCTCCACTTACTGTTGCTATTGAGACGACGTGGGAAAAGGAAAAGCTCACTTGCCTCTGCACCTCCTCTCCGTCAGCAAAGGGCCACACATACGACTGTCAAAACCAACAAAACATCCAAATATTTATGTTTTCTTCACTTGACTTGTATGGATGTTAAAGCTGCCGTTAAAGCTCGGTAATATCCTCTAAAACCCAACACTCCCTGACAGATTCTGATACAGTCAAAATTACCGTGAAACATAATTATAACCATCTACAGCGTTTCTGAAAAACTTTCTTTTCTTTTCTTTTTTTTTTTTAAACTTGAGTTGAGTTCTGCCATAATGCGGCCCCGCTGAAACACCGGGGCCAAACGGTCGAGTCCAAGTTGCATAAATTTGTCGTAATTTCAGGATGATCTTTGCCAACTTTCAACAGCTCCTTAATTAATCCTCAACTAGCACACATAATTAATTGATTTACATGCGCACCCCCCACAGCAGGCTCCAGCAGGGCCTTCCTGCTGGGGAAGTTAATTGTCAGGTTGGACCGTTCGCCTCCAGAGACTTTGTGCTGTGAATTACAATGAGTTGAACTCTTTTTCTCCTTTCACTGTTGCCTGTTAATAATCAAATTACACTTCCAAGAACTTTATTTAAAAAAAACAAAAAGACAAAAAAAACAAACAGATGCTATAAGTCAGTTTTCAATCAGTCCTAAATAAATAGTTCAAATATTTTTAATTGGGGTTTTTGTGGAGTGTTTATGAGGAGTCAGTATCTTATTTACATTGGGGGAAAAAACAACTCACATCTTTACATCTGAATTTTAAAAAACCAATACAGAAAAAACAAACTTTAACGGTTCCTGGAATGGGAATACAGTAGTTGTCATCTCACTTGGGAAGTTGTCGGTTTGATTTCAACTTCCTCTGCCTCAAAATGCCGACGTGACCCTGGGCGAGACACTTAAGACACCTGGTCACATTTGCAAGTGTGACTTAGTGAATGTGTTCCTCTGAGTGTTGGAAAAAACATTTTTTAAAATGTGAGCAACATCATTGCTATTCCTGCTTCAGTCTTTTACTTTTACATCAGCTAGCTTGGTTAGCATTATTTTACAAGCTATCCAAATTATTCCCAGTCATTGCTGTGACCATAACCCAACTGTAACATGGAAATTAAAATGTTTTGCTAATGAAATGATTATTATCAATCTTTGCTGTTGTTAATTCAAATGAATTTAAATGATTTATTACAAGAACAGCATGTTTTCTATTGCTGTTGAGAGAAACTGAATGCCCTGCTGTGAAGTAATGTTTTGTTACATATTTTAGTGATTGACCTTTTTTATTTAGTAGATTTTGTCCAATAAAACATGTCGGATATGATGTCAGGTGATAAAACGAGTTCCAGGTTGCCCTTCTCGATCTACACTCTTGTCCTCATAAAACTAAATTTGACTTTTTCCCCCCAGGCTAAGGAACCGGTGAGTGGTCCGAGTGTATTTCCTTCTCCCAGCATTCCCCCTGAGTTTTGGAGACGGGACAGAAAAACGAATATCACAGCCAAGCCACACCGCGTCATCCTGCAGCCTTTTTGTCTCTAGTTTATTTTGCTGCTTTATTTCAAGCCATGTTCACTTCAAAGTCATCTGAGACCTTGAGAAAGAACATAGCCTACATGCGTTTTATTTTTTCCGTCAAAATGTAGAATTTCACCCCTCCTCCCCCAGAAGAATGGATTAAACAGACACTTTCTTCTTTATTAAAGACAGCTTTGCTTATCACATCACTTTGAAAAGCTAAATAATTTAAGTGGCTCATTATCAGCTTCTAGCCTCGGAAGAACAGACACCTCAAACTGCACCGAGGCAGCTGGGTGTCTCCGCTTTTCACCATCTTCTCAGCACAATAGCTAAATTTGACTTTCTACTAATTAATGAGATGAGTTCATTACTGCTCTTGAGGTTAATGTGTTGTCCTACAGCAGATTAGTGAAGGGATTCTGGTGCTGCTGGAGCATCCTAATTAAATCACAGTGGGTGCTACCTGCTTGAATAGATGAAAATAATGAAAGTCGTCACTCTTCTCAGCAGCAACTTGATTACCGTGTCCTATCTCTGCTCATAAAAGGCTCTACAGTCACCTGCAACAGAACACAGTGAAATTAATTCAATTATACCAAGCAATAAAAGAGTGAAAGCGGTTTATTTGGAAGTTTGATTTGGATCATAGAAATTGGTGGGCCAAAAGTGCCATCTAAAGGACAGCAGTGGTAGAGCAGCCATACGGTGTCATAGCTACAATTTTCTGCTAAAATACGGTACTCTAAAATACAGTGAGTTTAATAAAAGTTCCACTGAACACCTTTATTAGTTGTGCTAGTTGTTGTATTTGGATGTCATTTTGCATGTATGGAGATAGATCAGGGCCATAAATTTCTTTCAGTTGGAGTTTGGAGAGGTAAATTAGGCTTGATATTTTTTAAATTTTTACTTCTCATTTTGAACATAACTTAGATATTTCTGTTACCAGAAGATAAATCTGCCTCAAAATCTCATCTGACCAGAATTGAGAGGCAATTTGCCTCTAATGTGGAGAGCACATTAGCATTTTTATTTCTGACTATTTTAATAACACACATTTTAGTTTAGAATTTATTATATTTAATTTAAAATGTTCTGTGGTAAAGCTGTTTCCATTGCTAAGAAATAAATCTGCTTGAGTTGTTTTGCAACTTGTAATTGCAAAACAACACCTTAAAAGCTGTCTATTTCATAAAATATTAGTTTTTGCAGTTTTATTCCTATGAAAGTATACGTCATTCTTTTTATTTTAGTTGTTTTATTATTAATAGTATTGGATGTTTTCATTCTGCTTAAAATTATCATTCAGCTTCACAAGTTCCCTCAACTTGATGGACAGGGTTAGCATCTAGAAAAATACAGAAACATCACATTACATTATTCACTTTAAGACTACTTTCCATTTTATGTATTTTTGTTTCTATTATTAGATAAATTTACTAAAAATAAATTTCATCGACATTACCAACTCCCTCCAATGTACAGGCTGCTTTAATGTGTTTTAGCTAACTACTTTTTTATGATATCTTTCGGCTTCTACTGATTTATCTTCAAAAAAAATTGTAATTGTTTTTTTCTGTCTGAGTGGAGAGATTTCAGATTTTTTTCATTACTAAGACAGATTTGCTTAAGTATTAGCAAGTTTTCTTAGTATTTGTAGCGTTAGCATCTTTAACAACTTGGAGATCACCTGTTAGCTTGTTTCGTTTTATTTAAAAATGCCATTCTGCTTTTTAGCAGAACCTACTATTCAGTTATGATAGGCTGTTATGTACTTGTATTTGAATGATTCACACTTTGTTTTATTTTTGTTCCAAACATTAAACTGTTTGACCTTTTCACTTTTGATTTGCAAACAGCTTTTATTCCCATGCTAGCATGCTGACTGATAGCACGTTCTATGCTACATGTTAGCATTACTTCATTTAAGTTTGTGTGTTAGGAACACTTTTCACTTTTCATGAAAGACTTTTCCTTTTGCTCCTGACCTCAGCATGTTTAAGGTGAATCCTGGCTACACCAAACAGCTTCAGCCATCAGCCATTTTACACATCCAGCCTTGTTTTTGCATGTCAAATTTCATCAAATGTATTTGGCAGCTATTATTTGTTTACATGCCCGATTCCATTAGTAATGCCATTGTTCAGAGTGATTTCTTCATTTAGCCTGCCTGGGTGTACAAATCCAAATATCATTTCTGTCTTTAGTCTTCTTGTCTTTGCCTCGCATTAATCCTCCCCATCTCAAAGCTGTCCTCATCATTTTCTTGGTGATGATTCCAAAATTATCCTAATCCCACCCACCCGCTTTGATGCTCAAGCCTACGCTCGTCCTCGGCTTTTGTGGTATTAAGTGGATCATATTAAGAGTAAAATATTACACTTTGGTACAAAAAAAACAACACAGAGTGACTTTGTGATTACGATGCAGAGGCTGTTGTGTTTGAGACAAGAAGTATGAAGAAATATCGGAGGATTTTGAGGCCAACTGCAAACTTTTTCCCTCCTATAATCTGTGACGAGGGACACAAGAGTCACTGAATGCTAAAACCAAATAAAGTTGTCAGTAATGTCCTTTTACAGAAGGCGCATGGATGTGAACAAAGCTTAGTGTATTGAGGAAGATTTTCCATCATAATTACTGTTTCATTAAAAACTCATCTTGTTTGGGATTAGATCCACTCACTCAAGCTAGACTGACGCAACAGCCACGACTCTCTCCTGCTGTTGACTTTGAGTTCCCAAGTCTTCAAATCACAAGAAACTTTTTCACTGTTACAATCACAACAGAATGATTTATACATACAAGGATCTGATAATAAATTCTGCAATTTCTGCCTCCACAAATCCTTAAGAAGTCCTGCTTACAATTTGTAATCCTGAGTCAAAGTAAAACCAAAATAAAATTCACAAGGCCTGTGAACATGAACCACAGCAACTGAAAATACAACAAATGTTGCCATTTTGGTTCCCAAATCGAACCAAATTTACCAGACTATCAGATGGGAACACACCATGAAATGGAATTGCTTGGCCATAGAGACCATTTTTAAATTAAGAGTAAGGCTGTTTTGCTGCACTCATGAGAAATAAACATTATGAATGAACTTCAGATGTTGAAGCAACTCGGAAATTGAAGCTTAGGCTGAACTGGGTCTTACAGCGACCCCAACTGTACCACCGAATTAGTTACAAAGTGGCTTAAGGACAACAAAGTGGATATTTTGAAGCTGCCATCAAAAAGTACTGATCTCAGCCCCATAAAAAATGTGTGAGAAAGGCAGCTGACAAAACGACTAATTTACACCAGTTTCATCACAAAGAATGGGCCAAAAGTCCATCAAACTCTTTTGAGAAGCTTCTGAGAGGAAACCCAAAATATTTGACCCAAGTCACACAGTTCAAAACACAAAATTCTGAATTTGAAGAAATTAAAACAACTCTTATCCTAACCGACCTAAAAGAGAAAAAAAATTTAGTCTAACCAAACGTTTCTTTTCATACATCTGGTTTCGTCTGTAGACCCACATGTGTCGATATCGAACTTTCACTGCAAAACATGACAGACGAAACAGAAATCTCTGATCTGGTTCCACCTCATTTAATTTTCAATCCCAAGTGTAAGATCAGTCGATACAACCTTTTAACACAACAGCAGAGTCGAAGAGGAAGAAAATGAAATGCATTGTTGCTCTCGCTTTATTTCATTGTCCAAAAAGACAAAATAGTCTCCAGCCCTTTCCCCACATGGCCTCGAGGTCCGGGCTGATGCACAGTACTACACCCCTCTCTGAATGTTTCAACTCAGTCATTTACTCCTGTCACACTGCAGCCTGTGACTCCGCCAGCCATCCATCGGCAATGTCACCCGAGCACCTGCAGGATTCCGATACGTCAAACACTAAAGGTTGGCGTAGTATCGATCCCTGTTCACGTATTCCCTGTAGGCGAACTTGGCGTCCTTATTGCCGTGTGGGATCCTTCCAAAAGGGGCGTGATCCTTGAAGCACGAGTCGAAGACCTCGTCGACGATCTTTTGTGCTTCCTCTTGGCTGACTTTTCGCACAGCCAGGATGGAGCGTACAGCGCGATCCCGGACACACTGCTGTTTGAAGAGAACGAAACGGGTTCCATTAAAGACACGGAGCTGGTTGTTTAAACGGCGTGTGTGAGACGTTTACGCCCGGCTCATGTACCTGGTGATGTTCCTTTAGGCCGAAGTTGAATCTGGAAACTTCATTGGTGAAGGAGCAATCCCCACTGAGGTTCGCTGCTCGAATCTAAAGGACACAAGAATGTCCAGCATAACACTGTTCAGCTTTGAAGATGTTCCAAAAACATCAGTACGTCACTATGGCTACACCTTCTCACTCAGCAGATGTCAATGGAGCAACAATCAGCAATAGATAAAAATAAATTCTAAGATTAAAAAAAAATAAAAAATACATTCCATAATTCTAAATGCCATTTTAATGCCACTGCGCAAAATGGGAGAAGCTACTAATATGATCATGAAATGTTTTATTTGTTCTCTCTAACTTTCCCAATTCTACTCAAAATATATGTGACCCCAGATTAATGAAAGCAAGGAATATTAGAGAAATACTAATAATCCAAATCAGAAAATAATTGAAGAGATTAAAAGAAAAAAATATATATTATTATTGTTGTTATTATTATATGTTTAGCAATTCCATGTTTGCTGTGACACCACCTGGACATGTTCTGTGTCTTGACATGTATTTCTGTTGTTGTTCGTTCTCTTATCTAATTGGATGTTTATTATTTTGCAGATTAATACCTCGGTTTGTTAGGCTGTAATGTTTGTTTTGTATGGACTAATTGTTGAACTAATTAAAGCAAACAAAAGAAACAAACAAACAAAGAGAAACTGGGGCGAAATCCCTTTTCAGAGCTGATTTTTGAAAAGTCTGTAAGAACAGAAACAACAGACAAAAAAAAAATGTTCCAAGAAGCCAAATACTTATTCTCCTAATTTCTTAACAGAACGGTGGTATTAAAAGCTATTCCTCACCTCAGAACAAGCTAGATGTCTGAAGTTGTTGAACCAGTCCACGTGGGCCCGGCAGTGGTCAAACGCATGGATGAGCTCATGGGTGACCACTCGGTTCATGTGAGCCTGCTGGTGGATGTTGTTCTGACACAAAACAATCTGGAGGAGAGGAAACGCGACTCAGATGAAAAGACGAAACCCTGAAACGGTAAGACCATCTCGAGAACCCGTCTCATTTCCTACCTGAGAGGTGGCAGCGTCAAAGCCACCGCTGACCGTCCCATCGCAGTCCTCACAGGAGAAATGTCTGTCTTTATACACTTTGCTGAACACATGATGAAAAACAAAGGGAGGAGTGTGTGATACGCTGCAGGTAGGAGTGGAAAACACTGCAGCCAGTTAGCAGTTTCAGTAAATCACAGTGACCAGGATGAGGCCTAGAGGATGACTATCACAGACAGATTGGATCTCTACAGGCCGTGCTCCTCTGGTGGTGACAGCATCATGATTTGGGCCTGCTTGGGTGCATCACAGAAACATGTAGAATCATGAAAACATAGAAGTGGTAGTATTATTCTTTGGACGGATCGGTCCAAAAATATTGATAATATCAATACTAAGTCATTATTGGTATGAGATCAATACTAGCGTGGTTAGATTGATACTTTAGTTTCAGATTTCCTTATGAAATTTTATTTTATTTTTGTGTTGTAGTTTCTCATTTCTACTGTAAAAAAAAAATATATATATTATGCATTTGCTTATTTAGAAACAAATTTTAATTTGTTTTGTTGTTTTATTGTTTCTGTTAATCTTGCTAATATGTTATTAAAGTATTTTGAAGACAGATACATTTTTGTTCTAATCCTAAGGTTTCAACAACAGAATTCAAATAACAAAAAAAAACATGAAAACTTTGGACAAAAACCCCTAAATATCAGACGTTTGATATATCAAGCTTAATTAATAAAAAAAAAGTATTGATAAAAGTATTGGTATTGTACTGCCCCTCAATTTATCTGACATTGGGCCCCTACTAAAACATGCAGTATTGCACATCTTTAGCACTGTGAAATATATCAGCAATTTAAACAAAAGAGAAACATAAATGAATGAACTTCTGGAAAAAAAAAATATTATTCAGACATTGATTGAAGTAAATGTTTTGGCTTGAAAACATTAACCAAAAATGTATCATATTCAGGTTTTCCCTTGGAGTATTTTAAGCCTAGTGGCCCATCAAGCTTTACTTATTTTTTAAAGTCTTTCTCAAATTTTTTTTATTTTTTTAAAGACTTTTGTAGTTGGTGTCCAGGTATTAATCATCCAATCGTTTAATAGCACATAATTATCAAGTGATACTTTAAAATTTCTTGTCAACATTTTTTTTTAACTCAAAATCACGACGGGCCGCTGAATGAATGACTGCCTTAGCACCCAACCACCGCGCTCAGCAAGTTTTCTGGGGGAAAATTTGGTATTTGTGAAATATAGTGGAAGTAATATCTGGGTCAGTCTGCACGTGCGTTTAACATTAGTCATGCCACTATTGCCAACTTAGCAACATTATTGCTATATTTAGTGACTTTTCGGAAATACACATCGGCATTATACAATAATTACATTCGTAGAAGAAAATGTGACTGAACGTTCACTGATGATTTAAATATTGTTTAGTAAAAAAAAAAAGCAGTAGAAGTAACTTTTGTATTTTGCATCCTATCTATGTTACAGTTGACGTTAACATGTCGTTTCGGGGAAGACTTGACGGCAACACGGATTGGGAGCAAAGGCGGAAAAGGCACGACCAGACTGTGAATGGTTGGAAGGATGTCAGAGGGAAATGTGTCAGGTAGTGATTTTGCGGAAATGGAAGAGGGTGCTGATGATGTGGAAAATGAAGGACCTTGGCATATTCAAAAAGCTAAGCATAAACGGAAAAAATCAAGACAACAAATAGAATCATCTGTTTCTGAGGCTGAAGGAGAAACTGTTAAGATGTCAGAATTTAAAATAGTTCTGAAGTTTGTCAAAGAGGGTGTGTCCTTTGGGAAGTGGAATCCAATAAAGCTGACAAAAGAAATCAATTCACTGGTTGGAAAGGTGAAATTTGTTAAAATATTAAGAGATGGATCGTTATTGATTATCTGTAATGATATTAAACAAAAAGAAAGGGCGCTGAATATAAAAAGAATCCTTGGTGAGAATGTGAGAGGAAGACTTTTGGATGACAAGAAGTATGTATGCGGAGTCATTTCGGGGATTCCACCTGATGTGCCAATTGATGAGATCAAGTCTAATGTTTCAGGAGGGAAAGTGGTGGAAGCCAAACGATTGAAAAGAAATAAAAATGGAGAGAGGAGTGATAGTTTTTCTATCATGTTAAAATTTGAAGAGAACAGTCTGCCAGATAAAGTGTTTGTGGGATATATGAGCTATGATGTCCGACCATTTATTCCTCCGCCGCTGCGGTGCTTTAAATGCCAGAAATTTGGACATGTCGCGGCAGTGTGTAAGGGGAAACAGAAATGTGGGAGATGTGCTGGGGATCATGAGTATGGGAAATGTGAGGAAGGGGCTCCGCTGAAATGTTGTAATTGTGGAGGTGGGCATAGTTCAGGATTTAGGGGATGCATAGTTAGTAAAAGAGCTGAGGAAGTTCAGAAAATCAAAGTCACTACTGGCATTACTTATGCGGAAGCAACGAAAAAAGTTCCTGTTCAACCAATATTATACCCAAAGAAAGTGTCTGGAGGAGGAAAAGAAGGATCTAATTGTTCAGAATGCTCTAAGATTAAAGGTGACACTTTACTCATGACAAAGGAGGATTTTGTATTGTTCATGGTAGAAGTTGTTAACTGCACTGCTCAAACACAAAGGAAAACGGAAAAAATTCAAATAATAGTGAAGGCAGCCCAAAAGTATCTTGATTGTAAAAATGTTAATTGGGAATCAATAAAGGAAAAATTAAATGAGACGCAATCTTCTCAACCTCAATCATGCAGTGGTGGCCCCTCTTCGTTATGTTAATTATTTTCCAGTGGAATGCAAGAAGTCTTATTAGTAATGGTCTAGAGTTTAAGAAATATATTTCAGATTTGACAGTTAAACCTCACCTGATTTGCATTCAAGAAACCTGGCTTAAGCCTCATCTGGATTTCAAAATCTCTGGGTATACATCAATTAGGAATGATAGAAAAGAAAGACAAGGAGGGGGAGTAGCAACTTTTTTACTAGACAGTATAAGATATAAAGTGGAATCAATAGGGAAAAATTATGAATCAATAGTTATTAAGATTTGGATAGAAAATGACCAAATGTCGGTGATAAATTTTTATAATGCTAACAAGAAGTTGTCCATTCAGAATCTCAATGAAGTAAATGATCAAAATGTAGGTAAGACTGTATGGTGTGGTGATTTCAATTCTCATAATATTTTATGGGGGAGTCTTAATACAGATGCAAATGGATTGACTGTTGAAGAATTTCTTGAGTTACATTCTCTGGTTTGCCTTAATGATGGCAGCACTACTAGATATGATTGCTGTAGGAATTTAAAGAGTGTTTTAGATCTAACATTGGTTTCAAATACATTAGCTGGAATTACTTCTTGGGAGGTGATGAGTGATTCTCCAATGGGCAGTGATCATTTTCCTATTCTAGTTTCAGTTGGTTCTGAAGTGATAAAAGAAGAGGAAGGACAGATTCCAAGATGGAAGTTAAGTAACGCTAATTGGGAGTTATTTAAAAATTTAGTTGATAGTCAATTTAATAAACTGGATGAGAATTTGTTTTGTGATGTGGAGATGTGTTATTCAAAGATTAAGTCTGTTATTATTAATGCAGCTGAAAGTTCAATTCCTAAATCAAAGGGAAGAGGAAATAAAAAGTCTACTCCATGGTGGAATGAGCAATGTAGTATTGCTATAAGGGGAAGAAATAAAGCTTTTAAATTGGTAAGAAGATGTCATACCTTTGAGGCATTAATTCAATATAAGAAAGCACAAGCTATAGTTAGGAAGACTATTAGAGAAGCTAAGAAGGCTTGTTGGAGGCAGTACTGTAATTCCATTGGAAGAGAGACCAAACTGTCAGAGGTATGGAGAGTTATTAAGAAAATGAATGGTGTTAAAAAGAGGTTTTCCTTACCTGTTTTAGAATTAAATGGGAAAATGGCGGTTAGTAATAAAGAAAAAGCTGACTTATTAGCAGTAACGTTAATTAAGGTGAATAGTTCAGAAAATTTATCTGAAGAAATGAAAAGTAATAAATTAGATTTATTGGATGGAAATCCAGGAGTTACTACTAGGAGAGAAGTCTCAAACCAGGATTTAGATATGCCTTTTTCTATGTATGAGTTAGAAAAAGCTATTAATAATGTTAAGCAATCAACTCCGGGGAAGGATGGAGTGTGTTATGTAATGCTCAAACATTTTAAATATTCATCTCTTACTGTTATATTAAAATTGTTTAATCTGATTTGGATGACTGGGAGAATTCCGGCAGAATGGAAACAGTCAGTTATAATTCCCATCTTAAAACCTGGTAAAAATGCAAAAGACCCATCAAATTATAGACCTATAGCTCTTACATCTCAATTAGGGAAAATAATGGAGAGGATTGTTACAGATAGGCTTTATTATTTTATTGAGAGTAAAAATAAATTTTGTCCATTCCAGAGTGGTTTTCGTAAAGGGAGAAATACGATGGATGCAGTTCTGTGTCTAGAGTCAGAAGTAAGAAAAGCTCAAGCGAATAGAGAGTTAGTGATAGCTGTGTTCTTTGACATTGAGAAGGCATATGATATGTTATGGAAAGAAGGATTATTGATTAAATTAGGGAAAATTGGTATAGGAGGTAAGATTTATAATTGGATTTTGGATTTTTTGTTTGGTAGAGAAATAGAAGTTCGGGTAGGAGCGAATTTCTCTTCTAGATATGCTGTTGAGAATGGTACTCCACAAGGTAGTGTGTGTAGCCCAATTCTCTTTAATATTATGATTAATGACATTTTTGATGAGATAGATAGTAGTATAGGTAAATCTTTATTTGCAGATGATGGTGCTCTATGGATTCGGGGACATAATCTGGTTTATTTACAGAAAAAGATGCAGGCTGCCATTTTGAAAGTGGAAGGTTGGGCTAATAAATGGGGTTTTAGGATGTCAATTGCAAAGACTCAAGTAATTTGCTTTTATAGAAGACATAAGGAAGTTACGTTGAATCTTTATAAACATAAACTTGAACAAGTGAAAACAGTGAAGTTTTTAGGTGTCATCTTTGATGAAAGCTTAACTTGGAAACATCAAATAGAATCAGTTCAAAATAAATGTAAAAAAGTGAATAATTTGTTAAGATGTCTCTCAGGACAGGAATGGGGAGCTTCAAGAAGTGCACTGTTGGGAGTTTATCAGGCGCTCATGAGATCTATTATGGATTATGGGAGTATAGCATATATGGCAGCTGCTGACAGTCATTTGAGAAAACTTGATAGTGAGCAAACACAAGCATTGAGGATTTGTTGTGGAGCTTTCAGAACATCGTCTTTAGCTGCTTTACAAGTAGAAACTGGTGAGCTTCCTTTAAGATTAAGAAGGTTGAAATTAATGTACATGTACTGGGTGAACCTACAAGGACATAAGGGTGATCATCCAACTAAGATGGTGCTGAAGGAATGTTGGGAACATCATAAATTAAATTGTAATAGTTTTGGATGGATTGGGGAAATAAAGGCAAAACAGCTTGGTTTAACTATGCTCCAGTATAGTGCTACAGTTCCTCAATCTGAAATTCCTCCATGGTTATTTTTAACTCCAGAAGTTGATCTTCAATTAAATGAAATTCTTAAAAAGGGAAAGACTCCAGAATGGGTTGTAGTTAATAGATATTTTGAAAGATATAAAGACAACATAATTATATATACAGATGGATCTAAAGATCCAAATAGTGGTAGAACTGGAGCAGCAGTGAATATCCCACACCATAAAGTCTTGATTAAGAGGAGAACAGCTGACCATTTAGCTGTTTTTACAGTTGAATTATCAGCCATCATATTGGCCTTAGAATGGTTGCTTGATAATGATACTAGGGAAGTAAGTACATTTATCATAGCATCAGATAGTCAAGCAGCATTATTAAGTATTAAATCTGGTAAATCTAGCAGATTAGATTTGATATTAAGAATATATCAATTATTACTTTATCTTCATAACAATAAATGCTTGGTTCAATTTGTCTGGATTCCTGCTCATGTAGGTATAGAAGGAAATGAGGAAGTAGATATTTTAGCTAAGCAGGCCTTGAGATCAGATATTGTTCATCTGAATATCCCTTTGAGTAAAAATGAGGGTAAATCTATTATTCAAAAAGAAATTATTAAGATTTGGCAGGAGATATGGGATAACCATGATAATGGGAGACAACTATATACAATTCAAAAGAGTGTGGGAGATAGTAATTATCTGAGTGGAAGGCGGAAAGAGGAAGTAGTTATGTCTCGACTTAGAATTGGACATTCTGGACTTAATAGTTCGCTCTTTAAAATAGGAAAGCATGAAAATGGGGCTTGTAATTATTGCAATCAGGTGGAAACAGTGGAGCATGTCTTGTTAGAATGTGATAAATACTCAGAGGAACGTCAGATTTTAAAGTCGTTACTAAGCAGAAAGAATATAGGACTGTCTATGATTAGTCTATTAGATAATAAATCAAGTTATGTTAGAAATCTCTTATTTAGGTTCTTAAATAACACTGGGTTAATGAGTCGTATTTAGGATATGAACAAGTATTTGTGTGTATGCCAGTGCATGCTCATGCATTAATTCAGGTATTAATGAGTGTGTTAGGATGTGAATTTGCACATCCTACACATCATTGAGGTGGATGTAATTCCCTCTGAGATCTCTGATGACCACACTCCAGTCTGGTAGGTGGCGGTAAATGCACCTTAAGTTGGATGCCAGCCGCCAATAAAAAACAAAAGAAGAAGAAGAAGAACATGTCGTTTCCGGTTATAGACAGCCGTGTAGGCCAACGTACCAGCCGGAGTTCTTCATGGCATTGAGCAGGAGTTTGGCATATGGACCTGCCAGGGACACACACAGGAGTTAGCTTTAGCTGAAGCCACGTACCATTCACAACCAATCAGTTAGCTCCGTGAGCTAATGCTACATGCTACACACCGTCACGGCTCATGCATTCAAATAACAAGCACATCATTTGTTCAAATTAAGACGTCTGCAGCTCGGAAGGCTTTCCCTCTAAAATGCTACATAAGCAAGCGTCGATACTCACTAATTTCCATGGCGAACGTTAACATGACCTGACACTTGTTTCTGGATGTGAACAGGCTGTCTCTGATTGTGATGTGCTTGGGTTTCCTCGCTTTTCTCTCCGGGAAGAGGTCATATCCATATTCCTCATCTTGCTTGTTCTGATCCATTGTGTTGGATACGTCCAGTGTGGAAATGTCAGCATAAAGTTCTCTGGGCTTTCCACCGCTAGCTAACAGGAGAGGTCATTGCTGGGTTTCTACATCACGTGGTTCCGTGGTCAAAGTTGACCGATGAAATTTTCAGACAAAACAATTGTTTAAAATATCAGGTATGTGAAATCTTTAAAGAACATTTTCCTGTCATTTTTTTAATAATATAAATTATTTATTTTCTTTTTTAGTTTTATATGAGGGGGTGCGCATCATTTATCACCCGGCGAGACACGGGTGCGCCGGGTGGGCGTCATTTGCACACTATTTTGGTTTCCAAATAAGAGTTGCTTTATTGTCTAATTAAAATTATCTCAGATATTGAATTATTACAGTGAATCTGGAAAGAATGACGACTTTGCATTAGTACTTTTTACACTGTAGCGCTTTTTATTTCAAGATGAAATAAATGTAATATTGTGTTCTATTTGTACTTAAAAATAACACGATTTTCTGATTACAAAGTTAGAATTACAACAACAAACACAGCAAAAATTCTATTACGTTTTCACGTATTAATGTTGTCATAAAATCTCATTACTCTAACTCTGATAAGTCTGACTTTCTTCAACTGGGGAAAACCCGTTTCGCTAAATTTAATTCCACCTTCATCGCCTCTTCGTCACTTTTAGCCGCGTCTTGCACCGGCTGACTGTTAAGGGCTTCCCCAAGTGTCGTCTCCTTTCAGAAAAGTGTGAACTGTAGCGCTAACTGACGAAAATTTGTGAGCCAAACAGATAAACTCATCTTAATTCCACACACATAGCTCAGTTATCAGTGTATTTTTCATAGAAGCATTTTCGTAAAAGTTCCGAATTTAAAATATAAAAATAAAGTAAATTGTTTTTGCTTTACGGAGATTGTTTTGTTATAGACGATCTTTGGTTACGTCGCGGATACGTAGAGCAAAGGCTGCTGGTCCTCCGCTGTCATGGCTCCGAACATAAACAGAATGTCGTGACTAACGACACTTTTCGGAGTCTTTTGTTACTTTAGCGGTCACTACGAATTAACTGTGAATCCAGGAAAGAAGCGGCAGGTATTTCAGAACGCCATAATTAAAGCACATTCCTATCCGGCCTCTTTTAATCCAATGATGGTTCTGTTTTGCTAAGCTGTTAGCTGCTCGAGTATCACAAAACGTGACTCTCGTGTTTTACCTCGATGCTGCTGCTGCTGTTGCTTGGATGTGAAGACTAAAGCACAGAGAAGTGAAGTGAAAGAGTTTTCCAAAAATAAATGTCTGTTTGGCAGAGGGAAGCATGTCCGGGGAGGACAAGGCCGTGGAGTTGCAGCTGCAGATACGGCAGAATGCGGAGGATCTTCACAGTTTCATGAGGGAGCTGGACAACTGGGAGGCAGACATCAAGAGGAAGGATCAGGAGCTGAGGACTGGACGAGTCCAGGAGCTCCAGGTAGGACATCCCCTATTGTTAACAGCTTCTTTACACTGATACCCTTAAATAAAATCCAAGCAAAAATTATAATCATAACTTTGAATATAATCAGGACTTAGAAAATAAAAATTATGATTTTGTGTCTTAAAATTAAGACGTTTAATCTCATAATTGTGATATTGAAACTCACAATTATGACTTTAAATATCGTTATTAGGACTTTATGACTTTGACTCATTATTAAGACTTTAAAACTTGTAATTACGTCTTCCTGTTGGACTTTACAGTTTCTTCCTTGGCTCTAATGGCATTCTATAAGTCTGTGTGTCTTGTTGCAGAAAACCCTTCCACCTGTGCGTAACAAGGGATACAGGTCAAAGATGAGGGAGAAGAGGAGGAAACAGGCGCCTGCTGCTGACGGCGACACGAAGGCAGAGGAGCCCAGACCAGCTTCCAGACTCAAATCCTGTGATTATCGATCGTGGGACAAGTTCGACGTGGTAACCCAACGTCTCACCTTGGCTTTCCACAACCTGACTTTTCATGCAACAAACGGTGATTGCACATTCTTCCTCTTGTCGGCAGGATAAAGCTCTGGCAGAAATGGACAAGGAGGCCGAGTCCAACGAGTCCGACCAGGAGGAGGTGGACAAGGACAGAGCTCTGGCTGAGAAGGAGAACGTAATGAAGTTTCTATGTGTGACACGCTGACAGAAAGAGAGAGGCCAGGGGTTAAAAGATGTCAACTGCTTTGTTGTTTTGTTTTTTTCTTGTTTCCAGGGTAACAAGTTGTTTAAAGAGGGGAAGTATGACGAGGCCATAGAGTGTTACACTAGAGGGATGGCTGCTGATCCATACAACCCTGTGCTTCCCACCAACAGAGCCACGTCCTTCTTCAGACTTAAGAAGTAAGTCTGACTTCACTGTAAACAAATGGGTTTCATTCGAGCGATCAGTAATCGATTGATTATCATTTATCTACTTCACAACTGTACAAAATAGATATGTACAGATGCAAAGTAGATAAATGGTAACCCTGGTTACGTAAAATCGACTGTTGAGCTTTACATCATGTTACAGAGCTTCAGAAAGAGCAGGAGTTTTTAAAGAGACAGAGGATCAATATCAAGGCGTTAAATTACAAAGTCAAATTTCTTTTAAGACATTTGATACATATGACATTTTTATAACAACTGAAGTTAGAATAGTTACTTAACTGTGTTATAAAATGGATCTACTTGCCTGGAAAATACATAATATTGCCCCTTAAAAACAAACAAAAAAAAACCTGAAAAGTGTGGTGCACATTTGTTTTCAGCTCCTTTAACTGACCTAGATCTCATTATAAATGCAGCTGTTCTGTAGCTTCATGAAGACCAAAGTACACATGAGAGAGGTTTTATGAACATATGCTCGTTATAACACATTGAAGTTTGTGGTAAAATGTGAAAAAGTTTAAGATGAATAAATATTTTTGATAAGTTGAAGATGTTTTTCAGTTTTCTCTGGTCGTTGTGATAAATCTTTGCCTCACCAGGTATGCCGTGGCCGAGTCGGACTGCAACCTGGCCGTCGCCCTTGACAACAGCTACTATAAGGCGTATGCTAGGAGAGGAGCCGCTCGGTTTGCCCTGCAGAAACACCAGCTGGCTCTGGAAGGTCTGAATCAGATTAAACCTGGTTTTATCTGAACGGGTTTAAACCTGGTTTTATCTGAACGGGTTTAAACCTGGTTTTATCTGATCGGGTTTAAACCTGGTTTTATCTGAACGGGTTTAAACCTGGTTTTATCTGATCGGGTTTAAACCTGGTTTTATCTGAATGGGTAAAACCTGGTTTTATCTGAACGGGTTTAAACCTGGTTTTATCTGAATGGGTAAAACCTGGTTTTATCTGAACGGGTTTAAACCTGGTTTTATCTGAACGGGTTTAAACCTGGTTTTATCTGAATGGGTAAAACCTGGTTTTATCTGAACGGGTTAAAAACTGTTTTTTTTTTTGAGCCGTCCTGATCTGAGGCTGTTGATTGTGTCTGGACAGATTACCAGATGGTCCTCCAGCTGGACCCGGGAAACGCCGAAGCCCAGAGTGAAGTGAAGAAACTCCAGGAGGTGAGGGTCGGGTGGGGTCAGTCGGGGTCAGGGTTCAGTTTGTCCTGCTGCTGTCTAACCCATGTTCTGGTCAGTTCAGATCCTCGCTCAGGTGGACGTCCGGGGTCCGGCCGTCCAGCCCGCCGAGGCCACCGCCGCCGCCGACCCCGACCAGCAGCGACAGCTGGAAGAGCAGCAGAGGAAACAGGAAGCTGTGATGCAGAAGGACAGAGTGAGTCCTGGTTTATCTCCTCTCTTCTGTGTCAGTTTGTTCTGAAACCCAATGGCGACATTTACTCCTCAGGGAAACGCTTACTTCAAAGAAGGGAAGTATGAGGCAGCCGTAGAATGCTACAGCAGAGGAATGGAGGCAGACGCCATGAACGTCCTCCTGCCTGCCAACAGAGCCATGGCCTTCCTCAAGTTGGACAGGTAGAAACATCCAACAGTTTCACTCCATCCAACAAATGATAGCAGGAGACTGTTAGCAAACTCTCTCCATCTGTCCTCCATCTGTCTCTCTGCAGGTATAAAGAAGCAGAGGAGGACTGTACAGCAGCCATTTCTCTAGATGACACTTACTCCAAGGCCTTCGCCCGCCGCGGCACAGCCAGACTGGCCCTGGGGAAACTGCAGGAGGCCAAGGAAGGTGCTGCAGAGCTCCCACAGCAACCAGCAGCAACATGCTGGGTTTATGGTTTTCAATAAGCATAGATTCCTCCTGTTTTTTTTTTTTTCCGTTCACATTTAAACAGGCAGGCCACTCCTGGGAGGGTCCACCACTTTTTAGTGGTGCTGTTTGTGAAGCTGCACACTCCAAAATAAACAGCAATATTTTTGGTTTTCTTGAAAAAAAAAAAAAAAGAAAGTAGGCAAAATTTTCAAAGACATATTTTCATAATTTTTTTCATTTGTTTATAAGTGTGTCAGTTTGTAAATTAAATACTTAACTGGCAACATAATTAAGGTTGCTAATTAATTATGTAGTTAAACTGAATAATTGGTTAGCAAGCTAGATGAGCAAAATATTTAGTTAGGACGCTAAATATATAGCTTCAAACTAAATTTGTAGCTTGTTAGCTAAATACTTAGTTTGAGGCTTAATATTTAGCCCTAAGCTAAATTTTTAGCTTCAAACTAAATATGTAGCTTGCAGGGTAAATATATATTTTCAAACTAAATATTTAGTTAGCAAGCTAACTTTTTAGCTTCAAACTAAATATTTAGTTAGCAAGCTAACTTTTTAGCTTCAAACTAAATATTTAGTTAGCAAGCTAAATTTTTAGCTTCAAACTAAATATTTGCATATTAGCTAAATATTTAGCTTAGGGCTAAATATTAAGCCTCAAACTAAGTATTTAGCTCACAAGCAAATATTTAGCTTTGAGTTAAACATTTATCTTGCTGATTAAATCGTTTAGTTTGAACCGTCACATATAGAAATGAGCGAATGATGTGGTGAAAATTTGAGTTTGAAAAATGAACCTCCATTTTTTCTTTCTTGCTTTTAGACTTGCTAAAAACTCAAATTATTGCTGTTCATTTTTGACAGTGTAACTTTACACTCCACACTCCCCCTGCTCCATGTTTCCTCCAGTTTTGGATAACGGCTCCCAGTGGTTCATTGGAACATTTTGTTTGCAAATGGTTCCTCCGGACTGATAGATGACCGGAGGAACCAATGACAGGGGTTTTTAATTTTAGATCAAGGCTTGGAGTTCATCTTTTCTGAAGTCTTTTAGCCTACTTCATGGTGCCAGATGGGTTCTAATGATTCAGGCAGTAATGAGTTGTGTTAATCACTTCAGAGACTCCACATGTTTGAGTAATTGTCTTGACTTTCCGTGTGTATGTCAGATTTCCGGCGGTTGCTCCAGCTGGAGCCCGGGAACAAGCAGGCCCTGAATGAGCTGCAGAAGCTGCAGACGGTACGCTAACACCTGCTGGGTTTTCCATCTGAGCTGCTGAACTCTGACCCCTGAACTCTGGAATCTTTCTCCTCCAGGATCCAGACTGCAGCGGCGCTCTGCAGGCGGAGGACGGCGCCCAGAGGAGGACGGTCCAACCCGTGGACAAACCAGAACATCTGCGCTCAACCGTCGGTTCCACAGCGATCTTAGCTGCGTCTGACTAAAGGTGTTTGTAAAACCCACTGAGTTCGCTTCTCCTCTGGCCTGCAGAAACCTCTGAGACGAATTGACATCCAGGAGATCAGCGGGAAGTTGGCGCCGCCCAGGCAGGAAGCTCTTCCTCCGTTAATCCAGGAAGTAGACGGGAAGACTGACTCGCCGCTGTCTTCATCGCCCAGCGCCAAGATCATCAAAATGGAGGAAGCAGCAGAAACACAGACACAGAGACATGACAGGTGACTTTTACATGCAAGGAGGGGAGGAAACCATGGTTACCACTGGGACTGGACCAAAAAACAATATTATCCATTAACTCAATGTTTGGTTTTTAACTCAAGATTTAATTTTTGAGTTTTATTTTAAACCAATGCAGTGCTTGGCTTTCCATGGGTGAGAGTGATGTCAGCAGGGCCGCCATCTTGTTTGGAAGTTACAGCTTCTGTTGAATTCAAGGCAAATCTATGACGGAATGTTAGGATTATGAGAATAAAGTCATAATATTACAATAATACAGTTGTAGTGATCTGAGACTAAGCTGTATGACAATAGTTGAAATAATGCAAGAACAAAGCATCAATATTACCAGAATATAGTCAGAATACTAGAGAAATGAAGTAATAATGTTATAAGAACTCCTTCACTAAAAAATTAAAATGAGAAATGTTGAGCATCTTGTTAATCTGAAAAGTGTGGCTTGCATTTGCAATCCTCTAACTGATTTACTGACTTTATCCGTTTTCCCATCAGCCCTGGCACAATTTCCCTGTGTTTGCAACAGAAAAGCATTCCCATACCATGCTGCTGCCACCGCCGCCCTGCCCCCTGCAGGCCCGTTCCTCCTGCCATTTTTACATCCAGGTTTGCGGTGGCGTTCCTAACCGTTCTCCTGTGCTCTCCAGAGTTTCTGCCAGCAGAGACGCCAGCCAGTCAGTTCAGGAGGAATCCACAGAAGCAGCTGAAGCACCAAGTTCAGACGTTCCTCCTGCTCCCAGCAGCAGCTTCCAGCTGGAGGCGGACCTCCGGAAGCTCAGCAAGCAGCCGGAGGCGGTTTACAGATACCTCAGGGTTAGCTGCATTCTCCTTTCGCTTCAGCACCGACAGCTCCGTTCTTTATTTCATTTTTAACCCAAACATTTATTTCCTGAAGGCTTTTGGATGCAGAATAAAAAAAAAAAAAACATATTGTCAGACCAAATCCAAACGTTATGTGAACGTTTGGATTTGCCTTCCATTGTGCATTAAGTTCAGATTAATTCAAACAACCCTTGTGTTTTCTTTAATCCTGTGCGAATGTCATTTGAAGCGACAGAGCTGTACATGGACTTAATCAATCTTGTAGTTTAACACTTGGCCTCCAGGGGGCACTGTTTAGTAAAAGATGATGTTTTACTAAACAGAGTGATGTTGTCCGTTTCCATTATATTCACACAAAAACACGATCCAAATCCATTTTTCATTTTTATTTTTTTTGCCTGAATGTGATTCATGTTTGACTTTTTCATGTTTGTCTGAACAGCCCAATTCCAGTCATAGAAAAAAATTAAATCCCATTTGAACCACTTCCACATGTGGTATTAAATCAGATACATATATAATGTTTTTTTTCATACCAAATCCAATTTAATCATTTTTTTCTGGCTTTTTTTCCCTTGAAAAAACGTTTACAAATATTTTAAAAAACTTGCTGATTATGTTTGCACTCATTCCTTTTTTGGGGAGTTTACCTGAATTAAAATTGCTAAATAAACACAAACCAGATCAGAACATCACTCTGATCTATGGAAGCCCAAGGAGTCCATTTGTGAAAAAATAAAAACCTTCATGAACAGAAAGCTCGATGAATGGATAGAAGTCATTTATGGCTCTTCCATGTTTGGATGCTAAACATTCTTGTCCCTGTTGGCAGCAAATCAGTCCCTCAGCGTACAGCCAGATCTTCCAGAACTCTCTGGAGCCGGACCTGCTCAACCAGATCCTCAGAACTCTGCGTGATTTCTTCATAGGGTAAGCTGTCTAGACGTAAACATCAGAGCCGAGCTGCTTTTGTCCGTTCACTCTGCAAAACAGTTAAGACTGGCCTGTTTGGAGCAGGAATGAACCTCCGACCTCCATCTTGGAGACCCTCGGCTGTCTGGCGGGTGTGAGGCGCTTCCACATGGCCGTCATGTTCATGACGCCGCAGGAGAAGAAAGGTGGGCTCCTTTTCATCCTCTGCCTTCTCGTTCATGTGAGATCATTGTTAAAAATGTGTCGTTTCCTCCCTCCTCTCAGTGCTGAAGGAGCTGTTTGACTTCCTGCTCCAAGCCCAGCTGGACCAGCCCACCGTTTCAGACCTGCAGAAGAAGTACGGAGTATGATGGACGGACAAACGTGTTCCCAGCTTCCAGCATCTGCAATGCTTTTTCTTCAACCTGCCAAATATAACCTGACATTTGCTGAACTGATCACTTAACCAAATAAAACAGGTGTGTGTTTCTGAAACGTGTGTTCTTGTTTCACTGGATTTATTTTTCCAAGATGGAGCAAAGGAGGAGAATTAATCTAGTCAACTGCCAAAACACCAGATTTCTGCAATTCAACACTGAATTATTACATCATTAATAAACTGTGTTATTAATAACATGGATTAATAATCAGTGTTAGTTCTGATGTTAGTGTAGTGTTACCACTACACTAACATCAGATGGCTGATTTTGATGTTAGCCTAGTGCTGTAGTATCACGATGCGGCCAGCAGGTAGAGCCAAACGTAAGTATGGAATGCCATTTTGGACATAATTTCCAAACGGCTTTCCAGTTCAGTCTGGCGCTTAATGGACCCCAGCATGTTTCATAACTCATATGGAGGAATTACATAGAGATGAGCCACAAATCAGAAAGTATTGATTTATGAAACATGTTTTAGGATAAGTTTAAAAAAAAAAAAAAATCAAAACATTTAAATAATCCTTCATGTTAAATCTATCAGTTTATTAAATACACCTAAAATCAAATGTGTAATTTGCTTCCTAAAACGTCAACTAGTTATGTGTTAAGATCATACATCTATGTAACCTAAACTGCCACTGTTTCAAAAGACAATTTTCAAATAGACAATGAGCTGCAGAGCAGAATTATGGTTACATAGCAATCACAATTATATAATTCTGATTATTTTCTACTGCTATAGTAGAAAAGTTAAGATTTAAGATTTACGAGTAGGGATTACACCAATATAAAAAATTGGCAGAAATCTTTCCTTAGCTTGTTTTTTTGTCAACTGTTAAGTCCTAAAGTAAAAAAAAAAAAAAAGTAAATGTCAATTTCCTGTAAATAAAAGCACCTACAGTTTGCAAAAATAAATGGAGTAAATTATTTTGAATATCTGAACTATTTATTGACAGTAAAAGCATTGACAAACAATTTGGACAACTATTAATAAGATTAAAAGTAATATTTCTGCGTGTAGGTAAAAGTTCATGTCTGCTGGTGTGTGAGCTCTTAAAGAGATGTTTCCTTTGAGTCCCGCGGCGGCCGGAAGGTCAGGATCTCAGTGAAAGTATGACCTGTACAAAAAGAAACGGGGTTTAAGGTTTTAGGTTTTTCACGAGCCTCCTTTGCTACATACGGGCCCTGTAAAAGTCACTGCGTTTTCATTACAAATGTGAGCAAATCCTGCTAGCGCTCATCATCTATCAGCCAATAAGAGGAGACATTCAGGCTTTGGAGTGACAAGCCCCGCCTACTTGGTAGCTACATGTTCGGTGTTTTGGGGAAACGGCAGTGACCCCCTCCCGTCCCGCCTCACGTTTCCACTGCTCCAGCGGCAGGTCCGTGTTGTCCATGGTCTGGTCGTACGGCAGCGCCTCGCTCTCCTCCTCCACGTCCCTGAACTCGCTGAAGAACGGCAGCTCCAGGGCCTCCGACGCGCTGGCCCTGCTGTCAGGGTCCAGGAGGAGCATCTTTTCCAGGACACTCACCGCTGCGGCGCACAGACACGCGTCAAAGTCGGCAAAAAAATAACTTTGGCAATGAAGCCAGAGAGAAATGCTCTCGTACCATTTGAGCTGGCTTTGGAGAAAATGGAGTGCAAATCTTTCTTTGGCACTTTCGGTAAACTCCGGATGTAGTTTCTGGCCTGTTGAAGGACAGAAAAGGTCTCAGTTTGATTTTTACCTTTATATCGCCACCTTCATAAAATACAGATCTACGTCATGTTTTGCCAAAAGTGATTTTTTGCTTAATCATCTTTTAACAAAAAAAAAAAAAAAAAAAAAAAAAAGACTTAAGACTACTAACTTAGAAAGATGACGATATTCAACCTCCCTTTGTCTGGTACTGCTAAACAAATTACAGTGTAACCAACTTCCTTCAAGTCACGATGCTTCTGGTTTTCAAAATAAAATCCATCTAATTTTGACATTAATCTCAAATTTTGGCCTTTTGAAACTCAGAAATTTCTGAGGTCTTTTTTTGCTATATATATATATATATATATATATATATATATATATATATAAATAAAATAAAAAATTCCCTTCTCACCCTCCGCGGGTGGTCTCTTTCATCCTCTGAGCTCGGGTCCTCTACCAGAGGCCTGGGAGCTTGAGGGTTCTGCGCAGTATCTTGGCTGTGCCTAGAACTGCACATTTCTGGACTGAGATGTCTGATGTTGTTCCTGGGATCTATTTTAGCCACTGCTCCGGTTTGGGGGTGACTGCCCCGAGGGCCCCGATGACCACAGGCACCACTGTGGTCTTCACCTTCCAGGCCTTCTCCAGTTCCTCTCTGAGGCCCTGGTATTTCTCCAGTTTCTCGTGCTCCTTTTTCCTGATGTTGTGGTCACTTGGTATTGCTACATCCACCACAACGGCTTTCCTCTGTTCTTTATCCACCACCACAATGTCCGGTTGGTTCGCCATTACCATCTTGTCTGTCTGGATCTGGAAGTCCCACAGGATCTTAGCTCGGTCATTCTCCACCACCTTTGGGGGTGTTCCCCACTTTGACCTCGGGGCTTCCAGTCCATATTCGGCACAGATGTTCCTGTACACTATGCCCGCCACTTGGTTATGTCGTTCCATGTACGCTTTCCCTGCCAGCATCTTGCACCCTGCTGTTATGTGCTGGACTGTCTCAGAGGCCTCCTTGCACAACCTACACCTTGGGTCTTGTCTGGTGTGGTAGATCTGAGCCTCTATTGCTCTGGTGTTTAGGGCCTGTTCCTGGGCGGCCTGGATGAGGGCCTCTGTGCTGTCCTTGAGTCCAGCTTTCTCCAGCCATTGGTAGGATTTCCTGATATCAGCCACTTCAGTTATTTGTCGGTGGTACATCCCATGTAGGGGCTTGTCTTCCCATGATGGTTCCTCCAGCACCTCGTCCTCTGTTCCCCATTGCCTGAGACATTTGCTGAGCACATCGTCCGTTGAGGCTTTGTCCTTGATGTATTTATGGATCTTGGATGTTTCATCCTGGACAGTGGCTCTCACACTCACTAGTCCTCTGCCTCCTTCCTTACGGCTTGTGTACAGTCTCAGGGTGCTGGATTTGGGGTGGAACCCTCCATGCATGGTTAGTAGCTTCCGAGTCTTAACATCCGTGGCCTTTATCTCTTCCATTGGCCAGCTAATTATTCCGGCAGGGTATCTGATTACTGGTAAGGCATAGCTGTTTATTGCACGGATCTTGTTCTTGCCATTGAGCTGGCTTCTCAGGACTTGCCTTATTCGTTGGAGGTATTTGGCTGTGGCTCCTTTCCTTGTGACCTCATCGAGGTTGCCATTTGCTTGTGGTATTCCCAGGTACTTGTAACTGTGCTCTATGTCTGCTATTGTTCCTTCTGGGAGTGCCCTTCTGTGCGGACAACCTTCCCTCTCTTTGTAACCATCCGGCCACACTTCTCTAGTCCGAATGACATCCCAATGTCAGTGCTGTAGATCCTGGTGGTGTGGATCAGTGAGTCGATGTCTCGCTTGCTCTTGGCGTACAGCTTGATGTCATCCATGTATAGGAGGTGACTGATTGTGGCCCCATTCTTGAGTCGGTATCCGTAGCCAGTCTTGTTGATGATTTGGCTGAGGGGGTTCAGGCCTATGCAGAACAGCAGTGGGGACAGAGCATCTCCTTGGTATATGCCACATTTGATGGACACTTGTGCAAGTGGTTTGCAGTTGGCTTCAAGGGTAGTTTTCCACAGCCCCATCGAGTTTGCAATGAAGGCTCTTAGAGTCCTATTGATGTTGTACATCTCTAAGCATTCAATGATCCAAGTGTGTGGCATTGAGTCATAGGCTTTCTTGTAATCAATCCAAGCGGTGCACAGGTTGGTGTGTCGGGTTTTGCAGTCTCGGGCGACTGTGTGGTCTACAAGGAGTTGGTGTTTGGCTCCTCTGCTATTTATGCCGATGCCCTTCTGTGCCGTGCTCATGTATTTATCCATGTGCCCGCTTATCTTAGCTGCTATGATGCCTGACATGAGCTTCCATGTTGTAGAGAGACAGGTTATCGGCCGATAGTTGGATGGGACTGAACCCTTTGAGGGATCCTTCTGGATCAGGATTGTGTGCCCTTCAGTTAACCATTCAGGGTGAGTCCCATTCTGTAGCAGCTGGTTCAGTTGAGCTGCCAGTCGCTCATGGAGGGCAGTGAGTTTCTTTAGCCAGTAGGCATGGATCATGTCAGGCCCTGGTGCTGTCCAGTTTTTCATACCTGAGACTCTTTCTTGGACATCTGCCACAGTGATGGTTACCGGGGCTTGTTCAGGGAGGTTGCTGTGGTCCTCTCGTAGAGAGGACCACAGCAACCTCAATGGACCACAGCAACCACAGCAACCTCAATGGTCCATTGAGGCTTATATATATATATATATATATATATATATATATATATATATATATATATTATATATATATATATATTATATATATATATATATATATATATATATATATATATATATATATATATATATATTATATATATATATATATATATTATATATATATATATATATATAATATATATATATATATATTATATATATATATATATATATTATATATATATATATATATATATATATATATATATATATATATATATATATATATATATATATATATATATATATATATATATATATATATATATTCAGTACTAGCCATGAATCAATACTCGATCAGTATTGGTCCACAGCCTGGTGGAAATCTGATCTAGGAGACATGTCAAATTTGAAGTTGTAACGTGACAAATGATGTGAAAGTTTAAGAGCTCTGATTGGCTTTGCAAGCCACTGTGTGCCTGGTAAAGGTTTTATCCCAGTTTTATTGAACTGCTGTAATGTGAATCTAAATGGACAGAGCATCTATTCAAACTGAAGACAGTTGAGTAATGACAACTTACATCTTGACTCTGTAGCTTGAGAACAAAATCGGGAGTCGGAGTTCCTGTAATCTTCATGATTTCTCTTAACTGGTCCAGGTCTGATGAAGGAAAAGGTTAAGAATCGTTGCTCGAATGAATTTCTATCATCATTCATATCAAAATTTTAGTAGGCAAATAAAGAACCTCCCTGCAGGCAGGACCTCTCAATAAACACAAGACTCTGACCACAGGAAGTTCAGAACTACTTAAAGATAATTTGTTAATGTTTCCGCTTGTGGTATTGTAGCAGTATATGACCTGTGATTGGTTCTCAAACTGTAGAAATGTTGGTCAGTTCAAACAAGCTACCTGTAATGTAGAGCGAATAAACACCAAGTGTCAAAAATATGAACCTATGATCTGTATTTTCATACCAGTCTATGTTATGCTGTAGAGTTGTGTCAGGTAAAGATTTTCTATATACGGTAATGAAATTATTACTTTAGAATAATAATTACCGGAGTACAGATAAGATTTTAGAGTACATGCTGGCTTTTACATCTCATCCAGGCACTTGTATGGATTCAGTAAAAACAAACTTTTACTTTTGTAAATTTTAAGACCATTTTCAAACAAATAACTGAAATGACATCGGGTCAAATTAACCAACCGGACAAGGATACGGTCGTTTCCCTTGAACAAAGGTTTCCCCAGCAACATCTCTGCCATGATGCAACCCGCTGACCAAATATCCACTGCAACGCAGAGCAAAAGCATTGCTGCAAAATGATTCATTTACTCCATCAGGTTCCTTTTGTTTTTATTATCATCATCACCAGTCTGCGTGTAGTGCATCCAGTTAAGGATAACCTCCGGCGCTCTGTACCAGCGCGTCACAACGTAGCCGGTCATCTCTGCATCGGCCTGCCGGGCCAACCCAAAGTCCAGGATCTACAGCAGAATGGAGGGTAGGTACCGCATTACATTTTTAAAAATAAAGATGAGAATAAAGCAAGACAACGTGGCTTACCACTGAATTACCTTTAGCTCACAATCAGGGTTTATGGCCAAATTTCCAGGTTTGAGGTCCTGTTAGATAATATGTTTATTACAGATCAGTATACAGAATGTATTTACTCTTTAGTTTGTACTCATTAAATGTCAAACATAGGAAGGTAATATCAACAAGGCATGCTGGGGTATTTAGAAATGCAGCACAGAATTTTAATACAGTGTTTTGTCTCGATAAAAGAACAGATAAGCAGACTTGGTAAAGCTTATGGTTCAATAGGTCAAAGTTCACGCACCCTGTGGATGATCCCTGCAGAGTGGATATACTGCAGAGGAAAAAGATACAGGAAAAACATAAGCTCTGCTCAGAAAAAGACAATTTTCTTGTTTGTTTTTCCCCCCTAGAAAACAGAGAATGTTTGGAGAAATTATTTCCACCTTAAGGCCTCTCAGCATCTGATAAACCAGGAACTGGACGCGATCCTCCGACAACCTCTCCATCTTCATCAGCTTGCCAAGGTCGGTGCCCATGAACGGCATCACCAGGTAGCTGAATGTAAGGAGGTCAGTGTTATGATTAGGACATAAAAAATAAATAAAAACTTCTGGAAGAAGTGAATAGAAAATGAGCTTACAAGTCTCGAAACCGATCCAAAGAGATCTCAGCTGTGAAAACATCCAACAGCCCGATCACCTGATAAAGACCAGGAAAATGATTTCAAATTTACTATGCTACGCTATTGAACATTATGCTAATGGAGCACCACACCATACCGCACTAGTACTACACTACTAGTGATGGGTCAGGCTCAAAATAATCTAACAGCCAATGCTTTGGAGTCAGTCAAAAGAGCAGAGTCCCAAGGTTTTTCCCTTGAGCTGCTCAGCTCTCACTCTCAGTGGCTCTGCCCCTCGGAACTTTATTTTGATTGTCAGCTTGTCTTCTACAAAAAAAAAACCCCGGGACAAATACTAACAGAGAGGGTGAACAGCATTAGCCCACGCAGACTGAAATATTATTTGAATACTAATCTGCACAGAGTACATAGTTTGCTTACTGAGTTTGGTCTTGTTTCAGTTGCAGTTCTGTTTGGTAGATTTTCCAGGAGTGTTTGGTTCATTTGTTATCTTGTCCAATAAAAATGAAAAGCTTGGCTGAAGTTTTGTAGGAAAGTTAAAAGAAAGCCTGCTTTTATAATCGACCAAATTCATAAAATTAGTAAACATGAAGCTTCTCTTATAAACATTAATGCAAGCAAATTTATTAACATAGAAACAATTCATATTCACCAAATTAAGCTAATATATGAGGGTCTTGATAACAAATCAAGATCCATTTGGGAGTCAAAAGAGCTGACTGAACAGAACCACAGAACCACAATTTAGCCATATTATGCTATTCTATGCTATGCTACACATTAATACACTGTGCTGTTCTACAAATTACTGTCTGTACTAAGCTACATTAGAATACTATAGTAGGTTATACTACTCTGTACTGCACTGCACTATATGCTTTGCTGTAATTTACTGCACTGTATTGTGCTATACTATAGTAAACTACACAAGTCGTATGCTACACTGCATTATGCTATGCTACATGATACAATGCTATACTATGTTATACTACTTTGTACTACACTGGCCTACAGCGCCCTATGCAAAACTATGCTATAGTATAGTACTTTCTCCTATCCTCTATTATCCAATACTATAGAAAGGTATTGAATACTCGCTATGCTGTACTGTACTATTCTATACTATACTACAGTATATCTATTTCTGAACAACAAATTCACAGATTGCAGCTGAAATCTCCCTACATTTTCATGCTTCATGTGTTTGAGGAGTCGCAGCTCTCTGTAGGCTCTTTTGGCAAAAAGTTTGGACTGGAAGGGCCGGTGGAGCTTCTTGATGGCCACCTGTGTCCCTGAGCGCCGGTCCCAAGCCGAGCTAAAGAAAAACAAAAAAAGAGTAAAACACAGATAGAAATGGAGGTATTATTGTTATACAAGGTTTTATTTTCCTCATTACACAAACATTTAAATCAAAGTTCACTTCAGAGAAACTTTTACCAATATTATTGTTCAACCCCTGAAACCTTCTCTGCTCGGTGTTTGCAGTGGGAAAAAGGCAACCTTTGTCGTCTAAGACAAAGTAGTGGAGCATTCATCGCACTTAACTGAATCTCTGACTTCTCATAAACAATGAGGGTGGAAGGGAGGTTCTTTGTTGACCCTCATCCACTCTCACACAATGCAGAGGGGCCCCGCAGAGCCAGCTGTGGCCAAAAAGTGACCAAAGCTGCAGCTTGACTTGGATATAACAGTAAATCTTAAATCTTATCATAAGTCTCAAAGAATCAGGATAACTGAAAACATACAAATCTATTTCTTGTTCTCTACTTTTGGGTGAAATACAAATGGTGTATTCCAGTATTACTTTCAGTTTAAGTGACAAGTATTTCTTTCACGTTTCACTTCTATGAAATAAAATTTTAAAAAAATAGTTAAAAAAAAAGACATACCCGCAAACTATTAAAAATAAGCAAAATATTCCAAATGATTATTTTGTCATTCTGAAAGCTCCTTCCTTTCTGAACTCACCACACGGTTCCGTAGGCTCCGGTGCCGACCTGCTTTAAGTCCCGGTACCTCTCCGGTACTTCCCACACGGTTCTGTTCACCTCGTGCCGGTAAAACCCCGTCCGGGACCGCGCAGCTATGGCCATACCGCTGAGGTGAGGATGTGGACCGGATCCCGGAATCTCATGAGCGGAAATAAAAGTTTGTACCGCAGAAGTTCAGGAGCGCAGTCCGAAACCGAAGCAGAGAGTCAGCGGAACATTCCTCCAGATGGACCAGCTGACAACTGGAGCACACACACCCCTCCCCCCGGAGCGGGTGGACCCCAACACGGCCACTCGGTCACATTGTCTGCCCGGCTCCTGGTCGCCCTGGGCAGTCCGTGGGTGTGTCTACACGGTGGGGGCAACATCTGCCCATCGGAGGCCAAACAAAACCCCAGAGATCACACAGCCTCTGTCATCTAATAATAACACTCACTGATCTGGTTCAAGAAATAGTTTTTTTTTCTTTCTTAAAGTAAATTCTTATTTTTAAAAAAGTGACCATATTGGAATAAATTAATTCAAAAATATTTCCCAAAAGGAAACTGAATGTTTTTGCAACTTATATTACCCAGAGTTCTTCAAAGAGTTGCTGTAGATGCTGATGGTTGTAGGTGTACAACCTGCAACAGTAGCAAGACCACTAAAAATAAATAAATAAATAAAATTCAGATTTTTTTTTTTTTTTTTTGTCAGAATCCTGACTTTTTTCTCTGAAATTTAGTTGAGGGATCTCCTGTAGCAGTCAGTATCACAGTGTATGAAGAAGCCTCTGAAGTCTTCAGCTGTTTGCCACAGAGTGTTGTGGGATTGGTTAAAGGTTTGTGGACTTGTCTTTTGCTGAAATGTGCTCTGACAGCGTTGATATTTTACTTCAACTAATCCACAATTTTTACTTTTGAAGTGTGTTTATCGCATGCAGTGAGGGATTACAAAAATTTGTTTGATTCTTCACCAAACACCTGAACACATGAACTACTCTACTTAGCTATGCTTTACCATATTATACTACAGTCGTCTATGCTAAGTTGTGCTGTACTAGGCGATTATGTTGTAGTGTTTGAAGCAATTTTGTACTTCAATGTTCATATTCTCTATTTTATGAAATTTAGGAATCTGCCAAGTTTTTGAAAATTCTTTTGCAGCATAATACACCTTGTTTTTTATATATGTTTTTTTTATAAAAGGTTTCCCACTGTAACAAACTTTCCTGAAACTTTAACTTACATTGACCAACAAGAAATTTAAATCTGGACTTTTAAGAATACATTTTCTTTATTAATACAGCCAGAATACATAAAAATCACTGAAAATATTTGGTGCAAAAAAACAAAACAAAAGAAACATTAGTATTTATTCTGTTGAAGCTTAAACTTCCATAACTATCTGTTGATAAAAGAGCTGACATTCCTTGCAGTGATCTGAAATCCAAACAACTGAATCACATGCCAACATGTATTCAAAGTCACCACTAAGTTTTAACAAACCTACGTACAGTAAACATATACATTCAGTATGTAGCTGTTATTCAAGTCCACCACAGATACATTAACATAAACACATCATGTTTAAACATTCAGACTTTTAGTGCTCAGACGGACATCGTTTCGATTTACTAGGACAAAAGTCTCAATATTTTTCATCCGGTGTTAATGGACAACTTGCTGAAAATGCTACATGAAAGCAAAAGAAATAATAATAAGAAAAAACATTAAAAAAAAAAAATTGGACTGTACTTGTAAACATAAGCTCTTTGTGCTGCTAATTTAGCAATATGTAAATGATACTGGGTCAGTGAATTTAGCCAAAAGCACAGTTTGATTTTGTGCATTTGGATAAAAAACAAAATGGTAAATTACAGATTACCCTAGATTACAGAAATGCCTGAAATTCTAAAACTGTAATGCTTCTAGTTACAGTACAACAGATTTAAACCCAATGAGCTAGCAAAGTTAACACTAGAAAAATGTTAGCATTTTAGCTAGCCTGTTGGGACATTGTGATCGGGGTCTTTTAAGCAAACTCATTAGCATTAGCTTCTGTAAAAATCTTAGCCAAGCTTGGTCTAAACTAAGAAATACAATTAACAAAAATTTTAATGAACATAGATTTGTTCTAGGCATGGGCCAGTTACTGGTATCAAGGTATATCAAATATTTCATTTTCAAGCTGCTAAAAGTTTCTCCCATTCTGATTTAAAGTTTTTTATAATGATATGAAAAGATGGTGTTTTATTCAGATGTGGTGTTATTTCAGTCAGCTCGGTCAGCTGGCTGAAATAAAACTACTGTACTTTACAAGAAAAAACACATTTGGCAATTTGGAAATACTTACAGTTGTTGATAGTTGGGGTAGTACAGGCATGCTGTTAAACTACAGTGATTTTTTTAACATGATTTAGAATTACACAAGCGGCTGTAGATCTCTCAACATTCTGGTGTAAACCTGTTTTTTTTAAATACCAAACAAACTTTTTTCCTATTAATAAAAAGGTGCAAAAGACTAGAAGAGAAAAGTATGCAGAGTGGAAAGCAAGGCAGCACCAGACATCACTCTTTTTAGGACTATTTTAAACAATAGTCATAAATTTACAAGCAGGATGTCCGGCTGGCCATCTGACTCATCTGATTCATTTACCACATATTTGTTCTACATTTTGAAAATAGTCTGCAGACTATTGGTAAACATGTTTTTTGGTAAAACATGTTTACCAAAAATAATAAGTATATGCTGTATTATACTACTGTAATAATCAATATGCCGTGTTATTTTGTTTGTAGTATTTCAATTGTATTTTGATAGCTGACATGTAACAACTAGATAATGATATGAATTTTTATTTCTGGTGACAAAATTTTAGGAATCCACAATATATATCGGTTTATATGCTGATGTTGGTCATTTTTAACATGATCTGATGAGTGAAACTGGGTTGATATTAATGACTGATTTTATTTCCGTCTTGTTTGTGTTTCAGAAGCAGGAGGTTGGTCATGTGGGATCTGTTTGGTTATGTGACAGTGAATGTGATGCGTCGCACTATTATAGGACGTTTCCATATTGTTTCAATCCTTACTAAATATCATTGTTTATATATTGAACATTTTAAACAGAGAGACACTGTGGTATTTTTATGATGTTTATGATGTAGAAGAGGGTGAATCTCACACTAGCCCATCTCTAGCAAACTCTAGAAGGGCCCTAAAATATTGTAATCTTCCACCTGCTTTAGAAACCTCACGTATTGCAGTGTAGCCATTTGTTTTTGTGAACAAATGGTCCAAACAAAACTCCAGTGTGCAGCAAGACACGGACGACGGGCTGTGACAATGTGCACATGCACCGAATACACGCGTCTCATGCATTTCAATTGAGGGTTTGCATCAGATGATGTCGGGCAAAAATATTGCGCTAAGGATGAAAGACAGAAACGGATCTAAACAAAGTCGACAATGCTTTGACCCTGACCCTCTATTTTCTTTTAAGACCTTCTTTTAGACCTGGAGAGCACAAACAGAGCTTTATGGTGGCCATAAACAGCCAGAACGTTGCGTTGTTTGATTGATCCCCACATTATATGAGACTCCTGTACTTTATTGGATAGATACGGACTGAGGCTGTTTGCAGAATTTAACATTAATCAATGTAAACTCACAAACGGGCAGCAATGATAGCAGAGCAGCCAAAGCTAACAGGTGACCAACAATCAGCCGCCAGCAGGACGTGTATGAGAGCGAGGTTCCAGAGTAAACACACACCTGCAGCGCCGTCACACTCTTCCAGCTTTGGCATATATTCATTACCTTGCTAATAACAGCACAGTTGGTGTTCAGGTGTAAATAGGCAGGAGAGACGAAGCAGTAGTTTGTTTGACTGAACAAGTTGAAAATTCTGCTATTGTGCATTATAAACATAGAGAGATTACAATACAGTACCGGTTATAAGACACGACTGTAAAATGAGAATAAATCATGCTTCAGTGTAACGCAGGCGACCTTTAACCTTTAACCTTCTGGGTCCCTCTGCTTGTTCTTTGTGGGCTTTTTTTTTATTATTATTTTGTTTAGGAAAACCCGCAGCCTGTGTTACACATGACCAGGTGAAATCTTTATCACCTTACCTTTAAAGTTTTTGATAAATCAAATATCACAAACTGGGTTCCTTCTAATATCTGTGTTGCCATTGACTACCATTCGAACGCCATGTTTAGAACACACTGCCAATGAAATCTGAGTGTAGTTGGAGTTTAGTTTTTATTCTCCCTGGTGTTGAAATTCTTTCATAATTTTCTTGTTGAGTAAATTGATCAATTTCATAAACAGATTTGGGGGAAAAATACGACTGTGTGGGGTTTTTTTTCCTTAAAAAATTTAGATATTTAATCACTAAAATAGACATTTAAAGGGTTAAAATTCCCAAACCTTTATAACTGTTATTACATGATGAGAATTGAAGTTATAAATGGCAATAATATTTTTAAAAAATGGTTGATTCATGAAATGTCTCTGTCATTTTCTAAACGTATTCGGTGGAGTACCAAACCAAGGGACTCCAGAAGGTTAAAGATGAATCCCATAAATGAAAGCACTAGGTTCATGGAACTGATGGGTGATATGTCCCTGACGTTGCTTTGGAAATCCTAGTGTGCGTATTTATACCTTTGTCTTTACTGTTCTCTCAGCCTGTACGCACAAATCTGCAACCCAAAGTTCCTCCCCCGACCAATCCTTCCGGCACCCAAACGGTTCCTCATTTCACCATCCGTCAGCAAAAATGTAACAGGAAGCGGCTTTCTGCTGCAGAGATGTCCTTGTTAACACCATCCCAATCACGATCCCTGCCGCCGGAATGTTTGTGCGTCTGGTCCCCATGGAGACCGCCGTTGCCCTTTTCACGTCAAAAACAATCAAACACAATTAATGTTGCTTTTCTCCACGGTCTGTTTTGCATCCAGTGAGTGTGTGGTTGTTGGTCTGGGTGGCGGTGGAGCAGAGGGGGCCTTACTGCTCCACCTGGAGGCTGTCTGTCTTGCTGCCCGACGCCTTAAAGCTGCTCACCTCTTCGAACACCAGCTCTACAGACAGACAGGAGCAGAGGGGGAGAGAACATGTTAGGAAATAATGGTGAGGGTTTTAGGTACAGGCATTTTGCAGTCATTTTGTTTGCATGTCAAACGTTTTGTCACATTACAGCCACAAACTGCAATTGAGACATCTAACAACTTTCTTTAAAACCATGACTTTCTCCTTGGCCCTCCTCCAGAAATGCCAGAGTGCGACATACTGCCCACTGACTACTGCTACTCTCACTCAAAGGGTGGCGCCAAAGTCACATCAGATGAAGATCAGGTCACAAGGAGAAGAAGAAAATCAACAGAAACGCTTGTTTGAATGAAACACAGCCTGGATCATTTTTACTTTGTTTTCTTATGTCACACAAAATCGCAGTAAAACACGATGGAGGTTTGTGGTCTTAACATGACAAAATGTGAATAACTTCAAGGGGTGTGAAAATATTTGCAAAGAAATTGCAAAGCTAGAGGAGGGATATTATGTATTTTCCACGCCTGTGAAACAATTTTAGAGCACATTCAAGTAACTGTTACCTTCAGCTGTTATGAAAAGTAAGAAAATATCAAAAACAACTTCAAACACATTTATCATATCTGACTGCTGGAAATTGGTGTCTGTCTCTTTAAGAAGCTTATATCCTTTCCAACACTCGTCACTACAATGCTTCTCAATAATGCTGTTTGCAGCCATTCGGCTCAGCAGATCCGCAGTTCCACCAGGTGTTTGGTAATTGCTGCTGCCGCTAGTCTAGAGGAACTGTGTGGGGGAGGGGCTGGAGCTCGGCTGGGGACTGAGCTCCACAGTGGAGCTTTGGGTAAAGAGGCAGTGCATTGCATGAACAGGCATTAGGGCACACCTTAATGGTTGCCATGGGAGATTCAAGGATTCCTCAAAATGAACAAATGAATCAAAGCAACCTCCATGTGTTTGATGGGCTATTTTGTATAATACTGATTTTAATTTCAGGTCTGAATTTGTAAAAAGCACAAAGCTGTCACCTTTCCACTCCTCCAGAGTCCGGTCCTTGCTCTCCAGCGTTTGGTCGTAAGGCGGAGCCTCCGGCTCGTCATCTGGGTCGTGGTACTGCGAGAAGTAAGGGTGGGCCAGGGCCTCGCTGGCCGAGATCCGCTCATCACAATCCAGAACCAGCATGCGCTTCAGCAGGTCGATGGCTGCCAGGGTGACAGGAACAGGAAGGTAAGTGGAGGAGGGTTTGGCCGCGGCTCACCGACGGTACGGAGAGCAGCTGGTGTCACAAAAATCAGATCAGGCTCTCAATGGTTTTCTAACAAGCTGAGAATGTTGGATAATTGAATCTGTGGTGCATCACCAAGTGGGTTTGCTCCCCTGAAGATCTTTTCCATGTCTTGTTGGGGCATGAAGGGAAGAGACTGGATGTACTTCTGGGCCTGCAAACAGAGAGCAGCGTTCAGCACTCCCACATACCGACTGGTCAATCAGCGACTCTGTGAACCGAATGTCTGATCACTCAGATCACACTGCTGTGGATGAAAATAGCAGCACAGAGTTTTTATTTCCCCGTCTGCACCCGGTCGGTTCGTACTCACGTGTTCGGAGCAGATCTTCTTCAGCAGGTCTGGTGTCGGAGTGCCAACCACCTCCATGATTCTCTTCAGCTGGTCGATATCTAACGGCAGGAGGAGTTAAAGAGTTTCCTGTTTCTGCTTTCTGTCAACTTACAGGTTTCAGATCAAACAACTTTTATTTATAGACAGAAAAAATGTTTTCAAATGATGATTCCACATATCAAGGTAAAAAAAAGAGGATTTTAACCAACCTTTGAATAGAAAAATTGGTTCTTGAATCAAAGTTGTGACCCTAAAATTCAAAATGAAATTACTAAAGACTTGCTCCTATGCACTTACAGCATATGGCAGGCATATTCCTTAAGACTATCTTAAGAGTCATCCCAATAATCTGGGAATATTTACAATGGTTGGAAATGGAAAGTCGGCACAGAAACAGGCCTAAAAGTCATGCTGTGTGAATGTTGGATGTTCTGGGTTCTAGTTTGACCTCCTGTTCTAGAACGTCATCAGATTGTGGGATGATGTGTTGCTTTTTCAGATCTTTTAGCCGAACTCGGGTTCCCATAACGGATCTGTTTAAGTGATTCCTTGAGGAAATAGTTTTACACGGCGCAGCCTGAGTCTTTATAGAATATTGACACAAACTCTGCAGACAGCTTTTTTTTAGGCATTGCAAGTTACCCAACACTCAAAGATCAGACAATATAATTAAATTTAGCTCAGTTCTTTGGCTCTGAATAGGAAACTCTAGATAATTCAGCCTTTTGTTGTCGCTGCTATTCATTCCACGTAGTAGCAGAGCTCCATTTCTGAAAGAGTAAGGATTGTAATGCAAATCCGTGAGAGATCTCTGAGCCTCAGAGAGGTTCCTGTGAAGTAGAAAGAGGACTCATGCCAAGACGGTAAAGGATACAGTCAGTGCCGGGGAATAAAACTTTTCCTTTCAGCAATTCTCCCATGATACAGCCCACAGACCAGATATCAACTGGAACAGAAACCAAAGATCTTCAGTCAAGCCGTCTTCAAAGACTTCACTTCCTGAAAGTCTGCTGTGTCAGAGCTGCTCACCATTCTGGTTGTAGTGCATCCAGTTCAGCATGATCTCCGGTGCTCGGTACCAACGTGTCGCCACATATCCTGTCATCTCATCGTCCGTCTGTCTGGCCAGTCCAAAGTCAAGAATCTGTTGGGAATAGAAGAAGCTTTCCTTTATGGTCCACAGAGGCTCCAGTAGAAGTTGCAGCGTTGACGTGAATGTGGATCTTACCCTGAGCTCACAGTCTTCGTTCACGGCCACGTTACTTGGCTTGAGGTCCTGAAAAGGGACATTAAAACACCAGTAAACATCAGTAAATTAAAAACAAATAAGGTCATAATGGGCTGAAGATGCTGATTTAAATTAAATACAGAGTGTACCCTGAATAATATATATAGGAATACATGAGACCAAAACGGGCATAGCTCTTTATTTTAATGGTTCAAACACCAAATACACCTTAACATGCATTAATATGCATATGAATGGATATTAGTATGTATTAATATGCATAATTTGTTAGCCACCTTGGTGCTACTGCAGAAGCTAACATCTCCAGTTTCCTTAATGCCTCTCTAGGCGTTTCAGCCAATCAGCAGCAAGGAAAACACATGGCACTCTTGGATTGGCTGAATTCTTCAAATCAGCCAATAGGTATTTCTGCTTCTAAAGTTGATGTGTCTTTCAACTGTTTAGGCGAATTTTCCAGGAATAATTTGGAGTTACGCTCCACAGAAAAATTTGTTAATCAGCAAATCCTGGACAACTGAAGCATGAATAGACAGAGGTCCAGTATATCTAACACGCCATATAAAGAGTTAAGCATTTCTAATGAATTATGGATTCTATTTCACATTGACTTTAAATGACCTTTTTTTTTCTTTAGATTTCACCTTCTTTCCATCGATGGGAGTTTTGGTTCCTGTTGGACCGATTGATTCTAACTAAAGGAGGAACTTGAACTCCTGATCAAATCCAAGCTACAAAGAGCAAACCGCCGCCAGTAGACATTAATAAATTCATATTTATAACCACATTTCCTTTTAGTAAAATACGAGTTTAACACAATTACCAAACACTGTTAAAGTAAAAGTTTTTAAAAAGAAATTTAACTTTAATTATAACATCTAAAATATGTTCAGAAGCTCATTTTCCATGAACCATGAGGGAGAATAAACACAGAGTGCAGTAACATGCCTGGCCCCATAAGGGCTGATTACACAACCAAACAGATGTGACAATAAAAGCAACAGGAAATTTTACTCCTTGAGCTCATTTCTTGTGTCATAAATAGAGCAAATGCTACTGATTAGAAAAGAGGATATGATAATTTCAGTGCAGATGATCTAGGCCGGCATGTTGCCAGGATACCACAACAAACTAAATATCTAATTAGGCAGGTTCCCACAATGCCAGGACAGTTTGGCCTGTGCATAGATGCAGGTATTCACTGAAGTTCTTACAGCCCTTCTTGAATGTTGTACATTTATTATTTTAATTGTGAGAATGTAGCAGAATAAAGACTCAACATTACCAGAAGAAAGCCTCAAAGTTAAGAGAAAGAAAAAAGTGTAATAAAAAATAAATCTTTTGATAGAGTTAACAAGAATCTGATGTGACCAGCTGGTCTAGTCCAAGGCTCTTTCTTCAAACAGACTCAGTCATTTCAACAATCATTTCAAAGTCCTGCTACTGATAAGAATTTGATGCTAATGTGTTAAAAGATTAAATGTTTCCTTTTCTGTAAAACTGATACCGAGGATAACTTCACATATTCAACATTCCTCATTTTAATTTGAAATTATTTTTTATGGACAAATTATCATAATATTATAACTTAATTCTCCTAATATCTTTAATAACATTATGACTTTATTTTCACTATGTTATGACTACTCTTGTATAATTATGACTTTATTTTCCTAATATTATGATTTAGGTTTTGTAATTAACTTTTTTTTTAGCCTGGCCTAATAATCCATCGCACATTATCATTCAGCCCCTGTTACTCGGACACCACCAAGGAAGGTTTCAGTGACTCCTAACCGTTTTCACTCACTTCACTGATACGTTTCCATCACATAAAATCTTGTCAGAAACACCGGAGCAGAGCAGACCGAGCGTCTGGTTCTACATTTAGACATCTATCTTTTGAGTTTCTCACCAAACCAGGACAAGAAGCAGGAACTCACCCGGTGGATCAGTCCAGCTGAATGGATGTACTGTTCAGCCGGCGGCGGGGTGGGGCAGGAGGGCACGGGAGAGAGGACATAAAGGAGGCAGAGGTCAGAGAGCAGCTCACCACATTAGTTTCTCCTTACAGGCAGACTGCTTTTGTCTTCGCCATGGTAACGGGCTGAGGCTGAATAGAGCGCCTCTCTACAGCTGCCTGTCTGAGCAGCTGGGCTCGTTCGGTTCCTCTAACCTTCACGCTACCTTCTAAACAGAAATATAACTTCTTTCAACATAGAAACCTCAGTCTCTACTTCACTGCTGATGGACAACCAGTTAGCTTCCTGATGATGTGTGGAGGAAACGTCTTTGCTCTCGGTTACCTTCAGGCCGCGGAGCAGCTGGTAAATTAGGAACTGCACATGCTCGTCCGACAGCCTCTGAAACTTGACGATGTTGTTGAGGTCTGCGCCCATCAAGTTGGTCACCAGGTAGCTGAAAAAGCAAAGATGGATAGGGGTGGGGGACTTGGTGATGCTGCCATAGCAACCGTTAGAGATCTCTGCAAGCCTTTAATCCCCCTCAGGTCAACCCCACGTCCATCCACATGCATAACAGCTGCTCCACCTGAACAGCTTGTGGGAAATACCAAGTGAAAACGGATTTACAGCTCGTTGAAGTCTTCTAGTGTCCCTGCCGGCGTGAAGACATCCAGCAGCCCGATGACCTGCAGAGACACAAGCCGAGACGTAGGTCTGTCTATTCGGGGTATTTTAACATTTTCTTCTTCTTCTTCTTTTTTTTTTCACTAACATTCTCATGTTTCATGTGCTTGAGAAGCCGGAGTTCGCGGTACGAGCGGCGGCTGTGGATCAGAGACTGAAAGGGCCTGGAGAGTTTCTTCACCGCCACCTTCTGCCTGGAGACCACGTCATAAGCCGAGCTGGGAGGGAAGACAGACGCAAGAAGCTCTTTATTCAAATGATCCTTTCTTTTATTGTGGCAGAAAAATGTAGTCGTAGCACTGATTGAAGAGGTGTGCATGAGACTGACGTGACATAAATATAACTGTCATGAACATGAAGGAGTCTTCATGAATGTTTATGACTGTTGTCATGAAGTGTCGTTCTGTAAATAATGACACTTTTAATGCAAAGATTAAATACTTAATGGACTTTTAATGCAAGTTTTCATGTAATTTTTCTTAAAAGTGCCATTATTTAATGAATGATGCAAACTTGACACTTTTAATGCAACTTTGCATTAAAAATGTCATTACTTACAGAATTATACTTCATGACAGCAGTCATAAACACTCATGAAGACTCCTCCATTCCCATGACAGGAGTCTTGTCATGTTTGCAAAACAGCAAGAAACCTGTCCAAACCAACCAGGCCCTGTGTGAAAAAATAATCACACCCCAAACATAATGACTGCTGGTGGAAAGTGGGACAAAAGGGAAAAGCAAAGCAGATCTATAAGGGGATGAAGACTTTTTCACTGACACTTGGAGGTAGAAAGAGGTTCCTGATGGGTGAACCTGGAATCAGCTGGAGCTGGATGAGTCTGCGCTGGATCAGGTGGATAATGGGAGACAGGCGGGCGAAGGCACACGGAGAGAAAGAGGATGCGGCGCAACAGAGGAAACGAGGATGTAACACATTATTCAAGTTCTGCTGGTTTATTTTTTTCCCCCCATTTTCCTCTATTGAACTGAAAATGTCCAACCACGTAACAACCGCTAAGCCCCGCTGCAGCCGCCATTGTTGAGCTGATGTCTGTTCAAGCCTGCCAGCTTTGTTTTGACTCAGTCAATACAGGCATCAGACAGGCAGGCAGGAAGGGAGGGTGAGGGTTGAGAAACGCCAGGAAGCAGGATGGAAACAGAGCGAGAGAAGAAGTGAAACTTGTGAAATGTGATTATCTAAACAAAACTAAACAGAGACAACAGGGGAGATGCGACGTGATTTCCCTTAAGAAACAAAACAAAGCAAACAAAAGACAGCTCGTAATTTTCTACAGTAACTTAATTTCCTGATGGTCTGTAATGTGAACATGTTTGAATAAACGGCTGACTGTGGTCCTGAATCACCTGCTGCCAAGCCTGATGTCCACACAGAGTCCAGCCGGGACGTCCAGCCGGGACGTCCAGCCTGCTCCATCTGACACCAGCCAGGCCTCACAGACTCACACATACCTTTTTACTCTGCCAGCTTCCATACAAGGGCCTCAGCACTCCACTGTCAACACACACACACAGGCACACACACACATGCAGTGCCCCCCCCCCACCCACTCCACTATTAGAAGCCATTGATTTCTGTTCTCCTCTTTTGTTTCAGCTTCATTTCAACATCCTCAGACTTCAAAATGGAACAGGAGGCGCAGGAGGAGCAACTAATGTCTGCTGCAAAGAGAACTATTTTTAACCAGGCCTCCTCATCTGTTAAAATGATTGATTTAAATATATAAAGAAGAAATTTGCATTATTGTTTGCTCATTCAGTAAATGAACAAAACGCCGACCTGTTATCTAGAATCGGTGATATCACCAAATTTTCCACATTTAGACATCCGTAAAAAGTCTTACATTCATGTAGCTGAAATTAAGACCTTAAAATGTCTTAAATTCATTAAAGACAATTTGAGTTGGCCTTAAACACACCATAAAATACGTATAATCACAAGTCGTAAATAGTGTTGTGGGAGGACTAGTCTATGCAGGTTTTTTCTCACAGGACTTTTTTATTAGGCATAAGTTTGAGTCGCATGCAGATTTCTTCATGGCGTTCTGTCAGGTTAAAAGCTGCTAGTTCATCAATGGTTTCCTGGACAACTTGCCTCTGTTGCCAGCCGCTTCAAGGCTGGATGCTTTCTGTGCAAAAAAGCTTGGCACTGCGAGGGTTAAGGCTGCAGAGAGCCATATGCCGTATGAGAAGCACAAAGCTGCTGCCAAGAGCCACAAACAGCCACTAAAAGATCCCAGAAATTTCCTTGGTATATTTCTGTCATGATATGTGTCTTAACTTTTATTCATAATGGTCTTTTTTTTTTGTCCATCCTCCATTTGGTTGATAAAATGTGGTTGATAAAATTGATAATTTATCCTCCTATGCAAAATGTCACATAAAAAAAACATGGAAAGGGTATTGCCTTCTATCTAAACAACAACCCGGTTAAAGAATTATAAAGATTCTTTTATTCACATAAAAATGTGAATAAAAAGTTACCTTACAATGAAGCTTCTTCCAGCTTGACCTTAAACACTTTTACTTAGGCTAAATTTGAGCACAAAGTGTGTATGACAAAAGTCACATTCTCTAAATATTCTCGTTTGCTCAAATGGATATCCATAGATGATTAATATTTGGACAGGTTTCATATTGTCTGCACTCTCCAAACAGCAGCTTGAAACATTTATCTTTATGATTGCAACTTTTATGTCTTCTTCACGGTCCTGGTCCACCTGTCAATAAACCTCTACTGCAGTTATGTCATTAAAACTTCAAACAGGGTCAGAAAACTCTGAACTCATTTCTCAAACCAGTTCAGCATATGTTTAATCAATAATTGTGGCAAAAACATAATAAACAAAGCAATATATTTAATTAATAGCTACTCTGGTTCAAACTCAGTCTCTTTCTGTCTTAGTGTCTTCTGAGGAAAAGTAAATATTCAGTTTGTTTACAGCTTGATGACATGAAGCTGAAAAGACAAGAAAGCTGAATTAGAAACAACATAACAGCTTGCAGCTCTTTAAAGTTTTTGTCTCGCATCTCATCCAAATTCAGGAAATGGCGCATGTTTAATTATTAAGTGTGTTTTGTATTTATAACAATACTTCCTGTGGCATTCAGGCTCTGTGCTTCTAAACTATCACTACAGCCAATTCTGCATTCTGTCCTTTTATTCTTCACAGAGAACAGGGAATATATTCTTCAGCTTTCGTTTCGTCGAGTTTTATTAAATAGCCACATTCTTGACCTGAGGTCAGCAGTTTACTCCTGAACTCCTTGTTACTTTATTTTGATAAGTAATAAGAGATGTTACGGTGCCCTTTAAGAAGCAGTACTTATGCTAACTTCCATCACTTCTACGTTTTGCACCCCCAACTCCCATCCCTCCTCCTGTGTTGGTCAGACCCTACCATGAGAAAATTGGCGACAAAGGCTAGAGATCAAAATTAGAAATGCAAAGCAGCTAGGGTAGAGTTCAATTATATCCCTAACACAATAGTGCTTCTCCCATATTTATTTGGACATGTGGGAAAATTCCACAGCAATTACACCACAGCTTCCATCCACTGCAAAAGCATTTAGACATATACTGAAATATTACAAATAATAAGCAATAACATTACTTAATCTCCTCATGAAAACTATGCAAACACTGGTGAAGACTCACTTTCCCCTCTAGATACCACATACTTGAAAATAAAAGTGAAACTGACAGCATGACCAAATTTCTGATTTATTGGGTTAATCTTATGACCCTTGAGGTCAGCATTAATATTTCCTTACCATAGAGTCAGCTGGCCCTTCAAAATGGAGAAAACAATACAATGAAATAGTAATGTTACAGCTAAAGTAATGTACCCCACTTTTTATCCCAAAACACACACACACACACTCACGCACACACACAAACACACATGTATACACACACACAATTCAATCAGTAGCACATCAAAATGGACAAATATATTTTAAAGATGTTACAGGGCTTGATATTGAATAAGATCTGTCTAATTTTAACTCCACGTAGCATGTTTTTAAGCATGCTAATATACACAATAAGAGGAAGTTGTGGGAAAGAATCTACAGTATTTCAACTCCAGAGATTTAAGTGACACGACTCTAAAACCAGTAGCATTTAACCTAATTAGAGCTATGTCTAGGTTTTATCAGCAATGAAATAACATGTGAACATGTGAAGCATTATTGTAGCTGACTATATTTGGCCGACATAGGTGGCAAAACTGTTTTAGCTAGCAAAAAGCGGCGGGATGGTGGAATAATCTAGCTAAAACAAATTACTTTGCTGAAAACAAAGGCATAAAGAAGTACAAAAATTGGAAAACAGCTTTATTTATTACAATTAATTGGATTATTACCATATTTAAGGAGTTGGATAAAACTGGATAAAAGTTAGCTAAACTCCTGAACCACACATGGCTAAAAGAACTTATAAATTGATGCAAGAAGCTGAAGACATTTAAAAGGGTACCATCTTACTAAGTTATTGGTTTGAAAAGATAACTCAAAGTAATAGATTAAAATATAATTGTGCAGTTTGAGGTTGGCTAAAACAATATTAGCATGGCAAGCTAGCAAATGCTACAAATTGCTAATGCAGTGTTTCTCAACCCTGGTCCTCACCGCCCCCCTGTCCTGCATGTTTTAAGTATTTTCCTTCTGCCACACACCTGACCTGTATCTCTGGGTGATTAACAGGCTTCTGCAGTACTTGATTGAAATGATTGCATGTTACACATGCAATCATTTGAATCATCTATTCCAGATGTGCATTCTGGAATAGATGCACATCTAAAACATGCAAAGCAAGGGGGCGGTGAGGACCAGGGTTGAAAAACACTGTGCTATCATATACCAGCAGAGCTGCCAACTTTTTGGATAAAGCTAAAGTATAAATCATCAAAATAGAGTAGCAAAAATAGAAACGGAAAAACAATTCTTAAAAGTACAAAAATACATTTAAACTTGTACATTTATGCAAGTTTAAGTGTACAATGGAGTAAAAGAATATTGAACAAAAAAACAGTTTGATCTGTTTTTTTAACTGTTAATGACTATTAAAATCTTACAATAATAATTACAATTATGATTATTATCATTGCTAAACTGCAAGTGGTAAAAAAATGGCATGTTAATCCAGAAACATATGATAGTGAATCTGAGAATAGCAAGATTTATTTTAATAATTCAGAAGCTTCTCAAGATTATAATGGCATCTGGCCTGATGTCTGATAAAGACTAGAGTCTTTTTTATTGTTTAACCTTTTGTCACATCGGAATGAGTTTTGCTGCTACATAAATACACAAATTGGTCATACTCTTAAGATAAAGTCATAAAAACAAATTACGTCTTCTATAATTCAAGTGTGTAAATCAAACTAATGACATCCTATTAGATATAGAAATATGCAAACATATCTAATATGATCTGCTGGTTCCAGTAAGGACCGCCTGGGAGTCTGCAGTAAAACAAAAATGGTTGAAAATGCTGAACTGACCACTAAACTGTATTATTTTCAGTGTTAATTCTATATTACTCCTACACTATATTTACTGTTGCTGGTAAATAAAACAGTCTTTGCAACCAATCGTCCTATTTTATTACTGGAGAAGAAAAAACTTTATATCCCTTGCAATGGGCAGCAGTAGAGGTCACATGGCCACATTTGTATCTAGTCTAAAAACATATTTTGGGATTATGTTCCCTGAATGCTAAACAGCCTTTGGCAACATATTATTTTTGTCCAAGAAGATCAGCTCCACGTTGAGCAAACCGCTTTCATACTGCAACCTTGAGGACACAAAGATATGCTTGACGAGTTTGTGCTGTGAAAGAAATACTTCCAGAGACAGATAAACTGCAGCAGAAGTCGTGATCCAGCCATACATTTTTAATCTGCTGCTATTTCTGAGCACAACTCTGAAAGCTGCAAGATGCAAAACACCAGAATTACGAAGCAAACAGAGAAGCATGCCAACGATCAGATATGACAGACGGTATTTTTAGTGAAGTCATGCTAGCAGTTTGTGAGCTGTTGGGATCAAAGCTGCTGTCTTAGCATGCAGCCACGGGATTCGTTAGGTGTGGCCAAACAGCCTGAGTTTGTGTGTAATGTGACCCAATCCATCATCCCACACTGCGGAATCACAGGTCCTGTTACAGTAATGAAACTACTCCATGACCTCTTTGACAAAAAGATGCCTTAAATTGGGACTGACAGGGTGAACCTGATTCAGTCCATAGGATAGAATCACTTCTTGAGAAGAAGAGAGGAGAATTAAGAGCTAATGCCCACATATCGCTTAAACAATTACACAGTGTTCACGTTACAAGCACAGATTTCAATGTGTTTTATGGATACGTGTTTTCTTTAAAAATCAAAATCTGAAAAATGTGGCATGCATTGATAGTCAATCTCCAAAACTTAATGCTAAACGTTGACTGGGCCATTCTGACACATTAAAGTAGACCTAACCCCTAACCCTAATCCCACCTGGATTTCAAGACTTTTTATCCTCTAACATGTTTTTATCCAGGACAGCCTTGTAGTTAGCTCCCTCCATCTTCCAATAAGCTCTGAACAGCTCCTCCCTCGCCGCTGAAGAAAAGCACCCTAACAAGATGCTGCTGCCACCATCATGTTTCACGGTGAAAATTACAAAAGTCCAGTCGTACGCCAATGTTGCGGTTTGCTGTGTTCTCATGCAAACAGGTTTCACAGCGTTTTACAAAATGTTTTTGTTTTTTTTTACATAAAAAGTGAAGCTCAAAATTTTTTCTTATCCCATAATCACATTTCCTTACTGGCTGGGATCTGGCCACCCCTATAGAACATTTCTGGGGACGCCACTGGCTTTATCACACCTTGGCGTTCTATCATTTTTTATGTGTACTTTCTAAAAGAAAAAAAGTTTTTTATTCTTAAAACAAAAACATAAAATCTCCTTTTCTTCCTTTAGGTAGTCTGCTGGTGTAGCTTAATGAACACAGTTCAAGGAGTATCACGGTGACATATTGCCATGGCAACGACATACCACAAGCTAATGGAGTATTTGCCCTAATATGAAGCAGCTGCACGGTTTTACAGGGCAGGAAACAGAGTGTGTGCAGGTGGCAAAGCAAAGAAAGTGCTGGATGATGATGATGGGGATGATGGGAATGATGATGATGATGATGATGCAAGCAGCTGGATTCCTGGGTATCAGCCTGGCTGTGATGCTCAGGCGGGGACCTGCAGGGATGCAGCTGAAAATAAGAGGCTGAATCAGGGCATGTATGGGACCAAGAGGGAACTCCGGTTTCATTCTTTAAATCCCCTTCGTGCACTAACAGCTATTTATCTTTGTTTGTGAGCAGTAATAGTTCACTCTTTCCTAAAATTCAAAGGAATAAAAGCAGAAAGTCCAGATCAAAGCTCATGTCTGCTGCATGACTTCCAGTAAACATTGTGGCGGCGAAGCCTCGCCCCTCCACGCCGCGCCGCGCCGCGCCGCACACCAACACTCACCACACCGTGCCGTAGGCTCCAGAGCCCACCGGCGTCAGGTTCTGGTACCGCTCCGGAACCTCCCATACGGTCTTGTTCAGCTCCTGCCGGTAGAATCCCGGTCTGGCTGACATTTTTTTTCTCAACCGGCTTCAGAAAAGGAAGAAAGGAAAGAAAAGAGAGGTGGAGGGGGGAGAGCAGAGCCGAAAATAGGTAGATATGGACCGCCGTCTGCTGCCCGAGCCGAGCCGAACTGCTGCTGCTGCTCCCCGGCCAGTCAGTCAGTCAGCGCCTCTCTGTCTCACCCCTCCCTGACTTCCTCACTCTCCCAGACACCGCCCCCAACCCCCACCATCCACTGGAGAAACTCATTACACAACAACCAATCATTATATTATATTATATTATATTATATTATATTATATTATATTATATTATATTATATTATATTAAGATGTTGTAAGTCACATTTCATCCAAGTGTTTTCGGTTTCTGATTTATTCCTTTTATTTAGGTCTTTTATTTAATTTTATTGCTTAATTTACTTACCAAAATCTACCCCCTCAATTACAAAGGATTGTACGGTGATGAAAACAATATTACGCATGGTTTCAGTGTTGGGTCTATGACGAGCCGTCACAACCGGGAGAGGCCCATGGTAACTCTGGAGGAGCTGCACAGATCCACCGCTCAGGGGAAGACATTAGTCGACAGAACACGCTTTGGTTAGAAGAACGCTGGTCAGATGAGAACAAAGTTGACTTTCTTTTGCCTACATGAAAAAAGCTTGTGAAACATGAGGAGAAATACTGAGCATTTCTTTAGATGCTGATTAAAAACAGATTAAGCTATTTTTATGTACCAGTCTATACCTAAAGATAATTCAGAATTTACTGTATGGCAAGACTTGAAAACAGACACTCTCCTCCTAAAGAGTGACATGGGAAAAATGTCACTCTTTAGGCATGCAAGGTCAAAGACAACAGGCTGGGAGCTGTAGTTGTTACAAGAGGCGCTTCTCCACATTTTTACTCTCCAAAAGAGAACGAGTCCTGCAGCCTGCAGTGACTTCATTGACTGGAGAGAATAATGTTAACTAAAGGAGCCATCGTCTCAAAAAGTCACTCGTATTCCTTAAGAAAAACAAAGTGGCATGATTCTCAGTCTTATGACTGAATAAGTATGTTATTAATGAAACACTATCTCTTTAACTGAGATAGGTTTACTATCTGATAGTTTTACCAGAAGTGAACAAAATCAACAAAATCAAGAACAGCTAATTTAGCCAAAAAAACAACAACTAATAAATTATTACATCATTATTAATAAAAGACTACATCATTATCAATCAAAGAATGACATAGGTTATTACATTATATTATATCATATTACACTGCTCAAAAAAATAAAAGGAACACTCAAATAACACATCCTAGATCTGAATGAATGAAATATTCTCATTGAATACTTTGTTCTGTACAAAGTTGAATGTGCTGACAACAAAATCACCCAAAAATCATCAATGGAAATCAAATTTATTAACCAATGGAGGCCTGGATTTGGAGCCACACACAAAATTAAAGTGAAATGTTCCCTTTATTTTTTTTGAGCAGTATATATTGTGTATATTGTATTGAATTAAGTTTTATTTGTGGCCAGTAGGGGGCAGTAGTAATCAACCCCACCGTTCAATCATCAAATGAGGTAAAACAAACAAAAAAAAATACAGGTTTCTAAGGTTACACATTCTACAAAACTCACATATTTGTCTAGCTATATAAACTCCCAAAATTCAAAAAATAACTAGGTAAATCCTGAAGTCTGAACAAATCAGTGTGTCTTTATTTTCAGTTTTATCTCTGATAGATGTTAGTTTGATCATTTTAAATTTCACCGGACGTATAACATCATGTAAAAATCTAGATTTTCGGCCTGTAGGTTTATATCTGGCCAGCCTGGAAGATCTTTTGGATCTGATTTTAATGAATTGCTGTAGTACCTTATGAAAGATGTATATGGGCCAAAAGGTTATTATACCGAACCACGGCAGAATACAGTTTCTGTCCATTTCTTACAATGAAATATTTCAGAAAACTATCAGATTTCAAAGTACAATGACTGTTTTCTATGAGGTTAGGTATTATATGCTTGTGTGCCACTATGTCACATTGGATATGAACCCTGTATTGCTGCTCCAGTGCAGAAAAAAACAACTCAGCATTTCAGCTAAGCCCAGACAGAATGGATCTTTGCTAAGTCTCAATAACTTTGCTGGTGTTCTCCAGGAACTGCTGTAGTGCAGGTATTAATGTTTCCCTTAATTCTGCTAAGAAATACTCAGAAACAGCAAACAGAACATAATGTGTGTTCATATTCAGGAAGGCTGAATTACCTGACCATCCAGGTCTCAGTCTCTCGCGGCGACCATCTCTGATAAGATCCCTTTCGTTGCACATTCTGGGAGAATAAATATCTTTGAAGAACCTGTTGTGCAGTCAGAGGTGGTGTTTCTGTAGCTCTGGTATAAGTCATTAAGGAAACTGAGGAGGATGCTGTTGATTGATTTCTGGTATTTTGACCTAGCGTAGTTAAAATATCGCATCTTCCAGGGGTTGATTGTAAACTAATCAGGGACAATGACCAGATGTCATATCAAACTTTCTGGTGGTCTTTGTCAGTTAGGGCAGACTGTGAGCAGAGCCACCTTGACCGGTTGCCTGTCTGAGGAACACCTTCAGCTCTTCACTGGAGACATTCCAACCCCCCTTCAACGCATTTGTTTGCATTTGGAAGAACATTGTGATGCACAAAAGATCCCATTTCAAACGCAGTGTGAATGGATCTGGTTCAGGAAACACAAGACAACACAGATTCTTGTCAAGTCTTCCAATTAAGTCATTCACAGACATCCCGAAGACCTTGGTATTGGTCTCAGTCACTTGAACTTCAGATTTTTCTTCAACAAAGACCCTGACATTTGGTAAACCCACCCAGCTGGGGAAGCTTTGGTCTGTATCCTGTGTAAAGTCTGGAAACGTTGGATATTCAGTTTCAGAGACATGTGATGGCATGCCATGTTGCCTGTATCAACAGTCTGGGTAAGTAGAACACCTCAGGATACTGGTAACTTTCTGGGTCACTTACAGCTGGATGTCAATATCCACACTGTATCATCGGTGGAGCAGTGGGTGAGAGACAAGCTGAGTAATCCATCATAACAGTGTTAATGCTCTCAGTACATCAGAGAGAGTGGTGTAGTCCGCCTGGCTGCTAATCTGGTCTATTTAGCCCAGAAGCAGGCACGGAGCTATAGGGGGCCCGGGCCTGGAGGTGCCAGGGAGGGAGGAATGGTTTCCAAGTCATTGAAATATGTGATTATAGACAGAGAAAGTGCGCCCTCGCCTGTTGAGAAGGGTGTATTTAATGTTAAATACACTCCCCTCCCCCATCCGCTCAACAGTTTCAGTTTCACTCCACGTAAGGGGCCCGGTGATTGGTTAGGGGCCCGGTAATTGGCCCCGCCCCCCGGCCCGACGCTGACTTGTTCCGCTAGTGCCCAGAAGTAAAGGAAATACAGCTGGATCGTCGTCACATGTAGAACAGAACCAGTGCTTGTTGGTTCTGACCCGTTTCCACTGTGAGAACAGCTGAACTGAGTTTCTGGTTTATCAGATTCACTACTACAGAAAAAGTCTGAATGCCGCTGGTTTAAGGGTTTAACTAGATGCAGCCAGATTATTGGAGTGTGTTAAAAATATTTCTTCCTCTAATAAATTTTGTTTCTGATTTATTAAAGTATATCTGTCATTTTAAATGTGAAAATTTGTTTAAAAGGTTTTCTTTGTTGCCATATGTGCTCAATAAACTTTCATATTTTTTCCAGGGCAGGTGATTGTCTAATAATTAATCAAATCAAGAATTTAAACTGGAATCATTTTCTTTCATTTCTGGCCTTATAAACATTTTATAGTTACTCCTGGAGTCTATGTTTCATTTTTCAGCTTTCTTGGCCTCTAAAATGATGGAAATCTAACAGTAGGGGGCATACTGTTCCCATGTTTTGGATGTGACTGTCTTATCTTTCTTTAGAAATATCAGGATGAGTCTTAAGTGTGAAAGTAACTTACAGTCCACATTAGAGCCAGGAAGGACGTTTTCTCAGCGGAACACTGAGAGGTAATAAACTGATTTCACCTGCCGATGGTCATAATGTTATGGGAGATAAGTGAATATGATAAACATCTATTTTTTTCTTTTCCTTCAGTGAGTCAGATTCAAGGGAAGTTTCTGCGATGTGTTCGAGGACACCAGATGCCGTCACAGAGTCACACTCAACAGCGGTGAAGGAAGAAAGGCCCTCGTGTTTATCGCTCACCACAGACAGAGTTTATTAACTGATAACATTTCCATCCACCTTGGATCTTTGTCACGTTTGAGCAATCCAATAGACACACCTTGTATTGTTTTATCCCACGTGGCAATGTGGAAATGATTGTTTATCATTGATAAACAAAGGTTCTGGGACTCACTGCAGATGAATTCAGTACAACCAGTAATCATCTTAGCATGTTCATGTGGACCTAAAGAATATTTCCCTGAAGTGTAATATTTTTAAAAATAAATGCAAATGATTGCATTTTATAGATGTAAAACTTTTTTGGCTCCAAACGTCACACCATCACTCCTTTGTCACTTTGTTTCATTATAGCTACACATTCTAATGTATTTAATTGGGAAACAGAAAGAAAATAACAGTTTCTGAAATATTTTACTCATCAAAATCTGAAAAGTCTGGCATGTAACTGAATTCAGATCACAACGAACGAGGTGCTGTTTGAAATTAACAGCAATAATTTGGATTCTCATAGTTTGCCATAAGAGAAGAAACATATTTTCGCTGTGTTATTCATTCATTTATAAATGTCAGCTTCAAACTGACATTTATAAATGTCATTCATTTATAAATGAATGAATTTAGCTTCAATGAATATTTGAATATTTAGTTTGAAGATGAATATTTAGTTTGAAGCTAAATATTTAGCTTTCTGACTAAATATTTAGCTTCAAACAATAATAATAAGGTCAGAGCTAAATATTTAACTTGAAGCTAAATATTTAGCAAAATATCTTTTTAGCTAAGCTAAATATCTAATTTGGAGCTAAATATTTAGTTTATAAACTAAATACTTAGTTGCACAGTACATATTAATTTACAAACAAAATATTTAGATCTAAACTAAATATTCAGTTAGCTGGCTAAACATTTAGCTTCAAATGTTTAATTTGAAAGTAAATAATTAGCTTACTAACGGTTTTGCTTCATACTAAACATTTAGATCAGAGCAAAAATGTTAATTTAAAGCTAAATATTTAGCTAGATGTTTATTAAGCTAACCTAAATATCTACTTTGGAGCTCAATATTTAGTTTGTAAATTAAATATTTAACTTTCTACATATGTAGCTTGAAACTGTGACGTTTATAAATTAATAACATGGTGAAAATATAACTTTGAAAAGTGAACCCCCATGATTTATTCTTATGACAGGTTAAATAACATAAATTATTGTTAATTTTTGATTTCCAATCTATATGTATGTGAACAATGAAGCACAATCAATTACATAAAGAAGTCACCTGCTAAATGAACCTTCAGTGCATCCCTTTTTTCTTAACAACATTAATATAGCATGATATGAAATCACAGGGTTTGTTATTTTCTGTATTTCTGTGCCTTTTGTTGGATAGTGTGTGATCAGAAACAAAATAACTGCATAATATGAATACCTGGTGGCCAAACTTTAAATCCTGAACTGCTTTCCTCCAATGCCTTTTTGTTCTGAATAGCAATAAAAAAAGAAAAAAACTCCTTTGCAAATCCTGATTTACAGGGTGGAAATGTGTCATGTTGGGTTTTACCCTGGTCTTATGATCACCTCGTGTTCTCCCTGCGCTCATATTTATAGCCCTTGAAACCAGATATGTCATACAGTTTAAAAGACACGTATCCCTGCTAATGATCAAATGTATGTAAACTTTTGAATTCAAGGGAAGTTACAAAAAAAAAGAAAAAAAAAGAAAAAAGGTTTTCTGGCTTTTAGAAAATAGAAATAATGTTGGTAATTCTAGCTGAGTCAAAACAAGAAAAGTTTGGTCTGATTTAACTTCAGACAACAAGAAAGAAATGTGTTTGTGTACGTAACTAACTGAGTTTAACTGTACATCACATGTCATTTAAAAATTGTCTTTCATTTCTAGCTCCTGCTCATAAAATGCTCTCAATAAATTATCTACTGCTAATACTACAACTGCTGCTGATAATATCATTAATAATATTAACAATAACCTGATTAGGTTTCAATGACTGATATAGCAAATTGATCTAAATTGATAAAAAGCTACTTTCTTCGACGGAGGATGCGGAAGAGCTGAGAGTAGCAACACAAACTTTGATGACCTTGAAAGGGAAATTTCCACTGTGGAAAAGTTGAGCTTTTACAACGGCATCATTTAGAAAGTGGGTTAAATATTATTGTGAAGGAAGTGTGAGCTGATATCCTGTTCCAGAGTTGACCTGAATCACCTGAATCAGACTGACACAGATAAGACGGAAGGAAAGGTGGGCTTGTCAACAAATGAGAAAATGTACAGTACTAATAAGATCATGCAAAAAAATAAAAAATAAAAAAAATGATATAATGATAAATTTTTTTTTGAAAAGTAGAGTGGCTGGTTCTGCAAGTTCAAGTTTCACTAAAACTGTTGTGGGACAGCCTAGAATAACTGATCTGTTTATGTCTGCTTGCTTCTCGACTATTCTAGAACATTCTTTGAACGTCGTAGCATCTTATTGAATGTTGCACTTAGTACTCTCCTTTTCTAAAAGTTCTACGGCTTATGCTAGCATTCTCCACAAACTTCTAGAATATTCTATTCCAAGTTAACAACCAGAGCAGTATTGGCCTCTGGAGGTTCCTTCAGTCCCCGTGTTTGTCATTTGAACCTTTTGTTAGCAAAGTATTTGTGTTATTTAGGAACATCTTTCTCTGTGGAACACAACCAAAAATTACTATGGGGAAAAAAAGTTATGGTAGTTACGGTATGAGGAATTTTCTAATGGAGGTTTGCGAAGGCAGAACAGCAGTCTATGTTCTCTGAAAATAAAATAAAAATTCTGTTCATTCTAGTTCCAGTTGTTAAATCATGGGGAGGGCTTCATCAATATTCAAATAAGTAAGTAAGTTAAAAAAAAAACAACAAAAAAAACATATATATAAAAAAAATAAAAATTCCCTTCTCACCCTCCGCGGGTGGTCTCGTTTTTCATCCTCTGAGCTCGGGTCCTCCACCAGGACTTGCCTTATTCGTTGGAGGTATTTGGCTGTGGCTCCTTTCCTTGTGACCTCATCGAGGTTGCCATTTGCTTGTGGTATTCCCAGGTACTTGTAGCTGTGCTCTATGTCTGCTATTGTTCCTTCTGAGAGTGAGACCCCTTCTGTGCGGACGACCTTCCCTCTCTTTGTCACCATCCGACCACACTTCTCTAGTCCGAATGACATCCCAATGTCAGTGCTGTAGATCCTGGTGGTGTGGATCAGTGAGTCGATGTCTCGCTCGCTCTTGGCGTACAGCTTGATGTCATCCATGTAGAGGAGGTGACTGATTGTGGCCCCATTCTTGAGTCGGTATCCGTAGCCAGTCTTGTTGATGATTTGGCTGAGGAGGTTCAGGCCTATGCAGAACAGCAGTATTCTGCATAGGCAGAATACTGCATAGGCAGAATACTGCCTATACAGCACTAGTGTACATAGTGTACATACTACACTATGTACACTATGTACATAGTGTATGTACATAGTGTACATGTACATAGTGTACATGTACACTATGTACACAGTGTACATAGTGTAGTATGTACACTGACATACTACACTATAGTCAGTGTAGTATGTGTTCTCGTTCATTTCATTGGATTGAAATGAAAGTAATTTTAGAATCCAATGAGAACCAAATTATTTGTCCTGATGTAAATAAAACCTCTTAACTGAACGTGTACTTTTGTTTCATCACCAGTACGAGTTATGCTAAATAATAATCATCTAACAAATAAATCTAACAACCATACTTGATCACAGGTGTAATAATTAACGGAGGAGCACTAAGAATAGACATACAACAAACTTTGATGACCCTGAAAGGAAAATTTCCGCAGCGGAAAATTTTAGCTTTTACAACAGCATAACTTCAAATGTAAGTTAAATATTGGAGGAACATTATATTCTCACCTACATTGTTGTACAACTTGTGTGTCCACGTCTGTCCCGAAAGTTAAAGACTTTCACGCAGAGATAAAATCCGATAACCTGTTCCGGTGTTCTAACCCGAATCAGACTGACACAGATACGAAGGAAGTAAAAGTGGACCTTTCTCTCAGGTGTCTCTTATCAACAAATGAGAAAATGTACAGAACTAATCAGATATTACGAAGAAAACACAAAGAAGAACAAAGTTTTCAAAAGCAGAGTCGTTTGGTCTTACAAGTTCAAGATCAAACTTTCCAGAAACATTCCAGGTAGCATGGTTGATATGCTAATGATGTGTTACCATGTAGCATTAGCCGTACATGGGCTGTTTCTATCTCTTTATCGCTTTCTTTAGAATAATCTGTACACAGTGTAGATGGACACAACATTTTTAGTCTTTTCCCTACAGGCTCACAAAAGGGAAGTTAACAAACAAAACATAAATAAATAAAAACAAAAAGAGAAAGTAACAGAAAGGTGAAAAAAAAGGAAGAAAAAATTCAGGATGAGATTTTCACCGACAAATTGACAACTTCTTGAAATGAAGCTTTTTTTGTACAGTACACAGTGCTATTCTCTTATAGAACCACAGTTTTGTGTTTATTTTAATTTGATAATAAATTGAAGCATCAATATTTTTGTGACTTTTACTCAAATTTAGGTGGATTTCTTGACTAAACTTGGCTGAATACAGTTTTTGAAGAAGCAGTGATCCACATCAGTTTCATTCAACTGAAAAGAAACTCCAGATGTTTACAAATCAAGAAAATATTCAACAGGATACCGTTTGTATTTCTGTTGATAAGACAAAAGTGCTTATTAGTTTGACAGCTTTATTGATTTTAATAGAATATTGTCAGCTTAGTTTGTTGCTGAGCAAGAAAAAAATCACAAGACAATTATTTTTGCATCTGTCATTTAAATAAAATTTCAATTTCTGTGGCCCACAAGTACTTTCAAACTGGCAATGTGAACACCAGTGCTTTCTGCTGATTGTTTCAAATGAGACTAAATGATCCACAGAGGGCAGAATATTCAGAACCACTGGAGGCAATCAAATGTGAAAACCAAAAATGGTTTACTTTAGTGTTCCAAATAACCAATAATCAAATGGTGACGGAGTTTTAAGACTTTCAAATAAAATACTATGTGGAATTCAAGTCGCATTTTCCAAAAGAATAGAAGCTTTCCATGAAACAAGAGGTGTGTTTTTTTTTGTCAGTTTTTTTCTGTTAGGATGGACTGGGAAAAACTTAACTTTCACTTTTTTCAAGCAACACTTAGATTTTCTATTTGCACTTTGCTTTTCCTGTAGATTTCTTTTCCACAGCCCATGTGACTGTGTGACCTTTGCCCCTCAGGTCATCAGCCTGTCCTGCTTGGAGAACCTGCAGGTGCCCACCATCAACATCGTTCGGCTAATGTGTTTAATCTCACCACAAAATCCCATTTCTTCAAACACTGTATGGGGACGTGACGTGGCTGGGGCCTTTAGACATGAAAGCTTCAATGCAAAACATACACACAGCCTCCTCTGCGACACACACACACAGACAAAACTCACTCTGGTGGGCCGGTGACTTGGGGAATGCTGGTTCCTGCGTTTAGAGGAGGAACACCTCGCCTTGGAGAACTGACTGTTCTTTAAGAGTAAGTGACGTTTAAATGAGATTCCAGTTTAACAGAAAGTTGTTTTGTTGTTGTTTTTTTTCTAAATTAGTAAGTGAGAATTTGTCTCACATGTGCATCCTATGAATATAACAAAAGCATTTTATTTAGCATTTTATTTAAAATATTTATTTGATTCTTTATTTTTGCTTGGGCTGCTATCTCCATCAGTGGTTTATTGGCTGTAGCTGGTTTAAAGTCTGTGTCATAAACGCTGATTTGAAGAGTTGTGGCGCAGCAGCAGGAAGCTCTGAGACTGTTTTTTGGGTCAGAACACGCTCTTAGACTGGGAAATAGAAGTGTTACTCACTTCCTTTAATTACTACACCATGTTTGTTTTCCTATCTGAAAACTCTTATCTGAGAGATAACAGGGCGCTTTTACAACTGATGCTGCTTTTCATCAACTCTTTATGGGTTTAAAGATAAAATTAAAACACAAATCTGGATGTTTTTCTGTCCCTGTCGTAGTTTTTGCAAAATGAATAGAATCTTCAGTTCCAGTTAAGATTTTTATTCTTGCAACAGGTTGCTTTTTGCTGGTTCTTTTTGTCCCACAAGTGTTGCGTATTTGCATTGCTTATCTCTGATGAGTCTGTTAAAATCTGAAAGATATCATCTGAAAAAAAACCCCACACAGATTAACTGAACCAATAAAACAGCGGGTTGGAGTAAATTTACTCAGTGATTCTGAGCAGAAATAATGATATTTACAGGTGCTGGTCATAAAATTAGAATATTGTGATAAAGTTCATTATTTTCCATAATGTCATGATAAAAATTAAATTGTCATATATTTTAGATTCATTGCACCAGACCTTGGGGGAAGCAGTGGACTGAGTCTGGAGTAGAAACATCCAGAGCCACTGTGCACAGGCGTGTGCAAGAAATGGGCTACAGGTGCCGCATTCCCCAGGTCAAAGGTCAAGCCACTTTTGAACCAGAAACAGCGGCAGAAGCGCCTGACCTGGGCTACAGAGAAGCAGCACTTTGGACCACTGTTGTTCAGTGGTCCAAAGTACTTTTTTCGGATGAAAGCAAACTTTGCATGTCATTCGGAAATCAAAGTGCCAGACTCTGGAGGAAGACTGGGGAGAAGGAAATGCCAAAATGCCAGAAGTCCAGTGTCAAGTACCCACAGTCAGTGATGGTCTGGGTGCCATGTCAGCTGCTGGTGTTGGTCCACTGGGTTTTATCAAGGGCAGGATCAATGCAGCAGCTATCAGGAGATTTTGGAGCACTTCATGCTTCCATCTGCTGAAAAGTTTTATGGAGATGAAAATTTAATTAGGTCTGGAATCGGCCCTTCTCCACAATCTTCCTCAGGGTCCGGTCACCTCTTCTCGTTGTGCAGCGTTTTCTGCCACACTTTTTCCTTCCTACTGACTTCCCACTGAGGTGCCTTGATATAACACTCTGCAAACAGCCGATTCGTTCAGAAATTTCTTTCTGTTTCTCACCCTCTTGCTTGAGGATGTCAGTGATGGCCTTCTGGACAGCAGTCAGGTCAGCAGTCTGACCCATGATTGCGGTTTTGAGTAATGAACCAGGCTGGGAGTTTTTAAAGGCCTCAGGAATCTTTTTCAGGTGTTTAGAGTTACTTTGTTGATTCAGATGATTATTTTTATTGCTCGTTCAGAGAACCTTTTCATAATATTCTAATTTTTTGAGACAGGGATTTTGGGTTTTCATGAGCTGTTTGCCAAAATCATCAAAATTAAAACAATAAAAGACCTGAAATATTTCAGTTGGTGTGCAATGAATCTAAAATATATGACAATTTAATTTTTATCATGACATTATGGAAAATAATGAACTTTATCACAATATTCTAATTTTATGACCAGCACCTGTATGTAAGTTTTTTACATTTTTCATCATTTGGTTCATTTTACCTCCATTTATGTAAATCAGCTTCATTCTGTTTTATCTTGCTCTCATATTAACTGTCTCACAAATGAAACTTAATGAATCATCAACAGTTCATTAAACTCCAGGAGTATCAGTATGTATTTGAAATGTATTCCTACACAATCATTTTCCTTTATGTTGACTTTTTGGTGTTTTTTTTTGTTTGTTTGTTTGTTTGTTTGTTTCCCTCTGTACTGCAAACCTGAAACCATTTGAAAGTCAGTTTACTGTTCCTTTACAAGTTGCTGCATTTGTCAGAAAAAGGTTTTCATGGCATGTTGACTGTGCCTGTTGGAAACATGCCAAATCTTTTCTGCCACTGCCAAACAGCTTTTGGTGGAGGCAGTGTGATGATGTGGGGTGGAATCTCCCTTTAGTGGAAAAAACATGCTGCAAAACTACTCAACCAGAAGAACCTGAAGTGTGTCTGCAGCTGAAAGATGACTATAAGCAAGTGCCAAAAAATTCCGGCTGAATTTGTCACACTTTCTACAACTAGTGGTCTGACATGAAATCAGAAAATGCTTCAAAAAAGTATCAGCCTGAGCTTGTGCAGAGTTACGGGAACCGCATGTTGCAGCTCTTGCACAAAACACAAAAGCTGGCATTTTAACAGGGTTGTGTAACTCTTCAGATCCACTCTGTCGTTCATCTTCAGAATTTCAGATCACCAATGAGAAGAGCAATAAAATTCTAATCCCACTCTAATCTTGTGGTTTTATTGTGGAGCTGGGTTAAAAACTGGGTGGAAATTCCTGGTATGAAGTTGTAAAAATCAGCAGACTCTCCTCTGATAACAGGAGTCCTCTTTCAAGCATTTTGGCTTCAAGATAAAGATACCAGCCTAAATGTTGGGCCGTTATCATTTCTTGATCAGTGCCACGCGTTTGAATGTAGCATTCACACCGTCTGCCCAGATAATCTTGCAACATCTTCTTGTTTCTGTCTCATACTCTGACTCACAGTCACTTTGTTGCATTTGTTCATCAGAGAATTGTAATTCAGCCCTTTCTGGATGCTTTTGCCTTCATTATATCTGTTTGTCTTGTAGTTGTGGAATGCTCACTCACCTTTATCCAGACCAGGTAAATCCTCTGATACCCATTGACGTCACTGTTGTGGCATTTAGTGGAATCTGTCAGACCTGAGACCCTTTATTGTTGCGGTTATCAGTCTGATAGAACCGTGCCTTGTTTCTTAGAAGCACAGCCTTTCCTGTGTGTCTCACTGCTTTTTGGTCATACCTCCAGGACAGTTGGGGATATTCTGTGTGCCACGTTTCAACTTCTTAGTATTCCTTAGTATTAGTGAGACTGAAGAGTCTCACTAATACAGAAACATGACCGAAGCTGGAGCTTTGGTCATGTTTCTGTCTGCTGAAAACTCTTACTTGAGTATGACTCAGCCTGCATAGACAGAGCCGTCGAGGCAGTTTATAGATTTTGAAAGTCGTATCTTATGTTTTATAAAAATCTCCAGAGGTTTCCGGATCCCGGTGTGTCTGTGGGTTCTCTCCAGATACTCCAGCTTCCTCCCACAGTCCAAAAACATGACTGGTACGTTAACTGGTACTTTAAGGTGTGTTGTTTGCCCAACCTGTCTCTGTTTCCCTACAACAGACTGGCCACCTGTCTACGGTCAACCCCAACTCTTGTCCAATGACTGCTACCGACTTAAACATAGTTTTTTTAAAACTTACATATGGTTATTAATATGAATTGGTTAGGATACTTTTCACATCTACTTTTGCAGACATTTTGAAGTAATTCTACTTTTACCCGAGAACACCTTTTGGCTTCGCTGTCCTCTTCTGCTTGTTAGCACCATTCTTTGTTATTTGATGAGTGATGTTGGTGAATTGGATTCAGTTCAATTCAGTTTATTTCTGTAGCATCAATTCACCAGAAATGTCACCTTGAGGCACTTTACAAACTGAACTCTGTACACATACGTACCAATCAATACTAGTTATTAAACAGTGTATTAAGCTCCAGTTATTAGTTCAAAACTTTTCAGTTTAGTTTCTATCTGTTGGGAACATCTGGACCAATCAGACCTCTGATGTATGATGGAGATGATTATTAACAGCTTCACATGTGAGAAGGAGAATCTGAAATTCTATTCTGGATTGAACACGGAGCCAATTAAAGCTAAAATAGGAGAAATATGATCTCTCTTTTTTAATTTTCATCAGGATTTGGGTCATCAACTGTTTCTGACTGAGCTGATAACCAGTATGAGGAGAAGGAACCATGTTGTAGTTGTATGTGGTTTTCTCAAGCGTTGCCATGGCCTCTGTTTGCAAAAAGAATAGATTCTTAAACTGTGAGTAAGTCTTTTTTCATCATTTCAATCATCAAATTTAATGAACACATCAAAGGAGCTGAATAAACTGCTGGGCATTCCCTTGAAAGGATTAGGGATTTGTTTTTCCGGGTGCAACCCAAACACTCTACTCCATAGACCTGCTGGTTAGAATCAGCTCAGAGCTGTTAGCAAATAAACCTGACATGACACGACACATATAATTTATTGCTTCCTGTGTTTGATTTGATCAGAAAATCTAAGTTTTTTTTTCTGCCGATGTCGAGTCATGCTGACATGGCAAGTAAAACGTGACACAGTGAACATTATGTTTCAAAAGCTCTCGGTTGACCCACTTTTAGAGAGGAAAACTCGGTTATTAAGGTGGATTGAGCACAATAGGGATTTTGTACCAGCACAACTTGACTCAAAATTCAATCAACTAACCAGAAAAGGCATTACATCATAGTGCGTGATTTCTTCTGGAACTGATCTGGAAAGTTTCCAACAACTGCAGGAAAAATTTGACCTTGACAAACGAGACTTTTTCAGATACTTGCAGATACTTATGGTGCCTCTTATTAAAGGCACCACTTTGATAAGAACATTAAAATATTGGGAAAAAAGGATCAGGACCTCATTAATATCTTTATTAAGGTAAATCTTATAAGAAGAGGCTGTCCAGACTATATGTGTGCTTAGAAGCCAATAAAAACCATCAACATTATATAATAAAAATACATGGGAAAGGGAGGCAAAAATAACGCTGATGGAGAATGAGTGGCTAAACATATGCCAAACCAACTCCCCCATCGCTAGCTCAGGACATTGAAGGGAATTTTCATGGAAGAATATTGTTAGGATTTTTATAACCCCCAAAAGAACATTTTCTCAGACCGGCAGAGTTGAATCTGGGCTTTGCTGGAGACGATGTAACAATGTGATGACTGACCACTTTCATATTTTCTGGGGCTGCCCATTGATTTACTCCTATTGGTTAAAGGTAGCCAATGAGATAAGAGTAATTCTTGGTTTTGAAATTGAGCACAATTTTAAAAATATATATCTAAGTAATTTACCAAATGAACTCAACACTCAGGATAAGTATCTTTTGAAAATAGAAAGTCACATGTGGTGACAAAAAGCCTGACAGGTATTTCACAAGCAATAACTGCTTTGACCCCATTCACATTAAACTGTTCTTATCAGACCATAAAGGGCAGTGAAAAAGTATTTGCCCTCTTGTTATATCATGAATGTATTATTAACCACATGTTTCGGACACCTGAGTTCAATTTCATCCAGACTTGATTCCTGTAGATTCAAAATTAAAAAAAAAAAAAAAAAAAAAAAAAATCTAAAATAGAAACTGCCTAATAACTTGAAGTTATCAGGCCGCCCGGCGCCTGATCACGTCGTCAGAAGCAAAAACTTGCAAAAATACAGACATGAATAGGAAAATGCACATCCCTGGCTGAACAGTGTCAGTGAGGATAAATACAAGGCACATTTGAAAATGTAACATAATGTTATGATTCAGCTTCCTGTTGTGCCTTAAGTTGAATATTGTGGGTTGATTGTCTTGGATCCTGAGTTTAAATGATTACAGTACTCTTAGCCAATTTTATCTTTAATGGATTAACTGTTATTTTGCATGGTCATATATTCTATGGTATTTATTTCTGATTTACAGTTAAAAATATTTAACAAAGAATGCCATATGCAGTGCCACAGATTGCATTTTTTTTTAAACCAGGCCAACTGGTTTTAAAAAGAATTGACTAAATTGACGCTAGATTTTAGTTTACTAAAATTTTATTAGAATTAGTTGACTAAAAATCAGACAATTCTAATCACTAAATTATGTCTAAAACTAAATGATATTTTAGTCAACAGACTAAGGCTAAAACTAAATAAAAATTTGCTGTCAAAGTGAACACTGCATTAGTATCGGTGGCGTTTTGGGTTGAACCAAATTTTACATGACCTGTAACCATTGGTCTTCATGGTCTTCACTTATTTATAAAAGCATGCCATGTAGAAAATGGTTAACATTGTTCCAACCGCTATCAAACATTAATCCTCTCACTGTAATTTATCACTCAGCATCATGTCACATAAAAAGAGGATTTTTAAAAATACTATCTCGCGACAAACTCGCAATCAGCCCATACTGATTTATTAGGGTTGCTCATGTGTGATAAGAAATTTATCTGAGATTGCAGTCAAAATCGTGCACGATCACTGTCTGATTAAAACTGTTAAACAACCGTTTGATAAGAAAAATCACATGAAGGAAAACAGATTTGACTCCTAAAAAAAATAAATAAATAAAAAAAACAAGGAAGAAAAAACCCTCACGTTTCCCACGAAGCAGAGCCCGACCTGTGCTGGATCCTCAGCAGAGACGTGACAGATGCTGCCACCACTTCATTCAGCTGAGGTCATTCACACACTGTAATGTTTGCATTTCAGACTGAATACAGTAAATGAATCATCCACAGGATGTCTGACCAATCTCAACACTTTGATTCTTCATTCACCTTTCCAGTTGTAGGATTTTTTTTTTTGCTGTTGCAGGATGAGTCGGATTTAATATTTTTTGTCTTTTCTGACTTTTTTATATTTTCTTCTCTTTTGTTTTTCTTAATTTCTAATAGTGTCTGAAGAATCCCCTGAACGTTCCTGTGTCTGCTCCTTCCTGTAAAAAAACTACTTTACTTTATAAAAACAATAATGTTGTGTGCTGACCACATCCTCCAATGCACTGAAAGTTGTGCTCACAGATATCAGTGGGAACAATGGTCAAGGGTAAGGGAGGCGTCCAGCGGTTGCGTGAAACAGGGACCTCATCATAATTGCTGTTAATAATTACAATCGTGATAAGCAACTGAGGTGGCATTTATTGATGGCAGAAGCATCTGAGGTCCCAGTTGATCCCTGGGTGCTGGAACAAGAGCAACAGAGCAAGAAAGCTTACAACTCAGGAGTGTATGAGGTATGTGGAATAATAAACCACTACATATAAAACGGGAATATTTATACCCTGTATAGCACTTTTGGATAGATGCAAACTACATTTCGTTGCTTGAATGATGATAAGTTGAATTCTATTCTATTCTATATAAAAAAACAACTAAAAATAATAATATAAAGTTCTTTGGCAATTTTTCAAATGATTTACACATGAAATTAAAAATTTATTCTAGCCTAAGAAGTTTTATTGCTAAAATGAGAGTGAATTTTGATAGCAAAAATATATATTTTTTGTCTTTTTTTGGGACCTACACAGGATTAAAACTAAAGAAAATGTCTTGTCTAACAAAAATGATTATTTAAAAAGATGAAAATTTCAGCAGGAATTTAAATCTAATTTTTTATAACAGTAAAAGTGACCGATGATACGAGGTAAAGTCAGATTATTCTAGGGAAGATTTCGCATTTTAGTCTAAAAGATTTTACTGTGAATTTCATCATCTATAGTCTACATTTAATCAACTAAAATGACACAAACTAAAATGACCCCAAATGACCCATTTGTAACAAGAACTACATGGTTCTGTCCCCAAAAAAAAAAAAAAAAAAGGTGACTCAGAATAAATACAAAGTTGCTGCAAAAAGTGAGCATTAGTTACAATTCTAGGCACTCGTCTCTGATTGGGAGCTAAAACAGAGGCTGTCAAATCACTTCGCCTGGTTTTCATGTTCTGTCTGAATCTGAGGATCTGGAGCTTCTGCTGCTCACTGTTATTAATCTTTGAAAAGTGACGTTCAAAGGTAACACATGTTTTCTCCTCCTGACATAATGTGATTATTAGGCCTTAGAGTCACATTGCGGGCAGCAGCGGTCCTCCAAACAGCAAAGGCAACATGATGCGAGCAGGAGCCAGGCAGTATGTGGTGGCCAGGCCGCTGTACTCTGAGGATTCATTCAACGAGGAGCACAAGAAGGTCTACAGGCATCACAAGACAGCCCTGGACCATGTCAAGCAGTACTTCAGGTACGGAATACACACACCTTTGGTCTTAAAGAAACTTTTTTTATTATTATTATCAAATGTAGACAGTCAACAAAGGCACAGCTGGATACTGATGTATGAATTTCCACTTCAGGAGTTCACAAACTGTCACGTTTTTAAAAATCTCAAATTTAGTAAATGGCTTTGTGATCATTTGAGTTGATGACATCACAAAAGGCAAAAAAAAATAAAATAGAGCCAATTAGCTACCATTAGTAAATAACCTGGACAGAACACAAGTTCTGTCACAAGAAGGATGAATTTAATCAGAAGCATGCCGCAAAGAACAAGAAGAAAAACAAGTGTGAGAATTTCAAAGAGCTCCAATCAGGTCCCTTGTGTGATGTCATCAAAGACTTGGATGCTTAATTTTTGAAAGACATATTTTGATAAAATAAACTTTTTCAGGAAAAGTAACCAAAGATAATTGAAAAACAATTTCATAATCTTTGTGTAGGCGGCAAATTATACAAAGTAAATACAGTTTCACTTAAATCTGGATTGCAACTTTAACATTGGATTTTCATCATTTCTGACTCACCCTACCTCTAGACTAACTTGAGAGCTTGAGCATTCGGTTAGGCTGGACTTAAATAAATGAACTGTGGAAAAATTTGTTGCTGAAGAAGACAAAGTGAGCAAGTTTTACTGTCACTTTGTTGAACTTCAGCTTGACTTTTACGTTTTAAACCGAGGTCTTTGTTCAGGTCAGGGTTTACAATGCTTAAGTCCTAAATCCCCTGAACATCTGCTCGTATGTACAGGTGCTGGTCATAAAATTAGAATATTGTGATAAAGTTCATTATTTTCCATAATGTCATGATAAAAATTAAATTGTCATATATTTTAGACTCATTGCACACCAACTGAAATATTTCAGGTCTTTTATTGTTTTAATTTTGATGATTTTGGCAAACAGCTCATGAAAACCCAAAATCCCTGTCTCAAAAAATTAGAATATTATGAAAAGGTTCTCTGAACGAGCAATAAAAATAATCATCTGAATCAACAAAGTAACTCTAAACACCTGAAAAAGATTCCTGAGGCCTTTAAAAACTCCCAGCCTGGTTCATTACTCAAAACCGCAGTCATGGGTCAGACTGCTGACCTGACTGCTGTCCAGAAGGCCATCACTGACATCCTCAAGCAAGAGGGTGAGAAACGGAAAGAAATTTCTGAACGAATCGGCTGTTTGCAGAGTGTTATATCAAGGCACCTCAGTGGGGAGTCAGTAGGAAGGAAAAAGTGTGGCAGAAAACGCTACACAACGAGAAGAGGTGACCGGACCCTGAGGAAGATTGTGGAGAAGGGCCGATTCCAGACCTTGGGGGAAGCAGTGGACTGAGTCTCGAGTAGAAACATCCAGAGCCACTGTGCACAGGCGTGTGCAGGAAATGGGCTACAGGTGCCGCATTCCCCAGGTCAAAGGTCAAGCCACTTTTGAACCAGAAACAGCGGCAGAAGCGCCTGACCTGGGCTACAGAGAAGCAGCACTTTGGACCACTGTTGTTCAGTGGTCCAAAGTACTTTTTTCGGATGAAAGCAAACTTTGCATGTCATTCGGAAATCAAAGTGCCAGACTCTGGAGGAAGACTGGGGAGAAGGAAATGCCAAAATGCCAGAAGTCCAGTGTCAAGTACCCACAGTCAGTGATGGTCTGGGTGCCATGTCAGCTGCTGGTGTTGGTCCACTGGGTTTTATCAAGGGCAGGATCAATGCAGCAGCTATCAGAAGATTTTGGAGCACTTCATGCTTCCATCTGCTGAAAAGTTTTATGGAGATGAAAATTTAATTTGGTCTGGAATCGGCCCTTCTCCACAATCTTCCTCAGGGTCCGGTCACCTCTTCTCATTGTGCAGCGTTTTCTGCCACACGTTTTCCTTCCTACTGACTTCCCACTGAGGTGCCTTGATATAACACTCTGCAAACAGCCGATTCGTTCAGAAATTTCTTTCCGTTTCTCACCCTCTTGCTTGAGGATGTCAGTGATGGCCTTCTGGACAGCAGTCAGGTCAGCAGTCTGACCCATGATTGCGGTTTTGAGTAATGAACCAGGCTGGGAGTTTTTAAAGGCCTCAGGAATCTTTTTCAGGTGTTTAGAGTTACTTTGTTGATTCAGATGATTATTTTTATTGCTCGTTCAGAGAACCTTTTCATAATATTCTAATTTTTTGAGACAGGGATTTTGGGTTTTCATGAGCTGTTTGCCAAAATCATCAAAATTAAAACAATAAAAGACCTGAAATATTTCAGTTGGTGTGCAATGAGTCTAAAATATATGACAATTTAATTTTTATCATGACATTATGGAAAATAATGAACTTTATCACAATATTCTAATTTTATGACCAGCACCTGTAGAGCCTTTAAACCTTGTTTGGCTTTTAGAAAGCAGTTACAGTTGAGTTTCTTACTTCAACCATCCAGCCAGGCTCCCAGGCAGCACTCCACATTCTAAACATCACACATTTTATATTCAGTCAGGGTTCACCGTCTGACATCAATTTCCCCACTGTGGAACAATAAAGCGTATTCCGGTTCTATATTGGAAATGTAGGAAAAGTAAATATTTAATCGCAAAGTCATAGATCAGAAGATGAACAAACCTGTCCCAGTTTATTGTCTCGTAGGAGTAATTTTCCACTGACAGTCCCCAACATTAGCTTCTCAAAACAAATTATAAAAGATAAAAATTGTTCAGAATAGATTTAAATCTAAAGATGTTTTGGCAATTAAAAACGGCCCATTATATTTCATGTTTTTTCCGTAAAGCAGATCAAGATTTACTTGATTTTTTTAAAACTTTCTTTTACTCTAGTTAAATAATAAATAATTTATCATTATTTGGTTTGAAACAACAAATCTGTTCCACATTATATCCATTCGTAATAGTTAAATAAATTTATGTGAGATTCTGAAAACTTAAAGCTGTTGAAATGTTCATCTGGTATAGACGAGAAAGTTATCACATCTTTATTTTTGCCGTATTGTGTAACAGACTTAATCTAAAACCAATTAAAGTGCAATTTTGTCCAAAATATCCCATAATGGGATATTTTCTGCCTTTCTTTTCCACCCAGGTCAACCATTCCTCATATTGATCAGGCTTTTACAGATAACTGAATTTAACCAAAAAGTTCCTTATCACACCAAGAGAAACAAAATTCTGTGGTCTAATTGACTGACATCTAGAATTCCAAGCGTGTGTGAAGAAAAACAGGCACCGTTCTTCACTTGGCTAATAGCAATCTAAATATGTAAAGACAATTGATGTAGGGATGAATTACCCTACATATACAATTATAAAGTCTTTATACTTTATAATGTCTTGCCTGTGTTTCTGTTTCGCCCGGCCTCAGATGTGATGCCAAACGGGCCAAGAACGCAGCTCTCTCTCTGCTGCCGATCATAGGCTGGATGAAAATCTACAGAATCAAAGAGTGGCTGCTCAGTGACATCGTGTCTGGTGTCAGCACAGGACTGGTGGCTGTCTTGCAAGGTAAGACTCAACGGCGTGTTCACCGAGTCCCAAACAAACGCAGCAGAAGACGACTTCATCCTGATTGGATAACAGCAGGTGAAACGGTCCAGACTGACGGCTGATGGGATCTTGCTACTCGTTAACGTAAAATGTGCATCAGTGAAAATGCTTCCTTTGGTAATTAATTTTCCTCTGAATGTGCACACGCAACATACATACCCAGAAGTGGATTGGTAAATGTTCAGCCACGCTGCTTATCTATGTACGTCACATCTCTGAATGGACAACGGCTGGTTGTCTTAATCTAAGGAATGTTGATGATCCTGATGTTATGCTGTTGTAATACACACAACTATTTGTCTCTTTTCAAACAAAGGTTTCTACTTCTCTTCCTGATCACCAGCTGTCGTTTCTAATGAGCCTTTAAAATAAACGTAACCTGCTTTGACTAAAAGACATTACCAACGTACCGTGACTCTGTTAACGTTTGTCGTTGTTGTGTTGCAGGTCTTGCCTACTGCTTGCTGGCCTCTCTGCCTCCCTGGTATGGACTCTTTGCTACCTTCTTTCCAATCATCCCCTACTTTTTCTTGGGCACCTCTAGACACATCTCAGTGGGTAAGGCTGACATTCAGCAAACAATCTGTCTGTGAAAAACTGAGTTCTCTACTTTGTACTCTCAAAGAAACCATTTATTTCTCCTATTAGTTAAGTATTTTTGATGAGTTGTGAAAATAATTAACCATTTCTAGAATGCCATAGTGTTCTAATAATATCTAAAGGACTAAAGACTCCACCCAAAAACCAATTAGTTGACCTGGGACAAAATAAAATGCAGTGGTCTTCATCAGATGTCCCTAGAGGTCATCTGATGAAGACCAGATGATCTCAGATTTATCTCCCACAGCCTGAGATTTTGAAAAGGTTTCAGACTCTGATGTTCTGCAGCAGTTGGTCCTCTAGCTTCTGATCACTGGAACATTTCCTTGAAATGGGATGATGTACTCCAAAAATATAATTTAGAATTTTGTCTTTTATTGCTGCTCTGTTTAAGGTTGCATTCACACCAGCTCTGTTTAGCCTGCTTTAATCCAACTCTAGTTTGTTTACCCAGAAAGTCCGGTTCATTTGGGGAGGTTTGAACGCAAAATCGAGCTCTCATGCTGCCCAAAAAAGTGGACTCTGGTCCACCTAAAACCTTGTTTTTAGAATTTGGTTTGATTGAAGTGGATTCCAGCGCTGTTCCAACGCCAAGCGGACCAGAGATGATTAAAATATGTGAAAGTTAAGCACCCAAAGTTCCAGTCCTTCAGGACGATGAGTCTTTGCCTTCTTCCTGATGATAGTTGGCAAAGTTGAACAATGGTGTTGGAGCAGTTGATCTTTGGGAAAATTTTGACAGAAAAAAAAAAAAAGAAATCAAGGTCATCCACAAACCTATCAGTTCCATTCTGGGTACAGCCTAAAACGGCTACAACAAAAGAACCAAACTTCAGAAGCATAAAGAGAGAAACAGAAAGGTTAGGATCTAGCGGGAGCTGATGAACAGGCCGCCTGCTTGGGCCAGGCCAGGTACAAATAAGTCTTTATATGTCATCTCAAGGCGAACACTCAAGTAATTAAACTATACACTTCACAACCTTTCTATTCTGCAGGTCCTTTTCCAGTCATGTGTCTGATGATTGGCTCGGTGGTGACTAGACTCATCCCAGACGAAGGGCCAGCTGCCAACATCACAGGATTTTCTGGTCTGACGGTAGACGAGCAGAGAGTGTTGGTGGCCTCCTCTCTGACCTTCCTCGTTGGCATCATGCAGGTCGGAAAGCTTTTTAACCTTTCAGTTCATTACGTCAGTATCTACTGACAATGGAAAATAACAGACAGAAAAGACACAATGTTCTACAGCCACGTTTTAGTCAGTAAATACATCCAAACCAAGGTTGTTGTTTTATTTCCCAACACGTTTATTGCACCAGAAACGAGATGCCATTCAGACTTGGCAAGAGGACTTGTCTCTGCTGAAAGAAGCTACTGAGCTCATCTTGATAAGAGCTGATGATGGGCAGCCACAGTGGCAAATGAAAGTTAAATGTTCATGTGACCTCAGCCGTATCTCACACGCCCATGGTAACTATCCATGAAACTCTCTGTTGCCTTGAATGGATTAGCATGGCTTAGCTACACTGAGAAAGGTACTTGTGTAATTAACCAGTTGACCTCGAGTCTCTGCCAAAGGTTACTTATGTTGGCAATGATGTGCCGGTGCTGCAGATCTGCTGGTGTTTGTAGGCACAGTCATCTCTTAGTTTTACAGACAATAGTCTGAAACTGGAAAATATTGAATAAGCAGCTGTAAAAATGCCATGTTGATGTCAATGGTTAAGGAGAACAAGGTGACAGTGGCCAAATCTGTAATGGACTTAACAGGTCAAGCTAAATTTATGTGTGTGGCACATTTCAGCAACAAGGCAGTAGAAAGTGCTTCACACCTTCAAGTCGAATCTTGAAGCGGATGAGCTGTAGAACCAGTCCATAATATGTCAAACCAGGGCTACAATTTCAATGGGTTCTTCAGATAAGAGCAGAATATTTTAAAGAGAGGCAAAATTTCATAAAATGGCACTGTCAGGAAAATACACAGTACTGCTCCTTTAAAGTTCCGTGCACTATGAACACTTTAGTAACTGTATGAGCAAGTAAACATGAACTCATATAATTTTTTAACAGAATGAATTTGTGTATATACAGGTGCTGGTCATAAAATTAGAATATTGTGATAAAGTTCATTATTTTCCATAATGTCATGATAAAAATTAAATTGTCATATATTTTAGACTCATTGCACACCAACTGAAATATTTCAGGTCTTTTATTGTTTTAATTTTGATGATTTTGGCAAACAGCTCATGAAAACCCAAAATCCCTGTCTCAAAAAATTAGAATATTATGAAAAGGTTCTCTGAACGAGCAATAAAAATAATCATCTGAATCAACAAAGTAACTCTAAACACCTGAAAAAGATTCCTGAGGCCTTTAAAAACTCCCAGCCTGGTTCATTACTCAAAACCGCAGTCATGGGTCAGACTGCTGACCTGACTGCTGTCCAGAAGGCCATCACTGACATCCTCAAGCAAGAGGGTGAGAAACGGAAAGAAATTTCTGAACGAATCGGCTGTTTGCAGAGTGTTATATCAAGGCACCTCAGTGGGGAGTCAGTAGGAAGGAAAAAGTGTGGCAGAAAACGCTACACAACGAGAAGAGGTGACCGGACCCTGAGGAAGATTGTGGAGAAGGGCCGATTCCAGACCTTGGGGGAAGCAGTGGACTGAGTCTCGAGTAGAAACATCCAGAGCCACTGTGCACAGGCGTGTGCAGGAAATGGGCTACAGGTGCCGCATTCCCCAGGTCAAAGGTCAAGCCACTTTTGAACCAGAAACAGCGGCAGAAGCGCCTGACCTGGGCTACAGAGAAGCAGCACTTTGGACCACTGTTGTTCAGTGGTCCAAAGTACTTTTTTCGGATGAAAGCAAACTTTGCATGTCATTCGGAAATCAAAGTGCCAGACTCTGGAGGAAGACTGGGGAGAAGGAAATGCCAAAATGCCAGAAGTCCAGTGTCAAGTACCCACAGTCAGTGATGGTCTGGGTGCCATGTCAGCTGCTGGTGTTGGTCCACTGGGTTTTATCAAGGGCAGGATCAATGCAGCAGCTATCAGAAGATTTTGGAGCACTTCATGCTTCCATCTGCTGAAAAGTTTTATGGAGATGAAAATTTAATTTGGTCTGGAATCGGCCCTTCTCCACAATCTTCCTCAGGGTCCGGTCACCTCTTCTCATTGTGCAGCGTTTTCTGCCACACGTTTTCCTTCCTACTGACTTCCCACTGAGGTGCCTTGATATAACACTCTGCAAACAGCCGATTCGTTCAGAAATTTCTTTCCGTTTCTCACCCTCTTGCTTGAGGATGTCAGTGATGGCCTTCTGGACAGCAGTCAGGTCAGCAGTCTGACCCATGATTGCGGTTTTGAGTAATGAACCAGGCTGGGAGTTTTTAAAGGCCTCAGGAATCTTTTTCAGGTGTTTAGAGTTACTTTGTTGATTCAGATGATTATTTTTATTGCTCGTTCAGAGAACCTTTTCATAATATTCTAATTTTTTGAGACAGGGATTTTGGGTTTTCATGAGCTGTTTGCCAAAATCATCAAAATTAAAACAATAAAAGACCTGAAATATTTCAGTTGGTGTGCAATGAGTCTAAAATATATGACAATTTAATTTTTATCATGACATTATGGAAAATAATGAACTTTATCACAATATTCTAATTTTATGACCAGCACCTGTAATTCAGTTTGTTCTGTATAGAGACATGCCTTAAAATTAAAGTTGTGTGGTGAAATGTGGAAAATGAGACATTCAGAATATTTCTAACATCTTTAATGTCCTAAGCAAATTCAAATGGATTTCTCTTTGTTTTCCAGCTGGCAATGGGAATCCTACAGGTGGGCTTCGTGGTCATGTACCTGTCTGACACCCTGGTCTCCGGGTTCACCACAGCTGCTGCCATCCATATCCTTGTGTCTCAGTTAAAGTTTGTGTTGGGGCTCCAGGTTCCTGGCATCAGTGGACCCCTCTCCCTTATATATGTAATTACAAATTGTTCAGTCCTTTTCTCACCTTAACGCTGGAAAGGGAACGACGAGGCGGTTTATCCCTTAAACTCCGGCTGTGTTTTTCAGACTCTTGAGATTATCTTCAAGAAGATCACGTCCAGCAACGTGTGTGACATTGTGATCTCCCTTGTGATCATGGTGACGGTGTTTCTTGTGAAAGAGCTAAATGACAGATACAAATCTAAACTGCCTGTTCCCATCCCGATAGAGGTTATCATGGTGAGCAATCGTTGTGAAACATCTTTCATAGTTTTAACTGTTTTCTTATCTGACAGACGCAGTGATAGCACAGGTTTAGGTTGGGATTAATTTTATAGCTGTAAATACCTTTTAAAGTGACATAAGGTCACAAGGTTTCTGATGAGGTATTACAATTGGACATTGTAATACCTCATGAGAGGTATTACAATGTCCTTAATGTGCTTAATTATGCGTCTAATTAAGACATAATTAGACAGCTTTATTTGTCCCTAAGTGGGGGAACAAATAAAGGATTATTAACTGTATTATTATAAATCTAATAACACCAATTATGAGTATCGTCTAGTTTTGACCCCCATCTTCCCTGTGTTCTCCCTAGACTGTTATTACTTGTGGAGTTTCTTATGCTTTTGACTTCCGGACCAGATATGGCATTGACGTTGTTGGAAAAATTCCCCTAGGGTGAGTAGAATTTGTTCTATCTTGGATTTACTTTGATTGGCTAAAACATGGCAGAATACTTTGTAGGCAAGTGTTTTTGTTTTAATACTAATAGTATATGGATTACATTTGTCTGACGGGTTGTGTGCTGCTTCAGATACGAGCCTCCAGTCGCCCCAAACCTTCAGGTCTTCCAGCACACGGCAATGGAAGCTTTCCCAATGGCTATAGTGGGTTTTGCTGTGGCCTTCTCTGTGGCAAAAGTCTATTCTATAAAACATGATTACACAATAGATGGAAACCAGGTATGCTGCAACACTGACTAGATAAACGGTCCAGTATGCTTGTGATGTGTATCTCCGTACCAAGGCACGATTTCTCTCGGCCCTGGCTGCAGGAGCTGATCGCCTTTGGAGTTAGCAATATCTTTGGAGCGTCCTTCAAGGCCTTCGCAGCAAGTACAGCGCTTTCCAGGAGTGCGGTACAAGAAAGTACAGGGGGAAAAACTCAGGTAAAATGAGCAGTTGTACTGATTAATATTTATTGCAGTTGATAAAGGGGTTTATTTTAGACAACCTGATAGAGTGGATTTAAGTACAACTATACAGCCCTCTTGCGTCTCCAAAACAGAACTCTGTTTGTGAAAGTCTCATTTTTTCCACATAATCAGTGCATGTTTTACTTTTAGGCCTTTAACTGCAATATAGTAATCTAGTTGTATAAATACTATTCCAAGGACACTCTACACATCTATCTGCATTTACTTCTCTCACAATAAGGTATTATTTAGCCTTCAAAGTCACATAAAGACAACGCTACACAACTGATAGAGGAAAAATATTTCTTCTCTAGCTAATTGTCTGTAAAAGAATACATTTCAACATTTACGTCTGTCTCGTGGTCTCACTGCTGACTGTTGTTGCCATGACATCAGCAGTGTTGTGACCTGATCTATTAGTTTATGATTGTTGTTTCCATTAGATATAATAATCCAATTTTTCATAATCCGGGGGAATCAATTTGACATATTTCAATTAAAAATGGTGACAGGCTTCAAGACAGTGTCGATATGGACTCAATGTAAACATATGGTAGTCATGGCTACATCATGTTTTAGAATTGCCATATCCACATTGAAAATCAATGTAAAGACCTGCTGGGATTAATATCCTTTGCATTCTTCCAAGGCTTTTTGTTTTTCTGTTGCTTGAATATGATATTTTCTCCTTTAAAGAAATATTTATGTCACTTAAGACACTTGAAATAATTTACAAATCCTTACAAATATGCTTCTGATTGTTTTAGTCATGTGGATTTCCCAGTCTGATGGTTTTTCTGCATTTTTTTCAGATTGCTGGTTTACTATCAGCTGTTATAGTGATGATTGTCACTTTGGCTATTGGATATCTTCTCGAGCCTTTACCAAAGGTAAGAGAACTACAGTCTGCTAAAACTGAGACACTGCCAAAGAATCAGGTCTCTGAAAGGAACTCTTGTCCCGGCGTTTTGACAGTCTGTACTGGGTGCCGTGGTCATCATCAACCTGAAGGGCATGCTGATGCAGTTCAATGAAATTCCTTACCTGTGGAGGAGAGACAGGCCAGATTGTGTAAGATATCAAACAATTGAGTTATTTCAGGAAAAATGTTCACAGTCTTACCAACTGAGTTAATAAAGATCAGTTAACAAAAACAAGTACTTCTTCTTGGCATGTATAGGTGGTGTGGATGGTCACCTGCGGAGCGGCCATCCTGCTGGGGCTGGATCTTGGATTGGCTGTTGGTCTTGGTGTGGAGTTGATCTGCGTCGTCCTACGGGTTCAGTTGTTAGTATCTTGCCAGGGTCTAATTCCTGATGTAACAAAAACTCTAAATTACAAATGACAAATAAATATTACGATGACGCCACTAAGTTAGCCTGTTGTAGAAATTCCAGCCTACCAGCTGTTAATCCCAGGTATCCGTGGATTTCCAAGAGTTTCTTTTATTTTAGCATGCTAACACAAAGCATGCTAACATACAGGTAGTGAGATGGCGGTTTTGGCAGACTTGAGCCCAGTGTTTCCCAATCATGTCAAAACTGGTATAAGCAAGAACAATTAAGGTTTTGAGTATGTAACATAGCAAGTGAAGCAGTTATCCTAGCACTCTCAATACACAGTTGATAGCTACCAGATTTAGAAAGTACCAATGTTAAACTTTTATTGCGTTTCTTTTTTTTCCAGCCCTCGCTGCAGTGTGCTAGCCAACATTGAGGGGACAGAAATTTACAAAGACAGGAAGGACTACATCTCTGTAAGTTAGCCACCTTTAGCCTTCTTTATATCTATCATGCAGCAAGCTATAAGTAGCATGAGATTTTGACACAAAACTTTAAACTTTAGCTATGTTACATTTTACAACCAAAAAGATATTATTTGTATCATTTTCTTTGTACGTTAGAATTAAACACAACTTTGTGTCTGTCAGTTAAAATCCATGTGAGCTACATTGCTTTGTGGTTTTGACGTGACAAAATGCATTAAATTTCAAAGGGCATGGAAGCTATTGCACAACGCTGCCTGTCTTCTGGTCATTGGGTGTCTGTATACTCTACCACACATTTACAATAACTTATGCTTGGTGATCCTGATGTTCCACAGATGAATGAACCAGAGGGGGTGAAGATTTTCAGAATCCCGTCCCCAATCTTCTTCGCCAACATGGACTTCTTTAGGAACAAGCTAGTGGAAGCTGTAAGTTTCACCACAGCATACACGCTTTCTTAAAAAGATACATGGACATTTATCTTATAAATTTGATCCTTTTGTTTTCAGCTTGGCTTCAATCCTCTGAGAGTGTTGAAAAAAAGGAACAAAGCTCTAAGTAGAATCCGGAAACTTCTGAAGAAAGGTGACCTCCAGTGGACATCGGTGAGTATTATTTGTTCAGCGACAACTAGGCCTGGCGCGATAAACGATAAATCAATTAATCGCACAATAAACTAAACCTATCGACCTCAGTTTAATTATCGGCTTTATCGTCTCTTCCTGCCTTTTTTCTTTCTGTTGATGACACTGAATGAAAAAAGGCTCAACTCCGTCCGGTGCTCTCCACTGAACCTCCCATCCTCATTTCCTTTGTGTAATGTCCAGCGCACACTACACGAGTTGTGGGCCCATTTTGAAAACCTGAGAGACACATTAGCCGACAGAAATCCTAGGTATAACGGTTCAATCCGGTTCGATCGTGCCGTGTGGTGTCCAGCCACATGGGCACAAAAATAATGGCTACAAGTCCATTTAATGTCTGACTTGTAATTTTAAAGTCAGACATTAATCAATGCTTTACTAGAATCTACCTGTGATGCATGTGGCTAGAGTCAGCGTAAAGTCCTGACTGAATGAAAATCATTATAACCTATTTATGCCACGTTAACGAAGAACAGCTGAAAAGTTACCGGGTTTATAAACTGCGGTAGCTATTTGGCTCCAACTTCTCTCTTGGTCATTTCTATAATTTTTGCACGAAATGTTGAATAAATATTAATGTTGTTTCCACATAATGTTGTTTCCGCTGGATTTTGGGTTGCGCCGTGTCAGCTGTTTGGGATTCCCCTCGTTATTTCCCCTCAGAAAGCACTGAGGAGAATCCGCTCTTTCTGATTGGCTACCTGTCACATTCAGCAGGCTGCGTTAAGCTCCCTGTCGGGGAAAACCCCTGATTTAGATCGGAGCGGCCACGACGATCTACTCTACCGTAACACACCACACACTGCAGGATGATCGGTTAGGAAATCACCAGCAACAATCTTAGATCGGGCAACGATCTCGTAAGGGGAAAATAGGGGCAAAAAATCGTGTAGTACTGCATTAGGTATGTGCCCGTCTTCTTTATTTTAATCTAGTGATTACTGAAGGGCAATATAGTATACAGACTTCATAATCTGCACTCTTTTGGTTGAATGCAGTATTTATTTCCACTTTGGCTTTATGTTGTTTAGTTTTTTCATTCAAGTATGGTTTTTGTTAATGGAGACTGAGAATCCATTAACACTGGAACTGATTTAGTTTATCAGTTCCAGTGTTATGTGTTCTTTTGAAAATAAAGTGTATCTATCTATGGCAGAAAATCTATGCATTATTAGTCATTTCCATTAAATCAGTGTCAAAAGATTTTTAAACAATATTATTGTTTATTGCAATATTTTTTTAGACAATTAATCGTCCAGCAAAATTTGTTATCGTGACAGGCCTAGCAATAACAGCACGAGACTTTCACTCAGATAAACCGTTCCACAGCACAACAAAAGGTTGAGCAACTCAGCATCTGCACTGATATCGCCACCTTGTCTTGCTTTGATATAACTGTGAATTTTCAACAGTGAAACACACCCAGCCTGTCGCTTTGGTGCATTTATCAAATTCTCATCATTTGCAAAATAGGAAATGCATCTTGAAATAGTTTGTACAAATAGCATAAAGGGAAAAAAAAAACACTGTAATTTGTTAACAGACCATGTCATTGTGTTGCAGAAAGGAAAAGACAGCACTGTAGGACTTGGGACATTGTACCAGTTTAGGACAGTTTTAGAAAAAAAAGTCTAATTGGAATGTATAGAATATGTTTGACATATTATGACAACTTGTTCAACCATGCTCATGTTAAAACTTATACAACGAACTGATTGATTTTATTTAAATGGAGCAGTGCATGTTAGTTGTGGTAAATATGCCAGATTCAGCTAAATGTTCATTTCCATCCGTAATCACATAAAATAAACACCACAAGATACAAACATTCATCCAATTTCATACATAAAAATAAGAAATACAGTAAAAACAAATTAAAACTATATATAGCATAGCATAACTTGTGCGTAAATGTTGTGGCGGTAGAGACAATTCAACAGAAACCAATAAATTTGATCTACATGATATAAGCAACTGATAATGTAGGAAAAAGCAGAGAATTATTCATAATTGCTGGCATGTAAACAAATCTGACTTCCATATAAAACGAATCACCCTCATTTGGAAAAACCCCAATCGAACCGAGTGCAGATATGCTTTCTAGTAAACAGTGACAGATTTATTTCCTTCTATCAAGATTAAACGGTGTGATGGGACACAAACAAGCCTGTGATCCTGACAGTTCTCGTGCTTTTGTGTTGTATAGATAAAGATTTACGATGGTCTGATTGGAATTATCTTCCTCTTTCTGTGCCAGTAACCCATAAAAAAACAAAAGGTGGATTGTCGATAATCCCTTATTTTGCTCTTCCAGAGCATCCAAGACCAGGAAGTGTGATTAAAGTCAAGTTAAGACTGTTTAACTTGACTTTAATAATTAATGAAATATGCAGAAGTCAAACAGACATCATTCCCCATATTGACATAAACTAAAACAATGTTTCTGTAATAACATTGTTGAATCCAGCACTGAATGGTCATTAACAGACTCTTTGGTTACATTTCAAACTATTCATATTATTCACATTGTACATTTGTGAAAGATGAGGACACTGAGTGTGTCTGACATGGACATTTAATATCACTTTGAACGATACTTTGTTTTACTTTGGTTTGTAGTTTGCACTGTAAAAAAAATCAGGTACACAGACTAACGATTATTGAAAATGCAGTCAGTAATCTGCAACATGAGAACATTCAGAATAACATCCCAAAGACATTTCCATCGTTCCATCCTTCATTTGCATGTAAATACCAGTCAATAATGCGCCGAATAGCATTTTTTCTAGAAATGCTACAAAAAGTTTTTGGATTGGCAGGTTTCCCATGAATGAATGAATTACGTTCCACAAAAAAATCCATGAATACTGAACTGTCAATAGATGGAGGTCCACTGTATGTAGAAAACATCCTGGTGACATTTTAACTGTCTTGTTATTCCACTATGACAAAAATGCCTTAAAAACATTGTGGATTTGCATTTGGCAACATAGCTACCAGTAAAGAGCCCAGTAAGAAGGAATCTATCTGCCATTTAAAATGTTTAAAATCTCCCTGATTAAAAATAAATCTATGTTTTCCTGCTGCAGAAAGGGTTCTTGAACACAACAAACGGCTCCCTGGTGGACCCGTTAGAAGACAGCGACAACGAGGAGCTGGACAAGCCCATCGACTTCAAGGACCTTCCCATCCGCATCGACTGGAACGCCGAGCTTCCTGCCAACATGGTGGTTCCCAGGGTGGACATCCACAGCCTGGTGCTGGACTTCGCTGCTGTCTCCTTTCTGGACATATCTGGACTGAAGGGACTCAAAACCGTGAGGGATTCTGTTTCCAGTGATCTGAATATCTTCTTATCGCTCCCACCTTTTCCCCTACCACCTTCATCTCCTCCGTTTCCTTTGCAGTTGCTGAAAGAACTGGTCCGTGTTGAAGTTGAGGTCTACATCGTAGCTTGTGATCGTAAGTGTGAAACTCCGGTTCCGACAAGTTCCAACACCGTTAGCAGCTTCATCTTTAAAATGTCCATTTTCTCTGGTTCATCAATCGAAAAAACACAAGAAAAGAGACAGCAAAAGACTTGATACCAGGTCAAAGTTCACCTTTCAGCAGAACTATGACCCTAACAGACTGCCAGAGCTACATCAGAATGGTTTAGATGTGTTAGAATGGCCCAGTCAAAGTCCAGATGTAAATCTGAATGAGAATCTGAAAATAGATTTCTACAGATTCTCTCCATCCAATCTGACTGAGTTGGGTTGTTTTACCAAGAAGAATGAGCAAAAATTGTAGACTTCCAGTGTCGTCTTTCATTTGCATTTAAGTTGACAGTCCAGTACGAATATTGGAAGTTGAGTTTAAAGCATCACACCAAGACTAAAACTAACTGATTTTGAAAAGACATAAACTAAAGCTCTCACATCAACAGAAACAGGAAGTTTTGATGTAACTCTCATTTCTTCTGATCCATAGCGTACATCCTGGAGAAACTCCACAAGTGTTGCTTCTTTGATGAGGAGGTTCAGCCCTCCATGTTCTTCCTAACGCTGCACGACGCCATGCTGCACATTTTGGAGAAACATCCAGAGACGACAGAAAGGAAAGCAGTCCGGGATAAGGTTAAAAACCTCCTCATTAGATCACATCACGACTGGCAACCGTTTTCTAGTTGTCTGACATTAAATCAGACTAAACGCTTCCTGTTTTAGCTCAGTTAGGATCACCAACAGCACTCTATATGCTAAACAAATGTTGCAATTTTTCTTTTCTTTTTCTTTCTTACATTCTTCAAACTCTGAAGTTTAGTATTTATATTGAATTGCATTAACTGTATGTCTTAGATTAAACGTTTCAGGCATGAATCCATAAACTTGTCTAGATCTTATTTGAAGTTCTAGAACTAAAATCTACACTTTGCTGTTCTGACGTCGCTCATAACTAATCTGCTGTTATACTGAGGATTAATGTCTATTTGGAAGCAACTTTAACTTCCTGGGCCAGCCTTCTACACCCAAACACTTTCACCTCTGGGTGACAGAACCCGTCTCTTTCCTGACCAGCAAAATGCTGGTCAGGAAGGAAGCCCACAATTTTGGAGGAAGCCCATAATTCTCTTCCTGCTTTCTTTCCACTTCCCTGTGATGTCACACAAGGAAGCAGGATGCTCACATCCACAGGACAAACTACAAACGTCTAATTTGAAGGCAGAATTTAGCAAATAAAACTAACTGCAGTAATCCCAACTGATCTAAAAATGGAGCTTTAGCAGAGGTTCAAGCTGGAAGACTCCGCCCCCTCCGTTCACCCATTGACGTCATGCTCATCCCCGTCCTCAGCCTGGACCTCACCCTGCACGTTCAATCAGCAATCAGGCTCTTCATAAGAGGATCCACACCCAAACCGTCAGACGCTTCCCAGCTGCGTTCAACCCACCACCTCCCCATCTCCACCCTCATCCTTCGGTTCTCCAGGATGGAACCCTTCCTGACCACCACCACCAGTGTCGGGCCCCGGGGGAGAGCATCCCTAATCAGTTATCGGGATGTTCATCGAGTTCACATCAAATCTCAGCTCAAATCAGCTGCCGGGGCCCGAGCGCCAAAGAACTGTTATTCATTGCTGTCATTAAATCTTTTAATTGTTTCTTGTTCTCGTCTGAGTCTTTCCAGATTGAACTGGATATGTCTTATGTCAGAAACGAAAAGCGAGAAATATTTGTATTTTTATCCAGCATGATTGGTTCCACCTGCACAATCAAAATGTACAAAACCTGAATGTGTTCATGTTTCCCTACAGATACTGACAACAGTGACGGTCCACCATCCGAGTGGCAATCTGAGGAGCAGAGATAAAAATGTAAGCTGATTTTTTATTTTTATTTTTTTCCAGCTGAAGCTTCCTGCTGTTGTAATCGTCCCGTACAGTCGGGTCATTGCCACTCGGTGCACTCATTGTTTGAGTTTTGGGAAATATTTAACTTGTTTCATTTCATTCAGCTGTATGTAGGTCAAGGACGAAACACATAAAGGACCACTCCAAAGAAATAAAACATGCCGTCTTTATAAGCTCATGCTTCGGTCTATATGCAGACCATAAGCCTCACTCTGAGCTACAGGCAAAGCAGAGAAATGTAAAAGTGAAGGAATAATCTGTTGGTTAGTTCTTACATATAAACTTTAAAAAGTGCTCAGCTCTGTTTATGTGTTTGTCACATAAAACCTCCATAAAGACGCAAAATGTGAAAAATACATGTGAAACTCTTGTCTTGCAGGGTCCAGTGCCAGCTGCAGAGACCAAGTTCTAACCGGGACAGAAGACGAAATCAATAAACGAAACGGCAAAAAGAAAAGAAGACTATATATTTTATACATCGCTTTATTTATCATGCCTAATTAATATATGTTTTAGAGATTACGGTTTAAATGATTGTAAAATCAATACGAAAAGGTAAATCCATATTGCATTGGGTGTAAAAAAAAATTTAATACAATCCCAGATTAACAATACATGATGAAATCTAACAAAACACAAGCGTGAAAAGACGGAGTTCACCTCATGGTGGCGCTAGCAGGAACAACTCTTACTGTTTTCGTCTCTCACATCATTCTGAATGGCTACAGGAACTGATTTATACACATTTCTCCTAATACCCCATCGCTTAACATCAATCAGGTTTAGATTTGAACTTTGACTGGGCCGTTCTGTTGTCTTTCAGCCATTTGAGCCGATTTAAGTCAAGCTTTAGCTCCTGGCTTCACATTCAGATGACAATGATGAAAAGTTGCAGTTTGTTTTCTGTCAAACATCCAAACATGGATCTGTGTATTGCAGACAAGCAACAACAAATGAAAAACGGACCCAATTCAAATTCAAGTCCATGGAGTCCAGATTCACTTAGGGAGGAATTTAAATCTGTTCCACTTTTCAGTCATCTTTCACATGAAAACGTTTGAACGTGGCTCTATAACTCTTCCCAGATTGATGGGCAGCAGCAGTTGTTTCCCTGAGGTCATCAGTGATGTCTTGGCATCGTGTTAACACACACACTTATGATGTGAAGTGTTCTTGAATTCGTGTTAACACACACCTGGATGCTCCAGAACAGCAAACATCCACCACTCAAATTCAAATTTAAAAATACTTTATTGATCCCAAAGGGAATTTAAAAGACATATTAACTAGAAATTCATGGGTGTTATTGTACAGTGATGGCTGTGGGCAGGACTCCTGCTTTTATCAGGTTTTTACGCTGATAATGATCCGTTACGTAATGAATTCCTGCAAAACATTTCATATTTATCTAAGCTTGTATTTACAAAATTGTAAGTTTTTATATATATAAAAGAAAATGTTTTATGTGATTGTTTCTGTGTGAGAAATATTATAGGACCTAGATGAGGTGCAGATGTAAATAAATCCATTCCATTTAGACTCTTTTTTATCATGAATTTAACAGCTTATTTTCAGTTTTTTTATATTGTTGTACATAGAAAATATTGTTATACCATTCAATCAAATGTACTGTTTTATTACAAAAGCCATATACTGTTTTTTATACTGTAAACATTTAATTTATAGACCATTTTTGTTGTAATAATGAATCTAAAAAATGAATAATTTTGCCAAAGTTCTGTTATCAAAATTAAAAATAACCTTTATATAATTTACTTTTATTGGTCTGTTTTGTGCTCATGGATATTTTACAGTATGATAAGGAGTGAGAGACATAATATCAAAACTTCTATGGTAGTATATTGCACACGTCGACTCATTGAACTATAAATCTGTGTGTTAATTATTGAACAGAGCGCAGACAAAAACCGCATCGTGATGGGACTGATGACAGATTTCAGATTAGAGGCTTTGGCCAAAGGTTCTTCAAAGGATCTTTTGCGTTTTGCCGGAGTTGGACTTTTCAGAAACGTTCACTGGAATGACAGTGACTTCGAGAAAACAGTATGTGGTTTTTAGACCTGTGTACTCTGAAGACAGCCTCGCTGAAGACCATGAGAAAATCGAGAGGAAACACAAAGCGCTCCTGGAGCATGTTAAGGAAAACCTGACGTAAGTGTTCCTGGGCTCAATCAACGCAGTGGCATCACTGCTCTCATTTTTAACTTTTCTGCGAAACAGGTAAGAGAGAGAATCAGATGAACTGTATTTATGTTTTCTGTGTTTGTTCGATTGACGCAGCTGCAATGCAAATCGTGCCAAAAACACGGTGGTCTCTGTTCTGCCTGTGATTGGCTGGATGAGGATGTACAGAGTCAGAGAGTGGCTGCTGGGCGATGTGGTGTCTGGGGTCAGCACCGGACTGGTGGCCGTCATGCAAGGTCAGAACACCGGCCGGACAGTTTGGAAGGGAAAAACCGTTTCAGCTGCATTTTTTCTTTTTTTAAAAAAAAATAAACTTTCATTTATTTCAGCACTTCAATTCACAAACTGAAACTCATATAAAAACCTATATGAATTTCGACTTATGCACTTTTACCTTCCACCTAACTTTCCATCGATATACTTGGATGCAGTTATACAGCAGATCACAGTAAATTTAATATGTGAAACCAACGTCAATTTCTTGTAAAATTCACTGTTAATATTTGTTACATTTTTTTTATAGAAAGACTTTTATTAAGTGTCTTCCAAGTTCTAGTTTTCTATTAGACACACTTTGAAACTTCTTGCGTTTCAAAGAGGTCGTGATGCCACATGACTCTTGGCCTCGACAGAGAAACAGTCCCAGAGCATCACAGATCCTCCATCGTTCTTTTCCACACGTTATGTAAAATCGTTGTAAAACTTGTGAAACATTTTAAAACCTGCAGGAGCGTTTGTTAGCAAAAAGCTGACTTCATGTTTGTATGATTATGTCTGATTTTTCTTCATTCAGTTTTACTTTTCACTTGTTACTTTTATTTCAGTAAAATAAAGGTTTTAAAACTCGATTCAATACTTTTTAAAAATGTTGCTGTAACTCATATTATCCAAGGTCATCTAAAGAGTCATATAATCCTGATGGCTGTGGGCAGGAAGGATCTCCTGTAGCAGTATGTATTGCAGCGAATCTGAAAAAGCCTCTTACTGAAGACATTGACGATTGCTCTGATAAAGTTGCGGTGAACATTTGCCTGACTTATAAAGATCAGCAAACATCTTTCTGTGTTGAATGGAATGTTTTCTTGTTCATTCTCATTTTGGGAAATGTCTAAAAAAGGTTTGAGCCAATTATACAATTTAAAAAATAAGTATCCCTGATGAAGACCAAACTTAAAGACGTCTCTGAATTTGAAGAGAGGTACAAAAAACATCTATAAAAAAATGCTTTTGCAAAGTTTTCTGGCATTTATCAAATAGAAATAATTTTGCTAGTTCGAACTGACCTAAAACTTTAACTTGGTTTCTACTGTGTACAAATTTATTCCGGAAATTTCCCCACCTGACAAATATAAATACTGTAAAGGTTTTATTTTCACTGAAATTATACTGATGCAATAAAATGCTGGAATGATTTTAAGGATATAAGTTGACAAGCAGTGGCGATAAATGTGACAGACTTTTCCTGCCTCTCATTCCATAATTACACATATAACAGGCCAAAGTAATAAAAATGTGACTACACTTTTAACTTAGTTAAACAAAATACTTATACTTTGAAAGGACACTGGTCTTTTCTGATTCAGTTTTTTGCTTTACTAATCAATAGTATTCTTGTTCTTTCCTAGACATAAAAAGATGTTTAACTTGGCAGCAGCTTCACTCAGATCAACTATCTGCTAAGACTGGGGGTTTATTACTAGCATAAAATGTACAAAACAGAGTACAGGCAGGAAATTTAAAAATGATCCTGACTGCACATTAAATGTTAAAGGAGACCAAATGCAAAGGTGAGGATTAAAGGCTCAAACTACAAAAGGAAAGAATAGCCTCTTCACAACGATGTCTCCTGACACTAATGAACATCATTTATAAACTTATTTTAATGGGATTTTCTGTGTCTTCCTGCAGGACTGGCCTTCTCCCTGCTGGCCTCGTTGCCTCCCAGCTACGGCCTCTACACAGCTTTCTTCCCAATGCTAACATACTTTTTCTTTGGCACCTCAAGGCATATATCTATAGGTATGTTTCATTACCAGGGTCTGTGGTTTACTCTTTCAGTCTAAACTTTTCCCTAGAGATAAAAAACAAGGATTTGAGTTTGTTGCATAATATCCGTGTTGCTGCATAGATCTTATCATTTTGGTCAGATTAGATATGATTTGACTTGGCCTGTCCTGTTCCATCCTCTCTGAAGGCTCCTTTCCTGTGCTGAGCCTCATGGTGGGAGCGGTAGTGACCCGCCTGGTCCCAGAAGATGGCCCGCATGCTAACATCACGGACTTTGAAGGCCTGACCCAGGACCAGCAGCGAGTCCTGGTGGCCTCCTCTATGACATTCCTCATGGGTATTTTCCAGGTGAATTGGATTCTTTATCCCTGGATCATATACGTAATTATTTTCTAACCAGATGTAAGTCTGGTATCAGACTTACATCTGAAACCAGAAGTTTACATGCATCAAATAAAAAGATGCGTACATCTTGTTTTACTTCTCACTGTCTGAAGTTAAGTCAGACCAAACGTCTCTTGTTTTAGGTCAGTTGAGTTATCAGAATTGTTTCTATTTACTAAAAGCCACAATAATGAAAGAGAAAAATAACAGATTTATTTAACAATTTATTTATTTGAATTTATGGAACTCATTACTGTGGCATTTAGCAAATAGAAATTATTTTGGTAATTCTAACGGCCCCAAAACAGGAAAGATCTGATCTGACTTAACATCAGTAAGTCAGTCAATCAAATGTATATGTATAGCACGTTTTAGCAACATGGCACACACATGAAAATACAAAGTTGTAGAATACACAGTCAACAATTGTCAAGTGTCATCATTACACATCAAAATGTTGATTGTTTCATTTATAATGTTTCAAAAGCAACTCTAAACAGCTGAGTTTTACTCTTCATTTAAAGGCATTTAGTGTTTTGGATGTTTTACAATTTTCTGGAAGTTTGTTCCAGATTTGTGGTGCAACTTTTTTATTCGGTGTATGTAAATTTCTGCTCTCAACTGCTTGTTCTCTGCTTTTTTTTTTGTTTGTTTTGTTTTGTTTTGCTCCAATGCAGCTCGCCATGGGGGTTCTGCAGGTGGGCTTTATCGTCGTCTACCTTTCAGACACTCTGGTGTCTGGATTTACCACAGCAGCTGCTGTTCACATCTTGGTGTCGCAGCTCAAGTTCGTGTTGGGGCTGAGTGTCCCAGGAATCAATGGCCCAATGTCCATGATATATGTAAGTCCAAGTTTGGGGCAATCTGATGACAAAATCAATCAAAGATTGTCCCACATTATACAAATCAGTACCAGCAGAGGTCTTGTTTCATCTTATATACTGTCAGGTGTACTTGAGTTATTGGGCCAAGTTTTAAAAGGGGTTTGGGAGGAATTAGCTGCTTGAATACAGACTTTTCAAAAATGGGATTCTGAGCTGATACTCAGGATAGTCTGAGGATAATCCTACCAACTCAGCATCTTGCCATTTTGATAGGGTGACAAAACACCCTAACAGTTCTATAAAACATACAGTTCTAGGTTTTATTGAACAGTAAGTTGACTTTAAACATCAGTCAAACATCCTAGGTGGCCAATGTGCTACTTTATCCAAAAAAGTGGTGGTTTGTAATACAGCGATAGAGGTTGTTGCCCATGGTGACAACAGAAAGGAGGGTGCACAAGATAAAAAAACATCAGTCATATGCAAATTAAGGATTCAGCAAATCATGCTTCTTTCTGCAAAAAGCAAGATTATATTAAGTATTTTCTCCCACCCCAAAATGCAGATGATTTCCTGGATTGTGGCTGGTAGGGAATTATTTATATTAGAGTATTACATTTTGGAACACATTGTCCAGAATGAAACAAACTCACCCCAGGGGGTAAATACCAAAAGGTTGATCAAGCCTTGCTCTGTGTTCCATAGTCAGTTGGTTTTAGTTGTGAGTTTTTTTTTCTGAATTCTCACTATTTTCAGTTAAAAATGTTGTTTGCCACCCACAAAATCAACATAGATCTATCTTTGATTTTAAGATTAATCATAACTCTAATGGACAAGATGATCCCAAGTGGGATTGTTCAGCATTAAGACTGTTGATAGAATTCAAGAAATGGGTTAGAAGTCGCAAAAGAATGTCCAGGTATAATAAGGATATTGATTGGGAAAATGATTTGGTCATTTGATGGGTTGATTATCCTTAGAGTCAACTGCAAATGATTTAATTGAATGCATATTCACTGCTTTAGTATATTTCTTTTAACAAAATCTTCATCTTCAATAAAGAATGCTTTTAAAGACGCTGACATGCAGATGTGCTCCTGCTTGACAGACCTTGGAAAAGATCTTTGTCCAGATCACCTCCACTAACAAATGTGACCTAGTGATGTCCATAGTGATCATGGTGGTGGTGTTCATTGTAAAGGAGCTTAATAACAGATACAGAGCCAAGCTGCCTGTTCCCATTCCCATAGAAGTTATAATGGTGAGTTCTCCTGATTACCCTCATTTATCTTTCTTACATGACTTATTATGGAACTCCAAGGTATCCGCTGCCATATAAGACTTTTATACCATATTTTATTTTAAATGCTTATGAAAAATGTGTGTTTTCATTTACACAGACTGTTATAGCTTGCGGGGTGTCCTATGGCTTCAACATTGAGAGGAGGTATGACGTTGAAGTTGTTGGCACAATGGTTAGGGGGTAAGTTTGAAGCTTTCCTCTTGATATTTCATCAGGTACGTTATTAAAAATAAAAAATAACCACTTTCACATTCTAGGTATGAGTCTCCAATTCTTCCTAGCGTCCAAGTCTTCCAGGAGAGTGCAGTGGAGGCCTTTCCTGTAGCCATTGTAGGATTCGCTGTGGCCTTTTCTGTGGCCAAAGTGTACTCTGCCAAACATGATTACCCCATTGATGGTAACCAGGTGCGCTCTTTGCCTATCCTAGCTTGACAGTTTGGCTCTGCTCTAAGAAATGGAGTTAACTGATCACTGATGGTCAACAATGAGAGTGTAAATCCTCATAACTTTAGGGTTGAATATTGCTTTTATATGATGGGTTGCATGAATCAAACATGCAGTAAAGAATCATTTGACCTAAAACAATTATACTTTTTTGTTGACAAGGGCACTGCCTTACCTGTTGGGGTTTTATCTTAGGAGCTTGTTGCATTCGGGGTTAGCAACATATTCGGAGCAACCTTCAGGTCTTTCGCAGCCAGCACGGCCCTCTCCAGGACCGCAGTGCAGGAGAGCTCTGGAGGCAAAACGCAGGTCAGATGTGTCCAGAACTGTGCATGCTCTGTCCTATATCCCCACCTTCCACTTGTACTCAAAGTTTACTCACTTTACAAAAACAGGTTGCCGGGCTGGTCTCAGCGATGATGGCAATGATTGTAACAGTGGCCCTTGGGTTCCTGCTGGAGCCACTTCCAAGGGTGAGGTTGTGGTTTTCTTTTTTAAATAGAAAAACAGGTGATAACTCACATCCTACTCTTTTCAACATGCTAGTTGCTCAGCATGCTATTGATAGCCCTCATGCTAACATTGGTCTTGCTAAAATAAGCATATTAGCTATTTTCTGTATTTTTGACCCATCTTTATCATACTGAGTGGAGCCTGTTCATCAACAGGCTGGTGATATCTCACATTTGATAGCGTTAACATGCTAGTTGCTCTACATGTTAGTGATAGATCTCATTCTAATGTTATACGTTACACATTTTGTAAATTTTTTAAATACTAGTCACATTTAGAATACTGAACTCAATGTAAATTCACATGCTAGTGATATCTCACCTACTACAGACAGAATTTAAGCTAACCTTAGCATTTTAGCAAATTTTCAGCATCAACACACTGGTTCCAACCGACACACACACTTTGGCAGGCCCCTAAATTTTTGTAGTTTGATTCCTGTGTATGATAATATATGTAACTATTTTTTTATGTGACGGCAGTCTGTTCTGGGTGCCTTGGTAATCGTCAACCTAAAGGGGATGCTGATGCAATTCAGTGAAATACCGTACCTTTGGAGGAGAGACAAACCAGAATGTGTAGGTGCTAATGGCCTGTTAAAAATAACTATTTTACATAATCCTTTGAAAAAGTACTTGCCTCATTCCTGCAAATGTCCTGTTTCTTTTCCTCATCTTTTTTCTTCTACAAATACATTTTTGCAGGGCTTTAATGAGAAAAAAATTGCCAAACTTCTGACCAGTAATTCTAGTAGCTCCACAAATCAGTCATTCCGGAAAAAAAAAAAAAAAAAAAAAAAATACCGAAAAAAATTACAAAAACAATTGCAAAATCCTGGAGGGACTGTTAACTATAGAGAAATGTTCTGCTGCATAACCCAGGAGTTCTTCACTTCAGGTCAGGAACATGTAGTTGGACATTCTACTTCAGGCTTTTCTGCTCGAGACTAAAATTTGTGGTTTCATTAATTACAGTAAATTGTCCAGATTTTGAAGCAGCAAAGATTAAGGCCTTCAAACTGTCACCACTATGTTTTCTGAAAAGTTCTTTTTCTGAAAGGCTCGGTTAGTTATATAAAAAATGAAGAGACTTACAGTGGGCTTGCGGTGTTCATGGGGAACAGCTACAGCTGTGGATAGTTAAAATCCCTGAATACTTCAGACATCTTCTAACTTATAAGTGCCTATTTTAATATACTGCTCAAAAAAAAGGGAACATTTCACTTTAATTTTGTGTGTGGCTCCAAATCCAGGCCTCCATTGGTTAATAAATTTGATTTCCATTGATGATTTTTGTGTGATTTTGTTGTCAGCACATTCAACACACAGAAACACGGATCATGATAACTTGTAGTATAAGGTGCATGGCCTAATCAGAGCCGTTCTACTCGTATTTTTTTATTTTTATTTTTTATTTTTTGTACAGGCCTGACAGTAGTGAAGCCTGGAATGATGAGTAAAACTGAACTCAACTTTCCAAAAGAAAAAAAAAATGCTAATCACAATTAATTTAAGATTTAACAATTGGGCATTTACTTTTTTACATCAAGTCTGGTTGAATTGTATTGGATCGCTTTTCCCCCTAAAACTGATTTTGTAAACAACTTTTTGTTATCTGTGTCTCATATTAAAAAATATATCGAAATGATCTGATTCATTAAATTGTGACAGAAAACAAAATCAGAATATCATCTGTGACTGGGGCATATACTTTCTCATAGCATTGTATTTGATTTGTTCATGCTGTTCTTCTGGTACTGACTTTTTTGGTGTGTGTGCAGGTGGTGTGGGTCGGAACGTGCCTGGGGGCCATCCTGCTTGGACTGGATCTCGGTCTGGCTGTGGGTTTGGGCATAGAGCTTCTGACCGTCGTCTTCAGGACTCAGTTGTAATAATAACATTTATTGCATCTGACATAAAGGAAAAAGGAAATTTCAGTTGTACTGAATCAGATAGAAAGGCATAAATGAGATCATGAAACCTTGAGACTTCAAAGCTAATATGACTACTGTAATAAATTGGCAGGGCTCCATTGTTATGTCTTGTGTAATTCCATTTTATAGCATTGACATGTTGCTTAAGTTTACCACAGCTTTATCAGCAGAATATTACTCATTGTTGCAACAGTGTTCAATATAATTCCTACTAATAGGAAGTATTTAAACCAATCCAATGCAAAGCCTCAGCAGGTCTTACTGCTGCGATAGTAGCCTGCCCCCTGCTGGCTACACAGTGAGATATGCATTAATATTTCAACAGAATCAAGAGATACGCAACTCAAAATATGTCAATTCAAATTATGTTTTAACGTTTTTGTCAATTTTGTAATACTTCCTAAAATGTAAGTTTTGAATCTTGGCTGTCAGTCTAAGTAATCTAGCTAGCTCTCAATATACTACATGTACACATAACAACATACATTTCTAAATCAAGAGTGTTCCAGAAGATCATTACTGTAAGAATTAAACGTTAGATGGTCTAATACTGATCCTAGTGGAACCCCTGCTGTACACTTCATATAACTGAACCTAACATCGGTTGCAACTGAGAGCACTAGACAAAAAGTTAATTCTAATTTTAACCGGATAACTATGCTGTATCTAAAGAAGAAATTTCTAAGAATGGAAGTGGAGATTTTTTTTTATTTCTGTCCTGTAGAACAATGCCCCAACTTTAGGAAAGGTTTTGGTTCCTTCTCCACTTTCAAAAAAGTGCCTCCTCTCATTAGTGACTATAGAATCAGGTTATAATGTTTGGCTGAAAAACAAAAAACAAAGTTTCTGTTGAGTCAAAAGTGGAGAACAGATCTAAAATTGTAATGGATAAAAACTCAACAACATAGGATTGAAATTCATTATTTTTATGTGGATCTCAAATTTTGAACTTTCAATCATGTACTTCTCAAATTTACCACAGTCAAGGTCTGAAAGATGGAAAAGCTGTTAGCTAACTCTTGTTGGTACTCTAGAGGTGACAGATTCACTTGATGGATGTGGATCAAAAAAACTGACATAAACTGCTTTCATTAGATCAAGATCTGATGAAAAATTAAAGATCATCAGCAGATTTGAATAGAGGTAGTGGAGCCAATTTATTATTTATAAGAATGTCTTCTTAGGTCTGTCTTTTGAACAACTGCTATTTCTCTTTAGTCCCCGCTGTTCCATTTTGGCCAATCTCCCAGGTACCGACCTGTACAGAGATCAGAAGGATTACCCTCAGGTGAGTCGGTGAAATACAGTAAAACACACTATGTCCATACAATCACTTCACATCCATCATCCGTCCTTCATCAGGTATGTGAACCAAAGGGAGTAAAAATCTTTCGGATATCTTCGCCCATCTTCTTTGCCAACATCGAGTTCTTCAGGAACAAACTTATAGAAGCTGTACGTATGAAATGATGCTGCTTTCATCTGTTTTTGTCTTGGCTTAAATAAGGAAGCGCATAATGATCACACCGTTTTCCAGGTTGGGTTCAACCCTCTCAGAGTTTTACGGAAGAGGAACAAAGCGCTCCGAAAAATCAAGAAGCTGTTACAGAAACGGGATCATGGCATCGCAGAGGTGGGAACTTATTCTATGTAGTTAGAGAGTATGTAAAAAAAACAAAACAACAACTAAATAATAACCCTCCTGGTGTTTTGTTGTTGGTGGTCCTTCCTTGGTTTGGACCACAAAGTTCAATGTATTTTATTAGGAAAAAGTAGTGCTTAAATCTGAAGTAGAAGTGTAATCATACATGAATTTGAATTTTTTATTTATATCTGAAAAGTGGGACATTGATTGAGGCCACTTTACTCTCACACCTCTGAATAAATTCAGAGTAACCAACTCTCTTCAGAAGTTGGCACATTTGCAAACCTACTAACCTAACCAGGCAGATCAGGGAAGGAGGCCATTAATCAAGAGGACCATGGTAACAATGGAGGAGCTGAAGAGAGTCACAGCTCAGGTGGCAGACTCTCCACTAAGGACGCAATATCCACTGGCGATCACCAGACACATTTCCCTGACTTCCTTACTTTTACTTTAGTTCAGTGTTTAATACCATCATCCTGCAGAGACTTGAACACCACTTTATGTCTCTGAAGCCTGGACTTTCTGACAAAGATACTTCAGCATGTTCATGTTGGAAAACACGTCCACCAGTGGAGCTCCTCAAGGTCGTGTCCTCAGTCCTCTCTCATTTACTCGGTTGACACATGACTGTGTATTCAGATATAAAGGGAATAAAGTCACTGCGTTTGCAGAATGCACCACATTTTAGGTGATGTGCAAAACATTTGTCCTCTGACTGCTACCTGCTGTGAACAGGGAAGTTTCTCAGAAGTCAAAAAAAGATGGATGTTGCTAAATACAGGATGATCCTGAGAGACAACTTCTTAGAAGCAACAAAGACTTGAGTCTTTTTACAGAGGTTCTGCATCCAGAGGTGTTTCCGCTACGAATGCACACAAAACATTGTCAATATTCCTCTAATGTCAAAAAAACACAATTTCACTATTGTGGTGTTTCCATTAACTAAGAAACGCAATTAAAATCACACATGAAAAAGCTTGTTCACCTGATAAGTCATAAAAAACACACTGAGCCATCATCCTCTAACCACTTCCTGTTGCCTTTTTCTTCATGGTTTGCACCAGTGGCATCATCTGGCTGTTGACCATGTGACTCGTGTGATGTGGAAAAAATGTTTCCACTGCAATCTTGCAAAATAAACCAAAAAACACCTCAACCTATTGGTAAAACTTTGTATCAAAAAACGAGGTTAATTTTGGGGGTTTTTTTTTTTCAAAATTGGCACAATTCCATTAAGCAAATTTATTTTTAAAATGTCAAATTGCACAACTATGTGGTCAATAAAAACACTGCTACTGGCTCTGAACACACAGCCAGAGCTTCAATGGAATAATTGGATCAAAGTATATTAATATGTTAGAATGGTCCAGTCAAAGTCCAGACATAAACCTGATTGAGAATCTGTGGCAAACTGATTCCCACAGTTGCATTCTATCCAATCTGAGCTTGAGCTGCTTAATAAGGAAGAATGAGCAAATATTTCCAATGGACTTGCAGACATGGTAGAGAAGCTGGGAGAGAACAATAAAAAAAAAGAGGAAAAAAACGTGATAATTTGCTCTGATCAGTTACATAAAATCCCAATAAAATGCATTAATTTTTGCTGTAACATGCCAAAAATGTGGTGGTGTGAACATTAATTTTACTTTCTACATTGTGGAACAGAAAGGCTTAGAGTATTTGTTCTGGACCGCAAACGATGACCCTGAAGTGAACACGGAGGATCTGGAGCTGCCGGTGGATCTGAAGGAGCTTCCATTTCAGATGAACTGGAGCGCCGAGCTTCCGTCGGAGTTCAGCGTTCCCACAGTGAACCTCCACAGTCTGATCCTGGACTTCTCTGCTGTTTCCTTCTTGGACATTTCTGCGATGAAAGGACTCAAAATGGTAAAACAGCAAATCCACCTGCAGTCACATAAATCTACATGAGGTCCTTCAAACACAGAATGATCTTCTGTGATTGTGACTCATATTTTTCCTCTGATCACAGCTCTTTAGCTTGTTTCTCCACCTGCTTTTTGAGAACTGACTGCAGGGAACTAAAAGAGGTCTGGGGAGTTTTGCATATGTAATTTTTTCTGATTTTGAGCCACTTGTTACCAGCCTGTAGCTCAGGCTCCATCATGCCAGAAAATACTCAGATCATCCTAAATTGTTGCTGAATTTTTGGAAGAAGTTGCATTGAGGGACTGGTTTGATGTTTTCTTCATGGTGGTGAATGCTGAGCATGCTCTGCTCTGGTGGTAACCTGATACTGTGGTAACCTACCAAACCAGAGGCTGTCCTGATGCCTTTTGGGCTCACATAGAAGTTCTCGATGATGCAGAAAATCGTCCTTTTATATCTGCAATCTATTCAGCCATTTCTCTCCTGAATGACCGGTTTGATGAGAAATGATGATGACTTCATGCTTTTATTTGGATGTAACCACAACTAACACAAGACAACAATAATATTAAACACATCTGTTGTTTTATAGCCGTTATATTATGAAGCTTCACATGTTAAAGCCGTATGTTATTCTCTCTTCAGGCGCTTAAGGAGTTTACCCGAGTTGACGTGGATGTTTACATAGTGTCATGTGACGGTGAGTTTAATTAAGTCTCTTTGAGTATTTTTCTCATTGTGCAAAAAATGATGATCAGGCAGATGTGAAGACAGTTGAAAGTTGCTGAAGTTATACTCCAAACCTGAAAGTAATGGATAACACAATGGCCACTCGAAACAAAAGCAAGGATAGTAATGCCTGCGTCTCAAGTTGGAGTTCTTCAAGTGACGATTTAATTGGTGAGTTATGCAGTTTGGAGGCGGAGAGCCACAGCTTAGAGATCCAACAAACCAGAACCCTATGGAGGAACTTACAAGCACTTTACCACAGTGGTGAATTACAACAAGAACTGTAGTTTATAACACAACAAGGTTACAGACGGACAGAAGTTCTGCTCCAGTTCTGACCAGCATTGTTAATCTGATGTTTACAGGCGTCAGAATGTTTCTCTGCTAACTGAATTACCAGCATACTCTATATTAACCTGCCATTTAAAGCAAGTCTCACTTTTAGCCTCGAGTGTTTAAATAAGTTAATGTAGCTGGTTAAATATTCTCAGAACAGTCTGTGGTTAGTTTCTAGCATCTTGTTTGACCTAAAAAACTTAAAGTGAAATCTGTAAACACTCCTTAATCACAGCGAGTCCTGATGACGTATTATCCTTCTATGGCATTTACTGGCCCTAATACTTTATTTGTTGCCATAAAGTGCCCTTAACGTTACATATCTAGTTTGAAAAACAAAAGAAAAGCTGCAGAGGGTTTCGTGAAATTGTCTGAAAACTTCAAACATATCCATATATTTATTGTTTACTTGTATCAACAGCCCTCATCATGGAGAAACTGCACAGCTGCATGTTCTTCGATGATGAAATTCGGACGTCCATGTTCTTCCCAACTCTACATGATGCCATGCTGGATGTGCTAGAAAAACATAAGGACAGCAGCACTGGCAGTGTGGTGAGAAAGAAAGAAATGCAATTTGCTTAAAATTTGTTTAAAAATGAAAATGAGTGATAACTGCCATCTTAAAGAGAAATGCCTAGTTTTGTTACGGGTGAAAGTATTTGGTCCACATGGGGTCAAAGCAATGTGTTAGAGGAAGTTTCCAAATCATCCAACAGTCAACAGGGACATGGATGCTGCATCTGGTACCAGCATATGTCCAAATAGAACCATGGTGGATCTATTCTGGATCAGATGAACTGATGAAGAGAAGCAGCCCCATCATGTTATGATGTTGGCAACTTGACATTTTCTCTCATAGGAAATGTGTCGTTTTAAAGAAGTACCATTCAATCCCTATTTTTCTTTTAAAATTAAGAGAAACTTAAACATTTCCTATTGTTTGTTTATATTTGCAGAAATTGTAAAAAAAAAAAAAAAAGAGAACATACAATTCTTAAAAAAAAAAAAAAACAAGATAAAACTCACACCTCACAATAATTCACAGCTTTGTTTTGCCACATAAAATCAAAACCTGATATGTGAGTTTGTGGTTGAACCTGTATTGAACTGTAAACGTTTCATTTCCTGTTGTCTTTGCAGTTGAAAGGCACCAAACTGTAGAGGAACAACCTGGAAAATCAACTCATGGAAAAACTACCCAGGAATAGTTCAAGCAACATGTTAATATTTCAGTCCAGTCAACGACTGTTACTGCTGTACATTTGGTATTTCACTGGTTATTATAAATTATTTGTATATTTTTATTTATAATTCACTGCAATAAAGTTTGAATTTTAGGTGTCGGATGATACCTGGAAAAATTTGAATTATTTTGTGTTATTTAACCTTTACTATCCCAGGTAAAAAAATTTCATTTTCAACAAGAACCTGTTCAAGAAGAATGAAACAAAAAAAATACAATCATATTCATAGACTAAATATGCTGAATACACACAAGTCAACTGTTTTTAAAAGCAGGTGCACTTTTCACATAATATGGATCTTACTGACTCAGTAAAAGTTGATATTGAATGTATTGAGTTTTGGATTTTGGAATTTGTTCCAGCAAAATGAAACCTAATTTATTAAGTGTAAAATGTGAGTGTTGCTGGAAATGGAGTGAGCCAAGGTAGGACGGGGTTTGTGTATATATTTTTATGAATTTCTATCAGTTTATTAATCTGCATGGAGTGATTGCTACAAGTTCACAAATATCACATATTAGTCATGGAGTAATTGTGTTAAAATAGGGCTAGATTAAAAATAAAATCTCCAGTTTCATTTTTTTATTTCACTTTTTCTTAAAAAGAAATTACAAATGAAAATATTTTCTAAAACTTTCTGTTATTTCAATCATCCCTTCTATGAGTTGAGCTGTAAAACACGCTTATAAAACAACATGGCTGCCCTGGGTGTGGTGACATCATCCAACTATGAAAACTGAATGATTGAATTATGAAAAACAAAATCCAGATTTTCTTAAAATCAAATCTTCAAAAAAAGTTATCAATAAAATGAATTTATCACCCAGCACTATGTTTAAATATTAAACTAATGAACCTAATACAGGAGACGATTTCATTAAATTACCATCAAACAAACGGGAGAAAACATCCGCTGTTGAAAATTTATTGAATTGTTTTAACATCCGTTAATGTAGGTGACATCAGTCGACATATATACAGATTTTTAACACGTCATTAAAAAACTGAAATCCATCTTTTCTCAGGGTCTATAATCTGTTCAGTGTGGAGCTGAGCTCAGCGTGTGGAACAGATTCCTCCCGTCACCCAGAGCCTCACTAACATCACTCACACTAACTATGAAAATGAAATGACACTGACTGTTACCCTGGCAACCAGCCGGCAGCTTACTGGTAGTACGGCCTGTAGCGGCTCTGGTCTGGGTGGTGCGGCCCTGGCATCTGACCCTGGGGCGGGGGCCCCTGCATACGGGGTGGCGGCCCTCTTGGGGCGGGCCACATGCCGGGGCTCAGACCCCCCGGCTGGCTGAAGGGGGGGCTCAGGGTGCCCTGGTCCTCAGAGAACTGCTGCATGGAGGAGGGGTTATAGTGATGTGGTGGGGGGGCGTTAACAGGAGGGCCGCTGTGCTGCGGTGGAGGTCCTGGAGGAGGGTGGTTGATATAGGGGGGGATCTGGCCCATAATGTGCCCAGGTGGGGGGGTGATGGGTGGGGGAGCTGCTGACATGGGCGGTGGTGGGGCCTGGTTGTACACCATGTGTGGGGTCCCAGAAGCCTGGGCGGGATGCTGCATGGGGTGGCTGATGGGCGGAGGAGGAGGAGGAGGAGGGCCAAAGTTATGCTGCGGTGGCGCCATCATGTGGTGAGAGTGCGACACCACGGGCGGCTGACCGGGGTAGTCCCCGGGGTGGTGGTGGGGGGGCTGGCCGGGGCCGGGCCCTGCGGGGTGGGGATCCCGGGATGACGAGTCATCGTGGATGGGCACCGTGATGAGGTTGCTGTGTTTGCGGGTGGTTACCGTGGAGATGCGGAAGGTCTCGGGCCCCAGCGGGGACGGCGGTGGAGGGCCGTCATGGGGGCTGGGCGGCGGCGGCTGGCTGTAGGGCGGCAGCGGCGCCGGTAGGTGGACGTGGCTCTTGGGGATGTGGGGCGGCGGCACGCGGAAACGCTCCGGCACGTCGGGCGGCGGCAGATGGACGGGCTCCTGGCGAGACGACTTGGACGCCCTCATGTGACGGTGGTTGACGTGCGCCTGCAGGTCGCGCTGGGACAGGTAGGTGCGTTTACATCCCGACACGATGCTGCACATAAAGAGGGAGCCGCGCTGGCACTGCTCGATGCGCTGCACCTGCTCTGTACAGTTGTACATGTTAAGCCTGGGAACACACACACACACACACACACACACACACACACACACACACACACACACACACACACACACACACACACACACACAGCAGACATGAGCAACAGCACTCAGGCCAGGGACTCGACTCATCTGTCAGGAAACAGCGCCTCACCCTGGACACATCTTCTCTCCTTTCTTCTCGTGCAGCAGAGCACAGTCGTAGCAGAAGACATGTTTACAGGGAATCTGAGAAGTTAGAGAGGAGAGTCACAACTGACAACAACTCATTCATTTCAATCTATTCAAAAAGTATAACTATTATTATTAACCCCAGAGTGGTTGATTTTAAATGGTTTTTAATATTCAGACTCCTTATACCAAGTCTAACAATAAAAAGTTGACTGGACAATACGGCTGAAAACTTACTCCAGCGTTCCACATCAGTCAATGTTAATAATAATTAAATGTTTTTTTTTGGTTTTATATATTTGAAATACTGACAACCCTGACCATCCTCTTCATGAGACTATCTTCAATCAGAGGCTTCTTCAACTGCACTGTAGTACAGACTGCTGCAGGAGACGTTACCTGCCCACAGCTGTTACTATGTACAATGACTGAAGAATTTTGAATTCGATCACATTTAATTTCCCTTTGGGATCAATAAAGTCTTATCGAATTTGAATGATCTCTCATGGATGCCCTCATATGACTTGAGTATCCAGTTTTTACTCAGTTCTGTTTTTTATTTTCAAGCAGCTTTGAGGTACAGTGGTGAAACCTTAATCAACTGATGCCGCTCACCTTGCTAAGCTCATTGTGAGTTGTTGAGCAACTAAAACCTTTTCTCTACCTACACCCCCCCCGCAGTTCTGGATCGGAAATACCTTATCAATGCAACCGAGCTAGGGGCTGTTGTCGAGGCAACCGGAGCTAGCTTATTGCCTCCATGCAACTCCGAAATGTTGCAGTAAATTAGGGAAAAGGAGCCCAGGCCATTTACCCAGGCAGAAATGTGGGAACTGTATCATTTTGTGTAAATAACGAACATATGAATCTGACTTTTCAATAAAACGACTGAACCAAAATGACTTTCTGATCCCATTCTCATCTTTATATTGCATACCATCCGTCCGTACAGCTGAATGGGGAGACCACATTTGTCACAGAAGTGAATCGGAACTCCATCTCTTTCACCGATCAAGTTCAACTGTTGGCAAAGTAAAAATATGTTCAAATGAGCTTTAGTATCAAACAACAAGATCAATGCAATAACTGGTCTACAGGCAACGCACCTTATAGTCCCAAAAAAGTGGCTGTGGAAATCTCCTCTGACTCCCGAACACATCGCCAGCTTTAGTGCAACAGTCAAAGCGCTCCTCTTGCTTGAAGTTGAATTTATCTGGCAGATTTTAGAGAGACAGAATGAAGCAGAGATAACAGACTGAGAGCTTTAGAGTTGCAGACCAGGAGCAAAACTCCTCCATGGCAGACGTACAAATATTCACATGGAGTTGAACAACATTCAAAAATAATGACAGAAAAAGTTAATTCCTGAGACTAATAAATAAATAAATTTGTCTTGACATTACAATCATTGAAGTATCAGCTACATTCTGTATTTCAAAGAGGTACCAGGTTGTTCATGACTCTCCAACAAGCCATCCAATCAGATGGCCAGCAACTATAAAGGTCTCCACACAATAAAATGTTGTAATTTTGGTCCACATAATGTAAATCGGAATGGCAAGATAGATTTCACGAGCCAATTTTCAAAAATTCATATCAAAACAGAGAAGAAGTGAGCAAATTTAACGTAGCATCTCAGCCAAAAGATGGTGCCAACAAACCAATCTCCAAACTCTGTCCAGTTAAAGTCAATCTCACAGCTTTAATAATCAGATATTGTGATATTAGGATAAGTTTCAAAATATTATCCAGGAAGGGTTTCTACTCAGGTTTGCAAGCAAAACTTCCATCCTTTTCCAGACTGAAATTTCCAAAGGATGGAACGAAGAAAGGAATGTAGGAAGACAACATAAGACACTGAAATAGATTATAAAGTCTCTAAAATCAGATATCCCTCAATCATTCATATTTATGTTGGCATTGCAAATACAGAATTAAAATGTTGTATTTTTTCAGACTTCACCAGAATGTGCAGAAACCTTTATCACAAATAAAACCTTTTCCATTCACAATCATAACCTCAGGTCACTAATGGCATGTGGCTCACCAAAAGACGACTGGTTTAAGAAACAATTCAATAAAAACTACAGCTGCATTCATCTATGGTGACAACAACCAAACTGTGCAGATTATTTTTTGCACTTTTACAAAGTAAACTTCCCAATTCATTCAAATCTTGAACTTAAAGGCACAACAATTTGAAATCTTTTCATTCATCACTACTGAACCTATTAAACCACAACTAATAGCATTCTCAATAAGAAAAAGTTACAATTCTCGACCTGTGGTTTGTGTTAAAACTCAACGGTTTACAGGGCGCCCTGAGAGGCTGCAGAGTTGGCTTATTGCCTTGGGCCGGCTCTGCTTACCGTCCTCTCCAGGTTCGGGTTTACAGGGCCGGATGCCGGGTCTCTGGATGCGGGGCGGAGGTTTGCTCCTGAGTGGCGGCTTGGACAGCAGCTTAATGGGAATCCGTCTGCGAACGTCCAGGTCACTCAGACTCCCCGAGCCGTCGCCGCCTGGGAGGTCATTTTCTGCTGATGATGAAGGAAAGGAAGATGAACAGAAAGAAACAGAAAATTGTACAAAAAAAGATTCTGGGTATATGACTGTCAAACTATAAGATTAAAAAAAAAAAGGTTTTGGTTATACAAGATGAGGAGAAAAAGAAGAAAATAAGCAAATATCACAATTGATTGTCAAGGAAATATTTTTTTATATATTATTACTATGCCAATTTTTCTCATGTCATGCAGTCCTAGAAAAACCATCTTCATTCAAAATGCAACAGGCTTTCTGAAGGACAGCAGACAGGCATTCCTGACACCTGCTATCTTTTTCAGTAAACACTCAGAGCTAGCACTGCAGCTCACGCCAATGACAACACTCTTTGGTGTGGAAGTTGTTCCTGAGTGAAGATGAGTCAGCTTTTTTTCAGCTTAAGTGAGGTTTAATAATGATTTTAATTCATTTTAGTGTCTTGAGCACTAAAATGAATTAGTGCTGAATGTCTAAGAAGCTTCTAGAAAAGAAATTGTTAGATGTTCAAGTTTTTTAAATCCACAGTTAAAATGTCTTGTAATCACATTATCTTTGTTTAAAGAAAGAGAGAGAGAAATGTTTGGTACCTACAGTGATTTAACAGCGCTCCCACACATTATGTCAAATCAACTCTGTTGTAGTTGCAAAGAAATATTGGAATATTGGAATCCTTGAAGTATTTTTGAATTAAAATCAAATGCTTTTGTTATCTAACATAACAGTACATTTTAGTAAAAAAATAAAACACAGGGGTTTATTTTTAATTATTTTTTATACCTCTTTGCAATTATGTGCTACTTTGTGTTTGTTCTAATCTCAAATTAGTGTGAACTTTAAGATTTATGTGACCGTATAAAAATATTAAAGGTAGTTTGTTTATATATTACCACTGTAATAAAAGTGGACAATTACAACGGTAGTGTAAAAATATTAGAGTTATTATTATACAACTGTATCCGAATAGTAACACTCTATAAGTAAAATGTTACCAATATATTACCAATTTTAATTGAGACAATAATAATAATGGTTAAAATTAGAACAAACATGCAAGACCACTACAGTACAATTATTGTACAGTGGGTTAATACGCTTGATAGCTGTGTTAGGTCTGTCTTATTTATGTCAAAATTAATTTTAAAAGCACTTTCTCCTTGTTTTTAATCGGGCATCAATGTAACTTCTCCAGCCGCTTGGAACAACTACCGCGCAGATTACCAATTTATTTCTAACACCGACAGGTTCACATAGTGTTGGAAAATAACCACAGAAAACAGACAAATCGAAATGATTTTACTGTGTAATACAAATAACACGACTCGATAGAGCAGGGGACAAGTTAACTTAACGTAGAAGATTAGCCGCATCTGCTAACATTGGTCAGGTAGCATTAGCGGCCTAACGCTGTAGGAACCAATTTAACTCCAACTATCGTGTGAACATAACTCACCAATGTGAGGAGTGGTAATTAAACAAAGTGCTGTCTATTATAACAGAAAACTATATAGGCTGTCAGTCTGAACTCTAACTGTGCGTCAGTATAATGATGCACTTTGCATGACTCTGTCTCTAAGCATTTTTAGCTTCCTGTAACTATGCAACAGAGCACTAAGAGGCAACGATACGTCTCAGGAGAGTCATTTCTTAAATGGTGGTTTGTTTTAGCCCAAAAATGCACTACAGAGAAATAAAACGGTTAAAATAAAGACAAAAATGAAACTTTGTTAACAGCGGCTCGGGCTAGCAGTTTGCTTACCGCCTTGGTCCATGATCCAACGAGAGAACGCAATGCATTATGGGATATGGACGACACACGGAAAGGAAATGGAATGAAAGGAAGGACGAAAAATTTTTTTTTTATTATTCAGATGCAAAATATGTAACATTATTCGATAAATAACACTGCAGGTTTACGGAAATGCTTTTTAAAGAAATGTAGTACGGTGAATAAAACATACAAACTGAGACATAAATAAAACAATAAATAAAAAAAATATTCAAAACAAATAATAGTACGGGGAACAAAACAATATATAAAGACATCAACGATAAAGCTGCACTTCACCAAACAGAACCGTATTAGGGATATCCACACCTACATATTTTGACGAATTAATGGAAATACCATATGCTGCCACAAGATGGCAGTCATGCATAGAAAACCACCCGCAGTTCCGCAGGTTTGACGTAAACCGAGGTCATTTTGGAAAACCAAACAATGACCTGGGTGGCTTTTTAACCTCTTCAGCATATTGAAAATTAATAGTACAGCATCATCTCTTTTTTGGCTGATAATTGTAAAGCTGCCATAAACAGTTCATAATCACTAACTGAACTTTTATTGAAGAACAGAAAGCAAGAAGAGAAAGGAAATGATCTGTGTCTTGTCTTGCTTGTTAAACTGGGAGTTGTGTCCCCACACAGAGCTGCTTGAGTTGTGAACCAGCGTTTTTAGGAACTTTTGGTTGTGTAACATTTATTGGTTCAAGGGATGAATGCAGTCAACATTTTCCGGAGTCTTTTTCCTGGCATGAAACAAACAATCTGGATTTCAAAGAAGGGGAGACCTCAGCTGAGGAAGCAGGCTGAGTCTTTTTGGGTCAGAATATTTTCTACCTAGTTTTTAGTGGTGAAAATAAATTGCTATGAGAGTAAAATTCAGACAGAATAGAAATTTGCATACCAAATCAATTAACTGATCTGATCAAAAGGTGGAATGTTTGTCAAAGAGTATCTGTTGGATGCTCTATGAGAACAATATGAAACACAACTTTTCACAGGTTTCATTGTCAATTGTGGCCCGTTAAATACCCAGGAACTTTAGCTTTTAAATAAAAATGAATAAATAAATAAAATCTATGAAAGAATTTAACAGGCAGAGCTAAGAAATAAATTCCAGTGCATTATCTTGTTATAAAGAGAAACATTCTTGTGATTATCAGAAATATGTTCTTGTTTAAACAGGAAGGTAAAATGCTGGCACCCCAGATGTCAGAGAGTTGTCCAGAAGAAACGGAGTCAGAGGAAACAATTTTAAAAAAAAAGGTTGTAATCTGTCATCAGAATGTATTTTTACACTGTAAAAATACAAAATCTTACCAAGCATTTTAGTCTAATTTCTAGCTCAAATATCTTATTACACTTGAAAAAAGACAAAACTAACAAAAGTAACTTTTCAGCAAGACGTAGGGGCTTGTTTAGTATCAATAATTCTTGAATATTGATAAAACATACTAATTCCATTGGTTTTCACTGAACTTAGAAAAATGTCTTGTTTTAACTTGAAGGGTATTTCTTTTGCTATGTATATATCATTGAAACGAGAAAATTATTTGCGATAGCAAGATACGAAACTCATTTGTTTACATCAACAAAAAAATTGCATTGCATCTCATTGTAATGGTAAACAATCTATTTCCTATCTCTGGCAGTTTTATGTTTCCATATTAATCATCATAAATTTTCTTTGGTGACGTGGAAAAAAAAAAAACATACATATTTTCAGCTGTAGATGGAGTTCTGAAGATTTCACACAAAGTCACGACAACATCTTGGCTGTTTATTCTGCTACTGTTTATTGAACTTGTTCAGTACTGGAGTTTCACGGAGCAAACAACGGCCACAACACTGTGTTACAGTTTCTCTCTTTGGGTACAACCAACTAACACAAAGTTCAAATTATTCTTATACAAAAAGGGACTAAAGTAGACAGGGACTGCTTTTCTCTTTTCACAGAAACACCACTCTGTCAACACACACACTGCACATAGACTTCTACGACTCTCATCCATACAACATGCACACGCCCATCCAGGGTGGGATACATTCTCCAATTTATTGAGTTATTTTTGACATTTCTTGATCCTTTTTTTTCACCACTTTCCATGAAACAGTGCTCATCCTTACAACAGAAAGATGACTATCGGTTTGCGGCTGCTTTGTTAGCAAGACCTGGAGCAGGAACTTATGCCAAGCACTAACTGTCTCATTACATTTATAAGTTACATTACCTAACGGAGAAATTATCAGCCAGTGATAGAAAAATGACTTTGGATTTGGTGTATATATATGTTTTTTTCCCCCAAAATTCCATATTTTGGATTTCAAGCCAAAACTAAGACCAGAAAGTCCACACTCAGTTCCCATGTGGAACCATAGTTGTGGTTCTGAATGTTTCAGACGATTAACTTTAACAGTTTCCCATGACCACAAAGTGTTTTGCAAAGCCCAAGCTTTCAGATTAATTTCCTACCTTCCAGTCATCAGCTTTGCTTTAGTACGCTCTGTAACAACTGGCAGAGTCTTAAAAGTCCATCATTCCTTTTTGTGCGTGTGTGGGTTCTGAACTCAAATTCAGATCATCATTAATTAAAATGGGTTTTTTTTTGTGGACAAATGCAGGAATTCTGGTTGGGCGGTATGTGCCAAACAGTCAATCAAGGTATTTGGTTGTGAAACCTGGACTGAAACGAGCGGGTGGAGGCCAGGGCTTTGAGAAAGTAACCAGAGTAACAAGAGCAACAGAGCATACACACACTAGGTTGTTTATCTTCATTCCCCCCAAAATATTCACTACATTCGTTCCTTGTAGGGTTGGAACTCAGGGTGTAACAATACATTCAACTCACAAGACGTGACGCACGGTCAACGAGTCAAGTCTACGTTTGGCTTCCCTCCCAATGCCAAAAGAAAAAGTAGAATCCTGCTTTTTGTCATTTCACAAACAGAGCAAAACGTTGATAGTGTTTTATTAGATCTGTGTTTGGATTAGAACTGTCCTGTTGAGCTTTGATTAGTACAATAACTTCAGATTTTAAAGCATGGACAGTTAAATGCAATTCAAATTCCTTCAAAATTCATAATTTCTCTTCACTGAAGCTGTGAGTCACATGTTAACTCCAGCGCCTTTCCTACTCTGCTTCACAAAAACACTAAAGACATCTTATTTTTTGACTTAAAAAAAAGAGACAAAAATATTAAAAATAACATCACAAATTGTGTTTAATGGAGTCTGTAAGCAGTCTGAAGTAAGTTTTTTATTTTCCAACTGCAGATTTGAAGCTGCATTAACAATTTAAAATGACTAAGAGCCTCATTTAGCGCACATTTAGCACACTCTCTTCAAAACAATAATTAGGTTTATTTTACTTCTATTGATCTGTTCTGGCCATCATCTTCCTGCGCAGTTCTGCTCAGTTCTCATCTCCCACCAGGACTCTGCCTGGGATTTGTCCCATAGAGATGGATTTCTGTGACAGAATTTCAACCGGGCCAATCAGAGAACAGAAGAAGCTGTGAACAATGACATCGAATAAATTAAATCAATAAGCAAAACAGTTTGTTTTGTTATTGTACATTGTGATTTAAAACAAGCCAACATCTGCATTCTGTGCTCATGACTCAGGGACCTCGACATAAAAAAAAACCATCTTGTTTTGCTGTTTGTTTTTGTGGGGGATTTTATTCCCCCTTTAAAATAAATTAAAACAAACCTAACATTTGGCTTCTTTCTTTTTCCTGTTTTTACCAAGCATACAGCAAACCACAGCCCATGGTATGTGCCCAGCAGTGATGCTAGTATTGTTACACCCCTGATACGTTTGTCTTCCAGTCCTATTAAATACAAGCCACAATTGTTTCCGGAAGCTCCGACTCAAAGGTCCATGCAAAGGACTGGGACTGGGAAGGCTATTTGATCTTTGGCGATTACTGCGTGACTCTTAATATTACCGCGTGGGAGAGGCAAGAACCACGAGGCATTTCCACTCAGTTTGCCATGTTTACAGATGGGACAGTGTGAGTATGGTTGAATTTAGTGAGGAAATAAACCTCTGGACTTCAGCTGGAAAAACAAGCAAATCTGTTGGGACCAAAATATGATAAAATGATGATAAAATATGACATATAAAAACTCCTCTGGCCTAGTTGCATAGGTGTGAACATTTTTAAGCCAGCACTTTGCTAAAGCACCTCATCATCCAATTCCTCAGCCGACATAAAAGATGAAGAAATGTGAGGAACCTGAAGTAAAGTTATCTGATTTTTGCCAATTTTCCAGTCAGTTTGTCGAAAAGGATAAAAATGTAAAATTACATCCACACAGTATTATTTACTTTGGAGATAAAAGGTAATTATCAGCTTGCAATTTTCTGCTAATTTTTTTCTTGTTTGCAAAACTATTTCAGTCAATAGACCAGATTTCATTGATTCATTACAGCGAGTCATTCAGGCTGTGAAACAGCAAAGTCTCCTCATTTGTGGTCCTCAGGATGATTTAGTGACGCCCTGGACCAGAATCCAAGAATGCTGTGAGTTTAGTTTGCCAGCCCAGGTGGTTGATGCAGATACATGGTTAGGAAAATGTTAGGTGCCAATTTACACCAACACGAGGCCTTTCAAAAAATATACAGACATATTAAAGTCTTTAGAAAAGAGCAAGATTCAACTCAAAGAATGACTTTTTCATCAACCAGGTGTTTTGTTTTAATTCAGTTTGACGGGATATGGGACTTTAAACATCCAGTGGCTTTAATCAAAAAGTAGACCTGGGAGCACCGAGCCATATCTATATGTATTCTGTTGTTGTTGCTGAAAATACACACATGCACGCACATACGTAAACACTAACAAAATTAGACAAAGATAATCAACCTGAACATTTTGGGATATTGTATACCGTTATTGTTTTTTGACCAGGCAAATTCTGTGAAACCGTTTTTGCAGATATACAATAATTTACAGATTCCTTTTCTGGCTAAGTCAGACAGCTTTGTTTGATTCATCCAAATATTAAAATGTTTAGCTTATCGTTGAGCTCAGGTAAAATGAAGCAAAACCTTTTTTTTTTTTTAACACTTTTAATAAAAAATAAAAATAACCTTGAAAATTTTTGTGGCCCCTTAGTACTTTCAATTTGACACATTTGGCCACAATGTCAACAGGTTTGGACACAACCGGTGTACAGATTTCTACAGCCATTTTCTTTTAAAACATATTTTTCTTTCAACAGATTTGTTTGGATTATAAAGTGTAAACTTGGATATTTGAGTTATTTTTTCTTCTGAATATCCCTGCCTGGTATTTTATCTGTTAAAATGAGCCACAGATAGAACAAAACTGGTCATTGCTACCAACACAAACTGTAATGATGGAAAAAGAGTGACATATCCAATGACAGGACAGTGTTTCTGTATATTTAGCTTACTAAATGGGAAAGAGACATTTTCCATACTATCCATACAGTCATGGGAAAAACCTAAGTACACATTTGATGTTTCTGAAGTATTTCAAAGGGAAGCAACTTTCAGCCATTGCCAATCAAAAACACTTAACTGACCAACAGTAAGTACATCAACTTCTATTAACAGAGGAGCTTTGGCAGATAGATAGCCTGGAGCGTACAGTCTGTGTTTACATGGAGCCATGATGGAAAGGCATCAGAATAACTTTAGGGAAGCCACCGCCACCACTTGTAAATCAAAGGAGGACTGTAAGGGAAAGCAAGGACCGTCATTCAGCCGTGAGAAGGATTACTCACAAGTGGAAAACATTTAGAAGCGTTTTCAATCTTCCTAGGGACTCAAGGGTCTCAGTTAGCAAATGAAATGTTACGGTCCATGGAGACACAACTGGACCACAGGATCTTTCCATGTTTTAGTCACAGAGTTGACAATAAACTCCTCTTACCCCAAACTATCGTAGAGTTCAATGCAAAATCATCTGTCTGATAGTTAGGCTAGACTAAGCTAAGATAGACTAAGCTAATCAGACAGACAAGATGAGTTTAGCTGTGTGACCACATGGATCTGTTTTTATGGGAGACCAGATAACAAATACCCAGAGTGGAAAAATAAAAAAATGTCGGTTTCATGTTTCAGTGTGTACATATGAGCTGTGTCTCATTTGATACGATGACGACGTAGCTCTATCTCTCTATGTATCCCGAATGCACCTTTCTTTCACAAATAAAAACTTTCACCAATAAACATGGTGCCGTTCGGTGTTGTTTGGTGTTCTTTGCATTGTTCTGTGACATTGTTACATCACCACCCACTGGCCCGGCAGAGGTACTATAGCGTCTTCTGTTGTGCTGGATCCGACCGTGTGGGCGAGCATTTTTTTCCTCAATTGTTTATGAAAATTGACCATGTTTGTAGTGACACAATTCCCCCCACAATGGTACGACAGATTGATTAAACAATACCAAGACGACATCTAATCACGATTGCAACTAATGGTGTTTCAACAAGTATTTAGTTTTTCCTACAAATGTATAGTCTGTGGCTGAGTGGAAGCTGTGTTAGCTAGCAAGTATTCAGGTGCTAAAGACGAGGGAGCTAGCATAACAAGAAACACAGCTATCGTACTTATCACCACCATATGTGGTACACTTGAAAACAACACAAAAAAGCTAACACACAAAAAAAAATTACTGTTTTTTTCTCCCCAACATGTCAAAGTAGAAAATTCAAGTGCAATTAATGTTCCAAATATTAGTTAAATCACATACATTTCTCTCTAAAGTAACACTTTGTCGCTTCTAGGTAGTTTATCTCTTGTTATATTTTTTTTTTCATAAAAAGAAAAACAAATCTGTGTTATCTGTTCATGTGCTAAGATGGATGAAGCACAGGCTAAGGTGGAATTGTTGGGATGTAATTAATTCGTCACATTTAAGTACTTTAAGCGCATATATCTGCTCATCAGCCCAGCAAAGTAATGAATGCTGTAGGAATACACCTGTGCACTCTCTTTGTGGGTCAGTTCATAATGGCACATCATGACTATGACTGGATATGTCCGTGCATTGCTCAGACATATCCCAATGTTCGGTAGCAACATGACAACATAACAGAAGACAGAGCAAAGCATTGCTAATACTAAACGAACGTGGAGGAATTGGGAGGTAGAGGGGAAAAATGTAAGAAAATAAAGATTAATGGACACAGTAGCAGCTGATATTGGCTAGCTAATACAAGCCTGTCATTATTACTATTAATCCAGTATTAATATTATTCTATTAGAACCACTCTATAATAAAACAGACTGTATAATGAAATTACATTTTTCAAAGAGACTGTGACAATGCTTAAAGGGATAGCTTGGATCTTTTTGAAGGTATTGCAAATATTATTATTCTTATCCATGATAGTTACAGTAATAAGAATATGTCATATTGCAGTGAGTTTGAAAAAAAGGGAATTAAGTAAGACTAATAGCCAGCCAGATGGAGCCCATGTTTAAGCTGTTTAAAAATATTCATATCTCATTGAGTGCAACGCCATATTGGTGGAGATTAACCTTTCACACTTTCTTTGTTAGGTCTAACAATCTATGTAACTGGAGTTACATAAAATCAGACTGCATCAATCCACCAAATCAGCTGATCAAAACTACAACACCTGGAAGAGTACAGGACTGAACTGTTTCAGCACCGACGTGAGATCTAAAATGTTTAAATTTGTTTTGGAGAAAATCCATTGAGAAATGGAGAAAAATGTAAAGAATTTTAAACGCAAGATTTAAAGGGATCTGCAAATTCACTCTGTAATATCCAAATAATACAGACACAATTTGATGCTAAGCACAACTACGACACAGTAGGTAATAACCACTTATCCATGATTACCTTTTAGCTCAGCTAGTTAGACTTGGGCCCCTCTCCCAGGAGTAAATGGATGTAGAACAGACGGATAAATAGCAGCTGATGAAGCAAACTAATACAGCATCAGTCCGAAACAACTTACTTAAACTTTAGAGTACTTGGATAGAAGTAGTCTGGCTGAACAGCAACAAACCAGACAATAAAAAGAGCAATGGCCTTTTTGGAAATGTAGACTTTTAGTATTGGCTTCTGTAATGTTTAAATGAATAGTTTCAATTTGAGCTGTTGCTTCACAAGTGTTCCAGAACAGAAAGTCTTCTAGAAAAGAGAGAATTCACAAAGAAACTCAATCTCCATTACTTGCCGTGATTTATATAGACTAACTGGATTCACAAAGCAGTTTGTACTAAATACATGAAACTGACTGAAGAAATGATCCTTTTTTATCTTATCAGCAGGCAATTGTCATCTCTCAAGCCTCAAGTACAACGGATGCAGAAGGGATCAAAGGGGAAAGTTGACTATTTTATCATTTCAATTAAAGGAGAACTCTGGGTTGTGACCTGACAAGACATAACTTTAGCAACATTTGACTGAAGGAACAATGTCACAGTGGTGTTTTTCACATCAAGATGTTATAGGAAAAAAAAGAATTATGCATTCCTTTAATTGATTCATTTGATGATGGTAATATTTTATATGTAATCCATGCAAATATACTACAAATGTATTGCAACTATAAATGTGAGAATAAGAAAGAAAGGCATGTGCGTAAATATGACTTGCGAGTTTCTACCTTAATAAAAATAAAAAGAGCAGATATTTCAGTATTCAATTGTACCAAACAGTTTGCTCTGGTTGCAAATTAGAGAAATATATGTAAATATGAGCAGGTTTTGCCTTAAATGCATGCATAATGACTGAACTAAATGTGTGTAAGCTGCTTCAGTGCAGGGAGATGATCAGCACCTCCCTGACGCTGATCAAACAGATCTGATTTTGCAGAATTAAAGGGAGACACGTATTCTTTCTTGCAAGCATTTAGCATTTGTAAATGTTTTTCTTTCGTTTTCCACCAACTCATTGCAATCTGACATCTGTCTACTCCAGGAAAGCCGTTACTTTTCTCACAGAATGTCATTTCAAAAATCCAAGCTATCCCTTCTCAGTGACTTCACAACTGCACATCCTTTCAATGCGACATCTTTAGCCATGAGCCAAAGCCAAAGAACACCTTCCATAGCATAAACACTGGATATGGAAGAAATAGCTAGCATGACTGCAATGGATGAAACTATCATTATTTGCAGAAACCTAAAAGTGGTCATAAAAACATATTTATGATCCAAACTATGCTACAGGTTATATTTTACACATTTGGGACCATTGATTCTTTTGCTTGCACTTCAGAATTATGTGCTTCTCTGTGTTAGATTTTTACATAAAATCCTGACATACTAAAATGAAGGGCAGGGAATGTGAATACTGTTTCAAAGAACTGCCTTTAGTAAAATCTTTTTTTCCCCCTAAAATAAACCAATGTGGATGAGACATGGCAGTTTGAAATGATGAAGTATAATATAATAGTTATACTTTATATAGTAAAGTAGGTGTTGTAAATCAACACCTACTTTACAAAATTCTTGGCCACCAATTTCCTTTTGTCTCCAGTTTATGTAGGCTAGTATATGGAGTAAATTGCTGTAAGGGTTGTTTCTATTGGACAATCATTTTTAGCTAGTTAGCTAGCAAGCTAGCTAAACTAACTAGCCAGCAAACTAGCTAACAAGCTAGCTTGATCACACTATCAGCTCAAAATAAGTGTATAAATTAATCAACAGTTTATGTTTATCAGCATTTGTGGAATAAAGATACTTTTAGACATAGTAAAATGATCTTACTAAGATCAGCTATTGAGTACACTATCGCAACATTTAGCATCATTAACACTGTGCTTTCCATCTGTAGGGCATTAATTAAAACTATAGATGTTTTTACATTGGTGTATTCAGGGTTATAACTCTTTTTGCTGAAATATAAGGAACAAATATATTACAAAATTAAATACTAATGCAAATTTCTACAACACAATAATTACTGGCCTCCAAAAACCTATACTTGTCAAACTTTGGATGTTTAAGTGTACAGTTACTATCAAGGGTGGGGTTTACAGTTCTGTATTCAAGACATTGAAAGGCATCATGTGACAACAGAGATTGAGGACAGGTACAGAAAATTTGGATTTTTCACCACAAATTGGGCGAAATCTTGAATGCGGGCAGAAGATGATCAGGGATTCAGTGTTACATGTAGGTCGGAAGGTCTGGAATGATGCAGGATCACAAGGGTCTAACAAGAAAGTGCAAGAAGATTTTCAGTCTAGCTGTATGGTCGCAGGAACCTGGTCACTTTGGACCGCAGCAGCTTGATGAAGGAGCGAGGGAACATCTCTTTGGACTCTGCACTCGTGTACTTAAAGTAATTCTGGGGGTGGGCGAGTACGTCAAACAGGGCTTTTATTAACTTCTTGTCCTGTCAAACAAAAGAGGCATAAACCATAAAAACTGCTGCACATAGAAGGTTAGACAATACAGGGAGAGCTTTGCATCATCGTTTCAATACCTTGAGTATTTCCTGGTGGTTCTCAGATGCATAAAGTCTACCATCTCGCACTATGTCTTCTATCAGCTGCTGGTAGTCCTCTGCAACATGAAAGAATCAAAGTGAAACAAGTCAAATAGAGGCTTTACCTGATGAGTTGAAGTAGAAAGAAAACCAAATGATCTTTCACTGGGGTGTTAAAGCCAACAATGTTAAAGTGGCTGCAAACTCACCGTCATAGGTGACATATGGAACTTGGAAGCCTTTGCCACTGTTCCCCTCATTTGACTTAAACTGGATCCAAAGTCTGCGAGAGCGAGAGGTAAAGGCTATGGGTCGCTCATACGTCTGACACGTCTCGTAGGTTGTGATGGAAGTGGGCACAGCTGGAGGAACAGCACAGAAACATTTAAGTATGGGCTTGTGTCACAGTAGCCTTTTAACAAAACACCTCAAGCTGGGATATAGATTTTTTTTCCCCAGTATCTGTGTTTTCTGAAAAGGACCAAGAGGGTATCTGTAGTTGAAGTGCCTCCTAGATGCCAACCAAGGCGGTTACAACCCAGGGTTGCTTGGCAAAGTTCACATTGTGCAACTTCAAAAGTCCTTTAGGACTTCAACGTGACCCAGACTGTATGATCTGTTATCACAACAGAATCGTATCAAAAAGGTCCAACATAAAGTCAGTACACCAACAGATGGACATTGGCTAGCCTACAGAGTAAAGGGATAAGTTAAAACATGCATGTGTTGTTAAACACAACTATCCTCAACCCAAAAACCACATACCGGAAAATAAATGCAGTTTTTCTTTTGTTTGGTCCTTGTGAGGTAAGATATCTAAATAGGAAAATATTTGAGTCTTTTAACTTGCAGGAAACTGATTCAAGTGAATCATTTGAGTTTGATGTGGTCCCAGCTGAGTCCATCTATCCAGTTTATGTCCAGCTTGAGGACTCATATGATCTGAGTTAGGGAACTTGATCTTGTGATTCCTAATTCAGTATGACAACCAGGCATATCAGCATCTTATGGATGTTATTATGAGTGTTATTTTCCATGCTATTAGGGTAATCATACACTGGACACTGAAAAGAGTGAGAAGATGATGAAGAAAAGGAGACAGCTGTGGAAGCGCTCATAGCTAGGCAGAAGAGCTGAGCTACTAACTGTCACTACTTGATGTTAGTCATAGGCTGCCTTCAGTTAGACTAAATCTGCAATAGGTGTGCTGATTTCACCACAGACCACTAATTTAAACTCACAACCAGAGATTTTCTTATGATTCTTTCATGACGAAACATTGTCAAAGTCGGTCAGTAATCACATAGTGTGAACTCAACTCTTTGTAAGTGTGCTTTGGCTTTCCAGTTCGAAGATGGACTGTGCCACCAGATGGTATTTTCCAGCATTGGAGACACAAAAACGAGCAACACAACAAAACATTGGACAGGTTGTGCTGGAGTGTGCCAAGACAGGTTCACTGAACTTTAGCCAAGGAAAGTCAAGGTGATGCAAGTAAGTTGGACATTTATTGATGAGGCATCCCATGCTACATGCAGTGCCATGCCTCATTTGGTTCTGCAATGCTGGTTTGATTTTTGAATGCTTGCATGTGTGCAGGGCATCGCCTTCTGATGAAACTGTTTTGTTTCATTAGAATGAGTTTGTAAAGATGTGAATCAACTTTTTATTGCATTCTTGAACTGTTTCTCTATTTACCACTCTTTCTCATGACCAGCACGTCTCCACACTCATCTTCAATGGGAAGGAAGATCTCTGGCACCACTATGAGGATTCGTCTTTTGTGCGGTGGGATTATGGTCCAGACACAGTCCACATTTGATGGGTAATCTCCAGGGTAGTTGGGAGACTCGATGTAGCCGGTATAATCTCCCAGTTCCCCTCCGCACATCTGGTCTGAGGGGAGATTTATTCAAAACAACTTTGAAGTAATACTTATTCTAGTACTGTGATGTAAAGAACAAAACACCTAGACTGAACAATATTTAAAACATAAGTCTTAGATAAAACATAACATTACTTTTGCAGTGAGACACATTGGTGGCACCGTCAAAGTCGGTCGTGGTGTTCCCAGGACAGTTGATGCAGTAGTTCTGGCCAAACTCGGACTGGTATGTCCCCGCTGGGCAGCGGATGCAACGGTGGGTACTGGAGTTGTAATAATGTCCAGGAGCGCAGTGTACTGAAAAAGCAATGACAGTCAGATACATAAGCATCAGCATACATAGATCTGTTAATTCCCATTCTTTACGTTCCAACAACATTTTTCTTTTGCATGTTCCACACTGCTGAACTGAAAAAGGAAAGCAAGCTTTCAGTGTGATGGCTCCTTCAGCCTGGAATCAAGATGTCAGAATTGATTTCACTGGATTTATTTCGAGCGATTCTTAAAAACAGGCAACGAGAATCTTTTAAACAGTGTCACTGTTTTTAAATTGTTTTATTCTGTTTTATATTTGTGTATATGTAATAATTCAATTTTGTTTTGTAACCAGGTTGCTGTGTACTGCAGACTTCTGCCCAGGTCCCCCTTGAAAATGAGATCTAGATCTCAATGGGGTTTACCTGGTTAAATAAAGGAATAAAAAAAAAAATTAAAAAAAAAATCAGATCATACAGGTCAGGAAAAACATTTTGATCACCTGCCAAAGCAACCCTGACCCTGAAGGTGTACTGTACATTCTCAAAGCAAAATGTTATCTGTCGATGATTTTAGTCAGGTTTATGCAACCAGGAATCGAACTCAGCCCCTCTTTCGTCAACAGTTACCTTCTAGAACAGTTGCTGTCAATTAACCGTGTGCGTCATCACCTCAAAGCTCCCATGATTCCCTGGAACTCAATGAACCCGACATCAAAGACTGGACCTCAGTGCGTGTCCAGCTTGTGCTGAAGCAGAAAGGTATTCCACTGAGCAACAAATCAACCTTTGCACCCCATCAAATACATAAACAAACTCCTACCTTCCTGTTGTTCCATGACATATTCGCCATGTCATGTCCTTCATTGTACTCTTCATGCTCATACTTTCACTCAGAACCAACTTTATCCCCACGTTCTGCACAAAGCCTACACCCTTTCTGGTTAGACTTTTTTTTTTATTTCATAAGCAAAGCTGCCAACTTTCCTAAGATCCACTTCCTTCAACAATATCTCCAGGGCCATGTCCCAGAGATGGAAATTTGTTATTCAATTCAAATTCAATTTAAAAATACTTCATTGATCCCAAAGGGATATGAAATGCAGTCAAAACTCTTATCATTTATGTATTTTCAAAGAGACACTATAGTTAGTTATGAGACGAAGATTATTTAAAGTCTTTTTATTTGATTTTATTCTAATTTTTATATGCTTCCCCCACCATGTTTCATGGAGTGGTTTCTAATTCTTTCTGTATTGCTTTTTTGTGACAAATATATTTTGGAAATGGCCCAAAGGTTCAACCTTGATTTCTTTAGAACATCAGGTTTGGGGAGGTTTTATTCAGGTATTTATTGCAGAAAAACAGGATTGTGTTTTGCAACCTCACTAATTAGTCCAGACATGTGGAGTCTACAGGAGATTGTTGTCACATGCTTTTATATTTTCCCTGGAACTCCTTTGTTTGTTTTTATGTTTTAATTGCACATGATAAAAGATGAAAGATGCTTTGAAATTATTCTTTGTGGTTTAATTTTCCACATCCTAATGACTGGACAGAGGAGAACATGTTTACTGTTCACACTGTGTGCAAATATCCACCAGGGAGGAAACATGCAGTTTTCTATCAAATCTCTGGTTTGTAAAGAAGGACAGACACAGAACAGAGCCTGACCTTTGGCCTCACAGTCCCTGAAGGTGACAGAAGCTTCATATTTGGTCATGAGGCCTCCTCCACATGGGAAGCACAGAACCCGACCTGGTTCTGGCTGGTAGGAGCCCAGAGGACAGAGCTGGCAGGGCCGGAAGCCGTCAGTGGAAAACTGTCCTGCGGGACACTGACCTGTCAGGCAGACAAAACAAAACAAAACCCTGTTTTACAGTCAGTCTTCCTGATTGGAAGTTGGGATGGATCTGGGAATTTTTCAAACCACTGGGTGTCACACTCGAGCAGCACCAAGTTAAACAGCTGGAGCAGCAGCCAGGAACCTGCGGCTCCGGGGCCACATGTCATGCTTTTGACCCTGTAGTGTGGCTCTTAGTAACTTTGTAAAAAAAAAAAAAAAAGTGCATTCTCTATAAAAACGAATATCTAATTGAAGAAAACCATATTAAACCTAAAAACAAAATTGTTGGTTTATTTAATTTAGAAATTAAATCAAATTTCCTGTAGATGTTATAACAGGAAACATCTATAAGAATATTTCGATTTTAAGGAGACATGTTGCTTTGAGGCTCTCTACAAATGCTGGAATAAATGGTTCTTATGGTTGCAAAGGTTGCCGGCAACTGAAGTAGAACAATACCTGGATGTTAAACATCTAGTTGCCTGATTGTAGTTTCTTCTCTTCAGTTCAGTTTATTTATGTTGTACAAAATAGAAAAATGATCTCCTGGCACATAAAGTACTTTGTGGAAGTACTCAAATCCCTTGAGCCTTTTCAGATATTAAAACGTTATGGGGGACCAAGATTCCATTTTCAGCTGCTGTGGTTTCACACTGAACTGTATCAAACAAACCAAACCCTTCGAAAAGCCTGTTCCCCTCCTCGCCTGTCGGGGCGCTGCAGGAAAAAAAAAACACTGAAGGAAACTACGCAAAAATCTTCAGGAAATGGAAACAAAAATGGAGTGGTGTCAGACTTTAGCAGTTGTAGGATTTCTCTTTTTTTTTGGTCCTGCTAGAACTGACTCAAGTTTATTTTGGTTGTGTTTACCCAGAATTCCCTGCTCTATACTTTGCCTCCTGCTTTTGATCTGCTTAGTGTTCACATATGCATTCAAACAGCATCAGAGTTCACTTCAACCTAACTGAGACCGAGGTTTGATTACACATTCACACCTCCGTAAATGACACCAAACAAACTAGAGTTTGACTGAAGTGGACTGAACAGACCTGTTGGGAATGCACCTTGTGTTATAAATCATCATTTCTCCTGTTTCCATAGAAATAAGACTGGATCTAATGAAAATGTTGTCAAGACGATGAGGTTACCTCCACACTGAGACACGTTCTTGGCACCGGCGATGCCCTGTCCTTCAGTGCTGGGACATGGCTCACAGGACAGCTGTCCCTCCATGTCCTGGTACGTTCCAGAAGGACACTGAACACACTGCTCCTGCTCACCACTGTAAAATGTCCCTGCACCACAACTTACTGTGGATGAAAAGCACACCGGTTTAATTCTCACCAAGCCAAAGAAATGTCAAGACAGCTCCATGAAGTCCAGACCCACCACACTTCCCGTCCTGGAAGACCTGACCAGTGCTGCAGGTATCGGCTCCCTCTGGGATCCTGGACGGTTTCTGGGCCACTTCATACTCGGTTCCAGAGAACTGGATGTAGAACTGCTGCTTGTTAATGGACTTCCTCAGTGCCCGCATGGCAACCTGGAGCTTCTGCCTCATCTTTTCCCGCACACAGTCGATGTTACACGAGTCTGAGGTAAAACGTTCAATGTAAGCGTGTCTTGAGCCTCTGCTGTATGTTTACAGTTTAATTCTGGCAGATTGTGAGATAACTAAAAGAGACAACAGCACCTGAGGCTTCCTCCTCCTTCATCTCCATCTCAAACTCCGCTGTGATGAGGGAAACCTCTTTGGACGGGGACTTGCGTCCTCTGCGCCGCTTCTTTGATGAGTCACACTTGAGGTTGACGAACGTTACCTGGCAGTCATCGGTGCAGGGGAACTGCCCTCCTGTCAGAGTGAAAGCAGAAATCATGAGGATGAAAGTCGACTCTGATGAGATTTCAGCAACAGCGCACCTGAAAGTGAGCAGAGATGTTCTTTACCTTGAATGTTCTGCCTGGAGGAGTCCTTGTATTTCTCCTTGCTGCGTGGGCTCAGGTGACACTTGGCGTCTTTAATCTTAAACTTGGCCTTCTGCTTAATGGGCGGGGCCAGCGGATCTGCGTTCATCCACATCAAAAATAAACACAAAGAATGCTTAATGTCAGACCTGTGAAGACTTCCTATCCAAGGATTTGTGATCAGCGCAGATACATTTGTGCACAATCAGAGAACGATCATTATTTCCGATGAGATTGAGTTTCTTTTCCACTTTTCTTTTCCTGAAGTTGAGTTTAGGGACCATCTGACCCAACTCTGGGTCATGAAGAATGGCTCCTTCATATGATCTCCAGCAATCAAATTTGATTTAAAAACCATCAACAATGGCACATTTATTGCTACAAAGTTTTAAAAAGTTTACTGGTAATTATTAACAAGAAATGGGTGTACAAACTAGGATTTTCTTTGCCTTCTGCCAAATTTGCAAAGTTCCAAACTATACAGAACAGAGTGGAACACAAAGCGTGACTCAATGACCAGAATAACGGTCTACTGGAGAGTGGTGAATTTGATTGCAGCTTCAACATTTGTTGTCTGTAAGCCATGTTGTAGCTGAATTAGCAGTTTGCTTGAGGTCCATTTGGATGACACAGTTCTGTTTTTGATTGCTTCCATGCAGAGACAGGCACTCAACTTATCCAGCAGGATGGATCTTCACACACAGTTTTGTCACAGCCCTGTCTAAGGTTGAAGTATTATTAAAGATGTATGTTATACAATATTCACACACTCAAAAAAATAAGAGTTCAAGTACACTATTAAAAGGGATTTGGGTCAGGGGTTAGATGCCAATTGATTAGGGTTGTGCTGATAAATCGGCCCCGATTTCCTTTAGTTTGGGACATTAGCGATCAGCCGATACTTAGGTGTGAAATCAATCTTATCTACTTCCACAAAGGTCTGACTCCGGCAGACTGACAGACCTGCCCACCAGGTTACGTCTGAATGTGTGCGGTTAACTACAGTCACCCCACTGTGGCTAACTCTGCTACATTTTTCAGACAAAATGTAAAAAGAATCGGTATTGGCCAAAATCAGAATGGACAGGTCTGACTTTTTAAGGATCAGCGATAGACCATAAAACTGCAATCGCTGCATCCCTACACACACTTTACTTACACTAAAAAACTATGACCAAATCAGAGCACACCTTCTGACTGCCTAATCTGGTTCTGCTGACAAATATTATTCATAAGAAGAAAAACCACCAGTGCAGCACCATGCCACCACCACCACAGCACAGATCAGCCGTGGTGGTGGCAGCATCATGCTGTGGGGATGCTTTTCTTCAGCAGGGATAGGGAAGCTGATCAGAGTTGTTGGACTATAGAGATGATTACAAGGCAGTAATTCAAGATATTGAGGTTTGTGGTCATAATGTGAAATACTTTCACAAAACACTGTAGGACCTTGATTTAATGTAACAGTACAACATGTTTAGGAGCATTACCAGGCTGGATGGGAACTCCGCAGCTTAATGTGTAGTTCTCTGAGTCTGCAAGGAAGAAACACAAATGTTAGATTTTAGTTAAAGAAAGAGAAATGATCATGATGAGAGTTTAGGGTTTACGTAATGTTAGAGGGTGATTGGTGGTGTTAAAACAAGTTTCATCCCTAATTTGTGCAAAAACAGACAGAGAGCCCAAAGCCTGACATGTTTCCATCTGACCTTAATCTTGATTGTGAAATGAAAGCTGAAAATAAAAGAGTTATTAATGATGTCTCTCTCCTCCAGTGCACAGGAACACATACGTACTCATTTCAAGAAGGAAACGACAGATTGAAGCCTTCGAAAATCATAAAAGCAAGCAGAATAAACAAGAGTCCAGCCTCTGTTAAGCCACAAGTATTTTACCTGGCTTTCACCTCAGTGATATTAAAACGGACTCCAAAAAACAAACACTTCACTTCACGCCTCGGAGCCATCTATCATTCTCACACTGCAGCTGCCAAGTAAAACCCAGCGAGGGCCACATTACGGAACGCCACCATCAAAGTATGTAATCAATTTGCAGATGTGTTAAGCGCTATCGCAGGAGAAGAGCCTGAGGTGTTAGCCAGAGCGCTGGGATGGCTGGGGCCGACAGAACCCCATCCTGAGTGAATAACACATGAGTCTGAGCAGAGAGCTGGACCTGGAGCCCAGAAACACAGCTAGAAAATCTGCAGCGGTCAGCTGATGCCACCAGAGGGCAGCACTCAATGACAAACCTGTAGATGCCTTGATTAAAAATGTGAAAGAGGATTTCTATTAGATTGCCATACAAACATAACCTTATTAAATACAAAATGCAGTTTTCAAATGATCATTTCATTTATTAAAGGAACAGATAACCACTGAGTGAAAAATAGTCCAACATGTCCAGGACTGGCCGTCCAGTCAGAGCAGGCTGCAAGATACTAAACAAAGTCTACAAAACCGTCACCACAGACTTTTCTGCTGTCATATCAACTGGAGCAAGAGCCTGTTGATGATATGACAGAGCAAGTCTGTACAATCAGAAAGTTTAAAGGGCCGGTATTGTGTTTTTTCCAGGCACATTGTGCTGTTTTATACCACAATCTACTAAAAAAATGCAATAAAAATGCTCTATAAAATATGATTTAGAAGAAACTTGACTTCCCTGTTTGACTTCTTAAAATTGTCTCTTTAAGAAACTCCTGCTCTTTCTGACACTCCGCCTTCATCACAACAATGCTTTCTTTTCATGAACATCCGTATCGTTTTTACGACTGGGAGGCTCTGATTAGCATCTCAAAAGCTCATATAATAGCTGAACTCTGACCCCAAACCCTGGAGGAGTTGAAAAGGAGGAAGTTCAAACCGTCTCTTCCATTGATCATAATGGGAAAGGGTCGGAGCTCTGACTCCAACGTCTCCCGCCACAACTCTTTGAAGATACTTGAATCATATGAGTTACAACAATGTTTAATTTCCCTTTAGGATAAATAAATTACATTTAAACTGAATTTGAATGGACAGCAACATAAATCCACTTGTTAACACATTCACAATTTTGCCAGAATAAACAGGACACAAGAAAATTGGTGCTTACTTCAGAGCTACTTTTAGTAGCTCAGATTATTTCAGAAGCAGGCAGCTGCTGCTCATCCAAAAAATGCTGCAGCAAAGTCCTTATAACACTGCTCTGGCTGCATTTTTAAGGAGATTGACTTTAAATTCTTGTTCAGTGTCAGTCTACAAGTGTTTCCTAAACGTTACTAGTCTTTCAATGTTTCATCATAATTCTCTGTTCGCTCTGGTCCTCAATGATTGTGATTTACAGTAGGCTGGAGCGACGGAAACTCTACCTGCGAGGAAGAGAGCGTTGGAGGGACAGGAGAGCGAGCAGACCTCTGCACCTCCGCTCTTAGTGCAGACCAGCTGGGCTCGGGGAGCAGGCTTTCCATTGGGTAGACACTTCACAGCCTCTGAGGAGCACACCAAACCACATCACACACCGGCAACGATCAAACATGGAGGCCGGAGGTAGAGGCGTGGACGGGCCGGAGCCGGAGCTTACCGATGCAGTCCTTCTTGTTCCAGTGGAGCTTCTGTCCCGGCGGACACACACACTCATAGCTGCCCTGTGTGTTTATGCAGCTGTACTCGCAGCTGCCGTTGTTGATGCTGCACTCATCGACGTCTAATGCAGGAAAGCAGAGAGAAATCTGTGTTTTTACTGGTCAGAGATGCAGGTCAACGACGTCTCTGCATGGATACGCACCTCCACAGTGTGTGAGGCCGTAGAGGATGTATCCCTTGTTGCACAGGCACTCAAAGCTGCCGGGGTAGTTGATGCAGGTGTGGTCGCAGGTCCTCTCAAAGGAGCACTCATCAATGTCTGAGGGAGGCCACACACACAAACAGCAAAAGTTTTCACACTCCTTGAACCTTTTCACATTTTGAAATCTGTAACGCGACACACGGTGTTTGAAATGTTTTACAAACAATAAAAAGTGTGGCGTGTGTTTGGTTCCCCTGATTGAATCCTTTGCACAACCGGCCTCTGTTGGGTGTACGAAGGACACAACAGTTTCATTCAAAATCAACTAAATGTCGTTATTAATAAATAATCCATCAAATGAAAAAAAAAAAAAAATGTCTCCATGAAATAAAAACATCCTTCCTGCCTACAGTCAGTTTAGGTGATTTATGAAGGCAGCTGGGTACGGCTCATTTTATTTAGGGATATCAGATTGAAGGGGACTAAATACAAAAGCACACCACACTTCTTGGGTCTAAATGTGAAATATTTTAAAACTATTTATGATTTTCTTTCCACCTCACAATTCTGTGTTTTTTTTTTGTGTCGGTCCATCATAAAATACTAATTGTTTTTCCATGAACTGTGTGCGTTCTAGTGAAACGAGATGCAAAGGCAAAATTATAACAACTGACATTAGATTTGATCAAACATTTTACATGAGGGCCAAAACTGACGAGATGAAAGCACTGAGCTGAGCGGGAAAATTCATTAATTCTATAAATAATTAATTACAAGAGGGATCTGTAAATCACTGTAGATCAAAAGAGATTATTATTAAAAGAGATTACAGTTTCCTATCTTTTTAGTTGATTTTGGGCTATGTTTCTCTGGAGGCATTAAGTTATAAGTGCTTGTTCTTGCAGTAAACAAATTCAGTTTAAGGAGAAACTCCTTAAACTTAAATAAGAATCTTTTTTTGTCACACAGGATGTAAAATTATGGTCCTCTGACTATGACTTGTTAAAAAGGTACAAAGTTCCTTGCTGTGACTCTTCTTCTCAATCTGTTTCCTCTAGATGACCTCTAAAAATCCTAAGCATATGTTTTACTGTTATGACCTTTTTTGTTTAAAAGGGAAGATATTTTGTTTTTAATGAGACATATATCTCATTAAAAACAGTTTTAAAATCTTGCTAAAATGACAAAACGTTAAAATTTTTGCAATTTCGTCATAACAAGAACATTTTCTCTTTATTTTCAAGTGCTGGCAGGTAGATGCTTCCATATAGAGTCCTGAACAAAACACAAGTCGGAACGTTCTCCAAAAAAGGCAGAAATATTCTGCTTCATTGGAATTCAGGACACAATAAAATCCAAACTTATCCGGGGATCAGCTCAAAGCAAATACCATGAAAGTGTAAGAACTCAACTCGTTATAATAAATGAATAAATGTGAAATCTCAGTGGGATACAGTGTTGTCAGTAAACATGTTAATCTAACATGTTCTAATGGAGTCTGTAACTCAGAGGAAGTTGGTCTGGATCCTGGATGTTTGCTCTGCAAACAGTGAGAGCACATCGGAACGGTTCGCCCGTGTGGTCGCAGCCAGTCGGAGCAGAACAGTTTGCATAAACAGAAAAGGCACACAGTAGTTCCTAACATTCGTACAGTCGTCCTCAAAAGAAAGTACACTTTTCATTTAGAAGGTTTTTACATATCAAGAAATAAACAAACATGATCTGGTCACAACCATTCAAAAGACACGCTGCCATCACTGAGCAAAGGTGAAGCCAAAATGGAGAAACTGTGTGTGAACAGCTAATGCTGGGTTCACACCGCAAAATTGCCGGATGATTTTCCAACCTGAGACCCGACAATCAAAATCTACCGAATAACAGGTTTGGCTGCACAGTGTGACGTCTGCTCTTCTTCCTCTGGTCGCGTAACGCTGCAGTTTGTGGGCATCATGGTAGATTCAGTGAAGGGCCAGGGAACACTGGACATAAATGTCAGTGGACATTAGAACATCCTTAAAAGGCGTCAACATTTCAGAGAAAGATCTTGCAAACATTTCTTTTTATAGAAACACAGCAGTTAGGAAATTTTTTTTTTTTCTAACAAAGATTTGCGAACATTTGTAATGGAAATGCAGCTATTGTTGGCTGACTTGAAATCTGTTGAACATTTCTGGTGGGGTTTGAAAAAAAGCGGCTGCAGCAGAAAAAAGAGCTGGAGGCCTTTGGCTATGAGGGGGAGGGGCTAAGATTCAGGAACTCTGCACGCTTGGTAGATCCAGAGGACTAAAAATGCTCATCATAAAGCAGTTAAATAATTTGGCGACTTCAATAGTCAGTAAAGGTGTCACGTTACATTTAACCTCCCATGGTGTTAGCTTGTTGCTCAGGAGGATCATGGCAAATGTCACGGTCGGACAGAGGGTTGGCAGAGACATTGTCCTATCAAAACGTCAGTTTCCAAAACCACAAATAAAACCTTGTAAAGATGCACACGGGGTCAGTGCAACCCTGTCAGGCTGCACACAGAGTAGAAATCTGGTGGGGTCCAAATGACCCTACCTCTTAACAACGCGGAAGGCTTAAATTGTTCCTGTTTGATTGAGTCACTGCAATCATCTGTCAGTTTGCATATTTTGGCAGTAAAGTTTTTTTTCACAGTTGGGGTTGAATCATTTTGGCTCCAGATGGGAAAAACCTGGCAGCTATTGGCAGTGCGGCGCATTGGCAGAGGTGTGCTTCTGCTAGCGACGCCATATCAGAGCGACGCTGTGATGTGGCTGACACCACTCAACACCACATACTTAAAGACTTCAAATACGCAACCAACGAAGCCCGGCTAACCCAACGCATACACACACCGCTGTTTGTCTCAGAGTGTTTGTTTTGGGCGGAGCGTAGAAGAACCTTAGGGTTTTGGTGTTAGGAAAAATAATTTTGTTTGTCTGATCTGCCTCGCTTGCTGTGACTTGTAAGTAGGAATTTGCCTTTGGTCATGCAAACTTAGTGTGTTCAGAAAGCTTCCAAAGACACAACACACACCCAGAGAGGGAACTCGCAGACGCATTAACAGCGGCTTGACCTTCCCCTACTGAAGCAGTAACTCTGCTCTGATTACATCAAACAATGCAGACAGTCACATTTTCACAAATAAGATCATAAATTCCTACAAAACATTTACAAGCTGTATAGAAGACCAGAATAAACTTTACTTAGAATGTCAGCCAAAATGTCATTCTGAACTAAACAGATTATTAACAAAAAACAAAATAATAAAACAAAACAACAATAAAAAAGAGAGAGTTGTCTGCTAACCTTTGCATGTCCGTTCATCAGTGAGAAGTTTGTATCCTTTCTGGCAGCTGCACTCGAAGGAACCCACCGTGTTTCGGCAAAAGTGATCACAGCCTCCATTGTTCTCCTCGCATTCGTCGATATCTGAGTTGATTCAGTCAGATAATTAGGGACATATGAAAAAAGTCACAAAAACTCACACAAGAACACCATTACTGGAGCACCGCAGGGCTGTGAACTCCATCCTATACATAAAGGGTTTCCCCATCAAGGATTAATGGTCAACAGGTAGAGCGTATTTAGGATTTGAAACAGATAATAAACTATAAAAAAGAGAGGATGCTCTTTCTTAGGAAACTCAAAAATGTTAGATAAGACAGTAGATTCTCCAGTTATTTTCCAAACCTCTTCTACAGACTGTTTTATCTTTAGGGATTATTTTTGCTTTGGTAAATATGATTATAAAAAATTACAGCACATTATTAAATTAGATCAAGTTCAAGTCTCATTAAACAATACGAACATTTACATGTAAATACATAAGACAGCCTGGTGGGTCATTTCCATCTCTAATCCTGTTGGTAGATTGATATTGAAACACATTAATAAGCAAAGGGACAAAACACACAAAATAACCCAGAAAAAGAAATTCATAAAACAACCATAAAATGTATATCTGTAGATATACTCAACGTTGACATTTTTGGGCTCCCAAGAGGCAATTTTTAGCTTGTTTTTAAATGAGATGAGAATTGAAAGGTCTGTTATGTTACTCAAAATCTTATTTCAAGTGTGATAAAAAACAATAGCTTGACCCAAAGCAGTTTGAGGATTCATCAGAATTGATGATCTGCAGCCCAGCTTCACAATGAATAGATTTTTAGAAACATGGATGAAGTTCTAGTGGGTCCACGGTTGGTTGACAGCTGTAGGTCGAATGGCAGAATTCTAAAAAATGGAAATCAGAACTGCATCATACCACAGGTCATTTGTGCCTGCAGCAGATCTACTGCACAAAGTGGATCACTTTAAATTCACCCCCAATGCATGCTTATGCAAATTCTATTTTATCAAGTGTCTAATTTTAGCTTTTTATTCAACATTTTTATTCTATATCCTTGTTATGCCGTCTGTATTATTGCAATGTTTGCATTGTGATATATATGAGATGTGCAATGTTGGCAGGATAACAAAGTTTACCTTGACCATGACCTTGAAACTCAACTTAAAACCTGTTACAGTTGCATAAGTTGTCTTTCATGTTGCAACCAAACTCTGATGTATTTTAATGGGACTTTATGCAACAGAGTTTAATAATAGGCAACATTTTCACAAATAAAAATCTAAAAAAAACATGATGTTCAGATTCAGCCTTGCCAGAATAAATCTGTCCACCTCTGTGTAATTTAATCTCAGACAAATCCAGCGGCATGCACAAGTGTTAGGATATGTGTTAGAAACACTTCAAATGCACACAAGTATTGGACAGATTTTTATAAAACATATTCTACTACTACTAGTCGTAATAGGAATAATATTAAAAAGGGGGATGGAGTCGCCAGGAGCTGTTTTCACTGGCGGCCACAGACCTCATGGTAGATCTGGTTTCTCCAAGCCTTTGTCTCAGTTTAGCATTTCCTCACAAGAACTTTCACAGCTTTTAAAATGTCGCCTCTTTGAATCATGGAGCCTATTATTTATGTCTGTTAAAACATTTTTGCATGGAGAGCAGGACATTTGCAAAAGATCAAACTGGAAAGATTTAGAACACCAGTAAGAAAAGGTAAAAAAAAAAAAAAAAAAAAAAAATGAACCGAGAGAAATGAGAGGCAGTAGCAAACAGGACAGAGGATAATAGTCTGACAGATTAAACAGCCTAAGTTGTTTTTGATTGGTGCTTTAAGTGATGGAAACTGTTGGGGATTAGCAGCTACAGAGTAGGCCAAGCAAGACGCCAGAGGGAAATGGGGAGGAGGGCAGAAGTAAATGGTAGATGGATGAACTTATGCAGCTGTTTTCCAGTCATACTGACCACTCAAAGTACTTGACACCAGAGCCACATTCACTCATTTTAACACATTTATACACTTTTGTGTAAGTGGGAGTAAGTGTCTTGGCCAGGGGCACATTGATGTGTGACAGGAGGAAACTGGAAAGTGATTACTCTACTGAGCTGCAGTCGACCAGCAGAAATGGAGATAAGCAGAGAGGGAACCGGAAAACACGAGAGGAAAGAGGAACTTAGATGATACTAAAAGGGAAGGAAAGAATATGGATGTAAGCGAGAGGGAATAGCAACTAAAACTAAAACAGGAAAAGCATCAGTAGAATGTGTGATAATCTGTTTTTACTGGTTTTGATCGCCAGTTTGGTGACTTTACTAAAACCAACACCAGACTTTTGGATTTCATTTGGTTCCCATTTTGCCCATGTTCAACACCTAGCCAAGTGTGAAAGCGCCCCCAAGTGGACAAATAAAGATCAACTGAAGTATAGTTTGAGATGCTCTGACTGAACAGCACCGTGAGATGACCTTGATCTTCATCAGCGTAGACAGAGTGTTGGCACAGTGCAACATGAGATTAAGACATGTTATAATTGGGTTATTACAGCATTCATGATGATTCTGTACCTGTGGTGTGGAGTTCAAATATCCCAGAGGGTACTGGAAACTCAGAGGCTATTTTGAACATTTTAGTTAATTAACTACAAAAGTACTTTCTATATTTGAAGCCATTTCTTAAGATTTTCTTTGTGTTGCTCCTCTTCATGTCTTCACTCCTGTTATTTATTTCACGTTTTACCTGAAGTACAGTGCGTTCCAAAGGATTTTATTCCAGTCATTAACGTGTTTCTGTTGTTTCCCGAGGCTGAGAGGGACAGCTGTTATTTCGACTTCAGAATAAAACCAAAGAACAAACGCGTCACTTTTGAGTTAGGAAGTATAGAAATGATAAAACTAATGGTTGATGACAAGGAGATAAAAAGCTTCATTTCTGCGAAATCCACAAAATTAAGGGGAAAAAAACCAAACATCGTTCCACAGTGCTTGCTTGCTAGCTGTGTTGTTTTCACTCCAGCGCGTCTGTAAAACCAGTGAATACAACCCTGGGCTTACCCAGGACAGACAGACACGGCTTTTTAATTACCTTCCTCGCTGAAAACACTGGCAGAATCACAGCATCTGCCCACACTTAAGGGGCACTCTGAGGGTGGCTATGGGTAGATAATTACCCTTAATGAAGCTTAAATGTTCCTTGAGCCTAAGTAAATACATTAAGCTAGAGCAAGTCTTGAAATGAAAAAGTCTGCAATGAAGAAAGGGAGGACTGATCAACTCTACTCAGTCCTCTCAAAGTTTCAATATGATCCAAGTTACGTTTCTGTCACCATTCAGTCAACTAAGGATAGACTTTGTTCTATAAAATAGATAGTGAAGTGAGTTTGTTAAAAGAATGAGTGATGTTCATACATAAAGACGACAATCAGTCGTAATCAGAGGCACTAAGACAAAAAAATATGTAAGACATATAGTGTGGAGAGAATAAGTATTTCATACAGCATTGATTTTTCAAGTTTTCCCCACTTATAAAGAATGGAGAAATCTGTCAGTTTCATAAGGAGTACACCTCAACTGTTTAAGACAGAATATACAAAGATTAAGCAAAATGATATTATATTGTTTTAGCATTTTACTGCATGTATTAATTATTTAATCACCAACCAACATGAATTCTGCCTCTTACAGATCTGTTAGGTTGTCTTTAAGAAGCTCTCTTATCCTTCACTCATTACCTGGATTATTATAATTTGGGATTTTCATCATAGTTTAGTTTTGTTAACTTTGGGAAATTTGCACACAAACAGGGGGAAAGTAGAAATTCTAATTTGAAGGTGAGTTTTGAGTTTATAATTGTTGATTCAATTTCAAAACTCTAGTCACAGAAAAAAGCCAGTCATGCATCACATTCACTTTAAAAAAGAAATGATTAGTTTCACTTATCGCTAGCATTACATCTATACTTAAAAAGTTTTATTAGGTCTGAGTTACATATAGTGAAATATTGGTATTAGAGTGGAATTATGTGATTTCTCTCTGACTGTAAGATGTTTCTGTGTCAGTTAATCAAATGGCTTCATTCACTAACTGCTGATGTAGGAGAGGTTATGAATCAAAACTTTTACTGTTATGAGTTTAATAGTTAGTCAGTAAAATAAAACAATGAGTGATGAAATCAGTGTGTGCACATGAACGGGCTCATTCATGCTTTTTTTTTTTTTTTTTTAACCAAGAAACATCTGGAAGGCCGAAGGCAATGTGGAATTTTAATGAGGACGTCCTTAATTAAAGGAAAGACATTTCATACTAGACTGAATCCGGACAGTGTGTTGGAGCAAAAATTCAAAACGCAAATAATTTCATAAGTGGTCAGAATGTGAAATATTCCGTGAATAAGATGCTATGAAGAACGCCCTCGCTTCCAAATTTGTCTCAATGCATCAGAAATGTTTTGGAGTGGTTAATGAGCGAGGTTTTCTTTCAAGTCAATATTTGGGGAAAAAAATGAAAAGACAGAAAATGTGAGGTTAAACAAAAACAAATCAGGAATCAAATTCTTCTCACTTCGGCCCCATGCAGACTCCCGAATTGGAATGTGCACCTAATACAAATAGAGAACAAATTGTGTAAAGCTAAGAAAATCTGAGCAGTTTTTTGCAAATATTTACAGAGAAAAGCAATTAAATGGAAAAGATTTGCAGAAACCCGAACCTCCACAAATAATTGGGGACAGTGCATGGGGATCTGGTTCTGTTGGAGAGTGTTGGTTTTCTTTGCAGGGTGTTGTCAGTGGAGAGGACAGACATCAGGCTGAGAAGATGTGTGTATTTACTCGGGTATTAAATGACCGCAGCGCAGAAACAAACACTCCGTGGCTGCATGTGGGCTGAAGGAAAACTCTCCGTTTTGCATAACAATGATGAGAGGCTGAGCTGCAGCTCCTCTGAACAGCTCCATGCATTACTGTCTCATTTAACTCGGCCTGCTCACCACACAGCTGCTGACTCTTGGTTGTGTTGAAGACTCGTAGAGATACGTGTGTAGAAACGGCTTAAATCTGACGTTTTTTTTCTCATAATGATTTCATATTTAACTCTATTTAAATCTTGGCCTAATCCTGATTCCAGCTTGAGGTAGAAGAAGTTATGACCTTGAATCAAACAAAAATAAATAGACGACCTCTCACATGAAGGTATTTATTTTTAATTTATATTATCCTTTTCCACCCAGCAGCTTCAAGTAGACTACTTTTAAATAATTGGCAGTTATTGTAGGTACAACAAGACCCTGATGACATGTTATGTGCTTAGAGACCTCTGGCAGATGGGTGTTTTTGTACACAGAACAGGCCGGATAAATGTGCTGAACTAACAGAAGATTTTTCTTGTCCTGCTGATCATTTGCAGAGCAGAACTTTTACACTCCGTTGGTCCAGACACAGCAACAGGCAGTTTGGGGCTAAGCGCCCAACGGTTCACTGTTTGGTGTGAGCAGCCAAAATTTCAATTTCAAATATTCATATATTATTACAAAATAAATGTCTTTCAAGTCATATTTGATATATACAGCATATTTTAGCAACTGAAGTTAACAGCGTTTCTTGATTGTGCTATGAAATGGCCCCATGTGGCTGGAAAATATATAACACCCCCTTTAGGATGGCCATATATTTCTTTTTCTTTTCTTTTTTTTAACATTTGCATAATGCATTGAGTTTATTCAGTCCTGGCTTTGCTGCCACTTCCAGATCGGCAGCTAGAAAGGATAAACTTGTCTCAGTTCAGAAGGCTGAATGGAGCTGCAGAGGGTTTAGACGGATTTCAAGACCGACGCCTTTCCTGACGGTCAGAGCTGATCTGATGAGGCCTTTAACTTCGATCTGGTCGGATGTGTATTAGAGTGCATTATCAGGTCTTTTCAGGTAAATGTGGCACGCAGGCCAGTGAGGACATGTCAACCGTGCCAATCCAGTTTTTCTTTTCTTTTTTTCTTTCTTACCGACCACACACTGTTCTCAGAAGCAGCCAGAAACTCACGTGCACAGATCTAACCTTTCATGAACTTCCCCGAGAACAAAACCCAAACCACCATGTAATGTAATGAGTGTTAATGATCCCGCCGTTACAGGGGCGCGCACACACCCATACACACACACACCCGACAGTGCGAGCTGACCTCGCTCCGATGCGCACCTCCTAATCAAACATCTGGAAACCGTTAACAACATCTTCTCTCTAGCCTCTCTTTAACCCAGCTGCTGGTATGAGAGCCTGTAATGAGACGTCTCCTCGGGTTGGCGCGTCTGTCATCGAGAGGAACTGAACGGCCTTGTCTGTCAGCACGGATAAAAGAGTGTTTATCACACTGGTGGGTTTTAAACATGCCCTGCATAGTTTATATTGAAACAATTATGATAGACAGGCAGGACAGGGCACATCCTGTTGGCATCAGAGTGCGGCTGATGAAACCACGGGAGAGACGACGGAAGACTGCAGTCTGTCACTGGGGAGCAACTTGGTGCCACATCGGCTTGGACCACCGTCGAAGGAGGCACTCAACTTACGCTGAAGTGGAAATTTCAGCAAACTATACTTTTGAAACCAGATATTTACATACTCACTAGGAAAGAAAATACTTGTTCTTACTGTCTGACCTTAAATCAGAATAAAATCCCTGTTTAGGTCTGTTAAAATCATCTAAATTATTTCTCTGTACATGCTGGTGTTACAAGTTTTGAACTTACACACACTTTCTCTGTATTTGGTAGCATTTCCTTCAAAACTATCGACCTCAAACACTTAGCAAATCTAGATCGTTTGGCCTCCAAGTTTTTTGAATTTTGATCCATTGATGAAAGAACAGCTGGAGCTGAATCTGGTTTCCAGGCCTCCTTTTACTCACCATTTAATGTCTGCCAACACATTGTGATAGCCAATCAAAAACATTGACTTTGTTGCCTTTAAGTCATTTGACAAGACTTCAACTGAGATCATTTTGTATTTTAATATTATGTATTTCCATTGTGACGTGATCTATTCTGCAGCAAAATACCTCCACAGTATGATGCTGCCACCCCCATGCTTCATAGATGTCAGTGTTGTCCACCTTACTCCTGAAGTTGCAACAATGGTCATTATGGCCGAACTCTTCAGTTTCATCTTCACCAGACTATAGAACAGGTCTCTAAATTTCCAAGTTGCTGTTGGAATAATGGTTCTTCCTTGCTGAGTGGTGATAAAGTCTCTGAAATCAGTTCTAATTGTCGCAGTTACATGATGAAAATCACAGTATTTTGTTCTCAGCTGCCCATTCTTCTCACAACCTCCCTTGTGAACTTTTTGCCTCTTTCCACATGCAAAGTTACTGAGTGATTGGTCTGAATTTCATGGGAGTGTTTGTTTATGCATTGGGACAGTGGGGCTGTCTAGCTCTGACTACTCGACTTCTAGAAGCCGGTTGACATATTTAGAAGTGCAATTGTCCGAGGTTGTAAGGAAGAACGTGATGTTCGACCAAAATTCTGAACTGCTCCTGCTCGGTTCTGGTCCGATGCATCAGGCAAACGTTCCTCCACATCTGATATGTTTATTATTATTATTATTATTATTATTATTATTATTATTATTATTATTATTATTTTATTTCCAATAACATGGAAAATAAAATGAGACATTCCATCTCGTCAATCATCATTCCTTCCTCCTCTGAACTTGTGAACTCGTGATAGTCGTTCTCTCTGCCATCCTCTAGACTCTCTAGATATACTTGCGCAAAGATGGACTTTTCATACCACGAAGAACACAGCCGTCACCATCTCCATCCGTCATGACTCTGAAAAATTGTGGTTAGTTGGTGTTAAAACATTGCATTTTCCTTTGGGATTAATAAAGTGTTATAATGCTGAAATTCAGTTGTTTTAAATATAGCAGACACTCTTGTTTACCACCTAATGAGGTACAGGCAACTCCTGAGATTAAACCACTGTGTTTTATTCAAGTTGAAGACTGGACTTTAACTGGGCCCTGATGAGTCCTGATGATGTTGGAACTCATATTGTCGAAGCATCTTCAAAGACATGTTGATTGAGTGTTGATTGATGAATGTACAAAAGCCTCTGACTGAAGATTTGCAAGTCCTGAAGTTCATTCAGATAATTTTCAAACTGATTATGTTATGATTACGTTCCAATCAGAAAAACCAAAAAGGAAGCAAAGCTGTGAGGTTAGTGTGTAACCTGATGGTGACTGTGGTGGTCCTGCAGACTTTGCACATGTTGACAGATCAATGTGCGCTGCCTTGCCCATGACTCCACTCCTGAGGAGCAGACTGAGGACGCCTGAGGGCTCACTGCTGGTCAGATTAAGTGGGCGTGGCACAGCTGGCCTGTACTCATATCCATCTTCTCTACTCAACTCAAGCCCAATTAAAGGCACTCCGTCTGTAAATGCTGGCTTCCACTACGGCAAAACATAACCGGAGGAGACTTTGGAGGACATGAAGACATTTTATCTCCACTTCTACATAATGCAAACGTACGCAGTTTGTCTCATCAGTTTAATTCAAATGTAATTAAAAAAGGAGATTTTTATTCCAATGGGAAAATAAAAGTTGGAACTCATATTTTTTGAACCATCTTCAAAGAGTTGTTGATGGAGCTTGCAGGAGTCAGCCTCGCAATGAATCTACAAAAGCCTCTGACTGAAGAGTTGCTGTATGATATTCTCAAACAGGTCATGACACACTGACAGCTCAATGTCCAGGCAGCAGAGACGATGTTTCATTGTAAAATGTCCTGAATGATTCCATCAGTTGTTGGTACTGCTAATCCACCTCCTTTGCTTTTGCCACTCCTCTTTAAATCTGTCTGGCAGTACAGTAAAACATCCAGGCAGAGTGACGGAGTCAGAGATCTGATTCTTGTCCGTTATGGTTTTAACTTCCTCCTTCTCTCTCTGCTCTGCATCCATGAAGCCTTTTCAACTCCTCTGGGTTTGCTGTTTGGGTATTAATTGTCTTTATTTCCAATGTTTGTGTGTTGTAGCAACTGTCTGAAAGTGAAAAAGTAAGAGCAAAAGTCCCTCCATCCAGAACCAGACAGAAGGAATAACTGTCCAAACATGCAAAACATCCAAAAGGATGAGCAGAAGTTTATGAAACAAGCCAATCAGAGTTAAGAGAGCTACTCCAACTGTCACCATGAGCAGCGGTTCTAGAATGGAAAAGTTCTGCCTCAGTAAATAGTAAGCTTTCCAACTATCATCATTATGGCAGACTTCTAAAAGAAGAACCGCTACGAGACTGACTTTCTCAGTTTGCCATAACAAAAACAAATCGAAAATTGATTTTTAATTGAATTGAAAGTTTTTCTTGGACAGACATGTTTTCTTTAGGGGCTCGGGTTTCAGTAGTTGGGTAATTTTGGCAAAGTCTTTACAGCCACCTGCTGCCAGTGTTGAGCAAGCTCTGCACTGGTGGCACTATGAGTAGCAAACTCCCTTCATATCAAACAAGCCTGGATATTATGGGACACTTTAGGTCTTACTTATTGCAACTGAAACTCTCGCTTTCATGTTCTCAAAAAGCCGTAAAAAAGTTCAAAAAGCTTCAAAATTCTTGATATCAGTGGTGCCACTGATATTCCAAGTCATGTGAGAAAAGAGCTGCACCTCTGTTGATGATACACTGAAATACAGTTAGTTTGCTGTTCTATCCTAATAAAACTCTTGGCGCTGAAATCTCACAGATCTGAACCGCTCTGCACAACCTGAACCGTCAACCTGAACCGTCGCCACAAAATCTGCCAATTCTGCAAAACATGATCTTTGTGTGTGTGCCAAATCAAGGACTCCACCTTCACTGCAGGACTGATGTACTCACAGAGTCCGCAGCTTGATGGCGCTGTTTGTATGACTGCGGTCATGTCTTGGGGGGGTTTGGAGGGGTGAAGAGGGAGAAACGGACAGCGTGGGCCTCTCTGCTCAAACATCTCAAAGTTTGCCGACGCGTCGTCTGCCTGGCAGCCCTGAGACGGCTCCGGCTCCAAGGTTTCACACACCTACATGCCACATTCTCACACTACCTGACACTCATTTTGCAAACACACACTTCTCTCTCTCTTTCTCTCTCTCTCCTTCCCTCTCTCTCTCGTTCTCCCACTCTCCTGCTCTCATACACTCAGTAATATTAAATGTGTAAGAGTACACATCTCCCATGAGGTATCCATATTCTGCTAAGCAAACAGCAGTGCTGATGTCACATGACCAACATGTCCAGTCGCCATGGTGACTCCTCTAAGAACAAGTCTGTGACATGTGGTTGGGTGGAAGTGTCCCAGTAGTCCAGCTTCCAATCCATGTGGAGGAGAGGAGGAAGCAGAGGTGGCCATGAATGAATGAAGGTTCTGTAAGAGCTCTGACCGTCAGCCATGATGACATGCTGTTTGTTTGTCGCCTCATCGAAAATAAACCTGATATTTTGTAAAGGTGTCAGGAGTATTTCATTTTTTTCCCAAGACTTGAATTCTAACCACAATCCAGTTACTTTAATAATCGTAAGGATTTCTAAGTCATTTTTTAAGGCTTCTCCAACCTTGGTGCTCAGAAAAAACACATCACTGCCCATTTCCATCAATGTTTTTTTACGCTTATAACTTCCTCAATTATGCAAAAATAACACTTTTTACGCTTGCTTGAGGAGGTTTTTGGTTAAGATATAATTGGTGTTACAACTATTGAATAAACACTTATTAACCTGTTTAACGGAGTTTCAAGTAATCAGATTTTAGCTACTCACAGGCAGATATGACCCCTGACCTCTGCAAATACTGAGGATCCGCTCTATTCATTGTATAATGATGGATCCAAAGTTGCTCATCCTTCTAACCCTTCTCAGATTGACGGGTGGAAGCAATTTTCTTCTTTTGTGTCTCTGCTGATGTCTTTTCAGTCTTTGCAGTGTGCATCATGATCATGTATGATTAAGATAAGCAAACCTCCCAAAACATCTGCTTGCAAAGAAGCTTTATGGAGACTTTGGTACTACTTCTACTTCATGATGGTCAACACGTTTTGCCTACGAGGATTGTGTCTTGTATTGAAATGCAGAGTAATTAAATACAAGGTCGAATATTGTTTTTACATACAACACAGAAGAATTCTGTTTCTGCTCAAAAACAAAAAAAGATATAAAGTTCATTGTTTCCAATGGCTAAAGACAGCTTTTTAAATCGGTTCAGAATGAAAACATTCATTGATATTTGGAATGTGTTTGACCAAGATCAGAACAAGCCCAGTCCTCAGCCATTGAGAGGCTAACCGTGAGTTCCTTCAGATGTTTTTTTAGAGCAGCGGTGTCCAAAGTGGGTCCTCAAGGGCCAGCATCCTGCATTTTCTAGTTCTCTCCCTGGTTTAACACACCTGGATCAAATGATGTTAGAGGGCCTAAGAAGAACATCGACATGCAGAGAAGGTTGTTACTGCCACCAGGCAGAGAACCAGAACATACAGGATGCCGGCCCTCGAGGACCAACTTTGGACACCACTGGTTGAGAAGATAGCTGAAATCTTTTCCCGATTGGTTTGAGATGTTAGGGAACATCAGCGCCAAGGAGTTCAACTGAAGCATGGCAGAACCCAGAACTGGGCTCTGGGTTCAGTTCTACAGAACTCTCATACTACTCACATTAGACAGTTGATTTCGCTTATTACTAACCTTTGCAGGTTTTGCCATCAGGCTGCAGGGTGAATCCCACAGGGCAGCTGCAGCGGACCCCTGTAGCTGTGTCCTTACAGGTCCGGTCGCAGCCACCGTTGTTTACAGCGCAGCTCTCTATAAAGGATTGAAGAGAGAGATGGAAGAACACAAATGACCTGTTCACACACTCAGTTGATTTCCATATCCTACCAAAGCATCGTGTAGCTGTTGAAACTGGACGTGATATGGGTGGTGACTAGGGCTGCACGATATTAGATATTGTGATGACGATAATACTGGTAAATATTGACGACATCAGGTGTGGCATATGCCTCTCTTTCTAATATATTTGACTGTTAGCATTTGTAGCTGTTATTTGTCCAGTGTGAGCTTTTGCTGAGTCTCCTGGCTAAATGTTGCATTAGCATAAAAACATACAGATCTCTTAAAATTTATTAGACAACAATTACTGCAATCTAGTCAGCCCTTTGCAGTATGAATATTACGCACACTGGCATTGCGACTACGATATATTTGTGACATATTGTGCAGCCCTAGTTGTGGCAAAGCTTCATGTGGGTAGAAGAATACACAAACAACACGGAGGGATGGCGGCACATCCCAATGTGGTTCCTCATGTAGCTTTGTTGACACAGAGGTGAGGAAATGTCAGAGACATTTCAGTTGTCTTATAAAGACTAATACAATCTGCTTATAAACCCTACCTGGAAAAGAAGGTATTTTTAACAGGGAATTAATCAACAGCACATGATATTGTGCTGACAAGGCAGGGTGAAGAAAGGTTGGTCCAGCTTCCAAAAGTGAAAAGAAACCAATTATCGCACACAAAACAGGAAAGTTCAGGTGAGATGGTGAAAAAATAAAGCTGCTATTGAGTCCCGGTTCTGCAGGACCTCTCGTGAAAAAATGTCCTTGTACATGGTGGAGATAATGTTTGCTGGGACTTGTGAATATTGCCTAAGCTGATCCTAAAGCAAACACAAGCTCATGGTTACTCTAGCTTAGCTACTAAGCTACTGTTGCTTTAGCAAAGCTCAATCAACCCCTATCCAACGGGCCTCGGGAATCGCTGAGGAGGCTGAAATTTGACATTGACTCATGTTTGTTGAAAGGGATTAATTAAAGCTATGCCTTTATAAAGAGGTTTTTCTTAGTAACTGCTCTGCTTTTGGTGGGCTTCACTTCATTTATTCAAGAGAAAATCCCGGTTTCAACAGAAGTTTGGAATTTTCTCATCAACTGTCAGATTCAAAACATACAATCCCAAAATCTAGTTTCCAAATCCAATCCCCCCTAGGATGATCTTTTGGAATTTAGAGGACTGTTGCGGAATAACAGCAGCGTGTTATTTGGCGATGTTTCCCAAATTTTTGGCACTGTTCAATTAAAATGTCAAGAAGGCATGTGCTTAAATTCATTAAAACCGGGAAGGAGAAAAAGGCACTCAGGTTGGAAACATATCCGTTGTTAGAAGTTAATGCAGAAGCGTAGAACTGAATATGCACCACAAGTAAGCCACGATAGATGTTAAAGATGTTTTTGCACATGCAACATCAGGATATCCTCTCACATCAGTTCCCCTTTATTACCAATTTATAGTTTGTGTTTTTTTTTTATCTGTCACAGCTCAGATTGGTAAGCTAGCTTAAATGTCAAACTTATCCCAAATGAAGGCAACGGGATTCCTAGATGATGGGCTGGAGAAAGATATTGCAAAAAGTAGGAAGGAAAGACACTCCATCATCTAGGCAGCCTGTCTGCTAGGTGCTGTAGGGTATTAGCACCACCCTGTCCCCTTCCCCTTTCCACTTTCCAACTCAGGTTTCTGACAACTGTGTGTGTGTGTATGTTTGTGTGCGTGTGCGAGTCAGTCTGGATCATGTTGTGGGTCGACATGCCCAAACAAGCGTACATAATCGATAAGACTTTCCATGTTGGAGTAAAGGTGAACGTGTGGATTTCTTGTGTGTGTAGGTGGTGTTTATGGGTCAAAGTGATTTATACTGAGTACAGTGGGCCCTATCATTAGCTGAAGTAAGCTGAGTCCTGCAGAGCCCCCTCTCTGCGGACCACGCCCAGCCAAGCCCCAGGGCCAAGCTGAGCGTAGGAACAGAGACAAACCGCCTGGCCTGATTGATGTGCTGGACAAGCCTCTCACACCACCCTCAGCCTCCTTTTCCAAGACTCTCTAACAGCATATTTCTTACAGTCTGAGACTGGGTTTGAAATGGACCGTAGACTTTGGAGGGTTGCGGGGGTGAAATATATGTGTGTGGACAGATTTAAAAAACATTTTAACTTATATTATCGGAAACATACCAAACTCTTGAATTAAATGTGTGTCTGTTCAGCAGTGTCTCAGACTGGACAGGAAGACGTCCTATCTCTGTCTCGTTATGGGCCTGTCTGGACTGAAGGCTCTTTCTTTTATGCTCCCATATGCATTAAAACAGACTCAGATTTTTTTTATTATTGTCAAGCCCTCATGCTTTAAGTGTTTTTATTAAGTTGGCATTGTTGTTGGGCAATGCAGAAGTTCTGAATTGGATTCCAAATTCACAGGAAAGTTTCAGACAACATCAGACATTGTGGCGGTGGAAGTCTCTGAAGCGCGGTAGACAGAGGTGGTGGGAGAGGGTCTACCATTTCAGTCATTGCCTGTTCGTCATTGACTGGACGTGAGCTGCACTGGACCACACTGTCTCCATGACTACAGCTGACACTGCTGGGACTTTAACACGTTATTTTTGATTAATTAATTACATAAATTATAACACGTAAAACGTTTTAATGTAATTAATTGTTTCTCTTTCTTTCTTTCTTTTTTTTTTTTAATTACAAAACACCCTAGCTGTAACTTTTGTGTTTGTGTGTTTCTGGTATGCCTGTAAATTTGAGGCACCAGTGACAAACACTGGTGACAGATGATGAAGCTGCTTCTCATTGGCTCATTGGGTGTTTATTTGTTGCTTCAAAAAAAAAAGATACAAAAAACATATTCATGGAAAAAACTATTGTGAAGCTATTCAAGCCCAAAATAACATCTCAATGCTAAACAAGTAGCAGCAGCACGACCCCAAATGTGGAATGTGGACGTTGACATCATAACATCAGCGTCCACATTCTAAAAAACTTTCTTAAGAGGTTCCATGAATAATCAGGAGGAGTTCCTGATGCTGAAAAACTGGTCATTTCAAGGCTGGACTACTGTAACTCTTTACTATCAGGAAGCTGAGAAAAATGCAGATTAAAGCCTGCAGCTGATCCAGAATGCTGCAGCAAGAGTTCTGGTGAAAATCAATAAGAGACATCATACTACTCTTACTTTCGCTTCCTCCGTATGTTGAATCCAGAACAGAATTTAAGATTGACTGCAGGTTTACTGCTGGTTCCTGGAGGTTCTGGTAGTAGAACGGGAGGCAGATCCTTTAGTTATCAAGCAGCTCCCAGTTTTAGTCTGAGGCAGACACCCTGACTACTTTTAAGACTAGGATTGAAACTTCCGTTTTTGATAAAGCTTATCGTTAGATTGGTTTGGTTATCCTGAACAATCTATGTCGTTATGCTGTGTTATTATCTCTGTAATATGGTGTGTTGCAATATTACATCTCTATTTCAAGCTAAAAAAAAAAAAAAAACAGTGCAAATGTTGGCTTCCCTTCAACTCAAAGAGTATTATTCAGTCTTGGAATGATATTGGATAAGACATTTAGATACATATCTCCACACGGGATCACAAAATACTTCTGCACTGGATTAATCACAACAGTGATTGTTGAGAATAGGGACAAAACAGGTCCTATGAATAAAGCACAACATTTGAATAAAATATACACAAAATATAATTTTTTTAAATATTTGACTAAACTAACCTGGGTCATGTGAGCACAACAATGTATATTTTCCTGGTTTTTGCTGAATATTTATTTATTTTATACATTGTAGAATTTGAATGGTTTCTGTAAAATCCCTTGTCCTGGAGCAGAACTCAATACATTGTAATAGCTTAAAACAATTAAAGATAATATATTATGACGATTAAGTATAACTATTCAATTAAATAATTATAAAACTACCAATAAATTGAATTAAAAATCATTTTTAGATATTTTCCAACTCCATTGAAATTTATCCCAAGTTTTTGTCAACACCGTCAGACATGAAAAGAATGTAAAAAAAATCAGGCATTATTGGGGGGCACCAGAACTTCTGAGGACCCCATGACCTCTTCCTTTGCTAACAGGGCTAGTTAGCTCTGGTTAGCTTATGTTATTCTTTAGTTTTTTCTTCTGTTTTATTCCTAGGTTGCTCGTCACAGCCTTGATGTGTCAACACCATAACTGACAATTTACAAAACTTTGATGAAATTTTGTGAAATAAAAGCTTAATTTTGGTAAACTGTAAAGATTTCATGGACCTGACCAGCTACAATATGACCTCCTTCAGAATAACATCATATAAATTGAGGTAGTTTGGCTTATCGTCTACTCCGTCAGATGTCAACTCCATCAGAGTTTGTGTGACTCTTTCAGTGAAATTGTTGACAAATCTCACTTAAATGTGCAGTTCATTCATTTTAATATATTTTACATAAATTGCATTACTTCACATGTACCAAGTATTTATTTTTACTCACTAGTTTGTCACCACCTTCAGTTCTATGTCAACTCTGTCAGATGGAATTTTTGTTTTTTGTTTTAAATAATATTTCTTTTGTTTCTTGAGAAGCATTTGTCTGTAAAACTCTGTAAAAATGTCACTAATAGGGTATTTTTAAAATCATTTTATATTTATTTTTGTCAGATGGTGATGACAAAGTTCTGGGTCAGGTTGATTAAAAATTTAATTTTTAAAGAAAATGTTGCAACTGAGAGCCTGCACCTTAGCATCTTTATATTTCTAAAACATTATTTGTCATATTTGCATACATAAGGTTGAGAAATAATAAAAAAAAGGGAAAATTAAAACCCATTTTGTCCCTATTCTCAAGAATCACTGAAAAGAGAAGTAAGAATGAAAAGAAAGAATGTCTTTTCAAATTGGTTGGGTGATCATTACACTCACTAGAACTTGTGACAGATGTCATTTTTGTGTGACACTTGAACAGAATGGTAAATAATTTTATGTAATTTATTACATTTTCAGAGTACCTTACAAAAACAAAATAAATCTGAAAACAGCATGTTTTCATCTCCAAAGTACTCCTACAAAGCCATCCAGAAGATTGGACGTTTCCGCTCAGGTTTTCCATGTGTGGGTCTGGCAGGGTCAGGCAGGCTGCTGTAGGACAAGCTGACCACTTCTCCTTGACCTGCAACATTCTTCACCTGGTCTTCAAGTTTGCATAATTTACTGTTTTTTTCTTTTCTTTTCAACTTTTAATGTTATGTTCTCTGCTTTTTTTCCTCTCCATAGAAGCTCGGTCTAGCCTGGTGCTCTGTCTAGCTTGCTCAGAACTAAATCAGGGATATTCAACATGTTGGTTTGTCTTGGCCTGATGTTGCAAAGTGTATGAGGTGTTCCCCGAGGACAAGTGAGAACGCAGGCCGTTGAATGTGACATGACAAAACAACTGTCATGGCGCAGCAGAAAGTCTATGTGTAGATGTTGTATCTGTATTGTTTTTTTTTTGTCTTTAAACATAATCCACAAATATCAGCATGTTTGTTTACTCTGAACTCCCGCTTAGTCTCGAGAGGTTTCGCGATATTTGCGGTCTGGCATCTGAATATTGGTGAGTGAATTTGGCTCGACATCACGCACAGAACGACCAAACCTGCTAAAACTAGGGTTGTTATTGTCCTGGGCGTGGTCGCCCACGTTTCAAAAATCAACTGCCAATTTCAATATCCTGTCCTGTGAATCTGGCATTACTCCAACTTTACCAATTTTATTCAAATTAAAACATGAATTAAAAAATATATATATTGGGCTAGCATTAGCCTAACAACTATTCATTTTGCAAATCCCAAACATGGCGATCAACATTTGAAGTGATTGTTGTTCTCCATGGATCTCTACCCAGACCCTGACAGAAGTTCCTTCATCTGGCCCAGTTGGTGCCAAGATGGAAATGTTTTAAAGATGGTGGACTCTGTGATTCGCTGGTGGAAACAAAATCAGCAAATGCAGTTGATGCTCGAGGTTTAGCATCAAAACTGGTGGGAAAAAGCTTCTCTGAGAGCGTTGTAACCCATACTTTGAAGTAAGGGTGTAACAATTCAACCGACACATGAGACAAGATGAGAAATAATGTCTTGTATCAATACACTGATACACAGACTCTAAAACTGATTGTAGCAATGCATCCAGTTCATAATAACGAGGCCACATTTTGACTAAAATTTTGAGAAACATAAAGCTTCCCTTCTGGAAGCAGAAAGAGTTGTTCTCACAAATAATTTAAGGTTTCATAAATCATAAACTGTGACACAAAGGACCTAATCTCAGTGTATTCCATCCACATGTTGCCTGGTCCATATATTTTGATAACTATGATTGTCACAAAAAAAAAACCTAATTGAATTCTCCCAGTTTAATACAGAACTAAGTTTACCTTTGATCAGTTTTTTATACTATAAAATGGAGAGCATATCATAAACGAAAACAAAACTTCAAAATAGTCTTTTAGTTTTCTGCAGATGAGAAGATCCAAAGCAAATGTCACGTAGTGTCAATAGGGATTAAAGTTTAACCAATCTAGCATCACTGATAGTGTTTATAACTGGTTTGTACCTAAACTGTCATTAACATAAGGGCATAAATTCCATTCATTTATGTTTTGTACTAGTTGAGAATCGAGTTTTGGAACCTTGCAAAGTAAAATGGCAGAGAACTGATGAGTTGTGGATATGTAGGTGGGAATGTGTGGAAGCAAAAAAATCCATGGTGTATAAATGTTGTGCATGTATATCAGAATGTGTACTTGTGGTTCAATTTTATTACGTTGTTGGGAAAAATGTCAATGAATTTCATGTTTGTGCATCCATAGATAAGAATTTATGTATGTAAAAATTAATTGTACTTGTAAGAAATTATTATATAAGTTTAATTTTTTTAAGGTTTGGTTAAAGATAAAAAAAGCAACAAAAAAAAAACTTTGTCTGAAGCTCCTTAACCTGCGTGTGAGGTTCAACTTGCAAATTTGAGTTATGACAAAATATTTCTTCCTCTAGATGACTTTTTTCTTTTTAAATCATGTTCGGTTACCATACTCTAAATCCTCTAATTTCTCTCATTTCCCGGAGTGCGGATCAGAAAAGTTATAATCCTTCCAGTAGCAGCCCACCAGCTGAAATTTTTGAAGGCCATGTATTCTTGAAAGAAGCAGTTTGTTTCCCTTTCCAACTGCTAGGCTTTAGGGATTTTTTTTTTCAATAATGCCCACTAAATAACCACCATATAAAACGAGAGTTAAGTTAGTGGGCTTGTGGGAAGTTGGAAATTACTGCAAAAGAAAACAACGAAGAACATTTGCAGTAAGGTGTTGTGTTAGTGACTGGGAAACCATTAGTCTACCAAAACTTTGGTGACTAAGGTAAAAAGGGATTGCAAAAGGATAATGGTCTGTTTTAGTCTTTCTTCACAAACAGTTTTAATTACAGTTGTGTTCAATGGGGGACTCTTGGGTGGACACAGCGTGCACCAGAGGGTTTACAAAAATGCTCTTGAACAAAATAAAGATAGAAAAGAGGAGAACGAGAGGGAAACGGAGAGATGTGAACTCGGGAGGGTGTGGGGGGGATACAAGCACAAGCGGCATGGCAACACATAGAAAGAGGAAGAAAAGAGTTACCCATATGTAGCCGCCGTTTCACCCGCTTGTCCACATCAGCTACTGACGTGGCATTGAACTCAGAGCTCTCAATTGCAGCCTCATCTTTCTCTAAAACACAAGTGACAAGGGGACAAACAGTGAGCAGCAGGTTAATGAGAAGCCCAATTGACCAGACCTTCAGCCCTAACTTTGGCGTCTGAGCAAAAAAAAAAAGAAGAAAAAACTAAAACCAAAGCCAAGAAGCAAGAAGTGATGAAGAGGCACCAAAATCCCTGTTAGAGTGTTAATCCCCAAACAGTCATCAATCCCCTGCAGCAAATCAAAAGAACAAAAAAAATAATAATGAAACTGATCAGGATCAGTAGCTTAATGAAGCAGTAGGAAGGCAAAACGGTGGAGAGGGGAAGAAGAAAGTTCCGGGCTTTAAAAATTTGTATTAATTTTTTTGGAAGGCATCGGTTGGGGGTGAACATTTGGATTTTGATTCTGATTGTGACCTTGCTGTTGGCGATGGTGTTTAAATGTTCCATAACACACAGCCACACATTCTTTCAGGCAATCGTTTCCTCATTTTAACATGTAAGAAAAGGAAGGGAGAAAAAAAAAGAGGAAAAAGTGTCCAACAATTCCGAGAGAAGCTGCTTTGAATGAGAGCGAGGAGATGGGCATGGAAAATTGCACGATGATGCGAGAAAGAGCACATGGGCAATGTGTGAGAGGGCAATTAGTACAGAGAGGACGCTCTGAGAGCAGAGAAATGACAAGATGACAAAGGGACTGAAGAACATACAGGGGGGAAGAAGAAGAAAGTTTGAAGTCTCATCTTGACTTTGCAGTGGATGGGGGGAACATGGAGGGGTATATGATGGGTGCAAACTGAAATATTTTTGGATGGATGGCATGCATAGAGACTCAGAAATATAAAAAAAAATAAAAAATAAAAGAAAGGCAGGTGGTCTGGGGCAGTGCTGGTTGCCTGTTTGTCTATAGATCAAATCACAACTGGACCTAGCAGTCAATGCTTGATGAACCACATTCCCAAAAGCTGGACTGCAGCAGTGGAGGAAAAATGGCAACAGTGCAAATCAGACTAAGCAGACTGATTGTGACTAAAGTGGCATGCATCCTTGCATTGGATGACGGGGCTGGGAGAAAGAGCCAGCCTTTAACTGGGCTTCGATCATTAAGGCCTGAATTAGAATCAGTCTATGAATGAGCGCCACTTGCTCCAAGGAGAAAGGCCTTTGATGTCTTATGGAGTTAGGGGGAGAAAGGGGCCAGCCACTGGGTACAATTAATGTCCCTTCCATTCCTCTCACCCCACCTTGCTACCTTTTTCTCCAGTGCAAGTGAAGGATTCTCTGAAGCACACTCAGCAATGAATGGAGGCTTTCTGGTGCTCGGCTAACTGGGTGAAATGCGGTTGTGTGAATGTGTGATTGTTGAATCAAAAGCTGGTGCATACCAGCTTTTGAGTGTCTGCTGGCTGGAGTGTGTGAAAAAAAATCTGTCAGAGAGGGAGATAAAATGCAAGTGTGTGTGCGTGTGTGTGTGTGTGTGTGTGTGTGTGTGTGCGTGTGTGTGGTGTGTGTGTGTGTGTGTGTGTGTGTGTGTGTGTGTGTGTGTGTGTGTGTGTGTGTGTGTGTGTGTGTGTGTGTGTATGTGTGTGTGTGTGTGTGTGTGCGTGTCCAAAAGTCCTGGAAGGGAAAAGTTCCAGCAGTCGGTGGGACTAGGAAATGGTTGTAGGCCAGCAGAAAGGTAAGTTATTTTAGGGACCCACAGTGGGGGAAATAAGTATTGAAAACATCAATGTTTTTCATGGTAAATATATCTGTAACTGGGCTGCTGAAGTGAAATTCACACCAGATGTTTGGTAGTAACTCGAGTAACCCACACATACAAAAAGATCAACACTAATTCATCCTCTAAGTATGGAGACAAAGAGCTCCACAAAAGGCTTTAGAAAGACCACAATTTTGAAGATGAGAACATTGTGGTGTGGCAGGCTTAATACAACTGAAGCAAGGAGCAATTCAGAAATTTACAACATTCTTGATAAGAATGTGAAGATGAAAATAATGTAGACTTTTCAATTAAGAATGACCTTAACCACACAGGCAGTGATGGAAAGTAAAGCTGGTAAAATGACTCAGTCAGTCACTGACTTGAGTTCAATTGGAAAGAACCAAATCTCAAAGATCACAGTGACTCTCAAATGGTCTTCACGATGAATGGATCAAAATCCCACTGGAACAATGCATGAAACTAGGTTCTCCATAGAAGAGATCCATTAATGTATCCATCCACAGATTATCGTTTGCTTAGATTATAGGGGCAGAGAGGTCCAGACTTCCATCTCCACAGTCAGTTGGGACAGCTCCATTAGGGGAAGCCCAAGGAGTTCCTAGAACAGCAGAGAAACATAGATCCTCAAACATATCCTTAGTCTCCTCATGGTGGGACATGGGAGACCCAGGAGGCAACATAACCAGATTCCTGAATCACCTCAACTGACTCTAACTGATGTAAAGGGAGAATGGCTCCACTCTGAGTCTCTCCTGGATGACCGAACCTCCCACCCTATCCTTAAGAGGGAGCCCAGACACCCTGTGGAGGAAACTCATTTCAGCCACTTCTATCTGCAATCTCGTTCTTTCGGTCACTATCCAAGAGCTTGTGACCACAGATGAGAGTAGGAATGTAGTTCAACTGATAATTCACCACATCAGACAGGTACAGCATTCGAGTTACCACAAATATTGCAACAATATGTATGTTGATCTCCCACTCCATTTTCCCCTCATTTGTGAACACGACCCTGAGGCCTCCACTTGGGACAGGATCTCATCCCTAACCTGCTCAAAATCATGGTCTTGGGGTTGGAAGTGATAATTCTCATCCCAATTCTTTCACACTTGACTGTTAGCTGCTCCAGTGAAAGCTGTAGATCATAATCTAAAGATCCAATGTCCCCCTCAACACTTTCATTGCCTCTAGCAATTCTGTTTATGAACAGATTTGGTGACAAAGGGTAGCTTTGGCAGAGTCCAACTCTCATCAAAAACAAGTCTGACCAAGTGCCAGCAATAAAGACCAAGCGCCACTGAGAAGCTTTTTAACTACCTCTGTGACTTCAGCACCAGAGATCGGAGAGACTGAGCTGAAGTCTCTACTTTCTCAGTGGAAATATTACCGGTGGGATTGAGGAGGTCATCAAAGTGTTCTTCCCACCCTCTCACGACATTCCAAATCAAGGTTTGCAGCACACCATTCCCACAAAGGCTTTGATGGTGCACAACTTTCCCCTCCTGAGATGCCGGATGCTAGACCAAGTCGTTCTCAATCACCTCACCAAGCTCCTCCCACACCCACATTTTGGCCTTGGCAACCATCTGAGCCACAATTCTCTTGCAGCTGCTTCCAGAGTCTCAAGGGCCGAAAAGGCCTGGCAGGACTCCTCTGTCAGCTGACAGCATCCCTTACTGCAGGTGTCTGCCATAGAGGAGATGACTTTGAATAAATGTCAGGGAGAGTGTCTAGTATACGTCCCCTCTTTATTCAGCTTTATATCATTTAATTTTCTAGACTCATTTGTGTGGATCTATTAGCCCCTTATCCCTCACCCCCAATATCACTAAAAAACGCCTGAAAAGGCATACCCAAATTAAATCAGGTGCTGTTCTTGAACAATTTGGAGAACATGCAAAAGCTTGTCTCTTTATGAAGATGACAAGCTAAATTTTCTATTTTTGCAGTCAAAAATACTTTAACTTTAAGTAGTTTGTAGCTGTTATGTTTGTAACACAGAAGAAATCAAAAACTTTTGCTTCAACCAGATTTTTCATTTATATTCCTTGCACATTGAGTGTTGAATGCATTGACTGAAAAATACAATAAATCTATAGAATAAAGTATTCTGTTTGTGGATTTTAAGATTGATCAAAATAGCACTAAAAATAAATGTCATTTTGAACATGTTTATTTATGAGGATGTACAGGTGTTGTCCAAGTGTGCCATTTGGAGTGTCCAAATGGCACACTTGGACAACACCTAATATACAAACTTCAAATGACTGTAGCTCCTCAGTGGTTACGGATCCAGCTGGTGGATTCATGTCAAAACAAACCCCAAGGTGTCTTATATCCTTGTGACAGGACACATGTTGGCTACACATCGGTGGCTTTAGATTTAGTTTCTGAGTTGACCAGTCAGAAATATTCCAGAAAGAATTCAGGCATGTCAAAACGAGCTCAAGTCGCTCTCTGGATATTATTGGCTCAGAAAAAGCCATTTCATAACATTATTGGTCAAATGCAGTGTCAATCAAAAGGGGGGACTGTAGGCTGCCCAATAAAAGCGTCATTATCGACATCGGCTGAGTTTAAACCCTTAAATCTCACCCCCGGAAAATACAATGGAAAAATGACACGTGGGCGTTCCGGTGCGGGTTAAGAGGTTAAATGCATGGAGTACCTGAATTGAGAAATGATGTGAATTTTACGTCAATAGACCCCCCCTCCCCACCCAAAAAAAAAACTGTTGCTGTTTTTAATACTTATTTTCCCTGCTGAATGCAGGATGAGTTGGAACAAAGAGTTAAACCACTCTACTACTACAGCTAGGAAGGAAAATGGTAAAACCAATGCATTAAACGAAACACCAACAATAAAATTCTAATTTAAATATGCATTTAAAAATGGTTTAAAAAAGGGAGAAAGAAACAAGGGAATCAATAAAAATGCAGTGCAGGGACTCCAGTGCAGCTGGTTAACAAGGCAAGCAACATATGGATGGATTAGTAAAAGAGGGAACCAAATGAATGGTGTCACAAATGGCAGTGGACACATGCAGTAGGAATGGCAAATTATGACATGGGTGGACAGTGCAAGCCCCTGCCTCTCTGTTCAGCTATGCATTGTCGGTGGAAGGGAAGGAGGCATGGATGCTATCTTTGAGTTGGCAGTTGCTTGTCAGTTGGTTGCTACAGTTCTTGCACGGGATTTGCGTGGAGATGGCAAATGATGGGGTCAATGGGAGGTAAGGTAAGGCTTGCGAAATCTAAGATCAGGCTGCAATTGAGATGTCTGTTTGGCCACATATTCTAAGATGAGGCCCCTGACCCCCCAACCCAGGTTTATGTCCTGAGAAATAGTCCTTCTACCCCTGAATTGGTTGTCACATGAATGTTCAGACAAGACAGGCAATCAGGTACTATCACCAGGAAGCAGGAAGCAAAAGAGGGAGCAGAGGGACAGAATCTGTGTAGAGTGTAACACAGGGTTGGGGGTTTAGGTGGGTCCAAAGAGCTAAGGGGTCCCTGGGACTACAGAGAGGCTCTTCTTTCATTAAAATATGAAGAAAGAGGGAGAGACACGGTGAGGAACGACAGACATCAAACACTGGGAGTCAGAGCAAGGTTTCCTGCGCTCTTCTTCCATACTGCAGAGTTCTGTTGATGTGTTGCTCCACTTCCTTAACGAGCTGAAAAGAAAAAGGGTTAGCAGCAGTCACATTCCGCCGCTGCCCAGCCAGGGGCTGCAGTGGTGAGGGCCAGAGACAAACTGTGAGAGAGATAAAGAAAAAAATATGTCCTTGTGTTTTCCTGTGTATGGCTGGTTAATGATGTAACATCGCCAACACCAGCTGGCCTGACACATTGTCCCTCTCTTAAGCCATCACTATTGTTAAATGTCTTGGAAACTCCATACAATTTTAAAAATTGTACATGACTGGAACATGTGGAAACGTGATTCAACTTCTAGCACACAAGAGTATGGAAGATGGGGGAAATGCATGACTGCAGAATTGCATCTGACAATTCAGTCTGTCCATAAGTAAGCATAAAATTGCAGTTGAAAAAAATGTCATAAATGTCTATCAAGAAATGCATTGCTTAGCATAAAAATGCAAGAAAAAAAATCACAATAGTTCCCATACTCTAAATATTGAATAAAAACAAACCCAAAATGGAAATGCTGTGTGTGAGAAAAAATTAGGTGTGCTGTAAACAACCAACCTCCACTGTGATGAGAGAAGAGCAGATCGGAGCCAGGCGGCTGACAACGTTAATGTAATATTTGCAAGAGTGATCAACACGGACTGAGCTGTTTCGTTCACTTCCTCCGCTGCCGTCGCCAAAACTACAGGAAGATTACAATTCTAAAACAGAGCAGAAAACTAACGCCATCGTTCACAGATTCTTCTGTTCTCTGATTGGCCTGGTAGTCAAGTGTCCTTTACTCCAGAAGATTTTCTAACATCATTAACTGTTACCCTAAAAACAAGAGGAGTTTTGGCAGTTTGGTGGTCTGGACCATACAGGAGTATTTTAACACGATGCCAGAATGGAAAGAAAATAAGAGAAGCAATCATTGCAGCTCAACATTCTGGGAAGGGGGGGGACACACATTTTCTTGGTAATTTCTTGTCTACAGCTTTACTGGAAGAAATTTTATTCACAAGTGGAAAACATTTAAGGCAGCTGTCACAATCCTTCCAGGATTACACAACAAATTCACTTTAAGGTCAAGCTTAGAAAAAGAGCAAACAATACCAAGGGTGTTATGTCAGTCTTTACAGTTGTCTATTAGCATTTTAAATGTTCAAGCTGATGTTGGTACAGTAAAAAAAAAGACAAAATCAGTATTGCTTGTTTGGAAGGATTGCAAAGCAAAATACTCTTCATTTGGAAAAGAATATGACAGCGTGACTTAAGTTTGCAAAGTTCCATCTGAATGTATCCCAGGACTTTTGGAGCAATGTCGTTTGGACAGGCGAGACTGAAGAAGATTTGCTCCACCATAAGCCAATGCCTAATATTTGATGAAAAGTACAACAAGATGGTAAAAAGGAAATGATTAGGGTTGTTTTGGATGATTGGAAGCTTGTGGTCATTTTGCTTCATAAACTCCTCTTAACACTCAAATACTCTACAGTTAGAAGTGAAGTCATCTGCCATGGTATTGCCCAAACTGCATAGATTGTGAAAAGGAACAATGGCTGAAAGGAAGCAAATCTGCAGCAGAATGTCTGAAGACTGAAGACAAAAGAATCGAGGCATGAAGAGAAGTGTTCAGACTTCAATGAACGTAGAACTGTAAGAGCGAACAGAGGGCATGAATACCTTCATAGTGATGTGAGAAATTATGACAGTTACTAAAGGTGGATCAATCAACTCTTGAATCTTTAGGTGTATTTGTCTTTTTTTTTACACTCAACGTTTCCATCTTGGGTTCATCTTTGTGACTGTGTTTAATGTAATGTTGGTTCTGTGGTTTTGTACAGTAATGTTAGAAAAAAAAATATTGTATAGAGATAATCATGTCCTCATACATAAAGTCCTAGAATTGAAAGAGAGAGAACTGTCTAGTGTGACAAGAAAAAAAAGTGATTAATTCTGAGTATGTATTTGTACCTTGAGGTTACAAAATATAAAATCACGAAATAAATGGTGGTGCCATTAATCCTCCACATTTTTCAAGCATTTGATGCTAAAACACATGACAACCTGTTACTGGCACTGCAGACCCCTTCAGGTGTCACAAGCCTGTATCAGTAAGGAGGAGTTGAAGAAAGAGGTAAGGAAGAGCATCCGCACTTACCTGGAACATTTCATTAATCTTCAACCAGTTATAAAGGCAAAATGAAAAAGTTTATTCTGAAACAAATATAACTAATATATTCAAATATCGGAACTATCCCTTTGGAAAACAAATTATTGTCTTCTGTTGTCTCCTCAGCGCTACACCAGAATTATTGGCAGCGTTAAGACCTGCCTCCTGGCTCTGATTGGTTGTTTGGTGTATTTCTACACATAGCAGTAGGACCGCAAGGAGGAGACAGATGAGCTAGATTTTTTTCACAGATTATCTGTCTCATATTACTCTGTCAGGATGTAGTGACAGTTTTAGCAAATGTGTAAAAAAATTCTTATAAAAGTTAACTACTGCATCTTTAAGACAACTCCACTTGTAAGGTCAGTTTTACTGAGGAAATGTGTGTACAGCAAGCTAGCTATCCAAACAGCTCAGTAGTATCCAAGCTAACGTAGCATCCAAGTAGTATCCAAGCTCTATTAGCTAAAAACAAACTCGAAGTTTGATTAAATTAAAGTTCCAGCTAAAAGCTTAAGAATGACAACCACAGTAAAAATCAGCCCATTTATAGAGCAATATGTTTGGATAAAAAGTCACATTAATAAATGTTCATGAAATCAGCTTGAAAAACCAAAGCAGGTCTTGTTTCAGGGTGAGATTTAAAATTAGCATAAGTCAGGAACAGGATCTTAACAAGCAGCAGCACTGTGCAGTAGTGTGTTCTATCTGTGCTGTTTTTACTTTGTCAATTGGCAACATTCAGTTAATAAATGTTCAAAATGTTATACTTATCTGCCCATTTAAAGTCACAAGTTTACATAATTTGGGAGGCCATGATGGCTGTCACTCACCGATGCAGGTCTTGCTGTCTGAATGCAGGGCGTACTTTTGGTGGCAGCCACAAACCGGCCCTGTGTCCGTATCCTCACATGTGTGCTGGCACCCTCCATTTCCATAGTTACAAGTCACTAAAGAAAGTGCAAATGTAAATGTTATATTTTGCTCTGAGTCTGTGAGAAATGACATTGTGTTTAATTTTTGTTTTCTTGTAAAAATCAACTCCACTGATCACACCTGTGTAGAGTTTCACTGACGCATTAAAAAAAATCTAACTTCAACCAGTTCTTACTGTTTGACAAAACAGTAAGAATTTATATTCAGAAAGGTTCCTGAAAAGTTTCAGTTTTGGGATACAAGGTTTCTGTCTGAATGAGAGACTTTTGTAAAAAGAAAAAAAATGGCTATTTATGTCAAACAATAGTATGATGTCAGAAAAAAAAGTTAAGCAAGAACCAAAGGGTTCAGTGAGTTTTCAGTTCTTTTGCATCAACATTTAAATACAAACATATTAAATAAAGTGGAATCAGCCAGGAGCAGCTGGAGGACATCAGTGGGTAATTCAGTGAACTGTGCATTTCTTGGTTGGTTAAGCTCCACATGCATCTAAACCCTCATCACTGTTTCTGTCCATTCTTACAGACGTTCTAAGTGTACAGCAACAGCTGAACTGAGAGAAAGACTCAACATATTATGTCACCCAGTCAGATTTAGGTAATATTTATACTGGTGATGGGAGTCCACTAAAAGTTTTAATCAAATTAATCTCAAGGTCTGTAATTAATTAATCACATTTAATTGCATTTCAATCAAAACCCATTTATCGACCAAATAAGAAACATGCTCACTTCAAAAGGCCTTTTAGCAGCTAAATTATTGAATAAACAGACAGCTGAGCTCAATAACAATGATATGTGTTGTTTTAAAATCTGTTATTCAGGTTCTTCAGTCATCAGATTGGCGCAAAGTTTTATTCTATCCATTCATCTTTCCAGAGTTTCAGGAACTCCTGATGATTCATGGAACTTCTTCATAGTCAGCGGCTTCTTCTTCAGCCGCTGACTTTAGCATTGGGGACGTCTGTGCTGCTGCTACATGTTTAGCATTAAGATGCTATTTCAGGCTGGAACAACTTCAGTCTTTGTCATCCATTGCTGTTGTTTGTCACTTTATGGGTGTAACAGAAACAAGCAACAGGCAGAGGAGAACCACTCTGATTTACACTTGAACCACATCAGAGTGGTGGACTGGAGACGCTCCAAAACCAGGAAGTGAACTACAGCATTCTGGGTAAAGACAACCAAAACAAACATGTGAGTCTGGCACTAGTGGGAGAAATGGTTTGTACTCTTATACCAAAGAGAAATGCTATAACCATTAAAATTTGTTACATTTTTCACACTTCAGTTCTGTTAACATTTTGTGAAGAAGGAAGTTGCTCAGTGTCTTCTTCAGACATTTTCATGTCATTTCCTTCCGTGACTGGTGCAGCACCCCCACAGGCGAGTGGGGGAACAGGTTTCTCAAAAGTACTGGATCATTTGACACAGTGAAGTGTGAAAGAGAACCACAGCAGCTAAAAATGTAACAAATGTTGCAATTTTGGTCCCCAATCAAACCCAGTCTACCAGACTATCAGGTGGGAAAACACCCCGAGTGTCTTTTTTAACTTGTTTACTGCTGTTATGTTCCGTCATGCTCAACAGACCAACACGGCACTGCAACTTTTACTGCTAGTGAAATATTACCACAGCGGAGAACACATTATAGCTTTACAGAGACTTGTGCAGTGCTCACACTCTGTCTGTAAGAGGAGAAAAAGATATGATGCCAAATAAAGTGCAATTAAAAGCTCACTTTCCCCCCCTCAAAAACAGCAGCCCTGCATTCCATGGCTGAACACACTGAATGAAAAGTGAGAAAAAGCAACTGAGCTGTAAAGAGTTATGAATTCCCACTACTGAATCCTTCAGCACCTTCAGTTTGGGTTGACATGCTCAAATGGTTTTGGAATTAAATGTCCACCTCATATATTACCACAAAGCCTGACTGGAAGCTGTTAATCGTGCCTGTTACTGATGTTTATCACCAGAACAGCTCAATCTTTTCTACCACTACGTAAACGCAAGAAAAACAGGCTAATAAAGAAAGCGGTTAAAGATTTACTGCTCCGTGGAACTGGAAACAAAATAGAGTCAACTGAATGTAAATCTATGCTCTTTGCTAGATGTTTGGTTTTCCTTTCTAAATATAAATATTTATGTATATATCAAAAATTTGAAAGAAAAAACAAAAACTGCTCTCATTAGCCATGTTGCTAGGTGCATGATGCTAGCTCCTTGCTGGCTCCCTTTGCACCTCAGATCTACTGTAACTCTTTGTAGCATAAATTTAACAGAAACATTTCTTAGAAATGTTCATCTTTACATCGCTCAGCTGTTGCAGAGCGATGTAACACGCTGCACACCCATGATGCAAATCAGTGATCCGACCACATCAGAGTGGGGCCCTACTGGACTGTAGAGACCACTGGAGTGCAGTGAACTCATTGTTGTGTTTAAGAAACAATTTTGAGATGATTTGAGATTTTTGATCCCATGTTGAATCCTGCTGGAGGTAGCATTAAGAAGTTACTTAGTTATGTATTTGTAGGGAAGTGCTTGAATGTGTCGGCGCATGTCAGTGAATGAAAGTTGACAAGCAGTTTCTGCTCTGCATTCTAAAGGGCGAAGCCGCATCGCTGTCAGGTGGTCCGAATAAACGGTCACAACCACGATCCCAAACCGCAGTGTGTGTCAGAGTCTTGTTTCCTTCCGACGAAAACCTTAAAGAGTACACAACGCAGAGTCCAGGGAACAACGAGGACTCGACTCTCACAGCCAAGGGTTACATATTCATCTGCTTGATGTGTGGTAACACAATGAGAATTCCCAGCACAGCATGTTTGGGTTGAATATTAAACAAAATGAATTACTATTGAATCCTGTCTTTATTATAATTTTAAAGCACATTTAAAATTTTACTGTACAAACAAGTAACTATGTTAACTATAAAAATGCTGTATCAAACATGACTTAAAACAAATTTCACTTTGTAATTTAATGTCTTGAATTTGGGCCTGTGTATCTTTAAAAACTAAAATTCATGGCTCCTCTATTAACTCATTAACAATGTTTTTACCAGCGTTGAACTGAGAAGTAGCTTCTATAAGGAGCTCAGCTGATGCACAGTTCCACCAAGTGTTTGCTAATTGCTGCTGCTGGTCTGAAGGAGCTGAGTGGGGTAGTCATGGAGGAGGAAAGTTCTGTGAAACAGAAGCTTAGAACCTTGGAAGCTGCAGCTCTGAGGAGGAGCTGAGTCTCAAAGGCGGTGCGAGCTCCACCTAGGCATTTTGCACAGCTGAATGGTTGCCATGGAGATTAAAGGATTTCTCAAAGATGCATGAAAAGAATAAAGGTAACACTCCACATATGTTTTTGATAAGGCAATAACATTATAACTTGATGCAAAGCTCAAAAAAGTCAATTTTAAATAACACTGCCCCTTTAAAAGTTGACTGGTAAAAATAGATTATGACTGGATAACAGAAACACAGCAGCCTAGTGCAAACTCTGCTCTCCAGCCGGATGCATCACCAGTCCTAACACTTTTATATCTTCCTTGGTCAACCTGGATGTTTTTCTCCTACAAATGAATTTTGCCTCTATTTATAAAAAAAACTATAGAGATAACTAATTAACTATCCAATATCCATCCTTATTGAAGGATAAGGATCAGTTTCTTAACTGATTGCTTTCTGCTAAACCATCATGTGAAACATCTCATTAAGGTCTTTTTTACCTGCAGACTCATCTGCATGTGAGAAGACATTCTTATTAGAAATGCAAGTGACAGTTATTGTATCTTTGTCTTCACATCTGACAAAATGTGTCAATAATTACCAGAGAATTGAATGAAATGATTTATGTATGTTGTACAAGCACGTAACGTTGTTTCTGATGAAGGAAGCATTTTAGTTTCTTGTCTGTTATTTATTCCCAAAAGTAATGATTCTATTTTTTTGTCACAGCATGAGGATCAGATGTGATACATACATGTGCAGTCTTTCTGGTTTTTGGCCAACTCAAAACCAGGCCGGCACTCGCATGACACCCCACTTTTGAAGGGCGCTTCCCTGCAGATGTGAGCACAGCCGTGGTCTTTGTTCATGCAGTTCATTCCATCTGTTCAAAGGAAGAGGACAACAAGACATGGGGTTTAATCAGAGGCATTTCTGAGTCGCATCGCAAACTAAAGCTAAAATTCTAAACGTGATTTGTTCCTTTCCTAAAAATAAAAGAAAAGAAAAAAGTCATAGTAGAGTTGCACTACCGATCTGATTCACACCAAACGAATCCCATCAATGCTAGCTAACAGGTAGCTCTACTAACGATTATCTTTTCTAAGAGGACAACCTGATATTCAATGTTGATATTGATGTTTATTTCTATTTATGGTTCCAGCACCAAAGAACTGACTTGCAGATCAGATGCTGCATCAAAGGTTACATGCTGCCCGACATGTTTATATGTGAAAGTATGAAAATTGTTAGAAATCAGAGAATATTTTCTTTAAAGGTCACACATTGGAGAGTTTTATCTCAGGTGAATAATGTTTTGTCATCAGATTTAGTTCTTTACACTGAAGCACACTGTACCTCATTTTAAAGAGACACCTCCTGTTCAGTTGGGATGATTACATCAATTGTAAGAATGTACCTAAGTCATTGTATCCTGCACATCTATGCACAGATCTCTTCGTCTGACTCAGTTCTTAGTCTGGTGGCCAGACTGGCTTATCTTTCCAAAACTTTCCTGTAAATCCAGCTACGGTTCTTAACTCCAAATTATGCTTAAGTCCTTTGTGCTTAAAACTCAGAGAGAAATAGACATTAATACAACTTTTGATAAACATTTAAAACATGCACTACTAGAGTTGTCTACCCACAGTCTAAACACATAGTGTCCTCGGTTTCCATGGTGAGTAAGGCCTCTTTATCTGACCCAAAATGGTTTCAAGGACTTCAGCATCGCACCATTTTCCCTCACAAGTCCCCTTCACAAGCGAAAAGTGTTTTCTTAGTAACTGTTAATGAAGCTGTCCACTTCCAGTGGACTATTACATAAAAGCTCAAAACAAAAGAGGTTTCATAGACTTTAAAGGAAAATTTCACTTATTTTTAATTTAAAAAAGGCGGAGATGCAAAACAATAAAAGCAGTTGGTAGAAACAGGTTTGAAGAGCGGCCAACACAAGCACCGGCCATGTTTTAAAAGTAAACTCATAAGTAAGCATTGTTTGTACAATCTATTAAGACCTGGGAGAAGTCAAATAAACCGAGGCAGAAGGAGAAGTCGGACATAGACCGGTCACTCAGCACAGTTAAGCCTAAAACAGCAAACAGAGCAGTGGGTGCACATAGATGAGATGAGGCCGAGACCCAGACCCAGGAAGGGAGAGTCCAGATCTCACTGACGCATCCGCTACTCCGTCACTGATAACCAGCGTCTGATCTGCTGACCTGTATGTGATATGAGGTGAGATATTTCTATGGTTCTGGTGCAAAACCATGTTGATTACTTTTCTTTATTTAAAACACAGTTGATTTAGCAATGATCAAAACTCTTATTTTCTTTCCTAAACAAATTAAACTGTGCTTTTTAATATGAGTAAAACATGCCAACAGTAAACATTTACTAGTCATATTCAATAAATATGAATATGCTTTCTGTTGAGGCTCATTTGTCAGATTAAAACTACCTTTTGAAAATAACCTTTAAGCAGGCATTAGCATACTTTACATAAACCCACTTTCCTGTAACATAAAATATATTATTTATTGGCCTGATATACTATTCTGATTTTAAATCAGCTACACATGGAAAATCATCATAATGTTGATTTGTCTATGTAATGAGCATCATAATGAGCAACATTTGGATTTGACACGCACTTCATATATTTTATGTGTCTTTCAAGTATGTTGTAAACATGCAAACAATTGCTAAGTGTAAAAAAACCCTGACCACGAACCAGTGATATTTGTGAAATCCTGATTGATTGGAAAAAGTTCAGTTCAAGCTGAAGCTGAGTAAACAGAGTAAACAACAAAAAGTTGTAGTTTCATCTACTTTATACCAACTTTACACGTAGAAGAATCAATTTGCAGCCAATACTACACGAGTACTCAACAGAAATGTCCCAAACATTTCTGAGGTGTTATGACTTCCTACATTCGTCCTGCAATCAAAGCCCTGAAGAAGGAAGAAAAGATCAATTCAGTGAAAAGAGACATGAAACAATAGCAAAGTTGGTACAGAAGTCTTCATACACACAGGCTTCCAGAGGGTTTCTTTCAACATTGGTTTTCTTCTGACCACTACGTCTTAAAGGCCGGATTGGTGGAATCCATGAAGGACAGTTTTTTCTGTCAGACAGACTTTGAACAGAATGTGAAGCAGTTTGAAACCCTGTGATGCAATATTAAAACACAAATTAGAAAGAACTAGAACGATGCTTTGAGAGTGAATAAAGACAACAACTGAACAACAACTGAATTATTTTCAAAGAAGGTTATCATTTCAACACGTACAAAAACATCGGATGACTATTCTTTTATTCACTCAGGAGTGAGCAGAAGTTGATTCAAACAGAGGTCTTAAAATTATTAATAAATTGGAAAATGTGAACTTAGAGTGTTTTCATATCTGATAGTCAGACTAGGTTCAGTTAGGGACTAAAATATGATTTTCTTTCTTCATATTTTCAGCTGCTGACAGCTAATACATATGAGGTATGTATCTTATTAACTTTACATTTTCTTTGAGAAAATAACATTGACTATGTTCTCTTTCTTTGTAATGTTAGCTATGAGTAATTCAAGCCAATTCTACCTTGCTGTAAGTTAATTTTAGCTAAAGTTATTAAACTCCATTACTGTAACGTTAGCCCTGAATATTAAACATATTTTAAAGACAGGCAAATTAGTTTTTTCCCTCCAATTTTAATCTAACAAATTAAAAGCTAATATGTTAAGTCAAAGTTATCCTTTATGTACATTATTTAGCAACTTGGCTGATGTGACACAGTGCTTGTGTTCTTTGCTTTGGAAACTTTAGCCACATGAAGACCCATGTTAGCCTAAGGCAGTGGTTCCCAAACTTTTTCTTCTGCGCCCCCCCCATGGATTACAAATGGCTGTCTGGTTGAAACGACAGGGGGGGGGGGGCATCGACTTTTTGGGGGGCAAAATGAATGTACGTAGCTGAATATAGACACCAACATTGGTAGCCTACAAGGTGCTTGTTAAGCTTAAGGTTCTGTATTGATATTAGCTAGTCATCTTTTAGCTAACATTACCTGCATCCAACAGCTTTACTCAACTCAGTCGGTTAGTTTGGGGGGGAAACTGTGAAAAGTTCTTTGCGTTTTGCTGGTTTGCTGCCGTGATTCTAACACAAACCTACGTAGCTCCGCACAGCAGCAGCAGGTCTCCTTCACAGGTGTAAACCCAGCGCGAGCGTCGTAGCGCTCATGTGGCGTTTAAAGGCGGCTCGGAAAAACAGGTTACAACATGTTAACAACGGATTAAACAGTTTTAACTGCTGATAAAAGTGACAGAGGACACAGATATGGGAAGTGTGGAAGCCTCTACTGTATCAAATTGACATAGGAATAACAGAGAGTTGGCCATTCTAAGGTAAAAACCCAGCGCATACAGATTCATATTTTATTTGTTTCTCATCCAGATGGCTTCCCGCGCCCCCCCTGCAATGACACGGCGCCCCCCCTAGGGGGCGCGCCCACAGTTTGGGAACCTCTGGCCTAAGGTCATATTCCAATGTACAAAGGGTTTGTTCTACAGTTATGATGGTAGTTATAAGTTCTCCAGTGTGCTTCACTTCACTTGAGGTAAGACTTAAAATCAATGACTCTGTTAGCATAGCATTTGACACTGTGGTAACACTAAATTACATCTTTATAATTGTTGCTTCTAGTTTCACTTTACCTGAGGTAGAGTTAATATTAATGACACTTAATGACATCTTCATAACTGTTGCTACTTGTTTCACTTTACTTAATGACACTGTAATAACACTTAATTACATATTCATAACTGGTGCTATTTGTTCCACTTTAGTTGATGTAAAAAAAATGTTAATGAGTCTGTTATTAAATCATTTGACAGTGTAATAAAGCTTAATCAAATCTAATGATTTGATTAAGCTTTGTTTGCTTTATTTCAGGGAGTGGAAATATTAATCATTGTTTTGTTAAATCTTTTGCTAGTGTAATAATTAAATCATGACATTATGACAAATTTATGTCAGATCATGATTTCTTGGTTAATGATAAGTTGTCATAACAAAGACATTTTTAATAATGTCAACTTTGTATTAAAAGTGTCATGATTTACCGAATGACGTTTTATGACAACAGTCATAACTATTCATGAAGGCTCATTCATGTTCATGACAGGTGTTATGTCATGTTTATGACAGTGTCATGACAGTCTTATTCACCCTCTTCAAATAAAGTGTTACCCTTCCTTCTTCATGAAATGTAAACACAAATGGAGTGGTGTCAGATTTTAGTGGTTGGAGGGTTTGTCTTTTGTCCTCTCATTTCTCCTAACACTAGACAGACTGGTTTGTTTTGGTTCTAATTACCCAGAATGCCGTGTGCTGTAGTGTGCTTCCTGCTTGCAGAGCAGTCTCCCATCCGATTGGTGATCAAATATGCATTCAAACTGCATCAGTGTTCACTTCCAATTAACTGATATCAAAGTTTGAAGGCAAACCAGAGTTAGTGTTTTTCAGTCTGCATCAGAGTTTGATTAGGTGTTCACACCTCCCCTAACGAACCGGACCTTCTAGTCAGACAGACTGTAGTTGGATTAAAGCGGACTAAACGAGGCTGGTGTGAATGCATCCTGTCATTTACAACATGAAAATCTTAATGTTTAGTTCTTTTCAAAACCATGTCATCGTCATTATCACAACTTCTGGAAAGCCTTCCAGGAGGAGATGAAGCTAGCACACTAGCAAAGAACAAACTGACAGCTTTACTCAAGCTTATATCTGCATGGAGGCAGGAAAGCAAATACTCTTGGCAATACAAAGTAAGACTATATGATTTTTGCCGGCAGTTAGCAGGGAAATTGTAAGGAAAGGCTTCTTCCCTCCAGCTCCAGTGAGCAGTTTTGTTTAAACTGGGAGGTCAGCAAGTTTATAACGACTGAAGTTCCTCACTGGGAGCCCCAACAGGTCCAGATAAAACAGAGACTTCATGGCCCAATAAGAGCCCACAGGACAGAATTTGTCTCTCACCCAGTCTCTCCACAGTCTCTTTTATAATCCTCTGTCTTTCTCTTTCAATACTTCTGCCTCTCATTATCTACCTCAACTTGCATCCCTTTCACTCTCTCAGGAGCAAAGACTGGAGATGAAATCCAAGCATATCACAGCCGTGTTATTACAACCTGACTCTTGGAGTGTTCCACCCCAAAGCCCAGTAATTCTGGCTGGCAGCATGCAGTGGGAGACAGAAAGAGAGGGTGGGGGGTGGGGGGAAGAGAAATGAGGTGAAAGACAAAGACGGAGAAGGACAGGAATGTAGAAGAGGAGGACTGACAGAAATGGAGAGAGATGGAGATGGAGGAGAATAATTTAGAGCCTCCTCCCGGTTCCTCTGCGGCTGGTGAGGAATGATTTGAAGCGGAACGCCAGCCTCGCGGCCCGATCGCCTCACCGGGGACGAGGAGAGATTTCACAGCTTCGCTTAACCGTGCAGCAGATGTAATGAGAACTTTTGAGGTAAATGAGAACCTCAAGAGTGGAACACCTGCAAAAATATCACATACTGACTGAGGGCCGCAAGATTGTAAAAACAGAAATCAGGAAAAGACAATATTGTCTCATCGGCCCCGAAGAACAAACAAAAAACAACTTTTGAATGTTTTCTTAGAAATTTGTTCATTTCACACGACATGATATCCACTGTAGCTTTCTCTGATTAAACGGCTAGAGCTTCATCCGGAATATTCAGGATCTTGCAAAACTCTTCCTACTCCTTCAGCCAAAGTTGATGACGAGATGAACTGAGCTGAGTACAAGAGGCGATGTCTGTCACAGGCTGCTAAAGACAAGAAGGAATAGTTTAGATCAAAGTGTAAGAACGGTCCAGTCAAAGTCCACACCTAAATCTAACTGGAAATCAATGGGACGTTTTGGTGTGAAAAACTACAACACATCAAATCCCAACATAAGGCATTAAAGTTGTGGTGGGAACTTAACTGGGTCTGTAGAAGTTCGAGGTGTTGGAATACCTTTGCAAGGTCGTATAATCAGGCTCAATTTTACGACGGCATGTATATCAGCTTTGTCTGCTCTTGTCTACATTACAGATTTCCAAATGAAAGTCTAGATCAGCCCAATGGGTTTTTGGAAACTGCTTTTGTAGACTTATGAGGTTAAAAAGAAGGTTTTGGCCGGTGGCGTGCAAAAATGTCTTGAAAAACAGCCGTGTGCCTCGCCAACTGTTAAGCTCAGGGTTGGATCGCTTCTATTTTGTGCTTCTGTTGGGCAGCCAAGAAAAACTTCTGTTAAATACTGTTGACGTTAGGAAGAAAACATTTCGTTTCATGTAAAAACCCCTTACTGGATAATGATAATGATCCAAAACACATTTCAAAATCAGTATTGGGACATGTCAAGAGGCATAAGCTGAAGAATTTACTGTGATAACATGATAGCCCAACTTAGACGAGCTACAAAAAACAGAGAGAATGTCTGAAAAGAGCATTGGACATAATAAGACCCACTTATGAATACAAAAAATAGAACCAGTCTGCAAGGAAAAACAAACATCCCCATAAAAAGAACTAATCTGTAGTATTAGATAAAGGATTTTCACCTCATGCCTTTTTCTTTCAAAATCAAACTTCTAAACTTATCAAACTTATATCAACAGTATTTGTCTTATGTAAAGCTACAGGAGGAAAACAACACTTCCAGGTGGAACTACAACCTCTTTTCCTTAAACGGTTCCTTCATAAACCAGCAGAGACAAGCGTTTACAGATCACCAACCAAGCCAGCGATATCTGACGTGAGCTGGAAAAAATCACACTGGCATCCATCAACCGAAGGAGGCGTGGAGTGGAACGATATAGAACCGTACACAAAATATGTTCTGAACATCTGGCACAGAAAAGAGTTAAATATATCATATAGTGATTGCCATTTCAATTCCTTTACAAAACACAGAGATGTTGCAAAGGTTCCTTAATACTGGGTTTTAGTGACTAATGAACAGCAATGCTTTTTGAAACAAAGAGTTGGAGGCACTCGTTCGAATGTATTGTGGATTTTTCCTAATACACAAAGACTCAAATTATTGACACTGTAGGTACTGAAATGACTTCTAGTATGATGGAACCATGACCTATACTTCTTGTGGGTCCACTGTAGCTTCCCTATGGCAGAATAAAACATCTAAGAACAAATGTAGATTCATTTGTCCTTAAAAAGTCAGTGATTTGATACAACCGTGAGGGGTTTCTTAGAAAAATATTTACCAATTGACATAATAAACTGAACTTGGCTGAAAAGTTTTTATAAGGATCAAACTGGAATATATGTAAAAACCTTTGAATCTGACTACTTTATAATTCTGCTGAACTGACTGTATATTTTGGTGTATAAATGGGATCTATTTTTTAGAGAAGTTTTCACAACTGGCAGGTTGGATTCTTGTCAGGAAGTCGGTAATGTGACGCAACCAGTGACCCCATCCCTGATAATCTGCTGACATCGCATTTTCAGCTCGACTCGACAAGTAGGTTCAAAAAAATGGGCTGGTGCCACGTAGCTGCTACTGGTGGAAAACCGTTACAACTGAGTGGAACTGTGCAGAGTTGAGCTCTAGTGAAAAAGCCAGAATCCTTTACAGTAATTTCAGGTTAGCAACTGTTTTAAGAGACAAAAACCAATCAAGAAACATTTTTAACTCCGTCATACTGAACACTTAGTCCCTCAAGGATGTGTGTTCGGTCCACTTATGTCCAAATCGATAACAAACAACTTTGTATCCACACATGCAGAAAATCCAGCCATTGAAGTGGCAGATGACACCAGAGCTGTGGGACACCTTCATGGAATCCATGAATAAATGAGCAAGGAAGAAGTCAAGCGCAGGGTGAGACGGCCAAAACAAAGGAGGTGATGGTTGACTTTCAGAGGTTTTGGTCTGAGCGCCGTCCCTCATCATACCACAGCAGAGAGAGTGGATACATTTCTTGGACTACAGATCTCTGATGACATCACCTGGTCAAAAAAATAATAATACTCAGATTACAAAATGGGCCACGCAGACACCATTCTTACAGAGGAAACGAAAACAATTTTTCGTGACACAAAACTAAAATTTGAAAAAGACTGCCTGTTATTGTTTAAAGTCACAGTCTGATTCTATGGCAAACCAACATGTATTTAATGACTGGTAAGCCCACTGATCCGATGTGAAGATCAAATATTTAGTTGAAGAAGTTGAACCTGTCTTTTTAAAAAAAAAAAAAAAAAAAAAACTTCTTTCCCATGTATAAAAAATATTACGTCTTTTTTGTGAAGCTGAGATAGTTGCCATTTATTATATTTTTTGCCATTGGTTGGTAAATGTCGAGCAGCTGGCATCAATAAAAGTGACTTTCCGGATGAATGAAATTGAACTCCGATCGGGGAATTTCAGTTATTGAAAATTGTGAAGGAAGAAACGTCAACCAACTGGGAAAGAAAAATCTCCTAAACTCCCGTCTTCCTCCTCTCTCCACTTTTCTCTCCATCCCTTGTAAATGCCATTTTAATTGAAATCTGTCAGACGCTGACTGTGTGTCTCTCTCACTGGTCTGTTTAAACCACAGAGCTATAGGTGCTAAGCCATGAATTTCAATGAGAGCTTTTCTTCAGCTGAGTGCATTGAACTTCTTTAAATAAGGACTGTGCCTTTCTAATAACCCTCCCCAATCTCTTTGTCAAATAGGGAGTCCACGCACACACACACATGCACACACACACATTTTTCTAACTCATTCTTTTGCTTTCTTTCTTTTACTTCCTGCATCTGGCCTTAACCTAACACACATCAAATTGACAAGACCAGAGATTTAGACTTTAGCGTTGGCTAGACCATCATATGTCTTAAGAGCATTTGGAGGGAGAGCAGCTCTGAGGTGATTGCAAAGAAGAAGAAAAAATCATGACCCTCTTGATTTTAAGCATCTTTTACAACCAGATTTAAGGCTTTTAATACCAGCGATATGAGAAACCTTAGCAGGCTGTGGTTGTTTGTAAAACCCCCAGAGCTTGGTGGCGTTTGCCAGAGGTTAAGGTTTTAAACTTGAGCTTAACTGGTGGACTTTGTGAGCTTCAAATCATACAAGCAGATTCCTCCTGGGAGTGAGACCAAGTCGTAGCTAAACACCAGATGGTGTCTGCGCCCTTATATTTCACATCAGCATAAACTGCAGAGAAACTCTGAGCTAATAATACAGGTGCTGGTCATAAAATTAGAATATTGTGATAAAGTTCATTATTTTCCATAATGTCATGATAAAAATTAAATTGTCATATATTTTAGATTCATTGCACACCAACTGAAATATTTCAGGTCTTTTATTGTTTTAATTTTGATGATTTTGGCAAACAGCTCATGAAAACCCAAAATCCCTGTCTCAAAAAATTAGAATATTATGAAAAGGTTCTCTGAACGAGCAATAAAAATAATCATCTGAATCAACAAAGTAACTCTAAACACCTGAAAAAGATTCCTGAGGCCTTTAAAAACTCCCAGCCTGGTTCATTACTCAAAACCGCAATCATGGGTCAGACTGCTGACCTGACTGCTGTCCAGAAGGCCATCACTGACATCCTCAAGCAAGAGGGTGAGAAACGGAAAGAAATTTCTGAACAAATCGGCTGTTTGCAGAGTGTTATATCAAGGCACCTCAGTGGGAAGTCAGTAGGAAGGAAAAAGTGTGGCAGAAAACGCTGCACAACGAGAAGAGGTGACCGGACCCTGAGGAAGATTGTGGAGAAGGGCCGATTCCAGACCTTGGGGGAAGCAGTGGACTGAGTCTGGAGTAGAAACATCCAGAGCCACCGTGCACAGGCGTGTGCAGGAAATGGGCTACAGGTGCCGCATTCCCCAGGTCAAAGGTCAAGCCACTTTTGAACCAGAAACAGCGGCAGAAGCGCCTGACCTGGGCTACAGAGAAGCAGCACTTTGGACCACTGTTGTTCAGTGGTCCAAAGTACTTTTTTCGGATGAAAGCAAACTTTGCATGTCATTCGGAAATCAAAGTGCCAGACTCTGGAGGAAGACTGGGGAGAAGGAAATGCCAAAATGCCAGAAGTCCAGTGTCAAGTACCCACAGTCAGTGATGGTCTGGGTGCCATGTCAGCTGCTGGTGTTGGTCCACTGGGTTTTATCAAGGGCAGGATCAATGCAGCAGCTATCAGAAGATTTTGGAGCACTTCATGCTTCCATCTGCTGAAAAGTTTTATGGAGATGAAAATTTAATTTGGTCTGGAATCGGCCCTTCTCCACAATCTTCCTCAGGGTCCGGTCACCTCTTCTCGTTGTGCAGCGTTTTCTGCCACACTTTTTCCTTCCTACTGACTTCCCACTGAGGTGCCTTGATATAACACTCTGCAAACAGCCGATTCGTTCAGAAATTTCTTTCTGTTTCTCACCCTCTTGCTTGAGGATGTCAGTGATGGCCTTCTGGACAGCAGTCAGGTCAGCAGTCTGACCCATGACTGCGGTTTTGAGTAATGAACCAGGCTGGGAGTTTTTAAAGGCCTCAGGAATCTTTTTCAGGTGTTTAGAGTTACTTTGTTGATTCAGATGATTATTTTTATTGCTCGTTCAGAGAACCTTTTCATAATATTCTAATTTTTTGAGACAGGGATTTTGGGTTTTCATGAGCTGTTTGCCAAAATCATCAAAATTAAAACAATAAAAGACCTGAAATATTTCAGTTGGTGTGCAATGAATCTAAAATATATGACAATTTAATTTTTATCATGACATTATGGAAAATAATGAACTTTATCACAATATTCTAATTTTATGACCAGCACCTGTATATCAGTTAGGAAGAAAAGCAAAAGTAAATTCTATCTTTTTGCTCCTATTTGAATAACAGTATCTGCATAAGACAGGCGAACAGAGATTTTTCTCAGTTGTATGTTAGTTTCTCTTTTATTAGAAGTTCTAATTACCAAGTCATTACTCAATAAGCATCTCAAGATGGGCTGAAGAGCTTGGTCAAGACCCTGATGTTGGTTTATTACCAAAGTGCTGAATATTTCAATGAATACCACCAGGGACACACTCAGTGTGAAGTGAAATAAACATAGTTTCACCATAAACCAGGAACAAACAGGTGTTCCTCATAAGAGTTTAGACAGAGGACTCACAAGAAGAGGAAGTGTTCAGGAGCCAACGTCCGCTCAGAGACATCCTGGTAAGGAACTGAAGATGAAGTCAGGATGGATTTTTGATCCCAAACACAAAGAACATTATTGACTGGTGTCACAGATAGAGAAACAAAGCTGATAGGATGGCCTAGTCCATGGGTGTCCAGATCTGGTCCTCGAGGATCGGTGTCCTGTCATTTTTAGAATGTTTTCACACCAGATAGTCCAGTGGACTCGGTTTAGTTGGGGACCAAACCTGAAACATGTGTTACATTTTCAGTTGGTGTGGTTCTCTTTCACAATGAACCGAGTCAAACGAGCCAAACCCTTTGAAACACCTGTTCATTTGCTCACCTGAGGGGGCGCTGTACCAAAAAAACAACTGAAGGAAACAACAAAAGCCTCTAAAGGAGACACCGAATGCAACTTCCTTCTTCACAAAATTTAAACCAAAATGTTGTCATATTTTAGCAGTAGGATTTCTCTTTTGTCTTTGGAAAAATTCTCATTCCACTTCTCCTGCTAGCGCTAGACTCCCATGTTTGTTCTGGTTCTCTTTACCCAGAATGCCCTGCTTAGCATTTACATATGCATTCACTTTAATCGAACTGAGACGTAAGTATTTAAGCAGACCAGAGTTGATTTATTGGTCCGCATCAGAGTTTCGCATTCACACCTATTCAAATGAACCAGATTTTCTAGACAAACAAACTAACGTACAGTTAAAGCAAACCAAACAGAGCAGATGTGAAAACAACCTTAGATGCATCTCTGCTCCAACTGCTGAGTCAAATGGTCCAGCTATTTCCTCCTGCTCGGTATGTCCTGTTCTGGAGAGGCCAGCTGATTATCCATCATTTGATTCAGGAACCAAGACATTCAGGATCCTGGGTCATGAGGATTGACTTTGGACACCACTGGCCTACACAAGCTTAGGGAAGATCTGATTTAACTGAAAAGACCCATAAAACTATTTGAATACAGTTGCTGTAGAAATAAATTCCAAATTCACACCAGTTTCTGTTTGTATTGTCAAAGGTGCAGGCAATGAAGTTATTTTTATAACCTCGATATGAAGTCTTTGCTTTGATAAAGTCATCAAGAAGATATTCTGCTTCAGCCAATGAGAGGCTTCTACCTGTAGTACAGAATCTAGATTTTTAGATGTATTTTGCATCATCAACAGGTAAGTTGTTTTTAAAATGGAAGGAGTCTGATGTTGTAGTAGCGGTTGACAGCCAGGCAGAAGGAGCTCCCTGCACTTAGGCTTCCCACGTGTTCCAGGCCTGTCATTGTAAAGTTCTCTGTACCTCCAGTTTCCTGCTTCGGTTTGTTTAAAGTGAGAATTCCTTCATCATGAAGAACATTGCGCATGTGGGCGTGTGCGTGAGTGTGTGAATCTGCGTGTTGTCCAGTAAATGTCTGTGCCGCCGTGACTTTCTGCGCTCGTCTGTTTGTGTTTGAGCGCGGCGGCCTCAGCCTCTGCCTGCCTCCTCTCCTTCCACAGCTCCAAATAAACAACTTTTGTCAAGTCCACCATGTTTGTCTCTGTGTTTATTTTTTCTGTTTTTCTGCCCGAGCGCTCACACCTCCCCCATGCCCTGTTTCCACAATCCCCTTCTCTCTCTTCGGCTTCCTCTCGCTCAGAACATGGCACTCTGAATATGCATGTTGTTTGGGAACTAGAGGACAACATTTTCAACAAGACTGCTTCCTTCGGTTTGTTTTACCATTTAGCAACATGTTACCACAGAATTAATGGCTCACACATCATTATATCGGGGGAAACATCCACAAACAGGAGAGTTTATTATTGCAATCTCAGGTTTAGTTCCTCCTCCAGACGTTCATACAGGGAGCGCTAGCTGCTGTGTGAACATATAAAGCATCTCAGTGTGGTAAAACAACTGATAAAACATGCATATAAATACAGTTTGCTATAAACCAATTGGTAAACATAACTTCTCAATAAATTGGATTTTTTTCATTCTTTATAATTCAAGAATTCAGATTCCAACAGGAATATCGGTAACACTTTATTTGAAGGGGTGTGCATAAGACTGACATGACACAGACAAAAACATGACATAACACCTGTCATGAACATGAAAATGTCTTTATCGATGTTTATGACAGTTGTCATGAAGTGTCATTCAGTAAATAATGACACTTTTAATACAAAGTTGCTCTAAAAGTTGCATTAAAAGTCCATTAAAAGTGTCAACTTTGCATTAAATTATCATAATTTACAAAATCATGCAAAGTTGGCACTTTTAATGGACTTTCAATGCAACTTTTAGAGCAACTTTGCATTAAAAGTGAACATAGATTAATTCTAGTCTTACCTGGACTAAGGAGAAAAAGGATTGGGCCGTTACTCAATGGTGGAAAGTCTTTTTCTCAGATGAAAGTAAGGTTTTCATTTCATTTGGAGAGTCAGGAGAAGCAGAATTCATGTTGCTTTAAGCCCAAAGTGACATTTCCACAACCAGTGATGGTTTGGGTGCCACAGTCCACATCTACCAGAAACATTAAGAGCACTTCATGCTTTCCTCTGCTGACAAGCTTCATGGAGATGCTGATTTCATTTTTTGCAGGACTTTGCACTTCCTCGCTCTGCCAGACGTATTAATAACCTTTCTAATGTCCATGTTATAATTGCTGTTTTGCGTATTGCTGTTGCTTTATGCAACAGTGTGACGTGGGTAATGAGGAAGAAGGGAAGTTTCATAAATGGAAAGATTTACTTTTTTAAATGAAAGACATACAAAAGTAACATTTAATACAACACCTGCTCTGTATTAAAGCAGAGCAATTTCGCTGTTTAAGCATCTTTGAAGTTTTCTAGAAGTTTGTTCAAGACTTGCGGTGCATAGAAGCTGAACGCTGCTTCTCCACATTTGGTTCTGGTTCTGGATGCAGAGCAGAACCAGAACCAAAAGACCTGAGGGGTCTGGAAGGTTGATACAACATAACAAGTATTTAATGTATTTTGGTGATAAGCCATTCCGTTTTTTAATAAACTAACAACAGTATTTTAAAGACTATTCTCAGAGTGACAGAGATTCAGTGTAAATACTTTAGAACTGACACCAGTATCAGCATCTGGATCAGCTGCAGCTGGAGGATTGGTTTTTCACAGACCTGTGAAGACTCTGCTACAGTAATCAATATGACTAAAGATAAATGCATGGATGAGTTTCTCTAGATCTTGATGAGACATTAGTTCTCTAATCCTGGAAATGATCTTCAGGTGATAGAAGGCTGATGTTGTAACCATCTTTACGTGACTCTGAAGGTTCAGGTCAGAGTTCATCACTAAACCAAGATTTCAGGCCTGACCTCTAGTTTCTATCTTTAATAACTGAATCTGGTATTCATTTATTACAGATAATAAAGGAATTTCATACAAAGGAAAAATTCCACAGTCCTTAAATTTGAAGTAATCTGGTTGTGAGGCTAGAGAGTAGAAAAGTAACTTTTAAAGTTGGGTTTGCAAAATAACTTTCGAAAAGCAAAAGCTAAGGCAAGAGACCAAGAGGATGTCCTCCTCTGTCCCAGACCAAAGGAGGACACATCCTTCATCCGTCTACAACGTCAGCATCAACTCATGCTCTGATGTCTTCCGTCGGCTCTTTGGTCTGTCCATGCTGGTTGCAGTGAGAAGCTACACAGTGAACAGGTGTGGTTTTCAAACACATCCTGCTGAGGTCAGGAGTGTCACTGGGACTGTGATGTTTAAGATGGAAAGAGAGCGAGCAAAAAGATTCCTGTGGAACACTGCGATTCTACGGCTATTCCTGGCCTGGAGGGGGACAGCGGACAAGCGTCTGATTGTGGAAGTGGAACAGAGTGTGTATGAGGGGGGTGAGGGAGGTGTGCGTGTGTGTGCGTGTGTGGTGAAGGTGAAAGGCTCAGGATAGCCAGCCAGAGCGAGGCCATACACACTCACACACCTACAGATTTTTACTGCTTGTTTACTGTGAGCATCCCAGGTTACACACACGTTTACAGTTGGAACATGGATACAGAACAGCTTCAGTCATAATGTGTCATAATCATTTTAAAATTATTTCCCAAAGAAATGTCCAGCTACATTTGGTCAATCGCTGTGAAAACTAAGAAACAACAGAGGCAGGGTTCCCCTGGCGCGAACCTAAAGCTTTAAAATGAGTTTGGAGTGACAGGAAACGACGGCAGGAGCTCGCTGGCCGGCGGAGTTCCCACTGAGCAAACATTTATCTGTTTGTGCACCTATTTCGCTTCACTCCTCCACAAAGGACCCTCTAACGTCCTGAGTGCCTCCTGACATGCCTCCACGCCGACCACACCGGCACCACGAGCGCTCCGAGCGAAGAGGGAGCGGACAAAGGCAGAGGTCACAGCCTCCTCCTTCACTCGACCTCTCCGTCCTCGCCCTCCGTCTCTGCCCACAGCCCCACTCCTCCTGCCCATTCCCATTAGGGAGTGACAAACGACTGTCATCGCTTTGCGTCTTTGATGTCCTCCAGCACACTGTCCCCATTCACAGCTGCATGCATGTGTCTATTGTTCAGGCAGCAGAGAAGTGTGAGCGAGTAAAAGGAAAACGGAGCTCAGAGCTGCTGCTGCTGAGTGAAACCTACAGAGATGATCTAAGTGAGACGATGCTAAGATGTAAAGCTAAGTGGTATAAAACCAGTTTTCTTCCTGTTGCCATGACATTCCAAAATTCAATGTGTCATAGTTTTATTTAATATTATTTATTTTATTTTATATTTGTTTTTGGGAGTTTTTTTAAATCTTGTTCTAATGAGAGTACTGTATGGTCTTTAATATTTTAAAGAGAAGAGCAAAAAATAAAAAATAAAATAAGTCTAATAACGTGTAATTGAAATTTCCGTTACCCCATGTAATTGTTTAATCAAGCCATTTTATTGTTCCATGGATAAAGTCCTGCTAATTAACTAATCCCCTGGCAGTTACATCATGGTAAACTACATGAACTCGGTCTGGAATGGAAATCTCTCCTCATAAAACAGTTGAAAACCAGCAGGAGGAAAACAAACAGCACCTGTGCTCCTTTATTTGGGCTCATTCAACCTTCATTCCTTGTTGATCACTGAGGCGACGTTCACACTGCCAGCCGCTCAATTCAGATGTTTTGTGAAATCAGATTTTTTTTTTTTTTTTTTTGTGCGTGGTTGTTCACATTTCCTGATACATGAAAATTAGAAGAAAAACCACGACCATGATGATGAGCATTAAGCTGTTAATGTGCTGGCTCTGGCTGGACAGTGACTTTAACGTCACCAGAGACGCTCCACCGTTAGCATCCATGTTTACTTCCACAAACACTGAGCATGCTCACTGGGTGTGACATCATTGCCTCCTCCACTGTGCATGCAGGACACTATTGGGTTGTCTGCAGTTCAGACAGCAGATCACATGCAAGTCACATACATTTGGAAATGTGAATGAACAAAATCAAATTTCACCGAAAATCTGAATGGAGCATTAAGACCTGCAGAGTGAACGTAGTCGGAGTGACCTGCTTCGCTTTTCTAAAAATCTGATCTGGCTCAAAGTCTGGCTGCTTTACCTGAAACATGGTTCTACAGCTCATGGACTGAATGAGGTTGTATATTCCTCCACCTGAAACGTTTATGTTGTTTTAAAAACATAACGTAAACCGTGTATCCTTTTGTTCCGCTTCACAACGATCGGTAAAAGAAACAATCAACTTTGTGATTTTACTGTAAAAAAGAAAAGTTTAGGGGTGTGAATACTTTTGTAACACCAGGTGTGACTGTTACTGTTCAGCACTCTGATTCTGCAGGCTTCAGGTAGCTGATAAAATGGCAAAATTCATTACAGTAAAATTACAAAATATTAAAAAAGAAAACATATAGTTTGTTTGGAAGAGTTTCCAGGAGACGCCCAGTTTATAAAGACAGATAAAATTAACAAAGCTGCATGTTAGAGTTTTATTCATTTTAAACTGTATTATATGAAATAATTTTCTTTGTGCTCTACTACATCCTGGACAATAATCCTAACAATTAAAATGTGATTTTTATTTTTTTCTAAATTCTTTCCATAACTGAAATATTACCCTGGTCAACAGCCAAAGAAATTGTCTGGAGCTTTAGGGTCATTTTGATGAGTTGAATCCAAAAATCACATTGCTTTTGCTCAATCATGTCAACTTTCTGAACTATGGAGCAACAAGAGCATCAACATGCAGGACTTGTTCTCACATCTGGAGAATCTGATCAATGAGTGATCATTGATTATTATATGTTTATTATCCAATTTACAGAAATTCAAGTTTGTAACATTTAATTAATACACTCTGTTAGAAAATATTTTTTCTCTAACCTGATTGAAAAAAAAATGGATGTCACTTTTGGATTCAGCGGTGCAAAATAGTCCTAATTTAGATAAAAAAATAAAAAAAACAGACAATTTCCAAAGAAGATTTCTTGTAACCTGATGTTATCTCTCTGGTCTCTTTGTCCCAGTCTTACCATCAGAGCGGTGGATGCAGGTGTGCTGGTTGTCGCTCAGGAAGAAGCCATCTGTACACTGACACTCGTAGCTTCCCATTGTGTTCACACACACCTGCTGGCATCCTCCGTTGTTGTCCAGACACTCGTCCACATCTGGACACACACACAGAGAGAGAGAGACAGCACGGAGGCAAGGGATGAGACGCAGCAGTGGAACAAACACTCATCACTTACTGAGCTGCATTAATAACAGCATATGAGTCACAGTTTATGCGCGCAGCGATGTTGACACCAGAATCAGGAATGTTACAAGGACCCAGGAGGAACAGCCATGCTGTCCTATCACACTAACAGGTGGATTCTGTGGCTGGATGAAAAGCCTGGCGCTAAGTGTTAGCGGGCGTCGCTCCGTACTGCAGGGAAACATTGTTTATCCTGCACTGTGCTGCTGAAAGGCTTATAAAGTTTTCAGTGAAGTGGCCTACGAACTGTACAGTAATCAGACGTGACAGCTTCTGTACGTGGGTGTGTGTGTAAACCCGGGTCTGACATGGTGACTGTGCGCCCTGTTTAGTCTGAAGTGCTGAGACGGGCCGCCGGCCTCAGGCAGGACACAAAACCAGAGAGGAGGAAGAAAAGGCAGATGGCAAGAGGTCACAACTGGACCGGCCGGCACCAGACGAAAGCAACACCAAGGTTTCAAAGTCACTACGCCAGAACCAGTCGGCCAAACGTGTTTCCATCACTCCTTTTAAAAAACACTACAGCAGCCTGTTAGGGCCACTGTAAGTAGGAAAATAAAAGGAATGAATTTCTGCCAAAGAAAAAAAAAAAACAACAAAAAAACTCAGAAATTTTGAGATTAATCTCATTACTTTCTGAAAAGGAACCTGAACATTTCTGAGTGAAAATTTCAACACCAGTTCAACAATCGTTCCATTTTTGTATTAAATAAAAGCACTTAGACAGTATTAGTGAGGTTTTCTTCTATTCATGTTGTAGTTCAGGTTGTTTTTTAGCCACATGAATATTTTGAGAAATATGTCGTTTATTAGAATATTCTCTCTGGCAAACAGACTTGGTTTACTGAGTTAAGTTCTGGAATAGAATAGAATAGAATAGAATAGAATAGAATAGAATAGAATAGAATAGAATAGAATAGAATAGAATAGAATAGAATAGCCTTTACTGTCTCACACAGGGGAAATTCAGGCAGCAATAGGTTCACACAAAGGATCAAAACATGTTTAAATTATATATAAAGAAACAAGATTAACAATAATAATTATAATATTCTGTACAAGATTATAACATAAAAAGTACTGTACAGTTCTAACAAACAGAAAGGAATGTGTAACTGAGTAGGATGACTTTTTAAAATGTACATAACAGATTTTAACAAATTCAGTTGCAAGTAGACAGAGATTACAGAAAACAGGTCATGTAATAATAATAAAAGCAGAGCGCCATAAAGCTCAGCTGCTCTTCACAGCTTCCCCCGAATGAATGATGTTGGATATTCAGTCGGTTCTGTGACGGCCTAACGGACCTCAGCGATGACTTCACTGAGTTCTTCTGCTGCAGGCCCATAAAGTTCCAGCTCCGTGTGTAAATATAGCAGCGTAGGTTCTACGTTGTGAGCATAAATCGTGTCCTTGGTGAACTTCTGCTTTGTTTTCACAGCACTTCCTAACACTATTTTAGGTAAATCCTGAGCCGTAATGGATGCCATTAATATGACTGATGACTTTAATCTTCGGGTCGCTCGAGGAGAAAGTTAAGAGGAAAGAAATGCCATTCCAGTTTCTATACAAACATGGACAGAGGTGTTTTTTTTTGTTTTTTTTCCAGTTTCAGCCACGGCCCCCTCCCCCCGATACCCCCTTCTCTTCACGTTGGGCTCAAATGAGGTGAAGCTCCATCTAAACACAGTGAGGATGTGCTTCATATACAGCGCATCCGGAAAGCATTCACAATGCTTCACTTTTTCCACATTTTCTTGCTCTAGCCTTGATCCGAGTTGTATTAAATTATCACTTTCCAAATTATAGACACAAGCACTCAACTAGGACAAAATGGTTTAAAAAAAAAAGCCTTTGAGAGTTTCACAAGCTCACTAAAAATAGAAAACAAAGAAAATCACATTTACAGAAGCATTCACAGCCTTTGCTTAATGCTTCGTTGATCCACCTTTGGCAGCTTTTACCGCCTCCAGTCGTTCTCAGGTTCTTCCCTCCTGCTCTTCTTCAGCTCCAGCAGGTTGGATGGAGACGTCTGTCAGACATCTTCAGATCTCTCTGAAGATGTCCCATCAGATTCCAGTCTGGTCTCTGGTTTGGCTCCTCCAGGATGTTCACAGAGAGGTTCTGAAGCCTGTCCTCTGGGTCGTTGTCCTGCTGAACTAATGAACCTTCGCCTCAGTCTGAGGTCAGGATGCTCTGCAGCAGGTTTTCATCTACTCTGTTCATCACTGCATTCGTCTTTATCTGTCCTGACTAGTCAGTCAGTTCCTGCTGCTGCAGAACATCCCAATGGCATGATGCTGCCACCACCATGCTTTGCTGTAGAGAAGGTGATGAGCCGCGCCTGGTTTCTTCCAAACACAACGCCTGTCATTCACACCTGAGCTCAGTCTTCGTCTCATCTTGTGTCTGAGGTCCTTCAGGTGCCTTTGTCCATCTCCAGGCCTGATTTGTGGATCGCTGCAGAGATGGTCGTCCTTCTGGAAGATTCTCCTCTCTCCACAGAGGACAGCGGTAGCTCTGACAGAGTGACGCTACTAAAGGCTTTCTCCTCCGTTAGCTCAGTTGAGACAGCAGGTCAGCTCTCTCATCTCCTCCTCGGAGCTGCAGTGTCCAGGCTCACAGAGCAGCCCCTCCCCGCTCAGCTCCTTCAGACTAGCCAGCAGTAATTAGCAAACACCTGGTAGAACTTCACATCTGCTGAGTTCATTAAAGAAGCTACTTTCTCCCTGCAATGCTAGTAAAAACATTAAAGGGTTAATAGCGGAGCCATGATGTGATGACTTCCTGAAGGTGGAGTTTCTGAAAGAGCAGGAATTTTTAAAGAGACAGAGGCCCAATTCTAAGGTCTTAAAATGCAAAGTCAAATTTCATTTAAATCATGTTCGATATATACAGCGTTTTTATAACAACTAAAGATAACATAGTTACCTGATTGTGCAGTAAAATGGCACTATGTGCCTAGAAAATGCATAACAGTGATCCTTTTGAAGCTACACTACAGATTGTCGTACTTCATAAACATCCTCCACGTGCTCAGGTATAAAACTATTTGATTGGTACATGGGTAGGACAAACTGAGACGACTGTACTGGATATGTTTGGTAGGAATATGTGTAACGTTACACCGTTACCTAAAATGCAACGTTTGTTAATCCATGATGGAGATGTCCATGTTTTAGGAGACACGTTGTCAGAACGCTGGCAGGTTTATTTCTTCTGTTGGGGCAAAATATCAGCCTAGATAAAAAGAAAAAAAAACTGCTCAAAATACTTTATTAATCATAACTGTAAAAAAAGAATCAAAAATACTTCTTTAATTTTAAGATGAGATTAAACATTGTAATAACTTGAACTATCTAGCTTCTTTAAAGGATTGTTAAAGAATCTGGATTGTCTTGGTTCTCCAAGCCAATCCATGGATTGGTAATAAGGCAGATGGCTTTGATTTCATAAATATCCTTATTTTCTTTCATTGTTTCTGTAGTCCCACATCTCCTGTCTGCAACATGCCAAAATTTGCACACAATTCTCCACAACTGCCCACTTTGGATCCAAATCTGAGATCCAAGGTTTGAAATGGAAAAGACACGTTGGAGGGAAGGAAAATAAACTTGTTCAAGTGCAGCAGACATTCAAAGAAGTCACGCAACCGACGGCACATTGGGTCCAGCTGTGTCCACGGCGAACCCAAATAAACAAAGTCGAAATCAAAAGGAAGCGAAGAAACCAAACAGGACGGCTTTTTAATTAGAGGACAATTAGCCAACCTTAAATCAGTTAATGTCCTCAGTTACTGACACGGTGCATCTGCTGAGATGATGGAGCGACTTCCTGCACGCTCACACAAAACCGATGTCCGCAATTTTTCCAACGTCGGGTTTGTCATTTAACTACAAGGCCGTGAGGTTTCTCAATATCATAGCTTCGGCTCCATTAAAAGCCGCAGAGCCTTTATAGTGTTTTTGCAAGCAGGCCCAGAGGATGTGAGCAGAATGTGATATGAAAGGAGTCTGAACTCTGACAAGCACACTGGGAAAATAGTTTTCAAATTAAACTGTAGCATGTTGAGAACCCAAAGTGACAAAAGCAGAAAGCGGCGGCTGATCTGCATCAGTTCTGCTGGGTTTCACGACTCATAAACGACATAAACCTGAACCCAACGCTGACCTCGTCAGGGACTGACTTCATTTTTCGGATATGATTAATTTGTGAGGAAGCAATCTGACAAGTCTGACTCTGGTACAGGAAGGCGTATGATTTTACTTTCCATTGCCTTTGAACTCGGCAAAGCTGGAAAACACTGTTATGACGACTTTTAATGGTAATAATGAAGCACGTTTTTGTCAGCGGAAGCAAGAATTAACACGTACGTGAAAGGAAATGGAAGAACATGTCATGGTGTTTAAAAGTTTATCTCCTGATGAATAATACAGTTGAGAGTGATTAAAACATTACGCTGTATTGTTATTGTTTCATCCATTTTTGTTCAAGCTATATTTTCCTGGCTGATGTTTTGAGATTTTGCTTTAATATTTCTGCATAATGTTCTTTTCCTGTGGTGCCAGATCATTATTTTTTTAAATGCAACAATCCCACCTGCAGTAAAACACCCGTACACAATGCCTCCAATTCTTGCAAATGCAATAGACATGAAAAAAAAATCTAAAAAAAAAAACACACCATAATTTAAAAAAAAATAAAAACTGAACAATTCTGTCTTTTTTAATGTTGGATATTATGGGAAAAATAATTGTAACTGAATGTTTGGATTTATGACTGAAGCTGGTATTTGGAAGTAAAAAAATGGACTGACTTATGACATTTAGTCACAAAAACACTAAAATAACTTGTATAACTTTTAAAATAGTTTGTAAGGAAATACTTTGACTCTCATTAGGAAGGATATGAACATTACAATTTGTAATTACTATGAGAATACATCCCTTTAAATGTCATGATACAACTGTTGTAGGGTAAATCTTCCTTGACATAGTAGGGCAATCAGACCCAACTGTGCCAAGACACGTAGAAACAAGGATAACACAGAAGAAAAGCTTTTTGTGTTTGAGGCACAGCTTAAAACTGAAAACTTTACTACAAGTTTTAATAAAAAAAAGTTTGGCTGAATTTATAATGTCAGTTTGTGAAACGAAAAACCGCAGGAATTAAAAATGGGACGGTAGGTCTGAGCACAGAGCTGCTACTGGTTCTGTGATCACAGATATTCTGTCTGTGATTTCACACTTTACTGCCTCGTTTGAACTCTGATTTAATCAGCAGCAGCTCATTAAGGCTGCATCCAGTCAACATCTAGTAAAGCCAGTCTTGAGGTTAGGGACAGACACAGCTGGTTTCCTCTCACCAGCCAGTAAATACCAGTGACTGTTGGAATTAGCAACCCGAATACCTTCTACTTAATCCACAATCCTGAACTTAAACACATGTACTGTACATGTACAACACATGTACATGTACAGTCAGATGGCTAACAGAATGAAATAAAGAAGCCAACTTCCAGCAATACACTGCTTAGGTAAACTGCTTTTGTTTAGAATGGTTGTCTTGTGTGGGCTTTAATGTGCTAACTACACTGTATAAAGTACATACAGAAGAAATTACATCACATTTTTTGTAAATTGCAGGTTTTTCTAAATATCATGACCGCACATACAAAATACCTCCTCCTAAACTATCTGTCTTGAACAAATCCCTAAATTTTCAGGAAACTTATAGAAAAACACCAGGAAAACACCATAATTTAAAAAATATATAATGCTAGCTGCTCAGGTAGCTAGCCTTCCTGAAGCTAGCCTTCCTGGTTTGCTTCCTGGTTTGTTCAAGTTATAGCTCCTACTCCATAACATCCTCCCACACCCAGCAGGCTAAAGGCTGCTCTTAATCAACAACCAAAAAACCACCGTCTGCCCTCCAACATTCTCTTCTTCTGCACCTTCCAAGCTAAACCAGCAACCAACTACACCTATATGGAGGAATTTTTCTGCCACAGTCCAAGAGCACTCAAAGTCTGAAAGCATGATCTCATGTCTTTTAAGACTTTTGCTTACATTTTTATTTTGAAAGCAGGACTTCTTACCTTTCTTCTCAAAACTTGTAATGCTTACTCAAAACTTCTTCTCGCGCTCACACTTATTAGTCTCTATTCAGACTCTCTGCTTGCTTTCGAAACATTCTCTGTTTGCTGTTTGGAACCGCGTTTTGGCACAGTCACCTGGCAACCTCTCAGCCAATAGAATGAAATGCATTTGTTTCCTCCTACCAGGTGTGCCTGTGAAACTACCATCGATTGTAGCAACCTGCGCCACCCACTGGATGTAGGGAGAAACAATAACATCCGCTTTCTGCTCCACAGTACACTAAACATCCGCCAGCAGTGTGCTACTGATCGCTAACAGTAGCTAGATAGATAGATAGATAGATAGATAGATAGATAGATAGATAGATAGATAGATAGATAGATAGATAGATAGATAGATAGATAGATAGATAGATAGATAGATAGATAGATAGATAGATAGATAGATAGATAGATAGATAGATAGATAGATAGATAGACACTTTGATGACGCTTTGCTAATATGAGTGAGCACTGCCCAACCTTTGTTGCAAAAATGTAAACAAGAAAAGAAAAATGAAAAAAGAAAAAGAGGAAATGAGGACAATAAACCCCAAAAAGCTTTGGAAAATATTCTGCTTGTCATTTAAGACAGCAGCTGTATTAAATGACAGCTGTTCAAATGTCCAAATGTTGGATCAACAATAATTTACTGATTTCTTTTCTACAAAAAATTAAACTGCTTTACACCATTAAAATATTGTCTAAATCTTTTGAGTTTTAATTTGATAAAAGACCATTGAATACTGGCAACTTGACAATTTTGGCCCTCAAGGCAAAAAGTATGGACACAGTCGCTGTAAGGAAAACCCTCCAGTGAGGCAGATCATTAAAATCAAACTTAACAACAAACCCATCACAAAATGTCTGAAAAACAAGAGAATCGAGATACTGTAATGTCCTAGTCAAAGCTGAGACCTAAAGTTGACCGATATGCTATGGTGAGAGCTCAGAGGAGCTTTGTATAAATTAACGTCTGACATCACAGTGAGGGGGAGCTCAGCATTGGAAGCGAAACAACATTTTCATGAAGAAGTTCGTCCTGGCAGCATGAAGCGATAAGCCAGGCAAAAGGCCAGAAGTCCCAACAGAAGCCATTCATACCTAAACAGTTGTGTCCATCGTGGGCCAGCATGAATCCATCGTAGCAGGTGCACCTGTAGTTCCCAGGTATGTTGATGCATTCATGGACACAGCCCCCATTGTAGTCATTCGTACATTCATCCACGTCTGAAAGAGAAAGCAGTTCATGTTACCCAAACTATGTTTATGAGGTTATGTTGTGACTTTATGTTCTGAATGTGTTCAGTTATTGTTTTTATTTGTCTAAGTCGCCTCAGCTTTAATTTCAAACGAGTTTCATGCAGCTTTAGAATTTAAATCCATTGTAATGTTTAGATTTGTTTCCTTTTAATTGTGTACATTTCCCAGAGAAATTATTTTTACATTATGCACATTAAAGGAGAACAAGTCAACAAGATCTGAGCATTTTTTTTTTCATTTTTATTATTATTCTAATGGCTGTTAGAGGAGTGGAGTTAAAACAGACTTCTGCTAGCTGCTCCACTGCCTAATAGATTTCAGTCAATTCTAAAAAGATTGCAGGCAACTAATTGTACATCACAGTCACTCACAATTCTCTGGCTCCAAGTCTCAGATGGACATAAGAGGACCAGGACCAGAGTGTAACTTTAGCCTTCATGGCTTTAAAGTGCAAGAAGGATCTGGAGAAGTGAAGTTTACTGTCAGTGACTTCACAGAGCCGTGGAAAAAACATGTCTGGAAAATGACAACTGAGCCTTGAAAACTGGTCACATGAAAGATAAAACCCATTCATGCCTGGAAATGTTAAAATAATACAACCATAATAATCACGCAAATGGACCTCAGGGCGTTCAAATGCAATCTGACAAACACACGAAAGTCAACAGTAACCAATATATAATACTCAAATGTAAGAATCTGCAAGAATTAAACTAAGGCAGTGAAAAGAACTGCACATGTGCTTCTTGTATGTAGGGACATCTAAAATTGTTCAAATAAAGTTATTTGTTCAATTGAGCAATGAAAAATAAAAAAGCTGTCAAAGATAGCAGTAGAAGACGTATGAGTGACCTTCTGAGCTGGTTACCGGTTGATCACTAGCTACGTTTCCATGTTTCCATTAAAGACAACAGGAAGTACTAGAAGGATGATAGATTGATTTTGTTTTTGGGGACAATGTGCAGCTGAACGTGTTGGATCTTCTGTAAAATCTGCACTATTTCCCAAAAACACTGGTGACTACGATGCAACCAACAAAGGCATTACTAACATGTCCTTCTTTGCTATCAGCTGTTATAATGTGTGTTTCTGTTTCAAATTCATCCAGTTGTTCTCATCCATTTGATCAGAGACAAAGGTATCTATTTTCATGTGAGACTACATGCAAATTAGAAGTGAGATTTGGAATAATATGTAGGAGGGAAAATCTGTTGGTAGTTCCATTTTGCTGCACAAGATGCCTTTTTTGTCTGTGCATGCCACTGATTATATTTAATATTTCAACATTTTCATAAAACCTTTCAGCCCCCCCTCCCCATGCCCTGAGAAAACATCATATTTCATGTTTAACTTGTTTTTATTATGTTTTTCTATGTCTAGTTATTCCACAGATCAGGCTTTCTCATTTTTATACGACATATAGTTTGAAGCATATGAAGAGAAAACAAAAAAGCTACACCTGGTGGATTTTTGCCGACCCCCAGTGGGTGTGAGTAAAGAGAAGTCAGGCAGACAACAGTTAGGCAGAGATGTGTTCAGACACAATCTGAGTCGGGTTGGATCCATTTCTGGGTGTCTGTGCTGAGTTATGTAACTGTGCCAGTAAGCAGCCAGTAAGAAGAGTGGCTGGCTGATGACGGAGCTGCAGACGCCAGGCAGACAATGGCCTACTAAGTCTGAGACGTCTCCCTCCCCCCCTCTCACCTATACTGTGTCCCTCATCATCAATCTGAGATGATTTTTTTAAAGCGGTCTCTGGTAAGCGGGTCAGGTGGGTGTCACCTGTGTCTGTTGGAGTTCACAGCAGAATCTGCCACTGTATCTCCACTGACTCCAGACAGAATAAAGCATACTGGCCTTCGCAAAAGTATTAACACCCATTGAATCTGCTCACAATTTGCCATATTCCAAAACTTCAATGAGGTAAATATTTTTTCACCTGACACCTTGGCTTCAGGAAAAATCTTTCAGATTATCATGGGTTTATAACACCTGATGATAATTTAGGGAAATCTGACACAAGTGAACATTTTCCAGCAGCTTTTAACTGAATCAGACATCCTCATAATGCAGACAGTGTAGTCTGCACATGTGAACACTGGACGTACTCCAACAGCTCAGTGTAGTCTTCAAATGACAGAATTAAACACGTTCGAATGATGCATACATTTTATGAACAGTGCGATGCTGTCAAAGCTCCGGTGGAGACAGCAAAACTGTTAAGAAGCAATAATATTTTCTGTGTAACAGTGGTGTCAGAAGTGGGATGGTTTACGCCTGTGAATGAAGGAAGACAACAGGCTAAATGAGAGGTGTGGTGTGGAAGGAAAACTCAGCAAAGTTGGCTGTAGCATACATAAAGGTGATCTATTAGGCCTCCTTCAGCAAGTGTTTCCAGTAGTCTCTCAGGTTTCTCTTTTCCTCAAGGCTCAGCCAGCAGTGTCCTTATATACTGTTGTCCCCACCTTCTCTATTAACTGCCCAGCCAATCAAACTCCAGCAAACATGGCCCTTTCTATAAAAGAGCTGGGTTTGAGGAGGGCCTCCTCTTTGGTAGGTTCCAAGATGGCCGCTACAAGGACACACCCAAAAGGTAACAAACATTTCACAAACAAAAGGATCACATACACACATTCTAGAACTTAAATGTTACAGAAAATATTATTACGTCTTAACAAAAACCAATCCACCATCCTCCTACCACTTCCTGTCATCTTCTTCATCGTTTTCGCCAGTAGTACTATCCAGCTGTTGATGATGTGACCCATATGATGCTAACAAATACATGTTTCCATTGCAGATCCATGAGATGAATTTATGACGATAAGCACCTCACCCTAGCGGAAAAACCTTTTGTCAAAAACCATGAGTTTTTCAAGTTTCCATAGAAGAAGAGGAGAAGTGACCTAAGGACAAATTACAGAGACCAGTCAACCTAAGAGTCATGATTTTTGGACTGTGGGAGGAAGCTGGAGTACCTGGAGAGAACCCACTGATGCTCTGGGAGAAACATGCAAACTCCATGCAGAAAAGATTCACAACTGGGATTCAAACCGAGGACCTTCCTTCTCCAAGGCAGCACTAATTTGCTTATACTTAGATATTTTCAATGATTCTCTGTTACCTGTTCTATTTTTTCATCTGTTTATTTTGTAGCCCAACGCAACATAATTTTTCAATGCATCTTTGACTTAATGTCTGAATAATGTCATAAAATGTGAATTTTAATCAATAAAACATGTAGAACCTCAGCTAACATCCACCAGTGGAATAATCACCACAGACGATGTTTACACAAACATTCCTAGCGGCTACAAAGTCTTCCCACATCTTCATTTTGGTCTGTCAAAACATATTCTGCTGTTTCCCCAGCTACACTGACTCCACTTGACAAAAAGTTGAACATCATCAGCAAGAGCTTTGGAAGATCTATGGAGGGCCATCCCTGACAACCACATGTGTCATGATCTGCAATTAATGTTTTGTTCCTGCTTTCATTCCGTTAGAGCAGACGATAGATCTGATTTCACTGTTCAGGAGACACACAACCCTCATTTAGGCATGAGTCTGTGTTATATGTTTACACAGTGCTTTAGATGATGCAGAACTGCCTAGATTAAATGTCTCACATCAACAAATAAAAATTCGCCATGGCCACAAAATGACAGTAAATCATGCAAACAAATGAAAGCCCAAACCGACCAGCAAAGGCAGCTTTTATCCTTTTTTCTATTAGACGATTGCACTTGGTTTGTCTCAGAACTGCAGGCATATCGTGTGGAGAAGTTGGTGCCCTACATGGACCCAGGCAGTTTTACTCTACAAAAATAAATTTTCAAGATCCTAGTTGTGTCCTTGACCATTTGTCCTCAAAGTAGACAGATCACTTCCTGTTGTTTGGTGTTGAAAAATGGCAGTAATAGTATCAATTATTAGGAAAATAATTCTTCTTTATTTGAGAGCTAAAAGTTGACAGAATAATTGCAGATATTAGTTGCTATATTTGTGCATGGAAACGACATGTTTTCATTGAAAGTTTTGTTCGACAGTCAAATTATAGGTGAAGCTGTGCTTTGACAATGAGACACTTTCTCCACGTCACCAGGTATGAAGTTTCTTTTGTTATCACAAAAGAGCAACGTTAGCTGTTGAACATGAATCCTCGTTTCTAACCAGAGTTTCAGTCTCAAGCTGCCAGGATACTCATAACAGAGAAACACAGATTAAAACGTAAAACTGACAAAATATCTTCCTGGAGATGAAGACCAGAGTTCTAGTTGTCAAAAAACATAATAAAATGTATTGCAGACTGTAAAACAGTGGCAGGCACACAGAGTACTGTACTTAGATGTTATTCGCTCAAGATGTAGTGTGTAGATATTGTAGGTCGTCTAGTGAATATGTGATAGTAACTACCAGGTCCCGGCTCATTCTTCTTTCTTTTAAAACAGCTCTGTGACTAGATGTCTAATGTGTACAGCATCTAGAGACCAACCTGACTGAGAGCTGACCATCTACTCAGTTATCATCCCACATGGCAGTCAGCTGAGCTGCCCTAAATTAAAGTGTGATCAACCCTAAAACAGACTTTCTGTTCAGTTCAGGTCCATATCACAGTCTGGTTTTAAGAATTTTCACTCTAAATTAAGAAACAACAATGTTTATTGGACCACAGAAAATTATCCTCTTTGTTGATAAAGAATGATGTATCTGAATTTGTAGCGTAGCCAGCCTTAAAGTTGGCATCAGATTCGTTGTCTCCAGTCAATATAAAATAAATGTGTATCTCACTGTTTTTTAATGAAATCTAAACTATATTTGGTGCCCAATAGTTCAGGATTGAATTGAAATACTAGCTGTGGAGGAGAAATAACAGCCATCCTTCCAAATTTTTCAGATTTGAATCTGCAATTGCTGCCAAAATTGCATCAACAAGACATTAAGCAAAGCTTTCGAATACTTATCTACTTATCTAAATGATTTTTTTTTTTTGGTTTCTCCTTTTGATACATTTGCAAAACACTCTTTTCCACGATGTCATAATGAGGTGTTTGTGTGTAGAAGTATGAGGAAAGAAATGATTTTAGTTTACGAGCTTATTTGGAATAAGACTGTAGCATAACAAAATGTGGAAAAAGTGAAGCAGTGTGAATGCTTCCTGGATGCACTGCAACTCTTAGTTCTTGCCACTTAAATTGCAAAACATAATAAAAAAATAATTTGCCAGATCCTTGATCTGCTTTTAAAGTCAATTCTCAGATTTTTTATCTGACTCAGGCTCCAAGTACTCATAAGGTCATGATGTCGGATGATTTTAACACTCGTGGAAAAAGACAGCCTTGATGTTGCCTTTGATCCCATTAGCTTTGCCCAAAACAAACCCACACACTGAGTAAAGCAACCGAAATCAAAACTGAACTTTTTCACCTGTTAAAAAAAAAATACAACTTACATTACGCATCATCATCTCACAGCGAAACACAAGGGTGGCAGCATCATGCTGTGGAGATGCTGTTCTTGAACTTTCCTTTCATAACATTTGAATGGGTCTAATGTTACGGGATAACATACAATGTGTGACATTTAATATGACTATGTAAAAATTTAAAGGGGTGTTTATTTATTATTTTATTACTATCTAATAAAATAATATGTAAATAAGTGAAAGGATTAAAAGTGTTTGACCGTCGTTACATTTCTGATTGTTAACAAAAGCAGTAGAAATCAGATCATTGTACACATCACATGCACCACTGTACAATACATTATCACACAGTCAGACTCTCAAGTTTTTGCAGCTCTGCTAATATTTCACATAAAAAGAGAGATCTCATTTCTGTGAAGTGAATAATAAAGATGGGAGAGGCATTCTTGGTTTGATCCAGTCTCTTGCGCATATTTTCCTAGAGCGCTGAGTGACTGTTTGCTGATATGGGCCGACGCTGATAACACAGAACCAGAGATGACCTGAGGGATGCAGAGTGGGAGTGCAGCGGCTCGGCTGCTTTCAGGTGCTTCCAGGAATAGCAGAGCCGATAATGGCACCGGCTAGTGAAACGGCCAATAATTCCTGTTGATGGAAAACACAGTCAGCCAATTACAGCCTTCATATCTAATCAGCGGGGGTGAGGGGGTGTCCTCCCGTCCACCATCTGTCTCAATTTGGAGTCTCTGTCAGGAGCTGTTGCTTCATTACGGGGATGGGGAAGTGGTGGGTTCTGATTGATCTCAGTGTGTCGTAAAGAGACCAACAGGATCAGGTATGTGGTAAAGCCTGCCCCCCCACACACACTGATTATCCAGGCAGTGGATGTGGACCCGGGATTTAATTAGACACTCAGACTCATCCTCTCCCCCTCAGACATATAAATGCAAACACACATATGGAGGCATGACATGAGCAGTAGCTGTATTTCCACTGACTGTATAATTGCGTAAATTGACATTGTGAAAATAAATTCACTTAATAGAAACACCCCAATTTAGAAAAAAAAAAAAAAAAAAAAACTTTTTCGAGAAAACCTTTTGGGGTTAGGATGAGGTGGCTTTTATTGGAAATATAAAAATTGGTTTACTTCGCAAAACTGCAATGGAAACTCTTTTTTCACGTCACATGGGTCACATGATCAACATTTTACTACTGACGAAAACCACAAAGAAGAAGGCAACAGGAAATAGTTGGAGGATGATGGCGCAGCATGTTTTCCTAATGACTTATTGCTTGAAGTAACTAATTCACATGTAATTTTAATAATGTTTCTTACTTCATGGAAACACCGCAATTGCAAAATTTAGTTTTTGGCAGAATATAAACAAAGTTTTGTGCACATTCGCAGTGGAAATGCAGCCAGTGTCTAGAAAGGCAGCTCATCTCACCATGTTTAAGATGGAGGCCATATTGTTCCTTTGTTATCCTCAGAAGTTCTTGTTCCCTTTAATGTGAAAATGACAACTGACTCTTCTCTGCCAGTGCCAGTAATGACAATTAAATAAAAATACGAAGCATAAAATAAGTGACTGAAATAAATCTTCAATTTTCTATTTAGTCGTTGTCTCTCTGGCTGTGGATCGGTCTCATCTGGATGCTGCACCTTTCCTCCATTCTTCCTGCTAAACTATTCAGACTCTGACAGGTTGTGTGAGGATCAGTTTTGAACAGCCCTTTATCAAGTACAGCCACAAATTCTCTATGGGATGAAGATCTGGGCTTTGACTGGGCCACTCCAGAACATCAACCTTGTTGTCTTCAAGCCATTTCTGTGTAGCTTTATTTGAGATAAAGCCATGAGGCCTTTCATTTGGGATTGAAAGCCTTGTATTTCTACTGAGGAACATTCCACCCCACATCATCACACTGCCTCCACCAAAGCGTGTTTGGCATTTAGCAGAAAGGATTTGGAAAGTTGTTCATGCTCCACTATGCTGTTCAAACCACCAGTGCATTTTGCTATGTGGCACCATTTTCACCAAAACAAACAGACTTCCCAAGACTCTAAGATTTATTGCCAAGAAAACAGTCAAAACAAGAAACTAATCGACCAAACACACATTACTATGTTCAGTTATACCCCATTTAAGATTTCACTTATAAAACAAATACATGGTCCTTACTAAGTGTTAAACCAATGGAAGCATTTTCTTTTTAATTGAACATTTAACTTAACATAAATCAGATGCACTAAATCTTGACATTGTAATATTTGACTCCTCGGTCACACAAACATTCTGCAAATCTATAAAGACTGTGTGATGACCCGTTCAACTGACCTCACAGATCATCGTTTCCAAAACATTCATTTTCCTCAGATGAAGTCATTCATTTGATTATTCAGATATCTGATTATGTTGAAAAATAAAATTCTCTCTCCAGTTTTCAAGCAGTCAGTTTTACTCTGGGTATGGAGTTCATTTGGTGAAGTGCTGTGTTGTTTTTCTACCTTTTGGGACGGTGGCCCAGAAGTTCAAATTTAGTTAGAAAAGACCGATAGATTTTCCTTGAAGGTTTAGGGAGATTTTCGCCAAACCTGAATGTTTCCTGTGAAATCACTACTTGGTGGAAGATTTTTGCCACAACCAGTGTAGGAAATTTCTGTTGTTTCAGTGTTACTGTCAATCTCTTGATTCACTTCAATTTAACTGAATTCAAACTCAAAAATCCATTATTGATGTCAGTAAAGTCTCTATGGACAGTTAGTTTCATGTTTTAATCAGATATGGAGAAATGATTCTCAGGACTCTTGTGGCCCCAAATTAATATGATTTGAACTTTTTTTTTCCTTCTGAACAATACATTCATACCTAAGCCTTTGTAATATCTCTGTCTGTACACTGTTTCTCTGAAAGATGAAATTGGGTAAAGGTGCGTTCACACCAACTCCATCTAGTTCTCTTTAATCGAACCTTGGTCCAGTTTATCTGGGAAGGTGTGAATCGAACTCTGGTTACTTACAGACCTCCATCTGGGTTCAGTTGAAGTGAACTCTGGTGAGGTCTGAATGTATATGTGAATGTCAAGGGGACTGGAGACCGCTCCAAAAGCAGGAAGCGGACTACAGAGCAGGGCATTCTGGGTACATGCAACTAAAGCAAATGCTCAAGTGTTGTGCCAGCAGGAGAAATGGTTCATAGTCTTTTACCAAAGACCAAAAAGAGAAATCCTACAACCAATATAATCTGATGGAACTCTGTTTTAGTTTACATTTCATAAAGATGGAAGTTGCGTTCAGTGTCTTCTTCAGAGGTTTTAATGTCGTTTCTTTCAGTAGCTATTGCAGCGCCCCCATAGGTCAGGGAGTGAACAAGTGCTCAGCAGAAAAACATTTTTGTTTAACAGCCTTGTATTTCTGATACAAATACATAGTATACAAACACATAGTATTTGTATTAAAATTGTTTAACACAAAGACCAAGGAACACAGCAGACAGGTCAGGGCAAATGTGGAGAAGATTAAAACAATCTCTCCTGCTTTGAACATTTCATGGAGAACTGTTCAATCCATCATCTGAAAACCGGAAGACTGTGGCAAACCTACTAAGACATGGCTGAGGAGTATTAACCACTTCAAGAACAGAGACTTTTAACATGAATAACCTCATGGTAGTTCTGGAGGACCTGTAGACGTTCAGTGCTTGAGGGAAGGAACTCCACCTTTCTTAAAGAATGGTGTCGAGAAAGTCATTAGAGACAGGCCTTACACAGGACGACCCGAACTCCAGATGTATCCCTGTTCCAACACACCTGCATTAAATTACTCCTTACCAGGAAACTGCAGTACTTGATAAGATGCTGAGAAGGCAAGTCAGCTGTTTTTATCATGTTCTTGAAGCAGACGAACTAAGTTATCTAAAAGCTGGAAGACATAAACTACCAGGTATCAGTGTGTGCTAATGTGCCTAAATCCACTTGAAAGTGTGAGGCAGTATTTGAAAATTGTCATTCGCAGACACTTTCTGTCAAGTCTGACCGAACTTCAGACATTTTTTAAAGAAAAATGGACAAATAATGCAGCTTCTGCATGTGCAAAGCAGGTAGAGACATACCCCAACACACACACACACACACACACACACAGATGCACACAATAGAACACTGCAGCTCAGTAAAACAACTAGGGCTGAAACGATTCCTCGAATGATTCGAGTACCTCGATTACTAAAATTCCTCGAGGAAAATTTACCTGCCTCGAAGCTTCGTTAATTTATGTTTTATTAGTTAGCGCACCGTGTTCCGGCCGGGACTTCATTTGCGTTGCGCGGAGCTCTCACTTCCGCCTTTGAGTTGTTGACAAAAACTAAGTCTCAGCGGCATAAAGTCCAATCTTCAAGATTGGCCCGTGGGGATTTTATTGATTGATGATAATGCCCGACTTTTTATCGTTTTTGGGGAACCAATAAGCATCCTTAAAATGACTGGGGGGGAATGCCTGGAGTACGGCAGCATTTCTCCTCCGGGGCTGCTGGTTGAAAGCGAACGGCGGGAAGAGCGCTGAGGTGAGCGGATAGACTGAACAGGGCGGGCGGCTGAGTAGCTGATGCTTACCGTGTAAAAGTAGCTTTACCGACGAACCGCACAATACATTTCATATCCCGGTCTGAAGGAACGGGTGGCGGAGCGCATCGTACATGGCTGGTAGATGAGTTTCTGAGTGTGACCAGTGAAGGTGTCGTAAATATCCCGTATTGCTTCCCCCCGTGTTCGTCCCCCGGTCTAACGGTTCGTCAGTCCGCTGGTCTATTTCCTCCCCTCCACCCCCGCTCATTCGCCCTCTCCTCCCACTCCAGGCGGCATTTCCCGTATTTTCAAACCCAAAGCGTGACAGGTTAGGTGGCAAGGTGAGTTTAATTAATCTATTAAACTCACTGAAGATGAATACATAAACTAAAAGCTGGATTGTAGACATTTTTTATAAGCATATTTGTGAGCCTGCCTCTTTGTTATTAAATTCAATATAATTTCAGATTTTTCTATAACTTTTCTTCTGGTTAACTTAGAAAGTGAGCTATTATTGTTACAGGCTAGTTTTCCAAACTACAAAAAAGCAACTGTTAGGGATGCTCAAATATGAAAAATTGGACTGATATTGATATCTGATAGTAACACCGGTATTATGCCAGATTTACCAATATTTCATTTTATTATTATTTTTTTTATCCGATTACTCGATTAATCGTAAGAATAATCGATAGATTACTCGATTACCAAAATATTCGTTTACAACAGCCCTAAAAACAACCCATCACTTTCCCTCATTAACTGAAACTGACTGGAAGTAACATGCAGGTGAATATTCTAAACCAGAGCAGTGACCTGCATCAGCCTCGCTATCCTATTGTAGTTCTTCTTCTACTGTTTATAGTTATTGGTCAAGTAGTCTCTGTGACTGAATAACCAGCTTAAATGCACATAATGGCTGGATACTAAGCCAATAACAATATATATCGCTATTAATATCAATAGGTAATACGTGTTATGTTATGCAATATTCAGTATGTAGAATATTCACTGAACTCTGATACAGAACCGCACAGCATTCTGGGAGATGTAGGCAGAGGAAAGGCTTGACTAATCCACTCTCTCTTTGGTTACCTAGCAACAAGCTATTGACTAACATGTGGAGCAGCAGATCCATGTTTCGTCTCGTAACTTCTTAGAAATAAAAAAGAGAAAGTTGTGGCTAAAATAGGAAAGGGCATGCCACTAGTTTGGCTGTATTTCCACTATTTAAAATAAAAAAAACTAATCAATAATTATCAATATCAATAATTATCGATACAGATTGATATGAAATGCTTATATCGTGATAAGTTTTTCAGCCGTATCAGCAAGCCCTAATGCAACGGTGACACAGGAGGTCAAAGGGGAACAGAGGCTCCATCCTTCACTGGTCTGATGAAAGAAGCTTTAGTCTCAACTTTCCAGCCAGCAGATCTAGTAACAATCTGTTTGACCAGGACAATACTGATGTAGTTTTTAGGTCATGAAAATGTAAAAAACTGGTGTGTTGCAACCACGTTTGAGCAGAAATGACATTGGCCTGTTCGTCAGTGAGCCCCAGGAAGCGTTAGGTGACAGGAACTTACCCTCACACTGCTTCCCGTCTCCAGTGTAGCCCGGCTTGCAGATGCAGTTGTAAGAGTTGGGCGTGTTCTGGCAGAGGGCGTCGATGTGGCAGTCATCTGAACCTTCTGCACACTCGTCTGCATCTGCACAAGCAGCAAACATCAATACCTCATTAGAGCCGAGTCACTGAGAATTCAGTGAGCTCACAGTGTTTCACTATGACTAATGGCACTCCGCTCCGACGGGCCGGATCGGCATCTGCACCTAAATGAGAAGCTCCAAAGGACATATCGTGATACTAACTTGCAGAAGATTTTACCTGATGGCTTACAGGACAGCACCCCGCTGGTACTGCAGCTGTGGCTCACCTTAGTTATGGATTAAAGTGTGAAAAAAATTTTTCAGGTTTGTAAACCAGGCAGTCATAGACAAAAAATTAGAATATATGTTCCAACCTTTAACCAGGAGTTAAACATTGTTTCATTAAGCCCACATTTCTGTTTTTCAAAATAGTTTTTTTTTTTCAATTGATTTATCAAATGTAATATTAAATAAATATTACATCATTTCATCATTATTTGGTTAGTTATTGTTAATATCATTGTTACTTAATATCATTTACATGTTTTTATGAGCTGTAACTGGAAGAATCACCATAATTATCAGATATAAAGGATTCCACACATCCACCTGGATGTTATTAATCTATATAATGTGGTTCAGTAATTGATAAAGTTCCTAAATTGTTATTATTTTTTAATATTATAATGTATTGAACAGGTCTGTATATTAGTCTGTTTGCTTCTCAGGACTCCGACAGTCTTTAGGTTTCCTCTGCCGCTAAATTCTCAAGTAAAGAAAATAAAAAATGAATATATTTATATATTTTGACCCTCTAATTCTGTTGATGCGTTGAATCAGCGATGATGAGTTTCCTTCTATTTTTCAAAGAAACACTGAAACCGTTTTTCATTTCAGCTTATTCATCATGGAACCTGACTCTGAGAATTTCAGACAATATTGCTGAAACTTAAATGAATGAATGAATGAGTGAATGAATGAATGAATGAATGAATGAATGAATGAATGAATGAATAAATGAATGAATGAATGAATAACTGAATTTGGAGGCAAGTCAAAATAAAAATTATTTTATTCAGGAATAATTTTGAAGATGTTTTTTTTTAAACTACTTCCAAACTGTTTTTAGGAGTGAAGGTGTCCAGTCAGCCATTATTCTTGTTGCGTGTCCTCACAGCTCTGAACCCAGTGATTCCCAGCACACATTGTCTGACCATAGCTCTACGTATCTTGACATGAAGGTCATGAAAAGCCTCCGCTCTGCCTGAAGCATCGTGGAGTGCTGCCAGCCCGGTGAGGGCGCCACGAGTTTCCACTATGGCTAAAGGTCAGTGTGGCCCTCTTCTTTCAAATTCTCTGCTGACCTGTACATGTTGGTGTTTTTGGTACAGTTGGAGTCAGATCTACTGCCAACATCATAATAATCTCCCCACTGATGTTTTTTTTGTCATGTCAGGGAACTCTTGTGTTTTGTGATATTTCATAAATGGCAAAGTGCATTAACACCAGAAGATCTCTCAAACACCCTACAGAGACCAGGAAGAGGCATGATTTTTATTAACGTGACCTGGTCAGAACTAAACTGCTCATTTAAGCAGTAAGGCAGTCATAAGTAAGTGTATGCTAAATTCCACATGCAAAATACATGAAGAGCTTCTCGACTGATTATTATTTTAAAACTTTCAGTTTCTCTTTAAAAACAAACTGTAACAATTCACTGAATGATTCAAGAACCTCATATTCATTGAGGAAAATGATCTGGAATTGAGATTTCAATAAATAATGTCACTATTTAACAAACTGTGTTCCGGTCAGATGATTATTTGTGTTGCGCAATGCTCTCACTTCTACCAATCAGCTGTTGATAAACACTAAGTGCTATTAGCAGTTATGGACAGAACGACACGCCGCAAAGAATGACACACAAAGTGTCTGAACTGTGAGATCACTTTAAATTTGAAAAACATTTTTAAATCAAATAGGAAAGACAACGCAGCTCAGGGATGTACTGCAAAACGGAATATTGGAGTTTCACAATAAGATGTCCTGAAACACTTCAGCAGGAAACATGAACTACAGACATCCAACCTGTTCATGACTGACAACAGGTAACGCTTTTTTTTCCCTTTTCCATAAGACTCTAACTTTTATCTGTGATTTTATCTGTGTGCATAATCTGGCTAACATCACATGTAGGCTACTGATGATGAAAAAAGAAATGTTGTGAAAAGAAAATAGGTAATAAATATCTATTTTATGAAAAAGCTATTGATGCTTCAAACTTGGAATTGAAAGTGAAGTGTAATATAAAAGGCACCAATATAAGTTTGAGCTGTTTCATTTTTAAAAAGGTTTTTGTGAAATGTTTGATTTCTTATCTGTTTTTTGGGGGAAAAAATCACCCTTCAAACGTGGGATGAAAAGTGATCTGAATAGGACTGAATTGTAAGTAGGGCTGCAACTAATAATTATTTTTGTAACAAATTATTCAGATAAAACATTTGGCACATTCTGCAGATATTTCATTTAATCACTTAAACTTTTTTTATATGTAATATTAGAAACATATTAACCAACAACTCAATTCCTTTTTGCCTAAAATGCAATAATTTCACATTCCTCTAGTAAATTTGAACCCAGTGAAGCTAAAACACTTGAGGAGTTTTGCGTAAAACATTTTTACAGATAAATGTGTTTTTATCCGAAATGCTAAATGTATATATTTTTTGTACAGTTTTGGCCTGAATATGTTGTTTTTTCAGCAAATATCCTTTTTTGGAATCTATATAGTACAGTTAATGATCAATCTATCAAATTGTTTCAAGACTATTTCAATAATCGATTCATCAAGATTAATCAAATTAATCGTTTCAGCCTGAATTTTTAGCAATCATTTTTTTCTTATTAAATAAACGAACTGAATCGATTTTACTAGCACTTTCTCTTACTGCAGAAACGCTCCGTTTTTTATTTGGTTAACTGATTAATCGGTAGAATAAAGGATAGATTACTTGCTTACTGAAATATTCATTTATAACAGCCCTCAAACAGACTAATTGTCAGATTCAGCACTCACTAAAAAAACTCAAACTAACATCAGTGGCAAAATAGAAATTCCATTTTCCTCAGGTTGTGAAATAAAAGCAGCACAAGAGCCTGCTGAGCATTTCACAACTTCGTGGGGAAAAAAAAGATTGCAGCACTTAAAAATGTTTAACACCAAGTCAGCTGGGTCTTCCAGCCTCAATGTGAACTGATTTGCAACTTTGACTGATTCTTATTCTGTCTTCCCTCCCATGAGTGTTCACTAAGGCCCAGACTATTCTGCATGAGGATCGCTCACAAGCCAAGATCTGGCAGCTGAGGACACGGCAGACAGGCGGCTTAGGGATCCTCAATTGATCAGGTTATTGATAGAGGAGCTGGTCTCATCTGGTCTTAAGTCTAGCGATGGAAGGACGCTTCATTACAAACGCAAATCACATATAGAGGTTTTGGTTCGTGCTAACCAGTGAGTCAGTCTGTAAACCTTTCCCCCAAACGTCTGACCCTTACAAGTATATAATAATAATAGAAAAACAATAAGTGAGTGAGAAAAGGGAAGTGTGAAATGGAAGAACCAAGTAGCAACAAGTCTCCTGTGTGTTCAGGGGTTGGGGACATCCAGCCCCCCCCCCTGTCAGCCTGCTGTGGTGGCAGATTGTCTCCATAATGACTCTCCACCCAGAACAATGTGCTGCTCCTGCTGCAGGGTCGATACTGGGCCCCTGCTGCCTGCTTCTCCTGGGACTTATGACAGCACCAGTTCCAACCCACTGCTTCCTACCACTTCCAAAGCCAACATTTACACACACATATACACACACACACACAAGCACACACACGCCCACGCGCACATACACACATATCAATTATTATTGACACTGGCTTGACTCCGTTTCACTTTTTGTAACCCAGTTTGTGTCTAACCCTAAACATGTACATAACACTTACCTTAAAAGCAGTTTAAATCACACTTTAGCCATACCCTGGTAAAAAACTAACTTGTTCTATGCTGCTTGTGTTGTCGCCCTCCGTCTCCGTGCTGCCGCCAGCTCACCACCAGGGGGCCCCCTCAGTCCCCCTCCTGACGCTCCACCTTGCGGGGGTGGCCTGCACACACCTGCAGATCATCTGATCAGTTCCGGGACTATAAGAGGAGCCTCCAGCCGACACGTCTACGCCAGAGTGTTGACCCTTGTGGTAATCAAGAGCCATCCGAAAGTCTAGAATTATTATATGTGCCAGTTCTAACCTCTCGTCTCCTCGCCTCAGGTTCGATCGAGCCCTGGACCCTGACAGATCCGGACCCAGTCGAACCCGCTGAAAGGGATCTGGATCTCCTTACCCTGAAGGACCCCGCACCGCGACCCGCACCGAGTCGCTCTCCTCTCCCTCACTTTCCCTGAGCAGGAGCTCATTGGACCCCGAACCCAGCCCCGGCGTTCCCGACCTGTCTGCAGTTCCAAGCCTTTTCCGCTCACATCACCTTTTTCCGTCGCTGAATAAAATCCTTAAAGCTTCAGTTTTCTCCTGAGTGTCTGCTGCATGTGGGTACGGAATATTCCTAAAATCATGACAGAACACTCTGGCCAAACGAACCTAGCAGATGCACTCAGGGAGACCCTTGAAGAGCAGCATTCCCTGATCCAGTCCCACGAAGCAGTTCTTAGATCTCTGAGTAAACAGCAGAACGTCACTAATCAGCGCCTTGAGTATTTAGGCTCCCTACTCCAGAAGCAGCAGTCTGAAGAGGCATCCCAAGCGGTTGATGGTCCGCCTCCTCAGCCGACTCCTCAGCCCAGCCAGAGCACCGATTACAGGGCGCCCACTCCAGATAAATTTTCCGGGGAGGCCGGGGGGAGTGGTGGATTTCTACTTCAGTGTTCGCTGGTTTTCCATCGCTCAACACATTCCTTCCCCAACGACGACGCCAAGATATCTTTTGTTCTTGGCCTCCTCACAGGAAAGGCGCTCAGATGGGCAGAGGCAAGGTTTACGGATCCCACGAAGTTTGACTGCTCTTTCTTAGAATTCGTGGAGGAGTTTAAATTGGTGTTTGGGGACACTACGGACCAAACAAGCATTTCCCGTCGTTTATGGTCCCTTAAACAGGGGCAAAGGACTGTGGCGGAGTTCTCAATTGAGTTCCGCACTTTAGCAGCAGCTTCAGATTGGAACGGTTGCGCCCTTAAGAGCGCATTCTTCCACGCGCTTAACGAGTCAATAAAGGACGAGCTGGCTCCTTTAGACGAGCCCAAGACATTAAATGAACTAATAACCCTCGCCACCCGTCTGGATAATCGCATCAGAGAACGTAGAAGTCAGAGACATGAAAGGCTGCCAGTTAGATTCCCTGGTCTAACTATGCAGAGGGCACCTCAACCCGCGCAGCCCGGGAATTTGACTCCAGACTCGGAGCCGGAACCAATGCAGATCGGCCGTACGCGCTTAACCCCGGAGGAACGACAGCGGCGTAGGGAATTAAATCAGTGCATGTATTGCGGCAAGCCGGGCCATTATATTGTCTCTTGTCCGGTGCGCCCAAACACAAAGGTCCGTCAGTCAGAGTGGGGAAACTGATGGACCAAAGCCGCTTGGTTTCCTCTCCCCGTTTTTTACTCCCTGCTGTCCTGCAACTCTGTAACCAGTCGCTCTCTCTCTCCGCGCTCATAGATTCAGGCTGCGAGCAAAACCTCATCGATCAATCCCTAGTTGAACAGTTCAACATTGAAACGGTACGGCTTCCCGTACCTTTTAGTGTAACCGCATTAAATGGGAGGTCCCTGCCTAATATCACCCACAAGACTAAGCCGCTTCAGTTAGTTGTTTCTGGGAATCATCACGAGACTATTTCCTTTTTTGTTTTTCCCACTGCTCAGTCACCCGTGGTTCTAGGACTTACCTGGCTGCAACAGCACAATCCCCATGTTGACTGGGCTAACAGCCGCCTCGAATCATGGTCCGCTAATTGTCTTTCCTCATGTCTTCAATCCGCAGTTCCGCCAAGTTCCCCGCCGGCTAATTGTGAGGAGGTGGATCCCGCCGACATCGCCCGGGTTCCGGAGGAATACCATGACCTAAGACAAGTGTTTAGTAAGGATAAAGCGCTCTCTTTACCCCCACATCGTCCATACGATTGCGCTATTGACCTCCTACCGGGCGCACCTCTTCCCTCCAGCCGCCTCTTTAACATTTCTCTCCCCGAGCGCCAGGCCATGGAGAAATACCTAAGAGAATCTCTGGCAGCCGGCATCATCAGGCGTTCTTCGTCCCCTCTGGGGGCGGGGTTTTTTTTCGTCAGTAAGAAGGATGGGTCCCTCCGACCTTGCATTGATTATAGGGGGCTCAACCATATCACCATTAAAAATAAGTACCCGCTTCCCCTCATTTCATCAGCTTTTGAACCTGTGCGGGAAGCAACTATTTTCTCCAAGTTAGATCTTCGCAACGCATATCACCTTGTCCGCATTCGCCATGGTGACGAATGGAAGACTGCCTTTAAGACGCCAATTGGACAGTTTGAATATTTAGTTATGCCATTCGGACTCTCTAACGCCGCAGCAGTTTTTCAGGCGTTGATTAATGATGTCCTGCGCGACTTTCTGAACATCTTCGTTTTCGTGTACTTGGATGACATATTGATCTACTCCCGCAATCCCTCCGATCATTACACACATGTCCGCCTCGTTCTCCAGCGACTCCTCGAGAACCGCCTTTTTGTCAAGGCCGAAAAGTGCGAGTTTCATAAGGCGTCGATCAGTTTCCTAGGCTACATTCTAGAGGCTGGGCGGGTTCGACCGGACCCGGAGAGAATTAAGGCCGTCGTTGATTGGCCCACACCAGACTCACGAAAGCAGCTTCAGAGGTTTCTGGGCTTTGCAAACTTCTACAGGCGCTTTATAAGGAACTATAGTCAGACTGCTGCTCCCCTTACAGCTCTTACTTCCACTAAGGTCGCCTTCACCTGGACGGAGGGTGCGGACCAAGCCTTCAACGAGCTTAAGAGGAGATTCACTCAGGCTCCCATTTTGATTCAGCCAGACTCCCACAAACAATTCATTCTGGAGGTTGACGCCTCGGACACTGGGGCTGGAGCAGTTCTCTCACAGCACGCCACCCCTGACGACAAGCTGCACCCCTGCGCCTTTTTTTCCCGCAGACTTACTCCCACAGAGAGGAATTATGACGTGGGAGATAGAGAACTCCTGGCGATTAAGCTCGCCCTCGAGGAGTGGCGCCACTGGTTGGAGGGTTCCGAACACCCGGTCTTGGTTTGGACGGATCATAGAAACCTTTCCTACTTGCAGACTGCAAGACGCCTTAACACTCGCCAGTCCCGCTGGTCTCTGTTCTTCTCCCGTTTTAACCTTTCTATCACTTACCGCCCAGGATCTAAGAATGTCAAGCCTGACGCGCTGTCCCGTCAGCACTCTCCAGAGGACCCCAAGAAGGGACCCTCTACCATCCTTCCGCCTAGTTGCACCGTGGGTGCGCTCACCTGGGGAATCAGAGACCTGGTGAAGCAAGCTCAACAGGACGAGCCCGGCCCAGGAAACGGACCCCCGGACAAGATGTATGCTCCTTCTAAGGTACGGCCACGTTTGATCCATTGGTTTCACACCTCCAGGTTCGCTGCCCACCCTGGAGTCAGCAGGACGATAGCGCTCGTCTCAAATCGTTTCTGGTGGCCCTCCATGCACAAAGACATAAGAGAATACGTTCTCGCCTGTCAAACCTGTGCCCGGAACAAACCTTCTCATCGCCCGCCTGCAGGTCTCCTCCAGCCGCTGAGTATACCGAAGCGCCCCTGGTCTCATGTTGCTATTGATTTTGTAACGGGGCTTCCTCAATCTCAAGGTATGACCACTATACTCACCATTGTCGACCGCTTTTCTAAGGCTTGCCATCTCGTTCCCCTCAGAAAGCTCCCATCAGCCTTCCAGACTGCGCAGCTGCTCGTTAAACATGTTTTTCGCCTGCATGGCATACCCATGGAAATCCTGTCCGACCGGGGCCCGCAGTTCACCTCACAGGTATGGAAGCAGTTTTGTCACGCCCTAGACGCCAAGGTGTCGCTCACTTCAGGTTACCACCCCCAGTCCAATGGACAGGTGGAACGTCTCAACCAGGAGCTCGAATCGGCCCTCCGGTGTATTTCCTCCTCTAATGCTTCTGATTGGAGTAGATTCCTACCCTGGGTGGAGTATGCTCATAACTCACAGGTCTCCACGGCAACGGGTCGTTCTCCCTTCGAGGTTTCGCTGGGTTACCAACCTCCCCTCTTCCCAGAAGATGAGAGGGCCATCTCAGTCGGTTCGGTGCTTCAGCACATCAGACGCAGTAAGCGCATCTGGTCCTCTACTGTCGCCGCCCTTCAACGCACCGCTAACCTCAATCGCCACTCCGCCAATCGGAGACGCACGCCCGCGCCGCAGTATCTACCTGGGCAGAAGGTATGGCTCTCGTCCCGTGACATCCCGTTAAGATCTGTTCCTAGGAAGCTGGCCCCCGCTTCATCGGTCCGTACGTCATCGAATCTGTCATTAGCCCCTCAGCAGTTCGCCTCCGTCTCCCTCCCAACCTCCGAATCCACCCCACGTTCCACGTCTCCCAGGTCAAACCTGTAGTTACCAGCACTTTGTGCCCTTCCGCCGAACCCCCTCCGCCCACCCTGGACCACCGGGGGGACCCGGTTTATGCCGTTGACAGTATCGTAGACGCCCGTCGCCGGGGACGGGGGTGGCAGTATTTAGTGGACTGGGTGGGTTACGGTCCTGAATACCGTCAGTGGGTTCCCCGTTCATTTATCTGCGACCCCTCCCTCATCGCTACTTACCATTCATCCCGGCCATCGACCTCGTCTGGACCGCCAGGAGGCGGCCGTTAAGGGGGGGGGTGATGTTGTCGCCCTCCGTCTCCGTGCTGCCGCCAGCTCACCACCAGGGGGCCCCCTCAGTCCCCCTCCTGACGCTCCACCTTGCGGGGGTGGCCTGCACACACCTGCAGATCATCTGATCAGTTCCGGGACTATAAGAGGAGCCTCCAGCCGACACGTCTACGCCAGAGTGTTGACCCTTGTGGTAATCAAGAGCCATCCGAAAGTCTAGAATTATTATATGTGCCAGTTCTAACCTCTCGTCTCCTCGCCTCAGGTTCGATCGAGCCCTGGACCCTGACAGATCCGGACCCAGTCGAACCCGCTGAAAGGGATCTGGATCTCCTTACCCTGAAGGACCCCGCACCGCGACCCGCACCGAGTCGCTCTCCTCTCCCTCACTTTCCCTGAGCAGGAGCTCATTGGACCCCGAACCCAGCCCCGGCGTTCCCGACCTGTCTGCAGTTCCAAGCCTTTTCCGCTCACATCACCTTTTTCCGTCGCTGAATAAAATCCTTAAAGCTTCAGTTTTCTCCTGAGTGTCTGCTGCATGTGGGTACGGAATATTCCTAAAATCATGACAGCTTGCTTCACCCAGAGGGTCTGGACTCTCAGTTTTTGAGCAACAATTACTTCCTGGAGGCACTAGTTCTGTTGAAGTTTTAATTTTAGTCTAATTTTAGTCAATCTCTAACATTTGGCCGTGACGTATTTCACACACCAGTTTGACTCTACACAGTTTACCACAAGTTGCTTCCGCTGTAAACAACCGAACTCCACTACAAAAGAGACAAGGGTCAAGCCAAACCAGGCGACTGTTGATGTTAATTCAATATTTGGTACTGTGACCAACTCAGACTGAATGACTTCCTTCACTTCCTCAACTGCCATCGCTAAAACTACAGACGGACTACAATTCTGAAGCAGAGCAGAAAATCAACGTCATCGTTCATAATGTCTCCTTCTGTTTGCTGATTGGCCCGCTGGAAAAAAAATCCACTGGAGAAATCAAGCTCAATCGGAGAAATCCCAGACAACGTGCTGAAGGGAGATGAGGATCAAGTGGAAGTGCATCAGAAGGCACTGGGACGTAAACCCAGAACCTTCCTGCTGTTAGTTAACAGAGAAATGTGTTCATGCTTTGATTGGTTAGAACTCATGAACTTCCCACTTGAATCGTTTCTGCTGATTGTGACTGGAATCACATTTTAGGCCAACTGTAATTGCAAACACATCAGCAGTAAAGTGTTAAAGTGACTCTTTCTTTCCCAGTTCTACCTGATCTATAGTGAAAAGCTTCACATCTAGATTTCACTTCCCCTCAGCAAAAACATCAAAGAAACAAATCTGCTGCCACAATTAATTTACAATTTCTTTAAAAAAATTGACATAAAGTGACAAGTACAAAACATGCTATGAAATAGTCCTTTTTTTTTGTTTTTTTGCTTTTATTATAAACCATGTTCCCCCTCCCCTTTTTTTCCATGACCAAGTTAATTACAAAAACATATTTCATGTCACCATGGATTTTTAGTGGTGTTGAGATAAGAGCCACATCTTATATGACAGAAAGCTAGCTCTGCACAGGATGAAACATGGTGATGGGACATTTATGCTATGGGGAAGCTGGCCAAAGCTCACAGGCTGATTTATTTTTAAAATAATTGTATTAATTTATTTATTTACTTATTTATTTTACTTTTTACGTGTTAAACAATAAACCAAAGATGGAATATTTTCATGAAAGAAACAAGGCAACTTGATTTTTGTAGAAAGAATTATTTTTAATTCATGCAGGATCTAATATGTAAAAAGGGCCCCACACTTATTAAAATACATTTCTGTTCTTAATTTGTCATTCTTAAGTAATTCTGAGGGCCTCAAATGGCCTCCAGCTACTTGAGGCTTCTCATTTAGATCAACGCATTTTGCAATTAGGTTAAGAAAATAACAAACAACAAACAACCAAAAAAGAAAAAAAGAAAAAAAAGAAAAAAGACATTTAGGGTCATATCTGCTGGGTGCTTATTAAATCCAATCCTGCCCAGGGCCCCACAGAGGCTTGGCCCGGCTCTGGACGTGGTAATATAGAAAAACAGGAATGAAAGCAGAGCAGCGCTTAACCCAGGGATCAAGCTGCGGTTTCCGATTGGAGCTGGCCCTGCAGGGGCGCAGCAAACAACTTCAGAAAAGTCGGAGAATCAGAGCTGAAATTTGATCAAAACGCGAGCATTTAGTCGCCCTTTTTATGTCACATGGCCAAATTATTTACAAAATATGTTCCATGTCACCGCTCAGTTTTACTGGTGGCGAACGTTTCTGCATCCATCCTGACTGAACCTTACAGCCAAAACAGAATGTCAACATGATATTCAAGCACGTAATAACGGAAAGTTTCACCAGATCTATCTGGACTTTGGGATTGTTTTTCTTTTCTTTTTTTTTTTTTCTTGTTGTTTGGTGTTTTTTTTTTTTTTTTTTTTTTAGAAGTTTATCCTGTTGGAATATGTCTCGCAGTCTGACACTCATATTCCCATCATTTCCTCCTTTAAAGGAAAGAGAAAAAAGAAACCGGTAAAAGGGAAGAAGCCGCCGAAAAGCAGAAAGTCTTAGGGGGGATCCGAGACGGAGTGATACGGGAGAGGAGAAAGGGGAGCTTCTTACCTGCGAGTCCGACATTCCCCATCACCCTGCAAGTATTTATGAGGAGGATAAACAAACAAACGTCCCGGGAAAAACAAGCGCTCCGCATGCTGACAGGCGATGTGAGGATCCAGCGGGGCTTTTGACGGGTTTCAGACCTGGACTGGCCGCTGGTGTGTGTGCGACTGTGGAAGTTTGCACGTGCATGCGTGTGTGTGGATGTGGTGTGAATGCGTGTGCAAGCGCGCGCGCGTGAATGTGTGTGTGTCTGTGATAGAGGAGGAGGACCGTTTTTTTTCCGTTTTCTTTTTTTTTTTTTTTAAAGTGGACTGGCAGCATATGGGGGTGGGAGCGAGGTGGGGATGGGGTCGGAGGGGAGAGAGAGAGAGAGAGAGAGAGAGAGAGAGAGAGAGAGAGAGAATGAAGCTCTTTGATTGGTTTGTTCGTGCCGGTAGGAGAGAGAGGATGGAGCGCAGAGTCATGACAGGGAGGTGGGGGATGTAAAAAAAATGGATATAATAAAGTCAAATCTAAAACATGTATAAGTAAAATTATTAATTATTATTATGAATTATTATGATTATTATTACTTGTACAATCACCTTTCGCTACAAATGCAACTGCAAGTCTTTCAGAGTGACACTGTAACTTTTTCCCCATCAACCCAGAAAACAGCACCCACCCCGTGAAACGGTGGTAGCAGCATTATGCTGCGTACACAACAAAAATCTCTAAGTGTATCAATTAATTGAGTTCAAGTTTGATAGTTTTTAACATTTCTGATTTTGAGCTAAAAATGATCAAATGTGGCCAATTGAAAAAAATAACAAAAGGTAAAGTTGCCTTAAAGGACCCCACTTTTCAAATAATCAACAAGCTGTAGTGTGTCATGATTTTAGGAATATTCCGTACCCACATGCAGCAGACACTCAGGAGAAAACTGAAGCTTTAAGGATTTTATTCAGCGACGGAAAAAGGTGATGTGAGCGGAAAAGGCTTGGAACTGCAGACAGGTCGGGAACGCCGGGGCTGGGTTCGGGGTCCAATGAGCTCCTGCTCAGGGAAAGTGAGGGAGAGGAGAGCGACTCGGTGCGGGTCGCGGTGCGGGGTCCTTCAGGGTAAGGAGATCCAGATCCCTTTCAGCGGGTTCGACTGGGTCCGGATCTGTCAGGGTCCAGGGCTCGATCGAACCTGAGGCGAGGAGACGAGAGGTTAGAACTGGCACATATAATAATTCTAGACTTTCGGATGGCTCTTGATTACCACAAGGGTCAACACTCTGGCGTAGACGTGTCGGCTGGAGGCTCCTCTTATAGTCCCGGAACTGATCAGATGATCTGCAGGTGTGTGCAGGCCACCCCCGCAAGGTGGAGCGTCAGGAGGGGGACTGAGGGGGCCCCCTGGTGGTGAGCTGGCGGCAGCACGGAGACGGAGGGCGACAACATCACCCCCCCCCTTAACGGCCGCCTCCTGGCGGTCCAGACGAGGTCGATGGCCGGGATGAATGGTAAGTAGCGATGAGGGAGGGGTCGCAGATAAATGAACGGGGAACCCACTGACGGTATTCAGGACCGTAACCCACCCAGTCCACTAAATACTGCCACCCCCGTCCCCGGCGACGGGCGTCTACGATACTGTCAACGGCATAAACCGGGTCCCCCCGGTGGTCCAGGGTGGGCGGAGGGGGTTCGGCGGAAGGGCACAAAGTGCTGGTAACTACAGGTTTGACCTGGGAGACGTGGAACGTGGGGTGGATTCGGAGGTTGGGAGGGAGACGGAGGCGAACTGCTGAGGGGCTAATGACAGATTCGATGACGTACGGACCGATGAAGCGGGGGGCCAGCTTCCTAGGAACAGATCTTAACGGGATGTCACGGGACGAGAGCCATACCTTCTGCCCAGGTAGATACTGCGGCGCGGGCGTGCGTCTCCGATTGGCGGAGTGGCGATTGAGGTTAGCGGTGCGTTGAAGGGCGGCGACAGTAGAGGACCAGATGCGCTTACTGCGTCTGATGTGCTGAAGCACCGAACCGACTGAGATGGCCCTCTCATCTTCTGGGAAGAGGGGAGGTTGGTAACCCAGCGAAACCTCGAAGGGAGAACGACCCGTTGCCGTGGAGACCTGTGAGTTATGAGCATACTCCACCCAGGGTAGGAATCTACTCCAATCAGAAGCATTAGAGGAGGAAATACACCGGAGGGCCGATTCGAGCTCCTGGTTGAGACGTTCCACCTGTCCATTGGACTGGGGGTGGTAACCTGAAGTGAGCGACACCTTGGCGTCTAGGGCGTGACAAAACTGCTTCCATACCTGTGAGGTGAACTGCGGGCCCCGGTCGGACAGGATTTCCATGGGTATGCCATGCAGGCGAAAAACATGTTTAACGAGCAGCTGCGCAGTCTGGAAGGCTGATGGGAGCTTTCTGAGGGGAACGAGATGGCAAGCCTTAGAAAAGCGGTCGACAATGGTGAGTATAGTGGTCATACCTTGAGATTGAGGAAGCCCCGTTACAAAATCAATAGCAACATGAGACCAGGGGCGCTTCGGTATACTCAGCGGCTGGAGGAGACCTGCAGGCGGGCGATGAGAAGGTTTGTTCCGGGCACAGGTTTGACAGGCGAGAACGTATTCTCTTATGTCTTTGTGCATGGAGGGCCACCAGAAACGATTTGAGACGAGCGCTATCGTCCTGCTGACTCCAGGGTGGGCAGCGAACCTGGAGGTGTGAAACCAATGGATCAAACGTGGCCGTACCTTAGAAGGAGCATACATCTTGTCCGGGGGTCCGTTTCCTGGGCCGGGCTCGTCCTGTTGAGCTTGCTTCACCAGGTCTCTGATTCCCCAGGTGAGCGCACCCACGGTGCAACTAGGCGGAAGGATGGTAGAGGGTCCCTTCTTGGGGTCCTCTGGAGAGTGCTGACGGGACAGCGCGTCAGGCTTGACATTCTTAGATCCTGGGCGGTAAGTGATAGAAAGGTTAAAACGGGAGAAGAACAGAGACCAGCGGGACTGGCGAGTGTTAAGGCGTCTTGCAGTCTGCAAGTAGGAAAGGTTTCTATGATCCGTCCAAACCAAGACCGGGTGTTCGGAACCCTCCAACCAGTGGCGCCACTCCTCGAGGGCGAGCTTAATCGCCAGGAGTTCTCTATCTCCCACGTCATAATTCCTCTCTGTGGGAGTAAGTCTGCGGGAAAAAAAGGCGCAGGGGTGCAGCTTGTCGTCAGGGGTGGCGTGCTGTGAGAGAACTGCTCCAGCCCCAGTGTCCGAGGCGTCAACCTCCAGAATGAATTGTTTGTGGGAGTCTGGCTGAATCAAAATGGGAGCCTGAGTGAATCTCCTCTTAAGCTCGTTGAAGGCTTGGTCCGCACCCTCCGTCCAGGTGAAGGCGACCTTAGTGGAAGTAAGAGCTGTAAGGGGAGCAGCAGTCTGACTATAGTTCCTTATAAAGCGCCTGTAGAAGTTTGCAAAGCCCAGAAACCTCTGAAGCTGCTTTCGTGAGTCTGGTGTGGGCCAATCAACGACGGCCTTAATTCTCTCCGGGTCCGGTCGAACCCGCCCAGCCTCTAGAATGTAGCCTAGGAAACTGATCGACGCCTTATGAAACTCGCACTTTTCGGCCTTGACAAAAAGGCGGTTCTCGAGGAGTCGCTGGAGAACGAGGCGGACATGTGTGTAATGATCGGAGGGATTGCGGGAGTAGATCAATATGTCATCCAAGTACACGAAAACGAAGATGTTCAGAAAGTCGCGCAGGACATCATTAATCAACGCCTGAAAAACTGCTGCGGCGTTAGAGAGTCCGAATGGCATAACTAAATATTCAAACTGTCCAATTGGCGTCTTAAAGGCAGTCTTCCATTCGTCACCATGGCGAATGCGGACAAGGTGATATGCGTTGCGAAGATCTAACTTGGAGAAAATAGTTGCTTCCCGCACAGGTTCAAAAGCTGATGAAATGAGGGGAAGCGGGTACTTATTTTTAATGGTGATATGGTTGAGCCCCCTATAATCAATGCAAGGTCGGAGGGACCCATCCTTCTTACTGACGAAAAAAAACCCCGCCCCCAGAGGGGACGAAGAACGCCTGATGATGCCGGCTGCCAGAGATTCTCTTAGGTATTTCTCCATGGCCTGGCGCTCGGGGAGAGAAATGTTAAAGAGGCGGCTGGAGGGAAGAGGTGCGCCCGGTAGGAGGTCAATAGCGCAATCGTATGGACGATGTGGGGGTAAAGAGAGCGCTTTATCCTTACTAAACACTTGTCTTAGGTCATGGTATTCCTCCGGAACCCGGGCGATGTCGGCGGGATCCACCTCCTCACAATTAGCCGGCGGGGAACTTGGCGGAACTGCGGATTGAAGACATGAGGAAAGACAATTAGCGGACCATGATTCGAGGCGGCTGTTAGCCCAGTCAACATGGGGATTGTGCTGTTGCAGCCAGGTAAGTCCTAGAACCACGGGTGACTGAGCAGTGGGAAAAACAAAAAAGGAAATAGTCTCGTGATGATTCCCAGAAACAACTAACTGAAGCGGCTTAGTCTTGTGGGTGATATTAGGCAGGGACCTCCCATTTAATGCGGTTACACTAAAAGGTACGGGAAGCCGTACCGTTTCAATGTTGAACTGTTCAACTAGGGATTGATCGATGAGGTTTTGCTCGCAGCCTGAATCTATGAGCGCGGAGAGAGAGAGCGACTGGTTACAGAGTTGCAGGACAGCAGGGAGTAAAAAACGGGGAGAGGAAACCAAGCGGCTTTGGTCCATCAGTTTCCCCACTCTGACTGACGGACCTTTGTGTTTGGGCGCACCGGACAAGAGACAATATAATGGCCCGGCTTGCCGCAATACATGCACTGATTTAATTCCCTACGCCGCTGTCGTTCCTCCGGGGTTAAGCGCGTACGGCCGATCTGCATTGGTTCCGGCTCCGAGTCTGGAGTCAAATTCCCGGGCTGCGCGGGTTGAGGTGCCCTCTGCATAGTTAGACCAGGGAATCTAACTGGCAGCCTTTCATGTCTCTGACTTCTACGTTCTCTGATGCGATTATCCAGACGGGTGGCGAGGGTTATTAGTTCATTTAATGTCTTGGGCTCGTCTAAAGGAGCCAGCTCGTCCTTTATTGACTCGTTAAGCGCGTGGAAGAATGCGCTCTTAAGGGCGCAACCGTTCCAATCTGAAGCTGCTGCTAAAGTGCGGAACTCAATTGAGAACTCCGCCACAGTCCTTTGCCCCTGTTTAAGGGACCATAAACGACGGGAAATGCTTGTTTGGTCCGTAGTGTCCCCAAACACCAATTTAAACTCCTCCACGAATTCTAAGAAAGAGCAGTCAAACTTCGTGGGATCCGTAAACCTTGCCTCTGCCCATCTGAGCGCCTTTCCTGTGAGGAGGCCAAGAACAAAAGATATCTTGGCGTCGTCGTTGGGGAAGGAATGTGTTGAGCGATGGAAAACCAGCGAACACTGAAGTAGAAATCCACCACTCCCCCCGGCCTCCCCGGAAAATTTATCTGGAGTGGGCGCCCTGTAATCGGTGCTCTGGCTGGGCTGAGGAGTCGGCTGAGGAGGCGGACCATCAACCGCTTGGGATGCCTCTTCAGACTGCTGCTTCTGGAGTAGGGAGCCTAAATACTCAAGGCGCTGATTAGTGACGTTCTGCTGTTTACTCAGAGATCTAAGAACTGCTTCGTGGGACTGGATCAGGGAATGCTGCTCTTCAAGGGTCTCCCTGAGTGCATCTGCTAGGTTCGTTTGGCCAGAGTGTTCTGTCATGATTTTAGGAATATTCCGTACCCACATGCAGCAGACACTCAGGAGAAAACTGAAGCTTTAAGGATTTTATTCAGCGACGGAAAAAGGTGATGTGAGCGGAAAAGGCTTGGAACTGCAGACAGGTCGGGAACGCCGGGGCTGGGTTCGGGGTCCAATGAGCTCCTGCTCAGGGAAAGTGAGGGAGAGGAGAGCGACTCGGTGCGGGTCGCGGTGCGGGGTCCTTCAGGGTAAGGAGATCCAGATCCCTTTCAGCGGGTTCGACTGGGTCCGGATCTGTCAGGGTCCAGGGCTCGATCGAACCTGAGGCGAGGAGACGAGAGGTTAGAACTGGCACATATAATAATTCTAGACTTTCGGATGGCTCTTGATTACCACAAGGGTCAACACTCTGGCGTAGACGTGTCGGCTGGAGGCTCCTCTTATAGTCCCGGAACTGATCAGATGATCTGCAGGTGTGTGCAGGCCACCCCCGCAAGGTGGAGCGTCAGGAGGGGGACTGAGGGGGCCCCCTGGTGGTGAGCTGGCGGCAGCACGGAGACGGAGGGCGACAACATAGTGTACAGGTATATCTATATATTTATATACAGTAGAAAATATTGTCAAGTTCCAACTTGCTTTGTTGTAAATTGTTGTGATGTCTCCCAAGAACCTGCCACCCTGGGCAGAGAGCCATATTGCCAATGACAAAAATAAATATTTTTCTAAAATGTGCCTAGTGCTGCCATTTTTTTCTTTTACAAAAGATATAAGGCTTGTGTCAGAACTTATTTCAGGTCTTAGCTACTCTCTGGATGTTTTTATTAAATTGTATTTTTCATTCTTTAAAAAAACGCGTCATGTCCTGAGAAGAACCAGGATGTCTGCATGGCAGTAAGCAGGCAATAACAGCTCAGGCATCAGAGGCTCAGTAAAACCCGGAGCAGAACATTCTGACTCTGAGCAGTTTCCTAAAACAACAGTGGGATGTTATTTACCATTTCCTCCTAGTTATGAACCTTTTCAAAAAAAATATCAAAGGTTTAACGGGGTTTGAAAAATCTTTCCACACTGACAACAATTCTCAGTGTCAGGTATGCACACAGCGGGCTGCTGCATCGTCTTTTTCCCAAAATCTCATTTAGCCGCGTACAAAAAGCCAAAAGAAATAAGGAAAAGGCTTGAATTTATGAGTTATAGGAAATACTGGTTTTTCGCTTCTGATTATGATTGATCAAGACTCAGACTCAAGATTTGGGAGGTATTTCTGTGTCTACCTCTGCATCCCAGCAGGATTTCTTTCTCCTCCATGGTTCTGCTTTTTTTCCTGTTTCACTGGTAAATTCAAAGTGTTTCTTGATCAAAACTTCCTTCCTAGTGTGATTCTTCAATACAGCCCAAAATGTACTGGAAGTCAGCTGTCACTCCTAAAATCATCTTTAAAGTGATCTTATACAGGAGAAACATGCATGATGAAATGCTCCACACATAAGTTTACAACCTCAAGGTTTACATAAAAATCTGGGTTTGAAGTAGAAACCTTTATTTAAACGCCCACTCCTCCTGAAAACATGACATGTTTAGTCTTTTTTTTTTCTCTGTCATGACTGTTCCTGACGAACCGCTGACCTCACTAACAGAGGTTAGAGAACTGCTGGTCAACTTTGTGAAACTTGGCGCCCCCTGCTGGAAAGAAGTAGAACGGCGCTGTCATTTTGTTTTGTTTCTGTTTTTATACAAACCCATGAAGTAAATTATAAAAGCCCATATATTATCACTAAGTTAACCACATTATATGGAGTAATTGCACACAGCTGGATGGCTGAAAGCATTTATTTCTATTACTTATAATCATTTTCACTTACATCAAGTAAAAACATGACATTTACAATTAGGATGTTATATCAGACCAATAATAATAAAAAAATTAAAGCAGAAGTGTGTGGTTAATGAAGATTATTTTTCATACCTGCTTAATTTTCAAAAGATACTCAATGTGATGAGACTCATCAGGTTATAGTAAATTGCTGAATATGACTGTAGATTCATGAAGTCAATATTGTACATCAATTTCCTTACAGGTGTATTAGCAGAATTTTATCAGGGGAAAATAGAAATCAAAGAAACCGTTTAAAGATTTAAAGTTAAAATATTAATCAGAAATTATTAGTACTTGTCCAAAGCTGGAAATGACAGTTAATAATGATAAAAGCCGAGGTCCAAAAAGGTTTCTGGCTCCTAAATTACAGGGGCCTGGTGGGACATACACAAACTGAAACAGAAGTAAAAGGACACAAGATTTTAAGTTTGTCTTTTGTCTGAATCTCCCCACTGCTTCTTCCCTGACCTGTTTGCTGTGTTCCCTAGTCTCCATGATGCCATTTGTTTATTAATATTCTCTTTCAGAGCAACTAGATTTATGCTGAGAATAAATTACACTCAGCTGAACTCTGTTTACTCATTAGGTGACCTCTAAAGGCGATTGGTTGCAGTTTATTTGAGGTTATCAGACTAAGATGGGGCTTCATACAAATGCAAAACCCTACTTTTCAGGATTTTATTTGTAGAAATAAACCATTATTATTATGCTGCAGAAGGAATTAGCAGCAGGATACAAACACAAATTAATTCAGTCTGACCTGGGATGTCACCTATACTTTACTCTGCCAGGCTTCGGTAATGAAGTTTAATGTGTCTATGGTGTCTCTGGTTGTTTTGATGTGTTGCACGAGGCTCGAGTAAAAACACGACAGTTTCATGGTTGTCCCCACCTTCACCTCCCCCCATCCCAACACTGAATGGTTCCTTCATTTTTAGGCCACCTGAAATGAAAAAAGAGAGCATCCTTTTTCTGAATACTGGAAATGAATATGATTCGAATCAACATTGAGAAAGAAAACACTGCCATCTTCTGGATTGTATTTGGAAATGCATTCCGGGCCCTGTCCAATCAATGAGAGGTTTCAAAGTGATGCGTTCAAAAATATAGGAAACTTGGTCATTTCTGACTTGTTAACCCTTTGTATGCCTTTTGACATCAACGCAAAGATACCACTTATTAATTTCGTTATAGTTTATTCTTTTTGGTGTTCATTCATTCTAGCCCTCTTGTATCTCTTACCCCGTTTTCAAGTGAGGATCAAATAGGTCAAAGATCCAGTATTTCAAAATTATGGGCACTAAAAAAAAGCCTGTTCTAGCAAACCATCGGAGGGTAAAGATGTTTTTTGTTCCTCATCATAATTTTGACGTTTTGCCATACATACCTAAAAGAAAATTATGAAATTCTCTACTATTAGTAGAGACAATTGAGTGTGTATTTACGACAGCTTTTGATTTAGAAACATGGGACGCAGATTGATAATACCTGGACTTAAATGTTCTAAATTTAGCAAGAGGGAAAATACCGCAAGGATCACATTAAAACAAAAATAGACAATGTATTGTCAGGCATTGTGTACTTTAGAAACTACAAAAATTACTGCCAAAAACGATTTAAAACAGCATCACACGTTTATTACAGTTGCAACAATAAAATCATATGACAGTGACAAACTAAAAAAAATAATAGTAAAAAAGAAACGTTAAATAAGTTAACGTTACAGAAGATGTAAATCAATTTCATTTGTAAAAGTTTGCGGACTTAAAAACGTCGGAGTTCAAGCGTGTCTACTCTACAGTACGAAGTGCATTTGAACTCAGCACGATATCTCAGCAACTGTCATGGCGTCTCCCTTGAAGGGGGCTTGGAACCAGAGACAGTAGCCTCTGTCAGCTCTTACTTTTCGCTCTTCTACTGTGAAGTAAAGCCTTTCTGAGGAGGTTTATTGGAGCGGCTGGTTACCATGGGGACCGTCCATGCGAAGGTAAACCGCTGTAGCTCTGTGAGTGAGAGTGGACGTACGTATAGTGACTTGACCTCCCTGCTCTGCTGTGGCCAGAGGGCTGAAGGCTGCACCGTGGCACCACACGTTTAGCTAAACTGTCGATTTTAAGAAAACCAACAAGGATGTCGACTTATGCCGCTTAATCTGTCCGAAGGTTTAAAGCCGCGTTCATTGCTGCATCGTGTATATAGTGATGCATTCACGGACTGTAAGACATTAAAAATGCACAGCCCTTTCCGTCCTTCTTACAGCTATTGTTTTTATTTACTGAGAAAAACAATCACGGTCTCATTGCTAAAGAAGCAAACTAAATTTAAAATTCATAGTCTTATTTTATCGTAAAATATCTAATATATCAGAGTTAACATAGCTTATTTTTACTCACCTGAACGTCTCATATTGCCACAGTGTATTCTTTAACCTTCAGTGATCACTGGACATTAAACGCTCCTCTCGGCGCCCCGCCCAATTCTGTCTTCTTTATCTGAGCATTATAGATCAATTAATTTCAAAAGACTCAATGTCATTTTGAAATAAAATACAAAGCACTCATCAAAGAGTGGAGACTTTCTGTAGGTATGTCTGGATTAACAGACCTACACTCAGCCAATAAAAACCCAAAATGAGCCATTGCAAATTTCTTATGTTGTGTCTTAACACAAGAAATTTGACAGTTGTAACTTGTTTCCACAATTATCGCTGCTCTTTGCCCTGCTTCCTACAACATTTTTCCTTTCATTAAACTTTCCATTAAACCCTATGAACAACTAGTTCCTTAGCAATGGCCTTTTGTGGATCATGACTGTTTAACAACAGTCAGTTGGCCATGTTACCTGTGATTGCAAGCCATAATTATCTAAATTAGACATAAAATAACTTTGTGTTAAATGGATCTGTTTAAAGCATGTCTTTTAAATTACTATTACCATCTCAATCATCTTCTAATTCATTGAGATCAGCCGATGTACTCGCCCATACAGTTAAAACCCAGCCCTAACACTAGCCACCAGACTCCACTGTGCAGAACTAGTCCACTAGTCATTTCTACAGAAAACATACTGATCTGTGTTTTAAGTCACTCGGTCTCGGTGCAGAGTCTGGATCCGCTCCCGATGCATGGCCGCGATTTGGGCGTCAACCCCGATGACCTGATGGAGCCTCCAGAGCAGGAGCAGGAGTCCAAGCAGGAAGTCCTGGAAAACAAAGATGTGAGTAGTGGTGTGTAGTTCTACTTTATGTAAAATGTGTTGAATCGTAGTTCCAACAGCGTTTCATTTGCTTCCGTTAGGTTTTCATTTAAATTGAATTACTGTTCTATAGCTGGAAATCATTCAACAATTTACCTGGGAAATAGTTTTTCCAACTTTCAGAGTGGCCAGTGTTTTCCCACAGTTGGAATTCTCCAGACGCTGACTTTTTAAAATGTATTTTTCATACCATAGCTTTGCTGCTGGAGACACCTTCTTTAGTCATGTGATTAATTCAAACATGACAAAGTTGTTTGGGTGACAAGACACAAAATATGTGAAATAGTGAATGAGATCAATAGACTACATTTTTAATCCTAAGGGAAATTCATTGTTCTCATAACTCCTAACATCCAAATCTCTTCAAAGAGTCGTTGTGGACGGTGATGCTGTGGGCAGGAACGATCTCCAGTACCAGTCAGTCTTGCAACAAATCTGAAGAAGCCTCTGACTCAAGACTGCTGCTGTGTGACAGTTTCATGACTGTTATGACATGCTAACATGATACATTTTTAAAAATCTCTACTGGCAGTATGGTTAGGAAGCCTGATGGAGAGATGTAAGGGTCTGGGATTTGATCCTTGCCCCATACGTAGCATATAGGTGTGTTTCATCAATGTTTTACATTTTTTGCCAATATTGAGCTAGTAGTAACATTTAAAAGTACCATCATTTTTTGTTAAAGGGATATGTTATCATCCCTTTAACTGGCAACTCTGGAAAAGCAAACCTGGATGGAAAACTCCCACTGCCTCTCCAGAGTAGACTGGGATTATCTCAACATAGAATAGGAAAATGAAGCAAGTATCCAATTCTTTAAGCAACATGAACATCAGAACATTGATTCAGACTATTATTCAGTTTATTCTTAAAGAATTCAGGTTCTGTTGAAAATGTAACTGCACTCAAGCCAAAATACTTTGTTTCTGAATTGTGCCTCTATGTTGTGATTGCATCTGTTAGAATATTCGGTAAAAGGATCCGGAGTACAAGATAAACCACTTTTTAGACCATCTCAGCTCTGTGGCTACTTCTCTGAAAGTGTCTACAGACCTTGTATGTTGCAGTCAGAAAACATGTCTATTGGACATGTTGTCATGCATAAATCCTGTTTGGTCACACAGGTGGTCGTCCAGCACGTCAACATCCAGGGGTTGGGGAGAACCAAGGAGGATCTGCTTGGCTACGAGATCTCCGATGTATTCCATGCCAAGAACCTCATTGACGTATGCATTAGTTGTCTGACTGTGCTGCATATTAAGGTATTCTAACACCAGTGTGATGTGTGTGGCATTCCATAAGTGTGCCGGTCTTTTTCAGGTGATGAAGAGAGCTCACGTTGCCAGACTGAGGCTTCTCCGTCTCGGAGTGTTCAAAGAGGTGGAGGTTCTCATCGACACGTCAGAGGGTAACTGTTCATACTTAAAGGCGCACGCTGGTCCGTTATGACCACACAGCTTAGCTGAATCATCTTTGCGATTGGCTCTCCCTCAGGTAAAGACGCTCTGCCCAACGGTTTGGACATCACCTTTGAAGTGACGGAGATCAAGAGGCTGACAGGAAGCTACAACACTATGGTTGGCAACAACGAAGGAAGCATGGTGAGACACACACCACTTACTTCACACAGCTGTTGAGGTACATACAGGCAGCCTGAATGTGATCTGGCTGCAATGTAACTCACCACCATCAGTGTGTGAATGGACGGGTGACTGAAGCGATTTGGGGTCCTTTGGACTGGAAAACAATTTCAGTCCAAACCTGTACTTGCATAACAATGCAAGTACAGGTCATGTATCATCTACCGTCTCCTTCAGGTTCTGGGGCTGAAGCTGCCCAACGTATTCGGCCGAGCTGAGAAAGTCACCTTCCAGTTCTCCTACGGGACAAAGGAGACTTCCTACGGCCTGTCGTTCTTCAAACCGCAACCTGGATACTTTGAACGCAAGTACGTGGCGTCATTGTTCTCCTTTAGGTTCCATTAGGCGTTTATACCTATTGGGTTCCTGGATGTTATGTGGTTTTAAAAGTTGATACTCCCTTTACTCTGGTCCTTTATTTCAGCTTCACCCTGAACTTATATAAAGTCACAGGTCAGTTTCCATGGAGCTCCTTAAAAGAGACTGACAGAGGCCTGTCTGCAGAATTAAATGTAAGAAGTTTTTTGGGAGTTTTTAAGTCTGAACCCCGTAGATTTAAGCTCTGATGTGCCCGTTTGCCTCGTCTTTGCAGTTTCCTCTCGGTGTGACCAGCCACACATTGAAGTGGGAGGGAGTGTGGAGGGAACTGGGCTGCCTGGCACGCAGCGCCTCCTTCGCAGTGCGAGAGGAAAGCGGCCACTCGCTGAAATCTGCCCTTTCGGTAACGCCAGAAAACTCAGTTTCTTTTAACCAATAATGTATAAAAGTGAAGGGAAATCTTAAGTTTTAAGTAGTTTTCTGTTCAGTTAAATCTCTGTCGGTTTCATTGCAGCACTCTATGTCCATCGACTCGAGGAATTCTGCTATCTTTCCAAACAGAGGTGCCTTACTTCGCATCAACCAGGTCTGTATGTAAAAAGTGTGTTGCCATGTATGTTAGTATATTAAAAATCATATGTTATTTGGTTGTAAACATGAGTAAGAAGAGATTTTGAGAAACATCACATGTCTTTTAAGTGAGTAATATTTATTGCCTTTGATGCACTCCTGTTTTGAACAGTGAATGTATATTGGGATCAGGGGTGTATTCTGTCAGAATACACAACGTCTGCTTTGATTAGACAGCAGTTTTCTGAGTTCTTTTCTCGTGATCAAGTAATTATAAGCTGAATTGATTAAAAAGTAGATTAGGCTGTAAGTTTTAGTTTCCAGCATCTGACTTGTGGAGGTGAGTGAGTCTTTATTACTTCAGATAGCATAGCACAGCTAAATAATATTATTTGGTCACAGTATTAAAGTTACATTTGCATTAATCCTGTATTAGTTAGGCACATGGTGTCCATTGCTTATGCTGCAGCATTTGTTTTACATTTCCAAACTGTTTGTGGCAGCTAACTTTATCTAGTTATTTATGCTACAGTGTCACACTCATAGATGGGCAACAGAGCAAGATTTTCCCATGGTATTGTGTCTTCCTGCGCCATTGAAACTAAAATGAGCTGATTGGTAGCCTACCATATATAGCTTTAAAACCTAAAGAACAAAAAAGGAGAAAATGTTAGCTTCAGTGTGGATTCTGAAGCTAACAGATTCCCAGAATGGAAACATTCTGTTATGTGTTCCTCTAAATGTTCAGGAGGTTTAAGAGAAAAGAAAAGCAGGACTTTAAGTTAATTAATTTGCTGATAATTGGTCAGTTTTAGCGTACATCATCAAATCATGGCGTATTTCCTTCCTTTTCCATTTTCACACCTTTAAGCTAGTTTCCCTTCCAGTTTCTATTCAGATTTTTCTTAGCAGCTAGCTTACACCTGCTTTTCATTTAAGCTTTGCCTTCTGAAAAATGGGACTTTTTCAGCTCATAGATGGATTTGCGTTCTAGCAAAGGGAATTCTTGGAACGGTTGGTTTTAATTTGTAAATGGAACCGCTCATAAAATCCAGGAAGTCAAGCAAGCTATGTTTTTGTGGGCTTAATCTTTAAATCTTTGCACCAAATGAGGTTTCTTTGTTATCTAAGAAGTATGAAATATATTTTTAACTAAAAACCAGAGGGAAAGCCACTGTTATTTTTAGAGTTTCTTAAAAAGTAGATGGAAAATACTCCCTGTATTAAAAATGTTGTCTTTAAAGTTCCTTTAGTTTGTATCGCTAACATGACCAGCATGGTTCTAATTCTCTATCTGTTGGTGTTTTTGTCCGGCAGGAACTGGCTGGTTACACCGGGGGAGACGCCAGCTTTTTGAAAGAGGATTTTGAGCTTCAGCTAAACCGAAAGCTTTTCTGGGATTCTGTACGAAGGAAATTACTAATTTTTCAAGTTTAAGTTTACATCATAACTCTGACTTATTGGTGTCATTTGACCTTTTGCTTTGTCAAGCTAACCACAAGAGGGCAGCGAAGCTTTGTTCTTTATTCCTGAATGTGTTTTTCAGCAGAATTAAACAATGACTATATTTTGTGTCCTGTCAGGTTTTGTCTGCCTCTCTATGGGGGGGCATGCTTTATCCCCTCGGAGGACAGCCGTCCTGCATCGCTGACAGGTATACCAGTTGTTAAAATCTAATCAAACCAAGATTTGACGACAGTCTGAATTATTTTTGTTTTCAGATTATTCAGTCAGACTTTTTTGTTTTGCTTGCTGAATATATGCAGCTGTTCAAGCTGACATGTTTTATGAAAACTTTGTGGCCTGCCGGCTTTTGTTCAGGTTCTACCTTGGAGGTCCCACCAGTGTCCGGGGCTTTGGGATGTACAGCATCGGGCCACAGAGTGAAGGTAAACCGAAGCCTGATATGACTGGTGGAGTTTAGGTTTAAGCAGAATGCTGATGTGTTGCGTTTGTGTGCTTTGGGTTTCAGGTGACTATCTGGGCGGTGAGGCGTACTGGGCAGGCGGTGTGCACCTCTACACCCCTCTACCATTCAGGCCTGGCAAGGGAGGCTTCGGCGACCTTTTTAGAACGCACTTTTTTCTCAACGCAGGCAACTTGTGCAACCTTAACTACGGTGGGTGGAAAGATGACGGACTCATCTTCTGCTTTGCTCAGATAATGAAGTTGTTCCAAGTCTTTTGTGTCCGTTTTTTATCGTTCATGTTTGCTGGGCTTCTAATCTCAACATTGAGCTCCATCTGACTAGAGAGAGACTCACTTTGCCATTGTTACCCTGAAACCTTTTTTTCACATTTTGTCTCCGTCTGTTACTGATATATTAGGCTATTGATCAACACACAGTATCACAGTGTAAAAAGTTAGCAGCTTTGTCGATATATTTAAGTTCCAGCAGAGCTGTCACTTCAGCCACGTCTGAGTTAGGAACAATCATCTGAAGACTAGTGAAGACACCAATAGTCACCTCACTGTTGCCAACTTAGCAACTTTGTTGCCATATTTGACGACTTTTCAGCCCAAAAAAATTGGAATCGATCAAAATCGGAATTGGTAATCAGCCAGAAACCTGATTGGTGCACCGCTAGAGCAGAGTATGAATTATTTCTCTCCCACTTCACAATTCTGAACCTTAGTGCAAGGCGGTGAGGCTGGTCTCTCTCTAGAGTACATGTGTGAGGAAGGTTTGCCTGTGCTGTGCGGTGACATGGTCTCTGTGTCCCGTGCAGGCGAAGGCCCCCAGGCTCACCTCCAGAGGCTGGCCGAGTGCATCCGCTGGTCGTACGGGGCCGGCATCGTGCTGCGACTCGGGAACATCGCCCGGCTGGAGCTGAACTACTGCGTACCCATGGGAGTTCAGAGTGGAGACAGGTGGGACAATGACCCAAGCAGCAGCTGCTCCTCTTGTCCTGTTTCTGCTGAAATATCACAGAACATTTTTCCTCTGTCTCTCCTAGGATATGTGACGGCGTCCAGTTTGGAGCAGGAATTCGCTTCCTGTGATTTCTCGTTGCATCCCCCCCTCACCTCCCTCACCCCTGACCCCCAGACCCCTGCCTGTCTTGCAGAGTTTGATGTGAATAGAGAGAGCGTCTTTGTCAGGTTGCACCTGTAACTTGTTTGGGAGTGTAAAAACAGTAGCATGGGCTCACGCTGCGCAAAAATAAGCCACGCCCCCCTCTGTGCCATGGTTTCCTGTGTTCACAAGCGGCTGCTGGAAACTACCAGCCACCATGCAGCGTCAACTCAGCTGAGTTAAAAGTAAAACTGGGGGACATGAATCATGTTGTGTTTTGCTCGGTAATCTGCACCTCTGGTATTTTGTGTTCCGTTTGGTGAAAAGTAAAAGTTTCTGGCAAATATTAAATAGATTGTTGGCAGGTTGCCTCGTTGGTTTCTTACTCAGGACTACAGTTTGTTCCTGACGCTGAACATCAGGATCCTCCGTCTGGTTCATTCATCCTGCTGACCAGCTGCAGAAGAACCTGGAGAAAATCAGTTCTGATTTCTTCACAACAACAATGTAGGTCAGACACTGCAGATGAGAGGTGGAATGTCACCAAAGCAACATCCACCAGCGGTGTTTTTACCCTCACTTCTCTTTTTCATGTTAAAATGTTCACTAATAAATCCTAGCTGCTCCCTTGAATTATTTCTGCTGTCTTCAGTTTACTGGTAGAAGAGTCTGAATGCAGGGTGAACATCTGGATATACAACAACCTCTGTTAGTTAACCAGAACCACAGAGGCACTGATGCAAACAATTTGAACAGATACCCAATATTCCAATTGCTACATTTTTTTCCCATCTTTATTTATGGATTTTGTCAGCTCAATTCAAGCCATTGATTTAAAAAACGGCTTATAACCAATATTTATCTCAAGGTCTGAACCGAACAGAAATGGGACAAAACACAGGACAAAAACAATGATCCTTTTCATTTACTGTGGTGTAATTGTCTGCAAGGTATTAAAGTAGTTGATTAAAGGTTGCCATGTCTGAAAAAACTTGTCAACCTTCCCTCTGAGCCTGAAATAGTTTTTTTCCAGTTTTAAAAAGAGGCTTGACTTACTTCAACCAGAGTGAGGAGCTTTCCAAGACGGTCAAATTCTGTTGTAAAGGCAATAACATCCATCCACTGAGGTTTATGGTGAAAAATAACCAATATCTACTGATATTTTATAAACACCTGACATTGCTTCTCTACTACCTTTGAAGGGGCAGTATGATTTATTTTCCAGGCGCATAGTACCTTTTAATAACAATCAACTATTTTGCCTTCACTTGTTATAAACATGCTATGTATCTTAAAATAAATTTGACAATTTAAACTCCTTGAAATTTTTCCTCTGTCTCTTTAAGAAACTCCTGCTTTTTCTGAAGCTCCGCCTCCAGGAAGTCATTACAACGTGGTTCCTCTATTAACCCTTTAACGTTTTACCAGCGTTTCACTGAGAAATAGCTCCTATAATGAGCTCAGCAGATGTGCAGCTCCACCAGGTGTTCCAGCTGTTTGCTAATTGCAACTGGCTGCTCTGTCAGGCAGACGTTTCTACTGACATTCTTTTGTCTATCCGTCTTTTAAAAATGACCTTAACCTCAAACTAATTGGATGGAAAGTTGCTCTGATGAGCCAATTTCAAGTCTTGGCACAAATTCTGATTTGGGTTTAATTCCGGGCTTTGACTGGGCCATTCTATCACATGATTATGCGTTGACCCAATCGCTTCCATTTTTGCTCTGCCTGTTCCAGCGTCCATCTTTCCATCAAATCTGACCAGCTTTCCAAGTGCCAGCTTTATAGACATATCCCCAAATCAAAGGTTTAAAGCCTCCATGTTCCACTAAAAAAACGAGGGGAACATATTTAGTGAGGGACTGTTAGATCTGGAGCTGCTCTGTAATTAGTTGAGGCTCCACTGTAGAAACTTTACAAGTGTTTTTATCATTTCATTTGCCAAGAAGTTCAATCAGTAATGCAAATCAATAACTGATAAGTTCTGCAGGCCAGAGCTTATTTAATTTCTCCTTCAGTAGAAGAAGTGAGTGATTATGTAGACGGGGTTCTGTTTCGCTGCCAGGTGTCAGCTGATCGCCCAAACCTTTGCTCCTCAGGAACCTGTGCAGGGCAGTCGAGTTCAGACGGTGCCAGATGTGTTTTTGTTCCGTTTGTTCTGTGTGGGAGTTCTGGCAGGTGAACGGTCCAAAAGCCTGAGAGCTCGGTCTGTACGGTACAAAACGGAAAGGGCAAACGCTGAGCGCTCCATTACAAACTTCTTCTGTTTTTACTTTTTTTTTTGGTCTCAGATCATAAAACAAAATGTTAACTTCAAGGATAACCTGAGTAAATACAAGCAGCAGTTTTCAAATGAGGTTGTTTATTAACCCTTTCATGCATGAATTATAATCCTTTGTGTCAGGATTTTTTTTTCCTTTTTTTTATTTGGCATTAAAAAACATAGGAAAAAAATTTAATTTTTTTTTTTTTTTCAGGTGATCAATTGTAATTTTATCCAAATACAAAGTTGTTGTCAGTTGTCTGTTTTGTTCTTTAGGGGTTATCTGATGTAAAAAAAAAAAAAAAGTTACCTGCAAGAGTCGTCTACAGTAGAAGGAGGAACCGGGTCGGTTGGCATACTTTTTTGTTTGTTGGCCATATTGGATTTAACAAATATTATTTCTTGCATTTGCAGCTGATGGCCAGTAGTTGATAGTGTACTTTATGATGCATTAGTGTCCACTTTAGTGGTCTGTGTGCATTTATAACATAAAAATCCACAAGAAGCACAAGAAAATGACTTTTAGATACTGTCCACTGTAGTGACCACTGGGGTTAAAAGAAAACAGTTTTCCAGGCCAACGTGATCCGAAGTGCAGAATCACACATTCAAATACTTGATTCATCCCTAAGGAGTATTAAATGTAATAACTCATATCATATTGTCATTGTGGATGGCAATGCTGTGAGCAGAAAGTTGATTTTTCAACAAATCTGAAGAAGCCTCTGTCTGAACACTGTAGTTGTGTGGCTGTCTATGACCGTCATGACATGCCAACAGCTCAATTTCCAGGCAGCAGAGAGACGATATTCCACAGTGGGATATTCCTGGATTGAATTGTTGAGTCCATCAATTGTTGGAATCAACTATTTAAAGAGGAGTTTTGCTGCTCATCTTTAAATCTGTGGCCCAATTCTGTACATCCCATAGTAAAAAAATCCAGGCAGAGCAACAGTGGAGTCAGAGATGGTCTGAACTTCCTCCTTCTCCCTGCTCTGCATCCATGAAGCCTTTCCAACTCCTCTGCCATCTGGGGTCACAGTTCACATATTATTTGAGCTTTTGTGGTCCAAATCAGCTTGTTGTAAAAAAACAACTAAACTTGTTGCCATGCCATCATTTCAACTGTCCAAATGTAAAAATGTCAGAGCGGAAATCCTCCCTTTGGACAGCATGCGAAACCAGAGGGAATAACTGCCTCAACCAAAAACATGATAAACCAAACGTTCACTTTTGATAAACCAAGTGGTACATTGCATGTGGTATAAAACAAACAGCATGTCAGGAAAGGAGCATCCAGTTAAACATGGATGCTACGGGCTTTGTTTCTGTTCTATCAAATTAATTCTAATCTCTAGCAGAAAATCCAGACGAAGACTGTCTGCTTTCTGAGTGGCCTAGTTAAAGCTCGGATTTAATCTGACTGCTGTATTTACTCAGATAAAGAGCAGAGCAGCATGACTCCCACTGGAGAGGAGCATCCCTGGTATTGAACGCGCAGCGTGATCGCGCACGTACAGTACGTGCCGTGTCGTGTCGTGTCGCCCCGTGGCCGTGGCGGGTATAAACCGGCTGCGTCAAGCCCACACCACGACGACAGACAGTAACTGCCTCCAACCAGCCCGCTCTGCGCTCGCATCACACACTGGCACCGCGCGCGCACGGTGACGCACACACACACACACACACACACACACATAAAGAGGTGGCGGCGGCGCTCAGAGCTCCAGAGCGGGCTGGAACGGATCCCTCATATTCCCTTCATACTTCCATCTATTTTTATATGCACTAACTCCGCCATCATGCTGTGGACAGCGACTCAAGTCTTAAGGAAATTCTCCACCTCCTCCGTGAGTAACACCGAGCTTCCAGCTCGGATCCCGGCTGACTGTCACACTGGTGTTTTCTGGCGATGTGAGCAGCCCAGTTAGAGCTGCGGGATTACGGTTCTGCAGCGTGACAGTTTGCCACGTTGTTTCCTTACGTTTCACGTCGGCGATCTTAAACTGTGCAAGACGGAGGGAGTTGGATGAAACGCGCTCCGCAGTGTAACACTCGATTAACGGCTTAGTAACGCGCCTGCAGGCAGGACTGGAGGTTCTCTGTCGCCTCTGCTGCAGCCTCACTGTTGGTACTTTAACCAGTTTGTCAGAAGCCACTCTGTTGCTACTGTACGTAGTTGCTTTGAATGCATCATGAAGCGGTGCAGAAACGCCATGTAGCAGCAGAGCGCGTTTGACACGTCCATGTATGAGAGGGAGCTTAGGAAACCTGACACTGTCCCCACATGTGCAGCTCCTGTCAGACGGATGGGGCCCCAGGCGCGCACTTGAACTCTCTGGACTCCTTCAGCCACAGAGCCGATCTGAGAACGTCATCAGTGTGATTTGATTTGATTGAATATTCCTGAATTAGGGGGATCATTTCCAGTTTTTTTTTTACTAATTACTAAGTTCACCCAGAGGGAAAAGTCTGCTTGTAAAAATCGGTTCCCTTGCAAGGTGATACCTGCTGCAGAACATAAAAACACAGGCACTTGCAAGATCGTAAACTTTACACAGATGTGTTGATAGTTCCCGCAAGTTTGTAAACGTTACTTTTTTTACTCTTACATTCCAGATGCATGATATTGAATTTTTGGTCAGTATTCGATAATGCCGATATACTAAAACTCATTTGGCTGATAACCGATACCATTATCGTAATTATTTTCTTATACCTACTGACTGAAACTATATGGCTTTAAAATAGTGCATTATCTTTGTCAATTTGTGGATGTGGAAACTATACACACATCTTTGAAAACTTTACACAGGTGCATAGTGTGTCCTTAGTTGTATAAAGTTTCAGGGGCCATATCTTGTAAAGTTGATGTTGGTGAAAAGTACTCAGATTTGTAAACTGTGTGTAGGCGTGTAAATTGTTTGCAGAAATCTGTAGGTTTACACACATGGACTGCAACCACATATAAACTTTAGACAGATGTGCTGATAGTTCCCACAAGTTTGTAAAGTACAAATAGTATGTTTGGAAATTATGTACGTGTGTAAACTTTACTAAATAGGTGTGGGGACAGTCCCCACATATTCGTCAACTCTGTAATGTTTACATTCTTGTAAACATTACACTTTATTGAGTACTTTGTAAACTTTATGTTTATATAGGCAGTACGCACATCTCTGTAAAGTTGAAATCAGTGGAAAGTGTTCACATATTAGTTAACTTTACATATGTGTGGACAGTATCCATATATTTGTGCATTTTAAACAGACGTGTGAACCATACACACACATGTTGTAAACCTGAAAGGTGTGTGGAGTAGGTCCACATTCATAACTTCACACTGCTGTGTGAACTGTTCCCACAAACTTGTAGAAATGTTTGTGACTTTTCAAGCAACTATGACTTGAATAAAACATGAGAATAGTTCGACCAATTGTTCCTTATATGAGGCTGCTAAAGGGTGTGCGTGAATTAGGAACTGTTCCCACTTAGTTGGAACATACCCACCCAGGTTTAAAAACTAATAAGCAATGAGCAAGAAGTACTGTGTAAGAGTGTAAACACTACATGTAAATGTTGAGAGTGTAAGAAAAGGTCTTTTAAAGCATTGGAGGTTCACTAAACCTAACAGATTGTGTTGTTCTCTTTCCAGCATTACTACCAGAATAAGCTAAAACTGGCCATTATTGGTCAGAGTCTGTTTGGTCAAGAGGTGTACAGTAACCTGAGGAAGCAGGGTCACAAGGTTGTGGGTGTGTTCACAGTTCCTGACAAAGATGGCAAGGCCGACCCCCTGGGTAAGTTAACCGTTTAACTGCTGCTGTCATCACTTTATGGACATCGTTGCTGTTTGATGCAATTTAGAGTTAACGCAAACACGTTAATCTTCTGGTCCTCATTTTTTAAACATTTTCAACACATTAGTAATGTATGAACAACAAAAGGTTGTTCAACAAAGCAAAATAGTTTCAGGTCTTTAATCAAAGGTTAACACAAAAAAATAACTTTCAGTTTAAACTAGTTGGGTTTGCTGCTGCCTTGAGCAAATTTCTTACAACATAAAAACTGAAGAAAAATGAACAACCTTTTGTAAATATTATGCTTCACAATGTGAAAAAATAGAATTGGGTTGTGGATATGCTCATTTCAGGCAACATTATTTGCCTCCTTACTTATTTCTCTGTTTTTGTCTTTTGTGTTTCTTTAAAATGTTTTTAAATCATCAGAAAAACTTTCATACTGGACAAAAAGAATCAAAAACAACACAAAATGTCATGATCCGTGGTTTTCTGTGTGTTTTTGAGTTTTTCGATGTGTTCCTGTTTCCCTGTGAGTCTCTGTCCTGTCCTCCCCGTTGATTGCTCCCCAGGTGTGTCTCATTCCCTTAATTATCCCGTGTGTATTTATACCCACCTGTTGTCTGTGTTCCTTGTCGGGTCCTTTGTCTATCGCCAACTGGTCTTTGTTAACGTCGTTCGTGTGAAGCTGCGCGGACATTCCAGTAGAACTGCCAAGTCCTGGTTTGTGCTAGCTCCCGTGAGTCCCATATGTCAGTTGCTACCGGTATTAGCTGTGTGCTTGTTTGCCGTGCTGCCTGTCCTGGACTGAGAGCGTATTATTATTATTATTAAATTAATCTTATTCATCAACACAACCTGGGTCTCAGCGTCTCTCCTCACCGCAACCACACCACCTCACGACACAAAATGCAATTTTCAAGTGACAATTCTATTAATTAAGAAAAAGCAGCTATCCAAGCCAAGCTGAGACTTTGTGAAAAAGTCATTTCCTGTGATGGTAAATTATAAATTAACAATAAACAATAAAGCTCCAAAAGCTAAAACGTCTTGAAAATAAGAACATTTTTCTAATTGCTAATTATTGCCTAACTTCAGACAAGTGGGGGACAGTGTTACTCTGTTTTTCTGTAAAAATATTTTTTAAGAAACTTATGATTCCAAATACAGGAGCCACAAAAAACAACAACAGTAGGTAGATTTTTAGACTTCCTGGGAGGACCCCTGTGAAAACCTTACTATCAAGAGAGTTTGTTGTGGATCTCAGCTGTGGGTCAGCAGAGGTGGCTGTGGCTGAGGTAGATGTGTGTTGACTGCACTGTGCTCTGGGACAAAGACATGCCTTTATCCCGTTTTAGCTAAGGCAGAGTGATTCCATTGTCTGTGCTGGCAGAGGCACAGAGATGAAAAACCAATGAATCGTTTGCAGGAAGCTGTAGACTTCCAGATCTTACATTCAGGTTAGAAAATATCCCAGAAGAATCTGAGTAGAGTTTGGATTTTGTTTCAGCTCTGTTCTGGTTTCTGTGGATTTGCTAGCCTGAGAGTTTTCAGGTCTGGCTGTTGAGTCCTTTGACCTCCATATCATATAAAGTATAACAAGCTTGTTTATGCTGCCTGAGGTGCTGCTTCCTGACAGGTTTGTCACAGTTTATCGCACTTGTGTGTATCTGCATAGAGCAGGCAGATCTGGTTCTAAGTGGTATTGAACCTTATCTAAATTATGTTGAACTGGCTGAAACCGCTAGTTCCTCTTTATGAAGAGCAATAAATCACATTTCTTTCCTTTTGCTGGAATCTTTTGAAACCTTTCCAAACACTCCAATGGAATCTAACCAAAAAGTTTTTTTTTTCTATGTCTGAGAACATTCTGGTATAGTTAAAGATCTCATCAACAAAAGTTCTTTAATGGCTTTAACATTATTTGAACATGAAAGCATTGTTTTTCTTTTCTGGTGTCGTAGTATTGCTGAGGGGAACATGGGAGTTTGGTTTTTCAGTCTACCTCCTGAGAGATCTGATGGGGGTCACTGAGGGAACATTGGGCGCTAAGAATGCTTTAAAGATCTACCAAGTTCTTGCAGCCAAAGAAATGTTTGTGTCCATTTTCTTGGAACAAAGTTGAGTCACTCCCAGTACAGATCGTACAGCTGGTCACCCATCCTGTTCAGGCTGTTCATGGACAGAATCTCAAAGCGTACTTTCAGAGAGGATGGGGTCTGCTTTGGGAACCTTGTGGTCTTATGTTTGACTTTATGTAGATGATGTGCTGCTGTTGAGCTTATGACCATCATGAAGTGACCAGGGTGAGCTACAGATCCAACAACTCTAAGGCCATTTCCCTAAACAGGAAAGATGTTGTTCGTTTTTGCCTCTAGTAGAGGATTTTAAGGATCTTGGTGACTTCTTCACAAGAAATGTAGACTGACTCATTGGAGCTTCTTCTCCAGCTCTGCTCAATTAATCATAACATAGACATAATGCAGATACAAGCAGTCAAAAATGACCGTCCTCCATTGTGTGGTTAGGCTTTGCCTTATAGACAGATCCAGGCCACTGGCAATTTGTATTAAAATACCCAAACTGCATTCTCAGCAATTTCTATGAAAAATAGTATGAAAAGCATAGAATCTTTTATGTGTTAATGTGAAAGAACCCTTTAAAGTAACAACAAATCTCATTAAAGCCTCTAAAGCGTAAAATTAATTTGTGAATGTTCTGAGTCTGATTCCCTAAGTGCTGACCTGTCCAACCTGCACTTCTCACATCTCCTCCTGACTGTTAGCTGTGGCAGCGGAGAAGGACGGGACGCCCGTGTTCAAGTTTCCGAGGTGGCGCGTCAAAGGGAAGCCTATCCCAGATGTGGTGGACGCGTATAAGTCAGTGGGCGCAGAGCTCAACGTCATGCCCTTCTGCTCCCAGTTCATCCCCATGAACGTAATCGACCATCCCCAGCACGGCTCCATCATCTACCACCCGTCCATCTTACCGCTGCACAGAGGAGCTTCTGCCATCAACTGGTGAGAAAGAAAGACCATATGGAAGATTAAGAACGCCTGTCGCACTTTACTTTCATCTTTTCAGTTGAATCATATTGCACAAACCCCCAGTGCTCTCCAATGTGTAAGTGAAAGTAAAAGTTCCAAGCTAACCTTCTCTTATCTCTTCCCGTCTGTTCCCCTCCCTGGTTATTACTTATTATGAACAACTACTGTATGTTTCCAGCTGCTAAACTGAGTTCTTTGTTTCCCATAAAAACAGGGATTTTTTTTTTAAATCTCACATTTTTTACCCCGTCACTTAACTTTTACAAAATCTGACAATACCTAAACTTTAATTTGTGCTTTTCCTAGAATAATATAAGGCAAGCTCCTTAGTCAGGACTTTAATTATAGTTCCATGAAGCATCAAGTACAATAGTTTTATCACCCTTTTTTCCTCATAGAGCTTCATAAACTGTTGGAGTTATTCTCCAGGGTTTTACAGTTGCTTGAAAACAAACATACATCAAACTAACTTTGTGTTTTCATGTGTGTTTTTCTTTCTTTTTTTTCTTTTTTTTTTTTTTTACAAAACTAAGTGTAACATTTGCTTCATCACCACTGGTTCATAAAGTACCATTCAAAAGTATTCACCCTCAGTGAATTGTTTCACATTTTCAATGTATTTTATTGGGATTGTATGTAATACAACAATCATAACAAAAACTAATTTTAGCATTAATTGATTTACAGCATTAAAAGGGCAGTGTTATGCAAAATTAACTTTTGTAAACCTTACATCATGCTATAATGTTATTCTCTCATCAAAAACATACCTGGAGTGTTGCCTTGATTCTTTCATGCATGTTTGAGAAATCCTTTGATCTCCATGGGAACCATTCAGCTGTGCAAAACGCCTGGGTGGATCTAGCTCCGTCTTCTAGGCGCAGCTCTTCCTCAGAGCTGCAGCTTCCAAGCTATTATAGTATTTTTACAACAACTGAAGGCTTAGTTACTTGGTTGTGCTATGGAATGTCCCTATATGCCTGGAAAACACATAATACTGTCTCTTTAAGGTTTTTGGGTCTGTGAGTCTCCTGCAAGTTGAAATTGTCTAAATGACATGTTAGCTTTTCAAATCCCTCATAAATCTCTGTATGTCTCCAGGACTCTTATTCACGGTGACAAAAAAGCTGGCTTCAGCGTGTTCTGGGCCGACGACGGCCTGGACACAGGCCCCATTCTGCTGCAGAGGGAATGCAGCGTAGAGCCCAACGACACGGTGGACACACTGTACAACCGCTTCCTCTTCCCAGAGGGCATCAAAGCCATGGTAACCAGCGGAATGTCAGCACAACCCCTTTTACCCAGACATATACCACCAACTGTTACTTGTTGTGTCAGGTGGAGGCGGTGCAGCTCATCGCTGATGGAAAGGCCCCTCGAATCCCCCAGACAGAGGAAGGAGCGAGTTACGAGGGCATCCAGAAGAAATCCAACTCCAGGGTGAGAGCAAACCGTAGAGTTAAAGTTATCTATGACCGCTGTCTAAAGAAAATCCGGCACTCTAAAGACAAGTTAGTGGATGTCATTTTTCATCAAACACTAAACCAGCTCAAGTTTTACATCTTGCATTCCAGCTTTTGCTCCCAGAGTCATCAGCACTTATCAGGTTCAAGCTGTTGGCCGGCTGCTCAGAGTAAAAGAGCCTGATTCAGAGTCATGTGGACAGGTACTGTTACACGGCTCACACAGCTGAGTGAGAGCAGCTCCTGACTGCTTCATGCTAGTTTTTTCTATTGGTGGAGCTGATCTTAACCGCGTTCTGATTTGCCACGTCGCTGGCTGCTTGATCCACTGTTCTATTCACGGCACAGGCATTGGCCTTCACCTGTTGTTCCTCCAAGTGGCCCCCTGGGGGCAGCACTGGGTTGTTTTGGCTCCCTCACAGGTTCCCCCTTTGGAAAATAAAGTGAGCTCAGCAGTGCTGACTCCGGCCTCTCCCCGTGTCTCCCAGGTGGACTGGGCCCAGCCAGCTGAGGCCATCCACAACTGGATCCGCGGCCATGACAAAGTCCCCGGAGCGTGGACTGTCATCGACGGTCAGGTGAGTTTACCGGAACATGTGCAATGAAAAACAAAATAAAAAAAAAAGACCAGAGCAGATGGTAAATAAAGCCTGAGGGTCTTTCTGTTGTTTGGTCAGAGTGTCTCACACAAGTATGCACACCCTTTGGAGTTTTTCACATTTTCTCACATTATAATCACAACATTTTATTGGATTTTATTGGATAGACTAAATCTGTCCAAAGTGTGGCCCTCGGAACAATTTCATGCGGCCCCTGCTGCATTTAAAAGAATGGTACCAGTTTGACCCTCCTGTGGGCACTTTAGTCATTTAGTCATGACAATTTCAATGAAAAATGAAATTCTACTTTAATGGAAAGTGTATTTTTTATAATAGCTACGTTTCTGTTTCATTCTAATGTCATAGTAAGTACAGCTACAAATATTCAGTGAAATTTTACAGGAAAAATAAAGGACTAGAGCACATTAATTCTACTATTAAACTTGGACAAGGGGTTCTTTGAAAAAAGTTCTAATTTTTGTTGTTTGGAATTGTTGAGGAAATAAATAAGTCTTATCTAAAGTGAAACACTGAGTCAATCAAGAACGAATCAAAATGCATTTTGATTATTATTTTATTAAGAAATAAAGCAAAGAATATGAGCAATGACTCCCCTGGCTAGTCCAGGGAAGTGAAAAAAAGATGAAGGTACATCGCTTTTAATATCCACCACTCTTACAAAGATTCGAGAAAAAGGGAGAATCCCACCAGTTTCAGTTTACTTCAAAACTCTGGTATTTGCACCTGCAGACTGTAACCCTGGACGGTTCAAACCCAGTTCAGAAATACCCTTTATGTGTTTCCAGTGAGCGGCCTCCAACATGAAGGATGCTTTATAGCTAAAATTGATTGCTTGATTGATTGTTTGATTGATTGAAATAAAACAAAGTTTGACATAACAGACTAGACCAAATACACTGAAAAAAATCTTAAAACATTGGGGAACTGTCTGACTTTAATTAAGACGACCAGATAAAAAAGTTCATAACAAAATGATTTGTTGGAGAAACAATATGGCCCCTGAGTACTTTCAACTTTGGGACTCTGGCTCATGTTCCAAAAAGTTTGGACACCCCTGAAGGCTGAATCAATCCTTTGATGAACCAATTTTCACTGAAAACACAGCAACAACTCTGTTGGTGTAAGTCTACAGGAGTTTGATGTGGGTTTGGGTTTGAACTTTGGTCGATTCTAACACACGACTGTGCTTTGATTTTAACAATGTCATTGTAGCTCGGACTGTAGTCTTAGGGTTGCTATCCTGCTGGAAGGTGAACCTTCAACCCCAGCACAACATACTGCCTACTGGCAGTATACCATCATCATCATCATCATCATCATCATCATCATCAGCATTACAATATCAGTGTGTGAAATGTTCATGTCACATGGGGCTGTTTGGAGACCAGTAATTATTGGCTAATATATTCAATGTGTCATTAGTTTGGATATTTCCAAAATGGTAAAAGTAAAAAGTGATGGAAGAGTAGATGGGAAAGAGAGGAAAAGCAAATATGGTAACTGATGTCACCATTTCTATGGTTACCATTATTGCCATCTCTATTGTGCAGCTCCACCATGGAGAATTTCTACAAAAAACACACAAATCTGCTGAGATTAAATGACACACAGATGGACTGCTTTCTCCTGGTTGTTTTATTTGGAGGTGTTAAATCACACTACACATTCCTGATTTTTATTTGTTAAAAAAATGCAACAAAAAACCAACACAAAGTTGTGCATCAACATGTTGGTCAGTCACATAAAACCAAATGCCGAGGTTTGTTGAAAAAGATCCATGAAAAAGTCTTGTGGGTATGAATACTTTTACAAAGCAGCGTTTCTGTTCAAACTGCTTATCTGTGCCTTTCTGCAGCCTGTGACCCTTTATGGCTCGTCTATGTTGGGGGGCTCGGTACCTGCCGGTCAGGCCCTGGAAATCGAGGGGGCTTCCCAACCTGGCCTCGTCACCAAGGCCGGGCTGGTTCTGTACGGAACCGACGGGAACGCCGTGAGTTCTCCTTCCTCACAACTCTAAACAAGCATCCAGAGCAAACAGCAGCAGATACGGCCGCTTGTTCAAACAAACTCTGATGTGTTGGCGTGATCTCGCCGCCGTGCTTTTAACCTGGCTGTTGTTTGACCGGCAGCTCCTGGTGAAGAATCTGCAGTTTGAAGACGGAAAGATGATTCCTGCTTCCAAGTACTTCTCCTCAGGAGAAAGCTCCAGTGTGGAGCTGACTGACGATGAGAAGAAGATGGCTGAGGAAATCAGGGCAAGCACAACATGCCGTTAGGTTACCACTGTGACCTTTTGGTGCATAGACTAGACTGAAGAAAAAATAAACAGTTTTTGTTGTTTACTCAAAGAACATCTGGAAGGGAATCCTCAGTAATGTGGGCGCCATCGAGGAAACGACAGACTTCTTCAAGTCCGGAGCCGCTTCCATGGACGTTGTTAGGTGAGACAGAAGGGCCAGTGTTGGGCTGGAATCTGTCACATCTTATACGGTAAAGAGATAAAAAATAAAATCCATGCAGCTGGTCCTTTAACGGCGTAACATCCAACCACTCTGATTTGTCATCCAGTTGCTCTCTGACTGAGGCTAATCCAAGTTTCCTGAACAGATTCAAAGTAATATTTAGTTTCAGCAAACAATTACAATTTTGACGCCGATGTGGGCTCGCCAAATTCCATGAAGCTGGAAACGTTTTTTTAAAGAAATGATTAGAATCATCTGAATACATTCTAGGATTCTGTTTCTCGATGAACCAGCAGCAGTGGCCCCAACATGCAGGAGTTCTGTCAGTTTTTGTGTGGCTGCGGTTCGGACCAATGAAGAGGCGTCCTTTCCGTCTGCAGGTTAGTGGAGGAGGTCAGGCAGAAGTGTGCAGGCGTCCAGCTGCAAAACGAGGACGTGTACATGGCCACCACCTTCCACGACTTCATCCAGATGTTCGTCCGCAAGCTCCGAGGGGAGGACCAGGAGGAGGAGCTGGTCGTTGACTACGTGAGTCTGACGGTCTGACGGAAACAGAGCGAAGATCTGGAAGTCAGGTGAAACCTTCGTCTTTCTGTTTCCTCTTCATCTTCGTAGGCAACCAGAGAAGTGAACAACATGACGGTGAACATGCCGTACCAGTGCTTCATCGACGGAAAGTTTGAGGATGCAGAAAATGGCAAGAGCTACGACACCATTAATCCAACCGATGGATCTGTAAGTCCGTCCGTCCGTCCGCCCGCCCGCCCGCCCACATCATCCACATCATCCACATCATCCACATCATCCGACTGTTTCCTCTGCAGGTGATCTGTAAGGTGTCGTATGCGTCAGTGGCAGACGTGGACCGGGCCGTGGCTGCTGCTAAAGAAGCTTTTGATTCTGGGCCGTGGGGCAGGATGAACCCCAGAGACAGAGGAAGTCTGCTCTATAAGTAAGTAGCTCCTCCTACTGGAAGCCAGAGGATCAGTTTGGTCAGAACAATCTCTATGCATTTTTTTTTGCTCCTCCGTTTTTGTCTTAGCAGGCCATTTACCTACATTTTTTGGAATGCAAACGTACATTATTTTTCAGTTTTACATTTAGTCCAATCATTTTTACATGTTTATGTACATCTTCTGTTTTAATAAACATATAAAGTTATCCAGTATTTTTCAGAGAAGCGGTGACCAGAGGTTTAAATCTCCAACCTGCTGATTCAGATTTTTTTTAAGCACAATAAACTGGATTATTTAAATAGTTTTTGGTGCGTCTCAGCTTCAAATTTTAAAATGTCCTTCTGTGGTTCTACTTATAGTTATTCATCACCCATCCAAATACAATGATGGTAGCTGACCTTTGACCTTTACTTCCTTTTCTCCCTTCAGGCTTGCTGACCTGATGGAGGAACACCAGGAGGAGCTGGCCACTATTGAGTCCATTGACTCAGGAGCCGTTTACACGCTCGCCCTGAAGACACACGTGGGCATGTCCATACAGACGTTCCGCTACTTTGCAGGCTGGTGTGACAAAATCCAGGCAAGCTACCAACTGTTACGGACACGTTTTTCTGGTCTCAGACTATGAGACACTAAGAGACACTATGATGCGGTTCTGTTTGCTGCAGGGCAAGACGATCCCCATCAACCAAGCCAGACCCAACCGGAATCTGACCTTCACCAAGAAAGAACCTCTTGGGTAGAGCCTGACCAACTCTGACTCGGTTTCTGTTGTGAAGATGTATTTCACTATGTTTTTCTTTTTTCTTTTCTATATACTAGAGTTTGTGCCATAGTTATTCCATGGAACTACCCTCTGATGATGCTGGCCTGGAAGAGCGCAGCCTGTCTGGCAGCTGGAAACACGCTGGTCCTTAAACCTGCTCAGGTGCAGACATTTCATCCTCTGGATTCTTTCCTGTTTCAGTTTCAGAAAGAATACATTAAATAGTCATTAAGCTGCATATGCAATGGTAAACTATTCGACATATGAGGACCTCTGAATGAGCAGGAACCACATAAAGTTTTGTATTTTGCAGGTTTACAGTCTCCATTAACTGCACCTCTGCCATGTTTCCAGGTAACTCCTCTGACCGCTCTGAAGTTTGCTGAGCTTTCTGTGAAAGCTGGAATCCCAAAAGGAGTCATCAATATACTGCCAGGCTCAGGTAAAATTAGCATTGATGCATAAACAGCAAATCAGAATGGATTACATGAAGGAGCGTCACTCTGATTGGTTGTTTTCTCTTCCAGGCGGCATGGTGGGTCAGAGACTCTCTGACCACCCGGACATCCGCAAGCTGGGCTTCACCGGCTCCACTCCAATCGGCAAACAGATCATGAAGAGGTAAGAGGGGAGGCTGGCTCACTGATTTCATCAGCATGTTGCCTTCCTCACGGTTTCTCTCCACGGTTCCTCCCTGCAGCTGTGCGCTTAGCAACCTGAAGAAGGTTTCTCTGGAGCTGGGGGGAAAATCTCCCCTCATCATCTTCAGCGACTGCGACATGGACAAGGCGGTTCGCATGGTGAGAGAACATCCATCTGGAAAAGAGGCTTTTTAATTTGGTAGCTTTTTTTAACACAAGTGGATTCCAATGCAGTCCAGGGTATTTTCTTCTATTTGTCCTTCCATTTTTGTTTTTCTACCTCCATTTCTTTCTTAAGTTCTTCCTCCCTTCCCATTTGTCGTTAGTTCCTTCCCTTCCTACTATTCAGAAATCGCAAACTTCAGTATTTTCTATTTTAAGATGAAGAGAAATGAGTTGGAGGAACCCTGGTAAAACGGTGATTATGGATAAAGACACTTTTCTGTCTAAAAGAAAAAAAATCAAAGAAAAACTTAACCTCTTTTTGAATATTTTGTTTCAATGAGGTAAAATCCGATGTCTTTGCCAGTGGTACTATATGTAGTTTGTTTTTAGAATATTACATGAAGGTGATGTGATTATCATCCTGATACCTACTATAGTTCACTGCCAAAGTCTACTACATTTATGTTTAAAATCTGGCTTCTTACAAAGTTTAGGTCTGATTTAAGTTTTTAAGGTTTGGAAAGTGTTAAAAAAGCAAGAAAAGTTCCAGTCCTAGGAAAACTCAAGCTCAACCTTTGTCTCATCTGACTGTAGCTCACAGTTCTAGTTAAAGTCCGTGGTGAGTTTAGTAAACGCAACATCTTTACATTTCTGTTGGAAGGACCGAAAAGGCTTTTATTTATTGCTGTTACATCACATATGTGTATGTTTAGACCCAAAGTGTTTTCGCTTATTTCCACTTGTCTACTTAAAGTAGCATGTTCTCTTCTGCTTCTCATTTTGAAGTCTGGCTGCTGGCCTCAAGTATAACCCAGGGAAACATTACTAATCCAAACGTATTAGCTACTACTGTAGTAAAGTAGAAATTACAAAACTTGTTTTCCTATCTAATTCAGAAAAAAATTTAGAAGAATCATCAACGGGTTCAGTTTAATTGAGTCCAACATGATCCATTCCATAACCCGTGTGCTTTCTGCAGGGCATGAGCTCAGTGTTTTTCAACAAAGGGGAGAACTGCATTGCTGCTGGACGTCTGTTTGTGGAGGAGTCCATCCATGATGAGTACATCAGCCGAGTGGTGAGTATACCTCAACACTGACAAGCTGTGCAGTAAAGGAATGCTTCCTTTCACACCCGTCGCTGTCGCCAAATTCTGCAGAGGCCGGGTAAGAGACTGGGAACCATAATCCTTCATTTGCTGAGAGGCATTCATAGGCACGTCGGAGCTTCCATCGAAGGCTGGTGTCCTGCAACTTTCAGATGATTCTGCTTCTTAGCACACCTAAATCAGACATCATGTCATAAGCAGAACTTTGTAGAACCTGACTGCATTCGAAGGAGGAAATTTAGGTGATTCATTCAAATAAATGAATCACCTTCTAAGTGCGGTCAACTTCTCCAGAGTCCTGCTAATGACCTCATTATTTGAGGATATTGAAGTAGAGACGCATCTAAAAGTCGCAAGACTCGGTCCATCAAGGTCTAGAGTTGCCCACCGCTGATCTGGGGCTTTATTGCCTCTTTTCGACTGAGCAGTGTGGAATGGATCGGTGCGGTTCAGTACGGCGTTTCATGGTCTGACAGCGTTTTCACCTCCAGTTGAACTCTCACTGGGCAGACAGGGTTAAACCCAAACACCCAACTCAGCTTTACGTGACTCTCTAGTGTGTCTTGTTCTTGTCACACGCATTGATGTTTTTCTGTCCCCCAATCAACAGAGTGTGATGCCAGTACTGTATCAGGGTTCAGTGGACCTACAGGTGAAGCGGTACGGGTCAGTTGATTTGGCCAAAACAAACCGCGCAATAGAAACAGTTACTGTTGAAGTATTTTCAAGGACATTATAATACCAGAATTAGTAAAAAGTCACTTAAAGTATCCAGTGATGTATGATGGCCACCTTAACAAATGAATGACTTCCTCCCAACATCAGATCAGTTCTCTAAAACATCCAACTATTATATTAGTTAATAGATTTTAGTCGATGTTACCAATAACTGTTACCTGGTAGGGTAACAGGGTCACATAGATGTTTGTTGGCAGCAGCCATGTACTGTACATTTGAAAACTTTTACTATGAACTTACACTTCTCCGCCAGTAGAGGTCAGTGTATGGAGCGCTACACCAGAGTCCACTGTAGCAGCTTGTCTGTGGGTATGTCAGTACAAGAAAGTAGCTTTCAAATACCAATTCACCATGGAGTCTATTATGTATAAAATAAACATGTGCAATTATTTGTTTATATTAAAGCTGGTCGTTTTGTGTCTTTAAACTCTCTTAGGTAGAGGAGATCAAGAAGATGAAGATTGGAGACCCTCTGGACCGCTCCACAGACCACGGTCCCCAAAACCACAAAGCTCACCTGGACAAACTGCTGGAGTACTGCGAGACAGGAGTGAAGGAGGGAGCCACACTGGTGTATGGAGGCAAACAAGTCGACAGGCCAGGTACAGCACACATTTTACTGGCTTTCCTGATGGATCTTATGCCAGAACAGACAGTTGGGCAAATCAGACTTTTGCTGGCAACTGTTTTTGTAACTCGTACATAGTATTAAAATATGTTGTGACTTCTGTTTCAGAGTTAAAACTCCTCATCCTGGATTGATGAGGAGTGGTTAAGACATGATCAAGCCAGAGGTAATAGCTTAGTTCAAGTCTGTTTCTCCTTGTCCTCCAGGTTTCTTCATGGAGCCCACTGTGTTCACTGATGTAGAGGACCACATGTTCATTGCTAAAGAAGAGTCCTTCGGTCCTGTCATGGTTGTGTCCAAATTCAAAGATGGGTAAGTTAAAGGGGAGGAGGATTAATCTTTGCAATTACTATATGGTTTGAGTTAACCAAAGTCTGACTCCTTCTTTCCTCTCCTCCATCTGACACAGCGATGTGGACGGTGTGCTTCAGAGAGCCAATGACACAGAGTATGGCCTGGCCTCAGGCGTGTTCACACAGGACATCAGCAAAGCCATGTATGTCAGCGAGCGACTGGAGGCTGGAACCGTATTCGTAAACACCTACAACAAGACCGATGTCGCCTCGCCTTTTGGAGGCTTCAAGCAGTCGGGCTTCGGCAAAGACCTTGGTCAGTAAAAAAATGTGCTACTTGGTGAAATAATAATAATAATTTAAAAAAAAAGCAAGTAGCCGTCATTAGCTTTTATACTTTAACAAATCCCATGTACTCTCACAGAGTAGAGTTGCTGAATCTATTCATGAACCTCGAGTTGAAAAAATCCTAAAGTATTTCTGTCTTGTCCACAGGAGAGGACGCCCTCTTGGAATACCTCAAAACCAAAGCAGTGACTGTTGAGTACTGAACCACCAGTTTATTCATTTACAATGAACTCTGACTCACTTGCTGAAAGAAAAGGAGCTCATGCGCATTTTCACCTGGACTGTACCAGCAGCTACAGAGAACTCCGTTGTTCTTCTGGGCCACTTGAGCTTTCTTGGAAATATTACACATATCTTGAACAAAGGGAAGGTTTTTGTTATTGTTGTTTTATACATGTGAACTTGCATTGAAAGTCTTACATTGATGCCACCCCCCCACCTGTGGGAAGCAAAGCTTTGGTTGACGGTGTTTGCAAAATCAAGGTTCTTCAGGGTTAAGCAATGGAGAAAGAAGAAAATACTGTGAGCTTAAAGACATCACTCCTTACAATGTTTGGCCTTTCTCGGCATCATGAACTTGTCAAGCTGCCTTCAGTTTTCCCATTGTACCGTTTCTTGACCCTGTTTCACGGAATTAAGAGCCAAAACGGAGACTATTGCCCACCCAGCGGTGGCTATTCCTTGTCACAGGAGATGACATCCATTCCAAAGCCTGCTACGGAAATGAGAAGGAGACTACTCATTTCAGTAGCAGTTCACACAGGAAGATTTTTATGCTGATTTTTGTCCCAATTTCCCCTTTCTGACAATCTTAAGTACTACCTGATTAATAAGAGGTATTCCTACCTTGTGTGGTGTGCTAAGAGTGAATGGAGTTCATTTGGAAGGATGTTGGAATCGCTCCAAACTAAAATCAGGAATATTCAACATGTTGGATTGTCTTGGCCCAATGTCGCAAAGCTGTGCGTGATGTTCCCTGAGGACAAACAACAGCCAGCACTGTCTTCAATAACTCTGAAGAATCTAAATTAATGAGTTACAACAACATTTAATTTCCCTTTGGGATTAATAAAGTATTTTTGAATTTGAAACCAGAACGCAGCCTGTTAAATGTGACATGGAACCACTCAGAATGCGAGGCTACGGAAACATGCATGGAATCCTAAATGAAGATGAAGCCTTTGAGCTGTTGTGTGTTATAGCAGAAACTGAACAGTTCTTCACTCTTGGACAAAGTGAATGTTTTCATGATCCAGTGTATCTGTATGCATTTTTAGTCAAATACAGCCAATTCTACATTGGATTGAACTAAGCAAACTTGCCACGTAGGGAAGTCTCAAGTTATTTAACTATAAGCATTTGTCCATAGTTCTGTGAAATAAACTCCGCCTTCACAGTTGTAATGGATCAGATGAGTATTGTGATTGTGTCCTACTGAACTCACTCTCCAATGTTGTTCCTGATGCCTTCAGTTTTTCTTGACGACATATATTTAGTCCAAAAAGGAGAAAGTCAGTGACTTAAGATAAAATTGAAGGACTGCCATTTGAGCTGCTCTCTGCGCAGCTCTTCCCCTGCACCATCTGCAGCCTCAGCTTAGCATTTAGGAAGACACAGCAGCCGGTACAGTCTCTCTTTCACTGTGAATGTTATTGCAAAGCTTGACATTTCTAGATTCATCATATCAGCAGAATAATGACTGTGGTTATTTATGTTTTCTTAATGGCTTGTGTTGCCCCTTGACAGAATGTCGCCATGGGCAGTGAGCTGTCTCCCAACTCAAACACCACCCTCTTTAAATTCTAGGCTTTTGAGCATATAGATGTTTAGAACATCTATATGCTCTAAACATATACAGTAGATGTTTAGAGCACGGTTGCCCAAAGTCGGTCCTTGAGGCCCGGCATCCTGCATGTTTTAGTTCTCTCCCTAGTGGTTGTAACAACCTCCTCAGCAAGTCAATGTTCTCCTTAGGCCTTCTAACGAGCCATCATTTGATGCAGGTGTGCTAAACCAGGAAGAGAACTAAAACATCCAGGATGCTGGCCTTCGAAGACCGACTTTGGACACCCCTGGCTTAGAGGGTGTGCCTAGTTTTTTATTTTCAAACTTTCATTTTGGCTTCATTGGTTAATTATTAGGGTAATAAAATGTAAAACCTGGCAAAGACCAAATCATTAATACATTGATACAGGAGCTACTTGTATTGTTCCTGTGGTGATGGTGTTAGGAGTAACAAGTAGAAAGGGAGTCTAACTACTGTCACAGTTTAGTTGTTTTCAAATGTCAAGATTATTTTATTGATCCCTGCAGGAAAATTATTTTGTCCAATTAACACAAAATACAGTAAAGACAAAGTAAAATGTACCATAGTGTATAGTCACCCAAACTACCAGATGTGCAACATGCCACAGACAGTACAATCCACTCAGCCAGGCTCTTAGCCTAACCGACTGTTGGTGTTATGTATTCTGATGGTGTGGTGATACATGACCTCCTGAGGATCTCAGTTCTGCAGCCCAATGACAGGAACCTTTAGCTACAGCAGCTCTTTAGCTCAGCCAAGAAGGAGTCGAAAGGGGCAACCGTTACTGATCGGGTTGCTCTGTGCCTTCCTCTAGTAGACCCTCTCAAAAACAGTCCCAACAGGATAAAACCAGAGCTTGTCCCTGTTCTTCTGTCAACTAACCACCACAGCAAACAAGAGATTTTGTAATGTGGGTGACACTGGTCATCACATAAATCTCCTGTGTGCTGTTTTTACCATCAAACACCATCCAGATGTAAAAAAAATCCTCTTTTCCTCCCCTCTTTTTCAAAATTAATTGTTTTTGACTATTTCTTACAAAATAAAGATACAATTTTAATACGTTTCATGTTTTCTTTGTTGTGTAAAAATGTCCAAACACTTCACTGTATTCATCACAGTAATGCCATATAGATGTTTTATCCATTACTAATTTCACAAAGTGAAGAACGTTTTCTACTGTGAAAGGCAGTAAGGAAGTGTTTTCTTACTCTAAGGAGAATGTGACGCTGTCCACTGAATAAACTGTAACTCTGAGTGCCCCTGTGTGATTTTTGTGGTGATGATGTACAGCTCAGAAAATCCAGTGACGCATGGAGACTTAGTGGTTTTCAGAGCCACCATGTGGACCACAGCTGGAACCAATGAGTATATGGATGATGTTAAAGGAGGATGGCTATGATGGTATCCAACAGCAACATACAGCCAGATAGTTGGATCCAAACTCATCATAGACTTTTTTCCATAATGTGACTCTTGGGTTAAAATGCATAAATAATTTCCACATACATCTAACTTGACCTTGACCTTAACCAGTAAAATGTCAAATGAAACAATTATAAAATCAAACCTTTAATTAGATCATATTTACCAAATTGGGGGGGAAAAGCACTTTAAGCAGAACATTATTTACAGAAGATATGTTCCACAGAAACTGCCATTCATTTATGTAGGAGAACAGTACTTCTCTTATCAAATCGCACAAAGTTGAAGTAAACCTTGGCAAACAGTCGTCCATAAGGTTTACCAGTGACCGGTTGTTACATGACCTCTGCACATCCTCCATAGTCCTGGGTGTCGTCTGAAGCTGTCTGTCAGCCCAAAGGCTCTCTACTGGAGCTCTGAACGGATACAGTCATATAAGAAGTTTGATTTTGTTCTGATTTGGCGACGGTCCTCTTGAGCAACTCAATGAAGACCCATTACAGATCTCTTGACTGCCACACACAACATGACATGACTCCTAGGGCTTCTAGAAAAGAAACAGGCCCACAGCATGACAGCTCCTCCACCGTGCTCATCAGTGGGCCTGAGGTGTTGTGTACCATTGATTGTTGTCCTTATAAGATATCGTCAAGTTTCTTGAGAGGAAGCTTCCCCAATGAATGCTTTTCTCATTAGCTTATGTACTCTGACAGGAAATGCAAAAGTAGAATGTTGCACTTAAATGATAGCAGAAAGTGTACAACATTAGGAACCTGCAGGTTTGGGCCTAAACTCAAGAAAGGACTCACTGATCATCAGTGGAAGGCCAATCTGGATGAGGTAGTCCCATCATCCGTTTATAAAAACTCCCATAGGGATGATGAAAAGCTGCTACTCTGTACTCTGGAGCATTCTGCTAACCGTCCAACAGAACTCTGCAGCTGACTCTCCTACTCCCCTCCCTGCTCCAGGACCTGGATGCTGGCCTTTTTGTTCCCTCTGTCTCCAGGCAGCTTGAGGTTCCTCTCTGTGATCTCAGCGACGTCTTCCTCAGACTCAGACTCAGACTCGGACTCGGACGTCTCCTCCTCTTCTTCTGATTCGCTGCCCAACTCGTTCAGCTCCACCACAGCTACATCCTGGACAGACAGGAGCACATGATCTTTTATCTAAACACAAAAACAACGGAACGTCCACTAATGTCTGCAGAAAACCGCTAGTCTGACGAGTGCTTTGTCTCTGTCAAACATTATGGGGGGATTTGTATAACTGATGTCAATGTTCCCAGGAGGTTTTGATCATTTTACCAAGTGATGACCTTTGAAGGAGGAAACTAACCTGACAGGTCTACAGGTGGAGCTCAGCAAACTAGAAGATCGGAAAAGGTTCATTTGTTTCTGCAATTCAAAAAGTGAAACTTCTGGCTCACAGACACTGAATGTCTCATAAAATTCTAATATTTTAGACCAATAGCAAAAAAATAAATAAATTCAATGTGTTACTACAGAAAAGTATGTCCATCCACTCTATGATATATGAACTCAATACATGACAGGTGCTCTTTTTGCATCTCACATTATTCCTCTTCCTTGCCTACCTTTAATCTTTCCACTTGATTTTCCAGAAAAGCTAGTCAGAGTTCACAGCAAGAAGGATGGAGCTGTAAACCATAACTAATCCTCGAAGAAAACCTGCAGAACCAGGAAGCTGTCTCTGCTAAGAGCTTCCATGCAGTGTTTGCTGTTTTATACCCAAGCTTGGTAACACTTTACGCTGCCTTGTGAAAGTATTCAGCCCCCTTGAACTTTTCAACCTATTGCCGCTTTTCAGGCTTCAAACATAAAGATCTAAAATTGTTATTATTTTGTGAAGAATCAACAACAAGTGGGACACAATCGTGAGGTGGAACGAAATCTATTGGATATTTTAAACTTTTTTAACAAATAAAAAACTGCAAAGTGCAATATTATTTGGGCCCCTTGCTTTAATCCTTTGTAGCGCCACCTTTTGCTGCGATTACAGCTGACACCATCATAAACATGACATAACACCTGTTATGAACTTGAAGGAGTCATGAAGTGTCATTCAGTAAATAACACTCATAAGCTGAAGGATGTAGCGCGCACACACACACATGCGCGCACACACACACCTGATCTGACTGAGTGACACTCACCATCTCTATGACCCGTTCTGCCTCGTCCACATTCTGGATGTCAAAATGTCCTTCAGGAGCCTCCTCCAGCTGCTGCTTCAGCTTCTCGTTGGCCTCAGCCATCCGAGGCAGAAAGCTCTGCAGGCGCTCCAGGACTGAAGGGCAGAAAAGGTTTGAATGTAAATGTTACGGGCAAACTTAAGGCCAGATATTTCAGGAGGAGGTCTCACCACTGCTCCTCGGCACCCGCTCAGTCTGCAGGGATCGGCCCGCTCTGGGCTTCAGGAGGAGCTTCTCACTGAGGCCTGGAGGAAAAACAGCAGCAGGTCAAAGAGAGACAGGAGGAAGAAGAGGAAACTTTTTAACCTCGCTTTTATCTTTTTATGTTACGGTGGAAATACTGATGTTTTTAGAAATGGTAATATTTGTAGGATTCTAAGCCTTCTGCAGAAAATATCCTCTTATCCCAAATGTATATAATGATAATTATATGAACAGATCTTCTTTAGTGCAACATAGATTGCTGCAGGAGGCTCTGTCACAACTGTAATCATTTCTCATAACTCTTTTTGGAAAACAATAAGTTGAAAAACTACAACAGTTTATTTCTAGCCAACGTTTAGCCATGTTTTAAGGAATTAAACAGGACGAGCTAACTACTTATGTTTTCGTGCAGTTTTTCCATGCAAGAAAAACATCGAAAAACTGCACAATTTTCTATTTCTATTATAAAAAGGACGTTGTCAAAACTATTGCTTCCGCAGTTAGCGCCCACCAAAACATGGGAAAACAACACCTGCTGTTTACTTATAGCCAGTAGATAACGCTGAGAAAAATTTCTTAAAACATGTTTTTAGCGCCATTGACCCTATTCCTGAAAAGGCCAGTACACCGTTAGATTAGCTTCTCACAGTAAACGGTGTTTTATAGAATAGAAATATCCTTCATTGTTATTATTCAAGATCCACTAATTCATTGATAGTGAAGAAAAAATTCAGACCTCCATCGTTTCCACAAGACAGTAAAGACTGGGAAATGTTTTTCTTCGTGTTTAGGTCCATGTTGGAAGGAAAGTTTAACTCGGCATGTGCAACACATGTAGCTAATACCTGGCTATGATTTCCGGACATCACCACACTTATATTTGTTTAGCACCACCTACTGTTTAGGAAGACTACTGAAGCTAAAACAAATCTTTATTCAAAAATTGATTTCAGAGTCTACTTAAAAATAAATAAATAAATAAAGCCCTTATTAAGCTTCTTCACATTTAAATCAATTGTAATATTTGTCGGTTTGTTCGTTTTTTTCTCAACAACGTCCACTCCGTCCTTTTCTCTGACATACTACAATCCAAATAGCTGTGTGGCACTTTTTGTTTGGTCTGGCTAAGAGAGACTATATGGTAAGAGGTATCACTCTAATCTTTTTTTTACTTCACATATTATTGTAGTTCTAAGCTTAAGATTCTTCTAGTGTAAAAGTTTGAGAAATCTGATGTTTTTGATAATCTCTGTGAAGTGTAGCATTAACTTGTTTATCTTTGACCAGTCAGGTATTTTGAAAATGGAAAAGAAGAAAGAAAAAGAAACAGAATGTTACTAAAGCATCATACTGGAAGAAGTTCAAAATCTTATATAAACTGTAGTCATCCATCTGGTAAATTTGAACTTAACAAACGAATAATAAAATAAAAATGTTATAAAGCATAACTGACAGCTAAAATGAAAGAGTTTCTACAAAGAAACAGTGTAGCTGAGCATATTTATGTTAACGGGAAAATCATAAGTTTTTTTTATTGCATTAAAAACAAAAACTTGTTTAGTATCTCATCTATCTGCATGTACATCAGCACTGCAAACAAGACAAATTCCAGAGTTAATCCTTGACGTCGCCTACTCCCTACCTCACTGCTGTCTTTGTGAAGTTTATGTACCTTGTAAACACGCTTAACATAGCTCCTGCGACCAGTTCCGTCATTTTCAAATAGAATTTCTATCGTCTTTCATTGACGATCTTTGTTGGCATTTTTTTTCCTCTGACGCGGATGTCTGGTTGGCTGTCACGTAAAACTGGCATCTCTCCTCCGGGTCGAAAATCCTTTCTGACGAACAGGTAATTCCTTGGAGAAAAAGAAAAACTAACAAAACTGTAGATAATTGAATATTTTATTGATATTTGTCGAGACAAATCTTGTGAAACAGCTTAGTGGTTCACGCGGAAGGTGTCGCGAGCAGCTTCCCAACTGTTTTCATTCCTGCACAGCTAGCTTTCAGCTCCCGAATATGTTTAGCTAATATAGACCACAGCTGGCAGCTTTTTCCCCACCCTTTTTAAAAGAAAGTTGCTATTAACGTGGTCAGCTGAAACTAATGGATGATTTAGAAGCACTTCCGACGGCTATAACTGGTTATTTCCTTTAACGTTATTGATAAGCAAATTGTCACAAAAATCCATGAAGATATTTGGAATATAAGGATACAGTCTAACTAAAGGAGTAATTTTAGTTTTTGGATTTTGGTGTTGCCCGTGCTCTCTGGAAATCCTGTATGTAGAATTTGTCAGCCGTGAAAAGTACTAAAGAGGAAGTCTGAAATAAGATGCAACTAAGTGCCTGCTATTTATCTGATAAAACAACATTTCCTGCTCATAGTCATATCTCTTGAACTTTAACCTTTTTTAAAATTCTGCGCAGCATAAAAAGCAGATCTGGATTCATGGTTTTCCAGCTGCAGTTCAGACTGAGTTTAGGACATCTGTGAATATCAACCTTCCAAGTCTTTCTTTCAACTCTGCCCGTCAGTTTGGGTTCATAGGCATTTCTCCATAGATTTAAAGTTGTTCCATTTTTTTCCTCCCATTTTCGTAAGTAACCTTTAACGGGAGTTGGCTATACTGAATTGTATTATTTAAGGTTATTAAATTAATACGCATACCACACTTTTTAGATTATATTTTTTTTGCTATTTTTTTTTTTTTGCTTGAAACTATATAATTTTTCATTCCCTTCATGATTATTTGCTATGTGCTATTTTGTTGATTTCTTACATAAATTTCAAATAAAATGCATTGACACTTGTAAATATATGTAAACCTTCAACACTTTGCAGGCACTGCATAGTTCAGCACTGTAGTTCTAAAAGTGATTAAAAGTTCCTCAGACTAACTCTTCCTTAATAATTCACTAAATCATCGCTGCATTCTTGATGTTGCGTTGCTTATTATAATAAATATTTAGATTTTATTTACAGTAACATTTCACTCAGTGTTTACACATCAGGATATAATAATGTAAGACACATTAAAAGGAGTTGAACATCAGTTTTAGAAGAACAACATATGGCACATTAAACCATGTCAATAGTTATTGAAGAAAACTAAGTGAACCTGCATCCTTCCATTATCTGTTATTCTATAGGAATCAAGGGCAGATGTAGCAGCAGTATTAACTGTGTCAGTCAGTGACCAACAGGAAGTGTGAGCTGGAGGTTTATATTGTATACCAGTTATTTTGCCCTTGTTTGACATGTGGCTGTTCTCCCGTCTCCCTCCAGTGATGACTTCTAGTGGCCAGTATTAACAAGGCCACTGTCTGTTAGCCTGCGTGAACCTCTCTGTGTCGTCGTTGTGCTAAGTCCACCGTCAGTCTGGATGAGAAGAGATGAGCCTCTGCGATCCTAGAAGCTGTCACCATGAGCATGAAGAACCTGGGCGGAGCCTTGGGAGACTCCCTGGGCTCTAGCCTGGCGGTGCGGATGAGCGGGGTGGCTGGCGGATGGAGTGCTCTCTCCCTGAAACCCGTGGCCCCGGTGCGCATCGGCTCCATTTTCCAGACCATGGTTCCCACTGGCTACACCAAGCTGCAGGAGGATCGATTAGCCATGGTGGACTTGGGGGGGAAACCCGAGGTCGGCTCGCTGCAGAACGGCTACAGACAGGAGGCGACTCACATGGAGGGCCGGCGGATCGTGGAGCGGGCCTCCCGCTCCTCCATAACTCTGTCGGACTGTGGAGAAGGGGGCTGCGCTGAGACAGAGCCCATGCTGGCAGAGTGGAGGCTCTCCGGGGACGACGCCAGCGATGAGGAGGAGGAGGAGGAGGAGAAGGATACAGTGGAGGCGCTGGGGTCAGATGGGTCCAATATGCCCAAAGAGTCGCCGCTGGCCATGGCTTTGCAGATACTGGTGCCTTTCCTCCTGGCTGGCTTTGGAACGGTGTCAGCTGGAATGGTGCTGGATATTGTTCAGGTAAGCTGGTGTGAAACCAGTAAAGATCCCATCTGAACAGACTGGGATTAACGGCTCATCTATGGTTATTAAATAACGTCTGGCTGTGGAGCTGTTGTTCAGCTGCATTAACTCTGCACTGTGAAGGCCATGCAGTCATCACTGGAATAAACTCTGCTTTGAGCGCGGAGCAGAAAGGATGTATTATTTTAAAAAGAGGTTCTGAAAAGTATGCTTTTATATTAACCACCCTTTATTTTGAAAATCCCCAAAGTGCAAAAAAGGAAACCATAAATATCCTAATTAGTAAAAAGTCTATCTGTAGGTGATTTAATCTCATTATTAATGCAGATAATCTGTCTGTGTTTTGTCTTGTTTTTTGTGATTTAAATCACTGATCTTTGTGGTTCTTCTTTAGACATTTTTGCAAGGATGTTTGTGATATTTTTCCTTTGTTAACTCCTGTAAGGTTTATTTGTGCAGCACATTTCAGCAACAAGGCAGTTCAGAGTTCTTTGCACTATAAAAACATAAAGCGGTAACCTATTTTGAAACATCGATAAACATTACATTTTGTCAAATGCCATCATCAATGTTTTAGTTATTATGAATCAAAGGCAGCTTTTAGCCTTTATTTATGTAAAGGAACTCAGTGTTTCAGCAGTTTTTCAGTTTTCTGGAAGTTTGATCCAGATTACAGGAGCTGTTCCATGTTCCAAATATGTAATGCTACATATAGAACAAAATGATGAGTTGGAAAAAAGAAGACTGATACTCAAGCATATTTATTCTATCATAGACTATAACTTGAAGTAGAAGTCAGAAACAATGCCACCTTAAGGTGGGAGGTAGCAGTTAATTAATTGTGAGTTTATTATGGAAAATTTGTAGTAAACTCACAATTGTATGCGGGATCTGTTGATTATTTTTTGGCATGAATTTCTGCAAAAAAAAAACTGTAGTGACTGATTAGAGAACAAATAGCATGAAGAAGATCAAGGAACAAGACGAGCAGCTTTCTGGCTGCCACAGAGCAGGTTCTGGCAGATTTGGTTTACTGTATCTGTGTTAGTTTTGCTTCCTTGTAGTTTTCTGATCCTCTTTGAAATTTGATTTAAAGCACAATTGTGCTATTTTAAATGGGAGAAAATTTATTGGTGACAAGAGAATGCTTGGATGTAACCTGGATCATCATGTTTAACCCTCCTTTACCTTGATGGGTTTAGCTGAGCGGACCGGATCACTAGAGCTGATAAAGAAATACAGAAACAAGACAAAAAAAACAAAATCTGTCCAAGAGATTGTTTGACCAATAACTCAACTTTCTCTGTTCTACTATCAGTTTTCTGTTTTCTAAGTTTTCCAGGTCTGTGTAGCTGATCTCTTTGTTGACTCAACAGGGAGAGTTGTGGACTCTTATCTGAATGACACCAGGGCTTTTATCTTTAAATGTCAAATTAGGCTGCGTGATAAGAGGTCAGATGTTGTTTCCAATGTGTCTGCAGCACTGGGAGGCCTTCCAGTTCATCACAGAGATCTTCATCCTGGTTCCTGCTCTGCTGGGCCTGAAGGGGAACCTGGAGATGACTCTGGCCTCCAGGCTGTCCACAGCTGTGAGTCCTCCATCAGCTCATTTTTTATTTCTGTCTCAACGATGCAAATGCTGCTGTCAGAATGTGCCAGTTGGATAACTATCAGAAAGAAAATACCACACCATCATGGTACTGACAGGAACCAGCATTCAAACAAAGCTGTTCAACAAGATCTACTTGTGTTATTCACAGCAGCTTGCCAACATTATCATTCCTTTAGTTTCCTGTTTTCAGCTTTCAGATTCACAAAAGGATTCCATGAGTCAGCTGACCACAGTGTGCAGTTTTTGACCATTTTAATACTTTGTATGACTTGATACCAGTACTAGGCATGAGTATTTATTGTCTCATTTATCATTCCACACTGATAGATAGGAGTAGGAACTGGGGATGTGATAACTCACATTATTTTGAAAGCGCAACGCAGCTTCATGTCAGTGCAAAACTCTTGAATGATGTCACCTGCACACAAGTAGTTACTGTGACCTGCAGACACGGCTGTACTTTTACCATAAAATGGATGCAAAGTCATTTTAAATAGTTTATATTCACTTTTAGCATTTTTGCAATAATATCACAACATATTATGGTTAAAGTTTAATTTCACCCACTCTTTAAAGGTCACCTGTGCCTAATGGCAACATGTGCAATCAGCTTGCTGCTGTGGAAGATCCCTCTCTCTAGTTCTGTCATCAGTTTGCACATAAAGTGTGCCATTTTTTACCACTTTGGTTAAGATTAGTTCATGTGTGAGTCAAGCTGCTGGAACATCTGTGAAACCTGGAGGAGAACCGATCTGATCCCAACATCCTTCTGGAAGGGTCAGGTTGGAAAACTCTGGTACAGGTCTGCAGCAGGTGGCAGCTAAACACACTTCCTGTTCTGTTCACATGGAGGTAGAGAGGAATTTTTCCACTTCTCAATCTGAACAGAGCTGGAAGCTGAATAAAGAAAAGACAGAGCAGAACTGGGTCTTTGTTGGGGTTCCAGTTGGTGGGCCCCTCCCTCTTTGGCCCCCAGCTCCCTGCATGGAGGAGCTCCACCTTCACAGCCCTGTGTCAACAACAAGCAGAGTTCAGTCAGATCAAATACCCTCTGCAGCTCCTCTAAAAGCACATTTAACCCCTTCTGGTCATGCAGTGCTGAAGCACAATTTCAGCACTGCACTACTGTTTATTTTCTACTCTCTCTCTATCACTCTGTATGCAGGTAAATGTTGGGAAGATGGACTCTCCCATAGAGAAGTGGAACCTAATAATCGGCAACCTGGCACTGAAGCAGGTAGTTACCCAGCCGGCTCCCATCCAGCACCCCGCAAAAGTATTGGCACCCAATACGTGCTCACAGTTTAACTTTGGAATTTTCATTGGGATTTTATGGGTTAAACGAGCACAAAAAGGCAAATGTTTTAAAATTGGAAGCAAAATGATCTTTGAGTTGTTTTTTGGGGGATTTGTTCTTCATCAAACCTATAAGCCTTCACAGAACAATTCTTTTAAAAACATGAATTATTTAAAAACGGTGAGCTACTTTGTTGGTCCATTGTATAAAATCCCAATAAATTACTCTGAAGTTTGTCACAGCAACGTGAGAAACACTGTGAAACGGTTGAAGAGGCGTTTTGCACCGCTTCTGTAATTCCAGGTTTTATTATTCTCATCAGTCAATCAAATTCTTGATTTAACTTTTTTCATATTCACATTTACGGATATTTTAACACAGTAAGTTGTACCTAAAGTTGGAAGAAAAACATTTCTCTTTACTGTAATGTAATTTATTGTAGAGGAATGAGGCCATGGCTGTTTTACCTTCTCATGAGCTGCAGCTGACAGTAGGTGATGAGTTTTCATGTGACTGCTGCTGATCATCCTCCCACACACTGCTAAACACACAGGAACACACAGCTACGTCACCGCGGGATGACGGGCTGTTTGTGTGCCTCGTTGTGGAATAACATCAGAAATGATTGTGGCAGATTATACTCAGATGTAATGATGTGCTTCTTCAACACAGGCTGTCTCATTTTTAATTTCTTTTTTTAAACACTCAAGTGAAACCCCTGTGTGTGTTTCCAGGTCCAGGCCACGGTGGTGGGGTTCCTGGCAGCTGTAGCAGCCGTCATACTCGGTTGGATCCCAGAGGGGAAGTTTCAGATGAGCCATGCTGTTTTGCTCTGCTCAAGCAGCGTGGCCACGGCCTTCATAGCCTCCCTGCTGCAGGGTAAACACTCCTATCATAAAGTGTCACAACTGGAGCTCAGCACCACTTCCTTAAAAAACACTCTCCTCTCTGCGGATATAGTTTGTTACTGAGATGTCAGGGTTAGTTTTTCTTTACTCAGGAAATATTTACTCAGGAGAATAAACTCTTTGTTTTATTTCTCTTTTGTTCCTTTGTTCTTTTTTCCCCACTGTTCTTTTTTTTCTTCCTCTTTTTTTTGCTTTTCCCCCTTTTTTCTTTCTACTTTTTCTTTTTTGCTTTTAATTTTTTTTCCTCTTTTCCTTTTGTTTTTTTCTCCACTTACTTTTCCCTCTGTTCCTGCCCCCTTTCCTTTGTTTCCTTTTTTTTTTTTACCCTTCTTTGAAATGCTTTGGGGTTCTATCTTTGTCCATCGGGAAACTGAAATGTTTACTTATTAAAAAAAAAAAATCCCTTCCCAAAGTTTCCTCTTCCAGTCCCCTCTGGAAGTGGAAAGAGATTATTTTTTTTCCTGTTAATTTAACTTAATTTAACTTAATTTGACTTAATTTCTCCTCCTATACGGCTGCAGCAAACATTTCCACCCTGTCTGACACTTCTCCAGTGACTCCCTATATTTTTTCTCTCCATAATGATCAGCTTAAAGTCATGTTAGTAATGACCACTGCTAAAGTTCCCTGCCATTTTCTCATTGTGTTTAGGTATCCTCATGGTCGGGGTAATTGTGGGGTCGAAGAAGACCGGCATCAATCCGGACAACGTAGCCACACCCATCGCTGCCAGTTTTGGTGACCTCATAACTCTGGCCATCCTGGCCTGGATAAGCCAAGGCCTCTACAAATGTCTGGGTCAGTAGCTAATTACTGTGTTTATAAAGTTTTCACAGCCACAGTCAAAATTACATGACTATTAGCAGGGAGCAGCTGTGTCTTTATTATTATTATGTTTATTTTCTGGGTTTTATGTTTTCCTCATTCTGAGGGAGAGCTAATTCCAGAAAAGCATTTCAAATGCTCCCAAATGATTCCACATAATGAATTAAGATTTCATAAATAAATTCAAACAGGCAGGCCCATTTCATATTGTCTTACAGTAAAAGTTTTCACAGGATTAAAATAATTCAACACAGCACCCTCATTAAGACGACATCGTGTTTGTTACCAGGTGGGAGGATGATTTAGATCAAATCCAGAATGTTCAAAAACATACACTGCAGATTCCACCATGTCATTTTTATAGAATCAAGACAGAACAAACTGAAAGGCTTAGTAAAAAACGAAATAGTCTTTTTATGACGTTACCACTGATATAAACAAACATCTGTTGAAAATATGCAAAACTCAGGGTTCTAAATCATCCATTTTTTTTCAAGATGCAAATGCTTTAAGGATGTCTCTGCTATCATAAAGTTAAATGCTGATACATATTGAAATAAGTCTGACAGGAAATAGGGTAAAGACAGAGAAGGGGAAGACATGCAAAAAAATGACCTGAAACCAGATCAACCCTCTGCAAACTGAGGCACCAGCAAATCAAATAAAGGTTTTGAACACTGGAGCTTTAAAACAGTGAATAAAAATAATTTCTGATTATATATGTCTTTGAAAAACAGTTTTTTCAAACATCTGGTGCATTGCTAAATGTTGATACTAATAATACTTCTACCTGTGAAATCATTCATATTTTAAAAAGTTACTTAACTCTGCTAGACCATGATTCCCTCACTCTCTAGATGCGTAATTAGACACTTCCCTCAGTCAGCCAGTAGGGGGCACCCCTGATTCATTCTGTGGCATGTTTTTGATGTCTTTTCTCCAACAGATCCCATCCATATAGATGCATTCTGTTCCACCATCCTGTCTTAGGCTCTCAAATAAAGCTGTTCACCCGATACATTAGAACCTCTGTCAAGTTTCATGCAGTCATAGAAATGTGTAAAATTATTAATAAAATAAACGATTAAATATTTGGAGCTAAATTTAAATAGTTCTAGGACAGAGCTGTACAGTGAGACTGCAAACAGGAGCCCTGTTGTTCTTCACCCCAGTCACACAGATACTTTCTGTTAAATTCACATCAAAACACATCTGCAGAACTTCTAACTTTGGATCCAGTCAGCCCAGTACCAAATGTCGCCACGGTGATGGCCATGCCAGTTGCAGGGACTCAGATGACTCCTGATAGGTTTATTTATGGCAGTTGCTGTTGTTGAGGCTACCACGACACATGGAAGTCAAAATTCTCCACATGCAGAAAACTGTATAGTTGTACAAAATATTATGATGCACTGTGTGTGTACGTGTATGTATAAAGTGCCTTGCAAATGTATGGTGAAACAAAATGATGCATGTGTTCACGGGGGATCATTTGGGTCATATCTCTATCAGTTTTGCCCATTCATCTTTGCAAAATGGCTCAAGTTTTGTCAAAATAGATGGAGCATTAGATATCAAGTTTAAAGTCATACAACAGCAAAACAAAATTCACAAAAGTTTAATCTTTGCAGATTAAAGTTAAATTGTGATGAAATAAAGTGCTTGGTTTTTATTTTCCTGTTTGTTTGAATGTGGTCTGTCAGGCAGTGAGTTTAGTTCAATTACAGGTACTGTTCAAAACAGAGCTTATTAAATTCAGTTTAAAGCTGCATCATTTTCTTTACATCATAATTATGTACTGCTTTTTTAGCCTGCTACATAAAGTGCTAATAACATACAATGATGTTTTTATGATTGAATCTTGTTTGTAAGAGTTCTGACCCAGACTGTTAGAAACCCAGGAAACCTTTGCATGTGTTTGGAGATAATTCCCTGATTAGGGTGCAACACCATGTGTTTCCAGTGTCCAATATTATTTTTTTCTGAGACACTGAAATTAACTTCAGAAAAATATTTGACTTAATCTATGAGTTTTATTTCCTGGCATTCAGTGGTAGTTTTGATGCCCAGGGCAACATTAGAGTGCACCAGATGAAAAACAAATATGATGTATCATTTGGACCTAGAGCTAGTTTTACATTGGTTCTCTGCATAGTAAAGTAGTTTTGGCGCCCCCTACTTACTGCTGAGATTATGGAGACTATTTTACATACTACCCTAGAATTTAAATGGATTTCTTCTTTATGATTTTTTGGGGAAGGGGTCATGGCAGACGGAAGGCATCGTCCATGGTTCTATTTATGCAGAAAACCACAACTCAGAAATACTTACTTGAAATAAAATATTAACTTTGTTACTGTGTGTTTGCTCTTTGCATTTTAGTTTTTGAACAGACAAAGATCATTCATCCTCATTGGAAATTTATTTGTTATCTTGGTGTAAGGCAGAATTAGCAGGATCACTTAGGACATTAGTAGGAGCGGTTAGAGCGTTTCCACCACCAGGACTGTATGATACGGGTCGGTATGGGTCTGTATGGGCCGCTTTTACAAAAGAAACAAACTGCACCGACCAGTGCCGTACCACTCAGTGGAAAGAAGGCATTCTACAATTAGAATAACTTATGCAAACTTGTAATAATAAATGATGTCCATGGGAGCCAAAGAAATGCATTTTCAGCATGTTTCTCCTGCTCTCTTCCCAGACTCCTATCCTTACGTATCATCGTTGGTTTGCGCCTTCTTCATGTGTCTGACTCCTCTGTGGATCGTCATTTCCTCCAAGCACCCAGCCAGCCGCACGCTGCTGTACTCCGGATGGGAGCCAGTCATCACCGCCATGGTTATCAGCAGGTGTGTGTTATGTTGATACTTGTCAGGAGAAGAAAAACCCAAAGTGTCGTTTGTGTGATCTTGAGAGGATTTCATGTGATGGACCAATGCTATGTAGGGTTTCATCTTTCCAACACCTACACTGCAGCCTCTAGTGAGTTATCAGGGTGATAATCTTGCAATCCTTGAAGACTGATGTTCACAGATGTTCTCCATCCTGTTTGCTGAGCTTGAGTTGTTTTGTAAAGAGAGAGTGAAAATATCAGCTCCTAGTTATGTGAAGCTGCTAGAGCTTTAAAAAGCTCTGAATGTCCTTCTGCTACTTCAGGTTGATTTTTACACACCCAATTCTACTGGAACACACTTCGGTTTGTTGTTATGAATTTTTTTGCTAGTCACTGTATCCTGTTTATGCTTCTCCCAGCATCTGCTTTGTTGGATGACGCATTGCCTTAAACAAATTGCAGCAGTGAGCGCTCACACCCTCCGTTCCCCTTGAGCCTGGCTCCTTAAAAATAAAGCCCAAAGGAGGGAAACAACTCTCTTCCTCTGCAGCTTTCTTTTCTCTCGGCGCACATAATTCAACTCGGCCTTTCACTCTTTATTAGCCAAGTAGATGCAGGAAAAATTAATACTAGCAGTGCATATCACCATCTAGGTTGATTATTGAAATATCAACAATAATCTGTTGGTTTATTCAGAATGAATGGATATTGTTTAAAACGTTCCTAAGTCAGATTATCAGTTTAGGGGAATATTTGTAGGAGTGAATGTTCTGAAAGAGTAGCACAGGAAGGACACAAAGTATGTCCTTAACTCTGACATCACAAGCTGCATTCCCTTTATAAATGTGTGCAGAACTTTATCAAAAAACACAACTGCGGTGTTTCTATCAAGTAAAACGCGTGAAAAGGTTTGTTCACACAATCAGTCATTAAAAAAAATAAAAATATGTTGCAACATCATTCTCCAACTACTTCCCGTCATCTTCTTCTTCGTGGTTTGGATCAACAGCAACATCAGAATGTTGATCATGTGACCTGTGTGATGAGGAAAAAACTGTTTCCATTGTAGTTTTGCCAAAAAAACAATTTCAGTACAGCCAAAGCACCACCTTAACCTTAACCTTAGAAAGGTTAACCTTTAGGTTAACCTTTCTAAGGTTAAGGTGGCAAAACTTTGCATCAAAAAATGAGTTGTTTTTCAAAATTGCTGTGTTTCCATTAAGTTAATTTATTTTTGTAATTTCAATTTGCACAAATCTCTGAATCCAGTACTACCTTTATTTAAAGCAATCTCTGTCATTCAACAGAAATTGTTTCCGTTGAACAAATTTATTTTTGAAATGCCAAATATCAATGTCAAAGTAAATGGTCAGTGGAAAAGCAGCTATTGATATCAACTTTCTCCAGTTCCTACTGATACCTCACATCATACAATATATTTTTCCTTGTACTGTTAAAACATTACTGCGGTTTAAAATTAAGTCTAAACATTAAAAAATAAAAAATCAATTTCTCTAAAACGGTTCCAGGTTAGAGCTGTCTCACTGTGTCAGCTAATACCTTCAGGGTTAGCGAATGGAGATATTGGTACAACAAATAAAAGTGGAACTTCTTGCAGGAAATATGTTTTTCTACTAGATCTACTTAAAATAAAAGGTATGTGTAAAGAAAAGAGCCCTTATTTACCGTCTTAAATTGTTAAATATTTTATTGTGTAGTGACAATGCATTGTAATGCAGGAAGCCCTCCTGCAACAAACACTCATTAATTATAGATGTTAGGAGCAGATCCAAAACCTGTGTGTGAGGGAGTGAGTAGAAAGAAAACCGTGCTGTGATTTTTATTACATGACATTTATCATCATTCCGACCTCCTTTTCTAGTCAGATGTTTTCTGGCTTGCAGCAATGGTTGCATCCATTTTCACGGCTGAGTCGAGAAAAATTTGAAAGAGAGAAATGGAAAATTAAACAGATGGAAGTTACTGAAGATTTATGACCTTTAGGTGTGGAATACAGAGCTTAGGCATCGACGCAGAATACAGTGGCCAGCCAAGACTAAGCCGGGGGATAGCAGCGTCCGAAGCAGATAAACATTTTCCAGTCCAGTATGGTCTGTGACACGTTGAAATGGAAAGAGATAAACTAGAGCGACTTTGCTGTAATCTCAGCTTTCCTTTTGTCGGCCCCCAAAACTGGACATATAGTTTCACCTGTACTAGTGAACTGCATGAACATCAGCTATGCCTTCCATAATCAGGTACGTTTTGACTGAGACATTGGAATGTAATTTTTCGCCATAAGAAGTGAAAAATTTGTGAAACAATGTAACAGGTCAGCTGACGTTGAGCACTAACTCCTCCCACACTTTTGCAGAGAGAGGAGTTGACCGCAGCGATTTTCAGTCAAACTATGACCGATGACACTTTCACTGCTCCAATTGGTGATTTCGTTTAACCAAACACACCTGTGTCAAGTCAAATGACTGAACTGCTGTTATTCAGCTGATGTTTTTATATGTTTTCACAATGTAAAGCACTTTGGACTGCAGTTTTGTTGAAATGTGCTATACATGTAAAATTGATTGATTCAGCTGTTTCCATCCAACTGTCAAGCAACTTTTGAGCAAACTTTTAAACTGCCGCTAAAAAGAAAGAATTAGGCTCGTTTCCATCCACTCATTTGGAGCAAATCACGGAAAGTGGGATTTCATCAGATGTTGACGCTACACATGGCTGAATAAACAGGAAGTAGAGGTTGCTACTAGCATGTTTACCCAAGTCCCTTTTGAAATAGATTTTTAATGTCAATGAGACATTCCTGGTCAAATAAAGGTTATGGATCACACATGGCAGATAAATGAAAAGAGTCGTCCTCAGAGCTGGAGATTTAGACTTTGAAATTTTCCGATCCTTCCACCACCACCAGTGGAAGGGAGTGTTCCTCCACACCCATCCCAGCCTAGAGTGCCTCTCGCCAGCCACTGCATGCTGACAGACCTCCCATCCATTCTGGAGGTTTGGGCGGTGAAAGTTCATTACCTCAGAACTTTTTCAGAAAATGTGTTTCCATCTTCCTTTTGATGCATTGAAACACAAATAAGCAGAAAAACATTTTTACAAAATAGAAGTATTACGGTATTTTGAATTATTATCAACCTTTTCTAACGCAATACGTTAGAAAAAAAATGTTGATGGAAAGATGGCTATTGAAAGGTTGTTGCAGTACCTCTGGAGGAGAACCCAAACAGCAGTAGCTGTACCATGTTTCAGAAGCTTCTGTGGTTTCCTGCTATTGAGAAAAGATTGCTATCCTGCTTGGAGAGCAACCTGGTGTGCCAACCACGAACTTCTCTCAGCGTTTAAACTGATTTCTAATCTCTTCCAGTTTGGGGGAAGTTTAGATTTAATTAATGATTGAGAGATAACCACTCACAGACACCACAGGTGATTGTAAATATATAATTTAAACTGAAAATCTGTTGCAGATGGATGGATGGATAGAAACTTTATTCATCTCTTTGGGATGAATAAAGTTTCAGCACCAATGCAAACCATTTTTAACAGGTAACAGTACATATGAGCAACAAGCATAAAAACTGGACCTGATCCTTGTGTGTAAGGTCATGTAAGGCCAGATCCTTTATTCCACATTCACCTCCTAGTCAACAAATGATAAAACTGGTTCTTCTCTATTTTTGTTCTTTTTTCTTTTTCTTTTTGCCCTTTTTAATGTTAAAAATAACACCACCAGTTAATCTGTGTATGTTGTGTGTTGCAGTATTGGAGGACTCATTTTGGACAAAACAGTGTCTGACCCTAACCTAGCTGGCATTGTAGTATACACCCCAGTTATCAACGGTGAGTACTGACTGCTCTTTTTTGTTATATGAAAAAGTTTGATAATCTTAATTTTAATTTCCAAATATGTGGGTGTTTGGATCAGTTATTTCAGTTTGCTGTATCATATAACCCAGGGGTCCCCAAACTACGGTCCGCAGGCCGGATCTGGCCCGCCTCCATATTTGGTCCAGCCCCCTGAACAATACCAGAAAGCATTCAAAAAAATTTTTTTTTCATTTACCGTATTTTCCGGACTATAAGCCGTTTATATGTGAATTTTCCTTCAACCACCAGGGGGCTCTTTAGCAGGAAGTGAATCATTGGAAGTCTCAGTTACTTGCGCGCCAACACTGAGCCCACAAGCAGCAAAATGAGTAAGAAACAGATCAGATGTCTTTGGAAAGTTTCTTTGCAAAGGGGAAAAGGCCCAGAGAAGAGACAGGTGGATGGATTTATCCTGGACCGGTGGGTGAGTCCCACATTACAAGCAGCTCTGTGTAACATGCGGCGACCAAGATTCAAGCTGCTTTGCCACATAGAGACCAAGCAGGCTGTGCTCAAGGAACACAGCTCGGGTGTCATTGTCTCTCATCACTCCCTGATGTCTCCTTGCAGAGAAACAAGCTCAGGGCTCCCGTTAGTCATTATCGTGAGTTAAAATTTTCACGAAAGTAAAATGTTCGTTTTTGTGGCGCTTCTGTTATTTTGAATGGATATATAAACGTTACCATAGCGACCAGAGTCAGAGCGTTTGGGCAGTGGTCGAGAGGAGATGAGTAGAGCTTGTGAGTCTTAAGTCTGGTTTAAACGGCAAGATTTAAGAATAGTCTCCAAACCTCTGTGACCACAGAGCTGATAAAAGTACAACAGGTTCGATCGGTTCGTGTCTCCAAGGCAGGAACAACACGAACCGATTCCAGTCAGGAACATCACGATTCCAGAAGAAAATCCACAAAACTCCCAACATAGCGGGAATTTAGAATAACCAAACACGGATGACGATGTAGAAGCAATAGTGATAGTTTGTGGAGTCATTTTAAGAGATAAAAGACGTAACGAAAGGAAAAGGCGGTGGATAAAAGACGACGGGAGCAGCCGCTCTATTTGCTGCACTATGATTTGGAGGTGAATATGTTTTTTCATAGTTAACATTTTTAACTGAATAAACATAATAATAACCTTTACATATAATAATAAACATTTCCACATATCATCTCCGATATCCACCGGACTCTCAGTTGCGCGATATGTCAGCTGTTTGGGATTCCCCTCTGTTCTTACGGCACCCTAATAAATGTGATATTCAATTGACCTGTTATGACTCAAATTTTGGGTGTCCGCCCCCCTCTGCTGCTGCTGCATAGTTATGGAAAACCTGGAGCGGGAGAGATATCTGCGGTTTATATGTGCATGTTTACTGGTTTATTAAAAAAAAAAAAAAAAACTTTGGGGTTGTGGTTTATAGTCCGGTGCGGCTCATAGTTCGGAAAATACGGACTATAATCCTTACTGGATTTTTTTCTGTGAAGAACCCAGAGAATGTTATTTGATTGTGCTTTCTAGAAAACAATTTATTTTTACATTTAGGTACTCCTGCAAACGTCACACTTTTTCTGTTACAAATTGACTCCGGCCCCCAGCAGAGAGGAAAAGTTATGTGGCCCTCACAGGAAAAAGTTTGGAGACCCGTGATATAACCAATGGACTCGGTAATATTTCAGTAGTTCAGTGAGGTTTATTGGATTAAATAGAAAATGTGCAAAATACACAGAGAAAAAAATTGACAGGTGCAAAAATTTAGGCAGCTCAACAGAAAAAATCACATTAATATCTAGTAGATCCTCCGTTTGCAAAAGTAACAGCCTCTAGACTCTTCCTGTAGCTTCTAGTGAGCGTCTGCATATTGGATGAAGGTACTTTGGACCATTCCTCCTTGCTAAACGTTTCCAATTCAGTTGGGTTTGATGGACAGACCACTTCAAATCATCCCACAGATGTTCAATGATGTTCAGGTCTGGTGACTGTGATGGCTATTGCAGAACATTTTACTTGTTCCTCTGCGTGAATGCCAGAATAGATCTGGAGCTGTGTTTTGGATCATTGTTTGGTTAAGACCTTATGAGTTATTAGAACCAGCTGTTTGTAATAATGAACCAGAATTCTGCTGCTGTTTTATAGGTTTTCCTCTTTAGGAATGGCCTTAATGAAACCCTTCTTTGAGCTGTTCATATATTCCATCGATTCATTTCACACACGCCGTTCCTACGAGCTGACATCAAAGTGAAGGAGATGAGGAAAGTTGCTCTGTTGTTGTTTGTCTCCTTTATCTCCCTCCTTTGTTTTAATTAGTGCAGTCTTTGACCCCGAGAACAGAGATGGAGACAAATAGTTTCTAGACAAGATGGATACCAGGGACACAGAGTCCATTTATCTTGTGCAGTGCAGCGAACAGTGAGTGATGGTGGATGTGAAAACGGGGGAAGCAGCCCTGCTTAGTGAACCCCTGCTTCAAAAAAACTGTAGAAACTTTACCTAATGAGACTGGAGCTGGCAGACGGCTGCTTTCTGTGTATCTGTTTAGTTTAAACTGGACCTTTTCCACATCCCGTTGCTAGCAGCCGGAGCTGTGCTTGTCTGTTCTTTTGGCACCTTAACAACAAGAGATAAGCTTTTAATTAAGTGGCATTAATGAGAGAGAGTTAAAGAGAGGATTCTTCTTCTGTCCTGCTTTCCTTTGAGACATTATCTGCGCCAAACAACTGAGGTCTCCAGGGAGGGGCCTGCTCATAAATATAATCAGTTTTTGTGTTGTAGCGAATTTTTAAATCTCCATCATTTTCAAAATTCTGATGACAAGCGGAGGAAAAACCCTGAGGCTGTTTAGTTGTTTCTGCTGATTAAAACACTCTGTGGCCTAAAGAAAAGAAACACACAGCAAATAAATGATTGTCTGACTCTTACCTGATATGGTTGGAAAAAAATGTCATGATCATTTTAGAAATGAACATTTTAGGTTGTTTTTCTAAGTAAAAGATTTTCAGAAAGAGTCAGCAGTGCTGATGCAGCAGAAAAGGAAAGTAAGTCTGTCTAGCTGATTACTTCTTTATTGTAGCATTACTTTTTGGCAATAAATTTTCAGTAAAGCCACATTTGTAAGGAAAACATATTTGTGGGTTGAGCAGTAAGATTATGCTGGCGGCCATGAAAAAACCTTCCCACCAACAACGCTCTGCTTCATCTGGAGATCTGATTGGATGATTAATGAAGTTAGAAGAAACAAGACATGGTAACAATTTACCCAGCTGAACAAACAGAAGACCTCCTCAAGCTGGTCACCAGCACGGTCACACACTGCTGCTGGATGCCATCGCATTCCTCACCCATTATCTGATGCAAATAGGTTTCTGGTTTGGTTTTAGTGCTGTAGATTCAAGTAGCATACAAACCAACACAGGTGTGTGTTTCTTCCTGAGTGGTAAGATTAAAAGGATAATTGAAACACTTATATATTTCACCTTGCTATGGTTTCCACTGGCTATTTTATTCACACATGGATCCAGAGCAAACAGTAGCTTTGTTTCTCCAGCTGTTGGCGCTGGGAGCTCCTCCTAATATCTGGGTTTACATCACATCTCATTGTTGCTTTTATAGCCTTTGTCAAGTAATCTATTACTTTTCATTTTTCTGTAAGAACTCCTTGCAGTATCATAAATGCAGTTCTGAGTAATCAGGACTTCACCAGTTTCTCCAATAAAGCACCCCAAATGTAGAGATGCTCTGATCTGATCTGATCTGATCTGATCTGATCTGATCTGATCTGATCTATATCAATGTTTACATCAGTTCCGATATTGAACATTTTTTTAGATTGCATATTGGTGGCAATGTTCCCAATCCATAAGGACAGATCTATTCAATTAATTCTATGCTTTGTGGTCTGAACGACATCATGCATTATAATTTATTTTAAATTATATTTAGAATTCCTAATTGCACTTTCTGAACCATTTAAAAGAAGGTATGTTACAGTTTATTTTTACAACAGTCAATTATTGTTTTTATCAGTTTGACTTTCTTTATCATTTATTTTACATTGTCTGTTCTAATCCTGACTGCTCTGACTGAACAGATGGAAGTTGTTTTTACATGTTGGACCAAGCTTGTGAAGCTGTTGGGGTATTTCAGTGTTCTGTACTGGTGTAAAAAAATCTGTAATTCAGATCATTTATGTTTGTTTGTTTTTTTAAATGAATGTTTTAGGTCAGTTCTCCTGTTTTCTGTATCAGATCGTATCAGCTGAGACTAAGCCTCAGCTACTGATATCAGAAGTGGAAAAAGCAGATCAGTGCATTTTTCCTCAGTTACCAGGAAGAACTGGCTGCTAATGAAACATTCAGAAGCCTGTTGGTTGTTGACAGGCTGGAGGCTTCGATGATTTTGTGGCTGGATACATTTCATGTTGTTCCATTTATTTTATTAGTCAAACAAATGCATAGAGTTTCAGGTGTTAGAAAGCCTTTGATGTGACTTTGTGAAACCTGCTTTAATCTTTGCTTGTCATCTTGTCCTTTTTTTCTTGCTCTGCTTTGTTTTGTTTTTTTAGGTGAAGCTCTTCTTGTGTTCTGAATCACTTTCTCTCATGAAAGTCACTTTTTTCCTCCTCCTCAGGTGTTTTTCAAAGATTTTAAAGTGTTTCTTTGTGCTTTGTTTTATATTCAGATTGAAAATGATAAGAGGCTGACATGCATTTCCATTATTATATAAATTCACACTTGGCAATAAAGCATCAGGTATTAAGAGAAGATTACTTATTTGATCTGTTAAAGCCTTGAGATTAATACAGATAAACATTTGGGGTGATGTATTGATGATGAAGCAACCCACCTTCAAAATCTTAAACTATAATTGCGAAGTTTCTCCAATGTTAATATGTATGTTATTTCCTATTACCTGGTATTGTTAAAGAAATAGACCCGTCATTTGTCTGTGAATGAACCTGTCTTGAGGTCAATATAGAGTGAATAAAGCTACAAAGTTGAAATGTTGGAAGTTCATTCCTCATTTTGCAGCCAGTTATCAGTGATGGTGATTTAACTGTAAAGGTTACTTGACTTAAAGTTGATCCTTTAAAAATGAGAACTCTAAAAGGCCTAGACTCAGAGTTCCAAAAGCCATTAAAAGTTTGTGAAACCTTTAACTTGTTCATAATAAACATAAACAAATGTGTTTTTGGTGTATTTCTGGACAAGCAGGAGAGCTACAATAGACGGACTATTCAAACTTTAACTGTTTGTTATCCTGCATTATTTCCAAAGTCTTAAACAGGGGTCTTTGGATATCTTTACTTGTGATAAGAAAAATCAGAATATTTTTGCTACCTCAAACTTGTCTTAAATGTCAAGAGATAGTGTATATTCTGGGGTACAAGCAAACTTTAAAACTAAAAACCATTTTTGTCTTCAGTTCAGCTGAATTGGTATTGATTAGTAGATTCATAAATCTACTATGTTCCCTTTTTAAAGAATTACCCTCTTTTTTTCAATAAAAAATCTATTAAAAGCTAATTATTACATTTTTTCAACTGCAGGGTGTAAATTTCAACATTTATGGAAACTGAAACATTCTGTTACAAAAATGCTATGCAAATATTGCATAAAAACATGCAAAAAAACAAGCTGTTTTTATTAGCTGTACCTTTTATGAGATGTTGTTCTCTTTCTTAGAGAAAGTAGTCATTTTAAGAAATTCTAGATCATTTACACTGTTTTACTTTTCTCAGCTATTGATGACCCACCTGTCCGTCTTGTGCAGGTATTGGAGGAAACCTGGTGGCCATCCAGTCCAGTAGGATTTCCACCCACCTGCATTTCCACTGCGCTCCGGGAGAAGTTCCTGACGAGGCCAAGGGCTGCTACTACCCCTGCCGCACATTCTGTGGCACAGGTCAGTCCAGCCACCAACTGCACCGAGGTCACTTCATTCTCATGTGATGTAACAAACGTGCAGATTAACTGGCACAGATTTAAACTAGTTCTACCAGCTGACAATATAATTTCTTTTCTTTTTTTTTATTTTTATTTAATATCAGGATGAAGTCATTAATCGATCTATCAACCTACTAAAAGGTCTGATAGAACATACTGTGTTATGTTGTTTGGCCTACAAAATATTGCAAAATACTAGCAATACCAGAAGTGAGCCAGAACAGGAGAATGATGCTGCCACCACCGTGCTCAGCAGTGGGCTGCAGAAAGGGACTTGGAGTTGTTCTTGCTAAGCCTTTCAGAACAATTTATCAACATTTTGTCCCAATCAAAGAATTTACCTTTTAATTAAACTGCAATGTCTTGTAGCTGTTTACCCAAAATTGAAAATCAATCATTAACTGTGCTTTATTTAAATAATTTTATGGAAACACACACATTTAAAAAACAATGCCACTAGGATGAGGTGATTTTTTATTTATTTATTTTTGGCCACATCTAAATTGATTTATTTAGCAAAACTGCAATGGAAACATTTTTTTTCCTCATCACACAGTAACATGATCAACAGCTAGATGTTGCCACCAGCCAAAACCCTGAAGGAGGTGACAGGAAGTAGTTGGAGGATGATGGCGCAGCGTGTTTTTTTAATGACTTATCACTTGAACAATCTTACTCATGTGTGATTCTAATTGTGTTTTCTTATTTAACGGAAACACTGCAGTTGCAAATTTATGCTTTTTTGGCATTAGCGGAATATTGACAAAGTTTTGTGCATGTTTGTAGTAGAAACACAGCTAGTGTGTTTCTAATGCCAAAGCTGGATATAGCTGCAGATGGAGAGTCACAGGACAGATGAGGACAAAGTCTGACAAAACTTTAATATTCTGCTCATAAGATGTGAGACTAACTCCAACTCTCAGAAAAAGTAATTATGTCCAAGACAGACTGAGGCTAAATTCACTAAATGAATTTCAGCTTTCATCCACACAGTCCTAGTATGCAGCTCTGATCCAGATTTACAGGGACATATTTAATCTTCATGTCAAGCAAAGGCAGATCGTTAGAGATGCTTTAAGGAATAAACTATACAAAATGACTTTGTTCAATATTAACATTTTTGAATAACTGAAATTGGATCATTTGGTGAAAACAGTACATTTAAGAACACTTTGATAACATCGACTTGCCTTCAACATGAACTATTCCGATATCTGCTCATTGAATCTTCCTTTAAAATAAAACAAATTATTTACTCAAATGTAGAACTTTATAATAAAATAATCCAAATAAAATAAGCAGCTTAGTGTTATTTGTGATTGTCTTACAATTGATAAAATCTTTCTATAGAATGGGGCTCATCTGTATGAATAAAGTTTGTGGGTGTATGATACTCAATATCATACACCCATGATGATGATATTGAGTATCATCATCAAATTGAGAGAGACACAATAATTTGTGTCTCTCATTTTTTTTCCTCAAGGGTTTTTTCTTTAAACTCAGTCATTCAAAAAATTGTTGCAGCCAAACTAATTTAAGTACATTGTAATTACTTAAATTAGTAAGTTTAAATGTCACGATTTTAATAGCTGTAAGGGAAAAATCATAATTAACAGAAGTAACAGCTTCCAAACATTCATCTGTGTAATTAATCTATATGATATGTGTATATTAACTATTAAGTTCCTAAAATAAATGTACTTTTCAATGACCTTCTAATTTGTGCAATGGGTTTGGGTTTATTTTTAAATACATTGGTGTGTTTTATTGAGTGTTTCAGCTAAGAGCTGTAACATCAGTGTCAACTTCAGCAAGTTGGTGATGTCAAGCACAGTGGTGGCAGTATCATGCTCTGGATCTGGTTCCCATTCATTAGTTGCTTATAGATCACAGTTTTAATCTCACTGTGTTGCACAGATTTTGTTTTGATTTTTCATCCTGATTTTTGATGTCTTCACCTGTTATTGTATCACGAGTTCAGATCTTGACAGATATTTCAAATTAAGACTATGCTGAAAAAGCTAAAGTGATGCATTGTTTATAATACATCAAGTGAATCACACAAGTTTACAAATGATTGATCGCAACAATCTTGGTGTACAACAAAAAATGTCAGCTTCTGCAGAGATTTCAGTTTAGATATAGGAACATGGTCAGAACCAAACAGAAAGCTCTGTGTTTTTATTCTAATTTTTTGTACTGATAAGAGTCCAAATGTTAAAAGAAACTGTGTGGGCTTTTTCTGGATGCTCCAGAGAAAGCCCACGCAATCTGAAACGAAGCTCTTCTGAGTGAGCATAGATCTGATTTTCTTCCAGGGCTCAGAAGTTTATTTGTGTCTTTGGTGGCTGAAAACTCCTGCAGTGTTTGTGCCTTATTAAAGAGACCAATCCTATGTTGCTTCTTGAGGTTACTGTGTGCAGAGCAGAAGTTTTCTCTAGTAACTGTTAGCTGTTTGCTTCAGGACTCCCAGTATAATTCAGCTGTGCCTCCCCAGATGTAGAACCTTAACCTTCCTTCTCTTCAACCTGTAATTTCTCAGGAGCAAATCATCGCTCAGCTCAGGTTCTGCTGCTTCTGGTGATCCCCGGCCACCTGATCTTCCTCTACACCATCCACCTGATGAAGAGTGGCCACACCACGCTCACCCCCATCTTCATGTCCGTTTACCTGGCTGCTGCTCTGCTGCAGGTGAGCATCTCCACATTAAAGCAACACGCTCACAGAGTAGTCCCATGTGATTCTGTTGTTGCTAAATAAAGCTGTACAGGGGCAGCGTGTCTTTTTTGTTTTGTTTTTTATGTATATATATATATATATATATATATATATATATATATATATATATATATATATATATATCAAATGACTTGGAAGAAATTTGACGTTGATATTTAACGTCTTGAGATTGGGTCTTTTGTCTCTTTAAAAACTCCTGCTCTTTCTGAAACGTTTGCATATGGTTGCCAAGGAGATCCAAGGATTTCTGAAACCATGGCAGCCTGTGCATGCTCTAAGAATAAGGTCTTAATTGGGTCCTGATGGACTAGATCACTGTTCTGATCTGGATTAGAAGACGTTAGGAACCACTGTTTTAAATGACAGGACTTTATTGAAATGTACAGTTGCAAATTTGTGTCCTATGGAGAATAATGGTTGATGGTACAATTTAAAATTCACCAATAATTTCAGCTGTCAAATATGTCCTTCCTTATCCCAGTTTTAATATAAATTTTTAACAACTTATTCAGTATTCTAAGGCAAGAAATGAGAGAAAAGATTTTAAATTTTTAACTTTTAGAGTCTGACCGTTTTATCTCTCTGCCTTTTGGTGAACTTTCGTCCAGCCTTGATATAAATTTTCTTCAGCTTTAGCTGTCCAAACTTTCTTTTTTAATTCAGTTGTATTGTTTTTTATCTCCAAAGTGTGGTGCTGTAAGAGTTTGAAAATTATGTTGAAAATGCTTGAAAAGTGTTTAAATCTTACTTTAAGAAAAGTGTACGAACCTTGAAGTGACTTTGCTTTTTGCCATTGGCACAAACCAGATCATGTTTAAATTGGTGAGTGGTCCAGCGTCATCCCTCTACAGCAGGGGAGCCCAAAGTCGGTCCTCGAGGGACGGCATCCTGTATGTTTTAGTTCTCTCCTTGGTTTAACACACCTGCATCAAATGATGGCTCATCAGAAGGCCTAAGGAGAACATTGGCCTGCTGAGGAGGTTGTTACAACCACTAGGGAAAGAACTAAAACATGCAGGAAGCCGGCCCTCGAGGACCGACTTTGGACACCCCTGCTCTACAGGGACCACTGCACATGTATTTCCCAGCTTTGGTTCAAATGCGGGCAGACCTCTAAAACGTTTCCTCGGTAACCCAGAACACAGAGCTTTGCTGTAGCCGATGTGTGAAGACACAAATGCATAGAGAAGAACCTCAGCATTTTCAAAAAATAAAATGTATACTTTTGCGACGTTCCTAAGGTGATAAAAGGCAGTTCTTGTTTTCTCTTTTCAAGAAGAGAACCCAGGGTCAAACCACACGCCCAAGTTCTTTATCTGCTGCCTGCTTGTCGATTTTCAAGGTGACCATTAAATCAGTCTTACCAGAATTAGGAAGCAGGAAATGGTTTGATAACCAGCCACTACTCGCTGATAGACAGGTTTCAACAGGTCAGTACAGTGTATTATAAAAGAATTTTACACAGAACATGGATTTTCTCCTGAGGTTATGAACAACTTCAGCTGAGATGAGCTGTGAGTGTGTGTCTGCTCTTTAAACATTTAACCCCTGTGTCTTCTGTGAAGTTGTGTGTTTTCACACCCAGCCGAAGGAGTCTGACCTATTAGGAGTTTTGGGTAGTTCCAGCCGAGAGAATTCAGTTATGAATGACTGCTTTCACTTATTCAGGTTCACTGTGATTTGTCGTAGTGTTTGGAATGCTAACAGTCTTGCTTCTCTGTGTGTGTGTGTGTGTGTGTGTGCGTGTGTGTGTCCAGCTCTTTCTCTGTCCTGCTGTGCCCCTGAATCTTTAATGCAGAGACGGCGCATTAGGATGTTATGCAAGCTGCAGAGGAGTTGGAGACTTTACAAATCAATTGGCTCCATTACCAGCAGAGCTGCTTTGAGGTCCACAGTCACTGATGGAACATCAGTGGGAAGGGGCTGGGAGGGGGCTGTGTAAGTTGAAAAGAAGCTTGCACCCAGCCTGTTTGACATTGTAGCCTTTACAAAAACTAAACACAGAATATTGATCAGTTCACTCATTAAATTCCAAAGCTGAATTCTGCTTTGAATCTGTCTGCATTGCTTAAAAGCAATGACTTTATTGCCGTTTGGGGAGAGAAAGCTAAAATATGCACCACGTCTTGCTTCTAGAGCTTAATCTGCTTTGTCATCAGTGTGTTTGTGCAGACAGAGACAGAATAACAACACTCATTAGGAGCCTGAACGCAGCACGCTCTGCAGAATTAAAGTGTTCAGGGGAAAAGGGTGACTGCTAATTCAGTTAGCGCCAAGCGTTCAGTTAGTAATGATCCATGAGGTGCTGGTTGGTTTGCCTGACAGAACAAACAGCACTGAGCTAACTTTGGCTCTCCATTAAATTCAGTCAGTTTACAGCATCTGTTAGCTACTTTGAAAGATTGGTTTCTTTAACCACAAGTTTCTATTAAACCAGCTCTAAGGGAAAAGCTGCTATATTACAGTTCTAATAATGTTCTTTTTTGGGGTGGGAGGTCATATTGAAATGGATTTGTTTCACAAAACTGCAATAGAAACACTTTTCCCATCTCACAGGTCACATTTTCTCACCACTTCTACAGTCAGTGGAGCAATAAGTTGCTGACTGACTGTCAGTGAATGTAGTTTGGAAGATCAGCAACTCAACTTCGTCTTTTTCCAGAAAGAAGGATTGGAGTGCAGGGAACACCCAGTACTAAACAGTGTAGCATACAGACACCTCCAAACTTCAGATGCCCTTCAGATTAGCTCAACAACAATGGAGAGCTTTAAGGAACATGTTTCCATGGCTGAGCAACTGCATCCAAGATATACATCACCAGATGCAATGGGTTATAGTCACTTACAGTTCAGGTGAAAGAATTCCTAATGCTTCAGCATATTAACTTTAATTTCCCAACTTTGGGTGAATATTTTTTAGATGTTCCGACATGACTGCGCCAGTTCCTCCATCATCCATAGAGAGATGGATGAACATGAAGGGTCTACACTGAGTCCTGACTGTAGCTCTAGAGAAAACTGTTGGGATGAAGGTTTTTTCATCCAACATCACTGTCTATAATTTTGACATTTTCCATAATCACATAACACCTTAAATAATATCTTCCTCTATCTACCGATACATAATCTATCTACTGATTTTCTCCACTGTGGCCAATGTGTGTAAAAGGAACAAAGCAACATGTGGTTTTGCTTAGTTTTCAGCTAATAAAAGGACAAAGAACATGTGGTTTTGTTAAGCCCTTACCAAACCAGGAACAGAACCAAAAACACTTGGTCTTCAATGGGGTGTGTGTGAATAAAGGGAAGCAACAAAGGACAATTGAGGCAACAAGAAAGTGAAAGCCAGTGGATGCTGGCAACGCCAGATTAAACTGTGTTCTGAATCCAAACATCTCACACACACTTTAAACCAGCACAAATCACCTTGAGAATCTCACAGCATCCAATCAGCACATTTTCAACCAGAAGCATTAAACAAAAACATAAAAGAAAGACCTTATTTCAGCCTAGACGCATAGAAAAACAAACTCTTACTATGCACTGAGCTCGGTCGTTCAGGATGAAGCAGAGTGCAGGGATTTGGCAAGACCATGAAAAAACCTCGTTGTTGACGACTGAAGAAGCAGTTCCAGGGGGCTTCTAGAGGCAAACTGCAGAGGGTTTTGCATGTGCTAATGTCGGCCATGCGGGAACTTAGAAAATTGGGTACACAAATAGTATTTCTTTCATATTTCTCTAGGTAACATTGTGAAGGTTTTGAAAAGTTCTTAGAAAAAAATGGTCCACATACAAGTGTGGCCCCGTTAAAGTGGGCGTGCCTCCAGGGAGCGACGCCACTACCTTCGAAGCTAGCTTATTTGCCAACAAATATGGTGTCTCGCGCAAGGCACACTGGGAGGTGCGGTTTGATGAGTGAAATGGAAGTCCAACACATTGATATGATATATGATATGATATGATAAGATATGGGCAAACACCTGCATTTTGGAGATGTTTCCCCCAGGAGGCCAGGAGTTTCTTTGCTTCAGCCAGAGAGGTTTGAGGTTCTTGGTGTCTTGTGATGTTAGGAAGGAACGAGGAACTGCTATTACTAAATGAGCTTTTTATCACTCAAAAATGATTAACTTTGAAGGTTTCCAATCAAAGAGCAACTAATAGAAATCGTTGCATTTGTGACAAGTTGACAGGATTATTCACTGGCTTGCTAAATGCAGCTGCCCGTATTCTCACAGGTACCAAGAAATCGGAACGTATTACTGCAATTCTTACATCTCCGCCCTCATTGCGTATTTATGTTTTCTTGCCACCAGGGTAATTATAGAAGCTTCCACAAAGGCAGAGACGGTTTCCTGAAGCCGGGTGGTTTGAAAGAACCTCCAGCCACTGTGAAAAGAAAGAAAGGGACGTTGCTGAAAATTTCTAACTCGCCCACACTTCTTCATTAGTCTGACAGAGGTTACATCTCTAAAACGCTTTCATCGTATCATCTCTAAAGAGTACCGGGCAAAACAAAGCAGGACGGCATTTTTCTAAGCAGTATTTCATATTAGATCAGTGAAATACCTTCATCTTTTAAGCCATGAAAGGCTGTCAGCGCTCTCGGAGCTCTTGTGTTTTTGCACAGAGGATGATACATCATTACAATCAGTTCTCCCTGCTGTTTGACACCATCATCCCTGCATGTTTTCTACGCGTCGGTGTTGATCACCGACAGCAATGTGGTTTTGTTTTGATAATTATGCCACTACAAACCCTCTTGACAGCTCATTTTCTTTTAATTTATAGACATGCCCTTATCTTTTAATAGACTTCCCTTTTTTCTGTCACCATCATCCCTCCTGGTCTGGAAACCTAAATCATGAATAACAATTATCATAACTTTGCTTCCAGGTTTTACTCTCTTATTTCAGTTTTGTGTGTTTGTGCTATTCTGGGCTGCATTTTGAAGCACTTCTTCCTTCCAGCCATAGTAACAGGAGCTAAATCCCTGACCTAACCTCACCGAAGGAGTGTGGTTGAATTTCTAAGTGAGAACACTTTAATGCACATTGTCTTTAGTTAATTTATGGATCTAATTATTAAACCTGAGCTCTCTTACCAGTGTAGCAGATAATTGAGTCTGCGGATACAAAGACACTAACTTGGCACATATGTTCCCATGGGCTTGCTTGTTTTTCCCAAACAAAACAAAACAAAAAAAAAACTTTAGCCACTGAAACATTCAAGATGGTGGCCAATTTGTAAGAATGATACAATAATTAGTTTAAAGGCTAAAAAAAGGCGGCCATCTTGACCTGAAATTCAAAAGCTTAATTCTACAAATAATCTGGTGTGAGTGAGATTCATCAATCACCACATCACACTCCGAGCCGAGTGTGAATGAAAACCTATTCAAATAAAATTACCTCTGGTTAGATTAGTCAAGAAAGTTTAAATTCAGCCTGCTCTGATTTTTTTCCCCTAAACAGTTAGATTTTTATATCTGCTAAGCAATAGTAAGAAATCCTGTGAAGGAACCCAGTTCCTTCATAACTGGGTTCCTTAGTTATGAAGGAGCCCAGAGGCAGCATACAAAATGTTCCTACAGCTAATTTAGAATAACTTTCAACACAAGACATTTCTGAATGGATTTCTCAAAAGAATACAACATAGAAATTAAATTGTTTTTAATTACATCATCAAAAATGACATGTTGAAGATCACTTGTACTCTTTCTTAATAATTATTGCACAAATCTTTACAACTCTTATAGTAGCTGAGCAGCTTTTGGTGAATTTCTGCTGTTATTTTTCAGATTTATTTTTAATTGTCAGCTCTAAACCTTTGAGTTTGGAATGCTTCCCTGCCACCATCCTAATCTTTAGGTAGCCAGGCACCTTCCAAAACTTAACATTTCAGTTCAAAACCTGTGGTCTTTTGAAAATGTTGAGTTTTATATGTGCAGGAAGTTTCCTGTGAGTGAGTCTGTCCATGCTGGTCCTGCAGGTTCTGCTGCTGCTGTGCATAGCAGACTGGATGGTTCACTCCATGTGGCGCAGCGGCAAAGACCCCGACAGCTTCTCCATCCCCTACCTGACGGCTCTGGGGGACCTGCTGGGCACAGCGCTGCTGGCGCTCAGCTTCCACTTCCTGTGGCTCATCGGAGACCAAGACAGCGATGTGGGAGACTGAGCCGGCCGCCGCAGCTAGAACACCCAGCTCTAGCGCCCTCTTGCCCTGATGGAACCCGGTGCGTTTTCTCACGGCCCCTTCAAATTCTGGAAGTAACTTTATCTACATGTTGGGATACAGACTCACTTTCTCTTCTGCCTTGTTTTCTTACATGTAGAAGGCTTCATACTCTTAACTTAAGACTCTGATTTTTGTTGGGCTTTTTGCAGCCATTCTAATCTGCATCTTTTGTACCAAAGCATTTGAGTTTTATTTTGCTGGTTTTGTCGAGAGGAGTACGAAAACATGGCCTTCTTCTCATCGAGGAGGTGAAAATATTTTGGACATTTTGGGAACTTTTTATGCACAAGAAATCCCAAAACGAACTCCCTGTGAAAATCTAAGACCGCAATGGCCGAATGAGAGAGAGAACTTTAAAGGCAGCGACTGTGACCGGACCGGCTGAAACCGGAACAGACGTCAGCTAACATCCTCCATTCAGCCTGCTTTAGCACAAACACACACACACACACAGCCTTCTGTTCCCACAGGTTCATTCCACCATCATCACATGGGTCCTGACATCAAGGTTTATGAATGTTTTAAAGAGTTCCTCCTCCACCTGTTGCTGAGCAACTGCTGGTCAGCTGGCTGAATGAATATTTTTTCTCACACTTGCAAAAACAGCAGAATTATGCAGCTCAATATTTCTGCTTACAGAAGAGGGAAGTTGGTGACCCCAAACATCTTTTTGGTAACAGATGGTACTTTTCCTGAAGGTTCTCATGATGCCTTGTGAAATAACAGATCTGCTCAGATTAAATATGTCATTTATTATCTCATCATTTAGCATTAGCATATGTAGCAATCAGATGAAGGAGCTGATGAAAGAGAAGAAATAAAAAGCTGTTGATAAATTTCTGTTTATGCTTTAAATTCCATTAGTTATATTCTATATTTTATTTTTGTCAAATTGTGTATTCTTGTTTTGTGTCTAAGCAGGAAGACTTTTACTTTTGTTTCTGTTTGGAGGCCAATTCGCCCCTTTGCCAGTTTAGACATCCTTATTAATCTGAGTTCATTTCAGTTGGTTGGTATTTTTGAATAGTGCAGCTACATAGTTGTACAAAATGCTCAAATTTGCTGTATTTTCAAATTGCGTATTATTCTCTAGAGATCCACCGATTGTAATTTCCTGGCCGATCACCATCATTATGAACTCTGGTGAAACCAAAATCACATAAGATATTTATTGAAGCGACATATCCATGTTTCATTACAGTTGACCTCAAGAAGGTTATAGAAGATAAATAGTGTGTCAAAAAATGGCAAAGGGGCAAAATGAGTGTCCCCCATGGCGGAAACATAGTTGTTTCCACGGTGTTGACTTGCATACCAGCAAACAGCCGTCACTATTCAACCTGACTTAGCAGCAGTTTTGTGTTCTGTTCTTGTTTCCAGGTGAGTTCCATCTGAAGGCTCTTCAGTGGAGCTCACCTCTTTCAGGGAGCTGATTCTAGCTGACAGCTGCCACAGCAGCAGCAGAAATGAGGCTTCTATAATACGATCAGCGGCTCTCTCAAGTTTACACAGCCTGCTGAAATGACTGCTGGAAAGATGTGAAGGAAATGGCAGCATCATTTTTGACACAATTTGACTTTCATGTTGTAGAAATCAGTTAATCTGCTGGATTTATTTCTGCAGTCTTACTTGTCCGCTTGGTCTCACTGTGAAGCTGAAAAATCAAACCCATCTTCAGACGTCTAGCAGACACAAGTGGGATTTGGAGCGGATTGTAATTTCATCTGCCTTCACAAAAACCCAGTTCCATCTTAAGAAAAGTAACCCAAGAGCATGATACTGCCACCACTTTGCTTCACTGTTTTTTTTTTTTGTTTGTTTGTTTTTGTGGTGTGTTGTTTTTACTTATCAGATTTTTTTTTCTTTTTTCAGTTTAGTTGTGCAAAGAAAATATTGAAAAAGTTTTAGAGGATTCATCAGGGTGTCATGTTATTACATCACAGAAAGCAGCCATCTTAGCAGGTGTGTCTGAGAGCTGCTGTGTTCAGAAGAGCCTCTCTTCCTTCTTCATGTGCCTCTAGAGATTCACTAGCCTGGTGTTCTCACTGCTATCAATGCAAGTTTCTTTTTACTGCTTTTACCTTGTTTCAAATGACACACCCACTATTGGGAGTGAAATATGTTGGGTTACGATGATTTTCTTTCTTTTTTTTATTATTATTTTGGAATGATTAATACAACTGTGCAATCCTGTTCTCTCTTCTAGCTCATATGGACCTAAATATTTCAAAATAAATGTTACTAATTTGAAAAGTGAATCGTTTCTGGGTGTTTTTCACTTCAAATGTTTAGTAATCAAGCAGCCAGCCTCTCATCTCCATGATCAAATGGTTTGGACCTGTGTGTGTGTGTGTGTGTGTGTGTATATGTCCTGGAGGAGAGAAGCATCCTGAGAATTCTACAAGCAGCAGCTGAGAGCATGAATAATGAGCCAGAAGTTGTTTGAAATGCTTTCTCTTCTCTTTCTCTAAATTAGCTCCTAGATATGCTGTGTGCTCTTTGATGGTCTCCATGACAACATGACTAGGCAGACACTTATTTAGTTTTTATTTATTTACTTATTTTTTACAGTCAGATATGAGTTGTTGTGTCCAACAGTTAAAACGTGGATAAATCAGGTCATCAAGATGGAGGCTAAACAAAGGGATAGAAAAATAACCTCATTAAAAGTAACTAATCCAAAACACTGTCAAATATAATTTGCCCAAACTTAAATCATTCATTTGACATGTTTGGGTTCTAACACAGAGTCACATAGTTGTCCTGGTGGTGGAGCGAGGATGGAGGTGTTGACCAAACCACACCAGCAATATGAGCAACAAAAGACAGATTGCTTAAAATAAAGGAAGAACTGGATTCAGAGAATAAACTGCAAAATGGTGAGCAAAACAAAACTATTCATTAAATTAAAAAAACTAATAATTTTTTACATTATTTACAAATCGAGAAATGTCAATTTTTTTGTCTGAAATGTCGCTAAGTAGCAAGAAAGCTGCTGCAGTTGACAGTCACAGTAAGGTGACTATCAACAGAAGGACAATGGATTGTTTGTCTTTTAGGGACAATGTGCAGATGGAGCCACCAGAACGTGGTGAATCCATGGCTCTGCTGTAAAATCTGAAACTACCAGTTCCCCAAAACGGCGAATGCGCAGCCACTCCCAAGTTTAAGAGGGTTTTCACTCCGATGTCTGAAGTGGTCCTAGAACTAATAAGATGAGGCAGAAAATGCATCTTTGACACTGTAGCCTTTGTCATCAGTGCTTGATGAGGTTTAACTTTGCAGGAAAGTCTCTGACTCATCACTGTGAAAGATCAACGGCTCCCACCACCAGCTTGTTCTGGTGTTTTGAGCATCTTTTGTGAAGTGACTGCATGTCCTGAGTTAAGCATTGCAGCTTTGGGACTCTCCAGACAGTTTACCCATTACAGAAATGCTCTGCATGTATAAGTTTCATTAGGGTGAAGTGAAGGTTTAGGCCTATGTTCTGCGGTCACCAAGTCAGGACCTGAGGGACAGTAAAACTTAATCATCCCTCTGCCGCTGCTGAAGCAGCCACCTTCAACATGATTAATGTAACAGAGAGAGTCTGGGAGGTCTGGCAGTAGCCAGCAGCCTCTTGATGAAACAGCTCGGCATCTCCCCAGGGTGCTACAGGAAACAATGGATGCTTCAGCTACAACATAATTAGAAACAGATTTCTCCAGAGGTCTCAGGCTCCTGTCAGTCAAGCACAGGACTTTCCAAAGAAAACAGAGGAAAATGGTCTTAAGCTGTTGGGAACTGTTGTAATACATAAACTGTAGCTGAAACTCATAAAACCATTAGCTTGTGACATTATGCTATGTTGATGTTTATTTTTTTGTTTTTTTTAAAGAGGCAGTATTGTGTTTTCCAGCCACATAGTTCCATTTTATAGCGCAAGGAAGTAATGTTATCATCAGCTGTTATAAAAATGCTGTATATATCAAATATGACTTTGATACTTAACATCTTGAAATTGGGCCTCTGTCTCTTTAAAAACTCCATCTCTTTCTGTAACTCTGCCTTCAGGAAGTCATCACAACATGGCTCCTCTATTAACCCTTTAACAAGATTTTTACCAGCTTTGTGCTGAGAAGTAGCTCCTATAATGAGCTCAGCAGATGTGCAGTTCCTCCAGGTGTTTGCTAATTGCTACTGGCTAGTCTGAAGGAGCCGAGTGGGGGAAGTTAGGCGGAGGGAGGTGCTCTGTGACACGAAACCAGCTGAAAGGTTGCCAAGGGAGATTAAAGGATTTCTCAAGTCAAGGCAACACACCAGGTATGTTTTTGATGAGGGAATAACATCAAAACATGATGCAAAGCTAACAAAAACTTTATCTTTACATAATGCTGCTCCTTTAACAGAATCATGAGTTTTCCCTTCCACTAAAATTAGGTTGTTTTTTTTGAAGGCCAGAAAGACGAAATTCATTGTTAAAAATTTGAAGAATTCAAATGTTTTAGATCAATGAAAACTTTATCAGACCTGACTACTTTCACATCTGTAGAGTCAGAAACTGTTGAAAGAAAATCTAGTCTGACTGAGCTGTTTAGCAAAGAAGTTTGGGCAAAAATTAGAAAGCTGTTAGACACATACCAAAAGGAACAACACCTGAAACTGTAGCAAAGGTTGGTTGTGCAAACTCAAAGGGGTTGACCAAACATATACAAACTATAATGTCACAAAACAGGAAAGGATTCAAGGAATTGTATCCTTGAATCTTTTCCTGGTCGTTCCATTTAATCACTGGACTGTTGTTCTTCTGCTTTCCTTCTAACCACCAGGGTGCGCTGTGGTAAAGTCATGCTTGATGCTTGATGACATTTTCACAGCAGTATTAACCTTCAAAATGTAAAATGTCCGACATATGAGCACACCTGTCTGGCTTAATTGCGTTCATTTGCCTCCCAGCTTAAAATGTCATCGTTGGAATGAATTACTGGGTACTTTATGATCCTGGTGGAGCATCAATCACACTTTATATCCTGATTTGTACTTTTTTCCTTTCAGTGCATCAAAATTGATTAGCGGTGCTTAAATGCAATAGCAAAATCCTACCTTCACCCACTGGCGACTACCAGACACGTTGGTGTAGATTCTCAGGCATCCAGGATGTGATGATCTTTAGAGTTTTGATTGAAGGTGATTGAACTTCTCTTGCTGTCTTGAAGACCTGTCACCGTTCATCCAAGAGGCTTCTTCAGTTCTGAAACTTAGCTTGAAAGTATCTGACTTATTAGTTGTAATCAGAAGCAATCGTGCTGATAGGACTATAAAGATCACGAATGAGGCCATCAAAGTCACATGAATCTCTGGCCCTAACCTCGATTCAGTCCCTGTTAGAAGATCCAATTCATCAGGTCCAGAAGCAGCAGCTCAAGGACCTTTTGTACAGCGTAGACAGTCAACACCGACAGTGCTGCTTTGACTCGGCTCCCCAGACAGTTTCACAGAACCTCACTCTGTGAGACGTGACCAAATCAGCTCGCATGTTGGCCAGCATGGTCGGTGTCTAAGACGCTAACAGTGATTTAAATAGAGAGTAGAGCCACAGAGCCATGAGGTCTTGATTGCCTCATTAGTGATCCGTATTGCCTGATCAGTGTGATCGTTTCTGATTATAAGCCTGACATGTTCGACCACGAGCCCAACTGTGTACTTTCTGAGGTGTATGTGGACACATTATACGCACCGTGTGTCTGGTGGTTTCCATGTGTAGCTGTATAAATATGACTTAGTCTCAGACTTACAAAATACAAGACTTCATGATTCACATGAAAAAAAAAAATTGCACCCCAAAGTGTTTTTAAAGTATAGTTACCAGATCCTTCACGGCTCAAGAGAAAATATTCAGAGCTGCATTTATGTGGCAGGAGATGCATTGTTGATGTCAGAGGACAACAGGCAGACTGGTTAGTAAAGGTGAAAAAGCAACGATAGCCTAAATAACCATTTGTTACAACCAAATTTGCAGACTGCCATCTCTGACCACATGTCACCTGAAACCTCTGAGCAGACAGACTACAGCAGCAGAAGACCAGCTCACATGTAACTGAGACTAGAACTCACGCTGACTCCTCAAACATGGACATGAATTCTAGTGTTGCCTGGTCTGATGTGTCTTGTTTTCTTCAGCGACATTCAGATGGCAGTTTCAGAATTTGGTGTGAGCAACACTTCAGGCAGTGGAAGGTGATGTAACGGTGTTGGGGATATTTTCTCAGTCCGCTTTGGACCGCCACGCCTCAACTGAATTTAGTTTGAATAACACAGGCTTCCTGAGTGTTGCTGCTTATCTTGTCCAATTCATTTCCTCTAATGGCCTCCATGTCCACCTGATCTGCATCTGATTTGCATCACAGACCTGCAGCCAACAAAGCCACAGCCACTGCAGGATGCTATCAGGTCAGAGCTAACCAGAGTTTGAGAGACGTTACAGATTGTGTGTAAAAAGGCTTGTAAGAATAAGGGCAGTTCTGAAGCCAAAATGTATTTCTACATTACTGTGTATTTCTGTTGACAAGGAAGTACATTTATCACTGGGTCTGTTTTGGACCTCAACAGCTGCCATAGAGGACCTGAATGAAAAACATCAACAGGATTCTTTTCATTCCAGTCGTGGGAAAAGCTGATAGCATCAGTGATGCTGCGGAACATCATGTTAGCAGATTTATTTGTCACAGTGCAGATTTCACACCACTGATCTCAGGTCCCTTTGCAGGGTCCAGAAATAAAATCAACTCCATGTACAGAAAAATTCCCATGATATCTGTCTGATCTTGTTTTAGATCATATTTGAATTCCATCTCTTTTACTGGAGGACATACTGAAGCTTGTAGCTGTGAGATAAGCAGCTTTACAGCCACAGGAGTCACTCAGGGTTCAGTGTCAGGGCCAGGCTGGAAGCAGAACAACCGGCTAACTTCTAAAACGTAGCTCTCTTCATCTGTCTTTACTTAGGTAGTGGCTTTTAATTAATAAGATCTGTTATGCTACTTTTAATATAGATCAATCAAGTTAAAATGTGTTGCTGTAAATAAATAAGATCTTTTTTTCACCTCTGAATGTGTCACATGTGCCTTTAACTATTTCTTTTCCAATGAGCAAAAATCAGAGTCAGAATTCAAACACTGCTTGGAAAATGTATGTATAGTTTTAACTGGAAGATATTAATAACAAAAATGTCATTTAAAAAAAAAATAGTGATTATCACAGTCCACTTATATTGGTTGGTCATGTTAGTTGGTGTAAGTAAAACCAACTAACACGATATATTAGTTGGTCAGGAGGAAATTAAGCTTGGTTTGTGGAACATTGAATTGTGTTGCTGTTTATTGGAATAGTGTGCATGAATATGTTCATATTAGGATCAACTGGTTATGAAGGAGTGGCATTTTAAAACTGTATGAGCGCCTCCAAGTGGTGAAAAACTTAAATTGATAAATTACTCAGGTTGTTCAGGTTGACATGATGTTATTATGAGATCAGAAGTGAATCGACAAAGGCGCCAACATGGATGATCAAACGTTTAGGTACTTTGGAACAAATAAAAATAGGATTAAAGTAATTGCTCGTGAGGTGATTAATGTCAGATATATAATAAATACATTCTAATGTCAGAACTCATGCTGGTTATTTCGAAGCCTCCTTTCAGCCTCTAATCAAACGCTTCCAGAGATTGTGTTCTCGTCGCAGCCTGTGATCATCCACCATGACCTGACCAGCTTCTCTCATTGGTGGAGTTGTGTTTATGGGATTTCCTTTCTCTGCACTCTGATCTGTTCCCAGAAAATTTCTAGTATCAAAAACCTGGAGCTGTTTCTCATAGAACATTCTGCCTAAACCTGCATGATGAGCAGCTTTATCTAAATGCTGTGGCCTTGTCTGTTTTCCAAACACCAAACCTTTATAATTAACCTGATTCCTTTGCTCTTATTATAGTAATGTGAACAGGAGATGATAAAGCTGCTCTTGTTGTGATAGCCCAAAGTTTATGAAGAAACTTCCAGCACTCTGTGTTCATTCTATGCAGTTTTTTCTTGGTTTAAATATTAAGCTTTTCAACACAGAAACACAGAAAAGCACACAAACACACACACATACACAGACAACTTTACTGTAGCCTCCCTGTAATGACAGAGTTTATAGCTGGAGAGGGTGGAAGGCCACAGTGTATTTCAGTCTGAACCACAAGGTTAGACAGGAGGAGCAATACTGCCACATATTGTGTGTTCGCGTGTGTGTGTGCACGCTGACAAGACATCAGGCAAGTGGCAGCACTCACACGCCCATCCAAACACGGCTCCCTGTAATTTCATTGTGCCTTGCTTACAGTGAGTGTTGGTGTAGAGCATCTCTCTATCGGAAGGCTGTCGGTTCCACCGTCCGCCGTGACACATGTTCAAGTGTCTTTGGGCAACGATGAGCTCTGCCTCTGCTCCCGCCCTTCATGTTGTTCTGAGCACAAATAATGAGACGCCAAGGACGCCTGCAGCTGAAGCAAAGTCCTTTCCAGAGCTGGGGGGAGAACCCCGGGGTGTGAACTGTGGCCAGTCAGTGCTGTGAGACTCAACACGTTTCCCCACACTAAATGTTTCAGATCATCAAAATAAATTTTACTACGAGGTAAAGATAAGTTCACAGAGGCTTCAGTTTGTTTTTGAGCCAGTCAAGAGTTGTGCTGTGGAACTGAAATGTCCTTAAGTGAAGGTCACAACGTGAGCAGATGGCCGGCCGTCCTGCACCATCCACAGCCAGAGAGATAAAGTTATGGTCACAGCTAAATACGGCAAGCCATTTGGGTCCTAAAGAAACAAAGCAGCCTCAAACCATCATATTTTCCTTCCGCTTCATATTTTTGTGCTACATTGTGATAATTGATAATCACATAAAATACCCAAAATAAAACAAAGTTTGTTATGATGTGATAAAATGTGGAACCTTTCATGACGCTGTGGAGCAGCTTGGACAGCACAGCGGACCAATTCAAGGCTCAGTTAACTTGGATTCTAAAGACAGGTTGATCGAACCAAAATATCAATAATATTGATACCAAATCGGTATCATTATCAGATCAATACAGAATTATTTTTGCTTGGATTCCCTCTCAAATGATAATCGTGTTGGACTTTTATTGTGGAAAAATGCCCACAAATTTGTTTTAGTTTGTGTTGTTTCTGTTTATCGTGTCACTATGAGACACACAGCGTCAGCATCTTCCATATGTTGCTAATCTATGAATGGGAATGTTTATTCCTCTTGCTTCCGTTCATCTTTTTCATGCCATTCGGTGGGTGTCACCTCTGTCAACTTTGCCCGTTTTAGAGAAAACATGGTGTGCAGCAGAGGATGGTTGGTGTGATGAGGATGCTGGGAGCTGAAGAAGCACAGATGGAGACGTGGGCTGGGAAACAAACAGAGCAGCTGCAGCTCTGACTGCAGCTTTGTTTGGAAAGAGCAGGAGTTTTACTGATTACAAAGCAAAAACCTGTAGCAACAACGTAGCATTAAATGAAGAAGCTCTTCATGTGTAAGTCTACATAAGCAGTAGAAATAATAGGGAACTCTTCACTGATTAGAAAACCTGTCCTAAAAGCTCATCTGTTTAGCCTTCTGCTGTCACTAACTCATTGTGTACCAGGATGCATTCATGGATCATTAACGCTTTTTTTTTTTTTTTTTTCGTGTCAGCTCGTCCAGTCATACTGCTGCTCACACTGAGGCAGGGGTCTGCTGGAGGTTTACTCCTGTTGAAGCAAAGTTACTGTTCTCCACACTCACCACATGCATATTCAGTTTAATGGATTGCTGCAAAGTTACCATCCAAATGCAATCATTTGTCCCCTGCAGCTACATGATGCTTCAGGAGGGATTGCTGTAAATTTAAAGGTACAGTATTGGGTAAAATCGACTCTTTTTAGCTTTATAACATGTCAGAATGTTATTCCTTCATTAAAATCACACATGGAGTGTTGCCTTGATTATTTCATGCATTTTTGAGAAATTCTTTAATCTCCATGGCAACCATTCAGCTGTGCAAAACGCTGCCTTTGAGGCGCAGATCTTGCTCAGAGCTGCAGTGTCCACAATTGTGCCTCACAGTGCAGCCCTCAGTCCCACTCAACTCCTTCAGACTAGCCAGTAGCAATTAGCAAACACCTGGTGGAACTGGATACCTGCTGAGCTCATTATAGGAGCTACTTCTCAGTGCAAAGCTGGTATAAACCTTGTTAAAGGGTTAGTAGAGGAGCCATGTTGTGACGACTTCCTGAAGGTGGAATTTCAGAAAGAGCAGGAGTTTTGAAAGAGATTTGTGAGATGGTTTGTGTTGGTAATTATTGCAGAGAAAAAACTAAAATCTATATTAAAAAAATCAACTGGCAGTCTTCAAAGTTATAAAAATGAATTTATAACACAATCTAGAAGCTAGAACTTGGCCTCTAGCTGTAGAGCTTTATGGTTATGAGCACAAAATCCTTAAGAAAGCTTCATCTTAGTTTACAGCACAAACCAGCCATATGTAGCACAATAAATAAAATTGTGAAATCATTGGTTTGTTCACAAACATGAAAAATAACTCATCTGGCTGCAGCTCTCACCCCATAGCAGCCCTTATTCTTTGTAAAGCAACACACACTGGCACCATCTGAACTCTCCTGTGGCTGATCTTCTGCTTTCTGCTCTCTACTTTGATGATTCTTCTTCTGTGGTTGTGCCGGTGCGTCGTTTGTGGAAAATATTTGAAATCAGACAAGAAGAGAAAATATTAATTTTTGAGGTAGTATATGACAAACATTCAAAGTTATTAAGAGATTGGAAATGCTAAAAGATGGGGGAAAAAATTATACGCTAATATGTCAGAGTTGTTTAAAAAATACTTAGACATTGACATTTTCAATGTATTTTAGTGAAGTACTTTAATCATGTTTCTTATGTGATATGCCACCTGGTGGCAAAATTGAACAATTGGAGTCAATGTAAAGTGTGTCAAGATGACATTTCTTGTGACTTTTGACTGTATAAACAAACTGAATTGATTTGATAAAATATCCAAAAATAACCATCTGTTCTACTTTGATCCACATGTCCTTTATGTTAAAGATCCACCACAATCTGTAACATCCTCTACATATTTCTTGAGTTAAAAAAACAAAAAAAACAATAAATACTTATCATGAGCCACAGGCCTGAACACAACTTAAAAATAAAAGTTGTAAAAATGGTAACAAAAGAAGCATTACATATATTGAATTCTCAATGTGTCCAGAGTGGAAAATAAATTTGTCATTAAAGTAATGTCCAGTTAGCACACCTCTGGAAACACTGGGAAAGTAAACAATGTGATTATATAGGCACTACTTACAAAATGTGGCAAAATTATGAACAAAACATTTTATTGTGTTCGCTAACAAGGGAAAAACACTCCAGCTCGGACATTTTCTGCTTCCTTTGGCAAACAGCAAACATGCAGCTCAGTCTAATTGTAGACATTGCTGAAAAACAAGTAAAAATATAGCTGCAGTTTTGAATATAAATACTCCTGCACTGCGAGACGCCGGGGCTGGAGTCAGGCAGGCTGTCCAGTTCAGAATATGAACAAAAATACCCAAATCTGGCCATTTGTTTTTCTCTCTGCTAGAGGCAAAGCAAAGGCTCTGTGTGGTTGACTTCCTGTGAGCATTCAGACAAACTGGACATGACCACACTTCACTTTTAGTGTTTTAGCTTTTTTTTTTAAATACATGATGCTGGGGTGGGCACAAGAGGAAAAACACAGAGTGAAGGGAAAGAGAGGTTTCTGTAATAGCTTGTTTGCAAGCTAAGAGGTCCTTTGTGTATTGTTCATTTTCCATGTAAGAGGCTAAATAAGCTGTTTAAATTGAGCCTCAGATGCTTTGCTGAACTGCTGAGTAAGATCTAGTGTGGCATTAAAAATCAGCAGGAGAGCTAATGTGCAAAGGGAGCATTTATATTTCTGTCCTCCTGAATCATGCTTGGAATACAGTCATTATGTGTGGAGGATGAAGGCTACGGCTACAGGCCAGAGCAGTAGCTCCTCTCTTCAATCAGAGCCAGATGTCTGACTGGGAGCAAAGCACCAAAGAAAAAGAGCTGCGGTCCCGTTGAACTGCAGGCTGCAGCAGGCACACATGTTCACACAGCTTCAGAAAGACCTCTGAGGAGCTTCACCTGTATTATCACTTGTTTTATTTAGGCATTATTTAAACAAAAAGGTCAATTATGACTGTTTATAAAATAGTTGAAGGGTGGTGTCAGTTTACTGTTGCTGAGAAAGGCTGGCAACTTTGAGAGGACCTTGAAGGGAGACATGGTGGTGTGCGACCCAGTGAGCCCAAAGCCCTCCTTTGGATGGTTTAGGGTGAATAATGTCCCCTAAACAGCGTTCACTCATCCTGAAATCTTCAGCATTTTCAGACTGTCCTGATCGCTGACAGAAGCATACAGTAGTGACGAGTCTAGTGACATGCCATAAAGACAGCAACCTCACTTTACCATTGAGCCACCCAAGGAAAAATGTTAGACTCCTTAAAGGGAGTGAGATATGTCTGATGGGAGTGAACGAGTGGAGATAGAGAAAAAGCTTGGCTCTCACTTCAAAATTTGGTTGCATCAAATTACAGCAACCAAAATGTTCCTGACTGTCCCGAGTACCGAAGGACAAAGTCAAGAGCTCATATATTATAAACCATTCTGAAGGAAATGTAGAGAAGAATTAGATAAGTCTGAAGCAAACTGAAAGGAAAAGGACCATCCATCCTTTTTCTATACCTGCTGGTGTTTGTAGAGTCTTAACTGATCCTTGAACAGATTGCAAGTCCATCACAGAACAGACAACCATGCACTCCCACTATACCTAAGAGTGATGTTTGGACTATGGGAGAAAGCTAATGAACCCACAAATGCAGATTCATAAGATAATATTTTTTATCAGCTGAGAATATTTTTATCACTGAGGATGGCTTCTGACCAAATTTTCTGCCCTTCTTTTTCAGACCTGCTCTCTTGAGCTTCTCACAATGTTGATCTTACAAATTTAGGTAAGTTAAATCCAACGACATCCAGAACTTCTTCTCTGGCTTGTTATCTTCCAGCTGGGTCAATGGATGTTCTTGTCAATCTTTGTAAACAAAACACTGAAACCTCATTCTACATCACTTTAAATACCTGGAGACTGCACACACAGCCAGCTGTGCTACTTGCTGTGTGGGTAAAGAAAAGGTTTCAGTGATTCAAACGCACCTTAAATCACTCTGAAATCAGACAACAAAGTCAATTAAATATGTTTTTATTATTGCTGCTTGCAGCAATGTTTCATAAGATAAACAGAAACAAAACAAAACATAAGAAAGACGACAAAAGGGTAATCTTAATTTACTTAAAGACGTGTTTGGCTGGTAGCCTGGTTGGGTGTGTGCCTGCTTCCGTCCACTGGGCCCCTATGAGGGGCATGGTGGCTATGTGATCCAGTGACTGTCACTCCTGAAAACCTCATTGACTGTCTCTTTTCTTTAAGGTACACCCAATCACATTCATGCATCCCGTTCTTTAATGCATCCTTGCCGGTTGGCCGGTCTGATCAATCTGTAAAGAACTTTCAAACGTCATTGATGCGTTGATGTCTTCAAATCGAAAGATTGGATGATCTGTTCTGCCAGCATCCAAAACTGAAGATAAAACTGGCTTTGGTAAAACACTTGACTGAAGGCTACACCGCTGTAGTTACTGCCGGTGAGTTCATGGTTGTAAAGTAAGGAGCCGTATATTATAAGGCACCCTTTAGGATGTGATAAGCCAATTTTCCTTTGACATGAATCTAATGAAATGGTTCATAGGTAAGGGGTATTAACTCACCATGCTGACAGGGCAGCACAGGACAAGAACTGCTTTACAATTTGACGGAGTTTCTTAGATAAGAGGGGAGAAGGATGAGCTTAGCTCTCACAATGCATTGGAGTCAGTGTGTTAGGGTGTTTTTTGCTCTGCAGAATGTGAGGCAGCCTCTGATGTAGAGAACATAATCAGAAGAATCCCTCGATTAAGTTCATCTTCTGAAGATAAGTTCTTCTTGAAGACCCGCTTCACCCAGACATTTCAGTTTTTGTAGGTGTTAGGTCCTTCAAGCCCGCTTCCAGTCAGCGCTCTGGCTCTGCTGACTGAACATCCTTCAGCTTATGCTCACACAAGCACACTTTCCTCTAACCTCTCAGGACTCGTTAAATATCCATTTGCAGACACAACACCAACAAAGCACGACGACAGTTTTTAAAAATCAAGTTTTCTTCCAAAATTTGCACTTCACTCTTCTTTTATTTTTGCCATTCTGCAAACAAGGCAGCCATTGTCAGAGTACCAGCTCTGCTGTCATTTAGTCCAGCTTCAAGTAGCTGGGTATGGAGTAGTTGAACATGAGGAAGTCCATCTTATAAAGTTGGTAGAGTTGGACCTGCTGTTGAGAACTGATATTGCTGAAGAACTGAGCGGTCATGGCGTCTGTGGTACGAGTGGACTTGGCGTAGCTTGGGAAGCGCAGGGAGTCACCAACACCCACTAGCCGCAGTATGTAGTTTGCATCCTCTTCAAGGGTCTCGTACTTGCCCACCATGTCATAGTGGATGTGACATGGGTGACAAAGCTGGTAAACTGTCTGCCAGTGCTCGTTGAGTGGGCCATCGCGCTGTGTGGCTGGATCCACTAGGTACTCGATAAACTCTTTGAATTTGACATCAGCGCCATTGATCAGGGCGTCCTGGGTGGCATTCTTGCGGTAGCGTCTGATGATCCGGGTGCCAAAGCGCTTATGGAAGGACGAGTTGTACTTCAGGGTGAACTTGTTACGGTAAGCTGAGACCAGCCTCTCAAAGGGCTCACGGACAAAGAGGAACTTGAAGTAGTTCTTGAGGCGATGGTTGATCTCAGCAATGCTGTACTGATTCAGCGTCTTCAGATTGGAAGGGACATGGGCCTGATTGGAGGGGATTTCCATGGGGTCACTGTACAGGAAAGACACAAGGACAATGAGACGGAATTACTGAACCCGCCACATTTGAACAAGCAATAGACAACTGAACAAATGTAATCATTTAAACATAAAATAATACAGACACTGCTTCAAAATAATCTCAGATGCATCTGATTTCCACAAGAACCTTTTGTCCACCTGTAGTAATTCAGTTGAATGGAGATTTTTATCCTTAACGTCTCAGAATGGACAGTGCTTAGAGCAAAAATCAAGCAATGATGTTAAGAGAGCTGTGTGTAAACTTCAGAGGCCAGATTGTGTGAAAGCACAAATCAGGCAAATAATACAAAAAAAGCTTCTGCAGCATTGAACATCCCCACAAAGCACCGTGGTCTCTGTTACATGCAGATGGGAGACGTTTGGAACCACCAGGCTGTCCAACCTGAGCAATCAGAGAGTAAAAGGCCTCAGCCAGTATGGATCTTTTTAGACTAACAACAGACACTGCTCTCCATCTGGCTAACAATAATTAACTGTAAAGGATGATGGTGAGACGACAGCAGTGTTTCATAAATGACTCCTGCTCAGGAATGCTTGGGACCTTGGATTAAGGAGAACATTGATTTTTCAATGCAACATTGACCCAAAGCACACAGTCAAAATAACTCAGGAGGAGCTTCTGGGGAATTCTGGGAAAGTCCTTGAGAGACTCAGTCAGAGTTCAAAATCTCTGGAATTTTGAATTAGCTGAGAACAAATGAAAACATGAGCCAAAAACAGGTGTGGCAAACCTTTTGAGGCTCACATCACTGTCACCAAATTAGACTGTGACCTTTAGGTTCCACATGTGGTGAATCCTACATTCTTACAACACAATGCCTGAACCCCAGAGCCATAAAAATGTGACACTCACCTGTACTTGCCCCGGCCTGTGAGCACCATCATCACACGTTTCCAGTTGGTGCAGGCCACCTTGGGGACATAGCAGTAGATGAGCTCATGGTCTTCGTCCACCACGAGGTGTTTAAGGTCCCCGGGTGTCAGAACTCTCCGCTTTCGACTGAAAGCGCTGTTAACTCTGCAGGACTCCACCACCTTGTCTCTCCTGGCCTGGTGGAGGACAGCAGCTCCTGATGGGTCCAACTGGACCATTTATGGAGAAACAGAAGAGAGCAAAAGAGAGATATGCATTTAATCCAGAGTAGTAAAATGATAGAAACCCTTTAAAAGTATTATACACCAGGGAACAAATCTTAAAAGCATATAGTAGGAATGTCCCAGTCTCAGTCCCAGTTTTATTCTTACAAATCTGAATTCTCCAGCAAAGACTGTCTTTTTTTATCCTACATATTGACATAAAAAGAAAGACTGTATCAACTGTTTTCCTGTCTGCGACAAATAATCTGTGTAGAAGAAACACTGCTTTATCCGAAATGTTATTTAGCTTGGGACACAGTCACAGTACTGAAGTAGATCATGACAGTGATGTGTCATGTGATAAAGGATAATGTGTCACTTTACTGCACTTTAAAGACACCGAGGTGTTCGTCATACACACGGCCTCTGATTTTATGAACTTTAATGAAGTATTGATCTGGAATTTGATATCAGCAAACAGAAACTGCTTGTCAAGAAATAAAGATAATATTTTATAACAGGCACAGTAAAAACCCTTAAGGCTCTCTAGGCACTGATGGTCAGCAGCTCAGCTCAGTGATGTGATGTGAAAACTCATGAAAGCACAAAACAATATAGGTGGATGGTTCTTAGCTTTGGAGGCTAGCCTTCCTAACTTATGCGTCCTTAGCTCTAGTTTAGCAATAAACTCTTAGTGTGCTGCATGTTGGGTATTGTGGGAAAAATCTCTAGGATTTCATTGCTAGCATGCCTGAGCTAGCTCTTTTTTATTATTAAAAAGGCTCACCTCCTTCCCTGTAATTCAGGCTCTTTTTCAAGTTCTTCCACCCATCCATTTTCCATACTTATTGTAGAAGATGGCACCTGTTAGTGCAGATCACTTTTCATTTGTGTAGAAAAAAAGATTTTAGATTAGACTCCCATTTATTATAGTTGTTTTGAACCTGAATCTACAGTGGCCCAGTAGGGTCAACAAAATGCAAAAGCCACTACACAAAAATAAAAGCCACAATGGAAGCTATGCTGAAGTGAAAGTTATGCTAATTTATGTTTTAGGCTAACTTCTGCTGGAGCTTTTGTCGGACTGGACGTATTTATAAGTCCATTAAGAAAATAATAAATTTTTTTCTGACTGTGTTTATTCTGTCTCATAAAGGTATGGTGTGTTGTGTTGGACAGTCTTCTGTACAATCCAAGGTAGAATCTTTTTTAATTCTGTATGGGTTTTCTGTCACTACACTTTAATTTCCAGGCACATCAAAATAATGTGCCTGAAAATGTCCTCAAAGTGTCTGACGTGGCAGAAACCCTTTGGACTGGGACTTTAAAAACTTAATTTTGATTAATTAATTACACAGATTTTATTGCGTTAAAATGCAATTAATCATAATATTTTTTTCCCTACAAAGGTTCCAGCTGGAAGCAAAGCTGCTTCTCTTGGCCCACTGGGGATTCAGTTTTGCTTAAAAAGATGATCTGATTGGACACTAGAAGACAATATTGTTGTGATCAAGTTGCTCTGTCAGAAACCTGCTCCACAGACCTTTCTGTCTGGACTGGTGTATTAGTTTATATCTACTTTTCAAGCATTTCCACCAAATAAAAGATGAAGCACCCTTCTGAAGCACACAGAGGATCATTTACTGTCACTTACAGAGCCATTAAAGCTCTAAAGTTAATGAAGTTAGAGAAAAAAGAAAATGGAAGATGAAGAGGAAAGGTGGCTGAACAGCCAGACAGATGGACATGATTAATCATTTCCTTTATTCCTCTCATTTCTTTATTGATTGTATTCCCCCCATATTAACTCATGCCTATGATGGGAATATTGATATTAGTGAATCAAGCCCATATTAAGTATTCAGTATACATAGATCCAGCCACCTGTCATCTACTGGAGACACATTTCATATTCACAGTGAAGGCTGTAATAGAGTGTGGGATGGTGGGAGTTGGCGGATGCAGATGCAGAGAAATAAGCAGACAGAGGCCAGGCTGAGGGTTCTGCATCCACAGCGTTTCCTCCTGCCTCTCTCTGCCTACAGGTCACCGTTCCCCTCCAGGGCAGGTCCTGTTTTCCATACAGAATTTAAAACGATTATACCATGACCTGCATATCTTCTGCTGCATGCCCTTCCAAACAAGTGTGGCCTTTCAGCGATAACATCTACCAGGGCTAAACGGTAGCTTATGACATAATCCACCTGGCACTGTGGACAATGGCTATAAATACATATTTAGGAGGGAAGTTTGTGATGTGAATAGTTTGGGGGAAAATCCTTTTCTGATGTGTTTATTGGATGGTTTTGGTCCAGTTCTAAATATGGAACGGCTACGCTTCAGAAGCCGTGAAGGAATTAGTCAAACACATTATACTAAATCACATGTCACTGAACAACTCTGGGATAAGTTACACTTCATGGTTGGCTTTCACTATTGGACGTCTGGGACAGAGGTCAAAATATGACCTCTGTATATCCTCAGAGTTAACCTATGTGTGCTTTTCCTTGGAATTTAACTCCAAATTATTGCTGGAAAATTAATTCAGTTCAAGTCTCATCTCAAGGCACTTTACAAATAAATCATTTAGATTCAATCATACATGCAATTTACAATAGTTATAGTACAGCGTGCTCCATTAACTATTCAAATAGTTTCAAAAGTTTCTATATAAGGGAACCCTGCAGGTTGCTTCAAGTCATTGACACCCAGACACAATGCTAAACACAATGGTTAGCATCTGCAATGCAGCCAATCCAGGTGCAGCTTTCATTTTCCTTGGTGCTGATTGTCTCTAACCCCAAGAGTGGAAATAAGGAAGACCCTGGATGCCACTTGTAAGATGGTTTTAACATCAAAAATAACTCAGGCAATGTAAAATGTATAGCTGTTGATATCATTTATAAAGAGGGAAAGCTGTCCAAACGCTGTTTCCTTCCATGAATCATGAATTAATTTTGATTACAATTTTTGGACAAATTTCACAAACCACACCCAGGTAAGAATATTGTCAGGCTAAAAAAAATCCAAATCACATCATGTTCTGATGAAGTATTTCACATTATTAATTATATTTCTAGTCAAAAATATGCATGAATGCAACAGATTGACTGATAATACATCAATATTTTGGTGCAGCTGGCAGCTCATTATAATTCTTCTCATAGTCTCTGAATAACAGATGATTCTCACTGTTTAAAGCTGAGGTGTTACTGACCAGCAGATTCAACTGCACTTTGGAGTGTAGAGTAAATTGATTGTCTTAATTCGAAATTAAAATTATTAATGTCAAATTGGTAAACAGAAGTATGCATTATGGTGAAATATGTGACACAGATTAACTTATTAATTATACTATAGGACAAAGTAATACAGAGTAATATGCAGAGTCAAAGCACACCAATATTTCCATCTCCAAATGTTTGGAAAAGTCCTAACTAAAGTTTTTAAAGTGGCTCATTTATAAATCCAAACTTAATTTTAATAAAAAAAAAATCCTGAAGATCCTTTAAAAGCAAATATTTGGCTGAATTCAGGCAGAAAACCAGACGCCACAGTGATGAGACTCAGTTAACGCAGATGCTTGAATAAAGTTTTTTTTTAAGGCATAGGTCCCACATTCAATTATAAGATTTAAGGAGAAATTACTTTTTTTCAAAAGGCTAAGTTTGTATGGTTGATTTTTTCCTCATAAGTGACAAAAATTGCTTGAAAAGTACTTTTTGTAATTTCTTGCGCTATCTCCTATCTCACATTAAAATCAGTCTGACAGAAACAAGTGTGACAAAAAGTAAAGTTAGGAGGAAATACTTTTTTGCAGTGCAATAACACAGAGCAATGGTATTAATGTTCTGTCCAAAGTTCAAAGCAGAAGTATCACTGGTCCAGTTAACCAGGATATGAAAAGGAAATACTTCTGATTGGTCAAATATGTTCGACTGGTTTTCTGAAGCATTCAGTGTGTTATCCCAGGAACAGAGGCTGAAATCGGAACAGATGATAAACGTTTTTAACTCCTGAGGTCTGCTGTTGTTGGCTGACTTTTATGCACAAAATCATAAATTTAACCTACAAATAGAGAAACACTGAGAAACAGGAAGAAAAAGAGATCAAAAGAAAGAGAGGATGAAAGAAAGAGAGAATGAAAAACACAAGGCTCAGAATAATCTGAGAAGACAACTATTTTTCAGTTCTTCATATTTTTTGCATACATATCCAAAGCTGGATAATACTGTAATAATAATATTTCCTGCGTATGGAACGATGCCAGGATCCTGAGCCATAATAAAACGCAGCTTTTCGGCTTCTCTTTATCCCAAATATCAAACTGTATTTCATGTCAGGCCTTATGAGACTTTCTTCATGAAAACATGTAAAGCTACAGAATCCCTCCTTTACATGCCAACACCAACGCTCCTGCCTTTTGTCCCCCTTCAGGAATAGAGAGGAGAAATGTGACAAAGTGTGACGGATGGAGAGGAAGGCCTCGCTTAGCGCCTCTGTCACTTTGCCGCTGTTCAGACGCTCATCACTCCTCGCTGTTCACGTCAGCGGAAACACATCAAAGGCTCACAATGGCGCTAAATCTCACAGCAAATAGCGGCTTTGTTGTGATGAAAATCTCCCCTTTCTTTCACTTGGAGGCATAAAGCTATTATTCACACAGATGTGGCAGCGAGCGCGCAGCCCTCCATCCTGCAGCACAAGCCTGTAATTAACACGAGGGGGAAGCTGTGGGGTGGGATCCTGTTGTCGCTCTCTCTGCCTGTTTGTAGCGCCGATTCTCTGGTCACTTCAGATGAAAGGATGGGGGCAGGGGGAGAAAAATGAGAGGAGAGATGTGTCGATACAGTCGTGATGGAGGTCACGACCTCTGGCGTGTCAATCTGTTTCCCATGGAGGGGCGGAAAGCATTATTCGGCAATTTGATGGCACATTTGTGGCATGGAGCGGCGGCCAGCGCTGAATAACAGACAGCAGCGGGCGCTAAAGCGTGACTGTAAGAGCGGCTAGCCGGTCAGAGGTTGAGATTAGCAGCTTCCCCGCATACAGAAGCTGCATGTTGATTTAGATATAACACTTTGTGAGTGTCGAACCTGCTTCACTCTTCACTATAGTACTCTGAAGAAGTATTCACCTTGTTCAGACACAAACATCAACATATTTTTTGTGGAATTTTATGTATTAGACCAATAAAATGTAATGTGCAATTTTGAAATTAAAGAAAAATTCTTTTCATCTCCCCTTTACTCTGACGTCCTTAAAAAACACAGTACAGTATGAGGCCTAGTTGGCCTGGCTACTTCCTGTGCAGTTCTGACTGAGTTTGAGTTATTTTACCAAACAATGTATAAAATTCAAACCCGGTGAATAAAAAAATATGAATCACACATAAAAATCCTAGTAAAATGCATGAAAATTTGTGAATGAAGGGGTATGAATACTTCTGGACAGGTTCTCTCTGCCTGGGGAATTTCAGATGGAGGACCAGGACAGAGAATGAGTCTGTTCACATGGAAACCTGATCTCACCTCCATGACCATCACTGAAAACACAAACAGGACGTCTCCACTTCGTCACCTGAAGTCACACCGCCCACCTCCACCGTCTCGTCTCCTCACCTCATGTTGAAATGTGAGCAAAAGTGATGAGATATGCAGAATTCTATGCGTCCATATCTCAAGCATTCATCCCCCTGCCACCGCTGCATTATTCTCTGAGAGAGCAGCTCGGAGTTTGAAATATGATCTGAGGATCAGCGCTGACCGAGGGTGGTAATGAAAAGCTTCCTTCTCATCTGCTGATGGTTGCAAAGGAAGAGAGATTAAAGAGGGGAGGTAAGGAGTGGTTCAGAACGATAGAAGCCGGGGAGGGCGAGTTTGAATCTATAGTTTTCAATAACTCCAGTGGATGGACGGCTCACTGGGGTACATCTAATGTAAGATTAACTTCATCAAAGCAGACAAATGGTTGGGCCCTTTGGCTTTTTGTGAACCAGTCAGCTTTACTTTAGATAATTAGATCATTTATAATCTGATTCTTTTGGGAGGTAGAACTATGCACCTTTAAGCTACAAAGCCAAGTTGAAGTTTCTTATTCCTGAAATATTACACCAGTAAAGCAAAAGGAAGACTTTTCGACATCGTGACCTAATGGGCCCTTTCTGGCTGCCCGCATTGGCAGAGGAGGGAATTCACCTGAGAGAACAGTGCAAAAGTGCTTTTCAGCTAACTTCATGTGGAAAAACTATAAAATATATATGCATTATATTTTATGTAATGTATAAATAGATGTTCTGTTTTCTAAAGAGGTGGTATCATGTACAATTGACTTTTTTTCTGAGCTGAACATCATCATAATGTTATTTTCACATCAAAAACAAACCTGAAGTGTTGCCTTGATTCTTTCATACATGTCTGAGAAATCCTTCAATCTCCATGGCAACCATTCAGCTGTGTAAAAGGCTTGGGTGGAGCTAACACCGCCTTCGAGGCGCAGCTCCTCCTCCTCAGAGCTGCAGCTTCTAACCTTCTTCACATCTCCTGAGTTCATCATAGGAGCAACTTGATGACAGAAAGAGGTGGAGGTTTTAAAGAGACAGAGGCCCGATTTCAAGGTGTTCAATTACAAAGTACAATTTCTTTTGAGTTATTTAATAAGCATACACAATACAACCCCTTTAAATATTCCTCTGGCTCCAACTTTAATTGCTCAGTATTTGGAAGAGTTGCCAACATGGAGTGAACAGCATCATGCACTTCTTATGCAGTCAAACTTCGACCTCAAGTAGCCAGACTATAATACTAAAACTGATTATTCAAATGGAGAAATTGAGCTCAATGAGAGAAATCCCAGACAGAGCACTGAAGGGAGATGAGAATTGAGCAGAATTATGTAGAAAAGTGATGGCCAACCAAAGTCAGTTTTAATCCTTAAATATTTCCTGATTGGTTGTGCTAGATTGTTCATTGTTCAGATTGTTCTGGGTTTTTTTCTGGAGTCCACTCCTCTGTCTATCTGATACTAAAAAAGACAAAGGAAGGCCTCAGATTTGTATTCACAGTCAGAGTGGAGAGGCTGAGGGGAAAATGCTGCAGCTAAATTTGTATTCCATTCAGTTTGGAGATTGGTAATGTTAGAGATGGGCTTTTTATTTAGTTTCCTCTCTCAAAACAGTGCTCCGTCTCTCTCGCACTGGTGCATTAGCTGTGCTCACTATCTATCTCAACAAAGATCGATAGTGTTCATCAAGGACCTTTCTTCCTCCCATACTGAGCAGACATTCATCCAGCGGCTGGGATAAAGCCGCCAGTGTATAGCGACCATTCCAAACACGCACCTGGACTTCAGCGGGGCAATACCTCACCCGAGACTGCGTAAAAGGCAACAAGGTGAGGCTCTGCTGTAAAACCTTAACAATGCTAACAGTTTATGAGGCAAATTTATCCTTTCCACCGGGTCAGGCAGAACATTAACTTTCCAATCTGGCATTTATGAGACGCGGGGCCACACGAGAGAGAGCAGGCCTCCAGACTCGGCGGCTAGCTGCTCATAGCGCCTCGCAGGAAATGTTTGCTTAGCTCTATTTATTCAGAGAAATGACTGAAAACACACGTTCTCTTTGGGCACAGCCCCGCTTCTTATTTATGCAGCTTCACAAAACCATAGCATAGGAAAAGCCTCAGTAGAAGCAGAAGCATTTCCCAGGCCAAGCAGAGTAAAAGTGCATTAAGTAAAGGGCTCAACAAGAAGACCCAACAAAAAGCAAAGCTCAATAAATTTCAGTCACTCATATATTGCACTGTGTAGATGCATGGCTCAGAGTGGCAACAGAAACGAGTGTTTCTTTGTGTTGATGATGATGATTATGGTTCATCGTTAATGAAAACCCAAAATGCAGTTTGTCAGAAAATGACAAATAAAACAGAACCAACTATGGGAATTTTATGACATGAAGGAGGTCTGCAGAAAAGTCTGTCCTGTGCAGCACTTCAGCATCTCTAGCACATCACTCTGCTGAGGCATCGGGGTGAACAGGCTGCTGCCGGGCCAGGTTCTGGTTCTGATGGAGCCTCCTTCATGGTAAAGCTGAGATTTTCAGCACACTCTGCTTCCAGAGTCTACAATCTTAAATTCTAAGTGAAATGCACTTCAAGTCGGGACAAAACCATTTTCTACAATCTTTTTTTTTTTTTTTTTTTACCTGAATTGCTTGAAAAATAAAATTTTTATGATATTCTAATTTATTGAAATGCACCTGATAACAAAAACATTTATGCACTTATTTCCTATGTGATCCATCCATCCATCCATCCATCCATCCATCCATCCATCCATCCATCCATCCATCCATCCATCCATCCATCCATCCATCCATCCATCCATCCATCCATCCATCCATCCATCCATCCATCCATCCATCCATCCATCCATCCATCCATCCATCCATCCATCCATCCTCTCCCTTTTTCACTGAATCTTTTGCACATTCTTTCCAGCTGATGTTGATGCAGCTCAATCATAAAGTAACCAAACTATTTTTCTGCCTTGCCTGTTGACCCAGAACTCAGCAAAAGTAGAAATATGAAAGCAAAGCGTCTACTGAATCTTGATTTGTGTGCTGATGTTGCATAAGGAGAAAGCGAGATGCCAGAGGCTAAGAGCAAAGGCAGCAAACCTGAACTGAGAAACACACCAGCTTGCATCTCTGTCCTCATTATTTGACTTTCTGTCATCATTTCAAAACTTGTTGGATGGTGACCAAGTCTCAAGTCATACTTTGTGTGTGTTCCCATAGCTTCCATTCCCTCATCTTTTCCTACCTTAAGATTACGTGATATCTTTGTAGTTATCATTATTGCTACTATTTGTAGTTGTCGAAATCGTGCAAAGCACCATACTATGAGGGTTATATCTTAAAAAGATCTAAACAATCTGGAGAAAGCTAACAAGGGCCCTTTAGACACACACACACACACACACACACACCCCCACACACACACACACACACACACACACACACACACACACACACACACACACACACACACACACACACACGCACCACATGGGTCCAGTATAAAGCAGGGTCAGTGAACTGGCTGCGGCCTCCCCAGGTTGAATTACCAGCATTCAAACACTTGGGTGTGTCTGGTTCTTCGGGTCCCACGGTAACATTAAACCTGCAGACGCCACCATCTAACTGGCAAACGCCAGCATGGCTTTGTCTTTTAGTCTGATGAAACATTCAGGAGGAACAGCGCAGTGAACAACAGAGGAGCAAATGTTGCATCTGCAGAACAAATGGAAAACTCTCTTGCTAATCACAGTGCAGGCTGTGGGGAAGCTCACAGTGCTGAGGCTGACCTTGTTCATTCCTAGATCTCACTTTAAATATGAACAGAAAACCATCATCAGATGACATCATCATCAGAGCTGAGGCGGATTGGTGGATCTACAGTGACTCACACCTTAAACCTTTTCACATTTTGTTACACAATAACCACAAACATCATACTTATCCTGAGACCTTGTGAAATAGACCCACACAAAGAAACACATACCGTATTCTTTGCCGCTACTTTTTTCCAGCTTTTTTTTTTTTTAAACTTTGTGGGTGCGGCTTATAGTGAGGTGCGCTCTATAGTCAAGAAAATACGGTAATAGTGAAACGATAGAGAAATGATGCACGGTGTTTCTGGAAGCAAAAATACAAAAACCACGGTGTGCACATGTATTCAGCTAATTTCAATCTGATGCCTCTAGACAAAATCTAGTCAGGCTTTTGATATTCCAGACAAGGAGATAATTTTTTGTAGTAGACAGCCAAGGTTACCTTGGTAACCATGGTAAGCATGGAGGAGTTGCAGAGCTCTATAGCTCAGGTGAGTGGATCTGTTGCCACAAGCAACATAGGTGACACAGGAAACACATGAAAGAAGGTGTTTAGGATTAAAATGTGAATTGAGTTTATGTTGGGTTTAGGGCTAGGAGGTTAGAGGTTAGAGGTTAGAGGTTATGGTGGTGCTGCTGTTACTGGTAGGATAGGATCAGAGTTAGGGTATAGAAATGAATGGAAGTCATAAAGTGTCTCTGTATTTCTGAATGTGTGTGTGTAGGTGTGCATGCATGTGTGTGTACACTAGTGTATGTCAAAGGGAACAGTATAATAACAGGGTATAGCAAACAGGATAATGACAAACTGCCTGGACTTTCCCTCTAAGTCATCAAAGTGTTTCATGTGAGTCTTTTACTCATTTTCTCTGTGGATCCAGAGTTTAACCCTTTGAGTTTAACCTGGAGAGACAGCGATTCTACCCAAACAGACACAGAGACAGAGGTTGACCGCTCAGGGTTTAACCACTGATGGACACACTGCTTCCACCCTGATGCAGAGACAGCTGCTTGATTTGGAAGATCAAGGAAAAATTGACTAGATATTCAGGCTTTTAATGGCCGTCTAACTCATGAAAAGCAGAATACTGATGAACTGATGAGTGAGACATTATCTCTCTCTCGTGCTTTAATATTACATCATTCATATCAATAACTCCACCGTATCATGAACTACCTCCAGTATGCCATCTGCTTGTGTCATTTACTTTTATTTATTCATAGCTTTGGGAGAAAGACACATTTTTAAGTTCAGTCGGCTTCTGAGTGCAAAACTATTGACAAAACAGTTCAGACATGCTTAAAGTTGCTTGAATACATTTTAGTTCCACCTAATAGAAATAAACAGACTTGTTACATAAAGCTACTTTTCTGCTTTATGTCATAAAAACACCAACATTTCTGTTGGCGTTGTTGCCTCAGCAGGGCAACAACGGCTTAAACGTTCTCTGATCAGAGCAGGAGAAGAAGAAGAAGAAAAAGAAGAACAGATGTTGATGTGATTTCTCACAGAATATCAAAGCAGTTTTGTATCCTTGTTGATGCTGAGAGATAAACTATCCATCCTGGGGAAACAGCAGCTCTGCTCTCACTGAGTTTCCTAAAAACAAGAGCTGCTACGTTTCTTCTGCCTGAAGAAAAGAATCACCACAGCATGATGCTGCCAGCACCAGAGAGATCCACCAGGGTGATAAACGGCCAGTTCAACACAGAACAGATCTTAACCCATGTTACAGCCTGGTCAGGTAGAATGACAGGACAAAAACCAGCTGAAAAGCAGCTGAACATCAGGAAGCCTAGAGAACTGTTGTTGTTTGACTCACACTCCTGACTCCAGAGTCGATCCGGACTGAACGGCACGTCAATCTGACACAGACCACGTTGCGGGAAAATGCAGAATAAATCACAGAAATTAACATATAAAACATGGGGTCTTAATTTGCAGACAGTTGTCGTCCATAGCAACCAGGAGTTTTAATTAGAAAACCTCCATAGGTTGAATTGTGGATGTGACCCTGACGTTCACAGGGACAGAGCTGCTGTCTCATCCTGTCTGCTGGGTGAAGCTGCAGCACAGCTCTGCCTTCAGGTCTGAGTTATTAATGAACAAAGTGCTTCATTTATGAAGCAGAAAACAGCTGTTTTTTTTATTCTGAACATGATTACATGTGATCAAACAAAAACTCAAGCCTAACTCCTCCTTCACAGAGATCCTCCGCTGCATGTCAGAGGAGCATCTGATAAGTTTTTATATCTGACTCATAAAGTCGTCTAGAAATAACTGATGAAGCTTCGCGTCTTATTTGAACACTATAGCAGCTTTATAAAATCAGGTTAAAATGGTTGGAGCAAAAAACACTTCCTTTTTATTGTCCAAAAAATATCCTGGTCATCACTGTGATGTGTAACCGTGGCAACAAAGTATAGATTTTACAACAGGCAGCAGCTGATTAGCATATTAATACCTGAACTAACAACCCAAATCCCATGGAAATTGAAAAGCCTCGGCTTTCTAACTATGACAGAGATTTAAAGCAAAAGCAAATGAGGCGGATTAGCAGCACTGGCCAATAATTTCTTCAGATTTGTTGGAAGACTGACTGCTACTGGAGATCCTTCCTGCCCGCAGCTTTAAGGATGTTTAGATGTTGAGAGTTACACCAACTTTTAATTTACCTTTGGGATAAATGAAGTATTTTTTAGTTGAGTTGAAAAATCAGTGAGTTAATAAAAATTTAATTAAACTGGAAGAGTCTTTATTTTACAAAAAACTATTTCATAGATAACATATATCATAATATTATTGCTACTATTTAATTACAATTTAATAGAACAGTATACTAAGAGAGAACTGACTTTAAAAAAAAAACTTGACCAGATCCTTAAATTCCCAAAACATTTGACTTTTTATATTGAACTGTTGAAATCTGATTATATCCATTCCATAATTATATACTTAAGTTAAATTATGAAGAATGAAAATGGACTTTGGGAAGTACTGAGATTGAGTTTGGAAAGATGATGCCCAGCTTCAGTTGTTCTCAGTCATTTTCTTTCTTGTTATCTTTAAGTTTTTCCTCAGTTGTTTTTGTGTCTCACTTCTCTTCTCTTTATTTATTTAGTTTATGACTCTCGGGTGTAAAATAAGGCACTTTTATGTGCTGAGGCATAAAAACATATTATGTTTCAATTTACATTTCTTATTAAGTGGTCTTTACATTTTACTGCCCAACTAAAGCAACTCACAGCTCACAGAGCCTGCAGGTAAAACGCCTGGATTTTGCTTGAAATTTGATCCAGACCTCCAACCAGGTTTATTGTGAAGCACTTTGGTCAGCTGGGCTAATCTTTGACTTGACTTGACACAGACCATATGAACATCAGATCTGGATTTTTCAATATAGTTTGTGAATCCCTGCTGTAGCTCACTGACAGCCAGATGCAAAGAAACCATTTAAAACTTTGGTACAGTACCAAATATCTGCACCAAGATGATAGGTTTTATCTCAACCTACATAAAAAGAACCACAGACAACGTATATGAGTTTTCAAACCAAGCTTTCATGAAAGGAGGAGACGCAGCGGATCGCTCCAGCAAACAGCCAACCGCGCAATTCTGATAACTTTCAGTTCGGCTTTGCCTTTTATTTTCACAGTAGGGAGAGATAAGAAGGTTCTGTCTCTGCACACAGGTCATCAAGTCTTTTTCTTATTAATACATTTTTATAAGTGAGCGGTTTTTTTTGTTTGTTTTTTTTTACAGTGGATAAAATCTTGATGAATCAATTATTAAAACAATAATAAAAAAAAATCACAAAAATGACTTTGGAACTATCCAAAGGGACAGCAGAGGATCTTTCCAACATGCAGTTTGGTCTTCAGCTCACCAAAGCTGGTCACCAGCCGCGGTTCATTGCATTGGCAAAGTGAAAAAGTGTGAAAACACAAAAAAGAAAAGATGATTCACTTCATGAATCATTTAAAGGGCTTTGAGCTCGATGCTTCAATACACCGAGTACAAAAGCATGTTTACCACCATGTTGCATCAGTTTCTGTAAGGCGTTGATACGGTGCTGGTCTGGTCTCACCCAGACACACAGTCACAAGTCTCCTCTGACTATCCAGCTTTCACATCCACTTCACTGTCATTCATGTTTTCATATTTTAACCTAATTAAAAAGCACATGAGAACATAGTTTGCATGCCATTTTTTATAGGGAGATGCTGTACATTAACCTAATGGTTCTACCTCATATGTGACCTGATGACCCGATCCAGCCATCTGGTAACTGCTGCTGATTATCTCAGAAGGAAGACTAAATCTGTTTAAATCGCCTTTAACAATCATAAGTGGTCAGTCGAATCGTTGCTTCAAAGAGAACAGAATCTTTTTGAAATTTGCAGCAAACAAGTTTGTTAGATAATGAGGCAATTTAGCTTTTCATGTTACTGCAAACACAATAAAATTGGGATTTCTTCATGTGTTCTGTGGCGCTCTGCACCGCCTCCTCCATCAAAGAGAAAAGCAGAGCCATCGTCCCTTTGAAATCTCTCTGCCTCCCTCCTCTCGCTACTTTCCTCCTAACCTCTGTTCAAATGCAGGGAGCGAAAACGAATAAATCTTCCTTATTTGATACCCCGGTGTTTAAATCCTTGATGACATAAAAGCTTCCTGCGCAAACAAAGCCTCAGCAGCGTAGTGCGCTTTGGTTTAACGGCGGACTGACACCCCATCAGCTGCTCTGGCTCCTTCTGGCCCAGTGGCATCAGGGTTCCAGGAAAGGGAAGTACAAGAAACATGGGAGGATATAAACCAAAGTGACGGGACTGTTGGCTTGGCTGTGGGTGTAACAATCCAGACAGGTATTATCTCCTGGCACAGATGCACTCAGACACATTCCTCTCCTCACTGATTACATTTATTTGTAAAATACTTCAATTACTTGTCTCTGCAGCTTGATGGAAGTACCTGGACGCCTGCAGGCTAAAGAATAAAAGGCTCGACTTTATGGCAATTATATTTAGAACTATGAAAGCAAAATGTGATTAACAAAAACAATGACTCACAGTTGTTTTTTTTCTCTTTTTCTTTATAAGGTTGTTATAATGACAGGAAAAGATAAAAGCAAACAAAATAGACAGACATGCTAATTAAAGTTGCTTAGCCCTACATTTTTTGCGATGGATTTTTTTCTTTTTAATAATGGATATTTTGGTTCATGGTTAAAAAAATCAGCTATGCAGGAGTCAGATAAGCAACACTGTGATAGCTTTACTCCATCAACAGGTGGTGATACAGTCAACATTATCTGCATCAAAACTCAAAAGTAATCTGCGCAGTTACCCTGACTGGATCGGGTGAGTTCTTCAAAAGATGCAGGCTCTGAATTTGGACACACCCTGAGTCACCCTATCATGGTTGCCAGGCGACAGGACATAATACTGATGTAAGAGCGGCAATGAATCTAAATGTCAGACCGTTTGAATCCATACCCGCTTACTTTTTGTCTTTGTGTTCAACAATAATCAAGATTCTTCATTGATATTCTCTCATATTCTAAATATGTTATGGTTTACATTTCCATTATCTTTGCTAAGCTACAGGGATTCATTACCTACTTATCATGTCTTTCATTCATATTTTTCACTTACGTTTTAACTGAACACCAAAATAGACCTGAACTCCAACTGAAACCACAAAGTCTGGGAGTAAAGACCTTCTTATCAAAATATTGCAAAAATATTCTGACTCTGAGGACTTGTCATAGATCACACACTCACACACACACACATACAGAGGTAAGACAGGCAGCTCTCTTGACCGCTTACTTCAAGGACCCTGAGGAGTTTACTCAAGCTACAGTAACTCCCGCTGTGCACACAGAAACATATCAATGGGACTTCACAGGAGGAGGAACGTGTGGAAAAATCCTACACAGAAAACTAGCTTACCATGAGTCCATGTGCACCTGGACTAATCATAGCTGTCCAGAGGAGCACTTAGAGCTCCCTGTGTGTAGGGTGATAAATGACCAGTTCAACACAGAACAGAGCGGCACAGGGTGAGAACGGGAAGTGTTAGAGGATAAAACCAGGATTGGTTTCAGAACGCATAGGGACGAGGATGAGAGACTGACAGCAGCTAACTCTGTGATAGCACCAGGAAAAAAGAAAGGAAGAAGGAAGGAAGGAAGGAAGGAAGGAAGGAAGGAAGAAGGAAGGAAGGAAGGAAGGAAGGAAGGAAGGAAGGAAGGAAGGAAGGAAGGAAGGAAGGAAGGAAGGAAGGAAGGAAGGAAGGAAGGAAGGAAGGAAGGAAGGAAGGAAGGAAGGAAAGGAACTAAGGTGTACATTGAATTTTGTATAGGGTTAAGGTTAAGCATGTAATGGTTAGGTTTAGGATAAGATTAAGGTTTAGGCTGTAGAAATGAATGGAAGTCAATGGAAAGTCCCCACAAAGATAGCCACGCAAACATGTGTATGTGTGTGTGTGCGTGTGTGTGTGTGTGTGTGTGTGGGTGTGTGTGTGTGTGTGTGTGTGTGTGTGTGTGTGTGTGTGTGTGTGTGTGTGTGTGTGTGTGTGTTCTTCCTACCTGTGAGGGGCTGTAGAGCTCCTGCAGAGCGTTGCGGGACCCTTTCCGACAGCAGCCGTCCACCACAAAGGGATTCCTCTGCATGACTGGAAAGAACAGAGAACACTTAGAAGAAAGACTGAGGCAGAAAAGAGAAAACATATCTGCTACTATTATCTCATAATATTCAGTCATATGCATTTATGATCACTAGGATTTCAATAATATTGTAATTGTTACTTTTTTTCTTTTCCAACTTCAAGTTGTCTGAACCTGAATGCAAACTGGATTGAAATCATATCAGGGAAATTTTTTTGTGTGGTGATGGAGGTTATGGTCAACCCTAACAACTTATATTAAAATAGGAAGCTTCCTTTCTAAGATGAATTAAGCAAAAAAAAAAAAAGGTTTTAGAGGGACTGTGTATTCTTCAGAATATAAAGATATTGCATGGTAACCACAGAACCTTCAACTTTTTTTATTTCGAGTCAACAAAATTAAACAATTAAAAAAAACATGTTAAGAAGAAAAGACACAACTTTTCTGCAGTGGATTTATTTGAGATAAATGATGCATAAGACAACCAGGTACCCTTTCTTTAGAACTGTAGATTCTTGCAACTTCCTTGGGTTGCCCAGAGGCACCAGGTGTTCAGACCTTTGAGACATTAAGAGGGTAAGGAGGGCTGAAACCTGACTGCCACTGAAACACAGGAGCTGAACCACCTGGACCAACAGATCTAAAGACCTAAAGCCATTTTATAGACGATCTTTTCTTTAATTGGTGGCACAAGACAAACTCTACAGGACAATGCTTCGTGGCATACTTCAAAGTACTCTAGTGCATGATGTGATCAGCAGAGTAACAGAGGAAACCAGTTCATCTGTCCGAATGGAGTCTCAAAGGTTAAAATAAAAAAACACAGCAGCCTTGTTTTGTCATTTTGAATCCATCCACAGGTGTAATATGAAACTAATCAATTTTAATTTTCACAGAAATGTTTCTGTAGATTGGTGCTTTAAGTATTACTTTGAAGTAAAATGTGAACTATTGTGTTGACTTTTTGTCCTGCTACCAGACTGAGGCAACACCAAAATTTCAACTGGCTAGATATGCACTATAAAAATATACTGATAGGTAAACCATTAGTAACTAGGAAATCTAAGCTGGCCTCTGCTTCATAGCTTTCCATAAATAAACCAAAGGCCTGCTTCACCACTTCACTTGGATTGGGTTGTATTTGACTTCAGTCTTTTTGAAACAGTTTGAGAATTTATAAAACCTTTGGTGTATTTGTAGCCGGGCCTCTACCTTCCCACACGATTCTCCTCTCCCTCTGCCTGGGATTGTAGTCTGCTTATGGTTGTAGTTTGGCAATGGCAGCAGAGGAAGTGGATAAAACCATTGAGTCTGTGTTTGGCCACACTTCCAAATACTGAGCAGACAAAATCAGAGCAAGAGGAACGTATAAGACATTTTATTGCTGACAAACATTTTGTGGCCCTGGTCCCCAGCGTTGACAGCACAATTACTGTAAGTTTTACAGAGCTGGAACATTATGTACGTCCAAATGTTAGCACAACTGGGTAAAATCAGATCCAATACTGAACTTCCGAGTTCACGCCTCCAGCAATCAGTTGTTTCTCAACAGCCGGGGCCCCGGGCCCTCTGGACATAGAGCAAGAGGCTGGTTTCTACCAAGCTAAACTATTTGTGAAAAGAAATTTCAAAAGAGCATCAACATTCCCCCTAATTGATCAAATCTTTTTTTTATGTATCACCTCATCAAATGTGTTTTAGCTTTTTATTATTTTTTTGAACACTAATCTTTAAAGCGTGCTAAACTTGGATATGAGGAATTTCCCATCCAATATTCAACTTTCAACTCACCCAGCTTTGGTGCCAACCTGCAGTTCCAGCTCGGGTTTTAGCTAAAAGCCATCCTTTGAGGTTGGTTACCAGTTTAGACCCCGATGTGATCTGATGCCAAGCACAAACAGCCTCCGCCGACTTCAGTGTAACGAAGGAATATCAGCAAATCAAACATGAGATCAGCCCGGTTCACAGCAAACATAGAAATAGAAAAGTTTAGGCTGTACATTTCCTAAACTGCCCCAAATTTGGATTTTATAACATTTCATGCCACCATGAATAATAACCATTTACTGCAGGTAAGACGCCTGGAGCTACAGGGATGAATAATGAAAGCAAGCAGACTATATGCCAAGGGCAAAGCTGCAGTTCAGCATTTGTTTGGCAGGATTTCAGCTCCTTATTCAACTCTATGCAGAGCAGCTGCTGGCAGCGGATCAGCAGGATCAGCCAGCGCAACACTTCCATTCCAACACACTTTCTTTAAATGACTCTGTGGAAAGATGATGAAGGACAACGCAGACTTGACAAGCAAGAGAAATACTAAATAATGATGGATGTTCGTCTAGCTTATGGCTGTGGATGAATAGGACTTTGAAAGAGCGGAAAACCGATGATGAATTTAACAAATGATACACAGTAATAAGTCTGGACCATCTGTGGAGCTTTAAGTTGTCCTGGTTTTTCATTCCCATCACAGAAAAAAGTGATTTGTTGGTAGGGAAAAAGATGAGTATTACTATGCCTGTCAATATCGTATTACTATTTAATATTTATAGAGTGGCCGGCTGATGTTGTTACTGCCATAAAATACAGTTATTACATTTAAACTATAACCGTAATTCAAGTAAAAATATATTTTAAAAGACAATATTTAGACACAACAGTTAATTTATGTATCTGTGATTTCAGAAATAATTTGATGAAATACAGAAACACCATGCAGAGAACTAAGGGGACATGACTGTGTGTAGGTCCAACATCGTAACAGGAGATATGTAGGTATAAAATACATCAGGTGACATGAAGACAAGTCAGAGAAATGAAATAAAGACCCTGAAAACATTGTTCTATCAACTGTCTTTAATTACCCATGACTAGGTAAACTGAATGAGACAGTCCAACACCTTCCCCCTTACTGGTGCTCTACCATTTACCATTAAAATAAAGGGAACTCCTTATGCTTAAGATGATTTGAGCTTCAGGACATGGTGTGTCATGAAAGTAGCCAATAAGGACACTGTGGCTATAAATTCATAGAATGTGGCTCAGGTGGAACCAAAGGAAATAAAATGGACTGAGAAAATATCCACCAAGACCACACGTCTGAACCAGGGACACACGGCTAAATGGATACTTAGCTTCACATTGTTTCCTCTAACTTCTGACCCTGCCATCTACACACAGCAGCTGAATTAGAAGATAATCGGCTAATCTTCAGTTTTGATAAGCCTACATGAATTTTTGTCATGGTTTTTGGCTCTTAGCTGTCAAGAGAGGCATCCCATTCTGATGCACCGTTTGAGCTACAGTCAGTGGTTTATCCTCACATCCAGATGTCTTGATTGGACGTTTTACCAAAGGCATTAACAAGCATATAGTAGGTGGTCTGCCAAACAGCCCCCTTCCAGTAGGATAAGATTTTAAAATCTCTAACAGTGCTACCAGAAGCCTTTGAGTTACCAGGGCCTGGTTTCTGGATGTTAGCAAAGCTATGCATCCAGTTTCTACCAAGCTGCTGAAAGCATGGATTGAAGTTTGAAATAATTAGATCTGAAGTTACCCAATCACTAAGGCCCTCATGCATATGTGCCAGCTTGACCATGAAGGCAGCTACTCTATAAACAATCATACCCCACTGTGAAAAAAGAAGTGTTGAGCCGATCGACATCTTCGGCAGCGATAAAATGTCTTAAATAGAATAGAAACAACCTTTATTGTCCCACAAAGGGAAAACATAGCATTAAGCATTAAATTTGCTCCAACTTTATTCATTCAACATTTTGAAGCGTGACCAACACAGACTAAATGGCAGACTGCAATTCTAAAACAGTGAAGAAAATCAAAGTCATGTCCACCTAACTCCTCCATCTGTTTCTTGATTGGCCAGGTTAATATTCTACCAGAGAAATCAAACTCACTGGGAGAAATCCCAGATAGAGCACGGACGAGATGATGATGAAGACCATGACCACGATGGAATATAGATGCACTACTCTGTTCTTCAGCATATTCACAATGGACTATCGTTCTCATCTATCTCCTTCTTCACTCTGCCAGTACTTGTGAACCAGATGCCAACATGCTTGAACTGCTCCGATAAAGCACTCACTCTGACCCACAGCACTCTGCCTCTCTATGGGACAGAAAGCAGGAGTAAGGACATGCTTAGCAATCACAAACAAAAAAGTAAACTACCCACAAAGAGACTCAAAATGACCATGTGGGTGTTTAGAGGTTTTCCTCCAGGTCATTTAGGAGACCATATTCTCATTTTCTGCTAATGATCCATGGCTGATTTACTGGCTATGACTGCACACAGATCATTCTGTAACCACGTTAGCTCGTGTTTGGAAGGAATGTTCTGGGGTAGTCTGCAGATTTGCACATCTGCTGGGTAACAATGAGAATATCGGAACACACATTTGCTCATCTGTCTGCGCATCGTTATGATGTGACAAATCTGTTTACCACAAACATAAATCTGGATCTGCCTCTGCACCAAATATTAGTACAGTGAAGATCCACATCTTTGTCTGTCGCATTTCCCTTTCATCAGGAAAGGGAATCATCTGCACTGATGCCTGGCATCTCAGCAGGCATCAGTGCAGATGAGAGAAAGACACTGCAGATTTCTAAGGACTAGTGGATGAGAATTAAAGAGCTGATTATGCCAAGGTTGTCGCTGACCACAATTTTACTAGGTACCTCCTGCATGAGAATCTTGATCTGTCTGTTGGCAGGACTCTGGACTCTGCTGGGGGGCTGAGCTGAGTGCTTGTTAGTGTAATGAGGCTGAACAGACAGTTGTGACCTTCAACAGATTAGGGGAGAGACAGAAGCAATAACCAATGCCTCTACATCCTGCTAACATACAGTCCTGTACAGAAACGCCTGTGATTGTTAGCCTCATCGCCAAAACTGCTGCTCAATGATGCAGTTCAGCACGTTGCTCTGCAGTCTCTATGCTGCCAATCAATGGTTCACACATGAATTAATGCAGTTGTGAAATATCTTCCAAATCCCTCACTCGTTTGTGCATCATACTAAGTAGCAGTGGACAGAGCAAACCTACTGAATGACGTGATTAGGGTTCACTGATGGGTTCCCGAGCTGCGGTAATGTTGATCTGCTGGGCTAACAACGACTGATGCTGAAATACATCAGGTTGAACAAGTGTGAAGAACATTAGGTGCAATTCTCCCATCATATTAGCCCCTCATTGAGCAACAAGCTCGCTCCACTGAAACGTTAAGCTTGTTAGAGAAGGACATCAACCAGGTCGACCCTGGACGTGTCAAGACACCTGGACAGTATCTAAATAAGAGCACATATTCATGGCCAAGACTGCATAGAAAAGCGTAGCAGCCGTCTGACCAGCAGTGTGTAGCAACATGTGGGGGAAGGAGGTGTTAGATTGCTCAGTACAGATGCAGAAAAACTTGTTTCACTTTCATTATAGCAACTTTATTCTGCAGGATGATGGTCTACTCTGACCTGGGTAAATGGGCCGCGCCTAATGCCTGACATGTTTCTATATGTCCACCTTCTCTAATGAAGAGAAAACAGCATTTGCCTCACATCAGGCATAATCTGCCTAACACACAAACACAAACACACGCATGCACACACACACACACATGCATGCACGCACGCACACACACACACACACACACACGCACGCACACACACACACACACACGCACACACGCACACACACACACACACACATTCTGAGGTAAGATTTAAATCCAATCAGTCTGCACAGGACTTATCTCCGTACGGCGGTCCGCTCTGATGCCTCTAGGCATTTCCTCAATTATACACATCATAGACACAGACAGTGAAGCAGACAGCTGAATATTTCCTGATAATCCTGTCTGAGGTCCATCCGCTGCCTTTGACTAAGAGAGAGTGAGTCCGTTCTAGACACCCTCTGAAGGCACCTGGGATGAAACGGAAAAGCAGCCAGTAGAGTTGGGTTGGGTGTGGAGGCCCAGTCAGTCAATAGGAACACCAGGTTTCTTCCATAAGAAGCATCTGCCAACATCTGGCCTTCACTGTCCTCTCACCTGCTTGGACTGACTGGATTCCTCAGCTCAGAGTCAGCTAAGGTCATGGGAAAGTGGAAACTTTTTCATTTATTTCGTGCTGACAGGTACTGCCTGAGTAAGCTTCAATAAAGCGAAGGCGCACTCATAAATTACGGGATAATTACACTCAAATATTGGCAAACGTACAAGGACAGGTTTGTTTTCTTTCAGACTTTTTAGTTTAGGTAGAAACCCTTGAGCTCTTTCTTGTTATTGTGCATATTTTGGATTTGGTACAGCAGTCAGAACAGCACAATAATTAATGCAGAACCCACAAGTGTTATGAAGAGAAACACAAGATGTGAACTATAACAGAGATGCCCTTTTTTTTACTTCCAGGGAACGTTTCTGAGCTCATGGTTTCAGTAAAAGCAGGGTGCTGAAGCTGGGTGTAAGAATGATTCTTTATGAAAATTCAGTGGTTATGAGATCGAAAAATAATAATTTAGTGTCGTGAGAGATTTAATGGCCTTCTATAAGCCTAAAGAATGTCAAAATTTCCAATCTAATGATTTTTTAAAATAATCTTTCATCATTTGTACCAAAAGGTTGTAAAGGCAAAACAGTAATGAGTCTAGCAGAATATCAACAACTAATAAAAGGGACCAGTGTAGACAAGCCAATAAATCTAATGAATAAAGCCAATTAAGAGGCAATATGCCACAGAGCTCTGACTGAAAAAGCCTGTCACCCTTTGGCTTTTAGCCCAGACTTATGAACTTGTGGGAGCAGCTCACTTCATGAGCTTGAAGTTTACAATTTAAACATCTTAAGGATGCACAGGTGCCTCCCATGAATACTCTTACTAATCAATAACAATGCTTAGAAATGGATTTTAAGTCAGACTAGCAAGGAAGTGCAAGGAAGATAAAACAATATAATTTGGTTAAGTTGCAGCTCTGGATGGATTCTGGGGAACTTCCAGGTAAGGAAGTAAAAACTAACCCAGACCAAAAATAACCGTTAGAATTCTAAAGGTTAAAATCACTTTTTCAAAGTCCTGTGGTGTCAGATAAAAAATGTATCAATCAGCACAGATGATTTTTTCCTCATGCCTTAATGGCTTTGATTCAAAATGAGGGTTGAACTTGTGTTAAAGTGATTGAAAAGCAGGTGTGAAGTGTGGTGTACACAGAGCTGGTTTTCAGTGAAACTATGACATTTCATGATTACGACCAACAACAAATAGAACCTACATCTTCTGCACCAAATGGAAAAACTGACCGGAACAAGAACCATACCAAATGCAGCTAAGCATCAACACGAGGAACCCTACACACGTTTCAGAAGTCAAACAGTTGATCTTACCTGCCACTATCAGCCGAGCAATAAAAGCTACCCACTAGCATGGAAAAGATTAAGCTAATTACAAATTCATAGTGACATTGACTATGACGGATTTGCAACTTCCAACAGTCATTAAGAACCAGCTAGAGTGTTGTGTGTTCTAAACGTTTGCAGAAGGCAGCAGATCACTAAGAAGGATTTACTTTAGTTAGTGATGAAGTGAGAGATCTTGAGCTCATTACTATATAGCATAGTAGTAATGAAGATCAGCAAAACGCCACTACAGAGTTACAGTTCAGTCAGGGTTAATGTTTGGACTCTGACCAGGAATAAGGAACCTGTCTAAACAACAGCCAACCAGTCCTCTCTGGACGCTCCATATTACCCTGCGTTGTAATTTCACAGGCTGTGATTTCGCTCTATGCGCCTCATATACAACACATACTCTGTCGAACTCTCAGAACAAGCCTGCAGTCATGCACAACATCTGCCACCATCTATCAGCAGAGGATTACGGACCGCTGGAGGAGGATTAATTTGTTGCTAATCTTTACTTCTCAGCTGGAGAGAGCCCAACACACACCGACGCAACGCGACACACTGGGCCGTGCGAATCTAAACTCTGACTTTCACTCTGATTTTGTTGCATTGTGTGTGTTACCCTGTCGCCCTGCATGGAAAGAAATGACTGTGGTATGAATGAACAATGGAAGCCAAACAGAGGAGAGAGAGATGCGGTGATTAGCGATGTTGGCACAACTTCATTAACCTAAGCTCTGTGAGAAAAGTTATTCAGCTCGAATGCTGGCTATTAAACCAATCAACTCTCGAGTGATGATTGGCTCCATGCAGGTCTTTCAAATTAAAGCACCAGATTGAATCACATTAATGATGATTACAGACAAGAGGAAAACACACAGGCAATTAAAACCCCCACCTCAGGCTCATATAGGAAGAAAGTACCAGGTAGTTATCTAAGGCAGACTTTAACTTAACTCTGTCTGCTGGTGGAGAGAAAACCGAACAGTATCAGAGAGTATCAGAGACAGTTTTGTTATATTGATATGCATAATCAAATCAACCATGAAAAGATTTTTTACTCCCGGTAAGAAAAAAACAATACTTAATTAATCCAAGATGGTCCTTATTAAAGATGTGATATTAGAATAACTGTCTAGCTGCATTAATACATAGATGACAGTAAAAAAACTGGTTTAAATAAATTTATAAACTGCTCAGGTTAAAATTATAATGATGTGGGCAAAAAGGTAAAGAACACAATACAACAAATAAATAAACTGAGTTTTCTGTGCCATTAATGTTACAAATATAGTGTCACTAAACTAGAAACTAACTGAATAAAAAACATACAGAGGATCCCTCCCTTCAGTATTCATGAAGTTTTCTTTGGAACTCCAAATGATTTGTGGAAAATCCACCTGTTTGGGGATTTATTAAAAAAAGAATCCATCTTGAAATACCTTGACACACTCCTGTCTGACATTTGTAAAACAGCCAATCCACAAGTGGCGCTGAGCTTCCATGGCACTGACTGGCTGAAACCCCAAGAGGTGAGATAAGGAAGACCAGGGATGTTAGCTTCTGCGGCAGCACTAAGACGATTTTCACTGTGCAAATTAATGCATATCAAGGTATATCTTGTGTGTAAACTATGAAACTGGACAACAGGGAGTGTTTTTAGAGTGAGGTGAGGGGGATGCTGAAGTTTGGGTGAATCTTTTGTTGGTGGCTGTGATTCCTCAACCCCCACTGCACAGTGGGATGGTGAAGGAGCTCAGAATGTTCTTCCAGACATAAATGCAACTGAAAATCTGCTGCAAATCTTGAAACTGATTTATTTTGCCATGAAGAATGGGCAATCTGAATATGAAAAGCTGGTATGAACATACCTCACAAGACTTACAGCTGAAATGACACTGGGGGTTTTATAAAGTGTTACAAAGAAACCTTCGGCGCAGTGTGAGGCATTTCCTGTCGTGAATTTGCAAGAGATGATGGTGTATCATTTGACTGCAGGAAGATACACTAAGTGGACATAATTGTATCTTTTGATGCTGATGGGCAGTAATCACCAACCAGACTCTCCAAACATAAGGACTCTGAGCGGGAAACCTGGAGTACATTACTTCTACTGAGCATAAAATCAAACAGCTTCAGCACATTAAGTTCAGTCTGAAGAGATGTGGAGTCTAACCCCTGCAGAAACCCCTCAGGAAACCCCACAGGAGGCTCCTCTCAACTGCAAGATATTTACTGGAGTGAAAAAGTTGCACCTGATCACCAGAGAGGAATCCAAGTTGGTTGACTTGGCTGGAGACTGAGAGGTGAACACTTCGCAGGGCGACTTCATGAAGGAGAGGTAAATAGAAACACTGTGAAAATAGTAGAGAAACTGAGAAAGCACAAGTGGTGGTGAGGGTGGAGAAGTGGAACATTTGAATGAAATGCAGTACGGCTCTGTTAGGTCAGACAGCTGCAGATTACAAAGACGTGGGATGTAAATTTCTAGTGACAGGCCAGGTGGGTCAAACTCAGACCCTGTCAAAAATCTGAATGTTCTTAAAGGGCCGGTTGTGACAGATAGAACCCATTACATTCCTAAAATATGAAATAAGTAGCTGTTTCAGCATTCAACAAGTGTTTCTTAAAATAATATTGAACATCTTTTCACACTGATCACTCCATCCAGGATTTTGTGATTGTTTTTCTTATAATCAAAATCACAGGTTTTGTGGTGCTAATTTAGAAATATTTGAAAGGAATTTTTATATTTGCACCCATGTTGAATGACTTTTTATCAATTGTTGTATCAGTCACAGACTATAATTTTTGGACAATTTTGAGAAAAAAATCAGAAAAAATGTGGGGATCTGTTGATTTTGTGTGAATTTTGTGGATTTGTGGAGAAACTGGAAGGGTGTATTTGGAGACTAGAGGGCCACATAAAAAGCTGCGGCGGGCCAGATTTGACCCCAGGGCCTTGAGTTCGACACGTGTGTGGTAGGCTCACACGTTTGTTTTCGTTGTATTTACCCAAAATTCCCTTTGCCTATAGTCCACTTCCTGCTTTTGTAGCGGTCTCTGGTTTGCTTGGTGTTTACAGATGCATTTGAATGCACCAGAGTTCACTTCAACCAAACTGAAACCCAAATTTCAGATGGATGAGAGTTTACTCCTTTGGTCCACATCAGAACTCCACGTTCACACCTCCCAAAATGAACTGGACTTTCTAGGCAAACGAATTGGAGTTGGATTAAAGCGAACCAAACGGGGTTGTTGGGAATGTAGCCTAAAAGGCCTTGTTGTTGGAAACTCCATCGGAAGATATGGGACACAGTCCAAAACTGTGACAGCTCTGAACATAGCATTGCTAGAATATAGAGTAGAATACACACTCTTTTCTCATCAAATGTATCCTCTGAGAAGGAAAAAAGGCTGTGTTCTCTTGCAAACACAAGAACAAGTATAGATTCCTTGTTCTTCATGTGTGTCATGTTTAATAATTGTTTTCCTGTCATAATTAGGATGACAAGAAAGTAGAAAAACTGCATCTATTCCAGCTTTGTGTGTGTGAACCCTTTATGCACTAGGCTCTTTGACATATATGAACATTTGACAAACACACACAAAACCACCAGGATACAAATGGATGAAAAGAGATCAGAACAGCAGATGAACTCTCTGAACTTCGACACAAACGCCCACCAGGAATCACACCCAACACCTCCAACCTGCAAGAAAATCCAAGAAAACATGAGCTAAGTAAAGAAGAAAGGGATTCCGGAATGTGTTTGGAGGCTTATGATCCCTGAGACCTGACGGCAAACTGACAAGCTGAGATATAGTCTGAGAACATCACTGACCAGCAGGCGGGCGGGGAGACAAAGTCATCAGACAACAACAGACAGCAACAATTAGAGCATCTCAACAGGGTACAGCACGGCCTGATCCCAGGCTCCCCTGGTGCCTTTCATCTGGACTCCGGGGGGAAATGCATAAAACATCTGAAGCTGGAGAGATGCTCTCCAGCTTCAGATGTTTTATGCATGTCAGAAAAACAAGAGCTGCTGAGAAATTCATGAGGTTTTTTTTTTATATATACCTTAAGACGACAGGATACGTGTCAATAATGGAGACGTGACGTCAAATAAGCTCTCTTTAAAATCCATTAGTCAAACCCTCTTTCATAAGCTCAATAAGAAATGACAGTTGATGTAATCGGTAGTTATTAAGTTTAATCCATCATTTAACCAGAACACCAGTGACATCTGTAAGGTCTGCTTTGTAGCTGCTTGGTCAGTTAATGTGCTATTAAAACTCCGTCCTTCTCTCTGCGCGCTGGTCACACTCTGCATCCATGAAGCCTCCTTTTCCAGTTCAGAGTTCAGCTATTATTTGAGCTTTAGCGATGTTAATCGGATGCTCCCGGTTGTCAATAAAACAAAATAAAACTGTTGGGTTCCTGGGTGTTTCCTGTCTGTGGTTGGGGTTGCTGTTTCCCTGTCCATCCTTCAGGGGGCGCCTGGCAGTCATTCCTGGAGGGTGTGGACCAGCTGATATTCATCACCTGCACTGCATGATCTCATTTGGAGGAGCATAAGAGGAGGAGGCAGCCTACACACCAGTGCCAGAGTGTTTTGCCAGTTTTGGTATTACGGGCCACCTGAAGTTCTCCAGTGATCGAACTTTGTGAATTTCTAGTGATTCTTTGTTTTTTGTGCCTCCATAGGAACTCTCACTACAGAAGCTGTGTCCCCCTTAGTGGAAATCCAGCGCAGAACCTCTCCTTGTGACGCCGGTGGATTATTGCCCACCGGATGCCCAAGTCCCTGAATCCCACCTTGGTGATCGGATCTCCACGCTCGCTGCCCTCCTCTCTCCGGCCATAACGAAACCCGCCCAGATCTCGTCCGCCCTCCAGAGCTGCCCCACCACCATAAGCGAAGCAGCAACACTCGACCTCAAGTAATCCGGCCAGGATCCTTCAGACTCCCCCCCCCCCCGGTCCGTATCATCTCAGCTGAAGTAAGAACGTTAAGTTTTCTTCCAGCAGTTTACCATTTCCTCCAGTCATCGAACTCACCATACTCTCTCACCCTTAGCTCCAACCAGAAGCATCGAATCCTCTCCGGACCAGTTTTTTCCCCTTTTTCTCTGACTGTCATTCTCTGCAATAAATATAATTTTACTGATTTCCGTTGTTCTGTGGGTGTTCTTGCATGTGGGTCAGACGATTAAAACCCAACATGACAAAAACACTTTATGGTGGGCAAGCATTGCCACTGGTTACGTATCATATCTGTCAATTGTAAAAACATAAGACTGAAAATCCTTCCAGCTGCACAGCATCCAAAACTAGAGAGGGTAACTGTCTAATAAAATAAACGTGTTAGCAGAACTGTGAACAAGAAAACTCAATCTAAGACCACAGAGCTACTGGTGCCACATACAGTACAACACAGACCACAGACATAAAAATATGTTTTCTAACTCGCTGCACAATTAAATCAAAGGTAAATTCTGAAAGTATATGTAGATGTGTAAGTGTCACCTGATCAATTGTTTCCTCATACAGAAAAACTATGCTCCTTTATTGCTTTTTTCTAAATACTTCTTGAATTGCCTAAAACTTAATAATTTAATTCATCCACTGAACAACGTTGTCACATTACAGTTTCTTACACTTTTTTTTTTAAATTTGTGAAAAACAACTCTATGCCTTTAAAAAATGTTGCTGCAGCAACAATTGTTTTAATTCAACATTTTCTGTGTGGATGTGTGTGTGTCTTTAATAAAGGTGATGACAAAAGTACCTGGTGTGTTTGTTGGCTTTATTAAAATGTTAAGTCCAAACTTTGCTACAGTACAAACAGCATTACCCACAGAAAAACATCCAGGTGAGTTTATGCTGCACAAAATTAAAACGCACACGCATACACACACACACACACACCCCTACACACACACACACACACACACGCAGCACCAGTGTATTGTCGTTCTCATTGAATTACAGGACAATCAGATAGTCATTGTCATAAATTATCATTTTTCCTCCAGGTTTGCAATTATTTCATCAAAGCTGAGGTGACATTGTTCCAGCAGCAGCTCTTTAACTGTAGAGCAAACATCATTTGTTTTGTGGGTCACCTAGAAAACCATCTTGGCTCTTCCAACTCTGCCTGGTTCAACAGAAACTTGGAGCTTAGGTATGTATCATTCATAAAAAAAAGAAAGGAAATCATCACTCATCTATTGTGGTAACTATACATTATAAACCACTGGGGTGCCATAATTGTTGAAAACAGGTGAAGTGTTGTATTGTCCTGCGGAAAGGCAAAGAAGCGCAACGTAAAGACAGATGAGTCAGGCTCCAGCAGAGGAAGAAGGGACGTGAAGTGATTGTTGAGGAGATGAGTAATCGCTCCTAGCTGAGCAGAAGGAGCCAGCGCTGCTAAAAGCTCACCAGAGAAAGCAGAAGAGGAATGAGACCCAGGTGGAGCGATGCGGTGGCTGCTGCAGGCCAAGGAGGGAAGCTTTTGCTGCCAACAGCCTGAATCAAAGAGATCTAAAGAAAATTAACTGAAACTTATTATTTCCTCACACACAGCGATTCCTTTGGGGCATCGCTTTTGTTTAATACATAAAAACATGATGGAATCTGTTGTGGTTTTGTACAGTAGTTCACTTTAAATAATGCTGAATGTGACAAAGATCAGACATGTAAGACCTCAGCGTTCTGTACATCAGGCAGCAAATGGCCACTGAGTTCATCTATAGTTCCACCATTAATGACTTGATGACCCCTGAGGGACACAGCAGATTGCGTCACTTTGAAGAGTTTAAAAGAAAGACTAATCTGTGAATCAGCTACAACTTGAAAAATGGTTTTAATTTTGGTCAAAAGTTGAAATTTTAACCTTTTGTTTTTAATCTCCTGTTCTTAAGCTTTTATGTGATGGTCTGTTTGTCTTTTTGATGTACTGACAGTTTTGTTGTCTCTGTTCCTTTGTTCTTCTGTAATCAGGATGTTTGTGCATCAACTTGTTCATATGTCTATGTAGCTGTGTAAATTAAGGCCTTAAAATGTCTTAATTTCTTTAAAGTTTGAATTGAGTATGTTAATTATGGGTCCTAAATTTTGTCATGACAGGACTGTTCAATCTCATATGATTTATGTAGGGGTTTTTCTGTCAGGTATAAGTTTTAATCACACACAGACGTACGGTTAACTAGCTGCTAATATCCCGTTGGTGGCTAGTTAACTAGTTTTCTTTTGTCTATCTTGTAAATCTTCTGCCGGTTGGCTGGAAGCCGTTTGTCTTTGCCACTGGCTGCCTTCTGTTGCCAACCCATAAAATGTCACACGATGCATTCTGTGGAAAAAGCTCGGCCTTATGGGTGTTAAGAACCAAATGCAGCGTGAGAAACACAAAGCTGCTGCCAAGAGACGCACACACGATTAAATCAAAAAAGGTTTTTTGATTTAATCAAAAAACCTTTTTTAATCATTTTAAACCAATGGTACGGATAAATTAGACTTTTCTTGGGTTGACATTGATTATTGAGAAGCGTAAAAATAATTCCGCTGTGCAGCAGACCTTCAGAGGTCAACAAGTATGAGAAGCTGTTTGAGCTTTTCAGAGATGGGTATGTATGTCACTTTGTGTAACAACGTTTATCTGCCATGCAGAAGACAGAATCCCACCGGTGGAAGCAGACTCAGCCAACAGCGACGGGTTTGCCAACGCTGCAGAGCGAACACCTGCAGGTTTACTGCAGTAAAAAATTTACATATTATTTTAATTTAAGCCGCTCTGCTCCTCTCTATTAAAATTCTCAGTTACAGAATAAAGTGCAGAAAGTATGATAATTAGGTAAAATGCACAAAGTTTAATCCGTAAATAGTTATTTTAAAAATCTCTTACTTTACAATAACTAAGCTGTTTAGAGGTGAAACAAATACTCAAGTAATGATTAACTGCTAGATTATTTCCTGAGCAAATATTCATCATCTATGATAAATTCTTCCATGGGAAAAAGTGATCATTTGTTGAATCATTTGCTTCTTGGGAAGTATTAAATTTTTGTCTCCCTTTTGTTGTGAAGTATTTATGAATCTCTAGTTTGATTTAGATACCAAGAAAAATGCAGACCATAATAAACCGAACGGATCATGTTCTAAACAAAAATTCAATGCAGGCGTCAAAAGAGCTCAGTGTCCCGTGGCATTGGTCTCTGTCTGCTTGTGTTCTTGAGTCAAACTGATCGGTGACATCTGACCTCTTCCATCTCAATGTGGCTCATTAGACACATTGATTTCAGCATAATTAGATAATCATCTATGTAAATGGGTCGATGAGTTCTGACTTCAGCACAGCAGCTTCATTAAGCAGCTTTGTCTGTCAGCAGACACTAGAGAAAGGTTAAACTCATACAAAACACACACACACACATACACACAGAACATGGTGACATCCAAATTTTCCTTAATGAACTAATCGGCTTAGAGCAAATCACCTTGACGTTGCTATGAAAATCCTGAATGAATGTTATTTTTTCAAAGAATCATGTAGTGGAAATCCATAATTCCTGCCCGGCTGTGTTTTTACAAATACGGTGCATTTGTGTGAGAAGACAAAATTGAATGTATATAAATTTGATTCCTTTTACCTTCAGTGCTAATGCAGTCAGAGCAAAGAAAGAAATCTACCAGCATAATTTGCCCTATTTTGAATAAATGACTCCAAACTGTTAATGAAATTGAAATAAATTGGAATATGTGAGATACAAGATAACACTCTTCCTAGGAAATATGAATACAATTAGATTTATATCAGTGTTTGCGAACACTGAGCAGTTACATTACAGACCTGTTTTAAAATGATCTCGTCTGTTATTTTGACCTTCTCTTCTGACCAAATATTCTCTAAAGAATTTTGATTGGTTAAAAAAAAAAAGAAAAAACTAATACGTATTCAGAATACATAGTAGAAACTCCCCAAAAACCAAAAATGTGCTGCGTGGGACACTGTCCGTTTGGTAGGTGCAGATCAAAACTTTTTGTAAATACTTCAGTACGACATGTCAGATTTAATGAAGCATTTCTGAGACTTTTTGTCTCCATATTTCATGAACATAGAATGACAATCGAGCTGATATGCTGTTGATTTAAGTATATGGAATCAAAGGGATTTCTTTAAACATACAAGTTGAAGGTAGAAATGTACAAAGTTTCAGTGTGAAGTTTCCAGATGGAGGTCTAAATATGCAAAATGGTAAACTGATCTGGAGCCTGTAAATGTTAAGCTATCTGATAACCATCTGATACCCACGTAAATATATGTCACAAGAGAATTGTATTGATTATTTTTATACTATCTGAAAAAAGAGAATCCTTTGGAGAATGAAGAACATTATAACCCTGACGTCTACAGGCAGAGGCCTTTTCATGCTGCTGTAATATAGACTGCTACAGGAGATTTTCCTGCTCACAGCCATCACCATAGCAACTCTGAAGAAACTTGGCTGATAGGAATAACAACAACACTTATTTTCTCTTTTGGACTAATAACACATTTTTGAATTTGAATTGTTATCATAAAGAAAAAGCTGAGCTGATGCCAGAGAATTATTTATTTGTTTGTGGCTGAATAGTTTTGTAAAATGTGACAACATGTCATTGCTTAACCTGTATATTTTTTCTACATGATATTTCTTAAGGCCTAATTAGTGTAGTATTTCATGTTTTTTAAATTGTTGGCAGAAGTAGGATTATGGTTACATGCACCGAATTAGTTTGATAACATTTAAGGTCAATGGATCAAAGACTCAACATGATTAGAAAGTCAATAACAGGGTGGAGTTGAATGTTGGCTCTAACAAAGTCCTTAATAGTCAGAATAGATAACTTGCCCCCAACTGAATGGAGTTTCTGCAACAAGCCCAACAGTCAATATGATGCCAAATGAGAATCAGTTAACATGATGGCCACTTACCAATTAGTTTATTGGTTACAGTAAAAAAAAGGCCAAAGCTACAGAGAAAAACTCTAAAACTTGACTTCCCGTTGCCTACTCTCCAGACTTAAATCCACTTAATAAAACCTTTTCTGTCGTCTTCTTCCACCTCGTTTGGATGTATTGAAGTAATGCTGAGGTTTCACATCTGCAAGCTGAACAAAAGCACTCACACTCAAGCTGTTTATGACCTGCACCCTGCAGTGAAATGCATTGTTTCATGGAAGGACCAGCCCTCCCTCTGCATCCCCCTCCTCTTCGTGCCGTCATTGTGCGCTGACACGTGGAACACCAACACACCAACTGTAAAATGGCATGAGGTGTTTAACTATGTGCAGACACGTGGTGTGGCTATGGTTGAAGGTAATTGGGTTCAAATCCACAACCTCCACTTTCAGCTGAGTGTGAGCGTTTCCTGCTGAGGCCATCAGCTTCACATCTACCTCTGTTTGAATCGTTGCTGTGTCCAGACAAACATGTTTGGTATGATGCTTCCATCTTCCTTGAAATGGCGTCATGTGCTACTTTCACAGTATATCAGTATTGTGACACAATACTGTCTCATGTCAATCAACTTCATTCACTCACTGCTAAATGTGCTACTGGTGGAGAAACAATATGTCATTGCAGGAAAATAGTTTATCTGTGCTCATTGGTAGCTATGCTAACTAGACTGAGCATTCACAATAGGCTATGCTAGCTGCAGCACAGAACAGAGCGAGGAGAGGAAGGATGAGCAACACCACATGAGATTGTGATTGACAGCACTAAAACTCTCCTGCCACTGACTGGTTGTCTCTAGATAGCACTGGGAGAAAGCCGAAGAAATAGATTTTTCACAGATCATCCCTCATACCATAGTGTCACAACATAATGACAGTTTTAACAAATATGTGAAAGAAAAAAAAAGTTACTGCAGCTTTAATTTCACTTAGGAGAGGGCAGGTCAGGAGGTACGTGGGTTAGAGCTGCTGGTGACTGACTCATATGTTGTTAAGTCGTAAAAGGTACAGGTACAAGTTCAATATATGAATATCTTGTTTTTTTTTCTTAATTCATTAAATGCTAGTGAAATGGAGGCAAACAGTAGTCTGTAGCTAAGCTAACTATGCTAAATGGTTGATAATCTCACACAGTCTGCCCACCTCTCAGAGAAAAACTGAACAATAAATTGACACTCTTGCCTTTCTTTCTCTCCCTCTCTCTACTTCTTTTTCTTTTTTGAAAACCTGATTTCATAATTTTTCTTAGCAGCATAGTAGCTGCAACAGTCATTCTTATGTTCTACTCACTGCTGCTGACGGTGCAGTCAAGCTCACCAAGCAGGAACGAACCATGTAATGAAGATCCAGGGGGGTTCAGGGCAAATATGGATGTATGTTTTTTTATCTGGGAGTGGGAATATTAAATTTTTACTGCTAAAATCAATTGTCGAAAACAAAATATGATTAATTTTGTAACTGACAGGTTCCCAATTTTTTATTTTTATTTCAATGAACAAAAAATAAATAATTAAATTGTGGAGGGCCCCCTGTTGGTCAGGGCCCCTAGAATTGTCAACCCCCCCCCCATACCGCCCCTGGATGGAGGTCTTGAACATGTCAGAATCTTAAGCACAGATCATCATGAATATAATTCACAACTTTTTGTTAATATTATTTACCCAAATATTGAAGTTATGAGGTTTGTCACAATGTGTTGCTGTTCAGTCTGTATTTATTCAGTCATCACAGAAAGAAGGAAATTAACGGCATTGCTTTAGATATTGGAGAATATTCAAACTATGTTTCAATATACCACAAGTCAACAAGATGTTCAAAAAGTGCTGATAATTTGGAATAAAAATCAGTAAAAATTGTAAAATTAATTTTAGATTGAGATTATAACATTGGAACACATTTTCAGGCTTATCAAAGTACCAGTGTTATGCAGAATGCAGTGTTGTGTTCAAGACCACCTAACCCGAGACCAAGACAAGACCAAGACCAGAGTGTATCGAGACCGAGACAAGACCAAGACTTTTAGGGTCCGAGACCAAGTCAAGACCAAGACCGAGGAAAGTCGAGACCGAGTCAAGACCAAGACCAGCGGCCGTGCTACATGACACAATAAAATGTAAAATATGATCGAAATTGCTTCTCAGAATAATCTGAAAGATCCATATTCCCATAAAAACACCTAGATATTAAATACTTAATACATTTTACCAATATTAAATATTCCATTTCTGTGTTACAATGTGTGATGTCTCGTGCCATCCCTAAAAACATAACACCCTGGGAATTTGCCCATATTGCTCATATAAGAATCCACCACTGTTGCACCATTAAACATAGCAATTGAGGCAATGCCCTGACGGTAAATAACGCTCAACTATGAACACTGACCAAGGAGCAACAAGCAAGAAGTAACCAAACAGAAGGCGCTCATCGTGACTGTTTTCACTCTCTATCCCAGTACATGAAGCCAGGTAGTCTGACACCATGGCAGACATTACAGCTGACACTTTGAACAAAAACAAAGAGCAATGTGCATGCTCTTTCGTTCTTGTGTTTTAGTTATTTGTTAATTTAAATATCAACGTACATAATTAAATAATGATGCAGTGTACACAGAGCATTACTAGAACAAAGAATGGGTGTTCTGTCAGGTCAGATCGTCATACGCTTAACACAAACTCACGGTGTTCTGTCAGATCAGCATACGTTGTCAGATAGTCGTACGCTTAGCTCAGACATCCATACGCTGTCATTACCATATGATTTTATTTAATCAGCAACATAGAATCATGACGTAGATCATCATACACTTGGTTATTAACAGTTGTATGGCATCCAGCTGCAGCCAGACCTACTTTAAATACACTTTGAAACCACGACAACGCATGTATATCTATCTAGTTATCATTTTATGTCATATTATAAACAATTTAATGACTTATTTTCGTCATAACTTGTTGCATATGCTGAACTGACAACTCCACTGGCGGTCGGACTTCTTAAGGAGCATGCGCTGGCATGGTACTCACTGCATGTATGCTAGGAACATAGAATCATGACGTAGATCTGTTATTAACAGTTGTATGGCATCCTGACTTAGCGGTTAAGTGAGTTTTACACGGGCGTGTGTTGTAGCTGACTCCAGCTGCAGCCAGACCTGCTTTAAATACACTTTGCAACCATGACAACACATGTATATCTATATAGTTATCATTGAAAACAATTTAATGACTTATTTTCGTCATAACTTGCTGCATATGGTGAACTGACAACTCTTCTGCCGGTCGAACATGCGCAAGCATGGTACTCTGCACGTATGCTATTCTGACAGTGTATGGTAATCTGATAGAACAACGGCTCTCAGTGAGTGACACTCCAGTCCTATCTAATAAATAAAGAGCCGTGAAGAAGAATCGACTGTTTCTGAATGTCACATCACTATATTGCAGACTTTTGGACATAGCGTTGTCCTATATATGCGACAAGTCAGTCTACACCTCCGCACAATAATTCAGGCAGTGAGTGACTTTTTTTCATCACAAATTCTTATGTGTCTCTGTACAGCTAGCTTTGCTAACATCACGTTAACGGGGCTTACCTTCTTTGAGCTACTTTTCTAAGTGACGAAAATAGTTAGAGGTTGTCCCCACCGTCTGTGAAAGCGAAGCGCTGCTGAGTTAGCTCTGGCCATCGGATTTCTTACTATTTATGCAGCGCTATTATATTACTGACGATTAGACAAACATTTTCTGCCGCTGAGAGAAAACCACTGCGCATGTCCTGGAGCGCCGCGTGCGAGTGAAAGGTGGGGAGGGGAGGGGGAGGGGGAGAAACACGTAGTTGCTTGGATTTTAATGTTTTGCATCCACTGAAAACAAAGATGTTAACAAATAAACTGGACAGTATGCTGCACGTTTAGTGATATTTTCACAGCTGCGGTCTCGACTGTTCTTGAAATAAAATGCCGAGTCCTCAGAGCCCGAGACCGAGACAAGACCGAGACCAAATGCGGTCGAGTCCGAGACGAGACCGAGACCATCAGAAAACGGTCTTAAGACCGGACTCGAGACCAAGACCGATCTCGAGTACCACAACACTGGCAGAATGCCTGTCATTCCAAATCCTTGCACTAGATTTAGTGCTTCCAGCTTACTAAGCACCCTTTGTTAGTTAATGTCAGCTCAGCATTGCTGTGCTGTTGACACAACACCTAGACCTACGTCACTAAGAGCGATACAGTGAGCCTTTGAGATTGGAGAGAGACAAGGAGAGGAGAGGAGAGGAACAAGCTGATGATCATCCGACAGAGCACAAGTATGTGTGTGAGGTTTGTGTCAGAGGAGACTGCAGTATTTCTACCTGTCAGGAGCCAATACTCCTCCAGCGTCAGCCTTTCACATGAAGAAACGGCTTAAAGACAATAAAATATCACTTCTTCATGCTGCTGGTCTGTTTCCCTCCAGTTTAAAAACACACTTTATGAGGTCAAACAGAAAAAAGGTTAATAGTCAAAACAAGAGTGTTTTCCTTTTGTAACTTAACTCTTGTGAGAATCAGACCTTTGAAGTGGTGAAATCGTGGTGAGCTACCAGCCAGATCAGCTGCCTAAGGTGTTTTTCTAGGATTGCCCTGGATTCACCTCTATCACTCTGAAAAACCTTTCTACCTCTGCTGTGGAACAGAATCCCCTGTGGGCATGGTGTTGTAAAGTCTGATGCTGGTACCACGGTCTGGTAAAAACCAGCTCCTTGTTCTACGCTTAATTTCATCCAGGCAGTCTGGACTCTGCTGTTCAGAAATGATTGAGAAACGTTATCTGCCTTGTGTTACCTGCCAGTGGAACATTTCCAAAGAGACCTTGGAGGTCATGGATTGAGAAAAACCTTGCAGCTCTCTGTCCAATGCCTGGCTGGATGCTCAGTGCCAAACACAGCCTGGATTAGTTCGGTTTTACCCTTCTTGACTTTTCTTGACCCTTCCTGAACCTCCCATATGAACAGACCTCTCCTTCGCCTTTCCTCATACCGTTCAGCTGTTTTAGGGAGTCACCAGACCCAACCAGGTCATGAAGGCTCCCATCTTTAGCCACGTCTTCCTAAAACACCCCACATTCCCCCAAAATGGTATGGTTCCTAAAAATATGTGAATGATTGGATCCTGGGAGTATCCATGTGCTGCTGGGAAGTTTCCCAGCACTGCTTCATCTGCCAGCATGTGTTAAACGTTTGCACCTAATTTTACTACTTGCCTGTTATTTAACCAAAGTTTGAGGTCAGTGGGGTAAAAGGAAACATCCACTCACATTCAAGTGGTCATACATGTGCTGCATATAAACCGTGATGATGACAACCACAGTTATTTCCATTCTGAAATCCTGTAATTAGTTAGTTCTGAGGTCCACACATTCCCTCAATATTTCCCATTTGGTTCTGTTTTTTTCCTTTTTCCTCGCATTTCCTACACTTCCCACAATGCTTTTTATCAACCTCCACAGTGTGGACTTGAAATCAGATGAAGGAGAACACACATCCACATCCGAAATTAAATAACAAAGATGGCTTCCAGTGCTGAATATAGAATGAAAGCAGATTTTACGACTAATTTCAACACTATTGTTCGCTATTCTAAGTTCTTTTATTTACATTTGGTTGCAACAGAGTTACAATAAAAGATTTATAGACAAACATTAGAAAAGAACGATTTACAGTTTTTGTCCAAAGCAAGTTCAAACATGGGTGTGTCAACATGCTTTTTATGGTCAGAGCTGAGAGTCAGCAGGCATGTGTAGAGTCACAGTTAAGCTTTGACCTTGTATGTACACACGGCTGCATACTCTGAAATTTGATCTGCTCAGCTGCGGAGAGAACGTGTAGGTGGAAGGAGCAGAGGGGAGAGAAGAAACGAAAAAATAACTGGTTACACTTCAGACAAACTGAAGTCCCTGAAAAATGCTAGCATTCTGCAGCTATAAATGGCAGGTTTATGACTGGATGGCTCTGAGGCACATGCAGTGCCACGTACGATTGCAAAAGTATGAATCTTTTCACGTTTTATCACATTCCAAAGACAAAATTCTGTGTGCCTTTGTTGGGATTTCAGACAAACCTCTGAAAGGTGTGGCACACATTTGTATTCAAGAAATACTCTGATACCGCTAAATAAAAGAGAAAAATCCAGTGTAACTGACTGTATTCAGATGTTACCTATTAGACGGCATCATGAAGAAGATGGGGTTAGGCTATAAAAGATCATCACCAGCATGGCAGTGGCAGCATCATGCTGTGGGAATTTTTTAAGCGATGAATTCAATCCTGAATTCATCGTTCAGGTTTGAACGATGAATGAAGCTAAATGCAGGGACATCTTGGATGAAATCCTAAACGCTCTGAATGACTCAAAGCCCGGGAGGCTATTCAGTCTCCTGCAGGCCAACAAATATGAAGACAAGTAAAGACAAGTCTTGCATTACTTGGAATGTAATGCAAGACTTTAAACTAATGTTCACTGATGTTTCCCATCAAAGTCTGACTGAGCTTGAGCTAATTTGCAAAGGATTGACAAAATCTTTCTACATGTGCTTGGGGACAGCATGCTAACTCCAGTGGGGCTACCAACAGCCCCACTGTGCATTGTGAAATCCAAGACGTCGGACAACTGATGTGTATTTTGACCAATAATAATGCAAATAATAATATTAATAAAATCTAGATGCTCTAATTATTTATGATTTGCTTAACATACATTTATCAGCTGTATGTTCATGGCTGGTCCACTGGGATTATACACAGAGAATTCAAAATGCATTAAAACACTTATGTAATATATGAATTGATGACTAAATGTCACAAAAAATATTGGCTTTTGTTCAGAGAGTACATCAGAAGTTAAGCTTCTGATGTACTCTTTCTGCCTATCCTTGTTGATCTGAAATAACTTTAAATAAGTTCTAGGTTTATGGTGACTGGTGGGCAGGGTTTATATGAAAGTATTATTTAATGAGAAGGAAACTATTCTTGTGGAAATTTTAAACATAGCCATTGGGAGCAAACACAGAAATCTTTTTTTAGCCAGAAGTAATGAAATTACAATCTTTTTTTTTCGTTCTTTGCCTGATCTTCTTCTACAGCTTTTTTTTTTTTTATAGCCATACAATCATACAATCGTCTCTTTCTCCTTTGGTACCACGCATCATCTCAGTGATTCTCTCTCATCTCTGGGGTGTGGCCTTTCCAAATAAAGGTTTTGTGGGTAAACTCAGCTGCTGCGAGCAAGATCAGCTCCCTCTTGACGCACAGCTGGCCCCAGGGACTAAATATAGAGAGAATAAGGTTGAAAACCTTCAGGAGAAACTCAGAGGAGGAGGCAGGCTCTAAGCCGGAGGAGAGGGAGAGTGATTTAGGTAAAACCCAAAAGACTTGTTTCATGAGAGGAAGAGAAGATAAAATAAACCTATGGGCAACAGAGCAAAATGCATCAGGTTTTACAATCCTGAGAGGATTTAAAATGGAAAGCTAAGGTCAGTCCATACAGAGCAATCTATCTGTGCTGTATAGCCTAGAGATAAAAGAATTTCATAAATCATAACAGCAACAGATACTAGCATTGAAACCCATTTAGATTCTATTTTTAATTCCGGAGGGAAAGATAATCCTTTGTGTTCATTTATGAACTCTGAAAACGACCCTTACAGGGATCCTTACACCCTTTGATTTTCTAATTGTTGTGATATGTGACTAGCTTAACCGTGCACAGTTTATTTTTACATTTAAGCACTGAATAACATCAGTGTTGTACATTGCTACGAACTATATGTGAGTATATTTGCTCTCCTATCTGGAACATTGAATCTGGTTGTTCTACAGTAAATAAATGCAGCATCTAGACATTCAGACTGCTCAGTGAAGACCAGCGTGGTTCTGTGATAGAACAATGAGTCCAGTTGTGAGATTTCATTGGAGGTTGTCAGTTTCTGGAGATTCAATATTAACAGAACTCCATGTGGCCTTCACAGCAATGAGGGAAAATGTCATGGAAACTCTCCATGGCTGGTCCCTTAATTCCAATGGAGGGAACTGCTATCGAATACTTTAGCATACCAGGACATTTTGGATGGCTGTTTGTCCTGTCTGTCTCTGTGTTGCCCTGTGACAGACTGGCGGTGACCCTGCCTCTCGCCCAAAACGTTCATTTGAGATAGGCACTAATGTTTATATCATATATACATACGTACCACTGATTTAAAATCCTGAAAATGAGACCATTTGTTTCAATGACATTACCTGTTTAAATAAAAGTGAAATAACAAAAAAGCGACAACAATGTGATCAAAAGAAGAAGTGCATAGAGGAAGATTAACAGTTTAACTTTATGTGTGCAGCAGTCATATTGAGTCTGAGGTTTGGGTTGGTGAGAAACCTCAGATCGTTGCTGATAGTATCAATCAGTTGTACTAACTACGCCAATTTGTATCTGATTTGTAACATGGAAATTCCAACTTCCTAAGAAAGCAACGATTTTGCTGATCTCCATTTACACAGTTGCTATCTTTACATCCCAGCAATGGCACAACAACAATATCACTTAGTCTCATGTAGCACCAGGCGGACACTTGGTCTACGCTGGTGAAGATTTACTCCTATTGGGGACTTTGAAACTGAAAGTGAAACTGACAGCCTTCCAAACACTGATTGATTCAACTGGTGATCGTCTGACCATCTGCGGACATTCATTGAGCACTGGAAATGAATGATTAAAAAGAGGATATGATGGTGATGATGGTAATGAATGTGATGATGGTGATGATTATGATGATGATGACAGGTTGATGGCGGAGCTCCTCTACTTTTCAAATCTCAGTCAACTGCCTTTGAAGTGTGAACAAGTTTGGCAAATGTTAGGTTGCAATTACAAAAGCCTTAATTGGTAGGGAGCTGAGAGGAAGTGTGTTGTGTGTGTGTGGGTATGTGTGTATGGATTTAGCTATCCCATTTACGACTTTCTTCCTGTAGCATAATCTCTAACCCACAGAAGAGCGATGGGCTTTACAAGGGCCACAGCATGGTCCTGATGTGATGGGTCATCTTTTGTTAGGGTTAAGGGTTAGGCTTAGAGGTAGGCTTGTGTGTGTGTGTGTGTGTGTGCGTGTGTGGGTGCGTGTGTGTGTGTGTGTGTGTGTGTGTGTGTGTGTGTGTGTGTGTGTGTGTGTGCGAGCGTGCGTGAGTGCGTGTGTGTGTGTGGGGGTGTGTGTGTGTGTGTGTGTGTGTGTGTGCGAGCGTGCGTGCGTGCGTGTGTGTGTGTGTGTGCGAGCGTGCGTGCGTGTGTGTGTGTGTGTGTGCGTGCGTGTGTGTGTGTCCATACCATTTGACTCAGACAGTGCTCCTGTTTGCTGACCAACACTGGTTAGGTTTTAGTGGGTTATATTGTTAGTCAGGCTGGGATTTTAGTTTTGATTGACTATAAAACATCAACAATTTTAACAAAATTAAATGCAATTTTTTTTTCATACAAAAGTTAAAAGAGAAACCTTTGAATTTGTGCGTCACTTGTAAGTCTGACACACCAGCGACATCCGCAAATAACAGTGATGGACGATAAAGCTGCTTTTCTTTGCCAAGAATATCAATATGTTCAAATTGTGGAAAGCTGAATGACTAGAACATTCTGGAGGTTGAATAACCTAAATAACAAATTAAAAACAATAAATGTCATTGTTGTTGAGCTAATATGTATTCAATAATTTAGCTGTGAAAATTATTTTTGAGTAGAGAATGTTGCTTATTTGGTCGATATATGTTTTCAATTAAAATGTCATTAATTGTGCCTTTCAAAGAACTCAAATAAAAACTTAATGTTGTCCCACCACTAACTGTTAGTATTCCAAACCACACTGATAAAAAAAAATAAATAAATAAAAAGCAAGCCAAAGATGCCACCGCTTAGTTTGTCTCTCGGTTTAAGTACATTACTACTTACTCCATATTTATGTTTTGCTATTTTAGTTTTAATCAGTAAACATTTTAAAATATTTATTTTCATTTTATTTTATTTCTATTTTATTTCTATTGTAACACTACAATGTTAGCAAGTATCATATGATTATATGACTGCAGAGTTTAGTCAGTTATGGAGCTCTGTATTTCTATTTGATTTATTTTGAGATTTTTTTTTTTAGAATTTTTCTATATTTTTTAAGTCACAAATGAACATGAATGAAAAATGATGTTCAAATACACTTTGGGAGATTGACTTATTAACGTTGGCCTAACATTTTGATTCTAGTTTCTCCTAAGCAGAGGAACTCCTTCATTGTGTGCGGTATCCGCTCCAGGAATTCTCACGACTTTCCTCTGGCCACTTCCCTCTTCTTCTGCTTTAGTTGCTGAAACCCCAATGAACAACTTTGAAGTTGTTATGTGTTTGTAAACAGATAAAAACAGATCGGGTTGCGCTTTTCTGTGCAAGGATGTCTAAATGACTGTGCACAGCTGAGGAGCCAGCTCTAAACTCAGTGTGATGTCGGATAATTAATGTGTAGGGCCTCGTATGATTCTGTGTGCGTGTGTAGTTGAAAATAGCCTCAAAATGAGTGGGTGTGCGGCATCTGGTTACAGCGGCGTGAACCGAGAGGTTCAATAAATTTCAGTTTGTCTATGAGCTTGGACGGTGCTTAGGTGGAATTCTATTTCTATTGGTGTGTGCGTGACTAACGATCATTAAGAGTCTTTTATCATCAAGTGCAGGATCAGGAGTCGATAGGGATGCAAATGCACGTTGTGTATTTCAGCATTTCTCACCTTCTAAGGCCCATTTTTTTCAACAAATATTATGTTGTAAGGACCCGCTGCTCCTTATGGGGCCCAGAGCCAGGGCTCCATGAGAAGGAGTGCTATTTATGGGTTATGGCTTACTAAAGTGTTTGTTTTTGATTCAGTGAAAGGCCTTTTTTCCTAACAAATGCCTAAATAACATTGTGAACACTGATTGCTCTTTTTGGGGCCCAAACCCCAGAGCCCCATAAGAAGAAGTGCTGTTTGGGTTAGTGGTTAGGTTTAGAACTACAGTATTAATAGGGTTATGCTTGGGTTAGGGCTAGACATGGTCAGGTTAAGGGTCAGGGTTAGGCTATATCAATGAATGAAAAATGAATGGAAGACAATGGAAAGTCCTTCTGAAGATAGAAAGACATAAATATAGGTTTTCATCCCCATGTGCATTTAGGGAAATCAATTCCTCATTATGCCTGCAAATAAACTGAACCTATTCCGTTTTTGGCTCCCTCTATATTCCCTCCTCATTATGCTTCTGAGATTGTTCGCTTACAACAGCTCTGCTCATTAAATGGCTGTGTGACAACTTTAAAAACAGCTTCCTTCTGTCTAGAAGTGCAAAGAAAATACTTTGCTCACATTAAATTTACAGACCAAGTGACAGATGGTAGAGTAGATTTTTTTTCTTCATATAGAAAATAGGCTGAAAAACTTGAAGCAAAAGATCAAAGTCTCAACTCCTCTTCTTCATAACGATTATCTCTGACCTTCTGGGCCACATCCTGTCTGATGACAGTCAATGCAGTTTTCTACCAGGACATTCTCAGGCACTCCATGCTTTATTCTGCTCACAAGCTTCATGGAGATGCTGATTTCATTTTCCAGCAGGGCTCTAATGACTCTGGCGGTTCTGTGCTTAACGGGACAGACTTGGACCCTACTGCAAGATGATGAAGGGAAATGATAGAACACAGAAATTTCAGCTATCATTCAGCCAAGACAATACCTAGCCCTTCGTCTCAAAATCTCATCGTTATCATCAGCTTAACATCTGACATGACATCATCAAGGATTTTCTCCTGCTAGGCAACCAGTAACTCAGAAGTTTGTCCACTTGCTCTGACTCCTACCTGAACACAGTACAGGTGCCATCTTTGTGTAAAGCTGCAGGCTGGAAAGTCTACATGGTAAAGTCTACACTCAGAGGGTAGCTCATCACTGAGGACCTAAAGCATCTGGACATCTCACTGGGCCCTCACCATGCGAGGCCCATAATTAACTACCCTCAGATCAGAAGTAAGGGCTTACTTCTGATCTGGAAGTAAGCCCTTTTCCTCAGATGAAAAGAATGTCAGTTTTCACCAGATTTTTGGTTTTCATCCCTTTCCTTCCAGCAGAGTGTTAGTCTGTACAGATGCGGCTTCTTTCTGACCCTGATGTATGAAATGTTTCCCAGACTTCACCTCACTTTGAGAGCAGAACCACTTCTAAGCACTTACTGCATCAGTGGCAGCAGAACTCTGCTGTCCACTACTAATGCCACGGTTCTGCTGTCCAGTAGCCTGCCACTATCAGCATCTGAATGTGTGTGTGAATGACTGAAATGTAGTGTGAAGCGCTGTGGGGTCCTCTGGATTTGATAAAAGTGCTGTACAAGCACAAACCATTAACAACCAAGTAATGGTTCAATACAAGAGGATTTCTATACATTTGAATATTAATACTTTTCCACTGATTGATTATTTTCAAAAGCTTTTAAAACATCCTGGATAGTTGAGTAGAAATAATTTACCTTTTTACATTGAATCATCCAAAGTCGGCTTCAGACTAAGAAGTTAAGGTCTAATTCATTTTAGTTTGTTTGTTTAGAAGTTCTGGTATCTTTATTAATTTAGACAGTTGCTATTTCATTTTTTTCTATTTAGACTTATCAGATCCCAGATTAGACTATCTTACATGAAATAGGAGTTCATAAAAGGACACCTTGTGATATTTAATTTATTCTGTTGGAGTGTAATAAGAAAATGGTCTAAGAGGTTTTACAGCTCATAAAGCTATGGAGCAAGCCTTACATAAGCTTCAAATGAGGGCAAGTAAACTGATCAGTGGGTTTTACTAGCGCCCAGGTTGTTAAATGAAAGGAAACAGTGTCTTTTAATTAAAAATCAACATAAAACCACTACATTTAAAAAAGAAAAGAATTCCGATCTCAGCTTTTTAGTCAGGAATCATTTTCCATAGTTTTCCTCTCTCTCTCTCTTTGTGCACATCAAACCAAACAGAGTAAAGTTTGTGCTAGTTTTCCAGACTTCTAAACACAGTTAGGAACCCTGATAGAGATGTTGAAGGCCAATCAATTCTCAATAAAGGCACCAGCAGCAACGCAAATAACACCCTGTTAAACTTTTACAGCCAAAACCCTAAAAGGCTTCAAACGGCCTGCCTGTTGCTTTTCTGTCTGTTTCCATGCAGCCTAATGTCTACAACAAGACGCCAGAGCTCCACATGTAGACATGATAAAGAAGGTGAAGTGTAGATTTGTTTGTGTTCCTCTAGAGACTGTTGCTGCTGAAAGCCATTCTGAACAGGCGTGTGTTGCTGTGTGAGGCTCCTTTCTTGGTGCACTCAGGAACCTTTAACGCTGGCTTCAGTTCTGCACTTTAAAATTATAGTCTGTGTGAAATTCATCCTAAAATAGACAGCAGAGAAGAGGACAGCCCCTTTTTCCTTCCCCAAAGTGTGAGTGTTTGTGAGTTATGGCGCGTGAGCCAATGAGCTGCGAGACACGGAGCAGGGACCGGAGAAAACATCTGTCTTCTGCGAGTCGCCTCTGAAGCTGAGGTGACTTGGCAGGGAGACGTGTGGGAAATCGATTCAGCTTCACAGCCAGACAGGAACATGTGTCAGACTCAAGCATGTCAGAATTTGAGAGAAGATATATAGTGTTAAATAAAGACGCACTTCGTGAGCGATGCGTTGTTGAAAGGACTGAGATCCTCAGACACTGTAAGGCACCGAGCAGAATCAGTAGGTGAGACCTGAATCAGAGCCAGCTGGTTTTCAAGATTTAAAAAAATAGTGACAGCAGGGAAGTTTTTCACCTTTGTTATGAGATGACAATTCCACTACGAGCCATTCACCAGGCAAAACACATGGAGTTCAGTGGCTTCATCAGGATCTTGTATGGGACTGTTTAAGAATGAGGTTTTTTTTCTGCATGTAGTTTACAGGGATGCACCGATCCACTTTTTTTTAAACTTCCAATACCGAAATTGGTCAATTCCAATCTGATACAGAAAAACAGCTGAATTGACTTTTTTAAAACACAAACATAAATGTACTGAATTATACTAACCCTGTACCAGTACAGCACTCTTAAAAACACCAGCAGCTTCACAAGCTTGGTGAAAGGTAAAAATAAACTGCAACAAGTCTTCTTTCAAATGGTTGAGAAAATGAATTCTAAATCTAATGTAAAATAAATAATAAATAATACAACCTAACGTCGCTCAGAGCATAAAATTAGACTGAATACATCTGCCCTTATGGATCGGACACATTGTCACAATATAGAATCTGATGCTGAATTAAAAAAAAAAAAGTTCAATTGAATCTTTTTCAATATCAGCACAGACACAGGTATTGATATTGGACTGGTGTTCCTCTGGACTGTTGGAGTGAGAGGTGAGGTCCGGTGATACGAGCTGAGCTGCGTGGGAGGAAACATGGTTCCTGGAAAGACAGATCATTCTGTGACTCCGGCTCTGTCGAAGACATTCATACAGTTCATTTAAGCCCATAAACGACTGAGCAGCTTTGATGATGGAGTGCAGCTTATGAAGGCAGAATGCAGTCAAAAATCCATTTACCAGAAACGTAATGAGTCAAGACTGAATGTAAAGGGAAGTCATCAAAATTCCACTGAAGGAAAACAAAACAGTTGCCAGAGAATTTATTTGTTCATTATTCATTTCTTCACTTATTTATGCAGGTGTTTGGTCCAAAGTGACTTCTGGGATTAATGTGAGTGGAGTAATTAACAGTATGACAGAGAAGAGGATTAGGGTGGACACCATGCTTGTGTCCACAAGCATTGAGAAAGAATGGAGGAATGTCCTGAGAGGGAGAGGAGACCCAAAATGGGTCTTAGAGATCCTGCTGCCTGTTGTCAGTGATAGTAAGTCAGCAAGTCAATAAAAAAGTCAATAAAATTTTTAATAATACATAAATTTTTAATTTATTCTTCATTTATTATGCTGTATTACTCTGTTAGATATTCTGGTTTCTTCAAGTCTGATCTGCAGATTCTGATTTTTTACTTGTTGACCCATGAAAGTCCATAAAAATACATGCTGTAAACATGTGATGCTTTCAGTTTAATAAGAAGACAGAAAGTTCACATTATTAAATATCTGACCAGAAAACAGTCAGAGCTGATCAATGGGAAACTGGCCGACCGAATATTATCTTAAAATAAAAAGATAAAGTTGGACTAGTAATAAGCTACAATAATAAGCTCTTAAATCAGTTTGAACTAGACCGTAGAAATGTCTAAAATATTGTTGCTCATAAGAATGATAAATTCTAAAAATATTGAGTAGCAATACATCAATCAAAGATCCAAATATGAAATTTTGCAGCGATCAGCGATTACAGGTGATCAGCAGGTCAGACGTGAAAAATATGACCTTCATTGAGGACATTAAAACTGAGAACCAACTCATTTTCAACTCCAAATAAAACCACATGTACTTTTAGGTTCTTTATACAGAGATGATAATTAATGGTTGAAAGAGTTTTTAATGCAAAAAATATTTGTTTATTTTTCCTACTTTCTAAGTCAGGGGGTCCTGAACCGCTGGTGGCCCAAGTCCCATTTGTTGCTTTGACTGGCCCTGACTGCAGGTCAAATGGTACACATTTGGCCCTCTGGTGGACACTTTTGTAATTCCTTAGGATGAGGTCTTAAATAAAAAAAATTAACTATTTTTTTCATGGAAAAGTTTAGGCTTTAGAAAAAGATTATGACCACTAAAAAAATAATAAATAAAGAAAAGAAATGAATAACTTTGAACTTTCATAATTCTGCTTTATTTCGAAAATGTCAGAGTTCTGAGATTGAAGTCAGATTTGTTTTGTTGCTCTAGTCAGAATATTTTTTCTTTTGCTCCCTGTGTTTCCTTTTGTTTTCTTTTAAATGTCATAGCAGTACCACAAGAAACATTTTACAGAGAGGTTTTTTGTTCTTGGTGCTGGTAACAGACTAAATGATTTTCTAGACCAACAAAACAGAAAGAATTTACCCAAAAGATCAGTAAACTATATTACTAAAAAAGAGTCACAACTTTGTTTCATGAAAATATTGCATCTTAATTTCTTGCTGAAAAGGTAAAAAGACATGAATTTACATGGGAATAATAACGTGTCTCCTGAGTACCTGCAACTTTGGGATTTTGGTTCAAGTTGCAAAAAAGTTTTTACACCTTTTCAGTGTTACAGTCCCCAGAAAAAAATTTAACTTTACAAAATGGGTTAAATTTTAAAGAAATCCATATCAGTGAGAAAAAAAATAAAAATAAAAAAATCAGACCATTAATGTGGAGTCATGGCTGTGCAGCTCCAGGTTTCATATTTACATAGCTTTGAACTGCAGGTAAAGGATCATACCATTCTGTATGAGTGGAGGAAATTATACATGCTGGAGTCAACAAACTCCAATAAAAACCATATTGGGAAACAGCAAAGAAAAAAAAAAGTACTCTGAGTCTGGAACAAACAAGTCTCCAACTCAGTATCGCTGGAACGTCACCCTGCTGGTTTTTACCTGACTGCACAGAGTAAACAAGGTCTGGAAACAGAAAGAGTTTCTCACTCTGGACATCATCTCTTCTTCATCTGCTCACATTTCTGATGAGTTTCAACTCCCACACAGAAAACACAGAGCGTGAATAGATTCCTACAGACGCACTCGCCGTCAGAAGTCACATGTCTGCTACACTCTGTTCAGAGGCCCCCCATCTCCCACCCAACACACACACACACACACACACACACATACACACACACACACACACACACACACACACACACACACACACACACACACCCTCGCCCAGAACCAACAGGGACATCGCACTGCTCTCCTCCAAGGCCCGACTCCCCCTTCGCCATGGCAACCCTATCCCACCTGAAGAGCAATCTGGTCATAAAGGAGGAAGGTGTGGAAGCATCTGCATTTGTTACCCCACTTCCTCTGCCGTTACTCTTTGTCATTCTCTGCACCTGACATCCCCCCTCACCCCCTCACCAGTTCTATTAGCCAGCACCAGGTGCTGAGCCAGACATCATAAATATTCCCTAATCACCATCAGTGATGATTCATGAGGCTAACGGATACATAACCTTCAGGTGCATGCAGTCCTCCTACATACGCATAGAGAGGGTACGGATAGTCACCCACAGGCGCTGAGTGACTGATTACTTGCAGCTTCTTCTGGGCAGCACGGTGAAAGCACCTTGGCGACAAACTGATGGGAGCAGAGGAGGGACAAGGATGCAACGGAAGGAAAGAAAAGAGATCAAAGCGCAGAGAAGAAGGGGAATAGTAACAGGAGGAGCCAGCGGCGAGCAGACAGAGGAGGAAAGGTCCGCTACTTCATCAGGTTGTTAACCAAACGTGATCCAAGTTCTCTGTTTCCAAGCCGGGTTGCTTTCCACATGTAAAGGCCCACATGAGCTGACAATGCTTTTTCAGCTAAACAAAGAAAAAGCAACCTGTGTTCACAAATTATAAGATGCACACATTTGACCTAAAATCCACAGTGCTGTGCACACACCTTGAACTTTATACCACAAACACAAACTCCAGAGCAGTTTGCTTGCATTTGTATTCAGGCCACTTCCACCTTAACCCTCCTTTCACTGCAGTAAACAGCTGCAAGTCTTTTAGTGTCCATCTCTACTGGCCAGACACTAAATCTGTTGTCCATTCTTCTTTTCAAAATCTAAGTCAGATTAGACAAAGACCACCTGAGAGCACCTGGTGTGTTCCCCTGTTTTCAGATTACTGTCTGAGTATTAAAGTTCTCTAAAGTTCTCTGCTGTCACCGTTTCTCTTTGTCATGCATAATGACATTTTTAAAAATTTGTCATTTTGAACAGACAAAATTTGTGATTCCTGTCATTTCTTTAATGTAAGCTGTTGCTTTTAAAGCAAGAAAGATAAAAATAGATTATTTGGAAGGAGTTGTGTTCTATTGCATCCTGACCTGGTTTCATTACTTTTTTTGTGACATCACTATAATGTATTAATTTATCTATAAAATCAACTTACCATGTGAGATTTAAATGTCAACAGTAGAGTCTCCTTCACAAAGGAAATTTTTTTTCTAAAATGGAAAAGTTTTTAACATTTTTGACCCACATCCACATGGAGACAGTGTTTTAGTGGAGCAGTTTTGTTTTTTTAAAGAAACTGGTTCTACAGTCAAACTATTGTCTTTGTGTATTCATGAGGACAGTGTTCATTATTCTTGTTTTCTTGTGTTTACTGCTAACCTCATGTGGAGGCTTCACACACACACGTCACACACTCCTTGATTAGCTCCACTTCCAGGTCTGGGGGAGTAAAAATAGTGTTTTCTGTGTTTCAGTCACATGTGGATTTGATTATTTCTTTAAACTAATAATACATTTTAGAAAAAACTAACATTCCCGTGTCGTGGGGAACTAAGAAGTTTACCTTTCAGTTTCAATCATCTCATTTTCCAAGATAAGAAAATGGGAATATAACATCAGTTAGTGGTTATTAAGTGAAGTGTCATTTTTGTAATATTTCTATGCCAATTATGTTGATTCTGAAGCAGAGGTGGAGCGAAAACAGTGTGTGGGAGCTGTGCTGTTTATCTGCACAAATTTCTCTTTCTGGTTTGTTTCATCAGAAGCTACAATGTTATCTACGTAGGAAGGTGATGTGGGAGCATTATTTTCTGATGGTATCATGTCTTCTAACCCTATTAAAACTAAAAGCTGGTGTGTATTACAATGTGGGAGGTATTCCGAACCTCACCGGCCTTCAGAGAACAGCTGTAATTAGTCCCACATTAAAGTAGAGACAAGTGGATTTTCAAAACGATGCCAATGATTTCACATAATTCAGGTTATTTCTTATGCATTATTTCACTAGATGAAATATCACAGCTTCTTTTTAAAGAACTATTTTTATACATGTCATACAGCTTAGTTTTATAGTTTCTTTTAAATTGTGATTTGATTGTCATTGTGAATTCTTTATTGCAATTTTGTTATTTTTCTGCTGTGACACAAGTGAATAACATCTGTCTGTCTGTCTGTCTATCTATCTCATAAGATTCCAATAAAATGGTGCTTGTTGTTGCCATCTATGAAACATACCTTTGCAGGCCTCTGTAGAAACCATACAGAGGAATAATGTAGGATTTTTCCAGCTGAGTCTGAAGAGGCTTCAGTGTGACAGCCAGGAATGCGATTATGCTGCAGAGGTATATTGCTATTTTATGAACATCTTAATCCCTTTTCCCACTGTGGTTCCCAGACACAATTTGAATCCAATATAAATGCTGAAGCTGAATATTTACTCAAAGTACAGATTAGGAATGAAGTGCTTCTCTACAGCACAGGCTGCAACAGCTTTTCTGCTCCATCACTAGGTGGGTGGTGCAGAGCTGGTTATTGCAGCATGCTTTGGAATAATGCGGTAAAATATTTTCCCCCCCAGATGAATAATGATGAATACATGAAACACACTTGTGGTTCAGACCCAGGGCTTCTCCAATCAGAGTTTGGTCAACTTCCGATGCCCAGCTTTTGCAAAGTTTTAAATGGGAGAACGACGTGGTGAAGAGAACAGAAACTACAGGAGATAAATACAACAACTCAATCAAACATTTACTGAAAAACAGATTTTTAGGGTGTATTCACACCTGACATGAACCAGCGTTCGTTTCCCCCTTTGGTCTGGACGTTTTGTACAGCTGTGAATACACTCAAGCAAACCAAACAACCAGACCCAGATCCACTTTGAGGATGCCCCGGTTCATGTTCGAACAAATGATGGTACAATTCGGCTTGGATGTGAATATAGATCGGACTTGATGTGAACCAACGACAAGAAATATATGGACTTGTTCATTTTAGAGCTGCATGTGCTGATTGGACTCATGTCATACCTGATCTTCTGTATCCTGCTCTATGATACTGCTGCCAGCATGTTGTGAGTCAGGGATCATTCAACATTCAGCATTCAGCAATGGCTGTCACCCACATTGCTTTGCTTACAAATTATAGTCTGCTTTCAAAGAAAGCACAATATGAAGGCAAACAGCACCAAACAAAAAAAGATAAAGTCTGCTTAAGGTGCGGAAGAAATAAGAGGACCAAAGGACTTTAATGTGTGAATTTCCACCCTTAGTCACTTAGTGGCATGGAGCCAAGCAGCTGTGGAAAACTAAACCAGTTCTATAGAACTAGTTAAGAACCAGGCCCTGTGGAGACCATCCTAACTAGTGTCCTGGTAAAGCAACTGCAGTGTCATTATTACACTAGGTCATTCTTCTTACCCAGCTGTTTCTTTCTTTGCTTGTACATAAAACAATGAAAATGACAGAATACACATGAAGTTTGCTCACATGGAATAAGCCTGCTGCCTGAGAAAATGAAGTCATCTGCACAGGCTCATCAAATCACTGAGCAGCTCCGTCTCTATGGTTTGCAGAGAGTCCTGTGCATGAGAGCACAGGGATGACTGCTTTCTGCTGAGTCAGGAAAATATGGAAAGTTTTGTTTGCTCGGCACTGCCAACATGTCCGCTTTGACCTCGCTTTAGGACCATGAGAGGACTCTTTGAGAATCCATCTGTGTGGCCAGCTGAGCAGGCTCTGTAATGCCATGCTGCAGCAGAACCACCGGGCCTACGAGCCAAACCAGCCATGCTGGCAACACAACCAAAGCTGGGGAAACTCCTCTAATGCCAGATGGAAAAATGATGGAAAAGGGATATATGGGGGAAAAAGGAAGCAACATGATAAAAAAAGATACTTCCAATTCTTAATTTGGTGGCAAATGTCAAGAATTTTTATCTTTTACTTCGACTAATATGCTCAAGTCCAAGTCAAGAATGTGTCTGGAAAGCATTCATACCAGATTTATTATAGGTTGACTGAAATGGCTCTACACAATAAAGAATAGTCCATCATAGTAAACTCGAACTCATTTGAATTTGTTTAATGGTGCGGTAGCATCAAGTCTTTAGAAACGACTGGACTGCTGGTGTTAATGGAACTCTGTCATGCCATGCCTTTTTAACGGATGTTGGAGAAGTCACAAGATTCTGACCAAAACTCATTCATCAGCAGCCTGATGTCTTTAGGCTCTCTAAGGAAGACAGAGTAAGTCTTTCATTACTTATCATGCAACCAGGAGCATCTGTTTGTCTCCATCACATTAAAACAGCCTGAGCAGTTTGTGCAGACATTGATCTTCCAGAGTATTAGAAAGCTAAAAAGATTTTTTTTCCAGCCTTGATCAATATCATGACTTAGTCTTAGAGTTCTTCCATGAACAAAAGAAAATTGTTCCATTAGCTCTTCTAAAAATCGTACGGCACTCTGTTCTTTAATGCATCCTAGTCGGGTTATAATCTATAACAGGACAACACAGAAACACACAGGACAAACAATCAAGCACAACATCACACACACTGTAGCTAAGGACAATTTGGAGAGAACATTTTCAAACACCAATGTGAGCTGAAAAAGATGCGCTTTTAATTGTAAAATAACTTCTATGAAATCTAGCACGCAGTTTTTCATTTAAATGTAGCACCAAAATAAAAAACAAAATACATTTAATGTTTATAAATCATTTACAGCTGTTAAAAATCAGCATATTCTACTAGGGATGCACCGATTTCAGTCTTCTGGCTGATGACTGGTTATCGATCTTTAAGACGGCTGACCTGCCATTTCCAATTTGGCAGGCGGGCTGATTCTTTTTGTCGGAAATATTGCTAAATATATTAGGAAAGTTGCTGAGTTGGTAACTGTGGGGTGACTATTGTTAACTGCAAACAGGCAGACATGACCTGGTGGGCCGGTCTGTCAGTCAACCCTCTCACACAGCATAGCAATAGAGGACAGTGGTTGAGTTTTAGGCCTTTAAGGCCCAATCATCCCAAAATTAAGGAAATCGAGGATAATTAATCTGTCCTTTGATTTACTGCTGCACCGCTTTATTCTATTACATTAGCAGCAGAGGGAATCCTTTCATTTGTAAGTAAAAGCAATTGCATCATGCTATATATTTTTGTGTAAATACCACAGAGCCATGAAATGTCAAGAAAATGTGTCACCAGCTGAAGTATGACCATGTTCAAAATCCATAGAAGTGGAGACATGGAAACCATCCCAGTGGTTGTGTTTACAGAGCCGGTGGCAGGAGCTTCTAAATGTTCAGATTCATTTGTTAACTCTGCATCAGTACACAACACTGAAATACACCAACAGGTTCACAAATTTGGTTAAACATGTAAAAACAATGTTCATTTGTTCAGTCAGAGCAGTCAGGAGTAGAACAGCCAATGTAAAATAAATAATAAAGAAACTGAAAACCTCAACAGCTTGACTACTTTGGTTTAAAAGGTTCAGAAAGTCCAATTAAGAATTTCAAGTATAATATAAAATAAATAATGAAGCATGATGTCGCTCAGAGAACAAAGCATAGAATTAGAATGAATAGATCTGCCTTATGGATTGGGAACATTGTCATCGATACCCAATCTAGAATTTTTTTTCAATATTGGGACCTATGTGGATATTGATGTTGAATCAGTGCATCACTAGTAGAGATAATAATATATAATGCACCCAGGAGATTTCATCCATCCATCCATTTTCTTACACCCTTGTCCCTATCGGAGTCTGGAGGTGCTGGTGCCCATCTCCAGCGAACGTTTTGGGCGACACACCTAGGAGAATTTAGAGAACCCAATAAACCTGACAGTCAAGATTTTGGACTGTGGGAGGAAGCCAGTATCAATGTGCATCAAAATTTAAAAAAGTTACAGTTTTGAAACAGACTTTGACGCATCATTTTATTAATGTAATGCTCTTCCAGAAGAGCTTTAAGCATGTTCACTTATGAGCTGAAGTAGACTAGCTGCTGCAGCTGATCGACTAACTAACCAAATATCATCTTATACTTGAGTTATTCTATAAAGTGCAGATCTGAAAACAACACACATTAAAACTATTAGTATGTAGTTTTGTCGACTTCCATCAAAAAAAAAAATCATCTATGTTTAAAGACATTTTAGTAGCTAATGTGTGAGTGTGATGCTCAGACTCTGATCCTCAGACTCAGTTTGAATCCTGGCCAGATTCTCTCTGTGTGAACTTAGCCTGTCCTCTACGTGTTTAAGTTGATGTTCTGCCTCTGCACAATGAACTGACATGTAAAACTGGAAAACTGTGTTGTTGCCTTTAAATCTGCTGGTGTTCTACAGTTCTTTCAGCAAGAAAGATCTTCTTCTCTTTCTGTAAACTATCCAGATGTCACTGCGGAACATGAAGTCTAACACATGTTAGCATTGTTTCTGTTTAGTGCTGAACAGGGATTAGTCTAGTCACATGCACACTTGGGGGGAAAGATTAGATCTATTTGGCACATTTCAGTCCTTGCCTCAGGGAAAACAACTGAACATAAGTCGGATGGGTTGCAGTCAAAACATCCATTTAGCAATCCGACTGAGTTGAGCTGCTGTTTCCGTGGCAGGCAGATGCTCAGGCGAGGCGCCTGGTAAGGACTTTTCCTATCGTAAATGCAACAGCCTGGGTAGAAATCTATTAACAACATGAACTCTTTTAATGAAGAATAGTTGGATTCCAAATGTATTTGTTTGCAGCTAAACACGACAGGGTGTGAGGTCCACTCAGGCCATCTCTTGAACAGATTTTTCTTCACCTTTTTAAACAAACAAAAGCAGAAAATGAAGACTGTCTGGTAAGTACAGTCACATGTGTTATCCCATCAGTGTCTCATCACGTTTCACATCTGCATGCAGTTTAATTTTAGAGTCTCATTGCAGTCGCACACGGTTTCGTTAGGTAAGGAGAACCACAGACAGTAGACTCCTGTTCTCCAGACACATGTGGGTTTCTCAGACGGGAGAAGAAAGCGGGGGTGACTGCAGATTTCCCTTGCTGATGTCCACTGCTATGACTCCGCTGTGAGACATCCAGCGAGTGTGTCTCTTAATGCCCCCAGGCAGGAGCGGTTCACTGATGACGCAGAGTTGAAGTTATCAGGATTGCAGAAGTAGAAGGGAATATGACCTGAGGGCCACTTTGCTCACTTCTTTGCCTTTTTTTTCCCCACTTAGAATAAACCTGTTTGCTGGTCCGAGCTGAGGAAATGTGTCACAATGTCTGGTGCTGGTAGAAAGAGTTCTGTGTTTGGTGATGGAATGTCTTCCATCACCTAGGTAACTAAGTCATGTCTGCCCATTTGCAGGACTTAGTTACCTGCTTTCATAGGTCACTCCAGGTCTCAGGGCCAAACAGTGCATGTTTGTATGTGTTCTTGAGGCCGAGCTCTTTCATCGCCTGTGTAATGAAGTCCAGATGCTCATGCAGATGGTCACCGGCTCAGCCTAACAATGGAACCGTCCTTAGCAGCTGCCTGAACCAAAGTCCAGACGTGTCTGAGTGACGCTGAGAGACCAATGGACAGAATCTGGGACCCTCAGCAAAAAGAAGATGAGAAAGGATTCAAACTGCACCAGAGATGGGTGATGTGCTGCCTATTAAATGTTCACAGCAAAGGAACATTTACGACTAAATGACCCATAAATCAGCTTCCTGGCAATATTTACAAATGCCAAAATATGAGCTATTAGCCTCATCTGAGCAAGCATTTGTTTCAATGGTGACATACATCACTTCTGATATCACCCTGATATCACCCTCTAATACATTAACACTGTAACACACAGAAGCTAAACAAGGCTGCCACTGATTCCTTTGAACATGTGGAAAAATTGTGCGACTGTTGCTGCTCTCACATGCTATGCAAACCAAACAAGTGCAGCTCTGCACATTGAACTATCCATGAATGAAGTTCTTTGTCATTTTTCAACCACTTGGGGTTAGTCACAGAGGATCAATATCATAATCACAGAAGGTTAGTTGATAGTTTGATATGAAGAAAATTAAAACAAGGTGGACATATCACAGAAAAGAAACACAATAGAACCCTGATTTCCACACTGCTGATTCCAATAGACATGCTCTATTCAGAACAGACAAGCATGAAAGGAAACACGCATCCTTCAAAGATTTGACAGGACCTGACGTCCCATGAAATGAATTTCCTTTTAACATTATTTATAACTATATCAGTTATTGCAGTCATGTGACAAAATTAAACTAGATATACATAAATACCGTCACAGTGCTGATGAAGGTCGAGGCAGAGTAAGATGGAAGCACCAAAGTTTCATTTTTCTCTAGAACAGCATCAAGAACAAACCAAAAGTAGAACTGCAGCCTGAAATGGTCTCAGCTGTGAAGAACCAAACCACCTTTAATTCACAGGCGACTTCACCAATTTACCATCTGTAGAAATAAAATGCATTTTACCAAATACAAATATTTAATGTTTTATCCTTACACCATAAGCACCATTATGAAACAATAACCGCCACAAACAATTCCCCTCCTGCCCCACTTTTCCATGGCCTCTTCCAGAACCTATAAATGGTGTCTGGATCCCCGGGGAAGTGTTTGTCCAAACACTCTGGAAAAGTCACCGAAAAGACAGGTGAGTCACTCCAGCTTAGCACCTCCACACTTAACAGATTCTACACAAATATTTGTTTAAGTTTTACTAGCCGGCAGCCCTTCTTTATTTTAGGTAACAATTATCCTGCCCTCACAGGCAACCACCTCACTTCTCAAAGACGAGCAGCTGTGCCGATTGTTATTGATGTGCAAATCTTTGCTTAATGTGCAGCACTAGATAAAGTGCTAGTTAAAGTTTTAGTTTTAAAGTGCTATGCTAGTTACTTAAGTAAAAATAGTCCCAGTAATGAGGGCCTCTTCAAAATTTCCGTCTTCATGCACAAGAAAACACATGCTGTGTTTCCATTTGAAAAGTCCGCAAGCCTTTGTCGATATTCTGTCGATATTGTGTTAAAAAGCACAATTTTGAAATTACGATGTTTGAATTAAACAAGAAATGAAATTAAAATCACATGTATAAGCTTTGTCACGTGATAAGTCATTATGGCAGCGACGAATGTAAACAGTTACAAGAGTAATATTTATATTTCAGACATGATGCTAAGCACTCATCATCAACCAATCAGAGGAGAACTCAGGCATTGGAGCAACAAGACCCGCCTACCTGGGAGAGACTACATGAGCTGCGTTGTGGGGAAGTGGTACTCCACAAGCGCTATGGATTCAACGTCAAATAATGAATCCATAACATGGAATGACACACAACTTTTTATAAACTGTGATGCTGTGAGAGCTCGGCTGGAGTCAGCTGCACATTGAAAAACACAAAAACAAACCATCATCCTCCTGCTTTTTTGTCTTCTTTCTCATTTATGCCAGTAGTATCGTCCTGAAGTTTCCATTTCAGTTTCGCGAAATACACCAACTTCGATGCAGCTGAACAAACCACCTCATCCTATTGCAAAATTTTTTTATCGGAAAATGTTAGCCTTTTCTGTATTGCCGTTTTTCCATTAAGCCAATTTATTTTTAATTTCAAATTACACAAATCGGAATTATAAAAATAACTTTGCTTAATAGAAACACACCAGCTTCGACAAAGCTTGACAAAATGTTTTGGTGCGGGGATGAGGTGACTTTTCAACATTATCGAACTTTGTGTATTTTGCAAAACTGCAATGGAGACACTTTTTTTCCACATCACACGAGTCACTCCAGTTTATGTATAACAGCAAAGTGCTTATTTTTTGGCACTGGCTTTCTTGGACAATTATATTTTATTTGTGGGTTATAGTCCTGAACTGACTGTGGCCATTAAAGTCACAGTAGGACACAGCAGATGTTTTGGATGTTTGATCTGGGGTTCAGCAGCAGAGCAGGGAAGGAAGACAGCAGCAGCACTAAGGTTACACAAACAGGACATCCGGAATTCATTCTCACAACACACACAGATACATAACAGGCCGGGAAATGAGCTGGGCTCAGAGACAATGACTCAAACTGTCAGAGAGAGGTGTGCAGGAATCAGTGCCTAACCCTAAATACTGTAGAGGGTTTTTACGGAGACAAATTAACTCTTTCTGTAGAAAATACACCTTTAAGTCATGCATTTTGAAAAAAGCATATTTGAACATTTTGTTTTTGTAATATTTCTTACATTTTATACAGTCAGAGTTTCACAAAGCAAAACCTGTTCTAAAAATAAAAGCTAAAAATAAATTATTATGCCGGTCACATATAGTACGGTTCCTTTGGGAAACAGTGTGAATTCACTATAATTGCCGTCCACAAAAAAAAGTTCAAACAGCAAAATCTACAATATTATCAAGTTTTTGTTTCCCAGTTATTAATAATTACTATTCTCAATAGTTTAATTCCTTCATTTGCTGTTGGATTCACCTCAATGAAACAGAAAGGAGCACATTACTCTCTTGTTTTATTGGGTTACAGTGAGAATCTGAGTTAGACCTGGAAGGTCAGACCTCAGATAAAACTGATCGGTCAGTCAGCAAACACTAGAACCAGATACAACAGTTGGAACCAATTTTTGTGCCTTTAGTTTATATGACCTTTGTAGTTTATATGACCTTTGTTGTAAATCGACGCTTAAGAAACTGAATCTTCATATTACAGGTTCTTATACTGGAGTTGAATTGTTGCAACTTTGCGTGTTTTCCTTGCATTAGCTCCAGCTGACTCTCCCACCGCCGTCCAAAGGAGGTGAGGAATTTCTAGTTTCCTTTAGAAATTCCAGATTGGAGAATTTTGCTGTTTTTAAAGTCTTTCCCCCCCATTTCTTTCCTCCACCCGGAATACCTTGTTGTATTTCCATCTAAAAAGTTCCTTGTTTGTACAGACAAAGCGTGGTCAGTCAGGTCTGCAGCTGACCGCTCTGGAGGCGCGGCGGCTTTTGGCAAGACGGGAAATGTGAGTTTTAACTTTGCAGCAGTTTTATAGACAGAAGATGAAAAAAAGACAAGGTAAACTGAGCTGCCATTGTTTTCTCTCTCTCTTTCTCTCACATACACACATACACACACCATGGTTCAAAAATACCCCAGGGGCCCTTCACAAAGACACAAAACAAGCAACCCGCAGAGCTAACTGCCTGATTAGCTGTGCTGCTGTCTGGAGCTACAATACCTTAAAGGACCAGAGACTCGACTGATGAGACAGAAAAGATCCATCACAGCCACTAAGTGACCTTAACCCCACTGGGAGTGCAGAGACACAGGACTGAACACAGGTCCTCTCTCACAGCTGTCAGCAAGCAGCAGCTAAACTAAACAAGCGGGACCATTCAGATGAAGTATAACAGCAGGCATGAAAATCTCCTTTTAACACGAATCCCTTCTGTTCCACTGATCGGCCACGCCAGAGGAAATGCAGCTTGTCTTCTGGAACCGAACCGGCTCATTGGGCTTAACGAGCATTCTGCATTTCACATTCATTAATCAGTGTTTAAAAGTCAGCAAGAAAGACTACTGTCAGGTGGCATTGCTTTTTAACGCGCACTATCTCACTCCAATGCCAGTCACACAGTCCAATTAATGCCTTTCCAGATTCCCTTTCTTTTGGATTGCAAATGGAAGCAGAATATTTTAGGTTTTCTGAAAATGTTTTGATTTATTTCCGATTACGAGCTGGCATGGGCCGGCTCGTCATTAAATGATTTTGTTTCTTACCAAATCCAGTTCTTTCCTCTTTTTCTTTTCTTCAAGGATATACATGCAAAATCCCCGTTTTTTAGCTCTTATATACATTTTGTTGTGTACTTTGAGACTCTTGTAAAAGTTTAATTTAGTTTCTCCTGGTGCTGAATAAATATCTTCATGTTCTTTTGGGTCATATTTTTTCAGTCCGTTCAGTTTTCTCCATTCCCTATTACATTATTATTATTATTATTATTATTATTATTATTATTATTATTATTATTATTATTATTATTATTATTATTATTATGTTATAATATTTGCTGCCATTGATTTCTGGCTAATTTCCTAATTAGCCAGAAATAAAATCCGACAATTTTATTTCTTGGAATCATTTTGTAGTAAAAGGTCAATGATGAAGAATCTATAAGTTGATAAGTCAAAATATTGTGATGTTGGCCATTTTAGATCTTCACATTGTCCCACAGCATCGGGCTGCTGAGGAACTCATTCTTCATTGATTGCAGGTCGGTTCCTTCTGCTTATGGAAACAACAGAAAACACACCAAACTACAGAAGCCCAGGTAGAGCATTGGTGAAAAAAAAAAATCTTGATTTTTCCAAAAAATTATATCTTCACAAATGTCAAATTTGATTAATCAATCAAATTGATTTATTGCCCAGCTCTCAGCCATACACAATGATTTTACTTTATAGTTTTTTTTTCATAGTAAGAGGTTTAACAAATCAAACAATCATTTTCAAAAATCTAACTAGAAGGAAATATTTCACTCCATTTGATCTAGTTTATTTGATCTTTTATGTTTGTCTAATAAGGTGATCGTATCGTTAAAATGTTTCCACAAACAATAAAGATCTCATAAAGCTGTGTTTTGAACATTTCATCAATGTGTTTTAGTAGAGATGATGAAATTCAGTCTAAACTCATTCAAACTAAACAGTTAAGTTCAGCAAGAATAAGTTCCAAAGCAAATGCTAGGCTAGGTTTAGCCTTGTGAGCAGCTGCATTAGCCTGTCAGTCATTCTCTTACATTTCCTGTCACTCTGTCTCTCATTCTTTCCTGTTTTATACAAAATTATCCCACATAGAATGGCTCCAAACTAATTTAAAAGTGTTGGAGGTTCCTCCAGTGCTTTTGTAACCGAATACTAGCTCAACTAAAAAAACAGCATCTATGTGTCTTTTTTTTTTATCTCAACATAAAAACTATAACAGGGCTTGAAACTTCAAACCGTCATATTTCCAGCTAGTAATATCAGCTAACGTTGATTTCACCATAAACAAACATTTAGGAGTGACAAAAAAGAGATTGTTCTACAGCATTGACTATAAAAAGTCCCTATTGCTTTCAAATTAGCCAACTGGCATTTCTGTCCCCCGCCTACCCAACCTGCTTGTGTTTTCTACAAGAGGTCATGACCCCGGAGGTCCTGGGAGAGAGGTGAGTGTTTACACTGGGGGGCCGAGGAGGATTCCCAGGCCAACCAAACATGCCTCAACCATAGAGACTCTACAAGACACTTCATCTGATGGACAGCAGTGGTGCTGCTGTGTGTTTGTCCCCCAGACAAAGACCAAAACCGAGAGTGAAGGACGGAGTGGAGTCAGGACGGAGCAGTTCGCTGGGTGATTAAGTCTTTTCTCGAAAAAGGCAAATAGCCAATAACAGAGGCAGCAACAAGTGTTTTAGGGGAAGTAAACCTCACTAAACACACACTCCTCAATGGTCCCAGTGCCACCAGTATAATAAAGCATAAATACATGGTGCCGGGTTTAAATCCAGACTCCTGCGCAAACATCCTGCTGAGGACGGTTCCTTTGGAATCAGAGCGGAGCACCCTATCATCGCTGAGTAAGACATCAGCTTTGTGACCTGTGTGTACAAAGTGTGTGTGTGTGCGTGTGTTTGTGTGTGTCGATGCTGATGTCTGTAAAGATTGGCACACCCTGAGAGCCAGATCCAGGGGTCTTCAAGAGCAACTTAATAGAGTCTAAGTTCAATTTTAGAATCAATTCTCCACTGGAGGACAATTTAAATATGTTTAACAAAGGAAACGTCTCACTGCTGAAGGTCGCAGCAGTTATGAAATTATTTTCAGTTGCTCGTGTGTGTGTGCTGGGTAAATTTATTAAAACTATATTGTTTTCGTCTTTATATTTCTGACAGCCTTTGTAAAACAGGGAAATTATATAATATTATAATTAAACTGAACAGTATGGCTAAGATTAGATAACTGTAGAACTGTATAGCTAATATTAGAGATGTATAGTATGAGCCGATTTTTTTTGTGTGATTGGCTGAGATTGGTGATCAGCCAATCACCTTGATCAAAAATCACATTTTCCTACTTTGTGCCTTAGCCACATTAAAAAGTGAAAATCAGCCAAAAAAAAAAAACAAAAGTCAACAGGCCAGGCCATTACTACAGTAATTTATGCTGTTATAACAAGCCCTATTTTTATAGTTTAAGTTAGGAAATAGTGTTTTAAATGTCTTAATAATATGAAATTGAGCTTCTCAACCACAAAAAAATCTGTTTTACCAGTCAGTAACAGTCATCACCAGTGACTACAATTCTCCCAAAGTACAGCATCATGGTGATTTTCCTTCAAGGGATTAGAAATAATAAGTGACTGTTGCTGCCAGCGGCAGAACCGTTGAGTCATAAAAGAAAACAAAACAAAAAAAACTGGTAGATCTGCACACACTGGATCTCCCTGGATCTGTGGGAGCAAATCTGTTCCATCTCACACTGTGGAGCCTGAAATGTCCCTCTGTTCTCTGCTGTCATGTCATGTTTCATCTCACACTGAATCACAACGTCGCTCTGAAAGCAGGAGGATAAGGTTTCACTCTGCTGGTGAAAACTGTATAGGAAACTAACTCAATGCAACGAAATGCATTCAGGCGATTTAAAGGAAGAAGGGAAAGGACATGAGACTGTAGGAGACATGAAAAGGAGGAAGAACAAAAGGGAGAAAAGGAGGTAGGACAAAAGATAGGAAGGAAGGAAGGAAGGAAGGAAGGAAGGAAGGAAGGAAGGAAGGAAGGAAGGAAGGAAGGAAGGAAGGAAGGAAGGAAGGAAGGAAGGAAGGAAGGAAGGAAGGAAGGAAGGAAGGAAGGAAGGAAGGAAGGACAACAGAGATTTGAGGGAGTTCAGCAAACTTTATAAAGTCTCCGAAATAAAATGTGTCAAACACAATAATAATAATAATAATAATAATAATAATAATAATAATAATAATAATAATAATAATAATAATAATAATAAACTGAACAAAGCTTTGAGAAAAATCCAAACTTTCATGTTTTCAAATGTACAAAATGCAAAAACTTGTTTTTTATGGTAAATTTAAAGGTTTTAGATCAAAGGGCCGTCAACTTTGTATTAAAAAAAGACACTAAATCCATTTTGGGTTTTGATGAAAATAAGAAAGGACGATAAATTTAATGTTTGCAGACAATATTACAGACTTTCTGTAAAGAAATGTCATGAAAACACCAAGACAAATCGCTTAATTAAATAATTTTCTCTATTCATTAACATCGTTCAGGTTTAGAGTTTTGGAAAAACAGGAGCCAACATGAGGAGTCCAAAGAGCCACATTTGTCTGGACTTTGACTGGGCCATTATGACACATTGAATGCTCTGTAGCTGTGGCTATATGTTTAACCTGTAAGGTGTCCAGTCAGCCGGCTCTTCTTCTGTATTTCGCCCCGCCCCTCTTCACGTGAACTAATCAGCTCCTGATAGAACCGCACCGCCCCCCTCCCCCTGCATGATGCTGCCACCACCATCATGTTTCACAGTGATGCTCAGCCATGGTTTTCTACCAGACTGTCTCATGTGAGCAGAACCTTCTGCTGTTCCTATGGTGTCTGGTTTTCATTCAGCTTTTACAGTTATAACGTTTGTTACCTGCGCAGCTTTTTTATTTTTTAGACTTAATTGTATTTCTTTAAAAATCCCCAATAAAGTGTTTTCAACTGATTTCCAGCTGTAAGGAGGAGTAACTGTGCAGCGGGGAAGCGGCCGTGTGCGCCGGAGTTCTGCGCGTCCGAGCGCCTTCGTCCATTCAGCTGAAAGCCACGCCGCCTCGCTGTCCTCCTCCGTACTGGGGCGTGGATTCAACCGAAGAAACAAAACCAGAGCTCCCAATTTAAACCCGATTCTAACAAATCCCCACAGAGACGAACCCCCGCTCCCCACCAGCTCCCCCACTCCGGGCTGCTTCGGGGAGGATTCCCTTTGTTGTGATGATTTTTCACATCAGAATGAACAGACGATCCCTAAATGCTCCCCGGGGATAGTTAAAGCCCAGACAGACTCTCCGTGGTGATCAGCGCCCAGTCTGCGCTCCTTTTGGTCACATCCGGTGCCCACTCGTGCCACAGCTCCGCCGCTGCTCCCCGCAGTGCTTCCCTTCGCCAAGACACGTTTTTTCCTCTCTCTCATTATACCCAGGACAAAGCCTCCCTCCTTCGCCGCTGTCCTCCGCTGCCCGGCGCAAGCATGCCCCCATGCCACTTGTCTGATGAGAGGCAGTAAGTCCCGCCACATCACAGCGCGCCGTCCCCAACACTTCAGCAACCAAAAGGGCAAACAAAAGCGCAACAAGACAGCGCAACGAGCGCCATGGATGCGCCACACCAACTGCTCCGCGATCTGCGCCTTCAAGCGGGATAATTACTCACCCGCTTGCTTTACTGTACAACCCGAGCATCGACGTGTCAGTGTGCCAAGAGGCCACACACACACTCTCTCTCACACACACACACACACATACACACACTTCCTCACACAGACAGCTGTAAACACACAGGAGAGTAACAGAAAGAAGTCAAGAAGCTCCTACCTGGCTGGAACATACTTTGAAAATAAAAGATGACCAAAATAAAGGATCCCAAACAAGTGGCAAAAAGCATCCGGCATATCCTGCTCATCCTCATCAGCTCGCCCAGAGTCTGCTTCATCAGGACGGAGAGGCTGCGGAGTGCGGGAGGGGGGTCCAAGGGGAAGCTCCGGGGGCTCTGCTTGGTACTGATGAGGACTGTTCGCCGGTCAATGAGACAAACGCATCCAGCTTGGAGCGTACCACAGCGGCGCTGCTGGACGGGTGTCCGCCCCCCTGCTCTGAGGAAATGAGCTCGTCCACATGTGCTCTCTGTCTCTCTCTCTCTCTCTCTCTCTCTCTCTCTCTCTCTCTCTCTGTGGTTCTGCTCGCTCAGAAACTATTTTTTTCCTTATTAGTTGAACATATCCAATACTAAAACCTATTTCTAAATGGATGAAATTATTACTTAAGTCGTAAAGATACAAAGTAAAGTAAAGCAGTTTATCTGTTTTACTTTATTTACCTGCCAGAGTTCTGGAAGTTACACTTAATAGTATTATTTAGAAATAGAAAAACAAGAAACAGGATGTGGGCTTCAGGGAGGCGTCTTAAAATTAGAGAAAAAAACCATGAACTATTGTCTGAGTTGACTCAAATTTAGAACATTTCAGTATCAAGGCATTTCAAAGTGTTTCATCATACAGTCACCAACTATGAAACTAACATAACCTTTTGACATCAAGTAAATATACATCAGATAAGCTGATCAATGTTCCACTTACTACTAATCAAAGGCAACTCTCATCATCAGGTTGGTGGTAGCTGTTCTTTAGCTTGCATTAATTAATTAAAAAGCAGCGAGCCAAGCTGCTGTCAGAATACTGCAAGGATGTTTTTCAGAGACAGACTGTAGCAACAGGAGGATGATACTGGACACAACCAGGAGGACTGAGCTGACACAGCGGCCGTCTCCTGGCAACCTGGACTGGAATGTGTTGCTGCTATCACTCACAACTTTTGCCATTTAAGTTGACATTAACATTTTGTAGATATCTCTATGGCGTCTTTAGAAACGTCATTGATCGACTTAACAGACTTATGCTAAGTAAAAAAACCAAAAAAACAACAACATAGTTCTATAACCTGCAGCATTGGTGGTATTTACAGCAAGAACCTGAACTAAATGAATTCCAGTATGATGAGGTAACCAGTGCAAAGACATTAAAATATGATGTGTTCAACCTGAAAAGTTATGTGTCTTTGAGAGGTGAAGTTTGGAGCAGGGCACAGATAAACAAGTTGGAGCTTCATCTATGATAACATGACCATTGCCTGTCAAGATGGAAAAAAAAAAGAGTTAAGCCAAAAAAATAAAAATCCCCAAAGCTCTTGATTAACTGGTCTGTCTCTGTTCCAATTCAGGAGATTTGGATCTTGACTAAAAGATTCCAGAAACCAGCAGCGGCAGACAACAAAACTAATGGTGGGTAGTTCTGGGCTGTTTCATGCTACTCAACATATTTAGTTTGACAAAACAGTGGAATATATGTGTGTTACATATATTACATATATGGTTAGTGTTTTCTAAATGAGGTGGAAGCTAAGGGTCAGCTGGTAGCGTTTGTGCATCTGATTTGGATTCCTACTGGGACCTTCCCTTTGAAAGTTTTCCAGGGACATCCCACCGGGAGGAGATCCTGGGACAGACCCAGCTCACACAGGAGGGACTGAACCCTTTCTTGCCTAAGAACACCATTGGGATTCAACAGAAAGAGCTGGAAGGCGTTACCATGGAGACAGAGTTGTGGGTTTCCCTGGCTCCTGGACCGAGTGCTTCAGCAACCCAATCTGAGATGAATGAAAGACAGCGGACGAACCAAAGTGAACTGACCTGAAGGTGTCAGGTTTCAGAGCTGCATGTGTTGTACATGGACATGTTCTAAAGACATGACAGAAAAACTAATAATGATTATTGATTATTAGCAACAGGACTGGTTGTTACTATTTAACCACAGCAGAGGAACTTCCAGCTTTCAGTCTCGGTAGAAGATGCAGAGTTGAGACAAAAAATACACCTACATTTATGAACCAGCTGCTAAAAATATGGACTACTTTCAGATATGATTGATTGGTTATATTTTAATACATGAGCAAAGGAAATGATGTGTAAAAATGTTTCCTTCATACATTTTGGGTTTTGTTCTCAAAGACAGAGCAAAAGTCATCAATTTATCCAAATTTTTTCACAACAATTTTTTTCTACTTGCAGTATTGCTGGGATTTTGGGGTAATTTCACAGCCACCTCCTGGTTTCTGCCAGTTGGTGAAGACAGATGTGAGGAAATTCAAAAAATGAGCAAAAGGACAATACCGATAGTAGACACAAAAAAAGTTTCCCCAATAACTTCAACAAGTCATAATAAATGTTCTGTTCTGTTCTGTTGCATTGTTTTCTGTTCCTTGCTACATTTGTTGCACATAAACCTCACATACAAAGCAGAGGATGTGAAAAGGTTTGCAGCACAGAGGAGCTGCAGTGGTTGTTATGAGCTGTCAGTCACAGCAACAACTCGGCACTGTGTCTGACTCCTGTTGATAAGAAACTGAATTGATCCTTCATAAAGGCTCCGTTCACTTGGCTGCTCTGCAGCATGAATGTCTCTGCTGATACGTTTCAGATTTGAGTTTCACAAACAAGAACTCTGGTAGCCCAAGTCAGTATGAGGCATTGTTAACGGCAAAGACCTCATCGCTGCAAGAATCAGCTCATATCCAGTTCAACCATTTTATCTTTGTGCCATTTAGACAAAGCGATGTGTTATCTTGGTGTAGAATATGTGTTTCTAGATTCTGCCTAGGTAGAAATCACAGTAGAACAAATATAATTTATATACATCACGCCAGACCCAGGACCTTAAAGCATTAAGGTTTATTAACTAATTACATAGATCTATTGCATTCATAATTTAAATACATTTAATACATTTTTGTTTACATACCAAAGTTTCTGGCTGGAACCTTTGTAGTGCAATGCTAGAAAAGACTATTGATGTTCACGTTGTGCTAAAAGCAGATAGCCTGTCAGTGAAGTTGTTCTAGCCTAAAATAGCATCTTAATACTAAACATGCAGCAGCAGCACAGACGTCCCCAATGCTAATGTCAGCGGCTACAGTCCACATTTATGAAGAAGTTTATCAGGAGTTCCTGAAACTCTGGAAAGATGAATGGATAGAATAACACTTTGCTCCAATCTGGTGATTGAAGAATCAAAATAACAGATTAAAAACAAAAACTGTTATTGAGCTCATGTCTGTTTATTCAATGATTTAGCAACAAAAAGTGTTTTTGAATTGAAAATGTAACTTATTCTGGTAATGTCTAGTTTACAATCAAAATGTGATTTATTACATTTAATTAACTACAAACCCTGCAATTAACTTCATTAAAAAAATTATAGTCCAACCAATGTAAAAGATCATATTCCCTCAAGATCTGACCTTTTCTGTTTTAGGTCAGTTAAGTTGACCAAAATTATTTTTATTTGCCAAATACCAATTTAACTTTTTTCAAATCTGGAATTTGACATTCTATTTTCTTAGTATTTAGGCTCATTTTAAACTTCAGTCAGTTATTCTGGGTTTCCTCTATTGAACAAAGAACAAAATGACACCCAGGTTTTCAGTGTGGTTCTTCAGTCATTTCATGAGCCTCACATTTCCCTTGTGAACGAAGGCTTTGTATGTTATGAGTGCATATATGAATTTTGTGTCTACTCATGTTTTGAAATCTTCTCCACATTCAGCTGCAGGACCACCTACACTCTGAACACTATCCAAGGGCAGTGGGCATTGATGGATGGACCTCATTGTAAAATGTTAACCTTGCTGTGAGCCGTGCTCAAGGTTTAACCAGCGCCGCGCTCTAATGGAATTTTTTTAGCAGATGCCAAAAGGAAAGCCCTTTGGAAGTTTTTTAATTAGAATATCTGCCTTAGAAAAAGAAGGACCAACGCTGAGGTATTCAACAAAGGAGATTAATGTGGACATTTTTTTATTTTTATTTTTTTAAAGATTTTGGTTACCATCTGCAGAATCCCAGGAGACAAACAGGTAAATGGAGAGCGTGGATCTGTGGTAGGTGGGCGGTGGAGGGCTTAAATCCTCAATTTGTTTGAGACACTAAATTTCCTGATAAATATTAACCAGTGATTTCATGATAGACATGACAAAGAATATAAAAGAAGCTTGTCAAGATCCCCAGCCTAATGCCTAAATATAGATCCAGCATATTTCAATAAACTTTCAAACAATAAATCTGATTCGTTTTAATCAAACATTCTGTTAAACTGTGGTGTTGTGTCTGAGCCTGAGGCCTGTGGGTTCTGTTTCTCTCTGACAGAACAAAACGTCTGTCAGCAGCAAAGCTCCTCTGTCAGATTTCACCAGGCAAACTGACCTGCAAACCGTTTCCACTCCTTCCTGCTTCCTTGCATCAGGTAACTATGCCTGACAGCAGGATGATGCCTTCAGCTGTTTCCCCTCGATGTGAAGATGCTGGGCCTTTGCTGGGTTTGTGTCAATGAGGTTTGTCCTCATATATCCTTATATCCAAAGAAATTCCTCTCTGGGACTTTAAGTTTAGCTAGAAATTGCTTTCAGTTCTTAAGTCATTTTGTGCTAAAAGATCAAATTTTGGTCGTCACTCGGTTCGGTTCAGCTGAGATAAAATGAAAAACAATTCACACAACACACTGAGGCCACAGAATAGTAACGAACCCAGGCGAGATGCAGCAGAAAACTGTGATTTCCACCCCATCGATCTCAGGATAAACACAATGTTCAAAATGAGACGCATCAAAAGTGACACATAAAACTCTTTTCTCGTGAGCCTGATGTTTTGTATCATCTAACCACCATGTGTGGCACATTTCCATCTGTAGAAATGAAACAAAGCACAGCTGAAACATGAGTGATTGGCTTCCTCTCATGAAGCCAACTGGGAAATAACAGAAAAATTATTTTATTAGTTATCATTTGCAAAATGCTGCTATCTTGAGTCAACTCTGAAAATAACTTATATGTGTGATTTAATTATATGCCAGGCCTCTGCAATGTGAACTCACATCCAAGGAGGAAAAGCTGTTATGTAACTAAAGTGTTCTATACTAATGACACTGATGGGAGTCCTTAATTTGATTTGAGTGTGTCCAATACCATCACTTCACTACATGTTTAGTAGTGGGCATGTCTCCAGATATCTGCCAAAAGTGATTTTTTTTTTTTTTTTTTTTTTGCCTGAAACATCTATTGGGAAGAGAGGTGATGATTTTTAAAATAAATTTTGCCATTATTTTAGGAAGGTGACAATATGAAATGACACAACACTCTGCTGGCCACAGTGGTTCAGCTAGGTTTCATCAATCATACAATCAGTCCTACAAACTAGGTTGACTACAGATTTTAAGCTTAAATTTAACAAGGGCCAAAATCTGCTCATTACGGGCCCAGGATGGCATCTCCCTGACTGCAGCTCCAGCTGGATGTCACCGTTGTTTGAGATCAGCTCAGCAGCTAAAACAAATGCAACCTGGATTGTTTTTTTTTTATTTGTTTGTTTCTTTCATCCAACATAACACCATTTCTAACCCATTCCTAGTTTGAGAACAAGAGTGTCAGAATGTGATCAGAGACATATCACACACCTTCAGAAAGTGGTCACAGTGGATGTCAATAAACACGTCATCACCAAAGCGCCAACATGGCAAGAGGACTAATTAAAGCCCGAAAACAAGCAGACATCTGTTTCTGGGGGAGGACAGCCTTCCAGTATGTGGTGAAGGCATGTCAGCTGCTTTATTTTCTACAGCAGTCAAAACATAGCAGAGGTTAAACACACACACGCGCACGCACACACACCTACACACACATGCACACACTTCCATCCATCTGAGAGCTTTGTATTGATTCCATTCATAACCCAGACATTTTTCGCCAACCCTAAACCGTTCCAGTCAGTCCAATTTTGTGCCAGCAGGCAAGCAGGCAACACCAGCCTTGCCTGCTGGTGTTGGTCAGAGAGGCCAACAGGTGGCGCTGATGCGTGGCAGCCTCCCCTCTTTCAGACTGCTCCAGGGCTACAATGTAGCTCACCACTTTAACAGTGTGTAAATGTCTGCATGAATGGGAGAATGTTGTGTAAATTGTAAAGATTTTCTGAACCGTAACAACTCCAGCTGAAATGATATGTTTTTAAAACTCCAAATACCCAGTTTTGGAGGCGATAAGAGCAGAGACAACAAAAGAAATAATAATAAAAAGAAAGAAATGAGATGGCTGATGAGGAGCAAGCTCACCCCTGTTGGCAGACCCCATGAAGAGGAGTCAATGGGGTCGAGGATAAGCACTTTGCTTCTCAACCCCAAGCCTCCTGAGGCAAAAGTCACACAGTGACTGAAACGAGAAAAATTAAATATTTAAAGAGGTTAAGTAGTGTCCTTCTCAACATTACCAGATCTGCTCTTTAATCTCATTTACAATTGGCTTGGAGATCATCCTATTACCATAAACCTCATTATTATGATAATTATCTGAGCTATGCTTCTGCAGGGAGCAGGTCGGCCATAATGATGGTGTTTTGCTGGTTAAATGTCCCCTAGTCAGTAGTGTGATGTTGTTGCAAACACCCAAACTCACAGTCCATAATAATGAAACGAGAAGAACAGGAAGTGAAGCACAAGCAAAGAGAATCTGCACACAAACTGAAACAATGGTTATTAAATCATTTAAACCTGCAACTTTCACACGCCTGCAGTGACTGCAAAGCCTTGATGCTGCTCAGTGACCTTTGACTTTCTGATTTGAGATTTCGACTTCAGGTGGGACTCGTGTTGTTTAGCAGATTGCAAACTTTAAAACTGCAAGTAGAATGTACTGAAACCATCAGAACCACTTTTAACAAAAGAGAAAGAAGACTGGGTCGTTGACACCTGGTCATAGTGAAGGAGAATCATTATGTTTAGGTTTTCAGTCATTATTTGGTTTAAAAAAATGGAATGAGAGAGATGGAAACCAAACCTTTTCATATAAATCAAGCTAACATTACAGTTTTGACCTTAGTTGTCACATGAGAAAAATGTTTCCCCTGAAGGATGTCAAGAACGAGCTGTGAGATCTCTAAAACTACGGCGGCGTCCTTTTCCCGCAGCCCTGAGATGGATATCACATGTAGTAGTTTTTGCAGCATTTGCAAGAATGACTGGGGTCAGTTTCCAAGAAAACTGATTTACAAAATTGGTTCTCTGCAGCCAATCACTTCCAACACCAGCAGTTCAAACAGCTGTAGATACATGGAGACCTGGAGTTGTACGAAATCACACAGAATAGTTTCTTTTCTAGTAATTTTCCCATCTGAGTCTTCACTGGAGCTTTTGGTTCAGTTCTTTGATTTTAGATCCGACTTTGGGAAGAGTTCCCAGACAATGATTTGTGCTGCTCTGGGATTAATAAGGTCATTAAATGTAGACTAGCCAAAATCTGCTTTTTGGTCATGATGGAAAGTAGTTGCAGACTCAATATAGTCCTGGAGTAAGATTAAAGCTCACAAGATTATTTTGTGGTTTTAATTAAAGCTCACAAGAGAAAGGTTTAAAGTTAAATTAATTCTGGTTGTTGTCAACCAGAATTAATTTGACTTTAAAATGAGTGATTACCGCTAGCTGGACCAATAAAAGTAACATTTCCAATATGACAAAAAACAAATATTTGGCTTGTTACACCAATGCAAAACTGAAATGCTCCTCTACTCTTTTTCACTTTCAGAAGCAATGCTTACATTTGTCACACAGTCAGTACTGAGTCCAGGTCATCTGCTTCTGCTCATAACTTTTTTTCTGTTTTTTTTTTTTTTTTTTTTTGCATGTGGAACCTGCCAACCTTTTAGAATGTAGCTAGAGATTCATGTGGTGTCAGTAAACAAACAGTATGTTAATTCATTTGCAGAATTTTCATCACTATTATAAAGAATCACATAAAGTTAATCTGAGCCAACAACTTGACTGCAGACTCCAGAGATTACAGAGTGGAAAGGCAAACCTCTAAATTACTGAATGTATATTATTAGGATTTCATGTGACATGAAAAAAACAAAGTGTGGTATTTGCATTCTTGCTGGTAGGAGAACCTTTACAACTGGGTCTCAGTTCTTCAGGCAAAGCTTGATGCTGCCACTGCCATGTTTTAATGAGCATTTCGTGTGTTCAAGGCATTATTATTGTATATAGATCCATTTGTATCTGGTCGGATTAGATGAGAGTTTTGGCAAAATGTAAATAGGACGTTATATGGCTTTCTGGCTTTCTTCTCATCGATCTTTCATTAAGGCCAGATTTATGGAGTGATTGATGAATATTTGTCCAGTCGGTCATTTTTCCACCAGAGATGTGGGTGTCTGCAGCCAGCAACATTTACTGCCCAGACCAAAAATTACAATGGTGGAATCTTGTATGAACACTGCTGCAGATTCAAAGATCACCAATAAAACATGCATATAAGTACAAATTGTTTGGATATAGCTTTTTAAAAATTCAGTTATGAATTCAATTATGTTGACATAAATTGATTTGCTGAGCATAACGAGCTTTACTTATTTATGAAATAATTTCTTTTCAAGATTAGTCATGTGCTACAATTGCAGCTTTATTTAAACTTTTAAAAACAGTCACATGGAAAACTGCAATGAACTGGTTTATAAGGGAAAGGGAAAAACATATTCAATCAAAATACTGAATTCCTAAGAATGTTCTATGTTTTATATGAATATAGGTTTTTAAGGAAATCGACTTTGAGTCAAATGTTAAAGATTCAAGGTTTTAAAATATAATAGCGCCATCTAGTGACAAAATACTTCAATTCAATATAAAATCTTTAAATTTTCATTTGTGGGGTAGTGTTCAGTAAGTTTTAACACCCACGTTGCTTAATTATATCATTTATCACAGTTTAGTAAAAACGCAAGCAGCAAAACGCTGATTGTACTGTCTACGTGTTTCTTTGAAGTCTATTACATAGATTTTTGCTTTAATTAACTCTAATGTTATTCCATATAAAACTCTGCTTTTATAGATATTCCTTTTAAATGATTATATCTGACATCATACTTCACAAAATGAATAAATAAATAAAATAATACATGTTTTGGCGTGAGTAGGTGCGTTCAAATGTTATTTTAAAAGTAGGGATTAAAAAGCAAAACGTGGATAAAGAAAGCATGTTCAATATGCTATTTGTCATTTTTATTCAGTTATTTTCTCTGTGCAATGAAAAAAATCTGAAAAACGTTTTATTTTACACGTTATTTCTAAAAGAACTATTTTTTGACTAAATAAAAGCTTTCATATTTCAGTTTTCTAATATCAGAGTTTACAAGAAGTCCTGGAATGCAGCACGGCCCCCTGCTGTCCAGCGGGGGTAATGCAGCCACGGCTCCGCGCTGGGACTGGTCGTTTCGCAGCCATTTTCTGTCCAACCAAACAGCCGCCTCAGGAAGGTAACCAACCAGGGCTTCATTGCAGGTTTGTGCCGGGCTCCGGCCAATGATTGCTAACCGATTGCTTGTTAGCTCGAATGGAAATGTCCGTCACTGCCTGATTTTTTCATTTGTTGTCTGAGTGAATGAGTGCTGCTCATCAGGAAGTCTGTGCTTGGCGAAACTTAAAAAATAAGCGTTAAACATTCTGGCCTGGTTACGTCTTTCTCTGCTGTGCGTGACAAAGAACAGGCCGACGCAGACGCGGGTTCCAGTGGATTTGCAATAAGAACTTCCGCGAGGAACATTATGTACCTGAATAATTTACCTTCAGAAGGTAATATCCCATTGAACAGTCGCTTTTTAATTTGCTAAAATAGTTGGCTCTTTTGAGACAGTCTCATCAACAAAGCTAGCTCAGGGGTTTTGGCCTGTCAGGAGCTAACATTAGCAGGCTAACAGCTGCCAGCTAGCACACAAAACAACACATTACTGCTTTTAAGTCTAACCACAAATACTAGGTCTTTTTCTGGCACATATCTACAATTTTCCACATAAAATACAGCGCTAAGTACTGTAGAGAGCTCACTCTATCGTGTTTTCATTAACTAGAATAAAAAACCGAGTAGGAGCATAGATTGGGAATTTTCCAAGTCAACAGTAAATGTGTCGAGCGCCCTGTTGTAATTCCACGTTGGATACATGCACAACAGGCAAAATCCATCACCGAATGAACAGGCAGGTCGAGGGTTCAAAGCTAGTCATGGCGTTGTTGAGCTTTGACAGATACTGTAGAATAGAAACAGCAACTCAGTTTGTCCGACAGAAAACACAGTAAATAGTTCAGAGGAAGATGTGAAAATGTTCCTCCAAAATGAATTATTTTCCTTTTACTTTATCTTGTCACACTAATATATTCCAGATCATTCCGTTAATTTTATAACCAGAATAAATACAATATTTTCGGGTGGGGAATTTCAGAAATGTGTTCAATGTGTTCCTACCTCTTGAGACATTTTTTCTAATAAGTCAGCTTTTTGGATGATCAAGATTATTTTGAGGTCATGCAAAAACTGCTCTTTGTGATATTTTTGTCCATATATTTTTCTCTTGCTGTTGAACGGTTATGTTAATAGTGAGGCCTGCAGCGCTGCATGGTGCTCTGGGTTGTCTGATGGTCTTTTTGGAGAAAAGCCCCAGCGCCGCTCCACAGAACATTCAGAACAGCTCCATGTTTTCTCCTCTGTGGATAATGGCTCTCAGTGTTGCTCAGGCCTGGAGTTGCAGTTCCTCCAGGTGCCATATTGGAACCTCTGCTGACCCTGAGTGAAAGTGTAGTGATGCCAATAAAACGTTTATGAGACGCTGATTCCAGCATGGCTGTAAAGGTGTGTGACTTGAGACCGTTAAAGTGTGTATGTTTGTTTTTTTGTTGTTTTGTTTTTCAGATGGACGGAGACAGCTCAACCACAGACGCCTCTCAGCTGGGCATGACTGGAGAATACATGGCGTCCAGTCATTATGTTCTCCACCCCCAGGACGGTAAGGAGGCACAAAGCTTTCGCTCAGCCCTTGGCTCATGAACAGCTGATAGATTTAGTCTAATTGTGCTTTGCAGATGATGGAGAAGAGAACATGAATGACCATGAAGACAGCGGAACCAAGGAGAACTACAGGGAGCAGGACATCTACCTCCCTATCGCTAATGTGGCTCGCATCATGAAGAACGCTGTTCCACAAACTGGGAAGGTTGGTCAGGGAGGAGAAGAAACATACCCAATTAATTCGGTTTATTTCTACTGCACCAATTCACAACACGTGATAAATCAGCCCAGATTTCCTTCATTGTGGGAGATCCGATACAAGTGAAACCGATCTTATCTCATCTCATCTTTCTCCACAAAGGTCTGAAAATCACTCACTGTTCCCTTCTGCTCAGCTGTGGGAGGATCGGCCCACCTGGTCACATCTGCACCTGAATGGTTAACAGAAGTCTCCCCACTGATGCTAACTTAGCAACTTTGTCACTATATTTAGCAACTTTTCTAACAAAGAAATCTAAATCTGCAACGATCGTCCAGAAAACTGCAGTCATTGCTCTCCTACATGTCGCCTCAATGCACTTTACAAAGTCATTTCCATCCATTAATACATATATCCCAACTAATTAGTTATCAAACAGTGCATTAAGTTCAATTTATTATTCTGATTAGCTTGAAGAGTTTTCTGTCTAAAGAAACCCAGCAGATTGCATCTAGTCGTTGATTCTCCTGGACCAGCAGGGGGCGACAGACAGTCACTCTCCTTTTGATGTTTACTGTCCAGAAATCCTTGGTGCCCATCTCCATTGGCAGAGCTGCACTGATTGCAGTTCCCCGGCGATCACCGATCTATTAATAGCCTAGTCTGCCGATACAGATTTTATTTTTGTCTGAAAAGTTGCTTAATGTAGCAACAAAGTTTTTAAGTTGGCAAGAGACGTGAGCGGGTCAGTCAGCAGAGTAGAAAAGGACAGTGACTGATTTTCAGACATTTGGGGAGGAAGATAATATAAGATGGACTTCTTGTGTACAAAATGTTAATGCTAAAAATATAAAAACCTGATTGTCAAATACAATGAGAATGCTTTTGAAGTAAACAAAAGCAGGAATCGATTCAGTCAGAGGTGCAATTTTCAAGAGAAAATGTCCCCAATAAACAATTCAGTCAAAAATCAGAAAATTTTTGTCTAGATATTTTCCACCGATTCCAGAAATGTTCTTCAGATCAGTCCAGTTCCTACTGATCAGGAGACACAGAAGCTCTGAGTCTCTATTCCAACCCACAGATCGCTAAAGACGCCAAAGAGTGTGTGCAGGAGTGTGTGAGCGAGTTCATCAGCTTCATCACGTCGGAAGCCAGCGAGCGCTGCCACCAGGAGAAGAGGAAGACCATCAACGGGGAGGACATCCTGTTCGCCATGTCCACGCTGGGCTTCGACATGTACGTCGACCCCCTCAAGCTCTACCTGCAGAAGTTCAGAGAGGTGAGGCCGCGTTCGCAGCGCCGCCTTGGTAACGCCTCACTGCTGCCATAGTAACACGAATTGCTTTTTTTCCCCCCAGGCGATGAAGGGGGAGAAAGGGATGCCGGGGGTGGCAGTGGGAGAAAGTCTGAGTGAGGATCTGACAGACGATGGCTTTGGTAAGAGAATCACTGCCCTCTGGGTGACCAGCAGCTAGAGCAGGACATTTATCATATCAGTTATCTTTTATCGTGAAAAGATAAGACTTTTGATTCATTGTTGTCACAATAAGTTTCAGTTAAAAAAAGAAAACCGACACATTTTTTACCGTTTTCTCCACTATTTGTTCCATCAATAAATTTGAGTAAATTCAAAAATCTGAATAAATGCAGTTACTGTGTGCAGCTTATTGACAGAAAGCACTTTTTTTAAGTAAGTGGTGTCCTGATGAAGCCTGTTTCAAATGAGAATGTTTTTGTTTGTGGCACTATGCAGCCATACAGTTAGCTAAAAGATAAGTAATGAATTGGGTTTTTAAATCAGTGCTGCAAAATATGACAATAAGTCTAAGTCTGTTTCTCCCACTCCTGCCAACAGCTGAGGTTTTCCAGTTCATGCTCCTGTTTTCTCTGACTTTTCTTTTTTCCCCTCAGCCAATCCGCTTCCAGCTGGGATTATCACAGCAGATGGTCAGCAGCAGAACGTGATGGTGTACACCACCACCGCATACCCACAGGTACAGCCCCCAGTTCTCATTTGAAATCATTTGCTATGTGGGGTAAATTGATTCATTTCACACATTTATTGCTGTAGATTCAGAGGTAATGAAAACCCATGATTCAGTTTCTGCCTCAGTTCTTCCTTCCACTCAACATTCCACTAATATTAAATCAAGGGTTTTCATCTATATGACAATGAAGTCCAGTTGATTCACTCATTAAGTTCACAATGGTGAATATATAGTGGTGCATGCACGTACATAAAAAAATAAAAAAATAAAAGCCTAAAACTGAATGTGATGTAGAGTTGTTTAATAGTTTTATAGCAACAAACAAACAAAACAAAAGATAACGATTGTGAATAAGACCTAACTCTTTCATCTAATGCAGTACCTGTGTGTACAACCAACCAGAGTTAGGTCTGATCCTTGAGGAACAGCTGAGAGGGTTAAATACCGTTCCCATCGTTCCCATCTGTTTCAGATTCCCACCGTACAGCAGATCCAGTTTTCATGACGAGCGCCAACACCAGGCCCTCCTGGGGCTCGCGCTCACCTGATGACCTCCGACCCTTCCGCTGGGAAAGGCCATCCAGTCGACTGGAAGGGAAGCATCCGGAGAAGCCCTCATGTACAGAGAAATCACTACCTGTTTCGTAGAGTGTGTAGTTTCTAGTCATCAGGTACCAAATGTTTGGAGAACTTCCAAGTCAGCTGGGAGATGCAAGGCTTTATTTTAAAAACTAGTCCTCTTACATGGTTTAGTGTTGGATTATGTTTGTGCTTGTGTATCAATGTGTTTTGCTTTAAAGCGTTTTTGATGTGTTTTAGTTCGGGGGGGGAGGAATCAGGGAGGGTCTGTGAAGGGAGGGGTGTCTGTCCAGGCTGGTTTTTGAACACCTGCGTTCAGAAGGAGCCATGTTGTTACCTTCACATTAGATCAACAGCTCTTTTTGTAAGTGATCACTTGTGCTTTAATGTTATGGAAACCTTTTGAATAAAAATTCAGAAGTGATCTTTCAAGTGTCAGTTCTTTAACTTCTGTCATTTACCTGAAATATTAGAGCATCTAAGCATTGTCTTTGAATGTTTAATGGAAGGAAAAAGTGTGCACAGCTGTCTTAATGTGTACAAATAGGGAAGACCCCCAATCTGAAGAATGAAGTCCTTTTATTTCACTGTTTTTTAACAGTAATATGAGAGAGACTTTATGCTCTCTCTCATATTACTGTGAATAAAATGTATTAAAAAAAACCAAAATAAACACAGAAAACTCAAATCCTAACAGAAGGAACACTGGTTAAATTCAGTAAACTAGAATATATATCCCAATGAAGCTCATTTGTCAGATTAAAAACTTTTGATGATAACCTGTAAGCAGGTATCGAATCCACATTCTGTTTCTAATTTTAAATTTCATGGGGGTTTTTTATGAGCTGTAGCGGAAATAAAGGCTTTCAGGATTCCATCTGTGTCTAAATGATCTATGTAATGTTTTTCACTTACTGATTAAGTTCCTAAAAATAAATAAACTTTCTAATTTTAATTTATTGAATGTGTGGGTGTGTACAGGAGTTCAACATTTGTAGCTCCTCATATTCCTCCTGTCTGGTCCTACTGTCAGTCTTGAGACGATAAATTCCTTCTGATATATTCTACATATAAATTTCAGGTTTCCTGTGGGTGGTCCCACTTCCAGCATTCCAGTTATGGAAGCAACTCCTGTAAAGCCCCATCAGTGCCCCGTCAGGCCTCCATCAGACTCAGTCAGGACCCTGTTAGGCCCCCGTCAGGCTCCCGCCCCACCAGGCTCATTTCCTCCTATAGAAGCTCAGGGATCAGCCCTTAGACTTTTCCCCAGGAAGCTCCTGTTGGCTGTTTCCTGAGCCTCTCCCACTCTGTGAATAAACAGCACACTGTCTGCCAGCCGACTTTCACATGCCTACAGATCATTCAAGTAGACACACACACACACACACACACACACTCATTAAACCAAGGATATCTATCACCTCAAAAAAAAAAATAGATTCACACACAGAACCTGACCACCTCCCTTTCCTTTTTCTCCCTTCCTCATTTGTCTCCTCATCCTCATCCTCTGACCTCACCCTCCACCTCTACCTAGTGAGACTATAAATAAGAAAAGACAATGCAGGTTAAATATACTGGATGTCACAGAGCACAGCTCAACATGACCTTTTTCTATAATGCCACATACTGGAATATATTCTCACATCTAAATCATGGAAGTATTTAGACGTTACACCATCAGTTACAGCATCGTTGTTTCTATAAAGGATGTACGACTCAAACAAGTTTTATGAATTACAGTCACACGGTTCCTCACATCTGATCGTCCCTACCTGATGGATTACCAATCATATCACATAACCACTTTTTAAAAGTATTCATCCGTCTGAATGTTTTCACACTTTGCCATGTTATAGCCACACACTTCATTGTAATTTAAGGGATTTGGACCAACACAAAGCGGAGCATGATTGTCAGATGGAAGGAAAATGACAGATGATGATCTGTCTATAAACCTTGACAGATAATAACGTGAAAGGTTTGTATTCAACCTGGCCATCATCTCCCTACACATTTGCTCAATTCTCATCTCTCTTCATTGGGATTTCTGACATTGAACTTGATTTCTCCAGTTGAATTTCAACCGAGCCAATCAGTGAGCAGAAGGAGAAGTTGAGAATGATGTCATCGGTTAACAGTTCACTGGAGTCTCAGCCATATTGCAAAGGAGAACAGACAGAACTTTGATGAAGATTGTTTTTCATAAGAAAATGAAAACCATGAATTATTGTGTTTCTTCTTGACAAATATGTATTACTTGCAGCATACAATGAAGTGATTACTTTAGACAACAAATAAATGTTTAACAATAAATAGTCATAGAGTTACTTACATTTATACTTTATTTTCTCGTCATGAATAAAGGCATAGCAACCTTTGAAATGTAGGGAACTGATTGCTGTTCTTTGGTCCTGAGGAGTTTATCAATAAATCTGATTTAAATATACGATGAAAAGTTCAGTCAGGGCAGAATGAGGTTAGGTCTTCAAACAAGTGAGCAGAGAAAATATTAAAGTGACTCATTTAGCAGTGCAGAATCCTTACAATGAGGTGGTGTATGGGTGGAGCAGCTGTGAATACCAGCACCGTTTCCCCAACAAAACATAGCAGTGCAGTGAGGTCATCAATGTAGGATTTACATTTATGTCATTCCCCAAATATAGTCACTTTGTCCAGACAGTGGCATGTCAAACTTAGCATACCTCGGAAGTGTTGTATTCAGCCACATTTATTATAATACCCACAGACCCAGAGATGCTACATACTGTCCACTCTCCAGTATCAGAATCAGCCTCTTTAACACTGAGAAAAAAAAACAGGAGGCATATTTAAATGGATCCACGACTCTTCAGAAACTGACTGGTTTCTTGAGACTTAAAAATCTGAATCCTGCCTCAGAGGATCAGGATTTTACAGAGCCCTCTGGGGGATATGAGGAGTTTTTTTTTTTTTTTTGCGTTCCCTTGCAATAGATTTTGAGTTCACTCGCAATAATGCAATAATATACAGATTAGTTAATGCGGCATAACTGAATACTGCAAGCCTTTCTTACGGTGGCCATCGTACTTTCTGCTTTATATAAGGTTTTCATGAGGTTTTTCCATGTATCTTAATATCTTCGGTAACACTTTATTTGAAGGGGGTTGAATAAGACTGTCATGACACTGTCATAAACATGACATAACACCTGTCATGAACATCAATAAGTCTTCATGAATATTTATGACTGTTGTCATAAAGCGTCATTCGGTAAATTATGACACTTTTAATACAAAGTTGACATTATTCAAAATGTCTTCATTATGACAACTTGTCATTAACCAAGAAATCATGATCTGACATAAATTTGTTATAAAAGTATTAGCGATTATACTTTAAAAATTAGCTTTATGTAGTAATATTATAAAGCTCTGCCATGTTGTTTAGTCTTAATTTTCTTAATTTAATCGATCCTAAAGTTTTACAGCAAGATGTCTACAAAGCACTTATGAACTTAGCATTTGAAACATTATTTAAGGCTGTTTTAATCCTTGTGCGTGCGAGGACTGAGGCAAACGTAGAGAACTGTGGCAAATGATAAAAGTTTTACGTGTGTGGGGTCGGTTGGTATGGACCCCATTTCTAAACACAAGGGCTAAGTAGTGCAATACACCATCTCCACCAGTGAGAGGCAGCAGTGCACGAACAGGCGTGCAGTGTGTTGGTGAAGAAGAAATCTTCATATTGTGGCGCAAAAATACATAGACATAAGAGTAGACCCCGCATTGGCCGCTCTGGCGCAGGAAATACGGCGGCCATCTTGGAGCGGTATACCCTCCTACTTTGCTCAATCAAAGCAGCAGAAGATGCCTCAGCACTGAGGGATATTGTTGTTCTGATCTATGGACTATTGATGTGAGGGCTCCACAAACAACATTTCACAAGTAAGATGGACATATTATTGTGTATATATTGTGATTAGAATATGACTTTACTGTATTTATGTCCACCGGCGAGATACCAGCTAATATTAGCTACAGTGCTTGGTGTAATACGGGTTCAGCCCCGCTATGAAGGCTAACTGAGATTCCGTAAATCTAAAAAAAATTATTATTCTCCAACATTTGACTTAGATTATCTGACACAAGAGCCTATATTAGAAATGAAACAATATAACACATATTATAAAACTTATATTGTTTTATTCACCAGCAAAGTTTACACAGGTGGTCAAGACTATTATTTATATGTAATTCTTTCACTAGTAAGATACATCCCAAATCTTCCGTTTTTGTTTTGAAAGTTTCCTAAAGACACGATGTGAGGAAGAAGAGGGAGAAATCTATAAAGAGAGACGGATTCACTGCAGCACGGATGAATCTCACATCGGATTTTGGACTCAATCTCAGCTATGAAGCTGTAGTTGGTTTCCAATTCCAGCTTCCAATAGCTAAAGGGCGATTCCACTTAAGTTTTCACTACTTTCCTCATCTTTAATCAACTCTAGTTTAAAAACTAAACTACTACACCTAGACACTTGAAACTTGGACTGGATTATTCTCTTCTTCAAGCTGAATATTTAAAACCTTGTTTGTGATTTGTGAAACCTTTTCCTGATTTGTGAAAACTCAATAAAGTTAGATTTATTTCTAAATAAAGTTAGATTTAAGAGGTGCCATTTTTGGCACCTCTTTCATTACTAGAACTGTTCTAATTAAAAAACTACAACTCCTAGACACTTCAAACCTGGACTAGATTATTCTGCTCTAATAGAAGAATATTTATAACCATGTTTGAGTCTTGTGAAACCTTTTTCTGATTTGTGAAAACTCAATAAAGTTAGATTTTCACCATTTTTGGCATCTCTTTCATACTATAACTGCTCTCATTAAAAAAAATACAACTCCTAGACTCTCCAAACCTGGACTAGATTATTCTGCTCTAATAGCAGTATATTTAGAATAATGTTTGTGATTTGTGAAACTTCACTTAACAGACCCCTGCAAAAGATCTTTCCTTCCAACAGCCATCACCATCGAGAGCCTCAGATCTGTCCTCTCACACACGTTCAATTACTTGAACCAAATCTTTTAAACATGACTTTAACTCTTGCCAAATCTAAATCTAATCTTATGTAGGAGGTCCCAAAATCTTCAAATATGTTATTATTATTATTATTATTATTATTATTATTATTATTATTATTATTTATTAAAGCTTTTATTATTAGAATATGTCCAGTTTGATCGCCGTCTTTGTTGATCATCTTTAAACTGAATACTTTTTTTTATGCTTTGGAAATAATTTGATTTCAACTTATTTATCAGATTTTTATAATCTATATATTTTTGTTTAGGTTTTTTTTTTTTTACTTTTAAATTCATTTAGTTTACAGTAAATATTCACATGTTATATTTCTATGTATTGTCGTATATAGATCAATTCATTATCTCTCTGCCTGACAAAATAAACAACTTTTTTTTATTATTGGCTGCCTAATGTGACATTGTTTCTGTCCCAGATTCCATCTCTGATTGGTTGTTAAAATAAAAATAATTAATCTGACTAGTAATGGGAATAAATACTAACATCATTAGTAAGAGTTAATTTAAGTTCAAACATGTAAAACAGAAGGCAGAGAAGCTGATTATGTGAAAGGGCATCTTGAATGAAAACAGGACGTTTCCAGTGAACGGTGAAGTTGCTCTCAGTGATAAAAAATAATGATTCACTAGAATAATCTTCTCAGTTTGGGTTTCAATGGAACATATTTAACACAATTAAAGTTAGGTTTTATATTGAGGAGCGAACAAATGCTTAAATCACAGCAGAGCTGCATTAAAATGACTAAAATTGAACCTTTTATTTAATCAATTTACATCAAACTACATAATGTAGTGTAAATTCTTGTACCTCTAATTTTTGCATCTCAAAGCTCAAAGTGCTTCAATGTCAATGTCAAATTTATTTATATAGCACTTTAAAACAGGTATAAAACTGCACCAAAGTGCTGTACAAGAACGACAACACAAATGACAAAACAGAGTATAAAACAATACATCAATTAAATGCCAAAGAGTAAAAATGAGTTTTAAGAAGTGATTTAAAATGATCCAGGCTGTGGGCAGATCTAATCTGGAAAGGTAAGTTATTCCATAAAACAGGAGCAGAAACAGAAAAAGCTCGATCTCCTTTCCTCTTAAGTCGAGTCCGAGGAACTGTCAGTAATAACTGATTATTTGATTGTAAAGTTCTGGACACAGACCGGAAACTTAAAAGGTCCCAAAGATAAGGGGGGGCCTAACACATTTAAAACTTTATAAGTTAACAAAAGAATCTTCACTTGATAATCTAAAAAGTTTACATAGCCATCTATAGGGGATGTAAGAAGAAACTGTACTTTGACTAGGCCATTCCCAAAGCTTTTTGGGAAGGGCCCAACAGAGTTGGCCTGATGCTCCTAGAGCCACATGGAAACATTTATACCTGGTTTTCTTTGTGTCTCTTACTCACAAATATTCAGTTTTCAGGTTTACAGTGTTCTGTACTCACATGCATGTGGGAGATTAGGAGTAGAGAATAGTTTTTATTTTGACTTTTTTTTTGCAAAACATACGAGTGTCCTCCTCTGCCTCCCTCTCGTTATTCTTTATTCTTTGTCCAAGAATGACCAAACTTGGGCTTTGTGAAGAGGACGTTTCTTCTGGGGAATCATGTAGTGACAAAGAAAAGTTCTGATATGTGATGCTTAATAATCTCAAATAAAACGACTCTAAAACTTAAATCCGTTCGTCTGAGTTCTGAATAAAAGGTGTGCATCTCATTACATCTGGCATAAATCTAACATAATGTAGAAATTCAAACACTCACTTGATTAACACTCATTTGATCAAAAGCACAATAGATGGTCTGATATTGATTGGCTGAAAAAAAAAAGGTTTTGAAGTGGCCTAGTTAAAGCCCAGATTTAAATTTGATTGGTTTGGCTTTTCCAGGCTGCACAGTGGCACAGTTGGTAGAGCTGCTGCCTTGCAGCAAGAAGGTTCTGGGTTCAATTCCCAGCCTGGGTCTTTCTGCATGGAGTTTGCATGTTCTCCCTGTGCATGTGTGGGTTTTCTCTGGGTACTCTGGTTTCCTCCCACAGACCAAAAACATGACAGTTAGGTTAATTGGCCTGTCTAAATTGTCCCTAGGTGTGTGTGTGCATGGTTGTGTGTCTATGTGCTGCCCTGCGGCAGACTGGCGACCTGTCCACCTCCCATCCTGAACGTTAGCTGGAGATCGGCACTAGCAACCCTCTTGACCCCCCTAAGGGACAAGGGTGTAAGAAAATGGATGGATGGTTTGGCTTTTCCTTAAGCAGGCTGTCCAAGGTGGGACTGAATTAAAAATAAATCTTTAAAGAAGAAAAATAATGAGCAAAAATATTCCATGAGCCAGTTATTTCTGGTTACATTTTCCTAATAAATTACTTTTATTATTATTTAATTTTTTCAAACACTGCATTTAGATTTTTACTCATATCATCTTTACCTAAATTTAAAATGTGCATTTAAACATTTAAACATGACAAGAACAAAAACATTTTTGATGATTTCTACCGGATTTATTTGCTCCAGCTCAGCACATTATCCCCAAAAATCACTTTTCAGTCTTCTGTGATCTCTACATACCAATATATATTTTATAAAAACATTTTGAACAGTGCTGCATATCAGTGAGGTTGCTCTGTGAGTTTAAGGCAGTGGTCCCCAAACTACGGTCCGCGGGCCGGATCCGGCCCGCCTCCACGTTGGTGGTTTCTTCAACCACCAGGGGGCTCTTTAGCAAGAAGTGAATCATAGGAAGTCAAAATTGGAAATAAAAGAAGAAAGCGCCTATTAAAACAGAATTAGGTTTTCATAGGGAATTTAAATTTGAGAATGTTGTTGATCAGTTAAATCACATTGAGGGGAAAAAGAAGATTTTTCAGTTTTTTTTTATAATACTGGGATCATTATGAGAATTTGAGGTATAGATATTAGGATCCAATAGATGGCAGTAGTGCAACAATAATGGATGTAAGCTGCCGTTGAAATCTAAAGATGAAGAAAGAAGCCCCTATTTTCATTTAGCACATGCTAGTAGCAGACACGAAGGATCAGCACTTTTACTGCTACAGTTACCGTTCGTAAACTACCGCAATCAGTTCAGTTAAATCTGAACTTGGCAACTTTTTCTTTTTCAACCGTAATAAATGTGATATTCAATTGACCTGTTATGACTCAAATGTTGGCTGTACACCCCCCTCTGATGCTGCTGCATCGTTGTGGAAAACCTGGAGCGGCAGAGATGTCTGCAGCTTATAGCCCGGAAAATACGGTATTTATTTCATTAATAGTGTTATTATTTATTTCCTGGATTTTTCTGTGAAGAACCCAGAGAGGGTTATTTGATTGTGCTTTCTGGAAAACAATACATTTTTACATTTAGGCACTCCTGCAATCGTCACACTTTTTCTGTTACAAACTGACTACGGCCCCCAGCAGAGAAAGGAAAAGTTATGTGGCCCTCACAGGAAACAGTTTGGGGACCCCTGTATTAATGTCTATGGTTGCACCTAGTAGCCCGCTCTTTCCCACCGCTACAGTGTGTGCTAACCAACTAGCATCATGGCCTGTTGGCTACTTCCTCTAACCGCTGCTGGCTCTGAAACACAACAAAACTCGTATAATATCTTTTAACACATTACATTTCCTTAAACAATCATTGAACAGTACCAAATAATAAAAGTACTTAGTTAAAATAAACTTTAGGGTTATTCTCACCTCAAGTAAATGAGCACACGGGAGACGCAGTTTGTGTTACTCCAATTTCTCTCAGCTTATGAGAAACGGCAGAGCAACAGGCAGCTCAGAGTCCCAATATACCACCTACCGGTGAAACACCGTTACTGCACCCATCATCTTTAACCCCTGTTAACAAATAAATTATCTTCTTATCATAATCCCATACACATTTAAAGAAATGCATGCTCTTTTTTCACTTTTATGGGCACACACCAGTGGGCATCACAAGACTGATAGACCGGCCCACCAGGTCGTGTTGTGGTTCCATTGACCACAACATTTCGCCTGTTAGGCGATGGAACCCATCGCCTAACAGCCTGTTAAGCTGCGCACATCACTGCCAGTTCAGACTTGTGGGAATAATGCATTTAGTGCACACAGACTTTTTTTTTTCATAGCGCATGCTCACTGCGTGCTTATTTTTACCCTTAGCAACAGTTGCCATGCTTCTGACAATGATGTCATCAGAATGACTTCCAATGATGTCTGTGTCATGAGGCCCTTCTGAGGATGACTTTATGATGTCATAGAGACCATGACAACCAACTGATCAGTTAATTCTCTGATCAGTTACCACAAATCAGTCGACACAAGATTCATTTGCACGTTTTAGCTCGCCACAATAAAAATGACTGACGAAAGCCCACAGAGGCAAATGGATGTGAGGCCTAAGGCCTCTTTTTGGACAAAAGTCAAAAAGACATTCTCCAACAAAGTCCATCCTGGCCAAAGAAGCCCAGATTATAAAAAGAGAAAGTTTCTCAGCGAACTTCTGTGGGAGGTAATTGAGAAGGTTGCAGATGAACCAACTCTGCATCTTGTCCGACCCACATTTGAGGAACAACATAGCAAAATTTTGATTTTGCTATTGAGAAAAACTGGAGATTTAAATGTGGACGTACTCTCTGAGGTGTCAGAAGAGCTCGCTGAAAGGATTTTCCAAAGTGTTGCGAGAGATGCATTCCACTTTGCCAGTGGACTGCATTTAATCGCACTGCTGGATTATCCAGAAGGACACGAAGTCATTGTGGAGAAATTCAAAAAGCACCTGGAGAATCCCGTTCGCCCAAAGAAGATGTTAACGTCCACAAAAAGAAAGATCCGAAAGACGTTTTTTCCTACCGAGGACTTGTACGCAGATGAAAACTGCCTGAGTGAAGATTATACTCAGGCAACCATGGACCCTGAACAATTGTTGAGGGACGCAAACAGGATGGGCTTCAGGCGAGGAACAGAAGATGAAAGGAGAGTTATGGTGCAAAAGATCCTATGGAGATTGATTTACAAGTCCAGTAATAGATCTAGCTATGGGGCTTACAAACAGAAGGACACTGAACCGGTCCAGAGAAAGCTTGCTCCAGAAATATGGAAAGAAGTCAAAGACATCGATTTTGTGTTTTTTGAGAAAATGCAAAAAAAAGTCTGCAGAGACATCTTACAGCTTCTCTGTGGCAATGAAGATGTAGTTAGAGAACTGCTCTTCAAAATGATCAAAAGCGACAACCCAATTGTGATTCACAAGGTTGTAGAGTGCTTCAAAAGAACCCTGGCACGACCGCGGATAATCAATCTCCGAGACACCTTTCTTCAGAAGGCATGGGGGCTCATCAAAAAAGCTGCGTGTGGTGGAGACGATTCTGACGAAGAGGAGAGGCAAGAACCCACCAAGAGTGAACCAAACGTTGAGTTTAGTCCACGCTTAGCTGGGCCTGTAAATTTGGTCAACCCAGAGATCGGTACTGACTCGGAGGAGTCAGGACCGGTTTCCGATTCAGGACACGCGTCCGAGTCAGGACCTGCCTCAGAGTCAGGACCTGCCTCAGAGTCAGGACCTGTCTCAGAGTCAGGACCTGCCTCAGAGTCAGGACCTGCCTCAGAGTCAGGACCTGTCTCAGAGTCAGGACCTGCCTCAGAGTCAGGACCTACCTTAGAGTCAGGACCCGTCTCAGAGTCAGGACCCGTCTCAGAGCCAGGACCCGTCTCAGAGTCAGGTCCCGTCTCAGAGTCGGGACCCATCTCAGAGTCAGGACCTGCTTCAGAGTTAGGACAGACCTCTGAGACAGGACCCGTCTCAGAGTCAGGTCCCGACTCAGAGTCAGGACCCGTCTCAGAGTCAGGACCCGTCTCAGAATCAGGACCCGTCTCAGAGTCAGGACCCATCTCAGAGTCAGGTCCCGTCTCAGAGTCAGGACCCGTCTCAGAGTCAGGACCTGTCACAGAGTCAGGACCTTCATCAGAGTCAGGACCCGTGTCACATTAAGACACCTGACCAGGTCATTTATCTACAGAAATGTCTCCATCAGCTCAGTCATATCAAGGGGAGTTAATTTTGCTAATCTGAGCAAGTATTCTAAGGAAACCCAGCAAACTGCATCAACTCATCTTCTCTTGAACAAGGATGTACACAGTTAGTTGCATCATGTTGTTAACTCTACAAATCTCTTAAACTGAGAATGCATATGGTGACAGTGGAGAGCAATGACTCCCAGATAACAAGAAGAAACATCCAGGTGAACCACAGTTGGAGTGAGCGGCTGTGGTTTGAGAAGACAGAGGAGAGATCATATAGTTAAAGGCAGAATGACTGCAGATCACGCTTCGTTTTAGAGTAGTAGGAGAAAGAATAGTTTGTCTAAACTGATAGCAGCATGACCACAGAAATAGCTGAGGATAACCTCAGCCAGTCTGAGTACAGGTTTTATCATGTTTCAGTCTTGTCTTTAAAGCAGGCAGAGAGTCTGTCATTGACTAAAACTGGGAGCTGATAGCTGAATGCCACAGTCTGCTCCAGAGCAGCCGGTGCTATGATCCATTATGTTAAAAAGTTAAAGGCAGCAACACCAAAGAGAAGTTAAATTGGTGAGATGTGATTTCTGGTTTTGAGTTGATCAGAGATCTCACTCCAGGTTCTGGAACCAGAAGGTTTATGGGATGCATTGAGCTTCCTGATACTGAAGAACGACAACCTCAAATCAAGAGGACTGGTCCTCCTGCATCGCTCTGGGACAGTATAATGCCAGCTGTTGTAACACTACGAGGCAAACAAAGGAAATCTCTTTAAGATGTTTAAATGACACTGGCCTCCTGCACCATTGCTGGAGTCCATGTAGCACCAACCAGATTCAGCAGTTTGCTTCTCAGGGGTTCTGATCCAACATTGACGGCTTTGTTTTGTCTAAATTTGAAAGCATACATGTTGAAGTCTTCAGGGGTTTTTTATGCATTGAAGACATTCCTGTAATCTCATGAACTGATTAGATTCACCAAGTTTTATTAATAAACACAGCAGAATATCATCAGCATGATAACTGATCATTTTACAGTGTATTAGCAGATATATAAGAAATAGTATTGGACAAAGCACTGTGGTAACTCCATTAGTAACCAATATAAGTGACTTCATCACATCAGTTTTCTGTTGTTTTTTTTTTTTTAATTTTGGTCTCTAACAAGGGAAATAAATGTCCAGAATGTGAGTGTTCACTAAATCACAAGGAGGATTAGTTCCTTATCTCCTTAGAGTGTATTTCCCAAAATGTCAGCAACCTCTGATAGTTGGAGGGTGAAGCAGTGAGGAGCGCTGGAGTGGGAGGTTTAATCTTGGTGAAGAGGAAGGGATGAAGAGACGGGTACGCTATGTGCCATGCAGAGAAGGGAGAGAGGGGGGCTGGGGAGTAGAGAAGAGTGTGAAGGAGATGGAGAAGGTTCTGATGAGGTTAATGGGGATGAGATGGGGTGTCAAAAGAGGGGCAGGGGGAGAGAGGGAAGAATGTGCTCCTACATTGCTGACATTCCTGCCTCATTGTGACAGGCTAACGAAACTCAGGGATGCTGCATGGAGCCCAGAGACAAGCGCAGGAGCAGAGCTGGCTAACAGATGCTGAACTTACAGACTGAGGAAACCACAGAGAATCATCACTGCTCTGATGAAGATGGGCCCATGTGAAAAATTTGATATAAAACACAGGATGGGAAAAAAAAGAAAGATTTGTTTAGGCTTTATTATTACACATGATTTTGTTTCTTGTTTTCTTATGTGTATTTGTTTGTCCTTTGATATTTTTAATTTGTTTATTGTGTTAAATCACTGGCAGATATAGATTAAAATTTTCTTGAAAAGTTTTCAAAAGTCCGAAATACGAAACAAACTGTCTGTGCCTCAAAATAATTTAACAATCAAAATGTTTAGACATGAGCACGACCAACCTGGAGCTGGAAGAAAATGATTCAACTTAAAAAAAAAATAAAAATAAATAAATAAATAAATAAATAAATACATGTTTCACATATGAATCTGAAAAGTGCGTTTGTATTCAACAACTGGAACACCTGCAATAAAACAAATGTTAACCCCTTCAGACAAACTTCATTAAAGCAAAGCTGTCTCTGTCTTTATGAAGGTTGAACTGCAACTTAATGAAAAGGCACACAAGAAACATAATTATTTATTATTCACTAAGCAATTTAAAAATATACTAACACCAGATGCTAACTTGGAAAACTACCTAATTAGAGAAGAGAATAAAACTTTGGGAGTTCTGCTGTGTAAACTAGTTTTTGTTGGTGAAGCAATTTGATTTTCCTATTTTAATAGGTGAATATATCTATAAATAGTTTTCCTTCCTTTGCTTCTTTCTTTGTGTAGTTTTGCTGATGGTGTTTAGCCATCGCTCGTCTTCAGTCTGTAAAGCTCTACAGTGAACATCAAAGTGAATGAAGAGCATCCTGCCGTCCTCAAACATGTCATCTTCCTGTTAGCTCAGTGACACATCCTTCCCCTTCTCCAGTTTCCGTCTGTCATCTTGTCTTTGATGCAGAATTCTGCGCCTCTAACCACAGCAGACCCTGTGGGCCCCGGACTCCAGGGGCCCGGCTGAGCTCCACTGGGCCAGTCACATGGCAGCGGTGGAGGGTCAAACATCTGCTAAGCTCAGCTAACATCGCTAATACATGTTATCATATATGTGATGTAGTATACTTCCAAACTGCTTCGTTCTGTGGCAGCACTAACTGTCATATAATATACAAGCTGACTGGCTCAGAGAAGATCTCTCCACTTAGGAACATAGATGGTTATTGGCTCTGTAAAACAGACACAAATTTAACAACGGCCTGATGGGAATTTGTAGCCTGTTACCATCTGCTAACGTGGCGTTCTATCCTGCTGTAAAGAACAGTTTCAGTTTTCTTTTGCATTGCTAAAGTTGCCCACAAACATGTTGATGTGACATCTGTCTGCTGCAAGTTGAAGGTGAGGGAGCTATCACCACTGCTAACGATACAAACTGCATTTCCATTGTGTGTGCACAAACCATTGTTTATATCCTGCTATGTTGAAAAAATAAAATTTTGCAATTGCGGTGTTTCCATTAAATAAGGAAGATAATTAAAATCACATGTTAATACTTTTGCTCACACAATAAATCATTAATAATCATTCTGCATCATAATCCTCCAACCACTTCCTGTCGTCTTCTTCTTCATGGCTTGCAGCAGTGGCAACATCATGTGACTCATGTGACGTGAAAAAATGTTTTGCAAAATAGACCAATTGCGATATTGCCAAAACACCACTTGGAACCAGAACTTTTTATTGAAGAATTATCTTTTTTTTTAAATTGCCGTGTTTCCATTGTGCAAATTTATTTTTGAAATGCAGTGATATGGTCAACGGATACGCAGACATTGAACTCTGGTTCTACACTCCAACAGCCAAACCTGAGGGAGTGGCTGCTGAGCTGGATGATGTGTTTACCGTCTCACGTCTTGTTGTCACAGCATGTTTTGTTCTTTCATGAAAACAGGATATTGTGTAGTTATCTCAAGAAAAGCACATGGATGACTCAGCTTCAGTGAGCAAAAAGACGGCCTATATGCAGATAGCGTCTGGATGTCTAAACACTTCAAGTCGCTGCCATGTGACTGGATGATTGCCTGTGTGTTAGCATGCAATTACATACACATAGTGAATAAAACGGCTTGTGGATGTTTGAGCGAGAAATGCTTTTTGTGAATTAAGTCACACTGAGATACAGTAATATAAACACTGAGATTATAACTGAAGAAAACTGATATGCATTACATCCAATCCACCAATAATCACCAAGTGTTTCTTGGATGATAGGATCTTCTATGAATGCAGACGTTCAGACTTTAATCTAACAGTCACTTCCAGATCTGCCACCCAAGCATGACTCCTGACTTCAAACACGTCTTTGAAGCTTCAGCTCAAAAACTTTTTATGAACGACTCGTCACAGTTCCAGAGGCAGGAAACCCCACAGAGTCTCCCACACCCTGATGCTTATCTCATCTCTCTGCATTTGTCCAGACGTCCCATAGAAGGCCAGTGGAGTTAAATGACATCCCCTGAAGCAGTTAGCAGTTACATGCTAACACAGTGTTCTAACAATGAAAGTGTTTAGCTTATGTGCTTAGCATTAAGAAAAGGATCTGGAGGAGGTCCAGTTATTTCCTGTCAGTCAGAGATTTGGAGCCACATGAATGGAAACTCTGCAAAAAGAAAAGGGCAGTGGAAGCAATTCCTGAAACAGTTGGGAATATTCGTTGCCGTGGAGACAAGCAGCCAAATGAACTCAGAGGTTCCTGCAGGTTTCATCTGAAGTCAAACACGGAGCCAGTTAGACCAACAAGAACATTTCTGTAAGAAGTCACATTGCTGTTGTTGCTGGATAAAAGGCTCACCTTTTAAAATCCATCTGCAGATAAAACATGTGAATGTCCTCAGTTTAGATCACACTGATAGACTGTCCTGATGTGACACTGTTCCAAAGCACAACTTCTAACTTCTGACCAAATTGAAACACTTTCAGACATTCTGCCTGCTGATCTCTGAAACCGTATTTGTCTTTCTAAAGCTTCATGAACTGTTAGCTCAAAACACGTTAATGTTTGATCTGGACCACATCTTGCTCTGTCTCTTAAAGATACATTCAGAAAGATTTTAGTCTTCACACATTTTCTTTTTGTCCTTAACTTGAAGAGTTTCCTCTAACATCATTGAAAGGTAAAATTTTAGGTTTTGCATAACTGACTGGATTAACAAAAGCAGGTAATTCCTGTCAAGTATCTCAACTAAAGATGAGTCACTGTGTCATATTCCAGGCCGGTGCTGATGCAGGAAGGGACAGTTAGAGGACAAAATTAAAGGATGATTCCATTAATTTTAATTTGACCGTTATGGTTTTTCCATATCTTTCTTTTTCTAAAGTTTTGCTGTTTTCCTTGGAAATGAAGCATTTCATATGTGAATATGGACCAATGAAACTCATTATAGCTTTTATAGAACTTAAACCTTTCCACATTGTGTCACACTACAACCTCAAGTTGTACTTTATGAAATTTTATGTGACAGACAAACAAGTAGCATAATTGTATAGTGTAAAATAATATAAAATGTTTTGCTTTTTTTCTTCTTTTTCATAACTATTCTATGGAAGTCCATTTCTGCCAATTCAAATCCCAACAGGAAGTCATGAAAGCAGGTTTTAAACTTAAAATTATGAGAATAATTTTGATTGATTATATTCAGATTCTGAATCATAATTATGAGATAGGAAGTTACACTTTTTCTCTAAGAAAACTTGCTAATACATTCAAGCCTTCCAGAGGAGTTGAAAATTTTTGACTCTTGAAATATCCATGTTTTGTTTTTATTTTTTTCTTAAAATTTTCTGAGATTAATTGCAAAATTGTCTTGTTTTTTCTAGCAAATTTGCGACTTTTCAACTTTGGATCTTTCCTTGTTTTTCTAGAATATTTCTGATATTTATTTTTTTTAGCAGAAATGCTCTCCTAATTTTGATTTTTTTATCTTGGGTGGCTCGAATCCACTGCCATATTCTCCAGATCGGACCACATCAGTGCTGATGTGACCCCACGCCCTGGAGGAACTGACCATTTTAGAACTGAATCCAAACCAAGGGGAACACATTGTCTCCTGGTTTCCTTTGTTATTCAAAGTGTCCCAGCAGCAGCAGAAAGTCCAGGAGCGGTGGGATTGGACTGCTCTGGGTCAGCCCCTGCTTTCTCATGATAAGGAAGGCAGGGCCGAGCTGCTGCTCTGCAAACAGCTCAACTCTTTGGAAGAGAGCGGGGCCGGCCGGAGCACAATACAGGACGGAGCCTCTGTGGGAGAGCGACTGAAGAACAACGGGGCAGCCAAGGAGACCACAGAAATACTCTTCCCCCAAATCCCCAAGTCCGCACAGAGAGAGGAGACAAAGACGGTGCAGAGAGCAACAAAAGCATTCTTTGCTTTCAGTTCAGCAGCAAAAGAGACAAAAAAAATAAAATAAAAATAACAATAAACTGAGCAAGATCATTTTCCCTTGAGATCCAAATTGAAGGAGATAGGCGTGACAGTTGCATTTGTAATCAGAGCAACATCTCCAAAAAACAAGGTGAGGGCCAGAGGAGCTGTGCTGCATGAAGGACGGATCTGTCTGGAGGACGACGAACTCAGAGACAGGATGAGGGCGACGCTGACCGTCACCTGGCTGCTGCTTTCACTGAGTGAGTACACCACCACACCAACTACACGGCTCACGTTTCAGCACCCATTCTTCAGAGGGGTCAGGGTGTGAAGGAGCATGCAGGATGTGCATCACTGCTGGGCAGCAACAGGTGTGCATCGGATGAGTTTGGCTGCAGCACAGGCTTTGAAGTTTTCCCCAGTCCAATTTTCTGATTTCTCAGGTTGTCCAGAACAGATTTCCAGTTAAAATTGGACAAAAACACAACATAAAGTACAAGTTGATGTAATCAAGAAACACTTTTTCTGTACATTCGTACTTGGATTCCTACCGTCACATTTCAGAAAATTTTACAGAAAGTCAAAAATTTTGGAGGAATTAAGTTAAAATATGTGAACGTGTGCTGTTGGGTGGGTTCATCTGAGAGGCTGTGGGTGGAGGAGTGAGAGCAATGCTAACAAGTTGTGATAATTGTGGTGCAGTGTAGAGGTTCAGTTGTTTCATAAAAAGTGTATTGATAAATTTTTCAGATGGTTTATTCATTATTGTTAAAATATAAACTTTGCAAAACTATTCACAGCCTCTAAGCTTTTCCCCTTTTCGTCACATAACAACCACAACTTAACCTGTCACAATAAGCAGTTAATCAGTTAATCAATTAATTAATTAATCTCATGATAAATTAAAATGAGCTCGCTCAGTGATTTCCATTCTGATTATGCATATTTTTTGAAGCAAGATACATCATAAACAATAAATAAATATTTATTGTTTTTGGTTGTTGAGTTGTTGGATGTTTAAAATATCTTCCAGTTCCAGTGTGGAGAGTTCAGTACTAAATTATTAGTGTTTGAGCCTTGCCTTATTAAACCATATTATTCTTTTTTTAATAAATAACAATCAGAAGTGTGGAGTGTATTTGTGTTCAGCCTCCCTCTCTAATGGTTTGTCTCTATCAGCATCACACAGACAGTAAATCCTATTTTTCCTAGTTTTCAACTATTCACATGGATTAACTACTGGATTTAGGGCCGAACCTTCATGAATATGCTGTGATTTAAATGATTCTATTGTCTCTGGCTGTAAGTGTTGGGCTGTTGTCCTGCTGGTGGCTGAGCCTCAGTCCCAGTCTTCAGTCTGCAGCCTCCAGCAGGTTTTCCTCCAGGATGGGTGTGTATTTATCTCCAACACCTTCCCATGAACCATCAGCAGCTCTGTCTCCAATGAGGAAACGGCGTGTTATTTCCACTGCTATGCACATTGTGAGCTCATGGTGATGTGCAGTATTCGTTTTCTAGGACAACATGATGGATCGTCTGTGTGGCTAATGGCTTGTGGAAAACTGTAAAAACCTGAGCTGTAGATCTCTGCAGCTCCTCCAGAGTTAACCAGTTGCTTCTCATTAATGCTCTCCTTGCTTAGTTCAGCTGAACCTCCATGTCTGTGTGAGTTCATATTGGGCCCATATGGGATGTTGTTTCAGAAGCTAGTCCTGCTTTAAGCTTCGTGATGCTGCTTGTTCAACATCTGGATTTATCCTGAGATTAAATGACACACAGGTGGATTATTTACTAACTAGTTGACCATTGAAGTCAGCTTTTTGCTCTGGATTTTAGGCGTTAAATACATGTCAAATTTTACAGATTTTCTTTCCTTGTTTGCACAATTACACACTACTTTGTGTTATTCATCCTTTAAAATTTCAATAATTCGTTCAGGATTGTGGCTGCAAAAAAAAAGAAAGAAAGAAAGAAAGAAATTAAAAATTAAGTACAAACAATTAATCTTGTTCTGATTTTTTATTTGTTTGTTTTTTTTGCTCCTTGATCAGACCACATAGTTAAGTAGGATCCAGACAACATCATCCCACCATGGCTCCTCCCTCTGAAAACACACAGACACACACATGCCAAGACCAAAGATCTTGAATAATGATGCACACCCCCCCACACCGCCCGCTCTCTCCCGCCTGAAAGGCGAACGAAGAGCTTTTCTTTAATTATGCACCTGCCACTCTGTCTCTGCTGCTGCAGCTGAATTCAGAGAGGAGGCTTTTATTTTCCCAACATGGAGGGAGCCGAAGCAACATTCTGCCTGAAGGTGGTCAGCACTTTCCTGTGAGAGAATGAAGCCGGCAATGAGAGCACACATCTGTGAATGTTTGCTTAACATGGTTATCACATGGAGGTGATAACGGTTCCCTTAAATAGGTAACCTCTCCTTCTCAGAAAGTTTGAAATGAAAACAGTCAGGATAACAAGCTGCTTGGTGGAGAGGAAACTACTACAACTGAAACCAGAAAATTGTCTCTCTCAATATTCTGACATTTAGAAAATAGAAATATTTTTTGCTAATCCTCTAATCCTCACTGACGTAAGATGAGAAAAGTTTGTTCTGATTTCATGTCAGATCGTGTGAAAAATAGTCATAAGTGTCTGTATGTAAACTTCTGGTTTCAGCTGGTTAATTCCTGTAACTCTCAGATGTATTTAGGCTCATAACTATTTTGTAACTTTTAGAACAGTGACATTTTTAAAATATCTCTTTTACAAACAGGGAGACAGTTCAGTGATGTAAGGAGGAGAGTGTGGTATACATTATCCTGTTGCTGCTTAAGTCTCACTGCAGCCTTGATAACTGAAGTATGCATACATTTTCTTTTCTTTTTGTTTTACTTTGCATCTCTTTTTTCTGGCAAAGATGAGGTTTGGGTGCAGATATATTTTTATGCCTTTTGGACTGTTTCGTATGACTAAAGACAAGCAGAAGAAATAACAATGAAGAAAACTGTATTTGTGTTTGCATGTGTAGAAAATGGAGCTTTAGGGTCCTGCGCATTACAGTCTGCGATAAGTAATGCATCAGTAGATCCACATACTTCCTTTTTCATGAATCCAAATAAACATTGTCTTGTGTTTTTATAAACGTCTTACTCTAATACGCTATTTAGAGATAGTTCAAACTATATGCCTTTTCCACCCATATGACCCTCCTGGCGCCACGTTTATGTCCTAACCGGAAGTGGTGCTTGTTTTGAAGCAATCTGATTGGCTGACATAGGTTTTAGGTTTGCGCTACACTGCCTCCTATGTGTCTTGCGTGTTTAAAAGCTACGGGGTGGATCTGTGCAGGTTCACGAGGGTGGAAACTTTTGTCAAACTGATCCTGTGTGTACATTTTTTTTAATGATGTAGGGGAGATATTTACTTTTATAAAAATCTGTCTAACTTGGCAAGACCTTAGACTGTTTAGCTTTAGCTGAAAATATAGCTAAAGAAAAATTCTAAATCATTCATCATCAAGATCTAGATTTTGTATTGTAAAGTATATCATCCAGAAGTAATAGTTTTACAATGAGTTTTTAGCATTTATTAGAAGTTTCAACTAGATTAGAAGGCTGGTTTGTGTGAAAACTAAGCATAAAACTAAGAAAGTTGAGCTATCGGGTCAAACCTCTCTTAGCTCAGTGGGTACTTTACCAGTCTAGTCATTACAATGATACAGCATGGGTCCAGACCTGTTTATGTATTATCCTAAGTTAAGCCCAAAGACCACTTCAGACCTCACAGGCTCATCGGGGTCTGAATTTACACCAAACATCCTCTCATCTACACCTGATGATCCATGCAGGGTCACAAAGGGACTGATTTCTACCTCCAGTTTCATCAACACACCTAGCAACAGTTAGCCACTGCAGCTGTGTGTGACACTGAAATATAAAGTTGTGTATTATCTGCATATAAACAACTGCCGGTGATGAAGTAGCTTTGTACAGTGTGAGCTCAGGGGAGCCATCTGGGAAACTGCAAGAACAATAGACACTAAGCTGGCCAAAATCACCAACCTCAATGGCATGCATAGTTTTTAGAACATATTAATGACAAGTAGAGCCAACAGAATGCTGAGAAAGAAAAGAAACTGTTTAGAATGCAGATTTAATTTTAAATTCTAATAACTTGAGTTCTTTAAATACACCGATCCTGTTCAGGGTTGCACACAAACATTCACGCAGATATTTTACTGTAGAAAGGATTACTGGTTACAAACACCTTCTGTCTCATTTTGGAAGACTTCACTGCACTAAGCCAGATTTTCCTCAACGTTCTCTGCTTCAGCTCAGAAACGGTGAGACGGAAACTCCTTTTTAGACAATGAGCAGCTTCCGCTTCTCTAACGTCACTGCTGTGCCTCCTCTCTCCTGAACGGCTGAGTCTTCAATGAGCTTTAAACTGTCTGGCTAACTTATTGAATGGACACCTTCTTATTTCTGTATGTTTTTGTCTATCTTTTTGATAGACAAAAATATTGGCTATCTTTTTGTCAGACAGCCAACAGTCTGACAAAACGTTTTGGAAGGCAAACTAACTGTTGGTTTTTCATGACTTCTACCAGTTGATTTAGGGTGATACTTTGAATTCATTACCTTTAAATAATTGAAAAAGTGAAAACTAGAGATGCACCGATCCGATATCAATATCTGTATCGGTCACGATACTGAAAAAAAAATTCTACATCGGGTATCAGTGACAATGTGCCCAATCAGTATGGACAGATCTATTCAGTATAATTCTATGCTTTGAGAGCTGAGTGATGTCATGCTTTATTTTTTTATTTTGCATTATATTTAGAATTCCTAATTGCACTTTCTGAACCATTTGAAAGAAGGTTTGTTGAAGTTTATTTTTACATATTAGGTCTATTCTTTTAGTCACTTTCATTATTATTTATTTTACATTGTCTGTTCTACTCCTGACTGCTCTGACTGAACAGATGAAAGTTGTTTTTACATGTTGGACTAAACTTGTGAAGCTGTTGGTGTATTTCAGTGTTCGGTGCTATTTGCAGAGTTAGCAAATAAATCTGTAATTCAGTACATTTTTGTCAGTGTATAAATATACAGTTAAATATACAACAGGAATTTCTCTTAATGTAGGTCTGAGTCGTTTTTTAAAATCAATTCCTAGGGTGAACTTCTGTCACCCTAGGACTGAAGTTTTAAGTTGCTTTATTGTCCATTGTATTTGGTCAAAATGCTACGTTTTGGTCTCATCTGACCAGAGCTTCCTCTTACTTGTGTTTGGTGTGTTTTCAACATGGCTGATGGCAAACTGAGGCCAGAAATTCTTGTTTTTACTTTGGGAAAAAAAAACAAAAAAACATTCTTCTTTCCATTGCTACATAAAAGTGGGAGTCAGAAAAAGAGAACACAGGAAGCCAAATTAAACAGGTGAAAATTAAGCCTTGACTGTAAGTTTTAACTTCTAGTCTGTTTTAAAGCAGACTTGGTTTTCAGCTTGTTATGTAGCTGAAAGACAAAGGGAAGCTTTGGATGGCAGAGGCGACTTCCTTAAAGACCCAAGCTGCACTGCTGAACAGAAGGTGATGTCATAGCATCAATAAATGGGAAGTAGTGAGGAGTTTGACAACAGAGCAGTGTCATCACTTATCAGCACCTCCAGGACTTCCTAACCCCATCCACACACTCTTTCTTTAGCATCAGCTGCTTCACAACTCATCCACTTCCTATACGATAACAGGCAGCCGGGCTTCACGGCCTGTAAGGATCACATGATGTCAGGGGGAAGAGTGGGGGGAGGGGGGTGTCTGAGGGTCTCTGACTGGCATCTGTTTAATGGCTGAACTGGGAGAGACAGAGGAAACAATAGAAGGGAGCAGAACAAACCTTATCAACATCCTGACTCCAGAAAAGGAAGGGCGTTCAGGCTGGAGACAACAGTGTGGGCCCAGAGCCTCTCCTTTGATATCAGACACTGCCGGTCACTCAACATCTGCAGATGATTCTGAGCTCATCCATCTTTCAATCTGCAGAAGCAGCGTCATAATAATAAGATCAGGTGCTGGTTTTTCCTCATCACTAAACCAAGTTATGTTATGACAAACTGGCTCTCATGCTTGATTAAAAATAACTGGACTCAAACAGCTTGATGCCGCAACTGCAAGTTTCTACAGCTGTAGAAAAAGCAGCCGTATCTGTCAGTGTTAACAAACACGAATGAAACCACGAGAACTGAAATAGAGAAAAAGATTTTATCTGAAATAAATAAAATGGTGATTTATAGGGAAAAACTGAAATTAGAGGCTTATAGCTTTTGTTATTCTATTTATGAATCTCTTTGTTAGGTAATCAAACTGATGTGAAATTGATTTTTTTTCCACACAAGCAGTTTATGGCACCAAAGCACTTCTCCTGGCAGTACTATTGCTAGTCTGCAAAATGACAGTAAAAGATGGGATAAAACTTGAAAAGATTGTTTGAAAATAGTATCTTGTGTTCAGTATTCAGTGTAAACACAAAGCATGAATAAAACTAAAACTCAAACTACTATTATGACTAATAAAATCTAAATGGCAATATTTAACTAGTAATATCTAATAAACTGGCCAAACCCATTGTAAGAACTCATTAAATCGAACTGAACTGGAAAAAAGTATCAACAAAATAAAACTAAACTGTGATGAAAAACCCCAAACTGTTTTAACCTGGTACTTTATTTTTATCAAGTCCAGAGGACTCCAAAGCACTTCTCACAACATTCAGTTGTGGCTGTTGGTAAGCTTCCAGCCACAGCTGCTCTGAGGCAGACTGACAGCAGCGCCACCTGTCGGGCCCTCTGACCAACACCAGAAAGCAAGGCGGTGTTGTGAAAGACACAACCACAGACACAGTCTGGGGTTCGAACCGGCAACCCAAATGTTACAAGACAAACTCCTTCCTCCATCTCCTTGCTTCTTATGAAAGTATTTTTGTCTGCTAATATAAGAGCGATCATGAGGAACGCTTCAGTCTGTGTCCTTTAAGCTGCTAAAATCAGCCAAAACAGGCAAAGTCTGACTCTCTGTTGGAGGATTTATTCCTTGTTCTAAAACTTCAATCAGCTGGAATGTAAACAAATGACTCTGAGCCCATTAGATGAGCCAACATCCAACCTGACTCTGTGCTTTCTGTGAGTTCTCTCCAGTCAGCCTGTCCTGTAGGGAGGAACCGCTGCTATGTGGAAATCTCTTTGCAGCGCTGTGGACCTTCACCCTGCAGACCCTCCCTCCACCCGGCATGCCAAACTCCTTAGCCAGGTGGATGTTTATCAGCGCTGTGGCTGGTACCGTCATGGACCCACACCCTCCTCCTCATTCCTCACCTCTCCCACATCCCTCACTCTCAGCTCTGTCAGCGTTAACTTTTAAGAACAACACGACTGCTTCATTAGCTCTGGGTTAATGCATGTGTGGGAGATGTGCCCAACTACACTTAGCTGTTAATTTTGCAGTCGTATATTGCACAGACTGAGGAGAACCTTAAAACAGCAGCAAGCAGTGGCCGCAGTGGCACAGAGACAGCTGGAAAATGTTGCAGATTTTCAGCATCTGACTGTAATTCAGAGCTGCGCAGCTCTGAGAAGATAAAGACTGACAGCTCATTTAACTTCTAGCCTTCACAGTTCATTTGTTGAATAGTTTGGAAAAACACAGAACACATTTACAGCTCCCTGCAAAAACACTGATTACACTCCTTCACATTGCTCCCACGGCAACCACACACACACAGAGATACCGATATCTGAGATTTGGTATCGGCTCACAAAGATCTGATAGAGATACAGCCCGCATGGATCAGACACATTGTCACAAAACCCAGCTAGAATCTTTTTCAATACCGATATAAATATTAATATTGGATCAGAGCCTCTCTAATCATTTTACAAAAAAAAGTAAAAAAAATATCAAATCTGAAAAGTGTGGGGTGTGCTGTGGTGGCGCAGGGGTTGGGCACAACCCACGTATGGAGGCCTCAGTCCTTGACGCGGCTGTCGCAGGTTCGATTCCCAGCCTGCTGACCCTTGCCACATGTCCTCCCTTCTCTCATTGCCCACCTTCCTGTCAACTAACTATCAGATAAAGGCCACTAGAGCCAATAAAACCTTTAAAAAAAATCTGAAAAGTGTGGAGACATGATTTTACTTTCTTATTGCCAGTCAGAAGAAAAGTCTGCATCAGTAGAGAAGAGTCAGCAGAAAATAAGGACTGAAGAACCTGATGCTGGGAGGAAAGCCATAGTTGAATGAAAGTCTTATGTGTTTGTGTCTGGAGTATGGTGAAACACGGTGGTGGCAGCATCATGCTTTGGGATCTCTTTTCTCCAGCAGTGAAGGGAGGCAGGTCAGAAACTGGGCTGGAGGTTCACCTTCCAGCAGGACAAAGAACCCCAAATCTGCAGCCAGATCCTCTGTGAAATGACACTTTGGATCAAAGCAGCTTCATATGTTAGCATGGCCTAGTTAAAGTCCAGGCCTAAAACTAATTTTGCACTTCTTTGCTTTGGTTTATCATATAAAATCACAATGAAACATTGATGTTTGTGGTTAATTTGTGTAAAGTGAGGAATTGTGTCCGTGAACAGGATTGGTTTCAGATAGATGGAGGAGAGGAGTTTAACTGGAGCCGTCAGTTAAAAGAACCGACTGTGGAAATAAATGGTTCATTTTGGGCCATTAAGGTGCAGGGAAGGAGAAAGATTTTGACATCACTGACAGGGTGTTAGCCTCTTATACCCTCAGGGGGTATAAATAAATTTAAACTTAACATTTTGGGCAAAACCTTTATGCGGAATAGTTTTTGAAAGATCAAAGCCTCTTTTAGCGGATAATAAAAAATAAAAAAAAAATTTAAAGGCACATGGAGCCTTTGTTTACAGAGCGAGCCGAGGTCCCGGCAGCTGGACCCACCGGTGGGTCCGTCGGGTTCTAGGGGTTAGTGATGCTTTTAGAATCTGATGCTGTCAAACATAAAAAATAAACAACTTATGAGTACATGAGACATTAATCTGTTTTAACTGAAAAGCTACAACAAACCACTTCCTGTTTCTAAGCAGAACAGCAGAGCGCTGACTGCAGAGTCAGAGGAATCAGACCTTCTGCTGCAGTTCACTCAGAGCAGTGAGATCTGATTTCTTCTTCATTTATAATATTTGCAGGATTAACAACATGGCTTTCACAAGCATGGAAGATTCAAGCAGCTTCAGTTCAATTCAGTTTAATCCAGTTAAACTAAAAACAGCTCAGTTGAGTTCAGTTTAGTAAAAATCAATTCAATTGAATTCAAATTTATTTATTTCAACTGAGTTCAGTTTACTCAGTTTAATACAGTTCAGTTTATTTGGTTCAATTCAGTTCAGTTCAATTTAACTCAATTCAAAAATACTATAATTTCTCATAAAAGGAAAATATTTAACTGATGTAATTCAAGCAACTTCAAAGATTTTCTGTAGGTGGTGATGCTGTGGGCAGGAAGAATCTCCTGTAGCAGTCAGGTCTCGCAGTGACTCTGAATAGGCCTCTGACTGAAGACTGAGCTCTATGACAGTCCAGTAGCTGTCATGACATGCTAACAGCTCAGTATTCAGGGACAGGGATGATATTTTACAGTAACATGTCCTGAATGACTCCAGCTCTGCTGAGCCACCTCATTTGCTTTTGCTGCTTCTTTGTAAAGTCTCTCTGGCCACATGCTCAGAAGCTGTGTAGAAATTGTGGAATGAAAGATTCCTTGAGTGGAACTTTTCTTCTTTTAGTCAGATGATTGGTTTTTCTCAGAAACACTGAAGGCGTGCAGCTGATCCAGACATCAGAACCTCTCAAGTTCTTCCAGCTCCACGTTGAGTTTAAACTCTTCCTGTTGTCCACAGTTAGCAGCTTCACAACATTTCTCAGTAGATGAACCAGGCTGAGGGGTAACGTGGGTCATAACAGGGACCGCACTGTCAGTCATTATCAGACAACAATAGAACATGAAGACAGAACTCCCTGGAGTATAAATAAAACATGCTGTTATGTATCCAGCTGTAGAATGTCAGCCAGATTCATCCCATACAATCACATATTTCTGTTAATCTTGATTGTTATGGCTTACAGATAATGAAAATGTGACATTAATGTTTTTTTCTTTATAAAATCAGAATATTATGAGACGCCCGCCAAAAACAATGTTCTAATATAGAAATATTATTCCTAGTCCTGCACAGTGACATCAGCACCCTGCTAAAGAAGCAGTTCACTGAGCGCTGTACCCAAATACATCAACTGAAAGTTGAGTGGAAGGAAAAAAATTGTCCAAACAAAGCCAAATCTTCTGAAAACATCCATGAGTTTTCAGAAGATTCATAAGTTTTGGCCTCCTCACATAGAACATCCAGAACATTCCTCATTCAAAAGGAGCAGAGAGCAAATATTCAGAGCACAGATACAGAGCGCATAGATGTACATTTGGGCAGGCTCATATTTCTGTACTTAAAATCTTCTATTTATTAGCCTTATGCAATATTTTAATACTCTGAGAAACTGAGGTACATGATTATGTGTTTTCATTACCTGTAAGACAATCATCAAATGAACAGAAACAAACATTTGGAATGCATCATTATGTTTAGTACTTCAATATGAGATCCATATCAATTTAGATTATTAAAATAAATATATCTTTTTTTAATATTAACATTTTCTGAAGTTCAATTATATTCAAAATGAAAAAAAATAAAAATGGGGTTTTGCCTTACCGCTAAAATGAACATCGTTATATTTTGCATCTATCATAGGCACCAAAACATAACATGTAATTTAAAAGATGGCAGAACATCAGTTTGAATAAAATGTGCTTTTAAAACACTCTGTGTGCTGCAGACAAATCCAAAACTAACTGTGTCCACAATAAAACTGGCATAAAATATGTTTTATTCATACATCATTTTGTGCCATCTACTGGCTTCACATTATTACACTAATATTATAATATGGATATAACAGAACAGACTTATTATGACGATTATCTGGTGAAAGTATCCCCGCCCTGCAGGCCCAGTGGGTAACAAGTCCGTCAGTCTGTCTGCCTTCTGATCCAGTGGTTTCCTCTGAATCCGGAGACATTAACGCTGATCAGAGTTTGAAGTTGAACAAAATCCCAAACCAAGCAAGCTGCTTCCTGCCAGAGAGCTGAGCCTAGAGAAGAGCCAGAGAAAGGACAGAGAGCCGCTTCCCACAGCCAATCAGCTGGCAGGAACCAGGCCCAGCAGCAGCACACGATTATTACTGAGCAGATGCATTGGCTGCATCTGCTGAGCATCGACTCGTAGATCGACATCGATACAGGTTTGATTTTAGATTTATGCATAATGGAGTTCTTTGTTTCAGTTGATAAAACTTCTTTCTGTGGTTGGATCTGATACAACAGGAGGACTTAACGACTGTTCTGGATATTTGCTGCTCTTGCCCGGCAAACAGAATATTTTCACATTTTGTCCCATTACACCCATAAACATCAGCGTGTTTTATTGGGTTGTTATGTGATGGTGGAAAGAAAATGACAATATGATGACATAATCAACATGTTGCAGCGAGTCGATGCTCAGCAGATGCAGCCAATGCATCTGCTCAGTAATAATTTCTGTTAATAACAGAAATAAAATTTCATATCATACTTTAATCGTAATAGTAACAAATTGTTCAGTAGTGAGTTTTTTTTATGAGAAATACAAACTGTAAAAGTTAAAATGTCAAACTCAGAGATTCACAAGAACCTTACAGTATCGGCATCGGCCAGCTTTACAATCAGTGCATCAAAAATAAGAGGAGCGTTGAGTCAGAATGTTAGCATAAATAATCCTCACATAGGGAGAAGAAGAAAAACATGATGAGTCTTTGATAGATTACAGGTGGCATATACGTGTGTGTGTGTGTGTGTATGTTTTCTTGGGGCTGTATCATAAGGAATGTGTGGGTGAGGTAAAAACAGCAGGATTGATAAGAGGAGAATCAGTCGGTGCTGTCGCCCTCAACAAAACAGATGCATCAGCGACAGCTGGGGTCAGAGGTCATACCACATGTTAACGCACAGAAAAACAACCTGAGAGACGAATTTTTCGTGTATTTTAGAAGAATTTGAAACTGTGTAACTTTAACAGGACAGATCTGAAGAGAATATTTTTAATAATATTTTTAATAATTTTCATATTTTGTATTTTGTCATCTGAATATCAAATCTTAACCAAATCACAGACATTGAGCTGAGCTGAAGCCTGTTCTGATCCAGAAGCTGTTCTGGGTTCTTCTGAGCCACCAACATCATTTTAGTAGACCTGCCACTCTTAGAAAGGTTTTCTGACTCTCACTGTTGTTCTCTGGAATCTTACAAATGGATGGTGATCATTTTCAGATTAATCCATGTCAGTAACAGTGGGTCTTATTTTTATTGATTCTCTGTAGGCTGGAGGATAACCTTCTGCTTTTAGAAATCTTTTAGTCTGCTTCGTGTTGTTAGACAGGTTCTGTTGAAAGGATTTCTTCTCCAGACAGAAATCAGGCCTGAACAGATGAAATGCGGTCAGGCAAAGCTGATTTAGAATTAAAGAAGGTGGCAGCTTTTTTTTTTTTTTTTTTTTTAAACTGCTGTAAAAGTGAGTGGGGAAGCATGAATCGTCCCTGGCAACTGAAGGCGTTTCCTTCCTTTAATAACCTGAGATGATTTTTCTCAGGAAATGGTTCTGCATAAATAAACTGAACTGTGTTGAATTCTTGGCCTGGTTTCATATTTTCGGGTTTAAAACAAAGATGCTTCCATATGATGAAGCTTTAAAAACACATTTCAGATCCTCAGGAGTTATGAAGAGAAATAAAGCATTCAAATGATTCCTTGGACTCATAAATACTCAAATCTCAAATATTTAAAGCATAAGGTCAGATAACAAAGCACACTTTGATTTATCAAAGGAGTTTCTCTGAGTGGTGACCTCTGCCCCCGCCTTCCCTCAGTAAGTGTGTTGGAGGAGCTGATAACTGATGTCTTTGCTCCTCCAGCCTCCATTGGACCCGAACACAACGTCACAAACGCTCACCTTTCAATCAGAGAACTTGAGATATTTTAAGAAGAATGTGTAGAAATTTCAGTCTCTAGACGTGCAAAGCTGGTAGACTCAGAACTATTTTAACTACTATAAAGGGGCTTCTATGAAGGATTGGGATTGATGGATTGATGCATGCCACACTTTTCAAATTTTCACATTTGAAAATCAATTTGAAAACCTCTCATTTTCCACTTTATATTTATGCATTACTTTGTGTTAGTGTGTCAAGTAACGTCTTAACAAAACTCACTGATGTTTGTGTCCGTATCAGGAAAAACGTGAAGAGATTCAAATAATCTGAATTCTACACCAGCTTATCAGGGCCAATGTGGATAGAAAAACAGAAAAAGAAATTTTTCAGCCAAAAACCTCAGAAATGTTCTAGAAAATTTTTTGAATTTTTTTTTGGGAAAATTTCTAGAATGTTCTAGAAAATTTCTGCGTTGACAATGTTCAACTTTTGAAGCTCTGATTTTTTTTTTTTTTCTAGAATTTTTTTTTTTTTTTAGATTAACCTCAATATTTCCAATTTTTGGCAGAAATTGACACGCCATCACAGAGTTCTGTTGCATTATGTTAATTACACTAGAGAATAAATCTGTGAAAACAGTGCTGTTGCACCAGGCAGGCTGTGATGCAACAGAGGAGAAAGGAGATAATGCAATACTTTGCATAGTTGGTTTCATAAGCATTCATCCTCTTCTTTATAGATATGAGCCTCATATCGTTGGAAAATATTTCTGTGATTTACTGATTAAATACCAAAGCAATGTGGAAGCTTCTTATTGTTGCTTCTAATTCAGAATTTAGACCTGCAGTGGTTTGATTTAGTTTAATTCAATGTATTTTATTTGATTATGACAGTGAACATTAATCATAATTACCACAGTTCATGGCAGTGGTGATCCTTTTTGGAAAGTTCTCCCACTAACAATAGTTAATTTCAAAGGACTTTCTTCTTAAAGTAAGATTAAGTAAGCAAATAAATAACCTGGCATAACTGAATTATTTTTATTTATTAATTTTTTACTTCTTTTTTTGGGTGGGAAAGGTCCCAGTGTGACCGAGCCACTGTACGATGAACACGTTGAAAGCTCAGGGGCTCAGACGGTGGAAGGCCATTGTTTTCTGGCCGCAGCGTTGGGTGAGGGCTGTTCATGGGTCACTAAAAACAGGTTGTGGTCGTGGGTGGGGCGCCTCCAAGTTTATTGTTTGCAGTTTCCTGCTCTGATTGTTCTAAATAGAGAAACAGAAGACGATGGTGAGCTGAGGTTGGAGCTCAAAGACGTCCCAACAGGAGAACCTGGTGCCTTAAAATGAAACAGTTCTTAATGAAACTAGGACCTTTTGGTATTTTTTTCCATCAAGAATGACTAAAATGACACACATTTTAGTACCTATCTGACTAAAATTTGTCAAATATGCCAAATATTTTGGCATATTTGATATACCATATATGTTATTGGGCATATCATATTAGCTCCACATGATGGGGATGTCGTCATTTATCACCTTGAAGTTTGCTTGTTTTGTTCAAACATCTTACGTTTATCTGACTGCTCAAGTGTTTAACTGCCAGAGTGAGGAAGTCAATTCAGAAGGAACATCACATTCAAACGAGAAGATACAAAACCTGTCAAAATAAGAAAATCTCTCATTTAAGCAAGATGAGTTTTATATCCTGTGAGAACAAGAAAGTTCCTTTTTTATTTAGAAGTTGTCAGACAGGAAGGTGGCTAATGAGGGAAGGAGAAGATGTGAGGCAAAGGTCACCAGGCAAAGGTCACCAGGTTGGGGCTCGAACCTGTGACAGCTGCTTTAGGGCCTCTTTACATGGCCGCGCGTTGCCCCGTGCCACCACCGCAGCCCGAGTTGCTTCTTTTAACAATTAACAAAAACATCTTTCACTGACAGATTATGACGACTTAAACAGGCATAAAGAGAAAGTTTATGCACAAATCTTCCAGTCAGAAGGATGTAGAGTCTCACTGATTCCCCATGCTCACCCTCAGATATAAAACTCATCGCTGTTTTCATGTGCTACCCACTCTGGTGTTCCCAGCTAGTAATGAGTTTATCTGTTTTACTTGCAGGCATCTGTTCAGAGAGCAGCGACGTTTCCACCACAAAACCAGTTGAAACAGGGAAACCAACAAATCCTCCTACTGTTACATCTGCTTCAATCATTGCCCCAGGCTCAACAAAATCCAGTCATGAGTCTAAAAAGCCAACGAGTGAAGCAGCAACGATTCAGCAGCAACCCACAACGGTCACTAGCAACCTTCCCACTGTAGCAGCAGCAACTGCTACTACAGCACAGTCAAAAACAGAGATATTAACCACCACCACGTCTGGTGCCATCAATCCTCCACCCACCACTGTCACCACCTCCATTACGACTGTCATCTCTACCTCAACAACAAGCCAAGCTCCTGGCAGCAACAGCAATTCAGTGTTGACTACAGCTACTGTGTCCAACAGAGGTACTGTGGCATCGACCTTAAAACCAAGTGAAAATGCTGTGGAGAAGACAACCAACACAGCTGGTCCACCGGTGGGGCCAACGTCTCAGAGGAGCCAAGCAACATTGACGACTGCCAGCAGCAACGAGGGCAGCAAAGCAGGTGAAGCAGCTTTTTGCTCACAATTGAAACACAACATATGCAACAACTGAGTGGTTGATGTCTCATTTCATGATATCATGTCTCAAAACCCACAACTCATGAAGTTAGTCTGTTGGTTGAGGAACCAAACACTGAGGTTGAGAAGCTGTGGGCTACAATGGTGTATATCTTGTGTTCATGAGTCTTTTAACTCATGAAAAACGTTGCTAGTCATTGCAGTTTCATCCACATTAGTTCATCTTTGATGTGTAAAGCCAAAGATGTTTATTAGGAAGAACAGGAAGAGACTTTAAAAATCGATGGTTGGTGTCAGATTGGAATTGCAGGAAGAGGAGTTCACTGGAGTGATACCTCACAGTTTAGGATTCTCCTCAACAACCTTCCCACACCTGACAAAGACCACCACCATGGTCATAAGGATGGTTCATTCTGGGTGATGTGCATTTTTCATTTCCAACCACACATAGTTTACTTTTTTCCATTTAGATTTGTGGAGTTGTCAACCATTAATTACTCTGTCATCTCAAAGCCAAGCTGTGGGTCTCTGCAGCTCTTTATTTACTTCCATTGCTTCTCTGTCCCTGCTGGACGGGATCCCCACAGCATGATGTGACTACTACCATGTTTCATGATGTGGTGCAGATTGTGTTTTGAGGGTGATGTGCGACTTAGTTTGAGTTAGCTAAGTTTACCATCTAAGTCAGAATGTTTAGTTTTGGTCTCATAAACTCATAAACAGTGACATAAAATTGAATTCTACTTTTTATCAGACGGTACTTGAGGGTTACTTGTCTCATCTGTAAATAAATTCTAGCTGAAGCAGAACCCGGACACTGCAACGGGAAATTCACCAAGGACAGGCTGAGAGTTTTGGTCTCAGTGGGTCTAAACGTTTTCAGACAGCAGTAGTTTGCTTCATAAACTACATCAACTTATCTATTTGTGGACTGAGCGTCAGAAACATGACTTTTAGGTTACTCTCTCTCTCTAAATTGTCCCTCAATGTGAGTGTGTGTCCCCCTTTGCTGTTCTGTGATGGACTGGAGGGTGTACCCTTCCCTTTACCCCAAGACCTCTGGTGATAGGCAACCCTTTTGCAAGGATAAGCCGATGCAGACAAAGGATATATTGCATTTAGTGTCTTCACCTTTTTCTCAGATTACATGTCATTATTATCTTTTGTTTAATGAGTAAAACAAGCTTATCTAAACTTAAACCACACGAGATAACTTAAAAGTTATCTCTTTTCCAGAGATAACTAAAATCACTAGATATTTTGTTCCTGAAAAATCTAGATTGTTCTATTCTGTCTCTCATGACTCCCCTGTCAGGGTCAGTCCCTTATCTTCATTTCTTAGTGAGGAATCCCATTTCATCTCTTCCTCCAGTTCATAAGAATACAACCTTTACCAATCTGTCCTTTCTGATTGAAGGTCCCACTCCACAGACTGTGACAAAGTCGGGGTTGGCGTCGACTGCACCTTCAAACTCCAACCAGGTCCCAGAGAGGAGCTCCACCCACAGCCACACTCCGACTGCAAAAGACACTCTTGTCATCACTCAAAGCCCGACCCCTGCAGCCATGACACGGCCTGGGGTGACTGAGACAAACACTGAGACATTTATGGTAAGTTGGACAATGCTGCCTTCCATCAGCTGCGGTTTTGACAAAACACACAAATTAACCATTTGGTTGACATATGTCTTTGTTCTCTTGCAGTTTTCTCTGAGCGATTCAGAGGTAAGATTTACGTTTTGATTTGAATCATTAAGTCTTAATCAAACCATTATGACTGTTTCTATTCTTGCAAATAACAAAAGAGGCAGTGGACACAATCCTGAGCCATTGTCCCGTCAGCCCACACCCTTCCCACTCCGTTTTTAGGTCTCCCTTTTTTTTTTTTTTTTTTTTTTGAAGACTTGATGCAAGAGAATTACAAAAAAACAATGCTATATTAATTTGAGGGACAGCAGTTCTGGGTGGCCATTCTTTTCCAGATTCTCTATTTAAACTTCCATTTTTAATATGCTACCTGCATATTAAATCATAAGAGTTTTGCCCAAAGGAAAAAAATTCACTGGCATTCCTACTGAGAGGCTTGTTTCTTTGTATGGTATTATCTCCTGTTTAAATCCTGGTTCAGATCTTTAGTATTTGAACATCACTGTTGCTACCGTGTTTCCCTGATAGTAAGACACCCCCGATTGTAAGACGTATCGGGGGCTTCAGGGGGGTCGGCTAATATAAGCCGTACCCCGAAAGTAAGACATATGTCTTACTTTCGGGGAAACACCTCTCATCTAGCTGCGCGCCGCCTCCTGCCCACGTCCGTGCCGTCCCCCTCTCCATGCGTCACCGCGTCTGCCGCCTCCGTCTGATCCAAATGAGCGCCGCCTCCTGCCCACGCCTGCCACTGTTTTGTGGTGAATACAATACTGTTCAGGTTGTTAATAAATGTTAATTTTATGGTTAAAACAAAAAATTCGACAATTTTTTTTCCAATATAAGACATACCCTGAAAGTAAGACATAGTGGGGCTTTTGGGGATAAAAAGAAAGTAAGACATTATACTTTCGGGGAAACACGGTATGCTTAATAATATAATATGCAGGAGATATGAAGAGAATCCCTGTGGAGCAGAAGTACTATAATGATTAATAATATTTATTTAACCAGATACAAACCTCAATAAGATCTAATATCTCATTTCTCAGGAGAAGCAGTGTAGAAGTATCAGCATTTCCACTCATGCAGTGACATATATAACATCAGCTAATAAAAATCATGTCAGACTACCAGAAGCAGTTATGATCATAACTTCACGGCCTTTCAGCACAGCTTTTAGCTCAGAGCATCTCTCACTCTGTCAGTTTAGAGTCTTACTGAAAGTCAGAATGGATTTATTTGAAATTAATTTCGGAAGCAAAATCTGATCAGTGGGAAGACATTCAAGTCTTCAATTCTGCACTGAATTTATAGATTTGGACATTCTAACACATAAATATGCTTTGATCAGAACCATTCTAATGAACCTCAGCAGCCAAATCAGACGTTTTGCAGCGTTGGCTTCAATATGTCAGACCACTCTGCTGAAGGCCTCAGAGTTTGGTTTGAGAAAAGCTGCCTGATGGTGACAGTTTTAGAAAAGAGGGGTTCCTCAAATCCAGGCCTCGACACGCCTCAATCAGAAGACTGAATGACCCCCACAGTGCAGCCCAGTTCTGCAAATGACCTGATTGTTTGACCCAGGTGTGTTGAAGCAGAGCCACATCTAAACTCTGCAGGACTCTGGCCCTGAAGGCCTGGATGTAAGGATCCTGGCTCTGGAGGAGGAGGCAGTGAGGTCTGCTATAAAAAGAATCAAGGTTTCCAACAGCAGGGTGGAAAAACACCTCAGTGGAAACCTTTCCTGCCTGTCTCCAGCTTCCTTTGTTCCCACATCTTATTTATATTCCCAGCCTTGTCTTTGACTGACAAACATACCACAGGACCTTCACTAACAGAAACAATCCGAACATGACAGCACAGGAAGACCTAACCTCCGCCGTCACCTCTGACCGCCGAGTCCTGCCTCTGCCTCTCATTCCTTTTCAGCTCATTCACCGACACATTGCATTTTCACTTGCAGTCAACGAAAAACAAAACTCTGGTGCAATTGTGCAAGAGCTTCATGTCCAGCCTGCGTAACGGTACCTGCATCGCTACGCTGCAGAACAACGGGAGTAAGATTGGCAGTTTGAAGATTGAAGGTAAAACAGCCTCCACCTGTTAGTTACTCACATCTCACATTAAACATCTTTTACTTAAAGTCCTGACAACTCATCTTGCAGTCGACATCAATCTGGTACAGGAGCAACTTTCAAAACTCAAAGAAGAAAAAAAACCTGCCGAAGTACGTATTATTTTGTTGGTGTTGTATTTCCAGGGTTTGTGTGCCAGAAGCAGAAGTTAACCTCTGTTTTGTTAATTTGGAGGAACCGACAGACAACAAAACCCTGACAGCCATCCTGGCCTCATGTGGCGCCCTGCTCATCATGATCATCATCCTGGGCGTCTGCGTGTCCCAACGCCGCAAGCCGTACAACGAGAACCAGGTAGGCGCTAAATGTTGCCTGTTCAACTGACATCAAACAAAGAGAGACAAAAACATTCAATTCACCTCCATTAGCTGCAAATGACGCAGTGTTAACATTTTTGATGTCAAACCTGAATTTCCCTGCAGTGGAACCATAAAGGAGGTTTCTGTTCTATCCTAAAATCCTTGAGATCATCTGTGGAGAAGGTTAGAACCAAGATTAGTTTAATAAAAGTAACGCAAATAGAATTAACCAATGATTATTGAGGTAGAAAACCAGAAAACAATTCTTTAAACTGTTACTCTTTTTACGTTGCTTTATATTTTCGGTGACACTCATTTGTCTCATTTTCCATCAGAAACAAGTTTTTGTAAAATTAAAGTAATTAAACAAAAAACTTGTAACTTATAATTATGGATTTAACTCTGCCCATGTGAAATTATCACTATGTTAAATTACACTGCTGTGACAGACTGGTGACCTGTCCAGGGTGACCCCTCCTCTCGCCCGAAACGCTTGCTGGAGATAGGCACCAGCAGCCCTCCTGACCCCACTAGGGACAAGGGTGTTAGAAAATGGATGAATGGATAAATTACACTGTTGTGTAACCAATAAGTCAGGTACATGTTTGTCAGACATTCAGTTAACTTGAATTATTTACTTTCTTAAAAGAAATGAAGAGTATCGCTCTGAATTAGTGAAGGAATATTCGTCAGTCTTACTGAACTGATGAAATATATATAAGTATTATCCAGATTTCTTCAGATTGTTGTGAAACTGTTCTCTTAATGTGAGAACGATCTGGTTTAAGTTGAAACTGGAGCAGAAGATTTTAGACATAAAGACTAACCGTCTCGGCAGTTGCACACCGACCTCGAAAGCCCAAATATTCTCAAAGACTTCGTTCTCCTCTGTGCAGCTGCACCTGACTGAAGAGCTGCACACGGTGGAGAATGGTTACCATGACAACCCCACACTGGAGGTGATGGAGGTGCAGCCAGAGATGCAGGAGAAGAAGATGGCGCTGAACGGGGAATTCAGCGACAGCTGGATTGTCCCCATCGACAACCTGATGAAGGAGGACGCGCCCGATGAGGAGGACACCCACCTGTGAGGACGAGGTTGCTGGACCCGGGTTCCACCCACTCCCACAGCGCACCGTTGGTGTTTGAAACAGTGGCAAAATCAACATACTGAGCTAAATTGAAAAACTTCACCAAATCAATCACTGACTATGACATTTTTCCAAAAATCTACTATGGTTGACATTCTGTTCCCCCAGGCCACCCTGTCAGTATATCAGTGAGTGTCTGACAAACAATCATGCCTTTTGAAAACCAGATAGAATGTCTGCTTAGAGAATTGGAAATATGGAAATATGTTATGGAAAACTCACTCATGTGCCGCTCATGCTCACACGCCACTCTGGGTGAAGAGCCACGCTCTGTCTGCATGTCAAAAACCACCACTGCCCACTCAAAACTATCAATCACTCACTGGACCTGTAATTTATGAAAAGAAATGGGACGGAAAAGCCCGGAAACATGGTTCTGTTCCCGGTCCGGCTGGGTAACTGGGTTTCTGATCTCCTCGGCTGGTCCAGAGTTTTAACTTAGACGACGTCAGGATACTTTAAAGCATTCTGGTGATCCAGAAGACGGCTGAACAGACACAGCTGAGCACTAACATCTCACCTGAGGAAGCCCAGCCTGTACAGGCAGATCAAATCAGATCAGTAAGAGTCAGATTACTGACAAGGTCACATGTGAATATTATGCTTTTTAGCTTCTCGTTTATTATGTTTTCAATCAATTAAGACAGAACACTATTAAATTTGATGAAATATCTGCTCTCATGCAGTAGGTGTTCATGAGTGGAAGTTGTCAAAGTGTTCTGCAAATAGAGGCTTGACTGCCAACTTTTGCAATGTCTGCTTGCATTTATTATATGTTTTGTCAGATTATTTGATAATTCGTTTGAAAGTTACAGGGTTTAAAGTCACAAGCTCTCTGACAATCAGATCTTGTTTCAGTTGGAGCTTTGGATGGGATCGTTTTGCAGCACTGACAGACCAAGCTCCCAGAAACATGTGGAATTAAACAGTAAACAAAACATCACTGAGCTGTTAAAGTATTCACATAGGATCAAGGTTAAATAGAACAAGCATGAAACTTTCATTGAAATGTAAAATATTACTTTGCACCTGCCACCTTTAGCTGCTGTTGGGTTTATGAAGTAGATGAAATTGCAACGTAACTTCTTCTAATACTGCAGATGAAAACTACCACTAGAACCGCTTTCAACTCCACTCAGTCATGAATCTAATCATCTGTGTGGTGTGATCATGAATGTGCTACAGAAACAAAATGGAAAAGGAAACAACACTCAAAAAATAAAGAATTGTTTTGCATCTAAAATTATATCTCATGACGTTCCAATGTCAGAACTAGTAAATCCATGGCCTTGTACCTCACAAATTTCTGAGATGTGATCCAGGTTACATCCTGTTAGGAGGCAGAGCAGGGAACGCTCCAGACCTTTGCTCTACTGGTACTGGCCGTCTGACATCTGAATAGATGTCAGTGTCTTATTTTGCTCTACCACTTGGTACCATCTTATTGAATTAATTTTGCTCCAGATGATTTCTGATAGTCCAGAAAAGCACATGAAGAACTCCCTCATGGATATAAATAGAGCTGCACAATATATGGAATGCAAATTCATAACCACAAACTGTTGGGATGCATTTGGTAATGGAAAATACAGGATAACTGTAATCATTACTATCAGTGGAATTCTCAGCCACAATGGAATTAAATTCTTTCCTGATATTGCGCAATTCTGGAAATGTCAATGTGTAACATATGTTGCAAACAAATTTAGAATATAGAACTACCATCAGAATTTTGAGACAAATTGTTCCAAGTGGATAGAAAAGTGTTTAGTTTCCAGTGGAAGGCTGACCTGCTTCTGGGTTTATTCAAACTGGAGATGTTGAGAGAGTTAAGAAATCTACTGCTGCCCACTCCACTGGAGAAGAAAAGAATCCATTTTCTCACTCAAAGCTAATATGAGAAAGCCTGTACATAGCTGTAGGATTCATGTTTTTTTAAAAAATATGTTGCTGATAGTAAAGAAATCAAATCACATTTATTTGGAGACGATCACACAGAGAAGCCAATTATTTTTTCTAGTTTCGATCTTTTTCAACCAATCAAGAACTTAATATATATTTACCTTCTAGCTACATATATAGAGGAAAATCAGTCACTTTGGGCTCTCCAGTCCAAGGCCCCCATTCTGCTGTTTGTCTTGTGTGTAAAATTTCACTTTTGTTATAGATGTGCTACTTTCACCAGACTATGTTAGCATTCTTTAATGTATTTATGGTTTGTTTGTTGCTGAAGGCGAACAGGGGTCTGACACACTGGAAACTGTAAATTGTTGATGGCTCTTGCCATCGTCTTCTTGTATCTGTTCAGATTTGAAAATAAAAAAATTTTTTTTTTCCTATTTCCTTGTGAGGCTCCTCTGTAATGCACCGACAGAGCCACCAGGGGGTGGAACATAACCAACAGAAACAGCACCTGAGAAAACTTGAACAAAATACAATCTTTATTTGTTATATACATTACATACAATGCAATACT